>NW_027362762.1:504805630-509805630 GCF_046119375.1 Phyllobates terribilis
ACTTGCACCTCTCGTGCATTGGCTAGGCGTTGGGACCGACGGCGATGCTGTGCAGCATCAGCCCCGACTGAACTAGAATGGGAGATCACAGAATCCACAGATGATTCAGAACCCATTCCTGATCCATCAAGCGCCTGGTGCATAACATTATCCCCCCTACTAACTTCCCCCTCCACTTGACGCTCATATTCCTCAATGAGCAGGGGGGCATGAAAGTGGTCCACAGGCTCCCAGGAGCGATCCTCAGATCCATCACCTCTCCAGTGAACGAGGTAAAATTTTTTCCCCCGAACCATCTTAGAGCCCACAATCGCCTGTACCTCAAAATCATCACCCCTGGTGTCTGGAGCAGATTGGGGTTCCGAAAATTTGGTCAGACGAACCGGCTTGAGAAGCGACACATGAAAGGTGTCGTGTATCCTCATGTGTCGAGGTAATTGTAACCGGTACACTAAAGGGTTTATTTGGGCCAGGATTCTGAAAGGACCAATAAAACGGGGAGCAAACTTAGCCGATTCCCCGCGTACCCTGATGTTGCGAGCCGCTAGCCACACTCTGTCGCCCGGGGAGAATGCGGGAGCTGGACGACGATGAGCGTCAGCCGACTCTCTCATCCGATTCTTGGAAGCCAAAATAGCCTCCTGGGTATGATCCCAAACCTCCCACGCCTCCAGAGCCCAATCTCTAATCCCAGGTTCCACAGAGTAAACCGGCATAGGGACCGGGACTCGCGGATGTTGGCCACTATTTAGGAGAAACGGAGTCTGACTCGTGGAATCCGCCACTGCGTTGTTTAAGGCAAACTCTGCCCAGGGAAGCAATGTCAACCAGTCATTCTGGTTGGCCGAAACGAAATGACGCAAGTATGTCACCAGCGTCTGGTTAGTGCGTTCCACCAGACCATTGGTCTCTGGGTGATAAGCAGTGGAAAGATTTAGTTCAATGTCAAGCAAATTACACAATTCTCTCCAAAACCGGGAGGAAAACTGTGGTCCCCGATCACAGACAATCCTATCAGGCATCCAGTGGAGACGGAAAACGTGACGAATGAACAATGATGCCAGAACCCGGGAGGAAGGAACCCTAGGCAGAGGGACCAGGTGAACCATCTTAGAGAAATGGTCAGACACCACCCATATAGTCATGTTTCCCCGGGACTTAGGCAATTCCACAATAAAATCCATCCCAACCAGCTCCCAAGGTCTATCCGCCACGGGTAACGGATGAAGAATGCCAGCCGGCTTCTGACGGGATGGTTTATTTCTCGCACAGGAGATACATGATTGTACATACTCCTTAACGTCCTGGGATAACCGAAGCCACCAATATGAGCGTTGGAGAAGCTCGGTGGTACGCTTGACCCCAAAATGACCTCCGATCTTAGAGGCATGTGTCCAGGACAGTTCCTCGTTCTGTTAATTTGGTGGAACAAACATCCTCCCGGGAGGAACCTGGTTTAGAGACACTGGAGCCAGCGTCCGCATACATTCTGGCGGAAAAATGAGCCTTGGCTCGTCCTCATCCTCAGCCATATCCATGGACCCGGACAAAGCGTCCGCCCGAGGGTTCTTCTCTCCTTTTAAGAAGTGAATGGAGAAATTGAACCGAGAAAGGAAAAGAGACCACCTGGCCTGCCTCGGGTTAAGACGCTGCGCCGTCTGTAGGTATAACAGATTTTTGTGATCGGAATATACCACGAACGGATGCTTAGCTCCCTCCAAGGGGTACTTCCATTCTGAAAAAGCCATTTTAATGGCCAGTAATTCTTTGTCACCAATAGTATAATTCCTCTCTGCTGGAGAGAAGGTCTTGGAGAAGAAAAAACATGGTCTTGTCCGACCCTGTTCATTCTTTTGGGAGAGAACCGCTCCTGCTCTGACAGAAGAGGCATCAACCTCCAGGAAGTATGGCTTGTCCACATACGGGCGATGGAGAATGGGAGCTCTAGCAAAGTAGGATTTAAGCTTCCGGAATGCCTCGGATGTCTCCTGAGACCTGTCCTTGGGATTGGCACCCTTTCGGGTTAAAGCGGCCAAGGGAGCCACCAGGGTGGAAAAATGTGGTATGAACTGCCGGTAGTAGTTAATAAACCCCATGAAGCGTTGTACCGCTTTAAGAGAATGGGGCTCCTGCCAGTTCTGTACTGCCACCAACTTTTGTGGATCCATAGCCAATCCTTTACTGGAAATGATGTAGCCCAGGAACGGTAACGACTCTCGTTCGAATTGACACTTCTCCAGCTTACAGTACAAGGAATTTGCTCGCAATCGCTCGAAAACCCTGCGAACATCCTCTCGGTGTGTGGAGAGGTCCGGGGAAAAAATAAGAATATCATCAAGATAGACAACCACGGAAGATAGCAGCAAATCCCAAAAGATATCGTTGACAAATTCTTGAAAAACCGCGGGGGCATTGCATAATCCGAAAGGCATGACGAGATACTCGTAATGGCCATCACGAGTGTTAAAGGCTGTTTTCCACTTGTCGCCCTCGCGGATTTGCACCAGATTATACGCCCCTCGCAGGTCTAATTTAGTGAAAATATGAGCCCCTCTCAACCTGTCAAACAGCTCAGAAATAAGGGGCAGAGGATATTTATTCTTGATGGTGATGGCATTTAATCCTCTGTAATCAATGCAGGGACGCAAATCACAACCTTTTTTCTGAACGAAGAAAAACCCGGCTCCCGCAGGAGAGACCGATTTTCTGATAAACCCCCGAGCCAGATTCTCTTTGATATAATCAGACATGGCCTGGGTCTCGGGTACAGACAGAGGGTAGACCCTACTGCGAGGAGGCTCAGTACCCGGGACCACGTCAATAGGGCAGTCATACAGTCGGTGGGGAGGTAAAGTCTCAGCAGCCTTTTTAGAAAAGACATCCGCAAAGCTCCGGTATTACACAGGCAGAGCGGACAAGTTGGAAGGAGGCTCAGAGACTACTCCTCGGGCAGCTGTAACCATACACTGGGGCACACAGTCTTTTCCCCAGGATGAAATTCTCCCTGTACACCAGTCAATGTGTGGAGAGTGATGGCGTAGCCAAGGAAGACCCAATAACACCTCATCTAATCCCCCGGGGATAATAAGTAAGGAGATAACCTCCCGGTGACCCTGAGGAAACGACATGGTGAGAGGTACAGACTGGTGGGTAATTTGTGTATCCAGCAGGGACCCATTGACCACCCTGATGTTCATTGGCCTAGGCAGTAAGTCCATAGGAATGGCATGTCTCTGGGCAAATGCTGCAGACAAAACGTTGCCATCAGCTCCAGAATCCACCCATGCCTTGGCTGTGACCACGGTTGTTCCGAAGGACAAAGTCACCTCATAAAGTAATTTGGAGGATGAGACCCCAGAATCTAACACAACCCCTCCAACGGTGGTTAGACACTCTCGTTTCC
Source organism: Phyllobates terribilis (assembly GCF_046119375.1). NCBI lineage: Eukaryota > Metazoa > Chordata > Amphibia > Anura > Dendrobatidae > Phyllobates > Phyllobates terribilis. The sequence continues at coordinate 504,809,034 of NW_027362762.1, forward strand.
CGACTGCTTGGAGACCTTATTAACGGGGTACTCTAGAGGATGTGTAAGTCGGGAAAGAGGAGTCTTGGACTTAGTCCAGGATATGTCCATAGCCTCTGGCTCAGGATTGGAAACCGCGGGTTTGGAGATAGGCCTAGAGAATACGGGTGCCAACCGAAACCGAGGTCTGGAAAGCTCCCGTTCTAACTTGCGTTCTGCATGATGCAGATCAATTCTGTTAGCAAGTGTAATTAACTCTTCCAGAGAGGTTGGAATCTCCCTGGTACCTAGAGCATCTTTAATGTGCCCAGCCAGCCCCCTCCAAAACACAGGAATCAGCGACCGCTCCGGCCAATCCAGTTCAGCCGCGAAGGTTTTGAACTGAATGGCATAAAGGCTGGCGGTGACCGAACCCTGGGTCAACGCAAGTCGCTTAAGAGCTGTATCATGCGTGACCTGAGGACCCAGGTAAACGCTTTTTAAGGTCCTAAGAAAAAGACCTGCATTAGTCACAACCGGGTCATTCCACTCCCACAGTGGAGTAGCCCACTCCAGAGCCCTGTGGGAGAGCAATGAGATAACATAACCCATTTTGGCTCTCTCAGAAGGAAATCGTGCCTCCATCATCTCCAAGTGAATGGAGTATAAATTTATAAAACTCCTGCAAAATTTACTGTCCCCAGAAAATTTCTCCGGGAGAGCAAAGCGGGGTAATGGAGCACTTGCAGCGGTGGCAGCCGAGTTTATCATGTTGGCTGCTAGAGAAGCTGCCTGGGTAGCTACTGCAGTGGTATCAGCAACCGGGACAGATTGTTCCAGAGACTTGAGTCTGGTCTCCAGTTGCTGTATATAACGCTGCAGCAGCTGGTTGTCGGCCATGTTCGGCAAGACCCTGGCGCTCAGATACTGTTAGGGGGACGGTTGCAAACACTTTATTAAATAGGAACGCAACCGACCCCGGGGTCCACGATGCAGCCTGGTGGACTGCTGACGAACTCTTCCCGGGTGAGAAGGGAAGACAACCAACTAAAGATAACCCTTCCGTGTTAACTTCACACTGGACAGGGTAAAGCGGTACGCTCTATCTCCGTTGACTTCACGGAGGAAGAGCGACCGGCGACGCACCTAACAAAACCTTAGCCCTTCGTGTTAAAGCACACGTAAGGGTAAGACGGATCGCACAATCTCCAAGAACCGCAGGGAGACGTGCGACCGTGGGAACAGCAGTAGCCCTGTCTTTGATACAGGCGCTACGCTATGGGGATTGGCGCTAAATATGTTCACACTATTCTCCAGGAACCGCAAGGAGACGTGTGACCGGACTAGGAGCAGTTGCCCTGTCTTCGGTACAGGTGCTACGCTATAAGAGACGGCGCTAGCATGCGGATAATTCCCGCCGGGTACTCGAGCACTCAGCCGGCGTGCCACCGGACTGAGCAAACCCACTCTATTTAATTCTCAGACGGCTCGGGGTGTAAGGGCGAACCCCCTGGTTAGAGCCAGTCAGCGAAGCGAAGCTACCTGCCTCTATGAAGCAAACCTGCCTCTATGGAGCTAAACCTGCCTAGCGGAAACTATGGCTCTTTGAGCTCGGAGTCAGCGTGCACACCACACATAGCTAGCTCAATTGATCTGAGCGCACCGCCATGTTTGTGGGCGGGCCTTTTAAAGATTAAGCCCTGCCCCACTGTCGCACCATTGGTGACGACATCCGTGACCAATCAGGCGGTGCCACGTCACCGGGTCAGGTGGGTGCCAAACCACCAATCATGATCCGCCAGTTCACGGACATGCTCAGTGCGATGCATTTTAGACTTAGGCTGCAGAGGCCTAGTCTCTCTCTGCAGTCTGTGCTTCATGTTGCTAGGCACAAATACATGAGATACCACTTGTACCTCTCGTGCATTGGCTAGGCGTTGGGACCGACAGCGATGCTGTGCAGCATCAGCCCTGACTGAACCAGAATGGGAGACCACAGAATCCACAGATGATTCAGAACCCATTTCTGATCTAGCAAGCGCCCGGCGCCTAACAGTGGCTTTGTCACACTCAAACAGATTAAACTATCTACCACAAGAGAGAAAAATCCTCCAATTGTCAAAATGATTTAGTCTGAATCTGTGATGACTTTTCGCCTACAACTGATGCCAATGAGTTAATTGTCCATACAGCTGCCTGTTTCCCTACTTTCTTCAACACCCTCGCTGCTGTCAATGCTGATGGACTACGGTCGGCCAGGAATATACTTTCTGTCGTTTATGTCACCTACACTGTTCTACTGCTGCTAATTAAAAAAAGCCTTTGTAATTGTTAATCTATTTTGAAAATTGTAAACTTTGTTACGAATCCCCCAAAAAAGAGTATATTTTTTCATTACTTGTTGAAAAAACATTATTTCTTCATGTGCAAAAATGCTGAGCAAACTTGTTTTTCTGTTTTTAATCCCTAAATAAATGTATAATTTTTGGACACATTGTGAAAAGCTTTGCTTCTTTATTTAGCTCTTTAAACTTCCCATATAGGGATAATTTTTGCACTACTCTGTGTATAAAAGCCACAGCTTTTTCCATTTTCAACACCTGTTAATAAATACCAGTGAGGCAGACATCCACCCTTAAAAGGTGCCTCTGTGCTCTGAAAGCTTGCATATATATATATATATTTTGTTCTGGTTAGGCAAAAAAGGTTGCACTTCGAGAATACTTTTGTCATTTTTGGACATACAAGTATTTACATCGATTTTTCTGGCTAACACAGTACCACAATATAGCTTTGTATTGTATATCACCCTTAAAAGGGAAATTTTTGGATCATTTTTACAATTTAAGTTGTCTCAGAAGTCTGATACTGAACTGTTGTTAAACAGCATGTTATGTAACACCAATTACCATCTATTTTCACCTAACCACATAGGTTGAAGTCGCTTGAGCATAAATAAGATAATGTTTGCATTAAAGTGCCCAAAATCAGTTCAATACAGTCCTAGGAGACTGCCTATTCTTTTTAATCTATTGTTAAGACAATTATAGACTTTCCAGCAGTGAGATTCACAGAAAATTTATTATCCACAATTTGAGTTTTTGGGATAAATTCTACGACGTTGTCAATTTCGAATTTCAAATGATTTGGTAATCTCTACTTAGTTATGCAGATCCTGTACATCCATTAAAATATTATTTACATTTCCACCCTAGGCTAAGTTACTATTTTCCAATTGCTGAAAAGCTCACTTCCTGAAAGAATATTTTAACATATTGATGATTAGGCAATTTACTAATGATTTAATTATACTAACTTGAGAACAATTTTGATTGTTTAATACATATTTCTTACCTTTAACATTTATAATTTATTGATAATTATTATTATTCTTCAGATGGTAGACATATCTTTTGGACAGCTAAAATGGTTAACAAAAATCAAAATTTCTGGCAATCCGTGACCTTTATAAATACCTCTGTACTTTATACACAACTACACCACAGCTGTTTTACTGAAAACAAAAAGAAACATCACCGCTGCATGCTGTTTATTTCTTCTCAATGCTTGAAGGCCTGCTATTTCATAATGTGGAGTTGCCCATAATCCTCCTGGGATCAACCTCAACAAAGAAGGAACCTCGCATTCTCTGGCTGCCGTCAGCAAGGTCTGGAGACATGAATGAATGGTTTGAAGGGAGTATAGTAGGGGTCAGACAAAGAACGGACCCATTAAAGAAACTAAACTTTGTTCATCCGAGATTCCAATTAACTCAGCATCAGCCCATAATGCTTTGCAAAGAGTCTTTCAATATTAAACATCAAAAGGGACTTATTGGCCTGACCTCTATTCTTCTAAATGGGCCAGTATGTGAGAATACTTAGTGGTGTTTTATTGCACAGCATGTTCGTTTTCAATGTGCGCCCAGCCCCATAACATCCACACAGATAATTAATTTCACTGCATAAAATGGCTGCAAATGGTAAATGCAAGCAAAATAATAAAATGTTTTCAACCTTGCATTGCTCATGTGAATACTTAAATGGTGTATGTAGAAATAGAAGTCTTGATGATTTTTGCAATTACAGCACTTGAAAGACAAAAAATCCCACATTCACAGGAAAAGAAAATACTGTTTTTGGTACATATGCTAAGCTATCTTTGTTAACACTTTATTTTGAGATGGTCATTATGAAAATCTTGTCACGCCCTTTGACCTCTGCAACACTTTGGCTATGCTCCAGCATTTTCTTTATGAGATTTTTGCAATGTCCGATACCAGTATGTTCTTTGCTACCTGGACTACATCTTTATTTTCTCCAAGGACCTGAATTTATGTTATCAGCATTTTTGCAATTTGCAATTCTTGACGACTGTAGCTTATCGGCCTCAAACTCCTTCAAGATTCCTCAACTTACTGCTGCAATTTATGAAGAATTATTCCCAAATTATTTCTCCCCTTAAAGTCCTTACTCGGATGTCTCAAAATTGGTCAGAATCTGCTATTTAAGCCTTCAGTCTCCTTTTTCTTCTCTGCTCCATTTCAATGTCATTAAGACTGATGTTAACAAGCCATTTTTTTATTTTCTTTTTACAAGGTGTAGGACTTGTTCTCTTTCAAATGCCTCTAGAATCAAGAAACCATCCAATAGATTTCTTTTCCAAAAACTATCTCCTGCAAAACAGAATTGTTCCAACTTCTTGCCTTTAAAATAGCTTTGGAGGAATGGCAACATCTTCCTCGAAGAGCTAATGCAGATCATACACATTACATGGCTGTCAGCCAAACGATGCTTTGGAGAATCAATGTCAGCCAACTCTCCCATGTACAGGTGAAGTGGTTTAGCTGAGCACTTCTGTGTTTTTTTTTTTTTTTTTATGTGAAAGCCCCCAGTTGACACATTTGTCGGTTGCTCATTTTTGAGAGAACAAAGTGATCAGTATGCGCAATTAACATTTTCTCCAGTCATCAGTCGGCTGGCTTCATGTTAGACTGTTAGATGAACCCATTAATATTGGCTAGTGACATTATTAAAGTGTATGGAGGCCTTAAGTTTACTATGACAAAAATCTGGAATATATTCAATCAAACTAAATCATCATTAAACTCAGTGGTCTTTCAACTTTCCTGGTTTCAACTTCATTTTCACAATCGAGTCAAAAAAAACACAGGACTGACTCTCTCCTCAGATTTTGTGATTTATTTGATGCACAATATAATTGAATCTTAATCTATTTTTCCTTTTCACCCATCTTAATCCAATATATCTCAAAAGGGACAATCCTTCGTCCCAAAAGCTCTTTGCCCGAAGGTTTTATCTGGGAAATGTTTCACTCCTCTCTTATTATCCTACAGTTTTAGAAATTACTAATCTCCTTTTCTCATTTTTATTGGCAGCCTAAGTGGAGACAGAATTAGAAATGATCAAATCTTTAAATTCTAATTTGCCAGATTTATCGAAATTTCAGCCAAAATTTGATATGCAGCAAATCTATTTACTGTCAATAGCAAGTTCTATGACTCTATTGAACCCCTTTTAATCTGTATAATGCAAATACAGACTGAGAAATGTCAAGGTGACCTCAGCAAAAAGATGGTAACTATTGTTAGCCAAAAGCCTGTTTAACAGAATACTGCACTGAGGCAATTTAGGCTTTTTGAATTGTAAAAATGTTCCAAAAATGACCGATTTTGGTTTGCAGATGCTTGTTTTGCTGTTGTTTATATACAGTCGTTGAACATGGAAGAAGTCATAGCTTTTTCTCAAAGGATGGGGCAAAAATGATTTTTTGTTTGGAGAGCAGCAAGAGATTTGATGTTTGTTAAATGAGGAACTATTGCTTTTCCCAAGCTGACCATAATTTATCCTAGTTTTGTGATCAGCAATATGTTTGCTGTTTGCAAAATGAAGAAACAGTGGTTTTGATCAAGCTATGCAAAAATGATCTCTATGCTTAGGAAGCTAGAAGCAAGAAAAGGTTTGTTGTTTTGAAAGTGATAGGCTTCTTAACAAAAAATATCCCTATAATTTTAGGATCAGCAACAGGTTTGATGTTTGCAAATGAAAAAAATAATAGTTTTTTATGAAGCCATCCACAAATAATTCCTTTTTTAGAGAAAGGCAATAGGTTTGCTGTTTTAAAAACTAATAAGCAATGGCTTTTTAATAAGCCAAGTAAAAATGATACATTTTGTGGGAGAAGAAATATGGTTTTGTACCCTGAACAGGGAAACTTCCCATAAATAATAAAATTTAAATCTACTATACACAGAACAGGTAGTAGATGTGTCTAGGGGTCTATCAGCAGTGACAGCTGAAGTGGCAGTGGCAGCAATCACACAAAATAGAATATAATGTGGCAGTCAAGGAGTAGAGATGAGCGTTGTTCTACTCGAAATGTTCGCCAATCTCAAATTCGAGCTGTTTTGGGCGGTGTTCGAGCCGGTCGGCGAACACGAACAATTTGAGAAAAATTCAGCTGTTCGAGGTTATGTTCGATAACTGTTCGTGCACCAAAATCATAACTGGATTTTTTCTCAGTAATGATGAAAATTAATGTTAATACGCAGTTTGAGTGTACAGCGGGGCGGGGGGAGGGGCAGGGGATGGATCTCTGCAGGAACAATGAAGATCTCCATTTTTTTTTCTCTTTCCCGCATTTGCAGTGGGGAGGTGCAATCTGTCAGCCTATCAGCAGCGCACACACGGAGCGAAGTGCTTTTTTTCACACAAGCAAGGGCATGTGTGATTGGCAGTGTATGTCACATGTCCTTGCCCTATAAGACCAAGCCATTTTCCCCGTCGCCACCATTTTCTCACTGCTGCAGCTGCGTGTTAGACGGCACCGCTGTTGCTGTGTGCGCTATACCTTGTTATTTCAAGCCAATTTTCGCACAAATATACAGATAGCTTGGGAGTAGGGAATAGTTGTGATTGCAGTCCTTTTAAGGACTAGGTTACAGCATTTCCTACGACTTTTATCAGGCAGGTCTGTGCTCTTAAATAGATAGATTGTGGGAGTAAAGACTAATTGTAATTGGAGTCCTTTTCAGGACTAGGTTACATCAGTTCCTATCAGTTTTTGCCAGGCAGGTCTGTGCCAGTGCTGTGCAAGTTTTTTTCACAGCATTTGGCTGAATCTAGCAAAGCTAATCCTTTTTGGCCTATTGCAGAGTGTGTTAGTAAGTGGAGTAGCCTATCTGTGTTGCAAGATATTCCACCTGTGTATAGAATACCAATTTTTTTACTGCACCTAGTGAAGTAAAATCTTTTGGGCATAGCATCATTCTATTAGTCCATCTATACTGACCTCCATCAGGTTGCAAACTGAATATAATTTTTTTCTGCATCTAGCTCTGAAAAAATATTTGGGCTTCTAGCAGTGTGTGGGACTTGGTCTATTAGTCCATCTATACTGACCTCCACCAGGTTGCAAATTAAAAATATTTTTTTTCTTCATTTAGCTCTGAAAAAATATTTGGGCTTCTAGCAGTGTGTGGGACTTGTTCTATTAGTCCTTCTATACTGACCTCCAGCAGGTTGCAAATTGAATATAATTTTTTTCTGCATCTAGCTCTGAAAAAATATTTGGGCTTCTAGCGGTGTGTGGGACTTGGTCTATTAGTCCATCTATACTGACCTCCATCAGGTTGCAAATTAAAAATAATTTTTTTCTGCATCTAGCTCTGAAAAAATATTTGGGCTTCTAGCAGTGTGTGGGACTTGGTCTATTAGTCCATCTATACTGACCTCCATCAGGTTGCAAATTAAAAATAATTTTTTTATTCATTTATCTCTGAAAAAATATTTGGGCTTCTAGCAGCGTGTGGGACTTGTTCTATTACTCCATCTATACTGACCTCCATCAGGTTGCAAATTAAAAATAATTTTTTTCTGCATCTAGCTCTGAAAAAATATTTGGGCTTCTAGCAGTGTGTGGGACTTGGTCTACTAGAACATCTATACTGACCTCCATCAGGTTGCAAATTAAAAATAATTTTTTTCTGCATCTAGCTCTGAAAAAATATTTGGGCTTCTAGCAGTGTGTGGGACTTGGTCTATTAGTCCATCTATACTGACCTCCATCAGGTTGCAAATTAAAAATAATTTTTTTCTGCATCTAGCTCTGAAAAAATATTTGGGCTTCTAGCAGTGTGTGGGACTTGGTCTATTAGTCCATCTATACTGACCTCCATCAGGTTGCAAATTAAAAATAATTTTTTTATTCATTTATCTCTGAAAAAATATTTGGGCTTCTAGCAGCGTGTGGGACTTGTTCTATTACTCCATCTATACTGACCTCCATCAGGTTGCAAATTAAAAATAATTTTTTTCTGCATCTAGCTCTGAAAAAATATTTGGGCTTCTAGCAGTGTGTGGGACTTGGTCTATTAGAACATCTATACTGACCTCCATCAGGTTGCAAATTAAAAATAATTTTTTTCTGCATCTAGCTCTGAAAAAATATTTGGGCTTCTAGCAGTGTGTGGGACTTGGTCTATTAGTCCATCTATACTGACCTCCATCAGGTTGCAAATTAAAAATATTTTTTTTCTGCATCTAACCCAGCCAATAGTTTTGGCCTAATACCACAGTTTGGCCACTCAGCTCTGCTCGGTTACCATCCATTGTTTTTTTGTTCAAACAACTCCAGAGTTGTGAATTAGTTAACCACCAAAATGAGTGGAAAAAGGCCTGCTGCTGGTGGAAAGGGGAATAGGCGTGTTGGGAAGGGGAAAAAAGGTTGTGTCCGTGGGGTAGGTGCAGAAGAAAGACCATCTTCCAGCCAAACTAAAATGTCTTCTTCTTTTAGCGGACAATGTGATAAGATCCCTTTCTTACGGCCACGCCAATCGCTACAAATTCCAGATGAGGCACAAAAACAGCAGGTGCTTCAACGGATATCAAGTGCTCCTTTAAGTGGGCTCTCCTCCACATCAACTTCAACATTACAAATACTCCAGTCCTCAAAGGTGTCACCCAAATCGCACTTGCTTCCTCACAGCTCCCAAATCTCCAGCTGCCCGTCTGAGTATGAGGTAGAACAGATGGTTGAGTCTGCAGAGCTGTTTACTCATACTATAGCCTGGGAATCAGAGGTCGACTCCAGCGCTTCTGTGAATCCAGACGAGGAAATGATCTGCACTGATGCCCAGAATCTTTATGAGTCGGATCCAGGACCAGACGCAGAAGGTTCTGACCATAATGTAGACCCTCATTCCCAAACTGTAACTCCTGTTGGTGGAGACAATGAGGAAGACGATGATAAGACTCAAATACCTGATTGGAGCGACAACTTTAGTTTTTTGTCAGGGCAGGAACAGGTTGGCTCTGAGGACGACGGGTGTGATAACGCACAGGGTGATGATGATGAGGTCGGAGATCCCACTTACTGTCAACCCACAGTCAGCCAAGAGATGAGGTCAGCAGAGGAGGTGGAGGAAGATGCTAGTGACGACGAGGTCAGGTTGCGCCTTCCTGGACAGAGACGTAGCACTGGAAGCACGTCAACAACTGCATCCTCAAACACAACTCTGCCTCTCACCACAAGTCGTGGTGGCTCTTCAGGTCGCATGGGTGCTAAGCCTTGCATAGCCTGGGCATTTTTTCAGATCGATAAAGATGACCCAACTCGTGTTATCTGTAACATTTGTCAGCAAAAGCTAAGTAGAGGCCAAAAAATACATAGTTTGAGTACTTCATGCATGAACCGGAACATGGACATGAAGCATAAGTTGCAGTGGGAAGCTCAGTGTGCTACAATGCGGTCTAGCCGGCCGGGCCAACCACCGTCTGCCATATCTTGTGCATCCGCAGCCTCTTCATCCTCTGTGACTGGGGGGACAGCAGTCACACCTGTTTTGGGGCGCAGACCTGCCACCTCTTTACCCGCAACAGCCAGCGTGATTGGCAGGTCATCATTTTCTTTGGAGGTGGTAACACCAGCTGGTCTTGAGCGCTGTCCGACATCGATAGCACCACCTTTGGATCAAGGCAACCTAACATGTCTGCCTGCATCTTCCTCACAGACCGGCAGTTTGCCGGGGACACCCTTATCAACCCCGTCTAAGCACAATAGCCAGCCCTCGGTCCCTCAGATGTGGACAAGTAAAAGACCATTTCCTCCTAGCCATGAGAAAGCTAAGAGGTTGAATTTCACCATCTGCAAGCTCTTGGCTACAGAAATGCTGCCTTTCCGCCTGGTGGACACAGAGGATTTTCGAGACCTTATGTCCGTCGCAGTGCCCCAGTACCAGATGCCCAGTCGGCACTACTTCTCAAAGAAAGGTGTGCCTGCGCTCCACCAGCATGTCGCACACAACATCACCGCTTCTTTGAGAAACTCTGTGTGTGACAGGGTGCATTTCACCACAGACACTTGGACGAGTAGGCATGGACAGGGGCGTTACATGTCGCTGACTGGGCACTGGGTAACTATGGTGACAGCAGGACAAGGGGCTGCTGTCCAAGTCTTGCCGTCCCCACGAGTTGTGCGTCAATCCTCTTTATGTCATTTTTCCTCCACTGCTTCTGCCTCCTCAACCTCCTCTCGGTCTTCCACCTGCACCCAAAGCCTGTCTGGTCATGCCACAAGCTTTCTAACTGCGCAGAAGGGATCCTGCACACCTCCTTACTATGCTGGCAGTAGGGCTCAACGTCATCAGGCGGTTTTTACATTGAAATGTCTGGGAAATGTGAGTCACACAGCTGAGGAGTTGTGGTCAGCTCTGGAGAACCAATTTCATGAATGGTTATCTCCACTGGACCTGAAACCAGGGAAGGCCGTGTGCGACAATGCTGCAAACCTGGGTGCGGCCCTTCGCCGGGGCAATGTCACACACGTGCCTTGTATGGCTCACGTGTTGAACCTGGTTGTCCAGCAATTTTTAGCCCACTATCCCAGACTAGATGGCCTTCTGCAGAGGGCACGGTCGCTGTGTGCTCACTTCCGCCGTTCGCATCCCGCAGCTCAGCGACTTACATCTCTACAGAAGTCGTTGGGCCTGCCACTTCACCGGCTAAAATGCGATGTGCCTACCCGGTGGAATTCAACTCTGCACATGTTGCAGCGACTGTGGCAGCACCGACAAGCCCTGGTGCAATACGTTCTGACGTATAGCCTGGGCCAACGAGATTCAGAGGTGGGGCAAATCACGCTGGAGGAGTGGTCTCAGATCAGGGACCTATGCACCCTTCTGCACAGTTTTGAAATGGCGACGAAGATGTTTAGTGCTGACGATGCCATTATCAGCATGACTATTCCGGTGATTTACATGCTGGAGCACATGTTAAACAGAATTCGGAGTCAGGTGGTGGCACAAGAGGAGGTGGAGGAAGTAGAGGAGGAGGAGTTGTATGCGGAAGGGCTAACATCTGCAAGGTCCAGACGGTCGGCAGCACCAGGGCGGCAGGCATGTGAGGGTGGGGGAGATGATTTTACCAGGGCGCATGGTAGCAGCCAAACTAGTGAGGAAGGTGCAGGAGCCCAGGAAGAAGTGGAGGACGAACTGATGGAAGACTCATCAGATGAGGGAGACATTGATCACATTTCTGTTGTGCGAGGTTGGGGGGAGAGGACAGAGGAAGGAAGCATGATTGTTACCTCGCCACCAACACAACAGGGACTTGGTGCTCCTGGATGCGCAACACACATGAGTGCCTTCTTGCTGCACTACCTGCAACATGACCCTCGAATTGTGAGAATTAGAAATAATCCTGACTACTGGGTTGCCACACTGTTAGATCCCCGGTACAAAAGTAAATTTGCAGAAATTATTCCTGCCATAGAAAGGGATGCACGCATGCAGGAGTATCAGCAGAGACTGTTGCAGAATCTTACATGTGCTTTTCCACAAAATACCAGTGGTGCACGTAGTGAATCTCACAGTTCCAACTTGCCAACCGTGGTCTGTATGGAATTGTTCAATAAAGGGCCCAAAATTAAGATAACATAGATGGGAGAGGTCTCTATGAATAGGAATTCCTAAGTATTTGATACCCTGTGAGGGCCAGGCAAAGGGAAAGTTGGACTGGATGGAATCCTATATGGATTTAGGGAGGGAGACATCGAGGGCCTCAGACTTCGCTGCATTGATTTTAAAATTTTACCATGTAACAAAGTGATCTATTTCAGCCATAACAGCAGGGATGGATATATGTGATTGAGTGATATATACTAGGACATCATCAGCAAATAGAGAGCACTTGTACTCGGTGCCTCCCACCTCAATCCACCTAATATTGGGGTTATGGCGAATTGATGAGAGCAGGTGCTCCGTCACTAGGATGTATAAGAGAGGGGACAGAGGACATCCCTGCCTTGTCCCATTGGTGATTGTGAAAGGTGATGAAAATGTTCTGACGCACCCCCTGGGCCTTGGGACACCCGGAGCCGGACCCTTTTTGGTGGATGCTGGTGGTTGTAGTCTTCGTGGCGGCGATCCGGTTCCGTGGCTCAGGGCGGTCAAACCAGTGGCGGAACTATTTATGTGGTTTTGATGTTTAAATGTCCGACTACGCCACCCGTGGATTGCGGTCAGAGTGAACCGCCGCTACAGGGCAGACCGCTAAGGCTGGTGTTGTGGGTGCAGCAGAGCGTAGCATAACTCCCCACGGGAGGAGTATAGCCTCAGGGCAGTGTATGCGGAGGATGGGGGTGATGGTGCAGGGCAGCAGCAGTAACGACACGGAGTCAGTGATGCAGTTCAGGGCCTTTACTCACAGTTCTTATTATCCAGACCACGTCTGCAGGTAACGGCTGCCCACGTCGTACTGTGCTCACCAGGTGAGGGGCTCAGACAACTCCCAGATAACTTTGGAGCGCTTCACAGGACCCCCTTTGTGTGTCCTTTGTCTGGCCTTTCTTACCAACACTTCTGTCCGGCTGCCTCGGGCCTCCTCTTGGTAAACTTGGCGCCAGTTTCCCTGACCCTATGTGGTGCCTTCCTAGCGGGTGGAGCAAGGGGCTGCGCCACATAAAATGTCAGAGCCTCCGGTTTCTAGCTGAGGGTCGTTTCCTGCCTCCACTAGTTCGGGGACCGGTCTCCCCCTTTGGCCTGACCCCTCCACGCAGGTGGATTCGGGCGTGCGGTGGCGACTCGCCCGTCCGCACCCCTGGGATCCCTTCATTCCTCGTTCCTGGAGCCTTCTCCGCTCCTCTTCCTTCCTTCTCCCTCTTGCAGGCCTGGGCCTCTGTTACTAGGCCCGCCTCCGGAGCAGAGCTCATGCAGAGCCCCTGCTCCCTGCCACTTCTGCTCAGACTTCTCTGCACTGAACTAAGATGGTGCCCACCTTTTATACTCCCTTCTCAATGCACCCAGGAACTGCTTCCTCCCTGCTCCTGCACTGCAGGGTTCCCCTTCCTCAGTGTTCCCTCCCCCCACTCCAGCCAGGGACAGGGACTGTCGTGCCCATCTCAGGGGCATATTGGTCGCCCTGCCCCACGGCAATGTGGTGTAATGCATGCAGGTGTCGGGTCCTGATCCACACTCCATCCTTATCTGAGAGTGAGATATCACACCTCTGGGTGGGGTGCAATACGTCTGTAGCAACCGAGCCCTCGGTGCTACAGTTCCATTTATCTTCAGCCTAGGTGACGTATTGTGATACAGGGCCGTGATTTTGGCTATAAAAGGGTCCCCTAGACCCCTACCCCAAGCTTTTTAAGAGAATCATATATGGCGTGCCAGGAGACTCTATGGAATGCTTTCTCAGCATCCAACGAGAGTTATCTACTTACAAATTTTTAACTGCATCTAGCCCAGGAAATACTTTGTGCCTAGTAGCAGTGTCTGCTAGTCAGCAGATTATCCCGGCTGTTAAGCAAGCTACACCACCTGTAGTTTGGACACTTAATTTTTTCAAAGGAAATGCTTCGGGACCACGGGATACTTAGTGAAGAGCATCAGGAGGCACCCCAAGGCATAGGGGCTGGGACTGGCACTAGGATGCCTTGCGGTGGACAGCCGAGCTCGATCCTTATAAAAGCTTTTTAACTGCAGCAGCTTTAGTGGACGCTACTGGAGCTGGAATTACGCGGCTGCTGGCATGAGACTTGCCCTCCAATAGATCCTTGTAAATGGATTTAAAGTGTATTCATTCAAATTAGAGGGACAATTTAAATTAAAAAGCTTAGAGCTGCCTCCACCACAGGGGGGCTCTCTCGACCCACCAGCGGACAGGCACCAGTATTGGGAGAGGGGGGCTGGCCGTCAGGGTTCACCGCGGCTCTGGCACAAACCCGGCGACACGGAGGTGGCACGGGCAGGAGCGGACTGGCCGTCTCGGCTTCTCACTTTTTGGATTTTAGAAGGGCATGACATGCCTATATCTGTGTCTCCCCCTCCTTTTACTCCTCCACCTCTTTTCTTTTCGCATGACTATATGTACTTGTCACTTTTCCATGTGTTAGTTGTGTCTTCTGAGCAGTTTGTCAGCTTTTGGACACCTTTGAAGGTGTTTTCTATGTGTTTCTATGTGTTTTGTTTGCCTGCCATTGGTTTTAACGGTGTTCGAAGGTGTTCGATGAACAGTTCGACGAACAGTTCGGCGAACACACGGGTGTTCGACGAACCGAACCGAACTCGAACACTACGGGGGTGGCTCAACACTATCAAGGAGATATGTAGCACTGTAGGCCCAGCACTGGAAGCCCAGTATAGCAGTATAAAATACACTAGAAGGCAGGAGATGGGTGGCTGGTGTGGCTCTTTAGTGACACTGGCAGTGGTAGAAGCCAGATAGTGTAGGAATAAGATGGGACAGGAAAGGAAATGTATTTTCAGTGTAGGGGCAGTACTGTTAGTCTCAACAGCAACAGCATAGTATAGATAAGATTATGGACAGCGAGTCCAAAAGCCCGGGATGGGCTGAAACGTTTTTACTGTGTGGATGTTCATTATAGAAGCATTGAAACATATGTGAATGCCGGGACTCATTTATTTCTATGGACTGTGGATTTCCACGTGCACCACTATTCCAAACGAAGTGGCAACCTTTTTACTGGATTTAGGGAGTAACTGCCTGGTGGTTGTGGGGCATCAGTGCTTGCGGCAGTAGAACAGTGTAGAACACAATGGGTAAGCAGGCAGGAACTACATTTGATCTAGACATTAAAGCCAGGTGAAGGTGAATAAAAGTCGGCACTGATCCATAGGTGATTCATTTTGACAAATGTAAGCTTTTTCACTTGTGGCAGACAACTTGGTCCAATTGGGCATGACAAAATTCTTTTAAAGGGTTTATATTCACACATACTTTATTATCCTTCTCTTGGTAAACAAACTATAGTTGTGCTCAAAAGTTTATATACCCCAGCAGAATTTTTCCTTTCTTGACCTTGTTTAGGAGAATATGAATGATAACAAAAAACTTTTTCTCCACTCATGGTTATTGGTTGGGTGAAGCCATTTATTGTCAAACTACTGTGTTTTCTCTTTTTAAATATTAATGACAGCCCAAATCATCCAAATGACCCTGATCAAAAGTTCACATACCCTGGTGATTTTGGCCTGATTACATGCACAGAATTTTACACAAATGGGTTTGAATGGCTGCTAAAGGTAACATCCTCACCTGTGACCTGTTTGCTTGTAATCAGTGTGTGTGCATAAAAGCTAAGTGAGTTTCTGGGATCCAGACAGACTCTTGCAACTTTCACATTCAGTCATTTGACGTTTCTGGATTGTGAGTCATGGGGAAAGCAAAAGAATTTTAAACAGATCTATGGGAAAAGATTTAAAAAGAGAAAACACAGTAGTTTGACAATAAATGGCTTCACCCAACCAATAACCATGAGTGGAGAAAAGTTTTTTTGTTATCATTCATATACTCTGAAACAAGGCCAAGAAAGGGAAAAATTCTGCCGGGGTAAGTAAACGTTTGAGCACAACTGTATACTCTGACATGACACTTTCCATACTGAATACCATCCGACAATACACTGGAGGCAAAAAGGCCAATTGTGACCTGCATTTCATACTACTACTGCCCGCATGACTGGTGCCACCTATAGTGGTGGTGCTGCTGCTTGTGGCTCCCACATTCTTGGCTGTGTTTTGAGTTTTAATTTTTAACACTACCCCATTCATTGTCAGTAGTGTTGAGCGAACATGCTCGACACTGCTCGGTACTCGCCCGAGCATCACGCTACTCGGGATGTTCGGTGAGCACCGAGAATTTCCGGGTTACTCGGGCAGGAGCTCGGGTCTCCGCCCTGCATGTTTGGCACTCTTTACAGAGCCAATGAACATGCAGGGATTGCCAGCCAGTCACTGTAATGCCGCAGTCATGTTGGTTGTGGGCATTACATTGATTGGCTGGCCGCACAGTGTCACCTCGAGTATTTAAAACCGGGCGCCGCCATCTTGGACATAGTCGCTCCGGATCAGCTAGTGTAGGGAAAGCGCTGCTGAGCTAGGGAGAGATTTATACTGTAAAATAGTAAGTGTAGGGTCTGTAAAGGCTGCCAAATCAAACAAACAGTCCTTCTCAGGACTAATATCCATCCCAAATATCAGGAGGGCAGGCAGGTAGGCTGTATAGGGGACGCAGTGGAGATATCAGCAAACGCTGCATTACAGTCCTGTGTGCTCCTGTTGCTGAAATTTCTGGACTTAGCTCCAGGTCCTGGGGGGCCAGGAAAAATCTTTTTTTTTCATCTAAATCCTCTTTTTTTTTTCCTCCTTCACACTGTACAAATACCTGTCTTATTAACCTTTTGGTGTCCCCCCCCAAAAAAAAAACTGTCTGTGACAGTTCAGACACAAATATATCTGTTTAAAATAGTCTGGTGACAGAGAAACAGAAATGTGGTTTTGCAGTTCCACGGTACAAACCTCTGTATTATCAACTTTTGGGCCATTTTTACCTAAAAAAAAAACAGTTTGAGTGTGTAGCTCACTGTTCAGTCGCAAATATATATATTGAAAATAGTCTGGTATACACTAGTAAATTATAACTGTGGCTTGCTGTTCCACGGTAAAAAATCTCTATTATCCTGCTTTTGGCACTTTTTGCCGTAAAAAAAAAAACTGTAATAGTTTCTCCCTGATTGTTCAGATTGTTTAAAAGAGTCGGGTGCAGGCCAGAGAAATAGAACTGTGGTTTTCCTCTTCCATGGTTCTAATCTACTTTTTATTACCCTTTTTCCATTGATAGTGTGAGTGTAAGCTATTTTACTTCCTTTACAATGGGCAAGGCACGTGGCAAGGGACCAAGGTGATGGTGCGTGCAGAGGACGGGGCCGTGGCCAAGGTGAAAATGTGCCACGACCAACAACCACATCTTCTTGCTCCCACTTCTTGACTGAATTTCAAGGGAAGCACAGAACAACACCAGTATTGCGAACTGATCAGTGTGAACAGGTTATTAATTGGATAGCAGATAATACTTCCAGTTACCTGGGCACCACCACCTCCGGTCTGTCTTCCACAAGGTCAAATCTTAGTAGCCGTGAGTCTCGACCGCATACTCCTCCTCACCCTGATGCTCCTTCCTCCCACCATGCTGAGTGTCGTCAGACAGCAACTGATCCCACACTTGGACACTCTGAAGAGCTGTTCTCTGGTCCATTTCCATATTTGTGCCCCTCGCCTGCTCCGCTTGAAGTGGTGGAAGAGGAGTTCCCATGTAGCGATGCCCAAATATTTTAACAGCCACTGCCACAGGAAGTTGATGCTGGCAATTTGTCACAAGAGGTGGATGATGACGAGACAAAATAGCCAGGAAGTGAGAAGGAGGATCGTGGTGCACAAGTGGAAGAGGAGGAGGTGGTGGATGATCTAGTAACTGACCCAACGTGGCAGGAGGATATGCAGAGTGAGGCCAGCAGCACACAGGGTGAGGGAGGCAGAGTACCCCAACAGGAAGGAAGAAGCAGTGTGGTGGCTGCACACAGAAGGCAGGCAACAGTTCCCCGTAACACCAACACGAGGGACGTTGTCAGTACAACCTGTAGGTCTTCCAGAGTCTGGAATTTTTTTAAAAGCTCTCCTGATAACCACAGAAAGGCCATTTGCACCACCTGCCATGCCAGCATCAGCAGGGGTGAAAAAATACCAGCCTGACCACCACCAGCATGATCAAGCACATGGCAGCAAAGCACCCGACTTTGTGGGGCGAACCCCATGGTCCACAACCAGTGTCAGCGGGTGTCACCACTAGTGTTGAGCCACCCCCGTAGTGTTCGAGTTCGGTTCGGTTCGTCGAACACCCATGTGTTCGCCGAACTGTTCGTCGAACTGTTCGTCGAACACCTTCGAACACCGTTAAAACCAATGGCAGGCAAACAAAAACACATAGAAACACATAGAAAACACCTTCAAAGGTGTCCAAAAGCTGACAAACTGCTCAGAAGACATAACTAACACATGGAAAAGTGACAAGTACATATAGTCATGCGAAAAGAAAAGAGGTGGAGGAGTAAAAGGAGGGGGAGACACAGATATAGGCATGTCATGCCCTTCTAAAATCCAAAAAGTGAGAAGCCGACACGGCCAGTTCGTTCCTGCCCGTTCCACCTCCGTGTCACCGGGTTTGTGCCAGAGCCGCGGTGGACCCTGACGGCCAGCCCCCCTCTCCCAATACTGGTGCCTGTCCCCTGGTGGGTCGAGCCCCCCCCGCAGTGGGGGGGGGTAACATCTGCAGAAGAAAGACCATCTTCCAGCGAAGCTAAGATGTCGACTTCTTTTCGTGGACAATGTGATACGATCCCTTTCTTACAGACACGCCCATCGCTACAAATTCCAGATGAGGCACAAAAACAGCAGGTGCTTCAGCGGATATCAAGTGCTCCTTCAAGTGGGCTCTCCTCCACCTCAATTTCAACATCACAAATATTCCAGTCCTCAGAGGTGTCACCCCAATCGCACTTGCTTCCTCACAGCTCCCAAGTCTCCAGCTGCCCGTCTGAGTATGGGGTAACACAGATGGTTGAGTCTGCAGAGCTGTTTACTCATACTATAGCCTGGGAAACATAAGTCTGCTCCAGAGCTTCTGTTAATCCAGACGAGGAAATGATCTGCACTGATGCCCAGAATCTTTATAAGTCAGATCCAGGACCAGATGAAGAAGGTTCTGAGCATAATGTAGACCCTCGTTCCCAAACTGTCACTCCTGTTGGTGGAGACAATGATGAAGACGATGATGAGACTCAAATACCTGATTGGAGCGACAACTTGACTTTTCGGTCAGGGCAGGAAGAGGTTGGCTTTGAGGACGACGGGTGTGATAACACACAGGGTGATGATGACAAGGTTGGAGATCCCACTTACTGTCAACCCACAGTCAGCCAGTCAATGAGGTCAAAGGAGGAGGTGGAGGAGGATGTGACTAGCCCAGGGGATGGGGATGACTCGGTACCCGGGCCTTTGCCTGGCCTTGGGGATGTCGCGGTGGTCGGCTCCCTGGCCCGTACCCTGGGGTCACTCTTTAAAAGAGTGGATAATTGTTAATTTTTTAAGAGTTTGTGACGCCACCTGTGGTATCTGGTGAGAAGCACCAGCGCTGCAGCAGTCCACTGAGACCCGTGATAAGGCTGCTCGATGGTATAGCTCCCCACAGGTGGAGCTAGGTCTCAGGGCAGCGTATGCAGGGGGAATGCAGGACAGGCGAGACCCAGCTGGGTCAGAGCAAGAACGGGAATGGACACGGTAGTCACTTCAGTTCCTTTTACTGGAGGAAATTCAGGCACATCCCGGAGCACTGTAGTGTGAAGGGTGAATATCAGGATCCTCCCCAATGAGCGGGTGTAGGGCCTCCTGTTTCTTGCCTCTGCGTAGTAAGTTTCTGACCTACCTGGAGCTAGGCCTAACTTTGTCTCTGTCCTGCGCTGGCTGACCTTGTGGTAGGGCCTTCTCTTGGAGTTCACGCTCCCACTATGCGGGGCCTAAGCGTCTCCTGGCTCTGTTACGTATCAGCACCTTAGCCATCCTGGGACTTGCAGTTCTCCAGGGATTCCGGTTATGCCTTACTGAATCTAGTTAGCAGGAGCCTCGTGCTCCACTGCTGAACTATTAACTGAGTTCTCTAGACTAGACTGAGCTCCACTGCAGACTGACCTCTCTTAGGCTTCTCTACTGCAGGAACTCTTCAGAGGAACTGAACTGCCTAGCTCCACCTTCCCTATTTATATCCCTAACGGGCTCCCTCTGCTGGTCTGAGGTGGAAGGTGGAGATGTGTGAATGTTTATGGGGGCCTCTTGTGGAGGATTCCATCAATACACTCTTCTAGGATATGTGATACCAAGCACAGCGGGGCGTCACAGATGCTATTGACGATGAGGTTAGGTTGCGCCTTCCTGGACACAGATGGAGTACTGGAAGCACGTCAACAACTGCATCCTCAACCACAACTCTGCCTCTGACCACAAGTCGTAGTGGCTCTTCAGGTCGCATGGGCTCTAAGCTTTGCATGGCTTGGGCATTTATTCAGAATGATAAGGATGACCCAACTCGTGTTATCTGTAATATTTGTAACCAAAACATAAGTAGAGGCCAAAAAATCCATAGTTTGAGTACTTCATGCATGAACTGGCACATGGATATGAAGCATAAGTTGCAGTGGGAAGCTCACTGTGCTACAATGCGGCCTAGCAGGCTGGGCCAACCACCGTCTGCCCCATCTTGTGCATCGCCGGCCTCTTCATCCTCTGTGACTGGGGGGACAGCAGTCACACATGTTTTTGGACGCAGACCTGCCACTTCTTTACCTGCAACAGCCAGTGTGATTGGCAGGTCATCAGTTCATTGGGAAGTGGAAACACCTGCTGGTGTTGAGCGCTCTCTGACATCGAGAGCACCAGCTTTGGATCAAGGCAATCTAACATGTCCGCCTGCATCTTCCTCACAGACCGGCAGTTTGCCGGGGACATCCTACTCAACCCCGTCTAAGCACAACAGCCAGCCCTCGGTCCCTCAGATGTGGAAAAGTGAAAGACCATTTCCTCCTAGCCATGAGAAAGCTAAGCGGTTGAATTTCACCATCTGCAAGCTCTTGGCTACAGAAATGCTGCATTTCCGCCTGGAGGACTTTCCGCCTGGGATTTTCGAGACCTTATGTCCGTCTCAGTGCCCCAGTACCAGATGCTCAGTCGGCACTACTTCTCAAAGAAAGGTGTGCCTGCGCTCCACCAGCATGTCGCACACAACATCACCGCTTCTTTGAGAAACTCTGTGTGTGACAGGGTGCATTTCACCACAGACACTTGGACGAGTAGGCATGGACAGGGGCGTTACTTGTCGCTGACTGGGCACTGGGTAACTATCGTGACAGCAGGACAAGGGGCTGCTGTCCAAGTCTTACCGTCCCCACGAGTTGTGTGTCAATCCTCTTTATCTCGAAGTTCCTCCACTGCTTCTGCCTCCTCAACCTCCTCTCGGTCCTCCACCTGCACCCAAAGCCTGTCTGGTCATGCCACCTGCATTCTAACTGCGCAGAAGGAATCCTGCACACCTCCTTACTATGCTGGCAGCAGGGCTCAAGGCATCAGTGTTTACTTTGAAATGTCTGGGAAATGTGAGTCACACAGCTGATGAGTTGTGGTCAGCTCTGGAGACCCAGTTTCATGAATGGCTGTCTCCACTTGACCTGCAACCAGGGAAGGCCGTGTGCGACAATGCTGCATCGCCGGGGCAATGTCACACACGTGCCTTGTATGGCTCACGTGTTGAACCTGGTTGTCCATAAATTGTTAGCCCACTATCCCAGACTAGATGGCCTTCTGCAGGGGGCACGGTCGCTGTGTGCTCACTTCTGCCGTTCGCATCCCGCAGCTCAATAACTTACATCTCTACAGAAGTCGTTGGGCCTGACAGTTCACCGGCTGAAATGCGATGTGCCGACACGGTGGAATTCAACTCTGACCATGTTGCAGCGACTGTGGCAGCACCGACAAGCCCTGGTGCAATACGTTCTGACGTATAGCCTGGGCCAACGAGATCCAGAGGTGGGGCAAATCACGCTGCAGGAGTGGTCTCAGATCAGGGACCTATGAAGTTGACGCGCCCCCTGGGCCGTGGGGTACCCTGAGCCGGGCCGGTAGACGCTGGGGGTTGTAGTCACTGTGGCGGTGACCTGGTCCGTGATCCAGGGCGGTCAATCCAAGGGTAATTTGTATATATGGATTTTATAATGTCCGACTACGCCACCTCTGGAGTGGGGCAAAAGGGGCTGCCGCTGCGGAACAGTCCTCTGAAGCTGGTGGTTTTGCAGCAATGGTATTATTACTCACCACAGGAAGAGTGTAGCTTGAGGGCAGTGTGGGTGGATGATGGTGGTTGTAGTGCAGGGAGTCAGTAATGAACACAGAGTCCGTGTGATGCAGTCCCAAGATCTTTACTCACAGTTGTTGCAGTCCAGATTACAGGTACCAGAGCAATCTCACCCGTCGTGCTGTGCGTACTCAGTGAGGGGCTCAGTCCACCCCCAGATAGCTCCGGAGTACTTAGCAGGACCCCGTTCTGTGTGTCCTTTCTCTGGCCTTCTACCTGCACCTCACACCCAGTGACACTTCTATCCGGTATCCTCGGGCCTTGGCGGGCGACTTGTGTTCCGTCCCCTGGGTCCTATGTGGCTACCTTCTTAGTGAGACTGGTGTGGACTTTTACCTGCAGTACATGAAATGCTGCAGCCTCCGGTTTCTAGTTGAGCCTTGCTGTTTCTCCGCTAGTTGAGGGACCGGTTTCCCTTATCTGGTCTGACCCCTCTACCTCCTGGTAGCAGCAGGAGTACGGGTGGCCTTCTGCACGGCCCATAGCCCTAGGGTCCCTTCGGTTCCTGGAGCCTTCCTGCTCCCACTCCTCTCTTCTCTCCTTCAGTCCTGGGCCTCCCAGGCTAGGCCCGCCTCTGGAGCAGAGCTCATGCCGAGCCTCTGCTCCTGTCACTTTTCCTCCTCTGACTGGCTTGCTCTTTCTAAGATAGCTTCCTATTTATACTCTCCCTGTCATGTGCTCCGCTAAGCTGCTCCCCTAAGCACCCACTACATAGGACCCTTCCACCAGCTAGGGACCTGGGACTGTGCTCTCCCTTAGGAGCAATCTTGGCCTACCCCCACTGCGGGTATGTGTTGGATGCAGGTGTTAGGGTCCCGAGCCATATGCCTTCCTTACCTGAGGGTGAGATACCACACCTCTGGGTGAGATGCAGTAACTCTGTGGCGACTGAGCCCTCAGGGGTGCCACACACCCTTCTGCACAGTTTTGAAATGGCGACGAAGATGTTTAGTGCTGACGACGATGCCATTATCAGCATGACTATTCCGGTGATTTACATGCTGGAGCACACACTAAACAGAATTCAGAGTCAGGTGGTGGGACAAGAGGAGGTGGAGGAAGTAGAGGAGGAGTCGTATGCGGAAGGGATAACATCTCCAAGGTCCAGACGGTTGGCAGCACCAAGGCGGCAGGCATGGGAGGGTGGGGGAGAGGGATTAACCAGGGCGCATGGTAGCAGCCAAACTGTTGAGGAAGGTGCAGGAGCCGAGGAAGAAGTGGAGGACGAACTGGCGATGGGCATGGAAGACTCATCAGATGAGGGAGACCTTGATCACATTTCTGTTGTGCGAGGTTGAGGGGAGAGGGCAGAGGAAGGAAGCATGATTCTTACCTCGCTACCAACACAACAAGGACTTGGTCCTCCTGGATGCGCAAGACTCTTGAGTGCCTTCTTGCTGCACTACCTGCAACATGATCCTCAGATTGTCAGAATTCGAAGTAATCCCGACTACTGGGTTGCCACACTCTTAGATCCCCGGTACAAAAGTAAATTTGCCGAAATAATTCCTGCCATAAAAAGGGATTGACGCATGCAGGAGTATCTGCAGACGCTGTTGCAGAATCTTACATGTGCTTTTCCACAAAACACCAGTGGTGCACGTAGTGAATCTCGCAGTTCTAACTTGCCAACCGTGGGACTGTCGAGTCTTCATCACTCAAACCGTAACAGTAACACAGTATTTGCTGGTAACAGCAATTTTGTGGAATCGTTTCACCACTTTTTTAGACCATCCTTTGCAAGGCCACAGGAGACAAGAAGTCTGACACATAGTCAACGCCTAGAGAGGATGGTGCAGGAGTATCTCCAAGTGAACATCGAAGCCATGACTGTGTCACTGGACCCTTGCTCATTTTGGTATTCCAATCTGGAAAAATGGCCGGAGCTCGCCACTCACGCCTTGGAGATCTTGTCATGCCCTGCAGCCAGTGTTCTCTCTGAACGTGTGTTCAGCGCTGCTGGTGGTGAGCTGACAGATAAGCGCACGCGTCTGTCCACTGAGAATGTAGACAGACTCACGTTCATAAAGATGAACAAATCATGGATTCGCAATGACTTTTCTACCCCTGTGTTATCCTTGGGAGACTAAAACCTTGAGGATTTGGTAAAATCACCTCACCAACCGTTTTAAGCAACTGTGGGGCAATTGATGCCACTTAACCCTAGAACGCATGACCATAAAAATCTACACTTTCATATACCTGGGGCCTTTTAGGCTCGTGTGCAAATAACATGGAATAACTCAAACTCAAATGACAAACAACTATATACATGAAGAATACCTAGAGTTTCAAAATTCTAACTAAAGTAATCTTGCAGAAAATAGAAAACAATTAACAGGGCGGGCCTGCGAGGCCCCAGGTATGGGTTCTAGGGTTAAGTGGTGTCTGTGCCACAATTTTGGGAAAAAATGGAGACTCTTTTTGGAGTCCCCTTGCTGTGTCTTACGTGACGTTGGCATCGTCAATTCCAGGTGGGTTGGGTCGCTCCCCCCCCCTTTTTAACTGTAAGAAACTAGATACACTATGGCTTGGGGTAACACAGATGGTTGAGTCTGACGAGCTCAGAGGTCTGCTCCAAATCTTCAGTGTCTGCTAGTCAGCGTAGAATTTTTAACTGCATCTAGCCTAGGCAATACTTTGGGCGTAGTAGCCCAGCTGCGAAGCAAGCTGCACCGCCTGTGTATCTAATAAGAATTTTTAAATGCATCTAGCCTAGGCAGACTGTGGGGACCCCCAACCAAACCCAGACGCTCAGCCCCCCTACCGCCCCCCTTTCCTTGACAATACAATAATGTAACTCTTACAACTGGATGGGTGAGGATCGGTCACAGCTTTATTAACTCTTTATACTCATTCCATTAGAAAGGCATTTTATTTCTAAAATAATTCAGCTTGTTGCAGCATGCCCTGGGTCTCCACTCCGGCAAGTTGGCCAACAAGTGTAACTCTCCAACATGTCCTTTCTATTTCCAGGCCACGGAGGATCCTGCGTACTCGTATGCAGGACTCTAACCCCCACCCATCACTCTTAACGCTTGTTATACTCCGTCCTGGAGTCCTGACAGGAATATGTCCAGTTCAATATTCATTAAGTGAACCACGTCGGGCCGTATGAGGCCTGCTTTATCTCCTTCCAGTTGTCGGTGTCGTACCACTACACCGCCTCTGTCTCTTCTAAATTTTGCCATCCGAATATTTATTACCCGCCTTGTCCGTTCGATGGCCGTGATGTCTCGCGCACCTTGCCATACCGCTATCGGCACAATCTCTGACCATACTATCGCTAGTTTTGTGAAAAATTCTCTGAAGCGCTCAGTGTCTAGTTTCATTATTGCCATTAGTTATGCGCTGTTATGATGACCTAGGTTGTTTCCCCCGGCCTGTATAACTAAGATGACCGGACATCTTGCCTCTCTCCCTACCTTGATTACCTCCATTAGTACCTGTGGCCATAGCAGGCCTCTAATACCTCTCTAGTTGAAATATGTGTTATGAAACTCTAATTTCTTCCCGCCTGGGCAGACTTTCGCCCTTTTTTCTGCCCAATACATATACGAGTGGCATATCACCCACACTGTTGGCTTAGCGTCACATGTAAAAGAAACAAACCACGTTAGGATAACAAGTCCGGTCTTATGTATCTTGCCAAACACGTGGATCGCCATCTCCCTATCCTCTGAACTTCTGTTTCTGACAGTCCTGCTCTTGCTGCTTCCGTGGCCGCGCCTATGAGGAATGAGTGTGTCCCGTAATCTTTGGGGTGGTTCCCTGCCGATGTTATGCATTTATTAAATATAGCTTGGAACTGGTATCTTGATAATGGCATTCCATCAATGTGTGATAGGAAGAAATTACTTTGTGATCTGATGGTTAGATATGTTTTTACTATTGTTACCCAACTCAGTGTACCGTTTGTGGGCTGTAGAAGTACCCAAGTGCCCCTGCCCGCTGGAACCGTTTTCGATTTGTGTATGCGTAGACGTATTGCATTATTGGCTATGACTACGTCCTGGTGTAATAAGCCTCCACTGGTGGTAATTTTGGATTGAGGGACTAATTCGCTTATGCATAGCGCCCCGAAGAAGGCGATCACAAATGCAGTAGACAGTAGTTTTGCTTCAAATTGTGAGTGTCATGTTAATGGTGTTAGGGATATGATGTGAGAAATCAGTTTTAGCGACACGGGACGGGACGTCTACACACCTGACTTGGCTGACCCCTTTTCCACCCTTTTATGGATTGTCTTATGATGAACCTTTGTCACATCTCCCCAATTCAGTAGTTGGAAGTGAAATGCTACTCCGGTCAGACACCGCTGCGCTGACGCCCCTGATATGCCCCTCATAATTAGCTGGTGGAGAAATTCTATGGTGACTTGTGATCTGGCTTGTTAACATTGATCAACCCGTCTGCCTGCTACTAGTCGTGTCCACTCTTCCCATGCCTTACCGTAAGCTTGCCACGTCAACGGGGCAACTGACGCTCTGATTAATGGCATCAACTATTCGCCACTAGATCCCATAGGGAAGGTGGGCAACTGTTGCCCGATGGGTGGGCGTTGTGGAAGAGCTCTGTGAAAATCTGCCAATTGAATTGTTATAAAGCGTTAGCAGCAGCTTTAGACCCCTCAGCATAGTGGCTAGCACGGACCCATACATTGTGTTTTAGGCACAGGAATGCTAGCCTGGGTAGTAGGCCTAGCACTGGGGGAGACGATGATGCCATCATATTAATGCAGTGCGCTAGGCTGGTGTTTGTTGTTATGAAGCGTATATTTTTGTAAGCCAGGCGCGCGCCCCATATTTCTATCGCTACCACTATTGGGAAGAAAAATTATTTTCAGGGCTAGATGCAGCTAAAAATTATTATTAATTTAAAAGCTGGTGGAGCTTGGTATAGATGGACTAATACAATGAGTCCCACACACTGCTAGAAGGCCAAATATTTTTTCAGAGCTAGATGCAGATAAAAATTATTTTTCATTTGCAACCTGATGGAGGTCAGTATAGATGGACTAATAGACCAAGTCCCACACACAGCTAGAAGGCCAAATATTTTTTCAGAGCTAGATGCAGATAAAAATTATTTTTAATTTGCAACCTGATGGAGGTCAGTATAGATGGACTAATAGAGAAAGTCCCACACACTGCTAGAAGGCCAAATATTTTTTCAGAGCTAGGTGCAGAAAAAAATTATATTCAGTTTGCAACCTGATGGAGGTCAGTATAGATGGACTAATAGAACAAGTCCCACACACAGCTAGAAGCCCAAATATTTTTTCAGAGGTAGATGCAGATAAAAAATATTTTTAATTTGCAACCTGATGGAGGTCAGTATAGATGGACTAATAGAGAAAGTCCCACACACTGCTAGAAGGCCAAATATTTTTTCAGAGCTAGATGCAGATAAAAATTATTTTTCATTTGCAACCTGATGGAGGTCAGTATAGATGGACTAATACAACAAGTCCCACACACAGCTAGAAGCCCAAATATTTTTTCAGAGGTAGATGCAGAAAAAAATTATATTCAGTTTGCAACCTGATGGAGGTCTGTATAGATGGATTAATAGAACAAGTCCCACACACAGCTAGAAGCCCAATATTTTTTCAGAGGTAGATGCAGAAAAAAAATATATTCAGTTTGCAACCTGATGGAGGTCAGTATAGATGGACTAATAGAGAAAGTCCCACACACTGCTAGAAGGCCAAATATTTTTTCAGAGCTAGATGCAGACAAAAAATTATTTTTAATTTGCAACCTGATGGAGGTCAGTATAGATGGACTAATAGAGAAAGTCCCACACACAGCTAGAAGCCCAAATATTTTTTCAGAGGTAGATGCAGAAAAAAATTATATTCAGTTTGCAACCTGATGGAGGTCTGTATAGATGGATTAATAGAACAAGTCCCACACACTGCTAGAAGGCCAAATATATTTTCAGAGCTAGATGCAGAAAAAAATTATATTCAGTTTGCAACCTGATGGAGGTCAGTATAGATGGACTAATAGAACAAGTCCCACACACAGCTAGAAGCCCAAATATTTTTTCAGAGGTAGATGAAGAAAAAAATTATATTCAGTTTGCAACCTGATGGAGGTCTGTATAGATGGATTAATAGAACAAGTCCCACACACTGCTAGAAGGCCAAATATTTTTTCAGAGCTAGATGCAGAAAAAAATTATATTCAGTTTGCAACCTGATGGAGGTCAGTATAGATGGACTAATAGAACAATTCCCACACACAGCTAGAAGCCCAAATATTTTTTCAGAGGTAGATGCAGATAAAAATTATTTTTAATTTGCAACCTGATGGAGGTCAGTATAGATGGACTAATACAACAAGTCCCACACACAGCTAGAAGCCCAAATATTTTTTCAGAGGTAGATGCAGAAAAAAATTATATTCAGTTTGCAACCTGATGGAGGTCTGTATAGATGGATTAATAGAACAAGTCCCACACACAGCTAGAAGCCCAATATTTTTTCAGAGGTAGATGCAGAAAAAAAATATATTCAGTTTGCAACCTGATGGAGGTCAGTATAGATGGACTAATAGAGAAAGTCCCACACACTGCTAGAAGGCCAAATATTTTTTCAGAGCTAGATGCAGAAAAAAATTATATTCAGTTTGCAACCTGATGGTGGTCATTATAGATGGACTAATAGAACAAGTCCCACACACTGCTAGAAGCCCAAATATTTTTTCAGAGCTAGATGCAGAAAAAAATTATATTCAATTTGCAACCTGATGGAGGTCAGTATAGATGGACTAATAGAATGATGCTATGCCCAAAAGATTTTACTTCACTAGGTGCAGTAAAAAAATTGGTATTCTATACACAGGTGGTATATCTTGCAACACAGATAGGCTACTCCACTGACTAACACACTCTGCAATAGGCCAAAAAGGATTAGCTTTGCTAGATTCAGCCAAATTCCGTGAAAAAAACTTGCACAGCACTGGCACAGACCTGCCTGGCAAAAATTGATAGGAACTGATGTAACCTAGTTCTGAAAAGGACTGCAATTACAATTAGTCTTTACTCCCACAATCTATCTATTTAAGAGCACAGACCTGCCTGATAAAAGTCGTAGGAAATGCTGTAACCTAGTCCTTAAAAGGACTGCAATCACAACTATTTCCTACTCCCAAGCTATCTGTAGATTTGTGCGAAAATTGGCTTGAAATTAACAAGGTCAAGGGCAAGGACATGTGACATACACTGCCAATGACACATGCCCTTGCTTGTGTGAAAAAAGCACTTCGCTCCGTGTGTGCGCTGCTGATAGGCTGACAGATTGCACCTCCCCACTGTAAATGCGGGAAAGAGAAAAAAAAATGGAGATCTTCATTATTCCTGCAGAGATCCATCCCCTGCCCCTCCCCCCCCCCCGCTGTACACTCAAACTGCGTATTAACATTAATTTTCATCATTACTGAGAAAAAATCCAGTTATGATTTTGGTGCACAAACAGTTATCGAACATAACCTCGAACAGCCGAATTTTTCTCAAATCGTTCGTGTTCGCCGAACGGCTCGAACACCGCCCAAAACGGCTCAAATTTGAGATTGGCGAACAGTTCGAGTAGAACAACGCTCATCTCTAGTCACCACTGCTTCTTCCGCTGTTGTTGGTGCAATAGAACCCTCTGTTGTGTGTGCAAGGCCATCACCTGTCCATACTGCATGCAAAGATGCCCCCTCCTCTAAGTCTTCACTTGTTATGGCATTTTCTCAAGAAACAGCATCAACGTCCACATCCCACCGCTGCGTTGAATTATCCATATATCAGACCTTTGAGCGAAAGCGGAAATTCGCAGCTAAAGCCCAATAGGCCACAGTCCTAAATTCGCACATTTCACGACTGCTTGCGTTGGAAATGCTGCCTATTAGGCTGGTGGAGACAGAATCCTTCCGCAACCATATGGCGGTGGCCGTCCCTCAGTACTCGGTCCCCAGCCGACACTATTTTGCCCGGTGTGCCATCCCAGCACTACACAAGCACGTGTCTCAAAACATCTGCCTTGCCCTCAACAACTCAGTTACTGGGAGAATCCACCTGACAACGGACACGTGGACAAGTGCTTGTGGCCAGGGACAGTAAATATCCCTGACTACACACTGGGTAAACATAGTGGAAGCCGGGACCCAGTCGGACCTTGGGACGGAACACATCTTCCCCACACCGAGGATTGCGGGCCCTATGTCAGTCAGAGTTGCCCCCACAGTGTACAGCTCCTGTGCATCATCCTCCTCCTCATGTTCAGCCTCCATCTCAGATATCACCACATCAGTTACAAGCTGGAAGCACTGCAGTACTGACTCCGCCAAGAGGCAACAGGCTGTGCTGAAACTCATAAGCTTAGGTGAGAAACCTCATACAGCTTGTGAGTTGTGGACAGCTGTGAAAGAGCAGGCAGATCTGTGGCTGAGACCGCTGAACCTACATCCAGGCATGGTCGTGTGTGACAATGGCCTTAACCTGGTGGCGGCTCTGAGGTGAGGCGAGATCACACACTTACCATGCCTGGCTCATGTGCTTAACCTCGTGGTTCAGCGGTTTCTTAAATCGTACCCTGAGTTGACAGATCTGCTTGTCAAAGTACGCCATTTTCGCAAGTCGGCTACAGCTTCTGCCGCTTTTGCTGTGTTGCAGCAGCGTTGGCAGCTTCCGTTACACCGACTGGTGTGTGATGTCCCCAGACATTGGAACTCTACCCTCCACATGTTGCAAAGGATTTGTGAGCCGAAGAGAGCAGTTGTGGAGTACCAGCTGCAACAAGGCCGTCGATATTCAGGTCAGACTCCACACATAAGACCTCAGGAGTGGACCTGGATATCCGACATATGTACCATCTTGAAAAACTTTGAGTCCACCAAGATGGTGAATGTCGATGACGCCATCATTAGCGTCAGCATTCCACTTGTCTGTCTTTTGCAATGCTCTCTGCAGATATTTAAAGAGGAGGCATTGCAGCCAGAGTATGATGAGATGGATCAAGAAGATGTAGCGGTCGATTATACACAGCCCTTCCTCATCTCATCACAATGTGCATTGGGGGACAATGAGGG
The DNA here is from genome assembly GCF_046119375.1 of Phyllobates terribilis. NCBI lineage: Eukaryota > Metazoa > Chordata > Amphibia > Anura > Dendrobatidae > Phyllobates > Phyllobates terribilis. The sequence continues at coordinate 504,840,343 of NW_027362762.1, forward strand.
AGAGGAGGAGGAGGAGGAAGGACAGGAGCTTGTATCATGCGCTGTAGACGGTAGTACCTGTACAACTGCCATACTGTCGGTTCAGCGTGGGTGGCCTGAGGACAGGGGGGAGGAGGAGGAGGAGGAGGAGAGCATGGTCAGTCGTCATCTTGGTGAGGACACGGAAGTCTTGCCCGTTACCAGTCTGGCACGCATGGCTGACTTTATGTTACGCTGCCTTAACCATGGCCCTCGCATTGTCAAAATGTTGGGTGACAGACATTACTGGTTGGTGACACTTTTAGACCCCCACTACAAGAACAACTTTCACTCTCTTATTCCTGAGGTGGAGAGGTCTACAAAAATGGGGCAGTACCAAAAGGCCCTTGCTGCAGAACTGTTAAAAAGATTCCCATCTGAACACGCTAGTAGCAGAGGTCACAGATCGTTGCCCTACCAAGGCGTACATGCGAGAGAGACGCAACTCCAATCCAGCAGAGGCAGGGGAACACTGTCAACGTTCTGGGACAGATTTCTCAGACCCTCCCTTCGAACAGACCCTGAGGCGCGGGGTACTCTCACAAGGAGAGGAAAGTTCCAAAAGATGATGAGGGAGTACGTTGCCGACCGTACCAGCATCCTCTGTGATTCCTCTGTGCCTCTTAATTATTGGGTATCCAAGTTGGACACTTGGAATGAACTCGCTCTGTATGCCTTGGGGGTCCTGGCCTGCTCTGCCACTAGCGTGTTATCGGAGCGTGTTTTTAGTGCCTCTGGGGGAATTATAACTGATAAGCGCACTCGCTTGTCAACTGACAATGCTGACAAGCTGACCCTTATCAAAATGAACAAGGGCTGGATTGGGACAGATTTCTCATCACCACCAAATGACAGCAGAGTAACATAAAGTCAAATCCACTGTGTTATTTCGGGAGGTGTATTCACATGCACCGCTTCACACCCACACATGGGTATATGCTTCCTCATTTTGGCTGTTTTATGTTATTCTCCTTATCCTCAGCCTCCACCACCACTATATCACCAGGGTGACCGTGGTCCGTGTTGCCATTATTGAAAGTTCCTCTGTCCTTATTTTTGGCAGCTTTTGCTTGGAAGGCATAAGCAAAGACTGTGGGAGACCCACTCCACAAAAATGGGAATAATATTATTAAGATGCTGTACTGTATGGCTCTTGTAAGGGGCATTAAAACCGTCTTGTTCAGCTACTGCGACCTCCACCACTCTTCCAAGGGGCATTAAAACCGTCTTGTTAAGCTACTGCGACCTCCACGTCTTTTCCGAGGGGCATTAAAACCGTCTTGTTAAGCTACTGGGACCTCCACGTCTCTTCCGAGGGGCATTAAAACCGTCTTGTTAAGCTACTGTGACCTCCACCACTTTTCCAAGGGGCATTAAAACCATCTTGTTATGCTACTGCGACCTCCACCACTTTTCTAAGGGGTATTAAAAACGTCTAGTTAAGCTACTGCGACCTCCACGTCTCTTCTGAGTGGCATTAAAACCGCCTTTTTAAGCTACTGTGACCTCCACCACTTTTCCAAGGAGCATTAAAACCCTCTTGTTAAGCTATTGCGACCTCCATGTCTCTTCCGAGGAGCATTAAAACCATCTTGTTAAGCTACTGCGACCTCCAAGTCTCCCCCAAGGGGCATTAAAACCGCCTTGTTAAGCTACTGTGACCTCCACCACTTTTCCAAGGGGCATTAAAACCATCTTGTTAAGCTTCTGTGTCCTCCACCACTTTTCCAAGGGGCATTAAAACCGTCTTGTTAAGCTACTGTGACCTCCACCACTTTTCCAAGGGGCATTAAAACCGTCTTGTTAAGCTACTGCGACCTCCACCTCTTTTCCAAGGGGCATTAAAATCGTCTTGTTAAGCTACTGCGACCTCCACGTCTCTTCTGAGGGGCATTAAAACCATCTTGTTAAGCTACTGGGACCTCCACGTCTCTTCCGAGGGGCATTTAAACCGTCTTGTTAAGCTACTGTGACCTCCACCTCTTTTCCAAGGAGCACTAAAACTGTCTTGTTAAGCTACTGCGACCTCCACGACTCTTCCGTGGGGCATTAAAACCGTCTTGTTAAGCTACTGGGACCTCCATGTCTATACCGAGGGGCACTAAAACCGTCTTGTTAATCTACTGCGACCTCCACGTCTCTTCCGTGGGGCATTAAAACCTTCTTGTTAAGCTACTGGAACCTCCACGACTCTTCCAACGGGCATTGCATTTCCTCCTAATTTTATTCAGCTTTTGCTTTTCAATGCATAGGCGAACACTAAGGGAGACTCACTCCCCAATAATGGGTAGAAGGTTTTTAGTACGCTGTAATCCACATCTGTTTCAAGGGGCATTGCAGTTCCTTATAATTTTTGGAAAGCCTTCCATTCACTGCTTAGGCCAACAGTGCACAGGAGGCCCAGTTGCTATAAATGGAAAAAATGGTTTAGTTAAGGCCCTCTGACCTCCATGTCACTTCCAAGGGGCTTTGGAGAGCCTCTAAATTTTTGGTAGGCATTGCACTCACTGCATGCCCTATAACTGTGTAGCCGAACCGCTCCTTTTGGTACAGAAACATATCCTACAAGACATGTGTGGTTGACTGGCCTGATATTGATGTGAATGGTCCCTGTTCCTCTTGCTCTTTCTCCTTTGCTACCACCTCATCCATCATTTATCACCTGAAGCTTTGTTTTAACGGGAGTGATAGAAATGGGATAGTAGCAGGAAAACATCCAGCAATCCTCGGAGGAGGTAGGATATGCACCAAAACGCTGACCACCTCAGGCCTTCGCGCTACTACATACATGCGCTTGCATTCCAAGAAAACATAGAAGATGCTAACTTCTATCATCATCATGCTCCTCACGTTGGCACTCTCAACTCCCCTGATGGAGAAGCCAGGGACCATCGGAGGAGTCTGGTTCTCTGGTGGGTTCGTCCAATGCTGCCCTAAAGCAGGCCAGGCTAAGAAAAGTGTGTGGGAAGGTAACAGGAGAAATAGGGGCGGCTGGGGACCGTTTATGGACATCGTCCGCCCCCAGGCGGCTGGGGACCGAGCGTGGACACCTGGCCGCTGGGCGGCTGGGGACTGAGTATGGATGCCTCGCTGCCGAAGCAGCCATGAGGTAGTGGCCAGCTGCGGCCTCCTCCAAACTAAAAGGCCCCATTTCAAGTGAAAGCTAGCAGTATGGTATTGCAGCCTGCGGGTGGGTGGGTGGTAGCTTGGCTGCATATTTGCGCTTGCATTGCAAGGAATGGGGAAGGTACAATAGAACACTGCCCAGGGAGAAGGACCTGCTTGGGGATAGTTGCAAGTCTGCATCTTCTGATGCGGCAAGGATCACTTCTGATGGGCACACTTTTAGGCAGTGACCTGGGTGTCAGAGATGCTTCCAGGGGTTTTCCCTATGCTGCGCCCATGTCTTTTCAGCACTGTATGCATGTGTCACACACCACATGGCCAGATAAGTAGTGTTGAGCCACCCCCGTAGTGTTCGAGTTCGGTTCGTCGAACACCCGTGTGTTCGCCGAACTGTTCGTCGAACTGTTCGTCGAACACCTTCGAACACCGTTAAAACCAATGGCAGGCAAACAAAAACACATAGCAACACATAGAAAACACCTTCAAAGGTGTCCAAAAGCTGACAAACTGCTCAGAAGACATAACTAACACATGGAAAAGTGACAAGTACATATAGTCATGCGAAAATAAAAGAGGTGGAGGAGTAAAAGGAGGGGGAGACACAGATATAGGCATGTCATGCCCTTCTAAAATCCAAAAAGTGAGAAGCCGACACGGCCAGTCCGCTCCTGCCCGTGCCACCTCCGTGTCGCCGGGTTTGTGCCAGAGCCGCGGTGAACCCTGACGGCCAGCCCCCCTCTCCCAATACTGGTGCCTGTCCGCTGGTGGGTCGAGCGAGCCCCCCTGTGGTGGAGGCAGCTCTAAGCTTTTTAATTTAAATTGCCTCTCTAATTTGAATGAATACACTTTAAATCCATTTACAAGGATCTATTGGAGAGCAAGTCTCATGCCAGCAGCCGCGGTAATTCCAGCTCCAGTAGCGTCCACTAAAGCTGCTGCAGTTAAAAAGCTTTTATAAGGATCGAGCTCGGCTGTCCACCGCAAGGCATCCTACTGCCAGTCCCAGCCCCTATGCCTTGGGGTGCCTCCTGATGCTCTTCACTAAGTATCCCATGGTCCCAAAGCATTTCCTTTGAAAAAATTAAGTGTCTAAACTACAGGTGGTGCAGCTTGCTTAACAGCCGGGATAATCCGCTGACTAGCAGACACTGCTACTAGGCACAAAGTATTTCCTGGGCTAGATGCAGTTAAAAATTTGTAATTAGATACTCTCGTTGGATGCTGAGAAAGCATTCCATAGAGTCTCCTGGCACGCCATATATGATTCTCTTAAAAAGCTTGGGGTAGGGGTCTAGGGGACCCTTTTATAGCCAAAATCACGGCCCTGTATCGCAATACGTCACCTAGGCTGAAGATAAATGGAACTGTAGCACCCTGAGGGCTCGGTTGCTAAAGACGTATTGCACCTCACCCAGAGGTGTGATATCTCACTCTCAGGTAAGGATGGAGTGTGGATCAGGACCCGACACCTGCATGCATTACACCACATTGCCGTGGGGCAGGGCGACCAATATGCCCCTGAGATGGGCACGACAGTCCCTGTCCCTGGCTGGAGTGGGGGGAGGGAACACTGAGGAAGGGGAACCCTGTAGTGCAGGAGCAGGGAGGAAGCAGTTCCTGGGTGCATTGAGAAGGGAGTATAAAAGGTGGGCACCATCTTAGTTCAGTGCAGAGAAGTCTGAGCAGAAGTGGCAGGGAGCAGGGGCTCTGCATGAGCTCTGCTCCGGAGGCGGGCCTAGTAACAGAGGCCCAGGCCTGGAAGAGGGAGAAGGAAGGAAGAGGAGCGGAGAAGGCTCCAGGAACGAGGAATGAAGGGATCCCAGGGGTGCAGACGGGCGAGTTGCCACCGCACGCCCGAATCCACCTGCGTGGAGGGGTCAGGCCAAAGGGGGAGACCGGTCCCCGAACTAGTGGAGGCAGGAAACGACCCTCAGCTAGAAACCGGAGGCTCTGACATTTTATGTGGCGCAGCCCCTCGCTACACCCGCTAGGAAGGCACCACATAGGGTCAGGGAAACTGGCGCCAAGTTTACCAAGAGGAGGCCCGAGGCAGCCGGACAGAAGTGTTGGTAAGAAAGGCCAGACAAAGGACACACAAAGGGGGTCCTGTGAAGTGCTCCAAAGTTATCTGGGAGTTGTCTGAGCCCCTCACCTGGTGAGCACAGTACGACGTGGGCAGCCGTTACCTGCAGACGTGGTCTGGATAATAAGAACTGTGAGTAAAGGCCCTGAACTGCATCACTGACTCCGTGTCGTTACTGCTGCTGCCCTGCACCATCACCCCCATCCTCCGCATACACTGCCCTGAGGCTATACTCCTCCCGTGGGGAGTTATGCTACGCTCTGCTGCACCCACAACACCAGCCTCAGTGGTCTGCCCTGTAGCGGCGGTTCACTCTGACCGCAATCCACGGGTGGCGTAGTCGGACATTTAAACATGAAAACCACATAAATAGTTCCGCCACTGGTTTGACCGCCCTGAGCCACGGAACTGGGTGGCCGCCACGAAGACTACAACCACCAGCATCCACCAAAAAGGGTCCGGCTCCGGGTGTCCCAAGGCCCAGGGGGTGCGTCAGAACATTTTCATCACCTTTCACAATCACCAGTGGGACAAGGCAGTGATGTCCTCTGTCCCCTCTCTTATACATCCTAGTGACGGAGCACCTGCTCTCATCAATTCGCCATAACCCCAATATTAGGTGGATTGAGGTGGGAGGCACCGAGTACAAGTGCTCTCTATTTGCTGATGATGTCCTAGTATATATCACTCAATCACATATATCCATCCATGCTGTTATGGCTGAAATAGATCACTTTGTTACATGGTAAAATTTTAAAATCAATGCAGCGAAGTCTGAGGCCCTCGATGTCTCCCTCCCCAAATCCATATAGGATTCCATCCAGTCCAACTTTCCCTTTGCCTGGCCCTCACAGGGTATCAAATACTTAGGAATTCCTATTCATAGAGACCTCTCCCATCTATGTTATCTTAATTTTGGGCCCTTTATTGAACAACTCCATACAGACCACGGTTGGCAAGTTAGAACTGTAAGATTCACTACGTGAACCACTGGTGTTTTGTGGAAAAGCACATGTACACTGCGTTCCAAATTATTATACAAAAAGTGTTTAGGAGTGATAAGGGAAGAATTTGTTTGTTTGTCAGTTAAACTCATTGATGGTGATGTGTGTCAGGGCTCTTTATATCACTGTAAGCAATTGCAGACACCTGTGCTAATTAGTTTGGCAGGTGTGTCCAATGAAAGGCAAGACTACTTAAGAAGGCTCTCTCACATTATTAAGCAGCCTACATTTTCTGCCAAAATGGGAAAGAAAAAGGATGTGTCGGCTGCTGAGAAGCAACAAATTGTGGAGTGTTTAGGTCAAGGCATGACTACAATCAACATTGTGCGATGATCAGGATGAAGTGTCTTGGCAATCAAGAAGTATGTAGCTGATTCACAGTACACACGTGTGCGTGCTGATAAGGGCAAATTGAGGACTCTTTCCTACAGGCAATTACGTCAGGTTGAAAGAGCAGCGGCAAAAAAGCCTTGTCATAGCAGCAGACAAGTTTTTGAAGCTGCTTGTGCCTCCAACGTCCCCCGAACAACAAGATGCAGGGTCCTTCAGAGGTTTGCAGCTGTGCATGCGCCATCCTGTCGACCTCCTCTATCCACTTCACACAAGCAGAAACGGCTCCAGTGGGCCAAACATTACATGAAGACTGATTTCAAAACTGTTTTGTTCACGGATGAGTGCCGTGCAGCGCTCGATGGTCCAGATGGATGGAGTGGAGGATGGCTGGTTGATGGACACCCCACGCAAACACGGCTACAGCGCCAACAAGGAGGAGGTGGAGTAATGTTTTGGGCTGGAATCATGGGGAGAGAGATTGTCGGCCCCTTTAGGATCCCTGAAGGCGCTAAAGATGAACTCCATAATGTATGTGGATTTTCTCAAACAGCACTTCCTGCCATGGTTCAAGAAGAAGAACCGTGTATTTCACAGCAAGATCATTTTTCTGCATGATAATGCACCATCTCATGCTGCACATAAAACATCTGCATCTCTGGCTGATATGGGCATAAAAGGGGACAAATTTATGGTGTGACCCCCATGCTCCCCTGACCTCTACCCCATTCAGAACCTTTGGAGCATCATTAAAAGGAGTGTCTATGATGGCGGGAGGCAGTTCACATCTAAGCAACAGCTCTGGGAGGGTATTCTGTCCTCATGCAAAACAATTGAAGCAGAAACCATCCAAAACCTGACAAATTCAATGGACGAGAGAGTTCAGAAGCTCCTTTCGAACAAGGGGTCCTATGTGAAAATGTAACATCACCTAGAATAAAGTTTTGAGTTGAAAACTGTTTGATTTCAGTTTCTAACAACCTGCTAATGCTTATAATTTCAAAAATGACCATTTTTTTGGTCTTTATTAAAATGAAAAGGTTGATCGAAAAGTTTGGGGGATCTAAGAGTGTGGCAACCCAGTAGTCATGATTACTTCGAATTCTGACAATATGAGGGTCATGCTGCAGGTAGTGCAGCAAGAAGGCACTTATGTGCCTTGCGCATCTCGGAGCCCCAAAATTATTTTCCGGGCTAGATGCAGCTAAAAATTATTTTTAATTTTAAATCTGGTGAAGCTTTAGTATAGATGGCCTAATAGGATCAGTGCTGCACACTGCTACAAAGCCCAAATTATTTTCCAGTCAAGATACAGATAAACATGATTAGTAATTTGAAAGCTTAAAACGGTTTGTAGGGTGATTTTAACCAATCATCAAGCTTTTACTCTCCCCAGGATGACACAGGGGTAGAAAAGTCGTTTCGGATCCATGATTTGTTCATCTTTATGAACGTGAGTCTGTCTACATTATCAGTGGAGAGCCGCGTGCGCTTATCTGTCAGCACACCACCAGCAGCGCTGAACACACGTTCAGACAGAACGCTGGCTGCGGGGCATGACAAGATCTCCAAGGCGTAAGTGGCTAGCTCCGGCCATTTATCCAGATTGGAAGCCCAAAAGGAGCAAGGGTCCAGTGACACAGTCGTGGCTTCAATGTTTACTTGGAGATACTCCTGTACCATCGTCTCTAGGCGTTGACTATGTGTCAGACTTCTTGTCTCCTGTGGCCTTGCAAAGGATGGGCTAAAAAAGTGGTGAAATGATTCCGCAAAATTGATGTTACCAGCAGATACTGTGGTTCTGTCACGGTTTGAGTGCTGAACACTTGACGGTCCCACGGTTGGCAAGTTGGAACTGTGAGATTCACTACGTGCACCACTGGTATTTTGTGGAAAAGCACATGTAAGATTCTGCAACAGTCTCTGCTGATACTCCTGCATGCGTGCATCCCTTTCTATGGCAGGAATAATTTCTGCAAATTTACTTTTGTACCGGGGATCTAACAGTGTGGCAACCCAGTAGTCAGGATTATTTCTAATTCTCACAATTCGAGGGTCATGTTGCAGGTAGTGCAGCAAGAAGGCACTCATGTGTGTTGCGCATCCAGGAGCACCAAGTCCCTGTTGTGTTGGTGGCGAGGTAACAATCATGCTTCCTTCCTCTGTCCTCTCCCCCCAACCTCGCACAACAGAAATGTGATCAAGGTCTCCCTCATCTGATGAGTCTTCCATCAGTTCGTCCTCCACTTCTTCCTGGGCTCCTGCACCTTCCTCACTAGTTTGGCTGCTACCATGCGCCCTGGTAAAACCATCTCCCCCACCCTCACATGCCTGCCGCCTTGGTGCTGCCGACCGTCTGGACCTTGCAGATGTTAGCCCTTCCGCATACAACTCCTCCTCCTCTACTTCCTCCACCTCCTCTTGTGCCACCACCTGACTCCGAATTCTGTTTAACATGTGCTCCAGCATGTAAATCACCGGAATAGTCATGCTGATAATGGCATCGTCAGCACTAAACATCTTCGTCGCCATTTCAAAACTGTGCAGAAGGGTGCATAGGTCCCTGATCTGAGACCACTCCTCCAGCGTGATTTGCCCCACCTCTGAATCTCGTTGGCCCAGGCTATACGTCAGAACGTATTGCACCAGGGCTTGTCGGTGCTGCCACAGTCGCTGCAACATGTGCAGAGTTGAATTCCACCGGGTAGGCACATCGCATTTTAGCCGGTGAAGTGGCAGGCCCAACGACTTCTGTAGAGATGTAAGTCGCTGAGCTGCGGGATGCGAACGGCGGAAGTGAGCACACAGCGACCGTGCCCTCTGCAGAAGGCCATCTAGTCTGGGATAGTGGGCTAAAAATTGCTGGACAACCAGGTTCAACACGTGAGCCATACAAGGCACGTGTGTGACATTGCCCCGGCGAAGGGCCGCACCCAGGTTTGCAGCATTGTCGCACACGGCCTTCCCTGGTTTCAGGTCCAGTGGAGACAACCATTCATGAAATTGGTTCTCCAGAGCTGACCACAACTCCTCAGCTGTGTGACTCACATTTCCCAGACATTTCAATGTAAAACCGCCTGATGACGTTGAGCCCTACTGCCAGCATAGTAAGGAGGTGTGCAGGATCCCTTCTGCGCAGTTAGAAAGCTTGTGGCATGACCAGACAGGCTTTGGGTGCAGGTGGAAGACCGAGAGGAGGTTGAGGAGGCAGAAGCAGTGGTGGAAAAATGACATAAAGAGGATTGACGCACAACTCGTGGGGACGGCAAGACTCTGACAGCAGCCCCTTGTCCTGCTGTCACCATAGTTACCCAGTGCCCAGTCAGCGACATGTAACGCCCCTGTCCATGCCTACTCGTCCAAGTGTCTGTGGTGAAATGCACCCTGTCACACACAGAGTTTCTCAAAGAAGCGGTGATGTTGTGTGCGACATGCTGGTGGAGCGCAGGCACACCTTTCTTTGAGAAGTAGTGCCGACTGGGCATCTGGTACTGGGGCACTGCGACGGACATAAGGTCTCGAAAATCCTCTGTGTCCACCAGGCGGAAAGGCAGCATTTCTGTAGCCAAGAGCTTGCAGATGGTGAAATTCAACCTCTTAGCTTTCTCATGGCTAGGAGGAAATGGTCTTTTACTTGTCCACATCTGAGGGACCGAGGGCTGGCTATTGTGCTTAGACGAGGTTGATAAGGGTGTCCCCGGCAAACTGCCGGTCTGTGAGGAAGATGCAGGCGGACATGTTAGGTTGCCTTGATCCAAAGGTGGTGCTATCGATGTCGGACAGCGCTCAAGACCAGCTGGTGTTACCACCTCCAAAGAAAATGATGACCTGCCAATCACGCTGGCTGTTGCGGGTAAAGAGGTGGCAGGTCTGCGCCCCAAAACAGGTGTGACTGCTGTCCCCCCAGTCACAGAGGATGAAGAGGCCGCGGATGCACAAGATATGGCAGACGGTGGTTGGCCCGGCCGGCTAGACCGCATTGTAGCACACTGAGCTTCCCACTGCAACTTATGCTTCATGTCCATGTGCCGGTTCATGCATGAAGTACTCAAACTATGTATTTTTTGGCCTCTACTTAGCTTTTGCTGACAAATGTTACAGATAACACGAGTTGGGTCATCTTTATCGATCTGAAAAAATGTCCAGGCTATGCAAGGCTTAGCACCCATGCGACCTGAAGAGCCACCACGACTTGTGGTGAGAGGCAGAGTTGTGTTTGAGGATGCAGTTGTTGACGTGCTTCCAGTACTACGTCTCTGTCCAGGAAGGCGCAACCTGACCTCGTCGTCACTAGCATCTTCCTCCACCTCCTCTGCTGACCTCATCTCTTGGCTGACTGTGGGTTGACAGTAAGTGGGATCTCCGACCTCATCATCATCACCCTGTGCGTTATCACACCCGTCGTCCTCAGAGCCAACCTGTTCCTGCCCTGACAAAAAACTAAAGTTGTCGCTCCAATCAGGTATTTGAGTCTTATCATCGTCTTCCTCATTGTCTCCACCAACAGGAGTTACAGTTTGGGAATGAGGGTCTACATTATGGTCAGAACCTTCTGCGTCTGGTCCTGGATCCGACTCATAAAGATTCTGGGCATCAGTGCAGATTATTTCCTCGTTTGGATTCACAGAAGCGCTGGAGTCGACCTCTGATTCCCAGGCTATAGTATGAGTAAACAGCTCTGCAGACTCAACCATCTGTTCTACCTCATACTCAGACGGGCAGCTGGAGATTTGGGAGCTGTGAGGAAGCAAGTGCGATTTGGGTGACACCTTTGAGGACTGGAGTATTTGTGATGTTGAAGTTGATGTGGAGGAGAGCCCACTTAAAGGAGCACTTGATATCCGTTGAAGCACCTGCTTTTTTTTGTGCCTCATCTGGAATTTGTAGCGATTGGCGTGGCCGTAAGAAAGGGATCTTATCACATTGTCCGCTAAAAGAAGAAGACATTTTAGTTTGGCTGGAAGATGGTCTTTCTTCTGCACCTACCCCACGGACACAACCTTTTTTCCCCTTCCCAACACGCCTATTCCCCTTTCCACCAGCAGCAGGCCTTTTTCCACTCATTTTGGTGGTTAACTAATTCACAACTCTGGAGTTGTTTGCACAAAAAAACAATGGATGGTAACCGAGCAGAGCTGAGTGGCCAAACTGTGGTATTAGGCCAAAACTATTGGCTGGGTTAGATGCAGAAAAAAATTATTTTTAATTTGCAACCTGATGGAGGTCAGTATAGATGGACTAATAGACCAAGTCCCACACACCGCTAGAAGCCCAAATATTTTTTCAGAGCTAGATGCAGAAAAAAATTATTTTTAATTTGCAACCTGATGGAGGTCAGTATAGATGGACTAATAGACCAAGTCCCACACACCGCTAGAAGCCCAACTATTTTTTCAGAGCTAGATGCAGAAAAAAATTATATTCAATTTGCAACCTGCTGGAGGTCAGTATAGAAGGACTAATAGAACAAGTCCCACACACTGCTAGAAGCCCAAATATTTTTTCAGAGCTAAATGAAGAAAAAAATTATTTTTAATTTGCAACCTGATGGAGGTCAGTATAGATGGACTAATAGACCAAGTCCCACACACCGCTAGAAGCCCAAATATTTTTTCAGAGCTAGATGCAGAAAAATTTTTTATTCAATTTGCAACCTGATGGAGGTCAGTATAGATGGACTAATAGACCAAGTCCCACACACTGCTAGAAGCCCAAATGTTTTTTCAGAGCTAGATGCAGAAAAAAATTATTTTTAATTTGCAACCTGATGGAGGTCAGTATAGATGGACTAATAGACCAAGTCCCACACACTGCTAGAAGCCCAAATATTTTTTCAGAGCTAGATGCAGAAAAAAATTATTTTTAATTTGCAACCTGATGGAGGTCAGTATAGATGGACTAATAGAACAAGTCCCACATGCTGCTAGAAGCCCAAATATTTTTCAGAGATAAATGAAGAAAAAAATTATTTTTAATTTGCAACCTGATGGAGGTCAGTATAGATGGACTAATAGACCAAGTCCCACACACTGCTAGAAGCCCAAATATTTTTTCAGAGCTAGATGCAGAAAAAAAATATTTTTAATTTGCAACCTGATGGAGGTCAGTATAGATGGACTAATAGAACAAGTCCCACACGCTGCTAGAAGCCCAAATATTTTTTCAGAGATAAATGAAGAAAAAAATTATTTTTAATTTGCAACCTGATGGAGGTCAGTATAGATGGACTAATAGACCAAGTCCCACACACTGCTAGAAGCCCAAATATTTTTTCAGAGCTAGATGCAGAAAAAAATTATTTTTAATTTGCAACCTGATGGAGGTCAGTATAGATGGACTAATAGACCAAGTCCCACACACCGCTAGAAGCCCAACTATTTTTTCAGAGCTAGATGCAGAAAAAAATTATATTCAATTTGCAACCTGCTGGAGGTCAGTATAGAAGGACTAATAGAACAAGTCCCACACACTGCTAGAAGCCCAAATATTTTTTCAGAGCTAAATGAAGAAAAAAATTATTTTTAATTTGCAACCTGATGGAGGTCAGTATAGATGGACTAATAGACCAAGTCCCACACACTGCTAGAAGCCCAAATATTTTTTCAGAGCTACATGCAGAAAAAAATTATTTTTAATTTGCAACCTGATGGAGGTCAGTATAGATGGACTAATAGACCAAGTCCCACACACTGCTAGAAGCCCAAATATTTTTTCAGAGCTAGATGCAGAAAAAATTATTTTTAATTTGCAACCTGATGGAGGTCAGTATAGATGGACTAATAGACCAAGTCCCACACACCGCTAGAAGCCCAAATATTTTTTCAGAGCTAGATGCAGAAAAAAATTATTTTTAATTTGCAACCTGATGTAGGTCAGTATAGATGGACTAATAGACCAAGTCCCACACACTGCTAGAAGCCCAAATATTTTTTCAGAGCTAGATGCAGAAAAAAATTATTTTTAATTTGCAACCTGATGGAGGTCAGTATAGATGGACTAATAGACCAAGTCCCACACACCGCTAGAAGCCCAAATATTTTTTCAGAGCTAGATGCAGAAAAAAATTATTTTTAATTTGCAACCTGATGGAGGTCAGTATAGATGGACTAATAGACCAAGTCCCACACACCGCTAGAAGCCCAAATATTTTTTCAGAGCTAGATGCAGAAAAAAATTATATTCAGTTTGCAACCTGATGGAGGTCAGTATAGATGGACTAATAGAATGATGCTATGCCCAAAAGATTTTACTTCACTAGGTGCAGTAAAAAAATTGGTATTCTATACACTTGTGTTATATCTTGCAACACAGATAGGCTACTCCACTGACTAACACACTCTGCAATAGGCCAAAAAGGATTAGCTTTGCTAGATTCAGCCAAATGCTGTGAAAAAAACTTGCACAGCACTGGCACAGACCTGCCTGGCAAAAACTGATAGGAACTCATGTAACCTAGTCCTGAAAAGGACTCCAATTACAATTAGTCTTTACTCCCACAACCTATCTATTTAAGAGCACAGACCTCCCTGATAAAAGTCGTTGGAAATGCTGTAACCTAGTCCTTAAAAGGACTGCAATCACAACTATTCCCTACTCCCAAGCTATCTGTATATTTGTGCGAAAATTGGCATGAAATTAACAAGGTATAGCACACACAGCAACAGCGGTGCCGTCTAACACGCAGCTGCAGCAGTGAGAAAATGGTGGCGACGGGGAAAATGGCTTGGTCTTATAGGGCAAGGACATGTGACATACACTGCCAATCACACATGCCCTTGCTTGTGTGAAAAAAAGCACTTCGCTCCGTGTGTGCGCTGCTGATAGGCTGACAGATTGCACCTCCCCACTGCAAATGCGGGAAAGAGAAATAAAAATGGAGATCTTCATTGTTCCTGCAGAGATCCATCCCCTGCCCCTCCCCCCACCCCGCTGTACACTCAAACTGCGTATTAACATTAATTTTCATCATTACTGAGAAAAAATCCAGTTATGATTTTGGTGCACGAACAGTTATCGAACATAACCTCGAACAGCCGAATTTTTCTCAAATTGTTCGTGTTCGCCGACCGGCTCGAACACCGCCCAAAACAGCTCGAATTTGAGATTGGCGAACAGTTCGAGTAGAACAACGCTCATCTCTACAGATAAGATTGTAAAATTTTAAAATGACATTTCCCTGTGAATGCATTTGTCACGGTTCAAAGCAATATAAAAGTGCAAAAACGCATGAAAAATGCTACTTGTGAACATAGCCCAAGGTGTGGAGGTGTATTTTTTTGGGGGGTTATTTATTTTACCTTATACACAAGTCTTTACCCTGGAAAGGAACTTCCTGAACATATTTCACAGGAATGCAGTTTCAGTTTCGTTTTTGAACGTTTTATTGTGATTCCTTAAAAGTGGCTTAATACCTCTGACCACGTTGTTGACAGCAGTGACCTGGGGGTCAGAAATGCTTCCTGGGGCGATCCCCATGCTGTCCCCATGTCATTTGAGCACTGTCACTATTGTTTTGGGCACTTGTTAGGCTTTTAAAAGACTGCCGGGGGTTCTGCCGCAAAAAATGCTCGGGTCTCCCATAGACTAACATTGGGCTCGTTGCTTGGGTCGAGCACCCGAGTATCACGGTGAGCTCGGCCCGAGCTTCGAGCACCCGAGCATTTTAGTGCTCGCTCAACACTCTTTTTCAGTGCCACTTTTTCATTTACCATCCATAATTTACATAAGTATAATGTTTACAAAAAGCTTTACCAACACTTATCTACCTCTGAAGAAAAAGGGATAAACAAGAATCCTTGCTAGGCACACACATGACACCCAATGGAAAGCCTAATTCAACAACTGCATGCCCATAATATTGATGTGGTGTATTCATGTCTCAAATTTATATATTTAAACAGGTGTGCTAAAACCGACTTGCACAATTAAACGTGTAGATTTAGTTTTTAATTCTATTATTTGATAGCAAAATTAAATCCTCTGTCTTGACCAAATAGGAACAAAACTGCCAGGTAAAAGTACACACACCCAGGAAGGCTTGTCCATTTTAAAAAGTTGTGTTGAGTATCTGTTTTTAAATTGGACAAGTAAAACAGGTATGAAAAATGTAAAATGTGTGTATTTTTTTAGAATTTATTTTTTTAACTTTTACAAAAGGCTGTAACAAAAAAATCCTATGTTTTTATGCAGGTATATTTCTGGAAAGCAAAATTGAAAGAATAGTAAAACAAATATATATATAAAGTAAATTATGTGTTCATTTTTCTAGTTTTTTAAACACTTTTCTCTACCCATTGATAAAAGCTCATAATCATAAATGCTACACTTGTAGCTAGGTTTATGTACAGAAATGGAAATGTGGCAATAGCCCACATTATTGCCATAGTGCGTGGGGTTGTCAAGTTATGTAAAATAGGTATGTAGAAAGATAATTCTGTACTTTTTCAAAAACATTTTTTTGTTTTTAAACAAAGGATAATTTTTTTTACCCAAAAAGGACGTGACAAAAAAATGCTAGGTAAGTACATGTCCCAAATGGCAGCACTTGCAAAAATTGAAAGCAATAATGCCCCGTCTCATGCTGCACCTAACACATCTGCATCTCTCGCTGCTATGGGTATAAAAGGGGACAAACTTATGGTGTGGCACCCATGCTCCTCTGCTCCCCTGACCTCAACCCCATTGAGAACCTCTGGAGCATCATCAAAAGGAGTGTCTATGATGGCGGGAGGCAGTTCACATCTAAGCAACAGCTCTGGGAGGGTATTCTGTCCTCATGCAAAACAATTGAAGCAGAAACCATCCAAAACCTGACAAATTCAATGGACGAGAGAGTTCAGAAGCTCCTTTCGAACAAGCAGTCCTATGTGCAAATGTAACATCACCTAGAATAAAGTTTTGAGTTGAAAACTGTTTGATTTCAGTTTGTAATAACCTGCTAATGCTTATAATTTCAAAAATGACCATTTTTTTGTTCTTTATTTAAATGAAAAGGTTGAAAACTCTGCTGTGCATAATAATTTGGAACATGCATTTTGAGTGCAGTTTGAGTTTTTTATTTTTTTAAAAAGATACTGTTATCATAGGCAGTTTGTACAAAAACCTTTCAATTGTACTCTAATAGTTATTTGACTGGAAAATTACAATGACTGCAATTCATATAGGTAATTTGGGAAAATCTGAGAAAATATTATTTGCTTAATAATTTGGAACACAGTGTACACTTTTTAATGGTGGTCATTAAGGGGCCTTAATACTCTCCGCCGCTTTTTTTTTACACTGATGATTAAATAAATAGCACCTCCTGATGGGTGAAACTAACATGTGTATAAGCTGCACAAGACAGCTAACACCCGGCAGCTTTTGTTACTATCAATTTTGGAACATGGCAAATTCCTCCGTTAGCAGCCACCGCCAATCGCAACAGCGGCATCCAGATGGTTAAAAGAGGGAAAGGGTTCTCTCTTAAGGCTAAGTGCCCACGATGCAGAAATGAAGCAGAAATTTTCCTGAGCATTTCTGCATCTCCTTGGCAGAAAAACGCATGCGTTTTTAACATGCATTTTTGACGCGTATTTGCATGCGCATTTGCCATGCATTTTTCCAATGCATTGTATAGGCAAATATGCATGCAGAAACGCACAAGTATTGGTCATGTCCGTATTTTTTCTGCGAGTAAAATCTGCGCAGAAAAAATATGGACCATGTGCACAGAACTTACAGAATGTCATAGGAAGTCATGGGATAAGGTACTGTATGCAATGCGTTTCTGGAGCGTTTACGCGCTGCAAATACGCACCAAAATACACACCAAAAATGCATCGTGGGCACACAGCCTTAGGCTATGTGCCCACGTAGCGGATTTGATGTAGAGCGTTTTTGCCTCTCTGGCAGAAAAAAAAAAACGCATGCAGATTTACATGCATTTTTTCTGCCAGAGAGAAGCGTTTTTTCAGTGTTTTTGGCTATGTGCCCACGTTGCATTTATGAAGCAGAAAATTTCTGCTTCATAAATGCAAGTCCTCTCCCGGAAAAACGCATGCGGAATTCCGCACGCGTTTATCGCGCATTTTTCGCGCGTTTATCACGCGTTTTCCACATGCGGAATTGCCTTGCGTTTTTTATGCATTGGATAAAGGCAATTCCGCTTGCGGAAACGCAAAATTAAATGACATGCTGCGGATTTTTGAACGCGGCATAAACGCTGCGGAAAAATCCGCAGCATGTGCATAGAACTTGCGGAATCCCATTGGGGACCATGGGGTGCGGATATACATGCGTTTTTCAAGCGTTTAGGCTGTGTGCCCACGTAGCATTTTTCAAGCGTATATGCTGCGGAATTTCCGCAGCGTAAACGCTTGAAAAACGCATGTATATCCGCACCCCATGGTCCCCAATGGGATTCCGCAAGTTCTATGCACATGCTGCGGATTTTTCCGCAGCGTTTATGCCGCTTTCCAAAATCCGCAGCATGTCATTTAATTTTGCGTTTCCGCAAGCGGAATTGCCTTTGTCCAATGCATAAAAAACGCAAGGCAATTCCGCATGTGGAAAACGCGTGATAAACGCGCGAAAAATGCGCGATAAACGCGTGCGGAATTCCGCATGCGTTTTTCCGGGAGAGGACTTGCATTTATGCAGCAGAAATTTTCTGCTTCATAAATGCAACGTGGGCACATAGCCTTACGCTGCGGAAATTCCGCAGCATATACGCTTGAAAAATGCTACGTGGGCACACAGCCTTTACATGCGTTTTTTCAAACACTTTTCCAAGCGATTTTGAGCATCACTTGGAAAAGTGCTTGACAAGTTGATCACACAATATAAATCCATGCAACCGGCATGGATTTATAATGTGTGAACAACTTAGATGCTTTAAATGCAGCATCTATAGTAAAAAAAAAGAATTAAAACGTTAAAAATAAAAAAAAAACCTGTATATTCACCTCTCCGGCGGCCCCCGGTCTGCTCTCCGGTCTCCTCCGGTCTGATCCCGGCCGCGTCTTCTCTCTTCAGCATCCCGCAGTGTACTGTCAGGACCTGTGGTGACGTCATTTAGTCAGCTGATGGTCACGCGACCATCACCTGACCGCCGACGTCAGCGGTCGCGTGACCATCAGCTGACTAAATGACGTCACCGTAGGTCTTGACAGTACACTGCGGGATGCTGAAGAGAGAAGACGTGGCCGGGAGCAGACCGGAGGAGATCGGAGAGCAGACCGTGGGCCGCCGGAAAGGTGAATATACAGGTTTTGTTTATTTTTAACTTTTCTATTTCTTTTTTTCACCGCGTGGTAGCCGGGATGAAGAGGAGTTGTAGTCTCGTCTTCATCCCAGGTACCACACGCACTGCGATTACGCTGCAGTGTAATCACGGTAGAAATGGTCATGCTGCGTTTTGCAAACCAATGTGAATTCGGCGCGCAAATTAGCGCATCATGTGCACAGCACATCCGAATTCACATTGCTTTGTATGGCAGACTGTTCTACAAGCGTTTTCGCGGCCGTAAAAACGCTGCATAAACGCTACAAAAGCGCTACGTGGGCACATAGCCTTAACCCTATCGTTGCTACATAATTAGATAGAGATAGTGTTTTATGCCTAACAGACTGTGTGATAGTGACACTGGCAGGTCTTAAACAATCTCATACAGTTCTCTCTGTGGAAAAATTACAAATGTAAAGCTTTCAGAATATAGTGATGCAAAAAACAGTTACATTTTTGTAAAATATTGTTTTTAGTGTCCAAAAGATGCAAAGCATAAAAACTGTAGAAATCTGGAATACCTATAATCATACTGTCCTGGAAAATAAATCAGTTTTTTCGCCTTTACCATAAAGTGAATAGTGTAAATAAAATAAATAAATAAAGCAATAATAACTGATTTGCTGGTTTATGTTCATTCTACATCTGAAAAATCTGAATAAAAAGCAATCAAAAAATGTTATATGTCTCAGAATGGTAGCAATAAAACTTCAACTTGTCTTCATTGGCCATAAAAAATAAAAGTTATAGATATCAGAATATGGTGACAAAAACAATTGCTGTTGATTTGTTCATTTTGACTCCCAAAAATAAAAAAATGGTTTGTTCACATTTATCCTGTGCTTTATCCTGAGCACCTACATTGAGGTTTCCAAATAGATCCCCAAAAAATGTCATTCAGAAGAAACCACATATGGAACCATTCACTACAATGAGTAAAGACAGATGGAGTCCCATTGGTGAAATTAAATACTATTGGGACTGCATCTGGATTAAATTTTCCCTATGAGGATTGTGAGAAAGGGCAAAAATGTTGAACATTATAAAACCAAAATTCTTTGAAATTCATAAGGTTTAAAAGAAAAGTATTATTCTTTTGCAAAGTTGTCCAGAAATTTTTTGGGTGGTGAAATTGGCATATTAACAGGAAACTCTGTGTTCCCTAAGCGGTGAAGCTTTTGTACTGCGAACAGTTGCCAACAGTATGTCTGTCCAGGATAAACCTTTTCACTCTTTGCAAAGTCAACAGTTCCTCGTGAGGTAGGAGGATTGGTGTATTACCAGAAAAATCTGTTTCCTAATATGTTTTGCTTTTGCATGCATTTACTGACCAGTAGTGTTGAGTAGTGTTGAGCCACCCCCGTAGTGTTCGAGTTCGGTTCGGTTCGTCGAACACCCGTGTGTTCGCCGAACTGTTCGTCGAACTGTTCGTCGAACACCTTCGAACACCGTTAAAACCAATGGCAGGCAAACAAAAACACATAGAAACACATAGAAAACACCTTCAAAGGTGTCCAAAAGCTGACAAACTGCTCAGAAGACATAACTAACACATGGAAAAGTGAAAAGTACATATAGTCATGCGAAAATAAAAGAGGTGGAGGAGTAAAAGGAGGGGGAGACACAGATATAGGCATGTCATGCCCTTCTAAAATCCAAAAAGTGAGAAGCCCACACGGCCAGTCCGCTCCTGCCCGTGCCACCTCCGTGTCGCCGGGTTTGTGCCAGAGCCGCGGTGAACCCTGATGGCCAGCCCCCCTCTCCCAATACTGGTGCCTGTCCGCTGGTGGGTCGAGCGAGCCCCCCTGTGGTGGAGGCAGCTCTAAGCTTTTTAATTTAAATTGTCTCTCTAATTTCAATGAATACACTTTAAATCCATTTACAAGGATCTATTGGAGGGCAAGTCTCATGCCAGCAGCCGCGTAATTCCAGCTCCAGTAGCGTCCACTAAAGCTGCTGCAGTTAAAAAGCTTTTATAAGGATCGAGCTCGGCTGTCCACCGCAAGGCATCCTACTGCCAGTCCCAGCCCCTATGCCTTGGGGTGCCTCCTGATGCTCTTCACTGAGTATCCCGTGGTCCCGAAGCATTTCCTTTGAAAAAATGAAGTGTCCAAACTACAGGTGGTGTAGCTTGCTTAACAGCCGGGATAATCCGCTGACTAGCAGACCCTGCTACTAGGCACAAAGTATTTCCTGGGCTAGATGCAGTTAAAAATTTGTAATTAGATACTCTCGTTGGATGCTGAGAAAGCATTCCATAGAGTCTCCTGGCACGCCATATATGATTCTCTTAAAAAGCTTGGGGTAGGGGTCTAGGGGACCTTTTTATAGCCAAAATCACGGCCCTGTATCGCAATACGTCACCTAGGCTGAAGATAAATGGAACTGTAGCACCCTGATTGCTCGGTTGCTACAGAGGTATTGCACCTCACCCAGAGGTGTGAGATCTCACTCTCATGTAAGGATGTAGTGTGGATCAGGACACGACACCTGCATGCATTACACCACATTGCCGTGGGGCAGGGCGACCAATATGCCCCTGAGATGGGCACCACAGTCCCTGTCCCTGGCTGGAGTGGGGGGAGGGAACACTGAGGAAGGGGAACCCTGTAGTGCAGGAGCAGGGAGGAAGCAGTTCCTGGGTGCATTGAGAAGGGAGTATAAAAGGTGGGCACCATCTTAGTTCAGTGCAGAGAAGTCTGAGCAGAAGTGGCAGGGAGCAGGGGCTCTGCATGAGCTCTGCTCCGGAGGCGGGCCTAGTAATAGAGGCCCAGGCCTGGAAGAGGGAGAAGGAAGGAAGAGGAGCGGAGAAGGCTCCAGGAACGAGGAACGAAGGGATCTCAGGGGTGCGGACGGGCGAGTCGCCACCACATGCCATAATCCACCTGCGTGGAGGGGTCAGGCCAAAGGGGGAGACTGGTCCCCGAAACTAGTGGAGGCAGGAAACGACCCTCAGCTAGAAACAGGAGGCTGTGACATTTTATGTGGCGCAGCCCCTCGCTACACCCGCTAGGAAGGCACCACATAGGGTCAGGGAAACTGGCGCCAAGTTTACCAAGAGGAGGCCCAAGGCAGCCGGACAGAAGGGTTGGTAAGAAAGGCCAGACAAAGGACACACAAAGGGGGTCCTGTGAAGCACTCCAAAGTTATCTGGGAGTTGTCTGAGCCCCTCACCTGGTGAGCACAGTACGACGTGGGCAGCCGTTACCTGCAGACGTGGTCTGGATAATAAGAACTGTGAGTAAAGGCCCTGGACTGCATCACTGACTCCGTGTCATTACTGCTGCTGCCCTGCACCATCACCTCCATCCTCCGCATACACTGCCCTGAGGCTATACTCCTCCCGTGGGGAGTTATGCTACGCTCTGCTGCACCCACAACACCAGCCTCAGCGGTCTGCCCTGGAGCGGCGGTTCACTCTGACCGCAATCCACGGGTGGCGTAGTCGGACATTTAAACATCAAAACCACATAAATAGTTCCGCCACTGGTTTGACCGCCCTGAGCCACGGAACCGGGTTGCCGCCACGGAGACTACAACCACCAGCATCCACCAAAAAGGGTCCGGCTCCTGGTGTCCCAAGGCCCAGGGGGCGCGTCAGAACATTTTCATCACCTTTCACAATCACCAATGGGACAAGGCAGGGATGTTCTCTGTCCCCTCTCTTATACATCCTAGTGACGGAGCACCTGCTCTCATCAATTCGCCATAACCCCAATATTAGGTGGATTGAGGTGGGAGGCACCGAGTACAAGTGCTCTCTATTTGCTGATGATGTCCTAGTATATATCACTCAATCACATATATCCATCCATGCTGTTATGGCTGAAATAGATCACTTTGTTACATGGTCAAATTTTAAAATCAATGCAGCGAAGTCTGAGGCCCTCGATGTCTCCCTCCCCAAATCCATATAGGATTCCATCCAGTCCAACTTTCCCTTTGCCTGGCCCTCACAGGGTATCAAATACTTAGGAATTCCTATTCATAGAGACCTCTCCCATCTATGTTATCTTAATTTTTTGCCCTTTATTGAACAACTCCATACAGACCACGGTTGGCAAGTTAGAACTGTAAGATTCACTACGTGAACCACTGGTGTTTTGTGGAAAAGCACATGTACACTGTGTTCCAAATTATTATGCAAAAAGTGTTTAGGAGTGATAAGGGAAGAATTTGTTTGTTTGTCAGTTAAACTCATTGATGGTGATGTGTGTCAGGGCTCTTTATATCACTGTAAGTAATTGCAGACACCAGTGCTAATTAGTTTGTCAGGTGTGTCCAATGAAAGGCAAGACTACTTAAGAAGGCTCTCTCACATTATTCAGCAGCCTACATTTTCTGCCAAAATGGGAAAGAAAAAGGATGTGTCGGCTGCTGAGAAGCAACAAATTGTGGAGTGTTTAGGTCAAGGCATGACTACAATCAACATTGTGCGATGATCAGGATGAAGTGTCTTGGCAATCAAGAAGTATGTAGCTGATTCACAGTACACACGTGTGCGTGCTGATAAGGGCAAATTGAGGACTCTTTCCTACAGGCAATTACGTCAGGTTGAAAGAGCAGCGGCAAAAAAGCCTTGTCATAGCAGCAGACAAGTTTTTAAAGCTGCTTGTGCCTCCAACGTCCCCCGAACAACAAGATGCAGGGTCCTTCAGAGGTTTGCAGCTGTGCATACGCCATCCTGTCGACCTCCTCTATCCACTTCAGACAAGCAGAAACGGCTCCAGTGGGCCAAACATTACATGAAGACTGATTTCAAAACTGTTTTGTTCACGGATGAGTGCCGTGCAGCGCTCGATGGTCCAGATGGATGGAGTGGAGGATGGACACCCCACGCAAACACGGCTACAGCGCCAACAAGGAGGAGGAGGAGTAATGTTTTGGGCTGGAATCATGGGGAGAGAGATTGTCGGCCCCTTTAGGATCCCTGAAGGCGCTAAAGATGAACTCCATAATGTATGTGGATTTTCTCAAACAGCACTTCCTGCCATGGTTCAAGAAGAAGAACCGTGTATTTCACAGCAAGATCATTTTTCTGCATGATAATGCACCATCTCATGCTGCACATAAAACATCTGCATCTCTGGCTGATATGGGCATAAAAGGGGACAAACTTATGGTGTGACCCCCATGCTCCCCTGACCTCTACCCCATTCAGAACCTTTGGAGCATCATTAAAAGGAGTGTCTATGATGGCGGGAGGCAGTTCACATCTAAGCAACAGCTCTGGGAGGGTATTCTGTCCTCATGCAAAACAATTGAAGCAGAAACCATCCAAAACCTGACAAATTCAATGGATGAGAGAGTTCAGAAGCTCCTTTCGAACAAGGGGTCCTATGTGAAAATGTAACATCACCTAGAATAAAGTTTTGAGTTGAAAACTGTTTGATTTCAGTTTCTAACAACCTGCTAATGCTTATAATTTCAAAAATGACCATTTTTTTGGTCTTTATTAAAATGAAAAGGTTGATCGAAAAGTTTGGGGGATCTAAGAGTGTGGCAACCCAGTAGTCATGATTACTTCGAATTCTGACAATATGAGGGTCATGCTGCAGGTAGTGCAGCAAGAAGGCACTTATGTGTCTAGCGCATCTCGGAGCCCCAAAATTATTTTCCGGGCTAGATGCAGCTAAAAATTATTTTTAATTTTAAATCTGGTGGAGCTATTATAGATGGCCTAATAGGATCAGTGCTGCACACTGCTACAAAGCCCAAATTATTTTCCAGTCAAGATACAGATAAACATGATTAGTAATTTGAAAGCTTAAAACGGTTGGTAGGGTGATTTTAAACAATCATCAAGCTTTTACTCTCCCCAGGATGACACAGGGGTAGAAAAGTCGTTTCGGATGCATGATTTGTTCATCTTTATGAACGTGAGTCTGTCTACATTATCAGTGGAGAGCCGCATGCGCTTATCTGTCAGCACACCACCAGCAGCGCTGAACACACGTTCAGACAGAACGCTGGCTGCGGGGCATGACAAGATCTCCAAGGCGTAAGTGGCTAGCTCCGGCCATTTATCCAGATTGGAAGCCCAAAAAGAGCAAGGGTCCAGTGACACAGTCGTGGCTTCAATGTTTACTTGGAGATACTCCTGTACCATCGTCTCTAGGCGTTGACTATGTGTCAGACTTCTTGTCTCCTGTGGCCTTGCAAAGGATGGGCTAAAAAAGTGGTGAAATGATTCCGCAAAATTGATGTTACCACCAGATACTGTGGTTCTGTTACGGTTTGAGTGCTGAACACTTGACAGTCCCACGGTTGGCAAGTTGGAACTGTGAGATTCACTACGTGCACCACTGGTATTTTGTGGAAAAGCACATGTAAGATTCTGCAACAGTCTCTGCTGATACTCCTGCATGCGTGCATCCCTTTCTATGGCAGGAATAATTTCTGCAAATTTACTTTTGTACCGGGGATCTAACAGTGTGGCAACCCAGTAGTCAGGATTATTTCTAATTCTCACAATTCGAGGGTCATGTTGCAGGTAGTGCAGCAAGAAGGCACTCATGTGTGTTGCGCATCCAGGAGCACCAAGTCCCTGTTGTGTTGGTGGCGAGGTAACAATCATGCTTCCTTCCTCTGTCCTCTCCCCCCAACCTCGCACAACAGAAATGTGATCAAGGTCTCCCTCATCTGATGAGTCTTCCATCAGTTCGTCCTCCACTTCTTCCTGGGCTCCTGCACCTTCCTCACTAGTTTGGCTGCTACCATGCGCCCTGGTAAAACCATCTCCCCCACCCTCACATGCCTGCCGCCTTGGTGCTGCCGACCGTCTGGACCTTGCAGATGTTAGCCCTTCCGCATACAACTCCTCCTCCTCTACTTCCTCCACCTCCTCTTGTGCCACCACCTGACTCCGAATTCTGTTTAACATGTGCTCCAGCATGTAAATCATCGGAATAGTCATGCGGATAATGGCATCGTCAGCACTAAACATCTTCTTCGCCATTTCAAAACTGTGCAGAAGGGTGCATAGGTCCCTGATCTGAGACCACTCCTCCAGCGTGATTTGCCCCACCTCTGAATCTCGTTGGCCCAGGCTATATGTCAGAACGTATTGCACCAGGGCTTGTCGGTGCTGCCACAGTCGCTGCAACATGTGCAGAGTTGAATTCCACCGGGTAGGCACATCGCATTTTAGCCGGTGAAGTGGCAGGCCCAACGACTTCTGTAGAGATGTAAGTCGCTGAGCTGCGGGATGCGAACGGCCGAAGTGAGCACACAGCGACCGTGCCCTCTGCAGAAGGCCATCTAGTCTGGGATAGTGGGCTAAAAATTGCTGGACAACCAGGTTCAACACGTGAGCCATACAAGGCACGTGTGTGACATTGCCCCGGCGAAGGGCCGCACCCAGGTTTGCAGCATTGTCGCACACGGCCTTCCCTGGTTTCAGGTCCAGTGGAGACAACCATTCATGAAATTGGTTCTCCAGAGCTGACCACAACTCCTCAGCTGTGTGACTCACATTTCCCAGACATTTCAATGTAAAAACCGCCTGATGACATTGAGCCCTACTGCCAGCATAGTAAGGAGGTGTGCAGGATCCCTTCTGCGCAGTTAGAAAGCTTGTGGCATGACCAGACAGGCTTTGGGTGCAGGTGGAAGACCGAGAGGAGGTTGAGGAGGCAGAAGCAGTGGAGGAACTTTGACATAAAGAGGATTGACGCACAACTCGTGGGGACGGCAAGACTTGGACAGCAGCCCCTTGTCCTGCTGTCACCATAGTTACCCAGTGCCCAGTCAGCGACATGTAACGCCCCTGTCCATGCCTACTCGTCCAAGTGTCTGTGGTGAAATGCACCCTGTCACACACAGAGTTTCTCAAAGAAGCGGTGATGTTGTGTGCGACATGCTGGTGGAGCGCAGGCACACCTTTCTTTGAGAAGTAGTGCCGACTGGGCATCTGGTACTGGGGCACTGCGACGGACATAAGGTCTCGAAAATCCTCTGTGTCCACCAGGCGGAAAGGCAGCATTTCTGTAGCCAAGAGCTTGCAGATGGTGAAATTCAACCTCTTAGCTTTCTCATGGCTAGGAGGAAATGGTCTTTTACTTGTCCACATCTGAGGGACCGAGGGCTGGCTATTGTGCTTAGACGGGGTTGATAAGGGTGTCCCCGGCAAACTTCCGGTCTGTGAGGAAGATGCAGGCGGACATGTTAGGTTGCCTTGATCCAAAGGTGGTGCTATCGATGTCGGACAGCGCTCAACACCAGCTGCTGTTACCACCTCCAAAGAAAATGATGACCTGCCAATCACGCTGGCTGTTGCGGGTAAAGAGGTGGCAGGTCTGCGCCCCAAAACAGGTGTGACTGCTGTCCCCCCAGTCACAGAGGATGAAGAGGCCGCGGATGCACAAGATATGGCAGACGGTGGCTGGCCCGGCCGGCTAGGCCGCATTGTAGCACACTGAGCTTCCCACTGCAACTTATGCTTCATGTCCATGTGCCGGTTCATGCATGAAGTACTCAAACTATGTATTTTTTGGCCTCTACTTAGCTTTTGCTGACAAATGTTACAGATAACACGAGTTGGGTCATCTTTATCGATCTGAAAAAATGCCCAGGCTATGCAAGGCTTAGCACCCATGCGACCTGAAGAGCCACCACGACTTGTGGTGAGAGTCAGAGTTGTGTTTGAGGATGCAGTTGTTGACGTGCTTCCAGTACTACGTCTCTGTCCAGGAAGGCGCAACCTGACCTCGTCGTCACTAGCATCTTCCTCCACCTCCTCTGCTGACCTTATCTCTTGGCTGACTGTGGGTTGACAGTAAGTGGGATCTCCAACCTCATCATCATCACCCTGTGTGTTATCACACCCGTCGTCCTCAGAGCCAACCTGTTCCTGCCGTGACAAAAAACTAAAGTTGTCGCTCCAATCAGGTATTTGATTCTTATCATCGTCTTCCTCATTGTCTCCACCAACAGGAGTTACAGTTTGGGAATGAGGGTCTACATTATGGTCAGAACCTTCTGCGTCTGGTCCTGGATCCGACTCATAAAGATTCTGGGCATCAGTGCAGATCATTTCCTCGTCTGGATTCACAGAAGCGCTGGAGTCGACCTCTGATTCCCAGGCTATAGTATGAGTAAACAGCTCTGCAGACTCAACCATCTGTTCTACCTCATACTCAGACGGGCAGCTGGAGATTTGGGAGCTGTGAGGAAGCAAGTGCGATTTGGGTGACACCTTTGAGGACTGGAGTATTTGTGATGTTGAAGTTGATGTGGAGTAGAGCCCACTTAAAGGAGCACTTGATATCCGTTGAAGCACCTGCTGTTTTTGTGCCTCATCTGGAATTTGTAGCGATTGGTGTGGCCGTAAGAAAGGGATCTTATCACATTGTCCGCTAAAAGAAGTAGACATTTTAGTTTGGCTGGAAGATGGTCTTTCTTCTGCAGATGTTACTGTTGCTTTAACACCTACCCCACGGACACAACCTTTTTTCCCCTTCCCAACTCGCCTATTCCCCTTTCCACCAGCAGCAGGCCATTTTCCACTCATTTTGGTGGTTAACTAATTCACAACTCTGGAGTTGTTTGCACAAAAAAACAATGGATGGTAACCGAGCAGAGCTGAGTGGCCAAACTGTGGTATTAGGCCAAAACTATTGGCTGGGTTAGATGCAGAAAAAAATATATTCAGTTTGCAACCTGATGGAGGTCAGTATAGATGGACTAATAGAGAAAGTCCGACACACTGCTACAAGGCCAAATATTTTTTCAGAGGTAGATGCAGAAAAAAATTATATTCAGTTTGCAACCTGATGGAGGTCTGTATAGATGGATTAATAGAACAAGACCCACACACAGCTAGAAGCCCAATATTTTTTCAGAGGTAGATGCAGAAAAAAATATATTCAGTTTGCAACCTGATGGAGGTCAGTATAGATGGACTAATACAACAAGTCCCACACACAGCTAGAAGCCCAATATTTTTTCAGAGGTAGATGCAGAAAAAAATATATTCAGTTTGCAACCTGATGGAGGTCAGTATAGATGGACTAATACAACAAGTCCCACACACAGCTAGAAGCCCAAATATTTTTTCAGAGGTACTGTAGATGCAGATACAAATTATTTTTAATTTGCAACCTGATGGAGGTCAGTATAGATGGACTAATACAACAAGTCCCACACACAGCTAGAAGCCCAAATATTTTTTCAGAGGTACTGTAGATGCAGATAAAAATTATTTTTAATTTGCAACCTGATGGAGGTCAGTAAAGATGGACTAATAGAGAAAGTCCGACACACTGCTAGAAGGCCAAATATTTTTTCAGAGCTAGATGCAGAAAAAATTTTTATTCAGTTTGCAACCTGATGGAGGTCAGTATAGATGGATTAATAGAACAAGACCCACACACAGCTAGAAGCCCAATATTTTTTCAGAGGTAGATGCAGAAAAAAATATATTCAGTTTGCAGCCTGATGGAGGTCAGTATAGATGGACTAATACAACAAGTCCCACACACAGCTAGAAGCCCAAATATTTTTTCAGAGGTACTGTAGATGCAGATAAAAATTATTTTTAATTTGCAACCTGATGGAGGTCAGTATAGATGGACTAATACAACAAGTCCCACACACAGCTAGAAGCCCAAATATTTTTTCAGAGGTACTGTAGATGCAGATACAAATTATTTTTAATTTGCAACCTGATGGAGGTCAGTATAGATGGACTAATACAACAAGTCCCACACACAGCTAGAAGCCCAAATATTTTTTCAGAGGTAGATGCAGAAAAAAATATATTCAGTTTGCAACCTGATGGAGGTCAGTATAGATGGACTAATACAACAAGTCCCACACACAGCTAGAAGCCCAAATATTTTTTCAGAGGTACTGTAGATGCAGATACAAATTATTTTTAATTTGCAACCTGATGGAGGTCAGTATAGATGGACTAATACAACAAGTCCCACACACAGCAAGAAGCCCAAATATTTTTTCAGAGGTACTGTAGATGCAGATAAAAATTATTTTTAATTTGCAACCAGATGGAGGTCAGTATAGATGGACTAATAGAGAAAGTCCGACACACTGCTAGAAGGCCAAATATTTTCTCAGAGCTAGATGCAGAAAAAAATTATATTCAGTTTGCAACCTGATGGAGGTCAGTATAGATGGATTAATAGAACAAGACCCACACACAGCTAGAAGCCCAATATTTTTTCAGAGGTAGATGCAGAAAAAAATATATTCAGTTTGCAACCTGATGGAGGTCAGTATAGATGGACTAATACAACAAGTCCCACACACAGCTAGAAGCCCAAATATTTTTTCAGAGGTACTGTATATGCAGATAAAAATTATTTTTAATTTGCAACCTGATGGAGGTCAGTATAGATGGACTAATACAACAAGTCCCACACACAGCTAGAAGCCCAAATATTTTTTCAGAGGTACTGTAGATGCAGATACAAATTATTTTTAATTTGCAACCTGATGGAGGTCAGTATAGATGGACTAATACAACAAGTCCCACACACAGCTAGAAGCCCAAATATTTTTTCAGAGGTAGATGCAGAAAAAAATATATTCAGTTTGCAACCTGATGGAGGTCAGTATAGATGGACTAATACAACAAGTCCCACACACAGCTAGAAGCCCAAATATTTTTTCAGAGGTACTGTAGATGCAGATACAAATTAGTTTTAATTTGCAACCTGATGGAGGTCAGTATAGATAGACTAATACAACAAGTCCCACACACAGCTAGAAGCCCAAATATTTTTTCAGAGGTACTGTAGATGCAGATACAAATTATTTTTAATTTGCAACCTGATGGAGGTCAGTATAAATGGACTAATACAACAAGTCCCACACACAGCTAGAAGCCCAAATATTTTTTCAGAGGTAGATGCAGAAAAAAATATATTCAGTTTGCAACCTGATGGAGGTCAGTATAGATGGACTAATACAACAAGTCCCACTCACAGCTAGAAGCCCAAATATTTTTTCAGAGGTAATGTAGATGCAGATACAAATTATTTTTAATTTGCAACCTGATGGAGGTCAGTATAGATGGACTAATACAACAAGTCCCACACACAGCTAGAAGCCCAAATATTTTTTCAGAGGTACTGTAGATGCAGATACAAATTATTTTTAATTTGCAACCTGATGGAGGTCAGTATAGATGGACTAATACAACAAGTCCCACACACAACTAGAAGCCCAAATATTTTTTTAGAGGTACTGTAGATGCAGATAAAAATTATTTTTAATTTTCAACCTGATGGAGGTCAGTATAGATGGACTAATAGAGAAAGTCCGACACACTGCTAGAAGGCCAAATATTTTTTCAGAGCTAGATGCAGAAAAAAATTATATTCAGTTTGCAACCTGATGGAGGTCAGTATAGATGGATTAATAGAACAAGACTCACACACAGCTAGAAGCCCAATATTTTTTCAGAGGTAGATGCAGAAAAAAATATATTCAGTTTGCAACCTGATGGAGGTCAGTATAGATGGACTAATACAACAAGTCCCACACACAGCTAGAAGCCCAAATATTTTTTCAGAGGTACTGTAGATGCAGATAAAAATTAGTTTTAATTTGCAACCTGATGGAGGTCAGTATAGATGGACTAATAGAATGATGCTATGCCAAAAAGATTTTACTTCACTAGGTGCAGTAAAAAAATTGGTATTCTATACACAGGTGGTATATCTTGCAGCACAGATAGGCTACTCCACTGACTAACACACTCTGCAATAGGCCAAAAAGGATTAGCTTTGCTAGATTCAGCCAAATGCTGTGAAAAAAACTTGCACAGCACTGGCACAGAGCTGCCTGGCAAAAACTGATAGGAACTAATGTAACCTAGTCCTGAAAAGGACTCCAATTACAATTAGTCTTTACTCCCACAACCTATCTATTTAAGAGCACAGACCTCCCTGATAAAAGTCGTAGGAAATGCTGTAACCTAGTCCTTAAAAGGACTGCAATCACAACTATTCCCTACTCCCAAGCTATTTGTATATTTGTGCGAAAATTGGCTTGAAATTAACAAGGTATAGCGCACACAGCAACAGCGGTGCCGTCTAACACGCAGCTGCAGCAGTGAGAAAATGGTGGCGACGGGGAAAATGGCTTGGTCTTATAGGGCAAGGACATGTGACATACACTGCCAATGACACATGCCCTTGCTTGTGTGAAAAAAAGCACTTCGCTCCGTGTGTGCGCTGCTGATAGGCTGACAGATTGCACCTCCCCACTGCAAATGCGGGAAAGAGAAAAAAAAATGGAGATCTTCATTGTTCCTGCAGAGATCCATCCCCTGCCCCTCCCCCCACCCCGCTGTACACTCAAACTGCGTATTAACATTAATTTTCATCATTACTGAGAAAAAATCCAGTTATGATTTTCTTGCACGAACAGTTATCGAACATAACCTCGAACAGCCGAATTTTTATCAAATTGTTCGTGTTCGCTGAACGGCTCAAACACCGCCCAAAACAGCTCGAATTTGAGATTGGCGAACAGTTCGAGTAGAACATCGCTCATCTCTAGTGTTGAGCCACCCCTGGCAGTGTTCGAGTTCGGTTCGGTTCGTCGAGCACCCGTATGTTCGCCGAACTGTTCATCGAACTGTTCGTCGAACACCTTCGAACACCGTTAAAACCAATGGCAGGCAAATAAAAACACATAGAAACACATAGAAAATACATAGAAAACACTTCAAAGGTGTCTAAAAGCTGACAAACTGCTAAGAAGACACAATTAACACATGGAAAAGTGACAAGTACATATAGTCATGCGAAAAGAAAAGAGGTGGAGGAGTAAAAGGAGGGGGAGACACAGATATAGGCATGTCATGCCCTTCTAAAACCAAAAAAGTGCGAAGCCGACACAGCCAGTCCGTTCCTGCCCGTGCGACCTCCGTGTCGCCGGCTGTGTGCCAGAGCCGCGGTGGACCCTGACGGCCAGCCCCCCTCTCCCAATACTGGTGCCTGTCCGCTAGTGGGTCGAGCGAGCCCCCCAGTGGTGGAGGCAGGTCTAAGCTTTTTAATTTAAATTGTCTCTCTACTTTGAATGAATACACTTTAAATCCTTTTACAAGGATCTATTGGAGGGCAAGTCTCATGCCAGCAGCCGCGTAATTCCAGCTCCAGTAGCGTCCACTAAAGCTGCTACAGTTAAAAAGCTTTTATAAGGATTGAGCTCGGCGTTCCACCGCAAGGCGTCCTACCGCCAGTCCCAGCCCCTATGCCTTGAGGTGCCTCCTGATGCTCTTCACTGAGTATCCCGGCGTCCCGAAGTATTTCCTTTGAAAAAATTAAGTGTCCAAACAACAGGTGGTGTAGCTTGCTTAACAGCTGGGATATTCCGCTGACTAGCAGACACTGCTACTAGGCACAAAGTATTTCCTGGGCTAGATGCAGTTAAAATTTGTAATTAGATACTCTCGTTGGATGCTGAGAAAGCATTCCATAGAGTCTCCTGGCACGCCATATATGATTCTCTTAAAAAGCTTGGGGTAGGGGTCTAGGGGTCCCTTTTATAGCCAAAATCACGGCCCTGTATCGCAATACGTCACCTAGGCTGAAGATAAATGGAACTGTAGCACCCCGAGGGCTCGGTTGCTACAGAGGTATTGCACCTCATCCAGAGTTGTGATATATCACTCTCAGGTAAGGATGGAGTGTGGATTAGGACCGACACCTGCATGCATTACACTACTTTGCCATGGGGCAGGGCGACCAATATGCCCCTGAGATGGGCATGACAGTCCCTGACCCTGGCTGGAGTGGGGGGAGGGAATACCGAGGAAGGGGAACCCTTTAGTGCAGGATCAGGGAGTAAGCAGTTCCTGGGTGCATTGAGAAGAGAGTATAAAAGGTGGGCACCTTCTTAGTTCAGTGCAGAGAAGTCTAAGCAGAAGAGACAGGGAGCAGGGGCTCTGCATGAGCTCTGCTCCGGAGGCAGGCATAGTAACAGAGGCCCAGGCCTGGAAGAGGGAGAAGGAAGGAAGAGGAGCGGAGAAGGCTCCAGGAACGAGGAATGAAGGAATCCCAGGGGTGCAGACGGGCGAGTCGCCACCACAGGCTCGAATCCACCTGAGTGGAGGGGTCAGGCCAAAGGGGGTGACCGGTCCCCGAAACTAGTGGAGGCGGCAAACGACCCTCAGCTAGAAACCGGAGGCTGTGACATTTTATGTGGCGCAGCCCCTCGCTACACCCACTAGGAAGGCACCACATATCGTCAGGGAAACTGGCGCCAAGTTTACCAAGAGGAGGCCCGAGGCAGCCGGACAGAAGCGTTGGTAAGAAAGGCCAGACAAAGGACACACAAAGGGGGTCCTGTGAAGCGCTCCAAAGTTATCTGGGAGTTGTATGAGCCCCTCACCTGGTGAGCACAGTACGATGTGGGCAGCCGTTACATGCAGAAGTGGTCTGGATAATAAGAACTGTGAGTAAAGGCCCTGGACTGCATGACTGACTCAGTGTCGTTACTGCTGCTGCCCTGCACCATCACCCCCATCCTCCGCATACACTGCCCTGAGGCTATACTCCTCCCGTGTGGAGTTATACTACGCTCTGCTGCACCCACAACACCAGTCTCAGCGGTCTGCCCTGCAGCGGCGGTTCACTCTGACCGCAATCCACGGGTGGCGTAGTCGGATATTTAAACATCAAAACCACATAAATAGTTCCGTCCCTGGTTTGACCGCCCTGAGCCACGGAACCGGGTCGCCGCCACGGAGACTACAACCACCAGCATCCACCAAAAAGGGTCCGGCTCCGGGTGTCCCAAGGACCAGAGGGCACGTCAGAACATTTTCATCACCTTTCACAATTAGAGATGAGCGTTGTTCGACTCGAACTGTTCGCCAATCTCAAATTCGAGCTGTTTTGGGCGGTGTTCGAGCCGTTCGGCGAACACGAACGATTTGAGAAAAATTCGGCTGTTCGAGGTTATGTTCGATAACTGTTCGTGCACCAAAATCATAACTGGATTTTTTCTCAGTAATGATGAAAATTAATGTTAATACGCAGTTTGAGTGTACAGCGGGGTGGGGGGAGGGGCAGGGGATGGATCTCTGCAGGAATAATGAAGATCTCCATTTTTTTTTCTCTTTCCCGCATTTACAGTGGGGAGGTGCAATCTGTCTACCTATCAGCAGCGCACACACGGAGCGAAGTGCTTTTTTTCACACAAGCAAGGGCATGTGTCATTGGCAGTGTATGTCACATGTCCTTGCCCTATAAGACCAAGCCATTTTCCCCGTCGCCACCATTTTCTCACTGCTGCAGCTGCGTGTTAGACGGCACCGCTGTTGCTGTGTGCGCTATACCTTGTTAATTTCAAGCCAATTTTCGCACAAATCTACAGATAGCTTGGGAGTAGGGTATAGTTGTGATTGCAGTCCTTTTAAGGACTAGGTTACAGCATTTCCTACGACTTTTATCAGGCAGGTCTGTGCTCTTAAATAGATAGATTGTGGGAGTAAAGACTAATTGTAATTGCAGTCCTTTTCAGGACTAGGTTACATCAGTTCCTATCAGTTTTTGCAGGTCTGTGCCAGTGCTGTGCAAGTTTTTTTCACAGCATTTGGCTGAATCTAGCAAAGCTAATCCTTTTTCACCTATTGCAGAGTGTGTTAATCAGTGGAGTAGCCTATCTGTGTTGCAAGATATACAACCTGTGTATAGAATACCAATTTTTTACTGCACCTAGTGAAGTAAAATCTTTTTGGCATAGCATCATTCTATTAGTCCATCTATACTGACCTCCATCAGGTTGCAAATTAAAAATAATTTTTATCTGCATCTACCTCTGAAAAAATATTTGGGCTTCTAGCTGTGTGTGGGACTTGTTCTATTAGTCGATCTATACTGACCTCCATCAGGTTGCAAACTGAATATAATTTTTTTCT
Source organism: Phyllobates terribilis (assembly GCF_046119375.1). Lineage (NCBI taxonomy): Eukaryota > Metazoa > Chordata > Amphibia > Anura > Dendrobatidae > Phyllobates > Phyllobates terribilis. Next base: position 504,876,063 of record NW_027362762.1, read on the forward strand.
GCATCTAGCTCTGAAAAAATATTTGGCCTTCTAGCAGTGTGTGGGACTTTCTCTATTAGTCCATCTATACTGACCTCCATCAGGCTGCAAATTAAAAATAATTTTTATCTGCATCTAGCGCTGAAAAAATATTTGGCCTTCTAGCAGTGTGTGGGACTTTCTCTATTAGTTCATCTATTCTGACCTCCATCAGGTTGCAAATTAAAAATAATTTTTTGTCTGCATCTAGCTCTGAAAAAATATTTGGCCTTCTAGCAGTGTGTGGGACTTTCTCTATTAGTCCATCTATACTGACCTCCATCAGGCTGCAAATTCAAAATAATTTTTATCTGCATCTACCTCTGAAAAAATATTTGGCCTTCTAGCTGTGTGTGGGACTTGTTCTATTAGTCCACCTATACTGACCTCCATCAGGTTTCAAACTGAATATAATTTTTTTCTGCATCTAGCTCTGAAAAAATATTTGGCCTTCTAGCAGTGTGTGGGACTTTCTCTATTAGTCCATCTATACTGACCTCCATCAGGTTGCAAATTAAAAATAATTTATATCTGCATCTAGCTCTGAAAAAATATTTGGCCTCCTAGCAGTGTGTGGGACTTTCTCTATTAGTCCATCTATACTGACCTCCATCAGGTTGCAAATTAAAAATAATTTTTTGTCTGCATCTAGCTCTGAAAAAATATTTGGCCTTCTAGCAGTGTGTGGGACTTTCTCTATTAGTCCATCTATACTGACCTCCATCAGGTTGCAAACTGAATATAGTTTTTTTTCTGCATCTACCTCTGAAAAAATATTGGGCTTCTAGCTGTGTGTGGGACTTGTTCTATTAGTCCATCTATACTGACCTCCATCAGGTTGCAAACTGAATATAATTTTTTTCTGCATCTAGCTCTGAAAAAATATTTGGCCTTCTAGCAGTGTGTGGGACTTTCTCTATTAGTCCATCTCTACTGACCTCCATCAGGTTGCAAATTAAAAATAATTTATATCTGCATCTAGCTCTGAAAAAATATTTGGCCTTCTAGCAGTGTGTGGGACTTTCTCTATTAGTCCATCTATACTGACCTCCATCAGGTTGCAAACTGAATATAATTTTTTTTTGCATCTAGCTCTGAAAAAATATTTGGCCTTCTAGCAGTGTGTGGGACTTTCTCTATTAGTCCATCTATACTGACCTCCATCAGGTTGCAAATTCAAAATAATTTTTTGTCTGCATCTAGCTCTGAAAAAATATTTGGCCTTCTAGCAGTGTGTGGGACTTTCTCTATTAGTCCATCAATACTGACCTCCATCAGGTTGCAAATTCAAAATAATTTTTAATCTGCATCTAGCTCTGAAAAAATATTTGGCCTTCTAGCAGTGTGTGGGACTTTCTCTATTAGTTCATCTATACTGACCTCCATCAGGCTGCAAATTAAAAATAATTTTTATCTGCATCTACCTCTGAAAAAATATTTGGCCTTCTAGCTGTGTGTGGGACTTGTTCAATTAGTCCATCTATACTGACCTCCATCAGGTTGCAAACTGAATATAATTTTTTTCTGCATCTAGCTCTGAAAAAATATTTGGCCTTCTAGCAGTGTGAGGGACTTTCTCTATTAGTCCATCTATACTGACCTCCATCAGGTTGCAAATTAAAAATAATTTATATCTGCATCTAGCTCTGAAAAAATATTTGGCCTTCTAGCAGTGTGTGGGACTTTCTCTATTAGTCCATCTATACTGACCTCCATCAGGTTGCAAACTGAATATATTTTTTTTCTGCATCTACCTCTAAAAAAATATTGGGCATCTAACTGTGTGTGGGACTTGTTCTATTAATCCATCTATACAGACCTCCATCAGGTTGCAAACTGAATAAAAAATTTTTCTGCATCTACCTCTGAAAAAATATTTGGGCTTCTAGCTGTGTGTGGGACTTGTTCTATTAATCCATCTATACAGACCTCCATCAGGTTGCAAACTGAATATAATTTTTTTCTGCATCTACCTCTGAAAAAATATTTGAGCTTCTAGCTGTGTGTGGGACTTTCTCTATTAGTCCATCTATACTGACCTCCATCAGGTTGCAAACTGAATATATTTTTTTTCTGCATCTACCTCTGAAAAAATATTGGGCTTCTAGCAGTGTGTGGGACTTTCTCTATTAGTCCATCTATACTGACCTCCATCACGCTGCAAATTCAAAATAATTTTTTGTCTGCATCTAGCTCTGAAAAAATATTTGGCCTTCTAGCAGTGTGTGGGACTTTCTCTATTAGTCCATCTATACTGACCTCCATCAGGTTGCAAATTAAAAATAATTTTTATCTGCATCTACCTCTGAAAAAATATTTGGGCTTCTAGCTGTGTGTGGGACTTGTTCTATTAGTCCATCTATACTGACCTCCATCAGGTTGGAAACTGAATATATTTTTTTTCTGCATCTAGCTCTGAAAAAATATTTGGCCTTCTAGCAATGTGTGGGACTTTCTCTATTAGTCCATCTATACTGACCGCCATCAGGTTGCAAATTAAAAATAATTTTTATCTGCATCTAGCTCTGAAAAAAAATTTGGCCTTCTAGCAGTGTGTGGGACTTTCTCTATTAGTCCATCTATACTGACCTCCTTCAGGTTGCAAATTAAAAATAATTTTTTGTCTACATCTAGCTCTGAAAAAATATTTGGGCTTCTAGCTGTGTGTAGGACTTGTTCTATTAGTCCATCTATACTGACCTCCATCAGGTTGCAAACTGAATACAATTTTTTCTGCATCTACCTCTGAAAAAATATTTGGGCTTCTAGCTGTGTGTGGGACTTGTTCTATTAGTCCATCTATACTGACCTCCATCAGGTTGCAAATTGAATATAATTTTTTTCTGCATCTAACCCAGCCAATAGTTTTGGCCTAATACCACAGTTTGGCCACTCAGCTCTGCTCGGTTCCCATCCATTGTTTTTTTGTGCAAACAATTCCAGAGTTGTGAATTAGTTAATCACCAAAATGAGTGGAAAAAGGCCTGATTCGGATCCAGGACCAGATGCAGAAGGTTCTGACCATAATGTAGACCCTCATTCCCAAACTGTAACTTCTATTGGTGGAGACAATGAGGAAGACGATGATGAGACTCAAATACCTGATTGGAGCGACAACTTTAGTTTTTTGTCACGGCAGGAACAGGTTGGCTCTGAGGACGACGGGTGTGATAACGCACAGGGTGACGATGATGAGGTTGGAGATCCCACTTACTGTCAACCCACAGTCAGCCAAGAGATGAGGTCAGCAGAGGAGGTGGAGGAAGATGCTAGTGACGACGAGGTCAGGTTGCGCCTTCCTAGACAGAGACGTAGTACTGGAAGCACGTCAACAACTGCATCCTCAAACACAACTCTGCCTCTCACCACAAGTCGTGGTGGCTCTTCAGGTCGCATGGGTGCTAAGCCTTGCATAGACTGGGCATTTTTTCAGATCGATAAAGATGACCCAACTCGTGTTATCTGTAAAATTTGTCAGCAAAAGCTAAGTAGAGGCCAAAAAATACATAGTTTGAGTACTTCATGCATGAATCGGCACATGGACATGAAGCATAAGTTGCAGTGGGAAGCTCAGTGTGCTACAATGCGGCCTAGCCGGCCGGGCCAACCGCCGTCTGCCATATCTTGTGCATCCGCGGCCTCTTCATCCTCTGTGACTGGGGGCACAGCAGTCACACCTGTTTTGGGGCGCAGACCTGCCACCTCTTTACCCGCAACAGCCAGCGTGATTGGCAGGTCATCATTTTCTTTGGAGGTGGTAACACCAGCTGGTGTTGAGCGCTGTCCGACATCAATAGCACCACCTTTGGATCAAGGCAACCTAACATGTCCGCCTGCATCTTCCTCACAGACCGGCAGTTTGCCGGGGACACCCTTATCAACCCGTCTAAGCACAATAGCCAGCCCTCGGTCCCTCAGATGTGGACAAGTAAAAGACCATTTCCTCCTAGCTATGAGAAAGCTAAGAGGTTGAATTTCACCATCTGCAAGCTCTTGGCTACAGAAATGCTGCCTTTCCGCCTGGTGGACACAGAGGATTTTCGAGACCTTATGTCCGTCGCAGTGCCCCAGTACCAGATGCCCAGTCGGCACTACTTCTCAAAGAAAGGTGTGCCTGCGCTCCACCAGCATGTCGCACACAACATCACCGCTTCTTTGAGAAACTCTATGTGTGACAGGGTGCATTTCAAGAACAGACACTTGGACGAGTAGGCATGGACAGGGGCGTTACATGTCACTGACTGGGCACTGGGTAACTATGGTGACAGCAGGACAAGGGGCTGCTGTCCAAGTCTTGCCGTCCCCACGAGTTGTGCGTCAATCCTCTTTATGTCAAAGTTTCTCCACTGCTTCTGCCTCCTCAACCTCCTCTCCGTATTCCACCTGCACCCAAAGCCTGTCTGGTCATGCCACAAGCTTTCTAACGGCGCAGAAGGGATCCTGCACACCTCCTTACTATGCTGGCAGTAGGGCTCAACGTCATCAGGCGGTTTTTACTTTGAAATGTCTGGGAAATGTGAGTCACACAGCTGAGGAGTTGTGGTCAGCTCTGGAGAAGCAATTTCATGAATGGTTGTCTCCACTGGACCTGAAACTAGGGAAGGCCGTGTGCGACAATGCTGCAAACCTGGGTGCGGCCCTTCGCCGGGGCAATGTCACACACGTGCCTTGTATGGCTCACGTGTTGAACCTGGTTGTCCAGCAATTTTTAGCCCGCTATCCCAGACTAGATGCTCTTCTGCAGAGGGCACGGTCGCTGTGTGCTCACTTCCGCCGTTCGCATCCCGCAGCTCAGCGACTTAAATCTCTACAGAATTCGTTGGGCCTGCCACTTCACCGGCTAAAATGCGATGTGCCTACCCGGTGGAATTCAACTCTGCACATGTTGCAGCGTCTGTGGCAGCACCGACAAGCCCTGGTGTAATAAGATCTGACGTATAGCCTGGGCCAACGAGATCCAGAGGTGGGGCAAATCACGCTGGAGGAGTGGTCTCAGATTAGGGACCTATGCACCCTTCTGCACAGTTTTGAAATGGCGACGAAGATGTTTAGTGCTGACGATGCCATTATCAGCATGACTATTCCGGTGATTTACATGCTGGAGCACATGTTAAACAGAATTCGGAGTCAGGTGGTGGCACAAGAGGAGGTGGAGGAAGTAGAGGAGGAGGAGTTATATGCGGAAGGGCTAACATCTGCAAGGTCCAGACGGTCGGCAGCACCAAGGCGGCAGGCATGTGAGGGTGGGGGAGATGGTTTTACCAGGGCGCATAGTAGCAGCCAAACTAGTGAGGAAGGTGCAGGAGCCCAGGAAGAAGTGGAGGACGAACTGATGGAAGACTCATCAGATGAGGGAGACCTTGATCACATTTCTGTTGTGCGAGGTTGGGGGGAGAGGACAGAGGAAGGAAGCATGATTGTTACCTCGCCACCAACACAACAGGAACTTGGTGCTCCTGGATGCGCAACACACATGAGTGCCTTCTTGCTGCACTACCTGCAACATGACCCTCGAATTGAGAAAATTAGAAATAATCCTGACTACTGGGTTGCCACACTGTTAGATCCCCGGTACAAAAGTAAATTTGCAGAAATTATTCCTGCCATAGAAAGGGATGCACGCATGCAGGAGTATCAGCAGAGACTGTTGCAGAATCTTACATGTGCTTTTCCACAAAACACCAGTGGTGCACGTAGTGAATCTCAAAGTTCCAACTTGCCAACCGTTGGACCGTCAAGTGTTCAGCACTCAAACCGTAACAGAACCACAGTATCTGCTGGTAACATCAATTTTGCGGAATCATTTCACCACTTTTTTAGCCCATCCTTTGCAAGGCCACAGGAGACAAGAAGTCTGACACATAGTCAACGCCTAGAGACGATGGTACAGGAGTATCTCCAAGTAAACATTGAAGCCATGACTGTGTCACTGGACCCTTGCTCTTTTTGGGCTTCCAATCTGGATAAATGGCCGGAGCTAGCCACTTACGCCTTGGAGATCTTGTCATGCCCCGCAGCCAGCGTTCTGTCTGAACGTGTGTACAGCGCTGCTGGTGGTGTGCTGACAGATAAGCGCACGCGGCTCTCCACTGATAATGTAGACAGACTCACGTTCATAAAGATGAACAAATCATGGATCTGAAACGACTTTTCTACCCCTGTGTCATCCTGGGGAGAGTAAAAGCTTGATGATTGGTTAAAATCACCCTACCAACCGTTTTAAGCTTTCAAATTACTAATCATGTTTATCTGTATATTGGCTGGAAAATAATTTGGGCTTTGTAGCAGTGTGCAGCACTGATTCTATTAGGCCATCTATAATAAGCTCCACCAGATTTAAAATTACTAATCATGTTTATCTGTATCTTGACTGGAAAATAATTTGGGCTTTGTAGCAGTGTGCAGCACTGATCCTATTAGGCCATCTATACTAAGCTCCACCAGATTTAAAATTAATAATAATTTTTAGCTGCATCTAGCCCGGAAAATAATTTTGGGGCCCCGAGATGCTCAAGACACATAAGTGCCTTCTTGCTGCACTACCTGCAACATGACCATCATATTGTCAGAATTCGAAGTAATCATGACTACTGGGTTGCCAGACTCTTAGATCCCCCAAACTTTTCGATCAACCTTTTAATTTTAATAAAGACCAAAAAAATGGTCATTTTGGAAATTATAAGCATTAGCAGGTTATTAGAAACTGAAATCAAACAGTTTTCAACTCAAAACTTTATTCTAGGTGATGTTACATTTTCACATAGGACCCCTTGTTCGAAAGGAGCTTCTGAACTCTCTCGTCCATTGAATTTGTCAGGTTTTGGATGGTTTCTGCTTCAATTGTTTTACATGAGGACAGAATACCCTCCCAGAGCTGTTGCTTAGATGTGAACTGCCTCCCGCCATCATAGACACTCCTTTTTATGATGCTCCAGAGGTTCTGAATGGGGTAGAGGTCAGGGGAGCAAGGGGGTCACACCATAAGTTTGTCCCCTTTTATGCTCATATCAGCCAGAGATGCAGATGTTTTATGTGCAGCATGAGATGGTGCATTATCATGCAAAAAAATGATCTTGCTGTGAAATACACGGTTCTTCTTCTTGAACCATGGCAGGAAGTGCTGTTTGAGAAAATCCACATACATTATGGAGTTCATCTTTAGCGCCTTCAGGGATCCTAAAGGGGCCGACAATCTCTCTCCCCATGATTCCAGCCCAAAACAATGCTCCACCTACTCCTTGTTGGCGCTGTAGCCGTGTTTGCGTGGGGTGTCCATCAACCAGCCATCCTCCACTCCATCCATCTGGACCATCGAGCGCTGCACGGCACTCATCCGTGAACAAAACAGTTTTGAAATCAGTCTTCATGTAATGTTTGGCCCACTGGAGCCGTTTCTGCTTGTGTGAAGTGAATAGAGGAGGTCGACAGGATGGCGTATGCACAGCTGCAAACCTCTGAAGGACCCTGCATCTTGTTGTTCGGGGGACGTTGGAGGCACCAGCAGCTTCAAAAACTTGTCTGCTGCTATGACAAGGCTTTTTTGCCGCTGCTCTTTTAACCTGACGTAATTGCCTGTAGGAAAGAGTCCTCAATTTGCCCTTATCAGCACGCACACGTGTGTACTGTGAATCAGCTACATACTTCTTGATTGCCAAGACACTTCATCCTGATCATCGCACAATGTTGATTGTAATCATGCCTTGACCTAAACACTCCACAATTTGTTGCTTCTCAGCAGCCGACACATCCTTTTTCTTTCCCATTTTGGCAGAAAATGTAGGCTGCTTAATAATGTGAGATAGCCTTCTTAAGTAGTCTTGCCTTTCATTGGACACACCTGCCAAACTAATTAGCACAGGTGTCTGCAATTGCTTACAGTGATATAAAGAGCCCTGACACACATCACCATCAATGAGTTTAACTGACAAACAAACAAATTCTTCCCTTATCACTCCTAAACACTTTTTGCATATTAATTTGGAACACAGTGTACTCGGTGCCTCCCACCTCAATCCACCTAATATTGGTATTATGGCGAATTGATGAGAGCAGGTGCTCTGTCACTAGGATGTATAAGAGAGGGGACAGAGGACATCCCTGCCTTGTCCCATTGGTGATTGTGAAAGGTGATGAAAATGTTCTGATGCACCCCCTGTGCCTTGGGACACCCGGAGCCGGACCCTTTTTGGTGGATGCTGGTGGCTGTAGTCTTCGTGGCGGCGACCTGGTTCCGTGGCTCAGGGTGGTCAAACCAGTGGCGGAACTATTTATGTGGTTTTGATGTTTAAATGTCCGACTACGCCACCCGTGGATTGCGGTCAGAGTGAACCGCCGCTGCAGGGCAGACCGCTGAGGCTGGTGTTGTGGGTGCAGCAGAGCGTGTTATGTTCTGCTACCAGAGCTAAGGAAAGAGAGGAGATCTGTCCCTACGATAGAACTCAGCTTAATCCCTACGATGTAACAGGGAACCTGATCCTGCGATCAGACCTGCTAAAGTCCTAAGCTAGTCTGCACGGAGACCTATAGTACTAAGGACTGGGAGGAAAATGGGACACCTCCTAACAGAAATAGTAGCAGACAGACGAACAAACAAAATATATAGAACATAGAGGTCCGTAGACCAAGCAAACTAACAGAGTTAGATACAGAGCACAGGCTAGCTAGAAAGTAGTTATACAATGAAGTCCAGCAAAGCCAGAAGGGCGGAGCAGGATTAAATAGGCCAACAAGGTCATGTGACCAGCAAAGGAAAAAACCTAAGAGCAAGGTTCTAACAGTACCCCCCCTTCTAAGAGGATCCTCCGGATCCCCTAGGACCAGGCTTATCAGGAAATCTCCTGTGAAACGCTCTGATAAGTCTGGACGCGGAAACATCATCCGACCTCACCCAAGAGTTATCCTCGGGTCCGAAACCTTTCCTGGCCACAAGATACTGCAAACTACCTCTATACCGTCTAGAGTTAAGGATGCGAGAAATTTCATATTCCCCGTCCTCCACCACCGGAGGAACAGAGGCAGAGGCGTCACAATCCGATACAACAGCTTTTTTCAACAGAGAGACATGAAATATCGGATTAATTCTCCAGGAGGTAGGAACCTCCAACCTAACAGCAGATTGGTTGACAACCTGAAGCACCTTAAAGGGCCCTACAAACTTGGGACCCAATTTCTTAGAAGGAATCCTCAACCGCAGATTCCTAGAGGACAACCAAACCATGTCACCAACAGCGAACAAAACCTCCTGTCGTTTCCTATCAAAGTAGTCTTTAGATTTTCTGTTGGCCTCCTGAAGGTTACCACGCACATCCGTCCAAACTCTCTCCAAATCACCGGAAAAATTCTCCTCCTCAGGCACGGCAGATCCCAACTTGGAGAACGACCCAAACGACGGATGTCTCCCAGAACAACAAAAAAAAGGCGAACAACCAGCAGAAGAAGATGTATGATTGTTCAGAGCAAATTCAGCAAGTGGCAGAAACTCAGACCACCCCTCTTGATTGTCTGCCACAAAACAACGCAAGAACTGCTCAACATCCTGGTTTTTCCTTTCTGTATGGTCATTAGATTCAGGATGATATCCGGACGAGAACGACAAATGAACTCCCAACCTGTCACAAAAGGCACGCCAAAAACGAGCCACGAACTGAGGACCCCTATCAGAAACAATGTCAGTAGGAACGCCATGAAGTCTGACAATTTCCTTGACAAAGGCCTTAGTGAGAGTTTTAGCGCAGGGCAGTTTGATGAAGGGAACCAAGTGACACATCTTGCTAAAACGGTCCACGACCACCCAGATGACAGTAAAACCCTCAGAGGGGGGAAGGTCAGTTATAAAGTCCATAGCCAAATGTGTCCAAGGAGCACTGGGAACCTCCAAAGGACAAAGCAACCCCGCAGCAGGAGTATGTGAGGACTTAGATCTAGCACATATAGTACATTGACGCACCCACTTAATGACTTCCTTCTGCCATCCAGGCCACCAAAAACTGCGACCCACCAGTCTCTTGGTCTCAGAGATTCCGGGATGACCTGCCAACCGAGATTCATGACACTCAACAAACAAATCTCTCCTAAAGGTCCCAAGCACAAACAACCTCCCATGAGGAGTGTTAGATGGGGCATTCTCCTGTGCTTTAAGAATCTCATCTTCCAAAACGGAGTCCAAAGCAGCTATCACAACACCTTCTTGTAAAATGTTCTCCTCTTTCTCAGCACCGACTATGGGAGAAAAACTGCGAGACAAGGCATCCGCCTTAACATTCTTAGTACCAGGGATGTAAGTAACGGAGAAATTAAACCGCGAGAAAAACAGTGCCCACCTAGCCTGACGGGCATTCAGGCGCTTGGCAGCATCAAGATATATCAGATTTTTATGATCCGTAAGAACCTGAACGGGATATTCCGCACCTTCCAAGAAGTGGCGCCAGTGTTCAAATGCGAGTTTAATAGCCAATAATTTCCGATTACCAATATCGTAATTCAGTTCAGTCTCCGAAAATTTTTTTGAAAAAAAGGAACAGGGATGTAATCCATCCCCGTTATCCTGAGACAATACTGCGCCAACCCCCACAGAGGAAGCATCAACCTCAACCAAAAACGGCTTAGTCACATCAGGCTGCATAAGGATGGGAGCAGAGGTGAACCTCTCCTTGAGATACACAAAAGCTTCAATGGCCTCAGAAGACCACTGAACCGCATCAGCACCTTTCCTGGTGAGATCGGTCAGAGGTTTGACAATACTAGAAAAATTTTTTATGAATTTTCTGTAATAATTGGCGAAACCTAAAAACCTCTGTATCGATTTCAAACCAATAGGCCAAGGCCATTCCTGTACAGCTTGAACTTTAACCGGGTCCATCTCAAAACCTTCGCTGGAGATAATGTAACCCAAAAAACTAATTCTTTGTACCGCGAACTCACATTTAGCAAAAAGCGAATTGTCCATTAATAACTGTAATACCTCACGTACGCTCCACCAATGAGACTCCAGATCCGGCGAATAAATCAAAATGTCATCCAAATACACAACCACATTTTTGCCGATCAAAGGTCTAAGGATGTCATTAATAAGATTCTGAAAAAATGCAGGAGCATTAGTAAGACCAAAAGGCATAACCAGATTCTCAAAATGACCCACAGGAGTGTTAAAAGCAGTCTTCCATTCGTCACCCTCCTTCATGCGCAACAGATTGTATGCCCCCTTAAGGTCAATTTTAGAGAACCACTTGGCCCCCATTAACTGGTTAAACAGCTCAGGAATCAATGGCAGTGGGTAAGGATTGCGTACAGTAATTTTGTTAATCTCAAGAAAATCCAGACAAGGACGTAAACCGCCGTCCTTTTTTTTTACAAAAAAAAATCCAACCGCCACAGGAGACTTAGAGGGCCTAATGTGACCGGCGGCCAAACTTGTCTGTATGTATTCCTCCAAAGCCTTCCTCTCAGGAATAGTAAGGTTAAATAAACGACTTTTAGGAAGAGTCGCTCCAGGGACAAATTCAATAGAGCAATCATAGTCTCTATGGGGAGGCAAAAACCTGCGATTCCTTCTCAGAAAAAACTCTCCAAAAATCCTGAATAGGAACAAGCAATTCTCCCCTATCCAAAGCTGCAATACGCCCGTTACAACACTTGTCATAACATTTATGGCTCCAGGATTTAATTTCACTGGTAGACCAATCCAGTACAGGATTGTGAAATTTTAACCAGGGCAATCCCAATATTACTGGAGAAGGCAAGTTATTCAAAACTACCAAATCCAATTTCTCATGGTGAACACCATTAATAGTGAGAGGAAATTCACAGACCTTGAGAGTAATATTCTTCAAAGGTGAACCATCCACAGAAACCACAGCAATGGGGGATGATAAAGGTTCGGGTTTTAAATTGAGTCTTTCCAAGAATCCCCCATCAATTACATTCAGAGTAGACCCACAATCAACAAACACCCAAAATTCCATTAATTTTTCCTGAGCAATCGTGGAAGCAGCTAAAAATACACCCTTGGAATTTAAACAGGCAATACGGGCATGACTGACCATTTTTTTTTCTTTCTTCATACGAAGCTCACAGCCTTTAATCAAATGACCAGATTTTCCGCAATAGAAACACAAGCCTTCAGAAAATCTACGGTTTTTTCTTGAGAGCGAGGTGCCACTGATCCAATCTCCATCGGTTCACCACTGTTAGTACACACATTCTCATAACCAGAAACTGACATAGCAGAGGATTTGCTCTCATTAACCCTTGCACGCAGTCTCCTATCCACCCGTATAGCTAATTGCATAGCCTGTTGCAAATCTTCCGGTGTAGGATAAGCAATTAGCAGGTCTTTAACCCTTTCATTGAGCCCAGCAAGAAATAGACTTTTCAGAGCAGAATCGTTCCACCCTGTTTGAGTAGACCAACGACGGAAATGAGTACAATATTTTTCCACATTACCTGATCCCTGTTTCAAACGTCTTAACTCAGTCTCAGCTGATGAGACACGGTCAGGATCATCATATAATAGTCCCAAAGCAGAAAAAAAACTATCCACTGATCTGAAGCATGTATCACTAGGTTGCAAAGAAAAGGCCCACTCCTGAGGCTCTTTGCGCAAAAGTGACATTATGAACCCTATGCGCTGGGATTCATCCCCAGAGGACTTGGGTCTCAAACGAAAATACAATAAGCAAGCATTTTTAAATGAAAAAAATTCTCGGTGTTCACCAAAAAATAAATCCGGCAAACATACCTTAGGCTCCAAGAAATGTGCTCCAGGACAGTTACTCACGTGCTGACGGAGCTCGGCCACCTCCAGAGAGAGTCCCTGCAGGCGTTTAGCCAAATCCAGAACCGACACCATGATGGAACAGAAAAATCTTTCCTTAGAGAATTTGCAGGCTGGACTTACTGTTATGTTCTGCTACCAGAGCTAAGGAAAGAGAGGAGATCTGTCCCTACGATAGAACTCAGCTTAATCCCTACGATGTAACAGGGAACCTGATCCTGCGATCAGACCTGCTAAAGTCCTAAGCTAGTCTGTACGGAGACCTGTAGATGTGGGGAAGGAATCCCTACAAGTACTAAGGACTTGGAGGAGAATGGGACACCTCCTAACAGAAATAGTAGCAGACAGACGAACAAACAAAATATATAGAACATAGAGGTCCGTAGACCAAGCAAACTAACAGAGTTAGATACAGAGCACAGGCTAACTAGAAAGTAGTTATACAATGAAGTCCAGCAAAGCCAGAAGGGCGGAGCAGGATTAAATAGGCCAACAAGGTCATGTGACCAGCAAAGGAAAAAACCTAAGAGCAAGGTTCTAACAGAGCGTAGCATAACTCCCCACGGGAGGAGTATAGGCTCAGGGCAGTGTATGCGGAGGATGGGGGTGATGGTGCAGGGCAGCAGCAGTAACGACACGGAGTCAGTGATGCAGTCCAGGGCCTTTACTCACAGTTCTTATTATCCAGACCACGTCTGCAGGTAACGGCTGCCCACGTCGTACTGTGCTCACCAGGTGAGGGGCTCAGACAACTCCCAGATAACTTTGGAGCGCTTCACAGGACCCCCTTTGTGTGTCCTTTGTCTGGCCTTTCTTACCAACCCTTCTGTCCGGCTGCCTCGGGCCTCCTCTTGGTAAACTTGGCGCCAGTTTCCCTGACCCTATGTGGTGCCTTCCTAGCGGGTGTAGCGAGGGGCTGCGCCACATAAAATGTCACAGCCTCCGGTTTCTAGCTGAGGGTCGTTTCCTGCCTCCACTAGTTTCGGGGACCGGTCTCCCCCTTTGGCCTGACCCCTCCACGCAGGTGGATTCGGGTGTGCGGTGGCGACTCGCCCGTCCGCACCCCTGGGATCCCTTCATTCCTCGTTCCTGGAGCCTTCTCCGCTCCTCTTCCTCCCTTCTCCCTCTTCCAGGCCTGGGCCTCTGTTACTAGGCCTGCCTCCGGAGCAGAGCTCATGCAGAGCCCCTGCTCCCTGCCACTTCTGCTCAGACTTCTCTGCACTGAACTACGATGGTGCCCACCTTTTATACTCCCTTCTCAATGCACCCAGGAACTGCTTCCTCCCTGCTCCTGCACTACAGGGTTCCCCTGCCTCAGTGTTCCCTCCCCGCACTCCAGCCAGGGACAGGGACTGTCGTGCCCATCTCAGAGGCATATTGGTCGCCCTGCCCCATGGCAATGTGGTGTAATGCATGCAGGTGTCGGGTCCTGATCCACACTCCATCCCTACCTGAGAGTGAGAAATCACACCTCTGGGTGAGGTGCAATACCTCTGTAGCAACCGAGCCCTCACGGTGCTACAGTTCCATTTATCTTCAGCCTAGGTGACATATTGTGATACAGGGCCGTGATTTTGGCTATAAAAGGGTCCCCTAGACCCCTACCCCAAGCATTTTAAGAGAATCATATATGGCGTGCCAGGAGACTCTATGGAATGCTTTCTCAGCATCCAACGAGAGTATTTAATTACAAATTTTAAACTGCATCGAGCCCAGGAAATACTTTGTGCCTAGTAGCAGTGTCTGCTAGTCAGCGGATTATCCCGGCTGTTAAGCAAGCTACACCACCTGTAGTTTGGACACTTAATTTTTTCAAAGGAAATGCTTCAGGACCACGGGATACTCAGTGAAGAGCATCAGGAGGCACCCCAAGGCATAGGGGCTGGGACTGGCAGTAGGATGCCTTGCGGTGGACAGCCGAGCTCGATCCTTATAAAAGCTTTTTAACTGCAGCAGCTTTAGTGGACGCTACTGGAGCTGGAATTACACAGCTGCTGGCATGAGACTTGCCCTCCAATAGATCCTTGTAAATGGATTTAAAGTGTATTCATTCAAATTAGAGAGACAATTTAAATTAATATGCTTAGAGCTGCCTCCACCACAGGGGGGTTCGCTCGACCCACCAGCGGACAGGCACCAGTATTGGGAGAGGGGTGCTGGCCGTCAGGGTTCACCGCGGCTCTGGCACAAACCCGGCGACATGGAGGTGGCACGGGCAGGAACGAACTGAACGTGTCGGCTTCTCACTTTTTGGATTTTAGAAGGGCATGACATGCCTATATCTGTGTCTCCCCCTCCTTTTACTCCTCCACCTCTTTTCTTTTCGCATGACTATATGTACTTGTCACTTTTCCATGTGTTAGTTGTGTCTTCTGAGCAGTTTGTCAGCTTTTGGACACTTTTGAAGGTGTTTTCTATGTGTTTCTATGTGTTTTTGTTTGCCTGCCATTGGTTTTAACGGTGTTCGAAGGTGTTCGACGAACAGTTCGACGAACAGTTCGGTGAACACACGGGTGTTCGACGAACCGAACCGAACTCGAACACTACGGGGGTGGCTCAAAACTATTCATAATCACCAATGGGACAAGGCAGGGATGTCCTCTGTCCCCTCTCTTATACATCCTAGTGACGGAGCACCTGCTCTCATCAATTCGCCATAACCCCAATATTAGGTGGATTGAGGTGGGAGGCACCGAGTACAAGTGCTCTGCATTTGCTGATGATGTCCTAGTATATATCACTCAATCACATATATCCATCCCTGCTGTTATGGCTGAAATAGATCACTTTGTTACATGGTCAAATTTTAAAATCAATGCAGCGAAGTCTGAGGCCCTCGATGTCTCCCTCCCCAAATCCATACAGGATTCCATCCAGTCCAACTTTCCCTTTGCCTGGCCCTCACAGGGTATCAAATACTTAGGAATTCCTATTCATAGAGACCTCTCCCGTCTATGTTATCTTAATTTTGGGCCCTTTACTGAACAACTCCATACAGACCACGGTTGGCAAGTTAGAACTGTAAGATTCACTACGTGAACCACTGGTGTTTTGTGGAAAAGCACATGTACACTGTGTTCCAAATTATTATGCAAAAAGTGTTTAGGAGTGATAAGGGAAGAATTTGTTTGTTTGTCAGTTAAACTCATGGATGGTGATGTGTGTCAGGGCTCTTTATATCACTGTAAGCAATTGCAGACAGCTGTGCTAATTAATTTGGCAGGTGTGTCCATTGAAAGGCAAGACTACTTAAGAAGCATGTCCCACATTATTAAGCATCCTACATTTTCTGCCAAAATGGGAAAGAAAAAGGATGTGTCGGCTGCTGAGAAGCAACAAATTGTGGAGTGTTTAGGTCAAGGCATGACTACAATCAACATTGCCAAGACACTTCATCCTGATCATCGCACAATCAAGAAGTATGTAGCTGATTCACAGTACACATGTGTGCGTGCTGATAAGGTAAAATTGAGGACTCTTTCCTACAGGCAATTACGTCAGGTTAAAAGAGCAGCGGCAAAAAAGCCTTGGCATAGCAGCAGACAAGTTTTTGAAGCTGCTGGTGCCTCCAACGTCCCCCGAACAACAAGATGCAGAGTCCTTCAGAGGGTTGCAGCTGTGCGTAAGCCATCCGGTCGACCTCCTCTATCCACTGCACACAAACAGAAACGGCTCCAGTGGGCCAAACAATACATGAAGACTGACTTCAAAACTGTTTTTTTCACCGATGAGTGCCGTGCAACGCTCGATGGTCGAGATGGATGGAGTGGAGGATGGCTGGTTGATGGACACCCCACGCAAACACGGCTATGGTGCCAACAAGAAGGAGGTGGAGTAATGTTTTGGGCTGGAATCATGGGGAGAGAGATTGTCGGCCCCTTTAGGATCCCTGAAGGGGTAAAGATGAACTCCATAATGTATGTGGAGTTTCTCAAACAGCACTTACTGCCATGGTTCAAGAAGAAGAACCGTGTATTCCACAGCAAGATCATTTTCATGTATGATAATGCACCGTCTCAGGCTGCACATAACACATCTGCATCTCTGGCTGATATGGGCATAAAAGGGGACAAACTTATGGTGTGACCCCCATGCTCCACTGACCTCTACCCCATTCAGAACCTCTGGAGCATCATCAAAAGGAGTGTCTATGATGGCGGGAGGCAGTTCACATCTAAGCAACAGCTCTGGGAGGGTATTCTGTCCTCATGCAAAGCAATTGAAGCAGAAACCATCCAAAACCTGACAAATTCAATGGACGAGACAGTTCAGAAGCTCCTTTCGAACAAGGGGTCCTATGTGCAAATGTAACATCACCTAGAATAAAGTTTTGAGTTGAAAACTGTTTGATTTCAGTTTCTAATAACCTGCTAATGCTTATAATTTCAAAAATGACCATTTTTTTGTTCTTTATTAAAATGAAAAGGTTGATCGAAGAGTGTGGGGGATCTAAGAGTGTGGCAACCCAGTAGTCAGGATTACTTCGAATTCTGACAATCTGAGGGACATGTTGCAGGTAGTGCAGCAAGAAGGCACTCATGTGTCTTGCGCATCTAGGAGCCCCAAAATTATTTTCCGGGCTAGATGCAGCTAAAAATTATTATTAATTTTAAATCTGGTGGATCTTAGCATAGATGGCCTAATAGAATCAGTACTGCACACTGCTACAAAGCCCAAATTATTTTCCAGCCAAGATACAGATAAACATGATTAGTAATTTTAAATCTGGTGGAGCTTAGTATAGATGGCCTAATAGAATCAGTACTGCACACTGCTACAAAGCCCAAATTATTTTCCAGCCAAGATACAGAAAAACATGATTAGTAATTTTAAAGCTTAAAACGGTTGGTGAGGTGATTTTAACAAATCATCAAGCTTTTACTCTCCCCATGATGACACAGGGGTAGAAAAGTCGTTTCGGATCCATGATTTGTTCATCTTTATGAATGTGAGTCTGTCTACATTATCAGTGGAGAGCCGTGTGCGCTTATCTGTCAGCACACCACCAGCAGCGCTGAACACACGTTCAGACAGAACGCTGGCTGCAGGGCATGACAAGATCTCCAAGGTGTAAGTGGTGAGCTCCGGCCATTTATCCAGATTGGAAGTCCAAAAAGAGCAATGGTCTAGTGACACAGTAATGGCTTCAATGTTTACTTGGAGATACTCCTGTACCATTGTCTCTAGGCGTTGACTATGTGTCAGACTTCTTGTCTCCTGTGGCCTTGCAATTATGGACTAAAAAAGTGGTGAAATGATTCCGCAAAATTGATGTTACCAGCAGATACTGTGTTTCTGTTATGGTTTGAGTGCTGAACACTCGACGGTCCCACGGTTGGCAAGTTGGAACTGTGAGATTCACTACGTGCACCACTGGTGTTTTGTGGAAAAGCACATGTAAGATTCTGTAACAGTCTCTACTGATACTCCTGCATGCATGCATCTCTTTCTATGGCAGGAATAACTTCTGCAAATTTACTTTTGTACCGGGGATCAAACAGTGTGGCAACCCAGTAGTCAGGATTATTTCTAATTCTCACAAATCGAGGGTCATGTTGCAGGTAGTGCAGCAAGAAGGCACTCATGTGTCTTGCACATCCAGGAGCACCCAGTCCCTGTTGTGTTGGTGGCGAGGTAACAATCATGATTCCTTCCTCTGTCCTCTCCCCCCAACCTCGCACAACAGAAATGAGATCAAGGTCTCCCTCATCTGATGAGTCTTCCATCAGTTCGTCCTCAACTTCTTCCTGGGCTCCTGCACCTTCCTCACTAGTTTGGCTGCTACCATGCGCCCTGGTAAAACCATCTCCCCCACCCTCACATGCCTGACGCCTTGGTGCTGCCGACCGTCTGGACCTTGCAGATGTTAGCCTTTCCGCATACAACTCCTCCTCCTCTACTTCCTCCACCTCCTCTTGTGCCACCACCTGACTCCGAATTCTGTTGAACATGTGCGTCAGCATGTAAATCACTGGAATAGTCATGCTGATAATGGCATCGTCAGCACTAAACATCTTCGTCGCCATTTCAAAACTGTGCAGAAGGGTGCATAGGTCCCTGATCTGAGACCACTCCTCCAGCGTGATTTGCCCCACCTCTGGATCTCATTGGCCCTGTCTATACGTCACAAGATATTGCACCAGGGCTTGTCGGTGCTGCCACAGTCGCTGCAACATGTGCAGAGTTGAATTCCACCGGGTAGGCACATCGCATTTTAGCCGGTGAAGTGGCAGGCCCAACGACTTCTGTAGAGATGTAAGTCGTTGAGCTGCAGGATGCGAATGGCAGAAGTGAGCACACAGCGACCGTGCCCTCTGCAGAAGGCCATCTAGTCCGGGATAGTGGGCTAAAAATTGCTGGACAACCAGGCTCAACACGTGAGCCATACAAGGCTCGTGTGTGACATTGCCCCGGCGAAGGGCCGCACCCAGGTTTGCAGCATTGTCGTATACGGCCTTCCCTGGTTTCAGGTCCAGTGGAGACAACCATTCATGAAACTGGTTCTCCAGAGCTGACCACAACTCCTCAGCTGTGTGACTCACATTTCCCAGACATTTCAAAGTAAAAACTGCCTGATGACGTTGAGCCCTGCTGCCAGCATAGTAAGGAGGTGTGCAGGATCCCTTCTGCGCAGTTAGAAAGCTTGTGGCATGACCAGACAGGCTTTGGGTGCAGGTGGAGGACCGAGAGGAGGTTGAGGAGGCAGAAGCAGTGGAGGAACATTGAGATAAAGAGGATTGACGCACAACTCGTGGGGACGGCAAGACTTGGACAGCAGCCCATTGTCCTGCTGTCACCATAGTTACCCAGTGCCCAGTCAGCGACATGTAACGCCCCTGTCCATGCCTACTTGTCCAAGTGTTTGTGATGAAATGCACCCTGTCACACACAGAGTTTCTCAAAGAAGCGGTGATGTTGTGTGCGACATGCTGGTGGAGCGCAGGCACACCTTTCTTTGAGAAGTAGTGCCGACTGGGCATCTCGTACTGGCGCACTGCGACGGACATAAGGTCTCGAAAATCCTCTGTGTCCACCAAGCGGAAAGGAAGCATTTCTGCAGCCAAGAGCTTGCAAATGGTGAAATTCAACCTCTTAGCTTTCTCATGGCTAGGAGGAAATGGTCTTTTACTTGTCCACATCTGAGGGACCGAGGGCTGGCTGTTGTGCTTAGACGGGGTTGAGAAGGGTGTCCCCGGCAAACTGCCGGTCTGTGAGGAAGATGCAAGCGGACATGTTAGGTTGCCTTGATCCAAAGGTGGTGCTATCGATGTCGGACAGCGCTCAACACCAGCTGGTGTTACCACCTCCAAAGAAAATGATGACCTGCCAATCATGCTGGCTGTTGCGGGTAAAGAGGTGGCATGTCTGCGTCCCAAAACAGGTGTGACTGCTGTCCCCACAGTCACAGAGGATGAAGAGGCCGCGGATGCACAAGATGTGGCAGACGGCGGTTGACCCGGCCGGCTAGGCCGCATTGTAGCACAGTGAGCTCCCCACTGCAACTTATGCTTCATGTCCATGTGCCTATTCATGCATGAAGTACTCAAAATATGTATTTTTGGCCTCTACTTAGCTTTTGCTGACAAATGTTACAGATAACACGAGTTGGGTCATTTTTATCGATCTGAAAAAATGCCCAGGCTATGCAAGGCTTAGCACCCATGCGACCTGAAGAGCCACCACGACTTGTGGTCAGAGGCAGAGTTGTGTTTGAGGATGCAGTTGTTGACGTGCTTCCAGTACTACGTCTCTGTCCAGGAAGGCACAACCTGACCTCGTCGTCACTAGCATCCTCCTTCACCTCCTCTGCTGACCTCATCTCTTGGCTGACTGTGGGTTGACAGTAAGTGGGATCTCCAACCTCATCATCATCACCCTGTGTGTTATCACACCCGTTTTCCTCAGAGCCAACCTGTTCCTGCCCTGACAAAAAACGAATGTTCTCGCTCCAATCAGGTATTTGAGTCTCATCATCATCTTCCTCATTGTCTCCACCAACAGGAGTTACAGTCTGGGAACGAGGGTCTACATTATTGTCAGAACCTTCTGCGTCTGGTCCTGGATCCGACTCATAAAGATTCTGGGCATCAGTGCAGATAATTTCCTCGTCTGGATTCACAGAAGCTCTGGAGCCAACCTCTGATTCCCAGGCTATAGTATGAGCAAAGAGCTCTGCAGACTCAATAATCTGTTCTACCCCATACTAAGAAGGGCAGCTGGAGACTTTGGAGCTGTGAGGAAGCAAGTGCGATTGGGGTGACACTCTGAGGACTGGAGTATTTGTGATGTTGAAGCTGAGGTGGAGGAGAGCCGACTTAAAGGAGCACTTGATATCCGTTGAAGTACCTGCTGATTTTGTACCTCATCTGGTATTTGTAGCGATTGGCGTGGCCGTAAGAAAGGGATCTTATCACATTGTCCGCTAAAAGAAGTAGACATTTTAGTTTGGCTGGAAGATGGTCTTTCTTCTGCAGATGTTACTGTTTCCTTAACACCTACCCCACGGACACAACCTTTTTTCCCCTTCCCAACATGCCTATTCCCCTTTCCACCAGCAGCAGGCCATTTTCCACTCATTTCGGTGGTTAACTAATTCACAACTCTGGAGTTGTTTGCACAAGAAAACAATGGATGGGAACCGAGCAGAGCTGAGTGGCCATACTGTGGTATTAGGCCAAAAGTATTGGCTGGGTTAGATGCAGATAAAAATTATATTGAATTTGCAACCTGATGGAGGTCAGTATAGATGGACTAATAGACCAAGTCCCACACACTGCTAGAAGCCGAAATATTATTTCAGAGCTAGATGCAGAAAAAAATGATATTGAATTTGCAACCTGATAGAGGTTAGTATAGATGGACTAATAGAACAAGTCCCACACACTGCTAGAAGCCGAAATATTTTTTCAGAGCTAGATGCAGAAAAAAATTATATTGAATTTGCAACCTTATGGAGGTCAGTATAGATGGACTAATAGAACAAGTCCCACGCACTGCTACAAGCTGAAATATTTTTTCAGAGCTAGATGCAGAAAAAAATTAGATTGAATTTGCAACCTGATGGAGGTCAGTATAGATGGACTAATAGAACAAGTCCCACACACAGCTAGAAGCTGAAATATTTTTTCAGAGCTAGATGCAGAAAAAAATTGTATTGAATTTGCAACCTGGTGGAGGTTAGTATAGATGGACTAATAGAATGATGCTTTGCCCAAAAGGTTTTACTTCATTAGGTGCAGTAAAAAAAATTGTATTCTATACACAGGTGGTGTAGCTTGCAACACAGATAGGCTACTCCACTGACTAACACACTCTGCAATAGGCCAAAAAGGATTTGCTTTGCTAGATTTAGCCAAATGCTGTGAAAAAAACTTGCACAGCACTGGCCAGACCTGCCTGGCAAAAAGTGATAGGAAATGATGTAACTTAGTCCTGAAATGGACTGCAATTACAATTAGTCTTTACTCCCAACCTATCTATTTAAGAGCACAGACCTGCCTGATAAAAGTTGTATGAAATGATGTAACCTAGTCCTTAAAAGGACTGCAATCACAACTCTTCCCTACTCCCAAGCTATCTGTAGATTTGTGCGAAAATTGGCTTGAAATTAACACTGAAAGTATAGCGCACACAGCAACAGCGGTGCCGTCTAACACGCAGCTGCAGCAGTGAGAAAATTGTGACGACGGGGAAAATGACTGGGTCTTATAGGGCAAGGACATGTGACATACACTGCCAATGACACATGCCCTTGCTTGTGTGAAAAAAGCAGTTCGCCCTGTGTGTGCGCTGCTGATAGGCTGACAGATTGCACCTCCCCACTGTAAATGCAGGAAAGAGAAAAAAAAATGGAGATCTTCATTATTCCTGCAGAGATCCATCCCCTGCCCCTCCCCCCGCCCCGATGTAGACTCAAACTGCGTATTAACATTAATTTTCAGCATTACGGAGAAAAAATCCAGTTATGATTTTGGTGCACGTACACTTATCGAACATAACCTCGAGCAGCCAAATTTTTTTCAAATCGTTCGTGTTCGCCGAACGTCTCAAACACCGCCCAAAACAGCTCGAATTTGAGATTGGCAAACAGTTCGAGTCGAACACTGCTTATCTCTACTGACCAGATATATGTACCACTATGTGCTCCCTGCAAACTCAACACACATGCGTCCCCTGAGTACAGCCAGTCAGAAAATATAAAATAGTTTAAAACTATCAAACCAAAATTCTTAGAATTCCTTAAGTGAAATTTTCTTTAAAAAAAGAATCAATTTTTACAACATTATTAAGAATTTGGAGCTGGGGAATTGGAGTATTATATCAGAAAAATCTGTGTTTCCTAATTGGTGAAACTTTTGCTCAGTGGATGGCTGTCAACTACATGTAGGATCAGGTGATCACTATGCACTCCCTGCAGAATCAATATTTTTTGCATGTTTAGTCCCTGAGCAGGGCGGGTCAGGAAAGTAAAATTTATTAGAAAGGTATAAATTGTTTAAAATTTTTAGAAAGAGAAAAAATTTCCAAAGGGGCAAAATAATTGAAACTTATCAAACCACATTTATTTGACTTCCATAAATGCAATCTTCTTTACCAAACATATTTTTTTTGCAACATTGATCAGAATTGCTTTGGGTAGTAGAATTGGATATTAGCAGTAAAACCTGTGTTCCCTAATTGGTGAAGCTTTTGCACAGTAGATGGTTGCTGACCATATGTGAGACCTGGTGACCACTATGGGCTCTCTTCAAAGTCAACACTTCTCTACATGTGCGCAGAGCAGGTCAGGGAAGGTAAAATTGTTTAAACGATCAACTAGTTATAGGTGAACCCGTGACTGTTCGGGTTTGGCTAATTCAGCCAAATGCCTAACATTTTATTAAAAGTTCAGGTTCAGGTACCAGTACAGTAACCAAACCCAAACACGGACCTTATTCATGTGAATGGGGGACCCGAACATCCCTGTGCTCTGATCGGTGGTAACATCGTTGCCGTGGGTCAGAGCGCTGCGGGATCATGCTGTGGTAAAAAGCTTACCCCGGGTCATAGGTGCCGGCTGATGGGACTACTACCCCCATCAGCCGGTGCCTGCTATGATTGTAAATCACAAGCGCAGGCACCGCTGGATGGCAGCAGTAGTCTCCCATCCACTGGTGCCTGTGCTGAAAGTAAAAAAAAGTTAAAATTAATAAAAAAAATGAAAATAAAAAAACAAACGTTTTAGTAAATGTAAATTCAAATAAAAAAAACAGATTATTAAAACATATTATTAAAAAAATATATATGCAAAAGAAAAAAAAATTAATGGCATTTGGCAGCGGGGAAAAATAAATCCATGCAAGCCCTGGTCTTGTCTATGGATCTCTGAAATGTTCTCATCTATGTCTCACTGTGGAATGATTGAAGGAGCTGAGGTTATGGAACGGTACAGACACAACAAAGATAAAAAAAATTCTAGAAGGATTGATTATTCCAGATTAATTTCAGGAGACGAGGGCATCGAGGATTAAGTGTTAAGGTTAGTATATCTCGTTTTTTTATCTATTATTTTTTGCAGGGGACTAGGGTGGCAGTGAGTATAATGCCTTTTTTTTATTTTTATTTTTTTTTAGCAATTTTAACGTTTTGGTTTTTTTACCTTCAGCACAGGCGGCAGATGAGAGACTACTGCTCCCGTGCAGCGGCACTTGCACTCGCTGTTTACAATGACAGCAGGCACTAGATGATGGTGGTAGCAGTATCACCAGCAGGCACCTATGACCTGTGGTAAGCTTTTTACCGCATGTCACTGTCCCAGAGGCAGGATCATACTGACATCTGACATGTTACCGACGATCAAAGCCCATGTCATCACGCAGATGACAGAATGGGAAACATCCGAACCCGAACAGTGGAAGTCCGTGTTCTGGGTCCATGCCCGAACAGTAGGTGTTCAGTATGACCCCGAACTTTACTGTTCAGGTTCGCTCATCTCTAGTATCAACTAAAATTCTTTGAATTTCTTAAGTGAATTTTTTTTCCAAAATCATTAAGAAAATTTTGGGGTGGGGTATTGGAATATTACCAGAAAAATCTGGGTTTCCTAATTTGTGAAGCTTTTGCACAATGGATGGTTACAAACTGCATGTATGAACGAGTGACCACTATGCAGAATCAACAATTCTTGCATGTTTGACCTGTGATGAGGGCAGAATAGAAAGGTAAAAATGATTGGAAAATTTTCAAACCTATTTTTTTTAAATTTCATAATTTAATTTTACAAACAACTGAGGCAGCAGTAGAACCATTTACAATATATGACATGATGGACCAGATGGTTTATCTGCTGGTATGAAAACTGATGCACATCAGCAAACAGTGTTCCATTGCCTGAACAGCCACGTTCAGTCATACCTAGACTGTGTCCTTTCTCAAGCAGATACCCTGAACCAGGGCCGGCTCCAGGTTTTTCTGGGCCCCGGGCGAAAGAGTCTCTGTGGGCCCCTTTAGCACATACCACGATTCATGATGCACAGATACGGCGGAGAAATATATATATACACACACAGGGCCCAGCCTGCCACCTCATCCTTCACATATGCAGACATGCGCACGCACACATGGTACGCAGACATGCGCACGCACACACGGTACGCAGACATGCGCACGCACACACAGTACGCAGACATGCGAACGCACACACGGTAAGCAGACACATGCACGCACACACGGTACGCAGACTCATGCACGCACACATGGTACGCAGACACATGCACGCACACACGGTACGCAGACACATGCACGCACACACGGTACGCAGACACATGCACGCACACACGGTACGTAGACATGCGCATGCACACACGGTACGCAGACACAGTACGCAGACATGTGCACGCACACACGGTACGCAGACTTGCACACACGGTATGCAGACATGCGCACGCACACACAGTACGCAGACACATGCACGCACACACGGTACGCAGACACATGCACGCACACACATGCACACGGTACGCAGACATGCGCACGCACACACGGTACGCAGACATGGTACGCAGACATGCGCACGCACACACGGTACGCAGACACATGCACGCACACACGCTACGCAGACACATGCACTCACACACGGTACGCAGACACATGCACGCACACACGGTACGCAGACACATGCACGCACACACGGTACCCAGACACGCGCACGCACACACGGTACGCAGACATGCACACACGGTACGCAGACATGCGCATGCACACACGGTACGCAGACATATGAATGCACGCACACACGGTACGCAGACACATGCACGCACACACATGCACACACGGTACGCAGACATGCGCACGCACACACGGTACGCAGACATATGCACGCACACATGGTACGCAGGCACATGCACGCACACACGCACGCACACATGGTACACAGATATGTACACATACAGACATACACACATTTTTACACAAATACTTTAAAACATATATAAAACAGACAAATATATATACACAGTCATACACACTGACATTCACATACATGCACTCACACAGACCCATTACAAATATTTTTAATATGGGGATTGGGGAAGCCTCACTCACCTGTCCCCGATCCAGTGTCCTGTCCAGCAGCTCCTCGAGTATGGGGCAGTGCAGGGCCCCCGGCGTGTCACAGACTTCAAGGCCCTGGAACATCAGAGGGGCCCACTTGCGGTCGGGTCCGGGCCGCTCCCCCCAATCTGTGCAGGACCTCCGACGGTGTTTGATTGCCGGCACTCCCCCAGACATGGCCACGCGCTGTGTGGCTCTGTCTGCTAGTAATGACGCAGCAGGGGCGACACACAAGCACAATTAAAGATGCAGTGCCATCGATCCTGCCGTGTCATTACTAGCAGATACAGCACACTGTGCGTGGCCATGTCTGAAGTGCTGGCAATTAAGCAGCGCCTGCGTCACTGAACAGGTGCCGAGAAAGCAGCCATGGCCCCGACAGTGAGTGGGCGGTGGTCCCCGACAGTGAGTGGGCGGTGGGCCCCGACAGTGAGTGAGCGGTGGGCCCCAACAGTGAGTGGGCGGTGGGCCCCTCTGATTTTCCAGGGCCCCGGCACTTGCCCGGGTACGCCGGGTGCTGACGACGGCCCTGCCCTGAACCCAGATCTCATGGATTTCTGGGTCAAAAAATTGAACCAGTGGCAAGAACTGTCTTTGTTTGCTATGTGCACACTGTCATGTCCAGCCTCTAGCATAGTATCATA
Source organism: Phyllobates terribilis (assembly GCF_046119375.1). Classification (NCBI taxonomy): domain Eukaryota; kingdom Metazoa; phylum Chordata; class Amphibia; order Anura; family Dendrobatidae; genus Phyllobates; species Phyllobates terribilis. The sequence continues at coordinate 504,903,087 of NW_027362762.1, forward strand.
GAGGGTATTCATCTTAGACGGTGAGTTTGTCATGCCAACGCGGACAAAGTTATCTTCTACAAGTGTGAAAAACCTAATATTTGTCAAAGTTAATCAGGCATGGATCAATGTAGAATTTCATGTACTGGATCATCTCCCCCCACAAGGGTTATCGTCTGGTGGCGAGGGTCAGGATTCTGTTCTGACCCTACTTCGTCCTGCTCCAGATCCACTATAAAAAAAATTCAGGCATCCGTGCAGATGCTTTCCTTCTCTTGAGTCTGTAGATCTTTGGAGCAGACCTCTGATGGCATAGAATGTGTGAACAGCTCTGAAGACTCGCCCATCTGTGGTTCCCTACAGTCAGTTGGCAGTTGAACAGTTGTGACGCGGAGGGAAACAAGGGTTATTGGGGTGACTGTTAGAACCCTCCTGTTTGTTTTTGTTTCTATCTTGTGTTTTGCGGTCACGTGACCATCTTCCTATATATTCCAGGTCCACCCTTCTGGCCTTGCTGGACTTCAGTATTGTTTAGACTGTCTTTCTAGCCAGGTGTTTTTGTGCCTATCTATCTCTAGTTTGCTTGGTCCTCTGGACCTCTATTACTTTTGTCAGTTTATCTTTTGCTCTGCAACAACTTCTGTTAGGAGGTGTCCCATTTTTTGTACCAGTCCTTAGTTCTTTTATGGACCCCTCCCTTTCTCTATAGGTCTCCGTTCAGACTAGCCGAGGACAAAGGCGGGTCTGTTCACAAGGAACAGGTCGCCCGCTACAACGTAGGGACTCAGCTTAGTCTTACTGTAGGGACAGCTCTCTCCTTCTTTCCCTAGTGTATGTTGCAGATCATAACAGTAAGTCCAGCCCAAACAAAAAAAAAACTTTAAGGAAAGAAATCCGGGGATCAGTATGGTTTCTGTTCAAGATTTGGCTCAACGCCTGCAGGGATTGTCTCTGGAGGTATCCGAGCTCCGGCAACACGTGAGTAGCTGTCCTGGAGCGCATTTTGTGGAACCGAAGGTAGGACTCCCTGATATTTTTGATGGTAAACAACAAGATTTTTTTTCCTTTAAAAATGCTTGTTTATTATATTTTCGTTTGAGACCAAAGTCCTCTGGGAATGAATCACAGCGCATTGGGTTTATCATGTCACTTTTGCGCAAGGAACCACAGGGGTGGGCCTTTTCTCTCCAACCTAATGATCCGTGTTTTAGGTCAGTGGAGGATTTTTTTTCTGCTATGGGGCTATTGTATGATGATCCTGATCGAGTCTCATCTGCTGAGACAGAACTGACACGTTTGAATCAGGGGTCAGGTGACGTTGAAAATTATTGTACTCACTTCAGAAGGTGGTCCTCAGAAGTGAAATGGAATGATTCGTCGTTAAAAAGTTTTTTTCTTGCTGGTCTAAGTGAAAGGGTTAAGGATCTGCTGATTGCATTTCCTGCCCCTGAAACCTTGCAAGAAGCCATGCAATTAGCTATACGTGTGGACAGGAGACTGCGTGCCAGGGTTTATGATGAAAAGATTCCTGCAATGGCAGCTCCTAGCTCCCAGAGGGTCTGCTCGGATGACGGAGAACCGATGGAGGTTGGGGCGATGTCACTCTGCTCTCAGGAAAGAGACTGCAGGTTTTCCAGGGGATTGTGTTTTTATTGTGGTAAATCTGACCATTTGATTAAGAACTGTGAGCTTTGTTTAAGTAAAGAAAAAAATGGTCAGTTACGCCCGTAATGCTTATTTGAATTCTAAGGGATTATTTCTTTCAGGGAGTACCTCATTGCAGGAAGATTTGATTGAATTTCAGGTATTTGTGGATTGTGGTTCAACACTTAATGTGATTGATAAGGGGTTTTTGGAAAAACTTAAATTGGAATCCAAACCTTTGTCATCACCTATTTCTGTGATTGCAATTGATAACACTCCTTTGAAATGTATTACTCACAAGGTTGCTGCATTTCCCCTCGCCATCAATGGCATTCACCAAGAAAATTTGGATTTGGTGGTATTAAATAATTTACCCTCTCCAGTCGTTTTAGGTTTGCCTTGGTTAAAACTGCACAATCCTTTACTGGACTGGTCTACTAATGAGATTAAGTCTTGGATAGAGATGAGCGTTGTTCTACTCGAACTGTTCGCCAATCTCAAATTCGAGCTGTTTTGGGCGGTGTTCGAGCCGGTCGGCGAACACGAACAATTTGAGAAAAATTCGGCTGTTCGAGGTTATGTTCGATAACTGTTCGTGCACCAAAATCATAACTGGATTTTTTCTCAGTAATGATGAAAATTAATGTTAATACGCAGTTTGAGTGTACAGCGGGGCGGGGGGAGGGGCAGGGGATGGATCTCTGCAGGAACAATGAAGATCTCCATTTTTTTTTCTCTTTCCCGCATTTGCAGTGGGGAGGTGCAATCTGTCAGCCTATCAGCAGCGCACACACGGAGCGAAGTGCTTTTTTTCACACAAGCAAGGGCATGTGTGATTGGCAGTGTATGTCACATGTCCTTGCCCTATAAGACCAAGCCATTTTCCCCGTCGCCACCATTTTCTCACTGCTGCAGCTGCGTGTTAGACGGCACCGCTGTTGCTGTGTGCGCTATACCTTGTTAATTTCAAGCCAATTTTCGCACAAATATACAGATAGCTTGGGAGTAGGGAATAGTTGTGATTGCAGTCCTTTTAAGGACTAGGTTACAGCATTTCCTACGACTTTTATCAGGCAGGTCTGTGCTCTTAAATAGATAGATTGTGGGAGTAAAGACTAATTGTAATTGGAGTCCTTTTCAGGACTAGGTTACATCAGTTCCTATCAGTTTTTGCCAGGCAGGTCTGTGCCAGTGCTGTGCAAGTTTTTTTCACAGCATTTGGCTGAATCTAGCAAAGCTAAACCTTTTTGGCCTATTGCAGAGTGTGTTAGTCAGTGGAGTAGCCTATCTGTGTTGCAAGATATACCACCTGTGTATAGAATACCAATTTTTTTACTGCACCTAGTGAAGTAAAATCTTTTGGGCATAGCATCATTCAATTAGTCCATCTATACTGACCTCCATCAGGTTGCAAACTGAATATAATTTTTTTCTGCATGTAGCTCTGAAAAAATATTTGGGCTTCTAGCAGTGTGTGGGACTTGGTCTATTAGTCCATCTATACTGACCTCCATCAGGTTGCAAATTAAAAATAATTTTTTTCTTCATTTATCTCTGAAAAAATATTTGGGCTTCTAGCAGCGTGTGGGACTTGTTCTATTAGTCCATCTATACTGACCTCCATCAGGTTGCAAATTAAAAATAATTTTTTTCTGCATCTAGCTCTGAAAAAATATTTGGGCTTCTAGCGGTGTGTGGGACTTGGTTTATTAGTCCATCTATACTGACCTCCATCAGGTTGCAAATTGAATAAAAAAATTTTCTGCATCTAGCTCTGAAAAAATATTTGGGCTTCTAGCGGTGTGTGGGACTTGGTCTATTAGTCCATCTATACTGACCTCCATCAGGTTGCAAATTAAAAATAATTTTTTTCTGCATCTAGCTCTGAAAAAATATTTGGGCTTCTAGCAGTGTGTGGGACTTGGTCTATTAGTCCATCTATACTGACCTCCATCAGGTTGCAAATTAAAAATAATTTTTTTCTGCATCTAGCTCTGAAAAAATATTTGGGCTTCTAGCGGTGTGTGGGACTTGGTCTATTAGTCCATCTATACTGATCTCCATCAGGTTGCAAATTAAAAATAATTGTTTTTTGCATCTAGCTCTGAAAAAATATTTGGGCTTCTAGCAGTGTGTGGGACTTGGTCTATTAGTCCATCTATACTGACCTCCATCAGGTTGCAAATTGAATAAAAAAAATTTCTGCATCTAGCTCTGAAAAAATATTTGGGCTTCTAGCGGTGTGTGGGACTTGGTCTATTAGTCCATCTATACTGACCTCCATCAGGTTGCAAATTAAAAATAATTTTTTTCTGCATCTAACCCAGCCAATAGTTTTGGCCTAATACCACAGTTTGGCCACTCAGCTCTGCTCGGTTACCATCCATTGTTTTTTTGTGCAAACAACTCCAGAGTTGTGAATTAGTTAACCACCAAAATGAATGGAAAAAGGCCTGCTGCTGGTGGAAAGGGGAATAGGCGTGTTGGGAATGGGAAAAAAGGTTGTGTCCGTGGGGTAGGTGCAGAAGAAAGACCATCTTCCAGCCAAACTAAAATGTCTACTTCTTTTAGCGGACAATGTGATAAGATCCCTTTCTTACGGCCACGCCAATCGCTACAAATTCCAGATGAGGCACAAAAACAGCAGGTGCTTCAACGGATATCAAGTGCTCCTTTAAGTGGGCTCTCCTCCACATCAACTTCAACATCACAAATACTCCAGTCCTCAAAGGTGTCACCCAAATCGCACTTGCTTCCTCACAGCTCCCAAATCTCCAGCTGCCCGTCTGAGTATGAGGTAGAACAGATGGTTGAGTCTGCAGAGCTGTTTACTCATACTATAGCCTGGGAATCAGAGGTCGACTCCAGAGCTTCTGTGAATCCAGACGAGGAAATGATCTGCACTGATGCCCAGAATCTTTATGAGTCGGATCCAGGACCAGACGCAGAAGGTTCTGACCATAATGTAGACCCTCATTCCCAAACTGTAACTCCTGTTGGTGGAGACAATGAGGAAGACGATGATAAGACTCAAATACCTGATTGGAGCGACAACTTTAGTTTTTTGTCAGGGCAGGAACAGGTTGGCTCTGAGGACGACGGGTGTGATAACGCACAGGGTGATGATGATGAGGTCGGAGATCCCACTTACTGTCAACCCACAGTCAGCCAAGAGATGAGGTCAGCAGAGGAGGTGGAGGAAGATGCTAGTGACGACGAGGTCAGGTTGCGCCTTCCTGGACAGAGACGTAGTACTGGAAGCACGTCAACAACTGCATCCTCAAACACAACTCTGCCTCTCACCACAAGTCGTGGTGGCTCTTCAGGTCGCATGGGTGCTAAGCCTTGCATAGCCTGGGCATTTTTTCAGATCGATAAAAATGACCCAACTCGTGTTATCTGTAACATTTGTCAGCAAAAGCTAAGTAGAGGCCAAAAAATACATAGTTTGAGTACTTCATGCATGAACCGGCACATGGACATGAAGCATAAGTTGCAGTGGGAAGCTCAGTGTGCTACAATGCGGTCTAGCCGGCCGGGCCAACCACCGTCTGCCATATCTTGTGCATCCGCGGCCTCTTCATCCTCTGTGACTGGGGGGACAGCAGTCACACCTGTTTTGGGGCACAGACCTGCCACCTCTTTACCCGCAAAAGCCAGCGTGATTGGCAGGTCATCATTTTCTTTGGAGGTGGTAACACCAGCTGGTCTTGAGCGCTGTCCGACATCGATAGCACCACCTTTGGATCAAGGCAACCTAACATGTCCGCCTGCATCTTCCTCACAGACCGGCAGTTTGCCGGGGACACCCTTATCAACCCCGTCTAAGCACAATAGCCAGCCCTCGGTCCCTCAGATGTGGACAAGTAAAAGACCATTTCCTCCTAGCCATGAGAAAGCTAAGAGGTTGAATTTCACCATCTGCAAGCTCTTGGCTACAGAAATGCTGCCTTTCCGCCTGGTGGACACAGAGGATTTTCGAGACCTTATGTCCGTCGCAGTGCCCCAGTACCAGATGCCCAGTCGGCACTACTTCTCAAAGAAAGGTGTGCCTGCGCTCCACCAGCATGTCGCACACAACATCACCGCTTCTTTGAGAAACTCTGTGTGTGACAGGGTGCATTTCACCACAGACACTTGGACGAGTAGGCATGGACAGGGGCGTTACATGTCGCTGACTGGGCACTGGGTAACTATGGTGACAGCAGGACAAGGGGCTGCTGTCCAAGTCTTGCCGTCCCCACGAGTTGTGCGTCAATCCTCTTTATGTCATTTTTCCTCCACTGCTTCTGCCTCCTCAACCTCCTCTCGGTCTTCCACCTGCACCCAAAGCCTGTCTGGTCATGCCACAAGCTTTCTAACTGCGCAGAAGGGATCCTGCACACCTCCTTACTATGCTGGCAGTAGGGCTCAACGTCATCAGGCGGTTTTTACATTGAAATGTCTGGGAAATGTGAGTCACACAGCTGAGGAGTTGTGGTCAGCTCTGGAGAACCAATTTCATGAATGGTTGTCTCCACTGGACCTGAAACCAGGGAAGGCCGTGTGCGACAATGCTGCAAACCTGGGTGCGGCCCTTCGCCGGGGCAATGTCACACACGTGCCTTGTATGGCTCACGTGTTGAACCTGGTTGTCCAGCAATTTTTAGCCCACTATCCCAGACTAGATGGCCTTCTGCAGAGGGCACGGTCGCTGTGTGCTCACTTCCGCCGTTCGCATCCCGCAGCTCAGCGACTTACATCTCTACAGAAGTCGTTGGGCCTGCCACTTCACCGGCTAAAATGCGATGTGCCTACCCGGTGGAATTCAACTCTGCACATGTTGCAGCGACTGTGGCAGCACCGACAAGCCCTGGTGCAATACGTTCTGATGTATAGCCTGGGCCAACGAGATTCAGAGGTGGGGCAAATCACGCTGGAGGAGTGGTCTCAGATCAGGGACCTATGCACCCTTCTGCACAGTTTTGAAATGGCGACGAAGATGTTTAGTGCTGACGATGCCATTATCAGCATGACTATTCCGGTGATTTACATGCTGGAGCACATGTTAAACAGAATTCGGAGTCAGGTGGTGGCACAAGAGGAGGTGGAGGAAGTAGAGGAGGAGGAGTTGTATGCGGAAGGGCTAACATCTGCAAGGTCCAGACGGTCGGCAGCACCAGGGCGGCAGGCATGTGAGGGTGGGGGAGATGATTTTACCAGGGCGCATGGTAGCAGCCAAACTAGTGAGGAAGGTGCAGGAGCCCAGGAAGAAGTGGAGGACGAACTGATGGAAGACTCATCAGATGAGGGAGACCTTGATCACATTTCTGTTGTGCGAGGTTGGGGGGAGAGGACAGAGGAAGGAAGCATGATTGTTACCTCGCCACCAACACAACAGGGACTTGGTGCTCCTGGATGCGCAACACACATGAGTGCCTTCTTGCTGCACTACCTGCAACATGACCCTCGAATTGTGAGAATTAGAAATAATCCTGACTACTGGGTTGCCACACTGTTAGATCCCCGGTACAAAAGTAAATTTGCAGAAATTATTCCTGCCATAGAAAGGGATGCACGCATGCAGGAGTATCAGCAGAGACTGTTGCAGAATCTTACATGTGCTTTTCCACAAAATACCAGTGGTGCACGTAGTGAATCTCACAGTTCCAACTTGCCAACCGTGGGACCGTCAAGTATTCAGCACTCAAACCGTAACAGAACCACAGTATCTGCTGGTAACATCAATTTTGCGGAATCATTTCACCACTTTTTTAGCCCATCCTTTGCAAGGCCACAGTAGACAAGAAGTCTGACACATAGTCAACGCCTAGAGACGATGGTACAGGAGTATCTCCAAGTAAACATTGAAGCCACGACTGTGTCACTGGACCCTTGCTCTTTTTGGGCTTCCAATCTGGATAAATGGCCGGAGCTAGCCACTTACGCCTTGGAGATCTTGTCATGCCCCGCAGCCAGCGTTCTGTCTGAACGTGTGTTCAGCGCTGCTGGTGGTGTGCTGACAGATAAGCGCACGCGGCTCTCCACTGATAATGTAGACAGACTCACGTTCATAAAGATGAACAAATCATGCATCCGAAACGACTTTTCTACCCCTGTGTCATCCTGGGGAGAGTAAAAGCTTGATGATTGGTTAAAATCACCCTACCAACCGTTTTAAGCTTTCAAATTACTAATCATGTTTATCTGTATCTTGACTGGAAAATAATTTGGGCTTTGTAGCAGTGTGCAGCACTGATCCTATTAGGCCATCTATAATAAGCTTCACCAGATTTAAAATTAAAAATAATTTTTAGCTGCATCTAGCCCGGAAAATAATTTTGGGGCTCCGAGATGCGCAAGACACATAAGTGCCTTCTTGCTGCACTACCTGCAGCATGACCCTCATATTGTCAGAATTCGAAGTAATCATGACTACTGGGTTGCCACACTCTTAGATCCCCCAAACTTTTCGATCAACCTTTTCATTTTAATAAAGACCAAAAAAATGGTCATTTTTGAAATTATAAGCATTAGCAGGTTGTTAGAAACTGAAATCAAACAGTTTTCAACTCAAAACTTTATTCTAGGTGATGTTACATTTTCACATAGGACCCCTTGTTCGAAAGGAGCTTCTGAACTCTCTCGTCCATTGAATTTGTCAGGTTTTGGATGGTTTCTGCTTCAATTGTTTTGCATGAGGACAGAATACCCTCCCAGAGCTGTTGCTTAGATGTGAACTGCCTCCCGCCATCATAGACACTCCTTTTAATGATGCTCCAAAGGTTCTGAATGGGGTAGAGGTCAGGGGAGCATGGGGGTCACACCATAAGTTTGTCCCCTTTTATGCCCATATCAGCCAGAGATGCAGATGTTTTATGTGCAGCATGAGATGGTGCATTATCATGCAGAAAAATGATCTTGCTGTGAAATACACGGTTCTTCTTCTTGAACCATGGCAGGAAGTGCTGTTTGAGAAAATCCACATACATTATGGAGTTCATCTTTAGCGCCTTCAGGGATCCTAAAGGGGCCGACAATCTCTCTCCCCATGATTCCAGCCCAAAACATTACTCCACCTCCTCCTTGTTGGCGCTGTAGCCGTGTTTGCGTGGGGTGTCCATCAACCAGCCATCCTCCACTCCATTCATCTGGACCATCGAGCGTTGCACGGCACTCATCCGTGAACAAAACAGTTTTGAAATCAGTCTTCATGTAATGTTTGGCCCACTGGAGCCGTTTCTGCTTGTGTGAAGTGGATAGAGGAGGTCGACAGGATGGCGTATGCACAGCTGCAAACCTCTGAAGGACCCTGCATCTTGTTGTTCGGGGGACGTTGGAGGCACAAGCAGCTTCAAAAACTTGTCTGCTGCTATGACAAGGCTTTTTTGCCGCTGCTCTTTCAACCTGACGTAATTGCCTGTAGGAAAGAGTCCTCAATTTGCCCTTATCAGCACGCACACGTGTGTACTGTGAATCAGCTACATACTTCTTGATTGCCAAGACACTTCATCCTGATCATCGCACAATGTTGATTGTAGTCATGCCTTGACCTAAACACTCCACAATTTGTTGCTTCTCAGCAGCCGACACATCCTTTTTCTTTCCCATTTTGGCAGAAAATGTAGGCTGCTTAATAATGTGAGAGAGCCTTCTTAAGTAGTCTTGCCTTTCATTGGACACACCTGCCAAACTAATTAGCACAGGTGTCTGCAATTGCTTACAGTGATATAAAGAGCCCTGACACACATCACCATCAATGAGTTTAACTGACAAACAAACAAATTCTTCCCTTATCACTCCTAAACACTTTTTGCATAATAATTTGGAACGCGGTGTACATGTGCTTTTCCACAAAACACCAGTGGTTCACGTAGTGAATCTTACAGTTCTAACTTGCCAACCGTGGTCTGTATGGAATTGTTCAATAAAGGGCCCAAAATTAAGATAACATAGATGGGAGAGGTCTCTATGAATAGGAATTCCTAAGTATTTGATACCCTGTGAGGGCCAGGCAAAGGGAAAGTTGGACTGGATGGAATCCTATATGGATTTAGGGAGGGAGACATCGAGGGCCTCAGACTTCGCTGCATTGATTTTAAAATTTTACCATGTAACAAAGTGATCTATTTCAGCCATAACAGCAGGGATGGATATATGTGATTGAGTGATATATACTAGGACATCATCAGCAAATAGAGAGCACTTGTACTCGGTGCCTCCCACCTCAATCCACCTAATATTGGGGTTATGGCGAATTGATGAGAGCAGGTGCTCCGTCACTAGGATGTATAAGAGAGGGGACAGAGGACATCCCAGCCTTGTCCCATTGGTGATTGTGAAAGGTGATGAAAATGTTCTGACGCACCCCCTGGGCCTTGGGACACCCGGAGCCGGACCCTTTTTGGTGGATGCTGGTGGTTGTAGTCTTCGTGGCGGCGATCCGGTTCCGTGGCTCAGGGCGGTCAAACCAGTGGCGGAACTATTTATGTGGTTTTGATGTTTAAATGTCCGACTACGCCACCCGTGGATTGCGGTCAGAGTGAACCGCCGCTACAGGGCAGACCGCTAAGGCTGGTGTTGTGGGTGCAGCAGAGCGTAGCATAACTCCCCACAGGAGGAGTATAGCCTCAGGGCAGTGTATGCGGAGGATGGGGGTGATGGTGCAGGGCAGCAGCAGTAACGACACGGAGTCAGTGATGCAGTTCAGGGCCTTTACTCACAGTTCTTATTATCCAGACCACGTCTGCAGGTAACGGCTGCCCACGTCGTACTGTGCTCACCAGGTGAGGGGCTCAGACAACTCCCAGATAACTTTGGAGCGCTTCACAGGACCCCCTTTGTGTGTCCTTTGTCTGGCCTTTCTTACCAACACTTCTGTCCGGCTGCCTCGGGCCTCCTCTTGATAAACTTGGCGCCAGTTTCCCTGACCCTATGTGGTGCCTTCCTAGCGGGTGGAGCAAGGGGCTGCGCCACATAAAATGTCAGAGCCTCCGGTTTCTAGCTGAGGGTCGTTTCCTGCCTCCACTAGTTCGGGGACCGGTCTCCCCCTTTGGCCTGACCCCTCCACACAGGTGGATTCGGGCGTGCGGTGGCGACTCGCCCGTCCGCACGCCTGGGATCCCTTCATTCCTCGTTCCTGGAGCCTTCTCCGCTCCTCTTCCTTCCTTCTCCCTCTTGCAGGCCTGGGCCTCTGTTACTAGGCCCGCCTCCGGAGCAGAGCTCATGCAGAGCCCCTGCTCCCTGCCACTTCTGCTCAGACTTCTCTGCACTGAACTAAGATGGTGCCCACCTTTTATACTCCCTTCTCAATGCACCCAGGAACTGCTTCCTCCCTGCTCCTGCACTGCAGGGTTCCCCTTCCTCAGTGTTCCCTCCCCCCACTCCAGCCAGGGACAGGGACTGTCGTGCCCATCTCAGGGGCATATTGGTCGCCCTGCCCCACGGCAATGTGGTGTAATGCATGCAGGTGTCGGGTCCTGATCCACACTCCATCCTTATCTGAGAGTGAGATATCACACCTCTGGGTGAGGTGCAATACGTCTGTAGCAACCGAGCCCTCGGTGCTACAGTTCCATTTATCTTCAGCCTAGGTGACGTATTGTGATACAGGGCCGTGATTTTGGCTATAAAAGGGTCCCCTAGACCCCTACCCCAAGCTTTTTAAGAGAATCATATATGGCGTGCCAGGAGACTCTATGGAATGCTTTCTCAGCATCCAACGAGAGTATCTACTTACAAATTTTTAACTGCATCTAGCCCAGGAAATACTTTGTGCCTAGTAGCAGTGTCTGCTAGTCAGCGGATTATCCCGGCTGTTAAGCAAGCTACACCACCTGTAGTTTGGACACTTAATTTTTTCAAAGGAAATGCTTCGGGACCACGGGATACTTAGTGAAGAGCATCAGGAGGCACCCCAAGGCATAGGGGCTGGGACTGGCACTAGGATGCCTTGCGGTGGACAGCCGAGCTCGATCCTTATAAAAGCTTTTTAACTGCAGCAGCTTTAGTGGACGCTACTGGAGCTGGAATTACGCGGCTGCTGGCATGAGACTTGCCCTCCAAATAGATCCTTGTAAATGGATTTAAAGTGTATTCATTGAAATTAGAGAGACAATTTAAATTAAAAAGCTTAGAGCTGCCTCCACCACAGGGGGGCTCTCTCGACCCACCAGCGGACAGGCACCAGTATTGGGAGAGGGGGGCTGGCCGTCAGGGTTCACCGCGGCTCTGGCACAAACCCGGCGACACGGAGGTGGCACGGGCAGGAGCGGACTGGCCGTCTCGGCTTCTCACTTTTTGGATTTTAGAAGGGCATGACATGCCTATATCTGTGTCTCCCCCTCCTTTTACTCCTCCACCTCTTTTCTTTTCGCATGACTATATGTACTTGTCACTTTTCCATGTGTTAGTTGTGTCTTCTGAGCAGTTTGTCAGCTTTTGGACACCTTTGAAGGTGTTTTCTATGTGTTTCTATGTGTTTTTGTTTGCCTGCCATTGGTTTTAACGGTGTTCGAAGGTGTTCGACGAACAGTTCGACGAACAGTTCGGCGAACACACGGGTGTTCGACGAACCGAACCGAACTCGAACACTACGGGGGTGGCTCAACACTAGTCTTGGAGTCCTAAGTGGTATGATAAATGTTGTAATGGTTGCAGTGCGGCTGTGGAAAAAGGGGAATTACCTGTACCTATTCAGGATTTTTGGAAGTTTTTTTCAGAGGAGGAGTCGCAAGTTTTACCTCCTCATAAGGACTATGATTGCACCATTGAGTTTGTTCCTGGAGCTACTCTTCCCAAGAGTCGCTTATTTAATCTGACTATCCCTGAAAGAATGGCCTTGGAGGAATACTTACAGACTAGCCTGGCTGCTGGTCACATTAGACCTTCTAAGTCGCCTGTGGCCGTTGGATTTTTCTTTGTTAAAAAAGACTGTGGTTTACGTCCATGTGTGGACTTTCGTGAAACTAATAAGATTACCGTACGCAATTCCTACCCATTGCCGTTAATTCCGTACATGTATAACCAGTTAGTAGGGGCCAAGTGGTTCTCTAACATTGATCTCCGGGGGGCATACAATTTGTTACGAATGAAGGAGGGTGATGAATGGAAAACTGCTTTTAACACTCCAGTAGGTCATTTTGAGAATCTGGTGATGCCCTTCGGTCTTACCAATGCTCCCGCGTTTTTGGCAAGAATGTTGTTGTGTATTTGGATGACATTCTGATTTATTCACCAGATCTGGAGTCCCATTGGCAGAGCTTACGTAAGGTGTTGCAGTTATTGAGTGATAATTCACTTTTTGCTAAGCTGGAGAAATGTGAGTTCGCTGTGCAGAGAATTCATTTTTTGGGCTACATTATCTCCAGAGAGGGCTTTGAGATGGACCCGGTGAAATTTCAGGCTGTGCAGGAATGGCCTAAGCCTATTAGTTTGAAATCAATACAGAGATTTTTGGGTTTCGCCAATTATTACAGGAAATTCATTAAGAATTTTTCTACAATTGTTAAGCCGCTGACCAATCTCACCAGGAAAGGTGCGAATACGGTCCAGTGGACTACTAAGGCCATTGAAGCTTTTGTGTATCTCAAGGAGAGGTTCAGTTCTGCCCCTATCCTTATGCAGCCTGATGAGACCAAGCCTTTTTTGGTCAAGGTGGATGTTTCTTCGGTGGGGATCGGTGCAGTTTTGTCTCAGGAGAACAAGGATGGAGTACAGCCCTGTGCCTTTTTTTCGAAACAAAATTCAGAAACCAAACTTAATTGCGATGTTGGTAATCGGGAATTGCTGGCTATTAAACTTGCTTTTGAACATTGGTGTCATTTCTTGGAAGGTGCTAAATTTCCTGTTCAGGTTTTCACAGATCATAAGAATTTGATCTATCTGGATGCTGCCAAACGCTTGAATGCCCGTCAAGCTAGAAGGGCACTTTTTTTTTCATGGTTTAATTTTTCTGTTACCTATATTCCTGGTACTAAGAATGTTAAAGCCGATGCTTTATCTCGCAGCTTTTCTCCCATGGTTGGTACCGAGGAGGAGGAGAGCATTTTACAGGAAGGAGTTGTGGTAGCAGCATTGGACTCCGCTTTGGAAGAAGGGATTCTGAAAGCCCAAGAGGATACCCCATCTAACACTGCTCATGGGAGGTTGTTTGTGCCTAGAACCTCTAGGAGAGATTTGTTTGTGGAGTATCATGAGTCTCGGTTGGCAGGTCATCCAGGAATTTCTGAGACTAAGAGACTTATCAGTCGCAGTTTTTGGTGGCCTGGGTGGCAGAAGGAAGTCATCAAGTGGGTGCATCAATGTACGGTGTGTGCTAGGTCAAAGGCTTCCCATACCCCTGCAGTGGGGTTGCTTTGCCCTCTGGAGGTTCCTAGTGCGCTTTGGACGCATTTGGCAATGGATTTTATTACTGACTTTCCTTTGTCCGAGGGTTTCACTGTCATCTGGGTGGTCGTGGACCGTTTTAGCAAGATGTGTCATTTGGTACCATTCATTAAGCTACCCTCCGCTAAGACACTCACTAAGGCGTTTGTTAAGGAAATTGTCAGGCTCCATGGCGTTCCCACCGACATTGTTTCTGATAGGGGACCTCAGTTTGTGGCTCGCTTTTGGCGTGCTTTTTGTGACAGGTTGGGAGTCCATTTGTCATTTTCATCTGGTTATCATCCTGAGTCTAATGGACAGACTGAAAGAAAGAACCAGGATGTTGAACAGTTTTTGCGTTGTTTTGTGGCAGACAATCAAGAGGGGTGGTCTGAGTTTCTGCCACTCGCAGAATTTGCTCTTAACAACCATACATCCTCCTCTGCTGGGTGTTCTCCTTTTTTTTGTTGTACTGGGAGACATCCGTCTTTTGGTTAGTTCTCCAAATTGGGGTCAGCGGTGCCGGAGGAGGAGAATTTTTCCGGTGATTTGGAGAGAGTTTGGACTAATGTAATTTGTAACCTTCAAGAGGCTAACAAAAAGTCCAAGAAGTATTTTAACAGGAAACGTAAAGAGGTTTTGTTTACTGTGGGTGACATGGTTTGGTTGTCCTCAAAGAATCTGTGGTTGAGGATTCCCTCTAAAAAATTGGGTCCGAAGTTTGTGGGGCCATTTAAGGTGCTTCAGGTGGTTAACCAGTCTGCTGTTAGGTTGGAGGTTCCCTCCTCCTGGAAGATTAATCCTGTGTTTCATGTTTCTTTGTTAAAAATGGCTGATGTATCGGATAGGGAGGCCACTGTCACAGTTCCTCCGGTGGTGGAAGACGGCGAATATGAAATTTCTCGTATCCTGAATTCCAGAGAGCATAGAGGGAGATTGCAGTATCTCGTCGCTTGGAAAGGTTTCGGTCCCGAGAGTAACTCCTGGGTTAAGGCGGATGATGTCTCTGCCCCTAGACTTGTCAGAGCTTTCCACAGGAGATTTCTGGATAGGCCTGTGTCACGCTGTCTCAGAATACTGGAGGTAGGGGGCCTAAGCTGACCCTAAGCTGGGGCCCTGACTAATCCCTCAACCTGGAGGTACTGTTAAAGGTACAGAGGTCCAGGCCGCCAGCGTAACCCCTACCTCCTGAGGATCCCTGCACCTAAGTAATCTAGTCCTGAGAAGGACCCCGATCACAACAAAAGGGGACAAGAAATAATATGCCCACACACAGTACTTAGACGAACGAGACAGTACAAGGGAAAAACCAAAACCACCTTGCATACAACAACTACACAACTACAACAGAGGGAACACCAACGGGAAAGGAGATAAATGATAAAGCGAGGAAGGGAAAATACACTCCAAGTACACTTATCTCAGAAACTCCAAACACCACGATCCGCTCTGTAAGTCTGAATGAAATGCTTTCACCGACACTTCCCAAACAGACCAGCAGGCATTTGAAGGAGTCTCACTACAGAAGTATTGATTGCAGCTGGGCGAGGCTGGACCTCGTCTAGCACAGAGAGAGAGAGAATTAACTCCCTCACTGCCGAAAAACAAAAAGCACCAACAAGTCAGCTGCGAGAAGTCAGGCTGTGTACTCGTGACGATCTTCGTGGCGACACACCCGTGACAGTACCCCCCTTCTACGAGGGGCCTCCGGACCCTCAGGGCCAGGTTTATCCGGGTGAGTCGTGTGGAAGGCCCGAACTAATCGGTCTGCGTTAATATCCGACGCAGGAACCCACATCCTCTCCTCAGGACCATACCCTTTCCAATGAACCAGGTACTGAAGGGACCGGCGATTAAAGCGTGAATCGATGACCCTCGATACCTGGAACTCCAAGTTACCATTGACCACCACTGGAGGGGGAGGTAAAGGTGACGGTACCACCGGCGCCACATACCTCTTAAGCAATGATCTGTGGAACACGTTGTGAATTTTAAACGTAGGGGGGAGGTCAAGACGGAATGCCACCGGATTAATAATAGAACTGATTCTGTACGGCCCGATGAACCTGGGACCCAGTTTCCAGGAGGGAACCTTAAGTTTAATATTCCTGGTAGACAACCATACCCGATCGTTCACACTTAGGTTCGGACCAGACACTCTCCTCCTATCAGCCATACGTTTGTATCGGTTCCCCATAGTATTCAGATTCTTCAGCACCCCTCTCCATACTGAAGCGAGTGATGAGGAAAATCGTTCCTCCTCAGGAACCCCCGAAGAGCCCCCCCTACTGAAAGTACAAAACTGGGGGTGAAAACCATATGCCCCAAAAAACGGGGACTTACCAGTGGACTCGCTCCGCCTATTATTAAGAGCAAACTCTGCCAGAGGTAAGAAAGAAGCCCAGTCCTCCTGGTTCTCTGACACAAAACACCGGAGATATGTCTCCAAGCTCTGGTTCATACATTCCGTCTGACCATTGGTCTGAGGATGAAAAGCCGATGAGAATGACAAATGCATCCCCCGCCGTGCACAAAACGCCTTCCAGAACTTGGACACAAACTGAGACCCCCGATCAGACACCACCTCGGAGGGTACCCCGTGAAGCCTCACAATCTCCCCAATGAACACCTGCGCAAGAGTTTTAGCATTAGGGAGAGCCGGAAGAGCGATAAAATGTGCCATCTTGCTGAACCTGTCCACTACAACGAGTATGACCGTTTTACCCGAAGACGGAGGGAGGTCCGTAATAAAGTCCATAGACAGATGAGTCCAAGGACGCTCCGGGATCTTCAAAGGTAAGAGGGCCCCAGACGGACGGGTATGTGAGGTCTTAGAGCGCGCACAAACCCCACAGGACGCGACAAAAGTTACCACCTCCTTATGTAAGTTAGGCCACCAAAACCGACGCGAGAGGAGATCCACAGTTGCTTTACTCCCCGGGTGTCCTGCAAAAACTGAGTTATGGTGTGCCTCGATCACCTTTTGTCGCAACTGATCTGGAACAAACAGTCTCCCCGGAGGTCCAACAGGGGCGTCCCCCTGAGCCTCCAATACCTCCTTCTCCAGCTCAGAGCATACTGCCGAAACCACCACCCCCTCCTGAAGGATAGGAATCGGGTCGTCCGTATTCCCGGCCCCAGGGAAACTACGAGATAAGGCATCCGCCTTTACATTTTTTGACCCAGGACGATATGTAACGACAAAATTAAACCTGGTAAAAAACAATGACCACCTAGCTTGTCTGGGATTCAGACGTTTCGCGGACTCCAGATATAGCAGGTTCTTGTGATCGGTGATGACGGTGACCGGATGGACTGCCCCCTCCAAAAAATGGCGCCACTCCTCAAAAGCTAACTTAATGGCCAAGAGTTCCCTATTGCCGACATCGTAATTCCTCTCAGCGGACGACAATTTTTTAGAGAAAAAGGCGCACGGATGCCACTTACCAGGGGACGAACCCTGTGACAATACTGCTCCCACCCCTACCTCGGAAGCGTCTACCTCTACAATGAATGGCTGTGACGCATCAGGTTGAATGAGTATGGGTGCCGAGGCAAAACATTTTTTCAAGGAGGAGAATGCTTGACAAGCCTTGTCAGTAGTGTTGAGCCACCCCCGTAGTGTTCGAGTTCGGATCGGTTCGTCGAACACCCGTGTGTTCGCCGAACTGTTCGTCGAACTGTTCGTCGAACACCTTCGAACACCGTTAAAACCAATGGCAGGCAAACAAAAACACATAGAAACACATAGAAAACACCTTCAAAGGTGTCCAAAAGCTGACAAACTGCTCAGAAGACACAACTAACACATGGAAAAGTGACAAGTACATATAGTCATGCGAAAAGAAAAGAGGTGGAGGAGTAAAAGGAGGGGGAGACACAGATATAGGCATGTCATGCCCTTCTAAAATCCAAAAAGTGAGAAGCCCACACGGCCAGTCCGCTCCTGCCCGTGCCACCTCCGTGTCGCCGGGTTTGTGCCAGAGCCGCGGTGAACCCTGACGGCCAGCCCCCCTCTCCCAATACTGGTACCTGTCCGCTGGTGGGTCGAGAGAGCCCCCCTGTGGTGGAGGCAGCTCTAAGCTTTTTAATTTAAATTGTCCCTCTAATTTGAATGAATACACTTTAAATCCATTTACAAGGATCTATTGGAGGGCAAGTCTCATGCCAGCAGCCGCGTAATTCCAGCTCCAGTAGCGTCCACTAAAGCTGCTGCAGTTAAAAAGCTTTTATAAGGATCGAGCTCGGCTGTCCACCGCAAGGCATCCTACTGCCAGTCCCAGCCCCTATGCCTTGGGGTGCCTCCTGATGCTCTTCACTAAGTATCCCGTGGTCCCGAAGCATTTCCTTTGAAAAAATTAAGTGTCCAAACTACAGGTGGTGTAGCTTGCTTAACAGCCGGGATAATCCACTGACTAGCAGACACTGCTACTAGGCACAAAGTTTTTCCTGGGCTAGATGCAGTTAAAAATTTGTAAGTAGATACTCTCGTTGGATGCTGAGAAAGCATTCCATAGAGTCTCCTGGCACGCCATATATGATTCTCTTAAAAAGCTTGGGGTAGGGGTCTAGGGGACCCTTTTATAGCCAAAATCACGGCCCTGTATCACAATACGTCACCTAGGCTGAAGATAAATGGAACTGTAGCACAGAGGGCTCGGTTGCTACAGACGTATTGCACCTCACCCAGAGGTGTGATATCTCACTCTCAGATAAGGATGGAGTGTGGATCAGGACCCGACACCTGCATGCATTACACCACATTGCCGTGGGGCAGGGCGACCAATATGCCCCTGAGATGGGCACGACAGTCCCTGTCCCTGGCTGGAGTGGGGGGAGGGAACACTGAGGAAGGGGAACCCTGCAGTGCAGGAGCAGGGAGGAAGCAGTTCCTGGGTGCATTGAGAAGGGAGTATAAAAGGTGGGCACCATCTTAGTTCAGTGCAGAGAAGTCTGAGCAGAAGTGGCAGGGAGCAGGGGCTCTGCATGAGCTCTGCTCCGGAGGCGGGCCTAGTAACAGAGGCCCAGGCCTGCAAGAGGGAGAAGGAAGGAAGAGGAGCGGAGAAGGCTCCAGGAACGAGGAATGAAGGGATCCCAGGGGTGCGGACGGGCGAGTCGCCACCGCACGCCCGAATCCACCTGCGTGGAGGGGTCAGGCCAAAGGGGGAGACCGGTCCCCGAACTAGTGGAGGCAGGAAACGACCCTCAGCTAGAAACCGGAGGCTCTGACATTTTATGTGGCGCAGCCCCTTGCTCCACCCGCTAGGAAGGCACCACATAGGGTCAGGGAAACTGGCGCCAAGTTTACCAAGAGGAGGCCCGAGGCAGCCGGACAGAAGTGTTGGTAAGAAAGGCCAGACAAAGGACACACAAAGGGGGTCCTGTGAAGCGCTCCAAAGTTATCTGGGAGTTGTCTGAGCCCCTCACCTGGTGAGCACAGTACGACGTGGGCAGCCGTTACCTGCAGACGTGGTCTGGATAATAAGAACTGTGAGTAAAGGCCCTGAACTGCATCACTGACTCCGTGTCGTTACTGCTGCTGCCCTGCACCATCACCCCCATCCTCCGCATACACTGCCCTGAGGCTATACTCCTCCCGTGGGGAGTTATGCTACGCTCTGCTGCACCCACAACACCAGCCTTAGCGGTCTGCCCTGTAGCGGCGGTTCACTCTGACCGCAATCCACGGGTGGCGTAGTCGGACATTTAAACATCAAAACCACATAAATAGTTCCGCCACTGGTTTGACCGCCCTGAGCCACGGAACCGGATCGCCGCCACGAAGACTACAACCACCAGCATCCACCAAAAAGGGTCCGGCTCCGGGTGTCCCAAGGCCCAGGGGGTGCGTCAGAACATTTTCATCACCTTTCACAATCACCAATGGGACAAGGCAGGGATGTCCTCTGTCCCCTCTCTTATACATCCTAGTGACGGAGCACCTGCTCTCATCAATTCGCCATAACCCCAATATTAGGTGGATTGAGGTGGGAGGCACCGAGTACAAGTGCTCTCTATTTGCTGATGATGTCCTAGTATATATCACTCAATCACATATATCCATCCCTGCTGTTATGGCTGAAATAGATCACTTTGTTACATGGTAAAATTTTAAAATCAATGCAGCGAAGTCTGAGGCCCTCGATGTCTCCCTCCCCAAATCCATATAGGATTCCATCCAGTCCAACTTTCCCTTTGCCTGGCCCTCACAGGGTATCAAATACTTAGGAATTCCTATTCATAGAGACCTCTCCCATCTATGTTATCTTAATTTTGGGCCCTTTATTGAACAATTCCATACAGACCACGGTTGGCAAGTTGGAACTGTGAGATTCACTACGTGCACCACTGGTATTTTGTGGAAAAGCACATGTAAGATTCTGCAACAGTCTCTGCTGATACTCCTGCATGCGTGCATCCCTTTCTATGGCAGGAATAATTTCTGCAAATTTACTTTTGTACCGGGGATCTAACAGTGTGGCAACCCAGTAGTCAGGATTATTTCTAATTCTCACAATTCGAGGGTCATGTTGCAGGTAGTGCAGCAAGAAGGCACTCATGTGTGTTGCGCATCCAGGAGCACCAAGTCCCTGTTGTGTTGGTGGCGAGGTAACAATCATGCTTCCTTCCTCTGTCCTCTCCCCCCAACCTCGCACAACAGAAATGTGATCAAGGTCTCCCTCATCCGATGAGTCTTCCATCAGTTCGTCCTCCACTTCTTCCTGGGCTCCTGCACCTTCCT
The DNA here is from genome assembly GCF_046119375.1 of Phyllobates terribilis. Taxonomy (NCBI): domain Eukaryota; kingdom Metazoa; phylum Chordata; class Amphibia; order Anura; family Dendrobatidae; genus Phyllobates; species Phyllobates terribilis. The sequence continues at coordinate 504,923,797 of NW_027362762.1, forward strand.
CACTAGTTTGGCTGCTACCATGCGCCCTGGTAAAATCATCTCCCCCACCCTCACATGCCTGCCGCCCTGGTGCTGCCGACCGTCTGGACCTTGCAGATGTTAGCCCTTCCGCATACAACTCCTCCTCCTCTACTTCCTCCACCTCCTCTTGTGCCACCACCTGACTCCGAATTCTGTTTAACATGTGCTCCAGCATGTAAATCACCGGAATAGTCATGCTGATAATGGCATCGTCAGCACTAAACATCTTCGTCGCCATTTCAAAACTGTGCAGAAGGGTGCATAGGTCCCTGATCTGAGACCACTCCTCCAGCGTGATTTGCCCCACCTCTGAATCTCGTTGGCCCAGGCTATACGTCAGAACGTATTGCACCAGGGTTTGTCGGTGCTGCCACAGTCGCTGCAACATGTGCAGAGTTGAATTCCACCGGGTAGGCACATCGCATTTTAGCCGGTGAAGTGGCAGGCCCAACGACTTCTGTAGAGATGTAAGTCGCTGAGCTGCGGGATGCGAACGGCGGAAGTGAGCACACAGCGACCGTGCCCTCTGCAGAAGGCCATCTAGTCTGGGATAGTGGGCTAAAAATTGCTGGACAACCAGGTTCAACACGTGAGCCATACAAGGCACGTGTGTGACATTGCCCCGGCGAAGGGCCGCACCCAGGTTTGCAGCATTGTCGCACACGGCCTTCCCTGGTTTCAGGTCCAGTGGAGACAACCATTCATGAAATTGGTTCTCCAGAGCTGACCACAACTCCTTAGCTGTGTGACTCACATTTCCCAGACATTTCAATGTAAAAACCGCCTGATGACGTTGAGCCCTACTGCCAGCATAGTAAGGAGGTGTGCAGGATCCCTTCTGCGCAGTTAGAAAGCTTGTGGCATGACCAGACAGGCTTTGGGTGCAGGTGGAAGACCGAGAGGAGGTTGAGGAGGCAGAAGCAGTGGAGGAAAAATGACATAAAGAGGATTGACGCACAACTCGTGGGGACGGCAAGACTTGGACAGCAGCCCCTTGTCCTGCTGTCACCATAGTTACCCAGTGCCCAGTCAGCGACATGTAACGCCCCTGTCCATGCCTACTCGTCCAAGTGTCTGTGGTGAAATGCACCCTGTCACACACAGAGTTTCTCAAAGAAGCGGTGATGTTGTGTGCGACATGCTGGTGGAGCGCAGGCACACCTTTCTTTGAGAAGTAGTGCCGACTGGGCATCTGGTACTGGGGCACTGCGACGGACATAAGGTCTCGAAAATCCTCTGTGTCCACCAGGCGGAAAGGCAGCATTTCTGTAGCCAAGAGCTTGCAGATGGTGAAATTCAACCTCTTAGCTTTCTCATGGCTAGGAGGAAATGGTCTTTTACTTGTCCACATCTGAGGGACCGAGGGCTGGCTATTGTGCTTAGACGGGGTTGATAAGGGTGTCCCCGGCAAACTGCCGGTCTGTGAGGAAGATGCAGGCGGACATGTTAGGTTGCCTTGATCCAAAGGTGGTGCTATCGATGTCGGACAGCGCTCAAGACCAGCTGGTGTTACCACCTCCAAAGAAAATGATGACCTGCCAATCACGCTGGCTGTTGCGGGTAAAGAGGTGGCAGGTCTGCGCCCCAAAACATGTGTGACTGCTGTCCCCCCAGTCACAGAGGATGAAGAGGCCGCGGATGCACAAGATATGGCAGACGGTGGTTGGCCCGGCCGGCTAGACCGCATTGTAGCACACTGAGCTTCCCACTGCAACTTATGCTTCATGTCCATGTGCCGGTTCATGCATGAAGTACTCAAACTATGTATTTTTTGGCCTCTACTTAGCTTTTGCTGACAAATGTTACAGATAACACGAGTTGGGTCATTTTTATCGATCTGAAAAAATGCCCAGGCTATGCAAGGCTTAGCACCCATGCGACCTGAAGAGCCACCACGACTTGTGGTGAGAGGCAGAGTTGTGTTTGAGGATGCAGTTGTTGACGTGCTTCCAGTACTACGTCTCTGTCCAGGAAGGCGCAACCTGACCTCGTCGTCACTAGCATCTTCCTCCACCTCCTCTGCTGACCTCATCTCTTGGCTGACTGTGGGTTGACAGTAAGTGGGATCTCCGACCTCATCATCATCACCCTGTGCGTTATCACACCCGTCGTCCTCAGAGCCAACCTGTTCCTGCCGTGACAAAAAACTAAAGTTGTCGCTCCAATCAGGTATTTGAGTCTTATCATCGTCTTCCTCATTGTCTCCACCAACAGGAGTTACAGTTTGGGAATGAGGGTCTACATTATGGTCAGAACCTTCTGCGTCTGGTCCTGGATCCGACTCATAAAGATTCTGGGCATCAGTGCAGATCATTTCCTCGTCTGGATTCACAGAAGCGCTGGAGTCGACCTCTGATTCCCAGGCTATAGTATGAGTAAACAGCTCTGCAGACTCAACCATCTGTTCTACCTCATACTCAGATGGGCAGCTGGAGATTTGGGAGCTGTGAGGAAGCAAGTGCGATTTGGGTGACACCTTTGAGGACTGGAGTATTTGTGATGTTGAAGTTGATGTGGAGGAGAGCCCACTTAAAGGAGCACTTGATATCCGTTGAAGCACCTGCTGTTTTTGTGCCTCATCTGGAATTTGTAGCGATTGGCGTGGCCGTAAGAAAGGGATCTTATCACATTGTCCGCTAAAAGAAGTAGACATTTTAGTTTGGCTGGAAGATGGTCTTTCTTCTGCACCTACCCCACGGACACAACCTTTTTTCCCCTTCCCAACACGCCTATTCCCCTTTCCACCAGCAGCAGGCCTTTTTCCACTCATTTTGGTGGTTAACTAATTCACAACTCTGGAGTTGTTTGCACAAAAAAACAATGGATGGTAACCGAGCAGAGCTGAGTGGCCAAACTGTGGTATTAGGCCAAAACTATTGGCTGGGTTAGATGCAGAAAAAAATTATTTTTAATTTGCAACCTGATGGAGGTCAGTATAGATGGACTAATAGACCAAGTCCCACACACCGCTAGATGCCCAAATATTTTTTCAGAGCTAGATGCAGAAATTTTTTTTATTCAATTTGCAACCTGATGGAGGTCAGTATAGATGGACTAATAGACCAAGTCCCACACACCGCTAGAAGCCCAAATATTTTTTCAGAGCTAGATGCAGAAAAAAATTATTTTTAATTTGCAACCTGATGGAGGTCAGTATAGATGGACTAATAGACCAAGTCCCACACACCGCTAGAAGCCCAAATATTTTTTCAGAGCTAGATGCAGAAAAAAATTATATTCAATTTGCAACCTGCTGGAGGTCAGTATAGAAGGAATAATAGAACAAGTCCCACACACTGCTAGAAGCCCAAATATTTTTTCAGAGCTAAATGAAGAAAAAAATTATTTTTAATTTGCAACCTGATGGAGGTCAGTATAGATGGACTAATAGACCAAGTCCCACACACTGCTAGAAGCCCAAATATTTTTTCAGAGCTAGATGCAGAAAAAAATTATTTTTAATTTGCAACCTGATGGAGGTCAGTATAGAAGGACTAATAGACCAAGTCCCACACACCGCTAGAAGCCCAAATATTTTTTCAGAGCTAGATGCAGAAAATTTTTTTATTCAATTTGCAACCTGATGGAGGTCAGTATAGATGGACTAATAGACCAAGTCCCACACACTGCTAGAAGCCCAAATATTTTTTCAGAGCTAGATGCAGAAAAAAATTATTTTTAATTTGCAACCTGATGGAGGTCAGTATAGATGGACTAATAGACCAAGTCCCACACACTGCTAGAAGCCCAAATATTTTTTCAGAGCTAGATGCAGAAAAAAATTATTTTTAATTTGCAACCTGATGTAGGTCAGTATAGATGGACTAATAGAACAAGTCCCACACGCTGCTAGAAGCCCAAATATTTTTTCAGAGATAAATGAAGAAAAAAATTATTTTTAATTTGCAACCTGATGGAGGTCAGTATAGATGGACTAATAGACCAAGTCCCACACACTGCTAGAAGCCCAAATATTTTTTCAGAGCTAGATGCAGAAAAAAATTATTTTTAATTTGCAACCTGATGGAGATCAGTATAGATGGACTAATAGACCAAGTCCCACACACCGCTAGAAGCCCAAATATTTTTTCAGAGCTAGATGCAGAAAAAAATTATATTCAATTTGCAACCTGCTGGAGGTCAGTATAGAAGGACTAATAGAACAAGTCCCACACACTGCTAGAAGCCCAAATATTTTTTCAGAGCTAAATGAAGAAAAAAATTATTTTTAATTTGCAACCTGATGGAGGTCAGTATAGATGGACTAATAGGCCTAGTCCCACACACTGCTAGAAGCCCAAATATTTTTTCAGAGCTAGATGCAGAAAAAAATTATATTCAGTTTGCAACCTGATGGAGGTCAGTATAGATGGACTAATAGAATGATGCTATGCCCAAAAGATTTTACTTCACTAGGTGCAGTAAAAAAATTGGTATTCTATACACAGGTGGTATATCTTGCAACACAGATAGGCTACTCCACTGACTAACACACTCTGCAATAGGCCAAAAAGGATTAGCTTTGCTAGATTCAGCCAAATGCTGTGAAAAAAACTTGCACAGCACTGGCACAGACCTGCCTGGCAAAAACTGATAGGAACTGATGTAACCTAGTCCTGAAAAGGACTCCAATTACAATTAGCCTTTACTCCCACAATCTATCTATTTAAGAGCACAGACCTGCCTGATAAAAGTCGTAGGAAATGCTGTAACCTAGTCCTTAAAAGGACTGCAATCACAACTATTCCCTACTCCCAAGCTATCTGTATATTTGTGCGAAAATTGGCTTGAAATTAACAAGGTATAGCGCACACAGCAACAGCGGTGCCGTCTAACACGCAGCTGCAGCAGTGAGAAAATGGTGGCGACGGGGAAAATGGCTTGGTCTTATAGGGCAAGGACATGTGACATACACTGCCAATCACACATGCCCTTGCTTGTGTGAAAAAAAGCACTTCGCTCCGTGTGTGCGCTGCTGATAGGCTGACAGATTGCACCTCCCCACTGCAAATGCGGGAAAGAGAAAAAAAAATGGAGATCTTCATTGTTCCTGCAGAGATCCATCCCCTGCCCCTCCCCCCGCCCCGCTGTACACTCAAACTGCGTATTAACATTAATTTTCATCATTACTGAGAAAAAATCCAGTTATGATTTTGGTGCACGAACAGTTATCGAACATAACCTCGAACAGCCGAATTTTTCTCAAATTGTTCGTGTTCGCCGACCGGCTCGAACACCGCCCAAAACAGCTCGAATTTGAGATTGGCGAACAGTTCGAGTAGAACAACGCTCATCTCTACTTGTCAGACCACCTAGAAAAATCCGTCCCCTTTTTAGTCATGTCTGTGAGAGGCTTAACCATGGACGAGAAATTACGAATGAACTTCCGGTAATAATTAGCAAACCCCAGGAAACGTTGTAGTGCCTTAAGATTCTCTGGCCGATCCCACTCAAGAACTGCCCGCACTTTCCCAGGGTCCATACGAAAACCGGACGCTGAAACCAGGAAGCCTAAAAACTGGAGTTCCTGTACGGCGAACACACACTTTTCCCATTTGGCATACAGTTTATTATCCCGCAAGATCTGTAACACCTGCCTAACGTGCTCCTGATGAGACACCAGATCCGGCGAGTAAATTAAGATATCATCCAGATATATGACAACAAACTGTCCCACCAGGCGGCGAAAAATGTCATTAACAAAGTGTTGGAACACCGCCGGGGCATTAGTCAGACCGAATGGCATGACAAGGTTCTCATAATGCCCCTCCGGAGTGTTAAACGCCATCTTCCACTCATCCCCCTCCTTCATCCTAATCAGATTGTACGCCCCCCTGAGATCCAACTTAGAGAACCATTTGGCGCCCACGATCTGATTAAAGAGATCGGGAATAAGTGGGAGCGGATACGGATCTCGGACCGTAATCCGATTAAGTTCACGGAAATCCAGGCAAGGGCGTAGGCCTCCATCTTTCTTCTTAACAAAGAAGAACCCGCAGCCACCGGTGAAGATGAAGGTCTAATATGCCCCTTAGCCAGACTTTCTGAAATATAATCCTTCATGGCCTGCCTCTCAGGACCAGAAAGGTTATACAACCTAGCTTTAGGTAACTTGGCCTCAGGGAGCAGTTTTACAGAACAGTCATACTCGCGATGAGGAGGTAGTTCCTGACACCCTTTCTCCGAGAATACATCCTCAAAGTCCGCCAGAAATGGAGGTAAGACCCAAGGAGTAACCGCACCGATGACCGTGTTCATGCAGTTTTTATTACAGAATTTACTCCATTGGCTTATCTCTCTGGTTTGCCAATTAATAACCGGGTTATGCTTAGCTAACCAGGGAAGGCCCAACACTATAGGAGTGGGAAGACCCTCCAACACGTAGCAAGACAACAGTTCTTTATGTATCGCCCCCACTTGAAGTTTTACGTCATGTACAGCTTGCAAAAAACTTCCCTGACCGAGAGGCCTGGCATCGATCGAGAATATGGGGATGGGTTTAGCCAACTCACTCAATCGCATACCTTGAACCCGGGCAAACCGAGCATCAACCAGATTAGCCCCGGCCCCACTATCCAGAAGAACAGATATCCTCTCAGTTCTCGTACCCACCACCACCTCCGCCGGTACGAGAAACTGAGACGAACCTAGGGACGAAATACCTACTCCCAGATTGCCGTCCACCACACAACCTGGGATCAACAGTTTTCCGACGACTCTTCACTCTGCAAGGGACGGGATGGACACCCCCCAATAAAATGTCCCTTTCTCCCGCAGAAGAAACACCTTCCTGTCTTATGGCGCACCACCGGTCCCCTCCCCCGAAATGATGTCCCTCCTAATTGCATAGGCTCCTCTGGACTGACCAGGGGAACCACCATATGAGGGGACCTTGTAGGAGGTGGAGTCATCACAGGGGGTAGAGTTATCCCGCACCTCTCCCGAAGCCGTCTGTCAACGCGAATAGCAAGGGCCATAGCGGCTTCCAGTGACGCGGGAGAGTCATACTGTGCCAACACATCCTGTAATTTGTCGGATAAACCATGACAAAACTGGCTCCTAAGAGCCGGGTCATTCCACTGGGTGTCCGTGGCCCACCTACGGAACTCCGAACAGAATTCCTCCGCCGGACGATCTCCCTGCTGGATCCTACGTCCGCCAGCTCCATGGTAGCTGGAGAAAAACTAAGTGGGTCGGTGAAAATGTCACGCTGTCTCAGAATACTGGAGGTAGGGGGCCTAAGCTGACCCTAAGCTGGGGCCCTGACTAATCCCTCAACCTGGAGGTACTGTTAAAGGTACAGAGGTCCAGGCCGCCAGCATAACCCCTACCTCCTGAGGATCCCTGCACCTAAGTAATCTAGTCCTGAGAAGGACCCCGATCACAACAAAAGGGGACAAGAAATAATATGCCCACACACAGTACTTAGACGAACGAGACAGTACAAGGGAAAAACCAAAACCACCTTGCATACAACAACTACACAACTACAACAGAGGGAACACCAACGGGAAAGGAGATAAATGATAAAGCGAGGAAGGGAAAATACACTCCAAGTACACTTATCTCAGAAACTCCAAACACCACGATCCGCTCTGTAAGTCTGAATGAAATGCTTTCACCGACACTTCCCAAACAGACCAGCAGGCATTTGAAGGAGTCTCACTACAGAAGTATTGATTGCAGCTGGGCGAGGCTGGACCTCGTCTAGCACAGAGAGAGAGAGAATTAACTCCCTCACTGCCGAAAAACATAAAGCACCAACAAGTCAGCTGCGAGAAGTCAGGCTGTGTACTCGTGACGATCTTCGTGGCGACACACCCGTGACAGCCTGGGCCTGGAGGATCCGGAGGATCCTCATAAAAGAGGGGGTACTGTTAGAACCCTCCTGTTTGTTTTTGTTTCTATCTTGTGTTTTGCGGTCACGTGACCATCTTCCTATATATTCCAGCTCCGCCCGTCTGGCCTTGCTGGACTTCAGTGTTGTTTAGACTGTCTTTCTAGCCAGGTGCTTTTGTGCCTATCTATCTCTAGTTTGCTTGGTCCTCTGGACCTCTAGTACTTTTGTCAGTTTATCTTTTGCTCTGCAACAACTTCTGTTAGGAGGTGTCCCATTTTTTGTACCAGTCCTTAGTTCTTTTAGGGACCCCTCCCTTTCTCTATAGGTCTCCGTTCAGACTAGCCGAGGACGAAGGCGGGTCTGTTCACAAGGAACAGGTCGCCCGCTACAACGTAGGGACTCAGCTTAGTCTTACTGTAGGGGCAGCTCTCCCCTTCTTTCCCTAGTGTATGTTGCAGATCATAACAGTGACACCTCTGAGGACTGTACTGTGTGTGATGTTGAGGCGGAGGAAGAGGAGTACAGACCAATGATGCAGCACTTGGCATCCACTGGAGCACATGTTCTTTCTGGCCCTCATCTACAATGCGTACCGTACTGACGCCAATAATTAAATTGGCTGTACCATCTGCCTCCCTGCCTGACTGACTGCTGACATCTACACTGTTCTGTAAACATTTGTGTACCTTCAAGAAACAGCTAGTTTCTGAAAAGGCTTGGTGACAACGAACCATAACTTTGTCACTTTTAAAAACAAAGCAGCTGTTTTGTCTCCAGAAAGAGGATAATTTTTATATGGTTTTATAAAAAACATTTGTAATTATCGAATCATTTTCAGATTAGCCAACCAGTTGCAGACCCCAAAATGGCATTTTTTTAACTTCTAGTTGAGAAACCATTACTTTTTCACATGCAAAATATATTCCTGTTTTGTCTCCCTAATTTATGGGTGACTCCCTAATTTTGTATGACTTATGAAAAAGCAATTGCATCATTTATCAAAGTGCAAAGCTCTTTATATTCCACAAATAGAAATCATTTTTGCACACAACGGTGTGAAAATGTCACAGCTACTTCTGCTTGCACTGCCAGTCTAAAAACAAGAGCAATGCATGCACTTTCTCTCCAAAAGGGATCATTTTTTGATAAGAAGTGAAAAATTCCAGCTCCAAAAAGTTATATTAAAAAATTTCACATTTTTATTACATCCTTTTAAAATCTGATGAGATCACAATGCACATGGAAATTCACATAGCAACGTGTTTCCAATGCCAACCAGCGTTCTTTGTCAAGCTACTATGACATGATACTGTGCTTTTTTTAAAATATTTCTGAAACCAATCACAAGTAATACACCGATCACATGACCAATGAAATCTTTTTTGAATTGATTCCACGTGTGAGCACACGTTGTTCCTGGCTTCGACACGCTGAAATCCGTGGAGGGTGAGCTGACTTCCATTTGTTCTCTATTGTTATATGATAAATTTTAGACCATTCACACAATTTAATTAGCCTAAAATGTCTGATACTGCAGTGAGTTATTAAATATGCCGTTAGTTACCAGTGATGGGCGAATCCCTGACTGTTCTTGACTGGAATAAGCTGCTGCCCCTGCTGCGAGCTCAGCCTCACTGACTAGCGGTGACGTCATAGAGTTCACCGCCGGTCATGGAGGCTGTGTTCCCAGCTGGGCCACTAGCAGTGATCTCACAGACGTCACCGCAGTTCATTGCCCCAGCTTTGAATGTAGCCTCAATGACTGGAGGTGAACTCTATGACATAACCGCTACTCACTGAGGCTGAGCTCATTCCTCAGTGGATTACAGCCGGATGGTAGCTTCTTGGCACCGTCCAGGTTGAAAACTATTTATCCTAGATGTTGATATTCTGTCCCACACTGTAATCCGACAGGAGAGGGATATTATTGTTTTTTAGTCTTGCTTTCTTGCAGGAGAAAAGGGCACAGGGGATTAGGTGTTAGATGAGTATAAAAGTGTTTGTTATTTTTAAATAAAAATGTAAAACTGTGTTTTATTTCAAATAAAAGACTTTATTCTGAGTGTTTGTCTTTATTTAACAAATTGACTATAGGATTAGTAATGGATAGACATCTTGTATAACTTTTTATATAATTAAAAAATTGGTGTGGGGGCCCCTCTATTCTTGATAACCAGCCTTGCTAAAGCTGACAGCTCAGGGTTCCAGCCCGTAGCTGTCAGTTTTGCCTGGCTGGTTATCAAAAATACAAGGGAACCAACGCCATTTTTTTTATTATTATTTATTTATTGCGCAGGCGCCGGAAGATGAGTACTCTCATCAGCTGCACCTGCTCTCAATGTTATCTGCAACAGCAGGCGTAGGCTGATGGGTGTAGTAGTCCCATCTGCCGACGCCTGGGACCTGAGGTTAATGTGTTCTGACCGATGATATTATTCTTACAGAGGCAGTGTTTGCTGTGCTTTCATGCACATGACAGTGTGGCAAACACCTTATGTTCGGGCTCTTATGCCCACGCTGTCATCTGACTGCATGGTAACCCAACGCTCTGACTGGTAGTATTAATCTTACCACTGATCAGAGCCACCAGGGTTTCTCGCACTGTCATGTGCATGTGTTTGTTGTGCCGAACCCGAACAGTAACATGGACTTCATGGTGAAGTCCGTGTTCAGGGCCCGTGCCCAAACAGTAGGTGTTCAGTACAGACCCGGAACTTTACTGTTCGGGTTCACCCATCTCTATTAGTTATTTCTAATTACCATCTTTTTTTCATTAGCCAGATAGTTTGAAATCATTTGGACATTAAGAAGGTTTGCACTACTGAGCTCAAAATGTGTTCATTTGACTCCAAGGGGAATTTACAGGCTTCTACCCATACCGTATTTTTCAGACTATAAGACGTACTTTTTTCCTCCTAAAATTTTGGAGGAAAGTGGGGGGTGCATCTCATAGTCTGAAAGTACTCTGCTGTTGCTGTGGATGGCGTGGAGTGTGGGAGGAGTGGGCACAGGAGACAGGAACCGCCTGCTGCAGCCAACACTGTCCGCTGCTAAAGAAAATGAATATTCACTGTTCCTCACGCCCATAAGCATGTGGACTATTGAATATTCATTCTCCTTATTAAAGGGCATACAGTGTGAGCAGCAGCCTCGGCTCCTGCAGAAGCTCGGCGATCAGGTGTGCCAACTATTAAAGAGCATGAATATTCTCTCCTTTCCATGCCCATAGTCCTGGTGTGGGGAGCAGTGACTATTCCACCATGTGAAGGCACATGGCAGTGACATCATGCGCTGCTCACAAGGAGAGATCAGCTGCTGTCAGCAGGATAGGATGCAGTGCTGGAGCAGAGGGCAGGTGAGTAGAACCCTTTAGTTTTTTGTGTGCAGCGTGATGGAGATGGGGGTGCCATGCATACCAGGATGAGGGATGAGGGGTGCCATGCATACCGGGATTAGGGGTGCCATGCATACCAGGATGAGATGCATAAGAGGATGAGGGGTGCCATGCATACCAGGATGATGGGTGCTATGCATACCAGGATGAGGGATGTGGGGTGCCATGCATACCAGGATATGGGGTGCCATGCATACTAAGATGAGGGATGAGGGGTTCCATGCATACCAGAATGGGGATGAGAGGTGCCATGCATACCAGGATGGGGGATTGGGGTACCATGCATACCAAGATGGGAATGAGGGATGCCATGCATACCAGCATGTGGATGGGGTACACATATAACTGGAAGGGGGGCCATATATACCAGGATGGGGGATATTATTACAGAATTGGGGGACATTACACTTATAACAGTAACATAGTAACATAGTAACATAGTTTTTAAGGTTGAAGGAAGACTAAGTCCACCTAGTTAAACCCAGAGCCTAACATGTTGATCCAGAGGAAGGCAAAAAAGCCCATGTGGCAAACACTAAGCTCCACATTGGGGAAAAAATTCCTTCCTGACTTGATACGACAATCAGACTAGTTCCCTGGATCAACACCCCATCAAGTAATCTAGTATATATAACCTGTAATGTTATACTTTTCAAGAAAGGCATCCATGCCCTTCTTAAATTTTAATAGTGAATCACTCATTACAACATCATGCGGCGGAGGGTTCCATACTCTCACTGCTCTTACAGTAAAGAATCCGCGTTTGTGATTATGATTAAACCTTCTTTCCTCCAGATGTAGAAGATGCCCCCTTGTCCCCGTCTCTGGCCTCAGAGTAAAAAGATCAGTAGACAGGTCTTTGTACTGTCCCCTCATATACTTGTACACAGTAATAAGATCACCCCTAAGCCTTCGTTTTTCCAAAGTAAATAACCCCAAGTGTAATAAACTGACTTGGTATTGCAGACCCCCCAGTCCTGTAATAACCTTGGTCGCTCTTCTCTGCATCCGCTCTAGTTCAGCTATGTCTTTCTTGTACACCGGAGACCAGAATTGTACACAGCATTCTAAGTGTGGTCGCACTAATGACTTGTATAGAGGTAAAATTATGTTCTCCTCATGAGCTCCTCATGAGCATCTATGCCTCTTTTAATGCATCCCATTATTTTATTTGCCTTTGCAGCAGCTGCCTGACACTGACCACCAAAAGTGAGCTTGTCGTCCACCACCCAGGTGTTTTTCAGTTACAGTTTTGCCCAGTGTTTTACAATTAAGCATATAATTATGCATTTTATTTCCTCTGCCCAAGTGTATTACCTTACATTTATCCCCATTAAAGCTCATTTGTCATTTATCAGCCCAAGCTTCTAGTTTACATAGATCCTCCTGTAATATAAAATTGTCCTCCTCTGTATTGATTACCCTGCAGAGTTTAGTGTCATCTGCAAATATTGAAATATTACTCTGTATGCCCCCTACAACGTCATTAATAAATATGTTAAAAAAAAGGGGGCCCAATACTGACCCCTGTGGTACCCCACTGTTAACTGAGACCCAGTCTGAGTGTGTTCCACTAATAACCACCCTTTTTTTCCTATCACTGAGCCAGTTTTTAACCCACATACATATACAGTGGTGGCCAAAAGTATTGGCACTCCTGCAATTCTGTCAGATAATACTCAGTTTCTTCCTGAAAATTATTGCAATCACAAATTCTTTGATATTGTTATCTTCATTTAATTTGCTTGCAAGGAAAAAACACTAAAGAGAATGAAGCAAAAATCAAATCATTGATCATTTCACACAAAACTCTAAAAATGGGCCAGACAAAAGTATTGGCACCCTCAGCCTAATACTTGGTTGCACAACCTTTAGCCAAAATAATTGCGAACAACCGCTTCCGGTAATCATTAATGAGTTTCTTACAATGCTCTGCTGGAATTGTAGACCATTCTTCTTTGGCAAACTGCTCCAGGTCCCTGATATTTGAAGGGTGCCTTCTCCAAACTGCCATTTTGAGATCTCTCCACAGGTGTTCTATGGGATTCAGGTCTGGACTCATTGCTGGCCACCTTAGAAGTCTCCAGTGCTTTCTCTCAAACCATTTTATAGTGCTTTTGGAAGTGTGTTTTTGGTCATTGTCCTGCTGGAAGACCCAACACCTCTGATGGAGACCCAGCTTTCTCACAATGGGCCCTACATTATGCTGCAAAATTTGTTGGTAGTCTTCAGACTTCATAATGCCATGCACACGGTCAAGCAGTCCAGTGCCAGAGGCAGCAAAGCAACCCCAAAACATCAGGGAACCTCCGCCATGTTTGACAGTAGGGACCGTGTTCTTTTCTTTGAATGCCTCTTTTTTTTTCCTGTACACTCTATGTTGATGCTTTTTCCCAAAAAGCTCTACTTTTGTCTCATCTGACCCCAGAACATTCTTCAAAAACGTTTTAGGCTTTCTCAGGTAAAACTCCAGCCTGGCTTTTTTATGTCTCGGGGTAAGAAGTGGGGTCTTCCTGGGTATCCTACCATACAGTCCCTTTTCATTCAGATGCCGATGGATAGTACGGGTTGACACTGTTGTACCCTCAGACTGCAGGGCAGCTTGAACTTGTTTGGACGTTAGTCGAGGTTCTTTATCCACCATCCGCACAATCTTGCGTTGAAATCTCCCATCAATTTTTCTTTTCAGTCCACATCTAGGAAGGTTAGCCACAGTGCCATGGGCTTTAATCTTCTTGATGACACTACGCATGGAAGATACAGGAACATTCAGCTCTTTGGAGATGGACTTGTAGCCTTGAGTTTGCTCATGCTTCCTCACAATTTTGTTTCTCAAGTCCTCACACAGTCCTTTGGTCTTCTTTCCATGCTCAATGTGGTACACACAAGGACACAGGACAGAGGTTGAGTCAACTTTAATCCATGTTAACTGGCTGCAAGTGTGATTTAGTTTTTGCCAACACCTGTTAGGTGCCACAGGTAAGTTACAGGTGTTGTTAATTACACGAATTAGAGAAGCATCACATGATTTTTCAAACAGTGCCAATACTTTTGTCCACCCCCTTTTTTAGGTTTGGTGTGGAATTATATCCAATTTGGCTTTAGGACAATTCTTTTTGTGTTTTTTCATTGAAGACAAATTAAATGAAGAAAATATTACCAAAGAATTTGTGATTGCAATCATTTTCAGGAAGAAACTGAGTATTTTCTGACAGAATTGCAGGGGTGCCAATACTTTTGGCCACCACTGTATCTTCCCCTATCCCCATTGTTGTCATTTTATCTATCAACCTTTTGTGTGGAACCGTATCAAAAGCTTTTGAAAAGTCCATATACACAACATCCACTGCATTTCCTTGGTCCAGTCCGGAACTTGCCTCCTCATAAAAGCTGATCAGCTTAGTTGGACAGGAACAGTCCCTCGTAAACCCATGTTGATATTGGGTCATGAGGTTATTCTTCTTCAGATACTCTAGTATAGCATCTCTTAGGAAACCCTCCAGGATTTTACCAACAGAAGAGGTTATGCTTACTGGCCTATAATTTCCAAGTTCGTTTTTTGTCCCCTTTTTGAATATTGGCACCACATTTGCTATACGCCAGTCATGTGGTACAGACCCTGTTGTTATGAGATCTTTAAAGATTAAAAATAATGGTCTATCTATGACATTACTTAATTCCTGCAGTACTCGCGGGTGTATCCCATCCAGGCCTGGGGATTTGTCAACTTTAGTGATTTTTAGACACCGCCATACTTCCTGCTGGGTTAATCAAGTGACATTTAATGGAGAATTTTTGTTCTCACTAATCATGTTTTCTGTCATGCGATTTTCTTGTGTAAATACGGTTGAAAAAAAATCATTTAGCATATTGGCTTTTTCCTCATCCTCATCCACCATTTTACACTGACTATTTTTAAGGGGGCCAACACTATCATTTTTTATTTTTTTTACTATTTATGTAGTTAAAGAATATTTTGGGATTATTTTTACTTTCTCTGGCAATGAGTCTCTCTGTCTCAATCTTTGCTGCCTTGATTTGGTTTTTACAGAATTTATTTAATTTTCTGTATTTATTTAATGCCTCATCACTACCTACTTGCTTTAGTTCTCTAAATGCTTTTTTGTTTGTCACTTATTGCGCCCCTTACAGCTCTATTTAGCCATAGTGGTTTCCTCCTATTTCTAGCATGTTTATTCCCATAGGGTATATATTGTGCACAGGTCCTATTCAGGATGTTAATAAATGTCTCCCATTTGCTTTGTGTAGTTTTCTGTCTCAGGATATCGTCCCAGTTTATTGCACTAAGATCATCTCTCAGCCGTTGGAAATTTGCCTTCCTGAAGTTTAGTGTCCTTGTAACCCCTCTACTACACATCTTATTAAAGGATACATGAAAACTTACTATCACAGCCAGAGCAAGGCTCGGGAGCGCCGCTATACTCCACCACAACACCAATAACTGACTCATCTCCTAAGGGAACCCCATTCTAAAGCAGGTCCATCCACCGGCTGTATCCTAAGGTTCCTGTGACCTCGCACCCACATGGGACCCCAGTAAGCTCTTGCTATCCCTGGACTTTATCCTAGTCCTGTTCAGACACTAGGCATTCACAAACCAATAAACAATAGCGACGTAATGATTAAGGCCAATTGTGGCTGAAACGTCTGCCTATTGTCGCCTTAAAACTTGGTTTGTCTTTTCCTTTTTGTTAATAAATGAATTCTGCATCCCAATCACCAGAGAATGCGATGAATTACCTATAGTAACCAGGTAATTATTGGCTATTACATCAGCACCTCGATTCTGACAGAGTGTGCACAAATTTTGCTCTACTGAACTTTATGGACAGTGGATTGGCAAGCATCTAGCACAGGGGAAGAGGCAGTGGTGTCACCCGCTGGCACCAATTGCTGACCCAGGAGTTTGGCCCACCAAGTCAAGTGCTTAGATGACATGTGCCTGATCATGCTGGTGGTGGTTAGGCTCTTAGTTGTCAGACCCCTACTGATCTTGGCATGGCACAGGTTGCAAATGGCTATTTTGTTACTCCCAAAACTCTCTTTAAAAAAGTCCCAGACTGGGGAACACCTACCTCTTTAGTGGAGAGATTCACGCGTGCCAGTGCTCTGTGGAACAGTAGCCTGCCTTCCCCCTCTGGTCACTCCACTGCCTCTTCCTGCCAATTTCGATGCTGACGATTTCTGCATGCCAGCTTCCCGGGTGGGGCAGTGACATTGTCATCCACCACCTCATCTTCCACCGCCACACCCTGGTCCTCCTGACTTGGTGACTTTACAACAACATGACTTATCGGTAACTGTGTCTCATTATCATCTACCTCGCTATGCAAAATTTGTTGTTCCTCCCCGTCATCTTCTTGCGACTGTGGCTGCTCTAAGTCTTGTGCATCACTAAACAGCATGTCCTCCTGTCCCTCTTGGAACATGCAGGGTGAGAGGCCACAATAAAGAAATGATGATGCATAGAGCTCCTCTGAGTGTCCTAGTGTGGGATCACTGGTCTCCTAGGACTTAATATGGTGGGAGGAAGGAGTATCAGGGTGAGGATTAAGTGATCCTGTGTATTGGTTGGTGAGACTGGACCATATAGAAGACTGGGTGGCGCTGGCAAGCATGTTGCAAGCATTATCTGCTATCCAACTGACCACCTGTTCGCTTTGGTGTGGCATTAGAAGTAGTTTCCCTGCAAAGTGAGACAGGAAGCTATGTGTCATGGATGGGTGTGTTTATTGTGCTCCAGCAACAGACATAGTCTCACCTTCCCAACGTCCTCTGCGTATGTGTACACCATCACCAGCACTTCCACTTCACCGAACCTTACCTCATGCCTTGCGTATTTTCTAATTTATAGGTCTCTGGAAACCTCTGTCAAAGTTTTTTTTTTAAAGAAATAAGAAATTGTTCTCCTGCAACAGGCAAAGCTGTTTTTTGGAGTTTAACACCACCATAATGTAACACAAAGCACGTTAAACTGTATGGATGTCAAATTCAATCCAGAAAACAATTTTTAACTTTTTTTGGAGTTTAATACGTTACGATAGTATAATACAAAGCACTTTAAACTGTATGATTGACAAATTAAATCGAGAATTTTGGGGGGGAGTTTAATACCACCATAATGTAAAACAAAGCAAGTTAAAATGTGTGGATGACAGTATAGTCAATCTTTTCACCGTAAAACAAAACTGTGGTCACTTACAGCAGCTACATATTTAGCAATGGACTTCAAAGCCCTAAGCCCTGCCTAGAGGCTGCATTCAGCCACTTTCCCTGCTCCAACAGCTATCATTAGGTTAAAGGCTGAATGTATCACATAGAAACAGAAAACACAAGAATATCCCTTAGAAGAACTTTCATTATGATGGTTCAGCATCAGCATCAGTATCCAACAATAGAGGGATCTGATTCCTGAAACTGTGCACACAGGCCTGGACAACTACTGTCTCCCCCCAATCACAACTCTCCCTGAGCTATGCAATGGCACCAGCAGGGCTGGCCCGAACGTATAGGCGAACTAGTCGGCCGCCTAGGGCGCTGACCCTAAGGTGGCGCCAGAGAAAAAATTGAAAGAATTATAAAAAATCTTTTCAAAAGGCAAAAAGTTTTAGGGATGGAAAGAAAAGGGTACATACATTTTTTTACCATAAATTTAAAAGAAAAACCGTTGAGCTTCAATTTACGCACGGAAAAGAGGCGCTAAACTACGGACGGGAGTCGTTTGCATCGTCTGCTGACTAGTGTTGAGCGATACCTTCCGATATCGGGAAATATCGGATCGGATTGGATCGGACCGATACCGAAAAAGTATCGGATATCGCCCATTCCGAAACCGGAAACCAATGCAAGTCAATGGGACAGAAATATCAGAATGAAGATAAACCCTTTCTTTCCTTGTAGGTTAATTCTACATGAAGGAAAACAACTAAGAATAATGTAGAATGTATTGGGGGAGGTAGGGGAGACAATAAAGGCATAGAGGTTTAGCCCAATCAAATGGAATAGCAGGAATTAATATTTTTTTTAAGACGTTCTGAGTTACTGAAATATTGACTATGCTAAGTATTTTTATATTTTGTCAGATATTTATGTTTCACTACTTCCATGCTCTTCACCTTCTTTACTACTTCTCCCACACTTTCTCCTTCATCATCCTCAGCATCTTTTTCATCCACTTCTTCTTCACCTTCTTCATCTTCTTCTTCTTCACCTTCTTCGTATTATTCTTTTTTTTTACATTCTTCATATTCTACTTCTTCATCTTCTTCATATTCTTCTTCTTCATCATATTCTTATTTGTGACAGGCATTCCTGTAGTTGTTATCTATAAAAGGTTGGACATTACACCTTTCGTTCTGCCCGTCACAAAAGATTTACAACAGGATTTGTCCGCGTTCAGTTTGGCCTGCAGCAGCAGGTCTTTTCCAGGGGCACCACGAGGAGGAACGGACTCACCCCCATACACTGCTTAGTCATCTTCTGCTTATAATTTAGATATTATCTTTTGCTCTGATTTTTAGTCTTATGCTTAATGTTCTTCCGCTTTTTGTTCTGCAGCTTCTTGTATTTCTGCTTTCCTGTGAAATATGTTAACCCCTTAATGACCATGGGTCTTTCTGTTTTTGTGTTTTCCTTTTTTGATCCCCTTCTTCCCAGAGCCAGAACTTTTTTAATTTTTGTTCAATATGGCCATGTGAGGGCTTATTTTTTGCGGGACGAGTTGTACTTTTAAACAGCATCACTGGTTTTACCATATCTTGTGCTGGGAAATGGGAAAAAAATTCCAAGTGCAGTGAAACTGCAAAAAAAATGCAATTCCACAGTAGTTTTTTGGGTCCTTTTTTTACCATGTTCACAGATTGCTAAAACTGACCTGCCATCATTATTTTCCAGGTCGTTAGGAGTTCATAGACACTAAACATGTATAGGTTCTTTTTTATTTAAGTGGTGAAAAAAAAATCCAAAGCTTGCAAAAAAAAACAAAAAAAATGACGCCATTTTCCGAGACCCTTAGCTTCCCCATTTTTCGGGATCTGGGGCCAGGTGAGGGCTTATTTTTTGCGTGCCGGGCTGACGTTTTTATTGATGCCATTTTGGGGTAAATCCGATGTTTTGATTGCCCGTTATTGCATTTTATTGCAAAGTTGTAGAGACCAAAAAAACTTAATTCTGGCGTTTAACATTTTTTTCTCGTTACGCCGTTTACTGATTGTATTAATTCTTCTTTTATATTGATAGATCGGGCGATTCTGAATGCGGCGATACCAAATATGTGTATGTGTTTTTTTTTTTATATATATATATATTTTATTTTGAATGGGGCGAAAGGGGGGTGACTTAAACTTTTATATATTTTTTATTTTTTTTATTTTTTTAAAAACGTTTTTTTTATACTTTCTGCTTGCTTCTATAGTCTCCAGAGGAGACTAGAAGCAGCAGTTGTCTGATTGCTTCTACTGCATACAAGCGATGAGCAGATCGCTTGTATGCAGGAGAAATGCTCACTTGCTATGAGCGCTGACCACTAGGTGGCGCTCATAGCAATTGAGACATGACAACCACAGGCGTCTGCTGCAGACCATGAGTTGTCATGCCCACCCATTGGTGACCCGCGATCACGTGACGGGGTCACTGATGGGCGGGGCTTAGGACTCCCGGAAGCACGAGTTAAATGCCACTGTCAGAGATTTAACATGTTAACAGCCGCAGGTGGATTGCGATTCCAATAATCAGCTGACATGTGCTCGCTTCAGTGCGGGCTCCCCGCCGGAGCCCCCGCTGAACCGGCCTTCCCGACCTGGTGCGTACTATTACTGACCAGGTCGGAAAGGGGTTAAGGAACATCCTTTCCAGGGTAAAGACTTGTGTATAAGGTAAAATAAATAACCAAAAACAAAAATACTCCTCCACACCTTGGGCTATGTTCACAAGTAGGATTTTTTAAGCATTTTTGGACGTTTGTATTGCTTTCAACCGTGACAAATGCATTCACCGGGAAATGTCATTTTAACATTTTACAACCTTATCTGGCCATGTGCTGTGTGACACATGCATACAGTGCTAAAAAGACATGGGAACAGCGTGGGGAAGACCCCTGGAAGCATCTCTGACACCCATGTCACTGCCTAAAAGTGTGCCTATCAGAATTGATCCTTGCCGCATCAGAAGATGCAGACTTGCAACTATCCCCGTGCAAGTCCTTGTCCCAGGGCAGTGTTCAATTGTACCTCCCCCATAACTTGCAATACAAGCGCAAGTATGCAGCCTGCCACCCACCCACCCCCAGGCTGCAATACCATACTGCTAGCTTGCTTGCACTTGAAATTGGGCCTTTTAGGTATGTGGAGGTGGAATCTGGCCACCACGTCATGGCTGCGTCGGTAGCCTGGTATTCATACTCAGTCCCCAGCCGCCCGGCGGCCGGGTGTCCACGCTTGGTCCCCAGCCGCCAGGGGGCGGCCGGGTGTCCATACTCAGTCCCCAGCCGCCCCGCGGCTGGGTGCCCACACACAGTCCCCAGCCGCGTGAGGGTGGCCGGGTGTCCATAAACGGTCCCCAGCCGCCCCTATTTGTCCCGGTGCGCCTTATACACAAGCGCGCATACCAAAACATTACCTGTGCCCTCCCCAGTGCATTTAGTGGGAAGGACAGCCTAACCACAAACACGTGGACAAGTGAATGTGGCCAGGAATGGTCCATCTCACTGACGCCTTCACACTGGGTTAATATTGTGGAAGCCGGGACACAGTTGGACACTGGGATGCAACACGTCCTCCAGACATAGAGGATTGCGGGTCCTGGGTCAATCAGGCTTCAACACAAAGTTCAGAAGGTAGACAGCAGCAGTGGTCGGCCTCCTACACAACGAGTAAATTATTCATGATCATGAGGCCATCCACCTCCTTAGCTTTCTGTTCCTTGGAATGCAAGCGCATGTATGTAGTAGCAGCTAGGCCTGAGGTGGTCAGCGTTTTGGCGCATATTCTACCTCCTTCGAGGATTGCTGGATGTTTTCCTGCTACTATCCCAGTTCTATGACTCCCGTTAAAACAAAGCTTCAGGTGATGAATGATGGATGAGGTGGTGGCAAAGGAGAAAGAGCAGGAGGAACAGGGACCATTCACATCAATATCTGGCCAGCCAACCACACATGTCTTGTAGGATATGTTTCTGTACCAAAAGGAGCGGTTCAGCTACACAGTTATAAGGCATACAGTGAATGCAATGCCTACCAAAAATTTCGAGGCACTCCAATGCCCCTTGGAAGTGACATGGAGGTCAGAGGGCCTTAACTAAACTGTTTTTTCCATTTATAGCAACTGGGTCTCCTGTACACTGTTGGCCTAAGCAGGGAATGGAAGGCTTTCCAAAAATTATTAGGCACTGCAATGTCCCTTGAAACAGACGTGGATTACAGCGTATTCAAAACCTTCTACCCATTATTGGGGAGTGGGTCTCCCTTAGTGTTCGTTTATGCATTGAAAAGCAAAAGCTGACAAAAATTAGGAGGAAATGCAATGCCCGTTGCAAGAGTCGTGGAGGTTAGAGGTAATTAAAAACAACATGTCAATGCCCCTTGGAAGAGCTGTGGAGTTCAGAGTGGTTTAACAAGACGGTTTTAATGCCCCTTAGAAGAGACGTAGAGTTCAGAGTGGTTTAACAAGACAGTTTTAATGCCCCTTGGAAGAGATGTGGAGGTCACAGTAGCTTAACAAGATGGTTTTAATGCCCCTTGGAAGAGACATGGAGTTCAGTGTGGTTTAACAAGACAGTTTTAATGCCCCTTGGAAGAGTGGTGGAGGTTACAGTGGAATAACAAGACAATATCAATGCCCCGTGGAAGAGACGTGGAGGTCACAGTAGCTTAACAAAGACGGTTTTAATGCCCCTTGGAAGAGTGGTGGAGGTCGCAGTGGAATAAAACTACAATATCAATGCCCCTTGGAAGAGTGGTGGAGGTTACAGTGGAATAAAAAGACAATATCAACGCCCTGTGGAAGAGACATAGAGGTCACAGTAGCTTAACAAGATGCTTTTAATGCCCCTTGGAAGAGTGGTGGAGGTCGCAGTGAAATAAAAAGACAATATTAACGACCCTTGGAAGAGACGTGTAGGTCACAGTAGCTTAACAAGACGATTTTAATGCCCCTTACAAGAGCCATGCAGTACAGCATATTAAAAACATTATTCCCATTATTGGGGAGTGGGTCTCCCATAGTCTTTGCATATGCCTTCCAAGCAAAAGCTGCCAAAAATTAGGAAGGGGAAACTTGCAATGTCCCTTACAAGAGCCATGCAGTACAGCATATTAAAAACATTATTCTCATTATTGGGGAGTGGGTGTCCCATAGTATTTGCTTATGCCTTGCAAGCAAAAGCTGCCAAAAATTAGGACGGAGCAACTTGCAATGCCCCTTACAAGAGCCATGCAGTACAGCATATTACAAACATAAGTCCCATTATTGGGGAGTGGGTGTCCCATGGTATTTGCTTATGCTTTCCCAGCAAAAGCTGCCAAAAATTACGACAGAGGAACTTGCAATGCTGGCACCCTGGTGGTATAGTGGTGGTGGAGGCTGAGGATAAGGAGAAGAAGATTAAACAGCCGAAATGAGGAAGCGTATACCCATGTGTGGTTGTGAAGCGGTGCATGTGAATACACCTCCCGAAATAACACAGTGGATTTGACTTTATGTTACTCTCCTGTCATTTGGTGCTGATGAGAAGTCTGGCCCAATCCAGCCCTTATTCATTTTGATAAGGGTCAGCTTGTCAGCATTGTCGGTTGACAGGCGAGTGCGCTTATCAGTTATAATTCCCCCAGCGGCACTAAAAACACGCTCCGATAACACGCTAGCGGCAGGGCAGGCCAGGACCTCCAAGGCATACAGAGCGAATTCATTCCAAGTGTCCAGCTTGGATACCCAATAATTAAAAGGCACAGAGAAATCACGGAGGACGCTGGTACGATCGGCAAGGTACTCCCTCACCATCTTTTGAAACTTTCCACTCCTTGTGAGAGTACCCCGCGCCTCAGGGCCTGTAAGCTGGGCGGGTGTCAGAAAACTGTCCCAGAACGTTGACAGTGTTCCCCTGCCTCTGCTGGATTGGAGTTGCATCTCTCTCGCCTGTACGCCTTGGTTGGGCAACGAACTGTGACCTCTGCCGCTAGCGTGTTCAGATGGGAATTTTTTTAAGAGTTCTGCAGCAAGGGCCTTCTGGTATTGCCCCATTTTTGTAGACCTCTCCACCTCAGGAATAAGAGAGTGAAAGTTCTCCTTGTAGCGGGGGTCTACAAGTGTCACCAACCAGTAATGACTGTCACCCAACATTTTGACAACGCGAGGGTCACGGTTAAGGCAGCGTAACATAAAGTCAGCCATGCGTGCCAGACTGGTAACGGGCAAGATTTCCGTGTCCTCACCAAGATGACGACTGACCATGCTCTCCTCCTCCTCCTCCTCTTCCTCCTCCCCCCTGTCCTCAGGCCACCCACGCTGAACCGACGGTATGACACTTGTACAGATACTACCGTGTACAACGCATGATAGCAGCTCCTGTTCTTCCTCCTCCTCCTCCTCCTCCTCTCCCTCATTGTCCCCCAATGCATGTTGGGATGAGATGAGGCTGGGCTGTGTGTAATCGCCCGCTACGGCTTCTTGATCCATCTCATCATACTCTGGCTGCAATGCCTCCCCTTTAATTTTCTGCAGAGAGCGTTGCAAAAGACAGACAAGTGGGATGCTGACACTAATGATGGCGTCATCGCCACTCACCATCTTGGTGGCCTCCTCAAAGTTTGTCAGGATGGTACATATGTCAGACATCCAGGTCCACTCCTGAGGTCTTATGTGTGGAGTCTAACCTGAATATCGACGGCCTTGTTGCAGCTGGTACTCCACAACTGCTCTCTTCTGCTCACAAATCCTTTGCAACATGTGGAGGGTAGAGATCCAACATGTGGGGACATCACACACCAGTCGGTGTGCCGGAAGCTGCAAACGCTGCTGCAACACAGCAAGGGCGGCGGAAGCTGTAGCCGACTTGCGAAAATGAGCTGACAGGCGGCGTACTTTCACGAGCAGATCTGGCAACTCGGGGTACGATTTAAGAAACCACTGAACCACGAGGTTAAGCACATGAGCCAGGCATGGTACGTGTGTGATCTCACCTCGCCTCAGAGCCGCCACCAGGTTACAGCCATTGTCACGCACGACCATGCCGGGATGTAGGTTCAGAGGTCTCAGCCACAGATCTGCCTGCTCTTTCACAGCTGTCCACAACTCACAAGCAGTGTGAGGTTTAACACCTAAGCTTATGAGTTTCAGCACAGCCTGTTGCCGCTTGGCGGAGGCAGTACTGCAATGCTTCCAGCTTGTAACTGATGTGGTGATATCTGAGATGGAGGCTGAACATGAGGAGGAGGAGGATGCGCAGGAGCTGTACACTGTGGGGGCAACTCTGACTGACATAGGGCCCGCAATCCTCGGTGTGGGGAGGATGTGTTCCGTCCCAAGGTCCGACTGGGTCCCGGCTTCCATTATGTTTACCCAGTG
The DNA here is from genome assembly GCF_046119375.1 of Phyllobates terribilis. Taxonomy (NCBI): domain Eukaryota; kingdom Metazoa; phylum Chordata; class Amphibia; order Anura; family Dendrobatidae; genus Phyllobates; species Phyllobates terribilis. Next base: position 504,948,629 of record NW_027362762.1, read on the forward strand.
TGCCGTCAGAGAGATGTACCGTCCCTGGCCACAAGCACTTGTCCACGTGTCCGTTGTCAGGTGGACTCTCCCAGTAACTGTGTTGTTGAGGGCACGGCAGATACTTTGGCACTCGTGCTTGCGTAGTGCGGGGGTGGCACACCGGGCAAAATATTGTCGGCTGGGGACCGAGTACCGAGGGACGGCCACCGCTTTAAGATTGCGGAAGGATTCCGTCTCCACCAGCCTAAAAGGCAGCATTTCCAATGCAAGCAGTCGTGAAATGTGCGAATTTAGGATTGTGGCCTGTGGGGCGTTAGCTGCGAATTTCCGCTTTCGTTCAAAGGTCTGGGATATTGGCAATTGAACGCTGCGGTGGGACATGGACGTGGACGTTGATGCTGTTTCTTGAGAAACTGCCATAACAAGTGAAGACTGAGAGGAGGGGGCATCTTTACATGCAGTATGGACAGGGGATTGCCTTGCACACACAACAGGGGGTTCTATTGCACGCACAACAGTGGAAGAAGCAGTGGTGACACCCGCTGACACTGGTCGTGGACCCTGGATTTCGCCCCACAAAGTCGGGTGCTTTGCTGCCATGTGCCTGATCATGCTGGTGGTGGTCAGGCTGGTAGTTTTGTCACCCCTGCTGATGCTGGCATGGCAGGTGGAACATATGACCTTTTTGGGGTTATCAGCAGTGTCTTTAAAAAAATTCCAGACTCTGGAAGACCTACCGCTTGTACTGGCAACGTCCCTCATGTTGGTGTTACGGGGAACGGTTGCCTGCCTTCTGTCTGCGGTCACCACACTGCTTCTTCCTGCCTGTTGGGGTACTCTGCCTCCCTCCCCCTGTGTGCTGCTGGCCTCACTCTGCATGTCCTCCTTCCACGTTGGGTCAGTTACTAGATCATCCACCACCTCCTCCTCTTCCACTTGCGCACCACGATCCTCCTCCTCACTTCCTGGCAATTGTGTCTCATCATCGTCCACCTCTTGTGACAGATTGCCAATGTCGACTTCCTGTGGCCGTGGCTGTTCAAATATTTGGGCATCGCAACATGGGATCTCCTCTTCCACCACTTCAAGCGTATCAGGCAAGGGGCCCAAATATGGAAATGGACCAGTGAACAGCTCTTCAGAGTTTCCAAGTGTGGGATCACTTGCTGTCTGATGACACTCGGCATGGTGGGAGGAAGGAGCATTAGGGTGAGGAGGAGTATGCGGTCGAGACTCACGGCTACTAAGAGTTGACCGTGTGGAAGACAGACCGGAGGTGGTGGTGCCCAGGTATCTGGAAGTATTTTCTGCTATCCAATTAATAACCTGTTCACACTGATCAGTTCTCAATACTGGTGTTGTTCTGTGCTTCCCTAGTAATTCGGTCAAGAAGTGGGAGCGAGAAGATGTGGCTGTTGGTTGTGGCACATTTTCACCTTGGCCACGGCCCCGTCCTCTGCACGAACCATCACCAGAACGTCCACTTCCACGTCCCTTGCCACGCACCTTGCCCATTGTAAATGAAGTAAAATAGCTTACACTTGCACTATCAATGGAAAAAGGGTAATAAAGAGCAGATTAGAACCATGGAAGAGAAAAACCACAGTTATTGTTTACTGGGGTATACCACACTTTTTTAAATAGAGATATTTGCGGCTGAACAGTGAGCGACACACTCAAACTGCATATTTTTTAAGTTGCCAAAGGTCCAAAACTGGATAGTACAGCGATTTGACCAGTGGAACTGCGAAACCACTCTGGGATGTCGGGCCTACACAAGACTATTTTCAACAGATATATTTTTGTGTCACAACAGTCAGGAGACACTACTGTTTTTCTTTACGGAAAAAACTGCAAAAGCCTGAATAATAGAGATTTTTTACCGTGGGATGGCAAAACCACAGGTATTGTTTACTGGGGTATACCACACTTTTTTAAATAGAGATATTTGCGGCTGAACAGTGAGCGACACACTCAAACTGTTTTTTTTAGATACAAATGGCCCAAAAGTGGATAATACAGAGGTTTGAACCGTGAAACTGCAAAGCCACACTTGTATTTCTCGGGCCTACACCAGACTATTTTCAACAGATATATTTGTGTCTGAACAATCAGGAGACACTATTTATTTTTTACGGCAAAAAATGCCAAAAGCAGGATAATAGAGATTTTTTACTGTGGAACAGCAAAACCACAGTTATAATTTACTAGTGTATACCAGGCTTTTTAAAATATATATATATTTGCGGCTGAACAGTGAGCGACACACTCAAACTGTTTTTTTTAGATACAAATGGCCCAAAAGTGGATAATACAGAGGTTTGTACCGTGGAACTGCAAAACCACACTTGTATTTCTCGGGCCTACACCAGACTATTTTCAACAGATATATTTGTGTCTGAAAAATCAGGGAGACACTATTATTTTTTTTTTTACAGCAAAAAATGCAAAAAGCAGGATAATAGAGATTTTTTACCGAGGAACAGCAAAAGCACACTTCTGTCTCTCTGGCCTACACCAGACTATTTTCAACAGATATATTTGTGTCTGAAAAATCAGGGAGACACTATTATTATTTTTATACAGCAAAAAATGCCAAAAACAGGATAATAGAGATGTTTTACCGTGGAACATCAAAACCACAGTAATAATTTACTGGTGTATTCCAGACTTTTTTAAATATATACATTTGCGGCTGAACAGTGAGCGACACACTCAAACAGTTTTTTTTAGATACAAATGGCCAATAGAACTGCAAAACCACACTTCTATTTCTCTGGCCTACACCAGACTATTTTCAACAGATATATTTGTGTCTGAAAAATCAGAGGCACACTTTTTTTTTTTGGTGGGGGGGACACCAAAAGGTTAATAAGATGGGTATTTGTACATTGTGAAGGAGGAAAAAAAAAGAGGATTTAGATTAAAAAAAAGGATTTTTCCTGACCCCCGGGACTTGGAACTAAGTCCAGCAATTTCAGCAACAGGAGCAGCACACAGGACTGTAATGCAGCGTTTGCTGGTATAACCACTGCGTCTCCTATACAGCCTGCCTGCCTGCCTGATATACCTGGGATGGATATTAGTCCTGAAAAGGACTGTTTGTTTGTCCTGGCAGCCTTTACAGACCCTACTCTAACTATTTTGCAGGATATATCTCTCCTTAAATCAGCAGCGCTGTCCCTACACTGTATGATCCGGAGCGACTGTGTCCAAGATGGCGGCGCCCGGTTTTAAATACTCGAGGTGACGCTGTGCGGCCAGCGAATCACTGTAATGCCAACAAACAACATGGCTGCGGCATTACAGTGACTGGCTGGCAATCCCTGCATGTTCATTGGCTCTGTAAAGAGCGCCAAACATGCAGGGCAGAGACCCGAGCTCCCGCCCGAGTAACCCGGAAATGCTCGGTGTTCGCCGAACATCCCGAGTAGCGTGATGCTCGGGCGAGTACCAAGCAGTGTCGAGCATGTTCGCTCAACACTAGTTGACACTACCCGGAAACAGCTGGCGTGCTGGAACCAGGCTGGGCAGGAGGGAGTACCCATGCCAAAGACACTGCCGAGAACCAGCTGACGGTACTGGAACCCGGATGGGTAGTAGAAGGTACAAGATCAAATGGAACTACCGAGGACAAGCTGACGGTACTGGAACCCGGATGGGTAGTAGAAGGTACAAGAGCAAATGGAACTACCGAGGACCAGCTGACGGTACTGGAACCCGGATGGGTGGCAGAAGGTACAAGAGCCAATGGAACTGCCGAAGACGAGCTGACGGTACTGGAACTCGGTTACTAAGCAGGAGGTACCTGTGCCAGAAAGCACTATCAAGGACCAGCAGACGTTGGTGGAACTTGGATACCGAGAAGGAGGCACCTAATCCAAAGGCACTGCCGAGAACTAGCTGACGGTACTGGAACCCGGATGGGTAGCAGAAGGTACCCATGTAAAAAAAAGTTTCAAGGCCGCGAGCCGGCAGCAGTTACCAAAACCCACAGTCCTACAGGGGGTGCTTGTCCTATTGGCACTATGGAACCAGCCTTCATTGCAAGATCCCGCAGCCCACATAGGAGTCACCTAAACTGCAGGCACCATAGAGTCGGCTAACCTGACCGCAACAAGACAGGACAACGCATTGGAGGCAAAGAGACATTGACACTACCCGGAAACAGCTGGCGTGCTGGAACTAGGCTGGGCAGGAGGGAGTACCCGTGCCAAAGACACTGCTAGGAAACAGCTGGCGGTAAATACTAAAAACAGAGGGGAGCCAGAGGCGTAATTGGAGCAACTTTAAAATCTGTAGTAGTGTGAATGTGAACAGAGCAGGAGAATTTGTCGAACACACAGCAGGGGAACAGCTGACGTTACTGAACCCCAATTACACTGGAGCAAGCGTTGACTGTGCAGACGGCACTTCTGAGCAGCAACTAGCGGTATTGGATCCCAGGGTAAATACTAAAAACAGAGGAACCAGAGGTGTAATTGGAGCAAGTTTTATATCAGTAGTACAGTGGATGTGGACAAAGCAGGAGAATTTGCCGGACACACAGCTGGGGAACAGCTGACGTTACTGAACCCCAAAAACACTGGAGCCAGCGTTGACTGTGCAGACGGCACTTCTGAGTAGAGATGAGCGTTGTTCTACTCGAACTGTTCGCCAATCTCAAATTCGAGCTGTTTTGGGCGGTGTTCGAGCCGTTCGGCGAACACGAACAATTTGAGAAAAATTTGGCTGTTCGAGGTTATGTTCGATAACTGTTCGTGCACCAAAATCATAACTGGATTTTTTCTCAGTAATGATGAAAATTAATGTTAATATGCAGTTTGAGTGTACAGTGGGGTGGGGGGAGGGGCAGGGGATGGATCTCTGCAGTAACAATGAAGATCTCCATTTTTTTTTTCTCTTTCCCGCATTTACAGTGGGGAGGTGCAATCTGTCAGCCTATCAGCAGCGCACACATGGAGCGAAGTGCTTTTTTTCACACAAGCAAGGGCATGTGTCATTGGCAGTGTATGTCACATGTCCTTGCCCTATAAGACCAAGCCATTTTCCCCGTCGCCACCATTTTCTCACTGCTGCAGCTGCGTGTTAGACGGCACCGCTGTTGCTGTGTGCGCTATACCTTGTTAATTTCAAGCCAATTTTCGCACAAATCTACAGATAGCTTGGGAGTAGGGAATAGTTGTGATTGCAGTCCTTTTAAGGACTAGGTTACAGCATTTCCTAAGACTTTTATCAGGCAGGTCTGTGCTCTTAAATAGATAGATTGTGGGAGTAAAGACTAATTGTAATTGGAGTCCTTTTCAGGACTAGGTTACATCAGTTCCTATCAGTTTTTGCCAGGCAGGTCTGTGCCAGTGCTGTGCAAGTTTTTTTCACAGCATTTGGCTGAGTTTAGCAAAGCTAATCCTTTTTGGCCTATTGCAGAGTGTGTTAGTCAGTGGAGTAGCCTATCTGTGTTGCAAGATATACCACCTGTGTATAGAATATCAATTTTTTTACTGCACCTAGTGAAGTAAAATCTTTTGGGCATAGCATCATTCTATTAGTCCATCTATACTGACCTCCATCAGGTTGCAAATTGAATATAATTTTTTTCTGCATCTACCTCTGAAAAAATATTGGGCTTCTAGCTGTGTGTGGGACTTGTTGTATTAGTCCATCTATACTGACCTCCATCAGGTTGCACACTGAATATATTTTTTTCTGCATCTACCTCTGAAAAAATATTGGGCTTCTAGCTGTGTGTGGGACTTGTTCTATTAATCCATCTATACAGACCTCCATCAGGATGCAAACTGAATATATTTTTTTCTGCATCTACCTCTGAAAAAATATTTGGGCTTCTAGCTGTGTGTGGGACTTGTTCTATTAGTCAATCTATACTGACCTCCATCAGGTTGCAAATTGAATATAATTTTTTTCTGCATCTAACCCAGCCAATAGTTTTGGCCTAATACCACAGTTTGGCCACTCAGCTCTGCTCGGTTCCCATCCATTGTTTTTTTGTGCAAACAACTCCAGAGTTGTGAATTAGTTAACCACCAAAATGAGTGGAAAACGGCCTGCTGCTGGTGGAAAGGGGAATAGGCATGTTGGGAAGGGGAAAAAAGGTTGTGTACGTGGGGTAGGTGTTAAAGCAACAGTAACATCTGCAGAAGAAAGACCATCTTCCAGCCAAACTAAAATGTCTACTTCTTTTAGCGGACAATGTGATAAGATCCCTTTCTTACGGCCACGCCAATCGTTACAAATTCCAGATGAGGCACAAAAACAGCAGGTGCTTCAACGGATATCAAGTGCTCCTTTAAGTGGGCTCTCCTCCACATCAACTTCAACATCACAAATACTCCAGTCCTCAAAGGTGTCACCCCAATCGCACTTGCTTCCTCACAGCTCCCAAATCTCCAGCTGCCCGTCTGAGTATGAGGTAGAACAGATGGTTGAGTCTGCAGAGCTGTTTACTCATACTATATCCTGGGAATCAGAGGTCGACTCCAGCGCTTCTGTGAATCCAGACGAGGAAATGATCTGCACTGATGCCCAGAATCTTTATGAGTCGGATCCAGGACCAGACGCAGAAGGTTCTGACCATAATGTAGACCCTCATTCCCAAACTGTAACTCCTGTTGGTGGAGACAATGAGGAAGACGATGATAAGACTCAAATACCTGATTGGAGCGAAAACTTTAGTTTTTTGTCAGGGCAGGAACAGGTTGGCTCTGAGGACGACGGGTGTGATAACGCACAGGGTGATGATGATGAGGTTGGAGATTCCACTTACTGTCAACCCACAGTCAGCCAAGAGATGAGGTCAGCAGAGGAGGTGGAGGAAGATGCTAGTGACGACGAGGTCAGGTTGCGCCTTCCTGGACAGAGACGTAGTACTGGAAGCACGTCAACAACTGCATCCTCAAACACAACTCTGCCTCTCACCACAAGTCGTGGTGGCTCTTCAGGTCGCATGGGTGCTAAGCCTTGCATAGCCTGGGCATTTTTTCAGATCGATAAAGATGACCCAACTCGTGTTATCTGTAACATTTGTCAGCAAAAGCTAAGTAGAGGCCAAAAAATACATAGTTTGAGTACTTCATGCATGAACCGGCACATGGACATGAATCATAAGTTGCAGTGGGAAGCTCAGTGTGCTGCAATGCGGCCTAGCCGGCCGGGCCAACCACCGTCTGCCATATCTTGTGCATCCGCGGCCTCTTCATCCTCTGTGACTGGGGGGACAGCAGTCACACCTGTTTTGGGGCGCAGACCTGCCACCTCTTTACCCGCAACAGCCAGCGTGATTGGCAGGTCATCATTTTCTTTGGAGGTGGTAACACCTGCTGGTGTTGAGCGCTGTCCGACATCGATAGCACCACCTTTGGATCAAGGCAACCTAACATGTCCGCCTGCATCTTCCTCACAGACCGGCAGTTTGCCGGGGACACCCTTATCAACCCCGTCTAAGCACAATAGCCAGCCCTCGGTCCCTCAGATGTGGACAAGTAAAAGACCATTTCCTCCTAGCCATGAGAAAGCTAAGAGGTTGAATTTCACCATCTGCAAGCTCTTGGCTACAGAAATGCTGCCTTTCCACCTGGTGGACACAGAGGATTTTCGAGACCTTATGTCCGTCGCAGTGCCCCAGTACCAGATGCCCAGTCGGCACTACTTCTCAAAGAAAGGTGTGCCTGCGCTCCACCAGCATGTCGCACACAACATCACCGCTTCTTTGAGAAACTCTGTGTGTGACAGGGTGCATTTCACCACAGACACTTGGACGAGTAGGCATGGACAGGGGCATTACATGTCGCTGACTGGGCACTGGGTAACTATGGTGACAGCAGGACAAGGGGCTGCTGTCCAAGTCTTGCCGTCCCCACGAGTTGTGCGTCAATCCTCTTTATGTCAAAGTTCCTCCACTGCTTCTGCCTCCTCAACCTCCTCTCGGTCTTCCACCTGCACCCAAAGCCTGCCTGGTCATGCCACAAGCTTTGTAACTGCGCAGAAGGGATCCTGCACACCTCCTTACTATGCTGGCAGTAGGGCTCAACGTCATCAGGCAGTTTTTACATTGAAATGTCTGGGAAATGTGAGTCACACAGCTGAGGAGTTGTGGTCAGCTCTGGAGAACCAATTTCATGAATGGTTGTCTCCACTGGACCTGAAACCAGGGAAGGCCGTGTGCGACAATGCTGCAAACCTGGGTGCGGCCCTTCGCCGGGGCAATGTCACACACGTGCCTTGTATGGCTCACGTGTTGAACCTGGTTGTCCAGCAATTTTTAGCCCACTATCCCAGACTAGATGGCCTTCTGCAGAGGGCACGGTCGCTGTGTGCTCACTTCCGCCGTTCGCATCCCGCAGCTCAGCGACTTACATCTCTACAGAAGTCGTTGGGCCTGCCACTTCACCGGCTAAAATGCGATGTGCCTACCCGGTGGAATTCAACTCTGCACATGTTGCAGCGACTGCGGCAGCACCGACAAGCCCTGGTGCAATACGTTCTGACGTATAGCCTGGGCCAACGAGATCCAGAGGTGGGGCAAATCACGCTGGAGGAGTGGTCTCAGATCAGGGACCTATGCACCCTTCTGCACAGTTTTGAAATGGCGACAAAGATGTTTAGTGCTGACGATGCCATTATCAGCATGACTATTCCGGTGATTTACATGCTGGAGCACATGTTAAACAGAATTCGGAGTCAGGTGGTGGCACAAGAGGAGGTGGAGGAAGTAGAGGAGGAGGAGTTGTATGCGGAAGGGCTAACATCTGCAAGGTCCAGACGGTCGGCAGCACCAAGGCGGCAGGCATGTGAGGGTGGGGGAGATGGTTTTACCAGGGCGCATGGTAGCAGCCAAACTAGTGAGGAAGGTGCAGGAGCCCAGGAAGAAGTGGAGGACGAACTGATGGAAGACTCATCAGATGAAGGAGACCTTGATCACATTTCTGTTGTGCGAGGTTGGGGGGAGAGGACAGAGGAAGGAAGCATGATTGTTAACTCGCCACCAACACAACAGGGACTTGGTGCTCCTGGATGCGCAACACACATGAGTGCCTTCTTGCTGCACTACCTGCAACATGACCCTCGAATTGTGAGAATTAGAAATAATCCTGACTACTGGGTTGCCACACTGTTAGATCCCCGGTACAAAAGTAAATTTGCAGAAATTATTCCTGCCATAGAAAGGGATGCACGCATGCAGGAGTATCAGCAGAGACTGTTGCAGAATCTTACATGTGCTTTTCCAGAAAATACCAGTGGTGCACGTAGTGAATCTCACAGTTCCAACTTGCCAACCGTGGGACCATCAAGTGTTCAGCACTCAAACCGTAACAGAACCACAGTATCTGCTGGTAACATCAATTTTGCGGAATCATTTCACCACTTTTTTAGCCCATCCTTTGCAAGGCCACAGGAGACAAGAAGTCTGACACATAGTCAACGCCTAGAGACGATGGTACAGGAGTATCTCCAAGTAAACATTGAAGCCACGACTGTGTCACTGGACCCTTGCTCTTTTTGGGCTTCCAATCTGGATAAATGGCCGGAGCTAGCCACTTACGCCTTGGAGATCTTGTCATGCCCCGCAGCCAGCGTTCTGTCTGAACGTGTGTTCAGCGCTGCTGGTGGTGTGCTGACAGATAAGTGCACGCGGCTCTCCACTGATAATGTAGACAGACTCACGTTCATAAAGATGAACAAATCATGGATCCGAAACAACTTTTCTACCCCTGTGTCATCCTGGGGAGAGTAAAAGCTTGATCATTGGTTAAAATCACCCTACCAACCGTTTTAAGCTTTCAAATTACTAATCATGTTTATCTGTATCTTGGCTGGAAAATAATTTGGGCTTTGTAGCAGTGTGCAGCACTGATTCTATTAGGCCATCTATAATAAGCTCCACCAGATTTAAAATTACTAATCATGTTTATCTGTATCTTGACTGGAAAATAATTTGGGCTTTGTAGCAGTGTGCAGCACTGATCCTATTAGGCCATCTATACTAAAGCTTCACCAGATTTAAAATTAATAATAATTTTTAGCTGCATCTAGCCCGGAAAATAATTTTGGGGCTCCGAGATGCGCAAGACACATAAGTGCCTTCTTGCTGCACTACCTGCAGCATGACCCTCATATTGTCAGAATTCGAAGTAATCATGACTACTGGGTTGCCACACTCTTAGATCCCCCAAACTTTTCGATCAACCTTTTCATTTTAATAAAGACCAAAAAAATGGTCATTTTTGAAATTATAAGCATTAGCAGGTTGTTAGAAACTGAAATCAAACAGTTTTCAACTCAAAACTTTATTCTAGGTGATGTTACATTTTCACATAGGACCCCTTTTTCGAAAGGAGCTTCTGAACTCTCTCGTCCATTGAATTTGTCAGGTTTTGGATGGTTTCTGCTTCAATTGTTTTGCATGAGGACAGAATACCCTCCCAGAGCTGTTGCTTAGATGTGAACTGCCTCCCGCCATCATAGACACTCCTTTTAATGATGCTCCAAAGGTTCTGAATGGGGTAGAGGTCAGGGGAGCATGGGGGTCACACCATAAGTTTGTCCCCTTTTATGCCCATATCAGCCAGAGATGCAGATGTTTTATGTGCAGCATGAGATGGTGCATTATCATGCAAAAAATGATCTTGCTGTGAAATACACGGTTCTTCTTCTTGAACCATGGCAGGAAGTGCTGTTTGAGAAAATCCACATACATTATGGAGTTCATCTTTAGCGCCTTCAGGGATCCTAAAGTGGCCGACAATCTCTCTCCCCATGATTCCAGCCCAAAACATTACTCCACCTCCTCCTTGTTGGCGCTGTAGCTGTGTTTGCGTGGGGTGTCCATCAACCAACCATCCTCCACTCCATCCATCTGGACCATCGAGCGCTGCACGGCACTCATCCGTGAACAAAACAGTTTTGAAATCAGTCTTCATGTAATGTTTGGCCCACTGGAGCCGTTTCTGCTTGTGTGAAGTGGATAGAGGAGGTCGACAGGATGGCGTATGCACAGCTGCAAACCTCTGAAGGACCCTGCATCTTGTTGTTCGGTGGACGTTGGAGGCACCAGCAGCTTCAAAAACTTGTCTGCTGTTATGACAAGGCTTTTTTGCCGCTGCTCTTTCAACCTGACGTAATTGCCTGTAGGAAAGAGTCCTCAATTTGCCCTTATCAGCACGCACACGTGTGTACTGTGAATCAGCTACATACTTCTTGATTGCCAAGACACTTCATCCTGATCATCGCACAATGTTGATTGTAGTCATGCCTTGACCTAAACACTCCACAATTTGTTGCTTCTCAGCAGCCGACACATCCTTTTTCTTTCCCATTTTGGCAGAAAATGTAGGCTGCTTAATAATGTGAGACAGCCTTCTTAAGTAGTCTTGCCTTTCATTGGACACACCTGCCAAACTAATTAGCACAGGTGTCTGCAATTGCTTACAGTGATAAAAAGAGCCCTGACACACATCACCATCAATGAGTTTAACTGACAAACAAACAAATTCTTCCCTTATCACTCCTAAACACTTTTTGCATAATAATTTGGAACACAGTGTACATGTGCTTTTCCACAAAACACCAGTGGTTCACGTAGTGAATCTTACAGTTCTAACTTGCCAACCATGGTCTGTATGGAGTTGTTCAATAAAGGGCCCAAAATGAAGATAACATAGATGGGAGAGGTCTCTATGAATAGGAATTCCTAAGTATTTGATACCCTGTGAGGGCCAGGCAAAGGGAAAGTTGGACTGGATGGAATTCTATATGGATTTGGGGAGGGAGACATCGAGGGCCTCAGACTTCGCTGCATTGATTTTAAAATTTGACCATGTAACAAAGTGATCTATTTCAGCCATAACAGCATGGATGGATATATGTGATTGAGTGATATATACTAGGACATCATCAGCAAATAGAGAGCACTTGTACTCGGTGCCTCCCACCTCAATCCACCTAATATTGGGGTTATGGCGAATTGATGAGAGCAGGTGCTCCGTCACTAGGATGTATAAGAGAGGGGACAGAGAACATCCCTGCCTTGTCCTATTGGTGATTGTGAAAGGTGATGAAAATGTTCTGACGCTGGTGGTTATAGTCTCCGTGGCGGCGACCCGGTTCCGTGGCTCAGGGTGGTCAAACCAGTGGCGGAACTATTTATGTGGTTTTGATGTTTAAATGTCCGACTACGCCACCCGTGGATTGCGGTCAGAGTGAACCGCCGCTCCAGGGCAGACCGCTGAGGCTGGTGTTGTGGATGCAGCAGAGCGTAGCATAACTCCCCACGGGAGGAGTATAGCCTCAGGGCAGTGTATGCGGAGGATGGGGGTGATGGTGCAGGGCAGCAGCAGTAACGACACGGAGTCAGTGATGCAGTCCAGGGCCTTTACTCACAGTTCTTATTATCCAGACTACGTCTGCAGGTAACGGCTGCCCACGTCGTACTGTGCTCACCAGGTGAGGGGCTCAGACAACTCCCAGATAACTTTGGAGTGCTTCACAGGACCCCCTTTGTGTGTCCTTTGTCTGGCCTTTCTTACCAACCCTTCTGTCCGGCTGCCTCGGGCCTCCTCTTGGTAAACTTGGCGCCAGTTTCCCTGACCCTATGTGGTGCCTTCCTAGCGGTTGTAGCGAGGGGCTGCGCCACATAAAATGTCACAGCCTCCTGTTTCTAGCTGAGGGTCGTTTCCTGCCTCCACTAGTTTCGGGGACCGGTCTCCCCCTTTGGCCTGACCCCTCCACGCAGGTGGATTCGGGCGTACGGTGGCGACTCGCCCGTCCGCACCCCTGGGATCCCTTCGTTCCTCGTTCCTGGAGCCTTCTCCGCTCCTCTTCCTTCCTTCTCCCTCTTCCAGGCCTGGGCCTCTGTTACTAGGCCCGCCTCCGGAGCAGAGCTCATGCAGAGCCCCTGCTCCCTGCCACTTCTGCTCAGACTTCTCTGCACTGAACTAAGATGGTGCCCACCTTTTATACTCCCTTCTCAATGCACCCAGGAACTGCTTCCTCCCTGCTCCTGCACTACAGGGTTCCCCTTCCTCAGTGTTCCCTTCCCCCACTCCAGCCAGGGACAGGGACTGTCGTGCCCATCTCAGGGGCATATTGGTCGCCCTGCCCCACGGCAATGTGGTGTAATGCATGCAGGTGTCGGGTCCTGATCCACACTACATCCTTACCTGAGAGTGAGATATTCCACCTCTGGGTGAGGTGCAATACCTCTGTAGCAACCGAGCCCTCAGGGTGCTACAGTTCCATTTATCTTCAGCCTAGGTGACGTATTGCGATACAGGGCCGTGATTTTGGCTATAAAAGGGTCCCCTAGACCCCTACCCCAAGCTTTTTAAGAGAATCATATATGGCGTGCCAGGAGACTCTATGGAATGCTTTCTTAGCATCCAACGAGAGTATCTAATCACAAATTTTTAACTGCATCTAGCCCAGGAAATACTTTGTGCCTAGTAGCAGTGTCTGCTAGTCAGTGGATTATCCCGGCTGTTAAGCAAGCTACACCACCTGTAGTTTGGACACTTAATTTTTTCAAAGGAAATGCTTCGGGACCACGGGATACACAGTAAAGAGCATCAGGAGGCACCCCAAGGCATAGGGGCTGGGACTGGCAGTAGGATGCCTTGCGGTGGACAGCCGAGCTCGATCCTTATAAAAGCTTTTTAACTGCAGCAGCTTTAGTGGACGCTACTGGAGCTGGAATTACGTGGCTGCTGGCATGAGACTTGCCCTCCAATAGATCATTGTGAATGGATTTAAAGTGTATTCATTCAAATTAGAGAGACAATTTAAATTAAAAAGCTTAGAGCTGCCTCCACCACAGGGGGGGCTCGCTCGACCCACCAGCGGACAGGCACCAGTATTGGGAGAGGGGGGCTGGCCGTCAGGGTTCACCGCGGCTCTGGCACAAACCCGGCGACGCGGAGGTGGCACGGGCAGGAGCGGACTGAACGTGTCGGCTTCTGACTTTTTGGATTTTAGAAGGGCATGACATGCCTATATCTGTGTCTCCCCCTCCTTTTACTCCTCCACCTCTTTTCTTTTCGCATGACTATATGTGCTTGTCACTTTTCCATGTGTTAGTTGTGTCTTCTGAGCAGTTTGTCAGCTTTTGGACACCTTTGAAGGTGTTTTCTATGTGTTTCTATGTGTTTTTGTTTGCCTGCCATTGGTTTTAACGGTGTTCGAAGGTGTTCGACGAACAGTTCGACGAACAGTTCGGCGAACACACGGGTGTTCGACGAACCGAACCGAACTCGAACACTACGGGGGTGGCTCAACACTACTTCTGAGCAGCAACAAGCGGTATTGGAGCCCAGGGTAAATACTAAAAACAGAGGAACCAGAGGTGTAATTGGAGCAAGTTTTAAATCAGTAGTACAGTGGATGTGGACAAAGCAGGAGAACTTGCCAGACACACAGCTGGGGAACAGCTGACGTTACTGAACCCCAATAACACTGGAGCAAGCGTTGACTGTGCAGATGGCACTTCTGAGCAGCAACTAGCGTTATTGGAGCCCAGGGTAAATACTAAAAATAGAGGAACCAGAGGTGTAATTGGAGCAAGTTTTAAATCAGTAGTACAGTGGATATGGACAAAGCAGGAGAATTTGCCGGACACACAGCTGGGGAACAGCTGACGTTATTGAACCCCAATAACACTGGAGCAAGCGTTGACTTTGCCGACGTCACTTCCGAGTGCCAACTGGCGGTGTTGGAGCTCAGGGATAATTCTGAAAACAGTGGAGCCAGAGGTGTAATTGGAGCAACTTTAAAATCTGTAGTAGTGAGAATGTGGACAGAGCAGGAGAAATTGCCATCCGCACAGCAGGGGAACAGCTGACGTTACTGAACCCCAATAACACGGCAGCAAGTGTTGACTGTGCAGACGGCACTTCTGAGCGCCAACTGGTGGTGTTGGAGCTCAGGGATGATACTGAAAACAGAGGAGCCAGAGGTGTAATTGGAGCAACTTTAAAATCTGTAGTAGTGAGAATGTGGACAGAGCAGGAGAAATTGCCGTCCGCACAGCAGGGGAACAGCTGACGTTACTGAACCCCAATAACACGGCAGCAAGTGTTGACTGTGCAGACGGCACTTCCAAGCGCCAACTGGCGGTGTTCGAGCTCAGGGATTACAGTTCAGGTGGTAGAAACATGAACACAACAGGAGACCTGGATACTGTTGCCAACCAACTATTTATTCTGGAAGAGGACTGGCAAATTCATGAGAGATCCAGGCCTTGTTCATTTTGAGAAAAGTAAGCCGGTCAACGTTATCGGAGGATAGTCGCATGCGACGGTCTGTTAGTACACCACCTGCGGCACTAAAGACGCGTTCCGATAATACACTAGCAGCAGGGCAAGCTAGCACCTCCAATGCATACTGACTAAGCTCTGGCCATGTATCCAGCTTACAGACCCAAAACTTGAAGGGAGAAGAGCCTTCTGGGAGTACACTAAGAGGGCAAGACATGTAGTCTGTCACCATCTGACGGAAACGTTGCCTCCTGCTGACTGGAGCCGTCTGTGATGGTGTAGACATTTGTGGCGGCGGGGACACAAAACTTTGCCACATTTCGGCCATACTGGTCTTGCCTTGTGCTCAGGCGCTGCTTCTGCTCCCTCTTTGTGCAGAGCTTCCTCCACTGCCTCGACGCACTGAGCTGCTTTGTAAAGCACTAGCAGCACTGCTCTCGGTTGGAATGGAGAACATGATGGAATGCACCAGTGCGTCTTGGTACTCCCGCATTTTACGCTCCCGGTTCAACGGTGTTATGAGGCTTTGTAAGTTGTCCCGGTAGCGAGGATCTAGGAGGGTGGACACCCAATAATCAGCCGTGTTGAGAATGTGGGCGATGCGGCGGTCGTTTCTCAGGCACTGCAGCATGAAATCAACCATGTGCTGCAGACTGCCAACTGGCCAAGAAACGCTGTCCCCTGCTTGAGGCATGATCTCTGCCTGCTCTGCATCACCCCACCCTCGCTCTAGATACTGACTACTAGAGCATTGTGTACATCCCTCCTCTGGACAGATGTCTTCCTCATCCATTGACTCCTCCTCATCCTCCTCACAAAGTGTCCCCTGCCTAGGCCTTTGTGAGGAACCACATTGCGCAGACTGTAGAGAAGCAGATGGCATTTGTGACTCCTCATCCTCCACCTCTTCCAAAACCTCGTCCCTTAGTGCTTGCAGTGTTTTTTCAAGCAGGCAGATAAGGGGGATAGTCATGCTGACTAGTGCATCATCTGCCCTCGCCATCCGCGTGGAATAATCGAAGGCACGCAAAACGTGGCAAATGTCCTTCATAGAGGCCCACTCAGTGGTGGTGAAGTGTGAACGGCGCGCAGTGCGACTTGTTTGCACCTGCTGCAGCTGGTACTCCATTACTGGTGCCTGCTGCTCACACAACCTCTCCAACATATGTAACGTTGAATTCCACCTGGTGGGTAGGTCACATATGATGCGATGTTCCGGAAGACGTAATTGGCGCTGCAGAGCTGCAATGCGTGATCTTGCATTGCTGGAACGCCGCAAGTGAGCGCACTCTATGCGGACCTTGTGAAGCAGTGCATCAAGATCCGGATAGTCCCTCAAAAACCTCTGCACGACCAAGTTGAGCACATGTGCCAGACATGGGATGTGAGTGAGGTTGCCTAGGCCCAGAGCTGCCACCAGATTTCGGCCATTGTCACACACTACCATGCCTGGCTGGAGATTCGCTGGCACAAACCACACGTCGCTCTGCTGCTTGATGGCATTCCAGAGCTCCTGCGCTGTGTGGCTTCGATTCCCCAAAGAAATTAATTTTAATACGGCCTGTTGACGTTTGGCCATGGCTGTGCTCATATCGGTCATCATAACAGGTAACCGTTCACGGGTCGATGTGGAGGTAGACCGTGACGGCTCCTGCAGCGCTGATTCAGAGGAACTGGAGAATGAGGAGGAGTCAATGTGTACAGACTGGATTCCTGCAATCCCTGGAGCTGGCAGAACACGTACAGTGCCACTCTCAAGATCTGTACCCGGCTCCACAACATTTACCCAATGGGCAGTGAGGGAAAGGTATCGTCCCTGTCCATGCTTACTGGTCCACGCATCGGTGGTCA
Source organism: Phyllobates terribilis (assembly GCF_046119375.1). Taxonomy (NCBI): domain Eukaryota; kingdom Metazoa; phylum Chordata; class Amphibia; order Anura; family Dendrobatidae; genus Phyllobates; species Phyllobates terribilis. The sequence goes on from NW_027362762.1 coordinate 504,965,725, forward strand.
GGTGGACCTTGCTACTGATGGCGTGTTGTAGCGCATGTTTAATTTTTCCCTCCACATGATGTTGCAGGGCAGGGACGGCTTGCCTGCTGAAATAAAAGCGGCTGGGCATGTTGCATTGTGGGACTGCCAATGCCTTAAAGTTACGGAATGTGTCAGTCTCCACCAGCCTGAATGATAGCATTTCAAGGGCCAGTAGTTTAGCAATGCCAGCATTCAGAGCCTGTGCTCGGGGGTGGTTTGCCGAGTATGGGCGCCTTTTCTCCCTTGCCTGTGCTAACGATGGCTGTAGACTGGCCTGGGAGTGTGAGGATGACTGGGAAAGTGGTGCTGTGGGTGGAATTACACTGTGTCTCTGTACAACAGTGCCAGAGATTCTTCCATGGCGATCCTGTGAGGAAGGTGAACCAGCTGTGTGTGAGCTGGAGGAAGAGGCTACAACATGAGCTGAAGAGGTGGTAGGTGGCGCTGTAGGTTCGCCTAGGTCTTCCGTGTGTTTTTGTAACTCCACCACTTGCTTGGTCCGCACATGTCTCCACATATTTGTGGTATTGAGGTTGCTGACACTTTTCCCTCTTTTCACCTTCTGATTACACAGCTTGCATTTGACAAAGCAAATGTCATCTGCAACTGTGTCAAAAAAGGACCAGGCACTGCAAGTCTTGGGAGCGCCCGCTTTGGATTTTGGAAGAGCCATGCTCCTAATGGGTGCCGAAGTGGAGGCTACAGGCAACCAAGTCAGCCCCCTCCCTCTCCCTCCTTTTTGGGCTGTTCGGGGAATCTCTTCCTCAGAGCTGCTCCCACCACCTTCTTGTCCCTCACGCCATGAAGGGTCAAGGACCTCATCATCTACACTACCCTCTTCAAACAACTGCTTCTCCTGGGTAGTCTTGACAGCACAGTACGCACCAGAAAGTGGCACCTGAGTCTCATCATCAGATGCGTACTGAGGTGTGCTGCTGACCATAGGCACTGGCCCACCCGCCTCTTCAGATTCAGAGAGACAAAACGGTTGCGCATCACTGCATACTACCTCTTCTTCAAATTCTCGAATTCTGCTTGGCTGGCCCCCTCTTTCCAAGCCAAGAGATTCAGAGAACAGAAGTAGAGATGGCTCCTGTCCAGGGCTCTCTGACTGCCTGGGCAATTTGGCAGGTGGTGAAGAGACAGATGGGTGCTCTTCAGTGCTCAGGACCTGAGAGGATCTGGAACTAATTGAATTCGATGCGTTAGCTGCCATCCATCCGACAACGGCTTCAATTTGGTCCTCCCGCAGCAGTGGGGTACGGCTAGCTCCTACAAAGCTGCGCATAAAGGACTATTCCCTGGTAAAACTGGGGAATGCTGAGTCACTGGTGCCCGCAGCAGGCACAGAATCCCCACGTCCTCTCCCTGCAGGCACAGAATCCTCACGTCCTCTCCCTGCAGAAACTCCACGCCCACGACCACATGCCTTACTCCCTGCCTTCTTCTTCTTGGTAGACTGATAAAGATAGGCAGAAAAGTACAAAGGGCTTAGTGTGCTTATTCCTGAACAGCTGCTAACAGGTATAAGAAACACTAATTTTATAAAGTGTGGACAAGACTTTAATATGAGCTAATGTGGCCTACACAACTGTAAAGTGGAGTGTTTGGTGAACTTTATTTAGGTTTTTTTTGTCACAAAAAGACACTGGATGTGCCTAAAGATGTAATACCGATAGTATCACAAACTTTTTGTAGCTATTACAATGTAGGAAGGTAACCTACAATGCAATAGATGAGGCTACAAAAAATAGGCTAATACTAATCTGGCTGGGGCTGCAGGGCTCCTCTAACTACTCCTATATAGTGTGTTTGGAACCAATTTAGCTGAATAAGGATGGAACCACCACACTAATAGGAGATATCAGGAAAAATTATGAATTGGCAAAAAAGGACAATGTATGAGGCAGTGACACACACTGAGTGCACTACAACCAGACGTGGTTGAAGCACCCACTACAGGGTGAGCTGCACTCACACACACAGACCTTGCAGAAAGCGGTGAACAGTGCAGAGAACTGTGCACTAGCGCTGCAAGGCACAGCGATTTATAAAGTAGCTTGGGTAAAGCAGAATAGACCAAATAGGTAGCTAAAACTGTCCCTCAGAACAACAGCGTCCTATCCCTAACTGAATTCACAGCAGAGTGAGCTCAAAATGGCGGCGGCGGCTTTTATAGTGTATCATGACATCATTTCAGCAGCCAATCACAGCCATGCCATTAGTTAAGATGCCTACATGCCTAACAGGATGTGCCCACACTTCTTAGGATCCTCATTGGCTGAATAAAATGAAAATGGCTCATTGCATTATGGGTACTTCCGATTCCGGTATACGATATTGCAAAAGTATCGGAATTAAGTATCGGAATTCCGATACCGCGAATATCGGCCGATACCCGATATTTCAGTATCGGAATGCTTAACACTACTGCTGACAGGTGTTTTATCCCGCGCGTTTATTTTTCTCCTAAGTTTTCAAATGTTGGCAAAGCAAACAACCAAAAATGCACACACTACACTAAGGGGGCGCCCGAGAGAAAAAAATATGTATACTTAAAAGGTAGGTGTACCATATGGCCTATTTATACGTAGTTTGGACTTTAGGTACTAGGTACTAGTTGGCGATTATATTGATAGATGTCATCAGCAGTCGATGCGGCTAGTGGGAGGAGTCTGTTTTGACGCATTGGCGTAGACTGCCTGGACTGCCAGTCAGGCCATCTAAGGCAAGGGATATAGTATCTACGTTTTTTGCATATCGGCATGCGCTATTATAATATTTTCGAGGTATGTCTCTACTGTTTGCATGGTTTATCATGTGAGCCATTGCTGTTATTTTGTATATTCTTTAGATTCATTGTTCCATGAGGTTTCATGAATGCAAATAGAAAATAGGAAGTTTTTAGTAAATTTTTGGCCTAGGTTCTAAAGTGTTAGGCGCTGCGAGGTAGGTATATTGTTTTGATTTTCAAAAATATTGGAAACATTGGAAATTGTTAAAGAAATTTGTGGTTTTGTCTTAAAAGTAAAATCGTATTATATAATGTTCAGATAACAATTTTAATCGGCGCGTTAACTTTTAGGTAAATGCTGTGTGTTGTAAAGAGTCATGGCTGATAAGAAGAAAAAACTTTCGGGGTTTCAGAACCGTAAAAGAAAAGCTGAGGAGGAGAAATCACTTTCAAAAATCAAAGGGTCATTTTTAAAATATCTAAGCAATAGAAATGAAGACGCTGAATTCCAAACGTTGGAACAACAGGCTTCTGTTGCCTCGGAAATATCGAATGTGGAAATAGAATTTGTTTCTCATGTTGAAAATAGTGAACTACACCATCAATATCTGGTGGTAGATCTGATCAAAGTACCAGTACTGACATGGAGGCTGGTACATCTATAGAAATACTACGCAAAGACTATTCGGACGATCCCGCTACATGGACCGTAATCAATGATGATTTACGCCTAGATGTAGTAAAACTCGGCCCCACACAAGTTAAAGATTTCAATTTTCCTTTGGACACTAATCGTAGAAAATTTTCTTGTGTTCACTATAAACGTCGTCTTGTCAATGGTGAAAGTCTTGAACGCAATTGGCTAACGTATTCTATTCAGAAAAATTCAGTTTTTTGTTTTTGCTGCACATTGTTTCCAGACTCATCACTTCAACTAGGAATCATCAAATGCTCAGCCTTAGGTACTGATGGTGTAAATGACTGGAAAAACATGTCTGCTATTTTAGCCAGCCACGAAAAAAGCAAAGATCACATGATTAGCTTTCAAAAATGGAAGGAACTCGAAAATAGACTTAAGATGAACAAGACCATTGACGAAGAACACTTACGCAAAATTGAAGAGCAAGAAAAATACTGGCATCAAATTTTAGAAAGGTTGATAGCTCTAGTGAGGGTACTAGGTACGCAAAACTTAGCGTTCCGTGGATCAAATGATGCATTGTTTGCATCTAATAATGGGAACTTTTTGAAATTTGCGGAGTATTTGGCTATGTTCGATCCCGTCATGTGTGAGCACATTCGGAAAATCCGGGACAAAGAGATTCATGCTCATTATTTGGGAAAAACAATACAGAATGAGATGATTCAACTGCTAAGTAATGGTATTCAGGAAAAGATTCTTGACGATATCAAAACTGCAAAATACTTTTCTGTAGTGCTGGATTGTACTTCTGACGTGTCTGAAGTTGAACAAATGACTATCATTGTTCGGTTTGTTTCCACATCAGAAGACAAAAAGTTTGAAATTAAAGAGCACTTCTTGGGATTCATTCCTGTTTCTGATACATCTGGAGGTGGTTTGACAGCCGCTGTCTTGAACAAATTTGAAGAACTGTCGCTCTCTGTGGACAACTTACGAGGGCAAGGCTACGACAATGGGAGCAACATGAAGGGAAAAAACATTGGACTACAAAGACGAATTTTGGACATAAACCCACGTGCATTCTTTGTGCCTTGCAGCTCCCATTCTCTAAACTTAGTCGTCAACAATGCCGCTAAATGTTGTTTTGGAGCGACAACTTTTTTCCTGTTAGTTCAAAATCTCTACGTATTTTTCTCTTCGTCAACTCAGCGTTGGGAAGTAGTCGTGCGTCATTTGCCATCTCTGACTCTAAAACCTCTAAGCAAAACAAGGTGGGAAAGTAGAATTGATGCTCTGGCCCCCCTCTGTTACCAATTGAGCGAAGTCCATGATGCCCTAATGGACATAGCAGAAAATATTAGTCTCACAGGATGCTCTGGAAATGTCTCCCGGCTAGAAGCTCAAGGTCTTGCTAAACAAGTTGGAACCTTTTCTTTTGTTACATATGTTCTAGTATGGTTCAACATTTTGTACGAAATCAATTTGACAACTAAGTTACTTCAGTCACAAGAATTCGATTTAGCTGCTGCTTCTCAACAACTTGACAAAACGAAGAAATATCTGCAATCATTAAGAAGCGATGAAGAGTTTGAGAAGCTGTTAGTTGATGCGAGGGAAATCGCAGAAGAGCTTGGCATACCAGCTAATTTTGAGTCAAGTTCTGCGCCAAAACGTTTAAAGAAAAAAAACAGACAGTTCTCTTATGAAGGGAAAGATGAGCACATAAGAGATGAGAAGCAGAGTTTCAAAATTAACTTTTACTTTGCAATCTTAGATACTGCTATAAATTCAGTTGATGAGCGGTTCACTCAGCTGAAAGAAATGGAATTGAAATTTGGATGTTTATACCACATCCGTTCACTTGAGGGAAAACCAAGCAAATTTGTTCTGGATAAGTGTAAAGCTCTGGAAAAGTCTCTTACACACAACAAAGTAAAAGACATCGATGCCATAGAGCTATGTAGTGAACTGCAGGCAATGTCAAGACGTGTTCCAGAAGATTCATCACCAAAAGACGTTCTTGAACTTTTGCTTAAATCTGACTTGAAAGAAACTGTCCCCAACCTGGTGGTGGCTCTAAGAATTCTTTTGACTCTGCCTGTGTCCGTGGCCTCAGGAGAGAGAAGCTTCTCAAAACTAAAGCTAATTAAAACATATTTAAGGGCAAATATGACGCAAGAGAGGTTGGTTGGGTTGGCAACAATTTCGATAGAATCTGAAGTTGCTAAACAAATTAATCTCGGTGACTTAGTGTCATCCTTTTAAAAAAAAAAGGCAAGGAAACAAAAATTTTAATTACCTATGGTCGTTTTTGTTTTGTGTTATTGATTACTTTGTATATATTTGTCCTATACAACTTCGCAGAAGATTAAAGAGTTAGGAGAGAGTTAATTAATCATTGTTGTTGTGGTTTATTTTGCTCCTAAATTTATATCCCAAGTTTTCATCTACTGCCAAGAATAGTAGGGGCGCAACAAAATAGTTTTGCCTAGGGCGCCGTAATCTCTCGGGCCAGCCCTGGGCACCAGTGTACCGAGCGTGGAGGCGCCGATCCTTTTTATATCCTCTGATGAGGTAATGCAGCCAGCCAATCACAGTAATGCCACTACCAAGATGGCTACGGCATTACAGTGATTGGCAGGCAATCTCAGCATGTTTATTGGCGCCAACCATGCATGGCGTGGATTTGAGTATTAAATTCAAGCACCAGCCAAAACTCGGCGAATGGTGAGCATATCTGAGCACCCAGATACTAGAGTAATATCGGAGTATCACCGAGCATGTTCACTCCTCACTAGTAAACAAAATAACAAATCTTGTCTGCAATCAATGGATCACATTTGTGGGAGCATTTTATAGTATGGTATCCCATAGAAATGTTGATTCTGAAAGGAAAAAAAAAAGTTCTGCCCAAACTGTTGGAGTGTACACATTTATGCTGAGCACTCTCTTTCTCTCTCTATATATATATATGTATGTGTGACTATCTGCTCAGCTGCTTTCTAATGTGCCTAGAGAATGTTCAGAATAACAAATAGTTGAAACATCAGATGTTTCATTGTGAGGCTAAAATACCCCCCGAGACTTGATTAGATGGAAATGTTCAGGATTTAGTCTGAAGACAGTAAATCCTTTAATAATACAGAGTACAACTATAAAGCCTTGTCTTTACAATCCTTAATTAACAATGTAATCACCTCGCCTGTATATCCTATAAAGACGTGTGTTGTAGAGTTCATTTAAACACATTAATACATGTAAAATCAAAATATTTAAAGTTGATTTGCCACCACAATTCAAACTTCAAACATCATTAAATAGATCTCATGGATCTGATGAGGCTGGTATACTCACATCAAAATAATTCATGACAGAATTTCCCTATAGTCTTGATATTAAAATCAGTATTTTATGAGTCCTACTAAAGATTAAGAGTGCTTATGAGTCCAAGAGTATTCATTCTATGCCCAACAAGCCTGACAGGCTGAAATTGAGATAACATTTTCTTTAAGGCCGAGATCAGATGAACATATAAGAAAAGTATCTGAGTTTAATCCAGAAAACTCTGACAATTTTCACCCATATTTTTATCCATGTGCCATCCGTTTGTTCACTTTTTTTATCCATGTGACATCTTAGTGGCATTCATTTTTATACATCAATGTTTTAAAAGTACAGTTTCCTAGGCAAATATTGGTGAAGTGTCTGTGAAAAGTGGATACTACACAGAGGATCTAGTTTGTATCAGATTTTTTTTCCACACCCATATATTTGTATAGGCGATTGCCATCTGATACTTGGAACATAATAGTGCATGCTGCCATTTGTTTTTTCACTGACCAAGAGGGAAAAACTGTCACTTGAACAGACCTATTGATTTACTTTGGTCAGTGTGCTGGCAGATACTGTATTTACGTGGACAGCATACATTCCGTATTATAAGCCCATGTGAATGGGTCCTAAGTAGTGTTGAGCATTCCGATACTGAAATATCGGGTATCGGCCGATATTCGCGGTATCGGAATTCCGATACTTAATTCCGATACTTTTGCAATATCGTATACCGGAATCGGAAGTTCCCATAATGCAATGAGCCAGTTTAATTTTATTCAGCCAATGAGGATCCTAAGAAGTGTGGGCACATCCTGTTAGGCATGTAGGCATCTTAACTAATGGCATGGCTGTGATTGGCTGCTGAAATGATGTCATGATGCACTATAAAAGCCGCCGCCGCCATTTTGAGCTCACTCTGCTGTGAATTCAGTTAGGGATAGGACGCTGTTGTTCTGAGGGACAGTTTTATCTACCTATTTGGTCTATTCTACTTTACCCAAGCTACTTTATAAATTGCTGTGCCTTGCAGCACTAGTGCACAGTTCTCTGCACTGTTCACCGCTGTCTGCAAGGTCTCTGTGTGTGAGTGCAGCTCACCCTGTAGTGTGTGCTTCAGCCACGTCTGGTTGTAGTGCACTCAGTGTGTGTCACTGCCTCATACATTGTCCATTTTTGCCAATTCATAATTTTTCCTGGTATCTCCTATTAGTGTGGTGGTTCCATCCGTATTCAGCTAAATTGGTTCCAAACACACTATATAGGAGTAGATAGAGAATTTTTTTTTGTCTTGCAGCGCTAGTGCACAGTGCTCTGCATCTGTACTGTTCACCGCTGTCTGCAAGGTCTGTGTGTGTGAGTGCAGCTCACCCTGTAGTGTGTACTTCAGCCACGTCTGGTTGTAGTGCACTCAGTGTGTGTCACTTCCTCATACATTGTCCTTTTTTGCCAATTCAAAATTTTTCCTGATTTCTCCTATTAGTGTGGTAGTTCCATCCGTATTCAGCTACATTGGTTCCAAACACACTATATAGGAGTAGTTAGAGGAGCCATTCTGCAGCATTGTGCCCTGCAGCCCCAGCCAGATTAGTATTAGCCTATTTTTTGTAGCCTCATCTATTGCATTGTAGGCTACCTTCGTACATTGTAATAGCTACAAAAAGTTTGTGAAACTATCGGTATTACATCTTTGGGCACATCCAGTGTCTTTTTTTGACAAAAAAAAACCTAAATAAAGTTCACCAAACACTCCATTTTACAGTTGTGTAGGCCACATTAGCTCATATTAAAGTCTAGTCCACTCTTTATAAAAATAGTGTTTCTTATACCTGTTAGCAGCTGTTCAGGAATAAGCTCACTAAGCCCTTAGTACTTTTCTGCCTATCTTTATCAGTCTACCAAGATGAAGAAGGCAGGGAGTAAGGCATGTGGTCGTGGTCGAGGGCGTGGGCGTGGAGTTTCTGCAGGGAGAGGACGTGAGGATTCTGTGCCTGCAGGGAGAGGACGTGGGGATTCTGTGCCTGCTGCGGGCACCAGTGACTCAGCATCCCCGAATTTTACCAGGGAACAGTCCTTTATGCGCAGCTTTGTAGGAGCTAGCCGTACCCCACTGCTGCAGGAGGACCAAATTGAAGCCGTTCTCTGATGGATGGAAGCTAACGCATCGACTTCAATTAGTTCCAGATCCTCTCAGGCCTCTACTGGCCCTTGAAATGCTATCATTCAGGCTGGTGGAGACTGACACCTTCCGTAACTTTATGGCATTGGCAGTCCCACAAAACAACGTGCCCAGCAGCTTTTATTTCAGCAGGCAAGCCGTCCCTGCCCTGCAACATCATGTGGAGGGAAAAATTAAACATGCGCTACAAAACGCCATCAGTAGCAAGGTCCACCTGACCACCGATGCGTGGACCAGTAAGCATGGACAGGGACGATACCTTTCCCTCACTACTCATTGGGTAAATGTTGTGGAGCCGGGTACAGATCTTGAGAGTGGCGCTGTACATGTTCTGCCAACTCCAAGGATTGGAGGAATCCAGTCTGTACACATTGACTTCTCCTCATACTCCAGTTCCTCTGAATCAGCACTGTAGGAGCCGTCACGGTCTACCTCCACATCGACCCGTGAACGGTTACCTGTTATGATGACCGATATGAGCACAGCCATGGCCAAACGTCAACAGGCTGCATTAAAATTAATTTCTTTGGGGAATCGAAGCCACACAGCGCAGGAGCTCTGGAATGCCATCAAGCAGCAGAGCGACGTGTTGTTTGTGCCAGCGAATCTCCAGCCAGGCATGGTAGTGTGTGACAATGGCCGAAATCTGGTGGCAGTTCTGGGCCTAGGCAACCTCACTCACATCCCATGTCTGGCACATGTGCTCAACTTGGTCATGCAGAGTTTTTTGAGGGACTATCCGGATCTTGATGCACTGCTTCGCAAGGTCCGCATAGAGTGCGCTCACTTGCAGCGTTCCAGCAACGCAAGATCACGCATTGCAGCTCTGCAGCGCCGATTACGTCTTCCGGAACATCGCATCATATGTGACCTACCCACCAGGTGGAATTCAACGTTACATATGTTGGAGAGGTTGTGTGAGCAGCAGGCAGCAGTAATGGAGTACCAGCAGCAGCAGGCGCAAACAAGTCGCAGTGCGCGCCGTTCACACTTCATCACTACTGAGTGGGCCTCTATAAAGGACATTTGCCACGTTTTGCATGCCTTCGATTATTCCACGCGGATGGTGAGTGCAGATGATGCACTAGTCAGCATGACTATCCCCCTTATCTGCCTGCTTTAAAAAACACTGCGAGCACTAAGGGACGAGGTTTTGGAAGAGGTGGAGGATGAGGAGTCACAAATGCCATCTGCTTCTCTACAGTCTGCGCAACGTGGTTCCTCACAAAGGCGTAGGCAGGGGACACTTTGTGAGGAGGATGAGGAGGAGTCAATGGATGAGGAAGACATCTGTCCAGAGGAGGGAGGTACACAATGCTCTAGTAGTCAGTATCTAGAGCGAGGGTGGGGTGATGCAGAGCAGGCAGAGATCACGCCTCAAGCAGGGGACAGCGTTTCTTGGCCAGTTGGCAGTCTGCAGCACATGGTTGATTTCATGCTGCAGTGCCTGAGAAATGACCGCCGCATTGCCCTCATTCTCAACACGGCTGATTATTGTGTGTCCACCCTCCTAGATCCTCGATACCGGGACGAATTACAAAGCCTCATAACACCGTTGAACCGGGAGCGTAAAATGCGGGAGTACCAAGACGCACTGGTGCATTCCATCATGTTCTCCATTCCAACCGAGAGCAGTGCTGCTAGTGCTTTACAAAGCAGCTCAGTGCGTCGAGGCAGTAGAGGAAGCTCTGCACAAAGAGGGAGCAGAAGCAGCGCCTCAGCACAAGGCAAGACCAGTATGGCCGAAATCTGGCAAAGTTTTGTGTCCCCGCCGCCACAAATGTCTACACCATCACAGACGGCTCCAGTCAGCAGTAGGCAACGTTTCCGTCAGATGGTGACAGACTACATGTCTTGCCCTCTTAGTGTACTCCCAGATGGCTCTTCTCCCTTCAAGTTTTGGGTCTGTAAGCTGGATACATGGCCAGAGCTTAGTCAGAATGCATTGGAGGTGCTAGCTTGCCCTGCTGCTAGTGTATTATCGGAACGCGTCTTTAGTGCCGCAGGTGGTGTACTAACAGACCGTTGCATGCGACTATCCTCTGATAACGTTGACCGGCTTACTTTTCTCAAAATAAACATGGCCTGGATCTCTCATGAATTTGCCAGTCCTCTTCCGGAATAAATAATTGGTTGGCAACAGTATCCAAGTCTCGTGTTGTGTTCATGTTTCTACCACCTGAACTGTAATCCCTGAGCTCGAACACCGCCAGTTGGCGCTCGGAAGTGCCGTCTGCACAGTCAACACTTGCTGCCATGTTACTGGGGTTCAGTAACGTCAGCTGTTTCCCTGCTGTGCGGACGGCAATTTCTCCTGCTCTGTCCACATTCTCACTACTACAGATTTTAAAGTTGCTCCAATTACACCTCTGGCTCCTCTGTTTTCAGTATAATCCCTGAGCTCCAACACCGCCAGTTGGCGCTCGGAAGTGCCGTCTGCACAGTCAACACTTGCTGCCGTGTTATTGGGGTTCAGTAACGTCAGCTGTTCCCCTGCTGTGCGGATGGCAATTTCTCCTGCTCTGTTCACATTCTCACTACAACAGATTTTAAAGTTGCTCCAATTACACCTCTGGCTCCTCTGTTTTCAGTATTATCCCTGAGCTCCAACACCGCCAGTTGGCGCTCGGAAGTGCCGTCTGCACAGTCAACACTTGCTGCCGTGTTATTGGGGTTCAGTAACGTCAGCTGTTCCCCTGCTGTCTGGACGGCAATTTCTCCTGCTTTGTCCACATCCACTGTACTACTGGTTTAAAACTTGCTCCAATTACACCTCTATCTCCTCTGTTTTTAGTATTTACCCTGGGCTCCAATACCGCTAGTTGCTGCTCAGAAGTGCCGTCTGCACAGTCAACGCTTGCTCCAGTGTTATTGGGGTTCAGTAACGTCAGCTGTTCCCCAGCTGTGTGTCCGGCAAGTTCTCCTGCTTTGTCCATATCCACTGTACTACTGATTTAAAACTTGCTGAAATTACACCTCTGGCTCCTCTGATTTTAGTATTTACCCTGGGCTCCAATACCGCTAGTTGCTGCTCAGAAGTGCCGTCTGCACAGTCAACGCTTGCTCCAGTGCTTTTGGGGTTCAGTAACGTCAGCTGTTCCCCAGCTGTGTGTCCGGCAAATTCTCCTGCTCTGTCCACATTCACACTACTACAGATTTTAAAGTTGCTCCAATTACGCCTCTGGCTCCACTCTGATTTTACTAGTTACCCTGGGTTCCAGCACCGCCAGCTGTTTCCCAGCAATGTCTTTGGCACGGGTACTCCCTCCTGCCCAGCCTGGTTCCAGCACACCAGCTGTTTCCGGGTAGTGTCAACGTCACTTTGCCTCCAATGCGTTGTCCTGTCGTGTTGCGGTCGGGTTAGCCGACTCTATGGTGCCTGCAGTTTAGGTGACTTCTATGTGGGCTGCGGGATCTGGTAATGAAGGCTGGTTCCATAGTGCCAATAGGACAAGCACCCCCTGTAGGACTGTGGGTTTTGGTAACTGCGGCGGGCTCGCGGCCTTGAAAATTTTTTTTGCATGGGTACCTTCTGCTACCCATCCGGGTTCCAGTACCGTCAGCAAGTTCTCGGCAGTGCCTTTGGATTAGGTGCCTCTTTCTCGGTATCCAAGTTCCACCAACGTCTGCTGGTCCTTGGTTTTGCTTTCTGGCACAGGTACCTCCTGCTTTGTAACCGTGTTCCTGTACCGTCAGCAGGTCTTTGGTAGTTCCATCCGCTCTTGTACCTTCTGCTACCCGTCCGGGTTCCAGTACCGTCAGCTGGTCCTCGGTAGTTCCTCAGCCTTCTTGTACCTTCTGCTACATTTCCAAGTTCAAGCATTTTGAAATGGTTCTTGGTAATCACTCTGGATCTCCCTGACAAGGACCCTGAAGACCAACCCGAAGAAGACGAGGACCCAGAAGATGACGACCCTGAAGACGAGGACCCTGAAGACCACCCTGAAGAAGACGAGGACCCTGAAGACCACCCCGAAGATGAGGACCTCGAAGACGAGGACCCTGAAAAAAAGGACCCTGAAGACCAACCCGAAGAAGATGAGGACCCCGAAGACGACGACCCCCGAAGACGACGACCCTGAAGACGAGGACCCCGAAGACGACGACCCTGAAGACCACCCCGAAGAAGACCAAGAAGATGACCCTGAAGAAGTTGACCAAGAGGACAAAGAAGAGAAGACAATCACCAAGATACAGAAGAACAAGAGACAGAAAACCAAGAAGCAGAAGGACAAGAAGCTGCAGAACAAAAAGCGGAAGAACATTAAGCATAAGACTAAAAATCAGAGCAAAAGATAATATCTAAATTATAAGCAGAAGATGACTAAGCAGTGTATGGGGGTGAGTCCGTTCCTCCTCGTGGTGCCCCTCGAAAAGACCTGCTGCTGCAGGCCAAACTGAACGCGGACAAATCCAGTTGTAAATCTTTTGTGACGGGCAGAACGAAAGGTGTAATGTCCTAACTTTTATAGGTAACAACTACAGGAATGCCTGTCGCAAATAAGAATATGATGAAGAAGAAGAATATGAAGAAGACGAAGAAGTAGAATATGAAGAAGAATAATAGTTGAATAAGAAGAATATGAAGAATGTAAAAAAAAAGAATAATACGAAGAAGGTGAAGAAGAAGAAGATGAAGAAGGTGAAGAAGAAGTGGATGAAAAAGATTCTGATGCTGAGGATGATGAAGGAGAAAGTGTGGGAGAAGTAAAAAAGAAGGTGAAGAGCATGTAAGTAGTGAAACATAAATATCTGACAAAATATAAAAATACTTAATATAGTCAATATTTCCGTAACTCAGAACGTCTTAAAAAAAATATTAATTCCTACTATTCCATTTGATTGGGCTAAACCTCTATGCCTTTATTGTCTCCCCCACCTCCCCCAATACATTCTACATTATTCTTAGTTGTTTTCCTTCATGTAGAATTAACCTACAAGGAAAGAAAGGGTTTATTTTCATTCTGATATTTCTGTCCCAATGACTTGCATTGGTTTCCGGAATCGGAATCGGTGATATCCGATACTTTTTGGATATCGGACCGTTACAATCCGATCCGATATTTGCCGATATCGGAAGGTATCGCTCAACACTAGTCCTAAGGATTGAATTTTCAAAATAAGTACACTTTTTTCAACAGGCCTAAGAGTTTTGTTTAAAAATGTATGCAGTTGTATTGTGAAAATGTATTGTCATTACATCCTCCAGACAAATCTGAATGTGATAACCAAATGTGACATGCCAAGCATAAGTTCTGAATTTATATTGATAAAGCATACTACAAGATATAGGGGTAAAATATCTTCTAACCAGGACGTTGCATGTATTTGTCTCTCGTAGATGCAGAATACCTTGCATCTTACATGCAGCATAAAGAGGATTCAATACTTTATAACTATTATATTACTAGAGAAAGTTTTGGCTGCTGTTTCAGAAATGTAGTATTATATGGTAGCCATTTAACTGATTGGACTTGCTCCGTGGAATTGTTAATAAAGGGGGCCTGAGCTGGAGACCCCAGTCTCCTGTTCACATCATGCCCAGTCAGATTTTAAATGTATGTTTTCTCTCTTAAATACAGCAACATCGCAGAGAAAACATACACGACTGACTGCAATAATGAAGACAATGTCTGATTCAGGCTGCGTGCCCACGTTGCGGATTACAAGCGTTTTTTATGCGGAATTTCCGCAGCGGAAACGCTTGTAAAACGCTTGGTAATCTGCACCCCATGGTCCCGAATGGGATTCCGCAAGTTCTATGCACATGCTGCGGATTTTTCCGCAGCGTTTATGCTGCGTTCAAAAATCCGCAGCATGTCAATTAATTTTGCGTTTCTGCAAACGGAATTGCCTTTGTCCAATGCATAAAAAACGCAAGGCAATTCCGCATGTGGAAAACGCGCGATAAACGCGAGATAAACGCGTGCGGAATTCCGCATGCGCTTTTCCGGGAGAGGACTTGCAGAAATTAAGCAGAAATTTTTTGCTTCATTTCTGCAACGTGGGCACATAGCCTCATGCTGCATGTGGCTCGTGCAGTAGGAATCAGCGGTCAGGTTTCCTTATCTTGTGGCAAAATGTAATGTGGAATTAAAAGCCATGATAATACAAAACCAATCTCCCATAAATAAAAACACAATAACTCAGATATGAATAAATAATGGCGGTGATGTTTATTTTGGGTAACTCTATTAAATAATTAGCATATTAATAACCAACAGAATTAATTAACAGTAAATATTCCAATCCACAAGCAAACACTGGGCGATTTTCCCACAGATAAACTATGACGACAAAAATAAAAAATTATAGAATTAAAGGGAAGGGAGGGCGGGATCTTCATCTCTTCTGACAGCTGGAATGACACATAGCTGGAGAACAGCTCTCTTTTATATCCTGCCTGCATTTTTCTCGGCAGCCAATCAAATAACAGGAAAAACACCACCAAAAAAAACAGTTTAAACCAGAATAACCTGCTCATGGCTCCCACAGCTTACATTTTCAAAACCTACAGCAAAAAGGGGGTAAAAAATGCCAAATAACAATGGAAGGGTCCGTATTATCATGAGACCCTCCATTTCATTTGCCTACAGGGGGGGCTTACATTCAAGCATATTAATGCAACATTAGCAGCTGAGGTGTATTATGAGGTTCTGCAGCTGCTGGGATGCATTATGAGGTTCTGCAGCAGCTGAGGTGTATTATGATGTTCTACAGCAGCTTATTTGCGTATTATGCTGTTCTGCAGCAGAAGAGGAAAGTCATATGATGTATGATGAGGTTCTGCAGCAGCTGGGCTGTGTATTATTAGTTTTTGCAGAAGTTGAGCAGCGTATTATGAGGTTTTGCAAAAGAAGAGATGTGTATTATGAGGTTCTGCTGCAGCTGAGGTATATTTTGATGTTCTGCAGAAGATGAGGTATGTATTATGGAGTTCTGCAGAAGATGAGGTGTGTATTATGATGTTCTGCAGCAGCTGAGCTGTTTATTATGAGGTTCTGCAGCAGATGAGATGTATATTATGAGGTTCTGCAGCAGCTGAGGTGCATATTATGAGGTTCTGCTGCAGCAGAGGTGTATTATGATGTTCTGCAGAAGATGAGGTATGTATTATGGAGTTCTGCAGAAGATGAGGTGTGTATTATGAGGTTCTGCAGCAGATGAGATTTATATTATGAGGTTCTGCAGCAGATGAGCTGAATATTATGAGGTCCTGCAGCAGATGAGCTGAATATTATGAGGTTCTGCAGCAGACAAGCTGTATATTATGTGTATTATGAGCATATCTCCCAACTTTTGAAGAAAAGAAAGAGGGACACAAGATGGGGCGCGCTATGCGTTCCGTGGCAAATTTTGGCCATGCCCCTGGCCACACCCCAATCCACGCCCATTTACAATTTCTTTCTCCCCTGACAGGAGGGGTTGTCAGAGGGGCGCTGGTAATGAGGGGCATTCAGCAGACACCCGATACTGCAGGACGTAGACCCAAATCCAGGACTGTACGCTGTATCCCGGACAGTTGGGACTAGAGATGAGCAGATGGATTCCCGGGTCTCTGGTCCAGTGTCCAGGTCAGTGCTACCTAGAGGCTGGACAGGAGGCTGTGAATCTGTGACACCCCTGGGGTCCGGTTGCATCAGTGGCATTGCCTCCCTCACAAGGGGTGATGCCATGCCTGGAAGCAAGGAGGGGTCCCCTAATCAGGTATACCAGCATACAACACTCTCCTGGCTCCAGATCAGGAAGGGGAGCTCCTCCCCTTAGCAACTGGAATCTGGAGGCGGGGCTAGTAAGTGTGAGTTGAAGACGAGTTGGAGACAAGGCAGCGACGAGGAAGGACCTGGGAAAGGGAGCTGTGTACAAGCTCGCCCAAGAGGAGAGAAGGGCAAGTGAACCGGACACCGGAAGCTGTGGTTGTGGGGCACTGTAGGCCCAGCAGCAGAATCAGGAGGGCAGGAGACTGCAGGTCTCCTGGCCCCACCAGATTCCCGGCGGCACAGCAGCACCATAGGGCCCAGCGCCGCCACCTGGTAGCGACACTGGAGGAAGGCCCGAGCTGCCTGCCATAGGGGTGAGGAAAAAAGACGTTTTATTAAGGGACGAGGGTAGTGTTGAGCCACCCCCGTAGTGTTCGAGTTCGGTTCGGTTCGTCGAACACCCGTATGTTCGCCGAACTGTTCGTCGAACTGTTCGTCGAACACCTTCGAACACCGTTAAAACAAATGGCAGGCAAACAAAAACACATAGAAACACATAGAAAACACCTTCAAAGGTGTCCAAAAGCTGACAAACTGCTCAGAAGACACAACTAACACATGGAAAAGTGACAAGTACATATAGTCATGCGAAAAGAAAAGAGGTGGAGGAGTAAAAGGAGGGGGAGACACAGATATAGGCATGTCATGCCCTTCTAAAATCCAAAAAGTGAGAAGCCGAGACGGCCAGTCCGCTCCTGCCCGTGCCACCTCCGTGTCGCCGGGTTTGTGCCAGAGCCGCGGTGAACCCTGACGGCCAGCCCCCCTCTCCCAATACTGGTGCCTGTCCGCTGGTGGGTCGAGAGAGCCCCCCTGTGGTGGAGGCAGCTCTAAGCTTTTTAATTTAAATTGTCCCTCTAATTTGAATGAATACACTTTAAATCCATTTACAAGGATCTATTGGAGGGCAAGTCTCATGCCAGCAGCCGCGTAATTCCAGCTCCAGTAGCGTCCACTAAAGCTGCTGCAGTTAAAAAGCTTTTATAAGGATCGAGCTCGGCTGTCCACCGCAAGGCATCCTAGTGCCAGTCCCAGCCCCTATGCCTTGGGGTGCCTCCTGATGCTCTTCACTAAGTATCCCGTGGTCCCGAAGCATTTCCTTTGAAAAAATTAAGTGTCCAAACTACAGGTGGTGTAGCTTGCTTAACAGCCGGGATAATCCGCTGACTAGCAGACACTGCTACTAGGCACAAAGTATTTCCTGGGCTAGATGCAGTTAAAAATTTGTAAGTAGATACTCTCGTTGGATGCTGAGAAAGCATTCCATAGAGTCTCCTGGCACGCCATATATGATTCTCTTAAAAAGCTTGGGGTAGGGGTCTAGGGGAACCTTTTATAGCCAAAATCACGGCCCTGTATCACAATACGTCACCTAGGCTGAAGATAAATGGAACTGTAGCACCGAGGGCTCGGTTGCTACAGACGTATTGCACCTCACCCAGAGGTGTGATATCTCACTCTCAGATAAGGATGGAGTGTGGATCAGGACCCGACACGTGCATGCATTACACCACATTGCCGTGGGGCAGGGCGACCAATATGCCCCTGAGATGGGCACGACAGTCCCTGTCCCTGGCTGGAGTGGGGGGAGGGAACACTGAGGAAGGGGAACCCTGCAGTGCAGGAGCAGGGAGGAAGCAGTTCCTGGGTGCATTGAGAAGGGAGTATAAAAGGTGGGCACCATCTTAGTTCAGTGCAGAGAAGTCTGAGCAGAAGTGGCAGGGAGCAGGGGCTCTGCATGAGCTCTGCTCCGGAGGCGGGCCTAGTAACAGAGGCCCAGGCCTGCAAGAGGGAGAAGGAAGGAAGAGGAGCGGAGAAGGCTCCAGGAACGAGGAATGAAGGGATCCCAGGGGTGCGGACGGGCGAGTCGCCACCGCACGCCCGAATCCACCTGCGTGGAGGGGTCAGGCCAAAGGGGGAGACCGGTCCCCGAACTAGTGGAGGCAGGAAACGACCCTCAGCTAGAAACCGGAGGCTAAGACATTTTATGTGGCGCAGCCCCTTGCTCCACCCGCTAGGAAGGCACCACATAGGGTCAGGGAAACTGGCGCCAAGTTTACCAAGAGGAGGCCCGAGGCAGCCGGACAGAAGTGTTGGTAAGAAAGGCCAGACAAAGGACACACAAAGGGGGTCCTGTGAAGTGCTCCAAAGTTATCTGGGAGTTGTCTGAGCCCCTCACCTGGTGAGCACAGTACGACGTGGGCAGCCGTTACCTGCAGACGTGGTCTGGATAATAAGAACTGTGAGTAAAGGCCCTGAACTGCATCACTGACTCCGTGTCGTTACTGCTGCTGCCCTGCACCATCACCCCCATCCTCCGCATACACTACCCTGAGGCTATACTCCTCCCGTGGGGAGTTATGCTACGCTCTGCTGCACCCACGGGTGGCGTAGTCGGACATTTAAACATCAAAACCACATAAATAGTTCCGCCACTGGTTTGACCGCCCTGAGCCACGGAACCGGATCGCCGCCACGAAGACTACAACCACCAGCATCCACCAAAAAGGGTCCGGCTCCGGGTGTCCCAAGGCCCAGGGGGTGCGTCAGAACATTTTCATCACCTTTCACAATCACCAATGGGACAAGGCAGGGATGTCCTCTGTCCCCTCTCTTATACATCCTAGTGACGGAGCACCTGCTCTCATCAATTCGCCATAACCCCAATATTAGGTGGATTGAGGTGGGAGGCACCGAGTACAAGTGCTCTCTATTTGCTGATGATGTCCTAGTATATATCACTCAATCACATATATCCATCCCTGCTGTTATGGCTGAAATAGATCACTTTGTTACATAGTAAAATTTTAAAATCAATGCAGCGAAGTCTGAGGCCCTCGATGTCTCCCTCCCTATATCCATATAGGATTCCATCCAGTCCAACTTTCCCTTTGCCTGGCCCTCACAGGGTATCAAATACTTAGGAATTCCTATTCATAGAGACCTCTCCCATCTTTGTTATCTTAATTTTGGGCCCTTTATTGAACAATTCCATACAGACCACGGTTGGCAAGTTGGAACTGTGAGATTCACTACGTGCACCACTGGTATTTTGTGGAAAAGCACATGTAAGATTCTGCAACAGTCTCTGCTGATACTCCTGCATGCGTGCATCCCTTTCTATGGCAGGAATAATTTCTGCAAATTTACTTTTGTACCGGGGATCTAACAGTGTGGCAACCCAGTAGTCAGGATTATTTCTAATTCTCACAATTCGAGGGTCATGTTGCAGGTAGTGCAGCAAGAAGGCACTCATGTGTGTTGCGCATCCAGGAGCACCAAGTCCCTGTTGTGTTGGTGGCGAGGTAACAATCATGCTTCCTTCCTCTGTCCTCTCCCCCCAACCTCGCACAACAGAAATGTGATCAAGGTCTCCCTCATCTGATGAGTCTTCCATCAGTTCGTCCTCCACTTCTTCCTGGGCTCCTGCACCTTCCTCACTAGTTTGGCTGCTACCATGCGCCCTGGTAAAATCATCTCCCCCACCCTCACATGCCTGCCGCCCTGGTGCTGCCGACCGTCTGGACCTTGCAGATGTTAGCCCTTCCGCATACAACTCCTCCTCCTCTACTTCCTCCACCTCCTCTTGTGCCACCACCTGACTCCGAATTCTGTTTAACATGTGCTCCAGCATGTAAATCACCGGAATAGTCATGCTGATAATGGCATCGTCAGCACTAAACATCTTCGTCGCCATTTCAAATCTGTGCAGAAGGGTGCATAGGTCCCTGATCTGAGACCACTCCTCCAGCGTGATTTGTCCCACCTCTGAATCTCGTTGGCCCAGGCTATACGTCAGAATGTATTGCACCAGGGCTTGTCGGTGCTGCCACAGTCGCTGCAACATGTGCAGAGTTGAATTCCACCGGGTAGGCACATCGCATTTTAGCCGGTGAAGTGGCAGGCCCAACGACTTCTGTAGAGATGTAAGTCGCTGAGCTGCGGGATGCGAACGGCGGAAGTGAGCACACAGCGACCGTGCCCTCTGCAGAAGGCCATCTAGTCTGGGATAGTGGGCTAAAAATTGCTGGACAATCAGGTTCAACACGTGAGCCATACAAGGCACGTGTGTGACATTGCCCCGGCGAAGGGCCGCACCCAGGTTTGCAGCATTGTCGCACACGGCCTTCCCTGGTTTCAGGTCCAGTGGAGACAACCATTCATGAAATTGGTTCTCCAGAGCTGACCACAACTCCTCAGCTGTGTGACTCACATTTCCCAGACATTTCAATGTAAAAACCGCCTGATGACGTTGAGCCCTACTGCCAGCATAGTACGGAGGTGTGCAGGATCCCTTCTGCGCAGTTAGAAAGCTTGTGGCATGACCAGACAGGCTTTGGGTGCAGGTGGAAGACCGAGAGGAGGTTGAGGAGGCAGAAGCAGTGGAGGAAAAATGACATAAAGAGGATTGACGCACAACTCGTGGGGACGGCAAGACTTGGACAGCAGCCCCTTGTCCTGCTGTCACCATAGTTACCCAGTGCCCAGTCAGCGACATGTAACGCCCCTGTCCATGCCTACTTGTCCAAGTGTCTGTGGTGAAATGCACCCTGTCACACACAGAGTTTCTCAAAGAAGCGGTGATGTTGTGTGCGACATGCTGGTGGAGCGCAGGCACACCTTTCTTTGAGAAGTAGTGCCGACTGGGCATCTGGTACTGGGGCACTGCGACGGACATAAGGTCTCGAAAATCCTCTGTGTCCACCAGGCGGAAAGGCAGCATTTCTGTAGCCAAGAGCTTGCAGATGGTGAAATTCAACCTCTTAGCTTTCTCATGGCTAGGAGGAAATGGTCTTTTACTTGTCCACATCTGAGGGACCGAGGGCTGGCTATTGTGCTTAGACGGGGTTGATAAGGGTGTCCCCGGCAAACTGCCGGTCTGTGAGGAAGATGCAGGCGGACATGTTAGGTTGCCTTGATCCAAAGGTGGTGCTATCGATGTCGGACAGCGCTCAAGACCAGCTGGTGTTACCACCTCCAAAGAAAATGATGACCTGCCAATCACGCTGGCTGTTGCGGGTAAAGAGGTGGCAGGTCTGCGCCCCAAAACAGGTGTGACTGCTGTCCCCCCAGTCACAGAGGATGAAGAGGCCGCGGATGCACAAGATATGGCAGACGGTGGTTGGCCCGGCCGGCTAGACCGCATTGTAGCACACTGAGCTTCCCACTGCAACTTATGCTTCATGTCCATGTGCCGGTTCATGCATGAAGTACTCAAACTATGTATTTTTTGGCCTCTACTTAGCTTTTGCTGACAAATGTTACAGATAACACGAGTTGGGTCATCTTTATCGATCTGAAAAAATGCCCAGGCTATGCAAGGCTTAGCACCCATGCGACCTGAAGAGCCACCACGACTTGTGGTGAGAGGCAGAGTTGTGTTTGAGGATGCAGTTGTTGACGTGCTTCCAGTACTACGTCTCTGTCCAGGAAGGCGCAACCTGACCTCGTCGTCACTAGCATCTTCCTCCACCTCCTCTGCTGACCTCATCTCTTGGCTGACTGTGGGTTGACAGTAAGTGGGATCTCCGACCTCATCATCATCACCCTGTGCGTTATCACACCCGTCGTCCTCAGAGCCAACCTGTTCCTGCCCTGACAAAAAACTAAAGTTGTCGCTCCAATCAGGTATTTGAGTCTTATCATCGTCTTCCTCATTGTCTCCACCAACAGGAGTTACAGTTTGGGAATGAGGGTCTACATTATGGTCAGAACCTTCTGCGTCTGGTCCTGGATCCGACTCATAAAGATTCTGGGCATCAGTGCAGATCATTTCCTCGTCTGGATTCACAGAAGCGCTGGAGTCGACCTCTGATTCCCAGGCTATAGTATGAGTAAACAGCTCTGCAGACTCAACCATCTGTTCTACCTCATACTCAGACGGGCAGCTGGAGATTTGGGAGCTGTGAGGAAGCAAGTGCGATTTGGGTGACACCTTTGAGGACTGGAGTATTTGTGATGTTGAAGTTGATGTGGAGGAGAGCCCACTTAAAGGAGCACTTGATATCCGTTGAAGCACCTGCTGTTTTTGTGCCTCATCTGGAATTTGTAGTGATTGGCGTGGCCGTAAGAAAGGGATCTTATCACATTGTCCGCTAAAAGAAGTAGACATTTTAGTTTGGCTGGAAGATGGTCTTTCTTCTGCACCTACCCCACGGACACAACCTTTTTTCCCCTTCCCAACACGCCTATTCCCCTTTCCACCAGCAGCAGGCCTTTTTCCACTCATTTTGGTGGTTAACTAATTCACAACTCTGGAGTTGTTTGCACAAAAAAACAATGGATGGTAACCGAGCAGAGCTGAGTGGCCAAACTGTGGTATTAGGCCAAAACTATTGGCTGGGTTAGATGCAGAAAAAAATTATTTTTAATTTGCAACCTGATGGAGGTCAGTATAGATGGACTAATAGACCAAGTCCCACACACCGCTAGAAGCCCAAATATTTTTTCAGAGCTAGATGCAGAAAAAAATTATTTTTAATTTGCAACCTGATGGAGGTCAGTATAGATGGACTAATAGACCAAGTCCCACACACTGCTAGAAGCCCAAATATTTTTTCAGAGCTAGATGCAGAAAAAAATTATTTTTAATTTGCAACCTGATGGAGGTCAGTATAGATGGACTAATAGAACAAGTCCCACACGCTGCTAGAAGCCCAAATATTTTTTCAGAGATAAATGAAGAAAAAAAATATTTTTAATTTGCAACCTGATGGAGGTCAGTATAGATGGACTAATAGACCAAGTCCCACACACTGCTAGAAGCCCAAATATTTTTTCAGAGCTAGATGCAGAAAAAAATTATTTTTAATTTGCAACCTGATGGAGGTCAGTATAGATGGACTAATAGACCAAGTCCGACACACTGCTAGAAGCCCAAATATTTTTTCAGAGCTAGATGCAGAAAAAAATTATATTCAATTTGCAACCTGCTGGAGGTCAGTATAGAAGGACTAATAGAACAAGTCCCACACACTGCTAGAAGCCCAAATATTTTTTCAGAGCTAAATGCAGAAAAAAATTATATTCAGTTTGCAACCTGATGGAGGTCAGTATAGATGGACTAATAGAATGATGCTATGCCCAAAAGATTTTACTTCACTAGGTGCAGTAAAAAAATTGGTATTCTATACACAGGTGGTATATCTTGCAACACAGATAGGCTACTCCACTGACTAACACACTCTGCAATAGGCCAAAAAGGATTAGCTTTGCTAGATTCAGCCAAATGCTGTGAAAAAAACTTGCACAGCACTGGCACAGACCTGCCTGGCAAAAACTGATAGGAACTGATGTAACCTAGTCCTGAAAAGGACTCCAATTACAATTAGTCTTTACTCCCACAATCTATCTATTTAAGAGCACAGACCTGCCTGATAAAAGTCGTAGGAAATGCTGTAACCTAGTCCTTAAAAGGACTGCAATCACAACTATTCCCTACTCCCAAGCTATCTGTATATTTGTGCGAAAATTGGCTTGAAATTAACAAGGTATAGCGCACACAGCAACAGCGGTGCCGTCTAACACGCAGCTGCAGCAGTGAAAAAATGGTGGCGACGGGGAAAATGGCTTGGTCTTATAGGGCAAGGACATGTGACATACACTGCCAATCACACATGCCCTTGCTTGTGTGAAAAAAAGCACTTCGCTCCGTGTGTGCGCTGCTGATAGGCTGACAGATTGCACCTCCCCACTGCAAATGCGGGAAAGAGAAAAAAAAATGGAGATCTTCATTGTTCCTGCAGAGATCCATCCCCTGCCCCTCCCCCCGCCCCGCTGTACACTCAAACTGCGTATTAACATTAATTTTCATCATTACTGAGAAAAAATCCAGTTATGATTTTGGTGCACGAACAGTTATCGAACATAACCTCGAACAGCCGAATTTTTCTCAAATTGTTCGTGTTCGCCGACCGGCTCGAACACCGCCCAAAACAGCTCGAATTTGAGATTGGCGAACAGTTCGAGTAGAACAACGCTCATCTCTAGACGAGGGCCGCAGCATAGATTTAAGCAGCAGGGCCAAAGAGAATAGCGCAGAGGGGAATGCCTACAACTCTACCTGGCGAGGTGGATCCCCAACTTGCTTCCAGGCTGCCTGGACCTCCACCACCGCTAGTACCCATGCCCTGGTCTGCTCTGCCAAACCGCAAGTAAAGATAAGAGGAAATCGCCATTAATGTGTTTTCTGTTCATTACCTGCGCCCTCAGCCTTGCACGACACTGTCCCAGCCGACAACATCTACTCTTCAAATCATCTACACTGCCCTGGAGCCTAGCTTTGAATGTGGAGAGCTGAACCAACTCTGCTGCGTCACCATCAGCTCCAGGGGATCTGCACCGCAGCGGCGGCCCCATGTAGCCACATAACACAGGTGGCATCACGAACATTATCTCTAAAAACTATTACTTTATTCCCCTGCTACTTTCCTTTTAATTGACCACCCTGGGTCATGGACCAGGTCACTGCCACCGTGACATCCCCAGCACTGACCGGCCCGGCTATCGAGTACCCCACGGCCCATGGGGTCAAATCTCTAAAATGCATAAAATAAACGCCACAAACACACAAGTGACTAGCCTAGGGGAAGATGGGGGATAACTCGGTACCCGGGCCTTTAGGGATATCGCGGTGGTCGGCTCCCGGGCCCGTACTCTGGGCCTCTCTTTTAAAAAGGGGTTCATGTTTGGGTTAAGTTTATAAAAGAAAGAGTTTGTGACGCCACCTGTGGTTTCTGGTGAGGATCACCAGCGCTGCGCAGTCCACTGAGGCTGATGATAGGGAAGCTTTATGGTATTGCTCTCCACAGGTAGAGCTGGGCCTCAGGGCAGTACAGGAACATGAATGCAGGATTAAGAGACTACGCCGGGCCAGAGCAAGAACAGGGACAGACACGATAGTCACTTCAGTACCTTTTACTGGTGGAATTTCAGGCACTCCCCGGAGCACTGTAGGGTGAAGGGTGTATGTCCGGATCCTCCCCAATGAGCAGGTTTTGGGCCTCCTGGTTCTAGCTGCTGCGTAATAAGTTCTGACCTGCCTGGAGCTAGGCCTAACTTTGTCTCTGTCCTGCGCTGGCTGACCTTGTGGTAGGGCCTTCTCTTGGAGTGCACGCTCCCGACTTACAGGGCCTATGTGTCTCCTGGCTTTGGTACCTATCAGCACTTTAGCGATCCTGGGACCTTTAATTCTCCAGGGATTCCGGTTTATCTTGCTGGGTCGTGGAGATCCCGGCAAGCTTTGGACCCGGTGTCCGGTAACTGACTCTCCTTCTGGGGTGAGCTAGTTAAGCTCGTCTGCCCCCTATGTACTAACTCTCTACTCCTTCGCCTTCGGCCTACTCAAGCCCTCAATAGGCTGCTCACACAAATGGCAGCGTGCCGCGATTCACCGATCTTATGGCGCCGGCACACCTACAGCTCACCTCACTGAGCTACACCGAGTCTTGATCTGGATAAGCTCCACTACAGGATAGAATGCAGGAGCTGGAACAGGCTTTTGTCCTCTGAGGTAACTCGTCTCAAACTGCACTGGACTCACTGCTAAACAAGAATAGACTGCAACTCACACAGGTTTGCTTTCTGTCGTCTCCAGTCTGGACAGACTAACTGCTGCCAGGCTCCACCTTCCCTTATTTATCTCCCTAAGGAGCTCCCTCTGGTGGTCTGAGGTGGAAGGTGGAGATGTGTGAATGGGTATGGGGGCCTCTTGTGGAGGAATCCTTCAATACACCCTTCTGGGTCTGTGATGCCAAGCACAGCTGGGCTTCACATTCCCCCATAGTTAAACTCAGCACTCCCGGGCTGAAGTACATTTTATAAAAACAGTAACAATAGGAAACATAAGCAATACTGGAACATTCTTCCCTTTAGGGGAGGCACAAATCTTAAACGTTGCATAACAAAACAATTACAGAGTGTCCTCAGAACCCAAGTCTCCTGTGGTGAGGTTCCCATACAGGATGTCCATCTCAGTTACTCTACCAGTTCTACGTGTAACCATGTTGTAAAACTGCCTTAACCTCTCTCTGGGACTGGCAAGTCTACCATTGGCTGGGCCCTCTTGCTCTGCTCCTGCCGGGGATCCTTCATCCGGGGATACTTCTTGAGCTGGGTCTTCTGCAGCACTTACAGGTTCAACTTGCTGTTGAGGGTTCTCTGGCTGTTCATAGAATTGGAGTACTGGAATGATTACTGCACCTCCGATCTGAGGCCAATCCGCTGGGAAGTCTCCTAGGTCAGTGTGGATCACTGTTTCTTTAGGTTCTTCCTGGGTTGTGAAAGACACTTCTTGAGTCTTTAGTAGATGTGGACACAATTTTAGATGGTCCCTGGGCACAGTAGCAGATGTTCTTCCTCCATCACGACTAATTATGCATGTCTTTTTATTGTAAAATTTTAATGGTAACACAGTGTCGGGGTCTTTTTCCCACTGGTCGTCGAGTTTGTGGTTTCGTCTTTTTCTTTTTAGTACTGTTTCACCAGGTGTGAAAGGTTCTGCGGGTGCGTTTTTGTTGTAGTGCATTTCCTGTTTTTCTCTCACCAGAGTAAGACTGTCCTTGACACAAGCTTGTACTCTTCTGTACTGCTCTTGTCTGGTGGTGTCCCAGTCCCCAGTGGTCATATCAGCTTCAGGCTCAACAACACCATGCTCCAAATCCATGGGCAGCTTTCCTGGCCTTGCCCGCATGAGATATGCCGGAGTGCAGTTGGTGGAACTTACTGGTATATGATTATACAGATCCACTAAGTCAGGTAGTAGGTCTGGCCACTGGTTTCTCTCCTCAAGTGGTATGGTCTTTAGCAGGTCGCTGATGATGTTGTTCATCTTTTCATAAAGACCATTTGTTTGTGGGTGATATGGTGTAGTTCTTATCTTTTTACACCCATACAGATGGCAGAACTCTTTGAACAATTCAGCCTCAAAGGCCGGGCCTTGGTCAGTCAGTACCTGCTCAGGGTATCCATGGGGTCTGCAGAAGTACGCTTGGAATGTCTTTGCTGCTGTTTCTGCCGTCAGGTATTTGACAGGGGCGACAACCAGGAAACGTGAGTAATGATCCACCATAGTCAGAGCATAGGTGTACCCTGACCTGCTGGGGGACAGCTTGACATGGTCCAGGGCCACGATCTCCAGAGGACGAGTCATCCTGATCGGTTGCAGGGGTGCCTTCTGGCTGCTGAAGTCTTTCCTTCTTAGGCCGCAGGGTCCACAGTCCCGGCACCACCTTTCAATGGAGCTGCGCATTCCTACCCAGTAGAATCGACATTTCAGCAGGGTCTCTAGCTTTTTCCAGCCAAAGTGCCCCGCTTGATCGTGGTAAGCTTCTAATACCATCTGGATGTCTGTCTTCGGGACCACTATCTGCCATACCATCTCATGAGTTTTTGGATTAACGTACCTGCGGCACAGCTTCTCACGGAAGATAAACAGCCGACTGTTATGATCTGCTACAAGCACTAAGGAAAGAAAGGAGATCTGTCCCTACAATAGAGCTAAGCTAGATCCCTACGATGTAACGGGGAACCTGATCCTGCGATCAGACCCGCTAAAGTCCTCGGCTAGTCTGTACGAAGACCTATAGATGCAAGGGAGGGATCCCTACAAGAACTAGGGACTGGGATAAAGTTGGACACCTCCTAGCAGAGATTGTAGCAGTAAAAGACAAACACAACATAGAACATAAAGGTCCGAAGACCTAGCTAAACTGACTGAGAAAGTAAACTAAGCACCAAGCTAGGTTAAGAGTAGAAATTACAATGAAGTCCAGCAAGGCCAGGAGGGCGGAGCAGGATTAAATAGGCAAAAAAGGTCATGTGACCAGCAAGATAGAAAAAACCTAACAGGAGAGTTCTAACAGTACCCCCTCTTCTATGAGGATCTTCCGGATCCCCTAGGCCCTGGCTTATCAGGAAACCTCTTGTGAAACGCTCTGACAAGTCTGGAAGCAGAAACATCATCCGCCCTCACCCATGAGTTATCCTCGGGTCCGAAACCCTTCCAAGCGACGAGATACTGCAAACTCCCTCTATACCGTCTAGAATTTAGGATGCGGGAAATTTTGTATTCCCCGCCCTCCACCACCGGAGGAACAGTGGCAGAGGCACCTCCATCCGACACATAAGCTCTTTTCAACAGAGAAACATGAAACACCGGATTAATCTTCCAGGAGGTAGGAACCTCCAACCTAACAGCAGATTGGTTAACTACCTGAAGCACCTTAAAGGGCCCTACAAACTTGGTACCCAATTTTTTAGAAGGAATCCTCAACCGCAGATTCTTAGAGGACAACCAAACCATGTCACCAATAGCAAACAAAACCTCTTGCCGTTTCCTATCAAAGTACCTCTTAGATTTTTTGTTAGCCTCCTGAAGATTACCACGCACATCCGTCCAAACTCTCTCCAAATCACCGGAAAAACTCTCCTCCTCAGGCACAGCCGATACCAATTTGGAGAATGACCCAAAAGACGGATGTCTCCCAGAACAACAAAAAAAAGGCGAACAACCAGCAGAAGAGGATGTATGGTTGTTAAGAGCAAACTCAGCAAGTGGCAGAAACTCAGACCACCCCTCCTGATTGTCTGCCACAAAACAACGCAAGAACTGCTCAACATCCTGATTCTTCCTTTCTGTCTGGCCATTAGACTCAGGATGATATCCGGAAGAAAACGACAAATGAACTCCCAACCTGTCACAAAAAGCACGCCAAAAATGAGCCACGAACTGAGGTCCCCTATCCGAAACAATATCAGTAGGAACTCCATGTAGTCTGACAATTTCCTTGACAAAGGCCTTAGCGAGTGTCTTAGCGCAGGGCAGTTTGATGAAAGGAACCAAGTGACACATCTTGCTAAAACGGTCCACGACCACCCAGATGACTGTGAAACACTCAGAGGGGGGAAGGTCAGTAATAAAGTCCATAGCCAGATGTGTCCAAGGTGCACTAGGAACCTCCAGAGGGCAAAGCAACCCCGCTGCAGGAGTATGTGAAGACTTAGATCTAGCACACACCGTACATTGACGCACCCACTTAACACTAGAACTACTGTACTCGTGACACCTACTAGAACTACTGAATGTAGTCATTTTGACTACTGACTTGTTTTCGTTTATTTTTAGAGTTTCATTTGTGGTTATTTATTAATAATTATATTTTTTAATGTATTATTATTGTGAGATCCAACAGTAATGCTTTGGAATGTTTTTTTCTTGATTTTTTTTTCATATTTTTCTACAGGAAATAACAAAAGTAAACTAAGTAAAACAATAATAATAGATGTTTTAAAATAATTTATTATTAAAGTGCACACATATAAACAACAACTCAAGAACAACAAGCAGAGAAAATGTAAGTGAAGGAGAAGAAAAATGAAAATATGGCGCAGAATCTCAATAAAACCGACCAACCGTTATTATGAAGTACAACCGGTAACTTTCTAAACATTTGTTGATTCGCATTTCAGGCATCGTCTTTCAATTACAGCGGTACATTGCCCACACAAAGACTTATGGCAAGTCATACAATTTCCAACAGATCGATTATTTTTGCATTTTGCTTTTATCTGGCAAAATATTTTTTGAGACATCACATCTGAAGATGTAGCAACTTGGGACAAGCCACCCTTTTCCCTAGATACAACAGACGGACCACTCAACTCTGTGACAAGCTTTTGCAAAAATGCCTTGCGTGACATTTGTCCGGTGGTCATCTCCTTGTATAATATCCAAGCATTTATACCCGCTAAGTCTAAGGTATTTTCAAATGCGTGAACAGGCCATCTCCTAGTACCTGTTCTTGTGCTGTATTTGCGTGCCATCTGATCTACTACATCTACTCCATATTTTGTTTCATTATAAAACTTTACAGTTTCTGGAGGTTTTTTTGGAGATTCAGAAGCAACAAGAACATCGGGATGGACGGAACTCAGAATTATCACATTTTTGGTTGGCTTACCTTGATACACGGTAAGTGTAAAATTATCTTCATTTTTATAGACTTTAGTGCTGTACAACTTTTCTTTCATTGATTTTATTTCTTTAGGCACTTCTCGTCTTATCTTATTTAGCATTCCCGCGATAGTCGTTCCCTGGATTTTTAGCTGTTTGGCAAGTTTTACTGATGTAAAATAATTATCAGTGGTTACATTTCGACCTTTTTTTAAAAACGGCTGCAATAGTTTCATGACTACGTGGTCAGCTAAACGGTCATCAGCACGGCGTGAATCATCTTTACCCAGAGAAGGGAAGCCATTTACAACATATTTGCTATCCTTATCTACAGCTAGCCAAAATTTATGGCCATATTTATCTGGCTTGGAAGGTATATACTGTGTGAAAGGACACCTGGTTTTGCTTGGGAAAAGTTGTTCATCAACCCTAATGTATGGGCCAGGTTTGTAACAAGCCATGCAATTGGCAATAAACCTGTCCCACACAATAGAAAAGAGAGCAAATTTGTCGGTTTGCAGTCTCTGCGATCGATTGGACTTCTCATCAAATCTGAGGTAATGCATAATTTCTACAAAACGGTCCCTAGACATTATCGCTTTGCATAACGGTATTCCCCAGTCATTTGACCATATAGTTGGAATAGAGTGATGGCTCGTGCCCCATAGTCCATGGACATAAAATATTGCTAGAAATGCATCTAGCTCCTCATCAGAAAGAGTAAACTCTTCATTATTGTTCCGGCGTACTTCTGCAATAGTAAAGTTCTTTATGTGAGTCAAGATAAATGAATCAAAAAATAATCTCCATGTACTCAAAGGACTAACACTAATTATATTTCTTCTGGCGTATTCTCTAGGGCCGGGTGCTTCTCTAAGAATGTTTTGTTTTGCCCGCCTACAAGGTAAGTTTTCTCCAATCTCAAGAGGTTTCCATTGAATACCATCAGCTGAAACTAGTATTCCTGGAGATTTGCCTTCTGTGGTGTTGGTTGCATCGCCTTCGCCGCCATGGTCTTCTGTTGTGGATTCATATCTGGGAAGTTTTGCAGATTTTTTCTGTACGAGACCGGGAGGATGGTCGCGAGGCAACATCAATGCATGAGCCTGATCCCCAGTTGATGAGCTTGCAACGTCTGGCAAAAAAGTTGATGAATATTTAGAATTTTTGTTTAGTAACTCAATGTGTGGAAGAACAAATAAATACACATAACTACTTACCTTCCAGATTTGTTTCTTCTGAGTATTCAGATTCACTCGAAATGTTTTGAGGATTGAAATCTTCATCACTGTCCGTATCAATTTGAGTATCCTGACATTCAGATTCCGATTCATCCTCTGGTATGGATTGCAAAATAGCCAGAATATCTTCAGGCTTTACCGCACGTCATCTAGCCATATTAGTAAATTGGAGAAATTCCACTTGAGAGTTCACTGGTTCACTGCTGAAAAATAGAAATGAAATGAAAACTATAAGAAATAATACATGTTCTGCAACCTTCAAACGTAGGTGGGTTGAATCAGTTGACAGACAGCTAAAGTCTTTCCTAACAATTCATTGAGGTAGATGCAGGGGGTCCTTTACAACTTTTATTGCTAGGATCATTGTAAAACTACAACAGAAAGTAGCAATACTGGACATATATACAGTATATATTCATATAACACATCATACAATGATACTCACCAGTAACATATCCCTGCTGTTCTGTTTGCTACCACTATACAAATACAATGTTCAGTCATTTTTGACTGGACCTATTAAAGTCTTGATGTTTTAGTTTATTTATACTTTTTTTCACAGAATTATACTGTATGTGAACATGATTGATCATAAACAAAAGAAAAATGAAAAAAAACACGTAATTTTTATCGTTTTTGCCTCATAAACCATTACATTGCATTATTGCTATATTCATGCATATTGCCCGTTTGCAGATAAAAAAATATTCTTTCTAGCTATAAACTATAACTAATAACATCAAGCTGTATGCAAATATAGTTTTTCCCCCAAAAAAATGCTGCTTCACACTATACAGTACAAAATAATCGAATAATATGCCAATAAAATGTTGTATATACCTGTAGGAGTTTTCAGAGCTCTTATGTCTGCATCTGTTGTCTTTGTCTCTCCAAGTGAAATGAAAGTAATTTACTATCCAGACTTACTGTCTACTGCTAGGACCAGAGAAAAACACCTCCCTTCGTTAGCATGAGATAAGAGCCTACAGTTTTACAAAAAAGCTCTATTCAGATCAGCATTACACAGTAATACAACCAGGTAACACAATGAAAATGTGAAAAGTTGACATCTGAATTGAACTACATCTATATGAACATCAGGGTAAATAAGATACAGTGAAAAAATTATGCACAAAACTTTACAGCAACTTTTAGTGACAAAAGGACAGCAAAATATAGCAGGTAGTCAAAATGACTACCTTTAGTAATTATAGGTGAATGATGAAATAAATGCGCAATTTTTGCACCTAAATTATTTATTGCCACAAAATCTTTTTTAACATCCTATTTGAGGAAAAGTCACCGAGTCTCAAGCCGGAATTCAAAAAAATGTAGTCACAGAGGAGAAATACATAGTGAGAAGTAGTCAAAATGACTACCTCAGTAGTTCTAGTGTTAATGACTTCCTTCTGCCATCCAGGCCACCAAAAACTGCGACCCACAAGTCTCTTGGTCTCAGAAATTCCTGGATGACCTGCCAACCGAGACTCATGACACTCAACAAACAAATCTCTCCTAAAGGTCCTAGGCACAAACAACCTCCCATGGGGAGTGTTAGATGGGGCATTCTCCTGTGCTTTAAGAATCTCATCTTCCAAAACGGAGTCCAATGCAGCAATCACAACACCTTCTTGTAAAATGCTCCCCTCCTCCTCAGCACCGACCATGGGAGAAAAGCTGCGAGACAAAGCATCAGCTTTAACATTCTTGGTACCCGGGATGTAAGTAACGGAAAAATTAAACCGCGAGAAAAAAAGTGCCCACCTAGCCTGACGGGCATTCAAGTGCTTGGCAGAATCTAGATAGATAAGATTTTAATGATCAGTGAAAACCTGAATGGGAAATTCAGCAACTTCCAAGAGATGACGCCAGTGTTCAAATGCGAGTTTAATAGCCAGCAATTCCCGATTACCAATATCGTAATTAAGTTCAGTCTCAGAAAAATTTTTTGAAAAAAAAGCACAGGGATGTACTCCATCCTTGTTTTTCTGAGACAACACCGCACTGACCCCCACCGAAGAAGCATCAACCACAACCAAA
This sequence comes from Phyllobates terribilis, assembly GCF_046119375.1. Lineage (NCBI taxonomy): Eukaryota > Metazoa > Chordata > Amphibia > Anura > Dendrobatidae > Phyllobates > Phyllobates terribilis. The sequence goes on from NW_027362762.1 coordinate 504,999,621, forward strand.
AACGGCTTAGTCACATCAGGCTGCATAAGGATGGGAGCAGAGCTGAACCTCTCCTTTAGAAACACAAAAGCTTCAATGGCCTCAGTAGTCCACTGAACTGCATTAGCACCTTTCCTGGTGAGATCGGTCAGTGATTTGACAATAATAGAAAAATTTTTAATGAATTTTCTGTAATAATTGGCAAAACCCAAAAACCTCTGTATCGATTTCAAACCAATAGGCTTAGGCCATTCCTGAACCGCCTGAACCTTCACAGGGTCCATCTCAAAGCCCTCGCTGGAGATAATGTAGCCCAAAAAACTAAATCTCTGTACAGCGAACTCACATTTCTCCAGCTTAGCAAAAAGCGAATTGTCAATAAATAACTGTAATACCTCACGTACGCTCCGCCAATGAGACTCCAGATCCGGTGAATAAATCAAAATGTCATCCAAATACACAGCCACATTTTTGACGATCAAAGGTCTAAAGATGTCATTAATAAGATTCTGAAAAAATGCTGGAGCATTGGTAAGACCAAAAGGCATAACCAGATTCTCAAAATGACCCACAGGAGTGTTAAAAGCAGTCTTCCATTCATCACCCTCCTTCATGCGCAACAAATTGTATGACCCCAGAGATCAATTTTAGAGAACCACTTGGCCCCCACTAACTGGTTAAACAAATCAGGAATCAATGGCAGTGGGTAAGGATTGCGTACAGTAATTTTATTAATCTCACGAAAATCCAGACAAGGACGTAAACCGCCGTCCTTTTTTTTAACAAAAAAAAATCCAACAGCCACAGGAGACTTGGAAGGCCTAATGTGACCGGCGGCCAAGCTTGTCTGTATGTATTCCTCCAAAGCCTTTCTCTCAGGAATAGTAAGATTAAATAAAGAACTTTTAGGAAGAGTCGCTCCAGGGACAAATTCAATGGTACAATTGTAGTCTCTATGGGGAGACAAAATTTGTGACTCCTCCTCAGAAAAAACTCTCCAAAAATCCTGAATAGGTACTGGTAATTCCCCTTTTTCCACCGCAGCAATACGTCCGTTACAACACTTGTCATAACACTTAGGGCTCCAGGACTTAATTTCATTGGTAGACCAATCCAGTACAGGATTGTGCAATTGTAACCAGGGTAACCCCAAAATTACTGGAGAAGGCAAATTATTTAATACTACCAAATCCAAATTTTCTTGGTGAATACCATTAATAGTGAGGGGAATTTCACAGACCTTGTGAGTAACACTCTTCAAGGGGGAGCCATCGACAGAAACCACAGCAATAGGGGATGACAAAGGTTTGGGTTTTAATTTAAGTTTTTCCAAGAATCCCACATCAATCACATTCAGAGTAGAACCACAATCCACAAATATCCGAAATTCAATTAATTCTTCCTGAGCAGCAGTAGTAGCAGAAAGAAATACCCCCTTAGTATTTAAACAGGCAATACGGGCGTAACTGACCTTTTTTTTTCTTTTTTTACGAAGCACACAGTTCTTAATAAAATGGTCAGATTTCCAGCAATAAAAGCACAAACCTTCAGAAGATCTGCGGTCTTTTTCCTCAGAGCGGGGTGACATCGCCCCAATCTCCATCGGCTCTCCAATGTCATTACAGACCCTCTCAAGACTAGGAGCTGACATGGCAGAGGATTTACTCTCATTAACCCTTGCACGCAGTCTCCTGTCCACCTGTATAGCTAATTGCATTGCCTCCTGCAAGTTTCCAGGTGTGGGATAAGCAATCAGCAAATCCTTAACCCTTTCACCTAGCCCCACAAGAAGCAAACTTTTCAAAGCTGAATCGTTCCACCCCACCTGGGCAGACCACCGACGGAAGTGAGAGCAATATTTTTCCACATTACTTGATCCCTGCCTCAAACGTCTCAATTCAGTCTCAGCTGATGAGACACGATCTGCTACTTTGGCTCTAATCCTTATAAACAGGGAGGAAATGGTTGAGGAGGTAAAGGTGGCTGGGACCCTAGGAGGCAGCGATCATACTATTAAAGAATTTTGGATAACTAGAGGAGGAAGACATGTGAAGACTCAAACCTCAAGATTAGATTTTAGAAAGGCAGATTTTAAGAGACTCAGAAAGAGAATAGGAGGGATCCAATGGCTGGATGTCCTTAAGGACAAAAATGTCCAGGAAGGATGGGAAATTTTTAAAAATGAGATTCTCAAAGCACAATCGTTAACAATCCCGAAAAGTAGGAAGAATGGGAAGCATTTAAGGAAACCAGGATGGATGAACACAGAACTTAAACACATGCTAAAAAGAAAGAAAGAACTGTTTATTAAATGGAAAGAGGGAGGCATATCTAAAGAAGATTATAATGCAGTCTGCAGATCCTGTAGGGCACGTATCAGGTTAGCTAAAGCTGACAATGAATTAAGGCTTGCAAGAGATGTCAAAAGCAATAAAAAAGGATTTTGGGGGTATGTCAAAAGTAAAAGAAAAGTCAAAGATGCTATAGGATTTTTACAGGATGAAAATGGAGAAATGGTAAGAGAGGATGTTGAGAAGGCCGAACTTTTTAACTCCTATTTTGCATCTGTTTTCTCTCAGAAAGAAAATGTAACATCAACTGATCTTCACTGTCCTTTTAAAGGAATAGAGGAATCCAAGTTATCTGTAAACAGAAAGATTGTGAGGGAATATTTAGCTAACATAAATGAGTTCAAGTCTCCAGGTCCAGATGAATTACACCCCAGAGTACTGAAGGAGATCGTAGAAGAAATTTTAGAACCACTCTCCATAATCTTTGAAAATTCTTGGAGAACAGGAGAAGTCCCAGAAGACTGGAGAAGAGCAAATGTTGTTCCTATCTTCAAAAAGGGGAAGAAGGTGGACCCAGGGAACTATAGGCCGGTGAGTCTGACTTCTATACCAGGAAAGATCTTTGAACAAATTATTAAACAACATGTATGTAAGTACATGGATAAGAATGAAGTGATTAACCAGAGTCAGCATGGGTTTGTAACTAACAAGTCATGTCAGACTAACTTAATTTCCTTCTATGACAGAATCACTGACTGGGTGGATCAGGGAAATGCTGTAGACATAGTATATCTTGACTTCAGCAAAGCATTTGACAAAGTATCTCACACCATCCTTATTGAAAAAATGACCAAGTATGCAATGGACCAGGCAACTGTTAGGTGGATTCATAACTGGCTTAGTGATCGGACTCAAAGGGTGGTTGTAAATGGCTTCACATCCAGCTGGATGAATGTCTCAAGTGGGGTACCACAGGGCTCCGTCCTGGGACCTGTATGGTTCAACATCTTTATCAATGATTTAGATGAAGGAATTGAGGGTAAACTGATTAAATTTGCTGATGACACAAAGCTAGGAGGGATAGCTAATACTAGAGAAGAGAGAGAGAGGATTCAAAAAGACCTAAATAAACAGGCGCAGTGGGCAGCAACCAACAGAATGGTTTTTAACAGGGAAAAATGGAAAGTACTACATCTGGGCAATAAAAATGAAAAAAGCATATACAGAATGGGAGGAAAAGAGCTAAGCAACAGTACATGTGAAAAAGACTTAGGTATACTAATAGATCATAGACTGAACATGAGTCAACAGTGTGATGCAGCAGCAAAAAAGGCAAATACAATTCTGGGATGTATTAACAGAAGCATACAGTCTAGATCACGTGAAGTCATTATCGGTCTTTACTCCTCTTTGGTCAGACCTCATCTGGAATACTGTGTACAGTTTTGGGCACCATATTTTAAAAAAGACATAGACAAACTGGAGCAAGTTCAGAGAAGAGCGACCAGAATGGTGACTGGTCTGCAAACCATGTCCTATGAGGAATGGTTGCAGGATTTGGGAATGTTTAGCTTGCAAAAAAGAAGACTGAGAGGAGACTTAATAGCTGTCTACAAATATGTCAAGGGCTGTCACATTGTAGAAGGATCATCTTTATTCTCATTTGCACAAGGAAAGACTAGAAGCAATGGGATGAAACTAAATGGGAAGAGACACAGATTAGATATTAGAAAAAACTTTTTGACAGTTAGGGTGATTAATGAGTGGAACAGGCTGCCTCGAGAGGTGGTGAGTTCCCCTTCAATGGACGTCTTCAAACAGAGGCTGGACAAATATCTGTCTGAGATGATTTAGTGAATCCTGCTTTGAGCAGGGGGTTGGACCTGATGACCCAGGAGGTCCCTTCCAACTCTACCATTCTATGATTCTATGATTCTATGATTCTATGATCAGGATCATCATACAACAAACCCAAAGCAGAAAAAAAACTATCCACTGATCTAAAGCATGGATCACTAGGTTGGAGATAAAAGGCTCATCCCTGAGGTTCTTTGCGCAAAAGTGACATTATGAACCCTATGCGCTGTGATTCATCACCAGAGGATCTGGGTCTCAAATGAAAATACAACAAACAAGGATTTTTAAAGGAAAAAAACTCTTGCTGATCATCAAAAAATAAATCAGGCAAACGTACCTTTGGCTCCACAAAATGTGCTCCAGAACAGCTACTCACGTGTTGTTGGAGCTCGGCCACCTCCAGAGAGAGTCCCTGCAGGCGTTGAGCCAAATCCTGAACCGACACCATGATGGAAACTGGAGGTCTTTCCTTAGAGATATTTTTGGGCTGGACTTACTGTTATTATCTGCTACAAGCACTAAGGAAAGAAAGGAGATCTGTCCCTACAATAGAACTAAGCTAGATCCCTACGATGTAACGGGAAACCTGATCCTGCGATCAGACCCGCTAAAGTCCTCGGCTAGTCTGTACGAAGACCTATAGATGCAAGGGAGGGATCCCTACAAGAACTAGGGACTGGGATAAAGTTGGACACCTCCTAGCAGAGATTGTAGCAGTAAAAGACAAACACACAACATAGAGCATAAAGGTCCGAAGACCTAGCTAAACTGACTGAGAAAGGTAACTAAGCATCAAGCTAGCTTAAGAGTAGAAATTACAATGAAGTCCAGCAAGGCCAGGAGGGTGGAGCAGGATTAAATAGGCAAAAAAGGTAATGTGACCAGCAATATAGAAAAAACCTAACAGGAGAGTTCTAACACCGGCTCCTCTCATTTCACAGCTGTTTTGCTTGGAGAGACGCATCCTTCTCCAGGGAGGCACCTTCTTGGGTTATCAGCTGTTTAATGTGGCTGACAACCGGGTCGCTGTCCTGGGTCTCTTTCCAGCTGTGGTGAGGAAGGGGGATTTAAGGTCTTTCCACGCTGCTTGTTGGAGACTCTCTGCTCATGGATTATCCCATTCCGGTGAAAGGCATGTAGCTCTATCTCTTCCAAGTCATCCACTTCTTCCTCTGTGTCTGACTGGTGAGGCATCCTAGACAGGGCATTGGGGTTGGCGTTCTTGCGGCCCGCCCGGTATTTGATTGTAAATTGGTAGTTTGACAGCCGAGCCATCCATCGTTGTTCCAGAGCCCCCAACTTAGCTGTTTCAAGATGGGTCAAGGGGTTGTTATCAGTAAAGACAGTGAACTTGCTGGAAGCCAGATAGTGCTGGAATCTTTCAGTGATGGCCCAAACCAAGGCCAGGAACTCCAACTTGAAGCTGCTATAGTTCTCTGGGTTCCTCTCAGTCGGACGGAGCTTCCTGCTTGCATATGCAATGACTTTCTCTTGCCCATTTTGCTTCTGACTCAAGACAGCTCCCAGACCTTCGTTGCTGGCATCTTTATACAGCAGGAACGGTTGGCTGTAGTCAGGGTAGGCTAGGATCTCATCACCTGTCAGGATCTCCTTCATCTCTTGAAATGATTCAGCCTGTTCTTTACCCCAGTGGAATGGGGGGGTTTTGCCTTTGGGGGACTGCCCTACCAGGAGGTCTTGCAGAGGAGCTGTCTTCTTAGTGTAGTCCTTTACGAACCTCCGGTAGTATCCTACTAGTCCCAAGAACTGACTCACCTTCTTGAGGTTCTTCGGCTCCGGCCACTTCTGGATGGCTGTGACTTTCTCCGGATCCGGTGCTACCCCTTCCGGACTGACAATGTGTCCCAGGTACTGTACCTTCTTCTTGAGCAGGTGGCACTTTGAGGGCTTCAACTTCATCCCGTACCGGGACAGTGACTCAAATACCTCTGCCAGGTGTTTCAAGTGGTCCTCGTACGATCTGGAGTACACAATTACATCGTCCAGGTAAAGTAACACAGTCTCGAAGTTGCGGTGTCCCAGGCAGCACTCCATCAATCTTTGGAACGTTCCGGGGGCATTGCAGAGTCCAAACGGCATGCTGTTGAACTCTCAGAGTCCCATCGGGTGGTGAAGGCCGTCTTCTCCCCATCCTCCTCAGCCACAGCGACCTGCCAGTAACCACTAGTGAGGTCAAGGGTAGAAAAGTAATTTGCAGACTTCAAGGCAGCTAGGGACTCCTCTATGCGTGGCAAAGGGTATGCATCTTTATGTGTAATGTGATTTACTTGACGATAATCTACACACATTCTCATGCTCCCATCCTTTTTCCTAACCAGCACTAGGGGAACTGCCCAGGGACTACAACTATCCCTAATTACTCCCGCCTTCCTCATGTCATGCAGCATTTCTTTTGCCTTCTGGTAGTGAGCTGGGGGTATAGGCCTATAACGTTCTTTGATTGGGGAATGGTTGCCTGTGGGGATATGATATTGAACCCCCTTAACCCTCCCGAAGTCTAGTGGATGTTTGCTGAACACCTGCGAGTACTCTTGAACTGCCCGGTGTACACCCTGTTTTTGATGGGCAGGAGTGGTGTCTGTCCCAACATGGAGCTGCTGACACCAGTCCTCCACCTGGGTTGCAGGGTCATTATCCTTCACTTCTTCTGGTGAAGTTAAGGACTCCGCCTCATGGATACAGTTGTTGTTGACAGCATGTAATTTAGCAACAGTCGCATAACGTGGCAGTTTGACCTCATCTTCCCCTAGGCTAAGAAAACGGACAGGCACCCACCCATTACGTACATCCACCACTCCCCTGGCAGTTAAGAGCGTGGGTCTGTGCTCAGAGCAAAGGGGTTCTACTACCGCCTGGTAGCTCTGTCCTCTAAGATCTATGGCAGCTCTACACCAGATGAGCATTTCACTCATTGGGGGGACGACAATGGGTATTGTGTCTGTTACCCTCACGTTACCGATTTCACCATCTGTTAACTTTACTTGCTGTTGATACATCAGGACACGGATCTCTCTCTCTGCAGTGCCCTCCTCTGTCTCGGTCTGGCAGTGTCAGCGATCTGTTGGAGCAAGAACACAACCTCTCCAAAACAGTTATCAACAACATTAGTGCCTAGTACCATATATGGGTTGCTGTCATCAGGGTTAGTCTCCACTACAATTAGTCCCTGGTCCTTCAGCTCTTCTCTCCCCACTTTTACAGTCACGTTCTTAACCCCGAGTAGGTTAAGGGGGAGACCATTTGAGGCATATACAGACAAATTTGGAGCTGGCGGACGTAGATCGTCCAAGGACCAGTACCTCTTGTAGAGGACTTCAGGCATGATGGTTACCTGAGATCCTGTGTCCAGCAGGGCATGCGTCGGGATCCCGTCCAACACAATGGACAGGAAAGGTCTTCCTCTGACGAACCTGTTGTACCAGTCTGATGGGCCTGGTGAGTCTACTCCTGGGTAGCGGCCCTCGGACTCAGGGTTTTCCCGTTTAAAGGACAATTCTGAGCGATGTGTCCGGTCTTACGCCATCGGTAGCAGATTGGTTACCTTGATGGACGGCGTTGGTCACTGGTCCTCGGCGAGGGTGGTGTTGGCCTCCTCCTCCTCCGCATCCAGGGGACATCCTCAGGGCTATAAGCTAGCAGGATCTTCCCTCCTTCCTCGGGATCCGTCCGCAGCTGCAGAGCACTCAGCACAGTGGTCAGGGTTTTGCTCAACTGACGCAACTCAGAGCGCAGACTGTCCAGTTCTTTAGGGGAAGTTGCTGGATCTTTAGCTTCAGCTGCCACTGGAGAAAAGGTGGGTGTTGCACGCTCTGGGGTAGCCCCACCCTGGTAACGCTGGATGGCATTTGCTTCCTGGGGCTGCAATCCTTTTATAGCCATTTCCTTAAGATTGTCAAAGGTGGCATCTGGATGATCCAGGGACCACCAACGCACAGTCCTGCTCTCCTCTGGAGACCTCAGTCCCTGGACAAACTGTTCCTTCAGCATTCGGTTCTCATTCTCAAAGCTGGTCGGACTAACCTGGTTGAGAGCCCGCAGGGCCCCTTGGAGACGCCAGGCGTTGTCCCGAACATTGTCCTCTGGTTGTTGGGAGCAGCTGTAGAACCTCATCCGGAGGTCAGCCTCAATATGGTCCTCAAAGACAGTCTGTAATTTTTGGAATATCGCGGACACAGTCTCCCGGTCTGCAGCCGACCATGTTTCCACTTCCCGCTCCGCAGCACCGGTCAGTTGTCCTAATACAACGGCAGCTCTTTGTTTGCCGGTCATAGAGTACATGTCCAAAATACCACATATCTTCCGCTTCACGTGGGCTGGGCTTCAGGGACGTTGACCGGTAGGCCGGCGATCTGCTGCTCGATGGACATCTTAGCGCCCCCCTAGTTAACCGTGGCCTACCTTCTGGTTTTTCTTCCGGTAGGCCGCAGCTCCGCAGGTGACGGTTGTCTTCAGGAACTTGCGTCGTTTGCGTCCTACGTCAGAGCGTTCAGCGATGCTCCGTACAGGACCTGGCACTTCCTGATTTGACGTCGAGGCATGAGGCGTGTCCGGGACTTCGCGCTCTTTTACAGGTACGCCCCTTATTTTCCCGCGGTTACGCCCTTCTTCTCGCTCAACGGCCCAACAATGGCGGCTATCTTCACCACAACTTTACGTACACAGTTCAAATAAAGGCGCACAGTACCCGGTGGCAACGGGCAAAACAGTTCGTCGTTGCAGCGGGCACGCAATCCTGTTCATAACGCCATTAAAGAGATGACTAGCCCAGGGGAAGATGGGGGATAACTCGGCACCCGGGCCTTTAGGGATGTCGCGGTGGTCGGCTCCCGGGCCCGTACTCTGGGCCTCTCTTTTAAAAAGGGGTTGATGTTTTGGGTTAAGTTTATAAAAGAAAGAGTTTGTGACGCCACCTGTGGTTTCTGGTGAGGATCACCAGCGCTGCGCAGTCCACTGAGGCTGATGATAGGGCAGCTTGATGGTATTGCTCTCCACAGGTAGAGCTGGGCCTCAGGGCAGTACAGGAACGGGAATGCAGGATTAAGAGACTACGCCGGGCCAGAGCAAGATCAGGGACGGACACGATAGTCACTTCAGTACCTTTTACTGGTGGAATTTCAGGCACTCCCCGGAGCACTGTAGGGTGAAGGGTGTATGTCCGGATCCTCCCCAATGAGCAGGTTTTGGGCCTCCTGGTTCTTGCTGCTGCGCAATAAGTTCTGACCTGCCTGGAGCTAGGCCTAACTTTGTCTCTGTCCTGCGCTGGCTGACCTTGTGGTAGGGCCTTCTCTTGGAGTGCACGCTCCCGACTTACGGGGCCTATGTGTCTCCTGGCTCTGGTACGTATCAGCACTTTAGCGATCCTGGGACCTGTAGTTCTCCAGGGATTCCGGTTTATCTTGCTGGGTCGTGGCGATCCCGGCAAGCTTCGGACCCCGTGTCCGGTAACTGACTCTCCTTCTGGGGTGAGCTAGTTAAGCTCCTCTGCCCCCTATGTACTAACTCTCTACTCCTTCGCCTTCGGCCTACTCAAGCCCTCAATAGGCCGCTCACACAAAAGGCAGCGTGCTGCGATTCACCGATCTTATGGCGCCGGCACACCTACAGCTCACCTCACTGAGCTACACCGAGTCTTGATCTGGATAAGCTTCACTACAGGATAGAATGCAGGAGCTGGAACAGGCTTTTGTCCTCTGAGGTAACTCGTCTCAGACTGCACTGGACTCACTGCTAAACCAGAATAGACTGCAACTCACACAGGTTTGCTTTCTGTCGTCTCCAGTCTGGACAGACTAACTACTGCCTGGCTCCACCTTCCCTTATATATCTCCCTAAGGAGCTTCCTCTGGTGGTCTGAGGTGGAAGGTGGAGATGTGTGAATGGGTATGGGGGCCTCTTGTGGAGGAATCCTTCAATACACCCTTCTGGGTCTGTGATGCCCAGCACAGCTGGGCTTCACACAAGCAGAAGATTGTTACGGTGTCGTTTGGTGCGGACACCTGCAGAAAAAAAAGCAGCAGATAGAACGCAGCATTTACGCTATGTTTAATAGAGAAAAATATAAATTATGTCATTTTTTTTTACGTCCTTTACCGATCCCCATAAATAATCTGATCGCTGTGTTGTGCGGGTCAATTCGATTACAGGAATACCAAATATGTCCATGTTATTTGCTGATTTGTGATGTTTATTATTTAAAAGTAAATGCATTAAAATAACTTTTTTTTCATTATTAAGTGTTTTTCATTATTATTTTTTAAGTAATTTCATAAGATGAAAATATCCCTTAGGGTATGTGCACATGATTCGGAGCTGCGTGTTTTTGCAGTGTCCAACTGTTACAGCATAGTGGATGGGATGTCTAGAAATCCCATGCCCACTATGCGTCTCCATGCTCCTGCGGCTTCCCCACAGAAACTGACATGCGGCGCGTCTTTCCAGACTGCAGCATGTCAATTTCTCCTGCGGGTCCGCATGCGGACTTTCCCCATGGACCTAACCTCTATGAGAAAAGTCCGTAGGTAAAAAAAAATGGTATTATTCACTTGCATATTGAGCGGAAGCCGCCGGCGGCTATCCTGCAACGTCGGGGCATTGTGGGCACATACACTGATTCTCCCTGTTGAATAAAAATACATATATTGTACACAGCAGTGTATTTCGATCAGTTCTATCAGTCTACAGTCAGATTCTGCAGTACAGATCAAGTACATGGAATTCTCCTCATTACATCACTAATGCTTGTCGTTCAGCACAATAAAGCTCCTATATATCTCTAATGTGAAGGTTGTGGGTTCAAGACCTGAGTGGACAATAAAAAAAAAAAAAATTAGTTGCTTAAAATGCAGAGTTATAATCACTCAGCGCAGGTGAGCTGCTCTTCCTGATCGTGGGCTCATAGCCTTATAGGAACAAGGTATTTTTTTTCACCTCAGTCTACAGGCACCATAAAAATACATTGTTATATATACAATGTATTTCAATGGAGATGTATACTCTCCTTCTGGATTCATTGCAATGTAGAGTCAAGTTAACCAAATTCTCCTATCTCTATTGTTATGGGATTTAGCTCAGTGGTTAGAGAAAACAGCCTGTGAACACTGGGAAGCACATTGACACTGTAATGCGAGTGTGAGATCCGATAACAAGAGGGAGAAGAGGTGATTATTTAACTTAATTTATGCCCTGAGAAGGTGGAGCTACGGAGCGATGAAAACGTTGGAGAGAGAGATATGTATAGAAGCCAGGAGAACAGCTGAGCCATGACCGGACGTGGGACAGTCCCGCTGAAAATTGGACAGTTGAGAGCTATGCCACATAGTCAGAGATTTTTATAGTCCAATACATGTGGGGAGGTCATTTCACGTCAAGAAAAAAACTATGTGAAGAAAGATGAAATCAACTTTCTTAGGATTTTGTAAAAAAAAAATATAACCTCCTGCTCCTGTTCATGTTCTGGGAAACTGGGTAAAAAATCAATAGTGTGGAGGCACCAAAGAGCAATTTTGCACAGGTAACCATTCATGCTGTGGCCGGCCTTGGCATTGTGGATGGTGCAAAGTGAAAGCTGACTTGTGTTTATGAATATACCATTCCAGCGTGGAATATGTTGTGTTTCCTGAATTTGCAAAAGTAGACACATACCTGTTAACTTATTAAAGGGAACCTGTCACCATGTTTGTCCCATATGGGATAAGACCATTACCTTTCAGCCCTGATACACAGCTTTCTAATATGCTGTGTATATGCCCCTAATCCGGCATCCAAGACAAGAAAAAGGCCTTTTATTATACTTACCTATGGGGCGGTCGGTCTGATGGGCGTCGCTTTCTTGGTCCAGTGCCTCCCTCTTCTTGCGATGCCTTCCTACATCTTGCTTCGTGTGGATGATGCAAAAATATCATCCACACAGTATCCCTGGGATTGCGCTCATGCTGAGGTGTACTTCTGTGATCTGACTAGGGCAGAATAAAGTACTGGAGTGTGCATGTGACGCGCCCCTGGGCCTTCGTCGCGCGGCATCGCGCGCACGGGAGCTTACCCGGAGCCGGATCTGTTGAGGGTTGTAGTCTCGTGGCGGTGACCCGGTCCGTGCCCAGGGAGTCAAACTGAGCGGCGATGTATTAGGGGTAGATGTTGGACGACTACGCCACCCGTTGAATGCAGCGAAGGAGCTGCCGCTGCAGGGCAGACCGCTGAGGCCGGTGGTAGGATTGTGCAGCGTGATAGTATCACCCCCAACGGGAGGGGTATGGCCTCAGGGCAGCCGACGTGGATGATGGGGGTAGCAGGAATCACTCAGAGACGGTGCGGTGTAGTTCAGGGTCTTTACTGGTGATAAAGATAGACCCTCCCGGAGTACTGGCGAGCGATCGGGGCCTGGTCAGTCCTTGAGCAGATGGGATCTCCCCTGGCCAGGCGGAGTTGTAGGCCTCCCAAACTGACTGTACTCTTCTGGCTACCTTGCTAGAGGCGGGTATAAGTAGCCCACGTCCCTGAGTGTACCGTGTGGTGCTCACCCGTATGGCCGGCGACTCGGGGCCTTCTAGTGGCGTCCGCTCCACAACGGCGGTGCTGGTCCCACGCGTGTGACCGTGCCTTCGGGTTTCTTGGCCAGAGGACCTGAAATCCCCTGCCGGGCGGTTTCTGCTGCTGGGTAAAGATTAGTCCCCACAGCCTCGGACTCCGGGTCCGGTGATAGCTTCTCAGTCAGGGCGAGCTCTGCAGCTGCCAGCCCCTGACTCCTTATAGCACTGCTCCCACAGAGCTCCTGATATTCCTTTCCTATATCTGCTTCTCTTCTCTGTCTCTACTTCTTCTCTACACACTAACCCTGCCTCAGCCCTAGGTTTATATAGGGGAAGTTCTTCCCCTCCCAGGACTGGGCAGGAGGTGTGGCATGCATAGGATCCCTGACCAAGAGACCTCCCACCTGCTCTCAGACGTAATATCTCTATCACTGTGGCAACCAGACCCCTGGGGTGTCACACATGCATCGGGGCTCTTTGGCCTTTTACTGCGCATGTGCACTGCAGTACTTTGCTCTGCCCTAGTCAGGGCAGAGAAGTACGCTTGAGCAGGAGTGTGAAGCTGTTGACACTGTGCGGATGACATAGAATTCGTAATCCACAGGAAGCACAGAAGGAAGACTGTGATCGCAAGAAGAGAGGAGGTACCAGACCACGATAGCGAAGCCAATCTGACCCGACTGCCCTGTAGGAGAGTATAATAAAAGGTGTTTTTCTTTTGCTGCAGGCCAGATTTAGGGCATATATACAGCATATTAGAATTATCTCATGTGGGATAAACCTAGTGACAAGTTGCCTTTAAGTAGTTTCTTCTCAGCAATGTCATATTTGTGGATGTACACTGCTATTTGAACAAACTGAAAGGTTCAGAATGGAATTACCAGCTTTTCACTTTTGGAGCTCAGATTTAGTAGGATTGGTTTTTGTGTGCCATGTTTCTTACAACAGCTCTGAGCTACCAGTAGAGTAGAATCTGCTGAGATGTGGACCCCTTCGGAGCATTCATCTAGGGCAGGGGTGGGAAACCTCAGGCCCGAGACCTCGATGACATTTTATCCGACCCCCAAGCAGATTTTCAGGGACTGCAGTGCTTGGACCGGCAGCTGTATTTTGATTGCCACAGGCCCTTTAATTTCTTCTTGCTCTGTTTGCATGTGAAAGCAATGTTCACTACTGAATGCTGAGGTATGACCAATTAAACATTACATCCTGACACCAGTGTCAGCGTCAGGATGTTCTTTGTGGGTGGAGTTAGCATGCAATTTGTCCGGCCCCCGAAGGCTAGTAGAAATATCCAAATGGCCCTTGGCAGAAAAAAGATTCTCCCCCCTGGTCTAGTTGTACAGCAAGAAGTAATAGTTGTACCGTTACATCAGTTTTTTATGTGTTGGTATATGTAGGTGGCAGCTATGCTCATTCTTTCAGTGAGTACCTTTTGAAAACTGCAAATACTGGTAGGACCGTGGGCTATAATGCTTGACGATTTTTATTTAAAGTTTATTTTAAAGTATATAAAAGCATAGTATTTGGTGCTATTTACACCTGTAAAAAATGTATATCTTTCATAAAGGTGGTTAAACATACTGTAGGCATGTTTTATCATTATAGCCTATCAGAGGTGTAGAGAGGGGTTCGCACAGGAAGGTGGGGGGAATGTGGAAACACATCTGAGTGGGCTCCTAGCCAGGCAGGACAGAGGGCATATCAATTACTGTCATTATGGGTAAGCACTGCACTGTATACTAGGTATATAAAAATATACCCACCATTTCCCCCCTGCTGCTAATTGCCCATTACATGTGGGTAATTTAGAGGACACAGCAATTTCTCACATAAATGTCATTGTACTTTAATTTTATATTTGTTATTTAATAATTATTATTGTTGTTTCAATTGGTCAATGTATTATTCGTTACTGTGTGATTCTTTAGACTTAACCTTTCATGGTTTATTATAGCATTTATGAACTTTGCTGACATTTGGTAATATCCGGTACTTTAAAGGGACATGTCATGTTTCCAGACGCTATTAACCTGCTGATATGGGGGCCTGATATGCTGCATTCATAAGCTGCAGAGACAGTTGTCAGTCAAAGTGCCAGGGTGTGTTTACAGCCAGGGGCATAACGACCACAGTCACAGAGGGCGCGAACAGGCCTGTGCGGTTGGAGGGTCCACCAATGTCAGTGCTTTTTTCAGCTGGATGTTCACCCAAGGGCGGCACAGAGACCCGCCGGGTTACAAACCCATTGGGCAGCTCTGAAATATTGGGCAGCTCAGTCAAACATATCTCAAGACACAATATTGGACTGTGCTTTTAATAATTCATATATTTGACACAAGACCATGGTTCATTACATGTACTTGGGCTTATTACCATGATATAGTACAACATTTTCTTAATTGACACAAACACAATATTTTAACAAATTAATAAAAGTTATCAGTTATTCACAATCCAGCCCTTTCATTTCCCCTTCTTTTATAGAGTATTTGCTATTAGTTCCAGAGGTGTACACTAATGTGCTTCAAAATAAATAGATTGGAATTTGTTAATAAAAGTAATTTATGTCAAACTTTTTTTTCTTATTTTTCCGGCGACAGAGCTTTATGAGAGATTATCTTTTATAGCACAATTTTGGGGCCCATATAAATTTTTGATTACATAATGGTTGCAACTAGGGATGAGTAGATCTTTTGAAATTCAAATTTGCCGACATTTGGCAAGTTTGTCCCCAAAATTAGATTTACGCAAATTGCAAAACTACAAAGCTTGCAATTGCTCGGAAAATACATGTGGTGTAGAGGAGAGAGAGAACCCAGCTGACCCTAAGAGCTTACACTCTACAGCTGAAAGAGAGAGAGAGAGGATCAGGCTGATCATTAGAGCTTACACTCAAGAGGAGAGTGAGAGGATACCGCTGATCATAAAATCTTACACTCTACAGGTGAGAGAGAGAGAGAGGTCACTGCAGACCATAAGAGCTTATACACTACAGAAGAGAGAGGACCACACTAACCATAAGAGCTTACGCTCTACAAGAGAGAGAGACTTACCCAGTGACACTGGAGATGGAGAACAACTCATCTATATCAACTGTGCATCATTGGGAGCTTCAACATTCCAGGACCAAGGGGAGATAGGCGCTACTTACTTACCTTGTCTCCGGCGTCCCATGCTGTCTGTTTTTTCTGGGGTGTCTAATAGCCTTGAAACATGCGGGGCAGAGACTTGAGCATTCGCGATACATGGTGCATACCCGAATACCAGATGCAAACTCAAGTAGCGAGCACTTGCGCTCAAGACTAATGACAACTTATTCAATATGATGACCTAATGTTATCAAATTCTGTGTCGTACCCCTAGGTTTAAAATGTTCACTATACCGATGGATAAAATCCTTGAGAAGTCTAGTTTCCAAAATGGTGTCACTTGTGGGGGGTTTCCATTGTTTAGGCGCATCAGGGGGTCTCCAAACGCAACATGGCGTCAGCTCTATATTCCAGCCAATTTTGCGTTCAAAAAGTCATACAGTGCTCCTTCTCTTATGAAGCCTGCCGAGTGCCCAAACAGCGCATTTTCCCCACATATGGGGTATTGGCATACTCAGGAGAAATTGCATAACAGTTTTTGGTGTCCATTTTATTCTGTTACCCTTGTGAAAATAAAAAATTTGGGATTAAAAGATAATTTTTGTGTAAGAAGTTTGATTTTCACAGCTCTACGTTATAAACTTATGTGAAGCACCTGGGGGTTCAAGGTGCTTACTACACATCTAGAGAAGTTCCTTAAGGGGTCTAGTTTCCAAAATGGGGTCAGTTGTGGGCAGTTTCCACTGTTTAGGCACATCAAGGGCTCCCCAAACGCGACATGGCGTCCACTAATTATGCAAGCAAATTTTACATTCAAAAATTCAAATGGCGCTCCTTCCCTTCCGAGCTCTGCTGTGCGCCCAAACAGTGGTTTTTCCCACATATGGGGTATCTGCATGCTCAGGTGAAATTGCACAACAAAGTTTGGGGTCCATTTTTTCCTGTTTCAAATGCAAAAATAAAAAAATTGTGTCTAAAATAACATTTTTGTGAAAAAAAAATAAATGTTCATTTTTTTCTTCCACATTCCAAAAATTCCTGTGAAGCACCTTAAGGGTTAATAAACTTCTTGAATGTGGTTTTGAGCACCTTGAGGTGTGCAGTTTTTTAGAATGCTGTCACTGTTGGGTATTTTCTGTCATAAAGGTCCCTCAAAGTCACTTCAGATGTGATGTGGTCCCTAAAAAAGTGGTTTTGTAAATTTTATTGGAAAAATGAGAAATTGCTGGTCAACTTTTATCCCTTATAACTTCCTAACAAAAAAAAAACTGGTTCCAAAATTGTGCTGATGTAAAATAGACATGTGGGAAATGTTATTTATTAACTATTTTGTCTGACATATCTCTCTTATTTAAGGGCATAAAAATTAAAAATGTGAAAATTGCAAAATTTTCAACATTTTTGCTAAATTTCCTATTTTTTCACAAATAAATGCAAGTCATATCGAAGAAATTTTACCACTATCATGAAGTACAATATGTAAAAAAAAAACAGTCTCAGAATCAGTGGGATCCGTTGAAGCGTTCCAGAGTTATTACCTCAGAAATTGACAGTGGTCAGAATTGCAAAAATTGGCCTTGTCATTAACTTGCAAACCACCTCCGGGGTAAAGGTGTTAAAGGCACATGATGGCTGATTAACACCTTTAAGCAGTGGCCAATTTCTGTTTTTGCATTTCTGTTTTTTCCTCCTTTTCTTCCCAGAGCCATTACTCTTTATACTCTATTATTTTTATTGTCCACATAGGAGGGCTTGTTTCTTTTGGGACAAGTTATACTTTTGAATGACACCATTCATTTTATCACATACTGTACAGGAAAATGGGAAAAAAATTCCAAGTGATGTCAAATTGTGAAAAAAATGCAATAATGATATGTTTTTTTAGGAATTGTTTTTACTGTGCACATTTTGTGGTAAAAACGACAATAAAATAAGATTCTCCTCTTCAATATGATTACCGCGATACCCAATATGCCCAGTTTATTTATTATTTTAGTGCTGAAAAAAATCAGAAGGTGGTAAAAAAAAATTTTGGGGTTTGTGTCACAATTAGTGATGAGAGAGTATATCCGTTACTATTCACACGAATAGTACAGTATTCGGGTTACACGTTTTTCTGCAAGCATTTGTGTACTCGCCTCGCTATATTGGGATGTCCCGCTCTGCTGGGCTTCTTAACCAATCTCAGTAATGCTGCAGACATCTTGGTTGTGGCATTACTGTAATTGGCTGGACGCCCAGCATCATAGGGTCTATTTAAGCCCTGCCACAGCCATTTTGTGCACATTGCATCTGTACTCTGCGTTGTAATAGCCTAGGGAGAGATCGCTGAGCTGCTAGAGAGAGTGTTTAGGCCACTTGATAAAACAAAATCCCTTACAGGAGCTGCCCACTAGCTCCATAATATCACCAAAAAATAGTTATTTTCAGAGCTGAAGGCACACAACAAAGTCAGAGTACAGGGAGGAAGGGATTGTGTATTAGGTAGGGAGAGATTAAAGTGTTCTTCCAGTGTCCATCTTAAAACACCTCTTGTCAGAGGCAAAGCAATATTTTTCCAGCACACATAGAAGTAGCATTTTGTGCTGCCTTTTTTTAAGCACTGGTCTATTCTCCCTGCTGTTTTAGGGGTCAGAGCCTGGCCTCTGCTGCCCACATTTGTCCACTTAAAAAGGCGTTTGGTACTCTACGCAAAGCAGTAGTCCAAACACTTCCTACTGCCTGTTACCAAGCACTCACCAGCCCATTTTAACCACTATTTTGAGGTGTCAGCCTGCCTTCTGTCCATATTAGTCCATGTTTAAAATCATTGAGTGCCCTACACAAAGCAGCGGTCCACACATTTCCTACTGCCTGCTACAAAGCATGCACCAGGCCATTTTAACCACTATTTTGGAAGCCACCATCCCAAGGACCACCAATCACAAATAGTAGTTAGGCTGGAGTAGGAATACTGTCCTGGTTTGTCCACTTCACAATCTGCATAGGGTTTGTAAAAATTAGCCCTTTGGGCTGAGTCATGGTTGACGAAGGAAGGAAAACGGGTTCATATGGGAAGGTGGTGAAGTTAACAACAGCAGCACGAATTTGCATTTTTGGTGAATTTAGGTTGGCTTGCTGTCATCAGGAGGGATTACAAACTGTCCAGTCCTTGTTGAATTTAATCAGAGTAAGTCTGTCTGCATTTTCCGTGGAGAGGTGTGTGCGCTTATCAGTGATGATTGCCCCAGTGGAACTGAAAACACGCTCTGACACCACACTAGCAGCCGGGCAGGCCAGCACCTCCAAGGCATATAAGGAGAGGTCGGGCCAAGTGTTCAGCTTAGACACCCAATAATTAAAGGTAACTGAAGCATGAGAAAGGACGCACATATGGTCCCTTAAGTACCCTTTGTCCATGTTCTGCAACTTATCCCTCCTTACATTGTTACAGGCACGGATAGCCTTTACTGTTGTGCTGATTTATTGAAAATTGCCCAATTCGTGCACATTTTTCCCCCACCTCTGTTGGAGCTTGTGTTCTTGTGTCTCTTCATTATTAGTGTTGAGCCACCCCCGTAGTGTTCGAGTTCGGTTCGGTTCGTCGAACACCCGTATGTTCGCCGAACTGTTCGTCGAACTGTTCGTCGAACACCTTTGAACACCGTTAAAACCAATGGCAGGCAAACAAAAACACATAGAAACACATAGAAAACACCTTCAAAGGTGTCCAAAACCTGACAAACTGCTCAGAAGACACAACTAACACATGGAAAAGTGACAAGTACATATAGTCATGCGAAAAGAAAAGAGGTGGAGGAGTAAAAGGAGGGGGAGACACAGATATAGGCATGTCATGCCCTTCTAAAACCAAAAAAGTGCGAAGCCGACATGGCCAGTCCTTTCCTGCCCGTGCGACCTCCGTGTCACCGGCTTTGCGCCAGAGCTGCGGTGGACCCTGATGGCCAGCCCCCCTCTCCCAATACTGGTGCCTGTCCGCTGGTGGGTCGAGCGAGCCCCCCTGTTGTGGAGGCTGGTCTAAGCTTTTTAATTTAAATTGTCTCTCTAATTTGAATGAATACACTTTAAATCATTTTACAAGGATCTATTGGAGGGCAAGTCTCATGCCAGCAGCCACGTAATTCCAGCTCCAGTAGCTTCCACTAAAGCTGCTGCAGTTAAAAGCTTTTATAAGGATCGAGCTCGGTGGTCCATCGCAAGGCGTCCTACCGCCAGTCCCAGCCCCTGTGCCTTGGGGTGCCTCCTGATGCTCTTCACTGAGTATCCCGGGGTCCCGAAGCATTTCCTTTGAAAAAATTAAGTGTCCAAACTACAGGTGGTGTAACTTGATTAACAGCTGGGATAATCCGCTGACTAGCAGACACTGCTACTAGGCACAAAGTATTTCCTGGGCTAGATGCAGTTAAAAATTTGTAATTAGATACTCTCGTTGGATGCTGAGAAAGCATTCCATAGAGTCTCCTGGCACGCCATATATTATTCCCTTAAAAAGCTTGGGGTAGGGGTCTAGGGGACGCTTTTATAGCCAAAATCACGGCCCTGTATCGCAATACGTCACCTAGGCTGAAGATAAATGGAACTGTAGCACCCCGAGGGCTCGGTTGCTACAGAGGTATTGCACCTCACCCAGAGGTGTGATATCTCACTCTCAGTTAAGGATGGAGTGTGGATCAGGACCTGCATGGATTACACCACATTGCCGTGGGGCAGGGCGACCAATATGCCCCTGAGATGGGCACGACAGTCCCTGTCCCTGGCTGGAGTGGGGGGAGGGAACACCGAGGAAGGGGAACCCTGTAGTGCAGGAGCAGGGAGGAAGCAGTACCTGGGTGCATTGAGAAGGGAGTATAAAAGGTGGGCACCATCTTAGTTTAGTGCAGAGAAGTCTGAGCAGAAGTGACAGGGAGCAGGGGCTCTGCATGAGCTCTGCTCCGGAGGCGGGCCTAGTAACAGAGGCCCAGGCCAGGAAGAGGGAGAAGGAAGGAAGAGGAGCAGAGAAGGCTCTAGGAACGAGGAACGAAGGGATCCCAGGGGTGCGGACAGGGAGTTGCCACCGCACGCCCGAATCCACCTGCGTGGAGGTGTCAGGCCAAAGAGGGAGACCAGTCCCCAAAACTAGTGGAGGCGGGAAACGACCCTCAGCTAGAAACCGGAGGCTGTGACATTTTATGTGGCGCAGCCCCTCGCTACACCAGCTAGGAAGGCACCACATAGGGTCAGGGAAACTGGCGCCAAGTTTACCAAGAGGAGGCCCGAGGCAGCTGGACAGAAGCGTTGGTAAGAAAGGCCAGACAAAGGACACACAAAGGGGGTCCTGTGAAGCACTCCAAAGTTATCTGGGAGTTGTCTGAGCCCCTCACCTGGTGAGCACAGTACGACGTGGGCAGCCGTTACCTGCAGAAGTGGTCTGGATATTAAGAACTGTGAGTAAAGGCCCAGTACTGCATCACTGACTCCGTGTCGTTACTGCTGCTGCCTTGCACCATCACCCCCATCCTCCGCATACACTACCCTGATGCTATACTCCTCCCGTGGGGAGTAATACTAATCTCTACTGCACCCACAACACCAGCCTCAGCGGTCTGCCCTGCAGCGGCGGTTAACTCTGACCGCAATCCACGGGTGGCGTAGTCGGACATTTAAACATCAAAACCACATAAATAGTTCCGCCACTGGTTTGACCGCCCTGAGCCATGGAACCGGGTCGCCGCCACGGAGACTACAACCACCAGCATCCACCAAAAAGGGTCTGGCTCCGGGTGTCCCGAGGCCCTGGGGGGCACCTGTGCTAATTAGTTTGGCAGGTGTGTCCAATGAAAGGCAAGACTACTTAAGAAGGCTGTCCCACATTATTAAGCAGCCTACATTTTCTGCCAAAATGGGAAAGAAAAAGGATGTGTCGGCTGCTGAGAAGCAACAAATTGTGGAGTGTTTAGGTCAAGGCATGACTACAATCAACATTGCCAAGACAATTCATCCTGATCATCGCACAATCAAGAAGTATGTAGCTGATTCACAGTACACACGTGTGCGTGCCGATAAGGGAAAATTGAGGACTCTTTCCTACAGGCAATTACGCCAGGTTAAAAGAGCAGCGGCAAAAAAGCCTTGTCATAGCAGCAGACAAGTTTTTGAAGCTGCTGGTGCCTCCAACGTCCCCCGAACAACAAGAAACGGCTCCAATGGGCCAAGCAATACATGAAGACTGACTTAGAAACTGTTTTGTTCACCGATGAGTACCGTGCAACGCTCGATGGTCCAGATGGATGGAGTGGAGGATGGCTGGTTGATGGACACCACACGCAAACACGGCTACGTCGCCAACAAGGAGGAGGTGGAGTAATGTTTTGGGCTGGAATCATGGGGAGAGAGATTGTCGGCCCCTTTAGGATCCCTGAAGGGGTAAAGATGAACTCTATAATGTATGTGGAGTTTCTCAAACAGCACTTCCTGCCATGGTTCAAGAAGAAGAACCGTGTATTCCGCAGAAAGATCATTTTCATGCATGATAATGCACCGTCTCATGCTGCACATAACACAGCTGCATCTCTGGCTGATATGGGCATAAAAGGGGACAAACTTATGGTGCGACCCCCATGCTCCCCTGACCTCAACCCCATTGAGAACCTCTGGAGCATCATCAAAAGGAGTGTCTATGATGGCGGGAGGCAGTTCACA
Organism: Phyllobates terribilis; assembly: GCF_046119375.1. Taxonomy (NCBI): domain Eukaryota; kingdom Metazoa; phylum Chordata; class Amphibia; order Anura; family Dendrobatidae; genus Phyllobates; species Phyllobates terribilis. The sequence goes on from NW_027362762.1 coordinate 505,022,064, forward strand.
TCTAAGCAACAGCTCTGGGAGGGTATTCTGTCCTCATGCAAAACAATTGAAGCAGAAACCATCCAAAACCTGACAAATTCAATGGACGAGACAGTTCAGAAGCTCCTTTCGAACAAGGGATCCTATGTGCAAATGTAACATCACCTAGTATAAAGTTTTGAGTTGAAAACTGTTTGATTTCAGTTTGTAATAACCTGCTAAGGCTTATAATTTCAAAAATGACCATCTTTTTGTTCTTTATTAAAATGAAAAGGTTGATCGAAGAGTGTGGGGGATCTAAGAGTGTGGCAACCCAGTAGTCAGGATTACTTCGAATTCTGACAATCTGAGGGTCATTTTGCAGGTAGTGCAGCAAGTAGGCACTCATGTGTCTTGCGCATCTAGGAGACCCAAAATTTTTTTCCGGGCTAGATGCAGCTAAAAATTATTTTTAATTTGAAAGCTGGTGGAGCTTAGTATAGATGGCCTAATAGAATCAGTACTGCACACTGCTACAAAGCCCAAATTATTTTCCAGCCAAGATGCAGATAAACATGATTAGTAATTAGTGGTGAGCGAGCACTAAAATGCTCGGGTGCTCGAAGCTGGGGCCGAGCTCGCCGTGATACTCGGGTGCTCGACCCGAGCAACGAGCCCAATGTTAGTCTATGGGAGACTCGAGCATTTTTGCGGTGGCACCCCCGGCAGTCTTTTAAAAGCCTAACAAGTGCCCAAAACGATAGTGACAGTGCTCAAATGACATGGGGACAGCATGGGGATCGCCCCAGGAAGCATTTATGACCCCTAGGTCACTGCTGTCAACAACGTGGTCAGAGGTATTAAGCCACTGTTACTGGCTCACAATAAAACGTTCAAAAACGAAAGTGAAACTTTTTTCCTGTGAAATATGTTAAGGAACATCCTTTCCATGGAAAAGACTTGTGTATAAGTTAAAATAAATGACCAAAAACAAAAATACTCCTCCACACCTTCGGCTATGTTCACAAGTAGCATTTTTCATGCGTTTTTTCACTTTTGTATTGCTTTCAACTATGACAAATGCATTCACCGGGAAATATCATTTTAACATTTTACAACCTTATCTGGCCATGTGCTGTGTGACACATGCATAAAGTGCTGAAAAGACTTGGGAACAGCATGGGGAAGACCACTGGAAGCATCTCTGACTCCCAGGTCACTGTCTAAAAGTGTGCCCATCATAAGTGATCCTTGCCGCATCAGAAGATGCAGACTTGCAACTATCCCCATGCAAGTTCTAGTCCCAGGGCAGTGTTCAATTGTACCTCCCCCATTCCTTGCAATACAAGCGCAAGTATGCAGCCTGCCACCCACCCACCCCCAGGCTGCAATACCATACTGCTTGCTTGCTTGAACTTGAAATTGGGCCTTTTAGGCATGTGGAGGCGGAATCTGGCCACCACGTCAAGGCTGTGTTGGCGGCCTGGAATCCATACTCAGTCCCCATCCGCCCGGCGGCCGGGTGTCCATACTCGGTCCCCAGCCGCCCCGCGGCCGGGTGTCCACACACGGTCCCCAGCCGCCTGGGGGCAGCCGGGTGTCCATAAACGGTCCCCAGCCGCCCCTATTTCTCCTTGGAACATCCCCCCACACACTTTTCTTAGCCCGGCCTGCTTTAGGCAGCATTGGACGAGCCCACCAGAGAACCAGACTCCTCCGGTGGGCCCTGACTTCTCCATCGGTGGAGTTGAGAGTGCCAAGTTGAGGAGCATGATGATGATGACAGAAGTTAGCATCTGCTATGTTTTATTTTAATGCAAGTGTAAGTGTGCAGCCTGCCACCCACCCACTCCCAGACTGCAATTCCATACTGCTAGCTTGCACTTGAAATGGGGCCTTTTAGTTTGGAGGAGGCTGAAGCTGGCCACTACCTCATGGCTGCTTCGGCAGCGAGGTATCCATACTCAGTTCCCAGCCGCCCCTATTTGTCCTGGTGTGCCTTATACATAAGATTAAGCGCGTATACCAAAACATTACCTGTGCCCTTCCCAGTGCATTTAGTGGGAAGGAGAGCCTATTCCGCTGTAGTGTGTGCATGCCAAACCCCTGTTCATGGTACATGCGAAGATGCCTCCCACCTTGCACCTGTCATTGCAGACTTGCAACTATCACCATTCAAGCCCTTGTCCCAGGGCAGTGTTCAATTGTACCTCTCCCATTCCTTGCAATGCAAGCGAAAGTATGCAGTCTGCCACCCACCCACCCCCAGGCTGCAATACCATACTGCTTGCTTGCTTGTACTTTAAATTGGGCCTTTTAGGCATGTGGAGGCGGAATCTGGCCACCACGCCATGGCTGTGTCGACGGCCTGGTATCCATACTCAGTCCCCAGCCGCCTGGTGGCCGAGTGTCCCCGCTTGCTCCCCAGCCTCCAGGGGGTGGCCAGGTGTCCATACTCGGTCCCCAGCCACCCCTATTTGTCCCGGTAACCTTTCCCACACTTTTCTTAGCCTGGCCTGCTTTAGGGCAGCATTGGCCGAGCCCACCGGACTATCAGACTCCTCCGGTGGGCCCTGGCTTCTCCATCAGGGGAGTTGAGAGTGCCAAGGTGAGGAGCATGATGAGGATGATAGAAGTTAGCATTTGCTTTGTTTTGTTGTAATGCAAGCGCATGTATGTAGTAGCGGCTAGGCCTGAGGTGGTCAGCGTTTTGGCGCATATCCTACCTCCGCCGAGGATTGCTGGATGTTTTCCTGCTACTATCCCAGTTCTATGACTCCCGTTAAAACAAAGCTTCAGGTGATAAATGATGGATGAGGTAGTGGCAAAGGAGAAAGAGCAGGAGGAACAGGGACCATTCACATCAATATCAGGCCAGTCAACCAGATATGTCTTGTAGGATATGTTTCTGTAACAAAAGGAGCGGTTCGGCTACACAGTTATAGGGCATACAGTGAGTGCAATGCCTACCAAAAATTTCGAGGCACTCCAATGCCCCTTGGGAATGACATGGAGGTCAGAGGGCGTTAACTAAACCTTTTTTTCCATTTATAGCAACTGGGTCTCCTGTGCACTGTTGGCCTAAGCAGTGAATGAAAGGCTTTCCAAAAATTATGAGGAACTGCAGTGCCCCTTACAAGAGCCCTGTGTGGCACCCCAGGGGTCTGGTCACCACAGTAATAGAGATATTACGTCGGACAGCAAGTGGGAGGTTTCCTGGTCAGGATCCCTTAAACATGCAACATCCTCCTGCCCCAGTCCTGGGAGGGGAGAATTCTGCCCTTATAAACTGGATCTGGGGCGGGGTTGAGTGAGTCAGGGAACAGAGAACAGTCAGAGTCAGAGTGAGAGCAAGGGAAAGTAACAGCAAGTAGCTCTGTAGGAGCTAGGAGCTAAAGACCAGGGGCTGGAAGCTGAGCAGAGCTCGCCCTGGCAGAAGGCAATAGGAACCGGACACAGGAGTCCGAGGCTGTGAGGACTTATATATCCAGCAGCAGAAACCAGCCAGCAGGGGATTTCAGGTCCTCTGGCCATAGAAGCCCGGAGGCTCAGTCACAAGCAAGGGACCAGCACCGCCGTCGTGGAGCGGAGGCTAACAGAAGGCCCTAAGTCACCAGCCATACGAGTGAGCACTACACGGTACACTCAGGGACGTGGGCTACTTCTACCCGCTTTCAGCAAGGTAGAAAGGAAGAGTGCAGACAGACGGGGAGGCCTACAACTCCACCTGGCCAGGGGAACTCCTGCTTGCTCACAGACTGACCAGGCCTCTTATGCTAGCCAGTACTCCCGGGAGGTTCTACCTTATAATCATCAGTAAAGACCCTGAACTGCACTGCAAAGACTCTGAGTCGTTCCTGCTGCGCTCGTGCACCATCACCCCCATCATCCACACTCACTGCCCTGAGGCTATACTCCTCCCGTGGGGAGTTATCCCATTCTCTGCTGCGCACACAAAACCAGCCTCAGCGTTCTGCCTTGCAGCGGTGGTACTCCCTGACCGCAATCCACGGGTGGCGCAGTCGGATAATTAACCTCAAAACCTAAGAAAGACTGCCACTGGTTTGACCAGCCTGAGCCATGGGACCGGGTCACCGCCACGGAGACTACAGACCCCAGAGACCCGGCACCGGGTATCCCACACACGTGTACACACGGCCCATGGGGCGCGTCACATGCAGTACAGCATATTACAAACATAAGTCCCATTATTGGGGAGTGGGTCTCCCATAGTATTTGCTTATGGCTTGCAAGCAAAAGCTGCCAAAAATTAAGACGGAGCAACTTGCCATGCCCCTTACAAGAGCCATGCAGTACAGCATATTACAAACATAAGTCCCATTATTGGGGAGTGGGTGTCCCATAGTATTTGCTTATGCCTTGCAAGCAAAAGCTGCCAAAAATTAGGACGGAGCAACTTGCAATGACCCTTACAAGAGCCATGCAGTACAGCATATTACAAACATAAGTCCCATTATTGGGGAGTGGGTCTCCCATAGTATTTGCTTATGCTTTCGAAGCAAAAGCTGCCAAAAATTAGGACGGAGCAACTTGCAATGCCCCTTACAAGAGCCATGCAGTACAGCATATTACAAACATAAGTCCCATTATTGTGGAGTGGGTGTCCCATAGTATTTTCTTATGCTTTCCAAGCAAAAGCTGCCAAAAATTAGGACGGAGCAACTTGCAATGCCCCTTACAAGAGCCATGCAGTACAGCATATTACAAACATAAGTCCCATTATTGGGGAGTGGTTGTCCCATAGTATTTGCTTATGCCTTGCAAGCAAAAGCTGCCAAAAATTAGGATGGAGCAACTTGCAATGCCCCTTACAAGAGTCATGCAGTACAGCATATTACAAACATAAGTCCCATTATTGGGGAGTGGGTCTCCCATAGTATTTGCTTATGCCTTGCAAGCAAAAGCTGCCAAAAATTAGGACGGAGCAACTTGCAATGCCCCTTACAAGAGCCATGTGTAGCACCCTGAGGATTCGGCTGCTACAGGGGTGTTGCACCTCAACCCAGAGGTGTGATATTCCACTCCCGGGTAAGGATGGAGTGTGGAACTGAGCTCAGTAGGCTGCATGCACTACACACATCCCATTTCCGAGGAGCAGACCAACGGTACTCCCACTTAGAAATGTGCAGGTACGACCGAGTCTGTTCCTGGCTGGAGTGGGGGGGGGGTGGTACATCCCAGTAGTGTAGGGGCAGATAGGGGGAGCAGCCTGGGTAAAGTTAGGAGCTCATTGGGTGCTGGTCACCTGAGCTCACACATAGAGGGAGTATATAAGGTGGGCACCATCTTAGATCAGGGTCAGTCTTTTGCAGAGAGGAGTCAGTCAGTCAGCGAGTCTTTGCAGAGAAGCCAGAGTGAGAGAGGAGAAGAAAGAAAGACCCAGAGGGGGAGACAGAAGGAACTCTGAGAACCCAAGTACAACCCTAGGGTGAAGAGTTGGCAACAGGGTACCGGATCCCAAACTGGTGGGGGCTAAAGCATACCTCAGCCAGAGACCGGAGGCCGTGGGCAGGATCTGCCATGGCCACCCACCACATCCACCCTGAAGGCAAACCACGTGTAGGGTCAGGGAACCCAAGGCCAAGGGTCTCCCAACAGAAGGCCCGAGGGAGCTGGACCTAGGTGGATCCCTGGTGGGGACGGCCAGAAGAAAGGACAAGAAGGAGGGCTCAGGGACACGCTCCGGACTTGCTTGGGGGTTGGCTGAATCCAGGACCTGGTGGACGCAGCACGGCTCGGGTGGTCACTCAAGGCCGGAGTGACCGGAATATCTGCAGTAAGTAAACACCCTGAACTGCACAACCCGACTCTGTCTTTAATTATCATCCACGCTGCACCACCACAACCCCCATCCTCTGCACCTGACCCCCTGAGGCCATACCCCTCCCGTTGGGGGTTATACTATCTAAAGCTGCACCAACACCATCAGCCTCAGCGGACCCTGCTGCAGCGGCGGCCGTAGTGACCGCAATCCAACGGGTGGCGTAGTCGACATAACGAACTTTGTAACATCTGTAGGACTGCCACATACTCTGAGCTTGACACCCTGGGCACGGACCGGGTCACAGCCACTCGGAGACTACAACCCCCATCTGATCCGGCTCCGGGTATTCCCCTAAAGAATATGGCCCAGGGGGCGCGTCAACTTTGGCGTAGTCGGCAGGATCACGTGCCCGCAACACCCGGGTACTGCGTGCCTGAAGAAAAGAACAAGTTCACCTCAAAAAGAAGTCTCCTGCCGGTTCCGGAGGGTCCCCGCCATCGGACTCCGTCACAGATCGATTCCCGCCGGTTGTCCGCCATTAACAGCTTTTTCCCGCCATCTGCAGAGTTTCCCGCCACTGGGAGATGATTCCCGCCATTTCCAAAGGTTTCCCGCCTTGGAAGAGCAGACGCCATTATGGGCGTGCCAGAGGGTGGCAAGAGGCCACCTCCCATCGTGGGCCAGGACCGAAAATGGCGCCAAAAGTGGAAACCGCCCCCACCAACAGAGACTGTGATGCTAGAGGTGTCTGTCAGCGTGAAAGAACTGCCCCTGGAGCTGACAATCACCAAGTGGCCCCGGGACCGCCCTCGATGTGGGAGGACTGAGAAGGAGAGAGCAAAGATGGGTGTCGCCTGGAGCAGTCTGGAGAGAGCGCACCCGGAGACAAGAAGCCTAGAGCTGAGTCCAGAAGAAGCTTACCCGGAGATGGGAGAAGAGCAGAGCAGCACCGGCCCGCTGGCCAGGAGCCTGCTGGAGACAACGGAAGGAGAGCAGAGCAGCACCGACCCGTTGGTCAGGAGCCTGCTAGAAGCAACGACCCCACTAGGCTTAGTGGAGGTCTTGGCACAGCTCCCCCGAGATCGGGAGTGTGCACAGACTGCGCTGGAGGGCCTCGCACGGAGGATGGCCCGGGTGCAACGAGAGACGTTGGCGGAGTGGAGCCGAGAGATGGCCCAGCGGACCGAGACTCGTCAGCGGAGCACGCCACCCGAGACGAGGAGACAGACCGCCTCTGAGGATGGCGCAGGAGGACCGAAGGCCGGAGACGGTGCCGAGAAGGGAGCCGAACGAAAGGAGGCAGGTAAAGGGGACGCCTCTACCCCAAACCGGGAAACCGCGTACCTGCCCCAGCTCCCCGTCGCAGAGCCCGAAGTACCCCCTGCCATGCCCATAACCGCAACGTCACCGCCACAGACTAGGCCTCAACCGGAAGCCGCGGCCGCGACCCCTGTGACGTCATACGCCTCGACCCCGAGCGTGACCAAGCAGGAAGTACCATCGGCCTGGTCGCAAGGCCTAGTACCCCCGGGCGCCGCAATTCCAACAGCGCCCCCTACCTCCGCGGAGCCACCGGCCTGGTCGCAGGGCCAAGTAGCCCAGGGCGCCGCCGTCCTTACGGTGCCCTTCACTTTCCAGGTGCCCCAGGCCTGGCCGCAAGGCCTGGGCAACCCGGGCGCCACCACCACCGCGCCCATAAAACCAAGAGTGCTGCATCTGGGAGAAGATCTGTTCGCCCAACATACGTGCCCGGATGGGCAGCCCTTTATATGGCCACCGGAGTTTCACCATCCCCGACTCCGGAAAGAGAGACCCCTAGACGAGCCCCTGATTCCGGTTCCAAAGCCCGTAAAGAGGATCTCGCCCCCGCTAGAGGAGGCACAGTTTGAGTGGGACCCCACCGGAGAAGACCTCATGGGGTTCACTCAGGAGACCCGGGCGGCTGCAGCGGAGCGTGCAGAGTGCTGCCGGCAGCAGCTCGAGGTCTTTGAGAGGGAGCGGAGAGAGAGGCGGGTCCGGGAACAACAAGCCCAAATAAAGAGCGCGGAGCAGAAGAGCCGGGCCAGGAGGAGTCCCCGTGCAGCGCATGGTCCCCCTTCCACCGGGACTGTGATCAAGTTTAATATGCAGCACGGGTGGGGCTTCATCCGAGATCACCGCACCCCAGGCGACGTCTTCGTGACCAGGAGAGACGTTGAGTCCCACCTACCGGAGGGACACAGAGGTCGTGACCTGTATATAGGGGACGAGGTCACCTTCACCCGGCACAAGTGTGCCAAAGGACCCTACGCCCTCCATGTGCATCGCCTGACGGAGGAGGAGCTGCGGTGTGAGGAGGAGCAAGTGGACCCGGACGGGTCTGAAGCTAAAGTTAATCACAAAGAAAAAGCAGGAGGACGTCGTCGTTGAGTACAGCGGAGTAGAAGCTGTATATAGTTGCCCGTCGGGGCACAGTGAACTGTTGCTAATATAGTCCCCGTTGGGACCAGAGAATTGAACTGTTACCCGTATTTCCCTTAATCCCTCTGACCGAGGACTGAGAGCGGTCATCCCTATTCCCATTACCTGGCCGAGGACTGAGAGCGGCCATATTACCTTGTATATAGTTGCGCTTCCTAAAGCGCCCCCTACCGGTTTTATAGGAAAACCATTTTTCTAGAGAGACTGTCGCACTTTACCCGGTCACAAGTTGCACCGTGACCGGAGGTACCAGAAGACAAGAGTGTTATTTATGAAAAGTTTTATATGAAAAGTTTTATATGTGTTTATTATGTTTTATGAAAAAAAATGTATGTTTGTGGATGTTTTTGTCTTGCAGCCCGAGGGCGTGCTGTGATTTACCAGGGGGGAATGTAGCACCCTGAGGATTCGGCTGCTACAGGGGTGTTGCACCTCAACCCAGAGGTGTGATATTCCACTCCCGGGTAAGGATGGAGTGTGGAACTGAGCTCAGTAGGCTGCATGCACTACACACATCCCATTTCCGAGGAGCAGACCAACGGTACTCCCACTTAGAAATGTGCAGGTACGACCGAGTCTGTTCCTGGCTGGAGTGGGGGGGGGGTGGTACATCCCAGTAGTGTAGGGGCAGATAGGGGGAGCAGCCTGGGTAAAGTTAGGAGCTCATTGGGTGCTGGTCACCTGAGCTCACACATAGAGGGAGTATATAAGGTGGGCACCATCTTAGATCAGGGTCAGTCTTTTGCAGAGAGGAGTCAGTCAGTCAGCGAGTCTTTGCAGAGAAGCCAAAGTGAGAGAGGAGAAGAAAGAAAGACCCAGAGGGGGAGACAGAAGGAACTCTGAGAACCCAAGTACAACCCTAGGGTGAAGAGTTGGCAACAGGGTACCGGATCCCAAACTGGTGGGGGCTAAAGCATACCTCAGCCAGAGACCGGAGGCCGTGGGCAGGATCTGCCACGGCCACCCACCACATCCACCCTGAAGGCAAACCACGTGTAGGGTCAGGGAACCCAAGGCCAAGGGTCTCCCAACAGAAGGCCCGAGGGAGCTGGACCTAGGTGGATCCCTGGTGGGGACGGCCAGAAGAAAGGACAAGAAGGAGGGCTCAGGGACACGCTCCGGACTTGCTTGGGGGTTGGCTGAATCCAGGACCTGGTGGACGCAGCACGGCTCGGGTGGTCACTCAAGGCCGGAGTGACCGGAATATCTGCAGTAAGTAAACACCCTGAACTGCACAACCCGACTCTGTCTTTAATTATCATCCACGCTGCACCACCACAACCCCCATCCTCTGCACCTGACCCCCTGAGGCCATACCCCTCCCGTTGGGGGTTATACTATCTAAAGCTGCACCAACACCATCAGCCTCAGCGGACCCTGCTGCAGCGGCGGCCGTAGTGACCGCAATCCAACGGGTGGCGTAGTCGACATAACGAACTTTGTAACATCTGTAGGACTGCCACATACACCCTGGGCACGGACCGGGTCACAGCCACTCGGAGACTACAACCCCAATCTGATCCGGCTCCGGGTATTCCCCTAAAGAATATGGCCCAGGGGGCGCGTCACATGCAGTATAGCATATTACAAACATAAGTCCCATTATTGGGGAGTGGGTGTCCCATAGTATTTGCTTATGCCTTGCAAGCAAAAGCTGCCAAAAATAAGAATGGAGGAACTTGCAATGCTGGCACCCTGGTGGTATAGTGGTGGTGGCGGCTGAGGATAAGGAGAAGAAGATAAAACAGCCGAAACGAGGAAGCGTATACCCATTTGTGGGTGTGAAGCGGTGCATGTGAATACACCTCCCGAAATAACACAGTGGATTTGACTTTATGTTTCTCTGCTGTCATTTGGTGTGATGAGAAGTCTGGCCCAATCCAGCCCTTGTTCATTTTGATAAGGGTCAGCTTGTCAGCATTGTCAGTTCACAGGCGAGTGCGCTTATCAGTTATAATTCCCCCAGCGGCACTAAAAACACGCTCCGATAACACGCTAGCGGCAGGGCAGGCCAGGACCTCCAAGGAGTACAGAGCGAGTTCATTCCAAGTGTCCAGCTTGGATACCCAATAATTAAAAGGCACAGAGGAATCACGGATGACGCTGGTACGGTCGGCAAGGTACTCCCTCACCATCTTTTGAAACGTTCCACTCCTTGTGAGAGTACCCCGTGCCTCAGGGCCTGTTAGCTGGGCGGGTGTCAGAAAACTGTCCCAGAACGTTGACAGTGTTCCCCTGCCTCTGCTGGATTGGAGTTGCATCTCTCTCGCCTGTACGCCTTGGTTGGGCAACGAACTGTGACCTCTGCCGCTAGCGTGTTCAGATGGGAATTTTTTTAAGAGTTCTGCAGCAAGGGCCTTCTGGTACTGCCCCATTTTTGTAGACCTCTCCACCTCAGGAATAAGAGAGTGAAAGTTCTCCTTGTAGCGGGGGTCTACAAGTGTCACCAACCAGTAATGACCGTCACCCAGCATTTTGACAACGCGAGGGTCACGGTTAAGGCAGCATAACATAAAGTCAGCCAAGCATGCCAGACTGGTAACGGGCAAGATTTCCGTGTCCTCACCAAGATGACGACTGACCATGCTCTCCTCCTCCTCCTCCTCTTCCTCCTCCCCCCTGTCCTCAGGCCACCCACGCTGAACCGACGGTATGACACTTGTACAGGTACTACCGTCTACAACGCATGAAAGCAGCTCCTGTTCTTCCTCCTCCTCCTCCTCCTCCTCTCCCTCATTGTCCCCCAATGCACATTGGCATGAGATGAGGCTGGGCTGTGTGTAATCGCCCGCTACGGCTTCTTGATCCATCTCATCATACTCTGGCTGCAATTCCTCCTCTTTAATTCTCTGCAGAGAGCGTTGCAAAAGACAGACAAGTGGGATGCTGACACTAATGATGGCGTCATCGCCACTCACCATCTTGGTGGCCTCCTCAAAGTTTTTCAGGATGGTACATATGTCAGACATCCAGGTCCACTCCTGAGGTCTTATGTGTGGAGTCTGACCTGAAGATCGACGGCCTTGTTGCAGCTGGTACTCCACAACTGCTCTCTTCTGCTCACAAATCCTTTGTGGAGGGTAGAGTTCCAACGTGTGGGGACATCACACACCAGTCGGTGTGCCGGAAGCTGCAAACACTGCTGCAACACAGCAAGGGCGGCGGAAGCTGTAGCCGACTTCCGAAAATGAGCTGACAGGCGGCGTACTTTCACGAGCAGATCTGGCAACTCGGGGTACGATTTAAGAAACCGCTGAACCACGAGGTTAAGCACATGAGCCAGGCATGGTACGTGTGTGATCTCACCTCGCATCAGAGCCGCCACCAGGTTACGGCCATTGTCACACACGACCATGCTGGGATGTAGGTTCAGCACTCTCAGCCACAGATCTGCCTGCTCTTTCACAGCTGTCCACAACTCACAAGCAGTGTGAGGTTTATCAACTAAGCTTATGAGTTTCAGCACAGCCTGTTGCTGCTTGGCGGAGTCAGTACTGCAATGCTTCCAGCTTGTAAGTGATGTGGTGATATCTGAGATGGAGGCTGAACATGAGGAGGAGGAGGATGCGCAGGAGCTGTACACTGTGGGGGCAACTCTGACTGACATAGGGCCCGCAATCCTCGGTGTGGGGAGGATGTGTTCCGTTCCAAGGTCCGACTGGGTCCCGGCTTCCACTATGTTTACCCAGTGTGCCGTCAGAGAGATGTACCGTCCCTGGCCACAAGCACTTGTCCACGTGTCCGTTGTCAGGTGGACTCTCCCAGTAACTGCGTTGTTGAGGGCACGGCAGATGCTTTGGGACACGTGCTTGTGTAGTGCGGTGATGGCACACCGGGCAAAATAGTGTCGGCTGGGGACCGAGTACCGAGGGACGGCCACCGCCATAAGATTGCGGAAGGATTCTGTCTCCACCAGCCTAAATGGCAGCATTTTCAATGCAAGCAGTCGTGAAATGTGCGAATTTAGGACTGTGGCCTGTGGGGCGTTAGCTGCGAATTTCCGCTTTCGTTCAAAGGTCTGGGATATGGACAATTGAACACTGCGGTGGGAAGTGGACGTGGACGTTGATGCTGTTTCTTGAGAAACTGCCATAACAAGTGAAGACTGAGAGGAGGGGGCATCTTTACATGCAGTATGGACAGGGGATTGCCTTGCACACACAACAGGGGATTCCATTGCACGCACAACAGTGGAAGAAGCAGTGGTGACACCCGCTGACACTGGTCGTGGACCCTGGGTTTCGCCCCACAAAGTCGGGTGCTTTGCTGCCATGTGCCTGATCATGCTGGTGGTGGTCAGGCTGGTAGTTTTGTCACCCCTGCTGATGCTGGCATGGCAAGTGGAACATACGGCCTTTTTGGGGTTATCAGCAGAGTCTTTAAAGAAATTCCAGACTCTGGAAGACCTACCGCTTGTACTGGCAAAGTCCCTCGTATTGGTGTTATGGGGAATGGTTGCCTGCCTTCTGTCTGCCGCCAACACACTGCATCTTCCTGCCTGTTGGGGTATTCTGCCTCCCTCCCCCTGTGTGCTGCTGGCCTCACTCTGCATGTCCTCCTTCCACGTTGGGTCAGTTACTAGATCATCCACCACCTCCTCCTCTTCCACTTGCACACCACGATCCTCCTCCTCACTTCCTGGCAATTGTGTCTCGTCATCGTCCACCTCTTGTGACAGATTGCCAACGTCGACTTCCTGTGGCCGTGGCTGTTCAAATATTTGGGCATCGCAACATGGGATCTCCTCTTCCACCACTTCAAGCATATCAGGCGAGGGGCCCAAATATGGAAATGGACCAGTGAACAGCTCTTCAGAGTGTCCAAGTGTGGGATCACTTGCTGTCTGACGACACTCGGCATGGTGGGAGGAAGGAGCATCAGGGTGAGGAGGAGTATGCGGTCGAGACTCACGGCTACTAAGAGTTGACCGTGTGGAAGACAGACCGGAGGTGGTGGTGGTGCCCAGGTAACTGGAAATATTATCTGCTATCCAATTAATAACCTGTTCACACTGATCAGTTCTCAATACTGGTGTTGTTCTGTGCTTCCCTAGTAATTCGGTCAAGAAGTGGGAGCGAGAAGATGTGGCTGTTGGTTGTGGCACATTTTCACATTGGCCACGGCCCCGTCCTCTGCACGAACAATCACCAGAACGTCCAGTTCCACGTCCCTTGCCACGCGCCTTGCCTAATGTAAATGAAGTAAAATAGCTTACACTTGCACTATCAATGGAAAAAGGGTAATAAACAGTAGATTAGAACCGTGGAAGAGGAAAACCACAGTTATTGTTTACTGGGGTATACCACACTTTTTTAAATAGAGATATTTGCGGCTGAACAGTGAGCGACACACTCAAAGTGCTTTTTTTTTAGATACCAAAGGCCCAAAACTAGATAGTACAGCGATTTGACCCGTGGAACTGCGAAACCACACTGGGATGTCGGGCCTACACAAGACTATTTTCAACAGATATATTTTTGTGTCACAACAGTCAGGAGGCACTACTGTTTTTCTTTACGGAAAAAACTACCAAAAGCTGAATAATAGAGATTTTTTACTGTGGGATGGCAAAACCACAGTTATTGCTTACTGGGGTATACCACACTTTTTTAAATAGAGATATTTGCGGCTGAACAGTGAGCGACACACTCAAACTGCTTTTTTTTTAGATACCAAAGGCCCAAAACTGGATAGTACAGCGATTTTACCCATGGAACTGCGAAACCACACTGGGATGTCGGGCCTACACAAGACTATTTTCAACAGATATATTTTTGTGTCACAACAGTCAGGAGACACTACTGTTTTTCTTTACGGAAAAAACTACCAAAAGCTGAATAATAGAGATTTTTTACCGTGGGATGGCAAAACCACAGTTATTGTTTACTGGGGTATACCACACATTTTTAAATAGAGATATTTGCGGCTGAACAGTGAGCGACACACTCAAACTGCTTTTTTTTTAGATACCAAAGGCCCAAAACTGGATAGTACAGCGATTTTACCCATGGAACTGCGAAACCACACTGGGATGTCGGGCCTACACAAGACTATTTTCAACAGATATATTTTTGTGTCACAACAGTCAGGAGACACTACTGTTTTTCTTTACGGAAAAAACTACCAAAAGCTGAATAATAGAGATTTTTTACCGTGGGATGGCAAAACCACAGTTATTGTTTACTGGGGTATACCACACTTTTTTAAATAGAGATATTTGCGGCTGAACAGTGAGCGACACACTCAAACTACTTTTTTTTTAGATACCAAAGGCCCAAAACTGGATAGTACAGTGATTTGACCCATGGAACTGCGAAACCACACTGGGATGTCGGGCCTACACAAGACTATTTTCAACAGATATATTTTTGTGTCACAACAGTCAGGAGACACTACTGTTTTTATTTACGGAAAATATACCAAAACCTGAATAATAGAGATTTTTTACCGTGGGATGGCAAAACCACAGTTATTGTTTACTGGGGTATACCAGACTTTTTTAAATATATAGATTTGCGGCTGAACAGTGAAAGACACACTCAAACTGTTTTTTTTTTAGATACAAATGGCCCAAATTGGATAATACAGAGGTTTGAACCGTGGAAGTGCCAAACAACACTTCTGTTTCTCTAGCCTACACCAGACTATTTTCAACAGTTATATTTGTGTCTGAAAAATCAGAGACACGTTTTTTTTTTGGGGGGGGGACACACCAAAAGGTTAATAAGTCGGGTATTTGTTCAGTGTGAAGGAGGAGGAAAAAAAAAGGAGGATTTAGATGAAAAAAAAAGGATTTTTCCTGGGCCCTGACACCTGGTGCTAAGTCCAGCAATTTCAGCGACAGGAGCACACAGGACTGTAATGCAGCGTTTGCTGGTATAACCACTGTGTCTCCTATAAAGCCTGCCTGCCTGGTATATGGGATGGATATTAGTCCTGAAAAGGACTGTTTGTTTGTTCTGGCAGCCTTTACAGACCCTACACTAACTATTTCGCAGTTTATATCTCTCCCTAAATCAGCAGCGCTGTCCCTACACTGTTTAATCCGGAGCGACTGTGTCCAAGATGGCGGTGCCCGGTTTTAAATATTCGAGGTGACGCTGTGCGGCCAGCCAATCACTGTAATGCCCACAACCAACATGGCTGCAGCATTACAGTGACTGGCTGGCAATCCCTGCATGTTCATTGGCTCTGTAAAGAGCGCCAAACATGCAGGGCGGAGACCCGAGCTCCCGCCGAGTTACCCGGAAATGCTCGGTGCTCGCCGAACATCCCGAGTAGCGTGATGCTCAGGCGAGTACCGAGCAGTGTCGAGCATGTTCGCTCAACACTATTAGTAATTTTAAAGCTTAAAACGGTTGGTGAGGTGATTTTAACAAATCATCAAGCTTTTACTATCCCCAGGATGACACAGGGGTAGGAAAGTCATTTCGGATCCATGATTTTTTCATCTTTATGAACGTGAGTCTGTCTACATTATCAGTGGAGAGCCGCGTGCACTTATCTGTCAGCACACCACCAACAGCGCTGAACACACGTTCAGACAGAATGCTGGCTGCGGGGCATGACAAGATCTCCAAGGCGTAAGTGGCGAGCTCCGGCCATTTATCCAGATTGGAAGCCCAAAAAGAGCAAGGGTCTAATGACACAGTCATGGCTTCAATGTTTACTTGGAGATACTCCTGTACCATCAACTCTAGGCGTTGACTATGTGTCAGACTTCTTGTCTCCTGTGGACTTGCAAAGGATGGGCTAAAAAAGTGGTGAAAAGATTCCGCAAAATTGATGTTACCAGCAGATACTGTGGTTCTGTTACGGTTTGAGTGCTGAACACTTGACGGTCCCACGGTTGGCAAGTTGGAACTGTGAGATTCACTATGTGCACCACTGGTATTTTGTGGAAAAGCACATGTAAGATTCTGCAACAGTCTCTGCTAATACTGCTGCATGCGTGCATCCCTTTCTATGGCAGGAATAATTTCTGCAAATTTCTTGCGCATCCAGGAGCACCAAGTCACTGTTATGTTGGTGGCGAGGTAACAATCATGCTTCCTTCCGCTGTCCTCTCCCCCCACCTCGCACAACAGAAATGTGATCAAGGTCTCCCTCATCTGATGAGTCTTCCATCAGTTCGTCCTCCACTTCTTCCTGGGCTCCTGCACCTTCCTCACTAGTTTGGCTGCTACCATGCACCCTGCTAAAACCATCTCCCCCACCCTCACATGCCTGCCGCCTTGGTGCTGCCGACCGTCTGGACCTTACTTCCTCCACCTCCTCTTTTGCCACCACCTGACTCCGAATTCTGTTTAACATGTGCTCCAGCATGTAAATCACCGGAATAGTCATGCTGATAATGGCATCGTCAGCACGAAACATCTTCGTCGCCATTTCAAAACTGTGCAGAAGGGTGCATAGGTCCCTGATCTGAGACCACTCCTCCAGCGTGATTTGCCCCACCTCTGGATCTCGTTGGCCCAGGCTATACGTCAGAACGTATTGCACCATGGCTTGTCGGTGCTGCCACAGTTGCTGCAACATGTGCAGAGTTGAATTCCACCTGGTAGGCACATCTCATTTTAGCCGATGAAGTGGCAGGCCCAACGACTTCTGTAGAGATGTAAGTCGCTGAGCTGTTGGATGGGAATGGCGGAAGTGAGCACACAGCGACCGTGCCCTCTGCAGAAGGCCATCTAGTCCGGGATAGTGGGCTAAAAATTGCTGGACAACCAGGTTCAACACGTGAGCCATACAAGGCACATGTGTGACATTGCCCCGGCAAAGGGCTGCACCCAGGTTTGCAGCATTGTCGCACACGGCCTTCCCTGGTTTCTGGTCCAGTGGAGACAACCATTCAAGAAACTGGTTCTCCAGAGCTGACCACAACTCCTCAGCTGTGTGACTCACATTTCCCAGACATTTCAAAGTAAAAACCGCCTGATGACGTTGAGCCCTGCTGCCAGCATAGTAAGTAGGTGTGCAGGATCCCTTCTGCGCAGTTAGAAAGCTTGTGGCATTACCAGACAGGCTTTGGGTGCAGGTGGAGGACCGAGAGGGGGTTGAGGAGGCAGAAGCAGTGGAGGAAAATTGAGATAAAGAGGATTGACGCACAACTCGTGGGGACGGCAAGACTTGGACAGCAGCCCCTTGTCCTCCTGTCACCATAGTTACCCAGTGCCCAGTCAGTGACATGTATCGCCCCTGTCCATGCCTACTCGTCCAAGTGTCTGTGGTGAAATGCACCCTGTCACACACAGAGTTTCTCAAAGAAGCGGTGACGTTGTGTGCGACATGCTGGTGGAGCGCAGGCACACCTTTCTTTGAGAAGAAGTGCAGACTGGGCATCTGGTACTGGGGCACTGCGACGGACATAAGGTCTCGAAAATCCTCTGTGTCCACCAGGCGGAAAGGAAGCATTTCTGTAGCCAAGAGCTTGCAGATGGTGAAATTCAACCTCTTAGCTTTCTCATGGCTAGGAGGAAATGGTCTTTTACTTGTCCACATCTGAGGGACCGAGGGCTGGCTGTTGTGCTTAGACGGGGTTGAGAAGGGTGTCCCCGGCAAACTGCCGGTCTGTGAGGAAGATGCAGGTGGACATGTTAGGTTGCCTTGATCCAAAGGTGGTGCTATCGATGTCGGACAGCGCTCAACACCAGCTTGTGTTACCACCTCCAAAGAAAATGATGACCTGCCAATCACGCTGGCTGTTGCGGGTAAAGAGGTGGCTGGTCTGCGTCCCAAAACAGGTGTGACTGCTGTCCCCCCAGTCACAGAGGATGAAGAGGCCGCAGATGCACAAGATGGGGCAGATGGTGGTTGGCCCGGCCGGCTAGGCCGCATTGTAGCACAGTGAGCTTCCCACTGCAACTTATGCTTCATGTCCATGTGCCGGTTCATACATGAAGTACTCAAACTATGTATTTTTTGGCCTCCACTTAGCTTTTGCTGACAAATGCTACAGATAACACGAGTTGGGTCATCTTTATCGATCTGAAAAAATGCCCAGGCTATGCAAGGCTTAGCACCCATGCGACCTGAAGAGCCACCACGACTTGTGGTCAGAGGCAGAGTTGTGTTTGAGCATGCAGTTGTTGACGTGCTTCCAGTACTACGTCTCTGTCCAGGAAGGCGCAACCTGACCTCATCGTCACTAGCATCCTCCTTCACCTCCTCTGCTGACCTCATCTCTTGGCTGACTGTGGGTTGACAGTAAGTGGGACCTCCAACCTCATCATCATCACCCTGTGAGTTATCACACCCGTCGTCCTCAAAGCCAACCTGTTCCTGCCCTGACAAAAAACTAAAGTTGTCGCTCCAATCAGGTATTTGAGTCTCATCATCGTCTTCCTCATTGTCTCCACCAACAGGAGTTACAGTTTGGGAATGAGGGTCTACATTATGGTCAGAACCTTCTGCGTCTGGTCCTGAATCCGACTCATAAAGATTCTGGGCATCAGTGCAGATCATTTCCTCATCTGGATTCACAGAAGCTCAGGAGCCGACCTCTGATTCCCAGGCTATAGTATGAGTAAACAGCTCTGCAGACTCAACCATCTGTTCTACCCCATACTCAGACGGGCAGCTGGAGACTTGGGAGCTGTGAGGAAGCAAGTGCGATTGGGGTGACACCTCTGAGGACTGGAGTATTTGTGATGTTGAACTTGAGGTGGAGGAGAGCCCACTTAAAGGATCACTTGATATCCGTTGAAGCACCTGCTGTTTTTGTGCCTCATCTGGAATTTGTAGTGATTGGTGTGGCAGTAAGAAAGGGATCTTATGACATTGTCCGCTAAAAGAAGTAGACATTTTAGTTTGGCTGGAAGATGGTCTTTCTTCTGCAGATGTTACTGTTGCTTTAACACCTACCCCACGGACACAACCTTTTTTCCCCTTCCCAACACGCCTATTCTCCTTTCCACCAGTAGCAGGCCTTTTTCCACTCATTTTGGTGGTTAACTAATTCACAACTCTGGAGCTGTTTTCACAAAAAAACAATGGATGGGAACCGAGCAGAGCTGAGTGGCCAAACCGTGGTATTAGGCCAAAAGTATTGGCTGGGTTAGATGCAGATAAAATTTATATTGAATTTGCAACCTGATGGAGGTCAGTATAGATGGACTAATAGACCAAGTCCCACACACTGCTAGAAGCCTAAATATTTTTTCAGAGCTAGATGCAGAAAAAAATTAGATTGAATTTGCAACCTGATGGAGGTCAGTATAGATGGACTAATAGACCAAGTCCCACACACTGCTAGAAGCCTAAATATTTTTTCAGAGCGAGATGCAGAAAAAAATTAGATTTAATTTGCAACCTGATGGAGGTCAGTATAGGTGAACTAATAGAGCAAGTCCCACACACTGCTAGAAGCCTAAATATTTTTTCAGAGCTAGATGCAGATAAAAATTATTTTTAATTTGCAACCTGGTGAAGGTTAGTTTAGGTTAACTAATAGAACAAGTCCCACACACTGCTACAAGCTGAAATATTTTTTCAGAGCTAGATGCAGAAAACAATTATATTTAATTTGCAACCTGATGGAGGTCAGTATAGATGGACTAATAGAACAAGTCCCACACACTGCAACAAGCTGAAATATTTTTTCAGAGCTAGATGCAGAGAAAAATTAGATTGAATTTGCAACCTGATGGAGGTCAGTATAGATGGACTAATAGACCAAGTCCCATACACTGCTAGAAGCCTAAATATTTTCAGAGCTGGATGCAGAAAAAAATTAGATTTAATTTGCAACCTGATGGAGGTCAGTATAGATGGACTAATAGACCAAGTCCCACACACTGCTAGAAGCCTAAATATTTTTTCAGAGCTAGATGCAGATAAAAATTATTTTTAATTTGCTACCTGGTGGAGGTTAGTATAGATGGACTAATAGAACAAGTCCCACACACTGCTACAAGCTGAAATATTTTTTCAGAGCTAGATGCAGAAAAAAATTATATTGAATTTGCATCCTGATGGAGGTCAGTATAGATGGACTAATAGAACAAGTCCCACACACTGCTAGAAGCTGAAATATTTTTTCAGAGCTCGATGCAGAAAAATATTATATTGAATTTGCAACCTGGTGGAGGTTAGTATAGATGGACTAATAGAATGATGCTATGCCCAAAAGGTTTTACTTCACTAGGTGCAGTAAAAAAAATTGTATTCTATACACATGTGGTGTAGCTTGCAACACAGATAGGCTACTCCACTGACTAACACACTCTGCAATAGGCCAAAAAGGATTTTCTTTACTAGATTTAGCCAAATGCTGTGAAAAAAACTTGCACAGCACTGGTACAGACCTGCCTGGCAAAAAGTGATAGGAACTGATGTAAACTAGCCCTGAAAAGGACTGCAATTACAATTAGTCTTTACTCCCACAGCCTATCTATTTAAGAGGACAGACCTGCCTGATAAAAGTCGTAGGAAATGATGTAACCTAGTCCTTAAAAGGACTGCAATCACAACTCTTCCCTACTCCCAAGCTATCTGTAGATTTGTGCGAAAATTGGCTTGAAATTAACAAAGTATAGCGCACACAGCAACAGCGGTGCCATCTAGCACGCAGCTGCAGCAGTGAGAAAATGGTGGCGACGGGGAAAATGGCTGGGTCTTATGGGGCAAGGACATGTGACATACACTGCCAATGATACATGCCCTTGCTTGTGTGAAAAAAAGCAGTTCGCTCCAAGTGTGTACGCTGCTGATAGGCTGACAGACTTCACCTCCCCACTGTAAATGCGGGAAAGAGAAAAAAAAATGGAGATCTTCATTATTCCTGCAGAGATCCATCCCCTGCCTCTCCCCCCGCCCCGCTGTACACTCAAACTGCGTATTAACATTAATTTTCAGCATTACTGAGAAAAAATCCAGTTATGATTTTGGTGCACGAACAGTTTTCGAACATAACCTCGAACAGCCGAATTTTTTTCAAATCGTTCGTGTTCGCCGAACAGCTCGAACACCGCCCAAAACAGCTCGAATTTGAGATTGGCGAACAGTTCGAGTCGAACACCGCTCATCTCTATTCATTATCCCTTGGTGTTGAAAAGAGCCGGTACCTCTGCCACCAGCATTTTCTGAGGGTGATGTTTTCAGCAACTGATCTACAATGGCCTTCTTGAACAATTCATTTGTAAAGCAATTTGTTGACTCCAAAAGGAGAAAAGGAAATTTCTCCTACCGTGGATTGAGAAAGGTGGTCAACCAGTATAGGTAGCTCTTGTCACCTGCACCTTAAAAATATCTCCAGAATCCAACCTTTTCTCACCTTTGAAACTGCTAAAACTCTTACTGTTAGTCTTATTCACTCTCGTCTGGACTACTACAACTCTCTTCTGATCGGTCTCCCTCTTACCAAACTTTTGTCACTTTAATCCGTCCTGAATGCGGCAGCCAGGGTCGTATTTCTGTCCAGCCAGTTCACCGATGCCTCCATCTTGTGCCAGTCCCATTTGCTACAGGGTCCAATATACACTCATCACTCTCACCCACAAAGCTCTCCACAGTTCTGCACCACCTTATATCTCCTCTCTCTTCTCTGTCTATCGCCCTACACATGCCCTCTGTTCTACAAATGACCTAAGACTAACATCCCCATAATCCGAACTTCACACCTCCGTCTATAAGACTTCTCTTGTGCTGCACCAGTTCTCTTGAATGCTCTACCCCAGACGATCCGACTGATGCCCAGCCACCTTGTCTTCAAGCGCGCATTAAAAACCCATCTCTTTAAACAAGCCTACCACCTCAACAACTCAGTAAACTAAGTTTCCCCTGTTCCCTCCTTCTAAATATTATTCTGAATCTGCACCCTACTATTCATCTGTCTCCACACCCTCCATGAACACGATGAATACACTCGATACTTGATTATTGCACTTAAACATACTGGCTGATGACCGGATCATGCAGTCTTACATGAAAATCCCTACTTAATATAATTGCCTGACCTGAAATAACAAGCACTTTTCACCTATTGTGTCCACTCATTTTCTTGTTGAATGTAAGCTTGCAAGCTGGGACCTCACTCCTAACGTGACTGTTTAAACTGAATTTATTGTATGTTCATGTCTCCGTTTAATTGTAAAGTGCTGCAGAAAATGTTAGCACTATATAAATAAAAATTATTATTATTATTACTGTTGGATAAAATGTGTATCACAGACACTTATACATGAACGGCGCCATGTGGGCCAAGCTGCAACAAGGCAAATGTTCTGTGTCCCCAACAGTAGAAACAGTACCCATCCTCTCCTCACTCTGACTCGCTTCCTCCTTCTCCTTCTCCACCTCCTCCTCTCCAGCACATCCAGGCTGGTCAGACAGGAAGCTTGGGTTGGGGGTCCCCTCTGTAGCATTACGAGTCCCCTCCGTAGCACATAAAAACAAGTCCTCCCCCTCATCATCTTCCTCCTCGTCACCCAATGTTGCCTCAGAATATTGGCTGGGCTGGGTAGTATCACCCATTGGGAAATCTGGCTCCATACCAACATGCTGGGCACTCAAAGCATCCTCTTTGAGATTAAGCAGTGATTGTTTCAAGAGACACAGCAGCGGGATGGTTACACTGAAAATAGACTGATCACCCCTCACAAGGTTGGTGCAGTACTCAAAGTTCTCAAGAGCCTCACAAATGTTAGCGATCCAAACCCACTCGACAGTTGTTATGTGTGGTGGCTGACTCTCAGTCTGACCGGCATGCTGAAGCTGGTATTCAGCTACTGCCCTCTGCTGTTCACTAATCCTCGCCAACATATGATAGGTGGAGTTCCACCACGTGGGCAGGTCGCAAATAAGTTGGTGACTTGGCAAATTCCAGCGCTTTTGCAACACTGTAAAATCAGCAAAAGCAGTAGAGGAATGGCGGAAATAGGCGCTAATACGGCGCACCTTCTCAAGTAGGTACGGCAAGTCACGGAAAGTTTTCAGAAATTTCTGAACAAATAGGTTCAGCACGTGAGCCATGCATGGCACGTGTACCAGCTTGCCGATCTTTAAAGCCGCAACCAGGTTACGCCCATTATCGCAGATGACCAGATAGGGTTGGAGGTGCAGCGGGGAGAGCCACTGATCGGTCTGTTATTTTAAAGCTTGCCACAGTTCTGTTGCAGTGTGTGCTTTCTGGCGTAAACAGATCAGCTTCAGCAGAGTGTCTTGCCACTTTGCCGATGAGGGAGGGTAATTCAGCAGAGGATGAGGAGCAGGAGAAGGGGAGAGAGGAAGTGGAATATGAAGAGGTGGAAACCCTGACAGAAGTTGGGCTCGCTATTCTTAGCATAGGTGGGATGTGTGATGTAACATCCCTTGCGGCGTGCTTGCATAGTGCACCACCTCCCACTATGCAAGACCGCAATCTTACCTGTCAGTCCATGCTGCACTCTTTGCTCCAGTGTCTGCTCTGTCCATGTCTCTTGTCTGATTGCTTAGGGCGTCGGTGTGGCTTTCTGCTTGTTTCTTACAGCTACTGTGTGCACAGTCCTAATGTGTCCCCAGCCTATTGCTGTGAGTCACTGGATACTTAAACCCTCTCCACCCAGTGGGAGGTGCCTGAGCAACACTTTCTTACAGTCTGTGTTCTGTGCAACTGTTTGTTGCCAGGTCCTGTCCTGACTCTGTTTCCGCTACCCTGGGGGCCGAATACCCAGGGCCACAACCTGTATCTCTGACTTCTAGTCTGTTTCCGCCACCCTGGGGGCTGAGTTCCCAGGCTCGTTCCTGTATCTTATTCCCGGTTCAGTTCCTGTCTGAACAGTGTCCTAGCCCGTTACTTGTTTCTCTCTATGTCCGTACCTTCCCTTTGCCTGCAGTGTCTGAACTTGCACCTAACTCCAACTCGTTGTCTCTGTACTTCTGTTTGTGAGTTTTGTGTCCACTCACTACTTCATTGTAAGTACCTTGTGTGTATCTGGTTCTGCTTGTCCCTTTTCCCTGCCTCCGCATCTGCCTCCTGTGTTTTAACCATCTTCCTGTATTTTCCAGTCTGTTACCGCATCTGCCGGTTTTGCTCTGCTCAGCTTGTCTACCGCATCTGCCGGTTTTGCTCTGCTCAGCTTGTCTACCGCATCTGCCGGTTTTGCTCTGCACAGCTTGTCTAAAGCATCTGCGGGTTTTGCTCTGCTCAGCTTATCTACCGCACCTGTGGGTTTTGCTCTGCCAAGCTTGTCTGCCGCACCTGCGGGTTTTGCTCTGCTCAGCTTGTTTACCGCACCAGTGGGTTTTGCTCTGCTCAGCTTGTCGACCGCTTCTGCGGGTTTTGCTCTGCTCAGCTTGTCTACCGCATCTGCGGGTTTTGCTCTGCTCTGCTTGTCTACCGCATCTGCGGGTTTTGCTCTGCTCAGCTTGTCTACCGCATCTGCGGGTTTTGCTCTGCTCAGCTTGTCTACCGCACCTGCGGGTTTTGCTCTGCTCAGCTTGTTTACCGCACCAGTGGGTTTTTCTCTGCTTAGCTTGTCTACCGCTTCTGCGGGTTTTGCTCTGCTTAGCTTGTCTACCGTATCTGCGGGTTTTGCTCTGCTCAGCTTGTCTACCGCATCTGTGGGTTTTGCTCTGCTCAGCTTGTCTACCGCATCTGCAGGTTTTGCTCTGCTCAGCTTGTCTACCGCATCTGCGGGTTTTGCTCTGCTCAGCTTGTCTACCGCACCTGCGGGTTTTGCTCTGCTCAGCTTGTTTACCGCACCAGTGGGTTTTGCTCTGCTTAGCTTGTCTACCGCTTCTGCGGGTTTTGCTCTGCTCAGCTTGTCTACCGCATCTGCGGGTTTTGCTCTGCTCAGCTTGTCTACCGCATCTGTGGGTTTTGCTCTTCTCAGCTTGTCTACCGCATCTGCGGGTTTTGCTCTGCTCAGCTTGTCTACCGCATCTGCGGGTTTTGCTCTGCTCAGCTTGTCTACCGCATCTGCAGGTTTTTCTCTGCTCAGCTTGTCTACCGCATCTGCGGGTTTTGCTCTGCTCTGCTCGTCTACCGCACCTGCGGCTCCGTTCCTGTGTCCTAGTCTGTTCAGGTCCCTATCCTGCCTGCATTTCTACATGCCAGTCAGTCCGGGCATGAGCGTAACATGTGATACTCCAGTTTCCGTCTTTATCCCACACTCCACCAGGTTCCCCCAGTGTGCCATGACAGAAATGCGTCATCCCTGTCCAGGGACAGCACACAGGGCAAAATAGTGGTGGCTGGGAACACTGCATCATGGGGCAGCCACAGCCAAGGGATCACGGAAGACTGTGTTCCCACAAGCCTAAGCGGCAACATCTCCACAGCTAACAATTTGGCAATGTGCGAGTTTAGTATTTGTGCCTGTGGGTGCGTGGCTTGGTATTTACACATTCTTTCCAAGCTCTCAGGCACAGACAATTGGGCTCTTTGCTGGCACAAGGAAGTGGATGTGGTTGATGCTTGTTGTGTGTGAGTATCTGCAGCTTGTGGGCAGGAGGTATGAGTTTCTGCTTCTTGAACAGCAGATTCTGAAGGACATAACCCAGGCAACATGGCATAAGTCTCCACCGAACCCAAAAGCACTACAGATACTTGCTGGTGATGAGCTCATTCGGCCTTTATCTATCCCTCATCCCCTCAAGATGGCTGGACCATCATTGTAAATAAGCCTCTGTACTTTGTGTCACCCCAACCTCATTGTAGATTGTAAGCTCTTACGAGCAGGGTCATCATTATTTTTGCATTAATTATTGTATTATTTTTAGCTATGTTACTTATGACTGTTGAATATGTAAATGGTAAAGCGCTGCTGAATAGGTTGGCGCTATATAAATAAAGAGCATTATTATTATTGTTATTACTACTGGTTTGACCCGCAGATGCAGATTTGAAACCCTGATGTTCCGCCCACCTACTGGGCTTCTTGGCTGCCATGTGGTTTCTCATACTGGTGGTGCTCAGGTTGCCTTTGCCCAGGGCCTCTGCTCAACTTGGTATGGCAGATGCTACAGCCAACAATGTTTTTCTCTGAAGGGCTTTCGGAAAAAAAAATTCCACACAGCAGCTTAACGCCCCCTAACCCTGACTTGGTGCACAGCGGGCGTGCTCTTGTGAACAGTTGACCTAGTTCTCACTCAGGGCAAACCATGACCCCTTGGTGCCTGTGTTGGTGCTACATATCTATTTTCCTCTGTGTTGCTGTCATGGCTATGTGTGCCAACGGTCCTGGTCGGATCAGTGGACTCATCATCGACCACCTCGTCTTCTATCTCATCCTCCTTCCCAGTTGACATTGTAGGCTGACCTGATGGCAACTGTGTCTCATCATCGTCAGCCTCCACCTCTGGAGACAGTAAATGAAGTTCCGCCAAGTGATTTTCTTCTGGCCGTAGGTCCTGAAATACTAGAGCATCAACACACGCCACCTCCTCTTGTCCCTTTTCAATGCTGCACGGTGATAGGCCAGAGCCAACCAAAAGACACATACCAAACAGATCCTCAAAGTGGCTAAGCTTGGGGTCATATGTCTCCTGTGATAATGGCGGGAGCAAGGAGAACCAGCTTCAGGATTGGAAGGCCAGCCTTCTGTGAATCCACAGAAGACTGTGTGGTCGTGGAAGATTTGTTGCTGCTTGACAACTGCGTAGAGGCCTTGTCTGCTATCCAAGACAGAATCTGCTCTCGCTCTTCTGGCTTCCACACTCGTTTATGTTCCATCCCGGGAACTTTTTCCAGGAACATAGTGGATGCATCAAGCTTCTTCTGACCTGATACAGACTGAGTGCCTTCTCATGCACCACTGAGAACATCACGTCCACGTCCCTTAACAACAGGCTTTTTTGGCATTTTGGGTTTTGTTGACAGATTTTCAGATGTTGATGGCACAAGCCAAGCTAGCTGTCAGAGGCACAGCCAAAATAGTGAGTCAACCATGACTCAGCCCATATTGTTAATTTTTACAAATCCTATGCACATTGTGCAGTGGACAAACCTGGACAGTATTCCTACTCCAGCCTAAATACTATTTGTGATTGGAGCCCTTGGGATGGGGGCTTCCTGCGTCAACCATGACTCAGCCCATAGGGCTAATTTTCACAAAACATTGTGCAGTGGACAAATCTGGAATGTACAGTAGTCCTACCAAACTAATATATGTCATTGGAGGCCCTTGTCACAGGTTGTGCAACATTATGACTTAGATAGGGGATACATATTCAATAGAAATTTACACTGACTGTTGATAACCAACTGATGGCCCTCTGAAAACTTGAATTGAGGGCCACAAATTCTACAGTACTCCATCGTAGATAATGTTTGTCAAGGGAGGCCCTTGTCATGGAATCTTCCTGCACCTATGACCCAGCCCCCAGCCCCAGGAGTAATTTTTGGAAATACGATGCACATTCTGCACTGTACCAAGTAGTACAGTATCAAGAAGTCTTCTTTTGCTATTTAATCTAGGGAATATTGATCAAAATCTCTAAGCCGTTTGGAGAAGCTTCTCCAACCCATTCTGGAGGAGGGGCACCATGTATCCTTTGCCCATTGGCTTGCACAAGTGATATATTTGTGCTCGTCATCCAGTTGACTATTTCAGCCATACCTGAGAATCGTAGGCCGCACTCACTGCTACCTTCTAGTACTCCATGTCTCTTGGCCATTTTCTCTGTAGTCTCTGTACTTAAATTGGTTAAATAATAGTGAGGGCCCTACAATATGATTAAGTGAGGGCACTCTCAAATGTACACAAGAGGCACCTCCAAAATTTCTAGAGGAGGGCACTTCAAAATATATGTTACAGGGCCACTTGAGGGTTCTTAAAAAACTCAGCTTTCCTGCCTACTGCAGGCCCTCTGAACATTTGAATTTAGAGCTGCAGTATCACATGGTGGTAGAGGAGGAGGAAGAGGGGGTCAAGCCCAACATCATTATGGGCACAATGTAAACTGCTATGGAATATGTATTCCACTATCTGAGTGTCAATGATGGAGGGACCGCCCAAATGTCTAAGTTACAGCTGTCCCTCCAAAACTCATGTTGCAGAGCCACCTGAGGCTGGCACGTTCTAGCTGTGCTTGTAAAGTGCTGGGGAATAGCGAACTAAAAATTATGTATGACAGAGGGACCTTCAAAATGTATAAGTCAGGGTCCTCTCAATAGTAAAAGGCGAAAAAAAGCCACAACAGTATATGTGAACAAACGCTAAAAGGGATATTTTTTGGTTTCTCTGGTTTATTTAGCCTTATAAACAAGTAGTTATGCAGGAAAAACTATTTATTAACCTTTTTTGCCTGTTAAATGCAATTTAGGTTAGGTTTGTTAGTTGTTGTTGTCTGTCTGTAAAAGTGGCGTAATACTGAGACAAACTTATTCCCAGAAACCATATGTGAGTCAGAAATGCATGCAGGCATATTCTCCAGGCTCTTCCCATTCTGTTTCATCACTTTCCCATCCATTTCAGCCTGTTCCTCAGGCCCCCAGACCTCTTTGTAGGGTCCAGCAGAAAATTACTCGCATTTCCCATTGACTTACAATGTACTAGCTATTCAGAACGAATACGCGATTATTGCAACGTACTCGTTACGAGTAGAGCGATTACGAATATTACTTTACTCGCTCATCACTAGTCACAATGTTCCGAGACCCATAACATTTTTATTGTTTGACCAATGGCGCTATGTGATGGCTTGTGGCGTGTGAGTCATCATCAAAGACAGGGACATGATCTTTGACATAAATATACATCAAAGGGCATGAAGGACTTAAGTTCCAGTTAGACCTGTGGCTGAGTGTTCAGACAGCGCTATATTCAGCTGCCTTGTGTTTGGACTCTTTCAATGTCCAGCTTCTTCTCTTGCTTTTTTATCTCATCAGATCTTTGTGACTTCTGCAATTAGAACTTATGGCTCCACACTTGTCTCAATCACTTTAAGATGATGTTACCTCTATCAGCGACACCATCAGTTTGAGTCTATTTTCTGCTCAGAACAGTCTGCCTGGTCACATCAGACACCCAGAGGCGCCAGCAGCACCGAAGGGTCCAGCACCGGCATGAGGGAGCGACGCGCCAGCAAGTCCCGAGCTGCCTGCCATACGGGTGAGCACAGAAACGCCGCACTCAGGGACGAGGGCCACCGCACAGCTACAAGTAGCAGGGCCAAAGAGTTTAGTGGAAGGGGAAGGCCTCCAACTTCACCTGGCAAGGAGGATTCTTTACTTGCTTCCAGGCTGCCCGGATTTCCAATTCTAGCCAGTATCCTAGTCCCGGCTTGTCAAATCAGCACCAGTAAAGACCCTGGGACTGCACTTCCTTGTCTTTGTGTTTCTTGCTGCACCATCAACCCCTGCACTACAACGCCCTGCACAACCTGCAACATCTTCTACACTGCACTGCCCTGAAGCTAGCTCTTCCTGTGGAGAGCCACACCATCCCTGCTGCAGTAACATCAGCTTCAGAGGACTGCTCCGCAGAGGCGGCTCTCTTTAGCCTCATTCCACAGGTGGTGTCACGAACTCTATAAAAACACTATAAATCCCCTATCCATAACCCCTTTTATTGACCGCCCTGGGTCACAGACCGGGTCACCGCCATT
The DNA here is from genome assembly GCF_046119375.1 of Phyllobates terribilis. NCBI lineage: Eukaryota > Metazoa > Chordata > Amphibia > Anura > Dendrobatidae > Phyllobates > Phyllobates terribilis. The sequence continues at coordinate 505,051,795 of NW_027362762.1, forward strand.
GTGACATTCCCCAGCATCAACCGGCCCGGCATCGGGTACCCCACGGCCCAGGGGGTGCGTCAACTTGGCGTCACAAACAGGATTCACGAAGCCCAGTATAACCGGGTCTTGTGTGCCATAGACTTTATTGAACGGTGTTATCACGTGGTTTGCCGCCCGCCGAGGGGGAAGAAAGGAGCCTCGATCCGGAACCGCCGGGTAAGAGATCCTTCCGCTGCAGAGCAGCATACTGGTACGTCAGGAGATGCCCAGGACCTGGCTGAGGTTCAGTAGGGGGGAGGAAGATGCCCAACATGGAGGAGGGTTCAGCCGCGGGCGCGGCCGCTGCCACTGTAATGCCATTATCAATGCCATATATACCGGGGGCGGAGTGGTTGCCCCAGTACTCAGGGGAGTCGCACACCCTGAATAACTTTGAGGAAAGACTACGCAGTTTGTTTAAAGTATACCCCCTGTCTGAGGAGCAAAAAGTCAGCATCCTCATAGGACAGCTAATCGGTGCAGCCCAGAGAGAAGTGAAGTCCTGGCCAGCCAGAGAAAAAGGCACTGTAAAAGAAATACTGGCTTGATTAAAGGATACCTTTGACACCCGCACTGCAGCAGAAATTAAAATGAAGTTTTACGGGTGCAAACAAAGGGTGCAGGACAGTGTACGGGACTATGCTCTAAACCTGCAGGAGGCGCTGCGAGCCATCAAACAGGTAGACCCTGACAGTGTGCATGATGAGAACAGATTGCTAACTGAGCATAATGCGCTCACAGGACACAGCTGCGCATTAAGGCTCTGCAAATCCCTGATCTGGACTTTGCGCAATTTAAAGACAGAGCCAACCGGGTGCTGCGGGAATCACCAGGAGGCGCTGCAACCCAACGGCGCCCAGCTATCACCTACCAGCAGGAGGTGGCATCCTTTTCCCCAGAACCTGTGGAGGCTGACGCTCAGACTCTTGACAACGACCCGTCTGCCGACCTGCGCCTTCAGGTCCAGGAGCTGACCAAAAGTGTGGCTGCGTTAACCAAAACCGTGCAAGCCATGCAAGTGTCTCCAAAGGAGAAGATCCAGCTGGCTTCCAGTCCAGATGACGTCCCATGGCGACGACAGAGAAGAATTCCACCGATCAGAGGGAAGAACAGCGATCGCTATGACCAGGACGGACCATCTGCCGCCGCTGTCAAAAGGCGGGACACTACGCAAGATTCTGCAATTTAAACGGGAAACACCTGGGGCAGAGGGCCAACCCCCATCAGTAAGACGATCAGGCCCACAAAGTTGGCGAGACAAGTACGTGGGAGGACGGCCAGTCCTACCTGTCATTCTTGATGGCATCCCAATGAACGCGTTGCTGGACACTGGGTCCCAGGTGACCACGATGCCATATATCCTTTACAAACAATACTGGACTGATTCAGACATTACCCAGAGTCCAGATGAACATCTTAACATCTATGCCAGCAATGGTCAGCTCTTGCCTCAGGTGGGGTATAAAGAGGTGACCATAAAAGTTGGCAAAGTAGAATTGCTATCACAAGGAATGATTATTGTTGATATTGATCACCGAGAAAGTCATCCCATGATAACTTTAGGCATTAATGTGATAGAAAATTGTCTTGAAGAAATTATTGTTTTGTTACAACAGGTCGCAGAGACTGCCAGTTCCAGTCAGCAGCGAGTTCTGCAGAAGGAGATCAGAGCCCTGATGAAAAGACAACAGGTAGAGCTGTCTGGAGGGGAAATTGGCAGTGTCAGGATGAGTGATCCATTCCCCATTGCAATGCCCCCTAGGAGTGAAATGATAATATGGTGTCGGGCAGCAATTGGTCTCAGGGGTCAAGATTATCAGGCCCTGGTAGAACCCGTATACTCTGACAGTAGGCCCACCATCTTGACAGCCAGGGGGGTAGTCGATGTCCACAAGGGGAGAGTGCCGATCCGCATCCTGAATTGTGGGGAGAAAGAGGTCCATTTACCCCGGTATGCTACCCTTGCTAAGTTATTCACTGTCAGTAACAACTCAATAAAGACAGTGGAACCCTTGCCTCCATCCAAACCGGCGGAGGATAATGGCTCCAAGGGGCAGATGGAGGATTGGTGTCAGAAGCTACAAGTGGGCACTGACTCCCCCCTTTTGCACGAAAAGCATGGAGTATACCGGGTGGTCCAAGAGTATGAGCGGGTCTTCAGTAAACACCCATTAGACTTTGGGCAGGTAAAAGGGGTCCAACATCATATCCCCACGGGAGACAATCCACCCTTTAAAGAGAGGTACTGGCCTGTACCTCCAGCTCACTATCAATGTGCCAAAGGAATGTTACGGGAGATGAAGGAGGCTGGGGTGATCAGAGATAGTTGTAGCCCCTGGGCAGCTCCATTAGTTCTCGTGAGAAAGAAGGATGGTACAATGAGGATGTGTGTTGACTACAGGCAGATTAACCACATTACACATAAGGATGCCTACCCATTACCCAGGATTGAGGAGTCACTAGCTGCATTAAGATCTGCTAATTATTTCTCCACTTTGGATCTCACCAGTGGGTATTGGCAGGTTCCTGTGGCAGAGGCGGACAAAGAAAAGACCGCATTTACAACACAAATGGGCCTCAGCGAGTTCAACTGCATGCCATTCGGGCTCTGCAACGCCCCAGGAACCTTCCAGCGGTTAATGGAGTGCTGCCTAGGACACAAGAACTTAGAAACTGTCCTGCTGTACCTGGACAACGTAATTGTCTACTCGAAGACATATGAAGACCACCTGGAGCACCTGGCCGAGGTGTTTGAAGCCCTATCTGGTTTTGGCCTGAAGGTAAAGCCGTCCAAGTGCCAACTGTTGAAGCCCAAGGTGCAGTACCTAGGTCATGTGGTAAGCGCCGAAGGTGTAGCGCCAGACCCTGAAAAAGTTACCATGATCAAGGACTGGCCAAGACCCTCCACTATCAAGGAAGTGTGGCAGTTCCTCTGGCTAGTAGGCTACTACAGAAGATTTATCAAGGATTTCACCAAGATAGCAGCACCCATGCAGGACCTCCTGGTAGGCCAGTCCAAGAAGGCCAAGAACCCGAAACCTCCGTTCAAATGGGGTAAACCAGATGAAGAATCCTTCACCTTACTGAAGATGGCTCTGACCGGAGACGAAGTCCTGGCCTACCCCAACTATGACCAAACCTTTATACTCCATACAGATGCCAGCAACATGGGATTGGGAGCGGTGCAGTCCCAGGTACAGCAACGCAGAGAGTGAGTGATTGCATACGCCAGCAGGATGCTCCGGCCCACGGATAGGAACCCCGACAACTAAAGTTCCTTCAAGTTGGAGTTTCTCGCCATAGTCTGGGCTGTAACAGAGCGCTTCAAGCACTATCTCGCCTCCTCCAAATTTACAGTCTTCACAGATAATAACCCTCTGACGCACCTGGAGACTGCGAAGCTTGGTGCCCTAGAGCAACAATGGATAACCCGACTGTCTAACTACGAGTTCACCATCACGTATCGGGCGGGGCATAAAAATGCAAATGCTGATGCGCTGTCCAGGATGCCCAACTTGCCAGATGGGGGAGAAGACCCGGAAGAGCTGGAAGAGATAGAGATACCCACTTTCCATCGTCATGGGGTGACCCAGTGCTCCCACTGTGTGAGGGACAAGTGCTCCGCCAACAGAGAGGCCACATTCAACCAATTGCCCCACAATGGATGGGCAGAAACACAGGATATTGACCTGGCTATCCGCCTAGTCAAGGAGTTGCTGACGCAAGCTGACTCGCACCCTGATCCAGATGCTCCACAGGAGACCCAACAGTTGTGGAAGGAGAAGGGCAAACTGTTCATCTACAAAGGAAAGATGTGTCGAAGAAGCATCAACTCCCGGACACATGAACTGGTCTGGGAGGTGGTAGTCCCGAGGCGGGATGCATCAATGGTCTTAGAGTACCACGATGGAGCAGGACACTTCGGAAGAAGTTGGAAGTCCTGCTACGTGAGCGATTCTACTGGGCTGGCATGAGGAAAGCAATCGAGAGATGGTGTCGAGAATGTGGTCCATGCAACCTGAGACGAAAAGACCGTGACAGCCAGAGGGCTCTCCTGCAGCCCATCATCACCAAACAGCCACTAGAACTGGTAGCCTTGGACCACGTGAAGCTAGCCCCAAGCAGGTCAGGCTATGTCTACGCTCTAACCATAGTAGACCACTACTCCCGATTCCTGGTAGTAGTGCCAGTAAAAGACCAGACGGCTCAGACGGCAGCCAAAGCGTTCCAACAGCACTTTTGTCGCCCGCACGGTTACCCTGAATAGGTGCTTACCGACCAAGGTCCAGCCTTTGAAGCAGAGGTGTTCCAAGAATTCTGTAACTTGTACGGCTGCAAGAAAATCAGGACGATGCCGTATCATCCCCAGACCAACGGGTTGTGTGAAAAGATGAACCAGGTGGTGATAGACCTGTTGAAGACATTGCCCCTTGAAGAACGTAGCCTGTGGCCAGAGAAATTACCAGATTTGGTGGACCTATATAACCACATCCCGGTGAACTCCACCAACTGTACACCCGCTTGCCTGATGAGAACAAGACCTGGTAAGCTACCCATTGACTTGGACATGGGAGTCCTAACACAAGAGACGACTTCACCAGATGTGGATTGGGATACCGAGCGGCAGCAACAATACCGCAAGGTGCAAGAGTGTGTTGAAAGAAGTTTGTCCCAGGCAAGACAGAGGCAAGAGAAGACTTACAATCAGCACACACCTGCCATTCCCTTGTCACCTGGAGAGCAGGCACTTAAGAGAAAGAGACGACTCCATAAATTGGATGATCAGTGGGAGGTTGAGCCATACACCATCCTACCCTCGAACTACGATAACACCAAAGTGTGCCTCATCGGCAAAGATGGAGGCGAAACCTCAGCGGCAGTCTCAAGAGACCACTTGAAGATCTGTCCTGAACAGTTGAAACACACAGAAGAAGATCAAGACAACTCTCAGCCCACAGAAGGAGTAGAGGACGTGGTCCAAACAGTACTCGGAGAATTTCCCCTGTCTTGGACGCAGGTGAACAATCCAATTGTAGTACCGGTCCTTACCTTTCTCCAAGCGGCCTCACCGGAAGCTGCAGAGGCTCCAGAACAGCTGGAAGACCAGTCGGCCCCAGAGACAGAGGTTTCATCATCAGCAGATCAGGAGAATCTACCCTCTGCTAACAGTGAACCTGTCATACCCATGGTGAGCCAAAGAATTCGTAGGAGATTAAGCAGCCTACCAGTGTTACCTCAGACTACCCGTAGAGTAGGTCACACTGAGCCCACCACACCAGGGGTAGACACAAGGGACCAGGGTACAGCAGTAACTACCAATGTACTACGTAGATCGATCAGGAGTACAAAAGGTCAGCTCCCTGCTCGTTGGAGAAACTAAAATGTAAAAAATGAAAGTATAAGAGAACTAAAATGTATGCTGCATATAGTTACCCGTAAGGGTAAAGCAGAAAAGTTGTGTTTTCAAAGTGAATTGCAAAAGTTGGTCATGTGTGCATTTAGTTACCCGGTAAGGGTATAAAGACTTGTAGGTTATGGACGGTGAGTAACCAAAGAACTTTCCATTGTAAATAGTTGCATTTATTAGAGTGCCCCCTATTGGTTTTATGATTACAACAAATGACCTCAGAACAAAAACCCGTTTGGCGTGGCCAAAGACGTGGTCCAACACCTGGATCATCTATGCCCTGCAGCCACGCCCAGGGCCTACGTTGAGGGTTTTCGAACGGGTCCCTCATGTTGCTCAAAATTGCACCTGACTAAAGAAGAATGTTATTAACAGTGTTTATAATGTTTTGATAATCAGTAACGTTCAAGAAATGTTATAGTCATAATCTTCTAATGTGAATTGTTATTTGTTAATTTTGAAAAGTATCCTCAGTCCGGGAGTACTGAAGTTAACTAGGGCGGAATGTGGCACCCCAGGGGTCCGGTTGCCACAGTGGCATTGCCTCACTCAAAAGAGGAAATGCCATGCCTGGTAGCAAGCAAGGGTCCCCTAGTCAGGTATACTAAACATGCAACACTTTCCTGTCTCCAGACCAGCAAGGGGAGCAACTCCCCTTGGCAACTGGGATCTGGGGGCGGGGTTAGTTAGTCTTAGTGTGAGGAGTTGAAGCGAGGACGTCGAGGAGGGAGGAGCTGGGGACTGAAGCTGCGCAGCAGCTCACCCCAGAAGGAGCAAACACAGAGAACCGGACACCGGAGTCCAAGGCTGTGGGGCACCAAAGGCCCAGCCGCAGGCCCCGTCAGACGCCCGGAGGCTCAACAGCTCCGCAGGGTCCAGCACCGCCACGAGGGAGAGATGCGCCAGGAAGACCCAAACTGCCTGCCATACGGGTGAGCACAGAAACGCCGCACTCAGGGACGAGGGCCACCGCACAGCTACAAGTAGCAGGGCCAAAGACTTTAGTGGAAGGGGAAGGCCTCCAACTTCTCCCGACAAGAAGGATTCTTTACTAGTGTTGAGCCACCCCCGTAGTGTTCGAGTTCGGTTCGGTTCGTCGAACACCCGTGTGTTCGCCGAACTGTTCGTCGAACTGTTCGTCGAACACCTTCGAACACCGTTAAAACCAATGGCAGGCAAACAAAAACACATAGAAACACATAGAAAACACCTTCAAAGGTGTCCAAAAGCTGACAAACTGCTCAGAAGACATAACTAACACATGGAAAAGTGACAAGTACATATAGTCATGCGAAAATAAAAGAGGTGGAGGAGTAAAAGGAGGGGGAGACACAGATATAGGCATGTCATGCCCTTCTAAAATCCAAAAAGTGAGAAGCCGACACGGCCATTCCGTTCCTGCCCGTGCCACCTCCGTGTCGCCGGGTTTGTGCCAGAGCCGCGGTGAACCCTGACGGCCAGCCCCCCTCTCCCAATACTGGTGCCTGTCCGCTGGTGGGTCGAGCGAGCCCCCCTGTGGTGGAGGCAGCTCTAAGCTTTTTAATTTAAATTGTCTCTCTAATTTGAATGAATACACTTTAAATCCATTTACAAGGATCTATTGGAGGGCAAGTCTCATGCCAGCAGCCGCGTAATTCCAGCTCCAGTAGCGTCCACTAAAGCTGCTGCAGTTAAAAAGCTTTTATAAGGATCGAGCTCGGCTGTCCACCGCAAGGCATCCTACTGCCAGTCCCAGCCCCTATGCCTTGGGTTGCCTCCTGATGCTCTTCACTAAGTATCCCATGGTCCCGAAGCATTTCCTTTGAAAAAATTAAGTGTCTAAACTACAGGTGGTGTAGCTTGCTTAACAGCCGGGATAATCCGCTGACTAGCAGACACTGCTACTAGGCACAAAGTATTTCCTGGGCTAGATGCAGTTAAAAATTTGTAATTAGATACTCTCGTTGGATGCTGAGAAAGCATTCCATAGAGTCTCCTGGCACGCCATATATGATTCTCTTAAAAAGCTTGGGGTAGGGGTCTAGGGGACCCTTTTATAGCCAAAATCACGGCCCTGTATCGCAATACGTCACCTAGGCTGAAGATAAATGGAACTGTAGCACCCTGAGGGCTAGGTTGCTACAGACGTATTGCACCTCACCCAGAGGTGTGATATCTCACTCTCAGGTAAGGATGGAGTGTGGATCAGTACCCGACACCTGCATGCATTACACCACATTGCCGTGGGGCAGGGCGACCTATATGCCCCTGAGATGGGCACGACAGTCCCTGTCCCTGGCTGGAGTGGGGGGAGGGAACACTGAGGAAGGGGAACCCTGTAGTGCAGGAGCAGGGAGGAAGCAGTTCCTGGGTGCATTGAGAAGGGAGTATAAAAGGTGGGCACCATCTTAGTTCAGTGCAGAGAAGTCTGAGCAGAAGTGGCAGGGAGCAGGGGCTCTGCATGAGCTCTGCTCCGGAGGCGGGCCTAGTAACAGAGGCCCAGGCCTGGAAGAGGGAGAAGGAAGGAAGAGGAGCGGAGAAGGCTCCAGGAACGAGGAATGAAGGGATCCCAGGGGTGCGGACGGGCGAGTCGCCACCGCACGCCCGAATCCACCTGCGTGGAGGGGTCAGGCCAAAGGGGGAGACCGGTCCCCGAACTAGCGGAGGCAGGAAACGACCCTCAGCTAGAAACCGGAGGCTCTGACATTTTATGTGGCGCAGCCCCTCGCTACACCCGCTAGGAAGGCACCACATAGGGTCAGGGAAACTGGCGCCAAGCTTACCAAGAGGAGGCCCGAGGCAGCCGGACAGAAGTGTTGGTAAGAAAGGCCAGACAAAGGACACACAAAGGGGGTCCTGTGAAGTGCTCCAAAGTTATCTGGGAGTTGTCTGAGCCCCTCACCTGGTGAGCACAGTACGACGTGGGCAGCCGTTACCTGCAGACGTGGTCTGGATAATAAGAACTGTGAGTAAAGGCACTGGACTGCATCACTGACTCCGTGTCGTTACTGCTGCTGCCCTGCACCATCACCCCCATCCTCCGCATACACTGCCCTGAGGCTATACTCCTCCCGTGGGGAGTTATGCTACGCTCTGCTGCACCCACAACACCAGCCTCAGCGGTCTGCCCTGTAGCGGCGGTTCACTCTGACCGCAATCCACGGGTGGCGTAGTCGGACATTTAAACATCAAAACAACATAAATAGTTCCGCCACTGGTTTGACCGCCCTGAGCCACGGAACCGGGTCGCCGCCACGAAGACTACAACCACCAGCATCCACCAAAAAGGGTCCGGCTCCGGGTGTCCCAAGGCCCAGGGGGTGCGTCAGAACATTTTCATCACCTTTCACAATCACCAATGGGACAAGGCAGTGATGTCCTCTGTCCCCTCTCTTATACATCCTAGTGACGGAGCACCTGCTCTCATCAATTTGCCATAACCCCAATATTAGGTGGATTGAGGTGGGAGGCACCGAGTACAAGTGCTCTCTATTTGCTGATGATGTCCTAGTATATATCACTCAATCACATATATCCATCCATGCTGTTATGGCTGAAATAGATCACTTTGTTACATGGTAAAATTTTAAAATCAATGCAGCGAAGTCTGAGGCCCTCGATGTCTCCCTCCCCAAATCCATATAGGATTCTATCCAGTCCAACTTTCCCTTTGCCTGGCCCTCACAGGGTATCAAATACTTAGGAATTCCTATTCATAGAGACCTCTCCCATCTATGTTATCTTCATTTTGGGCCCTTTATTGAACAACTCCATACAGACCACGGTTGGCAAGTTAGAACTGTAAGATTCACTACGTGATCCACTGGTGTTTTGTGGAAAAGCACATGTACACTGCGTTCCAAATTATTATGCAAAAAGTGTTTAGGAGTGATAAGGGAAGAATTTGTTTGTTTGTCAGTTAAACTCATTGATGGTGATGTGTGTCAGGGCTCTTTATATCACTGTAAGCAATTGCAGACACCTGTGCTAATTAGTTTGGCAGGTGTGTCCAATGAAAGGCAAGACTACTTAAGAAGGCTCTCTCACATTATTAAGCAGCCTACATTTTCTGCCAAAATGGGAAAGAAAAAGGATGTGTCGGCTGCTGAGAAGCAACAAATTGTGGAGTGTTTAGGTCAAGGCATGACTACAATCAACATTGTGCGATGATCAGGATGAAGTGTCTTGGCAATCAAGAAGTATGTAGCTGATTCACAGTACACACGTGTGCGTGCTGATAAGGGCAAATTGAGGACTCTTTCCTACAGGCAATTACGTCAGGTTGAAAGAGCAGCGGCAAAAAAGCCTTGTCATAGCAGCAGACAAGTTTTTGAAGCTGCTTGTGCCTCCAACGTCCCCCGAACAAAAAGATGCAGGGTCCTTCAGAGGTTTGCAGCTGTGCATGCGCCATCCTGTCGACCTCCTCTATCCACTTCACACAAGCAGAAACGGCTCCAGTGGGCCAAACATTACATGAAGACTGATTTCAAAACTGTTTTGTTCACGGATGAGTGCCGTGCAGCGCTCGATGGTCCAGATGGATGGAGTGGAGGATGGCTGGTTGATGGACACCCCACGCAAACACGGCTAAAGCGCCAACAAGGAGGAGGTGGAGTAATGTTTTGGGCTGGAATCATGGGGAGAGAGATTGTCGGCCCCTTTAGGATCCCTGAAGGCGCTAAAGATGAACTCCATAATGTATGTGGATTTTCTCAAACAGCACTTCCTGCCATGGTTCAAGAAGAAGAACCGTGTATTTCACAGCAAGATCATTTTTCTGCATGATAATGCACCATCTCATGCTGCACATAAAACATCTGCATCTCTGGCTGATATGGGCATAAAAGGGGACAAACTTATGGTGTGACCCCCATGCTCCCCTGACCTCTACCCCATTCAGAACCTTTGGAGCATCATTAAAAGGAGTGTCTATGATGGCGGGAGGCAGTTCACATCTAAGCAACAGCTCTGGGAGGGTATTCTGTCCTCATGCAAAACAATTGAAGCAGAAACCATCCAAAACCTGACAAATTCAATGGACGAGAGAGTTCAGAAGCTCCTTTCGAACAAGGGGTCCTATGTGAAAATGTAACATCACCTAGAATAAAGTTTTGAGTTGAAAACTGTTTGATTTCAGTTTCTAACAACCTGCTAATGCTTATAATTTCAAAAATGACCATTTTTTTAGTCTTTATTAAAATGAAAAGGTTGATCGAAAAGTTTGGGGGATCTAAGAGTGTGGCAACCCAGTAGTCATGATTACTTCGAATTCTGACAATATGAGGGTCATGCTGCAGGTAGTGCAGCAAGAAGGCACTTATGTGCCTTGCGCATCTCAGAGCCCCAAAATTATTTTCCGGGCTAGATGCAGCTAAAAATTATTTTTAATTTTAAATCTGGTGAAGCTTTAGTATAGATGGCCTAATAGGATCAGTGCTGCACACTGCTACAAAGCCCAAATTATTTTCCAGTCAAGATACAGATAAACATGATTAGTAATTTGAAAGCTTAAAACGGTTGGTAGGGTGATTTTAACCAATCATCAAGCTTTTACTCTCCCCAGGATGACACAGGGGTAGAAAAGTCGTTTCGGATCCATGATTTGTTCATCTTTATGAACGTGAGTCTGTCTACATTATCAGTGGAGAGCCGCGTGCGCTTATCTGTCAGCACACCACCAGCAGCGCTGAACACACGTTCAGACAGAACGCTGGCTGCGGGGCATGACAAGATCTCCAAGGCGTAAGTGGCTAGCTCCGGCCATTTATCCAGATTGGAAGCCCAAAAAGAGCAAGGGTCCAGTGACACAGTCGTGGCTTCAATGTTTACTTGGAGATACTCCTGTACCATCGTCTCTAGGCGTTGACTATGTGTCAGACTTCTTGTCTCCTGTGGCCTTGCAAAGGATGGGCTTAAAAAGTGGTGAAATGATTCCGCAAAATTGATGTTACCAGCAGATACTGTGGTTCTGTTACGGTTTGAGTGCTGAACACTTGACGGTCCCACGGTTGGCAAGTTGGAACTGTGAGATTCACTACGTGCACCACTGGTGTTTTGTGGAAAAGCACATGTAAGATTCTGCAACAGTCTCTGCTGATACTCCTGCATGCGTGCATCCCTTTCTATGGCAGGAATAATTTCTGCAAATTTACTTTTGTACCGGGGATCTAACAGTGTGGCAACCCAGTAGTCAGGATTATTTCTAATTCTCACAATTCGAGGGTCATGTTGCAGGTAGTGCAGCAAGAAGGCACTCATGTGTGTTGCGCATCCAGGAGCACCAAGTCCCTGTTGTGTTGGTGGCGAGGTAACAATCATGCTTCCTTCCTCTGTCCTCTCCCCCCAACCTCGCACAACAGAAATGTGATCAAGGTCTCCCTCATCTGATGAGTCTTCCATCAGTTCGTCCTCCACTTCTTCCTGGGCTCCTGCACCTTCCTCACTAGTTTGGCTGCTACCATGCGCCCTGGTAAAACCATCTCCCCCACCCTCACATGCCTGCCGCCTTGGTGCTGCCGACCGTCTGGACCTTGCAGATGTAAGCCCTTCCGCATACAACTCCTCCTCCTCTACTTCCTCCACCTCCTCTTGTGCCACCACCTGACTCCGAATTCTGTTTAACATGTGCTCCAGCATGTAAATCACCGGAATAGTCATGCTGATAATGGCATCGTCAGCACTAAACATCTTCGTCGCCATTTCAAAACTATGCAGAAGGGTGCATAGGTCCCTGATCTGAGACCACTCCTCCAGCGTGATTTGCCCCACCTCTGAATCTCGTTGGCCCAGGCTATACGTCAGAACGTATTGCACCAGGGCTTGTCGGTGCTGCCACAGTCGCTGCAACATGTGCAGAGTTGAATTCCACCGGGTAGGCACATCGCATTTTAGCCGGTGAAGTGGCAGGCCCAACGACTTCTGTAGAGATGTAAGTCGCTGAGCTGCGGGATGCGAACGGCGGAAGTGAGCACACAGCGACCGTGCCCTCTGCAGAAGGCCATCTAGTCTGGGATAGTGGGCTAAAAATTGCTGGACAACCAGGTTCAACACGTGAGCCATACAAGGCACGTGTGTGACATTGCCCCGGCGAAGGGCCGCACCCAGGTTTGCAGCATTGTCGCACACGGCCTTCCCTGGTTTCAGGTCCAGTGGAGACAACCATTCATGAAATTGGTTCTCCAGAACTGACCACAACTCCTCAGCTGTGTGACTCACATTTCCCAGACATTTCAATGTAAAAACCGCCTGATGACGTTGAGCCCTACTGCCAGCATAGTAAGGAGGTGTGCAGGATCTCTTCTGCGCAGTTAAAAAGCTTGTGGCATGACCAGACAGGCTTTGGGTGCAGGTGGAAGACCGAGAGGAGGTTGAGGAGGCAGAAGCAGTGGAGAAACTTTGACATAAAGAGGATTGACGCACAACTCGTGGGGACGGCAAGACTTGGACAGCAGCCCCTTGTCCTGCTGTCACCATAGTTACCCAGTGCCCAGTCAGCGACATGTAACGCCCCTGTCCATGCCTACTCGTCCAAGTGTCTGTGGTGAAATGCACCCTGTCACACACAGAGTTTCTCAAAGAAGCGGTGATGTTATGTGCGACATGCTGGTGGAGCGCAGGCACACCTTTCTTTGAGAAGTAGTGCCGACTGGGCATCTGGTACTGGGGCACTGCGACGGACATAAGGTCTCGAAAATCCTCTGTGTCCACCAGGCGGAAAGGCAGCATTTCTGTAGCAAAGAGCTTGCAGATGGTGAAATTCAACCTCTTAGCTTTCTCATGGCTAGGAGGAAATGGTCTTTTACTTGTCCACATCTGAGGGACCGTGGGCTGGCTATTGTGCTTAGACGGGGTTGATAAGGGTGTCCCCGGCAAACTGCCGGTCTGTGAGGAAGATGCAGGCGGACATGTTAGGTTGCCTTGATCCAAAGGTGGTGCTATCGATGTCGGACAGCGCTCAACACCAGCTGGTGTTACCACCTCCAAAGAAAATGATGACCTGCCAATCACGCTGGCTGTTGCGGGTAAAGAGGTGGCAGGTCTGCGCCCCAAAACAGGTGTGACTGCTGTCCCCCCAGTCACAGAGGATGAAGAGGCCGCGGATGCACAAGATATGGCAGACGGTGGTTGGCCCGGCCGGCTAGGCCGCATTGTAGCACACTGAGCTTCCCACTGCAACTTATGCTTCATGTCCATGTGCCGGTTCATGCATGAAGTACTCAAACTATGTATTTTTTGGCCTCTACTTAGCTTTTGCTGACAAATGTTACAGATAACACGAGTTGGGTCATCTTTATCGATCTGAAAAAATGCCCAGGCTATGCAAGGCTTAGCACCCATGCGACCTGAAGAGCCACCACGACATGTGGTGAGAGGCAGAGTTGTGTTTGAGGATGCAGTTGTTGACGTGCTTCCAGTACTACGTCTCTGTCCAGGAAGGCGCAACCTGACCTCGTCGTCACTAGCATCTTCCTCCACCTCCTCTGCTGACCTCATCTCTTGGCTGACTGTGGGTTGACAGTAAGTGGGATCTCCGACCTCATCATCATCACCCTGTGCGTTATCACACCCGTCGTCCTCAGAGCCAACCTGTTCCTGCCCTGACAAAAAACTAAAGTTGTCGCTCCAATCAGGTATTTGAGTCTTATCATCGTCTTCCTCATTGTCTCCACCAGCAGGAGTTACAGTTTGGGAATGAGGGTCTACATTATGGTCAGAACCTTCTGCGTCTGGTCCTGGATCCGACTCATAAAGATTCTGGGCATCAGTGCAGATCATTTCCTCGTCTGGATTCACAGAAGCACTGGAGTTGACCTCTGATTCCCAGGCTATAGTATGAGTAAACAGCTCTGCAGATTCAACCATCTGTTCTACCTCATACTCAGACGGGCAGCTGGAGATTTGGGAGCTGTGAGGAAGCAAGTGCGATTTGGGTGACACCTTTGAGGACTGGAGTATTTGTGATGTTGAAGTTGATGTGGAGGAGAGCCCACTTAAAGGAGCACTTGATATCCGTTGAAGCACCTGCTGTTTTTGTGCCTCATCTGGAATTTGTAGCGATTGGCGTGGCCGTAAGAAAGGGATCTTATCACATTGTCCGCTAAAAGAAGTAGACATTTTAGTTTGGCTGGAAGATGGTCTTTCTTCTGCAGATGTTACTGTTGCTTTAACACCTACCCCACGGACACAACCTTTTTTCCCCTTCCCAACACGCCTATTCCCCTTTCCACCAGCAGCAGGCCTTTTTCCACTCATTTTGGTGGTTAACTAATTCACAACTCTGGAGTTGTTTGCACAAAAAAACAATGGATGGTAACCGCACAGAGCTGAGTGGCCAAACTGTGGTATTAGGCCAAAACTATTGGCTGGGTTAGATGCAGAAAAAAATTATTTTGAATTTGCAACCTGATGGAGGTCAGTATAGATGGATTAATAGAACAAGACCCACACACAGCTAGAAGCCCAATATTTTTTCAGAGGTAGATGCAGGAAAAAAATATATTCAGTTTGCAACCTGATGGAGGTCAGTATAGATGGACTAATACAACATGTCCCACACACAGCTAGAAGCCCAATATTTTTTCAGAGGTAGATGCAGAAAAAAATATATTCAGTTTGCAACCTGATGGAGGTCAGTATAGATGGAATAATACAACAAGTCCCACACACAGCTAGAAGCCCAAATATTTTTTCAGAGGTACTGTAGATGCAGATAAAAATTAGTTTTAATTGGCAACCTGATGGAGGTCAGTATAGATGGACTAATAGAGAAAGTCCGACACACTACTAGAAGGCCAAATATTTTTTCAGAGCTAGATGCAGAAAAAAATTATATTCAGTTTGCAACCTGATGGAGGTCAGTATAGATGGATTAATAGAACAAGACCCACACACAGCTAGAAGCCCAATATTTTTTCAGAGGTAGATGCAGGAAAAAAATATATTCAGTTTGCAACCTGATGGAGGTCAGTATAGATGGACTAATACAACAAGTCCCACACACAGGTAGAAGCCCAAATATTTTTTCAGAGGTACTGTAGATGCAGATAAAAATTAGTTTTAATTTGCAACCTGATGGAGGTCAGTATAGATGGACTAATAGAATGATGCTATGCCCAAAAGATTTTACTTCACTAGGTGCAGTAAAAAAATTGGTATTCTATACACAGGTGGTATATCTTGCAACACAGATAGGCTACTCCACTGACTAACACACTCTGCAATAGGCCAAAAAGGATTAGCTTTGCTAGATTCAGCCAAATGCTGTGAAAAAAACTTGCACAGCACTGGCACAGACCTGCCTGGCAAAAACTGATAGGAACTGATGTAACCTAGTCCTGAAAAGGACTCCAATTACAATTAGTCTTTACTCCCACAACCTATCTATTTAAGAGCACAGACCTCCCTGATAAAAGTCGTAGGAAATGCTGTAACCTAGTCCTTAAAAGGATTGCAATCACAACTATTCCCTACTCCCAAGCTATCTGTAGATTTGTGCGAAAATTGGCTTGAAATTAACAAGGTATAGCGCACACAGCAACAGCGGTGCCGTCTAACACGCAGCTGCAGCAGTGAGAAAATGGTGGCGACGGGGAAAATGGCTTGGTCTTATAGGGCAAGGACATGTGACATACACTGCCAATGACACATGCCCTTGCTTGTGTGAAAAAAAGCACTTCGCTCCGTGTGTGCGCTGCTGATAGGCTGACAGATTGCACCTCCCCACTGCAAATGCGGGAAAGAGAAAAAAAAATATAATTTTTTTCTCCATCTAACCCAGCCAATAGTTTTGGCCTAATACCACAGTTTGGCCACTCAGCTCTGCTCGGTTCCCATCCATTGTTTTTTTGTGCAAACAACTCCAGAGTTGTGAATTAGTTAACCACCAAAATGAGTGGAAAAAGGCCTGTTGCTGGTGGAAAGGGGAATAGGCGTGTTGGGAAGGGGAAAAAAGGTTGTGTCCGTGGGGTAGGTGTTAAAGAAACAGTAACAGCTGCAGAAGAGAGACCATCTTCCAGCCAAACTAAAATGTCTACTTCTTTTAGCGGACAATGTGATAAGATCCCTTTCTTACGGCCATGCCAATCGCTACAAATTCCAGATGAGGCACAAAAACAGCAGGTGCTTCAACGGATATCAAGTGCTCCTTTAAGTGGGCTCTCCTCCACATCAACTTCAACATCACAAATACTCCAGTCCTCAAAGGTGTCACCCCAATCGCACTTGCTTCCTCACAGCTCCCAAATCTCCAGCTGCCCGTCTGAGTATGAGGTAGAACAGATGGTTGAGTCTGCAGAGCTGTTTACTCATACTATAGCCTGGGAATCAGAGGTCGACTCCAGCGCTTCTGTGAATCCAGACGAGGAAATGATCTGCACTGATGCCCAGAATCTTTATGAGTCGGATCCAGGACCAGACGCAGAAGGTTCTGACCATAATGTAGACCCTCATTCCCAAACTGTAACTCCTGTTGTTGGAGACAATGAGGAAGACGATGATGAGACTCAAATACCTGATTGGAGCGACAACTTTAGTTTTCTGTCAGGGCAGGAACAGGTTGGCTCTGAGGACGATGGGTGTGATAACGCACAGGGTGATGATGATGAGGTTGGAGATCCCACTTACTGTCAACCCACAGTCAGCCAAGAGATGAGGTCAGCAGAGGAGGTGGAGGAAGATGCTAGTGACGATGAGGTCAGGTTGCGCCTTCCTGGACAGAGACGTAGTACCGGAAGCACGTCAACAACTGCATCCTCAAACACAACTCTGCCTCTCACCACAAGTCGTGGTGGCTCTTCAGGTCGCATGGGTGCTAAGCCTTGCATAGGCTGGGCATTTTTTCAGATCGATAAAGCTGACCCAACTCGTGTTATCTGTAACATTTGTCAGCAAAAGCTAAGTAGAGGCCAAAAAATACATAGTTTGAGTACTTCATGCATGAACCGGCACATGGACATGAAGCATAAGTTGCAGTGGGAAGCTCAGTGTGCCACAATACGGCCTAGCCGGCCGGGCCAACCACCGTCTGCCATATCTTGTGCATCCGCGGCCTCTTCATCCTCTGTGACTGGGGGGACAGCAGTCACACCTGTTTTGGGGCGCAGACCTGCCACCTCTTTACCCGCAACAGCCAGCGTGATTGGCAGGTCATCATTTTCTTTGGAGGTGGTAACACCAGCTGGTGTTGAGCGCTGTCCGACATCGATAGCACCACCTTTGGATCAAGGCAACCTAACATGTCCGCCTGCATCTTCCTCACAGACCGGCAGTTTGCCGGGGACACCCTTATCAACCCCGTCTAAGCACAATAGCCAGCCCTCGGTCCCTCAGATGTGGACAAGTAAAAGACCATTTCCTCCTAGCCATGAGAAAGCTAAGAGGTTGAATTTCACCATCTGCAAGCTCTTGGCTACAGAAATGCTGCCTTTCCGCCTGGTGGACACAGAGGATTTTCGAGACCTTATGTCCGTCGCAGTGCCCCAGTACCAGATGCCCAGTCGGCACTACTTCTCAAAGAAAGGTGTGCCTGCGCTCCACCAGCATGTCGCACACAACATCACCGCTTCTTTGAGAAACTCTGTGTGTGACAGGGTGCATTTCACCACAGACACTTGGACGAGTAGGCATGGACAGGGGCGTTACATGTCGCTGACTGGGCACTGGGTAACTATGGTGACAGCAGGACAAGGGGCTGCTGTCCAAGTCTTGCCGTCCCCACGAGTTGTGCGTCAATCCTCTTTATGTTAAAGTTCCTCCACTGCTTCTGCCTCCTCAACCTCCTCTCTGTCTTCCACCTGCACCCAAAGCCTGTCTGGTCATGCCACAAGCTTTCTAACTGCGCAGAAGGGATCCTGCACACCTCCTTACTATGCTGGCAGTAGGGCTCAACGTCATCAGGCGGTTTTTACTTTGAAATGTCTGGGAAATGTGAATCACACAGCTGAGTAGCTGTGGTCAGCTCTGGAGAACCAATTTCATGAATGGTTGTCTCCACTGGACCTGAAACCAGGGAAGGCCGTGTGCAACAATGCTGCAAACCTGGGTGCGGCCCTTCGCCGGGGCAATGTCACACACGTGCCTTGTATGGCTCACGTGTTGAACCTGATTGTCCAGCAATTTTTAGCCCTCTATCCCAGACTAGATTGCCTTCTGCAGAGGGCACGGTCGCTGTGTGCTCACTTCTGCCATTCGCATCCCGCAGCTCAGCGACTTACATCTCTACAGAAGTCGTTGGGCCTGCCACTTCACCGGCTAAAATGCGATGTGCCTACCCGGTGGAATTCAACTCTGCACATGTTGCAGCGACTGTGGCAGCACCGACAAGCCCTGGTGCAATACGTTCTGATGTATAGCCTGGGCCATCGAGATCCAGAGGTGGGGCAAATCACGCTGGAGGAGTGGTCTCAGATCAGGGACCTATGCACCCTTCTGCACAGTTTTGAAATGGCGACGAAGATGTTTAGTGCTGACGATGCCATTATCAGCATGACTATTCCGGTGATTTACATGCTGGAGCACATGTTAAACAGAATTCGGAGTCAGGTGGTGGCACAAGAGGAGGTGGAGGGAGTAGAGGAGGAGGAGTTGTATGCGGAAGGGCTAACATCTGCAAGGTCCAGACGGTCGGCAGCACCAAGGCGGCAGGCATGTGAGGGTGGGGGAGATGGTTTTACCAGGGCGCATGGTAGCAGCCAAACTAGTGAGGAAGGTGCAGGAGCCCAGGAAGAAGTGGAGGACGAACTGATGGAAGACTCATCAGATGAGGGAGACCTTGATCACATTTCTGTTGTGCGAGGTTGGGGGGAGAGGACAGAGGAAGGAAGCATGATTGTTACCTCGCCACCAACACAACAGGGACTTGGTGCTCCTGGATGCGCAACACACATGAGTGCCTTCTTGCTGCACTACCTGCAACATGACCCTCGAATTGTGAGAATTAGAAATAATCCTGACTACTGGGTTGCCACACTGTTAGATCCCCGGTACAAAAGTAAATTTGCCGAAATTATTCCTGCCATAGAAAGGGATGCACGCATGCAGGAGTATCAGCAGAGACTGTTGCAGAATCTTACATGTGCTTTTCCACAAAACACCAGTGGTGCACGTAGTGAATCTCACAGTTCCAACTTGCCAACCGTGGGACCGTCAAGTGTTCAGCACTCAAACCGTAACAGAACCACAGTATCTGCTGGTAACATCAATTTTGCGGAATCATTTCACCACTTTTTAGCCCATCCTTTGCAAGGCCACAGGAGACAAGAAGTCTGACACATAGTCCACGCCTAGAGACGATGGTACAGGAGTATCTCCAAGTAAACATTGAAGCCATGACTGTGTCACTGGACCCTTGCTCTTTTTGGACTTCCAATCTGGATAAATGGCCGGAGCTAGCCACTTACGCCTTGGAGATCTTGTCATGCCCCGCAGCCAGCGTTCTGTCTGAACGTGTGTTCAGCGCTGCTGGTGGTGTGCTGACAGAAAAGCGCACGCGGCTCTCCACTGATAATGTAGGCAGACTCACGTTCATAAAGATGAACAAATCATGGATCCGAAACGACTTTTCTACCCCTGTGTCATCCTGGGGAGAGTAAAAGCTTGATGATTGGTTAAAATCACCCTACCAACCGTTTTAAGCTTTCAAATTACTAATCATGTTTATCTGTATCTTGGCTGGAAAATAATTTGGGCTTTGTAGCAGTGTGCAGCACTGATTCTATTAGGACATCTATAATAAGCTCCACCAGATTTAAAATTACTAATCATGTTTATCTGTATCTTGGCTGGAAAATAATTTGGGCTTTGTAGCAGTGTGCAGCACTGATCCTATTAGACCATCTATACTAAGCTCCACCAGATTTAAAATTAATAATAATTTTTAGCTGCATCTAGCCCGGAAAATAATTTTTGGGCTCCGAGATGCGCAAGACACATAAGTGCCTTCTTGCTGCACTACCTGCAACATGACCCTCATATTGTCAGAATTCGAAGTAATCATGACTACTGGGTTGCCACAGTCTTAGATCCCCCAAACTTTTCGATCAACCTTTTCATTTTAATAAAGACCAAAAAAATGGTCATTTTTGAAATTATAAGTATTAGCAGGTTATTAGAAACTGAAATCAAACAGTTTTCAACTCAAAACTTTATTCTAGGTGATGTTACATTTTCACATAGGACCCGTTGTTCGAAAGGAGCTTCTGAACTCTCTCGTCCATTGAATTTGTCAGGTTTTGGATGGTTTCTGCTTCAATTGTTTTGCATGAGGACAGAATACCCTCCCAGAGCTGTTGCTTAGATGTGAACTGCCTCCCGCCATCATAGACACTCCATTTGATGATGCTCCAGAGGTTCTGAATGGGGTAGGGGTCAGGGGAGCATGGGGGTCACACCATAAGTTTGTCCCCTTTTATGCCCATATCAGCCAGAGATGCAGATGTTTTATGTGCAGCATGAGATGGTGCATTATCATGCAAAAAAATGATCTTGCTGTGAAATACACGGTTCTTCTTCTTGAACCATGGCAGGAAGTGCTGTTTGAGAAAATCCACATACATTATGGAGTTCAACTTTAGCGCCTTCAGGGAACCTAAAGGGGCCGACAATCTCTCTCCCCATGATTCCAGCCCAAAACATTACTCCACCTCCTCCTTGTTTTCGCTGTAGCCGTGTTTGCGTGGGGTGTCCATCAACCAGCCATCCTCCACTCCATCCATCTGGACCATCGAGCACTGCACGGCACTCATCCGTGAACAAAACAGTTTTGAAATCAGTCTTCATGTAATGTTTAGCCCACTGGAGCCGTTTCTGCTTGTGTGAAGTGGATAGAGGAGGTCGACAGGATGGCGTATGCACAGCTGCAAACCTCTGAAGGACCCTGCATCTTGTTGTTCGGGGGACGTTGGAGGCACCAGCAGCTTCAAAAACTTGTCTGCTGCTATGACAAGGCTTTTTTGCCGCTGCTCTTTTAACCTGACGTAATTGCCTGTAGGAAAGAGTCCTCAATTTGCCCTTATCGGCACGCACACGTGTGTACTGTGAATCAGCTAAATACTTCTTGATTGCCAAGACACTTCATCCTGATCATCGCACAATGTTGATTGTAGTCATGCCTTGACCTAAACACTCCACAATTTTTTGCTTCTCAGCAGCCGACACATCCTTTTTCTTTCCCATTTTGGCAGAAAATGTAGGCTGCTTAATAATGTGAGACAGCCTTCTTAAGTAGTCTTGCCTTTCATTGGACACACCTGCCAAACTAATTAGCACAGGTGTCTGCAATTGCTTACAGTGATATAAAGAGCCCTGACACACATCACCATCAATGAGTTTAACTGACAAACAAACAAATTCTTCCCTTATCACTCCTAAACACTTTTTGCATAATAATTTGGAACACAGTGTACATGTGCTTTTCCACAAAACACCAGTGGTTCACGTAGTGAATCTTACAGTTCTAACTTGCCAACCGTGGTCTGTATGGAGTTGTTCAATAAAGGGCCCAAAATTAAGATAACATAGATGGGAGAAGTCTCTATGAATAGGAATTCCTAAGTATTTGATACCCTGTGAGGGCCAGGCAAAGGGAAAGTTGGACTGGATGGAATCCTATATGGATTTGGGGAGGGAGACATCGAGGGCCTCAGACTTCGCTGCATTGATTTTAAAATTTGACCATGTAACAAAGTGATCTATTTCAGCCATAACAGCATGGATGGATATATGTGATTGAGTGATATATACTAGGACATCATCAGCAAATAGAGAGCACTTGTACTCGGTACCTCCCACCTCAATCCACCTAATATTGGGGTTATGGCGAATTGATGAGAGCAGGCGCTCCGTCACTAGGATGTATAAGAGAGGGAACAGAGGACATCCCTGCCTTGTCCCATTGGTGATTGTGAAAGGTGATGAAAATGTTCTGATGCACCCCCTGGGCCTTGGGACACCCGGAGCCGGACCCTTTTTGGTGGATGCTGGTGGTTGTAGTCTTCGTGGCGGTGACCAAGTTCCGTGGCTCAGGGTGGTCAAACCAGTGGCGGAACTATTTATGTGGTTTTGATGTTTAAATGTCCGACTACACCACCCGTGGATTGCGGTCAGAGTGAACGGCCGCTGCAGGGCAGACCGCTGAGGCTGGTGTTGTGGGTGCAGCAGAGCGTAGCATAACTCCCCACAGGAGGAGTATAGCCTCAGGGCAGTGTATGCGGAGGATGGGGGTGATGGTGCAGGGCAGCAGCAGTAACGACACGGAGTCAGTGATGCAGTCCAGGGCCTTTACTCACAGTTCTTATTATCCAGACCACGTCTGCAGGTAACGGCTGCCCACGTCGTACTGTGCTCACCAGGTGAGGGGCTCAGACAACTCCCAGATAACTTTGGAGCGCTTCACAGGACCCCCTTTGTGTGTCCTTTGTCTGGCCTTTCTTACCAACCCTTCTGTCCGGCTGCCTCGGGCTTCCTCTTGGTAAACTTGGCGCCAGTTTTCCTGACCCTATGTGGTGCCATCCTAGCGGGTGTAGCGAGGGGCTGCGCCACATAAAATGTCAGAGCCTTCGGTTTCTAGCTGAGGGTCATTTCCTGCCTCCACTAGTTTCGGGGACCGGTCTCCCCCTTTGGCTTGACCCCTCCACGCAGGTGGATTCGGGCGTGCGGTGGCGACTCGCCCGTCCGCACCCCTGGGATCCCTTCATTCCTCATTCCTGGAGCCTTCTCCGCTCCTCTTCCTTCCTTATCCCTCTTCCAGGCCTGGGCCTCTGTTACTAGGCCCGGCTCCGGAGCAGTGCTCATGCAGAGCCTCTGCTCCCTGCCACTTCTGCTCAGACTGCTCTGCACTGAAATAAGATGGTGCCCACCTTTTATACTCCCTTCTCAATGCACCCAGGAACTGCTTCCTCCCTGCTCCTGCACTACAGGGTTCCCCTTCCTCAGTGTTCCCTCCCCCCACTCCAGCCAGGGACAGGGACTGTCGTGCCCATCTCAGAGGCATATTGGTCGCCCTGCCCCACGGCAATGTGGTGTAATGCATGCAGGTGTCGGGTCCTGATCCACACTCCATCCTTACCTGAGAGTGAGATATCACACCTCTGGGTGAGGTGCAAAACCTCTGTAGCAACCGAGCCCTCAGGGTGCTACAGTTCCATTTACCTTCAGCCTAGGTGACGTATTGTGATACAGGGCCGTGATTTTGGCTATAAAAGGGTCCCCTAGACCCCTACCCCATGCTTTTTAAGAGAATCATATATGGCGTGCCAGGAGACTCTATGGAATGCTTTCTCAGCATCCAACGAGAGTATCTAATTACAAATTTTTAACTGCATCTAGCCCAGGAAATACTTTGTGCCTAGTAGCAGTGTTTGCTAGTCAGCGGATTATCCCGGCTGTTAAGCAAGCTACAACACCTGTAGTTTGGACACTTAATTTTTTCAAAGGAAATGCTTCGGGACCACGGGATACTCAGTGAAGAGCATCAGGAGGCACCCCAAGGCATAGGGGCTGGGACTGGCAGTAGGATGCCTTGCGGTGGACAGCCGAGCTCGATCCTTATAAAAGCTTTTTAACTGCAGCAGCTTTAGTGGACACTACTGGAGCTGGAATTACGTGGCTGCTGGCATGAGATTTGCCCTCCAATAGATCCTTGTAAATGGATTTAAAGTGTATTCATTCAAATTAGAGAGACAATTTAAATTAAAAATCTTAGAGCTGCCTCCACCACAGGGGGGCTCGCTCGACCCACCAGCGGACAGGCACCAGTATTGGGAGAGGGGGACTGGCCGTCAGGGTTCACCGCGGCTCTGGCACAAACCTGGCGACACGGAGGTGGCACGGGCAGGAGCGGACTGAACGTGTCGGCTTCTCACTTTTTGGATTTTAGAAGGGCATGACATGCCTATATTTGTGTCTCCCCCTCCTTTTACTCCTCCACCTCTTTTCTTTTCGCATGACTATATGTACTTGTCACTTTTCCATGTGTTAGTTGTGTCTTCTGAGCAGTTTGTCAGCTTTTGGACACCTTTGAAGGTGTTTTCTATGTGTTTCTATGTGTTTTTGTTTGCCTGCCATTGGTTTTAACGGTGTTCGAAGGTGTTCGACGAACAGTTCGACGAACAGTTCGGCGAACACACGGGTGTTCGACGAACCGAACCGAACTCGAACACTACGGGGGTGGCTCAACACTAGTAAAGACCCTGGGACTGCACTTCCTTGTCTTTGTGTTTCTTGCTGCGCCATCAACCCCTGCACTACAACGCCCTGCACAACCTGCAACATCTTCTACACTGCACTGCCCTGGAGCTAGCTCTTCCTGTGGAGAGCCACACCATCCCTGCTGCAGTAACATCAGCTTCAGAGGACTGTTTCGCAGCGGCGGCTCCCTTTAGCCGCATTCCACAGGTGGCGTCACGAACTCTATAAAAACACTATAAATCCCCTATCCATAACCCCTTTTATTGACCGCCCTGGGTCATGGACCGGGTCACCGCCACTGTGACATTCCCCAGCATCCACTGGCCCGGCACTGGGTACCCCACGGACAAGAGGGCTCGTCAGATACAGTCCTAGGAGACCTCAGATTCTTATACACATCATTTCATGTCAATTTGTAGTACCAACGATTTGTGATGAATTTATTCACTGCAAATCGAATTTTAGGGAAAAATTTGCTGAATTTGGTGAATTGGAATTTCAAGATTTGATCATCTTTAATAAATAAATATTGTATTAGTACAAAACTTTGTTTTTGTTAGGTCATTTACTCTGTTGTTGTTACTTTTTACTGTGTAAAAATAAATGTATTATGTTTTGGAAGTTTCCATGACAATTAAAACGTATGCCATCTGGAAGCAAAAGGAAAGCAGATCAAAAAAGGTGAAAATTGTATCTTAGCAATGCAGTTGCTTACACTTACTTATTTTGCCAGAACTTTCCTCTAGGAAGGTGGAATTCAATGACATTTATCTCTGCAGCACAGTACTTGCATTACAGTTGCCAATATGCAACCATTCCTCAATTTCAAAGCATTCCTGATTCCCTTCATGCAACAGCATTGGAAGACAGACAGATCAGAAGCTGCTGTTTAATTTACTGCCACTCCTGCTTATCTGGAAAACCATTTTCTTGTGATATATGTAGGACATTAAATTACAGAACCTATCTCCAGTGAAAAACACCATTATATTTGAGCAGGATAAAAATAAAGTGCTTGGCATCATTATAACCTCAAAGTACATGGTGGTTGTTTCTTTCTAAGTGTATAAATTCTATTTATTATCTTTCATTCATTCTAGTTCCGGAGGACACATTTTTGGGTTTCATGAGATGATGTTAACAGAAATATCAAACGCAATTAAGTTAGAAAACTATGCACGCTAAAGCAGAGGTCACAGTGCACGGAAGAATGCTCATTTGATACAGTCTATTAAAGAATTTAAATTTAATGAATGAAGGGTTAATAGCTTGAATTCTCTATTCAGTATTTTTAACTCTTGGCAAGAGTGGAAAGTGATTATAAAGAATATTTCTCACTCTGGAGGGGCTGTCCCATCCTGCGTTATATGGACAAATGCAGATCCTTTACCAGTGGTGTAACTAGAGTCCGATGGGCCCTGGTGCAAAATTTGGACCTGGGCTACCCCTGCATGTTGGTCAAATATATTGGCCCTTGTAGCATTCTAAATCCTATAAGGACATATGAGTTGCACCCCCTCTCCCATTATGTAGCGATGTCCCCCTTTTGGGTTCCTTACAGGTATTTACATACCCCATCATCTGCCCATCCTGGTGTATATGTTACCCATCTTGCTATATATGTTCTCCATCCTGATATGTATGTCCCTTATTCTGGGCCCCATCTTGGTATACACAGTATATTCCTCGTCCTGGTATATATGTCCCTTATCATGGACCCCATCCTAGTATATATATCCCCATTCTGGGCCCCATCCTGGTATATATATATCCCACTTCCTGGTATATATGTCCCTTATACTGGTATATACAGTAGCGACCAAAAGTTTAGCATTTTTTTTAAAAGTGTGATTAATTTTGCCTGATTGTTGTGATGCCATTTTCGTGGTGATTTTTGTAATCTGGAAGCAAATGGTTGTCAGCTATAAAGAAGAAAATTGTGTTTGACATTGTTTTATACCTTTGTGTTAGTTTTCAACATTTGCTAGGCCAAATGTTTTGCATATTATGTCATGGGTAGTAGAATTTTTCCTAAAATACATATTTTTTTGTTATATGTGCTTTTTGGTTAAAACATGGCAAAGACAAAGCCAAATTTATCACCAGATGTCTGGAAGCTTATAATTCTGAGAGTGAAGTAAGGCAAAAGCCAAAAAGAGGTAGCTATGGAATTCAACTGTTCTCAGAGTCAAGTGTCATGTATATTAAAAAAAGAAAAAGAAGGCTATGGAACAGCGGACAAACCTAGAAGTGGACGACCACGGAAAACTTCTTCCAGAGTTGATCACATTATTAAGAACAAGTCAGTATCTGATGTGTATAAAAGTGCTGTACAGAGTTTGCACGAAGTGAACAAGAATATGGGGTCAAAGTGAGTCGTCAAACTATGTTATGATGGCTAAGTGCAGTAGGGCTGAATGCATGAGTTCTAGTCAAGAAGCCTTTCATCTCTGTAAAGAACCGGAAGGTCCGACTTGAGTTTGCCAAAGAACACAGCGAATGGAAAAAGACAGATTGGTCTAAGGTGTTGTGGTCAAATGAATCCAAGTTCAACCTGTTTGGTAGTGATGGCAAGCTTTATATATACCACCCAATTGGAAAACGTAATGATGTAAGGTATCAAACACCTGCAGTGAAACATGGTGGAGGCAATGTCATGGTTTGGGGCTGATTTTCTGCATCTGCCATTAGCCCTCTGCATAGAATTGATGGAAATATGAATGCCACCATGTACAAGGATATACTGGAGAATGTAATGCTGCCACATGGTAAAACCAAAGTAGGCAGGGGATTCCAGCAAGACAATGATCCTAAGCACACATCCAATTTAGTAAAAAATTTGTTAGCAAAGAAAAATGTCCGCTTGTTGCAGTGGCTAAACCAATCACCTGATTTAAGCCCTGTAGAGCACCTTTGGGATGAGTTAGGGTGACTAGTTGGGCCTGTACTCATAGCAATAAGGATGAATTGTTTGCTGATTTTTCAAATGAAATGGAACAAGATCCCTCAAGATGTCTTGAATACCCTAGTGGCTTCAATGCCCCGTCGGTGTAGTGCAAAAATTAAAGCAAGAGATTATGCTACAAAATACTATAAACAATTAATTACACTCTATGTTGTGCGATAAATAGTATATGCAAAACTTTTAGCAGTCAGTTTTCTTTAATTAAATGACCATACGTATATTCAAAAGAATTTTGGTTAAAATTAATGTCTTGCATGATGACAACTTGATGCACATTCAATTCATCACCAGGAAATGGCATCACAACAACCAGACAGAAGTAATCACACTTTTAAAAAAAATGCAAAACTTTTGGTTGCCACTATATCCCCCATATTGATATATGTCCCCCTTTCTGCTGCTGTTCTTTAATACATAAAAAAAAATAAACAATTATATTCACTTTACCTCCGCTCCCCCTCCACACGGCATCCTTTTTAAAAGCTGTCAGCTGACTTCATTTTACCATACTATATAGTGGAAAACAGGAACAAAATTCCAAATGCACATAAAATGTGAAAAAACAGCAATTCCGCTATACTCTTTACATAAATTTTTCTTTTTACGCCATTCATTGTTTGATAGAAAATTACCTTGTAGTCTGATTTTCCAGGTTTTTACAATTATTTTAATATTTCATCACTGTATTCAACATCCTGACTATGCTAGTTAAAATTGGCAACCATTAGCCTCCCCAACATGTTTAACCATGCTGCGTCATTCTATGAAATAAAAAGATGCGCTGGGAGGCTTATATATTATTTAAGAGTAGTAGAGTAGTCGAGTAGTCCTCAATAGACAACTGAGGCATAAGCTAGAAATGAGTATGATAATTGCAAAGCACTATAATGATAAATAAGTGCTACAACTCATAAGTCTAATAAATGAGATACAGTGGTGACAGTATAAGTAATGGTCTACTGCCTATCAATGAAAGATATGGTGGAAGACCCATAAGACATACTTGGACACAAGCAGATATTGATTGTGATTCAAATAGTTTTCTACGTATGGAAACTGGAGACTGCTGAATGCATGTATGACCAGTGGTGGTGCATTTAGCCAGTTTTTTTTCACGCTATGCATAGCATAATTCCCTATATCTATTTTTCTCATAAATAAGCCTTCACAATTAAGTGAAAAGAGTGTTTGAAGTGTGATTATATTGAGGACTCACTACTAGTGGTGAGTTATTCCAAAGGATAGTATATGAGATAATTAAGCACTCAATATACAACTGCTACCATATAAGCACAAGCACTTTAATAATTATGGGTCTTATTACCCTCTGCTGAAGAATTATCAATATCCAGTACTATTTGCTTTTAAAGTATGTGTATCCTTTCCATTATTTATATTTAATAAATCGAAATAAAAGTTATGTTTTATATTTAGGTCTTTATTAATAGAGATGAGCGTTGTTCTACTCGAACTGTTCGCCAATCTCAAATTCGAGCTGTTTTGGGCGGTGTTCGAGCCGGTCGGCGAACACGAACAATTTGAGAAAAATTCGGCTGTTCGAGGTTATGTTCGATAACTGTTCGTGCACCAAAATCATAACTGGATTTTTTCTCAGTAATGATGAAAATTAATGTTAATACGCAGCTTGAGTGTACAGCGGGGCGGGGGGAGGGGCAGGGGATGGATCTCTGCAGGAACAATGAAGATCTCCATTTTTTTTTCTCTTTCCCGCATTTGCAGTGGGGAGGTGCAATCTGTCAGCCTATCAGCAGCGCACACACGGAGCGAAGTGCTTTTTTTCACACAAGCAAGGGCATGTGTGATTGGCAGTGTATGTCACATGTCCTTGCCCTATAAGACCAAGCCATTTTCCCCGTCGCCACCATTTTCTCACTGCTGCAGCTGCGTGTTAGACGGCACCGCTGTTGCTGTGTGTACTATACCTTGTTAATTTCAAGCCAATTTTCGCACAAATATACAGATAGCTTGGGAGTAGGGAATAGTTGTGATTGCAGTCCTTTTAAGGACTAGGTTACAGCATTTCCTACGACTTTTATCAGGGAGGTCTGTGCTCTTAAATAGATAGGTTGTGGGAGTAAAGACTAATTGTAATTGGAGTCCTTTTCAGGACTAGGTTACATGAGTTCCTATCAGTTTTTGCCAGGCAGGTCTGTGCCAGTGCTGTGCAAGTTTTTTTCACAGCATTTGGCTGAATCTAGCAAAGCTAATCCTTTTTGGCCTATTGCAGAGTGTGTTAGTCAGTGGAGTAGCCTATCTGTGTTGCAAGATATAACACCTGTGTATAGAATACCAATTTTTTTACTGCACCTAGTGAAGTAAAATCTTTTGGGCATAGCATCATTCTATTAGTCCATCTATACTGACCTCCATCAGGTTGCAAACTGAATATAATTTTTTTCTGCATCTAGCTCTGAAAAAATATTTGGGCTTCTAGCGGTGTGTGGGACTTGGTCTATTAGTCCATCTATACTGACCTCCATCAGGTTGCAAATTAAAAATAATTTTTTTCTGCATCTACCTCTGAAAAAATATTTGGGCTTCTAGCAGTGTGTGGGACTTTCTCTATTAGTCCATCTATACTGACCTCCATCAGGTTGCAAATTAAAAATATTTTTTTTCTGCATCTAGCTCTGAAAAAATATTTGGGCTTCTAGCGGTGTGTGGGACTTGGTCTATTAGTCCATCTATACTGACCTCCATCAGGTTGCAAATTAAAAATAATTTTTTTCTGCATCTAGCTCTGAAAAAATATTTGGGCTTCTAGCGGTGTGTGGGACTTGGTCTATTAGTCCATCTATACTGACCTCCATCAGGTTGCAAATTAAAAATAATTTTTTTCTGCATCTAGCTCTGAAAAAATATTTGGGCTTCTAGCAGTGTGTGGGACTTGGTCTATTAGTCCATCTATACTGACCTCCATCAGGTTGCAAATTAAAAATAATTTTTTTCTGCATCTAGCTCTGAAAAAATATTTGGGCTTCTAGCAGTGTGTGGGACTTGGTCTATTAGTCCATCTATACTGACCTCCATCAGGTTGCAAATTAAAAATAATTTTTTTCTGCATCTAGCTCTGAAAAAATATTTGGGCTTCTAGCGGTGTGTGGGACTTCGTCTATTAGTCCATCTATACTGACCTCCATCAGGTTGCAAATTAAAAATAATTTTTTTCTGCATCTAGCTCTGAAAAAATATTTGGGCTTCTAGCAGTGTGTGGGACTTGGTCTATTAGTCCATCTATACTGACCTACATCAGGTTGCAAATTAAAAATAATTTTTTTCTGCATCTAGCTCTGAAAAAATATTTGGGCTTCTAGCGGTGTGTGGGACTTGGTCTATTAGTCCATCTATACTGACCTCCATCAGGTTGCAAATTAAAAATAATTTTTTTCTGCATCTAGCTCTGAAAAAATATTTGGGCTTCTAGCAGTGTGTGGGACTTGGTCTATTAGTCCATCTATACTGACCTACATCAGGTTGAAAATTAAAAATAATTTTTTTCTGCATCTAGCTCTGAAAAAATATTTGGGCTTCTAGCGGTGTGTGGGACTTGGTCTATTAGTCCATCTATACTGACCTCCATCAGGTTGCAAATTAAAAATAATTTTTTTCTGCATCTAGCTCTGAAAAAATATTTGGGCTTCTAGCAGTGTGTGGGACTTGGTCTATTAGTCCATCTATACTGACCTGCATCAGGTTGCAAATTAAAAATAATTTTTTTCTGCATCTAGCTCTGAAAAAATATTTGGGCTTCTAGCAGTGTGTGGGACTTGGTCTATTAGTCCATCTATACTGACCTCCATCAGGTTGCAAATTAAAAATAATTTTTTTCTGCATCTAACCCAGCCAATAGTTTTGGCCTAATACCACAGTTTGGCCACTCAGCTCTGCTCGGTTACCATCCATTGTTTTTTTGTGCAAACAACTCCAGAGTTGTGAATTAGTTAACCACCAAAATGAGTGGAAAAAGGCCTGCTGCTGGTGGAAAGGGGAATAGGCGTGTTGGGAAGGGGAAAAAAGGTTGTGTCCGTGGGGTAGGTGCAGAAGAAAGACCATCTTCCAGCCAAACTAAAATGTCTACTTCTTTTAGCGGACAATGTGATAAGATCCCTTTCTTACGGCCACGCCAATCGCTACAAATTCCAGATGAGGCACAAAAACAGCAGGTGCTTCAACGGATATCAAGTGCTCCTTTAAGTGGGCTCTCCTCCACATCAACTTCAACATCACAAATACTCCAGTCCTCAAAGGTGTCACCCAAATCGCACTTGCTTCCTCACAGCTCCCAAATCTCCAGCTGCCCGTCTGAGTGTGAGGTAGAACAGATGGTTGAGTCTGCAGAGCTGTTTACTCATACTATAGCCTGGGAATCAGAGGTCGACTCCAGCGCTTCTGTGAATCCAGACGAGGAAATGATCTGCACTGATGCCCAGAATCTTTATGAGTCGGATCCAGGACCAGACGCAGAAGGTTCTGACCATAATGTAGACCCTCATTCCCAAACTGTAACTCCTGTTGGTGGAGACAATGAGGAAGACGATGATAAGACTCAAATACCTGATTGGAGCGACAACTTTAGTTTTTTGTCAGGGCAGGAACAAGTTGGCTCTGAGGACGACGGGTGTGATAACGCACAGGGTGATGATGATGAGGTCGGAGATCCCACTTACTGTCAACCCACAGTCAGCCAAGAGATGAGGTCAGAAGAGGAGGTGGAGGAAGATGCTAGTGACGACGAGGTCAGGTTGCACCTTCCTGGACAGAGACGTAGTACTGGAAGCACGTCAACAACTGCATCCTCAAACACAACTCTGCCTCTCACCACAAGTCGTGGTGGCTCTTCAGGTCGCATGGGTGCTAAGCCTTGCATAGCCTGGGCATTTTTTCAGATCGATAAAGATGACCCAACTCGTGTTATCTGTAACATTTGTCAGCAAAAGCTAAGTAGAGGCCAAAAAATACATAGTTTGAGTACTTCATGCATGAACCGGCACATGGACATGAAGCATAAGTTGCAGTGGGAAGCTCAGTGTGCTACAATGCGGCCTAGCCGGCCGGGCCAATCACCGTCTGCCATATCTTGTGCATCCGCGGCCTCTTCATCCTCTGTGACTGGGGGGACAGCAGTCACACCTGTTTTGGGGCGCAGACCTGCCACCTCTTTACCCGCAACAGCCAGCGTGATTGGCAGGTCATCATTTTCTTTGGAGGTGGTAACACCAGCTGGTGTTGAGCGCTGTCCGACATCGATAGCACCACCTTTGGATCAAGTCAACCTAACATGTCCGCCTGCATCTTCCTCACAGACCGGCAGTTTGCCGGGGACACCCTTATCAACCCCGTCTAAGCACAATAGCCAGCCCTCGGTCCCTCAGATGTGGACAAGTAAAAGACCATTTCCTCCTAGCCATGAGAAAGCTAAGAGGTTGAATTTCACCATCTGCAAGCTCTTGGCTACAGAAATGCTGCCTTTCCGCCTGGTGGACACAGAGGATTTTCGAGACCTTATGTCCGTCGCAGTGCCCCAGAACCAGATGCCCAGTCGGCACTACTTCTCAAAGAAAGGTGTGCCTGCGCTCCACCAGCATGTCGCACACAACATCACCGCTTCTTTGAGAAACTCTGTGTGTGACAGGGTGCATTTCACCACAGACACTTGGACGAGTAGGCATGGACAGGGGCGTTACATGTCGCTGACTGGGCACTGGGTAACTATGGTGACAGCAGGACAAGGGGCTGCTGTCCAAGTCTTGCCGTCCCCACGAGTTGTGCGTCAATCCTCTTTATGTCAAAGTTCCTCCACTGCTTCTGCCTCCTCAACCTCCTCTCGGTCTTCCACCTGCACCCAAAGCCTGTCTGGTCATGCCACAAGCTTTCTAACTGCGCAGAAGGGATCCTGCACACCTCCTTACTATGCTGGCAGTAGGGCTCAACGTCATCAGGCGGTTTTTACATTGAAATGTCTGGGAAATGTGAGTCACACAGCTGAGGAGTTGTGGTCAGCTCTGGAGAACCAATTTCATGAATGGTTGTCTCCACTGGACCTGAAACCAGGGAAGGCCGTGTGCGACAATGCTGCAAACCTGGGTGCGGCCCTTCGCCGGGGCAATGTCACACACGTGCCTTGTATGGCTCACGTGTTGAACCTGGTTGTCCAGCAATTTTTAGCCCACTATCCCAGACTAGATGGCCTTCTGCAGAGGGCACGGTCGCTGTGTGCTCACTTCCGCCGTTCGCATCCCGCAGCTCAGCGACTTACATCTCTACAGAAGTCGTTGGGCCTGCCACTTCACCGGCTAAAATGCGATGTGCCTACCCGGTGGAATTCAACTCTGCACATGTTGCAGCGACTGTGGCAGCACCGACAAGCCCTGGTGCAATACGTTCTGACGTATAGCCTGGGCCAACGAGATTCAGAGGTGGGGCAAATCACGCTGGAGGAGTGGTCTCAGATCAGGGACCTATGCACCCTTCTGCACAGTTTTGAAATGGCGACGAAGATGTTTAGTGCTGACGATGCCATTATCAGCATGACTATTCCGGTGATTTACATGCTGGAGCACATGTTAAACAGAATTCGGAGTCAGGTGGTGGCACAAGAGGAGGTGGAGGAAGTAGAGGAGGAGGAGTTGTATGCGGAAGGGCTAACATCTGCAAGGTCCAGACGGTCGGCAGCACCAAGGCGGCAGGCATGTGAGGGTGGGGGAGATGGTTTTACCAGGGTGCATGGTAGCAGCCAAACTAGTGAGGAAGGTGCAGGAGCCCAGGATGAAGTGGAGGACGAACTGATGGAAGACTCATCAGATGAGGGAGACCTTGATCACATTTCTGTTGTGCGAGGTTGGGGGGAGAGGACAGAGGAAGGAAGCATGATTGTTACCTCGCCACCAACACAACAGGGACTTGGTGCTCCTGGATGCGCAACACACATGAGTGCCTTCTTGCTGCACTACCTGCAACATGACCCTCGAATTGTGAGAATTAGAAATAATCCTGACTACTGGGTTGCCACACTGTTAGATCCCCGGTACAAAAGTAAATTTGCAGAAATTATTCCTGCCATAGAAAGGGATGCACGCATGCAGGAGTATCAGCAGAGACTGTTGCAGAATCTTACATGTGCTTTTCCACAAAATACCAGTGGTGCACGTAGTGAATCTCACAGTTCCAACTTGCCAACCGTGGGACCGTCAAGTGTTCAGCACTCAAACCGTAACAGAACCACAGTATCTGCTGGTAACATCAATTTTGCGGAATCATTTCACCACTTTTTTAGCCCATCCTTTGCAAGGCCACAGGAGACAAGAAGTCTGACACATAGTCAACGCCTAGAGACGATGGTACAGGAGTATCTCCAAGTAAACATTGAAGCCACGACTGTGTCACTGGACCCTTGCCCTTTTTGGGCTTCCAATCTGGATAAATGGCCGGAGCTAGCCACTTACGCCTTGGAGATCTTGTCATGCCCCGCAGCCAGCGTTCTGTCTGAACGTGTGTTCAGCGCTGCTGGTGGTGTGCTGACAGATAAGCGCACGCGGCTCTCCATTGATAATGTAGACAGACTCACGTTCATAAAGATGAACAAATCATGGATCCGAAACGACTTTTCTACCCCTGTGTCATCCTGGGGAGAGTAAAAGCTTGATGATTGGTTAAAATCACCCTACCAACCGTTTTAAGCTTTCAAATTACTAATCATGTTTATCTGTATCTTGACTGGAAAATAATTTGGGCTTTGTAGCAGTGTGCAGCACTGATCCTATTAGGCCATCTATACTAAAGCTTCACCAGATTTAAAATTAAAAATAATTTTTAGCTGCATCTAGCCCGGAAAATAATTTTGGGGCTCCGAGATGCGCAAGGCACATAAGTGCCTTCTTGCTGCACTACTTGCAGCATGACCCTCATATTGTCAGAATTCGAAGTAATCATGACTACTGGGTTGCCACACTCTTAGATCCCCCAAACTTCACATAGGACCCCTTGTTCGAAAGGAGCTTCTGAACTCTCTCGTCCATTGAATTTGTCAGGTTTTGGATGGTTTCTGCTTCAATTGTTTTGCATGAGGACAGAATACCCTCCCAGAGCTGTTGCTTAGATGTGAACTGCCTCCCGCCATCATAGACACTCCTTTTAATGATGCTCCAAAGGTTCTGAATGGGGTAGAGGTCAGGGGAGCATGGGGGTCACACCATAAGTTTGTCCCCTTTTATGCCCATATCAGCCAGAGATGCAGATGTTTTATGTGCAGCATGAGATGGTGCATTATCATGCAGAAAAATGATCTTGCTGTGAAATACACGGTTCTTCTTCTTGAACCATGGCAGGAAGTGCTGTTTGAGAAAATCCACATACATTATGGAGTTCATCTTTAGCACCTTCAGGGATCCTAAAGGGGCCGACAATCTCTCTCCCCATGATTCCAGCCCAAAACATTACTCCACCTCCTCCTTGTTGGCGCTGTAGCCGTGTTTGCGTGGGGTGTCCATCAACCAGCCATCCTCCACTCCATCCATCTGGACCATCGAGCGCTGCACGGCACTCATCCGTGAACAAAACAGTTTTGAAATCAGTCTTTATGTAATGTTTGGCCCACTGGAGCCGTTTCTGCTTGTGTGAAGTGGATAGAGGAGGTCGACAGGATGGCGCATGCACAGCTGCAAACCTCTGAAGGACCCTGCATCTTGTTGTTCGGGGGACGTTGGAGGCACAAGCAGCTTCAAAAACTTGTCTGCTGCTATGACAAGGCTTTTTTGCCGCTGCTCTTTCAACCTGACGTAATTGCCTGTAGGAAAGAGTCCTCAATTTGCCCTTATCAGCACGCACACGTGTGTACTGTGAATCAGCTACATACTTCTTGATTGCCAGGACACTTCATCCTGATCATCGCACAATGTTGATTGTAGTCATGCCTTGACTTAAACACTCCACAATTTGTTGCTTCTCAGCAGCCGACACATCCTTTTTCTTTCCCATTTTGGCAGAAAATGTAGGCTGCTGAATAATGTGAGAGAGCCTTCTTAAGTAGTCTTGCCTTTCATTGGACACACCTGCCAAACTAATTAGCACAGGTGTCTGCAATTGCTTACAGTGATATAAAGAGCCCTGACACACATCACCATCAATGAGTTTAACTGACAAACAAACAAATTCTTCCCTTATCACTCCTAAACACTTTTTGTATAATAATTTGGAACGCAGTGTACATGTGCTTTTCCACAAAACACCAGTGGTTCACGTAGTGAATCTTACAGTTCTAACTTGCCAACCGTGGTCTGTATGGAGTTGTTCAATAAAGGGCCCAAAATTAAGATAACATAGATGGGAGAGGTCTCTATGAATGGGAATTCCTAAGTATTTGATACCCTGTGAGGGCCAGGCAAAGGGAGAGTTGGACTGGATGGAATCCTATATGGATTTGGGGAGGGAGACATCGAGGGCCTCAGACTTCGCTGCATTGATTTTAAAATTTTACCATGTAACAAAGTGATCTATTTCAGCCATAACAGCATGGATGGATATATGTGATTGAGTGATATATACTAGGACATCATCAGCAAATAGAGAGCACTTGTACTCGGTGCCTCCCACCTCAATCCACCTAATATTGGGGTTATGGCGAATTGATGAGAGCAGGTGCTCCGTCACTAGGATGTATAAGAGAGGGGACAGAGGACATCACTGCCTTGTCCCATTGGTGATTGTGAAAGGTGATGAAAATGTTCTGACGCACCCCCTGGGCCTTGGGACACCCGGAGCCGGACCCTTTTTGGTGGATGCTGGTGGTTGTAGTCTTCGTGGCGGCGACCCAGTTCCGTGGCTCAGGGCGGTCAAACCAGTGGCGGAACTATTTATGTGGTTTTCATGTTTAAATGTCCGACTACGCCACCCGTGGATTGCGGTCAGAGTGAACCGCCGCTACAGGGCAGACCACTGAGGCTGGTGTTGTGGGTGCAGCAGAGCGTAGCATAACTCCCCACGGGAGGAGTATAGCCTCAGGGCAGTGTATGCGGAGGATGGGGGTGATGGTGCAGGGCAGCAGCAGTAACGACACGGAGTCAGTGATGCAGTTCAGGGCCTTTACTCACAGTTCTTATTATCCAGACCACGTCTGCAGGTAACGGCTGCCCACGTCGTACTGTGCTCACCAGGTGAGGGGCTCAGACAACTCCCAGATAACTTTGGAGCACTTCACAGGACCCCCTTTGTGTGTCCTTTGTCTGGCCTTTCTTACCAACACTTCTGTCCGGCTGCCTCGGGCCTCCTCTTGGTAAACTTGGCGCCAGTTTCCCTGACCCTATGTGGTGCCTTCCTAGCGGGTGTAGCGAGGGGCTGCGCCACATAAAATGTCAGAGCCTCCGGTTTCTAGCTGAGGGTCGTTTCCTGCATCCACTAGTTCGGGGACCGGTCTCCCCCTTT
This sequence comes from Phyllobates terribilis, assembly GCF_046119375.1. NCBI lineage: Eukaryota > Metazoa > Chordata > Amphibia > Anura > Dendrobatidae > Phyllobates > Phyllobates terribilis. The sequence continues at coordinate 505,089,786 of NW_027362762.1, forward strand.
GGCCTGACCCCTCCACGCAGGTGGATTCGGGCGTGCGGTGGCGACTCGCCCGTCCGCACCCCTGGGATCCCTTCATTCCTCGTTCCTGGAGCCTTCTCTGCTCCTCTTCCTTCCTTCTCCCTCTTCCAGGCCTGGGCCTCTGTTACTAGGCCCGCCTCCGGAGCAGAGCTCATGCAGAGCCCCTGCTCCCTGCCACTTCTGCTCAGACTTCTCTGCACTGAACTAAGATGGTGCCCACCTTTTATACTCCCTTCTCAATGCACCCAGGAACTGCTTCCTCCCTGCTCCTGCACTACAGGGTTCCCCTTCCTCAGTGTTCCCTCCCCCCACTCCAGCCAGGGACAGGGACTGTCGTGCCCATCTCAGGGGCATATTGGTCGCCCTGCCCCACGGCAATGTGGTGTAATGCATGCAGGTGTCGGGTCCTGATCCACACTCCATCCTTACCTGAGAGTGAGATATCACACCTCTGGGTGAGGTGCAATACGTCTTTAGCAACCGAGCCCTCAGGGTGCTACAGTTTCATTTATCTTCAGCCTAGGTGACGTATTGCGATACAGGGCCGTGATTTTGGCTATAAAAGGGTCCCCTAGACCCCTACCCCAAGCTTTTTAAGAGAATCATATATGGCGTGCCAGGAGACTCTATGGAATGCTTTCTCAGCATCCAACGAGAGTATCTAATTACAAATTTTTAACTGCATCTAGCCCAGGAAATACTTTGTGCCTAGTAGCAGTGTCTGCTAGTAAGCGGATTATCCCGGCTGTTAAGCAAGCTGCACCACCTGTAGTTTAGACACTTAATTTTTTCAAAGGAAATGCTTCGGGACCATGGGATACTTAGTGAAGAGCATCAGGAGGCACCCCAAGGCATAGGGGCTGGGACTGGCAGTAGGATGCCTTGCGGTGGACAGCCGAGCTCGATCCTTATAAAAGCTTTTTAACTGCAGCAGCTTTAGTGGACGCTACTGGAGCTGGAATTACCGCGGCTGCTGGCATGAGACTTGCCCTCCAATAGATCCTTGTAAATGGATTTAAAGTGTATTCATTCAAATTAGAGAGACAATTTAAATTAAAAAGCTTAGAGCTGCCTCCACCACAGGGGGGCTCGCTCGACCCACCAGCGGACAGGCACCAGTATTGGGAGAGGGGGGCTGGCCGTCAGGGTTCACCGCGGCTCTGGCACAAACCCGGCGACACGGAGGTGGCACGGGCAGGAGCGGACTGGCCGTGTCGGCTTCTCACTTTTTGGATTTTAGAAGGGCATGACATGCCTATATCTGTGTCTCCCCCTCCTTTTACTCCTCCACCTCTTTTATTTTCGCATGACTATATGTACTTGTCACTTTTCCATGTGTTAGTTATGTCTTCTGAGCAGTTTGTCAGCTTTTGGACACCTTTGAAGGTGTTTTCTATGTGTTTCTATGTGTTTTTGTTTGCCTGCCATTGGTTTTAACGGTGTTCGAAGGTGTTCGACGAACAGTTCGGCGAACACACGGGTGTTCGACGAACCGAACCGAACTCGAACACTACGGGGGTGGCTCAACACTATTTATTAATGGATATCTGTTTGCCTTTGGCAATTTAAGCACACGATGATTGCATGATGGTGCCTGCTGTTTCTCACAGCAGGGCACATGGAGTCGTCGTGACGCCCCCCCACAACTACGATGGCTGTGATTGGCTGTTCAGTTCTGAACAGCCAATCGCAGCGTTTTCAGTGTTTTAGGGAATCAGATTGCCTGACACACTGATGTCCAGCCCACTATCGGTGCTGTAAGAGCACCAATCATAGACTGGAGACTGGCAATGCCGGCGTCACCAGGGCCAGCTCTGATTGGTGTGATCGACAGTGACATTGATCTCACCAATCAGAGAGCACAGACGCCATCTAACCTCGCAGTGACGAACCTGTACTTTCTTATTCCAGCAGTGGACTTGTGCAGGGCTGACACTGTGTCATTTTGTGCGCTATGCTGTGCCTTCTGGAGTCACAGACTCTTTAACACCTGTACCATCACTTCTGATGTTCCTGCTGCTGCTGAAGAAGAAAGAAGACTTCCTAATCCTTCCCTGATCTGTTCCTAATCCACCCTAATCACCCTCTACACCCTCTCCCCCTTGCCCCCCTTTTTACCCCCTTTTTCACCCTCTCCCTCTCTCCATCCACCCTTCTGCCGCCAAGCGCTGATCAGTACTTGATCGCTCTATTTTTGTCAGTTTTCTTATTTTTTGTGTGTCCTGCAGCCGCTGAGGAGTGATGGAAATCACCGATCAATGTCCGTGCTCACTGTTTTCTATGACTTTTTTATCCCTGTCTATTTTTCTCCCCTCTCTTCGCACCACATCCGTGCATGCATCCTTCAGCTGCCAAGCGTTGCTCAGTGACGGAAATCATGAAAAATGAATACTGAGCCCGTGTGGAACTCACCTCCCGAAAATTATGGCCACCGATTCCTGATTTTGTGGCGCAATCAGGAACCCAATTTGACACCACTGGCCTCACAGAGATTGACTTTTTCAAAGTCTTTTTCTCTGAGGATGTTGTAAATCTCATGGTGTCGCAGACAAATCTGCACGCCCAGCAATTTTTATCCAAAAATCCCACTTCACCATTTGTCAACTTGAGCCTTGAAAGACGCTGTAGAAATTATGACATTTTGGGGCCTGGTTCTTCACATGGGGACAGGGCTGCCACTTGAAAATTCAGTGTCCCATACTGGCAAAATTTTCAAGCCCCCTTGAGACTTCGCCCAGACTCCACCCCAGCTCCGCCCCCACTCCTCAAACCTTTCACAGTCCCACCGCCGACTCTTGGGAAAACTTCACTTCTGTACCATGTCCTCACTAGAGATGAGCGTTGTTCGACTCGAACTGTTCGCCAATCTCAAATTCGAGCTGTTTTGGGCGGTGTTCGAGCCGTTCGGTGAACACGAACGATTTGAAAAAAATTCGGCTGTTCGAGGTTATGTTCGATAACTGTTCGTGCACCAAAATCATAACTGGATTTTTTCTCAGTAATGAGGAACATTAATGTTAATACGCAGTTTGAGTGTACAGCGGGGCGGGGGGAGGGGCAGGGGATGGATCTCTGCAGGAATAATGAAGATCTCCATTTTTTTTTCCTCTTTCCCGCATTTACAGTGGGGAGGTGCAATCTGTCAGCCTATCAGCAGCGCACACACGGAGCGAAGTGCTTTTTTTCACACAAGCAAGGGCATGTGTCATTGGCAGTGTATGTCACAAGTCCTTGCACTATAAGACCCAGCCATTTTCTCCGTCGCCACCATTTTCTCACTGCTGCAGCTGCGTGTTAGACGGCACCGCTGTTGCTGTGTGCGCTATACCGTGTTAATTTCAAGCCAATTTTCGCACAAATCTACAGATAGCTTGGGAGTAGGGAATAGTTGTGATTGCAGTCCTTTGAAGGACTAGGTTACAGCATTTCCTACGACTTTTATCAGGCAGGTCTGTGCTCTTAAATAGATAGGTTGTGGGAGTAAAGACTAATTGTAATTGCAGTCCTTTTCACGACTAAGTTACATCAGTTCCTATCAGTTTTTGCCAGGCAGGTCTGTGCCAGTGCTGTGCAAGTTTTTTTCACAGCATTTGGCTAAATCTAGCAAAGCTAATCCTTTTTGACCAATTGCAGAGTGTGTTAGTCCGTGGAGTAGCCTATCTGTGTTGCAAGCAATACCACCTGTGTATAGAATACCAATTTTTTACTGCACCTAGTGAAGTAAAACCTTTTGGGCATAGCATCATTCTATTAGTCCATCTATACTGACCTCCATCAGGTTGCAAACTGAATATAATTTTTTTTGCATCTACCTCTGAAAAAGAATTTGGGCTTGTAGCAGTGTGTGGGACTTGTTCTATTAGTCCATCTATACTGACCTCCATCAGGTTGCAAATTGAATATAATATTTTTCTGCATCTAGCTCTGAAAAAATATTTGGCCTTCTAGCAGTGTGTGGGACGTGTTCTATTAGTCCATCTATACTGACCTCCATCAGGTTGCAAATTCAAAATAATTTTTTGTCTGCATCTAGCTCTGAAAAAATATTTGGCCTTCAAGCAGTGTGTGGGACTTGTTCTATTAGTCCATCTATACTGACCTCCATCAGGTTGCAAATTAAAAATAATTTTTATCTGCATCTAGCTCTGAAAAAATATTTGGCCTTCTAGCAGTGTGTGGGACTTGTTCTATTAGTCCATCTATACTGACCTCCATCAGGTTGCAAATTAAAAATAATTTTTATCTGCATCTACCTCTGAAAAAATATTTGGGCTTCTAGCTGTGTGTGGGACTTGTTCTATTAGTCCTTCTATACTGACCTTCATCAGGTTGCAAATTGAATATAATATTTTTCTGCATCTAGCTCTGAAAAAATATTTGGCCTTCTAGCAGTGTGTGGGACTTGTTCTATTAGTCCATCTATACTGACCTCCATCAGGTTGCAAACTGAATATAATTCTTTTCTGCATCTACCTCTGAAAAATTATTTGGGCTTCTAGCTGTGTTTGGGACTTGTTCTATTAGTCCATCTATACTGACCTCCATCAGGTTGCAAATTCAATATACTATTTTTCTGCATCTAGCTCTGTAAAAATATTTGGCCTTCTAGCAGTGTGTGGGACTTGTTCTATTAGTCCATCTATACCGACCTCCATCAGGTTGCAAATTCAAAATAATTTTTTGTCTGCATCTAGCTCTGAAATAATATTTGGCCTTCTAGCAGTGTGTGGGACTTGTTCTATTAGTCGATCTATACTGACCTCCATCAGGTTGCAAACTGAATATAATTTTTTTCTGCATCTACCTCTGAAAAAATATTTGGGCTTCTAGCTGTGTGTGGGACTTGTTCTATTAGTCCATCTATACTGACCTCCATCAGGTTGCAAATTGAATATAATATTTTTCTGCATCTAGCTCTGAAAAAATATTTGGCCTTCTAGCAGTGTGTGGGACTTATTCTATTAGTCCATCTATACTGACCTCCATCAGGTTGCAAACTGAATATAATTTTTTTCTGCATCTACCTCTGAAAAAATATTTGGGCTTCTAGCTGTGTGTGGGACTTGGTCTATTAGTCCATCTATACTGACCTCAAACAGGTTGCAAATTGAATGTAATTTTTTTCTGCATCTAGCTCTGAAAAAATATTTGGCCTTCTAGCAGTGTGTGGGACTTGTTCTATTCGTCCATTTATACTGACCTTCATCAGGTTGCAAATTAAAAATAATTTTTTGTCTGCATCTAGCTTTGAAAAAATATTTGGCCATCTAGCAGTGTGTGGGACTTGTTCTATTAGTCCATCTATACTGACCTCCATCAGGTTGCAAACTGAATATAATTTTTATCTGCATCTACCTCTGAAAAAATATTTGGGCTTCTAGCTGTGTGTGGGACTTGTTCTATTAGTCCATCTATACTGACCTCCATCAGACTGCAAATTGAATATAATATTTTTCTCCATCTAGCTCTGAAAAAATATTTGGACTTCTAGCAGTGTATGGGACGTGTTCTATTAGTCCATCTATACTGACCTCCATCAGGTTGCAAACTGAATATAATTTTTTTCTGCATCTACCTCTGAAAAAATATTTGGGCTTGTAGCAGTGTGTGGGACATGTTCTATTTGTCTATCTATACTAACCTCCACCAGATTGCAAATTCAAAATAATTTTTACCTGCATCTTGCTCTGAAAAAATATTTGGGCTTCTAGCAGTGTGTGGGACTTGTTCTATTAGTCCATCTATACTAACCTCCACCAGGTTGCAAATTCAAAATAATTTTTATCTGCATCTAGCTCTGAAAAAATATTTGGGCTTGTAGCATTGTGTGGGACATGTTCTATTAGTCCATCTATACTAACCTCCACCAGCTTGCAAATTCAAAATAATTTCTATCTGCATCTAGCTCTGAAAATATATTTGGGCTTGTAGCATTGTGTGGGACATGTTCTATTAGTCCATCTATACTAACCTCCACCAGGTTGCAAATTCAAAATAATTTCTATCTGCATCTAGCTCTGAAAATATATTTGGGCTTGTAGCAGTGTGCGGTACTTATTCTATTAGTCCATCTATGCTAATCTCCACAAGGTTGCAAATTCAAAATAATTTTTATCTGCATCTAGCTCTGAAAAAATATTTGGGCTTTTAGCAGTGTGTGGGACTTGTTCTATTAGTCCATCTATACTAACCTCCACCAGGTTGCAAATTCAAAATAATTTTTATCTGCATCTAGCTCTGAAAAAATATTTGGGCTTGTAGCAGTGTGCGGGACTTATTCTATTAGTCCATCTATACTAACCTCCACCAGGTTGCAAATTCAAAATAATTTTTATCTGCTTCGTGCTCTGAAAAAATATTTGGGCTTCTAGCAGTGTGTAGGACTTGTTCTATTAGTCCATCTATACTAACTTCCACCAGGTTGCAATTTCAAAATAATTTTTATCTGCATCTAGCTCTGAAAAAATATTTGGGCTTGTAGCAGTGTGTGCGACTTGTTCTATTTGTACATCTATACTAACCTCCACCAGGTTGCAAATTCAAAATGATTTTTATCTGAATCTAGCTCTGAAAAAATATTTGGGCATGTAGCAGTGGGTGGGACTTGTTCTATTAGTCCATCTATACTAACCTCCACCAGGTTGCAAATTCAAAATAATTTTTATCTGCATCTAGCTCTGAAAAAATATTTCGGCTTGTAGCAGTGTGTGGGACTTGTTCTATTAGTCCATCGATACGAACCTCTACTAGGTTGCAAATTCAAAATAATTTTTATCTGCATCTAGCTCTGAAAAAAATTTTGGGCTTGTAGCAGTGTGTTGGACTTGTTCTATTAGTCCATCTCTACTAACCTCCACCATGTTGCAAATTCAAAATAATTTTTATCTGCATCTAGCTCTGAAAAAATATTTGGGCTTGTAGCAGTGTGTGGGACTTGTTCTATTAGTCCATCTATACTAACCTCCACCAGGTTGCAAATTCAAAATAATTTTTATCTGCATCTAGCTCTGAAAAAATATTTGGGCTTGTATCAGTGTGCGGGACTTGTTCTATTAGTCCATATATACTAACCTCCACCAGGTTGCAAATTCAAAATAATTTTTATCTGCATCTAGCTCTGAAAAAATATTTTCGATTGTAGCAGTGTGTGGGACTTGTTCTATTAGTCCATCTATACTAACCTCCACCAGGTTGCAAATTCAAAATAATTTTTATCTGCATCTAGCTCTGAAAAAATATTTGGGTTTGTAGCATTGTGTGGGACATGTTCTATTAGTCCATCTATACTAACTTGCACCAGGTTGCAAATTCAAAATAATTTTTATCTGCATCTTGCTCTGAAAAAATATTTGGGCTTCTAGCAGTGTGTGAGACTTGTTCTATCAGTCCATCTATACTAACCTCCACCAGGTTGCAAATTCAAAATAATTTCTATCTGCATCTAGCTCTGAAAAAATATTTGGGCTTGTAGCAGTGTGTGGGACTTGTTCTATTAGTCCATCTATACTAACCTCCACCAGGTTGCAAATTCAAAATAATTTTTATCTGCATCTAGCTCTGAAAAAATATTTGGGCTTGTAGCAGTGTGTGGGACTTGTTCTATTAGTCCATCAATACTAACCTCCACCAGGTTGCAAATTCAAAATAATTTTTATCTGCATCTAGCTCTGAAAAAATATTTGGGCTTGAAGCAGTGTGTGTGACTTGTTCTATTAGTCCATCTATACTAACCTCCACCAGGTTGCAAATTCAAAATAATTTTTATCTGCATCTAGCTCTGAAAAAATATTTGGGCTTGTAGCAGTGTGTGGGACTTGTTCTATTAGTCCATCAATACTAACCTCCACCAGGTTGCAAATTCAAAATAATTTTTATCTGCATCTAGCTCTGAAAAAATATTTCGGCTTGTAGCAGTGTGCGGGACTTGTTCTATTAGTCCATATATACTAACCTCCACCAGGTTGCAAATTCAAAATAATTTTTATCTGCATCTAGCTCTGAAAAAATATTTGGGCTTGTAGCAGTGTGTGGGACATGTTCTATTAGTGCATCTATACTAACTTGCACCAGGTTGCAAATTCAAAATAATTTTTATCTGCATCTTGCTCTGAAAAAATATTTGGGCTTCTAGCAGTGTGTGAGACTTGTTCTATCAGTCCATCTATACTAACCTCCACCAGGTTGCAAATTCAAAATAATTTCTATCTGCATCTAGCTCTGAAAAAATATTTGGGCTTGTAGCAGTGTGTGGGACTTGTTCTATTAGTCCATCTATACTAACCTCCACCAGGTTGCAAATTCAAAATAATTTTTATCTGCATCTAGCTCTGAAAAAATATTTGGGCTTGTAGCAGTGTGTGGGACTTGTTCTATTAGTCCATCAATACTAACCTCCACCAGGTTGCAAATTCAAAATAATTTTTATCTGCATCTAGCTCTGAAAAAATATTTGGGCTTGAAGCAGTGTGTGTGACTTGTTCTATTAGTCCATCTATACTAACCTCCACCAGGTTGCAAATTCAAAATAATTTTTATCTGCATCTAGCTCTGAAAAAATATTTGGGCTTGTAGCAGTGTGTGGGACTTGTTCTATTAGTCCATCAATACTAACCTCCACCAGGTTGCAAATTCAAAATAATTTTTATCTGCATCTAGCTCTGAAAAAATACTTCGGCTTGTAGCAGTGTGCGGGACTTGTTCTATTAGTCCATATATACTAACCTCCACCAGGTTGCAAATTCAAAATAATTTTTATCTGCATCTAGCTCTGAAAAAATATTTCGGCTTGTAGCAGTGTGTGGGAGATGTTCTATTAGTCCATCTATACTAACCTCCACCAGGTTGCAAATTCAAAATAATTTTTATCTGCATCTTGCTCTGAAAAAATATTTGGGCTTCTAGCAGTGTGTGGGACTTGTTCTATTAGTCCATCTATACTAACCTCCACCAGGTTGCAAATTCAAAATAATTTCTATCTGCATCTAGCTCTGAAAAAATATTTCGGCTTGTAGCAGTGTTTGGGACTTGTTCTATTAGTCCATCTCTACTAACCTCCACCAGGTTGCAAATTCAAAATAATATTTATCTGCATCTAGCTCTGAAAAAATATTTGGGCTTGTAGCAGTGTGTGGGACTTGTTCTATTAGTCCATCTATACTAACCTCCACCAGGTTACAAATTCAAAATAATTTTTATCTGCATCTAGCTCTGAAAAAAATATATGGGCTTGTAGCAGTGTGTGGGACTTGTTCTATTAGTCCATCTATACTAACCTCCACCAGGTTGAAAATTCAAAATAATTTTTATCATCATCTATCTCTGAAAAAATATTTGGGCTTGTAGCAGTGTGTGGGACTTGTTCTATTAGTCCATCTATACTAACCTCCATCAGGTTGCAAATTCAAAATAATTTTTATCTGCATCTAGCTCTGAAAAAATATTTGGGCTCGTAGCAGTGTGTGGGACTTGTTCTTTAAGTCCATCTATACTAACCTCCACCAGGTTGCAAATTCAAAATAATTTTTATCTGCATCTAGCTCTGAAAAAATATTTGGGCTTGTAGCAGTGTGTGGGACTTGTTCTATTAGTCAATCTATACTAACCTCCGCCAGGTTGCAAATTCAAAATAATTTTTATCTGCATCTAGCTCTGAAAAAATATTTGGGCTTGTAGCAGTGTGTGGGACTTGTTCTATTAGTCCATCTATACTAACCTCCACCAGGTTGCAAATTCAATATAATTTTTATCTGCTTCTAGCTCTGAAAAAATATTTGGGCTTGTAGCAGTGAGGGGACTTTTTCTATTAGTCCATCTATACTAACCTCCACCAGGTTGCAAATTCAAAATAATTTCTATCTGCATCTAGCTCTGAAAAAATATTTGGGCTTGTAGCAGTGTGTGGGACTTGTTCTATTATTCCATCTATACTAACCTCCACCAGGTTGCAAATTCAAAATAATTTTTATCTGCATCTAGCTCTGAAAAAATATATGGGCTTGTAGCAGTGTGTGGGACTTGTTCTATTAGTCCATCTATACTAACCTCCACCAGGTTGAAAATTCAAAATAATTTTTATCTGCATCTAGCTCTGAAAAAATGTTTGGGCATGTAGCAGTGTGTGGGACTTGTTCTATTAGTCCATCTATACTAACCTCCACCAGGTTGCAAATTCAAAATAATTTTTATCTGCATCTAGCTCTGAAAAAATATTTGGGCTTGTAGCAGTGTGTGGGACTTTTTCTATTAGTCCATCTATACTAACTTCTACCAGGTTGCAAATTCAAAATAATTGTTATCAGCATCTATCTCTGAAAAAATATTTGGGCTTGTAGCAGTGTGTGGGACTTGTTCTATTAGTCCATCTATACTAACCTCCACCAGGTTGCAAATTCAAAATAATTTTTATCTGCATCTAGCTCTGAAAAAATATTTGGGCATGTAGCAGTGTGTGGGACTTGTTCTATAAGTCCATCTATACTAACCTCCACCAGGTTGCAAATTCAAAAGAATTTTTATCTGCTTCTAGCTCTGAAAAAATATTTGGGCTTGTAGCAGTGTGGGGGACTTGTTCTATTAGTCTATCTATACTAACCTCCACCAGGTTGCAAATTCAAAATAATTTTTATCTGCATCTAGCTGTGAAAAAAATATTTGGGCTTGTAGCAGTGTGTGGGACTTGTTCTATTAGTCCATCTATACTAACCTCCACCAGGTTGCAAATTCAAAATAATTTTTATCTGCTTCTAGCTCTGAAAAAATATTTGGGCTTGTAGCAGTGTGCGGGACTTTTTGTATTAGTCCATCTATACTAACCTCCACCAGGTTGCAAATTCAAAATAATTTCTATCTGCATCTAGCTCTGAAAAAATATTTGGGCTTGTAGCAGTGTGTGGGACTTGTTCTATTAATCCATCTATACTAACCTCCACCAGGTTGCAAATTCAAAATAATTTTTATCTGCATCTAGCTCTGAAAAAATATATGGGCTTGTAGCAGTGTGTGGGACTAGTTCTATTAGTCCATCTATACTAACCTCCACCAGTTTGCAAATTCAAAATAATTTTTATCTGCATCTAGCTGTGAAAAAATATTTGGGCTTGTAGCAGTGTGTGGGACTTGTTCTATTAGTCCATCTATACTAACTTCTACCAGGTTGCAAATTCAAAATAATTTTGATCTGCATCTATCTCTGAAAAAATATTTGGGCTTGTAGCAGTGTGTGGGACTTGTTCTATTAGTCCATCTATACTAACCTCCACCAGGTTGCAAATTCAAAATAATTTTTATCTGCATCTAGCTCTGAAAAAATATTTGGGCTTGTAGCAGTGTGGGGGACTTGTTCTATTAGTCTATCTATACTAACCTCCACCAGGTTGCAAATTCAAAATAATTTTTATCTGCATCTAGCTGTGAAAAAAATATTTAGGCTTGTAGCAGTGTGTGGGAACTGTTCTATTAGTCCATCTATACTAACCTCTACCAGGTTGCAAATTCAGAATAATTTTTATCAGCATCTATCTCTGAAAAAATATTTGGGCTTGTAGCAGTGTGTGGGACTTGTTCTATTAGTCCATCTATACTAACCTCCATCAGGTTGCAAATTCAAAATAATTTTTATCTGCATCTAGCTCTGAAAAAATATTTGGGCTTGTAGCAGTGTGGGGGACTTGTTCTATTAGTCTATCTATACTAACCTCCACCAGGTTGCAAATTCAAAATAATTTTTATCTGCATCTAGCTGTGAAAAAAATATTTGGGCTTGTAGCAGTGTGTGGGACTTGTTTTATTAGTCCATCTATACTAACCTCCACCACCTGTGTATGTAATAAAATTGTTTTACTGCATCTAACCCAGCCAATACTTTTGGGCTAATACCACAGTTTGGCCACTCAGCTCTGCTCGGTTCCCATCCATTGTTTTTTGTGCAAACAACTCCAGAGTTGTCAATTAGTTAACCACCAAAATGAGTGGAAAAAGGCCTGCTGCTGGTGGAAAGGGGAATAGGCGTGTTGGGAAGGGAAAAAAAGGTTGTGTCCATGTGGTAGGTGTTAAAGCAACAGTAACATCTTCAGAAGAAAGACCATCTTCCAGCCAAACTAAGATGTCTACTTTCTGTGGACAATGCGATAGGATCCCTTTCTTACGGCGACGCCAATCGCTACAAATTCCAGATGAGGCACAAAAACAGCAGGTGCTTCAACGGATATCAAGTGCTCCTTTAAGTGGGCTCTCCTCCACCTCAACTTCAGCATCACAAATACTCCAGTCCTCAGAGTTGTCACCCCAAACGCACTTGCTTCCTCACAGCTCTCAAGTCTCCAGCTGCCCGTCTGAGTATGGGGTAGAACAGATGGTGGAGTCTGCAGAGCTGTTTACTCATACTATAGCCTGGGAATCAGAGGTCGGCTCCAGAGCTTCTGTGAATCCAGACGAGGAAATGATCTGCACTGATGCCCAGAATCTTTATGAGTCAGATCCAGGACCAGACGCAGAATGTTCTGACCTTAATGTAGACCCTCGTTCCCAAACTGTAACTCCTGTTGGTGGAGACAATGAGGAAGACGATGATGAGACTCAAATACCTGATTGAGCTTTTTGTCAGGGCAGGAAGAGGTTGGCTCTGAGGACGACGGATGTGATAACACACAGGGTGATGATGACGAGGTTGGAAATCCCACTTACTGTCAACCCACAGTCAGCCAGTCGATGAGGTCAGCTGAGGAGGTGGAGGAGAATGCTAGTGACGAAGAAGTCAGGTTGCGCCTTCCTGGACAGAGACGTAGTACTGGAAGCACGTCAACAACTGCATCTTCAAACACAACTCTGCCTCTGACCACAAGTCGTGGTGGCTCTTCAGGTCGCATGGGTGCTAAGCCTTGCATAGCCTGGGCATTTTTTCAGATCGATAAGGATGACCCAACTCGTGTTATCTTTAACATTTGTCAGCAAAAGCTAAGTAGAGGCCAAAAAATACATAGTTTGAGTACTTCATGCATGAACCGCCACATGGACATGAAGCATAAGTTGCAGTGGGAAGCTCACAGTGCTACAATACGGCCTAGCCGGCCGGGCCAACCACCGTCTGCCACATCTTGTGCATCCACGGCCTCTTCATCCTCTGTGACTGGGGGGACAGCAGTCACACCTGTTTTGTGATGCAGACCTGCCACCTCTTTACCCCCAACAGCCAGCGTGATTGGCAGGTCATCATTTTCTTGGGAGGTGAAATCACCAGCTGGTGTTCAGCGCTGTCCGACATCGATAGCACCACCTTTGGATCAAGGCAACCTAACATGTCCACCTGCATCTTCCTCACAGGCCGGCAGTTTGCCGGGAACACCCTTCTCAACCCCGTCTAAGCACAACAGCCAGCCCTCGGTCCCTCAGATGTGGACAAGTAAAAGACCATTTCCTCCTAGCCATGAGAAAGCTAAGAGGTTGAATTTCACCATCTGCAACCTCTTGGCTACAGAAATGCTGCCTTTTCGCCTGGTGGACACAGAGGATTTTTGAGACCTTATGTCCGTCGCAGTGCCCCAGTACCAGATGCCCAGTCAGCACTACTTCTCCAAGAAAGGTGTGCCTGCGCTCCACCAGCATGTCGCACACAACATCACCGCTTCTTTGAGAAACTCTTTGTGTGACAGGGTGCATTTCACCACAGACACTTGGACGAATAGGCATGGACAGGGGCGTTACATGTCGCTGACTGGGCACTGGGTAACTATGGTGACAGCAGGACAAGGGGCTGCTGTCCAAGTCTTGCCGTCCCCACGAGTTGTGCGTCAATCCTCTTTATGTCAAAGTTCCTCCACTGCTTCTGCCTCCTCAACCTCCTCTCGGTCCTCCACCTGCACCCAAAGCCTGTCTGGTCATGCCACAAGCTTTCAAACTGCGCAGAAGGGATCCTGCACACCTCCTTACTATGCTGGCAGTAGGGCTCAACGTCATCAGGAGGTTTTTACTTTGAAATGTCTGGGAAATGTGAGTCACACAGCTGAGGAGTTGTGGTCAGCTCTGGAGAACCAGTTTCATATATGGTTTTCTCCACTGGACCTGAAACCAGGGAAGGCTGTGTGCGACAATGCTGCAAACCAGGGTGCGGCTCTTCGCCGGGGCAATGTCACTCATGTGCCTTGTATGGCTCACCGTGTTGAACCTGGTTGTCCAGAAATTTTTAGCCCACTATCCCGGACTAGATGGCCTTCTGCAGAGGGCACAATCGCTGTGTGCGGTATGGTCGACAAGGTACTCCCTCAGCATCTTCACAAACTATGCACTCCTTGTGAGAGTACCCCACGTCTCAGGGCTTGTGTGATGGGAGGGTCTGAGAAAACTGTCCCAGAACTTTGACAGTGTTCCCCTGCCTCTGCTAAATTGGAGTTGTGTCTCTCTCGGCTGTACTCTTTTGTCCAGCAAAATATGACCTCTGCCAGCAGCGTTTTCAGATGGGAATTTTTTTAATAATTCTGCAACAAGGGCCTTCTGGTACTGCCCCATTTTTGTAGACCTGTCTGCTTCAGGAATAAGAGATATAAAGTACTCCTTGTACCATGGGTATAGAAGTGTCACCAACCAGTAATGACTGTCACCCAAAATGTGGACAACGCGAGGGTCACGGGAAAGGCAGCGTAGCATAAACACAGCCATGCGTGCCAGACTGCTAACAGGCAAGACTTCCGTGTCCTCACCAAGAGGATGACTGACCATGCTCTCCTCCTCCTCCCCCTCCCTGTCCTCAGGCCATCCACGCTGAACAGAAGTTATAACAGTTGCGCAGGTAGTATCGTCTAAAGCACATGAAACTAGCTCCTGTTCTTCCTCCTTCTCCTCTTCATCATTGTCACCCAATGCACGTTGAGATGAGATAAGGCTGGGCTGTATATAATCACCCTGTATGGTTCCTTGCTCCATCTCATCATGCTCCGCCTGCAAAGCATCCTTTTTGATTGTGAGCAGAGAGCATTTCAGAAGACAGAGAAGTGGGATGGTGACACTTAAGGCGTCATCTCTGCTCACCATCTTGGTGGAGTCCTCAAAGTTTGGGAGGATGGTACAGATGTCTGACATCCATGTCCAATCCTGAGGTCCCATGTGTGGAGTCTGAACTTAATACCGACGGCCCTGTTGATGCTGGTAGTCAACAACTGCCCTCTTCTGCTCACAAATCCTTCTCAACATCTGCAGTGTAGAGTTCCAACGAGTGGGAACATCACACACTAGTCGGTGAGCCGGAAGCTGCAAATGCTGCTGAAGCACACAAGGGCAGCGGAAGCTGGAGATGACTTTCTAAAATTGGCACACAGGCGGCGTACTTTGACAAGCAGATCCGGCAGCTCCAGGTAGCTTTTGAGAAACCGCTGAACCATGAGGTTATGCACATGGGCCTCGCATCAGAGCCGTCACTAGGTTCCGGCCATTGTCACACTTGACCATGCCTGGCTGTAGATTCAGTGGTGTCAGTCACTGATCTGCCTGCTCTTTCAGAGCTCTCCACAACTTTTCAGCATTGTGCGGTTTGTCACCTAAGCATATTAGCTTCAGCACAGCCTGTTGCCGCTTGGCCGAGGCAGAGCGGCAGTGCTTCCAGCTTGTGACTAATGTGGTCATTTCGGAGATGTAGGCTGAAGATGAGGAGGAGGCTGAGGATGATGAGGTGCAGGTGCTGTAGACTGTGGGGGCAACCCTGATTGACCTAGGGACCGCAATCCTCTGCATCGGGAAGATGTGTCCCATCCCAAGGTCCAACTGGGTCCCGGCTTCCACTATGTTAACCCAGTGTGCCGTCAGCGAGATGTAAAGTCCCTGCCCACAAGCACTTGTCCACGTGTCCGTGGTAAGGTGGACTTTCCTTGTAACTGCATTGTTGAGGGCATGGCTAATATTGTGGGACACATGCTTGTCTAATGCGGGGACGGCACACCGGGAGAAATAGTCGCGGCTGGGGATTGAGTACTGAGGTACGTCTACCGCCATCAGGTTGCGGAATGCTTCCGTCCCCACGAGCCTAAAAGGCAACATTTCGAGCGCAAGCAGTCGTGAAATGTGTGAATTTAGTAGTGTGGCCTGTGGGGTGTTGGCTGCGTATTTGTGCTTGCATTCCAAGGACTGGGGTATGGACAACTGAACGCTGCGCTGAGACAACGACATGCTTGCTGATGGTGCTAGTTGAGAGTGTGCAACGACAGGTGCAGGACAGGAGGCATCTTCACTTGCACTATGGACAGGAGA
This sequence comes from Phyllobates terribilis, assembly GCF_046119375.1. Taxonomy (NCBI): domain Eukaryota; kingdom Metazoa; phylum Chordata; class Amphibia; order Anura; family Dendrobatidae; genus Phyllobates; species Phyllobates terribilis. The sequence goes on from NW_027362762.1 coordinate 505,106,034, forward strand.
TTGGCTTGCATGCACAACAGCGGAAGAAGCAGTGGTGTCACCTGCAGACACTGTTCCTGGATCCTGGGGTGCGTCCCACAATGTCGGGTGCTTTGCTACCATGTGCCTGATCATGCAAGTGGTGGTCAGGCTGGAATTTTTGCTACCCCTTCTGATGCTGGCCTGGCAGGTGGTGCACATGGACTTTTTCGGGTTATCGGCAGAGTCTTTAAAAAACAACCAGACTTGGGAAGACCTAACAGTTGTACTGGCAAATTCCGTTGTGTTGGTGTTACGGGAAACGGTTGTCGGCCTTCTGTTTGTGGCCACCACACTACTTCTTCCTACCTGATGGGGTGCTCTGCCTCCCTCCACCTGTGTGCTGCTCTCCTCGCTCTGCATGTCCTCCTGCCAGGTTGGGTCAGTTACTATATCATCCGTCTCCTCATCTTCCACTTCCGTACCCTGGTCCTCCTCCTGACTTTCTGGCAATTGTGTCTCATCATCGTCCACCTCTTGTGACGCTTTCCCACCGTCACCTTCGTATGACTGTGGCTGCTCAAATATTTGGGCATTGCTACCTGCGATCTCCTCTTGCGCCGCTTCAAGTGGACCAGGCAAGAGGCCCGAATCTATAAATGGAAAAGTGAACAGCTCTTCAGAGTGTCCAGGTGTGGGATCAGTTTTATCTGGGCACTTGGCACTGTGGGAGGAAGGAGGTTCAGAGTGAGGAATATGCGGTCCAGACTCATGGCTACTGAGACTTGACCGTGTGGTAGACAGGGTGGTGGTGATGGTGGCTAAGTGACTGGAAGCATTATCTGCTATCCAACCAATAACCTTTTCACACTGCTCTGTGTTCAATAGTGGTGTTCTGCGGTCCCCTATAAATTGGGACAGGAAGGTAGAGCGAGAAGATGTGGGTATTTGTTGTGGCACAATTTCAGCTTGCCCACGGCCTCGGCCTCTGCATGCCCCATCACCATCACGTCCAGTTCCCCGTCCCTTGCCACGTGCCTTGCCCATTTTAAATTGAAGACAATATCTTTCACGCTCACTACAAATGGCTGAATTTGGAGCGAACTTATATGTGATCCGTGTGACGGACAAACCACAGTTTTAAATAGCTGGCCTGTAGGTAACTATTTTTAACAGTGCCGACCTTGTGTGAATCAGTTCACTGACACACTGCAACAAATTTTAAATGGAGGCCAGAAATGGCAATATTTTCAGCACAATTATATATGATCCGTGTGACGGACAAACCACAGTTTTAAATAGCTGGCCTGTAGGTAATTATTTTTAACAGCAATCTGGTGTCAATAGCTTCACTGACACACTGCAACAAAATTTCAATGGAGGCCAGAAATGGCAATATTTTCAGCGCAATTATATGTGATCCATGTGATGGACAAATCACAGTTTTAAATACAGTTAGGTCCATAAATATTTGGACAGAGACAACATTTTTCTAATTTTGGTTCTAGACATTACCACAATGAATTTTAAACAAAACAATTCAGATGCAGTTGAAGTTCAGACTTTCAGCTTTCCTTTGAGGGTATCCACATTAAAATTGGTTGAAGGGTTTAGGAGTTTCAGCTCCTTAACATGTGCCACCTTGTTTTTAAAGGGACCAAAAATAATTGGACAATTGACTCCAAGGCTATTTCATGGAAAGGTGTGGGCAATCCCTTCGTTATGTCATTCTCAATTAAGCATATAAAAGGCCTGGAGTTGATTTGAGGTGTGGTGCTTGCATTTGGAAGGTTTTGCTGTGAAGGAAACATGCGGTCAAAGGAGCTCTCCATGCAGGTGAAACAAGCCATCCTTAAGCTGCAATAACAGAAAAAACCCATCTGAGAAATTGCTACAATATTAGGAGTGGCAAAATCTACAGTTTGGTACATCCTGAGAAAGAAAGAAAGCACTGGTGAACTCATCAATGCAAAAAGACCTGGGCGCCCACGGAAGACAACAGTGGTGGATGATCGCAGAATAATCCCCATGGTGAAGAGAAACCCCTTCACAACAGCCAACCAAGTGAACAACACTCTCCAGGAGGTAGGCGTATCAATATCCAAATCTACCATAAAGAGAATACTGCATGAAAGTAACTACAGAGGGTTCACTGCACGGTGAAAGCCACTCATAAGCATCAAGAATAAAAAGCCTAGACTGGACTTTGCTAAAAAACATCTAAAAAAGCCAGCACAGTTCTGGAAGAACATTCTTTGGACAGATGAAACCAAGATCAACCTCTACCAGAATGATGGAAAGAGAAAAGTATAGCGAAAGCGTGGTACAGCTCATGATCCAAAGCATACCACATCATCTGTAAAACACGGCGGAGGCAGTGTGATGGCGCGGGCATGCATGACTGCCAGTGGCACTGGGTCACTAGTGTTTATTGATGATGTGACACAGGACAGAAGCAGCCGTATGAATTTTGATGTATTCAGAGCCATACTGTGTGCTCAGATCCAGCCAAATGCAGCCAAGCTGATTGGTCGTCGTTTCATACTACAGATGGACAATGACCCAAAACATAAAGCCAAAGCAACCCAGGAGTTTATTAAAGTAAAGAAGTAGAATATTCTTGAATGGCCAAGTCAGTCACCTGATCTCAACCCAATTGAGCATGCATTTCACTTGTTAAAGACTAAACTTCAGACAGAAAGGCCCACAAACAAACAGCAACTGAAGACCACCACAGTGAAGGCCTGGAAAAGCTTCAAAAAGGAGGAAACACAGCGTCTGGTGATGTCCATGAGTTCAAGACTTCAGGCAGTCATTGCCAACAAAGGGTTTTCAACCAAGTACTAGAAATGAACATTTTATTTATAATTATTTAATCTGTCCAATTACTTTTGGTCCCTTTAAAAACAGGGTGGTACATGTTAAGGAGCTGAAACTCCTAAACCCTTCATCCAATTTTAATGAGGATACCCTCAAATAAAAGCTGAAAGTCTGAACTTCAACTGCATCTGAATTGTTTTGTTTAAAATTCATTGTGGTAATGTCTAGAACCAAAATTAGAAAAATGTTGTCTCTGTCCAAATATATATGGACCTATCTGTAGCTGGATTTTTAGCGCTGTAATATGGAAAGGACCTGGCTGTATTCTGCAGTGCCAACAATAAATGGTGCAGATAAACGGTGTTCTCTGGATTGCTTTTTAAGCAAATAATCAGGATTAAGATTAAAAAAAATAATTATTCCTAACCCCTGATACCTGGGCCTGGTTTCTACAATTATCTGTAAAAGCACCAGCAGACAGAACTGGAATGGACCCTCTTGCTATGTGCTCTGCAGTCTGCTATATACCCTGCCTGCCTGTCTAGCATTGATATCTCTGTAGCTGGATTAGTCCTCAGAAGGACTGTTAGTTGAGATGGATATGTGTCTCTAATATAGTCTGGTATACCTACACTAACTAAAAACAAGCAAATATCTCCCTAGTTCAGCAGCAGCTTTCCCTACACTGTCTGATTCCGGAGTGACTGTGACAAGCATGGTGGCGCCAGGTCTTATATAGACCTGATGACGCTGTTCGGCCAGCCAATCACTGTAAAGCCACAACCAACATGGCTGCAGCATTACAGTGTGTGGCAGGCAATCCCTGTATGTCCCAAACATGCAGGGAAGGGACCCGAGCTCCCGCCGAGCAACCCCGGAAATACTTGGCGAGCGCTGAGCATCTCGAGTAGTGAGATGCTCGGGCGAGAACCGAGCAGTAGCGAGCATGCTTGCTCATCACTACACAAAACACTTTTTTAAGTGGACTAATAGGGACAGAAGGCAGGCTGTCACCCCAAAAACAGTGGGGAAAATGGCCTGGTGCATGCTTAGTAGCAGGCAGTAGGAAATGTTTGGACTACTGCTTTGCGTAGGGCACCAAATGCCTTTTTAAGTGGACTAATGTGGACAGCAGAAGCCAGGCTCTGATCCCTAAAACAGCAGGGAAAATATACCAGTGCTAAAAAAAAAAGCAGCACAAAATGCTACTTCTGTGTGAGCTGGAAAAATATTTCCTTGCCTCTGGACACTGGAAGAACACTTTAACCTCTCCCTACCTAATACACAATCTCTCCCTCCCTGTACTCTGACTTTGTTGTTTGTCTTCAGCTCTGAAAAGAGCTATTTTTTGGTGGCATTTAGAGATGAGCGGTGTTCGACTCGAACTGTTCACCAATCTCAAATTTGAGCTGTTTTGGGCAGTGTTCGAGCCATTCGACGAACCCGAACGATTAGAAAAAAATTTGGCTGTTCGAGGTTATGTTCGATAACTGTTCGAGCACCAAAATCATAACTGGATTTTTTCTCAGTAATGCTGAAAATTAATGTTAATACGCAGTTTGAGTGTACAGTGGGGCGGGGGGAAGGGCAGTGGATGGATCTCTGCAGAAATAATGAAGATCTCCATTTTTTTTTCTCTTTCCCGCATTTACAGTGGGGAGGTGCAATCTGTCAGCCTATCAGCAGCGCTCACACGGAGCGAACTGCTTTTTTTCACACAAGCAAGGGCATGTGTAATTGGCAGTGTATGTCACATGTCCTTGCCCTATAAGACCCAGCCATTTTCCACGTAGCCACCATTTTCTCACTGCTGCAGCTGCGTGTTAGACGGCACCGCTGTTGCTGTGTGCTATACTTTGAGTGGTAATTTCAAGCCAATTTTCGCACAAATCTGCAGATAGCTTGGGAGTAGGGAATAGTTGTGATTGCAGTCCTTTTGAGGACTAGGTTACATCATTTCCTATGACTTCTATCAGGCAGGTCTGTGCTCTTAAATAGATAGGTTGGGAGTAGGGACTAATTGTAATTGCAGTCCTTTTGAGGGCTAGGTTACATCAGTTCCTATCACTTTTTGCCTGGCAGGTCTGTGCCAGTGATGTGCAAGTTTTTTTCACAGCATTTGGCTAAATCTAGCTAAGCAAATCCATTTTGGCCTCATGAAGTGTATGTTAGTCAGTGGATTAGCCTATCTGTGTTGCAAGCTACACCACCTGTGTATAGAATACAAATTTTTTTACTGCACCTAGCCAAGTAAAACCTTTTGGGCATAGCATCATTCTATTAGTCCATCTATACTAACCTCCACCAGGTTGCAAATTCAAAATAATTTTTATCTGCATCTAGCTCTGAAAAAATATTTGGGCTTGTAGCAGTGTGTGGGACTTGTTCTATTAGTCCATCTATACTAACCTCTACCAGGTTACAAATTCAAAATAATTTTTATCAGTATCTATCTCTGAAAAAATATTTGGGCTTGTAGCAGTGTGTCGGACTTGTTCTATTAGTCCATCTATACTAACCTCCACCAGGTTGCAAATTCAAAATAATTTTTATCTGCATCTAGCTCTGAAAAAATATTTGGGCTTGTAGCAGTGTGTGGGACTTGTTCTATTAGTCCATCTATACTAACCTCCACCAGGTTGCAAATTCAAAATAATTTTTATCTGCATCTAGCTCTGAAAAAATATTTGGGCTTGTAGCAGTGTGTGGGACTTGTTCTATTAGTCCATCTATACTAACGTCCGCCAGGTTGCAAATTCAAAATAATTTTTATGTGCATCTAGCTGTGAAAAAAATATTTGGGCTTGTAGCAGTGTGTGGGACTTGTTTTATTAGTCCATCTATACTAACCTCCACCACCTGTGTATGTAATAAAATTGTTTTACTGCATCTAACACAGCCAATACTTTTGGGCTAATACCACAGTTTGGCCACTCAGCTCTGCTCGGTTCCCATCCATTGTTTTTTGTGCAAACTACTCCAGAGTTGTCAATTAGTTAACCACCAAAATGAGTGGAAAAAGGCCTGCTGCTGGTGGAAAGGGGAATAGGCGTGTTGGGAAGGGAAAAAAAGGTTGTGTCCGTGTGGTAGGTGTTAAAGCAACAGTAACATCTTCAGAAGAAAGACCGTCTTCCAGCCAAACTAAGATGTCTACTTCTTTCAGTGGACAATGTGATAAGATCCCTTTCTTACGGCCACGCCAATCGCTACAAATTCCAGATGAGGCACAAAAACAGCAGGTGCTTCAACGGATATCAAGTGCTCCTTTAAGTGGGAAATGATCTGCACTGATGCCCAGAATCTTTATGAGTCAGATCCAGGACCAGACGCAGAAGGTTCTGACCTTAATGTAGACCCTCATTCCCAAACTGTAACTCCTGTTGGTGGAGACAATGAGGAAGACGATGATGAGTCTCAAATACCTGATTGAGCTTTTTGTCAGGGCAGGAAGAGGTTGGCTCTGAGGACGACGGGTGTGATAACACACAGGGTGATGATGACGAGGTTGGAAATCCCACTTACTGTCAACCCACAGTCAGCCAGTCGATGAGGTCAGCAGAGGAGGTGGAGGAGGATGCTAGTGACGACGAAGTCAGGTTGCGCCTTCCTGGACAGAGACGTAGTACTGGAAGCACGTCAACAACTGCATCCTCAAACACAACTCTGCCTCTGACCACAAGTCGTGGTGGCTCTTCAGGTCGCATGGGTGCTAAGCCTTGCATAGCCTGGGCATTTTTTCAGATCGATAAGGATGACCCAACTCGTGTTATCTGTAACATTTGTCAGCAAAAGCTAAGTAGAGGCCAAAAAATACATAGTTTGAGTACTTCATGCATGAACCGGCACATGGATATGAAGCATAAGTTGCAGTGGGAAGCTCAATGTGCTACAATACGGCCTAGCCGGCCGGGCCAACCACCGTCTGCCACATCTTGTGCATCCACGGCCTCTTCATCCTCTGTGACTGGGGGGACAGCAGTCACACCTGTTTTGTGACGCAGACCTGCCACCTCTTTACCCCCAACAGCCAGCGTGATTGGCAGGTCATCATTTTCTTTTTAGGTGGAATCACCAGCTGGTGCTCAGCGCTGTCCGACATCGATAGCACCACCTTTGGATCAAGGCAACGTAACATGTCCACCTGCATCTTCCTCACAGGCCGGCAGTTTGCCGGGGACACCCTTCTCAACTAGTGTTGAGCCACCCCCGTAGTGTTCAGGTTCGGTTCGGTTCGTCGAACACCGGGATGTTCGAGGAACTGTTCGTCGAACTGTTCGTCGAACACCTTAGAACACCGTCGAACACCGTTAAAACCAATGGCAGGCAAACAAAAACACATAGGAACACATAGAAAACACCTTCAAAGGTGTCCAAAAGCTGACAAACTGCTCAGAAGACGCTTTCTTTAAAAAAGCCGGCCGGCAATTCAGCAGCGGCATACACCGGTACCCGACAATTTAGACATGAAGGAATAGAGCATCACACATAGATTAGATAGATAGAAACATGTCAGTCACATATATATGAAGTACAGTGACAGTGTTGATTACTGTACTTGTCATTTAGTATTAAAATAAAGGATTTATTATTAAAAAAAATTGGCGTGGGGTTCCCCGTAATTTTAGTCTCTAGCGGAGGTTAAGCAGACAGCTGGGGCAGATGTTTGAAGCCTGGGAAGGGGGTAATACCCACGGAGCTTCCCAGGCTACTAATATCAGCCCCCAGCTGAATACCTAGCCTTTACTAGCTATTAAAATGGAGGACCCCCCCAAAAAAATGACGTGGGGTCCCCCCTAATTTAATAGCTAGCAAAGGCTAGGCAGACAGCTGGGGGCTGATATTAATAGCCCAGGAAGGGAGCCATGAATATTGGCCCCCTCCCAGGCTAGAAACACCAGCCCTCAGCCGCCCCAGAAATGGCGCATCCATAGGATGCGCCAATTCTGGCACTTAGCCTCGCTCTTCCACGCTGCCCTGGTGCGGTGGCAGGGGGTAATAGGGTTGGGGTTGATGTCAGCTTATAATGCCAGCTGACATCAAGCCCAGGTTAGTAATGGAGAGGCGTCTATAAGACACCTCCATTACTAACCCCATAGTCAAAGTTAAAAAAAAAACACAAACACCCAGAATAAAGTCCTTTAATTGAAATAAAGACACAATTCTTTATTGTTCTAAATTAAACCATACTTACCATCACGCCCATTCCAGCTGAAGCCAACGATCTCCTGCAATAAAAGAAAAATAATAAAGCAACCTCATCCTTACCTTTCCATGGTTCCCAGGACAGCTCCAGCTCTGCTACATCGAGATGACAGGCTGGACCGCAGCAGAACGCTGCCATCCAGCTTGCCATGCCGCACACACTGAGAAGCGCAGGCATGCATGCGCTCCTCAGTGTCTGACTGTGACGGCATCCAGATGAGCCGACAATGAACTCGGCTCACCTCATGTACGTCACTGACAGCGTGGGAAAATTATCCTGCACTCAGCGCTTCAGCGTGAGAATTTTCCCACGCTGTCAGTGACGTGCATGAGGTGAGCCGAGTTCATTGGAAATGACCTCGGCTCATCTGGATGCCGTCACAGCCAGACACTGAGTAGCGCAAGCATGCCTGTGCTTCTCAGTGTCTGAGGGATGACAGGCTGGATGGCAGCGTTCTGCTGCGGTCCAGCCTGTCATCTCGATGTAGCAGAGCTGAAGCTGTCGTGGGAGCCATGGAAAGGTAAGGATGATGTTGCTTTATTATTTTACTTTTATTGCAGGAGATCATTGGCTTCAGCTGGAATGGGCGTGGCGGTAAGTATGGTTTAATTTAGAACAATAAAGAATTGTGTGTTTATTTCAATTAAAGGACTTTTTTCTGGGTGTTTGTGTTTTTTTTAAATACTTTACTAGAAATTCATGGTGGTCATGTCTAATATTGGCGTGACCCCATGAATTTCGGGCTTAGGGCCAGCTGATAATGCCAAGCTGGCCTTAACCCCTTTATTACCCAGTGAGCCACCGCACCAGGGCCCTGGATGAGTTGGGTACAGCGCCAGAAGATGGCGCTTCTATGAACGCGCCATTTTCCGGGGCGGCTGCGGACTGCAATTTGCAGCGGGTGGGGCCCAGAAAGCTTGGGCCTCCCTGCGCTGCAGATTCCAGCCCCCAGCTGCCTAGTTGTACCTGGCTGGACACAAAAATAGGGCGAAGCTCCACGTATTTTTTTTTTAAATTCATGAAATTCATGGAATAATTAAGAAAAAAAGGGCTTCCCTATATTGTTGTGTCCGGCTAGGTACAAATAGGCAGCTGGTGGTTGGGAGCAGCCCGTTCCTGCCTGCTGTACCTGACTGGACACAAATATAGGGCGAAGCCCCACATCAATTTTTTTTTCATTATTTCATGAATTTCCTGAAATAATTTAAAAAAAATTGACGTGGGGCTTCGCCCTATATTTGTGTCCAGTCAGGTACAGCAGGCAGGAACGGGCTGCCCCCAACCACCAGCTGCCTATTTGTACCTGGCCAGACACAACAATATAGGGAAGCCCTTTTTTAAAAAAATTATTTCATGAAATAATTTAAAAAAAATTGACGTGGGGCTTCGCACTATATTTGTGTCCAGCCAGGTACAGCAGGCAGGGACGGGCTGCCCCCAACCACCAGCTGCCTATTTGTACCTGGTTGGACACAACAATATAGGGAAGCCCTTTTTTTCTTAATTATTCCATGAATTTCATGAAATAATTTAAAAAAAAAATGCGTGGGGCTTCGCCCTATTTTTGTGCCCAGCCAGGTACAACTAGGCAGCTGGGGGCTGGAATCTGCAGCGCAGGGAGGCCCAAGCTTTCTGGACCCCACCCGCTGCATATTGCAGTCCGCAGCCGCCCCGGAAAATGGCGCGTTCATAGAAGCGCCATCTTCTGGCGCTGTACCCAACTCATCCAGGGCCCTGGTGCGGTGGCTCACTGGGTAATAAAGGGGTTAATGCCAGCTTGGCATTATCAGCTGGCCCTAAGCCCGAAATTCATGGGGTCACGGCAATATTAGACATGACCACCATGAATTTCTAGTAAAGTATTTAAAAAAACACAACACCCAGAATAAAGTCCTTTAATTGAAATAAACACACAATTCTTTATTGTTCTAAATTAAACCATACTTACCGTCACGCCCATTCCAGCTGAAGCCAATGTCTTCTGCAATAAAAGTAAAATAATAAAGCAACCTCATCCTTACCTTTCCATGGTTCCCACGACAGCTTCAGCTCTGCTACATCGAGATGACAGGCTGGACCGCAGCAGAACGCTGCCATCCAGCCTGTCATCCCGCGGACACTCAGAAGCGCAGGCATGCTTGTGCTCCTCAGTGTCTGACTGTGACGGCATAAAGATGAGACAAGCTCATGTCCAATGAACTCGGCGCACCTCATGCACGTCACTGACAGCGTGGGAGAATTCTCCTGCACTCAGCACTTCAGCGTGAAAATTCTCCCACGCTGTCAGTGACGTACATGAGGTCAGCTGAGTTCATTGGACATGAATGAGCTCACCTCATGCACGTCACTGACAGCGTGGGAAAATTCTCACGCTGAAGCGCTGAGTGCAGGAGAATTTTCCCACGCTGTCAGTGACGTGCATGAGGTGAGCTCATTCATGTCCAATGATCTCAGCTCACCTCATGCACGTCACTGACAGCGTGGGAAAATTCTCCTGCACTCAGCGCTACAGCGTGAGAATTCTCCCACGCTGTCAGTGACGTGCATGAGGTGAGCTCATTCATGTCCAATGAACTCAGCTGACCTCATGCACGTCACTGACAGCGTGGGAGAATTCTCACGCTGAAGTGCTGAGTGCAGGAGAATTCTCCCACGCTGTCAGTGACGTGCATGAGGTGCGCCGAGTTCATTGGACATGAACTCGTCTCATCTTTATGCCGTCACAGCCAGACACTGCAGAGCGCAAGCATGCCTGCGCTTCTCAGTGTCTGCGGGATGACAGGCTGGATGGCAGCGTTCTGCTGCGGTCCAGCCTGTTATCTCGATGTAGCAGAGCTGAAGCTGTCGTGGGAACCATGGAAAGGTAAGGATGAGGTTGCTTTATTATTTTTCTTTTATTGCAGGAGATCGTTGGCTTCAGCTGGAATGGGCGTGACGGTAAGTATGGTTTAATTTAGAACAATAAAGGAATGTGTCTTTATTTCAATTAAAGGACTTTATTCTGGGTGTTTGTGTTTTCTTTTAACTTTGACTATGGGGTTAGTAATGGGGGTGTCTTATAGACGCCTCTCCATTACTAACCTGGGCTTGATGTCAGCTGGCATTATAAGCTGACATCAACCCCAGCCCTATCACCCCCTGCCACCGCACCAGGGCAGCTTGGAAGAGCGAGGCTAAGTGCCAGAATTGGCGCATCCTATGGATGCGCCATTTCTGGGGCGGCTGACGGCTGGTGTTTCTAGCCTGGGAGGGGGCCAATATTCATGGTTCCCTTCCTGGGCTATTAATATCAGCCCCCAGCTGTCTGCCTAGCCTTTGCTAGCTATTAAATTAGGGGGGACCCCAGGTCATTTTTTTGGGGGGTCCCCCATTTTAATAGCTAGTAAAGGCTAGGTATTCAGCTGGGGGCTGATATTAGTAGTCTGGGAAGCTCCGTGGGTATTACCTCCTTCCCAGGCTTCAAACATCTGCCCCAGCTGTCTGCTTAACCTCCGCTAGAGACTAAAATTACGGGGAACCCCACGACAATTTTTTTTAATAATAAATCCTTTATTTTAATACTAAATGACAAGTACAGTAACCAACACTGTCACTGTACTTATTATATATGTGACTGACATGTTTCTATCTATCTAATCTATGTGTGAAGCTCTATTCTGTCTGTTATAAATTGTCGGGTACCGCTGCTGAATTGCCGGCCGGCTTTTTTAAAGAGACGGTGCACGAAAACACTATTATAATTTTTAATAAATCCTTTACACTAAATGACAAGTACAGTAAGCAACACTGTCACTGTACTTCGTATATATGTGGCTGACATGTTTCTATCTATCTAATCTATGTGTGATTCTCTATTCCTTCTATTCTAAATTGTCGGGTACAGATGCTGAATTGCCGGCCGGCTTTTTTAAAGAGACGGTGCATGAAAACACTATTATTTTTTTTGATAAATCCTTTACACTAAATGACAAGTACAGTAAGCACTGTCACTGTGCTTCTTATATGTGTGACTGACATGTTTCTATCTATCTAATCTATGTGTGATTCTCTATTCTTTCTGTTCTAAATTGTCGGGTACCGGTGTATGCCGCTGCTGAATTGCCGGCTTTTCATGTTTCACTGTGAGCACTGTTCCCATCGATTTGGGCAATCACTGTAATGCCACAACCACCATGGCTGTGGCATTACAGTGAGTGGCAGACAATCCCTGCATGATCGGTGCTCTAAATAGCGCCAGACATGCAGGACACGCTTTTGGTGCACGAACAGTTATCGAACATAACCTCGAACAGCCAAATTTTTTTGCAAATCGTTCGGGTTCGTCGAACAACTCGAACACCGCCCAAAACAGCTCGAATTTGAGATTGGCGAACAGTTCTAGTCGAACACCGCTCATCTCTATTCTCAACCCCGTCTAAGCCCTCGGTCCCTCAGATGTGGACAAGTAAAAGACCATTTCCTCCTAGCCATGAGAAAGCTAAGAGGTTGAATTTCACCATCTGCAACCTCTTGGCTACAGAAATGCTGCCTTTCCGCCTGGTGGACACAGAGGATTTTTGAGACCTTATGTCCGTCACAGTGCCCCAGTACCAGATGCCCAGTCAGCACTAGAGATGAGCGTTGTTCTACTCGAACTGTTCGCCAATCTCAAATTCGAGCTGTTTTGGGCGGTGTTCGAGCCGTTCGGCGAACACGAACAATTTGAGAAAAATTCGGCTGTTCGAGGTTATGTTCGATAACTGTTCGTGCACCAAAATCATAGCTGGATTTTTTCTCAGTAATGATGAAAATTAATGTTAATACGCAGTTTGAGTGTACAGCGGGGTGGGGGGAGTGGCAGGGGATGGATCTCTGCAGGAACAATGAAGATCTCCATTTTTTTTTCTCTTTCCCGCATTTGCAGTGGGGAGGTGCAATCTGTCAGCCTATCAGCAGCGCACACACGGAGCGAAGTGCTTTTTTTCACACAAGCAAGGGCATGTGTCATTGGCAGTGTATGTCACATGTCCTTGCCCTATAAGACCAAGCCATTTTCCCCGTCGCCACCATTTTCTCACTGCTGCAGCTGCGTGTTAGATGGCACCGCTGTTGCTGTGTGCGCTATAACTTGTTAATTTCAAGCCAATTTTCGCACAAATATACAGATAGCTTGGGAGTAGGGAATAGTTGTGATTGCAGTCCTTTTAAGGACTAGGTTACAGCATTTCCTACGACTTTTATCAGGGAGGTCTGTGCTCTTAAATAGATAGGTTGTGGGAGTAAAGACTAATTGTAATTGGAGTCCTTTTCAGGACTAGGTTACATGAGTTCCTATCAGTTTTTGCCAGGCAGGTCTGTGCCAGTGCTGTGCAAGTTTTTTTCACAGCATTTGGCTGAATCTAGCAAAGCTAATCCTTTTTGGCCTATTGCAGAGTGTGGTAGTCAGTGGAGTAGCCTATCTGTGTTGCAAGATATAACACTTGTGTATAGAATACCAATTTTTTTACTGCACCTAGTGAAGTAAAATCTTTTGGGCATAGCATCATTCTATTAGTCCATCTATACTGTCCTCCATCAGGTTGCAAACTGAATATATTTTTTTTCTGCATCTAGCTCTGAAAAAATATTTGGGCTTGTAGCAGTGTGTGGGACTTGGTCTATTAGTCCATCTATACTGACCTCCATCAGGTTGCAAATTAAAAATAATTTTTTTCTGCATCTAGCTCTGAAAAAATATTTGGGCTTCTAGCAGTGTGTGGGACTTGGTCTATTAGTCCATCTATACTGACCTCCATCAGGTTGCAAATTAAAAATAATTTTTTTCTTCATTTAGCTCTGAAAAAATATTTGGGCTTCTAGCAGTGTGTGGGACTTGTTCTATTAGTCCTTCTATACTGACCTCCAGCAGGTTGCAAATTGAATATAATTTTTTTCTGCATCTAGCTCTGAAAAAATAGTTGGGCTTCTAGCGGTGTGTGGGACTTGGTCTATTAGTCCATCTATACTGACCTCCATCAGGTTGCAAATTAAAAATAATTTTTTTCTGCATCTAGCTCTGAAAAAATATTTGGGCTTCTAGCAGTGTGTGGGACTTGGTCTATTAGTCCATCTATACTGACCTCCATCAGGTTGCAAATTAAAAATAATTTTTTTCTGCATCTAGCTCTGAAAAAATATTTGGGCTTCTAGCAGTGTGTGGGACTTGGTCTATTAGTCCATCTATACTGACCTCCATCAGGTTGCAAATTAAAAATAATTTTTTTCTGCATCTAGCTCTGAAAAAATATTTGGGCTTCTAGCAGTGTGTGGGACTTGGTCTATTAGTCCATCTATACTGACCTCCATCAGGTTGCAAATTAAAAATAATTTTTTTCTGCATCTAGCTCTGAAAAAATATTTGGGCTTCTAGCGGTGTGTGGGACTTGGTTTATTAGTCCATCTATACTGACCTCCATCAGGTTGCAAATTAAAAATAATTTTTTTCTGCATCTAGCTCTGAAAAAATATTTGGGCTTCTAGCAGTGTGTGGGACTTGGTCTATTAGTCCATCTATACTGACCTCCAGCAGGTTGCAAATTAAAAATAATTTTTTTCTGCATCTAGCTCTGAAAAAATATTTGGGCTTCTAGCAGTGTGTGGGACTTGGTCTATTAGTCCATCTATACTGACCTCCATCAGGTTGCAAATTAAAAATAATTTTTATCTGCATCTACAGTACCTCTGAAAAAATATTTGGGCTTCTAGCAGTGTGTGGGACTTTTTGTATTAGTCCATCTATACTGACCTCCATCAGGTTGCAAATTCAAAATAATTTTTTCTGCATCTAACCCAGCCAATAGTTTTGGCCTAATACCACAGTTTGGCCACTCAGCTCTGCTCGGTTACCATCCATTGTTTTTTTGTGCAAACAACTCCAGAGTTGTGAATTAGTTAACCACCAAAATGAGTGGAAAAAGGCCTGCTGCTGGTGGAAAGGGGAATAGGCGTGTTGGGAAGGGGAAAAAAGGTTGTGACCGTGGGGTAGGTGTTAAAGCAACAGTAACATCTGCAGAAGAAAGACCATCTTCCAGCCAAACTAAAATGTCTACTTCTTTTAGCGGACAATGTGATAAGATCCCTTTCTTACGGCCACGCCAATCGCTACAAATTCCAGATGAGGCACAAAAACAGCAGGTGCTTCAACGGATATCAAGTGCTCCTTTAAGTGGGCTCTCCTCCACATCAACTTCAACATCACAAATACTCCAGTCCTCAAAGGTGTCACCCAAATCGCACTTGCTTCCTCACAGCTCCCAAATCTCCAGCTGCCCGTCTGAGTATGAGGTAGAACAGATGGTTGAGTCTGCAGAGCTGTTTACTCATACTATAGCCTGGGAATCAGAGGTCGACTCCAGCGCTTCTGTGAATCCAGACGAGGAAATGATCTGCACTGATGCCCAGAATCTTTATGAGTCGGATCCAGGACCAGACGCAGAAGGTTCTGACCATAATGTAGACCCTCATTCCCAAACTGTAACTCCTGTTGGTGGAGACAATGAGGAAGACGATGATAAGACTCAAATACCTGATTGGAGCGACAACTTTAGTTTTTTGTCAGGGCAGGAACAGGTTGGCTCTGAGGACGACGGGTGTGATAACGCACAGGGTGATGATGATGAGGTCGGAGATCCCACTTACTGTCAACCCACAGTCAGCCAAGAGATGAGGTCAGCAGAGGAGGTGGAGGAAGATGCTAGTGACGACGAGGTCAGGTTGCGCCTTCCTGGACAGAGACGTAGTACTGGAAGCACGTCAACAACTGCATCCTCAAACACAACTCTGCCTCTCACCACAAGTCGTGGTGGCACTTCAGGTCGCATGGGTGCTAAGCCTTGCATAGCCTGGGCATTTTTTCAGATCGATAAAGATGACCCAACTCGTGTTATCTGTAACATTTGTCAGCAAAAGCTAAGTAGAGGCCAAAAAATACATAGTTTGAGTACTTCATGCATGAACCGGCACATGGACATGAAGCATAAGTTGCAGTGGGAAGCTCAGTGTGCTACAATGCGGCCTAGCCGGCCGGGCCAATCACCGTCTGCCATATCTTGTGCATCCGCGGCCTCTTCATCCTCTGTGACTGGGGGGACAGCAGTCACACCTGTTTTGGGGCGCAGACCTGCCACCTCTTTACCCGCAACAGCCAGCGTGATTGGCAGGTCATCATTTTCTTTGGAGGTGGTAACACCAGCTGGTGTTGAGCGCTGTCCGACTTCGATAGCACCACCTTTGGATCAAGGCAACCTAACATGTCCACCTGCATCTTCCTCACAGACCGGCAGTTTGCCGGGGACACCCTTATCAACCCCGTCTAAGCACAATAGCCAGCCCTCGGTCCCTCAGATGTGGACAAGTAAAAGACCATTTCCTCCTAGCCATGAGAAAGCTAAGAGGTTGAATTTCACCATCTGCAAGCTCTTGGCTACAGAAATGCTGCCTTTCCGCCTGGTTGACACAGAGGATTTTCGAGACCTTATGTCCGTCGCAGTGCCCCAGTACCAGATGCCCAGTCGGCACTACTTCTCAAAGAAAGGTGTGCCTGCGCTCCACCAGCATGTCGCACACAACATCACCGCTTCTTTGAGAAACTCTGTGTGTGACAGGGTGCATTTCACCACAGACACTTGGACGAGTAGGCATGGACAGGGGCGTTACATGTCGCTGACTGGGCACTGGGTAACTATGGTGACAGCAGGACAAGGGGCTGCTGTCCAAGTCTTGCCGTCCCCACGAGTTGTGCGTCAATCCTCTTTATGTCAAAGTTCCTCCACTGCTTCTGCCTCCTCAACCTCCTCTCGGTCTTCCACCTGCACCCAAAGCCTGTCTGGTCATGCCACAAGCTTTCTAACTGCGCAGAAGGGATCCTGCACACCTCCTTACTATGCTGGCAGTAGGGCTCAACGTCATCAGGCGGTTTTTACATTGAAATGTCTGGGAAATGTGAGTCACACAGCTGAGGAGTTGTGGTCAGCTCTGGAGAACCAATTTCATGAATGGTTGTCTCCACTGGACCTGAAACCAGGGAAGGCCGTGTTCGACAATGCTGCAAACCTGGGTGCGGCCCTTCGCCGGGGCAATGTCACACACGTGCCTTGTATGGCTCACATGTTGAACCTGGTTGTCCAGCAATTTTTAGCCCACTATCCCAGACTAGATGGCCTTCTGCAGAGGGCACGGTCGCTGTGTGCTCACTTCCGCCGTTCGCATCCCGCAGCTCAGCGACTTACATCTCTACAGAAGTCGTTGGGCCTGCCACTTCACCGGCTAAAATGCGATGTGCCTACCCGGTGGAATTCAACTCTGCACATGTTGCAGCGACTGTGGCAGCACCGACAAGCCCTGGTGCAATACGTTCTGACGTATAGCCTGGGCCAATGAGATTCAGAGGTGGGGCAAATCACGCTGGAGGAGTGGTCTCAGATCAGGGACCTATGCACCCTTCTGCACAGTTTTGAAATGGCGACGAAGATGTTTAGTGCTGACGATGCCATTATCAGCATGACTATTCCGGTGATTTACATGCTGGAGCACATGTTAAACAGATTTCGGAGTCAGGTGGTGGCACAAGAGGAGGTGGAGGAAGTAGAGGAGTAGGAGTTGTATGCGGAAGGGCTAACATCTGCAAGGTCCAGACGGTCGGCAGCACCAAGGCGGCAGGCATGTGAGGGTGGGGGAGATGGTTTTACCAGGGCGCATGGTAGCAGCCAAACTAGTGAGGAAGGTGCAGGAGCCCAGGAAGAAGTGGAGGACGAACTGATGGAAGACTCATCAGATGAGGGAGACCTTGATCACATTTCTGTTGTGCGAGGTTGGGGGGAGAGGACAGAGGAAGGAAGCATGATTGATACCTCGCCACCAACACAACAGGGACTTGGTGCTCCTGGATGCGCAACACACATGAGTGCCTTCTTGCTGCACTACCTGCAACATGACCCTCGAATTGTGAGAATTAGAAATAATCCTGACTACTGGGTTGCCACACTGTTAGATCCCCGGTACAAAAGTAAATTTGCAGAAATTATTCCTGCCATAGAAAGGGATGCACGCATGGAGGAGTATCAGCAGAGACTGTTGCAGAATCTTACATGTGCTTTTCCACAAAATACCAGTGGTGCACGTAGTGAATCTCACAGTTCCAACTTGCCAACCGTGGGACCGTCAAGTGTTCAGCACTCAAACCGTAACAGAACCACAGTATCTGCTGGTAACATCAATTTTGCGGAATCATTTCACCACTTTTTTAGCCCATCCTTTGCAAGGCCACAGGAGACAAGAAGTCTGACACATAGTCAACTCCTAGAGACGATGGTACAGGAGTATCTCCAAGTAAACATTGAAGCCACGACTGTGTCACTGGACCCTTGCTCTTTTTGGGCTTCCAATCCGGATAGATGGCCGGAGCTAGCCACTTACGCCTTGGAGATCTTGTCATGCCCCGCAGCCAGCGTTCTGTCTGAACGTGTGTTCAGCGCTGCTGGTGGTGTGCTGACAGATAAGCGCACGCGGCTCTCCACTGATAATGTAGACAGACTCACGTTCATAAAGATGAACAAATCATGGATCCGAAACGACTTTTCTACCCCTGTGTCATCCTGGGGAGAGTAAAAGCTTGATGATTGGTTAAAATCACCCTACCAACCGTTTTAAGCTTTCAAATTACTAATCATGTTTATCTGTATCTTGACTGGAAAATAATTTGGGCTTTGTAGCAGTGTGCAGCACTGATCCTATTAGGCCATCTATACTAAAGCTTCACCAGATTTAAAATTAAAAATAATTTTGAGCTGCATCTAGCCCGGAAAATAATTTTGGGGCTCCGAGATGCGCAAGGCACATAAGTGCCTTCTTGCTGCACTACCTGCAGCATGACCCTCATATTGTCAGAATTCGAAGTAATCATGACTACTGGGTTGCCACACTCTTAGATCATCCAAACTTTTCGATCAACCTTTTCATTTTAATAAAGACCAAAAAATGGTCATTTTTGAAATTATAAGCATTAGCAGGTTGTTAGAAACTGAAATCAAACAGTTTTCAACTCAAAACTTTATTCTAGGTGATGTTACATTTTCACATACGACCCCTTGTTCGAAAGGAGCTTCTGAACTCTCTCGTCCATTGAATTTGTCAGGTTTTAGATGGTCTCTGCTTCAATTGTTTTGCATGAGGACAGAATACCCTCCCAGAGCTGTTGCTTATATGTGAACTGCCTCCCGCCATCGTAGACACTCCTTTTAATGATGCTCCAAAGGTTCTGAATGGGGTAGAGGTCAGGGGAGCATGGGGGTCACACCATAAGTTTGTCCCCTTTTATGCCCATATCAGCCAGAGATGCAGATGTTTTATGTGCAGCATGAGATGGTGCATTATCATGCAGAAAAATGATCTTGCTGTGAAATACACGGTTCTTCTTCTTGAACCATGGCAGGAAGTGCTGTTTGAGAAAATCCACATACATTATGGAGTTCATCTTTAGCGCCTTCAGGGATCCTAAAGGGGCCGACAATCTCTCTCCCCATGATTCCAGCCCAAAACATTACTCCACCTCCTCCTTGTTGGCGCTGTAGCCGTGTTTGCGTGGGGTGTCCATCAACCAGCCATCCTCCACTCCATCCATCTGGACCATCGAGCGCTGCACGGCACTCATCCGTGAACAAAACAGTTTTGAAATCAGTCTTCATGTAATGTTTGGCCCACTGGAGCCGTTTCTGCTTGTGTGAAGTGGATAAAGGAGGTCGACAGGATGGCGCATGCACAGCTGCAAACCTCTGAAGGACCCTGCATCTTGGTGTTCGGGGGACGTTGGAGGCACAAGCAGCTTCAAAAACTTGTCTGCTTCTATGACAAGGCTTTTTTGCCGCTGCTCTTTCAACCTGACGTAATTGCCTGTAGGAAAGAGTCCTCAATTTGCCCTTATCAGCACGCACACGTGTGTACTGTGAATCAGCTACATACTTCTTGATTGCCAAGACACTTCATCCTGATCATCGCACAATGTTGATTGTAGTCATGCCTTGACCTAAACACTCCACAATTTGTTGCTTCTCAGCAGCCGACACATCCTTTTTCTTTCCCATTTTGGCAGAAAATGTAGGCTGCTTAATAATGTGAGAGAGCCTTCTTACGTAGTCTTGCCTTTCATTGGACACACCTGCCAAACTAATTAGCACAGGTGTCTGCAATGGCTTACAGTGATATAAAGAGCCCTGACACACATCACCATCAATGAGTTTAACTGACAAACAAATTCTTCCCTTATCACTCCTAAACACTTTTTGCATAATAATTTGGAACGCAGTGTACATGTGCTTTTCCACAAAACACCAGTGGTTCACGTAGTGAATCTTACAGTTCTAACTTACCAACCGTGGTCTGTATGGAGTTGTTCATTAAAGGGCCCAAAATTAAGATAACATAGATGGGAGAGGTCTCTATGAATAGGAATTCCTAAGTATTTGATACCCTGTGAGGGCCAGGCAAAGGGAAAGTTGGACTGGATGGAATCCTATATGGATTTGGGGAGGGAGACATCGAGGGCCTCAGACTTCGCTGCATTGATTTTAAAATTTTACCATGTAACAAAGTGATCTATTTCAGCCATAACAGCATGGATGGATATATGTGATTGAGTGATATATACTAGGACATCATCAGCAAATAGAGAGCACTTGTACTCGGTGCCTCCCACCTCAATCCACCTAATATTGGGGTTATGGCGAATTGATGAGAGCAGGTGCTCCGTCACTAGGATGTATAAGAGAGGGGACAGAGGACATCACTGCCTTGTCCCATTGGTGATTGTGAAAGGTGATGAAAATGTTCTGACGCACCCCCTGGGCCTTGGGACACCCGGAGCCGGACCCTTTTTGGTGGATGCTGGTGGTTGTAGTCTTCGTGGCGGCGACCCGGTTCCGTGGCTCAGGGCGGTCAAACCAGTGGCGGAACTATTTATGTGGTTTTGATGTTTAAATGTCCGACTACGCCACCCGTGGATTGCGGTCAGAGTGAACCGCCGCTACAGGGCAGACCGCTGAGGCTGGTGTTGTGGGTGCAGCAGAGCGTAGCATAACTCCCCACGGGAGGAGTATAGCCTCAGGGCAGTGTATGCGGAGGATGGGGGTGATGGTGCAGGGCAGCAGCAGTAACGACACGGAGTCAGTGATGCAGTTCAGGGCCTTTACTCACAGTTCTTATTATCCAGACCACGTCTGCAGGTAACGGCTGCCCACGTCGTACTGTGCTCACCAGGTGAGGGGCTCAGACAACTCCCAGATAACTTTGGAGCACTTCACAGGACCCCCTTTGTGTGTCCTTTGTCTGGCCTTTCTTACCAACACTTCTGTCCGGCTGCCTCGGGCCTCCTCTTGGTAAACTTGGCGCCAGTTTCCCTGACCCTATGTGGTGCCTTCCTAGTGGGTGTAGCGAGGGGCTGCGCCACATAAAATGTCAGAGCCTCCGGTTTCTAGCTGAGGGTCGTTTCCTGCCTCCACTAGTTCGGGGACCGGTCTCCCCCTTTGGCCTGACCCCTCCACGCAGGTGGATTCGGGCGTGCGGTGGCGACTCGCCCGTCCGCACCCCTGGGATCCCTTCATTCCTTGTTCCTGGAGCCTTCTCCGCTCCTCTTCCTTCCTTCTCCCTCTTCCAGGCCTGGGCCTCTGTTACTAGGCCCGCCTCCGGAGCAGAGCTCATGCAGAGCCCCTGCTCTCTGCCACTTCTGCTCAGACTTCTCTGCACTGAACTAAGATGGTGCCCACCTTTTATACTCCCTTCTCAATGCACCCAGGAACTGCTTCCTCCCTGCTCCTGCACTACAGGGTTCCCCTTCCTCAGTGTTCCCTCCCCCCACTCCAGCCAGGGACAGGGACTGTCGTGCCCATCTCAGGGGCATATTGGTCGCCCTGCCCCACGGCAATGTGGTGTAATGCATGCAGGTGTCGGGTCCTGATCCACACTCCATCCTTACCTGAGAGTGAGATATCACACCTCTGGGTGAGGTGCAATACCTCTGTAGTAACCGAGCCCTCAGGGTGCTACAGTTCCATTTATCTTCAGCCTAGGTGACGTATTGTGATACAGGGCCGTGATTTTGGCTATAAAAGGGTCCCCTAGACCCCTACCCCAAGCTTTTTAAGAGAATCATATATGGCGTGCCAGGAGACTCTATGGAATGCTTTCTCAGCATCCAACGAGAGTATCTAATTACAAATTTTTAACTGCATCTAGCCCAGGAAATACTTTGTGCCTAGTAGCAGTGTCTGCTAGTCAGCGGATTATCCCGGCTGTTAAGCAAGCTACACCACCTGTAGTTTAGACACTTAATTTTTTCAAAGGAAATGCTTCGGGACCATGGGATACTCAGTGAAGAGCATCAGGAGGCACCCCAAGGCATAGGGGCTGGGACTGGAAGTAGGATGCCTTGCGGTGGACAGCCGAGCTCGATCCTTATAAAAGCTTTTTAACTGCAGCAGCTTTAGTGGACGCTACTGGAGCTGGAATTACGCGGCTGCTGGCATGAGACTTGCCATCCAATAGATCCTTGTAAATGGATTTAAAGTGTATTCATTCAAATTAGAGAGACAATTTAAATTAAAAACCTTAGAGCTGCCTCCACCACAGGGGGGCTCGCTCGACCCACCAGCGGACAGGCAACAGTATTGGGAGAGGGGGGTTGGCCATCAGGGTTCACCGCGGCTCTGGCACAAACCCGGCGACACGGAGGTGGCACGGGCAGGAGCGGACTGGCCGTGTCGGCTTCTCACTTTTTGGATTTTAGAAGGGCATGACATGCCTATATCTGTGTCTCCCCCTCCTTTTACTCCTCCACCTCTTTTATTTTCGCATGACTATATGTACTTGTCACTTTTCCATGTGTTAGTTATGTCTTCTGAGCAGTTTGTCAGCTTTTGGACACCTTTGAAGGTGTTTTCTATGTGTTTCTATGTGTTTTTGTTTGCCTGCCATTGGTTTTAACGGTGTTCGAAGGTGTTCGACGAACAGTTCGACGAACAGTTCGGCGAACACACGGGTGTTCGACGAACCGAACCGAACTCGAACACTACGGGGGTGGCTCAACACTACTAATCATGTTTATCTGTATCTTGGCTGGAAAATAATTTGAGCCTTGTAGCAGTTTGCAGTACTGATTCTATTAGGTCATCTATACTAATCTCCACCAGATTTAAAATTACTAATCATGTTTATCTGTATCTTGGCTGGAAAATAATTTGGGCCTTGTGGCAGTTTGCAGTGCTGACTCTATTAGGCCATCTATACTAAACTCCACCAGATTTAAAATTACTAATCATGTTTATCTGTATCTTGGCTGGAAAATAATTTGGGCCTTGTAGCAGTTTGCAGTACTGATTCTATTAGGCCATCTATACTAAACTCCACCTGATTTAAAATTACTAATCATGTTTATCTGTATCTTGGCTGGAAATTAATTTTGGCCTTGTACCAGTTGGCAGTACTGATTCTATTAGGCCATCTATACTAAGCTCCACCAGCTTTCAAATTAATAATAATTTTTAGCTGCATCTAGCCCGGAAAATAATTTTGGGGCTCCTAGATGCGCAAGACACATGAGTGCCTTCTTGCTGCACTACCTGCAACATGACCCTCAGATTGTCAGAATTCGAAATAATCCTGACTACTGGGTTGCCACACTCTTAGATCCCCCACACTCTTCGATCAACCTTTTCATTTTAATAAAGAAGAAAAAAATGGTCATTTTTGAAATTATAAGCATTAGCAGGTTTTTACAAACTGAAATCAAACAGTTTTCAACTCAAAACTTTATTCTAGGTGATGTTACATTTGCACAGAGGACCCCTTGCTCGAAGGGAGCTTCTGAATTGTCTCGTCCATTGAATTTGTCAGGTTTTGGATGGTTTCTGCTTCAATTGTTTTGCATGAGGACAGAATATCTTCCCAGAGCTGTTGCTTAGATGTGAACTGCCTCCCGCCATCATAGACACTCCTTTTGATGATGCTCCAGAGGTTCTCAATGGGGTTGAGGTCATGGTAGCATGGGGGTCACACCATAAGTTTGTCCCCTTTTATTCCCATATCAGCCAAAAATGCAGATGTGTTATGTGCAGCATGAGACGGTGCATTATCATTCATGAAAATGATCTTTCTGCGGAATACACGGTTCTTCTTCTTGAACCATGACAGGAAGTGCTGTTTGAGAAGCTCCACATAAATTATGGAGTTCATCTTTACCCCTTCAGGGATCCTAAAGGGGCCGACAATCTCTCTCCCCATGATTCCAGCCCAAAACATTATTCCACCTCCTCCTTGTTGGCGCCGTAGCCGTGTTTGCATGGGGTGTCCATCAACCAGCCATCCTCCACTCCATCCATCTGGACCATCGAGCGTTGCACGGCACTCATCGGTGAACAAAACAGTTTTGAAGTCAGTCTTCATGTATTGTTTGGCCCACTGGAGCCATTTTTGCTTGTGTACAGTGGATAGAGGAGGTTGACAGCATGGCTTACGCACAGCTGCAATCCTCTGAACGACCCTGCATCTTGTTGTTCGGGGGACGTTGAAGGCACCAAGAGCTTCAAAAACTTGTCTGCTGCTATGACAAGGCTTTTTTGCCGCTGCTCTTTTAATCTGACGTAATTGCCAGTAGGAAAGAGTCCTCAATTTTCCCTTATCAGCACGCACACGTGTGTACTGTGAATCAGCTACATACTTCTTGATTGTGCGATGATTAGGATGAAGTGTCTTGGCAATGTTGATTGTAGTCATGCCTTGACCTAAACACTCCACAATTTGTTGCTTCTCAGCAGCCGACACATCCTTTTTCTTTCCCATTTTGGCAGAAAATGTAGGCTGCTTAATAATGTGGTACAGCCTTCTTAAGTAGTCTTGCCTTTCATTGGACACACCTGCCAAACTAATTAGCACAGGTGTCTGCAATTGCTTACAGTGATATAAAGAGCCCTGACGCACATCACCATCAATGAGTTTAACTGACAAACAAAAAAATTCTTACCTTATCACTCCTAAACACTTTTTGCATAATAATTTGGAACACAGTGTACATGTGCTTTTCCACAAAACACCAGTGGTTCACGTAGTGAATCTTACAGTTCTAACTTGGCAACCGTGGTCTGTATGGAGTTGTTCAGTAAAGGGCCCAAAATTAAGATAACATAGACGGGAGAGGTCTCTATGAATAGGAATTCCTAAGTATTTGATACCCTGTGAGGGCCAGGCAAAGGGAAAGTTGGACTGGATGGAATCCTGTATGGATTTGGGGAGGGAGACATCGAGGGCCTCAGACTTCACTGCATTGATTTTAAAATTTGACCATGTAACAAAAGTGATCTATTTCAGCCATAACAGCAGGGATGGATATATGTGATTGAGTGATATATACTAGGACATCATCAGCAAATGCAGAGCACTTGTACTCGGTGCCTCCCACCTCAATCCACCTAATATTGGGGTTATGGCGAATTGATGAGAGCAGGTGCTCCATAACTAGGATGTGTAAGAGAGGGGACAGAGGAAATCCCTGCCTTGTCCCATAGGTGATTATGA
The DNA here is from genome assembly GCF_046119375.1 of Phyllobates terribilis. Lineage (NCBI taxonomy): Eukaryota > Metazoa > Chordata > Amphibia > Anura > Dendrobatidae > Phyllobates > Phyllobates terribilis. The sequence goes on from NW_027362762.1 coordinate 505,131,589, forward strand.
TAGGTGATGAAAATGTTCCATTTATCTTCAGCCTAGGTGACGATTGCGAAACAGGGCCGAGATTTTGCCTATAAAAGGGTCCCCTAGACCCCTACCCCAAGCTGTTTAAGAGAATAATATATGGCGTGCCAGGAGACTCTATGGAATGTTTTCTCAGCATCCAACGAGAGTATCTAATTACAAATTTTTAACTGCATCTAGGCAAGGAAAAACTTTTTGCCTAGTAGCAGTGTCTGCTAGTCAGCGGATTATCCCAGCTGTTAAGCAAGCTGCACCACCTGTAGTTTGGACACTTAATTTTTTCAAAGGAAATGGTTCGGGCCCCCGGGACACTCAGTGAAGAGCATCGGGGAGGCACCCCAAGGCACAGGGTCTGGGACTGGCGGTAGGACGCCTTGCGGTGGAACGCCAAGCTCGATCCTTATAAAAGCTTTTTAACTGCAGCAGATTTAGTGGACGCTACTGGAGCTGGAAATACCGCAGCTGCTGGCATGAGAGTTGCCCTCCAATAGTTCCTTGTAAAAGGATTTAAAGTGTACTCATTCAAATTAGAGAGACAATTTAAATTAAAAAGTTTAGACCTGCCTCCACAGCAGGGGGGCTCGCTCGACCCACCAGCGGACAGGCACCAGTATTGGGAGAGGGGGGCTGGCCGTCAGTGTCCACCGTGGCTCTGGCACAAACCCGGCGACACGGAGGTCGCACGGGCAGGAACGGACTGGCCGTGTCGACTTCGCACTTTTTTGGTTTTAGAAGGGCATGACATGCCTATATCTGTGTCTCCCCCTCCTTTTACTCCTCCACCTCTTTTTTTTTTGCATGACTATATGTACTTCTCACTTTTCCATGTGTTAGTTGTGTCTTCTGAGCAGTTTGTCAGCTTTTGGACACCTTTGAAGTGTTTTCTATGTGTTTTCTATGTGTTTCTATGTGTTTTTGTTTGCCCGCCATTGGTTTTAACGGTGTTCGAAGGTGTTCGACTAACAGTTCGACGAACAGTTCGGCGAACATACGGGTGTTCGACGAACCGAACCAAACTCGAACACTACGGGGGTGGCTCAACACTAGTGGTATTATGGAGCTAGTGAGCGGCTCCTTTAAACACAGAACTAGTATACAGTAGTAGCCCTTAAAATGATTTTTGTTTTGTCAAGACGCCTAAACACTCTCCCGACAAGCTCAGCGATCTCTCCCTATGCTTATAGAACGCAGGCTCCAGACGCAATGTGCACAAAATGGCGGTGGCAGGGATTAAATAGACCCTATGACGTTGGGAGGCCAGCCAATCACAATAATGCCACAAACCAAGATGGTTTGGCATTACTGTGGCTAAAAAGAAGGCTCCAAAACTGAAGGGCGGGACATCCAAATATAGCAAGGCGAGTACACAAATAATCGCAGAATAATGAGTAGCCAGAATACCGTACTATTCGTGTGAATAGTAATGAATACACTCGCTCATCACTAGTATACGCTTCCTGATTTTGTCTATTTGCTGTTGTCCTCCCCCTCCTTCTACTCCTCATCCTCATCCTCCACTACGATATCACCACCATATCTACCATATCACCATATCTATGTCTCTTTCAACGGGCACTGGAGTGCCTCCAAATTTTTGGAAGCCCTTGCATTCACTGCATAGGCAATAATAGGCAATAGGTATGGGAGACACACTTCTTAATAATGGGAATATTTTTTTCATGAGGCCTTCCTCTATGTCTCTTCAAGGGGCATTTGAGTTCCTCCAAATTTTTGGCAACCCTTGCATTCACTGCATAGGCAATAACAGTATGGGAAAACCACTTCCTAATAATGGGAAAACATTTTTAATAAGGCCTTCCTCCATGGGCGTACCCACCGTGGGGCAGGGGGGGCAGCTGCCCCCCCCTAGAAGCAGGGATGCACTGCGCACACCAGGGCCGGCGTCAGCACCCAGCACACCCAGGCAAATGCAGGGGCCCTGAGCAGGCGGGGGGGCCCCTCACCATCAGCGCTCGCTCCCCCCAGCTTGCTCAGGGCCCCGGCACCCGGCAGAATACTTACCCCTCCCCGTGCCTCCGCAGCAGCTCCTGCATCCTCCGCAGCTGCTGCACTGTGACGTCTCAGGTCAGAGGGCGCGGTGACGTCTTTACACCGAGCTCTCTCCTGAGCAGTCACAGCGCAGAGCGGGAAGACGCCGGCGACGCTGAGGAGTCCGGAGCAGAGGCAGCAGGTGAGAAGTGAGGTGAGTATTTGATTTTATTTTTTTATTGTAAGGAGGCATGGGGCAGTATAAGGGAGGGGGGGTGACATCCTACATGGGGCATTATATGGGGGGGTGACATCCTGCATGGGGCATTATATGGGGGGGTAACATCCTGCATGGGGCATTACAAGGGGGGTGACATCCTGCATGGGGCATTATAAGGGAGGGGGGGTGTGACATCCTGCATGGGGCATTATAAGGGAGGGGGGGTGTGACATCCTGCATGGGGCATTATAAGGGGGGGTGACATCCTGTATAGGGCATTATAAGGGGGGGTGATATCCTGCATGGGGCATTATAAGGGGGGATGTGACATCCTGCATGGGGCATTATAAGGGAGGGGGTGTGTGACATCCTGCATGGGGCATTATAAGGGAGCGGGGGGGTGATATCCTGCATGGGGCATTATAAGAGGGGGGTGACATCCTGCATGGGGCATTATAAGGGGGGGTGACATCCTGCATGGGGCATTATAAGGGGGCATGTGTGACATCCTGCATGGGGCATTATAAGGGAGGGGGGTGTGTGACATCCTGCATGGGGCATTATAAGAGAGGGGGTGTGTGTGACATCCTGCATGGGGCTTTATAATGGAGGGGGTTTGTGTGACATCCTGCATGGGGCATTATAAGGGAGGGGGTGTGTGACATCCTGCATGGGGCATTATAAGGGAGGGTGTGTGTGACATCCTGCATGGGGCATTATAAGGGAGGGGGTGTGTGACATCCTGCATGGGGCATTATAAGGGAGGGGGGGTGTTATCCTGCATGGGGAATTATATGGGGGGGAACAGCCTGCATGGGGCATTATGTGGGGGGAACAGCCTGCGTGGGGCATTATGTGGGGAGGAACAGCCTGCATGAGGCATTATGTGTGGGGAACACCCTGCATGGAGTGTTATATTGGGGCCAGTATTCAGTATGCAGAGTTATATGGGGGCCAGTATTCTGTATGGAGCATTATATGGGGTCAGTATCCTGTATGGAGCGCTATATGGGAGCCAGTATTCTGTATGGAGCATTATATGGGGGCCAGTATCCTGCATGGAGCGTTAGATGGGGGCCAGTATCCTGCATGGAGCGTTATATGGGGGCCAGTATTCTGTAGGGAGCGTTATATGGGGGCCAGTATCCTGTATGGATTGCAAAAAGAACTTCGGCACTCCATACATGAATATATAAGAAATATTGTACCTAGACTAATGTCACTTTGAAAAATGAAGGTTTTTTGCGCATAATTTGGCCAATTTATGTGTGCCCATCAACCACGACAAGGTCACCTTCGTATGATGGGAAACTATGCTACGCTACCACTAGATATGCCACTCTTGGGCTGTAAGCCTGTATGGACAATATGTCTCTGCTTGGGCTTTTAACCTACAATGTATGGGCTGGTAGAGCTAGTAAAAACCACCTGTGACTGAATGGGAGGGACACATGGTCAGAAAAAAAAGCTGTCAAGCTTCTAATAGTGTGAACACGTACCTGCTGCAATGCTCCAGGAGCGGGATCCCAAAAATGATTAATAGAAAAAAAGAGAGGGGTCGCTCACTGGTCTGTTCGGGTGCTCTGAAGAAAAAAGTCATCTCAATTGCAAAAAGAACTTCGGCACTCCATACATGAATATATAAGAAATATTGTATCTAGACTAATGTCACTTTGAAAAATGAAGGTTTTTTGCGCATAATTTGGCCAATTTATGTGTGCCCATCAACCACGACAAGGTCACCTTCGTATGATGGGAAACTACGCTACGCTACCCCTAGATATGCCACTCTTGGGCTGTAAGCCTGTATGGACAATATGTCTCTGCTTGGGCTTTTAACCTACAATGTATGGGCTGGTAGAGCTAGTAAAAACTACCTGTGACTGAATGGGAGGGACACATGGTCAGAATAAAAAGCTGTCAAACTTCTAATAGTGTGAACACGTACCTGCTGCAATGCTCCAGGAGCGGGATCCCAAAAATGATTAATAGAAAAAAAGAGAGGGGTCGCTCACTGGTCTGTTCGGGTGCTCTGAAGAAAAAAGTCATCTCAATTGCAAAAAGAACTTTGGCACTCCATACATGAATATATAAGAAATATTGTATCTAGACTAATGTCACTTTGAAAAATGAAGGTTTTTTGCGCATAATTTGGCCAATTTATGTGTGCCCATCAACCACGACAAGGTCACCTTCGTATGATGGGAAACTACGCTACGCTACCACTAGATATGCCACTCTTGGGCTGTAAGCCTGTATGGACAATATGTCTCTGCTTGGGCTTTTAACCTACAATGTATGGGCTGGTAGAGCTAGTAAAAACCACCTGTGACTGAATGGGAGGGACACATGGTCAGAAAAAAAAGCTGTCAAACTTCTAATAGTGTGAACACGTACCTGCTGCAATGCTCCAGGAGCGGGATCCCAAAAATGATTAATAGAAAAAAAGAGAGGGGTCGCTCACTGGTCTGTTCGGGTGCTCTGAAGAAAAAAGTCATCTCAATTGCAAAAAGAACTTCGGCACTCCATACATGAATATATAAGAAATATTGTATCTAGACTAATGTCACTTTGAAAAATGAAGGTTTTTTGCGCATAATTTGGCCAATTTATGTGTGCCCATCAACCACGACAAGGTCACCTTCGTATGATGGGAAACTACGCTACGCTACCACTAGATATGCCACTCTTGGGCTGTAAGCCTGTATGGACAATATGTCTCTGCTTGGGCTTTTAACCTACAATGTATGGGCTGGTAGAGCTAGTAAAAACCACCTGTGACTGAATGGGAGGGACACATGGTCAGAAAAAAAAGCTGTCAAACTTCTAATAGTGTGAACACGTACCTGCTGCAATGCTCCAAAAGCGGGATCCCAAAAATGATTAATAGAAAAAAAGAGAGGGGTCGCTCACTGGTCTGTTCGGGTGCTCTGAAGAAAAAAGTCATCTCAATTGCAAAAAGAACTTCGGCACTCCATACATGAATATATAAGAAATATTGTATCTAGACTAATGTCACTTTGAAAAATGAAGGTTTTTTGCGCATAATTTGGCCAATTTATGTGTGCCCATCAACCACGACAAGGTCACCTTCGTATGATGGGAAACTACGCTACGCTACCACTAGATATGCCACTCTTGGGCTGTAAGCCTGTATGGACAATATGCCTCTGCTTGGGCTTTTAACCTACAATGTATGGGCTGGTAGAGCTAGTAAAAACCACCTGTGACTGAATGGGAGGGACACATGGTCAGAAAAAAAAGCTGTTATATATTCATGTATGGAGTGCCGAAGTTCTTTTTGCAATTGAGATGACTTTTTTCTTCAGAGCACCCGAACAGACCAGTGAGCGACCCCTCTCTTTTTTTCTATTAATCATTTTTGGGATCCCGCTCCTGGAGCATTGCAGCAGGTACGTGTTCACACTATTAGAAGTTTGACAGCTTTTTTTTCTGACCATGTGTCCCTCCCATTCAGTCACAGGTGGTTTGTACTAGCTCTACCAGCCCATACATTGTAGGTTAAAAGCCCAAGCAGAGACATATTGTCCATACAGGCTTACAGCCCAAGAGTGGCATATCTAGTGGTAGCGTAGCGTAGTTTCCCATCATACGAAGGTGACCTTGTCGTGGTTGATGGGCACACATAAATTGGCCAAATTATGCGCAAAAAACCTTCATTTTTCAAAGTGACATTAGTCTAGATACAATATTTCTTATATATTCATGTATGGAGTGCCGAAGTTCTTTTTGCAATTGAGATGACTTTTTTCTTCAGAGCACCCGAACAGACCAGTGAGCGACCCCTCTCTTTTTTTCTATTAATCATTTTTGTGATCCCGCTCCTGGAGCATTGCAGCAGGTACGTGTTCACACTATTAGAAGTTTGACAGCTTTTTTTTCTGACCATGTGTCCCTCCCATTCAGTCACAGGTGGTTTTTACTAGCTCTACCAGCCCATACATTGTAGGTTAAAAGCCCAAGCAGAGACATATTGTCCATACAGGCTTACAGCCCAAGAGTGGCATATCTAGTGGTAGCGTAGCGTAGTTTCCCATCATACGAAGGTGACCTTGTCGTGGTTGATGGGCCCACATAAATTGGCCAAATTATGCGCAAAAAACCTTCATTTTTCAAAGTGACATTAGTCTAGATACAATATTTCTTATATATTCATGTATGGAGTGCCGAAGTTCTTTTTGCAATTGAGATGACTTTTTTCTTCAGAGCACCCGAACAGACCAGTGAGCGACCCCTCTCTTTTTTTCTAGTATCCTGTATGGAGCTTTATATGGGAGCCCGTATTCTGTATAGAGCGTTATATGTGGGCCAGTATTCTATATGGAGCGTTATATGGGGGCCAGTATCCTGTATGGAGCGTTATATGGGGACCAGTGTCCTGTAAGGGGCATTTTATGGGGGCCAGTATACTGTGTGGAGTGATTCGCCAGTTTCTGAGCTATTGTGGAATTTACAATAGATATCGGTCATGTAATGTAAGAAGTGAAATCTTTGCATTGTACTATATATATATTTCTCTTCGGTATCTGTGACCATGGCTTGCCCCCCCCCCCAAGTTTTGATCCTGGGTACGCCCATGCCTTCCTCTATGTCTCTTCCAAGGGGCATTGGAGTGCGTCCAAATTTTTGCCAGCCATTGTAGTCACTGCCTACGCAAGAATAGTATGGGAGACCCACTCCTTTCCAATGGGAACATTTTATTACTGAGGCTCACCTCTATGTGTCTTCAAATTGGTACTATGGTATTTCCTAAGTATAGGCAGCCATTGTACTCACTTTATACACAATAACTGTATAGCAAAACCACTCCTTTCTCATAGGAACATGTTGTTATGGAGGCCCACCTCTATGTATCTTCAAATTGGTATTGGGGTATTTCCCAAATTTAGGCAGCCATTGTACTCAAAGCCTCAACTTTATAGACTTACTACATCATGGTGAGAGCAGTTTTAGTCCTTTTTGTTGATTTCTTAGGCAAGATGAATGTACTATATATCTCTATCTTTGATATTTTACATTTTGATAAAATAGCATTGAAAAAAGAGAATTGCAGTTTCATGTTTATTTTCAATCTAGGAGAAATTGCATTGCACTACCAACTCTTCTATATCCCAATAAATGTTTATTTGATAAAATTGTAAAATTTCATCAAAAAGCCAGGTATCACGCTGAGCAGATAGCCTGAATAACACTAAGGCCGGAGATGTCAGTGAATCACCTAGTTGTTCTGTCTGTGATTTTATGGATAGAACAGGTGCCTATTAAAAGTCAATAGTGCTGTTCAAATGTCGTGTTCTTTTGTAGACCATATATCCACAAAAATATCATGGAGTTATGTCCATTTTTGATTTGAAGCACAGATTAAAATTACTCATACAAGTGTATGGATCTGTGGAAATCACAGAAAGCATACAGATGACATCTCCATGATTAACATTGTGTTGTTTAGGAAAAGCTTTGCATTTTTTCTTATGTGAAAAATCACCGATGAAACACCGATAGTAAAAACGGAAACACTGAAAAAACACTGATGAAAATTGGATCAAAACACTAATGAACACTGGTCTCTGTTTTTACATAGAGGAAAACAACAGATGTCTGAATCTTGATCTAATGTTCTTCAAAACAGAGTAAAAAGAAGGGAATCTAAATGCAACATTGCTTGCTAGTAGCTGTAGGTGGGGACCCATTTACAGGTTTTGCACTGGGGCGCTAGAGCTTCAACTTATGTATTTTTCATGTGATCTGCTTATGTCAGTGTAATTTATTTTTAATACTAGTATGTAGTTTGAGTTATTTCACATCAGGAGTGGACTGACTCATTAAGGATTAAATTGACCCATGTAGTAGAAAAAAAAGGCATGGCCTCAACAGGATCTACTTAGATCAGCATAGGACAACCCTAAGTGTAGGGCTCTATTGATTGTCACTTTTAGCTAAACATCCTTAATAATTAAATTGCCTGTATAACGAATAAAAGAGCATGTACAGTGCAAATAATAGTAAATGCTCATTTGATCTTTATAGCTGGAGAGTGGGCCCTCTTAAGGGCCACCACTACACCACATAATGATTCTTAAAGTTCACAGTGTAAACATCAACTATTCATTGATTTGACTAGACTTATCTGCAAAGATACTGTACGTATTTTACTATGAAGATGAAATGAAGGAAATTAAACATTTGTGTTTAATGTGAAGAACAAGTAAAAAATGAAATCTTTGGACGTAAAATGTCTGGAAACTAGGAATATAGTGTGTGCCAGTAACGAAGTTAGACAATATAGTTTGCTGTCATAAAAGACTCCTTATTGTAATTTGGCTGCAGAATTTGAGTCATGCAATGGAATATAGTTATCACTACAGAGAATCTCTGCATTGCTTTATGTTCTGCAGAATAAGACTCTCCATAGAATTCTCAACAGCAGAACAATTAGAATCTACTTTTATGCTTGCTACATTAATTCCTACCTTACTGCTACAATGCTCTGCAAGAGCCATGAGTATGTTCCAGAATATATTTTCACTTCCAAGATTTCTTCTTTAGTACAGTTAGTATTTTCTTACATAATCATATTTTTTAAGAAATATATCGTAAAATTTGTGTTGGTAATATTTTTGGGAACTTCATATTCTGATACTCAATACATTTAAAAATACTGTATCACATAACAATCAATTTTACGTGGAGTCTAACCATGCAAAACTGCTGACAGAGATAGATAGGAGACTTGGACACCTGCTTAAACATATTGTACCTTCATGTTCTGTTTTCATTGCAACATGACGGCAGAAATTAAGTTTTATTCTGTCATGCACTGGTCCGTAACACAAAAGGGCTCTTGGCCTTTCTATGTTCTTGATTAACAGTTGTATTATCCAATCTGCAGCCTGTTACAGTTATCATTCATGCACAAAGAGGAAAAGCTATGGAGCCCTTAATAGAGGAAAAGAGGAGAAAGCTTCATCATCTGGGATCATCTCCACAGCACTTGCAGGAGACGTAAATGCCAAAATAAAACTTAATTTCTTTCAAGTCATGCTGGTACCATGGATTGCAGGCAGATACCCTATAAGTCATTGTCCAACCCATTAAAAAGCTGTGTTACATGGCTAGTTAAAGAGTCAGACATTATTGAACAGAATATCTACTTGTAAAATAGGGTACTAGTTAGATATTTTTCTTTCTCTTAAGAGTAATAAAACGTTTGACCATCACTGTTGATCGCTCAGAATACCTTCGAAGAGTACGCAGCACTGCGCTCCTGCCTGATCAATAGCACAGTACGGATTCAATGTAAAATTTAGTTATGCTTTAAAGGAAAAGCGCTAATTTAGTTACTGTAAAAAAAAAGTTTAACTACTGTGGTAGATCGGCTCACTCTGCTTTTTAAAGCGGCAAACACAGGAATTGTTTCTATTTAAAGCGTGGCTGATTTATTGCAGTCCTCATAAATCACGTCACCAGGAAACTTAAATACAACTTTTGTCTGGCAGAAGGTAAAACATAAAATAACAAGTACATACAATAGTGCTGTTTAACCCACCTGACTTCCAGCTTCCATGTCCTTTAACAAAAGGATTCACACCAGGAGACGTTCAATCTCCATACATCCAGCATGTGTGACACAAACAGCTCAGAGCTTTCACCTCCAGCCCACCCCACAACACATGCTCTGAAAGGCGGTGTATTTTATCCTCTGAGTTCCTCCCTTTCTTACAGGTGTTCAATCACTCCAGCACTAAGATGGCTGCTTAACCCACTCGTGTGCTGGAACCTTTTTCCTATGCATAATCACTGCAGCTATCAATCTCAGTGATACATATCTCCCCTCTAGTACTTTGCCAGTGACTTTGTCACACTAATCTTTAGGGGAAGAGAGCTAATTTGCATAGTTTTATTCACATGGGATATTGGCTATTAGACTCCATATACTGTTGATGTCCTTAAGGCGTGCCAGTCCTTCCTTCCCCTTTCTAAAGCTCAATTAAAAGGGTGAAATTATAATTGTCAGTGGTTTGGATGGCCCTTACAATACAGAAAGATTTCTGTTAAGTAGACTGCAATAAGTGTGCTGAATAGTGTTACCTTTGTTGGACAAAATTCTTCCCTCAAAAGGGGTGCAGACAGACACCAATAGGTATAATGATTTTTTACTCAATGGGAGTCATCATGCTTGAGAGGTGAAGAGTCTCTTTATAAGGTAGTAGACTTTATCAGTGGTAGACAGTTGATATATAGCAGCAAGCTAACATTGATGACACTTTTCTCACTCTTGCAACAGTCTGCTAGCTAACACTTTAGCAGCACTTCCTCCACTCAGACACAATCTTTCTGATGCTTTCGCAGTGGAGCGCAGCATGCATCCACAGTGCTGGTCACCATCTTTTCTCGCAGTCACATCTCTTGGCAGCAGTAGATTTTATCTGACACTATCAGATGCTATTTGTATGTCAATCCTCTGTGAGGAGTAAGGCTATATACTTTTCTCTGCTGCATCTAATCTTTGTTGTTATGGTGGCAAACATTTTCCTTGTTGGCAGATATGCTCTTCACTCAATGAACAAGTCATCTTTTCTTCACTTTGTAATAGCATTTTTTTCATCAGAAGGGCTAATCTCTTCCTCCTGAGGCAGACTACATCAATGGCAATATCTAGGTTACTGGGGTAGCATGCCAATTTGAAAATGTTGCTTGCTACTTTTGTATCTTGCTTTGTACCTTTTCTGCTGGCCCACCTTATTCTCCTGCCTATGGCTGTTGGCTCATCTGCAAGTTTGTCTGCTCTCTGTGGGGAGCTACACAGATGGAAAGTCCTCTTTCTGGGAATATTACCTTCCTGGTCAAACGTCGCACACCACCAATCCCTCACATACACATGCGGCACTCCACTATATAAATATAAATAAATATATATATATATATATATATATATATATATATATATACACACATACAATTGAAGCCAGAAGTTTACATACACTATATAAATACACATAAGCATTTTTCTCAATATCCGACATGAAAGCAGAATAAACGTTTCCCGTTTTACTTCAATTAGGATTACCATCATTTTTAATATTTTCCAAATGCCAGAATAATGAGAGAGAGAGAAAGTTTAAGGCATCTTTATTACTTACTGCAAAGTCAAAAGTTTACATATATTTCATTAGTATTTGGTACCTTTGCCCTTAAACTGAATGACTTAGGTCAAATGTTTGGGCGATCATGTCAGATATTGAGAAAAACATGCATATGTGTCTTTTTATATAGTATATGTAAACTTCTGGTTTCAACAGTATATATGTATATATATATATATATATATATTTATATACAGTATGGACCAAAGGTTTGGACACACCTTCTCATTTAAAGATTTTTCTGTATTTTCATGACTTTGAAAATTGTACATTCAGACTGAAGGCATCAAAACTATGAATTAACACATATGGAATTATATACTTAACAAAAAAGTGTGAAACAACTGAAAATATGTCTTATATTCTAGGTTCTTCAAAGTAGCCATCTTTTTCTTTGATGCTGTGATGGTGTGGGGGTGCTTTGCTGGTGACACTGTTGGGGATTTATTCAAAATTGAAGGCATACTGAACCAGCATGGCTACCACAGCATCTTGCAGCGGCATGCTATTCCATCTGGTTTGCGTTTAGTTGGACCATCATTTATTTTTCAACAGGACAATGACCCCAAACACACCTCCAATCTGTGTAAGGGCTATCTGACCAAGAAGGAGAGTGATGGGGTGCTATGCCAGATGACCTGACCTCCACAGTCACCAGACCTGAACCCAATCGAGATGGTTTGGGGTGAGCTGGACCACAGAGTGAAGGCAAAAGGGCCAACAAGTGCTAAGCATTTCTGGGAACTCCTTCAAGATTGTTGGAAGACCATTTCCGGTGACTACCTCTTGAAGCTCATCAAGAGAATGCCAAGAGTGTGCAAAGCAGTCATCAAAGCAAAAGGTGGCTACTTTGAAGAACCTTGAATATAAGACATATTTTCAGTTGTTGCTCACTTTTTTGTTAATTATATAATTTCACATGTGTTAATTCATAGTTTTGATGCCTTCAGTGTGAATGTACAATTCTCATAGTCATGAAAATACTGAAAAATCTTTAAATGAGAAGGTGTGTCCAAACTTTTGGTCTGTACTGTATCTATAATATAACCGGGGATGCGGGTCTCTGTTCGAAGCCTCGATAGACTGCGCATGCGTGACACGCAGTCTGGCTCCAGACAGAAGACCGCATCCAGCCGTTACAGGTAAGAGGAGGTGTATGGCGTCGGAGATCGCGGTATGCGTAGGCACTGAACGCACACTGCGATCTCCGGCGCCATACTTACATACTTACCTGACCGGGAAGAGCATTGCCGCGGCGCCTCTCTTCAGCGGAGACCGGGGGCGGAGTGAGACGTCGGATAGGCGCGTGCGCATAGCGCTATCCGGCGCCATTTTACTGAAGACACATTTACAGTGTGTCTTCAGCAAAATGGCGCCAGACAGCGCGGTGCTCTGTCACCGCACTCCTCCCCCGGCCTCCGGCAGAACAGGACGCTGCAGCACTGGAGTACAGAGAAGAAAGGTGAGTATAACTGTTTATTTTTTGGGGGGATGTGTGTATAGTGTGGGGGTGAGGGGTGCCACGCTTACCGGGATTAGGGGAGCCATGCATACCAGAATAGGGATGAGGGGAGCCATGCATACCAGAATAGGGATGAGGGGTGCCACGCATACCGAGATTGGGGATGAGGGGTGACACGCATACCAGGATTGGGGATGAGGGGTGCCATGCATACCAGGATTGGGGATGAGGGGTGCGATGCATATCAGAATAGGGATGAGGGGTGCCACGCATACCAGGATTGGGGAAGAGGGGTGACACGCATACCGGGATTGGGGATGAGGGTTGACACGCATACCGGGATTGGGGATGAGGGGTGCCACGCATAACGGGATTGGGGATGAGGGGTGCCACGCATACCAGGATTGGGGATGAGGGGTGACACGCATACCGGGATTGGAGATGAGGGGTGACACGCATACCGGGATTGGGGATGAGGGGTGCCACGCATAACGGGATTGGGGATGAGGGGTGCCACGCATAATGGGATTGGGGATGAGGGGAGCCACGCATACCGGGATTGGGGATGAGGGGTGCCACGCATAGCAGAATAGGGATGAGGGGTGCCACGCATACCGGAATAGGGATGAGGGGTGCCACGCATACCAGGATTGGGGATGAGGGGTGCCAGGCATACCAGGATTGGGGATGAGGGGAGACACGCATACCAGGATTGGGGATGAGGGGTGCCACGCATACCAGGATTGGGGATGAGGGGTGCCAGGCATACCAGGATTGGGGATGAGGGGAGACACGCATACCAGGATTGGGGATGAGGGTTGACATGCATAATGGCATTGGGGAAGAGGGGAGCCACGCATACCGGGATTGGGAATGGGGGGTGCCACGCATACCAGGATTGGGGATGAAAGGTGCCACGCTTACGAGAATAGGGATGAGGGGTGCCACACATACCAGGATTGGGAATGAGGGGTGCCATGCATACCAGGATTGGGGATGAAAGGTGCCACGCATACCAGAATACGGATGAGGGGTGCCACGCATACCAGAATAGGGATGAGGGGTGCCACGCATACCAGAATAGGGATGAGGGGTGCCACGCATACCGGGATTGGGGATGAGGGGTGCCACGCATACCAGGATTGGGGATGAGGGGTGCCACGCAAGCCAGGATGGGGATGAAAGGTGCCACGCATACCAGAATAGGGATGAGGGGTGCCATGCATACCGGGATTGGGGATGAGGGGTGCAACACATACCGGGATTGGGGATGAGGGGTGCCACGCATACCAGGATTGGGGATGAGGGGTGCCACGCATACCAGGATTGGGGATGAGGGGTGCCACGCATACCAAGATTGGGGATGACGGGTACCACACATACCAAAATAGGGATGAGGGGTGACACGCATAACGGGATTGGGGATGAGGGGTGACACGCATACCGGGATTGGGGATGAGGGGTGACACGCATACCGGGATTGGGGATGAGGGGTGCCACGCATACCGGGATTGGGGATGAGGGGTGCCACGCATAATGGGATTGGGGATGAGGGGTGCCACGCATACCGGGATTGGGGATGAGGGGTGCCATGCATAATGGGATTGGGGATGAGGGGAGCCACGCATACCGGGATTGGGGATGAGGGGTGCCACGCATACCAGGATTGGGGATGAGGGGTGCCACGCATACCGGAATAGGGATGAGGGGTGCCACGCATACCAGGATTGGGGATGAGGGGTGCCAGGCATACCAGGATTGGGGATGAGGGGAGACACGCATACCAGGATTGGGGATGAGGGTTGACATGCATAATGGCATTGGGGAAGAGGGGAGCCACGCATACCGGGATTGGGAATGGGGGGTGCCACGCATACCAGGATTGGGGATGAAAGGTGCCACGCTTACGAGAATAGGGATGAGGGGTGCCACACATACCAGGATTGGGAATGAGGGGTGCCATGCATACCAGGATTGGGGATGAAAGGTGCCACGCATACCAGAATACGGATGAGGGGTGCCACGCATACCAGAATAGGGATGAGGGGTGCCACGCATACCAGAATAGGGATGAGGGGTGCCACGCATACCGGGATTGGGGATGAGGGGTGCCACGCATACCAGGATTGGGGATGAGGGGTGCCACGCAAGCCAGGATGGGGATGAAAGGTGCCACGCATACCAGAATAGGGATGAGGGGTGCCATGCATACCGGGATTGGGGATGAGGGGTGCAACACATACCGGGATTGGGGATGAGGGGTGCCACGCATACCAGGATTGGGGATGACGGGTGCCACACATACCAAAATAGGGATGAGGGTTGACACGGATACCGGGATTGGGGATGAGGGGTGACACACATACCGGGATTGGGGATGAGGGGAGCCACGCATACCGGGATTGGGGATGAGGGGTGCCACACATAACAGGATTGCGGATGAGGGGTGCCACGCATACCGGGATTGGGGATGAGGGGTGCCACGCATAATGGGATTGCCGATGAGGGGAGCCACGCATACCGGGATTGGGGATGAGGGGTGCCACGCATAACGGGATTGGGGATGAGGGGTGCCACGCATACCGGGATTGGGGATGAGGGGTGCCACGCATAATGGGATTGGGGATGAGGGGAGCCACGCATACCGGGATTGGGGATGAGGGGTGCCACGCATAATGGGATTGGGGATGAGGGGAGCCACGCATACCGGGATTGGGGATGAGGGGTGCCACGCATAGCGGAATAGGGATGAGGGGTGCCACGCATACCAGAATAGGGATGAGGGGTGCCACGCATACCAGGATTGGGGATGAGGGGTGCCACACATACCAGGATTGGGGATGAGGGGTGACACACATACCAGGATTGGGGATGGGGGGTGCCACGCATACCAGGATTGGAGATGAAAGGTGCCACGCTTACGAGAATAGGGATGAGGGGTGCCACACATACCGGGATTGGGGATGAGGCATGCCATGCATACCAGGATTGGGGATGAAACGTGCCACGCATACCAGAATAGGGATGAGGGGTGCCACACATACCAGAATAGGGATGAGGGGTGCCACGCATACCAGAATAGGGTTGAGGGGTGCCACACATACCGGGATTGGGGATGAAGGGTGCCACGCATACCAGGATTGGGGATGAGGGGTGCCACGCATACCAGGATGGGGATGAAAGGTGCCACGCTTACCAGGATAGGGATGAGGGGTGCCAAGCATACCGGGATTGGGGATGAGGGGTACCACACATACCGGGATTGGGGATGAGTTGTGCCACGCATACCAGTATTGGGGATGAGGGGTGCCACGCATACTGGGACTGGGGATGAGGGGTGCCTCGCATACCAGGTTTGGGGATGAGGGGTGCCACGCATACCAGGATTGGGGATGAGGGGTGCCGCGCATACCGGGATTGGGGATGAGGGGTGCCACGCATACCAGAATAGGGATGAGGTGTGCCACGCATGCCAGAATCGGGATGAGGGGTGCCACACATACCGGGATTGGGGATGAGGGGTGCCACGCATACCAGAATAGGGATGAGGGGTGTCACGCATACCAGGATTGGGGATGAGGGGAGCCACGCATACCGGGATTGGGGATGAGGGGAGCCACGCATACCGGGATTGGGGATGAGTGGTGCCACGCATACCATGATAGGATGGTGGGGGCAGCACAAATACCAGGAGGGGGCAGCTCATACCAACATGGGAGACCATATACCAATAAAAATGCTCGCCACCAGGGCGTAGAACGGGTTCAATAGCTAGTGTATATATATACAAACATATTAACATGGCATTAGCACAGTCAGTCCAATATGCAGCAGTGGGGTGTCACATAGAAGCAGTCCGTAATGTTTGTAAGAGTGTGGTGATCCCATTTTTAACCCTCTTACTAATGAGTAAAGTGCTATAATTCTGCTCCTTTTATATATATACAGTAAAAGGCTGCTCATTCTGAAGCTTGTTCATAAACACTTAAATGTATCATCTTGTATTATAATTAGTGTTGAGCGAGCATGCTCGACACTGCTTGTTACTCACCCGAGCATCAAGCTACTCGGGATGTTCGGCGAGCACCGAGCATTTCCGGCTTACTCAGGCGGGAGTTCGGGTCTCCGCCCTGCACGTTTGGCGCTCTTTACAGAGCCAATGAACATGCAGGGATTGGCAGCCAGTCACTGTAATGCCGCAGCCTTGTTGTTTGTGGGCATTACAGTGATTGGCTGGCCGCACAGCGTCACTTCGAGTATTTAAAACCGGGCGCCGCCATCTTGGACACAGTCGCTCCGGATCAGACGGTGTGAGGAGAGTGCTGCTGAGTTAGGGAGAGATATATAGTGCAAAAAAGGTAGTGTAGGGTCTCTAAAGCCTGCCAAATCAAACAAACAGTCCTTCTCAGGACTAATATCCATCCCAGATATCAGGCAGGCAGGCTGTATAGGAGACGCAGTGGTTATACCAGCAAACGCTGCATTACAGTCCTGAGTGCTCCTGTTGGTCAAATTAATAGACGTATCAACCCGGTCTCAGGGGCCAGGAAAAATTATTTATTTTTTTTCATCTAAATCCTGTATTTTTTTTTTCCTCAGTCAGACTGTCCAAATACACGTCTTATTAACGTTTTGGTATTCCCCCCCCCCCCACAAAAAAATTAAATGTGTTTGTGACTGTTCAGACACCAATATATCTGTTTAAAAGAGTCTGGTGTAGGCCAGACAATAGAACTGTAGTTTTGCAGTTCCACGGGTCAAATATCTGTATTATCCTGTTTTTGGCATTTTTTGCCGTAAAAAAAACTGTAATAGTGTCTCCCTGACTAGTCAGACTCCAATATATCTGTTTAAAAGAGTTTGGTGTAGGCCAGAAAAATATAACTGTGGTTTGGCAGTTCCACGGGTCAAATCTCTGTATTATCCTGTTTTTGGCATTTTTTGACGCAAAAAAAACTGTAATAGTGTCTCCCTGACTGGTCAGACACCAATATATCTGTTTAAAATAGTCTGGTGTACGCCACATAACTTTAACTCTGGTTTTGCAGTTTCACGGGTCAAATCTCTGTATTATCCTGTTTTTGGCATTTTTTGCCGTAAAAAAAAAACAGTAATAGTGTCTCCCTGACTGTTCAGACACCAATATATCTGTTTAAAAGAGTCTGTTGTATGCCACATAACTATAACTGTGGTTTTGCAGTTCCACGGGTCAAATCTCTGCATTATCCTGCTTTTGGCATTTTTTGGCTTAAAAAAACATGTAATATTGTCTCCCTGACTGGTCAGACACCAATATATCTGTTTGAAAGAGTCTTGTGTAGACCAGAAAAATAGAACTGTGGTTTTGCAGTTCCACTGTTCAAATCTCTGTATTATCCACTTTTGGTACTTTTTTACTTAAAAAAAACAGTTTGAGTGTGTCGCTGACTGTTCAGCCTCACATATATCTATTTAAAAAGTCTGGTATACGCCAGTAAATTAGAACTGTGGTTTTGCAGTTCCACGGTTCAAATCTCTGCATTACCCAGCTTTTGGTATCTTTTCCGCAAAGAAAAATAGTAATAGTGTCTCCCTGATTGTTCAGACACAAATATATCTGTTTGAAAGATTCTGGTGTGCGCCACATAAATATAACTGTGGTTTTGCAGTTCCACGGTTCAGATCTCTGTATTATCCACTTTTGGGCCTTTTTTACAAAAAAGAAACAGTTTGAGTGTGTCGCTGAATGTTCAGCCCCAAATATATCTATTTAAAAAAGTCTGTTATACGCCAGTAAATTAGAACTGTGGTTTTGCAGTTCCACTGTTCAAATCTCTGTATTATCCAGCTTTTGGCTTGTTTTTCGTAAAAAAAAACAATAATAGTGTCTTCCTGTCTGTTCAGTCACAAATATATCCGTTTAAAAGATTCTGGTGTAGGCCAGAGAAATAGAACTGTGGTTTTCCTCTTCCACGGTTCTAATCTCCTTTATATTACCCTTTTTCCATTGATAGTGCGAGTGTAAGCTATTTTACTTCATTTACAATGGGCAAGGCACGTGGCAAGGGACGTGGAACTGGACGTTCTGGTGATGGTGCGTGTAGAGGATGGGGCAGTGGCCAATGTGAAAATGTGCCACAACCAACAGCCACATCTTCTCGCTCCCACTTCTTGACCAAATTACTAGGGAAGCACACTACAACACCAGTATTGCGAACTGATCAGTGTGAACTGGTTATTAATTGGATAGCAGATAATAATTCCAGTTACCTGTGCACCACCACCTCCGATCTGTCTTATACATGGTCAAGTTTTAGTAGCCGTGAGTCTCGACCGCATACTCCTTTTCACCCTGATGCTCCTTCCTCCCACCATGCCGAATGTTATCAGACAGCAACTGATCCCACACTTGGACACTCTGAAGAGCTGTTTACTGGTCCATTTCCATATTTGTGCCCCTCGCCTGCTCCGCTTGAAGTGGTGGAAGAGGAGATCCCATGTAGCGATGACCAAATATTTGAACAGTCACAGCCAGAGGAAGTCGACGCTGGCAATTTGTCACAAGAGGTGGACGATGACGAGACACAATTGCCACAAAGTGAGGAGGAGGATCGTGGTGCGCAAGTGGAAGAGGAGGAGGTGGTGGATGATCTAGTAACTGACCCAACGTGAAAGGAGGACACGCCTAGCGAGGCCAGTAGCACACAGGGGGAGGGAGGCAGAGTACCCCAACAGGCAGAAAGAAGCAATGTGGTAGCCGCACACAGAAGGCGGGCAACAGTTTCCCGTAACACCAACAGGAGGGACATTGCCAGTACAAGCGGTAGGTCTTCCAGAGTCTGGAATTTTTTAAAAGACTCTGCTGATAACCTCAAAAAGGCCATTTGTACCACCTGCCATGCCAGCATCAGCACGGTTGACAAAACTACCAGCCTGACCACCACCAGCATGATCAGGCACATGGCAGCAAAGCACCCGACTTTGTGGGGCGAAGCCCAGGGTCCACGACCAGTGCCAGTGGGTGTCACCACTGCTTCTTCCGCTATTGTGCGTGTAATAGAACCCCCTGTTGTGCGTGCAAGGCAATCCGGTCCATACTGCATGCAAAGATGCCCCCTCCTCTCAGTCTTCACTTGTTATGGCAGTTTCTCAAGAATCAGCATCAACGTCCACGTCCACTTCCCACCGCAGCGTTCAATTGTCCAAATCCCAGAGCTTTGAACAAAAGCGCATATTCGCAGCCAAAGCCCCACAGGCCACAGTCCTAAATTCGCACATTTCATGACTGCTTGCATTGGAAATGCTGCCTTTTAGGCTGGTGGAGACGGAATCCTTCCACAACCTTATGGCGGTGGCCGTCCCTCTGTACTCTGTCCCCAGCCGACACTATTTTGCCCGGTGTGCCTTCCCTGCACTACACAAGCACGTGTCCCAAAACATCTGCCGTGCCCTCAACAATGCAATAACTAGGAGAGTCCACCTGACAACGGACATGTGGACAAGTGCTTTTGGCCAGGGACGGTACATCTCCCTGACGGCACACTGGGTAAACATAGTGGAAGCCGGGACCCAGTCAGACCTTGGGATGGAACACATCCTCCCCACACCGAGGATTGCGGTCCCTATGTCAGTCAGAGTTGCCCCCACAGTGTACAGATTCTGCGCATCATCCTCCTCCTCCTCCTCCTCATGTTCAGCCTCCATCTCAGATATCACCACATCAGTTACAAGCTGGAAGCACTGCAGTACTGCCTCAGCCAAGAGGCAACAGGCTGTGCTGAAACTCATAAGCTTAGGTGACAGTTGTGGACAGCTATGAAAGAGCAGGCAGATCTGTGGCTGAGACCGCTGAACTTACATCCAGGCATGGTCGTGTGAGACAATGGCCGTAACCTGGTGGCGGCTCTGAGGCGAGGCGAGATCACACACGTACCATGACTGGCTCATGTGCTAAACCTCATGGTTCAGCAGTTTCTTAAATCGTACCCCAAGTTGCGAGATCTGCTCATCAAAGTATGCCGCCTGTCAGCTCATTTTCGGAAGTCGGCTACAGCTTCCGCCGCCCTTACTGTGTTGCAGCAGCGTTTGCAGCTTCCGTCACACCGACTGGTGTGTGATGTCCATACACGTTGGAACTCTATCCTCCACATGTTGCAAAGGATTTGTGAGCAGAAGAGAGCAGTTGTGGAGTACCAGCTGCAACAAGGCCGTCGATATTCAGGTCAGACTCCACACATAAGACCTCTGGAGTGGACATGGATGTCTGACATATGTATCATCCTGACAAACTTTGAGGAGTCCACCAAGATGGTGAGTGGCGATGACGCAATCATTAGCATCAGCATCCCACTTGTCTGTCTTTTGCAACGCTCTCTGCAGAGAATTAAAGAGGAGGCATTGCAGCCAGAGTATGATGAGTTGGATCAATTACCCGTAATGGGCGATTACACACAGCCCAGCCTCATCTCATCTCAATGTGCATTGGGGGCCAATGAGGGAGAGGAGGAGGAGGAGGAAGAACAGGAGCTGGTATCATGCGCTGTAGACGGTAGAACCTGTACAACTGTCATACAGTCGGTTCAGCGTGTGTGGCCTGAAGACAGGAGGGAGGAGGAGGAGGAGAGCATGGTCAGTCATCATCTTGGTGAGGACACGGAAGTTTTGCCTGTTACCAGTCTGGCAAGCATGGCTGACTTTATGTTACGCTGCCTTAACCGTGATCCTCGCATTGCCAAAATTTTGGGTGACAGTCATTACTGGTTGGTGACACTTTTAGAACCCCGCTACAATGAGAACTTTTACTCTCTTATTCCTGAGGTGGAGTGGTCTACAAAAATGGGGCAGTACCAGAAGGCCTTTGCTGCAGAACTGTTAAAAAAATTCCCATCTGAACACGCTAGCGGCAGAGGTCACAGTTCGTTGACCAACCAAGGCGTACAGGCGAGAGAGACGCAACTCCAATCCAGTAGAGGCAGGGGAACACTGTCAACGTTCTGGGACAGTTTTCTGAGACCCGACCAGCTTACAGGCCCTGAGGCGCGGGGTACTCTCACAAGGAGTGAAAGTTTCAAAAGATGGTGAGGGAGTATCTTGCCGACCATACCAGCATGGTTCCGTGATTCCTCTGTGCCTTTTAATTATTGTGTATCCAAGCTGGACACTTGGAATGTACTCGCTCTGTATGCCTTGGAGGTCCTGGCCTGCACTGCCGCTAGCGTGTTATCGGAGCGTGTTTTTAGTGCCGCTGGGGGAATTATAAGTGATAAGTGCACTCGCCTGTCAACTGACAATGCTGACAAGCTGACCCTTATCAAAATGAACAAGGGCTGGATTGGGCCAGACTCCTCATCACCGCCAAATGACAGCATAGTAACATAAATTCAAATCCACTGTGTTATTTCGGGAGGTGTATTCCCATGCACCGCTTCACACCCACACATGGGTATACGTTTCCTCAATTCGGCTTTTTTTTGCTCTTCTCCTTAACCTCAGCCTCCACCACCACTATACCACCAGGGTGACCGTGGTCCGTGTTGCCAGCATTGCAAGTTCCTTCGTCCTAATTTTTGGCAGCTTTGCTTGTAAGGTATAGGCAAAAACTATGGGATACCCACTCCCCAATAATGGGAATAATGTTTTTAATATGCTGTACTGCATGGCTCTTGTAAGGGGCATTAAAATCGTCTTGTTAAACCACTCTGACCTCCACGTCTTTTCCAAGAGGCATTTAAACCGTCTTGTTAAGCTACTGCAACCTCCACGTCTCTTCCAAGGGGCATTAAAACTGTCTTGTTAAGCTAATGCGACCCCCACCACTTTTCCAAGGGGCATTAAAGCTGTCTTTTTAAGCTACTACGACCTCCACCACTTTTTCAAGGGGCATTAAAGCTGTCTTTTTAAGTTACTGTGACCTCCACCACTCTTCCAAAGGGCATTAAAACCGTCTTGTTAAGCTACTGCGACCTCCACCGCTCTTACAAGGGGCATTAGAACAGTTTATTTAAACCACTCTGACCTCCATGTCTTTTCCAAGGGGCATTAAAACCATCTTGTTAAGCTACTGCGACCTCCACCACTCTTACAATGGGCATTTAAACCATCTTGTTAAGCTAATGCAACCTCCACGTCTCTTCCAAGGGGCATTAAAACCGTCTTGTTCAGCTAATGCGACCTCCACCACTTTTCCAAGGGGAAGTAAAATCGTATTGTTAAGCTACTGCTACCTCCATGTCTCTTCCAAGGGGCATTTAAACTGTCTTGTTACGCTACTGCAACCTCCACGTCTCTTCCAAGGGGCATTAAAACCGTCTTGTTAAGCTAATGCGACCTCCACCTCTCTTCCAAGGGGCAATAAAACCGTCTTGTTAAGATACTGTGAACTACACCACTTTTCCAAGGGGCATTAAAGCTGTCTTGTTAAGCTACTGCGACCTCCACCACTTTTCCAAGGGGCATTAAAGCTGTCTTGTTAAGCTAATGTGACCTCCACCACTTTTCCAAGGGGCATTAAAACCGTCTTGGTAAGCTACTGCAACCTCCACTGCTCTTCCAAGGGGCATTAAAACTGTCTTGTTAAACCACTCTGATGTCCACGTCTCTTCCAAGGGGCATTAAAACCATCTTGTTAAGCTACTGCGACATCTACCACTTCTCCAAGGGGCATTAAAACCATCTTGTTAAGCTACTGAAACCTCCACCACTCTTCCAAGGGGCATTTAAACCGTCTTGTTAACCTACTGCAACCTTCGCGTCTCTTCCAAGGGGCATTAAAACCGTTTTGTTAAGCTATTGCGACCTCCACCACTTTTCCAAGGGGCATTAAAACAGTTTTGTTGAGCTACTGCGACCTCCACGTCTCTTCCAAGGGGCATAAAAACCGTCTTGTTAAGCTACTGCAACCTCCGCGTCTCTTCCAAGGCGCATTAAAACCGTCTTGTTAAGCAAATGCTACCTCCACCACTTTTCCAAGGGCATTAAAACCATCTTTTTAAGCTACTGCGACCTCCACCACTTTTCCAAGGAGCATTAAAGTTGTCTTGTTAAGCTACTTCGACCTCCACCACTTTTCCAAGGGGCATTAAAGCTGTCTTGTTAAGCAACTGTGACCTCCAACACTCTTCTAAGGGGCATTAAAACTGTCTTGTTAAGCTACTGTGACCTCCACGTCTCTTCCAGGGGGCATTAAAACAATTTTTTTTAGCTACTGCGACCTCCACCACTCTTCCAAGGGGCATTAAAACTGTTTCGTTAAGCTACTGCGAACTCCACCGCTCTTCCAAGGGGCATTAAAACCATCTTGTTAAACCACTCTGACCTCCACGTCTCTTCCCAAGGGCATTTAAACCATCTTGTTAAGCTCCTGTGACCTCCACCACTTCTCCAAGGGGCATTAGAACTGTCTTGTTAAGCTACTGTAACCTCCACATCTCTTTCAAGGGGCATTTAAACCGTCTTGTTAAGCTACTGCAGCCTCCACCTCTCTTCTAAGGGGCATTAAAACCATCTTGTTAAGCTAATGAAACCTCCACCACTCTTCCAAGGGACATTAAAACCGTCTTGTTAAGCTACTGCAACCTCCACGTCTCTTCCAAGGGGCATTAAAACCGACTTTTTAAGCTACTGTGACCTCCACCACTTTTCCAAGGGGCATTAAAGCTGTCTTGTTAAGCTACTGTGACCTCCACCACTCTTCCAAGTGGCATTAAAACCGTCTTGTTAAGCTACTGCGACCTCCACCACTTCTCCAAGGGGCATTAAAACCGTCTTGTTAAGCTACTGCAACCTCCATGTCTCTTCCAAAGGGCATTAAAACTGTCTTGTTAAGCTAAGGCAACCTCCACCACTATTTCAAGGGGCATTAAAACCGTCTTGTTAGGCTACTGCAACCTCCACGTCTCTTCCAAAGGTCATTAAAACCGTCTTGTTAAGCTAATGCGACCCCCACCACTTTTCCAAGGGGCATTATAACCATCTTGTTAAGCTACTGCGACCTCCATGTCTCTTCCAAGGGGCATTAAAACCATCTTGTTAAGCTAATGCGACCTCCATGTCTCTTCCAAGGGGCATTAAAGCTGTCTTGTTAAGCTACTGCGACCTCCATGTCTCTTCCAAGGGGCATTAAAGCTGTCTTGTTAAGCTACTGCGACTTCCACCACTTTTCCAAGTGACATTAAAGCTGTCTTCTTAAGCAACTATGACCTCAACCACTTTTCCAAGGGGCATTAAAACCATCTTGTTAAGCTACTGCGACCTCCACGTCTCTTCCAAGGGGCTTTAAAACAATTTTTTTAAGCTAATGCGATCTCCACCACATTTCCAAGAGGCATTAAAGCATTCTTGTTAAGCTACTGCAACCTCCACCACTTTTCCAAGGGGCATTAAAGCTGTCTTGTTAAGCTACTGTGACTTCCACCACTCTTCCAAAGGGCATTAAAATCGTTTCATTAAGCTACTGCGAACTCCACAACTCTTCCAAGGGGCATTAAAACCGTCTTGTTAAGCTACTGTAACCTCCACCACTTTTCCAAGGGGCATTTAAACAGTCTTGTTAAGCTACTGCAACCTCCACATCTCTTCCAAATGGCATTAAAACCGTCTTGTTAAGCTAATAAGACCTCCACCACTTTTCAAAGGGGCATTAAAACCGTCTTGTTAAGCTACTGCGACCTCCATGTCTCTTCCAAGGGGCATTAAAACCGTCTAGTTTAGCTAATGCGACCTCCACCACTTTTCTAAGGGGCATTAAAACGGTCTTGTTAAGCTACTGCGACCTCCACCTCTTTTCCAAGGGGCATTAAAGCTCTCTTGTTAAGCTACTGCGACTTCCACCACTTTTCCAAGGGGCATTAAAGCTTTCTTGTTAAACTACTGCGACCTCCACCATTTCTCCAAGGGGCATTAAAACCGTCTTGTTAAGCTACTGCGAGCTCCACGTCTCTTCCAAGGCGCATTAAAACTGTCTTTTTAAGCTACTGCGACCTCCACCTCTTTTCCAAGGGGCATTAAAGCTGTCTTGTTAAGCTACTGCGACCTCCACCACTTTTCCAAGTGGCATTAAAGCTGTCTTGTTAACAACTGTGATCTCCAACATTTTTCCAAGGGGCATTAAAACCGTCTTGTTAAGCTACTGCGACCTCCACATCTCTTCCAAGGGGCATTAAAAC
Organism: Phyllobates terribilis; assembly: GCF_046119375.1. Taxonomy (NCBI): domain Eukaryota; kingdom Metazoa; phylum Chordata; class Amphibia; order Anura; family Dendrobatidae; genus Phyllobates; species Phyllobates terribilis. The sequence continues at coordinate 505,157,587 of NW_027362762.1, forward strand.
AATTTTTTTAAGCTAATGCGACCTCCACCACTTTTCCAAGAGGCATTAAAGCTCTCTTGTTAAGATACTGCGACTTCAACCACTTTTCCAAGGGGCATTAAAGCTGTCTTAAGATACTGTGACCTCCACCACTCTTCCAAGGGGCATTAAAACCGTTTCATTAAGCTACTGCGACCTCCACCGCTCTTCCAAGGGGCATTAAAACCATCTTGTTAAAACCACTCTTGCCTCCACGTCTCTTCCAAGGGGCATTAAAACCATCTTGTTAAGCTTCTGCGCCCTCCACCACTTCTCCAAGGGGCATTAAACTGTCTTGTTAAGCTACTGTAACCTCCACGTCTCTTCCAAGGGGCATTAAAACCGTCTTGTTAAGCTACTGCGACCTCCACCACTTCTCCAAGGGGCATTAAACCGTCTTGTTAAGCTACTGTAACCTCCACCTCTCCTTCAAGGGGCATTTAAACCACCTTGCTAAGCCACTGCAACCTCCACCTCTCCTCCAAGGGGCATTTAAACCAACTTGTTAAGCTAATGCAACCTCCACCACTCTTCCAAGGGGCATTAAAACCATCTTGTTAAGCTACTGAGACCTCCACGTCTCTACCAAGGGGCATTAAGACCGACTTTTTAAGCTACTGCGACCTCCACCACTTTTTCAAGGGGCATTAAAGCTGTCTTGTTAAGCTACTGTGACCACCACCACTCTTCCAAGGGGCATTAAAACTGTCTTGTTAAGCTACTGCGTCCTCCACCGCTCTTCCAAGGGGTATTAAAACCGTCTTGTTAAACCACTCTGACCTCCACGTCTCTTCCAGGGGGCATTAAAGCAGTCTTGTTAAGCTACTGCGGCATCCACCACTTCTCCAAGGGGCATTAAAACCGTCTTGTTAAGCTACTGCGACCTCCACGTCTCTTCCAAGGTGCATTAAAACTGTGTTTTTAAGCTACTGCAACCTCCACGTCTCTTCCAAGGGGCATTAAAACTGTCTTTTTAAGCTAATGCGACCTCCACCGCTTTTCCAAGAGGCATTAAAACCGTCTTGTTAGGCTACTGCGATCTCCACCGCTCTTCCAAGGGGCATTAAAACTGACTTTTTAAGCTACTGCGACCTCCCCACTTTTCCAAGGGGCATTAGAGCTATCTTGTTAAGCTACTGTGACCTCCACAACTCTTCCAAGGGGCATTAAAACCATCTTGTTAAGCTACTGCATCCTCCACCGCTCTTCCAAGGGGTATTAAAACCGTCTTGTTAAACCACTCTGACCTCCACGTCTCTTCCAGGGGGCATAAAAAATGTCTTTTTAAGCTACTGCGACCTACACCACTTCTCCAAGGGGCATTAAAACCGTCTTGTTAAGCCACTGTAACCTCCACCACGCTTCCAAGGGGCATTTAAACTGTCTTGTTAAGCTACTGCAACCTCCACGTCTCTTCCAAAGGGCATTAAAACCGTCTTGTTAAGCTAATGCGACCTCCACCACTTTTCCAAGGGGCATTAAAACCGTCTTGTTAAGCTACTGCGACCTCCACGTCTCTTCCAAGGCGCATTAAAACCATCTTTTTAAGCTACTGCAACCTCCACGTCTCTTCCAAGGGGCATTAAAACCATCTTGTTAAGCTACTGCGACCTCCACGTGTCTTCCAAGGCGCATTAAAACCGTCTTTTTAATCTACTGCAACCTCCACGTCTCTTCCAAGGGGCATTGAAACCATCTTGTTAAGCTACTGCGACCTCCACGTGTCTTCCAAGGCGCATTAAAACCGTCTTTTTAAGCTACTGCAACCTCCACGTCTCTTCCAAGGGGCTTTAAAACTGTCTTTTTAAGCTAATGCGGCCTTCAACGCTTTTCCAATAGGCATTAAAACCGCCTTTTTAAGCTGCTGCGACCTCCACCACTTTTCCAAGGGGCAATAAAACCATCTTATAAGCTACTGCGACCTCCACCGCTCTTCCTATTGGCATTAAAACCATCTTGTTAAAACCATTCTTGCCTCCACGTCTCTTCCAAGGGGCATTAAAACCATCTTGCTAAGCTACTGCGACCTCCACCATTTCTCCAAGGGGCATTAAACCGTCTTGTTAAGCTACTGTAACATCCACCTCTCCTCCAAGGGGCATTTAAACCACCTTGTTAAACTACTGCAACCTCCACCTCTCTTCTAAGGGGCATTAAAACCATCTTGTTAAGCTATTGCAACCTCCACCACTCTTCCAAGGGGCATTAAAACCATCTTGTTAAGCTACTGAGACCTCCACGTCTCTACCAAGGGGCATTAAGACCGACTTTTTAAGCTACTGCGACCTCCACCACTTTTTCAAGGGGCATTAAAGCTGTCTTGTTAAGCTACTGTGACCACCACCACTCTTCCAAGGGGCATTAAAACTGTCTTGTTAAGCTACTGCGTCCTCCACCGCTCTTCCAAGGGGTATTAAAACCGTCTTGTTAAACCACTCTGACCTCCACGTCTCTTCCAGGGGGCATTAAAGCAGTCTTGTTAAGCTACTGCGGCATCCACCACTTCTCCAAGGGGCATTAAAACCGTCTTGTTAAGCTACTGCGACCTCCACGTCTCTTCCAAGGTGCATTAAAACTGTGTTTTTAAGCTACTGCAACCTCCACGTCTCTTCCAAGGGGCATTAAAACTGTCTTTTTAAGCTAATGCGACCTCCACCGCTTTTCCAAGAGGCATTAAAACCGTCTTGTTAGGCTACTGCGATCTCCACCGCTCTTCCAAGGGGCATTAAAACTGACTTTTTAAGCTACTGCGACCTCCCCACTTTTCCAAGGGGCATTAGAGCTATCTTGTTATGCTACTGTGATCTCCACAACTCTTCCAAGGGGCATTAAAACCATCTTGTTAAGCTACTGCATCCTCCACCGCTCTTCCAAGGGGTATTAAAACCGTCTTGTTAAACCACTCTGACCTCCACGTCTCTTCCGGGGGGCATAAAAAATGTCTTTTTAAGCTACTGCGACCTACACCACTTCTCCAAGGGGCATTAAAACCGTCTTGTTAAGCCACTGTAACCTCCACCACGCTTCCAAGGGGCATTTAAACTGTCTTGTTAAGCTACTGCAACCTCCACGTCTCTTCCAAATGGCATTAAAACCATCTTGTTAAGCTACTGCGACCTCCACGTGTCTTCCAAGGCGCATTAAAACCGTCTTTTTAAGCTACTGCAACCTCCACGTCTCTTCCAAGGGGCTTTAAAACTGTCTTTTTAAGCTAATGCGGCCTTCAACGCTTTTCCAATAGGCATTAAAACCGTCTTTTTAAGCTGCTGCGACCTCCACCACTTTTCCAAGGGGCAATAAAACCATCTTATAAGCTACTGCGACCTCCACCGCTCTTCCTATTGGCATTAAAACCATCTTGTTAAAACCATTCTTGCCTCCACGTCTCTTCGAAGGGGCATTAAAACCATCTTGTTAAGCTACTGCGACCTCCACCACTTCTCCAAGGGGCATTAAACTGTCTTGTTAAGCTACTGTAACCTCCACGTCTCTTCCAAGGGGCATTAAAACCATCTTGCTAAGCTACTGCGACCTCCACCACTTCTCCAAGGGGCATTAAACCGTCTTGTTAAGCTACTGTAACATCCACCTCTCCTCCAAGGGGCATTTAAACCACCTTGTTAAGCTACTGCAACCTCCACCTCTCTTCTAAGGGGCATTAAAACCATCTTGTTAAGCTATTGCAACCTCCACCACTCTTCCAAGGGGCATTAAAACCATCTTGTTAAGCTACTGAGACCTCCACGTCTCTACCAAGGGGCATTAAGACCGACTTTTTAAGCTACTGCGACCTCCACCACTTTTCCAAGGGGCATTAAAGCTGTCTTGTTAAGCTACTGTGACAACCACCACTCTTCCAAGGTGCATTAAAACCGTCTTGCTAAGCTACTGCGTCCTCCACCGCTCTTCCAAGGGGTATTAAAACCGTCTTGTTAAACCACTCTGACCTCCACGTCTCTTCCAGGGGGCATTAAAGCCGTCTTGTTAAGCTACTGCGACCTCCACCACTTCTCCAAGGGGCATTAAAACCGTCTTGTTAAGCTACTGCGACCTCCACGTCTCTTCCAAGGCGCATTAAAACTGTGTTTTTAAGCTACTGCAACCTCCACGTCTCTTCCAAGGGGCATTAAAACCGTCTTTTTAAGCTAATGCGACCTCCACCGCTTTTCCAAGAGGCATTAAAACCGTCTTGTTAGGCTACTGCGACCTCCACCGCTCTTCCAAGGGGCATTAAAACTTCTTGTTAAGCTAATGCGACCTCCACCACTTTTCCCAGGGACATTGTTATTGTCTTTTTGTTTCACTCCGACCTCCACGTCTCTTCCAAGGGGCATTAAAACTGTCTTGTTAAGCTACTGTGACCTCCACCACTCTTCCAAGAGGAATTAAAATCGTCTTGTTAAGCTAATGCGACCTCCACCACTTTTCCAAGGGGCATTAAAACCGTCTTGTTAAGCTACTGCTACCTCCATGTCTCTTCCAAGTGGCATTAAAACCATCTTGTTAAGCTAATGCGACCTCCACCACTTTCCAAAGGGGCATTAAAACCGTCTTGCTAAGCTACTGCGACCTCCACCTCTTTTCCAAGGGGCATTAAAGCTGTCTTGTTAAGCTACTGCGACCTCCACCACTTTTCCAAGTGGCACTAAAGCTGTCTTGTTAAGCAACTGTGACCTCCAACACTCTTCCAAGCAGCATTAAAACCATCTTGTTAAGCTACTGCGACCTCCACGTCTCTTTCAAGGGGCATTAAAATTTTTTTTTAAGTTTATGCGACCTCCACCACTTTTCCAAGTGGCATTAAAGCTCTCTTGTTAAGCAACTGCGACCTCCACCACATTTCCAAGGGGCATTAAAGCTGTCTTTTTAAGCTACTGTGACCTCCACCACTCTTCCAAGGGGCATTAAAACCGTTTCGTTAAGCTACTGCGACCTCCAGCGCTCTTCCAAGGGGCATTAAAACCGTCTTGTTAAACCACTCTTACCTCCACGTCTCTTCCAAGGGGCATTAAAACAGTCTTGTTAAGCTACTGCGACCTCCACCACTTCTCCTAGGGGCATTAAAATCGTCTTGTTAAGCTACTGTAACCTCCACCTCTCTTCCAAGGGGCATTTAAACCATCTTGTTAAGCTCCTGCAACCTCCACCTCTCTTCCAAGGAGCATTCAAACCGTCTTGTTAAGCTTATGCAAACTCCACCACTCTTCCAAGGAGAATTAAAACCATCTTTTAAGCTACTGCGACCTCCACGTCTCTACCAATGGGCATTAAAACTGCCTTTTTAAGGTGCTGCGACATCCACCACTTTTCCAAGGGGCATTAGAGCTATCATGTTAAGCTACTGTGACCTCCACAACTCTTCCAAGGGGCATTAAAACCATCTTGTTAAGCTACTGCATTCTCCACCGCTCCTCCAAGGGGTATTAAAACCGTCTTGTTAAACCACTCTGACCTCCACATCTCTTCCAGGGGGCATAAAAAACGTTTTTTTAAGCTACTGCGACCTACACCACTTCTCCAAGGGGCATTAAAACCGTCTTGTTAAGCCACTGTAACCTCCACCACGCTTCCAAGGGGCATTTAAACTGTCTTGTTAAGCTACTGCAACCTCCACGTCTCTTCCAAAGGGCATTAAAACCGTCTTGTTAAGCTAATGCGACCTCCACCACTTTTCCAAGGGGCATTAAAACCGTCTTGTTAAGCTACTGCGACCTCCACGTCTCTTCCAAGGGGCATTAAAACCATCTTGTTAAGCTACTGCGACCTCCACGTGTCTTCCAAGGGGCATTAAAACTGTCTTTTTAAGCTAATGCGGCCTCCACCGCTTTTCCAATAGGCATTAAAACCGTCTTTTTAAGCTGCTGCGACCTCCAACACTTTTCCAAGGGGCAATAAAACCATCTTGTTAAGCTACTGCGACCTCCACCGCTCTTCCAAGGGGCATTAAAACTGTCTTGTTAAGCTAATGCAACTTCCACCACTTTTCCAAGGGGCATTAAAGCTTTCTTGTTAAATTACTGCGACTTCCACCACTTTTCCAAGGGGCATTAAAGCTCTCTTGTTAAGCTACTGCGACTTCCACCACTTTTCCAAGGGGCATTAAAGCTTTCTTGTTAAACTACTGCGACTTCCACCACTTTTCCAAGGGGCATTAAAGCTCTCTTGTTAAGCTACTGCGACTTCCACCACTTTTCCAAGGGGCATTCAAGCTTTCTTGTTAAACTACTGCGACCGCCACCATTTCTCCAAGGGGCATTAAAACCGTCTTGTTAAGCTACTGCGAGCTCCACGTCTCTTCCAAGGCGCATTAAAACTGTCTTTTTAAGCTACTGCGACCTCCACCTCTTTTCCAAGGGGCATTAAAGCTGTCTTGTTAAGCTACTGCGACCTCCACCACTTTTCCAAGTGGCATTAAAGCTGTCTTGTTAACAACTGTGATCTCCAACACTTTTCCAAGGGGCATTAAAACCGTCTTGTTAAGCTACTGCGACCTCCACATCTCTTCCAAGGGGCATTAAAACAATTTTTTTAAGCTAATGCGACCTCCACCACTTTTCCAAGAGGCATTAAAGCTCTCTTGCTAAGATACTGCGACTTCAACCACTTTTCCAAGGGGCATTAAAGCTGTCTTGTTAAGCTACTGTGACCTCCACCACTCTTCCAAGGGGCATTAAAACCGTTTCATTAAGCTACTGCGACCTCCACCGCTCTTCCAAGGGGCATTAAAACCATCTTGTTAAAACCACTCTTGCCTCCACGTCTCTTCCAAGGGGCATTAAAACCATCTTGTTAAGCTACTGCGCCCTCCACCACTTCTCCAAGGGGCATTAAACTGTCTTGTTAAGCTACTGTAACCTCCACGTCTCTACCAAGGGGCATTAAAACCGTCTTGTTAAGCTACTGCGACCTCCACAACTTCTCCAAGGGGCATTAAACCGTCTTGTTAAGCTACTGTAACCTCCACCTCTCCTCCAAGGGGCATTTAAACCACCTTGCTAAGCCACTGCAACCTCCACCTCTCCTCCAAGGGGCATTTAAACCAACTTGTTAAGCTAATGCAACCTCCACCACTCTTCCAAGGGGCATTAAAACCATCTTGTTAAGCTACTGAGACCTCCACGTCTCTACCAAGGGGCATTAAGACCGACTTTTTAAGCTATTGCGACCTCCACCACTTTTTCAAGGGGCATTAAAGCTGTCTTGTTAAGCTACTGTGACCACCACCACTCTTCCAAGGGGCATTAAAACCATCTTGTTAAGCTACTGCGTCCTCCACCGCTCTTCCAAGGGGTATTAAAACCGTCTTGTTAAACCACTCTGACCTCCACGTCTCTTCCAGGGGGCATTAAAGCAGTCTTGTTAAGCTACTGCGACATCCACCACTTCTCCAAGGGGCATTAAAACCGTCTTGTTAAGCTACTGCGACCTCCACGTCTCTTCCAAGGCGCATTAAAACTGTGTTTTTAAGCTACTGCAACCTCCACGTCTCTTCCAAGGGGCATTAAAACCGTCTTTTTAAGCTAATGCGACCTCCACCGCTTTTCCAAGAGGCATTAAAACCGTCTTGTTAGGCTACTGCGATCTCCACCGCTCTTCCAAGGGGCATTAAAACTGACTTTTTAAGCTACTGCGACCTCCCCACTTTTCCAAGGGGCATTAGAGCTATCTTGTTAAGCTACTGTGACCTCCACAACTCTTCCAAGGGGCATTAAAACCATCTTGTTAAGCTACTGCATCCTCCACCGCTCTTCCAAGGGGTATTAAAACCGTCTTGTTAAACCACTCTGACCTCCACGTCTCTTCCAGGGGGCATAAAAAATGTCTTTTTAAGCTACTGCAACCTACACCACTTCTCCAAGGGGCATTAAAACCGTCTTGTTAAGCCACTGTAACCTCCACCACGCTTCCAAGGGGCATTTAAACTGTCTTGTTAAGCTACTGCAACCTCCACGTCTCTTCCAAAGGGCATTAAAACCGTCTTGTTAAGCTAATGCGACCTCCACCACTTTTCCAAGGGGCATTAAAACCGTCTTGTTAAGCTACTGCGACCTCCACGTCTCTTCCAAGGCGCATTAAAACCATCTTTTTAAGCTACTGCAACCTCCACGTCTCTTCCAAGGGGCATTAAAACCATCTTGTTAAGCTACTGCGACCTCCACGTGTCTTCCAAGGCGCATTAAAACTGTCTTTTTAAGCTACTGCAACCTCCACGTCTCTTCCAAGGGGCATTAAAACCATCTTGTTAAGCTACTGCGACGTCCACCACTTCTCCAAGGGGCATTAAACTGTCTTGTTAAGCTACTGTAACCTCCACGTCTCTTCCAAGGGGCATTAAAACCATCTTGCTAAGCTACTGCGACCTCCACCACTTCTCCAAGGGGCATTAAACCGTCTTGTTAAGCTACTGTAACCTCCATCTCTCCTCCAAGGGGCATTTAAACCACCTTGTTAAGCTACTGCAACCTCCACCTCTCTTCTAAGGGGCATTAAAACCATCTTGTTAAGCTATTGCAACCTCCACCACTCTTCCAAGGGGCATTAAAACCATCTTGTTAAGCTACTGAGACCTCCACGTCTCTACCAAGGGGCATTAAGACCGACTTTTTAAGCTACTGCGACCTCCACCACTTTTCCAAGGGGCATTAAAGCTGTCTTGTTAAGCTACTGTGACAACCACCACTCTTCCAAGGTGCATTAAAACCGTCTTGCTAAGCTACTGCGTCCTCCACCGCTCTTCCAAGGGGTATTAAAACCGTCTTGTTAAACCACTCTGACCTCCACGTCTCTTCCAGGGGGCATTAAAGCCGTCTTGTTAAGCTACTGCGACCTCCACCACTTCTCCAAGGGGCATTAAAACCGTCTTGTTAAGCTACTGCGACCTCCACGTCTCTTCCAAGGCGCATTAAAACTGTGTTTTTAAGCTACTGCAACCTCCACGTCTCTTCCAAGGGGCATTAAAACCGTCTTTTTAAGCTAATGCGACCTCCACCGCTTTTCCAAGAGGCATTAAAACCGTCTTGTTAGGCTACTGCGACCTCCACCGCTCTTCCAAGGGGCATTAAAACTTCTTGTTAAGCTAATGCGACCTCCACCACTTTTCCCAGGGACATTGTTATTGTCTTTTTGTTTCACTCCGACCTCCACGTCTCTTCCAAGGGGCATTAAAACTGTCTTGTTAAGCTACTGTGACCTCCACCACTCTTCCAAGAGGAATTAAAATCGTCTTGTTAAGCTAATGCGACCTCCACCACTTTTCCAAGGGGCATTAAAACCGTCTTGTTAAGCTACTGCTACCTCCATGTCTCTTCCAAGTGGCATTAAAACCATCTTGTTAAGCTAATGCGACCTCCACCACTTTCCAAAGGGGCATTAAAACCGTCTTGCTAAGCTACTGCGACCTCCACCTCTTTTCCAAGGGGCATTAAAGCTGTCTTGTTAAGCTACTGCGACCTCCACCACTTTTCCAAGTGGCACTAAAGCTGTCTTGTTAAGCAACTGTGACCTCCAACACTCTTCCAAGCAGCATTAAAACCATCTTGTTAAGCTACTGCGACCTCCACGTCTCTTTCAAGGGGCATTAAAATTTTTTTTTAAGTTTATGCGACCTCCACCACTTTTCCAAGTGGCATTAAAGCTCTCTTGTTAAGCAACTGCGACCTCCACCACATTTCCAAGGGGCATTAAAGCTGTCTTTTTAAGCTACTGTGACCTCCACCACTCTTCCAAGGGGCATTAAAACCGTTTCGTTAAGCTACTGCGACCTCCAGCGCTCTTCCAAGGGGCATTAAAACCGTCTTGTTAAACCACTCTTACCTCCACGTCTCTTCCAAGGGGCATTAAAACAGTCTTGTTAAGCTACTGCGACCTCCACCACTTCTCCTAGGGGCATTAAAATCGTCTTGTTAAGCTACTGTAACCTCCACCTCTCTTCCAAGGGGCATTTAAACCATCTTGTTAAGCTCCTGCAACCTCCACCTCTCTTCCAAGGAGCATTCAAACCGTCTTGTTAAGCTTATGCAAACTCCACCACTCTTCCAAGGAGAATTAAAACCATCTTTTAAGCTACTGCGACCTCCACGTCTCTACCAATGGGCATTAAAACTGCCTTTTTAAGGTGCTGCGACATCCACCACTTTTCCAAGGGGCATTAGAGCTATCATGTTAAGCTACTGTGACCTCCACAACTCTTCCAAGGGGCATTAAAACCATCTTGTTAAGCTACTGCATTCTCCACCGCTCCTCCAAGGGGTATTAAAACCGTCTTGTTAAACCACTCTGACCTCCACATCTCTTCCAGGGGGCATAAAAAACGTTTTTTTAAGCTACTGCGACCTACACCACTTCTCCAAGGGGCATTAAAACCGTCTTGTTAAGCCACTGTAACCTCCACCACGCTTCCAAGGGGCATTTAAACTGTCTTGTTAAGCTACTGCAACCTCCACGTCTCTTCCAAAGGGCATTAAAACCGTCTTGTTAAGCTAATGCGACCTCCACCACTTTTCCAAGGGGCATTAAAACCGTCTTGTTAAGCTACTGCGACCTCCACGTCTCTTCCAAGGGGCATTAAAACCATCTTGTTAAGCTACTGCGACCTCCACGTGTCTTCCAAGGCGCATTAAAACCGTCTTTTTAAGCTACTGCAACCTCCACGTGTCTTCCAAGGGGCATTAAAACTGTCTTTTTAAGCTAATGCGGCCTCCACCGCTTTTCCAATAGGCATTAAAACCGTCTTTTTAAGCTGCTGCGACCTCCAACACTTTTCCAAGGGGCAATAAAACCATCTTGTTAAGCTACTGCGACCTCCACCGCTCTTCCAAGGGGCATTAAAACTGTCTTGTTAAGCTAATGCAACTTCCACCACTTTTCCAAGGGGCATTAAAGCTTTCTTGTTAAATTACTGCGACTTCCACCACTTTTCCAAGGGGCATTAAAGCTCTCTTGTTAAGCTACTGCGACTTCCACCACTTTTCCAAGGGGCATTAAAGCTTTCTTGTTAAACTACTGCGACTTCCACCACTTTTCCAAGGGGCATTAAAGCTCTCTTGTTAAGCTACTGCGACTTCCACCACTTTTCCAAGGGGCATTAAAGCTTTCTTGTTAAACTACTGCGACCGCCACCATTTCTCCAAGGGGCATTAAAACAGTCTTGTTAAGCTACTGCGAGCTCCACGTCTCTTCCAAGGCGCATTAAAACTGTCTTTTTAAGCTACTGCGACCTCCACCTCTTTTCCAAGGGGCATTAAAGCTGTCTTGTTAAGCTACTGCGACCTCCACCACTTTTCCAAGTGGCATTAAAGCTGTCTTGTTAACAACTGTGATCTCCAACACTTTTCCAAGGGGCATTAAAACCGTCTTGTTAAGCTACTGCGACCTCCACATCTCTTCCAAGGGGCATTAAAACAATTTTTTTAAGCTAATGCGACCTCCACCACTTTTCCAAGAGGCATTAAAGCTCTCTTGCTAAGATACTGCGACTTCAACCACTTTTCCAAGGGGCATTAAAGCTGTCTTGTTAAGCTACTGTGACCTCCACCACTCTTCCAAGGGGCATTAAAACCGTTTCATTAAGCTACTGCGACCTCCACCGCTCTTCCAAGGGGCATTAAAACCATCTTGTTAAAACCACTCTTGCCTCCACGTCTCTTCCAAGGGGCATTAAAACCATCTTGTTAAGCTACTGCGCCCTCCACCACTTCTCCAAGGGGCATTAAACTGTCTTGTTAAGCTACTGTAACCTCCACGTCTCTACCAAGGGGCATTAAAACCGTCTTGTTAAGCTACTGCGACCTCCACAACTTCTCCAAGGGGCATTAAACCGTCTTGTTAAGCTACTGTAACCTCCACCTCTCCTCCAAGGGGCATTTAAACCACCTTGCTAAGCCACTGCAACCTCCACCTCTCCTCCAAGGGGCATTTAAACCAACTTGTTAAGCTAATGCAACCTCCACCACTCTTCCAAGGGGCATTAAAACCATCTTGTTAAGCTACTGAGACCTCCACGTCTCTACCAAGGGGCATTAAGACCGACTTTTTAAGCTATTGCGACCTCCACCACTTTTTCAAGGGGCATAGAAGCTGTCTTGTTAAGCTACTGTGACCACCACCACTCTTCCAAGGGGCATTAAAACCATCTTGTTAAGCTACTGCGTCCTCCACCGCTCTTCCAAGGGGTATTAAAACCGTCTTGTTAAACCACTCTGACCTCCACGTCTCTTCCAGGGGGCATTAAAGCAGTCTTGTTAAGCTACTGCGACATCCACCACTTCTCCAAGGGGCATTAAAACCGTCTTGTTAAGCTACTGCGACCTCCACGTCTCTTCCAAGGCGCATTAAAACTGTGTTTTTAAGCTACTGCAACCTCCACGTCTCTTCCAAGGGGCATTAAAACCGTCTTTTTAAGCTAATGCGACCTCCACCGCTTTTCCAAGAGGCATTAAAACCGTCTTGTTAGGCTACTGCGATCTCCACCGCTCTTCCAAGGGGCATTAAAACTGACTTTTTAAGCTACTGCGACCTCCCCACTTTTCCAAGGGGCATTAGAGCTATCTTGTTAAGCTACTGTGACCTCCACAACTCTTCCAAGGGGCATTAAAACCATCTTGTTAAGCTACTGCATCCTCCACCGCTCTTCCAAGGGGTATTAAAACCGTCTTGTTAAACCACTCTGACCTCCACGTCTCTTCCAGGGGGCATAAAAAATGTCTTTTTAAGCTACTGCAACCTACACCACTTCTCCAAGGGGCATTAAAACCGTCTTGTTAAGCCACTGTAACCTCCACCACGCTTCCAAGGGGCATTTAAACTGTCTTGTTAAGCTACTGCAACCTCCACGTCTCTTCCAAAGGGCATTAAAACCGTCTTGTTAAGCTAATGCGACCTCCACCACTTTTCCAAGGGGCATTAAAACCGTCTTGTTAAGCTACTGCGACCTCCACGTCTCTTCCAAGGCGCATTAAAACCATCTTTTTAAGCTACTGCAACCTCCACGTCTCTTCCAAGGGGCATTAAAACCATCTTGTTAAGCTACTGCGACCTCCACGTGTCTTCCAAGGCGCATTAAAACTGTCTTTTTAAGCTACTGCAACCTCCACGTCTCTTCCAAGGGGCATTAAAACCATCTTGTTAAGCTACTGCGACGTCCACCACTTCTCCAAGGGGCATTAAACTGTCTTGTTAAGCTACTGTAACCTCCACGTCTCTTCCAAGGGGCATTAAAACCATCTTGCTAAGCTACTGCGACCTCCACCACTTCTCCAAGGGGCATTAAACCGTCTTGTTAAGCTACTGTAACCTCCATCTCTCCTCCAAGGGGCATTTAAACCACCTTGTTAAGCTACTGCAACCTCCACCTCTCTTCTAAGGGGCATTAAAACCATCTTGTTAAGCTATTGCAACCTCCACCACTCTTCCAAGGGGCATTAAAACCATCTTGTTAAGCTACTGAGACCTCCACGTCTCTACCAAGGGGCATTAAGACCGACTTTTTAAGCTACTGCGACCTCCACCACTTTTCCAAGGGGCATTAAAGCTGTCTTGTTAAGCTACTGTGACAATCACCACTCTTCCAAGGTGCAATAAAACCGTCTTGTTAAGCTACTGCGTCCTCCACCGCTCTTCCAAGGGGTATTAAAACCGTCTTGTTAAACCACTCTGACCTCCACGTCTCTTCCAGGGGGCATTAAAGCCGTCTTGTTAAGCTACTGCGACCTCCACCACTTCTCCAAGGGGCATTAAAACCGTCTTGTTAAGCTACTGCGACCTCCACGTCTCTTCCAAGGCGCATTAAAACTGTGTTTTTAAGCTACTGCAACCTCCACGTCTCTTCCAAGGGGCATTAAAACCGTCTTTTTAAGCTAATGCGACCTCCACCGCTTTTCCAAGAGGCATTAAAACCGTCTTGTTAGGCTACTGCGACCTCCACCGCTCTTCCAAGGGGCATTAAAACTTCTTGTTAAGCTAATGCGACCTCCACCACTTTTCCCAGGGACATTGTTATTATCTTTTTTGTTTCACTCCGACCTCCACGTCTCTTCCAAGGGGCATTAAAACTGTCTTGTTAAGCTACTGTGACCTCCACCACTCTTCCAAGAGGAATTAAAATCATCTTGTTAAGCTAATGCGACCTCCACCACTTTTCCAAGGGGCATTAAAACCGTCTTGTTAAGCTACTGCTACCTCCATGTCTCTTCCAAGTGGCATTAAAACCATCTTGTTAAGCTAATGCGACCTCCACCACTTTCCCAAGGGGCATTAAAACCGTCTTGCTAAGCTACTGCGACCTCCACCTCTTTTCCAAGGGGCATTAAAGCTGTCTTGTTAAGCTACTGCGACCTCCACCACTTTTCCAAGTGGCATTAAAGCTGTCTTGTTAAGCTACTGTGACCTCCAACACTCTTCCAAGGAGCATTAAAACCATCTTGTTAAGCTACTGCGACCTCCACGTCTCTTCCAAGGGGCATTAAAAATTTTTTTTAAGTTTATGCGACCTCCACCACTTTTCCAAGGGGCATTAAAGCTCTCTTGTTAAGCAACTGCGACCTCCACCACATTTCCAAGGGGCATTAAAGCTGTCTTTTTAAGCTACTGTGACCTCCACCACTCTTCCAAGGGGCATTAAAACCATTTCGTTAAGCTACTGCGACCTCCAGCGCTCTTCCAAAGGGCATTAAAACCATCTTGTTAAACCACTCTTACCTCCACGTCTCTTCCAAGGGGCATTAAAACAGTCTTGTTAAGCTACTGCGACCTCCACCACTTCTCCAAGGGGCATTAAAACCGTCTTGTTAAGCTACTGTAACCTCCACGTCTCTTCCAAGGGGCATTTAAACCATCTTGTTAAGCTCCTGCAACCTCCACCTCTCTTCCAAGGAGCATTAAAACCGTCTTGTTAAGCTTATGCAAACTCCACCACTCTTCCAAGGAGAATTAAAACCATCTTGTTAAGCTACTGCGACCTCCACGTCTCTACCAATGGGCATTAAAACTGACTTTTTAAGCTGCTGCGACATCCACCACTTTTCCAAGGGGCATTAGAGCTATCATGTTAAGCTACTGTGACCTCCACAACTCTTCCAAGGGGCATTAAAACCATCTTGTTAAGCTACTGCATTCTCCACCGCTCTTCCAAGGGGTATTAAAACCGTCTTGTTAAACCACTCTGACCTCCACATCTCTTCCAGGGGGCATAAAAAACGTCTTTTTAAGCTACTGCGACCTACACCACTTCTCCAAGGGGCATTAAAACCGTCTTGTTAAGCCACTGTAACCTCCACCACGCTTCCAAGGGGCATTTAAACTGCCTGGTTAAGCTACTGCAACCTCCACGTCTCTTCCAAAGGGCATTAAAACCGTCTTGTTAAGCTAATGCGACCTCCACCTCTTTTCCAAGGGGCATTAAAACCGTCTTGTTAAGCTACTGCGACCTCCACGTCTCTTCCAAGGGGCATTAAAACCATCTTGTTAAGCTACTGCGACCTCCACGTGTCTTCCAAGGGGCATTAAAACCGTCTTTTTAAGCTACTGCAACCTCCACGTCTCTTCCAAGGGGCATTAAAACTGTCTTTTTAAGCTAATGCGGCCTCCACCGCTTTTCCAATAGGCATTAAAACCGTCTTTTTAAGCTGCTGCGACCTCCACCACTTTTCCAAGGGGCAATAAAACCATCTTGTTAAGCTACTGCGACCTCCACCGCTCTTCCAAGGGGCATTAAAACTGTCTTGTTAAGCTAATGCGACTTCCACCACTTTTCCAAGGGGCATTAAAGCTTTCTTGTTAAACTACTGCGACTTCCACCACTTTTCCAAGGGGCATTAAAGCTCTCTTGTTAAGCTACTGCGACTTCCACCACTTTTCCAAGGGGCATTAAAGCTTTCTTGTTAAACTACTGCGACCTCCACCATTTCTCCAAGGGGCATTAAATCCGTCTTGTTAAGCTACTGCGAGCTCCACGTCTCTTCCAAGGCGCATTAAAACTGTCTTTTTAAGCTACTGCGACCTCCACCTCTTTTCCAAGGGGCATTAAAGCTGTCTTGTTAAGCTACTGCGACCTCCACCACTTTTCCAAGTGGCATTAAAGCTGTCTTGTTAACAACTGTGATCTCCAACACTTTTCCAAGGGGCATTAAAACCGTCTTGTTAAGCTACTGCGACCTCCACATCGCTTCCAAGGGGCATTAAAACAATTTTTTTAAGCTAATGCGACCTCCACCACTTTTCCAAGAGGCATTAAAGCTCTCTTGTGAAGATACTGCGACTTCAACCACTTTTCCAAGGGGCATTAAAGCTGTCTTGTAAAGCTACTGTGACCTCCACCACTCTTCCAAGGGGCATTAAAACCGTTTCATTAAGCTACTGCGACCTCCACCGCTCTTCCAAGGGGCATTAAAACCATCTTGTTAAAACCACTCTTGCCTCCACGTCTCTTCCAAGGGGCATTAAAACCATCTTGTTAAGCTACTGCGCCCTCCACCACTTCTCCAAGGGGCATTAAACTGTCTTGTTAAGCTACTGTAACCTCCACGTCTCTTCCAAGGGGCATTAAAACCGTCTTGTTAAGCTACTGCGACCTCCACCACTTCTCCAAGGATCATTAAACCGTCTTGTTAAGCTACTGTAACCTCCACCTCTCCTCCAAGGGGCACTTAAACCACCTTGCTAAGCCACTGCAACCTCCACCTCTCCTCCAAGGGGCATTTAAACCAACTTGTTAAGCTAATGCAACCTCCACCACTCTTCCAAGAGGCATTAAAACCATCTTGTTAAGCTACTGAGACCTCCACGTCTCTACCAAGGGGCATTAAGTCCGACTTTTTAAGCTACTGCGACCTCCACCACTTTTTCAAGCGGCATTAAAGCTGTATTGTTAAGCTACTGTGACCACCACCACTCTTCCAAGGGGCATTAAAACCGTCTTGTTAAGCTACTGCGTCCTCCACCGCTCTTCCAAGGGGTATTAAAACCGTCTTGTTAAACCACTCTGACCTCCACGTCTCTTCCAGGGGGCATTAAAGCAGTCTTGTTAAGCTACTGCGACATCCACCACGTCTCCAAGGGGCATTAAAACCGTCTTGTTAAGCTACTGCGACCTCCACGTCTCTTCCAAGGCGCATTAAAACTGTGTTTTTAAGCTACTGCAACCTCCACGTCTCTTCCAAGGGGCATTAAAACCGTCTTTTTAAGCTAATGCGACCTCCACCGCTTTTCCAAGAGGCATTAAAACCGTCTTGTTAGGCTACTGCGATCTCCACCGCTCTTCCAAGGGGCATTAAAACTGACTTTTTAAGCTACTGCGACCTCCCCACTTTTCCAAGGGGCATTAGAGCTATCTTGTTAAGCTACTGTGACCTCCACAACTCTTCCAAGGGGCATTAAAACCATCTTGTTAAGCTACTGCATCCTCCACCGCTCTTCCAAGGGGTATTAAAACCATCTTGTTAAACCACTCTGACCTCCACGTCTCTTCCAGGGGGCATAAAAAATGTCTTTTTAAGCTACTGCGACCTACACCACTTCTCCAAGGGGCATTAAAACCGTCTTGTTAAGCCACTGTAACCTCCACCACGCTTCCAAGGGGCATTTAAACTGTCTTGTTAAGCTACTGCAACCTCCACGTCTCTTCCAAAGGGCATTAAAACCGTCTTGTTAAGCTAATGCGACCTCCACCACTTTTCCAAGGGGCATTAAAACCGTCTTGTTAAGCTACTGCGACCTCCACGTCTCTTCCAAGGCGCATTAAAACCATCTTTTTAAGCTACTGCAACCTCCACGTCTCTTCCAAGGGGCATTAAAACCATCTTGTTAAGCTACTGCGACCTCCACGTGTCTTCCAAGGCGCATTAAAACCGTCTTTTTAAGCTACTGCAACCTCCACGTCTCTTCCAAGGGGCATTAAAACCATCTTGTTAAGCTACTGCGAACTCCACCACTTCTCCAAGGGGCATTAAACTGTCTTGTTAAGCTACTGTAACCTCCACGTCTCTTCCAAGGGGCATTAAGACCATCTTGCTAAGCTACTGCGACCTCCACCACTTCTCCAAGGAGCATTAAACCGTCTTGTTAAGCTACTGTAACCTCCACCTCTCCTCCAAGGGGCATTTAAACCACCTTGTTAAGCTACTGCAACCTCCACCACTCTTCCACGGGGCATTAAAACCATCTTGTTTAGCTACTGAGACCTCCACGTCTCTACCAAGGGGCATTAAGACCGACTTTTTAAGCTACTGCGACCTCCACCACTTTTCCAAGGGGCATTAAAGCTGTCTTGTTAATCTACTGTGACAACCACCACTCTTCCAAGGTGCATTAAAACCATCTTGTTAAGCTACTGCGTCCTCCACCGCTCTTCCAAGGGGTATTAAAACCGTCTTGTTAAACCACTCTGACCTCCACGTCTCTTCCAGGGGGCATTAAAGCAGTCTTGTTAAGCTACTGCGACCTCCACCACTTCTCCAAGGGGCATTAAAACCGTCTTGTTAAGCTACTGCGACCTCCACGTCTTTTCCAAGGCGCATTAAAACTGTGTTTTTAAGCTACTGCAACCTCCACGTCTCTTCCAAGGGGCATTAAAACCGTCTTTTTAAGCTAATGCGACCTCCACCGCTTTTCCAAGAGGCATTAAAACCTTCTTGTTAGGCTACTGCGACCTCCACCGCTCTTCCAAGGGGCATTAAAACTTCTTGTTAAGCTAATGCGACCTCCACCACTTTTCCCAGGGGCATTGTTATTGTCTTTTTTGTTTCACTCCGACCTCCACGTCTCTTCCAAGGGGCATTAAAACTGTCTTGTTAAGCTACTGTGACCTCCACCACTCTTCCAAGAGGAATTAAAATCATCTTGTTAAGCTAATGCGACCTCCACCACTTTTCCAAGGGGCATTAAAACCGTCTTGTTAAGCTACTGCTACCTCCATGTCTCTTCCAAGTGGCATTAAAACCATCTTGTTAAGCTAATGCGACCTCCACCACTTTCCCAAGGGGTATTAAAACCGTATTGCTAAGCTACTGCGACCTCCACCTCTTTTCCAAGGGGCATTAAAGCTGTCTTGTTAAGCTACTGCGACCTCCACCACTTTTCCAAGTGGCATTAAAGCTGTCTTGTTAAGCAACTGTCACCTCCAACACTCTTCCAAGGAGCATTAAAAGCATCTTGTTAAGCTACTGCGACCTCCACGTCTCTTCCAAGGGGCATTAAAAAATTTTTTTAAGTTTATGCGACCTCCACCACTTTTCCAAGGGGCATTAAAGCTCTCTTGTTCAGCAACTGCGACCTCCACCACATTTCCAAGGGGCATTAAGGCTGTCTTTTTAAGCTACTGTTACCTCCACCACTCTTCCAAGGGGCATTAAAACCGTTTCGTTAAGCTACTGCAACCTCCAGCGCTCTTCCAAGGGGCATTAAAACCGTCTTGTTAAACCACTCTTATCTCCACGTCTCTTCCAAGGGGCATTAAAACAGTCTTGTTAAGCTACTGTAACCTCCACCTCTCTTCCAAGGGGCATTTAAACCATCTTGTTAAGCTCCTGCAACCACCACCTCTCTTCCAAGGAGCATTAAAACCGTCTTGTTAAGCTTATGCAAACTCCACCACTCTTCCAAGGAGCATTAAAACCATCTTGTTAAGCTACTGCGACCTCCACGTCTCTACCAATGGGCATTAAAACTGACTTTTTAAGCTGCTGCGACATCCACCACTTTTCCAAGGGGCATTAGAGCTATCATGTTAAGCTACTGTGACCTCCACAACTCTTCCAAGGGGCATTAAAACCATCTTGTTAAGCTACTGCATTCTCCACCGCTCTTCCAAGGGGTATTAAAACCGTCTTGTTAAACCACTCTGACCTCCACATCTCTTCCAGGGGGCATAAAAAACGACTTTTTAAGCTACTGCGACCTACACCACTTCTCCAAGGGGCATTAAAACCGTCTTGTTAAGCCACTGTAACCTCCACCACGCTTCCAAGGGGCATTTAAACTGTCTTGTTAAGCTACTGCAACCTCCACGTCTCTTCCAAAGGGCATTAAAACCGTCTTGTTAAGCTAATGCGACCTCCACCACTTTTCCAAGGGGCATTAAAACCGTCTTGTTAAGCTACTGCGACCTCCACGTCTCTTCCAAGGGGCATTAAAAATTTTTTTTAAGTTTATGCGACCTCCACCACTTTTCCAAGGGGCATTAAAGCTGTCTTGTTAAGCTACTGTGACCTCCAACACTCTTCCAAGGAGCATTAAAACCATCTTGTTAAGCTACTGCGACCTCCACGTCTCTTCCAAGGGGCATTAAAAATTTTTTTTAAGTTTATGCGACCTCCACCACTTTTCCAAGGGGCATTAAAGCTCTCTTGTTAAGCAACTGCGACCTCCACCACATTTCCAAGGGGCATTAAAGCTGTCTTTTTAAGCTACTGTGACCTCCACCACTCTTCCAAGGGGCATTAAAACCATTTCGTTAAGCTACTGCGACCTCCAGCGCTCTTCCAAAGGGCATTAAAACCATCTTGTTAAACCACTCTTACCTCCACGTCTCTTCCAAGGGGCATTAAAACAGTCTTGTTAAGCTACTGCGACCTCCACCACTTCTCCAAGGGGCATTAAAACCGTCTTGTTAAGCTACTGTAACCTCCACCTCTCTTCCAAGGGGCATTTAAACCATCTTGTTAAGCTCCTGCAACCTCCACCTCTCTTCCAAGGAGCATTAAAACCGTCTTGTTAAGCTTATGCAAACTCCACCACTCTTTCAAGGAGAATTAAAACCATCTTGTTAAGCTACTGCGACCTCCACGTCTCTACCAATGGGCATTAAAACTGACTTTTTAAGCTGCTGCGACATCCACCACTTTTCCAAGGGGCATTAGAGCTATCATGTTAAGCTACTGTGACCTCCACAACTCTTCCAAGGGGCATTAAAACCATCTTGTTAAGCTACTGCATTCTCCACCGCTCTTCCAAGGGGTATTAAAACCGTCTTGTTAAACCACTCTGACCTCCACATCTCTTCCAGGGGGCATAAAAAACGTCTTTTTAAGCTACTGCGACCTACACCACTTCTCCAAGGGGCATTAAAACCGTCTTGTTAAGCCACTGTAACCTCCACCACGCTTCCAAGGGGCATTTAAACTGCCTGGTTAAGCTACTGCAACCTCCACGTCTCTTCCAAAGGGCATTAAAACCGTCTTGTTAAGCTAATGCGACCTCCACCTCTTTTCCAAGGGGCATTAAAACCGTCTTGTTAAGCTACTGCGACCTCCACGTCTCTTCCAAGGGGCATTAAAACCATCTTGTTAAGCTACTGCGACCTCCACGTGTCTTCCAAGGGGCATTAAAACCGTCTTTTTAAGCTACTGCAACCTCCACGTCTCTTCCAAGGGGCATTAAAACTGTCTTTTTAAGCTAATGCGGCCTCCACCGCTTTTCCAATAGGCATTAAAACCGTCTTTTTAAGCTGCTGCGACCTCCACCACTTTTCCAAGGGGCAATAAAACCATCTTGTTAAGCTACTGCGACCTCCACCGCTCTTCCAAGGGGCATTAAAACTGTCTTGTTAAGCTAATGCGACTTCCACCACTTTTCCAAGGGGCATTAAAGCTTTCTTGTTAAACTACTGCGACTTCCACCACTTTTCCAAGGGGCATTAAAGCTCTCTTGTTAAGCTACTGCGACTTCCACCACTTTTCCAAGGGGCATTAAAGCTTTCTTGTTAAACTACTGCGACCTCCACCATTTCTCCAAGGGGCATTAAAACCGTCTTGTTAAGCTACTGCGAGCTCCACGTCTCTTCCAAGGCGCATTAAAACTGTCTTTTTAAGCTACTGCGACCTCCACCTCTTTTCCAAGGGGCATTAAAGCTGTCTTGTTAAGCTACTGCGACCTCCACCACTTTTCCAAGTGGCATTAAAGCTGTCTTGTTAACAACTGTGATCTCCAACACTTTTCCAAGGGGCATTAAAACCGTCTTGTTAAGCTACTGCGACCTCCACATCGCTTCCAAGGGGCATTAAAACAATTTTTTTAAGCTAATGCGACCTCCACCACTTTTCCAAGAGGCATTAAAGCTCTCTTGTGAAGATACTGCGACTTCAACCACTTTTCCAAGGGGCATTAAAGCTGTCTTGTTAAGCTACTGTGACCTCCACCACTCTTCCAAGGGGCATTAAAACCGTTTCATTAAGCTACTGCGACCTCCACCGCTCTTCCAAGGGGCATTAAAACCATCTTGTTAAAACCACTCTTGCCTCCACGTCTCTTCCAAGGGGCATTAAAACCATCTTGTTAAGCTACTGCGCCCTCCACCACTTCTCCAAGGGGCATTAAACTGTCTTGTTAAGCTACTGTAACCTCCACGTCTCTTCCAAGGGGCATTAAAACCGTCTTGTTAAGCTACTGCGACCTCCACCACTTCTCCAAGGATCATTAAACCGTCTTGTTAAGCTACTGTAACCTCCACCTCTCCTCCAAGGGGCACTTAAACCACCTTGCTAAGCCACTGCAACCTCCACCTCTCCTCCAAGGGGCATTTAAACCAACTTGTTAAGCTAATGCAACCTCCACCACTCTTCCAAGAGGCATTAAAACCATCTTGTTAAGCTACTGAGACCTCCACGTCTCTACCAAGGGGCATTAAGTCCGACTTTTTAAGCTACTGCGACCTCCACCACTTTTTCAAGCGGCATTAAAGCTGTCTTGTTAAGCTACTGTGACCACCACCACTCTTCCAAGGGGCATTAAAACCGTCTTGTTAAGCTACTGCGTCCTCCACCGCTCTTCCAAGGGGTATTAAAACCGTCTTGTTAAACCACTCTGACCTCCACGTCTCTTCCAGGGGGCATTAAAGCAGTCTTGTTAAGCTACTGCGACATCCACCACGTCTCCAAGGGGCATTAAAACCGTCTTGTTAAGCTACTGCGACCTCCACGTCTCTTCCAAGGCGCATTAAAACTGTGTTTTTAAGTTACTGCAACCTCCACGTCTCTTCCAAGGGGCATTAAAACCGTCTTTTTAAGCTAATGCGACCTCCACCGCTTTTCCAAGAGGCATTAAAACCGTCTTGTTAGGCTACTGCGATCTCCACCGCTCTTCCAAGGGGCATTAAAACTGACTTTTTAAGCTACTGCGACCTCCCCACTTTTCCAAGGGGCATTAGAGCTATCTTGTTAAGCTACTGTGACCTCCACAACTCTTCCAAGGGGCATTAAAACCATCTTGTTAAGCTACTGCATCCTCCACCGCTCTTCCAAGGGGTATTAAAACCATCTTGTTAAACCACTCTGACCTCCACGTCTCTTCCAGGGGGCATAAAAAATGTCTTTTTAAGCTACTGCGACCTACACCACTTCTCCAAGGGGCATTAAAACCGTCTTGTTAAGCCACTGTAACCTCCACCACGCTTCCAAGGGGCATTTAAACTGTCTTGTTAAGCTACTGCAACCTCCACGTCTCTTCCAAAGGGCATTAAAACCGTCTTGTTAAGCTAATGCGACCTCCACCACTTTTCCAAGGGGCATTAAAACCGTCTTGTTAAGCTACTGCGACCTCCACGTCTCTTCCAAGGCGCATTAAAACCATCTTTTTAAGCTACTGCAACCTCCACGTCTCTTCCAAGGGGCATTAAAACCATCTTGTTAAGCTACTGCGACCTCCACGTGTCTTCCAAGGCGCATTAAAACCGTCTTTTTAAGCTACTGCAACCTCCACGTCTCTTCCAAGGGGCATTAAAACCATCTTGTTAAGCTACTGCGACCTCCACCACTTCTCCAAGGGGCATTAAACTGTCTTGTTAAGCTACTGTAACCTCCACGTCTCTTCCAAGGGGCATTAAGACCATCTTGCTAAGCTACTGCGACCTCCACCACTTCTCCAAGGAGCATTAAACCGTCTTGTTAAGCTACTGTAACCTCCACCTCTCCTCCAAGGGGCATTTAAACCACCTTGTTAAGCTACTGCAACCTCCACCACTCTTCCACGGGGCATTAAAACCATCTTGTTTAGCTACTGAGACCTCCACGTCTCTACCAAGGGGCATTAAGACCGACTTTTTAAGCTACTGCGACCTCCACCACTTTTCCAAGGGGCATTAAAGCTGTCTTGTTAATCTACTGTGACAACCACCACTCTTCCAAGGTGCATTAAAACCATCTTGTTAAGCTACTGCGTCCTCCACCGCTCTTCCAAGGGGTATTAAAACCGTCTTGTTAAACCACTCTGACCTCCACGTCTCTTCCAGGGGGCATTAAAGCAGTCTTGTTAAGCTACTGCGACCTCCACCACTTCTCCAAGGGGCATTAAAACCGTCTTGTTAAGCTACTGCGACCTCCACGTCTTTTCCAAGGCGCATTAAAACTGTGTTTTTAAGCTACTGCAACCTCCACGTCTCTTCCAAGGGGCATTAAAACCGTCTTTTTAAGCTAATGCGACCTCCACCGCTTTTCCAAGAGGCATTAAAACCTTCTTGTTAGGCTACTGCGACCTCCACCGCTCTTCCAAGGGGCATTAAAACTTCTTGTTAAGCTAATGCGACCTCCACCACTTTTCCCAGGGGCATTGTTATTGTCTATTTTGTTTCACTCCGACCTCCACGTCTCTTCCAAGGGGCATTAAAACTGTCTTGTTAAGCTACTGTGACCTCCACCACTCTTCCAAGAGGAATTAAAATCATCTTGTTAAGCTAATGCGACCTCCACCACTTTTCCAAGGGGCATTAAAACCGTCTTGTTAAGCTACTGCTACCTCCATGTCTCTTCCAAGTGGCATTAAAACCATCTTGTTAAGCTAATGCGACCTCCACCACTTTCCCAAGGGGTATTAAAACCGTATTGCTAAGCTACTGCGACCTCCACCTCTTTTCCAAGGGGCATTAAAGCTGTCTTGTTAAGCTACTGCGACCTCCACCACTTTTCCAAGTGGCATTAAAGCTGTCTTGTTAAGCAACTGTCACCTCCAACACTCTTCCAAGGAGCATTAAAAGCATCTTGTTAAGCTACTGCGACCTCCACGTCTCTTCCAAGGGGCATTAAAAAATTTTTTTAAGTTTATGCGACCTCCACCACTTTTCCAAGGGGCATTAAAGCTCTCTTGTTCAGCAACTGCGACCTCCACCACATTTCCAAGGGGCATTAAGGCTGTCTTTTTAAGCTACTGTTACCTCCACCACTCTTCCAAGGGGCATTAAAACCGTTTCGTTAAGCTACTGCAACCTCCAGCGCTCTTCCAATGGGCATTAAAACCGTCTTGTTAAACCACTCTTACCTCCACGTCTCTTCCAAGGGGCATTAAAACAGTCTTGTTAAGCTACTGTAACCTCCACCTCTCTTCCAAGGGGCATTTAAACCATCTTGTTAAGCTCCTGCAACCACCACCTCTCTTCCAAGGAGCATTAAAACCGTCTTGTTAAGCTTATGCAAACTCCACCACTCTTCCAAGGAGCATTAAAACCATCTTGTTAAGCTACTGCGACCTCCACGTCTCTACCAATGGGCATTAAAACTGACTTTTTAAGCTGCTGCGACATCCACCACTTTTCCAAGGGGCATTAGAGCTATCATGTTAAGCTACTGTGACCTCCACAACTCTTCCAAGGGGCATTAAAACCATCTTGTTAAGCTACTGCATTCTCCACCGCTCTTCCAAGGGGTATTAAAACCGTCTTGTTAAACCACTCTGACCTCCACATCTCTTCCAGGGGGCATAAAAAACGTCTTTTTAAGCTACTGCGACCTACACCACTTCTCCAAGGGGCATTAAAACCGTCTTGTTAAGCCACTGTAACCTCCACCACGCTTCCAAGGGGCATTTAAACTGTCTTGTTAAGCTACTGCAACCTCCACGTCTCTTCCAAAGGGCATTAAAACCGTCTTGTTAAGCTAATGCGACCTCCACCACTTTTCCAAGGGGCATTAAAACCGTCTTGTTAAGCTACTGCGACCTCCACGTCTCTTCCAAGGGGCATTAAAACCATCTTGTTAAGCTACTGCGACCTCCACGTGTCTTCCAAGGCGCATTAAAACCGTCTTTTTAAGCTACTGCAACCTCCACGTCTCTTCCAAGGGGCATTAAAACTGTCTTTTTAAGCTAATGCGGCCTCCACCGCTTTTCCAATAGGCATTAAAACCGTCTTTTTAAGCTGCTGCGACCTCCACCACTTTTCCAAGGGGCAATAAAACCATCTTGTTAACACTAGAACTACTGATGGAGTCATTTTGACTCCTTTCGTTTTTTATTTCTCTTCTGTGACTACATTTTTCAGAATTCCGGCTTGAAACTCGGTGACTTTTCCTCAAATATGATGTGAAAAAAGATTTTGTGAGAATAAATAATTTTGGTGAAAAATTTGCGCGTTTTTTTCAAAATTTACCAAGAACTACTGAAGGGAGTCATTTTGACTCCCTACTATATTTTGAGGTCCTTTTGTCACTAAATGTTGCTATAAAGTTTTGTGCATAATTTTTTCACTCTGTCTTATTTACCCTGATGTTCATATAGATGTAGTTCAATTTACATGTCAACTTTTCACATTTTCCTTGTGTTTTACCTGCTTGTATTACTGTGTAATGCTGAACAAAATAGCTTGTTTACTCTAGGCTCTTATCTTATGCTAATGAAGGGTGGTGTTTTTCTAAGGTCCTAGCAGGAGACAGTATTCTGGATAGTAACTTTACTTTCAGTTCAGCTGAAGAGACAAAGAGAACAGACGCAGACATACGAGCTCTGAAGACTCATACAGGTATGAATTGTTATGAAATAGTTTAGCTGTCTGTCAACTGATTCAGCCCACCTACTTTTGAAGGTGGCAGAACAGTTATTATTTCTTTTAGTTTTCATTTCATTTCTATTTTTCAGCAGGGAACTATATAGAATTATGGAATTTGTGAGGAATATGGAGAGAAGACGTTTGATAAAGCCTCAGGATATTCTGGCTACTTTGCAATCCATACCGGAGGATGAATCGGAATCCGAATTGCAGGAACATGTATTTGATTCTGACAGTGATGAAGATTTCATTCCTCAGAACATATCAAGTGAATCTGAAGACTCAGAAGGAACAAATCCAGAAGGTAAGTAGTTATGTGTATTTATTTGTTCTTCCACACACTGAGTTAGGGCCTGTGCACACTAGCAGAATTCTGGCTGAATAGCCATCTGGATATTCTTGCCGCAATACAGGCCGTACCTGCCCGCTCATGCCTGAAGCTCCGCTCCGAACCCCGGGCTGGAACCGCTGTCAGGGTCAGAGCAGCGCTTGCTTACGCGCGAGCACGGCTCCGTCCCAGACAGCGGCTCCAGCCCGGGGTTCGGAGCGGAGCTTCAGGTATGAAACTCCGCTCTGTACCTGAGCGGGCAGGTACGGGCCGGATTGTGGTGAGAATATCCGGTCAGATATTCCGCCGCTAATCCAGCCAGTGTGCACGGACCCTTACAAAACAAAAATTCTAAATATTCATCAACTTTTTTACAGATATTCCAAGCACATCAACTGGGGATCGGGCTCATGCAGTTATGTTGCCTCGTGACCATCCTCCTGGTCATGGACAGAAAAAATCAGCAAAACGTCCCAGAAATGAAAGAACAACAGATAACGATGGCGGCGAAGGTAATGCAACAACAAACACCAGAGAAGGCGAATCTGAAGGAATACTAGTTTCAGCAGATGGTATTCAATGGAAACCTGTTGAAATTGGAGAACACTTGCCTGGTAGGCGTGACAGCCAAAATATTCTTCGAGAAGCACCTGGCCCTACAGGATACGCCAGAAGAAATATCATTATCGATAGTCCTTTGAGCGCATGGCGTTTATTTTTTGATTCATATATATTGACACATATAAAGAACTGTACGCTTGCAGAAGCATGCAGGAACAATAATTTACAGTTTACTCTATCTGATGAGGAGCTAGATGCATTCATTGCGATATTCTATCCTCGTGGAATATCTGGCACGAACCGTCACTCGATTAGCAGTATTTGGTGTAATGACTTTTGAATACCGTTTTGCAAAGCGACAATGTCTAGGGACCGCTTTGTTGAAATTATGAGGTTTCTCAGATTTGATGAGAAATCTACTCGATCGGAGAGACTGCAAACGGACAAGTTTGCTCTATTTTCTACTGTGTGGGACAGGTTTATTGAAAATTGTATTGCGTGTTACAAACCTGGCCCATACATAACGGTGGATGAGCAACTTTTCCCAAGCAAAACTAGGTGTCCATTCACGCAGTACATGCCTTCCAAACCAGATAAATATGGCCACAAATATTGGCTAGCTGTTGATAAGAGGAGCAAATATCTGGCAAATGGCTTCCCTTATCTAGGCAAAGATGACACACGCCGTGCTGAGGACCGTTTAGCTGACCATGTGGTAATGAAGTTATTGGACCCGTTTTTGAAAAAAGGTCGCAATGTTACAACCGATAATTATTTTACTTCAGTAAAATTATCTAAACAGCTAAAAAGCAAAGGAACAACCATCGTGGGAACACTGAACAAGATAAGGTGAGAAGTGCCTAAAGAAATAAAATCCATGAAAGAGGAATTGTACAACACTAAAGTGTTTAGAAATGAAGACAATTTTACACTTACAGTATATCAAGGAAAGCCCAACAAAAATGTTGTCATTTTGAGTTCCGTCCATCCAGATGCTGTTGTTGCGTCTGATTCCGCTAAAAAAACTCCAGAAACGGTAAAGTTTTACAATGAAACAAAATATGGAGTAGATGTAGTGGATCAGATCGCACGAAAATATACCACACGAACATGCACAAGGAGATGGCCTGTTCATGCATTTGAAAATGCCTTAGACTTTGCGGGTATAAATGCATGGATAATATTCAAGGAGATTACCCACCAAAAAATGTCACGCAAGGCATTTTTGCAAACGCTTGTGAGAGAGTTGAGTGGTCCTTATGTCACAGATAGGGAAAAGGGTTCCACGTCCCAAGTTTCTACATGCTCAGAAGTGATGGTTCAAACAAAATTTTGCCAGATCAAAGAAAAGTGCAAGAAAAATAGATCTGTCGGAAATTGTAAGACTTGTGGTAAGTCTTTGTGTGGGCAATGTACTGCCATAAATCAAAGGCAATGCCTAAAATGCGAAACACCAAATGTTTAGAAGGTGAATTCTGCGCCATATTTTCATTTTTATGCTCCTCCACCTACATTTTCTCTGCTTTTTGTTCTTCAGTTGTTGTTTATATGTGTGCACTTGAATAAAAAAAAATGTTTGAAAAACGTCTATTATAATTATTGTTATTTTCTGTAGAAAAATAAGAAAAGCAGAAAAAAAACAATCAAAAGCATTACTGTTGGATCTCACAATAATAATACATTACAAAAAATATAATTATTAATAAATAACCACAAATGAAACTCTAAAAATAAACGAAAACAAACAAGGAGTCAAAATGACTCCTTTCAGTAGTTCTAGGCGGGGTCACGAGTCCAGTAGTCCTAGTGTTAAGCTACTGCGACCTCCACCGCTCTTCCAAGGGGCATTAAAACTGTCTTGTTAAGCTAATGCGACCTCAACCACTTTTCCCAGGGGCATTGATATTGTCTATTTATTTCACTGCGACCTCCTCGTCTCTTCCAAGGAGCATTAAAACTGTCTTGTTAGGCTACTGTGACTTCCACCACTCTTCCAAGTGGCATTAAAACCGTCTTGTTAAGCTACTGTGTGACGCTCACAGCCCTCCCTGGGAAATGGGGTTACTCGGAGCCGGGTCAGTGTAGGAGTCTCGGGGTTGCAGTCGTTGCACGGACCCGGTCCGTTCCCAGGGCGGTCACATAAAAGATTTAATGGGCTTTCAGGATTGAGTGGTATTTTCCGACTATGCCACCTACGGTTTCCTGTGATAGACACCAGCGCTGCTTCAGTCCACTTAGGCTGGTGTTAAAGGCAGCTTAGATGGGACGGCTCCCCGCAGGCGGAGCAGGCCTCAGTGCAGTGTGATGAGGAATGGTGGGTGCAGTGCCATGCAGGAAATAAGAGGCTGAACGGGGTGTGAAGTCATCCAGGGATTTTTACTCACATTCAGATGAACTTTAGCCGCAAAGCTTCCCTCAGCTCCTCGCGGCGTACTGCGGCCACCGGGAAGGGGTCCAGCACTTTCCAGGTAGATCAGGAGCATCTGTCGAGACCCCTCTGGTGTGTGTTCCTCTCCTTGGTGAGTTCTCCCACTAAGTCTTCTCTTGACTGTATGTGTGGTTAGAACTAGGTGTAAGGCCAGGTCCCACTGGATAAACGCAGGTAGAGAGGTACAGGTGGCGTATGCCGCTACGTCTGTATCCCTCCTCGGATCCACTAAGCCTCCAGGCTTTTCTGACTGAAACGTGAAGTAACAGAGTCAGATATCGGGGGCCGGTCACCCCTCTTGCAGCAGGAGTTCCTCTGATTTGGCCAGAGTGAGAAGTACAGGTGGCGTATGCCACTCCGCCCTTATCCCCCTGGGATCCTTTTGCCTGTGGAGCTTGTCTTCTCCGCTCCCCTCCAGGCCTTCTTAGGTAGGAACCTTGACCGGGTAGAGGAAGTGGTTAACTCTGACCAGCTCCTCGCCTCAAGGCCAGAGAATAAGGATCGTGTATCTTCAGTCGGATGAGGCCTATTACTGATCTCTGGTGGGTAACCTCAATCAGATGCGGAGACCTCAATCACTGATGAAGATCACAATCAAAGAACGTTGAACCTAAGATGGCCGTAGGTTAAATATGAATTAGTAAGTGTACCCTAAAAGTGTGTCCTCCACCCTCACCCACTACATGGTCCCCCCTATCTTTGGTTCCCCCCCATCTCCTATATCCCGGGCCGGGGCAGCACCCTGGTGCATTTAGGCCCCCTACAGGACACGAGTGGTGTAGTGTTGAGTGGTGAAGTAGGGTCCTGAGAAGTGCTCCATCCTTACCTGGAAGAGGAGATACCTCACCTCAAGCTGAGGTGCAGTACCCCTGTGGTGACTGAACCCTCAGGGGCGCCACATTGCCCCCTGGTGAAACACAGCATGTCTGCGGGCTGCAAAAGAGTAAAAAGTGGTACAGACATTTCAAATTTTTGTATAACAATAACATCTTCCCTTTATGGGAGGTAAGGACACTTTAACGTTGCACGATATATATATAAATATATTATGTATAAATGTAGAAAAACAGTAAAGAGACATTATGCATGTTGACAGATCAGTAGAAAACATTGTAGAAAAGTGTCAGTTCAGCAGCATGAGGGACCTGTCCCAAACCCTCAACGTAGGCCCTGGGGTGGCTGCAGGGCATGGAGATCCTGGGTTGGACCTCCAGGAGATCCACTCCAGACAGGTTTTACTTCTGTGGTCTGAGGTAGAAGTAGAAGCGGTTTTGCATAAAACCAATAGGGATCACCTAAATAGATGTAGAACTATATACAATTGGGAGTCTGTCTACTGCTAGTGTCCGCAGGGACAAATATCTCTTCCAACAAAAATCCGGGTGCAAAACTTGGAGAAAACAAGTAACAGTTTAAACAAAGGGGAGATTCATCTCCCAGGGCTGCTTAGAAGTTGTATCCCGACCGGGGAAAAGGCTCATTTTTGCCAACGGAGCCTGACATGTCCTCTGTGGGCAGGTGAGTGGGGGTGTCCTCCTTAAACACAATGTGGACATCCAGGGCGTACCACCCACGCTCCCCATGGTGGCGGGTGTAGGAGACCAAGTCGCCTGGGTAGACGTTCCAGTCAGGGTGGCCTTGCTCCAGCCGCGGCTCGACGTCCCGCCGGTTTACAAAAACATCTCGGTGGAACTGTGGGCTGCGAATGAAGCCCCATCCGGTCTCCTGGTGGAATCGCACAATTAGGCCCTCCTCCCGGGGGCTTGGACGGGTGGCATCTGCCTGGTGGGCCCGCGACTTTGCGGCCTTGGTACGCACTTCCAGGCGCTCGCAGCGGACCTCCTTCTGGCGTCGCTCCCTGTCAAATTGGAGGAGTTGCTCACGACACGTCTCCTCCCTCGTCTGCGCTTCAGCCCGGGTCTCCCGGAGGAAGCCCATCAGGTCGCCCCCCTGGTTGTCCCAGGCACACTCTTCTGCCTCCGGGCAGGTGACTGGAGGTGCGGGGAGTGGCAGAAGCGGAGGCTGGCGCGGACCCCCTACTGATGCGGACCAGTGCGGGTTGGGGCAGGTGGATTCCCCATGAAACGCAGGACTTTCCGGGCCAGGAGCCGGGAGGCATAACAGGTCTCCAGTGACAGTGGTGGCTTGAGCCTCGGCCTCTGGAGCCGATAGCTGCTCCCATATGATGGCGCACTGGGACAGGGGTGCCGGCAGGATACTAAGGAGCGGTACAGTGCGTCCCGCGCCAGGGATAAGGGTTTCCGCCTTACCCGCTTCTGGGTTGTGCACGGCCTCCTGGGCTTCCTCTGCCTGGGCTGCGACCTCCGTGGACCGACATGACAAGCTCTGGCGGCGGGCCCGGATCCTTTGTAGCACCGCCTCTCTCCACTCCTCGGCGACCAATTGCTGGGCCTCTTCGACCCTCCGGGTCAGGTCCTGGGTTTCTCCTCAGAGGAACTCGGCCTCCTCCAGGGTCAGGTGTATACCCTTCATGCCGAGGAAGGTAGCAGCTCGTGGAGCAGCGTCGGAATCCTCAGAGGATTTCTCTTCTGCTGCGTCCATCTTGGCTGCAAGGTGTGTTCTCTTACTCCTCCTTCTTTTAGGGCGGCTCCAGGGCGGCTGGCTGACGGGCACTCCCAGGGACGTCCCATCCGTTTTGACGGACATCACTGCGCGGACTGTCTCTGCTGGAGGGGGCGGTCTGCACTTTTGGCACCATTGGGGAGCCAGGCCCATGATGGGAGGACTTTGGTCACTGTTGTTTTGGCACATAATGGCATCCGTTCTTCTTGGGCGGCGCCACGCTTAGTGTAACACGACAGTCTTTTTGTGAAAAAGGTGCACAGTACCCGTCGGCAATGGGGATTTTCTTTCCCGTTGCTGCGGGCACGCAATCCTGCCGACTACGCCAAGTTGTGAAGCTCACAGCCCTCCCTGGGAAATGGAGTTACTCGGAGCCGGGTCAGTGTAGGTGTCTAGGGGTTGCAGTCGTGGCCCAGACCCGGTCCGTGCCCAGGGCGGTCACATAAAAGATTTAATGGGCTTTCAGGGTTGAGTGGTAATTTCCGACTACTCCACCTACGGTTTCCGGTGATAGACATCAGCGCTGCTTCAGTCCACTGAGGCCGGTG
Organism: Phyllobates terribilis; assembly: GCF_046119375.1. NCBI lineage: Eukaryota > Metazoa > Chordata > Amphibia > Anura > Dendrobatidae > Phyllobates > Phyllobates terribilis. The sequence goes on from NW_027362762.1 coordinate 505,190,790, forward strand.
TTAAAGGCAGCTTAGATGGGACGGATCCCCGCAGGCGGAGCAGGCCTCAGGGCAGTGTTATGAGGAATGGTGGGTGCAGTGCCACGCAGGAAATAACTGGCTGAAGCGGGGTATGAAGTCATCCAGGGTTTTTTACTCACATTCAGATGAACTTTAGCCGCAGAGCTTCCCTCTGCTCCTCGCGGCGTACTGCGGCCACCGGGAAGGGGGTCCAGCACTTTCCAGGTAGATCAGGAGCACCTGTCGAGACCCTTCTGGTGTGTGTTCCTCTCCTTGGTGAGTTCTCCCACTAAGTCTTCTCTTGACTGTATGTGTGGTTAGAACTAGTGTTGAGCCACCCCCGTAGTGTTCGAGTTCGGTTCAGTTCGTCGAACACCCGTGTGTTCGCCGAACTGTTCGTCGAACTGTTCGTCGAACACCTTCGAACACCGTTAAAACCAATGGCAGGCAAACAAAAACACATAGAAACACATAGAAAACACCTTCAAAGGTGTCCAAAAGCTGACAAACTGCTCAGAAGACACAACTAACACATGGAAAAGTGACAAGCACATATAGTCACGCGAAAAGAAAAGAGGTGGAAGAGTAAAAGGAGGGGGAGACACAGATATAGGCATGTCATGCCCTTCTAAAATCCAAAAAGTGAGAAGCCGACACGTTCAGTCCGCTCCTGCCCGTGCCACCTCCGTGTCGCCGGGTTTGTGCCAGAGCCGCGGTGAACCCTGACGGCCAGCCCCCCTCTCCCAATACTGGTGCCTGTCCGCTGGTGGGTCGAGCGAGCCCCCCTGTGGTGGAGGCAGCTCTAAGCTTTTTAATTTAAATTGTCTCTCTAATTTGAATGAATACACTTTAAATCCATTTACAAGGATCTATTGGAGGGCAAGTCTCATGCCAGCAGCCGCGTAATTCCAGCTCCAGTAGCGTCCACTAAAGCTGCTGCAGTTAAAAAGCTTTTATAAGGATCGAGCTCGGCTGTCCAACCGCAAGGCATCCTACTGCCAGTCCCAGCCCCTATGCCTTGGGGTGCCTCCTGATGCTCTTCACTGAGTATCCCGTGGTCCCGAAGCATTTCCTTTGAAAAAATTAAGTGTCCAAACTACAGGTGGTGTAGCTTGCTTAACAGCCGGGATAATCCGCTGACTAGCAGACACTGCTACTAGGCACAAAGTATTTCCTGGGCTAGATGCAGTTAAAAATTTGTAATTAGATACTCTCGTTGGATGCTCAGAAAGCATTCCATAGAGTCTCCTGGCACGCCATATATGATTCTCTTAAAAAGCTTGGGGTAGGGGTCTAGGGGACCCTTTTATAGCCAAAATCACTGCCCTGTATCACAATACGTCACCTAGGCTGAAGATAAATGGAACTGTAGCACCCTGAGGACTCGGTTGCTACAGAGGTATTGCACCTCACCCAGAGGTGTGATATCTCACTCTCAGGTAAGGATGGAGTGTGGAGCAGGACCCGACACCTGCATGCATTACACCACATTGCCGTGGGGCAGGGCGACCAATATGCCTCTGAGATGGGCACGACAGTCCCTGTCCCTGGCTGGAGTGGGGGGAGGGAACACTGAGGAAGGGGAACCCTGTAGTGCAGGAGCAGGGAGGAAGCAGTTCCTGGGTGCATTGAGGAGGGAGTATAAAAGGTGGGCACCATCTTAGTTCAGTGCAGAGAAGTCTGAGCAGAAGTGGCAGGGAGCAGGGGCTCTGCATGAGCTCTGCTCCGGAGGTGGGCCTAGTAACAGAGGCCCAGGCCTGGAAGAGGGAGAAGGAAGGAAGAGGAGCGGAGAAGGCTCCAGGAACGAGGAATGAAGGGATCCCAGGGGTGCGGACGGGCGAGTCGCCACCGCACGCCCGAATCCACCTGCGTGGAGGGGTCAGGCCAAAGGGGGAGACCGGTCCCCGAAACTAGTGGAGGCAGGAAACGACCCTCAGCTAGAAACCGGAGGCTGTGACATTTTATGTGGCGCAGCCCCTCGCTACACCCGCTAGGAAGGCACCACATAGGGTCAGGGAAACTGGCGCCAAGTTTACCAAGAGGAGGCCCGAGGCAGCCGGACAGAAGGGTTGGTAAGAAAGGCCAGACAAAGGACACAAAAAGGGGGTCCTGTGAAGCGCTCCAAAGTTATCTGGGAGTTGTCTGAGCCCCTCACCTGGTGAGCACAGTAAGACGTGGGCATCCGTTACCTGCAGACGTGGTCTGGATAATAAGAACTGTGAGTAAAGGCCCTGGACTGCATCACTGACTCCGTGTCGTTACTGCTGCTGCCCTGCACCATCACCCCCATCCTCCGCATACACTGCCCTGAGGCTATACTCCTCCCGTGGGGAGTTATGCTACGCTCTGCTGCACCCACAACACCAGCCTCAGCGGTCTGCCCTGCAGCGGCGGTTCACTCTGACCGAAATCCACGGGTGGCGTAGTCGGACATTTAAACATCAAAACCACATAAATAGTTCCGCCACTGGTTTGACCACCCTGAGCCACGGAACCGGGTCGCCGTCACGAAGACTACAACCACCAGCATCCACCAAAAAGGGTCCGGCTCCGGGTGTCCCAAGGCCCAGGGGGTGCATCAGAACATTTTCATTACCTTTCACAATCACCAATGGGACAAGGCAGGGATGTCCTCTGTCCCCTCTCTTATACATCCTAGTGACGGAGCACCTGCTCTCATCAATTCACCATAACCCCAATATTAGGTGGATTGAGGTGGGAGGCACCGAGTACAAGTGCTCTCTATTTGCTGATGATGTCCTAGTATATATCACTCAATCACATATATCTATCCATGCTGTTATGGCTGAAATAGATCACTTTGTTACATGGTCAAATTTTAAAATCAATGCAGCGAAGTCTCAGGCCCTCGATGTCTCCCTCCCCAAATCCATATAGGATTCCATCCAGTCCAACTTTCCCTTTGCCTGGCCCTCACAGGGTATCAAATACTTAGGAATTCCTATTCATAGAGACCTCTCCCATCTATGTTATCTTAATTTTGGGCCCTTTATTGAACAACTCCATACAGACCACGGTTGGCAAGTTAGAACTGTAAGATTGACTACGTGAACCACTGGTGTTTTGTGGAAAAGCACATGTACACTGTGTTCCAAATTATTATGCAAAAAGTGTTTAGGAGTGAAAAGGGAAGAATTTGTTTGTTTGTCAGTTAAACTCATTGATGGTGATGTGTGTCAGGGCTCTTTATATCACTGTAAGCAATTGCAGACACCTGTGCTAATTAGTTTGGCAGGTGTGTCCAATGAAAGGCAAGACTACTTAAGAAGGCTGTCTCACATTATTAAGCAGCCTACATTTTCTGCCAAAATGGGAAAGAAAAAGGATGTGTCGGCTGCTGAGAAGCAACAAATTGTGGAGTGTTTAGGTCAAGGCATGACTACAATCAACATTGTGCGATGATCAGGATGAAGTGTCTTGGCAATCAAGAAGTATGTAGCTGATTCACAGTACACACGTGTGCGTGCTGATAAGGGCAAATTGAGGACTCTTTCCTACAGGCAATTACGTGAGGTTAAAAGAGCAGCAGCAAAAAAGCCTTGTCATAGCAGCAGACAAGTTTTTGAAGCTGCTGGTGCCTCCAACGTCCCCCGAACAACAAGATGCAGGGTCCTTCAGAGGTTTGCAGCTGTGCATACGCCATCCTGTCGACCTCCTCTATCCACGTCACACAAGCAGAAACGGCTCCAGTGGGCCAAACATTACATGAAGACTGATTTCAAAACTGTTTTGTTCACGGATGAGTGCCGTGCAGCGCTCGATGGTCCAGATGGATGGAGTGGAAGATGGCTGGTTGATGGACACCCCACGCAAACACGGCTACAGCGCCAACAAGGAGGAGGTGGAGTAATGTTTTGGGCTGGAATCATGGGGAGAGAGATTGTCGGCCCCTTTTGTATCCCTGAAGGCGCTAAAGATGAACTCCATAATGTATGTGGATTTTCTCAAACAGCACTTCCTGCCATGGTTCAAGAAGAAGAACCGTGTATTTCACAGCAAGATCATTTTTTTGCATGATAATGCACCATCTCATGCTGCACATAAAACATCTGCATCTCTGGCTGATATGGGCATAAAAGGGGACAAACTTATGGTGTGACCCCCATGCTCCCCTGACCTCTACCCCATTCAGAACCTCTGGAGCATCATCAAAAGGAGTGTCTATGATGGCGGGAGGCAGTTCACATCTAAGCAACAGCTCTGGGAGGGTATTCTGTCCTCATGCAAAACAATTGAAGCAGAAACCATCCAAAACCTGACAAATTCAATGGACGAGAGAGTTCAGAAGCTCCTTTCGAACAAGGGGTCCTATGTGAAAATGTAACATCACCTAGAATAAAGTTTTGAGTTGAAAACTGTTTGATTTCAGTTTCTAATAACCTGCTAATGCTTATAATTTCAAAAATGACCATTTTTTTGGTCTTTATTAAAATGAAAAGGTTGATCGAAAAGTTTGGGGGATCTAAGAGTGTGGCAACCCAGTAGTCATGATTACTTCGAATTCTGACAATATGAGGGTCATGTTGCAGGTAATGCAGCAAGAAGGCACTTATGTGTCTTGCGCATCTCGGAGCCCCAAAATTATTTTCCGGGCTAGATGCAGCTAAAAATTATTATTAATTTTAAATCTGGTGGAGCTTAGTATAGATGGCCTAATAGGATCAGTGCTGCACACTGCTACAAAGCCCAAATTATTTTCCAGTCAAGATACAGATAAACATGATTAGTAATTTTAAATCTGGTGGAGATTATTATAGATGGCCTAATAGAATCAGTGCTGCACACTGCTACAAAGCCCAAATTATTTTCCAGCCAAGATACAGATAAACATGATTAGTAATTTGAAAGCTTAAAACGGTTGGTAGGGTGATTTTAACCAATCATCAAGCTTTTACTCTCCCCAGGATGACACAGGGGTAGAAAAGTCGTTTCGGATCCATGATTTGTTCATCTTTATGAACGTGAGTCTGTCTACATTATCAGTGGAGAGCCGCGTGCGCTTATCTGTCAGCACACCACCAGCAGCGCTGAACACACGTTCAGACAGAACGCTGGCTGCAGGGCATGACAAGATCTCCAAGGCGTAAGTGGCTAGCTCCGGCCATTTATCCAGATTGGAAGCCCAAAAAGAGCAAGGGTCCAGTGACACAGTCATGGCTTCAATGTTTACTTGGAGATACTCCTGTACCATCGTCTCTAGGCGTTGACTATGTGTCAGACTTCTTGTCTCCTGTGGCCTTGCAAAGGATGGGCTAAAAAAGTGGTGAAATGATTCCGCAAAATTGATGTTACCAGCAGATACTGTGGTTCTGTTACGGTTTGAGTGCTGAACACTTGACGGTCCCACGGTTGGCAAGTTGGAACTGTGAGATTCACTACGTGCACCACTGGTGTTTTGTGGAAAAGCACATGTAAGATTCTGCAACAGTCTCTGCTGATACTCCTGCATGCGTGCATCCCTTTCTATGGCAGGAATAATTTCTGCAAATTTACTTTTGTACCGGGGATCTAACAGTGTGGCAACCCAGTAGTCAGGATTATTTCTAATTCTCACAATTCGAGGGTCATGTTGCAGGTAGTGCAGCAAGAAGGCACTCATGTGTGTTGCGCATCCAGGAGCACCAAGTCCCTGTTGTGTTGGTGGCGAGGTAACAATCATGCTTCCTTCCTCTGTCCTCTCCCCCCAACCTCGCACAACAGAAATGTGATCAAGTTCTCCCTCATCTGATGAGTCTTCCATCAGTTCGTCCTCCACTTCTTCCTGGGCTCCTGCACCTTCCTCACTAGTTTGGCTGCTACCATGTGCCCTGGTAAAACCATCTCCCCCACCCTCACATGCCTGCCGCCTTGGTGCTGCCGACCGTCTGGACCTTGCAGATGTTAGCCCTTCCCCATACAACTCCTCCTCCTCTACTTCCTCCACCTCCTCTTGTGCCACCACCTGACTCCGAATTCTGTTTAACATGTGCTCCAGCATGTAAATCACCGGAATAGTCATGCTGATAATGGCATCGTCAGCACTAAACATCTTCGTCGCCATTTCAAAACTGTGCAGAAGGGTGCATAGGTCCCTGATCTGAGACCACTCCTCCAGCGTGATTTGCCCCACTTCTGGATCTCGTTGGCCCAGGCTATATGTCAGAACGTATTGCACCAGGGCTTGTCGGTGCTGCCACAGACGCTGCAACATGTGCAGAGTTGAATTCCACCGGGTAGGCACATCGCATTTTAGCTGGTGAAGTGGCAGGCCCAACGACATCTGTAGAGATGTAAGTCGCTGAGCTGCGGGATGTGAACGGCGGAAGTGAGCACACAGCGACCTTGCCCTCTGCAGAAGGCCATCTAGTCTGGGATAGTGGGTGTAACATACCTGGCGGCGTCCTTGCATGGTGGTCCATCTCCCACTGTGCAAGAATGCGCACTTGATCTCCTGTCCAGAATTTCTCTCTGGCTTCCCTCCATGCTGTCTGTTTGCTTCTGTGTGCTGCTGCTTAAGGGCGGCGCCCGATCACTTCCTGCTTTTTGTACCTGCTGTGGGTCACACCCCTTGTGCGTCCTCAGCCTATTGCTGTCTGTCACCTGGTATATAGCTCAGCTGCTCCAATCAATCCCTGCCTGAGCATAGTGTTTCATTCAGTGTGTGTTTGCACTCTGAAGGTGCCAGGTCCCGTTCTGTGTTCTCTTGTCTGCCTATCCTGGAGGCTGTATTTCCAGGCCTGTCTGAACACGCTCCTAGCCTGTTCCTCCCACCTTCTAGGGGCCGATTACCTAGACCCGTTCCTGTATCTTGTCTGTCCAGTCTGAACACGCTCCTAGCCTGTTCCTCCCGCCTTCTAGGGGCCGATTACCTAGACCCGCTCCTGTATCTTGTCTGTCCTGTCTGAACACGCTCCTTGCCTGTTCGTCCCGCCTCTCTGGGGGCAGTATTCCCAGACCCGCTCTTGTATCCCGCTGCAGTGTCGGTCTCCTCTGTACACTCAGTTCCAGTCTGAACTCTCTCCTATCCTTTACCTGTTTTGCCTCTATGTCCGTTCCCTTCCTTTTTCTACAGAGTCTGAACTCGTACCTAACTCCTGCTTGTTGTCTCTGTACTCCCGTTTGTGAGTTTGTGGTCCACTCGCTACTTCACTGCAAGTACCCTGTGGGTATCTGGCTCTGCCTTTCTCTTCCTGTCTGTTCTGTGTGAACAGAACCCTGTTCCCCCTGCTCTGACTTGATCACCGCTCCGGCGGTTCTAGCCTGCTCTGGCTCCTTTGCTCACTGCTCCGGCAGTTCTAGCCTGCTCTGACTCCTTTGCTCACCGCTCCGGCGGTTCTAGCCTGCTCTGACTCCTATGCTCACCGCTCCGGCGGTTCTAGCCTGCTCTGACTCCTTTGCTCACCGCTCCGGCGGTTCTAGCCTGCTCTGGCTCCTTTGCTTACTGCTCCGGCGGTTCTAGCCTGCTCTGACTCCTTTGCTCACCGCTCCGGCGGTTCTAGCCTGCTCTGACTCCTTTGCTTACCGCTCCGGCGGTTCTAGCCTGCTCTGACTCCTTTGCTCGCTGCTCCGGCAGCCTAGCTCCGCTCTGACCCTTTTGCTCACTGCTCCGGCAGTCTCGCTCCGCTCTTATCCTTTTGCTCACTGCTCCGGCAGTCTTGCTCCACTCTTGCTCACCGCTCCAGGCGGCCTCGTCCTGCTTTACTCTTGCTCACTGCTCCGGCAGTCTCGCTCAGCTCTGACCCTTTGCTCACTGCTCCTGGCGGCCTTGTCCTGCTCTACTCTTGCTCACCGCTCCAGGCGGTCTTGTCCTGCCCTGTTCTCGCTCACTTCTTTGGGTGGCCTCACTCTGCTGTGTTTGTCCGCCACATCTGTGGTTCTGTTCCTGAGTCCCAGTGTGTACTGGGTCCTATCCCGCCAGTGTCCCTACCTGCTAGTGCCTCCCTGTCTGCACTCTAGCTGTGCTTGCCTGTACCCCTCTGCCTGTATTGTTCCTGAGTCCCAGTGTGTACTGGTTCTATCCCGCCTGTGTTCCTACCAGTCGTGCCTGCTAGAGATGAGCGTTGTTCTACTCGAACTGTTCGCCAATCTCAAATTCGAGCTGTTTTGGGCGGTGTTCGAGCCGGTCGGCGAACACGAACAATTTGAGAAAAATTCGGCTGTTCGAGGTTATGTTCGATAACTGTTCGTGCACCAAAATCATAACTGGATTTTTTCTCAGTAATGATGAAAATTAATGTTAATACGCAGTTTGAGTGTACAGCGGGGCGGGGGGAGGAGCAGGGGATGGATCTCTGCAGGAACAATGAAGATCTCCATTTTTTTTTCTCTTTCCCCCATTTGCAGTGGGGAGGTGCAATCTGTCAGCCTATCAGCAGCGCACACACGGAGCGAAGTGCTTTTTTTCACACAAGCAAGGGCATGTGTGATTGGCAGTGTATGTCACATGTCCTTGCCCTATAAGACCAAGCCATTTTCCCCGTCGCCACCATTTTCTCACTGCTGCAGCTGCGTGTTAGACGGCACCGCTGTTGCTGTGTGCGCTATACCTTGTTAATTTCAAGACAATTTTCGCACAAATATACAGATAGCTTGGGAGTAGGGAATAGTTGTGATTGCAGTCCTTTTAAGGACTAGGTTACAGCATTTCCTACGACTTTTATCAGGCAGGTCTGTGCTCTTAAATAGATAGATTGTGGGAGTAAAGACTAATTGTAATTGGAGTCCTTTTCAGGACTAGGTTACATCAGTTCCTATCAGTTTTTGCCAGGTAGGTCTGTGCCAGTGCTGTGCAAGTTTTTTTCACAGCATTTGGCTGAATCTAGCAAAGCTAATCCTTTTTGGCCTATTGCAGAGTGTGTTAGTCAGTGGAGTAGCCTATCTGTGTTGCAAGATATACCACCTGTGTATAGAATACCAATTTTTTTACTGCACCTAGTGAAGTAAAATCTTTTGGGCATAGCATCATTCTATTAGTCCATCTATACTGACCTCCATCAGGTTGCAAACTGAATATAATTTTTTTCTGCATCTAGCTCTGAAAAAATATTTGGGCTTCTAGCAGTGTGTGGGACTTGGTCTATTAGTCCATCTATACTGACCTCCATCAGGTTGCAAATTAAAAATAATTTTTTTCTGCATCTAGCTCTGAAAAAATATTTGGGCTTCTAGCAGTGTGTGGGACTTGGTCTATTAGTCCATCTATACTGACCTCCATCAGGTTGCAAATTAAAAATAATTTTTTTCTTCATTTAGCTCTGAAAAAATATTTGGGCTTCTAGCAGTGTGTGGGACTTGTTCTATTAGTCCTTCTATACTGACGTCCAGCAGGTTGCAAATTGAATATAATTTTTTTCTGCATCTAGCTCTGAAAAAATATTTAGGCTTCTAGCGGTGTGTGGGACTTGGTCTATTAGTCCATCTATACTGACCTCCATCAGGTTGCAAATTAAAAATAATTTTTTTCTGCATCTAGCTCTGAAAAAATATTTGGGCTTCTAGCAGTGTGTGGGACTTGGTCTATTAGTCCATCTATACTGACCTCCATCAGGTTGCAAATTAAAAATAATTTTTTTCTGCATCTAGCTCTGAAAAAATATTTGGGCTTCTAGCAGTGTGTGGGACTTGGTCTATTAGTCCATCTATACTGACCTCCATCAGGTTGCAAATTGAATAAAAAAAATTTCTGCATCTAGCTCTGAAAAAATATTTGGGCTTCTAGCGGTGTGTGGGACTTGGTCTATTAGTCCATCTATACTGACCTCCATCAGGTTGCAAATTAAAAATAATTTTTTTCTGCATCTAACCCAGCCAATAGTTTTGGCCTAATACCACAGTTTGGCCACTCAGCTCTGCTCGGTTACCATCCATTGTTTTTTTGTGCAAACAACTCCCGAGTTGTGAATTAGTTAACCACCAAAATGAGTGGAAAAAGGCCTGCTGCTGGTGGAAAGGGGAATAGGCGTGTTGGGAAGGGGAAAAATGGTTGTGTCCGTGGGGTAGGTGCAGAAGAAAGACCATCTTCCAGCCAAAAATGTCTACTTCTTTTAGCGGACAATGTGATAAGATCCCTTTCTTACGGCCACGCCAATCGCTACAAATTCCAGATGAGGCACAAAAACAGCAGGTGCTTCAACGGATATCAAGTGCTCCTTTAAGTGGGCTCTCCTCCACATCAACTTCAACATCACAAATACTCCAGTCCTCAAAGGTGTCACCCAAATCGCACTTGCTTCCTCACAGCTCCCAAATCTCCAGCTGCCCGTCTGAGTATGAGGTAGAACAGATGGTTGAGTCTGCAGAGCTGTTTACTCATACTATAGCCTGGGAATCAGAGGTCGACTCCAGCGCTTCTGTGAATCCAGACGAGGAAATGATCTGCACTGATGCCCAGAATCTTTATGAGTCGGATCCAGGACCAGACGCAGAAGGTTCTGACCATAATGTAGACCCTCATTCCCAAACTGTAACTCCTGTTGGTTGAGACAATGAGGAAGACGATGATAAGACTCAAATACCTGATTGGAGCGACAACTTTAGTTTTTTGTCAGGGCAGGAACAGGTTGGCTCTGAGGACGACGGGTGTGATAACGCACAGGGTGATGATGATGAGGTCGGAGATCCCACTTACTGTCAACCCACAGTCAGCCAAGAGATGAGGTCAGCAGAGGAGGTGGAGGAAGATGCTAGTGACGACGAGGTCAGGTTGCGCCTTCCTGGACAGAGACGTAGTACTGGAAGCACGTCAACAACTGCATCCTCAAACACAACTCTGCCTCTCACCACAAGTCGTGGTGGCTCTTCAGGTCGCATGGGTGCTAAGCCTTGCATAGCCTGGGCATTTTTTCAGATCGATAAAGATGACCCAACTCGTGTTATCTGTAACATTTGTCAGCAAAAGCTAAGTAGAGGCCAAAAAATACATAGTTTGAGTACTTCATGCATGAACCGGCACATGGACATGAAGCATAAGTTGCAGTGGGAAGCTCAGTGTGCTACAATGCGGTCTAGCCGGCCGGGCCAACCACCGTCTGCCATATCTTGTGCATCCGCGGCCTCTTCATCCTCTGTGACTGGGGGGACAGCAGTCACACCTGTTTTGGGGCGCAGACCTGCCACCTCTTTACCCGCAACAGCCAGCGTGATTGGCAGGTCATCATTTTCTTTGGAGGTGTTAACACCAGCTGGTCTTGAGCGCTGTCCGACATCGATAGCACCACCTTTGGATCAAGGCAACCTAACATGTCCGCCTGCATCTTCCTCACAGACCGGCAGTTTGCCGGGGACACCCTTATCAACCCCGTCTAAGCACAATAGCCAGCCCTCGGTCCCTCAGATGTGGACAAGTAAAAGACCATTTCCTCCTAGCCATGAGAAAGCTAAGAGGTTGAATTTCACCATCTGCAAGCTCTTGGCTACAGAAATGCTGCCTTTCCGCCTGGTGGACACAGAGGATTTTCGAGACCTTATGTCCGTCGCAGTGCCCCAGTACCAGATGCCCAGTCGGCACTACTTCTCAAAGAAAGGTGTGCCTGCGCTCCACCAGCATGTCGCACACAACATCACCGCTTCTTTGAGAAACTCTGTGTGTGACAGGGTGCATTTCACCACAGACACTTGGACGAGTAGGCATGGACAGGGGCGTTACATGTCGCTGACTGGGCACTGGGTAACTATGGTGACAGCAGGACAAGGGGCTGCTGTCCAAGTCTTGCCGTCCCCACGAGTTGTGCGTCAATCCTCTTTATGTCATTTTTCCTCCACTGCTTCTGCCTCCTCAACCTCTTCTCGGTCTTCCACCTGCACCCAAAGCCTGTCTGGTCATGCCACAAGCTTTCTAACTGCGCAGAAGGGATCCTGCACACCTCCTTACTATGCAGGCAGTAGGGCTCAACGTCATCAGGCGGTTTTTACATTGAAATGTCTGGGAAATGTGAGTCACACAGCTGAGGAGTTGTGGTCAGCTCTGGAGAACCAATTTCATGAATGGTTGTCTCCACTGGACCTGAAACCAGGGAAGGCCGTGTGCGACAATGCTGCAAACCTGGGTGCGGCCCTTCGCCGGGGCAATGTCACACACGTGCCTTGTATGGCTCACGTGTTGAACCTGGTTGTCCAGCAATTTTTAGCCCACTATCCCAGACTAGATGGCCTTCTGCAGAGGGCACGGTCGCTGTGTGCTCACTTCCGCCGTTCGCATCCCGCAGCTCAGCGACTTACATCTCTACAGAAGTCGTTGGGCCTGCCACTTCACCGGCTAAAATGCGATGTGCCTACCCGGTGGAATTCAACTCTGCACATGTTGCAGCGACTGTGGCAGCACCGACAAGCCCTGGTGCAATACGTTCTGACGTATAGCCTGGGCCAACGAGATTCAGAGGTGGGGCAAATCACGCTGGAGGAGTGGTCTCAGATCAGGGACCTATGCACCCTTCTGCACAGTTTTGAAATGGCGACGAAGATGTTTAGTGCTGACGATGCCATTATCAGCATGACTATTCCGGTGATTTACATGCTGGAGCACATGTTAAACAGAATTCGGAGTCAGGTGGTGGCACAAGAGGAGGTGGAGGAAGTAGAGGAGGAGGAGTTGTATGCGGAAGGGCTAACATCTGCAAGGTCCAGACGGTCGGCAGCACCAGGGCGGCAGGCATGTGAGGGTGGGGGAGATGATTTTACCAGGGCGCATGGTAGCAGCCAAACTAGTGAGGAAGGTGCAGGAGCCCAGGAAGAAGTGGAGGACGAACTGATGGAAGACTCATCAGATGAGGGAGACCTTGATCACATTTCTGTTGTGCGAGGTTGGGGGGAGAGGACAGAGGAAGGAAGCATGATTGTTACCTCGCCACCAACACAACAGGGACTTGGTGCTCCTGGATGCGCAACACACATGAGTGCCTTCTTGCTGCACTACCTGCAACATGACCCTCGAATTGTGAGAATTAGAAATAATCCTGACTACTGGGTTGCCACACTGTTAGATCCCCGGTACAAAAGTAAATTTGCAGAAATTATTCCTGCCATAGAAAGGGATGCACGCATGCAGGAGTATCAGCAGGAGTATCAGCAGAGACTGTTGCAGAATCTTACATGTGCTTTTCCACAAAATACCAGTGGTGCACGTAGTGAATCTCACAGTTCCAACTTGCCAACCGTGGGACCGTCAAGTGTTCAGCACTCAAACCGTAACAGAACCACAGTATCTGCTGGTAACATCAATTTTGCGGAATCATTTCACCACTTTTTAGCCCATCCTTTGCAAGGCCACAGGAGACAAGAAGTCAACGCCTAGAGACGATGGTACAGGAGTATCTCCAAGTAAACATTGAAGCCACGACTGTGTCACTGGACCCTTGCTCTTTTTGGGCTTCCAATCTGGATAAATGGCCGGAGCTAGCCACTTACGCCTTGGAGATCTTGTCATGCCCCGCAGCCAGCGTTCTGTCTGAACGTGTGTTCAGCGCTGCTGGTGGTGTGCTGACAGATAAGCGCACGCGGCTCTCCACTGATAATGTAGACAGACTCACGTTCATAAAGATGAACAAATCATGGATCCGAAACGACTTTTCTACCCCTGTGTCATCCTGGGGAGAGTAAAAGCTTGATGATTGGTTAAAATCACCCTACCAACCGTTTTAAGCTTTCAAATTACTAATCATGTTTATCTGTATCTTGACTGGAAAATAATTTGGGCTTTGTAGCAGTGTGCAGCACTGATCCTATTAGGCCATCTATAATAAGCTTCACCAGATTTAAAATTAAAAATAATTTTTAGCTGCATCTAGCCCGGAAAATAATTTTGGGGCTCCGAGATGCGCAAGACACATAAGTGCCTTCTTGCTGCACTACCTGCAGCATGACCCTCATATTGTCAGAATTCGAAGTAATCATGACTACTGGGTTGCCACACTCTTAGATCCCCCAAACTTTTCGATCAACCTTTTCATTTTAATAAAGACCAAAAAAATGGTCATTTTTGAAATTATAAGCATTAGCAGGTTGTTAGAAACTGAAATCAAACAGTTTTCAACTCAAAACTTTATTCTAGGTGATGTTACATTTTCACATAGGACCCCTTGTTGGAAAGGAGCTTCTGAACTCTCTCGTCCATTGAATTTGTCAGGTTTTGGATGGTTTCTGCTTCAATTGTTTTGCATGAGGACAGAATACCCTCCCAGAGCTGTTGCTTAGATGTGAACTGCCTCCCGCCATCATAGACACTCCTTTTAATGATTCTCCAAAGGTTCTGAATGGGGTAGAGGTCAGGGGAGCATGGGGGTCACACCATAAGTTTGTCCCCTTTTATGCCCATATCAGCCAGAGATGCAGATGTTTTATGTGCAGCATGAGATGGTGCATTATCATGCAGAAAAATGATCTTGCTGTGAAATACACGGTTCTTCTTCTTGAACCATGGCAGGAAGTGCTGTTTGAGAAAATCCACATACATTATGGAGTTCATCTTTAGCGCCTTCAGGGATCCTAAAGGGGCCGACAATCTCTCTCCCCATGATTCCAGCCCAAAACATTACTCCACCTCCTCCTTGTTGGCGCTGTAGCCGTGTTTGCGTGGGGTGTCCATCAACCAGCCATCCTCCACTCCATTCATCTGGACCATCGAGCGCTGCACGGCACTCATCCGTGAACAAAACAGTTTTGAAATCAGTCTTCATGTAATGTTTGGCCCACTGGAGCCGTTTCTGCTTGTGTGAAGTGGATAGAGGAGGTCGACAGGATGGCGTATGCACAGCTGCAAACCTCTGAAGGACCCTGCATCTTGTTGTTCGGGGGACGTTGGAGGCACAAGCAGCTTCAAAAACTTGTCTGCTGCTATGACAAGGCTTTTTTGCCGCTGCTCTTTCAACCTGACGTAATTGCCTGTAGGAAAGAGTCCTCAATTTGCCCTTATCAGCACGCACACGTGTGTACTGTGAATCAGCTACATACTTCTTGATTGCCAAGACACTTCATCCTGATCATCGCACAATGTTGATTGTAGTCATGCCTTGACCTAAACACTCCACAATTTGTTGCTTCTCAGCAGCCGACACATCCCTTTTCTTTCCCATTTTGGCAGAAAATGTAGGCTGCTTAATAATGTGAGAGAGCCTTCTTAAGTAGTCTTGCCTTTCATTGGACACACCTGCCAAACTAATTAGCACAGGTGTCTGCAATTGCTTACAGTGATATAAAGAGCCCTGACACACATCACCATCAATGAGTTTAACTGACAAACAAACAAATTCTTCCCTTATCACTCCTAAACACTTTTTGCATAATAATTTGGAACGCGGTGTACATGTGCTTTTCCACAAAACACCAGTGGTTCACGTAGTGAATCTTACAGTTCTAACTTGCCAACCGTGGTCTGTATGGAATTGTTCAATAAAGGGCCCAAAATTAAGATAACATAGATGGGAGAGGTCTCTATGAATAGGAATTCCTAAGTATTTGATACCCTGTGAGGGCCAGGCAAAGGGAAAGTTGGACTGGATGGAATCCTATATGGATTTAGGGAGGGAGACATCGAGGGCCTCAGACTTCGCTGCATTGATTTTAAAATTTTACCATGTAACAAAGTGATCTATTTCAGCCATAACAGCAGGGATGGATATATGTGATTGAGTGATATATACTAGGACATCATCAGCAAATAGAGAGCACTTGTACTCGGTGCCTCCCACCTCAATCCACCTAATATTGGGGTTATGGCGAATTGATGAGAGCAGGTGCTCCGTCACTAGGATGTATAAGAGAGGGGACAGAGGACATCCCTGCCTTGTCCCATTGGTGATTGTGAAAGGTGATGAAAATGTTCTGACGCACCCCCTGGGCCTTGGGACACCCGGAGCCGGACCCTTTTTGGTGGATGCTGGTGGTTGTAGTCTTCGTGGCGGCGATCCGGTTCCGTGGCTCAGGGCGGTCAAACCAGTGGCGGAACTATTTATGTGGTTTTGATGTTTAAATGTCCGACTACGCCACCCGTGGATTGCGGTCAGAGTGAACCGCCGCTACAGGGCAGACCGCTAACGCTGGTGTTGTGGGTGCAGCAGAGCGTAGCATAACTCCCCACGGGAGGAGTATAGCCTCAGGGCAGTGTATGCGGAGGATGGGGGTGATGGTGCAGGGCAGCAGCAGTAACGACACGGAGTCAGTGATGCAGTTCAGGGCCTTTACTCACAGTTCTTATTATCCAGACCACGTCTGCAGGTAACGGCTACCCACGTCGTACTGTGCTCACCAGGTGAGGGGCTCAGACAACTCCCAGATAACTTTGGAGCGCTTCACAGGACCCCCTTTGTGTGTCCTTTGTCTGGCCTTTCTTACCAAACACTTCTGTCCGGCTGCCTCGGGCCTCCTCTTGGTAAACTTGGCGCCAGTTTCCCTGACCCTATGTGGTGCCTTCCTAGCGGGTGGAGCAAGGGGCTGCGCCACATAAAATGTCAGAGCCTCCGGTTTCTAGCTGAGGGTCGTTTCCTGCCTCCACTAATTCGGGGACCGGTCTTCCCCTTTGGCCTGACCCCTCCACGCAGGTGGATTCGGGCGTGCGGTGGCGACTCGCCCGTCCGCACCCCTGGGATCCCTTCATTCCTCGTTCCTGGAGCCTTCTCCGCTCCTCTTCCTTCCTTCTCCCTCTTGCAGGCCTGGGCCTCTGTTACTAGGCCCGCCTCCGGAGCAGAGCTCATGCAGAGCCCCTGCTCCCTGCCACTTCTGCTCAGACTTCTCTGCACTGAACTAAGATGGTGCCCACCTTTTATACTCCCTTCTCAATGCACCCAGGAACTGCTTCCTCCCTGCTCCTGCACTGCAGGGTTCCCCTTCCTCAGTGTTCCCTCCCCCCACTCCAGCCAGGGACAGGGACTGTCGTTCCCATCTCAGGGGCATATTGTTCGCCCTGCCCCACGTCAATGTGGTGTAATGCATGCAGGTGTCGGGTCCTGATCCACACTCCATCCTTATCTGAGAGTGAGATATCACACCTCTGGGCTAGGTGCAATACGTCTGTAGCAACCGAGCCCTCGGTGCTACAGTTCCATTTATCTTCAGCCTAGGTGACGTATTGTGATACAGGGCCGTGATTTTGGCTATAAAAGGGTCCCCTAGACCCCTACCCCAAGCTTTTTAAGAGAATCATATATGGCGTGCCAGGAGACTCTATGGAATGCTTTCTCAGCATCCAACGAGAGTATCTACTTACAAATTTTTAACTGCATCTAGCCCAGGAAATACTTTGTGCCTAGTAGCAGTGTCTGCTAGTCAGCGGATTATCCCGGCTGTTAAGCAAGCTACACCACCTGTAGTTTGGACACTTAATTTTTTCAAAGGAAATGCTTCGGGACCACGGGATACTTAGTGAAGAGCATCAGGAGGCACCCCAAGGCATAGGGGCTGGGACTGGCACTAGGATGCCTTGCGGTGGACAGCCGAGCTCGATCCTTATAAAAGCTTTTTAACTGCAGCAGCTTTAGTGGACGCTACTGGAGCTGGAATTACGCGGCTGCTGGCATGAGACTTGCCCTCCAATAGATCCTTGTAAATGGATTTAAAGTGTATTCATTCAAATTAGAGGGACAATTTAAATTAAAAAGCTTAGAGCTGCCTCCACCACAGGGGGGCTCTCTCGACCCACCAGCGGACAGGCACCAGTATTGGGAGAGGGGGGCTGGCCGTCAGGGTTCACCGCGGCTCTGGCACAAACCCGGCGACACGGAGGTGGCACGGGCAGGAGCGGACTGGCCGTCTCGGCTTCTCACTTTTTGGATTTTAGAAGGGCATGACATGCCTATATCTGTGTCTCCCCCTCCTTTTACTCCTCCACCTCTTTTCTTTTCGCATGACTATATGTACTTGTCACTTTTCCATGTGTTAGTTGTGTCTTCTGAGCAGTTTGTCAGCTTTTGGACACCTTTGAAGGTGTTTTCTATGTGTTTCTATGTGTTTTTGTTTGCCTGCCATTGGTTTTAACGGTGTTCGAAGGTGTTCGACGAACAGTTCGACGAACAGTTCGGCGAACACACGGGTGTTCGACGAACCGAACCGAACTCGAACACTACGGGGGTGGCTCAACACTAGTGCCTGCCTATACCAACCAGTCCGTGCGCCAGCCTAACCAGTCTGTTCCTGTATTCCCCTGTGTGGGTCAACAGCCGTGTCCGGGGTCTGTCCTGGAGTAGCACCTGGTCCTTCTGCTCGGTTCCTCCTTGGTGCACTGGCGTCGTATGCCGTCGTGCGACCCTGGTCGGATCGGGTGAATACCTAGTTACGCCCCTCCAGGCATTCACTCTCCGGCACGGTCCAGTGGAATCACACGCACACGCCGCTCAGCCCGGGCGTGTGCATTACAGCATGCTCAGGCCATGGTTCCCGTTGAGCCCCACGGCCTTCGCTCTCTGAGAAGTTTTCCAGCGAATACATGCATTAAAATAAATAAATAATTTTTTTTTTTCCCTTTAGCTGAGTTCCAGGCGAATTACCCACCCGTCCAGATGGATCTATCTGCTATCGTTCCTGCGGATCCGCTACGTTACTATGGGGATCCAAGACAAAGTCGTGCATTTGTGGAGCAATGCATGCTACACTTCAAGTTCTACCCTCTATGTTTTCCCACCGATCGGGTTAAGGTGGCATTCATTATGTCTTACCTGGCGGGTGATGCCTTGGAATGGATCAACCCCCTATATGAAACACAGGATCCGATCCTCCTGGACCTAATGGCCTTCCTGGTGGCCTTTCTAATGGTCTTCGATTATCCTAACCCGGAGGCTCCTGCTGAAGCTTCACTTCCCAATATCCCGGAGCAGCCCCGATGGGTAATGTGTGTGGGTAGCGCAATAGTCCTCCAGCCCAATGAGACTACTGCCCACCCAGAATCCTCACAGGGTGACTACGCTTTCCGGAATACTTCTCCCAACCTCAAGAGGCAGTCCAGACGTGCTAGACGTACAGGCAAGCTGTCACGCCAGGGTCTGTCCTCCCTGAGACCTCCTGACCCCAACCTTGAAGTCCCTACTGAAGCTTCATCTCCCTGTATCCCGGAGAGGCCCCAACGGGTAATGTGCGTGGGTAGTGCACAAGTTCTCATGCCCGAAGAGACTTCTGCCCATCCAGACTCCACACAGAAGAACTTCCTGCACCCGGCATCAGATGCTTCACCCACTTTAACCGGTGTGCACTTCCACGGATGCTCCAAAGCTGTGGTTACCTCTGAGTCTGTGCACCTCTACTACCTGGCGGAGGACCCTCTGTTGCCTCCTGAATCCTCCGGTATACCACTCGATGACAAATGGAGAGAGACTTCTCTACACCCGGTACACGATACTTTGTCCGCTTCGTCCTGTGAGCCTGACAATGGGTACCCTAAAGTGGTAGTTACCCCCAAGTCTCTACACCCCTCCGACCAGGCGGAGGACCTCCAGTTGTCTCCAGAACCCTTCGTGGTGCTACCTGGTAGCGAAAGGACAGAGACTCTCCTATACTCTGTACCTGATACCTCGCTCGCTTCGTCCAGTGAGTCCAACCTAGTGTACTCCGAAGCAGAAGTTACTCCCGAGTCTCTACACCCCTCCGACCAGGCGGAGGACCTCCAGTAGTCTCCAGAACCCTTCGGGGTGCTACCTGGTAGCGAAAGGACAGAGACTCTCCTATACTCTGTACCTGATACCTCGCTCGCTTCGTCCAGTGAGTCCAACCTAGTGTACTCCAAAGCAGAGGTTACTCCCGAGACTCTACACCCCTCCGACCAGGCGGAGGACCTCCAGTTGTCTCCAGAACCCTTCGGGGTGCCACCTGGTGGTGAATGGACAGAGACTTTCCTATATCCTGGATCTGATACCTCGCTCGCTTCGTCCAGTGAGTCCGACCTTGTATACTCTGAAGCAGAGGTTACCCATGAGTCTCTACACCCCTCTGACCAGACGGAGGACCTCCAGTTGTCTCCAGAACCCTTTGGGGTGCCACCTGGTGGTGAATGGACAAAGAAGTTTCTATATCCTGGATCTGATACCTTGCTTGCTTCGTTCAGTGAGTTCGACCTAGTGTACTCTGAAGCAGAGGTTACCCATGAGTCTCTACACCCCTCTGACCAGGCGGAGGACCTTCAGTTGTCTCCAGAACCCTTCGGGGTGCCACCTGGTGGTGAATGGACAGAGACCTTCCTATACTCGGTACCCGATACCTCGCCTGCTTCCTCCAGTGAGTCCGACCTAGTGTACTCTGAAGCAGATGTTTTCTCTGAGCCTCTGCACTCTTCTGACCTGGCGGAGGACCTCCAGTTGTTTCCTGAATTCTCCGGGGTACCACCAGATCACAAAGAGACAGTGACTTTTCCTCTTTATGTACCTGATAACCCGTCTATTTCTTCCTGTGAGCTTGACAAGATGTACCTCGAAGCAGAGATTACCCCAAAGTCTATGTCCCCCTCCAACACGGTGAAGGACTTCCAGTTGTCTCCTGTACCCTCTGGGGTGCCACCTGAAAGTATGTGGAGAGAGACTTCCTTGTGTGCTGTTCCTGGTACTCCTCCCGTTTCGTCTGTTGCTGAGGATGGCTGGATAGGAGGTAGCATCCTAGCTAACCAGATGGGATCAATTTTTCCTGTGGACAGTGGAAGTGATCTCCTTGAAGTGAACGACTGGTCCTCGAATTCCCTGCGGAAGATTCTGGCAGGCCTGAAGAAGAGGGGGCGTAAGGGGGGGGTACTGTAACATACCTGGCGGCGTCCTTGCATGGTGGTCCATCTCCCACTGTGCAAGAACGCGCACTTGATCTCTTGTCCAGAATGTCTCTCTGGCTTCCCTCCATGCTGTCTGTTTGCTTCTGTGTGCTGCTGCTTAAGGGCGGCGCCCGATCACTTCCTGCTTTTTGTACCTGCTGTGGGTCACACCCCTTGTGCGTCCTCAGCCTATTGCTGTCTGTCACCTGGTATATAGCTCAGCTGCTCCAATCAATCCCTGCCTGAGCATAGTGTTTCATTCAGTGTGTGTTCGCACTCTGAAGGTGCCAGGTCCCGTTCTGTGTTCTCTTGTCTGCCTATCCTGGAGGCTGTATTTCCAGGCCTGTCTGAACACGCTCCTAGCCTGTTCCTCCCGCCTTCTAGGGGCCGATTACCTAGACCCGCTCCTGTATCTTGTCTGTCCTGTCTGAACACGCTCCTTGCCTGTTCGTCCCGCCTCTCTGGGGGCAGTATTCCCAGACCCGCTCTTGTATCCCGCTGCAGTGTCGGTCTCCTCTGTACACTCAGTTCCAGTCTGAACTCTCTCCTATCCTTTACCTGTTTTGCCTCTATGTCCGTTCCCTTCCTTTTTCTACAGAGTCTGAACTCGTACCTAACTCCTGCTTGTTGTCTCTGTACTCCCGTTTGTGAGTTTGTGGTCCACTCGCTACTTCACTGCAAGTACCCTGTGGGTATCTGGCTCTGCCTTTCTCTTCCTGTCTGTTCTGTGTGAACAGAGCCCTGTTCCCCCTGCTCTGACTTGATCACCGCTCCGGCGGTTCTAGCCTGCTCTGGCTCCTTTGCTCACTGCTCCGGCAGTTCTAGCCTGCTCTGACTCCTTTGCTCACCGCTCCGGCGGTTCTAGCCTGCTCTGACTCCTATGCTCACCGCTCCGGCGGTTCTAGCCTGCTCTGACTCCTTTGCTCACCGCTCCGGCGGTTCTAGCCTGCTCTGGCTCCTTTGCTTACTGCTCCGGCGGTTCTAGCCTGCTCTGACTCCTTTGCTCACCGCTCCGGCGGTTCTAGCCTGCTCTGACTCCTTTGCTTACCGCTCCGGCGGTTCTAGCCTGCTCTGACTCCTTTGCTCGCTGCTCCGGCAGCCTAGCTCCGCTCTGACCCTTTTGCTCACTGCTCCGGCAGTCTCGCTCCGCTCTTATCCTTTTGCTCACTGCTCCGGCAGTCTTGCTCCACTCTTGCTCACCGCTCCAGGCGGCCTCGTCCTGCTTTACTCTTGCTCACTGCTCCGGCAGTCTCGCTCAGCTCTGACCCTTTGCTCACTGCTCCTGGCGGCCTTGTCCTGCTCTACTCTTGCTCACCGCTCCAGGCGGTCTTGTCCTGCCCTGTTCTCGCTCACTTCTT
The DNA here is from genome assembly GCF_046119375.1 of Phyllobates terribilis. Classification (NCBI taxonomy): domain Eukaryota; kingdom Metazoa; phylum Chordata; class Amphibia; order Anura; family Dendrobatidae; genus Phyllobates; species Phyllobates terribilis. Next base: position 505,212,855 of record NW_027362762.1, read on the forward strand.
TGGGTGGCCTCACTCTGCTGTGTTTGTCCGCCACATCTGTGGTTCTGTTCCTGAGTCCCAGTGTGTACTGGGTCCTATCCCGCCAGTGTCCCTACCTGCTAGTGCCTCCCTGTCTGCACTCTAGCTGTGCTTGCCTGTACCCCTCTGCCTGTATTGTTCCTGAGTCCCAGTGTGTACTGGTTCTATCCCGCCTGTGTTCCTACCAGTCGTGCCTGCTAGAGATGAGCGTTGTTCTACTCGAACTGTTCGCCAATCTCAAATTCGAGCTGTTTTGGGCGGTGTTCGAGCCGGACGGCGAACACGAACAATTTGAGAAAAATTCGGCTGTTCGAGGTTATGTTCGATAACTGTTCGTGCACCAAAATCATAACTGGATTTTTTCTCAGTAATGATGAAAATTAATGTTAATACGCAGTTTGAGTGTACAGCGGGGCGGGGGGAGGGGCAGGGGATGGATCTCTGCAGGAACAATGAAGATCTCCATTTTTTTTTCTCTTTCCCCCATTTGCAGTGGGGAGGTGCAATCTGTCAGCCTATCAGCAGCGCACACACGGAGCGAAGTGCTTTTTTTCACACAAGCAAGGGCATGTGTGATTGGCAGTGTATGTCACATGTCCTTGCCCTATAAGACCAAGCCATTTTCCCCGTCGCCACCATTTTCTCACTGCTGCAGCTGCGTGTTAGACGGCACCGCTGTTGCTGTGTGCGCTATACCTTGTTAATTTCAAGACAATTTTCGCACAAATATACAGATAGCTTGGGAGTAGGGAATAGTTGTGATTGCAGTCCTTTTAAGGACTAGGTTACAGCATTTCCTACGACTTTTATCAGGCAGGTCTGTGCTCTTAAATAGATAGATTGTGGGAGTAAAGACTAATTGTAATTGGAGTCCTTTTCAGGACTAGGTTACATCAGTTCCTATCAGTTTTTGCCAGGCAGGTCTGTGCCAGTGCTGTGCAAGTTTTTTTCACAGCATTTGGCTGAATCTAGCAAAGCTAATCCTTTTTGGCCTATTGCAGAGTGTGTTAGTCAGTGGAGTAGCCTATCTGTGTTGCAAGATATACCACCTGTGTATAGAATACCAATTTTTTTACTGCACCTAGTGAAGTAAAATCTTTTGGGCATAGCATCATTCTATTAGTCCATCTATACTGACCTCCATCAGGTTGCAAACTGAATATAATTTTTTTCTGCATCTAGCTCTGAAAAAATATTTGGGCTTCTAGCAGTGTGTGGGACTTGGTCTATTAGTCCATCTATACTGACCTCCATCAGGTTGCAAATTAAAAATAATTTTTTTCTGCATCTAGCTCTGAAAAAATATTTGGGCTTCTAGCAGTGTGTGGGACTTGGTCTATTAGTCCATCTATACTGACCTCCATCAGGTTGCAAATTAAAAATAATTTTTTTCTTCATTTAGCTCTGAAAAAATATTTGGGCTTCTAGCAGTGTGTGGGACTTGTTCTATTAGTCCTTCTATACTGACGTCCAGCAGGTTGCAAATTGAATATAATTTTTTTCTGCATCTAGCTCTGAAAAAATATTTGGGCTTCTAGCGGTGTGTGGGACTTGGTCTATTAGTCCATCTATACTGACCTCCATCAGGTTGCAAATTAAAAATAATTTTTTTCTGCATCTAGCTCTGAAAAAATATTTGGGCTTCTAGCAGTGTGTGGGACTTGGTCTATTAGTCCATCTATACTGACCTCCATCAGGTTGCAAATTAAAAATAATTTTTTTCTGCATCTAGCTCTGAAAAAATATTTGGGCTTCTAGCAGTGTGTGGGACTTGGTCTATTAGTCCATCTATACTGACCTCCATCAGGTTGCAAATTAAAAATATTTTTTTTCTTCATTTAGCTCTGAAAAAATATTTGGGCTTCTGGCAGTGTGTGGGACTTGTTCTATTAGTCCTTCTATAATGACCTCCAGCAGGTTGCAAATTGAATATAATTTTTTTCTGCATCTAGCTCTGAAAAAATATTTGGGCTTCTAGCGGTGTGTGGGACTTGGTCTATTAGTCCATCTATACTGACCTCCATCAGGTTGCAAATTAAAAATAATTTTTTTCTGCATCTAGCTCTGAAAAAATATTTGGGCTTCTAGCGGTGTGTGGGACTTGGTCTATTAGTCCATCTATACTGACCTCCATCAGGTTGCAAATTAAAAATAATTTTTTTCTGCATCTAGCTCTGAAAAAATATTTGGGCTTCTAGCAGTGTGTGGGACTTGGTCTATTAGTCCATCTATACTGACCTCCATCAGGTTGCAAATTGAATAAAAAAAAATTCTGCATCTAGCTCTGAAAAAATATTTGGGCTTCTAGCGGTGTGTGGGACTTGGTCTATTAGTCCATCTATACTGACCTCCATCAGGTTGCAAATTAAAAATAATTTTTTTCTGCATCTAACCCAGCCAATAGTTTTGGCCTAATACCACAGTTTGGCCACTCAGCTCTGCTCGGTTACCATCCATTGTTTTTTTGTGCAAACAACTCCCGAGTTGTGAATTAGTTAACCACCAAAATGAGTGGAAAAAGGCCTGCTGCTGGTGGAAAGGGGAATAGGCGTGTTGGGAAGGGGAAAAATGGTTGTGTCCGTGGGGTAGGTGCAGAAGAAAGACCATCTTCCAGCCAAACTAAAATGTCTACTTCTTTTAGCGGACAATGTGATAAGATCCCTTTCTTACGGCCACGCCAATCGCTACAAATTCCAGATGAGGCACAAAAACAGCAGGTGCTTCAACGGATATCAAGTGCTCCTTTAAGTGGGCTCTCCTCCACATCAACTTCAACATCACAAATACTCCAGTCCTCAAAGGTGTCACCCAAATCGCACTTGCTTCCTCACAGCTCCCAAATCTCCAGCTGCCCGTCTGAGTATGAGGTAGAACAGATGGTTGAGTCTGCAGAGCTGTTTACTCATACTATAGCCTGGGAATCAGAGGTCGACTCCAGCGCTTCTGTGAATCCAGACGAGGAAATGATCTGCACTGATGCCCAGAATCTTTATGAGTCGGATCCAGGACCAGACGCAGAAGGTTCTGACCATAATGTAGACCCTCATTCCCAAACTGTAACTCCTGTTGGTTGAGACAATGAGGAAGACGATGATAAGACTCAAATACCTGATTGGAGCGACAACTTTAGTTTTTTGTCAGGGCAGGAACAGGTTGGCTCTGAGGACGACGGGTGTGATAACGCACAGGGTGATGATGATGAGGTCGGAGATCCCACTTACTGTCAACCCACAGTCAGCCAAGAGATGAGGTCAGCAGAGGAGGTGGAGGAAGATGCTAGTGACGACGAGGTCAGGTTGCGCCTTCCTGGACAGAGACGTAGTACTGGAAGCACGTCAACAACTGCATCCTCAAACACAACTCTGCCTCTCACCACAAGTCGTGGTGGCTCTTCAGGTCGCATGGGTGCTAAGCCTTGCATAGCCTGGGCATTTTTTCAGATCGATAAAGATGACCCAACTCGTGTTATCTGTAACATTTGTCAGCAAAAGCTAAGTAGAGGCCAAAAAATACATAGTTTGAGTACTTCATGCATGAACCGGCACATGGACATGAAGCATAAGTTGCAGTGGGAAGCTCAGTGTGCTACAATGCGGTCTAGCCGGCCGGGCCAACCACCGTCTGCCATATCTTGTGCATCCGCGGCCTCTTCATCCTCTGTGACTGGGGGGACAGCAGTCACACCTGTTTTGGGGCGCAGACCTGCCACCTCTTTACCCGCAACAGCCAGCGTGATTGGCAGGTCATCATTTTCTTTGGAGGTGTTAACACCAGCTGGTCTTGAGCGCTGTCCGACATCGATAGCACCACCTTTGGATCAAGGCAACCTAACATGTCCGCCTGCATCTTCCTCACAGACCGGCAGTTTGCCGGGGACACCCTTATCAACCCCGTCTAAGCACAATAGCCAGCCCTCGGTCCCTCAGATGTGGACAAGTAAAAGACCATTTCCTCCTAGCCATGAGAAAGCTAAGAGGTTGAATTTCACCATCTGCAAGCTCTTGGCTACAGAAATGCTGCCTTTCCGCCTGGTGGACACAGAGGATTTTCGAGACCTTATGTCCGTCGCAGTGCCCCAGTACCAGATGCCCAGTCGGCACTACTTCTCAAAGAAAGGTGTGCCTGCGCTCCACCAGCATGTCGCACACAACATCACCGCTTCTTTGAGAAACTCTGTGTGTGACAGGGTGCATTTCACCACAGACACTTGGACGAGTAGGCATGGACAGGGGCGTTACATGTCGCTGACTGGGCACTGGGTAACTATGGTGACAGCAGGACAAGGGGCTGCTGTCCAAGTCTTGCCGTCCCCACGAGTTGTGCGTCAATCCTCTTTATGTCATTTTTCCTCCACTGCTTCTGCCTCCTCAACCTCCTCTCGGTCTTCCACCTGCACCCAAAGCCTGTCTGGTCATGCCACAAGCTTTCTAACTGCGCAGAAGGGATCCTGCACACCTCCTTACTATGCAGGCAGTAGGGCTCAACGTCATCAGGCGGTTTTTACATTGAAATGTCTGGGAAATGTGAGTCACACAGCTGAGGAGTTGTGGTCAGCTCTGGAGAACCAATTTCATGAATGGTTGTCTCCACTGGACCTGAAACCAGGGAAGGCCGTGTGCGACAATGCTGCAAACCTGGGTGCGGCCCTTCGCCGGGGCAATGTCACACACATGCCTTGTATGGCTCACGTGTTGAACCTGGTTGTCCAGCAATTTTTAGCCCACTATCCCAGACTAGATGGCCTTCTGCAGAGGGCACGGTCGCTGTGTGCCCACTTCCGCCGTTCGCATCCCGCAGCTCAGCGACTTACATCTCTACAGAAGTCGTTGGGCCTGCCACTTCACCGGCTAAAATGCGATGTGCCTACCCGGTGGAATTCAACTCTGCACATGTTGCAGCGATTGTGGCAGCACCGACAAGCCCTGGTGCAATACGTTCTGACGTATAGCCGGGGCCAACGAGATTCAGAGGTGGGGCAAATCACGCTGGAGGAGTGGTCTCAGATCAGGGACCTATGCACCCTTCTGCACAGTTTTGAAATGGCGACGAAGATGTTTAGTGCTGACGATGCCATTATCAGCATGACTATTCCGGTGATTTACATGCTGGAGCACATGTTAAACAGAATTCGGAGTCAGGTGGTGGCACAAGAGGAGGTGGAGGAAGTAGAGGAGGAGGAGTTGTATGCGGAAGGGCTAACATCTGCAAGGTCCAGACGGTCGGCAGCACCAGGGCGGCAGGCATGTGAGGGTGGGGGAGATGATTTTACCAGGGCGCATGGTAGCAGCCAAACTAGTGAGGAAGGTGCAGGAGCCCAGGAAGAAGTGGAGGACGAACTGATGGAAGACTCATCAGATGAGGGAGACCTTGATCACATTTCTGTTGTGCGAGGTTGGGGGGAGAGGACAGAGGAAGGAAGCATGATTGTTACCTCGCCACCAACACAACAGGGACTTGGTGCTCCTGGATGCGCAACACACATGAGTGCCTTCTTGCTGCACTACCTGCAACATGACCCTCGAATTGTGAGAATTAGAAATAATCCTGACTACTGGGTTGCCACACTGTTAGATCCCCGGTACAAAAGTAAATTTGCAGAAATTATTCCTGCCATAGAAAGGGATGCACGCATGCAGGAGTATCAGCAGAGACTGTTGCAGAATCTTACATGTGCTTTTCCACAAAATACCAGTGGTGCACGTAGTGAATCTCACAGTTCCAACTTGCCAACCGTGGGACCGTCAAGTGTTCAGCACTCAAACCGTAACAGAACCACAGTATCTGCTGGTAACATCAATTTTGCGGAATCATTTCACCACTTTTTAGCCCATCCTTTGCAAGGCCACAGGAGACAAGAAGTCTGACACATAGTCAACGCCTAGAGACGATGGTACAGGAGTATCTCCAAGTAAACATTGAAGCCACGACTGTGTCACTGGACCCTTGCTCTTTTTGGGCTTCCAATCTGGATAAATGGCCGGAGCTAGCCACTTACGCCTTGGAGATCTTGTCATGCCCCGCAGCCAGCGTTCTGTCTGAACGTGTGTTCAGCGCTGCTGGTGGTGTGCTGACAGATAAGCGCACGCGGCTCTCCACTGATAATGTAGACAGACTCACGTTCATAAAGATGAACAAATCATGGATCCGAAACGACTTTTCTACCCCTGTGTCATCCTGGGGAGAGTAAAAGCTTGATGATTGGTTAAAATCACCCTACCAACCGTTTTAAGCTTTCAAATTACTAATCATGTTTATCTGTATCTTGACTGGAAAATAATTTGGGCTTTGTAGCAGTGTGCAGCACTGATCCTATTAGGCCATCTATAATAAGCTTCACCAGATTTAAAATTAAAAATAATTTTTAGCTGCATCTAGCCCGGAAAATAATTTTGGGGCTCCGAGATGCGCAAGACACATAAGTGCCTTCTTGCTGCACTACCTGCAGCATGACCCTCATATTGTCAGAATTCGAAGTAATCATGACTACTGGGTTGCCACACTCTTAGATCCCCCAAACTTTTCGATCAACCTTTTCATTTTAATAAAGACCAAAAAAATGGTCATTTTTGAAATTATAAGCATTAGCAGGTTGTTAGAAACTGAAATCAAACAGTTTTCAACTCAAAACTTTATTCTAGGTGATGTTACATTTTCACATAGGACCCCTTGTTGGAAAGGAGCTTCTGAACTCTCTCGTCCATTGAATTTGTCAGGTTTTGGATGGTTTCTGCTTCAATTGTTTTGCATGAGGACAGAATACCCTCCCAGAGCTGTTGCTTAGATGTGAACTGCCTCCCGCCATCATAGACACTCCTTTTAATGATTCTCCAAAGGTTCTGAATGGGGTAGAGGTCAGGGGAGCATGGGGGTCACACCATAAGTTTGTCCCCTTTTATGCCCATATCAGCCAGAGATGCAGATGTTTTATGTGCAGCATGAGATGGTGCATTATCATGCAGAAAAATGATCTTGCTGTGAAATACACGGTTCTTCTTCTTGAACCATGGCAGGAAGTGCTGTTTGAGAAAATCCACATACATTATGGAGTTCATCTTTAGCGCCTTCAGGGATCCTAAAGGGGCCGACAATCTCTCTCCCCATGATTCCAGCCCAAAACATTACTCCACCTCCTCCTTGTTGGCGCTGTAGCCGTGTTTGCGTGGGGTGTCCATCAACCAGCCATCCTCCACTCCATTCATCTGGACCATCGAGCGCTGCACGGCACTCATCCGTGAACAAAACAGTTTTGAAATCAGTCTTCATGTAATGTTTGGCCCACTGGAGCCGTTTCTGCTTGTGTGAAGTGGATAGAGGAGGTCGACAGGATGGCGTATGCACAGCTGCAAACCTCTGAAGGACCCTGCATCTTGTTGTTCGGGGGACGTTGGAGGCACAAGCAGCTTCAAAAACTTGTCTGCTGCTATGACAAGGCTTTTTTGCCGCTGCTCTTTCAACCTGACGTAATTGCCTGTAGGAAAGAGTCCTCAATTTGCCCTTATCAGCACGCACACGTGTGTACTGTGAATCAGCTACATACTTCTTGATTGCCAAGACACTTCATCCTGATCATCGCACAATGTTGATTGTAGTCATGCCTTGACCTAAACACTCCACAATTTGTTGCTTCTCAGCAGCCGACACATCCCTTTTCTTTCCCATTTTGGCAGAAAATGTAGGCTGCTTAATAATGTGAGAGAGCCTTCTTAAGTAGTCTTGCCTTTCATTGGACACACCTGCCAAACTAATTAGCACAGGTGTCTGCAATTGCTTACAGTGATATAAAGAGCCCTGACACACATCACCATCAATGAGTTTAACTGACAAACAAACAAATTCTTCCCTTATCACTCCTAAACACTTTTTGCATAATAATTTGGAACGCGGTGTACATGTGCTTTTCCACAAAACACCAGTGGTTCACGTAGTGAATCTTACAGTTCTAACTTGCCAACCGTGGTCTGTATGGAATTGTTCAATAAAGGGCCCAAAATTAAGATAACATAGATGGGAGAGGTCTCTATGAATAGAAATTCCTAAGTATTTGATACCCTGTGAGGGCCAGGCAAAGGGAAAGTTGGACTGGATGGAATCCTATATGGATTTAGGGAGGGAGACATCGAGGGTCTCAGACTTCGCTGCATTGATTTTAAAATTTTACCATGTAACAAAGTGATCTATTTCAGCCATAACAGCAGGGATGGATATATGTGATTGAGTGATATATACTAGGACATCATCAGCAAATAGAGAGCACTTGTACTCGGTGCCTCCCACCTCAATCCACCTAATATTGGGGTTATGGCGAATTGATGAGAGCAGGTGCTCCGTCACTAGGATGTATAAGAGAGGGGACAGAGGACATCCCTGCCTTGTCCCATTGGTGATTGTGAAAGGTGATGAAAATGTTCTGACGCACCCCCTGGGCCTTGGGACACCCGGAGCCGGACCCTTTTTGGTGGATGCTGGTGGTTGTAGTCTTCGTGGCGGCGATCTGGTTCCGTGGCTCAGGGCGGTCAAACCAGTGGCGGAACTATTTATGTGGTTTTGATGTTTAAATGTCCGACTACGCCACCCGTGGATTGCGGTCAGAGTGAACCGCCGCTACAGGGCAGACCGCTAACGCTGGTGTTGTGGGTGCAGCAGAGCGTAGCATAACTCCCCACGGGAGGAGTATAGCCTCAGGGCAGTGTATGCGGAGGATGGGGGTGATGGTGCAGGGCAGCAGCAGTAACGACACGGAGTCAGTGATGCAGTTCAGGGCCTTTACTCACAGTTCTTATTATCCAGACCACGTCTGCAGGTAACGGCTGCCCACGTCGTACTGTGCTCACCAGGTGAGGGGCTCATACAACTCCCAGATAACTTTGGAGCGCTTCACAGGACCCCCTTTGTGTGTCCTTTGTCTGGCCTTTCTTACCAACACTTCTGTCCGGCTGCCTCGGGCCTCCTCATGGTAAACTTGGCGCCAGTTTCCCTGACCCTATGTGGTGCCTTCCTAGCGGGTGGAGCAAGGGGCTGCGCCACATAAAATGTCAGAGCCTCCGGTTTCTAGCTGAGGGTCGTTTCCTGCCTCCACTAGTTCGGGGACCGGTCTTCCCCTTTGGCCTGACCCCTCCACGCAGGTGGATTCGGGCGTGCGGTGGCGACTCGCCCGTCCGCACCCCTGGGATCCCTTCATTCCTCGTTCCTGGAGCCTTCTCCGCTCCTCTTCCTTCCTTCTCCCTCTGTTACTAGGCCCGCCTCCGGAGCAGAGCTCATGCAGAGCCCCTGCTCCCTGCCACTTCTGCTCAGACTTCTCTGCACTGAACTAAGATGGTGCCCACCTTTTATACTCCCTTCTCAATGCACCCAGGAACTGCTTCCTCCCTGCTCCTGCACTGCAGGGTTCCCCTTCCTCAGTGTTCCCTCCCCCCACTCCAGCCAGGGACAGGGACTGTCGTGCCCATCTCAGGGGCATATTGTTCGCCCTGCCCCACGTCAATGTGGTGTAATGCATGCAGGTGTCGGGTCCTGATCCACACTCCATCCTTATCTGAGAGTGAGATATCACACCTCTGGGCTAGGTGCAATACGTCTGTAGCAACCGAGCCCTCGGTGCTACAGTTCCATTTATCTTCAGCCTAGGTGACGTATTGTGATACAGGGCCGTGATTTTGGCTATAAAAGGGTCCCCTAGACCCCTACCCCAAGCTTTTTAAGAGAATCATATATGGCGTGCCAGGAGACTCTATGGAATGCTTTCTCAGCATCCAACGAGAGTATCTACTTACAAATTTTTAACTGCATCTAGCCCAGGAAATACTTTGTGCCTAGTAGCAGTGTCTGCTAGTCAGCGGATTATCCCGGCTGTTAAGCAAGCTACACCACCTGTAGTTTGGACACTTAATTTTTTCAAAGGAAATGCTTCGGGACCACGGGATACTTAGTGAAGAGCATCAGGAGGCACCCCAAGGCATAGGGGCTGGGACTGGCACTAGGATGCCTTGCGGTGGACAGCCGAGCTCGATCCTTATAAAAGCTTTTTAACTGCAGCAGCTTTAGTGGACGCTACTGGAGCTGGAATTACGCGGCTGCTGGCATGAGACTTGCCCTCCAATAGATCCTTGTAAATGGATTTAAAGTGTATTCATTCAAATTAGAGGGACAATTTAAATTAAAAAGCTTAGAGCTGCCTCCACCACAGGGGGGCTCTCTCGACCCACCAGCGGACAGGCACCAGTATTGGGAGAGGGGGGCTGGCCGTCAGGGTTCACCGCGGCTCTGGCACAAACCCGGCGACACGGAGGTGGCACGGGCAGGAGCGGACTGGCCGTCTCGGCTTCTCACTTTTTGGATTTTAGAAGGGCATGACATGCCTATATCTGTGTCTCCCCCTCCTTTTACTCCTCCACCTCTTTTCTTTTCGCATGACTATATGTACTTGTCACTTTTCCATGTGTTAGTTGTGTCTTCTGAGCAGTTTGTCAGCTTTTGGACACCTTTGAAGGTGTTTTCTATGTGTTTCTATGTGTTTTTGTTTGCCTGCCATTGGTTTTAACGGTGTTCGAAGGTGTTCGACGAACAGTTCGACGAACAGTTCGGCGAACACACGGGTGTTCGACGAACCGAACCGAACTCGAACACTACGGGGGTGGCTCAACACTAGTGCCTGCCTATACCAACCAGTCCGTGCGCCAGCCTAACCAGTCTGTTCCTGTATTCCCCTGTGTGGGTCAACAGCCGTGTCCGGGGTCTGTCCTGGAGTAGCACCTGGTCCTTCTGCTCGGTTCCTCCTTGGTGCACTGGCGTCGTATGCCGTCGTGCGACCCTGGTCGGATCGGGTGAATACCTAGTTACGCCCCTCCAGGCATTCACTCTCCGGCACGGTCCAGTGGAATCACACGCACACGCCGCTCAGCCCGGGCGTGTGCATTACTGCATGCTCAGGCCATGGTTCCCGTTGAGCCCCACGGCCTTCGCTCTCTGAGAAGTTTTCCAGCGAATACATGCATTAAAATAAATAAATAATTTTTTTTTTTCCCTTTAGCTGAGTTCCAGGCGAATTACCCACCCGTCCAGATGGATCTATCTGCTATCGTTCCTGCGGATCCGCTACGTTACTATGGGGATCCAAGACAAAGTCGTGCATTTGTGGAGCAATGCATGCTACACTTCAAGTTCTACCCTCTATGTTTTCCCACCGATCGGGTTAAGGTGGCATTCATTATGTCTTACCTGGCGGGTGATGCCTTGGAATGGATCAACCCCCTATATGAAACACAGGATCCGATCCTCCTGGACCTAATGGCCTTCCTGGTGGCCTTTCTAATGGTCTTCGATTATCCTAACCCGGAGGCTCCTGCTGAAGCTTCACTTCCCAATATCCCGGAGCAGCCCCGATGGGTAATGTGTGTGGGTAGCGCAATAGTCCTCCAGCCCAATGAGACTACTGCCCACCCAGAATCCTCACAGGGTGACTACGCTTTCCGGAATACTTCTCCCAACCTCAAGAGGCAGTCCAGACGTGCTAGACGTACAGGCAAGCTGTCACGCCAGGGTCTGTCCTCCCTGAGACCTCCTGACCCCAACCTTGAAGTCCCTACTGAAGCTTCATCTCCCTGTATCCCGGAGAGGCCCCAACGGGTAATGTGCGTGGGTAGTGCACCAGTTCTCATGCCCGAAGAGACTTCTGCCCATCCAGACTCCACACAGAAGAACTTCCTGCACCCGGCATCAGATGCTTCACCCACTTTAACCGGTGTGCACTTCCACGGATGCTCCAAAGCTGTGGTTACCTCTGAGTCTGTGCACCTCTACTACCTGGCGGAGGACCCTCTGTTGCCTCCTGAATCCTCCGGTATACCACTCGATGACAAATGGAGAGAGACTTCTCTACACCCGGTACACGATACTTTGTCCGCTTCGTCCTGTGAGCCTGACAATGGGTACCCCAAAGTGGTAGTTACCCCCAAGTCTCTACACCCCTCCGACCAGGCGGAGGACCTCCAGTTGTCTCCAGAACCCTTCGTGGTGCTACCTGGTAGCGAAAGGACAGAGACTCTCCTATACTCTGTACCTGATACCTCGCTCGCTTCGTCCAGTGAGTCCAACCTAGTGTACTCCGAAGCAGAAGTTACTCCCGAGTCTCTACACCCCTCCGACCAGGCGGAGGACCTCCAGTTGTCTCCAGAACCCTTCGTGGTGCTACCTGGTAGTGAATGGACAGAGACTTTCCTATATCCTGGATCTGATACCTCGCTCGCTTCGTCCAGTGAGTCCGACCTTGTATACTCTGAAGCAGAGGTTACCCATGAGTCTCTACACCCCTCTGACCAGACGGAGGACCTCCAGTTGTCTCCAGAACCCTTTGGGGTGCCACCTGGTGGTGAATGGACAAAGACTTTTCTATATCCTGGATCTGATACCTTGCTTGCTTCGTTCAGTGAGTTCGACCTAGTGTACTCTGAAGCAGAGGTTACCCATGAGTCTCTACACCCCTCTGACCAGGCGGAGGACCTTCAGTTGTCTCCAGAACCCTTCGGGGTGCCACCTGGTGGTGAATGGACAGAGACCTTCCTATACTCGGTACCCGATACCTCGCCTGCTTCCTCCAGTGAGTCCGACCTAGTGTACTCTGAAGCAGATGTTTTCTCTGAGCCTCTGCACTCTTCTGACCTGGCGGAGGACCTCCAGTTGTTTCCTGAATTCTCCGGGGTACCACCAGATCACAAAGAGACAGTGACTTTTCCTCTTTATGTACCTGATAACCCGTCTATTTCTTCCTGTGAGCTTGACAAGATGTACCTCGAAGCAGAGATTACCCCCAAGTCTATGTCCCCCTCCAACACGGTGAAGGACTTCCAGTTGTCTCCTGTACCCTCTGGGGTGCCACCTGAAAGTATGTGGAGAGAGACTTCCTTGTGTGCTGTTCCTGGTACTCCTCCCGTTTCGTCTGTTGCTGAGGATGGCTGGATAGGAGGTAGCATCCTAGCTAACCAGATGGGATCAATTTTTCCTGTGGACAGTGGAAGTGATCTCCTTGAAGTGAACGACTGGTCCTCGAATTCCCTGCGGAAGATTCTGGCAGGCCTGAAGAAGAGGGGGCGTAAGGGGGGGGTACTGTAACATACCTGGCGGCGTCCTTGCATGGTGGTCCATCTCCCACTGTGCAAGAACGCGCACTTGATCTCCTGTCCAGAATGTCTCTCTGGCTTCCCTCCATGCTGTCTGTTTGCTTCTGTGTGCTGCTGCTTAAGGGCGGCGCCCGATCACTTCCTGCTTTTTGTACCTGCTGTGGGTCACACCCCTTGTGCGTCCTCAGCCTATTGCTGTCTGTCACCTGGTATATAGCTCAGCTGCTCCAATCAATCCCTGTCTGAGCATAGTGTTTCATTCAGTGTGTGTTTGCACTCTGAAGGTGCCAGGTCCCGTTCTGTGTTCTCTTGTCTGCCTATCCTGGAGGCTGTATTTCCAGGCCTGTCTGAACACGCTCCTAGCCTGTTCCTCCCGCCTTCTAGGGGCCGATTACCTAGACCCGCTCCTGTATCTTGTCTGTCCTGTCTGAACACGCTCCTTGCCTGTTCGTCCCGCCTCTCTGGGGGCAGTATTCCCAGACCCGCTCTTGTATCCCGCTGCAGTGTCGGTCTCCTCTGTACACTCAGTTCCAGTCTGAACTCTCTCCTATCCTTTACCTGTTTTGCCTCTATGTCCGTTCCCTTCCTTTTTCTACAGAGTCTGAACTCGTACCTAACTCCTGCTTGTTATCTCTGTACTCCCGTTTGTGAGTTTGTGGTCCACTCGCTACTTCACTGCAAGTACCCTGTGGCTATCTGGCTCTGCCTTTCTCTTCCTGTCTGTTCTGTGTGAACAGAGCCCTGTTCCCCCTGCTCTGCCTTGCTCACCGCTCCGGCGGTTCTAGCCTGCTCTGGCTCCTTTGCTCACCGCTCCGGCAGTTCTAGCCTGCTCTGACTCCTTTGCTCACCGCTCCGGCGGTTCTAGCCTGCTCTGACTCCTATGCTCACCGCTCCAGCAGTTCTAGCCTGCTCTGACTCCTTTGCTCACCGCTCCGGCGGTTCTAGCCTGCTCTGGCTCCTTTGCTCACCGCTCCGGCGGTTCTAGCCTGCTCTGACTCCTTTGCTCACCGCTCCGGCGGTTCTAGCCTGCTCTGACTCCTTTGCTTACCGCTCTGGCGGTTCTAGCCTGCTCTGACTCCTTTGCTCGCTGCTCCGGCAGCCTTGCTCCGCTCTGACCCTTTTGCTCACTGCTCCGGCAGTCTCGCTCCGCTCTTATCCTTTTGCTCACTGCTCCGGCAGTCTTGCTCCACTCTTGCTCACCGCTCCAGGCGACCTCGTCCTGCTTTACTCTTGCTCACTACTCCGGCAGTCTCGCTCAGCTCTGATCCTTTGCTCACCGCTCCTGGCGGCCTTGTCCTGCTCTACTCTTGCTCACCACTCCAGGCGGTCTTGTCCTGCAATGTTCTCGCTCACTTCTTTGGGCGGCCTCACTCTGCTGTGCTTGTCCGCCACATCTGTGGTTCTGTTCCTGAGTCCCAGTGTGTACTGGGTCCTATCCCGCCAGTGTCCCTACCTGCTAGTGCCTCCCTGTCTGCACTCTAGCTGTGCTTGCCTGTACCCCTCTGCCTGTATTGTTCCTGAGTCCCAGTGTGTACTGGTTCTATCCCGCCTGTGTTCCTACCAGTCATGCCTGCCTATACCAACCAATCTGTGCGCTAGCCTAACCAGTCTGTTCCTGTATTCCCCTTTGTGGGTCAACAGCCGTGTCCGGGGTCTGTCCTGGAGTAGCACCTGGTCCCTCTGCTCGGTTCCTCCTTGGTACACTGGCGTCGTATGCCGTCATGCGACAATGCTCGGATCGGGTGAATACCTAGTTACGCCCCTCCAGGCATTCACTCTCCGGCACGGTCCAGTGGAATCACACGCACACGCCGCTCAGCCCGGGCGTGTGCATTACAGCGGGCTAAAAATTGCCCCGGCGAACGGCCGCACCCAGGTTTGCAGCATTGTCGCAAACGGCCTTCCCTGGTTTCAGGTCCAGTGGAGACAACCATTCATGAAATTGGTTCTCCAGAGCTGACCACAACTCCTCAGCTGTGTGACTCACATTTCCCAGACATTTCAAAGTAAAAACCGCCTGATGACGTTGAGCCCTACTGCCAGCATAGTAAGGAGGTGTGCAGGATCCCTTCTGCGCAGTTAGAAAGCTTGTGGCATGACCAGACAGGCTTTGGGTGCAGGTGGAAGACCGAGAGGAGGTTGAGGAGGCAGAAGCAGTGGAGGAACTTTGACATAAAGAGGATTGACGCACAACTCGTGGGGATGGCAAGACTTGGACAGCAGCCCCTTGTCCTGCTGTCACCATAGTTACCCAGTGCCCAGTCAGCGACATGTAACGCCCCTGTCCATGCCTACTCGTCCAAGTGTCTGTGGTGAAATGCACCCTGTCACACACAGAGTTTCTCAAAGAAGCGGTGATGTTGTGTGCGACATGCTGGTGGAGCGCAGGCACACCTTTCTTTGAGAAGTAGTGCCGACTGGGCATCTGGTACTGGGGCACTGCGACGGACATAAGGTCTCGAAAATCCTCTGTGTCCACCAGGCAGAAAGGCAGCATTTCTGTAGCCAAGAGCTTGCAGATGGTGAAATTCAACCTCTTAGCTTTCTCATGGCTAGGAGGAAATGGTCTTTTACTTGTCCACATCTGAGGGACCGAGGGCTGGCTATTGTGCTTAGACGGGGTTGATAAGGGTGTCCCCGGCAAACTGCCGGTCTGTGAGGAAGATGCAGGCGGACATGTTAGGTTGCCTTGATCCAAAGGTGGTGCTATCGATGTCGGACAGCGCTCAACACCAGCTGGTGTTACCACCTCCAAAGAAAATGATGACCTGCCAATCACGCTGGCTGTTGCGGGTAAAGAGGTGGTAGGTCTGCGCCCCAAAACAGGTGTGACTGCTGTCCCCCCAGTCACAGAGGATGAAGAGGTCGCAGATGCACAAGATATGGCAGACGGTGGTTGGCCCGGCCGGCTAGGCCGCATTGTAGCACACTGAGCTTCCCACTGCAACTTATGCTTCATGTCCATGTGCCGGTTCATGCATGAAGTACTCAAACTATGTATTTTTTGGCCTCTACTTAGCTTTTGCTGACAAATGTTACAGATAACACGAGTTGGGTCATCTTTATCGATCTGAAAAAATGCCCAGGCTATGCAAGGCTTAGCACCCATGCGACCTGAAGAGCCACCACGACTTGTGGTGAGAGGCAGAGTTGTGTTTGAGGATGCAGTTGTTGATGTGCTTCCAGTACTACGTCTCTGTCCAGGAAGGCGCAACCTGACCTCGTCGTCACTAGCATCTTCCTCCACCTCCTCTGCTGACCTCATCTCTTGGCTGACTGTGGGTTTGACAGTAAGTGGGATCTCCAACCTCATCATCATCACCCTGTGCGTTATCACACCCGTCGTCCTCAGAGCCAACCTGTTCCTGCCCTGACAAAAAACTAAAGTTTTGAGTCTCATCATCGTCTTCCTCATTGTCTCCACCAACAGGAGTTACAGTTTGGGAATGAGGGTCTACATTATGGTCAGAACCTTCTGCGTCTGTTCCTGGATCCGACTCATAAAGATTCTGGGCATCAGTGCAGATCATTTCCTCGTCTGGATTCACAGAAGCGCTGGAGTCGACCTCTGATTCCCAGGCTATAGTATGAGTAAACAGCTCTGCAGACTCAACCATCTGTTTTACCTCATACTCAGACGGGCAGCTGGAGATTTGGGAGCTGTGAGGAAGCAAGTGCGATTGAGGTGACACCTTTGAGGACTGGAGTATTTGTGATGTTGAAGTTGATGTGGAGGAGAGCCCACTTAAAGGAGCACTTGATATCCGTTGAAGCACCTGCTGTTTTTGTGCCTCATCTGGAATTTGTAGCGATTGGCGTGGCCATAAGAAAGGGATCTTATCACATTGTCCGCTAAAAGAAGTAGACATTTTAGTTTGGCTGGAAGATGGTCTTTCTTCTGCAGATGTTACTGTTGCTTTAACACCTACCCCACGGACACAACCTTTTTTCCCCTTCCCAACACGAATATTCCCCTTTCCACCAGCAGCAGGCCTTTTTCCACTCATTTTGGTGGTTAACTAATTCACAACTCTGGAGTTGTTTGCACAAAAATACAATGGATGGGAACCGAGCAGAGCTGAGTGGCCAAACTGTGGTATTAGGCCAAAACTATTGGCTGGGTTAGATGCAGAAAAAAATTATATTCAATTTGCAACCTGATGGAGGTCAGTATAGATGGACTAATAGAACAAGTCCCACTCACAGCTAGAAGCCCAAATATTTTTTCAGAGGTAGATGCAGAAAAAAATTGTATTCAGTTTGCAACCTGATGGAGGTCAGTATAGATGGACTAATAGAACAAGTCCTACACACAGCTAGAAGCCCAAATATTTTTTCAGAGGTAGATGCAGAAAAAAAATATATTCAGTTTGCAACCTGATGGAGGTCAGTATAGATGGACTAATAGAGAAAGTCCCACACACTGCTAGAAGGCCAAATATTTTTTCAGAGCTAGATGCAGAAAAAAATTATATTCAGTTTGCAACCTGATGGAGGTCAGTATAGATGGAATAATAGAACAAGTCCCACACACAGCTAGAAGGCCAAATATTTTTTCAGAGGTAGATGCAGATAAAAATTATTTTTAATTTCCAGCCTGATGGAGGTCAGTATAGATGGACTAATAGAGAAAGTCACACACACTGCTAGAAGGCCAAATATTTTTTCAGAGCTAGATGCAGACAAAAAATTATTTTGAATTTGCAACCTGATGGAGGTCAGTATAGATGGACTAATAGAGAAAGTCCCACACACTGCTAGAAGGCCAAATATTTTTTCAGAGCTAGATGCAGACAAAAAATTATTTTGAATTTGCAACCTGATGGAGGTCAGTATAGATGGACTAATAGAGAAAGTCCCACACACTGCTAGAAGGCCAAATATTTTTTCAGAGCTAGATGCAGACAAAAAATTATTTTTAATTTGCAACCTGATGGAGGTCAGTATAGATGGACTAATAGAGAAAGTCCCACACACAGCTAGAAGCCCAAATATTTTTTCAGAGGTAGATGCAGATAAAAATTATTTTTAATTTGCAACCTGATGGAGGTCAGTATAGATGGACTAATAGAGAAAGTCCCACACACTGCTAGAAGGCCAAATATTTTTTCAGAGCTAGATGCAGACAAAAAATTATTTTGAATTTGCAGCGTGATGGAGGTCAGTATAGATGGACTAATAGAACAAGTCCCACACACTGCTAGAAGGCCAAATATTTTTTCAGAGCTAGATGCAGAAAAAAATTATATTCAGTTTGCAACCTGATGGAGGTCAGTATAGATGGACTAATAGAACAAGTCCCACACACTGCTAGAAGCCCAAATATTTTTTCAGAGCTAGATGCAGAAAAAAATTATATTCAATTCGCAACCTGATGGAGGTCAGTATAGATGGGCTAATAGAATGATGCTATGCCCAAAAGATTTTTCTTCACTAGGTGCAGTAAAAAAATTGGTATTCTATACACAGGTGGTATATCTTGCAACACAGATAGGCTACTCCACTGACTAACACACTCTGCAATAGGCCAAAAAGGATTAGCTTTGCTAGATTCAGCCAAATGCTGTGAAAAAAACTTGCACAGCACTGGCACAGACCTGCCTGGCAAAAACTGATAGGAACTGATGTAACCTAGTCCTGAAAAGGACTGCAATTACAATTAGTCTTTACTCCCACAATCTATCTATTTAAGAGCACAGACCTGCCTGATAAAAGTCATAGGAAATGCTGTAAACTAGTCCTTAAAAGGACTGCAATCACAACTATTCCCTACTCCAAAGCTATCTGTAGATTTGTGTGAAAATTGGCTTGAAATTAACAAGGTATAGCGCACACAGCAACAGTGGTGCCGTCTAACACGCAGCTACAGCAGTGAGAAAATGGTGGCGACGGGGAAAATGGCTTGGTCTTATAGGGCAAGGACATGTGACATACACTGCCAATGACACATGCCCTTGCTTGTGTGAAAAAAAGCACTTCGCTCCGTGTGTGGGCGCTGCTGATATGCTGACAGATTGCACCTCCCCACTGTAAATGCGGGAAAGAGAAAAAAAAATGGAGATCTTCATTATTCCTGCAGAGATCCATCCCCTGCCCCTCCCCCCACCCCGCTGTACACTCAAACTGTGTATTAACATTAATTTTCATCATTACTGAGAAAAAATCCAGTTATGATTTTGGTGCACGAACAGTTATCGAACATAACCTCGAACAGTCGAATTTTTCTCAAATCGTTCGTGTTCGCCGAACGGCTCGAACACCGCCCAAAACAGCTCGAATTTGAGATTGGCGAACAGTTCGAGTCGAACAACGCTCATCTCTAATCGTCAGCACTAAACATCTTCGTCGCCATTTCAAAACTGTGCAGAAGGGTGCATAGGTCCCTGATCTGAGACCACTCCTCCAGCGTGATTTGCCCCACCTCTGGATCTCGTTGGCCCATGCTATACGTCAGAACGTTTTGCACCAGGGCTTGTCGGTGCTGCAACAGTCGCTGCAACATGTGCAGACTTGAATTCCACCGGGTAGGCACATCGCATTTTAGTCGGTGAAGTGGCAGGCCCAACGACTTCTGTAGAGATGTAAGTCGCTGAGCTGCGGGATGCGAATGGCGGAAGTGAGCACACAGCGACCGTGCCCTCTGCAGAAGGCCATCTAGTCTGGGATAGTGGGCTAAAAATTGCTGACAACCAGGTTCAACACGTGAGCCATACAAGGCACGTGTGTGACATTGCCCCGGTGAAGGGCCACACCCAGGTTTGCAGCATTGTCGCACATGGCCTTCCCTGGTTTCAGGTCCAGTGGAGACAACAATTCATGAAATTGGTTCTCCAGAACTGACCACAACTCCTCAGCTGTGTGACTCACATTTCCCAGACATTTCAAAGTAAAAACCGCCTGATGACGTTGAGCCCTGCTGCCAGCATAGTAAGGAGGTGTGCAGGATCCCTTCTGCGCAGTTAGAAAGCTTGTGGCATGACCAGACAGGCTTTGGGTGCAGGTGGAAGACCGAGAGGAGGTTGAGGAGGCAGAAGCAGTGGAGGAACTTTGACATAAAGAGGATTGACGCACAACTCGTGGGGACGGCAAGACTTGGACAGCAGCCCCTTGTCCTGCTGTCACCATAGTTACCCAGTGCCCAGTCAGCGACATGTAACGCCCCTGTCCATGCCTACTCGTCCAAGTGTCTGTGGTGAAATGCACCCTGTCACACACAGAGTTTCTCAAAGAAGCGGTGATGTTGTGTGCGACATGCTGGTGGAGCGCAGGCACACCTTTCTTTGAGAAGTAGTGCCGACTGGGCATCTGGTACTGGGGCACTGCGACGGACATAAGGTCTCGAAAATCCTCTGTGTCCACCAGGCGGAAAGGCAGCATTTCTGTAGCCAAGAGCTTGCAGATGGTGAAATTCAACCTCTTAGCTTTCTCATGGCTAGGAGGAAATGGTCTTTTACTTGTCTACATCTGAGGGATCGAGGGCTGGCTATTGTGCTTAGACGGGGTTGATAAGGGTGTCCCCGGCAAACTGCCGGTCTGTGAGGAAGATGTAGGCGGACATGTTAGGTTGCCTTGATCCAAAGGTGGTGCTATCGATGTCGGACAGCGCTGAACACCAGCTGGTGTTACCACCTCCAAAGAAAATGATGACCTGCCAATCACGCTGGCTGTTGCGGGTAAAGAGGTGGCAGGTCTGCGCCCCAAAACAGGTGTGACTGCTGTCCCCCCAGTCACAGAGGATGAAGAGGTCGCGGATGCACAAGATATGGCAGACTGTGGTTGGCCCGGCCGGCTAGGCCGCATTGTAGCACACTGAGCTTCCCACTGCAACTTATGCTTCATGTCCATGTGCCGGTTCATGCATGAAGCACTCAAACTATGTATTTTTTGGCCTCTACTTAGCTTTTGCTGACAAATGTTACAGATAACACGAGTTGGGTCATCTTTATCGATCTGAAAAAATGCCCAGGCTATGCAAGGCTTAGCACCCATGCGACCTGAAGAGCCACCACGACTTGTGGTGAGAGGCAGAGTTGTGTTTGAGGATGCAGTTGTTGACGTGCTTCCAGTACTATGTCTCTGTCCAGGAAGGCGCAACCTGACCTCGTCGTCACTAGCATCTTCCTCCACCTCCTCTGCTGACCTCATCTCTTGGCTGACTGTGGGTTGACAGTAAGTGGGATCTCCAACCTCATCATCATCACCCTGTGCGTTATCACACCCGTCGTCCTCAGAGCCAACCTGTTCCTGCCCTGACAAAAAACAAAAGTTGTCGCTCCAATCAGGTATTTGAGTCTCATCATCATCTTCGTCATTGTCTCCACCAACAGGAGTTACAGTTTGGGAATGAGGGTCTACATTATGGTCAGAACCTTCTGCATCTGGTCCTGGATCCGACTCATAAAGATTCTGGGCATCAGTGCAGATCATTTCCTCGTCTGGATTCACAGAAGCGCTGGAGTCGACCTCTGATTCCCAGGCTATAGTATGAGTAAACAGCTCTGCAGACTCAACCATCTGTTCTACCTCATACTCAGACGGGCAGCTGGAGATTTGGGAGCTGTGAGGAAGCAAGTACGATTGGGGTGACACCTTTGAGGACTGGAGTATTTGTGATGTTGAAGTTGATGTGGAGGAGAGCCCACTTAAAGGAGCACTTGATATCCGTTGAAGCACCTGCTGTTTTTGTGCCTCATCTGGAATTTGTATCGATTGGCGTGGCCGTAAGAAAGGGATCTTATCACATTGTCCGCTAAAAGAAGTAGACATTTTAGTTTGGCTGGAAGATGGTCTTTCTTCTGCAGATGTTACTGTTGCTTTAACACCTACCCCACGGACACAACCTTTTTTCCCCTTCCCAACACGCCTATTCCCCTTTCCACCAGCAGCAGGCCTTTTTCCACTCATTTTGGTGGTTAACTAATTCACAACTCTGGAGTTGTTTGCACAAAAATACAATGGATGGGAACCAAGCAGAGCTGAGTGGCCAAACTGTGGTATTAGGCCAAAACTATTGGCTGGGTTAGATGCAGAAAAAAATTATATTCAATTTGCAACCTGATGGAGGTCAGTATAGATGGACTAATAGAACAAGTCCCACACACAGCTAGAAGCCCAAATATTTTTTCAGAGGTAGATGCAGAAAAAATTGTATTCAGTTTGCAACCTGATGGAGGTCAGTATAGATGGACTAATAGAACAAGTCCTACACACAGCTAGAAGCCCAAATATTTTTTCAGAGGTAGATGCAGAAAAAAAATATATTCAGTTTGCAACCTGATGGAGGTCAGTATAGATGGACTAATAGAGAAAGTCCCACAGACTGCTAGAAGTCCAAATATTTTTTCAGATCTAGATGCAGAAAAAAATTATATTCAGTTTGCAACCTGATGGAGGTCAGTATAGATGGACTAATAGAACAAGTCCCACACACAGCTAGAAGGCCAAATATTTTTTCAGAGGTAGATGCAGATAAAAATTATTTTTAATTTCCAGCCTGATGGAGGTCAGTATAGATGGACTAATAGAGAAAGTCCCACACACTGCTAGAAGGCCAAATATTTTTTCAGAGCTAGATGCAGACAAAAAATTATTTTGAATTTGCAACCTGATGGAGGTCAGTATAGATGGACTAATAGAGAAAGTCCCACACACTGCTAGAAGGCCAAATATTTTTTCAGAGCTAGATGCAGACAAAAAATTATTTTTAATTTGCAACCTGATGGAGGTCAGTATAGATGGACTAATAGAGAAAGTCCCAGACACAGCTAGAAGCCCAAATATTTTTTCAGAGGTAGATGCAGATAAAAATTATTTTTAAATTGCAACCTGATGGAGGTCAGTATAGATGGACTCATAGAGAAAGTCCCACACACTGCTAGAAGGCCAAATATTTTTTCAGAGCTAGATGCAGACAAAAAATTATTTTGAATTTGCAGCGTGATGGAGGTCAGTATAGATGGACTAATAGAACAAGTGCCACACACTGCTAGAAGGCCAAATATTTTTTCAGAGCTAGATGCAGAAAAAAATTATATTCAGTTTGCAACCTGATGGAGGTCAGTATAGATGGACTAATAGAACAAGTCCCACACACTGCTAGAAGCCCAAATATTTTTTCAGAGCTAGATGCAGAAAAAAATTATATTCAATTTGCAACCTGATGGAGGTCAGTATAGATGGGCTAATAGAATGATGCTATGCCCAAAAGATTTTACTTCACTAGGTGCAGTAAAAAAATTGGTATTCTATACACAGGTGGTATATCTTGCAACACAGATAGGCTACTCCACTGACTAACACACTCTGCAATAGGCCAAAAAGGATTAGCTTTGCTAGATTCAGCCAAATGCTGTGAAAAAAACTTGCACAGCACTGGCACAGACCTGCCTGGCAAAAACTGATAGGAACTGATGTAACCTAGTCCTGAAAAGGACTGCAATTACAATTAGTCTTTACTCCCACAATCTATCTATTTAAGAGCACAGACCTGCCTGATAAAAGTCGTAGGAAATGCTCTAACCTAGTCCTTAAAAGGACTGCAATCACAACTATTCCCTACTCCCAAGCTATCTGTAGATTTGTGCGAAAATTGGCTTGAAATTAACAAGGTATAGCGCACACAGCAACAGCGGTGCCGTCTAACACGCAGCTGCAGCAGTGAGAAAATGGTGGCGACGGGGAAAATGGCTTGGTCTTATAGGGCAAGGACATGTGACATACACTGCCAATGACACATGCCCTTGCTTGTGTGAAAAAAAGCACTTCGCTCCGTGTGTGCGCTGCTGATAGGCTGACGGATTGCACCTCCCCACTGTAAATGCGGGAAAGAGAAAAAAAAAATGGAGATCTTCATTATTCCTGCAGAGATCCATCCCGTGCCCCTCTCCCCACCCCGCTGTACACTCAAACTGCGTATTAACATTAATTTTCATCATTACTGAGAAAAAATCCAGTTATGATTTTGGTGCACGAACAGTTATCGAACATAACCTTGAACAGCCGAATTTTTCTCAAATCGTTCGTGTTCGCCGAACGGCTCGAACACCGCCCAAAACAGCTCGAATTTGAGATTGGCGAACAGTTCGAGTCGAACAACGCTCATCTCTAGTTAGAACTAGGTGTAAGGCCAGGTCCCACTGGATAAATGCAGGTAGAGAGGTACAGGTGGCGTATGCCGCTCCGTCCGTATTCCTCCTAGGATCCACTAAGCCTCCGGGCTTTTCTGACTGAGACGTGAAGTAACAGAGTCAGATATCGGGGGCCGGTCACCCCTCTTGCAGCAGGAGTCCCTCTGACTTGGCCAAATAAATATAAATAAATGCTGAAAAGACATGGGAACAGCATGAGGAAGACCCCCTGAAGCATCTCTGACTCCCAGGTCACTGCCTAAAAGTGTGCCCATCATACGTGATCCTTGGCACATGCGAATATGCCTCCCGCCGTGCACCTGTCGTTGCAGACTTGCAACAATCACTGTCCACGTCCTTGTCCCAGCGCAGCGCTCAGTTGTCCCTACCCCATTCGTTTCAATGCAAGCGCAAGTATGCAGCCAGCCACCCACTCACAGGCCGCAATACTAAACTGCCACATTTCTGGACTGCTTGCTTGCACTTAAAGTGTTGCCTTTTAGGCTTGTGGAGGCAGAAGCTGTCTGCAACCTTATGGCGGCGGCGGCGGCCGGGTTTCCATACTTGGTCCCCAGCCGCCACTATTTCTCCCATTATCGTCTCCGCCTTCCACAAGCTCTGGTCCCAGAACATTATCCATGCCCTCCCCAGTGCACTTACTGGGAAGGACCGCCTAACCACAAATACGTGGACAAGTCATTGTGGCCAGGGATAGTACGGAGCCAGTCCACAGCTTGTCAGTGAGAGTTGTATTTCACCACAGCCATATTTTTTAGCTTGGTGAAAGGACTGACTTTTGGGAAACCGTATCTACTCCAGCTGTCATTTCTCCCAGGAAGTCCTCTAATGCAGCTGGGCGCATAAGCAATGGCAGCAGCCCGTTCAACATCAGCTCGCACTTGTCGGTGGTGCTTCGACACACAAACATCTTTCTTTGCCCTTTAATTTCATGACTACAGAGTAGGGCAATGGCCTGATCTGCAATGTGGTTTCAGAAATAACATGCAATTAAGAACATCCAATCCACATTAAAAAAGGCAGTCATAATGTCCGGGAACCTTCCCACACACTTTTCTTAGCCAGGGCTACTACTCGGCAGGGTTGGACGGGCCCACCAGAGAACTGGAGACTCCTCCAGTGGGCCCTGGCTTCTCCATCAGGAGAATTCATAGTGCCGAGGTGAGACCATGATAATGATAGAGGCCACCATTTGCTTAGTTTTCTGTTACTTATTATGCAAGCGCACGATTGCAGCCAGTCACCCACCCACCAACAGGCTGCAATACTATACTGCTAAATTTTTGACAGCTGCTTGCACTTGAAATGTGGCCTTTTAGGCTCATGGAGGCGGAAGCTTTTCACAACCTCATGGTGAGGGCAGCGGCCAGGTGTCCATACTCTGTCGCAGCTGCCACTATTTCTCCCAGTATCGTCTCCGCCTTCCACAAGCAAGGGTCCCTGAACATTACTGCTGGTTCTTTTCTATGAGAATCTGCTTGCCTCCTACCAGCCTGGAATATTTCCAGTGAACTATGGTACGACACCATGGTATTAGCACTGCCCCCAGTATCAGTAGAGAAGCCATCCATAATTTCCTTCTCAGGAATTCTATTTGGTAGACTGAGTGGCTGCCCAAATACATTAGTTTCTCACAAAGGAGATGAAGATAGAGTGGCAGTAGGTGCAACTTTCTCCAGCCTGTTAGATATCAGAGGGGGAATGGCAGCACATTGGCTCAGTGGTTAGCACTGAAACCTTGCACCGCTGGGATCCTGGGTTCAAATCTCAGCAAGGACAACATCTGCAAGGAATTTGTATATTCTCCCCATGTTTGTGTGGGTTTCCACCTCAGTAAAAAAGGAGTCATAGAGTGTCCTGGAACCTTCCCACACACTTTTCTTAGCCAAGACTGCTTTTTGGGAGGGTTGGACGGTCCCACCAGAGAATCCTCGGGTGGGCCCTAGGTTCTCCATCAAGAGAGTTCATGATAGCGCAAACTTTGCAGCAGTTATGGGGCTCTTGAGCAGGGGAGAAAGGTGAGCCCTCAGAATTAAATCCTCTGGAGGGCCCAGTGTTTTTCTGTTTGAAACTGCTTCTCAGTGGGAGTTGTATTTCACCACAGCCATATTCTTTAGCTCGGTGAAAGGACTGGCATAGAGGGAAACCGTATCTACTCCTGCTGTCCTATACTGTTATTACGTGTGCAGTGACTGCAAGGGCTGCCAAAATTTGGACGCAACCCAATACCCCTTTGAAGAGACATAGAGGAGGGTCTCAGTAAAATCAATGTTCCCATTATAAAGGAGCTTGTCTCCTATAGTGGTAATACCCATGTTGCGACTGCAAGGGCTGCCAAAATATAGGAAGCACCCTACTAACAATTTAAAGACACATAGAGCTGGACCACAGTAATGACATGTTCCCATCAGAAAGAAGAGAGTCTGCTATACAATTATAGGGTATGCAGTGAGTCCAACTGCTGCCAAAATGTAGGAAAAACCCCACTAAAAATTTAAAGACACATATAGGTGGGCCACAGTAGCGAGTTTGACATGTTCCCATTAGAAAGGAGAGGGTTTGCTATTCAGTTATAGGGTATGCAGTGAGTCCAACGACTGCAAAAATTTAAGAAAAACCTCACTAACAATTTAAAGACACATAAAGGTGGGCCTCAGTACAAACATATTCCCATTAGAAAGGAGTGGGTCTAGCATACTGTTTGCCTATGCAGTGAAGCAACGGCTGCCAAAAATTTGGAGGAACTCCAATGCCCCTTGCAAGAGACGTAGAGGTCGGAGGGCCTCCTGAAAACAATGTTCCCATTATTAGGAAGTGGGTCTCGAATACTGTTTGCCTATACAGTGAAGCAACGGCTGCCAAAATTTGGAGGAATTCCAATTCCCCTTGCAAGAGATTTAGAGGTCGGAGGGCCTCCTGAAAACAATGTTCCCATTATTAGGAAGTGGGTCTCCCATACTGTTTACCTATGTAGTGAAGCAACGGCTGACAAAAATTTGGAGGAACTCCAATGCTCCTTGCAAGAGACATAGAGGTTGGAGGGCCTCCTGAAAACAATGTTCCCATTATTAGGAAGTGGGTCTCCCATACTATTTGCCTCTGCAGTGAAACAACGGCTGCTAAAAATTTGGAGGAACTCCAATGCCCCTTGCAAGAGACGTAGAGGTCGGAGGGCCTCCTGAAAACAATGTTCCCATTATTAGGAAGTGAGTCTCCCATACTGTTTGCCTATGCAGTGAAGCAACGGCTTCCATAAATTTTGAGGAACTCCAATGCCCCTTCAAAAAGACGTAAAGGTTGGAGGGCCTCCTGAAAACAATGTTCCCATTATTAGGAAGTGTATCTCCCATACTATTTGCCTATACAGTGAAGCAATGGCTGCCAAAAATATGGAGGAACTCCAATGCCCCTTGCAAGGGACGTAGAGGTCGGAGGATGTCCTGAAAACAATGTTCCCTTTATTGGGAACTGGGTCTCCCATACTGTTTGCCTATGCAGTGAAGCAACGGCTGCCAAAAGTTTGGAGGAACTCCAATGCCCCTTGGAAGAGATATGTTAATATCGTACATATGGTGGTGATATGGTGGTGGAGGAAGAGGATGCGGAGAAGGAGGTGGACAAGAGCAAATAGACAGAATCAGGAAGCGTATACCCATGTCTGGGTGTGAAGACAGACGTGCAGGGAAATAGAGTTAGACCTCCCAAAAAAAAACCACTGTAATTGAGTTTATGTTACGCTGCTATCATTCGGTTGTGTTGAGAAGTCTGACCCAATCCAGACCTTGTTAATTTTTACAAGAGTCAGCCTGTCAGCATTTTCAGTTGAAGATCGTATATAATTACACCGGCGGCACTAAAAACCCACTCTGACAAAATGCTAGCTGCAGGGCAGGCCAGGACATCCAAGGCGTAGAGAGCCAGTTCATGCCACATGTCCAGCTTGGATACCCGATAATTAAAAGGCTGGGTGCCCACGTAGCGTTTTACAAGCGTTTATGCTGCGGAATTTCCACAGCATAAACGCTAGGGAAGCGCTTGGTAATCCGCCCCCCATTGTCCCCAATGACAAGCCGCACTTTCAATGCCCATATTGCGGATTTTTCCGCAGCGTTAATGCTGCGCTCAAAAATCCGCAGCATGTCCATTAATTTTGCGGACACGCAGCGTAATCGCTGCCATTGACTTGCATTGGACCACGTGACATCCGCATCACTGCATTTGCACATGCGGATATCACACGGTTCAATGTGCGGATGGTACCCAAGTCTGGAGGAGAGAAGACTCTCATCCAGACCTGGGTACCATAGAAACTGTAAAAAAAAGAATTTAAAATAAAATATAAAGTTTATACTCACCTTCTGATGTCTTCCCGGTGTTTTGTCTGCTCCGTCCGGTGTCTTGCAATGTCCGCGTTGATATGAAGGACCTGACATGACGTCACTGAGTCATGTGACCCATCACATGACTCAATGACGTCACCGCAGGTCCTTCACACCCCTGCAAGAGTGCAAGACACCGGACGGAGCAGAATAACACTGGGAAGACATCAGAAGGTGAGTATAAACTTTATTTTTTTATTTTTCAACATTATTATTCTTTTTTTTAACTATCTTGGTCACACTACTATAAATCCATGCCGGTTGCATGGATTTATATAGTGTGAACAAGTTGTCAAGCACTTTTCCAAGTGATGCTAAAATCACTTGGAAAAGCGCTTGATAACCCGCATGCAGAAATGCATGCAAAGACGCTTCACAAACGCTTCTACCTGGCGGGAAAACCGCATTTAAAATCCGCATGCGTTTTTCCTGCCAGGGAGAAGAGTAAAAAATATGCACCATTTCTGCATCGTGGGCACTTAGCCTAAGACACAGAGGAGTCATGGAAGACGCTGGAACGGTCGGCAAGGTATTCCCTCACCATCTTCCGAAACTTTGCATTCCTTGTGAGAGTACCCCGTGCCTCAGAACCTGTGCAATGGGAGGGTCTGAGAAAACTGTCCCAGAACTTTGACAGTGTTCCCCTGCCTCTGCTGGATTGCATTTGTGGCTTTCTTGCCTGTACACCTTGGTTGTCCAACGAACTGTGACCTCTGCCGTCTGCGTTTTCAGATGGGAATTTTTTTAATAATTCCACAACAAGGGCCTTCTCGTACTGCACCATTTTATTAGGCCTGTCCTGCAAGGGAATAAAATACATAAAGTTCTTCCTTGTAGTGTGGGTCTAGAAGGTTCATCAGCCAGTAATGACTGTCACCCAAAATTTGGACAACGCGAGGGTCACAGGAAAGGTTGAGTAACATAAACTCAGGCATGTGTGCCAGACTGCAAAGAGGCAAGACTTCCGTGTCCTCTCCAAGAGGATGACCGACCATGCTCTACTCCTCATTCTCCTCCTCCCTGTCTTCAGGCCATCCATGCTGAACAGATGGTATGACAGTTGGGCAGGTAGTACCGTCTATAGTGCAGGAAACTAGCTCCTGTTCTTCCTCTTCCTCCTTTTCCTCATTGTCACCCAATCCACGTTGGGATGAGATGAGACTGGGCTGTGTGTAATCACCCTGAATGGTTCCTTGCTCCATTTCATCGTGCTCCGCCTGCAATGCATCCTCTTTAATTGATAGCAGAGAGCATTTCAGAAGACAGATTAACGGGATGGTGACACTAATTATGGTGTCATCGCCGCTCACCATCTTGGTGGAGTCCTCAAAGTTTTTTAGGATGGTACAGATATCTGACATCCATGTCCACTCCTGATGTCTTAAGTGTGGAGTCTTACCTGAATACCGATGGCCTTGTTGATGCTGGTAGTCAACAACTGCCCTCTTATGCTCACAAATCCTTCCCAACATCTGCAATGTACAGTTCCAACGCGTGCGGACATCGCAGATCTATCGGTGAGCTGGAAGCTGCAAATGCTGCTGAAGCACGGCAAGTGCGGCGGAAGCTGTCACTAACTTTCTAAAATGGGCACACAGGCGGCATACTTTGACTAGCAGATCCAGCAGATCCGGGTAGGTTTTTCAGTAACTGCTGAATCACAAGGTTAAGCACATGGGCCAGGCAAGGTACGTGTGTGAGCTCGACTCGCCTCAGAGCCGCCACCAGATTCCGGCCTTTGTGTGGTTTGTCACCTAAGCATATTAGCTTCAGCACAGCCTGTTGCCATTTGGCCGAGTCAGTGCTAACAGCTTGCGACTGATGTGGTCGTTTCTGAGATGGATGCTGAAGAGGAGGAGGAGGTGCAGGAGCTGTAGAATGTGAGGTTAACCCTGACTGACCCAGGGCCCTCTATCTTCGGCATCGGGAGGACGTGTTACATCCCAAGGTCCGACTGGGTCCTGGCTTCCACTATATTAATCCAGTGTGCCGTCAGCGAGATGTACCATCCCTGCCCACAAGCACTTGTCCACATGTCCGTGGTTAGGTGGACTTTCCCAATAACTGTGTTGTTGAGGGCACGTCTAATGTTGTGGGACACGTGCTTGTGTAATGCAGGGATGGCACACTGTGAGAAATAGTGGCGACTGGGGACCGAGTACCGAGGGACGGCCAACACCATCAGGTTGCGGAAAGCTACTGTCTCCACGAGCTTAAAAGGCAACATTTTGTGTGCAAGCATTCGCAAAGTGTATGAGTTTAGTAGTGTGGCCTGTGGGGCGTTGGCTGCGTATTGGCACTTGCATTCCAAGGACTGGGGTAGGGACAACTGAATGCTGCGCTGGGACAAGGACGAGGACGTGCTTGCTGATGCTGCTAGTTGAGAGTGTTCAATGACACATCCAGGACGTGAGGCATCTTGACATATGCCATGGACAGGGGATTGGCGTGCACGCACAACAGTAGAAGAAGCAGTGGTGTCAGCCGTAGACACTGTTTCTACACCCTGGGGTTCGGCCCACTTAGTCGGGTTCTTTGCTGCCATGTGCCTGATCATGCTGGTGGTGGTCAGGCTGCTAGTTTTGCTACCCTTGCTGATGCTGGCCTTGTAGGTGGTGCAAATGGCCTTTTGGGGTTTTCTGCAGAGTCTTTAAAAAATAACCAGACTTGGAAAGACCTAACAGTTGTACTGGCAACTTCCGTTGTGTTGGCATTACGTGGAATGCTTTTCCGCCTTGTGTCTGTGACTACCACACTGCTTCTTTCTACCTGTTGTGATGCTACACTTCCTTCCCCCTGTGTGCTGCTGTCCTCACTCTGTGTGTCCCCCTGCCAGGTTGGATCAGTTACTATATCATCCACCACCTCATCTTCCACGTCCGCACCCTGGTCCTCCTCATGACTTTCTGGAAATTGTGTCTCATCATCATCATCCACCTCTTGCGACAGTAATTGCACTTTACCATCATCACCTTCATGTGACTGTGGCTGCTCCAATATTTGGGCATTGCTACAGGCGTTCTCCTCTTCACTCGCTTGAAGCTGTCTGGGCGAGAGGCCCGAATCTACAAATGGAAAAGTGAACAGCTTTTCTAAGTGTCCAAAAGTTGGATCAGTTGTCTCCGAGCACTTGGCATGGTGGGAGGATCAGGGTGAGGAATATGTGGTCCAGACTCACGGATACTGACACTTGACTGTGTGGAAGACAGGGTGGAGGTGGTGGTGGCCAAGAGACTGGAAGCATTATCTGCTATCCAACCAATAACCTTTTCACACTGTTCTGTGTTCAATAGTGGTGCTCTGCGGTCCCCTAGTAATTGGGACAGGAAGATCGAGCAAAAAGATGTGGGTGTTTGTCGTGGCACAATTTCACCTTGTCCACAGCCACGTCCTCGGCCTCTGCATGCACCATCACGTCTACTTCCTCGTCCCTTGCCACGCAACATTTTCCACGTTCATGAGAAATGGCTGATTATATGTGATATGTCTGACAGAGAGCCACAGCTTTAAATTGTAGGCCTGTAATTTACTAATACTAATTTACTAATATTTTTCTACACGGAAACCTAGTGTGAATAGCTTGACCGACACAATTACTGAAAATGGAAGAAATGTCTGACAGAGAACCACGGTTTTAAATAACAAGCCTGTAATTTGCTAATACTATACTGCACAGCAGTAGCATAGCTACCGGGGGGGCAGAGGGGGCGGTCGTCTCGGGCCCCGCGCTCTGAGGGGGCCAACCTGGAGCTACGCTACTGTTACTGTATCGGCGTGCGCAGCACGCCTTTACAGTTACATTCCGTGCAGAGCAAGGATACTCGATGTCCCTGCACTGCCCAGCGGCCGATATGCGGACCTTGAGCAGGAGGTGGGGAGGCCCTGTGCCAGCATCAGGCCCACCCGCCCATCACCGCCGCAAGTTAACTGATGAGAGAAGGAGCGCGACGCTCCCTCTCCCATCAGTACCCCCTCTGCGTCTGACGTCAATGATGTCATCACCTGGCGCCCGTCCGCTGTACTGAAGATGTGTGCGAGTTGGGCACCCGGAGCAGTGAGGGAACAAGGAAGAGAGGTGAATACTGTGTTTATTTATTTATTTTTCCTATTGGGGGGGATATTATGCTACATACTTTGCTTATGGGAGTGGGAGGAGATTATGCTACAGACTGCCTATGGGGGGGAGATTATACTACAAACTGCCTATGGGGGGGATTATGCTACAGACTGGCTATGGGGGGAGATTATGCTACAGACTGCCTATGGGGGGATTATGCTACAGACTCTGTCTATGAGGGGATTATACTACTGTATATGAAGGACTATCTGGTGCATTATACTATATGTAGGCTATTTATACAGTGTGGGGATTACAGTTATGGTTATACAGTGAGGGTGATAATGTGGGGTATTTGCACAGTATGAGGACCATCATACAATGTGGGAGATAATGTGGGGTCTTGGCACAGTGTGGGGGCCATCATACAGTGTGGGAGATAATGTGGGGTCTTTGTGCAGTGTGGGGGCCATCATACAGTGTTGGAGCCATCAGTTTGGGGGCTACTAAGGGGTCAGTATAATATGTTGGGTACTATACGTTGAGGGAGCATTATACTGTGTATAGGAGAGCATCATACTATGTGGAGGGAGCTTTACATGGGGGGAGACTCAAGACATTTTTTAATGTTAAGTGGGCAGTTATCGTTATAGGGGAACTCAGGTTATTGTGACTGTCAAGGGGGCACACAGAGGGCATTATTACTTTCTAGGGGCAAAATGTGGGCACTGTTTTCTAGGGCACTTGCACATGGCATTACTATATTCTAGAGGTTTGTTTAACCATCTAGGGGGTGCACAGCAGGTGCAGTAATAGGGACACATACAGCGGCGGCTCTGTATTGGGGTATCAGCAGGATGAGGAGTTTGTGCAGATTAGGAATAGATGGGGACGGTGCCTGTAATGTAAAGAGTCAAAGGTGTCTTTGTTGTGATCTCTGCAGACCTGAGACTCTGAGTCCTGGATGGAAGAGTTGTCATGTCGGTCTGGGCAAGATGTAAAAAACGGGAAAAATGAACAATTTAATCAGAAAGAACGTCAGCTGTAAGTTACTATATATAACCATGCTGCGATCTCTTATATGTTCTGCAGGACTGGCATATATCAATATATGTCACCATATGGCGGTAGTATCAGTGCTGGTCTTTGTATAGAGATTATTTTTAGTAACTGTGCGGTCATCTGCTGAGGTTTTCCTACATCTGTGAAGGTTTCACCAATTTAAGATACACTAGGTAACGGCTCTCCAAATTAAAGATGTCCGACTGCATGCAGAGAAGCTAATTAACTAAATCTGCTAATCGGGTTTAAAAACTTCACTCAGAGACTGAACCACGCAAATGCCATACTTTATTATGTAGACATGGGGTTAAATAGCATTCTCCTTCTAGGTGGTATTAGTAAAATTTATTGCTCTTTTCTGATAACTCCGCACGCTGTAATTTGTTCATCTATGTATATTTTAGTCTGAGTAACGCCTTAGGAATTCTGATGGGAGGGGGTGAGTTTGTCTCTCAGCGCCATCTTTGCCAACTCGACATGAATCTCTCTGTTATCAGCCGTGCACATGCATACGTCATTCCCAGGAAATCATTTAGTTGTTCGTGTCTACAAATTAGAATAGAAGCTGTTAGTTATATATTCATTAACTATTAACATAATCCTTGTGCATATACACATTTGCATACATACATACACATAGATTATTCCATCATCTCTATATTGATTCACACTGATTAGGTAATCTATTAAAAGAAACTAATTAATTTTCTATAATATATATATTTTACCTTGACACATCCACTATCTGGGTGCCCCACCATAGCTGTAATCAGGGTTACCTGGTAAGGGGCCCACTCAGAAGTTTCGCCCCCCTGAACCAAAACCATAGCTACGCCTCTGCTTCACAGACATCTAGTGTGAATAGCTTGACCGACACACTGCAACAGAATGAAAATGAAAGAAATGTCTGATTTCTTAACACTCTTATAGGTGTTATGTCTGACAGAGAACCACAGTTTTAAATAGCAGACCTGTTATTTCCTAATACTATCCTTCACAGACATATAGTGTGAATAGCTTGACCGACACACTGCAACGAAATGAAAATGGAAGAAATGTCTGTTTTTGGAACACTCTTATAGGTGTTATGTCTGTCAGAGAACTGCGGTTTTAAATAGCAGGCCTGTAATTTGCTAATACTATCCTTCACAGACACATAATGTGAATAGCTTGACCGACACACTACAACAGAATGGAAAAGGAGGCCTATATTTTCCACGTTCTGTTTAAATTTCTGGATTGCTATCACTGAAATGTGGAACAGATCTTGCTGTATTCTGCAGTGAGAACAAGCAAATGGAGAGAATATGGTGTTGCTTTTTCTGGATTGCTTTCAAAGCAAATAACCAGGATTAAAGCTATGTGCCCACGATGCAGAAATGCTCAGGATTTTTTCCTGAGCGTTTCTGCATCTCCCTGGCAGAAAAAACGCATGTGGATTGTACATGGGTTTTTCCTGCCAGGGACAAGCGGATGTGAAACGTTCTTCACATGCATTTCCGCATGTGTGTTGACAAGCGCTTTCCAAGTGATTTTAGCATCATTTGGAAAGTGCTTGTCAACTTGGTCACACTATATAAATCCATGTAAACGGCATGGATTTATATACTGTGACCTTAAAGAATGTTTAAAAATAAAAAAATAAATCTTTACTTACCTTCTGATGGCCCCCACAGTCTTACTTCGCTCCATCCTCCCTTGTCGGCAGCTCGCGATCACTACACTGAAGGACCTGCTGTCACATGACTATGACGTCAGCGCAGGTCCTTAAGTCCACCGCGATCTGCCAGCAAGGGAGGACAAGCGAAGCGGGGGCCAACAGAATGTAAATATGATATTTATTTTTAATTTTATTCTTTTTTTTACAGGTTCTATGGTACCCTGGTCCGGAGGAGAGTCTCCTGTCCTCCACAACTGAGGACCATCCGCACATTGAAACGCATGGATACCGCATGTACAGATGCAGTGATGCGTAATCCATGTGTTCCAATGCAAGTCAATGGCGCAATGATAACCCTAAGTGGAAATTTCCGCAGCATGTGCAAAGCACATGCGGATTATCATTGGGGAACATTGCAGGCCTTCTACCATGCGTTTTTTAAGCGTTTCTGCAGCATTTTTGCCGCTGCGGAAACGCTTAAAAAATGCATCGTGGGCACACAGCCAAAGATAAAAAAGAAATTTGACCTGGCCCCTGATATCTGGGGCTGTCTAGAAATATCTGTAATTATTACAGCAGCAGCAGACAGGATGTCCAATGGACCATGTTGTGCTGTATTATACACTGCAGCCTGCCACATACACTGCCTGACTGCCTAGCTCTGATATATATATATATATATATATATATATATATATATATATATTGTAATGCAGCGACTTGCTGGCATTACGGTAATGGTCCAGGATGTGTTTTTCCTGACCATGTACCTTCCCCCTCAGGTGACTGGTCACATGACTGTGACATAGCACAGGTCCTGCACGCACAGAATGTCTGTCTGATCACATGACTGTGACATCAGCAACGTCCTGTCAGTATGTGTATGTGTGTGCACGGGATGCATATATAAACCCTGCTTGATGGGAGACAGGTGTGTTCTGTGAGAGGCATGAGGCCTGTTCCCCATGTGTGTGGGACACCGTTCGTGTGAGGCCTAGTGAGGCTGAGAGTGAAGCCTGGCAGCCTTAAAGGTCGAGCCTGGATCCTGTGCGTGGATGCCAGTGACCTTTGAGGGAGAGCCGGCTTGGCATACAAGAGTCCTGAAAGGCGCAGACTGGATGTGAGTGAAAACATACCAGTAGCCTTCGAAGGTACGAGGGCTGGAGACCCCCACCTGGGAAGCCTAAAAGCGAAAGTGGTGGCAAACTAAACCTGGAACCGTTAAGACCCTGCAAAAGGTAAAAGCGGTACTTTATATGGACATTGTGATATATAGACATTGTTATCGTTTGCTGAAGCCAAGTGTTATAGTTTACCTGGAGCCAAGTGGGCATAGCTGCCACTGGAAAGGCTCGTGGACTTTATGTGTGTGAACTGCGGTTTATGAAGTGCAATAATAAACTGCTGAATTGAGAAATACCAGAAGGACATTGCACGTGTGCTTAATTTACCCGGTGCAGCGAGTATCCCCCATTATGATGACTAGTGCTGTCTTACATATGGTTCGAGAATGCGGGCAACTGCAGCCCGGTTGCTAGCGGCAACGACAACCCGGTTGCTAGCGGCAGCAACAGCTCGGTTGCTAGGGGCAACGGCACAGGACGACGAGTGTGGTTTAAAGCATCTGGCTGCAACTCGGCGGGGTTGCGAAGGTTGTCGTCGCACTCAAATCCGGTTTTACTGTGGCTTGGCGGGGCCACGAAGATTTTTCCGGGGAGAGCGGTTTGTGAATAGTGTCCTGAGGAAATGCAGGAGCAGATAAAAATGGCTGTGAAAGGAGCAGCAACTGAGTCTGAAGCTATTGAGCGATTAGAGCGATTAAAGTGCCTGTTAAAACTGGAGCAGGTATTTGAGAAACATCTACTGGAAATGGTGCAGGAACCACAGGAGCTGTGGGCACCATATGGAATGGCGGCAGTGGACCATTCTATGAACTCTCCGGGGGCGCCAGTGTTGTCCCAGAGTGCCCGGGGAGGTGGTAAGAGCTGTTGTGAACTGAGTCCTAAGACTATTATTGATTTTTCTTGTAAAAATTTCCCTGCCAGTGTGGTTGTTAAAAAGGGGGCGGAGTCTAACAAAGGGGCAGTTGTTCAATTCAGCGTGGAGGATAGAAAATCAAAAAAAATTACTGGTGGTGGGTTGGTGCCTCCTAAAAATGACAATGTGACCGTTGATAACGGGGTAGCTCCAGTAGAAGGGGTTGACGTCAAAGTGGGAGGTGACCTGTTAGTCCACCACACCATGGGGAGTGATACAGACCCCGTAGCTGACGGTGACACTATGAAAGTAGAAGGAGAAGTCAGTCAGGAGGGGCTAGACGAGGGGAGAGAGTCCCCCTCTCGTCGTCGACGGCGCAAGGGCCACAAAAAGGTTGCTCCTGTAGATTTGGCTGAAAATGAAAATAAAAAGAATGTAGTACTGTGTGCCTTTGCTTTAAGTGTGGATCCTCCATTAGAGGTAGAAGAGGAGGTGACTTTGCCAGTAGCAACCTCCGGTACGGTACCGAGTCAGAAGGATCTGACAGCCCTGAAAGAGGAGGCGGCCAGTCGTGACCAAGAGCTGGAGCCTATCGGCCAGCAGGGTCAGAGTGACGTGCAGCAATTATGTGAAAACCTGGGGAACGTGTCCTCAGACCAGTTGATCCTGGAGTCTGAACAGCAGAAAATACACCAGCTTATGAGGAACTGGCAGCAAGACGTGGAGCAAAGCCACGCGGAAATTAACCAGTGGAAGGAAATGTTCTACGCAATTAAGGAGGACCACCGCAAAATCAAGGAAGAGGTTTTGCAGTTGAAGCTTGAGAATGAGGCGCGGCAGGATGGTGTTTCTGGACGCGAACAAATCCTAGAACAACTGCGCAAACAGCTCAACCAGGAGCTGTGTGACTCCAAGAAGGAGTGTGGTGAACGCAGTAGGGAACTGCAACAGAGTAAGAGAGATTATGAGGATCTCTTCAAGGTGAAGAAAAAACTAGAGGAGGATAAGGCGGGTGCAGAGCAAGTGCGCCAAGTGGTTGAGACCACTCTGCAAGACACCCGTGAGGAGAATGATGATCTCCGGGGAAAGACCCTAGATCTGGAAGCTCAGGTGAAGGAGCTACAGATGTCCTGTGATACTCTCCAGAAGGCGGAGACGTACCTTAAGGAAACAGTCAGCAAGATGGAAACTTAGCGAGAGAGGATGGAGGAGTCCATCGGAAAAGCCACAGACCAGGGCCAGGAGTTGACCGCTGGTGATGGGAGGTATGAAGCAGATACCTCCTCGAGTGATGTGGGCTCGGAGGGTTCGGTGGATTTCGGAGCCGAGATCAAGCAGCTCAAGGAGTTGCTACAAACCCAGTGGATGCAAGAGAAGCGTGAGAGACTGTCTATTGAGAGCCGAGTGGGCGCATTAGAGACGGAGAGGTCTGAGAGAACTCTGCTGCTGGAAGAGCAGTTGAAGCAGGAAGAGCTTCAGAGACGGGCCGCTGAGAGGCGAGTGGTGGAGCTAGTGGAAGAAGTTTCCGGGCTCAAA
Source organism: Phyllobates terribilis (assembly GCF_046119375.1). Classification (NCBI taxonomy): domain Eukaryota; kingdom Metazoa; phylum Chordata; class Amphibia; order Anura; family Dendrobatidae; genus Phyllobates; species Phyllobates terribilis. The sequence continues at coordinate 505,251,800 of NW_027362762.1, forward strand.
AGTCGCCTGACAAAGTATCACTCAGTGAACGAGGCCTTCTTGGAGAAGGAAAAGGGCGAACACGTTGCACTCACTCCCTTATACCATGAGAAGGTGGACCTGAGGAGAGCTAAGAGAGTGTTAACCACAGATAAATATGAGATGGAAGTGGTCAAGAAGAAAATTGGTGAATTTGTAGCTGTGAGTCAGCTCAGGGGAAGCGTAAAGGGGGAAGAAGCTGAAAGTCAGTTGTCCCTGAACCCTGAGCTGGTTGATCATATGGAAACCACTGGTGAGACCGAAACATCTTGGTACAAGTGCCTCGTAGATGTGCCCGAGGATTTGAGGGAAGAATGCACCAGTGAGTCCGTGCATGAGGAGTTTAAGAAGGCCGTGGGAGCCTGTTAGGTGTACTTGACCTCAGAAGCTAAACAGCTGGTGGTCCTGTCCACGACCGAAGTCACAGTGAAGAGGGTGGCTATCCTAAGTGACATGCACTGGCGATTTATTCGCACAAAGCAGTTTCTCCGGTTGAAGACGGAACAAGCCGTTAGACAGCTGGAGTTGATGAGGAAAGCTCACAGTATGCGTGAAGAGGTCATCCGGGTGCAACATGTTCTGGTGAGGAAGCTCGTTGGGAGAAATGGTTGAGCCATGCAGATGATGGTCAAGAAGTCTGGGGTGGTGAAAGTAAGCAGTCCACGTGATCGTCAGGACTGGATACCCAACGAAGACGGCATGGTATCATTCTCCGCTGTAGGAACAGAAGAAAGCCTGGGATATATGCGCATGCTGTTGGAGTACCGAGTGACCTACCTGCGAGAGGTAGAACAGTTGAATCTCGCTAGACTGCGAGTGGATAGACAGCATCATCTGAGTAGCAGAAGAGGGCAGCCGTCTAGAAATTATGAGACCAGACAGAGAAAGGGCCCCTTAAATAACAGAACAGCTATAGCTGGATTTAGGGACCTTTCAAGATGTCCTGAGAGTAGTGGGTGTGGGTTTAGAGGTAGTGAGACCTTCAGTAACTCAGGTTTGAGCAGCCCATCCAAACGACCCAATAGAGGACGGGACACTACGGAGTCAAACCGAACCTTAGATACCAGGGCATGTGAGTCACACCGCTGTATGACTGAGCGCTGGGAGCGGGGGAGACCTGACAAGGTTACGTCTGACCGCTGGGAGCGGGGGAGCTCTGACAAGGTTACAGCCCGGAAAGGTGACCTGACGAAGTCAGTGACAGTGACAAATGGTAGGTCCCTAAGGAATGGGCTAATGTCATTGACTAATGTTCCAGGGGCTGATTAGCACAATTGTAAAGTACATGGTCTCTATGTGAACTGGGGGTTATAATGTCATTGTGTATATTATGTGTTCAACCCCACAAGTTTGAACAGAGCTGGGGGTTATAGTGGTTGTGTATATTATGTGTTCAACCCCACAAGTTTGAACAGAGGGGGGGGATATGTAATGCAGCGACTTGCTGGCATTACGGTAATGGTCCAGGATGTGTTTTTCCTGACCATGTACCTTCCCCCTCAGGTGACTGGTCACATGACTGTGACATAGCACAGGTCCTGCATGCACAGAATGTCTGTCTGATCACATGACTGTGACATCAGCAAGGTCCTGTCAGTATGTGTGTGTGTGTGCACGGGATGCATATATAAACCCTGCTTGATGGGAGACAGGTGTGTTCTATGAGAGGCATGAGGCCTGTTCCCCAAGTGTGTGGGACACCGTTCGTGTGAGGCCTAGTGAGGCCGAGAGTGAAGCCTGGCAGCCTGAAAGGTCGAGCCTGGATCCTGTGCGTGGATGCCAGTGACCTTTGAGGGAGAGCCGGCTTGGCATACAAGAGTCCTGAAAGGCGCAGACTGGATGTGAGTGAAAACATACCAGTAGCCTTCGAAGGTGCGAGGGCTGGAGACCCCCACCTGGGAAGCCTAAAAGCGAAAGTGGTGGCAAACTAAACCTGGAACCGTTAAGACCCTGCAAAAGGTAAAAGCGGTACGTTATATGGACATTGTGATTTATGGACATTGCTATCGTTTTCTGAAGCCAAGTGTTATAGTTTACCTGGAGCCAAGTGGGCATAGCTGCCACTGGAAAGGCTCATGGACTTTATATGTGTGAACTGCGGTTTATGAAGTGCAATAATAAACTGCTGAATTGAGAAATACCGGAAGGACATTGCACGTGTGCTTAATTTACCCGGTGCAGCGAGTATCCCCCATTATGATGACTAGTGCTGCCTTACAATATATATATATATATATATATACACAGGTGCATCTCACTTAATTAGAATATCATCAAAAAGTTTTTTTATTTCAGTTCTTCAGTACAAAAAGTGAAACTCATATATTATATAGAGTCATTACAAACAGAGTGATCTATTTCAAGTGTTTACTTATATTAATGTTGATGATTATGGCTTACAGCCAATGAAAACACAAAAGTCATTATCTCAGTAAATTAGAATACTTTATAACAACAGCTTGAAAAATGTTTTTAAAATCCGAAATGTTGGCCTACTGAAATGCTCCTTTTGCATCAATTACTGCATCAATGCAGCGTGGCATGGAGGCGACCAACCTGTGGCACTGCTGAGATGTTATGGAAGCCCAGGTTGCTTTGATAGCAGCCTTCAGCTCGTCACCATTGTTGGGGCTGGTGTCTCTCATCTTCCTCTTGACAATACCCCATAGATTCTCTGGGGTTAATATTAGAGATGAGCGGTGTTGGACTAGAACTGTTCGCAAATCTCAAATTCGAGCTGTTTTGGGCGGTGTTCGAGTCGTTCAACGAACGCGAACGATTTGCAAAAAATTTGTCTGTTCGAGGTTATGTTCGATAACTGTTCGTGCACCAAAAGCGTAACTGGAGTTTTTCACATCATGCAGGGATTGTCTGCCACTCACTGTAATGTCACAGCCATGGTGGTTGTGGCATTACAGTGGTTGCCCAAATCGATGGGAACAGTGCTCACAGTGAAACATGAAAAGCCGGCAATTCAGCAGCGGCATACACCGGTACCCGACAATTTAGGACAGAAAGAATAGAGCATCACACATAGATTAGATACATAGAAACAAGTCAGTCACATATGTAATAAGTACAGTGATAGTGTCGATTACTGTACTTGTCATTTAGTGTTAAAATAAAGGATTTATTAAGAAAAAAAATTGGCGTGGGGTTCCCCGTAATTTTAGTCTCAAGCGGAGGTTAAGCAGACGGCTGGGGCAGATGTTTGAAGCCTGGGAAGGGGGTAATAACCACAGAGATTCCCAGGCTACTAATATCAGCCCCCAGCTGAATACCTAGCCTTTACTAGCTATTAAAATGGGGGACCCACCAAAAAAATGACGCGGGGTCCCCCCTATTTTAATAGCTAGCAAAGGCTAGGCAGACAGCTGGGGGCTGATATTAATAGCCCAGGAAGGGTGAAATGAATATTGGTCCCCTCCCAGGCTAGAAACACCTGCGGTCAGCCGCCCCAGAAAAGGCACATCCATAGGATGCGCCAATTCTGACACTTAGCCTCGCTCTTCCCACTGCCCTGTAGCGGTGGCTGTGGGTTAATAGGGCTGGGGTTGATGTCAGCTTATAATGCCAGCTGACATCAAGCCCAGGTTAGTAATGGAGAGGCGTCTATAAGACACCCCCATTACTAACCCCATAGTCAAAGTAAAAAAAAACACAAACACGCAGAATAAAGTACTTTAATTGAAATAAACACACAATTCTTTATTGTTCTAAATTAAACCATACTTACCATCACGCCCATTCCAGCTGAAGCCACCGATCTCCTGCAATAAAAGTAAAATAATAAACCAACATCATCCTTACCTTTCCATGGTTCCCAGGACGGCTCCAGCTCTGCTACATTCACATGACAGGCTGGATTGCAGCCGAAAGCTGCCATCCAGCTTGCCATGCCGCAGACATTGAGAAGCGCAGGCATGCTGGCACTCCTCAGTGTCTGGCTATGACGGCATCCAGATGAGCCGAGTTCATGTCCAATGAACTCAGCTCACCTCATGCACGTCACTGACAGTGTGGGAAAATTCTCCTGCGCTTGCGGTGAGCGTGAGAGAATTCTCCCACGCTGTCAGTGACGTGCATGAGGTGAGCTGAGTTCATTGGATATGAACTCGGCTCACCTGGATGCCGTCACAGCCAGACACTGAGGAGCGCAAGCATGCCTGCGCTTCTCAGTGTCTGCGGGCATGGCAAGCTGGATGGCAGCTTTTGGCTGCGATCCAGCCTGTCATGTGAATGTAGCAGAGCTGGAGCCGTCCTTGAAACCATGGAAAGGTAAAGATGATGTTGGTTTATTATTTTACTTTTATTGCAGAAGACATTGACTTCAGCTGGAATGGGCGTGATGGTAAGTATGGTTTAATTTAGAACAATAAAGAATTGTGTGTTTATTTCAATTAAAGGACTTTATTCTGGGTGTTTGTTTTTTTTAACTTTGACTATGGAGTTAGTAATGGGGGTGTCTTATAGATACCTTTCCATTTCTAACCTGGGCTTGATGTCAGCTGGCATTATAAGCTGACATCAACCCCAGCCCTATTACCCCACTGCCACTGCTACAAGGCAGTGGGAAGAGCGAGGCTAAGTGCCAGAATTGGCACATCCTATGGATGTGCCATTTCTGGGGCGGCTCACGGCTGGTGTTTCTAGCCTGGGAGGGGGCCAATATTCATGGCACCCTTCCTGGGCTATTAATATCAGCCCCCAGCTGTCTGCCTAGCCTTTGCTAGGGGGGACCGCACATCATTTTTTTGGGGGTTCCCCCATTTTAATAGCTAGTAAGGGCTAGGTATTTAGCTGGGGGCTGATATTAGTAGCCTGGGAAGCTGCGTGGGTATTACACCCTTCCCAAGCTTCAAACATCTGCCCCAACCGTCTGCTTAACCTCCGCTAGAGACTAAAATACGGGGAACCCCACGCCAATTTTTTTTTTAATAAATCCTTTATTTTAACACTAAATGACAAGTACAGTAATCAACACTATCACTGTACATATTATATATGTGACTGACATGTTTCTATCTATCTAATCTATGTGTGATGCTCTATTCTTTCAGTTCTAAATTGTCGGGTACCGATGCTGAATTGCCAGCCGGTTTTTTTAAAGAGAGTGTCTTCTGAGCAGTTTGTCAGCTTTTGGACACCTTTTGAAGTTGTTTTCTATGTGTTTTTACTTGCCTGCCTTTGGTTTTAACGGTGTTTGACGGTGGTCGACAGTGTTCTAAGGTGTTCGACGAACAGTTCCACGAACATCCCGGTGTTCGACGAACCGAACCGAACCCGGACACTACGGGGGGTGGCTCAACACTAGTTAAGATCAGGCGAGTTTGTTGGCCAATTAAACACAGTGATTTTGTTGTATTTAAACCAGGTATTGGTACTTTTGGCAGTGTGGACAAAAGGCTTGTCGGCAGAGGGAAGCATAAAGTGCTCTAAAATTTCCTGATAGACGGCTGCTCTGACTTTGGTCTTGATAAAACACAGTGGACCTACAGCAGCAGATGACATGGCTCCTCAAACCATCACTGATTGTGGAAACTTCACACTAGACCTCAAGCAGCTTGGATTGTGTGTCTCTCCACGTTTCCTCCAGACTCTGGGACCTTGATTTCCAAATGAAAATTGGAACTCTGGGACTTTGTGGAGTATGTCAATGACTGCCTTCTAGACATCTGCAAGTCAGCAGTCTTCCCTATGATTGTGGAGCCTACTGAAACAGACTAAGGGACCTTTTTAAATGCTTAGGAAGCCTTTGCAGGTGTTTTTTGTTAATTATTTTAATTTACTGAGATAATGACTTTTGTGTTTTCATTGGCTGTAAGCCATAATCATCAACATTAACAGAAACAAACACTTGAAATAGATCACTCTGCTTGTAATGACTCTATATAATATGAGTTTCACTTTTTGTATTGAAGAACTGAAATAAATTAACTTTTTGATGATATTCTAATTTAGTGAGATGCAGCTGTATATATGTTGTGAAATACCTAGACTGAAAGGACGTTCAATAGACCCTCTTGTGCTGTATCATACACTGCAGTCTGCCACATACACTGCCTGCCTGCCTAGCACTGATTATATGCAGCTACAGGGCCGGCTCCAGGTTTTTCTGGGCCCTGGGCGAAAGAGTCTCAGTGGGCACCTGTTATGATCTGCAACATGAACTAAGGAAAGATAGGAGAAAGCTGTCCCTACATTAAGACTAAGCTGAATCCCTACGATGTAGCGGGCTGCCTGTTCCTAGTGAACAGACCCGCCTTAGTCCTCGGCTAGTCTGAACGAAGACCTATAGCATTAAGGGAGGGGTCCCTAAAAGAACTAACGACTGGGACAAAAATGGGCCACCTCCTAAACAGAAAAGTAGTTGCAGAACACAAAAAGACAAACTGACAAAAAGTACTAGAGGTCCCAGAAGGACCAAGCGAACTGACAGAGAAAAGCACAGAAGCACCTGGCTAGAGAAACAGTCAAACACTGAAGTCCAGCAGAGCCAAAAGGGCGGAGCTGGAATATAAAGGCAGATGGTCACGTGACCGCAAAACACAAGATGGAAAAAACAAACAGGAGAGTTCTAACAGTACCCCCTCTTTTATGAGGATCCTCCGGATCCTCCAGACCCAGGCCTAACTGGAAACCTCTTGTGGAAAGCCTTAACAAGCCAAGGAGCAGAGACATCATCCGTTCCTTACCCAGGAGTTGTCTTCGGGACTGAAACCCTTCCAGGAGACAAGATACTGTAATCTCCCTCTATGCCATCTAGATTTCAAGATATGAGAAATTTCATATTCGCCGTCTTCCACCACAGGAGGAACTGTGACAGTGGCATCCCTATCAGATACATCAGCCTTTTTCAACAAGGAAACATGAAACACAGGATTAATCTTCCAGGAAGTAGGGACATCCAACCTAACAGCAGACGGGTTAACAACCTGAAGCACATTAAATGGACCCACAAACTTGGGACCCAGATTTTAGAGGGATTCCTCAACCGCAGGTTCTTCGAGGACAACGAAACCATGTCACCCACAGTAAACAAAACCTCCTTACGTTTCCTGTCAAAATACTTCATGGACTTCTTGTTAGCCTCTTGAAGGTTACAATGACCATTAGTCCAACTCTCTCCAAATCACCGGAAAAATTCTCCTCCTCCAGCACCGCCGACCCCAATTTGGAGAACGAACCAAAAGACTGATGTCTCCCAGTACAACAAATAAAAGGAGAACACCCAGCAGAGGAGGATGTATTATTGTTAAGAGCAAATTCTGTGAGAGTCAGAAACTCAGACCACACCTCTTGATTGTCCGCCACAAAGCAACGCAAAAACTGCTCAACATCCAGGTTCTTTCTTTCAGTCTGTCCATTCGACTCAGGATGATAACCAGACGAAAATGACAAATGGACTCCCAACCTGTCACAAAAAACATGCCAAAATCGAGCCACAAACTGAGGTCCTCTATCAGAAACAATATCCGTGGGAATGCCATGGAGCTTGACAATCTCCATAACAAACGCCTTAGCGAGTGTTTTGGCACAGGGCAACTTAATGAATGGAACCAAATGACATATCTTACTAAAACGGTCCATGACCACCCAGATGACAGTAAAACCCTCGCACACAGGAAGATCAGTAATAAAATCCATTGTGAGATGCATCCAAGGCACACTAGGAACCTCTAGAGGGCAAAAAAACCCCGCAGCAGGAGTATGTGAAGCTTATGACCTAGCACACACTGTACACTGATGCACCCACTTGATGACTTCCTTCTACCATCCAGGCCACCAACAACTGCGACTGATAAGTCTCTTAGTCTCCGAAATTCCTGGATGACCTGCCAATCGAGACTCATGACACATGGAGCATCATCTTGAGCTTTCAGAATCCCATTCTCCAAAACGGAGTCCAATGCCTCCACCAAAACTCCCTTCTGTAAAATGCTCTCCTCCTCATTGGCACCGACCGTAGGAGAGAAGCTGCGAGATAAAGCATTGGCTTTAACATTCTTAGTACCAGGGATATAGGTAACAGAAAAATGAAACCGAGAAAAAAAAGTGCCCACCTAGCTTGACAGGCATTCAAGCGCTTGGCAGCATCCAGATAGATCAAATTCTTATGATCTGGGAAAACCTGAAAAGGAAATCTAGCGCCCTCCAAAAAATGATGCCAATGTTCAAATGTGAGTTTAATAGCCAGCAACTCCCGATTTCCAACATCATAATTGAGTTTGGTTTCCGAAAATTTTTCGAGAAGAAGGCACAAGGATGTACTCCACCCTTGTTCTACTGAGACAAAACTGCTTCGACCCCCACCGATGAAGCATCGACCTCGACCAAAAAAGGCTTGGTCTCATCAGGCTGCATAAGGATAGGGGCAGTACTGAACCTCTCCTTGAGATACTCAAATGCTTCAATGGCCTCAGTAGTCCACTGGGCCATATTCGCACCTTTCCTGGTGAGATCGGTTAGAGGTTTAACAAGTACAGAAAAATTCTTAATGAATTTCCTGTAATAATTGGCAAAACCCAAAAATCTCTATAGATTTCAAACCAATAGGCCTAGGCCATTCCTGCACAGCCTGAACCTTCACAGGGTCCATCTCAAAGCCCTCGCTGGAGACAATGTAGCCCAAAAAACTAATTTTCTACACAGCGAACTCACATTTCTCCAGCTTAGCAAAGAGTGAATTATCACTCAATAAATGCAAAACTTCACGTACACTCTGCCAATGGGACTCTAGATCTGGTGAGTAAATCAAAATGTCATCCAAATGCACAACCACATTCTTACCAATCAAAGGTCTCAGGATGTCATTAATAAGATTCTGAAAAAATGCAGGTGCATTGGTAAGACCAAAAGGCATCACAAGGTTCTCTAAATGACCTAAAGGAGTGTTAAAAGCAGTTTTTCATTCATCACCTTCCTTCACTCGTAACAAATTGTATACCCCCCGGAGATCAATTTTAGAGAACCACTTGGCCCCCAATAACTGGTTAAACAAGTCAGGAATTAACGGCAATGGGTAGGAATTGGGTACGGTAATCTTATTAATTTCACAAAAATCCAGACATGGACGTAAACCCCCATCCTTTTTTTTAACAAAGAAAAATCCAACTGCCACAGGCAACTTAGAAGGTCTCATATGACCAGGAGCCAGGCTATTCTGTGTGTATTCCTCCAAGGCCTTTCTTTCAGGAATAGTCAGATTAAACAAGCGACTCTTGGGAAGAGTAGCTCCCGGAACAAACTCAATGGCGCAATCATAATCCCTATGAGGAGGTAAAACTTGCGACTCCTCTTCCGAAAAAAAACCTCCAAAAATCTTGAATAGGTACAGGTAATTCCCCTTTTTTCACTGCCGCAATGCGACCATTTCAACATTTATCATAGCACTTCGGACTCCACGACTTAATCACATCACATCACTTAATCCAGTAAAGGATTGTGCAGTTTTAACCAAGGCAATCCTAGAACAACCGGAGAGGGTAAATTATCTAAACAACCAAGTTCAAAATTTCTTGGTGAACTTCATTGATAGTGAGGGAAAATGCAGCAACCTTATGAGTAATACATTTCAAGGGAGTGTTATCAATTGCAATCACAGAAATAGATGAAGACAAAAGTTTGGATTTCAATTTAAGATTTTCCAAAAACCCTTTATCAATCACATTAAGTGTTGAACCACAATCCAAAAATACCTGAAATTCAATCAAATCTCCCTGCAAAGTAGGACTTCCAAAAAGAAATACTCCTGCAGAGCGTAAACAAGCTATATGGGCATAACTAACCTTTTTTTTTTTCTTTACTTAAACGACGCTCGCAATATTTAATCAAATGGTCAGCTTTGTAATTAATCAAATGGTCAGCCCGAACTGACTGGCGTGTGAGTGTTTATGTAGTGATTCCACTGTGCCATGAACCGGAGAGTGCCTGGAGGGGCGTAACTAAGTATCTGCCCGATCCGACCAAGGTCGCACGACGGCATACGACGCCAGTGCACCAGGGAGGAACCGAACAGAGGAACCAGGGTCTACTCCAGGTCAGACTCCGGACACGGCTGTTGACCCACACCGGGGAATACAGGAACAGGCAGACTAGAGCGCAGGCTGGGTAGGGTCCAGTACAGACTGGGAGACAAATTCGAAACCGCAGACGCGGCGGACAGGGCCGAGCAAAGCGAAAACGGCAGACGCGGCGGACAGAGCCGAGCAAAGTGAAAACCGCAGACGCGGTGGACAGAGCCGAGCAAAGAGAAAACCGCAGACGCGGCGGACAGAGCCGAGCAAAGCAAAAACCGCAGACGCGGCGGACAGAGCCGAGCAAAGCGAAAACCGCAGACGCAGCGGACAGAGCCGAGCAAAGCGAAAACCGCAGACGCGGCGGACAGAGCCGAGCAAAGCGAAAACCGCAGACGCGGCGGACAGAGCCCAGCAAAGCGAAAACCGTAGACGCGGCGGACAGAGCTGAGCAAAGCGAAAATCGCAGACGCAGCGGACAGAGCCGAGCAAAGCGAAAACCGCAGACGCAGCGGACAGAGCCGAGCAAAGCGAAAACCGCAGACGCGGCGGACAGAGCCGAGCAAAGCGAAAACCGTAGACGCGGCGGACAGAGCTGAGCAAAGCGAAAACCGCAGACGCGGCGGACAGAGCTGAGCAAAGCGAAAAACGCAGACGCGGAGGGGACAGGGCTCTGTTCACACGGAACAGACTAGAAGGGAAAGGCAGAACCAGATACCCACAGGGTACTTGCAGAGAAGTAGTGAGTGGACCACAAACTCTCAAACGGAAGTACAGTGACAACGAGCAGGAATTAGGTATGAGTTCAGACTCTGCAGAAAAAGGGAAGGTACGGACATAGAGAAAAATAGGAAAGGGGCTAGGAGAGTATTCAGACAAGAACAGACACAGCAGCAAGATACAGGAGCAGGTCTAGGTATGAACGAACAGGCTAGGAGCGTGTTCACACAAGCCTGGAAATACATCCTCCAGGATAGGCAGAAGACAACAGGCTAGAGAGCGTGTACAGACTGCAGATTAGAGTACACAGGTAGGACACAGTACAGACACGGAAACAGATACTGCAAGACAGGTAACATACACAGGACCTGGCATGTCAGAGACAAAAAGCCAACTGACAGGGCAAGATGCTCAGGCATGGGTTAAATGGAGCAGCTGGTTTAAATACCAGGTGACAGACAGCAATAGGCTGAGGACGCACAAGGGGTGTGCCTGCAGCAGGTACAAAAAGCAAGAAGTGATCGGGCGCCGCCCTTAAGCAGCAGACACAGAGGCAAACAGACAGCATGGAGGGAAGCCAGAGAGACATTCTGGACTGGAGATCAAGTGCGCGCTCTTGCACAGTGGGAGATGGACCACTATGCAAGGACGCCACCAGGTATGTTACAGTACCCCCCCCTTTACGCCCCCTCTTCTTCAGGCCTGCCAGAATGTTCCGCAGGGAATTCGAGGGCCAATCCTTCACTTCAAGGAGATCACTTCCAATGTCCACTGGAGAAACTGGTCTCATCTGGTTAGCTAGGATGCTACCTCCTATCCAGCCATCCTCAGCAACAGATGAAACGGGTGGAGTACCAGGAACAGCACACAGGGAAGTCTCTCTCCACTTATTATCAGGTAGCAGCCCAGAGGGTTCAGGAGACAACTGGAAGTCCTCCGCCGGGTTGGAGGGGTGCAGAGACTCGGGGGTAACCTCTGCTTCGGGGTACATCTTGTCAAGCTCACAGGATGAAATGGGCGAGGTATCAGGTACAAGGTGTAGAAAAGTCCCTGTTACCTTGTTATCTGGTGGTACCCAGGAGGATTCAGGAAACAACTGGGGGTCCTCCGCCGGGTCGGAATAGTGCAAAGACTCGGGGGTAACCTCTGCTTCGGAGTACACTAGGTCGGACTCGCTAGATGAAGCGGGCGAGGTATCAGGTACCGAGTATAGGAAAGTACCTGTCCATTCGTTATCAGGTAGCACCCCGAAGGGTTCAGGAGACAACTGGAGCTCCTCCGCCTGGTTGGAGGGGTGTAGAGACTCGGGGATAACCTCTGCTTCGGAGTACACTAAGTCGGACTCACAGGAAGAAGCGGCCGAGGTAACAGGTACCGAGTATAGGAGAGTCTCTATCCATTCGCTATCAGGTAGCACCCCGAAGGGTTCATGAGACAACTGGAGGTCCTCCGCCTGGTCGGAGGGGTGTAGAGACTCGGGGATAACCTCTGCTTTGGAGTACACTAGGTCGGACTCACTGGAAGAAGCGGCCGAGGTATCAGGTACCGAGTATAGGAGAGTCTCTGTCCATTCGCTATCAGGTAGCACCCCGAAGGGTTCAGGAGACAACTGGAGGTCCTCCGCCTGGTCGGAGGGGTGTAGAGACTCGGGGATAACCTCTGCTTTGGAGTACACTAGGTCGGACTCACTGGAAGAAGTGGATGAAGCATCTGATGCCGGGTGCAGGAAGTTCTCCTGTGTGGAGTCTGGATGGACAGTAGTCTCTTCGGGCAGGAGAACTGGTGCACTACCCACGCACATTACCCGTTGGGGCTTCTCCGGGATACAGGGAGATGAAGCTTCAGTAGGGACTTCAAGGTTGGGGTCAGGAGGTCTCAGGGAGGACAGACCCTGGCGTGACGGCTTGCCTCTACGTCCAGCACGTCTGGACTGCCTCTTGAGGTTGGGAGAAGTATTCCGGAGAGCGTAGTCATCCTGTGTGGATTCTGGGTGGGCAGTAGTCTCATTGGGCTGGAGGACTATTGCACTACCCACACACATTACCCATCGGGGCTGCTCCGGGATATTGGGAAGTGAAGCTTCAGCAGGAGCCTCCGGGTTAGGTTCATCGAAGACCATTAGAAAGGCCACCAGGAAGGCCATTATGTCCAGTACGATAGGATCCTGTGTTTCCCATAGGGGGTTGATCCATTCCAAGCCATCACCCGCTAGGTTAGACATAATGAATCCCACCTTAACCCAATCGGTGGGAAAACAAAGAGGGTAGAACTTGAAATGTAGCATGCATAGCTCCACAAATGCACGACTCTGTCTTGGATCCCAATAGTATCGTGACGGATCCGCAGGAACGAGAGCTGATAGATCCATCTGGACGGGGGCGTAATTCGCCTGGAACTCAGCTAGAGAAAAAAAAAAATTTTTATTTATTTTTAATGCACGTATTCGCTGGAAAAAGTCTCAGAGAGCGAAGGCCGTGGGGCTCAACGGGAACCATTGCCTGAGCATGCTGTAATGCACACGCCCAAACTGACTGGAGTGTGCGTGTTTATGTAGTGATTCCACTGTGCCATGAACCGGAGAGTGCCTGGAGGGGCGTAACTAAGTATCTGCCCGATCCGACCAAGGTCGCACGACGGCATACGACGCCAGTGCACCAGGGAGGAACCGAGCAGAGGAACCAGGGTCTACTCCAGGTCAGACTCCGGACACGGCTGTTGACCCACACTGGGGAATACAGGAACAGGCAGACTAGAGCGCAGGCTGGGTAGGGTCCAGTACAGACTGGGAGACAAATTTGAAACCGCAGATGTGGCGGACAGGGCCGAGCAAAGCGAAAACCGCAGACGCGGCGGACAGAGCCGAGCAAAGCGAAAACCGCAGACGCGGCGGACAGAGCCGAGCAAAGCGAAAATCGCAGACGCGGCGGACAGAGCCGAGCAAAGCGAAAACCGCAGACGCAGCGGACAGAGCCGAGCAAAGCGAAAACCGTAGACGCGGCGGACAGAGCTGAGCAAAGCGAAAACCGCAGACGCAGCGGACAGAGCCGAGCAAAGCGAAAACCGCAGACGCAGCGGACAGAGCCGAGCAAAGCGAAAACCGCAGACGCGGCGGACAGAGCCGAGCAAAGCGAAAACCGTAGACGCGGCGGACAGAGCTGAGCAAAGCGAAAATCGCAGACGCAGCGGACAGAGCCGAGCAAAGCGAAAACCGCAGACGCAGCGGACAGAGCCGAGCAAAGCGAAAAACGCAGACGCGGTGGACAGAGCCGAGCAAAGCGAAAACCGTAGACGCGGCGGACAGAGCTGAGCAAAGCGAAAACCGCAGACGCGGCGGACAGAGCTGAGCAAAGCGAAAACCGCAGACGCGGCGGACAGAGCTGAGCAAAGCGAAAACCGCAGACGCGGCGGACAGAGCTGAGCAAAGCGAAAACAGCAGACGCGGCGGACAGAGCTGAGCAAAGCGAAAACCGCAGACGCGGCGGACAGCTGAGCAAAGCGAAAACCGCAGACGCGGCGGACAGAGCTGAGCAAAGCGAAAACCGCAGACGCGGTGGACAGAGCTGAGCAAAGCGAAAACCGCAGGCGCGGCGGACAGCTGAGCAAAGCGAAAACCGCAGACGCGGCGGACAGAGCTGAGCAAAGCGAAAACCGCAGACGCGGCGGACAGAGCTGAGCAAAGCGAAAACCGCAGACGCGGCCGACAGAGCTGAGCAAAGCGAAAACCGCAGACGCGGCGGACAGAGCTGAGCAAAGCGAAAACCGCAGACGCGGCGGACAGAGCTGAGCAAAGCGAAAACCGCAGACGCGGAGGGGACAGGGCTCTGTTCACACGGAACAGACTAGAAGGGAAAGTCAGAACCAGATACCCACAGGGTACTTGCAGAGAAGTAGCGAGTGGACCACAAACTCACAAACTGAAGTACAGTGACAACGAGCAGGAGTTAGGTACGAGTTCAGACTCTGCAGAAAAAGGAAAGGTACGGACATAGAGAAAAATAGGAAAGGGGCTAGGAGAGTATTCAGACAAGAACAGACACAGCAGCAAGATACAGGAGCAGGTCTAGGTATGAACGAACAGGCTAGGAGCGTGTTCACACAAGCCTGGAAATACAGCCTCCAGGATAGGCAGAAGACAACAGGCTAGAGAGCGTGTACAGACTGCAGATTAGAGTACACAGGTAGGACACAGTACAGACACGGAAACAGATACTGCAAGACAGGTAACATACACAGGACCAGGCATGTCAGAGACAAAAAGCCAACTGACAGGGCAAGATGCTCAGGCATGGGTTAATTGGAGCAGCTGGTTTAAATACAAGGTGACAGACAGCAATAGGCTGAGGACGCACAAGGGGTGTGCCTGCAGCAGGTACAAAAAGCAGGAAGTGATCGGGCGCCGCCCTTAAGCAGCAGACACAGAGGCAAACAGACAGCATGGAGGGAAGCCAGAGAGACATTCTGGACTGGAGATCAAGTGCGCGCTCTTGCACAGTGGGAGATGGACCACTATGCAAGGACGCCACCAGGTATGTTACAGTACCCCCCCCTTTACGCCCCCTCTTCTTCAGGCCTGCCAGAATGTTCCGCAGGGAATTCGAGGGCCAATCCTTCACTTCAAGGAGATCACTTCCAATGTCCACTGGAGAAACTGGTCTCATCTGGTTAGCTAGGATGCTACCTCCTATCCAGCCATCCTCAGCAACAGATGAAACGGGTGGAGTACCAGGAACAGCACACAGGGAAGTCTCTCTCCACTTATTATCAGGTAGCAGCCCAGAGGGTTCAGGAGACAACTGGAAGTCCTCCGCCGGGTTGGAGGGGTGCAGAGACTCGGGGGTAACCTCTGCTTCGGGGTACATCTTGTCAAGCTCACAGGATGAAATGGGCGAGGTATCAGGTACAAGGTGTAGAAAAGTCCCTGTTACCTTGTTATCTGGTGGTACCCAGGAGGATTCAGGAAACAACTGGGGGTCCTCCGCCGGGTCGGAATAGTGCAGAGACTCGGGGGTAACCTCTGCTTCGGAGTACACTAGGTCAGACTCGCTAGATGAAGCGGGCGAGGTATCAGGTACCGAGTATAGGAAAGTACCTGTCCATTCGTTATCAGGTAGCACCCCGAAGGGTTCAGGAGACAACTGGAGCTCCTCCGCCTGGTTGGAGGGGTGTAGAGACTCGGGGATAACCTCTGCTTCGGAGTACACTAAGTCGGACTCACTGGAAGAAGCGGCCGAGGTAACAGGTACCGAGTATAGGAGAGTCTCTGTCCATTCGCTATCAGGTAGCACCCCGAAGGGTTCATGAGACAACTGGAGGTCCTCCGCCTGGTCGGAGGGGTGTAGAGACTCGGGGATAACCTCTGCTTTGGAGTACACTAGGTTGGACTCACTGGAAGAAGCGGCCGAGGTATCAGGTACCGAGTATAGGAGAGTCTCTGTCCATTCGCTATCAGGTAGCACCCCGAAGGGTTCAGGAGACAACTGGAGGTCCTCCGCCTGGTCGGAGGGGTGTAGAGACTCGGGGATAACCTCTGCTTTGGAGTACACTAGGTCGGACTCACTGGAAGAAGTGGATGAAGCATCTGATGCTGGGTGCAGGAAGTTCTCCTGTGTGGAGTCTGGATGGACAGTAGTCTCTTCGGGCAGGAGAACTGGTGCACTACCCACGCACATTACCCGTTGGGGCTTCTCCGGGATACAGGGAGATGAAGCTTCAGTAGGGACTTCAAGGTTGGGGTCAGGAGGTCTCAGGGAGGACAGACCCTGGCGTGACGGCTTGCCTCTACGTCCAGCACGTCTGGACTGCCTCTTGAGGTTGGGAGAAGTATTCCGGAGAGCGTAGTCATCCTGTGTGGATTCTGGGTGGGCAGTAGTCTCATTGGGCTGGAGGACTATTGCACTACCCACACACATTACCCATCGGGGCTGCTCCGGGATATTGGGAAGTGAAGCTTCAGCAGGAGCCTCCGGGTTAGGTTCATCGAAGACCATTAGAAAGGCCACCAGGAAGGCCATTATGTCCAGTACGATAGGATCCTGTGTTTCCCATAGGGGGTTGATCCATTCCAAGCCATCACCCGCTAGGTTAGACATAATGAATCCCACCTTAACCCAATCGGTGGGAAAACAAAGAGGGTAGAACTTGAAATGTAGCATGCATAGCTCCACAAATGCACGACTCTGTCTTGGATCCCAATAGTATCGTGACGGATCCGCAGGAACGAGAGCTGATAGATCCATCTGGACGGGGGCGTAATTCGCCTGGAACTCAGCTAGAGAAAAAAAATTTTTTTATTTATTTTTAATGCACGTATTCGCTGGAAAAAGTCTCAGAGAGCGAAGGCCGTGGGGCTCAACGGGAACCATGGCCTGAGCATGCTGTAATGCACACGCCCGAACTGACTGGAGTGTGCGTGTTTATGTAGTGATTCCACTGTGCCATGAACCGGAGAGTGCCTGGAGGGGCGTAACTAAGTATCTGCCCGATCCGACCAAGGTCGCACGACGGCATACGACGCCAGTGCACCAGGGAGGAACCGAGCAGAGGAACCAGGGTCTACTCCAGGTCAGACTCCGGACACGGCTGTTGACCCACACTGGGGAATACAGGAACAGGCAGACTAGAGCGCAGGCTGGGTAGGGTCCAGTACAGACTGGGAGACAAATTCGAAACCGCAGACGTGGCGGACAGGGCCGAGCAAAGCGAAAACCGCAGATGCGGCGGACAGAGCCGAGCAAAGCGAAAACCGCAGACGCGGCGGACAGAGCCGAGCAAAGCAAAAACCGCAGACGCGGCGGACAGAGCTGAGCAAAGCAAAAACCGCAGACGCGGCGGACAGAGCCGAGCAAAGCGAAAACTGCAGACGCGGCGGACAGAGCCGAGCAAAGTGAAAACCGCAGACGCGGCGGACAGAGCCAAGCAAAGCGAAGACCGCAGACGCGGCGGACAGAGCCGAGCAAAGCGAAAACCGCAGACGCGGCGGACAGAGCCGAGCAAAGCGAAAACCGCAGAAGCGGCGGACAGAGCCGAGCAAAGCAAAAACCGCAGACGCGGCGGACAGAGCCGAGCAAAGCGAAAACCGCAGACGCGGCGGACAGAGCCGAGCAAAGCGAAAATCGCAGACGCGGCGGACAGAGCCGAGCAAAGCGAAAACCGCAGACGCAGCGGACAGAGCCGAGCAAAGCGAAAACCGCAGACGCGGCGGACAGAGCCGAGCAAAGCGAAAACCGTAGACGCGGCGGACAGAGCTGAGCAAAGCGAAAACCGCAGACGCGGCGGACAGAGCTGAGCAAAGCGAAAACCGCAGACGCGGCGGACAGAGCTGAGCAAAGCAAAAAAAAGCAGACGCGGCGGACAGAGCTGAGCAAAGCGAAAACCGCAGACGCGGCGGACAGCTGAGCAAAGCGAAAACCGCAGACGCGGCGGACAGAGCTGAGCAAAGCGAAAACCGCAGATGCGGTGGACAGAGCTGAGCAAAGCGAAAACCGCAGACGCGGCGGACAGCTGAGCAAAGCGAAAACCACAGACGCGGCGGACAGAGCTGAGCACAGCGAAAACCGCAGACGCGGCGGACAGAGCTGAGCAAAGCGAAAACCGCAGACGCGGCCGACAGAGCTGAGCAAAGCGAAAACCGCAGACGCGGCGGACAGAGCTGAGCAAAGCGAAAACCGCAGACGCGGCGGACAGAGCTGAGCAAAGCGAAAACCGCAGACGCGGAGGGGACAGGGCTCTGTTCACACGGAACAGACTAGAAGGGAAAGGCAGAACCAGATACCCACAGGGTACTTGCAGAGAAGTAGCGAGTGGACCACAAACTCACAAACGGAAGTACAGTGACAACGAGCAGGAGTTAGGTACGAGTTCAGACTCTGCAGAAAAAGGAAAGGTACGGACATAGAGAAAAATAGGAAAGGGGCTAGGAGAGTATTCAGACAAGAACAGACACAGCAGCAAGATACAGGAGCAGGTCTAGGTATGAACGAACAGGCTAGGAGCGTGTTCACACAAGCCTGGAAATACAGCCTACAGGATAGGCAGAAGACAACAGGCTAGAGAGCGTGTACAGACTGCAGATTAGAGTACACAGGTAGGACACAGTACAGACACGGAAACAGATACTGCAAGACTGGTAACATACACAGGACCAGGCATGTCAGAGACAAAAAGCCAAATGACAGGGCAAGATGCTCAGGCATGGGTTAATTGGAGCAGCTGGTTTAAATACAAGGTGACAGACAGCAATAGGCTGAGGACGCACAAGGGGTGTGCCTGCAGCAGGTACAAAAAGCAGGAAGTGATCGGGCGCCGCCCTTAAGCAGCAGACACAGAGGCAAACAGACAGCATGGAGGGAAGCCAGAGAGACATTCTGGACTGGACATCAAGTGCGCGCTCTTGCACAGTGGAAGATGGACCACTATGCAAGGACGCCACCAGGTATGTTACAAGCTTCACCACAATAAAGACACAATCCCTCGGCGAACCTCCGGTCTCTTTCCTGAGAGCGGAGTGACATCGCCCCAACCTCGATCAGTTCTACGCCGTCTGAGCAGATTTTCTGGGGACTAGGAACTGACATTACAGGAGTTTTTACCTCATTCTGCCTAAATCTCAGTCTCCTATCCACATGAAAAGCTAATTTCATGGCATCCTGCAGAGTCTCAGGTGCAGGGAATGCAATTAGCAAATCCTTAACCCTTTCACTCAGAGTAGCAAGAAATAAACATTTCAACGCAGGATCATTCCATTTAACTTCTGAGTCCCATCTCCTGAAGTGTGTGTAATAATTTTCAACATCACCTGACCCCTGATTTAAATGCCTGAGTTCTGCCTCCGCAGATCAGATTCGATCAGGATCGTCATATAATAGCCCCATAGCAGAAAAAAATTCTTCAACAGACCTTAAACACGGATCATTAGGTTGGAGAGAAAAGGCCCACCCCTGTGGTTCATTGCGCAAAAGTGACATAATAAAACCAATGCGCTGTGATTCATTCCCAGAAGACCTTGGTCTCAAGCGAAAAAATAACAAACAAACAATTTTAAAGGAAAAAAATCTTGCTGTTTACCATAAAAAACATCAGGCAGTCCTACCTTGGGTTCGACAAAATGCGCTCCAGAACAGCTACTCACGTGTTGCTGTAGCCTGGCCACCTCCAGAGACAATCCCTGCAGGCGTTGAGCCAAATCCTCGATGGAAACCATATTGATCCCCAAACTTCTTTCCTTTTTAGTTTTTTGGGCTGGACTTACTGTTATGATCTGCAACATGAACTAAGGAAAGATAGGGAAAGCTATCCCTACAGTAAGACTAAGCTGAATCCCTACGATGTAGCAGGCTGACTGTTCCTAGTGAACAGACCCACCTTAGTCCTCGGCTAGTCTGAACAAAGACCTATAGCTTTAAGGGAGGGGTCCCTAAAAGAACAAAGGACTGGGACAAAAATGGGCCACCTCCTAAACAGAAAAGTAGTTGCAGAACACAAAAAGACAAACTGATAAAAAGTACTAGAGGTCCCAGAAGGACCAAGCGAACTGACAGAGAAAGGCACAGAAGCACCTGGCTAGAGAAACAGTCAAACACTGAAGTCCAGCACAGCCAAAGGGCGGAGCTGGAATAAAAAGGCAGATGGTCACGTGACCACAAAACACAAGATGGAAAAAACAAAGAGGAGAGTTCTAACAGCACCTTTAAAACACACACCGATTCATGATGCACAGATACCGCAGAGAAATATATATATATATATATATATATATATATATATATATATATAGTACAATGCAAAGATTTCACTTCTTACATTACATGAGTGATATCTGTTATAAATTCAACAATAGCTCAGAGACCGGTGAATCGCTCCACACAGTATACTGGCCCACATAAAATGCTCCATACAGGATACTGGCCCCCATATAACACTCCATAAAGAATACTGGCCCACAAAAAATGCTCCATATGGAATACTGGCCCCCATATAACGCCCCATACGGAATACTAGCCCCCATATAATGCTCCATATGGAATACTGGCCCCCATATAATGCTCCATACGGAATACTGGCGCCCATATAATGCTCCGTACAGGATACTGGCCTCCATATAACGCTCCGTACAGGGTACTGGTCCTCATATAATGCTCCATACAGGATACTGGCCCCCATATATTGCTCCATGCAGGCTGTTCCACCCACATAATGCACTATGCAGGCTCTTCCCCCCTTATAATGCCACATGCAGGATGTTCCCCTCCTTATAATGCCCCATGCAGGATGTCACCCCCTATAAAATGCCCCATGCAGGATATCACTTCTCCCCCCATATAATGCCCCATGCAGGATGTCACCCCCCCTCTTTATAATGCCCCATGCAGGATGTCACCCCCCTCTTTATAATGCCCCATGCAGTATGTCACCCCCAATATAATCCCCCATGCAGTATATCACCCCCCTCTCTTTAAAATGCCCCATGCAGGATGTTAACCCCCCTCTTTATAATGCATCATGCAGGATGTCACCCCCTCCCCTATAATGCCTCCATACATTAAAAAAAAAATCAAATACTCATCTGCTTCCACTGCTCAGGTCCGGACTCCAGCATCGCCGGGATCTTCCCGCTCATTGCTGCCTGTGATGGCTCAGGGGAGGGCACGGTGGAAAGACGTCACCAAACCCTCTGACCTGAGACGTCGCAGGGAGCGCACAGCAGGAAGACAGCGGATCTGCGGAGGCACGAGGAGAGGTAAGTATCCGGCTGCCGGGTCCCAGAGCAAGCGGGGGTGAAGGACTGGCGCAGGCACCGCTATCCTCCGCCCATAGCCCGGCGGGGTGCCCGCCTGCGAGTGGGCCCCCCCACCTACTCAGGGCCCCGGCATTTGCCCAGGTGCGCCGGGTGCTGACGCCAGCCATGTGCAGCTGGATTAGTCCTCAGAAGGACTTCTGGTTCATTGTCTCTCTAAAGAGCACGAAACATGCAGGGAGGGGACCGAAGTCCCGCCCGAACAACCCGGAAATACTCGCCGAGCGCTGAGCTTGTCGAGCACAGTAATGCTCGGGTGAGTGCCGAGCAGTGGCGAGCGCGTTCGCTCATCACTAGTTACAATACACTAGCTATTGAACCACCCGTTCTACGCCCGGGTGGCGAGCATTTTTATTGGCATATGGTCTCTCATGCTGGTATGTGCTGCCCCCCTCCTGATATTTGTGCTGCCCCCATCCTGTCCCCACCATCCTATACTGGTATGCGTGGTACCCCTCACCCCAATCCTGGTATGTGTGGTACCCCTCACCCCACAGTCCTGGTATGTGTGGTACCCCTCACCCCAATCCTGGTATGTGTGGTACCCCTCACCCCAATTCTGGTATGTGTGGTACCCCTCACCCCAATCCTGGTATGTGTGGTACCCCTCACCCCAATCCTGGTATGCGTGGTACCCCTCACCCCAATCCTGGTATGCGTGGTACCCCTCACCCCAATCCTGGTATGCGTGGTACCCCTCACCCCAATCCTGGTATGCGTGGTACCCCATACCTCATCCCTATCCTGGTACGCATGGTATTCCTCATCCTGGTGTGCATGGCCCCCCTCATCCGAATCCCAGTGTGCGTGGCACCCCTCATCCCCCCAATCCCGGTATGCGTGGCACCCCTCATCCACCCAATCCCGGTATGCGTGGCACCCCTCACCCCCCCAATCCCGGTATGCGTGGCAGCCCTCACCCCCCCCAATCCCGGTATGCGTGGCAGCCCTCACCACCCCCAATCCCGGTATGCGTGGCAGCACTCATCCCCCCAATCCTGGTATGCGTGGCACCCCTCATCCCCCCAATCCCGGTATGCGTGGCACCCCTCATCCCCAATCCTTGTAGGCGTGGCACCCCTCAACCCCAATCCCGGTAAGCGTGGCACCCCTCACCCTCAATTCTGGTATGCGTGGCACTCCTCACCCCCAATCCTGGTATGCGTGGCACCCCTCATCCCTATCCTGGTATGTGTGGTACCCCTCACCCCCCAATCCTGGTATGCGTGGTACCCCTCACCCCCAATCCTGGTATGTGTGGTACCCCTCACTCCTAATCCTGGTATGTGTGGTACCCCTCACCCCCAATCCTGGTATGTGTGGTACCCCTCACCCCCAATCCTGGTATGTGTGGTACCCCTCACCCCACAATCCTGTTATGTGTGGCCCCCTCATCCCTATCCTGGTGTGTATGGTATCCCTCATCCTGGTATGCATGGTACCCCATCCCTCATCCCAGTATACATTGCACTCCATCCCTCATCCCCAATCCCGGTCTGCGTGGCACCCCTCATCCCCAATCCCGGCATGTGTGGCACCCCTCATCCCCAATCCTTGTATGCGTGGCACCCCTCATCCCTAATCCCGGTATGCGTGGCACCCCTCATCCCCAATCCCGGTATGCGTGGCACCCCTCATCCCCAATCCCGGTATGCGTGTCACCCCTCACCCCCAATCCTGGTTTGCATGGCACACCCTCATCCCCAATCCCGGTATGCGTGGCACCCCTCATCCCCAATCCCGGTATGCGTGGCACCCCTCATCCCCAATCCCGGTATGCATGGCACCCCTCACCCCCAATCCTGGTATGTATGGCACCCCTCATCCCCAATCCCGGTATGCGTGGCACCCCTCACCCCCAATTCTGGTATGCGTGGTACCCCTCACCCCACAATCCTGTTATGTGTGGTGCCCCTCACCCCCAATCCCGGTATGTGTGGTACCCCTCACCCCAATCCTGGTATGTGTGGTATCCCTCACCCCCAATCCCGGCATGTGTGGCACCCCTCATTCCCAATCCTTGTATGCGTGGCACCCCTCATCCCTAATCCCGGTATGGGTGGCACCCCTCACCCCAATCCTGGTATGTGTGGCCCCCTCATCCCTTTCACACTGTACACACATACAAAAAAAATAAACAGTTATACTCACCTTTCTTCTCTGTACCCCAGCGCTGCTGCGTACTGTTCTGCCGGAGGCCGGGGTAGGAGTGCGGTGCCGGAGCACCGCACTGTCCGGCGCCATTTTGCTGAAGACACACTGTAAATGTGTCTTCAGTAAAATGGCGCCGGATAGCGCAATGCGCACGCGCCGGTCCGACGCCTTCACTCCGCCCCCCGGTCTCCAGCGAAGAGAGGCGCCGCGGCAACGCTCCTACCGGTCAGGTAAGTATGTAAGTATGGCGCCGGAGATCCGCGGTAAGCGTTCAGTGTCTACGCATACAGCGCGATCTCCGGCGCCATACATCTCCTCTTACCTGTAACGGCTGGATGCCTGCTTCTGTCTGGAGCCAGACTGCGCGTCACACATGCGCAGTCTATCGAGGCTTCGGACAGAGTCACGCTTCTACGATTATATTATAGATGTGATAGAAGGTTCTGGGCGATCTATTTCAGAACTGATCTTTGTGTTACATCAGTATACCAGTGCACATGTTACTGGCCAATTCCTAAACTGAAACTCTATTTGCATTTATTTTTCTTTATTTTAAACAAAAAATGGTAATCAAGCTCTTTTGATGGAACATCATAGCATTGCTAAAACTTTCTGTTGGTAATTTTTCCTTATTGGATATGCTCCCATTTTTGTTAAAAAAAAAGAATGGGCTTGCAAAGTTTAATGTGAACCAGATGTAAAACTTTTTTTTTTTCATTTGTTTTTGCTGATTGCTACAGGGCTTGTCATTTAAGGCTTTTTATGGCTCCGTGGAATATAATATTATAAAATGTGAAGAAAAAATAATTGAAAGTAGAAGGCTAAACCACTTTTTTCCTGAAACCATCTCTGTATTTAGACTATCACCAACGAGAGTTTGAGAGGAAGAAAGCATTGAGGTTAGCAATTTGCTTTATAAATTAGCTGCAGAATAAAATATCTAATTGTGCAGGCAATAGAGCATCTTAAGAATTTGTATTGGTAACATAATAGATTACTAGAAAATCTACTGTTACTATTACTGTAACCTACCCCCCCACACACACATCCAACCCCCAGTCAATTTGCCTTGGGTGACAAAAACATCTAACTTTTTTCCTCTATTCTGTTTAATAAAACATTGTTAAACCTACAGTTCATTTTCCCATCAGATGGGGTTAAATGTAGCCACTGGTAGGCATAGGAGTTAATTTAGGACCAGGAACCAAGAGGGTAATATGTGACACAGTATAGAACGGGTCTTCTCAAACTTTTATTACTGAGGGCACATCAGACAGGCCAAGATACTGCCTCATCAAACAGAACAAAATAATGTCTGGGGGTCACCATTTGTAGTGGAAGTATATAATCACTTTTAGCCAGGGTCACACGACACACATAGATTCTCTCGGAGTGTGAGCTTAGTGTGATCAGATGCTCTAAGATGAGAGAATCTGATCACACTGTTAGGAACAGATGGAGAACAACATTACTCCATCTTCTCCATTGCGTGAATCTGCTGAAATCGGACTAAACTCAGTGGTCATCCGATATTTTCCACGCACCCATAGACTTGAATGGGTGAGTGTCTTCCGATTTCAGAGTGAAATCAGATTCTGTCAGTGAAAAAACTGGATAGTACTCTTCCGATTTATGCTCTCTTGTGACCCTGGCCTTAAAGAGGTTTTTCCCACAAACAAAAGTTAATTTTAATCAATACATCTTGGAATGATAATATCTTCCACAATTAAATGTATTTAAATAAAATGTTCCTGTGCTGAGATAATCTTATAAATGTGCCCCTGCTGTGTACTGTGTAATGGCTGTGCCTGACTGTACAGGAACATGGTCTGATCATACCACATCTCCTGGGCAGGGGAGGACGCAAAAAAGCATAAAAACATTACAGCAGACGATCGCAGCTGATTTTTCTTTGAAGTAAAAAATTGTTTAAAAACAGTCAGGGAAATGTTTTACCTCACAGAAAGAATCAGCTGTGATCCCATACCGTAATATCTGTATACTCTTTTGCGTCCTCCTTTGCCCAGGAGATATTATCAGACAATGTCCCTGTACGTCAGACACAGCCATTATACGGACAGACACAGCCTATTTACACAGGGGAACATTTATAAGATTATCTCAGCACAGGAACATTTTATTTAAACACATCCAATTGTGGAAGTTATTATTTTTCTAAGATCTATTTATTAAAATCATCTTTCACTTGTGGGAAAACCCCTTTAAGCTAGTGCTACACGAAGGCACACCACATTGAAATCATAGTGTCACCCTGCGACATCACATCTAATTATCTCAAATAGTGTTGGGCCGTGGGGTACCCGGAACTGGGCTTTAGTACGATGCTGGGGTAGTAGTGGCAACCCGATCCCGTGGCTCAGGGTGGTCAGACCAAATGCTGTGGCAGTCTATTTGTAGAGTTATGAATGTCCGACTACACCACCCATGCTTTGCGGTCAGGGATGACCGCCGCTGCAAGGCAGACCGCTGAGGCTGATGTTGGTGTGCAGCACAGGGATAGGATAACTCCCCACGGGAATAGTGTAGCCTCAGGGGAGCGTATGTGAATGCTGGGGGTGATAGTGCAGGCCGCAATAATAAGAATGCAGAATCCGCTTCAAACAGTCCAGGGTCTTTATTGTAAGTATTACTAATGACCCGACAGGAGTACAGGGTAGGAATGGGCCTGGGTGTCTGAGAGCATTCGGGCGAGCCCCACTGGTCAGGGTGAGTGTTAAGGCCTACTGTTCTCTCTCTGCCCTTGCTGACTATCCCCCTTTTCATGGTGTAATAGCCCACGTCCCTGAGCTGGCCGTGTACTTCGCCTGTATGGCTTGCGACTTGGGCCTTAGGTACCTTTTTCTTCTCCGTGCTGTACTGGTCCCTCTGTGTGGTGGAGCCTCCAGGCTTCTTAGGCCAAGGGACCTGAAATCCCTCGCGGGTTGGTTCTCTGCTGCTGGGCTTGAAACCCCGACAGCCTCGGACCCCAATGTCCGGTAGTGTAGTTCTCTCAGCCAGGACCGGCTCTCGTCGCCTCTGTCCCTGGCTCGCAGCTTCTCCTCTGCCTCATGGACTCCTTGGCTACAGCTGAACTGTCCCTCCTTCTCTGGGACTAGTCTCAGTCCTGAGCTAGGTTGTCCAGTTCTCTCTAACCCTGCCCTCAGTTCCAGCTTTTATAGGGGCAGCCAGCTCCCCCTACTGACCTGGGACAGGAGGTGCTGTATGCTAATTGTCCCTGACCAGGGAACCTCCCTCTTGCTCTCAGACACAGCCTTTAATATTTTTGGCATCCAGGCCTGGGGTGACACATTCCCCCCTAGTAAAATTTAGTACTCTGGGACTAAGCAGGAATCACAAATACAGGGTATAAATAATAACATATTTACAAGTGCATTTTGTCCTTAAGGTCACGGCGCTTCCGCGACCGGGTGTCCATATCACCCAACTAGGTGTAGTTTTCCACAATGTGGGGACCTGTCCCTATAAACCCCAAGTTCCTGGCCTTGGGTGTGGCGGCAAGGTAGAAGCTAACTACTTTGGATGGCAAGGAGGCCACGCCGGACAGGTTTTTCTTCGGTGGTCATCTTCGAAAAAGGGCACCAGGTGCAACTATCTACATGGTAGTTCCGGTTATTCACTGTCCAAAACCTGTCAGTCCATTGTATCTAGGAAAACTGGGAAAACAGTATTAATAACCAGGGTACAAAGATAAAACATTAAAGATATACACTGTGCATTTAGATCTTCCAGCGAGCTGGTATTTGACCACTTGTGCTCCGGGTTGACCTGCGTAACCCACTGTCTGGTGGTGGTCTGGCTTTCCCCACTAACATTTAGGGTACAGCTACTAGCTTGGTTTACAGGCAGGGCAGGCAGCTGTCTGCGGGGCCTTTGGCTTACCGCAGGCGTGGCAGGCTCACTGTCAGCAGGGGGTTGACTCTCCTTGGCTGCTGGCATGGGTTCTTCTGCTTCTGGGGCTGCTTGTTCTTCTTGTTCTTCTGTAGGCTCCTGCTGGGTAGGCAGAAGGAAGTGTAGGACGGGTACTACTATCGCGTCATTTATCCGAGTCCAGGTCCAGGGGAACTCTCTGAGAACTGTGCTGATCATTTCTTCCGTGTCCTCTGCGGGTTCAAGGTCATCTTGATCTTCACTTGGACTCTGTAGTTGCTCGGGGCACCGTTTTAGGTGGTCTCTGGAGACGGTGCTAGTGGTTTCTCCTCCATCCTTGGTAATCACACATACCTTTGGGTTGTTGTGGTCGGACTGCCGTACTGTGTATGGGTCTCTCTCCCACTGGTTGTCCAGCTTGTGAAGCCTTCTCTTCCGCTTCAGGACCTGCTCTCCAGGTTCCAGGGGACCAGCAGGGGCGTGTTAGTTGAAGAGCCTCTCCTGCTTTTCTCTCGCTTGAACCAGACTCCTCTCCACACTCTCCTGTACCTTCTTGTACTGTAGCCGCCATTCCGTATCCCAGTCCGCGTCTGGGGAGGTGTCCTCGGGTGTCAGGACTCCCATCTCCAGGTCTATAGGCAGCTTACCTGGTCTTGCTCGCATCAGGTAAGCCGGGGTGCAATTTGTAGCATTCACCGGGATATGGTTGAACAAGTCAATCAGGTCTGGCAGCTTCTCCGGCCACAGGCTGCGTTCTTCCAGGGGCAACGTCTTGAGAAGATCAATGACGATATTGTTCATTTTCTCACACAGCCCGTTGGTTTGCGGGTGGTAAGGCGTTGTCCGAATCTTCCTACAGCCATAGAGGTTGAAGAACTCCTGGAATACTTCAGCCTCAAATGCTGGACCTTGAGCTGTTAAGACCTGTTCCGGATACCCGTGTGGACAGCAGAAGTGTTGCTGGAAGGCTCTGGCCGCTGTTTGTGCTGTCAGGTCTTTAACAGGAACCACCACCAGGAACCGGGAGTAATGGTCCACAATCGTGAGGGCATAGATGTAGCCGGACCGGCTTGGAGCCAACTTCACATGGTCCAGAGCTACTAGCTCAAGAGGCTGCCTGGTGATGATGGGCCTCAAGGGTGTCTTCTGGCTGTTCTGGTCCTTCCTTCTGAGGTGGCATGGGCCGCAGTCCCTGCTCCACTTCTCTATGGCCCCTCTCAAACCGATCCAGTAGAACCGCTCTCTCAGTAGGAACTCCAGTTTCTTCCACCCGAAGTGTCCCGCTCTGTCATGGTAGGCCTCCTGGACCATTGCTACATCTCGCCTTGGGACCACTACCTGCCAGGTCAGCTCGTGCGTCCGGTGGTTGACAAGCCTTCTGCACATCTTACCCTCGTAGAGGAATAGCCTGCTTTTCTCCTTCCATAACTGCTTGGCTTCCTCTGGAGTGTCCGGGCCAGGGCTAGCGTCTGCCTGGGTTAACAGGTCTTTCACCAGGCGAACTGCAGGGTCACTATCTGGCGTTTCAGCCCAGCCGTGGTGGGGTAAGGGGTTGAACATGACGGTGGTTAGGTCTTTGTCTTTTTCCCGGTGAGAATCCTGAGTGGCCCATACCGGTGGAACGCAGGAAGCTCTACTTCCTCCAGCTCTTCCGAGTCTTCTTCTCCTTCGGGTAGGTGAGGCATTCGTGATAGGGCGTCCGCGTTGGCGTTGGTCCTGCCTGCCCGGTATTTGATTGTGAAGTCATAATTGGATAGCCGGGCCATCCACCGCTGTTCCAGGGCACCTAGTCTTGCATTGTCCAGGTGTGTCAGCGGGTTGTTGTCCGTGTACACAGTGAACTTTGTGGAGGCCAGGTAATGCTTAAACCATTCTGTGATGGCCCACACCACTGCCAATAATTCTAGCTTGAAGGAGCTGTACTTCTCTGGGTTTCTTTCAGTGGGCCTCAGCTTCCGGCTGGCGTACGCGATCACCCTTTCTCGGCCCTGTTGGTTCTGTGACCGTACGGCTCCCAGCCCCACATTACTGGCGTCTGTGTGGAGGATAGAAGGCTGGCCATAATCGGGGTAGGCCAGGATCTCATTCCCCGTGAGTGCCATCTTCAACTGGCGGAAGGACTCCTCTTCCGGCTTGTCCCACTTGAAGGGTGGCTTTTGGCTTCTGGTCTTGGATTGCCCTATCAGGAGGTCCTGCATAGGGGCTGCCATCTTAGTGAACCCGGGTATGAACCTTCGGTAGTAGCCTACCAACCCGAGGAACTGCCTCACTTCTTTGATGTTTGAGGGGCTTGGCCATCTCTTGATTACTGTGACTTTGTCGGGGTTGGGGACTACTCCTTCTGCACTCACCACGTGTCCTAGGTACTGTACCTTCGGCTTTAACAGATGGCACTTGGAGGGTTTCACTTTAATGCCAAAGCCTGCCAGGGCCTCGAACACCTCGGCCAGGTGCTTGAGATGGTCCTTGTACATCTTCGAATAGACAATCACGTCGTCCAGGTAGAGTAGGACCGTCTCGAAGTTTCGGTGCCCTAGACAGCATTTCATCAGCCTCTGGAAGGTCCCAGGTGCATTGCAGAGCCCAAATGGCATGCAGTTGAATTCGCTCTATACCATTGGGGTGGTGAAGGCGGTCTTCTCCTTGTCAGCCACTGCCACAGGAACCTGCCAGTACCCGCTAGTAAGGTCCAAAGTAGAGAAGAAATTAGCTGATTTTAGTGCGGCTAAAGACTCCTCTATCCTAGGTAACGGGTACGCGTCTTTATGGGTGATACGATTGATTAGTCTATAGTCCACGCACATTCTCATGGTACCATCTTTCTTTTTTACCCAAACCAAGGGGGCTGCCCAGGAGCTACAGCTATCTCTAATGACCCCAGCTTCTTTCATTTCTCTTAGCATGCCCTTTGCGTTCTGATAATGTGCAGGGGGTACAGGTCTGTGTCTCTCTTTTATTGGTGGGTGGCTCCCCGTGGGGATGTGGTGTTCCACTCCCTTTACTCGGCCGAAGTCTAGCGGGTGCTTGCTAAAGATTCTCTCGTACTCCTGAACCACCCGGTAGACGCCTTGTTTTTGGTGCACGGGAGTAGAGTCAGCACCCACATGGAGTTTCTGGCACCAGTCCTCCTTATGTTTCTGGGAGACATTATCCTCCACCGGGGGAGATGGAGGCAAGGGTTCCTTGACCCTGAGAGCGTTGTGTTCGACGGCAAACAATTTGGCTAGTGTAGCATACCGGGACGAGTGTACTTCCCTTTCCCCGATGTTTAAGATCCGGACGGGCACCCTTACATGGTGGACATCAACCACCCCCCGGGCTGTCAAAATGGTGGGCCTGCTGTCTGAGTACACGGGTTCTACCATGGCTTGGTAATCTCTCCCTCTTAACCCGATTGCAGTCCGACACCAGATCATCATTTTGCTTTTGGGAGGCATGGCAATGGGGAACGGGTCACTCATCCTCACACTACAGATCTCACCACCAGACAGTTCTACCTGTTGCCGTCTCATCAGGGCTCTTATCTCCTTCTGGAGGACCCTCTGTTGGCTGGAGCTCGCATTCATCGCCACCTGCTGCAAAATTACAATCACTTCTGAAAGACAATTTTCAATCATGTTAGTACCCAAGGTTATTTTAGGGTGACTTTCACGACGGTCAATGTCCACAATGATCTCTTCCTATGCCGGCAGTTCAACCTTTCCAATCTTGATGGTCATCTCTCTGAACCCCACCTGCGGCACGGGTTGGCCATTGCTGGCGATAATGCTTAAGTCATCGTCTGGATAGCGGGTTATATCAGCGTCACTCCAGTACCGCTTGAAAAGTACGCAGGGGATGGTAGTCACTTGAGACCCAGTGTCCAGCAGTGCACTCATGGGGGTACCGTCCAGCACTACGGGTAAGACCGCGCGTCCCCCCACGTACTTATCACGCCAATTAGACGGGCCTGATGACCTTATGCCTGGGGGTTGGCCCTCTGCCCCAGGTCGGACCCATTTAAAGTACAGTACCTGGCTATGAGTCCTGGCTGGCTGCAACGGCGGCAAATCGTCTGTCCATCCTCAGTGTAACGGTCGGCGGGCCTCCCTCTGAACGACGGGATCCTCCTCTGTCGACGCCACGGGACATCCTCCGGACTGGAAGCCAGCTTGATTGGTCTTGACGGTTCCATCTGCAACGACTGTACAGTCCTGGTCAATGCAGCCACACTCTTTGTTAGTTCTTGGACCTGATGGTGCAGGTTTGAAGGCTGGGATGGACTTAGGGCCTGCGCATCAGCCCCCCACAAGGTCTGCAGGGTAGGGCGCCGCCCCCTGGTGGTAAGTGATGGCAGGGCGCCGGGAAGCTACAGCGCCACCTGGTGCGGGTTCTCGGAGCACCCGGATGGCCCTATCATTGAACAGCGCAAAAGTCAAATCGGGGTTCTGTAGGGCCATGAGGCGCAGCTGGGTTCTGTGGACGCTGGACAGCAGACCTTCTATGAACTGGTCAGTCAACAGTTTATCGGTGTCCTGCACACTGCCAGGGTCAGCTTGTTTGATTGCTCCCAGAGCTTCTTGCAGGTTTAAGGCATAGTCTCTGATACTATCTTGGGCTCGCTGCTTACAGCCATAGAACCGCATTTTGATTTCTGCTGAGGTACGGGTGTCAAAGGTGTCAAGCAGACGGGTCAGAACCCCCTTTACAGTCCTTTTCTCCTCAGCTGTCCAAGATTTACCTCCTGTTGGGCCGCACCAGTTAACTGCCCTATTAATATGCTTACTTTCTGTTCTTCTGTCAGGGGGTAAACTTTGAACAGGCTATGCAGCCTTTCTTTAAAGTCGTCCAAGGTATGCGACTCGCCGGCATACTGTGGCAGCCAGGCCGCTCAGGGGATATAGGGCATGGAGAACGGCATCACCGCTGCTGCAGTCACGTTGGTGGTAGAGGGGGCCTCCGCTTCCGACATCTTCCTCCCCCCTAGTTTACCGTGGCCTACCTTCCGTCGATCCTTTTCCATAGGCCGCGGCTCCTCTGGTGCTGCTCCGGGCGAGGACCTTGCGTCGAGTCCTGGTGATGTCAGCATCACCCTCTCTCCTTCCAGGACATTGCGCAGCATCGGTGCGTAGGGCGGGGCTTCAGGTCTCGCATTGTTTGGACATCCACGCCCCTCTTCTTCCCGCGCGGCGTCCCGAAGATGGCGTCCGATGGCGGGAAAACGGGTGAAAATGGCGGGAAACAGCTCCGGATGGCGGGAAATGGCCCCGAATGGCGGGAAATCTCTTTTTAAGGTTCGTATACAGTCTTTTCAGGTGCGCAATACCAGTTTTTGGTGGGTTTGTCACAATCCTGCCGACTACGCCAAAGCTGACTCGCCCCCTGGGCCGTGGGGTACCCGGAACCGGGCTTTAGTGCGATGATGGGGGTAGTAGTGGCAACCCGATCCCGTGGCTCAGGGTGGTCAGACCAAATGCTGTGGCAGTCTATTTGCAGAGTTATGAATGTCCAACTCCGCCACCCGTGGATTGCGGTCAGGGATGACCGCCGCTGCGAGGCAGACCGCTGAGGCTGATGTTGGTGTGCAGCACAGGGATAGGATAACTCCCCACGGGAAGAATGTAGCCTCAGGGGAGCATATGTGAATGCTGGGGGTGATAGTGCAGGCCGCAATAATAAGAAAGCAGAATCCGCTTCAAACAGTCCAGGGTCTTTATTGTAGGTATTACTAATGACCCAACAGGAGTACAGGGTAGGAATGGGCCTGGGTGTCTGAGAGCATTCGGGCAAGCCCCACTGGTCAGGGTGAGTGTGAAGGCCTACTGTTCTCTATCTGCCCTTGCTGACTATCCCCCTTTTCGTGGTGTAATAGCCCACGTCCCTGAGCTGGCCGTGTACTTCGCCTGTATGGCTTGCGACTCGGGCCTTAGGTACCTTTTGCTTCTCCGTGCTGTACTGGTCCCTCTGTGTGGTGGAGCCTCCAGGCTTCTTAGGCCAAGGGACCTGAAGTCCCTCGCGGGTTGGTTCTCTGCTGCTGGGCTTGCAACCCCGACAGCCTCGGACCCCAATGTCCGGTAGTGTAGTTCTCTCAGCCCGGACCGGCTCTCGTCGCCTCTGTCCCTGGCTCACAGCTTCTCCTCTGCCTCACGGACTCCTTGGCTACAGCTGAACTGTCCCTCCTTCTCTGGGACTAGTCTCAGTCCTGAGCTAGGTCGTCCAGTTCTCTCTAATCCTGCCCTCAGTTCCAGCTTTTATAGGGGCAGCCAGCTCCCCCTACTGGCCTGGGACAGGAGGTGCTGTATGCTAATTGTCCCTGACCAGGGAACCTCCCTCTTGTTCTCAGACAAAGCCTTTAATATTTGTGGCATCCAGGCCTGGGGTGACACACATCCTAACATGTCTATGTTAAAGAATCAAATCTAATTTCAAATGTGCTAGATTTTCTCTTGCTGGTCGATTTGCCATAGACTTCAATGCAATAGCATGTAACTGCGACTTGCATGAAACGTATTTGTTTCTTTTAATTATTTTTGCTGCAGAATTACAGCTCGAAAATAGTGACGCAACAGCAAATTTCACAGATATTTTTGGTCGTGCGACTTGTCTGAGAATCGCTGTCGGCCACTCATGTCGCCATGTAGGCCATACCTTATGAAAACTGCCTCACCAACAACTAGAAGAAGCCTCACTGGTGAAGCCGGCCTCACAATATGAGAAGCACAGATGTAGAACAAAGTAGTCCTAAACTTTAGATGTTCGCTGATAGGAGCCATGGAAGACCAGGGTCACACTCCAAGTTTTCCTATTGGCCATAATGGTTACGTCTCACAGTTATGCATGTACAGTCTCTCATGTGAATCCACCTTAATTTGTTCAAGCAAAACTGGAAGAAACCTTATAATACAATCCCTAAATAAAATATTCAAAACCAGCACTATTAATTTGCTGAGACTTTTGGGTATACTGCAAATTTGTAACATTTGTAATGCTTCATTAACACAGACAGAAAGAGTCTGAACATGAATATGTTTTAATAAGTGATAGCACCTCTACGGCAGTAGTAAAAAGCAGTGGTACAACTGTGTATTTTCCCTTTTACTCCATCAAACCTGCAACGCTGATTACAGGTGAAGGATTTTGTCTTTTTCCCTAATTTAATGAGATATTTTGATGGCAATTTGCATAGTTCTAGAACAAAATATTCTTTCAGTATAACTCATCAGTAAGGTTTAATTGCTATTTTGTCTCATTTTCAGCACAAGGTAGCTCTGACTTTCAGCAAGTTCTCAAATTTTGAATCTTCAAAGGAGTATGAATATTTAAACCTCAGCTAAGCAACCATCAATTCTTGCTCTGTGTTCTATGTCTTTCTCCTGTGGAGTACAGATCCCACTCTCATAGCACGTTCATCTTGCAACCATGAAATAGACTTTGGTATTCCTCTAAATATAAAATGAAATTTTCACTAGGCTGAAAAAAACCCTTTGCATTTCTTTTAATTATGAAATGGACAAGTTCTTTGTGAGATATAAAATCTACAAAAAAAATAACATTTATCTCTCACTGGTAGCACAGCCTGCAGGTGAGCTCTTTCAAACTACATCTGTGGAAATGCAGTTACTTTAGACCAGGGGACTCGTCTGGGTATATGGGTCGCACTTAAAAAAAAAATGAATTTGATGGGCCACATTCTTTGCAGGATGAGATGACATTTTTAGTGATACCATTTTTTTCTATACTCCTTTTGAGCATTTTTTAACATTTTTGGCATGTTATTTATTTAATTGTTTTAAATGGTATTAATTGTATGGGTAATGTACAATTTTATAGCTTGGGCCAATAAAGATGCAGCGATAACCAATCCAAACTTTTTTTTGTTTACTTTAGTTTGTACATAAAACAGCATTTTTAGTGGCAAAATATTTTTTCACACTTTATTTCTTTTTACAATCTTTTTGTCCCTCAATTGACCCTATACAATATATATTGTCTTATAATTAGCACAATATAGTAATTGTGTCCAACATCTTGTAGTAATGTCTCCCATTCAGGTCCCCATCTTGTAGTAATGTCCTCCATCCTTGTCCCTATATTGCAGTAATGTCCCCATCCTGGTCCCCATATTGCACTAATGTCCTCCATGCTGGTCTCCATATTGCAGTAATGTCCCTATCCTGGTCCCTATCCTGTAGTCATGTCCTCCATATTGCAATAATGTCCCCATTTTGGTCCCCATATTGCAGTAATGTCCCCCATCCTGTTCTTCATATAGCAGCCATGTCCCCTATCCTGGTCCCCATATAGCAGTCTTGTCCCCCATCCTAGTCACCATATATCAGCCATGTCCCCAATCCTGGTCCCCAAATAGCAGACAAGTCCTCCAGCCTGGTCCGCATAAAGCAGTCACATTTCCCAGCCTGGTTCCCATATAGCATCCATGTTCCCCAGCCTCATTAATTATAGTAGCCATGTCCCCCAGCCAGGTCCCCATATAGCAATCTTGCCCCCCATCCTGGTCCCCATATAGCAGCAATTTCCTCCAGCCTGTTCTCCATATAGCAGCCATGTCCACTAACCTGGTATTCATATAGCAGCCAAGTCCCCCAGCATGGTCCCCATTTTGCAGTAATCTCCCCATTCTGGTCCCTATCCTGTAGTAATATTCTCCATCCTTGTCCCCATATAGCAGCAATGTTCCATAGATAGTCCCCATAGAGCAGCCATGTCCCCAAGCCTGGTCCCTATCCAGTAGTCATGTCCTACATCCAAGTCCCCTTATTGCAGTAATGTCCCCAATCCTGGTGCACATATAGCAGTCATGTCCTCCAGCCTGGTCCCCATATAGCAGCCATGTTCCTCAGCCTGGTTCCAATACAGCAGCCATTTTCCGCAGCCTTGTCCCATTTAGCAGCCATGTCCCCCAGCGTGTTCCCCATATAGCAGCCATATCCCCCAACCTGGTCCCCATATAGCGGTCATATTCCCCACGCCAGTCCCCATATAGCAGCCATTTCCCCCTTCCTGGTCCCCATATACCAGCCATGTCTTCCAGCCTAGTCCCCATATAGCAGCCATATTCCTCAGCCTGGTCCCAATATAGCAGCCATGTCTCCCATCTTGATCCCCATAAAGCAGACATGTACCCCAGCCATGTCTCCATATAGCCCTCATGTCCCCCAGCCAGGTCTCCATATAGCAACCATGTCCCTTAGCCTGGTCCCCATAATGCAGCAATGTTCAACAGTCTGGTCACCTTATAGAAGCCATGTCCCCATCATGATCCCTATCCTGTAGTAATGTCCTCGATCCTGTTGTCCATATTGCAGTGATATCCCCCATCCTGGTCCCAAATCTGAAGCAATGTTCACCATCCTGGTCCCCATATAGCAATAATGCTCCCCATCCTGGTCCACATATAGCAGCCATGTGCCCCACACTGGTCCCCATATACTAGTCATGTATTCCAGCCTGGTCCTCAT
This sequence comes from Phyllobates terribilis, assembly GCF_046119375.1. Taxonomy (NCBI): domain Eukaryota; kingdom Metazoa; phylum Chordata; class Amphibia; order Anura; family Dendrobatidae; genus Phyllobates; species Phyllobates terribilis. The sequence goes on from NW_027362762.1 coordinate 505,288,846, forward strand.
ATAGCAGCCATATCCACCAGCCTGGTCTCCATATAACAGCCATGTCCCCCAGCCTGGTCCCCTTATAGCAGCCATGTCCCCCAGCCTGGTCCCCATAGAGCAGTTATGTGACACATCCTGGTCCCCATATAGCAGTCATGTGACACATCCTGGTCCCCATATAGCAGCAATGTCCGCCATCCTGGCTAACATATAGCAGCCATGTCACCCAAGCCTGGTCCCTATATAGCAGCCATGTCCCCCAGCCTGCTCCCCATGTAGCTGCCATGTCCCCAAGCCTGGCCTCCATATAGATGTCATGTTCCCCAGCCTGGTCCCCATATAGCTTCCATGTCCCCCAGCCAGGTCCCCATAAAGCTGTCATGTCCCCCAGCCTGATCCCCATACAGGAGCAATGTCCGCCATCCTGGTTCCCATATAGCAGCAATGTCCCCCAACCGGGTGTCCATATAGCAGGCATGTTCCCCAGCCTGGTCACCATGAAGCTGCCATGTCTACCAGCCTGGTCCCCTTATAGCAGCCATGTTCCTCAGCCTGGTCCTCATATAGCTGTTATGTTCCCCAGCCTGGTCCCCATATATCAGCCATGTTCCATAGCCATGTCCCCTTTTAGCAGCCATGTCCCCAAGACTGATCCCCATATAGCAGTCATGTCCCCCATCCTAGCCCCCATATAGATGTTATGTTCCCCAACCTGGTCCCCATAAAGCTGCCATGTCCCCCAGCCTGGTCCCCATATAACTGTCATGTCCACCAGCCAGGTCCCCATATAGCAGCCATGCCCCCAAGCCTGGTCCCCATGTAGCTGGCATATCCCCCAACCTGGTCTCTATATAGCAGCAATGTTCCCCAGCCATGTCCCATAGCCAAGTCCCCTTTTAGCAGCCATGTCCACCAGCCTGGTCTGCATATAGCAGTCATGTCCCCCAGCCTGGCCTCCATATAGATGTCATGTTGGCCAGCCTGGACCCCAAATAGCTTCCATGTCCCCCAGCCAGGTCCCCATATAGCTGTCATGTCCCCCAGCCTTGTCCCCATACAGCAGCAATGTCCACCATCCTGGTTTCCATATAGCAGCTATGTCCCCCATCCAGGTCTCTATATAGCAGTCATGTTCCCCAGCCTGGTCCCCATGTAGCTGTCATGTCCACCAGCATGGTCCCCTTATAGCAGCCATGTTCCTCAGCCTGGTCCCCATATAGCTGCCATGTCCTCCAGCCTGGTCGCAATATAGCAGCCATGTCCCATAGCCAAGTGCTCTTATAGCAGCCATGTCCCCCAGCCTGGTCCCCAAATTGCAGTCATGTCCCCCAGCCTGGCCCCAATATAGATGTCATGTTCCCCAGCCTGGCCCCATATAGCTTTCATGTCCCCCAGCCTTGTCCCCATACAGCAGCAATGTCCGCCATCCTGGTTTCCATATAGCAGCCATGTCCCCCAACCAGGTCTCTATATAGCAGTCATGTTCCCCAGCCTGGTCCCCATATAGCTGCCATATCCTCCAGCCTGGTCGCAATATAGCAGCCATGTCCCATAGCCAAGTGCCCTTATAGCAGCCATGTCCCCCAGCCTGGTCCCCAAATAGCAGTCATGTCCCCCAGCCTGGCCCCAATATAGATGTCATGTTCCCCAGCCTTGTCCTATATAGCAGACAAGTCTCCAAGCCTGGTCCCATATAGCTGTCATGTCCCTCAACCTGGTCCCCATATAGCAGCAATGTCCCACGGCATGGTCCCGATATAGCTATCAATTCCCCCAGCCTGGTCACCTTACAGCAGCCATGTCCCCCTGCCTGGTCCCCATATAACTGTCATGTTCCCAAGCCTGGAGCCCATATGGCAGCAATATCCCCCAGCCTGGTCACTATATAGATGCATGTCCTCCAGCCTGGTTCCCATATAGTAACCATGTCCCCCAGCCTGGTCATAATATAGCTGGCATGTTCCCCAGCCTGGTCCCCATAAAGCTGCCATGACTCCCAGCCTGGTCCCCTTATAGCAGCCGTGTCCCCCAGCTTCGTCCCCATATAGCTGGCATGTTCGCCAGCCTGGTCCCCATATAACAGCAATGTCCGACAGCCTGGTCCCCTTATAGCAGCCATGTCCCCCAGCCTGGCCCCCATTTACCTGTCATGTACCCCAGTCTGGTTCCCATATAGCTGCCATGTCCCCCCAACCTGGTTCCCATATAGCTGTCATGTACCCCAGCCTGGTCCCCATTTAGCAGCCATGTCCCACAGCCTGGTCCCCATATAGCTGTCATGTCCCTCAGCCTGGTCCCCATATAGCAGCCATGTCTCCCAGCCTGGTCTCCATATAGCTGTCTATTCCCCCAGCCAGGTACCCATATTGCTGCCATGTCTCCCAGCCTGGTCCCCTTAAAGCACCCATGTCAGTAAGCCTGCTCTCCATATAGCTGCCATATCGCTCAGCCTGGTCCCCATATAGCTGCCATGTTCCCCAGCCTGGTCCCCATATAGTTGTCATGTCCCCCAGCCTGGTCCCTATATAGATGCCAAGTCCCCTAGCCTGGTCCTCATATAGTAGCCATGTCCCCTAGCCTGGTCCCCTTGTAGCAGCCATGTTCCCCAGCATGGTACTCTTATAGCAGCCATATCCGCCAGCCTGGTCCCCTTATAGTTGCCATGTCCCCGGCCTGTTCCCCATATAGCTGTCATATCCCCCAGCCTGGTCAGCATATATCTGCCATGTCTCCCAGCCTGGTCGCCTTATAGCAGCCATGTCCCCCAGCCTGGTCCCCATATAGCTGCCATGTCCCCCAGCCTGGTCCCCATATAGCTGCCATGTCCCCCAGCCTGGTCCCCATATAGCAGCCATGTCCGCCTGCCTGGTCCCCAAATAGCTGCCATGTCCCCCAGCCAGGTCAACATATAGCTGCCTTGTCCCCCAGCCTGGTCCCCTTATAGCTGCCATGTCCCCCAGCCTGGTCCCCATATAGCTGTCATGTCCCCCACCGTGGTCCCCATATAGCAGAAATATCCAACAGCCTGGTCCCCATATAGCTGCCATGTCCCCCAGCCTGGTCCTCATATAGCTGTCATGTTACCCAGCCTGGTCCTCATATAGCTGTCATGTCCCCCAGCCTGGTCGCTATATAGCTGCCAAGTCCCCTAGCCTGGACCCCATATAGCAGCCGTGCCCCCTAGCCTGGTCCCCTTATAGCAACCATGTCTCCTAGCCTGGTCCCCTTATAGCAGCCATGTCCCCCAGCCTGGACCCCTTATAGGACCATGTCCCCCAGCCTGGACCCCTTATAGCAGCCATATCCGCCAGCAAGGTCCCTTTATAGAAACCATGTCCTCCGGCCTGGTCCCCATATAGCTGTCATGTCCGCTGGCCTGGTCCCCATATAGCTGCCATGCCCCACAACCTGGTCCCCTTATAGCTGCCATGTCCCCCAGCCTGGTCCCCATATACCAGCCATTATCCCCAGCCTGGTCCCCATATAGCTGCCATGTCCACTAGCCTGGTTCCCTTATAGCAGCCATGTCCCCCAGCCTGGTCCCCTTATAGCAGACATGTCCCCCAGCCTGGTCCCCTTTTAGCAGCCATGTCCCCCATCCTGGTCCCCATATAGCAGCCAAGTCCCCCAGCCTTGTCTCCTTATAGTTGCCATGTCCCCAAACCTGGTCCCCATATAGCTGCCATTGGCATTAGCATGGTCCCCATATAGCAGCCATGTCCCCAGCCTGGTCCCCATATAGCAGCCATGTCACCCAACCTGGACCACATATAGCAGCCATGTCCCCTAGCCTGCTCCCCATATAGCTGCCATGTCCCCCAACCTGGTCCCCTTATAGCAGCCATGTCCGCCAGCCTGGTCCACATATAGCTGCCATGTCCCCTAGCCTGGTCACCATATACCTGCCATGTCCCCCAGCCTGGTCCCCATATAGCAGCCATGCCCCCAGCCTGGTCCCCATATAGCAGCAATGTCCCCCAGCCTGGTCCCCATATAACTGCCATGTCCCCTAGCCTGGTCCCCATATAGCTGCCATGTTCATTAGACTGGTCCCCCTATAGCAGCAATGTCACCCAGCCTGTTCCCCTTAAAGCAGCCATGTCCCCCAGCCTGTTACCCATATAGCTGCCATGTTCCCTAGCCTGGTCCCCATGTAGCTACCATGTCCCCCAACCTGGTCCCCATATAGCTGACATGTTCCCTAGCCTGGACCCTTATAGCAGCCTGTCCTCCAGCCTTTTCCCATTATAGCAGTCATATCACTCAACCTGGTCCCCATATAGCAGACATGTCCCCCAGCCTGGTCCCCATATAGCAGCCATATCACCCCAACTGGTCCCTATATAGCTGCTATGTCCCCAAAGCTGGTCCCTCTATAGCAGCCATGTCCCCCAGCCTGGTTCTCATATCGTTGCCATGTCCCCTAGCCTGGTCCCCATATAGCAGCCATGTCCCCCAGCCTGGTCCCCATATAACTGCCATGTCCCCTAGCCTGGTCCCCATATAGCTGCCATGTTCCCTAGACTGGTCCCCCTATAGCAGCAATGTCACCCAGCCTGTTCCGCTTAAAGCAGCCATGTCCCCCAGCCTGTTCCCCATATACAGTACAGACCAAAAGTTTGGACGCACCTTCTCATTTAAAGATTTTTCTATATTTTCATGACTATGAAAATTGTGCATTCACACTGAAGGCATCAAAACTATGAATTAACACATGTGGAATTATATAGATAACAAAAAAGTGTGAAACAACTGAAAATATGTCTTATATTCTAGGTTCTTCAAAGTAGCCACCTTTTGATTTGATGACTGCTTTGCACACTCTTGGCATTCTCTCGATGAGCTTCAAGAGGTAGTCACCGGAAATGGTCTTCCAACAATCTTGAAGGAGTTCCCAGAGATGCTTAGCACTTGTTGGCCCTTTTGCCTTCACTCTGCGATCCAGCTCACCCCGAACAATCTCGATTGGGTTCAGGTCTGGTGACTGTGGAGGCCAGTTCATTTGGCATAGCACCCCATCACTCTCCTTCTTGGTAAAATAGCCCTTACACAGCCTGGAGGTGTGTTTGGGGTCATTGTCCTGATGAAAAATAAATGATGGTCCAACTAAACGCAAACTAGATGGAATAGCATGCCGCTGCCAGATGCTGTGGTAGCCATGCTGGTTCATTATGCCTTCAATTTTGAATAAATCCCCAACAGTGTCACCAGAAAAGCATCCCCACACCATCACACCTCCTCCTCCATGGTTCACGGTGGGAACCAAGCATGTAGAGTCCATCCGTTCACCTTTTCTGCGTCGCACAAAGACACGCTGGTTGGAACCAAAGATCTCAAATTTGGACTCATCAGACCAAAGCACAGATTTCCGCTGGTCTAATGTCCATTCCTTGTGTTCTTTAGCCCAAACAAGTCTCTTCTGATTGTTGCCTGTCCTTAGCAGTGGTTTCCTAGCAGCTATTTTACCATGAAGGCCTGCTGCACAAAGTCCCCTATTAACAGTTGTTGAAGAGATGTGTCTGCTGCTAAAATTCTGTGTGGCATTGACCTGGTCTCTAATCTGAGCTGCTGTTAACCTGCGATTTCTGAGACTGGTGACTTGGATAAACTTATCCTCAGAAGCAGAGGTGACTCTTGGTCTTCCTTTCCTGGGGCGGTCCTCATGTCAGCCAGTTTCTTTGTAGCGCTTGATGGTTTTTGCAACTGCACTTGGGGACACTTTCAAAGTTTTCCCAATTTTTCGGACTGACTGACCTTCATTTCTTAAAGTAATGATGGCCACTCGTTTTTCTTTACTTAGCTGCTTTTTTCTTGCCATAATACAAATTCTAACAGCCTATTCAGTAGGACTATCAGCTGGGTATCCACCAGACTTCTGCACAACACAACTGATGGTCCCAACCCCATTTATAAGGCAAGAAATCCCACTTATTAAACCTGACAGGGCACACCTGTGATGTGAAAACCATTTCCGGTGACTACCTCTTGAAGATCATCAAGAGAATGCCAAGAGTGTGCAAAGCAGTCATCAAAGCAAAAGGTGGCTACTTTGAAGAACCTAGAATATAAGACATATTTTCAGTTGTTTCACACTTTTATGTTAAGTATATAATTCCACATGTGTTAATTCATAGTTTTGATGCCTTCAGTGAGAATGTACAACTTTCATAGTCATGAAAATACAGAAAAATCTTTAAATGAGAAGGTGTGTACAAACTTTTGGTCTGTACTGTAGCAGCCATGTCCCCTTGCCTGGTCCCTTTATAGCAGCCATGTTCCCTAGCCCGGTCCCCATGTAGCTACCATGTCCCCCAACTTGGTCCCCATATAGCTGACATGTTCCCTAGCCTGGACCCCTTATAGCAGCCTGTCCTCCAGCGTTTTCCCATTATAGCAGTCATATCACTCAACCTGGTCCCCATATAGCAGACATGTCCCTCAGCCTGGTCCCAATATAGCTGCCATGTCCCCCAGCCTTGTCCCCATATAGCAGCCATGTCCACCAGCCTGGTCCCCTTATAGCAGCCGTGTCCCCCAGCCTCGTCCACATATAGCAGCCATATGACCCCATCTGGTCCCCATATAGCTAATATGTCCCCAAACCTGGTCCCTCTATAGCAGCCATGTCCCCCAGCCTGGTTCTCATATCGTTGCCATGTCCGCTAGCCTGGTCCCCTTACAGCAGCCATGTCCCCTAGCCTGGTCCCCATATAGCTGCCATGTCTCCTAGCCTGGTTCCCATATAGCAGCCATGTCCCTTAGCCTGGTCCCCATATAGCTGCAATGTCCCGTAGCCTGGCCCACTTATAGCTGCCATGTCCCCTAGCCTGGTCCCCATATAGCTGCCATGTCTCCTAGCCTGGTCCCCTTATAGCAGCCATGTCTGCCAGCCTGGTCACCATATAGCTGCCATGTCCCCCGGCCTGGTCCCCATAAAGCAGCCATGTCACCTAGCCTGGACGCATATAGCTGCCATGTCCCCTAGCCTGGTCCCCTTATAGCAGCCATGTCCCCCAGCCTGGTCCCCTTTAAGCAGCCACATCCGCCAGCATGGTCTCTTTATAGAAACCATGTCCCCCGGCCTGGTCCCCATATAGCTGTCATGTCCCCCGGCCTGGTCCCCATATAGCTGTCATGTCCCCTGGCCTGGTCCCCATATAGCTGCCATGCCCCCCAACCTGGTCCCCTTATAGCTTCCATGTCCCCCAGCCTGGTCCGCATATACCAGCCATTTCCCCCAGCCTGGTCCCCATATAGCTGCCATGTCCACTAGCCTGGTTCCCTTATAGCAGCCATGTCCCCCAGCCTGGTCCCCTTATAGCAGACATGTTCCCCAGCCTGGTCCCCTTTTAGCAGCCATGTCCCCTATCCTGGTCCCCATATAGCAGCCAAGTCCCCCAGCCTTGTCTCCTTATAGTTGCCATGTCCCCAAACCTGGTCCCCATATAGCTGCCATTGGCATTAGCATGGTCCCCATATAGCAGCCATGTCCCCAGCCTGGTCCCCATATAGCAGCCATGTCTCCAAACCTGGACCCCATATAGCAGCCATGTCCCCTAGCCTGCTCCCCATATAGCTGCCATGTCCCCCAACCTGGTCCCCTTATAGCAGCCATGTCCGCCAGCCTGGTCCACATATAGCTGCCTTGTCCCCTAGCCTGGTCACCATATACCTGCCATGTCCCCCAGCCTGGTCCCCTTATAGCAGCCATGCCCCCAGCCTGGTCCCCATATAGCAGCAATGTCCCCCAGCCTGGTCCCCATATAAATGCCATTTCCCCTAGCCTGGTCCCCATATAGCTGCCATGTTCCCTAGACTGGTCCCCCTATAGCAGCAATGTCACCCAGCCTGTTCCCCTTAAAGCAGCCATGTCCCCCAGCCTGTTACCCATATAGCTGCCATGTCCCCTAGCCTGGTCCCTTTATAGCAGCCATGTTCCCTAGCCTGGCCCGCATGTAGCTACCATGTCCCCCAACCTGGTCCCCATATAGCTGACATGTTCCCTAGCCTGGACCCTTTATAGCAGCCTGTCCTCCAGCCTTTTCCCATTATAGCAGTCATCTCACTCAACCTGGTCCCCATATAGCAGACATGTCCCTCAGCCTGGTTCCAATATAGCTGCCATGTCCCCCAGCCTTGTCCCCATATAGCAGCCATGTCCACCAGCCTGGTCCCCTTATAGCAGCCGTGTCCCCCTGCCTCCTCCCCATATAGCAGCTATATCACCCCATCTGGTCCCCATATAGCTGCTATGTCCCCAAACCTGGTCCCTCTATAGCAGCCATGTCCCCCAGCCTGGTTCTCATATCGTTGCCATGTCCCCTAGCCTGGTCCCCATATAACAGCCATGTCCCCCAGCCTGGTCCCCATATAACTGCCATGTCCCCTAGACTGGTCCCCCTATAGCAGCAATGTCACCCAGCCTGTTCCCCTTAAAGCAGCCATGTCCCCCAGCCTGTTCCCCATATAGCTGCCATGTCCCCTTGCCTGGTCCCTTTATAGCAGCCATGTTCCCTAGCCCGGTCCCCATGTAGCTACCATGCCCCCCAACCTGGTCCCCATATAGCTGACATGTTCCCTAGCCTGGACCCCTTATAGCAGCCTGTCCTCCAGCCTTTTCCCATTATAGCAGTCATATCTCTCAACCTGGTCCCCATATAGCAGACATGTCCCTCAGCCTGGTCCCAATATAGCTGCCATGTCCCCCAGCCTTGTCCCCATATAGCAGCCATATCCACCAGCCTGGTCCCCTTATAGCAGCCGTGTCCCCCAGCCTCGTCCCCATATAGCAGCCATATGACCCCATCTGGTCCCCATATAGCTACTATGTCCCCAAACCTGGTCCCTCTATAGCAGCCATGTCCCCCAGCCTGGTTCTCATATCGTTGCCATGTCCGCTAGCCTGGTCCCCTTACAGCAGCCATGTCCCCTAGCCTGGTCCCCATATAGCTGCCATGTCTCCTAGCCTGGTCCTGGTCCCCATATAGCAGCCATGTCCCTTAGCCTGGTCCCCATATAGCTGCATTGTCCCGTAGCCTGGCCCACTTATAGCAGCCATTTCCCCTAGCCTGGTGCCCATATAGCTGCCATGTCCCCTAGCCTGGTCCCCTTATAGCAGCCATGTCTCCCAGCCTGGTCACCATATAGCTGTCATGTCCCCCGGCCTGGTCCCCATAAAGCAGCCATGTCACCTAGCCTGGACCCATATAGCTGCCATGTCCCCTAGCCTGATCCCCTTATAGCAGCCATGTCCCCCAGCCTGGTCCCCTTATAGCAGCCACATCCGCCAGCATGGTCTCTTTATAGAAACCATGTCCCCCGGCATGGTCCCCATATAGCTGCCATGTCCCCCTACCTGGTCCCCTTATAGCTGCCATGTCCCCCAGCCTGGTCACCATATACCAGCCTTGTCCCCCAGCCTGGTCACCCAGCCTGGTCCCCATATAGCTGCCATGTCCTCCAGCCTGGTCCCCTTATAGCAGCCATGTCCCCCAGCCTGGTCCCCTTATAGCAGCCATGTCCACCAGCCTGGTCCCCTTATAGCAGCCATGTCCACCAGCCTGGTCCGCATATACCAGCCATGTCCCCTAGCCTGGTCCACATATAGCTGCCATGTCCACTAGCCATGTCCCCATATAGCTGCCATGTCCCCCAGCCAGGTCCCCATATAGCAGCCATGTTCCCCAGCCTGGTCTCCATAAAGCTGCCATGTCTCCTAACCTGGTCCCCATATAGCTGCCAAGTTCACTAGCCTGGTCCCCATATAGCAGCCATGTCCCCCAGCCTGGTCCCCATATAGCAGCCATGTCCCCCAGCCTGGTCCCCATATAGCAGCCATGTCCACTAGCCAGGTCCCCATATAGCTGCCATGTCGCCTAGCCTGGTACCCTTATAGCAGCCATGTCTCCGAGCATGGTCACAATATAGCAGCCATGTCTCCTAACCAGGTCCCCATATAGCTGCCATGTCCCCCAACCTTGTCACCATATAGCTGACATGACCGCCAGCCTGGTCCACATATAGCTGCCATGTCCCCAAGCCTGGTCCCCATATAGCAGCCATGTCCACCAGCCTGGTCCCCATATAGCCGCCATGTCCCCTAGCCTGGTCCCCATATAGCAACCATGTCCCCTAGCCTGGTCCCCATATATCTGTCATGTCCCCTATGCTGGTCCCCATATAGCTGCCATGTCCCCTTGACTGGTCCCCCTATAGCAGCAATTTCACCCAGCCTGTTCCCCTTATAGCAGCCATGTCCCCCAGCCTGGTCCCCATATAGCTGCCATGTCCTCTAGCCTGGTCCCATTATAGCAGCCATATTCACTAGCCTGGTCCCCATGTAGCTGCCATGTCCCCTAGCCTGGTCCCTTTGTAGCAGCCATGTCCCTCAGCCTGGCCCCCATATAGCTGTTATGTCCCCAAGCCTGGTCCCCATATAGCAGCCATGTCCCCCAGCCTGGTCCCCACATAGCTGCCATGTCCCCTAGCCTGGTCCCCATAGAGCTGTCCATGTCCCCTAGCCTGGTCCCTATATAGCTGCCATGTCCCCTAGCCTGGTCTCCATATAGCTGCCATGTCCCCTAGCCTGGTCCCCATATAGCTGCCATGTCCCCGAGCCTGGTCCCCATATAGCTGCCATGTCCCCGAGCCTGGTCCCCATATAGCTGCCATGTCCCCCAGCCTGGTCCCCATATAGCTGCCATGTCCCCTAGCTTGGTCCTCATATAGCTGACATGTCCCCGAGCCTGGTCCCCATATAGCTGCCATGTCCCCATATAGCTGCCATGTCCCCTAGCCTGGTCCCCATAATGCTGCCATGTCCCGAGCCTGGTCCCCATATACCTGCCATGTCCCCTAGCCTGATCCACATATAGCTGCCATGTCCCGAGCCTAGTCCCCATATAGCTGCTATGTCCCCCAGCCTGGTCCCCATATAGCTGCAATGTCCCCCACCCTGGTCCCCATATAGCAGCCTGGTCCCCATATAGCTGCAATGTCCCCCAGCCTGGTCACCATATAGCCATGATCCCATTTGTGCCGCTTTCCATATTGCATGTGAAAAAAATCTTTCTCTCCTGTCCTCCGCTCCCTTGGCGAACAACATCCTCTTCTTCTTCCATAGCTGGCATAGCGCATTACAGTGACGTCATACGCTGCCGGTACGCCGACGTCAGCTGCTGGCTTCTGATTGGCTGGGGGCTGCTATTGGCCGCGATACATTTCAAATGAATGTGCATACGAGAACCACTGGAGTTGGTGGCCCCCTGGATGGCCCACATCATTATGGGAGTTCACTTGCCTGTGAGCTGCATGGAACAGCCTGGGGGGCCACATGTAGTCCGTTGGCCGCGCGTTTGAAACCCCTGCTTTAGACAGTTCGCATCATAGGTTACAGAGGAGAATCTCAAAATGGCATCACCATTGGCAGATTACAGTTGATGTCATTACCAGACATTTTCGTATGCTGTTTACATGCAGCAAAATGCCCTGTGGCAGATATGAAAAAATGAATAATTCAGCGATTGTATTAGTGGAAAGTTTTCTCTAATGGAGCCTAGTGAAGATCTCCAGCTGTGATACAGGATTATACATTCTAATACTGGATGGCTGCTCTCTGGGGACTACTAGAAAATAATTGGGAATAATGGGATTAACCTGTTCAGTATAGACATTTTGCAGTTAGTGGTTTTATTTAGCAATATATTTAATTTCAAAGACTCAAAATATACAGTACAAGCTTCCTTACTGATGCACATTTTTAGTGACTCTACATACGTATATAGTGTGACAAAAAAGAAAATATTTTTTCAGAATGATATGAATTAATTGTAAATGCAGTGTATGTAATTTAACATAATATTTTCATCATATAGTTCTTGAAGCTCTATATATGAAGTTCATTTTATATTACCCTGTGCAAAAGTATTTGAGAAATAATAATAATGAAGAAAACTTTCTTTGTAGGGGCACAGAATGTTTTCCAAAGTAATAGTACTGAATGTTGTAGTCCCTTTCTTTACTTTCTAAGTCATTGAGCCAACATATTGACAGCACATTTAACCCTATCATGCACCATGATACACAAGTATATCATGAAATGCCTTTAAAGAGAGTCTTTCAGAAAAAAAATGACTGTCCAAGCCTAACACAACACCATGTAGGAGCATAACTCTAATAAAAATCTGCCACTGCATTTTCAGAAATCTTTCTTTTTTAAAAAATACTAATGAGGTGCTCAGTGCACCCTTGGTGTGGCCAAACAGTTGAGAGAACTTTCCTACCTATTTGTTTTCCATCTATCTCTACCCTCTTCATCCTTGATTGACAATTATGGATTTACAAGAGCCAGGGAAGGGTGGAGATAGATGGAAAATAAGTATGTGGGAAAGTTCGCTGAAATGTTCGGCTATGTCAATGGCGTGCCAAGCACCTCATAAGTATATATGAATAAGAGTGATTTTGACAATATAAATACAAATTTTATCAGGTCTATGTGCCTTACAAGGTACTGTGCTTTGTTCTAAACAGTCTTTTTATACTGACAGATTTCCTTTGTCACCATACCCAGGTGCCGATTGAACGCATAGATCAATTTGTGGATTTCTCAGGTCAACAGACCTTTAAAATAGTACATAATATTATTGTAGCAGTATTGGGGTGATATGTTATATCACGTGCCAATGTGATCTTACTTATGTTGTTATAACTACCATTTGAAGCTTAAAGATAGAATCCAAGAACAAAAAAAGGACATCAAAGTGACAACCGAGATTGACACCAATGACTGCATAGCATTTAATAAGCACAAACACATTCCAAAACATTTCCATGAATACTAGTGTTGAGCGAACATGCTCGACACTGCTCGGTACTCGCCCGAGCATCACGCTACTCGGGATGTTCGGCGAGCACCGAGCATTTCCGGGTTACTCGGGCGGGAGCTCGGGTCTCCGCCCTGCATGTTTGTCGCTCTTTACAGAGCCAATGAACATGCAGGGATTGCCAGCCAGTTACTGTAATGCCACAGCCATGTTGTTTGTGGGCATTACAGTGATTGGCTGGCCGCACAGCGTCACCTCCCAGACGATCAGCCCGTCATGATTGGTGTGTGTGGGTGTCTGTGCGATGTCTGCGGGTGTGTGCGATGTCTGCGGATGTGTGCGGTGTCTGTGCGATGTGTGCGCGGTGTCTGTGCGATGTCTGCGGTGTCTGTGCGAGTGTGTGCGGTGTCTGTGAGATGTCTGCGGGTGTGTGCGTGCAGGCAGACATAGGCCGATGTGACAATACTACTCCCATCGGCCTATGTCTGTCCCCGGTCCACTCGTGCCAGCAGGATCAGCTCGATGGGAGCAGTAGTTCCCATCAGCCTGATCCTGCTATTTAAATTGCCCTACTGTGTCCCCAATAAATTTTAAATACATGTCATTGGTGGCCAGTGGTTACCTAAAATAAATTAGTTCATATGACTCGCCCCCTGGGCCGTGGGGCACGCGGATCCGGGCGATAGGGAGATGCTGGGAGTAGTAATGGCGGCCCGGTCCCGCGGCTCAGGGTGGTCAGACCAATGGTAGTCTGCTACGTGCTTCAGATAATGTCCGACTACGTCACCCGTGGATTGCGGTTATTAGGAACCGCCGCTGCAAAGCAGTCCGCTGGGGCTGATGATGTGTGCAGCTGGGATGGTGTGACTCCCCACGGGAAGAGTGCGGCCCCAGGGCAGTGTAGTGGATGGTGGGAGTGATGGTAGTGAGAGTCCCGGTGCTGATAGTGCTGGAGGAGCGAAAGAGCACACAGACAACGTACTGCAGTCCAATGTTGTTTACTCACAGTTCAGGTACTCCAGGTCACTTCTGTACAGGTAGTGACCGCCCGAGCCGTGCTGCGTCCACCAGGTGTGGGGCTCGGTCAACTCCCAGGCAGTTCAGGAGCATGGCACAGGACCCCCTTTAATCCTTTCTCTGGCCTGCCTCACCAGTGACCCACTTTTGTCCAGCTGCCGCGGACTTGTGCGGTTAAACGTGGGCCCCGTCCTCCGCTGTCCTATATGGTGCCTTCCTAGCAGGTTTGATGAGGTGTCGCACCAATAAATGATCACGACGACCGGTCTTTGGCTGAGGGTAGTTTCTCCTCCACCAACTTGGGATCCGGTACCCTTAATCTGCCCGACCCTTCACCCTGGATTCTCGTGGGCTCTTAGGGTCCCTTCCACCTTCTTGTTCCTGAGCCCTTCTGTATCTCTGTCTCTTCTTCTCCCTTTTCATTCCTTCCTGTTCCTTTCTGTTCCGTTCTCTTGGAGCTGAGATGAGCCAAAATCTCAGCTCCCCTTCACCTCCTCCTTGGCCTCTCACTAGGCCCTTCTGGAGTAGAGCTCCTACAGAGCCTCTACTCCGTGTCTTCTCCTCTGGCTGAACTGACCCAGAACTAAGATGGTGCCCACCTTTTATACCTCCCTCTGACCATGAGCCCAGGTGACTAGCAACCAATGGGCTCCTACCTACGCTCAGGAACCAACCCCTATCTGCCCCTACAGCACTGGGTGTTCCACCCCCCTCCCCACTCCAGACAGGGACATAGTCGGTCGTGCCTGCACTTCTGTCTAGTGGGAGCACCGTTGAGCTGTCCCTCGGAAATGGGGTGTGTGTGCTGTATGCAGCTAACTGAGCCCTGGTCCATACTCCATCCTTACCTGGGAGTGGAATATCACACCTCTGGTCTGAGGTGCAATACCCCTGTAGCGGCCGAACCCTTGGGGCGCTACACATACATTACCTGAAAATAAAGTAAAAATAAAAAACTACACCTATACTCACCTAGACACCTAATTCCCCGAAGCCATCGATCTCCTGTAATAAAATATAAAATAATAAACCACAACCTTATCCTTACCCCTCCATAGTAGTCCACGAGTGTCCCACGATGATCTCCAGTTTAGAGCAGCCACATAGAATGTGACCGCTCTGAACCGCCGCCGCCGCTAGAATGATGGGGCCATAAAGCAGCCCCGTCATTGCATAAGCGGGTTCGCCGGAGTTCAGGCAGCGCTGCTCCGGTTAGCTCCTTTACGGCCCTGCTGTATCGTGAGAAATTCCCACGGTACAGCAGTGCCGTAAAGGAGGTCTCCGGAGCTGCGCTGCCTGAATGCACTCCGGTGACCTCAGTCAGTGGCTCCCGGCAGCGTGAGCTTACAGCAGCCATGCACAGCTGTCACCATCTCCAGATGTGACAGCTGTGCATGGGAGATCAGCGCAGGAACGTGGAAAGGTAACTATTTTTTTTTAGTAAACTAAGAATTAAATAAAATTGTGTGTTTTATTTCAAATAAATTATTTTTTTCTGGGTGTAGTGTGTTTTTTCTTTTTAACACTTTGTAGGTTAGTAATTGGGGTGTCTTATAGACGCCCATCATTACTAACCTGGGCTTCATGGCAGCTGGCGCTGACATGAACCCCAACCCTATTACCCCCTGCCACCGCACCAGGGCAGCGTGGAAGAGTGAGGCTAAGTGCCAGAGTTGGCGCATCCTATGGATGCGCCATTTCTGGGGCGGCTGACGGCTGGTGTTTCTAGCCTGGGAGGGGGCCAATATTCATGGCACCCTTCCTGGGCTATTAATATCAGCCCCCAGCTGTCTGCCTAGCCTTTGCTAGCTATTAAATAGGGGGTACCCCACGTCATTTTTGGGGGGGGTCCCCCATTTTAATAGCTAGTAAAGGCTAGGTATTCAGCTGGGGGCTGATATTAGTAGTCTGGGAAGCTCCGTGGGTATTACCCACTTCCCAGGCTTCAAACATCTGCCCCAGCCGTCTGCTTAACCTCCGCTAGAGACTACAATTATGGGGGATCCCACGCCAATTTTTTTTAAAATATATCCTTTATTTTAACAATAAATGACATTTGAGGAGTTAATAAAGATTCAGGCCCTAAATTATTATTTATTTTTTAATTAATTTTTCCCCAAAATTTTGACGTGGGCTTTGCCATATTTTTGTATGCCAGCCAGGTACAGCATCCAGCTTCTATGAATGCGCCATTTTCCGGGGTGGCTGAGGACTGCAATTTGCACCGGGGGGGGGGGGCAGAAAGCTTGGGCCTCCCTGCGCTGCAGATTCCATCCCCCAGCTGCCTAGTTGTACCTGGCTGGACACACAAATAGGGAGAAGCCCCACGTATTTTTTTTTCTAATTATTTCATGAAATTCATGAAATAATAAAGAAAAAAGGGCTTCCCTATATTGTTGTGTCCGGCCAGGTACAAATAGGCAGCTAGTGGTTGGGGGCAGCCAGTTCCTGCCTGCTGTACCTGGCTGGACACAAATATAGTGCGAAGCCCCACGTCAATTTTTTTAAAATTATTTCAGGAAATTCATGAAACAGTGCTTAATGAACTGGAAACTAAAGATGTCCATTTTTTTAGTGAATAAAACTGAAATAACAATAAGCGCAATAGGGTTTTTATCTGAGTAACAGTGGGGAGACCAAAGGCAATGGTACTCACCTGGTATGGTTATGTGACTACAACCACTAATAGGCTTAAGGCTGATATAGACCCCAAAATCAATATGAGCAAAAATGGAAAGAAAGGGTTAATTCTGCGAGCCAGTGGATCAAGGATGAGAGGTAATTGGTATCCATAAATGCAGTTTATTTTTCAACGCATTTTGAAGTTCAAAACATCCTCAACAGGACAATCCGTGACATTGTGGTTTGTCCTGATGAAGAAGTTTTGACTTCGAAACGCGTTGACAAATAAACCGCATTTCTGGATACCAATTACCTCTCATCCTTGATCCACTGACAGCACAGAATTAACCCTTTCTTTCCATTTGTTCTTCAGGATTATTTTAGTGACAAATCTGCTTTAAGGTCTATATATATTTGCATGTCTACCATCTTAGACCTCAGTTCACATTGCTTGGTTTTCTGTCTTGTTTGCATTCTGTGCAATTTAAGGGTGTGGCATCCCCTTTGTTGAGCTGATTAGTATATATGTAGCTTACCACGGGCCTAGGTGATCTGGTGTTGGGACCCGGTCCTATTTGTCTACCCTTTTATATGCATTACTTCAACTTTGATATACAGTAAGGTTTTTAATATAGACAGTATAGGTACCGTCCCAATTTAGGGTCACCTTGCCGCTGGTGGGACGGCTTGTATACTTTTTTTGATCAAAAATAGTTCACTAAGTATCCTATATTTATTATGCAACTTTGCTTTACATATATATATAATGATGGTAGGGTATGAGATATATTTTTTGTCTTCTGTAGGTTTTGCTTCTTTTTGCTAGTGTGAACATGCTCCTATTTCTTGCATGTCTACCATCTTAGACCTCAGTTCACATTGCTTGGTTTTCTGTCTTGTTTGCATTCTGTGCAATTTAAGGGTGTGGCATCCCCTTTGTTGAGCTGATTAGTATATATGTAGCTTTCCACGGGCCTAGGTGGTCTGGAGTTGGGACCCGGTCCTATTTGTCTACCCTTTTATATGCATTACTTCAACTTTGATATACAGTAAGGTTTTTAATATAGACAGTATAGGTACCGTCCCAATTTAGGGTCACCTTGCCGCTGGTGGGACGGCTTGTATACTTTTTTTGATCAAAAATAGTTCACTAAGTACCCTATATTTATTATGCAACTTTGCTTTACATTTATATATAATGATGGTAGGGTATGAGATATATTTTTTGTCTTCTGTAGGTTTTGCTTCTTTTTGCTAGTGTGAACATGCTCCTATTTCTTGCATGTCTACCATCTTAGACCTCAGTTCACATTGCTTGGTTTAAGGTCTATATGTAGCCTCTGTTCGAGATCTAGTCAAAATTACTGGAAGAAATAGCAGAAAAATGCAAGGTACACTCATATAATGGGTAGAAATAGTGTTATTCCTTTTGTATATACATCACAGCCTGTTCTTAACCATTACCTGAAATGACAGGTACATGTTAAGGAGTAAAATTAGAACCAAAACTATTGTCTAAATATACTGTTCTTACTAAAAAAAATGTCCTTTTTACATGGAAAGAGACAGCTGGTTTTTTTATCACATTTCAATGTAAATTTCACACTTCTTTTTACTTTGTCTAATTATAACACTAGTCAAAGCATAATTATACTGCTTTTACAAGTAAACGCAGCAACAGGCCTACATGGATATTCTTCAATAGCTATCGGACGAAGGAAATTTGTATTGATTGTGTATCTTTTTTCTTTATAAAAAAAGAAAAAAAGACAAAAAAAATCATAAAAGGAAAGAACAGCAACAGAAGAGATGTGGGAGGGCATAAGCAGAATAATAGCTCTTATAGCTTGGTCATTGTGGAGATAGCACAAGCCTTTGTGTTAAAGACTCAGTAAATTGCTTGTGCTTTCTATACGGTACCACTGAGCTTGACAATTGATAAAATTGTCATCATTCATTTTCTGTATTACTAGTTTCTAAAATTAACTATTTACTTCCAAAACCAATGTAAATAATGAAACCAAATTTCTAATTGTTTTTATTCTTTTATTCTTGAATTTATAATGTATCTAATGCGTGTAAGCATTAGTATGACTGTAACGTGTTAATAACACCTCTCAGTAATATGTTTAATAAAGATAATGTGATTGGTTGAAACGTCGCTCGACACTGCTCGTTACTCGCCCGAGCATCTCACTACTCGGTATGTTCGGCGAGCACCGAACATTTCCGGGTTACTTGGGTGGGAGCTCGGGTCTCCGCCCTGCACTTTTGGCGCTCTTTACAGAGCCAATGAACATGCAGGGATGGCCAGCCAGTCACTGTAATGCCGCAGCTATGTTGTTTGTGGGCATTACAGTGATTGGCTGGCCACACAGCTTCACGAGTATTTAAAACCGGGAGCCGCCCTCTTGGACACAGTCGCTCCGGATCAGACAGTGTAGGGACAGTGCTGCAGAGCTAGGGAGAGATTTATATTGCAAAATAGTTAGTGTAGGGTCTGTAAAGCCTGCAAAATCAAACAAATAGTCCTTCTCAGGACTAATATCCATCCCAGATATCTGGCAGGCAGGCTGTTTAGGAGACACAGTGGTTATACCAGCAAACGCTGCATTACAGTCCTGTGTGCTCCTGCTGGTCAAATCTCTAGACTTAGCCCCAGGTCTCAGGGGCCGGGAAAAATCCTTTTTTTTCATATAAATCCTGTTTTTTTTGTTTTTCCTCAGTTAGACTGTACAAATACCCGTCTTATTAACCTTTTGGTATCCCCCCCACCAAAAAAAAAATTGAGTGTGTCTGTGAGTGTTCAGACACAAATATATCTGTTTAAAAGAGTCTGGTGCAGGCCAGAGAACTAGAACTGTGGTTTTCCTCTTCCACGGTTCAAATCTGGGTGTTATCAACCTGCTTGCCTTTTTTCCATAAAAAAAAAAAAACAGTTTGAGTGTGTCGCTGACTGTTCAGACACCAATGTATCTATTTTAACAAGTCTGGTATACACCAGGAAATTATAACTGTGGTTTTGCAGTTCCACGGTTCAAATCTCTGTATTATCCACTTTTTTGTCCTTTTAGCATAAAAAAAAACATTTTCAGTGTCTCGCTGACTGTTCAGACAATAATATACCTGTTTAAAAGAGTCGGGTGTAGGCCAGAGAAATAGAACTGTGGTTTTCCTCTTCCATGGTTCTAATATCCTTTTTATTACCCTTTTGCCATTGATAGTGCGAGTGTAAGCTATTTTACTTCATTTACAATGGGCAAGGTGCATGGCAAGGGACGTGGAGCTGGACGTTCTGGTGATGGTGCGTGCAGAGGACGGGGCCATGGCCAAGGTGAAAATGTGCCACAAACAACAGCCACATCTTCTCGCTTACAGTTCTTGACCGAATTACTAGGGAAGCACACAACAAAAAGACCACTATTGCGAACTGATCAGTGTGAACAGGTTATTAACTGTATAGCAGATAATACTTCCAGTCACCACCAGTCTGTTTTCCACACGGTCAAGTGTTAGTAGCCGTGGGTCTCGACCGCATACTCCTCCTCACCCTGATGCTCCTTCCTCCCATCATGCCGAGTGTCGTCAGACAGCAACTGATCCCACAGTTGGACACTCTGAAGAGCTGTTCACTGGTCCATTTCCATATTTGGGCCCCTCGCCTGCTCCGCTTGAAGTGGTGGAAGAGGAGATCCCATGTAGCGATGGCCAAATATTTGAACAGCCACGACCACAGGAAGGCGACGCTGGCAATTTGTCACAAGAGGAGGACGATGACGAGACACAATTGCCACAAAGTGAGGAGGAGGATCGTGGAGTGGAAGAGGAGGAGGTGGTGGCTGATCTAGTAATTGACCCAACGTGGCAGGAGGACACGCAGAGCGAGGTCAGTAGCTCACAGGGAGAGGGAGGCAGAGTACCCCAACAGGCAGGAAGAAGCAGTGTTGTGGCCGCAGACAGAAGGCGGGCAACCACTTCCCGTAACACCAACACGAGGGACGTTGCCAGTACAACCGGTAGGTCTTCCACAGTCTGAAATTTTTTTAAAGACTCTGCTGATAACCCCAAAAAGGCCATTTGTACCACCTGCCATGCCAGCATCAGCAGGGGTGACAAAACTACCAGCCTGACCACCACCAGCATGATCAGGCACATGCCAGCAAAGCACCCGACTTTGTGGGGCGAACCCCAGGGTCCACGACCAGTGTCAGAGGGTGTCACCACTACTTCTTCCACTGTTGTGCGTGTAAGAGAACCCCGTGTTGTGCGTACAAGGCAATCCCCTGTCCATACTGCATGCAAAGATGCCCCCTCCTCTCAGTCTTCACTTGTTATGGCAGTTTGTCAAGAAACAGCATCAACATCCACGTTCCACCACAGCGTTCAATTGTCCATATCTCAGACCTTTGAACGAAAGCGCAAATTCGCAGCCAACGCCCCACAGGCCACAGTCCTTAATTCGCACATTTCACGACTGTTTGCGTTGGAAATGCTGCCCTATAGGCTGGAGGAGACGGAATCCTTCAGCAACCTTATGGCGCTGGTCATCCCTCGGTACTCGGTCCCCAGCCGACACTATTTTACACGGTGTGCCATCCCTGCACTGCACAAGCTTGTGTCCCAAAACATCTGCCGTGCCCTCAACAAAGCAGTTATTGGGAGAGTCCACCTGACAACGGACACGTGGACAAGTGCTTTTGGCCCTGGATGGTACATCTCCCTGACGGCACACTGGGTAAACATAGTGGAAGCCGGGACCCAGTCGGAACTTGGGACGGAACACATCCTCCCCACACCGAGGATTGCGGGCCCTATGTCAGTCAGTGTACAGCTCCTGCGCATCATCTTCCTCCTCCTCCTCATATTCAGCCTCCATCTCAGATATCACCACATCAGTTACAAGCTGGAAGCACTGCAGTACTGCTTCAGCCAAGCGGCAACAGGCTGTGCTGAAACTCATAAGCTTAGGTGATAAACCTCACACTGCTTGTGAGTTGTGGACAGCTGTGAAAGAGCAGGCAGATCTGTGGCTGAGACCGCTGAACCTACATCCAGGCATGGTCGTGTGTGACAATGGCCGTAACCTGGTGGCGGCTCTGATGCGAGGCAAGATCACACATGCACCATGCCTGGCTCATGTGCTTATCCTCGTGGTTCAGCGTTTTCTTAAATGATACCCCGAGTTGCCAGATCTACTCGTCAAAGTACGCCGCCTGTCAGCTCATTTTCGGAAGTCAGCTAGTGCTTCCGCCGCTCTTGCTGTGTTGCAGCAGCGTTTGCAGCTTCCAGCAGACCGACTGGTGTGTGGTGTCCCCACACGTTGGAACTCTACCCTCCACATGTTGCAAAGGATTTGTGAGCAGCAGAGAGCAGTTGTGGAGTACCAGCTCCAACAAGGCCATCAATATTCAGGTCAGACTCCCACATAAGACCTCAGGAGTGGACCTAGATGTCTGACATATGTACCATCCTGACAAACTTTGAGGAGTCCACCAAGATGGTGAGTGGTGATGATGCCATCATTAGCGTCAGCATCCCACTTGTCTGTCTTTTGCAACGCTCTCTGCAGAGAATTAAAGAGGAGGCATTGCAGCCAGAGTATGATGAGATGGACCAAGAAGCCGTAGCGGGCGATTACACACAGCCCAGCCTCATGTCATCCCAACATGCGGAAGGAGGAAGAACAGGAGCTGGTATCATGCGCTGTAGACGGTAGTACCTGTACAACTGTCATACCGTCGGTTCAGCATGGGTGGCCTGAGGACAGGGGGGAGGAGGAGGAGGAGAGCATGGTCACTCATCATCTTGGTGAGGACACGGAAGTCTTGCCCGTTACCGGTCTGGCACGCATGGCTGACTTTAGGTTACGCTGCCTTAACCATGACCCTCGTGTTGTCAAAATGTTGGGTGACAGTCATTACTGGTTGGTGACACTTTTAGACCCCCGCTACAAGGAGAACTTTCACTCTCTTATTCCTGAGTTGGAGACGTCTACAAAAATGGGGCAGTACCAGAAGGCCCTTACTGCAGAACTGTTAAAAAAATTCCCATCTGAACACGCTAGCGGCAGAGGTCACAGTTCGTTGCCCAACCAAGGCGTACAGGCGAGAGAGACGCAACTCCAATCCAGCAGAGGCAGGGGAACACTGTCAACGTTCTGGGACAGTTTTCTGAGACCCGCCCAGCTTACAGGCCCTGAGGCGCAGGGTACTCTCACAATGAGTGGAAAGTTTCAAAAGATGGTGAGGGAGTACCTTGCCGACCATACGAGCATCCTCCGTGATTCCTCTGTGCCTTTTAATTATTGGGTATCCAAGCTGGACACTTGGAATGAACTCGCTCTGTCTGCCTTGGAGGTCCTGGCCTGCCCTGCCACTAGAGTGTTATCGGAGTGTGTTTTTAGTGCGCTGGGGGAATTATAACTGATAAGCTCACTCGCCTGTCAACTGACATTACTGACAAGCTGACCCTTATCAAAATGAACAAGGGCTGGATTGGGCCAGACTTCTCATCACCACCAAAAGACAGCAGAGTAACAAAGTCAAATCCACTGTGTTTTTTCGGGAGGTGTATTCCCATTCACCACTTCCCACCCACACATGGGTATAGGCTTCCTCATTTCGGCTGTTTTTTGCTCTTCTCCTTATCCTCAGCCTCCACCACCACTATACCACCAGGGTGACCGTGGTCCGAGTTGCCAGCATTGCAAGTTCCTCCGTCCTAATTTTTGGCAGCTTTTGCTTGGAAGGCATAAGCAAAGACTATGGGAGACCCACTCCCCAATAATGGAAATGAAGTTTTTAATATGCTGTACTGGATGGCTCTTGTAAGGGGCATTAAAATCGTCTTGTTAAGCTACCGTGACCTCCACATCTCTTCCACGGGGCATTGATGTTGTCTTTTTATTCCACTGCGACCTCCACCACTCATCCAAAGGGCATTAAAACCATCTTGTTAAGCTACTGCGACCTCCACCACTCTTCCAAGAGGCATTGATATTGTCTTTTTATTCCACTGCGACCTCCACGTATCTTCCAAGGGGCATTAAAACCGTCTTGTTAAGCGACTGCGACCTCCACCACTCTTCCAAGGGGCATTGATATTATCTTTTTTGTTCCACTGCGACCTCCACCACTCTTCCAAGGGGCATTGATATTATCTTTTTTGTTCCACTGCGACCTCCACCACTCTTCCAAGGGGCATTAAAACCATCTTGTTAAGCTACTGTGACCTCCACGTCTCTTCCAAGGGGCATTAAAACCGTCTTGTTAAGCTACTGTGACCTCCATGTCTCTTCCAAGGGGCATTGATATTGCCTTTTTATTCCACTGTGACCTCCACCACTCTTCCAAGGGGCATTAATACCATCTTGTTATGCTACTGCGACCTCCATCACTCTTCCAAGGGGCATTGATATTGTCTTTTTATTCCACTGCAACCTCCACATCTTTTCCAAGGGGCATTTAAACCATCTTGTTAAGCTACTGTGACCTCCACGTCTCTTCCAAGGGGCATTTAAACTGTCTTGTTAAGCTACTACAACCTCCACCACTCTTCCAAGGGGCATTGATATTGTCTTTTTATTCCACTGCGGCCTCCACGTCTCTTCGAAGGGGTGTTAAAACAATCTTGTTAAGCTACTGTGACCTCCACGTCTCTTCCAAGGGGCATTAAAACCATCTTGTTAAACCACTCTGGACTCCACATCACTTTCAAGGGGCATTGAAATGTTGTTTTTAATTAACTCTATCCTCCACGACTCTTCCAATGGGCATTGCATTTTCTCCTAATTTTAATCAGCTTTTGCTTTTCAATGCATAGGTGAACACTAAGGAAGACCCACTCCCCAATAATGGGTAGAAGGTACACAGGAGTACAGGAGACCCAGTTGCTATAAATGGAAAAAACAGTTTAGTTAAGGCCCTTTGACCTCCATGTCACTTCCATTGGGCACTGGAGTGCCTCAAAATTTTTGGTAGGCATTGCACTCACTGTATGCCCTATCACTTTGTAGCCACATTGCTCCTTTTGGTACAGAAACATATCCTACAAGACATGTGTGGTTGACTGGCCTGATATTGATGTGAATAGTCCCTGTTCCTCCTGCTCTTCTCCTTTACCACTACCTCACCCATCATTCATCACCTGAAGCTTTGTTTTAACGGGAGTCATAGAACTGGTATAGTAGCAGAAAAACATCCAGAAATCCTCGGTGGAGGTAGGATATGCGCCAAAACGTGGACCACCTCAGGCCTAGCCGCTGCTACATGCATGCGCTTGCATTCCAAGGAACAGAAAGCTAAGGAGATGGATGGCCTCATGATCATGAAAAATTTACTCGTTGTGTAGGAGGCCGACCACTGCTGCTGTCCACCTTCTGAACTTTGTGTTGAAGCCTCATTGACCCAGGACCCGCAATCCTCTATGTCTGGAGGGCATGTTGCATCCCAGTGTCCAACTGTGTCCCGGCTTCCAAAATATTAACCCAGTGTGAAGGCGTCAGTGAGATGGACAATCCCTGGCCACATTCACTTGTCCACGTTTTTGTAGTCAGGCTGTCCTTCAAATAGGGGCCGCTGGGGACCATTTGTGGACAGCCGGCCGCCCCCAGGCGGCTGGGGACCGTGTGTGGGCATCAGGCCGCGGGGCAGCTGGGGACTGAGTATGGACACCTGGCCGCCCCCTGCTGGCTGGGTACCTAGCGTGGACACTCTCTCGCCGGGCGGCTGGGGACTGAGTATGGATACAAGGTCACCAACGCAGCCTTGACATGGTGGCCAGATTCTGCCTCCACATGCCTAAAAGGCCCAATTTCAAGTGCAAGCAAGCTAGCAGTATGGTATTGCAGCCTGGGGGTGGGTGGCAAGCTGCACACTTAAGCTTGCATTCCAAGAAAACAAAGCAGATGCTAACTTCTATCATCATCATCATGCTCCTCACCTTGGCACTCTCAACTCCTCTGATGGAGAAGCCAGGGCCCACCGGAGTAGTCTGGTTGTCTGGTGGGCTCGGCCAATGCTGCCCTAAAGCAGGCCAGGCTAAGAAAAGTATGCGGAAGGTTACCGGGACAAATAGGGGTGGCTGGGGACCGAGTATGGATACCAGGCCGCCGACGCAGCCAGATTCCGCCTCCACATGCCTAAAAGGCCCAATTTCAAGTGCAATCAAGCAAGAAGTATGGTATTGCAGCCTGGGGGAAGGTGGGTGGCAGGCTGCATACTTGCGCTTGCATTGCAAGGAATGGGGGAGGTACAATTGAGCACTGCCCTGGGACAAGGACTTTCACAGGGATAATTGCAAGTCTGCATTTTCTTATGCGGCAAGGATCACTTCTGATGGGCACACTTTTAGGCAGTGACCTGGGTGTCAGAGATGCTTCCAGGGGTCTTCCCCATGCTGTTCTCATGTCTTTTCAGCACTGTATGCATGTGTCACACAGCACATGGCCAGATAAGGTTGTAAAATGTTAAGATGACATTTCCCGGTGAATGCATTTGTCACGTTTGAAAGCAATACAAAGTGCAAAAACGCATAAAAAATGCTACTTGTGAACATAGCCCAAGGTGTGGAGAAGTATTTTTGTTTTTGGTTATTTATTTTACCTTATACACAAGTCTTTACCCTGGAAAGGATGTTCCTTAACATATTTCACAGGAAAGCAGTTTCAGTTAGGTTTTTGAACGTTTTATTGTGAGCCCGTAAAAGTGGCTTAATACCTCTGAACACGTTGTTGACAGCAGTGACCTGGGGGTCAGAAACGCTTCCTGGGGCGATCCCCATGCTGTCCCCATATCATTTAAGCACTCTCACAATTGTTTTGGGCACTTTTCAGGCTTTCTACAGACTGCCGGCGGTGCCGCGGCAAAAATGCTCGGGTCTCCCATAGACTAACATTGGGCTCGTTGCTCAGGTCGAGCACCTGAGTATCACGGTGAGCTCGGCCTGAGCTTCGAGCACTCGAGCATTTTATTGCTTGCTCAACACTAGCATTTATGGAGAAATAAATTACATTTATTTCTGCACGTATGCTGGTACTGCAGTCATGTTTTTACATAGATAAATAGCAAGTAGATTTCTTTTCAGTGCATCTACCAGTTGATTGATTTTTTTTCTTGTTACATAGGTTTTCTGCGATAAGAATGAATTTCTGCTGTCTGATTGCATCTTGCAAATTCCTAACAATGTGCAATATGCACACTCTCAGGATTTCATTCTCCTTGTCTGTTGTCAAGTGATCTCTCATTTTGGCTACGCAACCTTGTGGTCACATGCAGACTAAGAAAAGCAGGAAGAGATATTAGATGGCACATAACTGCAATTATGCAAATCACATATGAAAAACCACAAGATTATTGCACACTGTTAGGATTCAACAAGGTACAGTCAGACGGAGTGGCTGAAAAAATATGAGCCTGGCGCGGAATGTGTAATGGGTTTTCTTCTTTCTCCGTAACATGCATACAGTAGTACTGTATACAAACTATATTTGATTTGGTATCATCACTGTTATCCATAGCTCCCAATGTCCCATTCCGGCACATCGGGAGTGTGCCGATTTGAGGGCTCAGTCGCGACTTCCTCTCACTCACTTTCTCTCTCCGGCATGTCCTCTTCATCGCTCCGTAGCTCCATCTCCTCAGGGGCGAGGCTGGCATCTCTGCTCCGTTCACACTTACGGTTCGTTCACACATCCATTAAACACAGCAGAGTGCTATCCGATGTTTTATCAGATAGCACTCGGACCAATGTTATACTATGGGGCAGTGCAGATCAGCAATTATTTTTTCATGCTAATTCAGCTTGAGAAGACAATCGCAGCATGTTGCGAGTGCATCCGATGATCGGATTATGTGCACCCATTCAATTTTATTGAAACATTGGACTGCACTTGTATATCATCTGAGTGCAGTCCAATGTACGTGCACAGTGTCAAAGGAGTAGATGGAGAATTTAAGTCTCCGCACCTATGCTGCGATTCTCTCATGCAAGAGAATCGGATCACACTCAGATGACACTTGGCTCAAGCTCTGACAGACTTTTAGCTGAGTGTCATTACCATAATCAGCCTGATTCTCTCGCGTGAGAGAATAAATGGCAGTCTGAGCGTAACATTAGTTAAATAAATAATTATCTTCTCTTGTGATCAGTTTCCCCACGTATCACACCCACAAGTTTACCACCGCAGGCCACAGCTAAAACCATCAGCCACAGACTGCACTGATTAGCATAGGAGAATTTGAAAATCATGAGCTGTATTGCAGACTCTGAACTTATAGGAACATTATACTGGTATATAGAGATTCAGTTCTATGTATCTATAATCTAGAGGGAAAATAAGTCAGATTTTTTTCTTTCTACAACATTATTAAAATAAAAAACAATTACAAAAATGCTATTTTGTATTTCGATCTCACTGGGATTCAAACTCACAACCTCTAGCATTGCAGGAAGTAGCTAAAGCAATGAGCCACTGTCTCCATAGCTCAGCATGAGAGAATTCTGTATACTTGAAGCTGCATTACAAGCCCTGAACCCACAGACAGATTAGAGTGGTACATACAGTGGCTTGCAAAAGTATTCACCCCCTTGGCATTATTCATGTTTTGCTACTTCACAACCTGAAATTTCACAGTTTTTTTGAGGGTTTGCATCAGTTCATGCCAAGAACATGACTACAATTGTGAACATTTGGTTTTTTTTTTATTGTGAAGCAAACAAATAAATAGGACAAAATAAAGGAAAACTTCAGTGTGCATAACTACTCTCCCCCCTACAGTCAGCACTTTGTAGAGCCTTCTATTGTGACAATTACAGCTGCAAGTCACTTTGGGATTTTTGCCTATTCCTCAAGGTAAAACTGCTCCAGCTCCTTCAAGTTAGATGTTTCCTCTGGTGAACAGCAATCTTCAAGTCTAACCACAGATTCTCAATTGGATTAAGGTCTGAACTTTGACTATGCCACTTCAAAACATTTACACAATTCCCTCGTAAGTCACTCGAGCGTTGCTTTAACAGTCATTGTCTTGCTGGAAGATGAACCTCCATCCCAGTTTCAACCACTGACAGACTGAAACAGATTTTGCTCAAGAATATCCCTGTATTTCGCACCATCCATCTTCCCCTTGACTTGGACCATTTTTCCTGTCACTGCTGCCAAAAAACATGCCACAGCATGATGTTGCCACCATCTTGTTTCACTGTGGGGGTGGTGTTCTTGGGTGATGAGCTGTGCTGGTTTGACGCCAGACATAGTGTTTACCTTGGTGGTCAAAAGTTCAATTTTGGTCTTACCTGACCACAGTACCTTCCAACATACATTAGAGGAGTCTCCCACATGTTTTTTTTAGCAAACTCAAAATGAGCCTTACCTTTTTGGTGTGTGAGTAGTCTTTTTCTGCCCACTCTTCCATAAAGGCCACCTCTACGGAGTGCACAGCTTATTTTGGTCCTATGGACAGATACTCCTGTCTCTGCTTGGGAACTCTGCAGCTCCTTCAGGGTTACATTTAGTCTCTGTGCTGCCTCTCTTATTAATATCCTCCTTGCTCAGGCTGAGAGTTTTGGTGGGCGGCCTTCTTTTGGCAAGTTTATTGAGGTACCATGTTCTTTCCATTTGATGATAATGGATTTGATAGTGCTCCGGGGATCATCAGAGATTGGGATATTATTTTATAACCCTACCCTGACTTGCCCTTCTCAAAAACTTTGTCCCTGACTTCTTTGGAGATTTCCTTGGCCTTAATGGTGTTGTTTGGTTAGTGGTGCCTCTTGATTAATGGCGTTGCAGCCTCTGTGGCCTTTCAGAAAAGGTGTGTATATACTGACAGACATGTGACACTTAGATTGCACACAGGTGGACTTCCTTTCACTAAGCATGTGACTTATGAAGGTAATTGCTTGCACCATAAATTTTTAAGGGTTTCATAGGAAAAAGGGGTGAAAATATATGCATATGCCAATTTTTAGTTATTTGATCCTATAAATTGGATTTATGCATATATTTTCTCACTTCACTTCATCAACTTATACTATTTAGTGCTGATGCATCACACATAAATCTGATTACAAAAATATTTAAAAACAGGTTGTAATGTAACAAAACAGGTAAAAAGACAAGGGAGTGAATACTTTTGCTAGCCGCTGTAGAGAAACATCTGTATATATCTATGTATCTTTATTTTAGAGGTAAAGAAAAATATTTTTTTTTCTTCCTTTAAAATTACTAAAAAAATAATGAAACGTAATTACAATAATAACATTTTTTGCTGCACTTTTTAAATCATAATAAACATCACAAATTAACAAATACCACAGAAATTTGGTGTCCCTGTACTCGTAACGACTGCCACAACAAGGCAATCAGATAATTTAAGGTGATCAGTAAATGGCATAAAAAAAATGGTATGATTAATTTTGTTTTCCTTTTAATACATAAAAAATATAATAAAAATGTAATGCTGGGACAGTGTTCACATGTATTGTAAATGCTGCTGTTTCTCTACTGCTTTTTTCTGCATGTTTTCCGCAGGTGTCCGCACCACGTAACGGAACAACAATCTTCTTTGATCATTGTGTTTTTTTATGCTTTTCTCCATTATTTGATGCTTATTTTGTGCAGATGTGAAGTAGAGTTTTTATAGTACAGAAAAGCTGTGATTTTGCACTTAAAATTGCAATGGCATTTTTTTTTACATGCTTTTTTTTTCAGGCTCCACAAAGAAGCCTATAGAGAAAAAAGGCACCAAAACCGCCCATAGCGTCATCGGGTCTATATCAGACCTGGTGACCCTATGCTCGTCACAGTCTACCCTTCAGACAGTCAGAGTAAGGAGAGGTGCTGCTGAGCTAGGGAGAGAATTGGTGGTTTATTAGTGAGGTATTAGGTATTCCATAGCAATATATATACACATCTCAACTAACAGTTCTACAAAGGACTAATCCAGCATCATATTTTATCAATTGTGATAGCAGGAGTTAGACAGGCAGAGTTTGTGGAGAATGTAAAGAGCAGAATAGCTTCCATTGCACGTTCTGTCTGCTGCTGTTACAGATATCCATAGCCCTAGATATCAGGGCTAATATTTTTTTTGCTCTTAATCCTGATTATTTGCTTTAAAAACAATATAGTACACCATTTTTACTACTCTATTTGCTTGTTAGAAGAATACAGACAGATTTGTTTGATTTTATTCGCATTGCTGTATTGTGGAAATAGAGAAACTTGTCCATCATCAGACGTGATCCGATATTACTGCAGGAATAATCGTGACATTTTTTGAATCGTTAGAAATATTACACTCCAGTTAACACTAGGACTACTGGACTCGTGACCCCACCTAGAACTACTGAAAGGAGTCATTTTGACTCCTTGCTTGTTTTCGTTTATTTTTAGAGTTTCATTTGTGGTTATTTATTAATAATTATATTTTTTGTAATGTATTATTATTGTGAGATCCAACAGTAATGCTTTTGATTGTTTTTTTTCTGCTTTTCTTATTTTTCTACAGAAAATAACAATAATTATAATAGACGTTTTTCAAACATTTTTTTTTATTCAAGTGCACACATATAAACAACAACTGAAGAACAAAAAGCAGAGAAAATGTAGGTGGAGGAGCATAAAAATGAAAATATGGCGCAGAATTCACCTTCTACACATTTGGTGTTTCACATTTTAGGCATTGCCTTTGATTTATGGCAGTACATTGCCCACACAAAGACTTACCACAAGTCTTACAATTGCCGACAGATCTATTTTTCTTGCACTTTTCTTTGATCTGGCAAAATTTTGTTTGAACCATCACTTCTGAGCATGTAGAAACTTGGGACGTGGAACCCTTTTCCCTATCTGTGACATAAGGACCACTCAACTCTCTCACAAGCGTTTGCAAAAATGCCTTGCGTGACATTTTTTGGTGGGTAATCTCCTTGAATATTATCCATGCATTTATACCCGCAAAGTCTAAGGCATTTTCAAATGCATGAACAGGCCATCTCCTTGTGCATGTTCGTGTGGTATATTTTCGTGCCATCTGATCCACTACATCTACTCCATATTTTGTTTCATTGTAAAACTTTACCGTTTCTGGAGTTTTTTTAGCGGAATCAGACGCAACAACAACATCTGGATGGACGGAACTCAAAATGACAACATTTTTGTTGGGCTTTTCTTGATATACTGTAAGTGTAAAATTGTCTTCATTTCTAAACACTTTAGTGTTGTACAATTCCTCTTTCATGGATTTTATTTCTTTAGGCACTTCTCGCCTTATCTTGTTCAGTGTTCCCACGATGGTTGTTCCTTTGCTTTTTAGCTGTTTAGCTAATTTTACTGAAGTAAAATAATTATCGGTTGTAACATTGCGACCTTTTTTCAAAAACGGGTCCAATAACTTCATTACCACATGGTCAGCTAAACGGTCCTCAGCATGGCGTGTGTCATCTTTGCCTAGATAAGGGAAGCCATTTGCCAGATATTTGCTCTCCTTATCAACAGCTAGCCAATATTTGTGGCCATATTTATCTGGTTTGGAAGGCATGTACTGCGTGAATGGACACCTAGTTTTGCTTGGGAAAAGTTGCTCATCCACCGTTATGTATGGGCCAGGTTTGTAACACGCAATACAATTTTCAATAAACCTGTCCCACACAGTAGAAAATAGAGCAAACTTGTCCGTTTGCAGTCTCTCCGATCGAGTAGATTTCTCATCAAATCTGAGAAACCTCATAATTTCAACAAAGCGGTCCCTAGACATTGTCGCTTTGCAAAACGGTATTCCCCAGTCATTACACCAAATACTGCTAATCGAGTGACGGTTCGTGCCAGATATTCCACGAGCATAGAATATCGCAATGAATGCATCTAGCTCCTCATCAGATAGAGTAAACTGTAAATTATTGTTCCTGCATGCTTCTGCAAGCGTACAGTTCTTTATATGTGTCAATGTATATGAATCAAAAAATAAACGCCATGCGCTCAAAGGACTATCGATAATGATATTTCTTCTGGCGTATCCTGTAGGGCCAGGTGGTTCTCGAAGAATATTTTGGCTGTCACGCCTACCAGGCAAGTGTTCTCCAATTTCAACAGGTTTCCATTGAATACCATCCGCTGAAACTAGTATTCCTTCAGATTCGCCTTCTCTGGTGTTTGTTGTTGCATTACCTTCGCCGCCATCGTTATCTGTTGTTCTTTCATTTCTGGGACGTTTTGCTGATTTTTTCTGTCCACGACCAGGAGGATGGTCACGAGGCAACATAACTGCATGAGCCCGATCCCCAGTTGATGTGCTTGGAATATCTGTAAAAAAGTTGATGAATATTTAGAATTTTTGTTTTGTAAGGGTCCGTGCACACTGGCTGGATTAGCGGCGGAATATCCGACCGGATATTCTCACCACAATCCGGCCCGTACCTGCCCGCTCAGGTACAGAGCGGAGTTTCATACCTGAAGCTCCGCTCCGAACCCCGGGCTGGGGCCGCTGTCTGGGACGGAGCCGTGCTCGCGCGTAAGCAAGCGCTGCTCTGTCCCTGACAGCGGCTCCAGCCCGGGGTTCGGAGCGGAGATTCAGGCATGAGCGGGCAGGTACGGCCTGTATTGCGGCAAGAATATCCAGATGGCTATTCAGCCAGAATTCTGCTAGTGTGCACAGGCCCTAACTCAGTGTGTGGAAGAACAAATAAATACACATAACTACTTACCTTCTGGATTTGTTCCTTCTGAGTCTTCAGATTCACTTGATATGTTCTGAGGAATGAAATCTTCATCACTGTCAGAATCAAATACATGTTCCTGCAATTCGGATTCCGATTCATCCTCCGGTATGGATTGCAAAGTAGCCAGAATATCCTGAGGCTTTATCAAACGTCTTCTCTCCATATTCCTCACAAATTCCATAATTCTATATAGTTCCCTGCTGAAAAATAGAAATGAAATGAAAACTAAAAGAAATAATAACTGTTCTGCCACCTTCAAAAGTAGGTGGGCTGAATCAGTTGACAGACAGCTAAACTATTTCATAACAATTCATACCTGTATGAGTCTTCAGAGCTCGTATGTCTGCGTCTGTTCTCTTTGTCTCTTCAGCTGAACTGAAAGTAAAGTTACTATCCAGAATACTGTCTCCTGCTAGGACCTTAGAAAAACACCACCCTTCATTAGCATAAGATAAGAGCCTAGAGTAAACAAGCTATTTTGTTCAGCATTACACAGTAATACAAGCAGGTAAAACACAAGGAAAATGTGAAAAGTTGACATGTAAATTGAACTACATCTATATGAACATCAGGGTAAATAAGACAGAGTGAAAAAATTATGCACAAAACTTTATAGCAACATTTAGTGACAAAAGGACCTCAAAATATAGTAGGGAGTCAAAATGACTCCCTTCAGTAGTTCTTGGTAAATTTTGAAAAAAACGCGCAAATTTTTCACCAAAATTATTTATTCTCACAAAATCTTTTTTCACATCATATTTGAGGAAAAGTCACCGAGTTTCAAGCCGGAATTCTGAAAAATGTAGTCACAGAAGAGAAATAAAAAACGAAAGGAGTCAAAATGACTCCATCAGTAGTTCTAGTGTTAAAGTCTGCCAGTTGTGTGTTGTTCAATCTATTCACACTTGGTCGCTGACCAATACCATATCTACAAGGCCAGTGCCTAAAACTGTGGTCATCAGACAAGATCCAATATTACTGCGGTAATAATCGTCATATTTTTGGAGCGTGCCATATATTGCTTTCCAGTTGAAATGTTCAAAGCATGTGAAAAGGGACAGGGAAGTGGACGTGATGCTGATGGTGCACACAGAGACTGAGGCCATAGGCAAGATGAAAACTGTGCCTGTTGAGGGAGCACAAAAACACCCACATCATGTCGATCTACTTTTCTGTCCCAATTTCTAGGGGGCCGCGGAACACCACTCTTGAAGCCAGAGCAGTGTGAAAAGGTTGCGAAGGTGGGAAAGTGCATTTACTGTCGATAGAGGTGGATGATGATGATGATGAGACACAATTGCCAGCAAGTCAGGACGAGCCCCAGGGGCATATGTGGTTGACAGGGCGTTGGACAATGAAGTCACTGATCCAACCTGGCAAGGTGACTATTACAGCGAGGACAGCAGCACAGAGTGGGGGAGGCATAGCACCACAACAGGCAGGAACAAACAGTGGGGTTGCCACAGGCACAAGGCAGGCAACTGTTCCCCGTAATGCCAACACAAGGGAACTTGCCAGTCCAACTGTTAGGTCTTCCAGAATCTGGCTCTTTTTTAAAGACTGTCCAGATAACACCAAAAAGGCAATTTGCAACATCTGCCATGCCAGCATCAGCAGCAAAACTACCAGCCTGACCTGTTAGAATCTATGTTATTTTACTATCGGCCATCTTATTGTGGTTTGCTGACTTCTAGTCTTTTCCTCTGGTGCTGGGTGTCTTGGTCACGTGATCTCTTCACTCTTTACTACTCAGCACCTGTCTCCCATTCCCCTCTGGACATCAGTGTTGTTACGCTTGTGCTCTGGCTAAATTGCCTTGTTAAGTTCTTTGTGCTTTGGCCAATTGATATCCTGGGACTTCTTGTTCCACCAGTTTTGTTCCTTTAATCTTCGTTTCTGCAACTAACTTTTCTGTTAGGAGGTCTCCTGTTTTTGCTCCCAGTCCTTAGATCTTTTAGGGACCCCTTTCCCCTTCCTTCAGGTCTTCATTTGAGTTCAGTGCAGGAGTTTCGGTGGGGCTTTTCACAAGGAATAGGGCACCCACTCCAGCGTATGGTTAAGCTGAGTCTCAGTGCAGGGACAGCTTTTCCCTCCTTTTCCTTAGTTCTAAGTTGCAGAACACAACAGTATGTCCAGCCCCATTTAAAAAAGAAAAAAAAAAAAAAAAGAGGTTTTTTTTTTCTTTATTTTTTTTCTCCTCTCCTCTTCCTGGGTTTTCTTCAGTATGAGTACCATCCAGGAGCTTGCTCAACGCTTCAAAGGATTGACTCTGGTGGTTGCCAGTCTTCAGCAGTACGTGAGTAAATACCCTGCAGAATGCTATGAAGAACCTAAGGTAGGATTACATGAGTGTTTCTCGGGGAAACAACAGGAATTTTTTCATTTAAAAACGCTTGTTTGTTGTCTTTTCGGCTCAGACCTAGATCTTCTGGGAGTGATCTACTGCATGTAGGGATTATTATGTCTCTATTGCGCAAAGAACCTCAAATCTGGGCATTTTCCTTGTCTCCTGATGATCATTGTCTGAGGTCTGTGGAGGCATTTTTTGATGCAATGGGTTTGCTGTGCGATGATCCTGATCGGGTTACATCAGCTGAGTCAGAGCTCAGTCGTCTTAAACAGGGTTCACTTGATGCTGAGAGTTATTGCACCCTGTTCAGATGATGGTCTGCAGAGGTCAGGTGGAACGACTCTGCACTCAAGTTCAGTTTCTGGCTGGCTTGAGTGAAAGAATTAAAGATTTGCTCATTGCATTCCCTGCACCTGATACTTTGCAAGTTGCCATGCAGTTAGCTATCCATGTGGATAGAAGGTTGAGGGCCAGACAGAATGAAGAGAAGTTTCCTGTATTGCTGGATTCTGCTTCTCACAATATTCCTGCCGACACTGGGGAACCTATGCAGGTGGGGGCAATGTCATCCCGATCCAAGGAGAGGGACAAGAGGTTCTCTGAGGGACTTTGCTTGTATTGCGTTAAAGCTGATCATTTTTTAAAGCAATGCGAGGTTCGCTTAAGGAAAGAAAAAAAAATGGTCAGTAGAAATAACACTCCCATTCGCATTGCGTTTTTACATTCTGCTGGGGTGTTTTTTCCTGGTAATACCACCTGACAATTCCTGAGAAGGAGGCTTTGAAGGAGTACCTTCAGACTAGTTTAGCTGCAGGTCACATAAGACCCTCTAAGTCTCCTGTGGCGGTTGGGTTCTTTTTTGTCAAAAAGAAGGATGGGGGTCTTAGGACATGTCTGCATTTTCGGGAGATTAATAAGATCACTGTGCGCAATCCTTACCCGTTACCACTTATTCTGGATTTGTTTAACCAATTGACCGGAGCTAAATGGTTTCTAAGATTGACCTTCCTTGGGCATATAATTTGCTGCAGGTGAAGGACGGAGATGAATGGAAGACAGCTTTTAACTAGTGTTGAGCCACCCCCGTAGTGTTCGAGTTCGGTTCGGTTCGTCGAACACCCGTGTGTTCGCAGAACTGTTCGTCGAACTGTTCGACGAACACCTTCGAACACCGTTAAAACCAATGGCAGGCAAACAAAAACACATAGAAACACATAGAAAACACCTTCAAAGGTGTCCAAAAGCTGACAAACTGCTCAGAAGACATAACTAACACATGGAAAAGTGACAAGTACATATAGTCACGCGAAAATAAAAGAGGAGGAGGAGTAAAAGGAGGGGGAGACACAGATATAGGCATGTCATGCCCTTCTAAAATCCAAAAAGTGAGAAGCCGACACGGCCAGTCCGCTCCTGCCCGTGCCACCTCCGTGTCGCCGGGTTTGTGCCAGAGCCGCGGTGAACCCTGATGGCCAGCCCCCCTTTCCCAATACTGGTGCCTGTCCGCTGGTGGGTCGAGCGAGCCCCCCTGTGGTGGAGGCAGCTCTAAGCTTTTTAATTTAAATTGTCTCTCTAATTTAAATGAATACACTTTAAATCCATTTACAAGGATCTATTGGAGGGCAAGTCTCATGCCAGCAGCCGCGTAATTCCAGCTCCAGTAGCGTCCACTAAAGCTGCTGCAGTTAAAAAGCTTTTATAAGGATCGAGCTCGGCTGTCCACCGCAAGGCATCCTACTGCCAGTCCCAGCCCCTATGCCTTGGGGTGCCTCCTGATGCTCTTCACTGAGTATCCCTTGGTCCCGAAGCATTTCCTTTGAAAAAATGAAGTGTCCAAACTACAGGTGGTGTAGCTTGCTTAACAGCCGGGATAATCCGCTGACTAGCAGACCCTGCTACTAGGCACAAAGTATTTCCTGGGCTAGATGCAGTTAAAAATTTGTAATTAGATACTCTCGTTGGATGCTGAGAAAGCATTCCATAGAGTCTCCTGGCACGCCATATATGATTCTCTTAAAAAGCTTGGGGTAGGGGTCTAGGGGACCCTTTTATAGCCAAAATCACGGCCCTGTATCGCAATACGTCACCTAGGCTGAAGATAAATGGAACTGTAGCACCCTGAGGGCTCGGTTGCTACAGAGGTATTGCACCTAACCCAGAGGTGTGATATCTCACTCTCAGGCAAGGATGTAGTGTGGATCAGGACCCGACACCTGCATGCATTACACCACATTGCCGTGGGGCAGGGCGACCAATATGCCCCTGAGATGGGCACGACAGTCCCTGTCCCTGGCTGGAGTGGGGGGAGGGAACACTGAGGAAGGGGAACCCTGTAGTGCAGGAGCAGGGAGGAAGCAGTTCCTGGGTGCATTGAGAAGGGAGTATAAAAGGTGGGCACCATCTTAGTTCAGTGCAGAGAAGTCTGAGCAGAAGTGGCAGGGAGCAGGGGCTCTGCATGAGCTCTGCTCCGGAGGCGGGCCTAGTAACAGAGGCCTAGGCCTGGAAGAGGGAGAAGGAAGGAAGAGGAGCGGAGAAGGCTCCAGGAACGAGGAGCGAAGGGATCTCAGGGGTGCGGACGGGCGAGTCGCCACCGCACGCCAGAATCCACCTGCGTGGAGGGGTCAGGCAAAAGGGGGAGACCGGTCCCCGAAACTAGTGGAGGCAGGAAACGACCCTCAGCTAGAAACAGGAGGCTGTGACATTTTATGTGGCGCAGCCCCTCGCTACACCAGCTAGGAAGGCACCACATAGGGTCAGGGAAACTGGCGCCAAGTTTACCAAGAGGAGGCCCGAGGCAGCCGGACAGAAGGGTTGGTAAGAAAGGCCAGACAAAGGACACACAAAGGGGGTCCTGTGAAGCGCTCCAAAGTTATCTGGGAGTTGTCTGAGCCCCTCACCTGGTGAGCACAGTACGACGTGGGCAGCCGTTACCTGCAGACGTGGTCTGGATAATAAGAACTGTGAGTAAAGGCCCTGGACTGCATCACTGACTCCGTGTCATTACTGCTGCTGCCCTGCACCATCACGCCCATCCTCCGCATACACTGCCCTGAGGCTATACTCCTCCCGTGGGGAGTTATGCCACGCTCTGCTGCACCCACAACACCAGCCTCAGCGGTCTGCCCTGTAGCGGCGGTTCACTCTGACCGCAATCCACGGGTGGCGTAGTCGGACATTTAAACATCAAAACCACATAAATAGTTCCGCCACTGGTTTGACCGCCCTGAGCCACGGAACCGGGTTGCCGCCACGGAGACTACAACCATCAGCATCCACCAAAAAGGGTCCGGCTCCGGGTGTCCCAAGGCCCAGGGGGCGCGTCAGAACATTTTCATCACCTTTCACAATCACCAATGGGACAAGGCAGGGATGTGCTCTGTCCCCTCTCTTATACATCCTAGTGACGGAGCACCTGCTCTCATCAATTCGCCATAACCCCAATATTAGGTGGATTGAGGTGGGAGGCACCGAGTACAAGTGCTCTCTATTTGCTGATGATGTCCTAGTATATATCACTCAATCACATATATCCATCCATGCTGTTATGGCTGAAATAGATCACTTTGTTACATGGTCAAATTTTAAAATCAATGCAGCGAAGTCTGAGGCCCTCGATGTCTCCCTCCCCAAATCCATATAGGATTCCATCCAGTCCAACTTTCCCTTTGCCTGGCCCTCACAGGGTATCAAATACTTAGGAATTCATATTCATAGAGACCTCTCCCATCTATGTTATCTTAATTTTGGGCCCTTTATTGAACAACTCCATACAGACCACGGTTGGCAAGTTAGAACTGTAAGATTCACTATGTGAACCACTGGTGTTTTGTGGAAAAGCACATGTACACTGTGTTCCAAATTATTATGCAAAAAGTGTTTAGGAGTGATAAGGGAAGAATTTGTTTGTTTGTCAGTTAAACTCATTGATGGTGATGTGTGTCAGGGCTCTTTATATCACTGTAAGCAATTGCAGACACCAGTGCTAATTAGTTTGTCAGGTGTGTCCAATGAAAGGCAAGACTACTTAAGAAGGCTCTCTCACATTATTCAGCAGCCTACATTTTCTGCCAAAATGGGAAAGAAAAAGGATGTGTCGGCTGCTGAGAAGCAACAAATTGTGGAGTGTTTAGGTCAAGGCATGACTACAATCAACATTGTGCGATGATCAGGATGAAGTGTCTTGGCAATCAAGAAGTATGTAGCTGATTCACAGTACACACGTGTGCGTGCTGATAAGGGCAAATTGAGGACTCT
Organism: Phyllobates terribilis; assembly: GCF_046119375.1. Classification (NCBI taxonomy): domain Eukaryota; kingdom Metazoa; phylum Chordata; class Amphibia; order Anura; family Dendrobatidae; genus Phyllobates; species Phyllobates terribilis. Next base: position 505,328,608 of record NW_027362762.1, read on the forward strand.
TTCCTACAGGCAATTACGTCAGGTTGAAAGAGCAGCGGCAAAAAAGCCTTGTCATAGCAGCAGACAAGTTTTTGAAGCTGCTTGTGCCTCCAACGTCCCCCGAACAACAAGATGCAGGGTCCTTCAGAGGTTTGCAGCTGTGCATACGCCATCCTGTCAACCTCCTCTATCCACTTCACACAAGCAGAAACGGCTCCAGTGGGCCAAACATTACATGAAGACTGATTTCAAAACTGTTTTGTTCACGGATGAGTGCCGTGCAGCGCTCGATGGTCCAGATGGATGGAGTGGAGGATGGCTGGTTGATGGACACCCCACGCAAACACGGCTACAGCGCCAACAAGGAGGAGGTGGAGTAATGTTTTGGGCTGGAATCATGGGGAGAGAGATTGTCGGCCCCTTTAGGATCCCTGAAGGCGCTAAAGATGAACTCCATAATGTATGTGGATTTTCTCAAACAGCACTTCCTGCCATGGTTCAAGAAGAAGAACCGTGTATTTCACAGCAAGATCATTTTTCTGCATGATAATGCACCATCTCATGCTGCACATAAAATATCTGCATCTCTGGCTGATATGGGCATAAAAGGGGACAAACTTATGGTGTGACCCCCATGCTCCCCTGACCTCTACCCCATTCAGAACCTTTGGAGCATCATTAAAAGGAGTGTCTATGATGGCGGGAGGCAGTTCACATCTAAGCAACAGCTCTGGGAGGGTATTCTGTCCTCATGCAAAACAATTGAAGCAGAAACCATCCAAAACCTGACAAATTCAATGGACGAGAAAGTTCAGAAGCTCCTTTCGAACAAGGGGTCCTATGTGAAAATGTAACATCACCTAGAATAAAGTTTTGAGTTGAAAAATGTTTGATTTCAGTTTCTAACAACCTGCTAATGCTTATAATTTCAAAAATGACCATTTTTTTGGTCTTTATTAAAATGAAAAGGTTGATCGAAAAGTTTGGGGGATCTAAGAGTGTGGCAACCCAGTAGTCATGATTACTTCGAATTCTGACAATATGAGGGTCATGCTGCAGGTAGTGCAGCAAAAAGGCACTTATGTGTCTTGCGCATCTCGGAGCCCCAAAATTATTTTCCGGGCTAGATGCAGCTAAAAATTATTTTTAATTTTAAATCTGGTGGAGCTTATTATAGATGGCCTAATAGGATCAGTGCTGCACACTGCTACAAAGCCCAAATTATTTTCCAGTCAAGATACAGATAAACATGATTAGTAATTTGAAAGCTTAAAACGGTTGGTAGGGTGATTTTAACCAATCATCAAGCTTTTACTCTCCCCAGGATGACACAGGGGTAGAAAAGTCGTTTCGGATCCATGATTTGTTCATCTTTATGAACGTGAGTCTGTCTACATTATCAGTGGAGAGCCGCGTGCGCTTATCTGTCAGCACACCACCAGCAGCGCTGAACACACGTTCAGACAGAACGCTGGCTGCGGGGCATGACAAGATCTCCAAGGCGTAAGTGGCTAGCTCCGGCCATTTATCCAGATTGGAAGCCCAAAAAGAGCAAGGGTCCAGTGACACAGTCGTGGCTTCAATGTTTACTTGGAGATACTCCTGTACCATCGTCTCTAGGAGTTGACTATGTGTCAGACTTCTTGTCTCCTGTGGCCTTGCAAAGGATGGGCTAAAAAAGTGGTGAAATGATTCCGCAAAATTGATGTTACCACCAAATACTGTGGTTCTGTTACGGTTTGAGTGCTGAACACTTGACGGTCCCACGGTTGGCAAGTTGGAACTGTGAGATTCACTACGTGCACCACTGGTATTTTGTGGAAAAGCACATGTAAGATTCTGCAACAGTCTCTGCTGATACTCCTGCATGCGTGCATCCCTTTCTATGGCAGGAATAATTTCTGCAAATTTACTTTTGTACCGGGGATCTAACAGTGTGGCAACCCAGTAGTCAGGATTATTTCTAATTCTCACAATTCGAGGGTCATGTTGCAGGTAGTGCAGCAAGAAGGCACTCATGTGTGTTGCGCATCCAGGAGAACCAAGTCCCTGTTGTGTTGGTGGCGAGGTAACAATCATGCTTCCTTCCTCTGTCCTCTCCCCCCAACCTCGCACAACAGAAATGTGATCAAGTTCTCCCTCATCTGATGAGTCTTCCATCAGTTCGTCCTCCACTTCTTCCTGGGCTCCTGCACCTTCCTCACTAGTTTGGCTGCTACCATGCGCCCTGGTAAAACCATCTCCCCCACCCTCACATGCCTGCCGCCTTGGTGCTGCCGACCGTCTGGACCTTGCAGATGTTAGCCCTTCCGCATAAAACTCCTCCTCCTCTACTTCCTCCACCTCCTCTTGTGCCACCACCTGACTCCGAATTCTGTTTAACATGTGCTCCAGCATGTAAATCACCGGAATAGTCATGCTGATAATGGCATCGTCAGCACTAAACATCTTCGTCGCCATTTCAAAACTGTGCAGAAGGGTGCATAGGTCCCTGATCTGAGACCACTCCTCCAGCGTGATTTGCCCCACCTCTGAATCTCGTTGGCCCAGGCTATAAGTCAGAACGTATTGCACCAGGGCTTGTCGGTGCTGCCACAGTCGCTGCAACATGTGCAGAGTTGAATTCCACCGGGTAGGCACATCGCATTTTAGCCGGTGAAGTGGCAGGCCCAACGACTTCTGTAGAGATGTAAGTCGCTGAGCTGCGGGATGCGAACGGCGGAAGTGAGCACACAGCGACCGTGCCCTCTGCAGAAGGCCATCTAGTCTGGGATAGTGGGCTAAAAATTGCTGGACAACCAGGTTCAACACGTGAGCCATACAAGGCACGTGTGTGACATTGCCCCGGCGAAGGGCCGCACCCAGGTTTGCAGCATTGTCGCACACGGCCTTCCCTGGTTTCAGGTCCAGTGGAGACAACCATTCATGAAATTGGTTCTCCAGAGCTGACCACAACTCCTCAGCTGTGTGACTCACATTTCCCAGACATTTCAATGTAAAAACCGCCTGATGACGTTGAGCCCTACTGCCAGCATAGTAAGGAGGTGTGCAGGATCCCTTCTGCGCAGTTAGAAAGCTTGTGGCATGACCAGACAGGCTTTGGGTGCAGGTGGAAGACCGAGAGGAGGTTGAGGAGGCAGAAGCAGTGGAGGAACTTTGACATAAAGAGGATTAACGCACAACTCGTGGGGACGGCAAGACTTGGACAGCAGCCCCTTGTCCTGCTGTCACCATAGTTACCCAGTGCCCAGTCAGCGACATGTAACGCCCCTGTCCATGCCTACTCGTCCAAGTGTCTGTGGTGAAATGCACCCTGTCACACACAGAGTTTCTCAAAGAAGCGGTGATGTTGTGTGCGACATGCTGGTGGAGCGCAGGCACACCTTTCTTTGAGAAGTAGTGCCGACTGGGCATCTGGTACTGGGGCACTGCGACGGACATAAGGTCTCGAAAATCCTCTGTGTCCACCAGGCGGAAAGGCAGCATTTCTGTAGCCAAGAGCTTGCAGATGGTGAAATTCAACCTCTTAGCTTTCTCATGGCTAGGAGGAAATGGTCTTTTACTTGTCCACATCTGAGGGACCGAGGGCTGGCTATTGTGCTTAGACGGGGTTGATAAGGGTGTCCCCGGCAAACTGCCGGTCTGTGAGGAAGATGCAGGCGGACATGTTAGGTTGCCTTGATCCAAAGGTGGTGCTATCGATGTCGGACAGCGCTCAACACCAGCTGCTGTTACCACCTCCAAAGAAAATGATGACCTGCCAATCACGCTGGCTGTTGCGGGTAAAGAGGTGGCAGGTCTGCGCCCCAAAACAGGTGTGACTGCTGTCCCCCCAGTCACAGAGGATGAAGAGGCCGCGGATGCACAAGATATGGCAGACGGTGGTTGGCCCGGCCGGCTAGGCCGCATTGTAGCACACTGAGCTTCCCACTGCAACTTATGCTTCATGTCCATGTGCCGGTTCATGCATGAAGTACTCAAACTATGTATTTTTTGGCCTCTACTTAGCTTTTGCTGACAAATGTTACAGATAACACGAGTTGGGTCATCTTTATCGATCTGAAAAAATGCCCAGGCTATGCAATGCTTAGCACCCATGCGACCTGAAGAGCCACCACGACTTGTGGTGAGAGGCAGAGTTGTGTTTGAGGATGCAGTTATTGACGTGCTTCCAGTACTACGTCTCTGTCCAGGAAGGCGCAACCTGACCTCGTCGTCACTAGCATCTTCCTCCACCTCCTCTGCTGACCTCATCTCTTGGCTGACTGTGGGTTGACAGTAAGTGGGATCTCCAACCTCATCATCATCACCCTGTGTGTTATCACACCCGTCGTCCTCAGAGCCAACCTATTCCTGCCCTGACAAAAAACTAAAGTTGTCGCTCCAATCAGGTATTTGAGTCTTATCATCGTCTTCCTCATTGTCTCCACCAACAGGAGTTACAGTTTGGGAATGAGGGTCTACATTATGGTCAGAACCTTCTGCGTCTCTTCCTGGATCCGACTCATAAAGATTCTGGGCATCAGTGCAGATCATTTCCTCGTCTGGATTCACAGAAGCGCTGGAGTCGACCTCTGATTCCCAGGCTATAGTATGAGTAAACAGCTCTGCAGACTCAACCATCTGTTCTACCTCATACTCAGACGGGCAGCTGGAGATTTGGGAGCTGTGAGGAAGCAAGTGCGATTTGGGTGACACCTTTGAGGACTGGAGTATTTGTGATGTTGAAGTTGATGTGGAGGAGAGCCCACTTAAAGGAGCACTTGATATCCGTTGAAGCACCTGCTGTTTTTGTGCCTCATCTGGAATTTGTAGCGATTGGCGTGGCCGTAAGAAAGGGATCTTATCACATTGTCCGCTAAAAGAAGTAGACATTTTAGTTTGGCTGGAAGATGGTCTTTCTTCTGCAGATGTTACTGTTCCTTTAACATCTACCCCACGGACACAACCTTTTTTCCCCTTCCCAACACGCCTATTCCCCTTTCCACCAGCAGCAGGCCTTTTTCCACTCATTTTGGTGGTTAACTAATTCACAACTCTGGAGTTGTTTGCACAAAAAAACAATGGATGGTAACCGAGCAGAGCTGAGTGGCCAAACTGTGGTATTAGGCCAAAACTATTGGCTGGGTTAGATGCAGAAAAAAATATATTCAGTTTGGAACCTGATGGAGGTCAGTATAGATGGACTAATAGAGAAAGTCCGACACACTGCTACAAGGCCAAATATTTTTTCAGAGGTAGATGTAGAAAAAAATTATATTCAGTTTGCAACCTGATGGAGGTCTGTATAGATGGATTAATAGAACAAGACCCACACACAGCTAGAAGCCCAATATTTTTTCAGAGGTAGATGCAGAAAAAAATATATTCAGTTTGCAACCTGATGGAGGTCAGTATAGATGGACTAATACAACAAGTCCCACACACAGCTAGAAGCCCAAATATTTTTTCAGAGGTACTGTAGATGCAGATAAAAATTATTTTTAATTTGCAACCTGATGGAGGTCAGTATAGATGGACTAATACAACAAGTCCCACACACAGCTAGAAGCCCAAATATTTTTTCAGAGGTACTGTAGATGCAGATACAAATTATTTTTAATTTGCAACCTGATGGAGGTCAGTATAGATGGACTAATAGAGAAAGTCCGACACACTGCTAGAAGGCCAAATATTTTTTCAGAGCTAGATGCAGAAAAAAATTATATTCAGTTTGCAACCTGATGGACGTCAGTATAGATGGATTAATAGAACAAGACCCACACACAGCTAGAAGCCCAATATTTTTTCAGAGGTAGATGCAGAAAAAAATATATTCAGTTTGCAACCTGATGGAGGTCAGTATAGATGGACTAATACAACAAGTCCCACACACAGCTAGAAGCCCAAATATTTTTTCAGAGGTACTGTAGATGCAGATAAAAATTATTTTTAATTTGCAACCTGATGGAGGTCAGTATAGATGGACTAATACAACAAGTCCCACACACAGCTAGAAGCCCAATATTTTTTCAGAGGTACTGTAGATGCAGATAAAAATTAGTTTTAATTTGCAACCTGATGGAGGTCAGTATAGATGGACTAATAGAATGATGCTATGCCCAAAAGATTTTACTTCACTAGGTGCAGTAAAAAAATTGGTATTCTATACACAGGTGGTATATCTTGCAACACAGATAGGCTACTCCACTGACTAACACACTCTGCAATAGGCCAAAAAGGATTAGCTTTGCTAGATTCAGCCAAATGCTGTGAAAAAAACTTGCACAGCACTGGCACAGACCTGCCTGGCAAAAACTGATAGGAACTGATGTAACCTAGTCCTGAAAAGGACTCCAATTACAATTAGTCTTTACTCCCACAACCTATCTATTTAAGAGCACAGACCTCCCTGATAAAAGTCGTAGGAAATACTGTAACCTAGTCCTTAAAAGGACTGCAATCACAACTATTCCCTACTCCCAAGCTATCTGTATATTTGTGCGAAAATTGGCTTGAAATTAACAAGGTATAGCGCACACAGCAACAGCGGTGCCGTCTAACACGCAGCTGCAGCAGTGAGAAAATGGTGGCGACGGGGAAAATGGCTTGGTCTTATAGGACAAGGACATGTGACATATACTGCCAATGACACATGCCCTTGCTTGTGTGAAAAAAAGCACTTCGCTCCGTGTGTGCGCTGCTGATAGGCTGACAGATTGCACCTCCCCACTGCAAATGCGGGAAAGAGAAAAAAAAATGGAGATCTTCATTGTTCCTGCAGAGATCCATCCCCTGCCCCTCCCCCCACCCCGCTGTACACTCAAACTGCGTATTAACATTAATTTTCATCATTACTGAGAAAAAATCCAGTTATGATTTTGGTGCACGAACAGTTATCGAACATAACCTCGAACAGCCGAATTTTTATCAAATTGTTCGTGTTCGCCGAACGGCTCGAACACCGCCCAAAACAGCTCGAATTTGAGATTGGCGAACAGTTCGAGTAGAACAACGCTCATCTCTACTTTTAACACCCCGGAAGGTCATTTTGAGTGTTTGGTGATGCCTTTTGGGCTTACTAGCGCCCCTGCATTTTTTCAAAATTTCATCAATGACATTCTGAGACCCTTGATCGGTACGAGTGTTATTATTTATCTGGATGACATTTTGATTTATTCATCGGATCTTGAGTCTCATTGGCAGAGAGTCCGTGAAGTTCTTCAGATACTAAGAGATAACACACTCTTTGCTAAATTGGAGAAGTGTCAGTTTTTTAGTTTTTTCCCTTCCTTCAGGTCTTCGTTTGAGTTCAGTGCAGGAGTTTCGGTGGGGCTATTCACAAGGAATAGGGCACCCACTCCAGCATAGGGTTAAGCTGAGTCTCAGTGCAGGGACAGATTTTCCCTCCTAGTCCTTAGTTCTAAGTTGCAGAACATGACAAGACTACCACCAGCATGCTCAGGCAGATGATAGCAAAGCACCCGACCAGTTGGGCCGAACATCAGAGTCCAGAAACAGTGTTTGTGGGTAACACCACTGCCTGTTCCGTTGATGTGCATGCACACCAATCTCCTGTCCATGCCGCAGGCAAAGATGCCTCCAGCCCTGCACCTGTCATTGCACACTTGCAACTACGTCCACATCCTTGTTCCAGCGCACAGTTCAGTTGTCCCTACTAGTGTTGAGCCACCCCCGTAGTGTTCGAGTTCGGTTCGGTTCGTCGAACACCCGTGTGTTTGCCGAACTGTTCGTCGAACTGTTCGTCGAACACCTTCGAACACCGTTAAAACCAATGGCAGGCAAACAAAAACACATAGAAACACATAGAAAACACCTTCAAAGGTGTCCAAAAGCTGACAAACTGCTCAGAAGACACAACTAACACATGGAAAAGTGACAAGTACATATAGTCATGCGAAAAGAAAAGAGGTGGAGGAGTAAAAGGAGGGGGAGACACAGATATAGGCATGTCATGCCCTTCTAAAATCCAAAAAGTGAGAAGCCGAGACGGCCAGTCCGCTCCTGCCCGTGCCACCTCCGTGTCGCCGGGTTTGTGCCAGAGCCGCGGTGAACCCTGACGGCCAGCCCCCCTCTCCCAATACTGGTGCCTGTCCGCTGGTGGGTCGAGATAGCCCCCCTGTGGTGGAGGCAGCTCTAAGCTTTTTAATTTAAATTGTCCCTCTAATTTGAATGAATACACTTTAAATCCATTTACAAGGATCTATTGGAGGGCAAGTCTCATGCCAGCAGCCGCGTAATTCCAGCTCCAGTAGCGTCCACTAAAGCTGCTGCAGTTAAAAAGCTTTTATAAGGATCGAGCTCGGCTGTCCACCGCAAGGCATCCTAGTGCCAGTCCCAGCCCCTATGCCTTGGGGTGCCTTCTGATGCTCTTCACTAAGTATCCCGTGGTCCCGAAGCATTTCCTTTGAAAAAATTAAGTGTCCAAACTACAGGTGGTGTAGCTTGCTTAACAGCCGGGATAATCCGCTGACTAGCAGACACTGCTACTAGGCACAAAGTATTTCCTGGGCTAGATGCAGTTAAAAATTTGTAAGTAGATACTCTCGTTGGATGCTGAGAAAGCATTCCATAGAGTCTCCTGGCACGCCATATATGATTCTCTTAAAAAGCTTGGGGTAGGGGTCTAGGGGACCCTTTTATAGCCAAAATCACGGCCCTGTATCACAATACGTCACCTAGGCTGAAGATAAATGGAACTGTAGCACCGAGGGCTCAGTTGCTACAGACGTATTGCACCTCACCCAGAGGTGTGATATCTCACTCTCAGATAAGGATGGAGTGTGGATCAGGACCCGACACCTGCATGCATTACACCACATTGCCGTGGGGCAGGGCGACCAATATGCCCCTGAGATGGGCACGACAGTCCCTGTCCCTGGCTGGAGTGGGGGGAGGGAACACTGAGGAAGGGGAACCCTGCAGTGCAGGAGCAGGGAGGAAGCAGTTCCTGGGTGCATTGAGAAGGGAGTATAAAAGGTGGGCACCATCTTAGTTCAGTGCAGAGAAGTCTGAGCAGAAGTGGCAGGGAGCAGGGGCTCTGCATGAGCTCTGCTCCGGAGGCGGGCCTAGTAACAGAGGCCCAGGCCTGCAAGAGGGAGAAGGAAGGAAGAGGAGTGGAGAAGGCTCCAGGAACGAGGAATGAAGGGATCCCAGGGGTGCGGACGGGCGAGTCGCCACCGCACGTCCGAATCCACCTGCGTGGAGGGGTCAGGCCAAAGGGGGAGACCGGTCCCCGAACTAGTGGAGGCAGGAAACGACCCTCAGCTAGAAACCGGAGGCTCTGACATTTTATGTGGCGCAGCCCCTTGCTCCACCCGCTAGGAAGGCACCACATAGGGTCAGGGAAACTGGCGCCAAGTTTACCAAGAGGAGGCCCGAGGCAGCCGGACAGAAGTGTTGGTAAGAAAGGCCAGACAAAGGACACACAAAGGGGCTCCTGTGAAGCGCTCCAAAGTTATCTGGGAGTTGTCTGAGCCCCTCACCTGGTGAGCACAGTACGACGTGGGCAGCCGTTACCTGCAGACGTGGTCTGGATAATAAGAACTGTGAGTAAAGGCCCTGAACTGCATCACTGACTCCGTGTCGTTACTGCTGCTGCCCTTCACCATCACCCCCGTCCTCCGCATACACTGCCCTGAGGCTATACTCCTCCCGTGGGGAGTTATGCTACGCTCTGCTGCACCCACAACACCAGCCTTAGCGGTCTGCCCTGTAGCGGCGGTTCACTCTGACCGCAATCCACGGGTGGCGTAGTCGGACATTTAAACATCAAAACCACATAAATAGTTCCGCCACTGGTTTGACCGCCCTGAGCCACGGAACCGGATCGCCGCCACGAAGACTACAACCACCAGCATCCACCAAAAAGGGTCCGGCTCCGGGTGTCCCAAGGCCCAGGGGGTGCGTCAGAACATTTTCATCACCTTTCACAATCACCAATGGGACAAGGCAGGGATGTCCTCTGTCCCCTCTCTTATACATCCTAGTGACGGAGCACCTGCTCTCATCAATTCGCCATAACCCCAATATTAGGTGGATTGAGGTGGGAGGCACCGAGTACAAGTGCTCTCTATTTGCTGATGATGTCCTAGTATATATCACTCAATCACATATATCCATCCCTGCTGTTATGGCTGAAATAGATCACTTTGTTACATGGTAAAATTTTAAAATCAATGCAGCGAAGTCTGAGGCCCTCGATGTCTCCCTCCCTAAATCCATATAGGATTCCATCCAGTCCAACTTTCCCTTTGCCTGGCCCTCACAGGGTATCAAATACTTAGGAATTCCTATTCAAAGAGACCTCTCCCATCTATGTTATCTTAATTTTGGGCCCTTTATTGAACAATTCCATACAGACCACGGTTGGCAAGTTAGAACTGTAAGATTCACTACGTGAACCACTGGTGTTTTGTGGAAAAGCACATGTACACCGCGTTCCAAATTATTATGCAAAAAGTGTTTAGGAGTGATAAGGGAAGAATTTGTTTGTTTGTCAGTTAAACTCATTGATGGTGATGTGTGTCAGGGCTCTTTATATCACTGTAAGCAATTGCAGACACCTGTGCTAATTAGTTTGGCAGGTGTGTCCAATGAAAGGCAAGACTACTTAAGAAGGCTCTCTCACATTATTAAGCAGCCTACATTTTCTGCCAAAATGGGAAAGAAAAAGGATGTGTCGGCTGCTGAGAAGCAACAAATTGTGGAGTGTTTAGGTCAAGGCATGACTACAATCAACATTGTGCGATGATCAGGATGAAGTGTCTTGGCAATCAAGAAGTATGTAGCTGATTCACAGTACACACGTGTGCGTGCTGATAAGGGCAAATTGAGGACTCTTTCCTACAGGCAATTACGTCAGGTTGAAACAGCAGCGGCAAAAAAGCCTTGTCATAGCAGCAGACAAGTTTTTGAAGCTGCTTGTGCCTCCAACGTCCCCCGAACAACAAGATGCAGGGTCCTTCAGAGGTTTGCAGCTGTGCGTATGCCATCCTGTCGACCTCCTCTATCCACTTCACACAAGCAGAAACGGCTCCAGTGGGCCAAACATTACATGAAGACTGATTTCAAAACTGTTTTGTTCACGGATGAGTGCCGTGCAGCGCTCGATGGTCCAGATGAATGGAGTGGAGGATGGCTGGTTGATGGACACCCCACGCAAACACGGCTACAGCGCCAACAAGGAGGAGGTGGAGTAATGTTTTGGGCTGGAATCATGGGGAGAGAGATTGTCGGCCCCTTTAGGATCCCTGAAGGCGCTAAAGATGAACTCCATAATGTATGTGGATTTTCTCAAACAGCACTTCCTGCCATGGTTCAAGAAGAAGAACCGTGTATTTCACAGCAAGATCATTTTTCTGCATGATAATGCACCATCTCATGCTGCACATAAAACATCTGCATCTCTGGCTGATATGGGCATAAAAGGGGACAAACTTATGGTGTGACCCCCATGCTCCCCTGACCTCTACCCCATTCAGAACCTTTGGAGCATCATTAAAAGGAGTGTCTATGATGGCGGGAGGCAGTTCACATCTAAGCAACAGCTCTGGGAGGGTATTCTGTCCTCATGCAAAACAATTGAAGCAGAAACCATCCAAAACCTGACAAATTCAATGGACGAGAGAGTTCAGAAGCTCCTTTCGAACAAGGGGTACTATGTGAAAATGTAACATCACCTAGAATAAAGTTTTGAGTTGAAAACTGTTTGATTTCAGTTTCTAACAACCTGCTAATGCTTATAATTTCAAAAATGACCATTTTTTTGGTCTTTATTAAAATGAAAAGGTTGATCGAAAAGTTTGGGGGATCTAAGAGTGTGGCAACCCAGTAGTCATGATTACTTCGAATTCTGACAATATGAGGGTCATGCTGCAGGTAGTGCAGCAAGAAGGCACTTATGTGTCTTGCGCATCTCGGAGCCCCAAAATTATTTTCCGGGCTAGATGCAGCTAAAAATTATTTTTAATTTTAAATCTGGTGAAGCTTATTATAGATGGCCTAATAGGATCAGTGCTGCACACTGCTACAAAGCCCAAATTATTTTCCAGTCAAGATACAGATAAACATGATTAGTAATTTGAAAGCTTAAAACGGTTGGTAGGGTGATTTTAACCAATCATCAAGCTTTTACTCTCCCCAGGATGACACAGGGGTAGAAAAGTCATTTCGGAGCCATGATTTGTTCATCTTTATGAACGTGAGTCTGTCTACATTATCAGTGGAGAGCCGCGTGCGCTTATCTGTCAGCACACCACCAGCAGCGCTGAACACACGTTCAGACAGAACGCTGGCTGCGGGGCATGACAAGATCTCCAAGGCGTAAGTGGCTAGCTCCGGCCATTTATCCAGATTGGAAGCCCAAAAAGAGCAAGGGTCCAGTGACACAGTCGTGGCTTCAATGTTTACTTGGAGATACTCCTGTACCATCGTCTCTAGGCGTTGACTATGTGTCAGACTTCTTGTCTCCTGTGGCCTTGCAAAGGATGGGCTAATAAAGTGGTGAAATGATTCCGCAAAATTGATGTTACCAGCAGATACTGTGGTTCTGTTACGGTTTGAGTGCTGAACACTTGACGGTCCCACGGTTGGCAAGTTGGAACTGTGAGATTCACTACGTGCACCACTGGTATTTTGTGGAAAAGCACATGTAAGATTCTGCAACAGTCTCTGCTGATACTCCTGCATGCGTGCATCCCTTTCTATGGCAGGAATAATTTCTGCAAATTTACTTTTGTACCGGGGATCTAACAGTGTGGCAACCCAGTAGTCAGGATTATTTCTAATTCTCACAATTCGAGGGTCATGTTGCAGGTAGTGCAGCAAGAAGGCACTCATGTGTGTTGCGCATCCAGGAGCACCAAGTCCCTGTTGTGTTGGTGGCGAGGTAGCAATCATGCTTCCTTCCTCTGTCCTCTCCCCCCAACCTCGCACAACAGAAATGTGATCAAGGTCTCCCTCATCTGATGAGTCTTCCATCAGTTTGTCCTCCACTTCTTCCTGGGCTCCTGCACCTTCCTCACTAGTTTGGCTGCTACCATGCGCCCTGGTAAAATCATCTCCCCCACCCTCACATGCCTGCCGCCTTGGTGCTGCCGACCGTCTGGACCTTGCAGATGTTAGCCCTTCCGCATACAACTCCTCCTCCTCTACTTCCTCCACCTCCTCTTGTGCCACCACCTGACTCCGAATTCTGTTTAACATGTGCTCCAGCATGTAAATCACCGGAATAGTCATGCTGATAATGGCATCGTCAGCACTAAACATCTTCGTCGCCATTTCAAAACTGTGCAGAAGGGTGCATAGGTCCCTGATCTGAGACCACTCCTCCAGCGTGATTTGCCCCACCTCTGAATCTCGTTGGCCCAGGCTATACGTCAGAACGTATTGCACCAGGGCTTGTCGGTGCTGCCACAGTCGCTGCAACATGTGCAGAGTTGAATTCCACCGGGTAGGCACATCGCATTTTAGCCGGTGAAGTGGCAGGCCCAACGACTTCTGTAGAGATGTAAGTCGCTGAGCTGCGGGATGCGAACGGCGGAAGTGAGCACACAGCGACCGTGCCCTCTGCAGAAGGCCATCTAGTCTGGGATAGTGCGCTAAAAATTGCTGGACAACCAGGTTCAACACGTGAGCCATACAAGGCACGTGTGTGACATTGCCCCGGCGAAGGGCCACACCCAGGTTTGCAGCATTGTCGCACACGGCCTTCCCTGGTTTCAGGTCCAGTGGAGACAACCATTCATGAAATTGGTTCTCCAGAGCTGACCACAACTCCTCAGCTGTGTGACTCACATTTCCCAGACATTTCAATGTAAAAACCGCCTGATGACGTTGAGCCCTACTGCCAGCATAGTAAGGAGGTGTGCAGGATCCCTTCTGCGCAGTTAGAAAGCTTGTGGCATGACCAGACAGGCTTTGGGTGCAGGTGGAAGACCGAGAGGAGGTTGAGGAGGCAGAAGCAGTGGAGGAAAAATGACATAAAGAGGATTGACGCACAACTCGTGGGGACGGCAAGACTTGGACAGCAGCCCCTTGTCCTGCTGTCACCATAGTTACCCAGTGCCCAGTCAGCGACATGTAACGCCCCTGTCCATGCCTACTCGTCCAAGTGTCTGTGGTGAAATGCACCCTGTCACACACAGAGTTTCTCAAAGAAGCGGTGATGTTGTGTGCGACATGCTGGTGGAGCGCAGGCACACCTTTCTTTGAGAAGTAGTGCCGACTGGGCATCTGGTACTGGGGCACTGCGACGGACATAAGGTCTCGAAAATCCTCTGTGTCCACCAGGCGGAAAGGCAGCATTTCTGTAGCCAAGAGCTTGCAGATGGTGAAATTCAACCTCTTAGCTTTCTCATGGCTAGGAGGAAATGGTCTTTTACTTGTCCACATCTGAGGGACCGAGGGCTGGCTATTGTGCTTAGACGGGGTTGATAAGGGTGTCCCCGGCAAACTGCCGGTCTGTGAGGAAGATGCAGGCGGACATGTTAGGTTGCCTTGATCCAAAGGTGGTGCTATCGATGTCGGACAGCGCTCAAGACCAGCTGGTGTTACCACCTCCAAAGAAAATGATGACCTGCCAATCACGCTGGCTGTTGCGGGTAAAGAGGTGGCAGGTCTGCGCCCCAAAACAGGTGTGACTGCTGTCCCCCCAGTCACAGAGGATGAAGAGGCCGCGGATGCACAAGATATGGCAGACGGTGGTTGGCCCGGCCGGCTAGACCGCATTGTAGCACACTGAGCTTCCCACTGCAACTTATGCTTCATGTCCATGTGCCGGTTCATGCATGAAGTACTCAAACTATGTATTTTTTGGCCTCTACTTAGCTTTTGCTGACAAATGTTACAGATAACACGAGTTGGGTCATCTTTATCGATCTGAAAAAATGCCCAGGCTATGCAAGGCTTAGCACCCATGCGACCTGAAGAGCCACCACGACTTGTGGTGAGAGGCAGAGTTGTGTTTGAGGATGCAGTTGTTGACGTGCTTCCAGTACTACGTCTCTGTCCAGGAAGGCGCAACCTGACCTCGTCGTCACTAGCATCTTCCTCCACCTCCTCTGCTGACCTCATCTCTTGGCTGACTGTGGGTTGACAGTAAGTGGGATCTCCGACCTCATCATCATCACCCTGTGCGTTATCACACCCGTCGTCCTCAGAGCCAACCTGTTCCTGCCCTGACAAAAAACTAAAGTTGTCGCTCCAATCAGGTATTTGAGTCTTATCATCGTCTTCCTCATTGTCTCCACCAACAGGAGTTACAGTTTGGGAATGAGGGTCTACATTATGGTCAGAACCTTCTGCGTCTGGTCCTGGATCCGACTCATAAAGATTCTGGGCATCAGTGCAGATCATTTCCTCGTCTGGATTCACAGAAGCGCTGGAGTCGACCTCTGATTCCCAGGCTATAGTATGAGTAAACAGCTCTGCAGACTCAACCATCTGTTCTACCTCATACTCAGACGGGCAGCTGGAGATTTGGGAGCTGTGAGGAAGCAAGTGCGATTTGGGTGACACCTTTGAGGACTGGAGTATTTGTGATGTTGATGTTGATGTGGAGGAGAGCCCACTTAAAGGAGCACTTGATATCCGTTGAAGCACCTGCTGTTTTTGTGCCTCATCTGGAATTTGTAGCGATTGGCGTGGCCGTAAGAAAGGGATCTTATCACATTGTCCGCTAAAAGAAGTAGACATTTTAGTTTGGCTGGAAGATGGTCTTTCTTCTGCACCTACCCCACGGACACAACCTTTTTTCCCCTTCCCAACACGCCTATTCCCCTTTCCACCAGCAGCAGGCCTTTTTCCACTCATTTTGGTGGTTAACTAATTCACAACTCTGGAGTTGTTTGCACAAAAAAACAATGGATGGTAACCGAGCAGAACTGAGTGGCCAAACTGTGGTATTAGGCCAAAACTATTGGCTGGGTTAGATGCAGAAAAAAATTATTTTTAATTTGCAACCTGATGGAGGTCAGTATAGATGGACTAATAGACCAAGTCCCACACACCGCTAGAAGCCCAAATATTTTTTCAGAGCTAGATGCAGAAAATTTTTTTATTCAATTTGCAACCTGATGGAGGTCAGTATAGATGGACTAATAGACCAAGTCCCACACACTGCTAGAAGCCCAAATATTTTTTCAGAGCTAGATGCAGAAAAAAATTATTTTTAATTTGCAACCTGATGGAGGTCAGTATAGATGGACTAATAGACCAAGTCCCACACACCGCTAGAAGCCCAAATATTTTTTCAGAGCTAGATGCAGAAAAAAATTATTTTTAATTTGCAACCTGATGGAGGTCAGTATAGATGGACTAATAGACCAAGTCCCACACACCGCTAGAAGCCCAAATATTTTTTCAGAGCTAGATGCAGAAAAATTTTTTATTCAATTTGCAACCTGATGGAGGTCAGTATAGATGGACTAATAGACCAAGTCCCACACACTGCTAGAAGCCCAAATATTTTTTCAGAGCTAGATGCAGAAAAAAATTATTTTTAATTTGCAACCTGATGGAGGTCAGTATAGATGGACTAATAGACCAAGTCCCACACACTGCTAGAAGCCCAAATATTTTTTCAGAGCTAGATGCAGAAAAAAAATATTTTTAATTTGCAACCTGATGGAGGTCAGTATAGATGGACTAATAGACCAAGTCCCACACACCGCTAGAAGCACAAATATTTTTTCAGAGCTAGATGCAGAAAAAAATTATATTCAATTTGCAACCTGCTGGAGGTCAGTATAGAAGGACTAATAGAACAAGTCCCACACACTGCTAGAAGCCCAAATATTTTTTCAGAGCTAAATGAAGAAAAAAATTATTTTTAATTTGCAACCTGATGGAGGTCAATATAGATGGACTAATAGACCAAGTCCCACACACTGCTAGAAGCCCAAATATTTTTTCAGAGCTAGATGCAGAAAAAAATTATATTCAGTTTGCAACCTGATGGAGGTCAGTATAGATGGACTAATAGAATGATGCTATGCCCAAAAGATTTTACTTCACTAGGTGCAGTAAAAAAATTGGTATTCTATACACAGGTGGTATATCTTGCAACACAGATAGGCTACTCCACTGACTAACACACTCTGCAATAGGCCAAAAAGGATTAGCTTTGCTAGATTCAGCCAAATGCTGTGAAAAAAACTTGCACAGCACTGGCACAGACCTGCCTGGCAAAAACTGATAGGAACTGATGTAACCTAGTCCTGAAAAGGACTCCAATTACAATTAGTCTTTACTCCCACAATCTATCTATTTAAGAGCACAGACCTGCCTGATAAAAGTCGTAGGAAATGCTGTAACCTAGTCCTTAAAAGGACTGCAATCACAACTATTCCCTACTCCCAAGCTATCTGTATATTTGTGCGAAAATTGGCTTGAAATTAACAAGGTATAGCGCACACAGCAACAGCGGTGCCGTCTAACACGCAGCTGCAGCAGTGAGAAAATGGTGGCGACGGGGAAAATGGCTTGGTCTTATAGGACAAGGACATGTGACATATACTGCCAATGACACATGCCCTTGCTTGTGTGAAAAAAAGCACTTCGCTCCGTGTGTGCGCTGCTGATAGGCTGACAGATTGCACCTCCCCACTGCAAATGCGGGAAAGAGAAAAAAAAATGGAGATCTTCATTGTTCCTGCAGAGATCCATCCCCTGCCCCTCCCCCCACCCCGCTGTACACTCAAACTGCGTATTAACATTAATTTTCATCATTACTGAGAAAAAATCCAGTTATGATTTTGGTGCACGAACAGTTATCGAACATAACCTCGAACAGCCGAATTTTTCTCAAATTGTTCGTGTTCGCCGACCGGCTCGAACACCGCCCAAAACAGCTCGAGTTTGAGATTGGCGAACAGTTCGAGTAGAACAACGCTCATCTCTAGTCCCTACCCCAGTTCTTTGAATGAAAGCGCAAATACGCAGCCAACATCCCACAGGCAACAGCGTTAAACTGCCACATTTCTTGACTGCTTGCACTTTAAATGTTGCCTTTTAGGCTCATGGAGATGGAATCTTTCCACAATCTTATGGCAGTGACTGTCCTTCGGTACTTGGTCCCCATCCGCCACTATTTCTCCTGGTTTGCTCTCCCCATCTTGCACAAGCATGTATCCCAGAATATTACCCGTGCCCTCAACAACACAGTTACTGGGAAGGTCCACCTTACCATCGACACATGGACAAGTGCTTGTGGGCAGGGACATATCTCGCTGGCAGCACACTGGATTAATGTAGTGGAAGCAGCGACCCAGTGAGACCCTGAGACCAAACACGTCCTCCCGACGCCAAGGATTGCGGGCCTTGCGTCAATCAGGGTTGCCCCCACATTCTACACCTCCTGCACCTCCTCTTCCTCTTCAGCCTCCATTTCCGAAATTACCACATCAGTCGGAAGCTGGTAGCACTGCAGCATTGCCTTAGCCAAGCGGCAACAGTCTGTGCTGAAGCTGATATGCTTAGGGAACAAACCGCACATCACTGATGAGTTAATAGCTGTAACAGAGTAGGCAGATCTGTGGCTGTCACTGCTGAACCTACAGCCAGGCATTGTCGTGTGTGATAATGGCCAAAACCTGGTGGTGACAATGAAGCAATGCAAGTTCGCACACGTACCATGCCTGGCCCATGTGCTAATACTAGTGGTTCAGCGGTTTCTCAAAACCTCCCCGGATTTGCCTGATCTGCTTGTGAAAGTACGCTGCCCTCACCGTGCTTCAGCAGCGTTTGCAGCTTTCAGCTCACCGACTGATGTGCGATGTCACCATGAGTTGGAACTCAACGTTACATATGTTGGGAAGGATTTGTGAGCAGCAGAGGGCAGTTGTTGAGTACTAACTTCAACATGTTCATTGGTATTCAGGTCAGCCTTAAGAGCTGATGAGTGGGCATGGATGTCTGACATCTGTGCCGTCCTCCAAAACTTTGAGGACTCCACCAAGATGGTGAGCGGAAATGAAGTTATAATTAGTGTCACCATCTCACTTCTCTGTCTACTGAAATGCTTGCTGCTCACAATTAAAGAGGAGGCATTGCAGGTGGAGCATGATGAGATGGAGCAAGGAACCAAACAAGGTGATGCAACACAGTCAAGCCTCATCTCATCTCAATGTGGATTGGGTGATAATGAGAAGGAAGAAGAAGAGAAGGAAGAAGAAGAGAAGGAACAGGAGCTGTTTTCCAGTGCTACAGATGGTACTACCCACACAACAGTTATACTGTTTGTTCAGCGTGGATGGCCTGAGGAGAGGGAGAATGAGGAGGAGGACCAGAAGGAGGATGAGGAGGAGGAGAGCATGAACAGTCGTCCTCATGGTCAGGACAGGGAAGTCTTGGCTGCTGGCAATCTGGCCCTTATGACTGACTTTATGTTCCGCTGCCTTTCCTGTGACCCTCCCGTTGTACACATTATGGCTGACAGTAATTACTGGTTGGTCACACTTTTAGACCCAAGCTACAAGGAGATATTTCTATCTCTCCTTCCCATGGCGGAGAGGTCTAATAAAATGTTGCAGTACCGGAAAGATCTATTTCAAGATTTATTTAAAAAATTCCCATCAGACAACGCTGGTGGCAGAGTTCACAGTTTGTTGGACAACCAAGGAGTACAGGCAAGGGAGACACAAATACGATGCAGCAGAGGCAGGGGAACACTGTCAAAGTTCTGGGACAGTTTTCTCAGACCTTCCCATCGCACAGGCCTTGAGATACGGGGTACTCTCACAAGGAGGGAAACATTTTGGAAGATAGTGAGGGAGTACCTTGCCGACCGTACTGACATCCTCCGTGCCTTATAATTATTGGGTATTCAAGCTGGACACGTGGCAGGAACTGGCTCTCTATGCCTTGGAGGTCCTAGTCTGCCCAGCCGCTAGAATTTTGTCAGAACGGGTTTTTAGTGCCGCCAGAAGCATTATACAGTTTCTTGTGAAAGTATTTGGCCCCCTTGAACTTTTCTACCTTTTGCCACATTTCTGGCTTCAAACATGAAGATATAAAATTCTAATTTTTTGGGGAAGAATCATCAACAAGTGGGACACAATCGTGAAGTGGAAAGAAATTTATTGGATATTTTAAACTTTTTAAAAAAATTAAAAACGCCACTGGATGATAGCAGAACATAAAGTCAAATCCAGTGGGTTTTTTTTGGGGGGGGTCTATTTCCATGCACCTCTTCACACCCAGACATGGGTATACGTTTCCTGATTTTGATCAATTTTCTGCTGTCCTTCTCCTTCTCCTCATCCTCCACCACCATATCACAAGGGTGACAGTGATGCAACACCCATATAATCGATATAATTTTTTTAAGGGTGTTTATTAGTGTTGAGCGAGCACTAAAATGCTCGGGTGCTCGAAGCTCAGGCCGAGCTCGCCGTGATACTCGGGTGCTCGACCCGAGCAACGAGCCCAATGTTAGTCTATGGGAGACTCGAGCATTTTTGGGTGGCACCCCCGGCAGTCTTTTAAAAGCCTTACAAGTGCCCAAAACGATAGTGGCAATGCTCAAATGACATGGGGACAGCATGGGGATCGCCCCAGGAAGCATTTCTGACCCCCAGGTCACTGCTGTCAACAACGTGGTCAGAGATATTAAGCCACTTTTACGGGCACACAATAAAACGTTCAAAAACGAAAGTGAAACTTTTTTCCTGTGAAATATGTTAAGGAACATCCTTTCCAGGGAAAAGACTTGTGTATAAGTTAAAATAAATGACCAAAAACAAAAATACTCCTCCACACCTTCGGAAATGTTCACAAGTAGCATTTTTTATGCGTTTTTGCACTTTTGTATTGCTTTCAACTATGACAAATGCATTCACCGGGAAATGTCATTTTAACATTTTACAACCTTATCTGGCCATGTGCTGTGTGACACATGCATAAAGTGCTGAAAAGACATGGGAACAGCATGGGGAAGACCCCTGGAAGCATCTCTGACTCCCAGGTCACTGTCTAAAAGTGTGCCCATCATAAGTGATCCTTGCCGCATCAGAAGATGCAGACTTGCAACTATACCCAGGCAAGTTCTCGTCCCAGGGCAGTGTTCAATTGTACCTCTCCCATTCCTTGCAATGCAAGCGCAAGTATGCAGCCTGCCACCCACCCACCGCCAGGCTGCAATACCATACTGCTTGCTTGCTTGAACTTGAAATTGGGCCTTTTAGGCATGTGGAGGCGGAATCTGGCCACCACGCCAAGGCTGTGTTGGCGGCCTGGAATCCTTACTCAGCCCCAAGTGTCCATACTCGGTCCCCAGCCGCCCCGCGGTCGGGTGTCCACGCACGGTCCCCAGCCGCCTGGGGGCAGCCGGGTGTCCATAAACGGTCCCCAGCCGCCCCTATTTCTCCTTGGAACATCCCCCCACATACTTTTCTTAGCCCGGCCTGCTTTAGGCAGCATTGGACGAGCCCAGCAGAGAACCAGACTCCTCCGGTGGGCCCTGACTTCTCCATCGGTGGAGTTGAGAGTGCCAAGGTGAGGAGCATGATGATGATGACAGAAGTTAGCATCTGCTATGTTTTCTTTTAATGCAAGTGTAAGTGTGCAGCCAGCCACCCACCCACCCCCAGACTGCAATTCCATACTGCTAGCTTGCACTTGAAATGGGGCCTTTTAGTTTGGAGGAGGCTGAAGCTGGCCACTACCTCATGGCACCTTCGGCAGCGAGGTATCCATACTCAGCCCCCAGCCGCCCCTATTTGTCCTGGTGTGCCTTATATATAAGATTAAGTGCGTATACCAAAACATTACCTGTGCCCTCCCCAATGCATTTAGTGGGAAGGAGAGCCTATTCCGCTGTAGTGTGTGCATGCCAAACCCCTGCTCATGGTACATGCGAAGATGCCTCCCACCTTGCACCTGTCGTTGCAGACTTGCAACTATCCCCATTCAAGTCCTTGTCCCAGGGCAGTGTTCAATTGTACATCTCCCATTCCTTGCAATGCAAGCGCAAGTATGCAGCCTGCCACCCACCCACCCCCAGGCTGCAATACCATACTGCTTGCTTGCACTTTAAATTGGGCCTTTTAGGCATGTGGAGGCGGAATATGGGCACCACGCCAAGGCTTTGTCGGCGGCCTGGTATCCATACTCAGTCCCCAGCCGCCTGGTGGCCGGGTGTCCCCGCTTGCTCCCCAGCCTCCAGGGGGTGGCCGGGTGTCCATACTCGGTCCCCAGCCACCCCTATTTGTACCGGAAACCTTTCCCACACTTTTCTTAGCCTGGCCTGCTTTAGGGCAGCATTGGCCGATCCCACCGGACTATCAGACTCCTCCGGTGGGCCCTGGCTTCTCCATCAGGGGAGTTGAGAGTGCCAAGGTGAGGAGCATGATGAGGATGATAGAAGTTAGCATCTGCTTTGTTTTGCTGTAATGCAAGCGCATGTATGTCGTAGCCTGAGATGGTCAGCGTTTTGGCGCATATCCTACCTCCTCCGAGGATTGCTGGATGTTTTCCTGCTACTATCCAAGTTCTATGACTCCCGTTAAAATAAAGCTTCAGGTGATAAATGATGGATGAGGTAGTGGCAAAGGAGAAAGAGCAGGAGGAACAGGGACCATTAACATCAATATCAGGCCAGTCAACCAGATATGTCTTGTAGGATATGTTTCTGTAACAAAAGGAGCAGTTCGGCTACACAGTTATAGGGCATACAGTGAGTGCAATGCCTACCAAAAATTTTGAGGCACTCCAATGCCCCTTGGAAATGACATGGAGGTCAGAGGGCGTTAACTAAACCTTTTTTTCCATTTATAGCAACTGGGTCTCCTGTGCACTGTTGGCCTAAGCAGTGAATGGAAGGCTTTCCAAAAATTATGAGGAACTGAAATGCCCCTTACAAGAGCCATGTGTGGCACCCAAGGGGTCTGGTCACCACAGTAATAGAGATATTACGTCAGAGAGCAAGTGGGAGGTTTCCTGGACAGGATCCCTTAAACATGCAACATCCTCCTGCCCCAGTCCTGGGAGATGAGAATATAAACTGGATCTGGGGTGGGGTTGAGTGAGTCAGAGAACAGAGAACAGTCAGAGTCAGAGTGAGAGCAAGGGAAAGTAACAGCAAGGAGCTCTGTAGGAGCTAGGAGCTAAAGACCAGGGGCTGGAAGCTGAGCAGAGCTCGCCCTGGCAGAAGACAATAGGAACCGGACACAGGAGTCCGAGGCTGTGAGGACTTATATATCCAGCAGCAGAAACCAACCGTCAGGGGATTTCAGGTCCTCTGGCCATAGAAGCCCGGAGGCTCAGTCACAAGCAAGGGACCAGCACCGCTGTCGTGGAGCGGAGGCTAACAGAAGGCCCCAAGTCACCAGCCATACGGGTGAGCACTACACGGTACACTCAGGGACGTGGGCTACTTCTACCCGCTTACAGCAAGGTAGCCAGGAAGAGTGCAGACAGACGCGGAGGCCTACAACTCCACCTGGCCAGGGGAACTCCTGCTTGCTCACAGACTGACCAGGCCTCTTATGCTAGCCAGTACTCCCGGGGGGGTCTACCTTATAATCATCAGTAAAGACCCTGAACTGCACTGCAAAGACTCTGAGTCGTTCCTGCTGCGCTCGTGCACCATCACCCCCATCATCCACACTCACTGCCCTGAGGCTATACTCCTCCCGTGGGGAGTTATCCCATTCTCTGCTGCGCACACAACACCAGCCTCAGCGGTCTGCCTCGCAGCAGTGGTACTCCCTGACCGCAATGCACGGGTGGCGCAGTCGGACAATTAACCTCAAAACCTTAGAAAGACTGCCACTGGTTTGACCAGCCTGAGCCACGGGACCGGGTCAACGCCACGGAGACTACAGACCCCAGAGACCCGGCACCGGGTATCCCACACACGTGTACACACGGCCCAGGGGGCGCATCACATGCAGTATAGCATATTACAAACATAAGTCCCATTATTGAGGAGTGGGTGTCCCATAATATTTGCTTATGCCTTGCAAGCAAAAGCTGCCAAAAGTTAGGACGGAGCAACTTGCAATGCCCCTTACAAGAGCCATGCAGTACAGCATATTACAAACATAAGTCCCATTATTGGGGAGTGGGTCTCCCATAGTATTTGCTTATGCTTTCCAAGCAAAAGCTGCCAAAAATTAGGACGGAGCAACTTGCAATGCCCCTTACAAGAGCCATGCAGTACAGCATATTACAAACATAAGTCCCATTTTTGGGGAGTGGGTGTCCTATGGTATTTGCTTATGCTTTCCAAGCAAAAGCTGCCAAAAATTAGGACGGAACAACTTGCAATGCCCCTTACAAGATCCATGCAGTACAGCATATTACAAACATAAGTCCCATTATTGGGGAGTGGGTGTCCCATAGTATTTGCTTATGCCTTGCAAGCAAAAACTGCCAAAAATAAGGACGGAGGAACGTGCAATGCTGGCACCCTGGTGGTATAGTGGTGGTGGAGGCTGAGGATGAGGAGAAGAAGATAAAACAGCCTAAACGAGGAAGCGTATACCCATGTGTGGGTGTGAAGCGGTGCATGTGAATACACGTCCCGAAATAACACAGTGGATTTGACTTTATGTTACTCTGCTGTCCTTTGGTGGTGATGAGAAGTCTGGCCCAATCCAGCCCTTGTTCATTTTGATAAGGGTCAGCTTGTCAGCATTGTCAGTTGACAGGCGAGTGCACTTATCAGTTATAATTCCCCCAGGGGCACTAAAAACACGCTCCGATAACACGCTAGCGGCAGGGCAGGCAAGGACCTCCAAGGTGTACAGAGCGAGTTCATTCCAAGTGTCCTGCTTGGATACCCAATAATTAAAAGGCACAGAGGAATCACGGAGGACGCTGGTACGGTCGGCAAGGTACTCCATCACCATCTTTTGAAACTTTCCACTCCTTGTGAGAGTACCCCGCGCCTCAGGGCCTGTAAGCTGGGCGGGTGTCAGAAAACTGTCCCAGAACGTTGACAGTGTTCCCCTGCCTTTGCTGGATTGGAGTTGCATCTCTCTCGCCTGTACGCCTTGGTTGGGCAACGAACTGTGACCTCTGCCGCTAGCGTGTTCAGATGGGAATTTTTTTAAGAGTTCTGAAGCAAGGGCCTTCTGGTACTGCCCCATTTTTGTAGACTTCTCCACCTCAGGAATAAGAGAGTGAAAGTTCTCCTTGTAGCGGGGGTCTACAAGTGTCACCAACCAGTAATGACTGTCACCCAACATTTTGACAACGCGAGGGTCACGGCTAAGGCAGCGTAACATAAAGTCAGCCATGCGTGCCAGACTGGTGACGGGCTAGATTTCAGTGTCCTCACCAAGATGACGACTGACCATGCTCTCCTCCTCTTCCTCCTCCCCCCTGTCCTCAGGCCACCCACGCTGAACCGACGGTATGACACTTGTACAGGTAATACAGTCTACAACGCATGATAGCAGCTCCTGTTCTTCCTCCTCCTCCTCCTCTCCCTCATTGTCCCCCAATGCACGTTGGGATGCGATGAGGCTGGGCTGTGTGTAATCGCCCGCTACGGCTTCTTGATCCATCTCATCATACTCTGGCTGCAATGCCTCCTCTTTAATTCTCTGCAGAGAGCGTTGCAAAAGACAGACAAGTGGGATGCTGACACTAATGATGGCGTCATCGCCACTCACCATCTTGGTGGCCTCCTCAAAGTTTGTCAAGATGGTACATATGTCAGACATCCAGGTCCACTCCTGAGGTCTTATGTGTGTAGTCTGACCTGAATATCGACTGCTTTGTTTGCAGCAGGTACTCCACAACTGCTCTCTTCTGCTCGCAAATCCTTTGCAGTTCCAACGTGTGGGGACATCACACACCAGTCGGTGTGCCGGAAGCTGCAAATGCTGCTGCAACACAGCAAGGGCGGCGGAAGCTGTAGCCGACTTGGGAAAATGAGCTGACAGGCGGCGTACTTTCACGAGCAGATCTGGCAACTCGGGGAACAATTTAAGAAACCGCTGAACCACGAGGTTAAGCACATGAGCCAGGCATGGTACGTGTGTGATCTCACCTCGCCTCAGAGCCGCCACCAGGTTACGGCCATTGTCACACATGACCATGCCGGGATGTAGGTTCAGCGGTCTCAGCCACAGATCTGCCTGCTCTTTCACAGCTGTCCACAACTCACAAGCAGTGTGAGGTTTATCACCTAAGCTTATGAGTTTCAGTACAGCCTGTTGCAGCTTGGCGGAGGCAGTACTGCAATGCTTCCAGCTTGTAACTGATGTGGTGATATCTGAGATGGAGGCTGAACATGAGGAGGAGGAGGAGGAGGAGGAGGATGCGCAGGAGCTGTACACTGTGGGGGCAACTCTGACTGACATAGGGCCCGCAATCCTCGGTGTGGGGTGGATGTGTTCCGTCCCAAGGTCCGACTGGGTCCCGGCTTCCACTATGCTTACCCAGTGTGCCGTCAGAGAGATGTACCGTCCCTTGCCACAAGCACTTGTCCACGTGTCCATTGTCAGGTGGACTCTCCCAGTAACTGCGCTGTTGAGGGCACGGCAGATGCTTTGGGACACGTGCTTGTGTAGTGCGGGGATGGCACACCGGGCAAAATAGTGTCGCCTGGGGACCGAGTACCGAGGGACGGCCACCGCCATAAGATTGCGGAAGGATTCCGTCTCCACCAGCCTAAAAGGCAGCATTTCCAACGCAAGCAGTCATGAAATGTGCGAATTTAGGACTGTGGCCTGTGGGGCGTTAGCTGCGAATTTCCGCTTTCTTTCAAAGGTCTGGGATATGCACAATTGAACGCTGCGGTGGAACGTGGACGTGGACGTTGATGCTGTTTCTTGAGAAACTGCCATAACAAGTGAAGACTGAGAGGAGGGGGCATCTTTACATGCAGTATAGACAGGTGATTGCCTTGCACACACAACAGGGGGTTCTTTTGCACGCACAACAGTGGAAGAAGCAGTGGTGACACCAGCTGACACTGGTCGTGGACCCTGGGTTTCGCCCCACAAAGTCGGGTGCTTTGCTGCCATGTGCCTGATCATGCTGTTGGTGGTCAGGCTGGTAGTTTTGTCACCCCTGCTGATGCTGGCATGGCAGGTGGAACATATGGCCTTTTTGGGGTTATCAGCAGAGTCTTTAAAAAAATTCCAGACTCTGGAAGACCTACCGCTTGTACTGGCAACGTCCCTCGTGTTGGCGTTACGGGGAACGGTTGCCTGCCTTCTGTCTGCGGCCACCACACTGCTTCTTCCTGCCTGTTGGGGTACTCTGCCTTCCTCCCCCTGTGTGCTGCTGGCCTCACTCTGAATGTCCTCCTTCCACGTTGGGTCAGTTACTAGATCATCCACCACCTCCTCCTCTTCCACTTGCGCACCACGATCCTCCTCCTCACTTCCTGGCAATTGTGTCTCGGCATCGTCCACCTCTTGTGACAGATTGCCAACGTCGACTTCCTGTGGCTGTGGCTATTCAAATATTTGGGCATCGCAACATGGGATCTCCTCTTCCACCATTTCAAGCGTATCAGGCGAGGGGCCCAAATATGGAAATGAACCAGTGAACATCTCTTCAAAGTGTCCAAGTGTGGGATCACTTGCTGTCTGACGACACTCGGCATGGTGGGAGGAAGGAGCATCAGGGTGAGGAGGAGTATGCGGTCGAGACTCACGGCTACTAAGAGTTGACCGTGTGGAAGACAGACTGGAGGTGGTGGTGCCCAGGTAACTGGAAGTATTATCTGCTATCCAATTAATAACCTGTTCACACTGATCAGTTCTCAATACTGGTGTTGTTCTGTGCTTCCCTAATAATTCGGTCAAGAAGTGGGAGCGAGAAGATGTGGCTGTTGGTTGTGGCACATTTTCACCTTGGCCACGGCCCCGTTCTCTGCACGAACCATAACCAGAACGTCCACTTCCACGTCCTTTGCCACGCGCCTTGCCCATTGTAAATGAAGTAAAATAGCTTACACTTGCACTATCAATGGAAAAAGGGTAATAAACAGTAGATTAGAACCGTGGAAGAGGAAAACCACAGTTATTGTTTATTGAGGTATACCACACTTTTTTAAATAGAGATATTTGCGGCTGAACAGTGAGCGACACACTCAAACTGCTTTTTTTTTAGATACCAAAGGCCCAAATCTGGATAGCACAGCGATTTGACCCGTGGAACTGCGAAACCACACTGGGATGTCGGGCCTATACAAGACTATTTTCAACAGATATATTTTTGTGTCACAACAGTCAGGAGACGCTACTGTTTTTCTTTACGGAAAAAACTACCAAAAGCTGAATAATAGAGATTTTTTACCGTGTGATGGCAAAACCACAGTTATTGTTTACTGGGGTATACCACACTTTTTTAAATAGAGATATTTGCGGCTGAACAGTGAGCGACACACTCAAACTGCTTTTTTTTTAGATACCAAAGGCCCAAAACTGGATAGTATAGCGATTTGACCCGTGGAACTGCGAAACCACACTGGGATGTCGGGCCTACACAAGACTATTTTCAACAGATATATTTTTGTGTCACAACAGTCAGGAGACACTACTGTTTTTCTTTACAGAAAAAACTACCAAAAGCTGAATAATAGAGATTTTTTACCATGGGGTGGCAAAACCACAGTTATTGTTTACTGGGGTATACCACACTTTTTTAAATAGAGATTTTTGCGGCTGAACAGTGAGCAACACACTCAAACTGCTTTTTTTAGATACCAAAGGCCCAAAACTGGATAGTACAGCGATTTGACCCGTGGAACTGCGAAACCACACTGGGATGTCGGGCCTACACAAGACTATTTTCAACAGATATATTTTTGTGTCACAACAGTCATGAGACACTACTGTTTTTCTTTACGGAAAAAACTACCAAAAGCTGAATAATAGAGATTTTTTACCGTGGGATGGCAAAACCACAGTTATTGGTTACTGGGGTATATCACACTTTTTTAAATAGAGATATTTGCGGCTGATCAGTGAGCGACACACTCAAACTGCTTTTTTTTTTTAGATACCAAAGGCCCAAAACTGGATAGTACAGTGATTTTACCCGTGGAACTGCAAAACCACACTGGGATGTCGGGCCTACACAAGACTGTTTTCAACAGATATATTTTTGTGTCACAACAGTCAGGAGACACTACTGTTTTTCTTTACGGAAAAAACTACCAAAAGCTGAATAATAGAGATTTTTTACCGTGGGATGGCAAAACCACAGTTATTGTTTACTGGGGTATACCACACTTTTTTAAATAGAGATATTTGCAGCTGAACAGTGAGCGACACACTCAAACTGCTTTTTTTTTAGATACCAAAGGCCCAAAACTGGATAGTACAGCGATTTGACCCGTGGAACTGCGAAACCACACTGGGATGTCGGGCCTACACAAGACTATTTTCAACAGATATATTTTTGTGTCACAACAGTCAGGAGACACTACTGTTTTTCTTTACGGAAAATATACCAAAACCTGAATAATAGAGATTTTTTACCGTGGGATGGCAAAACCACAGTTATTGTTTACTGGGGTATACCACACTTTTTTAAATAGAGGTATTTGCGGCTGAACAGTGAGCAACACACTCAAACTGTTTTTTTTTTAGATACAAATGGCCCAAAATGGATAATGCAGAGGTTTGAACCGTGGAAGTGCAAAACAACACTTCTGTTTCTCTAGCCTACACCAGACTATTTTCAACAGTTATATTTGTGTCTCAAAAATCAGAGACACACTTTTTTTTTTTGGGGGGGGGGGGGGGACACCAAAAGGTTAATAAGACGGGTATTTGTACAGTGTGAAGGAGGAAAAAAAAGGAGGATTTAGATGAAAAAAAAAGGATTTTTCCCGGCCCCCAACACCTGGTGCTAAGTCCAGCAATTTCAGCAACAGGAGCACACTGGACTGTAATGCAGCGTTTGCTGGTATAACCACTGTGTCTCCTATACAGCCTGCCTGCCTTGTATCTGGGATGGATATTAGTCCTGAAAAGGACTGTTTGTTTGTTCTGGCAGCCTTTACAGACCCTACACTAACTATTTTGCAGTTTATATCTCTCCCTAAATCAGCAGCGCTGTCCCTACACTGTCTAATCTGGAGTGACTGTGTCCAAGATGGCGGCGCCCGGTTTTAAATACTCAAGGTGACGCTGTGCGGCCAGCTAATCACTGTAATGCCCACAACCAACATGGCTGCAGCATTACAGTGACTGGCTGGCAATCCCTGCATGTTCATTGGCTCTGTAAAGAGCGCCAAACATGCAGGGCGGAGACCCGAGCTCCCGCCCGAGTAACCTGGAAATGCTCGGTGCTCGCCGAACATCCCGAGTAGCGTGATGCTCGGGCGAGTACCGAGCAGTGTCGAGCATGTTCGCTCAACACTAGTGTTTATGATACTTGTAGTAATTTTTTTTAGAAGCCTACCTCTAACATTCTGTATGTTCATGTATACACCCCTAGTGTAAATGTTTTTCAACCCACTTAGTGCATGGGCATTACCAGTATAGGAGACCCACACCTTAAAAAAGGTAAGAGTTTTTTTAATGAGGACCTCCTCTAAGTTTCTTCAAAGGGGTATTGTACTGCATCAATTTTTTTGGCAGCCCTTGCAGGTCCACTCCTTAATAATGAGAACAGCAAAGCATAGCTGGCTGATGGCCCTCTAACAATAGTGAGGGTCAACTGCTGGCCCTCTAACAATAGTAAGAGCCACCTGATGGCCTTGTAAAAATAGGCTTTGTGACTTTCGCAGTCCCTCCTTCATAAATGAAGCAAGATATCTCTCAAACACCACATGGCCAGATAAGGTAGTGAAATGTTAAAATTACATTTACAGATGAATGTTTTTTTCACCATTGAAAGCAATGCAAAAATGCATCAAAAAAGCTACGTGTGAACATAGCCCAAGGTGTGGAGGAGAATTTTTGTTTTTGGTTATTTATTTTGCCTTATATACAAGACATTACCATGGAAAGAATGTTCCTTAACATTTTTTCCAGGAAAATCCATTTTGGCTTCATTTTTGTATGTTTTATTGTGAGTCTGTAAAAGTGGAAAAATACTCTGACAACATTGTTCACAGCAGTGACCTGGGAGTCAGAGATGCTTCCAGGGGTCTTCCCCATTCTCTTTCCATATCATTTGAGCACTGTTTCAATCGATTTGGCCAATTTATAGGCCCCCACCAGACGTCTTGGGGGGGGACGGCTGCCAGAAAAATGCTTCCATACACGACTGCAGTATACAGATCAAGACAAGTTCTTTGGTTAGTGAAGTACCCTTGGTTATGTGCCTTTCAAGTGCTCGTTCTCTTCCTGTGAGACTCAACATCTTCCACTTCTTCTGCGACTCAGCTAAGAATCTCCCCTTTAGGGATTTAGAGGCCTCGCCTTGAGCACCTCTGACAGGCTGTGAGCCTAGGACTGTGGTGGCGTCCAGATTCCGTCTCAAATGTGTCCTCATTCTGTTCTGACAACTTGCACTAGTAAAACACTTCTTCACTGCTGTCACTGCTAATGGTCTGCTTTCTTGTCTACTCAGTCTTCCTTCAAACTGCGTCTCTTTCTGGATATGGAACAGAGCCAACACCGGTCCTGTGCAATCAGGTCTTGAACCCAGGAATGAGATGGCCTGACACAAGCCTCCCCTAACGGTAGTCTCACTCAGCATAGTCACTCCCTGACTACTGCTCCTCACTACTAACTACTCCCCTACTGCTACTGTCTGCATCCCGGAATTTATTTTTTATAAAACAGTTCTAAACCCCTCCCAGTTAATGATGTAACCCCTGGATTAATTCACTAGTATCTAAGCAGTGTAGTATACTGAATCCGTAGCTATTGTATAGTTCCCCCTTTTAGGCAGACCTCCTGCATTCCAGGGGCAGCCTTAGGCAGAGCCTGTAGGAGAACTAGCATACAATAATCGGCCATAGGGAATTCACAGCAAACACTTTATCAAAATAAATAACATTCTATAAATACATTAAAAAAAAAACATAATTAACAACGCCTTTTTTGACTCGACGTCTTCTTCACCCGCTAACCCCCTACACAGAGCAGCATATCAACCCCTTTACAGCTGTTGTCTCGCAGGGTCTCAAGTTGGAAAACTGCCTTTCAACACTTTACATTGTACAAGCTAAAAGAATGATGGTGGTGGATGGATGTAAAGTTGACATTCTTGAAAGGTGCAGACTTTTTCCTGTACCACTGCTTGAAGAAAGTGTCTTCTAAAAGATGTCAGTAAGTTTGGGAGTTAATTTTTTTCCAATTTTCAACCAGAAAAGTTCCAACTATCAAATCTTTATTAATTCAGCTCATAGCAGTACCCCACATCCATGGGGCCGGCATCTGTGCCAGAGTGGAGGTCTGTGCCCTTTACTAATCCAGCTATGGGCCCATCTATCTGATCTGTTAAGAGTCACTCATCTTATCAGTCTATAAAACCTTTGAAAAATCTGTCTTCAGATATTTCTTGGCCCAGTCTTGATTTTTCAACTTATGTTTCTTGTTAAGTAGTGGTCGGGTTTCAGCCTTCCTTGCCTTTGGTAATGTCTCTCAGCACTGAAAGCCTTATACTTTTGGGCACCCCAAGGAGGTTGAATTTCTGGAATATAACTGCTCTAGAGGATAATGGGTTTTTGGACGCTTCACATTTTGATTCTTCTCAAATCATTGCCAGTTAAATGTCTTTTTTTTCCAACAATTTTTGAACACCATGTTGACTATTTGCATTTGCAACAAAATTTTTGATGGGTGGGTGATCAAGCCCCTATTTCAAAAGTAATTCATCTTTCTTTAAGGCTTTTGAAGGTATGTGCACATGGTGTGGATTTGCTGCAGTTTTGACCGCGGTGGCCAGATGTTACAGCATAGTGGATGGGATTTCTAGAAATCCCATGTCCACTATGCTTTTTTGTGCACCCTGCGAAAACTGACATGAGGCGCGTCTTTCCAGACTGCAGCATGTCCATTTCTCTTGCGGAAACGCATGCAGATTTTCCCCATAGACTTAAATTAGATAAGGAAAATCCGCATGCGTAAAAACCGCATATGTGTTTAAATAGCGTTTCCGCAGTGGAAACACACACAAAAACGCTACATGATGATCAATAAAGTTTGTTTAAAAAAAACATATTCTCTGAAACTCTGCAAATTTCAACATGAAGACATGAAAAACACATGCATAAAAAACGCATAAAAAAATGTATGCGGCAACACCGCATGTAAAAACCGCACCAAAAACTGCAATTAACCTGATTTGCATATTAAGTGCGGAAATGGTGCAGAAATTTTGCAGCATCAAAACTGCAGCAAATCCGCACTGTATGTGTGGCGCCCCTGAGGGTTCAGTCGCCACAGGGGTACTGCACCTCAGTCCGAGGAGTGGTATCTCCTCTTCCAGGTAAGGATGGAGCACTTCTCAGGACCCTACTTCACCATCCAACACTACACCTCTCCCACCTGATGGGGGCTTATATGCACCAGGGTGCTGACCCAGCCGGGATAAGAGGAGATTGGGGGAACCAAAGATAGGGGGAACCATGTAGTGGGAGTGGGTGGAGGACGCACTTAGAGGTTACAACACAAAATTCATATTTAATAAACGGCCATCTTGGGCTTATGGTCTTTGATTGTGATCTTCATCACTGAACGTGGCTTTCTGTGTGAACCTGCAGCTGATAGAGGATACATGGTCCTCGTCCTCTGGCCTTGAGGCGAGGAGCGGGTTAGAGTTAGTCTCTAACCGGTCAAGGTGCCTACCTAAGAAGGCCTGGAGGGGAGCAGAGGAGACAAGCTCCGCAAGCACAAGGATCCCAAGGAGGATGCAGACAGAGCGGCTTACGCCACCTGTCCTCACTATTCTGGCCTAGTCAGAGGGATTCCTGCTGCAAAAGGGGTACCGGCCCCCGATATCTGACTCTGTCACTTCAAGTCTCAGTCAGAAAAGCCCGGTGTTATGTTCTGCTACCAAAGCTAAGGAAAGAGAGGAGATCTGTCCCTACTATAAGACTCAGCTGAATCCCTACGATGTAACAGGGAACCTGATCCTGCGATCAGACCTGCTAAAGTCCTAATCTAGTCTGTACGAAGACCTATAGATGTGGGGAGGGAATCCCTACAAGTACTAAGGACTGGGAGGAATATGGGACACCTCCTAACAGAAATAGTAGCAGACAGACGAACAAACAAAATAGATAGAACATAGAGGTCCGTAGACCAAGCAAACTAACAGAGTTAGATACAGAGCACAGGCTAGCTAGAAAGTAGATATACAATGAAGTCCAGCAAAGCCAGAAGGGCGGAGCAGGATTAAATAGGCCAACAAGGTCATGTGACCAGCAAAGGAAAAAAAACCTAACAGCAAGGTTCTAACAGTACCCCCCCTTCTAAGAGGATCCTCCGGATCCCCTAGGACCAGGCTTATCAGGAAATCTCCTGTGAAACGCTCTGATAAGTCTGGACGCGGAAACATCATCTGACCTCACCCAAGAGTTATCCTCGGGTCCGAAACCTTTCCAGGCCACAAGATACTGCAAACTACCTCTATACCGTCTAGAGTCAAGGATGCGAGAAATTTCATATTCCCCATCCTCCACCACCGGAGGAACAGAGGCAGAGGCGTCACCATCCGACACAACAGCTTTTTTTAACAGAGAGACATGAAAGACCGGATTAATTCTCCAGGAGGTAGGAACCTCCAACCTAACAGCAGATTGGTTGACAACCTGAAGCACCTTAAAGGACCCTACAAACTTGGGACCCAATTTCTTAGAAGGAATCCTCAACCGCAGATTCCTAGAGGACAACCAAACCATGTCACCAACAGCGAACAAAACCTCCTGTCGTTTCCTATCAAAGTAGTCTTTAGATTTTCTGTTGGCCTCCTGAAGATTACCACGCACATCCGTCCAAACTCTTTCCAAATCACCGGAAAAATTCTCCTCCTCAGGCACGGCAGATCCCAACTTGGAGAACGACCCAAACGACGGATGTCTCCCAGAACAACAAAAAAAAGGCGAACTACCAGCAGAAGAAGATGTATGATTGTTCAGAGCAAATTCGGCAAGTGGCAGAAACTCAGACCACCCCTCTTGATTGTCTGCCACAAAACAACGCAAGAACTGCTCAACATCCTGGTTTTTCCTTTCTGTCTGGCCATTAGATTCAGGATGATATCCGGACGAAAACGACAAATGAATTCCCAACCTGTCACAAAAGGCACGCCAAAAACGAGCCACGAACTGAGGACCCCTATCAGAAACAATGTCAGTAGGAACGCCATGAAGTCTGACAATTTCCTTGACAAAGGCCTTAGCGAGAGTTTTAGCGCAGGGCAGTTTGACGAAGGGAACCAAGTGACACATCTTGCTAAAACGGTCCACGACCACCCAGATGACAGTAAAACCCTCAGAGGGGGGAAGGTCAGTTATAAAGTCCATAGCCAAATGTGTCCAAGGAGCACTGGGGACCTCCAAAGGACAAAGCAACCCCGCAGCAGGAGTATGTGAGGACTTAGATCTAGCACATATAGTACATTGGCGCACCCACTTAATGACTTCCTTCTGCCATCCAGGCCACCAAAAACTGCGACCCACCAGTCTCTTGGTCTCAGAGATTCCGGGATGACCTGCCAACCGAGATTCGTGACACTCAACAAACAAATCTCTCCTAAAGGTCTCAGGCACAAACAACCTCCCATGAGGAGTGTTAGATGGGGCATTCTCCTGAGCTTTAAGAATCTCATCTTCCAAAACGGAGTCTAAAGCAGCTATCACAACACCTTCTTGTAAAATGTTTTCCTCTTTCTCAGCACCGACTATGGGAGAAAAACTGCGAGACAAGGCATCCGCCTTAACATTCTTAGTACCAGGGATGTAAGTAACGGAGAAATTAAACCGCGAGAAAAACAGTGCCCACCTAGCCTGACGGGCATTCAGGCGCTTGGCAGCATCAAGATATATCAGATTTTTATGATCCGTAAGAACCTGAACGGGAAATTCCGCACCTTCCAAGAAGTGGCGCCAGTGTTCAAATGCGAGTTTAATAGCCAATAATTCCCGATTACCAATATCGTAATTCAGTTCAGTCTCCGAAAATTTTTTTGAAAAAAAGGCACAGGGATGTAATCCATCCCCGTTATCCTGAGACAATACTGCGCCAACCCCCACAGAGGAAGCATCAACCTCAACCAAAAACGGCTTAGTCACATCAGGCTGCATAAGGATGGGAGCAGAGGTGAACCTCTCCTTGAGATACACAAAAGCTTCAATGGCCTCAGAAGACCACTGAACCGCATCAGCACCTTTCCTGGTGAGATCAGTCAGAGGTTTGACAATACTAGAAAATTTTTTTATGAATTTTCTGTAGTAATTGGCGAAACCCAAAAACCTCTGTGTCGATTTCAAACCAATAGGCCTAGGCCATTCCTGCACAGCCTGAACCTTAACCGGATCCATCTCAAAACCTTTGCTGGAGATAATGTAGCCCAAAAAACTAATTCTCTGTACAGCGAACTCACATTTCTCCAGCTTAGCAAAAAGCGAATTGTCCATTAATAACTGTAATACCTCACGCACGCTCCGCCAATGAGACTCCAGATCTGGCGAATAAATCAAAATGTCATCCAAATACACAACCACATTTTTACCGATCAAAGGTCTAAGGATGTCATTAATCAGATTCTGAAAAAATGCAGGAGCATTAGTAAGACCAAAAGGCATAACCAGATTCTCAAAATGACCCACAGGAGTGTTAAAAGCAGTCTTCCATTCATCACCCTCCTTCATGCGCAACAGATTGTATGCCCCCTTAAGGTCAATTTTAGAGAACCACTTGGCCCCCAATAACTGGTTAAACAGATCAGGAATCAATGGCAGTGGGTAAGGATTGCGTACCGTAATTTTGTTGATCTCACGAAAATCCAGACAAGGACGTAAACCGCCGTCCTTTTTTTTTACACAAAAAAATCCAACCGCCACAGGAGACTTAGAGGGCCTAATGTGACCGGCGGCCAAACTTGTCTGTATGTATTCCTCCAAAGCCTTCCTCTCAGGAATAGTAAGGTTAAATAAACGACTTTTAGGAAGAGTCGCTCCAGGGACAAATTCAATAGAACAATCATAGTCTCTATGGGGAGGCAAAACCTGCGATTCCTTCTCAGAAAAAACTCTCCAAAAATCCTGAATAGGAACAGGCAATTCTCCCCTATCCAAAGCTGCAATACGCCCGTTACAACACTTGTCATAACATTTATGGCTCCAGGATTTAATTTCACTGGTAGACCATTCCAGTACAGGATTGTGAAATTTTAACCAGGGCAAACCCAATATTACTGGAGAAGGCAAGTTATTCAACACTACCAAATCCAATTTCTCATGGTGAACACCATTAATAGTGAGAGGAAATTCACTGACCTTGAGAGTAATATTCTTCAAAGGGGAACCATCCACAGAAACCACAGCAATGGGGGATGACAAAGGTTCAGGTTTTAAATTGAGTTTTTCCACGAATCCCCCATCAATTACATTCAGTGTAGACCCGCAATCAACAAACACCCGAAATTCCATTAATTTTTCCTGAGCAATCGTGGAAGCAGCTAAAAATATACCCTTGGAATTTAAACAGGCAATACGGGCGTGACTGACCATTTTTTTTTCTTTCTTCATACGAAGCTCACAGCCTTTAATCAAATGACCAGATTTTCCGCAATAGAAACACAAGCCTTGCGAAAAACGACGGTCTTTTTCTTGAGAGCGAGGTGCCACCGATCCAATCTCCATCGGTTCACCACTGTTAGTACACACATTATCATAACCAGAAACTGACATAGCAGAGGATTTGCTCTCATTAACCCTAGCACGCAGTCTTCTATCCACCCGTATAGCTAATTGCATAGCCTGTTGCAAATCCTCAGGTGTAGGATAAGCAATTAGCAGGTCTTTAACCCTTTCACTGAGCCCAGCAAGAAATAGACTTTTCAGAGCAGAATCGTTCCACCCTGTTTGAGTGGACCAACGACGAAAATGAGTACAATATTTTTCGACATTACCTGATCCTTGTTTTAAACGTCTCAACTCAGTCTCAGCTGATGCCACACGGTCAGGATCATCATATAATAGTCCTAAAGCAGAAAAAAAACTATCCACTGATCTGAAGCATGTATCACTAGGTTGCAAAGAAAAGGCCCACTCCTGAGGCTCTTTGCGCAAAAGTGACATTATGAACCCTACGCGCTGGGATTCATCCCCAGAGGACTTGGGTCTCAAACGAAAATACAATAAGCAAGCATTTTTAAATGAAAAAAATTCTCGATGTTCACCAAAAAATAAATCCGGCAAACATACCTTAGGCTCCAAGAAATATGCTCCAGGACAGTTACTCACGTGCTGACGGAGCTCGGCCACTTCCAGAGAGAGTCCCTGCAGGTGTTTAGCCAAATCCTGAACCGACACCATGATGGAACAAAAAAAAAAAAAAATCTTTCCTTAGAGAATTTGCAGGCTGGACTTACTGTTATGTTCTGCTACCAAAGCTAAGGAAAGAGAGGAGATCTGTCCCTACTATAAGACTCAGCTGAATCCCTACGATGTAACAGGGAACCTGATCCTGCGATCAGACCTGCTAAAGTCCTAATCTAGTCTGTACGAAGACCTATAGATGTGGGGAGGGAATCCCTACAAGTACTAAGGACTGGGAGGAATATGGGACACCTCCTAACAGAAATAGTAGCAGACAGACGAACAAACAAAATAGATAGAACATAGAGGTCCGTAGACCAAGCAAACTAACAGAGTTAGATACAGAGCACAGGCTAGCTAGAAAGTAGATATACAATGAAGTCCAGCAAAGCCAGAAGGGCGGAGCAGGATTAAATAGGCCAACAAGGTCATGTGACCAGCAAAGGAAAAAAAACCTAACAGCAAGGTTCTAACACCCGGAGGCTTAGTGGATCCCAGGAGGGATACGGACGGAGTGGCATACGCCACCTATACCTCTCTACCTGCGCTTTATCCAGAGGGACCCGGCCTTACACCTAGTTCTAACCACATGTACAGTCAAGTGAAGACTTAGTGGGAGAACTCACCTAGGCGTGGAACACACACCAGAGGGGTCTCAACAGGTGCTCCTGATCTATTTGGAAAGAGCTGGACCCCCTTCCTGGTGGCCGCAGCACGCAGCGAGGAGCAGAGGGAAGCTTTGCGGCTAAAGTTCATCTGAATGTGAGTAAAAAGCCTGGATGATTTCACACCCTGCTTCAGCCTGTTATTTACTGCATGGCACTGCACCCATCATTCCTCCTCTTCCTGCCCTGAGGCCTGCTCTGCCTGCGGGGAGCTGTTCCATTTAAGCTGCCCCTTTAACACCGGCCTCAGTGGACTGAAGCAGCGCTGGTGTCTATTACCGGAAACCATAGGTGGCTTAGTTGGAAAATTACCACTCAACCCTGAAAGCCCATTACATCTTTTATTGTGACCGCCCTGGGCACGGACCGGGTCCGGGCCACGACTGCAACCCCCAACATCTGACCCTGCTCTGAGTAACCCCCACTTCCCAGGGTGAGGGCTGTGAGCGTCACTAACTTGGCGTAGTCGGCAGGATTACATGCCCGCAGCAACGGAAACGGAGATCCCCATTGCCGCCGGGTACTGTGCGCCTTTACACTAAAAGACTATCGTTTACACTTATGGTGGCACCGCCCAAGAAGAACGGATGCGATTATGTGCCAAAACGACAGCTACCAGAGTCCTCCCATCATGGGCCTGGCTCCCCAATGGCGCCAAAAATGCAGACCGCCCCTTCCAGCAGAGACAGTCTACGCAGTGGTGTCCGTCAAAACGGATGGGACGTCCCTGAGAGTGCCCGTCAGCCTGCCGCCCTGGAGCCGCCCCAAAAGAAGGAGGAGAGTGAGTCGCTACCTTGCAGTCATGATGGAAGCGGCGGAAGAAAAGTCCTCTGAGGCCTCTGATGCTGTTCCACGAGCTGCCACCTTCCTCGGTGTGAAGGGAATATGCCTGACCCCGGAGGAGGCCGAGTTCCTCCGAGGAGAAACCCTGGACTTGACCCGGAGGGTCGAGGAGGCCCAGAGATTGGTCGCCACGGAGTGGAGGAAGCCGGTGCTGCAAAGGATCCAGGCCCGCCGCCAGAGCTCCTCATGTCGGTCCGTGGAGGCTGCAGCCCAGGCGGAGGAAACTCAAGAGGCCATGCGTTACCCAGGAGCGGGTAAGATGGAAATCCCTAGCCGGCGCGCAGGACGCACTGTATCCCTCATAAGTGTCCTGCCAGCACCCCTGTCCCCGGCCGCCATCATCTGGGAGCAGCTGTCAGCTCTGGAGGCTGAGGCCCAAGCCACCGCCGTCACCGGAGACCTGCTGTGCCTCCCGACTCCTGTCCCGGGGAGTCCTGAGTTTTATGGGGAATCCACCTGCCCCAACCCGAACTGGTCCATATTAGCAGAGGATCCGCAGCAGCCTCCGCTCTTGCCGCTCCCTGCACCCCCAGTCGCCTGCCCACTGGCAGACGAGTATGTATGGGATAACCAGGGGGGCGACCTAATGGGCTTC
Source organism: Phyllobates terribilis (assembly GCF_046119375.1). Lineage (NCBI taxonomy): Eukaryota > Metazoa > Chordata > Amphibia > Anura > Dendrobatidae > Phyllobates > Phyllobates terribilis. Next base: position 505,369,106 of record NW_027362762.1, read on the forward strand.
CCCCGGGAGACCCGGGCTGAAGCGGGCAGGAGGGAGGAGACGTGCCGAGAGCAGCTCCTCCAATTTGAGAGGGAGCGACGCCAGAAGGAGGTCCACTGTGAGCGCCTGGAGGTGCGGACCAAGGCCGCAAAGTCGCGGGCCCGCCAGGCAGAGGCGGCCCGTCTAAGCCCCCAGAAGGAAGATCTAATTGTCTGATTCCACCAGGAGGACGGATGGGGCTTTATTCGCACCCCCCAGTTCCACCGAGACGTGTTTGTGAATCGGCGGGACGTCGAGCCGTGGCTGGAGCAAGGCCACCCTGACCGGAACCTCTTCCCGGGTGACTTGGTGTCCTACCCCCGCCACCACGGGGAGCGGGGGTGGTACGCCCTGGACGTCTATAGGGTGTTTAAAGGGGATCCCCCCACTCACTTGCCCACAGAGGACCGGTCAGGTTCAGTTGGCAGAAACGAGCCTTTTCCCAAGTGGGGATACCGCTTCTGAGCAGCCGTGGGAGATGCAACTCTCTGTTATGTGAACAGTTGAGTAAACTGTTTATGTTTTCCTTTTTACACCCGGATTTAAGTTTGAAGAGACATTTGTCCCTGTGGACACTGGCAGTAGACAGACTTCTATTGTAAATAGTTCTGCATCTATTTAGGTGCTCCCTACTGGTTTTAAGCAAAACCGCTACAACTTCTACCTTAGACTTCAGAAGCAAAACCTGTCTGGAGTGGCTCTCCTGGAGGTCCAACCCAGGTTCTCCATGCCCTGCAGCCACCCCAGGGCCTACGTTGAGGGTTTGGGACAGGTCCCTCATGCTGCTGAACTGACACTTTTTTACAATATTTTCGAATGATCTAGCTACATGCATAATGTCTCTTTACTGTTTTTCTACATTAATACTATACTATATTTATATATACTATGCAACGTTTAAAGTGTCCTCACCTCCCATAAAGGGAAGATTGTTATTGTTATGTTTTAAAAATTGAAGTCTGTACCTGTATTTTACTGTGTTGGAGCCCGCGTATGTGCTGTGTTTCACCAGGGGGGAATGTGGCGCCCCTGAGGGTTCAGTCACCACAGGGGTACTGCACCTCAGTCCGAGGTGTGGTATCTCCTCTTCCAGGTAAGGATGGAGCACTTCTCAGGACCCTTCTTCACCATCCAACACTAGACCTCTCCCACCTGAGGGGGCTTATATGCACCAGGGTGCTGCCCCAGCCGGGATAAGAGGAGATGGGGGGAACCAAAGATAGGGGGAACCATGTAGTGGGAGAAGGTGAAGGACACACTTAGAGGTTACACCACAAAATTCATATTTAATAAACGGCCATCTTGGGCTTATGGTCTTTTATTGTGATCTTCATCACTGAACGTGGCTTTCTGTGTGAACCTGCAGCTGATAGAGGATACACGGTCCTCGTCCTCTGGCCTTGAGGCGAGGAGCGGGTTAGAGTTAACGGCTGTCTCTACCCGGTCAAGGTCCCTTCCTAAGAAGGCCTGGAGGGGAGCAGAGGAGACAAGCTCCGCAGGCACAAGGATCCCAAGGGGGATGCAGACGGAGCGGCTTACACCACTTGTCCTCACTATTCTGGCCTAGTCAGAGGGATTCCTGCTGCAAAAGGGGTACCGGCCCCCGATATCTGACTCTGTCACTTCAAGTCTCAGTCAGAAAAGTCCGGAGGCTTAGTGGATCCCAGGAGGGATACGGACGGAGCGGCATACGCCACCTGTACCTCTCTACCTGCGCTTTATCCAGAGGGACCCGGCCTTACATCTAGTTCTAACCACACGTACAGTCAAGTGAAGACTTAGTGGGAGAACTCACCTAGGCGAGGAACACACACCAGAGGGGTCTCGACAGGTGCTCCTGATCTATCTGGAAAGTGCTGGACCCCCTTCCTGGTGGCCGCAGCACGCAGCGAGGAGCAGAGGGAAGCTTTGCGGCTAAAGTTCATCTGAATGTGAGTAAAAACCCTGGATGACTTCACACTCCGCTTCAGCCTGTTATTTACTGCGCGGCACTGAACTCATCATTCCTCCTCTTCCTGCCCTGAGGCCTGCTCCGCCTGCGGGGAGCTGTTCCATCTAAGCTGCCCCTTTAACACCGGCCTCAGTGGACTGAAGCAGTACTGGTGTCTATCACCGGAAACCATAGGTGGCGTAGTCGGAAAATTACCACTCAACCCTGAAAGCCCATTACATCTTTTATTGTCACCGCCCTGGGCACGGACCGGGTCCGGGCCACGACTGCAACCCCCAACATCTGACCCGGCTCCGAGTAACCCCCACTTCCCAGGGTGAGGGCTGTGAGCGTCACCTATGCACATACCCTAACAGTTTTTGAATTTTCGGATTCAGTTAAATCTTTTTTTGGCCCATTTTGCTTGAGGAAAACAAGCTGCCCAATAATAAACATCTACAGGCAAAAGAGTCTCCTTGTCGTGGTGGCGGCTAAAAAAATCTTTTGGCCAAAACAAAATGTTATGGCTATGTGTATATCGTGTTTGATGGGAACTGTTACTATGGGAGGACGTGGTGCAGAAATGGAGTTTTTCCAAGAGTGGGTGATGGGACTGTGGAAGGTTCAAGGGGTGGAGGCGGAGCTGAGGTGAAGACTGAGCGGAGTCTCAAGGGTGCCCGAAAATTTTGCTAGTATGGGGCCCTGAAATTCCTGGTGGCAGCCCTGGGACCTTTGTTTCTAATGCCAGTCTTAAAGAGAAATGGGGAAAAATAAGATGTGCAAAATTCATTAACAGGCATATGCCACTTAATGAATTTTGCGCATCTTATTACTGGTTTGCACCTCAATGCACCTTGCGAGAAATGTTACTCCAGTCAGAATGAAAAACCTAAATTCAATAAGAGGTGAGTCCAAATACTTTTGTCCAAATAGTGTATATATGCATACATTTAAAAAAATCAGTTTAAAGGTTTAGGCCTCAAACTGAGAGATATGTCCCTTAAGCCCTCTGCAAACATTCTTGCTTTGAAGCTTTTTACATTAATATTCCATTGGATTTGTTTTCTAGCTTCCTAGCTAAAAACATTATAAAGTATAGATAAAAGCTGCCGGTTTCATGTTACATTTTAGGCTTGCAGGGGTTGGTATTCTCTGGTCTCCAATGAGAAAGAACCAGTGCATTTTCTATTTTTCCTGAACAGAGCACCAATGTAGTGAGACCGTTATTGGTAATGAAGAATGGAGATGAAAACAATATGAAAATATTATAACATTTCAAAAATGTTATGTAATAAATAACTGAGTATTTACTGCTATGTGACTGTGTTGCAATACTTGACTTTAAGAAAAAAAATCTTAATTCATGCCTGTAAGGCTATTTCTACTTAAAAATCAAATATAATTTTGCACAAAGTTGGTTAAGCATATTATAGTAAGAGCATGCTTCAACGACAGAAGAGATTTTCTAATCTACTAGATCACTTGTCATGACTGGTTTGTACTCAGTGACTAACAGAGACACAGTTGTGTTGACTAGGGATGAGTGAGCATCTATTGTTATCCTTTTCGGCGAGCACGCTCAGGTGGTCGCCAAGTATTTGCGGCGTGCTCGGCATCTATGTTAGTGTTTCTGAGGCTGCATGTGTCACGACTGTTAGACAGCTGTAACACATGCAGGGATTGCCTGTTTGTTAGGCAATCTCTGCATGTGTCACAGCTATCTAACAGCCGTGATACATACAGCAGCGGCGGCACTAACATAAATGTTGAGCATGCTGCAAATACTCGGCGAGCATCTGAGCGTGCTCACCGAAAGGGTTAACAATTCATACTCGCTCCTCATTAATGCTGACTTTTGTGAGTAGCTCTACATAGAAGAGCAGATCTGGATGCGCATATACTAGGCTTGGAGTTGGAGATATAAATTAAGTAATTTCTAAGCAGGATATAGGATGATACTTCCTTAAACAGGAGGTGTTTGAAGCTGGATATGATAGTGTGGTGGGAGTGCTTCATGCAAGAACAGAAAATGAGGATAAGGTGGGAACCTCTTGTTGTATGTATACTGCCTCCTTGTGATCTCTCTGATGAAGTTTTGGCTGGTATTATATTTATAATGGGGGCTCTGGGTATCACTACTGTGGGGGAGGCAGGAACTGGATGTTACTATTCGGGTGGGAGGGCTCTGGATTTGGTTCGCGACCTGTTCTCAAAGCTGAATGTCGCTCTCGAGGTAAGAAAGGTTGTTTATCACTGCACTAGTTATTAATATTCTGTGACTAATTTGCATGAGCATATGTAGCACCCTGAGGATTCGGCTGCTACAGGGGTATTGCACCTCAACCCAGAGGTGTGATATTCCACTCCCAGGTAAGGATGGAGTGTGGATCTGAGCTCGGTAGGCTGCATGCACTACACACATCCCATTTCCGAGGAGCAGACCAACGGTACTCCCACTTAGAAATGTGCAGGTACGACCGAGTCTGTTCCTGGCTGGAGTGGGAGGGGGGTGGTACATCCCAGTAGTGTAGGGGCAGATAGGGGGAGCAGCCTGGGTAAAGATAGGAGCTCACTGGGTGCTGGTCACCTGAGCTCACACATAGAGGGAGTATATAAGGTGGGCACCATCAAAGATCAGGGTCAGTCAGTCAGTCAGCCTTTGCAGAGGAGTCACAGGAAGAGGAGCAGAGCAGCCCTAGAGAGAGAGAGAGAGGAGAAAGAAGGAAAGACCCAGAGGGGGAAGCAGAAGAGAGGACTCTAAGACCCCAAATCCAATCCACGGGTGAAGAGTCGGCATTAGGGTACCGGAACCCAAGCTGGTGGGGGCAAAAACACACCCCAGCCAGAGACCGGAGGCCGTGGGCAGCGTCTGCCACGGCCACCCACCACATCCACCACGAAGGCATACCACGTGGAGGGTCAGGGAACCCAAGGCCAAGGGTCACCCAACAGAAGGCCCGAGGGAGCTAGACCTGGGTGGATCAATAGTGGGGACGGCCAGAGAAAGGACAGAAGGAGAGCTCAGGGTCACGCTCCGGACTCGCTTGGGGGTTGGCTGGATCCAGGACCTGGTGGACGCAGCACGGCTCGGGAGGTCACTTGAAGCTGGAGTGACCGGAACATCAGCAGTGAGTAAATACCCTAAACTGCACAACCCGACTCTGTCTTCCTTTAACACCTATGCTGCACCACCACAACCCCCATCCTCTGCACCTGACCCCCTGAGGCTATACCCCACCCGTTGGGGGTTATACCATCACAAGCTGCACCTACACCATCAGCCTCAGCGGACCCTGCTGCAGCGGCGGCCATAGTGACCGCAACACAACGGGTGGCGTAGTCGACAATAAAGAACTTTATAACATCTGTAGGACTGCCACATACAACTGAGTTTGACACCCTGGGCACGGACCGGGTCACAGCCACTCGGAAGACTACAACCCCCATCTGATCCGGCTCCGGATATTCCCACTAACGAATATGGCCCAGGGGGCGCGTCAACTTTGGCGTAGTCGGCAGGATTACATGCCCGCAACACCCGGGTACTGCGTGCCTGAAGAAAAGAACGAGTTTACCTCAAAAAGAAGTCTCCTGCCGGTTCCGGAGGGTCCCCGCCATCGGACTCCATCACCGGTCGATTCCCGCCGGTTGTCCGCCATTGGCAGCTTTTTCCCGCCATCTGCAGAGTTTCCCGCCACTGGGAGACGATTCCCGCCATTTCCGAGGGTTTCCCGCCTTGGAAGAGCGGACGCCATTATGGGCGTGCCAGAGGGTGGCGAGAGGCCACCTCCCATCGTGGGCCAGGACCGAAAATGGCGCCAAAAGTGGAAACCGCCCCCACCAACAGAGACTGTGATGCAAGAGGTGTCTGTCAGCGTGAAAGAACAGCCCCTGGAGCTGACAATCACCAAGTGGCCCCGGGACCGCCCTCGAGGTGGGAGGAGACAAAAGGAGAGAACAAAGATGGGTGTCGCTTGGAGCAGTCGAGAGCGAGCGCACCCGGAGGCAAGAAGCCTGGAGAAGAATATCGGAGGAGCTTACCCGGAGATGGCGAGAAAGCAGAGCAGCACCGGCCCGTTGGCCAGGAGCCTGCTAGAAACAGAAGAGGGAGAGCAGAGCAGCACCGGCCCGCTGGCCAGGAGCCTGCTGGAGACAACAGAAGGAGAGCAGAGCAGCACCGACCCGTTGGTCAGGAGCCTGCTGGAAACAACGACCCCACTAGGCCTAGTGGAGGTCCTAGCACAGCTCCCCCGAGATCGGGAGTGTGCGCAGACCGCTCTGGAGGGCCTCGCAAGGAGGATGGCCCGGGTGCAGCGAGAGACGTTGGCGGAGTGGAGCCGAGAGATGGCCCAGCAGACCGAGACCCGTCAGCGGAGCACGCCACCCAAGACGAGGAGACCGACCGCCTCTGAGGATGGCGCGGGAGGACTCAAGGCCGGAGACGGCGCCGAGAAGGGAGCCGAACGAGTGGAGGCAGGTAAAGGGGACGTCTATACCCCAAACCGGGAAACCGCGTACCTGCCCCAGCTCCCCGTCGCAGAGCCCGAAGTCTATCCTGCCGTGCCCGTCGCTGCAACGTCACCGCCGCAGACTAGGCCTCAAACGAGAGCCGCGACCCCTGTGACGTCACACGCCTCGACCCCGAGCGTGACCAAGCAGGAAGTACCACCAGCCTGGTCGCAAGGCCTAGTACCCCCGGGCGCCGCAATACCAACAGCGCCCCCTACCTCCGCGGAGCCCCCGGCCTGGTCGCAGGGCCAAGTAGCCCAGGGCGCCGCCGTCCTTACGGTGCCCTTTACCTTCCAGATACCCCAGGCCTGGCCGCAAGGCCCGGGCAACCCGGGCGCTAACACCACCGCGCCCATAAAACCTAAAGTGCCGCATCTGGGAGAAGATCTGTTTGCCCAGCATACGTGCCCGAACGGGTCTGAAACTAGAGTTAGAGGTAACCATAAAGAAAGAGCAGGAGGACGCCGTCGCTAAGTACAGCGAAGCAGAAGCTGTATATAGTTGCCCGTCGGGGCACAGTAAACTGAAACTGAAACTGAAACTGAAACTGTTACTGTTGCTAATGTAGTCCCCGTTGGGACCAGCAAGTGTAAACTGTTACCCGTTTAACCCCTAAATCCCACTGACCGAGGACTGAGAGCGGTCATTCCTCCCCAATACCTGGCCGAGGACTGAGAGCGGCCATATCCCTGTAAATAGTTGCGCGTCCTAAAGCGCCCCCTACCGGTTTTATAGGAAAACCAGTTTTCCAGAGAGACTGTCGCACTTTACCCGGTCACACGTTGCACAGTGACCGGAGGAGGAGCCTGAGGCGACGAGAATGTTTTATCTGCTAAGATATGTTGTTTAATATGTTTTATATGTTTATGAAAAAAAAAAATGTATGTTTGTGGATGTTTTGTCTTACAGCCCGAGGACGTGCTGTGATTTACCAGGGGGGAATGTAGCACCCTGAGGATTCGGCTGCTACAGGGGTATTGCACCTCAACCCAGAGGTGTGATATTCCACTCCCAGGTAAGGATGGAGTGTGGATCTGAGCTCGGTAGGCTGCATGCACTACACACATCCCATTTCCGAGGAGCAGACCAACGGTACTCCCACTTAGAAATGTGCAGGTACGACCGAGTCTGTTCCTGGCTGGAGTGGGAGGGGGGTGGTACATCCCAGTAGTGTAGGGGCAGATAGGGGGAGCAGCCTGGGTAAAGATAGGAGCTCATTGGGTGCTGGTCACCTGAGCTCACACATAGAGGGAGTATATAAGGTGGGCACCATCAAAGATCAGGGTCAGTCAGTCAGTCAGCCTTTGCAGAGGAGTCACAGGAAGAGGAGCAGAGCAGCCCTAGAGAGAGAGAGAGAGGAGAAAGAAGGAAAGACCCAGAGGGGGAAGCAGAAGAGAGGACTCTAAGACCCCAAATCCAATCCACGGGTGAAGAGTCGGCATTAGGGTACCGGAACCCAAGCTGGTGGGGGCAAAAACACACCCCAGCCAGAGACCGGAGGCCGTGGGCAGCGTCTGCCACGGCCACCCACCACATCCACCACGAAGGCATACCACGTGGAGGGTCAGGGAACCCAAGGCCAAGGGTCACCCAACAGAAGGCCCGAGGGAGCTGGACCTGGGTGGATCAATAGTGGGGACGGCCAGAGAAAGGACAGAAGGAGAGCTCAGGGTCACGCTCCGGACTCGCTTGGGGGTTGGCTGGATCCAGGACCTGGTGGACGCAGCACGGCTCGGGAGGTCACTTGAAGCTGGAGTGACCGGAACATCAGCAGTGAGTAAATACCCTAAACTGCACAACCCGACTCTGTCTTCCTTTAACACCTATGCTGCACCACCACAACCCCCATCCTCTGCACCTGACCCCCTGAGGCTATACCCCACCCGTTGGGGGTTATACCATCACAAGCTGCACCTACACCATCAGCCTCAGCGGACCCTGCTGCAGCGGCGGCCATAGTGACCGCAACACAACGGGTGGCGTAGTCGACAATAAAGAACTTTATAACATCTGTAGGACTGCCACATACAACTGAGTTTGACACCCTGGGCACGGACCGGGTCACAGCCACTCGGAAGACTACAACCCCCATCTGATCCGGCTCCGGATATTCCCACTAACGAATATGGCCCAGGGGGCGCGTCACATATGTAAATAATTAATGGCGTATCATTTCAGTGAAATTATTGGATCTTCAAATGCAATCATTTACATGGTGACTTTGAATGGAACACAGGTAATGTGGCCAAAAATTGGTATGTGCTGTTGCTACAATCCAGCATAATGCAGATGAATGGGGTCTCATTGCAAACTTTAGGGTACTGGGACTATGACAAGCAAATTGCAAACAATATGCCTGGGTCCAACTAGCTTGTCATGAGATCCTATGGATTGCAGTGTACCGGTAATTCAATTCCCCTGTGATGTAGCAGCTGCACAGAGCACTGAAATGAATGAAACAATAAAAGCTATCAGTTAATCACACTCACGTCTGCTGTGCTTCAGCACATGTCATCTGTTTGCAATGAGAGCAGACTGTTTGTCAATGCTATTATGAGGATGTGTTTTCCTTTCTTCAGTATGTTCCTGCCAGCTTATGATTGGTTAGCATGAAAAAGAAGTACACATTGAAATCACTCTGGTAATGCCCATTCGGACTTAAAAAAAATACCTGATTAAATGCCAAATACTCTGCTAATATCACTGCAACAAAAAGGCAAAATAATAAAATTAATTAAAAAAATGTTTTATTCTGCTATGCATCGACTATTACATTTTCAGTTCAACATTAAATATTTTTGTGAAATATCCTCTTTAATAACTAAGATTTTTGGGTAATGCATGTTGCAATGTATTAAGTGTAGGTGTTTTTAGCATTGCACAAAACCACAGATGATTCTTAATATTATTACACAATAAAGTAAGTCTTAGGCCAAGTTCACATCACATTTTAGCCAGATGTAATTGGCTCTTTCGGGGCTCCCATCTGAAACCCTGAAAAATGAGGCTCAGGCCTATTCACCAGTGTAGAAAGGAAGAAATTCTCAACTCAACTATTGTAGAGGATATGCATGGCAGGTTTCTGCAGAAGTCAAACCAGTAGAAAATCATCAACCAGAGTAGCAAAAACCATAGATATTTTATTGTGTTTCTTTTAAAAACTTAAGTCAACACACAACCTGATGAGGTTAGCACATTTCAGGCCAGTTTGGCCCTTAGTCATAATTTATTATGACCTGAGTAGTGTGCTGGCTGAAGTTTTTAAAAGAAACACAATAAAGCGTCTATGATTTTTACAATTCTGGATGATGGTTGTCTACTGGCTTGATATCCGCTGACGGGATCATTGAACTTCCATTTTGGTAATGTCCACCATCATGAAGGCAAGCACAAAAGCACAGTTGACCACGCTTTTGTGCTTGCCTCAAAACGGTGGACACTGCTAAAAGTGAGGTGAGACACAGCACAAAGTGATTCTGTTTGCTTCAATAAAGTCAATGGCCCTTCGACTGAGTAGCTGAGGTATGGCTAAAACATGTGAACATAGTCTTATAATATCATGTTACAAATTAATTAATTAATTAATTCATTCAATTTAGACAGTTTTGAAGTGCCAGTTTAATAACACTGTTGTGTATATTTTCAAAAGTTGTCAGGTTCAGTTATGAAATGAGCCATTTCCTAATGATTTTGACCACCTGAAATCAAACCTGAAATTGAAAATGTTTAGTTGGCTCTTGTTTCTATGATACCAGAGTTTGCCAATTACTGCTACATATAATTAATGCATAAAAGTTTCAGTACTTTGAAACATTATTATTTTTGCAAATATAAAGATACAGAATATTTTGTTATGACAATTTTCTAATATTTATTTAGAGGAAAATTAGCAACAATTCAAATAACTAAAACATGTCTTGCGAATTATAAGCAGTTACAGAAATTGCACTACAAAATTTGGTCCTCATTCAGTGACAACTCTTTTTTGCTTGTCTCTTGTACTCTTGCATCGGATCTTCTTTTACAATTGTCCAACAGTAATTTGCGAGCATTGATGGATTCCATTTTCTTTGACATATTTTCTCCATAGCTGCAATATATTGGTGAAATCTCTCACCGTGCTGGTTGCTCATTGCTCTGCAGTTTGGTAGAAAAAAGTCTAGATGTGAGTGTAAGAAATGAATCTTTAAGGACTTGTTACAGCCAAGATCCTTAAAAGTTTTGAGGAGCTTTTCCACCAACTCTTCAAAGTTATCTGCTCTTGAGTTTCTCAAAAAATGAGTTACCTTAAATGCGAAGGCTACCCATGCTGCCTTTTCCTAGCCCTGCAACAAACGGGAAAACTCCTCATCTTGAAGAAGCTTACAAATATGAAGTCCAATAAAGACTCTTTGCTTTATCTTTGCTTCACTCAACTTTTGAAATTTATCAATGAGATACTTCAATGCTTTTGCATTTTTATTCATTGCCTTTACAAAGTTCTTCATTAGGCAAAACTTGATATGCAATGTTGGTAAAAAAAAAATTATGCAATATTATGTGGGTCAACAAGGGCTCGGATAGAGGACATTTTTACTCTCTGGCTGAAGTGAATGTCGGAGAGGCCAGTCTCTTTAATTGTAGTGATATTCTCTTGCACGACTATCCCACTCACACAGAAAGCAGCAGTACTTTGTGTATCCACCATGGAGACCAAGTAAGAGGGCAACCACCTTTAAGTCACCACAGAGAAGCTACAAATCTTGATCATAGTTGAAGGTAGTGCATTGCTATTTTGCAGCAAGATGGCTTTTATGGTTGTTCTGGATAAATCAATGAAGAGCTTCCATTAATCCGGATTATGATTTATCTTCAGAGCTTCTATTAAAGTGTTGATGTTGTTGCATGCCACTAGATTGCACTCCATGAATGAGTATTGAACGAGATCTTTATCAAGGTTGCTGAACAAAGAAATCCGAACATTGCCTGCTCAGAGATACCACTGCTGTAGCCTGGAGCCTAAGAGCTCAGCCTTTCTCTTAGGCAGATCTAAATCTCTAACAAGATCATTCAGATAACTTTGTGTTATTGTAACGGGTCTGGGAGGCGGAACCTCTGAGCAACTTATACAAGGGGGCGGTCCTTGTAAGGAAGCGGGTGGCGACCAGGGAAGACAGGCAGGTAGTCACAGCAGGTGACCGGGACAGTCTCTGGGTAAACGGGCAGGAGGTCACGGCAAGTGACCGGGACAGTCTCTGGGTAAACGGGCAGGAGGTCACAGCAAGTGACCGGGGCAGTCTCTGGGTAAAGGGTAGGTACGACCTGTGACGGCTGAGCCTCCAGGTAGGCTAGCAGGCAGATGGCAGATGTGTGCTCCCAGGTGAGCAGGCGAGAGTCTCTGGATAAGCAGGTGGTCACAGCATGTGACGGCGGAGCCTCCAGGTAGGCTAACAGGCAGGTAGCAGATGAGCTCTCCCAGGTGAGCGGGCAAGAGTCTCTGGACTGGCAGGTGGTCACAGCACGTGACGGCGGAGCCTCCAGGTAGGCTAACAGGCAGGTAGCAGATAAGCGCTCCCAGGTGAGCGGGCAAGAGTCTCTGGACTGGCAGGTGGTCACAGCACGTGACGGCGGAGCCTCCAGGTAGGCTAACAGGCAGGTAGCAGATGAGCGCTCCCAGGTGAGCGGGCAAGAGTCTCTGGACTGGCAGGTGGTCACAGCACGGGACGGCGGAGCCTCCAGGTAGGCTAGCAGACAGGTAGCAGGTGAGCGCTCCCAGGTGAGCGGGCAAGCTGGTCCATAGACAGACTGACAGATGTCGGAAGGCAGACCGTCGGACCTCAGGCTAGCAAGCAGGTAAGCGGATAACAGGCAGGAATCAGACAGCAAACTGGCAGGAAACTGGCAGGTAACTGGCAGGTAACTGGAAACAGGACCTGAGGGCTGAATCAGAGTAGTGAACAGTGCAACAACATTGCTCGGGCACCTCCATTTTGGAGGAGGTGCCTTATATATGGAGAAGTCCTCCGGCCATTGGCCGGGGACTCCTTAGGACGGCGCACGCGGCCCCTTTAAGAGGGGGGGAGTGCGCGCGCGTGCGCCCTAAGCACCGTGGCCGGGAAGGTGCGCGCGCTGCCAGCAGAGCGGGAGGAGGACGCCGGGCTCGGAGCGGAGAGGTGAGGGGAACAGCGTCCCTGCCTAGCAGAGGGCAGGGACGCCGACGCTACAGTACCCCCCCTTTAGGCCCCCCCTTTTTTAGGCCAGACAGAAATTTAGCAAGGATGAGAGGGGCATGGATGTTCTCCCGGGGCTCCCACGTTCTCTCTTCAGGACCAAACCCCTTCCAATCTACTAGAAAAAAAATCTTTCCTCTTACCCTTTTTGTGGCCAGAATGTTCTCTACCTCAAACTCGTTTTCAGCGGAAACCGGAGCAGGAGGCGTACCTGTAGACTTGGAAAAAGAGTTAAGTACCACGGGTTTGAGGAGAGATACATGGAAGGAGTTAGGGATCCGCAAGTTGGCCGGGAGTTTCATTTTATAGGCCACCGGGTTGATCTGACTGATGACCTCCAGAGGACCGATGAACCGAGGCCCTAACTTATAGGAAGGAATCTTGAGCCGGACATACTTGGGCGAGAGCCAGACCTTATCCCCTGGACGGAATTGAGGAGGATCCAGACGTTTTTTGTCAGCATGTCTTTTCATACGCTCGGACGACTGAAGGAGTGCGGACCGGGTACTCTCCCACATGGAGGAAAATTTGTTAACAAGAGATTCCGCAGCCGGATTATCCACCGAGGTGGAGACGGGAAATGGGATCCGAGGATGCTGACCGAAGACTACAAAAAACGGGGATTTGGAGGAAGATTCGCTCTCGTGATTGTTGCAAGAGAATTCGGCCCATGGCAGGAGATCCACCCAGTCAGAATGGTGGGCATTAACGAAGTGCCGGAGGTAACTGGTCAGGATCTGACTGATCCGCTCCACTTGACCATTAGACTGTGGGTGGTAAGCTGAGGAGAAGTCCAGGGTGACGTCTAGCAATTTACAAGTGGCTCTCCAGAAACGTGAGGTGAACTGTACCCCACGATCCGACACGATGTGGAGGGGCAGGCCATGAAGTCGGAAGATGTGGCGGATAAAGTCTTTAGCCAGCTCGGGTGCAGATGGGAGGCCTGGCAGGGGAATAAAGTGAGCCATCTTGGAAAAGCGGTCAGCGACCACCCAAATGACCGTACAACCGGCAGAGACGGGGAGATCAGTTATGAAGTCCATAGCAATATGCTGCCAGGGGGCAGCAGGCACAGGAAGCGGAAGGAGGCGACCGGCTGGCAGGTGTCTCGGGACTTTGTTGCGGGCGCAGGACACACAGGCAGAAACAAAGTCTATTACGTCCTTGTGCAGGGTAGGCCACCAGAAGTGCCGAGTAATAAGCTGGAGAGTCTTTTTCTGACCGGCGTGGCCAGCTAGTTTAGACGAATGGCCCCAGTGTAGGATCTTCTCCCGATCAGGTACTGAAACGAACGTCTTACCGGGAGGGAGACGATTTAGACTCATGGGAGCCACCTGCATTACTCTGGCGGGATCGATGATATGTTTAGGTTCTTCCTCGAGATCGGACACCAGAAAGGATCGGGACAAGGAGTCTGCTTTGATGTTTTTGTCAGCCGGGCGAAAATGAAGAACAAAATCAAAGCGAGCAAAAAACAAGGACCACCGGGCTTGGCGCGGGTTAAGTCTCTGGGCATGCTGGAGGTAAGCCAAGTTCTTGTGGTCAGTGTAAATTATTACCGGGTGAAGAGCCCCCTCGAGTAGGTAACGCCACTCCTCCAATGCCAGCTTGATGGCCAATAACTCTCGGTCTCCTATGGAATAGTTGCGCTCAGAAGAGGAGAAGAGTTTGGAGAAGAAGCCACAAGTTACCATTCTCCCGGAAGACGATTTTTGGGTAAGTACCGCTCCGGCTCCAGAGGAGGAGGCGTCAACTTCCAGGAAGAACTGCTTGTTGCCGTCCGGGTGATGCAGCACCGGGGCGGAAGAGAAAGCCTGTTTTAAGGAAAGAAAGGCCTCCTCTGCTTCGGGCGGCCACTCTCTGGGATTAGTGCCCTTACGGGTGAGCGCGGAAATTGGGGCAGTCCGGGAAGAGAAGTGCGGTATGAAGAGGCGGTAGTAGTTGGCGAAGCCCAGGAACCGCTGAATAGCCTTCAACCCCTCTGGTCGAGGCCATTTCTCGATGGCAGACAGTTTCTCTGGATCCATTCAGAGGCCGGTCTGAGAAATAATGTAGCCCAAAAATGGAAGCGAGGTCTGCTCAAAGAGGCACTTCTCATATTTAGCGTAGAGGTGATTCTGCCTGAGCCTGAGCAGGACCTGACGAACATCCCTCCGGTGAGTCTGGAGATCCGGAGAGAAGACCGAGATGTCGTCTAGGTACACCACTACGCAGGAGTAGAGAAGGTCCCGGAAGATGTCATTGACCAACTCTTGAAAGACGGCAGGAGCATTACAGAGACCAAAGGGCATTACCAGATATTCATAGTGGCCGTGCCGGGTGTTGAATGCAGTCTTCCATTCATCCCCCTGACGGATACGGACCAGGCTGTACGCCCCACGGAGGTCCAGTTTGGTGAAGATTCTAGCCCCCCTCAGACGATCAAATAACTCCGGAATGAGCGGAAGGGGGTACTTATTCTTCACCGTGATCTGGTTAAGGCCTCTATAGTCTATTCAGGGACGGAGAGAGCCGTCCTTCTTTTTAACGAAAAAGAAGCCTTCTCCCGCCGGGGAGGTAGATTTCCGGATGAATCCCCGGGCAAGATTCTCCTCAATATATTCGGACATCGACCGGGTATCAGCAGCGGACAATGGGTAAATACGCCCACGGGGAGGCGTAGTACCGGGTAACAGGTCGATAGGACAGTCGTATGGTCTATGAGGGGGTAATGTCTCTGCCTCCTTTTTATTAAAGACATCAGCAAATGACCAATAAGGAATCGGAAGTCCAGGTAGATTAGTTGGGGTAGGAGAAGGACGGACGGGATGAACGGGAACCAAACAAGTCTTATGGCAGTCCTGTCCCCAACGAAGGACTTCTCCGGTCTTCCAGTCAAGCACGGGTGCATGTCTCTGGAGCCAAGGTAGGCCTAGTAAGAGGGCGTGAGAGAGTCCAGGCAGAACATGAAAAGAGATGCTCTCAGAATGCAGCATTCCCACCTGCAGAGTAATGGATTCGGTGATGAGTTGGATGGGACGTGGTAAGAGGCCCCCTTCCACGGCAGCGACAGATAGGGGTACAGCCAGAGGTTTGGTGGGAATGCGGTGTTTTTCTACCAGGGACTGTGAAATAAGATTCCCGGCTGCTCCAGAGTCAAGTTGGGCTAGTTCGAAAAAACGGTTCTCCCCGCAGATAATTGAGACTGACAGCAGCAGAGATGGTGAGGATTTATTCTTGTCTAGGTCGACCTCTCTGAGCGAACCTAGACACAGGCGTTTCCCGACCTCTCCGGGCAGGTACGGATCCGGTGCTCCTTGCTGCCACAGTAGAAGCAGCTCCCCTCGGCACGGCGTAAGTCCTGACGGGTTTTGACCATCTTGGTCTGGTCGACCTGCATAGGCTCAGGAGAGTGTACCTGGGGAGAAACGGAGGGAGTGACGGGTTTCTGGAAGGTAGGAGCAAGACGTGGAAACCTCCTCTCACGGGTGACCTCTTTGGCATGCTCCTGGAACCGTAGGTCAATCCGGGTGGCAAGAGTTATTAAGTCATCGAGAGTGGTAGGAATGTCCCGACCGGCGAGTTCATCTTTAATACGGCCGGACAGACCCTCCCAAAAGACAGACACCAGAGCGCTGTTATCCCAGGCCAGCTCCGAGGCAAGGGTACGGAACCGTATGGCATATTTGCCCATGGTGAGACTTCCATGACGGAGGCGTAGCAGAGACGATGCGGATGAGGTCTTCCGTCCGGGTTCGTCGAAGACTTTCCGGAAAGCCGTGAGAAAGGCAGGCAAGTCAGACACCAGGGGGTCTCCTCTCTCCCATAGAGGATTTAGCCAAGCCAGTGCCTCCCCCGTGAGATGGGACATGATGAAGGCTACTTTGGCCCGGTCGGAGTTAAACTGGTGGGACAGGAGTTCAAAGTGGAGGGTGCACTGGTTTATGAAGCCTCGAGCCAGAGCGGAGTCGCCTCCGAAGCGAGGAGGTGCAGAAAGCCGGGGTCCGGAGCAGGATACCATGGTATTGGTGGGCAGCGGAGCTGCCGGGTTGCGAGTCAAGACACTAGCGGTGGTTGCTGGTGGAGCAGTCAGAGTGTCCAGGCGAGAATTGATATTCCGCAGGTGACTCAGGATGGACTCCTGTTGGGACCTCTGACGGGACAGTTCATGACAAAGGTCCGAGAGCGAGGGAGCTTGAGTGCCACCGGGTTCCATGGCCCGAGCAAACTGTAACGGGTCTGGGAGTCGGAACCTCTGAGCAACTTATACAAGGGGGCGGTCCTTGTAAGGAAGCGGGTGGCGACCAGGGAAGACAGGCAGGTAGTCACAGCAGGTGACCAGGACAGTCTCTGGGTAAACAGGCAGGAGGTCACGGCAAGTGACCGGGACAGTCTCTGGGTAAATGGGCAGGAGGTCACAGCAAGTGACCGGGGCAGTCTCTGGGTGAACGGGCAGGAGGTCACGGCAAGTGACCGGGGCAGTCTCTGGGTAAAGGGTAGGTACGACCTGTGACGGCTGAGCCTCCAGGTAGGCTAGCAGGCAGATGGCAGATGTGTGCTCCCAGGTGAGCAGGCGAGAGTCTCTGGATAAGCAGGTGGTCACAGCATGTGACGGCGGAGCATCCAGGTAGGCTAACAGGCAGGTAGCAGATGAGCGCTCCCAGGTGAGCGGGCAAGAGTCTCTGGACTGGCAGGTGGTCACAGCACGTGACGGCAGAGCCTCCAGGTAGGCTAACAGGCAGGTAGCAGATGAGCGCTCCCAGGTGAGCGGGCAAGAGTCTCTGGACTGGCAGGTGGTCACAGCACGTGACGGCGGAGCCTCCAGGTAGGCTAGCAGACAGGTAGCAGGTGAGCGCTCCCAGGTAAGAGGGCAAGCTGGTCCATAAACAGACTGACAGATGTCGGAAGGCAGACCGTCGGACCTCAGGCTAGCAAGCAGGTAAGCGGATAACAGGCAGGAATCAGACAGCAAACTGGCAGGAAACTGGCAGGTAACTGGCAGGTAACTGGAAACGGGACCTGAGGGCTGAAGCAGAGTAGTGAACAGTGCAACAACATTGCTCGGGCACCTCCATTTTGGAGGAGGTGCCTTATATATGGTGAAGTCCTCCGGCCATTGGCCGGGGACTCCTTAGGATGGCGCGCGCGGCCCCTTTAAGAGGGGGGGAGTGCGCGCGCGCCCTAAGCACCGTGGCCGGGAAGGAGCGCGCGCTGCCAGCAGAGCGGGAGGAGGACGCCGGGCTCGGAGCGGAGAGGTGAGGGGAACAGCGTCCCTGCCCATCAGAGGGCAGGGACGCCGACGCTACAGTTATAAGGTGTGGTTTAGTTGAAGTTGCTGACAGAAAATCTGTGTTGTGAAAGGAAGATGCTTCATAACACCAAGAGTCCTCTTCTTCCTCACTTGAGTTGACTGAAAATGTTTCTAGTGCTTTTAGAACCAACAGTTCATCTGTTTGTGGCACTGGGAGTATTGCAGATGGAATGTTTAGATACTGTAAAGTCCACTTCTTCTTCCTTGACACTCCTTTCCTAATGGGGGCAACATACAAAAATAACAATTGGTAGTGTGCTTGGTTGGCTCTCTCCAGTTCATTGGGACTGCAAAAGGCATAGGATGCCTCTTCCAATGCAACCACTGGGTAAGATATGAACATTTATTGCAGCATATGTGTGGTGCCCAATCTCTTGACCTAATCTCCTATTCTGCAGCCAAAATACAGGTTGTAGGCTTTCCTTATGGTGCTAGTCAAGTTTTGCCTTTGTGACGCAAAACTAACTTCTCCGCATATGTAGCAAAAAATATCCGCTTTTTTAATGCAATAACGAGGCATACCTGAAAAAACATATAGAAACAAGTCAATATGCTAAGAAACTAAGCTAAGAAATCCTGAAGCTGTATACTTTACACAGAGAACATTTATAAAAATAAGTGATGCAACTGTAACTAGGATTACGTTGCATCACTTGATTGACGTTTTTTGATTGGTCACCCTAAGATGATAGAATATTGAAGGTTCAATAGACTAAACAGATGATGTAATAGACTAGCTACAACCCCTGGCAAAAATTATGGAATCACCGGGCTCGAAGGATGTTCATTCAGTTGTTTAATGTTGTTGAAAAAAAGCAGATCACAGACATGGCACAAAACTAAAGTCATTTCAAATGGCAACTTTAGGGCTTTAAGAAACACTAAAATAAATCAAGATAAAAAATGTGATACTCAGTAAAGGTAATTTTTTGCAGATCAAGCAGAGGGAAGAAATTATGGAATCACTCAATTCTGAGGAAAAAATTATGGAATCATGAAAAACAAACACACAGAAGAACACTCCCAATACATCACTAGTATTTTGTTGCACCACCTCTGGCTTTAATAACAGCTTGCAGTCTCTGAGGCATGGACATAATGAGTGACAAACAGTACTCTTCATCAATCTAGCTCCAACTTTCTCTGATTGCTATTGTCAGATCAGCTTTGCAGGTTGAAGCCTTGTCATGGACCATTTTCTTCAACTTCCACCAAAGATTTTCAATTGGATTGAGATCCGGACTATTTGCAGGCCATGACATTGACCATATGTGTCTTCTTTCAAGGAATGTTTTCACAGTTTTTGCTCTATGGCAGGATTTATTATCATCTTGAAAAATGATGTCATTATCCCCAAACATCCTTTCAATTGATGGGATAAGAAAACTGTCCAAAATATCAATGTAAACTTGGGCATTTATTGAAGATGTAATGACAGCCATCTCCCCAGTGCCTTTACCTGACATGTAGCCCCATATCATCAATGACTGTGGAAATTTGCATATTCTCTTCATGCAGTCATCTTTATAAATCTCATTGGAACGGCACCAAACAAAAGTTCCAGCATCATCACCTTGCCCAATGCAGATTCGCAATTCATCACTGAATATGACTTTCATCCAGTAATCCACAGTCCACGATTGCTTTTCCTTAGCCCATTGTAACCTTGTTTTTTTCTGTTTAGGTGTTAATGATGGTTTATGTTTAGCTTTTCTGTATGTAAATCCCATTAGGCGGTTTCTTACAGTTCGGTCACAGACATTGACTCCAGTTTCCTCCCATTCATTCCTCATTTGTTTTGTTGTACATTCCCTGTTTTTGAGACATAGTGCTTTAAGTTTCCAGTCTTGAAGCTTTGATGTCGTCCTTGGTCTACCAGTATGTTTGCCTTTAACAGCCTTCCCATGTTGTTTGTATTTGGTCCAGATTTTAGACACAGCTGACTGTGAACAACCAACATGTTTTGCAACATTGCTCGATGATTTACCTTCTTTTAAGAGTTTCATAATCCTCTCCTTTCTTTCAATTGACATCTCTTGTGTTGGAGCCATGATTCATGTCAGTCCACTTAGTGTAACAGCTCCCCAAGGTGTGATCACTCCTTTTTAGATGCAGACTAATGAGCAGATCTAATTTGATGCAGGTGTTCGTTTTGGAAATGAAAATTTACAGGGTGATTCCATCATTTTTTCCCTCTGCTTGGTCTGCAAAAAAATTACCCTTACTGAGTACCACATTTTTAATCTTGATTTCTTTTAGTGTTTCTTAAAGCCCTAAAGTTGCCATTTGAAATGACTTTAGTTTTGTGCCATGTCTGTGATCTGCTTTTTTTCAACAACATTAAACAACTGAATGAACATTCTCTGAGCCCGGTGATTCCATAATTTTTGCCAGGGGTTGTAATATATCTTTGCATCTGTGATGTTGGATACACAAATGTCTTTTTAATCTATATTTAATTTTTTTTTTATTTGTGTTCATTTCAGTCCTGGCACTTTTTTTTTCGTTTTTCTTTGGTTTCCATAATACATGCAGAGCAAAAAATATAAAAGTACTAGCAGCTTCTAATGAATACCCTTGTAATTGTATGCCCTGATCCACATGTTTCTATACAAATAATGTGCAATAAGATGGGGAGACGGGGCGCCAATAGCGCTTTTACTCAGACAAGTACATGTATAATGGAAATTATTTTTTAACCATGCTAACAAGGTTTTATTCCCGACGCATATATACATTGATGGATACTCAAATTTATGCCTTTTTATTGATTGTACTTTGCTGCCTTAACGGCCACCTTGGCTTGGCGCCAGTTTTTTTCACATTTTTTGTATATATACAGTATGTTCACACCTTACTATACCTGACACAAGCTATGCACTCATGAAGTGGACAGGAAGTCCACGAAACATGTCTGATTTTAGCTTATAAATAAATGGACTTTTAACCAAGCACTGGGTATTGCATCCCTTCTTTGACCCAGAGGAGCACGGAATCATTGGCACTTTCTTGCATCCACTAATTATTATACAAATAATGTATGATACATGTCGTACTGACACTTGTTCACCCACTATACCACATGGTATATGAATATGCATGTACTTACATCACACTTTGCAAATTACATCATTGTGCATTTATGTCCCATTCCTGTAAATAATTTGCACCGCATATCACATATTTTACTATATTGCCTGTATTTCTCATCTCTGCTCTGTTGTCTCTTTGTTCATTGTGGTTCTGTTTTTAAAAACCAGTATTTTGAATTTTAATTATGTCGTTGATCAAATAAAAAAAAAATGTATAACCCTGCCCCCTTCACTGATTGGCATCTTTCTGCCTATACACAGTGTACACAGAAAGCTGTCAATCAGTGGTGTGGTTGGGGCTGTACAGAGCTCAGCATTAAGGGAATTGGTAGATCTGCAGCAGATAAAATATTGATTTTATCAAAACTGCAACAAGTAGCCCTCTAAGTGACATATCACTGGAATCAGGGTCTCGGCTTTGACCTCTAAAAGCAGCATGATATATGGGGAAAGGCCAGGTCACAGATTTCCTTTAACGCGTACCTCTAGTTTCACAGGATTAAATTATAATAGTGGCGGAATCCTGTAAAATCCTGACACTCATTTCCGTACTAAAAAACAGCAGGAAAAGGACGATGTTTAGTTCGGTGTCGCCTGAAGGACAGACTTTGTGCTCTCGGTGATGCAGGTTATAAGCAAAAATTGCTAACAGAGTGATTCAGGAAAACGATCATACTGCAGAGTCCATCATTACAATCATTTTCTTGTGAAACTAGAGGTGCTCGTTAATCTTAAAAAGTAATCTTCAAATGTAAATGTAAAAATTGTAAAAGCCATAATATAAAGCCATTCTCATCTACTTATAGGAAGTATGTCATGCCCAGAAATGCTATTTACCTGCAGATATAGGGCTAATCTGTAGGTAAAATCATGTTTGGCTGCTTTACTGGAAGAGCGGCTACAGGGAGAAAATTAAATAATATCCTTCATGCCACTACTTACTTCCAAACATAGGAGCGGTGCAAGGAGCAGATTCAGTAACCACTTACTGTTTAGTGAGTGTGAATGTAATCCCTACCCAGCACTTTGATTGACAGCCTGCTTCGCAACATGAGTGTGCAGAGAATCTGTCAATTAAAGGGCCAGTGAGTGATCCCAGGGCAGTCACAGTTGACCATTGTACTATTCCTTTGAGTGGAAGCGAGCCCCTGCAGTGAGAATATAAGTTCATTTTCTACTGTGTAGGGGTTTGGTACTCACTCAGCCACGGTTCAAGTAGGAACAGGAAACATTTTCATAAAAATGTTCAGGCAGGATTATTCTGACTTCATAAACCGCTTAGCATAGGCAAACAAAAAGACAGCCGTTTCTGGCACAAAGGGAAAACACAAGCAAAATGTCCATGCAATGGTGCGGGTTCATCCGCTAGAGGTCAGGGTCTAGTTCTTACGGCATTAGCACAGACTAACACACTGGAGATCCACACGTCTCCAGACACACACCAAATGAAACACTTGGCCTCCATTTTATTTACAACAAACCACTCCCCAGGGTGGGGATATGTGAGCAGCCACTCCCACCCATCTCTTATGACTGCTCGTTAAAACCGTCCCTGATAAGCCCTATTAACCCTCTCAGCACTATGTGTGCAGGGGCATGCTTTCCCGGTTTTACATCACTGAAGCTGCCAACCTCAGCGATACATATCTCACCTCAAGGACATATCTGGCAGCCATTTTACATACCCCCCCTGCTCAAAGCCAGGGGCTTGGCACCATCTGCTAACATACAATGGACCCTTGACAAAGCGTCAGCATTGTTATGCAGTTTCCCAGGCCTATGCTCTACATGGAAGCTAAAGTCCTGGAGGGCTAGGAACCACCTGGTCACTCAGGCATTGTTTCCCTTCTTCTCTCTCATCCACCTTAGTGGGGCATGATCAGATACCAGCCTGAACTTTCTGCCTATGACGTAGTATCTCAGGGTGTTCAACGCCCACTTGATGGCCAAACATTCCTTCTCCACTATGGAGTAATTCTTCTCACAAGAAATTAGCTTCCAGCTTAGATACATTATGGGGTGCTCCTCCCCGTTCACCTCTTGTGTAGGACAGCCCTCAGTCCAATATCTGACTCGTCCGTCTGGACCACAAACTCTTTTGAGAAATCCGGTGCCACCAGCACTTGCAGTTTACACAGCACCTGCTTTAGCTCCTGGAAAGCCGTCTCAGCTTCTGGAGACCACTTAGCCATAGCCGACTTTGTCCCTTTCAGGAGGTCTGTCAAAGGGGCGGCTATCATGGCAAAGTTAGTAATGAACCGGCGGTAGTAGCCCACGATGCCCCGGAAGGCTCTGATCTGTTTTTTGAGAGAAATTGATCACTTCAATTTTATTTATTTGGGGCTTTATCACGCCTCTGCCTATGACATAGCCCAAATATCTGGTTTCCTCCATGCCCATGGCACATTTCTTCGGGTTGATGGAAAACCTCGCCTTCTGTAGAGCATTGAATATCGCCTAGACTTTGCTCAGATGGCTTCCCCAATCCTGGCTGTAGATCACGATATCATCTAGGTAGCTGGAGCTTCTTGCAAGCCAAACGGCATCCTAGTGTATTGGAAACACCCATCCGGCTTTGCAAAGGCCGTCTTCTCTTTGGCCTCTTGGGACATGGGAATTTGCCAATACCCTTTTGTAAGGTCAAGGGTGGCAATATACCTGGCTGGCACTAGCCTTTCAATTAGTTCATGTACCCTTGGCATTGGGTATGCATCAAACTTAGAGACCTCATTTAGTTTCCTATAGTCATTGCAGAACAGTCATTCTCTATCTGGTTTCGGCACCAAGACTATAGGACTGGACCAGCCACTCTTGGACTCTTCATTGACACCTAGACTCAGCATGCGCTTCACCTCCTTCGAGATTACCTCTCAGCGAGCTTGAGGAATCCTATATGGCTTTAGGTTCACTCGGACATGAGGCTCCGTAAGCACCTCATGTTCTACAATCTGAGTACAGGTCCTTGTTCCGATGCAACAACTCTTGACATTGTTGCTTGTGGGAACGTGACAGCGATTCTGCCACCTTAACGTCTCCCATGTCAGCTTCCGACTTCGCCACCAAACACAGAGCTTCCCCAGGTTCCCTATATCACCATGGCTTTATTAGGTTGACGTGGTAAACCTGGTAGGGCTTCCTTCTCCCAGGTTGGTGGAACTTATAGTTGACATCGCCAACCTTTTCAACCACTTCATAGGGGCCCTGCCACTTGGCCAGGAATTTGCTCTCCACCGTACGTACCAGTAATAGTACTCGATCCCCAGGGTTGAAGTATCTCACCCTCGCCGATCTATTGTACACCCTCGACTGTGCCTCTTGTGCTTTGAGGAGGTGTACTTTCACAATGGGCATCACCTCTGCATTCCTCTCTTGCATCTGGGCCACATGTTGGATTACACTCCGGTAGGGTGTAGACTGCGCCTCCCAGGTCTCCTTTGCTATGTCCAGGAGTCCGCGGGAGTGTCGGCCATATAACAGCTCAAACGGGAAGAATCCAGTAGAGGCCTGTGGGACTTCTCTAATGGAAAACAGAAGGTACAGCAGTATGCAGTCCCAGTCCCACCTGTCTTTATCCACAACCTTCTTCAACATGGCCTTCAAGGTATTATTAAACCTCTCCACCAAGCCGTCTGTCTGTGGGTGGTAGACTGAGGTCCTGAGTTGTGTGATTTTCAGGGTTTTACACAACTCCCTCATCACCCTTGATATAAATGGGGTCCCTTGGTCCGTTAGGATCTCCTTAGGCAACCCCGTTCTCGAAAAGATGTGGAGCAGCTCCCGGGCTATGCACTTGGCAGAGGAGTTTTGTAGTGGTACAGCCTCCGAGTACCGGGTATCGTAGTCCAGTACCACCAGAATATACTGATGTCCTCTAGCGGACTTGACCAGGGGCCCCATTAGATCCATGGTGATGTGATCGAATGGGACTTCGATGATGGGTAGTGGCACTAAGGGGCTACGGAAGTGAGCCACAGGGGAGGTCAGCTGCCAAGTGGGACAGGACCTAGAATAATTCATGATCTCTGGTGACAAATGGGCCAGTAGAACCTCTGGAGGATCCTTTCCTGGGTTTTTTCTACCCCCAGATGCCCACCTAAGACATGTGTATGGGCCATATCTAACACCCTGCGTCTGTACGGCCCTGAAACTAGTAACTGCTCGATTACCTCCCCTCTGACCTTGGTGACCCTATATAGCAACTCCCCATTCACAGCAAAGTATGGATATCGGGTGTCAGCCCCCGGCTTTTGAGCAACACCATTCAGAACAGTGACATTATCAAATGCCCCTTTTACAGTTAAGTCCCTGAGTTGGGCGGTTCTAAAGTTTCCCCTGGAGACATTCAGCTCAGGGATATTGGCCTCCAGGGATGCTGCCTCATCCTCATCCCCAAGAAGTACACAAAAAGGAAACCCGTCGGCGGTGGCCTGCGATGAGGTTTCTTCAGGAGCAATCTGGTTGTTGTCCAAAAAACCTGGCTTGCTCCCTTTCTCCCACAAGTACCAAAACAAGGCAAAGTCCCGCCCTTTTATCACAGGGTGCAGCAGGTCCTTGACTATGCCAACCTCATGGGACTCGGTGCCACAGTTTGTGTCTATGACCACTCGGACCACAGGGCAGTCCTTAGCATCCCCATGGATACAACAGACGCCAACCTTTTTCCCCGGAACCAGCTGATGAGGTACTGTGGCCCTTACCAGGGTTACCAACTCCCCGATTCTAACAGAGCAGTCACTTGCATACCATTCACTGACACGAGGCATGCCTGCGGTCCCTCACCTGGTTGAGCGACAGCACTGCAGGCAGGATATGCAAAGTATGAGCAACGCCGTCCTGCACTGTAGTCCAGTAGCTCAGTTGTCATGGGGCACCGGGCGGCTATGTGACTTGGGGTGTGACATCGCCAATATACTATGTTAAGGGCTGGGACCTTTGGCAGCAACTCAGACCCTGGGCTGTAGGGCGCCCCCCAGATGTGGCTCTTGTTCCACTCTTTTGGGTGTCCACCCCCTTTTGGGAACCCCAGTATGGAGACACTACGACCTCGGGCTTTCCCAAGGAACTTTCCACCGCCTCGTATCTTTCCCACAACCCCACCAGATCATCGGCATTATGGGGATCTCCCTGGCAACCCAGGCTTACACTGACCTCGGAAAGGAGTAGATGAACCTGTCCATGATGACCCTTTCCACTATCTGTGCTGGGGAGGAGGATTCAGGATGCAACCACTTTTGAACCAGGTGCAGGAGGTCGAACATCTGGGACCAGGGAGGTTTGTCACTGCAATAGGCCCAGCGGTGCACCCGTTGTGCCCTGACAGTCAGTGTCACTCCCAAGCGCACCAAAATTTCTGTTTTTAATTTGGCATACTCCTTTGCGTCCTGCAGGGCCAAGTCATAAAAGGCTTTCTGCGGCTCGCCCGTTAAATATGGCGCCAGCATCTCCGCCTACTGCTCCGGAGGCAATCTCTGCCACTCCACCACCCTCTCAAAGACTGTCAGGAACGCCTCGATGTCATCATCCGGGGCCATCTTTTGCAGGGCTCTCCTTACCGTCTTCCTGACGTGGGAATCATCACCTGTAGCTGGGGGAGGGGCGGCTTCTCTGCTGCAAACTTCCCCCGCTAGAAGTTCCATCTGCCATTGTTGCTGCTGAATCTGCTGCATCAGGAGTTTATTAGTCTCTTGCTGCATCTGTTACTGCTCCCGATGCTGCTGTTGCAGGCTCCACTGGGTCTGCAAGTGCCGTTGATGTTGCTACTGTTGGCTTTGCAGCAGGTGCTTGAGTAGCTCCTCCATGGTGCCAGACATCTCTGGCTAGCTGGCGGTCTTTACCCAGGACACCCACCCATTTCTGTAGCAGGAACACGTTTTCCTGGAATCTTGCCCGCATTCTCCACCAATTGTAGGGTTTGGTACTCACTCAGCCACGGTTCAGGGAGGAACAGGAAACATTTTCATAAAAATGTTCAGGCAGGTTTATTCTGACTTCATAAATCGCTTAGCATAGGCAAACAAAAAGACAGCCTTTTCCGGCACAAAGGGAAAACACAAGCAAAATGTCCATGCAATGGTGTGGGTTCGCCCGCTAGAGGTCAGTGTCCAGTTCTTACGGACTTAGCACAGACAAACACACTGGAGATCCACCCATCTCCAGACTCAGACACCAAATGAGACACTTGGTCTCCATTTTATGTACAACAAACCATGCCTTGGGGAGGGGATATGTGAGCAGCCACTCCCACCCATCTCTGCTGGTAAAAACTGGCCCTGATACATCCTATTAACCCTCTCAGTGTTAGAACTCTCCTGTTAGGTTTTTTCTATTATGCTGGTCACATGACCATTTTGGCTATTTAATCCTTCTCCGCCCTTCTGGCCTTGCTGGACTTCATTGTAATTTCTACTCTTAATCTAGCCAGGTGCTTTGTTACCTTTCTCAGTCAGTTTAGCTAGGTCTTTTGACCTCTATGTTCTATGTTGTTTGTTTGTCTTTTTACTGCTACAATTTCTGCTAGGAGGTGTCCATCTTTCTCCCAGTCCCTAGTTCTTGTAGGGATCCCTCCCTCACATCTATAGGTCTTCGTTCAGACTAGCTGAGGACTTTAGCGGGTCTGATCGCAGGATCAGGTTCCCCGTTACATCGTAGGGATCTAGCTTAGTTCTATTGTAGGGACAGATCTCCTGTCTTTCCTTAGTGCTTGTAGCAGATCATAACACTCAGCACTATGTGTGCCGGAGCATGCTTTCCTGGTTTTACATCACTGAAGCTGCCAACCTCAGCAATACATATCTCCCCTCAAGGACATGTCCGGCAGCCATCTTAATACCGGTAGACGTTCTTTCTGTAAGGCAGCCTAACATGATTTTAACCCTATGACTGCAGTGAAATCGATTTTCTGGAAATTACAGGTTCCCTAAATATAATGTGTGCAGTTTGCAATGTGTGATTTGAGAACACCCAAGCCTTGTATAAGTTTTAAATCATTTTCTTGCAGCTCTGCTCAATTTTTCCTTGCATTTGAGGGAAAAAAATGTTTTGCACTGTGCAGGTTTATGACTACTAACCTTTGCACTAAATGAATTTATGTTTGTAGCGCATTCTGTGTGTTATGTATCACCTGGTAAGGTTGGTCCTCAAAGCAGAGATGGAATAATGGCACAGTACAGCAGTCTCATGAATGTAGCAGAGCTGAGAAGCTCAGTAGACTCACTTTAGAAATTATACAAAGCTGAATATATTGGCAACGCCCAGTAGCACATGAAGGGTAGGTATGTCAGAACAGTCAGTTGAGGGGATGAAGCAGAGCCCACTAGCACAGCAGAGCTGGGTATGTCAGGAAGCTAACTGTGGACAAATATGCAGATCCCCGCAATGTAAAAAAGAGCTTGGTTTTCCAGGTGGCCATGGAACAACTGGTGTAGAGAAGTACACTATAGTGGCAGGGAAGACAATTACCTGAAAACTCAAGTAGTGATCGGCCACCTGAGCAAATCCAT
The DNA here is from genome assembly GCF_046119375.1 of Phyllobates terribilis. Lineage (NCBI taxonomy): Eukaryota > Metazoa > Chordata > Amphibia > Anura > Dendrobatidae > Phyllobates > Phyllobates terribilis. The sequence goes on from NW_027362762.1 coordinate 505,397,653, forward strand.
GAAGGCATGAAATCAGAGATTTATGCCAGGTTTCCATGGCAACCTAATATGCTAAAGAGCAGAGTGAGATGTCTGCAGTAGACAGAAGCAGCACGCAGCAATGGATCCAAGAGAGATGATTGAAAAAACTCCTCTATGCTCCTCACAGATGAGTCTGTCAGAGAAGAGAATGGATATTTGTTCTTGATCTTCTTAACCAATAATGTCCATTTTAGGAACCAAACATCTCTCTCTAAAGGTTTGTTGATGTCTTATGTCAGGATGATGCAGAACTAAAACAGAGGAGAAACTAGACTTCGGTAGACTGAATGATTTGCAGAATCTGGCCAGTGCTAAGAATTTGTGGTCTTCAAGGTAAATACCATAAGTGGAGATACTATTTTGAAATAGTTCTTGAACAACCGGTAATACTTAGCAAAACCAAGTTATCTTTGAAAGACTTTAAGGTGCACAGGCTAAGGCCAGACCAGAAATGCCGAAACCTTTTTCGAATCTGCAGACATCCAAAGGAAATAATGTACCCTTATCATCAGTTTTTAGACTTCAAATAACCACTTGTCAAATTTTGCATACAAATTATTTTGCTGCTGCCTATGCAAAACTAAGTAAACATGACGGCGATGGGAGACCAGATCTTCAGAGTAAATCAAAATGTCATCCAGGTACATGACAACATGCTGCTTCAAGAGATCAGAGAAAATATCATTTACAAAGTGCTGGAACATAAATCCAAAACTGCTGTCAGAAATTTTGTTAACTCTTCAGGTGTTTTACAAGAATTGATGCAAAGTGGAATATATAAAGTATATACAAAAATGACATCTTTTCTCCTAAAATATTGCTTTAGACAAAAATTTTCAATTTTTACAAGGGGTAATAGCAAATAGGAAAAAATTAACATCACAATGTATTATACGATTTCTCTCAAATGTGGCAATAACCCATATGCGGTCGAAAACTATGGTTTTGGCTTTCGCAGGGCTCAGAAGGGAAAGAGCACCATTTAACTTTTGAAGTGCAATTTATGCTGGAATAGATTGCTGATGCCATGTCGTAATTAGCAAAGCCTCTGAATTGGCATAACAGCAAAAAAACACAAGTGACCATATTTTGGATACTATACCAATCAAGGAGTTCATCCAGTCGTCTAATGAGTACTTTGAATCCTCATGTTCCACACAAAATTTTATAGCATTGGTCCATGGAAAGAAAAAATTACATTTCTACCACTAAAATGTTATATTAGGTGCAAATTTTTCAATTTCACAAGAAGCAATGGGAAAAATGGACCCCACAATTTGATATGCAATCTCTCCTGAAATTGGTGATAACCCACAAGTGGTTGAAACTACTGTTTGGCTACATGGCAGGGCTTAGATGGAAGGAGTGTTATTTGACTTTTGGAGTACAAATTTTACTGGAATAAATTGCGAACACCATTTGCTGAGCCCTAATGATGCCAGAAAAAAAAATCCCAAAAGTAACACCAATTTGTAAATTACACCCCTCAATGAATGCATATATGGATGCAGCACCTGTTTTGATCTCATGGGTGCTTTTCAGAAAAAAACATGGATTATATGTTGCAGAGTGATATTGCATATATGCCGACATTCTGCTCAATACATTGTGCCCAGCTTGTGCTTCTGGAGACACACACCCAGTAAATTAAGTGGGTTCTTCTAACTTCTCTGTGGACATTTGCATTTGAGAGCGCATATTCTGCTGGATTGGTGTTTGGGTGCCTTGTCGCTTTTTCATAGCCATTGAGCTCTCAGTAACATGGAAAGCACAAATTTCCATTTCTGTTGATGGCCTGAGTGGGGTCTTGTTTTTTGTGGGTTGATCTGAAGTTTTTGTTACTACAATTTTATTGCCATTTAAGGCTAGTTTCAGAGTTATCCTGGACCCTACGCTGAGCACTCACCTTGAACCATAGACAGAATCATTTACTCTCAGGACCATTGTAGCATCTGCTCACACACCCTACATGCACTACCATATCTGCACTTGTACACTTTCTGGCTGGTGACCGGATCATGCAGCATTATGTGAATACCCTATTTATTATATCAATGGATGGATCATACAACACAAGCACATTTTACCATATATCTTTCGACTTTCCCCTATTTCCACATAGATTGTAGCTTGCGAGCAGGGCCCTAACTCCTCTTGGTATGTGTTGAATTATGTGTCTCTCTGTAATGTCTTTGTTGACTGTACAAATCCCATCTAAAATGTAAAGTGCTGCAAAATATGTTGGCACTATAGAAATAAAAAATATTATTATTACTATAATGACGCTGCTTTGGCTGAGGTCTTAAGTGAGATCACTGGAGCTTTCAGCTGATTATCAGCTGTTTGAACTCAAGTGACCTCAGCCCAAGCAGTGCAGCACTATACACTGACAGGAGTGATTACACTCCTGTCAGTGTATAGTGCTGTCTTCTATAGCAGTGACATCAGTGACCCGGATCGCTGTGGCACAATCTGGATTACCTCATAAAGGTGGACAGGTGAGGGATATGGTTGTTTTGTACTTTATTCTATTTTTTTACAGAAGATCGAGGGACTGGGCGAGTAAATACATTATTGAAACCTTGTGGAATTTAATTTAAATAAAAGACTATTCTGGCCATGTCTTTATTGAAAAAGCGTCGTAAACCTTTACTACGCGGTTAGTAACTGGGGCGTCTTATAGATGCCTCTCCATTATTAACCTGGGCTTTATGTCAGCCGCCAATACAAGGCTGACATGAACACCAGCTCTATTACCCCACTCGCCACCACTACACGGCAGTGGGAAGAGCGGAGGCTAAGTGTCAGATTTGGCGTATCTTACGGATGCGCATTTCTGGGTCCGCTGAGGGCTGATGTTATTAGCCTCAGAGGGGGCCAGGATCCATCGCCCCTTGCCTGGCTATTAATATCAGTTTATAGCTGTCTGTTTAGCATTTGTTGGTTAGATTTTATAGGGGGGGCCCTACAAATTTTTTTTCTGGCGTCCCTATGTAATATAGCCAGTGAAGGCTAAGCAAACAGCTGTGAGCTGTTATTAATAGCCAGGGAACATTTTTGACTAATGGCCCCCTCACTGGCTAGTTATAGCCCCCAGCGGTCGGCTTTCCCTCTTCTGTTTACGAAAATGACGCAGGAGACCATGCCATTTTTTTATTTAATTCTTCATTTTATTTCATTTATAAGAAATCCCATGCCCACTTTGCTTGTTTTTGACGCTGTATGTCAATTTCTGTAGTGGAGATGCAACTCTCCGCTGCAGAGTTTGACAGATTGAAATGTCATTACATGCGGTGGATCCGCATGTACTGACAAAACAAGTGCGGCATTAGAACGCAGAGTTTCAGATGCAGCGAAAATACTCACTCCTGCTCCGATGGTATTCCAAGGGTTAGAGTATGTGCACACGATCCACACAAGCAGCGCTTTGGAAGCAGTATACTTTATGCTGTGTCCAAAGTGCTGCATTCCATTGAGAGCAGTTGAATTCGCATGTGTTCATTGAACCATGCGGATTCCCCGCATTCAGTACATTGTACTGATCAGATTTCTCTTGCGGAAACTAGCGACTCCACAAGAGAAATTGACATGATGCAGTCTTGAAAGACACACCGTATGTCAGTGTCTGCGGGTGATCGGCAGGCATAGATGAACGCATAGTGGACATGGGATTTCTACAAATCCTATCCACTATGCTGTAACATAAGGCACTGCGGGTTTGACGTTGCATAAGCACGCAGCATCAAACCCACAGCGGCTCCTGATCGTGTGCACATACCCAAAAAGCAATGTCCCACGTTTCTTTTTTCAAATTACTTTATTTAGCTCCAAAAAACATTCATTGCTGTACAAAAACGCATGTAAAAAACAAATGCAAAAACACACCAAAAATTCTGTAGCAAAGTGAATGAGAAACGTGAAGTGTAATGCACACGCTGAGTATTTTTTGACTTGCAGATTTGGTGCAGAAAATAATCATCAGCATGTCAAATCTCTGTGCATTTTTGCCACGTTTTTTGCCAGCTTTTTTTCAGTGCAATCAATGGGTGAAAAACACAGGCAAAATGCACCAAAATCCAAAATAGAAAATATTCTTCAACATTAAATGCACTGAAAAAACGCATCAAAATCGAGACAAAAAACGCAATAGAATCACGGCAAAAACGCAGGCACTAACAAGCATCAAAATCGCTGTAAAATTGCGGCAAAATGTAATGTGTGAACATAGCTCTATTCTGCAAAAAAACATGAAAAGCACAAAATACTGCTAAAAAGAAAAAGATGTGTGCATGAGATTTCTGGAATCTCATAGCCTTTGCTGGTACTGTAAAATGCAACACAAAATTAACATTTAAAAAGCATCAAAAAAATGCTGAAAAAACGCAATGTAGGTGTGGCGCCCTGCTGCACATTGGTACCACAGAACCCGGAAGGGTGCATGGATGGACTGCTCCACAAGAGGCCCTCACACATTCACACACCTCCACCCTACCACCTCAGACCAGCAGAGGGAGCCCGTTAGGGATATATATAGGGAGGGTGGAGCCAGGCAGCTCAGGTAGTGTTGAGTTAAGTTTGGAGTCAGACAGAAAGAGTCTGAGAGCATGCTGACGCTCAGAGAGCAGCATAAAGACAGCATGCTGGCTGCCGTGCTTAGGCGAGCCAAGGCCTACAGCACGTGTGAAGGCTTAGTGAGGGCCCTGAGTGTGGTCGAAGGCGAGAGGAGAAGGAAGAAGTAGCGAGGGGGCAGAGGAGCATACCAGGCTCACACCAAAATATATACCGGACACCGGGTCCACGCCTACGGGGTCCCTTTATACCCAGTAGGAACCACCGGAACCCCTGGAGGACTACAGGTCCCAGGTTTACCAAACTCTGACTACAGTCCCAGGGCCAGGAGTCACGGAGGCCCCAGCGTCTCCAAAAGAAAAGGCCCTACCACCAGGTCAGCAGGTGCAAGGGAGAGAGAGACAGTAACCAAGCTAGGCCTAGTTCCAGGCAGGCCAGAAGCTTAGCGAGTAAAGCCACGGATCAGGAGTGTTAGGAGGGTGGTTGCAGACAACTTTATTATAATGGGACGCAACCGACCCCGGGGTCCGCGATGCAGCCTGGAGGACTGCTGCCGAACACTTTCCGGGTAGAAAGTAAAGTAACCAACTTAAATGATAGACCCTTCCGTGTTACTGCACACAGGAATGGGTATAGCGGTTCGCTCTATCTCCGTTAGCAGCACGAGAGATTGGTGGAGAAAAACTATCTGCAGTCCTGTTAACTACACAGGGACTACACTGGCGGCGCTAGGATGCGTGTGTGACTACGCCGACGGGTACACGTGCCTCCAGCCGTCGTGCTACTGGACTGCAGGGAATTACTCCACGTGTCTGACAGACGATAGCCGTGAACAGGATGTCTCCAGGCTGCTCGGGGTGTTAGGCGACCCCTTTGGCTGAGCCAGACTGCTAGACGAAGCTACCTGCCTCTATGGAGCTAACCTGCCTAGCGGAAACTACATGTGGAACAGAGTCGTCCACACACCAGCATCACTGCTCAATGATCAGAGCATGCCGCCATGTTTGTGGGCGGGCCTTTTAAAGACTTAGCCCTGCCCACCGACGCGCCATTGGTGACGCTACCCGTGGACCAATCAGGCGGTGCCAGGTCACTGGGTCAGGTGGGTGCCAAACCACCAATCACGATCCGTCAGGTCACGGGCTTGCTCAGTGCGGTGAATCCTGGACTTAGACTTCAAAAGCCCTGTCTCCCTCTGCAACCTATGCTTAACATTGCTAGGCACAAATACCCAGGAGACAATCTGCACATCTCATGGACCAGCTAGGCATTGGGGCTGATGATGATGCTGAGCAGCATCAGCCCTGGATAGACTGAAATGGGAGACTGCAGAAGATTCTGGACCCATTTCAAATTCAGCACCAGACTGACACCTAACATTACCCCCCCCCCCCTAACTTCCCCCTCCACTTGATGCTCATTTTCCTCCATTAACAGGGGGGTAAAAATGTGGTCCACCAGGTCACAGAGAGGATTCAGAGAACCGTGACCCCTCCGGTGTATAGTGTACCCTTTTTTAAAGCGGGGGGCAAACCTCGCAGATTCCCCGCATACTTTAGTATTTCGAGCCGTGAGCCACACTCTGTCACGCGGATAGAATATGGGAGCAGGACGACGAGAAGTGACAACAGACTCTCTATGTGTGGAGTCTGTCACGGGTGACAGATGGGGAAGACCCGCCGGACTTTGGCGGAAAGATTTATCTCCCGCAAAGACGGGACACGTGAGGACAAAGTCCTTAATGTCCTGGCTCCACCGGGGTCACCAATAGGACCGTTGAAGGGACTTAGTGGTACATTTGATCCCCAGATGAGCTCCGATCTTAGGGGCATGAGCCCAGGAAAGCATCATATTCTGTAGATTAGGGGAAACAAACGTCCTCCCCGATGGAACCTGGTTACAGGACACAGCCGCCGCCCTCTCTTCCTGAGAGTTCCTTTTGACATAGTCTGACAAGACCTGGGTCCTGGTGACAGACAAAGAATCTGTACTGTAAGCCACAACGGTAGAGGGATCAGAGACTACCCTCCGGGTGACTGCGACCATACACTGAGACCCACAATTCTCACTCCAGGAAGAAATTTCCCCCGTATTCCAGTCAATGTGTGGAGTATGACAACATAACCAGGGGAGACCCAATAACACCTCGTCTAATCCACCGGGAATAATAAGAAGTGAGATGACCTCCCGGTGGCCCTGAGGAAATGACATGATGAGGGGAATCGACTGGTGGGTGATTTACGCGTCCAGGAGTGAACCATTGACAACATTATTGTTCATGGGTCTTGAAAGTAACTCTAAAGGGATGGCATGCCTCTGGGCAAACGTAGATGATAAAAAATTGCCATCAGCACCAGAGTCCACCCACGCCTTGGCAGTGACTGCAGATGTACCAAAGGACAATGACATATTATATAATAATTTGGAGGAAGAAGTTCCAGAATTTAATACACCTCTTCCAACGGTGGTAAGACCAACTCGTTTACCCGACTGCTTGGAACCCTTATTAACGGGAGACTCCAAGAGATGAACAGGTCGGGAACGAGAAGAGTTAGACTCAGTTCGAGATACATCCATAGCCTCAGGCTCCGGGTCGGGAGTCTCGGGTTTGGAAATGGGTCTAGAGAAGGATGGTGCCAACTGATACTGAGGTCTGGCGACCTCCAGCTCTAACTTGTGTTCCCCATGACGCAAGTCTATACGGTTAGCGAGAGATATTAACTCCTCCAGGGAGGTTGGGATTTCTCTGGTAGATAGAGCATTTTTAACAAGACCAGCCAGACCCTTCCAGAATACCGGGATAAGCGACCGCTCAGACCAATCCAGTTCAGCCGCTAGGGTTCTAAACTGGATGGCATAGTGGCTGGCGGTGGCCGAACCCTGAATCAATGCAAGAAGCTTAAGAGCTGTATCATGTGTGACCTGAGGACCTAGGAATACACTTTTTAGGGTTCTGAGAAAGAGACCCGCATTAGTCACTACCGGGTCATTGCGCTCCCACAGGGGAGTAGCCCACTCCAGAGCTCTGTGGGAGAGTACCGAGATGACATATCCCATTTTGGCTCTTTCGGAGGGGAACCGTGCCTCCATCATCTCCAAGTGAATGGAGCATAAATTAATAAAACCCCTGCAGGATTTACTGTCCCCAGAAAATTTTTCCTCGAGAGCAAAACGGGGTAATGGGGCAGTTGCAGCTGTCGCAGCGACTATCGCAGCCGAGTTAACCAGATTGGCTGCTTGCGAAGCCGCCTGGGTAGCTACTGCAGTGATATCAGCGGCCGGAGCTTGTTCCAGAGACCTAAGTCTGGTCTCCAGTTGCTGTACGTAACGCTGCAGTTGCTGGTTGTCGGCCATGTTCGGCAAGACCCTGGCGCTCTGATACTTTTAGGAGGGCGGTTGCAGACAACTTTATTATAATGGAATGCAACCGACCCCGGGGTCCGCGATGCAGCCTGGAGGACTGCTGCCGAACACTTTCCGGGTGGAAAGTAAAGTAACCAACTTAAATGATAGACCCTTCCGTGTTACTGCACACAGGAAAGGGTATAGCGGTTCGCTCAATCTTCGTTAGCAGCACGAGAGATCGGCGGAGAAAAACTATCTGTAGTCCTGTTAACTACACAGGGACTACACTGGCGGCGCTAGGATGTGTGTGTGACTACGCCGATGGGTACACGTGCCTCCAGCCAGCGTGCTACCGGACTGCAGGGTATTACTCCATGTGTCTGACAGACGATAGCCGTGAACAGGACGTCTGCAGGCTGCTCGGGGTGTTAGGTGACCTCTTTGGCTGAGCCAGACTGCTAGACGAAGCTACATGCCCCTATGGAGCTAACCTGCCTAGCGGAAACTACACGTGGAACAGAGTCGTCCACACACCAGCATCACTGCTCAATGATCAGAGCGTGCCGCCATGTTTGTGGACGGGCCTTTTAAAGAATAAGCCCTGCCCACCGACACGCCATTGGTGACGCTACCCGTGGACCAATCAGGCGGTGCCAGGTCACCGGGTCAGGTGGGTGCCAAACCACCAATCACGATCCGCCAGGTCACGGGCATGCTCAGTGCGGCGAATCCTGGACTTAGACTCCAAAAGCCCTGTCTCCCTCTGCAACCTATGCTTAACATTGTTAGGCACAAATACCAGGAAGACAATCTGCCCATCTCGTGGACCAGCTAGGTGTTGGGGCTGATGATGATGCTGAGCAGCATCAGCCCCTGCTAGACCAAAATGGGAGACCACAGAAGATTATGGACCCATTTCAAATCCAGCACCAGACTGACACCTAACAAGGAGGCACTATACATGCTCACTGGGGAGAGTCCAAAAGTGTGCCCTTCACCTGGAGTACCCTGGACTGTGCCTGCATCATCACCAGTAAAGGTACTGAAGCTTACCCTCGTGTGAATGTTTGTCTTTCCTCCAGGACTGTCCTGCTGTCTCTCCCAAGCATCCACTATCTACCCCTACACTTCCCTGGAGCTAGCTCTACCTGTGGAGAGCTACACCATCCCTGCTGCTGTAACCACAGCTCCAGAGAACTGCTCCACAGCAGCAGCTCACTTTAGCCGCAATCCACAGGTGGCATCACGAACTTTCCAAGTCCCCTATAAATATCCCCCTCTTTTGCTGACCGCCCTGGGTCATGGACCGGGTCACGGCCACTGTGACATCATCCCCCAGCATCTACCGGCCCGGCACCGGGTACCCCACGGCCCAGGGGGCGCGTCATAGGAACATGTCACTTCTTCTAGTGTTTTTCACCCATTGGAAGTACTGGTGGTGGAAAAAAGCACCAAAAACACAGGTATCAGTTTTTCAGCATTTTTTGTGCCAAAACCTAATGAGATTTTTTTTTCACTGCACTTTTAAGTACATGCTTAAAGAGACAAAAGGATATTGAAAAAAAAACGCAACAAACAACGCTGAAAAAAACACACCAAAAACACAGCAAAAAAGCAAGAAAAATCCTGGACCCTGGACAAACCTTTCAGGCAAGACATCAGGATTTGATGCAGAAAAAAAACAGCAAAAATGCATTGTTTCTTTTCTTTGTTTTTTTTTATGCACATTTGCAGCTGTGTTTTACAGTACCAGAAAAGTCTATGAGATTCCAGAAATCTCATGCACACATCTTGTTTTTTTTATCAGGATTTTGTGCTTTGAATGTTTTTTTTTTTTTGCTTAATGGGGTTATGTTCACACATTGCGTTTTTGAGATTTTACAGTGATTTTGATGCGTGTTATTGCCTGCGTTTTTGCCGCGATTTTGATGTGTGTTATTGCCTACGTATTTTACCGTGGTATTAGCGCAATTTTACAGCGATTTTGATGCTTGATATCGCCTGCGTTTTTGCTCCTTTTTTCCGTGATTTTACTGCGATTTTGATGCGTGTTATTGCCTGCATTTTTTGCCGTGGTTTTACAGTGATTTTAATGTGTGTTATTGCCTGCGTATTTTGCAGCATTTTGCCGCAATTTTACTGCAATTTTGATGCATGTTATTGCCTGCATTTTTGCCATGGTTTTACCGCGATTTTTCCGCTATTTTGATGCTTTTATTGCCTGCGATTTTGTCGCTATTTTGTCTCGTTTTCATCTCGATTTTGATGCATTTTTTCAGTGCATTCAATGCTCAGAAAATGGACTTGCTGAAAATTATTTTCTATATTTGCTTTTGGTGCGTTTTGCCTGTGTTTTTCACCCATTGAATGCACTGAAAAAACGCAGGCAAAAAATGCGGCAAAAATGCACAGAGAATTGACATGCTGATGATTATTTTCTGCACCAAATCTGCAAGTCAAAAATGCTGAGTATGTGCATTACACTTCACGTTTCAGATTCTCTTTACTGCAGAGCTTTTGGTGCATTTTTGCATGAGTTTTTGTACAGCAATGAATGGTTTTTGGAGCTAACTAAAGATATTTGAAAAAAGAAACGTGGGATATTGCTTTAAGGGTATGTGCACACGATCAGGAGCTGCTGAGGGTTTGACGCTGCGTGCTTATGCTACATCAAACCCGCAGCGCCCGATGTTACAGCATAGTGGATAGGATTTGTAGAAAGCCCATGACCAACATCCATTCATCTGTGCCTGCGGATCACCAGCGGACACTGACATGCGGCGCATCTTTCAAGATTGCACCATGTCAATTTCTCTTGCGGAGTCGCTAGTTTCTGCAAGAGAAATCTGATCAGTACAATGTACTGAACACGGTGAAAATTCCCACGCAGCTCTAATGGCGTAAGTCAGGTCCTGGAGCTCTCAGCTGATCATCAGCTGTTTGCACTCCGGTGACTTAAGCCGGCAGCTTCTTGCGATATACTGTGGGAGGCATAGCTCTTGTCAGTGTATCGCTGGCTGCTGAATAGGACGGTCACATCTCCGGATGTGGCCGTGCTTTCACTGAGAGATCGTCGGGAGACACTCAGCATATAGACTACGGCGGACAGATGAGGATGAGGTTGGTTTATTATTTTATCTTTATTGCAGGTGAGCATGGGCTTTGGAGATTAGCTGTAAGGTGATTACGATACAGGGTGTTTTTTTATTTTTTACAGGAAACGAGAACATCGGGGCCAAGGTGCAGGTAAGTGATAGATGAGTTTGATGTGTTTATTATTTTTATTTGAATATATATTTTAACTTTTTTTTTTTCACCTTTACTGCGCAAACGAGTTGATTACTTCTCCCATCTGCGGCGTTTGTGTACAGTAGCAGGATGCGCTGGATGATGGGGCTAGTAGTCCCATCAGCCGGTGCCTGTGACCTGCAGTAAGCTTTTTACGGCGGGTCACTGTCACAGCTGCGGGGATCATGCTGATAGCTAACGGCATGATCCCCCTAGCTCTGTGACCAGCGATAGCGATATTACCACGGGTCCAGGGGCGAACACTGACAGCTTGGAGCCCCTGTGCAAAAAATGTGTCTGGGCCCCCCACCCTGCCTGGCATGCCACTTATGATGAGGGCAATCTGGCAATGGGACCCCCGGAGGCTGGGGCGACGAACAGCAGGCCAAATTACCCTCATTATTACCACCCTACAAGCAGGTGTGTATGTTCTATTTGGACCTCTCCACACCTCTAAAATATATATATATTTATATTTTTTATTTTTTCCTGAGGTGGAGATAGATATATGTGACGCCCCCCCCGTGGGGTACTCGGCAGCCGGGCCTAGGGATGCCGGTATGGGGGATATCATGGTGGCTGGCCCGGTCCGTGACCCTGGGCGGTCAATCAAAAGGGGAATTATTTATTGGGGATTTGGAAAATGTTCGTGACGCCACCTGTGGATTGCGGCTAAAGGGTGCCGCCGCTGTGGAGCAGTCCTCTGTAGCTGGTGTTACGGCAGCAGGGATGGTGTGGCTCTCCACAGGTAGAGCTAGCTCCTGGGCAGTGTAGGGGTGAATGGTGGATGCTGGTGAGAGACGGCAGGATGGTCCCGGAGGAAAGACGGACACTCACACGGGGGTAAGCTTCAGTACCTTTACTGGTGATGATGCAGGCACGGTCAAGGGTACTCCGGACAAAGGGAGCACTTTTGGACTCTCCCCATTGAGCGGGTATAGGGCCTCCTGATCCGTGGCTTTACTCGCTAAGCTTTCTGACCTGCCTGGAGCTAGGCCTAGCTTGGTTATTGTCTCTCTCTCTCCCTTGCACCTGCTGACCTGGTGGTAGGGCCTTCTCCTGGAGATCGCTCTCCCTGGACGCTGGGGCCTCCGTGACTCCTAGCCCTGTTACTGTAGTCAGCGTTGGTTGACCTGGGACTTGTAGTCCTCCAGGTGTCCGGTGGTCCCTACTGGGTGTAAAGGGTCCCTGTAGGCGCGGACCCGGTGTCCGGTATATATCTTGGGGTGAGCCTGGCATGCTCCTCTGCCCCCTCATTACTTCTTCCTTCTCCTCTCGCCTTCGGCCACACTCAGGGCCCTCACTCGTGCTGTAGGCCTTGGCTCGCCTAAGCACAGCAGCCAGCGTGCTGCCTCTTTGCTGCTCTCTGAGAGTCAGCACGCTCTCTCTCAGACTAAACACTGCACTCTGACTCTGTCTGAACAACAACTGAGCTGCCTGGCTCCACCCTCCCTATTTATATCCCTATCAGGGCTCCCTCTGCTGGTCTGAGGTGGTAGGGTGGAGGTGTGTGAATGTGTGAGGGCCTCTTGTGGAGAAGTCCATCCATGCACCCTTCCGGGTTCTGTGGCACCAGTGCACAGAAGGGCGCCACATCCTCCCCTAGCATTTTTTTCAAAACAGGTTTAACAATAACATTTCTTCCCTTTATGGGAGGCACTTTTCTTGAACGTTACAGTTAACATTATAATACAATAATAACAATTATAATAACATTAATTAAGTCACAGTAAGTCCCGTAACCTAGTGTCCATTTCACCGATGAAGGAACATGAGGGACCCGCCTGAAAACCCTCAATGTAGGCCCTGGGCGTGGCTACAGGGCATAGGTGATCCAGGTGCTGGACCACGTCTTCCGCCACGCCAAACGGGTTTTTGTTCCGTGATCACTTAAGGGGCACTCCAGGGAGTGCAACTATGTATAGGAACAGTTTTTTGGCTGCTCACAGTCCTCAGCCACTGAGTCCTTTCATATATACCCTTACGGGTAACTAAATACAATGAGAAGTGTCCGTGTCACATAAATTGTCCATTAGCAAGGTAAAGATAAATAAATAAATACATGAAATTATTGCAAGAACATACCCTACGGGGTAACTATTTATACTGTCAGTGTTTCTCTATTCACTCTCTATACCTGACAGGGGTCTGGCCTTTTGTGCTACGCGATGACCTACGTAGTACTAAGATGCATGTGGTATGGATGTTTGCGCTATTTTACGCTCTATCAGCTCTATGTGTTGGTGGACTGCAAGACTGCCTTAACCTCTTTACGGGACTGGCAAGTACAATGGTTACTGGGCCTACTGGCTCTGCTTATACCGGTGATCCTTCTTCTGGGGATTCTTCCTGAGCAGGCTCTTCCGGGGCACTTACAGGTCTTACTTGCAGTGGAGAGTCTTCTGGCTGTTGGTAGAAGTGTAGCACAGGTATTATTACCGCTCCATCTAGTTGAGGCCAATCTGCCGGGAAATCTCCTAAGACAGTATGGAGTACTTCTTCTTTAGGCTCCTCCGGTACGGTGAGAGGCACTTCCTCCTGGGGCTTCAGCGGACTTGGGCACAACTTCAGATGGTCTCTCGATACCGTTGCAGTTGTTCTTCCTCTGTCTTTGCTAATTAGACAGGTTTTTCTATTGTCAAATCTGGAATTCAACACAGTGTAAGGTTCCCTTTCCCACTGGTCGTCAAGCTTGTGGCTTCTTCTCTTTCGTTTCAGCACAACTTCTCCATGTGTCAAGGGTTCGGCTGGTGCACTCTGTTGTACTGTGCTTCCTGCTTATCTCTCACCCTACTTAGACTGTCTTCGACACCTGCCTGTACTCTCTTGTACTGCTCCTGTCGGGTCTTCAGTGGACATGTCTGCTTCTGGCTCTACCACTCCAAGCTCCACGTCCATGGGCAACTTTCTGGGTCTTGCTCTCATGAGGTACGCTGGAGTACAATTGGTGGAACTCACAGGTATGTGATTGTACAGATCTACCAGGTCAGGTAGCTTGTCTGGCCACTGGTTTCTTTCTTCTAGAGGTAAGGTATTTAACAGGTTGATGACTACATTATTCATCTTTTCACATAACCCATTGGTTTGGGGGTGGTACGGTGTAGTCCGGTTCTTCTTACACCAGTACAGATGGCAAAACTCTTTGAACAGCTCGGCTTCAAAGGCAGGGCCTTGATCCGTCAGCACCTTATCCGGGTATCCATGGGGCCTGCAGAAGTATGCTTGAAATGTCCTTGCTGCAGTTTCTGCCGTCAGATCCTTGACGGGGGCTACCACCAGGAACCGGGAGTAGTGATCCACCATGGTCAGGGCATAGGAGTAGCCTGACCTGCTGGGCGACAGCTTGACGTGATCCAGGGCGACGATTTCCAGGGGCTGGGTTGTCTTGATGGACTGCAGGGGGGCCTTGTGGCTGCTGTAGTCTTTCGTTCTGAGGCTACAGGGACCACAATCCCGACACCACCTCTCTATGGAACTCCGCATTCCAACCCAATAAAACCGATTCTTCAGGAGAGTTTCCAGCTTTTTCCAGCCAAATTGCCCCGCTTGATCGTGGTAGGCCTCCAACACCATCTGGATGTCTGTCCTGGGCACTACGATCTGCCATACCATCTCATGGGTCCTAGGGTTGTCGTACCTTCGGCACAGCTTCTCTCTAAAGATGAACAGCCAGCTTCTCTCATTCTACAGTTGCTTGGCTTGGGAGGAGCGTCCTTCTCCAGGGAGGAACCTTCCTGAGTTATCAGTTCTTTGATACGGCTGACAACCGGGTCGCTGTTCTGGGTCTCCTTCCAACTGTGGTGAGGTAAAGGGTTTAGTGTCTTACCACGATACCTCCTGGAGGTGCGCTGCTCGTGGACCATCCCATTCCGATGGAAGGCAGGTAACTCAATCTCCTCCAGGTCATCCACTTCTTCTTCAGTGTCCGACTGGTGAGGCATTCTGGATAGGGCATCGGCGTTGGCATTCTTGTGGCCTGCCCGGTACTTGATGGTGAACTGATAGTTTGACAGTCGGGCCATCCAACGCTGTTCCATGGCTCCCAACTAGGCTGTCTCTAGATGTGTCAAGGGGTTGTTGTCAGTATAGGCCGTGAACTTAGTGGAGGCCAGGTAGTGCTTGAATCGTTCAGTGATGGCCCAGACCAAGGCCAGGAGCTCCAACTTGAAGGAGCTATAGTTTTCTGGATTCCTCTCGGCAGGACAGAGCTTCCTGCTGGCATAGGCAATCACCTTCTCTTTGACATACTGCTTCTGGCTTAACACAGCTCCTAGTCCCTCGTTGCTGGCATCAGTGTACAGCAGGAAAGGTTGGCTGTAGTCAGGGTAGGCCAGGATTTCTTCGCCAGTCAGGATCTCTTTCATCACTGCAAAGGACTCAGCCTGCTCTTTACCCCACTGGAAGGGGAGGGTTCTTGCCTCTGTGGGACTGTCCTACCAGGAGATCTTGCAAAGGCGCTGCCTTCTTGGTGTACAGTCATGGCCAAAAGTTTTGAGAATGACACCAAAATTATATTTTCACATGATCTGCTGGCCTCTGGTTTTTATTAGTGTTTGTCTGATGTTTATATCACATACAGAAATATAATTGCAATCATATTATGAGTACCAATAGGTTATATTGACAGTTAGAATGAGTTAATGCAGCAAGTCAATATTTGCAGTGTTGCCCCTTCTTCTTCAAGACCTCTGTAATTCTCCCTGGCATGCTCTCAATCAACTTTTGGACCAAATCCTGACTGATAGCAGTCCATTCTTGCATAATCAATGCTTGCATTTTGCCAGAATTGGTTGGTTTTTGTTTGTCCACCCGTCTCTTGATGATTGACCACAAGTTCTCAATGGGATTAAGATCTGGGGAGTTTCCAGGCCATGGACCCAAAATCTCTATGTTTTGTTCCATGAGCCATTTAGTTATCACCTTTGCTTTATGGCAAGGTGCTCCATCATGCTGGAAAAGGCATTGTTGGGCGCCAAACTGCTCTTGGACGGTTGGGAGAAGTTGCTCTTGGAGGACATTCTGGTACCATTCTTTATTCATGGCTGTGTTTTTAGGCAAGACTGTGAGTGAGCCGATTCCCTTGGCTGAGAAGCAACCCCACACATGTATGATTTCAGGATGCTTTACAGTTGGCATGAGACAAGACTGGTGGTAGCGCTCACCTCTTCTTCTCCGAATAAGCTGTTTTCCAGATGTCCCAAACAATCGAAAAGGGGATTCATCAGAGAAAATGACTTTGCCCCAGTCCTCAGCAGTCCACTCCCTGTACCTTTTGCAGAATATCAGTCGGTCCCTGATGTTTTTTCTGGAGAGAAGTGGCTTCTTTGCTGCCCTCCTTGAAACCAGCCCTTGCTCAAAGAGTCTCCGCCTCACAGTGCGTGCAGAAGCACTCACACCAGCCTGCTGCCATTCCTGAGCAAGCTCGGCACTGCTGGTAGTCCGATCCCGCAGCTGAAACAGTTTTAAGATACGGTCCTGGCGCTTGCTGGTCTTTCTTGGGCGCCCTGAAGCCTTTTTGACAACAATGGAAGCTCTCTCCTTGAAGTTCTTGATGATGCGATAGATTGTTGACTGAGGTGCAATCTTTGTAGCTGCGATACTCTTCCCTGTTAGGCCATTTTTGTGCAGTGCAATGATGGCTGCACGTGTTTCTTAAGAGATAACCATGGTTAACTGAAGAGAAACAATGATACCAAGAACCAGCCTCCTTTTAAAGTGTCCAGTGATGTCATTCTTACTTAATCATGACTGATTGATCGCTAGCCCTGTCCTCATCAACACCCACACCTGTGTTAATGGATCAATCACTAAAACGATGTTAGCTGCTCCTTTTAAGGCAGGACTGCAATGATGTTGAAATGTGTTTTGGGGGTTAAAGTTCATTTTCTGGGCAAATATTGACTTTGCTAGTACAGTAATTGCTGTTAAGCTGATCACTCTTTGACATTCAGGAGTATATGCAAATTGCCATTGCAAAAAATGAAGCAGTAAACTTTGGAAAAATTACTATTTGTCTCATTCTCAATACTTTTGGCCATGACTGTAGTCCTTTACAAATCTCCGGTAATACCCGACCAGTCCCAGGAACTGACGTACCTCCTTGAGATTCTTCGGCTCCGGCCATTTCTGGATGGCATTGACCTTCTCCGGGTCTGGTGCTACTCCTTCTGGACTGACGATGTGCCCCAGGTACTGAACCTTCTGTTTGAGCAGGTGGCACTTGGAAGGCTAACAATTTCATCCCATACTGGGGCAACGAATCAAATACCTCCACCAGGTGCTTCAAATGGTCCTCATACGTCCTGGAGTACAGTATCACGTCATCCAGGTATAGCAGCACGGTCTCGAAGTTACGGTGTCCCAAACAGCACTCCATCAATCTCTGGAATGTTCCATGGGCGTTGCAGAGTCCGTATGGCATACTCTTGAACTCGCAGAGTCCCATCGGGGTAGTGAAGGCCGTCTTATCTCGGTCCTCCTCAGCAACTTCCTCTTGCCAGTACCCACTAGTGAGGTCATGGGTAGAGAAGTAATTTGCAGACTTTAATGCAGCCAGGGATTCCTCTATATGGGGCAAAGGGTATGCATCTTTATGTGTTATGCGATTTACCTGTCTGTAATCTACACACATTCTCATGCTTCCATCCTTTTTCCTGACCAGGACCAGGGGAGCTGCCCAGGGGCTTTCTGGTAGTGTGCTGGTGGTATTGGCCTGTAACGTTCTTTGATGGGTGGATGGTCACCTGTGGGTATATGGTGTTGTACCCCTTTAATCCTCCCAAAATCAAGTGGGTGTTTGCTGAATACCTGTTCATATTCCTGAACCACCCTGTATACACCTTGTTTTGATGGACAGGAGTGGCGTCAGTCCCAACATGGAGCTGTTGACACCAATCCTCCAACTGAGCTTCGGAGTCATTGTCCTCCACTATATCTGGTGGGGTCAAGGATTCCACTGTATGTATAGCCTCATCACTCACAGTATACAACCTGGCTACAGTGGCGTATCTTGGTAATTTAACTTCATCCTCCCCACAATTTAGGAGACGTACGGGTACCCTCCCATTGCGTACATCAACCACCCCTATAGCAGTTAAGAGTGTAGGTCTGTGCTCTAAGCTAATGGGCTCCACTACTGCCTGGTAGTTCTGTCCTTTGAGACTTATTGCTGCCCTACACCAAATCAGCATCTCACTCATTGGGGGAATCACAATGGGTATCGTGTCTGTCACCCGTACATTACCAATCTCACCACCTGTTAGCTCTACCTGTTGCTGGTACAGGAAGGCTCGTATCTCTCTCTGGAGCACCTTCCTCTGCCCTGGTTTGGCAGTGTCAGCAATCAGTTGGAGCAAAAACAACACTTCTCCCAAACAGTTACCGACAATATTTGTACCAGGTATCATGTACAAGTCTGTATCACTAGGGTTAGCTTTCACTACAATCAGTCCCTGGTCCTTTAGCTCCGCTCTCCCCACCTTCACTGTCATATCCTTAACCCCCACTATGTTAAGAGGAAGGCCGTTGGAGGCATACACAGAGAGATTCGGGGCAGGCGGCTGGAGTTCATCTACGGACCAGTACCTTTTGTAGAGGACATCAGGTATGATGGTTACCTGAGATCCAGTGTCCAGCAGGGCAGGTGTCATGATGCCATCCAGCACAATGGACAGGAAAGGTCTTCATCCCTCGAACCGATGGTACCAGCTTGATGGGCCTGCTTGATTTACTCCTGGGTGTCGGCCATCGGCCCGAGGGTTTGCTCGTTTAAAAGACAGTTCCGCGCTGTGTGGCCTGCCTTCTGGCAGTGGTAGCAGATGAAATTGGTTGTTGGTCCTCCTCTGGGGCGGCATTGTCCTCCTCCGGGGTGGCGTTGTCCTCCTACAGAGTGGCATTGTCCTACTTCTTCTTCTCATCCAGGCGACATCCTCAGGGCTGTCGGCAAGTAATATCCTTCCTTCGGCTCGGGCTCCATCTGTAGCTGCAGGGTGCTCAGGACGGTGGCCAGGGTTTTACTTAACTGGCGCACTTCAGAGCGTAGGCTGTCCAGCTCGCTAGGAGGCACTGTTTGCATCTTTGTTTCAGCCGTTAATGAAGGAGCAGTGGGTGCTGCGGGCACTGGGGTGGCCCCACCCTAGTAACGCTGGATAGCAGTATCTGATGTTTCCAGGGGCTGCAGACCCTTTATACCCATGTCCTTAAGGGTGTCAAAGGTGGCATCTGGATGGTCTAAGGCCCACCACCGTACAGTTCTGCTCTCCTCCTGGGACCTCAACCCCCTGATGAACTGTTCCGTCAGCATTTTATTTTCATCCTGTATGCTGGCTGGACTAACCTGCTTTAGGGCCTGCAGGGCTTCCTGTAAGTGTGACGCTCGCAGCCCTCACCCTGGGAAGTGGGGTTTTACTCAGAGCCGGGTCAGTGTAGGTGTCTCGGGGTTGCAGTCGCGGCCTGGACCCGGTCCGTGCCCAGGGCGGTCACAATAAAAGATGTTTAATGGGCTTTCAGGGTTGAGTGGTAATTTTCCGACTACGACACCTACGGTTCCCGGTGATGGACACCAGCGCTGTTTCAGTCCACTGAGGCCGGTGTTACAGACAGCTAAGATGGGACGGCTCCTCGCAGGCGGAGCAGGCCTCAGGGCAGTGTGAGGAAGGATGGTGGGTGCAGTGCCGGGCGCAGGAAATAACAGGCAGAAGCGGGGTGTGAAGTCATCCAGTGTTTTTACTCACTTGATGAAGTTTCAGCCGCAAAGCTTCCCTCTGCTCCTCACGGCGTGCTGCGGCCACCAGAAATGGGTCCAGCACTTTCCAGATAGATCAGGAGCACCTGTCGAGACCCCTCTGGTGTGTGTGTTCCTCTCCTAGGTGAGTTCTCCCACTGAGTCTTCACTTGACTGTTTGCGTGGTTAGAGCTAGGTGTAAGGCCGGGTCCCACTGGATAAACGCAGGTAGAGAGGTACAGGTGGCATATGCCGCTCCGTTCGTATCACTCCTGGTATCCACTAAGCCTCTGGGCTTTTCTGACTGAGACATGAAGTAACAAAGTCAGATATCGGGGGGTGGTCACCCCTCTTGCAGCAGGAGGCCCTCTGACTAGGCCAGAATAAAGAGTACAGGTGGCGTATGCCACTCCGTCTGCATCCCCCTTGGATCCTTTTGCCTGTGGAGCTTGTCTCCTCTGCTCCCCTCCAGGCCTTCTTAGGTATCGACCTTGACCGGGTAGAGGCAGTGGTTAACTCTGACCCGCTCCCCATCTCAAGGCCAGAGAACGAGGACCGTGTATCTTCAATAGGCTGCAGGTTCTGACAGAAAGCCTCAATCAGCGATGAAGATCACAATCAAAGACCTTGAACCTAAGATGGCTGTAGATTAAATATGAATGGGTAAGTGTACCCTAAAAGTGTGTTCTCCACCCTCACCCACTACATGGTTCCCCCTATCTTTTGGTTCCCCCCATCTCCTATATCCCGACCCGGGGCAGCACCCTGGTGCATTTAGGCCCCCTACAGGACAGGAGTGGTGTAGTGTTGAATGGTGAAGTGGTGTCCAGAGAGATGCTCCATCCTTACCTGGAAGAGGAGATACCACACCTCTACTGAGGTGCAGTACCCCTGTGGCGACTGAACCCTCAGGGGCGCCACATTAGCGCCAGGCGTAGTCCCGGATACTGTCCTCAGGTTTCTGGACACAGTGGTAGAACCTCATCCGGAGATCCGTCTCAGTGCGTTTTCAAAGACAGTTTGCAGTCTCTTAAAGATAATGGATACTAATTCCTGCTCTGCGGCTGGCCAGGTTTCAACTTCCCGCTCTGCGGCACCAGTCAATTGTCCCAGCACTACAGCAGCTCTCTGCTTACCAGTCATAGAATACATGTCTAGCACACTGCATATTTTTCTCTTGAATCCGGACAGGGTGTCTAGTTTGCCATTATACTTGTGAAGCCATTTCGCTCTAGGGATATACGGCAGGGCCATGGGTATCAACGGAGTCACGATCCCTGCTGGTGGAGCGGCCTGTGCAGCGCCGGGCGCAGGTTGGGCATCAGGAGCATTAACCGGTGCTCCGGCGGCTAGCTGGTTGTCGGCCATGGGTGCGCCCCCCTAATGAACCGGAGCCTACCTTCTTCACTTCTTATCAGGTAGGCCGCAGTTCCTCGGGCGATGGTCTTCTTCCAGGACCTTGCGTCACTCACGTCTGACGTCAGAGCGTCCTCTAGGCTCCTCCCAGGACCTGAAGCTTCCTGGTTCGACGTCAGGGGCGGGGCGTGTCCTGGGCTTCGCGCGCTTCCAGCGGTTATGCCTCCCTGTTTCCCACGGTTACGCCCCTCTTCTTCCCGCGTGGCGACAGGAAGATGGCGGACAATGGCGGGAAATCTCGGGAATGGCGGGAAACCTTCACCACAGTGAGTATTACAGTCTTTTAAGGCGCACAGTACCCGGTAGCAACGGGCACGGAATCCTGTTCGTGACGCCAAGGCTGACGTTCCCCCTGGCCCGTGGGGTACTCGGCAGCCTGGCCTCTGGTTGCTGGGGGATATCACAGTAGCTGGCCCGGTCCGTTACCCAGGGCGGTCAGTAAAAGAGGAATTATTTATAGGGGATTTGGAAAGTGTTCGTGACGCCACCTGTGGATTGCAGCTAAAGGGTGCCGCCGCTGCGGTGCAGTCCTCTGGAGCTGGTGTTACGGCAGCAGGGATGGTGTGGCTCTCCACAGGTAGAGCTACCTCCAGGCAGTGTAGGGGTGAATGGTGGATGCTGGTGAGAGACGGCAGGATGGTCCCGAAGGAAAGACGGACACTCACACGGGGGTAAGCTTCAGTACCTTTACTGGTGATGATGCAGGCACGGTCCAGGGTACTCCGGACGAAGGGTGCACTTTTGGACTCTCCCCAGTGAGCGAGTATAGGGCCTCCTGATCCGTGGCTTTACTCGCTAAGCTTCTGACCTGCCTGGAGCTAGGCTTAGCTTGGTTACTGTCTCTCTCTCTCCCTTGCACCAGCTGACCTGGTGGTAGGGCCTTCTCCTGGAGATCACTATCCCTGGACGCTGGGGCCTCCGTGACTCCTTGCCCTGTTACTGTAGTCAGTGTTGGTTGACCTGGGACTTGTAGTCCTCCAGGTGTCCGGTGGTCGCTACTGGGTGTAAATGGGGCCCTGTATGCGTGGACCCGGTGTCCGGTATATATCTTGGGGTGAGCCTGGTATGCTCCTCTGCCCCCTCGTTACTTCTTCCTTCTCCTCTTGCCTTCAGCCACACTCAGGGCCCTCACTCGTGCTGTAGGCCTTGACTCGCCTAAGCACAGCAGCCAGCGTGCTGCCTCTTCGCTGCTCTCTGAGCATCAGCACGCTCTCTCTCAGACTAAACACTGCACTCTGACTCTGTCTGAACAACAACTGAGCTGCCTGGCTCCACCCTCCCTATTTATATCCCTATCAGGGCTCCCTCTGCTGGTCTGAGGTGGTAGGGTGGAGGTGTGTGAATGTGTGAGGGCCTCTTGTGGAGAAGTCCATCCATGCACCTTCTGGGTTCTGTGGCACCAGTGCACAGCAGGGCGCCACATATGTATCCGTTAGGAATCAGTTCTGCTGGTTCCCAGCACAATGATACATGCAGTCAGGTGACAACTAGTGTTAGCTATGTCATTGACTAGAACAGTGCAAGTGGCTGACTCTAGTTGGCACATGACAGCAAGTGGGCAAAGCGCATCCTCGTGATTACTGGTGGAACCAGCAGAGCTCAACCATGTATATATGGTATTATACTACAAATGTATGGAATAGTGGGGGACTGCACTATTCCATACAACGGTATCCTGTAAAAGACATACAGTATTTAAGGTATTTACATTTTTTTTTTACAGTGGATGTTGAAACCACTGTATGGATTCCATAGGAGGCAACTGTTTAACATATGCCTCATGGTGTATATGCTGAACTTAGGCCATTTGGTCTTAAAGGGTTATTCCCCCCCCAAAAAAAGTTATCCCCGATTCTGATGATAAGGGATAACTTACTGAATGTTGGGGGACTGACCACTGGGACCCCCAGCAATCCTGAGAACAGGATTCTGCAGCTCAGCAATGAATGTATTGGAGGTGTCCATGCTTGACTTCTGCTCTTCATTGTCTACCGATGGAAATAACCAAGCGCAACGCTCAGCAGCTCTATAGATAATGAAGAGAGCAGAGGCCAAGCATGCACACCTCTGCTCCTTTCAGGACAAGACTGCAGAGCCCTGTTCTCAGAATCTCTGGGGAGCTCAGTAGTTGGATCCCCAGTGATCAGCAAGTTATCCCTGATGCTTGGAATAACTGGATTATTTGGTGCATAACCCTTTAAAGACCCAGGCCGATTCTCCTATTCTTTATAATTGCAGTATCATACATGAAACAAAAACAAATATGTTCACACAAACATACATACACACATAGATGCACACTTATAGATACACACATATATAGATACACATACATAAACACCCAAATACACACATACAGATACACACATAGATATATAATATACACACACACACACACATACTAATCTATGATATCAGGTGTTCAGCATGGAGGAGGTTGGCCTTACAGCTTATAGTTCACCTGGAGAGGGCTGCAGAGCCCTCTGTGGTGGATGGGGACACAGCAGCTAGGACTGATCTCAGCCTCCTGTTGCTACCTTACTGTCCCCTGTTGTGAGAACAGTGCAGGGAGCAGAAGACACAAGGTAAGTTTTGCTCGCCCTCCATTATTGTCCCCTGTGCACTGTTTGGCCTTGGCCCCCTGACTCTACAGGTGAGGTGAACAACATTCGCCATTGGGACGCGCTATGCAGGAGGCCAGAGGTTGCAGCCAGCGAGCTCTTTCACCAGTCTGGTGGGGAAAGCGCTCATTGGCCAGCGTCTCTTCCTGCATGACATGCCTCCCTTTTCAGTGTCCTCTCCCAGGCTCTGTGTACCGGAATGATTACGAGTGAGAGAGGCCCCATAGCAGACGCTTACACCTCAGCCTGCAGGGGCCCCTGTCCACCTGTGCGCCCCGGTGCAGCTGCACCGGCAGTATGTCCGCCTCTGCGTGGGTCACTGTCACAGCTGCGGGAATCACGCTGATAGCACGATCCCCACAGCACTGTGACTGGCGATAACGATCTTACCGCCAGTCACAGCCCCTGATTCCCGCGCTGTAATGCAGATGACGAGGAAACCAGGGATATTCTGGACCATGTTTGTGTTCAGGTTCGTGATCGGGAGCCCGAACACAAAGTTTTTTTTGATGTTCGGGTTTATTTGCCGAACCCAAACATCAAAACATTCTCTCTTCTCTAGTTCGTAAGAATTATATTTTTGGGGATTTAGTTGGAAACCCTGTTGTAAGAGCTCAGTACAGGATAAATGTGACCCAAATCTTATACGGATATTTGGAAGGCACAATATATAAATTAACAGCAGTTCAAGAATTATTTTTTATGCCATTCACTGTGCAGTATAATTGCAAGGTCGCACATTTAACTGAAATGAATTGCGGCATAAGGGACCTGCCGGCTCCCTGCTCTGCAATGCACAACGCCAGCCAATCATAGGCCAGCAGCTGATGTCAGCATGCACATGACTGAGGGTGCATGGCAGTGATATTATGTGCCATTATTGGTAATGTATTACAAAACAGGGCACATTATACGCAGGATGAGGGGGACATGTATACCTGGCTGGGGGACATGTATACGTGGATGGGGGCCATGTATACCTGAATGGGCGACATGTATACCTGGATGGGGACATTATACCAGGATGAGAGGCATATATACCAGGTTGAGGCACATTATACCTGGAAGGGGACAAGGATGGGGGAAATTATACCTGATAGGGAACTAGGAAGGGGGACTCTATAGCAGGAAGGGGAGCAGGTTGGGAGAAATTATCCCAGGAAGAGGCCCAGTATAGGGGACAATATTACAGGAAGGGATGTCCCTTATTATGTATTATCCTCTCTAGTTATGCATGGGGCATCCCTTATTATGTAGCATCCTCTGTTGTTAAGTAGAGATGAGCGTTGTTCTACTCGAACTGTTCGCCAATCTCAAATTCGAGCTGTTTTGGGCGGTGTTCGAGCCGGTCGGCGAACACGAACAATTTGAGAAAAATTCGGCTGTTCGAGGTTATGTTCGATAACTGTTCGTGCACCAAAATCATAACTGGATTTTTTCTCAGTAATGATGAAAATTAATGTTAATACGCAGTTTGAGTGTACAGCGGGGCGGGGGGAGGGGCAGGGGATGGATCTCTGCAGGAACAATGAAGATCTCCATTTTTTTTTCTCTTTCCCGCATTTGCAGTGGGGAGGTGCAATCTGTCAGCCAATCAGCAGCGCACACACGGAGCGAAGTGCTTTTTTTCACACAAGCAAGGGCATGTGTGATTGGCAGTGTATGTCACATGTCCTTGCCCTATAAGACCAAGCCATTTTCCCCGTCGCCACCATTTTCTCACTGCTGCAGCTGCGTGTTAGACGGCACCGCTGTTGCTGTGTGCGCTATACCTTGTTAATTTCAAGCCAATTTTCGCACAAATATACAGATAGCTTGGGAGTAGGGAATAGTTGTGATTGCAGTCCTTTTAAGGACTAGGTTACAGCATTTCCTACGACTTTTATCAGGCAGGTCTGTGCTCTTAAATAAATAGATTGTGGGAGTAAAGACTAATTGTAATTGGAGTCCTTTTCAGGACTAGGTTACATCAGTTCCTATCAGTTTTTGCCAGGCAGGTCTGTGCCAGTGCTGTGCAAGTTTTTTTCACAGCATTTGGCTGAATCTAGCAAAGCTAATCCTTTTTGGCCTATTGCAGAGTGTGTTAGTCAGTGGAGTAGCCTATCTGTGTTGCAAGATATACCACCTGTGTATAGAATACCAATTTTTTTACTGCACCTAGTGCAGTAAAATCTTTTGGGCATAGCATCATTCTATTAGTCCATCTATACTGACCTCCATCAGGTTGCAAACTGAATATAATTTTTTTCTGCATCTAGCTCTGAAAAAATATTTGGGCTTCTAGCAGTGTGTGGGACTTGGTCTATTAGTCCATCTATACTGACCTCCATCAGGTTGCAAATTAAAAATAATTTTTTTCTTCATTTAGCTCTGAAAAAATATTTGGGCTTCTAGCAGTGTGTGGGACTTGGTCTATTAGTCCATCTATACTGACCTCCATCAGGTTGCAAATTGAATAAACAAATTTTCTGCATCTAGCTCTGAAAAAATATTTGGGCTTCTAGCAGTGTGTGGGACTTGGTCTATTAGTCCATCTATACTGACCTCCATCAGGTTGCAAATTAAAAATAATTTTTTTCTTCATTTAGCTCTGAAAAAATATTTGGGCTTCTAGCAGTGTGTGGGACTTGTTCTATTAGTCCTTCTATACTGACCTCCAGCAGGTTGCAAATTGAATATAATTTTTTTCTGCATCTAGCTCTGAAAAAATATTTGGGCTTCTAGCGGTGTGTGGGACTTGGTCTATTAGTCCATCTATACTGACCTCCATCAGGTTGCAAATTAAAAATAATTTTTTTCTGCATCTAGCTCTGAAAAAATATTTGGGCTTCTAGCAGTGTGTGGGACTTGGTCTATTAGTCCATCTATACTGACCTCCATCAGGTTGCAAATTAAAAATAATTTTTTTCTTCATTTATCTCTGAAAAAATATTTGGGCTTCTAGCAGCGTGTGGGACTTGTTCTATTAGTCCATCTATACTGACCTCCATCAGGTTGCAAATTAAAAATAATTTTTTTCTGCATCTAGCTCTGAAAAAATATTTGGGCTTCTAGCAGTGTGTGGGACTTGGTCTATTTGTCCATCTATACTGACCTCCATCAGGTTGCAAATTGAATAAAAAAAATTTCTGCATCTAGCTCTGAAAAAATATTTGGGCTTCTAGCGGTGTGTGGGACTTGGTCTATTAGTCCATCTATACTGACCTCCATCAGGTTGCAAATTAAAAATAATTTTTTTCTGCATCTAGCTCTGAAAAATATTTGGGCTTCTAGCGGTGTGTGGGACTTGGTCTATTAGTCCATCTATACTGACCTCCATCAGGTTGCAAATTAAAAATAATTTTTTTCTGCATCTAGCTCTGAAAAAATATTTGGGCTTCTAGCAGTGTGTGGGACTTGGTCTATTAGTCCATCTATACTGACCTCCATCAGGTTGCAAATTGAATAAACAAATTTTCTGCATCTAGCTCTGAAAAAATATTTGGGCTTCTAGCGGTGTGTGGGACTTGGTCTATTAGTCCATCTATACTGACCTCCATCAGGTTGCAAATTCAAAATAATTTTTTTCTGCATCTAACCCAGCCAATAGTTTTGGCCTAATACCACAGTTTGGCCACTCAGCTCTGCTCGGTTACCATCCATTGTTTTTTTGTGCAAACAACTCCAGAGTTGTGAATTAGTTAACCACCAAAATGAGTGGAAAAAGGCCTGCTGCTGGTGGAAAGGGGAATAGGCGTGTTGGGAAGGGGAAAAAAGGTTGTGTCCGTGGGGTAGGTGCAGAAGAAAGACCATCTTCCAGCCAAACTAAAATGTCTACTTCTTTTAGCGGACAATGTGATAAGATCCCTTTCTTACGGCCACGCCAATCGCTACAAATTCCAGATGAGGCACAAAAACAGCAGGTGCTTCAACGGATATCAAGTGCTCCTTTAAGTGGGCTCTCCTCCACATTAACTTCAACATCACAAATACTCCAGTCCTCAAAGGTGTCACCCAAATCGCACTTGCTTCCTCACAGCTCCCAAATCTCCAGCTGCCCGTATGAGTATGAGGTAGAACAGATGGTTGAGTCTGCAGAGCTGTTTACTCATACTATAGCCTGGGAATCAGAGGTCGACTCCAGCGCTTCTGTGAATCCAGACGAGGAAATGATCTGCACTGATGCCCAGAATCTTTATGAGTCGGATCCAGGACCAGACGCAGAAGGTTCTGACCATAATGTAGACCCTCATTCCCAAACTGTAACTCCTGTTGGTGGAGACAATGAGGAAGACGATGATGAGACTCAAATACCTGATTGGAGCGACAACTTTAGTTTTTTGTCAGGGCAGGAACAGGTTGGCTCTGAGGACGACGGGTGTGATAACGCACAGGGTGATGATGATGAGGTCGGAGATCCCACTTACTGTCAACCCACAGTCAGCCAAGAGATGAGGTCAGCAGAGGAGGTGGAGGAAGATGCTAGTGACGACGAGGTCAGGTTGCGCCTTCCTGGACAGAGACGTAGTACTGGAAGCACGTCAACAACTGCATCCTCAAACACAACTCTGCCTCTCACCACAAGTCGTGGTGGCTCTTCAGGTCGCATGGGTGCTAAGCCTTGCATAGCCTGGGCATTTTTTCAGATCGATAAAGATGACCCAACTCGTGTTATCTGTAACATTTGTCAGCAAAAGCTAAGTAGAGGCCAAAAAATACATAGTTTGAGTACTTCATGCATGAACCGGCACATGGACATGAAGCATAAGTTACAGTGGGAAGCTCAGTGTGCTACAATGCGGTCTAGCCGGCCGGGCCAACCACCGTCTGCCATATCTTGTGCATCCGCGGCCTCTTCATCCTCTGTGACTGGGGGGACAGCAGTCACACCTGTTTTTGGGGCGCAGACCTGCCACCTCTTTACCCGCAACAGCCAGCGTGATTGGCAGGTCATCATTTTCTTTGGAGGTGGTAACACCAGCTGGTCTTGAGCGCTGTCCGACATCGATAGCACCACCTTTAGATCAAGGCAACCTAACATGTCCGCCTGCATCTTCCTCACAGACCGGCAGTTTGCCGGGGACACCCTTATCAACCCCGTCTAAGCACAATAGCCAGCCCTCGGTCCCTCAGATGTGGACAAGTAAAAGACCATTTCCTCCTAGCCATGAGAAAGCTAAGAGGTTGAATTTCACCATCTGCAAGCTCTTGGCTACAGAAATGCTGCCTTTCCGCCTGGTGGACACAGAGGATTTTCGAGACCTTATGTCCGTCGCAGTGCCCCAGTACCAGATGCCCAGTCGGCACTACTTCTCAAAGAAAGGTGTGCCTGCGCTCCACCAGCATGTCGCACACAACATCACCGCTTCTTTGAGAAACTCTGTGTGTGACAGGGTGCATTTCACCACAGACACTTGGACGAGTAGGCATGGACAGGGGCGTTACATGTCGCTGACTGGGCACTGGGTAACTATGGTGACAGCAGGACAAGGGGCTGCTGTCCAAGTCTTGCCGTCCCCACGAGTTGTGCGTCAATCCTCTTTATGTCATTTTTCCTCCACTGCTTCTGCCTCCTCAACCTCCTCTCGGTCTTCCACCTGCACCCAAAGCCTGTCTGGTCATGCCACAAGCTTTCTAACTGCGCAGAAGGGATCCTGCACACCTCCTTACTATGCTGGCAGTAGGGCTCAACGTCATCAGGCGGTTTTTACATTGAAATGTCTGGGAAATGTGAGTCACACAGCTGAGGAGTTGTGGTCAGCTCTGGAGAACCAATTTCATGAATGGTTGTCTCCACTGGACCTGAAACCAGGGAAGGCCGTGTGCGACAATGCTGCAAACCTGGGTGCGGCCCTTCGCCGGGGCAATGTCACACACGTGCCTTGTATGGCTCACGTGTTGAACCTGGTTGTCCAGCAATTTTTAGCCCACTATCCCAGACTAGATGGCCTTCTGCAGAGGGCACGGTCGCTGTGTGCTCACTTCCGCCGTTCGCATCCCGCAGCTCAGCGACTTACATCTCTACAGAAGTCGTTGGGCCTGCCACTTCACCGGCTAAAATGCGATGTGCCTACCCGGTGGAATTCAACTCTGCACATGTTGCAGCGACTGTGGCAGCACCGACAAGCCCTGGTGCAATACGTTCTGACGTATAGCCTGGGCCAACGAGATTCCGAGGTGGGGCAAATCACGCTGGAGGAGTGGTCTCAGATCAGGGACCTATGCACCCTTCTGCACAGTTTTGAAATGGCGACGAAGATGTTTAGTGCTGACGATGCCATTATCAGCATGACTATTCCGGTGATTTACATGCTGGAGCACATGTTAAACAGAATTCGGAGTCAGGTGGTGGCACAAGAGGAGGTGGAGGAAGTAGAGGAGGAGGAGTTGTATGCGGAAGGGCTAACATCTGCAAGGTCCAGACGGTCGGCAGCACCAGGGCGGCAGGGATGTGAGGGTGGGGGAGATGATTTTACCAGGGCGCATGGTAGCAGCCAAACTAGTGAGGAAGGTGCTGGAGCCCAGGAAGAAGTGGAGGACGAACTGATGGAAGACTCATCAGATGAGGGAGACCTTGATCACATTTCTGTTGTGCGAGGTTGGGGGGAGAGGACAGAGGAAGGAAGCATGATTGTTACCTCACCACCAACACAACAGGGACTTGGTGCTCCTGGATGCGCAACACACATGAGTGCCTTCTTGCTGCACTACCTGCAACATGACCCTCGAATTGTGAGAATTAGAAATAATCCTGACTACTGGGTTGCCACACTGTTAGATCCCCGGTACAAAAGTAAATTTGCAGAAATTATTCCTGCCATAGAAAGGGATGCACGCATGCAGGAGTATCAGCAGAGACTGTTGCAGAATCTTACATGTGCTTTTCCACAAAATACCAGTGGTGCACGTAGTGAATCTCACAGTTCCAACTTGCCAACCGTGGTCTGTATGGAATTGTTCAATAAAGGGCCCAAAATTAAGATAACATAGATGGGAGAGGTCTCTATGAATAGGAATTCCTAAGTATTTGATACCCTGTGAGGGCCAGGCAAAGGGAAAGTTGGACTGGATGGAATCCTATATGGATTTAGGGAGGGAGACATCGAGGGCCTCAGACTTCGCTGCATTGATTTTAAAATTTTACCATGTAACAAAGTGATCTATTTCAGCCATAACAGCAGGGATGGATATATGTGATTGAGTGATATATACTAGGACATCATCAGCAAATAGAGAGCACTTGTACTCGGTGCCTCCCACCTCAATCCACCTAATATTGGGGTTATGGCGAATTGATGAGAGCAGGTGCTCCGTCACTAGGATGTATAAGAGAGGGGACAGAGGACATCCCTGCCTTGTCCCATTGGTGATTGTGAAAGGTGATGAAAATGTTCTGACGCACCCCCTGGGCCTTGGGACACCCGGAGCCGGACCCTTTTTGGTGGATGCTGGTGGTTGTAGTCTTCGTGGCGGCGATCCGGTTCCGTGGCTCAGGGCGGTCAAACCAGTGGCGGAACTATTTATGTGGTTTTGATGTTTAAATGTCCGACTACGCCACCCGTGGATTGCGGTCAGAGTGAACCGCCGCTACAGGGCAGACCGCTAAGGCTGGTGTTGTGGGTGCAGCAGAGCGTAGCATAACTCCCCACGGGAGGAGTATAGCCTCAGGGCAGTGTATGCGGAGGATGGGGGTGATGGTGCAGGGCAGCAGCAGTGACGAGACGGAGTCAGTGATGCAGTTCAGGGCCTTTACTCACAGTTCTTATTATCCAGACCACGTCTGCAGGTAACGGCTGCCCACGTCGTACTGTGCTCACCAGGTGAGGGGCTCAGACAACTCCCAGATAACTTTGGAGCGCTTCACAGGACCCACTTTGTGTGTCCTTTGTCTGGCCTTTCTTACCAACACTTCTGTCCGGCTGCCTCGGGCCTCCTCTTGGTAAACTTGGCGCCAGTTTCCCTGACCCTATGTGGTGCCTTCCTAGCGGGTGGAGCAAGGGGCTGCGCCACATAAAATGTCAGAGCCTCCGGTTTCTAGCTGAGGGTCGTTTCCTGCCTCCACTAGTTCGGGGACCGGTCTCCCCCTTTGGCCTGACCCCTCCACGCAGGTGGATTCGGGCGTGCGGTGGCGACTCGCCCGTCCGCACCCCTGGGATCCCTTCATTCCTCGTTCCTGGAGCCTTCTCCGCTCCTCTTCCTTCCTTCTCCCTCTTGCAGGCCTGGGCCTCTGTTACTAGGCCCACCTCCGGAGCAGATCTCATGCAGAGCCCCTGCTCCCTGCCACTTCTGCTCAGACTTCTCTGCACTGAACTAAGATGGTGCCCACCTTTTATACTCCCTTCTCAATGCACCCAGGAACTGCTTCCTCCCTGCTCCTGCACTGCAGGGTTCCCCTTCCTCAGTGTTCCCTCCCCCCACTCCAGCCAGGGACAGGGACTGTCGTGCCCATCTCAGGGGCATATTGGTCGCCCTGCCCCACGGCAATGTGGTGTAATGCATGCAGGTGTCGGGTCCTGATCCACACTCCATCCTTATCTGAGAGTGAGATATCACACCTCTGGGTGAGGTGCAATACGTCTGTAGCAACCGAGCCCTCGGTGCTACAGTTCCATTTATCTTCAGCCTAGGTGACGTATTGTGATACAGGGCCGTGATTTTGGCTATAAAAGGGTCCCCTAGACCCCTACCCCAAGCTTTTTAAGAGAATCATATATGGCGTGCCAGGAGACTCTATGGAATGCTTTCTCAGCATCCAACGAGAGTATCTACTTACAAATTTTTAACTGCATCTAGCCCAGGAAATACTTTGTGCCTAGTAGCAGTGTCTGCTAGTCAGCGGATTATCCCGGCTGTTAAGCAAGCTACACCACCTGTAGTTTGGACACTTAATTTTTTCAAAGGAAATGCTTCGGGACCACGGGATACTTAGTGAAGAGCATCAGGAGGCACCCCAAGGCATAGGGGCTGGGACTGGCACTAGGATGCCTTGCGGTGGACAGCCGAGCTCGATCCTTATAAAAGCTTTTTAACTGCAGCAGCTTTAGTGGGCGCTACTGGAGCTGGAATTACGCGGCTGCTGGCATGAGACTTGCCCTCCAATAGATCCTTGTAAATGGATTTAAAGTGTATTCATTCAAATTAGAGGGACAATTTAAATTAAAAAGCTTAGAGCTGCCTCCACCACAGGGGGGCTCTCTCGACCCACCAGCGGACAGGCACCAGTATTGGGAGAGGGGGGCTGGCCGTCAGGGTTCACCGCGGCTCTGGCACAAACCCGGCGACACGGAGGTGGCACGGGCAGGAGCGGACTGGCCGTCTCGGCTTCTCACTTTTTGGATTTTAGAAGGGCATGACATGCCTATATCTGTGTCTCCCCCTCCTTTTACTCCTCCACCTCTTTTCTTTTCGCATGACTATATGTACTTGTCACTTTTCCATGTGTTAGTTGTGTCTTCTGAGCAGTTTGTCAGCTTTTGGACACCTTTGAAGGTGTTTTCTATGTGTTTCTATGTGTTTTTGTTTGCCTGCCATTGGTTTTAACGGTGTTCGAAGGTGTTCGACGAACAGTTCGACGAACAGTTCGGCGAACACACGGGTGTTCGACGAACCGAACCGAACTCGAACACTACGGGGGTGGCTCAACACTATTGTTAAGTACAGTACTTTACCATTATTACAGAGTAAAACACCAGGGAGAAGGTAGCGTAGATAGGGTCTTATCTGACATACCATTATTATTTATCAGAGTGTACTAACCTGATTTATGACTTAAAAGGTATTTTTAAATTATTGTACAGCTGCTACGGATCCACGAGTTGCAAAACCGACAAGCATGAAGATAGGAATAATTTGTATGTGGTCATTTCCTGAGGAAGAATTCCTTATGCCTATCTTCATTATTACATAGCATCATGTCTTGTTGTATATAGCACCATCCCTTACATAGCGTATTCTCATTATTTTTGGTATTAACATTGTCCTCTATTTATTACATAGAGTCCTCTCATGTAAGATATAAAATAAAATGACTGCTGATGAAGCAGTATCTGACCAGAAGACCAGTCCATCAGCCGCCTCAATCAGTAAAGAAGTTTTACCATGCTCCATCAGCACCCATTTTAGTTTATATCTAACAAGAGAGGACAACATGTAATAAAGAATAGGGTGCTATAAATAATGAAAATAACAAGAATCCGATATGCAAGGGACTGTGCTATACATAACCAGACAGGGCACTGTATAATAAGGAATGGCAATATACATAATGAGAGGAGACTATGTAATATATATATAATATATTATAGAAATTTTATAGCTTGGTTGCCATAGAAAGAGGGATGCCCAAGCACATGAGTTGCACAGAGGTCCCAAGCTGTAAGTGTTTGCCCTGCTAATAATAGTATGTAATGAGTACTGCAGTGATGCTTTGATTAAAGGAAATTACACTTTTCAACATTAAAATTACAACACCAAACAATAAAAAGTTATGGAGTTGTGGAATTCAGAGGATCAGTAAACATGTAAAAGGGGTTTTCCACTATTATTTATTGCTTTAATCATACTGAACTAGAGAATCATGTTCACACATCATTTTACCAAACAATGAATACTGGAAAAACAAAATCCAAAAAAACAATTGCAGAACTGTATTATTTTTGCTTTATCGCCACACTTGGAATGTTTGTTGCATTTTCCAGTACATTGCATGATAAAATAAATGAGGCAATTCAAAACTACAATCATTTCACAATAAATCAAGCCCACATTCAGCTATATCGACAGAAAACTATTGGTTATGGCTCTTGGAAGAAGGGAATGAAAAAAAGAAAACAAAGGCGGAAAAATAGAAAATCACCATGTCGGGAAGGTTTTAAATAAGCATTTGTTGCTCAGATTATTGTTCAGAGCTCATTAGAAATATTTGGTTAGTGATCGTTCTGTCCCACTCACTTCTCCTAGAATGCGGTCTCACTGGTTCCATCGCAGCAAAATGCAATTGTTTTCATTAACTTCTTTGGACATACTTTATATTCCTAGACACATCAGTGCCTTTGTCTTCAAATATGTTTTCAATATTGTCTCATAATCTTTGTCTAATCTCCCTGCAAGTCTTCCTGTTGTAGTTTTTAGGGTAGAAACTCATGGCCAAATAAATAATGCCTAAGGATTTGTAAGTGTGTACCGGGGTGTGTTCCTCAGGATACAGCTAAGTTATGGGCTAGAAAACCAACTCCTACACTAATACTTAGTTGTGTGGAAAATTAGAAAAGAAAACATTCAAAACATTATACAGACATTCAACCGGGAGGCTGAGACCCTTGTGCTGTACAGCGTGGCGTCCAAAAAATCTGGACCTACTATACTTTCTTTAAATCTACCTACTGGCGAGCCTGTCTAAGCCTTCTGCCTGTTACCTATTAACATCCTGAGAACTGGGACAATTTTATGAGTGTAACGTACTGGCTTGCCTGCGGTACTGTACAACAGCTTACAATCTTACAATCAATTACCTCTATCCCCCAAATAAATATCCCTCTCCCATCCTGATGTGACTTCAATCAACTCAGAGGAATAGTCCGTCATCAACTATATCGAAAATACCCTAACAGTTAACCAATTGCGATGGTTATTTAGCCATTAACGAAGTCTATTGAAGTTGAACAATTATCCCATACTATAATGTTCCTCAGAAACACTCTCCTGAACCAAAAATAAGTTCAAGTTTGGTCTTAAGTCTGTTGTGTGCCATGTCGGCACCTAGGCATAGATTAGGATTCTTAATTACGGAACAAACAGGAAATGTGGCAGCAAATCCTGAAGTTCTGGACTCTCATTTTGGAAATGAAAATGGCCTGAAACAGTCAATATGCCTATCTATATAACTACAGGCCCTATCTCAGTCTTGAGTATTTTGGCACCAGAATGTAGTGATGTGCACGTATGGTTACCCACTGCGGCGGCACAGCGGACCTTAGATTTCTTACCAATCCGGGTCTGCTCCAGACAAACAATCGGTGTATACAAACAGATGTGTGTCCTTCCAGCAGGTGAATTGTACCGTTGATAATATCTCTCATGCTTGGTCCTGGCCTTTTCTGTCTCTTAGCAGCATTCCTGGCAGAAATCTCCTCATATCTGGACAGATCCCGGCCATGGACACGTTCAACTCCATTCTGCCACTGCTCTGGTCTCAGTGGAATGCTTCCACAAGAGGATGTCATTGGATTCGTTCTCTCCCTGTGCTCAATAATTGCACACTGTCCCTAAGATGGCCGCACTTCCTCTTCCTGTGTTTCATATCACCTCAGATTGTTTTCCATCTCTAACTTTCTATATGTATCTTACAGTCATTCAGTAATTCTTAGGCAGCAGCGACATCTTGTGACCGAGTAACAACATTACTGAAGATGATCAAACCTATTTACAACAGGTACAGGATTATACTGATGCGGACACAGGTATACACATTTATACCACCCTGGTGAGCCGACACACATCTCACAGTTTTATAATTAATACAATCTCATGTATGCCTGTGTTTATGCACTCCGCTTGCAAAAAAATTACAAATATCAATACAATTATTTACATGACAGACAGCTTCCACTGAGAAAACTACCTGCTGGTTTCCTTATCAAGTCTGGTGTTTAACTTTGCATGTGTACTATAAAACTTAGAATTGATTTGCAGGACCCAGGTTGTCAGCTGCATTAGTAATCTGTGGTCACTGCTTGGTAACTGTGAGAACCTCCTATAATATCATGGCATTTGCAAGTCTTCTGTTGGTTAGCCCGCCTTGCACAAAATCAGAAGTCTGTTATACCGCATTGATAATGATAGGAAACTCTTCTCAGGGCTCCTATCCAGCACCCTTAGATTATTGACATTGCTGATGGATCAGGTCCTGCAAATCGATTCAGGATAATTCTATAGTGTACCTTAGATGATAATTTAAAATTCTGCCTTTGCACTAGATTTGGTAGTAAAAAGTCACACAGAAGATTAGGAAGCAAACAAAGTATCCAGTAGGGATCTGTTTAAAGGAAATCTGTTAGAAAGATTTCACCCCCAAACTATTTATAGGTGCATGGAGCTTTTTCAAAGACAAGCCCAGCAATGCCAATATATGGCAAGAACATTGCTCAATTACTGAGAATTCAGCGTTTAATTTGACATGAAAATGAGGCTGCAGATCTGAAGTTTGTGTCACTCCAGCTCTATTACACATCCAACAATCCTCCTCCTACTCGAGTTCAGGCAAAGAAGCTATCACTCAAGCAGGAAGTGGTGGTCCTGGGCAGGGAATAGAGCTGGAGTGAGAGAGGCTTCAGATCACGAATTGCTCTTCATCATCCATCGTTTGAATATCAGTTCAGACACTGATATTGTAAATGTAAAATAATTGCTGGACTTGTCTTTGAAAGAACTTTATGCACATATATATTATAGTTTAATATGTGAAATCCTGCAGACAGATTTCCTTTAGCCTCATATGAGCCATTGTGAAACCTATCTATAATATGGAAAACTAATTGCAAGACATTGTTTTTTTTTGTCTCTTTGGGTAAAATTAAGGAAAAACAGTATTTCTCTAGTATTTGTTTA
Source organism: Phyllobates terribilis (assembly GCF_046119375.1). Taxonomy (NCBI): domain Eukaryota; kingdom Metazoa; phylum Chordata; class Amphibia; order Anura; family Dendrobatidae; genus Phyllobates; species Phyllobates terribilis. The sequence goes on from NW_027362762.1 coordinate 505,435,219, forward strand.
AATTCTTGAGGACAATTCAAATAAAACTCCTATTATTTAAAGGTAAAGAAGTATCCTCTTAAAGCGAATCCCCGCAGCACACAGTGCATGTGCTGGGGGGATTCATAAGTCTGCAGTTACACAGAGTGACTGCAGACTTATCGATTTGGACTGGACAACCCCTATAATGTATTGCAGTCATCATACTATGTAGCACTGGATACTTACAATTACTCATTTTGCCCTTCTACCCAGTAAATTCTTCTGTTTTCCATTAAGTCTGTGACATCATGTGATTAAAAACTGACCAGCTGAATCCTTCAAAGCTCTATGAAGAAACAGGAGGTCAAATTTCCCTGTATGAGTCATAAGTCTCTGCAAAAGTCCATGGCAGGGAGAGAAGAGAGAAATTGGGTCAAGAGTTGAAGAAGGGAAGGATAAATGCAGTAACAAAAGACTTTCTGTTTATACAGAGATCAATGTAATAAAATTACAAGGAAAATGTATATAAAATATTGGTAGGTCAAATAAAAAATTTAATTTGTGTAACTTGTGGTGGAGATATTTTGATCACATATTGATGTATGAACAGACACTTAGATAAATCTAGCTCAAATTACGTGAGCTGTAATTTTACTTGTTGTTTGTAGCGTCGGCGTCCCTGCCTCCTGCTAGGCAGGGACGCTGTTCCCCTCACCTCTCCACTCTGAGCCCGGCGTCTTCCTCCCGCTCTGCTGGCAGCGCGCGCTGCTTCCCGGCCACGGTGCTTAGGGCGCGCGCGCGCGCGCTCCCCCTCTCTTAGAAGGGCCGCGTGCGCCGTCCTAAGGAATCGCCGGCCAATGGCCGGAGGACTTCACCATATATAAGGCACCTCCTCCAAAATGGAGGTGCCCGAGCAATGTTGTTGCAAAGCCTTCACTCTGCTTCAGCCCTCAGGTCCCGTTACCAGTTACCTGCCTGTCACCTGTCAGATTCCTGCTTGATTACTGCCTGATATCCGTTTACCTGCTTGCAAGCCTGCGGTCCGACTGTCTGCCTTCCGACACCTGTCAGTCTGTCTATGGACCAGCCTGCCCGCTCACCTGGGAGCGCTCACCTGCTACCTGCCTGCTAGCCTACCTGGAGGCTCCGCTGTCACTTGCCGTGAGTACCCGTCCTTCTACCCAGAGACTGTCCCTGTCACTTGCCGTGACTACCTGCCCTTCTACCCAGAGACTGTCCCTGTCACTTGCCGCGACTACCTGCCCTTCTACCCAGAGACTGTCCCTGTCACTTGCCATGACTACCTGCCCGTCTTCCCTGGGAGCCACCCGCTTCCTTACAAGGACCGCCCCCTTGTATAGTTGCTCAGAGGTTCCGCCTCCCAGACCCGTTACATTGTTGTACATTAAAGAAAGAAAAAAAAACATCTTGAGGAAGAAATGCGTCCGGACGCATGAGAGGCATTTAAAGGGCAAGTGTAGGGCCTGATTATTGCAGTGGTAGCTGTGGACTGCCCTTGTCAGGGCGGGAGCAAAAGGAGCATCAGGGCAGTGCAGCATCCCCTTCTAGGGCGGAATAGGGGCAGAACCAGATGCTATTACCTACATGCTGCCGGGTTCCTCCTTCCTGATGTCTGTTTCCTTCCTTTAGGCAACTCCATGACAAACTACCACTGACAACTCCACAACGGGTGAGGATGTTCATTTTTTACATATTTTTATTATGTCTTATTCACCATTGGGGTGATTGATGGTATGTGCTTTACCTAATAGTCTAGCACACAATATATTTGTTCCATAATTGATATGCATATGGTTGATGTCTACTGCGCATGGGTTACCTAATAATACAATGCACGCTTGGTTCTACAAAATAGATGCATATCGATTGTTAATGATATTGCCATTTGGCTCTTGTTCCATTTCTTGTCCACATTAGTTGATTTTTGTCTGGATGGGTCTTTAACTCCACAATGTACATCCCATTCCTACTCTATGTGGAGTCTTATACCCGTCCGGATTGTATGCAATAGTGCAACAGTATATCCCTTTGTAGCACCATACACAGCTTTTGGATACTGTTGCACAGCTTCACTGACCTTACAGGTCTTATTGCTTTTATAAAGTGTTGTGTATTTTTATTAAATAGCTGATTACAGGTTATGTTTTAAGATACCCTTGCTGCTCCTTCTGTATAATCAGTGGGTTTGATATTATTGGGTGTTTATCACGCTTTGCTGTTTGGATCTATAATCAAGTAGGATATGGCAGGTTTCCTGTCAGTAGGATTGAATACTGAGTTGTGGTTGCAGAGGCGAAAGAGGTCTTCTTGGGCCAAGGATTCACACAGAAAAAGTACACTCCATCTTATAATGCAGCATTTAGGGAGCTCACAGAGACTTATAAGGACCAGATCGCCACATGGTGGGAAGTACGTAGTCTGTAAAGCTACATAAAGGCTGGGATCGTACCATGGGGTCTACGGATAAACCTGTCCAAAGGACCTAAACATAAGAGCCCTGAGTTCACCACTAAATGGGATCAGGAAGCGACCAGTAGCTCGCTACACTTCATGCAGTTGTTATTAGAAGAGGAACAACAATCATTGTCTCTTCAAAATGAAAAATTAAAGGTGCAGGTTGAGATCACTAAGAAATTTGTCAGAGCCAGACTTTTTTGCTAAAGAAACCAAGCTACAGAATACTGTAGAACGCTTCCAATACCATTTAAAGGAAAGGAAGCATAAACAATACTCCAGAGATATTCAGGATTTCAAAGATAATAAAGCCTATTTGGTCATCAACAATAAATCAAACACCATTGAGTGAGAGACAGATCTATCTTCAACAGAAAATGGATTTTTGGACTCCCAAAGTAGGGACCGGAACCAGAGAGGGAGGGGTTAGACCCGGGGCGCCCCAAGGTCTAATGATAGACAATTTAATCCTCCCCTCTTTTTTTAGACCAGCCATACCCAAGAAGGAGTCGCATGCAACAAAATTGCAATTGAAATCAGATATTACAAGACTTTTGAGTGATCTAGAAAGGGGAATCCTTAGTAAAGGATTATCATTTATCCCAAGCTCTGACTTTGACCTATTTAGAACCATTAAGGACCTCAACCTGTTCCCTCGTAAACTCTGTAGGAGGAAACACTTTATTCGACAAGACAACCGTATTTGTAACGATCTAGGCATCACAGACGAACTGCTACCCGCCGTGAGGCTGATAAACAGCATAGGTGGCGAAAACCAGGCCTTTTATGTCCCTTAAGTCTAAAAGTAATAAAACTCCGCCACCCACCAGTGACATTTTGGCCATTGACGTCTTTAACAATCTGACCACCCAGGACCTTAAGACCATGGCATGACAGAAACATCATCAGGGTTTTAATCTTGATAAATCAGAGATCATGGTTTTGAACCAACTGGAGAAGAACAACCACATTGTCATCAAACCCTCGGATAAGGGAGGAAATGTGGTTGTCCTCAATACCTCCCACTACAAGCAAATTTGTGAGGACCTCCTAAGCGATCGACAGGGCTATGAGATTTTACCTTTTAACCCTACTGAAAAATACATTAAGGAATTGAAGGGAATTCTCGATGAAGGACTGGAAACTAGAGTAATCAGTTAAGCAGAATATGAGTTCATGTTACCAACACACCCGGTCACTGCAACCATTTACTGCTTACCAAAGATACATAAGGGCTTGGAAAATTTAAAGGGAAGGCCCATTTTATGAGGTATCAATAGCCTAACACAGAATTATGGTATTTGTCTTTATTCTGTCCTTAAACCCTTTGTAGTAGCTCTTCAGTCCTCTGTACGCGATACTCCAGACCATCTTCTGAAATTGGAGGGACTCACGTTGGACCCAGATGTTCAGCTGGGTAGCATTGACGTAAAATCCCTTTATTCGTCCATTCCCCATGATACGGGTCTGGCCGCCATGCAGTATTTACTGAGCATGAGGGATTGCCAATGCCAGGCACATAACGAGTTTGTACTCAGGCTTCTAAGGTCTCACCAGAAATTACTTTCTCTTTGACCGCAGGATTTTCCACCAGCTCAGGGGCACTGACATGGGCAGTCCGTGCGCACCATCTTACACAAATCTGTTCCTGGGCTGGTGGGAAGCAACTGCGGTCATTTGGTGGATATCTGGAAAATCATACTGAGAAGATTGAATTATGGACACGATATATTGACGATGTCTTTGTAGTATGGAAGGGCGGTCTAAATGAGTTTGATGAGTTCATCTTTGCGCTCAACCAGAATGATATCAGTATGTTCTTCACCTCAGTATTAGAGGAGACCTTCTTACCGTTCCTTGATATTGTAATTACCAAAAAAAACACTGGCGAAATTGCCACACGCACGTTCAGAATGCCTACGGCAGCAAACTCTTTTTTAAGATGGGAGAGCAATCACCCCATGCATCTGAAAAAAAGGTATACCTAAAGGGCAGTACTTCAGAATCAGGAGAAACTGCACTTACATTTTGGCCTTTGAACAACCAGCCAGGAAATTAAGGACAAGATTCAGAGATAGAGGGTACCTGGATCATATCTTGAGACGGGCCTATCATTTTGCAAAAGCTCAAAATTGTTCAAATTTACTTAGACCAAGAGTGAGAACTACAGACAACAAGAACATTAGATTCATTACCACTTATGATAATGGAGCTCATCAGATCTATGAGATCCTTGGCAGACATTGGTCTGTACTCCAGATGGATGGCGAACTGAAAAATCTTCTGGCAGACGGACTCAAGATTACATTCAGAACGGGGAGGTCTATTAGCGATAGACTAGTACACAGTCATTACAGCATATCCCGTACCCCTACCTGGCTCGAAAACCATAAAGGCTGCTTTCAGGTCATAATTGCATAGCATGCCCACGTATACACACGGGCACACATTTCAGGAGTAACATCACTAAATTAGACACTTTATTATTTGTCGATCATAGGAAGTGGTCTATAAGGCTACCTGTGAGTGCCGCCTAGAATACATAGGGAAAACAATACGAGAACTCCGGCGCTGGATCGGCAAGCATCTTGGGGACATCGAGCATTCTAGAGACACACCCCTCGCTAGACATATTAATAATCCTAGAAAACACTTGGGCCAACATATTCAGAGACTCACGGGTCAGTGGTGACAACAAGGACCGGTTCACCACTCATGACTAGAGATGAGCGTTGTTCTACTCGAACTGTTCGCCAATCTCAAATTCGAGCTGTTTTGGGCGGTGTTCGAGCCGTTCGGCGAACACGAACAATTTGAGAAAAATTCGGCTGTTCGAGGTTATGTTCGATAACTGTTCGTGAACCAAAATCATAACTGGATTTTTTCTCAGTAATGATGAAAATTAATGTTAATACGCAGTTTGAGTGTACAGCGGGGTGGGGGGAGGGGCAGGGGATGGATCTCTGCAGGAACAATGAAGATCTCCATTTTTTTTTCTATTTCCCGCATTTACAGTGGGGAGGTGCAATCTGTCAGCCTATCAGCAGCGCACACACGGAGCGAAGTGCTTTTTTTCACACAAGCAAGGGCATGTGTCATTGGCAGTGTATGTCACATGTCCTTGCCCTATAAGACCAAGCCATTTTCCCCGTCGCCACCATTTTCTCACTGCTGCAGCTGTGTGTTAGACGGCACCGCTGTTGCTGTGTGCGCTATACCTTGTTAATTTCAAGCCAATTTTCGCACAAATATACAGATAGCTTGGGAGTAGGGAATAGTTGTGATTGCAGTCCTTTTAAGGACTAGGTTACAGCATTTCCTACGACTTTTATCAGGGAGGTCTGTGTTCTTAAATAGATAGGTTGTGGGAGTAAAGACTAATTGTAATTGGAGTCCTTTTCAGGACTAGGTTACATGAGTTCCTATCAGTTTTTGCCAGGCAGGTCTGTGCCAGTGCTGTGCAAGTTTTTTTCACAGCATTTGGCTGAATCTAGCAAAGCTAATCCTTTTTGGCCTATTGCAGAGTGTGTTAGTCAGTGGAGTAGCCTATCTGTGTTGCAAGATATAACACCTGTGTATAGAATACCAATTTTTTTACTGCACCTAGTGAAGTAAAATCTTTTGGGCATAGCATCATTCTATTAGTCCATCTATACTGACCTCCATCAGGTTGCAAACTGAATATAATTTTTTTCTGCATCTAGCTCTGAAAAAATATTTGGGCTTCTAGCAGTGTGTGGGACTTGGTCTATTAGTCCATCTATACTGACCTCCATCAGGTTGCAAATTAAAAATAATTTTTTTCTTCATTTAGCTCTGAAAAAATATTTGGGCTTCTAGCAGTGTGTGGGACTTGTTCTATTAGTCCTTCTATACTGACCTCCAGCAGGTTGCAAATTGAATATAATTTTTTTCTGCATCTAGCTCTGAAAAAATAGTTGGGCTTCTAGCGGTGTGTGGGACTTGGTCTATTAGTCCATCTATACTGACCTCCATCAGGTTGCAAATTAAAAATAATTTTTTTCTGCATCTAGCTCTGAAAAAATAGTTGGGCTTCTAGCGGTGTGTGGGACTTGGTCTATTAGTCCATCTATACTGACCTCCATCAGGTTGCAAATTAAAAATAATTTTTTTCTGCATCTAGCTCTGAAAAAATATTTGGGCTTCTAGCAGTGTGTGGGACTTGGTCTATTAGTCCATCTATACTGACCTCCATCAGGTTGCAAATTAAAAATAATTTTTATCTGCATCTAGCTCTGAAAAAATATTTGGGCTTCTAGCAGTGTGTGGGACTTGGTCTGTTAGTCCATCTATACTGACCTCCATCAGGTTGCAAATTAAAAATAATTTTTTTCTGCATCTAGCTCTGAAAAAATATTTGGGCTTCTAGCAGTGTGTGGGACTTGGTCTATTAGTCCATCTATACTGACCTCCATCAGGTTGCAAATTAAAAATAATTTTTATCTGCATCTAGCTCTGAAAAAATATTTGGGCTTCTAGCAGTGTGTGGGACTTGGTCTATTAGTCCATCTATACTGACCTCCATCAGGTTGCAAATTAAAAATAATTTTTTTCTGCATCTAGCTCTGAAAAAATATTTGGGCTTCTAGCAGTGTGGGACTTGGTCTATTAGTCCATCTATACTGACCTCCATCAGGTTGCAAATTAAAAATAATTTTTTTCTTCATTTAGCTCTGAAAAAATATTTGGGCTTCTAGCAGTGTGTGGGACTTGTTCTATTAGTCCTTCTATACTGACCTCCAGCAGGTTGCAAATTGAATATAATTTTTTTCTGCATCTAGCTCTGAAAAAATATTTGGGCTTCTAGCTGTGTGTGGGACTTGGTCTATTAGTCCATCTATACTGACCTCCATCAGGTTGCAAATTAAAAATAATTTTTATCTGCATCTACAGTACCTCTGAAAAAATATTTGGGCTTCTAGCAGTGTGTGGGACTATTTGTATTAGTCCATCTATACTGACCTCCATCAGGTTGCAAATTCAAAATAATTTTTTTCTGCATCTAACCCAGCCAATAGTTTTGGCCTAATACCACAGTTTGGCCACTCAGCTCTGCTCGGTTACCATCCATTGTTTTTTTGTGCAAACAACTCCAGAGTTGTGAATTAGTTAACCACCAAAATGAGTGGAAAAAGGCCTGCTGCTGGTGGAAAGGGGAATAGGCGTGTTGGGAAGGGGAAAAAAGGTTGTGTCCGTGGGGTAGGTGTTAAAGCAACAGTAACATCTGCAGAAGAAAGACCATCTTCCAGCCAAACTAAAATGTCTACTTCTTTTAGCGGACAATGTGATAAGATCCCTTTCTTACGGCCACGCCAATCGCTACAAATTCCAGATGAGGCACAAAAACAGCAGGTGCTTCAACGGATATCAAGTGCTCCTTTAAGTGGGCTCTCCTCCACATCAACTTCAACATCACAAATACTCCAGTCCTCAAAGGTGTCACCCAAATCGCACTTGCTTCCTCACAGCTCCCAAATCTCCAGCTGCCCGTCTGAGTATGAGGTAGAACAGATGGTTGAGTCTGCAGAGCTGTTTACTCATACTATAGCCTGGGAATCAGAGGTCGACTCCAGCGCTTCTGTGAATCCAGACGAGGAAATGATCTGCACTGATGCCCAGAATCTTTATGAGTCGGATCCAGGACCAGACGCAGAAGGTTCTGACCATAATGTAGACCCTCATTCCCAAACTGTAACTCCTGTTGGTGGAGACAATGAGGAAGACGATGATAAGACTCAAATACCTGATTGGAGCGACAACTTTAGTTTTTTGTCAGGGCAGGAACAGGTTGGCTCTGAGGACGACGGGTGTGATAACGCACAGGGTGATGATGATGAGGTCGGAGATCCCACTTACTGTCAACCCACAGTCAGCCAAGAGATGAGGTCAGCAGAGGAGGTGGAGGAAGATGCTAGTGACGACGAGGTCAGGTTGCGCCTTCCTGGACAGAGATGTAGTACTGGAAGCACGTCAACAACTGCATCCTCAAACACAACTCTGCCTCTCACCACAAGTCGTGGTGGCTCTTCAGGTCGCATGGGTGCTAAGCCTTGCATAGCCTGGGCATTTTTTCAGATCGATAAAGATGACCCAACTCGTGTTATCTGTAAAATTTGTCAGCAAAAGCTAAGTAGAGGCCAAAAAATACATAGTTTGAGTACTTCATGCATGAACCGGCACATGGACATGAAGCATAAGTTGCAGTGGGAAGCTCAGTGTGCTACAATGCGGCCTAGCCGGCCGGGCCAATCACCGTCTGCCATATCTTGTGCATCCGCGGCCTCTTCATCCTCTGTGACTGGGGGGACAGCAGTCACACCTGTTTTGGGGCGCAGACCTGCCACCTCTTTACCCGCAACAGCCAGCGTGATTGGCAGGTCATCATTTTCTTTGGAGGTGGTAACACCAGCTGGTGTTGAGCGCTGTCCGACATCGATAGCACCACCTTTGGATCAAGGCAACCTAACATGTCCGCCTGCATCTTCCTCACAGACCGGCAGTTTGCCGGGGACACCCTTATCAACCCCGTCTAAACACAATAGCCAGCCCTCGGTCCCTCAGATGTGGACAAGTAAAAGACCATTTCCTCCTAGCCATGAGAAAGCTAAGAGGTTGAATTTCACCATCTGCAAGCTCTTGGCTACAGAAATGCTGCCTTTCCGCCTGGTGGACACAGAGGATTTTCGAGACCTTATGTCCGTCGCAGTGCCCCAGTACCAGATGCCCAGTCGGCACTACTTCTCAAAGAAAGGTGTGCCTGCGCTCCACCAGCATGTCGCACACAACATCACCGCTTCTTTGAGAAACTCTGTGTGTGACAGGGTGCATTTCACCACAGACACTTGGACGAGTAGGCATGGACAGGGGCGTTACATGTCGCTGACTGGGCACTGGGTAACTATGGTGACAGCAGGACAAGGGGCTGCTGTCCAAGTCTTGCCGTCCCCACGAGTTGTGCGTCAATCCTCTTTATGTCAAAGTTCCTCCACTGCTTCTGCCTCCTCAACCTCCTCTCGGTCTTCCACCTGCACCCAAAGCCTGTCTGGTCATGCCACAAGCTTTCTAACTGCGCAGAAGGGATCCTGCACACCTCCTTACTATGCTGGCAGTAGGGCTCAACGTCATCAGGCGGTTTTTACATTGAAATGTCTGGGAAATGTGAGTCACACAGCTGAGGAGTTGTGGTCAGCTCTGGAGAACCAATTTCATGAATGGTTGTCTCCACTGGACCTGAAACCAGGGAAGGCCGTGTGCGACAATGCTGCAAACCTGGGTGCGGCCCTTCGCCGGGGCAATGTCACACACGTGCCTTGTATGGCTCACGTGTTGAACCTGGTTGTCCAGCAATTTTTAGCCCACTATCCCAGACTAGATGGCCTTCTGCAGAGGGCACGGTCGCTGTGTGCTCACTTCCGCCGTTCGCATCCCGCAGCTCAGCGACTTACATCTCTACAGAAGTCGTTGGGCCTGCCACTTCACCGGCTAAAATGCGATGTGCCTACCCGGTGGAATTCAACTCTGCACATGTTGCAGCGACTGTGGCAGCACCGACAAGCCCTGGTGCAATACGTTCTGACGTATAGCCTGGGCCAACGAGATTCAGAGGTGGGGCAAATCACGCTGGAGGAGTGGTCTCAGATCAGGGACCTATGCACCCTTCTGCACAGTTTTGAAATGGCGACGAAGATGTTTAGTGCTGACGATGCCATTATCAGCATGACTATTCCGGTGATTTACATGCTGGAGCACATGTTAAACAGAATTCGGAGTCAGGTGGTGGCACAAGAGGTGGTGGAGGAAGTAGAGGAGGAGGAGTTGTATGCGGAAGGGCTAACATCTGCAAGGTCCAGACGGTCGGCAGCACCAAGGCGGCAGGCATGTGAGGGTGGGGGAGATGGTTTTACCAGGGCGCATGGTAGCAGCCAAACTAGTGAGGAAGGTGCAGGAGCCCAGGAAGAAGTGGAGGACGAACTGATGGAAGACTCATCAGATGAGGGAGACCTTGATCACATTTCTGTTGTGCGAGGTTGGGGGGAGAGGACAGAGGAAGGAAGCATGATTGTTACCTCGCCACCAACACAACAGGGACTTGGTGCTCCTGGATGCGCAACACACATGAGTGCCTTCTTGCTGCACTACCTGCAACATGACCCTCGAATTGTGAGAATTAGAAATAATCCTGACTACTGGGTTGCCACACTGTTAGATCCCCGGTACAAAAGTAAATTTGCAGAAATTATTCCTGCCATAGAAAGGGATGCACGCATGCAGGAGTATCAGCAGAGACTGTTGCAGAATCTTACATGTGCTTTTCCACAAAATACCAGTGGTGCACGTAGTGAATCTCACAGTTCCAACTTGCCAACCGTGGGACCGTCAAGTGTTCAGCACTCAAACCGTAACAGAACCACAGTATCTGCTGGTAACATCAATTTTGCGGAATCATTTCACCACTTTTTTAGCCCATCCTTTGCAAGGCCACAGGAGACAAGAAGTCTGACACATAGTCAACGCCTAGAGACGATGGTACAGGAGTATCTCCAAGTAAACATTGAAGCCACGACTGTGTCACTGGACCCTTGCTCTTTTTGGGCTTCCAATCTGGATAAATGGCCGGAGCTAGCCACTTACGCCTTGGAGATCTTGTCATGCCCCGCAGCCAGCGTTCTGTCTGAACGTGTGTTCAGCGCTGCTGGTGGTGTGCTGACAGATAAGCGCACGCGGCTCTCCACTGATTATGAACGTGAGTCTGTCTACATTAAGATGAACAAATCATGGATCCGAAACGACTTTTCTACCCCTGTGTCATCCTGGGGAGAGTAAAAGCTTGATGATTGGTTAAAATCACCCTACCAACCGTTTTAAGCTTTCAAATTACTAATCATGTTTATCTGTATCTTGACTGGAAAATAATTTGGGCTTTGTAGCAGTGTGCAGCACTGATCCTATTAGGCCATCTATACTAAAGCTTCACCAGATTTAAAATTAAAAATAATTTTTAGCTGCATCTAGCCCGGAAAATAATTTTGGGGCTCCGAGATGCGCAAGGCACATAAGTGCCTTCTTGCTGCACTACCTGCAGCATGACCCTCATATTGTCAGAATTCGAAGTAATCATGACTACTGGGTTGCCACACTCTTAGATCCCCCAAACTTTTCGATCAACCTTTTCATTTTAATAAAGACCAAAAAAATGGTCATTTTTGAAATTATAAGCATTAGCAGGTTGTTAGAAACTGAAATCAAACAGTTTTCAACTCAAAACTTTATTCTAGGTGATGTTACATTTTCACATAGGACCCCTTGTTCGAAATGAGCTTCTGAACTCTCTCGTCCATTGAATTTGTCAGGTTTTGGATGGTTTCTGCTTCAATTGTTTTGCATGAGGACAGAATACCCTCCCAGAGCTGTTGCTTAGATGTGAACTGCCTCCCGCCATCATAGACACTCCTTTTAATGATGCTCCAAAGGTTCTGAATGGGGTAGAGGTCAGGGGAGCATGGGGGTCACACCATAAGTTTGTCCCCTTTTATGCCCATATCAGCCAGAGATGCAGATGTTTTATGTGCAGCATGAGATGGTGCATTATCATGCAGAAAAATGATCTTGCTGTGAAATACACGGTTCTTCTTCTTGAACCATGGCAGGAAGTGCTGTTTGAGAAAATCCACATACATTATGGAGTTCATCTTTAGCGCCTTCAGGGATCCTAAAGGGGCCGACAATCTCTCTCCCCATGATTCCAGCCCAAAACATTACTCCACCTCCTCCTTGTTGGCGCTGTAGCCGTGTTTGCGTGGGGTGTCCATCAACCAGCCATCCTCCACTCCATTCATCTGGACCATCGAGCGCTGCACGGCACTCATCCGTGAACAAAACAGTTTTGAAATCAGTCTTCATGTAATGTTTGGCCCACTGGAGCCGTTTCTGCTTGTGTGAAGTGGATAGAGGAGGTCGACAGGATGTTGTATGCACAGCTGCAAACCTCTGAAGGACCCTGCATCTTGTTGTTCGGGGGACGTTGGAGGCACAAGCAGCTTCAAAAACTTGTCTGCTGCTATGACAAGGCTTTTTTGCCGCTGCTCTTTCAACCTGACGTAATTGCCTGTAGGAAAGAGTCCTCAATTTGCCCTTATCAGCACGCACACGTGTGTACTGTGAATCAGCTACATACTTCTTGATTGCCAAGACACTTCATCCTGATCATCGCACAATGTTGATTGTAGTCATGCCTTGACCTAAACACTCCACAATTTGTTGCTTCTCAGCAGCCGACACATCCTTTTTCTTTCCCATTTTGGCAGAAAATGTAGGCTGCTTAATAATGTGAGAGAGCCTTCTTAAGTAGTCTTGCCTTTCATTGGACACACCTGCCAAACTAATTAGCACAGGTGTCTGCAATTGCTTACAGTGATATAAAGAGCCCTGACACACATCACCATCAATGAGTTTAACTGACAAACAAACAAATTCTTCCCTTATCACTCCTAAACACTTTTTGTATAATAATTTGGAATGCAGTGTACATGTGCTTTTCCACAAAACACCAGTGGTTCACGTAGTGAATCTTACAGTTCTAACTTGCCAACCGTGGTCTGTATGGAGTTGTTCAATAAAGGGCCCAAAATTAAGATAACATAGATGGGAGAGGTCTCTATGAATAGGAATTCCTAAGTATTTGATACCCTGTGAGGGCCAGGCAAAGGGAAAGTTGGACTGGATGGAATCCTATATGGATTTGGGGAGGGAGACATCGAGGGCCTCAGACTTCGCTGCATTGATTTTAAAATTTTACCATGTAACAAAGTGATCTATTTCAGCCATAACAGCATGGATGGATATATGTGATTGAGTGATATATACTAGGACATCATCAGCAAATAGAGAGCACTTGTACTCGGTGCCTCCCACCTCAATCCACCTAATATTGGGGTTATGGCGAATTGATGAGAGCAGGTGCTCCGTCACTAGGATGTATAAGAGAGGGGACAGAGGACATCACTGCCTTGTCCCATTGGTGATTGTGAAAGGTGATGAAAATGTTCTGACGCACCCCCTGGGCCTTGGGACACCCGGAGCCGGACCCTTTTTGGTGGATGCTGGTGGTTGTAGTCTTCGTGGCGGCGACCCAGTTCCGTGGCTCAGGGCGGTCAAACCAGTGGCGGAACTATTTATGTGGTTTTCATGTTTAAATGTCCGACTACGCCACCCGTGGATTGCGGTCAGAGTGAACCGCCGCTACAGGGCAGACCACTGAGGCTGGTGTTGTGGGTGCAGCAGAGCGTAGCATAACTCCCCACGGGAGGAGTATAGCCTCAGGGCAGTGTATGCGGAGGATGGGGGTGATGGTGCAGGGCAGCAGCAGTAACGACACGGAGTCAGTGATGCAGTTCAGGGCCTTTACTCACAGTTCTTATTATCCAGACCACGTCTGCAGGTAACGGCTGCCCACGTCGTACTGTGCTCACCAGGTGAGGGGCTCAGACAACTCCCAGATAACTTTGGAGCACTTCACAGGACCCCCTTTGTGTGTCCTTTGTCTGGCCTTTCTTACCAACACTTCTGTCCGGCTGCCTCGGGCCTCCTCTTGGTAAACTTGGCGCCAGTTTCCCTGACCCTATGTGGTGCCTTCCTAGCGGGTGTAGCGAGGGGCTGTGCCACATAAAATGTCAGAGCCTCCGGTTTCTAGCTGAGGGTCGTTTCCTGCCTCCACTAGTTCGGGGACCGGTCTCCCCCTTTGGCCTGACCCCTCCACGCAGGTGGATTCGGGCGTGCGGTGGCGACTCGCCCGTCCGCACCCCTGGGATCCCTTCATTCCTCGTTCCTGGAGCCTTCTCCGCTCCTCTTCCTTCCTTCTCCCTCTTCCAGGCCTGGGCCTCTGTTACTAGGCCCGCCTCCGGAGCAGAGCTCATGCAGAGCCCCTGCTCCCTGCCACTTCTGCTCAGACTTCTCTGCACTGAACTAAGATGGTGCCCACCTTTTATACTCCCTTCTCAATGCACCCAGGAACTGCTTCCTCCCTGCTCCTGCACTACAGGGTTCCCCTTCCTCAGTGTTCCCTCCCCCCACTCCAGCCAGGGACAGGGACTGTCGTGCCCATCTCAGGGGCATATTGGTCACCCTGCCCCACGGCAATGTGGTGTAATGCATGCAGGTGTCGGGTCCTGATCCACACTCCATCCTTACCTGAGAGTGAGATATCACACCTCTGGGTGAGGTGCAATACGTCTGTAGCAACCGAGCCCTCAGGGTGCTACAGTTCCATTTATCTTCAGCCTAGGTGACGTATTGCGATACAGGGCCGTGATTTTGGCTATAAAAGGGTCCCCTAGACCCCTACCCCAAGCTTTTTAAGAGAATCATATATGGCGTGCCAGGAGGCTCTATGGAATGCTTTCTCAGCATCCAACGAGAGTATCTAATTACAAATTTTTAACTGCATCTAGCCCAGGAAATACTTTGTGCCTAGTAGCAGTGTCTGCTAGTGAGCGGATTATCCCGGCTGTTAAGCAAGCTGCACCACCTGTAGTTTAGACACTTAATTTTTTTCAAAGGAAATGCTTCGGGACCATGGGATACTTAGTGAAGAGCATCAGGAGGCACCCCAAGGCATAGGGGCTGGGACTGGCAGTAGGATGCCTTGCGGTGGACAGCCGAGCTCGATCCTTATAAAAGCTTTTTAACTGCAGCAGCTTTAGTGGACGCTACTGGAGCTGGAATTACCGCGGCTGCTGGCATGAGACTTGCCCTCCAATAGATCCTTGTAAATGGATTTAAAGTGTATTCATTCAAATTAGAGAGACAATTTAAATTAAAAAGCTTAGAGCTGCCTCCACCACAGGGGGGCTCGCTCGACCCACCAGCGGACAGGCACCAGTATTGGGAGAGGGGGGCTGGCCGTCAGGGTTCACCGCGGCTCTGGCACAAACCCGGCGACACGGAGGTGGCACGGGCAGGAGCGTACTGGCCATGTCGGCTTCTCACTTTTTGGATTTTAGAAGGGCATGACATGCCTATATCTGTGTCTCCCCCTCCTTTTTCTCCTCCACCTCTTTTATTTTCGCATGACTATATGTACTTGTCACTTTTCCATGTGTTAGTTATGTCTTCTGAGCAGTTTGTCAGCTTTTGGACACCTTTGAAGGTGTTTTCTATGTGTTTCTATGTGTTTTTGTTTGCCTGCCATTGGTTTTAACGGTGTTCGAAGGTGTTCGACGAACAGTTCGACGAACAGTTCGGCGAACACACGGGTGTTCGACGAACCGAACTGAACTCGAACACTACGGGGGTGGCTCAACACTACTCATGACTGTGAGTGAAAAATTGCCTACTCAGGAAGCAGAATGAAAAACCGCGAAAGTGAGTAATGATGGCATAAAACAGCAAAGTTTATTAGTTAATTAAAAAGGTATACAGAAGTGATACAAAAATTGTAAAAATACATATAAACATTGAGACAGTGGGTAGATATTGGATCAAGAAAGGAAAAACTGCCATAACATCTTCAGAGCCCCTTAGATATATGTGTACCAGGGTACAATATGTCCCAATGGAATCCACAGTAGGAAGAGTAAAGAGGGAGAAAAGAGAAAGGGGGAGAAGACAAGCAAGAGTAAACAATAAGGGTGGAACCAAAAGGAGAGTATTAGATCACAACCAGAGAGGCGAGGTAATATAACCCTTAAATATAGTTCCCAAATGGGAGACCATAGTAATAGGTAGGTCAGGGCACTCACCGAGCTGATTGCTAACTCTCCCGAATGTGTAGGGCAGAAGGAGGCGAACAAAGGACATCCACCAGGGGCCTCGACGCGGGTTTCGCGTGTGGCTTTATCATATTGTACCCTGGTACACATATATCTAAGGGGCCCTGAAGATGTTATGGGAGTTTTTCTTTTCTTGATCCAATATCTAATGTTTATATGTATTTATACAATTTTTCCAATAAGGGTGGAATAATTTAAAAAAAAATTGACGTGGGGCTTCGCACTATATTTGTGTCCAGCCAGGTACAGCAGGCAGGAACGGGCTGCCCCCAACCACCAGCTGCCTATTTGTACCTGGTTGGACGCAACAATATAGGGAAGCCCTTTTTTTCTTAATTATTTCATGAATTTCATGAAATAATTAAAAAAAAAAAATACGTGGGGCTTCGCCCTATTTTTGTATCCAGCCAGGTACAACTAGGCAGCTGGGGGCTGGAATCTGCAGCGCAGGGAGGCCCAAGCTTTCTGCCCCCCCCCCCCCCCCCCTGCAAATTGCAGTCCGCAGCCACTGCGGAAAATGGCGCGTTCATAGTAGTGCCATCTTCTGGCGCTGTACCCAACTCATCCAGGGCCCTGGTGCGGTGGCTCACTGGGTAATAAAGGGGTTAGGGCCAGCTTGGATTATCAGCTGGCCCTAAGCCCGAAATTCATGGGGTCACGCAAATATTAGACATGACCGCCATGAATTTCTAGTAAAGTATTTAAAAAAAACACAACACCCAGAAAAAAGTCTTTTAATTGAAATAAACACACAATTCTTTATTGTTCTAAATTAAACCATACCTACCATCATGCCCATTCCAGCTGAAGCCAACGATCTCCTGCAATAAAAAAAAATAATAAACCAACATCATCCTTAACTTTCGATTGTTCCCAGGACAGCTCCAGCTCTGCTACAAAGAGATAACAGGCTGGATCGCAGCAGAAAGCTGCCATCCAGCCTGTCATCCCGCAGACACTGAGAAGCGCAGGCATGCTTGCGCTCCTCAGTGTCAGGCTGTGACGGCATCCCGATGAGCCGAGTCTCTCACGCTCACCGCATGCGCAGGAGAACTCTCCCACGCTGTCAGTGACGTGCATGAGGTGAGCTGAGTTCATTGTCGGCTCATCGGGATGCCGTCACAGCCAGACACTGAGGACCGCAAGCATGCCTGCGCTTCTCCGTGTCCGCGGGATGACAGGCTGGATGGCAGCTTTCTGCTGCGTTCCAGCCTGTCATGTGAATGTAGCAGAGCTGAAGCTGTCCTGGGAACCATGGAAAGGTAAGGATGATGTTGCTTTATTATTTTACTTTTATTGCAGGAGATCGTTGGCTTCAGCTGGAATGGGCGTGACGGTAAATAGAGTTTAATTTAGAACAATAAAGAATTGTGCGTTTATTTCAATTAAAGGACTTTATTCTGGGTGTTGTGTTTATTTTAAATACTTTACTAGAAATTCATGGCGGTCATGTCTAATATTGGTGTGACCCCATGAATTTCAGGCTTAGGGCCAGCGAATAATACAAAGTTGGCCCTAACCCCTTTATTGCCCAGTGAGCCACCGCACCAGGGCCCTGGATGAGCTGGATACAGCGCCAGAAGATGGCGCTTCAATGAACGCAACATTTTCTGGGGTGGCTGCGGACTGCAGTTCACAGCAGGGGGGCCCACAAAGCTTGGGCCACCCTGCGCTGTGGATTCCAGCCCCCAGCTGCTTAGTTGTACCTGGCTGGACACAAAAATAGGGCGAAGCCCCACGTTTTTTTTTTTTTTAAACTTATTTCAAGAAATTGATGAAATAATAAAAAAAAGGGCTTCCCTATATTGTTGTGTCCGGCCAGGTACAAATAGGCAGCTGGGAGTTGGGGGCAGCCCGTTCCTGGATTCTGTACCTGGCTGGCATACAAAAATATGGCAAAGCCCACATCAAAATTTTTGGGAAAAATTAATTAAAAAATAAATAATAGTTTAGGGACAGCATCTTTATTAACCCCTCAAGTGTTATTTAAGGTTAAAATAAAGGATTTATTAAAAAAAAAATTGGCGTGGGATCCCCCATAATTTTAGTCTCTAGCGGAGGTTAAGCAGAGAGCTGGGGCAGATGTTTGAAGCCTGGGAAGGGGGTAATACCCACGGAGCTTCCCAGGCTACTAATATCAGCCCCCAACTGAATACCTAGCCTTTACTAGCTATTAAAATGGGGGACCCCAAAAAAAATGACGTGGGGTCCCCCCTATTTTAATAGCTAGCAAAGGCTAGGCAGACAGCTGGGGGCTGAAATTAATAGCCCAGGAAGGGTGCCATGAATATTGGCCCCCTCCCAGGCTAGAAACATCAGCCGTCAGCCGCCCCAGAAATGGCGCATCCATAGGATGAGCTAATTCTGGCACTTAGCCTCGCTCTTCCACGCTGCCCTGGTGCGGTGGCAGGGGGTAATAGGGTTGGGTTTCATGTCAGCGCCAGCTGCCATGAAGCCCAGGTTAGTAATGATGGGCGTCTATAAGACACCCCCATTACTAACCTACAAAGTGTTAAAAAGAAAACACACACTACACCCAGAAAAAAATAATTTATTTGAAATAGAACACAACATTTTATTTAATTCTTAGTTTGCTAAAAAAAAATAGTTACCTGTCCACGTTCCTGCGCTGATCTCCCATGCACAGCTGTCACATCTGGAGATGGTGACAGCTGTGCATGGCTGCTGTAAGCTCACACTGCCGGGAACACGTCCGCTCCCGGCAGCGGGAGCCACTGACTGAGGTCACCGGAGTGCATTCAGTCAGCGCAGCTCCGGAGACCTCCTTTATGGCACTGCTGTACCATGGGAATTTCTCACAGTACAGCAGGGCCTTAAAGGAGCTGACCGGAGCAGCGCTGCCTGAACTCTGGCGAACCCGCTTATGCATTGACAGGGCTGCTTTACGGCCCTGTCATTCTAGCGGCGGCAGCGGTTCAGAGCGGTCACATTCTATGTGGCTGCTCTAAACTGGAGATCATCTTGGGACACTCGTGGACTACTACGGAGGGGTAAGGATAAGGTTGTGGTTTATTATTTTATATTTTATTACAGGAGATCGATGGCTTCGGGGAATTAGGTGTCTAGGTGAGTATAGGTGTATTTTTTTTATTTTTTACTTTATTTTAGGTGGCGATCGGTGGGGACAGGTAATGTATAAACTAATTTATTTTAGGTAACCACTGGCCACCAACGACATGTATTTAAAATTTATTGGGGACACAGTACGGCAATTTAAATAGCAGGATCAGGCTGATGGGAACTACTGCTCCCATAGAGCTGATCCTGCTAGCACGAGTGGACGGTGGACAGACATAGGCCGATGGGAGTAGTAGTGTCACATCGGCCTATGTCTCCCTGCATGCACACACCAATCATGACGGGGCTGATGGTCTGGGAGGTGAGGCTGACCTGTGCGGTCGTGGGAAAGTTCATGTGAGTTCATGCAATGCAGTCAAGCATGAACTCACATGAACCCTCTGAGGGCACCGCGGCGACTTCAAATGAACAGCTGATCAGCATCACCTGATACCTCAGCTGTTCATTTGAAATAACTGGCGGGAAAGCGCAGCACAGAACGGGAAAGCCGGCGGTGAAGTCTTTTCACCGCCGGCTTCCCCGCCCGGGTCCTTCGCTCCCCGCTCCTTGGTGCTGCGCTCCCCCCCCCAGTCCTAACCTACGATCGGGATGAGAGGTGGCGAGGGGAGCAGAGGATCAGGGTGGGAGGCTGCGGGGAAGCGAGTATGGGGCTGAGTGATTGTTTAAAAGCCGGCAGGTGGTAAAAAGCCGCCGGCTTTTAAACAATCAGGAGAATTCTAACACGCTGGGACGGCATTGAGATTAGTGTTGAGCCACCCCCGTAGTGTTCGAGTTCGGTTCGGTTCGTCGAACACCCGTGTGTTCGCCGAACTGTTCGTCGAACTGTTCGTCGAACACCTTCGAACACCGTTAAAACCAATGGCAGGCAAACAAAAACACATAGAAACACATAGAAAACACCTTCAAAGGTGTCCAAAAGCTGACAAACTGCTCAGAAGACACAACTAAAACATGGAAAAGTGACAAGTACATATAGTCATGCGAAAAGAAAAGAGGTGGAGGAGTAAAAGGAGGGGGAGACACAGATATAGGCATGTCATGCCCTTCTAAAATCCAAAAAGTGAGAAGCCGACACGGCCAGTCCGTTCCTGCCTGTGCCACCTCTGTGTCGCCGGGTTTGTGCCAGAGCCGCGGTGGACCCTGACGGCCAGCCCCCCTATCCCAATACTGGTGCCTGTCCGCCGGTGGGTCGAGGCCCCCCATGGTGGGGGGGGGAGTAACATCTGCAGAAGAAAGACCATCTTCCAGCCAAACTAAGATGTCGACTTCTTTTCGTGGACAATGTGATACGATCCCATTCTTATGGACACGCCCATCGCTACAAATTCTAGATGAGGCACAAAAACAGCAGGTGCTTCAACGGATATCAAGTGCTCCTTCAAGTGGGCTCTCCATCACCTCAATTTCAACATCACAAATACTCCAGTCCTCAGAGGTGTCACCCCAATCGCACTTGCTTCCTCACAGCTCCCAAGTCTCCAGCTGCCCGTCTGAGTATGGGGTAACACAGATGGCTGTGTCTGCCCAGCTGTTTACTCATACTATAGCCTGGGAAACGGAGGTCTGCTCCAGAGCTTCTGTTAATCCAGATGAGGAAATGATCTGATCCGATGCCCAGAATCTTTATAAGTTGGATCCAGGACCAGATGAAGAAGGTTCTGAGCATAATGTAGACCCTTGTTCCCAAACTGTAACTCCTGTTGGTGGAGACAATGATGAAGACGATGATGAGACTCAAATACCTGATTGGTGCGACAACTTGACTTTTCGGTCAGGGCAGGAAGAGGTTGGCTCTGAGGGCGACGGGTGTGATAACACACAGGGTGATGATGACGAGGTTGGAGATCCCACTTACTGTCAACCCACAGTCAGACAGTCGATGAGGTCAGCAGAGGAGGTGGAGGAGGATGTGACTAGCCCTGGGGATGGGGATGACTCGGTACCCGGGCATTTGCCTGGCCTTGGGGATGTCGCGGTGGTCGGCTCCCTGGCCCGTACCCTGGGGTCTCTCTTTAAAAGGGTGGATAATTGTTAATTTTATAAGAGTTCATGACGCCACCTGTGGTATCTGGTGACAAGCACCAGCGCTGCAGCAGTCCACTGAGGCCAGTGATAAGGCAGCTCGATGATATAGCTCCCCACAGGTGGAGCTAGGTCTCAGGGCAGCGTATGCAGGGGGAATGCAGGACAGGCGAGACCCAGCTGGGTCAGAGCAAGAAAGGGAACGGACACGGTAGTCACTTCAGTACCTTTTACTGGTGGAAATTCAGGCACATCCCGGAGCACTGTAGGGTGAAGGGTGCATATCAGGATCCTCCCCAATGAGCGGGTGTAGGGCCTCCTGTTTCTTGCCTCTGCATAGTAAGTTTCTGACCTGCCTGGAGCTAGGCCTAACTTTGTCTCTGTCCTGCGCTGGCTGACCTTGTGGTAGGGCCTTCTCTTGGAGTTCACGCTCCCTGTATGCGGGGCCTAAGCATCTCCTGGCTCTGTTACATATCAGCACCTTTGCAATCCTGGGACTTGTAGTTCTCCAGGGATTCCGGTTATGCCTTACTGGGTCATAGAGATACCGGTAAGCTCGGATCCTGTGTCCGGTAAATGCTTCGGGGTGAGCTGGTTAAGCTCCTCTGCCCCTTATGTACTAACTCGCCACTCGCCTTCGGCCTACTCGGGCCCTCACTAGGCTATAAACACTAACGGCAGCTTGCCGCGCTTCACTGATCTTACGGCACCGGCACACCTTAAGCTCTATCTGGGCTCCCTGAATCTAGCAAGCAGGAGCCTCCTGCTCCACTGCTGAACTATTAACTGCGTTCTCTAGACTAGACTGAGCTCCACTGCAGACTGACCTCTCTTAAGCTTCTCTACTGCAGGAACTCTTCAGAGGAACTGAACTGCCTAGCTCCACCTTCCCTATTTATATCCCTAACTGGCTCCCTCTGCTGGTCTGAGGTGGAAGGTGGAGATGTGTGAATGTTTATGGGGGCCTCTTGTGGAGTATTCCATCAATGCACTCTTGTAGGATCTGTGATACCAAGCGCAGCGGGGCATCACAAATGCTATTGACGACGAGGTTAGGTTGCGCCTTCCTGAACAGAGACGGAGTACTGGAAGCACGTCAACAACTGCATCCTCAACCACAACTCTGCCTCTGACCACAAGTCGTAGTGGCTCTTCAGGTCACATGGGCTCTAAGCCTTGCATAGCCTGGGCATTTATTCAGATCAATAAGGATGACCCAACTCGTGTTATCTGTAATATTTGTCAGCAAAAGCTAAGTAGAGGCCAAAAATACATAGTTTGAGTACTTCATGCATGTACCGTCACATGGATATGAAGCATAAGTTGCAGTGGGAAGCTCACTGTGCTACAATGCGGCCTAGCCAGCTGGGCCAACCACCGTCTGCCCCATCTTGTGCATCCGCAGCCTCTTCATCCTCTGTGACTGGGGGGACAGCAGTCACACATGTTTTTGGATGCAGACCTGCCACCTCTTTACCCGCAACAGCCAGTGTGATTGGCAGGTCGTCAGTTCATTGGGAAGTGGAAACACCTGCTAGTGTTGAGCGCTCTCCGACATCGAGAGCACCACCTTTGGATCAAGGCAACCTAACATGTCCGCCTGCATCTTCCTCACAGACCGGCAGTTGCCGGGGACACCCTACTCAACACCGTCTAAGCACAACAGCCAGCCCTCGGTCCCTCAGATGTGGAAAAGTAAAAGACCATTTCCTCCTAGCCATGAGAAAGCTAAGAGGTTGAATTTCACCATCTGCAAGCTCTTGGCTACAGAAATGCTGCCTTTCCACCTGGAGGTGACAGAGGATTTTCAAGACCTTATGTCCGTCACAGTGCCCCAGTACCAGATGCCCAGTCGGCACTACTTTTCAAAGAAAGGTGTGCCTGCGCTCCACTAGCATGTCGCACACAACATCACCGCTTCTTTGAGAAACTCTGTGTGTGACAGGGTGCACTTCATCACAGACACTTGGACGAGAAGGCATGGACAGGGGCGTTACATGTCGCTGACTGGGCACTGGGTAACTATGGTGACAGCAGGACAAGGGGCTGCTGTCCAAGTCTTACCGTCCCCACGAGTTGTGTGTTAATCCTCTTTATCTCGAACTTCCTCCACTGCTTCTGCCTCCTCAACCTCCTCTCGGTCCTCCACCTGCACCCAAAGCCTGTCTGGTAATGCCACCTGCTTTCTAACTGCGCAGATGGAATCCTGCACACCTCCTTACTATGCTGGCAGCAGGGCTCAACGCATCAGTGTTTACTTTGAAATGTCTGGGAAATGTGAGTCACACAGCTGAGGAGTTTTGGTCAGCTCTGGAGACCCAGTTTCATGAAAGGTTGTCTCCACTGGACCTGCAACCAGGGAAGGCCATGTGCGACAATGCTGCAAACCTGGGTGCGGCACTTCGCCGGGGCAATGTCACACACGTGCCTTGTATGGCTCACGTGTTGAACCTGGTTGTCCAGCAATTTTTAGCCCACTATCCCGGACTAGATGGCCTTCTGCAGAGTGCACGGTCACTGTGTGCTCATTTCCGCCGTTCGCATCCCGCAGTTCAACGACTTACATCTCTACAGAAGTCGTTGGGCCTGCCAGTTCACCGGCTGAAATGCGATGTGCCGACACGGTGGAATTCAACTCTGCACATGTTGCAGCGACTGTGGCAGCACCGACAAGCCCTGGTGCAATACGTTCTGACGTATAGCCTGGGCCAACGAGATCCAGAGGTGGGGCAAATCACGCTGGAGGAGTGGTCTCAGATCAGGGACCTATGCACCCTTCTGCACAGTCTTGAAATGGCGACGAAGATGTTTAGTGCTGACGATGCCATTATCAGCATGACTTTTACGGTGATTTACATGCTGGAGCACATGTTAAACAGAATTCGGAGTCAGGTGGTGGGATAAGAGGAGGTGGAGGAAGTAGAGGAGGAGTCGTATGCGGAAGGGATAACATCTCCAAGGTCCAGACGGTTGGCAGCACCAAGGCGGCAGGCATGGGAGGGTGGGGGAGAGGGATTAACCAGGGTGCATGGTAGCAGCCAAACTGTTGAGGAAGGTGCAGGAGCCGAGGAAGAAGTGGAGGACGAACTGGCAATGGGCATGGAAGACTCATCAGATGAGGGAGACCTTGACACATTTCTGTTGTGCGAGGTTGGAGGGAGAGGGCAGAGGAAGGAAGCATGATTCTTACCTCGCTACCAACACAACAAGGACTTGGTCCTTCTGGATGCACAAGACACATGAGTGCCTTCTTGCTGCACTACCTGCAACATGACCTCCGGATTGTCAGAATTCGAAGTAATCCCGACTACTGGGTTGCCACACTCTTAGATCCCCGGTACAAAAGTATATTTGCCGAAATAATTCCTGCCATAAAAAGGTATTGACGAATGCAGGAGTATCTGTTGCAGAATCTTACATGTGCTTTTCCACAAAACACCAGTGGTGCACGTAGTGAATCTCACAGTTCTAACTTGCCAACGGTGGGACTGTCGAGTCTTCATCACTCAAACAGTAACAGTAACACAGTATCTGCTGGTAACAGCAATTTTGTGGAATCGTTTCACCACTTTTTTAGACCATCCTTTGCAAGGCCACAGGAGACAAGAAGTCTGACACATAGTCAATGCCTAGAGAGGATGGTACAGGAGAATCTCCAAGTGAACATCGAAGCCATGACTGTGTCACTGGACCCTTGCTCATTTTGGCATTCCAATCTTGAAAAATCGCCGGAGCTCGCCACTCACGCCTTGGAGATCTTGTCATGCCATGCAGCCAGCGTTCTCTCTGAACGTGTGTTCAGCGCTGCTGGTGGTGTGCTGACAGATAAGCGCACGTGGCTGTCCACTGAGAATGTAGACAGACTCACGTTCATAAAAATGATCAAATCATGGATTCGCAAGGACATTTCTACCCCTGTGTTATCCTTGGGAGACTAAAAGCTTGGGGATTTGGTAAAATCACCTCACCAACCGTTTTAAGCAACAGTGGGGCAATTGATGCCACTTAACCCTAGAACGCATGACCATAAAAATCTACACTTTCACATACCTGGGGCCCTTTAGGCCCGTGTGCAAATAACATGGAATAACTCAAACTCAAATGACAAACAGCTATATACATGAAGAATACCTAGAGTTTCAAAATTCTAACTAAAGCAATCTTGCAGAAAATAGAAAACAATTAACTGGGCGGGCCTGCAAGGCCACAGGTATGCGTTCTAGGGTTAAGTGGTGTCTGTGCCACAATTTTGGGAGTCCCCTTGCTGTGTCTTACGTGACGTTGGCATCGTCAATTCCAGGTGGGCTGGGTCGCACCCCCCCCTTTTAACTGTAAGAAACTACATACACTATGGCTTGGGGTAACACAGATGGTTGAGTCCGAAGAGCTGTTTACTCAGAGGTCTGCTCCAAATCTTCAGTGTCTGCTAGTCAGCGTAGAATTTTTAACTGCATCTAGCCTAGGCAATACTTTGGGCGTAGTAGCCCAGCTGCGAAGCAAGCTGCACCGCCTGTGTATCTAATAAGAATTTTTAAATTAATCTAGCCTAGGCAGACTGTGGGGACCCCCAACCAAACCCAAATGCTCAGCCCCCCTACCGCCCCCCTTTCATGGACAACCCAATAATGTAACTCTTACAACTGGATGGGTGAGAATCGGTCACAGCTTTATTAACTCTTTATACTCATTCCATTAGAAAGGCATTTTATTTCTAAAATAATTCAGCTTGTTGCAGCATGCCCTGGGTCCCCACTCCAGCAAGTTGGCCAACAAGTGTAACTCTCCAACATGTCCTTTCTATTTCCAGGCCACAGAGGATCCAGCGTACTCGTATGCAGGACTCTGACCCCCACCCATCACTCTTAACGCTTGTTCCACTCCGTCCTGGAGTCCTGACAGGAATATGTCCAGTCCAATATCTATTAAATGAACACCGTCGGGCCGTATGAGGCCTGCTTTATCTCCTTCCAGTTGTCGGTGTCGTATCACTACACCGCCTCTGTCTCATCTAAATTTTGCCATCCGAATATTTATTACCCGCCTTGTCCATTCGATGGCCGTGATGTCTCGCGCACCTTGCCATACCGCTATCGGCACAATCTCTGACCATACTATAGCTAATTTTGTGAAAAATTCTCTGAAGCGCTCAGTGTCTAGTTTCATTATTGCCATTAGTTATGCGCTCTTGTGATGACCTAGGTTGTTTCCCCCGGCCTGTATAACTAAGATGACCGGACCTCTTGCCTCTCTCCCTACCTTGATTACCTCCATTAGTACCTGTGGCCATAGCAGGCCTCTAATACCTCTCCAGTTGAAATATGTGTTATGAAACTCTCATTTCCTCCCGCCTGGGCGGACTTTCGCCCTTTTTTGTGCCCAATATATATACGAGTGGCCTATCACTCACACTGTTGGCTTAGCGTCACCTGTAAAAGAAACAAACCACGTTAGGATAACAAGTCCGGTCTTATGTATCTCGCCAAACACGTGGATCGCCATCTCCCTATCCTCTGAACTTCCGTTGCTGACAGTCCAGCTCTTGCTGCTTCCGTGGCCGCACCTATGCGGAATGAGTGTGTCCCGTAATCTTTGGGGTGGTTCCCTGCCGATGTTATGCATTTATTAAATATAGCTTGGAACAGGTATCTTGATAATGGCGTTCCATCAATGTGTGATACGAAGAAATTACTTTGTGATCTGATGGTTAGATATGTTTTTACTATTGTTACCCGACTCAGTGTACCGTTTGTGGGTTGTAGAAGTACCCAAGTACCCCTGCCCGCTGGAACCGTTTTCGATTGGTGTATGTGTACACGTATTGCATTATTGGCTATGACTACTTCCTGGTGTAATAAGCGTCCACTGGTGGTAATTTTGGATTGAGGGACTAATTCGCTTATACATAGTGCCCCGAAGAAGGCGATCACAAATGCAGTAGACATTAGTGTTGCTTCAAATTGTGAGTGTCATGTTAATGGTGTTAGGGATAAGATGTGAGAAATCAGTTTTAGTGACACGGGACAGGACGTCTACATTCCTGACTTGGCTGACCCCTTTTCCACCCTTTTATGGATTGTCTGATGATGAATCTTTGTCACATCTCCCCAATTCAGTAGTTGGAAGTGAAATGCTACTCCGGTCAGACACCGCTGCGCTGACGCCCCTGATATGCCCCTCATCATTAGCTGGTGGAGAAATTCTATGGTGACTTGTGATCTGGCTTGTTCACATTGGTCAACCAGTCTGCCTGCTACTAGTCATGTCCACTCTTCCCATGCCTTACCGTATGCTTGCCACGTTGACGGGGCAAGTGACGCTCTGATTAATGGCATCAACTATTCGCCACTAGATCCCATAGAGAGGGTGGGCAGCTGTTGCCCGATGGGTGGGCGTTGTGGAAGAGCTCTGTGAAAATCTGCCAATTGAATTGTTATAAAGCGTTAGCATCAGCTTTATACCCCTCAGCATAGTGGCTAGCGCGGACCCATACATTGTGTTTTAGGCACAGGAATACTAGCCTGGGTAGTAGGCCTAGCACTGGGAGAGACGATTATGCCATCTTATTAATGCAGTGCGCTAGGCTGGTGTTTTGTGTTATGAAGCGTATATTTTTGTTAGCCAGGCGCGCGCCCCATATATCTATTGCTACCACTATTGGGAAAAATTATTTTCAGGGCTAGATGCAGCTAAAAATTATTATTAATTTCAAAGTTGGTGGAGCTTGGTATAGATGGCCTAATACAATGAGTCCCACACACTGCTAGAAGCCCAAATATTTTTTCAGAGGTAGATGCAGATAAAAATTATTTTTAATTTGCAACCTCATGGAGGTCAGTATAGATGGACTAATAGAGAAAGTCCCACACACTGCTAGAAGGCCAAATATTTTTTCAGAGCTAGATGCAGATAAAAATTATATTCAATTTGCAACCTGATGGAGGTCAGTATAGATGGACTAATAGAGAAAGTCCCACACACTGCTAGAAGGCCAAATATTTTTTCAGAGCTAGATGCAGATAAAAATTATATTCAATTTGCAACCTGATGGAGGTCAGTATAGATGGACTAATAGAACAAGTCCCACACACAGCTAGAAGCCCAAATATTTTTTCAGAGGTACTGTAGATGCAGATAAAAATTATTTTTAATTTGCAACCTGATGGAGGTCAGTATAGATGGACTAATACAACAAGTCCCACACACAGCTAGAAGCCCAATATTTTTTCAGAGCTAGATGCAGACAAAAAATTATTTTGAATTTGCAACCTGATGGAGGTCAGTATAGATGGACTAGTAGAGAAAGTCCCACACACTGCTAGAAGGCCCAATATTTTTTCAGAGGTAGATGCAGAAAAAAATATATTCAGTTTGCAACCTGATGGAGGTCAGTATAGATGGACTAATACAACAAGTCCCACACACAGCTAGAAGCCCAATATTTTTTCAGAGGTAGATGCAGAAAAAAATATATTCAGTTTGCAACCTGATGGAGGTCTGTATAGATGGATTAATAGAACAAGTCCCACACACAGCTAGAAGCCCAGTATTTTTTCAGAGGTAGATGCAGAAAAAAATATATTCAGTTTGCAACCTGATGGAGGTCTGTATAGATGGATTAATAGAACAAGTCCCACACACAGCTAGAAGCCCAATATTTTTTCAGAGGTAGATGCAGAAAAAAATATATTCAGTTTGCAACCTGATGGAGGTCTGTATAGATGGATTAATAGAACAAGTCCCACACACAGCTAGAAGCCCAATATTTTTTCAGAGGTAGATGCAGAAAAAAATATATTCAGTTTGCAACCTGATGGAGGTCTGTATAGATGGATTAATAGAACAAGTCCCACACACAGCTAGAAGCCCAATATTTTTTCAGAGGTAGATGCAGAAAAAAATATATTCAGTTTGCAACCTGATGGAGGTCAGTATAGATGGACTAATACAACAAGTCCCACACACAGCTAGAAGCCCAATATTTTTTCAGAGCTAGATGCAGACAAAAAATATTTTGAATTTGCAACCTGATGGAGGTCAGTATAGATGGACTAATAGAGAAAGTCCCACACACTGCTAGAAGGCCACATATTTTTTCAGAGGTAGATGCAGAAAAAAATATATTCAGTTTGCAACCTGATGGAGGTCTGTATAGATGGATTAATAGAACAAGTCCCACACAGCTAGAAGCCCAATATTTTTTCAGAGGTAGATGCAGAAAAAAATATATTCAGTTTGCAACCTGATGGAGGTCAGTATAGATGGACTAATACAACAAGTCCCACACACAGCTAGAAGCCCAATATTTTTTCAGAGGTAGATGCAGAAAAAAATATATTCAGTTTGCAACCTGATGGAGGTCTGTATAGATGGATTAATAGAACAAGTCCCACACACAGCTAGAAGCCCAATATTTTTTCAGAGGTAGATGCAGAAAAAAATATATTCAGTTTGCAACCTGATGGAGGTCAGTATAGATGGACTAATACAACAAGTCCCACACACAGCTAGAAGCCCAATATTTTTTCAGAGGTAGATGCAGAAAAAAATATATTCAATTTGGCACCTGATGGAGGTCAGTATAGATGGACTAATAGAATGATGCTATGCCCAAAAGATTTTACTTCACTAGGTGCAGTAAAAAAATTGGTATTCTATACACAGGTGGTATATCTTGCAACACAGATAGGCTACTCCACTGACTAACACACTCTGCAATAGGCCAAAAAGGATTAGCTTTGCTAGATTCAGCCAAATGCTGTGAAAAAAACTTGCACAGCACTGGCACAGACCTGCCTGGCAAAAACTGATAGGAACTGATGTAACCTAGTCCTGAAAAGGACTCCAATTACAATTAGTCTTTATTCCCACAACCTATCTATTTAAGAGCACAGACCTGCCTGATAAAAGTCATAGGAAATGCTGTAACCTAGTCCTTAAAAGGACTGCAATCAAAACTATTCCCTACTCCCAAGCTATCTGTAGATTTGTGCGAAAATTGGCTTGAAATTAACAAGGTATAGCGCACACAGCAACAGCGGTGCCGTCTAACACGCAGCTGC
Source organism: Phyllobates terribilis (assembly GCF_046119375.1). NCBI lineage: Eukaryota > Metazoa > Chordata > Amphibia > Anura > Dendrobatidae > Phyllobates > Phyllobates terribilis. Next base: position 505,465,622 of record NW_027362762.1, read on the forward strand.
AGCAGTGAGAAAATGGTGGCGACGGGGAAAATGGCTTGGTCTTATAGGGCAAGGACATGTGACATACACTGCCAATGACACATGCCCTTGCTTGTGTGAAAAAAAGCACTTCGCTCCGTGTGTGCGCTGCTGATAGGCTGACAGATTGCACCTCCCCACTGTAAATGCGGGAAAGAGAAAAAAAAAATGGAGATCTTCATTGTTCCTGCAGAGATCCATCCCCTGCCCCTCCCCCCACCACGCTGTACACTCAAACTGCGTATTAACATTAATTTTCATCATTACTGAGAAAAAATCCAGTTATGATTTTGGTGCACGAACAGTTATCGAACATAACCTCAAACAGCCGAATTTTTCTCAAATTGTTCGTGTTCGCCGAACGGCTCGAACACCGCCCAAAACAGCTCGAATTTGAGATTGGCGAACAGTTCGAGTAGAACAACGCTCATCTCTAATTGAGATGACAGGCTGGATCGCAGCTGAGCGCTGCCATCCAGCTTTTCATCCTTCAGGGACCCTGCAGACCGCAGGCATTATGGGAACATCCGATTCCGGTATCCGATATTGTAAAAATATCGGAACTCAGTATCGGAACTCCGATACCGCGAATATCGGCCGATACCCAATATTACAGAATCGGAATGCTCAATACTAGTCTCAACACACACACGGTGATGTTATTGGTAATGGGCTCACTACTAAACCCTCCCCCGGAAGTGACTCGTGCATTTCACCCAGGCCTGAGTGTGTCTCAGGCTGGGCACACGCCAACATCCACATGGTTACAAACCTCTGATAATGGTGAGTGCCTTGGCATATTTAGGTCTACAATTTGCATATATATCTGTGGGAGCTGTAGATTGGACAGAGAGATTATAGTTGTAACCTGTTCTTGATTTTCATTGATTAACCCTGTATACTTCTTGTACTTACCCCACTCCACATCCCTGCTGAGTATGTAGTGGAGTAGATGTTGGCTCTTATTATAGCACTATAGCATCGAACCCTGTTTCATCATGTAAATATGTCCCCTGAGGAATTTTGAGGAAGAAGAAACATGTCGGGACGCATGAGAGGCATTTAAAGGGCAAGTGCAGGGCCTGATTATTGCAGTGGTAGATGTGGACTGCCCTTGTCAGGACGGGAGCAAAAGCGGCAATAGGTCCAGGGCAAAACCAGATGCCATTACCGACATGCTGCCGGGTTCTTCCTTCTTGATGTCTGCTCCCTTCCATTAGGCAACTCCGTGACAAACTACTGTGGCACCCTGCTACCCACAGGTACCACAGGACCCAAAAGGGTGCATGGATGGACTTCTCCACAAGAGGCCCTCAGTGTTAGAACCTTGCTCTTAGGTTTTTTCCTTTGCTGGTCACATGACCTCGTTGGCCTATTTAATCCTGCTCCGCCCTTCTGGCTTTGCTGGACTTCATTGTATAACTACTTTCTAGCTAGCCTGTGCTCTGTATCTAACTCTGTTAGTTTGCTTGGTCTACGGACCTCTATGTTCTATATGTTTTGTTTGTTTGTCTGTCTGCTACTATTTCTGTTAGGAGGTGTCCCTTTTTCCTCCTAGTCCTTAGTACTTGTAGGGATTCCTTCCCCACATCTATAGGTCTCCGTACAGACTAGCTTAGGACTTTAGCAGGTCTGATCGCAGGATCAGGTTCCCTGTTACATCGTAGGGATTCAGCTGAGTTCTATCGTAGGGACAGATTTCCTCTTTCCTTAGCTCTGGTAGCAGAACATAACAGTAAGTCCAGCCTGCAAATTCTCTAAGGAAAGATTTTTCTGTTCCATCATGGTGTCGGTTCAGGATTTGGCTCATCGCCTGCAGGGACTCTCTCTGGAGGTGGCCGAGCTCCGTCAGCACGTGAGTAACTGTCCTGGAGCACATTTCTTGGAGCCTAAGGTATGTTTGCCGGATTTATTTTTTGGTGAACACCGAGAATTTTTTTCATTTAAAAATGCTTGCTTATTGTATTTTCGTTTGAGACCCAAGTCCTCTGGGGATGAATCCCAGCGCATAGGGTTCATAATGTCACTTTTGCGCAAAGAGCCTCAGGAGTGGGCCTTTTCTTTGCAACCTAGTGATACATGCTTCAGATCAGTGGATAGTATTTTTCTGCTTTGGGACTATTATATGATGATCCTGACCGTGTCGCATCAGCTGAGACTGAGTTAAGACGTTTGAGACAGGGATCAGGTAATGTGGAAAAATATTGTACTCATTTCCGTCGTTGGTCTACTCAAACAGGGTGGAACGATTCTGCTCTGAAAAGTCTATTTCTTGCTGGGCTCAATGAAAGGGTTAAAGACCTGCTAATTGCTTATCCTACACCTGAAGATTTGCAACAGGCTATGCAATTAGCTATACGGGTGGATAGGAGACTGCGTGCAAGGGTTAATGAGAGCAAATCCTCTGCTATGTCAGTTTCTGGTTATGAGAATGTGTGTACTAACAGTGGTGAATCGATGGAGATTGGATCGGTGGCACCTCGCTCTCAAGAAAAAGACCGTCGATTTTCTGAAGGCTTGTGTTTCTATTGCGGAAAATCTGGTCATTTGATTAAAGGCTGTGAGCTTCGTATGAAGAAAGAAAAAAAAATGGTCAGTCATGCCCGTATTGCCTGTTTAAATTCCAAGGGTGTATTTTTAGCTGCTTCCACGATTGCTCAGGAAAAATTAATGGAATTTCGGGTGTTTGTTGATTGTGGGTCTACTCTGAATGTAATTGATGGGGGATTCTTGGAAAGACTCAATTTAAAACCCGAACCTTTATCATCCCCCATTGCTGTGGTTTCTGTGGATGGTTCCCCTTTGAAGAATATTACTCTCAAGGTCTGTGAATTTCCTCTCACTATTAATGGTGTTCACCATGAGAAATTGGATTTGGTAGTTTTGAATAACTTGCCTTCTCCAGTAATATTGGGATTGCCCTGGTTAAAATTTCACAATCCTGTACTGGATTGGTCTACCAATGAAATTAAATCCTGGAGCCATAAATGTTATGACAAGTGTTGTAACGGGCGTATTGCAGCTTTGGATAGGGGAGAATTGCCTGTTCCTATTCAGGATTTTTGGAGAGTTTTTTCTGAGAAGGAATCGCAGGTTTTGCCTCCCCATAGAGACTATGATTGTTCTATTGAATTTGTCCCTGGAGCGACTCTTCCTAAAAGTCGTTTATTTAACCTTACTATTCCTGAGAGGAAGGCTTTGGATGAATACATACAGACAAGTTTGGCCGCCGGTCACATTAGGCCCTCTAAGTCTCCTGTGGCGGTTGGATTTTTTTTTGTAAAAAAAAAGGACGGCGGTTTACGTCCTTGTCTGGATTTTCGTGAGATTAACAAACTTGCTGTACGCAATCCTTACCCACTGCCATTGATTCCTGATCTGTTTAACCAGTTAATGGGGGCCAAGTGGTTCTCTAAAATTGACCTTAAGGGGGCATACAATCTGTTGCGCATGAAGGAGGGTGACGAATGGAAGACTGCTTTTAACACTCCTGTGGGTCATTTTGAGAATCTGGTTATGCCTTTTGGTCTTACTAATGCTCCTGCATTTTTTCAGAATCTTATTAATGACATCCTTAGACCTTTGATCGGCAAAAATGTGGTTGTGTATTTGGATGACATTTTGATTTATTCGCCGGATCTGGAGTCTCATTGGCGGAGCGTACGTGAGGTATTACAATTGTTAATGGACAATTCGCTTTTTGCTAAGCTGGAGAAATGTGAGTTCGCTGTACAGAGAATTAGTTTTTTGAGTTACATTATCTCCAGCGAAGGTTTTGAGATGGACCCGGTTAAAGTTCAAGCTGTACAGAAATGGCCTAGGCCTATTGGTTTGAAATCGATACAGAGGTTTTTAGGTTTCGCCAATTATTACAGAAAATTCATAAAAAAATTTTCTAGTATTGTCAAACCTCTGACCGATCTCACCAGGAAAGGTGCTGATGCGGTTCAGTGGTCTTCTGAGGCCATTGAAGCTTTTGTGTATCTCAAGGAGAGGTTCACCTCTGCTCCCATCCTTATGCAGCCTGATGTGACTAAGCCGTTTTTGGTTGAGGTTGATGCTTCTTCGGTGGGGGTTGGCGCAGTATTGTCTCAGGATAACGGGGATGGATTACATCCCTGTGCCTTTTTTTTAAAAAAATTTTCGGAGACTGAACTGAATTACGATATTGGTAATCGGGAATTATTGGCTATTAAACTCGCATTTGAACACTGGCGCCACTTCTTGGAAGGTGCGGAATTTCCCGTTCAGGTTCTTACGGATCATAAAAATCTGATATATCTTGATGCTGCCAAGCGCCTGAATGCCCGTCAGGCTAGGTGGGCACTGTTTTTCTCGCGGTTTAATTTCTCCGTTACTTACATCCCTGGTACTAAGAATGTTAAGGCGGATGCCTTGTCTCGCAGTTTTTCTCCCATAGTCGGTGCTGAGAAAGAGGAGAACATTTTACAAGAAGGTGTTGTGATAACTGCTTTGGACTCCGTTTTGGAAGATGAGATTCTTAAAGCACAGGAGAATGCCCCATAGAATCATAGAATCATAGAATGGTAGAGTTGGAAGGGACCTCCTGGGTCATCTGGTCCAACCCCCTGCTCAAAGCAGGATTCACTAAATCATCTCAGACAGATGTCTGTCCAGCCTCTGTTTGAAGACGTCCATTGAAGGGGAACTCACCACCTCTCGTGGCAGCCTGTTCCACTCATTAATCACCCTAACTGTCAAAAAGTTTTTTCTAATATCTAATCTGTGTCTCCTCCCATTTAGTTTCATCCCGTTGCTTCTAGTCTTTCCCTGTGCAAATGAGAATAAAGATGATCCTTCTACAATGTGACAGCCCTTGACATATTTGTAGACAGCTATTAAGTCTCCTCTCAGTCTTCTTTTTTGCAAGCTAAACATTCCCAAATCCTGCAACCGTTCCTCATAGGACATGGTTTGCAGACCAGTCACCATTCTGGTCGCTCTTCTCTGAACTTGTTCCAGTTTGTCTATGTCTTTTTTAAAATGTGGTGCCCAAAACTGTACACAGTATTCCAGATGAGGTCTGACCAAAGAGGAGTAAAGACCGATAATGACTTCACGTGATCTAGACTGTATGCTTCTGTTAATACATCCCAGAATTGTATTTGCCTTCTTTGCTGCTGCATCACACTGTTGACTCATGTTCAGTCTATGATCTATTAGTATACCTAAGTCTTTTTCACATGTACTGTTGCTTAGCTCTATTCCTCCCATTCTGTATATGCTTTTTTCATTTTTATTGCCCAGATGTAGTACTTTGCATTTTTCCCTGTTAAAAACCATTCTGTTGGTTGCTGCCCACTGCTCCAGTTTATTTAGGTCTTTTTGAATCCTCTCTCTCTCTTCTCTAGTATTAGCTATCCCCCCTAGCTTTGTGTCATCAGCAAATTTAATCAGTTTACCCTCAATTCCTTCATCTAAATCATTGATGAAGATGTTGAACAATACAGGTCCCAGGACAGAGCCCTGTGGTATCCCACTTGAGACATTCATCCAGCTGGATGTGAAGCCATTTACAACCACCCTTTGAGTCCGATCACTAAGCCAGTTATGAATCCACCTAACAGTTGCCTGGTCCATTGCATACTTGGTCATTTTTTCAATAAGGATGGTGTGAGATACTTTGTCAAATGCTTTGCTGAAGTCAAGATATACTATATCTACAGCATTTCCCTGATCCACCCAGTCAGTGATTCTGTCATAGAAGGAAATTAAGTTAGTCTGACATGACTTGTTAGTTACAAACCCATGCTGACTCTGGTTAATCACTTCATTCTTATCCAGGTACTTACATACATGATGTTTAATAATTTGTTCAAAGATCTTTCCTGGTATAGAAGTCAGACTCACCGGCCTATAGTTCCCTGGGTCCACCTTCTTCCCCTTTTTGAAGATAGGAACAACATTTGCTCTTCTCCAGTCTTCTGGGACTTCTCCTGTTCTCCAAGAATTTTCAAAGATTATGGAGAGTGGTTCTAAAATTTCTTCTACGATCTCCTTCAGTACTCTGGGGTGTAATTCATCTGGACCTGGAGACTTGAACTCATTTATGTTAGCTAAATATTCCCTCACAATCTTTCTGTTTACAGATAACTTGGATTCTTCTATTCCTTTAAAAGGACAGTGAAAATCAGTTGATGTTACATTTTCTTTCTTAGAGAAAACAGATGCAAAATAGGAATTAAAAAGTTTGGCCTTCTCAACATCCTCTCTTACCATTTCTCCATCTAACACTCCTCATGGGAGGTTGTTTGTGCCTGGGACCTTTAGGAGAGATTTGTTTGTTGAGTGTCACGAATCTCGGTTGGCAGGTCATCCCAGAATCTCTGAGACCAAGAGACTGGTGGGTCGCAGTTTTTGGTGGCCTGGATGGCAGAAGGAAGTCATTAAGTGGGTGCGTCAATGTACTATATGTGCTAGATCTAAGTCCTCAAATACTCCTGCTGCGGGGTTGCTTTGTCCTTTGGAGGTTCCCAGTGCTCCTTGGACACATTTGGCTATGGACTTTATAACTGACCTTCCCCCCTCTGAGGGTTTTACTGTCATCTGGGTGGTCGTGGACCGTTTTAGCAAGATGTGTCACTTGGTTCGGTTCGTCAAACTGCCCTGCGCTAAAACCCTCGCTAAGGCCTTTGTCAAGGAAATTGTCAGACTTCATGGCGTTCCTACTGACATTGTTTCTGATAGGGGTCCTCAGTTCGTGGCTCGTTTTTGGCGTGCCTTTTGTGACAGGTTGGGAGTTCATTTGTCGTTCTCGTCTGGATATCATCCTGAATCTAATGGCCAGACAGAAAGGAAAAACCAGGATGTTGAGCAGTTCTTGCGTTGTTTTGTGGCAGACAATCAAGAGGGGTGGTCTGAGTTTCTGCCACTTGCTGAATTTGCTCTGAACAATCATACATCTTCTTCTGCTGGTTGTTCGCCTTTTTTTTGTTGTTCTGGGAGACATCCGTCGTTTGGGTCGTTCTCCAAGTTGGGATCTGCCGTGCCTGAGGAGGAGAATTTTTCCGGTGATTTGGAGAGAGTTTGGACGGATGTGCGTGGTAATCTTCAGGAGGCCAACAGAAAATCTAAAGACTACTTTGATAGGAAACGACAGGAGGTTTTGTTCGCTGTTGGTGACATGGTTTGGTTGTCCTCTAGGAATCTGCGGTTGAGGATTCCTTCTAAGAAATTGAGTCCCAAGTTTGTAGGGCCCTTTAAGGTGCTTCAGGTTGTCAACCAATCTGCTGTTAGGTTGGAGGTTCCTACCTCCTGGAGAATTAATCCGGTATTTCATGTCTCTCTGTTAAAAAAAGCTGTTGTGTCGGATGGTGACGCCTCTGCCTCTGTTCCTCCGGTGGTGGAGGACGGGGAATATGAAATTTCTCGCATCCTTAACTCTAGACGGTATAGAGGTAGTCTGCAGTATCTGGTGGCCTGGAAAGGTTTCGGACCCGAGGATAACTCTTGGGTGAGGTCAGATGATGTTTCCGCGTCCAGACTTATCAGAGCGTTTCACAGGAGATTTCCTGATAAGCCTGGTCCTAGGGGATCCGGAGGATCCTCTTAGAAGGGGGGGTACTGTTAGAACCTTGCTCTTAGGTTTTTTTCCTTTGCTGGTCACATGACCTCGTTGGCCTATTTAATCCTGCTCCGCCCTTCTGGCTTTGCTGGACTTCATTGTATAACTACTTTCTAGCTAGCCTGTGCTCTGTATCTAACTCTGTTAGTTTGCTTGGTCTACGGACCTCAGTGTTCTATATGTTTTTTTTGTTTGTCTGTCTGCTACTATTTCTGTTAGGAGGTGTCCCTTTTTCCTCCCAGTCCTTAGTACTTGTAGGGATTTCTTCCCCACATCTATAGGTCTCCGTACAGACTAGCTTAGGACTTTAGCAGGTCTGATCGCAGGATCAGGTTCCCTGTTACGTCATAGGGATTCAGCTGAGTTCTATCGTAGGGACAGATTTCCTCTCTTTCCTTAGCTCTGGTAGCAGAACATAACACTCAGTACACACAGACACCTACACCCTTCCACCTCATTGTCATGGGTGTGTCGCCGCGAAGATCGTCGCGACTACACGGCCTGACTTCTCGCAGCTGAGTTTTTGGTGCTTTGTGTTTTTTGGTTGTGAGGGAGTTAATTCTCTCTCTCTGTGCTTGACGAGGCTCAGCCTCGCCCAGCTGCAGTTAATGCTGCAGTATTGGGATTCCTTCAAATACCTGCTGGTCTGATAGGGAAGTTGTCGGTGAAAGCATTTCTTGCAGACCTTCAGAGCGGATCGTTGTTAGGTGGAGTTCGGAGCGAGGAGTATGCGGTGTGGTTTCTTCCCTTCCTCCCTTTATCATTTATCTCCTAACCTGTTGTTGTTCCCTCTGTAATTGTGGTGTTAGTTTTTGTATGCAAGGTGGTTTTTGGTTTTCCCCTTGTACTGTCTGGTTTGTCTAGTACTGTGTTTTGGGCATTTTCTATCCTGTTCCCCATTGTTGTGATCGGGGTCCTTCTCAGGACTAGATTACTGAGGTTCAGGGATATTCAGGAGTTTAGGGTTACGCTGGCGGCCTGGACCTCTGTACCATTAACAGTACCTCCAGGTTGAGGGATTAGTCAGGGCCCCCATTTAGGGTCAGCTCAGACCCCTGAACCCCTGTACGCTGAGATAGCGTGACTTTTTCACCGACCGACAAAAAAAAAAAAAAAAATTTTTTCCCCAACCATCATGGATCCAGTAGCCAGTCTAGCTCGGCAGTTGCAGAGTTTGTCCATGGAGTTGGCGGACGTTAAGTCCAAGGTTTTGTGTCCCCTGGAGCAAGCCGGACCAGAACCTAAAGTAGCTCTCCCTGACAGGTTCACTGGGGGGCGGGACAAGTTTTTTGTTTTCCGGGAGGCATGCAAGTTGTACTTTCAGCTGCGGCTTCGGTCATCGGGGAGTGAGGAGCAAAGGGTGGGAATTGTCATCTCGCTCCTACAAGGGGACCCACAATCTTGGGCGTTCTCTCTTCCCCCGGGCTCCCCGGCTCTCCAGTCAGTGGATAGGTTTTTCGCTGCTCTGGGACTCGTATATGATGACCCGGATCGGATCTCCCTTGCTGAATCTAAGTTACGTAGGATCCACCAGGGAGATCGTCCGGCGGAGGAATTCTGTTCGGAGTTCCGTAGGTGGGCCACGGACACCCAGTGGATTGACCCGGCTCTTAGGAGCCAGTTTTGTCAAGGGTTATCTGACAAATTAAAGGATTTGTTGGCACAATATGACCCTCCCGCCTCACTGGAAGCCGCTATGGCCCTTGCTATTCGCACTGACAGACGGCTTCGGGAGAGGTGCGGGATAACTCCGCCCCCTGGGATGACTCCACCTCCTTCAAGGTCCCCTCATATGGAGGTTCCCCTGGTCAGTCCAGAGGAGCCTATGCAGTTAGGAGGGACATCTCTCCGGGGGAGGGGACCGGCGGTGCACCACAAGACTGGAAGGTGCTTCTTCTGCGGGAGAAAGGGACATTTTATTGGGGGGGTGTCCATCCCGTCCTTTGCAGAGTAAAGAGTCGTCGGAAAACTATTGATCCCAGGTTGTGTGGTGGACGGCAATCTGGGAGTAGGTATTTCGTCCCTAGGTTCGTCTCAGTTTCTCGTACCGGCGGAGGTGGTGGTGGGTACGAGAACTGAGTAGATATCTGTTCTTCTTGATAGTGGGGCCGGAGCTAATCTGGTGGACGCTCGGTTTGCCCGGGTTCAAGGTATGCTATTGAATATGTTGGCTAAACCCATCCCCATATTTTCGATCGACGCCAGGCCTCTCGGTCAGGGAAGTTTTTTGCAAGTGGCGCATAACGTAAATCTTCAAGTGGGGGCAATACATAAAGAACTGTTGTCTTGTTACGTGTTTGAGGGTCTTCCCACTCCTATTGTGTTGGGCCTTCCTTGGTTAACTAAGCATAATCCGGTTATTAATTGGCTATCCAGGGAGATAAGCCAATGGAGTGAATTATGTAATAAAAACTGCATGAATACGGTCATCGGTGCTGTCACTCCTAGGGTCTTACCTCCATTTCTGGCAGACTTTGAGGATGTATTCTCGGAGAAAGGGTGTCAGGAACTACCTCCTCATCGCGTGTATGACTGTTCTGTAAAATTGCTCCCTGGGACCAAGGTACCTAAATCTAGGTTGTATAACCTATCTGGTCCGGAGAGGCAGGCCATGAAGGATTATATTTCTGAGAGTCTGGCTAAGGGGCATATTAGACCTTCATCTTCCCCGGTGGCCGCGGGGTTCTTCTTTGTGAAGAAGAAAGATGGAGGCCTACGCCCTTGCCTGGATTTCCGTGAACTTAATCGGATTACGGTCCGAGATCCGTATCCACTCCCACTTATCTCCGATCTCTTTAATCAGATCGTGGGTGCCAAATGGTTCTCTAAGTTCGATCTCAGGTGGGCGTACAATCTGATTAGGATAAAGGAGGGGGATGAGTGGAAGACGGCGTTTAACACTCCGGAGGGGTATTATGAGAACCTTGTCATGGCATTCGGTCTGACTAATGCCCCGGCGGTGTTCCAACACTTTGTTAATGACATTTTTCGCCGCCTGGTGGGTCAGTTTGTGGTCATATATCTGGATGACATCTTAATTTACTTGCCTGATCTTGTGTCTCATCAGGAGCATGTTAGGCAGGTGTTACAGATCTTGCGGGATAATAAACTGTATGCCAAATGGGAGAAGTGTGTGTTCGCCGTACAGGAGCTCCAGTTTTTAGGTTTCCTGGTGTCAGCGTCCGGTTTTCGTATGTACCCAGGGAAAATGCGGGCAGTTCTTGAGTGGGATCTGCCAGAGAATCTTAAGGCACTACAACTTTTCCTGGGGTTTGCTAATTATTACCGGAAATTCATTCGTAATTTCTCATCCATGGTTAAACCTCTCACAGACATGACAAAAAAGGCGACGGATTTTTCTAGGTGGTCTGACAAGGCTTGTCAACCATTCTCCTCCTTGAAAAAGTGTTTTGCCTCAGCACCCATACTCATTCAACCTGATGCGTCACAGCCGTTCATTGTAGAGGTAGACGCTTCTGAGGTAGGGGTGGGAGCAGTTTTGTCACAAGGTTCGTCCCCTGGTAAGTGGCGTCCGTGCGCTTTTTTCTCAAAAAAATTGTCGTCCGCTGAGAGGAATTACGATGTTGGCAATAGGGAACTCTTGGCTATTAAGTTAGCTTTTGAGGAGTGGCGCCATTTTTGGGAGGGGGCAGTCCATCCGGTCACCGTCATCACCGATCACAAGAACCTGCTTTATCTGGAGTCCGCAAAACGTCTGAATCCCAGACAAGCCAGGTAGTCGTTGTTTTTTACCAGGTTTAATTTTGTCGTTACATATCGTCCTGGGTCAAAAAATGTGAAGGCGGATGCCTTATCTCGTAGTTTCCCTGGGGCCGGGAATACGGATGATCCGGTGCCTATCCTTCAAGAGGGGGTGGTGGTGTCGGCAGTATGCTCTGAGCTTGAGGAGGAGGCATTGGAGGCTCAGGGGGACGCCCCTGTTGGACCTCCAGGGAGACTGTTTGTTCCAGATCAGCTACGACAAAAAGTGATCGAGGCACACCATAACTCAGCTTTGGCAGGACACCCAGGGAGTAAAGCAACAGTGGATCTCCTCTCGCGTCGGTTTTGGTGGCCTAACTTACATAAGGAGGTGGTAACTTTTGTTGCGTCCTGTGGGGTTTGTGCGCGCTCTATGACCCCACATACCCGTCCGTCTGGGGCCCTCTTACCTTTGAAGATCCCGGAGCGTCCTTGGACTCATCTGTCTATGGACTTTATTACGGACCTCCCGCCATCCTCGGGTAAAACGGTCATACTCGTTGTAGTAGACAGGTTCAGTAAGATGGCACATTTTATCGCTCTTCCTGCTCTTCCTAATGCTAAAACTCTTGCGCAGGTGTTTATTGGAGAGATTGTGAGGGTTCACGGGGTACCCTCCGATGTGGTGTTGGATCGGGGGTCTCAGTTTGTGTCCAAATTCTGGAAGGCTTTTTGTACTCGGCGGGGGATGCATTTATCGTTCTCATCGGCTTTTCATCCTCAGACCAATGGTCAGATGGAACATCTGAACCAGAGGTTGGAGACATATCTCCGGTGTTTTGTGTCAGAGAACCAGGAGGACTGGGCTTCTTTCTTACCTCTGGCGGAGTTTGCTCTTAACAATAGGCGGAGCGAATCCACTGGTAAGTCCCCGTTTTTTGGGGCATATGGTTTTCACCCCCAGTTTTGTACTTTCAGTAGAGGGGGCTCTTCGGGGGTTCCTGAGGAGGAACGATTTTCGTCATCACTCGCTTCAGTATGGAGAGGGGTACTGAATAATCTGAGTACTATGGGGAACCGATAAAAACGTATGGCTGATAGGAGGAGAGTGTCTGGTCCGGACCTAAGTGTGAACGATCGGGTATGGTTGTCTACCAAGAATATAAAACTCAAGGTTCCCTCCTGGAAACTGGGTCCCAGGTTCATCGGGCCGTACAGGATCAGTTCTATAATTAATCCGGTGGCATTCCGTCTTGACCTTCCCCCTACATTTAAAATTCATAACGTGTTCCACAGATCTTTGCTTAAGAGATATGTGGCGCCAATGATACCGTCACCTTTACCTCCTCCTCCAGTGGTGGTCAATGGAAATTTGGAGTTTCAGGTATCGAAAGTCATTGATTCACGTTTTAGTCGCCGGTCCCTTCAGTACCTGGTTCATTGGAAAGGGTATGGTCCTGAGGAGAGAATGTGAGTTCCTGCGTCAGATATTAACGCAGACCGGTTAATTCGGGCCTTCCACACGACTCACCCGGATAAACCTGGCCCTGAGGGTCCGGAGGCCCCTCGCAGAAGGGGGGGTACTGTCATGGGTGTGTCGCCGCGAAGATCGTCGCGACTACACAGCCTGACTTCTCGCAGCTGAGTTTTTGGTGCTTTGTGTTTTTTGGTTGTGAGGGAGTTAATTCTCTCTCTCTGTGCTTGACGAGGCTCAGCCTCGCCCAGCTACAGTTAATGCTGCAGTATTGGGATTCCTTCAAATACCTGCTGGTCTGATAGGGAAGTTGTCGGTGAAAGCATTTCTTGCAGACCTTCAGAGCGGATCGTTGTTAGGTGGAGTTCGGAGCGAGGAGTATGCGGTGTGGTTTCTTCCCTTCCTCCCTTTATCATTTATCTCCTAACCTGTTGTTGTTCCCTCTGTAATTGTGGTGTTAGTTTTTGTATGCAAGGTGGTTTTTGGTTTTCCCCTTGTACTGTCTCGTTTGTCTAGTACTGTGTTTTGGGCATTTTCTATCCTGTTCCCCATTGTTGTGATCGGGGTCCTTCTCAGGACTAGATTACTGAGGTTCAGGGATATTCAGGAGTTTAGGGTTACGCTGGCGGCCTGGACCTCTGTACCATTAACAGTACCTCCGGGTTGAGGGATTAGTCAGGGCCCCCGTTTAGGGTCAGCTCAGGCCCCTGACCCCCTGTACGCTGAGATAGCGTGACACTCATACCACCAGAGGGAGCCATGTCAGGGATATATATACTGGAGGGTGGAGTTAGGTAGGCAGAGTGTGCTGACACTGTAGAGCAGCAAAGAAGCAGCACATGTTAGCAGCTGAGCTGAGGGCAAGTTAAGGCCTAAAGCACGTGCTGAAGCCTTAGGGCCTAGAGCGTGGCCAGAGGCAAGGAGAGGAGAGAGAAGTGTTGGGGGGCAGAGGAGCATCTTAGGCTCACCCAAGAACACAAGCCAGACACCGGGTCCGCGCTACAGGGTCCTCTATGCCCAGGAGGAACAACCGGTATACCAAGGGGATTCTAGACCCCTGGTCAACCTGAAGCTGCAACCATCCAAAGAACTAGGAACCACGAAGGCCCCAGCGTCCAGGGATAGTGGTAGCCAGAGGAAAGTTCTTACCACCAAGCAGACAAGTGAGAGAGTACAGAAGCTAAGCCTAGTTCCAAGCAGGTCAGGAGCTTCAGAGAGAGAGAGGAAGAAACAGACACGGAAGCCTTATACCCGCTCACTGGGGAGAGTCCAGAAGTGCACCCTTCCTACCAAGTACCCTGGACCGTACCTGCCGTCTACACCAGTAAAGGTACTGAAGCAAATCCCCTGTGTGAATTTCTGTTATTCTCCCCTGACCCGGCTGGGCCACCTCTCACCTGCATCCCTTCCATCAACCCTGCCCCGGGGGCCCGCTCTGCCTGTGGGGAGCAGAAACATCTCAGCTGCCATCCCATCACCTCCCGGAGGTCTGCAGCAGCGCTGATACCCATTACCAGGAACCACAGGTGGCGTCACGAGACAAAACCGTTTATCATCCCTTCAAGCAACAACCCCTTTTAAGAGTGACCCCAGGGTACGGGCCCGGGAGTCGACCGCCGTGACATCCCAAGAAGGTAAAGCCCCGGGTACCGTATCCCCCATATCCAGCTGGGCAAGTCATCTCTTCCTGGCGTCACAAACAGGATTTCGTGCCCGTTGCCACCGGGTACTGTGTGCCGTGTTTGAACTGTGAATTCAGAACTGTGGTGAACATCGCCGCCATTACCACATCGCCGTGCGGGAAGAAGAATGGCGTAACCACGGGAACCAGAGAGGCATGACCGTTTGTAGCTCGCGAATCCCAAGCCCCGCCTCGCGCTCTGACGCAGCACTTAGAAGCATCGGGTCCTGGAAGGAGACCGCCGTCCCAGGAAGCGCGCACTCTGACGTCAGCCGCGAGGAAGACGCAAGGTCCTTCACTGAAGTTGCTTGACGGGCAATCCCCCACTTCCCGTCTGCGGGGCTGCGGCCTAACCGATCGAAGGAAAGAAGGTAGGCTATGGTTTACTAGGGTGGCGCAACCATGGCCGACGACCAGCAAAACGCCAGAACACCAGTTAACGCTCCCGATGCTCATCCCGTGCCCAGCGCTGCTCAGGCCAGAGCAGCCACCCCTCCTGCAGGGGCCATGACTCCAATAATACCCATGGCCCTGCCGTACGTCCCCGGAGTGAAGTAGCTTCCCCAGTATGATGGCAAACAAGACACCCTGTCTGGGTTCAAAAGAAAAATATGCTGTGTATTGGACATGTACTCAATGACTGGTAAACAGAGAACCGCTGTTGTGCTGGGACAATTGACTGGTGCCGCAGAGTGGGAAATTGAAACGTGGCCAGCCGCAGACCAGGAATCAGTACCTATTATATTTAAGAGACTGCAAACTGTCTTTGAAAACCGCACTGAGACAGATCTCCGGATGAGGTTCTACCACTGTGCCCAGAAACCTGAGGACAGTATCCGGGACTATGCCTGGTGTTTACAAGAGGCACTGCGGGCCCTGAAACAGGTTAGTCCAGCCAGCATACATGATGAGAACAAAATTCTGACAGAACAATTCATCTGGGGGTTGAGGTCCCAGGAGGAGAGCAGAACTGTACGGTGGTGGGCCTTAGATCATCCAAATGCCACCTTTCATGCCCTGAAGGACATGGCTATTAAGGGTCTGCAGCCCTTGGAAACATCAGATACTGCTATCCAGCGTTACCAGGGTGGGGCCACCCCTGTGCCCGCAGCACCCACTGCTCCTTCATTAGCGGCTGAGGCAAAAGTGCAAACAGCGCCCCATAGTGAGCTGGACAGCCTGCGCTCTGAAGTGTGTCAGCTAAGTAAAACCCTGACCACCGTCATAAGCGCCCTGCAGCTACAGACAGAGCCCGACCCGGATGGAAGGATCCTACTCGCCGACGGTCCCGAGGATGTCCCCTGGATGAGGAGAAGAAGAAGGACAATGCCACCCCATGGGAGGACCAACGACCGACGTCGCCCTCCAGGAGAACTCATCTGCTACCGTTGCCATAAGGCAGGCCACCTCACCCGGACCTGTCCCTTAAACGGGCAAACCTTGGGGCCGAGGGCCAACACCCAGGTGTAGACCAAGAAGGCCCATCAGGCTGGTACGACCGTTTTGTAGGAGGAAGACCTTTCCTGTCCATCCTGCTGGATAGCATAGCAACACCAGCACTACTGGACACCGGGTCGCAGGTGACCATCATACCTGATGTCCTCTTCAAAAGGTACTGGGCCATAGATTAACTCCGCCCGCCAGACCCAAACCTCACCGTGTATGCCTCCAATGGCCTTCCTCTTAACCTAGTCGAGGTTAAGGACATGACAGTGAAGGTGGGAATAATGGAATTAAAGGATCAAGGACTGATTGTAGTAGAGTCTTACACTGGTGATAAAAACCCATATATGATACTTGGTACAAATGTTGTTGGTAACTGTTTGGGAGAAGTGTTGTTTTTACTCCAACAGATTGCTGACACTGCCAGACCAGGGCAGAGTAAGGTGCTCCAAAGAGAGATTCAAGCCCTCCTGTACCAGCAACAGGTAAAACTAACAGGTGGTGAGATTGGTAATGTACGGGTGACAGACCCGATACCCATTGTGATTCCCCCAATGAGTGAAATGCTGATTTGGTGTAGGGCAGCAATAGGTCTCAAGGGACAGGACTACCAGGCGGTAGCAGAGCCCATCAGCTCAGAACACAGACCTACACTCCTAATTGCTAGAGGGGTAGTTGATGTGCGCAATGGAAGGGTACCCGTACGCCTCCTAAATTGTGGGGAGGAGGAAGTCAAATTGCCAAGATATGCCACTGTTGCCAGACTGTATACTGAGAATAATAATGCCATACACACAGTGGAACCCTTGACCCTACCAGACACGGTGGAGGACAATGACTCCAAAGCCCAGCTGGAGGAATGGTGTCAACAGCTCCATGTTGGGACTGACGCCACTCCTGTCCATCAAAAACATGGTGTCTACAGAGTAGTTCAGGAATATGAACAGGTGTTTAGTAAACACTCACTTGATTTTGGAAGGGTCAAAGGGATACAACACCACATACCCACAGGTAACCTTCCACCCATCAAGGAGGGTTACAGACCCATACCACCAGCACATTACCAAAAAGCAAAAGAAATGTTGCATGACATGAAAAAGGCAGGGGTAGTAAGGGATAGCTGTAGCCCCTGGTCAGCTCCCCTGGTCCTGGTCAGAAAGAATGACGGTAGCATGAGGATGTGTGTAGATTACAGACAAATTAATCGAATAACACATAAAGATGCATACCCTTTGCCCCATATAGAGGAATCCCTGGCTGCACTAAAATCTGCCAAATATTTCTCCACATTGGATCTCACTAGCGGGTACTGGCAAGTCTCTGTTGCTGAGGAAGACCGGGAGAAGACAGCCTTCACCACCCCGAAGGGATTATGTGAATTCAACAGCATGCCATTTGGACTCTGCAATGCACCCGGAACGTTCCAGAGGTTGATGGAGTGTTGCTTAGGACACCGGAACTTTGAAACAGTGCTGTTATACCTGGATGACGTTATCGTGTACTCAAGGACATATGAAGACCATCTAAAACACCTGGCAGAGGTATTTGAGGCATTGTCCCGGTATGGGATGAAACTAAAACCTTCCGAGTGCCACCTGCTCAAACAGAAGGTTCAGTACCTGGGACACGTGGTCAGCTCAGAGGGAGTAGCACCAGACCCAGAGAAGGTCACTGCCATTGAGAAGTGGCCTGAACCAAAGAACATCAAAGAAGTACGCCATTTCCTGGGACTGGTCGGGTACTACAGGAGAATTATTAAGGACTACACCAAAAAGGCAGCACCTTTACAAGATCTCCTAGTAGGACAATCCAAAAGAGGTAAAAGTCCCCCATTCCAGTGGGGCAAAGAACAGGCTGAGTCCTTTGCGTTAATGAAGGAAGCCCTAACCGGTGAGGAAATCCTGGCTTACCACGACTACAGCCAACCTTTCCTGTTATACACAGACGCCAGCAATGAGGGACTGACAGCTGTGTTGTCCCAGAAGCAAAACGGCAGAGAAAAGGTAATTGCCTATGCCAGTAGAAAGCTTCGCCCTACTGAGAGGAACCCGGAGAATTACAGTTCCTTCAAGCAGGAGTTCCTGGCCTTGGTTTGGGCTATCACCGAAAGATTCAAACATTACCTAGCCTCAACTAAATTTACAGCCTTTACCGAAAATAACCCCTTGACACACCTGGAGACAGCCAGGTTGGGAGCCATGGAACAGCATTGGGTGGCCAGATTGTCAAATTACCAGTTCACAATCAAGTACCGGGCAGGTCACAAGAACACCAATGCTGATGCCCTGTCAAGAATACCCCACCAGTCAGACACCGAGGATGAAGTGGATGACCTAGAAGAAATTGAATTACCTGCTTTCCACAGAAATGGAATGGTCCAAGAGCAACACACCTCCAGAAGACGTCGTGGTAAGACACTAAACCCTTTACCTCATCACAGCTGGATGAAGACCCAGGACAGTGACCCGGTTGTCAGCCTCATCAAAGGACTGATAACCCAAGAAGGTTCTCACCTGGAGAAGGATGCTCCTCCACAAGCCAAACACCTGTGGAATGAGAGAAGCCGGCTGTTCATCTACAGAGAAAAGCTGTGCAGAAGGTATGTCAACTCCAGAACCCATGAAATGGTGCGGCAGATTGTAGTACCCAGGAAAGATATCCAGATGGTGCTAGAGGCCTACCATGACCAAGCAGGTCATTTTGGCTGGAAGAAGTTGGAAACCCTGCTGAAGGACCGGTTCTATTGGGTTGGAATGCGGAGTTCCATAGAAAGGTGGTGCCGGAATTGTGGGCCCTGTAGCCTCAGAAGGAAAGACTACGGAAGTCAGAAAGCACCCTTGCAGTCCATCAAAACAACCCAACCCCCTGGAGATTTTCGCTCTGGATCACGTCAAACTGTCACCCAGCAGATCAGGCTATTCCTATGCCCTGACCATGGTGGATCACTATTCCCGGTTCCTGGTGGTAGCCCCTGTCAAGGACCTGACAGCAGAAACTGCAGCAAGAACATTCCAAACCTACTTCTGGGGGCCCCATGGATACCTGGACAAGGTGCTAACAGATCAAGGCCCTGCCTTTGAAGCTGAACTATTCAAAGAATTCTGTCACCTGTATGGATGTAAGAAGATCCGGACTACACCATATCATCCTCAAACCAACGGTATGTGCGAGAAAATGAATAACATCGTCATTGACCTGTTAAAAACCCTACCTTTGGAAGAGAGGAACCAGTGGCCAGACAAACTACCTGACCTGGTGGACTTGTATATCCACATACCTGTGAATTTACTAATTGTACCCCAGCGTACCTCATGAGAGCAAGACCCAGAAAATTGCCCATGGACCTGGAACTCGGAGTGGTAGAACCTACTGCAGATATGTCCACTGAAGACTGGGACACAAATCGGCAAGAGCAGTACAGGAAAGTACAGGGGTGTGTTGAAGAAAGCCTAAACAAAGTAAGAGAAAGACAAGAAGACCAGTATAACAAGCATGCATCAGCAGAACCCTTGGCACCCGGAGAAATAGTGCTAAAGCGGAAAAGAAGAGGTCACAAGCTCGATGACCAGCGGGAAAGAGAGCCCTACACCGTGTTAAATTCCAGATTTGACAATCATACCAATGATACACTTCTGTCAGCCACCAGAAGAACCTCCACCACCAGAAGAATCTGTGAGCGCCCTGGAAGAACCTGCTCAGGAACAGGAAGAGTCCCCAGTAAGAGGAGGATCACTAGTTGAAGCAGAGCCTGAGGGTCCAGTAAACAGTGCACTGGCTAGCCCTATAGAGATGTTGAGGCAGTTCTATAACTTACCTGCACGTACACCTGATAGGTTAGCGGATAGTGCATGCACGTCAGAGACAGACACCAGTATCACCCCAGTGCTACGTAGATCCACACGCAGCACACAAGGCCAAATCCCTACCAGGTATAGGGAATAAAGTACAAAAGCCTAAAGTGTAAAAATGTGTCAAACTTGTTCATAGTTACCCAGTTCGGGTATTGCCTATTGTTGTTTATTGTGTGCCTTTGATATGTGTTTTATTTAGAACATGCCTTTATTTATTGCCTGCATTTACTCCAAAAACCAGAGACTTGAGGTCAACAACTGTGAGTGGCCCAGTACTGTCCGATGTAGATAGTTACCCAGTTGGTTTTTGTTACATTTTTGAATTTTTCAAAGCTTGTACATACATTATCTATGTGTTATTGTTATTATAATTGTAATTGTTGTTGTTACCTGGTTACAAAAATGCTTCAGTCCAGGAGTACTGAATTGTACTAGGGGGGAATGTGGCACCCTGCTACCCACAGGTACCACAGGACCCAAAAGGGTGCATGGACTGACTTCTCCACAAGAAGCCCTCAGTACACACAAACACCTCCACACTTCCACCTCAAACCACCGGAGGGAGCCCTGTTAGGGATATATATACTGGAGGGTGGAGTTAGGTAGGCAGAGTGTGCTGACACTGTAGAGCAGCGAAGAAGCAACACATGTTAGCTGCTGTGCTGAGGGCAAGTTAAGGCCTAAAGCACGTGCTGAAGCCTGAGGGCCTAGAGTGTGGCCAGAGGCAAGGAGAGGAGAGAGAAGTGCTGGGGGGCAGAGGAGCATCTTAGGCTCACCCCAGAACACAAGCCGGACACCGGGTCCGCGCCTACAGGGTCCTCTACGCCCAGTAGGAATAACTGGTATACCAAGGGGATTCTAGACCCCTGGTCAACCTGAAGCTGCAACCATCCAAAGAACTAGGAACCACGAAGGTCCCAGCATCCAGGGATAGTGGTAGCCAGAGGAAAGTTCTTACCACCAAGCAGACAGGTGAGAGAGTACAGAAGCTAGGCCTAGTTCCAAGCAGGTCAGGAGCTTCAGAGAGAGAGAGGAAGAAACAGACAAGGAGGCCTTATACCCGCTCACTGGGGAGAGTCCAGAAGTGCACGCTTCCTAACAAGTACCCTGGACCGTACCTGCCATCTACACCAGTAAAGGTACTGAAGCGAATCCCCTCTGTGTGTGTCTGTTATTCTCCCCTGACCCGGCTGAGCCACCTCTCACCTGCATCCCTTCCATCAACCCTGCCCTGGGGGCCTGCTCCGCCTGTGGGGAGCAGAAACATCTCAGCTGCCATCCCATCACCCCCCGGAGGTCTGCAGCAGCGCTGGTACCCATTACCAGGAACCACAGGTGGCGTCACGAGACAAAACCGTTTATCATCCCTTCAAGCAACAACCCCTTTTAAGAGTGACCCCAGGGTACGGGCCCGGGAGCCGACCGCCGTGACATCCCAAGAAGGTAAAGGCCTGGGTACCGAGTCCCCCATATCCCCCTGGGTGAGTCATTACCACTGACAACTCAACATGTTCCTTTTTTACATATTTTTATCATATCTTATTCACTATTGGAGTGATTGATTGATGGTATGTTCTTTACCTAATAGTCTAGCACACAATATATTTGTTCCATAATTGATATGAATATGGTTGATGTCTACTGCGCATTGGTTACCTAATAATACAATGCTTGCTTGGTTCTACAGAATAGATGCATATTGATTATTGATGATATTTCCATTTGGCTCTTGTTCCATTTATTGTCCACATTAGTTGATATGTGTCTGGATGGGTCTATAACTCCACAATTTTCATCCCATACCTACTCTATGTGGAGTCTTATACCCATCCTGTTTGTATGCAGCAGTGCAACAGTATATTCCTTTGTAGCACCATACATGTCTTTTGGATACTGTTTAACTGCGTCACTGACCTTACAGGTCTTATTGCTTTTATCAAGCGTTGTGTATTTTTATTAAATAGTTGACTAAAGGTTATGTGTTAAGATACCCTTGCTGCTCCTTTTGTATAATTAGTGGGTTTGAAATTATTGGGTGTTTATCATCCTTTGTCATTTGGACTTCAAGGAAATACACAAAACTTATTTTTATAGGGACCTGTTCAGTTTTGATGTGATTTTGGGTGTCCTATATGTTGGAAATGTGGCGCCCAGCTGCGCTTGGTACCACAGATGCTAGAAGAGTGCATTAATGGAATCCTCCACAAGAGGCCCCCATAAACATTCACACATCTCCATCTTCCACCTCAGACCAGCAGAGGGAGCCTGTTAGGGATATAAATAGGGAAGGTGGAGCTAGGCAGCTCAGTGATTCAGCAGTTCCTCTGAAGAGTTCCTGCAGTAGAGAAGCCTTAGAGAGGTTAATCTGCAGTAGAGCTCAGTCTAGTTTAGAGATCTCAGTTGTAGCTCAGTTAGAGCTCAGGGTGTGCCGGCGCCATAAGATCAGTGAAGAGCGGCAAGCTGCCGTTAGTGTGAGTAGCCTAATGAGGGCCCGAGCGTGGCCGAAGGTGAGTGGAAAGTAAGTAGCAGTGGGGGCAGAGTAGCTTACCCAGCTCACCCCGAAACATATACCGGACACCGGGTCCGAGCTTACCGGGATCTCTACGACCCAGTAAGGCATAACCGGAATCCCTGGAGAACAACAGGTCCCAGGATCACCAGAGAGCGGATACGTAACAGAGCCAGGAGACACATAGGCCCCGTAAGCTGGGAGTGTGCACTCCAAGAGAAGGCCCTACCACAACGTCAGCCAGCGCAGGACAGAGACAAAGTTAGGCCTAGTTTTAGGCAGGTCAGAAACTTACTACGCAGAGGCAAGAAAGAGGAGGCACTACACCCGCTCATTGGGGAGGATCCTGATATGCACCCTTCACCCTAAAGTGCTCCGGGATGTGCCAGAACTACCACCAGTAAAAGGTACTGAAGTGACTACCGTGTCCGTCTTCGTTCTTGCTCTGACCCGGCTGGGTCTCGCCTGTCCTGCTTCCCCCTCTCCGTACGCTGCCCTGAGGCCTAGCTCCACTTGTGGGGAGCTATACCATTGAGCTGCATTATCACCAGCCTCAGTGGACTGCCGCAGCGCTGGTGATTCTCACCAGAAACCACAGGTGGCGTCACGAACTTTCATAAAATTAACAAACAATCCCTTTTTAAAAGCTGACCCCAGGGAACGGGCACGGGAGCCGACCACCGCGACATCCCCAAGGTCAAGCAAAGGCCCGGGTACCGAGTCGTCCCCTTCCCCCTGGGCTAGTCATTCTTTCCTGCCGTCACGAACAGGATTCCGTGCCCTCTGCAATGACGGAGTGTTACGCCCGTTGCCACCGGGTACTGTGCGCCTTTAATAAAAACTGTTTATTAAACTGTGGTGAAGATGGCCGCCATTGTCACGCAGTAGTGCGGGAAGAAGAAGGGCGTAACTGCGGGAAACCGAGGGGCATACCTGCAAAAGCGCGCAAAGCCCCGGACCCGCCCTACGCCTTGACGTCAAACCAGGGAGCGCCTGGTCCTGGAAGGAGCTGCAGTGAGCGCTCTGACATAGGACGCAAGCGACGCAAGGTCCTGAAGAAGACCGTCATCTGCGGAGCTGCGGCTTACCGGAAGAAAAAAAATAAAAGAAGGTAGGCCACGGTTCGCTAGGGGGGAGCCAGAATGTCCGAGGTACAGCAACTAGCCGGAGCCCCGGTTAACGTCACTGATAATGAACCCATACCCGATGCCGCACAGAGTGGAGCCGCCGCCCCTTCTGCAAGCCCTGTCACTCCTGTCATCCCCATAACTTTACCGTATATTCCTGGAGCAAAGTGGCTCCCCCAGTACAGCAGCAAACCAGATACCCTGTCTGGGTTCAAACGGAAGATATGCGGTATCCTGGACATGTACTCTATGACAGGCAAGCAGAGGGCCGCAGTTGTGTTAGGACAATTGACTGGTGCTGCGGAGCAGGAAGTGGAAACATGGTCGGCCGCAGACCGGAAGTCAGTGTCCGCAATCTTTAAAAAGCTACAGACTGTTTTTGAGGATCTTACTGAGGCGGACCTCAGGATGAGGTTCTACAACTGCACTCAACAGCCGGAGGACAATGTTCGGGACTATGCCTGGCGTCTACAAGGGGCCCTGCGACCTCTGAAACAGGTTAGTCCGACCAGTATCGAAAATGAGAACAAAATGCTGAAGGAACAGTTTGTCCGGGGACTGAAGTCTAGTGAGGAGAGCAGGACTGTGCATTGGTGGTCCCTGGATCATCCAGATGCCACCTTTGACAATGTTAAGGACATGGCTATAAAAGGACTGCAGCCTCTGGAAACAAATTCCATCCAATGTTACCAGGGTGGAGCCACCCCAGTGCCTGCAACACCCACCTTTTCCCCGGTGGCTGCTGAAGCCAGAGTTCCAGCAACGTCCCCTAGGGAGCTGGACAGCCTGCGCTCTGAAGTGCGTCAGTTGAGCAAAACCCTGACCACTGTTCTGAGTGCCCTGCAGCTGCAGACGGAACTCGAGGAAGAAGGGAAAGTCCTGCTAGCCGATAGCCCTGAGGATGTCCCCTGGATGCGAAGGAGGAGGAGAACAATACCACCCTCTACGAGGATCAGCGACCAGTGCCGTCCACAGAGGGACCCTGCCTGCTACCGATGCTGCAAGACAGGTCACACAGCCCAGAATTGTCCTTTAAAAGAGAAAACCCCTCTGGCCGAGGGCCAACACCCAGGAGTAGATTTCCCAGGCCCATCAGACTGGTACAACAGGTTCGTGGGAGGAAGACCTTTCCTGTCCATTATACTGGACGGGATCCCGACGCACGCTCTGCTGGTCACAGGATCTCAGGTAACCATAATGCCTGAAGTTCTCTACAAAAGGTTCTGGTCCATGGACGACCTATGTCCGCCAGCTCCAAATCTTTCTGTCTATGCCTCAAATGGACTCCCCCTTAACCTAATCGGGGTTAAGAATGTGACAGTAAAAGTGGGGAGAGTGGAGCTGAAGGACCAGGGGCTAATTGTAGTAGAGACTAATCCTGATGATACCAATCCGTATATGGTAAATGGCACTAACATTGTTGGTAACTGTTTGGGAGAAGTTGTGTTCCTGTTCCAACAGATAGCTGACACTGCCAGACCAGGACAGAGAAGGGCGCTGCAGAAGGAGATCCAAGTCCTGATGTACCAACAGCAAGTAAGGTTAACAGACGGTGAAATCGGTAATGTGCGGGTGACAGACCCCATACCCATTGTGATCCCCCCTATGAGTGAAATGATTATCTGGTGTAGAGCAGCCATAGGTCTTAGAGGACAGAGATACCAGGCGGTAGCAGAACCCCTTTGCTCCGAGCACAGACCCATGCTCTTAACCGCCAGAGGAGTGGTGGATGTACGCAATGGGAGGGTGCCCGTCCGTCTTCTCAACATTGGGGAAGATGAGGTTAGATTACCACGTTATGCCACTGTTGCCAAATTACATGCTGTAAATAATAACTCCATTCACAAGGCGGAGTCCTTAACCTCACCAGACAAAGTGGAGGACAATGACCCTGCAACCCAGGTGGAGGATTGGTGTCAACAGCTCCATGTTGGGACAGACACCACTCCTGCCCATCAGAAGAAGGGTGTACACCAGGTGGTTCAAGAATACGCGCAGGTGTTCAGTAAGCACCCACTTGACTTTGGGAGGAATAAGGGGGTTCAACACCATATCCCCACAGGTGACCATCCACCCATCAAAGAACGGTACAGGCCTATACCACCAGCTCACTACCAGAAGGCAAAGGAGATGCTGCACGACATGAGAAAGGCGGGGCTGGTAAGGGATAGTTGTAGTCCCTGGGCAGCTCCCCTAGTGCTAGTCAGGAAAAAGGACGGGAGCATGAGAATGTGTGTAGATTACCGACAAGTAAATCACATTACACATAAAGATGCATACCCTTTACCGCGCATAGAGGAGTCCCTGGCTGCCTTAAAGTCTGCAAATTACTTTTTCACCCTTGACCTCACTAGTGGGTACTGGCAAGTTGCTGTGGCTGAGGAGGATCTGGAGAAGACGGCCTTTACAACCCCGATGGGACTCTGCGAGTTCAACAGTATGCCATTTAGACTCTGCAATGCCCCCGGGACGTTCCAGAGATTGATGGAGTGCTGCCTGGGACACCGCAACTTCGAGACTGTGTTACTTTACCTGGATGATGTGATAGTGTACTCCAAGACATACGATGTCCACTTGAAGCACCTGGCGGAGGTATTTGAGT
This sequence comes from Phyllobates terribilis, assembly GCF_046119375.1. NCBI lineage: Eukaryota > Metazoa > Chordata > Amphibia > Anura > Dendrobatidae > Phyllobates > Phyllobates terribilis. Next base: position 505,491,614 of record NW_027362762.1, read on the forward strand.
CACTGTCCCGGTACGGGATGAAGCTGAAGCCCTCAATGTGCCACCTGCTCAAGAGAAAGGTACAGTACCTGGGGCACATTGTCAGTCCGGAAGGGGTAGCACCAGATCCGGAGAAGGTTACTGCCATCCAGAAGTGGCCGGAGCCGAAGAACCTCAAGGAGGTGCGTCAGTTTCTGGGACTAGTAGGATACTACCGGAGGTTCGTAAAAGACTACACTAAGAAAGCAGCCCCTCTGCAAGACCTCCTGGTAGGGCAGTCCCCCAAAGGCAGAAACCACCCATTCCACTGGGGTAAGGAGCAAGCCGAGTCTTTTCAGGAGATGAAGGAGATCCTGACAGGCGACGAGATCCTGGCCTACCCTGACTACAGCCAACCGTTCCTGCTGTATACAGATGCCAGCAATGAAGGGCTGGGCGCTGTCTTAAGTCAGAAGCAAAATGGCCAAGAGAAGGTAATCGCATACGCAAGCAGGAAGCTCCACCCGACCGAGAGGAACCCATAGAGCTACAGCAGCTTTAAGTTGGAGTTCCTGGCCTTGGTCCAGCAAGTTCACTGCCTACACTGACAATAACCCCTTGACCCATCTTGAAACAGCCAAGCTAGGAGCACTGGAACAACGATGGATGGCTCGGCTGTCAAATTACCAATTTACAATTAAATATCGGGCGGGCCGTAAGAACGCTAACACCGATGCCCTGTCCAGGATGCCTCACCAGTCAGACACAGAAGAAGTGGATGACCTGGAGGAGATTGAGCTACCTGCCTTTCACCTGAATGGGATTATCCACGAGCAACGAGCCTCCAGGAAGCGGCGTGGGAAGATGTTAAACCCTCTGCCACACCACAGCTGGAAAGAGACCCAGGACAGTGACCCGGTTGTCTGCCGTATTAAAGAACTGATAACCCAAGAAGGTTCCTCCCTGGAGAAGGAAGCGTCTCTCCAAGCAAAGCAGCTGTGGAACGAGAGGAGCCGGCTGTTTATTTACCGTGAGAAGCTGTGCCGGAGGTACGTCAATCCAAAAACCCATGAGATGATATGGCAGATAGTGGTCCTCAAGACAGACATCCGAATGGTGTTGGAGGCCTACCTCGATCAGGCGGGGTCACTTTCGCTGGAAAAAGCTGCTGAAATGTCGATTCTACAGGGTAGGAATGCGCAGCTCCATTGAGCGGTGGTGCCGGGACTGTGGACCCTGTGGCCTCAGAAGAAAAGACTACAGCAGCAAGAAGGCACCACTGCAACTCATCAAGACGACTCGACCCCTGGAGATCGTGCCCCTGGACCATGTCAAGCTGTCCCCCAGCAGATCAGGGTACTATTATGCTCTGACCATGGTGTATCACTACTCACGTTTCCTGGTGGTCGCCTCCGTCAAAGATCTGATGGCAGAGACAGCAGCAAAGACGTTCCAAGCGTATTTCTGTAGACCCCATGGTTATTCTGAGCAGGTGCTTATGGACCAAGGCCCGGCCTTTGATGCTGAGTTGTTCAAGGAGTTCTGCCATCTATACGGGTGTAAGAAGATAAGAACTACACCGTACCACCCACAAACCAACGGTCTCTGTGAAAAGATGAACAACATCATCATCGACCTGCTGAAGACCATACCACTTGAGGAGAGAAATCAGTGGCCAGACCTACTACCTGACCTAGTGGAACTGTACAACCACATACCCGTGAGTTTCACCAATTGTACTCCGGCATATCTTATGCGTGCAAGACCTGGGAAGTTGCCCATGGATCTGGAGCTTGGTCTAGAAGACCCAGAAGCGGATGTGACCACTGAGGACTGGGATACGACCAGACAAGAGCAGTACAGAAGGGTACAAGCCTGTGTCGAGGACAGTCTCACTTGGGTGAGGGATAAGCAGGAGGCCCACTACAACAAAACTGCACCCGCAGAGCCTTTCACACCTGGTGAAATAGTATTGAAAAGGAAGAGAAGGAACCACAAACTTGATGACCAGTGGGAGAGGGAACCCTACACTGTGTTGAATTCAAGATTTGATAATAAGAAGACCTGCATAATTAGTAGAGATGGAGGAAGGGCGACTGCAACAGTATCCAGGGATCACCTAAAGTTGTGTCCAGATCTGCTAAAACCCCAAGAGGAAGTGCCTCTCGTTATTTCGGAGAAGCCTAAAGAAGCAGTAATACACACTGACTTAGGAGATTTCCCGGCAGATTGGCCCCAACTAGGAGGAGCAGTAATCATCCCTGTAATCACATTCTACCCACAGCAAGAAGAGCCTGTAAGTGCTGAAGAAGAGCCTGCTCAAGAAGAGTCCCTGGAAGATGGATCCCCGGTTGGAGCACAGCAAGAAGGCCCAGCCAATGGTGAACTTGTCAGTCCAGTAGAGAGGTCAATGCAGCCTTGTAGCCCCTCCACACCTAGTACTGACACATTGGGAGGTAGAGCACCTATTAGTGCCTCACGCATTCCAGTACCACGCAGGTCCACGCGTAGTACTAAAGATCAACCCCCTGTCAGATATACTGTGTAAGATAGCTAAACTCTAACAAATGTAGATAGTTACCCCTGGGGTATTATATAGTATTGAATTAAATTGAATTATATTGTGTGTTTTCATGCATATGTATATTATTTTGTGCTTTGCTTTATTACTGAACAGTTTAAGTGAAATGGACACTTTGCCTAATGACTTCCTTATTTATCTAAGAACTCCGTGGCTGAGGACTGTGTGCAGCCCAAAAACTATTTATTGTAAATAATTGCACTCCCTGGAGTGCCCCTTTAGGTGACCTCAGAAGTAAAATCTGTCTGGAGTGGCTCTACCGGAGGTCCAGCGCAGGATCTCCATGCCCTGCAGCCACCCCAGGGCCCATGTTGAGGGTTTGGGACAGGTCCCTCAAAAAACCAAGTACTCTACCCTGTGAGATGGACTTGAATTCTGAGGACGCTTTGTACCTGTTTATGTCGTTATGCAACATTTAAGAATGTGCCTCCCATAAAGGGAAGATTGTTATTGTTCATGTTTACTATTGTTGTTTTAAAATGTACTTCAGCCCGGGAGTGCTGAGCTTTGCTAGGGGGGAATGTGGCGCCCAGCTGCGCTTGGTACCACAGATCCTAGAAGAGTGCATTAATGGAATCCTCCACAAGAGGCCCCCATAAATATTCACACATCTCCACCTTCCACCTCAGACCAGCAGAAGGAGCCTGTTAGGGATATAAATAGGGAAGGTGGAGCTAGGCAGCTCAGTGATTCAGCAGTTCCTCTGAAGAGTTCCTGCAGTAGAGAAGCCTTAGAGAGGTTAGTCTGCAGTGGAGCTCAATCTAGTTTAGAGAACTCAGTTGTAGCTCAGTTAGAGCTCAGGGTGTGCCAGCGCCATAAGATCGGTGAAGAGCGGAAAGCTGCCATTAGTGTGAGTAGCCTAGTGTGGGCCCGAGCATGGCCGAAGGCGAGTGGAAAGTGAGTAGCAGTGGGGGCAGAGGAGCTTACCCAGCTCACCCCGAAACATATACCGAACACCGAGTCCGAGCTTACCGGGATCTCTACGACTCAGTAAGGCATAACCAGAATCCCTGGAGAACAACAGGTCCCAGGATCACCAGAGAGCTGATACGTAACAGAGCCAGGAGACACATAGGCCCCGTAAGCTGGGAGCGTGCACTCCAAGAGAAGGCCCTACCACAAGGTCAGCCAGCGCAGGACAGAGATAAAGTTAGGCCTAGCTTTAGGCAGGTCAGAAACTTACTACGCAGAGGCAAGAAAGAGGAGGCCCTACACCCGCTCATTGGGGAGGATCCTGATATGCACCCTTCACCCTACAGTGCTCCGGGATGTGCCAGAACTACCACCAGTAAAAGGTACTGAAGTGACTACCGTGTCCGTACTCGTTCTTGCTCTGACCTGGCACGGTCTCGCCTGTCCTGCATCCCCCTCTCCATACGCTGCCCTGAGGCCTAGCTTCACCTGTGGGAAGCTATACCATCGAGCTGCATTATCACTGGCCTCAGTGGACTGCCGCTGCACTGGTGATTCTCACCAGAAACCACAGGTGGCATCATGAACTTTCATAAAATTAACAAACAATCCCTTTTTAAAAGCTGACCCCAGGGTACGGGCCCGGGTGCCGACCACTGCGACATCCCCAAGGTCAGGCAAAGGCCCGGGTACCGAGTCGTCCCCATCCCCCTGGGCTAGTCAGAAACCACCCAAAAGTGATACCATTTTAAAAACTGCACCCCTCAAAGTATTTAAAATTGCTTTCAGGTAGTTCTTTAACCCTTCTGGTTCTTTTCAGGAAGTAATGGAAAGTGACATGACAAGGATTAAAATGTTTATTTTTACCATCTAAATTTTGATAACTTCTGAACAGGCTGCTATAGCTAGCACACTCTAAGTCCATTATTTGGCCATTACCTGCCATGGCAAACATCAGGACCACACAATCAAGATGTCAGTGTGCTGATGAGTTTAAAGAGGGAGTCCCCACACTCTGTTAACTATTTCGATTCTGTAGTCACTATTGACAGCAGCATCTAACGGGTTAAACGTCCATGGTCGGTGCCAACACTGATCGTGGCTGAAGCAGCAATTTGTCAGCTATAGTGTACAGGTGACAGTTACAGGATTGGCACCTGTCGGGGAACGCTAGTCTATTATATCGGAGGTCAGTAAAAAGACGTCTGTTGGTCACTAAGGGGTTAATTAATGTTGCTCCTGTTAGTGCACTTTATGCTATTAATATTAATTGCTAATATTTGACCATGCAAATACAATATTGTGCCATTTTACTAATAGCTAGCAGAATACATTATAGCTGATTTGAAGTTATGAGGGAGCATTCTCCCCACCTCTCTCTCTACTCTCATCAGCAATGACTCTTGGCTGAATTGTTTATACATACAAACATGAAACCAAATAATCTAATGTACTGTTTACTATGGCACATTGCCTGTGTCAAACTTTCTTTGGAAGAAATCAAAGCCACAACTGTAAATAACTACAATAACTAAAATTCTTCATGACGCTGAAGAAATCTGTAAGAACTTGTGCAGTCTGTTCAGAACAAGGAGATGTTTTTTTCTCAAAATTCCAGTTTTACAAAACATAATTAATATATTTCATTTAGATGTTTAAATATTCAAATAATTGTCTATTTGTAATATTTACCATGTGTGCAGATGTCATTTACTCTTAGTATAGTAATTCAGCCTTGCAGTGCCTTGCTCTTCAATATCTCAAAATTCTTTAGTAACTAGATGAGATCAGGGTCTTATTTTCGAGATCTGCAATATTCAGCATCAATTTAAATAGTTTCATAGTTTTCTATTCCTAATCTATATAAATATGTTGAAATTATTTAATGTAAAATAAAATATATTCAGAATTTTCATACAAAACAATATCACAAATATGCTGCATGTTATGTACAATAGCTATAAAAAAAAGTTATTTGGTGGGAATAATTTTTCTTTCTATTAAAAGTTCAATAAAAACAAGCTTACCAAAGGACAATCCACTACTAAGGACTCTCGCGATCAGTAGATGTTAATGTAAGGCCACCTCTGCAGCAAAACATTTTAAACTCCTCTATGAAAGTCATTCAACGTTAAAACCCCACTAAGAACTAAACATGTCATAATGCAGTTCATGAAAATATGTTTTATGTATTGCATTTATACTATACAGCTATTATCATAAAATATTATACAATGTGTAAATAACTTGAAGTCATGTTTCTGCTTAGAATGATAACTGCAAATGCCTTCATTATTACATTCCAAATCTGCAACACGTCTTCAGCATGAAAAGTTCTTAAAACCTTTACAAAAAGACGAGAGTAGAATGTAAATACATGTGCATATATACCTACAGGGGACATTTCATCAAGACTGGCATAGGTCAAGCTCATGCTACCCCAATTTTAATGGTGTAGAAGAGATGCCAAATAAAGAGGCGAACACCACTTAATGAATTTGGCGCCTCATCTAAGTGACGTGTCCCTTCATGCAACGCCCCAGAAATGCTACTCCAGTCATGGATGACTTAAGCATTTTTGGCATAAAAAAACACCACTTTAATGAATCAGATGGGCAGGCATTACCACGCCCTATCCTGTTACAGATCCATCTCAGCTCCACCCTTTCAGCAAACTCTTTAACCCATTCCTGACATCCCTCTGAGAATTACCACAAGTATAAGAGCATTTTTTTCAAACAACTGTGTAGCTAAAGATACCAGATTATTATTATTGTTATTTATTATTATGGCGCCATTCATTCTATGGCGCTTAACATGTGAAAAGAGGTATTCATAATAAAAGACAAGTATAGTAATCATGAACAATACAAGTCACCGACTGGTACAGGAGGAGAGAGGACCATGCCTGCGAGGGCTCACAGTCTAAAAGGGATGCATAAGGATACAGTAAGTGAGAGTATAGCTGGTCGTACTGCAGTGTAGTGGAGTGAGGGTTACTGCAGGTTGCATGCTTGTCGGAAGAGGTGGGTCTTCAAGTTCCTTTTGAAGGTATCCACGGTAGGCGAGAGTCTGATATGTTGGGGTAGAGAGCTCCAGAGTAAGGGGGATGCACCGGAGAAATCTTGAATACGATTGTGGAAAGAGGGGATAAGAGGGGAGCAGAGAAGGAGATTTTGTGAGGATTGGAGGTTGTGTGCAGGTAAGTACTGGGAGACTAGGTCACAGATGTATCGATGAGACAGATTGTGGATGGCTTTGTATGTCATGGTTAGGATTTTTAACTGGAGTCTCTGGGCAATGGGGAGCCAGTGAAGGGATTGGTACAGAGGAGAGGCCAGGGAATAGCTGGAGGACAGGTGAATTAATTGGGCAGCAGAGTTTAGGATAGATTGGAGGGGCGCGAGAGTGTTAGAAAGGAGGCTACAGAGCAGGAGGTTGCAGTAGTCAAGGTGGGAGATGATGAGGGCGCGCACCAGTGTTTTTGCAGATTGTTGGTTGAGGAATGTAAGTATTCGGAAGATATTTTTGGGTTAGAGTCAGCAGGAGGAGGAAAAGGCTTGGATATGTGGTTTGAAGAAGAAAGCAGAGTCTACGGTTACCCCGAGACAGCAAGCTTTTGGGACTGGTGAAGGTGAGCAGCCATTGACTTTGAAGTATAGGTCTGTTGGGAGGGTTGAGTGAGATGGGGGAAAGATAATGAACTCTGTTCAGTTCACGTTAAGTTTTAGAAATCGAGCAGAGAAGAAGGATGAAGTAGAGGACAGATATTGCATGATTCTGGTTAGAAAGGAAGTGATATCAGGTCAAGAGAGTTAGATTTGTGTGTCATCAGCATAGAGATGATACTAAAAGCCGTGAGACTATGAGCTTTCTCAGGCAAAAAGTGTAGATGGAGAAGAGCAGGGGTCCTATTGGGGGGACCTTGGGGGACATGGACAGATAGGTGGTGTGTGAGTGGAAGATGCTGAATGTCCGGTCTGTTAGGTATGAAGAGATCTAAGATAGGGCCAAGTCCGTGATGCCAAGACATGTGAGAATCTGTAGTAGAGGGAATGGTCCTCTGTGTTGTAATGTCGCTTGGCTTTGGCGGTTAGTAGGTCATTAGTGACTTTTGTTAGGACAGTTTTGGTTGAATGATGCAGTCGGATGCCAGATTGTAACCAGTCAAAATGAGAGTAGGAGAAGAGGTGGGAGGACAGTTAAAGATGAACATGCTGTTCCTGTAGTTTTGAGGCATAGAGGAGAAGTGATATGGGGCAATAGCTAGACACAGAGGATGGGTCAAGGGAGGGCTTTTTGAGGATGTGTGATCGAGGCATGTTTAAAGCATGAGGGGAAGACATAAGTTGTTATTGATAAGTTGGAGATCTGGGTTAGGGTTGGGAAGAAGACTGTGTCAAGGTTTGGGATGAGGTGGGGCGGGATCTGGTCAAGTTCGTAGGTGGTGAGATGTGATATGGAAAGTAGAGAGAAAAGCTTATCTTCTGTAATGGCAAAGAAACTGGTTTTGGAAGTACAGGGCTGAGAAGTTATGAGGAGGGGCTGTGGAGACTCTAGGCCGAAGCTTTCTCTGCTCAATCTTCTGCTTGAATAATGAGGCAAAGTCTTCAGCTGAGATGAGAGGAGAGGGAGGATGAGGGATGCAGGAGAGATTTGAAAGTGATGAATAGATGTTTAGGGTTGTGAGATATGGATGATAAGAAAGATGAGAAGTAGGTTTGTTTTGCTGCAGTGAGTGTGGACTTGAAATTGGTAAGGGACTGTTTGTATGTGATGTAGTGCTCATTGGAATGAGATTAGAGATGAGTGAACCTTTCAAGGCTTGGTTTGGTTTGGCGAACGTTCCGATTTTCGCTGAACAGTTTGCCGAACAGTTTGGCGAATGTATCCGAACACCATTGAATTTAATGGGATACAAAACCAAACGCATAGACAACACCTTCAAGGGGGCCCAAAAGCTGCCAAAACAGAAAAAATTAGGGGCAAACACCAGGAAGAGTGGCATGAATTGACCCACAGTTCAAGTTTTATAGCAGTCAGCCATGAGGTATCAGGGTCTGGGCCAGTATTTACAACTTTGAATTTAAGTTCAATTTAAGACTAGGTGGGTGAGGGACTTGTGTAGGTCTGTAGTGCTGGGAGTGCTGGTGCCTCATGCAATTCCTCAAACTGCTTTTCTACTCAGCCACACTCAGGTGGCACAAACATCAGTTTTGTAGACTAATATTGTTAGAAAAATGTAAGGATAGCAACACAGGTAGTTGACTGAAAGTAAGTGCAGGCCTGCCGGTTTGGGATATCTACTGCTACAGCAACACACATGAAGGAGAAACAACTTGGAGTTTCCACATTAAAAAAAAAATATATATATATATATATATATATATATATATATATATATATATATATATATATATATATATAAGGGCTCTGACTCCCCTTCCACTACAGGCAACCCACAAAATGGAGATCCAACTTGGAGTCTCCACATGTCCAAAACTTAAGGGCAGACACCACTAAATTGCCATCAATTTCTGAGAGTATATATATTATAATGGGGCTCTGACACCCCTTCCACTACAGGCAACCCACCGTATCTTGGAGTTTAGGCTTTGAGGTTATTCAATTTTGGATTAATTGACCTTCCAGCAGATCAATCCTTTTTGCTAATAGTATGGTCCAGAGACACCAGGCCACATTTAAGCATATAACTCTGTTGTGCTGCTAATATTGTGCTCTTGAAGGAGTCCACCTTTAAAACTCTAAATTCTTTCTGTTAATATTGTGCTCCTGAAACAAGGCCATATTTGTGCATAGAAATATTTTGTGCTGGTAATATCTTTGGACATGCAGGAGTCCACATTTCAAAATCAAAATTCTTTCAGCTACTAGCGTGGCCCTGAAGGAAGGCCAGATTTGTGCATAGAAACATTTTGTGCTGGTAATATTTTTGGCCAGGCATCAATTGTCATTTGAAAATCTAAATTCTTTCTGCTACTGGCATGCTACAGAAAACAGGCCCAATTCCTGCATATAAATCTTTTGTTCTACTAGTTTTTCTTCAGCCAGGAATCCCCATTTCTGAAACTAAATTCTTTGTGCTAATAGCGTGCTGCAGAAAGTAGGCCACATTTCATTATTTAAATATTTGGTGCTACTATTTTTGCATATAACTAACAAACAAAGCAGCACTCTGCAACGCTAAGTGTGCGAACATGAAAGATATGAAATTTGAATAGCATTACTGCTCTAGAAATAGAAATAAATAAGAAACCTTAGCGCATAAATTGGCCAATTCATGTGTACCAGGTAGCCACGTTAAGGCGTTTTTCAAAATACCCTATCAATGTGAACTCCTAAGAGACATAAGTCTGTTTGTGTGTGGGATAATAAGATCCTGCTGCAATTAAAAAAGCCTGTGGCATAGAGGCAAAGCTTAAACATAGAAACAGAAAAAACTGACCGGCACTTCCAAAACAAGAAATAGGTGTGAACAGGTGCTTACTAGGAGCAGCAACCTCCATATACAGCCAACAAACAACTGACCTGCACTTCAAAAACAATTTTCTGTTTCTGTTACTATTTTTGCATAAGCCGCGAGTCCATATTTTTTCATCTAAAATGTTTCGGCTAATAGCGTGGTCCTAAAACCAGGCCACATTTCAGCATGGGACAGGGCTTGATGCAGCATTTCTAGTTTAAGGCTGTGTGCCCACGTAGCGTTTTTCAAGCGTTTTTGATGCGGAATTTCCGCAGCGGAAACGCTTGTAAAATGCTTGGTAATCCGCACCCCATGGTCCCCAATGGGATTCCGCAAGTTCTATGCACATGCTGCGGATTTTTCCGCAGCGTTTATGCTGCGTTCAAAAATCCGCAGCATGTCATTTAATTTTGCGTTTCCGCAAGCAGAATTGCCTTTGTCCAATGCATAAAAAACGCAAGGCAATTCCGCATGTGGAAAACGCGTGATAAACGCGTGAAAAATGCGCGATAAACGCGTGCGGAATTCCGCATGCGTTTTTCCGGGAGAGGACTTGCAGAAATGAAGCAGAAATTTTCTGCTTCATAAATGCAACGTGGGCACATAGCCTAACTTTGATCAGTAACAAACATTTCCCAAACTTCAGGGCAGACACCACTAAAGTGGCATCGAATTTTTTTTTTTTTTTTTTTTTTTATTTATTTATTGATTTTACTCACTTATATAACATCAATAATTCCACAGCGCTTTACAGACATGATCAATTTCCCCAGAATAGAAATAGTATAATGGGGCTCTGACACCCCTTCTACTACAGGCAACCCACCATATCTTGAGGCTTAGGCTTCCATTTCAAAAAATTAGTAGTAGCATCAGCAACAGTAGCAATAGCAGGAACAGAAGCCATAACAAAGGTGTCACAGACTGCAATAATGCGAGATCAGTGCAGCACACTAGTCTGCGACTGGGGTGCAAAAGTCATTGGAGATCCATGACTTGTTCATCTTGATGAAAGTTAGGCAGTCTATACTTTCAGGGGACAGCTGGATGCACTTATCTGTCAGGACATTACCAACAGCGCTGAGGACAAATTCTGAGAGAACACTGGCTGCCGGGCATGACAAATCTTCCAAGGCGTGACTGGCAATCTCAGGCCACTCTTCCATTTTTGAAGACTAAAATGCAAAAAGGTTCAACCCCCCCCCGATGGCATTGATATTGAGCTCAAGATACTCCTGCACCATCCTCTCCAGTTGCTCACTACATGTCAGACTTGTACACTGTTCTGCTGGTGCACAGGTTGGTCTAAAAAATTTGTGAAATGACTCATAGAAATTGCTTCTACCACTTACACTGCTGCTGCTAATATTTTTTCATTGACGACTAGATGTTCCCATGGTTGGAAGTCTACAAATGCAATGCACACTGTGTGCCTCACTGCTTTCTTAGGGAAAAACAGTCTTAAGATTGTCTACAAGGGTGTTTCGATACTCCTGCATGTGCACGTCCCTTTCCAGGTGGAAAAGCATGCGGCAAAATTTACTTTTGTACCGTACATCCGTGGCAACCCAGTAGTCAGCACTATTTCTATTCCTAACAATACGGGCAACATTCATGTTGCAGAAAGTGCAGTAAGAAGGCGCTCAAGTGCTGGGGGCTTTCATGAGGTCCAAGTCCATGGTGTATTGGTGGAGGGGTAAGGCTGTGTGCCCACTATGCGTTTTTTTTTAAGCATTTCCGCAGCGGCAATTCTGCTGCAAAAATGCTTGGTAGAAGGTCTGCCATGTTCCCCAATGATAATCCCCATGTGCTGTGCACATGCTGTGAAAATTTCCCCTGCGGATTTTCATTGAGGAAAAATACGCAGCACTACCAATTATTTTGCAGAAGCCCCTTCACCGCCTGCCCCCACAGCCATCAGAGTCACCCAGTGCCCAGTCGAGGAGATGTAACTCCCCTGGCTATGCTTGCTCATCCAGGTGTCAGTGGTGAAATGAACCCTGTCAGATGTAGATTTTTTTTTCTAGGAACAGGTGATGTTGTTTACAACATGCTGGTGTAGTGCAGGCACAGCCTTCTTAGAGAAGTAATGTCGACTGGGCAACTTGTGCTGGGGGATGCGACGCCCATCAGCTGTCGGAAACCGTCTGTATCCACCAGGCAGAAAGGCAGCATTTCCGTGGCCAACAGATTGGCGATGGTGAAGTTCAAGCTCTTAGCTTTGGCATGTGTAGGAGGAAACAATATTTTACGTGACCATAACTGTGGGACCAAGGGCTGGCTGCTGTGCTGAGAGATGGTGGAGTAGGGTGAACACGACAAACTGCTGGACTGTGAGAGAGGTGCAGGTGGAGATGTTATCGTGGATTGAGAAAGACGTGGTGTGCTCGGTGTCTGAGATCGTTCAAAAACAGCAGTCATGTTTACTTCCGTAACAGCTGATGGGCTTTCACTCACCCCAGCTGTAGCAGATAAACAAGTGGAGGTTCTGCAGCTGGGGACCTATGTGAGAACACTTGTAATGGTGACGGAGGAGGAAGAAGAAGTAGATGAGGTTGATGGGGTGACCGGTGGTTGGCAAGGCCCACTAGTCTGCATTTTAGTGTAGTGAGAATCCCAGACTAACGCATGTGCCAGTTCATTCATGTAGTTGCCAAATTATTGGAATTTTTGCCTCTACTTAGTCGTTGTTTACAATATTGGTAGATAAAGTGAGTTTAGTCATGCTTTGCGGTCTCAAAAGAGGCCCAGGCTAGGCAACCCTTACCTCCCCTGCAAACTGCACACCCGCTACCACTGCTGGTGACAGCCAGAGTTGTGGATGAGGATGCAACATAACCTCCTCATCTTCCTACTCCTCCACCTCCTCTGCTGAGCTACTCAGCTGCATGGCTCTGGATTCAGACCAAGGGGGCTCTACAACCTCATTGTCATCCTCTCTGTTCTCCCACTCCTCACCCTGAGAGTCACCTTCCTCCTCTTCCTGCCCTGAAAGCACAGTAAAGTCCATGTGCACATTAGGTATCTGAGTCTCCTCAGGATCACCTCCACCCCCGGGGGTTAACATCTGGTGAAGAGGCTTTGGATTCTGCTTGGACCCTTCTTTGTCTGGCCCCGGATCCAAGTAAAAAAATTTTGGCCATCGGTGCAGATGCTTTTCTCCTCTTGAGCCTGTGAATCTTTGGATCAGACCACAGATGCCCATGGAATAGAATGTGTTAACAGCTCTGCAAACTCGCCCATCTTTGGTTCCCCACAGTCAGTTGGGCAGTTGGAGAGTTGTGACGTGGGGGGAAACAAAGGTAATTGGGGTGCCAGCTCTCAGGACTGTACTGTGTGTGATGTTAAGGTGGAGGAAGAGGAGGAGAGGCCACTTGATGCAGCGCTTGCCATCCACAAGAGCACATGGTCTTTCTGGCCCTCATCTACAAGGCGTACCAGTGTGTGGCTGCCAAAGAAAGGGAGTCGAGTAGCCCATCCAATTACAGAAGTTGTCAAAATACTGCGCCAATACTCAGCGCAGCAAAACAAGCCTACTTCTCATCTCTCATATCATCCCTGTCTCACAACCCTAAACAGCTATTTAGTACTTTCAATTATCTCCTCCATTCCCCAGCTCCTCCTCCCTCTCCTCCCATCTCCGCTGAAGACTTTGCTTCATTATTCAAGCAGATTATTAACAACATAAGGCAAAGCTTTTGCCTAAAATCTTCCCAGCCCCTCCTTATAACTACTCAACTCTCCTCCTCAAAAACTAGCTTCTCCTCCATCACAGAAGATTAAATTTCCTCTTTACTCTCCAAATCACATCTCACCAGCTGTGATCTTGACCAAATCCTATCCCACTCCATTCCAAACTGTTAGAATCTATGTTGTTTTACTTTTCGGCCAACTTTTTGTGGTTTGAAGGCTTCTAGTCTTTTCCTCTGGTCACATGATCTCCTCACTCTTTATTACTCAGCATTTGTCTCCCATTCCTCGCTGGACATCAGTGTTTTTACACTTGTGCTCTGGCTAAGTTGCCTTAGTTAGTTCATTGTGCTTAGGACAATTGATATCCTGGGCCTTCTTGTTCCACCAGTTTTGCTTCCTTTAATCTTTGTTTCTGCAACTAACTTATCTTTTAGGAGGTCACCTGTTTTTGCTCCCAGTCCTTAGATCTTTAAGGGACACCCTTTTCTTCAGGTCTTCGTTTGAGTTCAGTGCAGGATCGTCGGTGGGGCTATTCATAAGGAATAGGGCACCCAACCCAGCTTAGGGTTTTAGCAGTGTCTCAGTGCAGGGACAGCTTTTCCCTTCTATTCCTTAGTTCTTAGTTGCAGAACATAACACAAACCTTACCACAGTCTTCATCCCAACCCTAATTCACCTCTTCAACCTGTCACTCACACCTGTTGTCTTCCCTTCATGCTTCAAACATACCTCGATCACACCCATCCTCAAAAAGCCCTACCTTGTCCCATCCTCTACAGTGGTGGCCAAAAGTATTGGCACCCCTGCAATTCTGTCAGATAATACTCAGTTTCATCCTGAAAATGATTGCAATCACAAATTCTTTGGTATTATTATCTTCATTTAATTTGTCTTCAATGAAAAAACACAAAAAGAATTGTCCTAAAGCCAAATTGGATATAATTCCACACCAAACCTAAAAAAGGGGGTGGACAAAAGTATTGGCACTGTTTGAAAAATCATGTGATGCTTCTCTAATTCATGTAATTAACAGCACCTGTAACTTACCTGTGGCACCTAACAGGTGTTGGCAATAACTAAATCACACTTGCAGCCATTTAACATGGATTAAAGTTGATTCAACCTCTGTCCTGTGTCCTTGTGTGTACCACATTGAGCATGGAGAAAAGAAAGAAGACCAAAGGACTGTCTGAGTAATTGAGAAACCAAATTGTGAGGAAGCATGAGCAATCTCAAGGCTACAAGTCCATCTCCAAAGACCTGAATGTTCCTGTGTCTTCCGTGTGCAGTGTTATCAAGAAGTTTAAAGCCCATGGCACTGTGGCTAACCTCCCTAGATGTGGACGGAAAAGAAAAATTGACGAGAGATTTCAATGCAAGATTGTGCGGATGGTGGATAAAGAACCTCGACTAACATCCAAACAAGTTCAAACTGCCCTGCAGTCCGAGGGTACAACAGTGTCAACCCGTACTATCCGTCGGCATCTGAATGAAAAGGGACTGTATGGTAGGATACCCAGGAAGACCCCACTTCTTACCCCGAGACATAAAAAAGCCAGGCTGGAGTTTGCCAAAACTTACCCGAGAAAGCCTAAAACGTTTTGGAAGAATGTTCTCTGGTCAGATGAGACAAAAGTAGAGCTTTTTGGGAAAAAGCATCAACATAGAGTGTACATGAAAAAAAAGAGGCATTCAAAGAAAAGAACACGGTCCCTACAGTCAAACATGGCGGAGGTTCCCTGATGTTTTGTGGTTGCTTTGCTGCCTCTGGCACTGGACTGCTTGACCGTGTGCATGGCATTATGAAGTCTGAAGACTACCACAAATTTCCCAGCATAATGTAGGGGCCAGTGTGAGAAAGCTGGGTCTCCCTCAGAGGTCATGGGTCTTCCAGCAGGACAATGACCCAAAACACACTTCCAAAAGCATTATAAAATGGTTTGAGAGAAAGCACTGGAGACTTCAAAGGTGGCCAGCAATGAGTCCAGACCTGAATCCCATAGAGCACCTGTGGAGAGATCTCAAACTGGCAGTTTGGAGAAGGCACCCTTCAAATATCACGGACCTGGAGCAGTTTGCCAAAGAAGAATGGTCTACAATTCCAGCAGAGCATTGTAAGAAACTCATTGATGGTTACCGGAAGCGGTTGTTCGCAGTTATTTTGGCTTAAGGTTGTGCAACCAAGTATTAGGCTGAGGGCGCGAATACTTTTGTCTGGCCCATTTTTGGAGTTTTGTGTGAAATGATCAATGATTTGATTTTTGCTTCATTCTCTTTTGTGTTTTTTCCTTGCAAGCAAATTAAATGAATATAATAATACTCAGTTTCTTCCTGAAAATGATTGCAATCACAAATTCTTTGGTATTATCTGATAGAATTGCAGGGGTGCCAATTCTTTTTGACACCACTGTATGTCTAGCTATTGCCCCATATCACTTCTCCCCCATTCTTCAAAACTACTGGAACAACATATCCATTTTGAACTGTCTTCTTGCCTCTCCTCCTGCTCCCTCTTTGACCTCTTACATTCTGGCTTCCGACCGCATCATTCCACTGAAACTGCCCTGACTAAAGTCTCCAATGACCTACTAACTACCAAATCGAAGCAACACTAGTTTGTCCTCCACTTAGAGAACCTGTCATCTGCCTTCGACACAGTGGACCATTCCCTCTTACTACAGACTCTCTCATCTCTAGGCATCACAGACTTGATCTTGTCTTGGATCTCCTCATACTTAAAAGACAGGACATTCAGTGTCTCATACCCACACCACCTGCTCATATTGGCCCCTATCTGTCGGTGTCCCCCAAGGTTCAGTTCTAGGACCCCTGCACTTCTCCATCTACACCTTTGGCCTGGGGCAGCTCATAGTCTCACGGCTTTCAGTATCACCTCTATTCTGATAACACACAGATCTACTTCTCTGGATCTGATATCACCTCCTTATTAACCAGAATTCGATAATGTCTGTCCTCTATTTCATCTTTCTTCTCTGCTAGATTTTTAAAAGTTAACATAAATAAAACCGAATTCATCATCTTTCCACCATCTCATTCAACCCCCCCAACTGGCCTAACTATCAAAGTCAATGGCTGCCCACTCTCCCCAGATCCAAGCCCTTTCCACTTCCTGCTGACTCCAACTCCAAAATATCTCCCAGATCCATACATTCCTCAACCATGAATTTTCAAAAACACTAGAGCATGCCCTCATCATCTCCCACCTTGACTACTGCAACCTCCTGTTCTGTTGCCTCCCTTCTAACACTCTCGCACCCCTCCAATCTATCCTAAACTCTGCTGGCCGACTAATCCTTCTGTCTCCCTGCTTTTCCCTGGCTTCCCCCCTCTTTCAATGCCTTCACTGGCTGCCCGTTGCCCAGAGACTCCAGTTCAAAACCCTAACTTTGGCATACAAAGCCGTCAAAACCTGTCTCCTCCATACATCTATGACCAATTCTCCCGGGACTTACCTGCACGCAGCCTCCGATCCTCACAAGATCTCCTTCTCTACTCCCCTCCTATCTCCTCTTCCCATAATCGCATTCAATATTTGTCCCATGCATTTCCCCTAATCCTGAACTCTTTACTCCAAAATATCAGACTCTCGCCTACCATGGATACCTTCAAAAGGAACCTGAAGACCTACCTCTTCCGACAAGCGTACAAAATGCAACAACCCTCAGTCCACCATACCGATGCACGACCAACTCTACCCTCACCTACTGTATCCTCACCCATCCTTTGTAAATTCTGAGCCCTCACAGGCAGGGTCCTCTCTCCTTCTGTACAAATTGGTGACTCGTTTTTGTTCAAGATAATTTCACTTGTTGTTTGCTGTGTATACCCCTTTTCACATGAAAGGCGCCATGGAAGAAATTGTGCCATAATAATAATAATTATACTATCTGTACTGTGGGTCAATTGATGCCACTTTTCCTAGTATCTGCCCCTAATTTGAGCTGTTTTGGCAGCTTTTTGGCCACTTTGATGGTGTTGTCTATGCGTTTGGTTTTGCCTCCCATTGAATGGGATTTAGAAATGTTCGATGAACAGTTCGATCAACTGTTCAGCTAACATCAGGAAATTCGTCAATCAAAACTGAACCGAACCTTGAAAGGTTCGCTCATCTATAATGAGCAGTAGACTGTAACTAAGTAATAGAAATTGTGAAATAGAAAAATAAAATTCCCCAACCTCAAAAAAAAGAGTCTTTGTTTCTTAGAAATGCATTTTATTATTTAGAAATCAAAATTGCAATGTGCGCTGTGGTCCACCTCTATAACTCTGAAAATAAAAACTAAGTATACTGGATATTAAATGTCCCACTTACTAGCTTAGTAGGCTGGAGTTCAAATTGTTCAAAAAGCAAGTGAAAGAATCCGTACTGCAGAGTATCTCAACACACTCATTGACAATCCTGCTGTGGGTTGCTGTTTTCCATGCAGATGGTCTGAAATGGATAGGGCAATTGGAGTAAAACGTATCCAATACTCCCTGAAGAAAACTTTCAGTGTAGCTTGGAAATCTGTTTGTGCAACTTAAAAATTAGTCCTATAGCTCCAAGTATCTGAGTGACACTCCGCTGCCAGTGACGCGCCCCCTGGGCCATGTTGTTAGGGATACCCGGAGCCGGATCAGATGGGGGTTGTAGTCTCCGAGTGGCTGTGACCCGGTCCGTGCCCAGGGTGTCAAACTCAGTGTGTGGCAGTCCTTATGATGTTACTAGATGTTCTTTTGTGTCGACTATGCCACCCGTTGATTTGCGGTCAATACGGCCGCCGCTGCAGCAGGGTCCACTGAGGCTGATGATGTGAGTGCAGCTTTGGTAGTATAACCCCCAACGGGAGGGGTATAGCCTCAGGGGGTCAGCCGTGGAGGATGGTGGTTGTGAAGGTGCAGCAAAGAGACTCAGAGGCATAAAATGCAGTTCCAAGGTTTTACTTACTGGTATTGCTCGGGTCACTGTGTACAGCAGTGACCACCCGAGCCGTGCTGCGTCCACCAGGTCCTGGACTCGGTCAACTCCCAGGCAACTCCGGAGTGTGGTCCTGAGCTCCTTTCTGTCTCTCCCTTCTTCTGGCCGTTCCCACCAGGGATCCACCTAAGTCCGGCTCCCTCGGGCCTCTTGTTGGTCAAGCCTCCTCTGGGCTCCCTGACCCTATTCTTGGTCTGCCTTCCGGGTGGATTTAGTGGGTGATCGTGGCAGATCCTGCGCACGACCTCCGGTTCCTGGCTAAGGTGTGCTGTAGCCTCTGCCAGCTTGGGATCCGGTACCCTGTTGCCGACCCTTCACCCTATTAGCTCTCTTATGGGCTCTTGGGGTCCCCTCTGCGCCTCTGTGTCTCTCTCTCTTCTCCTCTGCTCTGCTTCTCAGGCTCTCAGACAGACTGTCTGACTGACTGACTGTGGCTGACTGACTGACGTCTCACAGACTGACCCTGATCTAAGATGGTTCCCACCTTATATACTCCCTCTATGTGTGAGCTCAGGTGACCAGCACCCAATGAGCTCCTAACTTTACCCAGGCTGCTCCCCCTATCTGCCCCTACACTACTGGGATGTTCCACCCCCCTCCCACTCCAGCCAGGAACAGACACTGTCGTACCTGCACATTTCTCTAGTGGGAGTACCATCGGTCTGTTCCCCGGAAATGGGATGTGTGTAGTGCATGCAGCTAACTGAGCTCAGTTCCACACTCCATCCTTACCCGGGAGTGGAATATCACACCTCTGGGTTGAGGTGCAATACCCCTGTAGCAGCCGAATCCTCAGGGTGCTACATTCCCCCCTGGTAAATCACAGCACGTCCTCGGGCTGTAAAATATAAACATCCAAAACATACAAAATTTTTTTTTTTATTCATAAACATATAAAACATATAAAACATCATACACATCATCAGCAGCAATAAACTCTTCATATAAAAACTTTTCATAAATAACATTCTTGTTTCTGGTTCCTCCGGTCACGGTGCAACTTGTGACCGGGTAAAGTGCTACAGTCTCTTGAAGAAAACAGTTTCCTATAAAACCGGTAGGGGGCGCTTTAGGAAGCGCAACTATATACAAGGGGATATGGCCGCTCTCAGTCCTCGGCCAGGTATTAGGAACTAGGGACACACGGGCATCAGTTCAATTGGCTGGTCCCAACGGGGACTATATTTTAACTAGAACAGTTCTTATACCCTGACGGGTAACTATGTACAGTCTCTCTCTACCGTACTTCAACGACGGCGTCCTCCTGCTCCTTCTTTAGATTCTTCAGACCCGTCTGGGTCCTCTTGCTCCTCCTCACACCGCAGCTCCTCCTCCGTCAGGCGATGCACATGGAGGGCGTAGGGTCCTTTGGCACACTTGTGCCGGGTGAAGGTGACCTCGTCCCCTACATACAGGTCACGACCTCTGTGTCCCTCCGGCAGATGGCTTTCTACGTCTCTGCGGGTTACAAAGACGTCGCCGGGGGTCTGATGGTCTCTAATGAAGCCCCATCCGTGCTGCATGTTGAATTTTATCACAGTCCCGGTGGAAGGGGGACCATGTGCTGCACGGGGATTCCTCCTGGTCCGGCTCTTCTGCTCCGCGCTCCTTATCTGCGCTTGCTGTTCCCGGACCCGCCTCTCTCTCCGCTCCCTCTCGAAGACCTCGAGCTGCTGCCGGCAGCACTCTGCACGCTCTGCTGCGGCCGCCCGTGTCTCCTGAGTGAACCCCATGAGGTCTTCTCCGGTGGGGTCCCACTCGAACTGTGCCTCCTCCAGCGGGGGCGAGGTCCTCTTTACAGGCTTCGGAGCCGGAATCAGGGGCTCGTCTAGGGGTCTCTCTTTCCGGAGTCGGGGATGGTGAAACTCCGGTGGCCATATAAAGGGCTGCCCATCCGGGCACGTATGCTGGGCGAACAGGTCTTCACCCAGGTGCGGCACTCTAGATGTTGAGGGCGCGTTGATGGTAGCGGCGCCCGGGTCGACCAGGCCTTGCGACCAGGCTTGGGGCACCCTAAAGGCAAAGGGCACCGTAAGAACGGCGGCGCCCGTGGTTACTCGGCCCTGCGGCCAGGCCGGTGGCTCCGCGGGGGTAGGGGGCGCTGTTGGTATTGCGGCGCCCGGGGGTACTAGGCCTTGCGACCAGGCCGGTGGTATTTCCTGCTTGGCCACGCTCGAGGTCGAGGCGTGTGACGTCACAGGGGTCGCGGCCGCGGTTTCCGGTTGAGGCCTAGTCGGCGGCGGTGACGATGCAGCGACGGGCACGGCAGGGGGAATTTCGGGCTCTGCGACGGGGAGCTGGGGCAGGCACGCGGTTTCCCGGCTCGGGGTAAAGACGTCCCCTTTACCTGCCTCCGTCTGTTCAGCTCCCTTCTCGGCGCCGTCTCCTGCCTTCATTCCTCCTGCTCCATCCTCAGAGGCGGTCTGTCTCCTCGTCTCAGGTGGCGTGCTCCGCTGACGGGTTTCGGTCTGCTGGGCCATCTCTCGGCTCCACTCCGCCAACGTCTCTCGCTGCACCCGGGCCATCCTCCGTGCGAGGCCCTCCAACGCGGTCTGTGCACACTCCCGGTCTCGGGGGAGCTGTGCTAGGATCTCCAGCAGGCCTTCTGGAGTGGCGACCTGCAACAGGCTCCTGACCACTGGGTCGGTGCTGCCTGACTCTCCCTCCATCTCCGGGTAGGCTCTCTCTAGACTCTCTTCCAGACGTCTCGTCTCCGGGTGCGCTCTCTCCAGACTGCTCCAGGCGACACCCATCTTTGTTCTCTTGTTCTGTCTCCGCCCACATCGAGGGTGGTCCCGGGGCAACTTTGTGATTGTCAGTTCCAGGGGCAGTTCTCTCACGCTGATGGACACTTCCAGCATCACAGTCTCTGTTGGTGGGCGCGGTTTCCGCTTTTGGCGCCATTCTTCGACCTGGCCCACGATGGGAGGTGGCCTTTTGCCACCCTCTGGCACGCCCATAATGGCGTCCGCTCTTCCAAGGCGGGAAATCTTCGGAAATGGCGGGAATCGTCTCCCAGTGGCGGGAAACTCCATGGATGGCGGGAAAAAGCTGCAAATGGCGGACAACCGGCGGGAAACGACCTGTGATGGGGTCCGTTGGCGGGGACCCTCCGGAACCGGCGGGAGACTTCTTTTTAAGGTAACGGTGAACTTTTCTTCAGGCACGCAGTACCCGGTTGTTGCGGGCACGTTATCCTGCCGACTACGCCAAAGTTGACGCGCCCCCTGGGCCATGTTGTTAGGGATACCCTGAGCCGGATCAGATGGGGGTTGTAGTCTCCGAGTGGCTGTGACCCGGTCCGTGCCCAGGGTGTCAAACTCAGTGTGTGGCAGTCCTTATGATGTTACTAGATGTTCTTTTGTGTCGACTACGCCACCCGTTGATTTGCGGTCAATACGGCCGCCGCTGCAGCAGGGTCCACTGAGGCTGATGATGTGAGTGCAGCTTTGGTAGTATAACCCCCAACGGGAGGGGTATAGCCTCAGGGGGTCAGCTGTGGAGGATGGTGGTTGTGAAGGTACAGCAAAGAGACTCAGAGGCATAAAATGCAGTTCCAGGGTTTTACTTACTGGTATTGCTCGGGTCACTGTGTACAGCAGTGACCACCCGAGCCGTGCTGCGTCCACCAGGTCCTGGACTCGGTCAACTCCCAGGCAACTCCGGAGTGTGGTCCTGAGCTCCTTTCTGTCTCTCCCTTCTTCTGGCCGTTCCCACCAGGGATCCACCTAAGTCCGGCTCCCTCGGGCCTCTTGTTGGTCAAGCCTCCTCTGGGCTCCCTGACCCTATTCTTGGTCTGCCTTCCGGGTGGATTTAGTGGGTGATCGTGGCAGATCCTGCCCACGACCTCCGGTTCCTGGCTAAGGTGTGCTGTAGCCTCTGCCAGCTTGGGATCCGGTACCCTGTTGCCGACCCTTCACCCTATTAGCTCTCTTATGGGCTCTTGGGGTCCCCTCTGCGCCTCTGGGTCTCTCTCTCTTCTCCTCTGCTCTGCTTCTCAGGCTCTCAGACAGACTGTCTGACTGACTGACTGTGGCTGACTGACTGACGTCTCACAGACTGACCCTGATCTAAGATGGTTCCCACCTTATATACTCCCTCTATGTGTGAGCTCAGGTGACCAGCACCCAATGAGCTTCTAACTTTACCCAGGCTGCTCCCCCTATCTGCCCCTACACTACTGGGATGTTCCACCCCCCTCCCACTCCAGCCAGGAACAGACACTGTCGTACCTGCACATTTCTCTAGTGGGAGTACCATCGGTCTGTTCCCCGGAAATGGGATGTGTGTAGTGCATGCAGCTAACTGAGCTCAGTTCCACACTCCATCCTTACCCGGGAGTGGAATATCACACCTCTGGGTTGAGGTGCAATACCCCTGTAGCAGCCGAATCCTCAGGGTGCTACACCAGCGCCGCAAAAAACGACGGAAGGTTCAAAGAACAAAAGGAAACCAGGGATTTTATGTGTTCCAAAGGTATCCTCCTTCTTTCTCAAGGATTAGGCTTCCCCCATGTTAGGTATATATATGTAGATGGCAGTTCACTCAAATTAACTTTTAACCCTTAATCGGCAATTTTTATCTACTGCATAAAGGCAAATACAATAATGCTATTACAAAATTAAATTGGTAAATCCAGTGGCTATCAACTCTAGACATTTCATGTAGATAATTCCCACCTCTCCACTGATGTTTTACTGTTTCAATTCCCCAAAAGGACGTGCCTCCATTTCATTATTTGTTAAAAAGGATGTCCGGGCTTGTTAAAAAAAAGTCTGAAGGCACTCTATGTGACGTCAGACTGCTAAATCATGACAATATGTGGTGTGTACAGTGTCCATTTTAGGACATGATCAGATATCAAAATCAAACATCAGAATTATGTCAGTTTGAGGCTAAATACCCTGTCTGACGAGTGTTTCTGACGAGTGACTCTGACAACTGTAATAATAATAATTAAAAAAAAAAGTCACTGTTTGCTGATGGGACTTGAACCTAAAATTCTGTGTCCAGAAACCAGTACACTAACCACAGAGATATTAACTCAGTTAAAGAAGCCTAGCAGTTCTATTTGGTTATATGATTTTCAGTGCAAACCTGATTGAAACTCATTGGGACTTATGCACAGACTGCAAGCAAGCCAAATTCAAATGATGTTTGATTATGATGTGTGAGTCTGATGTGTGACTTTCTTCAAACATCAGAATCAGAATCACAATGACTTTTAGTCATCCTGAGTATTTTCATGGCTGATCTCATAAGACAAGAAAAGCAATCAGTTAGTATCACTTCACTGGATAGCTCAATGGTAAGGCATCAGCCTCTGAAACTACAGTGTCATGGTTGGTGTTGAGCGATACCATCCGATATCAGGAAATATCGTATCGGATTGGATCGGGCCGATACCCAAAAAGTATCGGATATTGCCGATACCGGAAACCAATGCAAGTCAATGGGACACAAATATCGGAATGAAAATAAACCCTTTCTTTCCTTGTAGGTTAATTCTACATGAAGTAAAACAACTAAGAATAATGTAGAATGACATGAAAAGCCGGCAATTCATAAGCGGCATACACCAGTACCCGACAATTTACAACAGAAAGAATAGAGCTTCACACATAGATTAGGTAGATAGAAACATGTCAGTCACATATCTATGAAGTACAGTGACAGTGTTGCTTACTGTACTTGTCATTTAGTGTAAAGGATTTATTTTAAAAAATATTAGTGTTTTCATGCACCGTCTCTTTAAAAAAGCCGGCCGGCAATTCAGCAGCGGTACCCGACAATTTATAACAGACAGAATAGAGCTTCACACATAGATTAGATAGATAGAAACATGTCAGTCACATATCTATGAAGTACAGTGACAGTGTTGCTTACTGTACTTGTCATTTAGTGTAAAGGAATTATTTAAAAAAATATTAGTGTTTTCGTGCACCGTCTCTTTAAGAAAGCCGGCCGGCAATTCAGCATCTGTACCCGACAATTTATAACAGACAGAATAGAGCTTCATACATAGATTAGATAGATAGAAACATGTCAGTCACATATATAAGAAGTACAGTGACAGTGTTGATTACTGTACTTGTCATTTACTGTTAAAATAAAGGATTTATTTAAAAAAAAATTGGCGTGGGGTTCCCCTTAATTTTAGGCTCTAGCGGAGGTTAAGCAGACAGCTGGGGCAAATGTTTGAAGCCTGGGAAGGGGGTAATACCCACGGAGCTTCCCAGGCAACTAATATCAGCCCCCAGCTGAATACCTAGCCTTTACTAGCTATTAAAATGGGGGAACCCCCCCCAAAAAAAAACGTGGGGTCCCCCCTAATTTAATAGCTAGCAAAGGCTAGGCAGACAGCTGGGGGCTGATTTTAATAGCCCAGGAAGGGTGCCATGAATATTGGCCCCTCCCAGGCTAGAAACACCAGCCGTCAACCGCCCCAGAAATGGCGCATCCATAGGATGCGCCAATTCTGGCACTTAGCCTCGCTCTTCCCACTGCCCTGTAGCGGTGGCAGTGGGGTAATAGGGCTGGGGTTGATGTCAGCTTATAATGCCAGCTGACATCAAGCCCAGGTTAGCAATGGAGAGGCGTCTATAAGACACCCCCATTACTAACCCCATAGTCAAAGTTAAAGAAAAACACAAACACCCAGAATAAAGTCCTTTAATTGAAATAAACACACAATTCTTTATTGTTCTAAATTAAACCATACTTACCATCACGCCCATTCCAGCTGAAGCCAACGATCTCCTGCAATAAAAGAAAAATAATAAAGCAACCTCATCCTTACCTTTCCATGGTTCCCACGACAGCTCCAGCTCTGCTACATCGAGATGACAGGCTGGACCGCAGCAGAACTGTAGCGCCGGCGTCCCTGCCCTCTGCTAGGCAGGGACGCTGTTCCCCTCACCTCTCTGCTCCGTGCCCGGCGTCCTCCTCCCGCTCTGCTGGCAGCGCACGCTCTTCCCGGCCACTGTGCTTAGGGCGCGCGCGCTCTCCCTCCCTCTTAAAGGGGCCGCGCGCGCCGTCCTAAGGAGTCCCCGGCCAATGGCCGGAGGACTTCACCATATATAAGGCACCTCCTCCAAAATGGAGGTGCCCGTGCAATGTTGTTGCACTGTTCACTACTCTGCTTCAGCCCTCAGGTCCCGTTGCCAGTTACCTGCCAGATACCTGCCAGATTCCTGCCAGCTTGCTGTCTTATTCCTGCCTGATATTCTGCTACCTGCCTGCTAGCCTGAGGTCCGACGGTCTGCCTTACAACTCCTGTCAGTCTGTCTAAGGACCAGCTTGCCCGCTCACCTGGGAGCGCACATCAGCTACCTGCCTGCTTGCCTAAGGTCGGACGGTCTGCCTTCCAACTCCTGTCAGTCTGTCTATGGACCAGCTTGCCCGCTCACCTGGGAGCGCACATCTGCTACCTGCCTGCTAGCCTACCTGGAGGCTCCGCCGTCACGTGCAGTGACCACCTGCCTGTCCAGTGACTCCTGTCCGCTCACCTGGGAGCGCTCATCTGCTGCCTGCCTGCTAGCCTACCTGGAGGCTCTGCCGTCACGTGCTGTGACCACCCGCCTGTCCAGTGTCTTCTGCCCGCTCACCTGGGAGCGCTCATCTGCCGCCTGTCTGTTGGTCTTCCTGGAGGCTCCGCCGTCACATGCTGTGACCACCCGTTTATCCAGAGACTCTCGCCTGCTCACCTGGGAGCTCACGTCTACCATCAGCCGCCACAGGTCGTACCAACCCTTTACCCAGAGACTGCCCCGGTCACTTGCCGTGACCTCCTGTCCGTTCATCCAGAGACTGCCCCGGTCACTTGCCGTGACCTCCTGCCCGTTCATCCAGAGACTGCCCCGGTCACTTGCCGTGACCTCCAGCCCGTTCACTCAGAGACTGTCCCGGTCACCTGCTGTGACTGCCTGCCCGTCTTCCCTGGTCGCCACCCGCTCCCTTACAAGGACCGCCCCCTTGTATAGTAGCTCAGAGGTTCCGCCTCCCAGACCCGTTACAGTTTGCTCGGGCCATGGAACCCGGTGGCACCCAAGCTCCCTCGCTCTCGGACCTGTGTCATGAACTGTCCCGTCAGAGGTCCCAACAGGAGTCGATCCTGGGTCACCTGCGGAATGTCAATTCTCGCCTGGACACTCTGACTGCTCCGCCAGCAACCTCCGCCAGTGCCAATACTCACAATCCGGCAACTCCGCAGTCCACTAATACCATGGTATCCTACCCCGGACCCCGGCTTTCTGCACCTCCTCGCTTCGGAGGCGACTCCGCCCAGGCTCGGGGCTTCATAAATCAGTGCACCCTGCACTTTGAACTCTTGTCCCACCAGTTTAACTCCGACCGGGCCAAAATTGCCTTCATCATGTCCCATCTCACCGGGGAGGCCCTGGCCTGGCTAAATCCTCTATGGGAGAGAGGAGACCCCCTGGTGTCCGACTTGCCTGCCTTTCTCACGGCTTTCCGGAAAGTCTTCGACGAACCCGGACAGAGGACCTCATCCGCATCATCACTGCTACGCCTCCGTCAGGGAAGTCTCACCCTGGGCCAATATGCCATACAGTTCCGTACCCTTGCCTCGGAGCTGGCCTGGGATAACGACGCTCTGGTATCCGTCTTCTGGGAGGGTCTGTCCGGCCGTATTAAAGATGAACTTGCCGGTCGGGACATTCCTACCACTCTCGATGACCTAATAACTCTTGCCACCCGGATTGACCTACGGTTCCAGGAGCGTGCCAAAGAGGTCATCCGTGAGAGGAGGTTTCCACGTCTAGCTCCTACTTTTCAGAAACCCGTCACTCCCTCCGTCTCTCCCCAGGTACACTCTCCTGTGCCTATGCAGGTCGACCAGACCAAGATGGTCAAAACCCGTCAGGACTTACGCCGTGCCGAGGGGAGCTGCTTCTACTGTGGCAGTAAGGAGCACCGGATCCGTGCCTGCCCAGAGAGGTCGGGAAACGCCTGTGTCTAGGTTCGCTCAGAGAGGTCAACCTAGACAAGAATAAATCCTCTCCATCTCTGCTGCTGTCAGTCTCAATCGTCTGCGGGGAGAACCGTTATTTCGAACTAGCCCAACTTGACTCTGGAGCAGCCGGGAATCTTATTTCACAGTCCCTGGTAGAAAAATACCGCATCCCCACCAAACCTCTGGCTGTACCCTTGTCTGTTGCTGCCGTGGATGGGGGTCTCTTACCATGCCCCATCCAACTCATCACCGAATCCATTACTCTGCAGGTGGGAATGCTGCATTCTGAGAGTATCTCCTTTCATGTTCTGCCTGGACTCTCTCACGCCCTCTTGCTAGGTTTACCTTGGCTCCAGAGACATGCACCCGTGCTTGACTGGCAGACCGGAGAAGTCCTTCGCTGGGGAGAGGACTGCCATAAGACCTGTCTGGTTCCCGTCCATCCCGTCCGTCCTTCTCCTACCCCAGCTAATCTACCTGGACTTCCGATTCCTTATTGGTCTTATGCTATGTCTTTAATAAAAAGGAGGCAGAAACACTACCCCCTCATAGACCATACGACTGCCCTATCGACCTGTTACCCGGTACTACTCCTCCCCGTGGGCGTATTTATCCATTATCCGCTGCTGAGACCCGGTCGATGTCCGAATATATTGAGGAGAATCTGGCCAGGGGATTCATCCGGAAATCTACCTCCCCGGCGGGAGCAGGCTTCTTTTTCGTCAAAAAGAAGGACGGCTCTCTCCGTCCCTGTATAGACTATAGAGGCCTTAACCAGATCACGGTGAAGAATAAGTACCCCCTTCCGCTCATTCCGGAGTTATTTGATCGTCTGAGGGGGACTAGAATCTTCACCAAACTGGACCTCCGTGGGGCGTACAACCTGGTTCGTATCCGTCAGGGGGATGAATGGAAGACGGCATTCAACACCCGGGACGGCCACTATGAATATCTGGTAATGGCCTTTGGTCTCTGTAACGCTCCTGCCGTCTTTCAAGTGTTGGTCAATGACATCTTCCGGGACCTTCTCTACTCCTGCGTAGTGGTGTACCTGGACGACATCTTGGTCTTCTCTCCGGATCTCCAGACTCACCGGAGGGACGTTCGTCAGGTCCTGCTCAGGCTCAGGCAGAATCACCTCTTCGCTAAATACGAGAAGTGCCTCTTTGAGCAGACCTCGCTTCCGTTTTTGGGCTACATTATTTCTCAGACCGGCCTACGAATGGATCCAGAGAAACTGTCTGCCATCGAGAAATGGCCTCGACCGGAGGGGTTGAAGGCCATTCAGCGGTTCCTGGGCTTCGCCAACTACTACCGCCTCTTCATACCACACTTCTCTTCCCGGACTGCCCCAATTTCCGCGCTCACCCGTAAGGGTACTAATCCCAAAGAGTGGCCGCCCGAAGCAGAGGAGGCCTTTCTTTCCTTAAAACAGGCCTTCTCTTCCGCCCCGGTGCTGCATCGCCCGGACGGCAACAAGCAGTTCTTCCTGGAAGTTGACGCCTCCTCCTCTGGAGCCGGAGCGGTAC
Source organism: Phyllobates terribilis (assembly GCF_046119375.1). Taxonomy (NCBI): domain Eukaryota; kingdom Metazoa; phylum Chordata; class Amphibia; order Anura; family Dendrobatidae; genus Phyllobates; species Phyllobates terribilis. Next base: position 505,520,723 of record NW_027362762.1, read on the forward strand.
TTACTCAAAAATCATCTTCCGGGAGGATGGTAACTTGCGGCTTCTTCTCTAAACTCTTCTCCTCCTCAGAGCGCAATTATTCCATAGGAGACCGAGAGTTATTGGCCATCAAACTGGCATTGGAGGAGTGGCGTTACCTGCTCGAGGGGGCTCTTCACCCGGTAATAATTTACACTGACCACAAGAACTTGGCTTACCTCCAGCATGCCCAGAGACTTAACCCGCGCCAAGCCCGGTAGTCCTTGTTTTTTGCTCGCTTTGATTTTGTTCTTCATTTTCGCCCGGCTGACAAAAACGTCAAGGCGGACGCCTTGTCTCGATCCTTTCTGGTGTCTGATCTCGAGGAAGATCCGAAACACATCATCGATCCCGCCAGAGTAATGCAGGTGGCTCCCGTGAGTCTAAATCGTCTCCCTCCCGGAAATACGTTCGTATCAGTACCTGATCGGGAGAAGATCCTTCACTGGGGTCACTCGTCTAAACTGGCTGGCCACGCCGGTCAGAAAAAGACCCTCCAGCTTATTACCCGGCACTACTGGTGGCCTACCCTGCACAAGGACGTAATAGACTTTGTTTCTGCCTGTGTGTCCTGCGCCCGCAACAAGGTTCCGAGACATCTGCCAGCCGGTCGCCTCCTTCCGCTTTCTGTACCTGCTGCCCCCTGGCAGCATATAGCAATGGACTTTATAACTGACCTCCCAGTCTCTGCCGGTTGTACGGTCATTTGGGTGGTCGCTGACCGCTTCTCCAAGATGGCTCATTTCGTTCCCCTGCCAGGCCTCCCGTCTGCACCCGAGCTAGCTAAAGACTTTATTCATCACATCTTTCGTCTTCATGGCCTGCCCCTCCACATTGTGTCGGATCGTGGGGTACAGTTCACCTCACGCTTCTGGAGAGCCACTTGTAAACTGCTAGACGTCACCCTGGACTTCTCTTCCGCTTACCACCCACAGTCCAATGGTCAAGTGGAGCGGATCAATCAGAACCTGACCAGTTACCTCCGGCACTTCGTTAATGCCCATCATTCAGACTGGGTGGATCTCCTACCATGGGCCGAGTTCTCTTATAAATATCACGAGAGCGAATCCTCCTCCAAATCCCCGTTTTTTGTAGTCTTCGGTCAGCATCCTCGGATTCCTTTTCCTGTCTCCACCTCTGTGGACAACCCGGCTGCGGAATCTCTCGTTAGCAAATTTTCCTCCATTTGGGAGAGTACCCGATCCGCACTCCTTCAGTCGTCCGAACGGATGAAAAGACACGCTGACAAAAAACGCCTGGATCCTCCACAATTTCGTCCTGGATATAAAGTCTGGCTCTCATCTAAATATGTCCGACTCAAGATACCTTCTTACAAGTTAGGGCCTCGGTTCATCGGTCCTCTGGAGGTCATCAGTCAGATCAACCCGGTGGCCTATAAATTGAAACTCCCGGCCAACTTACGGATCCCTAACTCCTTCCATGTATCTCTCCTCAAACCTGTGGTTCTTAACTCTTTTTACAAGTCTACAGGTACGCCTCCTGCTCCGGTTTCTGCTGAGGACGAGTTTGAGGTAGAGAACATTCTTGCCACCAAAAGGGTAAGAGGAAAGACCTTTTTTCTAGTGGATTGGAAGGGGTTTGGTCCTGAGGAGAGAACGTGGGAGCCCCGGGAGAACATCCATGCCCCTCTTATCCTTGCTAAATTTCTGTCTGGCCTAAAAAAGGGGGGGCCTAAAGGGGGGGGTACTGAAGCGCCGGCGTCCCTGCCCTCTGCTAGGCAGGGACGCTGTTCCCCTCACCTCTCTGCTCCGTGCCCGGCGTCCTCCTCCTGCTCTGCTGGCAGCGCGTGCTCTTCCCGGCCACTGTGCTTAGGGCGCGCGCGCTCTCCCTCCCTCTTAAAGGGGCCGCGCGCGCCGTCCTAAGGAGTCCCCGGCCAATGGCCGGAGGACTTCACCATATATAAGGCACCTCCTTCAAAATGGAGGTGCCCGAGCAATGTTGTTGCACTGTTCACTACTCTGCTTCAGCCCTCAGGTCCCGTTGCCAGTTACCTGCCAGATACCTGCCAGATTCCTGCCAGCTTGCTGTCTTATTCCTGCCTGATATTCTGCTACCTGCCTGCTAGCCTGAGGTCCGACGGTCTGCCTTACAACTCCTGTCAGTCTGTCTAAGGACCAGCTTGCCCGCTCACCTGGGAGCGCACATCAGCTACCTGCCTGCTTGCCTGAGATCCGACGGTCTGCCTTCCAACTCCTGTCAGTCTGTCTATGGACCAGCTTGCCCGCTCACCTGGGAGCGCACATCTGCTACCTGCCTGCTAGCCTACCTGGAGGCTCCGCCGTCACGTGCAGTGACCACCTGCCTGTCCAGTGACTCCTGCCCGCTCACCTGGGAGCGCTCATCTGCTGCCTGCCTGCTAGCCTACCTGGAGGCTCTGCCGTCACGTGCTGTGACCACCCGCCTGTCCAGTGACTTCTGCCCGCTCACCTGGGAGCGCTCATCTGCCGCCTGTCTGTTGGTCTTCCTGGAGGCTCCGCCGTCACATGCTGTGACCACCCGTTTATCCAGAGACTCTCGCCTGCTCACCTGGGAGCTCACGTCTACCATCAGCCGCCACAGGTCGTACCAACCCTTTACCCAGAGACTGCCCCGGTCACTTGCCGTGACCTCCTGTCCGTTCATCCAGAGACTGCCCCGGTCACTTGCCGTGACCTCCTGCCCGTTCATCCAGAGACTACCCCGGTCACTTGCCGTGACCTCCAGCCCGTTCACTCAGAGACTGTCCCGGTCACCTGCTGTGACTGTCTGCCCGTCTTCCCTGGTCGCCACCCGCTCCCTTACAAGGACCGCCCCCTTGTATAGTAGCTCAGAGGTTCCGCCTCCCAGACCCGATACAAGAACGCTGCCATCCAGCCTGTCATCCCGCAGACACTGAAAAGCGCAGGCATGCTTGCGCTCCTCAGTGTCTCTCTGTGACGTCATCCAGATGAGCCGAGTTCATGTCCAATGAACTCAGCTCACCTCATGCACGTCACTGACAGCGTGGGAAAATTCTCCTGCACTCAGCGCTTCAGCGTGAGAGTTCTCCCACGCTGTCAGTGACATACATGAGGTGAGGTCATGTCCAATGAACTCAACTCACCTCATGCACGTCACTGACAGCGTGGGAAAATAATCACGCTGAAGTGCTGAGTGCAGGAGAATTTTCCCACGCTGTCAGTGACGTGCATGAGGTGAGCTGAGTTCATTGGACATGACCTCGGCTCATCTTTATGCCGTCACAGCCAGACACTGAGGAGTGGAAGTATGCCTGCGCTTCTCAGTGTCTGCGGGATGACAGGCTGAATGGCAGCGTTCTGCTGCGGTCCAGCCTGTCATCTCGATGTAGCAGAGCTGAAGCTGTCCTGGGAACCATGGAAAGGTAAGGATGAGGTTGCTTTATTATTTTACTTTTATTGCAGAAGATCGTTGGCTTCAGCTGGAATGGGCGTGACGGTAAGTATGGTTTAATTTAGAACAATAAAGAATTGTGTGTTTATTTCAATTAAAGGACTTTATTCTGGGTGTTGTGTTTTTTTAAATACTTTACTAGAAATTCATGGTGGTCATGTCTAATATTGGCGTGACCCCATGAATTTCGGGCTTAGGGCCAGCTGATAATGCCAAGCTGGCCTTAACCCATTTATTACCCAGTGAGCCACCGCACCAGGGCCCTGGATGAGTTGGGTACAGCGCCAGAAGATGGCGCTTCTATGAACGGGGGTGGCCCAGAAAGCTTGGGTCTCCCTGCGCTGCGGATTCCAGCCCCAAGCTGCCTAGTTGTACCTGGCTGGGCACAAAAATAGGGCAAAGCCCCACGCATTTTTTTTTTTAAATTATTTCATGAAATTCATGGAATAATTAAGAAAAAAAGGGCTTCCCTATATTGTTGTGTCCAACCAGGTACAAATAGGCAGCTGGTGGTTGGGGGCAGCCCATTCCTGCCTGCTGTACCTGGCTGGACACAAATATAGTGCGAAGCCCCACGTCAATTTTTTTTTAATTATTTCATGAAATAATTTTTTTTAAAAAGGGCTTCCCTATATTGTTGTGTCCGGCCAGGTACAAATAGGCAGCTGGTGGTTGGGGGCAGCCTGTTCCTGCCTGCTGTACCTGGCTGGACACAAATATAGGGCGAAGCCCCACATCAATTTTTTTTTAAATAAATCCTTTATTTTAACACTAAATGACATTTGAGGAGTTAATAAAGATGCAGTCCCTAAATTATTATTTATTTTTTAATTAATTTTTCCCAAAACTTTTGACGTGGGCTTCGCCATATTTTTGTATGCCAGCCAGGTACAGCATCCAGCTTCTATGAACGCGTCATTTTCCGGGGTGGCTGCGGACTGCAATTTTCAGCGGGGGGGGGGGGGGGCAGAAAGCTTGGGCCTCCCTGCGCTGCAGGTTCCATCCCCCAGCTGCCTAGTTGTACCTGGCTGGACACAAAAATAGGGAGAAGCTTCACGTATTTTTTTTTTTAAATTATTTCATGAAATTCATGAAATAATTAAGAAAAAAAGGGCTTCCCTATATTGTTGTGTCCAACCAGGTACAAATAGGCAGCCCTTTCTTTCTTAATTATTCCATGAATTTCATGAATTTAAAAAAAAAATACGTGGAGCTTCGCCCTATTTTTGTGTCCAGCCAGGTACAACTAGGCAGCTGGGGGCGGAATCTGCAGCGCAGGGAGGCCCAAGCTTTCTGGGCCCCACCCGCTGCAAATTGCAGTCCGCAGCCGCCCCGGAAAATGGCGCGTTCATAGAAGCGCCATCTTCTGGCGCTGTACCCAACTCATCCAGGGCCCTGGTGCGGTGGCTCACTGGGTAATAAAGGGGTTAAGGCCAGCTTGGCATTATCAGCTGGCCCTAAGCCCGAAATTCATGGGGTCACGCCAATATTAGACATGACCACCATGAATTTCTAGTAAAGTATTTAAAAAAAACACAAACACCCAGAAAAAAGTCTTTTAATTGAAATAAACACACAATTCTTTATTGTTCTAAATTAAACCATACTTACAGTCACGCCCATTCCAGCTGAAGCCAACGATCTCCTGCAATAAAAGTAAAATAATAAAGCAACATCATCCTTACCTTTCGATGGCTCCCACGACAGCTTCAGCTCTGCTACATCGAGATGACAGGCTGGACCGCAGCAGAACGCTGCCATCCAGCCTATCATCCCGCAGACACTGAGAAGCGCAGGTGTAGCACCCTGAGGATTCGGCTGCTACAGGGGTATTACACCTCAAGCCAGAGGTGTGGTATTCCACTCCCGGGTAAGGATGGAGTGTGGAACTGAGCTAGTTAGCTGCATACACTACATACATCCCATTTCCGGGGGACAGACCGACGGTACTCCCACCAGTTTATGTGCAGGTACGATAGTGTCTGTCCCTGGCTGGAGTGGGAGGGGGGTGGAACATCGCAGTAGTGTAGGGGCAGATAGGGGGAGCAGTCTGGGTAAGGCTAGGAGCTCCTTGGGTGCTGGTCACCTGAGCTCACACATAGAGGGAGTATATAAGGTGGGCACCATCTTAGATCAGGGTCAGTCTTTTGTAGAGTCAGAGGAGCAGAGCAGAGAAGCTCAGCCAGAAGGGCTGACAGGGAGTTGTGGTTCCGGCTGGGCCCAGCTCCAAGGCCAAGAGAGAGAGAGGAGTCAGAAGGACCCAGAGAGAAGGAGAAGGAACCCCAAGACCCCAGAATACAAGCAACAGGGTAAAGGGTTGGCACCTAGGGTACCGGATCCCAAGCTGGCAGAGGGAAAAGCACACCTTAGCCAGAGACCGGAGGTCGTGGGCAGGATCTGCCACGACCCTCACCAAATCCACCAGGAAGGCAGACCAAGTATAGGGTCAGGGAACCCAGAAGAGGTGTACCCACCAAGAGACCCGAGGGAGCCGGACATAGGTGGATCCCTGGTGAGAACGGCCAGAAGAGAGGGAAAGTCAGACAGGAGCTCAGGACCACGCTCCAGAATTACTTGGGGGTTGGCCGAGTCCAGGACCTGGTGGACGCAGCACGGCTCGGGTGGTCGCTTCAGGCCAGAGTGACCATAAGAACACCCGTAAGTAAAAACCCCTGAACTGCACAGCCCGACTCTGAGTCTTCTTGCTTGATCATCCTGCACCTTCACTACCACCATCCTCTACACCTGACCCCCTGAGGCTATACCCCTCCCGTTGGGGGTTATACTACCAGAGCTGCACACACACCACCAGCCTCAGCGGACCCTTCTGCAGCGGCGGCCTTGTGACCGCAAATCAACGGGTGGCATAGTCGACATTAAGGACCTTTAACAACATCTGTAAAGACTGCCACACACTGAGTTTGACACCCTGGGCACGGACCGGGTCACCGCCACTCGGAGACTACAACCCCCATCTGATCCGGCTCCGGGTAATCCCCAAACAGCACTGGCCCAGGGGGCGCGTCAAGTTTGGCGTAGTCGGCAGGATTACGTGTCCGCAACCACCGGGTACTGCGTGCCTGAAGAAAGTCCACATTTACCTCAAAAAGAAGTCTCCCGCCGGTTCCAGAGGGTCCCCACCATGGGACGCCATCACGGATCGTTTCCCGCTGGTTGCCCGCCATCTGCAGCTTTTTCCCGCCATCCACGGAGTTTCCCGCCACTGGGAGACGATTCCCGCCATTTCCAGAAGATTTCCCGCCTTGGAAGAGCGGACGCCATTATGGGCGTGCCAGAGGGTGGCAAGAGGTCACCTCCCATCGTGGGCCAGGTCAAGAAATGGCGCCAAAAGTGGAAACCGCCCCCACCAGCAGAGACTGTGATGATTGATATGTCCATCAGCGTGAGAGAACTGCCCCTGGAACTGACAATCACAAAGTTGCCCCGGGACCACCTTCAATGTGGGCGGAGACAGAAGAAGAGAGCGAAGATGGGTGCAGCCTGGAGGAGTCTGGAGAGAGCGCACCCGGAGACAAGAAGTCTGGAGAGGAGTCCAGAGAAAGCGTACCCGGAGATGGAGGGAGAGACAGGCAGCACCGACCCAGTGGTCTGGAGCCTGCTGCAAGCAACAACCCCACTAGGCTTAGTGGAGATCCTAGCACAGCTCCCCCGAGACCGGGAGTGTGCACAGACCGCGCTGGAGGGCCTCGCACGGAGGATGGCCCAGGTGCAGCAAGACACGCTGACGGAGTGGAGCCGTGAGATGGCCCAGCAGACCGGAACCCGTCAGCGGAGCACGCCACCCGAGATGAGGAGACAGACCGCCTCTGAGGATGGTGCAGGAGGAGTGAAGGCCGGAGACGGCGCCGAGGAGGGAGCTGAACGGACGGAGGCAGGTAAAGGGGACGTCTCTACCCCGAACCGAGAAACCGTGTACCTGTCCCAGCTCCCCGTCGCAGAGCCCGAAATTCCCCCTGCCGTGCCCGTCGCTGCATCGTCACCGTGCCGGACTAGGCCTCAAGCAGAAGCCGCGGCCGCGACCCCTGTGACGTCACACGCCTCGACCCTGAGCGCGACCAAACAGGAAATACCAACGGCCTGGTCGCAAGGTCTAGTACCTCCGGGCGCCGCAATTCCAACAGCGCCCCCTACCTCCGCGGAGCCACCGGCCTGGTCGCAGGGCCGAGTACCCCCGGGCGCCGCCGTCCTTACGGTGCCCTTTACCTTTAGGGTGCCCCAAGCTTGGTCGCAAGGCCTGGTCAACCCGGGCGCCGCTACCATCAACGCGCCCTCAACATCTCGAGTGCCGCACCTGGGCGAAGATCTATTTGCCCAGCACACGTGCCCGGATGGGCAGCCCTTTGTATGGCCCCAGGAGTACTACCAACTGGAACTCCAAAGAGCAAGGCCCCTGTGCGAGCCCCTGATTCCGGCTCCGAAGCCCGTCAGGAGAACCCCGCTCCCGCTAGAAGAAGCACAATTCGAGTGGGACCCCACCGGAGGAGACCTCATGGGGTTCACTCAAGAAACACGGGCAGCCGCAGCAGAGCGAGTGGAGTGCTGCCGCCAGCAGTTGGCAGCCTTCGAGCAAGAGCGGAAAGAGAGGCGGATCCGTGAGCAGCGGCTGCAGGAACAGAGCGCAGGGCAGAAGAGCCGGACCAGGAGGAACCCCCGTGCAGCTCATGGTCCCCGTACCACCGGGACTGTGATTAAATTCAACCTGCAGCATGGGTGGGGCTTCATAAGAGACCATCATACCCCCGGCGACGTCTTTGTAACCCGCAGAGACGTAGAGAGCCATCTGCCGGAGGGACACAGAGGTCGTGACCTATACGTAGGGGACGAGGTCACGTTCACCCGGCACAAGTGTGCCAAAGGACCCTACGCCCTCCATGTGCATCGCCTGACGGAGGAGGAGCTGCGGTGTGAGGAGGAGCAAGAGGACCCGGACGGGTCTGAAGATAAAGAAGGAGCAGGAGGACGCCGTCGTTAAAGTACGGTAAAGAGACTGTAAATAGTTACTCGTCGGGGTACAGTGAACTGTTGCTGCTTTAAATATGTCCCCGTTGGGACAAGTGTAAACTGTTAACCCGTGTGTCCCTTAATCCCACTGACCGAGGACTGAGAGCAGTCATTCCTTCCTTATACCTGGCCGAGGACTGAGACCGGCCACTTTCCCCTTGTAAATAGTTGCGCTTTCTAAGGCGCCCCCTACCGGTTTTAAAGGAAACTGTTGTTTTTCTTGAAGAGACTGTCGCACTTTACCCGGTCACAAGTTGCACCATGGCCGGAGGAACAAGAATGTTATTTATGAAAAGTTTATGCTGATATATATATTGTTTTATATGTTTATATTTTATGAAAAAAATTGTATGTTTTGGATGTTTATTCTCTTACAGCCCGAGGACGTGCTGTGATTTACCAGGGGGGAATGTAGCACCCTGAGGATTCGGCTGCTACAGGGGTATTACACCTCAAGCCAGAGGTGTGGTATTCCACTCCCGGGTAAGGATGGAGTGTGGAACTGAGCTAGTTAGCTGCATACACTACATACATCCCATTTCCGGGGGACAGACCGACGGTACTCCCACCAGTTTATGTGCAGGTACGATAGTGTCTGTCCCTGGCTGGAGTGGGAGGGGGGTGGAACATCCCAGTAGTGTAGGGGCAGATAGGGGGAGCAGTCTGGGTAAGGCTAGGAGCTCATTGGGTGCTGGTCACCTGAGCTCACACATAGAGGGAGTATATAAGGTGGGCACCATCTTAGATCAGGGTCAGTCTTTTGTAGAGTCAGAGGAGCAGAGCAGAGAAGCTCAGCCAGAAGGGCTGACAGGGAGTTGTGGTTCCGGCTGGGCCCAGCTCCAAGGCCAAGAGAGAGAGAGGAGTCAGAAGGACCCAGAGAGAAGGAGAAGGAACCCCAAGACCCCAGAATACAAGCAACAGGGTGAAGGGTTGGCACCTAGGGTACCGGATCCCAAGCTGGCAGAGGGAAAAGCACACCTTAGCCAGAGACCGGAGGTCGTGGGCAGGATCTGCCACGACCCTCACCAAATCCACCAGGAAGGCAGACCAAGTATAGGGTCAGGGAACCCAGAAGAGGTGTACCCACCAAGAGACCCGAGGGAGCCGGACATAGGTGGATCCCTGGTGAGAACGGCCAGAAGAGAGGGAAAGTCAGACAGGAGCTCAGGACCACGCTCCAGAATTACTTGGGGGTTGGCCGAGTCCAGGACCTGGTGGACGCAGCACGGCTCGGGTGGTCGCTTCAGGCCAGAGTGACCATAAGAACACCCGTAAGTAAAAACCCCTGAACTGCACATCCCGACTCTGAGTCTTCTTGCTTGATCATCCTGCACCTTCACTACCACCATCCTCTACACCTGACCCCCTGAGGCTATACCCCTCCCGTTGGGGGTTATACTACCAGAGCTGCACACACACCACCAGCCTCAGCGGACCCTTCTGCAGCGGCGGCCTTGTGACCGCAAATCAACGGGTGGCGTAGTCGACATTAAGGACCTTTAACAACATCTGTAAAGACTGCCACACACTGAGTTTGACACCCTGGGCACGGACCGGGTCACCGCCACTCGGAGACTACAACCCCCATCTGATCCGGCTCCGGGTAATCCCCAAACAGCACTGGCCCAGGGGGCGCGTCAAGTTTGGCGTAGTCGGCAGGATTACGTGTCCGCAACCACCGGGTACTGCGTGCCTGAAGAAAGTCCACATTTACCTCAAAAAGAAGTCTCCCGCCGGTTCCAGAGGGTCCCCACCATGGGACGCCATCACGGATCGTTTCCCGCTGGTTGCCCGCCATCTGCAGCTTTTTCCCGCCATCCACGGAGTTTCCCGCCACTGGGAGACGATTCCCGCCATTTCCAGAAGATTTCCCGCCTTGGAAGAGCGGACGCCATTATGGGCGTGCCAGAGGGTGGCAAGAGGTCACCTCCCATCGTGGGCCAGGTCAAGAAATGGCGCCAAAAGTGGAAACCGCCCCCACCAGCAGAGACTGTGATGATTGATATGTCCATCAGCGTGAGAGAACTGCCCCTGGAACTGACAATCACAAAGTTGCCCCGGGACCACCTTCAATGTGGGCGGAGACAGAAGAAGAGAGCGAAGATGGGTGCAGCCTGGAGGAGTCTGGAGAGAGCGCACCCGGAGACAAGAAGTCTGGAGAGGAGTCCAGAGAAAGCGTACCCGGAGATGGAGGGAGAGACAGGCAGCACCGACCCAGTGGTCTGGAGCCTGCTGCAAGCAACAACCCCACTAGGCTTAGTGGAGATCCTAGCACAGCTCCCCCGAGACCGGGAGTGTGCACAGACCGCGCTGGAGGGCCTCGCACGGAGGATGGCCCAGGTGCAGCAAGACACGCTGACGGAGTGGAGCCGTGAGATGGCCCAGCAGACCGGAACCCGTCAGCGGAGCACGCCACCCGAGATGAGGAGACAGACCGCCTCTGAGGATGGTGCAGGAGGAGTGAAGGCCGGAGACGGCGCCGAGGAGGGAGCTGAACGGACGGAGGCAGGTAAAGGGGACGTCTCTACCCCGAACCGAGAAACCGTGTACCTGTCCCAGCTCCCCGTCGCAGAGCCCGAAATTCCCCCTGCCGTGCCCGTCGCTGCATCGTCACCGTGCCGGACTAGGCCTCAAGCAGAAGCCGCGGCCGCGACCCCTGTGACGTCACACGCCTCGACCCTGAGCGCGACCAAACAGGAAATACCAACGGCCTGGTCGCAAGGTCTAGTACCTCCGGGCGCCGCAATTCCAACAGCGCCCCCTACCTCCGCGGAGCCACCGGCCTGGTCGCAGGGCCGAGTACCCCCGGGCGCCGCCGTCCTTACGGTGCCCTTTACCTTTAGGGTGCCCCAAGCTTGGTCGCAAGGCCTGGTCAACCCGGGCGCCGCTACCATCAACGCGCCCTCAACATCTCGAGTGCCGCACCTGGGCGAAGATCTATTTGCCCAGCACACGTGCCCGGATGGGCAGCCCTTTGTATGGCCCCAGGAGTACTACCAACTGGAACTCCAAAGAGCAAGGCCCCTGTGCGAGCCCCTGATTCCGGCTCCGAAGCCCGTCAGGAGAACCCCGCTCCCGCTAGAAGAAGCACAATTCGAGTGGGACCCCACCGGAGGAGACCTCATGGGGTTCACTCAAGAAACACGGGCAGCCGCAGCAGAGCGAGTGGAGTGCTGCCGCCAGCAGTTGGCAGCCTTCGAGCAAGAGCGGAAAGAGAGGCGGATCCGTGAGCAGCGGCTGCAGGAACAGAGCGCAGGGCAGAAGAGCCGGACCAGGAGGAACCCCCGTGCAGCTCATGGTCCCCGTACCACCGGGACTGTGATTAAATTCAACCTGCAGCATGGGTGGGGCTTCATAAGAGACCATCATACCCCCGGCGACGTCTTTGTAACCCGCAGAGACGTAGAGAGCCATCTGCCGGAGGGACACAGAGGTCGTGACCTATACGTAGGGGACGAGGTCACGTTCACCCGGCACAAGTGTGCCAAAGGACCCTACGCCCTCCATGTGCATCGCCTGACGGAGGAGGAGCTGCGGTGTGAGGAGGAGCAAGAGGACCCGGACGGGTCTGAAGATAAAGAAGGAGCAGGAGGACGCCGTCGTTAAAGTACGGTAAAGAGACTGTAAATAGTTACTCGTCGGGGTACAGTGAACTGTTGCTGCTTTAAATATGTCCCCGTTGGGACAAGTGTAAACTGTTAACCCGTGTGTCCCTTAATCCCACTGACCGAGGACTGAGAGCAGTCATTCCTTCCTTATACCTGGCCGAGGACTGAGACCGGCCACTTTCCCCTTGTAAATAGTTGCGCTTTCTAAGGCGCCCCCTACCGGTTTTAAAGGAAACTGTTGTTTTTCTTGAAGAGACTGTCGCACTTTACCCGGTCACAAGTTGCACCATGGCCGGAGGAACAAGAATGTTATTTATGAAAAGTTTATGCTGATATATATATTGTTTTATATGTTTATATTTTATGAAAAAAATTGTATGTTTTGGATGTTTATTCTCTTACAGCCCGAGGACGTGCTGTGATTTACCAGGGGGGAATGTAGCACCCTGAGGATTCGGCTGCTACAGGGGTATTACACCTCAAGCCAGAGGTGTGGTATTCCACTCCCGGGTAAGGATGGAGTGTGGAACTGAGCTAGTTAGCTGCATACACTACATACATCCCATTTCCGGGGGACAGACCGACGGTACTCCCACCAGTTTATGTGCAGGTACGATAGTGTCTGTCCCTGGCTGGAGTGGGAGGGGGGTGGAACATCCCAGTAGTGTAGGGGCAGATAGGGGGAGCAGTCTGGGTAAGGCTAGGAGCTCATTGGGTGCTGGTCACCTGAGCTCACACATAGAGGGAGTATATAAGGTGGGCACCATCTTAGATCAGGGTCAGTCTTTTGTAGAGTCAGAGGAGCAGAGCAGAGAAGCTCAGCCAGAAGGGCTGACAGGGAGTTGTGGTTCCGGCTGGGCCCAGCTCCAAGGCCAAGAGAGAGAGAGGAGTCAGAAGGACCCAGAGAGAAGGAGAAGGAACCCCAAGACCCCAGAATACAAGCAACAGGGTGAAGGGTTGGCACCTAGGGTACCGGATCCCAAGCTGGCAGAGGGAAAAGCACACCTTAGCCAGAGACCGGAGGTCGTGGGCAGGATCTGCCACGACCCTCACCAAATCCACCAGGAAGGCAGACCAAGTATAGGGTCAGGGAACCCAGAAGAGGTGTACCCACCAAGAGACCCGAGGGAGCCGGACATAGGTGGATCCCTGGTGAGAACGGCCAGAAGAGAGGGAAAGTCAGACAGGAGCTCAGGACCACGCTCCAGAATTACTTGGGGGTTGGCCGAGTCCAGGACCTGGTGGACGCAGCACGGCTCGGGTGGTCGCTTCAGGCCAGAGTGACCATAAGAACACCCGTAAGTAAAAACCCCTGAACTGCACATCCCGACTCTGAGTCTTCTTGCTTGATCATCCTGCACCTTCACTACCACCATCCTCTACACCTGACCCCCTGAGGCTATACCCCTCCCGTTGGGGGTTATACTACCAGAGCTGCACACACACCACCAGCCTCAGCGGACCCTTCTGCAGCGGCGGCCTTGTGACCGCAAATCAACGGGTGGCGTAGTCGACATTAAGGACCTTTAACAACATCTGTAAAGACTGCCACACACTGAGTTTGACACCCTGGGCACGGACCGGGTCACCGCCACTCGGAGACTACAACCCCCATCTGAACCGGCTCCGGGTAATTCCCAAACAGCACTGGCCCAGGGGGCGCGTCACAGGCATGCTTGCGCTCCTCAGTGTCTGGCTGTGACGGCATCCAGATGAGCCGAGGTCATGTCCAATGAACTCGGCGCACCTCATGCACGTCACTGACAGCGTGGGAAAATTCTCACGCTGAAGCGCTGAGTGCAGGAGAATTTTCCCACTCTGTCAGTGACGTGCATGAGGTGAGCTGAGTTCATTGGACATGACCTCACCTCATGTATGTCACTGACAGCGTGGGAGAAGTCTCACGCTGAAGCGCTGAGTGCAGGAGAATTTTCCCACGCTGTCAGTGACGTGCATGAGGTGAGCTGAGTTCATTGGACATGACCTCGGCTCATCTGGATGCCGTCACAGCTAGACACTGAGGAGCGCAAGCATGCCTGCGCTTCTCAGTTTCTGTGGGATGACAGGCTGGATGGCAGCGTTCTGCTGCAGTCCAGCCTGTCATCTCGATGTAGCAGAGCTGAAGCTGTCGTGGGAACCATGGAAAGGTAAGGATGAGGTTGCTTTATTATTTTTCTTTTATTGAAGGAGATCGTTGGCTTCAGCTGGAATGGGCGTGACTGTAAGTATGGTTTAATTTAGAACAATAAAGAATTGTGTCTTTATTTCAATTAAAGGACTTTTTTCTGGGTGTTTGTGTTTTTTTTAAAAACTTTACTAGAAATTCATGGCGGTCATGTCTAATATTGGCGTGACCCCATGAATTTCGGGCTTTGGGCCAGCTGATAATGCCAAGCTGGCCTTAACCCCTTTATTACCCAGTGAGCCACCGCACCAGGGCCCTGGATGAGTTGGGTACAGCGCCAGAAGATGGCGCTTCTATGAACGCGCCATTTTCCGGGGCGGCTGCGGACTGCAATTTGCAGCGGGTGGGGCCCAGAAAGCTTGGGCCTCCCTGCGCTGCGGATTCCAGCCCCCAGCTGCCTTGTTGTACCTGGCTGGACACAAAAATAGGGCGAAGCCCCACGTATTTTTTTTTTAAATTATTTCATGAAATTCATGGAATAATTAAGAAAAAAAGGGCTTCCCTATATTGTTGTGTCCGGCTAGGTACAAATAGGCAGCTGGTGGTTGGGGGCAGCCCGTTTCTGCCTGCTGTACCTGACTGGACACAAATATAGGGCGAAGCCCCACATCAATTTTTTTTAATTATTTCATGAATTTCCTGAAATGATTTAAAAAAAATTGACGTGGGGCTTCGCACTATATTTGTGTCCAGCCAGGTACAGCAGGCAGGAACGGGCTGCCCCCAACCACCAGCTGCCTATTTGTACCTGGTTGGACACAACAATATAGGGAAGCCCTTTTTTTCTTAATTATTTCATGAATTTCATGAAATAATTAAAAAAAAAAAATACGTGAAGCTTCTCCCTATTTTTGTGTCCAGCCAGGTACAACTAGGCAGCTGGGGAATGGAACCTGCAGCGCAGGGAGGCCCAAGCTTTCTGCCCCCCGCCCGCTGAAAATTGCAGTCCGCAGCCACCCCGGAAAATGACGCGTTCATAGAAGCTGGATGCTGTACCTGGCTGGCATACAAAAATATGGCGAAGCCCACGTCAAAAGTTTTGGGAAAAATTAATTAAAAAATAAATAATAATTTAGGGACTGCATCTTTATTAACTCCTCAAATGTCATTTAGTGTTAAAATAAAGGATTTATTTAAAAAAAAAATGGCGTGGGATCCCCCATAATTTTAGTCTCTAGTGGAGGTTAAGCAGATGGCTGGGGCAGATGTTTGAAGCCTGGGAAGGGGGTAAAACCAACGGAGCTTCCCAGGCTACTAATATCAGCCCCCAGCTGAATACCTAGCCTTTACTAGCTATTAAAATGGGGGACCCCCCCAAAAAAAATGACGTGGGGTCCCCCCTATTTTAATAGCTAGCAAAGGCTAGGCAGACAACTGGGGGCTGATATTAATAGCCCAGAAAGGGTGCCATGAATAATGGCCCCCTCCCAGGCTAGAAACACCAGCCGTCAGCCGCCCCAGAAATGGCGCATCCATAGGATGCGCCAATTCTGGCACTTAGCCTCGCTCTTCCACGCTGCCCTGGTGCGGTGGCAGGGGGTAATAGTGGTGGGGTTCATGTCAGCGCCAGCTGCCATGAAGCCCAGGTTAGTAATGATGGGCATCTATAAGACACCCCCATTACTAACCTACAAAGTGTTAAAAAGAAAAAACACACTACACCCAGAAAAAAATAATTTATTTGAAATAAAACACACCATTTTATTTAATTCTTAGTTTACTAAAAATAATAGTTACCTGTCCACGTTCCTGCGCTGATCTCCCATGCACAGCTGTCACATCTGGAGATGGTGACAGCTGTGCATGGCTGCTGTAAGCTCACACTGCCGGGAACACGTCCGCTCCCGGCAGCGGGAGCCACTGACTGAGGTCACCGGAGTGCATTCAGTCAGCACTGCTCCGGAGACCTCCTTTACGGCACTGCTGTACCGTGGGAATTTCTCACGATACAGCAGGGCCGTAAAGGAGCTAACCGGAGCAGCGCTGCCTGAACTCCGGTGAACCCTTACGGCCCCGTCATTCTAGCGGCGGCAGCGGTTCAGAGCGGTCACATTCTATGTGGCTGCTCTGAACTGGAGATCATCGTGGGACACTCGTGGACTACTACAGAGGGGTAAGGATAAGGTTGTGGTTTATTATTTTATATTTTATTACAGGAGATCGATGGCTTCGGGGAATTAGGTGTCTAGGTGAGTATAGGTGTAGTTTTTTATTTTTTACTTTATTTTAGGTGGCGATCGGCGGGGACAGGTAATGTATGAACTAATTTATTGTAGGTAACCACTGGCCACCAATGACATGTATTTAACATTTATTGGGGACACAGTAGGGCAATTTAAATAGCAGGATCAGGCTGATGGGAACTACTGCTCCCATCGAGCTGATCCTGCTGGCACGAGTGGACGGGGGACAGACATAGGCCGATGGGAGTAGTAGTGTCACATCGGCCTATGTCTGCCTGCACGCACAGACACCGCGCACACCCGCACAAACCTCGCACACACACCCCGCACACACACCCCGCACACACACCCCGCACACACACTAATCATGACCGGGCTGATGGTCTGGGAGGTGAGGCTGACCTGTGCGGCCGTGGGAAAGTTGATGTCAGTTCATGCAATGCAGTCAAGCATGAACTCACATGAACCCTCTGAGGGCACCGCGGCTACTTCAAATGAACAGCTGATCGGCATCACCTGATACCTCAGCTGTTCATTTGAAATAACCGGCGGGAAAGCGCAGCACAGAACGGGAAAGCCGGCGGTGAAGTCTTTTCACTGCCGGCTTCCCCGCCCGGGTCCTTCGCTCCTTGGTGCTGCGCTCCCCGCCCGGTCCTAATTTACGATTGGGATTGGAGGTGGCGAGGGGAGCGGAGGATCGGGGTGGGAGGCTGCGGGGAAGCAGTATGGGGCTGTGTGATTGTTTAAAAGCCGGCGGCTTTTTACCGCGCGCCGGCTTTTAAACAATCAGGAGAATTCTCCCCCGCTGGGATGGCATTCTGATGACAGGCTGGATCTCAGCTGAGCGCTGCCATCCAACTTGTCATCCTTCACAGACACTGCAGAGCGCAGGCATTATGGGAACTTCCGATTCCGGTATTCGATATTGTAAAAGTATCGGAATTAAGTATCGGAATTCCGATACCGCGAATATCGGCCGATACCCGATATTACAGTATCGGAATGCTCAACACTAGTCATGGTTCAAATCCCATTAGGAATATTATTATTATTTTTTTTTAAATTATGCATGTTTAGCACACAATCTTTAGGGGTGTTTTCCTTTTAATATCTGACATTCTGATTGTTATCCTGACGTGTTAAGAGTTTCAGATACGCTGTCTAATGGCATGGTAAATTACATTGCCAAAGTAATTTGGGAGGCACTAATTTACTACATATCTATTTCTAAGTGATTGTACATTTGCATAATTTCTTAAAGGGATCTAATGATAACATTTCTTTATTGTCAATTTTTCTTTCCATCCACCAAAGAACTGGCTGCAAACTCCCAATTTACTTTTGCTATGTAATTATTATTATATATCACTATCTAAATAATCAAATAATGAACCTACAGTTTAATGGTAAGGAATCTGTGTCACATAGTTTTTGGCTTGAAAGGATAATAGTAATAATAATAATTAATAATAAAAAGTTCAGTGTACCTACAGGTTACTTCTTGAGAAAGCCACATTGTCTGAGGCGAAACGCGCGTTGAGGTGGACCTTTTCATGGGTTCTTGCACGTAGCTCTTTAAACTTTGTGTCCCATCCTCTGGTAAGGTTCTTTCATAATTAGCTGACTGGGGGTATAATGTGGACGTCTTTCAGTCCTAGCTACAATGCAATAATGATTGTTCCCTGGCTGTTTTACTTTTTCTCTTGCTAGTTACCTTGCCTTAGGAGCCCTCACTCCACAATTGATAAATATGGTATGGATATGTGGGGGGGTGGGGTCACTAGCTGTCTAGTGCTGCTACTTCCTGATCCTATGGTTCCCTATCCCTAAAATGCTGTGATTTTCACTACTTTTTTGATATTTATGTATTAATAAAGATTATCTTTCTAAATAAGTCACTCCTTGTTTTCTGCTTTTTTTTAAGATGCTTCTGGAGTGGAGCTCATGCTGACCTAGAATATATGGTTTAACAGCTATGTTTGCTCTTGTGCAATTAATTAAGGCTGTTGTATGTTAGGTTACTCTTGGCTTATGAGATTAACCATGATAATACTCAGGGGGTCTAAACAAAATTGTAATTTTTATTCTGATGTGTCAGAATCACTTGTCAGGATCACTTGTCAGAATCAGTTATAGTGGAGCATTGACAGTAAAATGCAGGAGGCTCCTGCAAATCTACTGTGCTCCACTATAACTGATATTTACAATTGTGGTACTTTGCATTAAAGGGGTTCTTTGGTTATAACAAGTTATCACTGATCCATGAGCTCCACAGTATACAGTAGGTGATAATTATTGATCGTTTATGTCTGACCTTTGGAAACTGCACCAATCGGTAAAAACGGGGGAAATTTTATCCCTGACAGGACACTGATCCCCTTTTTAAAATGCAGCGGCAGGTGGGATATCTGACCGCAGCCTCATTCATTCTCTTGGGGGACTTCCAGGAAAAAACAAGAACAGCGCTCACAGCTACTGAGGGAATGAATGGATCAATGATCAAGTCGCACATGCCACTCCAGTGTAATGGGGATAAAAGCTCCACATTCTGCCAATTGGGTCCCACCAATCAGACCCCCACCAATGAATACGTTATCCTGTGAAGAGGTGTTTACTTTATTCAGCGGAAAACCCCTGTAAGTGCATGTCTGCCGCTGTGTTCCAAGTATTTAATATCTAATGGAAATAAAGAATATTCTCCTAATTAATATCAGAGAACAAATGACCGCCATACACAACACAATCCATTATACCGAAGACCAATAATACCACATACAAGGGAGAAATACCGTCACACTATGACCAGATCACATTTTACCACCACATAGTGATCTAATAAAACCACATGCAAGGAACAAATACCACCACACCATTATACACAGGAGCCCAGTATATAGTGTCAGTGTACAGGCAATTCAGTGATATTATACACAGAAGCTCTGTACATAGTGTCAGTGTACAGGTAATGCAGGGATCACTAGTGACATTATACACAGGAGCTCTGTATATAGTGTCAGTGTACAGGTAATACACTGGCCCCCATGGGTCCAGCCTGGCCCCCCCATATATCCATCCTGGCCTCCATGTGTGCATCCTGCAACCCCCCCATATATACATTCTGGCCCCTATATCTCCCTTGTCCTAGCCCCCATATATTCTTCCTACCCCCATATGTCCCTTGTCCTGGCATCTATATATCCACTCTGTCCCCCACATATCCCTTGTCCTGGCCCCCATGTGTCCAGCCTGGCCACCCATGTGTCCAGCCTGGTCCCTATGTGTGCATCCTGCCAGTCCCCTATATATCCATTCTGTCACCATATGTCCCTTGTCCTGGCCCCCATATATCCGTCCTGGCCCACATATATCCCTTTTCATGGCCCCCATGTGTCCAGCCTGCCCCCCATACATCCAGCCTGCCCCCAATATGTCCATCATGCTCCCCATGTGGCCAGCCTACCCCCATATATCCATCCTGGCCTCCCCATATATCCTTTCTGGCCCGCATATGTCCCTTATCCTGGCCCCATGTGTCCAGTCTGCCCCCTATGTGTCCAGCCTGCCCCCCATATATCCATCCTGGCCCCCATGTGTCCAGCCTTCCCCCCAATATATGCATCCTGGCCTCCCATATACCAATCCTGCCACCCCAATATACTATTCTGGCCCCCATATGTTCCTTGTCCTAGCCCCCATATATCCATCATGGCCCCCATGTATCCCTTGTCCTGTCCCCATATGTGCATCCTGGCCCCCATCCCATTTATCCATCCAAGCCCCCATCCCATGCTGCATTCACGCTGAAAAAAAAAGATTCCTCTTACATTCCATTGCTCCTGGCACCATGTAGTGTCCTCTGCTTAGATCCGGCGCGCTCGTGTTAAGATGGCCGCCGACCTAGTGGAGGCCAGTGGCTGATGTGAGTGCACCCGTCGCGTTTTTTTCTGCCAGGGAGATGCAGAAACGCTCAGGAAAAAATCCTGAGCATTTCTGCATCGTGTGCACATAGCCTTATGGAGTCTTTTTAAACAGTCCACAATTTCTTATCATTTTTGCTGCATAAGGCTATGTGACCACGATGCAGAAATGCTTAGGATTTTTTCCTGAGCGTTTCTGCATCTCCCTGGCAGAAAAAAAACACATGCGGATTGTACATGCGTTTTCCTGCCAGGGACATGCGGAAGATTTTAGCATCACTTGGAAAGTGCTTGACAACTTGGTCACACTGTATAAATCCATGAAAATGGCATGGATTTATATAGTGTGACAGGGAGAATGTCAAAAAATAAATATATACTTACCCTCCGATGGCCCGCGCTGTCTTGCTTCACCGTCCCGGCTGCCGGCAGCGGTAGAGTGAAGGACCTGCCGACATCAGCGTCGCGTGACCCGTCACATGACTATGACATCAGCGCAGGTCCTTCATTCCATCGCGAAGTGCCTGGTAGCAAGGAGGAGCGCAGCACGGGCCGCCAGAAGGTAAGTATATATTTATTTTTTATTTTATTCTTTTTTTACAGCTTTTTTAATGGTACCTGGGTGTGGATGAGACTCTCCTCTCCTCTTCACCCGGGTACCATCCGCACATCAGAACGCGCCAATTACCCAAGTACAGATGCAGTCTTGTGGAATTGGCGCGTTCTAATGCAAGTCAATGGTGGCGAAAACGCACCACTTCCGCAAAATAATTGGTAGTGCTGTGTTTTTTTGCGCAATGATAATCCGCAGCGGAAATTTCCGCAGCATGTGCACAGCACATGCGGATTATCATTGGGGGACATAGCAGGCCTTCTACCATGCGTTTTTTAAGCCTTTCTGCAGAGTTTTTGCCGCTGCGGAAACGCTTAAAAAACGCATCGTGGGCACACAGCCTAATACAAATATAATTGGTAGCTGAAGCTTCCATATAGGCAAGAGTGTTACTTAAAAAGTAAGTGTAAATGACTTGCATCATCCTACAAGAGACAATTTTAATATAGCTGTTATTTATCTATTATTTTTATATAATACTCTCATGAATATCATTACATGCGCTCAGTTCAGAAGGTTCAGCAAGTGCAGTAATAATGCTTTGTGCTTGGTTGTGTATGCCGCTTGATTGATTGAAAGATAAACCAATGAAAAGAATGTACAAGGCACTGCCAAATATTATTACAGCCAGCTTTTGTAAGATGTCATATTTCCTGCAGCTTGACACAGCTAGTAATAGAATTGTCTCTCAGATGCCTGGAGAGAGCCGTTTAGAACAATCACTAGCGCTTTCTTATTGTCAACATTTCAAATGAGGGAACGTTTAAGATCCTCAATTAAGGCTCAAAAGTTTTATCAAAAGCTGCTGATTTAGGTGAAAAACTCAGAATGCCAGGTACAAGCTTTGAAATTATTCTGTCAATTTTTCTCCATTTCTTTCAAGCTCATGTTTTTAAGTTATTATGTATACTGTATAAAAGGGTAGCATGTATGTTTTTAAAGTAGGCTCCCCTTTGTGCTGAAAATAGCTGTGGTATAGTAAGTTGTTAATGCCACAGAGAACATTGTGCAACACACATACTATAATAGTCAATAATGATTCCAATACCGCTGCATAGGGGAATGTAGAACATTGAGTCTTGAAGTCAATACAAGTGCAATCCACTTTCCTTCTTTCCTTTATTCTTTCAACTATTCCCAACGTTTAGTCTGATACTACTTTCTTATGAAAAAAAAAAATATATATATATATATACTGTATGTACAGTACAGACCAAAAGTTTGGACACACATTCTCATTTAAAGATTTTTCTGTATTTTCATCACTATGAAAATTGTACATTCACATTGAAGGCATCAAAACTGTGAATTAACACATGTGGAATTATATACTTAACAAAAAAGTGTGAAACAACTGAAAATATGTCTTATATTCTAGGTTCTTCAAAGTAGCCACCTTTTGCTTTGATGGCTGCTTTGCACACTCTTGGCATTCTCTTGATGAGCTTCAAGAGGTAGTCACTGGAAATGGTCTTCCAACAATCTTGAAGGAGTTCCCAGAGATGCTTAGCACATGTTGGCCCTTTTGCCTTCACTCTGCGGTCCAGCTCACCCCAAGCCATCTCGATTGGGTTCAGGTCTGGTGACTGTGGAGGCCAGGTCATCTGGCGTAGCACCCCATCACTCTCCTTCTTGGTCAAATAGCCCTTACACAGCCTGAAGGTGTGTTTGGGGTCATTGTCCTGTTGAAAAATAAATGATGGTCCAATTAAACGCAAACTGGATGGAATAGCATGCCGCTGCAAGATGCTATGGTAGCCATGGTGGTTCAGTATGCCTTCAATTTTGAATAAATCCCCAACAGTGTCACCAGCAAAGCACCGTCACACCATCACACCTCCTCCTCCATGCTTCACGGTGGAAACCAGGCATGTAGAGTCCATCCGTTCACCTTTTCTGCGTCGCACAAAGAAACAGTGGTTGGAACCAAAGATCTCAAATTTGGACTCATCAGACCAAAGCACAGATTTCCACTGGTCTAATGTCCATTCCTTCTGTTCTTTAGTTCTTTAGCCCAAGCAAGTCTCTTCTGCTTGTTGCCTGTCCTTAGCAGTGGTTTCCTAGCAGCTATTTTACCATGAAGGCCTGCTGCACAAAGTCTCCTCTTAACAGTTGTTGTAGAGATGTGTCTGCTGCTAGAACTGTGTGGCATTGACCTGGTCTCTAATCTGAGCTGCTGTTAACCTGCGATTTCTGAGGCTGGTGACTCAGATAAACTTATCCTCAGAAGCAGAGGTGACTTTTGGTCTTCCTTTCCTGAAGTGGTCCTTATGTGAGCCAGTTTCTTTGTAGCACTTGCAACTGCACTTGGGGACACTTTCAAAGTTTTCCCAATTTTTCGGACTGACTGTCATTTCTTAAAGTAATGATGGCCACTCGTTTTTCTTTACTTAGCTGATTTTTTCTTGCCATAATACAAATTCTAAGTAAAGAAAAATGAGCGGCCATCATTACTTTAAGAAATGAAGGTCAGTCAGTCTGAAAAATTGGGAAAACTTTGAAAGTGTCCCCAAGTGCAGTTGCAAAAACCATCAAGCGCTACAAAGAAACTGGCTCACATGAGGACCGCCCCAGGAAAGGAAGACCAAGAGTCACCTCTGCTTCTGAGGATAAGTTTATCCGAGTCACCAGCCTCAGAAATCGCAGGTTAACAGCAGCTCAGATTAGAGACCAGGTCAATGCCACACAGAGTTCTAGGAGCAGACACATCTCTTCAACAACTGTTAAGAGGAGACTTTGTACAGCAGGCTTTGATGGTAAAATAGCTGCTAGGAAACCACTGCTAAGGACAGGCAACAAGCAGAAGAGACTTGTTTGGGCTAAAGAACAGAAGGAATTGACATTAGACCAGTGGAAAGCTGTGCTTTGGTCTGATGAGTCCAAATTTGAGATCTTTGGTTCCAACCACCGTGTCTTTGTGCGACGCAGAAAAGGTGAACGGATGGACTCTACATGCCTGGTTCCCACTGTGAAGCATGGTGGAGGAGGTGTGATGGTGTGGGGGTGCTTTGCTGGTGACACTGTTGGGGCTTTATTCAAAATTGAAGGCATACTGAACCAGCATGGCTACCACTGCATCTTGCAGCGGCATGCTATTCCATCCAGTTTGCGTTTAGTTGGACCATCATTTATTTTTCAACAGGACAAAGACCCCAAACACACATCCAGGCTGTGTAAGGGCTATTTGACCAAGAAGGAGAGTGATGAGGTGCTACGCCAGATGACCTGGCCTCCACAGTCACCAGACCTGAACTCAATCAAGAAGGTTTGGGGTGAGCTGGACCGCAGAGTGAAGGCAAAAGGGCCAACAAGTGCTAAGCATCTCTGGGAGCTCCTTCAAGATTGTTGGAAGACCATTTCCGGTGACTACCTCTTGAAGCTCATCAAGAGAATGCCAAGAGTGTGCAAAGCAGTCATCAAAGCAAAAGGTGGCTACTTTGAAGAACCTAGAATATAAGACATATTTTCAGTTGTTTCACACTTTTTTGTTAAGTATATAATTCCACATGTGTTAGTTCATAGTTTTGATGCCTTCAGTGTGAATGTACTATTTTCATAGTCATGAAAATACAGAAAAATCTTTAAATGAGAAGGCTGGTCCAAACTTTTGGTCTGTACTGTAGGTAATTACTATTCTGCCGTATGTACTACCATATCAAGAAAAAAATGTATCTAGGGGAATACCCAAAGTGTCATGCATGTGATGTGTGTAAAAATGCATAAAGAGGTGAAAAAAAAGGGGAAGAAACCCCCCCCAACCCCACGCTTATCGCCACAACCAGGGTGGCTTCATCATGGGAAAAGTAATAGTGGTAAAGTTCATGTAGTCAAATACTTATATATCATTAGGTAATTACCTTGAAACAATGTCAGCTGAGGAAAGCTGCCGGCTGCCATAGTGCCAACTCCTTTGAGCAATAGAACAGAGCAGGGGAACACAGGTCAGTGACCAGGAAGTGAAGCATCACTAGTTCCGGGTCAACCATGTGGTATATGATATAGTAAATGCATGTATGGTATTGGTATAAAAGAGTGCGTAATGCACATGCGCTCCCCCTGGAGTGCATCAGTCGTCTCCCTAGAAACCTACGCACTGTCTGCCAATCAGGCACGGTGCGCGTCCTAGTTTCAATGTGTGCGCGCCCCATTCAAACCTCAACGCGCTTCCATGGAGATCAAATAGCCAATGGTCTGCCACAAAGGGCGTCCAGGCATGTGTGTTCAGACATGATTCCATAGATTCACGATAGATTATGTGCAAATGCCTATAATTTAGAACGCACATCAACACTTAAAAATTATTATTATGTGCAAAGGGAACCTCACATAGAACATACCCAGTAAATA
Organism: Phyllobates terribilis; assembly: GCF_046119375.1. Classification (NCBI taxonomy): domain Eukaryota; kingdom Metazoa; phylum Chordata; class Amphibia; order Anura; family Dendrobatidae; genus Phyllobates; species Phyllobates terribilis. Next base: position 505,546,027 of record NW_027362762.1, read on the forward strand.
AATCCGATACTATTAAATAGGCATGCACATAGTGGTCCAAAATTAATGGCTGCCCCAACAAATTATGGTGCCACTGGATACTCAGTAAAAAAAAATAAAAATAAAATAGTAACATATATAAATATATATGTTGATTCAATCGATGTCAGAAAAAAAAATACAATAATAAGCATATAGGATGAATATAGACCAAAAGTTTTCTGCTGAAAAGTGCGAGTACCAATCATAAACACAGTAGTAGAACCTAGATATAGGGTAAAGTTATTCAAAAGTAAACACACACATGAATGGCCATACCATCCACTCATCATACCTAGGGAAGAGAGAAAAAAAAACAACATATCAATAAGGCAGGCATATATATATAAAGGACGCGCAACACGCTCGTCCAAGTTGTAGATATCATTTACTGGTGACGGTTAGATAAATCACATATAAGAATAACCTCGGCACTCAATGGATATGCGAAAAAGGTAATTTTATTATGCAGTCCACACAAAAAAATAAACGTTTCGGTCACAGTTGACCTTCATCAGTATTGCTGCAAAATAAGTAGATGCAGTCAGAAAATAATAAAATGAAAACAAAATAATACATTCAAGGATTATAACATAAAGTATAAATGCAACTCAATGGGATCTGGGAAGGAAAGTGGAATAAGGGTGGAGGAGGATGTAGGGTAGAGGAGGATGTAGTTAATAGAGGCGGAAGAAAACATACCAAGAGGAAGGAGAAGGTGTATGTGGCTGGATGGTCCAGAAGAAAGGTTTCTGGAGTTACCTGTGTAAAAGTATATGCAGAGGTAAGGCGCCAGGTATAATGGAGACACACAGTCTAAAAGACATAGTAAAAATACCTGAGTAGTAGTAGAAGTAGTAGTGAATGAGGAGAACTGTATAACGCGGTATCCCCCGTTCGTATGATATGGACAAAAGGTAACAAGGCTTCCTGGAAGCGTATAAATTAAAGAGGTGAGACGCTTGCTGAAGAGCAGTGTATGTCCAGGGAGAGACAGTACTATACCTGGGTGAAGAAGGCAGAGCTACGCGGTATCCCCCGCTAGTAGAAGGCACAGGTAAGAGGTGTGGAGGGTCCCTATTTATATATGTAGTGAGAGGAATGAGGCGCTGCAGAGCGCGCTAGAGCGGAAGAGGAAGTGACGTCACCGGATGTGACGCGTGCGGTCCAGAGGCTTGCGTTCCACCAACAGGAAGTGACCGGCCGAGAGAATCAGGAGATCTGGGCAAGCGCAGTAGTCAAGGAAACGGAGGAGGGGACTGGAGGGGAGAGCAGGAATGGAAGGCAGGGCTTTCTAGGGAGAAAAGAAACAACGAATGAGTACATGTAAACCGAGCATTGTGCATCATATACTATAGAAATATTAAAGAGATACATTGAATGACAATATAAATCAGAGTTACTAGTTACATTACAGAAAACAGCGTGGCTGAGCATAAAATCACGATATAGAGCAGGGTACTATGTATCCTATTAGATAAAAGCAGATAAGTCATATTCCCTGTTCAGACCTATGGGGGTCCTGGAATCCAACTCGTGGATCCAGAATGCTTCCCTTTGTTTGAGACGTAAGATCCGATTACCACCTCTGCGTAATGGTGGTACCTGTTCCAGGATTTGGAATCTAAGTTGTGATATATTATGTCCTACTGTAATGAAATGGTGCGGGATCGGTAGTAACATATTTCTACATCTGATTGTCGATTTGTGTTTAGAAATACGATCTTTTATAGGTTGTGTGGTTTCTCCAATGTAAATCATGCCACACGGACATTTAATGAGGTAAACCACAAACGAACTGTCACATGTGAAGTAATTTTTAATAGTGTATCTCTTGCCTGACTGGGGATGAAAAACGGAACTGCCTTTAAGCACATTATTGCATTGATGGCAATGAAGGCATGGGAATGTGCCTGATTTAGGATTGCAGAGAAAGCGTTGTGTCTGGCCTGTTTTGTTGCTGCCAATATCAGCATGTACCAGTGCATCTTTGATGTTGGGAGCTCTTTTGAAACAGGGCATAAAAGGTTGTTTAAATGACAATATGGTAGGGTGTGCTTCTTGTAGTAAGTGCCAATGTTTTTTTATGGTTTTGTGAATCAGATAGGCATAAGGATGAAATGTATGAACAAAAGGGATGCGTTCCTTGGAACCCGAAGCCGTATTGTTGCTGGAATTCCCTGTTCCGAGTTGGAGAGTGGAAGAGGGGTAACCCCGTTCTCTAAATTTGGATTGCATCTCTTGTAGTCGAAGATTTCTTGTGTCTGGATCTGAGACAATACGTTCGACCCTTTTAAACTGGGATCTGGGGATAGATGTTTTCATAGGTTTGGGATGATTGCTAGTAAAATGTAGTAGACCATTCCGGTCCGTCGATTTGCGAAAAAGATCTGTGCTAAGGCGCCCCTCAGTGTCCTTAAGTACCAAGGTGTCTAAAAAGCTAATCTGAAATTTGTCATGTGTCATGGTAAAGCCCAAATCAGGCCATGCACTGTTCAGGAAATTGTGAAATAACTCAAGGGACTCCAAAAATCACCACATGGTTGTACCTGCAGAAGAGAAGAAAAAAAAAAAAAAAAAGAATAATTAAATACTACCAATCATGTTTAGTGAAGGCATATAAGTGGAAAGAGTACCCATAGGTACCAAAAAGTGGGCATACCATATAGATTGCGCATACACAAGATGTAATGAGACATATACTAGTGTCCTAAAGAACTGAAAGGCATGAAAGTTATCTTGGTCTATAGAACCCTGTAAAAAGAAGTTCCTCATTGATACCATTTGGGGCTAAACTGTTGAGCCTAAAAATCCATTTAGACTCTTGTCGTAAAAGTTCTGGTACAATGTTCATATTTCAGATGTTCTTGCGGGCCATTTCCAAACCCACAAGTCGAATATTCTTTGGTCTACCCCTGTGGAAGTCCAAAAAGTGTGCAGCAATTGAGGTGAGTGTCTTGCCCTTCTCACAGTCCTTCTCAGCCGTATTGATGGTGGATAAATGTTGCTGAAAACGGCATCTCAATTCTTGTGTTGTTTGGCCCACATAGATTTTGGGGAAGCCACAAATAATCGCATAAACAAGATAGCGTGTCTTGCAATTGCAGTATTCTTGAAGACGTAGCTGTTCAGGGAGAACAGAGAGAGAGATGTTATCAGTGGCCAACATAAATGGGCATACCGTACATTCCCCACAAGGATAGGTACCCTGCAATTTGAAGCCCCTGTTAAGAGAACAGGTGGGGCGTCTAAAATGGCTGGTTCTTCAGGTTCTGAGCCCTCCTGGCAATGACCCTCGGTTAAGTAGAGATGATGTTACTGAGCTTAGGTTCCCCTAATAATATCCCCCAATTCTTGGAAAGAATATGGTGGACATCCTGCCATTGATTGTGGTATGTGGTTATAAAATTAATAGTCCCCCAATCTTTTCGACATTTAGGTTTAAAAGTCTCTTTCCTCAGCTAACACTGTTTCAAAGAAATTACCTAATGATATATAAGTATTTGCCTAGATGAACTTTACCACTATTACTTTTCCCCTGATGAAGCCACCCTGGTAGTGGCGATACGTGTGGGGTTGGGGGGGGTTTCTTCCCCTTTTTTTCACCTCTTTATGCATTTTTACACATATCACATGCATGTCACTTTGGGTATTTTCCCTAGATAAATGTCCTATATATTTTTTTATTGATATGGTTGTACCTACAGCAGAATAGTAATTACCTATGTGAGATGTCAGACATATGTACCATCCTCCAAAACTTTGAGGACTCCAACAAGATGGTGAGTGGCGATGACGCTATAATTAGCGTCACCATCGGAGGTCTTATGTGTGGAGTCTGAACTGAATACCATCACTGGAGCAGTGATGAGCGAGCATTAAAATGCTCGGGTACTCGTTGTTCGAGTCAAGCACTTTGAAATGCTAGAGTGCTCGGTCCGAATAACGAGTCCAATGTAAGTCTCTGGGAACAGTGCTCAAATGACATGGGAAAAGCATGGGGAAGACCCCTGAATGCATTTCTGACTCCCAGGTCACTGATGTCAACAACATTGTCAGAGGTTTTACGCCAGTTTTACGGACTCACAATAAAACATACAAAAATGAAACCAAAATGGATTTTCCTAGGCAATATATGAAGGAACATTCTTTCCAGGGTAATGACTTTTATATAAGGCAAAATAAATAACCAAAAACAAAAATGCTCTTCACACCTTGGGCTATGTTCACACATAGCGTTTTTGATGCGTTTTTGCACTTTTGCATTGCTTTCAACCAAGACAAATGCATTCACTGGGAAATGTAATTTTAACATTTTACAACCTTATCTGGACATGTGGTGTGTGACACATCATCAGACACATGCATACGGTGCTGAAAAGACATGGGAACAGCATAGGGAAGACCCCTGGAAGCATCTTTAACTCCCAGGTCACTGCCTAAAAGTGTTCTCATCATAAGTAATTCTTGGCGCATGCAAAGATGCCTCCCACCATGCACCGGCCATTGCAGACTAGCAACAATCACCGTCCACGTCCTTGTCCTAGCGCAGCGTTGAGTTGTCCCTACCCCACTCCTTGGAATGCAAGCGCAAGTATGCAGCCAATGGCTGCAATACTATACTGCCAAATTTTTGACAGCTACTTGCATTTGAAATCTTCTCTTTTAGTCTTGTGGAGGCGGAAGCTGTCCACAACCTTATGGCGACGGCAGCCGGGTGTCCATACTTGGTCCCCAGCCGCCACTATTTGTCTCGGTGTCGTCTCCGCCTTCCACAAGCACGGGTTCTACAACATTTCTCCCATGCCCTCCACAGTGCATTTATTGGGAAGGACCGCCTAACCACAAACACGTGGACAAGTGAATGTGGCTAGGGATGCTACGGAGCCAGTCCACAGCTTTTGTGAGAGTTGTATTTCACCACAGCCATATATTTTAGCTTGGTGAAAGGACTGACTTAGGAAACCGTATCTACTCCAGCTGTCATTTCCCCCAGGAAGTCCTCTAATGCTGCTTGGCGCATAAGCAATGACAGCCTGTCCAACATCAGTTCGCACTTGTCGGTGGTGCTTCAGCACACAAATATCTTTCTTTCCATTTAATTTCATGACTACAGAGTTGGGCAATGGCCTGATCTGCAATGCGGTTTCAAAAAATAACATGTAACTAATCTTATGGATTGCTGGAGCCAGTCCACATTAAAAAAAGCAGCCATAGAGTGTCTGGGAACGTTCCCACACACTTTTCTTAGCCAGGACTGCTTCTAAGCAGGGTTGGATAGTCCCACCAGAGAATACTCGGGTGGGCCCTGGCTTCTCCATCAAGAGAGTTCATGATAGCGCTAACTTTGCAGCAGCTATGGGGCTCTTGAGTGGGGGAGAAAGGTGAGCCCTCAGAATCAAATCCTCTGGTGGGCCCAATGTTTTTCAGCTTGAAACTGCTTCTCAGGTGTAGTTATATTTCACCACAGACATATTCTTTAGCTCGGTGAAAAGACTGGCATGGAGGGAAACCGTATCTACTACTGCTGTCATTTCTCTGTCTCCAGATTCTGCTTAGGTCACACACGACCATGCCTGGCTGTTTGTTCAGCGGTGAGAGCCACAGATCAGGCTGCTGTGTTACAGCTTTCAACAACTCTGCAGCGGTGGGCGGTTTATCACCTAAGCATTACGCATGTTATCTTCAGCACAACCTGTTGCCACTTGGCCAAGGCAGTGTTGAAGTGCTTCCAACTTGTGACTGATGTGGTCATTTCGGAGAAAGAGGCCGAACTGGAGGAGGAGGTGCAGGAGCTGAACAATGTGATTACATTGAGGTTACATTGGTGAGTCTGGTTTTTATACTAAACATATATCCTACTGTGTTTTTATTTTTTTATTTTTATTTATTTCTTTTATTATTTATTTTATGTTATTTTTTAAGACAAATGCATTCACTGGGAAATATCATTTTAACATTTTACAAACTTATCTGGCCATGTGGTGTGTGACACATCATAAGACACATCCTGCTTCATTTATGATGGAGGGACTCTGAAAGTCACAAAGCCTATTTTTATAGGGTCACCAGGCAGCCCTTACTATTTTTAAAGGGCCAGCAGTTAGCCCTCACTATTGTTAGAGAGCAATCAGCCGGCTATGCTTTGTTGTTCCCATTATTAATGAGTGGGTCTCCTATACTGTTATTGTTTATGCAGTGACAGCAAGGGCTGCCAAAAATTTGGACGCCACCCAATATCCCTTTGAAGAGACATAGAGAAGGGTCTCAGTAAAAAAAATGTTCCCATTATAAAAGAGTGGGTCTCCTATAGTGGTAATGCCCATGTTGTGACTGCAAGGGCTGTCAATATTTGGGAAAAACCAAACTAACAATTTTAAGACACATAGAGCTGGGCCATAATAATGACATGTTCCCATTAGAAAGGAGAAGGTCTGCTATACAGTTATAGGGTATGCAGTAAGACCAACGGCTGCCAAAATTTAGGAAAAACCCCACTAACAATTTAAAGACATATAGAGCAGGGCCACAGTAATGACATGTTTCCATTAGAAAGGAGAAGGTCTGCTATATAGTTATAGGGTACAAAGTGAGTCCAACAGCTGCCAAAATTTAGGAAAAACCCGAATAACAATTTAAAGACATATAGAGATGGGCCTCAGTAATGACATATTCTCATTAGAACGGAGCGGGTCTCCCATACTGTTTGCCTATGCAGTGACTGCAATCGCTGTCAAAAATTTGGAGGCACTCCAATGCCCCTTGCAAGAGACATAGAGCCTGGAGGGCCTCCTAAAAAAATGTTCCCATTATTAGGAAATGGGTCTCCCATACTGTTTGCTTATGCAGTAAAGCAATGGCTGCCAAAAATTTGGAGGAACTCCAATGCCCCTTGCAAGAGACATAGAGGTTGGAGGGCCTTCTGAAAAAAAAGCTCCCATTATTAGGAAGCTCCCATTATACTGTTTGCATATGCAGTGAATGCAACGACTGCTAGAAATTTGAGGGAACTCTAATGCCCCTTGCAAGAGACGTAAAGGTCGGATGGCCTCCTGAAAACAATGTTCCCATTATTAGGAAATGGGTCTCCCATTCTGTTTTCCTATGCAGTGAAGCAACGGCTGCCAAAAATTTGGAGGAACTCCATTGCCCCTTACAAGAGACGTAAATATGTTGTTATGGTATATATGGTGATGATATGGTGGAGGAGGATGAGGATGCGGAGAAGGAGGAGGACAAGAGCAAGTGGACAAAACCAGGAAGTGTATACCCATCTCTGAGTGTGAAGACAGAGGTGCATGGGAAGAGAGTTAGAACTCCCAAAAAAAAACCACTGAATTTGAGATAATGTTACGCTGCTATCATTCTGTGGTGTGGAGAAGTCTGGCCCAATCCAGCCCTTGATCATTTTTATAAGAGTCTGTCTGTCAGCATTTTCAGTTGACAAGTGGATGCGCCTATCGGTTATAATTCCACCAGCGGCACTACAAACAAGCTCTGAGAAAACACTAGCGGCATGGGCAGGCCAGGACCTCCAAGTCATAGAAAGCCAGTTCATGCCACGTGTCCAGCTTGGATACCCAATAATTATAAGGCACAAAGGAATCACGGAGGACATTGATACGGTCGGCAAGGTATTCCCTCAGCATCTTCCGCAACTTTTCCCTCCTTGGGAGAGTAACCCGCGCATCATGGCTTGTGCGATGGGAGGGTCTGAGAAGACTGTCCCAGAACCTTGACAGTTTTCCTCTGCCTCTGCTGGATTGCATTTGTGTCTCTCTCGCCTGTACTCCTTGGTTGTCCAATAAACTGTGACCTCTGCCACCAACGTTTTCAGATGGGAATTTTTTTAATAATTCCGCAACAAGGGCCTTCTCGTACTGTTCGATTTTACTAGGCCTGTCCTGTGCAGGAATAAGCGACAGAAAGTTTTCCTTGTAACGTGGGTCTAGAAGTGTCACCAACCAATAATGACTGTCACCCAAAATTTGGACAACGCGAGGGTCACGGGAAAGGCAGAGTAACATAAACTCAGCAATGTGCGTCAGACTGCAAAGAGGCAAGACTTCCATGTCCTCACCAAGAGGACGAGTGACCATGCTCTCCTCCTCATCCTCCTCCTCTTCCTTCTCCTCCCTATCCTCAGGCCATCCACGCTGAACAGATGGTATAACATTTGTGCAGGTAGTACCGTCTATAGCGCATGAAACTAACGCCTGTTCTTCCTCCTCCTCTTCCTCATTGTCACCAAATCCACGTTGCGATGAGATGAGGCTGGGCTGTGTGGAATCACCCTGTATGGTTCCTTGCTCCATGTCATCGTGCTCCGCCTGCAATGCATCCTCTTTAATTGTGAGTAGAGAGCATTTCAGAAGACAGAGAAGTGGGATGGTGACCCTAATTATTTTGTCATCGCCGCTCACCATCTTGGTGGAGTCCTCAAAGTTTTTGAGGATGGCACATATGTCTGACATCTATGTCCACTCCTGAGGTCTTATGTGTGGAGTCTGAACTGAATACAGGTGCCCTTGTTGATGCTGGTAGTCAACAACTGCCCTCTTCTGCTCACAAATCCTTCCCAACATCTGCAATGTAGAGTTCCAGTGCGTGGGGACATCACACACCAGTCGGTGAGCCGGAAGCTGCAAATGCTGCTGAAGAACAGCAAGGGCAGCAGAAGCAGTAGCTGACATTCTAAAATGGGCACACATGGGGCATAATTTGACAAGCAGATTTGGCAGATCTGGGTAGGTTTTGAGAAACTGCTGAACCATGAGGTTAAGTACATGGGCCAAGCATGGTACATGTATGAGCTCTCCTCGCCTCAGAGCCGCCACCAGATTCCGGCCATTGACAAGCATGACCATGCCTGGCTGTAGGTTCAGAAGAGTCAGCCACAGATCTGCCTGCTCTTTCAGAGCTGTCCAGAACTCTTCAGCATTGTGCGGTTTGTCACCTAAGCATATTAGCTTCAGCACAGCCTGTTGCCACTTGGCTGAGGCAGTGCTGCACTGCTTCCAGCTTGTGACTGATGTGGTCATGTTCAGAGATGGAGGCTGAAGAGGAGGAGGAGGATGAGGTGAATGAGCTGTAGAGTGTGGGGGGACCCCTGGGTCCCCAATCCTCGGTGTTGGGAGGACGTGATCCGTCCCAAGGTCCGACCGGGTCCTGGCTTCCACTATGTTAGCCCAGTGTGCCTTCAGCGATATGAACCGTCACAAGCACAAGCACTTTCCCATGTGTCTTTGGTTAGGTGGACTTTCCCAGTAACTGCATTTTTGAGGGCACGGTTAATGTTGTGGGACACGTGCTTGTGTAGTTCGGGAATGGCACACCGGGAGAAATAGTGGTGGCTGTGGACCGAGTTCCGAGGGACGGCCGCTGTCATCAGGTTGCAGAAAGCTTCTGTCTCAACGAGCCTAATAGGCAACATTTTGTGTGCAAGCATTCGCGAAATGTGTGAATTTAGTAGTGTGGCCTGTGACGCGTTAGCTGCGTATTTGCGTTTGCGTTCTAACACTTCTTGTTCTTTCCTGTTGTGGTGCTTTGCCTCCCTCCCCCTGTGTGCTGCTGTCCTCAAGCAGCATGTCACCTTGCCAGGTTGGGTCAGTGACTTCATCGTCCACCACCTCATCTTCCACTTCCACACTCTGGTCTTCCTCCTGACTTTCTGGCAATTGTGTCTCATCGTCATCCAACTCTTGTGACAGTTTCCCACCATCGCCTTCGTGTGACCTTGGTTGCTCAAATATTTGTGCATCGCTATGTGCGATCTCCTCATGACCCGCTTCAAGTGGACTGGGCGAGAAGCCCCAATCTATAAATGGAAAAGTGAACAGCTCTTCGGAGATCAGTTGTCTCCGGGCACTCGGCATAGTGGGAGGAAGGAGAATCAGGGTGAGAAATATGCGGTCCAGACTCACGGCTACTGAGATTTGACAGGGTGGAAGACAGGGTGGTGGTGGTGGCAAAGTGACTGGAAGCATTTTCTGCTATCCAACTAGCAACCTTTTGACACTGCTCTGTGTTCAATAGTGGTGTTCTGCGGTCCCCTATTAATTGGGACAGGAAGGTCGAGCGACTAGATGTGGGTGTTTGATGTGGCACAATTTTAGCTTGCCCACGGCCTTGGCCTCATCCTCTGAATGCACCATCACATCCCCTTTCCCATCCATTGCCACGTGCATTGCCCATTTTAAATGGAGGACAATATTTTCCACGTTCACTACAAATGGCTAGATTTGAACCACAGTGATATGTGATACGTGTGAAGGAAAACCACAGTTTTAAATAGCTGTCCTGTAGGTTACTATTTTTCACAGCGATCTCTTGTCAATAACTTCACTGACACACTGCAACAAAATTTAAATGGAGGCCAAAAATGGATGAATTTGGAGCGCACTTACATGTGATACGTGTGACAGAAAACCAAAGTTTTAAATAGCTGGCCTGTAGGTTAATATTTTTCACAGCAACCTTGTGTCAATAACTTCACTGACACACTGCAACAAAATTTAAATGGAGGCCAATATTTTCCACGTTCACTACAAATTTTTGGATTTTTATTGCTGTAATATAGAAAGGATCTGGCTGTATTCTGCAGTGCCAACAAGCAAATGGAGCAGAAAAATGGTGTACTTTGGATTGTTTTTTAAGCAAATAACCAGGATTAAGATAAAAAAATATTGTCCCTGGCCCCTGATATCTGGGGCTATGTCTAAAAATATCTGTAAGAACAGCGGCAGCAGGAACGTTCTTGCACTATATGCACTGCAGTCTGCCACATACACTGCCTGCCTAATTCCTGCTATCATCACTGAATATATGCAGCTGGATTAGTCCTCAGAGGGACTGTTATTTGAGATGGATATAAATATATGTTTTGGAATACCTATACTAACTATGAAAAAGCAAATCTCTCCCTGACGCAGCAGCAGCTCTCCCTACTCTGCTTGATTCCGGGGTAGACTGTGAGGAGCATGGCGGCACCCGGTCTTATATACACCTGATGATGCAGTGTGGCCAGCCAATCACTGTAATACGCACAACCAACATGGCTACAGTATTACAGTGCATGGCAGGCAATCCCTGCATGTTCATTGGCTCTCTGAAGAGCACCAAACATGCAGGGAGGAGACCCGAGCTCCCGCCCGAGCAACCTGGAAATACTCGTCGAGCGCCGGGCATCTCGAGCAGTGAGATATTCGGGTGAGTACCGTGCAGTGCTGAGCACATTCGCTCATCACTTATGAAGAGTTGTGGACAGCTCTGAAACAGCAGACAGATCTGTGGCTGACACCTCTGAACATACAGCCAGGTATGGTCGTGTGTGACAATGGCCGTAACCTGGTGGTGGCTCTGAGGCGAGGCAAGCTCACACACGTATCATGCCTGGCCCATTTGCTAAACCTCGTGGTTCAGCGGTTTCTCAAAACCTACCTGGATCTGTTGGATTTGCTTGTCAAAGTATGCTGCCTGTGTGCCCTTTTTAGAAAGTCAGCTACAGCTTCCACCGCCCTTGCCGTGCTTCAGCAGCTTTTGCAGCTTCCAGATCACCTACTGATCTGCGATGTCCCCACGTGTTGGAACTCTACATTGCAGATGTTGGGAAGGATTTGTGAGCAGAAGAGGGCAGTTGTTGACTACCAGCATCAACAAGGCCGTCGGTATTCATGTCAGACTCCACACATAAAACCTCAGGAGTGGGCATGGATGTCAGACATATGTACCATCCTCCAAAACTTTGAGGACACTACCAAGATGGTGAGCGGCGATGTCGCCATAATTAGCATCACCATCCCACTTCTCTGTCTTCTGAAACACTCTCTGCTCACAACTAAAGAGGATGCATTGCAGACGGAGCACGATGAGATGGAGCAAGAAACCATACAGGGTGATTCCACACAGCCCACCTTTATCTCATCCCAACGTGGATTTGGTGACAATGAGGAAGAGGAGGAGGAGGAGGAAGAACAGGAGCTCGTTTCCTGCGCTATAGACGGTACTACCTGCACAACTCTCATACCATCTGTTCAGGGTGGATGGCCTGAGAATATGGAGGGGGAGGAAGAGGAGGAGGATGAGGAGGAGAGCATGGTCAGTCATCCTCTTGGTGAGGACATGGAAGTCTTGCCTCTTTGCAGGCTGGCACACATGGCTGAGTTTATGTTATGCTGCCTTTCCCGTGACCCTCGCATTGTCTAAATTTTGGGTGACAGTCATTATTGGTTGGTGACTAGTGTTGAGCGATACCTTCCGATATCGGGAAATATCGGATCGGATTGGATCGGACCGATACCGAAAAAGTATCGGATATCGCCGATTCCGATACCGGAAACCAATGCAAGTCAATGGGACATAAATATCGGAATTAAAATAAACCCTTTCTTTCCTTGTAGGTTATTTCTACATGAAGGAAAACAACTAAGAATAATGTAGAATGTATTGGGGGAGGTGGGGGAGACAATAAAGGCATAGAGGTTTAGCCCAGTCAAATGGAATAGCAGGAATTAATATTTTTTTATTATGTTCTGAGTTACGGAAATATTAACTATGTTAAGTATTTTTATATTTTGTCAGATATTTATGTTTCACTACTTCCATGCTCTTCACCTTCTTTTTTACTTCTCCCACACTTTCTCCTTCATCATCCTCAGCATCTTTTTCATCCACTTCTTCTTCACCTTCTTCTTCTTCACCTTCTTCGTATTATTCTTTTTTTTACATTCTTCATATTCTACTTCTTCATCTTCTTCATATTCTTCTTCTTCATCATATTCTTATTTGTGACAGGCATTCCTGTAGTTGTTATCTATAAAAGGTTGGACATTACACCTTTCGTTCTGCCCGTCACAAAAGATTTACAACAGGATTTGTCCGCGTTCAGTTTGGCCTGCAGCAGCAGGTCTTTTCCAGGGGCACCACGAGGAGGAACGGACTCACCCCCATACACTGCTTAGTCATCTTCTGCTTATAATTTAGATATTATCTTTTGCTCTGATTTTTAGTCTTATGCTTAATGTTCTTCCGCTTTTTGTTCTGCAGCTTCTTGTATTTCTGCTTCTTGGTTTTCTGTCTCTTGTTTTTCTGTATCTTGGTGCTTGTCTTCTCTTCTTTGTCTTCTTGGTCAACTTCTTCAGGGTCATCTTCTTGGTCTTCTTCGGGGTGGTCTTCAGGGTCGTCGTCTTCGGGGGTCCTCGTCTTCGGGGTCCTCGTCTTCTTCGGGTTGGTCTTCTGGGTCCTCGTCTTCGGGGTCCTCGTCTTCTTCGGGGTGGTCTTCAGGGTCCTCGTCTTCTTCGGGGTGGTCTTCAGGGTCCTCGTCTTCTTCGGGGTGGTCTTCAGGGTCCTCGTCTTCAGGGTCATTGTCTTCGGGGTCCTCGTCTTCTTAGGGTTGGTCTTCAGGGTCCTCGTCTTCAGGGTCTTCGTCAGGGAGATCCAGAGTGATTACCAAGAACCATTTCAAAAAGCTTGAACTTGGAAATGTAGCAGAAGGTACAAGAAAGCTGAGGAACTACCGAGGACCAGCTGACGGTACTGGAACCCGGATGGGTAGCAGAAGGTACAAGAGCCAATGGAACTACCGAGGACCAGCTGATGTTACTGGAACTCGGTTACTAAGCAGGAGGTACCTGTGCCAGAAAGCACTACCAAGGACCAGCAGACGTTGGTGGAACTTGGATACCGAGAAGGAGGCACCTAATCCAAAGGCACTGCCGAGAACCAGCTGACGGTACTGGAACCCGGATGGGTAGCAGAAGATACAAGAGCAAATGGAACTACCGAGGACCAGCTGACGGTACTGGAACCCGGATGGGTAGCAGAAGGTACAAGAGCCAATGGAACTACCGAGGACCAGCTGATGTTACTGGAACTCGGTTACTAAGCAGGAGGTACCTGTGCCAGAAAGCACTACCAAGGACCAGCAGACGTTGGTGGAACTTGGATACCGAGAAGGAGGCACCTAATCCAAAGGCACTGCCGAGAACCAGCTGACGGTACTGGAACCCGGATGGGTAGCAGAAGGTACAAGAGCCAATGGAACTGCCGAGAACCAGCTGGCGGTGCTGGAGCCCAGGGTAAATACTAAAAACAGAAGAGCCAGAGGTGTATTTGGAGGAGGTTTTAAATCCGTACTACAGTGGATGTGGACAAAGCAGGAGAATTTGCCGGACACACAGCTGGGGATCAGCTGACGTTACTGAATCCCAATAACACTGGAGCAAGCGTTGACTGTGCAGACGGCACTTCTGAGCAGCAACTAGCGGTATTGGAGCCCAGGGTAAATACTAAAAACGGAGGAGCCAGAGGTGTAATTGGAGCAAGTTTTAAATAAGTAGCACAGTGAATATGGACAGAGCAGGAGAAATTGCCGTGAACACAGCAGGGGAACAGCTGACGTTACCGAACCCCAATAACACCGCAGCAAGTGTTGACTGTGCAGACGGCACTTCCGAGCGCCAACTGGCGGTGCTGGAGCCCAGGGATAAGAATGAAAACAGAGGAGCCAGAGGTGTAATTGGAGCAACTTTAAAATCTGTAGTAGTGAGAATGTGGACAGAGCAGGAGAAATTGCCGTCCGCACAGCAGGGGAACAGCTGACGTTACTGAACCCCAATAACATGGTAGCAAGTGTTGACTGTGCAGACAGCACTTCCGAGCGCCAACTGGCGGTGCTGGAGCCCAGGGATAAGAATGAAAACAGAGGAGCCAGAGGTGTAATTCGAGCAACTTTAAAATGTGTAGTACAGTGGATGTGGACAAAGCAGGAGAAATTGCCGTCCGCACAGCAGGAGATCAGCTGACGTTACTGAACCCCAATAACACGGCAGCAAGTGTTGACTGTGCAGACGGCACTTCCGAGCGCCAACTGGCGGTGCTGGAGCCCAGGGATAAGAATGAAAACAGAGGAGCCAGAGGTGTAATTCGAGCAACTTTAAAATGTGTAGTACAGTGGATTTGGACAAAGCAGGAGAAATTGCCGTCCGCACAGCAGGAGAACAGCTGACGTTACTGAACCCCAATAACACGGCAGCAAGTGTTGACTGTGCAGACGGCACTTCCGTGCGCCAACTGGCGGTGTTGGAGCTCAGGGATAATACTGAAAACAGAGGAGCCAGAGGTGTAATTGGAGCAAATTTAAAATCTGTAGTAGTGAGAATGTGGACAGAGCAGGAGAAATTGCCGTCCGCACAGCAGGGGAACAGCTGACGTTACTGAACCCCAATAACATGGTAGCAAGTGTTGACTGTGCAGACAGCACTTCCGAGCGCCAACTGGCGGTGCTGGAGCCCAGGGATAAGAATGAAAACAGAGGAGCCAGAGGAGTAATTGGAGCAACTTTAAAATGTGTAGTACAGTGGATGTGGACAAATCAGGAGAAATTGCCGTCCGCACAGCAGGAGAACAGCTGACGTTACTGAACCCCAATAACACGGCAGCAAGTGTTGACTGTGCAGACGGCACTTCCGAGCGCCAACTGGCGGTGTTGGAGCTCAGGGATTACAGTTCAGGTGGTAGAAACATGAACAGAACAGGAGACCTGGATACTGTTGCCAACCAATTATTTATTCTGGAAGAGGACTGGCAAATTCATGAGAGATCCAGGCCTTGTTCATTTTGAGAAAAGTAAGCCGGTCAACGTTATCGGAGGATAGTCGCATGCGACGGTCTGTTAGTACACCACCTGCGGCACTAAAGACGCGTTCCGATAATACACTAGCAGCAGGGCAAGCTAGCACCTCCAGTGCATACTGACTAAGCTCTGGCCATGTATCCAGCTTACAGACCCAAAACTTGAAGGGAGAAGAGCCGTCTGGGAGTACACTAAGAGGGCAAGACATGTAGTCTGTCACCATCTGACGGAAACGTTGCCTCCTGCTGACTGGAGCTGTCTGTGATGGTGTAGACATTTGTGGCGGCGGGGACACAAAACTTTGCCACATTTCGGCCATACTGGTCTTGCCTTGTGCTGAGGCGCTGCTTCTGCTCCCTCTTTGTGCAGAGCTTCCTCCACTGCCTCGACGCACTGAGCTGCTTTGTAAAGCACTAGCAGCACTGCTCTCGGTTGGAATGGAGAACATGATGGAATGCACCAGTGCGTCTTGGTACTCCCGCATTTTACGCTCCCGGTTCAATGGTGTTATGAGGCTTTGTAAGTTGTCCCGGTAGCGAGGATCTAGGAGGGTGGACACCCAATAATCAGCCGTGTTGAGAATGTGGGCGATGCGGCGGTCGTTTCTGAGGCACTGCAGCATGAAATCAACCATGTGCTGCAGACTGCCAACTGGCCAAGAAACGCTGTCCCCTGCTTGAGGCGTGATCTCTGCCTGCTCTGCATCACCCCACCCTCGCTCTAGATACTGACTACTAGAGCATTGTGTACCTCCCTCCTCTGGACAGATGTCTTCCTCATCCATTGACTCCTCCTCATCCTCCTCACAAAGTGTCCCCTGCCTAGGCCTTTGTGAGGAACCACGTTGCGCAGACTGTAGAGAAGCAGATGGCATTTGTGACTCCTCATCCTCCACCTCTTCCAAAACCTCGTCCCTTAGTGCTTGCAGTGTTTTTTCAAGCAGGCAGATAAGGGGGATAGTCATGCTGACTAGTGCATCATCTGCACTCGCCATCCGCGTGGAATAATCGAAGGCACGCAAAACGTGGCAAATGTCCTTCATAGAGGCCCACTCAGTGGTGGTGAAGTGTGAACGGCGCGCACTGCGACTTGTTTGCGCCTGCTGCAGCTGGTACTCCATTACTGCTGCCTGCTGCTCACACAACCTCTCCAACATATGTAACGTTGAATTCCACCTGGTGGGTAGGTCACATATGATGCGATGTTCCGGAAGACATAATCGGCGCTGCAGAGCTGCAATGCGTGATCTTGCATTGCTGGAACGCCGCAAGTGAGCGCACTCTATGCGGACCTTGTGAAGCAGTGCATCAAGATCCGGATAGTCCCTCAAAAAACTCTGCACGACCAAGTTGAGCACATGTGCCAGACATGGGATGTGAGTGAGGTTGCCTAGGCCCAGAGCTGCCACCAGATTTCGGCCATTGTCACACACTACCATGCCTGGCTGGAGATTCGCTGGCACAAACCACACGTCACTCTGCTGCTTGATGGCATTCCAGAGCTCCTGCGCTGTGTGGCTTCGATTCCCCAAAGAAATTAATTTTAATACGGCCTGTTGACGTTTGGCCACGGCTGTGCTCATATCGGTCATCATAACAGGTAACCGTTCACGGGTCGATGTGGAGGTAGACCGTGATGGCTCCTGCAGCGCTGATTCAGAGGAACTGGAGTATGAGGAGGAGTCAATGTGTACAGACTGGATTCCTGCAATCCTTGGAGTTGGCAGAACACGTACAGCGCCACTCTCAAGATCTGTACCCGGCTCCACAACATTTACCCAATGGGCAGTGAGGGAAAGGTATCGTCCCTGTCCATGCTTACTGGTCCACGCATCAGTGGTCAGGTGGACCTTGCTACTGACGGCGTTTTGTAGCGCATGTTTAATTTTTCCCTCCACATGATGTTGCAGGGCAGGGACGGCTTGCCTGCTGAAATAAAAGCGGCTGGGCACGTTGTATTGTGGGACTGCCAATGCCATAAAGTTACGGAATGTGTCAGTCTCCACCAGCCTGAATGATAGCATTTCAAGGGCCAGTAGTTTAGCAATGCCAGCATTCAGAGCCTGTGCTCGGGGGTGGTTTGCCGAGTATGGGCGCCTTTTCTCCCATGCCTGTGCTAACGATGGCTGTAGACTGGCCTGGGAGTGTGAGGATGACTGGGAAAGTGGTGCTGTGGGTGGAATTACACTGTGTCTCTGTACAACAGTGCCAGAGATTCTTCCATGGCGATCCTGTGAGGAAGCCGAACCAGCTGTGTGTGAGCTGGAGGAAGAGGCTACAACACGAGCTGAAGAGGTGGTAGGTGGCGCTGTAGGTTGGCCTAGGTCTTCAGTGTGTTTGTGTAACTCCACCACGTGCTTGGTCCGCACATGTTTCCACATATTTGTGGTATTGAGGTTGCTGACACTTTTCCCTCTTTTCACCTTCTGATTACACAGCTTGCATTTGACAAAGCAAATGTCATCTGCAACTGTGTCAAAAAAGGACCAGGCACTGCAAGTCTTGGGAGCGCCCGCTTTGGATTTTGGAAGAGCCATGCTCCTAATGGGTGCCGAAGTGGAGGCTACAGGCAACCAAGTCTGCCCCCTCCCTCTCCCTCCTTTTTGGGCCGTTCGGGGAATCTCTTCCTCAGAGCTGCTCCCACCACCTTCCTGTCCCTCACGCCATGATGGGTCAAGGACCTCATCATCTACACCACCCTCTTCAAACAACTGCTTCTCCTGGGTAGTCTCGACAGCACAGTACGCACCAGAAAGTGGCACCTGAGTCTCATCATCAGATGCGTACTGAGGTGTGCTGCTGACCATAGGCACTGGCCCACCCGCCTCTTCAGATTCAGAGAGACAAAACGGTTGCGCATCACTGCATACTACCTCTTCTTCAAATTCTCGAATTCTGCTTGGCTGGCCCCCTCTTTCCAAGCCAAGAGATTCAGAGAACAGAAGTAGAGATGGCTCCTGTCCAGGGCTCTCTGACTGCCTGGGCAATTTGGCAGGTGGTGAAGAGACAGATGGGTGCTCTTCAGTGCTCAGGACCTGAGAGGATCTGGAACTAATTGAAGTCGATGCGTTAGCTGCCATCCATCCGACAACGGCTTCAATTTGGTCCTCGCGCAGCAGTGGGGTACGGCTAGCTCCTACAAAGCTGCGCATAAAGGACTGTTCCCTGGTAAAACTGGGGGATGCTGAGTCACTGGTGCCCGCAGCAGGCACAGAATCCCCACGTCCTCTCCCTGCAGGCACAGAATCCTCACGTCCTCTCCCTGCAGAAACTCCACGCCCACGCCCACGACCACGACCACATGCCTTACTCCCTGCCTTCTTCATCTTGGTAGACTGATAAAGATAGGCAGAAAAGTACTAAGGGCTTAGTGTGCTTATTCCTGAACAGCTGCTAACAGGTATAAGAAACACTAATTTTATAAAGTGTGGACTAGACTTTAATATGAGCTAATGTGGCCTACACAACTGTAAAGTGGAGTGTTTGGTGAACTTTATTTAGGTTTTTTTTGTCACAAAAAGACACTGGATGTGCCTAAAGATGTAATAACGATAGTATCACAAACTTTTTGTAGCTATTACAATGTAGGAAGGTAACCTACAATGCAATAGATGAGGCTGCAAAAAATAGGCTAATACTAATCTGGCTGGGGCTGCAGGGCCCAATGCTGCAGAAAGGCTCCTCTATCTACTCCTATATAGTGTGTTTGGAATCAATTTAGCTGAATATGGATGGAACCACCACACTAATAGGAGATATCAGGAAAAATTATGAATTGGCAATAAAGGACAATGTATGAGGCAGTGACACACACTGAGTGCACTACAACCAGACGGGGTTGAAGCACACACTACAGGGTGAGCTGCACTCACACACCAGACCTTGCAGACAGCGGTGAACAGTACAGATGCAGAGCACTGTGCACTAGTGCTGCAAGACGGAAAAAAAATTCTCTATCTACTCCTATATAGTGTGTTTGGAACCAATTTAGCTGAATACAGATGGAACCACCACACTAATAGGAGATATCAGGAAAAATTATGAATTGGCAATAAAGGACAATGTATGAGGCAGTGACACACACTGAGTGCACTACAACCAGACGGGGTTGAAGCACACACTACAGGGTGAGCTGCACTCACACACCAGACCTTGCAGACAGCGGTGAACAGTACAGATGCAGAGCACTGTGCACTAGTGCTGCAAGACGGAAAAAAATTTCTCTATCTACTCCTATATAGTGTGTTTGGAACCAATTTAGCTGAATACAGATGGAACCACCACACTAATAGGAGATATCAGGAAAAATTATGAATTGGCAATAAAGGACAATGTATGAGGCAGTGACACACACTGAGTGCACTACAACCAGACGGGGTTGAAGCACACACTACAGGGTGAGCTGCACTCACACACCAGACCTTGCAGACAGCGGTGAACAGTACAGATGCAGAGCACTGTGCACTAGTGCTGCAAGACGGAAAAAAATTTCTCTATCTACTCCTATATAGTGTGTTTGGAACCAATTTAGCTGAATACAGATGGAACCACCACACTAATAGGAGATATCAGGAAAAATTATGAATTGGCAAAAAAGGACAATGTATGAGGCAGTGACACACACTGAGTGCACTACAACCAGACTTGGCTGAAGCACACACTACAGGGTGAGCTGCACTCACACACACAGACCTTGCAGATAGCGGTGAACAGCACAGGGAACTGTGCACTAGCACTGCAAGGCACAGTGATTTAGAAAGTAGCTTGGGTAAAGCAGTATAGAGCAAATAGGTAGCTAAAACTGTCCCTCAGAACAACAGCGTCCTATCCCTAACTGAATTCACAGCAGAGTGAGCTCAAAATGGCGGCGGTGGCTTTTATAGTGCATCATGACATCATTTCAGCAGCCAATCACAGCCATGCCATTAGTTAAGATGCCTACATGCCTAACAGGATGTGCCCACACTTCTTAGGATCCTCATTGGCTGAATAAAATGAAAATGTCTCATTGCATTATGGGAACTTCCGATTCCGGTATACGATATTGCAATAGTATCGGAATTAAGTATCGGAATTCCGATACCGCGAATATCGGCCGATACCCGATATTTCAGTATCGGAATGCTCAACACTATTGGTGACACTTCTAGAGCCATGCTACAAGGAGAACTTTCTGTCTCTTATTCCCTTGTAGGGCAGGCCTAATAAAATGGTGCAGTACAAGAAGGCCCTTGTTGCAGAATTATTAAAAAAATTCCCATCTGAAAACTTTGGCGGCAGAGGTCAAAGTTTGCTGGACAACCAAGGAGTACAGGCAAGAGAGACAGAAATGCAATTGAGCAAAGGCAGAGGAACACTGTCAAAGTTCTGGGACTCTTTTCTCAGACCCTCCCATCACGCAAGCACTGATGCGCAGGGTACTCTTTCACGGAATGAAAAGTTTGGTAAGAAGGTGAAGGAGTACTTTGCCAATTGTACCAACGCCCTCCGTTATTCCTTTGTACCTTATTTGGGTATCCAAGCTGGACACGTGGCATGAACTGGCTCTCTACACCTTGGAGGTCCTGGCCTGCCCTGCCGTTAGCGTTTTGTCAGAGTGGATTTTTAGTGCCGCCAGTGAAATTATAACCGATAGGCGCATCCACCTGTCAACTGATAATGCTGACAGGCTGACTCTTATAAAAAAGGGCTGGATTAGGACAGACTTCTCAACACCACTGAATGATAGCAGCGTAACATAAACTCAAATACAGTGTCTTTTTTTTGCAAAGTCTAACTCTATTCCCATGCACCTCTGTTTTCACACCCAGACAAAGGTATACGCTTCCTGATTTTGTCTCTTTGCTCTTGTCCTCCTCCTTCTCCTCATCTTCATTCTCCACCACCATATCACCACCATATGTACCATATCAACATATCTACGTCTCTTGCAAGGAACATTGGAGTTCCTCCAAATTTTTGGCAG
Source organism: Phyllobates terribilis (assembly GCF_046119375.1). Lineage (NCBI taxonomy): Eukaryota > Metazoa > Chordata > Amphibia > Anura > Dendrobatidae > Phyllobates > Phyllobates terribilis. The sequence goes on from NW_027362762.1 coordinate 505,567,640, forward strand.
CCATTGCTTCATTGCATAGGCAAACAGAATGGAAGACACGCTTCCTAATAATTGGAACATTGTTTTCAGGAGGCCCTCCGACCTCTAAGTCTCTTGCAAGGGGCATTGGAGTTCCTCGTTGCAGTCACTGCATAAGCAATAACAGTATAGGAGACCCACTCTTTAATAAAGGGAACAACAAAGCCTAGCCAGCTAATGGCTCTCTAACAATAGTGAGGGCCGACTGCTGGACCTTTAAGGATAGTAAGGGCTGCCTGATGGCCCTATAAAAATAGGCTTTATGACTTTCAGAGTTCCTCCATCATAAAGGAAACGGGATGCGTCTGATGATGTGTCACACACCACATGGCCAGATAAGGTTGTAAAATGTTAAAATTACATTTCCAGGTGAATAAATTTGTCTTGGTTAAAAGCAATGCAAAAGTGCAAAAACGCATCAAAAACGCTACGTGTGAACATAGCCCAAGGAGTGGATGAGCATTTTTGTTTTTGGTTATTTATTTTACCTTATATACAAGTTATTACCCTGGAAAGGATGTAATACCTCTGACAACATTACCGATAGCAGTGAACTGGAAGTTAGAAATGCTTCTAGGTCTTCCCGTTTCTGTTCTCATGTCGTTTGAGCACTGTTCCCATCGATTTGGGCAATTTTTAAGCCCTCTGCAGACCTCCAGGGGGAGCCGCCGGAAAAATGGTCGAGTTTCCCCTAGACTTACATTGGACTCGTTTCTCGGTCCGAGCACTCGATCATTCCAATTTGCTCGACTCAAACAATGAGTACCCGAGCATTTTAGTGCTCGCTCATCACTAATGATTAATCTAATCCATAAATATATGTCAAGGCTTAAATCCTTGAAAGTGTACTTGATGTACTTATACAGTCATAAAGGCTTTGCAGAAAGTGCAAAGCCAGACAAATATTATAAGGAGGATCATCCATAGATCCCTGAAAGGCAACAACTGGCGGGCCTCATTAAAAACCCTGCTGTTCGGTTCGGTCAAAAATGACCGAATTTGAAATTTTATATTTTCTTACATTTTCATTATGCGGTTCTGAAACTTGTGGTTAATTGACTTTTCCTCTTTAGATATGTTCTTGGGATCTTACTATGGGTATTTTTTTTTGTTTACTTTTTGCTCTACGTTTTTTTTTACACTTGTACTGTTCACTCAAAAATGACCCATAGCCTTTTATACTACATCTACTACTATTTATCAATTTATCTAGGTCCCTTTGATCCTTGCAGATTTACATATACAAACATTTTCAAATTACAATACAGCAGATAAATTCGCTTCCAGTATAGAAGGGGGCTGGAAGCAAGTGTAACTAGAAAGAAGCCCCACATGACCGGGATGGGCCAGGAGGGTGTAATTTTAAATCCCAATATCCTGATTGGTTATAAGCCTGGAGGGGCGGGCTTTGTGAAAGGGGGGGGATGGTATAATAGGGAAAAGTGCGGGAAAATGGTCAGTCCAGGAAGGAAGTCAGTGGAGAAAGTTGCTGAACTCAAAAAAAAAAAAAACCTGCCACTTTCCCATTGTTTGGGTACACTTACCAGGACTATGGAGACCGTTGATTCCCTGATCACCAAGCTGAGGGAGGCTGCCAGATCCAGGCGTGGATGTTGGCTTGAGTCCCAGCTGTTGGGATTGCTGGGGAATGCCAGGGCAGAAGAACCTCCGTTGGGAGTTGGAAGAAGCGGCAGGAGTACGCGGCCCCCCGAGAGGCTTTCCCCGGAGATGGTTAGCACGGGCAGCAGGCACAGGCTGCGGAGCCCCTCAGGGGACCCTGCGTCCGGTGAGCGCACCGACGGAACCCCCTGCCAGCGCGCCCGCCACGGCAGGAATCTGTCCAGCCGGCCTGCGGGCTCCTCCAGCATCGGGTCGCGGTCCACGACTGAAGTGCCCTGCTCAGCTGTAGTGTGGCCTGCTCCGGCGGCGCACTGCAATGCTAGAGCCCGGGCTGTGCCGGAAGCAAGGCCCGTGCTGCAGCCGCGTCACCTTCCGGTGGGCGGGGCCTTACCGGAAGTACGTCAAACGTCACTTCCGGAACTGGCGTCACGTGACAGGGGCTCTCAGGAAGTGAGCGGTGGGCACCTGGACACGCCCCCCGCTGCAGGAGTCGGCGCCGATTCATGGCGCCACTTGCCCACCTGGAATCGGAGCTCCAGAGCGGATGAGCAGACCAGAGGGACCACCAGCATGGCAGGCACACCTGGCGATGTACCAGTCGGGGTGCCTGCCAGAAACATCAGCAGAGGGAGACAGCAGCCCAAGTGCACGGGCAGGCAGCAGCAATTCGGGGATCTGCTGCCTGGCTCGAGTCAGCAAATCCATGGCAGTGGAGTGGCGGGCAGCAGCACAGGGCTGCCTGGCAGTCACCCATGGACCACCACGGATCGGGCTAGGGAATCCGGGTCTGGAAGTCGAGGAGTGCCGCGGATGGCGGGAGGACCGGAGCCGGGACTGTCAGGAGACGATTGGCGGGGATATCGGCATGTGCTCAGGTACCCCCTGGTGACGAGGAGGCCAGGAGCGCGGGCCTTGAGCAGCAGCAGGAGACTGGCGAATCGGAGTGTGGTGAGGATCAAGGCGAATCCCGGATTCATCAGGACTCGGGACGATCGGCTGGCGGGGACACAGCACCTGCGCAGCTTGGTGAGTATGCGTCCATGTATTGTTTGTCGCTCGCTTGGTCATTAGTGGATGGGGGAGGTGTTAGGCAGTTGGCTGGGCCCAGCGGGGAAAATACTAGGCGAGGTCGTGGGTCTGACGTAGTGGGTCTTAGGGATATTTTGTTTAGCATGTCGCAAATTTTGGCTAGAATAGACGGTGGTGGAGTTAATCAAGGAGGATTGTTACCCACGGCGGCGTGGGTACCTAGTCAACCGGTGTTGTCACAGGTGGGGAGCGAGTTGGCCAGGTCGGCGGTGAATGCAGCCGGGACACCTTCTGGGGTATCGGTTTGTGTTACGACAGAGAAGGACAAAGCGGATACCGTAAAACTGGATGATAGGGCAAAAGGGGATGTATATGTGTGCTTTGAGGGGCCGTTGGGGGCACACTTAAAAAAAGAGGTAAAGGAAAACATTTGGCGAGATTACTATGTTGAAATATTTTCCCTTCTTCTGCTGGAAAAGTTTAATCTGGATAAGGGTAAGAAGGTCTATAGTAAAAAAAAGGAAGAAGAGAAGCGTAGGGGGAGGTTGATTCCTCAGACGTTTGTTAATTGGTTACAGGCTTTTGCAATATTGGCTAGCATTATTGGGGAAAAAGCTCCGGATAATTGCTCAGGTTTATTTTGCTACCTTGATGCTATTGGGGAGGCTCATCGTTCTTACGGGGGTCAGGCGTGGTTACGATATGATGAGCAATTTCGGCAGAGAAAAGCAGTCCGCCCGGAGATCAGATGGGATCAAAAGGACATTGGGTTGTGGTTGAAGGTTATGGCCCCAGTGAGGTATGGGCAGTCCTTTCACGGGAGCAACAGTAGCGGGAATCAGTCAGCGGGACATGGGGGAAGTAGTCAGGGGGCACACAGCACTAAAAAGGAAGCGGGAACTTGCTGGCTATTTAATGATGGCCAATGCAAGTACAGGACCTCCTGTAAATTTAAACATGTGTGCTCCCATTGTAACGGAAGTTCACACGGAGCATCAAAATGCTTTAAGAAGGGTAAGGGAAAGCCGACAGTGGTTAAGGTCAAGGGGGTGACTCCAGTGAGGGTTCACGCGATGGCCCCCTTTCTAAGTAGGTATCCGAATCAGTTGAAGGCTAAGGTCATTGCAGATGTTTTTTTGGAAGGGTTTAGAATCCCTCCTCCTGATCATGAGGTCCCCTTTTCAGTTAAAAATTTGACCTCGGCTTCCCTTCATCCGGAAGTGGTTAGTGTGAAGTTGGCTAAGGAGGTGGAATTGGGCAGGATGGCTGGACCGTTTCAGGAATTGCCTAATAGCATGGTGATTATCTCGCCATTGGGGGTTGTGCCCAAGAAAGAGCTGAATAAGTTTCGTTTAATTCAGCATTTGTCGTACCCGAAGAGGCTTTCGGTTAATGATGGCATTGCGCAGGAATTGTGTTCGGTTGAATATACATCATTCGATGCGGTGGTGCATTGGGTACGGAGATATGGGCCAGGCTCGTTGCTAGCTGAGACTGATATCGAGTCGGCCTTTAGGTTGTTGCCAGTTCACCCGGATAGCATCCCGTTGTTAGGTTGTATTTGGGAAGGGGAGTACTATGTGGATAGGTGTTGCCAATGGGTTGTGCTATTTCGTGTTTTTTGTTTGAAACGTTTAGCACCTTTTTGGAATGGGTAGTGAAGGACCTGGCTTCTGTTAAGTCTGTCATTCATTATTTGGATGACTTCTTGATTATAGGCCCCCCGCAATCGTTGTTGTGTAGGAATTTGTTAGGTACTATGGTGTGGGTAGCGGAGCATTTTGGCGTGCCGTTAGCAGAAGAGAAAACGGAAGGACCTTGCACCATCTTAAGTTTTTTGGGCATTGTAATTGATACCGAAAGGAAGGAGTGTCGGTTACCTGATGATAAATTGAGTTTGCTTAAGCAGGAGGTCGACAGGATCGGGAAGTTGCACAAGGTGACCCTGAGGGAGCTACAGTCGCTGTTAGGGCATTTGATTTTTGTTTGCAGGATTATGCCAATGGGCAGAATATTTTGTCGCAGGTTGTCAGGAGCGACAGCAGGAGTGCGTGCGCCGCATCATTTCATTCGCCTTAATAAGGACCACAAAGAGGATCTGAAAGTTTGGAAATTGTTTTTGGAAAGTTATAACGGCAGGTCGTTAATCCAGCAGGAGTTTTTGAACAGTTTTGATTGTGAGATATTTACGGATGCTGCAGGAGGTGCCGGTTACGGGGCCTACTGGAAGGGGCGGTGGAGCGTTGGCGAGTGGCCGAATATGTGAAAAGAGAGGGGTCTTATGAGGATCTTGGCATTTTTGGAATTGTTTCCTATTGTTGTTGCGGTTGCTATTTGGGGAGAGTGTTTTGCCAACAGGAGAATTCGGTTGCACTGTGATAACATGGGAGTGGTGTCTGTCATCAACAGTTTGTCGGCCTCGTCTCCGCCTGTGATTAGGTTGCTGAGGGAACTAGTACTTTGTTGTCTTAAGTTGAACGCTTGGATTACAGCAGTCCATGTTCCAGGTGTACAAAATTCCATAGCAGATGCCTTGTCTCGTTTTCAGTGGGATCGTTTTCGTACGCTAGCACCAGAGGCAGAGGATGTGAGACAGGACTGCCCTTCGCGTTTGTGGCAGCTGGTTATGGAGGAGCGGGACGGTTAATACGGGAGTCCATCACAAGGCAGACCTGGGCATCATACGAGGCATCGTGGTGAGTATGGCAAAGTTGGATTCTGCAGTGGGGTGTGATGGAGAGTGATGGAGATAGAGAGATGGCGGTGTTGTTTCTCGTTGGAAGGGCAGCTGAGAGCGGATGGTCGGTGTCAAAAGTTGGCAAGTTTGTTGCAGGTTTAGTGTTTGGTTTTAAATTGCAGGGGATGAAGGATGCTTCGAAGTCCTTTTTAGTGAAGCAAGCTCTCAAGGGCTTTAGGAGAGGAGGTAAAGTGTTGGATAAACGGAGGCCAGTAACCTTTAGCATTTTGGAACGTTTGGGTTTTGTATTGGATAAGATTTGTTGTTCAGTTTTTAAAGCCACACTGTTTAGGTTGGCTTTTTCATTGGCGTTTTTTGGCATGCTAAGATTAGGTGAATTGGTGGCACCAAGCAGGAACAAGGTTGGGGGTTTGTTTGCTGAGGATATGAGCGGTCGAGATGGGGGCATTGAATTTTAGATTAGGCGGGGGAAGACGGATCAATTGGGCAAAGGTAAACGAGTAATATTGGGTGAGGTTATTGAATCTTTTCTTTGTCCTAAGAGATGTTTATTGGCTTACTGGCAGGTTTTGTCAGGGCGGAAGGGCCCATTATTGTGTCATGAAAATGGAGAATTTTTGTCACGTTTTCAATTCATAGCGGTGTTTAAAAAAGGGATTGCTGAGCTCGGCCTTAGTCCTGAGGCATACGGGTCACATTCATTCAGAATTGGTGCGGCATCAGAAGCGGATGGCTTGGGGTTAGGCAAGGATGTGATAAAACGCTTTGGGAGGAGGAGTTCTGATCGTTACCTGTCTTATGTATGGCTTAAGGTATGCGGTCTTATGTAATTTATCTTTTGAGATTTGAATACCTTTTGGTTGTCTTGTTGCAGGTGGCGTCGCGTTAGTTTGGATTCTAGGACACTCTTTCGTCCATTGGGGGGCGCTGAGGGCAGACGTGAGGCCGGACGGTAGGCAATTGGGTTTTAGCAGAGAGCAAGCGGTAGTTCGGTGGCTGGGTTTTCGAGGGATGGTTTGGAGAAGGGTGCTGCCAGAATTCCATAAAGCAGCTCGTTTGGATCGGGCGCTCGTTTGGAAGTGCATTGAGGTGAAGGGTACATTGCTGGAAAAGGAAAAAAAAAACAAAAAAAAAAAAACTCTTTAAATCTCTTAGTTTGCGAGTGTGAACGAGCTGCGTGTGTCCGGAGCGTAAGTGCGAACGAAAGTAAGTGTGTGACTTGTTTTTCAGTGAAGAGATATTGGGAATCCTGCAGAAAATACCTGAGTGAATTGTGGTGAGTGCTGCATTGTGACCTGCTGAGTGCTTTTCTACCTGTTTAGATTTATTGGGCTTTTTAAAACCTATTTGCTCACTACAGTTTTAGTTTCTTAGTTTACTACCTGTGTATTTAAGGGTTAACTACATTGCACTAAAATCCTGAGGTGTAGATTTACTCACAAAGGGTTAATTAAGGGGAAGGGGTCATAATTAAGGGTTTATAAGGGGCAGCTGGTTGGGCATCAAGTCCTTTGGAAGTGCATTGAGGTGAAGGGTACATTGCTGGAAAGGGGAAAAAAAAAAAAAAAAGACCTCTTTAAATCTCTTAGTTTGCGAGTGTGAACGAGCTGCGTGTGTCCGGAGCAAAAGTGCGAACAAAAGTAAGTGTGTGACTTGTTTTTCAGTGACTTTGTATTCAGGGAGTTTGGAAGGGAGGACTTTGGACTGAATTGCTGACTGTATTTCATTCTTTCTTTACTTTACTTTTTACTTAATTAATCCACCTGACCTACTTATCTGATTTCCCCGTCCATACTTGATACTTAATTGATCCCCCGTCCATACTTAACTGATCCCCCGCCGATATCTAATTGATACACTTGCACATCCCTAATTGATCCCCGTCCATACACCTATATATAAATAATTGTGTTTTGTACTTGTATATATATACTGACTGTATCCCCATATTTAGAATGACGTCCATGTTGGCCGGAGCCATGCAGTGTACATCTTGCGCAATGTATGCATTCCGTGAGCAACCGCTCGAGGATCCATACTGCTGCGAAAGATGTGAGCATATCGTGCACTTGGAAGCCCAAATTCTGGATCTAAGTGCTCAGATAGCGATACAGAGGAGCATCGACAACATGGAGCGGAGTTTACTGCTCACCGAGCAGACACTCAATGGGTCAATACTGGGGGTGGAGCATAGAGGGGAAGTGCAGGCTGAACAGGCAGGGAGCTGGATAACAGTTAGGAGGGATAGAGGGAAGAAGTATAGGAAGGCTGGTTCAGAACCGGCATTATTGGAGCACGACAGATCCTCTGACCGCCGGGGAAGTGTATGCTCCAGTAATGAGGGGGAGGGGGGAAGTGTAGGGCAGACAAGACAGGTTCTGGTAGTGGGTGACTCTATTATTAGGGGGACAGACAGGGCAATCTGTCACAAAGACCGGGATCGCTGAACGGTGTGCTGCCTCCCTGGCGCTCGAGTCCGGCACATCGCGGATCGGGTTGACAGGTTACTGGGTGGGGCTGGTGAAGACCCAGCGGTCATGGTCCACATCGGCACCAATGACAAAGTGAGTGGTAGATGGAGGGTCCTTAAAAATCATTTCAGGGACCTAGGTAGGAAGCTTAGGGCAAGGACCTCCAAGGTAGTTTTCTCAGAAATACTACCAATCCCGCGAGCCACACAGGAGCGCCAACGGAAAGTTAGGGAGGTGAATAAGTGGCTAAAGAGTTGGTGCAAGGCAGAAGGGTTTGGGTTCATGGAGAACTGGGCCGACTTCGCGGTCGGCTACAGGCTCTACCGTAGGGACGGGCTGCACCTCAATGGGGAGGGTGCAGCGGTGCTGGGGAAGAAGATGGCTAATAGGTTGGAGGAGGTTTTAAACTAGAGACGGGGGGGTAACCAAGGAAATAGGTGGGATGTGAGGCAAGCAAGGGTGAAGGGGAGAAGTGAATATAATGAGGGTGGAGAGGGGGGTGGGGATAGTACAGTTAGATCGTTAGAGAAGAATAGGATGCTAAATAACCCCAAAGTTTTTTATCTTGCATGCTGACCAACGCAAGAAGCCTGACCAATAAGGCGGATGAGCTGCGGGCGCTTATATCGGAGGAGAGGTATGACATCGTAGGTATAACAGAGACTTGGCTAGACGATAGCTACGACTGGGCGGTAAATTTATTAGATTATAGTTTATTTAGAAGGGACCGGAAACAGGGGAAAGGCGGAGGAGTCTGCTTATATGTAAAGTCATGTCTAAAACCCAGACTAAGGGAAGATATAGGAGAGGGAGAAGAGGGGGTCGAGTCCATGTGGGTAGAGATAGAGGGGGCAAAAAATAATAATAAAATATTACTGGGGGTCTGCTATAAGCCACCCAATATAACAGAGGAGAATGAGAAACTGCTATTAGGACAAATAGACAAAGTAGCAAAACATAATGAAGTGATTATAATGGGGGATTTAAACTACCCGGATATTGACTGGGAAACAGAAACCTGTAGATCTCAGAAAGGAAAAAGGTTCTTGACAAATATTAAGGATAATTATCTCTCCCAACTAGTGCAGGAACCAACGAGAGAGAAGGCCGTGTTGGACTTAATATTGACTAATAGGCCTGATAGAATAACTGAGGTACAGATAGGGGGGCACCTAGGTAATAGCGATCATAATATTATCGACTTCAAAATGCCCTTCAGTAGGGTTATCAATAAGGGAACAACTAAAACATTAAACTTTAGGAGGGCGAAGTTTGATCAGCTGATAGAAAACCTTCAACTTATTGACTGGGACAAAGTACTTAATCAATGGAATACGAATAGTAAATGGGAAACCTTCAAAAGAATTCTGAATACTCAGTGCGAGAGGTATATACCGTATGGGAATAAAAGGGCCAGAAATAAGAGGAAACCAATATGGTTGAACAAGAATGTAAAAGGGGCGTTAAATAGCAAAAAAGAGACATTCAAGAGATTAAAACAGGAAAACAGTAAGGAGGCACTAATGTGTTACAAGGAAAAAACGAGAACCTGCAAAAAACAAATAAAAATAGCGAAGGAGGAAACAGAGAAACGTAATGCTAGGGAAAGTAGATCAAATCCCAATCTGTTCTTTACGTATATAAATAGTAAAAGGATTAAATCGTATAATATTGGACCGATAAAAAGTGAGGAAGGCAAAATCTTAGAGAAAGATGAGGATAAAGCTAATCTATTAAATAATTTTTTTTCGACAACTTTCACAAAGGAAATAGAACTAACAGGAGAAATGAGAAGTGACAAGCTTAATCCTCCACTAAGTATGACTAATCTAACCCAAGTTGAGGTACAGAAACGCCTCAGTAACATTAAAATAAACAAATCACCAGGACCTGATGGCATACACCCACGGGTACTAAGGGAACTAAGTAATGAAGTAATGTGATAGACAGACCATTATATCTTATATTTAAGGACTCTGTTGAGACTGGGTCTGTACCACTTGATTGGTGACAGGCGAATGTAGTGCCAATATTCAAAAAGGGAGCGAAAAGTGACGCCGGAAACTATCGGCCGGTGAGTCTGACGTCCGTTGTGGTCAAAATTTTTGAAAGCTTCATTAAAGAGGCAATTACGGAGCATCTTGATGCTAATAATCTTTTAATCCCGAACCAACATGGATTCATGAGGAATCGCTCCTGCCAAACAAACCTGATTGACTTCTACGAGGAGGTTAGCTCTCGATTAGATCAGGGGGAACCAGTGGATGTCGTGTATCTCGACTTCTCAAAAGCGTTCGATAGCGTGCCACATAATAGGTTGGTATACAAAATGAGAATGATGGGGCTGGGGGAAAATGTCTGCAAGTGGGTAGCTAACTGGCTAAAGGATAGAAGGCAGAGGGTGGTTATAAATGGAATATACTCAGATTGGGTAAGCGTCACTAGTGGGGTACCACAGGGGTCTGTACTAGGCCCAATGTTATTTAATATCTTTATTAACGACATAGTCAACGGGATAAATAGTAAAATATCAATATTTCAGATGACACAAAGTTATGTAAAACAATTAATACAAAAGAGGACAGTGCAGACCTACAGAGGGATTTGGATAAGCTGGGTAGGTGGAGTATTAAATGGCAAATGAGGTTTAACGAGGAGAAATGTAAGGTCATACATATGGGAAGGAAAAATGGAAGTCACCAGTACTCACTGAATGGGAAATCATTGGGGAATTCAGAGATGGAGAAGGACTTGGGCATCTTGATTGATAGCAAACTAAATTGGAGTGCCCAAAGTCAGGCCGCTGCTGTAAGGGCAAACAGGGTAATGGGATGTATCAGAAGAGGTATAGCTGCAAAGGATGAGAACATTGTTCTTCCACTGTACAAAGCACTGGTCAGACCACACTTGGAATACTGCGCTCAGTTATGGGCCCCAATATATAGAAAGGATATAAATGAGCTTGAAAAGGTACAAAGGAGGGCAACAAAATTAATAAAGGGAATGGAGAGACTGCAATACCCAGAGAGGTTGGCAAAACTAGGACTATTCAGCCTGGAAAAGAGAAGGTTGAGGGGGGACATAATAAATGTGTACAAATATGTTTGGGGACAGTATAGAGATCTTGCCCGGGATTTGTTCAAAAGGAGGGATATTACGGTAACAAGAGGGCATTCACTAAGACTGGAAGACAAAAGGTTTCAGCACCAGCATAGGAAGGGGTTCTTTACGGTAAGAGCAGTGAGAATATGGAATTCACTGAGTGGGGAGACGGTAATGTCAGATTCACTACACCAGTTCAAGCGGGGACTGGATGCATTTCTAGATACCAGGTAGATTTCAGCATATACTTAAAAATAAAATAAAATAGTAGGTTGATACAGGGATTTATTCTAACTGCTGGTTTCAGAGTCGGGAGGGAATTTTTCCTCAGGTGAAGATTGGCTAAATCATTTGGGGTTATTACAGAACTAACAGGTCGAACTTGATGGAAGCAAGTCTTTATTCGGCTTTACAAACTATGTTACTATATTTTGGTGGTGCATATTGGGGGGGAATGATTTGGGGGCTCGGCCGGTTAGGGAATTGATGAGGGACATTCGAATCGATCTGTTAAGGTTATGGACATCCTTTCCTGAGGTGTTGACAGTCTGGTCTGACATTGTGCCCAGAAAAAAATGGAGGGAGGCCAGATCATTGAAGGGAATTAATAGGGCACGTATAAAGTTGAACAGAGCTATATCAGCTTTTGTTACCAGGAACGGGGGAGTAAGCGTGCAACATCTTGATCTGGAAGCGGGAGTTGGAGACTTTTGGGCAAAGGACGGCATACATTTGAATGATATTGGCATTGATTTATGGGCATTGGCCATACAGGAGGGGATCGAAAGGGCTTTTGCGGTGTTGGGGTGCTCACGAGCCTGAGGTGGTCAGGGCTGTTCGTTGGTGGTGGGGTTCTTGGAGTTGGCACAGAGGTGTCGGTGGAAAGAATATTGGATAATCACAGGCAGTGTCTTGATTAAGCGGGGTGATCTGACATTTGGTTTTGGGCTCTGGACGGGGTTTTACCCTGGGAGCTTTTTTTGCCCTTGAGCTGGTGATGGACGGCTGAGGGTAATATGGTGGTTCGAGTTCGGTTTAATTTATGCCAGATCTAATATTAACTCCAAGAACCCTCCCTTCTTATTTATTTTATAACACTGTTAATATGTTAATGTTGTTTGTTAATAAAATGGCCGCTGTGGCAAAATTTATTCAAAAGAAATACAGGTGCAGTGTTTTTATTTGGTGGGGAAAGGTGAGTGCTGGAAGATGGGGGGGGCATGTTGACCGATGGAACCCGGGTTGGCAGTACACGGTCAAGAAGGGGGCTGGAAGCAAGTGTAACTAGAACAAAGCCCCACATGACCGGGATGGGCCAGGAGGGTGTAATTTTAAATCCCAATATCCTGATTGGTTATAAGCCTGGAGGGGCAGGAATTGGGAAAGGGGGGGGAGGTATAATAGTATAATAGGGAAAAGTGCAGGAAAATGGTCAGTCCAGGAAGGAAGTCTGTGGAGAAAGTTCCCTCCCACCCCTTCTTTATGTTGGTATCCTGTGAAGCTAATGGTGAAAGGGTGGTTTTACTGAGGAGGAGATAAAGGAGTTATTGTTATTGTGTATTATTGAAGGGTTATATTAAAAAGGATATGTAAAGTTTTTATGTGGGTTTGTCGCAGTGGCTTGGCGAGGGGTGGGGTTCTTGGAGTTTGCACAGAAGTGTCGGTGGAAAGAATATTGGATAATCACAGGCAGTGCCTTGATTAAGCGGGGTGATCTGGCATTTGGTTTTGGGCTCTGGACGGGGTTTTACCCTGGGAGCTTTTGGTGCCCTTGAGCTGGTGATGGCCGGCTGAGGGTAATATGGTGGTTCGAGTTCGGTTTAATTTATGCCAGATCTAATTTTAACTCCAAGAACCCTCCCTTCTTATTTATTTTATAACACTGTTAATATGCTAATGTTGTTTGTTAATAAAATGGCCGCTGTGGCAAAATTTTTCCAAAAGAAATACAGGTGCAGTGTTTTTATTTGGTGGGGAAAGGTGAGTGCTGGAAGATGGGGGGGCATGTTGAACGATGGAACCCGGGTTGGCAGTACACGGTCAAGTTATGTGCAAAGTTTTTCGCTGTATCTTATTTACCTTGCTGCTCATATAGAAATAGTTCAATTTAGTTGTCAACATTTCACATTGTAAATGAAAAGATTTTCTTATATTCTTTGTGTTAGCTGGTTCTATTACTGTGTAATGATGACCTGAAAAGAGCACTAATAAATTCTGTTTGACAAATGTGTTTGTTTTACTGTGGGCTATCTTATTCTAAAGGGTGGTGTTTTCCCTGATCTTATCAGTAGACAATTACCATACTATTCTATACAGTTATTTCACTTTCAGTGCAGCTGGAGAGAACACAGAGAGAGCATACAGTATGTATAGACGTCAGAGCTCTGAAAACTCATCTTTACAGGTATGAAGCAGATAAACTATTTTATTCTCAAATGATTCAATTATGTTGGTTAGATTGTATAGTGTAAAGCAGCAATTTTTTTTATTTTGCTAAGCCATTGGTTGGTTACTGTCATGTTGTAAGACAATGGTCACTGCCTGCTTGTTGAAATAATACCCAGCACTTATTTCATCTTGCATGAGACATGTACTTTTGATGATCCATTCTTTGGTATGCAAGTGGGGGGGGGGGGGGGGGCATTAGGGCTGTGTAGACTCAATGTCTGCTTATGAAGAGAATATATTCTCACTGCTATGATTGCATGCTTATATGGATGGTCTTCTTTGCGACGCTCCAGCATCGCAATCGCAGGGGATGTCTCAATGTGTGACGGGGCTCTTATTGTGTGTATTGTTGTGAAACTGGAAATAGTTTCTTCTCTCATTTTATTATTATTGTTTATGTATATATTTATTTTTTTCTTTCCACAATCTTCCCTTTTTGCATGATGAGAAAATGGATATTGACTGAAGCTGAATTGGAAGAACTTGTAAACGCCTCCAATTCAGATGATGATATCCTGCTTGAAAATGTGTCAGAAGAGGAGGACACACATAAGTGATGGGGAAACCAATGCAGAGAAATCTAATTCTGAAGTGGAATCTGATGAGGAAACCCAGACAACTAGTCAGATATAAGAAATCCATTTGAAAAACAAAGATGTAGTTTGGAACTTGTAGCCTTCTTCAAATGTCATAAAAGATACTCCAGGTCCTAATAGGTATGCTTTATCAAAAATTGATGACATACAATCTGCATACAAATTGTTCATAAATTTAACCATACAAAACATCATAATACAAATGACAAACATTGAGGGACAACAGGTTTATGGCGAGAAATGGAAGAATTTCGATTTGACAGCTCTAAATGCTTTCATAGGTTTACTACTGTTAGCAGGAGGGTACAGATCATATGGTGAATCAACCAAAAGTTTATGGAAGTCTGAAACTGGTCGCTACTAGTGTTGAGCGAGCACTAAAATGCTCGGGTGCTCGAAGCTCGGGCCGAGCTCACCTTGATACTCGGGTGCTCGACCTGAGCATCGAGCCCAATGTTAGTTTATGGGAGACCCGAGCATTTTTGCGGCGGCACCTCCGGCAGTCTGTAGAAAGAGTAAAAAGTGCCCAAAACGATAGTGACAGTATTCAAATGACATGGGGACAGCATGGGGATCGTCCCAGGAAGCATTTCTGACCCCCTGGTCACTGCTGTCAACAACATGGTCAGAGGTATTAAACCACTTTTACGGGCTCACAATAAAACATTCAAAAACAAAACTGAAACGGTTTTCCGGTGAAATATGTTAAGGAACTTCCTTTCCAGGGTAAAGACTTGTGTATAAGGTAAAATAAATAACCAAAAACAAAAATACTCCTCCACACCTTGGTCTATGTTCACAAGTAGCATTTTTTATGCGTTTTTGCACTTTTGTATTGCTTTCAACCATGATAAATGCATTCACCGGGAAATGTCATTTTAACATTTTACAATCTTATCTGGCCATGTGCTGTGTGACACATGCATACAGTGCTGAAAAGACATGGGAACAGCATGGGGAAGACTCCTGGAAGCATCTCTGACACCCAGGTCGGTGCCTAAAAGTGTGCCTATCAGAAGTGATCCTTGCCACATCAGAAAGTGCAGACTTGCAGCTATCCCCATGCAAGTCCTTGTCCCAGGGCAGGGTTCAATTGTACCTCCCCCATTCCTTGCAATGCAAGCGCAAGTATGCAGCCTGTCACTCACCCACCCCCAAGCTGCAATACCATACTGCTTGCCTGCTTCCACTTCAAATTGGGCATGTGGAGGCGGAATCTGGCCACTACGTCATGGCTGCGTCGGCGACCTGGTATCCATACTCAGTCCCCAGCCGCCCGGCGGCCGGGTGTCCACGCTTGGTCCCCAGCCACCAGGGGGCGACTGGGTGTCCATACTTGGTCACCAGCTGCCCCGCGGCCGGGTGTCCACACACGGTCCCCAGCCGCCTGGGGGCGGCCGAGTGTCCATAAACGGTACCCAGCCGCCCCTATTTCTCCTGTCAACTTCCCCCACACTTTTCTTAGCCTGGCCTGCTTTAGGGCAGCATTGGACGAGCCCACCAGAGAACCAGACTCCTCCGGTGGGCCCTGGCTTCTCCATCAGGGGAGTTGAGAGTGCCAAGGTGAGGAGCATGATGATGATGATAGAAGTTAGTGACGCACCCCTGGGCCTTCGTCGCGCGGCATCGCGCGCACGGGAGCTTACCCGGAGCCGGATCTCTTGAGGGTTGTAGTCTCGTGGCGGTGATCCGGTCCGTGCCCAGGGAGTCAGACTAAGTGGCGCTGTATTAGCGGTAGATGTTGGACGACTACGCCACCCGTTGAGTACAGCTAAGGAGCTGCTGCTGCAGGGCAGACCGCTGAGGCCGGTGGTAGGATTATGCAGCGTGATAGTATAACCCCCAACGGGAGGGGTATGGCCTCAGGGCAGCCGACGTGGATGATGGGGGTAGCAGGAACCACTCAGAGACGGTACGGTGTAGTTCAGGGTCTTTACTGGTGACAACGATAGACCCTCCCGGAGTACTGGCTAGCGGTTGGGGCCTGGTCAGTCCTTGAGCAGATGGGATCTCCCCTGGCCAGGCGGAGTTGTAGGCCTCCCAAACTAACGATACTCTTCTGGCTACCTTGCTAGAAGCGAGTATAAGTAGCCCACGTCCCTGAGTGTACTGTGTGGTGCTCACCCGTATGGCTGGTGACTCGGGGCCTTCTAGTAGCTTCCGCTCCACAACGGCGGTGCTGGTCCCATGCGTGTGACCGTGCCTTCGGGTTTCTTGGCCAGAGGACCTGAAATCCCCTGCCTGACGGATTCTGCTGCTGGGTAGGAGTTAGTCCCCACAGCCTCGGACTCCGGGTCCGGTAAGAAATCTTCTCAGTCAGGGCGAGCTCTGCAGCTGCCAGCCCCTGACTCCTTGTAACACTGCTCCCACAGAGCTCCTGTTGTTTCTTCCCATAGCTGCTTCTCTTCTCTGTCTCTACTTCTGGCATGGCCCAGGAGCTGGGCCCAGCCGGAGCCACAGCTCCCTGTCAGCCCTCCTGGCTGAACTCTCCCTCTCAACTCCCTAACCCTGCCTCAGCCCCAGGTTTATATAGGGGAAGTCCTTCCCCTCCCAGGACTGGGCAGGAGGTGTGGCATGCATAGGATTCCTGACCAAGAGACCTCCCACCTGCTCTCAGACATAACATTGCATTACTGTGGAAACCAGACCCCTGGGGTGCCACATTAGCATCTGCTTTGTTTTTCTGGAATGCAAGCCCATGTATGTAGTAGTGACTAGGCCTGAGTTGGTCAGCGTTTTGGCGCATATCCTACCTCCTCCGAGGATTGCTGGATGTTTTCCTGCTACTTTCCCAGTTCCATGACTCCCATTAAAACAAAGCTTCAGGTGATGAATGATGGATGAGGTAGTGGCAAAGGAGAAAGGGACCATTCACATCAATATCAGGCCAGTCAACCACACATGTCTTGTAGGATATGGTTCTGTACCAAAAGGAGCGGTTCGGCTACAGAGTTATAGTGCATACAGTGATTGCAATGCCTACCAAAAATTTCGAGGCACTTCAATGCCCCTTGGAAGTGACATGGAGGTCAGAGGGCCTTAACTAAACTGTTTTTTCCTTTTATAGCAACTGGGTCTCCTGTACACTGTTGGCCTAAGCAGTGAATGGAAGACTTTAAAAAATTATGAGGAACTGCAATGCGCCTTGAAACAGACGTGGATTGCAGCATACTAAAAACCTTCTACCCAATATTGGGGAGTGGGTCTCCCTTAGTGTTCGCCTATGCATTGAAAAGCAAAAGCTGACTAAAATTAGGAGGAAATGCAATGCACGTTGGAAGAGTCGTGGAGGTTTGAGGTAATTAAAAACAACATTTCAATACCCCTTGGAAGAGCTGTGGTGTTCTGATTGGTTTAACAAGACTGTTTTAATGCCCCTTGGAAGAATGGTGGAGGTCGCAGTGGAATAAAAAGACAATATCAATGCCCCTTGGAAAAGTGGTGGAGATTGCAGTAGCTTAACTAGAGGGTTTTAATGCCCCTTGGGAGAGACGTGGAGGTCACAGTAGCTTAACAAGACAGTTTTAATGCCCCTTGGAAAAGTGGTGGAGTTCAGAGTAGGTTAACAAGATGGTTTTCAAGCCCCTTACAAGAGCCATGCAGTACAACATATTAAAAACATTATTCCCATTATTGGGGAGTGGGTCTCCCATAATCTTTGCCTATGCCTTCCAAGCAAAAGCTGCCAAAAATTAGAACGGAGGAACTTGCAATGCTGGCAACACGGACCACGGTCTCCCTGGTGGTATAGTGGTGGTGGACTCTGAGGATAAGGAGAAGAGCAAAATACAGCCGAAATGAGGAAGCGTATACCCATGTGTGGGTGTGAAGCGGTGCATGGGAATACACCTCCCGAAATAACACAGTGGATTTGACTTTATGTTACTCTGCTGTCATTTGGTGGTGATGAGAAGTCTGGCCCAATCCAGCCCTTGTTCATTTTGATAAGGGTCAGCTTATCAGCATTGTCAGTTGACAGGCGAGTGCGCTTTTCAGTTATAATTCCCCCAGAGGCACTAAAAACACGCTTTGATAACACGCTAGCGGCAGGGCAGGCCAGGACCTCCAAGGTGTACAGAGCGAGTTTATTCCAAGTGTCCAGCTTGGATACCCAATAATTAAAAGGCACAGAGGAATCACGGAGGATGCTGGTACGGTTGGCAAGGTACTCCCTCACCATCTTTTGAAACTTTCCACTCCTTGTGAGAGTACCCCGTGCCTCAGGGCCTGTAAGCTGAGCGGGTCTCAGAAAACTGTTCCAGAATGTTTACAGTGATTCCCTGCCTCTGCTGGATTGGAGTTGCGTCTCTCTCGCCTGTACGCCTTGGATGGTCAACGAACTGTGACCTCTGCCGCTATCGTGTTCAGATGGGAATTTTTTTAACAGTTCTGCAGCAAAGGCCTTCTGGTACTGCCCCATATTTGTAGATCTATATAACTGTGGAATAAGAGAGTGAAAGTTCTCCTTGTAGCGGGGGTCTAAAAGTGTCACCAACCAGTAATGACTGTCACCCAACATTTTGACAACGCGAGGGTCACGGTTAAGGCAGCGTAACATAAAGTCAGCCATGCGTGCCGGACTGGTAATGGGCAAGACTTCCATGTCCTCACCAAGATGACGACTGACCATGCTCTCCTCCTCCTGCTCCCCCCTGTCCTCAGGCCACCCAAGCTGAACCGACGGTATGACAGTTGTACAGGTATTACTGTCTACAGCGCATGATACAAGCTCCTGTTCTTCCTCCTCCTCCTCCTCCTATCCCTCATTGTCCCCCAAGGCACGTTGGGATGAGATGAGGCTGGGCTGTGTGTAATCGACCGCTATGGCTTCTTGATCCATCTCATCATACTCTGGCTGCAATGCCTTCTCTTTAATTCTCTGCAGAGAGCGTTGCAAAAGACAGACAAGTGGGATGCTGACGCTAATGATGGTGTCAATGCCACTCTCCATCTTGGTGGACTCCTCAAAGTTTGTCAGGATGGTACATATGTCAGACATCCAGGTCCACTCATGAGGTCATATGTGTGGAGTCTGACCTGAATATCGACGGCCTTGTTGCAGCTGGTACTCCACAACCGCTCTCTTCTGCTCACAAATCCTTTGCAACATGTGGAGGGTAGAGTTCCAATGTGTGGGGACATCACACACCAGTCGGTGTGACGGAAGCTGCAAATGCTGCTGCAACACAGCAAGGGTGGCGGAAGCTGTAGCCGAATTCCTAAAATGATCTGACAGGCGGCGTTCTTTGACGAGCAGATCTGGAAACTCTGGGTACGATTTAAGAAACCGCTGAACCACGAGGTTAAGCACATGAGCCAGGCATGGCGTGTGTGATCTCGCCTCACCTCAGAGCCGCCACCAGGTTACGGCCATTGTCACACACGACCATGCCTGGATATAGGTTCAGCGGTCTCAGCCACAGATCTGCCTGCTCTTTCACAGCTGTCCACAACTCACAAGCAGTGTGAGGTTTATCACGTAAGCTTATGAGTTTCAGCACAGCCTGTTGTCGCTAGGCTGAGGAAGTATTGCAGTGCTTCCAGCTTATAACTGATGTGGTGATATCTGAGATGGAGGCTGAACATGAGGAGGAGGAGGATGATGCGCAGGAGCTGTACACTGTGGGGACAACTCTGACTGACATAGGGCCCGCAATCCTTGGTGTGAGGAGGATGTGTTCCTTCCCAAGGTCCGACTGGGTCACGGCTTCCACTATATTTACCCAGTGTGCCGTCAGGGAGATGTACCGTCCCTGGCCACAATCACTTGTTCATGTGTCCGTTGTCAGGTGGACTCTCCCAGTTACTGCGTTGTTGAGGGCACGGCAGATATTTTGGGACACGTGCTTGTGTAGAGCGGGGATGGCACACCGGGCAAAATAGTGTCGCCAGGGACCGAGTACCGAGGGACGGCCACCGCCATAAGGTTGCAGAAGAATTCAGTCTCCACCAGCCTAAAAGGAAGCATTTCCAACGCAAGCAGTCGTGAAATGTGCGAATTTAGGACTGTGGCCTGTGGGGCGTTGGCTGCGAATTTGCGCTTTCGTTCAAAGCTCTGGGATGGGACGTTGACGTTGATGCTGTTTCTTGAGAAACTGCCATAACAAATGACTGAGAGGAGGGGGCATCTTTGCATGCAGCATGGACAGTGGATTGCCTTGCAAGCACAATAGGGGGTTCTATTGCACGCACAACAGCGGAAGAAGCAGTGGTGACACCCGCTGACACTGGTCGTGGACCCTGGGGTTCGCCCCACAAAGTCGGGTGCTTTGCTGACATGTGCCTTATCATACTGGTGGTGGTCAGGCTGGTCGTTTTGTCACCCCTGCTGATGCTGGCATGGCAGGTGGTACAAATGGCCTTTTTGGGGTTATCAGCAGAGTCTTTAAAAAAATTCCAGACTCTGGAAGACCTACTGATTGTACTGGCAATGTCCCTCGTGTTGGTGTTACAGGGAATTGTTGCCCGCCTTCTGTATGCGGCCACCACACTGCTTCTTCCTGCCTGTACTCTTCCTCCCTCACCCTGTGTGCTGCTGTCCTCGCTCTGCGTATCCTCTTGCCACATTGGGTCAGTAACTAGATCATCCACCACCTCCTCCTCTTCCACTTGCGCACCACGATCCTCCTCTTCACTTCGTGGCAATTGTGTCTCGTCATCGTCTACCTCTTGTGACAAATTGCTAGCGTCGACTTCCTGTGGCCGTGGCTATTCAAATATTTGGGCATCGCTACATGGGATCTCCTCTTCCACCACTTCAAGCGGAGCAGGCAAGGGGCACAAATATGGAAATGGACCAGTGATCAGCTCTTCAGAGTGTCCAAGTGTGGGATCAGTTGCTGTCTGATGACACTCAGCATGGTGGGAGGAAGGAGCATCAGGGTGAGGAGGAGTTTGTTGTCGAGACTCACGGCTACTAAAACTTGACCGTGTGGAAGACAGACCAGAGGTGGTGGTGCCCAAGTAACTGGAAGTATTATCTGCTTTCCAATTAATAACCTGTTCACACTGATCAGTTCGCAGTACTGGTGTTGTAGTGTGCTCCCTAGTAATTCGACCAAGAAGTGAGAGCGAAAAGATGTGGCTGGTTGTTGTGGCACATTTTCACCTTGGCCACGCCCCGTCCTCTACACGCACCAACACCAGAACGTCCAGTTCCATGTCCCTTGCCACGTGCCTTGCCCATTGTAAATGAAATAAAATAGCTTACACTCGCACTATCAATGGAAAAAGAGTAATAAAAAGGAGATTAGAACCGTAGAAGAGGAAAAACACAGTTCTATTTATTTGGCCTACACCAGACTCTTTTAAACAGATATATTGGTGTCTGAACTGTCAGGGAGACACTATTACAGTTTTTTTTTGCGGCAAAAAATGGAAAAAGCAGGATAATACAGAGATTTGACCCGTGGAACTGCAAAACCACAGTTCTAGTTATCTGGCCTACACCAGACTCTTTTAAACAGATATATTTGTGTCTGAACAGTCAGGGAGACACTATTACAGTTTTTTTTACGGCAAAAAATGCCAAAATCAGGATATTTCAGAGATTTGACCCGTGGAACTACAAAACCACAGTTCTATTTCGCTGGCCTACACCAGACTCTTTTAAACAGATGTATTGGTGTCTGAACAGTCATAGACACACTAAATTTTTTTCTTTTTTTGGGGGGGGGGGAATACCAAAAGGTTAATAAAATGCGTATTTGTACAGTCTGACTGAGGAAAAAAAATAAAATACAGGATTTAGATGAAAAAAAAAAAGGATTTTTCCTGGCCCCTGAGACCAGGGAATAAGTCTAGCAATTTGACCAACAGGAGCACACAGGACTGTAATTCAGCGTTTGCTGGTATAACCACTGCGTCTCCTATACAGCCTGCCTGCCTGATATCTGGGATGGATATTAGTCCTGAGAAGGACTGTTTGTTTGTTTTGGCAGGCTTTAGAGACTCAACACTACCTATTTCGCACCATATATCTCTCCCTAACTCAGCAGCACTCTCCCTACACTGTCTGATCCGGAGCGACTGTGTCCAAGATGGTGGCGTCCGGTTTTAAATACTCGAGGTGACTCTCTGCGGCCAGCCAATCACTGTAATGCCCGCAAACAACTTGACTGCGGCATTCCAGTGACTGGCTGGCAATCCCTGCATGTTCATTGGCTCTGTAAAGAGCGCCAAACATGCAGGGCGGAGACCCGAGCTCCTGCCCGAGTAACCCGGAAATGCTCGGTGCTCACCGAACATCCCGAGTAGTGAGATGCTCGGGAGAGTACCGAGCAGTGTCGAGCATGCTCGCTCAACACTAGTCGCTGCATATTTAGGGCCACAATGTCTCTAAAAAAAGATTTCATGAGATTTCAAGAGTCCTTCGGTTTGATAATAGAACCTATCGAATTGAAAGAAGAGCCACTGACAAACTTGCCCCTCTTAAAGATTTGTGGAATAAATGGGTAGAGAGTCTACCAACATTTTATAATACTGGTGAAAATGTGACTGTAGATGAACAACTGGTGTCATTCAGAGGTAGGTGCCTGTTCAGACATTATATTCCAAGTAAGACTGCAAAGTACGGCATCAAAATATGGACGCTGTGCGACAGCAAAAGTTCATACGCTGTAAACGCTCAGGTATACATAGGAAAAACACTGGAGAAAGAGGTGAAAAAATTAAGATATGCAAGTAGTTTTGGATTTCACACGCGTACTCAAAAGAAAAAATGTTACATGCGACAATTTTTTCACATCATACCAACTTGGGCAGATGTTGCTTAAAAGAAAATTGACCATGCTGGTCAAAAATAAGCCAGCACTGCCATAAGGTATCCTCAGTAAGAGAGACGTTTCTAGTTATATGTTTTATTTTACTAAGGATACAACAGTAGTTTCTTACATTCCCAAAAAAACATAAACAGGTCATTCTGATGAGCACAATGCATCATGATAGTGCAATCTGTAATCGAGACGACAGAAAGACAGACACGATTTTACATTACAATGCCACAAAAGGGGCAGTTGATAAGCTAGATCAACTCTTACACCTGTAAACACGAACCAAATCGGTGGCCAATGGTTGTTTTTTACAACATTCTTGATGTGTCGGCATACAATGCATTTGTGTTATGGCGTGAAATACACCCAAATTGGAACAAAAATAAACTATGCAAAACAAGAATTTTAATGCAGGAGTTGGGAAAATCATTGGTTAGGCCATATATCAAAGAAAGAAAAGTAACACCCAGAGAAGATGGAGCCGCAGCCATTGTCCACAGGATCCTACAGCATGCTAAAGTGATCCAACGGCTTCCGCCGGCACTGCTCCGATACCCACGGCCTCCACCAGCAATGCAACCAGCCTAAAACGGAAACGATGTGCCTTCTGTCCAACATCAAGTAATCACAAAACAAATGTGATATGTTGCAGTTGTGCAAAGTACTTATGCAAAAGACATGTATATTATACTTGTGATGAATGCAAACAGTAAATTTAGCACGGTGAACCTAAATTACCATTTTATATAGAAAAAACTGAACGTTTTAGTTTTATAAAAAATATATTTACATACAGTTTGATGTTATTAGTTATAGTTTACAGTTATATAAATGTTTTCTTATGTGCAATATGCATGAATATTGCAATTAGGCCATGTAGCATTTTTTGATACAAAAAAATTAAGTTTTTGATTTAATTTGTTTATGAACAACCAAGTTCACCTACAGTATAATGATGCAACAGGTATTCAAACAAAACACTTAAATTAGCTAAAAATCAAGACTTTAATAGGTCCGGTCAAAAATGCCCGGAACATGATAAGTGTATAGTAGACCCGAAAAGAACAGCAGGGTTAAAATATTAAATATTAAAATCACTTTTTGTGCTGCAGTCATCTAGTGGTGTGGGCTAATTCAGGCTTTGTTCATTTTTATGAGAGTGAGCATGTCAGCATTCTCTGTTGACAGGCGAAAGCGCCTGTCTGCTACGACACCCCCAGCGGCAGTAAAAACACACTCAGACAAGACGCTAGTGGCAGGGCAGCACAACACCTTCAGGGCATAGAGGGACAGCTCATGCCAAATGTCCAGCTTTGAGACCCAATAGTTGAAAGTCGCACTGGAATTGGGGAGTACGATGGTTTGGTCGGCCTGGTATTGCTTGACCCTATTTAAAAACTTTTCCCTTCTTGCCAAAAATAACCAGTTATCAGGCTCTGGACGCTGGACTGGTGTCATGAAATTGGCCCACGCCTTTGAGAGTGTACTCCTACCTCTGATATGTGTCTCCCTGGCCTCTACTACTTGGTTGGGCGACGAAGCTTGCCCCCTACCACTAATGTGATTTTTTTTCAACATAATTTCCACAATGGCCTTCTGGTATAATATCATTTTAGAAGACCTCTTGACCTCAGGAAGAAGAGATACAAAGTTCTTCTTGTAGCGTGGGTTTAGCAGGATGAAAAACAAGTACTCTTATTTGGGCCAAAATGTAATGGGAGAGTCATGGGAAAGGCAGCGGTGCATAAAGTCGGCCATATGTGGCAAGGACCCTACAGCCAACACTTCCATGTCTCCACCATGATGACGACTCTTCATCTCCTCCTCCCTTTCTTCTTCCTCATTCTCATCTTCAGCCCATCCACATCGGCGAGACAAGACGAAGGTTGTGTGGGTGCTAACCTCTGTTGCACTAGCCACCAGCTCCTGTTCCTCCTTTTTCTCCTCCTCATTGTCTAACTCCTCATGGTTTCCCAATCTATGCTGAGCAGATGAAATAAGGCTGGCCTGGGTGGAATCTCTCTGTCTTATGTCTTCCTCTGTCTTCACCTGGTCCACATGCATAGCTTCATGTTTAATTGTGAGCAGCTACTGTTTAAGTAGGCACAGAAGCGGGATCATTGTGCTGAATGTGGGGTCATCGCCGCTCACCATTTTTGGGGAGTCCTCAAAGTCTTGTAGAACTGCACAAATATCAGACATCCATGCCCACTTTTCAGTTGTTATGTGCGGAGGCTGACCAGAGTACCGACGGATGCGTTGGAGCTGGTACTCAACAACAGGCCTCTGCTGCTCACAAGGCCTTACCAGCATATGCAGTGGGGAGTTTCAGGGCGTGGCTATGTTGCACACCAGTTGGTGAGCTGGCACTTGCGTGAGCTGCTGCAGCACTGTCAGAGTGGCAGCAACTGTAGCTGACTTGCAGAAATTGACAGTGAATCGGCGGACCTTAACCAGAAGCTCTGGCAAATCTAGATAGGTTTTCATAAACCACTGAACTACCAAGGTGAGCACATGTGCCAAGCATGGTACGGGTGTGAGCTTGCCAAACTTCACAACTGCCACCAGGTTATGCCCATTATCACACACCACCATGCCTGGTTGGAGTTTCAGCTGCACTTGGGATTGGAAAGCACCTAGCACAGGGAAAAAGACAGTGGTGTCACCCGCTAGCACCAATTGTGGACCCAAACATTTGGCCAACTGAGTTGGGTGCTTAAATAACATACGCCTGATCATGCTGGTGGTGGTTAAGTTCTTAGTGGTCAGGCCCCTGCTGATATTGACATGGCACAGGTTGCAAATGGCCATTTTGTTACTCTCAAAATTCTCTTTAAAAAAAATCCCAGACTGGGGAACACCTAACTCTTTGATAGAGAAATTCTCGAGTGTCGGTGCTCTGCAAAACAGTTTTCAGCCTTCTCCCTCTGGTAACTCCACTGTTTCCTCTTGTCTGTTTTGGTGATGCCAATCTTTCTCCCTCAGTGCTGCTGGACTTGCCAGCTTCCCAGGTTGGGTCAGTGACTTTTTCATGCACCATCTCGTCTTACCACAACACACCCTGGTTCTCCTGACTTTGTGACTTAACAACAACAAGACTTAGCGGTAACTGTGATTCATCATCATCTTCCACCTTATCCAAAATTTGCTGTTCCCCACCATCATTTTCTTGTGGCAGTAGCTGCTCTAAGGTATGTGCATTATTAAACTGAGTGTCCTCCTGCCCATCTTGGAGCATGCAGGTTGAGAGGGCACAATCAAGAAATTATGTTGTAAAGAGTTCCTCAGATTGTCCTAGTGTACAATCTCTAGTCTCCTGTGACTCAACATGGTGGGAGGAAGGAAGATCAGGGTGACGATTAAGTGATCCAGACTTTACGCTGGTGAGACTGCACCATGTGGAAGACTGGGTGGTGCTGCCAAGCTTGCTGGAGGCATTATCTGTAGTGTTGAGCGAACATGCTCGACACTGCTTGGTACTCACCCGAACATCACGCTACTCGGGATGTTCGGCGAGCACCGAGCATTTCCGGGTTACTCGGGAGGGAGCTCGAGTCTCAGCCCTGCATGTTTGGCGCTCTTTACAGAGCCAATCAACATGCAGGGATTGCCAGCCAGTCACTGGAATGCCGCAGCCATGTTGTTTGCGGGCATTACATTGATTGGCTGGCGCACAGCGTCACCTTGAGTATTTAAAGCCGGGCGCCGCCATCTTGGACACAGATGGCTGGGATCAGACAGTGTAGGGACAGCGCTGCTGATTTAGGGAGAGATATATACTGCGAAATAGTTAGTGTAGGGTCTTTAAAGGCTGCCAGATCAAACAAACAGTCCTTGTCAGGACTAATATCCATCCCAGATATCAGGCAGGCAGGCTGTATAGGAGATGCAGTGGTTATACCAGCAAACGCTGCATTACAGTCCTGTGTGCTCCTGTTGCTGAAATAGCTGGACTTAGCTCCAGGTCTCGGGGGCCAGGAAAAATCCTTTTTTTTCATCTAAAGAATCTTTTTTTTTCCTCCTTCACACTGTACAAATACCCATCTTATTAACCTTTTGGTGTCTCCGCCCTTCCCCCCCCCCCAAAAAAAAAAGTGTGTCTCTGATTTTTCAGACACAAATATATCTGTTGAAAATAGTCTGGTGTAGGCTAGAGAAACAGAAGTGTGGTTTTGCAGTTCCATGGTTCAAACCTCTGTATTATCCAGTTTTGGGCTATTTGTATCTAAAAAAAAACAGTTTGAGTGTGTCGCTCACTGTTCAGCTGCAAATATATATATTTAAAAAAGTCTGGTATACACCAGTAAATGATAACTGTGGTTTTGCTGTTCCACGGTAAAAAATCTCTACTATCCTGCTTTTCTCATTTTTTGCCGCAAAAAAAAGACTAATAGTGTCTCTCTGATTTTTTCAGATTGTTTAAAAGAGTCGGGTGTAGGCAAGAGAAATAGAACTGTGGTTTTCCTCTTCCACGGTTCTAATCTACTTTTTATTACCCTTTTTACATTG
This sequence comes from Phyllobates terribilis, assembly GCF_046119375.1. Classification (NCBI taxonomy): domain Eukaryota; kingdom Metazoa; phylum Chordata; class Amphibia; order Anura; family Dendrobatidae; genus Phyllobates; species Phyllobates terribilis. The sequence goes on from NW_027362762.1 coordinate 505,594,902, forward strand.
ATAGTGCGAGTGTAAGCTATTTTACTTCCTTTACAATGGGCAAGGCGCGTGGCAAGGGATGGGGAACTGGACGTTCTGGTGATGGTGCGTGCAGAGGACGGGGCCGTGGCCAAGGTGAAAATGTGCCACAACCAACAGCCACATCTTCTCGCTCCCACTTCTTGACCGAATTACTAGGGAAGCACAGAACAACACCAGTATTGCGAACTGATCAGTGTGAACAGGTTATTAATTGGATAGCAGATAATACTTCCAGTTACCTGGGCACCACCACCTCCGGTCTGTCTTCCACATGGTCAACTCTTAGTAGGCGTGAGTCTCGACCTCATACTCCTCCTCACCATGATGCTCCTTCCTCCCACCATGCCGAGTGTCGTCAGACAGCAACTGATCCCACACTTGTACACTCAGAAGAGCTGTTCACTGGTCCATTTCCAGATTTGTGCCCCTCGCCTGCTCTGCTTGAAGTGGTGGAAGAGGAGATCCCATGTAGCGATGCCCAAATATTTGAACAGCCACGGCCAGAGGAAGTCGACGCTGGCAATTTGTCACAAGAGGTGGACGATGACGAGACACAATTGCCAGGAAGTGAGGAGGAGGATCGTGGTGCGCAAGTGGAAGAGGAGGAGGTGGTGGATGATCTAGTAACTGACCCAATGTGGCAGGAGGATATGCAGAGCGAGGCCAGCAGCACACAGGGTGAGGGAGGCAGAGTACCCTAACAGGCAGGAAGAAGCAGTGTTGTGGCCACACACAGAAGGCAGGCAACAGTTCCCCGTAACACCAACACAAGGGAGGTTGCCAGCACACCCTGTAGGTCTTCCAGAGTCTGGAATTTTTTTAAAGACTCTGCTGATTACCCCAAAAAGGCCATTTGTACCACCTGCCATGCCAGCATCAGCAGGGGTGACAAAACTACCAGCCTGACCACCACCAGCATGATCAGCAAAGCATCCGAATTTGTGGGGCGAACCCCATGGTCCACGACCAGTAACAGCGGGTGTCACCACTGCTTCTTCCGCTGTTGTGCGTGCAATAGAACCCCCTGTTGTGTGTGCAAGGCAATCCCCTGTCCATACTGCATGCAAAGATGCCCCTTTCTCTCAATCTTCACTTGTTATGGCAGTTTCTCAGGAAACAGCATCAACGTCCACGTCCCACCGCAGCGTTCAATTGTCCATATCCAAGACCTTTGAACGAAAGCGGAAATTCGCAGCTATCGCCCCACAGGCCACAGTCCTAAATTCGCACATTTAACGACTGCTTGCATTGGAAATGCTGCCTTTTAGGCTGGTGGAGACGGAATCCTTCCGCAACCTTATGGCGGTGGCTGTCTCTCGGTTCTCGGTCCCCAGTCTACACTATTTTGCCCGGTGTGCCATCCCCACACTACACAAGCATTTGTCCCAAAACATCTGCCGTGCACTCAACAACGCAGTTACTGGGAGAGTCCACCTGACAACAGTCACGTGGACAAGTGCTTGTGGCCAGGGATGGTACATCTCCCTGACGGCACACTGGGTAAACATAGTGGAAGTCGCGACCCAGTCGGACCTTGGGACGGAACACATCCTCCCCACACCGAGGATTGCGGGCCCTTTGTAAGTCAGAGTTGCCCCCACAGTGTACAGCCCCTGCGCATCCTCCTCCTCCTCATGTTCAGCCTCCATCTCAGATATCACCACATCAGTTACAAGCTGGAAGCACTGTTGTACTGCCTCCGCCAAGCGGCAAAAGGCTGTGCTGAAACTCATAAGCTTAGGTGAGAAACCTCACACTGCTTGTGAGTTGTGGACAGCTGTGAAAGAGCAGGCAGATCTGTGGCTGAGACCGCTGAAACTACATCCAGGCATGGTCATGTGTGACAATGGCCGTAACATGGTGGCGGCTCTGAGGCGAGGCGAGATCACAAATGTACCATGACTGGCTCATGTGCTTAACCTCGCTGTTCAGCAGTTTCTTAAATCGTACCCCGAGTTTCCAGATCTGCTCATCAAAGTACGCCGCTTGTCAGCTCATTTCCACAAGTCAGCTACAGCTTCCGCCGCCCTTGCTGTGTTGCAGCAGCGTTTGCAGCTTCCGTCACACCGATTGGTGTGTGATGTCCTCACACGTTGGAACTCTACCCTCTACATGTTGCAAAGGATTTGTGACCAGAAGAGAGCAGTTGTGGAGTACCAGCTGCAACAAGGCCGTCGATATTCAGGTCAGACTCCACACAAAAGACCACAGGAGTGGACCTGGATGTCTGACATATGTACCATCCTGACAACTTTGAGGAGTCCACCAAGATGGTGAGTGGTGATGATGCCATCATTAGCATCAGCATTCCACTTGTCTGTCTTTTGCAATGCTCTCTGCAGAGAATTAAAGAGGAGGCATTGCAGCCAGAGTATGATGAGATGGATAAAGAAGCCGTAGCGGTCGATTACACACAGCTCAGCCTCAACTCATCCCAACATGCACTGGGGAACAATGGAGGAGGAGGAGGAAGAACAGGAGCTTGTATCATGCGCTGTAGACGGTAGTACCTGTACAACTGTAATACCGTCGGTTCAGAGTGGGTGGCCTGAGGACATGGGGGAGGAGGAGGAGGAGGAGAGCATGGTCAGTCGTCATCTTGGTGAGGACATGGAAGTCTTGCCTGTTACCAGTCTGGCACGCATGGCTGACTTTATGGTATGCTGCCTTAACCGTGACCCTCGTGTTGTCAAAATCTTGGGTGACAGTCATTAGTGGTTGCTGACACTTTTAGACCCACGCAAGGAGAACTTTCACTATCTTATCCCTGAGGTGGAGAGGTCTACAAAAATGGGGCAGTACCAGAAGGCCCTTGCTGCAGAACTGTTAAAAAAAATTCCCATCTGAACACGCTAGCGGCAGAGGTCACAGTTCGTTGCCCAACCAAGTCCTCCATGCGAAAGAGATGCAACTCCAATCCAGCTGAGGCAGGGGAACACTGTCAACGTTCTGAGACAGTTTTCTCAGACCATACCTTCGGACAGACCCTGAGGTGCGGGGTACTCTCACAAAGAGTGGAAAGTTCAAAAGATGATGAGGGAGTACCTTGCCGACCGTACCAGCGTCCTCCGTGATTCCTCTGTGCCTTTTAATTATTGGGTATCCAAGCTGGACACTTGGAATGAACTCGCTCTGTACGCCTTGGAGGTCCTGGCCTGCCCTGCCGCTAGCGTGTTATCGGAGCATGTTTTTAGTGCCGCTGGGGGAATTATAACTGAAAAGCGCACTCGCCTGTCAACTGACAATGCTAACAAGCTGTCCCTTATCAAAATGAACAAGTGCTGGATTGGGCCAGACTTCTCATCACCACCAAATGACAGCAGAGTAACATAAAGTCAAATCCACTGTGTTTGCTATTTCGGGAGGTGTATTCACATGCACCGCTTCACACGCACACATGGGTATATGCTTCCTTGTTTTTGCTGTTTTATGTTCTTCTCCTTATCCTCAGCCTCCACCACCACTATACCACCAGGGTGACCGTGGTCCGTGTTGCCATTATTGAAAGTTCCTCTGTCCTTATTTTTGTCAACTTTTGCTTGGAAGGCATAAGCAAAGACTGTGGGAGACCCACTCCCCAATAAGATGCTGTACTGTATGGCTCTTGTAAGGGGCATTAAAACCGTATTATTAAGCTACTGGGACATCCACCACTTTCCCAAGAGGCATGAAAACTGTTTTGTTAAGCTACTGCGACCTCCACCACTTTTCCAAGGGGCATTAAAAGCGTCTTGTTAAGCTACTGGGACCTCCACCACTTTTCAAAAGGGCATTAAAACCGTCTTGTTAAGCTACTGGGACCTCCACGTCTCTTTCGAGGGGCATTAAAACTGTCTTGTTAAGCTACTGGGACCTCCACATCTCTTCCGAGGGGCATTAAAACCATCTTGTTAAGCTACTGTGACCTCCACCACTTTTCCAAGGGGCATTAAAACCGTCTTGTTAAACTACTGCGACCTCCACCACCTTTCCAAGGGGCATTAAAACTGTCTTGTTAAGCTACTGGGACCTCCACGTCTCTTCCGAGGGGCATTAAAACCATCTTGTTAAGCTACTGTGACCTCCACCACTTTTCCAAGGGGCATTAAAACCGCCTTGTTAAGCAACTGTGACCTCCACCACTTTTCCAAGGGGCATTAAAACCGTCTTGTTAAGCTACTGGGACCCCCACCACTTTTCCAAGATGCATTAAAACCATCTTGTTAAGCTACTGTGACCTCCACCACCTTTCCAAGGGGCATTAAAACGTCTTGTTAAGCTACTGCGACCTCCACCACTTTTCCAAGGGGCATTTAAACCGTCTTGTTAAGTTACTGGGACCTCCACATCTCTTCTGAGGGGCATTAAAAGCGTCTTGTTAAACCACTCTGAACTCCACAGCTCTTCCAAGGGGCATTGAAATGTTGTTTTTAATTAACTCTAACCTCCACGACTCTTCGAATGGGCATTGCATTTCCTCCTAATTTTTGGAAGCTTTTGCTTGGAAGCCATAAGCAAAGACTATGGGAGAACCACTCCCCAATAATGGGAATAATGTTTGTAATATGCTGTACTGCATGGCTCTTGTAAGGGGCATTGCAAGTTCCTCCATCCTAATTTTTGGCAGCTTTTGCTTGGAAGGCATAAGCAAAGACTATGCGAGACCCACTCCCCAATAATGGGATTAATGTTTTTAAGATGCTGAACTGTATGGCTCTTGTAAGGGGCATTAAAACCGTCTTTTTAAGCCACTGCGACCTCCACCACTTTTCCGAGGGGCATTAAAACCGTCTTGTTAAGCTACTGTGACCTCCATGTCTCTTCAAAGGGGCATTAAAAGCGTTTTCTTAAGCCACTCTGAACTCCACAGCTATTCCAAGGGGCATTGAAATGTTGTTTTTAATTACCTCTAACCTCCACGACTCTTTCAACTGGCATTGTATTTCCTCCAAATTTTAGTCAGCTTTTGCATTTCAATGCAAAGGAGAAAACTAAGGGAGACCCACTCCCCAGTAATGGGTAGAAGGTTTTTAGTACGCTGTAATCCATGTCTTTTTCAAGGGGCATTGCAGTTCCTCATAATTTTTGAAAAGCCTTCCATTCACTGCTTAGGCCAACAGTGTACAGGAGACTTAGTTGCTATAAATGGGAAAAATGGTTTAGTTAAGGCCCTCTGACCTCCATGTCATTTCCAAGGGGCATTGGAGTGCCTCGAAATTTTTGGTAGGCATTGCACTCACTGTATGCCCTATAACTGTGTAGCCGAACCGCTCCTTTTGTTACAGAAACATATCCTACAAGACATATGTGGTTGACTGGCCTGATATTGATGTGAATGGTCCCTGTTCCTCCTGCTCTTTCTCCTTTGCCACCACCTCATCCATCATTTATCACCTGAAGCTTTGTTTTAACGGGAGTCATAGAACTGGGATAGTAGCAGGAAAACATCCAGCAATCCTCGGAGGAGGTAGGATATGCGCCAAAACGCTGACCACCTCAGGCTACAACATACATGCGCTTGCATTCCAAGAAAACAAAGCAGATGCTAACTCCCTTGATGGAGAAGCCAGGGCCCACCTTAGGAGTCTTGTTCTCTGGTGGGCTTGTCCAATGCTGCCCTAAAGCAGGCCGTGCTAAGAAAAGTGTGTGGGGGGAAGTTGACAGGAGAAATAGGGGCGGCTGGGGTCCATTTATGGACACCCGGCTGCCCAGGCGGCTGGGGACCATGTTTGGCACCCGGCCGCCGGGTTGCTGGGGACTGAGTATGGATACCAGGCTGCCAACGCAGCCATGACGTGGTGGCCAGATTCCACCTCCACATGCCTAAAAGGCCAAATTTCAAGTGCAAGCAAGCAGTATGGTATTGCAGCCTGGGGGTGGGTGGGTGGCAGGCTGCATACTTGTGATTGCATTGCTAGGAATGGGAGAGGTACAATTGAACACTGCCCTGGGACAAGGACTTGAATGGGGATAGTTGCAAGTATGCAACGACACGTGCAGGGTGGGAGGCATCTTCGCATGTACTATGAACAGGGGTTTGGCATGCACACACTACTGTGGAATAGGCTGTCCTTCCCACTAAATGCACTGGGGAGGGCACAGGTAATGTTTTGGTATGCACGCTTAATCTTATGTATAAGGCACACCGGGACAAATGGGGGCGGCTGGGGACTGAGTATGGATACCTCGCTGCCGAAGCAGCCATGAGGTAGTGGCCATCTTCGGCCTCCTCCAAACTAAAAGGCCCCATTTCAAGTGCAAGCTAGCAGTATGGTATTGCAGCCTGGGGGTGGGTGGCAGGCTGCACACTTATGCTTGCATTCCAAGAAAACAAAGCAGATGCTAACTTCTATCATTATCATCATGCTCCTCACCTTGGCACTCTCAACTCCCCTGATGGAGAAGCCAGGGCACCCCGCAGGAGTCTGGTTCTCTCGTGGGCTCGTCCAATGCTGTCCTAAAGCAGGCCAGGCTAAGAAAAGTGTGTGGAAAGGTGACAGGAGAAATAGGGGCGGCTGGGGACCGTTTATGGATACCCGGCCGCCCCCTGGCGGCTGGGGACCGAGCGTGGACACCCGGCCGCCGGTCAGCTGGGGACTGAGTATGGATACCTCGCTGCCGAAGCAGCCATGAGTTAGTGGCCAGCTTCGGCCTCCTCCAAACTAAAAGGCCCCATTTCAAGTGCAAGCTAGCAGTATAGTATTGCAGCCTGTGGGTGGGTGGGTGGTTGGCTGCATATTTGCGCTTGCATTGCAAGGAATGGGGGAGGTACAATTGAACACTGCCCTGGGACAAGGACTTGCACGGGGATAGTTGCAAGTCTGCATCTTCTGATGCGGCATGGATGACTTCTGATGAGCACACTTTTAGGCAGTGACCTGGGTGTCAGAGACGCTTCCAGAGGTCTTCCCCATGATGTTCCCATGTCTTTTCAGCACTGTATGCATGTGTCACACAGCACATGGCCAGATAAGGTTGTAAAATGTTAAAATGACATTTCCCGGTGAATGCATTTGTTACGGTTGAAAGCAATACAAAAGTGCAAAAACGCATAAAAAAGTATTTTTTTGGGGGGGTTATTTATTTTACCTTATACACAAGTCTTTACCCTGGAAAGGAAGTTCCTTAACATATTTCACAGGAAAGCACTTTCAATTTCGTTTTTGAACATTTTATTGTGAGCCCTTAAAAGTGGCTTAATACCTCTGACCACGTTGTTGACAGCAGTGACCTGGGGGTCAGAAATGCTTCCTGGGGTGATCCCCATGCTGTCCCCATTTCATTTGAGCACTGTCACTATCGTTTTGGGCACTTATTAGGATTTTAAAAGACTGCCGGGGGTGCCGCCGCAAAAATGCTCGGGTCTCCCATAGACTAACATTGGGCTCGTTGCTCGGGTCGAGCACCCGAGTATCACGGCGAGCTCAGCCCGAGCCTCAAGCACCCGAGCATTTTAGTGCTCGCTCAACACTAATTATCTGCTATTTAACAGACCACCTGTTTGCTCTCCTCTTGCTTCAGAAGTGGTATACCATTCCTCCCTGCAAAGTGTGACAGGAACCTATGTGTTGTGGATGGGCGTGTTTATTGTGCTTAGGATCCTAAGAGATGATTCACATTAGATAGGTTCCCAGCACAGAGAATTGCCTTAACGTGGCTCCCGGGTAGAGCTGAATTGGCCAATTTATGTGCTAAGTATTCTCAATTTTTCCTATTTTCTGGAGCAGCAATTCATTTCAAAATTTCATATAGTTTATGTTTGCATGATATAGTGCTACAGAGTGCTACTTTATTTGTTGGTTATATATGGAGATGGATACTCTTAGTAAGCAGCTGTACACACCTGTTTTCTGTTTGGAAGTAACGGTCAGTCTTTTGATATCAACTTCGTAAATGAGGCATGACACCTTGGTACAGTGTAACCTATCTGAAATGAAAAAATATTTGTATGCCTGGTTTAAGCAGACATAGATTTGTGCTGTAAATTCTTACTATTTTTGCTACTATGGTTCATAAACTTGTAGCTGATAAATCTGACTACTCATTGGAAATATTGCACATTTTTCTTATGACTTTCAGATTTGACTGGCGAGAAAGATTGCAAAAATTGGTGCGAATATGCATTTTATGCCAAAAACTAGCTCATGTAAATTGATAAATGTAAGCTAATTACTTTTTTGTTAATACTGTTCAGTATGGTACATTTACATACAGTAAAATGCTGCACATTTTCTTTCTGGATTTGCCTATGGAAAATCTGCTGCTTATACAGTATCAGCAAATTGTGTGAGATTTTAACAAATCTCATCCACCAGATATGGAAAAATATCCATACATAACTTTACATGTGGTGCGGATCTTAAAAAGAATCTGTCACAAGATTTTTGCTACCTAATCTGAGAGCAGCATAATATAGTGTCAAAAACCCTGGATCCAGCAATGTGTCACTTACTGGGCTGCTTAGCGAAGTTTTGATAAAATCACTGTTTTATCATCAGGACTAGTAAACTTGCTGCCAGGTAGTCAAGCATATTCTTGAGCTCTGTATAACCCCACCCCCACCTCTGATTGGCAGCTTTCTGTGTACATGAGCAGAAAGCTGCCAATCAGTGGTGTGGGTGGAGTTACACAGAGTTCAATATGCAGGGAACTGGGAAATCTGCAGCAGATAAAACAGAGATTTTATCAAAATGATATCAAGCAGCTCAGTAAGTGACACATCGCTGGAATCAGGAGCCCTGTCTCTACATTAAGCTGTTGCCTGATGGAGTAGCAAAAACCTGGTGACAGATTTCCTTTAAATTTCGCAGCAGTAGAAAACATTTATATTATTAGATTAATAGCTTTCTAGCTACTCAATTTCTGGATTGACTGCAGCTGAACTTTATGACTCTTGAGGTTGAAATCTATATTCCTTTTTTCAAATTCAGTCCCTTTGAATTGCAGTTGCACAATGCTTAAAGTTTAACATTTTTCTTATGCGAGCTGTTATTTCCAGTTATACATGCTGATTGTGTGGTCTGTGAATGCATGCATCAGCTGTCTTTACTGAGGGCTCATTCACACGTCAGTCTTTCACCTACGAGTGCTATCCGATTTTTTCATGGTTTGTCTATGGAGCTGTTCACATATCCGTGATTTTTTGCGGATGAATAGTCCATGCAAAATCGCAGAGATTGTCCGACATTGATCCAAGTGTTGGATCAAACTCAGCAATGGGTTCAGAATAAATCGGGCAGCACTCAGATGCCATCCGTGCGCTGTCAGTTTTTCACTGACTGATAAGAGAAGATGGGGAAACTTTTTTTTTCATCAGTGAAAAAAACTGATAAAACTCTGATGAACCTGATGAAAATTTGATGAAACTCTACGTACAACTCTACAACACACATGTCTGCCATCTAGCAACTGATGTATGAATAAAAATATGGGGAATGTCAAATGTTTGTTTCTCCTTTTGATTTTGCTGTTGAAATTTTACAAATATCCCCAAAAAGTTTTTTAAAGTTTTCAACACTGAAAGAAAAAAAAAAAAAACTTCTACAAGTTAGTTATTGCTGTGATCATACTGACCTGAAGAATTATGTTCCCAGTTAATTTTAAAGCACAATAAATGCCATGTTGCCATTCTTGCATTTTTTTTTGTTTTCCAGTACATTTTATGATAAAATGAATGGAGAATTCAAAACCAGCAACTCATCCAACAAAAGCCAGGGCCTTATATGGCTATGTCAATGGAAAAATTAATATTTTATGCCACTTGGAAGAGGGGTAGGGAAAAATAAAGTTACTAAATCAGAAAATTGCCTGGGAGGGAAGAGGTTAAAGATGTTTTGTCCGATAGCCAAAGGAAATGTCCATGCACAGAGGGCCCCCTGTACGTTTTTGGATGGTCTTTTCGCTTCATGTTGTGGGTGTTACTGTTTAAGAGCGTTTTTAGATGTATATAGCTCTGTATAAGAGATTCTTTAGATCACTGCTCACACTGTACAGCACTATGAAACACCAAGTACACACTCTCTTATTGTGTGTTACACTTGTGAAGTCATTTATTGTGCTACAAGCTTTGAATGGTGTTCCTCATTCATTATCAGAAACTAAGTAAAGCCAAAAAGTCACTCTGCTTTGGCATTGTATTAATATAGAGTTAGGGCAGCCAACATAATCTTTACATTCGGCTTTGCATATCACCACTTGAAAATATAGTGTCAGTAAGAAGAAATTACTAAGAAAGATGATGCTTGTGGAGAGACAGTCAATTGGCCTCATGGGTTATTCAGCTCTACGTGCCTACCATGCAAATTTTAATGTCCATTTGATTGCACATTTTCAGTGTTCATACAACAGTAGAAATATAATAGAATGAGTAAAGATCATATAATAGTATTTTTAATAATCAGTGTTGCTCGATATCTCATCTTTGTAATAAAAAAAATGGAAAGTGTTTTGAGTGCGAGAACTGTACAGGAGTTTTCTCAAAACTTTTTGTTTGATTCCTTGTTCTAAGCATGCCCAAAATAATCAATTGGCAAAGTAATTTCTTTACTTAAAAGGAATCTTTCAGGGGGATCAACCCTCCTAAATCATCTATATGGGCCTGTAGGTCATAGGAAACTGAATAAAATGATACCTTGATGTCTGCGATCTGATGTCTTATTCCAGAAATCCATGTTTTTCTCATATATAAATGAGCTGTTCTGCGCTATGGGGCAGACACTGATCTGCATAAGCATTTGCCTCCAGATATTATTTTTGATGAAAGGAGCCGTTACCAGTGTGACAAATGTAACTAACACAGAACAGGAAAACTAAACCTTGTCTTAGTGCAAACACATTTTTTGCAGCTCTTGAGCTCTGCTGAATTTCTAAGAATATTGCAGCCCTGTCTGCCTGTGAGATGGAAGATGAAGCATGGAGAAGAACTTGTAGATGTGTCAGGTATAAAAACACACAGCTCTGCAGTGAGATCAGGAGAGCAGAGAGCGGCCATCACACATCACACTGGTAATACTCCCTTCATGTAAAATAAGCTCTGCAGGCAGATTCTTAGGGAGATCTGTGTCCGGCCCATAGATCTTACCAGCTCATTTACATATAAGAAAACATGATTTTTTCTGGAATAAGACATCAGTATGCAGATATCAAAGTATCATTCTATTCAGCTTTCTATGACCAACATGCCCATGTAGACGGCATAAGAGGGACGATCCTACTGACAAATTCCCTTTAAGCTGCGGATTTTCAATATATTTGAGACTGGTCATGGGGTACAGCATAGAAGGCCCCAAAATGTCTAAGGATGTGGCCTAGGACTGCATAGGCCAGTTAACATGGGGTTAACTTGAAAAGGGAAAGATTGTGGACTCTCCTTGGAATGGGTGGGAAAGTTTGACAAGGAGGGGAGGAGATGGGTTAAGAGAGTTTTTAAAAGGGCATGCACTAGAAAAGCTCACCTTCTGCCATTTTCCAATTGCTTCAGAGATTGACACCTTAGAGGAACAAATTCTGAAACATATGGATGGCTGCAAGATGTTCTGCGGAGATCTTCTGAGGCAACAAGCCGTCCTGGAAGGGGAGAAGAGGATAGTAGAATGCCACACCACTGCATTAGGGACCTTTCACACTTCAGCCCCAGCTCTGTGGTAGGACATGTGGAGAGAAGGCAGCCAAGGTCACAGGAGGAGCTGTTGCATGGTCAATTTTTGGTGCATAGCCGAGGATGTGGTGACCAACAGGATCAGTTGGTGAGAGGCATGGCACTGGGTTGCGCCATCAGCAAGGATCTCAGCGACCATTGATGTAGTGGGAGTGTGGTAGGGTGACCACAAGAAGCATGCAACATTGTGAAGAGAGAGAGCAGGCTCCAACCCCAAGTATAAGTGCCAAAGCAAACAAAGCAGGACTTGTTGGTGTAAAAGATATTTATTCAGTCTTTGCTGTGGTACGGGATGGTTTGCTTTTGGACTGACAATATTTCAGTAGATCACTTGTTGAACTCTCAATCCTCCTTTTCAACACTCAATCTAGCTTTAATTTGGCATTTGATGTTGCAATGTTTACAATTTAATGTCAATGGCAAACAAGGGCATTGACAATTGTTGTGGCATGTGAGGACATAAAAGTTTAAATGCTTCCAGTCTTATACTCGACCAGATCTATTGATTGAATAGAAAGGTTGTAGGTTATGGTAGGTGCCTGTGCAGTTTAATATTTGCGCATGTATTTTTTTTCTTTCAGGTTTGTTCTAGGAAAGGGTAGTCTTCATTATAGATTATTCATTCATACACTGGGAAAGAAAACTGGGTTTCAGACCAGGTGGCCATCCTTGGAGAACTCTCAAATGTTTACTGGGAGGATGAGAGGATCATGTGTTGGACTCAGAGCATGTCTTAATTGGTGGAGTGCAGCAGACAAGGTAGGTGTACATTGTTTACTTTGTGGCAGTCCTCTTCCATGCCTAGAAGTATGTTTTTGTGTTGCATGACCCACTGCATTCGGTGATTGGCCTTCCACAGTAAAGATGTGCCTAAAGATAAATGCAGATGTCACAATACTGGAGTAGTACTGCTGGAAACCAGTGGCTGAAGGAGCACAAGCAGGAACAGCAAGCGGTAGTAGAAGTTCTTGGAGATAGCAAGGAGTTGTAGGAAACAATCCGTAGATAAATTAGAACAGACTGGGTAACAATGCTCAGGAGCTGGAGACTGTAGCTAAGCTAACAGCTAGACACAATACTCAAGCAATGAGTGAGAGATCCATGCAGCTTTAAGAAGGCCCAAACAGTAAACAAGATGAATTCTATAGATTCAGAATCTGCCATCATGGAAAAGAGCAATTTTAGAACACAACAGCAGCGTCCAGTGGTAAGGAGTGAAACTGCAGCATAATTATTAAAGTGAACAATAGTGGCCACTAGTGGTCAAACTGTAGAATACAACAGAATCCCTGACATTTCTCCCCCTTTCAACAGTGGCCTCTGGACGATGTTTGGCTTGGTTTGTGTGGGTATTATTGGTGAAACTCTAAGCAGTCGAGGAGCAATGAGATTTTCTACAGGTTCCCAGGAGTATTCCTCAGGGCCGTACTCTTGCCACTTTATAAAGTACTGCAACTTGTTTCTGAATATTCTGAGATCCAGGAACTTTTCAACTGTGTAATGTTCTTGCCCATCCAGTTCAATAGGATCAGGAGGAGGCAGACGATGCCCTGAAAAAGGATTTGGAACAAATGACTTTAGTAATGAGACATGGAACACTGGACGTATCTTCATAGTTCTGGGAAGTTGAAAGCGAAAAGCTAGTGAGCTAACTTGTCCAAATATTTTCAATGGACCAATACATTTTTGACCCAGTTTTGGTGAGGGTATATGGAGTTTCAAATTCTTGGTGGAAAGCCATACTTCATCACACACTTGGAAGCTTGGAGAAGGTGAGCGAGATTTATCTGCTGCTTCCTTATATTTCTCCTGGGCAATTCTTAAAGTGCCTTTTAGTATTTTCAGATTCTGTTTCAGGGATTGTATTTTGTCAGTGACAGCAGGGATAGGTGTTTTTCTGGGAAAATTAGGAAGGATACTTGGATAGTCTCCAGAATTTGCGAATAATGGTGTTTGTTTGGTCGAAACATTTTGAGAATTGTTGTATGAAAATTCTACCATAGGAAGCAAATCAACCCAGTCACCCTGGAGATGACAAATGTAGCATCTGAAATATTGCTCTAAGGTTTGGTTTGTGCGTTCAGTCTTACCATTAGATTGGGGATGAAATGCAGAAGATAAACTGACATCAATGTTCAATGCTGAACAGAAATTCTTGCAGAATCTAGATGTAAACTGTGTTCCATGATCAGAGCCGACTTCATCTGGGACCCCATGAAGACAAAACATATTTTGAATTATAAGATCAGCAGTCTCTTTAGTAGATGGTAAACTAGTACAGGGGACAAAATGTGCTGCTTTGGTGAGTCGGTCCACCACTACTAGGATTGAACTCTTTCCCTGGTAGTTCCACAATAAAGTCCATAGATATAGAGCCCCAAGGACGAGATGCAATTTTTAGAGGCTGCAATAATCCCATTGGTGATGTGCGGGGAGTTTTAATAATAGTACAGGTGTTACACGCACACCGCTAGGTTCAGATAGGGGCGAGACAGGTTACATGAATTCTTTGGAATCCTGGGGGAACCATCACTCAGGGCGACCATAGACCATATGCTGCAGCTTCTCTCAGGCACACAGGGGTATTGACCCTCCGGCACAGACACATAGGTTGTTTCACTTGCTGACCAGACACGCTTGACAAGAGTCCTCATAAACGGTAGAACAGTAGCATTTAATAAGAAGCCGCACAGCCAGTGAAAGTTAAGTCTTATGAGCAACACGCTGCAGTGATAAACAGTACAGTTTCCTTAGCAGCACAGCAGTTCACAGTCTTCTCAGTAGTACAGGACAGCACAGTTTTAATGCAAAGGCACATTAATGAACACAGCATTTCTTACAGCACAATGAGATGGAGGAGGGGGGGAGGATTTGCTGAGGGAGATGATCCCTGTGACACAGTTCCTTCCAGTCCTTATCTTTCTGCCTGACAATACTCTGCACTGTTAGTTCAGGAACTCTACCTGACCTGTGCTTAGCTTCACTCCTGACTTGAATCCTTTTCACTTGCAGGGGCGCTTCTGTGAGATACAGAAAACACACACCACCTTTCTCTTTGGCTCCAGCCAGACAGTAAACAACTTCCCCACAATCCCCCTGGGGCTCTGCTAAAACGCTCTCTTTCTCCTGTAACTGTGTTAACCCCTCTAGTTGCTGAATGCTTTAAAGCAACAGCATTACTTCTGCATGTCACACTCTTCCTTCCTTTTTGAATGTTGTCCTCGACATTCGTCTTAATTGGTCAATCTGACCAATTCTGAGACAGTGGTCAAAGCTGGATAACTTTATATACAAATTGGTATTGTGAAATTAGTATCACGTTCATAAACATTGATAACAACCTAATCTTACGACCTTTTTCTTGTAGGATGCCTGTAAGAAATAAACAACACAATTAAAACAATCATCATCTCTTCAGCTGGAGCTTTTCGTACGTCTTCAACCAGCTCTCTCTCTCTATGCTTTAACAGTTCTTTGTTTCTACAAAGTCTTTTAAGGAAAATCAAAGCATGAAAACAAGTCTTTCCAGTAGGGAACATCTCGGTGGTGAATACCACTCCAGTGGGCTTACCTGGTCCATAGGCAGCGATACCTGCTTTCCATTTGACAGGCCTTGGCACTTGACTCGGTTCACCAAGTGTCTCATACGTCAACATCTTGGGCCTCCTCACTTCTCGAGTCGTCCTCCTCCTGGTGGGTTGTTCCTCAGATACCACGGGTTCTTCGGTCATTTCCCGTGCTTCCTCAGATGCTTCCCGTGCTTCTTGGAGCTGCCTCTGTGAGTTCCTGTACTTCTCCTGAGTCGCTAGTTTTCACAAAGTCTGGTAATTCTGCTCCTCCTGAGTAGTGTGGAGCCACCCCCGTAGTGTTCGAGTTCGGTTCGGTTCGTCGAACTGTTCGTCGAACACCTTCGAACACCGTTAAAACCAATGGCAGGCAAACAAAAACACATAGAAACACATAGAAAACACCTTCAAAGGTGTCCAAAAGCTGACAAACTGCTCAGAAGACATAACTAACACATGGAAAAGTGACAAGTACATATAGTCATGCGAAAATAAAAGAGGTGGAGGAGTAAAAGGAGGGGGAGACACAGATATAGGCATGTCATGCCCTTCTAAAATCCAAAAAGTGAGAAGCCGACACGGCCAGTCCGCTCCTGCCCGTGCCACCTCCGTGTCGCCGGGTTTGTGCCAGAGCTGCGGTAAACCCTGATGGCCAGCCCCCCTCTCCCAATACTGGTGCCTGTCCGCTGGTGGGTCGAGCGAGCCCCCCTGTGGTGGAGGCAGCTCTAAGCTTTTTAATTTAAATTGTCTCTCTAATTTGAATGAATACACTTTAAATCCATTTACAAGGATCTATTGGAGGGCAAGTCTCATGCCAGCAGCCGCGTAATTCCAGCTCCAGTAGCGTCCACTAAAGCTGCTGCAGTTAAAAAGCTTTTATAAGGATCGAGCTCGGCTGTCCACCGCAAGGCATCCTACTGCCAGTCCCAGCCCCTATGCCTTGGGGTGCCTCCTGATGCTCTTCACTGAGTATCCCATGGTCCCGAAGCATTTCCTTTGAAAAAATTAAGTGTCTAAACTACAGGTGGTGTAGCTTGCTTAACAGCCGGGATAATCCGCTGACTAGCAGACACTGCTACTAGGCACAAAGTATTTCCTGGGCTAGATGCAGTTAAAAATTTGTAATTAGATACTCTCGTTGGATGCTGAGAAAGCATTCCATAGAGTCTCCTGGCACGCCATATATGATTCTCTTAAAAAGCTTGGGGTAGGGGTCTAGGGGACCCTTTTATAGCCAAAATCACGGCCCTGTATCACAATACATCACCTAGGCTGAAGATAAATGGAACTGTAGCACCCTGAGGGCTCGGTTGCTACAGAGGTATTGCACCTCACCCAGAGGTGTGATATCTCACTCTCAGGTAAGGATGGAGTGTGGATCAGGACCCGACACCTGCATGCATTACACCACATTGCCGTGGGGCAGGGCGACCAATATGCCTCTGAGATGGGCACGACAGTCCCTGTCCCTGGCTGGAGTGGGGGGAGGGAACACTGAGGAAGGGGAACCCTGTAGTGCAGGAGCAGGGAGGAAGCAGTTCCTGGGTGCATTGAGAAGGGAGTATAAAAGGTGGGCACCATCTTAGTTCATTGCAGAGAAGTCTGAGCAGAAGTGGCAGGGAGCAGGGGCTCTGCATGAGCTCTGCTCCGGAGGCGGGCCTAGTAACAGAGGCCCAGGCCTGGAAGAGGGAGAAGGAAGGAAGAGGAGCGGAGAAGGCTCCAGGAACGAGGAATGAAGGGATCCCAGGGGTGCGGACGGGCGAGTGGCCACCTCACGCCCGAATCCACCTGCGTGGAGGGGTCAGGCCAAAGGGGGAGACCGGTCCCCGAAACTAGTGGAGGCAGGAAACGACCCTCAGCTAGAAACCGGAGGCTGTGACATTTTATGTGGCGCAGCCCCTCGCTACACCCGCTAGGAAGGCACCACATAGGGTCAGGGAAACTGGCGCCAAGTTTACCAAGAGGAGGCCCGAGGCAGCCGGACAGAAGGATTGGTAAGAAAGGCCAGACAAGGGACACACAAAGGGGGTCCTGTGAAGCGCTCCAAAGTTATCTGGGAGTTGTCTGAGGCCCTCACCTGGTGAGCACAGTACGATGTGGGCAGCCGTTACCTGCAGACGTGGTCTGGATAATAAGAACTGTGAGTAAAGGCCCTGGACTGCCTCACTGACTCCGTGTCGTTTCTGCTGCTGCCCTGCACCATCACCCCCATCCTCCGCATACACTGCCCTGAGGCTATACTCTTCCCGTGGGGAGTTATGCTACGCTCTGCTGCACCCACAACACCAGCCTCTGCGGTCTGCCCTGCAGCGGCGGTTCACTCTGACCGCAATCCACGGGTGGCGTAGTCGGACATTTAAACATCAAAACCACATAAATAGTTCCGCCACTGGTTTGACCACCCTGAGCCACGGAACCGGGTCGCCGCCACGAAGACTACAACCACCAGCATCCACCAAAAAGGGTCCGGCTCCGGGTGTCCCAAGGCCCAGGGGGTGCATCAGAACATTTTCATCACCTTTCACAATCACCAATGGGACAAGGCAGGGATGTCCTCTGTCCCCTCTCTTATACATCCTAGTGACGGAGCACCTGCTCTCATCAATTCGCCATAACCCCAATATTAGGTGGATTGAGGTGGGAGGCACCGAGTACAAGTGCTCTCTATTTGCTGATGATGTCCTAGTATATATCACTCAATCACATATATCCATCCATGCTGTTATGGCTGAAATAGATCACTTTGTTACATGGTCAAATTTTAAAATCAATGCAGCGAAGTCTGAGGCCCTCGATGTCTCCCTCCCCAAATCCATATAGGATTCCATCCAGTCCAACTTTCCCTTTGCCTGGCCCTCACAGGGTATCAAATACTTAGGAATTCCTATTCATAGAGACCTCTCCCATCTATGTTATCTAATTTTGGGCCCTTTATTGAACAACTCCATACAGACCACGGTTGGCAAGTTAGAACTGTAAGATTCACTACGTGAAGCACTGGTGTTTTGTGGAAAAGCACATGTACACTGCGTTCCAAATTATTATGCAAAAAGTGTTTAGGAGTGATAAGGGAAGAATTTGTTTGTTTGTCAGTTAAACTCATTGATGGTGATGTGTGTCAGGGCTCTTTATATCACTGTAAGCAATTGCAGACACCTGTGCTAATTAGTTTGGCAGGTGTGTCCAATGAAAGGCAAGACTACTTAAGAAGGCTGTCTCACATTATTAAGCAGCCTACATTTTCTGCCAAAATGGGAAAGAAAAAGGATGTGTCGGCTGCTGAGAAGCAACAAATTGTGGAGTGTTTAGGTCAAGGCATGACTACAATCAACATTGTGCGATGATCAGGATGAAGTGTCTTGGCAATCAAGAAGTATGTAGCTGATTCACAGTACACACGTGTGCGTGCTGATAAGGGCAAATTGAGGACTCTTTCCTACAGGCAATTACGTCAGGTTGAAAGAGCAGCGGCAAAAAAGCCTTGTCATAGCAGCAGACAAGTTTTTGAAGCTGCTTGTGCCTCCAACGTCCCCCGAACAACAAGATGCAGGGTCCTTGAGAGGTTTGCAGCTGTGCATACGCCATCCTGTCAACCTCCTCTATCCACTTCACACAAGCAGAAACGGCTCCAGTGGGCCAAACATTACATGAAGACTGATTTCAAAACTGTTTTGTTCATGGATGAGTGCCGTGCAGCGCTCGATGGTCCAGATGGATGGAGTGGAGGATGGCTGGTTGATGGACACCCCACGCAAACACGGCTACAGCGCCAACAAGGAGGAGGTGGAGTAATGTTTTGGGCTGGAATCATGGGGAGAGAGATTGTCGGCCCCTTTAGGATCCCTGAAGGCGCTAAAGATGAACTCCATAATGTATGTGGATTTTCTCAAACAGCACTTCCTGCCATGGTTCAAGAAGAAGAACCGTGTATTTCACAGCAAGATCATTTTTCTGCATGATAATGCACCATCTCATGCTGCACATAAAACATCTGCATCTCTGGCTGAAATGGGCATAAAAGGGGACAAACTTATGGTGTGACCCCCATGCTCCCCTGACCTGTACCCCATTCAGAACCTTTGGAGCATCATTAAAAGGAGTGTCTATGATGGCGGGAGGCAGTTCACATCTAAGCAACAGCTCTGGGAGGGTATTCTGTCCTCATGCAAAACAATTGAAGCAGAAACCATCCAAAACCTGACAAATTCAATGGACGAGAGAGTTCAGAAGCTCCTTTCGAACAAGGGGTCCTATGTGAAAATGTAAAATCACCTAGAATAATGTTTTGAGTTGAAAACTGTTTGATTTCAGTTTCTAACAACCTGCTAATGCTTATAATTTCAAAAATGACCATTTTTTTGGTCTTTATTAAAATGAAAAGGTTGATCGAAAAGTTTGGGGGATCTAAGAGTGTGGCAACCCAGTAGTCATGATTACTTCGAATTCTGACAATATGAGGGTCATGCTGCAGGTAGTGCAGCAAGAAGGCACTTATGTGTCTTGCGCATCTCGGAGCCCCAAAATTATTTTCCGGACTAGATGCAGCTAAAAATTATTATTAATTTTAAATCTGGTGAAGCTTTAGTATAGATGGCCTAATAGGATCAGTGCTGCACACTGCTACAAAGCCCAAATTATTTTCCAGCCAAGATACAGATAAACATGATTAGTAATTTGAAAGCTTAAAACGGTTGGTAGGGTGATTTTAACCAATCATCAAGCTTTTACTCTCCCCAGGATGACACAGGGGTAGAAAAGTCGTTTCGGATCCATGATTTGTTCATCTTTATGAACGTGAGTCTGTCTACATTATCAGTGGAGAGCCGCGTGCGCTTATCTGTCAGCACACCACCAGCAGCGCTGAACACACGTTCAGACAGAACGCTGGCTGCGGGGCATGACAAGATCTCCAAGGTGTAAGTGGCTAGCTCCGGCCATTTATCCAGATTGGAAGCCCAAAAAGAGCAAGGGTCCAGTGACACAGTCGTGGCTTCAATGTTTACTTGGAGATACTCCTGTACCATCGTCTCTAGGCGTTGACTATGTGTCAGACTTCTTGTCTCCTGTGGCCTTGCAAAGGATGGGCTAAAAAAGTGGTGAAATGATTCCGCAAAATTGATGATACCAGCAGATACTGTGGTTCTGTTACGGTTTGAGTGCTGAACACTTGACGGTCCCACGGTTGGCAAGTTGGAACTGTGAGATTCACTACGTGCACCACTGGTATTTTGTGGAAAAGCACATGTAAGATTCTGCAACAGTCTCTGCTGATACTCCTGCATGCGTGCATCCCTTTCTATGGCAGGAATAATTTATGCAAATTTACTTTTGTACCGGGGATCTAACAGTGTGGCAACCCAGTAGTCAGGATTATTTCTAATTCTCACAATTCGAGGGTCATGTTGCAGGTAGTGCAGCAAGAAGGCACTCATGTGTGTTGCGCATCCAGGAGCACCAAGTCCCTGTTGTGTTGGTGGCGAGGTAACAATCATGCTTCCTTCCTCTGTCCTCTCCCCCCAACCTCGCACAACAGAAATGAGATCAAGGTCTCCCTCATCTGATGAGTCTTCCATCAGTTCGTCCTCCACTTCTTCCTGGGCTCCTGCACCTTCCTCACTAGTTTGGCTGCTACCATGCGCCCTGGTAAAACCATCTCCCCCACCCTAACATGCCTGCCGCTTTGGTGCTGCCGACCGTCTGGACCTTGCAGATGTTAGCCCTTCCGCATACAACTCCTCCTCCTCTACTTCCTCCACCTCCTCTTGTGCCACCACCTGACTCCGAATTCTGTTTAACATGTGCTCCAGCATGTAAATCACCGGAATAGTCATGCTGATAATGGCATCGTCAGCACTAAACATCTTCGTCGCCATTTCAAAACTGTGCAGAAGGGTGCATAGGTCCCTGATCTGAGACCACTCCTCCAGCGTGATTTGCCCCACCTCTGAATCTCGTTGGCCCAGGCTATACGTCAGAACGTATTGCACCAGGGCTTGTCGGTGCTGCCACAGTCGCTGCAACATGTGCAGAGTTGAGTTCCACCGGGTAGGCACATCGCATTTTAGCCGGTGAAGTGGCAGGCCCAACGACTTCTGTAGAGATGTAAGTCGCTGAGCTGCGGGATGCGAACAGCGGAAGTGAGCACACAGCGACCGTGCCCTCTGCAGAAGGCCATCTAGTCTGGGATAGTGGGCTAAAAATTGCTGGACAACCAGGTTCAACACGTGAGCCATACAAGGCACGTGTGTGACATTGCCCCGGCGAAGGGCCGCACCCAGGTTTGCAGCATTGTCGCACACGGCCTTCCCTGGTTTCAGGTCCAGTGGAGACAACCATTCATGAAATTGGTTCTCCAGAGCTGACCACAACTCCTCAGCTGTGTGACTCACATTTCCCAGACATTTCAATGAAAAAATCTCCTGATGACTTTGAGCCCTACTGCCAGCATAGTAAGGAGGTGTGTAGGATCCCTTCTGCGCAGTTAGAAAGCTTGCGCATGACCAGACAGGCTTTGGGTGCAGGTGGAAGACCGAGAGGAGGTTGAGGAGGCAGAAGCAGTGGAGGAACTTTGACATAAAGAGGATTGACGCACAACTCGTGGGGACGGCAAGACTTGGACAGCAGCCCCTTGTCCTGCTGTCACCATAGTTACCCAGTGCCCAGTCAGTGACATGTAACGCCCCTGTCCATGCCTACTCGTCCAAGTGTCTGTGGTGAAATGCACCCTGTCACACACAGAGTTTCTCAAAGAAGCGGTGATGTTGTGTGCGACATGCTGGTGGAGCGCAGGCACACCTTTCTTTGAGAAGTAGTGCCGACTGGGCATCTGGTACTGGGGCACTGCGACGGACATAAGGTCTCGAAAATCCTCTGTGTCCACCAGGCGGAAAGGCAGCATTTCTGTAGCCAAGAGCTTGCAGATGGTGAAATTCAACCTCTTAGCTTTCTCATGGCTAGGATGAAATGGTCTTTTACTTGTCCACATCTGAGGGACCGAGGGCTGGCTATTGTGCTTAGAAAGCACAGGCGGACAGGAAGATGCAGGCGGACATGTTAGGTTGCCTTGATCCAAAGGTGGTGCTATCGATGTCGGACAGCGCTCAACACCAGCTGGTGTTACCACCTCCAAAGAAAATGATGACCTGCCAATCACACTGGCTGTTGCGGGTAAAGAGGTGGCAGGTCTGCGCCCCAAAACAGGTGTGACTGCTGTCCCCCCAGTCACAGAGGATGAAGAGGCCGCGGATGCACAAGATATGGCAGACGGTGGTTGGCCCGGCTGGCTAGGCCGCATTGTAGCACACTGAGTTTCCCACTGCAACTTATGCTTCATGTCCATGTGCCGGTTCATGCATGAAGCACTCAAACTATGTATTTTTTGGCCTCTACTTAGCTTTTGCTGACAAATGTTACAGATAACACGAGTTGGGTCATCTTTATCGATCTGAAAAAATGCCCAGGCTATGCAAGGCTTAGCACCCATGCGACCTGAAGAGCCACCACGACTTGTGGTGGGAGGCAGAGTTGTGTTTGAGGATGCAGTTGTTGACGTGCTTCCAGTACTACGTCTCTGTCCAGGAAGGCGCAACCTGACCTCGTCGTCACTAGCATCTTCCTCCACCTCCTCTGCTGACCTCATCTCTTGGCTGACTGTGGGTTGACAGTAAGTGGGATCTCCAACCTCATCATCATCACCCTGTGCGTTATCACACCCGTCGTCCTCAGAGCCAACCTGTTCCTGCCCTGACAAAAAACTAAAGTTGTCGCTCCAATCAGGTATTTGAGTCTTATCATCGTCTTCCTCATTGTCTCCACCAACAGGAGTTACAGTTTGGGAATGAGGGTCTACATTATGGTCAGAACCTTCTGCGTCTGGTCCTGGATCCGACTCATAAAGATTCTGGGCATCAGTGCAGATCATTTCCTCGTCTGGATTCACAGAAGCGCTGGAGTCTACCTCTGATTCCCAGGCTATAGTATGAGTAAACAGCTCTGCAGACTCAACCATCTGTTCTACCTCATACTCAGATGGGCAGCTGGAGATTTGGGAGCTGTGAGGAAGCAAGTGCGATTGGGGTGACACCTTTGAGGACTGGAGTATTTGTGATGTTGAAGTTGATGTGGAGGAGAGCCCACTTAAAGGAGCACTTGATATCCGTTGAAGCACCTGCTGTTTTTGTGCCTCATCTGGAATTTGTAGCGATTGGCGTGGCCGTAAGAAAGGGATCTTATCACATTGTCCGCTAAAAGAAGTAGACATTTTAGTTTGGCTGGAAGATGGTCTTTCTTCTGCAGATGTTTCTGTTGCTTTAACACCTACCCCACGGACACAAACTTTTTTCCCCTTCCCAACACGCCTATTCCCCTTTCCACCAGCAGCAGGCCTTTTTCCACTCATTTTGTTGGTTAACTAATTCACAACTCTGGAGTTGTTTGCACAAAAAAACAATGGATGGGAACCGAGCAGAGCTGAGTGGCCAAACTGTGGTATTAGGTCAAAACTATTGGCTGGGTTAGATGCAGAAAAAAATTATATTCAATTTGCAACCTGATGGAGGTCTGTATAGATGGATTAATAGAACAAGTCCCACACACAGCTAGAAGCCCAATATTTTTTCAGAGGTAGATGCAGAAAAAAATATATTCAGTTTGCAACCTGATGGAGGTCAGTATAGATGGACTAATACAACAAGTCCCACACACATCTAGAAGCCCAATATTTTTTCAGAGGTAGATGCAGAAAAAAATATATTCAGTTTGCAACCTGATGGAGGTCTGTATTGATGGATTAATCGAACAATTCCCACACACAGCTAGAAGCCCAATATTTTTTCAGAGCTAGATGCAGAAAAAAATATATTCAGTTTGCAACCTGATGGAGGTCTGTATAGATGGATTAATAGAACAAGTCCCACACACAGCTAGAAGCCCAATATTTTTTCAGAGGTAGATGCAGAAAAAAATATATTCAGTTTGCAACCTGATGGAGGTCAGTATAGATGGACTAATACAACAAGTCCCACACACAGCTAGAAGCCCAATATTTTTTCAGAGGTAGATGCAGAAAAAAATATATTCAGTTTGCAACCTGATGGAGGTCAGTATAGATGGACTAATACAACAAGTCCCACACACAGCTAGAAGCCCAATATTTTTTCAGAGGTAGATGCAGAAAATAATATATTCAGTTTGCAACCTGATGGAGGTCTGTATAGATGGATTAATAGAACAAGTCCCACACACAGCTAGAAGCCCAATATTTTTTCAGAGGTAGATGCAGAAAAAAATATATTCAGTTTGCAACCTGATGGAGGTCTGTATAGATGGATTAATAGAACAAGTCCCACACACAGCTAGAAGCCCAATATTTTTTCAGAGGTAGATGCAGAAAAAAATATATTCAGTTTGCAACCTGATGGAGGTCAGTATAGATGGACGAATACAACAAGTCCCACACACAGCTAGAAGCCCAATATTTTTTCAGAGGTAGATGCAGAAAAAAATATATTCAGTTTGCAACCTGATGGAGGTCAGTATAGATGGACAAATACAACAAGTCCCACACACAGCTAGAAGCCCAATATTTTTTCAGAGGTAGATGCAGAAAAAAATATATTCAGTTTGCAACCTGATGGAGGTCTGTATAGATGGATTAATAGAACAAGTCCCACACACAGCTAGAAGCCCAATATTTTTTCAGAGGTAGATGCAGAAAAAAATATATTCAGTTTGCAACCTGATGGAGGTCTGTATAGATGGATTAATAGAACAAGTCCCACACACAGCTAGAAGCCCAATATTTTTTCAGAGGTAGATGCAGAAAAAAATATATTCAGTTTGCAACCTGATGGAGGTCAGTATAGATGGACTAATACAACAAGTCCCACACACAGCTAGAAGCCCAATATTTTTTCAGAGGTAGATGCAGAAAAAAATATATTCAGTTTGCAACCTGATGGAGGTCAGTATAGATGGACTAATACAACAAGTCCCACACACAGCTAGAAGCCCAATATTTTTTCAGAGGTAGATGCAGAAAATAATATATTCAGTTTGCAACCTGATGGAGGTCTGTATAGATGGATTAATAGAACAAGTCCCACACACAGCTAGAAGCCCAATATTTTTTCAGAGGTAGATGCAGAAAAAAATATATTCAGTTTGCAACCTGATGGAGGTCTGTATATATGGATTAATAGAACAAGTCCCACACACAGCTAGAAGCCCAATATTTTTTCAGAGGTAGATGCAGAAAAAAATATATTCAGTTTGCAACCTGATGGAGGTCAGTATAGATGGACGAATACAACAAGTCCCACACACAGCTAGAAGCCCAATATTTTTTCAGAGGTAGATGCAGAAAAAAATATATTCAGTTTGCAACCTGATGGAGGTCAGTATATATGGACAAATACAACAAGTCCCACACACAGCTAGAAGCCCAATATTTTTTCAGAGGTAGATGCAGAAAAAAATATATTCAGTTTGCAACCTGATGGAGGTCTGTATAGATGGATTAATAGAACAAGTCCCACACACAGCTAGAAGCCCAATATTTTTTCAGAGGTAGATGCAGAAAAAAATATATTCAGTTTGCAACCTGATGGAGGTCTGTATAGATGGATTAATAGAACAAGTCCCACACACAGCTAGAAGCCCAATATTTTTTCAGAGATAGATGCAGAAAAAAATATATTCAGTTTGCAACCTGATGGAGGTCTGTATAGATGGATTAATAGAACAAGTCCCACACACAGCTAGAAGCCCAATATTTTTTCAGAGGTAGATGCAGAAAAAAATATATTCAGTTTGCAACCTGATGGAGGTCAGTATAGATGGACTAATACAACAAGTCCCACACACAGCTAGAAGCCCAATATTTTTTCAGAGGTAGATGCAGAAAAAAATATATTCAGTTTGCAACCTGATGGAGGTCAGTATAGATGGACTAATACAACAAGTCCCACACACAGCTAGAAGCCCAATATTTTTTCAGAGGTAGATGCAGAAAAAAATATATTCAGTTTGCAACCTGATGGAGGTCTGTATAGATGGATTAATAGAACAAGTCCCACACACAGCTAGAAGCCCAATATTTTTTCAGAGGTAGATGCAGAAAAAAGTATATTCAGTTTGCAACCTGATGGAGGTCTGTATAGATGGATTAATAGAACAAGTCCCACACACAGCTAGAAGCCCAATATTTTTTCAGAGGTAGATGCAGAAAAAAATATATTCAGTTTGCAACCTGATGGAGGTCTGTATAGATGGATTAATAGAACTAGTCCCACACACAGCTAGAAGCCCAATATTTTTTCAGAGGTAGATGCAGAAAAAAATATATTCAGTTTGCAACCTGATGGAGGTCAGTATAGATGGACTAATACAACAAGTCCCACACACAGCTAGAAGCCCAATATTTTTTCAGAGGTAGATGCAGAAAAAAATATATTCAGTTTGCAACCTGATGGAGGTCAGTATAGTTGGACTAATACAACAAGTCCCACACACAGCTAGAAGCCCAATATTTTTTCAGAGGTAGATGCAGAAAAAAATATATTCAGTTTGCAACCTGATGGAGGTCTGTATAGATGGATTAATAGAACAAGTCCCACACACAGCTAGAAGCCCAATATTTTTTCAGAGGTAGATGCAGAAAAAAATATATTCAGTTTGCAACCTGATGGAGGTCTGTATAGATGGATTAATAGAACAAGTCCCACACACAGCTAGAAGCCCAATATTTTTTCAGAGGTAGATGCAGAAAAAAATATATTCAGTTTGCAACCTGATGGAGGTCTGTATAGATGGATTAATAGAACAAGTCCCACACACAGCTAGAAGCCCAATATTTTTTCAGAGGTAGATGCAGAAAAAAATATATTCAGTTTGCAACCTGATGGAGGTCTGTATAGATGGATTAATAGAACAAGTCCCACACACAGCTAGAAGCCCAATATTTTTTCAGAGGTAGATGCAGAAAAAAATATATTCAGTTTGCAACCTGATGGAGGTCTGTATAGATGGATTAATAGAACAAGTCCCACACACAGCTAGAAGCCCAATATTTTTTCAGAGGTAGATGCAGAAAAAAATATATTCAGTTTGCAACCTGATGGAGGTCTGCATAGATGAATTAATAGAACAAGTCCCACACACAGCTAGAAGCCCAATATTTTTTCAGAGCTAGATGCAGAAAAAAATATATTCAGTTTGCAACCTGATGGAGGTCTGTATAGATGGATTAATAGAACAAGTCCCACACACAGCTAGAAGCCCAATATTTTTTCAGAGGTATATGCAGAAAAAAATATATTCAGTTTGCAACCTGATGGAGGTCTGTATAGATGGATTAATAGAACAAGTCCCACACACAGCTAGAAGCCCAATATTTTTTCAGAGGTAGATGCAGAAAAAAATATATTCAGTTTGCAACCTGATGGAGGTCTGTATAGATGGATTAATAGAACAAGTCCCACACACAGCTAGAAGCCCAATATTTTTTCAGAGGTAGATGCAGAAAAAAATATATTCAGTTTGCAACCTGATGGAGGTCTGTATAGATGGATTAATAGAACAAGTCCCACACACAGCTAGAAGCCCAATATTTTTTCAGAGGTAGATGCAGAAAAAAATATATTCAGTTTGCAACCTGATGGAGGTCAGTATAGATGGACTAATACAACAAGTCCCACACACAGCTAGAAGCCCAATATTTTTTCAGAGGTAGATGCAGAAAAAAATATATTCAGTTTGCAACCTGATGGAGGTCAGTATAGATGGACTAATACAACAAGTCCCACACACAGCTAGAAGCCCAATATTTTTTCAGAGGTAGATGCAGAAAAAAATATATTCAGTTTGCAACCTGATGGAGGTCTGTATAGATGGATTAATAGAACAAGTCCCACACACAGCTAGAAGCTCAATATTTTTTCAGAGGTAGATGCAGAAAAAAGTATATTCAATTTGCAACCTGATGGAGGTCTGTATAGATGGATTAATAGAACAAGTCCCACACACAGCTAGAAGCCCAATATTTTTTCAGAGGTAGATGCAGAAAAAAATATATTCAGTTTGCAACCTGATGGAGGTCTGTATAGATGGATTAATAGAACAAGTCCCACACACAGCTAGAAGCCCAATATTTTTTCAGAGGTAGATGCAGAAAAAAATATATTCAGTCTGCAACCTGATGGAGGTCAGTATAGATGGACTAATACAACAAGTCCCACACACAGCTAGAAGCCCAATATTTTTTCAGAGGTAGATGCAGAAAAAAATATATTCAGTTTGCAACCTGATGGAGGTCAGTATAGATGGACTAATACAACAAGTCCCACACACAGCTAGAAGCCCAATATTTTTTCAGAGGTAGATGCAGAAAAAAATATATTCAGTTTGCAACCTGATGGACGTCTGTATAGATGGATTAATAGAACAAGTCCCACACACAGCTAGAAGCCCAATATTTTTTCAGAGGTAGATGCAGAAAAAAATATATTCAGTTTGCAACCTGATGGAGGTCTGTATAGATGGATTAATAGAACAAGTCCCACACACAGCTAGAAGCCCAATATTTTTTCAGAGGTAGATGCAGAAAAAAATATATTCAGTTTGCAACCTGATGGAGGTTTGTATAGAGGGATTAATAGAACAAGTCCCACACACAGCTAGAAGCCCAATATTTTTTCAGAGGTAGATGCAGAAAAAAATATATTCAGTTTGCAACCTGATGGAGGTCTGTATAGATGGATTAATAGAACAAGTCCCACACACAGCTAGAAGCCCAATATTTTTTCAGAGGTAGATGCAGAAAAAAATATATTCAGTTTGCAACCTGATGGAGGTCTGTATAGATGGATTAAAAGAACAAGTCCCACACACAGCTAGAAGCCCAATATTTTTTCAGAGCTAGATGCAGAAAAAAATTATATTCAATTTGCAACCTGATGGAGGTCAGTATAGATGGACTAATAGAATGATGCTATGCCCAAAAGATTTTACTTCACTAGGTGCAGTAATAAAAATGGTATTCTATACACAGGTGGTATATCTTGCAACACAGATAGGCTACTCCACTGACTAACACACTCTGCAATAGGCCAAAAAGGATTAGCTTTGCTAGATTCAGCCAAATGCTGTGAAAAAAACTTGCACAGCACTGGCTCAGACCTGCCTGGCAAAAACTGATAGGAACTGATGTAACCTAGTCCTGAAAATGACTCCAATTACAATTAGTCTTTACTCCCACAATCTATCTATTTAAGAGCACAGACCTGCCTGATAAAAGTCGTAGGAAATGCTGTAACCTAGTCCTTAAAAGGACTGCAATCACAACTATTCCCTACTCCCAAGCTATCTGTAGATTTGTGCGAAAATTGGCTTGAAATTAACAAGGTATAGCGCACACAGCAACAGCGGTGCCGTCTAACACGCAGCTGCAGCAGTGAGAAAATGGTGGCGACGGGGAAAATGGCTTGGTCTTATAGGGCAAGGACATGTGACATACACTGCCAATGACACATGCCCTTGCTTGTGTGAAAAAAAGCACTTCGCTCCGTGTGTGCGCTGCTGATAGTCTGACAGATTGCACCTCCCCACTGCAAATGCGGGAAAGAGAAAAAAAAATGGAGATCTTCATTGTTCCTGCAGAGATCCATCCCCTGCCCCTCCCCCCACCCCGCTGTACACTCAAACTGTGTATTAACATTAATTTTCATCATTACTGAGAAAAAATCCAGTTATGATTTTGGTGCACGAACAGTTATCGAACATAACCTCGAATAGCCGAATTTTTCTCAAATTGTTCGTGTTCGCCGAACGGCTCGAACACCGCCCAAAACAGCTCGAATTTGAGATTGGCGAACAGTTCGAGTAGAACTACGCTCATCTCTACTCCTGAGTGTCGATTGGTCTCTTCAGGGGCCGGTGTTCGATCATCAGATCTGAATTGGACTTCATCTGTACTTCTTGGTACGAACTCTGGAACCTCAGGACTTAGTTCACTAGCCTGAGGATGGTACATCCCTCTCCTTGCCGGTCCGAGAAATACAACGGTGTGTTCTTCTCCATCGGAACTTTCAAGGTCACTATCCACCTTCTGAGCGTCAGTCTGTGGAGGTCTCTTAGTTGATCTTGGACGATATCGGTCAACTTCTGGGAAGTTTTGTTGTGGTGGGAGATAATCACAGGGTAGTAGTAAATTCCAATGGACTATTCTGGTTTTCTTGTCTCCCGTTTCCAATCGGAGTTCATACACTGGGATGTCATCAGCTTTCCTCCTTACGACCAAATACACCTTGTCTTCCAAGTATGAACAAAGTTTTCCTGGACCGCCTTTCTTACGTACGTTCTTGACTAGCACCCGGCATCCCGGTGCAAATTCTGCTCCATAACATTTTTGATCATAGTACTCCTTACTCTTGATGTGTCCTTGCGTAACCACTTTGGCAGCTATCTTGTATGCCTCTGCCATCCGTTCTTTCCATTTCCGAACGTACTCCGGATACATTCTGTAAGTCTCTGACACTGGAGTATCGAACATGATGTCGATTGCCAGTCTTGGCGATCGTCCATACAATAGGAAAAAGGGTGAGTAACCTGTTGCATCGCTCTTTGTACAGTTATAGGCATGTACCACTTTTGACAGAGAACTCTTCCAGTCTTTCGTCTCATCAGCTGTTAAAGTGCGTAACATTGACAATAATGTCCGGTTAAAACGTTCCACTTGTCCATTACCCTCTGGGTGATAGGGCGCTATGTGGGATCTCTGAATTCTACAGTACTTTCCTAGCTTGGCAAAGAACTGGTTCTCAAATTCTCTTCCT
This sequence comes from Phyllobates terribilis, assembly GCF_046119375.1. Lineage (NCBI taxonomy): Eukaryota > Metazoa > Chordata > Amphibia > Anura > Dendrobatidae > Phyllobates > Phyllobates terribilis. The sequence continues at coordinate 505,625,954 of NW_027362762.1, forward strand.
TGGTCGTTGTGTAACCTCGTAGGGAACCCGAACCTAAAAGCAAAATCATTGAAGATCTTCTCTACCGCTGTTCGAACCGATTTATTGGTGGTGGCATATGCTTGAGCAAATCGAGTGAAATGGTTCATCACCACCAAGATGTATTCGTAACCAACCTTGCACGTTTCGTGATGTAGAAAGTCTATTGAGACCATCTCAAACGCATACGTAGTTTGGATGTTGCCCATAGATGCCCAGGTTGATGTGTTGGGACGTTTATCTTTCAGACACCCACACTCCCTGGTCACGTACCTCTCAATATCTCTCTGCATGTACGGCCAGAAGAAACGTTCACGGATCAAATTTTTTGTCCTTTCCACTCCCAGGTGTCCCATGTTTTCATGGAGTTCTTTGAAGACCAACACCTATGGAATACTGTGGGTAGTACCAATTGCCAGTTTCTTTCTCCTTTACGATACAGGATACCGTCTTCACTGAGGTAGAGCTTCGTCCATTCTTTAATTAAAGCAGAAACTTCTGGTGACTCATTGTCTCTCTCCCATTTACTTGGAAACCGATTTTGGTCCACTTAAAGTAGTATTCTACCAATTATCTAATCTTCCCGTTGTGCTCTATGGATTTTCCATTTTGGTAGTTGTTGAATAGACAGAGGGTGATCTTGTTCTCTGGCTCTTATGGTGGTTTCCACAGTCAACGGACACCACAATGGTGTGTCTTCCTCCTGATAAGCTGCTTGGGTAGTGCTCTCAATTGCTTCCAGACTTCCTCCGAGCATTCTTGCTTGAATTGCTCAGGCTCTAGTGGCATTCTTGACAATCCGTCATCATCTGCATTGCATTTTCCTGGCCTGTACTTGATACTGAAATTGAAGTCAGCTAGTTCAGTGACCCATCTCTGACCTATTACATTCAGTTTGGCAGTAGTGAAGACATAGGTCAAAGGGTTGTTGTCAGTGTATACCTCAAACTCTTTGCTGTAGTAGAGAAAATCTCTAAATCATTCACAGATAGCCCATTTCAATGCCAGGAACTCCTATTTTCCAGAATGTAGATGGTAATTCTTCTCGGTGTCTGTCAGCATTTTAGAACCGTAACCGATGACTCTCAATTTTCCATCTTGATGCTGATGCAGGTACTGACTTTCGGTTTAGTTCCCGGTAATCACAACAGAGTCTCAACGTACCGTCCTTCTTCCTAACACAAACAATAGGAGAGGAATAAGACGACTTCAACTTTTGGACCCAACCTCTGTTGATCAGATCTTGTAAATATTCTTTCACTTCACGATGTAATGGTTTTGGCACAGACATGTAACTTCTGGTTACTGGGGACGTGTCTTTTAAATTGATTTTCAAATGCAACAACGGGATACAGCCTATATCAGAGTCAACTTTGGAGAATGCACACTCTTCTCTCAGCATCTGTTTTGCTACCGCTAGATCTTCAGCACACAAGTGTTCCAGGGATATTGGGGGATCCCACGACCCCGAGGTGGGTTGTGCAATTTCCTCCCCTGGGCAACTCCTGTTCCTTGGTGGGGAGACTGAATTCACTGTAGACCCTGGGCTGGTCTCACACTGGCTGGATATACCATTTTAACGGTTTCGATGTGACCTAACACAGTCTTTGGATCCAGTCTAATTTCATGTTTCGTAGTATTTATCACCGGTACTGTCACTCGAGCAAACCCACCAGTAGGAATCGTAAGCACAGTCTCACCTTGAACTAGGCCTTCCGGAAGTTCTGAGGAGTCTTTTGGCATGAACAGTCTTTTCTGCACTTTTCTTCCCTTTTCTACCTGGACTGTACACCTCACCCCCAACCATTTGGTTTGCAGAGATGACGGTTGGGCGCAAGCCTACCTTGACTTCTTTATGGCCATTGTATTATGTGCTTTCTTTACTCTATGAATCATGTTTTCCACCACAGCGTTGGGTATGGCGAGCGATGTGGCGATTGCATCCACCACCAGCGCCCCTGCCTTGTGTTTTGTGATGACCTCACTAATTACATAATAACCCAGGATAGGATCCTCTGCCACATTCTGATTACTGGTCACGAGAAAAGGTACCAAAAGCTTAATGGTGTTGCCGTTCTTCGTGGCTCTGATTTGGAAAGTCACTTTCCCCAGCCTATAAAGGGGATTGCAGTCTGGTTGACGGCTTTGCCGTGGAGTTCCACTGGTCCCAAGAGTTCTTTTAGTAACCGAAGGCAAGTGTGTGGCAGGTAGCGCCTTCTCCATTCTTCATTTAAAAGGCTCGCTTGAGGTCCTGTGTCCCACAATGCTTTTATTAGGAGTCCATCTAGCTGGCACTGTATAAAGCACTTTTCACCGATTAATGAGGCTCTCTTTACTGACCAAGGAATCCACCTCCCAGGAGTACATCATTTGACTTCCGCACTGGTCATTAAGTAACTGATGCCCCTGTCTCCCTTGCAGCTGTTGTAGACGGGAACACAATTGGGGATAGTACTGATGCAGCCGTTTTACCTCATGCGCTGTTCTGGGGTTTGGTGATATTTGGATTTGCTTCTGGGGTCTCCTCCATGTCGCGGTTACCAGTCGCCCCACACTTGTAACCTCCTGTCTTTTAACCCAAACGACCGTGACCATTGGCATTGCTTGGCATAATGTCCTTCCTCACCACATCTTAGACAGTGGACACACACCGTACTCTGATTTGATGAACGGCACGCTTCACAAGCCGGATATCTTCTGTTTTGGAAACCACTCCTGTGTCTGAGGGATACCGGTTCTCGCCTGGAACGAATCAACTTTTTCACCTCAATCAACTCGGCTCACAGTTCTCCTATTACTTCCTCCCAGTCAGCTCTGGCAGGACTCTCTTTTGTTGGTGATTTAAGGTTCCCTCTCGGAGGCGGCACTGGAGGGTCTCCATGATGATCTTCGGACTGGCCACCCGGGGTCTCCAACTTCAGCTGACTCATTTTGGAGATTTTAGGAGCAGAGCCTTTCTTTAATTTCTGCTCGCTCTCTGACTCCAAACTAGCCTGATTCTTTTTTTCAATTAGGACTTTCTCCAAAATGCCAGGATCTTCTAGGTACTGTTTCAGCTGCAACTTAATATCTTTGCTGATTAATCCCATTCCCAATGATCTCAAGAACTTCTTCTCTAATAGTCCAGCATCACACTTCTCTTCCGCTTCTACATCTCTGGATGCAACAGTCTATCCTTCAGTTCAATTGCTCTGAACAAGAAACTTCGGGGTGATTCATTATTTTTCTGTGAGAGGCTAATGAGTCGGTGGAACAATTCTGAAGTACTCTCTTCTTTATAGTGCCCTCTTAAAATCATCTTCAGCTGTTGCAAGGTCAATTGACTTTTCATTTCTAGCATACTATGGAGGTTCAGTCCTGGGCTGATCGCTTTCACCACCCCCTCAACGATCTCATTTGGCTGGTAGCCTTTCTGTAAGCCTGTATGGATCTGGTGCAACAAGTTACTATAAAACAGTCTCTTTTTCTGTTCACACTCTCCAATCTGTCCCAGGATCTTGAATTCTTTCCGTATGGTGATTTGTGGTGTTACAGAGGACTGTCTACTTGATTTATATAACCCGAGCAGGTTAAAGGTCCTGTCTCAGTCTATCACCCGTTCAGAGGTTTTGGTCGATTCCTGCAGGGCTGTTGTTAGGGCTTTGAATTGTTCTTTCAATTCCTGTGGATGGAAATTCCTACTTTTGGTAATTGGTGCCGCCCCTCCATCCTCCAACTTCAATCTGGTTAGAAACTGTGTTAGTTGCTGGAGGAATGTCCCCATGACGTCTTCAGCTTCTTTCTCTCCAAGCTCATTTATTTTTGCATTAATGACAGCTAACAGTTGCCTGCGGTTGTGTGCTTTGGAAATCTGTTCTACTGACATCTTTTATATGTTCTGCTACTGTTCTCAATTCTTCACAGGTTAACTGAAGAAGCATCTCACTAATTCTGTCCATTTGTATTTCCACATCCATTGCTGCTAGTGAGTTTTTCTTTATGGCTGGTCCCCTTTAACTGGTGTAGCAGAGTTGAGTTGAGGTGCTGTGCTGCTGTGTTTTTCCAGACACTTTTTCTCTTCTCCTTCTACATGCTAATTCACACTCAGGATTCCCCGTACGGGCCACCAATGTTACACACACGCCGCTAGGTTCAGATAGGGGCGAGACAGATTACATTAATTCTTTGGAATCCTTGGGGGACCATTACTCAGGGCAACCATAGACCATATGCTGCAGCTTCTCTCAGGCACACAGGGGTATTGACCCTCAGGCACAGACATGTAGGTTGTTTCACTTGCTGACCAGACACACTTGAAAAGAGGCCTCCTAAACGATAGAACAGTAGCATTTAATAAGAAGCTGCACAGTCTGTGCAAGTTAAGTCTTATGATCAACAGGCTCCAGTGACAAACAGTAGTTTCTTTAGCAGCACAGCAGTTCACAGTCTTCCCAGTAGTACAGGACAGCACAGTTCTAACGCAAAGGCACATTAATGAACACAGCATTCCTTACAGCACAGTGAGATGGAGGAGGGGGGGGGATTTGCTGAGGGAGTTAATCCCTGTGACACAGTTCCTTCCAGTCCTTATCTTTCTGCCTGACAATACTCTGCACTGTTAGTTCAGGAACTCTACCTGACCTGTGCTTAGCTTCACTCCTGACTTGAATCCTTTTCACTTGCAGGGGCACTTCTGTGAGATACAGAACACACATATCACCTTTCTCTTCAGCCAGACAGTAAACAACTTCCCCACAATCTGCCTGGGACTCTGCTAAAACACTTCCCTTTGCCTGTGACTGTGTTAACCCCTCTAGTTGCTGGATGCTTCTGGAGAACAACACTTCCTGTCTTATGTGCTTGTGTTACTTCTAATAGTTGCTGAATGCTTTTAAAGCAACAACACTACTTTTGCATGTCATACTCTGCAACAGCACTACTTCTAGGTGTTACAGGAAGACACATATTGTTTAACATCTTTTTAGCAATTGGGCCACCAAAAGAAATGAGACATAATTTTTTTTTTTATTTCTTTGTGTCCTTGTAACTTAGAGTCATGGATTAGTTTTAATACTTTAAGTCTCACAGTTTCTGGAACATAGATTCAATGATTATGAGCCCATACTTTATTTTGAAAGGTAAGAGATATATCATCTGGTGGATGAAAAGAATTGGGTCTGTCTCGTATGCTTCCCGTATATCTTCTAGCAAGTCTTTGTTATGGATTACCCACAGGAAGTTGGACTCAGGCAGAATAGTTGTTGGTTTTGCTGCTGTAGAAGGATCTTTGGAGAAGATACTAGGTAAAGCATCAGCCTTACCGTTACGGTAGCCAGGCCTGTAAGATATAACAAAGTTGAATCGGTTCAGAAAGAGGCTCCATCGAGCCTGGCGAGGGGAAAAATATTTGGAAAACCTGATAAATTCAAAGTTATGATGGTAAGTTAGAACAACAATTTGTTGAGCTGCTCCTTCTAGATGAAGTCTCCATTCCTTGAAAGCAGCAATGATAGTTAAGAGCTCTTTATTCCCCACATCATAATTCTTCCGAAAACAGTCAAACTTCTGGAGAAATAAGCACAAGGATGTAGCAAATCTTTTATTCCTGTTCTTTGTGATAGAATGGCCCCTACTACACCATCTGAAGCATTCACTTTTACAATAAAGGCATATTCAGAATTGGGATGAATTAGTATAGGAGCTGTGGTGAACTTCGTCTTCAGGCAAGAAAAAGCATCTTGAGCTTGAGGAGACCAACAAATGATATGCCTTTCTTTGTTAATTTGGTGATTGGTGCAGATATACCTGAAAAATTCTTTATGAAACGTTTGTAAAAATTGGCAAAGCCCACAATCCGTTGGACTTCTTTCATGTTTTTTGGCGTTGGCCACTCAGTGATAGCTTGAACCTTGCTAGAGTCCATTTGCAATCCATGAGTAGAGATTATATAGCCCAACAACTGGATCTCTGTTTAATGAAACTTACATTTTTTCAGCTTTATATAAAGATGGTGGGTTCTTAGACGCTCTAGCACAGTTTTCACATGATTCTGATGCTCTTCTGCAGAATTAGAAAAGATTAGTATATCATCCAGATAAATGACTACAAATTGATCAAGCAAGTCTCTGAAAATGTCATTACCGAAATGCTGAAACATTGCAGGAGCATTGCACATTCCAAACGACATGACTAAGTACTCAAAGTGTCAATAACGTGATCTGAATACCGGTTTCCATTCATCACCTTTTCTAACACAAACCAAGTTGTATGCCCCTCAAAGATCCAGTTTTGTGAACAACTTTGCATGATGAACTGTGTCCCGCAACTCAGGGATCAAAGGCAGAGGGTAATGATTCTTTACAGTGATGTTGTTCAATTCTCTGTAATCGACTCAGGTCCTTAAGGTCCTTTTGTTTTTGACAAAAAATATCAGCGCACCTGCTGGTGATGAAGATGGACGAATAAATCCTTTGGCTACATTTTCATAGATGTATTCATTGAGTGTTTTTAATTCCTGCTCCGCCAGTGAGTAAATGCTTCCAAAGGGTATTGCTGCTTTAGGCAATAGATCAATCGGACAATCATACGGCCAATGAGGAGGAAGTTTGTCTGCATTTTCCTTGTCACCTAAACCAGTAAATTCCTTATATATAGATGGTAGTTTAGAAGTTTGTTGAGGATCCTTTACAACTTCTTCATTTGGTCAAGCCTGTGGGGACAGGACAGTAGATGGAAAAGACACTTCTTTGTGTCTCCAATCGATTGTGGGATTTTGAGTCTGTAGCCATGGAAACCCCAGGATTATTGGAAAATGTGGAGATGAGATTAGTAAGAAGGATAACACCTCATAGAGATTAGGTTCCATAACTTTTTCTAAGAGTTCAGTCTCTTTATTCACTGGTCCCCTGTGAATCTCCGGACACAGTTTCCATGATAATAGATGAAAGTCTGTTTTGAATTTTTACCTAATGTTCCTTTGTGAAACAGATGTACATAAAATTTCCGTTTGCTCCTGAATCAACCTCGGCAGATGTGGAAATCCATTGAGAATCAGCTTGAAACTTGATAGGAAGCAATAAGAGTCCTTATTTTCTTTTTTAATGTTGGGTGCAATAGAAGAAATTGAATGGATGACAGCATTCATTGGAGGCGCTGGTTCAGACAAGACTGATTCTTCATCAGAAAAGTTGGGATCCGCTACCACTGCAACTGTTTTACGTAGTCGAGAAGGACAATTGACGCGAAAGTGGTCAGTCTTGCCACAATAAAAAATACTGATTTTCCCAAAGTCTGTGTTCTTTTCTCTCAGCACTTTCACATTTTAACAGGCTGTTGACCTGTATAGATTCAACTTCAGATATATGAGGACTCTTTATCTGAAAGTCTCTTGGACTGGTAGTTGAACTAGAGGGATAATGCATATTGTTGTGGGACCAGTTTGAATTCCACTTTTCCTATCTTCTCACTGATAATCGGTTGTCTATACAAATACGATGGTGAATGAAGTCATCAAAATTTGTGGGCGCATCAGCCTGGGCTAGTTCATCTTTGAGTACGCTGGAGAGTCTGTTCTTAAAAAAAAGATAATTTTTCAGCATTATTCCATTCAGTATCAATCACCCACGATCTGAATTCTGTGGCGTACTCTGCAAAAAAGTGTTTACTTGACGTAGCGCCATCAGTGTAGCTGAAACTTTTGCACAATGATTAGGGTCATCAAACACCTGGCTCTTGGCTGCTAGGAAAGCCTCCAGATCATTAAGTAGGGCTGGCCCAAGCCAATGCTTTATGTTTCAGTAGCATAATGATACACAATACTTTTGATCTGTCAGTATGGAAGTGAGCAGGGTATGTACCAAAGTACAATCTGCACTGGTTGATTAATTCACGAAATTTGTCATGGTCTCCACCAAATCTGAAAGGTGACAGTGGAAGGGTGGGTGGAGGGGCTGGAACAATATGTTGATTTTGTAGGTGAAGGATATGTTTAGACGGCAATGCAATCTCATTGGCTAGATCTTGTACAATATTCTGTAGATCCTGTGTAGCTTGTCCAAAATTTGAATCTTAGGAGTTGTCTGATTTTCAAATGCCGTGTATTTTTTTTTTAGTGTTTGCGTATCTGCATAGATGTTGGTAAGCAAACAGCTTATCTTAGTTACACGCACCTCCAATTTTCCTCCCTAGGCGGTGTCCATGATGAAGGCTTGAGTATCCTGTTACGATACTGGCGTAGTAGTGCTGGAAACCAGTGACTGAAGGAGCACAAGCAGGAAAAGCAAGTGGTAGTAGTAGAAGTTCTTGGAGATAGCAAGGAGTTATAGGAAACAATCCGTCGATAAATTAGAACAGACTGGGTAAGAATGTTCAGTAGCTGGAAACTGAAGCTAAGCTAACAGCTAGACACAATACTCAAGCAATGAATTAGAGATCCATGTGGCTTTAAGTAGGCTTAAACAGGACACAAGATGGATTCCATAGATTCAGAATCCGCCATCTTTGAAAATGGCAATTGTAGAACACAACAGCAGCCTCCAGTGGTAAGGAATGAAACTGCAGCACAATTATTAAAGTGAAAAATAGCAGCCAAAAGTGGTCAAACTGTAGAAGGTAACAGAATTCCTGACAGCAGAAGGGGCATGAAATAATTTGTTCAATTTTCCGGCCCCTCTGTTGTTCGCAGTTACCCGTACAGTCCTCATTCAATTTTCTGATTGCCACTATGAAAGCTGAAATGATGTCATGACCTTACACGCAGAACCATCCCAAGTCTCATCAGCGTTAGAAGACTCGGTCTAGCGAATGAGGCCCGGGAATTTCAGTTCTTGTGATGGTGATAAGAAGATGCAGCGAGGACTGGACAGGTTACAGTGAGGGGCCAGAGAGGGAGTATAAGGATTTTTTTATTTATAACATCTTACTTTTATGATACTCTGGGGGCTATAAAGGCACTAGAGCATAATAGGAGACATTATATTTGCAATGATTAACTTTTCTGTGAATCAAATTCTCTTGGAAAAATAGCGCAAATGGGTCAGTTCGAATTTTGCCTGATCTACTCCTTTCTGTTTGAATATGTTTAATAAAGTTGTGATCAACCAGGTTAACCCAATAACTTTCCATGTTGAGCTTTAATTTGAGGTTATTTGATTTATGCTCAGGTGGACAGTTAATTACCCTATAGCAATTGAGGTGCTCCTAGCAGTCTACTTTTCCCTATACACTATTTCACATGCACTGTTCACTTTTTAATAAATGTGGTTAATACAGCACTTCCAATAAAACATGTTATTTTTATTTAAGGCAAAGTCCATCCATAAAAGGTATATAGTTCTATACAGAGTCCACACAAATAAATGGATAAGTATATCATCTAAGTGAAAAGTTCCAAAGGAGGTACATTTAAAATAGCAGTTGACGCGTTTCAAAGTGATACTTCTTATTCTTAACCTGTTATGAATAAGAAGTATCACTTCCAAATGTATCAACCCCTATTTTGAATGTACCTCCTTTGGGACTTTTCCCTCAGATGATTTACTTATCCATATATTTGTATGGACTCTGTATGGAACTATTTATGCCTTTAATTAAAATTACATGTTTTAATGAAAGTGCTGGATCGACAGCCTTTTTTATATAGACTGTTTTCCTTGGAATTTAGATCATTGCACTCCTGAACTTGTGGATGGGTGAGATGATCATCTATTTTTCTTTTGCTACTGTTCACTTTTTGCATTTCACTAGTGTTGAGCCACCCCCGTAGTGTTCGAGTTCGGTTCGGTTCGTCGAACTGTTCGTCGAACACCGTTAAAACCAATGGCAGGCAAACAAAAACACATAGAAACACATAGAAAACACATTCAAAGGTGTCCAAAACCTGACAAACTGTTCAGAAGACAAAACTAACACATGGAAAAGTGACAAGTACATATAGTCATGCGAAAAGAAAAGAGGTGGAGGAGTAAAAGGAGGGGGAGACACAGATATAGGCATGTCATGCCCTTCTAAAACCAAAAAAGTGCGAAGCCGACACGGCCAGTCCGTTCCTGCCCGTGCGACCTCTGTGTCGCCGGGTTTGTGCCAGAGCTGCGGTGGACCCTGACGGCCAGCACCCCTCTCCAAATACTGGTGCCTGTCCGCTGGTGGGTCGAGCGAGACCCCTGCGGTGGAGGCAGGTCTAAGTTTTTTAATTTAAATTGTCTCTCTAATTTGAATGAATACACTTTAAATCCTTTTACAAGGATCTATTGGAGGGCAAGTCTCATGCCAGCAGCCGTGTAATTCCAGCTCCAGTAGCGTCCACTAAAGCTGCTGCAGTTAAAAAGCTTTTATAAGGATCGAGCTCGGCGGTCCACTGCAAGGCGTCCTACCGCCAGTCCCAGCCCCTATGCCTTGGGGTGCCTCCCCGATGCTCTTCACTGAGTGTCCCAGGGGCCAGAACCATTTCCTTTGGAAAAATTAAGTGTCCAAACTACAGGTGGTGTAGCTTGCTTAACAGCTGGGATAATCCGCTGACTAGCAGACACTGCTACTAGGCACAAAGTATTTCCTGGGCTAGATGCAGTTAAAAATTTGTAATTAGATACTCTCGTTGGATGCTGAGAAAGCACTCCATAGAGTCTCCTGGCACGCCATATATTATTCCCTTAAAAAGCTTGGGGTAGGGGTCTAGCGGACCCTTTTAAAGGCAAAATCACGGCCCTGTATCGCAATACGTCACCTAGGCTGAAGATAAATGGAACATTTTCATCACCTTTCATAATCACCAATGGGACAAGGCAGGGATGTCCTCTGTCCCCTCTCTTATACATCCTAGTGACGGAGCACCTGCTCTCATCAATTCGCCATAACCCCAATATTAGGTGGATTGAGGTGGGAGGCACCGAGTACAAGAGCTCTGCATTTGCTGATGATGTCCTAGTATATATCACTCAATCACATATATCCATCCCTGCTGTTATGGCTGAAATAGATCACTTTGTTACATGGTCAAATTTTAAAATCAATACAGCGAAGTCTGAGGCCCTCGATGTCTCCCACCCCAAATCCATACAGGATTCCATCCAGTCCAACTTTCCCTTTGCCTGGCCCTCACAGGGTGTCAAATACTTAGGAATTCCTATTCATAGAGACCTCTCCCGTCTATGTTATCTTCATTTTGGGCCCTTTATTGAACAACTCCATACAGACCACGGTTGGCAAGTTAGAACTGTAAGATTCACTACGTGAACCACTGGTGTTTTGTGGAAAAGCACATGTACACTGTGTTCCAAATTATTATGCAAAAAGTGTTTAGGAGTGATAAGGTAAGAATTTTTTTGTTTGTCAGTTAAACTCATTGATGGTGATGTGTGTCAGGACTCTTTATATCACTGTAAGCAATTGCAGACACCTGTGCTAATTAGTTTGGCAGGTGTGTCCAATGAAAGGCAAGACTACTTAAGAAGGCTGTCCCACATTATTAAGTAGCCTACATTTTCTGCCAAAATGGGAAAGAAAAAGGATGTGTCGGCTGCTGAGAAGCAACAAATTGTGGACTGTTTAGGTCAAGGCATGACTACAAATCAACATTGCCAAGACACTTCATCCTGATCATCGCACAATCAAGAAGCATGTAGCTGATTCACAGTACACATGTGTGCGTGCTGATAAGGGAAAATTGAGGACTCTTTCCTACAGGCAATTACGTCAGGTTAAAAGAGCAGCGGCAAAAAAGCCTTGTGATAGCAGCAGACAAGTTTTTGAAGCTGCTGGTGCCTCCAACGTCCCCCGAACAACAAGATGCAGAGTCCTTCAGAGGTTTGCAGCTGTGCGTAAGCCATCCAGTCGACCTCCTGTATCCACTGCACACTAGCAGAAACGGCTCCAGTGGGCCAAACAATACATGAAGACTGACTTCAAAACTGTTTTGTTCACCGATGAGTGCAGTGCAAAGCTCGATGGTCCAGATGGATGGAGTGGAGGATGGCTAGTTGATGGACACCCCACACAAACATGGCTACAGCGCCAACAAGGAGGAGGTGGAGTAATGTTTTGGGCTGGAATCATGGGGAGAGAGATTGTTGGCCCCTTTAGGATCTCTGAAGGGGTAAAGATGAACTCCATAAGGTATGTGGAGTTTCTCAAATAGCACTTCCTGCCATGGTTCAAGAAGAAGAACCATGTATTCCACAGCAAGATCATTTTCATGCATGATAATACACCGTCTCATGCTGCACGTAACACATCTGCATCTCTGGCTGATATGGGCATAAAAGGGGACAAACTTATGTTGTGACCCCCATGCTCCCCTGACCTCAACCCCATTCAGAACCTCTGGAGCATCAGCAAAAGGAGTGTCTATGATAGCGGGAGGCAGTTCACATCTAAGCAACAGCTCTGGGAGGGTATTCTGTCCTCATGCAAAACAATTGAAGCAGAAACCATCCAAAACCTGACAAATTCAATGGACGAGAGAGTTGAGAAGCTCCTTTCGAACAAGGGGTCCTATGTGCAAATGTAACATCACCTAGAATAAAGTTTTGAGTTGAAAACTGTTTGATTTCAGTTTCTAATAACCTGCTAATGCTTATAATTTCAAAAATGACCATTTTTTTGTTCTTTATTAAAATGAAAAGGTTGAACGAAGAGTGTGGGGGATCTAAGAGTGTGGCAACCAAGTAGTCAGGATTACTTCGAATTCTGACAATCTGAGGGTCATGTTGCAGGTAGTGCAGCAAGAAGGCACTCATGTGTCTTGCGCATCTAGGAGCCCCAAAATTATTTTCCGGGCTAGATGCAGCTAAAAATTATTATTAATTTGAAAGCTGGTGGAGCTTAGTATAGATGGCCTAATAGAATCAGTACTGCAAACTGCTACAAAGCCCAAATAATTTTCCAGCCAAGATACAGATAAACATGATTAGTAATTTTTAATCTGGTGGAGTTTAGTATAGATGGCCTAATAGAATCAGTACTGCACACTGCTACAAGGCCCAAATTATTTTCCAGCCAAGATACAGATAAACATGATTAGTAATTTTAAATCTGGTGGAGTTTAGTATAGATGGCCTAATAGAATCAGTACTGCACACTGCTACAAGGCCCAAATTATTTTCCAGCCAAGATACAGATAAACATGATTAGTAATTTTAAATCTGGTGGAGTTTAGTATAGATGGCTTAATAGAATCAGTACTGCACACTGCTTCAAGGCCCAAATTATTTTCCAGCCAAGATATAGATAAACATGATTAGTAATTTGAAAGTTTAAAACGGTTGGTGAGGTGATTTTAACAAATCATCAAGCTTTTACTCTCCCCAGGATGACACAGGGGTCGAAAAGTCGTTTCGGATCCATGATTTGTTCATCTTTATGAACGTGAGTCTGTCTACATTATCAGTGGAGAGCCGCGTGCGCTTATCTGTCAGCACACCACCAGCAGTGTTGAACACACGTTCAGACAGAACGCTGGCTGCGGGGCATGACAAGATCTCCAAGGCGTAAGTGACAAGCTCTGGCCATTTATCCAGATTGGAAGCCCAAAAAGAGCAAGGGTTCAGTGACACAGTCATGGCTTCAATGTTTACTTGGAGATACTCCTGTACCATCATCTCTAGGCGTTGACTATGTGTCAGACTTCTTGTCTCCTGTGGCCTTGCAAAGGATGGGCTAAAAAAGTGGTGAAATGATTCCGCAAAATTGATGTTACCAGCAGATACTGTGTTTCTGTTACGTTTTGAGAGCTGAACACTCGACGGTCCCACGGTTGGCAAGTTGGAACTGTGAGATTCACTACGTGCACCACTAGTGTTTTGGGGAAAAGCACATGTAAGATTCTGCAACAGTCTCTGCTGATACTCCTGCATGCGTGCATCTCTTTCTATGCCAGGAATAATTTCTGCAAATTTACTTTTGTACCGGGGATCTAACAGAGTGGCAACCCAGTAGTCAGGATTATTTCTAATTCTCACAATTCGAGGGTCATGTTGCAGGTAGCGCAGCAAGAAGGCACTCATGTGTCTTGCGCATCTAGGAGCACCAAGTCCCTGTTGTGCTGGTAACATAGTTACATAGTAACATAGTTTTTAAGGTTGAAGGAAGACTAAGTCCATCTAGTCCAACCCATAGCCTAACTTGTTGATCCAGAGGAAGGCAAAAAAAAACCATGTGGCAAACACTAAGCTCCACATTGGGGAAAAAAATTCCTTCCCGACTCCATACGACAATCAGACTAGTTCCCTGGATCAACGCCCTATCAAGGAATCTAGTATTTATAACCTGTAATATTATACTTTTCAAGAAAGGCATCCATGCCCTTCTTAAATTTTAACAGTGAATCACTCATTACAACATCATGCACAGAGAGTTCCATAGACTCACTGCTCTTAGAGTAAAGAATCCCCGTCTGTGATTATGTTTAAACCTTCTTTCCTCCAGACGTAGAAGATGCCCCCTTGTCCCTGTCTCAGGCCTCAGAGTAAAAAGATCAGTAGAAAAGTCTTTGTACTGTCCACTCATATACTTGTACATAGTAATAAGATCACCCCTAAGCCTTCTTTTTTCCACAGTAAATAACCCCAACTGTAATAACCTGTCTTGGTATTGCAGACCCCCCAGTGCTCTAATAACCTTGGTCGCTCTACTCTGCACCCGCTCTAGTTCAGCTATGTGTAATATAAAATTGTCCCCCACTGTATTGATTTCCCTGCAGAGTTTAGTGTCATCTGCAAATATTGAAATATTACTCTGTATGCCCCCTACAAGGTCATTAATAAATATGTTAAAAAGAAGGGGGCCCAATACTGACCCCTGTGGTACCCCACTGTTAACTGAGACCCAGTCTGAGTGTGTTCCATTAATAACCACCCTTTGTTTCCTATCACTGAGCCAATTCTTAACCCACATACATATATTTTCCCCTATCCCCATTGTTCTCATTTTATGTATCAACCTTTTGTGTGGAACCGTATCAAAAGCTTTTGAAAAGTCCATATACACAACATCCACTGCATTTCCTTGGTCCAGTCCAGAACTTGCCTCCTCATAAAAACTGATCAGATTAGTTTGACAGGAACGGTCCCTCGTAAACCCATGTTGATATTGGGTCATGAGGTTATTTTTCTTCAGATACTCTAGTATAGCATCTCTTAGGAAACCCTCCAGGATTTTACCCACAGTAGAGGTTAAGCTTACCGGCCTATAATTTCCAAGTTCAGTTTTTGTCCCCTTTTTGAATATTGGCACCACATTTGCTATACGCCAGTCCTGTGGTACAGACCCTGTTATTATGGAATCTTTAAAGATTAAAAATAATGGTCTATCTATGACATTACTTAATTCCTGCAGTACTCGCGGGTGTATCCCATCCGGGCCCAGGGATTTGTCAACTTTAGTGATTTTTAGACGCCGCCGTACTTCCTGCTGGGTTAAGCAAGTGACATTTACTGGAGAATTTTTGTTATCACTAATCATGTTTTCTGTCATGCGATTTTCTTGTGTAAATACGGTTGAAAAAAAAATCATTTAGCATATTGGCTTTTTCCTCATCCTCATCCACCATTTCACCCAGACTATTTTTAAGGGGGCCAACACTATCATTTTTTAGTTTTTTACTATTTATGTAGTTAAAGAATATTTTGGGGTTATTTTTACTTTCTCTGGCAATGATTCTCTCTGCCTTAATCTTTGCTGCCTTGATTTGTTTTTTACATAATTTATTTAATTTTCTATATTTATTTAATGCCTCATCACTACCTACTTGCTTTAGTTCTCTAAATGCTTTCTTTTTGGCACTTATTGCGCCCCTTACAGCTCTATTTAGCCATAGTGGTTTCCTCCTATTTCTAGCATGTTTATAGCCCATAGGGTATATATTGTACACAGGTCCTATTCAGGATGTTAATAAATGTCTCCCATTTGCTTTGTGTAGTTTTATGTCTCAGGATATCGTCCCAGTTTATTGCACTAAGATCATCTCTTAACCGTTGGAAATTTGCCTTCCTGAAGTTTAGTGTCCTTGTAACCCCTCTACTACACATCTTATTAAAGGTTACATGAAAACGTATTATTTTGTGATCACTATTACCCAAGTGACCCCCAACTCGTATATTTGATATGCGGTCTGGCCTATTGGTTAATATTAGGTCTAGCAGTGCCCCCCTTCTTGTTGGGTCCTGAACCAGTTGTGAAAGGTAATTGTCTCTCAAAGTAGTCAAAAACCTATTTCCTTTGCTTGAACTACATGTTTCTGTCCCCCAATGTATTTCAGGGTAGTTGAAGTCTCCCATAATAATGACTTCTCCTTGAGTCGCTGCTTCATCTATTTGCTTTACGAGGATATTCTCCGCTACTTCCATTATTTTTGGAGACTTATAACAAACTCCTATCAGTATTTTATTATTTTTTCCCCCTCCCCTTATCTCCACCCACAGGGACTCTACATTTTCATTAGATTCACATATATCCTCCCGCAAGACTGGTTTTAAGGATGATTTTACATATAAACACACACACCCCCCCTTGGTTGTTTGTACGGTCATTTCTGAACAGACTATAGCCCTGTAAATTAACTGCCCAGTCATGGCTCTCGCCCAGCCACGTCTCAGATATCCCTACCATGTCATAATTATTTTCCAACAAGATTAATTCTAATTCCTCCATTTTGTTGGTGAGGCTTCTGGCATTAGTGTACATGCATTTTATGTATCTCTCTGTACCTCTATTCCTTCTTACTTTATTGACTGTTCTAAGCCCACCCCCAATTTCTTTATTTGTGCCCAGGTCACTATCTGCACTATCTTCCCCACCTATAAAATGAATACCCTCCCCCCCAATCCCTAGTTTAAACACTCCTCCAACCTTCTAGCCATTTTCTCCCCCAGCACAGCTGCACCCTCCCCATTAAGGTGCAGCCGGTCCCTAGTGTAGAGTCTGTAGCCAACTGAGAAGTCGGCCCAGTTCTCCAGGAACCCAAATCCCTCCTTCCTACACCAGTTCTTGAGCCACTTATTTATCTCCCTAATCTCCCGTTGCCTCTCTGGCGTGGCACGTGGTACCGGTAGTATTTTAGAGTATACCACCTTGGAGGTCCTTGCTTTCAGCTTGCAGCCTAATTCCCTGAAATCATCTGTAAGGAACTTCCACCTACCTCTAACTTTGTCATTTGTGCCAATGTGCACCATGACCGCTGGGTCCTCACCAGCCCCTCCCAGTAATCTGTCAACCCGATCAGCGATGTGCCGGACTCGAGCGCCAGGTAGGCAGCACACTGTTCGACGATCCCTGTCTTTGTGACAGATTGCCCTATCTGTTCCTCTAATAATTGAGTCCCCCACTACCAGCACCTGCCTGGCCTGCCCTACTCTCCTATTTCCCTCTTTACTGGAGCTGACACTCCTCCGGCTTTCAGGGGACATGCCTTGCTGCAGTAGTGCTACCCCTGTACCGTCCCTCCCCTCATCTGCCAACTTTGCAAACTTATTGGGGTGTGCCAGATGAGGACTAGCCTCCCTGGCACTCTTCCCTCTACCACCCCTTCTAACTGTCACCCAACTAGCGACCTCACTGTCCTGCAGCTCCCGACTACCACCCTCCCCCACATCTACCCCAGTGAGCTGCTGCTCAGTGAGCAGCAGACTCCTTTCCATGTTGTCAATGGTTCTCAGTATTGCCAGCTGCTCATTTAGATCCAGTATCTGGGCTTCCAAACGCACAACGTGCACACATCTAGCGCAGCAGTAAGCAACCTCGACCGGCTGTTCAAGGAATACATACATGTGGCAAGATGTACACTGGATAGCATTGTCAATAATGGAGCTCATTTCCTAATGGGGATTGCAATATATAGAATGTTAAGTAAAAAGTAAAGTAAAGAAATTAATGAAATACAGTCAGCAATTCAGTCCAAAGTCCTCCCTTCCAAACTCCCTGAATACAAAGTCACTGAAAAACAAGTCACACACTAACTTTCGTTCGTACTTACGCTCCGGACACACGCAGCTCGTTCACACTCGCAAACTAAGAGATTTAAAGAGTTTTTTTTTTTTTTTTTTCTCTTTTCCAGCAATGCACCCTTCACCTCAATGCACTTCCAAAAGTGTGAGGTAACAATCATGCTTCCTTCCTCTGCCCTCTCACCCCAACCTCGCACAACAGAAATGTGTTCAAGGTCTCCCTCATCTGATGAGTCTTCCATCAGTTCGTCCTCCACTCCTTCCTTGGCTCCTGCACCTTCCTCACTAGTTTGGCTGCTACCATGCGCCCTGGTAAAACCATCTCCCCACCCTCACATGCCTGCCGCCTTGGTGCTGCCGACCCTCTGGACCTTGCAGATGTTAGCCCTTCCGCATACAACTCCTCCTCTACTTCCTCCACCTCCTCTTGTGCCACCACCTGACTCCGAATTCTATTTAACATGTGCCCCAGCATGTAAATCACCGGAATAGTCATGCTGATAATGGCATCGTCAGCACTAAACATCTTCGTCGCCATTTTAAAACTGTGCAGATGGGTGCATAGGTCCCTGATCTGAGACCACTCCTCCAGCGTGATTTGCCCCACCTCTAGATCTCGTTGGCCCAGGCTATAAATCAGAACATATTGCACCAGGGCTTGTCGGTGCTGCCACAGTCGCTGCAACATGTGCAGAGTTGAATTCCACCGGGTAGGCACATCGCATTTTAGCCGGTGAAGTGGCAGGCCCAACGACTTCTGTAGAGATGTAAGTCGCTGAGCTGCGGGATGCGAACGGCGGAAGTGAGCACACAGCGACCGTGCCCTCTGCAGAAGGACATCTAGTCTGGGATAGTGGGCTAAAAATTGCTGGACAACCAGGTTCAACACGTGAGCCGTAAAAGGCACGTGTGTGACATTGCCCCGGCGAAGGGCCGCACCCAGGTTTGCAGCATTGTCGCACACGGCCTTCCCTGGTTGCAGGTCCAGCGGAGACAACCATTCATGAAACTGGTTCTCCAGAGCTGACCACAACTCCTCAGCTGTGTGATTCACATTTCCCAGACTTTTCAAAGTAAAAATCGCCTGATGACGTTGAGCCCTGCTGCCAGCATAGTAAGGAGGTGTGCAGGATCCCTTCTGCGCAGTTAGAAAGCTTGTGGCATGACCAGACAGGCTTTTTGTGCAGGTGGAGGACCGAGAAGAGGTTGAGGAGGCAGAAGCAGTGGAGGAACTTTGAGATAAAGAGGATTGACGCACAACTCGTGGGGACGGCAAGACTTGGACAGCAGCCCCTTGTCCTGCTGTCACCATAGCAACCCAGTGCCCAGTCAGTGACATGTAACGCCCCTGTCCATGCCTATTCATCCAAGAGTCTGTGGTGAAATGCACCCTGTCACACACAGAGTTTCTCAAAGAAGCGGTGATGTTGTGTGCGACATGCTGGTGCAGAGCAGGCACACCTTTCTTTGAGAAGTAGTGCCGACTGGACATATGGTACTGGGGCACTGCGACGGACATAAGGTCTCGAAAATCCTTTGTGTCCACCAGGTGGAAAGGAAGCATTTCTGTAGCCAAGAGCTTGCAGATGGTGAAATTCAACCTCTTAGCTTTCTCATGGCTAGGAGGAAATGCTATTTTACTTGTCCACATCTGAGGGACCGAGGGCTGGCTGTTGTGCTTAGACGGGGTTGAGAAGGGTGTCCCCGGCAAACTGCCGGTCTGTGAGGAAGATGCAGGCGGACATGTTAGGTTGCCTTGATCCAAAGGTGGTGCTATCGATGTCGGAGAGCGCTGAACACCAGCTGGTGTTTCCACCTCCAAAGAAAATGATGACCTGCCAATCACGCTGGCTGTTGCGGGTAAAGAGGTGGCAGGTCTGCGTCCCAAAACAGGTGTGACTGCTGTCCCACCAGTCACAGAGGATGAAGAGTCCGCGGATGCACAAGATGTGGCAGACGGTGGTTGGCCCGTCTGGCTAGGCTGCATTGTAGCACAGTGAGCTTCCCACTGCAACTTATGCTTCATATCCATGTGCCGGTTCAAGCATGAAGTACTCAAACTATGTATTTTTTGGCCTCTACTAAGCTTTTGCTGACAAATGTTACAGATAACATGAGTTGGGTCATCTTTATCGATCTGAAAAAATGCCCAGGCTATGCAAGGCTTAGCACCCATGCGACCTGAAGAGCCACCACGACTTGTGGTCAGAGGCAGAGTTGTGTTTGAGGATGCAGTTGTTGACGTGCTTCCAGTACTACGTCTCTGTCCAGGAAGGCGCAACCTGACCTCGTCGTCACTAGCATCCTCCTCCACCTCCTCTGCTGACCTCATCTCTTGGCTGACTGTGGGTTGACAGTAAGTGGGATCTCCAACCTCGTCATCATCACCCTGTGTGTTATCCCACCCGTCGTCCTCAGAGCCAACCTCTTCCTGCCCTGACAAAAACTAAAGATGAGCAGGGGGTTGGACCAGATGACCCAGGAGGTCCCTTCCAACTCTACCATTCTATGATTCTATGATTCTCCAATCAGGTATTTGAGTCTCATCATCGTCTTCCTCATTGTCTCCACCAACAGGAGTTACAGTTTGGGAACGAGGGTCTACATTATGGTCAGAACCTTCTGCGTCTGGTCCTGGATCCGACTCATAAAGATTCTGGGCATCAGTGCAGATGATTTCTTCATCTGGATTCACAGAAGCGCTGGAGCTGACCTCTGATTCCCAGGCTATAGTATGAGTAAACAGTTCTGCAGACTCAACCATCTGTTCTACCCCATATTCAGATGGGCAGCTGGAGACTTGGGAGCTGTGAGGTAGCAAGTGTGATTGGGGTGACACCTCAGAGGACTGGAGTATTTGTGATGTTGAAGTTGAGGTGGAGGAGAGCCCACTTAAAGGAGCACTTGATATCTGTTGAAGCACCTGCTGTTTTTGTGCCTCATCTGGAATTTGTTGCGATTGGCTTGGCCGTAAGAAAGGGATCGTATCACGTTTTCCGCTAAAAGAAGTAGACATCTTAGTTTGGCTGGAAGATGGTCTTTCTTCTGCAGATGTTACTGTTGCTTTAACACCTACCCCATGGACACAACTTTTTATCCCTTCCCAACACGCCTATTCACCTTTCCACCAGCAGCAGGCCTTTTTCCACTTATTTTGAAGGTTAACTGATTCAGTACTCTGGAGCTGTTTGCACAAAAAACAATGGATGGGAACCAAGCAGAGCTGAGTGGCCAAACTGTGGTATTAGCCCAAAAGTATTGGCTGGGATAGATGCAGATAAAAATTATTTTGAATTTGCAACCTGATGGAGGTTAGTATAGATGGACTAATAGAACAAGTCCCACACACTGCTTGAAGCCGAAATAGTTTTTCAGAGCTAGATGCAGAAAAAAATTATATTGAATTTGCAACCTGATGGAGGTTAGTATAGATGGACTAATAGAACAAGTCCCACACACTGCTACAAGCTGAAATAGTTTTTCAGAGCTAGATGCAGAAAAAATTATATTGAATTTGCAACCTGATGGAGGTTAGTATAGATGGACTAATAGAACAAGTCCCACACACTGCTACAAGCTGAAATAGTTTTTCAGAGCTAGATGCAGAAAAAATTATATTGAATTTGCAACCTGATGGAGGTTAGTAAAGATGGACTAATAGAACAAGTGCCACACACTGCTACAAGCTGAAATATTTTTTCAGAGCTAGATGTAGAAAAAAAAGTATATTGAATTTGCAACCTGATGGAGGTTAGTATAGTTGGACTAATAGAACAAGTCCCACACACTGCTAGAAGCCGAAATAGTTTTTCAGAGCTAGATGCAGAAAAAAATTATATTGAATTTGCAACCTGATGGAGGTTAGTATAGATGGACTAATAGAACAAGTCCCACACACTGCTACAAGCCAAAATAGTTTTTCAGAGCTAGATGCAGAAAAAAATTATATTGAATTTGCAACCTGATGGAGGTTAGTATAGATGGACTAATAGAACAAGTCCCACACACTGCTATAAGCCGAAATAGTTTTTCAGAGCTAGATGCAGAAAAAAATTATATTGAATTTGCAACCTGATGGAGGTTAGTATAGATCGACTAATAGAACAAGTCCAAAACACTGCTTGAAGCCAAAATAGTTTTTCAGAGCTAGATGCAGAAAAAAATTATATTGAATTTGCAACCTGATGGAGGTTAGTATAGATGGACTAATAGAACAAGTCCCACACATTGCTACAAGCTGAAATTGTTTTTCAGAGCTAGATGCAGAAAAAAATTATATTGAATTTGCAACCTGATGGAGGTTAGTAAAGATGGACTAATAGAAAAAGTCCCACACACTGCTACAAGCTGAAATATTTTTTCAGAGCTAGATGTAAAAAAAAATTATATTGAATTTGCAACCTGATGGAGGTTAGTATAGATGGACTAATAGAACAAGTCCCACACACTGCTAGAAGCCGAAATAGTTTTTCAGAGCTAGATGCAGAAAAAAATTATATTGAACTTGCAACCTGATGGAGGTTAGTATAGATGGACTAATAGAACAAGTTCCACACACTGCTACAAGCCAAGATAGTTTTTCAGAGCTAGATGCAGAAAAAAATTCTATTGAATTTGCAACCTGTTGGAGGTTAGTATAGATGGACTAATAGAACAAATCCCACACACTGCTACAAGCCGAAATAGTTTTTCAGAGCTAGATGCAGAAAAAAATTATATTGAATTTGCAACCTGATGGAGGTTAGCATAGATGGACTAATAGAACAAGTCCCACACACTGCTAGAAGCCGAAATATTTTTTCAGAGCTAGATGCAGAAAAAAATTATATTGAATTTGCAACCTGATGGAGGTTAGTATAGATGGACGAATAGAATGATGCTATGCCCAAAAGATTTTACTTCACTAGGTGCAGTAAAAAAATTTGTATTCTATACACAGGTGGTGTAGCTTGCAACACAGATATGCTTCTCCACTGACTAATACACACTGCAAGAGGACAAAAAGGATTTGCTTTGCTAGATTTAGCCAAATGCTGTGAAAAAACCTTGCACAGCACTGGCACAGACCTGCCTAGCAAAAAGTGATAGGAACTGATGTAACCTAGCCCTCAAAAGGACTGCAATTACAATTAGTCTTTACTCCCAACCTATCTATTTAAGAGCACAGATCTGCCTGATACAAGTGATAGGAACTGATGTAACCTAGCCCTGAAAAGGACTGCAATTACAATTAGTCTTTACTCCCAACCTATCTATTTAAGAGCACAGACCTGCCTGATAAAAGTGATAGGAACTGATGTAACCTAGCCCCGAAAAGGACTGCAATTACAATTAGTCTTTACTCCCAACCTATCTATTTAAGAGCACGGACCGGCCTGATAAAAGTCGTTGAAAATTATGTAACCTAGTCCTTAAAAGGACTGCAATCACAACTATTCCCTACTCCCAAGCTATCTGTAGATTTGTGCAAAAATTGGCTTGAAATTAACAAAGTATAGCGCACACAGCAACAGCGGTGCCGTCTAACACGCAGCTGCAGCAGTGAGAAAATGGTGTCTACGTGGAAAATGGCTGGGTCTTATAGGGCAAGGACATGTGACATACACTGCCTATGACACATGCCCTTGCTTGTGTGAAAAAAAGTAGTTCGCTCCGTGTGTGCGCTGCTGATAGGCTGACAGATTGCACCTCCCCACTGTAAATGCGGGAAAGAGAAAAAAAAATGGAGATCTTCATTATTTCTGCAGAGATCCATTCCCTGCCCCTCCCCCCGCCCCGCTGTACACTCAAACTGTGTATTAACATTAATTTTCAGCATTACTGAGAAAAAATCCAGCTATCATTTTGGTGCACGAACAGTTATCGAACATAACCTCGAACAGCCGAATTTTTTTCAAATCGTTCGTGTTCGCCGAACGGCTCGAACACCACCCAAAACAGCTCGAATTTGAGATTGGCGAACAGTTCGAGTCGAACACCGCTCATCTCTACATTTCACATCCCCATTATATGGGACATGAACAGTTATGTAATACACAGAGGGCTGAGAAGTCAATAGTCTAAAATGAGCAAATTTGGGTATGGAGGGAGTGCAAAATGTTGCTGGCATATTGCAATTCCGAAATTGTAGTTATCAGCTTCAGGATAAAACTACAAGCATGGTCATGAATAGCAAAAAAAGAATGTAAACAATGGCAACTACTGGAAAATTATTCTACATGCTGCTTCTAAAGATCACTTTAAGCAAAAGAAACAGCTTGAAAATGTGCTCAACTGGCACTTGCTAAAAACACAGCTCACAAAAATGGATCTTCTTCTGAGGCCAATGTTATGATAGTATATATTGTGAATAATCACTATTATTTTCCAAACCCTTTGAATTTTTGATGAACTGACTCCTAAAATGTTTGAACCCCTTTCTTCATTTCATAATTTATTGTGGGACGTTTGGGTAAGGCTGTACTAATAACTTTCATATCCGCTAAATTTTTTCCTACAAATGAGTTTATAGATAGATGTTTATCAATCGATAAAAGCCAAGTGTAATTACTCGGAAACTTCCCAAAGCCGATTCTTATCTCCTTACCTGTCTTCCATCCAACTTTGATTACAACTGCTGCGACAAGACCAAATTGATCAGCAAAATCAGCGTCTTCAAGAATAAAAGAAAAAAAACATAGGGCAATGGAGGCTGAACCAATCAGTGCCCAGCTATGACACAAAGCAATAATACATAATTGCAGAACTCGCCAAGCTGTGCTAGATAAAAGATCGTTCATAATTGTCAAGTAAATTGCGTCTTGTATCGAGCTTAAAAAATGAATCATGAGAAGCATTTTCTTATTGATCACTGGAGTAGAAAGAAGTATTATCCTGCTTTGCACAGAAAGGTGCTGTAATTATATTCTTGTTCATTTTGCTCCTAAAAATAAAATGTATCTTGCATTAGATTGGTTGCTCTAATATGATACTTATATTTATTTATATAAAAGCATTTCCAAATTATTAAATTCCGTAATGAGTTTTAAAGTTAATGTGAACCTATTGTCCAAAATAGTGTTAATTGATTTGAAAACATACAGTTTATGTACAAATAGCCCAAGCTTCATTTCTATGGTTCAGAGTTTAAAATCCCTGGTTCCCTTTCCAGGTGTAAATGAAACTCTATTTTTTATTTTTACACTGCAGTTTAGGAACAGGAGGAGACCCTTTGTCTGAGGCTATGGATCCTGAACTGCTGTGGGAGCCCCACCATTGCCAAGGTATCCTCTACCTTACAGATTACACACAACAGTATTGAGTCATCTGTTATCTTGGGAGAAGAATTCTGTGGATCCAAGTGGGGAGCTGCATTAATAATTTCTATGTCCTAGACTTCACTCAACAACAATATATAGCACACTCTGGTGCTTTCACATTTTTTTGAGCGGTGAATGTAAAGTTATTCTCTTGAACGGCAACATGCACATTCAATAACGGCTTAAAGGGCTTATACTATTTTAGCACCATAGGCCCTGAAAGGTCATAAATAGCTATTTCAACAAGATTTACAGTGTTTCTAGAATGCAAACATAATTTTTTGGTATTGTTTCGCTTCCTTGTTTCTCCACTGGGATAGAATCTGTCTAGTTTCTCATCTGCCCATGACAATATACAGTTGAAACCAGAAGTTTACATATACTACATAAAAAGACACATATGCATGTTTGTCTCAATATCTGACAAGAAATCAGAATAAAGCTTTCCCGTTTTAGGTCAATTAGGATTACCGTAATTTTTAATATTTGCCAAATGCCAGAATGAGAGAGAGAGAATGTTTTAAGGTATTTTTATTACTTACTGCAAAGTCAAAAGTTTACATACATTTCATTAGTATTTGGTACCATTGCCCTTAAACTGAATGACTTTGATCAGAGTTTGGGATATCCTTCCACAAGCTTTTCGCATTCGTTGGTCGGAATTTGGGCCCATTCCTCCTGACAAAACTGATGTAACTGATCCAGGTTTGTAAGTTGCCTTGCTTTCACCTACCTTTCCAGCTTTGCCCGTAAGTTTTCAATAGGATAAAGATCAGGGCTTTGTGATGGCCACTCCGAAACATTGACTTTGTTTCCTTAAGCTACTTTGTTACCAATTTGGCAGTATGCTTTGGGTCATTGTCCATTTGGAAAACCCATTTCCGCCCAAGCTTTAACTTACCGGCCGATGTCTTGAGATGTAGCTTCAGTATTGCCACATAATCTTCTTTTCTCATGATGCCATCTATTTTGTGAAGTGTACCAGTCCCTTCCGCAACAAAACAACCTCACAACATGATGCTGCCACCCCCGTGTTTCACAGTTGGGATGGTGTTTTTAGGCGTCCAAGCATCTCCCTTTTTCTTCCAAAAGTAATGATTGTCATTATGCCCAAAAAGTTCAATTTTACTTTAATCAGACCACAGAACATGTCTCCAAAAATTAAGGTATTTGTTCCTGTGTGTATTTGCAAACATTAATCTGGCTTTTTTATGTTTCTTTTGGAGTAATTTCTTCTTCCTGGCAGAGTGGCCTTTCAGCCCATGTTGATACAGTACTTGTTTCACTTTGCATATTGACACAATCTTACCAGCTTCCGCCATCATATTGACAAGGTCTTTTGCTTTTATCCTGGAGTTGACATGCACATGTCGGACCAAAGCACGTTCATCTCTGGGACACAGAACCCGTCTCCTTCCTGAGCTGTATGATGGCTGGACATTACAGTTTTGTTTGTAGTTGCATATAATTGTTTGTACAGATGAACGAGGCACCTTCAGGTATCTTGAAGTTGTGCCCAAAGATGAGCCAGACTTGTGCAAGTCCACAATTCTCTTCCTGATATATTGGCTGATTTCTTTAGACTTTCCCATGATGGTACACAAAGAAGCAGTGTGTTTCAGGTGTGCATTAAAATACATCCACATGTGTGTCTCTAATTAACTCAACTGTTGCCAAAAAAACTGAAAACAGAAGCTTACAAACACATGACATCATCATATGGGCAGTCCAGAATTGTTTAAAGGCATAGTAATCTTAATGTATTTAAACTTTTGACTTTGCAGCAAGAAATAAAAATGCATTAAAACATTCTCTCTCTCATTATTCTGGTATTTAGCAAATATTAAAAATTATGATAATCCTAATTCATCTAAAACAGGAAAGGTTTATTCTGATTTCATGTCAGATATTGAGAAAAATAGAAATATGTGTCTTTTTATATAGTGTATGTAAACTTCTGGTTTCAACTGTAGTCCTTTCTTATTATCACTGCAGAAGCAGTATTTTTGGATGTATTATTATGGTACTATACCGACCTTGGGGCTGATTCATTAAGACTTGCACAGTCTTAATGAAGGGCTCGCTGGAGTACGATGCACTGAATTCATTGACGGGCACATGTCATGTAATTAAGCTTTAAAGGTGACCGTTGCTGTTTATGGTACAAGCGAATAGTTTCAAGTCCCCTAAGGGGACTTACAAATACAGTAAAAAGTAAAGAAAAAGTTTTAAAAAATATGAAAAAAATGAAAAAAAAAAACATAATTCTAATCACTCCACCTTTCCCCAATTAAATATAAAGATATTTGTATTACCATGTCCACAAAAGTCTAACCTGTGAAACTATAAAATTAATTAACACGATCGTAAACACTGTAAACAGAAAATAATTCAAAATGACAAAAGTGGTTTAATTTTTGTCACTGAAACACGGCAAAAAATGCAGTAAGAAGCGATCAAAATGTCATATCTATCCCAAAATTGTATCAATAAAAACATTGGTTTGCCCCACAAAAAACAAAACCTCACACAGCTCAACCAAAAAATGGGTCTTGGAAAATGATGAAACAATAAAAAAATGTTTTTCTACAAAATTACAGGTGCATCTCACAAAATTAGAATATCATCAAAAAGTTCATTTATTTCAGTTCTTCAGTACAAAAAGTGAAACTCATATTATATAGAGTCATTACAAACAGAGTGATCTATTTCAAGTGTTTATTTCTGTTAATGTTGATGATTATGGCTTACAGCCAATGAAAACACAGAAGTCATTATCTCAGTAAATTAGAATACTTTATAACAACAGCTTGAAAAATGTTTTTAAAATCAGAAATGTTGGCCTACTGAAATGTATGTTCAGTAAATGCACTCAGTACTTGGTCGGGGCTCCTTTCGCATCAATTACTGCATC
The DNA here is from genome assembly GCF_046119375.1 of Phyllobates terribilis. Lineage (NCBI taxonomy): Eukaryota > Metazoa > Chordata > Amphibia > Anura > Dendrobatidae > Phyllobates > Phyllobates terribilis. The sequence continues at coordinate 505,654,096 of NW_027362762.1, forward strand.
AATGTGGCTTGGTATGGAGGCGATAAGCATGTGTCACTGCTGAGGTGTTATGGAAGCCCAGGTTGCTTTGATAGCAGCCTTCAGCTCATCTGCATTGTTGGGTCTGGTGTCTCCCATCTTCCTCTTGACAATACCCCATAGATACTCTATGAGGTTAAGGTAAGGCAAGTTTGCTGGCCAATCAAGCACAGTGATACTGTTGTTTTTAAACCAGGTATTGATACTTTTGTCAGTGTGGAGAGGTGTCAAGTCCTGCTGCAGAATGAAATTTCCATCTCCAAAAAGCTTGTTGGCAGAGGGAAGCATGAAGTGCTCCAAAATTTCCTGGTAGATGGCTGTCTTGATAAAATACAATGGGCCTCCACCAGCAGATGACATGGCTCCCCAAACCATCACTGATTGTAGAAACTTAACACTAGACCTAAAGCAGCTTGGATTGTGTGCCTCTCCACTTTTCCTCCAGACTCTGGGACCTTAATTTCCAAATGAAAATTGGAACTCTGGGACCTTGTGGAGTGTGTCAGTGACTGCCTTCTGGACATCTGTCAAGTCAGCAGTCTTCCCCAAGATTGTGGAGCCTACTGAAACAGACTAAGTGTTAAGGGGACAGTTGCCACAACTTTATTAAAATGGAAAGCAACCAAACCCGGGGTCCGCGATGCAGCCTAGAAGACTGCGGCCGAACACCCATCGGGAAAGAATGTAAGACAACCAACTAAAGTATAAATCATTCCAGTGTTACTACACACCGGGACGGGAAAGGATTCGCACTATATCCGTTAACTGCATGGGAGATGTGCGACAAATAACGTAGCCATAGCTCTGTTGACTGCACAGAGACTATGCAGAAGGCGCTAGGAAGTGTGTGTGACTCACGCTGGAGTGTACGTGCTCCCAGCCGGTGTGTGACCGGTCTGCGGAGTAACTCTCCAAGTGGTTAACAGGCGGGGCAAGGGATACGGAACCCGCAATCTGCTCGGGGTGTATAGCAACCCCCTTGTCAGAGCCAGTCTGCCAAACGGGAACTACCTGCCTAAGCACATCTAAGCCTGCCTAAGTGACCTGTGCTAATCAGCCGAGCAAACTCTGGCATCGGCAGGTCACGGAGAGATCAGCTAGGGAGCATGTGGAGCCCAAACAGACAAGCGTCCACACAAGAACACAACCTAAACGGAATGATTAGAATGCACCGCCATGCTTGTGGTCGGGCTATTTAAAGACTAAGCCCTGCCCACAGTCGCATTATTGGTCGCACTACTGATGACGTCACCCGTGGCCAATCAGGCGGTACCAGGTCACCAGATCAGCTGACACCAAACCTCCAATCACGGTCCGCCATGTCACGGGCATGCTCAGTGCAGTGCACTCTGGACTTAGACTGTAGCAGCCCTGTTCCGCTCCGCAACCTATGTTTAACACTACTAGGAACAAAGACCCAAAAGACAGCTTGTACATCTCGTGCACTAGCTAGGCATTGAGACTGACAGCGATGCTGAGCAGCATCTGCCCCAGCTGGACCAGAATGGGAGACCACAAATGATTATGACCCACTTTCAGATCCAGCTAACACTAAGGGACCTTTTTAAATGCTTAGGAAGCCTTTGCAGGTGTTTTTTGCTAAATATTCTGATTTACTGAGATAATGACTTTTGTGTTTTCATTGGCTGTATGCCATAATCATCAACATTAACCGAAATAAACACTTAAAACAGATCACTCTGTTTGTAATGACAATTTTTGTATTGAAGAACTGAAATAAATTTACTTTTTGATGATTTTCAAATTTTGTGAGATGCACCTGTACGTCTTTTCTTTTTACCACTAAATAAAAAAAAACTGGACAAATCTGGTGTTGCCGTAATCATATAGTCCTGGATATTCATTTTTACTACACGTGTAAAAAGAATTCACAAAAAACAATGGCAGAATTGCTCTCCCAGATATTGAAGCTAAGTAAGCTAAGCATAATATATGTTTATTATACATTGTTTGATATCTGATTTGGAGAGATGTTGATAATATCTTTTGATATATTGTACAGCTTCTAATTTATCTCCTTGTATGTATTTTTCATAATGATTATTTCATTTACCCAGTGTGAGAGAATTCACTTATCTTAAATATTTGACTCCATTCTAAAACATGCATGAACCTGTGTTTGGAGAATGCCAGAGAACACTACCTACTGGAATGCTTAGTGTGATCTACAGTGTATCCTTATTTCCAATGAAGGATAATGATAATGCCGCCGTATACAAAAACAATTTCGACAATTTCAGTGACTTGCAGCTTGTGGGCTCAAATTGCAAAATCTCCAACAGGGACCCCGACTATCATTGTTGTTTAAAAGTATTGGTCTGCTCATATGTGCCAAAGAAATTTCCTAGTTTCCAGGGCTCGGATGTGACTGCAGCCCATACATTCACTATAGTTAGGCTCTTGGACAATTGTTGCTTACAAATTTGTCGTAAAAGGTTGGGGGAATTGAATATTTTCTGTTGCAGCACGACAATATGAGGTGCAAGACAGGGCTTGATGAATTTAGGAACTGAGCGACTTCCACCTGTTGAGCACTTTTAAGGTAAATGCACACAACACCATAAATAAATCCTAAAAAGAATTAATATATGAAAAGCAATGTAAAAACGACTTGCTGTGTATATGTTCAGTCTTTTGAGCTTTTTTTAATTGCTACATGTTTGTAGAGAGGCAAAGCAGTTAAAAGAAGTGACCTTACCATTCTTCAGGCATCTTCTACTTGGTAGCCAATCATTATTTCATACATACAAGTAGAATAAAAAACAAGTAGAATAAAAAAACCTGGCAGCTAGGATACAAGAAAAGACACTTCGGGAAAAACATCGCTGGCGTTTTCCTGAAGCATCTTCTGCATGAAAATACTTTTAGGATGAATTGGAATGCCATTTGTGAGCCAGATCATCTTGTACCTAATCAGTGCCTAACCTTAAAAATGTTCATTTGGATGCATTAGCACAAAATGCCAAAGATGTACTTCATTATCTTGTGGAAAGTCATCCCAAGAATGTAAGACTTTTAATGCTGCATAAGAGGGGTTCAATGCTATACAATAATAACTCACATTGTTGTGCAAAAGGATGTCCAAAAGGCTCATATGGTTGTGATGATTAGATCTTCACATATTTTTGATTATATTGCATGCATCAAAAAGTTCATTAAAACTAAATCTTAGACATAAAAAACACATTTTAAAACAAAATTGTTTGGATCTTTCTGGTGTGCCACATACTATATGTTCTATTTAAACTTTAACTTTCCTGATATACGACACAATAGTACATCTTATATTGGGTCACCATAAATAGCACCATACATGGCAGATGCCGGTTGTAATATATAGCTGGCATTTACCTGTAAGCTCCATTCATTGTAGTTTAACCACATAAAGGCCTCTTGTGTCTGGGGACCACAGGAGAAATTAACTCTGGTGGCTCACGCTACAGCTATATGTGTCTGGGTCAACCTCCACCGAGCGTAATGGTGGCCAACGGTCGTGGTGGTCTCACAGGCTGGCGGGCCGTCCTCAGCAGAAAAAGAAGGGAGAAGTGGTGCAAAGTCTGGCGTCACATATGCAAATGTCGGTTAGCTATTATCCCCATTGTAGTGGAGCATGTGGACTGTAAAATACAGGTGACTCTTGCACATCTACTCTGTGCACATCATAATTGTGATGTACAATTATGGTAATTTGCATTAAAATGGTTCTTTGGTGAAAACAAATTATCACCGATCCATGTGATCTACAGGATAGGTAATAACCTATTGATCGGTGGAATCCAACCATTGAGAACCATACCGATCAGAAGAATGAGGAACTTTCACCCCTGGCAGGGCACTTTGATCCATTCATCCTCTTTGGGGCTGCCAAAAATAGGCAGGCGCAGTGCTTGGCAGCCACTTAAGGAATGAATGGATCAGTGGTTGAGTCGAACATGCTGCTCGAGTTAAATGGAGATAAAAGTTAAACATTGTGCCAATCATTGCCGGTCTTAGCAGTCAGACCCCCACCAATCAATAAATGATCACTTATCTTTTGGATAGGTGATTACATGTTTTCACTGGAGAACCCTTGTAAGTGCATCTTTGCCACTGTGTAACAGTCACAAGACAGGGAGAAGTTAAAGTTCCAAGTATTTAATCTCTGATGTAAATAAAGAATCTTTTCCTTATTTAAGTCAGAAAGAGCAAGTGACCGCCATACACAGCACAATCCACTATACCAAGATAAATATACCAATAATACCATATACAAGTGAGAAATACAGTACCGCCACACCATGACCAGACTACATATTTCCACCACATAGTGACCGAATAGCACCACATACAAGGAAGAAATATTAGCACACCATGATCAGACCATATATTACCACCACATACTCGAAATAATAAAATCACATACAAGGGACAAATACTGCCATGCCATGACCAGACCATATATTACCATTACATAGTGAATGAATAATGCTACTTACAGGGAACAAATACTACCACACTGTGACCAGAGCACATATTACCATATTACCATATTACATAGTGACCGAATAGTTCCAAATACCAGCAAGAAATACCACCACACCATGACCAGACCATATATTACACCAAACAGTGACCTAATAATACCACACAGAAGGGACAAATACTGACATACCATGACCAGACCACATATGATCACCACATAGTGACTGAATAATACTACATACAAGGGACAATTACTTCCACTCCATGACCAGACTACATATTACCACCACACATTGACTGAATAATATTACATACAAGGGAAAAATACCACTACACAATGACCAGACAACGTAATACACCACATAGTGACAGAATACTACAATACTGATCATTAATAAAAAACACAATTATAGCACTAATATCATCACAAGTGACATTATACACAGGAGCTCTGTAGATAGTATATAGTGTATAGTAACTGGGTAATACAGTGATCACCACTGACATTTCTAGTCAAAGTCATTCATCTTCACTTTTCCTCTTCATCCAGGTCAGACTGCTATCACTTCTTCCCGCCAAGCTTCGTCTGTGCAGAATGTAACACCCAGACATCTATAGCTGATAACTTCTACAGTACATTCCCCACTTTTTCTCTGACTTTTACACTGTTCCAGGAGAAGAAAAAAGTGAGATAGTGCCACCCTGCACAGTAACAGGATATTCCTTTTATTTCCCCCCATGGAAACCAGTACCCTCAAAAGTAAAATATATTACAGCAGTAATTATATCCCCTAATTGAGCCTGCAGTAATTATGTCCCCCGCTTGCTACCATAAACTAATAATCTATTTTCCTCATTCTGACCCTACACCAACTATGTCACTCATCCTGACTCCTTCCTGTAATAATATTCCCTATCATGTAATAATGTACTCCGTCCTGGGCCCTTTCAGTAATGTCCCTGGGCCCTTCCTGCAATAATGTCCTATGCCCCTTTATTTAATAATGTCCACCATTCTGGGCCCCTTTATTTAATAATGCTCCTCATCCTGGGCCCCTTTTTTTTAATAATGCACACTATCCTGGGTCCTTTTTATAATAATGTTTTCCTTCCTGGGCCCTTTTATTTAATAATGTCCTCTGTCCTGGGCCCTTTTATTTAATAATGTTCCCCATGCTAAGTCGCTTTTATTTAATAATGTCCCGCATCCTAGGGGACTGAAAATAATGTAAAAAATAAACAGATACATTTTTTTAAACAATAAACATATTTGGTATTACTGCATCCATAGTCCAATCTATCAAACTATAAAATTACTTAACCTGAACAGTAAACGACTTAAACACAAAAAAGTCAAACTGCCAGAACTTCTTTTTTCAGTTGAAAAAAAATGAGATGAAAAGTGATGAAATCGTCGTCAATCTACCTCAAAATGGTATCAGTAAAAAACATTAGCTCTCTACACAACTTTCAGAATTTTAGCACTGAAATATTAAAAATAAACACTATACAAGTATGATATTGCTGAAATCATATTGACCTGGAACATCTTATTACTAGTTCATTTTTACCACAAAATGAACAACTTATTGACAAAAAAAATCGCAAAATTGCATTTTTTTATGCAATTTTACCTCACTTTGAATGTTTTTTTTTCCTATTTTCCAGTAAATTGAATGATAAAAATGAACAGCGTCTCTGAAAACTACAACTTCTCCTGCAGAAAAACAAGCCCTCATATGGCTATGTGGACGAAAAAGTAAAGCATTTATGGCTTTTGGAAGAAGGAGAGGAAAAAGGAGAGAATAAAACGAAAGTACAAAACAGAAAAATTACCATGTCTGGAAGGAGTTACTTGTTATATGCCCTTATCTGTGTATTCTAAATAACTGTGGTTTTACAACTTTGCCAGCCAAGAAGATATGCAGCTGGTGGTATTTGTTCAAGTCAAGTACTTTTATGATGGGTTTCCCAAATGTCAGGGAGCTTTGTTAATACACTTTAAACTACAGAGAACAGCAGGCTTTAAACACAGCGTATGTACAGACAACTATGATATACTGGAGGGATAAAATCACATCTCAGAAAATATTTTATTGGGAACTGACTAACAGATGTGGAGATTATGTTAGAATTTGAGCATTTTTTCATACAATAATTGATTAAATTATTATTGCAGATATTCATTATGTCACACATTTTAAAACAAAATGCTTAATCTAGACATACTGATAGGTAACTTAGTGAGCTCCAGTGGAGACAGTGATGATGATGTCTGTGAAGCGCTATATAAGCAAGTAAAATAAATAAATAAATACATTTGTCTTGGAGGTACTTTTTAAAAAGGATGGTGTAAAAAATACCACTACACCTCTTTATAATATGATCCATCCTTGAATTGCACTATTGTGTATACAGTGTGTGAAAGATTGACTCACTCAGCTGCTCTCAGAGGTAGACACAGGAACACTTTGGGTTAAAGTCTGTGACTGGTTTATTACTTCCAGAACCAGAAAACAAAACAGTAACACAAAACAGCCCTCTTTGGCATAAGTGAAAATCAACAGCACGTAGAAAGTCCTTTCCACTGTGGCTCCGGCCTTGTGGAAAATAACACACTACAGCTCACACTTCAGCACGCGACTGGAGACTTCCTAGCCTCAAAACACACAGCAGAGAAAAAAACTCAGTGGTAAGATATTTAACTTTCCTAACCACACCCTTGAGGTGGAGATATGGTGAGTTGCTGTCCTGCTCATCTCTCACAACCACTCTCAAAAAACCCAATCAAGTCATGGCAGATTAACTCCTCTCAGCACATAACTATCTGGAGAGAAACTCCTGGGTTTTCACATCATGAAAGATAGCAATCTTCGCGACACATATATCCCCTCACATACATTGCCAGTGACCCTGTCTCAAGTGTCATACTGTTAACAGCTATAAGGCCCATGAGTTGAGTAAGGGGGTGGTGGCAGATTAGGGCCTCCCCCAGCCTAGTGTCACACTTTCCTGGATGCAGATACAGCTGAAGTTAAACTGAAACCAAAGAAAAATGAAACAGAAAAGAGGCCAGGTAGTATAAAATATATATCAAACTTTATTAGATCAAGATAAAATACATGTGAGAAGAGGGGGGGCAACCAGAAAGGAGGCACTAATTAAGCCTGTATGCCCCAGATGTAAATATATATCATAGACATATTGTCACGCCAGGTGTGAGTGCAACACAGAGAGTCACGCCAGGTGTGAGTGCAACACAGAGGGGAAAGGGAAAGGGAGCCCACACACTAGGGAAAGGGGGAAGAGGTGACCTCCTAATCTGGATGAGCGTCACCCTGTCTCCCCCTAATGTCCTTATACAGAGTCCACAGCTGTCGCCGATCACGTGCCTCACCCTACTATCCCTGGCGTAAGGCTATAGCGGGGGGTGGAAGGAGATGAGCACTAGTTAACCTCCGCTAGCACTCTAAAGACAAAAGGGGAAGACAACACAAGGGAAATACAACTTAGCTTTAGAAGAAACTCCAACAGGGCACACGGCCTCAAGACTCCAGAGAGGATGTGATGCTGCTTCAGCCAAGTTCCAAGTAGAAATGAGATGCCCACCTAAACACACCAGGTATAAATACACCCAGACTAAAGGGAGGTAGTCGCTGGGTGCTGAACACAGTCTTCTATCTAGGCAGTTGTCTGCATTGCCAAAAGTGGAGATCTCCTGCAAACCACTACAGGGTGACTGTCTGTCACCTCTGACACACCCGTGACAGATATATGCAAAGATTGAGATACATAGATCAAAACAAGGTATCACAAGGTATGCTTGTTTTATATGGAGAGTACATGGCATAATGTAGCTTGTTAGAGTCATGTCTATAATATATATTTACATCTGGGGCACAAAGGCTTGATTAGTGCCTCCATTATGTTTGTTTTTTCACCCTCCCTCAAATGTATTTTATCTTGATTAGTGATGAGCGAGCATGCTCGTCACTACTCGTTATATGCCCGAGCATCACAGTGCTCTCGGTACTCGTCGAGTATTTTTTGAATATTTGGGCAGGAGCTCGAGTCCCCGCCCGACATGTTTGGTGCTTTTTAGGCAGCCAATTAACATGCGGGGATTGCCTGACAGTCACTGTAATGCTACAGCCATGTTGGTAGTGGCATTACAGTGATTGGCTGGCCGCATAGCGTCATGGGGTCTATATAAGACCCAAGACCCTATGCTTGTCACAGTCTACCCTGTACACAGTCAGAGTAGGGAGAGGTGCTGCAGCTGAGCGAGGGAGACAATTTTACCTGTGTTTAGTGAGGGATTCCACACAACTTCTATTTATTTCATCTGCAGTTGTAAGGGCTCATTCTGTTAGCAGTAGTGAGGCAGAGTTTGTGGAGAGACAGTCTAGTACAGGATAAGGTTCATTGCACATTCTTTCTGCTGCTGGAACCCATATCAATAGCCCTAGATATCAGGGATAAAAAATATTCTTTTTTGCTCGGAATCATGATAATTTTTGTGAAAAGCAATATAATACACCATTTATACTGGTCCATTTATATTTATACAGCCAGACTTAGTTGATTTGAATAGCATTGCTCTATAGTGCTTGCAGAGAAACCTGTCTATCTGAAGGTGGTCAAATATTACTGCGGTATTAATCCTGAAATTTTTTGGAAGCTGAGAAATATTATACTCCATTTAAAGTGTGCAAGCTGTGCATTCAAAACATTTATCCAAACTTGGCCGCTGACCAATTGCATCCCTATACTGCTATTGCAAAGAAATGTGGCTATCTGAGGTGGTCAAATATTACTGCGATAATAATCCTGAAATTTTTTGGAAGCTGAGAAATATTATACTCCATTGCAAATGGGCAAGGCATGTGGTAAGAGAAGGGTAAAGGGAAGTGATGCTGATGGTGCAAGCAGAGTCCGATGCCATGGGCAAGGTGAAACTGTGTCTGCTGTGGGAGCACAACAAACACCTACATCATGTCAACCTAGCTTCCTGTCCCACTTTCTAAGGGGGCATGAAATACCATTCTTGAAGCCAGACCAGTGTGAAAAGGTTGTTGGTTGGATAGCAGATAATGCTTCCGGTCTTCCAGTCTCAATAGCTGTCAGTCTGGACCATATAATCCTCATCCCTCTCACAATGACGAGTGCCCGGAGACAAGTGATCCCACACTTGGACACTCCGAAGAGCTGTTCACATTTCAATTTACAGATTCTGGCCCCTCGCATGTAGCAATGCCCAAATATTTGAGGAGCCACGGTCACAAGAAGGCAACGGTGGGAAACTGCAATTACTGTCACAAAAGGTGGATGATGATGAGATACAATTGCCAGAAATTCAGGAGGAGGACCAGGGTAAGGGCATGGAAGACGAGGTGGTGGACAATGAAGTCACTGACCCAACCTGGGAAGATGACATGTAGAGGAAGGACAGCAGTGTAGAGGGGGAGGGATCCATAGCACCAAAAAAGGCAGAAAGAGGCAGTGGGGTGGCCCCTGACACAAGGTGGGCAACTGATCCCCAGAACACCAGCCTTAGGGAAATTGGCAATCCAACTCCAGTTAACCCAAAAAAGGCCATGCCAGCATCAGCAGGGGCAGCAAAACTACCAGCCTGACCACCACTGTCATGCGCAGGCACATGACAGCAAAGCACCCGACTACTTGGGCCGAACGCCAGGGTCCAGAAACGGTGTCTGCCTCGGCCAAGCGGCAACATGCTCTGCTGAAGCGTATATGTTTAGGTGACAAACACCGCTGCAGAGTTTTTGAAAGCCGTAACAAAGAAGACAGATCTGTGGTTCTCACCTCTGAACCTACAACCAGGCATGGTCAAGTGTGACAATGACCGCAACCTGGTGGCGGCTATATAGCTGGGCAACGTCGCATGCGTTCCATGCCTGGACTTAGTGGTTCAGCGGTTTCTCAAAACCTACCCTGATCTGCCTGAGCTGTTTGTGAAAGTACGCTTCGGGTGGGCCCATTTCTGCAAGTCAGGTACAGCTTCCGCCACCCTGGCAGTGCTTCAGCAGCATTTTCAGCTTCCAGCTCACCGACTGGGGTGCGATGTCACAATGGGTTGGAACTCAACGTTGCATATGGTGGCAAGGATTTTTGAGCAGCAGTGGGTAGTTGTTGAGTTCCAGATCCAAAACACCCGTCGGTATTCCGGTCAGACTCTGCACATAAGAGCTGATGAGTGGGTATGGATGTCTGACATCTGTGCGATTCTCCAAAACTTTTAAGACTCCATCAAGATGGTGAGCGGCGATGATGCCATAATTATCATCACCATCCTGCTCCTCTGTCTACTGAAAAGCTCGCTGCTCACAATTGAAGAGAAGGCTTTGCAGGTGGAGCATGATGAGATGGAGTAAGGAACTATACAGGGAAATGCTACACAGCCCAGCCTCATCTCATCTTCTTAACGTGGATTTGGTGATAATGAGGAGAAGGAAGAGGAGCTGGTTTCCTGCGCTGCAGAAGGTACTACCAACACCACCTTCATTCAGTCTGTCCAGCATGGATGGCCTGATGAGGGGGAGGAGACGGAGGATGAGGAGGATCACCAGGGTGAGGAGAAGAACATGAACAGTTGTCCTCTTGATGGGGACAGGGAAGTCTTGGCTGCTGGCAGTCAGGCACACATGGCTGACTTTATGTTCCGCTGCCTTTCCAGTGATTCTCGCATTGTACGCATTTTGGGCAAAAAGTAATTACTGGTTGGCACAGAGGTCTAATAAAATGATGTAGCACCAGAAAGCCCTTGTTCCTTAAAGAGTTATTAAAAAAAATTCCCATCTCACAACGCTGGTGGCAGATGTTAGTTCTTTGGACAACCAAGGAGTACAGGAGAGAGAGACACAAACCAGATGCAGCAGATGAAGGTGAACATTGTCAAAAGTCTGGGACAGTTTTATCAGACCCTCCCAGCGCTCAGTCCCTGATGCGTGGGGTACTCTGACAAGGAGGGAAAAGGGTGTATATAATGCCCGTAGGAACAATTTTTAGAGCCCTACCCCTAACATTCTTTCATTTATATGTATACCCACCAGGGGTAAATGTTATTTTAGCCATGCACTTAGTGTAAGGGCATTACCAGTCTAGGAGACCCAGTCCTTAATAGTAAAAAAAAAATTTCCTGAGGCACTCCACTACATCTCCTCAAAGGGGTATTGTAGTATTGTAGTACATCCTATTTTTCAGCAGCCCTTGCACATACTGCATACGCATTAACAGTATAGGAGACTCCCTCCTTGATAATTTTTAATACAATTTTTCTGAGGCCCTTCCCTACGTCTCTTCAAAGTGGTATTGGAGTGCGTCCTAATTTTTGGAAAAGCCCTTGCACTTACTGCATACGCATTAGTATGGGAGACCAACTCCTTAATAATGAGGCCAATTCAAATAGATTCTATGTTCTACAATATTACCTCTCTTATCTGCAATTCGTGTACGGGTGAGCTATCGCACTGGGGATAGCATATTACACGCATCCAGCCAGGGATTATTGCCTTATACTCCTTGCTGCTGTAACCAAACAAAACAAAATTCTATTCCATATGGATACCGCTGATAGCTGCATTTAGAATAAAGACAGGTGCTAGGTGGTGTCATCGGCTGGAAATGAGTGTTCATTGTGGTTACATACATCTCTTCCAAAGTCCATAGCTTGATTGATTTGTTCCATGCACTCATTGACCAATTCCTAATTTTTATGGCTATCTGTACTCAGAAATTCATCAAAGCAGAAGCAGGCAAGGTTACTTGCGTTCCTTCACAGTTTGGTGCTGTCACATCCAAAAAAAACTCTTCAGGGCCAGCTAAAATATATTTTATATTCTACAATATTACCTCTCTTATCTGCAATTTGCATACAGGTGAGCTATCGCACAAGGGATAGCATATTACAGGCATCTAGCCAGGGATTATTCCTTATACTCCGTGCTGCTGCAACAAAAAAAAATTAAAAACTATTCTATTCCCTATTAATACCGCTGATAGCTGCATTTAGAATAGGGACAGGTGCTAGGTATCATCAGCTTGAAATGAGTGTTCATTGTCGTTACATACATTTCTTACACTGTCTATAACTTGATTGCTTTTTTCAAAAAATCATTGACAGATTCATGCTTTTTATTATAATATGCACTCAGAAATTCATTGAAAGCAGGCAGGGTTCCTGCCAATTCCAAAAAAAACTCTTCAGGGATGGTTCAAATCTCTTTTATTTTCTACAATATTACCTCTGTTATCTGCAATTCGTGTACGGGTGAGCTATCGCAGTATGGATAGCGTATTACAGGCATCCAGTCAGGGATTATTGCCTTATACTTCAAGCTGCTGCAACAAAAAATAAATAAAAAATGTATTCTATTCCCTATTAATACCTCTGTTTGCTGCATTTAGAATAGGAAAAGGTGCTAGGTGGTAATATCTGCTAGAAATCAGTGTTCAATTTGGTCACATACATCTCTTCCACAGTCCATAACTTGATTGATATTTTTCCATACACTTATTGACCGATTCATAACTTTTACGGTAATCTGTACTCAAAAATTCATCAAAGCTGACATAAATTGATCATAGTTGACAGAAATTCATCAAAGTTGGCAGAATTTTTCAAATTTGACAGAAATTCATAAAAGTTAAAAAAATGTATTGATTTAATGTGTTATTCACAGTTTCACTGCAGCTTTTGTATGTCAGAGGTAGTGGTGGGAGACTTGACTCTACAGGAGCTGGAATTATCACTTCAGAACTCTCCAGTGCTTTGCTTCCATCCATTTTTGGGTGCTTCTTGAAGTATGTTTGGAGTCATTGTTCTGCTGGAAGACCCATGACCTAGGATGGAAAACCAGTTTTTTGACACTGGGCACTACAGTGTGATCCAAAATCCTGTGGGAATCTTCACATTTCATGATGCTTTGCACACAGTCAGTGCCAGAGGCAGCAAGATATCCCCTAGATATCTTTGAACCTCAACCTTATTTGACTGTAAGTACTGTGTTCTTTTATTTGTAGGCCTCATTCCATTTACAGTAAACAGTTGAATGATGTGCTTTAACGAAAAGCTCTATCTTGGTCTCATCTGTCCACAAGACGCCTGCTGGCCCTCTAAAACAAGTGGAGGCCGCCTGCTGGCCCTCCAAGTTTCAAACTTTACAGTATTAATACGAAAAAGAAAATTTGCCCACCTCAGATGGATAAATTATATTGCAGTAGCAATATACGGCTATGCAAAGCATAGCCGACTGCTGGCCCTCTAACAATAGTAAGAACCGCCTGATGGCACTCTACAAATAGTGAGGGCCGCCTGATGGCCCTGTAAAAATAGGCTTTGTGACTTTCAGAGTCCCTCCATAAATTAAACAGGATGTGTTTGATCATGTCTCACACCACATGGCCAGATAAGGTAGTAAAATGTTAAAATTACATTTAGTGGAGAATTTATTTTTCACCGACAAAAGCAATGCAAAAGTGCAAAAATGCATCAAAACCACTATGTGTGAACATAGCCCAAGGTGTGGAGGAGCATTTTCAGAGATGCTTCCAGGAGTCTTCCCCATGCTATTCCCATGCCATTTCAGCACTGTTTCCATCAATTTGACCAATTTTTAAACCCCCTCCGGACCTCGGGGGAAAAGTGCTCAAGTTTCCCTTTGACATTAAACTCGTTACTCAGATCGAGCACCAAAGCATTACGATTTCATCGACCTGAGTAATGAGTACCCAAGCATTTTAGTACTCGCTCATCACTAATCTTGATCTAACAAAGTTTGATATATACAGTATTTTATACTACCTGACCTCTTTTCGATTTAAATTTTCTTTGCTTTCAGTGTTTCCTCTACCGATTGGTCAGTACAGTACAATGTACACATTTACCTTAATAAGGATTTATATATACACACCTGTGTACACCTACTATTTTTCATCCTATTAGGTCTTTTGACTTCATACCACCCTTACATGTGTATTAAAAAATTTTGGATTTTTTTGCGTTCTGTTTAACAGTCAAAGATAATAATGGAATAGGGAACTGACAACTCCCTGTTTCATCATTCTTCCTGTGCACCAGAGCTCAGAGTCTCAGCACATTGGGCACAATGATGTTACAGCATCACACATGGTGTATGTAGCTTCAGATGATATGGTGAAAAAATCAGAGCAATGGGGGAATGGGGCTAAGTGAATTTTTTGATTGTTTTACATTTTATCAATAGTACTTGCATGTGGCTGTAATTAAGTTTGCAAGGTTGTACTAAGGGGCCATAAAAATATGTGTAGGGGATGTGTGGGCCATCAGAAAGTGTAGTAAGCTTTGGGGGACATCAACTGTATGCTAGGAAACTGTGGGGACAATCATACTGTGTCGGGGGCTGTAGAGGTGATAAAATTGCGATCATATTGTGTCAGGGCCATCATACTGTTTGGGGACTGTGGGTCATCATACTGTGTGGGGGGCATCACACTGTGTGTGGGAGTGCCATGGGGTGATCATACTGTGAGGAACATCATAATATGTGAGTGGGCTGTTTGGGGTCCATCATATAGTTTTGGTTCCATGATTCTGTTTGGGGGGCTGTGGGTCATCATACTGTGTGGGGACCATTATACTGTATATGGGGGGCTATGGGAGCATCATACTGTGTATGTGTGGGGCATTGTGGGGTGATCATACTGTGTGGAGACCATAATACTGTGTGAGGGGGCTTTGGGGTCCATTATACTGTGCAGAGGGCTGTGGGGGCAATTGATTTCAGTGTGGAGGGCTATGGCAACAACAATACTGTGTGGAGGGCAGTGGGAAATATCATACTGTGAAACACTATGGGACTTTAATAGGGAAAAATTACCTTGTAAGTAGTATGTCCCTCTCTGTCTTTAACATTTGGGAAATATGCCATTATGTGACTGTACCTAATTATTGTGACCCCACCTACCCTGAAAATGTGTTTTTTTAAGGGGAAGGGGGAACCCAATTAAGTCTTTTGCTATGGGCCCCATGTTTTCTATGTCTGACCCTGTATGAAAAATAACAGACGAACCTAAATTTTGTTATACCATGTTATGTTTTTTCAAGCCTTTATGCATCTTGCCTGAAATCCCTATATATAGCCCATACAAGTCAAGTGAACAAGGCAAATCACCTGCTATGTAACTTTTTCTTTAGTGTGAATTCCTGTAATTGCAGAAACTGTAATGCAGACTCTGTGATTAGAGATGAGTGGATAAGGCAAAATTTAAATTCTGCAGTTGGCGCAAATTCAATTAATGGAAAAATTATCCTCAGCGAAATTAATATCTCTTATTATACTCTGGGGTCTTGCTAGACCCCAGAGCATAACAAATATAAGGTACAAAAAATATAAAAAATCTTTACACCTACCTCACTGCTCACCTTTCTTTCCTCTCTGCTCTTTATCGCCTCTCATCTGGTCTTCGTCTCATCTTCGGATTGGCGTCAGTGGTGCTGAAGTCCCCAGAGCCTTGGTCGCTAAGCTGAAATCTCCGGGTTCACTAGGCTCATGAGAGTTCTGCACATGTGCTCCCAAAGGTTGCGATGCACGCTGTAACATCATGCGCCACGAATTTTGTGGGTGCATGAGCAAAAACCTTCCTGGGTGAATGTGAAATGTGGAAGAGGGACGGAAACAAGATGAAAGGTACAGCAGCAATCAGCAGACCCGCACAAGGATTCTATAATATATTACAAATAGAGATGAGCGTTGTTCTACTCGAACTGTTCGCCAATCTCAAATTCGAGCTGTTTTGGGCGGTGTTCGAGCCGGTCGGCGAACACGAACAATTTGAGAAAAATTCGGCTGTTCGAGGTTATGTTCGATAACTGTTCGTGCACCAAAATCATAACTGGATTTTTTCTCAGTAATGATGAAAATTAATGTTAATACGCAGTTTGAGTGTACAGCGGGGCGGGGGGAGGGGCAGGGGATGGATCTCTGCAGGAACAATGAAGATCTCCATTTTTTTTTCTCTTTCCCGCATTTGCAGTGGGGAGGTGCAATCTGTCAGCCTATCAGCAGCGCACACACGGAGCGAAGTGCTTTTTTTCACACAAGCAAGGGCATGTGTGATTGGCAGTGTATGTCACATGTCCTTGCCCTATAAGACCAAGCCATTTTCCCCGTCGCCACCATTTTCTCACTGCTGCAGCTGCGTGTTAGACGGCACCGCTGTTGCTGTGTGCGCTATACCTTGTTAATTTCAAGCCAATTTTCGCACAAATATACAGATAGCTTGGGAGTAGGGAATAGTTGTGATTGCAGTCCTTTTAAGGACTAGGTTACAGCATTTCCTACGACTTTTATCAGGCAGGTCTGTGCTCTTAAATAGATAGATTGTGGGAGTAAAGACTAATTGTAATTGGAGTCCTTTTCAGGACTAGGTTACATCAGTTCCTATCAGTTTTTGCCAGGCAGGTCTGTGCCAGTGCTGTGCAAGTTTTTTTCACAGCATTTGGCTGAATCTAGCAAAGCTAATCCTTTTTGGCCTATTGCAGAGTGTGTTAGTCAGTGGAGTAGCCTATCTGTGTTGCAAGATATACCACCTGTGTATAGAATACCAATTTTTTTACTGCACCTAGTGAAGTAAAATCTTTTGGGCATAGCATCATTCTATTAGTCCATCTATACTGACCTCCATCAGGTTGCAAACTGAATATAATTTTTTTCTGCATCTAGCTCTGAAAAAATATTTGGGCTTCTAGCGGTGTGTGGGACTTGGTCTATTAGTCCATCTATACTGACCTCCATCAGGTTGCAAATTAAAAATAATTTTTTTCTGCATCTAGCTCTGAAAAAATATTTGGGCTTCTAGCAGTGTGTGGGACTTGGTCTATTAGTCCATCTATACTGACCTCCATCAGGTTGCAAATTAAAAATAATTTTTTTCTGCATCTAGCTCTGAAAAAATATTTGGGCTTCTAGCAGTGTGTGGGACTTGGTCTATTAGTTCATCTATACTGACCTCCATCAGGTTGCAAATTAAAAATAATTTTTTTCTTCATTTATCTCTGAAAAAATATTTGGGCTTCTAGCAGCGTGTGGGACTTGTTCTATTAGTCCATCTATACTGACCTCCATCAGGTTGCAAATTAAAAATAATTTTTTTCTTCATTTATCTCTGAAAAAATATTTGGGCTTCTAGCAGCGTGTGGGACTTGTTCTATTAGTCCATCTATACTGACCTCCATCAGGTTGCAAATTAAAAATAATATTTTTCTGCATCTAGCTCTGAAAAAATATTTGGGCTTCTAGCAGTGTGTGGGACTTGGTCTATTAGTCCATCTATACTGACCTCCATCAGGTTGCAAATTAAAAATATTTTTTTTCTGCATGTAGCTCTGAAAAAATATTTGGGCTTCTAGCAGTGTGTGGGACTTGGTCTATTAGTCCATCTATACTGACCTCCATCAGGTTGCAAATTAAAAATAATTTTTTTCTGCATCTAGCTCTGAAAAAATATTTGGGCTTCTAGCAGTGTGTGGGACTTGGTCTATTAGTCCATCTACACTGACCTCCATCAGGTTGCAAATTAAAAATAATTTTTTTCTGCATCTAGCTCTGAAAAAATATTTGGGCTTCTAGCAGTGTGTGGGACTTGGTCTATTAGTCCATCTATACTGACCTCCATCAGGTTGCAAATTAAAAATAATTTTTTTCTTCATTTATCTCTGAAAAAATATTTGGGCTTCTAGCAGCGTGTGGGACTTGTTCTATTAGTCCATCTATACTGACCTCCATCAGGTTGCAAATTAAAAATAATTTTTTTCTTCATTTATCTCTGAAAAAATATTTGGGCTTCTAGCAGCGTGTGGGACTTGTTCTATTAGTCCATCTATACTGACCTCCATCAGGTTGCAAATTAAAAATAATTTTTTTCTGCATCTAGCTCTGAAAAAATATTTGGGCTTCTAGCAGTGTGTGGGACTTGGTCTATTAGTCCATCTATACTGACCTCCATCAGGTTGCAAATTAAAAATATTTTTTTTCTGCATGTAGCTCTGAAAAAATATTTGGGCTTCTAGCAGTGTGTGGGACTTGGTCTATTAGTCCATCTATACTGACCTCCATCAGGTTGCAAATTAAAAATAATTTTTTTCTGCATCTAGCTCTGAAAAAATATTTGGGCTTCTAGCAGTGTGTGGGACTTGGTCTATTAGTCCATCTATACTGACCTCCATCAGGTTGCAAATTGAATAAAAAAAATTTCTGCATCTAGCTTTGAAAAAATATTTGGGCTTCTAGCAGTGTGTGGGACTTGGTCTATTAGTCCATCTATACTGACCTCCATCAGGTTGCAAATTGAATAAAAAAATTTTCTGCATCAAGCTCTGAAAAAATATTTGGGCTTCTAGCGGCGTGTGGGACTTGTTCTATTAGTCCATCTATACTGACCTCCATCAGGTTGCAAATTAAAAATAATTTTTTTCTGCATCTAGCTCTGAAAAAATATTTGGGCTTCTAGCAGTGTGTGGGACTTGGTCTATTAGTCCATCTACACTGACCTCCATCAGGTTGCAAATTAAAAATATTTTTTTTCTGCATGTAGCTCTGAAAAAATATTTGGGCTTCTAGCAGTGTGTGGGACTTGGTCTATTAGTCCATCTATACTGACCTCCATCAGGTTGCAAATTAAAAATAATTTTTTTCTGCATCTAGCTCTGAAAAAATATTTGGGCTTCTAGCAGTGTGTGGGACTTGGTCTATTAGTCCATCTATACTGACCTCCATCAGGTTGCAAATTGAATAAAAAAAATTTCTGCATCTAGCTCTGAAAAAATATTTGGGCTTCTAGCAGTGTGTGGGACTTGGTCTATTAGTCCATCTATACTGACCTCCATCAGGTTGCAAATTGAATAAAAAAATTTTCTGCATCAAGCTCTGAAAAAATATTTGGGCTTCTAGCGGTGTGTGGGACTTGGTCTATTAGTCCATCTATACTGACCTCCATCAGGTTGCAAATTAAAAATAATTTTTTTCTGCATCTAGCTCTGAAAAAATATTTGGGCTTCTAGCAGTGTGTGGGACTTGGTCTATTAGTCCATCTATACTGACCTCCATCAGGTTGCAAATTAAAAATAATTTTTTTCTGCATCTAGCTCTGAAAAAATATTTGGGCTTCTAGCAGTGTGTGGGACTTGGTCTATTAGTCCATCTATACTGACCTCCATCAGGTTGCAAATTAAAAATAATTTTTTTCTGCATCTAGCTCTGAAAAAATATTTGGGCTTCTAGCAGCGTGTGGGACTTGTTCTATTAGTCCATCTATACTGACCTCCATCAGGTTGCAAATTAAAAATAATTTTTTTCTGCATCTAGCCCAGCCAATAGTTTTGGCCTAATACCACAGTTTGGCCACTCAGCTCTGCTCGGTTACCATCCATTGTTTTTTTGTGCAAACAACTCCAGAGTTGTGAATTAGTTAACCACCAAAATGAGTGGAAAAAGGCCTGCTGCTGGTGGAAAGGGGAATAGGCGTGTTGGGAAGGGGAAAAAAGGTTGTGTCCGTGGGGTAGGTGCAGAAGAAAGACCATCTTCCAGCCAAACTAAAATGTCTACTTCTTTTAGCGGACAATGTGATAAGATCCCTTTCTTACGGCCACGCCAATCGCTACAAATTCCAGATGAGGCACAAAAACAGCAGGTGCTTCAACGGATATCAAGTGCTCCTTTAAGTGGGCTCTCCTCCACATCAACTTCAACATCACAAATACTCCAGTCCTCAAAGGTGTCACCCAAATCGCACTTGCTTCCTCACAGCTCCCAAATCTCCAGCTGCCCGTCTGAGTATGAGGTAGAACAGATGGTTGAGTCTGCAGAGCTGTTTACTCATACTATAGCCTGGGAATCAGAGGTCGACTCCAGCGCTTCTGTGAATTCAGATGAGAAAATGATCTGCACTGATGCCCAGAATCTTTATGAGTCGGATCCAGGACCAGACGCAGAAGGTTCTGACCATAATGTAGACCCTCATTCCCAAACTGTAACTCCTGTTGGTGGAGACAATGAGGAAGACGATGATAAGACTCAAATACCTGATTGGAGCGACAACTTTAGTTTTTTGTCAGGGCAGGAACAGGTTGGCTCTGAGGACGACGGGTGTGATAACGCACAGGGTGATGATGATGAGGTCGGAGATCCCACTTGCTGTCAACCCACAGTCAGCCAAGAGATGAGGTCAGCAGAGGAGGTGGAGGAAGATGCTAGTGACGACGAGGTCAGGTTGCGCCTTCCTGGACAGAGACGTAGTACTGGAAGCACGTCAACAACTGCATCCTCAAACACAACTCTGCCTCTCACCACAAGTCGTGGTGGCTCTTCAGGTCGCATGGGTGCTAAGCCTTGCATAGCCTGGGCATTTTTTCAGATCGATAAAGATGACCCAACTCGTGTTATCTGTAACATTTGTCAGCAAAAGCTAAGTAGAGGCCAAAAAATACATAGTTTGAGTACTTCATGCATGAACCGGCACATGGACATGAAGCATAAGTTGCAGTGGGAAGCTCAGTGTGCTACAATGCGGCCTAGCCGGCCGGGCCAATCACCGTCTGCCATATCTTGTGCATCCGCGGCCTCTTCATCCTCTGTGACTGGGGGGACAGCAGTCACACCTGTTTTGGGGCGCAGACCTGCCACCTCTTTACCCGCAACAGCCAGCGTGATTGGCAGGTCATCATTTTCTTTGGAGGTGGTAACACCAGCTGGTGTTGAGCGCTGTCCGACATCGATAGCACCACCTTTGGATCAAGGCAACCTAACATGTCCGCCTGCATCTTCCTCACAGATCGGCAGTTTGCCGGGGACACCCTTATCAACCCCGTCTAAGCACAATAGCCAGCCCTCGGTCCCTCAGATGTGGACAAGTAAAAGACCATTTCCTCCTAGCCATGAGAAAGCTAAGAGGTTGAATTTCACCATCTGCAAGCTCTTGGCTACAGAAATGCTGCCTTTCCGCCTGGTGGACACAGAGGATTTTCGAGACCTTATGTCCGTCGCAGTGCCCCAGTACCAGATGCCCAGTCGGCACTACTTCTCAAAGAAAGGTGTGCCTGCGCTCCACCAGCATGTCGCACACAACATCACCGCTTCTTTGAGAAACTCTGTGTGTGACAGGGTGCATTTCACCACAGACACTTGGACGAGAAGGCATGGACAGGGGCGTTACATGTCGCTGACTGGGCACTGGGTAACTATGGTGACAGCAGGACAAGGGGCTGCTGTCCAAGTCTTGCCGTCCCCACGAGTTGTGCGTCAATCCTCTTTATGTCAACGTTCCTCCACTGCTTCTGCCTCCTCAACCTCCTCTCGGTCTTCCACCTGCACCCAAAGCCTGTCTGGTCATGCCACAAGCTTTCTAACTGCGCAGAAGGGATCCTGCACACCTCCTTACTATGCTGGCAGTAGGGCTCAACGTCATCAGGCGGTTTTTACATTGAAATGTCTGGGAAATGTGAGTCACACAGCTGAGGAGTTGTGGTCAGCTCTGGAGAACCAATTTCATGAATGGTTGTCTCCACTGGACCTGAAACCAGGGAAGGCCGTGTGCGACAATGCTGCAAACCTGGGTGCGGCCCTTCGCCGGGGCAATGTCACACACGTGCCTTGTATGGCTCACGTGTTGAACCTGGTTGTCCAGCAATTTTTAGCCCACTATCCCAGACTAGATGGCCTTCTGCAGAGGGCACGGTCGCTGTGTGCTCACTTCCGCCGTTCGCATCCCGCAGCTCAGCGACTTACATCTCTACAGAAGTCGTTGGGCCTGCCACTTCACCGGCTAAAATGCGATGTGCCTACCCGGTGGAATTCAACTCTGCACATGTTGCAGCGACTGTGGCAGCACCGACAAGCCCTGGTGCAATACGTTCTGACGTATAGCCTGGGCCAACGAGATTCAGAGGTGGGGCAAATCACGCTGGAGGAGTGGTCTCAGATCAGGAACCTATGCACCCTTCTGCACAGTTTTGAAATGGCGACGAAGATGTTTAGTGCTGACGATGCCATTATCAGCATGACTATTCCGGTGATTTACATGCTGGAGCACATGTTAAACAGAATTCGGAGTCAGGTGGTGGCACAAGAGGAGGTGGAGGAAGTAGAGGAGGAGGAGTTGTATGCGGAAGGGCTAACATCTGCAAGGTCCAGACGGTCGGCAGCACCAAGGCGGCAGGCATGTGAGGGTGGGGGAGATGGTTTTACCAGGGCGCATGGTAGCAGCCAAACTAGTGAGGAAGGTGCAGGAGCCCAGGAAGAAGTGGAGGACGAACTGATGGAAGACTCATCAGATGAGGGAGACCTTGATCACATTTCTGTTGTGCGAGGTTGGGGGGAGAGGACAGAGGAAGGAAGCATGATTGTTACCTCGCCACCAACACAACAGGGACTTGGTGCTCCTGGATGCGCAACACACATGAGTGCCTTCTTGCTGCACTACCTGCAACATGACCCTCGAATTGTGAGAATTAGAAATAATCCTGACTACTGGGTTGCCACACTGTTAGATCCCCGGTACAAAAGTAAATTTGCAGAAATTATTCCTGCCATAGAAAGGGATGCACGCATGCAGGAGTATCAGCAGAGACTGTTGCAGAATCTTACATGTGCTTTTCCACAAAATACCAGTGGTGCACGTAGTGAATCTCACAGTTCCAACTTGCCAACCGTGGGACCGTCAAGTGTTCAGCACTCAAACCGTAACAGAACCACAGTATCTGCTGGTAACATCAATTTTGCGGAATCATTTCACCACTTTTTTAGCCCATCCTTTGCAAGGCCACAGGAGACAAGAAGTCTGACACATAGTCAACGCCTAGAGACGATGGTACAGGAGTATCTCCAAGTAAACATTGAAGCCACGACTGTGTCACTGGACCCTTGCTCTTTTTGGGCTTCCAATCTGGATAAATGGCCGGAGCTAGCCACTTACGCCTTGGAGATCTTGTCATGCCCCGCAGCCAGCGTTCTGTCTGAACGTGTGTTCAGCGCTGCTGGTGGTGTGCTGACAGATAAGCGCACGCGGCTCTCCACTGATAATGTAGACAGACTCACGTTCATAAAGATGAACAAATCATGGATCCGAAACGACTTTTCTACCCCTGTGTCATCCTGGGGAGAGTAAAAGCTTGATGATTGGTTAAAATCACCCTACCAACCGTTTTAAGCTTTCAAATTACTAATCATGTTTATCTGTATCTTGACTGGAAAATAATTTGGGCTTTGTAGCAGTGTGCAGCACTGATCCTATTAGGCCATCTATAATAAGCTTCACCAGATTTAAAATTAAAAATAATTTTTAGCTGCATCTAGCCCGGAAAATAATTTTGGGGCTCCGAGATGCGCAAGACACATAAGTGCCTTCTTGCTGCACTACCTGCAGCATGACCCTCATATTGTCAGAATTCGAAGTAATCATGACTACTGGGTTGCCACACTCTTAGATCCCCCAAACTTTTCGATCAACCTTTTCATTTTAATAAAGACCAAAAAAATGGTCATTTTTGAAATTATAAGCATTAGCAGGTTGTTAGAAACTGAAATCAAACAGTTTTCAACTCAAAACTTTATTCTAGGTGATGTTACATTTTCACATAGGACCCCTTGTTCGAAAGGAGCTTCTGAACTCTCTCGTCCATTGAATTTGTCAGGTTTTGGATGGTTTCTGCTTCAATTGTTTTGCATGAGGACAGAATACCCTCCCAGAGCTGTTGCTTAGATGTGAACTGCCTCCCGCCATCATAGACACTCCTTTTAATGATGCTCCAAAGGTTCTGAATGGGGTAGAGGTCAGGGGAGCATGGGGGTCACACCATAAGTTTGTCCCCTTTTATGCCCATATCAGCCAGAGATGCAGATGTTTTATGTGCAGCATGAGATGGTGCATTATCATGCAGAAAAATGATCTTGCTGTGAAATACACGGTTCTTCTTCTTGAACCATGGCAGGAAGTGCTGTTTGAGAAAATCCACATACATTATGGAGTTCATCTTTAGCGCCTTCAGGGATCCTAAAGGGGCCGACAATCTCTCTCCCCATGATTCCAGCCCAAAACATTACTCCACCTCCTCCTTGTTGGCGCTGTAGCCGTGTTTGCGTGGGGTGTCCATCAACCAGCCATCCTCCACTCCATTCATCTGGACCATCGAGCGCTGCACGGCACTCATCCGTGAACAAAACAGTTTTGAAATCAGTCTTCATGTAATGTTTGGCCCACTGGAGCCGTTTCTGCTTGTGTGAAGTGGATAGAGGAGGTCGACAGGATGGCATATGCACAACTGCAAACCTCTGAAGGACCCTGCATCTTGTTGTTCGGGGGACGTTGGAGGCACAAGCAGCTTCAAAAACTTGTCTGCTGCTATGACAAGGCTTTTTTGCCGCTGCTGTTTCAACCTGACGTAATTGCCTGTAGGAAAGAGTCCTCAATTTGCCCTTATCAGCACACACACGTGTGTACTGTGAATCAGCTACATACTTCTTGATTGCCAAGACACTTCATCCTGATCATCGCACAATGTTGATTGTAGTCATGCCTTGACCTAAACACTCCACAATTTGTTGCTTCTCAGCAGCCGACACATCCTTTTTCTTTCCCATTTTGGCAGAAAATGTAGGCTGCTTAATAATGTGAGAGAGCCTTCTTAAGTAGTCTTGCCTTTCATTGGACACACCTGCCAAACTAATTAGCACAGGTGTCTGCAATTGCTTACAGTGATATAAAGAGCCCTGACACACATCACCATCAATGAGTTTAACTGACAAACAAACAAATTCTTCCCTTATCACTCCTAAACACTTTTTGCATAATAATTTGGAACACGGTGTACATGTGCTTTTCCACAAAACACCAGTGGTTCACGTAGTGAATCTTACAGTTCTAACTTGCCAACCGTGGTCTGTATGGAATTGTTCAATAAAGGGCCCAAAATTAAGATAACATAGATGGGAGAGGTCTCTATGAATAGGAATTCCTAAGTATTTGATACCCTGTGAGGGTCAGGCAAAGGGAAAGTTGGACTGGATGGAATCCTATATGGATTTAGGGAGGGAGACATCGAGGGCCTCAGACTTCGCTGCATTGATTTTAAAATTTGACCATGTAACAAAGTGATCTATTTCAGCCATAACAGCAGGGATGGATATATGTGATTGAGTGATATATACTAGGACATCATCAGCAAATAGAGAGCACTTGTACTCGGTGCCTCCCACCTCAATCCACCTAATATTGGGGTTATGGCGAATTGATGAGAGCAGGTGCTCCGTCACTAGGATGTATAAGAGAGGGGACAGAGGACATCCCTGCCTTGTCCCATTGGTGATTGTGAAAGGTGATGAAAATGTTCTGACGCACCCCCTGGGCCTTGGGACACCCGGAGCCGGACCCTTTTTGGTGGATGCTGGTGGTTGTAGTCTTCGTGGCGGCGATCCGGTTCCGTGGCTCAGGGCGGTCAAACCAGTGGCGGAACTATTTATGTGGTTTTGATGTTTAAATGTCCGACTACGCCACCCGTGGATTGCGGTCAGAGTGAACCGCCGCTACAGGGCAGACCGCTAAGGCTGGTGTTGTGGGTGCAGCAGAGCGTAGCATAACTCCCCACGGGAGGAGTATAGCCTCAGGGCAGTGTATGCGGAGGATGGGGGTGATGGTGCAGGGCAGCAGCAGTAACGACACGGAGTCAGTGATGCAGTTCAGGGCCTTTACTCACAGTTCTTATTATCCAGACCACGTCTGCAGGTAACGGCTGCCCACGTCGTACTGTGCTCACCAGGTGAGGGGCTCAGACAACTCCCAGATAACTTTGGAGCGCTTCACAGGACCCCCTTTGTGTGTCCTTTGTCTGGCCTTTCTTACCAACACTTCTGTCCGGCTGCCTCGGGCCTCCTCTTGGTAAACTTGGCGCCAGTTTCCCTGACCCTATGTGGTGCCTTCCTAGCGGGTGGAGCAAGGGGCTGCGCCACATAAAATGTCAGAGCCTCCGGTTTCTAGCTGAGGGTCGTTTCCTGCCTCCACTAGTTCGGGGACCGGTCTCCCCCTTTGGCCTGACCCCTCCACGCAGGTGGATTCGGGCGTGCGGTGGCGACTCGCCCGTCCGCACCCCTGGGATCCCTTCATTCCTCATTCCTGGAGCCTTCTCCGCTCCTCTTCCTTCCTTCTCCCTCTTGCAGGCCTGGGCCTCTGTTACTAGGCCCGCCTCCGGAGCAGAGCTCATGCAGAGCCCCTGCTCCCTGCCACTTCTGCTCAGACTTCTCTGCACTGAACTAAGATGGTGCCCACCTTTTATACTCCCTTCTCAATGCACCCAGGAACTGCTTCCTCCCTGCTCCTGCACTGCAGGGTTCCCCTTCCTCAGTGTTCCCTCCCCCCACTCCAGCCAGGGACAGGGACTGTCGTGCCCATCTCAGGGGCATATTGGTCGCCCTGCCCCACGGCAATGTGGTGTAATGCATGCAGGTGTCGGGTCCTGATCCACACTCCATCCTTATCTGAGAGTGAGATATCACACCTCTGGGTGAGGTGCAATACGTCTGTAGCAACCGAGCCCTCGGTGCTACAGTTCCATTTATCTTCAGCCTAGGTGACGTATTGTGATACAGGGCCGTGATTTTGGCTATAAAAGGGTCCCCTAGACCCCTACCCCAAGCTTTTTAAGAGAATCATATATGGCGTGCCAGGAGACTCTATGGAATGCTTTCTCAGCATCCAACGAGAGTATCTACTTACAAATTTTTAACTGCATCTAGCCCAGGAAATACTTTGTGCCTAGTAGCAGTGTCTGCTAGTCAGCGGATTATCCCGGCTGTTAAGCAAGCTACACCACCTGTAGTTTGGACACTTCATTTTTTCAAAGGAAATGCTTCGGGACCACGGGATACTTAGTGAAGAGCATCAGGAGGCACCCCAAGGCATAGGGGCTGGGACTGGCACTAGGATGCCTTGCGGTGGACAGCCGAGCTCGATCCTTATAAAAGCTTTTTAACTGCAGCAGCTTTAGTGGACGCTACTGGAGCTGGAATTACGCGGCTGCTGGCATGAGACTTGCCCTCCAATAGATCCTTGTAAATGGATTTAAAGTGTATTCATTCAAATTAGAGGGACAATTTAAATTAAAAAGCTTAGAGCTGCCTCCACCACAGGGGGGCTCTCTCGACCCACCAGCGGACAGGCACCAGTATTGGGAGAGGGGGGCTGGCCGTCAGGGTTCACCGCGGCTCTGGCACAAACCCGGCGACACGGAGGTGGCACGGGCAGGAGCGGACTGGCCGTCTCGGCTTCTCACTTTTTGGATTTTAGAAGGGCATGACATGCCTATATCTGTGTCTCCCCCTCCTTTTACTCCTCCACCTCTTTTCTTTTCGCATGACTATATGTACTTGTCACTTTTCCATGTGTTAGTTGTGTCTTCTGAGCAGTTTGTCAGCTTTTGGACACCTTTGAAGGTGTTTTCTATGTGTTTCTATGTGTTTTTGTTTGCCTGCCATTGGTTTTAACGGTGTTCGAAGGTGTTCGACGAACAGTTCGACGAACAGTTCGGCGAACACACGGGTGTTCGACGAACCGAACCAAACTCGAACACTACGGGGGTGGCTCAACACTAATTACAAATCTTTACTAAACAGTTGATAAAAAAACAAAGGAAAGGATGGTAGGTAAACAGTGTATATTAACAAATATGATGACAGGAGTTACTCTAAATAACACCACCTAAGAGTATACACAGTTATACTTAATAAAATTAACAGTTAAATGCAAGCAAAATACACGCGATTAATCCTTTCTATGCATAAATCCATTAAACCATAGTGTTGTGCCAGTATTTTAGTAATCGCCTACTTGGAGCAGTTTTTGAAGTGTCTCTTATAGAAGAGGCCTTTTCTCCTTACTAAACCTCTATAAAGTTATTTATATTTGCGCATATATATTTAGATGTATGATGGTACCGGTACATCCTGAGACTGAAGTAGAAGGGTCCTTGCTGGGTTGATTCCCGAATAATCAGAAATGCTGACTTAAATCTCTTAGAGAAAGCCGATTTCTCTAACGCAGGGCTTCTCTAAGTTCTTTGAGATAGAGCCTCACGTGGCCTAGCCCAAGATGCTGTGTCCTTGGTTGTCCTCCCCGAGTCGGTTCATGTCAAGCCGAACAACACGTGCCAGAGTCACCAAAAACAGATCCATTGTCGCACTGCTCTATCCAGTCCTTTTTTCCAATGTTCCGTATCTTCACTCAGTCCTTCAACTCCCCTAGTAACTGTCACCAACTGCCAAATCCGCATCCTGCAACTCCGGCCTCTCCGCTGCACTCTACTGGCCAGATCATATATTACATCACAAATCTCTATACCATAAGCTGTGATTAACCCTTTCAAATGCATTTGGCAAATGCAGATTTTTCTAAAATTGAGTAGAATTCAACTCCTCCTGAATATATGATATTAACTATGATGTATTGTGTAGGGATTGTAAGAAGGTCACCACAACTGGATGTAAAAGTATGGTGCTGCAAAAGTACTAAGGGATCTTTCACGCATCCTGATATTTCCTGTACTGAAAAAAACAGTACTGGAGATATCCATGTCCGTGTGACCGTGTGAACATGTGTGGTATACGTGTGGCAACCATGTGCTGCTCGTGTGCCTGGGAATCAGCAGTACAGTTAACGCTGTTCCTAAGCGCCGGGTGTGGAGGAATCTCTCATCATTGTTCCCTGCAGGTGCTGCAATCAGCGTGAGCAAGGGACAATGTTGAGAGTAGTATTCTGCCCCCCTCTCTCCAACAAGTGTAAAAATAAAAAAAAAATAAATAACACAATATACTAACCTTTACACCTAATTCCCTGAAGCCATTGTCCATTGTAAACAAACAAAAAATAAAAAGAACAATATCCCTCACCTGTCCAAAAATGAAATAATCCAGTGTCCCACGCAGTAATCCATCTGACCGACATTTCTGCATCAGCATGTGCGGTGGCTTGAGGTGACCGCACATGCTGAGGAGCAGAGGAGAATGACTGCAGTGAGCGGGTTCCTAATCTGCGCTGAGCTCATTGATCAGTGTCCTGTCACTCCAGTGAGCTCATTAGAAATATAAAGGTGGGCACCACCAAGTAATATCAAGATCAAACAAATGCATATATTGAAAACATCAATGAAAAAAAGAAGAAAAGAATATGCAATATGCAGGGACCTCTAGAGAAATAACAACAAATAATATTGATAAAAAATACAAGCAAGAAAACAGAATAAAAACATTTAAAAAGCCCAATGGCCTAAAACTACTAACCCCACAATCTCATAATAAAGCTGTGGTGACCCTGATCCACAAATGGCAATGTGAGCACCTATATAACTATCTCCATATGGACACTACAATGGAATACATATGCATCACGATGCACTACTGTATGCTGAGGAATAAGGAAGTGCATAAGTAGTTAATGCAAATAGTTAACACATATCATGTCTAACCCAATAGAAACACATCAGCTAATTTAAGAAACATGCCAAACATGAAATGACAAATACATGTCTAAAACAGAGACCAAAGGGATGCAATATCCAGATGAATGTGAATACTAAGAAAACCCTACACGAAATAAAGAGGGCAAATGCGATAGCCCAAAAAATTAGGCAGTGTGATCACATACAACCTGTGCCTATGGTCTAAGATGTGGAAAAGGGGGGAAGCCCTATGCGTATCGCCGCACAATGTGCGGCTTCCTCAGGGGGAAAATGTGCAAGTGATAGTAGTCTGCTTACATTTATATATAATTAATAAAATATGATAATTATTATCAGCTGACAGCGAGAGAGTATCCAGCATCTGGAGTTTCGAAGTATCATGCGCATGTGCAATGCATCAAATGGCGTATTCGCAATGACAATGATCACATGGTTAGCTATGGTGCAATAAGCATAGTGAGGTGCTGATGAAAAAAGAAAGCGATGGCTACAGCGTATGTTGCGGAAGTTAAATCCTGTGCCACCACGCATATGTCAATAACTGCAGTATGTACAGGGGGAATTGATCAATATGCATGCGCTAACGAAGGGTCACGTCATTACACCATCAAATAAGGGTTTGAGAAAGCAGGTAAATATGCACATGTGTGGTAAGCAATATATTCAAAAAAGCATTGTATTAAATACTATTAGAAAGGAGTTAGGCACAACACCACAAAGAGACTGTGGTTGAAAGTCATCATGAATGAGATATTCAGGAGTGAATACATAAGGAAGGTGAGTATACAGAGCTTGTCCCTCATTCCCAGCACGCAGTAGTAATGGAAATGAACAAATGTTACAACACATTACAAAATAATAAACACATAATAATTATGGAGTGTCCACATCGATGTGATCCAAAACCATCCGTGTTTGTATAAAATCTGTGAAAAGGAAAAATAGAGTGAACATATGCAAAACACAACAAAACATAACAAACAAGACTTCAATTTTGTTTAGAAAAGCTGATAAACAGCAGTTTCTCATTTAGCCCTAATGGCGCCAATGTCTGAAAATTATAAATTAATTTGGATTCTCTACAAAGTAGTTCATTAGTAATGTTATCCCTCCTAATAGTGGTCTTGACCGCTTCAATGACTAGAACTCAAAGTCCCCTATTCAGACCCCAATGTTGCTCCAAAAAATGAGAAGCCACTAATGCGATGGCCTTACCCTTTTCCTTGTCCCTTCTCGCTGTTGCAATGTTCAAAAGGTGCTGTTGCACTCTACGAAGGAGTTCTTGTATAGACTGACTGATGTACAGTTTACAACACCCACAAATTAGAGCATATATGACGTTTCATGAGCAACAGTTGAATTAAGCAGATGAGCTTTCCTTTTGTGGAAGAAGTCAAAAGCATTATACCATCTAGAGCAATCATGAATGGACAAATCGTGCAGTGAACACAAGGATAAGAGCCAAATATGATTCTTCCTGTATGAAACTTGATGGTGGAATGTCTAAAAAGGCTAGTGGTAAGATGATTTTTAAGGTTTTTTGTCCTTTTGGCTACTATCTTTGGAGTGTTAGAAATAAAATTGGAAAACATAGGCTCACTCAGCTCCTCTTCAAAATATGATAAATGTCTTTCCATTGATTATTAAATGGAGTGACCAAATTAATGGTGCGAAAAGGCTCGCACTCATGTGCTCTACGTACATTATGGCGATCACATTGATGGGAATACCAATAAGTGTGTGAGATGACTTAATATGGGTATCCCCTGGTCAAAAACCTATAGGTTAAATCTCGTTATTGGGAACGAAAGTCATCAATGGAACTACAGCTTCTCCTTAAATGCAGGAATTGTCCCTTGGGTATGCTATTGCGCAAATGGGCAGGATGGAAGCTTGAGAAGTGTAGCAAGTTGTTAGTAGCCTTTTGTCTCTGAAATAGAGTGGTGATAACCCGGGTACCTTCAATTGAGATTTTTAAATCTAGAAAGTCTATAGTGGAGAATGAAATAGAGGATGTTAATCTGATGTTTCAAAGATTGTTGTTCAGCTGCTGAATAAACAGATGGCATTCTTCTTCCATACCTGTCCAAAGTAACATGAAGTCACCAATATAGCAAAACGACCGCTTCACATACATCGTGAATTCTGACAATTTATATACATGTGTCTCCTCCCACCATCCCTTGAACATGTTCACATAGGATGGTGCACATTTAGCCCCGATAGCAGTGTCAGATGCCTGACTGTAGAAAGCACGATCAAAGGTGAAATAGCTGTTATCAAGTACCGACCGCAACAGGTCCAAAACAAAGGAATCATGGTTACTATCTCTCATAGTGAAGAGATCCAAAAAATAGGCAATAGCTTTGATACCTTGATCATGACTGATATTTGTGTAGAGGGACTCAACGTCCAGGGTCACAAGGATGGTTTTAGATGGTACAGTTAGGTCCTCCAACTTCTGGATAAGATCAGATGAGTCCCTCACCTACGAACAATCAAACAATCGGCTGTAAGAAATAATCCATGTAAGTGCATGGGCGCTCAAAGAGACTGCCAATCTACTCTAGGCCATTGGGCTTTTTAAATGTTTGCATTCTGTTTTTTTGCTTGTATTATTTGTATCTATAAAATATGTTATTAGTTCTCTGGAGGTCCCTGTATATTGCATATTCTTTTCTTCTTCTCTTCATTGTCACTCAGTGAGCTTAGCGCAGTTCAGGGGCATGCTCGCTTCATCGTGTCATTCTTCCCTGCTCCTCAGCATGAGCGGTTGCCTCAAGCCACTGCACATGGTGATGAAGAAATGTCGGTCAGATGGCTTACTGCGTGGGACACTGGATTATTTAATCTTCGGACAGGTGAGGGATATTGTTCTTTTTTATTTTTGGTTTGTATACAGGGAACAATGGCTTCAGGGAATTAGGTGTAAATCTGAGTATAATGTGTTTTTTATCTTATTCTTATTTTTACACTTGTTGGAGACAGTGGGGGCAGAATACTACTCTCAACATTGTCCCTTGCTCTCGCTGATCGCAGTGCCAGCAGGGGACAATGATGAGAGATTCCTTCAGCACCCAGCACTTGGGAACAGCGCTAACTATACAACTGATTTCCAGGCACTGGTTTGTGTCACACTGATGACACACAGATGTCATCCGTGTTTCGTCAGTATGCACGTGTGTGAAACATTTTGCGGCCTGTGCGGTGTGCAAAAACTGACATGTCAGCGGTCCGTGGAAACACTAACATATGCGCAGACCCATTCATTTGAATGGGTCTACGTGTGCAAGTGTCTCTAGTATGTGTGAAAGCGGTCACCACATGTAACTGGAGGCGTACTGGAGACACTTGACTTGTGGTCACAAAAATTAGTAGTAAGGTAAAATCTGCAACAGAGCACTGTCAGTTAAAAGGCATACCTGTCAGTTATTAAAATAAAGGGATTGTCCACTGTGAGGGCCAATTTTTTTTTACTAAAATGCATGTATTTCGTGGCTGAAAATCATTTTTCTAAGGGCTTATGCACACAATCGTATTTTCAGTCTGAGTGCTATCTGTTAATAAAAAAACGGACAGCATTCGGACTAATGATATTCAATGGGGTAATGTAGATGACCAAATCAGTGTGTGTGAAAAAAAATTGCAGCATGCACGATTTTCATCTGGAAATTCATTGAGACTCACCCATTCAAGTTTATTGGTGCGAGAAAAAAATACGATGCCATACTGAGACACATTATAGTATCTGTTTTTTGCTCATCCATTTCAATTTTGTAACATAGGAGGAAACTGAAAATGATCTTGTAAATAATTATTTGCTGCTAAGTTAAAAAAAAAGATTGTATACGGACTGAACACGGATGACGAGTGAGAAAAAAAAAGACTCACTTTTCTGGAAGCAACTCTGAATGATTCCTTATACTGTCTTCTGACCCCAGCCTAATTGGGTTTAATTTAAAATCTAGCACCATTTGGCATTTATGGGCTCTTTGTTTCCCTCACATTCAATCTTGATGTGGTCTGTGATCATAAATTATCGGAGAAGATCTCAAAAAAAGATTAAAAAAAAGGTACAAATACTCCCTTTAGCAAGAACTCACTGAAGGAAGCAATTAACTTAAACTTCTGTCAGACAATAGATAATGCAACCACAGAGAAACTAAAAAATACAAAAATATTAATGAAACCCAATGGCAAAAATTAATTTTAGCTTTTAAGTAAAACAAAAATTCCCCAAAAGGTGGACAGACCCTTTAATGCAGTGTGAGGCTATGAAACCTGCTTGAAACTGCTGAAACTAGAACCTGTTGAAGGAGACAGCTGTCGACAGTGTGAATTGGTATGGAACACAGTGAGTTGCTACAAACCATTTCCTCGCTTACTTCAATAATTTTTTTTTCAGAGCTCATACACATATAGACGCGCTGTCATCACATGTTGGCAATTCAACATTCATTTTCACAACCTTACTACCTGTAAATGTTGTGAACTATCCATTTACAACATTTCACGTCTACTGAAAACCTACTTTTTCTGCTGTGTTATACGTGCAATTTCTTTTCTATCATAGAGCATAGGATTTCCCCCTGAAAGAAAGAGGAGGAGGGTGCTCAAGGCATATCAGGGAACTTGGACTCTGTTACAGTAATTTTAGCAATGTTGAAAAGTAGGTACTACTATATTATTTCTGTGCTGTTTCTGGTTTAATTTTATAGTCACTGTGTCTTTAAAACTGAGGATGATTACTGTCTTTATTTCCTCGGGAAAAGAAGGATGGGCATTTAGTCAGCACTAGTTCTATGTTATATTACTTTGGGTAGCAGTCTAGTTTGTAGATTGAGTTGTATTTGGGTACTTCTGGAGGTCACAGTTGTTGGATATCAGATACTGTACATGAAAAAGTGGAACTGATTTTTTTTTTTTTACAAATGCTGCAAAAAAAAAAGTAAAAAATGTAATGCAATTGCTTATGTTGCAAATCATAACAAATATAATTACAACTCGAAGTTCAAGAAATAAGGAAATACGCAGCATTTTAAAAAGAAACTAACAAAAGTTGAGTCTCCTAAACTTTGTCAGTGCAAAAATGAAAATAAAAAAGGCATTTTCTTTGGAGGTTATATGTTAATATAAATGTACTGTTAGATTTCATGAATTTCACTATAGGTAAAAGTACAGGGGCAGACAGACATAAAAGGGCCCCTGTGCAAGAACAGTATATGTGTGTGCCTTTTCCAGTCCAATAGTTCTACCTATGATAGAAGGTGCTTGCTGCTTTGAAGGGGGAAGTGGGCCCC
Source organism: Phyllobates terribilis (assembly GCF_046119375.1). Lineage (NCBI taxonomy): Eukaryota > Metazoa > Chordata > Amphibia > Anura > Dendrobatidae > Phyllobates > Phyllobates terribilis. The sequence goes on from NW_027362762.1 coordinate 505,689,391, forward strand.
CTTATCTCTTGGGCCCTTGTGCAGCTGCACAAATTGCACAAAGATATATCCACACCTGTACACGCATGCACAGAAGCTATGGAATCTCGGCGTTACATCACACAGTGTTTTTCAAATGTCTGTCACACAAAATATTTCAACAATTTATGTATGCAATATATTTTGACAAGTGTCCATAAAATGTTGGCAGTATAGGTTTTGTTAATATTATGGCTAAATATGGTATTAAAATTGGCTCATAGCATCTTGAAAGGACACTTTCAAGAGCAATTTTGTTTACTGAAATGCATATAACATTGAGTTAGAGTTTAATTAAAAATGTTAGATCATTTGCTTCTACAGCCTCTATGTATCACAGTACACAGCAGACTGCAGAATGAGGTAGCAAACAAATCTGCTAGTGAACTCAAATTTCTAATTTGATGCTTTAAAAAATCAGCCTAAATCATTAGCCCTTAAGATACGTGATCACGGGTGCTGATACTGCCTGATAAAACAATTGATATGTAAGATCCATATCCTGCTGCACCAGGAGCAACTATCCCCACAGATTAAGCCCTTAGATGCCACATTGCTGTGATCTGGCCAGTACCGGGCCAGGACATGTCAAGCGGATCACGGCCTCCTCCTCTGCCGCCACCTGCCTTTATCGCAGTCACATTCCCTCTGTACTATGGAATTGCGTAACTAGCAATCCCTGACATGACCAGCTCCATTGCCACAACTGACTTCAAGTACCAACCTCTTTAGTGACCTGTGCAGAGTACAGGCCTGCAGTGGTCACTGCATACAGGCTGCCACCATGCCTGCCTGATGGCCACAACTATCAACAGTGCCAGAATTGCCCCATCTGATATATATCAAAGTAGCCACCTTTTGCTTTGATGACTACTTTGCACACTCTTGGCATTCTCTTAGTGAGCTTCAAGAGGTAGTCACCGGAAATGGTCTTCCAACAATCTTGAAGGAGTTCCCAGAGATGCTTAGCACTTGTTGGCCCTTTTGCCTTCACTCTGCGGTTCAGCTCACCCCAACCCATCTCGATTGGGTTCAGGTCTGGTGACTGTGGAAGCCAGGTCATCTGGCGTAGCACCCCATCACTTTCCCTCTTGGTCAAATAGCCCTTATACAGCCTGGAGGTGTGTTTGGGGTCATTGCCCTGTTGAAAAATTAATGATGGTCCAACTAAACACAAACCGGATGGAATAGCATGCCGCTGCAAGATGCTCATTCAGTATGCCTTCAATTTTGAATAAATCCCCAACAGTGTCACCAGCAAAGCACCCCCACACCATCACACCTCCTCCTCCATGCTTCACGGTGGGAACCAGGCATGTAGAGTCCATCCGTTCACCTTTTCTGCGTCGGACAAAGACACGGTGGTTGGAACCAAAGATCTCAAATTTGGACTCATCAGACCAAAGCACAGATTACCATTGATCTAATGTCCATTCCATGTGTTCTTTAGCCCAAACAAGTCTCTTCTTCTTGTTGCCTGTCCTTAGCAGTGGTTTCCTAGCAGCTATTTTACCATAAAGGCTTGCTGCATAAAGTCTCCTCTTAACAGTTGTTGAAGAGATGTGTCTGCTGCTAGAACTCTGTGTGGCATTGACCTGGTCTCTAACCTGAGCTGCTGTTAACCTGTGATTTCTGAGGCTGGTGACTCAGATAAACTTATCCTCAGAAGCAGAGGTGACTCTTGTCTTCCTTTCCTGGGGCGGTCCTCATGTGAGCCAGTTTCTTTGTAGTGCTTGATGGTTTTTGCAACTGCACTTGGGGACACTTTCAAAGTTTTCCCAATTTTTCGGACTGACTGACCTTCATTTCTTAAAGTAATGGTGGCCACTCGTTTTTCTTTACTTAGCTGCTTTTTTCTTGCCATAAAACAAATTCTAACAGTACAGACCAAAAGTTTGGACACACCTCATTTAAAGATTTTTCTGTATTTTCATGACTATGAAAATTGTACATTCACACTGAAGGCATCAAAACTATGAATTAACACATGTGGAATTATATACTTAACAAAAAAGTGTGAAACAACTGAATATATGTCTTATATTCTAGGTTCTTCAAAGTAGCCACCTTTTGCTTTGAAGACTACTTTGCACACTCTTGGCATTCTCTTGATGAGCTTCAAGAGGTAGGCACCAAAAATGGATTTCACTTCACAGGTGTGCCCTGCCAGGTTTAATAAGTGGGATTTCTTGTCTTATAAATGGGGTTGGGACCATCAGTTGTGTTGTGCAGAAGTCTGGTGGATACACAGCTGATAGTCCTACTGAATAGACTGTTAGAATTTGTATTAAGGCAATAAAAAAGCAGCTAAGTAAAGAAAAATGAGTGGCCATCATTACTTTAAAAAATGAAGGTCTGTCAGTGCGAAAAATTGGGCAAACTTTGAAAGCGTCCCCAAGTGCAGTTGCAAAAACCATCAAGCGCTACAAAGAAACTGTCTCACATGAGGACCGCCCCAGGAAAGGAAGACCAAGAGTCACCTCTGCTTCTGAGGATAAGTTTATCCGAGTCACCAGCCTCAGAAATCGCAAATTAACAGCAGCTCAGATTAGAGACCAGGTCAATGCCACACAGAGTTCTAGCAGCAGACACATCTCTTTAACAACTGTTAAGAGGAGACTTTATGCAGCAAGCCATTATGGTAAAATAGCTGCTAGGAAACCACTGCTAAGGACAGGCAACAAGAAGAAGAGACTTGTTTGGGCTAAAGAACACAGGTCAAATCTCTATATTATCCTTTTTTTGGCATTTTTTGTCTTAAAAAAAAACAGTAATAGTGTCTCCCTGATTGTTCAGACACAAATATATCTGTTTGAAAGATTCTGGTGTAGGCCAGAAAAGTATAACTGTGATTTTGCAGTTCCACAGTTCAAATCTCTATATTATCCTTTTTTTGGCATTTTTTGTCGTAAGAAAAAAACAGTAATAGTGTCTCCCTGATTGTTCAGACACAAATATATCTGTTTGAAAGATTCTGGTGTAGGCCAGAAAAGTATAACTGTGATTTTGCAGTTCCACAGGTCAAATCTCTGTATTATTCTTTTTTGGCATTTTTTGCCGTAAAAAAAAACTGTAATAGACTAATAGTGTCTCCCTGACTGGTCAGACACAAATATATATGTTTGAAAGATTCAGGTGTAGGCCGAAAAATATAACTGTGGTTTACCTCTTCCACGGTTCTAATCTCCTTTTTCTTACCCTTTTTCCATTGGTAGTGCAAGTGTAAGCTATTATACTTCATTTACAATGGGCAAGGCGCGTGGCAAGGGACGTGGAACTGGATGTTCTGGTGATGGTGCGTGTAGAGGACGGGGCCGTGGCCAAGGTGAAAATGTGCCACAACCAACAGCCACATCTTCTCGCTCCCAGTTATTGACAGAATTACTAGGGAAGCACACAACAACAAGACCACTATTGCGAACTGATCTGTGTGAACAGGTTATTAATTGGATAGCAGATAATACTTCCAGTTACCTGGGCACCACCACCTCCGGTCTGTCTTCCACACGGTCAAGTTTTAGTAGCCGTGAGTCTCGACCGCATACTCCTCCTCACCCTGATGCTCCTTCCTCCCACCATGCCGAGTGTCGTCAGACAGCAACTGATCCCACACTTGGACACTCTGAAGAGCTATTCACTGGTCCATTTCCATATTTGTGCCCCTCGCCTGCTTCACTTGAAGTGGTGGAAGAGGAGATCCCATATAGCGATGCCCAAATATTTTAACAGACACGGCCACAGGAAGTCGATGCTGGCAATTTGTCACAAGAGGAGGACGATGACGAGACACAATTGCCACAAAGTGAGGAGGAGGATCGTGGTGCGCACGTGGAAGAGGAAGAGGTGGTGGATAATCTAGTAACTGACCCAACGTGACAGGAGGACACTCAGAGCGAAGCCAGCAGCACACAGAGGGAGGGAGGCAGAGTACCCCAACAGGCAGGTAGAAGCAGTGTGGTGGCCACACACAGAAGGCGGGCAACCGTTCCCCGTAACACAAACACGAGGGACGTTGCCAGCACAACCGGTAGGTCTTCCAGAGTCTGGAATTTTTTTAAAGACTCTGCTGATAACCCCAAAAAGGCCATTTGTACCACCTGACATGCCAGCATCAGCAGGGGTGACAAAACTACCAGCCTGACCACCACCAGCATGATCAGGCACATGGCAGCAAAGCACCCAACTTTGTGGGGTGAACCAAAGGGTCCACGACCAGTGTCAGCGGGTGTCACCACTGCTTCTTTCGCTGTTGTGCGTGTAATAGAACCCCCTGTTGTGCGTGCAATGCAATCCCCTGTCCATACTGCATGCAAAGATGCCCCCTCCTCTCAGTCTTCACTTGTTATGGCAGTTTCTCAAGAAACAGCATCAACGTCCACGTCCACGTCCCACCGCAGTGTTCAATTGTCCATATCCCAGACCTTTGAACGAGAGGGCAAATTCGCAGCCAGCGCCCCACAGGCCACAGTCCTAAATTCGCACATTTCACGACTGCTTGCGTTGGAAATGCTGCCTTTTAGGCTGGTGGAGATGGAATCCTTCCGCAACCTTATGGTGGTGGCCGTCCCTCGGTACTCGGTCCCCAGCCGACACTATTTTGCCCGGTGTGCCATCCCCGCACTACACAAGCACGTGTCCCAAAACATCTGCCGTGCCCTCAACAATGCAGTTACTGGGAGAGTCCACCTGACAACGGACACGTGGACAAGTGCTTGTGGCCAGGGACGGTACATCTCCCTGACGGCACACTGGGTAAACATAGTGGAAGCCGGGACCCAGTCGGACCTTGGGACGGAACACATCCTCCCTACACCGAGGATTGCGGGCCCTATGTCAGTCAGAGTTGGCCCCACAGTGTACAGCTCCTGCGCATCATCCTCCTCCTCCTCCTCATGTTCAGCCTCCATCTCAGATATCACCACATCAGTTTAAAGCTGGAAGCACTGCAGTACTGCCTCAGCCAAGCGGCAACAGGCTGTGCTGAAACTCATAAGCTTAGGTGATAAACCTCACACTGCTTGTGAGTTGTGGACAGCTGTGAAAGAGCAGGCAGATCTGTGGTTGAGACCGCTGAACCTACATCCTGGCATGGTCGTGTGTGACAATGGCCGTAACCTGGTGGCGGCTCTGAGGCGAGGCGAGATCACACACGTACCATGCCTGGCTTATGTGCTTAACCTCGTGGTTCAGCGGTTTCTTAAATCGTACCCCGAGTTGCCAGATCTGCTCATCAAAGTACTCCGCCTGTCAGCTCATTTTCACAAGTCGGCTACAGCTTCCGGCGCCCTTGCTGTGTTGCAGCTGCGTTTGCAGCTTCTGGCACACCGACTGGTGTGTGATGTCCCCTCACGTTTTAACTCTACCCTCCACATGTTGCAAAGGATTTGTGAGCAGAAGAGAGCAGTTGTGGAGTACCAGCTGCAACAAGGCCGTCAATATTCAGGTCAAACTCCACACATAAGACCTCAGGAGAGGACCTGGATGTCTGACATATGTACCATGCTGACAAACTTTGAGGAGTCCAAGATGGTGAGTGGCAATGACGCCATCATTAGCGTCAGCATCCCACTTGTCTGTCTTTTGCAACGCTCTCTGCAGAGAATTAAAGATGAGGCATTGCAGCCAGAGTATGATGAGATGGATCAAGAAGCCGTAGCGGGCGATTACACACAGCCTAGCCTCATCTCATCCCAACGTGCATTGGGGGACAATGAGGGAGAGGAGGAGGAGGAGGAGGAAGAATAGGAGCTGGTATCATGCTCTGTAGATGGTAGTACCTGTACAACTGTCATAGCGTCGGTTCAGCGTGGGTGGCCTGAGGACATGGGGGAGGAGGAGGAGGAGGATGAGAGCATGGTCAGTCGTTATCTTGGTGAGAACACGGATGTCTTGCCTGTTACCAGTCTGGCACGCATGGCTGACTTTATGTTACGCTGCCTTAACCGTGACCCTCGCGTTGTCAAAATGTTTGGTGACAGTCATTACTGGTTGGTGACACTTTTAGACCCCCACTACAAGGACAACTTTCACTCTCTTTTTCCTGAGGTGGAGAGGTCTACAAAAATGTGGCAATACCAGAAGGCCCTTGCTGCAGAACTGTTAAAAAAATTCCCATCTGAACACGCTAGCGGCAGAGGTCACAGTTCATTGACCAACCAAGGAATACAGGCGAGAGAGACGCAACTCCAATACAGCAGAGGCAGGGGAACACTGTCAACATTCTGTGACAGTTTTCTGAGACCCGCCCAGCTTACAGGCCCTGAGGCGCGGGGTACTCTCACAAGGAGTGGAAAGTTTCAAAAGATGGTGAGGGAGTACCTTGCCGACCGTACCAGCGTCCTCCGTGATTCCTCTGTGCCTTTTTAATTATTGGTTGTCCAAGCTAGACACTTGGAATGATCTCGCTCTGTACGCCTTGGAGGTCCTGGCCTGCCCTGCTGCTAGCGTGTTATCGGAGCGTGTTTTTAGTGCCGCTGGGGGAATTATAACTGATAAGCGCGCTCGCCTGTCAACTGACAATGCTTCCAAGCTGACCCTTATCAAAATGAACAAGGGCTGGATTGGGCCAGACTTCTCATCACCACCAAATGACAGCAGAGTAACATTAAGTCAAATCCACTGTGTTATTTCTAGTGTTGAGCCACCCCCGTAGTGTTCGAGTTCGGTTCGGTTCGTCGAACACCCGTGTGTTCGCCGAACTGTTCGTCGAACTGTTCGTCGAACACCTTCGAACACCGTTAAAACCAATGGCACGCAAACAAAAACACATAGAAACACATAGAAAACACCTTCAAAGGTGTCCAAAAGCTGACAAACTGCTCAGAAGACATAACTAACACATGGAAAAGTGACAAGTACATATAGTCATGCGAAAATAAAAGAGGTGGAGGAGTAAAAGGAGGGGGAGACACAGATATAGGCATGTCATGCCCTTCTAAAATCCAAAAAGTGAGAAGCCGACACGGCCAGTCCGCTCCTGCCCGTGCCACCTCCGTGTCGCCGGGTTTGTGCCAGAGCCGCGGTGAACCCTGACGGCCAGCCCCCCTCTCCCAATACTGGTGCCTGTCCGCTGGTGGGTCGAGCGAGCCCCCCTGTGGTGGAGGCAGCTCTAAGCTTTTTAATTTAAATTGTCTCTCTAATTTGAATGAATACACTTTAAATCCATTTACAAGGATCTATTGGAGGGCAAGTCTCATGCCAGCAGCCGCGGTAATTCCAGCTCCAGTAGCGTCCACTAAAGCTGCTGCAGTTAAAAAGCTTTTATAAGGATCGAGCTCGGCTGTTCACCGCAAGGCATCCTACTGCCAGTCCCAGCCCCTATGCCTTGGGGTGCCTCCTGATGCTCTTCACTAAGTATCCCATGGTCCCGAAGCATTTCCTTTGAAAAAATTAAGTGTCTAAACTACAGGTGGTGCAGCTTGCTTAACAGCCGGGATAATCCGCTGACTAGCAGACACTGCTACTAGGCACAAAGTATTTCCTGGGCTAGATGCAGTTAAAAATTTGTAATTAGATACTCTCGTTGGATGCTGAGAAAGCATTCCATAGAGTCTCCTGGCACGCCATATATGATTCTCTTAAAAAGCTTGGGGTAGGGGTCTAGGGGACCCTTTTATAGCCAAAATCACGGCCCTGTATCGCAATACGTCACCTAGGCTGAAGATAAATGGAACTGTAGCACCCTGAGGGCTCGGTTGCTACAGACGTATTGCACCTCACCCAGAGGTGTGATATCTCACTCTCAGGTAAGGATGGAGTGTGGATCAGGACCCGACACCTGCATGCATTACACCACATTGCCGTGGGGCAGGGCGACCAATATGCCCCTGAGATGGGCACGACAGTCCCTGTCCCTGGCTGGAGTGGGGGGAGGGAACACTGAGGAAGGGGAACCCTGTAGTGCAGGAGCAGGGAGGAAGCAGTTCCTGGGTGCATTGAGAAGGGAGTATAAAAGGTGGGCACCATCTTAGTTCAGTGCAGAGAAGTCTGAGCAGAAGTGGCAGGGAGCAGGGGCTCTGCATGAGCTCTGCTCCGGAGGCGGGCCTAGTAACAGAGGCCCAGGCCTGGAAGAGGGAGAAGGAAGGAAGAGGAGCGGAGAAGGCTCCAGGAACGAGGAATGAAGGGATCCCAGGGGTGCGGACGGGCGAGTCGCCACCGCACGCCCGAATCCACCTGCGTGGAGGGGTCAGGCCAAAGGGGGAGACCGGTCCCCGAACTAGTGGAGGCAGGAAACGACCCTCAGCTAGAAACCGGAGGCTCTGACATTTTATGTGGCGCAGCCCCTCGCTACACCCGCTAGGAAGGCACCACATAGGGTCAGGGAAACTGGCGCCAAGTTTACCAAGAGGAGGCCCGAGGCAGCCGGACAGAAGTGTTGGTAAGAAAGGCCAGACAAAGGACACACAAAGGGGGTCCTGTGAAGTGCTCCAAAGTTATCTGGGAGTTGTCTGAGCCCCTCACCTGGTGAGCACAGTACGACGTGGGCAGCCGTTACCTGCAGACATGGTCTGGATAATAAGAACTGTGAGTAAAGGCCCTGGACTGCATCACTGACTCCGTGTCGTTACTGCTGCTGCCCTGCACCATCACCCCCATCCTCCGCATACACTGCCCTGAGGCTATACTCCTCCCGTGGGGAGTTATGCTACGCTCTGCTGCACCCACAACACCAGCCTCAGCGGTCTGCCCTGTAGCAGCGGTTCAGTCTGACCGCAATCCACGGGTGGCGTAGTCGGACATTTAAACATCAAAACCACATAAATAGTTCTGCCACTGGTTTGACCGCCCTGAGCCACGGAACCGGGTCGCCGCCACGAAGACTACAACCACCAGCATCCACCAAAAAGGGTCCGGCTCCGGGTGTCCCAAGGCCCAGGGGGTGCGTAAGAACATTTTCATCACCTTTCACAATCACCAATGGGACAAGGCAGGGATGTCCTCTGTCCCCTCTCTTATACATCCTAGTGACGGAGCACCTGCTCTCATCAATTCGCCATAACCCCAATATTAGGTGGATTGAGGTGGGAGGCACCGAGTACAAGTGCTCTCTATTTGCTGATGATGTCCTAGTATATATCACTCAATCACATATATCCATCCCTGCTGTTATGGCTGAAATAGATCACTTTGTTACATGGTCAAATTTTAAAATCAATGCAGCGAAGTCTGAGGCCCTCGATGTCTCCCTCCCCAAATCCATATAGGATTCCATCCAGTCCAACTTTCCCTTTGCCTGTCCCTCACAGGGTATCAAATACTTAGGAATTACTATTCATAGAGACCTCTCCCATCTATGTTATCTTAATTTTGGGCCCTTTATTGAACAACTCCATACAGACCACGGTTGGCAAGTTAGAACTGTAAGATTCACTACGTGAACCGCTGGTGTTTTGTGGAAAAGCACATGTACACTGCGTTCCAAATTATTATGCAAAAAGTGTTTAGGAGTGATAAGGGAAGAATTTGTTTGTTTGTCAGTTAAACTCATTGATGGTGATGTGTGTCAGGGCTCTTGATATCACTGTAAGCAATTGCAGACACCTGTGCTAATTAGTTTGGCAGGTGTGTCCAATGAAAGGCAAGACTACTTAAGAAGGCTCTCTCACATTATTAAGCAGCCTACATTTTCTGCCAAAATGGGAAAGAAAAAGGATGTGTCGGCTGCTGAGAAGCAACAAATTGTGGAGTGTTTAGGTCAAGGCATGACTACAATCAACATTGTGCGATGATCAGGATGAAGTGTCTTGGCAATCAAGAAGTATGTAGCTGATTCACAGTACACACGTGTGCGTGCTGATAAGGGCAAATTGAGGACTCTTTCCTACAGGCAATTACGTCAGGTTGAAAGAGCAGCGGCCAAAAAGCCTTGTCATAGCAGCAGACAAGTTTTTGAAGCTGCTTGTGCCTCCAACGTCCCCCGAACAACAAGATGCAGGGTCCTTCAGAGGTTTGCAGCTGTGCATACGCCATCCTGTCGACCTCCTCTATCCACTTCACACAAGCAGAAACGGCTCCAGTGGGCCAAACATTACATGAAGACTGATTTCAAAACAGTTTTGTTCACGGATGAGTGCCGTGCAGCGCTCGATGGTCCAGATGGATGGAGTGGAGGATGGCTGGTTGATGGACACCCCACGCAAACACGGCTACAGCGCCAACAAGGAGGAGGTGGAGTAATGTTTTGGGCTGGAATCATGGGGAGAGAGATTGTCGGCCCCTTTAGGATCCCTGAAGGCGCTAAAGATGAACTCCATAATGTATGTGGATTTTCTCAAACATCACTTCCTGCCATGGTTCAAGAAGAAGAACCGTGTATTTCACAGCAAGATCATTTTTCTGCATGATAATGCACCATGTCATGCTGCACATAAAACATCTGCATCTCTGGCTGATATGGGCATAAAAGGGGACAAACTTATGGTGTGACCCCCATGCTCCCCTGACCTCTACCCCATTCAGAACCTTTGGAGCATCATTAAAAGGAGTGTCTATGATGGCGGGAGGCAGTTCACATCTAAGCAACAGCTCTGGGAGGGTATTCTGTCCTCATGCAAAACAATTAAAGCAGAAACCATCCAAAACCTTACAAATTCAATGGACGAGAGAGTTCAGAAGCTCCTTTCGAACAAGGGGTCCTATGTGAAAATGTAACATCACCTAGAATAAAGTTTTGAGTTGAAAACTGTTTGATTTCAGTTTCTAACAACCTGCTAATGCTTATAATTTCAAAAATGACCATTTTTTGGTCTTTATTAAAATGAAAAGGTTGATCGAAAAGTTTGGGGGATCTAAGAGTGTGGCAACCCAGTAGTCATGATTACTTCGAATTCTGACAATATGAGGGTCATGCTGCAGGTAGTGCAGCAAGAAGGCACTTATGTGTCTTGCGCATCTCGGAGCCCCAAAATTATTTTCCGGGCTAGATGCAGCTAAAAATTATTTTTAATTTTAAATCTGGTGAAGCTTTAGTATAGATGGCCTAATAGGATCAGTGCTGCACACTGCTACAAAGCCCAAATTATTTTCCAGTCAAGATACAGATAAACATGATTAGTAATTTGAAAGCTTAAAACGGTTGGTAGGGTGATTTTAACCAATCATCAAGCTTTTACTCTCCCCAGGATGACACAGGGGTAGAAAAGTCGTTTCGGATCCATGATTTGTTCATCTTTATGTACGTGAGTCTGTCTACATTATCAGTGGAGAGCCGCGTGCGCTTATCTGTCAGCACACCACCAGCAGCGCTGAACACACGTTCAGACAGAACGCTGGCTGCGGGGCATGACAAGATCTCCAAGGCGTAAGTGGCTAGCTCCGGCCATTTATCCAGATTGGAAGCCCAAAAAGAGCAAGGGTCCAGTGACACAGTCGTGGCTTCAATGTTTACTTGGATATACTCCTGTACCATCGTCTCTAGGCGTTGACTATGTGTCAGACTTCTTGTCTCCTGTGGCCTTGCAAAGGATGGGCTAAAAAAGTGGTGAAATGACTCCGCAAAATTGATGTTACCAGCAGATACTGTGGTTCTGTTACGGTTTGAGTGCTGAACACTTGACGGTCCCACGGTTGGCAAGTTGGAACTGTGAGATTCACTACGTGCACCACTGGTATTTTGTGGAAAAGCACATGTAAGATTCTGCAACAGTCTCTGCTGATACTCCTGCATGCGTGCATCCCTTTCTATGGCAGGAATAATTTCTGCAAATTTACTTTTGTACCGGGGATCTAAAAGTGTGGAAACCCAGTAGTCAGGATTATTTCTAATTCTCACAATTCGAGGGTCATGTTGCAGGTAGTGCAGCAAGAAGGCACTCATGTGTGTTGCGCATCCATTCATGAAATTGGTTCTCCAGAGCTGACCACAACTCCTCAGCTGTGTGACTCACATTTCCCAGACATTTCAATGTAAAAACTGCCTGATGACGTTGAGCCCTACTGCCAGCATAGTAAGGAGGTGTGCAGGATCCCTTCTGCGCAGTTAGAAAGCTTGTGGCATGACCAGACAGGCTTTGGGTGCAGGTGGAAGACCGAGAGGAGGTTGAGGAGGCAGAAGCAGTGGAGGAACTTTGACATAAAGAGGATTGACGCACAACTCGTGGGGACGGCAAGACTTGGACAGCAGCCCCTTGTCCTGCTGTCACCATAGTTACCCAGTGCCCAGTCAGCGACATGTAACGCCCCTGTCCATGCCTACTCGTCCAAGTGTCTGTGGTGAAATGCACCCTGTCACACACAGAGTTTTTCAAAGAAGCGGTGATGTTATGTGCGACATGCTGGTGGAGCGCAGGCACACCTTTCTTTGAGAAGTAGTGCCGACTGGGCATCTGGTACTGGGGCACTGCGACGGACATAAGGTCTCGAAAATCCTCTGTGTCCACCAGGCGGAAAGGCAGCATTTCTGTAGCCAAGAGCTTGCAGATGGTGAAATTCAAACTCTTAGCTTTCTCATGGCTAGGAGGAAATGGTCTTTTACTTGTCCACATCTGAGGGACCGAGGGCTGGCTATTGTGCTTAGACGGGGTTGATAAGGGTGTCCCCGGCAAACTGCCGGTCTGTGAGGAAGATGCAGGCGGACATGTTAGGTTGCCTTGATCCAAAGGTGGTGCTATCGATGTCGGACAGCGCTCAACACCAGCTGGTGTTCCCACCTCCAAAGAAAATGATGACCTGCCAATCACGCTGGCTGTTGCGGGTAAAGAGGTGGCAGGTCTGCGCCCCAAAACAGGTGTGACTGCTGTCCCCCCAGTCACAGAGGATGAAGAGGCCGCGGATGCACAAGATATGGCAGACGGTGGTTGGCCCGGCCGGCTAGGCCGCATTGTAGCACACTGAGCTTCCCACTGCAACTTATGCTTCATGTCCATGTGCCGGTTCATGCATGAAGTACTCAAACTCTGTATTTTTTGGCCTCTACTTAGCTTTTGCTGACAAATGTTACAGATAACACGAGTTGGGTCATCTTTATCGATCTGAAAAAATGCCCAGGCTATGCAAGGCTTAGCACCCATGCGACCTGAAGAGCAACCACGACTTGTGGTGAGAGGCAGAGTTGTGTTTGAGGATGCAGTTGTTGACGTGCTTCCAGTACTACGTCTCTGTCCAGGAAGGTGCAACCTGACCTCGTCGTCACTAGCATCTTCCTCCACCTCCTCTGCTGACCTCATCTCTTGGCTGACTGTGGGTTGACAGTAAGTGGGATCTCCAACCTCATCATCATCACCTTGTGTGTTATCACACCCGTCGTCCTCAGAGCCAACCTGTTCCTGCCCTGACAAAAAACTAAAGTTGTCGCTCCAATCAGGTATTTGAGTCTTATCATCGTCTTCCTCATTGTCTCCACCAACAGGAGTTACAGTTTGGGAATGAGGGTCTACATTATGGTCAGAACCTTCTGCGTCTGGTCCTGGATCCGACTCATAAAGATTCTGGGCATCAGTGCAGATCATTTCCTCGTCTGAATTCACAGAAGCGCTGGAGTTGACCTCTGATTCCCAGGCCATAGTATGAGTAAACAGCTCTGCAGACTCAACCATCTGTTCTACCTCATACTCAGACGGGCAGCTGGAGATTTGGGAGCTGTGAGGAAGCAAGTGCGATTTGGGTGACACCTTTGAGGACTGGAGTATTTGTGATGTTGAAGTTGATGTGGAGGAGAGCCCACTTAAAGGAGCACTTGATATCCGTTGAAGCACCTGCTGTTTTTGTGCCTCATCTGGAATTTGTAGCGATTGGCGTGGCCGTAAGAAAGGGATCTTATCACATTGTCCGCTAAAAGAAGTAGACATTTTAGTTTGGCTGGAAGATGGTCTTTCTTCTGCAGATGTTACTGTTGCTTTAACACCTACCCCACGGACACAACCTTTTTTCCCCTTCGCAACACGCCTATTCCCCTTTCCACCAGCAGCAGGCCTTTTTCCACTCATTTTGGTGGTTAACTAATTCACAGCTCTGGAGTTGTTTGCACAAAAAAACAATGGATGGTAACCGAGCAGAGCTGAGTGGCCAAACTGTGGTATTAGGCCAAAACTATTGGCTGGGTTAGATGCAGAAAAAAATTATATTCAATTTGCAACCTGATGGAGGTCAGTATAGATGGACTAATACAACAAGTCCCACACACAGCTAGAAGCCCAATATTTTTTCAGAGGTAGATGCAGAAAAAAATATATTCAGTTTGCAACCTGATGGAGGTCAGTATAGGTGGACTAATAGAACAAGCCCCACACACTGCTAGAAGGCCAATATTTTTTCAGAGCTAGATGCAGAAAAAAATTATATTCAGTTTGCAACCTGATGGAGGTCAGTATAGATGGATTAATAGAACAAGACCCACACACAGCTAGAAGCCCAATATTTTTTCAGAGCTAGATGCAGAAAAAAATTATATTCAGTTTGCAACCTGATGGAGGTGAGTATAGATGGATTAATAGAACAAGACTCACACACAGCTAGAAGCCCAATATTTTTTCAGAGCTAGATGCAGAAAAAACTTATATTCAGTTTGCAACCTGATGGAGGTCAGTATAGATGGACTAATACAACAAGTCCCACACACAGCTAGAAGCCCAAAATTTTTTCAGAGGTAGATGCAGAAAAAAATATATTCAGTTTGCAACCTGATGGAGGTCAGTATAGTTGGACTAATAGAACAAGTCCCACACACTGCTAGAAGGCCCAATATTTTTTCAGAGCTAGATGCAGAAAAAAATTATATTCAGTTTGCAACCTGATGGAGGTCAGTATAGATGGATTAATAGAACAAGACCCACACATAGCTAGAAGCCCAATATTTTTTCAGAGCTAGATGCAGAAAAAAATATATTCAGTTTGCAACCTGATGGAGGTCAGTATAGGTGGACTAATAGAACAAGTCCCACACACTGCTAGAAGGCCCAATATTTTTTCAGAGCTAGATGCAGAAAAAAATTATATTCAGTTTGCAACCTGATGGAGGTCAGTATACATGGATTAATAGAACAAGACCCACACACAGCTAGAAGCCCAATATTTTTTCAGAGCTAGATGCAGAAAAAAATTATATTCAGTTTGCAACCTGATGGAGGTCAGTATAGATGGACTAATACAACAAGTCCCACACACAGCTAGAAGCCCAATATTTTTTCAGAGGTAGATGCAGAAAAAAATATATTCAGTTTGCAACCTGATGGAGGTCAGTATAGGTGGACTAATAGAACAAGTCCCACACACTGCTAGAAGGCCCAATATTTTTTCAGCGCTAGATGCAGAAAAAAATTATATTCAGTTTGCAACCTGATGGAGGTCAGTATAGATGGATTAATAGAACAAGACCCACACACAGCTAGAAGCCCAATATTTTTTCAGAGCTAGATGCAGAAAAAATTATATTCAGTTTGCAACCTGATGGAGGTCAGTATAGATGGATTAATAGAACAAGACCCACACACAGCTAGAAGCCCAATATTTTTTCAGAGCTAGATGCAGAAAAAAATTATATTCAGTTTGCAACCTGATGGAGGTCAGTATAGATGGATTAATAGAACAAGACCCACACACAGCTAGAAGCCCAATATTTTTTCAGAGCTAGATGCAGAAAAAAATTATATTCAGTTTGCAACCTGATGGAGGTCAGTATAGATGGACTAATACAACAAGTCCCACACACAGCTAGAAGCCCAATATTTTTTCAGAGGTAGATGCAGAAAAAAATATATTCAGTTTGCAACCTGATGGAGGTCAGTATAGGTGGACTAATAGAACAAGTCCCACACACTGCTAGAAGGCCCAATATTTTTTCAGAGCTAGATGCAGAAAAAAATTATATTCAGTTTGCAACCTGATGGAGGTCAGTATAGATGGATTAGTAGAACAAGACCCACACACAGCTAGAAGCCCAATATTTTTTCAGAGCTAGATGCAGAAAAAAATTATATTCAGTTTGCAACCTGATGGAGGTCAGTATAGATGGATTAATAGAACAAGACCCACACACAGCTAGAAGCCCAATATTTTTTCAGAGCTAGATGCAGAAAAAAATTATATTCAGTTTGCAACCTGATGGAGGTCAGTATAGATGGATTAATAGAACAAGACCCACACACAGCTAGAAGCCCAATATTTTTTCAGAGCTAGATGCAGAAAAAAATTATATTCAGTTTGCAACCTGATGGAGGTCAGTATAGATGGACTAATACAACAAGTCCCACACACAGCTAGAAGCCCAATATTTTTTCAGAGGTAGATGCAGAAAAAAATATATTCAGTTTGCAACCTGATGGAGGTCAGTATAGGTGGACTAATAGAACAAGTCCCACACACTGCTAGAAGGCCCAATATTTTTTCAGAGCTAGATGCAGAAAAAAATTATATTCAGTTTGCAACCTGATGGAGGTCAGTATAGATGGATTAATAGAACAAGACCCACACACAGCTAGAAGCCCAATATTTTTTCAGAGCTATATGCAGAAAAAAATTATATTCAGTTTGCAACCTGATGGAGGTCAGTATAGATGGACTAATACAACAAGTCCCACACACAGCTAGAAGCCCAATATTTTTTCAGAGGTAGATGCAGAAAAAAATATATTCAGTTTGCAACCTGATGGAGGTCAGTATAGGTGGACTAATAGAACAAGTCCCACACACTGCTAGAAGGCCCAATATTTTTTCAGAGCTAGATGCAGAAAAAAATTATATTCAGTTTGCAACCTGATGGAGGTCAGTATAGATGGATTAGTAGAACAAGACCCACACACAGCTAGAAGCCCAATATTTTTTCAGAGCTAGATGCAGAAAAAAATTATATTCAGTTTGCAACCTGATGGAGGTCAGTATAGATGGATTAATAGAACAAGACCCACACACAGCTAGAAGCCCAATATTTTTTCAGAGCTAGATGCAGAAAAAAATTATATTCAGTTTGCAACCTGATGGAGGTCAGTATAGATGGATTAATAGAACAAGACCCACACACAGCTAGAAGCCCAATATTTTTTCAGAGCTAGATGCAGAAAAAAATTATATTCAGTTTGCAACCTGATGGAGGTCAGTATAGATGGACTAATACAACAAGTCCCACACACAGCTAGAAGCCCAATATTTTTTCAGAGGTAGATGCAGAAAAAAATATATTCAGTTTGCAACCTGATGGAGGTCAGTATAGGTGGACTAATAGAACAAGTCCCACACACTGCTAGAAGGCCCAATATTTTTTCAGAGCTAGATGCAGAAAAAAATTATATTCAGTTTGCAACCTGATGGAGGTCAGTATAGATGGATTAATAGAACAAGACCCACACGCAGCTAGAAGCCCAATATTTTTTCAGAGCTAGATGCAGAAAAAAATTATATTCAGTTTGCAACCTGATGGAGGTCAGTATAGATGGATTAATAGAACAAGACCCACACACAGCTAGAAGCCCAATATTTTTTCAGAGCTAGATGCAGAAAAAAATTATATTCAGTTTGCAACCTGATGGAGGTCAGTATAGATGGATTAATAGAACAAGACCCACACACAGCTAGAAGCCCAATATTTTTTCAGAGCTAGATGCAGAAAAAAATTATATTCAGTTTGCAACCTGATGGAGGTCAGTATAGATGGACTAATACAACAAGTCCCACACACAGCTAGAAGCCCAATATTTTTTCAGAGGTAGATGCAGAAAAAAATATATTCAGTTTGCAACCTGATGGAGGTCAGTATAGGTGGACTAATAGAACAAGTCCCACACACAGCTAGAAGGCCCAATATTTTTTCAGAGCTAGATGCAGAAAAAAATTATATTCAGTTTGCAACCTGATGGAGGTCAGTATAGATGGATTAATAGAACAAGACCCACACACAGCTAGAAGCCCAATATTTTTTCAGAGCTAGATGCAGAAAAAAATTATATTCAGTTTGCAACCTGATGGAGGTCAGTATAGATGGATTAATAGAACAAGACCCACACACAGCTAGAAGCCCAATATTTTTTCAGAGCTAGATGCAGAAAAAAATTATATTCAGTTTGCAACCTGATGGAGGTCAGTATAGATGGATTAATAGAACAAGACCCACACACAGCTAGAAGCCCAATATTTTTTCAGAGCTAGATGCAGAAAAAAATTATATTCAGTTTGCAACCTGATGGAGGTCAGTATAGATGGACTAATACAACAAGTCCCACACACAGCTAGAAGCCCAATATTTTTTCAGAGGTAGATGCAGAAAAAAATATATTAAGTTTGCAACCTGATGGAGGTCAGTATAGGTGGACTAATAGAACAAGTCCCACACACTGCTAGAAGGCCCAATATTTTTTCAGAGCTAGATGCAGAAAAAATTATATTCAGTTTGCAACCTGATGGAGGTCAGTATAGATGGATTAATAGAACAAGACCCACACACAGCTAGAAGCCCAATATTTTTTCAGAGCTAGATGCCGAAAAAAATTATATTCAGTTTGCAACCTGATGGAGGTCAGTATAGATGGATTAATAGAACAAGACCCACACACAGCTAGAAGCCCAATATTTTTTCAGAGCTAGAAGCAGAAAAAAATTATATTCAGTTTGCAACCTGATGGAGGTCAGTATAGATGGATTAATAGAACAAGACCCACACACAGCTAGAAGCCCAATATTTTTTCAGAGCTAGATGCAGAAAAAAATTATATTCAGTTTGCAACCTGATGGAGGTCAGTATAGATGGACTAATACAACAAGTCCCACACACAGCTAGAAGCCCAATATTTTTTCAGAGGTAGATGCAGAAAAAAATATATTCAGTTTGCAACCTGATGGAGGTCAGTATAGGTGGACTAATAGAACAAGTCCCACACACTGCTAGAAGGCCCAATATTTTTTCAGAGCTAGATGCAGAAAAAAATTATATTCAGTTTGCAACCTGATGGAGGTCAGTATAGATGGATTAATAGAACAAGACCCACACACAGCTAGAAGCCCAATATTTTTTCAGAGCTAGATGCAGAAAAAAATTATATTCAGTTTGCAACCTGATGGAGGTCAGTATAGATGGATTAATAGAACAAGACCCACACACAGCTAGAAGCCCAATATTTTTTCAGAGCTAGATGCAGAAAAAAAATATATTCAGTTTGCAACCTGATGGAGGTCAGTATAGATGGACTAATACAACAAGTCCCACACACAGCTAGAAGCCCAATATTTTTTCAGAGGTAGATGCAGAAAAAAATATATTCAGTTTGCAACCTGATGGAGGTCAGTATAGGTGGACTAATAGAACAAGTCCCACACACTGCTAGAAGGCCCAATATTTTTTCAGAGCTAGATGCAGAAAAAAATTATATTCAGTTTGCAACCTGATGGAGGTCAGTATAGATGGATTAATAGAACAAGACCCACACACAGCTAGAAGCCCAATATTTTTTCAGAGCTAGATGCAGAAAAAAATTATATTCAGTTTGCAACCTGATGGAGGTCAGTATAGATGGATTAATAGAACAAGACCCACACACAGCTAGAAGCCCAATATTTTTTCAGAGCTAGATGCAGAAAAAAATTATATTCAGTTTGCAACCTGATGGAGGTCAGCATAGATGGAATAATAGAAAAAGACCCACACACAGCTAGAAGCCCAATATTTTTTCAGAGCTAGATGCAGAAAAAAATTATATTCAGTTTGCAACCTGATGGAGGTCAGTATAGATGGACTAATACAACAAGTCCCACACACAGCTAGAAGCCCAATATTTTTTCAGAGGTAGATGCAGAAAAAAATATATTCAGTTTGCAACCTGATGGAGGTCAGTATAGGTGGACTAATAGAACAAGTCCCACACACTGCTAGAAGGCCCAATATTTTTTCAGAGCTAGATGCAGAAAAAAATTATATTCAGTTTGCAACCTGATGGAGGTCAGTATAGATGGATTAATAGAACAAGACCCACACACAGCTAGAAGCCCAATATTTTTTCAGAGCTAGATGCAGAAAAAAATTATATTCAGTTTGCAACCTGATGGAGGTCAGTATAGATGGATTAATAGAACAAGACCCACACACAGCTAGAAGCCCAATATTTTTTCAGAGCTAGATGCAGAAAAAAAATAGATTCAGTTTGCAACCTGATGGAGGTCAGTATAGATGGACTAATACAACAAGTCCCACACACAGCTAGAAGCCCAATATTTTTTCAGAGGTAGATGCAGAAAAAAATATATTCAGTTTGCAACCTGATGGAGGTCAGTATAGGTGGACTAATAGAACAAGTCCCACACACTGCTAGAAGGCCCAATATTTTTTCAGAGCTAGATGCAAAAAAAAATTATATTCAGTTTGCAACCTGATGGAGGTCAGTATAGATGGATTAATAGAACAAGACCCACACACAGCTAGAAGCCCAATATTTTTTCAGAGCTAGATGCAGAAAAAAATTATATTCAGTTTGCAACCTGATGGAGGTCAGTATAGATGGATTAATAGAACAAGACCCACACACAGCTAGAAGCCCAATATTTTTTCAGAGCTAGATGCAGAAAAAAATTATATTCAGTTTGCAACCTGATGGAGGTCAGTATAGATGGATTAATAGAACAAGACCCACACACAGCTAGAAGCCCAATATTTTTTCAGAGCTAGATGCAGAAAAAAATTAGAATCAGTTTGCAACCTGATGGAGGTCAGTATAGATGGACTAATAGAATGATGCTATTCCCAAAAGATTTTACTTCACTAGGTGCAGTAAAAAAATTGGTATTCTATACACAGGTGGTATATCTTGCAACACAGATAGGCTACTCCACTGACTAACACACTCTGCAATAGGCCAAAAAGGATTAGCTTTGCTAGATTCAGCCAAATGCTGTGAAAAAAACTTGCACAGCACTGGCACAGACCTGCCTGGCAAAAACTGATAGGAACTGATGTAACCTAGTCCTGAAAAGGACTCCAATTACAATTAGTCTTTACTCCCACAACCTATCTATTTAAGAGCACAGACCTGCCTGATAAAAGTCGTAGGAAATGCTGTAACCTAGTCCTTAAAAGGACTGCAATCACAACTATTCCCTACTCCCAAGCTATCTGTATATTTGTGCGAAAATTGGCTTGAAATTAACAAGGTATAGCACACACAGCAACAGCGGTGCCATCTAACACGCAGCTGCAGCAGTGAGACAATGGTGGCGACGGGGAAAATGGCTTGGTCTTATAGGGCAAGGACATGTGACATACACTGCCAATAACACATGCCCTTGCTTGTGTGAAAAAAAGCACTTCGATCCTTGTGTGCGCTGCTGATAGGCTGACAGATTGCACCTCCCCACTGTAAATGCGGGAAAGAGAAAAAAAAATGGAGATCTTCATTGTTCCTGCAGAGATCCATCCCCTGCCCCTCCCCCCACCCCGCTGTACACTCAAACTGCGTATTAACATTAATTTTCATCATTACTGAGAAAAAATCCAGTTATGATTTTGGTGCACGAACAGTTATCGAACATAACCTCGAACTGCCGAATTTTTCTCAAATTGTTCGTGTTCGCCGAACGGCTCGAACACCGCCCAAAACAGCTCGAAATTGAGATTGGCGAACAGTTCGAGTAGAACAACGCTCATCTCTAGTTATTTCGGGAGGTGTATTCCCATGCACCGCTTCACACCAACACATGGGTATACGCTTCCTCAATTCGGCTGTATTTTGCTCTTCTCCTTATTCTCAGCCTCCACCACCACTATACCACCAGGGTGACCGTGGTCCGTGTTGCCATTATTGAAAGTTCCTCCATCCTAATTTTTGCCAGCTTTTGCTTGGAAGGCATAGGCAAAGACTATGGGAGACCCACTCCCCAATAATGTGAATAATGTTTTTAATATGCTGTACTGCATGGCTCTTGAAAGGGGCATTAAAATCGTCTTGTTAAGCTACTGCAACCTCCACCATTCTTCCAAGGGGCATTTAAACCGTCTTGTTAAGCTACTGCAACCTCCACATCTCTTCCAAGGGGCATTAAAACCGTCTTGTTAAGCTACTGAAACCTCCACGTCTCTTCCAAGGGGCATTAAAAACGTCTTGTTAAGCTACTGCAAACAGTAAACCATATCAATTACAGCCACACTATTAATAGGCTTACATAACAACACATGGCCATAGGGAATAGTACAGGCTAGCTTAGTACATGTAAGATCAGCCAACCATATATATATGCACAAAGACAATCAAACTACGTCTGTGGTTAACTAAACCATGTAAGCACATAAATATTATACCACCATATACTCGTGGTGTCAAAAATACATCATACGAACATAGAGGAAACCTATTCAACTTATCTGAACCAAAAGGAGAGGTTCGGCTACACAGTTATAGGGCATGCAGTGAGTGCAATGCCTACCAAAAATTTCGAGGTACTCCAATGCCCCTTGGAAGTGACATGGAGGTCAGAGGGCCTTAACGAAACCGTTTTTTTCCATTTATAGCAACTGGGTCTCCTGTGCACTGTTGGCCTAAGCAGTGAATGGAAGGCTTTCCAAAAATTATGAGGAACTGCAAAGGCCCCCAGGCGGCTGGGGACCATGTGTGGACACCCGGCCGCCGGGCGGCTGGGGACTGAGTATGGATACCTCGCTGCCGAAGCAGCCATGAGGTAATGGCCAGCTTCGGCCTCCTCCAAACTAAATGGCCCCATTTCAAGTGCAAGCAAGCTAGCAGTATGGTATTGCAGCCGGGGGGTGGGTGGGTGGCAGGTTGCACACTTACGCTTGCATTGCAAGGAATGGGGGAAGTACAATTGAAAACTGCCCTGGGACAAGGACTTGCACGGGGATAGTTGCAAGTCTGCATCTTCTGATGCGGAAAGGATCACTTCTGATGGGCACACTTTTAGGCAGTGACCTGGGTGTCAGAGATGCTTCCAGGGGTCTTCCCCATGCTGTTCCCATGTCTTTTCAGCACTGTATGCATGTGTCACACAGCACATGGCCAGATAAGATTGTAAAATGTTAAAATGACATTTCCCGGTGAATGCATTTGTCACGGTTGAAAGCAATACAAAAGTGTAAAAACGCATAAAAAATGCTACTTGTAAACATATCCCAAGGTGTGGAGGAGTATTTTTGTTTTTGGTTATTTATTTTACCTTATACACAAGTCTTTACCCTGGAAAGGAAGTTCCTTAACATATTTCACAGGAAAACCGTTTCAGTTTTGTTTTTGAACGTTTTTTCAGCCCGTTAAAGTGGCTTAATACCTCTGACCACGTTGTTGACAGCAGTGACCTGGGGGTCAGAAATGCTTCCTGGGGCGATGCCCATGCTGTCCCCATGTCATTTGAGCACTGTCACTATTGTTTTGGGCACTTTTTAGGCTTTCTACAGTGCCGCCGCAAAAATGCTCGGGTCTCCCATCGACTAACAATGGGCTCGTTGCTCGGGTCGAGAACCCGAGTATCACGGCGAGCTCGGCCCGAGCTTCGAGCACCCGAGCATTTTAGTGCTCGCTCACCACTATTAAGGAGGCATGCAAATTGTACTTCAAACTTCATCCCTACTTCTCCGGTAATGAGGAGTAATGGGTTGGTATTGTGATCTCTCTACTGCAGAGCGATCCTCAGTCGTGGGCATTTTCATTACCGCAAGACTCAGTTTGTCTCCAGTCTGTGGAGGGGTTTTTTGGAGCTCTTGCCCTCATCTATAATGACCCTGACCGAGTTGCCTTGGCTGAGTCTAAGCTACGTCGCCTTCAGCAGGGGATTCGGTCAGTGGAAATGTACAATTCGGAATTCCATAGATGGGCAACGGATTCCAAATGGAATGACTCAGCCCTTAAATGTCAGTTTTGTGAGGGGCTAACGGAAAGGTTGAAAGATGCCTTGGCTGTATATGATACCCCTCAGTCCCTGGAGGCTGCCATGTCTTTGGCCATACGTCTGAATAGGAGCCTTTGGGATAGACGGGTGCAACCTCCTTCTCCGGGGCCTTCTTGTCGGGGTTGTGTACCTATGCCAAGGGAGCAAAGGTACACAGGGTCTGGGGGTGAACCAGTACTGGAGGAGGTGGAGGAACCTATGCAGTTAGGGGGTGTCTCTATATCATACATCTCCCTGGAGATTCGCAAGAAAAAAGGTGTATGTTTTTTTTAGTGGGAAAAGGGGACCTGTCCTTCAATTGCTAAACAAAAAGAGATTTGATTAACTCTCAGTAGTCTAGAGTTGGATAAACAAGGAGTGCATTTGTGGCTAAACTGCAGTTCCCACTTTGTCCTGACTGCAGAGGTGGTTCTAGAGAACAAAATTGAAAAAATGTCTGTGTTTTTTGACAGTGGAGCCGGGGCCAGCATGGTTGATGCTGAGTTTGTGAAAACTCATGGTCTCGCTTGATGTGCTTTAGCTGAACCTATTACCAACTTTGCCATTGATTCAGTGCCACTGGCATAAAAAGCATTTACTCAGATTGTACATAATGTGAAACTGAGGGTGGGGTCAGTTCATTATGAAATCATTCCTTGCTATGTTTTGGAGAATCTCCCTACTCCGATTGTTTTAGGTATCCCATGGCTTGTTAAACATAATCCATTGGTGAATTGGCAAGCCGGGAAGATTATTGAATGGGCTGATTACTGCCATGAGAACTGTCTGAATGTTTCCATTGCTGCCGTCTCTACGGAGATTCTGCCTGCTTTTCTGTCTGGTTTTGAGGACGTTTATTTCTGAGAAGGGGTGTCAGGATTTGCCTCCTCATCTTATGACTGTCCTATTAACCTGACCCCCAGAGCTAAACTACCCAAGTCCAGACTGTATAATCTTTCTGGCCCTGAGAGACAAGCCATGAAGGATTTAATTGCGGAAAGTCTGGAGAAGGGACATATCAGACCCTCATCTTCACCCGTGGTGGCAGGGTTCTTCTTTGTGAAGAAAAAAGATGGCGGTCTACGTCCCTGTTTAAATTTAAGGGAATTAAATCAAATTACCATCCATGATCCATACCCTCTTCCACTGATTCCTGATTTGTTCTGCCAGGTTGTGGGAGATAAGGTATTCTCCAAGTTGGATTTAAGGGGAGCCAATAATCTGGTTAAAATCAGAGAAGGGGACAAATGGAAGATAGCGTTCAATACCCCGGAAGGTCATTTCGAGAGTCTGATTATGCCTTTTTGTTGACCAATGCACCTGCGGTATTCCAGCATTTCATAAATTATATTTTTCATCATTTGGTGGGGAGGTTTGTGATGGTCTATCTGGACGATATTTTGGTTTATTCACCTAATTTTGAGACCCATCAGGGGCATGTTAAGCAGGTGCTCCAGAGATTAAGGGATAACAAACTCTATGCCAAACTAGAGAAATGTGTTTTCGCTGTTCAGGAGGTGCAGTTTTTGGGGTACTTGTTGTTACCTTCAGGTTTTCGGATGGATCCGGAGAAGATCCATGCAGTCCTTGACTGGGAACATCCCGAGAACCTAAAGGCCCTACAAAGTTTTCTGGGCTTTACTAATTTTTACAGTCAGCTAAACGTCTCAACCCAAGGCAAGCCAGATGGTCCCTGTTTTTTACTACACTGTGTTCCAAATTATTATGCAAATAATATTTTCTCAGATTTTCCAAAATTACCAATATGAATTGCAGTCATTGTAATTTTCCAGTCAAATAACTATTAAAGTACAACTGAAAGGTTTTTGTACAAACTGCCTATGATAACAGTATATTTTTTAAAAAATAAAAAACTCAAACTGCACTCAAAATGCATGTTCCAAATTATTATGCACAGCAGAGTTTTCAACCTTTTCATTTTAATAAAGAACAAAAAATGTTCATTTTTGAAATTATAAGCATTAGCAGGTTATTACAAACTGAAATCAAACAGTTTTCAACTCAAAACTTTATTCTAGGTGATGTTACATTTGCACATAGGACCCCTTGTTCGAAAGGAGCTTCTGAACTCTCTCGTCCATTGAATTTGTCAGGTTTTGGATGGTTTCTGCTTTAATTGTTTTGGATGTGGACAGAATACCCTCCCAGAGCTGTTGCTTAGATGTGAACTGCCTCCCGCCATCATAGATGTAACGGATCAGGGAGGTGGAACCTCTGAGCTACTATACAAAGGGGCAGTCCTTGTAAGGAAGCGGGTGGCTCCCAGGGAAGGCGGGCAGGTAGTCACGGCAAGTGACAGGGACAGTCTCTGGATAGAAGGGCAGGAGGTCACGGCAAGTGACGGGAACAGTCTCTTGACAGGCAGGTGGTCATGGCAAGTGACAGCATGGTAGGAGTCTCTAGACAGGCAGGCAGGTGGTCACGGCAAGTGACAGCAGGGTAAGAGTCTCTCGGCAGGCAGGCAGCTGGTCACGGCAAGTGACGGCAGGGCCTCCAGGTAGGCTAGCTGGCGGGTAGCAGGTGAGCGCTCGCAGGTGAGCGGATAAGAGTCTCTCAGCTGACTGGCGGGTGGTCTCAGGCAGGTATCAAGCAGGTATCAGGCAGGTATCAGGCAGGTATCAGACAGGTATCAGGCAGGTGCTTCCTGATCCGCAGGCGGACTGGTCCATAGACAGACTGGTGGATGCTGGTAGACAGACTGTCGGACCGTAGGGAATGCAAGCAGGTAGACAGAGCAGGAAAAAAGACTGGCAACGGGACCTGAGGGCTGAAGCAGAGGTGAAAGGCTTTGCAACAACTTTGCTCGGGCACCTCCATTTTGGAGGAGGTGCCTTATATATGGGAGCTAGACCGGCAATTGGCCGGGGACTCCTTAGGACGGCGCACGCGGCCCCATTAAGAGAGAGGGAGCGCGCGCGTGCCCTAAGCACAGTGCCCGGGAAGAGGACGCCGAGGACGGAGCAGGAAGGTGAGAGGAATGGCGTCTCTGCCTAGCAGGAGGCAGGGACGCCGATGCTACAGTACCCCCCCCTTTAGGCCCCCCTTTTTTAGGCCAGAGAGAAATTTATCAAGGATGAGCGGGGCATGGATGTTCTCCCGGGGCTCCCACGTTCTCTCCTCAGGACCAAACCCCTTCCAATCCACTAGAAAAAAGGTCTTTCCTCTTACCCTTTTAGTGGCCAGAATGCTCTCTACCTCAAACTCGTCTTCAGCGGAAACCGGAGTAGGAGGCGTACCTGTAGACTTGGAAAAAGAGTTAAGTACCACAGGTTTGAGGAGAGATACATGGAAGGAGATAGGGATCCGCAAGTTGGCCGGGAGTTTCAATTTATAGGCCACCGGGTTGATTTGTTTGATAACTTCCAGAGGCCCTAACTTGTAGGAAGGAATCTTGAGCCGGACATACTTGGACGAGAGCCAGACTTTATCTCCAGGACGGAATTGGGGCGGATCCAGACGTCTCTTGTCAGCCTGTTTCTTCATCCGCTCGGAGGACTGAAGAAGCGCGGATCTGGTACTCTCCCAAATGGAAGAGAATTCGCTAACAAGAGATTCCGCGGCCGGATTATCCACCGAGGCGGAGACGGGAAACGGGATCCGAGGATGTTGACCGTAAACAATAAAAAACGGGTATTTGGAGGAAGACTCGCTCTCGTGATTGTTATAGGAAAATTCGGCCCACGGTAAAAGATCCACCCAGTCGGAATGGTGGGCATTAACAAAGTGCCGGAGGTAACTGGTTAAACTTTGGTTGATCCGCTCTACTTGACCATTGGACTGTGGGTGATAAGCAGAGGAGAAGTCCAAGGTGACCCCCAGCAGTTTACACATGGCTCTCCAGAAGCGAGAGGTGAACTGAACTCCTCGGTCGAATACGATGTGGAGAGGGAGACCATGAAGACGGAAAATATGATAGATAAAGTCTTTAGCCAATTCAGATGTAGACGGAAGGCCCGGCAGGGGAATGTAGTGAGCCATCTTAGAGAAGCGGTCAGCGACAACCCAGATGACCGTACAACCAGCAGAGACAGGGAGGTCCGTTATAAAGTCCATGGCTATATGCTGCCACGGGGCAGCAGGTATGGGAAGAGGCAGAAGGCGGCCGGCTGGCAGATGTCTAGGAACCTTGTTGCGGGCGCAGGACGCACAGGCTGAGACAAAGTCTATTACGTCCTTGTGCAGGGTAGGCCACCAGTAATGCCGGGTAATAAGCAGGAGGGTCTTTTTCTGGCCAGCATGGCCAGCTAGCTTAGACGAATGTCCCCAGTGTAGGACTTTCTCACGATCAGGTACTGTTACGAACGTCTTACCGGGTGGAAGACGATTAAGATCCATGGGAGCCACCAGCATTACCTTGGCGGGGTCGATGATGTGCTTTGGCTCCTCCTCTAGATCGGAGAACAAAAAGGATCGGGACAAGGCATCAGCTTTGATATTTTTGTCTGCCGGACGAAAATGAAGAATGAAATCAAAGCGGAGAACAAGGACCACCGGGCTTGGCGCGGGTTAAGTCTTTGGGCACTCTGGAGACAAGCCAAGTTTTTGTGATCCATGTAGATTATTACCGGGTGAAGAGCCCCCTCGAGCAGGTAACGCCACTCCTCCAGTGCCAACTTAATGGCTAACAATTCTTAATGGCTAACAATTCTCGGTCTCCTATAGAATAATTGCGCTCAGATGAGGAGAAGAGTTTGGAGAAGAAGCCGCAGGTTACCATTCTTCCGGAAGACGACTTTTGGGTGAGCACCGCTCCGGCTCCGGAGGAGGAAGCATCTACTTCTAAGAAGAATTGTTTGTGGCTGTCCGGACGGTGCAGCATAGGAGCGGAGGAGAAAGCTTGTTTCAAAGACAGGAAGGCCTCCTCTGCCTCGGGCGGCCATTCTTTGGGATTAGCGCCCTTACGGGTGAGCGCAGAGATAGGGGCAGTCCGGGAAGAGAAGTGCGGAATGAAGAGGCGGTAGTAGTTGGCGAAGCCCAGGAACCGCTGGATAGCCTTTAACCCCTCTGGTCGGGGCCACTTCTGGTTGGCAGAAAGTTTCTCAGGATCCATTCGTAGACCGGTCTGAGAGATGATGTAGCCCAGAAATGGAAGCGAGGTCTGCTCAAAGAGGCACTTCTCAAATTTTGCGTAGAGGTGGTTTTGCCTGAGCCTGAGCAGGACCTGACGAACGTCCCTCCGGTGTGTGGGGAGATCCGGAGAGAAGACCAAGATGTCGTCCAGGTATACCACCACGCAGGAGTAGAGAAGGTCATTGACCAACTCTTGAAAGACGGCGGAGCATTACAGAGACCGAAGGGCATTACGAGGTATTCATAGTGGCCGTCCCAGGTGTTGAATGCCGTCTTCCATTCATCCCCCTGACGGATACGAACCAGGTTATAGGCCCCACGGAGATCCAGCTTGGTGAAGATTCTAGCACCCCTCAGACGGTCAAATAATTCGGGAATGAGCGGAAGGGGGAATTTATTCTTCACCGTGATCTGGTTAAGGCCTCTATAGTCTATGCAAGGACGGAGTGAGCCGTCCTTCTTTTTAACGAAGAAGAAGCCTGATCCCGCCGGGGAGGTAGATTTCCAGATAAATCCCCGGGCCAGGTTCTCCTCGATATATGCAGACATGGACCGGGTCTCAGCAATGGACAAAGGGTAGATACGCCCTCGGGGCGGAGTAGCGCCAGGTACCAAGTTGATGGGGCAATTGTATGGTCTATGAGGAAGTAATGTCTCTGCTTCCTTTTTATTAAAGACATCAGCATAAGACCAATAGGGTACTGGCAGGCGGGGTAGATTGGCTGGGGGAAGAGAAGGACGGGCAGGACGAACGGGAACTAAACAAGTCTTATGGCAGTCCTGTCCCCAGCGAAGGACTTCTCCGGTCTGCCAATCAAGCACGGGTGCATGTTTCTGGAGCCAAGGTAGGCCAAGCAAAAGGGCATGAGAGAGTCCAGGTAGAACATGAAAGAAGATGCTCTCAGAGTGCAGCATTCCCACCTGCAGAGTTATGGATTCGGTGATAAGTTGGATGGGATGCGGTAAGAGACCCCCGTCCACAGAGGCGACAGATAAGGGTTCGACCAGAGGTTTGGTGGGAATGCGGTATTTCTCTACCAGGGACTGAGAAATGAGATTTCCGGCAGCTCCAGAATCAAGTTGAGCTAGTTCAAAGTAACGGTTCTCCCCGTAGATGATAGAGACCGACAGCATCAGAGATGGAGAGCGTTTACTCTTGTCTAGGACGACCTCTCTGAGTGATCCTAGACACAGGCGTTTCCCGACCTCTCCGGGCAGGAACGGATCCGGTGCTCCTTACTGCCACAGTAGAAGCAGCTCCCCTCGGCACGGTGTGACTCTTGACGGGTTTTGACCATCTTGGTCTGGTCGACCTGCATAGGCTCGGGTGAGTGCGCCTGGGGAGTAACAGAGGAAGTGACGGGATTCTGGAAGGTAGGAGCAAGGCGAGGAAACCTCCTCTCATGGGTGACCTCTTTGGTACACTCCTGGAACCGGATGTCAATCCGGATGGCAAGAGTTATTAAGTCGTCGAGAGTGGTAGGAATGTCCCGACCGGCAAGTTCATCTTTAATCCGGCCGGATAGACCTTCCCAGAAGACGGACACCAGGGCGTCATTATCCCAGGCAAGCTCAGAAGCAAGGGTACGGAACCGTATGGCATATTGGCCCACGGTGAGACTCCCTTGACGGAGGCGTAGCTAAGATGAGGCGGATGAGGTCTTTCATCCTGGTTCGTCGAAGACTTTCCGGAAGGCCGTGAGAAAGGCTGGCAGGTTGGACAACAGGGGGTCTCCTCTCTCCCATAGAGGATTTAGCCAGACCAGCGCCTCCCCAGTCAGATGGGACATGATGAAGGCCACTTTGGCTCGGTCGGTGGAAAACTGTTGTGCCAAAAGTTCGAAGTGCAGGGTGCACTGGTTAATGAAGCCCCGTGCCTGACCGGGATCTCCACCAAAACGAGGCGGAGCGGAAAGGCGGGGACCGGGAAAGGATGCCATGGTATTGATGGGCAGCGGCGCTGCCGGGGTAGTAGTTGTGCGAGTGGAAGCAGCTCCCGACGAGGTAGTCAGTGTGTCCAGGCGGGAGTGAACACTACGCAGGTGGCCCAAGATGGAGTCCTGTTGGGACCTCTGACGGGAAAGTTCATGACATAGGTCCGAGAACGAGGGAGCTTGGGTGCCACCGGGTTCCATGGCCCGAGCAAACTATAACGGATCTGGGAGATGGAACCTCTGAGCTACTATACAAAGGGGCAGTCCTTGTAAGGAAGCGGGTGGCTCCCAGGGAAGGTGGGCAGGTAGTCACGGCAAGTGACAGGGACAGTCTCTGGATAGAAGGGCAGGAGGTCACGGCAAGTGACGGGAACAGTCTCTTGACAGGCAGGTGGTCACGGCAAGTGACAGCAGGGTAGGAGTCTCTAGACAGGCAGGTGGTCACGGCAAGTGACAGCAGGGTAAGAGTCTCTCGGCTGTCTGGCAGGTGGTCACGGCAAGTGATGGCAGAGCCTCCAGGTTGGCTAACTGGCGAGTAGCAGGTGAGCGCTCCCAGGTGAGCGGGTAAGAGTCTCTCGGCTGGCTGGCAGGTGGTCACGGCAAGTGACGGCAGAGCCTCCAGGTAGGCTAACTGGCGGGTAGCAGGTGAGCGGTCCCAGGTGAGCGGATAAGAGTCTCTCGGCTGACTGGCGGGTGGTCTCAGGCAGGTATCAGGCAGGTGCTTCCTGATCCGCAGGCGGACTGGTCCATAGACAGACTGGCGGATGCTGGTAGACAGACTGTCAGACCGCAGGGAATGCAAGCAGGTAGACAGAGAAGGAAAACAGACTGGCAACGGGACCTGAGGGCTGAAGCAGAGGTGAAAGGCTTTGCAACAACTTTGCTCGGGCACCTCCATTTTGGAGGAGGTGCCTTATATATGGGAGCTCCACCGGCAATTGGCCGGGGACTCCTTAGGACGGCGCGCGCGGCCCCTTTAAGAGAGAGGGAGCGCGCGCCCTAAGCACAGTGCCCAGGAAGCGGCAAGCGCTGCCAGCAGCGCGGGAAGAGGACGCCGAGGACGGAGCAGGGAGGTGAGAGGAACGGCATCTCTGCCTAGCAGGAGGCAGGGACGCCGACGCTACAATAGACACTCCTTTTGATGATGCTCCAGAGGTTCTCAATGGGGTTGAGGTCAGGAGAGCATGGGTTCCACACCATAAGTTTGCACCCTTTTATGCCCATAGCAGCCAGAGATGCAGATGTGTTATGTGCAGCATGAGACGGGGCATTATCAAGCATGAAAATGATCTTGCTGCGGAATGCACGGTTCTTCTTCTTGAACCATGGAAGGAAGTGCTGTTTGAGAAACTCAACATACATTATGGAGTACATCTTTACCCCTTCAGGGTTCCTAAAAGGGCCGAAAATCTCTCTCCCCATGATTCCAGCCCAAAACATTACTCCACCTCCTCCTTGTTAGCGCCGTAGCCGTGTTTGCATGGGGTGTCCATCAACCAGCCATCCTCCACTCCATCCATCTGGACCATCGATATCATTTCATGCATGATAATGCCCCATCTCATGCTGCACATAACACATCTGCATCTCTGGCTGCTATGGGCATAAAAGGGGACAAACTTATGGTGTGGCACCCATGCTCACCTGACCTCAACCCCATTGAGAACCTCTGGAGCATCATCAAAAGGAGTGTCTATGATGGCGGGAGGCAGTTCACATCTAAGCAACAGCTCTGGGAGGGTATTCTGTCCTCATGCAAAACAATTAAAGCAGAAACCATCCAAAACCTGACAAATTCAATGGACGAGAGAGTTCAGAAGCTCCTTTCGAACAAGGGGTCCTATGTGCAAATGTAACATCAGCTAGAATAAAATTTTGAGTTGAAAACTGCTTGATTTCAGTTTTTAATAAACTGCTAATGCTTATAATTTCAAAAATGACCATTTTTTGTTCTTTATTAAAATGAAAAGGTTGAAAACTCTGCTGTGCATAATAATTTGGAACATGCATTTTGAGTGCAGTTTGAGTTTTTTATTTTTTTTTAAATATACTGTTATCATAGGCAGTTTGTACAAAAACCTTTCAGTTGTACTCTAATAGTTATTTGACTGGAAAATTACAATGACTGCAATTCATATAGGTAATTTTGGAAAATCTGAGAAAATATTATTTGCATAATAATTTGGAACACAGTGTTGGTTCAATTTTGCTGTCACTTTTCGTCCAGGGGTCAAAAACGTCAAGGCTGATGCTTTGTCCCGGAGCTTCCCTGGTGGTGGTGACCATGAGAACCATGCCCCGATATTACAGAAAGGGGTAGTTATTTTGGCTCTTTTTCCTGAACTGGAGGGGGAGGTGCTGGAGGCTCAGGGGGACGCCCAAGCCTCCTGCCCTTCAGGAAAGTTATTTGTACCACCTGATCTCTGCCGTAAAGTAATCAAGGAACATCATAACTCGGTGCTTTCTGGCCATCCAGGTGATAAGGCAACCGCGGACCTCTTCTCTAGTCGTTTTTGGTGGCCAGGGTTGCATCGGGATGTAAATGAACACGTAGCTGCTTGTAGTATTTGCGCGCATTCTAAGGTTTCGCACACCCGTCCCTCTGGTGCTCTTCTTCCGCTACCTATCCCTAGCCGGCCATGGACACATTTGTCCATGGATTTTATTACTGACTTACCGGTTTCTGCAGGCAAAACTGTGGTTTTGGTAGTAGCAGATAGGTTCAGCAAAATGGTTCACTTTGTCGCTTTACCTGCACTTCCCAGTGCTAAGACACTTGCTCAGATGTTCATAAATGAGATTGTGAAGCTTCACGGGGTTCCCTCCGATGTGTTGTCTGATTGGGGGCATACTGAACCAGCAAGGCAAGCACAGCATCTTGCAGCGGCATGCTATTCCATCTGGTTTGTGTTTAGTTGGACCATCATTTATTTTTCAACAGGACAAGGACCCCAAACACACCTCCAGGCTGTGTAAGGGCTATTTGACCAAGTAGGAGAGTGATGGGGTGCTACGCCAGATGACCTGGCCTCCACAGTCACCAGACCTGAACCCAATCGAGATGGTTTAGGGTGAGCTGGACCATAGAGTGAAGGCAAAAGGCTCAACAAGTGCTAAGCATCTCTGGGAACTCCTTCAAGTTTGTTGGAAGACCATTTCCGGTGACTACCTCTTGAAGATCATCAAGAGAATGCCAAGAGTGTGCAAAGCAGTCATCAAAGCAAAAGGTGACTACTTTGAAGAACCTAGAATATAAGACATATTTTCAGTTGTTTCACCCTTTTTTGTTAAGTATATAATTCCACATGTGTTAATTCTTAGTTTTGATGCCTTCAGTGTGAATGTACAATTTTCATAGTCATGAAAATACAGAAAAATCTTTAAATGAGAAGGTGTGTCCAAACTTTTGGTCTGTACTGTATATATATAGGGAAGCCATCTTTGAGGAGTGGTCAGTAAGAGAGGAGAAGAAGTGAAAGGAGCAGAGGCTCTTCAGGAGCTCAGCTCGGGAGGCAGGCTCGGCCTGTCATGCCAAAGGCTGAGAGATGAGTGGGAGCTAGGGAGGAATGCTCCAGTAACAGAAGGGATCCCAGTGGGTACAGTGAGTGCAGGACGGCACCCGTACGCCCGAATCTGCCAGGCGTCAGAGGGATCAGGCCGCAAGTAGGGAACCGGTCCCTGGACTAGCCGAGTTACTTTACGTCTCAGCTAGAAAACCGGAGGCTTCTGCACTTTCAGGGTGCAGTTGCCACATCTGCACCTAAGCCGCCGAAAACGGCACCAAGCCAGGTCCGGAAACTTCAAGTTGCCCAGAGGGATCTCAAGGTACCCGATCGGGACTTTGTGTGGCGGGGCGCAGGGCAGGAGGGAGAGACCCAGCGCGGGAAGTCGGCTAAGAAAAGAACATACAGAGAGTGGTCCCGTTAAGTGCTCTTGAGATACTTGAGGGAGTGCTGAACCCCTGCCTGGTGAACGCAGCGCGACGTGGGAGACTGTCAGCTGTCTAGTGCTACCTGAGGAACCTAGATAACTGTGAGTAAACTCGGATGACTGCACCCCACTGTTTCTGTCAGTTATTTTTACCACGTTACGACTCCTGCACTACAACGCCCAGCATCACCATCTGCACCTACACTGCCCTGGAGCTGTGCTCTGCTTGTGGAGAGCCGCACCAACTCAGCTGCCCTAACATCTGCCCCAGAGGTCTGCAGCAGCGCCGGTACCCATTACCGGGAACCACAGGTGGCATCACGAGACAAAACCGTTTATCATCCCTTCAAGCAACAACCCCTTTTTAAGAGTGACCCCAGGGAACAGGCCCGGGAGCCGACCGCCATGACATCCAAAGAAGGTAAAGGCCCTGGTACCGAATCCCCCATATCCTCCTGGGCGAGTCACAGACAGCTGCCTAGATAGCAGGCTGTGTTTAGGACCCAGCGACTACCTCGCCTTTAGTCTGGGAGTATATATACCTGGTGTGTCTAGGTGGGCGTTGCCGGTTATACTCATTTCAACTTGGAACTTGGCTTAAGCAGCATCGCGTCCTCTATGGAGTCTTGAGGCCGTGTGCCCTGTTGGAGTTTTTCTAAAGCTGAGTTGTTGTTCCCCTGTGTTGTCTTCCCCTTTTGTCTTTAGAGTGCTAGCGGAGGTTGACTAGTGCTCATCTCCTTCCTCCCCCAGCTATAGCCTTACGCCAGGGATAGTAGGTCAAGGCACGTGATCGGCGACAGCTGCGTAGGCTGTATAGGGACGTTAGGGGGAGGCAGGGTGATGCTAGTCCAGATTAGGAGGTCACCTCTTCCCGCTTTCCCTAGTGTCTGGGCTCCCTTTCCCTTTCCCCTTTGTGTTGCACTCATACCTGGCGTGACTCTCTGTGTTGCACTCACACCTAGCGTGACAGTAGAGGTCTGAATGCAGAGAAATGTAGCTTTATCTCTTTGGTTCTTCACAGGCTTGGCGTCCCCCGGACGCCAAGCTATCTCCGCCCATCTGCTTCCACCAATTCCCCGCCTATGTCTACGTTTACCACATTCCCCCACCTCCCCGCTTTTTTCCCTCACCTCCCAGCGCATGCGCAAAGCGCGGCTCACAGGGAGCGTGCTTTGTTTCCTCCCAGGCCCGTTTGGCTGAGCACAGTGTCTCAGTGCTCTTTTGCGACCTGTGATGTGCGGGAAGGGGGGGAATATGGTAAACGTGGACATAGGCGAGGAATTGGTGGAATAATAAACAGATGGGCGGGGAGAGCTTGGCGTCCGGGGGACTCCAAGCCTGTGAAAAACCAAGGAGATAAAACTAAATTTCTCTGCATTCAGACCTCTACCATGGGCCATACAGGTATGTATATGTGGCGCCATGCTGCGCACTGGTGCCACAGATCCCAGAGGGGTTCATGGATGGAAATCTCCCCAGTGGCCTCAATACATTCAGACATCTCCACCCAAGTCCACTAGATGGAGCCCTGTCAGGTATATAAATACTGGGGGGTGGAGTTCAGGAAGTCAGTCAGTGGGAAGCAGACAGTGTGACACGATGATGCAGCTCCAGACAAGCTGAAGTCTGTGTGACTGAAGGCCAGGCTAGACCCAAGTTGCGCGCTAGTCTGGCCAGTGAGAGCCTGGAGCGGGCTAGAAGGCAAGTGAGAGTTCCTGTCAGGCACAGACAGGGGCAGAACTCAGAGTCTGCTCAGGGAGTCTGCATGAGAGAGTCTGCTGACTGAAGAGAAGAAGGAGAAACGCATAGGGGGCAGAGGAGCATAACAGGCTAACCCCGAACCATATACCGGACACCGGGTCCACGCCTACAGGGATCTTTATGACCAGTAGGAACAACCGGAACCCCTGGAGAACTACAAGTCCCAGGTTAACCAACCGCTGACCACAGTAACAGGGTTAGGTACCACTAAGGCTCCAGCAACCAGGAATAGTGGGAACCAGGAGAAAACCCTACCGCCAGGTCAGTAGGTACAAGAAGGAAGCAGTAAGCATGCCAGACCTAGCTCCAGGCAGGACCAAATCTTAGAGAGTAAAAGACACAGATCAGGAGGCCCTATACCCACTCAGTGGGGAGAGTCCAGAAATGTACCCTTCGCCCTGAGTACCCTGGACCATACCTGCATCACCACCAGTAAAGGTATTGAAGTTTACCCTTGTGTGTGTGCCTGTACTTCCTCTGGGACCGTCCTGCCGTCTCCCTCCTGCTTCCCCCATCTTTCTACACCTCTACACTGCCCTGAGGCCTGCTCCACCTGTGGGGAGTCATCCCATCATAGCTGGCCCTAACATCAGCCTCAGTGGACTGTCGCAGCGCTGGTAACCTCTTACCAGAATCCACAGGTAGCGTCACGAATAATCCCAAAAATCCCCATATAATACAAATTCCCCCTTTTCAGTGACCGCCCTGGGCCACGGACCGGGCCAGCCACCGTGATATCCCCTGCAAGCAGCCAGAGGCCCGGCTGCAGTGTACCCCACGGCCCTGGGTGCGAGTCATATAGATTTACTTTTCTATATCCTGTATGCCCATAGTAGAGGTCTGATAACTCCAAAGTGGTGACAGATTCCCTTTAAGGCCAGCAATGGCATCTCTGGCAGCAGTACTTTTACAGCATGGATGACAGAATGGACAATGATTAGATGTCTGATAGAGTGTGGTCCATCGGTACTTGCGGCAGCAGAATGATGTTGGCAACAGTCAATTGACAGTTAGGTAGCTAAACAATTAATAAGGCTGACGTAATCATTGAATTTGTCATCAGCCATCAATGCATGAAAATCTGCACTGATCCTTGCCTGATTCATTTTTACATATGTTAGATTTTCCACACTTGTGGTAGATAACTTGGTTTGCCTTTGTGTGACAAATCCACTGGCCAAACTGAGTACCCTCTCTGACATGATACTAGAGACTGGACACAACAGAACTCCCAAAGCGTACCTATATATAAATATATAGGATCGGATCTCAGGTTATCTGCCTGCGAAAGGACGCAGTCAAGGTAATACATGCCATTCAGATGGTGCGCCTGTGTTTAACAAAGTGTTCCACTTTGGCAGAAAACATATCTGGTACATCTTTTCAAATATACTGTAGTTGTTGTTGCTCCTAATGCTGGCAAAGGCGGGGGGAATGTTGTGTCTGTGTGGATCACAAAGTGATCTGCTGATCAGTCGTGTGAGCGACATGCATTTGCTCAGCAAAAACTCTGCAGGGCATATAACAGAGCTAATCATAGAAGTAAGCCAATTTGGGATCCTTTTTGAAAGCTATAAAATATCCCCCAATTTTGCTTTTATAGTAGGGATTTAAAAGCATGTCTATACAATATGCATCACATTGTTCATGTTAACAATACGCCTGTCCTCCCACAAGCTTTGCAGCATATAAATGTCAAGCAAGGTGTAAGAAAGACTTAGTGCTACACAAGAGAAATTGGGAAAGGGAGCCCAGACTCTAGGGAAATGGGGGAGTGGAGACCTCCTAGGTAGATCTAGTGTCACCCTGTCTCCACTAGCGTCCCTATATTGGTTCTTCATCAATCGTTACACGCGTACCTCGCCCTGTCTTTCCCTGGCGTTAGACTCAGGCTAGGGAAGGGAGGGGATGAGCACTAGTCAATCCCCACTGAACAAAAAAGAGAACAATGGGGGACAAACAAGGGAAAATTGCTTAGCTTTAGTCGACTCCAGACAAATGCGAACATGTCCTCTAGCACCAGAGAAGAAGAAGTACTGCTCTTGCTCAAGCCTTCACAAGGAGAAATGAATATCGCCGGCACCTCCCTCTGACGCACAGCAGGTATTTATACACCCAGGCCAGGGTGTTAATTAGCCAGAGGAAGGTAGCCGCTGGGTCCTAGAGATACAGCTTCTAAGAAGTTGTCTGTAATGCCAAATGAAGAGATCTACTGCAACCAACTGCAGGGTGACTGTCTGTCACTTCTGACACACCTGTGATAGTACCCCATGTCTACAAGTGGCCTCTGGACACTCAGGACCGGGTTTCTCAGGATACGAGGTGTGAAATGAACGAACCAACCTGGGAGCATTCACCTCTAATGCTGAAACCCACATCCTCTCCTCTGGACCATAGCCCTTCCAGTGCAAAAATTATTGTAGAGAATGACGTTGGAGACGAGATTCTACAATCCTCGAAATCTGGAACTCCAGATTACCATCATCCATTACTGGGGGCAGTGGAAGAGGTGAGGACTGAGGGCCTGAGGAAGTTCAAGACGAAACGCTGCTGGGTTAATGACGGCAGTTATTTTATAGGGACCAATAAACTTAGGTCCCAGCTTCTAAGAAGGAACTTTCAATCTTATATTCCTTGTAGACAACCACACAAAGTCATTCACATTCAGGTCCGGACCAGACAAGCGTTTTCTGTCAGCCATACGTTTATATCTGTCTCCCATTATCTTTAAATTACTCAGAATACCCTGCCATACCGAGGAGAGCGACGAAGCAAACCGTTCCTCCTCAGGAACTCCTGAAGCTCCTTCCCCACTAAAGGTATCAAACTGTGGGTGATAACCATATGCACTGAAGAATGGTGACCTGCCAGTGGATTCTTGACTAGTAATAAGCAAATATGTTCGAGATCCGATCTCCAAACTTAAAGGAAATCAGTCACCCTCCCTGGGCGATATCAGACCTCTACTATGACCATACAGGTGATAGAAAAGTAAATCTATACTTACCTGTATGGCCCATAGCAGAGGTCTGATTTCAGAGAAATCTGGTTTTATAAAGTCTGTTTTCCAGAGGCTTGACGTCCAGGGGACGGGAAGAAATCTCCTCCTATCTGCTTACTATTCCCCTAAATTGCCACCTCTGTGCTCAATTACCATATTTCCCCCTCCCCTGCACGTCACAGGGCCCTGTGACAGGCCCTGTGATGTACCCTGCTCTGCCTCCCCTCCCGCGCTTTGTTTCCCTCCGGCCCAGTTTTGCTGCGTACTGCCAGCGGAGCGAAAGTCTCAGTGACTCACCGTCGCTTGCGCAATACAAATCTGCAGCGCAGTACTCAGCCAAATGGGGCTGGAGTGAAACAAAGCTGTGCTTTGCGCATGCACGAGAGGGGAGGCAGAACAGGGCACGTCATGGACTGTCACAGTGCCCTGTGACATGCAGGGGAGGGGGGAATATGATAATTGAGCACAGAGGCGTCGATATAGGGGAATAGTAAGCAGATAGGAGGGGTTTCTTGGCGTCCCCCGCCAAGAGTCTGGAAAACAGACTTTATAAAACCAGATTTCTCTGCAATGAGACTTCTGCTATGGGTCATACAGGTAAGTATAGATTTACTTTTCTATAACCTGTATGCCCATTGTAGAAGTCTGACATCGCCCAGGGACATGACAGATTCCCTTTAAGTTCAAAACGAATGTGGCACATTCGGATCGTTATCGCAAAGGTGATCAAAATTTGATAAATTCAGGAAAATCAGTATCGTTCGGCGAATTTACATGGTTACTTGATTAAGGGCTTCTGCAATTGGGTGCTGAAATCACATGTCCTCTCCATATAAAGACCAGCTATGTTCCCTCAGCACCATTTTATGCATGTCACTGAAAGAGATAGATGCTGCTGAGTGTGCTGCGTCCTGTGTAATGAGAGATATTAGCTAGACAGATGGGCGCTTCTGTGGAAGTGAGATAGTGTAGATAAGTCCTGTGCTGGGTAGCTGTTCAATCGACCTTGCAGCCCTTTTTTTGTTTTTGTGCAATTACTGAGATTCTGACAGAAAGAGCAGGGCCTATGGCATAGAACAGTGTTGTGCACTGGTTGGAAAGTCTGTGCTCCATGCAGACCTTCAATCTATTTTTGCACTTGCTAATGTGATAAAGCAAGCAAGCCCTTGTAGGCCACATTTTGATTTTGTGGGGTTGAAATTCAGCTATCTGCAGAGCTTGTCAGTAGTGTTGAGCCACCCCCGTAGTGTTCGAGTTCGGTTCGGTTTGTCGAACACCCGTGTGTTCGCCGAACTG
Source organism: Phyllobates terribilis (assembly GCF_046119375.1). Lineage (NCBI taxonomy): Eukaryota > Metazoa > Chordata > Amphibia > Anura > Dendrobatidae > Phyllobates > Phyllobates terribilis. The sequence goes on from NW_027362762.1 coordinate 505,730,203, forward strand.
TTCGTCGAACTGTTCGTAGAACACCTTCGAACACCGTTAAAACCACTGGCAGGCAAACAAAAACACATAGAAACACATAGAAAACACCTTCAAAGGTGTCCAAAAGCTGACAAACTGCTCAGAAGACACAACTAACACATGGAAAAGTGACAAGTACATATAGTCATGCGAAAAGAAAAGAGGTGGAGGAGTAAAAGGAGGGGGAGACACAGATATAGGCATGTCATGCCCTTCTAAAATCCAAAAAGTGAGAAGCCAACACGGCCAGTCCGCTCCTGCCCGTGCCACCTCTGTGTCGCCGGGTTTGTGCCAGAGCCGCGGTGAACCCTGACGGCCAGCCCCCCTCTCCCAATACTGGTGCCTGTCCGCTGGTGGGTCGAGCGAGCCCCCCTGTGGTGGAGGCAGCTCTAAGCTTTTTAATTTAAATTGTCTCTCTAATTTGAATGAATACACTTTAAATCCATTTACAAGGATCTATTGGAGGGCAAGTCTCATGCCAGCAGCCGCGTAATTCCAGCTCCAGTAGCGTCCACTAAAGCTGCTGCAGTTAAAAAGCTTTTATAAGGATCGAGCTCAGCTGTCCACCGCAAGGCATCCTACTGCCAGTCCCAGCCCCTATGCCTTGGGGTGCCTCCTGATGCTCTTCACTGAGTATCCCGTGGTCCCGAATCATTTCCTTTGAAAAAATTAAGTGTCCAAACTACAGGTGGTGTAGCTTGCTTAACAGCTGGGATAATCCGCTGACTAGCAGACACTGCTACTAGGCACAAAGTATTTCCTGGGCTAGATGCAGTTAAAAATTTGTAATTAGATACTCTCGTTGGATGCTGAGAAAGCATTCCATAGAGTCTCCTGGCACATCATATATGATTCTCTTAAAAAGCTTGGGGTAGGGGTCTAGGGGACCCTTTTATAGCCAAAATCACGGCCCTGTATCGCAATACGTCACCTAGGCTGAAGATAAATGGAACTGTAGCACCCTGAGGGCTCGGTTGCTACAGAGGTATTGCACCTCACCCAGAGGTGTGATATCTCACTCTCAGGTAAGGATGGAGTGTGGATCAGGACCCGACACCTGCATGCATTACACCACATTGCCGTGGGGCAGGGCGACCAATATGCCCCTGAGATGGGCACGACAGTCCCTGTCCCTGGCTGGAGTGGGGGGAGGGAACACTGAGGAAGGGGAACCCTGTAGTGCAGGAGCAGGGAGGAAGCAGTTCCTGGGTGCATTGAGAAGGGAGTATAAAAGGTGGGCACCATCTTAGTTCAGTGCAGAGAAGTCTGAGCAGAAGTGACAGGGAGCAGGGGCTCTGCATGAGCTCTGCTCTGGAGGCGGGCCTAGTAACAGAGGCCCAGGCCTGGAAGAGGGAGAAGGAAGGAAGAGGAGCGGAGAAGGCTCCAGGAACGAGGAACGAAGGGATCCCAGGGGTGCAGACGGGCGAGTCGCCACTGCACGCCCGAATCCACCTGCGTGGAGGGGTCAGGCCAAAGGGGGAGACCGGTCCCCGAAACTAGTGGAGGCAGGAAACGACCCTCAGCTAGAAACCGGAGGCTGTGACATTTTATGTGGCGCAGCCCCTCGCTACACCCGCTAGGAAGGCAACACATAGGGTCAGGGAAACTGGCGCCAAGTTTACCAAGAGGAGGCCCGAGGCAGCCGGACAGAAGGGTTGGTAAGAAAGGCCAGACAAAGGACACACAAAGGGGGTCCTGTGAAGCGCTCCAAAGTTATCTGGGAGTTGTCTGAGCCCCTCAACTGGAGAGCACAGTACGACGTGGGCAGCTGTTACCTGCAGACGTGGTCTGGATAATAAGAACTGTGAGTAAAGGCCCTGGACTGCATCACTGACTCCGTGTCGTTACTGCTGCTGCCCTGCACCATCACCCCCATCCTCCGCATACACTGCCCTGAGGCTATACTCCTCCCGTGGGGAGTTATGCTACGCTCTGCTGCACCCACAACACCAGCCTCAGCGGTCTGCCCTGCAGCGGCGGTTCACTCTGACCGCAATCCACGGGTGGCATAGTCGGACATTTAAACATCAAAACCACATAAATAGTTCCGCCACTGGTTTGACCGCCCTGAGCCACGGAACCGGGTCGCCGCCACGGAGACTACAACCACCAGCATCCACCAAAAAGGGTCCGACTCCGGGTGTCCCAAGGCCCAGGGGGTGCATCAGAACATTTTCATCACCTTTCCCAATCACCAATGGGACAAGGCAGGGATGTCCTCTGTCCCCTCTCTTATACATCCTAGTGACGGAGCACCTGCTCTCATCAATTCGCCATAACCCCAATATTAGGTGGATTGAGGTGGGAGGCACCGAGTACAAGTGCTCTGCATTTGCTGATGATGTCCTAGTATATATCACTCAATCACATATATCCATCCATGCTGTTATGGCTGAAATAGATCACTTTGTTACATGGTCAAATTTTAAAATCAATGCAGCGAAGTCTGAGGCCCTCGATGTCTTCCTCCCCAAATCCAAACAGGATTCCATCCAGTCCAACTTTCCCTTTGCCTGGCCCTCACAGGGTATCAAATACTTAGGAATTCCTATTCATAGAGACCTCTCCCATCTATGTTATCTTAATTTTGGGCCCTTTATTGAACAACTCCATACAGACCACGGTTGGCAAGTTACAACTGTAAGATTCACTACGTGAACCACTGGTGTTTTGTGGAAAAGCACATGTACACTGTGTTCCAAATTATTATGCAAAAAGTGTTTAGGAGTGATAAGGGAAGAATTTGTTTGTTTGTCAGTTAAACTCATTGATGGTGATGTGTGTCAGGGCTCTTTATATCACTGTAAGCAATTGCAGACACCTGTGCTAATTAGTTTGGTAGGTGTGTCCAATGAAAGGCAAGACTACTTAAGAAGGCTGTCCCACATTATTAAGCAGCCTACATTTGCTGCCAAAATGGGAAAGAAAAAGGATGTGTCGGCTGCTGAGAAGCAACAAATTGTGGAGTGTTTAGGTCAAGGCATGACTACAATCAACATTGTGCGATGATCAGGATAAAGTGTCTTGGCAATCAAGAAGTATGTAGCTGATTCACAGTACACACATGTGCGTGCTGATAAGGGCAAATTGAGGACTCTTTCCTACAGGCAATTACGTCAGGTTAAAAGAGCAGCGGCAAAAAAGCCTTGTCATAGCAGCAGACAAGTTTTTGAAGTTGCTGCTGCCTCCAACGTCCCCCGAACAACAAGATGAAGGGTCCTTCAGAGGTTTGCAGCTGTGCATACGCCATCCTGTCGACCTCCTCTATCCACTTCACACAAGCAGAAACGGCTCCAGTGGGCCAAACATTACATGAAGACTGATTTCAAAACTGTTCTGTTCACGGATGAGTGCCGTGCAACGCTCGATGGTCCAGACGGATGGAGTGGAGGATGGCTGGTTGATGGACACCCCACGCAAACACGGCTACAGCGCCAACAAGGAGGAGGTGGAGTAATGTTTTGGGCTGGAATCATGGAGAGAGAGATTGTCGGCCCCTTTAGGATCCCTGAAGGGGTAAAGGTGAACTCCATAATGTATGTGGAGTTTCTCAAACAGCACTTCCTGCCATGGTTCAAGAAGAAGAACCGTGTATTCCACAGCAAGATCATTTTTATGCATGATAATGCACCATCTCATGCTGCACATAAAACATCTGCATCTCTGGCTGATATGGGCATAAAAGGGGACAAACTTATGGTGTGACCCCCATGCTCCTCTGATCTTTACCCCATTCAGAATCTCTGGAGCATCATCAAAAGGAGTGTCTATGATGGCGGGAGGCTGTTCACATCTAAGCAACAGCTCTGGGAGGGTATTCTGTCCTCATGCAAAACAATTGAAGCAGAAACCATCCAAAACCTGACAAATTCAATGGACGAGAGAGTTCAGAAGCTCCTTTCGAACAAGGGGTCCTATGTGAAAATGTAACATCACCTAGAATAAAGTTTTGAGTTGAAAACTGTTTGATTTTAGTTTCTAATAACCTGCTAATGCTTATAATTTCAAAAATGACCATTTTTTTGGTCTTTATTAAAATGAAAAGGTTGATCGAAAAGTTTGGCGGATCTAAGAGTGTGGCAACCCAGTAGTCAGGATTACTTCGAATTCTGACAATATGAGGGTCATGTTACAGGTAGTGCAGCATGAAGGCACTTATGTGTCTTGCGCATCTCGGAGCCCCAAAATTATTTTCCGGGTTAGATGCAGCTAAAAATTATTATTAATTTTAAATCTGGTGGAGCTTAGTATAGATGGCCTAATAGAATCAGCACTGCACACTGCTACAAAGCCCAAATTATTTTCCAGCCAAGGTACAGATAAACATGATTAGTAATTTTAAATCTGGTGGAGCTTAGTATAGATGGCCTAATAGAATCAGTACTGCACACTGCTACAAAGCCCAAATTATTTTCCAGCCAAGATATAGATAAACATGATTAGTAATTTGAAAGCTTAAAACGGTTGGTGAGGTGATTTTAACCAATCATCAAGCTTTTACTCTCCCCAGGATGACACAGGGGTAGAAAAGTCGTTTCGGATCCATGATTTGTTCATCTTTATGAACGTGAGTCTGTCTACATTATCAGTGGAGAGCCGCGTGCGCTTATCTGTCAGCACACCACCAGCAGCGCTGAACACACGTTCAGACAGAACGCTGGCTGCTGGGGATGACAAGATCTCCAAGGCGTAAGTGGCTAGCTCCGGCCATTTATCCAGATTGGAAGCCCAAAAAGAGCAAGGGTCCATTGACACAGTCATGGCTTCAATGTTTACTTGGAGATACTCCTGTACCATCGTCTCTAGGCGTTGACTATGTGTCAGACTTCTTGTCTCCTGTGGCCTTGCAAAGGATGGGCTAAAAAAGTGGTGAAATGATTCCGCAAAATTGATGTTACCAGCAGATACTGTGGTTCTGTTATGGTTTGAGTGCTGAACACTCGACGGTCCCACGGTTGGCAAGTTGGAACTGTGAGATTCACTACGTGCACCACTGGTGTTTTGTGGAAAAGCACATGTAAGATTCTGCAACAGTCTCTGCTGGTACTCCTGCATGCGTGCATCCCTTTCTATGGCAGGAATAATTTCTGCAAATGTACTTTTGTACAGGGGATCTAACAGTGTGGCAACCCAGTAATCAGGATTATTTCTAATTCTCACAATTCGAGGGTCATGTTGCACGTAGTGCAGCAAGAAGGCACTCATGTGTGTTGCGCATCCAGGAGCACCAAGTCCCTGTTGTGTTGTTTGCGAGGTAACAATCATGCTTCCTTCCTCTGTCCTCTCCCCCCAACCTCGCACAACAGAAATGTGATCAAGGTCTCCCTCATCTGATGAGTCTTCCATCAGTTCGTCCTCCACTTCTTCCTGGGCTCCTGCACCTTCCTCACTAGTTTGGCTGCTACCATGCGCCCTGGTAAAACCATCTCCTCCACCCTCACATGCCTGCCGCCTTGGTGCTGCCGACCGTCTGGACCTTGCAGATGTTAGCCCTTCCGCATACAACTCCTCCTCCTCTACTTCCTCCACCTCCTCTTGTGCCACCACCTGACTCCGAATTCTGTTTAACATGTGCTCCAGCATGTAAATCACCGGAATAGTCATGCTGATAATGGCATCGTCAGCACTAAACATCTTCGTCGCCATTTCAAAACTGTGCAGAAGGGTGCATAGGTCCCTGATCTGAGACCACTCCTCCAGCGTGATTTGCCCCACCTCTGGATCTCGTTGGCCCAGGCTATACGTCATAACGTATTGCACCAGGGCTTGTCGGTGCTGCCACAGTAGCTGCAACATGTGCAGAGTTGAATTCCACCGAGGAGGCACATCGCATTTTAGCCGGTGAAGTGGCAGGCCCAACGACTTCTGTAGAGATGTAAGTCGCTGAGCTGCGGGATGCGAACGGCGAAAGTGAGCACACAGCGACCGTGCCCTCTGCAGAAGGCCATCTAGTCTGGGATAGTGGGCTAAAAATTGCTGGACAACCAGGTTCAACACATGAGCCATACAAGGCACGTGTGTGACATTGCCCCGGCGAAGGGCCTCAACCAGGTATGCAGCATTGTCGCACACGGCCTTCCCTGGTTTCAGGTCCAGTGGAGACAACCATTCATGAAATTGGTTCTCCAGAGCTGACCACAACTCCTCAGCTGTGTGACTCACATTTCCCAGACATTTCAAAGTAAAAACAGCCTGATGACGTTGAGCCCTACTGCCAGCATAGTAAGGAGGTGTGCAGGATCCCTTCTGCGCAGTTAGAAAGCTTGTGGCATGACCAGACAGGCTTTGGGTGCAGGTGGAGGACCGAGAGGAGGTTGAGGAGGCAGAAGCAGTGGAGGAACTTTGAGATAAAGAGGATTGACGCACAACTCGTGGGGACGGAAAGACTTGGACAGCAGCCCCTTGTCCTGCTGTCACCATAGTTACCCAGTGCCCAGTCAGCGACATGTAACGCCCCTGTCCATGCCTACTCGTCCAAGTGTCTGTGGTGAAATGCACCCTGTCACACACAGAGTTTCTCAAAGAAGCGGTGATGTTGTGTGCGACATGCTGGTGGAGCGCAGGCACACCTTTCTTTGAGAAGTAGTGCCGACTGGGCATCTGGTACTGGAGCACTGCGACGGACATAAGGTCTCGAAAATCCTCTGTGTCCACCAGGCGGAAAGGCAGCATTTCTGTAGCCAAGAGCTTGCAGATGGTGAAACTCAACCTCTTAGCTTTCTCATGGCTAGGAGGAAATGGTCTTTTACTTGTCCACATCTGAGGGACCGAGGGCTGACTATTGTGCTTACACGGGGTTGATAAGGGTGTCCCCGGCAAACTGCCGGTCTGTGAGGAAGATGCAGGCGGACATGTTAGGTTGCCTTGATCCAAAGGTGGTGCTATCGATGTCGGACAGTGCTCAACACCAGCTGGTGTTACCACCTCCAAAGAAAATGATGACCTGCCAATCACGCTGGCTGTTGCGGGTAAAGAGGTGGCAGGTCTGCGCCCCAAAACTGGTGTGACTGCTGTCCCCCCAGTCACAGAGGATGAAGATGCCGCGGATGCACAAGATATGGCAGACAGTGGTTGGCTCGGCCGGCTAGGCCGCATTGTAGCACAGTGAGCTTCCCACTGCAACTTATGCTTCATGTCCATGTGCCGGTTCATGCATGAAGTACTCAAACTATGTATTTTTTGGCCTCTACTTAGCTTTTGCTGACAAATGTTACAGATAACACGAGTTGGGTCATCTTTATCGATCTGAAAAAATGCCCAGGCTATGCAAGTCTTAGCACCCATGCGACCTGAAGAGCCTCCACGACTTGTGGTGAGAGGCAGAGTTGTGTTTGAGGATGCGGTTGTTGACGTGCTTCCAGTACTACGTCTCTGTCCAGGAAGGCGCAACCTGTCCTCGTCGTCACTAGCATCCTCCTCCACCTCCTCTGCTGACCTCATCTCTTGGCTGACTGTGGGTTGACAGTAAGTGGGATCTCCAACCTCATCATCATCACCCTGTGCGTTATCACACCCGTCGTCCTCAGAGCCAACCTGTTCCTGCCCTGACAAAAAACTAAAGTTGTCGCTCCAATCAAGTATTTGAGTCTCATCATCGTCTTCCTCATTGTCTCCACCAACAGGAGTTACAGTTTGGGAATGAGGGTCTACATTATGGTCAGAACCTTCTGCGTCTGGTCCTGGATCCGACTCATAAAGATTCTGGGCATCAGTGCAGATCATTTCCTCATCTGGATTCACAGAAGCGCTGGAGTTGACCTCTGATTCCCAGGCTATAGTATGAGTAAACAGCTCTGCAGACTCAACCATCTGTTCTACCTCATACTCAGACGGGCAGCTGGAGATTTGGGAGCTGTGAGGAAGCAAGTGCGATTGGGGTGACACCTTTGAGGACTGGAGTATTTGTGATGTTGAAGTTGATGTGGAGGAGAGCCCACTTAAAGGAACACTTGATATCCGTTGAAGCACCTGCTGTTTTTGTGCCTCATCTGGAATTTGTAGCGATTGGCGTGGCCGTAAGAAAGGGATCTTATCACATTGTCCGCTAAAAGAAGAAGACATTTTAGTTTGGCTGGAAGATGGTCTTTCTTCTGCAGATGTTACTGTTGCTTTAACACCTACCCCATGGACACAACCTTTTTTCCCCTTCCCAACACGCCTATTCCCCTTTCCACCAGCAGCAGGCCTTTTTCCACTCATTTTGGTGGTTAACTAATTCACAACTCTGGAGTTGTTTGCACAAAAAAACAGTGGATGGGAACCGAGCAGAGCTGACTGGCCAAACTGTGGTATTAGGCCAAAACTATTGGCTGGGTTAGATGCAGAAAAAAATTATATTCAATTTGCAACCTGATGGAGGTCAGTATAGATGGACTAATAGAACAAGTCCCACACACAGCTAGAAGCCCAAATATTTTTTCAGAGGTAGATGCAGAAAAAAAATATATTCAGTTTGCAACCTGATGGAGTTCAGTATAGATGGACTAATAGAGAAAGTCCCACACACTGCTAGAAGGCCAAATATTTTTTCAGAGCTAGATGCAGACAAAAAATTATTTTTAATTTGCAACCTGATGGAGGTCAGTATAGATGGACTAATAGAGAAAGTCCCACACACAGCTAGAAGGCCAAATATTTTTTCAGAGCTAGATGCAGATAAAAATTATTTTTAATTTGCAACCTGATGGAGGTCAGTATAGATGGACTAATAGAGAAAGTCACACACACTGCTAGAAGGCCAAATATTTTTTCAGAGCTAGATGCAGATAAAAATTATTTTTAATTTGCAACCTGATGGAGGTCAGTATAGATGGACTAATAGAGAAAGTCCCACACACTGCAAGAAGGCCAAATATTTTTTCAGAGGTAGATGCAGACAAAAAATTATTTTGAATTTGCAACCTGATGGAGGTCAGTATAGATGGACTAATAGAACAAGTCCCACACACTGCTAGAAGGCCAATTATTTTTTCAGAGCTAGATGCAGATAAAAATTATTTTTAATTTGCAACCTGATGGAGGTCAGTATAGATGGACTAATAGAGAAAGTCCCACACACTGCTAGAAGGCCAAATATTTTTTCAGAGCTAGATGCAGACAAAAAATTATTTGAATTTGTAACGTGATGGAGGTCAGTATAGATGGACTAATAGAACAAGTCCCACACACTGCTAGAAGGCCAAATATTTTTTCAGAGCTAGATGCAGATAAAAATTATTTTTAATTTGCAACCTGATGGAGGTCAGTATACATGGACTAATAGAGAAAGTCCCACACACTGCTAGAAGGCCAAATATTTTTTCAGAGCTAGATGCAGAAAAAAATTATATTCAGTTTGCAACCTGATGGAGGTCAGTATAGATGGACTAATAGAGAAAGTCCCACACACTGCTGGAAGGCCAAATATTTTTTCAGAGCTAGATGCAGACAAAAAATTATTTTTAACTTGCAACCTGATGGAGGTCAGTATAGATGGACTAATAGAGAAAGTCCCACACACTGCTAGAAGGCCAAATATTTTTTCAGAGCTAGATGCAGACAAAAAATTATTTTGAATATGCAACCTGATGGAGGTCAGTGTAGATGGACTAATAGAACAAGTCCCACACACTGCTAGAAGGCCAAATATTTTTTCAGAGCTAGATGCAGAAAAAAGTTATATTCAGTTTGCAACCTGATGGAGGTCAGTATAGATGGACTAATAGAACAAGTCCCACACACTGCTAGAAGCCCAAATAGTTTTTCAGAGCTAGATGCAGAAAAAAATTATATTCAATTTGCAACCTGATGGAGGTCAGTATAGATGGACTAATAGAATGATGCTATGCCCAAAAGATTTTACTTCACTAGGTGCAGTAAAAAAATTGGTATTCTATACACAGGTGGTACATCTTGCAACACAGATAGGCTACTCGACTGACTAACACACTCTGCAATAGGCCAAAAGGGATTAGCTTTGCTAGATTCAGCCAAATGCTGTGAAAAAAACTTGCACAGCACTGGCACAGACCTGCCTGGCAAAAACTGATAGGAACTGATGTAACCTAGTCCTGAAAAGGACTGCAATTACAATTAGTCTTTACTCCCACAACCTATCTATTTAAGAGCACAGACCTGCCTGATAAAAGTCGTAGGAAATGCTGTAACCTAGTCCTTAAAAGGACTGCAATCACAACTATTCCCTACTCCCAAGCTATCTGTAGATTTGTGCGAAAATTGGCTTGAAATTAACAAGGTATAGCGCACACAGCAACAGCGGTGCCGTCTAACACGCAGCTGCAGCAGTGAGAAAATGGTGGCGACGGGGAAAATGGCTTGGTCTTATAGGGCAAGGACATGTGACATACACTGCCAATGACACAACGCTCATCTCTACTTGTCAGTGCAGAGCTTCTGAGTGCAGAGCACAAAAAAACTTTTTTTTATATTTGCTAATGTGATAATTGCAAGCTATGTTAGCCCAGTTTGTCATTTTTTGGTGGATGACCTTCAGCTTTATGCACAGTAAAACAAATATTTTTTTTTTGTTGATAGCCACAGTCCACCAAAGATTTTTTTTGTATGGCAAACGTGATACAGTCTGCTAAAAGCCAACTACTATCTGAGTGGCGGTCAACCTCAGCTGTTTTCAAAGTAAAAAAAAATATTTTTTTGTCTTGCTAGGCAGAGTCCACCAAAGATTTTTTTGTGTGGCAAACGTCATACACTCTGCTATACGTCAGCTACGACGTTAATGGCGACGAACCTCAGCTTTTTCAGAGTAAAAAAAAAAGATTTTTTCTGTTGTTGCTAGTCAGAGTCCACAAAAGATTCTTTGGTGTCACAAATGTGATACACTTTGCTAAAAGCCACATACTATTTTAGTGGCGGTGAAATTCAGCTGTATGCAGAGCTTATACAGAGTAAATAAATCTATTTTTTACTGTGACTAACGTGATACAGCAGGCTAGATCTGAGTTTGAAATACAGGTGCTTCTCAAAAAATTAGAATATCATCAAAAATGTAATTTATTTCAGTTCTTCAATACAAAAAGTGAAACTCCTGTATTATATAGAGTCATTACAAACAGAGTGATCTTTTTCAATTGTTTATTTCTGTTAATGTTGATGATTATGGCTTACAGCCAATGAAAACACAAAAGTCATTATCTCAGTAAATTAGAATAATTAACAAAAAACACCTGCAAAGACTTCCTAAGCGTTTAAAAAGATCCCTTAGTCTGTTTCAGTAGGCTCCACAATCACGGAGAAGACTGCTTATTTGATAGATGTCCAGAAGGCAGTCATTGACACACTCCACAAGGAGGGTAAGCCACAAAAGGTCATTGCTAAAGAAGCTGGCTGTTCACAGAGTGGTGTATCAAAGTATATTAATGGAAAGTTTCATGGAAGGAAAAAGTGTGGTAGGAAAAAGTGTGGTAGAAAAAAGTGCACAAGCAACCGGGCTAACCACAGCCTTGAAAGGATTGTTAAGAAAAGGCCATTCAACCATTTGGGGGAGATTCACAAGGAGTGGACTGCTGCTGGAGTCATTGCTTCAAGAGCCACCACACACAGGCGCATCCAGGACATGGGCTACAAATGTCGCATTCCTTGTATCAAGCCACTCATGACCAATAGACAATTCCAGAAGCACGTCTTACCTGAGCCAAGGAGAAAAATACCTGGACTGTTGCTCAGTGGTCCAAGGTGTTATTTTCAGATGAAAGTAAATTTTGCATTTCATTTGGAAATCAAAGTCCCAGAGTCAGTAGGAAGAGTGGAGAGGCACACAATCCAAGTTGCTGGAAGTCTAGTGTGAAGTTTCCACAATCAGTGATGGTTTGGGGAAACATGTCATCAGCTGGTGTAGGTCCACTGTAATTTATCAAGACCAAAGTCAACGCAGCCGTCTACCAGGAAATTTTAAAGCACTTCATTCTTCCCTCTGCCGACAAGCTTTTTGGAGATGGAAATTTCATTCTCCAGCAGGACTTGGCACCTGTCCACACTGCCAAAAGTATCAATACCTGGTTTAAAAACACCCCCTGACGAAGGACGTGTGTCCGAAGCGCGCGTCGGGGTTGGCCGCGGGTGCTACTCATTCACACTGCCCAGTGTACAGGTATTTTTTACCACCTACTTTTTACCACTTGTTTCTTTGTGTCTCTCTGTGGTTAATTGTGATATGTAACATTAGCTGTCCGGATGCATTTAACTCGTGAATGGCCAGAATTATTTAACACATGGTATTATCCCTCTATATTTGTATTTGCATTGTCTGGTCACTCAGTTGTCATCTACACCGGACTGCTAGGTGATTTTCACCATATGTGATATTTATCCATTATTATTGTTTTTGAGGCATGTACCTGTTTTCTTATTCTAGTACTGTTCACTGTGCAGCATAATATGTATTCATTGTGATACTATATGCTACTGTGTTTGGTCACTTCAGTGCGGCTTCCCTCCTGCATGTAGTGCCACTTTTTGTACCATAACACCAATAAAGGCTATTTATTTAATTCCTTTGTTTCATTGGACCTATGATTCGGTGGTTCTCCAGTTTTGTATCTGGTTTAAAAACAACAGTATCACTGTGCTTGTGTCTCACCCAGGGGGAATATAGGGGACTCGGTACCCGGGCTTTTTACCTTGCTTAGGAGGTCACGGCAGTCTGCTCCTGGGCCCGTCTCTCTTTAAAAAGGGGTTTTAGTGTACAGTTTGTCTCGTGACGCCACCTGTGGTTTCCGGTAATGGTTACCGGCGCTGCTGCAGACCTCTGGGGGTGATGGGATGGCAACTGGGATGTTCCTGCTCCCCACAGGCAGAGGGGGCCCCCGGGGTAGTGTAGGTTCAAATGGTGGTGATGCTGGGGCTTGTAGTGCAGGAGAGATGGCGCAGCAGAAATAACTGACGGAGGCAGTGCAGTGCAGTCATCCGAGTTTTACTCACAGTTCTTGTTCAAGTTTCTCAGGTACACTGTATGGGTGTCAGCCTACACGTCGCACTGCGTCTGCCAGGTAGGGGCACAGCACTCCTTCAGGTAGATTAGAAGCACTTAACGGGACCCCCTTTCTTATGTTCCTTTCCTTGACCGACTTCACGTGCTGGGTCTTCTCCCTCCTGCCCTGCTCTCCCCCACACACAGTCCCGATCGGGTGCTCGGAAGTCCCTTCTGGGCAACCTGGAGTTCCCGGACCTACTTGATGCCCTTCACGGCGACTAGAGTGAGGCTGTGTTAACTGCACCTTGGAAGTGCAGAAGCCTCCGGTTTTTCCAGCCGAGACCTGGAGTAACACGGCTGATCCAGGGACCGGTTCCCTTCCTGCGGCCTGATCCCTCTGACACCTGGCAGATTCGGGGCGTACGGGTGCCGTCCTGCACTCACCGTACCCCCTGGGATCCCTTCTATTACCGGAGCCTTTCTCCTCTGCTCCCCTCCTGGGCCTCTATTACTAGGCCCCACGTGTGGAGCAGAGCTCCTGAAGAGTCTCTGCTCCCCTCCTCTCCTTACTGTATCCACACTGACTAACTGACCTGCCACCCTTAGATGGCTTCCCTTTATATACCTCCTACAATGGTGCTCCCCTACTATACATCCTCCACCCACACCCACTACTGGTTCCCCCTCTCTTTGGTTCCCCCCCACTCCATCCAGGGACAGGGCTCAGCAGGAACACAATGCATCTTGCCCTTCCAGCCGGCCTGGAGCAGTGTAGTGTTTAATGTGGGTGTTGGGCTCCCGGGCAGCACTCCCTCCTTACCTGAGAGAAGGAGACACCACACCTCTGGGTGAGGTGCAGTACCTCTGTGGCGACTGAACCCTCAGGGGCACCACACTTGAATGGCCAGCAAACTCGCCTGACCTTTGGTATTGTCAAGAGGAAGATGAGAGACACCAGAGCCAACAATGCAGACGAGCTGAAGGCTGCTATCAAAACAACCTGAGCTCCATAATACATCAGCAGTACTACAAGCCGATCGCCTCCATGCCACACCACATTGATGCAGTAATTGATGCAAAAGAAACCCCGACCAAGTATTGAGTGCTTTTACTGTACATTTCAGTAGGCCAACATTTCGGATTTGAAAATCATTTTTCAGGCCGTTGTTATAAAGTATTCTAATTTACTGAGATAATGACTTTGGATTTTTCATTGGCTGTAAGCCATAATCATCAACATTAACAGAAATAAACACTTGAAATAGATCACTCTGTTTGTAATGACTCTATATAATATATGAGTTTCACTTTTTGTATTGAAGAACTGAAATAAATTACATTTTTGAGGATATTCTAATTTTGTTAGAAGTACCTGTATCTTGGAGCATATATTTTATGTTATACAGGCCTCATCCACAGTCAAAAAATACTTTCTTTGATTCCTAACGTTATACAGCAGGGAATATCTCAGTTTGAATTAGTTTGGAGACTATCTCGTATGTTATACAGGTCTCATCCACAATAAAAAATACTTTCTTCTGTTACTAATGTGATACAGTAGGGGACATCTCAGTTTGAAATTGTTCGTAGCATATCTCCTATGTTATACAGGCCTCATCCACACTAAAAAAATACTTTCTTCTGTTACTAACATCATACACTAGGGGACATCTCCATGTGCCAAGGGAGGGTGGTTCACTGTGATCGAAGGGGGTTGGCGATACCAGAAAAACTATTAGTGAAGATGTTAGTGAAGGCAAGGAACAAATGGAAGAGGTGATGGGTGAGCAACAGTCAGAACATGAGAAGGATAATTATCCCCTCTCTGTTTGATTTTAGCAGGTGGGGACAGAGGAAACAAGCATCAGAATTATCCAGCCACCAACACAGCATGGGCTTGAACCTCAGGAAAGAGGCCGACATATGAGTGCTTTTTTGCTGCAACATGATCCCCGTATAATTTTGATTCAAAATAGTGCTGACGACTGGGTTGCTTCTCTGTTAGATCCACGTTATAAGAGTAAATTTTGCCAGATCCATCCCGCCCGCGAAAGGGACCCGCGACTGCTGGAGTATCGAAACAAGGTTTTACACAACCTTAAGATAGGTTTTCCCCAAGCCAACAGTGAGGCACACAGAGTTTATCGCAGCTCTACACTTCCAACCTCCAGCACGTCAATGCCAAAATATTAGCAGCAGCAGTAGTGTAAGTGGCAGAAGCAATTTCTGTGAATCCTTTCACACATTTTTTAGACCAGCTCGTGCACCTGCACAAGAGAGTACAAGTCTGACACTTGGTGAACGACTGGAGAGGATGGTGCACTCCTGACTGAGTCTCCATCTGCTGGGTTGGCTGTAGTGGAAGAGGTTTTGGTTCCTAATTGTACAATTTCTACTGTAGTGAAATTAATGCCACTTTGCTGGTGTCTGCCACTAATTTTTGGAAATGTGGAGAATTCTTATTGGGTCTCCATCTATTTGGTTTGGCTGTAGTGGAAGAGGTTTCTGTCTCCATTAAACTGCTTCTACTCTGGTGAAATTCATGCCACTTTGGTGGTGTTATGTCTAGAGATGAGCGAATGTTTCAATATTCGATTCGGATTACGATCGGCAAATTTGCATTATTCGCCAATTTATTCGTTGAATGATCGTCGAACGTTACCGAACGCTATAGGATTCAAAATGGGGGGACAAAAAAACGCGTACACAACACCTTAAAACTGGCCCAAAAGCTGCCAAAACACATCAAATTAGGGATAGACACCTGGAAAGTGCCATCAATTGAGTACTAGTACTATAATTATTATTATTTTTATTCTGTGGCGCTTTACATGTCAAAAGGGGTCACCAAGTGGTACAAGAGGTGAAAGGACCCTGCCCTCGAGGGCGCACAAACAATCTACAAGGGATGGGTGAGGATACAGTTCGTCAGGGTACAGCTAGTCATGTAGCGATGTGCTGGAGTGACGCTTACCGCAGATTGTACGCTTGTCACAAGAAGTTGGTCTTCAGCTTTGTTTTAAAGGTTTCCACAGTAAGCGACAGTCTGATGTGTTGGGGCACAGTAAGGGAGATACACAGGACAAATCTGTCGAGAGCCTAAATCACATTAGACTTCCAGGAGCCGACAACTGAGGAGATTAACCCCTGCACTGATAAATATGAAGGCGAGAGGCTTCTTTTTAATGACTGCAGGAGTGGGAAGAATCAGATGTTGCGGTCTTCTGGCTCCTCCCTGTCACAGTAAACCCATGACACCTTGCAAGCTTCAACACAATGTTCACAAGGTAGAGAGCAGCGGTGGTCGGTTTCCTAGACAACAGAACACCTAGACAACTCCTTTATGATGATAGAGGACAACATCTGCAAGTAGTTTGTATGTTCTCTCCATGTTTGCAGGGGTTTCTTTAAGGTTCTGTGGTTACCTCCTCAGTAAAAAAGCAGCCATACAGGAGTGTTCACAGTTCAAAAAATTAGGGCCTGACACCACCATTTCCGTGGCCAACAGATTGGAGATGGTAGATTTCCACCTCTTAGCTTTAGCACGTGTGGGAGGAAACAATCTTTTACGTGACCACAAATGCGGGACCGAGGGCTGGCTGCGGTGCTGAGAGAGGGCAAAGTACGGTGAAACGGACAAACTGCTGGACCCTGCGTGAGGTGCAGGGGGACATGTTACAGTGGATTGAGAAACATGTAGTGTGCTCGGTGAAAAAAACACACCATGCATGTCCGTTTCCGTTACAGCTGATGGGCTCTCACTCAGCCTGACTGGAGCTGGTAGAGAAGTAGAGGTTCTGCGGTTCTGCGTGCCAATACTTGGCATAGTACCAGAGGAGGATGAAGAAGTGAAGAAGCAGCGGATGCGGTTGATGGGGCAGATGATGGTTGTTGAGGTCCGCTGGTCTGCATTTTATCACAGTGAGATTGCCAGAGTAATGCATGTTGATTGCACATGTGAAGGTTCATGCATGTGGTACTCAAATTATTGCACTTTTTCTCTCTATTGAGTTTTTTATCGAAAAGTTTGCAGACCCTTGAGTTGGCTCATCCTTTGCGGTCTCAAAAAGGGCCCAGGCAACCCTTGCCGCCCCTGCAAGCTGCAGACCCGTGACCACTGCTGTTCACTGCCAGGTTGTGGCTAAAGATGCAGTACTCCTTGTGCTTGGATCACTCCATGTCTGTGCCATAGGACGCAACGTAACCTCCTCATCTTCCTCCTCCACCTCCTCAGATGGGCTACTCAGCTGCGTGCCTCTGGGTTCACACCAAGTAGGATGTGCAACTCATCATCATCCAATGTGATATCCCATTCCTCACCCTCAGAGTCACCCTCCTCTTCTTCTTGCCCTGACAGCACAGTACAGTCGAAGGTCAGGAAGCCGCTTGGACCCAACCTTTTTTTTTTTAAATGCAGTCTGCTTTATACACCCATGTTGAGTTTATCAGGTCTGTGTACCCCTATGTGGAGAACAATATCTTCCCCAAACAATTTTAAGCTGAGATGCACGCAGTCTGCTTTATATACCCATGTTGACTTTATTAGGTCTGTGTACCCCTGTGTGGAGAACAATACCTGCACCAAAAAAATATTTCACTAGAGTATAACTATTGTAAAGGAGACCAAAACCTCTTCCACTGCAGCCAGCCCAGCACATGGAGACCCAATCATGAGAGTTCACATTTCCCTAAATTAGGGCCTAATACCACCGAATTGGCATCAATTTCAGTACAATAGAAATAGTATAATTAGGACCGACACTTCTTCCCCTACAGCCAACCCAATAGATGGAGACCCAATCAGGACTGTTCCCATTTGAAAACATTTAGGCCTAAAACCACCAAAGTGGCATCAATTTCACTAGAGTATAAGTAGTATAATGGGGACTGACACCTCTTCCACTACAGCCAACCCAATAGATGGAGACCCAATCAGGATTCCCCACATTTCCAAAAGTTAGGGCCTAAAAACCGCAGCTGCAGCAAGAGCAGACAAGCAAGCCATATCACAGACTGCAATTCCACAAGATCAATGCAGCATACTAAAAACTACAATATCACTTACTCTGTACAGTCTGCAATTGGGGTGCAAAAGTCCTTTGAGATCCATGACTTGTTCATCTTGATGAAAGTTAGGCGGTCAACACTATCATGGGACAGCCGAGTGCGCTTGTCCGTCAAGACACCACCAGCAGCAATGAACCCACGTTCTGATAGAACGCTGGCTGCCGGGCATGATAAAATCTCCAACGCATGACAGGCGAGCTCAGGCCATTCATCTATTTTTGAAGACAAAAATGTAAAAGGGTCAAAATCATCACTGATGATATTTGTATTCAGCTCTAGATGGTCCTCCAGCATCTTCTCCATTCATTCTCCACATGTCAGACTTGTGGTCTGTGGTGCTGGTGCACGAGCTGGTCTAAAAAATGTTTGAAAGGACTCACAGAAATTGCTTCACTCACTCTGCTGCTGCTAATGTTTTGGCGTTGACGAACTGACGTGCCGGAGTTTGAAAGACTACAGCTGCGATGCACTCTGTGTGCCTCACTCCTACAGTATCTTGGGGAAAGCTCTATTAAGGTTGCTTAAAAGCTTGTTTCGATACTTCAACATTAGCGTGTCTCTTTCCAGGACGGGAAGCATCTGGCAAAATTTACTCTTATAACGTGGATCTAACAGAGTGGCAACCCAGTAGTCAGTATTATTTTTATTTCGGATCCTAACTATACGTGGATCATGTTGCAGAAAGTGCAGCAAGAAGGCACTCATAAGTCGGGCTCTTCCAGTGGATCCAAAGCAAGACTTTATTGTTGGCTGCATAACACTGATGCATTTTTCCTCCATCCCCTCCTGCCAACCACTTTCAACAGAGAGGGGATGATTATTCTCTTCATCTTCTGTTACTCCCCCATCACCTCTTCCTCCTCCATTTGTAACTTGGCTATTGCACCTTCACTAACAGTATGTCTGGTATCACCAAACCCCCTCGATCACAGGAAGCCACCGTCACTTGGCATCCGCCTGTGTGATGACAGTCTGGAACTTTAAAACATTCTTATCCCTTCCGCATCCTCCTCTTCTTCTGGGACAACCACCTCCTGCCGCACTCTATTCAAAGTCTTCTCCAGCTTGTAGATGACCGGAATAGTGATGCTGATGATGGCATTGTCAGTGCTAACTAGTTTAGTAGCCATTTCGAAACAGTGCAGAAGGGTGCAGAGGTCCTTAATCTCTTCCCACTTCGTAAACGTGATATGCCCCACGTCCGTACTGCGTTGGCTTAGGCTATATGACATGACTTACTGCATCAGGGCTCGTTGCTGCT
This sequence comes from Phyllobates terribilis, assembly GCF_046119375.1. Classification (NCBI taxonomy): domain Eukaryota; kingdom Metazoa; phylum Chordata; class Amphibia; order Anura; family Dendrobatidae; genus Phyllobates; species Phyllobates terribilis. Next base: position 505,749,474 of record NW_027362762.1, read on the forward strand.
GCCACAGTCATTGCAACATGTGCAGAGTGGAATTCCACCGGGATGCTGAGGTAAGAGAGCACCTAGGATCTTCAGCGTGCTCAGTGTTATGTTTGAATCAGTCCCGTGTGCTTGATTTGCGACTGACAGCTTTTTACATGTGAGGAATGCTTAAGAAGCAGGCATTCCTCACATGTATTAAAGCTGTCAAACAGTCGCAAATCATGCACATGGAGTGATTTAAACATAACACTGATCACGCTGAAGATACTCGGTACTCGCCCGAGCATGCTCGTTCAAAGGGTTAACAGAACATACTCACTCATCACTACTTCTAACACTTTTCCTTGTCTCCACTCTGGATCATGCTATCATTTGCCTTGGTCTCTGTTTACTTTAGGGATACTCAATTCATGTGGCTCTATTGACTAATCAGACCAAAGGTCTGCTTTAGTTGCAAGCTAGGCCCTGTATGCCTTCCTGACATAAAGTTCCCTCTGTTCCTTCTTTTTAACCCCTGCCACTCTAGGATTGTCCCAACCATTAACTCTACCTGTCCCTATCAATTATCTGTGGATGAGCAGAATACAACTTATCACTATAAATACAGATTCTTAATCATACAAATGTCGTAATGAATTGCAACAATATGTCTTCTAGGGGGATAATGTGGGCAACTCCTCCATCTTCTTATACATAAATGGTGTGTCTACCTTTGGATTCAAGGATGAGTCCTGCGATGAAAATTGGCTTGGTAAAGTGAAAATTATAGTATATTTTTAAATGTCAAAATTATCTTTTCTGGAGATTGATAAATAATTTTCTATAAGATATGTAATATAATGCAAGTGATTTATGGTAGCATGAATATTAAAACTTCCATTGATTACTAGAAAAATAAAGAAGCCAGAAACCAGCTGCTTTGGGTTTTTCATCATACAGTTATTATTTACAGTGGCATGTAAAAGTTTGGGCACCCTGGTCAAAATCATTGTTATTGTGAACAATTAAGCAAGTTGAAGATGAAATGATCTCTAAAAGGCATATTGTTAAAGATGACATATTTCAGCTGTATTTTAGGCAAATAAGTATATAGATGGTCTTTTTTTCATTTTAAAAAATTACAATAAGGGAAATTGGCCTATGCAAAAGTTTGGGCACCCTTGGAGATTTGTGTGCTTTGATAATTTTGACCAAGGTTTCTGAACTTACTTAGCCTGTTAGGGTTATGGCTTGTTCACTACCATCGTTAGGAAATGCCAGGTGATGAAAATTTCTCAGCTTTATAAAAACCAAGCCTCCTCTAACTTTATGCCAAAAAAACAGCAGCCATGGGTTCTTCTAAGCAGCTGCCTAGCACTCTGAAAATGAAAATGGTGGAGGCCCATAAAACAGGAGAAGGCTATAAGAAGATAGCAAAGTGTTTTCAAGTTGCCCTTTCCTCAGTTTGAAATGTAATTAAGAAATGGCAGTTAACAGGAACAGTAAAGGTCAAGATAAGGTCTGGAAGACCAAGCAAAATTTCAGTGAGAGCTGTTCGTACGATTGCTAGAGAGGCAAATCATAACCCCCGCTTGACCTCAAAAGACCTACAGAAAGATTTAACAGACTCTAGCTTTGTGGTTCATTGTTCTACTGTTCAGAGACACCTGCACAAATATGACCTTCATGGAAGAGTCATCAGAAGAAAACCTCTCCTGCAGCCTCACCATAAAATTCAGCATCAGAAATATGCAAAAGAACATCTAAACAAGCCTGATACATTTTGGAAACAAGTTCTGTCGACCGAAAAGGTTAAAAAAGAAGTCTTTGGCCACAATGATCAAAGGTATGTGTGGAGAAAAAAGGCCACCAAATTTCAGGAAAATAACATCTCGCCAACTATTAAACATGGGGGTGGATCAGTCATGCTTTGGGGTTGTGTTGCAGCCAATGGTACAGGGGACATTTCACGGGTAGAGGGAACAATGGATTCAATGAAATTTCAACAAATTCTTGATGCAAACATAACACCATCTGTAAAAAAGCTGAAGTTGAAAAGAGGATGGCTTCTACAAATGGTTAATGATCCTAAACAAACATTAAAATACACAATAGGCTACCTCAAAAGGTGCAAGCTGAAGGTTTTACAATGGCCCTCACAGTCCCCTCTTCTGAACATCAATGAAAATCTGTGGCTAGACCTCAAAATAGCAGTGCATGCAAGATGACCAAGGAATCTCACAGAACTAGAAGGATTTTCCAAGGAAGAATGGATGAAAATCCCTCAAACAAGAATTGAAAGACTCTTGTCTTGCTACAAAAAGCTTTTACAAGCTGTGATACTTTCAAAAGGGGGGCTAATAGGTGCTAACCATGCAGGATGCCAAAACTTTTGCATTGGTCCATTTTCCTTTTTCATCATTTTTAACATGTAAAAGATTAAAAAATATATATTTTTTGCCTAAAATACAAAGGAAATTTGTTATCTTTAACTTCAGGCCTTTTAGAGATCATTTCATCTTCTACTTGCTTAACTGTTCACAATAACACTAACTTTGACCAGGGGTGCCCAAACTTTTACATGCCACTGTACTTAGTCCATTGATTTGAAAAGGACTACATGGCAATTATCGCCACATTTTTTTGGTCAAAAGTACTAATGTGAGTAGAAAACGCTTGAAATTCTTGCCACACTATGGTTAGAGGGATCTTTTGGAAAATTATAGAAAGTCCAAAGGGTCAACCCCCTTTAATTGCAGTATGTAATCATCAATACCATCAGAATAAGTAGTGTGGCTGTTCTCCTGATTGTCCTTTCATCACTTAACGTCATGGTTGTTTATATTAATCAAGTGCGTTGTGACATCATGCAGAAGATCTATATTAAATTCAGCATTAGAGTTGGACATATTTATTCCAGTGAAATTGAATTCTACCACAAAAATCCATATACAACCTTTGACGCACCTTCTAGGCCAGGACTTCTGGCCTTGACTAGACCCCGGATGTTCCTGCGCATGTGTCCCTGGTCCTAGTTGCAAACAGACATCCCAGCCTAATGTGAAGATGCCTGTGATTTCAGTAAAGGTGGTGGTAGAAAAAGGAGCCAAAGACCATAAAAAAGACGGTGAGCGATAAATTGAATATTAGTTGTTTATTGTAATTTTCTACATCTTATATTTATTATGCACTGGGTTCTCTCTATACCACAGAGCATATTAATGCACATTTAACTAGTGGAGAATAAATTCACTCCAAATTGAATTTCCCAGTGAAATCTAGGAATTTAAATCTCAGCAGATCTGCTTATTTCTACTCTGCATCTGTTAGGCATTTCCTAGATTTGAAATAGGTCCTGAGCCTTCTGTGGTCTCCCATTCTGGTCAAGTGGGGGCTGATGCTGCTCAGCATCGTCGTCAGTCCCAATGCCTAGCTGGTCCACGAGACGTACAGGTTGTCTCTTGGATCTTTGTTCCTAGCAACATGAAGGATAGGTTACAGAGGGAGACAGGGCTGTTAAAGCCTAAGTCCAGGATTCTCTGTACTGAGCATGCCCGTGACATGGCGGACCGTGATTGGTGGTTTGGGAGTCAGCTGATCCGGTGACCTGGCACCGCCTGATTGGTCGCGGGTGACGTCACCAATGGTGCGACGGTGGGCAGGGCTTAATCTTTAAAAAGCCTGCCCACAAACATGGCGGCGCGCTCTGATCATTGAGCTGTGATGGTGTTGTGTGGACACTTGGTCTCTTGGGCTCCACGTGTGCTTTAGTTTTGGGCAGGCAGGTTTAGTGGAAATAGGCAGGCTTAGATGAAATAGGCAGGTAGCTTCATCTGACAGTCTGGCTCTGACAAAGGGGTCGCCTTACACCCCGAGCAGTCTGCAGACACCCTATTCCCGGTACCACCTGTAAGCCACGTGGAGAGATACTTCTCAGTCAGTAGCACGCCGGCTGGGAGCGCGTATACACCGGTGTGAGTCACACACGCATCCTAGCGCCAACTGTGTAGTCCCTGTGCTGCAACAGGACTACAAATACATTATTTATCGCACATCTCTCGTGCAGTTAACGGAGATAGTGCGAATCCCTATTCCCGCTCCGGTGTGCTGTAACACGGAGGGGATTATTATTTAAGTCGGTTGTTTTACCTTCTCACCTGGAAGGTGTTCGGCCGCAGTCCACCAGGCTGCATCGCGGACCCCGGGTTCGGTTGCTTTCCATTATTTAATAAAGTTGTTTGCAACCTTCCCCTTAACAGCATCATAATTTATATCCAGGCGGATTAATAAAGTTACATAGTTTATATGGTTGAAAAAAGTACAAATGTCCAAGAATTTCAACCAAGGAATAGAAAAGCACAACCGGACTGGTCTCATGCAGAAAAACAATGCATGATCCAATCTGCCCCAAAAGATCAAATATTTAATTTGTGATCCCAACTGTCGATCAACCGCATCAAATATTCAGAAAAGAACTTTACACATTTACATAAACATCTAAGTTACTTTCTTTATAAAAGCATCTAAGCCTTTTTTTAAACCATCTGCGGTTTCCACTATGACCAGCTCTTGTGGCATGTTATTCCGTAGATTAATAGTTTTTATGGTAATGAAGCCCAGATTCCTCTGGAGATTGAACCTTTTTTTCTTCACATGGAGGGAGTGCCTCCTTGTCTTTTGAGGGGTTTTTTTACCTTTGAAAGATTTTTATCATACCTTTTGTATGGCTATTTATGTTTTTTCACAAGTTAATAATGTCTCCTCTTAAACATCTTTTCTGTATAGTAAATACATTTAATTCTTTTAATCTTTCCTCATAAATAATATCCTTATCAGTTTACTGTCTCTTCTTTTTACCTTTTCTAACTCTAGGGCATCTTTTCTATGAATTGATGCCCAGAACTGAACTGTATATTCTACATGAGCTAGTAAAAATGCTTTGTTAAGTGGTAGCATTACATTCCTGTCCCACAAGTTCACACTTCTTTTAATATACGATAATATCTTGCTGGCATTAGAAGTTGCTGTGTGGCAATACATACTGCCAGAAAAAAGTAGTGCTGGCGATTGCAACCAGCTTTGCTGGTGTATTGCGCAATACACCAGCAACACACGTTGCAATCGCCATCGCTACTTTTTTTCTGGTGGTTCCACTTCAAGAGCATTCAGCGCTGATGAAGGTCTCCCATGAGACCAAAAATGTTCAACTGATTTATTGGTGAATGCTTCAATAAAAATCTGAACTTTATTCTAATTTTGAGTGCCAAGTTCTTCTTTTATATTATTACTGGGTTGGATATCCTACTTGTGCACCACCAATCACATATAACAAGAGTTCCGTATACTATTTGATGACAATGCATACTGTTATATAGTCCATGATCTAAAGCTGGTATTATAAAGTATTCTAATTTACTGAGATAATGACTTTTGTGTTTTCATTGGCTGTAAGCCATAATCATCAACATTAACAGAAATAAACACTTGAAATAGATCACTCTGTTTGTAATGACTCTATATAATATATGAGTTTCACTTTTTGTATTGAGGAACTGAAATAAATTAACTTTTTTATGTTATTCTAATTTAGTGAGATGCATCTGTATATAATAGATATATAATCTATCCAGAATGCTATGTTGGTTGGAAAAGGAGTGGAGGAAATGACAACAGTATATTTGTGGCACATGCACTTGTTAAATTCTGATAGTAAAACAGTTGTGAAAAAATCACCCTTTTTGAGTTTATATTTCATGGATATATTTAGTTCTAAATTCTTCACCCAAAATTCTTTAACCATAAAAACTATGTTACTACATAGGAACACGTAGGTTGCAGCAATAGCAAGCAGTAATGCTGCTGCTATCACTTGTTATGCTTGTTAAATTTGACTAGTAAAACAGTTGGCAAACCTAAACCTTTATTTTAGTTTTACATTTTTTATTAATTATATATTAAAATTATCCCCACCCTTAAATAAAATTCAATGCAACCCTAATATGCTATGTTGTGAAATAAGTACAGTTAATTTCATGACCTGAAAAAAACATTCATGAACAACATGCATTGTTTTCATGGGGCGTACAGTTGCACTTGAAAAATTGGAAAAATAAAACAGGTATTCAAAAATGAATATGTGCTCTTTATTTAAAAGATTTAAAAAAAAAAAAAAACATCTTGGCCCTTTACAAAAAATGATGGGACAAGAAAATATAGGTAGGTTTGCATCCCAAAGCAGGCACCTACAATAGGCCACTGTATACAGGTGGCTTGTACACTTCTTAAATTTGACTATTACAACAACGCGTGTGCAAAAAAAACACTTTTAAGACTCACACAAGTTGTGTTTAAATTTATGAATTATGGAGAGCTTTATTTTGTCTTAAAAAAATGATGGCTTGTCTGTCTCACAATGCAGGAAGCACACTTTCTGTGATACACAAGCCTTGGTTTCAGAACTTTGGTTTAGTAGCAAAATTAGGACAGAAGGGTATTTCTCCTTGTTTGCAGTGTGTTTAGAATAAAAAAGGATGTTACTAAGATGCTGTTGCTGCAGTATGCTGAGGGTTTCTGCATCTCCCTGGCAGAAAAAACGTATGCGGATTGTACATGTGTTTTTCCTGCCAGGGACAAGCGGATGTGAAGCGTTCTTCACATGCATTTCCGCATGTGGGTTGACAAGCGCTTTCCAAGCGATTTTAGCATCACTTGGAAAGTGCTTGACAACTTGGTCACACTATATAAATCCATGCAAACGGCATGAATTTATATAGTGTGACCCCAAAGAATGTCAAAAAATAAAAGAATAAATCTATACTTACCTTCCTATTGCCCCCGGAGTCTTTATTCGCTCAGACCTGGCTTGCCGGCAGCTCGCTGTACACTACACTGAAGGACCTGCCGTCACATGACTATGACGTCAGCAGGTCCTTCAGTCCACCGCTATCTGCTGGCAAGCGAAGACAAGGAGACCGGGGGCCATCAGAAGGTAAATATAATATTTAGTTTTTATTTTATTCTTTTTTTTACAGGTTCTATGGTACCCGGGTTCGGAGGAGAGTCTCCTGTCCTCCACACCCGGGTACCATCCGCATATTGAAACGCTTGGATTCTGCATGTACAGATGCAGTGATGCGGAATCCATGCGCTCCAATGAAAGTCAATGGCGGCGAAAACGCAGCGCTTCCGCAAAATAATTGGTAGTGCTGCGTTCTTTTCCGCAATGATAATCCGCAGCGGAGATTTCCGCAGCATGTGCACAGCACATGCGGATTATCATTGGGGGACATGGCAGGCCTTCTACCAAGTGTTTTTTAAGCGTTTCTGCAGCGTTTTTGCCGCTGCGGAAATGCTTCAAAAACGCATCATGGGCACACAGCCTAAAGCAGGTAAAGCACTTTCATATATCACTTGAATCTTTGGTTTATTATTCACAGACAAGGAATATCACTTCCTTTTTCAATGTGCTTGAGATTAGAGCTTGTAATACGTGTAATGAGCCGTAAACCCTGACTTAATACCACTATGCTGGAAAAGCCTAAAACAGCTGCTACTTGGATTGCCCCCAAGTTTTATACTGACTGTCATAGTAACTTGATTAAGTAGTGGGGAGATGGCGTGCACTCGGTATTCTGCGAGGTACTGGTGGAACGGAGTATGCGACCCCTCGATCAAGGTAAGTGCAATTCACCACACACTCTTTAATTCAGGTGATGCGCCTAGGCACGAAAGTGCCATGTGGAGCCCAGACATCGCAATATCCTACTTCCATAACTCTGCATTTGTGTCTCTCTTCCATCTACATGGGTAACCTTATTTTACAGGACCAACAACAATGTGATAAAGACCCTGACAGAGTTGAAACGTAATGTAAATGGTACTTTGTCACACAGCTCCCAGCACCTTTTTGCATACTGTATGTCTGTTCTCATGGATAAATAAAAATTTTTTTGCATCACTTGAACTAAAGAGTGTGCAGTGAATTACTCTTGCATAGTAGCTCCTGATTGGCTGGGCTAGACAATGTTATCAGAAAGCTGCCAGGCATTGTAAAGAAGCCCGAGTGGCCGTGCCTGATGATATTAAAAGGAATCTGTCAGAAGGTTTTTGCTATGTAATCTGAAGACAGAAGGAGGTAGAGGCTGAAACACAGAATACAGGGATGTGTCACTTGTCAAAGTGCCTGCTGTTGTTTACTAATTGTGAAGGATTCATCACTAAGAGATTAACACTGCCAGACTAGTCGACAATGCCCCCCTCCCTCTGTGATAAGCACCTCACTGTCTATGAACTTTGTATATGGAGAGACTGGTGTGGGTGGGGTTAACTTTCTAAGCTCTGCTTCATTCTAAATATAATAGCTCTGATTGTGTCAGAACTGCTGCACCCAGTAAACTGATTGATATATCATTGGATTCAGCTTCTTTTTACCTGTGTTATGCTACTCTCAGATAAGGTAGCAACAACCTGCTGACGGGTTCCCTTTAGTTCACTCTCTGAGTCTTCAGAAGTGTGTAAAATGGCAAAGTGTTCAAATTCGGGGTGGTCTGCAAACTTGAATCAATCCTCCACAGATTGGTCTGCTCATCTCTGTTTACATCCCAATCATGTGAAGAGTCCAACTATGTCTCAGCCATAGGGGCAAAAGGGGGATGAGTTAAACTTTTATATATTTTTATTTTTTTTAGTATTTTTTTTTTAATTATTTTTATTTTTACATGCTTCAATAGTCTCCATGGGAGACTAGAAGCTGCGATCATCTGATCGCCTGTGTGTAGCAGAAATGCTCACTTGCTATGAGCACCGACTACTGGGCAGTGCTCATAGCATCCTGGCAATGACAACCGCAGGGGTCTTCTGCAGTCCCCGGGTTATCATGCCAACACATCTGCATCCTTCCTTTCATGTGACATGGGCACCTATGGGCGGTACTAGTGATGTCCTTCCGCTGCTACCATGTTAAATGCTTCTCTCAGTGATTGACAGTGGCATTTAACATGTTAACAGCCACGGGTGGATCACAATTCCACCTGCGGCTATTAGGGGCACATAACAGCTGATCAGATCAGTTGTCATGTCCCCGGAAAGGTGCAGGCTAACTGCCGGAGCCCGCGCCAAAGAGAGAGGCACGCCTTGTGCCATACATGTACAGCACTTGTCGTGAAGGGGTTTAAAAGTTATATTTTAGGGGTCCATTTTGCTTGAGATTTCTATGTTATATGCTGCAGGATTTGAAGGAGGAGGATGATGAGGAAGAGGAGGAGGATTGGCATCAGGAAATGAATGTAGCAGGGGATATAGAATTGCACAGGCAGAGGACGAGACTGACAAAGTGAAAATGATGATGGTGACGATGCTGGCTATGACAACCAACATGCTGATCATAACAAGCTGTATGCTTTAATGCTTGTGACATGAAAGGCATAGTGTTACCATCTAGCAATGGAATGGCTAGAGAACTAGCTGTGTCACCTGATCTGTGAATCTTTTTTGAACAGACGCAATACTGTTATCCTTGCAGACCCAAAACTCCCTGCCTGTATCAGCGTTAGAGCTGCAATAACTAGCTGAGGCAGCAGCAGCTACAGTATATTGTATATACATGATGGACCAGATGTTTTATCTGCCATTGCAACAACCTGACATGTAAGAAAACACAGTCATACTGCCTGAGCATCTAGCTGCAGTCACTTCTAGACTGTGTCCTTTCTCAGTCAGAAACCCTAAGCCCCAATCCCATGGAGTTTTGGATCAACAGATTGGACCATTGGCAAGAACTGACCTAGGTCACTATGGATGTATTATCAGGGTATTCAGCATGGCCGGTGGCTTTGTCACAACCAAGTGGACCAGTGAACTTTACATTTTGTTAAAATGAATCATGCATGGATCAGTGACAACTTTAATTTACCTATGGCTAATGCCAATGAATAAATCGGCCTCACTCAGCATCTGCCTCACTGTCTGTAGTCTGTCTTCTACAATGATCTGTTGGTGACAGTGCCTATGGATCACACCAGGCATCTAATCCCTGTCCATCATATCATCTATACTGTAGCACTTCTGCTGTGGTAGCTAACGTTTCTGGCCTAAACTATTTCCTTGCCTGCCCTACTAAAAATCTCTTCTGCAGATTCTACCACTGCCACTGTACTTCCACAACAGTCACACATCTCCTGACTGCACACTGTGTTATAAAATGCTAATATGAACTGATGCAGCCGGTGCTAACATTTCTGGCCTTACACTGCTAGACATCTCCTTGCCAATCCTTTCTGTCACTACTATTTCCATTGCACAGCCACATCAGTCTCATATCTCCTGTAAAAAAAATATCCTTATACTCACCTTGCTACACCGCTTACCTCTTCGGCCCCTCTGCTTCTCACCATCACCTGTCCAGTCCTTGCCACATCTTCCGATTGCCGTCGCTTGGACCAGCAGCCCAGAACGAAAAGTTGCAGTAACCAAAATAGGTGTGTGCTGTAGAAGGAATCTATGTGGCGGCATTTCCAAACTGACTAAGCAGACTTCTTGGCAATCTTTTATAGAGCATGGATTATGTTGATTCCCAAGAAATACAGCCAGTAGTGTGAAAACCTTAAAGGGTTGCTCTCATCTTTTTTTCTTCAGGAACACAATACCGGACACCAGGGGTGATGCGCTTCTGAAGATTGACAGTAGCCGGTAACCTAAGCAATGAGCTGTACACTATAAAATTCAAAATCCCTCCATTTTTTATAACTGAGACAATTTTTAGTAAGAGGTAAATTAAGAAGTTGCTTGTTTTTAACTATTTTACCCATTTCAACACTTTAAGGCACAGTGCACTTGATGCAACATGTACAGACAAGGGCAGCATCTCATTATTAATTTAACAAACTCCCGAGTTTATTATTATACAGAAGGATAGGCAAAACTAGGGTAATTTAATATTGCGTGTTGCTGAACAGGGGGCCCTCTGATCAAAGTCACTGGTGGGCCCTTTTCAACCCAGTACAACACTGTGTATATGTACTGTATGTATATGCATTCTTTATGATAAAAACTGTATTTTTTTCCAAATTTGCATTAAATAATATTTACATCCTCACACCTGGGTGAGTACAATTTATAGATGCCAATCGTTTTTTTTTACCTTGTCTTCTTAATGCTTGTCCAATTACAGGATATGAGTAAACTTTGAACATCTTTTAATATCCTGTAGAACCAGCCATGTGAACAATTCTACCAGAACATAACATAAATTGTGACATTTCAGGAAACACTGCGGTAGCTGGGAATTCATATTAGTGTACATTTGTAGCAGTAGCATTTAATATTTGTTTATGCTATTTTTAATACTTATATATGATGACAATGTAATTTAAAAATGATATGACTTAATCATATGTGTTGCACTTTTATTTTCTTTCTATCTGGCAGCTGCATTTTACAGAATGGTCTACTTGTTTTTTTTATTAGCTTTCTATTAAAGTAAGCTGCAGTAAATAAAAAATATCTCTATCTATCTATCTATCTATCTATAATATCAATTATCATCTAATAATTCCACATCAAATTGTGCAGCTTTTAAATATCCATAACTTTTTGTGACATGCAGAAGTAGTGCTGTTGCTTCAAAAGCATCCAACAACTGTTACAAATAACACAAGCACAGGAGACAGGAAGTCTTGTGCTTCAGAAGCATCCAGCAACTAGAGAGGTTAACACAGTCACAGGAGACAGGGAGTGTTTTAGCAGAGCCCCAGGGGGATTGTGGGGAACTTGTTATTGTAGTCTGGCTGAAACCGAAGAGAGAGATGGAATGTTATCTGTATCTGACTGAAGGCAACTGAACAGGATTCAGATCAGGAGTGAAACAAAACACAGGTCAAATAAACTCCCTGAACTAACAGTGCAGAGTATTATCGGGCAGGAAGATAAGGACTGGAAGGAATTGTGTCACAGGGATCATCTCCCTCATCAAACTCTCCCCCCTTCTTCTCCATGCAAGATAAAGAATGCTGTGCACTATTGTGTTCTAGTGAAGGTAAAGCCTGAGGTTGTGTATGCATAGAAGTGTGCTGCTAAGAGATCTTAGCTATGCTGAATTATGCTACTGAAGAGACTCTAATACTGTGCCTTGTGAAGAAACTACTGTATTGTTACTGGAGCCGGTTGCTCACGAAACTCAGACTGTACTGTAATGAAGATTGTTGCTGTAATATCCCTGAATTGCAGTGGCCGTGCTTCAGATTAAATTCCACTGTTAAACTGTTGAAAAAGACTCTTGTCAGATGTGTCTGGTCAGCAATTGAATCTATTGTGTACCTGAGAGAAGCTGCAGCCTATGGTCGCCCTGGGTAACGGTTCCCCCAGGATTCGAAAGAATTCATGAAACCCATCTTGCCCTATCTGAACCTAGCGGCATGTGTGTAACATTGGTGGCCCATACAGAGAATCCTGAGAGGGAATTAGCATGTAGAGGGAGAAGAGGAAAAGTGTCTGGAAAAACACAGCAGCACAGTGTTGCGCCCTGCTGCGCATTGGTGCCACAGAACCCAGAAGGGTGCATGGATGGACTTCTCCACAAGAGGCCCTCACACATTCACACACCTCCACCCTACCACCTCAGACCACCAGAGGGAGCCCGTTAGGGACATATATAGGGAGGGTGGAGCCAGGCAGCTCAGTTTAGTGTTCAGAGACAGAGAGGAACACATCTCAGGGTTGATCAGAGAGCGTGCTGACACTCAGAGAGCAGTGAAGAGGCAGCGAGCTGGCTGCGGTGCTTAGGCAAGCCAAGGCCTACAGCACGTGTGAAGGCCTAGTGAGGGCCTTGAGTGGGCCGAAGGCAAGAGGAGAAGGAAGAAGTAGTGAGGGGGCAGAGGAGCATACCAGGCTCTCCCCGATAAATATACCGGACACCGGGTCCGCGCCTACAGGGACTCTTTATACCCATTAGGAACCACCGGAACCCCTGGAGGACTACAGGTCCCAGGTTCACCAAACGTTGACTAAAGTACCAGGGCTAGGTGTCACGGAGGCCCCAGCGTCCAGGGAGAGTGATCTCCAAAGAGAAGGCCCTACCACCAGGTCAGCAGGTGCAAAGAGAGACAGTAACCAAGCTAGGCCTAGCTCCAAGAAGGTCAGAAGCTTAGAGAATAAAGCAACGGATCAGGAGGCCCTCTACCCACTCACTGGGGAGAGTCCAAAAGTGCGCCCTTCACCTGGAGTACCCTGGACCGTGCCTGCAACATCACCAGTAAAGGTACTGAAGCTTACCTCCGTGTGAGTGTCCGTCTTTCCTCCGGGACCATCCTGCTGTCTCTCCCCTTCACCACCATCCATTACACCCCACGCTGCCCTGGAGCAAGCTCCACCTGTGGAGAGCCACGCCATCCCTGCTGCCGTAACACCAGCTCCAGAGGTGGCGTCACGAACACTTTCCCAAATCCCCTATAAATCTCCTCCTTTTTACTGACCGCCCTGGGTCACGGACCGGGCCAGCCACCGTGATATCCCCCAGCAACCAGAGGCCCAGCTGCCGAATGCCCCACGGCTCAGGGGGCGCGTCAACAGCACCTCAATTCAACTCTGCTACACCAGTTAAAGAGGACAAGCCCTAAAGAAAACTCACTAGCAGCAATGGATGTGAAAATACAAATGGACAGAATTAGTGAGCTGCTTCTTCAGTTAACCTGTGAAGAATTGAGAACAGTAGCAGAACATATAAAGATGTCAGAACAGATTTCTAAAGCACACAACCGCAGCCAACTGTTAGCTGCCATTAATGCAAAAAGGGATGACCTGTGGGAGGAAGAAGCTGAATACGTCATGGGGACGTTACTCCAGGAGCTAACACAGTTTCTAACCAGGTTGAAGTTGGAGGATGGAGGGGTGGCACCAATTACCAAATGTGGGAATAAATCATGATTGGGTATCCATCTATTGGGTTGGCTGTAGAGGAACTGGTTGGGCCTCCTTTGCAATACTTATAATCTAGTGAAATTGATGCCAGTTCAGTGGTGTTTGTTAGGCCCTCATTTAGGGCAATGTGAACACTCCTGGTTAAGTCTCCATCTCTTGGGTTGTCTGTGCTGGAAGAGATGTGGGTCTCATTTACACTATTTCTACTGTAGTGAAATTGATTACACTTTGATGGTGCCTGCCGCTAATTTTTGGAAATGTGGGGAAACCTGAATGGGTCTTCATCCATTGGGTTGACTGTAGTGGAAGAGGTTTTGGTCTCCATGCATGTCTATAGTTATATTGTAGAGAAATTGAGCATTTGGTGCCGATATTATTCTCCCCAAATGGGTACACAAACATGATAAACTCTAAATTGATTTTCAATAAACAACCATCAGTCGCCCCATCAAACATCTCTGCTGCTTCTTCATCCTCCTCTGTTACTGTACCAAGTTGTGTCAAGCAGGTGTCTGACAGAACCAACTGTATACCCACTGCAGTTAGGCTGAGTGACAGCCCGTCAGCTGAAAGTGAAGAGGACATGCCTGCTGTGTTGGTTTCTCTGAGCACACCACACGTTTCTCAATCCACCGTAACATCTCCGCCTGCACCTCACTCACGGTCTGTCGGTTTGTCCATTTCACCTTACTCTGCCGTCTCTCAGCACTGCAGCCTGCCCTCAATCCCGCTGTTGTGGTCACGTAAAAGATTTTTCATCCTACAGATGACAAAGCTAAGAGGTTGAACTCCACCATCTCCAATCTGTTGGCCACGGAAATGGTGGTTTTAGGCCCTATTTTTTAAAATGTAAACACTTCCGATTGAGTCTGCATCTTCTGGGTTGGCTGTAATGGGACAGGTATGGGTCTGCGCTAAACTACTTGTAGTCTGATGACATTGATCCCACTCTGGTGGTGTTACGCCCTCATTTAGGGCAATGTGAACACTCCTGGTTAGGTCTCCATCTCCTGGGTTCGCTGTACTGGAAGAGGTGTGGGTCTTATTTACACTATTTCTACAGTAGTGAAATTGAAGCCACTTTGCTGGCATTTGCCACTAATTTTTTTAAATGTGGGGAATCCTGATTGGGTCTCCATTGGGTTGGCTGTAGTGGAACCTTCCTGTTCTTCAGTTTATGTTGTGTAAAGTTGCGTACCAGTCCTTGCTGCACTCTGATACAGACTCTGCCTGCTGCACTCTGATACAGACTCTGCCTGCTGCACTCCTGATATAGACTCTGCCTGCTGCACTCCTGATACAGACTCTGCCTGATGCACTCCTGATACAGACTCTGCCTGCTGTACTCTGATACAGACTCTGCCTGCTGCACTCCTAATGTAGACTCTGCCTGCTGCACTCTGATACAGACTCTGCCTTCTGCACTCTGATAGACTCTGCTTGCTGCACTCTGATACAAACTCTGCCTACTGCACTCTGATACAGACTCTGCCTGCTGCACCATCTTGTTTGTCCTACTGGGTCCAGCTGCTGTGCGTCCGTTGGACTGTCCTGGAGTGGCACCTGGCGTTCATCGGGAGCCAAGTCTAACCTCACCATCAGAGGCTCTAGTGAACAGTCCGGTGCTCACTTAGTCAAGCCCCTCCATGCTCTCCGGGGTCTGTGACACAGTGTTTCCACAAACCACGTCCGTGACAGTGCGCCCTCGCAGGCAGGGTCCTCTCTCCTGTTGTACCAGTCGGTCACCCCTCTTGACATGTAAAGTGCAACTGAATAAATGTCACTGTCACAGTAATAATAATTATTATACTTGTACTCTGGGTCAATTGATGGCACTTCCCTGGTGTCTACACCTAATTGATGTGTTTTGGTAGCTTTTGGTCCCATTTATAATTGTTGAATATGCATTTTTTGGTCCCCTCATTGACTCCTATGGGATTCGGGTATGTTCGATGAACATTCGGCGAATATCAATTTGTTTGCCAAAATTTTCCGAACCGAACATTGAAATGTTCGCTCATGCCTAGTTGTGACAGTCACAACTTCTATAGAAGCATGTAATGGCTGCTGCAGGACCACCAATGAGATACGATGCAATAAATGAGGCAATACGGTGGTTCGGAGTCAATGCTGTCCAAGATTCAAAGGTACAATCACACACAAAGGTGAAGCATGAATGTGGTTTATTATGTCAATGTGTTTCAAGTTTTCACGCCTCTTCATCAGGATCAAACTACAATGCTTTTGTTTCACTAAGACAAACAATCAATAGATAGCTCTAAAAGAATTATTAATCTGCTATATCACACTGAAAACATAAAACCTCTGGCTTTTTTTACCACTAGAAACCAAGATGGAATTTTGATAGAATTCACAAACAATTCACCTTCTCAGTGCTGGAAAGATTCCAGCAAATATGAAATTTTAAGTCTTAATATCAACCCAGAAACCAAAGAATCCATGGAAAAGGAATCTATAAGATAATCGCACAAGCGTCCCTCTGTCTGAAGCCTCTATAGACTGCGCAAGGGTGACACGCCTGCGCAGTCTGGCTCCAGACAGAAGAACGCATCGAGCCGTTACAGGTAAGAGGAGTGTGTAAGACGCCGGGGATCGCGGTATGCGTAGACACTGAACGCACACCGTGATCTCTGGCGCCATACCAACATACTTACCTGACTGAGAGGAGCGTTGCCGCGGCGCCTCTCTTCTGGCCAGAGTCCGGGGGTGGAGTGAAGGTGTCAAAGTAGGCACATGCGCATAGCGCTATCTGGCGCCATTTTACTGAATACACATTTGCAGTGTGTCTTCAGCAAAATGGCGCCGGACAGCACGGTATGGGCTCCAGCACCACACTCCTCCCCTGGCCTCCGGCAGAACAGGACAGCAGCGCTGAAGCACAGGGAAGAATGGTGAGTATAAGTATTTTGTTTTTGTATGTGTGCAGCGTGAAAGGGATGAGGGGTGCCACACATACCAGGATTGGGAGGTGAGGGAGCCACACATACAAGGATAGGGGGATGAGGGGGCCACACATACCAGGATTGGGGGATGAGGGGTACCATACATACCAGGATTGGGGGTGAGGGGACCATGCATACCAGGATTGGGCGATGAGGGGCCATGCATACCAGGATTGGGGGTGAGGGGTACTATGCATACCAGTATTGGGGGAAGAGGGGTACCATTCATACCAGGATTGGGGTATGAGGGGTACCATGCATACCAGGATTGGGGGATGAGGGGTACCATGCATACTAGGATTGGGGGATGAGGGGTGCCATACATACCAGAATTGGGGGGTGAGGGGGGCCATGCATACCAGGATTGGGTGGTGAGGGGGGCCATGCATAACAGGATTGGGGGGTGAGGGGATGATGCATACCACAATTTGGGGTGAGGGGACCATGCATACCAGGATTGGGGGTGAGGGGTGCCATACATACCTGGATTGGGGGATGAGGGATGCCATGCATACCAGCATTGGGGATGAGGGGTGCCATGCATACCAGCATTGGGGATGAGGGGTGCCATGCATACCAGAATAGGGATGAGGGGTACCATGCATACCAGGATAAGAATGCGGGGTACCATGCATACCAGGATGAGAGATGGGGTACCATGCATACCAGAATATGGATGAGGGGTACCATGCATACCAGAATAGGAATATGTAGTGCCATGCATACCAGGATTGGGGGATGAGGAGTGCCATGCATACCAGGATAGGGATGAAGGGGCCATACATACCAGGATTGGGGATGGGGGAGCCATGCATACCAGGATGAGGGATTGGGTGCCATGCATACCAGGATTGGGGGATGAGGAGGCCATACATACCAGGATTGGGGGATAAGGAGGCCATACATACCAGGATTGGGCGATGATTGATGCCATACATACCAGAATTGGGATAAGGGGTGCCATGTATACCAGGATGAGTTGTACCATACATACTAGAATAGAGATGTGGGGTACCATGCATACCAGGATGAGGGATGGGGTGCCATGCATACCAGGATGAGAGATGGGGTGCCATGCATACCAGGATGAGGGATGGAGTGCCATGCTTACCAGGATTGAGGGATGAGGAGGCCATACATGCCAGAATTGGGATGAGGGGTGCCATTTATACCAGGATGCGGGGTACCATGCATACCAGAATAGGGATACGGGGTACCATGCATACCAGGATGAGGGGTACAATACATACCAGCATAGGGATGAGGAGTGCCATGCATACCAGGATTGGGGGATGAGGAGTACCATGCATACCAGGATAGGGATGAGGGGGCCATACATACCAGGATTGGCAATGAGAAAGCCATGTATACCAGATTTGAAATGAGGGGATAAGGGGTGCCAAGCATATCAGGATTGGGGATGGGGGGTGCCATGCATACCAGGATTGGGGATGGGCGGTGCCATACACACCAGAATTGGGGATGAGGGGTGCCATGCATACAAGGATTGGGGATGAGGGGTGCCATGCATACGAGGATCCAGGATTGGGGATGAGGAGTGTCATGCATACCAGGATTGGGGATGAGGGGTACCATGCATACCAGGATTTGGGATGAGGGGTGCCATGCATACCAGGATTTGGGATGAGGGGTGCCATGCATACCAGGTTATGGATGAGGGGTGTCATGCATACCAGTATAGGGATGAGGGGTGCCATGTATACCAGGATTCGGATGAGGGGCCATGCATACCAGGATAGGGATTAGGGGTACCATGTATACCAGGATAGGGATGAGGGGTACCATACATACCAGGATAGGGATGAGGGATGGGGTACCATGCATACCAGGATAGGGATGAAGAGTGCCATGCATACCAGGATGGGAGTGAGGGGCCCATGCATACCAGGATTGGGTATGAGGGAGCCATGCATACCAGGATGAGGGGTGCCAAGCATGCCAGGATTGGGATGAGGGTGCCATACATACCAGGATGAGGGGTGCCAAGCATGTCAGGATTGGGATGAGGGTGCCATACATACCAGGATGAGGGGTGCCAAGCACGTCAGGATTGGGATGAGGGCTGCCATGCATACCAGGATTGGGGGTGAGGGGTGCCATGCATACCAGGATTGGGGATGAGGGGTACCATGCATGCCAGGATTGGGGGTGAGGGGTGCCATGCATACCAGGATAGGGATGAGGGGTGCCATGCATACCAGGATAGGATGGGGGCAGCACATAACAGGATGGGGAACAGGATTGGGGAGCACAAATACCAGGATGGGGGCAGCACATAACAGCATGGGAGACCATATACCAATAAAAATGCTCGCCACCAGGGCGTAGAACGCAGAACTGCAGAAAACTGATCCAACATGGCTGGGTAGAGCGACTATTTATGAAATGCTACTTTTGTCTAAAATGCTTAATATTTTCAGTAACATGCCTGCTCCTATCTCCAGCCATTGGCTGAATAAATTTGAAAAGTAGCTCTCACAAATTAGTTGGAATCAGAAACATCCCAGAATAGCTAGATCTCTACTATATACGAAAGAAAACTTCCAGGAGGGCTATCTCTACCCAATATCCTGTAACTACTACCACTGATCACTAATTATAATCAGCAAACTCTGGATCATTGATGAACCCTCTCTTAATTGGCCGTACCATAAAAAAATGTATGAATGGAAATACTCTCTTGACATCCCTTATTTGGACCCATCTCCTAAACCCATCCTTGACATCTTCCTCACACCCCATTCTTTCTACTACAGTCCTAGCCTGGAAATGACTTATAAAGCCACAAAAAAACGTAGGTACAAACTTCCCAACCAACTTCCTAACTTATCTTTTTATGTGGCAAAAATAAGTATTCTCAACATACAGATACCTTACTTTTGTTACTACGGCTCCAGGAAACTTACGACATGCCTAAGCAGGACTTTTTTTATTTTATGTATTTACAGGATAGGAACTACTTATCAATCAATTAGTCTCATAAAACACAGCATCTGCGGATTCTTCAGATCCATGCACTATTCATATGCATAGGGGGTCAATCAGCAGTACCAGGCCATGGCCAATACAGAAATTATGTGGCTGCTGTGTTTCGACAGATCCAAGAACTTCTGGCAGGCGCCGGTAGCAGCTGAACAAAATTTCATAGCCCCACCTTCCTGTCAAATTTATCAAATGTGTTGGAATTTTGTACACTAGAAATACTACTCCAGTCACTGACTGGAGTAGCTGTTCTGGCATGGCGCATGCCACTCAGAAGAGTGAAGAGGTGCTGAAATCATAAAAAGGTGTTGTTTCTGCTAATTAATTCAGCATTTTCTACTCCAGAAAGACTGGCATAGCATGACTGTTCGCTATTCCAGTCTTGGTGAACCAGCCCCTATGTATCAAGAAGCAGGACAAGCAGTTCAGTGCAGTGCCTATAACAGTGCTGTGGTCTGTCACTATAAAAGGGGTAAGACTGCAGTGTCTTCATTTTCTATGTGGTAGAAAAGAGGAATGAATTAACTTCGACAGCAGGTAATAAAGATTTGTATTGAAGCATTTAAGCCTCTGTAATGGGAAAATTATCCATCAGGTAAACCCCAAATAAAGTAAATTTGCACAGATTCATTCATCTCCAGTTAGATACAATAAATATACAGAACACTGTGTAAAAATGCAGACTGGCAAAACAGCGTAGAATAACAGGCAGCTTTTGAACAAAACATAATATAATTGAGATCAGAAGATCAGATCTATCATTTATACTTTTCTTTCATTTTGGATCCATTTTGCCTCATAAAATTGTACAACCGCCACAAAGACGTCTTGTATGATTCCAGTCTTATATATAAAGTAGACACATTACAAAATGAAAGAGTGTATTTATCAACATAAATTACATTTTTACAGGTCAGGGTGTTTAGTAGGGTTGTAGCAACTTGATGAGTGACATGCAACATCCATGTCAAAGTGCTCCTCTGTGCTGCATGCTATACGCATAGCCTGGTCATTCTCATGCGGTGGGATGAGCAGGGTACTACGCTACTGCCAGAGCAAGTCACAGCCGCCATACGAGAGATTATTATCTTATGTATATTGAATTCTTTTAGAGTACAATTATTTCCGTGCATTAAAAGATAAATCTGCATTGGGTTCACTATAAAAACCTTTGGTATTGTTGTCCTTGTGCATTCATTACTCGCGGGAATGACACTTGATAGCGCAAACTTCATTAGTAGTCACATGCATACATCTCAGCAGAGGGCAGTCACGACTTAAGAATATCTTGTAGCCAGACGGTAACTGCGATTGTGTGAAAAGCATATAGCATATAATAAAAATATTAGTGATGTCTTGTATATGTCAGGCTTCTATACAGGACAGCAAGCAAAGATTCATGTACACAGCGCATGTGAAAAAGCAGCAGGGCTGCACATTCAGATGACTTCAATGTGAATACAGTATGCTGGAGAAAGTGTGAAATATAGACAAATATAGATAGACAGATGGACGGAAAGGCAGATAGATAGATACGAGATAGATTGGATAGATAGATAGATAGATAGATAGATAGATAGATAGATAGATAGATAGATAGATAGATAGATAGATAGATAAATAGAGAGATAGATAGAGAGATAGATAGATAGATAGAGAGATAGATAGAGAGATAGATAGATAGAGAGATAGATAGATAGAGAGATAGATAGATAGATAGATAGATAGATAGATAGATAGATAGAGAGATAGATAGAGAGATAGATAGATAGAGAGATAGATAGAGAGATAGATAGATAGAGAGATAGATAGATAGATATGAGATAGATAATATATATATAATAGATAGATCAGGGGCGGAACTACCGCTTGTGCAGCCGGTTCATTGAATGGGGGCCCCGAGGGAGAGGGGGCCCCTTCAGCCTCCAGCAGGGCCGCCATCAGGGCATGACTGCCCTGACTCCAGTATGGGGCCCAGCCGGTAGGGGCCCCCTTGGGGGCCCCCCTCTTGTGCGTCTCTCTCCTCATGGGGCCCCCGGCCCCATGCTAAGCGCCAGGGCCGGGACATCTCAGCGCTGCGCTGCTGCGGCAGCGCTTTCATGATTCCCCTGACTTCCGGTCATGTGACGGCACCGTCACATGACCGGAAGTCAGGAGAACCTGGTGTCAGCGATTTGGACGAGCGCCAGGATTCTGCAGGGATCGCATGGGGGTAAGTATAACAAGTTTTTTTTTTTTTTTAAATACAATTTACTAGGAGTGGGGGGAATGGGAGATGCACATGTGGTGGAGGGGGATGAGAGAGGTGCACATGTGGTGGAGGGGGATGAGAGAGGTGCACATGTGGGGGAGGGGGATGAGAGAGGTGCACATGTGGTGGAGGGGGATGAGAGAGGTGCACATGTGGGGGAGGGGGATGAGAGAGGTGCACATGTGGGGGAGGGGAATGAGAGAGGTGCACATGTGGGGGAGGGGGATGAGAGAGGTGCACATGTGGGGGAGGGGAATGAGAGAAGTGCACATGTGGGGGAGGGGGATGAGAGATGTGCACATGTGGGGGAGGGGGATGAGAGATGGGCACATGTGGGGGAGGGGAATGAGAGAGGTGCACATGTGGGGGAGGGGGATGAGAGAGGTGCACATGTGGGGGAGGGGGATGAGAGAGGTGCACATGGGGAGGGGGATGAGAGAGGTGCACATATGGGGGAGGGGAATGAGAGAGGTGCACATGTGGGGGAGGGGGATGAGAGAGGTGCACATGTGGGGGAGGGGGATGAGAGAGGTGCACATGTGGGGGAGGGGGATGAGAGAGGTGCACATGTGGGGGAGGGGGATGAGAGAGGTGCACATGTGGGGGAGGGGGATGAGAGAGGTGCACATGTGGGGGAGGGGGATAAGAGAGGTGCACATGTGGGGGAGGGGGATGAGAGAGGTGAACATGTGGGGGAGGGGGATGAGAGAGGTGCACATGTGGGGGAGGGGGATGAGAGATGTGCACATGGGGGGATGAGAGAGGGGCACATGTGGGGGAGGGGGGTGAGAGATGTGCACATGGAGGGGTGAGTGCTGCACATGGGGGGGATGAGAGCTGCACATGGGGCGGATGAGAGCTGCACATGGGGGGGATGAGAGCTGCACATGGGGGGGCGAGAGATGCACATGGGGGGGGTTATGTTTAGATAACTTTGTTGCCTTATGAAGCGCAGGGGGGGGGCCCAAAAAATTTCTTGCACAGGGGCCCACTACAGTCTGTGTCCGCCCCTGAGATAGATATATGCATAGATAGATAGACAGATAATAGATATATAGGAGATAGATAGATAGATAGATACATAGATAGATATGAGGTAGATTGACTTCTGCTAATATTTAAAATGGCATTTAGCTGCAGATTAACACTATGTTTGCTGGTAAATACCATGTTTTCCTCTTTAATAAACTGTGTGATAGATAACCTACATATTTCTAAACTTTGAGGCTAATTCACAGATTTCTAACAGATTTGCTGTGGATGTGCTCCTCAGATTGCAGCATATCCATAAAAAGATGAGCCGCACTGTTATTAAATGGGAATAACCACCAGCATTTCCACCCACAGTATGCAGCATTCTTATTTCTACTGTAGAACTGATTTCATAACGGAACTAAAATCAAACTTTAACATTTTTGCTGCACGTGATTGGGGTTTCAGGAGCCACATTAACATGAATGGTATACGATTATTGTTGGATTTGCATAGAAATTAGTTCAGAATCCACAATAAATTCTTCTGTGTCAAAACTACTGTGTGTGAATTCACAGTCGTCCAAAAGATCTTTCCCGGGCAGCACAGTGGCTCAGTGGGTATAACGGTTGCTTTGCAGAAATGGAGTCTTGAGTTCAAATCCCACCAAGGACTGCATCTGCCTGAAGTATGTATGTTCTCCCCATGATTGCGTGGGTTTCTTCACACACTTCAAAAACATACTTATAATGAATTTAGGCTATGAGCCCCAATGGGGACAGTGATGATGATTTCTGTACAGCTCTTTGGAAATGTATGGTGCGAGTAAAATAAATTGAGTCTGACAATTTTATTTTGAAAATGGTTATAATAAAATAACAGAAGAAGGTATACTCACTCTAATACCCCTTGCTGCTTTTGATCCACTGCTTTCTGGGTCTTCTGCTTCTCTGCATTTTATTACCCAACAATGATGTCCTTGAAATGGACATGTGATCCCGGCAGCCAATAACTGGTCACAGTAGGGACCTGCCTCTGCTATTGATTGGCTGCAGTGGACATGAGTCCATGCGTGGGACAGAAGTGCGGATGCAGAGAGTACTGATCTGCAGGCGATCAGTAAGTATGTTCTCTTGCTACTTCCAGTAATTTTGCCTGGGTAGATCCCCACTTTAAGGCTAAGTGCCCACAATGCAGAAATGCTCCTGATTTTTCCTGAGCGTTTCTGCATTTCCCTGGCAGAAAAAACGCATGCGGATTGTACATGCGGATTGTACATGCGGATTGTACATGCGTTTTTCCTGCCAGGAACAAGCGGAAGTGAAGCGTTCTTCACACGCATTTCCGCATTTTAGCATCACTTGGAAAGTGCTTGACAACTTTGTCACACTATATAAATCCATGCAACCGGCATGGATTTATATAGTATGACCGTAAAAGAATGGTAAAAAATAAATATTATACTTATCTTCTGATGGCCCCTGATGTCCTTATCCGATGCGTCTTGGCTTGCCGGGAGCTCGCGGTAGACTAAAAGAACCTGCCATGACGTCATTTTGTCATGTGACGGGTCACGCGACCGCCGACTTCTGCGGTTGCGTGACCCGTCACATGACTAAACGACGTCATCGCAGGTCCTTTTAGTCTACCGCGAGCTGCCGGCAAGCCAGGACAAGGACATCGGGGGCCATCAGAAGGTAAGTATAATGTATATATTTTATTTTATTCTTTTTTTTACAGGTACTATGGTATCCAGGTCAGGAGGAGAGTGTCCTCTTCTCCAAACTCGGGTACTATCCGCACATTGAACCACATGTTATCCGCATGTGCAGATGCAGTGATGCGGATGTCATGCGGTCCAATGCAAGTCAATGGCGGCGAAAATGTCGTGATTCTGCAAAATAATTAGTAGTACTGCATTTGTTTCCGCAATGATAATCCACAGCGTAAATTTCCGCAGCATGTGCACAGCACATGCGGATTATCATTGGGGAACATGGCAGACCTTCTACCAAGCGTTTTTTAAGCGTTTCTGCAGCGGAATTGCCGCGGGGTAAACACTCAAAAAACGCATAGTGGGCACACAGCCTAAGATACCTGAATAGATTTTTAGTCCTATTTTGCAGATTTTGATACATTAATATAGACATATACCGTGCATGTTCTTTGGCTTAGAGGGTGACCAAGAGAATAAGGTTGATCGTGAGGAGCTTTGTCATCTGCAATGAAAGATCTGCTAAAATATAGCTGCAATTGGCACTGCTCATGGCTCACACTCATTATCCATCCGTTTATTGCAAAAAGGAGGTGTGGGGGGATTAAAATCATTAAAATAAGTAAAACCCAAGCTGATAAAGCTTTTTTTTTTATCTTTCTTCCGTAGTTTGAACTATAAATTCAGGTTAATGGGAAAAGACCAGTTCTAATTTTATGAAGATGTTCTGCAGATTAGTAGCTTTTTCAGCAGAAGGCCAGAGGCTGACAGCAGCAGGATGGGAAAAAATATGGATGCTGCAAGAAACGAGTAAAATGTTCCTGTAAAGTGCTGCAAGGAAAATAGAGGCATGTAGCCGTGATGAGGAAGGAGACATACAATGCTTTCACTAAAGAAATGCATTATGCACACAATGAAAGTGGGATAGGTAGAAGATTACACCAAGCATTTCATTTATTTGGTCTTTGCAGGTAAGACACTTAACTGATGGTGCTCAGCAGACATGGAACATTGTAACGTGACCTGGATCCATGAAACCAGGTGATACAATAGCAAGGTATCAGAATGTAAAGCGGGATTGCATATAATTCATGCTAATGCCTGACAATAAATCATAAAGCTCCCTGTGGTTATCTCTCCCATTCCTAGTATGTAATACATTGCATTTGTGTGTGTTCATAAGTACCTGCAGAAAGTCAAAGTAGTACTGTAGGAAAACATGTGAACATGTCATGATATTCCTCTCTTCCAATATCTCCAACTAACAAACTCGGATTTTTGACTTGACTCTTTCCATGATGGACATTTATTGAGTAACCTCTGGATGCGTCGAAAAGTTTGATAAATTGAAATTCCCCAATTGTAAATCCAATGATCCCAAAAACAAAGCTGTAGGGTTAGTCTTTGGGTATAAGTGGCAGAAGATAATTGTCCTCTCTCTATTATATCTAGTAATAGGTAGGAAACAGTTTGAAATGTTTATGAGTGGGGGTTTGGGTCTTGAAACCCTAATTGATTGCTTAAAGAAGCACTCCCATCAAAGGTTTCATTCTCTTGATATATTGCAATCATCATATTGTTTAGCACTGTGTACTTACAATTGCTAATTTTTCCTTTCTACCCAGCTAATTCTTCTCTTTTCTTTGCTCTATATAGAAGCAGGAAGTTTTTTGTCCCTACATTTAGCATTCCCCTCTTCAACTCCTGACACAGCTGCTTTCTCCTCCTCCTGCCAGGGACTTTTGCAGTGATGACTCATACAGGAAAAAATAGACTTCCTGTTTCTACATAGAGCACAGAAGGATTCAGCTAGTCAGTTTTTAATCACATGATGTCATAGACCTAATGGAGAAGAGAAGAGTTAACAGGGTAGAAGAGCAAAATGAGCAATTGTAAGTACACAATACTATATAATATGATGATTGCAATATAGTAAGAGGATTAAATTAAAATTAAAAGGAGTTTAAAAGGAGGATTAAAATTAAAAGGAGTGCTTCTTAAAACCAACGGGCAAAAGCGCTCAGCTCCTGAATAAGCATGCACAGTAGTGTTCAGACCAATAGACTTTCCATTGAGCTCATATAACAATATGTGCACACTCATTTACTAGCTAAGTGCTTCTGCTTTGAGGGTGATGCTGGTGGATTTGGGTTCCAGACCCCAACCGATCAACAAGTCTCTCACATCAAAGGATATTTAGCTAAACTTTTCCATATTCTGCCATTCAATAGGATACTATAAAAGTCATTTATTGGCAAACTACTTTATTTTGCTTTTGTAGGTGAGTACTTCTAGACAAAAATGTATGTCATGTCACAGCATAGTCCAACATTGCTGCAAAGGCTTAATGAAAAACACGGCATTGTGTGCAAGGAATTTTTTGATCAGGGTACAAATACAATTTTGATTTGCTTAGTGCAAGACTAAAAATGGGCTAATGATAAAATAAAAAACAAACATGAAGGGTGGCATGCATTGTTCTTGAGGTCCAAGCAAAGATAATGCGTGAAGTTACATGGTTAAATAGCACTTGAGTCATTCCATCCTGGCACTCTTTACTGTCTGCTTAATTATGTATCCTGATGGTTAGTTGGCTAATAGTGGTAACATTGTTCTAGCTACATAAATTGAACCAGTTTAATACAGTATTGCTACGCTCCATTATCTGCGTATGCGATCGCTATCGGAGTGTGATCTTGTATAATAGTGATATAGATATAAATAGCTGCCCTCATATCCCCGGTGTGCTGTCTCAGCCCATCAGTACCTCTGCCCTCTCCACTTGCAGCGCTGATGTGGAATGTGGTCTGAGGTGGGATAACTCTCTCTCGTCTCCAAACTGACAGTTTAATTGAAAAGTTTCATGCTGCAGTGGCCAAAACGTCATCTCCAGAATCTGTCAGGTCTGCTAGAGGTAGAGGAAATTGCTTTAATTGCTCATTTCTTTTTACTTAACCCTCTTTTAACCAGCATGGCCAAAAATGCTTATATAATACCTTACACTGTCGATTACAAGCTGTGCAACAGATTCAGGCTTAGATAGAAAACTCCAGGGGATAGACCTATGCATTAAAGTTTATCTACTGAGCGACCTAAAACACAGGACATGTTTTTTTTTTAGTTTTTTCTTTCATTCTCACACTCTACTTTTCAACAATTTCTTAGGCTAAGTTTCTCGGTTTCTTATATTTGGACTATATCTGATGCTAAGAACAAGACAAAGAGGATTTCCTACATCTTTAGCTGTGGGACTGATGTCAAATGAACCTATCTATACATCACTATGCATAAAACTATGGGATGATGTCATAGAGGATCTCCTTATTTGGAAACATCAGGATAGATTAATTCTTTGCTAAATGTGATAGACAAGACCTGGTCTACAAAGATAAAAATTGAAGAAGCACTTTAAGTGAAGAAACAAGCCTAATTTTCTTCACTTCTGTGTATCACCTTTATCTATCTCCATTTTTCTGCTTACACTTGGTACCATGAATCAAGTTCTAAGAGAATGACATCCATGGCTACAACTTTGAAAAAAGCCAGTGCGATTTGTTGTTTTCTTCTCTAAATGCTCTAAAAAGTCGATTGATAAAGTCCTCCTCACCATGTAATGTCAAATCAGAGAGATGGAACCGCACATCAAATGTAGCCTAACACAATTAGAAATTGTTTCTCATATTGCAATCTGAGTTTTCAAAATGAATAGAACCAATGTTTCAGACTAATAGTCCTTCTTTTGTCATTGACAGGGTATCCGAAGCAGAAGAGGAAAACACTTCCTTCTCGCTTACCTGATGTTCAATTTAGTCAGAAAGGTCCAGGTGTTAAAAGAAGTTCAAGGGGCTTACTGAATGAGGTGGATTTTCTAAGCCCAAGGTTCAGGTGGGCACATGGGTGACAGCTGTTGGTTCAGCAGGTTGGTGAGTAAAGGGAATGGAAAACATAGGTAGGCAGAGGACGTCAGGAAACTGCAGGCAAGTAGGTGGAGTGAGGGGAAACACCCAAAAATGGAAGATGTTAGGAAACTGCGAACAAGCAGGTGGAGGCGGTCAGGAAACCTCAGGCAAGAAAAGAACATCAGGAAAACACAGTCAAGCGGTGGAGCACAAGGACTTCAGTAAACCATAAGCAAGCCGAGGACATCAGGAAATAGCAGGCAAGCAGGTAGAGTGCAGCAAATTGCATGCTGGTGGAGGATGTCAGGAAACCCAAGGCAATCATGTGGAGTGCAGGAAACCGCAGGAAGGTAGCCGATAACACTCCAAAGTAATGGGAAAGCCAGCAACCAAGGAAGCCGCACACAGCCAAGAAGATGTCCTGAAAACTGCAGACAGACACAGAGAAGAGGTCCAGGAGACCCAGGGACAGGTAGCCGATAGAACTCCGGAGTCACTAGAAGCTGCAGACAAGTTGGAAGAGGCACTAGAATCAGCTGGTCTACAGGAGAAGTACTGCTGCCAGGTTGCTGTGCACACACAAACTGCAAATTTAGTCTCAGATTCCATGCCAAGGCTTATGTGTGTGTCTTAGAAGCCCTACAATTGGCCCAGACAGTTCATCACATGGAAGCACGCCAGGCCACCTGCAAAGCCCAATATGGAGCATGAGTCCAGGCACTGGTGTATAACACCAGGACACAGAAGCCCAATCCTCACATTTGAGGTTGAGGTTGTGTAAGGAGATGGACATACTGCCCACGTTCCCACTTGAAGACACATGTATTGTTGCAGTGTATTTTAATAAGTAATGTGTATTATGAAATGCGTTATTAGTGGCGGTGTTGTCGTTTGATTAACAATAGGGAGAGTTAAGGTTAATGTTTGGGACTAGCCTAGAGTGGGATAGGATAAAGTGAAGGCACAGACAGTTTCCTGTCAGGACATTAGCTAGGGCCCTGCATGTGCCAGAAGCAGATCTAAGGTCTGACTAGTAAGCAGAGCATGACATTGGTGTCCCTGACATGAGTGGAAACCGAGAGAGTGGATAGCAAGATCCAGAGTAAAGAAAGGAGAAGTGACCGAACGACAGGGTGATCAACTGAAGACGAATCCTGGGACATGACGCTTAGCAGTACAGCCCGAGTTTATAACTCAGAGAGCAGGGGCGTATCGACTGCAGTCACATAGGTCGCAGGTTGTGGTGCAGAGACCCTACAGAGGCCGGCAGCTGATGTCGGTTTACATATGACTGGGGGTGCATGACAGTGACGTCAAGTGCTCCCGTCGCTTGCACACTGAAGTCAGCTGCCGGCTTCAAAAGAGGATGCCGCACGGTGGGGGAATGGATAGGAGGTGAGTATAATTATTTAGTTTTCTATGCATTAAAGAACATTGACAGGATGGGGGACATATACCAAGATGGGGGATATATACTGTATACCAGGATGGGGATAATATATATACCAGCATGGGGCCCAGGATAAAGGACATATATACCAAGATGGGGGATATATATATACCAGAATGGGGCCAGGAAGAGGAACACATATACCATGATAGAGGACATATACACTGCTCAAATAAGTAAAGGGAACACTCAAATAACACATCCTAGATCTGAATGAATGAAATATTCTCATTGAATACTTTGTTCTGTACAAAGTTGAATGTGCTGACAACAAAATCACACAAAAATCATCAATGGAAATCAAATTTATTAACCACTGGAGGCCTGGATTTGGAGTCACCCCCAAAATTAAAGTGGAAAAACACCCTACAGGCTGATCCAACTTTGATGTAATGTCCTTATGTAACACCTGCACATGGAACTGTCAGAGCAGCTACTGGTATACTGGGACTTACAGACACTAAGAAGAGCTTTGCAGCTGCTGTTAAACAGGGACCTACAGACATTAATCGTTCTTTCCCTGAGCTGCAGTGGACTACAATTCCCATGGACCCTTGTTTCAGTCAGATGACAAAGCCTGGAAAGATAGGAGGGAGGAGGGACTTGGGGGAGGGAGCTGGAGAGAAAGTGAATGTAAAACTAGAGAGGAAAGGAAGTGTGGCAGCTTGTTGTTGTGAAAGACGGAGCGCTGTGGACTTGTATCCCACTATGCTGCAGAGCGTTGCCGTCCCCTCTGATATACCCGCGCATCTGGAGAGAGCGCGGCCCTGTCACCCGGTGAAGCAAGTGACATCAAGGACTCGGAGAGTTCTGCCGGCACTCCCACCGTATAAAGGCCTGAATCCTGCCGCCCCCAGCTGGTGTCCAAGGAAACCTACAACCGGTTGAGACGCACCATGAGTGCCCTTTTGAGACTTGTTGTTCTACCAGCGCCAGTTACAGTGAGTACCCTACGCCCCAGACTTTTTACGTTAATGTTCATCTAAGTGCACCAACGGTTATAAATTTGCGCGCCAACATCCGCGGCAACTGGGCCCCAACGTTTGGACTGAGTTAATACAAGAAAAGGGGAACCCTGCTACGTTATATTTGCAGGGGCGAGGAAGAATTAGGTTGTGATGTGTATATGATTTTTATAGAGCACCGTTACCTGTATTGTATGTTGTTTCTTTAAATCCACCTCATTTCTGCTGCATAGCAATAAACCTGTTAACTGTTTTACTCCTGTTCCGGGTGAGTGTGTACTGAGCTAAAGGCAGGGGCTTCCCGAATCAGTCCCTGGCAGAAGATAACAGTCCTTCTGCAGTCCTAGAGAGAGCTCCAATCAAGATTCGGGTGGAGGCACTGCGCCCTAGAGAGGTGAGACCCCCCATAACACCCAGCGTACCGTGGTAGCCCTGAAGGGGTGTTACAGTGGAGGCACTGCTGAGATCCAGAACTAAAACAGGAGTATTTACTATGGAGACTTTAACAGAGCAAGAAGTGTATTTCTGGTGTGAAGAGATGGATGTTACAGCAAAACAAAGCTTTGCAGTGAGTGGTGAGCTCTGTGATGCGTCTGATGAAGAGATACTGAAAATAGTTAACCGACTCACTGAACTTGCCCACCCTAAAGTGGTCGACCGCAGGAAGGAAAAGGGGGGATAGTTACCCACAGCCCTGATCTTAACCGGGCAGACATTGAGGAAAGAATACTTTCCATCCAAGATAGCTGTGTCCCCAGAGTATGGTCGACAATGGAAGATCACTTGGCCTACTGAGTCCGAAGTTGAGACCCAGCAACAGGAATCAACCACTCAGCCTAGAAAGACTAGTATATGTCCGCCCTCTACTCCACTTAGAGCCAGTCCTGAAGAGACAGCGGCCCCTACTGATGTGCTTATGACAGCTATGGAAAAGTTAGTCAGTCAGTTTGCAAAGATGCAGCCAGAAGGGAACTACCGTCGTCTAAGAACTTTCTCGGGTGCCCTCCCCACCCCTGCTGGAGAAGAAGGATATGATACTTGGAGGGATTTCACTTTACTGTGCTTAGAAGAGTGGCAGTGCACTGATGCCGTAAAGAAGCAGAGAATAGTAGAAAGTTTGAAGGGTACTGCTATGGAAGTGGTGCAGGCGGCTTGGCGGATCAAGCCACTAGCAACTTATCAAGATTATATGAGTGCTTTAGAAGATGCTTTCGGGTCCCCAGAAGATGCTACTGATCTACTCTATAAACTCCGTACCACCTACCAACTGCCAGATGAGAAGATGTCCGACTATCTATACCGACTAGATAAGCTGGTTCATAGAATAGTATCTAAAGGTGGAGTCAGCCCTAAAGAAGTTGATCTGTGTCGTCTGGAACAAGTGCTCAGAGGAACTCTCATGCATGATCCAATTGCTCAGCGGATGAGGTCTTGTGATAAAGAGAAGATTCCCAGTTCTTTTCATGAGTTGCTTAAGGAAGTTCGCAGGGAGGAGGTTATTTTGGCCGCAAGAGAGAAGACATCCCCTCGGGTGACTACTGTTGCCCTGAAGCCAGCAGCCAACTGCCGAGAGATGGAACTGTTGAAAGTCATTGAGAAACAGGGGGAGCAGATTACACAATTGTTAAGTGCTCAGGCCAAGACAATACAGCGGCTACAAAGTGCTGCAGAGGTAGCCGAGAAGCAAACCCTGGTTTCAGGAAGAGAGAATGATGACCTGTGTAGAGTGGAGAGTAGGAAACCAGAAGGGTGCTTTGTCTGTGGGAGTCCAGGCCATATAGCTCATCAGTGTCCAAAGAGGTGGAGCTCACAGAACTCTTCACATTTTCCCCATCACTCTCAGAGGCAGTCGGGAAACAGGAAAGGGGGCCAGTAGAACCCCATACTGAGCCCCCATCAGCAACTAAGACCTACTCTACCTCCCCCTCCAACAGTGCCTCATCGAAAACACTGCCTGAAGGGTTAGTGGGACCAGCCCCACATGTCCCCGCATATATCAATGGTCAACCTTGTTCAGTATTGCTGGATAGCGGATCTCAAGTGTCCATCATCTTCGAAGGATGGTATAAGAGATATTTATCCAATGTGCCTCTGAAACCGCTGTCTGGACTCGTGGTGTGGGGACTGAGTGAGCACAGCTATCCCTACCGAGGATACGTATCCGTGACACTACGATTCCCAGAGACTGTTGTTGGAATGGATAAAGAGATACCCATCATAGCGCTAATCTGCCCGGAGGCAGAGGCAGATGAGAGACCAACACCTGTCATAGTGGGAACAAATGCCAACATCTTCCGTACGTTAGCTCAGTGGTGTTGTGAAGTTGGGGGAGAAAATTACTCGCAGACCCTATCCATCCACCCAGTCTGTCTGGAAGCCTATGTGAGGACGGAGGAGGAGAAGAGGGAACTGCAGCCTGAAAGCTTTGACCCTTGTTTTGAAGGAAGTGAGCTGAAAGGAGAAGAGAGGAGGCTAGTCATCGACGGCATGATGATGCGGGGGGCGGCTTTCTCTTTAGGCGAATGGGACATGGGCCTTGCCCAAGGAGTAGAGCATCGCATTCGGTTGAAAGATCAAAAGCCTTTCCGAGAGAGATCCCGAAGATTGGCCCCGGCGGATATCGAAGATGTTAGGCAGCATCTACGCGGTATGTTAGACTCAGGAGTCATCATAGAGTCTAGTAGCCCCTATGCTTCCCCCATCGTGATAGCTCGGAAGAAAAATGGAGCTATTCGGATGTGTGTGGATTATCGTACCTTGAACAAACGTACGGTTCCTGACCAGTACACTGTGCCCCGAATCGATGAAGCTCTAGATTGCCTGCAAGGGAGCCAATGGTTTTCTGTGTTAGACCTCCGGAGTGGCTACTATCAGATACCCATGTCAAAGGAAGATCAAGAGAAGACCGCTTTTATTTGTCCCATTGGGTTCTTCGAGTTTCAGAGACTGCCTCAAGGACTGACAGGTGCTCCGGCCACTTTTCAGAGATGTATGGACAAAGTAGTGGGGGACATGCATTTACGTGAGGTTTTGGTTTATCTAGACGATCTTATTGTTTTTGGGAAGACTCTGGAACCAGCGGTTGTTCAAGGTGCTGGATCGGTTGAAGGAGGCTGGGTTGAAGTTGTCCCTTGATAAGTGCCGGATTTGCCAGACGACTGTGAAATATGTGGGGCACATAGTCAGCAGAGAAGGAATTTCCACCGACCCCGCCAAAGTGGAGGCTGTGGTAAACTGGCCTAAGCCCACCAAGCTGAGGGAGCTTAGGTCCTTTTTAGGATTTTGTGGATACTATCGAAGATTTGTACCCCAGTACTCTCGGATTGCGAAGCCGTTAACTGCCCTTACCCAGAGGTATCCCCCTTCTGGCGGGACAGCCCACCCCTCAAGGTCAGAAAAGAGAGACTACTTCCGAGTTAATGAACTTTTTGGGAAAAGATGGACACCCTTATGCGACGAGGCATTCTAGAAACTGAAGTCATGCTTGACCCAAACTCCAGTGTTGGCCTATGCAGACCCCAGTAAACCATATGTGTTACATATAGATGCTTCTCTCGACGGACTAGGAGGGATTCTCTATCAGGACCATGATGGCTGTCTACGTCCCGTTTACTACTTTAGTCGAGGATTGACTCCCAGTGAACGCAACTACCCAGCTCACAAACTGGAGTTTCTGGCTCTGAAATGGGCTGTAGTGGACACGCTGCATGACTACCTCTATGGGGTACACTTCATGGTTCATACCGACAACAATCCATTAACCTACGTGAGAACCACAGCAAAACTGGATGCCACGGGGTACCGGTGGCTTGCCGCACTCTCTCTGTATGATTTCAGCTTAAAATATCGACCAGGGATCAGTAACATTGATGCAGATACACTCTCTCGCCTGCCTAGTGAACCCTTAAATGAGGAAGAAGAAGGAGGATGGATAGAGGTCCCTGCCCCTGAGGTGAAGACTCTGTGCCATAGACATCAGACTGATGCCCTCCCTATGCAGTGCTGTGCTAAATTCTTAGGAGCATCTAGTGAAGTGCTCCCGTTGTCGTACTGCCGAGTGACAAATGTAACCCCAGACTCTCTCCCTCAACTGACTCGTAATCAAGTCAGAACGGCGCAGCAGGAGGATCAGTCAGTGGGGGTAGTTCGATGGTGGGTGAAGAGGGGCTGAAGGCCCGAAAAGAATGCATTAAGAACAGAGGAGTCTGTCCTGCTGACTCGGCAGCTAGAGTCGCTAGTAGTAAGAAATGGACTACTATACCGGGAGGCAAAGGGCCAGAAGGGAGAAGTCCGCAGACAGCTGGTGTTACCAACCCGATTTCGGAAGATGGTCATGAAGTCCCTGCATGATGACCATGGACATCTTGGCATCGAAAAGACCACGAGTCTTGTGGCCGACCGATTTTACTGGCCTCGCATAGAAGCGGATATTGAAGAATACTGCAAATCATGCTCCCGGTGTGTGTTGAGAAAAACCTTGCCTTTGAGAACAGCCCCACTTGTGAACATTACCAGTGATGGCCCACTTGAACTAGTGTGCATTGATTTCCTCTCCATCGAGCCTGATGAAAGCAATGTCAGTAATGTGTTAGTGGTCACTGACCATTTCACCCGATATGCCCAGGCCTACCCCACTAAAGATCAAAGGGCAATTACTGTGGCAAAAACATTATGGGAGAAGTTCTTCGTACATTACGGGCTGCCTGCCCGCATCCATACCGATCAAGGGAGAGATTTCGAAAGTAGACTAATCCAGGAGCTATGCGCTCTCTGTGGGATCAAGAAATCCAGAACCACACCATATCACCCCCAAGGGGATCCTCAACCTGAGAGATTCAATCGTACCCTTCTGAACATGTTAGGCACTTTGGATCCCAGGAAGAAGGGACAATGGAGCAGGCATGTGAGCCAGTTGGTTCATGCCTACAATTGCACCACAAATGTGTCAACTGGATACTCTCCTTATTTCCTCATGTTTGGAAGAAAAGCCCGACTACCAGTGGATATTAGTTTTGGGACATCCATTGACCGTTCTAATGGGAAGACCTACTTAAAATATGTGTCCCAGTTGAAAGAAGATTTGACAAAAGCTTACAGATTGGCAGAGCAGGCCTCTGGTCGGTAAGGGAAGCGTAATAAGACTCGCTACGACTGTAGGGTTCGAGAACAAGTTTTACTGCCTGGAGATAGAGTTCTTATCCAACTTCTGGGCCTTCCTGGGAAGCACAAGCTTGCTGATCGGTGGTGTCCCGACCCTTACGTGGTGATGGAGAAGTTGCCCGGTGTCCCGGCCTACAGAGTGAAGCCTGAGAAAGGGGGCAGAGCTGTTAAAACCTATCATCGACACCATCTGTTGCCTGTGGGAAAAAACATCCCTTTACCCCCTTTGCCAACTCAAGGAGGTCATACAACTCTTCCATGCAATAGGAGAAGTCGAAGGTGTAAAAAACCACCCCAGACTGGAGTTGCCTCAGGAGGAAGTGACAGCGAGTCTGGGGGTGAATGGGGACCTGACGGTCAATGGAGCTACAGGTGGACTGAGGACCCATGCCCCATGGGCGTAGACCCTGAAAACCAGACTCCTGAAGTAGAAACAAAGAAAAGGGACATTTGTCAGGAGGCGACTGCACCCTGCCCACAATTGGGGGAAAGTTCAGAAGAGGGACATTTATTGAATGAAGAGATCCACCTGGAGGAGCCCGTTCTTGAGAGACAAGAGTCGGGGGCTGAGGAGGGGGGCCCCTCAGTACACACTCATCCCAAGCGGGACACTAGGCCACCCATGATGTTGACCTATGATAGAATGGGACATACCACTGAGGTCCCCAGGTTGATACACCCTAATTCAAATTCTGTTTGGCCTTATTTCCCGGTATCTTCCATGTGTCCAGGAGGTGGTTTGTATGCATGTAAATTTGGTGTTAGTCAGGATGTCTTAACCCCCATTCATGTTTCAGGTGGTGAGTCCTCATGTCGTGATGGGACACTTTCGATGATCCACCAGGGGGAGAATGTAACACCTACACATGGAACTGTCAGAGCAGCTACTGGTATACTGGGACTTACAGACTCTAAGAAGAGCTTTGCAGCTGCTGTTAAACAGGGACCTACAGACATTAATCGTTCTTTCCCTGAGCTGCAGTGGACTACAATTCCCATGGACCATTGTTTCAGTCAGATGACACAGCCTGGAAAGATAGGAGGGAGGAGGGACTTGGGGGAGGGAGCTGGAGAGAAAGTGAAAGTAAAACTAGAGAGGAAAGGAAGTGTGGCAGCTTGTTGTTGTGAAAGACGGAGCACTGTGGACTTGTATCCCGCTACGCTGCGGAGTGTTGCCGTCCCCTCTGATATACCCGCGCATCTGGAGAGAGCGCGGCCCTGTCACCCGGTGAAGCAAGTGACATCAAGGACTCGGAGAGTTCTGCCGGCACTCCCACCGTATAAAGGCCTGAATCCTGCCGCCCCCAGCTGGTGTCCAAGGAAACCTACAACCGGTTGAGACGCACCGTGAGTGCCCTTTTGAGACTTGTGGTTCTACCAGCGCCAGTTACAGTGAGTACCCTACGCCCCAGACTTTTTACGTTAATGTTCATCTAAGTGCACCAACGGTTATAAATTTGCGCGCCAACATCCGCGGCAACTGGGCCCCAACGTTTGGACTGAGTTAATACAAGAAAAGGGGAACCCTGCTACGTTATATTTGCAGGGGCGAGGAAGAATTAGGTTGTGATGTGTATATGATTTTTATAGAGCACCGTTACCTGTATTGTATGTTGTTTCTTTAAATCCACCTCATTTCTGCTGCATAGCAATAAACCTGTTAACTGTTTCACTCCTGTTCCGGGTGAGTGTGTACTGAGCTAAAGGCAGGGGCTTCCCGAATCAGTCCCTGGCAGAAGATAACAGTCCTTCAGCAGTCCTAGAGAGAGCTCCAATCAAGATTCGGGTGGAGGCACTGCGCCCTAGAGAGGTGAGACCCCCCATAACACCCAGCCTACCGTGGTAGCCCTGAAGGGGTGTTACACTTAAAACAAGTCAAAATGAGGCTCAGTATTGTGTGTGGCCCCCTCGTGCCTGTATGACTTCCCTACAATGCCTGGGCATGCTCCTGATGAGTTTGCGGATGGTCTCCTGTGGGATCTCCTCCCAGACCTGAACTATAGCATCCGCCAACTCCTGAACAGTCTGTGGTGCAACGTGACGTTGGTGGATGGAGCGAGACATGATGTCCCGGATGTGCTCAATCGGATTCAGGTTTGGGGAACGGGCGGGCCGGTCCATAACTTCAATGTCTTCATCTTGCAGGAACTGCTGACACACTCCAGCCACATGAGGTCTGGCATTGTCCTTCATTAGGAGGAACCCAGGGCCAATCGCACCAGCATATGGTCTCACAAGGGGTCTGAGGATCTCATCTCGGTACCTAATTGCAGTCAGGCTACCTCTGGCGAGCACATGGAGGGCTGTGCAGCCCTCCATATAAATACCACCACACACCATTACTGACCCACTGCCAAACTGGTCATGCTGAAGGATGTTGCAGGCAGCAGATCGCTCTCCACGGTGTCTCCAGACTCTGTCACGTCTGTCACATGTGCTCAGTGTGAACCTGCTTTCATCTGTGAAGAGCACAGTGTGCCAGTGGCGACTTTGCCTATCCTGGTGTTTTGTGGAAAATGCCAAGTGTCCTGCACGGTGTTGGGCTGTGAGCACAACCCCCAACTGTGGACGTCGGGCCCTCATATCACCCTCATGGAGTCGGTTTCTAACCGTTTGTGCAGACACATGCACATTTGTGGCCTGCTGGAGGTCATTTTGCAGGACTCTGGCAGTGGTCCTCCTGTTCCTCCTTGCACAAAGGAGGAGGTAACGGTCCTGCTGCTGGGTTGTTGATCTCCTGCGGCTCCCTCCACATCTCCAGGTATCTGCTCCATGCTCTGGACACTGTGCTGACAGACACAGCTACCCTTCTTGCCACAGCTCGCACTGATGTGCCATCCTGGATGAACTGCACTACATGAGCAACTTCTGTGGGTTGTACTGTAGACACCGCCTCATGCTACAGTACCTCTAGGGGTGAGAGCAATGGCAAAATGAAAAAGTGACCAAAACAACAGCCAAAAAGGATGAGAACAGAGAAATGGTCTGTGGTCACCACCTGCAGAACCACTCCTTTATAGGGGGTATCTTGCTAATTGCCCATCATTTCTACCAATTGTCTGTTCCATTTGCACAACAGCAGGAGAAATTGATTTAAAATCAGTGTTGCTTCATAACTGGACAGGTAGATTTCACAGAAGTGTTATTGACTTGGAGTTATATTGTGTTGTTTAACTGTTCCCTTTATTTTTTTGAGCAGGATGGGACAAGGATAAGGGACATATATACCAAGATGGAGGGCATGTATATATACCAGGATAAAGCCAGGATGAGGGACATATATACCAAATGAAGGGCATATATATATACCAGGATGGGGCCAGGTGAGGGACACATATATATATATATATATATATATATATATATATATATATATCAGGATTGGGGATACCCAGTCCAAATCTTGCACCTGGGCCCATCGGACTCTAGTTATGCCACTGTCAGAGAGGTAATGGATCAGGACAGAACAGAGAATATGAGATGAACAGAGTCCCCCGGGCAGGAGTTCCAAGGCATCAGCAAGTTGAGAAGCTAAGTACCTGGCAAATTAGTTCCCTTAAGAGGGAAGGGGATGCGGGACTGTGGGTTGAGAATAGGACTCTCACTAACTGGACTGTAGTACTGTGCTGGGTGGTGGTGAAGACAGAGACACTTGAGGCAGGAACAAGTAAACTTGAAGAGGTAGAGGGACTGTGTGTGAGGATGCTCCGAATTGTAGAAGAAACGTTTGTGAAGTTATGCAACTGCTATCTATAGTATATAGCCTCCACCAAGTTAGTGTTGAGTAAAAGACTGTTTATTTTTGAGTGGTGCTCTCCCTCATTGAACTCTGTAACATCTGATCCTGGCTTGCCGAATAAATCGGCACCATGCAGTCTGCAAGGACTGAAGTCCACACACCCAGCTAAGACCCTCATGTTCATGTAGTGTGCTGGGGTGTGGAAGACGAGTACTTCACCCATGGCTACTGCCCCGCGCCACGTTACAGTTGTGTGACTACGGAAAGTCTCTCAATATACACTAGAGGTACATGTAATGAACTTTGGATGCATGAAAAAGCTGCTTGTTTGGGAAATACAAGAATAGTAATAAAGGGTAGGGCATGCTTACTTGATGCCAAAAACAGGAGTTTCAGAATGTGCCCCACTATCAACCTTGGTACTTGAAAGTTTTCCTGACAGCTGTCTGATGGACAATCCTTAACTTAATTTTCATTGTCTCACTTATCCCCATTTAGTTCTTATATAAAATACAGTTTCTTCATTGCCCTCTACCACCATCATCCTTCAGCAACTCTTCCAGCTCTTTCTTTGAGCACTTACAATTATGATATGCAGTGTACATGTCTTCAGATGGTAAGGCTAACCTTAAGACCACGTTCACACGTTCAGTATTTAGTCAGTATTTTGCATCAGTATTTGTAAGCCAAATCCAGGAGTGGAACAATCAGAGGGTAAGTATAATAGAAACACGTCACCACTTCCGTATTTATCAGCCACTCCTGGTTTTGGCTTACAAATACTGAGGTAAAAGACTGACCAAATACTGAACGTGTGTGAAAGTGTGAACTGTGATAGCAGCAGGAGAGTAGAAGGACACTGTGACTTTTGCCTTGCTGAGCTCAGAGCAGGGGCAGAGCTGGAGACCCTGTGTGTTCTGAGGGTGTCTGCTGTGTGAGAGGCTAGACAGGAAGTCTGTGAGAATGGAGCTGCAACAAGACGCTGTCTCTACAAGCTTCCCTGTGGAGATTGTTAACTCCTGTCCCTGGTGAAGCTGTGTCCCTGCTTAAGAACAAGTGCTGAGCTGGGGAAAGCTGTGTGGCTCTTTGGAGTTTTGTGGAAGTCCATGCTGAGTGGACTAGAGACTTTGTGCTGAAGGAGCCAAGTGTCAAGTGAGAGAGAAGGGGTCCGGTGCCATTCACATTGAGAGGATACTGACAAGCCTTGTGAAGAGATCTTCCCAGACCTTAACCTGAGGCTACAGGACTAAAGTCCCCGGCGTGTGGGCTCGGCATCGGCCGACAAGACAAGGAACCTTTGCTGATTTTCTGAACGCTGCTTTTGTTTTGGCACCAAAGTTTTCCGGGACTAGCTGCAGCCACCGCGATTCACAGGCCTGTGATAGACTACATCTGAGGTTAATGGTACCGTAACTTTAAGATACCCGGGTATCCTTATAATAGGGGTATAAGAGCAATTGGTATAGTTTCATGCATTGTTATTGTTAATAGTGGTAGGATTGTACTCAGTGTGCCATCTCAGGGGATCCCTATAGACCGCCCTCACTAGACTGACTCTGTGTTTAGGTAAAATTGTTCCAGATCTTTAGAATAATTCACATAAGCTGGAAACCTTGAGATTGGCGCATTGATTTCAGCTTTTGCTGATTGTGTGTATTTAGTAGAGACAGTGTCCCAGGTAGAACCTGAGACTGATTCATGTCATACTGAATTTTAGTCTAATCCCTGTTTTAGTAAAGAAAGTGTTGTTTATTTCTGTCTTTGTCTCAGTTTGTGACTCACTGGATCTCTCTCGGACCTCCGGTCATTACATTTTTGGCGTAGTCGGCAGGATCCAGTGCTTGTCATGGACGGAGGCGAGGGAAGAAATGACTCTGCCACACCAGCAGCCCCTCCGCTGGTAGCGGAACCCCTGGCAGCCACGGCGACTGTGGGAGGATATGTGGCGGTAGGAGCTTTACTCCAGCACATGCCTAAATACGACGGGAGTAGCATGCCGTTGCAGGATTGGGCTGAGAGGGTCCGGAGTGTTCTGCGGATGTGTAACCTGGCCCCCGCATTACGAGCAGAGTTGGCATTAAATGCACTAGAGGGCGATGCTAGGCGGATGGTGATGGTACGTCCAGAGTCAGAGAGGAGCACGTTAGAGAAAATATTGGAGCTGTTAGAGGGGAGTTCAGGAGGCCGGGCTCGTGTGGCCCAGCTTCGTTCCTTGTTTTTCAATCTGCCCCAAAGGGAATGTGAGACCTTGATGCAGTACTCGAATACTTTACAGGAAACGTTGAATGAGGTGCAGCGACTAGACCCAGGGGCCATGGGGGCATTCCGAGAGTAGACCGCTTGCTCCGGGATCAATTCATAATGGGGTTAGCCAATAGACTCCTTCGAGACAAACTGATGGA
Source organism: Phyllobates terribilis (assembly GCF_046119375.1). Lineage (NCBI taxonomy): Eukaryota > Metazoa > Chordata > Amphibia > Anura > Dendrobatidae > Phyllobates > Phyllobates terribilis. The sequence continues at coordinate 505,791,864 of NW_027362762.1, forward strand.
GATGTCCCGAGCTACTCTGGAATTATCCTTCTGGCAGATTTATCGGGCCACGGTGGAAAGGTAGAAGGAGTCTACTCTGGTGGCCGAGGGAGCAGTTGACAGTGCACAGCTGGAGGGAGGTCAGGCGCCAGTTTCAGGAGGGGGAGGACTGGTAAACGTTGTACAGGCTCTGCGTGCCGAACTGAAGGAGCTAAAGCTGGAGGTGTCTAAACTCAGAGCTGGGCCGGTCCCTACTCCCACGGAAGGGCCACCCACCCTGTCCTCTGGAATGGTGGTTCCACAGTCTGCCAGGTCGCCCTCCTCGAATGATTCAAGTTCTCATCCACGAGGAGCAGTCACCTGCTGGAGGTGTGGGCGTCGGGGACACATCTCCCGATACTGCCGGATGTCTGCAGCCCCGGAGCCTCCTTCGCCAGCGTTAAACTCCCAGCCGCAGCCATGAGAGGGCGAGCAGCAGCGGCCCACCCCCCACAAAGCCCTCGACGGGAAGAAAAAGATTTGTTCGCATGCAGTCCAGTGCTGGAAGTAGAGTTTGAAGGGCGGAAGATGAGATGCTTGGTTGACACTGGATCCGAATGTACCATAATGCCCTTAGAGGTGTACGAAAGGCACTTCAGTCAACTCGTGGTTCCCGAGGACGGCCGAGTGATAAGGCTAACAGCCGCTAACAATGGCCTACTGATGGTGAAGGGGATCGTGTGGATGCAACTGAAAATGTTTGGTCAAGAGCTGGGTCAGGGATAGTGCTGGTGGACCACCCTCTTAGAAGAGGGATGGAGATGACGCTTGGAATGAATGTTCTGCAAGATTTAAATCATCAGATGTATGCCAGTGATGGACCCCGATACTGGGCGCGTGCTACCCACCATCAACCCACCCAGAGAATGTTACACCATCTAGTGCTGAGTAGCGATCTCCTGAAGAGTGCGGTCCCTGGGGGTCGGGTGGGCCTGGTCCGAGTGCCATCGCGGACCACGATCTCGCTAGTGCCCCGGCATGAAGAACTCTTAATGCTGCCGGTGGGGGCTGCGCAGAGACTGAATGGGCTTGAAGTACTCATTGAGCCAGCCCCAGAGAAGTCCTCATTCGCCAAGGCGCATGTGGCCCGGTCTCTGGCGATTGTGAAGAATGGACGGGTGCCAGTCAGATGTATCAACGTTTTAGATGAGGCTGTTACAATTCCTGCTGGGACAATTCTGGCTGAACTGTTCGTGCCAGCAGGGAAGGTGCCTGACAAGACAGTGTTCGAACTTCGCCCATATGAACAGTCTTCCTGGACATTCGCGGTCGAAGTAGGCCGGACCGAACCTCCTACCGAAGAATGGAATGGTCGTGTGATCATGGACCAGATGGGATTGGATCGGGAGGAACTGACCCCCGTGCAATTGGAGCAGCTGGAGAATGTCTTGTGGGAACATCAAGGGACCTTTTCGCGACATGCGGAGGATTTCGGTTGTTCTCGGACGATTGAGCATGAGATTCCCACGGGGGATACTCCTCCTATTAGGGAACGTTATCGTCAAATCCCCCCAATGCTCTATCAAGAGGTGAAGCGCATGGTGGCCAGTATGCTTGACAACCAAGTGATCCGAGAGAGCCAGAGCCCCTGGGCGGCCCCTGTGGTCTTGGTGCGGAAGAAGGATGGGACCCTTCGGTTTTGTGTGGACTATCGCAAATTGAATGCTCTCACGGTGAGGGACGCATATCCATTACCTCGCATAGAAGAGTCTCTGTCGGCATTGGGTCGGGCCAAATATTTATCGACGTTGGATTTAGCAAATGGCTATTGGCAGGTACCAATGGCCGAAATAGATCGGGCCAAGACGGCGTTTGTCCTACCAAAGGGGCTCTATGAATTCAACCGGATGCCATTCGGGCTCACTAACGCCCCGGGAACTTTTCAACGCCTGATGGAAAATTGCTTAGGCGATCTGAATTTTGAATCAGTCCTGATATACCTAGATGACATTTTGGTGTTCGGGACCTCATTTGAAGACCATCTTGAGAAGTTACGTCAAGTTCCCCGGCGGCTCAGTTGTTATGGCCTAAAGATAAAACCAAAGAAGTGCCAACTGTTACAGAGTCAGATTGAGTATTTAGGTCACGTGGTGACTCCGGACGGGGTTCTGCCAGCGACCAGTAAGGTCATGGTTGTGCAGGAGGGGCCACCCCCCCGTACCCTGTGAGAGGTTCGGGCCTTCTTAGGTTTAGCGGGGTACTATCGGCGATTTGTACCTAAGTTTTCACAAGTAGTGAGTCCCCTGAATGAGCTCTTAAGAGGGACGGCACAAGGCCCCCAAAATCTCCCCATCCCATGGGGACTCCAGCAGCAAAAGGCATTTGAGAAGGTGAAGGCCGCCCTAACGAGTGCTCCATTGTTAGCGTATGCCCGGTTTGATTCCCCTTTCCTGTTATACACCGATGGCAGTCTGCATGAGCTGGGGGCGGTACTAGCACAAGTGCAGGATGGTCAGGAGAGAGTAGTCGCCTATGGCAGCAGGTCTTTAAGAGACACTGAACGCAACCCTGCTAACTACAGCTCGTTTCCCCTAGAGCTACTGGCCCTGGTGTGGGCGATGACATAACGCTTTGCTGAGTATTTAACGGGAGCTGAGGTGCTAGTCATGACTGATAATAATTGCTAAGTTTAACTATCGAATTAAGTTTCGCTCTGAGCGGGAAAACGGAAATGCGGATGCACTCTCAAGGGGTGCCCCTTGGGTCCTCGAGGGAAAATGTTGATGACCAGCTTGAGGACACTGAAACCCCTGACTTGGGGCAGGTACCTATCTTCCGAAGTGTGGTACATTCAAGTGGGGTGGTGTCAGGGATGCCGTGTGTTCTGGGAAAAACACCCTCGGATTGGGCGAAGGACCAGAATGGATTGCCCTGACATTGCACTAGTGCGCAATTGGGTACAAAAAGGGGTCTGGCCGCGTGCAGAGGAAAACGCCCAGCTGTCCGTGGAAGGAATGAAACTACTGCGACAGTAGGATAAGTTGTATGTGGAACAGGGCCTCTTGTACCGTAAGGTGTACCTGCCATCTGAGCTGCAGCACCGGTACCAGCTAGTAATCCCTATGGGGTTGGGTCCGGTGGTCGCTCGCGAGGCGCATGAGAAGGGGGCCCACTTTGGGAGTGAAAAGACACTCCAGTGGCTACAGAAAGTCCTCTATTGTCCTGAATTGGGGGGGATGGTGACAGAGGCGTATCGGCAGTGTCGGGTCTGTGGGCTCAGTAAGAGCCCTGAGCAGCGGGCGCCAACGCAATCTATTAAGACCTCCGCTCCTTTAGAGCTGCTCATGATTGACTATGTCTTGATTAGGATACTCAACGTCTGGGTATTCCTATTGCTTGGTAATGACAAACCACTTCATCAAGTATGCTGTAGCAGTGCCGACAAGAGATCAGACGGCGGAGTCGGCGGCTGAAGCCATGTGTCGACATTTCATCCAGGTGTTTGGGTGTCCGCAAAGAATACATTCGGATCAGGGGGCATGTTTTCAGGGGGCATTGATGAAGGAGCTGTACCAGCTGTATGGTGTCGCACAATAGAGAACGACACCTTACCATCCCCAAGGTAACGGAAATTGTGAGCGCTATAATCGGACTCTGTTGCAGATGTTGAGGACGTTAGAGAGTAAACAACAAGTACGCTGGCCTGAGTATCTCCCCGAATTGATGTGGGCCTACAATAATAGAGTGCACAGCACTACTGGCTACTCACCACACATGTTGATGTTCTGGAGGCCAGGGCAGGACATTGAGGATTTGAGCATGCCAGATCCCTCCTCCAATCCCCCTTGGACCGCATCAGAATGGGTTCGGGAACACCGGCGGAGATTGAGGGTGGTGTATCAGGTGGTGGGTGATCGACTCAGTCAGGTGACCCATAGGGACACGCGTCCCGTGCAAACCGAGCCTTTCTCCCTGGGGGATAGTGTTGGTGAGAATCAAACGACGGTTCGGAAAGCTGAGTGAACGGTGGGAGGCGACTCTGTACCTGGTAAAAAAATGAGTGAGCCCTGAGATTCCAGTCTACGAGGTCGAGCCGGTGGGGACAGGGGAACCATCCCGTAATCTTCATCGTAACATGCTACAACGGTGCTGGTTTAGAGATGCCGTCCCCGTTTCCACGAAACCACAGGCCATGTCCAGAGGGGTGGGCATCCCTAATGCTCTTGAATTTGATGGGTCTGCCTCCACGACTGCTTACTTGCCCCCTGCGATCAATCTGTCCCTGTGTGGAGAGAGTATTGAGAATGTGGTATGTCCTTCAGAGAATGGGGAATCAGGTCAGTTACCTGATCCATATGATGTGGCACAGGGTGCCACACCTCAGGAGGGAGCAGCCTCATTGGCTCCCACTGAAGAGACTTCTGCCCCCTCGGGAGCCGAGCCTGTTGGGATGGGTCCCAGGAGAACTACTCGAGCTATGGCGGGTATACCTCCACAGCGCTATGCACAAGACGACTTTGAGAGGGGAGGTGTGTCGAGGACACCAACCTATAGTGGGGTGGCATGTGAGAGTGTGAACTGTGATAGCAGCAAGAGAGCATTAGGACCCTGTGACTTTTGCCTGGCTGAGCTCAGAGCAGGGGCAGAGATGGAGACCCTGTGTGTTCTGAGGGTGTCGGCTGTGTGAGAGGCTAGACAGGAAGTCTGTGAGAACTGAGCTGCAACAAGACGCTGTCTCTACAAGGTTCCCTGTGGAGATTGTTAACCCCTGTACCTGGTGAAGCTGTGTCCCTGCTTAAGAACAAGTGCTGAGCTGGGGAAAGCTGTGTGGCTCTTTGGAGTTTTGTGGAAGTTCATGCTGAGTGGACTAGAGACTTTGTGCTGAAGGAGCCAAGTGTCGAGTGAGAAGGGAAAGTGACTGAGGAATACATCTCTGTGACGGAGCACATGGTCGGTGGTCTGGAAAAGAGTGAGTGACTACGAGAGCAGAGATGGGGTCCGGTGCCATTCACATTGAGAGGATACTGACAAGCCTTGTGAAGAGATCTTCCCAGACCTCAACCTGAGGCTACAGGACTAAAGTCCCTGGCGTGTGGGCTCGGCATCGGCCGACAAGACAAGGAACCTTTGCAAATTTTGTGAACGTTGCTTTTGTTTTGGCGCCAAAGTTTTCCGGGACTAGCTGCAGCCACTGCGATTCACAGGCCTGTGATAGACTACATCTAAGGTTAACGGTACCGTAACTTTAAGATACCCGGATATCCTTATAATAGGGGTATAAGAGCAATTGGTATAGTTTCATGCATTGTTATTGTTAATAGTGGTAGGATTGTACTCAGTGTGCCATCTCAGGAGGTCCCTATAGACCGCCCTCACTAGACTGACACTGTGTTTAGGTAAAATTGTTCCAGATCTTTAGAATAATTCACATAAGCTGGAAACCTTGAGATTGGCGCATTGATTTCAGCTTTTGCTGATTGTGTGTATTTAGTAGAGACAGTGTCCCAGGTAGAACCTGACACTGATTCATGAAATACTGAATTTTAGTCTAATCCCTGTTTTAGTAAAGAAAGTGTTATTTATTTTTGTCTCTGTCTCAGTTTCTGACTCACTGGATCTCTCTCGGACCTCCGGTCATTACTCGTGTGAACGTGGTCTAAAATCTGCGGTGTGTTGCTATTTGGCACTTTCCTTTATGGATCTTGCATTATCTTTCAAATTCATGGATGCTCTGCAGAAAAGTGAACCCAGAATGCTTTGTTGCCTATGGCAGATCTGACTGTATGTGATCGTATTGATTTCTCACATATATTTTTTCTTTTTATAATGCTCATCAATGGATATCAATGGTCATTAAAAAAATATCTAACAGCAGAGTATGAATATAACTCATTTTCATCTATATCAAGCATGTGAGAATGAGGTCTCCACCATGTTTGACAATACCGAGAATCGGCTTATTTGCCGTCTCATGATGAGTTATATAAGGTAATTAAAAAGAAAATGCTTATCTATATTAGTAATATTATAAAAAGTACCCTCTGGGATCTGCAAGCGGTTTCACTTGCGTATGGCTTGGCATTGATCATTGATCCCTATGCCTATGGGTAATCATGTGTACAGTTATTGCATATGTACAGGTCTATGAATAATAGATTTTATTACTACTATGACCCCTACTTTAGCGCAGGTAAGACAGAATCATTTGCAGGTATACCTACATTATTATTTTTACCGTGTAGACTACTGAATATCTTGGGAATTGGGTTCGGTTAGGCATTTGTTTTATATTCTGTTCATGTTTTGCTACGTGGGGTATATTTCAAGGTTGTTTTTTTGCCATATTTCATTGTGAGTTCATCTCATTGTAATGTCGAGCATAAAACCCGCTGCCCTGTCCCGATAATCAGTGAGAAATGTCATTGTAATATTAATGCTGCTATTACAATCAGATAAAGCACTTTACCGAAATCCCTATTCTGATGAATAAGAATCAGAAGAAACAATACGCCACACCTTCCTCCGCACCTGCAAAACTAAAGATTCGTTTCTCCATGCATTTGTCACCAAGCGAGAAAAGAGGAAAAAAAATTACACAATGTTAATGGCAAGCAAATTCTGGCAGGTTACCCGCTCGAAATAAGTAGCTTGATTGCCAAAAGGAGGGGTTCTCTGGAAGTCACCCTGTGTGCGTTCAGCTCTGACACCCCTATTTTTCAATGTCCGAGATATCGCTGGTAATCCAGGTTCACCCTGTTGTTTGTCTCTATTTTCAGTCCACCCATCCACCCCTAAAGACTACACACAAGTGCAATGAATTGTATTCTCCCACTGAACAAATCACAGTCATGAGATGGTCGCTGCTTTGCATGTGGAGCAGGCAGGCTGCCTGAGTGTGTCTGCCTTTGTCAGTCCAATTCTCTCACTTGTGCTAAATCTCTGAAGCCAGAGAGGGGAATATATCTTTTTTTCCTTCAGCTGCAGGATGGCTTTTGCTGCATCTGTCTTTCCTTCTTCCCAAGCCCTAGGGAGCTCCTGATCTCTATGTCTGGGATTCCACTCCACAGCTTTGCTAAGGACCAGTTGATAGCATCAATGAGGACTGCATCTAAGCATCTAGTCTCCAGCAGGTGAATGGGACTGGGAGAAGCAGAAACCAGTGGAGAACACATACACAGGGAAGATTTTTTTTTTGTGGTTAGGACAAGCATCTCCTAACCTTTGATTTCAGCTGCTCAGGCTTGGGGGATAGTCTGCTAAAATGTGCAGTGCAGAGGCATTCAACTGTGACTGTCTTGGGCTATCACTGGAATCTTAAAACCAAGAAGGAAGTCCCAGGGAATTCCATATTAACTTAACTTCAGGGGGATTTTGCTTCTAACAATGACACATTACTGGCTCTCTTTTAGGAGTATGGTTTTAGAGTGCTGGCCAGTTGTGCTCTGCTACATCTTCTGGCTTCAGGACTGTCAAGGAATGCCACATGTTATCCGAATAGGTAAGTCCTGCATGCTCTTCTCTCACTTATTTCCTTTTTTTGAGATTCAGCTGCAAAAATGTCAATGAATGGGGTTAACCCCCTTTCGACTGCACACAATTGGTCAAGGAAATGGATATTCTAGGATTTTCGGTCCATTTTCCTGACATTTGACTATACCTCTTTTGCTGTATCGTTTTCTTACTGCAGAGTTTACAGGAGAGGTCCCTGAGGACACATTGTAGATATGAGACTATATATCTGCATGCAGGAGGATACCCATAATAGGCACTAAAAATCATTTTTATGGCAGTTCAAGCAATGCTCTCCTAAAAGTTGTAGAGCCATACATTCCTCTACGTAAGACCACCTGGCACAGACAGGGTAGGGTTAATAGCACAGTATCCACAGTGGGAGCATGCAGATCATCAAGTACACTCATTGTTCTTGATATTTTGTCCCAGCTTTCTACATGTGGATGTCTAGTCTCTAAGAAAGAAGTAAAGGATTTACCCATTATCCTAAGCAATGTTTCAGATCAGCAGTGAATGCAGCTCTCAATTATGCCGCCTGCTTTGTGTGCACAGAGCCCTGTGATAGTCTGGGATAAGTCTCATCGTTCTTAGCTCTTTCTGGATGTATAACACAAAGTTAATCTGCTTGGAAAGAAGCAAAGTAGATGCAGGAAGCTTCCCAGCTCACAATCCTGTTAAGGTTATGGACTGGGCTGTCTTCTGTTATTGACCTTGGGTGTCTATTAATCTACTTGTTCCCCAAGGACAGGCGCTCAACCAAATTAGGTTAACATCTGCATTTTATTAGGCACGGAGACAGGACAGTCCTACCTGTCTTATGACAACTTATAGTGAAGTCTAGGAGTGTAAGCACCCTGTGATACCCATCAGTAATTTTAATGAAGGCAGTTCAGTACCCTCTTGGCCCAAGGAACATATGTACAAATCAAAGTACTGCAGGTGATCTACTTGTTGTGTAGTGACTGCCCTTTAGATTATGTCCATGTATTATATATATATATATATATATATATATATATATATATATATATACATATATATATATATATATACTTGGAGTGATATAGCTGTACATGATATGTACTATTATAATGGCTGCTGTGCTTTGTTATGTTTTATTGTACATTTTCTGGTATCCCTGCAGATTATATCTTGAATTTGTTGAATAAAAATATTCTTTTTTTTAGCCTTTTTAGAACACTTAATGATGGCAAGGTCCCTATGTAGCAAGAAGCTTTCTATAGTTTTGCCATTCTGCAGTTGGTCTTCTGTTTATGAAATAGATTTCATTCCAGACAATGCCTTTTTTTTATGTCTTTTACAATGTTGGAAGGAAAGCGGTTTCAGGGAGTCCAAGGAGCAGGTGGTGAAAAGAGTATGCTTTGAAAAGGATTTATTAGCCGAAATTCTAAAGTGAATGACTTTGACACTTTGTTAAGAGTTAACTAGAATGAATATGCTGCACTACAAAGCGTGAGTGCTAGGGCGACCTATAAAGTAACCTGGAAATAGTGCGTAACACATCATAATAAACCATACTATGCTTAAGACTGGCGAGGATTTGGTAATGGTGGCAATCAATGTAAAGGTCATTGACCGGTATAAACTTCTTACTACTCATCACTATAACAGTTTGCAATAAATTCAAATAACCACTTAATATTTTTGATTCAGTTCCCTCACACGGTTAAGTAAAAAACCCACAGCAAAATGGCATGCGTTGGCTTTATGTGCAAGGTTCTCGCTGCCGCAGGACAGGACAATAACAGTATAGGGTTAATTTAGTAAAATTTCCCTCCGATGAAAAATCTATCTATCTATCTAAGCATATATATATATATATATATATATATATACATACATTATTGACTATCCATATGGTTTGATCATAGAGGTTAGTAATCTGTTGATCAGATCAGTAAGGAAACAATGAGTCTCTGGTACATTAGGAAGTCATCTATGTACAGTTATGGATCTCGCATGACGGTCATAAAATAACTTGACTGAATACTGACAGATCATCATCTGAGGCCAGAAAGAAATGGCCTCAACTGAAATGCTTAGGCTTATTGTAAACTTGAATTCAGCAAGTAGGTCAGAGATCAAATAGGGTTAACATTGTTGCCTACTCTATACCCAGGGCTTGGGAAGCTGATCAGTCTAAATTCAATAATTTAGATATTTTTCACATTATTAACTTGATATTATTATTTAACAGTATATAAGTGCAGCAAATGACATTAAAAGTGTAAAATAATTAAAAAAACACTATATGATAGTAGAAGGACAAGAATACTATTATACTTGATTGTTGATCAGGAAAGAATACTGTCAGATTACTTATTCATCCATAATACTACATTAAATGTTACTGTAGTCCTTTTTCTTCTAATTTGCGGGCATCCAAATGTACAGTACTAATAATTGCTTAGAGCACTACATTCATATAATAACATATGTACACATGAACGCATTGTGAATCATCATGGGTATTGCCATAACATATAGCCATAATGGAAACCCGCTCGTATCTATACTACCCCTATCGTATCTTCTTACCTAACTATAATGCAACTGTAGTATCTCGGGATCTCTGCTATCAGCTTATTTTACAGTATTATTTATTGTAAGAAACTGTGAAACACAAGATTTTATGGGATTATGTTCATGACGGTCTCTTCTTTGGACTTCTACAAGCTGTGATACATCAAGGCAAAGCTGTAGCGAAGATCCCTGATGGATGTTGTACATTGTGACATCTCAACCTGTGGAGCTTAGAAGTCACACATTTAGTGTTTCATATTGTCTACACATAATCTGCGCTGGGATTTTCACGTGATGTCGTCTATAAACTCGACTCTTCCTTCTTATTTTTTTTTGTATAGTAAATGGAATCTATAATAAAGGATATATCTCATTTTATGGGGAAAGAAGTCAGCCTTCTTCACACTTTGATATTATTTGCTCCTTATCATTCTTTACATTTAATGACCATTAATTCCTGCTTTTGAGATTTCAGGGCTCATTTCTCCAATCTGGCTCTCTCTATCCAGACAATATTATCTGCTATATTGCTTTTTCTTTAATGCCCACCATAAACATTATCTTTACAACCAAGGCTTTTGCTCCTCTGGCAATTCTCTTGTTCTTTATTATGTTCCTAGATGAGTTTAACTACTGTCCTGGTGATAATATTGGAATTATTGACTGATAGAGGGTTAATGTTTAATAAAACACCAAAAATTGAAATGGCCTCAGAAGAGAGGGGGTAAAGGAAAAATCTATCTATCTATCTATTTATCTATCTATCTATCTGTCTATCTGTCTATCTATCTTCTATTTCTATATCTGTCTATTCTATTAAATATTAAGATTGTCTTCATGGTCATTGGAACTTGGAATAAAAAGTGTGTGAAGTCTTGCCATTATTAGAATAATATTTGTATACATATTTTTACTCTATTATTTTCTCGGAATATTTGTCTTCAGTTCTTCTTGGAATATTCCTTATGTTACCATTTGTTAATAGGTACACATAAACATTATTCCATCTTGTACGTTTTGACCACAAACTCTACATGGGAGCTGTAGGATTAGAAATAAAATGAAGTGCTTTCTCGTAATAAAACTGGGTAACACCAGGTGGTCTACACACCGCTATCAGATCACCCAACATATCAAAGGCCAGTGTCAGGATACACAGCGGCTGAGCTTTTCATGTTCACCTTCCTTACCCAGTGTGATCATTAGCTGTGGCAACCAATTAAAAGTTGCAAAATGATCAGCGTTTGGTCAGAGACTACAAATAGAGAAGTAGAATAAATACTGGGCAGAATCAGAAAGACGGTGCATCGCTACTCAATAATTCAGAAGAAAGTGAAGCGTCTCCTTATATTCTGCATTTTGCAACTAACGTTTTATTTTTCATTACTCCACGAATAAGGTGTGATTTGATTGTACCTTAAGACGTTGACAGGCCTACTTGCATGGCTTACCTGCTGTGACTCACGTCCTATGCCATCTGCTATCACAGTTTTGACTATTGTCAGTTGTTACATCCTTCTTATTGAAAATCAATTGAAAATAGTTTCTTTAAAAAAATTATGTAGTGGAGTCTCAACGCAGCGTCAGAAAGAAGGGTGAGAAAAATTAGGTTTCTTTTTCCATGGTGTCGCCATCTGCTGGCTACAAAGCAATAAAAAAAACTTTCCTACTAACTCTAAATATGTAAGGCTGAAAGTTGTTCGGGAAAAAAGTCAAGGATGCTGTCGTGTAGGTGATAGAGGAAGTAATCAACTGCTTCATGGATAATTTTCCTTCCTTACAAAAATACTAAATATTGGTCTTGGTGTGCGTTTTGGACCCATCTGGGTCTGGACTATTGAATAGGTCTTAGTAGCTTTATTTCTTATTATAAACAGATGAGTATCTCTGGTAAGATAGGACTTTGCTATTGTTCTAAGATTTTGACCCTATAAAAGTCTGTAACGCGTCTCTTCCTATTCATTGGCACTACATACTGTAGACTGCCAACAACTGATCCACTTCATTTAATATGTGGTTCAGTTCATAGTAAATTCCTATATCTGACATGGGAAGCACTGTTCATAATGCATCCTCAATGTATTCAGCTCTACTTGCCAACATTATGTTTCCTTCCATCATGCACTATTCCTGTGGTAGGAAATTAATGTAGCATGTGGTTATAGAGTGAACATTTAAATTCACGCTTCTGACATACTTGATCTTAGTGCCAAGTTAGAATGTTAAAGCTTTGAAGCTTGGCACAGGTCCATTTGGCACATGCCCAACAAATGCACACCACTGAAAAACAAATAAATAGCCTAACAAAGGCAAGTGGCATGTGACGGATACAAGAAGGCAAGGAAGAAGATTGTGAAAATAGGAAAGGAAAACATGAGATTAATCAGTATGGGGGGGAAGAAATGCTGCAAATCTAGTATCTTTGAAGCGTTAAGTCACCTTATCCAAGGTCATAGTTTCCTCAAAACACAATAGGAAGGACTGAAGATGTCAATTTCCCCAAAAGATTAACTATTACAGGCTAAGTTCAGATGCAGAGTGATCTAGTACCAGTAATGTGTTACCCCCGCTCTACAACAGTTCAACAGAGTGACGTAAAAAGGGGAATAATCACAATGTAACCACCCAATACCCTGCAGGGCTCGAAATATTAATTTCAATGGTTTCTGAGCACTGTCGTCGTCATCCTATATTAATATGTACTGGTCTGTAAAGCTAAGTATCAACCACGTATTCACTGCATTAACTTCAACAGTGTGACTCAGTACTCTGTACAAAATCCATTTCCCAAATGTGATGTATCCCCGACGTTCACTAAACCACTTGTCTAAAGCCATTTGCTTTTAGCTGGAAAAACCCCAAACATATTGATTTTCATTCAGGATCTGTCTGCCTCTACACTAGCACATGTATACAGGAATCTCCTAGAGACACAGTGACTGCAAGCTACCCGCAGTGGCAGAATCAGTAAGAATGTCAGCGTAGAGGGCAGTCGAAGGTTAAAATTAGCGTGCGGAAGGCCAGAAATATAGGACTATACTAATTGCAATGGGATTTTTACTTACAAATATTGGAAGCAATCTTGTACTCTTTAAAATGGTTAAACTGTATCCTAAATTTAATTATGTGCTATATTACAATAAATAAAAAATACTCAGTCTGCTACATTGTTAACCGCAATTTAAAATAATATATACACATATATATATATATATATATATATATATTCAGAATATTTCATATTACATTCAGTAAAGTACAGAAGAAAGAGATGACAAATTGCCACATATCACTGTGAGTCATATATATATATATATATATATATACGGTATATGCATACATGTCCGCATGTAGACGTACAGAAAATAGTTCAATACTCAGATAAAAAATGTAATTCAGTAATTGAGTGTAAAAAGCCTGACAGTAATGACAAATTCTCGTCAACGGGGGCTAGCGAAGTATTAGCATATAGTGGAGGGGCTCTACAGGGTCAATGTCATCCTTAGATGTCATCACATGTAATTCAACCTAACAAGAGCAGATGGCAAGCAGAAGATTCTCCCCGATGCCCGTAGTCCTTTTAAAACATGCATATTTATACAGAGTTGCAGACTGGTGGTGCAGGAGGCTAATGGGCAGATATAGCTCGGCAGAGGGTCTCAAGGTTCTGTGATTATATGCGTTGACCCTCCTTCAGTTTCGAGGCCACATATTTTTCAGCCATAGCTAAGAAAACCTAAAATTTAGATGTAAAGTGCTTTAATGTTGTCTTACTGTAGACCCTAAAAGGTTCATAGTAATAGGAACTTTTCAGGGAGGCCTCTCCCACCAAACTGCTGTATAGAAAGCACTTCCAAAAATACAGCTCTCTTCCATACACAATTATGTGCATAGAGACAGACGCATATGGAGCTACCAAAAAATCTTTGACAACCCTTATATTCTGGGGGGACAAAGGATTAGCAATGCTAAAATCCAACATGTCGTACTTTCTTTGCTCCTAGAGCAGGCACTGGGTACAGCAGGGATGCCCACATAGTGTTGACATCATCGGAATCTGCTGACAGGTATCTCATTTTTTGGACCAATCAATTGCATATTACTGTATATGACAATTTTACTGGGGAGGAGGCACCACCAATTATGCACGTACGTATGTAATACAGCAATGTCCAGTAGATAATCTGTGTGTTAGGGCTCATGCGGACAAACGTATAAGTCAGATGTGCTCTATCTAATTTTTGATTGGACAGCACACTACCCATGTTATTCAGTATGAATATGCTCAGATGAATGATTTTTCGATTGGTCCGACTGGCCATGAGAAAAAATCCCAACATGCATACTTTCTTCCAAGTCTCAAATCTATGGGTGCGTAAGAAAAAACATCCGATTTTTATGGATACATTTCTATAATAAACCTAGAAAAGTGTACTTGATCTTGTACATTTTTTAATATAGATGTATAAAAACTGATCTCATATAGATGTCACATGGACATAAAAAAACGGACACACGGATGAAAAGAAGATGAAAATCGGCTGAGTTTTCCTAGATTTTTCATGCGCTCGATTGCAGCCGGCCTTCAACAAAATAAGCCCCAGACTGATACATTGTATCTGCGCAGACCCATTGTAGCAAACCATCAGGACAGGAGAGATTTGTCCTGCTGATGTATCAAGCTCATGAGGGAGTATCTACACTGAGTACAGCAGTAGCAAACTCTCACATGGGAGATGCATTAGGATTTATTCCAGGATTTTTCCCAATTGAAATGAATAGAAATCTTATTGAAAGAGCCTATTAAGCGGTTTTTCATCTGGATTTTCTCCAAATCCATGTAAAAAAATTATTTGAACATACCCTATCTTCACATGGAGATTTTTTTATTTGTTTTTTTTTTGTACCTGACATATCCAGTAAAGAAAGTTTTTTTATGGAAACATTTTTGCACATTCTTTATGCATTTTTATGTACGTAGCATTTTATTCTGCTTCAGTTGATCAATTCAGTGAAATTTGGAGTGTTTTTTTCCTAGTAGAAACGTCCCAAGAATTCTCTTTTTTTTTTACACAGCACCATGTGCAACATTGACGTGTTAACATCAATAGGATGTTTATTCCAGTGTTTTTTCATGTGGATTTTGGGAACAGATCCCACTCCAAGATCAACGCAAAAACGACTCAATGCGTTATCCTATTTCCAGAAAATCAGAATATTCATATACTTTTCAATTGTTCCCTTAGCATATAAATGTAAATCCAAGTATTGCACCATAGCAAAATGTGTCGCAAGAAAAAAAAATATTTTTGTTCATTCCAGAAAGTGTCAAGAAACAGTTCTAGTGATTACTATGTGATTGTACATTACTGCACGGATCAATAGCCTGCATCTATAGAATTCCTAAATACAATAGCTCTGTCTCTATCACTGGATAAGATGCCGCTCCTATTTTTCCATTTCTCTTTACTGTGGATGTAATCACAAGAAGATGTTAACCTTTAGATGTAATAATAGCTTGTGCAAGAACTTCACATATAGATTTGTTTTCCTTCATCACAAATGGTATTTCATATTTCTGAAGTTAAAAGAAGCAGACTACTATGCGGATGGCGAGAGGGGCTGCTGCCATTAGGAAGGGGCTCATTTTAGGAAAATCAAAGGTGAACTGTGCATTATTGATGATGTATGCTTGGTAATAAAGAAGCTATATGAATATATTGATAAGTCCGCAATATCTGCTAGTAGGTTCACCAAAGGCAGACAATACGAGTACATTAATAGCTTTACTTATCTCTAATAAGCAGCCACTGTTATTGCTGCAGTGATCATCTTCAGGTCTCCGAGCTTCCCTTACCCTCATTCTCACCTTCTGACCCTCCTATCCTACTCGCATTTACTTCATTTTCCTATGTGACCATCAAATCCCCTAAAAATCACTTTTCAATTGCTACCTTGTCAGCAGATTACATCAGCCCATCCATGTAAACAGATGGACGGACCGTAATAATATCTATGAAGAGAATTCAGGGTAGCTAGTAAGGAATATATATATATATATATATATATATATATATATATATATATATATATATATATATCTATATATCTATATATATATATCTATATAAAGACAGATCTCTCTCTGTGTATATATATCAGATAGGCATATCTATATAAATATAGATATATATATACTCTATATAAATATAAATATATATAAATATATACATATACTCATAGGTAGATAAATATATCTATATATATATATATCTACATATATATATATATATATGTGTATATATATACACACGTTTTCGATTTACTACCCGCCCTGAATTGTCTTCCTTGAAATTATTATGGCTCCTCCATATGCTTAAAAGATGAAAATCTGTGTGTATTATATATATATATATATATATATATATATATATATATATATATATATAATGCTTGTAGGAAGCGTTTCAAGTCTATAAAGTTCTTGAAGTAGCAATATAAGCTTGACTGTATCCTGGATGAGGCTTGTCGATTTTCCATAAATGTGGATGGTGGAAGTTGAGAAGAACCTTTAGTATATATTTCAGATGGCATGTCAGCCTAATTGTCATTGGCATAAAGTAAAAGAGGTACAGTAGACAAGATTTTTAGCATTTCAGTACAAATATAGCAGAGCCGAGATAAGCAATTGTCACAACTCATTTTTTTTTTATTCGACTGGAGGATGATCACTCCGTATAAAACCTGAAATTGAATAAGTTAATGGTTTTATTCGCAGTTCTATGGGAAGCCACAAATAACGTATCCTTTGCCATTTCGTAGCACATTGTCTGAACTAACTGAACTTTGCTGCGTCGACCAAGATGGCAGTATACAAACACAAGCTGAGGCTTACAATGGCTCCAGGAAGACTCTCTAAAATGTAACATTACAGGGATAAATAGATGTCTTTCAAGTTTATAGTTCCGTAAATATGTTTTTAGCTCTTCTGGTTTATGTGACAATAGTGCCATTTAGCTGCCAGTAGAGGGCAGTACATCATACAAAGATTGCACAAATGTGAGATTAGAGTACTGTGGATATTCCCATTGTGTTGCCTTATAAAAATAAGCTATATTTCTAGACCATACAAAGCATATGGACTGGTTGAAAAAAAAACAGGGATATACTGAGATAATAAAATAGAAGGAAGGTGATAAACACAGTGAATACATACATTTACATGGCAACGTAGAATATAATTTCAGTGCTGTTATCAATTCTTTAAAAGCTTTTATATTATGCAAGCAAAGAGTTTTCTCCTATGAAAGTATTATACAGAGGGGAGGCGAGCACATTTGTCTCCAGAAGTCTAAAACGTTGGCGTTTTGGATATTCTAGGGAACGTTACCGTGCCAGGATCTATGGTACTGATAACAATTATTTACTTTATTGCTCTGAATGGACAGAGTGTCCTCAGTTGCACTGATCTTCTCGCTTCATAACAGTAAACTGTGACGAGGGGAGGCGAGGGACAGGGACACAAAGCCGGACATAAAGGACGCATAGCTACAGCTGCAAGTGAGAAGAGGCGGCACACAGAAGAACACCAAGTATTAGGATGAACCAGCAATATTACATGCCTTTATTAGTAGATCTGTATTTTATTGTATTCCTATTGAGACATTCATACTTTATTTATAAAAAAATAATTTATGCAAAGCTCCTATACCTTTCAATTATTAAAGCACCACTCCTGCTTTTGTTTTATTGCAGCGCTGGAGTGGTGCCTCTAAACCACACGTGTCATACTCTGGCCCGTGGGCCAAATCTGGCCAGCAGGGTGGTTTTATTTGGCCTGAGGCACCAGAAACACCACCTCTATATCTGGCCATTATTCAATATGTTGAACTATGTGGGGCCCATTATTCTGTATGGAGGACTATGAGGGGCCCATTATTCTGTATGGAGGATTATGTGGAACCATTATACTGTATGGAGGACTATGTGGGGCCCATTATTCTGTATGGAGGACTATGAGGGCCTATTATACTGTATGGAGGACTATGAGGGCCCATTATACTATATGGAGGATGATGTGGGGCCCATTATACTGTATGGAGGACTATGTGGGGCCATTATACTGTATGGAGGACTATGAGGGCCCATTATACTGTATGGAGGACTATAAGGGGCCTATTATTCTCTATGGAAGATTATGTGGGGCCATTATACTGTATGGAGAACTATGTGGGGCCCATTATTCTGTATGGAGGACTATGAGGGCCCAATATACTGTATGGAGGACTATGAGGGCCCATTATACGGTATGGAGGACTATGTGGGGCCCATTATTCTGTATTAAGGACTATATGGGGCCCATTATTCTGTATGGTGGACAATGTGGGGCCCATTACTCTCTAAGGAGGACGATGTGGGGCCCATTATTCTGTATGGAGGACGATGTCAGACCCATTATTCTGTATGGAGGATGATGTGAGACCCATTATTCTGAATGGAGGACAATGTGGGATCCATTATTCTGTATGGAGGACTATATGGGCCCCATTACTCTATATGGAGGACTTTGTGGTGCCCATTATACTGTATACTGGTTGGCCCACAACTCTATCCAAGTTTTTTATTTTGGCCCTCTCTGTGTTTGAGTTTGACATCCCTGCTCTAAACTAATGTTCCTGCCCCTAGTCTTCTACTTACCAGGCGCCATCTTCGTCTGTCATTGGCACAGCTCCGGTCAGTCTCCAGCAGTTTATGACCTGCCGGATCACTCCAGTGTTGGCTGCCTGAGCTGGAAGTCTACGGGAGCCAGAACAAGGTCAGAATGAGGCTCTCATAGACTTACACTGAGAGCTTGTGATCAATACCTCTTATTTCTGGTCAGTATTCTGCAGGTTGTGACCTGCCAGATTGCTGCAGTGTTTGCTGGGTAATCTGGAAGTCACTACTCAATGTAAGTGTATGAGAGTCAGAACAAAGCCAGAATGAGAATCTCATAAACTTACACTGAGAGCTTGTGATTGTTACCTCTGACTTCCGGACAGTCAGATGTTGCAGTCACAAGATAGTGATGGAGGACTGGAGCGGCGTCAGGAAGAGCTGAAGAAAGCGGCTGATGAATATAAGACTAGAGGCAGGGAACTTACATTAGTGACACCACTCCACGGCTGAAATAAAAAAAACACTGGAGTGGTGCTTTAAATAATGGAGCCATAAAGGCCAAGGTGGTTGAGTCAAGCACTCCAATTCTTATTATAGTTATTTTTTTCTTTGCTTGAGTTTCACTTTATAATATATTTTGGCTGTAGGTTCGAGTATTGATAACACTAATCCAGTCTGTTCTTTAATGAATAGAGTATAACTTAAAAATCATTTTGTACTTTGATAAAAAAGCGAACTGAACTCCTTAAATCCAGATTAGCATTCTATGCTAAATTTGCATGCAACATGCAAACAAAATCATAAGGAAGAATTGCTTATGTTGTTCCCCCTTTTAGCTGGTGCAGCCTGGGAGCAGATCTCACTGCTGGGCAGACAGCGACCTTCCATTACATCAGCAGAGCACCTGTTGATATCAGTAGACACAATGTAATGCTCCACATTCCCTAAAAAGATCCTGCAGCTGGCAATAATTGGTGTAGCTTCATTAGTCAGCATTAATTATTTAAAGTGGACAATCTTTTCAGGGTATAGTCATTGAAATGGTTGCATATGACTGCCAATATGTTTCTGTCCCCCCTCCCAGGGACCACTATACCCCTATCCATGGGCTGTATGTTGGATAGCAGTTTAACCCCATTAAAGTGAACATGACTTTTTTTTAGCCTTTTTTAATCTTATATAACTCTTTTAATTGTTCCAATTAGAGAACCTTACACTATTTAAAAGCATAAAATCACATAAAAATATTAATTTTAAAGCTCCTGTAGTTCAAAAGTGCTAAGTATAAGTAGTCATTGCTGTCCCCATTGGGGCTCACAATCTAGATTCCCTATCAGTTTGTCTTTGGAATGTGGGAGGAAACTGGAGAACCCGGAGGAAACCCACGCAAACACAGGGAGAACATATAAACTCCTTGTAGATGTTGTCCTTGGTGGGATTTGGACCCAGGATCCCAGCATGGCAAGGTTTTAGTGGTAACCACTAAACCACAGTACATTTAATAAGTATGGCATATAACATAAGCATAAACAACAATAAGTGTGCCAGATTGATGAAAAAGAAGAGTAAAGACCCTGCCTTACAATCTACAAGAAATCAAAGTCTAATCGAATATTTTTTCCAACATTCAAGCCATGAGGTTTCTTGTTCTAGCACAATTCATCGGGTATTACAATTTGCTAGTCGTAAAATAATAGACTGAGTTGTTAAGCTTCTATTTTTTATGTCTTGGTGGTGTTCAACCAGGAAAAAATGAAATTTTCAAGGTCAAAGGAAGTCATGCTAAGATTTGAACCTAGGTTACTGGCAATAAAATTACTACTAACCTGTTCTGTCATCCATAACCAATTTAATACCTTGACTGCTATTTTTTCACTCTAGACTATAGTCTGCCTGAACATCTCTCTTTCGCTCTTCTTTAAGAAGATGACAGCAGCTTCTGCTAAAAGAGTTTTATAAGGAAGGTAGCTGACAGCAGAGCGCCTCTGATAAAACTTCTCTCATTTTCACTCTAAAGGTTATTTCTTCCGCAGTTGTGCTTACAGGTGACAGTTTACATGGTAGAAGGTCTTTCTTGTTTGTACCACTTGATGATATAGTTCTGCGGTATATCCTCCACAGCTGTAGACAGTAATAGGTGTCCAGGGATCATATCAGGTCACTGTCACTTTTTGTGTCTTTCTGTATTTTTTTTTGTCTTTTAATGTTATTGGCTGTCTGGATGGATTTTAGTGATGTGGTTACTTTGTTAATGGAAGTTGAAAAATCTGTCAATAAATAGGAGTGTTAGTTGCAGCTGAATAATCAATCATATAACATAAGATATAGGATAACATGGATGAGTGATTGTACGAGTCTTACAAAGTAGAAGCAATTGTGTATGTCAGCAGAATATCCTCAGGTTCACCATGATGACGGGTACATGTTACATAATATAATCAAGTAGAGCTGTTATTGATCTGTAGAGACCGAATCTGAATTTGATATACCTAAGTCACACTATGGATGTACAGATGGATATGAAGACAGATTTCTTAATTTATATTGATAATTATAATGCTAATATAATACTTAAAGATGAGGGAACCCAATCTTACAAGTTTGGCGTTTGTACTGGAGTTTCTGGCTCAAAAGTCTGGGTGTCACGGCGTTACTGCGACAGTGTGGAGCCAGAGGGTCACATCGTCGGATGGCTCCTACTCCAGCTCCAAGAAGAAGCACTTCTCCATCATTTTAAATGTGTTTATTTTCTTCTGGCAGCACAGGGGTTAAACTGCCATGTTGGAAATCTCTGTGTTCACAGCTGAGCTTGGTTAGCACTCGTTTTCCCTTTATAAGCTGGGCTCTGATACTAATCCTTTTCAGAGCTAGCTCTTGCTGCATGGCTAATGGAGGGAGAGGAGTTGTAATGAGAAGGAGAGTTGGAGGAGTAATCAGTGACTGTTGTTTGGTTTGCATTCGTGATTATCCCTTAACCTTCTCTACTTTGGTTTATTCCTTTACCTTCACACCCTGGTGCATTCCTGTTATATTTGAGTGAATATTTTGTGTGCCTGGAGTTTTTCTGTTTACCCTTGTCTGTGTTGCCCTGGTCGTCGGGTTAGTGTACTATGGTGCACTGTAGCGCCCATCTCTGAAAAGACAGAAGGCTAATTCAGGAGGTAGGGCGAGGGCAGAGGAACCAGCATCCTTACCTTCAGCGATATCCCGGGGAATAGGGCGTGCTAGGGTGCCCCCTAGCGTTAGGGACAGGGTAGGTGCCCCTGGTCCCGGATCTTTCGACAGCTGTGTCATGACACCGGGTCCCTATTGTTTTCAACGAGGTTCGGATTTTGGTTCAAGTTCGGGTACAGTTCTGGTACCTGACCCGAACTTTGGAATGAATTTTAGGTCGGGTACAAGAACCCGAAATTCTGCAGCTCCGCTCATCCCTACTTATAACTATATAATATATTATGGAATGCATCACCTATATAATTGTTGAGAATTATTTTTGCTCCAGGAAAAGTTATAGTGTAGAAATGAATTCTTATGTAAAATTTGTAAAACAAATACCATGAAGATAATCTTTTCCTACAAAAATATTGGCCGTTTTTGTGGAAGCAGACATTAGTTTTTCTAGCCAATGCAGGGAAGGATGTGGTATTGCATACTGGTCATGCATATAAAAGGCATGCTATGTAATAACTGACAGGGGACAGGTATGTCAGAATGGAAACCATACTTTCTTAGACTCTCTGTATGACGCCAATATCCTAAATTATGGCATATGCAAGAGAATTGCCTTGGCAATCCATTTACAATACAGTGCTTCCTGCTAATAGCATGGATCAACCCATTGTTCATACAGTGAATAGTTATTCATAATAACTACAACACCAACTATTCAAAACAACTATTCTCATACAAAAAGTGTTGAGATCACAGAAAGCAATGCATTATGATATTAAAGCTCTCATCTATCATTTCTCATAACACACCTGTTGTATCCTTTCTTCTGTTCCCCAAACTGCTGTTACCAATCAAGATGAGTTTTTTATCTTAACAATCTAACATAAAAACTGGTTCCTTTATTCCAACACCCTGTGGAAATTCTTTCATTGCTCAAATAAAATGCCATATTAAACATCAGTCGACTTAAAAAAGGATTTTACTTGGCTTTTGGAAATAGCAAACCTTGACTTTGTCCAATTCTAAAGCCATCCAAGTGTGTTGTGTCATTATGACATAGTGTGTCAAGGATTATGTGTTTTTTGAAGAAGGAGACAAAAATTAAATGAACTTGTTTTAGATATTTGAAGCATAAAGCTTCAATTATTTCTGTCTGTCTATTTATGTGTCTGTCTGTCTAGCCACCTATAGTAATGAATCCTTAAGTTTTTATCTTTCCCATGACTGAAGATCACATGCTTTTTAGAACAACATGATTTTGCGATTTGCTGTTGATATGTGTCATGATATGCTGTATGTTTCTTTTTGTCGCCACCTAGTATATGTAATATACAAATTGCAGCCTGTCCAGAAATTTTCTAGCACGCAATACATTACTATAGTTATACCAATATGAAGGGCATAAAACAACCCCAAACACCATGAGCATATTAAACCCAAAATGTATTTATTAAATGAACAAAATATAAATAGCTAAAAACAGAAACAGGTGCTTCTATTTAAATATAGGGATACGCAATACACAATACCAGCTGAATAAGCATCTCATGAGGCAGTGTTGAAGAACCATATAAAATGGTTATATGTCCGAACCAATGTGAATTGAATCATATCAATAAATATATAAGTACAAGGTCCATAAAAAAAAATTACATTAGATGCTGTTGATTGTGTGCAGTCCCCGCCGCCCCAACGCACGTTTCACCATTTCTTCATCAGCCTTCATCAGGCTATAATTAAATGTACAATTAGATAGTTCATGTTTTCATAACTTTCGTTGTTAAAGAAGCATTCCAATCAAAGTTTTTATCCTCTTAATACATTGTATTCATCATATTATAAAAAACTGTGTACTTAGAATTGATCATTTTGCTCTTCTACCCAGTTAATTAATCTGTTTCCATTAGGTCTATGAAATCATGTGATTAAAAACTGATTAGCTGAATCCTTCTAAGCTCTATGTAGAAACAGGAGGTCAGTTTTCCATGTATGACTCATAAGTCCCTGCAAAAGTCCCTGGCAAGGAGGAGGAAGGATCAGCTGGATCAGGAGTTGAAAAAGAGAATTATAAATGCAGGGATTAGAGAATTCCTGTTTCTACATAGAGAGAAGAAAATAGAAGAATTTATTGGGTAGAAAGGCAAAATGAGCAATTGTACGTACACAGTGCTATATAATATGATGATTGCAATGTATTAAGAGGAAGATACCTTTGATGGGATTGCTTCTATAAAGAGTACCAATCAGCAATCTGGAGCTGCACTTTCTAGTAAAAGTGGGGCCTGAACTTCCAGGCTGTGGCACCCAAGCATGCAGAGCTGGATCCCTAAAACTTTTATAATGCATGTCACTGACAAAGATCTTTAGTGCGATACCTCACTCTTTGAACTAACCCAGCTTTGCTGTATCATTTACTAAGTGGATAACTAAAGCTAACATCATGAGAGTAGTTTTGTGTTCGATAACCGCTTAGTAATTGATGCGGTAACACTAGGTTAGTGCAAAAAGGAAGATCTTACAATAACATGCAAGATCTCACACTTTTACTGCGTGAGAAGAAGAGTTATAAGATCCTTCTTTGCATTTCAGGGTCTCACAACCAAGAAATTCATGTCGGACTTTTGCTAGAAAGCCAAGCCCTTTCAAGAGGCTTTAGGAAGTGTTCTGAACACTTTTGACAATAACTTATGCTTAGAAAAATAATCAGTTTGGGGGCTTTAGGAAGTGTGCTGCACACTTTTGACTATAACTTATGTTTGGAAAAATAATCAGTTTGGGGCTGCCCTTGTGGTAGATACACTTCCAGCTTTTGATGATCACACTACCAAATATCATGCAAACTGGGTAGCTTTTGTTGAAGTTTGTCAAATATTGAAGCCTTGGCATTTTGAAGTCCTCTTAGCTCAACTCTTTCCTCTCCTACTCTTGTCACCCTCTGTCATTAAATCATCCCTTGCATGACTACAGGATATCTGTAGGTGATGTATTTCTAACCAGATCCTATTTTATTGATAATTACTTTCATATAAAACTAAATGTAAACTGATGCACCTTGCCATTATTGTAACCCAAAAATTAAAAAATAATACTGATGACATAATCAATATATTGCGAAAAAAAATAAAGTCAATAAAACTTAAAAGTGAATAAAACTTAAAATAGTCTTCATTAATTTTACATAGATGACTAATCATTAGGGTATAAGCCATATATATATATATATATATAATTATATATATTTATATATATATATATATATATATGTATATATATATATGTATGTAAACCAGAGAAAACCCTTTAATCTGTCTAGCATATGCTTTATTTGGTATTACAGCGGTAATAATACACTTTGCTTATTTTATAACTAGTGCTTCATTATCAGTATAGCAGTTTATGTCGGTTTTATTCAATCTATTTAATAATTGTAACTCCTGAATACCATGAGGCTTGAATACTTTTTCATAAATATGTTGTGAAATTTTTATTCATACATGCAAATGTGTAAAAAAATAATCAAAGGATGACATTTTTTCTTGTGCTGCAAATCCCTTTGAAATTGTGCTGGGTTACAAAACTCAGAAACTAATTTGGAATGGATTTTCATCTAAAGTCATACAAAATTACATCCATTTTTGTTAAATAAGTGCAGGGTAATGAACCAGAGAGAACTTGGGAAATTTTGAAGTAGATATATTGAAGTATAATGCAACTTCTGCAATAATCTTTAGTCTAGACTTGTCTCTGATTATAGGTCTATAATTTAGGGATGAAAGGTCATTATATGTAAGAGAAATATGGCAAATGGTTTTCTGGAAAAACATCACAACATTTAGAGCTCCAGAGATGTTCTCTTTTTCACTGAAGAACTGTACTTCTGTTATTCCTCTTGGAAAGCATATAATATTTCTTCCAAAAGAAACAGACTGACATCTATTGGAGTTAGTCTGCCTAGAAGTCAATGTCAACTCTTTAAGACTGGAGCTATAAGCCAGGCAATGCTCCCTAAGAAAAAAGGTATGCTAATTAGCTACCAACTAAGAAAAAAAGGACTATTCAATGTCATATATTGGAGATAGCCACTATATCAGTCAACAGGTGAACATTGACTGATATGATGGTTTGCTCCCATGCTGACACTACTATTGGAGTTAGCCACCATATAAGTCAATGGGTGAAAAATAGAGATAAGCGAACGAGAACTTAAAAGTTCGGGGTTCGCACCACCTGGTGCTAAACTCTGAACACAGACTTCTCCCAGAAGTTTGTTTTAATGTTCAGAGTTCTGGGGGAAGTCTGGGAGAAGAGAGAGAGAATTTTCAAGTTTGGGTCCCCATACATTTCAATGGGGTTCGGGTTCATGTTCAAGTTCGGGTAATATTATGGTACATGAACCGAACTTTGGACTAAAGTTCAGGTAGGATACAAGAACCTGAATGCGAAATGCAATGATCCATAAATAGGATTGTTAATTTCCATGAAATACTAGTCCTTATTTAAAAAGGCATGGCGGGAGAGCCACTCTCTTTAAATAGTTGTATGGGTGGAATGTGGTTCTTGGCACGTATGTAGTAGATATGTGCCATTTCTATTGGCATACCATAAATGTTGACCCCAGGTTTACCATTGTAGACCTTATTATATTGGACAAAATTAGTACCTTGATGACTTTTCTCTTCCCGATGTGTGTTGTTTGAGAGCAGTATATGTTTGTAATGAACTAAGCCTTTCCTTGTTTAATTCTCTGTAATACTAAATTATCCGGCAAATTGTTGCCCTAATTGTTTATATTGTATTTCTCTAAAACAAGCTGGGGCAATGGGAAGATTAAACAGAGCTGCGTTTGGTACAATTCACGTCATCACGAACGCACATGCTTTTCATGCCTAGAGTTATTATCGCTGATCGAGCCGTGATTGGAATAGTGTACACGGAAATCTATGCCATCAGTCACACATATGGAGACTGGCACTCTATGGACTCCTGATTGTGTTCACTTATTCTTTTCCTGAAGCTTTACTGCAAGAACCGGCAATTTATTTTTCAGCCTAGCAAGCAAAGTGCGTTAACCTCCTTCACTGCCAGAGGGATTTGTTTAAAGTTCTAAATCTATTGTACATTTTAATGGCATTGAAAGCCTGTTGCCTATTTTGCTACGATCTTTAAAAATCTATTATTTATATACGGAGTAAAATAAACAGTAATTGCTGGTGGGAGATATATAGTAGTAAATTATGCTGGTGGTCAATGGATTAAAAATGAGGTTGCGTTATAGATATGGGCGATTCAAACAATGCCTGCTCAGTAAGCGAGGAACATAGGCACATAGGCATGGAAAGGTCAAAACATAATAAGACAAATCCTTGGATGTAGAGTAAGTCGATTAAAAACAGATTCTGGGGTATAAATAAATGTTTTCAGATATTATTTCTACATTCATAGGGATGCTGCTTTGTGTCTATGGGAGCTGATACATTTTCCCTAAAATCCATTTTTTTCTATAAATATAATTTAGGAGGCCAGTTGGGTATTTATTCCAATCATGTATACAAGCAGTGATTTTCACATTCTATGAGACGTCTAGTAGAGAGAAATGAATCTGTCTCTTGGTGTTAATACGCGCAGGCCCCGTTTTGAGTAAATATAAAATGAGCAAACTGGGCAGCTGTCAATTCTTCTCATCTGTTTGACATTATTACAGGGTAGAACGACTGCCGTAGGTAACCCATTCCTGTTGCAGTCCTTGAGAGACATTTTGTAGCCTGCAATTAAGCACTTACCCTACAGAGCAGCAAATGACAGGCCTGCAGTGGTGTGCAGGGTGCCAGCTGGGGACTGTCCAGCTGTGTCATCAAAACATGTCCTAGAACTGTCACAGTCTCGGCAGCTCGTCCCGTTACTTCAAATATTCCTTCATTTTCATATCATCTGTGAATATCATCACAAGTTTAGCAGAAATCAGATGACTGCTTGAGGATTTTCAGCAGTATATGTAATCAAGTTGATTATATCTGCTTCGATATTGTCTGCCTTAAACACCAGTACTAAAAAAATCTAGAGATTGATTGTGCGAGGGAGAGGAGTAAAGTACCCGAGCAAGCACCCATCTGTGTAAATCTGATGCTGATGGATAGCAGAACTTGATAAGGGCTCACTTTCTATGGTTGTGCGTTGGGCACGGTTCCAAATACTAATGGAAATAACATATTTAGTCACAAGTAGTGTTGAGCGATACCTTCCGATATCAGGAAATATCGTATCGGATTGGATCGGGCCGATACCCAAAAAGTATCGGATATCGCCGATTCCGATACCGGAAACCAATGCAAGTCAATGGGACACAAATATCGGAATGAAAATAAACCCTTTCTTTCCTTGTAGGTTAATTCTACATGAAGTAAAACAACTAAGAATAATGTAGAATGACATGAAAAGCCGGCAATTCATCAGCGGCATTCACCGGTACCCGACAATTTACAACAGAAAGAATAGAGCTTCACACATAGATTAGGTAGATAGAACCATGTCAGTCACATATATATGAAGTACTGTGACAGTGTTGCTTACTGTACTTGTCATTTAGTGTAAAGGATTTATTTTAAAAAATATTAGTGTTTTCGTGCACCGTCTCTTTAAGAAAGCCGGCCGGCAATTCAGCATCTGTACCCGACAATTTATAATAGACAGAATAGAGCTTCACACATAGATTAGATAGATAGAAACATGTCAGTCACATATATATGAAGTACTGTGACAGTGTTGCTTACTGTACTTGTCATTTAGTGTAAAGGATTTATTTAAAAAAATATTAGTGTTTTCATGCACCGTCTCTTTAAGAAAGCCGGCCGGCAATACAGCAGCGGTACCCGACAATTTATAACAGACAGAATAGAGCTTCACACATAGATTAGATAGATAGAAACATGTCAGTCACATATATATGAAGTACTGTGACAGTGTTGCTTACTGTACTTGTCATTTAGTGTAAAGGATTTATTTAAAAAAATATTAGTGTTTTCGTGCAACGTCTCTTTAAGAAAGCCGGCCGGCAATTCAGCATCTGTACCCGACAATTTATAATAGACAGAATAGAGCTTCACACATAGATTAGATAGATAGAAACATGTCAGTCACATATATATGAAGTACAGTGACAGTGTTGCTTACTGTACTTGTCATTTAGTGTAAAGGATTTATTTAAAAAAATATTAGTGTTTTCGTGCACCGTCTCTTTAAAAAAGCCGGCCGGCAATTCAGCATCTGTACCCGACAATTTATAACAGACAGAATAGAGCTTCACACATAGATTAGATAGATAGAAACATGTCAGTCACATATATATGAAGTACAGTAATAGTGTTGATTACTGTACTTGTCATTTAGTGTTAAAATAAAGGATTTATTTAAAAAAAAAATGGCGTGGGGTTCCCCTTAATTTTAGGCTCTAGCGGAGGTTAAGCAGACAGCTGGGGCAAATGTTTGAAGCCTGGGAAGGGGGTAATACCCACGGAGCTTCCCAGGCTACTAATATCAGCCCCCAGCTGAATACCTAGCCTTTACTAGCTATTAAAATGGGGGAACCCCCCAAAAAAAATAATGTGGGGTCCCCCCTAATTTAATAGCTAGCACAGGCTAGGCAGACAGCTGGGGGCTGATATTAATAGCCCAGGAAGGGTGCCATGAATATTGGCCCCCTCCCAGGCTAGAAACACCAGCCGTCAGCCGCCCCAGAAATGGCGCATCCATAGGATGCGCCAATTCT
The DNA here is from genome assembly GCF_046119375.1 of Phyllobates terribilis. Taxonomy (NCBI): domain Eukaryota; kingdom Metazoa; phylum Chordata; class Amphibia; order Anura; family Dendrobatidae; genus Phyllobates; species Phyllobates terribilis. Next base: position 505,821,469 of record NW_027362762.1, read on the forward strand.
GGCACTTAGCCTCGCTCTTCCCACTGCCCTGTAGCGGTGGCAGTGGGGTAATAGGGCTGGGGTTGATGTCAGCTTATAATGCCAGATGACATCAAGCCCAGGTTAGTAATGGAGAGGCGTCTATAAGACACCCCCATTACTAACCCCATAGTCAAAGTTAAAGAAAAACACAACACCCAGAATAAAGTCCTTTAATTGAAATAAACACACAATTCTTTATTGTTCTAAATTAAACCATACTTACCATCACGCCCATTCCAGCTGAAGCCAACGATCTCCTGCAATAAAAGAAAAATAATAAAGCAACATCATCCTTACCTTTCAATGGTTCCCAGGACAGCTTCAGCTCTGCTACATCGAGATGACAGGCTGGACCGCAGCAGAATGCTGCCATCCAGCCTGTCATCCCGCAGACACTGAGAAGCGCAGGCATGCTTGCGCTCCTCAGTGTCTCTCTGTGACGTCATCCAGATGAGCCGAGTTCATGTCCAATGAACTCAGCTCACCTCATGCACGTCACTGACAGCGTGGGAGTATTCTCCTGCACTCAGCGCTTCAGCGTGAGAATTCTCCCACGCTGTCAGTGACATACATGAGGTGAGGTCATGTCCAATGAACTCAGCTCACCTCATGCACGTCACTGACAGCGTGGGAAAATTCTCACGCTGAAGTGCTGAGTGCAGGAGAATTTTCCCACGCTGTCAGTGACGTACATGAGGTGAGCTGAGTTCATTGGACATGACCTCGGCTCATCTGGATGCCGTCACAGCCAGACACTGAGGAGCGGAAGCATGCCTGCGCTTCTCAGTGTCTGCGGGATGACAGGCTGGATGGCAGCGTTCTGCTGCGGTCCAGCCTGTCATCTCGATGTAGCAGAGCTGAAGCTGTCGTGGGAGCCATGGAAAGGTAAGGATGAGGTTGCTTTATTATTTTACTTTTATTGCAGGAGATCGTTGGCTTCAGCTGGAATGGGTGTGATGGTAAGTATGGTTTAATTTAGAACAATAAAGAATTGTGTGTTTATTTCAATTAAAGGACTTTATTCTGGGTGTTGTGTTTTTTTAAATACTTTACTAGAAATTCATGGTGGTCATGTCTAATATTGGCGTGACCCCATGAATTTCGGGCTTAGGGCCAGCTGATAATGCCAAGCTGGCCTTAACCCCTTTATTACCCAGTGAGCCACCGCACCAGGGCCCTGGATGAGTTGGGTACAGCGCCAGAAGATGGCGCTTCTATGAACGCGCCATTTTCTGGGGCGGCTGCGGACTGCAATTTGCAGCGGGGGTGGCCCAGAAAGCTTGGGTCTCCCTGCGCTGCGGATTCCAGCCCCCAGCTGCCTAGTTGTATCTGGCTGGGCACGAAAATAGGGCGAAGCCCCACGCATTTTTTTTTTTAATTATTTCATGAAATTCGTGGAATAATTAAGAAAAAAAGGGCTTCCCTATATTGTTGTGTCCGGCTAGGTACAAATAGGCAGCTGGTGGTTGGGGGCAGCCCGTTCCTGCCTGCTGTACCTGACTGGACACAAATATAGGGCGAAGCCCCACATAATTTTTTTTAAATTATTTCATGAATTTCCTGAAATAATTAAAAAAAAATTGATGTGGGGCTTTGCACTATATTTGTGTCCAGCCAGGTACAGCAGGCAGGAACGGGCTGCCCCCAACCACCAGCTGCTTATTTGTACCTGGTTGGACACAACAATATAGGGAAGCCCTTTTTTTCTTAATTATTCCATGAATTTCATGAAATAATTAAAAAAAACAAAATGTGGAGCTTCTCCCTATTTTTGTGTCCAGCCAGGTACAACCAGGCAGCTGGGGGCTGGAATCTGCAGCGCAGGGAGGCCCAAGCTTTCTGCCCCCCCGCTGAAAATTGCAGTCTGCAGCCGCCCCGGAAAATGGCGCGTTCATAGAAGCTGGATGCTGTACCTGGCTGGCATACAAAAATATGGCGAAGCCCACGTCAAAAGTTTTGGGAAAAATTAATTAAAAAATAAATAATAATTTAGGGACTGCATCTTTATTAACTCCTCAAATGTCATTTAGTGTTAAAATAAAGGATTTATTTAAAAAAAAAATGGCGTGGGATCCCCCATAATTTTAGTCTCTAGCGGAGGTTAAGCAGACGGCTGGGGCAGATGTTTGAAGCCTGGGATGGGGGTAAAACCCACGGAGCTTCCCAGTCTACTAATATCAGCCCCCAGCTGAATACCTAGCCTTTACTAGCTATTAAAATGGGGGACCCCCCCAAAAAAAATGACGTGGGGTCCCCCCTATTTTAATAGCTAGCAAAGGCTAGGCAGACAGCTGGGGGCTGATATTAATAGCCCAGGAAGGGTGCCATGAATAATGGCCCCCTCCCAGGCTAGAAACACCAGCCGTCAGCCGCCTCAGAAATGGCGCATCCATAGGATGCGCCAATTCTGGCACTTAGCCTCGCTCTTCCACGCTGCCCTGGTGCGGTGGCAGGGGGTAATAGTGGTGGGGTTCATGTCAGCGCCAGCTGCCATGAAGCCCAGGTTAGTAATGATGGGCGTCTATAAGACACCCCCATTACTAACCTACAAAGTGTTAAAAAGAAAAAACACACACTACACCCAGAAAAAAATAATTTATTTGAAATAAAACACACAATTTTATTTAATTCTTAGTTTACTAAAAATAATAGTTACCTGTCCACGTTCCTGCGCTGATCTCCCATGCACAGCTGTCACATCTGGAGATGGTGACAGCTGTCATGGCTGCTGTAAGCTCACGCTGCCGGGAACACGTCCGCTCCCGGCAGCGGGAGCCACTGACTGAGGTCACCGGAGTGCATTCAGGCAGCGCAGCTCCGGAGACCTCCTTTACGGCACTGCTATACCGTGGGAATTTCTCACGATACAGCAGGGCCGTAAAGGAGCTAACCGGAGCAGCGCTGCCTGAACTGCGGTGAACCCTTACGGCCCCGTCATTCTAGCGGCGGCAGCGGTTCAGAGCGGTCACATTCTATGTGGCTGCTCTGAACTGGAGATCTTCGTGGGACACTCGTGGACTACTACGGAGGGGTAAGGATAAGGTTGTGGTTTATTATTTTATATTTTATTACAGGAGATCGATGGCTTCGGGGAATTAGGTGTCTAGGTGAGTATAGGTGTAGTTTTTTATTTTTTACTTTATTTTAGGTGGCGATCGGCGGGGACAGGTAATGTATAAACTAATTTATTTTAGGTAACCACTGGCCACCAATGACATGTATTTAACATTTATTGGGGACACAGTAGGGCAATTTAAATAGCAGGATCAGGCTGATGGGAACTACTGCTCCCATCGAGCTGATCCTGCTGGCAGGAGTGGACGGGGGACAGACATAGGCCGATGGGAGTAGTAGTGTCACATCGGCCTATGTCTGCCTGCACGCACAGACACCGCGCACACCCGCACAAACATCGCACACACACCCCGCACACACACCCCGCACACACACCCCGCACACACCCGCACAAACATCGCACACACACCCCGCACACACACCCCGCACACACACTAATCATGACAGGTCTGGGAGGTGAGGCTGACCTGTGCGGCCGTGGGAAAGTTCATGTGAGTTCATGCAGTCAAGCATGAACTCACATGAACCCTCTGAGGGCACCGCGGCGACTTCAAATGAACAGCTGATCGGCATCACCTGATACCTCAGCTGTTCATTTGAAATAACCGGCGGGAAAGCGCAGCACAGAACGGGAAAGCCGGCGGTGAAGTCTTTTCACTGCCGGCTTCCCCGCCCGGGTCCTTCGCTCCTTGGTGCTGCGCTCCCCGCCCGGTCCTAATTTACGATTGGGATTGGAGGTGGCGAGGGGAGCGGAGGATCGGGTGGGAGGCTGCGGGGAAGCAGTATGGGGCTGTGTGATTGTTTAAAAGCTGGCGGCTTTTTACCGCGCGCCGGCTTTTAAACAATCAGGAGAATTCTCCCCCGCTGGGATGGCATTCTGATGACAGGCTGGATCGCGCTGCCATCCAACTTGTCATCCTTCACAGACACTGCAGAGCGCAGGCATTATGGGAACTTCCGATTCCGGTATCCGATATTGTAAAAGTATCGGAATTAAGTATCGGAATTCCGATACCGCGAATATCGGCCGATACCCGATATTACAGTATCGGAATGCTCAACACTAGTCACAAGTCTCATTTGCTCAAAACATTTTAGAATTGTGAAGAAACCTGGTGGTGTCTTTAACCTTCACAGAGTCAAAAGAGGGGTGGGGGGAATTTATCTAAAGATAAACCCAATTTTTTACAGGCTTTCATTCATTTCTTATTCAACTGTTATCAATTATCTGCTATCTTATAGTGGCAAAAACATCTGTATGAAGGTAAGCACACAGGTCATTCTGGTGGATGTGGGTACTTAGAGTGGTGATGTCCAACCATAGTGGTCCAATGGCAATATTGTCAGTTTTGCCACTCATAAAGGCACTATATGATGTAAAAGGGTATATAAGTAATATATAGTATATTGACAATACAGTATATGTCATGGGTATATTGTGTTCATCCAATTCTTTCACTTATCAAAAGTGCTAGAAATAAGGTGGCCACACATGCAAATGGCTGCCTTCAATATAGTTTCTGGAAGTTACAGAAAGAATATGGTGTTTCACAACTCCCTTAAACTGCAAAAGAGGATGTTGTGCCCATACAGTGGGTATGGAAAGTATTCAGACCCCATTAAATTTTTCACTCTTTGTTTCATTGCAGCCATTTGGTAAATTCTAAAAAGTTCATTTTCTTCTTATTAAAGTGCACTCTGCACCCCATCTTGACTGAAAAAAAAACAGAAATGTAGAAATTTTTGCAAATTTATTAAAAAAGAAAAACTGAAATATCACATGGTCATAAGTATTCAGACCCTTTGCTCAGTATTGAGTAGAAGCACCCTTTTGAGCTAGTACAGCCAAATACTTATTTTCCCCACTGTATATATGCAACTTTGGAGCTCATGCTATACTTTCTCTCTTTCTTCTAGGGATTATTGTAACAAAGACCCAGGAAGGGTCGAAATGTCTAAAGTCTATGTCGCTCACCTTCCCAGCACCATTGACATTTTTTGCAAGTTTGCTTTGCACTAAATAAAATATACTGCTATCTTCATAGCCAATAGAGTGCAGTGAATTACCCAACCTATTCTTCTAAATTTCACACAAGCCTGAGATATAAGATGCAGGGAATAAAATGGTACCAGTCATGGTAAACACTAAGCATGATACCGTAAATAGCCATCATTTTAAGTGTTAGTTCTTACATTTATAGTAAGAAGATAAGCAACTTTGTAATACATTTTATCAAAAATAATGCTTCTTTCTCATCCTGGATCGATCTTTTACTCTCTTAGAGTAAAATCTCTAAAATGTCTATTCAGTGGAAACAGATTTTGCCATTACTGAGATAGGACATGGTAGTTGGCCCTTTTAAAACTCTATGAACAATGGAGAATAGTGAAGGAAGATGAGCTGGATGCAGACATTCAGCTGCAAGTTCTCCTGAATGACAGTTACAGTCCTCCATAGATCTTTATGAGCAGTAATTTATCTCATATTTCAGTAATTGGAAAATCTGTATTCGCTGAAGACACATTTTATCCTTGAATTGAGAATTTTGAGAATGATTAGTTCAGGAGGAGAAAGAACTGGGTTTCTCTAATAAGATACATTACAAAGTTTCTAATCTCCACATGTGCTAATCAATTATGGAAAAAATAGTAAATAAAGCAATGATTACTTTTTATCAGCGTTATCTTAATTTCTCCTTTATGTTGTCTACAATAAATATTCATACAGTTATACAGTGTACCTCTTTAATGGCGTCAGTCTTATGGTTGGGTAGCCTCAAGAATAACACCATGGGTATCAGCTCGTACTTTAATGTACTAAGATATATTCACACTATGGCTTCATTACATGATAGGCTAACTGACCCTTGCTTTAATGGTAGCATTGTAACTAAATTGTTGCTCTGCAGCTCAGTGGTTTTGCCTTTGTTTTGGGTCTGATATTCTACATATTCATTCTTCTCCATATATTTGCCTGGAAGTCAAATTAAAGGGGTATTCCCATCTTCAAGATCCTATCCCAATATGTAGTAGGTGTAATAATAATAATATTATCAAATACCTCCAATTAGAAATGTAGTATCGTATTTTTGATTCACTATCTCTCTTTCCTCATGTGCAGGCATTGCAGGACCTTAGGTAGCCATGGTTACGTCCACTGATAAAGTCACAGTTAGTTAGCTAGTTGCTAGTGGTCGTAACCATGGATACCTAAGGTCCTGCGATGCCTGCACATGAGGAAAGAGACATAGTGAATCAAAAATACGATACTACATTTGTAATTGGAGATATTTTCTAATATTACTAATATTATTACACCTACTACATATTGGGATAGGATCTTGAAGATGAGAATACCCCTTTAAATGCACTGGAGATAAGTTGATAAAATTCGCAAGAAAGTGTAAATACTTCTTATCCCTTTTAAATCTATAACTAAAGCCGCCCAACTTAATTCACGACAGCTTCTTGGCTGCCAGACATCAAGGTTCTGTTGAGTTGACAGGCAATCAATCAATTAAATACAATATAATTCAGGAAGTAAAAGTGTTTATTGCAGCAGGTTGTCAATGAGAAGGGTTGGACAATTTTAAATAAAGCTTAAGTTAATTGGACTTGCAGAAACAATCTCATATAATGAAAGGCAGGGTCAACATAGCTGTATGTCAATCTTAAAATATATATTTTACCCAAAGTGGCAGGAGTGTTGTTACAGAGCAATCTGGGGCTGCCTATTTTAGTTAATAAGAGAGTGGCTAGCCTCACAGAATAGTGATTTTATTAAATGTACGTTATAGTGAAAACCACTCATAAGTGCTCATGGTGTTCCCGGTGGGCACAGCTTTCTACCAGAGTCAAGCTCAAGCTCCAGATTATGGAATCCTGGCATACAAAGCAGTACTTCACATCCTTCCATGGCCATTCTTGCCGTGACGATCTCACTCTTTCCATTGACCCAGCACTGCCACATACTTTACTAAGCTGCTACCAATCAGTAACATTGTTTTATTACAGCTCTGTTAAGTGCAAGGCAATACTAGGTTGGTGGAAAAAGCAAGACCTCATTATATCTCAGAATTTTACTGTGAGAGCAGTCACAGAGGGTTGTGGGATCCTTCTGCATGCCAGGATCCCACAGCCTAAAAGTTCTGGTCCAACTTTGATGGAAAGTTTGACCCTTTTGGGGGCATTAGAAGCATTTATAAGCAGTTTTGACTATAACTTACATTTAATAAAATTACCATTCTGGGGCTGCACCTTTTTTTTTATTAAAGAAGCACTCCTAATAAGTTTTCTATTGATTAAATGTATTTATATGTGCGTGTAATGTGTTATTATATTATACTCACCTACCACTGCTGTCTCCAGTGTCCAAAGCCTTTTTTCTGTGCTTCTCAGTTACGTCACCACCATTGCGACTAGCTCTATGCTCTATGCATGAGCCGGAAGTCTTCTTTACAATGTAAGCCTATGGAGTCTCATTCTCATGCGCTATAGAGTTACAGTGTAAAGTCACTCCCGGGTCACGCAGAGTGCAGCATCACCTGGATAGTCTGCAGAGCGGTGATGTCATGCAGAAGAGGAGTAGAACAGCGCTGGACAACGGCAAGAGCAGCCGTAGATGAGAATATTAATACACTCACACTACATTACATGGATATACACACATTTAATAAATAAAAAAAACTTAATGGGAGTGCTCCTTTAAATAAAAAGGGTGGTCCCAGATTTGTGATTTGTGTTACTTTTTAAATTTTTTTGCCCAATTTAGACTAAACCTGAAGCAATTTTAGCTAAACATAAATTGATTAAAGAGATGACCTCATGTTGCCTCTTGAGCAGTTCAGAGCAATGCAGTCTCCTATGTTTCCTAACTTCCTGGTTTCTAACAGGGCAGGCACTTCTCCTTGAATGACAATAGTGGAGAAGAGTAGAACTACAGCATTAAGGCCCCGTCACACTAAGCGACGCTACAGCGATCTCGACAACGATACGACCTGTCAGGGATCATTGCTGCGTCGCTATGTGGTCGCCGGTGAGCTGTCAAACAGTCAGATCTTCCCAACGACGAAGAAACGATGCAGCGACCCGTAACGATCTGTATAGCGATGCACGCCTATGTGTTTCTGTTTCTGAGTCGTCAACAAGGTCGTTGGTAAGGTGTCAAACACACCGATGCATGCTACCCAGCGGGCTTCAACGATCAAAGAAATGTCCAGACCATTCCGACACGACCAGCGATCTCACAGCAGGGGCCTGGTCGCTGCTAAGTGTCAAACGTAGCGAGATCGCTACTGAGGTCGCTGTTGCGTCACAATACTTGTGACTCAGCAGCGATCTCGCTAGCGATCTCGCTTAAGCCCCCGTCTCACATAGCTATATCGCTAGCGAGATCGCTGCTGTGTCACGGTTTTGGTGACGCAACAGCGACCTCACCAGCGATGTCACTATGTGTGACACTTTGCAACGATCAGGCCCCTGCTGTGAGGTCGCTGATCGCTGCAAAGTGTCCTGGACCATTTTTTGGTCGTTGGCCTCCCGCTGGCCAGCACACATCGCTGTGTGTGACCAGCGGGACCAACGATCAGGCTGGTATCCATGGTAAACATCGGGTTACTAGGGGCACACACGCACTTAGTAACCCGCTGTTTACCATGGATACCACTCTGCTACGGTGCGCGGGAGGTTACCGTTCACCTTAGCAGAGTCGTATCCATGATAAACATCGGGTTACTAAGTGCTCGCAAGCCCCTAGTAACCGGATGTTTACCATAGTTACCAGCCTGCTCCTGCTTCAGCAGGCTGGTAACTGGGAGCAGGACATCGTGGAACGATTCTTTCCACGATATCGCTGCTCCCCTGATCGCTGGTGAGCCTGCCTGTTTGACAGCTCACCAACGATGTATTAGCAATGCAGCAACGATCCCTGACAGGTCGTATCGTTGTCGGGATCGCTGCTGCATCACTTAGTGTGACGGGGCCTTTAGTGTGACGGGGGCTTAAGTCAAACTTTGTTCAGCACAAGTTCTGCTATTACACATTCAGACATCAGTAGTATGTTCTGCAGTCCACACTGATATCACTGTATTTACACATAGAGATAACAGGGCATTTGAATGAGCACAAAGCTCTGGACATTGAGAGTCATGATAAGGAAAACTGCTCTGAAACCTACAGGCTGGTTATTTTGCAAGAGTCATAACATCATCTCTTCAGAAGATGAGAGTGATGGGAGGGAGGTGAGCTGCTAACTGCTGTTAAGAAATCAATGGGCTAGATATAGCTGACTGGGATGTTAAGAGTTAACTACTCAACTGGAATGTAACTACTGGACACTCTCAGCCACATTGTGGAGGCCAAGCATGGAAACAATCTGTACATTATAAAAGATAAAAAATGTCATTGCAGGAAAATAAGCGCAGATAGGAAAAGCAAGTCAATTGCAAACTTGCTTATTTAATTCCAACTAAATCATGAAATCATTTTAAAAACTACCTATTGCATCTCTTCAGAAGATGAGAGTGATGAGAGGGAGGTAAGCAGCTAACTGCTGTATAGAAATCAGTGGGCTGTATAGAGCTGACTGGGATGTTAAGAGTTAACTACTCTCCTGGAATGTAACTACTGGACACTCTCAGCCACATTATGGAGACCAAGCATGGAAACAATCTGTACATTTTAAAAGATAAAAAAATGTCATTGCAGGAAAATGACAGCAGATAGGAAAAGCAAGTCAATTGCAAACTTGTTTATTTAATGCTGTCTAACTAAATCATTAAAGCAATTTAAGAATGACCTACTTCATCTCTGCAAAGTAGAAAGACTTGAGCATAGAATGACTTTCTTTAAAAAATAAAATGATTATTTATTCCCTATAAGAGGCACTTAATAATGATTGGCAAAGAAAGGCCATTCAGTTAATCCAGTGTCATCATGTCCATGATCTTTGCATTCTTCACGGTAAAATCAAACATGTGGGTATAATTGCCAACACTGTTACAGATATTATGAACAATCCATATATAAGTGAATGGGCATCATGTGTTTTTAGCTATTTTCATTTTATTTGTAAATATTATTTTAGATATTTTGTTTCATTCTGGATTTACTGATTCATTCGAGGTCTTAAATAGATGGACTGAATATTCTTTGTATTGCTCGGAGATATCAGGTCACATCTGTTCCTTCACTCATTTCTTATTTTTAAGACCAATTTAACCTTTTCAAACATTTTGCATGAACTAAAAGGTTTACTGTATCAGTAAAAACCTAAAAGACATGATTAAAATGGAGCAATACCCCTCAACCTCCTTCAGATCCTGATTTATAATATGTGTTCTATGGATTCCTTTAAACTCCACAAGCTGATTTATTGGATAATCAATTCTTGTATCTGTCTTATACTTTCAAGTGATCCATCAGTGACACGCAGTCAATCTTGCTTGAAATGCAGAGCACAGTTTCTGTGCCACATCCTGGGAGAGATGGTAAGGGATGGCATCATTTTTCATTTCTTTCTGTTTATTTCCTTAATTCATTGGCTTCTGTATATTCCGCTTGTGCTAGTCTGGTGTTCACTTCTTGGACAACTATGTTAATTTCTAAATCTTTTACATAGAACATATGTCTCAGCAGAAGTCATGATTATTTGTTCAGAAAATACTTCCTTGAGAATCAAAATCCAAAATGAGTCCAACATATTTTAATACTGATTCATTATCAAAGAAAAGTAAATGCTATTACAAACCTCCATTCCTTACATTTAGCCCATTGTAATATTACTTTGTTACCATCGTAGGAATATACATTGGTTAGCTACTTTTTAAAACAGACTAAAACTTATATAGCACCCTGTCAACTTCAATAAATACTGAATTAGTGTCCTTGCTGTGAAAGATTGTCAATGATACTGCTGTATCTGAGCAAGGTTTATCCAAGGTATGTAGTTCTCTGGGAAATTCACTGTGGTCTCCTTACAATTTTCTGAAGGTGTTATGAGGTATATACATTAAAATGTTGTTTCATAATACCACACAGTATACAAATATTAAAACCGTTTAGAAACAAATTTTGCAATATCTAAATCATATCACCATATATTACACAAATAATAGCGCCATCTGTTCTATAATGCCGTCTTTATTAAAATACTATCATAGAGTACTGAGTACATAGAGAGATTAAAACCAGTGTCATACCTTCTCAAATAACAGTGCTAAAATACCAGAAGGCTCCTAATGGTGAAGGCCCTATAGTTTACTCATACAGCTGTAATGCAAGTGGTTGGATGCAACATATAGGGGAACACCAGGCAGGGACAATCAATGAGCTATATATTTCCTCAGATATGGCGGGAAATTGCAATAGTTATAACAATAATTAACAAGATGCAACAGGTATATAACAGGTAAATTATGCAATACAGAACATATAATGAGTCTTAAAGTTCACTTTAAACATTAGGGAAGCTTCTTGAGGATTATGCTTCTGTCCTCCTAACGGGTAAAATACCCGTTCCTGTGGGATCTACTGTAACAATGGCCCAAGCGGGGGACTCAAAGTCTTTCTGAAAGGCCGCAAATCCTCCTGACAAAGTCTGCCAAAGCACAATGGACCTCCTTTGCTTCAATTGAACCCCACCCTGTCCACTGCCCCAGCCCAGACCAACCCTTACACCATAAATCAGTGCTGGAAGCCACAACCCGGCTCACTCGTGCCTCACATTCAACACCACAAGGGTCCTCTGCCAGGCAGAGTCTCCTCACGGATCTTTGGTGCTTGACTTATGGCTGGTGACTCACAGGTCTTAGGAAAAGAGGCTGGGCTCTGGCTGTTGACCGGCGTCATCTGGGAAATGGATCTTGACTGGCACAGGTCTGAGATTCGGGTCTTGACTGGCGTAGTTGGACTCTGGGTCTCACTTGGTTCAGCTGGGTTCGTGTTTGTAACTGGACAGCAGCCCGCTGGCACACGCTTCTCAATCAGGCTTATCACTCTGGCAGCAGCGTCTCATCTTGAGCACGTCTGGGTCGCTTTCTCTTTTGGTGCCAAAACCCACTCCGGCTTGGTGGAAGACTCTTTATATTGAGGAACTCCGTCATCAAGGGCACCAGACTGGGTGTTACATCCAAACTCGCCCCCTCGACAACTCTTCCTCTTTTGGTTAGTTCCACATGGTCCCGATGAACAGTAGGTGGCAGCTTTCTCGCATCAATGAAACACAGTGCAGGGGGTTTTCAGCAGTATTGTCACCTCCTCCTACACAACATCAGCTATTCGGCCAATATAGTCAGTTGGTAAAGCAACATGCAAGAACTGTGGATCCTTTACTCCAGTTTAAATAATACTAACGTTTACATACAATATTGGAATTGAATATACACATTAGTTTGAATTATAATTTGTATGCTTCATAAGACAAGAAAAAACAGTGGTGTCATACTTAAACCACAGCCAGCTTTGGCATTTAAAACAATCCGTTTTTCTTTCTTCTCTTTATTGTCTCTTTACAGTAACCATTACTTTTTTTTCAGTGATGTAGTCATTTGTGGACTTATTTATTTTATTTTTTTATCAGTGATTTGTATTTGTTTGTAAAATAATTTTTGTGCACATAAAGCTTATTAATAAACTTTATTAATTCTTCATTGGGCAAGAATATAAATAAAACAGCAATTTCAATGTTTTTTGTGTTTTAAATTTTAAACAATTCCCCGTCCTACACAGATTAACTGTTCATTTTTTTTTATAGGTAAATCCGAGTATGGCGATACCAAACAGATATAGCTGATTTATGTTACAATAAATACACAATTAAAAAAAAAATCACTTGTTTTTGTGATCCCATATTCTAAGACCCATAAATTATAAATTTTTTCATCAGTGAAGCTGTGTTAGGGCTTATATTTTGTGTGACAAAACTTTAAATTTTATTGGTAACATTAGTCCATGAGACATTTAGATCACTTTTTATTCTAGTTTTTGGGAGGTAAAATGAACAAAATAACATAAATTATAAATGTATTTTATTTTTATTTTTAAAAATATTCACTGTTTGGTATAATTGACGTGTTATTTACTGTGCAGCTCAATACAATCACAACAATACCAAATTATAAGTTTTTTATGTTTTGCTTACTTTTGCGTAAAAAAAAATTACTTAAAAAAAAATTTGGTCACCATGTTCAGATACCCATGCATTTTTTATTTTTTTTAAAGACTGGGTTATGCGTGGTCTTGTTATTTTGTGGGACAAACTGTAGTTTATACTTATACCATTTTTGGGTACATATGACTTTTTAATCATATTTTAATTTAAATTTTTGGTTGGAGGCATAAACAAAAGAAGCAATAAATTTGACGTTTTTCCATTTTGTTTATAGAGTTCACCATACAGTAAAATTGAAATGTTAACTTTATTCTACAGGTCAATATGATTACAATATTTCCTAATGAATTCCTGTTTTTTTTTGTATCACTAGTTTTGCACAAGAAAATCACTTTTTCCTAAAGAACTGTATAAGTCACCCTTTTTTTGCATAACAAGCTGCAGATTTTAACTTTTTGTTCACTTTTTATTTAACTTTTTGTGAGACAAGATTAGTAGAAGCTGTAATCATGGCATAGTTTTTCATAATTTTTTTTTTACCGCTTTCACTGTAGATTAATAATAATAAAATGTTATACTACACATTCTTACAAATGTGGTGATACCAAATATGTGTATTTTTGGCGGTGGTTTGTTGTCACAAATAAACTATCTTTTTATTATTTAAACTCCGATTTGGATTTTTTTTATAATCCTATATGTGTATTTTTTACGCGTAAAAACTTTTTTTACAATACTAATTAGTCTGTCACAAGGACTTGGACATGTGATCCTTTGATCACATTGATAATACACTGTGCTACTCTACTATGTATCTAATGCATTATGTAGCCAATCAATGTATGACTGACAGTTTATTATTCTTTTATTTTCTTTATTTTACTTGCTTATATGGTGCTATTAATTCCACAGTGCTTTACAGACATCTTAAGACGTCACCTCTTGGAGGATCTTATAGGCCATGGCCCCACTATCAGTATTTGGTCAGTATTTTTTCTCAGGAGTGGGAGAAAAAATCAGGAGTGGGTGATAAATGCAGAATTGGTGACTTGTTTCTATTATACCTTTTCTCTGATTGTTCCTCACCTGGTTTTGGCTCCCAATCCTGAGAAAAAATACTGACCGAATACTGACAAAATACTGATAGTGGGGCCGTGGCCATACACTGAGACTTATAGCCAACACAGAGGCAATTTCTAGGCCTGCCTGTTGATATAGCAATCATTGGCACCTTGCAATCGCGCTACAGGTATGATGATGGGCTGACAGAGGGAGAGATCTCCCTCTGTCAAACTTCTCATATGATGCTGTCAATATCAGCAGCGACCTGTGAGTGGCTAAAGTGCTAGGATTGGAGCTAATTCCAGTCCCAGAACACGCAGCAGGAGTTTACCGGTATATAACAGACGAGCTCCACTGTTGATAGCACAGATAGCACTACTCATGTGCTTGTGCCATCACTGTGCTGTAATAACTGTTCAGTATATGGCCAGAAAGCACTTTCAATTTGAATGTAGAGTTATATCATTTTGTAGGAAGAGGTTAAAAGCAAGTTCATTTTTCAAAATCATATTTTTGATTCTAGACAATCACTTTTTTAACATGTAAGAATTATGCATGCAAACTAACTATGGGATTTCAGATAAGTCTAATAAAGGATGACTGACAAATGCTTATTAATCTCGAGCACGTGGTAATGCTATTAGCTTATCTAAGAAATTACTTTAGGCAAATTTTCAGATGTGTAAAATGGCAGAGAAGAAAAATGTGTATCCACGGCTGTTTTCCAAGATCATATCTCTGTTATATCTGTTTTGAAAACAGCGCATATTTTGAAGGTCATGCAAATGTTCAGAGCATCACAACATGGTGCTTTATAGATAATAAATAAGTGACATTAAAGTCACTATTTAATTATGTTATGTTAACCGGTGGTTGCCATTTCATCATGAGAGAATACTCACTGGGATTATGTGACGAGAGATTTATGTGTGGGAATGTACTACTGATATAAATAAGAATTCAGATCTCCACGTACAGTTCTCTAGTAGTAAATTTATCTTTTCCGAGCATACGAATATATTTTATTTAAACGTCAGTGAATTCTATGTATGAAGTTAATGTGGAAAATCAACATAGTGTGTATTGATTAGAAGTTTGGAAAAAAATGCCCATTATGAATTCTAACCTATTAACAATGTAAGTTCCTACATATCTTCCACAGAGATCTCAATGATTCTGTAACTATTCATATGATATTTTTTCCTGTACAGATTAATGGAATTAGGGTCTCTTATTTGCAAGTAATTTATTTTACCGCTTGAACATGCGTAATATGTAAATAAAGGTTGTTGGACCCTTGGAATAATTCTCCTAGTAGACCCAGAGAAATTAAGTTTGACAATGTACTCACACATAACTGTAAGGTGCCTGAGCGAGGTAGTCGT
Organism: Phyllobates terribilis; assembly: GCF_046119375.1. Lineage (NCBI taxonomy): Eukaryota > Metazoa > Chordata > Amphibia > Anura > Dendrobatidae > Phyllobates > Phyllobates terribilis. Next base: position 505,837,120 of record NW_027362762.1, read on the forward strand.
GGGCGAGCTGCTGCTTCTACTCCCTCTAGCACCCTACAAACCAAATCGTGTCCCCGTCCCAGTGTGCTGCTGTGTGTGGTGCATCACACTTACTTCTGGTCTGCAGGCCTCCTCTGACTCCAGGAATTGTTCTTCTGGAATCAGTGCAGCAATCAATCCAGGGGACACAGAATTCATAAAAACAATCAAACTTTTACTAGGTAAAAGGCAGTCTTTACAAACAGGCATCAAGGATAAGCCCCAACGGGTTGTCATCTTTCCCACAGGTACCTAGCACTAGGAATTCTTCTTCACCACTAGCAGTATATTCAGATTCCATCACCCTCTGCCTCTGAGAGTTTGAGTCCCTTTTCTCCTGCAGCTTAGCAGGCTGAGTGTGCCCAAGGGCCGCGTCATCCATCATGAGGTTTCCAGGCTGGCAAAGGGACTCTCACGGAGGGGTTCTTTGGCAATTCACTGCGCCGAGGTTTTAGGCCCACATTGTCCCTAGCAGCCTTGACCTACAATTGCAACCTGTCACCTCTCACTACTGACTGTCACTTCCTGAACTTGACACTAACTCTCAGTTCCCCCTGCCCCCATCTGGGCTGGCCGTTAACCTTTAACCATACCTAGCCTAATCTGCAGCCCCAGAGGGTTCTACCTTTATGAACACACATTTAACCCCTTAGAGTGTCAGGGAGCAGACCATCGTCTCCACCACTCCTACATAACAACTACATAACAACTATAGATAATTCAATCTTTTGAAATTCAAATTCACCAGGATTGAGATTTTTTTTTTAAATATTCGATTTGCATCAATTCCATAACTCCCTCTGCTTCCTCCTCACTAATATACTTGCAAAAGGTAAAGGAGACCTATTATGACCTGCTTTAAGTAGGACTACTATACGGACAGCTGTTGTCATTAGAGGTGGCAGTGCTCCTGTTGCTGCTGCTACTGGCTCCCACATTATTAGACATGTTTTTTATTTTTTTTCCTTTCTATTACCTAGTCCATTGTCATTGCAACTTTTTCTTTTACAACACTATAAGTAACTTTTTAACAATCTTTTAAACTCAACTTATTAAACTATTTCCAAACAATGCCTACCAAGAAATGTTAGGTAGGTAACATATGTAGGTAGGCACAGAAATAAAATGAGGCAGCAGGCCGAAGTATAGGTGTGGCTTGTACAGTTGTCTAATTTGACTAGTAAAACTGGTAACAAAAGCCGACATGCACAATTAAATGTCTACATCTAAAAAAAAAAATTTTTAAACAAAATTTAACCCTTCCTTAAAGATGAGATATGAAATTAATTCTAGGTAGATACACATCCAAAAAACAGCAACAGGGGGCGCTATACTGGTCTGGTGTGGTGCATATGAATGCCAAATATGACTAGCAATACAGATGTGATGAAAAAAATATTGTTTGTGACGAGCCCATTTGTGAGATAGACAGGTAAAGTTAAATATCTGTTTTTTGGAATATTTTCTTTTTTTACTTAAAAAATATATATTTTCCCTTTCACAAAAAGAATTGCACAAGAAATGCAAAACTTCAGTACAGTCGCTTGTGATAAGCAAGGTCAAGGTCTCTGACTGATACTGATTTAAGTATTTCTTTATAAAACCTATAGTGCTGTCTTGTTTATGCTTCCTATTGCATTAAGAATGAAGAAAAAAATGTGTATTCTTAATTTCAATGCATTAAGACTGATGCGAGCTAAACTATACCACTGATCAGTCACACTGCTAATGCCATATCTCCTATCGTTCTCTTCCTCTCTCAAACTACTACACTCATCTTCATTTCTGAAGTTGTCCAACACATTACTGTTTGCAATATTTGTCAATGTTTTAAGGCTTTCACTTCCTGTCTCTATTGCTGAGCTCTGAAGAACTCAAACTACCCTAATTCACACTAAAATTGCAATTGCCTTTCCTACATCGGCTTTTATACAGGCTATGACAGTCCTTCTTGATGTGGCTGTGCTTTACCATCTGATTTGGTAACTACAAGGCATCACGAGGAAGACTGGTCTTACCTGAGCTCATGTCATGTTTCTGCAGCTGATGTAATCTTCTGCAATGTGTAAAATGGAAGCAGACATCCTTTTAGTGATTCACACAAATTGAATCATAAATTCTTTGAGTTATTTGCCGGGGCTAGGTATTTAAATAAATTTGATATGAAGTCGATTCAAATCGAATCAATTCGTTAATATCATAAAAATTGCCGAATAATATTGGTTATAGAGACCACCAATATGACCAATGTTTGTGTAAAAGAAATGTATTAAAGTCGTATTATATCTTGAATAATATGTAACCAGAATCAAGTTAAAAAATACTATGACTTAGCTGTTAATCAAATACTGTATTTCCAGAATGCCAGTTTTCAGTTTTCTATTACACACAATTTGGTGACCTGTGCTTGGGCACATATAATGTGATCTGGGTGTGATTTATGATTTCACATGGACAGGGTCATATAGGGTCATAAGTGTTCTTTTTGTAATTTAACAGACGGAACTTATGTATTACATTACATTAAACCTGCTAACATAGGAGTTTTTTTCAGTTTCCCAGCATGGTTGAGGTGCTACATAAACTTTAAACTGCATTATTTCATTGTATAATGTATGAATTTTAACTCATTTACAACAGGAGCAAGGCTCATCGTGATAGCCAAAATTTGGCTTCTATTCAGATAGAATAAAACCTATAATTTAAATACAATAAGAAAATATCACAAATGATTAATATACTACTAGTAGATGAAATATAAATACATAACATGAATTTTATGTGAACATAACTCTGAAACACTAAACTTAGTATTAATTGTATAGCCAAAAAATAATTTCAAGGTAAAGTAGAAATATGGCACGTGTGCCTGTTGCCTACCTTTTGAAAGCTTTTCACAACTTTTCTCTGTTCTTGAGCATTCTGGGCACCACAGTCTAATATTCTCCTATTACTCTAGTACAGGGTACTTAGGACGTCTGTGACATTGACATTCGCTTTCCCCCTTGCACTTATGATAGACCAGCACTGATACTATACACAGTGTAGTCTGAAACTATGGTGGCCATTTTGCACACAGCTAAACAATGCTCGAAAACATTAGAACCATGGCAGCATTGGCTACTATGTATGGTCAAATGTTTACTTTGGACTGGAGATTTGCCTTAATATTAAACAAACAAGAAAAATTTGATAATAAAAATCAGAAAAGGACCTAGAACCCTTATTTTCAGTAGCAACCGAATATTAGATTGACGTACTACTGCTGCACATGCCTTTATTTTCAGAATAATCTGAATTTGAGCAGCATAAATTTTATGACGTGCTAGAAACATTCCTTAGAAAAGTTCTTCTGGTCACATGGTTGTAGACTTGTCAACTGTGCTTTCATGCAGTGACTCTTCCATTGCAGTACATCCTAAATGTGCGCTATAGTGTTACCTTCTGGTGATTGTGAAGGGACACTGGAGAATGTCAACCCATTGTTGCGCTCATGAAACCTGCTCACGAAGACACGTGTTTTGTGATGTAGGATGTTATCTTGCTGCAAATACCCTTTGGTAGTTGAGGACACTGTGGCCATAAAGAAATGCACATGGTCAACAATTAGTCCTCACATAAATACATCTTACCAAAGAGCATGAACGAAAAATACACAAGACAGAAAGGACTATTCGAATGGTATAGCTGAAAATGACACTTGTAAGTCTAGGCAATATTTTTTTTTCTATTTTTTGGTCAGCTAGAGTCTATTGTAGCCCTTTTCCTTTGCTTTTAGGTGACAGGAATGGAATGTGGTTTACTCTTCTGCTGTGACCCATAAGCTTCTATGCGTTATACTATTGAATGATAATCATTAGATTAGAAGTATATAATATATATATATATATATATATATATATATATATATATATATATATACTTCATTTGTAATACTGAACATATCTCTATTTCCAGATTTCATTACCGGTACTGGGTTCTGGTAGCTCCACTTACAGCTTATGTTCGACACCAGAGAAGGTGTCCTGTGTCAGCACATATGTAGAAAGAGGGCTTACTGACTGGATCATCTCAGCCTAGCCTCCTTCCCTGTACATATAACAGCTGTTGTCACGCAAGGTGTGGGAAAGACTTAGTGCAACACAGAGGGAAGAGGGAGAGGGAGCCCAGACTCTAGGGAAAGGGGGGAGTGGAGACCTCTTAGGATGATCTAGTGTCACCCTGTCTCCCCTAACATCCCTGTATTGGCTCTTGACCTATCGCCACATGCATGGCTCGCCCTGTCTTTCCCTGATGTATGACTAAGGCTAGGGAAGGGAGGAGATGTCCACTAAAGACTATAGACAACAGGGGTGGACAAACAGGGGGATATTGCTTAGCTTTAGATGAACTCCAGACAAATGCACACATGTCTTCAAGCTCCAGAGAGGACGAAGTACTGCTCTTGCTAAAGCTTTCAAAGGTAGTAATGAATATCACCAGCACCTCCCACTGAAACACAGCAGGTATTTATACACCCAGGCAGGGTGTTAATTAGCCAGAGTGAGGTAGCCGCTGGGTCCTAGAGACAGCTTCTAAGAAGATGTCTGTAATGCCAAACATAGAGATCTTCTGCAACCAACTGCAGGGCTACTGTCTGTCACCTCTGACACACCCTTGACAGCTGTGGAAGATAGGAAAGCGTTCTTAGCTATTGAAATGAGCCGGACAGCCAGACTTTCATGAACAGCGCTATTGATACTCAGATTCACTCTACTCTGCCATTCTCAGGCCAGAGGTGGAGCTGCATGGACCCAAAGTCATTGCTGATGTCTTGGGATGGGGCACCTTGTTAAGTACTATTAACTACTATGCTAAAATTTTAGGCATGTGTAGAAAAATGTTGTTTGAAGGCAAAGGGTAGAACAACAAATATTGATTTGATTTACATTTCTTTTTTGTTAATTCATTTTGCATTTTGTTAATTGATAAAAAATAAACCCATTAACACTTCTGTTTCTGAAAGCATTTTTACTTTGCAGTATTTTTTACACACTTACATAAGTTCTGAGGTAAAAAAAGAGTGGAGAACTATATGAAATGGTTACCTGATATCTCACCGCTCTCCCAGCAATGGTTTTCTTCTTGACATTGCTCCTTGATTGCTACAGTGTGTGATGATGTCTTGTCTATAGCGCATGGCTTATGTTAGGTTGTCATTTTTGCATAATCAGAAAAAAGGGATGAGCTGAGACCCTTTGTTCATAAGAACGATGGTCCCAAGAATGGATGTCAGCTATCCTTATCAGTCTCATAGAAAGTGGTTAGAGATGTAGGGCACATGCATGACCATAGCTTCATTCCTATGGAGGACTCATGACCACTGGTCTCATGACTGATGGCGGTAAAATCCATCAGACCTCCAGCTATCATACATTTATCACCTATCCTATGGTGTTTAATGTTTTCTTAGGTCAACCTATTTATATTAATGCAGGTATATGTGACATGCAGAAGTAGTGCTGTTGCTTCAAAAGCCTCCAGCAACTATAAGAGTTAACACAATCACAGGAGACAGGAAGTGTTGTGCTTCAGAAGCATCCAGTAACTACAGGGGTTAGCAGAGCCCCAGGGGGATTGTGGGGAACTTGTTTATTAGTCTGGCTGCAGCCGAAGGGAAAGGTGGTGTGTGTGATCTGTATCTCACAGAAGTGCTGGCAAGGGAACAGGATTCAAGTTAAGAGTGAAGTTGAGCACAGGTCAGATAGACTTCCTGAACTAGCAGTGCAGGGTATCATTGGGCAGGAAGATAAGGACTGGAAGGAATTGTGTCACAGGGATCATCTCCCTCCTCAAACCCCCCCATATCAATGCAGGATAAAGAATGCTGTGTACTATTGTGCTTTTGTGAAGGAAAGGCCTGTGGTTGTGGATGCAAAGAAGTGTGCTGCTAAAGAGACTGGATCTGTGCTGTACTGTGCTACTAAGAAAGACTGTTTATTAATGTGCCTTTAAGAAGAAGCTGTTTGTTACTGGAGCCTGTGGCTCAAGTGACTTAAACTGCACTGGCCGTGCGGCTTCATTAAATGCTACTGTTCAACTGTTCATGAGGACTCTTGTCAAATGTGTCTGGTCAGCAAGTGAATCCATCTGTGTCTGTGCCTGATGGTCAATACCCCTGTATGACTGAGAGAGCTGCAGTCTATGGTCGCCCTGAGTGATGTTTCCCCCAGGATTCCAAAGAATTCATGAAACCTGTCTCGCCCCTATCTAAACTTAGGCGGCGTGCACGTACTATGTATAGTTCATCAGAGATCCGAACAATGGACCTCATTTACCACATAAGAGTAATGTTAAATTCCCATGTCTCATACGGCAAGAGGGAGATATGACGGCCTCTATATGGTAAGACCCCTGACATTATTACCTCATATATTCGCTGGAGCCTGGTCCTAATAATACAAAGAATAAAGCTGTGCCTATAACATACTAGTGACATGGATCTAGTTTGCTGTACCTACTTATGCATCAGTCAGGACATGATAAAGTAAAGCAAAGAAAAAACGTAATATATAATCACCCTGGAGTGTGGTTGTCTACATGTACTAAAATATGTTGCCTAAATAATATAACAAGTTGTAGAAATAGCCCTGCATTTATCATGTATAGCCTTGAGACTATCATAAACACATGTATACATGTACAAAAATAAATCACCTGTCTCTATCTCTGACAGTCTATATTCTGGCCTTTAGTAAGGTCATGTATAAAACAAATATATGGAGCTTTTTTTATTATTATATTTCAATGCCATAGGCTTCATCTTCCATCTGACACTGTACCACATAAATGGTGGTGGCGATAAAGGCCATAATTCTCATTAATTTGCAAAAAAGCAAAGCAAATACATACTAAAAAGTGTTTATTTTTATTTCAGCGCTTATTTATGTACTCATAACTTTATATCTATCCACAGAATATCTGCAAGCAATCATATTACTCTGTGTGAATTATTATTAAATCTGAACTTGGACGTTTGTATCATACTGTGATAATTGATTGCGGCAGGGAAGACGTGGCCAGCATCAGGCATTAGCAAATCTTGGCATTGGTCAGGACAGTGGTGCCCACCTGTCTGCTCTGGATTGTAGCCCACTGCAGCTGTTACTGCACTGGAAAATAGATCGGTTTTTCTGGGCAGATATTCTCCAGTTTAATTTAAGCAATAGTGACAGGTCTGTCCTAGGACCTACGAGAGCTACAAAAATGGATGATATTCAAAACACATTTATTCTGTCTGTGACATATACAGTACATATAGTATCACTAGCTTAAAACCATAGATTTTAGATAGAATTGTATATGCAGTGAAATGATGGTAAGCAATAAATTAAAGTAGATTTAGATTATACGCTCTTTTATTTGGTTCCGCCTTGCCTCATATATCTATATATTTATTTTTTATTTCCATGACATCAGTAGGCTAAAATAATAGAACTATTTATCTCTATTCCTTTTAGTCACTTACATTCTACAATAACCACTATTCTTAACCCCTTCAATTTTCCATTGTTTTGTTTTCATTTTTTTATGACTGTTTGAGCGCTTATTTTTTGCGAATTGAGCTGACGTTTTAACTGATACCATTTTGGGTTCATATGATGCTATGATTGATCGCCTCTTACTGCATTTTATTGTTGTGGAGGCCAAAAAACCACAATTCTGGCATTTCGCTTTTTTTTCTCGTTACTCCATTTTCAGACAGTATTAATTTATTTTTATTGATAACGTCATGGGAGCGCCAATGGGCACGTGGAATGATGCGGCCCCCCCGCCGGCGCATGTTATATGCCGCTGGAAAAGATGCTGGGAAAAAAGCGGGCTTGGCGTGTGAGCCAGCATCAAAGGCAGAGAGACGACATATGACGTATCTGTATATCATATGTCGTGAAGTGGTTAAAGGGAACCTGACAGCTGATACATGAAGCCAGATCCATGGGATGTATGCATAAGGCACTGACTGTATGATTGTAGCCATATATGTTCAACTCTGAAAGGCTTTCAGAGAAAAAGATAGTTTAATAGTCGAGAGAGTAGTCGGGCAGGCAGGTCCCCAGGCGATCTTCCCACCCAATGCCTTGAAGTGACTGAGACGTATAACTCCAGGGCAGCGGGAGGGGAGAAGCTGCCTCGGACCCTTCTGTCCAACTAGTCTCTCATGCGGATCAGTCCCCAGCTGCTATTAAATTACATTTTTCACTGAAAGACCACAGCAGAGTTGAACATATATATGGATCGTAGATCAAGCAACATGTATCAGCTATCAGGTTCCCTTTAATGTTTTAGGTAATAAAAAATATTTTTCTTCATATGTCTAATCTAGATTTATTTCATTTCTTAATGTTTCTTTTTGTGCCTTTTTAAGCTTCACGTGAGAAATTAACCCCTTCCAGTACCCTTCCGTACATGTACATCATGGCCAGGGTGTGCATGTATCGACCAGGCTTGGGAGCCGTAACCTATTCCTACAGGACGGATGCCAGCTGTTCTACATAGGGAGCATCTGCTCATAACAGTGGCGGAACGTGCTAGCCACAATCGCTGCTCTTTAACTAATAAAATGTTGCTGTTGATCACTGACAGTTGCATTTAAATAGTGCAGTCTCCAGAATTCAGCACTACCCACTGGCCCCTCATGACGCATGCACATGGAACTGAAGGGATAGCATCTGGGGGTCTGCTGAAGGCCCCCGCCACTGCCATCTTGAATCTTCTCTGAACCTTAGCTGCTGGGTAGGCTGAACTTCAAACCAGAACTCAATGAATGCAATATTAAATACTGCAATACTGTGGTAGTAAGTCTGTTGGAATAGATTTGGGAGGCTTCCATACAAATTAAATGGTCAGGAGGTTTGGTCTTTAGAACATACATTTTCTCCTGCATCACTATGGATTGCTTATATTCTTATATAGCAGATAAAATACAAATAGTGCTAACTAAATTCTTCCAAATACACAGTGAAAAGGTTGTCTACATTTGCCAATCAATCTTTTTCCTTCAAAGAATCCCTTGATGCCAGAGCCTCTTGCGATCAGCTATGTTTTTTTGGAAATCTGGTAGCAGTTCCCCAGTAGTTACACATCAGCAGAGATAAAAGGCCGTTTCATCAAAGATTTATAGCCAGTATTCTAGTATAAAAAGCTTTGCAAAGTCACAACATTTTGGCCCAACTCAAGACTGTACTAACAATTTGCGAGTTTTATCAGTCTCATATCATTATAGCTCAGCTCTAAGAAAATGGGGGTGGGGTGTCAACAACTATTTGTCAAATTCATGACGAGTGGCAGCGGTTTTCTGTGCCACAAATCTTACTTCAGCAGTGACTGGAGTAGGATTTGCGGTGAAGCGCAGACGGAGGTCTATGCCACTCATCTGATGCTCCTGATTCATACTTCTTACTCCAGCACATTTCCTCACCAAGACTAGTGTGAACAACACTGATCGTTATGAATCATGTCCAATGTATCACATACTGTAAAAATTGGAAATTGTCTCTTCAGAGAGGAAGAGGACCAGAACTCTAGTGCCAACTACCGGAAGTAGCAATCCTAAAAGTCAATAGTGACCCTTTAACGAGCCTTGTCACATGACTTAGGATATAAGCCAGAACCAGAAACTCATACTGTAAAACTTGAAATGAATGGACTTTCTGTTTGGTGCACAGGTTTGCTAGGTTTTTGAGTGACAGAGACTTTCTCCTCTTGATGTCATAGGTTATAAGAAAAACACGTTTTATGAAATATCTGTTATTTTCTAGGTAAGGCACACATATGACTTGTTTCTTACCTGTTACTCAGCCATAATAAATTTACACTGCTTGTTTCAGATGTGGATTATGCAATTTCTAACTGCTCTGAGAAAGCAATTTTGCCATGTTTTACACAGACAAACCCATGTAAGTAACTCTCCAGGTGCTGATTTCTAGAGATAAATCGTTTACAACTATAGCCGTTTCACAGCAAAAGAGTAAATGTTATTGGATAGCAGTGATCCATCTTCCAGCCATTGCAATTTGCATGTCATTACCTCTTCCATCTTTCTGCAGCAGCCTCCAATCTCATTAAAATCAGTGGCGTTTTCAGGAAAATGACACTTTTCATGGTAGTGACACTCAAGCCAAATATGTTGTGCTCAATCGCTTCCAGAACACTGAGCCATCTAAGAAGCACTGACATTTGTGTACAGAAATCTGCAAGAGTCAAACTGATGATCACTGAGTATTTGGGGGCAAAATTTCATTAGATATGTGTATACATATATACATATATATATATATATGCAGTATATATATATATATATATATATATATATATATATATATATATATATATATATATACACTGCTCAAAAATAATAACGGGAACACATAAACAACAGAATATAACTCCAAGTAAATCAAACTTCTGTGAAATCCAACTGTCCACTTAGGAAGCAACACTGATTGACAATCAATTTCACATGCTGTTGTGCAAATGGAACAGACAATAGATGGAAATTATTGGCAATTATCAAGACACCCTCAATAAAGGAGTGGTTCTGCAGGTGGGGACCACAGACCACATCTCAGTACCAATGCTTTCTGGCTGATGTTTTGGTCACTTTTGAACGTTGGTTGTGCTTTCACACTCGTGGTAGCATGAGACAGACACTACAACCCACAGAAGTTGGTCAAGTAGTGCAGCTCATCCAGGATGGCACATCAATGCGAACTGTGGCAAGAAGGTTTGCTGTATCTGTCAGCGTAGTGTCCAGAGGTTGGAGGCGCTACCAGGAGACAGGCCAGTACACCAGGAGACATGGAGGAGGTCATAGGAGGGCAACAATCCAGCAGCAGGACCGCTACCGCCACCTTTGTGCAAGGAGGAACAGGAGGAGCACTGCCAGAGCCCTGCAAAATGACCTCCAGCAGGCCACAAATGTGCATGTGTCTGCACAAACGGTTAGAAACCGACTCCATTAGGGTGGTATGAGGGCCCGACGTCCACAGATGGGGGTTGTGCTCACAGCCCAACACTGTGCAGGAGGCTTTGCATTTGCCACAGAACACCAGGATTGGCAAAGTCGCCACTGGAGCCCTGTGCTCGTCACAGATGAAAGCAGGTTCACACTGAGCACATGTGACAGACGTGACAGAGTCTGGAGACACCATGGAGAGCGATTTGCTGCCTGCAACATCCTTCAGTATGACCGGTTTGGCAGTGGGTCAGGAATGGTGTGGGGTGGCATTTCTTTGGAGGGCCGCACAGTCCTCCATGTGCTCGCCAGAGGTAGCCTGACAGCCATGAGGTACCGAGATGAGATCCTCAGACCCCTTCTGAGACCATATGCTGGTGCGGTTGGCCCTGGGTTCCTCCTATTGCAGGACAATGCCAGACCTCATGTGGCTGCAGTGTGTCAGCAGTTCCTGCAAGATGAAGGCATTGAAGCTATGGAATGGCCCGCCCATTCCCCAGACCTGAATCCGATTGAGCACATCTGGGACATCATGTCTCGCTCCATCCACCAAAGTCACGTTGCACCACAGACAGTCCAGGAGTTGGCAGATGCTTTAGTCCAGGTCTGGGAGGAGATCCCACAGGAGACCATCTGCAACCTCATCAGGAGCTTGCCCAGGCTTTGTAGGGAGGTCATACAGGCACGTGGAGGCTACACACAATACTGAGCCTCATTTTGACTTGTTTTAAGGACATTACATCAAAGTTGGATCAGCCTGTAGTGTGTTTTTCCACTTTAATTTTGGGGGTGACTCCAAATCCAGGCCTCCATTGGTTAGTAAATGTGATTTCCATTGATGATTTTTGTGTGATTTTGTTGTCAGCACATTCAACTTTGTACAGAACAAAGTATTCAATGAGAATATTTCATTCATTCATTCAGATCTAGGATGTGTTATTTGAGTGTTCCCTTTATTTTTTTGAGCAGTGTATAATTAGGGTTTACAAATATCCTAAGGCTAAGTGCCCACGATACAGAAATGCTGCTGATTTTTTCTGCATCTCCCTGGCAGGAAAAACGCATGCAGATTTTACATGCGTTTTTCCTGCCAGGTAGAAGCGTTTGTCAAGCGTTTTTGCATGCATTTTCGCATGTGGGTTATCAAGCGCTTTTCCAAGAGATTTTGCATCACTTGGAAAAGTGCTTGACAACTTGGTCACACTATATAAATCCATGCAACCGGCATGAATTTATATAGTGTGACCAAGTTAATAGTTAAAAAAAGAATAAAAATGGTAAAAAATAATAAAAAAAAACCATATACTCACCTTCCAATGGCAACCGGTCTCCTTATCCGATGCGTCCGGTCTCCCCGGTGTCTCGCGGTTGTGTAAAAGGACCTTCCATGACGTCATTTAGTCATGTGACAGGTCACGCGACCGCCGACGTCAGTGGTCGCGTGACCTGTCACATAACTAAATGATGTCATGGAACGTCTTTTTACACCATCGCGAGCCACTGGGGATCCAGGACGCATGGGAGAGAAGACCGCGGGCCATCAAAAGGTGAGTATAATGTTTTTTTTTTACTTTCAATTCTTTTTTTAACAGATACTATGGTACCCAGGTCTGGATGAGAGTCTCCTCTTCTCCAGATCCAGGTACCATCCCCACATTGAATTGCTTAATATCCACATGTGCACATGTAGTCATGCGGATATTAAGCAATTCAATGCAAGTTAATGGCGGCAATTACGCCGCATTTTCACAAAAATAATGGACATGCTGCGGATTTTTCCGCAATGATAATCAGCAGCGGAAATTTCCGCAGCATGTGCATAGCACATGCGGATTATCATTGGGGACCATGGGGCACGTATTACCAAGTTTTTTTTAAGCTTTTTCGCTGCGGAAATTCAGAGGCAAAAATGCTTGAAAAATGCATAGTGGGCACGCAGCCTAAGAGGTGCCTCATGAGATATCAACTGATAAAACAACATAATTTAGTGATTTTCTGTCCTGATACTTCTATGCTATATGTGTCCATGTTTGGCTGCCAAGCGGTTCTGATGTTTCTTGCCGCCTATCAAGATTTTTGCATCCCTAAGCAAAAATAAGAAAATATAAAATTGGACATATATGAATATTTAAAAGGGTTGTCTAGTGGAAACAAGTCACCTTTCCACAGGTACAAGCACCAGCAGATCGAGGAATTTTTATTTCCAAGGGGAAACTTCTATTCTAACTTCTAACTTCTATTCCTGTTACAAAATAGAGCGTCAGGTCAGACGCCTGACCACCACTCAATTCTTTTTGTATCGCTATATTCTGAGAGCTATAGCTTTTTTATTTCTCCATTGATGGAGTTGTATGATGTCTTGTTTTTATCAGAATGGATGAATATTTCAGCAATACCATTTTTATTTACATTCCATTTTTTGATTGTGTATTATTCCACTTTTTGTTCATCGGTATGATGAAAAAGCATTGTTTTTTGACACTTTTTTTTTTTTTTTTTTTACAGTGTTCACTGAAGGGATTAACTAGTGGGACAGATTGATAGATCGGGTCGTTCCGGACGTGGCGATACCAAATATGTGTACTTTGCTTGTTTATTTTTGTTTTTACATTAACCCCTTTAAAGCCCATGATGTACTAATACGCGTCTGTGCCCTGGGACTTAAGAGCCTGACCCGTATTAGTACGTCATGGCGATCGCGCGCGCACACAGGCTGTGCGGGCGCGATCACCGCCGGGTGTCAGCTGATTGTCACAGCTGACACCCGGTACTAAGTGCAGGGAGCAGTCTCGCAATACTCCCGGCACATTAACCCCCGGAATGCTGCGATCAAAGTCGATCGCAGCATTGCGGTGGCTAAGGGGAGATGATCGGGATACTCACCTCCTCTTCCGGCCTCCAGCGCTGTCTGCCGCGGCTTCCCGGATGTTGCCATGACGACCCGATGTCGTCATGACAACATCCGGGTCACCAGACAGCAGTAAGATCATTTGGTCATGCACAGTACATGACCAAACGATCTTCTCACTGTGCAACGCTGACTGCGTGCATGGCACAAGGATGGTGCTCCATCCCTATGCTATGCAGGCGATCAGAATAAAAAAAGTGAAAGTCCCATAGTGGGACAAAGTATACAAATAAAAAAACTGTCAGAAAGTTAAAAAAAAAAAATAATAATAATTTGTAAATATATTAAAAAATAAATAAAAAAATAATCCACCAAAAATAAAAATAAAATGTACCCATCAATAAATATCATTATGAAAAAAAACAAACAAACAATAAAAGTACACATATTTGGTATCGCCGCTTCCAGAACAACCTGACCTATAAAACTATCCCACTAGTAAACCCCTTAAGTGAACACGGTAAAAAAAAGAAATAAAAAACTATGTAAAAAACAATGCTTTATCATACCGCCAAACAAAAAATGGAATAACACGCGATCAAAAAGACAAATGTAAATAAAAATGGTACCGCTGAAAACGTCATCTCGTCCCGCAAAAAACAAGCCACTATAAAGCTCCATGAGCCGAAAAATAGAAAAGTTATAGCTATCAGAATAAAGTGATGCAAAAAAATAATTTTTTCCATAAAATAGCTTTTATTGTGTAAAAGCGCCAAAACATAGAAAAACTATATAAATGTGGTGCCGCTGTAAACGTACTGACCCGAAGAATAAACCTGCCTTATCAATTTTACCACACGCGGAGCAGAATAAAAAAAAAAAATTAAAAGAAGTTCCTGAATTGTTGGTTTCTGTTTATTTTGCCTAGCAAAAATCAGAATAGAAAGCGATCAAAAAATGTCACGTGACCGAAAATGTTACCAATAAAAACGACAACTTGTCCCGCAAAAAACAAGCCATCACATGACTCTGTCGGCCAAAATATGGAAAAATTATAGCTCTCAAAATATGGCGATGCAAAAACTAGATTTTACAAAATAAGTGTCTTTTAGTGTGTGACAGCTGTCAATCATAAAAACCTGATATGATTATGGTATCGCTGTAATCGCACCGACATGAAGAATAAAGTTGTCTAATCACTTATACCGCACTAGGAACGGCGTAAAAAATAAACGCTAGGGCTGGGGTTGGGGTTGGTGTTAGGGTTGGGCTAGGGTTAGGGTTGGGCTTGGGGTTGGGGTTGGGGTTAGAGTTGTTTTTTTTTTTTTTCAAAAAAGTAAAAAAAAAAAAAAGATGATGATATGGCTACTAGTTTTGAGAGCAAGTGCTCGCTACTTGAGTTTGCATCGGGTGCTCGGGTATGCACTGAGTATCGCGGGTGCTCAAGTGACATGCTCGAGCCTCTGCCCCATATGCCTCACGGTCAAAAAATCTTGCGGGGATTGCCTGCCATGCATGAGCGATCCCCGCATGTTTTTTTTTTGGGTGTCTAATAACTGTGAAACATGCGGGCAGGGACTCGAGCATGTGACTCGAGCACCCGCGATACATGGTGCATTCCTGAGTACCCAATGCAAACTCAAGTAGCGAGCACTTGCGCTTAAGACTAATGACAACTTATTCAATATGATGACGTAATGTTATCAAATTCTGTGTCGTACCTCTGGGTTCAAAATGTTCACTATACCCCTTGATAAAATCCTTGAGGGGTGTAGTTTCCAAAATGGGGTCACTTGTGGGGGGTTTCCACTATTTAGACACATCAGGGACTCTCCAAACGTGACATGGGGTCCGCTCTCGATTCCAGCCGATTTTGAGTTCAAAAGTCACACAGTGCTCCTTCCCTTCTGAACTCTACCGTGCGCCCAAACACTGTATTTTCCCCACATATGGGGTATTGGCGTACTCAGGAGAAATTGCACAAAAGTTTTTGGGGTCCATTTTCTCCTCTTACCCTTGTGAAAATAAAAAAATTGGGGCTAAAGCATCAATTTTGTGGAAAAGATTTTTTTATTTTCACGGCTCCATGTTATAAACTTCTGTAAAGGACTTGGGGGTTCAAGGTGCTCACCACACATCTAGATAAGTTCCCTGAGGGGTCTAGTTTCCAAAATGGTGCTACTTGCGGGGGATTTCCACTGTTTAGGTACATCAGGGGCACATCCGCTAATTATTCAAGCAAATTTTACAATCAAAAAGTCAAATGGCGCTTCTTCCCTTCCGAACCCTGCCGTGCGCCCAAACAGTGGTTTTCCCCAACATATGGGGTATCTGCTTACTCAGGAGAAATTGTACAACAAACTACATGGTGCAATTTCTCCTATTACCCTTATGAAAATGCAAAAGTGGGGGCTGAAAAAAACATTTTTGTGGGAAAAATGTGAAAATTTTATTTTTACGGCTCAATGTTATAAACTTCTGTGAAGCACCTGGGGATTCAAGGTGCTCACCACACTTCTAGATAAGTTCCCTGAGGGGTCTAATTTCCAAAATGGTGTCACTTGTGGGTGGTTTCCACTGTTTAGGCACATCAGGGGCTCCCCAAATGCAACATGGCGTCCGCTAATTATTCAAGCAAATTTTACGTTCAAAAAGTCAAATGGCGCTCATTCCCTTCCGAACCCTGCCGTGCGCCCACACAGTGGTTTTTCCCCACATATGGGGTATCAGTGTGCCCAGGGGTCCATTCTTTCCTGTTGCCCCTGCGAAAATAAAAAAAATTGGGTCTAAAGTAACATTTTTGTGAAAAAAGTTAAATGTTAATTTTTTTCTTCCACATTCCAAAAATTCCTGTGAAGCACCTGAAGGGTTAATAAAGTTCTTGAATGTGGTTTTGAGCACCTTGAGGGGTGCAGTTTTTAGAATGGTGTCACTTTTGGGTATTTTCTGTCATAAAGACCCCTCAAAGTGACTTCAAACATGATGTGGTCCCTAAAAAAATGGTTTTGTAAATTTTGTTGGAAAAATGAGAAATCGCTGGTCAAATTTTAACCCTTATAGCTCCCTAATAAAAAAAAATTTTGGTTCCAAAATTGTGCTGATGTAAAGTAGACATGTGGGAAATGTTATTTATTAACTATTTTGTGTGAAATATCTCTCTGATTTAAGGGCATAAAAATTAAAATTTTGAAAATTGCAAAATTTTCAAAATTTTCGCCAAATCTCCATTTTTTTCCCTAATAAACACATGTGATATCAAAGAAATTTTACCACAATCATGAAGTATAATATGTCATGAAAAAACAGTCTCAGAATCAGGGGGATCCGTTGAAGCATTCCAGAGTAATTACCTCATAAATTGACAGTGGTCAGAATTGTAAAAATTGGCCTGGTCATTAATGTGCAAACCACCTTGGGTTGTAAAGGGGTTAAATATATATATATATATATATATTTATTGGTATAATATTTTTATTTCATTTTTTTGTTCTTTTTTTGTGATTTTTTTTTCTACATTTTTTAAAAACTTTATTTTTACTTTTTTACCTTGTCTCTCCAAGGGAAATAAATTTTCCCTGCCCTGATCCCTGATCTAATACTCTGCAATGCTTTTGAATTACAGGGCATTAGATCAGGCAATTGCAAACATGGAGGAGACGTGTCAGCTCCTGTTCTGAGCATACCTGGGTGACCCTGCGGCCATCTTTCAGCCCGGGGTCACCATGGAGATCATCGGTACAATGCAATCGCGTTGTGTTGTTCGGAGCAGAGAGGGAGCTCTCTCTGCTATGCCGATCAATGTCGCTGTCAATATTGAGAGCGGCATCAGAGGGGTTAAATACCTGCAATCGGTGCTAGCCCTGATCATGGGCATTGCTGCAGGGTGTCAGCTATGATATATAGCTGACGCCCTGTGATGATAGCACCGACGCGGGAACGCACTTCCCTCAGCGCCGTATATGTACAGCAGATGTCGTGAAGGGGTTAAATTATTAAATTTTACTCAGAACTTGGGCCATATTATGAATATCAGTCATAACTAAACACTAAATGCATGTTTTCAGCTGTCTCCATAAAGTGCATTGCTCATATAAAAAGCACTTAATTAGGATGCAGAAAACATGTTGTGAGATTGATATTCATCTTCCATTGCAGTTATATTATTAATAATGGTAGCACATATACGCAATACAATGTTTAAACCAATACATTTGTGCAATTCTCGCTATTGTAGTCAGCTGATATGGTATTTTTATTTCCTTGGACTACATTATGATAGCAGATATAGGGTATTTTAATGGAATCATTCATGTCTGCTTCTTCTAATAAACTCAGCTTTAAAAAGCTAAAGGGGAAAATTAGACATCTCTAAACTTAATATAAATAAATTGAGTAGATTATATTCGCATATACACAGCATATATGTATATATATACAGTACAGACCAAAAGTTTGGACACACCTTCTCATTTAAAGATTTTTCTGTATTTTCATGACTTTGAAAATTGTACATTCACACTGAAGGCATCAAAACTATGAATTAACATATGTGGAATTATATACTTAACAAAAAAGTGTGAAACAACTGAAAATATGTCTTATATCCTAGGTTCTTCAAAGTAGCCACCTTTTGCTTGGATGACTGTTTTGCACACTCTTGGCATTCTCTTGATGAGCTTCAAGAGATAGTCACCGGAAATGGTTTTCACTTCACAGGTGTGCCCTGTCAGGTTTAATGAGTGGGATTTCTTGCCTTAAAAATGGGGTTGGGACCATCAGTTGTGTTGTGCAGAAGTTTGGTGGATACACAGCTGATAGTCCTACTGAATAGACTGTTATAATTTGTATTATGGCAAGAAAAAAGCAGCTAAGTAAAGAAAAATGAGTGGCCATCATTACTTTAAGAAATGAAGGTCAGTCAGTGCGAAAAATTGGGCAAACTTTGAAAGTGTCCCCAAGTGCAGTTGCAAAAACCATCAAGCGCTACAAAGAAACTTGCTCACATAAGGACCGCCCCAGGAAAGGAAGACCAAGAGTCACCGCTGCTTCTGAGGATAAGTTTATACGAGTCACCAGCCTCAGAAATCTCAAGTTAACAGCAGCTCAGATTAGAAACCAGGTCAATGCCACACAGAGTTCTAGTAGTAGACACATCTCTTCAACAACTGTTAAGAGGAGACTTTGTGCAGCAGGCCTTCATGGTAAAATAGCTGCTAGGAAACCACTGCTAAGGACAGGCAACAAGCAGAAGAGACTTGTTTGGGCAAAAGAACACAAGGAATGGACATTAGACCAGTGTTAATCTGTGCTTTGGTCTGATGAGTCCAAATTTGAGATCTTTGGTTCCAACCACCGTGTCTTTGTGCGACGCAGAAAAAGTGAACGGATGGACTCTACATGTCTGGTTCCCACCGTGACGCATGGAGGAGGAGGTGTGATGGTGTGGGGGTGCTTTGCTGGTGACACTGTTGGGGATTTATTCAAAATTGAAGGCATACTGAACCAGCATGGCTACCACAGCATCTTGCAGCGGCATGCTATTCCATCCCGTTTGCGTTTATTTGGACCATCATTTATTTTTCAAAAGGACAATGACCCCAAACACACCTCCAGGCTGTGTAAGGGCTATTTGACCAAGAAGGAGAGTGATGGGGTGCTACGCCAGATGACCTGGCCTCCACAGTCACCAGACCTGAACCCAATCGAGATGGTTTGGGGTGAGCTGGACCGCAGAGTGAAGGAAAAAGGGCCAACAAGTGCTAAGCATCTCTGGGAACTCTGGGAACCATTTCCGGTGACTACCTCTTGAAGCTCATCAAGAGAATGCCCAGAGTGTGCAAAGCAGTCATCAAAGCAAAAGGTGGCTACTTTGAAGAACCTAGAATATAAGACATATTTTCAGTTGTTTCACACTTTTTTGTTAAGTATATAATTCCACATGTGTTAATTTATAGTTTTGATGCCTTCAGTGTGAATGTACAATTTTCAAAGTCATGAAAATACAGAAAAATCTTTAAATGAGAAGGTGTGTCCAAACTTTTGGTCTGTACTATATATATATATATATATGCGGATATATATATATATATATATATATATATATATATATACAGTACAGACCAAAAGTTTGGACACACCTTCTCATTTAAAGATTTTTCTGTATTTTCATCATTATGAAAATTGTACATTCACACTGAAGGCATCAAAACTATGAATTAACACATGTGGAATTATATACTTAAAAAAAAGTGTGAAAAAACTGAAAATATGTCTTATATTCTAGGTTCTTCAAAGTAGCCACCTGTTATGCGTCGGTCTTTTGCTGGATTTGAAATGGGTCCAGAACATTCGGTGGTCTCCCATTTCGGTCCGGAAAGTGTTTGGCAGCTGTCCACCTGGCTGCATCGCGGACCCCGGGGTCGGTTGCATTCCATTATAATAAAGTTGTCTGCAACCGCCCTCCTAACAGTATCAGAGCGCCAGGGTCTTGCCGAACATGGCCGACAACCAGCAACTGCAGCGTTACATACAGCAACTGGAGACCAGACTTTGGTCTCTGGAACAAGCTCCGGTCACTGATATCACTGCAGTAGCTACCCAGGCGGCTTCGCTAGCAGCCAATCTGGTTAACTCGGCTGCGATAAATGCTGCGACAGCTGCAACTGCCCCATTACCCCGTTTCGCTCTCCCGGAAAAATTTTCTGGAGACAGTAAATCCTGCAGGGGTTTTATTAATTTATGCTCCATTCAATTGGAGATGATGGAGGCACGGTTCCCCTCCGAAAGAGCCAAAGTGGGTTATGTCATCTCATTACTTTCCCACAGGGCTCTGGAGTGGGCTACTCCCCTATGGGAGTGGAATGATCCGGTTGTAGCAAATTCGGGTCTTTTCCTTATGACTCTAAAAAGTGAATTCCTAGGTCCTCAGGTCACGCATGATACGGCTCTTAAGCTCCTTGCGTTGATCCAGGGTTGGGCCACTGCCAGCCACTATGCCATCCAGTTTAGAACCCTAGTGGTTGAACTGGATTGGTCTGAGCGGTCGCTTATCACGGTGTTCTGGAAGGGTCTGGCTGGGCATATTAAAACTGCTCTATCTACCAGAGAGATTCCAACCTCCTTGGAGGAGTTAATCTCTCTTGCTAACTGAATTGATTTGCGTCATGCTGAACACAAATTAGAACTGGAGGTTCCCAGACCCCACTGTCGGTTGGCACCGTCCTTCTCTAGACCCGTTTCCAAACCCGCGACTCCTGACCCGGAGCCTGAGGCCATGGATATATCCCGGACGGAGGCTAGTCCCTCTCGTCTCCGACCTGCACATCTCTTGGAGGACCCCGTTAATAAGGGTTCCAAGCAGTCGGGAAAATGAGTAGGTCTAACCACCGTTGGAGGAGGTGTGATAGATTCGGGGGCTTCTTCCTCAAAATTATTATATAATGTGACATTGTCCTTTGGTACATCTGCAGTTATTGCCAAGGCGGGGGTGGACTCTCGTGCTGATGGCAATTTTTTATCATCTACGTTTGCCCAGAGGCATGCCATCCCTATAGAGTTACTGTCAAGACCAATGAACATTAGTGTTGTCAATGGTTCACTCCTGGATGCGCAAATCACCCACCAGTCGATTCCCCTCACCATGTCACTTCCTCAGGGCCACTGGGAAGTCATCTCATTTCTTATTATTTCTGTGGATTAGACGAGGTATTATTGGGTCTCCCCTGGCTACGTTGTCATACTCCACATATTGACTGGAATACGGGGAGAATTTCTTCCTGGAGTGAGAATTGTGCGTCTCAGTGTATGGTCACAGCCAACCAGAGGGTAGACTCTGATCCCTCTACCGTTGTGGCTTCTGGTACAGATTCTTTGTCTGTTCCCAGGACCCGGGTCTTGTCAGACTATGTCGAAAAGAACTCTCAGGTAGAGAGAGTTGCTGCAATGTCCTCTAGCCAGGTTCCGTTGGGGAGGACGTTTGTTTCCCCTAATCTACAGAATATGGTGCTCTCATGGGCTCATGCCCCTAAGATCAGAGCTCATCTGGGGGTCAAACGTACCACTAAGTCCCTTCAACGGTCCTATTGGTGGCCTTGGTGGCGCCAGGACGTCAAGGACTTTGTTCTCGCATGTCCCGTCTGTGCGAGAGATAAATCTTTCCGCCAAAGTCCGGTTGGTCTTCTCCATCTGTCACCGGTGTCGAACTCCACACATAGAGAGTCGGTTGTCACTGTTATGTTCTGCTACCAGAGCTAAGGAAAGAGAGGAGATCTGTCCCTACGATAGAACTCAGCTTAATCCCTACGATGTAACAGGGAACCTGATCCTGCGATCAGACCTGCTAAAGTCCTAAGCTAGTCTGTACGGAGACCTATAGATGTGGGGAAGGAATCCCTACAAGTACTAAGGACTGGGAGGAATATGGGACACCTCCTAACAGAAATAGTAGCAGACAGAAGAACAAACAAAATATATAGAACATAGAGGTCAGTAGACCAAGCAAACTAACAGAGCAAGACACAGAGCACAGGCTAGCTAGAAAGTAGATATACAATGAAGTCCAGCAAAGCCAGAAGGGCGGAGCAGGATTAAATAGGCCAACAAGGTCATGTGACCAGCAAAGGAAAAAAACCTAAGAGCAAGGTTCTAACAGTACCCCCCTTTCTAAGAGGATCCTCAGGATCCCCTAGGACCAGGCTTATCAGGAAATCTCCTGTGAAACGCTCTGATAAGTCTGGACGCGGAAACATCATCCGACCTCACCCAAGAGTTATCCTCGGGACCGAAACCTTTCCAGGCCACAAGATACTGCAAACTACCTCTATACCGTCTAGAGTTAAGGATGCGAGAAATTTCATTTTCCCCATCCTCCACCACCGGAGGAACAGAGGCAGAGGCGTCACAATCCGATACAACAGCTTTTTTCAACAGAGAGACATGAAATACCGGATTAATTCTCCAGGAGGTAGGAACCTCCAACCTAACAGCAGATTGGTTGACAACCTGAAGCACCTTAAAGGGCCCTACAAACTTGGGACCCAATTTCTTTGAAGGAATCCTCAACCGCAGATTCCTAGAGGACAACCAAACCATGTCACCAACAGCGAACAAAATCTCCTGTCGTTTCCTATCAAAGTAGTCTTTAGATTTTCTGTTGGCCTCCTGAAGATTACCACGCACATCCGTCCAAACTCTCTCCAAATCACCGGAAAAATTCTCCTCCTCAGGCACGGCAGATCCCAACTTGGAGAACGACCCAAACGACGGATGTCTCCCAGAACAACAAAAAAAAGGCGAACAACCAGCAGAAGAAGATGTATGATTGTTCAGAGCAAATTCAGCAAGTGGCAGAAACTCAGACCACCCCTCTTGATTGTCTGCCACAAAACAACGCAAGAACTGCTCAACATCCTGGTTTTTCCTTTCTGTCTGGCCATTAGATTCAGGATGATATCCGGACGAGAACGACAAATGAACTCCCAACCTATCACAAAAGGCACGCCAAAAACGAGCCACGAACTGAGGACCCCTATCAGAAACAATGTCAGTAGGAACGCCATGAAGTCTGACAATTTCCTTGACAAAGGCCTTAGCGAGAGTTTTAGCGCAGGGCAGTTTGACGAAAGGAACCAAGTGACACATCTTGCTAAAACGGTCCACGACCACCCAGATGACAGTAAAACCCTCAGAGGGGGGAAGGTCAGTTATAAAGTCCATAGCCAAATGTGTCCAAGGAGCACTGGGAACCTCCAAAGGACAAAGCAACCCCGCAGCAGGAGTATGTGAGGACTTAGATCTAGCACATATAGTACATTGACGCACCCACTTAATGACTTCCTTCTGCCATCCAGGCCACCAAAAACTGCGACCCACCAGTCTCTTGGTCTCAGAGATTCCGGGATGACCTGCCAACCGAGATTCGTGACACTCAACAAACAAATCTCTCCTAAAGGTCCCAGGCACAAACAACCTCCCATGAGGAGTGTTAGAAGGGGCATTCTCCTGTGCTTTAAGAATCTCATTTTCCAAAACGGAGTCCAAAGCAGCTATCACAACACCTTCTTGTAAAATGTTCTCCTCTTTCTCAGCACCGACTATGGGAGAAAAACTGCGAGACAAGGCATCCGCCTTAACATTCTTAGTACCAGGGATGTAAGTAACGGAGAAATTAAACCGCGAGAAAAACAGTGCCCACCTAGCCTGACGGGCATTCAGGCGCTTGGCAGCATCAAGATATATCAGATTTTTATGATCCGTAAGAACCTGAACGGGAAATTCCGCACATTCCAAGAAGTGGCGCCAGTGTTCAAATGCGAGTTTAATAGCCAATAATTCCCGATTACCAATATCGTAATTCAGTTCAGTCTCCGAAAATTTTTTTGAAAAAAAGGCACAGGGATGTAATCCATCCCCGTTATCCTGAGACAATACTGCGCCAACCCCCACAGAGGAAGCATCAACCTCAACCAAAAACGGCCTAGTAACATCAGGCTGCATAAGGATGGGAGCAGAGGTGAACCTCTCCTTGAGATACACAAAAGCTTCAATGGCCTCAGAAGACCACTGAACCGCATCAGCACCTTTCCTGGTGAGATCAGTCAGAGGTTTGACAATACTAGAAAATTTTTTTATGAATTTTCTATAGTAATTGGCGAAACCCAAAAACCTCTGTATCGATTTCAAACCAATAGGCCTAGGCCATTCCTGCACAGCCTGAACCTTAACCAGATCCATCTCAAAACCTTTGCTGGAGATAATGTAGCCCAAAAAACTAATTCTCTGTACAGCGAACTCACATTTCTCCAGCTTAGCAAAAATCGAATTGTCCATTAATAACTGTAATACCTCACGCACGCTCCGCCAATGAGACTCCAGATCCGGCGAATAAATCAAAATGTCATCCAAATACACAACCACATTTTTACCGATCAAAGGTCTAAGGATGTCATTAATCAGATTCTGAAAAAATGCAGGAGCATTAGTAAGACCAAAAGGCATAACCAGATTCTCAAAATGACCCACAGGAGTGTTAAAAGCAGTCTTCCATTCGTCACCCTCCTTCATGCGCAACAGATTGTATGCCCCCTTAAGGTCAATTTTAGAGAACCACTTGGCCCCCATTAACTGGTTAAACAGATCAGGAATCAATGGCAGTGGGTAAGGATTGCGTACAGTAATTTTGTTAATCTCACGAAAATCCAGACAAGGACGTAAACCGCCGTCCTTTTTTTTTACAAAAAAAAATCCAACCGCCACAGGAGACTTAGAGGGCCTAATGTGACCGGCGGCCAAACTTGTCTGTATGTATTCCTCCAAAGCCTTCCTCTCAGGAATAGTAAGGTTAAATAAATGACTTTTAGGAAGAGTCGCTCCAGGGACAAATTCAATAGAACAATCATAGTCTCTATGGGGAGGCAAAACCTGCGATTCCTTCTCAGAAAAAACTCTCCAAAAATCCTGAATAGGAACAGGCAATTCTCCCCTATCCAAAGCTGCAATACGCCCGTTACAACACTTGTCATAACATTTATGGCTCCAGGATTTAATTTCACTGGTAGACCAATCCAGTACAGGATTGTGAAATTTTAACCAGGGCAATCCCAATATTACTGGAGAAGGCAAGTTATTCAACACTACCAAATCCAATTTCTCATGGTGAACACCATTAATAGTGAGAGGAAATTCACAGACCTTGAGAGTAATATTCTTCAAAGGGGAACCATCCACAGAAACCACAGCAATGGGGGATGATAAAGGTTCAGGTTTTAAATTGAGTCTTTCCACGAATCCCCCATCAATAACATTCAGAGTAGACCCACAATCGACAAACACCCGAAATTCCATTAATTTTTCCTGAGCAATCGTGGAAGCAGCTAAAAATACACCCTTGGAATTTAAACAGGCAATACGGGCATGACTGACCATTTTTTTTCTTTCTTCATACGAAGCTCACAGCCTTTAATCAAATGACCAGATTTTCCGCAATAGAAACACAAGCCTTCAAAAAATCGACGGTCTTTTTCTTGAGAGCGAGGTGCCACCGATCCAATCTCCATCGGTTCACCACTGTTAGTACACACATTCTCATAACCAGAAACTGACATAGCAGAGGATTTGCTCTCATTAACCCTTGCACGCAGTCTTCTATCCACCCGTATAGCTAATTGCATAGCCTGTTGCAAATCTTCAGGTGTAGGATAAGCAATTAGCAGGTCTTTAACCCTTTCACTGAGCCCAGCAAGAAATAGACTTTTCAGAGCAGAATCGTTCCACCCTGTTTGAGTAGACCGACGGAAATGAGTACAATATTTTTCCACATTACCTGATCCCTGTTTTAAACGTCTCAACTCAGTCTCAGCTGATGCGACACAGTCAGGATCATCATATAATAGTCCCAAAGCAGAAAAAAAACTATCCACTGATCTGAAGCATGTATCACTAGGTTGCAAAGAAAAGGCCCACTCCTGAGGCTCTTTGCGCAAAAGTGACATTATGAACCCTACGCGCTGGGATTCATCCCCAGAGGACTTAGGTCTCAAACGAAAATACAATAAGCAAGCATTTTTGAATGAAAAAAATTCTCGGTGTTCACCAAAAAATAAATCCGGCAAACATACCTTAGGCTCCAAGAAATGTGCTCCAGGACAGTTACTCACGTGCTGACGGAGCTCGGCCACCTCCAGAGAGAGTCCCTGCAGGCGATGAACCAAATCCTGAACCGACACCATGATGGAACAGAAAAATCTTTCCTTAGAGAATTTGCTGGCTGGACTTACTGTTATGTTCTGCTACCAGAGCTAAGGAAAGAGAGGAGATCTGTCCCTACGATAGAACTCAGCTTAATCCCTACGATGTAACAGGGAACCTGATCCTGCGATCAGACCTGCTAAAGTCCTAAGCTAGTCTGTACGGAGACCTATAGATGTGGGGAAGGAATCCCTACAAGTACTAAGGACTGGGAGGAATATGGGACACCTCCTAACAGAAATAGTAGCAGACTGAAGAACAAACAAAATATATAGAACATAGAGGTCAGTAGACCAAGCAAACTAACAGAGCAAGACACAGAGCACAGGCTAGCTAGAAAGTAGATATACAATGAAGTCCAGCAAAGCCAGAAGGGCGGAGCAGGATTAAATAGGCCAACAAGGTCATGTGACCAGCAAAGGAAAAAAAACCTAAGAGCAAGGTTCTAACAGTCACTTCTTGTCGTCCTGCCTAGTGTTGAGCCACCCCCGTAGTGTTCGAGTTCGGTTCGGTTCGTCGAACACCCGTGTGTTCGCCGAACTGTTCGTCGAACTGTTCGTCGAACACCTTCGAACACCGTTAAAACCAATGGCAGGCAAACAAAAACACATAGAAACACATAGAAAACACCTTCAAAGGTGTCCAAAAGCTGACAAACTGCTCAGAAGACATAACTAACACATGGAAAAGTGACAAGTACATATAGTCATGCGAAAATAAAAGAGGTGGAGGAGTAAAAGGAGGGGGAGACACAGATATAGGCATGTCATGCCCTTCTAAAATTCAAAAAGTGAGAAGCCGACACGGCCAGTCCGCTCCTGCCTGTGCCACCTCCGTGTCGCCGGGTTTGTGCCAGAGCCGCGGTGAACCCTGATGGCCAGCTCCCCTCTCCCAATACTGGTGCCTGTCCGCTGGTGGGTCGAGCGAGCCCCCCTGTGGTGGAGGCAGCTCTAAGCTTTTTAATTTAAATTGTCTCTTTAATTTGAATGAATACACTTTAAATCCATTTACAAGGATCTATTGGAGGGCAAGTCTCATGCCAGCAGCCGCGTAATTCCACCTCCAGTAGCGTCCACTAAAGCTGCCGCAGTTAAAAAGCTTTTATAAGGATCGAGCTCGGCTGTCAACCGCAAGGCATCCTACTGCCAGTCCCAGCCCCTATGCCTTGGGGTGCCTCCTGATGCTCTTCACTGAGTATCCCGTGGTCCCGAAGCATTTCCTTTGAAAAAATTAAGTGTCCAAACTACAGGTGGTATAGCTTGCTTAACAGCCGGGATAATCCGCTGACTAGCAGACACTGCTACTAGGCACAAAGTATTTCCTGGGCTAGATGCAGTTAAAAATTTGTAATTAGATACTCTCGTTGGATGCTGAGAAAGCATTCCATAGAGTCTCCTGGCATGCCATATATGATTCTCTTAAAAAGCTTGGGGTAGGGGTCTAGGGGACCCTTTTATAGCCAAAATCACGGCCCTGTATCACAATACGTCACCTAGGCTGAAGATAAATGGAACTGTAGCACCCTGAGGGCTCGGTTGCTACAGAGGTATTGCACCTCACCCAGAGGTGTGATATCTCACTCTCAGGTAAGGATGGAGTGTGGATCAGGACCCGACACCTGCATGCATTACACCACATTGCCGTGGGGCAGGGCGACCAATATGCCTCTGAGATGGGCACGACAGTCCCTGTCCCTGGCTGGAGTGGGGGGAGGGAACACTGAGGAAGGGGAACCCTGTAGTGCAGGAGCAGGGAGGAAGCAGTTCCTGGGTGCATTGAGAAGGGAGTATAAAAGGTGGGCACCATCTTAGTTCAGTGCAGAGAAGTCTGAGCAGAACTGGCAGGGAACAGGGGCTCTGCAAGAGCTCTGCTCCGGAGGCGGGCCTAGTAACAGAGGCCCAGGTCTGGAAGAGGGAGAAGGAAGGAAGAGGAGCGGAGAAGGCTCCAGGAACGAGGAATGAAGGGATCCCAGGGGTGCGGACGGGCGAGTCGCCACCGCACGCCCGAATCCACCTGCGTGGAGGGGTCAGGCCAAAGGGGGAGACCGGTCCCCGAAACTAGTGGAGGCAGGAAACGACCCTCAGCTAGAAACCGGAGGCTCTGACATTTTATGTGGCGCAGCCCCTCGCTACACCCGCTAGGAAGGCACCACATAGGGTCAGGGAAACTGGCGCCAAGTTTACCAAGATGAGGCCCGAGGCAGCCGGACAGAAGGGTTGGTAAGAAAGGCCAGACAAAGGACACACAAAGGGGGTCCTGTGAAGCGCTCCAAAGTTATCTGGGAGTTGTCTGAGCCCCTCACCTGGTGAGCACAGTACAACGTGGGCAGCTGTTACCTGCAGACGTGGTCTGGATAATAAGAACTGTGAGTAAAGACCCTGGACTGCATCACTGACTCCGTGTCGTTACTGCTGCTGCCCTGCACCATCACCCCCATCCTCCGCATACACTGCCCTGAGGCTATACTCCTCCCGTGGGAAGTTATGCTACGCTCTGCTGCACCCACAACACCAGCCTCAGCGGTCTGCCCTGCAGCGGCGGTTCACTCTGACCGCAATCCACGGGTGGCGTAGTCGGACATTTAAACATCAAAACCACATAGATAGTTCCACCACTGGTTTGACCACCCAGAGCCACGGAACAGGGTCGCCGCCACGAAGACTACAACCACCAGCATCCACCAAAAAGGGTCCGGCTCCGGGTGTCCCAAGGCCCAGGGGGTGCATCAGAACATTTTCATCACCTTTCACAATCACCAATGGGACAAGGCAGGGATGTCCTCTGTCCCCTCTCTTATACATCCTAGTGACGGAACACCTGCTCTCATCAATTTGCCATAACCCCAATATTAGGTGGATTGAGGTGGGAGGCACCGAGTACAAGTGCTCTCTATTTGCTGATGATGTCCTAGTATATATCACTCAATCACGTATATCCATCCATGCTGTTATGGCTGAAATAGATCACTTTGTTACATGGTCAAATTTTAAAATCAATGCAGCGAAGTCTGAGGCCCTCGATGTCTCCCTCCCCAAATCCATATAGGATTCCATCCAGTCCAACTTTCCCTTTGCCTGGCCCTCACAGGGTATCAAATACTTAGGAATTCCTATTCATAGAGACCTCTCCCATCTATGTTATCTTAATTTTGGGCCCTTTATTGAACAACTCCATACAGACCACGGTTGGCAAGTTAGAACTGTAAGATTCACTACGTGAACCACTGGTGTTTTGTGGAAAAGCACATGTACACCGCGTTCCAAATTATTATGCAAAAAGTGTTTAGGAGTGATAAGGGAAGAATTTGTTTGTTTGTCAGTTAAACTCATTGATGGTGATGTGTGTTAGGGCTCTTTATATCACTGTAAGCAATTGCAGAACGTGTGCTAATTAGTTTGGCAGGTGTGTCCAATGAAAGGCAAAACTACTTAAGAAGGCTGTTTCACATTATTAAGCAGCCTATATTTTCTGCCAAAATGGGAAAGAAAAAGGATGTGTCGGCTGCTGAGAAGCAACAAATTGTGGAGTGTTTAGGTCAAGGCATGACTACAATCAACATTGTGCGATGATCAGGATGAAGTGTCTTGGCAATCAAGAAGTATGTAGCTGATTCACAGTACACACGTGTGCGTGCTGATAAGGGCAAATTGAGGACTCTTTCCTACAGGCAATTACGTCAGGTTAAAAGAGCAGCGGCAAAAAAGCCTTGTCATAGCAGCAGACAAGTTTTTGAAGCTGCTGGTGCCTCCAACGTCCCCCGAACAACAAGATGCAGGGTCCTTCAGAGGTTTGCAGCTGTGCATACGCCATCCTGTCGACCTCCTCTATCCACTTCACACAAGCAGAAACGACTCCTGTGGGCTAAACATTACATGAAGACTGATTTCAAAACTGTTTTGTTCACGGATGAGTGCCGTGCAGCGCTCGATGGTCCAGATGGATGGAGTGGAGGATGGCTGGTTGATGGACACCCCACGCAAACACGGCTACAGCGCCAACAAGGAGGAGGTGGAGTAATGTTTTGGGCTGGAATCATGGGGAGAGAGATTGTCGGCCCCTTTAGGATCCCTGAAGGCGCTAAAGATGAACTCCATAATGTATGTGGATTTTCTCAAACAGCACTTCCTGCCATGGATCAAGAAGAAGAACCGTGTATTTCACAGCAAGATCATTTTTTTGCATGATAATGCACCATCTCATGCTGCACATAAAACATCTGCATCTCTGGCTGATATGGGCATAAAAGGGGACAAACTTATGGTGTGACCCCCATGCTCCCCTGACCTCTACCCCATTCAGAACCTCTGGAGCATCATCAAAAGGAGTGTCTATGATGGCGGGAGGCAGTTCACATCTAAGCAACTGCTCTGGGAGGGTATTCTGTCCTCATGCAAAACAATTGAAGCAGAAACCATCCAAAACCTGACAAATTCAATGGACGAGAGAGTTCAGAAGCTCCTTTTGAACAAGGGGTCCTATGTGAAAATGTAACATCACCTAGAATAAAGTTTTGAGTTGAAAACTGTTTGATTTCAGTTTCTAACAACCTGCTAATGCTTATAATTTCAAAAATGACCATTTTTTTGGTCTTTATTAAAATGAAAAGGTTGATCGAAAAGTTTGGGGGATCTAAGAGTGTGGCAACCCAGTAGTCATGATTACTTCGAATTCTGACAATATGAGGGTCATGCTGCAGGTAGTGCAGCAAGAAGGCACTTATGTGTCTTGCGCATCTCGGAGCCCCAAAATTATTTTACGGGCTAGATGCAGCTAAAAATTATTTTTAATTTTAAATCTGGTGGAGCTTATTATAGATGGCCTAATAGGATCAGTGCTGCACACTGCTACAAAGCCCAAATTATTTTCCAGTCAAGATACAGATAAACATGATTAGTAATTTGAAAGCTTAAAACGTTTGGTAGGGTGATTTTAACCAATCATCAAGCTTTTACTCTCCCCAGGATGACACAGGGGTAGAAAAGTCGTTTCGGATCCATGATTTGTTCGTCTTTATGAACGTGAGTCTGTCTACATTATCAGTGGAGAGCCGCGTGCGCTTATCTGTCAGCACACCACCAGCAGCGCTGAACACACGTTCAGACAGAACGCTGGCTGCGGGGCATGACAAGATCTCCAAGGCGTAAGTGGCTAGCTCCGGCCATTTATCCAGATTGGAAGCCCAAAAAGAGCAAGGGTCCAGTGACACAGTCATGGCTTCAATGTTTACTCGGAGATACTCCTGTACCATCGTCTCTAGGCGTTGACTATGTGTCAGACTTCTTGTCTCCTGTGGCCTTGCAAAGGATGGGCTAAAAAAGTGGTGAAATGATTCCGCAAAATTGATGTTACCAGCAGATACTGTGGTTCTGTTACGGTTTGAGTGCTGAACACTTGACGGTCCCACGGTTGGCAAGTTGGAACTGTGAGATTCACTACGTGCACCACTGGTATTTTGTGGAAAAGCACATGTAAGATTCTGCAACAGTCTCTGCTGATACTCCTGCATGCGTGCATCCCTTTCTATGGCAGGAATAATTTCTGCAAATTTACTTTTGTACCGGGGATCTAACAGTGTGGCAACCCAGTAGTCAGGATTATTTCTAATTCTCACAATTCGAGGGTCATGTTGCAGGTAGTGCAGCAAGAAGGCACTCATGTGTGTTGCGCATCCAGGAGCACCAAGTCCCTGTTGTGTTGGTGGCGAGGTAACAATCATGCTTCCTTCCTCTGTCCTCTCCCCCCAACCTCGCACAACAGAAATGTGATCAAGGTCTCCCTCATCTGATGAGTCTTCCATCAGTTCGTCCTCCACTTCTTCTTGGGCTCCTGCACCTTCCTCACTAGTTTGGCTGCTACCATGCGCCCTGGTAAAACCATCTCCCCCACCCTCACATGCCTGCCGCCTTGGTGCTGCCGACCTTCTGGACCATGCAGATGTTAGCCCTTCCGCATACAACTCCTCCTCCTCTACTTCCTCCACCTCCTCTTGTGCCACCACCTGACTCCGAATTCTGTTTAACATGTGCTCCAGCATGTAAATCACCGGAATAGTCATGCTGATAATGGCATCGTCAGCACTAAACATCTTCGTCGCCATTTCAAAACTGTGCAGAAGGGTGCATAGGTCCCTGATCTGAGACCACTCCTCCAGCGTGATTTGCCCCACCTCTGAATCTCATTGGCCCAGGCTATACGTCAGAACGTATTGCACCAGGGCTTGTCGGTGCTGCCACAGTCGCTGCAACATGTGCAGAGTTGAATTCCACCGGGTAGGCACATCGCATTTTAGCCGGTGAAGTGGCAGGCCCAACAACTTCTGTAGAGATGTAAGTCGCTGAGCTGCGGGATGCGAACGGCGGAAGTGAGCACACAGCGACCGTGCCCTCTGCAGAAGGCCATCTAGTCTGGGATAGTGGGCTAAAAATTGCTGGACAACCAGGTTCAACACGTGAGCCATACAAGGCACGTGTGTGACATTGCCCCGGCGAAGGGCCGCACCCAGGTTTGCAGCATTGTCGCACACGGCCTTCCCTGGTTTCAGGTCCAGTGGAGACAACCATTCATGAAATTGGTTCTCCAGAGCTGACCACAACTCCTCAGCTGTGTGACTCACATTTCCCAGACATTTCAATGTAAAAACCGCCTGATGACATTGAGCCCTACTGCCAGCATAGTAAGGAGGTGTGCAGGATCCCTTCTGCGCAGTTAGAAAGCTTGTGGCATGACCAGACAGGCTTTGGGTGCAGGTGGAAGACCGAGAGGAGGTTGAGGAGGCAGAAGCAGTGGAGGAACTTTGACATAAAGAGGATTGACGCACAACTCGTGGGGACGGCAAGACTTGGACAGCAGCCCCTTGTCCTGCTGTCACCATTGTTACCCAGTGCCCAGTCAGCGACATGTAACGCCCCTGTCCATGCCTACTCGTCCAAGTGTCTGTGGTGAAATGCACCCTGTCACACACAGAGTTTCTCAAAGAAGCGGTGATGTTGTGTGCGACATGCTGGTGGAGCGCAGGCACACCTTTCTTTGAGAAGTAGTGCCGACTGGGCATCTGGTACTGGGGCACTGCGACGGACATAAGGTCTCGAAAATCCTCTGTGTCCACCAGGCGGAAAGGCACCATTTCTGTAGCCAAGAGCTTGCAGATGGTGAAATTCAACCTCTTAGCTTTCTCATGGCTAGGAGGAAATGGTCTTTTACTTGTCCACATCTGAGGGACCGAGGGCTGGCTATTGTGCTTAGACGGGGTTGATAAGGGTGTCCCCGGCAAACTGCCGGTCTGTGAGGAAGATGCAGGCGGACATGTTAGGTTGCCTTGATCCAAAGGTGGTGCTATCGATGTCGGACAGCGCTCAACACCAGCTGGTGTTACCACCTCCAAAGAAAATGATGACCTGCCAATCACGCTGGCTGTTGCGGGTAAAGAGGTGGCAGGTCTGCGCCCCAAAACAGGTGTGACTGCTGTCCCCCCAGTCACAGAGGATGAAGAGGCCGCGGATGCACAAGATATGGCAGACGGTGGTTGGCCCGGCCGGCTAGGCCGCATTGTAGCACACTGAGCTTCCCACTGCAACTTATGCTTCATGTCCATGTGCCGGTTCATGCATGAAGTACTCAAACTATGTATTTTTTGGCCTCTACTTAGCTTTTGCTGACAAATGTTACAGATAACATGAGTTGGGTCATCTTTATCGATCTGAAAAAATGCCCAGGCTATGCAAGGCTTAGCACCCATGCGACCTGAAGAGCCACCACGACTTGTGGTGAGAGGCAGAGTTGTGTTTGAGGATGCAGTTGTTGACGTGCTTCCAGTACTACGTCTGTCCAGGAAGGCGCAACCTGACCTCGTCGTCACTAGCATCTTCCTCCACCTCCTCTGCTGACCTCATCTCTTGACTGACTGTGGGTTGACAGTAAGTGGGATCTCCGACCTCATCATCATCACCCTGTGCGTTATCACACCCGTCGTCCTCAGAGCCAACCTGTTCCTGCCCTGACAAAAAACTAAAGTTGTCGCTCCAATCAGGTATTTGAGTCTTATCATCGTCTTCCTCATTGTCTCCACCAACAGGAGTTACAGTTTGGGAATGAGGGTCTACATTATGGTCAGAACCTTCTGCGTCTGGTCCTGGATCCGACTCATAAAGATTCTGGGCATCAGTGCAGATCATTTCCTCGTCTGGATTCACAGAAGCGCTGGAGTCGACCTCTGATTCCCAGGCTATAGTATGAGTAAACAGCTCTGCAGACTCAACCATCTGTTCTACCTCATACTCAGACGGGCAGCTGGAGATTTGGGAGCTGTGAGGAAGCAAGTGCGATTTGGGTGACACCTTTGAGGACTGGAGTATTTGTGATGTTGAAGTTGATGTGGAGGAGAGCCCACTTAAAGGAGCACTTGATATCCGTTGAAGCACCTGCTGTTTTTGTGCCTCATCTGGAATTTGTAGCGATTGGCGTGGCCGTAAGAAAGGGATCTTATCACATTGTCCGCTAAAAGAAGTAGACATTTTAGTTTGGCTGGAAGATGGTCTTTCTTCTGCAGATGTTACTGTTGCTTTAACACCTACCCCATGGACACAACCTTTTTTCCCCTTCCCAACACGCCTATTCCCCTTTCCACCAGCAGCAGGCCTTTTTCCACTCATTTTGGTGGTTAACTAATTCACAACTCTGGAGTTGTTTGCACAAAAAAACAATGGATGGTAACCGAGCAGAGCTGAGTGGCCAAACTGTGGTATTAGGCCAAAACTATTGGCTGGGTTAGATGCAGAAAAAAATTATTTTGAATTTGCAACCTGATGGAGGTCAGTATAGATGGACTAATACAACAAGTCCCACACACAGCTAGAAGCCCAAATATTTTTTCAGAGGTACTGTAGATGCAGATAAAAATTAGTTTTAATTTGCAACCTGATGGAGGTCAGTATAGATGGACTAATAGAGAAAGTCCGACACACTACTAGAAGGCCAAATATTTTTTCAGAGGTAGATGCAGAAAAAACTATATTCAGTTTGCAACCTGATGGAGGTCAGTATAGATGGACTAATAGAACAAGTCCCACACACTGCTAGAAGCCCAAATATTTTTTCAGAGGTACTGTAGATGCAGATAAAAATTATTTTTAATTTGCAACCTGATGGAGGTCAGTATAGATGGACTAATAGAGAAAGTCCGACACACTACTAGAAGGCCAAATATTTTTTCAGAGCTAGATGCAGAAAAAAATTATATTCAGTTTGCAACCTGATGGAGGTCAGTATAGATGGACTAATAGAGAAAGTCCGACACACTACTAGAAGGCCAAATATTTTTTCAGAAGTAGATGCAGAAAAAAATATATTCAGTTTGCAACCTGATGGAGGTCAGTATAGATGGATTAATAGAACAAGACCCACACACAGCTAGAAGCCCAATATTTTTTCAGAGGTAGATGCAGAAAAAATTATATTCAGTTTGCAACCTGATGGAGGTCAGTATAGATGGACTAATAGAAGAAGTCCCACACACTGCTAGAAGCCCAAATATTTTTTCAGAGGTACTGTAGATGCAGATAAAAATTATTTTTAATTTGCAACCTGATGGAGGTCAGTATAGATGGACTAATAGAGAAAGTCCGACACACTACTAGAAGGCCAAATATTTTTTCAGAGCTAGATGCAGAAAAAAATTATATTCAGTTTGCAACCTGATGGAGGTCAGTATAGATGGACTAATAGAGAAAGTCCGACACACTACTAGAAGGCCAAATATTTTTTCAGAGGTAGATGCAGAAAAAAATATATTCAGTTTGCAACCTGATGGAGGTCAGTATAGATGGACTAATAGAACAAGTCCCACACACTGCTAGAAGCCCAAATATTTTTTCAGAGGTACTGTAGATGCAGATAAAAATTAGTTTTAATTTGCAACCTGATGGAGGTCAGTATAGATGGACTAATAGAGAAAGTCCGACACTCTACTAGAAGGCCAAATATTTTTTCAGAGCTAGATGCAGAAAAAAATTATATTCAGTTTGCAACCTGATGGAGGTCAGTATAGATGGACTAATAGAGAAAGTCCGACACACTACTAGAAGGCCAAATATTTTTTCAGAGGTAGATGCAGAAAAAAATATATTCAGTTTGCAACCTGATGGAGGTCAGTATAGATGGACTAATAGAACAAGTCCCACACACTGCTAGAAGCCCAAATATTTTTTCAGAGGTACTGTAGATGCAGATAAAAATTAGTTTTAATTTGCAACCTGATGGAGGTCAGTATAGATGGACTAATAGAGAAAGTCCGACACACTACTAGAAGGCCAAATATTTTTTCAGAGGTAGATGCAGAAAAAAATATATTCAGTTTGCAACCTGATGGAGGTCAGTATAGATGGATTAATAGAACAAGACCCACACACAGCTAGAAGCCCAATATTTTTTCAGAGGTAGATGCAGAAAAAAATATATTCAGTTTGCAACCTGATGGAGGTCAGTATAGATGGACTAATAGAGAAAGTCCGACATACTACTAGAAGGCCAAATATTTTTTCAGAGGTAGATGCAGAAAAAAATATATTCAGTTTGCAACCTGATGGAGGTCAGTATAGATGGACTAATACAACAAGTCCCGCACACAGCTAGAAGCCCAAATATTTTTTCAGAGGTACTGTAGATGCAGATAAAAATTAGTTTTAATTTGCAACCTGATGGAGGTCAGTATAGATGGACTAATAGAGAAAGTCCGACACACTACTAGAAGGCCAAATATTTTTTCAGAGGTAGATGCAGAAAAAAATATATTCAGTTTGCAACCTGATGGAGGTCAGTATAGATGGATTAATAGAACAAGACCCACACACAGCTAGAAGCCCAATATTTTTTCAGAGGTAGATGCAGAAAAAAATATATTCAGTTTGCAACCTGATGGAGGTCAGTATAGATGGACTAATAGAGAAAGTCCGACATACTACTAGAAGGCCAAATATTTTTTCAGAGGTAGATGCAGAAAAAAATATATTCAGTTTGCAACCTGATGGAGGTCAGTATAGATGGACTAATACAACAAGTCCCGCACACAGCTAGAAGCCCAAATATTTTTTCAGAGGTACTGTAGATGCAGATAAAAATTATTTTTAATTTGCAACCTGATGGAGGTCAGTATAGATGGACTAATAGAGAAAGTCCGACACACTACTAGAAGGCCAAATATTTTTTCAGAGCTAGATGCAGAAAAAAATTATATTCAGTTTGCAACCTGATGGAGGTCAGTATAGATAGATTAATAGAACAAGACCCACACACAGCTAGAAGCCCAATATTTTTTCAGAGGTAGATGCAGAAAAAAATATATTCAGTTTGCAACCTGATGGAGGTCAGTATAGGTGGACTAATAGAACAAGTCCCACACACTGCTAGAAGCCAATATATTTTTTCAGAGGTACTGTAGATGCAGATAAAAATTAGTTTTAATTTGCAACCTGATGGAGGTCAGTATAGATGGACTAATAGAATGATGCTATGCCCAAAAGATTTTACTTCACTAGGTGCAGTAAAAAAATTGGTATTCTATACACAGGTGGTATATCTTGCAACACAGATAGGCTACTCCACTGACTAACACACTCTGCAATAGGCCAAAAAGGATTAGCTTTGCTAGATTCAGCCAAATGCTGTGAAAAAAACTTGCACAGCACTGGCACAGACCTGCCTGGCAAAAACTGATAGGAACTCATGTAACCTAGTCCTGAAAAGGACTCCAATTACAATTAGTCTTTACTCCCACAACCTATCTATTTAAGAGCACAGACCTCCCTGATAAAAGTCGTAGGAAATGCTGTAACCTAGTCCTTAAAAGGACTGCAATCACAACTATTCCCTACTCCCAAGCTATCTGTATATTTGTGCGAAAATTGGCTTGAAATTAACAAGGTATAGCGCACACAGCAACAGCGGTGCCGTCTAACACGCAGCTGCAGCAGTGAGAAAATGGTGGCGACGGGGAAAATGGCTTGGTCTTATAGGGCAAGGACATGTGACATACACTGCCAATGACACATGCCCTTGCTTGTGTGAAAAAAAGCACTTCGCTCCGTGTGTGCGCTGCTGATAGGCTGACAGATTGCACCTCCCCACTGTAAATGCGGGAAAGAGAAAAAAAAATGGAGATCTTCATTGTTCCTGCAGAGATCCATCCCCTGCCCCTCCCCCCACCCCGCTGTACACTCAAACTGCGTATTAACATTAATTTTCATCATTACTGAGAAAAAATCCAGTTATGATTTTGGTGCACGAACAGTTATCGAACATAACCTCGAACAGACGAATTTTTCTCAAATTGTTCGTGTTCGCCGAACGGCTCGAACACCGCCCAAAACAGCTCGAATTTGAGATTGGCGAACAGTTCGAGTAGAACAACGCTCATCTCTAGTCATGGCTTCAATGTTTACTTGGAGATACTCCTGTACCATCGTCTCTAGGCGTGGACTATGTGTCAGACTTCTTGTCTCCTGTGGCCTTGCAAAGGATGGGCTAAAAAAGTGGTGAAATGATTCCGCAAAATTGATGTTACCAGCAATTACTGTGGTTCTGTTGCGGTTTGAGTGTTGAACACTTGACGGTCCCACGGTTGGCAAGTTGGAACTGTGAGATTCACTACGTGCACCACTGGTATTTTGTGGAAAAGCACATGTAAGATTCTGCAACAGTCTCTACTGATACTCCTGCATGCGTGCATCCCTTTCCATGGCAGGAATAATTTCTGCAAATTTACTTTTGTACCGGGGATCTAACAGTGTAGCAACCCAGTAGTCAGGATTATTTATAATTCTCACAATTTGAGGGTCATGTTGCAGGTAGTGCAGCAAGAAGGCACTCATGTGTGTTGCGCATCCAGGAGCACCAAGTCCCTGTTGTGTTGGTGGCGAGGTAACAATCATGCTTCCTTCCTCTGTCCTCTCCCCCCAACCTCGCACAACAGAAATGTGATCAAGGTCTCCCTCATCTGATGAGTCTTCCATCAGTTCGTCCTCCACTTCTTCC
Organism: Phyllobates terribilis; assembly: GCF_046119375.1. Classification (NCBI taxonomy): domain Eukaryota; kingdom Metazoa; phylum Chordata; class Amphibia; order Anura; family Dendrobatidae; genus Phyllobates; species Phyllobates terribilis. The sequence goes on from NW_027362762.1 coordinate 505,876,746, forward strand.
TGGGCTCCTGCACCTTCCTCACTAGTTTGGCTGCTACCATGCACCCTGGTAAAACCATCTCCCCCACCCTCACATGCCTGCCGCCTTGGTGCTGCCGACCGTCTGGACCTTGCAGATGTTAGCCCTTCCGCATACAACTCCTCCTCCTCTACTTCCTCCACCTCCTCTTGTGCCACCACCTGACTCCGAATTCTGTTTAACATGTACTCCAGCATGTAAATCACCGGAATAGTCATGCTGATAATGGCATCGTCAGCACTAAACATCTTCGTCGCCATTTCAAAACTGTGCAGAAGGGTGCATAGGTCCCTGATCTGAGACCACTCCTCCAGCGTGATTTGCCCCACCTCTGGATCTCGTTGGCCCAGGCTATACGTCAGAACGTATTGCACCAGGGCTTGTCGGTGCTGCCACAGTCGCTGCAACATGTGCAGAGTTGAATTCCACCGGGTAGGCACATCGCATTTTAGCCGGTGAAGTGGCAGGCCCAACGACTTCTGTAGAGATGTAAGTCGCTGAGCTGTGGGATGCGAACGGCGGAAGTGAGCACACAGCGACCGTGCCCTCTGCAGAAGGCCATCTAGTCTGGGATAGTGGGCTAAAAATTTGCTGGACAACCAGGTTCAACACGTGAGCCATACAAGGCACGTGTGTGACATTGCCCCGGCGAAGGGCCGCACCCAGGTTTGCAGCATTGTCGCACACGGCCTTCCCTGGTTTCAGGTCCAGTGGAGACAACCATTCATGAAATTGGTTCTCCAGAGCTGACCACAACTCCTCAGCTGTGTGACTCACATTTCCCAGACATTTCAAAGTAAAAACCGCCTGATGACGTTGAGCCCTACTGCCAGCATAGTAAGGAGGTGTGCAGGATCCCTTCTGCGCAGTTAGAAAGCTTGTGGCATGACCAGACAGGCTTTGGGTGCAGGTGGAAGACCGAGAGGAGGTTGAGGAGGCAGAAGCAGTGGAGGAACTTTGACATAAAGAGGATTGACGCACAACTCGTGGGGACGGCAAGACTTGGACAGCAGCCCCTTGTCCTGCTGTCACCATAGTTACCCAGTGCCCAGTCAGCGACATGTAACACCCCTGTCCATGCCTACTCGTCCAAGTGTCTGTGGTGAAATGCACCCTGTCACACACAGAGTTTCTCAAAGAAGCGGTGATGTTGTGTGCGACATGCTGGTGGAGCGCAGGCACACCTTTCTTTGAGAAGTAGTGCCGACTGGGCATCTGGTACTGGGGCACTGCGACGGACATAAGGTCTCGAAAATCCTCTGTGTCCACCAGGCGGAAAGGCAGCATTTCTGTAGCCAAGAGCTTGCAGATGGTGAAATTCAACCTCTTAGCTTTCTCATGGCTAGGAGGAAATGGTCTTTTACTTGTCCACATCTGAGGGACCGAGGGCTTGCTATTGTGCTTAGACGGGGTTGATAAGGGTGTCCCCAGCAAACTGCCGGTCTGTGAGGAAGATGCAGGCGGACATGTTAGGTTGCCTTGATCCAAAGGTGGTGCTATCGATGTCGGACAGCGCTCAACACCAGCTGTTGTTACCACCTCCAAAGAAAATGATGACCTGCCAATCACGCTGGCTGTTGCGGGTAAAGAGGTGGCAGGTCTGCGCCCCAAAACAGTTGTGACTGCTGTCCCCCCAGTCACAGAGGATGAAGAGGCCGTGGATGCACAAGATATGGCAGACGGTGGTTGGCCCGGCCGGCTAGGCCGCATTGTAGCACACTGAGCTTCCCACTGCAACTTATGCTTCATGTCCATGTACCGGTTCATGCATGAAGTACTCAAACTATGTATTTTTTGGCCTCTACTTAGCTTTTGCTGACAAATGTTACAGATAACACGAGTTGGGTCATCTTTATCGATCTGAAAAAATGCCCAGGCTATGCAAGGCTTAGCACCCATGCGACCTGAAGAGCCACCACGACTTGTGGTGAGAGGCAGAGTTGTGTTTGAGGATGCAGTTGTTGACGTGATTCCAGTACTACGTCTCTGTTCAGGAAGGCGCAACCTGACCTCGTCGTCACTAGCATCTTCCTCCACCTCCTCTGCTGACCTCATCTCTTCCTGACTGTGGGTTGACAGTAAGTGGGATCTCCAACCTCATCATCATCACCCTGTGCATTATCACACCCGTCGTCCTCAGAGCCAACCTGTTCCTACCCTGACAAAAAACTAAAGTTGTCGCTCCAATCAGGTATTTGAGTCTCATCATCGTCTTCCTCATTGTCTCCACCAACAGGAGTTACAGTTTGGGAATGAGGGTCTACATTATGGTCAGAACCTTCTGCGTCTGGTCCTGGATCCGACTCATAAAGATTCTGGGCATCAGTGCAGATCATTTCCTCGTCTGGATTCACAGAAGCGCTGGAGTCGACCTCTGATTCCCAGGCTATAGTATGAGTAAACAGCTCTGCAGACTCAACCATCTGTTCTACCTCATACTCAGACGGGCAGCTGGAGATTTGGGAGCTGTGAGGAAGCAAGTGCGATTGGGGTGACACCTTTGAGGACTGGAGTATTTGTGATGTTGAAGTTGATGTGGAGGAGAGCCCACTTAAAGGAGCACTTGATATCCGTTGAAGCACCTGCTGTTTTTGTGCCTCATCTGGAATTTGTAGCGATTGGCGTGGCCGTAAGAAAGGGATCTTATCACATTGTCCGCTAAAAGAAGTAGACATTTTAGTTTGGCTGGAAGATGGTCTTTCTTCTGCAGATGTTACTGTTGCTTTAACACCTACCCCACGGACACAACCTTTTTTCCCCTTCCCAACACGCCTATTCCCCTTTCCACCAGCAGCAGGCCTTTTTCCACTCATTTTGGTGGTTAACTAATTCACAACTCTGGAGTTGTTTGCACAAAAAAACAATGGATGGGAACCGAGCAGAGCTGAGTGGCCAAACTGTGGTATTAGGCCAAAACTATTGGCTGGGTTAGATGGAGAAAAAAATTATATTCGATTTGCAACCTGATGGAGGTCAGTATAGATGGACTAATAGAACAAGTCCCACACACAGCTAGAAGCCCAAATATTTTTTCAGAGGTAGATGCAGAAAAAAAATATATTCAGTTTGCAACCTGATGGAGGTCAGTATAGATGGACTAATAGAGAAAGTCCCACACACTGCTAGAAGGCCAAATATTTTTTCACAGCTAGATGCAGACAAAAAATTATTTTGAATTTGCAACCTGATGGAGGTCAGTATAGGTGGACTAATAGAACAAGTCCCACACACTGCTAGAAGGCCAAATATTTTTTCAGAGCTAGATGCAGAAAAAAATTATATTCAGTTTGCAACCTGATGGAGGTCAGTATAGATGGACTAATAGAACAAGTCCCACACACAGCTAGAAGCCCAAATATTTTTTCAGAGGTAGATGCAGAAAAAAATTATATTCAGTTTGCAACCTGATGGAGGTCTGTATAGATGGATTAATAGAACAAGTCCCACACACAGCTAGAAGCCCAATATTTTTTCAGAGGTAGATGCAGAAAAAAAATTATTTTTAATTTGCAACCTGAAGGAGGTCAGTATAGATGGACTAATAGAGAAAGTCCCACACACTGCAAGAAGGCCAAATATTTTTTCAGAGATAGATGCAGAAAAAAATTATATTCAGTTTGCAACCTGATGGAGGTCAGTATAGATGGACTAATAGAAAAAGTCCCACACACAGCTAGAAGCCCAAATATTTTTTCAGAGGTAGATGCAGATAAAAATTATTTTTAATTTGCAACCTGATGGAGGTCAGTATAGATGGACTAATAGAGAAAGTCCCACACACTGCTAGAAGGCCAAATATTTTTTCAGAGCTAGATGCAGATAAAAATTATTTTTAATTTGCAACCTGATGGAGGTCAGTATAGATGGACTAATAGAGAAAGTCCCACACACTGCTAGAAGGCCAAATATTTTTTCAGAGCTAGATGCAGAAAAAAATTATATTCAGTTTGCAACCTGATGGAGGTCAGTATAGATGGACTAATAGAACAAGTCACACACACTGCTAGAAGCCCAAATATTTTTTCAGAGCTAGATGCAGAAAAAAATTATATTCAATTTGCAACCTGATGGAGGTCAGCATAGATGGACTAATAGAATGATGCTATGCCCAAAAGATTTTTCTTCACTAGGTGCAGTAAAAAAATTGGTATTCTATACACAGGTGGTATATCTTGCAACACAGATAGGCTACTCCACTGACTAACACACTCTGCAATAGGCCAAAAAGGATTAGCTTTGCTAGATTCAGCCAAATGCTGTGAAAAAAACTTGCACAGCACTGGCACAGACCTGCCTGGCAAAAACTGATAGGAACTGATGTAACCTATTCCTGAAAAGGACTGCAATTACAATTAGTCTTTACTCCCACAATCTATCTATTTAAGAGCACAGACCTGCCTGATAAAAGTCGTAGGAAATGCTGTAACCTAGTCCTTAAAAGGACTGCAATCACAACTATTCCCTACTCCCAAGCTATCTGTAGATTTGTGCGAAAATTGGCTTGAAATTAACAAGGTATAGTGCACACAGCAACAGCGGTGCCGTCTAACACGCAGCTGCAGCAGTGAGAAAATGGTGGCGACGGGGAAAATGGCTTGGTCTTATAGGACAAGGACATGTGACATACACTGCCAATGACACATGCCCTTGCTTGTGTGAAAAACAGCAGTTCGCTCCGTGTGTGCGCTGCTGATAGGCTGACAGACTGCACCTCCCCACTGTAAATGCGGGAAAGAGAAAAAAAAATGGAGATCTTCATTATTTCTGCAGAGATCCATCCCCTGCCCCTCCCCCCACCCCGCTGTACACTCAAACTGCGTATTAACATTAATTTTCATCATTACTGAGAAAAAATCCAGTTATGATTTTGGTGCACGAACAGTTATCGAACATAACCTCGAACAGCCGAATTTTTCTCAAATCGTTCGTGTTCGCCGAACGGCTCGAACACCGCCCAAAACAGCTCGAATTTGAGATTGGTGAACAGTTCGAGTAGAACAACGCTCATCTCTAGTCCTGCCCCCGTATCATGTCTGGGCGACAGAGTGTGGCTCACGGCTCGCAATACTAAAGTGCGCGAGGAGTCTGCTAAATTGCCCCCCCGCTTTAAAAAAGGGTACCCTGTACACCGGAGGAGTCACGGTTCTGTGAATCCTCTCTATGACCCGGTGGACCACATTCATGCCCCCCTGCTCATGGAGGAAAATGAGCGTCAAGTGGAGAGGTATGTTAGGAGGGGGGATAATGTTAGGCGTCGGTCTGTTGCTTAACTCGAAATGGGTCCAGAGCCTTCTGTGGTCTCCTATTTCGGTCCAGCCGGGGCTGATGCTGCTCAGCATCGTCGTCAGTCCCAAAGCCTAGCTGGTCCACGAGATGTACAGATTGTCTCCCGGGTATTTGTGCCTAGCAATGTTAAGCATAGGTTGCGGAGGGAGACAGGGCTTTTCTAGTCTAAGTCCAGGATTTGCCGCACTGAGCATGCCCGTGACCTGGCGGATCGTGATTGGTGGTTTGGCACCCACCTGACCCGGTGACCTGGCATTGCCTGATTGGTCCACGGGTGGCGTCACCAATGGCGCGTCGGTGGGCAGGGCTTAGTCTTTAAAAGGTCCGCCTACAAACATTGCAGCGCGCTCTGATCATTGACCAGTGATGCTGATGTGTGGACGACTGTGTTCCACGTAGCTTCCATAGGCAGGTGTAGTGGAAATAGGCAGGCTAATGGAAATAGGCAGGTAGCTCCATCTTGCAGTCTGGCTCTGCCATAGGGGTCGCCTAACACCCCGAGCAGCCTGCAGACGCCCTGTCCACGGCTATCGCCTGTCAGCCACGTGGAGTAATACCCTGCAGTCCGGTAGCACGCCGGCTGGAGGCACGTGTACCAGTCGGCGTAGTCACACACGCATCTTAGCGCCACCATTGTAGTCCCTGTGCTGTAACAGGACAACAGATAGTTTTTCTCCGCCATCTCTCGTGCTGCTAATGGAGATAGTGCATATTGCTATACCCGTTCCAGTGTGCAGTAACACGGAAGGGTTTATCATTTAAGTTGGTTGCTTTCCTTTTCACCCGGAACGTGATTGGCAGCAGTCCACCTGGCTGCATCGCGGACACGGGGTCGGTTGCGTTACATTATAATAAAGTTGTCTGCAACCACCCTCCTAACACCACCTTTTGCTTTGATGACTGCTTTGCACACTCTTGGCATTGTCTTGATGAGCTTCAAGAGGTAGTCACCGGAAATGGTTTTCCAACAATCTTGAAGGAGTTCCCTGAGATGCTTAGCACTTGTTGGCCCTTTTGCCTTCACTCTGCGGTCCAGCTCACCCCAAACCATCTCGATTGGGTTCAGGTCTGGTGACTGTGGAGGCCAGGTCATCTGGCGTAGCACCCCATCACTCTACTTCTTGGTCAAATAGCCCTTACACAGCCTGGAGGTGTGCATGGGGTCATTGTCCTGTTGAAAAATTAATGATGGTCCATCTAAGCGCAAACTGAATGGAATAGCATGTCGATGCAAGATGCTGTGGTAGCCATGCTGGTTCAGTATGCCTTAAATTTTGAATAAATCCCCAACAGTGTCATCAGCAAACCACCCCGACACCATCACACCTCCTCCTCCATGCTTCACGGTGGGAACCAGGCATGTAGAGTCCATCCGTTCACCTTTTCTGCGTCGCACAAAGACAAGGTGGTTGGAACCAAAGATCTCAAATTTGGACTCATCAGACCAAAGCACAGATTTCCACTGGTCTAATGTCCATTCCTTGTGTTCTTTAGCCCAAACAAGTCTCTTCTGCTTGTTGCCTGTCCTTAGCAGTGGTTTACTAGCAGCTATTTTACCATGAAGGCCTGCTACACAAAGTCTCCTCGTAACAGTTGTTGTAGAGATGTGTCTGCTGCTAGAACTCTGTGTGGCATTGACCTGGTCTCTAATCTGAGTTGCTGTTAACCTGCGATTTCTGAGTCTGGTGACTCGGATAAACTTATCCTCATTAGCAGAGGTGACTCTTGGTCTTCCTTTTCTGGGGCGGTCCTCATGTGAGCCAGTTTCTTTGTAGCTCTTGATGGTTTTTGCAACTGCACTTTTTCGGACTGACTGACCTTAATTTCTTGATGGCCACTTGTTTTTCTTTACTTAGCTGCTTTTTTCTTGCCATAATACAAATTCTAACAGTCTATTCAGTAGGACTATCAGCTGTGTATCCACCTGACTACTGCACAACACAACTGATGGTCCCAACCCCATTTATAAGGCAAGAAATCCCACTTATTAAACCTGACAGGGCACACCTGTGAAGTGAAAACCATTTCCGGTGACTACCTCTTGAAGCTCATCAAGAGAATGCCAATAGTGTGCAAAACAGTCATCAAAGCCAAAGGTGGCTACTTTGAAGAACCTAGAATATAAGACATATTTTCAGTTGTTTCACACTTTTTTGTTAAGTATATAATTCCACATGTGTTAATTCATAGTTTTGATGCTTTCAGTGTTAATGTCCAATTTTCAAAGTCATGAAAATACAGAAAAATCTTAAAATGAGAAGGTGTGTCCAAACTATATATGTATATGTATAAGAAAACTGTAGCTCTATTCTCTGCAATCTACTTCTGGAGTGATGCTTTAAAAGGCTGCGCATTAGAATAAGTACCCCTAACAGGAGGTGTAGAAACATAATTTGGCCCTGGTTAAGGTGTTAAAAGTTTTTTTTTTATTTATTTACCATTAACTTCACTGGGGACTAAACTAATAAACTACAATTACAGTTACAGTGTTTGGTTGACAGGAGAGACTAAAGAAAATGAATGGGGCCTGCAATCCACCATTTGCACTGACCACTGTCTTCTCATAATAAGTTTGGTTCCAACAAATGAACACACACTCTCACACATTGCTGTCGTATCGCAGGGATGTGCCAGTTACGTTAAAGGGGTGGCCCAGTACTTTTAGATTGTTTGCATATCCTTAGGATAAATCATCAATACCAGAATCTGGGGTGTGACACATGGCTCCCTTGCCAATCAGCTGTTCTGGGTTGAATGATAATTACTTTTTATTCCAAAGTATAAGGGTTTCTCCATGGTTATGCTGTCCTGTTATGTGCTCCCTTGCCTCCAGTGAGTGAGCAGTGGACCACCAGCACCTTTATAGACAAGCTCAGCACATAGACAGCGACTTTGTGAACAAGACCAGGGTCGCCCTGCGCTTATGTCTACCTGCACTTGAAGTTTGAAATAAAAAGTAATTGCATTCATCTCAAGAGTATGTGGTGAACTTTCCTAACTAGATGTCCCAGGGGCTCATAACTTCCACCTGCACCTCGCCTCTACTACTGTGTGGACACCAATTTTTCCTCTTCTACCAGCTGTTGCGGGTGGCGGTGGTGACCAGTTATGATTTGTTGGTGAGCAGAACAGCACATCATCTATGTAGTGGCTGCAGTGAGATACTACAGATCCACCTCTATTCATTGAAATAGGAACGGATGTGCAGTACTCTTCCGCAGCCACTATACCGCTGATGGAGCTGAACTGCGAAACTCTGCAATTGAACACATCCAACTGCCGCAAGCACCAGGAATAGCTGATCGGCTTTGCCATCAATATAAAATTACAGGACAACCCTTTTCAATCTCTAAAACAATTTTAATAACAGAATACACGATGAGTATATAATACAAAGTATTAGCATATATTTTTTTACACAAATATTAAGATTGATTTAGAGAAAAAGAAGGTTTCAATCAATCAATTTGAATTATTCATGTAAAAAAATAAATAAATATGATTGTCGAGGGAAACACTCAAGGCCTCCTTCTTGTACTTAAGGTTTTTTTTATTTACATGCAGCCAAGATGCTTACAATCCTAAGTTGCAAATAGCAGCCCATGTAGACCCTTCGGGAACACTAACCGCCGCTAATGTACAGTATATTTATACAGTATGCTGCGCTTGATTTAAAGACAGATTCCAATTCCTGCCATAAAAATTATGCATAGTACCTCTTAATAAAAGGTCCTTTTGGCATATGGTCGACTACGGGATTGCTTCAGTATTTATTATACGTGTACACATACTTGAATGAATGATTTTACTTTGAGCTGGCTTCGACTCCAACCTCATACACATTTGTTAAGAAAATTATCACATTTACCCATGCGCGTAAATATTCACAGCTCACTTTGATGAAAAATAATACATGTGAGCTGCCTGGAAATCAATATGCAAATTTTATCTTATGGTTTTCTGACTTTGATGAATAGACCTGTTAGTGTCTTTGGATATTGTCATTGTCATAGTATTTCAAGAAGCCAGAGCTGCAGAATAAATGTGAAAGTCCAGGCATAAAGAAATTCTACGCACTGACTATGGGAAATGTACATACAAGCTTGGAGTAGCATACTCCACATACAAATATTGAAAAGATAGAGATATCCAACAATCATCCAATTTACATTGGCTGGAAGAAGACCATATAAAAATCCTGCATTGTTCAATAAAATCTTTAGTTTAAACCCTCAAAATAAACTCAATCTACACTTGATTTAAGAAATGTAATTACTGCTTATACTGCTGCGATCTTTAGCAATCAGCTCCCCTGCAGCACCCCCACAGGGGAAATGAAGTATTACATAGTTGTTATTAGAATCACTCATCTGCCCGTGTAATTCCTGGACTGGTCTTATTCTCAAGAGTCAGAAATAATAGATAAGGTTCCTGGGCAGGTATGTCCCCACTAGCACCATAAAAATTTCTAATAGGGTATTTGAAAAATTATTTTCCAAACCAGAATAGAAAAGCTGTACTAAAATATTGAGTAACTGACACATTGCAATAAATGGATCTTCTTAGTCCTGCTAAATAGCAAAACAAAAAAAAGGAAGACAATAGCTGGTAAGGTAAGAAGAATGCAGTAATAGAAATAGTTCACTTGGGCTTTGGGAACGTGTATTTGTACATGGTTTCAGGGCAATAATAGCAGCTGGAACATAAGAGGGGTCATAATGATATTTATATGTGTCTGCTCTAATAGCTCGTTCCTAAGTTTGATAAGTGACTCCGAGAATACAAAGACAATGAGCATTGATTAAACCCTATACAGTACAAAACTGTGCTGTCCTGTAATAGTAATGATTTAAAGGCATAACAGGAAAGACATTGATTCTAATCTAAGATTCAATGTAGTACAACATATAATACCCCACTGACTCTAATTCGGTTATGTCCATTATTATTTATCAAGAAAAGAGTTCTGCACTTTTAAACCATTCACAACTAAAATCAAGTGATCGTTTGTCAGACAACCTTCCCAGACTCCTCAATGACAAGTCCTTTATGTCTTGGATAGAGATGAGTAAATCCGAACTTAAAAGTTCGGGATTTGTACTGGACAATTAGTGTCCGATGCTAAACTCCAAACAAGAACTTTCCCCTGAAGTCCGTTACAATGTTCAGAGTTCTGGGGAAAGTCTATTACAGAGAGAAAGAGAGAGCGAATTTCTTTTCAGAGCCAAAGTTCTGGTCTTCATTATTTTTTAATGGGGTTCTGGACTGGTTCAAGTTCGGGTACAGTCCTGGTACCCGAACCGAACTTTGGACTACAATTTGGGTCTGGTACCAGAACCCGAATTTCCACGGGTCCGTTCATCCTTAGTCTTGGAATATAGAAAGATATACCTACTTCAATATTGCTGCATAGCTAAATAGATTTGCTTCTTAGGGCATTAGGAAATTTGCTTTTCGTATGGGTTTGAAATATTGAAAAATATTATAAATATCAGTAGTATGACTGCAAGTAATAGGCCGTAAGCTGGCATGGTGCAACCATGTAACTGGCACATTGTGCAGTTATAACAAAGCACACGAGTGAAAGGTGTGTGAGTGGCTTTTCATTAGTATATTGCACCCGTGCAACCTCATTTAGCCTTATAGATTCTTCGTGCTGATTGGAATTGGAATGTAAACCTTCCCTTATATCAGCAATTGTTGCTTTCTATGATTTTACCAAGGGTCCCATAGCAAATCCAGAAATACCCCCCACACAATATACCTGAAGCTGACCATCTAATAAATGGTGGTTGCCGGACTACTAGAGTGATAGTTGCCCTTTGCAGGCTCATAGAGGAAGTTCTCTTTTAAGACATTTATGTGCCCCAATAAATAACCAAAGAAGAAAAAACGGTCAAATTATAATGCTCTTCCACATGAAAAAAAAACAAAAGAATTTAAAGGAAACGGGAGCATATCAAATAAGTATAAAAGTAGTTTTTATTTCAATAATCAATAAAAGTTCTCACTGAACAAAAAGATCAAAATGGGAAGGGAGAAATGACACCAAAGTGCCACGTCCAAAGTTGATATGACATAACACAACATGGGAATAGGCTATAAATAAATAGGATGTAGTCAAAGTAGAAGTAGAAGGTGGCGGATAGTATCCTACAGCTAGATTGCAGTCTAGACAAGGTGTTTCACATGAATTATTACTAATTTATATAAAGTGCTTGTGTAAAATCATTAGATAAAGGAATCAATACCTAGGTACATAATAGGGAGATGATAAATAAAGTGCATACCAGAGGATTGACATGATTATGGGTCCCAGTCCCAGAAATTATACTCAACACATCATCAGACTTAGAGGTAAGTAACAGGGAGGTTCCCAGCCAGTTCCCACTCACAAATATAGCATACCAATACAAAAAAGAGATGTGCTACCTGGTGGAGGCGTGGATGAATGGTCCCAATGCGCGTTTCGTGTTTGGCTTCATCGGGGGGTGTTTGCGGATCTGGCGAGAATCCGGCGTCCAGAGCAGCAGTGGGCGTGGACCTCCTGCGCCGGATGCCGGATCCTCGACTTCTGGTCCTCGCTAGTACCCCTAGAAGCGTCACGTTGACTGCCGATTCTGGCAGGTAATCCATCGCTAGTATATAAGATGACCTGCTACCCCCTTGACACAAACGCCCCCCCAAGGAAGCCAAATGCGAATCGCACATTGGGACCATTCATCCACGCCTCCACCAGGTAGCACATCTCTTTTTTGTATTGGTATGCTATATTTGTGAGTGGGAACTGGCTGGGAACCTCCCTGATACTTACCTCTAAGTCTGATGGTGTGTTGAGTATAATTTCTGGGACTGGGACTCATAATCATGTCAATCCTCTGGTATGCACTTTATTTATCATCTCCCTATTATGTACCTAGGTATTGATTCCTTTAATGATTTTGCACAAGCACTTTATATACTGTAAATTACTAATGATTCATGTGAAACACCTTGTCTACACTGCAATCTAGCTGTAGGATACTATCCGCCACCTTCTACTTCTTCTTTGACTACATCCTATTTATTTATAGCCTATTCCCATGCTGTGTCATATCCACTTTGAATACTGTATACTCCCTGCTCGGACGTGGCACTTTGGTGTCCTTTCTCCCTGCCCCCTTTTGACCTTTTTGTTCAGTGTGAACTTTTATTGTTTATTGAAATAAAAACTTATTTTATATTTATTTGATATGCTCCCGTTTCCTTCAAATTCTTTTGTGCCCCAATAAAGTATAGGGAAAATAATGGTCGTATTAGTAAAACAGCCCATTTACAAGTGTATAGGTCTTAAATTACAACTTAATCACATAACATATCAGTAAAAGATTGAAAGATGCTGTCCTTAGGTCTATAGTATAACACCTTTGAAGAAAACAAATATATGGGATTTGGCTAATAAAACAAGGAGCGTTTATACATGGAGACAGTTTTAAGGTATGCCTTGTGAGATTATTGTGAGTTTAGTAATAAAATGGTCAGTTTGTATCTTCTAAATGCAGCCGTGAGATACAGTGTCAAGGCACATGTATCTGCCTACAGCTCCCATACACGATATGTTGCCTACTCATTGCTCATTCCTATCCGGACCCCGCTGTGAATTAAACCTCTGGCAGCTTTAGTGCACTGTATAAAAATGTTGATTTTTCTCTCTTTAATGCAGCAGGGAAAACATATTTTTCAATGATTTGGTTGGCTGCAGATTTTCCAACGGAGAGATTTCTGTGATGACTCTTCTCTGCAAAGTTAATTAAGTGGAGAGTACATTAAAAGCTTAATATATTGGGGTCAGCCGAGTTCTCACTTTGTAATGTTAAAAGCATGTTAAAAAGACTGCTGTGTTTCTTTTGAAGATGCCTGACATAATATGAATCAGTGACATAAAGTAATGATGTGTATAGTAGGTTGCCGAACTGCTAAACATGCTACACAGCACAATTTACTAATCAGTTTGTAAAATTAGCCTCATGTATAATTACTTGCTATATGCTTTGATTGCTAAACTAAATTTAACAAAATAATTCCTTAAAGTGAACTTGTATGTCTTCTAGGGTGTCCATTGAAATAGAATTTCTTGTCATTTACATAATATCATAATAATTACTACCAAAAGTACCTTCAACTACTGTTCAGACACTGGTAGTCATTGTTCTAGAGCATTGTTCTAGAGCAGTGATTCCCAAACTCCAGTCCTCATGGCCCCCAACAGTTCATGTTTTCAGGATTTCCCTAGTATTGCATATGTGATGATCCCCAAGTCCAATCCTCATAGCCCCACAACACGTCATGTTTTCAGGATTTCCTCAGTAATGTACAAGTAATGTTCCCCAAGTCCAGTCCTCAAAGCCCCTCAACACGTCATGTTTTCAGAATTTACTTAGTAATGCACAAGTGATGTTCCCCAACTCCAGTCCTCATGGCCCCCAACAGTTCATGTTTTCAGGATTTCCCTAGTATTGCATACGTGATGTTCCCCAAGTCCAGTCCTCATAGCCCCACAACAGTTCATGTTTTCAGGATTTCCTCAGTAATGCACAAGTGATATTCCCCAACTTCAGTCCTCATGGCCCCCAACAGTTCATGTTTTCAGGTTTTCCCTAGTATTGCACAGGTGATGTTTCCCAAACTCCAGGTCTCACGGCCCCCAACATGTCTTGTGATGATTAGAGTTAGCACATTACTGGTACATGCAGGGCCACATCTGCCATGAGGATAGATGAACATCTCACCTTAGATTATGGTTTGCAGTTTCTTTTAAGGGACTGTCAGGCTGTAATAATCTGCTTTATCTATTATACCTACCTCAATGCAAAAGCTTTTTTCACATACATTCCAGGGAAGCTCAACACTAGCTCCCCCCGGAATATCCTAAAATTAGGGAAGTGGAGAATCACTTGTTCCCAAAGAGACTGCTTCATGAGCTGAGGATCTCCAGCTTGCTCCACACCTCTTCTATGGAGCAGCTCACTATTCTAGCTATGGCCCCTAGAACACTGGGTAAGGAAGCAGCAGTCAAACTGAGCTATCAGCCCTTCAGGAGCAGGAAGAACGAAAGAGAAAAGAGGAGGACCTGAAGAAAGGAGAATAGTAAGTGAGATGTGCAGAAATAAAGCATGCAGAGGCGTGAAGTGGACCGAGCAGGGCAGTTGGATAGGGAGAAACAGGTTGATTGAAACAAAGGTCAAGAAGGAGGAATAGGAGACAGGAGACATGGTAGCACAGAAAGGAGGTGAGGAAAGTGGAACCTGAAATCAGAAGCGTTACACCATGTTTCATGTGCTATATTATACAAAAGTCAAATGTCTGACAATATTTAATGCGTGGGTAGTTACTTTTCTGCTGAGCACTACCATATGACTAGTGAGGTTATTACAGTGACAAGGTTTTGTCCAAAACTAGCCACATGGTCGTGCCAGCCACAAAAGTAACATCTACGTATTAAATGGTTAGCCCCATCTAAACCTTTTGGGCTCAAACAGGAATAATTAGTTCCAAGCACTGACCACTTAAGGTGCGGTTATGGAGACGGGGTTTCCATAAATTAATTATTTTGGTTTATTTATGGCCTGTCTATATTTATGTTTGCAGTTTATTTACTACTGGTCTATATTTTTGCATGCGGTTCATTCACTGTTGTCATATATTTATTTATGCTATATATAAGTCCACTGCTGGAAAATATATGTGTGACATTTCCTTTGCTGATATATATTTATAAATGCATTGCATTAAATATTGGGATATATTTATTTGTGTAGTATGTCCACTACGGCTAAATATTTATATGAAGGGCATTTCCACTGCTGGTTCACATTTACAGTATTTATGCAGTGCATTCAATGCTGGTATATAAAGTAGTTGCGTGCGTGATATATGACTTTCTCATACTGTGTGCATGTGTATATATAAATATATAAATATATATATATATATATATATCACTCTCTGCTTCAAGTACAAGGAAAATCCAATAAAGCTGGGAAGTAAAATGCTGTAATGTTTCAGTCCTAAACAATCAAATTGCCATTGTAGATCAGGAATACAAGAAGTGGGTAGTAGAGATGAGCGGATCAATCCCAGTATGATCAAATTTAAGTCAAATTTCATGAAGTTCTCAGTTTCACACATTTTGAGATTCAACTTGCGGTTCACAAAGTAAACCCCAAAACTTGCTGGGCACCATATCCCATAGCGCCGAAGCATCAGAAAGTGGGCTAATGTCATTTTGTGCTGTTGCACGGCCTTCCTCATAATGGCCTGCAGATATGACATGTTACAGATTATCATTACCATGTACAGGGGTGGTCAGTACCTGGGTCATCAAAAATCAGCGGTTTCCAATGGAGCACAGTTTGTATGGCAGAGTCATTTTTAATCTCCAATGTAACCAGGCAAGTCTCTTTCTTCTAGAGTGAAAACTCTTATCAGTAAGGTCCGCTCTCACTTTTCTGTATAATGTAAGCTCATATGGTCAGCAAGGTTATCTCGCTCTCTATGTCTTTCACCTGTAGATCACCTCTTATGATCAGCAGGATCCTCTCTTGTAAAGTGTAAGCTCTTATGGTCAATGGGGTCCTCTCTAGTTTGTAAAGTGTAAGCTCTTATGGTCAGTGGGGTCCTCTCTCGTTTGTAAAGTGTAAGCTCTTATGATCAGCAGGATCCTCTCTTGTAAAGTGTAAGCTCTTATGGTCAGTGGGGCCCTCTCTCGTTTGTAAAGTGTAAGCTCTTATGGTCAGTGGGGTCCTCTCTCGTTTGTAAAGTGTAAGCTCTTATGGTCAGTGGGGTCCTCTCTCGTTTGTAAAGTGTAAGCTCTTATGGTCAGTGGGGTCCTCTCTTGTTTGTAAAGTGTAAACTCTTATGGTCAGTGGGGTCCTCTCTCGTTTGTAAAGTGTAAGCTCTTATGGTCAGTGGGGTCCTCTCTCTTTCCTCTATAGTGTAAGTTCTTATGGTTAGCAGGATCCTCTCTCCCCTACATGTATTTTCCAAGCAATTATAAGCTTTCCAGTATTGAAATTCACATTATTTTATTCAACCCAAATTACATTTTGAAGGCAAATTCAGCAAAGTCAGTGAATTTGAATTTGAAAATATCCACTCATCTTTAGTAGGTAGCAATGAGGGAAAACAGAGTATACTGCTGGGATTAATGTACTCTTTAACCTCACTGGCATACTCCTTTATTCTTAGTAAGAAAGTCAAAGTAAGTAAAGTCAAACAGCAGGAATGACTTATAGGAAATTACTCTATATCTGGCCTCTATTAGATGGATCTGCATTTCTTATTGCTGTGATTGTCCAGACTATGTCGTACATTGCACATTACCCACTTTACACCTGGTATTCCAACATTTGATCTGTGTACAAAGCTGAAGTAACTGTTTTTATTAAAAGATGTGTCCACCTTTGCAGTTAATGTTTTATTGTCTCATTTTGTGTGAAAAATTAAGCAACTTTTCAAAAAGCAATCCATAAAAATCTTCTCTGTGCTATGTCTACAAAACTTTGTTTTTCCATCATAAACACACTTCCCAAATTTACATATAAAAAAGCAAAGCTACAAAACTCCATACATATCTGAAATAATACATTTTTAAAAGTATCAAATATTCAAATGTAAAATGGCAAGGAAAAGAATATATATCTTACTACAAAAATGAACAAAAAAGTAACATTCAAGATAATATTCACAGTGATGTCCAAAACAGTGACTTCCCTCCTGGAACCCAATGCATGTATGTGACGCGCCCCCTGGGCCAGTGTTGTTAGGGATACCCGGAGCCGGATCAGATGGGGGTTGTAGTCTCCGAGTGGCTGTGACCCGGTCCGTGCCCAGGGTGTCAAGCTCAGTGTGTGGCAGTCCTTACTGATGTTACTAAAGTTCTTTATGTCGACTACGCCACCCGTTGATTTGCGGTCAATACGGCCGCCGCTGCAGCAGGGTCCGCTGAGGCTGATGGTGTTTGTGCAGCCCAGGTAGTATAACCCCCAACGGGAGGGGTATAGCCTCAGGGGGTCAGGTGCAGAGGATGGTGGTTGTGGAAGTGCAGTGAAGATGGTAATGAGAGTCAGAGTCGGGTTGTGCAGTTCAGGGTTCTTTACTTACTGCTGTTCTTGTACCGGTCACTCCGGCCTTAAGTGACCACCCGAGCCGTGCTGCGTCCACCAGGTCCTGGACTCGGCCAACCCCCAAGTAGTTCTGGAGCGTGGTTCTGAGCTCCCTTTCTGTCCTGTCCTCGTCTCTGGCCTTCCCCACCAGGGATCCACCTATGTCCGGCTCCCTCGGGCCTCTTGTTGGCGAACCCTTGCCTCTGGGTTCCCTGACCCTATGCGTGGTCTGCCTTCCGGGTGGATATAGTGGGTGGCCGTGGCAGATTCTGCCCACGGCCTCCGGTTCCTGGCTAAGGTGTGCTGTAGCCTCTGCCAGCTTGGGATCCGGTACCCTGTTGCCAACTCTTCACCCTTTGATTTAGTTTGGGCTCTCAGAGTTCCTTCTTTCTCCCCCTCTGGGTCTTTCAAACTCCTCTCTCCCTCTCTTGGCCTTGGAGCTGCTCTTCTCCTCTGCTCTCTTCCTCTGCTCTGCTCTGACAAAAGACTGACAGACTGACCCTGATCTAAGATGGTTCCCACCTTATATACTCCCTCTATGTGTGAGCTCAGGTGACCAGCACCCAATGAGCTCCTAGCACTACCCAGACTGCTCCCCCTATCTGCCCCTACACTACTGGGATGTTCCACCCCCCTCCCACTCCAGCCAGGAACAGACACTGTCGTACCTGCACATTTCTAAGTGGGAGTACCGTTGGTCTGCTCCTCGGAAATGGGATGTGTGTAGTGCATGCAGCTAACTGAGCCCAGCTCCACACTCCATCCTTACCCGGGAGTGGAATATCACACCTCTGGGTTGAGGTGCAATACCCCTGTAGCAGCCGAATCCTCAGGGTGCTACATATGCTCCTCCTAGACCCCTGAGGAAGCTCAGACGAAACGCTTGTTGGGGTCAAAGAGGAACATATTTGGACATATTTAACATAGTTAATTATTAATTATAATCACTTTTATTACATAGCAGGTCAGAAACTTTACTTCCACATATACCTATCATAGTTTTATTGTTATATTGTTACTCTTGGTCTTGTGCGCTGGTTGTCTGTCTTTTGCTAACATAGATATTTCTCATGCAAGTATTGGTACATTGCCAGTCACATACGATTTTCCAACGTACATTATATGCATGAATATCTGTGTCCCCAAATTCACAGCTCTTCATTAGGCACGGTACTCTACTATCCATGCATTTATTGCCGTGCTAATTTCTCCCTCTGTTTGGGACGTCACTGTGAATCTCATATTATATTGATTGTTACTTATTTGGTCATTTTTGTATCAAGATTAGAGATGAGCGAAAACGAATTTTAAAGTTTGAGATATAATCCCAAAGTTTAGCTTTGCTTCCACCACAGAAACATGGACACAGGTCACCAATACGAGACATATGTGAAACCATAAAATCATTTTTGGAAAAAGGTAAATTTGATCAAATTATTTAGTGGAAAAAGATTTTTGTGTCTGAAAAAATAGTGACTATTCTGAACAAAAAAGTTCATGAGTTCATGAAAAAATTTAAAAGTGGAGGGGAGAATTGGTCCAGAGTAGTTTACCTAAGAAAAACTTAGAGAATTGTGTTTGTAGGACACTGTTTACTTTCACACTTTGGTCACACACAGAAATTGTTCAATTTCACACCTTGATCAGCCAATATTTACTGTTTTTACATCACTAATTTAATCAAACTGTACTAATCCCAACTGCCATTCTCAACTCCCATGAACATGAAGACATTGGGAAAATCACAAAAATAAAAGTGTTTCACATACTGCTGCACTTGCTTTTTCACAAAAAATGCAGCAAAATCTGATACCTGTGTTTTTTGCTGCATTTTTTCTGCGTTTTCACACTTACCAATTGCTTTCATGGGTGAAAAAATGTAGCAGTTTTCCAAATCAATCAGGAAAAAAAACAATGTGTGTGCATGAGATTTCTGAAATCTCATAGACTTTGCTGTTACTGTAAAATGCAGCTTCAAATTTGCATAAAAAACACAGCAGAAATAATCAGCAAAAACGCAATATGTGGACATAACCTTAGTGTTCAGGGTTCTGGGCGAAATCCTGGAGGGGAGAGAGAGAGAGAACATTTCCAGTTTCCAGCTCCAAGTTCAGGTCACCATTGTTTTCAATGGTGTTCGGGTTCAAGTATGGGAAGAGTTCTGGACCCAAACTGGGCACCAGATACCGAACTTCTACGGGTCTGCTCATCCACAATCAAGATGTATATTCTTTTCCTTGACATTTAATATTTTAATACTTGATGCTATTAAAAACTAATTATTTTAGATATGTATGGAGTTTTTGTGACTTTTCTCTTTTTTTGCATGTTTATGGAGTTTACTCCCATTATTATTACTTTCCAATGTTGTTGAGGATTTCTTATCCACACTGAGACTTCCCAACTTTATAGCAACATTACCTTTACACTAACACTTCTTATTAATGTAGGTAAGCAAGTTGTAGAGAACATATGAAAGGGAGCGCAAACGCAGTGAAGAACTAAATGCATCCCTCGTCTTCATGGTGGTCTTGTGATGACTAGTCTCATCCGGCTTTTCTTAATAGAAGTAATTGCCAGAAATAAAAAGTGTCTAGTCGGCACGTGACTTCATGTATGTAAATCACATACATGTAGTCTTGTCACTGTTCTCCCGCATTGGCAATACCGCAGTCAGGATTTAGAAGTCAGCAGTCGCATAGAGTAACTGTAGACTTTAGTATCAAACCCGGAGAACCCCTTTAATGTCCAGAGGACATACAATAACTCTCTGTGATAAGACTGACCATTTTAGCATCTAATATTATGTACTGAAGGTGACAAATCGTTTCCTTAAATCACTTTTTAACATTCGCTGCTAAATGAGATCTAAAGCAGTCCCTTGCCAGAGTCCGTTAACAACAAACCTCATCTAGGAGGGAAAGGTTAAGTGATTTATAAATGATTCATTACCATGACTACCAGCCGCTCTGCATTTCTCACACGGAAAGGGCGACTTTGTCAGCCTTTCCCAGTTAGACCATCCTGAAATTCTGCATTTTTGTTTTTCCTAAATAATATGATTCTTGGAGAATAGTGACAATGCTAGAAAAGCTCTAAAGAGAAAGAATACTGTAATAGACTCATTCAAATATACATTGTAACATAAATTTACGAGAAATGCTCCAAACAAATATTTCTTAGGAGGGAGAAAGTTGTGCTGGTGCTCGTACTCCTGGTACTACAGAACAGAGTATTGCAGAAGTAAATTCACGTTTTCCTGTAGGTTTCCACAGCAGCACGTACCGATTGGGCTACAGTAAAATATCTCAATGTTGGGATATCACAACATTTGCAAAATTAGCTTCCTCTGATGCTCCAAAATGAAGTCTTTAACGCTTAAAGGGATGGTTTGGATAAAGAGATGAGGGGAGTCTGACACTGCACCTGCCCTCCTCCCATGATCGGCTGAAATCTGCTCCCGCAGTTGCCAGATATAAGTAACATACAGGGATTACAGCCCCAAAAATTGCTACCGAGCACTGGACCTTATCTCCTATTCGAGTATTTTCCACCCCATACAAAACTTATATTGCATAACCACCAGAGCAGATTTCAGCTGATTAGAGGGAATTACATGGGTGTAGTTCTCCTTTCAATCTCATATTGACCTATTATACACATAACTAATTGTTTAGTCACAAGTAGTGTTGATCGAGTATGCATCATTATCTCTTTCCTGCAAGCTCAGTCGGGTGCTCGCCGAGTATTTTTTCGTGCTCGGCATTTCATTCACTGTCACCGCGCCTGCTGTTAGACAGCTGTGACACATGCAGAAAATGCCTGTCTGACAGGCAATCTCTGCATGTGTCACAGCTGTCTAACAGCCGTGACTCTTGCAGGTGCGGCTAGGTGAATGAAACGCCAAGCACGCCAAAATACTCGGCGAGCACCCGAGCGTGCTCGCCGGAAAGGGTTACCGATACATACTCGATCAACACTAGTCACAAGCAAACATTTTAGTGAACTTATGTGTGGTCCATCATGAAGCAGCTTGGGACCTGAGCCATCTCAGCCAAGACAGTCTGCAAGAGAAAAAAAAAGTTCCTTTATTCTTAACAGGAAGCAATAGGTTGTCTCAGTCACTAAGCAAGGTGATCTGGATAATATTCAGAATTCACATAGTTCCACTGACGGAATGTAGTGCATCATAAAACCATATGGTGACCTAAATTTGGATTCGTAAAAAGCTTAAAATGATTAATATGCACCTGTATCTCAGCCATACAAAAACAGACATAAGATGCATATTAGAAAAAAACGTACGGTATATCAAAAATGCATGAAAAATTAGGTACAGATTCTGATTTGCTGTTTATCTGTTAAAGGTTATATAAGTTAACATTTGCCAATTTGATTTCGCAAGATGGATTCTAATCCAGTTCTTTTCACTAAAATTATGATTCATGAACAAAACAATAATCCTGTCATGATAGTTTAAAGGGTTGGGCAAAACAAAGCATAACACATAGCCAATATATTTATAATGAAAAAAATAAATAAATAAATAAATTGAGAACAGGATGATGTAGGGGCAGAGACCCTGATTTCAGTGATGTGTAAATTACTAGGATGTGTGCTTTTGTTTCAATAAAATCAGAGTTTTATCAGCAGGAGATAATCACTACAGGGCTTGGTATCTTGTGCCTCCTAGTAAACTGTTCTGTGGTACCCTACCCCCACCACGGATTAGCCACCCTATAGTCAATATTCATTGTACACAGAAAGCTGTCAATCAGTGGTGTGGACAAGTTTATACAGGGCTCAGCATTCAGAGTACTGCTCCATCTGCATCATAGAAAACTGCAATTTTATCACAACTGCTGCACCCAGTAAACTAAGTGATACAACATTGGAATCAGGGTCTCTGCCCCTATATTATGATGCTCTCATATGAAACCTGGTGACAGATTCCCTTTAATGTCCCTTATTGGCCCCAAATGACTAAGTGTCCAGTTCAGCAGTCCTTGGGGATGCAATGGAGACACAGGAGTGAAATGGGGTTTTGTGAACATACTTTCTTTCTGGGAGGATGCTTCCAAATAAACAAAAATCACTTTCTAATGGAAAAACAACTTGAAAATCTTTTCATGGGGATGTTGTATCAGCTCCACTTCATCTATAACAAATTCCTAAAGCTAATAGAAAGAAAGACACTTCATTTGCATGCCTGTGTGCTCCTGCGCTTGACACAATGCTAGAAGTCATGTGGGGTCTTTTCTTTGGCGCATGATAAAAGGCAAGTGTTTCCAAGATCACCTTCATTAATCAGCCTTTTCAGACTCCGTTGAAATGTTTTCTCATCGCTGATGTCTTCTTTGGAACAAGCCGAATTGATGCTCTTTTCACAATGTCTCCTACTGACATATTTCCGCTAACCCCATGGCACTCTGTTGTTGTTTTTAATAAAAGTATCTACATTTAAAGTGCTGGTACTAATCTACAAGTTACTTGCTAAGAATAACTCTTCAACTACAGAAAATTCAATCTATAAAGAGACATGACATAGTTATTTTAGCTGCACGTTTTATACCCAGTAACATAGAAAATCATCCATAACAATTACTTTCATC
Organism: Phyllobates terribilis; assembly: GCF_046119375.1. Taxonomy (NCBI): domain Eukaryota; kingdom Metazoa; phylum Chordata; class Amphibia; order Anura; family Dendrobatidae; genus Phyllobates; species Phyllobates terribilis. The sequence continues at coordinate 505,899,805 of NW_027362762.1, forward strand.
TTAAAACAACACCTTGGACCACTGAGCATCAGTCCAGGTCTTTTTCTCCTTGGCCCAGGTAAGACGTTTCTGGCGTTGTCTATTGGTCATGAGTGGCCTGACACAAGGAATGCGACACTTGTAGCCCATGTCCTGGATGCGCCTGTGTGTGGTGGCTCTTGGAGCAATGACTCCAGCAGCAGTCCACTCCTTGTGAATCTCCCTTAAATTTTTGAATGGCCTTTTCTTAACAATCCTTTCAAGACTGCGGTTATCCCGGTTGCTCGTGCACCTTTTTCTACCACACTTTTTCCTTCCACTCAACTTTCCATTAATATGCTTGGATACAGCACTCTGTTAACACCCAGCTTCTTTAGCAATGACCTTTTGTGGCTTACCCTCCTTGTGGAGTATGTCAGTGACTGCCTTCTGGACATCTGTCATGTCAGCAGTCTTCCCCATGATTGTGGAGCCTACTGAAACAGACTAAGGGACCTTTTTTAAATATGTAGGAAGCCTTTGCAGGTGTTTTTTGTTAATCATTCTAATTTACTGAGATAATGACTGTTGTGTTTTCATTGGCTGTAAGCCTTAATCATCAACATTAACAGAAATAAACACTTGGAAGGGTTTCTCTGTAAGGAGAAAAAGGAGACCAGCGGCACCGATCTAAGAGTAGCTGTTAAGCATAACAGAATCAATTCACCAAGTTTTTTGCTCACCTGGTATCCAGTATATTGAGGCTTCAATTTAAATCTTGTGTAATAGGAAAATTTTAGGGATCCAATAATAGATTTTTATATTTCACGGGTATGCAGCACATGGTGGAGAGTTAGGAGAGATATGAGCGACTCTCCTAAGGCAACATCAAGGATCACAGGTATCCAACTGAAAAATCAATGTGGCGCTTCCCAAAAAAACTTTCAGATTTTATTTTTTATCACCTGTAGAAAGCTATTGTGAAAAATTAGCCGAAACGCGTTGTGCTTTATTGGCGGTGGCTCAGTGGTGCTGGGGTCCTGGATTGAAATCCCACCAAGGACAACATCTGCAAGGACTTTGTGCGCTGTCTCCATGTTTGTGTGGGTTTCTTTCCATGCTCCAAAGACATTCGGGTAGGGAATTTAGATTGTGAGCCCCATTGGAGACAGTGATGCTGAAGTATAGGTATTTCATTTTCTGAAACAATTTCAAGGGTGACAGCACTTTCGACCATGATTGTATAACTTACTTTACAGAATGACATTAACATTACACTTTATTAGGTGTATTGTCCTCTATATTCATGAGCTGTGACTCTCCCAGCTATTGTTTGGATGATTGACAGCTTTCTCCCTAGTAATGTGCATGTGGAGCACGATTTCTATCAGTTATTAAAGATTTGATGATCATAAGCTATAAGATAAAGTGTGATTTTATGAAAACTATACCATGTTGACAAGCAAGCTCCATCCATAAAAGAGAAACAGCCCAGCACTACTTAAAAGCTAAAATTCTTCAGCCTTCATTCTAACATCTTTGACGGTTTTGAACCTAAAAAGATGTTCAAAAATAAAAGGCTAAAGTTTAACTTTTAAGATTGACTATCAGGAGCACATCAATGAGCTGGCAATTTCCTTTCTTTTCCATACGGACTCACCGTTAAAATCAGAGTATCGGTCAGTCCCTAAAGCTGTCCTTGAATAGAGCAGCATGAACAACAGATTACCTTTTACAAATATTAGCATAATATTCTAACTATTGTCTTCTCTAAGCGCTCTAGAATGAAGATCACATTAATGGTTTCCGGCACCAGTCTGAGTGAATATTTCCCTAAGTTGTAAATTGCTCTTGTGTGTGGGTGTGCAGGAGACAATTTTGCAACACAGTTTTCTTTAAAACAAAATCTTTGAAATATTGGATCATGTCTTGAGATGACAGACAGCTGGATATTACACTGATCAGCTTGTTATTACACTACACTGGTCCTACATACTTTCCATCATATCACTGTGTCAGTTAGATTTTTGGCTTCCCGAAGGTTATTAAAAGGACATCTCTAGTGCGGCGAACAATAATCACAGATGCTGACCCAAGTAAATATCTTTAGAGGATATGGACACCTAAAGGGACAAATTGTTTCTATTTCTACAGAAATGTATGTGTTTTGTGCAAAAAATTATTTTTGCAATTGGTCACTATAAAATATTGTTCCATTTGGCATTCATAGGCTTATGTTTCCCTGTACATTGCTGGCTGCAGAAAGAGTTAAAGAGAATCCATCAGCTATGTAATCTGAGTGCAGGATAAGGTAGCAGCCTACACAGATTTCAGAGATGTCGCTTATTAGGCTATGTGCTTATGTTTGCATACAATGAAGGTTTTATCGCCAGGAGATAATCACTAACCAGACTGATGCTCACATGGGCCCTGGTCCGACTCCATCCCCTCCTCTGTATATTGACAGTAAGCTAATTATCAATGTACACAAAAGCAGTAAATAATACATGTGGTCATTGGTAAAGGAAACAAGTAATATTCTACAATATCAGTCCATAACATAAGTCACTCCAATTTAGAAATAGGTTGTAAATAGAGATAAGTGAACCCGATCTTAAAAGTTAGTGTCCAGCGCTAAATGCCGAACTCGGACGTTCTCTGGAAGTCCTTTGCTGTTCGGAGTTCCGGGGGAAGTTCGTTGCAGAGAGATAGAGAGAGAGATTTTTTTTTTAAAGCTGAAAAGTTCGGATCTCCTTTACTTTCAATGTGGTTCAGATTCTGGTTCAAGTTTGGGTACAGCTCTCGTACCTGAACCGAACTTTCGAATAACGTCCTAACTTCCCTACTTGTAAAGTTTTATATGTATATAATTGAAATATAAAAGTGGAGTATGGGGCATGAACATTTTTATACTTGGCAGACACCGAATTATTCACCATCCATATAATGTATATGGATAAATATAGTAAAATAAAGGAGACTGTCTTATGTTAATGTTTCTTTGTAAGATTACCAATTTTGGCAATTGTCTTCCCATTGGAATAGTGATGAAGAACTGACTAGGGAAAACATGGAGAGAAAAAACAACAAGATAATTATAAAGACAAAAAAAATGTGTCCTATCACAAAAGAAATCCTACAGTGCATGTATTTGCATGACATTAAAGCGAAATAAAAGCCAAACAGAATCGGAACAGAGGTTCAGTTGTAAACATGTGTAGTCTCCATTGAGCCACCCTGAAAGTCTTTCTGTCTACAGCAGGAAGAGGGGGAAAAAAACAAAAGAAGATTTGTCAAGGACGTCTTTGTCTGAAATCTCCTTCTGTGAGCCAGCCAATGCTAGGAATGCCTTTGAAGCAATGGCAGGAGGGGAGGACGCGAGGCGCCATTTACTGAGCACGGACAGGTTTCTGAAACTGGCCGCAGTTCAGATCTGCAAGCTCATGCGTCTGCTTGGCTTACAGCTAGACTTATTAATGTCAGATATGCAGCACAATTATGTGCCCAAGGCATAAATCTGGCACTTACTAACAATTCTTTATGCCCCTGATTTTGCTTGAAAACATTAACAGTAGTGAAATAGAAAGCCTGTGATATATCTCCAGCGGGCCAAGAGAAGAAGAAGTTTATTATAATATCAAATACACAGCCAGCAAATGTAATTACCACTTCTTTTTTAACCATATTGAACTCGAGTCTAAGGGACTTTAATAAAGCCTTGTCATAGTACGCATGTCACACCCTTGGCTGTCTTTCTGTATTGTGTTATTTGCTTCAGAGTTAAAGTTATCAATGGCGTAAGTACCTGATAGGAAGTGGTTTCATGGATAAAACCAAATAATAAAAAAGTTGTGCAGACAACTTTTTTGTCCACCTAAAAAAAAATTATTTCAACTGGATGTTTTTTTTAACACTATGGAAAATGAATCTGTTCAGTAGCTATCTGTTTTTCTCCATTTTTAAAGGATCCATTTTTTGCTTACTTGATTAGGCTATGTTCTCATGTCCAGTATTGATCAGTTAGAATGGATCCAGCAGCAATGCGTCGGCAAAAAAGTTGTGCGGACACAACCTGTTAGTTTTTTTTAAACAACTGATCTCTGCTACATCCATTTTTTTTAACTTTGGAGTCTATGAAAAATGGATCCGTTAATTAGCCACCCTTTTTTTTTCATTTGTAATGGATCCAATTTTTTCTTACTGGATCCAGTAACTGGTTTGTTTTTTGCTTACTGGATCTGTTTTCCATAGACTTCAATGTTAAAAAAAAACGGATCCGGCAGATATCAGTTGTCTAAAAAGTTGTGTTTACACAACGCATTACTTCTGGTTGGATCCGTTCTAATTGGACATGTGAACATAGCCTTAGTTTCAAACGAATGAGTACTTGAAAGTTCACATGTCCAGTAGTATATGTTAAATATTTATTACTTTCCACCTCCAGAAAACAGATCCTTTTCAAATGGGATAAAAACGAATGACTAAATAACGTCAGTTTTCCATAGACTTCAATGTCTAACAAACAAATCCAGTTGAAATCTAGTTTCAGCAAGCGGACAAAAAAGTTGTGTCTGCAGATTGCTGCTGGATCTCTTCTAACAGATGATTACAGGACATGTGAACATAGCTTAAGAGGTCCTCCAAAGTAAAAGCTGGTATTTCTGTAACTTCTATAAATTAGATATACTGTAACTGTGAGCTATATCTAACTTGTGATCAGAATATACATTGCCAACATATGTCCCAATGGGTTTAGTTTCCCTAACTATACATTGTAAAATAGTTGTAACTCCGATGTTTACCGTTATATTATGGTTTCTACATGGCATCAACCAATGGCTATCCTTACTCCCACATTAAAAAAATGAGTCAGACAAATATTCATTCTCCCAGGAAGGAAGGTAGGAAGAAGCTGTAATGTGTCAGTATAAATGTATGTATCATAAGATATAACGGGTCTAAACCTGACCCATAATGCTCTCCATGCCAGATCGTCACTGTTTTCCTATATGGTCTTCATCAATTTTCAATTAAGGTTTGGAGCAAACTATTTACATGGTTAGAATATGTTTGCTTAAATATTTAATGGATAATTTTGCAGTTTGAAAGCTGTAAACTCAACTTATTTCATCTCCTAGGGAATCCGGTGAAATGTATTGAAATGCATTAGCATAATAATTGGTAAGCTGTTTCTTTCCCTTTCTTTACCTTTTTAGTTTTTCAGATGAATAGTTTAAAGACTGATAGATGTTCCAAGCCTGTGAAGGTTACGATGAGGGTGAAAACATTTCACGGTGTCAATGAACATACTTAATTTCCCTGGAAGTGGCGTTCGAAATCGCACTTGGGGTATGGCATTAGCATAACAAAGAGATAATGCATTCATTTGTGCTTTAATAGGCGACACTGCCCTGCAGTTGTTCATTAAATGGAGCCATGCACGAAAGGGTCAGAATTTCTCCCATCCGCTTGCAGTCCACTATAGAAAACATTTTAATTCAACTACGACTGAAAGTTGCTGTTTAATGGCTCATAATATTTTTGTGCTACCTCCAGAAAGTAAGTAAACATATTGTTATGATTATTTCCTAAGAAAATGAGAACCCAGCACAACCCTCCTTCTACAAAGACAGATCTACTCTTGTCTTGTTCATATTTACTGGAACAAATAATGTTTGATTGAGCTTTGAGAGGAAGCTGTCACCTTGGAACACACTAATTAATAGGCAGTTATAGGGTTAATCGGGAGGTAAATAGCATTACAATGCTGCCCTGCTGCCTTACTTGAAAGTGTGGCTACAGGGAGAAAATTATTTTATTTCCTCCCTGAATCCTCTGGCTTTCAGTCATGGGGGTTAGGGAGTTATTACAATCATCGCTAGCAGCATCGGGCTCTATACTGTGAGTGGTGGATCCCCAGTAGGGATGAGCGGACCCGTGGAAATTCAAGCTCTGGAACTCGACCCAAACTTTAGTCCAATGTTCGGTTTAGGTACAAGAATGTTACCCGAACTTGAACCAGAGCCCGAACCCCATTGAAATGTATGGGGACCCGAACTTTGGAGCTAGAAAATTCTCTATCTCTCTCTGCAATGGTCTTTCCCCGGAACCCTGAACTTTGCAACCGACTTCAGGGAGAAGTCCGTGTTCTGCGTTTTGCACCAGACTGTGACTGTCCAGTACGAAACCATAACTTTTAAGTTTGGCTTTGCTCATCTCTACTCCCGAGCATTGTGATTGACAGCTCGTTATGCACAAATGCTCTGCAGTGCCAGCTGTCAATCAAAGTCTGGGACATGCTTACAGCCAGCACTCACAGTATAGTGAGAAGTACTGTAATTACTCCTTGCACTGCCCCTATGACTGAAACCAGAGAATCCTGGAATAAATAAGCTATTGCTACAGAATTAATTTACTTGTAGTACAGGATATAAAAAGACATTTTATATCTAAAAATGAAGACGGTAAAGCAGCATAGTGTGTATTGGGGCCACGGGTAATAGATTCCAAAATAGATTCTAGAATATACTTTAGATGGAAAACATATTTGAACCTGCAGCACTTAATATGAGTATAAAGTTTGGTCCTGTCACTTTCGTATTGTCAATGATGGGTCTTAAAATGTGCCTGAATGCTATTTCTGTGTCTATTTTCAGCTTTGCCTCATGCCCTGATGGATAGCCGCTTCTCATGACCTCCACTTTATCCATTCCCTTGTGCTGTGACTTTGTACACTGCTGATCATACTATTGCTGATGCTGGCTGCTGAGTATAAGTTGTTTGTTTGTCTTCTTTTTTATCTGCTGTATGAGAGAATATCTGAGACTACATATAGTTCTCAAGACCTCGGGTCAACTAAATATTGTAAAACATGCTTACAAAGACAGGCAAAGTCTCTAAGCCAGATTACTATGAGTTTTTTTTTTTCATTATTTTTGGAATATCATAAAATAATTGTCAAGATATGACATTTAATTAATAAATGGATTTAAACATTTCATTTCACAATAATTGTGGGTCATAAAGGTATACTTAAATTCAGTAAGCAAATAGTTTGCCATCGAGCTGTGAATACTGTTCACCAAGGGATATGATGACTCGCCCCCTGGGCCGTGGGGCACTCGGATCCGGGCAATAGGGAGACGATGGGGGTAGTAGTGGCGACCCGGTTCCGTGGCTCAGGGTGGTAAGGCCAATGGTAGTCTGCTACGTTCTGCTGATAATGTCCGACTACGCCACCCGTGGATTGCGGTTATTAGGAACCGCCGCTGCATGCAGACCGCTGGGGCTGATGAGGTGTGCAGCTAGGGTAGTGTGACTCCCCACGGGAAGAGTGCGGCCCCAGGGCAGTATAATGGATGGTGGGAGTGATGGTAGTGAGAGTCCCAGTGTTAATAGTGCTGGAGGAGCAAGGAGCACACAGACAACAGGTTGCAGTCCAGGGTCTTTACTAGAACAGGTAAACTGACCCACAAACAGTCCCGGCTAGGAGGGGACCTGGATGTCTGAGCGCAACGGGGAAATTGGCCCTGGTCAGGGTGAGGGTGTAGGCCTACCGTGCTTTCTGCGCTCCTTCTGGCTATCTCCTCGTTATAGGGTAATAGCCCACGTTTCCGAGCTTTCCGTGTATTCTCGCCTGTATGGCCTGCGACGCGGGTTCCTTTCTGCTCCCAGCCTTGTACGGCTCTGCTGGTCCCTTCTGTTGTGGCAGAGCCTCCAGGCTTCTTAGGCCAAGGAATATACAGTCCCCTGCGAACTGGTTATCTTCTGGAGGATGTAGAATCCTCCCAGCCTCAGACACCAAAGTCTGGTAAAGTTAAGTCCGTTATCTGCCAAGACAGGCTCTCTTCGCCTCTTGTCTCTGGCTTGTGGCTCTCCTACTGCCACACTTCCTCTTAGGTGCAGTGCAACTGTCTGTCCCTCTCTGCTCTGGGAAAAGTCTCAGTGCTGAGACAGGCCATCAAGTTCTCCCTAACCCTGCCCCCAGCACCAGCTTTTATAGGGGCAGCCTGCTCCCCCTACTGGCCTGAGACAGGAGGCATTGCATGCTAATGTTCCCCTGACTAGAGAACCTCCCCCTTGCTCTCAGACACAGCTTTAATTACACTTGTGGCATCCAGGCCAGGGTGACACAGATACACTTATCTTAAAAACAGCTGCTGTGGCTAATATGTAAGAACAGTTCAAGTTTAGATTGACTCTTTTCTAGCTAAGTGGGCAGACTCTTTGTTTCGAATATCTCAAATACCTGAACTAGGTGCCCCTTGGACTACAGTTAGCTTTATTTAACTCCTCTGAGAGGCTAAGAAGCTATTTTTTTTTATATATTTTCAGAGCTCAAAATCCACTGCTCAATATAAATCCGCAAACTCTTTATATACTTTGATTTCTTAAAGGGCTCCTCCAAAGAATGTGATGAAATAGCCCCCGTCATATAATTCAAACAGCAGCCCACCCTAGTCACTTGTCAAGACAGGTTGCAGTCTGAATAAACACAGCTGAACTGACAGAAGAGCAGTATCACAAACACACAGTCATCAGTGCAGGGCAGTGACATGAGAATAAATAAATCTTCTCACTGACTGAGTGCGTATGTAGGAGTGAGACTGAAGTTAAAATTCCTTTGTGTTCAGTCAGCTGATGAAACAAATTATGTCTTCTCAAGTCACAACCCTGCTCCAGCAGCTCACTGAGATATGTGTCTTTACAATACTGTTGAGCTGTTTCTTCAAGCTGCAGCCCATCCTAATATGTGACTAGGATGGGCTGCAGATTGAGTTATATGATGGGGGCCTGTTTACATGATATTTTTTCTTTATATGTAGCATGTACAGAAGGATAGCTCCTGAGTAACATGCTAATCATGTTTGTAGGGTCATTGGTCAATTGGAGGCCAAAAGATGGTGTTTTTGGCCAGTATATTCCAGTATATTGTGTCTTTTAAAAGCTATCCTTTTTTGTAACATGGGTGACTGATGCCACTATATGGTATCTGTCACAGGCATCTTCCTACCTAAAGTATATGTCCTGAACTGTACTTTGAATGATGTATTCATTAAATTGATATTATTATAGCCTACGTTTGTTGGAAGGCTGTTATGGATACCTAACAGTGTCATCCACCACCCATAGGCTATAACAGCATAGGTTTATTTGATATATTTTAAAAGGCTATTGAAAAACACATGAAATATCTTTTAAATGGCGGTCACTATAGCCTACCCATGATGGATGTTGGGTTTCTATCACCACTACCTGTCATGGTGCACTAAGTTATTACCGATCCGTACCGTTAATTCACTTTGTAGCTTAGAGTGGCAATAGTGAGCTCCATTAATAGTGTATCATGCTGGCTAATAGTATGATGATTGCTACATCTGTACCTTAGGAGTTTTTCCTGCCTTATAGAGCTCTGTAAATGGAGACAAAAATCATGATGTGAACGAGGCCTTACACTTGCTATGCAGCTTACTCTCCAGATGAGCGTACGGACTCCGTATTTGGATGAGCCCTTAACAGCAACATCTTCATGTGGTGTCATCAGTCTTGCTCTTATGACAGTCCTATGCATTTGTCATTTCTAGTGCAAGTACAGCATGGTGGCTCAGTGGTTAACACTGTTCCTTTTCAGCACTGAGGTCCTGCATTCAAATTCCACCAAGGACAACATCTGCAAAGAGTTTTCCTGTTCTTCTAATGTTTGCCTAGGTTTCCTCCCACACTTCAAATACATCCAGATAGGGAATTTAGATTTTGATCCCTAATGGGGACAGTGATGATGATGTCTGAAAAGCGTTGTGAAATATGACGGTGATATATAAGTAAGGAAAATAAATAATAAGTATACAGTTATGATTGTACTGTCTTCCCATTCTATAAGAGAAGATGTTCTATTAGTTTGCTGGCAAAAATTAGCATCAGAAGATTTCCATCCCATTTCCAACTGCACCATGTAGGCCATGCCTTTTGCCATCCGATTTCAATATTATCACAGTCATTTTTAACATGGAATATGTTATGTTCATAAAACTATAACCACCTTACCAACATTGAGTTAAAAGGGATACAGATTTGTCCTGATAAATTATAATTAAGCAGCTTCTTGATTTGTTTGATCATGAAGAGAAGAAACAAGAAGGGCATACTAGGTGAACCTTGTAAACGTCGGAATAGCGAACATAGCTCGCATTTGAAGACTGACATTTCTTTGCTAAGAATTGCACAGCAAGGAACCTTTGGTTGTTCAGAGCTGAAATAAAATAGTTAATTATGACTTTTGTTTCGAGTTGTCAAACACACACTTGCATTGCCAGCTGCTCGTCCAATATAATTTACACCCAGATAAAAGGAAATACACATAATTAGCCGGATTTGAATTGTGCTTAAGAACTGGAGCAAAAACATTTCTCCTTTGCGAGACAGAACCTGTTATTTATTTATTTTTTTTATCTTCACATCTGCTCTCTAAATTGATTCAAATTAAAATGGAATTTGCATACAGAATATGCGGCTCTACCAGATTCTATAGCATAAACCTTCTACATCACTCTCCTTCCCAATTAGTTTTGCCATGAATGTTTGCAAATTTGTTTCAACCGTGGTAATCTCTGTTGTCAAAACTCTGGGCAGATAACAGAAAGCTTTGCTGTAAATAATAGCAGCGCCTCTAATTACTTAGAGATTCACATTTTTTTCGATATATGTGAGACATGTACATCTTCAGGAAGAACAGAATATTTTACAATAAAATGTATTTTTATAACAAATCTACTCATCTTCCTCTTCAGAATTTAACATTTGATGCACATTGTGCATTCGAGTTCACTCAACTTCCCCCAATTTTTATTATTACATAGAAACTTTGTTCACAACTGCATCAGGAATTCCTTTTCTTCCGTTGCATGATAAAATGGAATTAAAGTCAGGGATGGAGCTGTCAAATGTTGGATACCAATGGCACCGAACAGACCGCATTAAATTATAATGGGTCCATTGGGTTTGTCATGTTGATAGAAATAATGGTACAGCAAGCTACATTATTTATGATGGAAACTGCTGGAATCTAAAACAAAGGCTTCGAACTGGGGCCTCCAACATAGATGTGTTCAGAGCCTAAGGTTGAAGAGACATGTGCATCAAATTTAGTGTTTCAAAGACATATCAGTTTGATCCAGAGAAAGGCAAAATAAAACTCAGTGCCCAAGTGTAGCCAATTTAATCTCATGGGTGAAAAACTTCCTTACTGCAAGCAAAAGTTGGATAATGATTACCCTAAATCAACTAAACATCACTCAGTGCTATCTTAACCTCTTCCTGAACCACACCGCCACATACAGTTAAATCAGTGGAAGCCGCACCAACACAGCAGAAGCAGAGATAACTGCCATTCCAATGTTCTACCCCTTTAGATATTGTGGTCAACAGCCATTGTGTGATCTAAGAGGTTTAACAGAGTAGGCAACATGATCAACAGCCAGGGACCTAGCAGATAAGTTTCCTGATCCATGGTCCATCAGATGTGGTGGCTGGCTGCTTCTACATCCAAGTAGAGACTTAACAGAGAGTTTACTATGAATGTCATGTGCATGAATCTCTCTTTGTAAACCTATATGAGTAGTAGGAACAGTCTGGCTTATCTGTGGTGTGAAGGGTCAGAGATCTCAGGTGTTGCCTTGTGGCTACGCCTTAAAGGGGTTGTCCACTATTAGAACCACCCCTTCTTAAACTAAATGTTCAATCCCGATAAAATAATAAAGCCTATACTCACCTCGCATGCTGGCTTCATTTCAGCAGTGTCGGTACTCAAGTTCCTGGGACTGTGATGCGGTGGACTGACACATGATGCCCAGCGCACAATCACTGCTGGCGTCACTGTCCCCATCTTCAGACAAACTGGACATGAAGAGGAAGTCTGGGATCAGCTGCAGCCCTGGCTTCCTCTTCATGTTCAGTTCATACGAAGGGTCTGACAGTGATGCCAGCGCTGATTGGGCACTGGACATCACGTGTTATTCCACCACATCACACCCCCGGGAACACGAGTGCTGACACCGCTGGAACAGAGCCGGCACGGGAGGAGGGTATAGGCGTTATTATTTTATTGGGGCTGAACATTTAGTTTAAGAAGAGGCTGTCTTAGTAGTGGACAACCCATTTAAAGATCTAAGTAGGGAAAACCCTTTTAAGGTCTTCAAAGCCACTATAACTTTGGAGGATAGATAAGATCATTTTATTCAATTTAGTCTTTGGCACTTTCCACTGCTAAACATTGAGATGGACAGCCCTTTATTTCTACACTTATAAGTGTTGAGCGCAAATACTGAAAATAAATGTGAAAAAAATCTGCCACTGTGCGATATTTTATCAGAAAATGAAGGCAAAGATCATGAGTCAATGTATTATGTAAGCAGCGCACACAATAGCATTCCTTTACATTTACTTTATCTTGACATTTAGAAGAGTAATGAATAGAACTAAAGAAATAAGCGGTTGTGAAATTGTAACACAACATTAATTGAAACGTCAATGACTCCTCTGAGCAAGTGTATCACTTTACATTAACAATATTGGACTAATAAAAACCAAGTAGGGAAAACTCAAGAGTCCTGGGGATACTTAAAAAGATAATGCCTGAATCTGACTTCAGAAAAAGGAATTTTGAAATTCTATTAATAATTTGGATTTCATTTTCATTATTTGCAGATGTATTTAATCTCTTTTCCACTGCTGCTAATAGAAATGATTCATATAAGCTTTACCATAAGTAGGAAGACGAAGAGTACGCTGTTTTAAAATTTACATTTATAGTATATTGATGAAATAGGATGTAAGCATAAGAACTGCACACGTGGTCAAAATTGTTGGTACCCCTCATTTAATGAAATAAAAACCCACAATGGTCACAGAAATAACTTGAATCTGACAAAAGTAATAATAAATTAAAAATCTATAATAATGAACAAATGAAAGTCAGACATTGCTTTTCAACTCTGCTTCCACAGAATTTAAAAAAAATTAAACTCATGAAATAGACCTGGACAGAAATGATGGTACCCCTGAAAATAATGTGACAAAAGGGACATGTTAAATCAAGTTGTGTCCACTAATTAGCATCACAGGTGTCTACAATCTTTTAATCAGTCAGTGGGCCTGTATATAGGGCTACACATACTCACTGTGCTGTTTGGTGACATGGTGTGTACCACACTCAACATGGACCAGAGGAAGCAAAGGAAAGAGTTGTCTCAGGAGATTAGAAAGAAAATTATAGACAAGCATGTTAAAGGTAAAAGTTATAAGACCATCTCCAAGCAGCTTGATGTTCCTATGACTACAGTTGCACATATTATTTATAGAAATTTAAGATGTATGGGACTGTAGCCAACCTCCCTGGACGTGGCCGCAGGAGGAAAATTGATGACAAATCAAAGTGACGGATAATACGAATGGTAACAAAAGAGCCCAGGATAACTTCTAAAGAGATTAAAGGTGAACTTCCAGCTCAAGTAACATCAGTGTCAGATCACACCATCCGTCATTGTTTGATCCAAAGTGGACTTCATGGGAGACGACCAAGGAGAACACCATTGTTTAAAAAAATCATAAAAAAAGCCATACTGGAATTTGCCAAACTACATGTTGGCAAGCCACAAAGCTTCTGGGAGAATGTCCTATGGACAGATGAGACAAAAATGGAAGTTTTTGGCAAGGCACATCAGCTCTATGTTCACAGACAGAAAAATTAAGCATATCAAGAAAAGAACACTGTCCCTACTGTGAAACATGGAGGAGGCTCTGTTATGTTCTGGGGCTGCTTTGCTGCATCTGGCACAGGGTGTCTTGAAACTGTGTAGGGAACAATGTAATCTCAAGACTATCAACGGATTCTAGAGAGAAATGTGCTGCCCAGTGTCAGAAAGCTTGGTCTCAGTTGTAGGTCATGGATCTTGCAAGAGGATAATGACCCAAAACACACAGCTACAAACACCCAAGAATGGCTAAGAGGAAAACATTGGACTATTCTGAAGTGGCCTTCTATGTGCCCTGACCTAAATCCTATTGAGCATCTTTGGAAAGAGCTGAAACATGCCATCTGGAAAAGGCAACCTTCAAACACGAGACAACTGGAGCAGTTTGCTCATGAGAAGTGGGCCAAAATACCTGTCGAGAGGTGCAGAAGTCTCATTGACAGTTACAGAAATCTTTTGATTGCAGTGATTGCCTCAAAAGGTTGTTCAACAAAATATTAAGTTAAGAGTACCATCATTTCTGTCCAGGCCTATTTCATGAGTTTAATTTTTTTTTAAATTCTGTGGAAGCAGGGTTGAAAAGCAATGTCTGACTTTCATTTTTTCATTTTCATAGATTTTTAATTTATTACTTTTGTCAGATTCAAGTTATTTCTGTGACCATTGTGGGTTTTTCTTTCATTAAACGAGGGGTACCAACAATTTTGACCACGTGTGTATGCATAATAATACAGTATATGGTATCACTGTTGTTTTCTAGAAAAGTAATGAATGATACAATATGGAATAACACAATTGACCTTCTTAAAGGTCATGATGATGATTTTGGCAAGAAATCCAGCTAAAAATCGGCATGGTTTTTAAGGCGTGTTGCAATGTTAGCTAAAAAATATGTCTTTACAAGTGTCATTGTGATTGTTTAAAGGGAGTCTGTCTGTACAAAATGACCAGGGGTGGATTAAGAGTAACAAGGGCCCTGGGCAGTTTAGAAGGCACGGGCCCCCCCACCCCTCCCGCACCCACCGCCCCCCCCACACACACACACAACTGATGTTTCACGTGACATGTCACATGATCCCCTGTGATAGATCATGTGATAGTTCACGTGAAATTAATTTGGCACAATATTAATTATAATATTTTTTTTTAGGCTGATTGCCCACAATGCTTTTTCTAAGCGTTTCCGCAGCGGCAATTCCGCTGCAGAAACACTTAAAAACGCTTGGTAGAAGGTCTGCCATGTTCCCCAATGATAATCCGCATGTGCTGTGCACATGCTGCGGAAATTTCCGCTGCGGATTATCATTGCGGAAAAATCCGCAGCACTACCAATTATTTTGCGGAAGCGCGCCGCCATTGACTTGCATTGGAACACATGGAATCCGCATCACTGCATCTGTACATGCTGAATCCATGCGTTTCAATGTGCGGATGGTACCCGGGTTTGTAGAAGAGGAGACTCTCCTCCGGACCCGGGTACCATAGAACCTGTTAAAAAAGAATAAAATAAAAAATAAATATCATACTTACCTTCTGATGGCCCTCGGTGTCTTTATCCAGTGCGTTCTGGCTTGCCGGCAGCTCGCGATGGTCTGAAAAGGACCTGCCGTGACGTCATTTAGTCATGTGACGGGTCACGCGACCGCTGATGTCGGCAGGCCATCAGAAAGTAATTATATAATTATTTTTTACCATTCTTTTACGGTCACACTATATAAATCCATGCCGGTTGCATGGATTTATATAGTGTGACCAAGTTGTCAAGCACTTTCCAAGCGATGCTAAAATCACTTGGAAAGCGCTTGTCAACCCGCATTCGGAAATGCATGTGAAGAACGCTTCACATCAGCATGTCCCTGTCAGGAAAAACGCATGTTCAATCCGCATGTACAATCCGCATGCGTCTTTTCTGCCAGGGAGATGCAGAAACGCTCAAAAAAAATCAGGAGCATTTCTGCATCGTTGGCACATAGCCTTACATTAATTGTATGACTCAATATTGAGCACACGTAGCCATCTATACACAGCAGGAGGCCGCACGTAGCCATCTATACACAGCAGGAGGCCGCACGTAGCCATCTATACACAGCAGGAGGCCGCACGTAGTCATCTATACACAGCAGGAGGCCGCATGGCGCCATCTATACACAGCGGGAGGCCGCACGGCGCCATCTATACACAGCGGGAGGCCGCACGGCGCCATCTATACACAGCGGGAGGCCGCACGGCGCCACCTATACACAGCGGGAGGCCGCACGGCGCCATCTATACACAGCAGGAGGCCGCACGGCGCCACCTATACACAGCGGGAGGCCACACGACGCCATCTATACACAGCGGGAGGCCGCACGGTGCCATCTATACACAGCAGGGGGCGGCACGGTGCCATCTATACACAGCAGGGGGCCGCACGGTGCCATCTATACACAGCGGGAGGCCGCACAATGCCATCTATACACAGCAGGGGGCCGCACGATGTCATCTATACACAGCGGGAGGCCGCACGGCGCCATCTATACACAGCAGAAGGCTGCACGGCGCCATCTATACACAGCGGGAGGCCGCACAATGCCATCTATACACAGCAGGGGGCCGCACGATGTCATCTATACACAGCGGGAGGCCGCACGGCGCCATCTATACACAGCAGAAGGCTGCACGGCGCCATCTATACACAGCGGGAGGCTGCATGGCGCCATCTATACACAGCGGGAGGCCGCACGGCGCCCCCCCAGAGACAGCAGGAGGCCGCATGCAGTCACGCACGCACACAAACATATACAGACATATACATACACGCATAAACACATTTGAAACACAAAAATACATATAAACAGGCATCACACAATGATACCTGCCTGCGCACGCACACACAAACACACACACACTCACCATCCCCCGGCTCGGTTCCAGTGGTCCTGCTCCCGGGTCCAGTGGTCCTGCTCCCGGCTCCAGTGGTCCTGCTCCTTCCCGGTGCAGCACTGCAGGCTGGGTGCGCACTGCGTGACGTCACAGCTAGGAGACACGGCCGCGCACAGGGCCGTGTCTCCTAGCAGTGACGCGGCCGGGCCAGCACAGGGAAGTTAACTGCTGCAGTGCTGGCCCAGCCGAAGAAGAAGCAGCGGCCGAGCGCCGCTGCTGGGGGAGCGGTCCGGGCCCCCCCCGCCACTGTCTGCCGGACAATAATGAGCACAATCTGGCCATAGACACCCCGGAGCCCCGGGCCCCCTGGAGGTCCAGGGCCCCGGGCGGTAGCCCAGATCGTCCTCATTATAATCCGCCTATGAAAATGACTGTTCAAAGCAAGCACAATACATTACAGGAGATATAGTCCTAAGTAAAATCCCACCTTTACTGTCCAAATCCTTTACTATGTTGGTCATAAGAATGGCGTCCATGTTGGCCGGAGCCGTGCAGTGTACATCTTGCGCAATGTATGCATTTCGTGAGCTACCGCTCAAGGATCCATACTGCTGCGAGAGATGTGAGCATATCGTGCACTTGTAAGCCCAAATCCTGGATCTAAGTGCTCTGATAGCGATACTGAGGAGCCTCGACAACATGGAACGGAGTTTGCTGCTCACCGAGCAGACACTCAATGGGTCAACACTGGGGGTGGAGCATAGTGGGGAAGTGCAGGCTGAACAGGCAGGGAGCTGGATAACAGTTAGGAGGGATAGAGGGAAGAAGTATAGGAAGGCTGGTTCAGAACCGGCATTATTGGAGCACGACAGGTCCTCTGACCGCCGGAGGAGTGTATGCTCCAGTAATGAGGGGGAGGGGGGAAGTGTAGGGGAGGCTAGACAGTTCCTGGTAGTGGGTGACTCTATTATTAGGGGGACAGACAGGGAAATCTGTCACAAAGACCGGGATCGCCAAACGGTGTGCTGCCTCCCTGGCGCTCGAGTCCGGCACATCGCGGATCGGGTTGACAGGTTAATGGGAGGGGCTGGCGAAGACCCAGCGGTCATGGTCCACATTGGCACCAATGACAAAGTGAGTGGTAGATGGAGGGTCCTTAAAAATGATTTCAGGGATCTAGGTAGGAAGCTTAGGGCAAGGACCTCCAAGGTAGTTTTCTCAGAAATACTACCAATCCCGCGAGCCACACAGGAGCGCCAACAGGAAGTTAGGGAGGTGAATAAGTGGCTTAAGAGTTGGTGTAAGGCAGAAGGGTTTGGGTTCATGGAGAACTGGGCCGACTTCGCGGTCGGCTACAGGCTCTACCGTAGGGAAGGGCTGCACCTCAATGGGGAGGGTGCAGGGGTGCTGGGGAAGAAGATGGCTAATTGGTTGGAGGAGTATTTAAACTAGGGACGGGGGGAAACCAAGGAAATAGGTGGGATATGAGGCAAACAAGGGGGAAGGGGAGAAGTGAATCTAATGAGGGTGGAGAGGGGGGTGGGGATAGTACAGTTAGATCGTTAGAGAAGAATAGGATGCTAAATAACCCCAAAATTTTATCCTGCATGCTGACAAACGCAAGAAGCCTGACCAATAAGGCGGATGAGCTGCGGGCGCTTATATCGGAGGAGAGGTATGACATCGTAGGTATAACAGAGACTTGGCTAGACGATAGCTACGACTGGGCGGTAAATTTATTACATTATAGTTTATTTAGAAGGGACCGGAAACAGGGGAAAGTCGGAGGAGTCTGCTTATATGTAAAGTCATGTCTAAAGCCCAGACTAAGGGAAGATATAGGAGAGGGGGTCGAGTCCATGTGGGTAGAGATAGAGGGGGCAAAAAATAATAATAAAATATTACTGGGGGTCTGCTACAAGCCACCCAATATAACAGAGGAGAATGAGAATCTGCTATTAGGACAAATAGACAAAGTAGCAAAACATAATGAAGTGATTGTAATGGGGGATTTCAACTACCCGGATATTGACTGGGAAACAGAAACCTTTTGATCGCAGAAAGTAAAAAGGTTCTTGACAAATATTAAGGATAATTATCTCTCCCAACTAGTGCAGGAACCAACGAGAGGGAAGGCCGTGTTGGACTTAATATTGACAAATAGGCCTGATAGAATAACTGAGGTACAGATAGGGGGGCACCTAGGTAATAGCGACCATAATATTATCAATTTCAAAATGCCCTTCAGTAGGGTTATCAGTAAGGGAACAACAAAAACATTAAACCTTAGGAGGGCGAAGTTTGATCAGCTGAAAGAAAACCTTCAACTTATAGACTGGGACAAAGTTCTTAAAGGAATACGAATAGTAAATGGGAAACCTTCAAAAGAATTCTGAATACTCAGTGCGAGAGGTATATACCGTATGGGAATAAAAGGGCCAGAAATAAGAGGAAACCAATATGGTTGAACAAGAACGTAAAAGGGGCGTTAAATAGCAAAAAAGAGGCATTCAAGAGATTAAAACAGGAAAACAGCAAGGAGGCACTAATGTGTTACAAGGAAAAAACGAGAACTTGCAAAAAACAAATAAAAATAGCGACGGAGGAAACAGAGAGACATATTGCTAGGGAAAGTAGATCAAATCCCAAACTGTTCTTTACGTATATAAATAGTAAAAGGATTAAATCAGATAATATTGGACCGATAAAAAGTGAGGAAGGCAAAATCATAGAGAAAGATGAGGATAAAGCTAACCTATTAAATAAATTTTTTTCGACAACTTTCACAAAGAAAATAGAACTAACAGGCGAAATGAGAAGTGACAAGCTTAATCCTCCACTAAGTATGACAAATCTAACCCAAGTTGGGGTACAGAAACGCCTCAGTAACATTAAAATAAACAAATGACCAGGACCTGATGGCATACACCCACGGGTACTAAGGGAACTAAGTAATGTGATAGACAGACCGTTATATCTTATATTTAAGGACTCTGTTGAGACTGGGTCTGTACCACTTGATTGGCGACAGGCGAATGTAGTGCCAATATTCAAAAAGGGAGCAAAAAGTGACGCCGGAAACTATCGGCCGGTGAGTCTGACGTCCGTTGTGGCCAAAATTTTTGAAAGCTTCATTAAAGAGGCAATTACGGAGCATCTTGATGCTAATAATCTATTAACCCCGAACCAACATGGATTCATGAGGAATCGCTCCTGCCAAACAAATCTGATTGACTTCTACGAGGAGGTTAGCTCTCGATTAGATCAGGGTGAAACAGTGGATGTCGTGTATCTCGACTTCTCAAAAGCGTTCAATAGCGTGCCACATAATAGGTTGGTATACAAAATGAGAATGATGGGGCTGGGGGAAAATGTCTGCAAGTGGGTAGCTAACTGGCTAAAGGATAGAAGGCAGAGGGTGGTTATAAATGGAATATACTCAGATTGGGTAAGCGTCACTAGTGGGGTACCACAGGGGTCTGTACTAGGTCCAATGTTATTTAATATCTATATTAATGACATAGTCAACGGGATTAATAGTAAAATGTCAATATTTGCAGATGACACAAAGTTATGTAAAACAATTAATACAAAAGAGGATAGTGCAGACCTACAGAGGGAATTGGATAAGCTGGGTAGGTGGAGCATTAAATGGCAAATGAGGTTTAATGAGGAGAAATGTAAGGTCATACATATGGGAAGGAAAAATGGAAGTCACCAGTACTCACTGAATGGGAAATCATTGGGGAATTCAGAGATGGAGAAGGACTTGGGCATCTTGATTGATAGCAAACTAAATTGGAGTGCCCAAAGTCAGGCCGCTGCTGTAAGGGCAAACAGGGTAATGGGATGTATCAGAAGAGGTATAGCTGCAAAGGATGAGAACATTGTTCTTCCACTGTACAAAGCACTGGTCAGACCACACTTGGAATACTGTGCTCAGTTATGGGCCCCAATATATAGAAAGGATATAAATGAGCTTGAAAAGGTACAAAGGAGGGCAACAAAATTAATAAAGGGAATGGAGGGACTGCAATACCCAGAGAGGTTGGAAAAACTAAGACTATTCAGCCTGGAGAAGGTTGAGGGGGGACATAATAAATGTGTACAAATATGTTAGGGGACAGTATAGAGACCTTGCCAGGGATTTGTTCAAAAGGAGGGATATTACGGTAACAAGAGGGCATTCCCTAAGACTGGAAGAGAAAAGGTTTCAGCACCAGCATAGGAAGGGGTTCTTTACGGTAAGAGCAGTGAGAATATGGAATTCACTGAGTGAGGAGACGGTAATGTCGGATTCACTAAACCAGTTCAAGCGGGGACTGGATGCATTTCTAGATACCAGGCAGATTTCAGCATATACTTAAAAATAGAATAAAATAGTAGGTTGATACAGGGATTTATTCTGACTGCTGGTTTCAGAGTCGGGAGGGAATTTTTCCTCAGGTGAAGATTGGCTAAATCATTTGGGGTTTTTGCCCTCCTCTGGATCAACTTTAGCAATTACAGAACTAACAGGTCGAACTTGATGGACGCAAGTCTTTATTCGGCTTTACAAACTATGTTACTATGTTACTATAAGTCATTCTTCTTTCAAATATGCTAATGAGGTGCCAAATATTGTCTTGGCATGGCGGGGCTTTTCAATGCACCTTCCCAGCTACTTGCTTTTCTGCAATCTCAGCCTTACTCTTCATTGATTGACATCTTTAGCTTTACAGGCTCCAGAAGAGGGCAGCGATAGATGAAAAATAAGAAGGTCGGAAGACCCACTGAAATTCTCATACAATATATGAAAGAAAAAGTATTTCTGGCAAATGTAGCAATGGATTTGGACACAGAAAATACAATTTTTAGTAGGGCAATGTCTTCTATAAGGTGCTGTGTTTAGTTTGAACAGTAATTTCGTAATGTTAGACTCTCTTTAAGGCATCACTGAAGCTCCATGATTTAGACTCATTCAAAGAGAGACACACAACTTAATCTGCTTTCAAAGTGAAAAAACAAGAAACATAAGTAATATCAATTTTCAAAAAGTTTTTTTTTAGTAAAACAAATGAAAAACATCTTGAACATGCAAAAAAAAAATATTTCTCTACATATATTGAAAAAAGTATAGTTTTCTGCTTCGTAAACTGCTGTTCTGGTAGTCTCCATACTAAATAAGTAGGGCGTCACTAACTGTGGTGGCCCCTCCTCGGGCTGTGGCTATTGGTGATCCCCCTTCGCTGTCCCTTACTGACCCGTGATCCTGAAGTCCCTGGAATGGTCCAATGAAGCAAAAGGGACGGCTGCCACAAGCCGTCCCATGGATACATAAACACCGGGACATCCCACCTTTCTTCCTTCCTTTCTGTGTTGGTTCCGGAGTCGAACGTCGCTATGGACAATTCAGGATCAGGTCAGATAATTGAGGCCCTCTGGGCTGAGTTTGCATGGGGGGGCGAGCGCTGGTTACAGGCCCTCAAGTCTGGGCTCAGCGCTCATCCCCCTGGCCCCAGCTCTAAATCCCCAGATCACCCTGCCCCAGGCCCTCAATCCCTTATGGTAACAACATAATCCCCAGACCCAGTCCCCTCACCCCTTGGGTCCACTTACCCACTTCATAAGGATCAAGTTCCGCCGGTAACGCCGTTTCCCCCACTCCACATGCTGCGGTCGGATGCTCTGGGACAGGGGACTGCGCTTCTGCCACTGCTCGGCCCTGTCCTCAGGAGTCTCATCAGGCCACGCACCCCGGCGCAGGGGAGCGGACAGCGACAGCAGCTCGGCGGGCGCGCGCCGGCATGGGAGAGAGGGCAGCTGAGGGGACTCGGCGGGAGCGCGTCGGCATAGGAGAGAGGGCAGCGGAGGCGACTCGGCGGGCGCGCGCTGGCACAGGAGAGCGAGCAGCTTCGGCGGTTCAGCTTGCGCACGCCAGCGCTAGGAAGCAGGTAACTGAGGTGGCTCGGTGGCGTGCGGCGGCGCAGGGTAGCGGGTGAGCGACTCCTCGGGCCCGGAGTGGCGCGCTAGTGGATGCGTGGCTGGAGAGCCGACAGCGCTCGATATGCATGTGCTGAGTCTGTGCCCGCCACATGTGACCCTGCAGGCCACGCCCCCCAGTCCAGGATGCTGCGGGGCAGAGCAGGAGGCTGTGGCTGATGTGGCGGTGGGCCCTGCGTTTCACTCACAGCAGGCGCAGGGCTCCGCTGTGTTAATAAATGTCTGGGGGGTTTCTTCGGTGTCGGCGGCGGGCACAGAGTGGATCCAGGGCTCGTGCCCGCCACCGGGGCAGGAGACTACACCGAGCCCGTTGTCCCACACCTCCCAGAACACACCCGTCCTGCATCCCGCCGATGGGCGCCCTGGAGAGCAGAGGTCCAGCCGGCACTCCCGCCCTCCAGAGCACTTTAGGCACAGTACACCGCAGGCTCACAGAATAAGCTGCCGGACACATAGTAATCATTCCCCGCCCCCTCAATGTACAGCAGGGGCTGAGGCAGAGCAGAGCTCCAAATGGGAATCCTCTGCCAGGAGCTGTGCTCTGCCTCCCCCCCAAACACCCCCCCCCGCAGAAAACCCTCTAATAAAAATAAAAGGAAAAGTACCCAAAGCAGAACACATGACATTACACAGCCAGGGGACATTGCGGCCCCTGTAATCGCCGCAGCCCATCTAGCACCCATCCACAGTATCAATAACCCACTGATGGACACTACACGGAGCTTAAACGCTTGAGCGCCCATCCTCCCCTCCTCCATATATCCCTATAATAGCGCAGCGCCGCACGCGCTTGACACCACTATAGCATCGCAGCACCAGATTGAAAATGTATTAGGTAATGTTCCCCTGACGCCCTCCAGCTGGCCACAAATAGCACCGACATGTCCCGGCGGGACGCATGTAAACTGCGCAGAACCCCTCATACACCCTCAGGGACAGAGAGACACCAGGCATACTCGCTCCAGGCGAACTCGCCGTAGTTCCTCCGATGACAGGTCAACACCATCACACACAAGTCACTGGCGAAGGAAGCGGTGGTCACAAAGCAGAGATCGGCATCCCACAGGAAGGGTCACAGGTCCAGGTCCTCAAGGTGGCGCTCACCATCCTCCGCTTCAGAGATGTTGAGCGCATCGTCAAGCCCCAATAGCCACTTGCACCGATCCCGTCCTCCGGGGGACAGAAATGATACAATGGCACCCTCCAGCGCTTACAGCCTGCACGATGCAATGATTTCACGCAGGTCTACGAGCAGAGGCACCCCACTCACCTCGATCGAGACTGGTGCCGGAGTTCCTCCACACATCGGAGTCCCTCCTCCAGCCCCAGGAATTGGTGAGTGCAATATAAGTACGAGATAACTCGTATAACTGAAATGGGAAATAATAACAACAACTTAATAGTGGCCCTTAAGGCCCTAGTCGAACAACTATCCGCCCCACCAGGCACGGTACATAATTTCACTAAAACAACTCCAGCTTTAGCGAGCGAACACAAGGACGCATTCTTTTGCGGGATTAGTCCATTGGGTTCACACATAGATGAGGAAACAAGAATTAAAATATGAAATAATGACTACATCGACATTTGGTCCCTAGTATCCATGGACCAACATACTATAGACAAAGAGAGAAGGGTAGCCGACAGACCATTAGACAGAAACAGACAAAAAGTCGCTAAGACAATGAGTAACTGGTTACGGGCATTTTCTGTGCTGGGTTGCATAATGGACCAAAAGCATCTGGAACGCTGCTCGGAACTTTTCATATACCAGGATACGGTATATAACTCGTACAAAGCCCACGGCGGTTCAGCATGGTGGCGTTACGACGAAGAGTTCCGGAGGCAGTTGACCCTGCAACCACAACTAGTCTGGGGGATAAAAGCCACAGACGCATGGTTGCGACTAATGCTGTCACAGAAACACCATCCCTTTCCAACAACGGCTGCTGGACGACCGGCAATAGCAGGCCAAAATTCAGTGGTCGTACGTACACCAGGGGCCTGCTGGCAGTTTAACTAGGGACTCTGTCATTTTTACACCTTATGCAGATACAAGCATGAATGCTCAGCCTGCGGGGGAGCCCACCGCACGGCAAGATGTTCTCGTCCCACAAGGAAATTATCAATTAAACTCCCACAGTCAGATTCCAGGGACCCCGGTGAGCGTAAACGCAATGGGCCCCTGGCTAACCCAATATCCTAAGAAAGACGCAGCGGGGCAATTACGTTTAGGTTTCAGATATGGTTTTTTCATCCCTTTCAAACTGAATAAATCGCCTACCTTTGCAAATAACCTTAAATCTGAAAGAGAGCACCCCCAAATACTTAGGCAAAAAATGAAAAAAGAAGTAGCCCTAGGCAGAGTAGCGGGCCCTTTCCCAACACCACCATTCAGGAACCTAAGAGTTTCCCCTCTGTGAGTAATCCCCAAAAAAGAGCGAGGTTCATTCCGGCTTATCCATCATTTATCTTAACCAATAGGAGAGTCTGTGAATGACAGTATTTCGTCTGAAGACGCCTCTGTCTCCTACGCATCCTTCGACAGAGCTGTACTGTTAGTACGCGATGTGGGGCCAGGAGCGCTGTTCGCTCAATCCGACATAGAATCCGCCTTCCGCCTACTACCGGTACACCCAGATTGCTACCACCTGTTGGGATGCCAAGTGGACAACGACTACTTCTACGCGACTTGCCTCCCAATAGGTTGTTCAATATCTTGTTATTACTTCGAGTTATTCAGTTCCTTCCTGAAATGGGTGCTAAGGTATGAAATAGGCAATAGGTCCGTCACACATTACCTAGATGACTTCCTATTCGTCGGACCCAGAGATTCAAACCAATGCCAATCATTACTCAACGAATTCACAAACATCTCCCGTCGGTTTGAAGTCCCATTATGCCCAACAAATACCATAGGCCCCACAACAAAGCTATCATTTTTAGGCATCGAAATCGACACCACGGCAAGGTTGTTCCGCCTCCAAACGGAAAAAATACAAAAAACAATACACCTGATTGAGGGATTTTGCGCAGTATGGAAAGTAACACTACAACAGATGCAAGTGTTACTAGGTCTCCTCGTGTTCGCGAGCCAAGTGATGCCAGTGGGAAGGGTTTTTTCTCGTCGCTTATCCCTCGCAACAAAAAGGTGCATTAAAACCGAGTCATAAAATCAGAATCACAAGGCAGCTTCGGGTGGACTTAGAGGTGTGGAAAACCTTCTTAGAATCATTCAACGGTCACACGTTATTTATGTCAGCTGAGGAGTCCAACATTGAACTAAGATTATTCACCGGGGCGGCAGAATCTGGCGGATATGCAGTGATACTTGATAACCAATGGTGCACAGGCTTATGGCCTCCATATTGGTCTGAACAAGGGTTGACTAAAAAACAGACAGTCCTGGAACTCTTCCCAATAGTGGTAGCAATAGAAATATGGGGCACGCAACTGGCGAACAAAAATATACGCTTCATAACAAAAAACACTAGAGTAGCGCACTGCATTAATAAGATGGCACCATCGTCTCTCACAGTGCTAAGCCTACTAAGCAGGCTAGCATTCCTATGCCTAAAACACAATATATGGGTCTGCGCCAACCACGGCACCGAGGGGTCTAACGCTGCTGCTAATGCTTTATCACAATTCAATTGGCAGGATTTCAGAGAGCTCCTCCCCAACGCCCACACGTCGGGCACCAGTTGCCCCCCATCCCTCTGGGATATAGTGCAAACAGCTGATGCCATTAATCAACGCGTCGGTCGCCCCGTCGACGTGGCAAGCATACGGTAAGGCATGGGAAGAGTGGACACGACTAGTGGTAGGCAGACAGGTTGACCAATGTGAACAAGCCAGGTTACAAGTCACCATAAAATTTCTTCACCAGCTAATGATTAGGGGCATATCAGAGGCATCGGCACAGCGATGGCTGACCGGAGTGGCATTTCACTTCCAACTACTGAATTGGGGAGATGTGACAAAGAAATTCATCATCAGACAAGCCTTAAAAGGGTGGAAAAGGGCTCAGCCAAGTCAGGAGTGTAGACGTCCTGTGTCACTAAAACTGCTTTCAGAAATCATATCCCTAACACCATTAACATGCCACACACAATTTGAAGCGACACTACTGTCTACTGGTTTTGCGATTGCCTTCTTCGGGGCGCTACGCATAAGCGAATTAGTCCCTCAATCCAAAATTATCACCAGTGGAGGCTTATTACACCAGGACGTAGTCATAGCCAATAATGCAATACGCCTACGCATACGCAAATCGAAAACGGATCCAGCAAGCAGGGGTCCTTGGGTGCTTTTACAACCCACAAATGGCACTCTGTGTCCAGTAACAATAGTAAAAAGATATACAGCCATCAGGCCACAAAGTAATTTCTTCCTATCACACATTGACAGAACTCCATTATCAAGATACCGGTTCCAATCAATATTTAATAAATGCCTAACATCAGCAGGGTACCACACCAAAGATTACGGGACACACTAATTCCGCATAGGCGCAGCCATGGAAGCAGCTAGAGCAGGACTGTCAGAAACGGAAGTGCAGAGGATAGGGAGATGGCGATCCGCGTGTTTTGCGAGATACATAAGACCAGACTTGTTATCCTAACGTGATTTGTTTCTTTTATAGGTGACACAAAGCCAACAGTGTGGGTGATAGGTCACTCGTACATATACTGGGCAGAAAAAAGGACGAAAGTCAGCCCGGGCAGGAGGAAGTCAGGGTTTCATAACACATATTTCAACTGGAGAGGTATTAGAGGCCTGTGATGGCCACAGGTACTAATGGAGGTAATCGAGATAGGGAGAGAAGCAACAGGTCCAGTCATATTAGTTATACATGCTAGGGGAAACGACCTCAGTCACTACAAGAGCGCAGAACTAATGGCAATAATGAAACTAGACACTGAGCGCTTCAGAGCATGTTTTAGAAAACTAAATATAGTATGGTCTGAGATAGTGCCGAGAGCGATATGGTGAGGTGCCCGAGACATCGCGGCCATCGAACGAACAAGGCGGCTAATAAATATTCGAATGGCAAAATTTGTAAAAGAAAGAGGCGGTGTAGTGATACGACACCGAGAACTGGAAGGAGATAAAGCAGGCCTCATACGGCCCGATGGTGTTCACTTAACGGATATTAGACTGGACATATTCCTGTCAGGACTCCAGAATGGAGAGGAACAAGCATTACTGGTGATGGGTGGGGGTCGGAGTCCTGCATACGAGTAAGCAGGATCCTCTGTGGCCTGGAAATAGAAGCGACATGTTGGAGAGTTACACTTGTTGGCCAACTTGCCGGTGTGGAGACACAGTGTTAGAACCTTGCTGTTAGGTTTTTTTTCCTTTGCTGGTCACATGACCTTGTTGGCCTATTTAATCCTGCTCCGCCCTTCTGGCTTTGCTGGACTTCATTGTATATCTACTTTCTAGCTAGCCTGTGCTCTGTATCTAACTCTGTTAGTTTGCTTGGTCTACTGACCTCTATGTTCTATATATTTTGTTTGTTCGTCTGTCTGCTACTATTTCTGTTAGGAGGTGTCCCATATTCCTCCCAGTCCTTAGTACTTGTAGGGATTCCCTCCCCACATCTATAGGTCTCCGTACAGACTAGCTTAGGACTTTAGCAGGTCTGATCGCAGGATCAGGTCCCCTGTTACATCGTAGGGATTAAGCTGAGTTCTATCGTAGGGACAGATCTCCTCTCTTTCCTTAGCTCTGGTAGCAGAACATAACACACAGGGCATGCTGCAACAAGCTGAATTATTTTGGAAATAAAATGCCTTTCTAATTGAATGAGTATAAAGAGTTAATAAAGCTGAGACCGATCCTCAGTCATCCAGTTGTAAGAGTTACATTATTGTATTGTCAAGAAAAGGGGGGCGGTATGGCGGCTGAGCGTCTGGGTTTGGTTGGGGGTCCCCACAGTCTGGTAGACTCCATACTAAATAAGGAGGGAGTCACTGACTGTGGTGACCCCTCCCCGGGCCGTGGCGATTGGTGATCCCCCTTCGCTGCCCCTTTCTGACCAGTGATCCTGAAGTCCCCGGAAAGGTCCAATAAAGCGGAAGGGACGGCTGCCACAAGTCGTCCCATGGATACATAAACACCGGGACATCTCACCTTCCTTCCTTTCTGTGTTGGTCCCGGAGTCGATCGTCCCACCCACCCTCCCTGCTGTGAAGACTGCAAAAAGGCCAATCATAGACTTTTCAAGTCACAGCGGCCTGGAAATAGAAAGGTCATGTTGGAGAGTTACAGTTGTTGGTCAACTTGCCGGTGTGGAGGCACAGGGCATGCCGCAACAAGCTGAATTATTTTAGAAATAAAATGCCTTTCCAATGGGATGAGTATAAAGAGTTAATAAAGCTGTGACCGATCCTCACCCATCCAGTTGTAAGAGTTACATTATTGTATTGTCAAGAAAAGGGGGGCAGTAGGGGGGCAGAGCATCTGGGTTTGGTTGGGGGTCCCCACAGTCATGGTTCTACTAGCCTAAAATGTTCATGCACGTAATTAACAAATGATAAACACACCAAAAACAGATACAAATGCATTCATTCATCCTATATATGGGGTATAGTTTCTGAATCTTCAAAGTTTTAAATATATTTCAATTTTTAAAAATAAACTATTGTAAGTAGATATTTACTTTAAATTTTCTATCTGAAATGTTTTGAATTTTATAATATTTTTATCTGTATACAGTTTATAGAAAAACATGTAGCGACAAATAGTTAAGTTTTGGGAAAACGATATTTGTTTGTATAATTCATTGTCCACTGCATATCAGCGCCCTCTATTATCTGCTCCACCAGTGATGGCTACATAATTGTATTTTCAAACAGTGAGGAAAAGAATAACAAAACAATAATTATGGATATGAAGGCTTAAAGTGTTCTGAACAGACGAGATTACTGCATGATTGTACAAAACCATTGAAAAGATTGTATGCACGCTGCTGGAATCAAGGGAACATAAATAATCGCATTTTATCCAAAGTAAGACATCATTTACATCTTTGAGATGCAAAATAGTCTCCTTTCATCAACGTGCATATGGTATAAAAGGACATTGCACATTTTTTAAAGTGATATTTACACTAAAGATCTACAACACTAAAATGGAGCAAATAATTCCAACGTTCTTCAAGTTTTAAACGCTCTAACCCAAAAACATAGCAAGAGTTCTACACCACAGTAGTAGGGCTCATAATGTCAAGATGAACAGGACGATGGTGACATGTATAGTGGATATATTGAAGTTTGTGATTTCTTACCTCATTGTGCTGGAGTTGTGGTATAGAATAGGAAATAATTGTTATTTGTATTACTTGATTCCATTTTTCTTTTTTAAAGATGTCAGGATTTAAAAATTAAATCAAATAAATAAATAAATAAAATGTGCACAAAACAGGGAATTTAATAAAATACTATATTAGTTCACACTTATCTGGTAATCCTCAATCGCTCTTGGCCGGATGTTTCCGAATGCATGCACAAGACTACTTTAGTCAATCAGTGGCCTAAGTGATCTCATGATATCTGTGCTATATCACTGCTGGGGCAAGTGATTGACTGCTGCTGTCACTTACACATGGTTAGAATGTCATCAATGTCATCAAATCTAGGAGCCATTATTGATCTCAACCTAAAACAAAAATATGCCCGATTAAACAAATACTTGCTTTTTATGTCAAGTTTTTAGAAAAAATTTAAAACCTCATGTATTTAGCCAAATTTTGGATCTGTATGATATCAATCCTAAATATAGTGCATATATAGCAAGCTAATATAGTCTGTGTGAATCAAAACAGAAAGATATGGCAGCTAGATGGGAAGTCTGAGAACCACAGGTCTTCTTTTGACTAGCTGACTTGGTGCAACCTCATCATTGCAACATGACACTCACGTGAAGTCCCGCCAGACTGGCTAATCAAAAAGAAGAGCTGCGGATTTCGCGAGGTAGGAGGCAGTTTTCTTGGCTTCCATTCAGTGACCACAGATTACTGACATGATCGTTTGATCAGGTCCTGCAAATCAATTTGTACCAACTATACCTGATATACTTTCCTTACTTTACTTCTGTGTATCTTTAAATCACATCTGTACTTTTAACAAATTTTGCATAAATCAATAGTACAAGTGAATGTAAGAAAGTATGTAATATATCTAATCAGAGAAATATGCTTCATTCTCCAGAAGAGCCACCTCTATTTTTCCCCCTCCTCCTGAACTCATCATCTACTCCAAAAAAAAACATCTCAAACCAGTCTTACTCAAGACAGTCCAGACAACCAGCCCTTTAAGGGGTCAGGTACACAGTGTATTAGAGTCTACTGCTAGGGGAGAGAGAGAGTGGAAGAGAAGAAGAAAGTGAGAAGCAGAGAGGCAAAGTGACAGATCCTGCCAATTCTAGCAGCCACATTGCTCAGTATTCCCATGTAATGTCCTCCATTCTGCTGCTGCCTCTGTCTGTGTGCTAACAATGTAAAAAAAGAGCAGGAATCCCTTTTTCTGTGTGTTTAGTCTATGAGAGACATTATATCAACTAGTCTTCTCCTACTAGCTCAGAGTCAAGTGCAAATGAGAGATTGAGCCTGCCGAGAGAAAACTGAAGTGAAAAATGCAGGATCCAAGTCGTATAAAGCCCAAAAATAATGTTATTCCTCATGTACATACATATGGCAGCTTTTTCCAAAAAGTTACTTGAAAGCATAGTTCCACTAATCTCAATCATTTTTGTCCAACATATTTATGTGGTATAAAGAATCTCAAAAACATTGCCAAATGAATTGGTGTGGATTCTGTCCAGACGTAGGGGCAGAATCTGTTCATAAATCCTGAGAATCCAAAATGTTTTGATCTTAGCTATGGGCAGCAATGTAATAGAAAGTGAGGCTTTTCTCTTTCTTCAGACATCATAGCAATATACTGTATATTACTGGACAGACGGACATACACTATAGCTACATAAGTAAAATCTAAACTGTAACTGTAACTTTGACATTCATTTTTCATTATCTTCTGTGCAGATTTTTTTGTATTATATGTTTGAATTCTTGATTTTATTAGTCAAAATTATATATGTAAATTTTAAATCCTAAGATTGCCATATGTATTTGCATTGCTTCCCAGAGATGACGTCTTATTGCTACATTTACTCAGTTTATTAGTATACCAATTAAATAAAAGACTTTGTACAACATAGACATGAGTACTTAGGATTAAGAGCCCGCAAGGATTTTACGTTAGGTTTTTCTGAGACACAGGTTAATTGTTTTGCCACAATATTATGGAACATAATCACCTCCGGATTAACATAGCGCTATACAGTACATCCCTGTAAGCCAGTAATTGTGCAGTACATTGGGTTACAATACGATTTAATGAAATGATCATCTTCTATTAGTGTAATGTCGTCGTACGGGCATTAAATTAACTCGAGGGGTTACCTTGTGTCCTATTAACACCAAGCACAATTAGGTATTAGCATTAATCAGCTCTAAATGCCTTCGGACTGCTAATAGATTTGATCATTCACCTGTTATTTTAATTATGTCAGCGTTGCTTTATTATCTAATTGCATTTAATTAGTTTACCACCAGCAGAGGCCGATTATGGTCTCCACTGTACCTGCAGTCAGCTAGAACAAAAAAAGGTTTCCTTTACTGGAACTAAGATAATTTCTGAATCTTTAGATTTTTGCTAAAAACTATCTCCCCTGAAAACTGTAGTATATGAAAGCTCATACTGTAGACTCCTATTTAGTAGTTAGAGGGGTAGGGGAGGGATCTTTTGAAAAAGTATAATAACTGGAGCTTTTTAAACTTTCTTATAAAATAATGCTTACTCAAAATTTGTGTTAGAATGATGGTAAAGGGCCAGAATCATATCAGGGGATTTCATAGTACACAGGCGAGCAAAAGGGTAACAATGTTTTGAACTTTTGACTTTCAGGCTCCATATCTCACCATCCATTGCTGCTTTGAACTTGAGACTACCATCATTTTATAAACAATAATCTTGGCTATCTCATACATAAATGTGGCTTGAAACTATTTGGCATATGATTAGTTATGCAGATTCTTGCCATGTCACTGCATTGTTACTTCTTTGCTCCTGGTGGTAGAAAAAAACTTTTTCTCCTTGTATACCGCAAAATACAACCTGTTCTCACATTACCTAATAGCTCAGTATGTTATTAGGTTGATTCTCAAGCGAAAGGTCACTGGTTCGAATCAAGGAACAGCCATGAAGAAGATTTCCCAAGAAAAGAGGAACAGCATCATCCAGCTCATCAATAGCTGTCTCTCGGCCAAGAAAAATTGCCAACTGTATCATGTGAGTGTCATGAGAGTTGGAACAATATGAAATAAAGTATGTCCATCCATTCAAAAGCCAAGAGGTGGACGTCCAGGCAAAATATATGAGTCAACAAATAGGCTCATCACAAGGTCTATCAGTTCTGGTGCGACAAACATGGCAGTAGAAGTGGCTTGTATGCTTCATAATAGTGAGATCACAGACATCCATGCAAGCACACAAGCCTGGAATCCTGAAAAAAGGTGAAGAAGCCTTGACTTCAATATCGCCATAATAAGCGTCTGCTCGAGTTTGCAAAAAAGTACGAAAAGTAGACAGTAGAAGATTGGAAACGGGTGATTTGGAGCAATGAGATGAATTTCAACAGACTAGGCTCTGATGGGTGCAAATGGGCCTGGAAGAAACAAAGGGATAAAGGGGCTATTGGATAGAGAAATTGAAGGAATTTTCAAGTGCAGTGGAGGAAGCCTGATGATATGGGGTTGTTTCACAGACAAAGGTGTTGGATACTTGATTAGAATCAATGGTGGGCTGAATGTTGAGCTATATGTGCGTATCCTACAAGATGAGTTACTTTTGTAAACTTGAGTACTATGGGATAACATAGTGTACCAGCAGGACAATGACTCGAAGCATACGTCAATATTGGCGAAGAAATAGTTCAATGACAATGAAGTAGAGGTGCTGAATTGGCCCCTACAGTCTCCAGAACTCAATCCAATTGAACACTCGTGTGTAGAGTTGAAGAAAAGACAGTATACATACCTAAGTGAATCGACCGCTATTAAACAACTTTGGGAATGAGTAGAAGAGACCTGGGATCAGATTTCGATCGAGACATGCTTGATTCTGATCAAGAGCAAGCCCAGAAGGAGTCTGGCAGTGTTTAAAGCCAAAAGTGGATTTACAAAATAATACAAATTTAAATTTTGATTTTTAGGAGCAAAACAGTAACAACGCAGTCTGCATAGCTAATCATATGCAAAATAGTTACAAGTTATATTTATGTATGAGATAGTCAAGATGATTGTCTATAAAATTATGGTAGTCTCACGTTCGAAGCAGTAGTGGATGGTGAGATATGGAGCCTGAAAGTCAAAAGTTCAAAACTTTGGTACCCTTTTGCTCATCAATGTATATATTTTTTATCTTGGTCCTGTAGAATATGCTTTATTATTTTTCAGCATTTTTCAAAGTACTTAGGCTACTGTTGAGCATGTTGTGGCCTCGTTCATCGCATTAGTGCTTGATAAAAGATCACACTGGTCAAATTTGTAAGTTCAGACCAACCATAATTTTTACTAAAAAATAAGGGTAGCAACTCTCACACAAACTGGACACCAGGAACCACTCATATCCTGACTTACAAGGAACCACTCATATACTGACTTTTACTACATAAGCCATAAATAGGCTCCCCTATCATACTTAACCATGCCATGCATGTGGCACTTGTATTCTAGACTAAGCGTATACAAACTTTATTCATATGCCACCCAAAGGTCATCCACGCTTTAACATTACACACCAATCACACATGCACATGATAAAGACTTTCTTGGTGGTACAAAGCCGTGGCCACTACATTACTAAGCTGCATACTTTATTGCTAGGGAATACCTCTCCCAGGCTGTTAAATGATGGATATCCGTACAGGTTTTGTAAATATCTCCTGCTTCCTAGTCCTTTTGTCCTCAGATTATATGTCTACCCTTGTATTGAACTAATTACTTATTTGTATTTCACGATTATTCCTAATGTAATAAAGGCAAGACATGTAATGTAATTACAGAAAATATTTGGAGAGATGCAAGATAACAAGTGTCATGTTATTGTTTATGGCCAATCATTTTCCCCCTTAAAGAGACATATATATCTAATTCAATAGACCTTTAAATTTGTTCAGAAATGTTAACAGAATACAATTTAGATAAATGACTCTGCTTTCTGCATATGTCTTATCCCAGGGTAACATTTTTGCTAATGAAATTAATCGGGATACAAAAGTGTAACTGTTCTTTTGTAAAAAAAAAACAAGTCCCCTGCTGTTTGACTTGCAACATCATTGATTGATTTGGAGTTGTGACATAGACAACTACAAATCAAATACTATTAGTTTATATTACAGAACATCACCTTGTGGACTGAGATCCACAAATACTGTACAGCCAGGTAATACGCTGTATATGTAACTGAAAGTAAAACACATCCTTTACAATTTGAATTGGAACGAAGTTTTTACACCTTATAAGTTATTGGTTTATACTGTACATAGAATGGTTCTTCAAGCTGAGTACCTATATACTTCACAGCCTTTCTAATGGCGCTTATAATCTTGTTTTTAACTACTCTAAGTTACTTTTTATTGTCTCTAGATAATATAGATATATTGATAAGCAATGATGCCCCTCCCTAGAGGGAAGTTTTCACACTGCCCATGACATGCATGCTGCTGCTCTTGGACAGTCTGGAGCGTCTCCTGTGCATTTTACTGTGACTTAAGCATTCAATTTATAATGACCTATATAATTATAGTTTATTCTGTGATGATACCTGGAGAAGAAATAATGAGACATGTAGTTACCAGAGCTGCTGCCTACAAGATAACAGGTACATGACTTGTATAAAGAAAGTCATGAGTAGAAATGAGCATAATAATCCATGAAGGATTGATTTTAAGTTGAATTTCCTAAAATTCACAGGGCCCTGAAAATTTGAACACTCTATAATTCGATTTGTAAGGATGGGCCCAACCAAAAAACAAATGCCCAAGGCCATTTCACATTTTCACATTATAATTCCTTGTAAAATGTTCAAAGATAAAATGACAATATTAATTTAGAATTCAGAATAAACTTGTACATGTATGTCTTTGTTCATTTCTTTTCACAGAAAACCAAAAACTCTAACTAAACGTCTCATATATTAATATATAGTGCATAACAATGGATCAGTCAAAGACTAACAGAGGTTATACCTTGTGCTTTCTCCGCAGCTGAGCAAAACACAAATGGTTAATATGGCAATGTCCAATAAAACTTTGGAATACTGGTATAAAGTCACAGGACATTCTGTCATACGTAGGAGAAAACAATGAATTTTTCTATTCGGTTGGACAGCATGAATTCCTGCTTGACTGTCTCTCCGATCATCTCAGGTAGAAAACAACATGGGACATCTCTGGTGACAGATGCAGATGGCAAATGGAGGCACGTGTCACTGTGCTATTTCCAGAGATGGCCTGAAGCTCATCAGCAATACTATCTTGATGTTGGATATAAGAAGTCTACAGAAGCAAGAAATAGAGGATTATTGTCAGCTTGATTCCCAAGGATGCAACTAACCTTAGACTTCACTGCAGTAACACATTATTCACGGCAGTTGCTGGATATATAGCCATTATTACTGTAGCTCTAAGAAGGACAATATGTTAAAGTACTGTTTTAAATGGTGTTTCCCACAGTTCATTACAGGGTATGGTATTATTTTCTTCATTTGTTAATGATATAGGATAGGATTAATAGCCAACACTTGCAGATGACATCAAGTAACTGGATGGATATACCCTAATGCAATACACACTTTTAATAATGT
Source organism: Phyllobates terribilis (assembly GCF_046119375.1). Classification (NCBI taxonomy): domain Eukaryota; kingdom Metazoa; phylum Chordata; class Amphibia; order Anura; family Dendrobatidae; genus Phyllobates; species Phyllobates terribilis. The sequence continues at coordinate 505,936,289 of NW_027362762.1, forward strand.
TTGTAAATTAAAATCTGACACACTGAAAGTCTAGGCATCCACTTGGCAAACTGGTATAAGGGGCTATTATTTTTCTATACAGAAATTAGTTATAAATTAACAAAAAGTTATCTTTTTATGGTCTGCTCTTCCCTGCCAATGCTACTCATTAATGTTTTCACTACAACAGATATTAAAAACATGCAAAGGGTATCCAGAAGATTCAATTCTAGTGTGAAAGAAGAGTGACAATTCTTAAAAGTAGAGTTGAGTGAATCAATTTGATACAAATCAAATTCATTTAATTTTTTTAGGAATTTGCTTAAACTGCTGAATTAGAACTTTGTGCCATTTACATTGAACAAATCATCTAAAATGGCTGTTTTTATATTACACATTGAATCAGCCAAAGAAGGATCACATGACCTGAGGTGGGCTTCCTCATAATGCCCTGTAGTTATCACATCACAAAGTATCATGAAGGTCTATCATAGCCAGTATAATAGCAGAGGCAGGGAATGCAGTAGCCATTTTGTGGTGAATCTAAATAGTAAGGAGGGAGTAACAGCTTACAGGTTGGTCATAGAGATAGGGAAAGAAAGCTAAAGACACTGAAGAAACTGCACAGATAGTGTGTGACAGCGAACAGTGAAGAAAAAAAGTATGTGAGGAAAACAGGACAGAGCAGTACATATTTTTCAGGACAATTGGAAGCTTTGAAGTACTATTTATGCAAATAAATTCACGACAAATCAAATTTTCTGTTGAAATTCAGCAAATCGTATCAATTTGTAAAGATTCACTCATCTCTGATTAGTATATTACTAGATGCATGAATTTGCAAGTTAGCAGAAAAAGGCACATACTTCTGCCTTATTTTTTTTTTTTAATATATCTCATGTAGCACAGCACTTTTGTTGCAATTTGCTGCTCATCTTAGGAACTTTCTGTTCCTAGCACCAGCAATGGTTTTGTGACACTTTACAACTAGCAATGACATTTTTAGACACTGAAGAGTCGTGTACTTTTGGAGTAACTGGAGTTAGAAGAGATGGTAACTCTTGTTTTACTTTTATAAATTAATTGAAAAGCATAGCAGTATTCTCTACTTGAAACTTAATTTTATTTGATCCAATCTTCACTTTGTAAAAAAATCTTACATCAAACTGCTGTATGCATATTGGGTAATATTGGTAAATGTTTTTAAAATGTGTTTTTATGGTAAATACCTTTTATGAGAATCTTGCTGTCTATGCTGACTATGAGAACGTGAGAATCATGCTGACCATGAGAACATGCTGTCCATGCTGACCATGAAAAAAGCTGTCCATGCTGACCATGAAACAAGATGTCCATGCTGACCATGAAACGAGCTGACCATGTAGACCATGAAACAAGCTGTTCATGCTGACCACGAAACAAGCTGTCCATGTTGATCATGAAACAAGCTGTCCATGCTGACCATGAAACAAGCTGTCCATGTTGACCATGAAACAAGCTGTCCATGCTGACCATGAAACAAGTTGTCCATGTTGACCATGAAACAAACTGTCAATGTTGACCATGAAACAAGCTGTCCATGCTGACCATAATACAAGCTGTTCATGTTGACCATGAAATAAGCTGTCCATGCTGACCATGAAACAAGCTGTCCATTTAGACCATGAAACAAGCTGTCCATGTTGACCATGAAACAAGCTGTCCATGCTGACCATGAAACAAGCTGTCCATGCTGACCATGAAACAAGCTGTCCATGTTGATCATGAAACAAGCTGTCCATGTTGACTATGAAACATGCTGTCCATGCTGACCATGAAACAAGCTGTCCATGTTGTTCATGAAACAAGTTGTCCATGTTGACCATGAAACATGCTGTCCATGCTGACAATGAAACAAGCTGTCCATGTTGACCATGAAACAAGCAGCCCATGCTGACCATGAAACAAGCTGTTCATGTTGACCATGAAACAAGCTGTCCATGTTGACCATGAAACAAGCTGTCCATGCTGACCATGAAACAAGCTGTTCATGTTGACCATGAAACAAGCTGTCCATGCTGACCATGAAACAAGCTGTCCATGCTGACCATGAAACAAGCTGTCCATGCTGACCATGAAACAAGCTTTTCATGTTGACCATGAAACATGCTGTCCATGCTGACCATGAAACAAGCTGTCCATGCTGACCATGAAACAAGCTGTCCATGTTGACCATGAAACTAGCTGTCCATGCTGACCATGAAACAAGCTGTCCATGTTGACCATGAAACTAGCTGTCCATGATGACCATGAAACAAGCTGTCCATGCTGACCATGAAACAGCCAAACTATTTTTTTTAGTTTATGTAGAGGAAAATAAAGTCATGAATTTGAGCCCCAACTGACATATTATTTGAAGCAGTTCAATGAAAATCTCTTAGAAAAGAATCTTTAAAAATTCATTTTTCATGTCTTTTTTTATATTTATATTTGTATTCATTTTGTTTTATTGTTTTCATTTTTTCTTTATATTATCTTCAGTACATGATTATTTGGAGAAGAGGTGGCTTACTTGTCCGAATTGCTTCTCTGGTCACATAAATATGCTTTACAATATCCATATGGACATATCAAAACACTAGACTGGAGCTCAGTGATATACTATGATGGGAAATATTTGTGTGCATGCTCTCTAATCTATGCGGAAAGAAATGTGCAGAGAGATAGAGACAAAAAACTGTTCCCATAACCTATTATCTGTGGTGGATTCTGGGTTATCTGTACACATGTGTCACTTGCAATTGTTATCCTGTGTGTGATAATAATGAGATGACTTGAAAAATACATTCTACGGAGCAGGAAGTATCTGTACCAGGCCAGAGTGAAAACTGCAAATAGTGACATGGAAAATAAAATATAAAAAAATCTAAACATTATGTGCTCTGGGTGTGACAGAGCACTTCCCATGTCTTCCTCCTCAGGTTGCTACCCGCACAACACCAGCCTCTTTAGCTTGATTAATAGCTCACTGTTTATATGAATTCACACCCAGTCCAGAAAATCAAACAAACTAGAGAAGCTAGTGCTATGTATGGATAATAACCTCAGGAGGTAGAAGCTTAGCGTTAGAGACAGGGGTGCGGTTACAGCTGCCGCTCTCTATACACAGAGCGGTGACAGAACCCGCGTCGGTGCCACCCCCGTGACTGAAAGCGGAATGCTGCAGGGGGGAATAACGTTTGTTTCCTCCCAGCAGTGGGGGTCTAAGTGCAGGTGCCGGGCAGGTTCAGAATGCTATTAACCTGAAGATTAACCCCTTATCTGCAGGTTAATAGCGTATTTTAAGGTGACAGGTTCTCTAGGGTGATGATGTCAGAGGACTTAGCTGGCTCACCTGAGAGCCCAGCATGCACTGCTGCAAAGGTAGGTGACCATAAGAGAAGAGAGCAAGGCCCTGTGCTTGTGCTGGAACAGGTGAGTAGCCATGTCACTGTTCTTGTCAGCACATGTTCCATAGACACAGGACAATGTGATGGTGATAATAAGGATTCTTAAGCCAATCTCAATATCAGTTTTGTTTGAACATTGAGTATTTGGGGGTCTATTAACACTAAATGATTATTAGGAAAAGAGAGTTCCTAGGAAGGCTTGTCCTGGATAATAGTGCAGTGTAAATGCACCTTAAATTCTACTATCTAGGTCTATCTCATTGACATTTCTATTTATGGTTTACATTAAATTATATAAGCCCCAATTCATTATCTGTGTTTTGTTAAGTCACTTTTATTTTTTGCCTTATGGTATTAGTTGTCCTTTTTGGCACTAAAATTATCAAAATGGAGCACGTGATTTGTAAATTTGGCACAAAGTAAAAATGGGTTTTCTACCTACATTGAAGTTTTTTGGACTTTTGTCACCAAAATCCACACATTGGCACCCAAAATGCTTCAAAAATTGCGCTAATGTGGTGGCATACTAAAAAATACATTGGGGAACTGGAACTGGAGTAAAATTGTGCCAATGTGGTGGCATACTAAAAAATACATCGGGGAAACTGGAGTAAAATTGTGCCAAATTTTGCAATTTTTTAAAAAGTAGCAATTGATGAATCCGGCTAAAACATCTGGAGTTGACTCTACCCACAAGCGGAAAACAAAAAACAACAGGCGAGAGCATATAAAATAGACGTAAAAAAAAAAGCAAGTAGAATAATGAATTGGGTTCAACCAAAAAAGGTGCAAAACACTCAAAACTAAACAAAAAATAGATGCAAAGGCAATGATGAATCGTGGCCATAATCTTTAATTCTAGTAGTCAAAATTCGATGGATTAGACATGATAAAAAAACTGTGTGTTACAGATTGACATAGTGGTGGACACAAATGGTTAAGTCAAGATACATGGGGTAAGAAATGCAGAGAAATAGTATCAGTAGGGTCAGCTCCTTATACGAAATGAATCGGGATCTCTTCACAAATAATTACCTGTTAAACAAGACTTTGAGTGTTTTTATGGCATTTTGTAAATTCGCAGCCCTGCGTGACACCCATGAATGTAACCTCTGAACAAGAGGATGGGTAAAATGATGAAATCTGTCACACACCTACCACTCTCGCCTGTTTCATTCTGAAGAGGTCAATACGGCAAGAAGAAGCCGCGTGTCCCTAGCTGATATCGCACATCTCTTATCTCTGGCCAATATTAGCTGTGTGTTTGTCTCTTTCTGTTCCAGGGCCCAGAGATAGTGTTTTACAAGACTGACAAACATATGGAGGCTAAAAGTAATATGCTGGCGATGGAAATTGCTGATATTTTGTCCTGTGTTTATCAGCAGTCCCCATTGTTCTATTCTCCAACTCATTTTCTCTTTTATTTCTCCCAACTCTTGAACAAACACAGAGATGGATTGCAGGGAGGCCGCAGCTTCCGCCAGACCTGACTCACATTGTAGAGCGTTCTTGGCTATTTTCAGAACGGGAAGCGTGTTTGTATCTTAAATCCAGAACATCAGCCTGTCTATTCTATCCGTTCAGATAGCAATGTTTTTCTCATTTATTCAGATCATCCATACAAACTTCATAGAGCATGAAAACAAAGAAAATATAATGCCATTCTCTGCCTAATGTCTCCTATTCGTTTTCCACAGCTTTCACATTCCTGAATCCAAATGTATGATACATATGACGTTTAAAACCTTAGGTTATTATTTATTTTGGTGACGAGATATGATGCCAAAAGACAATAACATTGCGTATCAACGCCATACTGAAAACTAGAGATGAGTGATTATATTCAAGTGGAATTGAATTCTAATAGTATTTTTTTTTATAAAATTTGCGTTCGCCAAATGCAAATTTTTGTAATTAGTTGAGTAAAGTGGCTAGTTTTTTAATGTAAAGGGCCTTCACCTTTCCGCTCATCTCTCTGGCCCCTCAGCTCCCCGTTGAGGTATGTTGTGTTCATCATTTAGCACAACTTATCATGATGTTATAATGGTTTATCAATGGGTTACAGTGGAATGTACAGAAATTTACGCTATATTAACACAATCCAACCAATAATCACTAAAACATAGCTGATTGGCAACATTTTTGCAATTGGCGATCGTTTAAATACTGACAGCGGCATTTTAACCACTCCATTGGCTTGCTGCAACGTGATTGCAGGGAGCCAATAGGTTAAAAAAATACACTGGGGACCCATTAAAAGTCTCTGTAACTGCAATATTAGGCCTTCTGTGATTCTCAGCCACAGGCAGAGATTAATAGGAGAACAGCAATTTCACTACATGCTGCAGTAGTATGTATTGCATTATACAGTATAAGTGATCAAATGATTGTAGGTTCAAATCTCCTAAGGGGACAAAATAAAATAAAATAAATAAATAAATAATAAAAATATATGAAAGCTTAAATCATCCAATTTTTTCACCCTTTAAAAATAAAGATATTAAAAAATAAAAATTGCAAAATAAACGTTTTTGGTATCATCGTGTCCACAAAAGTCTTGTCCGTCAAAATATAAAATTATTTAAACTGTACTTTGAACACTAAAAAGAAAAAAAACCTGAATATGCTCAAATAATCATACTCTCACGGGGGGACATCTCTATTGGATTACTATATCCACCCGGTGTGACTTCTTTGCTTTTTTAACTGTTTTTAAATGTTTGTCCTTTTTGTCATGTATTTTTGCTCAATAAATCTATTATTATAATTTTTAATAATGGGTGTGCGCTATTCTTTCTGTGCAGCCTCTTCTCCTCTTCCATGTCTAGTCTAGTAGGTGCGGCCGTCTAGTGGGCGCTGCCTCACCTAATACAAGCCGGGAACATGCATATCACTTTCTTGACCGCCATTCGCGGCGCAGACACCGGCGAATCACAATGCGTTCTCAAGAGTATACAGGCATACAAAGAGACCGCAAACTTGTCAATCTAGAATGGTTAATCCCTTTAATTCCTGATTGACTCAACAGCATACATGTCAAACTCTAGCCCGTGGGCCAAATCAGGTGCATAGGGTGGTTTTATTTGGCCCACGACACCAGAACCACACCCCTATGCGGGGCCATAATTATGTATGGAGGACTATGTGGTGCCCGTAATACTTTATGGTGGACGATGTGGTGCCATTATTATATATATGGAGGACTATATGGGGCCCATTATACTGTATGGAGGACTTTATGGTGCCCATAATACTGTATGGATGACTTTGTGGGGCTCATTATTTTCGATGGAGGACTTTTTGGGGCGCATTATTCTGTGTGACGGACTTTGTGGGGCCCATTATACTGTATACAGGTTGGCCCCCAACTTTGTCCAACTTTTTAATTTTGGCCCTCTGTGTGTTTGAGTTTGACATCTCTGCTCTAGGGCATAAGAGAGGAAAATAACTTTGAACACAGTATTAAAACAGCCCTTCCCAAGCCTCTGTTACTCTGGCTCTTTTTCTCGCTCCATGCTGCCTTCTCCTGCTTGGCTGACAGCTCCTTTTCTTGAAGTCACACAGAGCATAGGTTGTTAATGAAGCAAGGAGTGCTTCCATATGCCCAAAGCACTTTAGCACTTTACATTTCAATTGAAACACCGATTTCTCGGTAACATAGAAATAGACGAGCTAGATAAAGGTATTGCTGGACTTCTCCTATTAACAGTCAAACAGGGTGTTCCCGCTTCTAGCTTGAGTGATATCCCACAAGCCAGGTGGATCATCACCAGCCACCACTAGTGGCATTTGGCTCACGCACAGTGAAGGGACGTTTACTGGCTTTGGCTTCTTCTGCTCACTTCTACTTGTTCTGATTGTGTTAAAAGTACAGTTAAGTTATTCCAGTTAAATAGCAACTACTATTAATGTCATCAAACTTATTGCATGAAGAGCCATATAAAACAGCGAATAGCGTCAGCAGTTGAGCTCTTCTGATTTTCCCAGTTCCTTATGATGTATTGTCATTCTCAATCTATATTTTTTCATTGAATTGTTCTGCTACCGGATAAAACAGAGGGGGGAATATAACAGCACAGTAAGATAAATTATTGCTTTGATATAACGCTATGGGCATCTTGTAAGTTTTTTACACACTGACATGTAAAGCAACAAGCATATACTCATTACAAATGTGTAACAGTAAAACGGAGCTGTACAATTCCATAGATTATAGAAGTGGTAAGGCTCTGTTCACACAGGAGTTTTCAGCCTACCACTTGGAGTGGTGGTTTTTTTGTGTCTAGTTGTACTTTATATTTTTGCTGTTTAAGATGGAAATCCAGCAACAAATGTTCTTTTATAAGTCAGAGCTTCCATGACTCCATTTTTAAACCATAATACCAGTTTTCAATGTTTCAATTTCTTCACCTCACCAGTCACCACCTCCTTATGCTGGGAGCAAAAATTCCCTCAAATAGGTGGCCAAAATTCACTGAATATGGTCCTGTTTAAGTGATAAATTCCTTACTATTTATGCCTTATGCTGCTTTTATTAAGCATAATTAACCTTGAAAAATATTTGTTGTTCAGAGAGGAAATTAAATTAAAAAAAATGAAAAAGAGAAGCTAATAAATCTGAACATGACTTAAAGGGGTTATCCAGGACTAGTTTGTGTTTTTACTATAAGTCTAAGAACTAAAAGGTAGGTAATTGCTAACTACCTGCCTGTTGTGCCCAGTGCCAATCTCTGTCAGTACAGAGCGGTCACAGACCACTCCTGCCGGCAATTCAGCACGTCCACAGAGCAGCTTCTTATCTTCTGCTCTGTTGATGGAGTCTGATTGATAATGTCATGCTGATTGACAGCCGGCTCCCCACTGCCTAACTGCGGGGAGCCGGCGGTCAATCAGCATGATGTTGGCAGTCATGCCCTATTGACAGTGCGGCCCGGAAGAAGAAGAGCTGCTCTTCTGATATGGAGCACCTGAATTATGACAGGAGAGGTCGGTGGCCTCTTTGATCCGGCACCAGGTAGAACAGGCAGGTAGTTGCATCTGTTAGAAACTACTTGCCTGTTAGTTTTTAGATCCATAGTAAAAAAAGATAGTCTTGGACAACCCCTTTAACACAATGGGAATCATGCATATGGTCATCGTCTGAGAACCGATAGAAAAGTGCATGGACCCTGGCTGCACCTCCACATAGAGGTATAAATTGGGTTTTATTGGCAGATTATAAGTAGCTTTGATTCTGGAGCCAAATCCCCTCTGTGTATGACTTGACACTGAAAACATTGATGGTGTGAAAATTGCTACAAGTTTTGGATGGGCTTCTCCATTTTTCCAGGTATCATACATATGCCTGTGTTTTAAAACCATCTTTAATTATAGGTGCGATGCTCTTAAAAAGGATAGATATTTTTGTCTTATAGAGCGAAACCTTTATATAGGGTTAATCCTGAATCAAGGCGATAGAGGTATAGGGTATTTCACAACAAGTCTAGAATCTATAGCCCATTTCCCAACCACTTTGTGTGAAAAAGTGCATTTCAACAAATATTATACAAAAGAAAATTGAGAACTGGTACGGAGAAATGGAGCTCTTAGGAATGCTATATTCTCTAAATGTGTAAGGATAATGACTAGCCCCTATACCGCAGTAACTCTGCCAGGAGAAGCCGTAGCAAATGCATTTTCATAGCAATCTCTTACATTTTACTGCCGATTTTCACACTAGTAATTTACTCCCATCTTTGTGATTCTGCAAAGTATTTCAGTCCAGCGGGTAAACATTGCTGGAAAGTACTGGCCCTCGCTAATCAATAGTAGCCCACAGCGGCATTTCACACCACCTTTTTTACATACAGTTTAAAGCAGCACTAAATCAATATGGATAGAATAAAATGTATCCTTTAAATTATTCTTTATAGTGACTCTATGCAGAAAACATTTCTTCTTTCTATCTTTTTACACAGAACATTATAACCTATATACTTTCCCCTAAAAATAATCAAAAACTTAGTCCATGTGTTGTCATGGTCTGTTTTGTATAAATATACAATATCTATAGTAAATCCCCTAGTATATAAGAGAGTTATCGACATATATAACAACATGGTTCATTAAATCACATTGAGGACAGGTGCAGACGACCGTCATTTTGTTTCATCTGATAAAGACTGTTATGTTTAGATAAAAACACTCAGCCGTGCAAGTCAACAAGTCCGTGGTAAACATCGGACTGCACTCGGATGACAACTGATTGCTGTACAATTTCCACGGACTGACAGGATGGAGAAGATGGAGACATTTTTTTCTCCATCTTTTCCTCATCCGAGAGAATCAGATCATAGTATGATCACACTATGATCAATGTTTGATCTAAGTGCGATTTGCATAATCGTCCCGATTTTCTTGGACGAGAAAATCTACGGCGGTCTTCACCTGTCCTGAGGCCGATTCATTAAAACTGATGTTGCACATACCTGTCTTATTAAAGGGCTCACTGGAGTATCAGGACTAAGAGCTCCACAGCTTGAAATGCATACACCCATGTCCTTTTTATCTCCCTACACCATGTCACCCCTTCTCCCACTTCATTGAAATACTTTTGCAAAAAAAAAAAACTTTTTTAATCATTTTTCATTTAAAGTCTTAAACTTCTAATCATTGGCGGATGCTGGAACCCTATTGGTTTTTTATTTTCTTTTGCAAACTGAGCTGACGTTCTTACTGATACCATTTTGGGGGTAGATACGATGTTTTCATTGCCTCTGATTGCTTTTTTTTGCAGCGTTGCAGCTTGCAAAAAACTACAATTCTGGACTTTTGATTTTTTTTTTCTCATTACAGCAATTACAGATCGTTTTTTGTTTTTTTTTCCCCTCGGGGGAAAAGTTGGGTGATTCACATTTTTTAAAAATATTTTTAAGAATTTTTTTTTTTATTTTTACTGTATTTTGTAGTCCCTCTAGGAAACTGGAATCTACAATTGGCCAATGGTTAATACTATATACATATCATATACCATTGCGTCATAGGTGGGTAAGAGGTTAAAGAAATCCGCATACCCCGAGGAAGCGCATGCAAACCAGAGAGATCTTACAAACCCCAAGCAGATATTCTTCTTCTTCTGATTTAAGAACTGGTCCTCAGCACAGCAAGGTGGCCATGCTGACCTCTTACCTGTTGTACTTCATTGTTGACAACTGTCTGCTTGTTAAAGCTGGTTGATAGCTTCTGTAGAAGCTGTTAGGGCACTATAGGTGACCATGCACATTCAATAACTATAGGCTATATGGTCATTTGGCTCCTGGTGAACTCCCAATTCATATACATGCTTGATTCAACTGAGAATACTTGTGTTTTCAATAGGCAACAGGTAATAAGCTAGTGCCAGATACCTCTTACAGCTAGTTATCTTCCTTGAGAATAAAGGATCAGGCATGTTAAGATTTAACATGCCTGATCATTTTTTTCAGACACATGCTGAACAAACCTTTGCTGAACATTTTGTATATATTAAATGGCTGGCCGTTCCAGCTGATGAAATTCTAATATGTATGACCACATTAAATGATGGCAGGATAGAAAATTAAAATACTATATTGAGAAAAGACTTATAGGGCACTGTAGTGAAGAAAACAACAAATGGAAGGACCTGATTTGACTGGGGATTTTTTGGACTTTACATAAATGGCACATCACAGCAAAGCGTCAACAACGAGACTAAATTTCTTCTAAAACAAAAACAAATTTCAATAATCCATTTTAAATCTGTTTCTAATCTGCCTCCCAGAATAAGAGACACTTGGGGCTTTGATCTGCCATGTCACATTATAGAACATCCTCTGCAGGCCAAAAATATATTAGACAGCTCCAGTCTTGCAGAAATCTGTTCCCGTATATTTGTATAATTCTTTCAACCATGGCATAGAGCTAACAAGGCAGTAAAGCTTCAGTGTTATGTGTGACTATTAATATGCCTAAAATGGTAGAAAGAAGCATAACCCAAGGCATACTATTAATACGATAACATGCCGAGATGCAGCTCAGGTTGGAAAAAGATGAGATTGTAGACAAGTAACATTTATAATCAAATCTATTTTCATAAAATCCTCAAACTTTATGAATATTTCGCCTGCTGACATCTCATTTATGGCCGCTCAGCCAGTAGATTTTCAGGCACTAACAGTAGTTGTTGGTAGACAGGTAGAGTATGTAGATGGAAAAGTGCATGGTGTGGTGGGGCAAATGTAGTCCATGGCCAAGGAAACGCACAGCCAAATGGGCGGAGCACAGGGCAGCCGTGGATCAGGTACTTCCCAGTTGTCGATATGTGAGAGAGTATGTTTTGTTTGACACTTGTCAGAAGAATTTTAAAAAGAAATTTAGGAACTCAACAGTTTTTTTTTACTTGTTTTGAAAGAATCCTCTGTAGCATAACACCTACACTCACATGCAGGCTCAGGAATTAAACAGGATCATTCATGGCATTTTTTTATTGTGCGGCTCAGTAAAAAGAGGCTGAAGCTACATTTTTCTACACTGTTTTTTTTTTAGTATGCTGGTTCATAAAAAATGGATGTGGACTTTCCCTTTAAAGGAGACCTTTCATTATAATTTTTCTTTAAAATATATATAGTTCTCAAAAAAGCGTCGGAAACGCTGATTAAAATGTCTTTGTTTTTCCTCTGCTGCTTTGCCGAGGTATGGGCTCATGAAGTTTAGGGTATCCGGTATGCAAATTTCCCTTTGAACTAAAGGAGCGGTAACAGATTCCTCTCTATGGACATTTACTTTTTCACCTCTATAGTGCTGCCCAATCATAAAAAGGCAGCATCATAGAGGGGGGAAAAAATTCTACATATAAGGTCAAAAACAGGTATTTTCATCATGATCTGGTGAGACTTTATGTGTCTCAGTTTACCCTCCTGAATACTCCTTACTCGAATCACTTTCTCTCAGGTTGGAAAGGAGGCGAGCTGCAGCATGGAGCACTAGAGCCTCATGGGAGCAATGTCATGCATGGCATTCATCAGGCGCTTTACCTTTTTAAAGTGCATTAAACAAAATAGTTTTTTTTTAGCAATTTTATGCTACTTCAATTATTAGGCTATCCTGCTACCCTAACAGAACGTGCCTGCAATGTATAAATAGGCTCCAGTCTAAGGTCCTCTAGGTCTCCAGATTAATAAAATATGCCCTTAGAACTCAGCAGAAAAGATGTTTGATCTTGTGTATATACTATTTTTATATTTTTAACATATTTTACCTTATGCCAATTCAATACTGAGAAGATCAATATAAAATAATTCACTTAGCAACACACTAATTTCTTTAGAAGTCATCAAAAATACCTACGTAGAAGGACAGGTTGACTCATAGAAGACTAGAACAAGATGATGAACACAGATTGCACAAGCACAAAGATCAGCTACCTGTAGATTTTCAAAGCTCCATTCTCTGCAAGTACAGTACAGATTGCTCCTTACAAGGAATTCTACTTCTCTCAGTGGTCTTACTCCAGTTAACCCATGCAGAGCTTTCAGCTCAGGCATGCAACATCAAAAAAACAAGTCAGGCAAGGTACATGCTTTTATCTTTGCAAGCATTACTCAAAGTACCTTCATTTCGGTTGGTAATGTGCAAACAACATTTAGAAGGAGACTTTCACTATTTAAAATAGCAGAAATCACCCAAAATGCAAATCTATGACTCTAAAAATTATACATGACTGAAACTAATTGAAATCCTAAAATCCTTAACCCCTACATATACAGCGCAAGTTGAAAGTGGATGTATGGAGAGGGCTCACGGTAGGTGATGGCTGTATGTTACAGCCAAGACCTGCCTCTAGTAATCGCGGGTTGAGCCGAGCTCCACCCATGATTATTAAAGTGTTAAATGCCGCTGTCAGTGGCTGGCATGGAGGCGCATCATTCTAAGCGTCGATCGGCTCACCAGTGATGTGATTGCAAGTCACTGATGGGTCGCTATGATAGCCATGAGTCTGTTGAAGACCTCGGTGCTTGTCATTACAGAGCTCCTTTGAAACCCAGCCTGTGACTGGGCGTCAAAAGAAACCGTGATTTTTTTACTATATGCTGTAATACAGACCATCGCACTTTCAAGTCCTCTAAAATGACTAATAAGAGCAGTGAAAATTAAAAAAAAACGTTTTAAAAAATATGAAAAAAAAACAAAAACAAAAAAAACATGAAGTTCAAGTTCTTTTTTCCTCCATTAAAAATAAAGATAATGAAAAAATAAAAAAAATACACATATGTGATATCACCAGGTTCTGAAAAGTCCAGTCTATCAAAATATAAAAATAATTAACCCAATCAATTAAACGCACTAAACAAAAAATTAAATAGTGCCAAAATAAAAATTTTTCATTCGCTGCAATACCACAAAAAATGCTGTTACCAGCGATCAAAACTTCATATCTCTCCTAAAATAGTATCAATAAAAATTGAGTCTCGCCCGGCAAAAACTAAGCTGCCAAACAAACGTTATGGGTCTTAGAAAATGGAGACACAATTCAAATTTTTTTTTTTAAAAACTTCAGATTTTTTTTTTACCACTAAAATAATAAAAAAAAACTGGACATGTTTGGTTTTGCCCTAATTGTACTGATGATCAGAATCATATTGTAAGGTCATTCTTAACAAACACAATGTACGCTGCAAAAACAATTCCCAAAAAACAATGTTTGGTTGGGTTTTTTTTTACAACTTCACCCTATTCGGATTTTTTTTCCCATTTTCCCATTTTCCAGTACACTATATGGTGAATTGAATGGTATAATTCAAAAGTAAAACTCATCCTTCAAAAAAAAAAAAAAAAAGCCCTCATATGTCTATGTGGACAGAAAAATAAAAAAGTTATAGCTTTGGAAAAAGGTAAGGAAAAAATGAAAGCGCAAAAATAGAAATTGTCTGCGTTGTGAAGGGGTTTAGGTACCCATTATTACTGAAATGCACTAAAATGGGGCACGGACAGAAAGAGTGCTTGAAGTGCAATAAGGTCAATAAGGACAGTGAATGTATATTACACTAACCTACTGTCACCTTTGTGCCAGTCGCTATGGTGCTACCCATTTTGGACTACAACTCAACTCTTCTACAGAAAATGCAATTGTGTCTTCACAAGAAAATACACTGCTCAAAAAAATAAAGGGAACACTCAAATAACACATCCTAGATCTGAATGAATGAAATATTCTCATTGAATACTTTGTTCTGTACAAAGTTGAATGTGCTGACAACAAAATCACACAAAAATTATCAATGGAAATCAAATTTATTAACCAATGGAGGCCTGGATTTGGAGTCACCCCCAAAATTAAAGTGGAAAAACACACTACAGGCTGATCCAACTTTGATGTAATGTCCTTAAAACAAGTCAAAATGAGGCTCAGTATTGTGTGTGGACTCCACATGCCTGTATGACCTCCCTACAATGCCTGGGCATGCTCCTAATGAGGTTGCGGATGGTCTCCTGTGGGATCTCCTCCCAGACCTGGACTAAAGCATCTGCTAACTCTTGGACAGTCTGTGGTGCAATGTGACGTTGGTGGATGGAGCGAGACATGATGTCCCAGATGTGCTCAATCGGATTCAGGTCTGGGGAATGGGCGGGCCAGTCCATAGCTTCAATGCCTTCATCTTGCAGGAACTGCTGACACTCCGGCCACATGAGGTCTGGCATTGTCCTGCATTAGGAGGAACCCAGGGCCAACCGCACCAGCATATGGTCTCACAAGGGGTCTGAGGATCTCATCTCGATACCTAATGGCAGTCAGGCTACCTCTGACGAGCACATGGAGGGCTGTGCGGCCCTCCAAAGAAATGCCACCCCACACCATTAATGACCCACTGCCAAACCGGTCATGCTGAAGGATGTTTCAGGCAGCAGATCGCTCTCCACGGCGTCTCCAGACTCTGTCACGTCTGTCACATGTGCTCAGTGTGAACCTGCTTTCATCTGTGACGAGCACAGGGCGTCAGTGGTGACTTTGCAAATCCTGGTGTTCTGTGGCAAATGCAAAGCTTCCTGCATGGTGTTGGGCTATGAGCACAACCCCTATCTATGGACGTCGGGCCCTCATACCACCCTCATGGAGTTGGTTTCTAACCGTTTGTGCAGACACATGCACATTTGTGGCCTGCTGGAGGTCATTTTGCAGGGCCCTGGCAGTACTCCTCCTGTTCCTCCTTGCACAAAGGCGGAGGTATCAGTCCTGCTGCTGGGTTGTTGCCCTCCTACGGCCCCCTCCACATCTCCTGGTGTACTGGCCTGTCTCCTGGTAGCGCCTCCAGCCTCTGGACACTACGCTGACAGACACAGCAAACCTTCTTGCCACAGCTCGCGTTGATGTGCCATCCTGGTTAAGCTGCACTATCTGAGCAACTTCTGTGGGTTGTAGAGTCCATCTCATGCTACCACGAGTGTGAAACCAACAATCAAAAGTAACCAAAACATCAGCTAGAAAGCATTGGTACTGTGATGTGGTCTGTGGTCCCCACCTGCAGAACCACTCCTTTATTGAGGGAGTCTTGATAATTGCCGATAATTTCCATCTATTTTGTATTCCATTTGCACAACAGCATGTGAAATTGATTGTCAATCAGTGTTGCTTCCTAAGTGGACAGTTTGATTTCACAAAAGTTTGATTCACTTGGAGTTATATTCTTTTGTTTATTTGTTCCCTTTATTTTTTGAGCAGTGTACAATAAAATAGCTTTATCTAATGTGTACTGGTTGACATCAACTATCATGACAGGGACCCCTGAGCAGTGGATACTCAATCCTAACAAAGAACACTGGCATGAAAACATTTTCTTTTATTTAGTCTACAGATTTAGATAACAGTGTGTTCGATTAAAGAGAAATAAAAAGGAACCTAAAATCGAAGGCATGCTGCCCGAACCTCGATCTGGCTGCAGTATCCAGCTATATTATTTTCTGCAATGTGGTGGCGTTTCAGAGAAAACATACTTTGACAAGCCAGGATCAGAGATAGGATACGTCTCAGCTGTCTATTCTAAGACCAATTCCCTAAGGCTTCTCCTCATCCGATCTCTTTGATTGACAAGTCTCTTCCTATGCACACATAAGGAGACACGTTTTAATCTAGGGTAGCCATATATTAACATTATATGTGAAGATTAATGTGGAATTTACACAGCTCCAACTGAATTTGCTGAAAAATTAGTATACTTCCCCAAATAGGTAATTTTTATTCCTTAACCTATTTTTACTTAACCGTTTCCAGATGATTTTCATTTTTGCACTTTTTTTTTCTCCCCTACTTCAAATAGTCAATACTTTTAATTTTTCCATTAACACAGCCATATGATGGCTTATTTTTTTTGCGAGACAAATTGTATTGTAAACATATCATTAATTTTACAATATAATGTATTTGAAAATGAAGAAAAAAATTCCAAATGCATTGTCATGATGAAAAAACACTTCCATCATTGCTTTCTAGGTTTTATTTATACAGTGTTGATTAAGAAACACTAAATTATATATATATTTGCATATATAGCTCCATTAATTTCCAGATAATTTAAACCATCTAAACTCCCTATATTTACCACAGTATATTGTAAAAATCTTAAAAAAAAAATCAGTGACCACCTGGCAACCATGAGAGTCCTCGCATGCCTCTGTCTGCCATGGCTACCTATTGGCAAACTGCAATGGTGACAGAACAAATACCAAGGCAGAATCACGCTCCTTAAATGATAATATCAAAGATTAACAGCTGTATTAAATTAGTTGGTATCACCTAGTTATGGTGCTTGCTTAACTCCTAAGCCAGCTTACACCCTGTCCCAACATTGGACATATTATTATGTCCTATGTCAGAAAGTAGTTGCCCCATCCTAGACATTTAAGGCACATCAACAAGATATGCCATCAATGTCTTGTAAATGTTTGAGACTGGGGCCTCATTGAGTTCTGCCAGGAATAGAAAATAAATTGTCCATTTTTGGAGATCTCAAAGAAATGTATAGAAAGTCAACCATGCGCCACCACCTTAAATGCTATTTACTCTTGAAGCTCCTAGTGTTTACTAAAGGTGTAAAACCCGGTTTTTAGATGTGCATCTACTTTCTTTGGTATCTGGTGTCCAAGATAAGAACAACCAAGAGGATACAAAATGGAACTTTTATTTTGTTGATGAAAGCACCACGAGTCATGAAAAAAGTTCCTTTAGATCAGTATAAAACCAAAGGTTTTTTTCCCGGTCTCTTTGAACAACTAATCATGCAAATCTAAATAGAGTTCCACCGCTAGTGAACAGTTTCCATTGATTTATTGTGTGTATTTGACAGAAAACATTTTATTATTACATTGTTTGTGATGACATTATTTTTATATCTCTTATACTGTTAGCAGTTATCCTTTACACTAAGAAACATAATTATTTTTTCACCCTGTAGTGTCGATCAATAAGCTCCTTTATTTTTATACTAGCGCACTAGTTAACTCTTAACGCAATAATTCAAGTGATATGGCTTACTGGGTGTTATGTGTAGAATCTCAGCATTGTGATATCTTTGTCATTTTAAGAATGGCCATATCTGTTGATCAATGCCCAAACGACAGCATAATCACCATGAACGAACACAATGGTCATGACGTTGGCCACGTAGGAAGTCATATGCAACATTCAAGTCTATCTACATTTCTTGCCAGCTTGATGTTGTAGTCCCTAACATTTATACTCTATTAGTGTTCATACTTCCATATTGTAAAAGACTAAAACATATAATGTGTCATGTGTTGGCACAGGTACGTAAATGGCATATAATGTGTGACAGGCGGGTCTTATATGCTGTCAAATTCAGCGTTTCTTTGTAACACAGTTGAGTGACCCCGGAGCTGCCTTGGGGCTTAGCAACGCATTGTAACAAGGTTGAGTAGAAGGTTTCATTACTCCAAAAATTCATTTTCCTTAGGTGAAAAATACTGAGCCATTGACAAGCAGCAATAAGAGGAGGATAAGCATGTTCAGCCTCAAGAAATACAAGGCTGAAAAACAAGGGACTTGGAATTATAGCCTCAGAGAATAGAAAATGACATTCCCTTTAGAAGAGAAAAATCATAATTACAGCCCAAGGTGTTCTGTCTAAAATAGCAGCTATCTGCACCAAGACTTGTCATATGACAAGAAGACAAAAATAAAATACAGCAATATGGGAAGAGAAAAAGAGATGAGGATTTTACATTAAAAGCATCAAAATAGCATCGATCAAATCCCATTTTTACTTTTCCTTTCAATGATACATTTTGGCAATGCACCTTATCCTTTTTCTATTTAGAAATAAAATAAGGATGGGATTCTTTTATTGGATCACCATCCAACCAAGAAATACATTACATAGTGTAACGTAAGTCAAAAAAGACCACACATCATTGGTGTAATGTAATTCAACCAGATCACACATCATTGAAATTGTACTTTGCATGCAAAGAGCCAGGGAACAGAACTGAATGTCAATGTATACAATGTATGCTCTATTGAGGGAGTGCCCCCTAGAGAGACGGAGGCTTGCAGACACACTGCTTGATTGAGCACCGAGCAACCACTGTGCCTCTGTGACTTATGTCATTTTCCAAATTGGTATACTAACCCTGTTAAAAGTGGCACAAGACTCAAATGAGTTGTGCAGAGGGTGCTGTACACCATTTCATTAATTGTATAGCGCTCTGAATTTTCTGATAATGACCCTGTTCACACAAGCAAAGTACATAAAAATGTGTCTGAATATAATTTTCTGTTGCAGATAAAAGTCATATACGGCTCTCTTGTAGTCGGTGAGACTGGTGCATAGGTAGGGTATCTAACCCATACGTAATGTAAAATAAACAACTTGGCACTTAAATTTAAGTAAGGTGAAATAAAGTTCCCTTTTTATTGCATTCAATATATTGTTGAGCGGTCTCCCTAGCGACGCAGGTCGCATTCGCAAGCACGGTTTCACGCAGTTCCTCCTCCTAGGCATTGAGATCTGATGAAGGTCTGAGTTAAGACCGAAAACGTTCAACAATATATTGAATGCGATTAAAAAGGAACTTTATTTCACCTTACTTAAATTTGAGTGCCTTTATTTTACAAATAATTTTCAATTGATGATGGAGTCAGATTTTACTCCTCCTTTTTTACTTGATTTATAGATTAAAGGGGTTTTCCATTTTCAGGTTTCTCCCTGGCCAGTGTTGTGCAAAAAAAAAGCTATTGGTTAGCGTTGTGAAAAAAATAATAAAATCAAATGGTAAATCACCCTTCCAAGGTTTAGTACAAATTCACAGCCATTGGTCTGGTTTCTGTGTATTGGCTGCAGTGGTGATCTAATGACTACAGTACATCCAATCATGAAACTTAGCTGCTCATGCTTTTTACACCAGCAGAGCCACTGAGCTCAGTAATTGGTGGCCAGTGATGCACAACAAATATCTATTGGTCAGCATTGTGCAGAAAAATAATAAAATCACATGATACATCACCCTTCCCAGGTTTAGTACCAATTCACCGCCATTGGTCTGGTTTCCGTGTATTGGCTGCACTGGTGATGTCACGACAATTATAGAGCTCAACGACTCTTGCTGTCTACAGCAGCAGAGCCACTGAGCTCAGTGATGGACTGAAGCGGTGATGTGTGCTGCTTTTATTATTTTTACATTGGTAGCAAATAGAGAGGAGAAACCTAAAAGTGGAATAAATCATAAATTAAGAAATTATGTGTTTTAGATTTAACTGACTGCTCCTATTTTAACAATAAAACTTTGAGAACTTTGCCCAAAGTTCTATGGAAAATCACTTTTCTCATATCACAATAAGACGTCGTGTTTAATGACAAAATCAGCTCTGCAGCACTGAGTAACTGAGCTCTGCTAACCTTCTGATCATTTCACATATGGTAAAACGTGCACTGTAATCCTCTGCAGTGCCAGACTGAACGTACATACCATCTGAGCAAAGCGGAGCAGGTTGTTGCAAGCACAGAATCTGCTAATCCGTCTTTGATGCCTACAACCATGTTGAGTATAGTAATACTAATCTAGATTTGGGAGTAAAAGAGGTGTGAATCCTGTTGGAAGCTCTTCATCCTCTTATAGAAGATCCAAGTTTTTTTTTCTCCTCTTTATAAAAAAACAAAATTAATTTTAGAGCCGAGGTTTTGCTGGTGACTGTATTTAAAGAAAACTGAATTTCCTTTGGAAAGAATAAGGGCAAACATTTTAGATGTCCAGCTAAACAAATGTTTTCTTAGTGAATGATTATTAGTGACAGTAAATGGGAAGGATATATGCTTCATCCTTGGGCTACTGAGAAGTGAACCTGCACATCACTGTCATGCAGAAATAGACAAATACATATTTAATCATCCTTTATTTTAATCACCTTTTTAAAATGCAATACCTGCTCTTATTGTGACTGCTGTCGAATGCCATTGCTTTATAAAGGTTTTGTTATGGTTATTTGATGGGGCTGAATTATTTTCCATATATCAAATGTCACAAATGTTTTCAGAATGTATTTTCAAGATGATAAATTTTAAAATTTTATTCTGAGTTATATTAATTACCGGTTAATAATTCATCTGCCAAGTACAAACACAGAGCAATAAAGTAAATCATTTTGAAGTTTTGCCAGTGTTGATGGGCTAAGACGTTGGCCAAAAAGGAATTTACAGAAATTTGGCTGCAGCTTGGTTTTTCTAAACAAAAATTATAATTCATTTATTCTTTCTTTCCTGATTTGCAGCATTCACCTGACTAATCCGTAGGATGATTCTATTATTATACAATATGTTACATTTTTACACCACCATACAGTTGAAAAATGTTAATATATAATATTTAAAACCATTTTGTATTGCCTCCAGACATATATAGTATCTAAAAATAAAAAGAACGTGTCTTTTGCAGTCTTCATTAAGAATATCCTACTATTTTGTCTCTGCAGCTCCTATGCAGGACTGTGTGTTTCCTTGGTTACAGACTACAAACAAACCTTATGTAGTCCTGTTGTCGCAGCTATCACATATTATTTTTAACTGTTATTGACTATCAGTATAATGCATTGAAGTAATAAAAATATAATTGCACATATTCATTAAAAAAACTGATTGTGTCATAAAGGTCATGTATTAAAGGGATTGCTCATTCTCATACGAAGTGTCTCCAGTCACTCTATGTGACCACAGATTGCCATATCGTGACACTGTGCAGTACACATGCTGTCGTGGTTCCCTGGTATTCCCCATGCAAGTGATCATGGGACTGCCTGTGTGAGATTTGCAT
The DNA here is from genome assembly GCF_046119375.1 of Phyllobates terribilis. Lineage (NCBI taxonomy): Eukaryota > Metazoa > Chordata > Amphibia > Anura > Dendrobatidae > Phyllobates > Phyllobates terribilis. The sequence continues at coordinate 505,958,008 of NW_027362762.1, forward strand.
AAACTGCAGACACATGCCGACTGGAGCCCACCAGCTTCTCTAGATACAAGAGAATTATTGTCATCGGTCGGCACGTCACGGTAATAATGCAAATAGCGTACAGTGCCTACAAGTAGTATTCAACCCCCTGCAGATTTAGCTGGTTTGATAAGATGCAAATAAGTTAGAGCCTTCAAACTGCAAACGAGAGTAGGTTTTATGAACAGAAGCATAAATCTTACAAACCAAAAAGTTATGTCGCTCAGTTGAATTTTATTAAATTTTAAACATAAAAGTGTGGGTCAATTATTATACAACCCCTATGTTTAATATTTTGTGGAATAACCCTTGTTTGCAATTACAGCTAATAATCGTCTTTTATAAGACCTGATCAGGCCGGCACAGGTCTGTGGAGTTATCTTGGCCCACTCCTCCATGCAGATCTTCTCCAAGTTATCTAGGTTCTTTGGGTGTCTCATGTGGACTTTACTCTTGAGCTCCTTCCACAAGTTTTCAATTGGGTTAAGGTCAGGAGACCGACTAGGCCACTCCAACACCTTGACTTTTTCCCTCTTGAACCAGGCCTTGGTTTTCTTGGCTGTGTGCTTTGGGTCGTTGTCTTGTTGGAAGATGAAATTATGACCCATCTTAAGATCCTTGATGGAGGAGCGGAGGTTCTTGGCCAAAATCTCCAGGTAGGCCGTGCTATCCATCTTCACATGGATGCGGACCAGATGGCCAGGCCCCTTGGCTGAGAAACAGCCCCACAGCATGATGCTGCCACCACCATGCTTGACTGTAGGGATGGTATTCTTGGGGTCGTATGCAGTGCCATCCAGTCTCCAAACGTCACGTGTGTGGTTGGCACCAAAGATCTCGATCTTGGTCTCATCAGACCATAGAACCTTGAACCAGTCTGTCTCAGAGTCCTCCAAGTGATCATGAGCAAACTGTAGACGAGCCTTGACATGACGCTTTGAAAGTAAAGGTACCATACAGGCTCGTCTGGAACGGAGACCATTGCGGTGGAGTACGTTACTTATGGTATTGACTGAAACCAATGTCCCCACTGCCATGAGATCTTCCCGGAGCTCCTTCCTTGTTGTCCATGAGTTAGCCTTGACTCTTCGGACAAGCCTGGCCTTGGCACGGGAGGACACTTTCAAAGGCTGTCCAGGCCGTGGAAGGCTAACAGTAGTTCCATAAGCCTTCCACTTACGGACGATGCTCCCAACAGTGGAGACAGGTAGGCCCAACTCCTTGGAAAGGGTTTTGTACCCCTTGCCAGCCTTGTGACCCTCCACGATCTTGTCTCTGATGGCCTTGGAATGCTCCTTTGTCTTTCCCATGTTGACCATGTCTGAGTGCTGTTCACAAGTTTGGGGAGGGTCTTAAATAGTCAGAAAAGGCTGGCAAAAGAGATCTTTAATCCACACATGTGAAGCTCATTATTCTTGGTGCCTGAACTACTTCTTAATACTTTAGGGGGACCAAACAGAATTCTTGTGGTTTGAGGGGTTGAATAATAAATGACACTCTGAATTAACTTTTAAAGGTTTAAAAAAAAAAAAAAAAAAATTGCTGCAGTGCATTTCCCACTTCCAGGCTGATCTACAGTACAAATGTCACAATGCCAAGTTAATTCCGCATGTGTCAACCAGCTAAATCTGCAGGGGGTTGAATACTACTTGTAGGCACTGTACATGTGGTCTGGTGACCGCCCACTTTCACAGTGAATACTGTAGAATTGTACTTGCACACAGTCACAATTTGAAAATTCTCAGGTAGAAAAAACGGACTACAGTAAAGGCGCTGCAGGTGGATTTTTTAGACAATAAGCACTGCGTCCACTGGAGAGAAGGAGCCAGGCTCATCTCAATGGTTGTAAAGATTCTTTAAAAAAAATAATAGAAAAAAATTGTTAAAAGTGTACAAAAACAAAAAGACTAAGGGCCCCATTCATCAAGACCGGCACTGTTCAGTGCATACGCCTCATGAATCAGGAGAGTCAGATGAGCGGCTTGCACCTCTTTGTGCACCTTGGCATAAATCCTACTTCAGTCCCTGCTGGAGTACGATTTGTAGAGTAGCGAACATCACCACTCGTCATAAATTTGAAAAGCGGCAGTCACCTCGTCCAGACTCGGGTCCACACATTTTGGCAGAGCAAGAAGAAATAGTCGTGAAGAGGTCAATAGTTGTAAAATTTAGGTGCAACTCTGAGTTGCAACTTTTTAAAGCTTTTATGCCAGAATTCCGGCGTGAAAGCTTTGATGTATCGGACCCTAAGCGTTTTGAATCTTTACCGGCCTATTCCTCAGGTGTGTGAAATAATGGCAGCTATATAAAGGGGAAGAAAATGGTGTCGAAAATTAAGGGCAGTAGTCAAGGTAACATTGATTTGCTCACAAAGCTTAATAAAAAGATAATCAATTTAATAAAGTACAATCATATATCATCAGTTAGAAATATTCGAATCAATAACAATTTTCAGACGCCTGATGTAGAATAATTACAGCTGCAGGTTAATAAGCCAAAGATTAGCACATTATGTTTTCATTCTCCATTTTGTAAAATCCTGTGTTCCAAACTATTAGTGGACTGCACAATCGTCTACGGTATCTTGAAAATCCTGTATCATCAAAGGGGAACGAGCAGCGCACTTACAGTAACTAGCTCCAACTCCAGAGTTGTGCATCTATGTTACCTAGGAAATCGATGGAAACTCGGAGGGATCAAAAACTTAGGTAACCAGCAGCTGCTCAGGAGGTCAGAGACTCTGTGGTCAAGAGACGCTGAAAACAACTGAGGCTCGGAGAGATCAAACTTCTAAATGCAAAGGTACCTGGTGCTGCAGTTACAAGAGTGGTTAAGGAAGTCACATAGAGACTGTCTGCTGAAAGTGTGCGAAACATTGTGTAGATACTGAAGGGAAATAAAGACAGCTGAAAGCAATATACACTGCTCCATAAAATAAAGGGAACACTTGAACAACAGAATATAACTCCAAGTAAATCAAACTTCTGTGAAATCAAACTGTCCACTTAGGAAGCAACACTGATTGACAATCAATTTCACATGCTGTTGTGCAAATGGAATAGACAATAGATGGAAATTATTGGCAATTATCAAGACACACTCAATAAAGGAGTGTTTCTGCAGGTGGAGACCACAGAACACATCTCAGTACCAATGTTTTCTGGCTGATGTTTTGGTCACTTTTGAATGTTGCTTGTGCTTTCACACTCGTGGTAGCATGAGGTGGACTTTACAACCCACAGAAGTTGCTCAGGTAGTGCAGCTCATCCAGGATGGCACATTAATGCGAGCTGTGGCAAGAAGCTTTTCCTGTGTCTGTCAGAGTAGTGTCCAGAGGCTGGAGGAGCTACCAGGAGACAGGTCAGTACACCAGGAGATGTGGAGGGGGCCGTAGGAGGGCAACAACCCAGCAGCAGGACCGATACCTCCGCCTTTGTGCAAGGAGGAAAAAGAGGAGCACTGCCAGAGCCCTGCAAAATGACATCCAGCAGGCTACAAATGAGCATGTGTCTGCACAAATGGCTAGAAACCGACTCCATGAGGGTGGTATGAGGGCCCGACGTCCATAGATGGGGGTTGTGCTCACAGCCCAACACCGTGCAGGACGCTTGGCATTTGCCACAGAACACCAGGATTGACAAAGTCGCCACTGGTGCCCTGTGCTCTTCACAGGTGAAAGGTTTACACTGAGCACATGTGACAGACATGACAGAGCCTGGAGATGCCGTGGAGAGTGATCTGCTGCCTGCAACATCCTTCAGCATGACCGGTTTGGCAGTGGGTCAGTAATGGTGTGGGGTGGCATTTCTTTGGAGGGCCGCACAGCCCTCCATGTGCTCGCCAGAGGTAGCCTGACTGCCATTAGGTACCGAGTTGAGATCCTCAGGCCCCTTGTGAGGCCATATGCTGGTGCGGTTGGCCCTTGGTTCCTCCTAATACAGAACAATGCCAGACCTCATGTGGCTGGAGTGTGTCAGCAGTTCCTGCAAGATGAAGGCATTGAAGCTATGGACTGGCTTACCCATTCCCCAGACCTGAATCCGATTGAGCACATCTGGAACATCATGTCTCGCTCCATCCACCAATGTCACGTTGCACCACAGACTGTCCAGGAGTTGGTGGATGCTTTAGTCCAGGTCTGGGAGGAAATCCAACAGGAGACCATCCGCAACCTCATCAGGAGTATGCCCAGGCTTTGTAGGGAGGTCATACAGGCACGTGGAGGCCACACACAATACTGAGCCTCATTTTGACTTGTTTTAAGGACATTACATCAAAGTTGGATCAGCCTGTATTGTGTTTTTCCACTTTAATTTTGGGGGTGACTCCAAATCCAGGCCTCCATTGGTTAATAAATTTGATTTCCATTGATGATTTTTGTGTGATTTTGTTGTCAGCACATTCAACTTTGTACAGCACAAAGTATTCAATGAGAATATTTCATTCATTCAGATCTAGGATGTGTTATTTGAGTGTTCCCTTTATTTTTTTGAGCAATGTATATATAGGGAGATGCATATGTACGGTATATTTGCGATATATAAATAAAAAAAACCTATCTGAATACATTTTTCAAAACAAGAAATATATATTTCATTTTTATTTCTTTTAAAAAAATTTATTCAGATAGAGTTTACTCGGATCCTGTACCAAGGATCAGATGGGTGGCTTAGGCAGTGAGATAGGTAAGCAGCAAGATAAGTTTTTTTTTCAACCAATATTTACGATGGACTTGGGTCTCCACCCTAAAGCATGAAAAGGAATATTTAATTTGCACCAAATTTCCAAGTCAATTTTGAGTGATCTGCAGATTTTGAATTTTGGCAGTCGCTCTTCGCTAACAAAGGTATGCTAAAACTTTCAGATTATTGGATTTCTATTGCTAGAATCTCCACCAATCCCTGGGACTAAAATGGATACTTTTCTTGATCAGATATTGCATGAAATAACTATAAACCTTTATAGGGAATCTGTCAGCAGGATTTTGCTATGTAATCTGAAGACACAAACACTAGAGAACACCGAGTGTATGGCATAAATAGAGGAAACTTTATTATAAGTAGAAAAGACCATCTTTAAAAAGTACAAGTTACAAGTACATATGAGTTGCGGAGCATATCACAAAGTAGAAAAGAAGGCCGTAGTTGCACTGCAGCTATAGAGACGAAAAGACCATGCAGAAAATATATTCCAAGGGAAAGTCTTAATACGATTTAATAAATAAATACGTATTCCCCAAGCGCAGAGGCTAACAGGGCCTATATAAATAGTAACACACTAAAATTGAAAGCACAGGGTATATTACACAGGAAGTCAATAGAGATCTGGATACAGAGTATATATATAGAGAGCTTTAAGGCTTCAAGTAGTAAGAGAATATCCAGAAAATGTGTATGCAAAACATTGCAAATAACTCACCAACGTGAATACCAAGGGCAGGAAGGCAGGGAGGATAAACTGGCAGGGCAGGAGCGAACAGATGTAGGGCCCGCAAGCCTCGACGCGCGTTTCACGTAAGTGGCTTTTTCAAGAGGCGTCACTGATCCAGATACCGGCATCTTTTTAAATATGGCGCTCAATTGGTCACATGTGCGGTCATGTGACCGGAAGAAGATGGCCACTGACCGGAAGGCATATCCGGCGCATGCGCAGGGGCCACTGTGACGTCCCACCCCCCGCTGCGCCCGTCAAGGCAGCGGCGTAACCCCGGAAGTGCCAAAGAGACAGCATCCGGAGCGACACCGGCGCCATGGAGACAGACGTGCGGGACCGCAGGAGGGTAAGTAGCCCCGCGCATGCGCGCCACCCATCTCGGAGCACCGCATCCAGCTTCCACCATAGTCATAGCGACACATCTTAGGTCAACACCAATCCCACAATATCATGCATTAACATAGACAAGAGTCAGTACAAGGCACAATAGTATACACTGAGATTCATGTATTCAAATACACAAAAATATTATTTTATGGGGGATTCGATTCTATGGCCGTCCGTAGACAGCCAAGTGGGCGGAGTCCATCAGAGCCGGTCGGTCATTTTTCTTCTTTTAGTTGGAAGGCGATCACACCAAAAGAGGATATTATAGCCGGAATAAGGATCAGAGATAGGTTATGAACACTAAATGAAAGAAAGGTCAGAGAAACAAACAGTTAAAATCAAAGAATTAAAAATAAGGAGATAAAATGGGCAAACCACAAATATTCCTCCCGCCATATGTTATATTATATAGCAGGGACTACAGGAGAGCAAAGAAATAGCCAAAACGAAGGCATTATAGTCCGGTACATCAGGGGAAAGAGACAAATACCCCTCAGTCAGGATTAAGCCTCTCTCATAGAGCTCTGGGTTAAATCCTGAAAATAATAATAATAATCAAGCATATGAGACGCAGAACAGCACGATGCTAGATCATAAGAATGACGAGAAGCCCAAGTTCTCGTTCAGACCCCGCGGCGCCAAGGTGTCTAGAATAGTGATCCATCTTGCCTCCTTTTGTGCCAGGAGGCGTTTAGCATTCCCACCCCGGGAGCCGAGACACACTTTATCGATCCCCCGATAATCTGAAGACAGCGTGAGGTAGTGGCTGAGACACAGATTTCAGAGATGTGTCACTTATTAGGCTGTGTGTTGTTGTTTACTTATATTGAATGTTTTATCACCAGGAGATTATAACTGATCACAATGCACTTGAGCCATAGTCTGACCACGCCTCCTCCTATGATAAGCGGATCACTGTCAATAGACAATGTACACAGGAAGCTGTGGTGTGGGTGGGGTTAGCTTTCTGAGCTCTGCCACATGCTACTTATAAAAGCTTTGATTGTGTCACAACTGCTGCACCCAGTAAACTAAGTGATACATCTTTGAATCAGAGTCGCTTTTCCCAAATCATGTTTCTCTCAGATGAGGTAGCAAAAACCTGATGACAGGTTCCCTTTAAGTGACATTCCTACCTTCTAGTATTGGTTTTAGTGACCTGCACTACATTAACTAGGCAATTGTTATCATTAATATTATTACTATTATGTGCATTTTTACTAATATACTTAACAAAGTCCTGCTCTTGTCTATTTTTCTGAGCAAACATTGAGTCTCCGAAACTTCAATTTGGATAGATGTGTTTAGAGAGAAAATTCAAGGTGTCAAATAAATTTCATGCAGATTGATACAGTCAGGAAGAGGTTTAAAAACCTGTAAACTCATCTCTCCACGTCCATTCCCATACCTGTCCAGCCTATACCTCCAATAGGTTGTCCTGTTCATATTTCTTACTTCTATCTTCCTTATGGCAGGGGCGCTCATTTACTAGGCCCACACATAACCGATGCAGTGAGACACATCATTGACCATGTCATCACATGGGGCATGATGCATGCCATTGATACAGTGCCTTGTGAAAGTATTTGGCCCCCTTGAACTTTTCTACCTTTTGTCACAATTCTGGCATCAAACATAAAGATATAAAATTCTAATTTTTGGGGGAAGAATCAACAACAAGTGGGACACAATCGTGAAGTGGAACAAAATTTATTGGATATTTTAAACTTTTTTAACAAATTAAAAACTGAAAAGTGGGGCGTGCAATATTATTCGGCCCCTTTACTTTCAGTGCAGCAAACTCACTCCAGAAGTTCAGTGAGGATCTCTGAATGATCCAATGTTGTCCTAAATGACTGGTAATGATGAATAGAATCCACCTGTGTGTAATCAAGTCTCCGTATAAATGCACCTGCTCTGTGATAGTCTCAGGGTTCTGTTTCAAGCGCAGAGAGCATCATGAAGACCAAGGAACACACCAGGCAGGTCCGAGATACTGTTGTGGCGAAGTTTAAAGCCGGATTTAGATACAAAAAGATTTCCCAAGTTTTAGACATCTCAAGGAGCACTGTGCAAGCGATCATATTGAAATGGAAGGAGTACCAGACCACTGCAAATCTACCAAGACCCGGCCGTCCCTCTAAACTTTCATATCGAACAAGGAGAAGACTGATCAGAGATACAGCCAAAAGGCCCATGATCACTCTGGATGAACTGCAGAGATCTACAGCTGAGGTGGGAGAGTCTGTCCATAGGACAACAATCAGTTGTACACTGCACAAATCTCGCCTTTGTGGAAGAGTGGCAAGAAGAAAGCCATTTCTCAAAGATATCCATAAAAAGTCTCATTTGAAGTTTTCCACAAGCCACCTGGGAGACACACCAAACATGTAGAATAAGGTGCTCTGGTCAGATGAAACCAAAATCAAACTTTTTGGCCACAATGCAAAACGATATGTTTGAAGTAAGAGCAACACAGCTCATCACCCTCAAAACACCATCCCCACTGTCAAACATGGTGGTGGCAGCATCATGGTTTTGGGCCTGCTTTTCTTCAGCAGGGACAGGGAAGATGGTTAAAATTGATGGGAAGATGGATGGAGCCAAATACAGGACCATTCTGGAAGAAAACCTGTTGGAGTCTGCAAAAGACCTGAGACTGGGACGGAGATTTATCTTCCAACAAGACAATGATCCCAAACATAAAGCAAAATCTACAATGGAATGGTTCAAAAATAAATGTATCCAGGTGTTAGAATAGCCAAGTCAAAGTCCAGACCTGAATCCAATCGAGAATCTGTGGAAAGAGCTGAAAACTGCTGTTCGCAAACGCTCTCCATCCAACCTCACTGAGCTCGAGCTGTTTTGCAAGGAAGAATGGGCAAGAATTTCAGCCTCTCAATGTGCAAAACTGATAGAGACATACCCCAAGCGACTTGCAGCTGTAATCGCAGCAAAAGGTGGCGCTACAAAGTATTAACTCAAGGGGGCCAAATAATATGGCACGCCCCACTTTTCAATGTAAAAAAGTTTAAAATATCCAATAAATTTCGTTCCACTTCACGATTGTGTTCCACTTGTTGTTGATTCTTCCCCAAAAAATTAGAATTTTATATCTTCATGTTTGAAACCAGAAATGTGGCAAAAGGTAGAAAAGTTCAAGGGGGCCAAATACTTTCACAAGGCACTGTATGTGTCATGCCATATGCGGTCAAGGGAATGGAAGACCCAGTAAGAAGTGAGTTAGTAGAAAGTAGACTGATGCAGCAGATCAGAGAACCAGCGCAGGTACGGGGAAGGCTGAGCCGAGGTGAGTATGATATTACTCTTAATTCCTTTCTTAACTTTTATACTCCAGCAAAATGGATTTAAAGGGAGTTGCAAATAAATCAAATTCCTTTAAATTCTAATTTTTTGGGGGAAAATTCGATGCAAATTTGTTTTGCCTTGAATTGATTTGCTCATCTCTATCCAGCACACATTAGTTTTTGTGTATATTGCTGTGAACTTAACATTTAATGTGAACTTTAATACGATGACCATTGCAATCATAACAACCTGTACAAGCTCATCCAGCTTTATAAAAAGATCAAAGGCGCAACCATTATTTTTTGGACACTGGTCAAAGTCCTTTCATTTTATGGACTGTTTGTTAATTTACAGATGGTTGGCAGCCATAAGTGCCAATTAGGAACTGATAACAAACAGATGCTATCAACATCCAGAGAATGATGCATTCAAGGCAGTATTGCATATCTACAGATATACGACCATTTGTCCTCATTCCTATAGAACTCTGCACTGACCTACTGCATGGACTTTGAGATGGCATTTTTAATATAAGCTACTATATGTCCACCTTCACATCATGAAGATATATAGGCCCCGATTCATCATTGCCTTTGCACCTATTTTTTGTCTAGTTTTGTGTGTTTTGGGCCTTTTTTTGTTTTCATCCCATTTATTATTCTATTTGTGCCTTTATTGAATTCTGTTTCACATGCGCTCGCCTGTTTCTTGCTGTTTTTTTTCTACTTTGTGGATCAGTCTAGCAGTTCCAGATATTAGCCTGATTCATCAATTGGAAATTTTTTAAAAGTATCAGAATTTGGCGCAACTTCATTCCAGTCCCCACCCCTGGTGTATTTTTTACTATAGCTAAATTTTGGCGCAGCTGTTTTTGCAACTTTTGGCACCAAAACGTTGCATGTTTGCGCCAAAAGACTTAAAAACAGTTCAAGACTGAAAGAAAATCCATTTTTCTTTGTGCCAAATTCATGAATCACATGCTCCATATTGATGCCACAGTGTTCTTAGGAGCCATAGACACATATAAGCCCTACTGCAAAGTTATGCAAAGAGGACCTAGCTTTTAAAAGGAATCTGCCATCATGTTTTTGCTAGGGAGTGCTTCCTATAGTATTGATAAAAGCACTGTTTAATCTGCTGCAGTTCTCTGAATACTGAGCTCTGTATAATCTCATCCTCACGACTGATTGATCGCTTTCTGTGCATACTGCGCATAGGCAGACAATTGCCAATCAGTAGTGGGGGCAGAATTATAACGAGCCCATTAATGTGAAGGACTAGATGGCAGTACATTTACTAGTCATCAAGAAATAATCTTCTGCTGATAAAACAGTTATTTCAATAAAACTGCAGCAAGTATCCCAGTAAGTGACATATCACTGTAGTCAGGGTCAATGCCTCGATATTATACTGCTACAAGATTTGTTAGCAGAAACCTCTTGACAGATTCCCTTTAAGTAGTAGAAACTAAGGCGTTGGTGCAATTTAAGATAAAATCAGGAAATGGCATACTAGGTTTGTGGTTGCAGACTCATCATGAAACAAGGCAGATATTTAATTAAAAGCTATTCTGCAAGGTAGACAGTAAAATACAAGAATACACCACCGACTACATGTAGGCAGGAACCTTGTAGGAAGTGATGGAAGACACAAAAAATAGAGGCAGACTGGCTAAAACTGTTTTGAACAGCATAAAAATAGTGCAGAAGCATAGAATATGCTGTAAATTTATTACAGTGTTGCACTCTGTATGATTTGGTGCATATTGCCGAGCATATTAGATATTTTTATATAAACTACCTTTTAGTTGTCTTACTTAACACACCAATATTTTCCTCCAATATCTGATACATTTATAGAGATGAGTGAATCTTTTGAATATTAAATTCACCGACTTTGGCAAATTTTCCCAAAAAAATTTATTTGCAGTGAATAAATTCACACGAAACTCTATACTGGAAAGCTTGTAATTGCTTGGAAATTACACGTGGTGGAAAGGAGAGAGAGAAAACCCTCTTACCAAAAGAGCATACAGTCCACAGGAGAGAAAGAGAGAGAGGATCACACTGACTATAAGAGATTACAGTCTACAGAAGAGAGAGATGACCCTGCTGACCCAACGAGCTTACAGTCTACCGGAGAGAAAGAGAGAGAGGAACACACTGACCATAAGAGCTTATGACGCGCCCCCTGGGCCGTGGGGTACTCGGTAACCGGGCCGGTCGATGCTGGGAGATGTCACAGTGGCAGTGACCCGGTCCGTGACCCAAGGCGGTCAATAAAAGGGGAAAAGTAAAAGGGGAATAAAGTTTTTATATATAATGTTCGTGACGCCACCTGTGGTATGCGGCTATATGGGGCCGCCGCAGCGGTGCAGATCCTCTGGAGCTGATGGTGACACAGCAGAGTTGGTTCCGCTCTCCACAGGCAGAGCTTAGCTCCAGGGCAGGATGTAGTGATACTATAGGGTAGATGTGGTTGCTGTGGTGTAATGCAGGTGATGGCGCAGATAATGACCAGTCCACAACTTAATGGCGGTTTCCTCTTATCTTTACTTGCAGTTGTTAGGCAGACCGGGGCATGGGTACTAGCTGGTAGCAGAGGTCCGGGTGGCCTGGAAGCAAGTTGGGGATCCACCTCGCCAGGTAAAGTTGTAGACCTTCCCTCTGCGCTAATCTCTTTGGCCCTGCTGCTTGTAGCTATGCTGCGGCCCTCGTCCCTGAGTAAAATGTCTGTTCCTCACCCGTATGGCAGGCAGCTCGGGCCTTCTTGGAGTGTCGCTCCCACGTGGCGGTGCTGGGCCCTATGTGCTGCTGAGCCTCCGGGCGTCTGATGGGGCCAGGAGACCTGCATTCTCCTGGCCTCCGGTTTCTGCTGCTGGGCCTTCAGTGCCCTACAACCTCGGACTCCGGTGTCCGGTTCTTCTGCGCTTCCCTCTGGGGTGAGCAGACTTACAGCTCCACTCCCCAGGTACTTCCTCGTCGCTGTCCTGTCTTCAACTCCTCTCACTAACTCTAACTAACCCCGCCTCCAGATTCCAGTTGTCAAGAGGAGGAGCTCCCCTTCCTGGTCTGGAGCCAGGAGAGTGTTGTATGCTGGAATACCTGATTAGGGGACCCCTTCATTGTTTCCAGGCATGGCATCACCCCCTGTGAGGGAGGCAAAGCCACTGTGGCAACCGGACCCCTGAGGTGCCAAACTTACAGTCTACAGAAGAGAGAGAGGATCACACTGACCATAAGAGCTTACACTCTACAGGAGAGAAAGAGAGAGAGGGCCACACTGACTATAAGAGATTACAGTCTACAGAAGAGAGAGATGACCCTGCTGACTCTAAGAGCTTACACTGTACCGGAGAGAAAGAGAGGGAGGAACACACTGACCATAGAGCTTACAGTCTACAGAAGAGAGAGAGGATCACACTGACCATAAGAGCTTACACTCTACAGGAGAGAAAGAGAGAGAGGGCCACACTGACTATAAGAGATTACAATCTATAGAAGAGAGAGTTGACCCTGCTGACCGTAAGAGCTTACACTCTACCAGAGAAAAAGAGAGAGAGGAACACACTGACCATAAGAGCTTACAGTCTACAGAAGAGAGAGAGGATCACACTGAACATAAGAGCATACACTCTACAGGAGAGAAAGAGAGAGAGGATCACACTGACCATAAGAGATTACACTCTACAGAAGAGAGATAGGACACTGCTGACCATAACAGCTTACACTCTACAGAAGAGAGAAAGGAACACACTGACCATAAGAGCTTACAGTCTACAGAAGAGCGAGAGGACCACACTGACCATAAGAGCTTACAGTCTACAGAAGAAAGAGAGGACCACACTGACCATAAGCGCTTACATTCTACAGGAGAGAGAGAGGACCACACTGACCATAAGAGCTTACAGTCTATAGAAGAGAAAGCGGACCACACTAACCGTAAGAGATTACACTCTACAGGAGAGAAAAACTTACCCAATGACTCTGGAAATGGGAAATCACTCTGGGTACAAACTATGCTACATTGGGAACTGCTGATCTATGATGACCCAGGTACTGACCATCACTGTACAAGGTATGATAATCTGTAAGATGTCATATCTGCAGGGCATTATAGGGAAGCCCGCATGGCAACGGAAAATGATATTATAGCCTGTTCTCCGAAGCGTCAACCGTGTCTGAAATGCTGTTTGACAAGTTTTTTTTTTCAAAACTGTATATTGAATCTTAAAATGTTCAAATTCGCATGAACTTTCAAGGAAATTCGACTTAAACTCCAACCTCTGTGGATTGATCCGCTCATCTCTACATTTAAGTCATACCAAATATCTCTAAGCCATGTCCTAGTTCTGGACAGTTTTCAAAATCGACAGCCATAATAAATCTACTACAAGGCATGTCCACCCAGGTTTTGGGAACAAATTAAGCTAAATGTATGGCACATTCAGCTTAGTAAATCTTTCCCACATTTGTTATACATAACTCAGATGTATCAGATAAGCTTTATTATGCATAGAAACTGTTGCATTTGTTGCATATTCATAAGACAAAGGCTTAAAAAAGCAGCAACTATCCATAATGACAACACCAAACAAAAGGTAGCAGACATTTTTACTCCTATATAGAAAAGAGAGAAAAAAAAAAAAATCTATAATCCACCACTTAATGCTAGAAGAAGGCAGATTGCATTATGGGGAAAATAGAAAGTTAATATATAATAGGAATGAAATAAATTGCTTTGTCGAGTAAGAAATAACATCTGTAATTCAAAAATTATGAAACAACAAATCCATTTCGTAGACGAGATTAGTGATTCATTTATTCTGTATATCATCATTGTTGTAATCAGAGCCAAGAGTCTGACTAATTATATCCTGGATATTCTCTAACTCACAAACATCCTGTGTTTCCGCTCTTCTGCTATACTGTTATTCAGAAGTTCTAGCTTCACATTGCACATCATTTATAAATATAAGTCTCTGTAGATTGTGTGTATTTTTTGGCAAGAACTATTTTATCTGTGGAGATTGATTTGGAAACTGATCATTCTAATGATCTAGTCACTGTTACCAAAGGATGGTTAACAGAATACCCTTTATGTTTTATTAAAATGGAAGGCAATTGCCTTTAGTTTGGTGTAAATTCATTCCAGACTCCAAATAATGAGAAATAATCCCTAAAGTAATAGCCAAACCCCTTTAATAAAGGGTCAAATCTATCACATTTATCCAGTACAGTGCAAACTTAGACTAGTTACTAGAGATGAGCGGATCTGGCGAGATTCAAATGAATGTTCCATGTTATGGTATAGGGTCTCTTCAGACTCCAAAGCATAATAAACAAAATGTTTTTTTTTAAAAAAAGACCCCCACTACCTCCGGTGCCCACTGTCTGGTCCTCAGGACCTCTTCTTCCCGCATTTACGTGCTGTGTCTTCACTCCTAAACAAGGCTTCTGGCCATGACCAGTCTTTGGAGGTTAGGGACCGTTATGATGTCAGAACATTACGAATTCCCATGTCCTCATAAAATTGGTGTTTACCATTCGGTGAACTTTTTTAGATGATCAGAAATGCTTTCCTGCAAACCTCTGTACATGTACTGCATGATTATTTTGCAAACAAGCAGAGCTTGCAATACCATCAGCGGGTCACCCTGCAGTAATGGCTGGTGTCAGTTCTAATACCAATCGCGACCATTTAACCACTCATATGCCACTGTCAATAGCCACAGCGGCATCTATCTGCTTATTTTAGGGAAAGGGTTCCCTCATTGTCCCTATCTGCCCACCATGGTTGCCATGATGACCCCATGCCGAGTAATGCCCTGGAGTCATCCAGCTATGGCGCGTGTAAGGTCCTGCTTTTGATATACCTCTTGTCAGAGTCAGGTCTAATACCCTGCAATTAGGAATGAGCGGACATGTGGAAGTTCAGATTTGTCGGGTTGACTGAACTTTAATCCAAAGTTCTGTTTGGGAACCAGAACTGTACCCGAACTTGAACCTGAACCTGAACCCCATAGAAATCAATGGTGACCTGAACTTTGGAGCTGGAAAATATATCTCTTTCTCTACTCCAGGGACTCTTGAACTGTATCATGAACTGCAAAACGGACATCCAGGAGAAGTCCATGTTAGGAGTTCAGCATCGGACACTAGGTGTCCGGTACGAACCCCAAACTTTACAGTTCGCGTTCGCTCTTCTCTACCTGCAATCCATAAGCATTGCAGGATTTTAGACAAGCAACCAGACCAGTGAAAGGTAATTTCTCATACTGAGACTAAGTAAAAACATAGAAAAAGTCAAATAAAATTTGTAAAAATATGCAAAAAAAAAAAAGAAAATGCAAGAAAAAAAATACTGAAAAATGATTTGTAAATAAAAATGCTGTTTTTTTGTAAAAAAAAGTAAACAAAAAAAGTATAAAAAAGTATATATAATTTGAATCGACTCATCCAGAACAACCCGATCTATAAAATTAGCACAATATTTAATCCGCTCAGTGAACACTAAAAGCAATAAAAAATGCACCAAAAATAGAACTTTTTTTGTCACACTTACACATAAAGCATGGAGTAAAAAGTGATAAAAAAAATGTTTAAAACAAAAGGTATCATTGAAAATATTATCTCTTCCCGCAAAAAAACAAGTCCTTGCATGTCTCTGTCAGCAGAAAAGTAAAAAAAGGTTATAGCTATCTGAATATATGTCTTAAATAGCTATCTTATCAGAATATCAGAATATGATGATGCAAAATCAAATTGTTTTGAAAAAAAAAAAAATAGCGCTCAAACGTAGCAAAAAGTAAAAAAAAAAAAAAACATATAAATGTGGATGTTGCTGACCCAAAGAATAAAGTTTTCTTATCACTTTTATAACACGGTGAATGGTGTAAAAAAAGAAAATAATAAAAACAATGTATGAATTGTTGATTTTTGTTCATTCTGGCACC
The DNA here is from genome assembly GCF_046119375.1 of Phyllobates terribilis. Lineage (NCBI taxonomy): Eukaryota > Metazoa > Chordata > Amphibia > Anura > Dendrobatidae > Phyllobates > Phyllobates terribilis. The sequence goes on from NW_027362762.1 coordinate 505,974,110, forward strand.
CAAAAATAAATAAAAATTGATAAGAAATGTAATGTTGTGCAATTTGACATCAATAAAAAATTCAAGTCATCCCGCAAAAACAAGCCCTACACAGTTCTTTTGGAGGAAAAATAAAAAAAAGTTAAAAAGCTCTCAATATGATGATGTAAAAATAAATATATTTTTGTAAATCAGTGTTTTTAGGGTGCAAAAATAGCAAATTCTGAAAATATTATATCACCCTGGAGACCCTCTAATTGTACTTACCCAAAGAATAAAGTCATCTTAATCATGTTTTCTGTGCTGTGAACAGTGTAAAACAGCATAAAAAAGACAATTCTTGAATTGCTGTGAGTCTGACACCAAGCACACTCACTGATCAGCTAAAAACAGCAGTGGTTGTAACAGCTAAATGTTGGGCAGAACACAGCAGCACCGTACATCGCTTACTGGCTGCATATGAGTACTGTGCTTTATCTCTCATTGAAGGGAATGTACTGCCGTACTCGACAGCAGCCTTTAAATAATGCATGGGATGCTGGGTTCAGTTAAATTTTCAGCTGATCGTGGGTGGGAGTCTCGGACCCCCACCACTCTCATATTGAAATTAGTCATCAATTATCAGGTCCTGTCTTAAGAAGCCCAAGCTGGGCAGCAACACCCATTACGGATTAATTACTGAAAAACACCAGTAAGGGCAAAATAGTTTGTGAATGTATTCCCTGCATGTAATTTGCAAAATATGGTAACTTTTTGGGGATTTCTGCTACATTAGACCCCAGTGCTAAGCACCTCCTTGTCTATGGACTTTGTACATGTAGAGCCTGGTGTGGGCGTGGTTAGCTTTCTCGGCTTTGCTTCATTCGAAATCTAAAAGCTCTGATTGTGTTACAACGACTGCACCCAGTAAACTAAGTTGGATTCAGATTCTCTCAGAGTACCTTACGCTGCTCTCAGATAAGATAACAAAAACCTGCTGACAGATTTCCTTTAACAATAGTAAGGGGATGCTGGGAGTTTTTTTGATCAGTCATTATCAGACTGTGGATCATACAGGAACCACAGTACTAATGAGATGTAGTCAGTATCAACAATTAAACATTTACATCCAGGTACCTTATAGGTGACATCTTCTCTGATTGAATAGTTTCTTTCTTTTCATCTCCATCTTGTCCAAATGCCATGGTGACTTTTCACATCCACCACTCTTCTCTGTATACTTCCCTCTTCTGTGGTCTTCTGCATCACATCCTGACACGCTGCCCTTAAAAATAAGAGTGCTATTAAAATGCCCTCTGCATAAAAATATCTGTCCATATTATGACCTAAATAAGCCTCCTATGGTACATGGCCTCCACACTGTGCCCCTTTTCACACTATGGCCTCATCTTGCCCACCACGTTGTCCTCTCCAAACTGTACATTGTCCTCACACCGTCCTCCTACACAGTATGATGGTCACTACAGCTACCCATACAGTATAATATCCACAACAGCCCCCAATATACATTATGATGTTCATCACAGCACCCCATGCAGTTTGATGTCCACCAGAGGCCCCATTATATAGTATGATATATCCCAAACAGCATTATGCTCCCCCTGTCACTGATACAGTATAATGGCTCCACAGCCCCTTATATACAGTATAATGTTCCCCTAAGCACCCCACACAGTATGATATCACCACAGCCCTTAATATACAATATAATATCCAGAACAGCCCCAATATACACTATGATGTCCATCACAGCACCCCATGTAGTATGATGTCCCCCACAGCCCCCCATTATATTATATGATGACTCCCACAGCACCTCATACAGTATTATGTCCTGCCTATTAACCAATACAGTATAATGGCCCACAGCCCCTTATATACAGTATAATGTCCCCTACAGCACCCCACATAGTATGATATCCAATACAGCTATCAATATACAGTATAATATCCCCCACAGCCCCTTATACAGTATGCTCACCACAGTCCCCAATATATGGTCTCCAACAGAACCCAATACGGTATGGTCACCCTCTTGTTATGTCCCCACAGCCCCTCTTGTAATGTCCCCATAGCCAGCCCCTTATGTCCCCATAGACAGACCCTCTTTTAATGTCCCCAGCCATCTTCTTATGTCCACATTGCCAGTTCCCTCTTGTAATGTCCAAATAGCCAGCCATTATTGTAATGTCCTCATAGCCAGCCCCTTATGTACACATAGTCAGCCCCTATTGTAATGTCTCCATAGTCTGCTCCTTATGTCCATATAGCCAGCCCCCTCTTGTAATGTCCCCATAGATAGTCCTTTATGCTCCCATAGCCAGCCACTTATGTCCCCATAGCCAGCCTCTCTTGTGATGTCCCCACAGCCCATCTTATGTCCCCATAGCTTGTCCCTTATGTCTCCATAGCCAGCCCCTCTTAGAATGTCCCCATATCCAGCCCCTCTTCGAATGTCCCTACTGGTCCTAGGTATAATAGCCTCCATTCATTAGGAAAATAATAGAATAAAAATAAAAAAAATGTATATTCACCTAATCCAGGCTCCCTGTCCAATGCAGCTCTTTCTCCTGTTCCATCTGGTGCAGCAGTGGGCACTGGACGGTATGAAGATGGCAATGCATCGCAACATCCAAAGTCCTCTGCGTGCACCGGAGTTCCCAGCAGAGCAGGGAGCTGATTACAATTCCTCTTTTCCTATGCCAGACAGTGCCAACATCAATTGTATTTGCGTCTTACAGACACGAATACAATTGAGAGTGGGAAAGAAGCGATGGCCGGGGCGCAGTCAGAAAGAGAGGTGAGCAGTGTCAGTGACTGAAACTGCTCCCCGTGTGCCCCTGCCGTCACTGTGCTGAATGCCTGTAGCCACAGTAAGGCGATGGGCAGCCGCAGGCATTCACCAATGTCGGGTTTTTCCTCTGAAATGCACCTTGCCCCAATAAGAAGGAGGTAGTGCCCTAGATAGGTGCCTACTCCTCCTCCCGAGAAAAAAAACATTGGAGCTAAAAGAATATTTTTGAGGAAAAAAAATATTTTTCATTTTCATGTCTCAATGTTATAAACTTTCATGCAGCACCTGTGAGTCCAAATAGGCCACTACACTCCAGACTAATTCTTCTAGGGATGTCATTGCAAAACTGGCATCCCTTGTGAGTGGTTTCTGCTATTTTGGCATCTAGCGGGGCTTTGCAAATGTGACATCGTATCCAGAATCAATTGCATCGGAAATTGCTCTTCTAAAGTCAAAAAGTGATCCTTCACTTCTGTGTCATGCTGTGTGTCCAAACAGATTTCAGCCACATATGGGGTAGCATTTGAAGCAGTTTCCAAATACAAAGAACCCTCTTCAAACCAAAACCCAAAACTGGATTGAAAGTGGTCTTCTAGAGGGCTGGTCTTCTTGAACAGGACGGCCATGGTGCATGAAATATGGTGGAACTGAAAATCTAGTTTGGATAAAGAATGATCTTTTCAAAGAGGTTGTCTTCTGGAGAGGTTCACTGCATATTATTTGGAATTTACAGTAGTTTTGAGAGCAACATTTAGGTTTGTAAAGCCATATCTATTTATGTATCTGAGAAATGCATGCCATAAAATCTACGTCCATCTGGTTTGTGATATCATTCAACTACTTCATAAGGTTATATAGGGCTCCTCTTGACATGTGCATATTGCATACCCGGAGGGCAGATAAGTAATAAATTATTGCTACATGGAGGCAGACAGGAGCTTAAGTGAAGCATATCAGAAATGCAGATAGGCTGCAGAGGCTGAAGCCTTGGGGGCTAGAGCGAAGCCCCGTAATTCAGGAGCTGTAGAAATGACGGGCAACATTCTCTTAGTACAGACACAACTTCATTCTGCATTCTTCATGCATAAATAAGGTAATCATTATTAATATGGCTGTCATGTTTTTTTCTACAAGACAGCTTAATCCAGGTCAGGTGTAATCTACAAAATAAGGCCGTGGCTTGTCTTTATTACAAAGAGGTTTCATTAATGAATCAGTGCTAAGTGATGCATAAAATTTCTGACGACACTGTGTACAATTTAATTTTGTGTACACATCTGCATAATTTTGTCACCTGACGCCCTGCAGACTGAGCCAGACAGATGATATTAATATACCCCAGTCTGGCATTTATTATGAAACTGTTATCTCTTTCTCCAATTGTTTAGTTGTGAGCTGAATATGACATGACAGAAGTAAAAAAAAAACGTTATTAGACCTAAAGTACCACCCCGGATTTTTTTTTTTATTTCCCCATCCATTAGCTATCAGTAATGTATGTCCAGTGCATGCATTATAATACTTACCGGTCACTGTCTTCTGCTACTTCCAGCTCCACTCCGGTCCTTTCCTGGTTCATATGATCAAAGTTGTGTCCAGGCGGCTCATGCAGAGTTTCTAGGTGGATTGGAAGTCACTTTCTCAATGTAAGTTTAGGAGACGTAGAATTAAGCTCTCATAGACTTATATTAGGAAAGGAAGTAATGGACTCCTGTGTGAGCTGGTAAGAAAGAGATGTAGCTGTATGATGCAGGAGTGGGATCAGACTAATGCTAAAAATGGCAGAAGATAGCAACCGGTAAGTAATTTATTCCATACACTGAACATACATTACTGGTAGCTAATGGATTGGGAAATGTAAAAACCCAAAAAAACACTGGAGTGGTACTTTGAATGGGTCTTTGTGTTGCAGTAGTTGATGATTTACTATTAGGGTATGCTAACAGCATTTAAACAGAACCTTTCAAATTTCCTCACATGCCATGTCTGATAAATTCCTATGAAACAACAATTATGGAACAAGTTTTCTTATAGTTTTGAAGGGACCATTCCTCAAGTATCCATCATAATAATATACACATCAATTGATATCTAGTATAGACTGGTACATTATGAAATGAAAATTCTGGCAAAGACCCAGGACTGTTGAGTAGCTACAATCCTACCTCAGATAAGATTCCTCTCCCAAAACTCCAGCAATTGGTCTCCTCACTTCCAGGACGTTTACAGACTGTTGTAAAAAGAAAAGAGGATGCTAAATAATGGTAGACATGGTCCTATCCCAACTTTTTTTGAGATTCATGAAATGGATGGAAAATGACTAACTTTTATCTTCCGATCTGTGTTCTATGTTATGCTTTGAATAAAATATGGAAAATATAAGAGATTTCCAAATCTTTGCATTCTTGTTCTCTTTAAACTTTACACAGCATCCAAACTTTTTTTTGGAATTGAGGTTGTATTTACCAAAAGAGTTATGCCTGGAGAGAGGTGATGGATCATTTCTAAGTAATACATTTCCACTTTGCCATGCACATTCTTTTGTAGTGTACATGAAACCCATATATTACACGGGGATATTTTCCAGATGCAGACATGTGAGTGAAAAACCTTGGCAAAGCTTCTGTGAGTGTGTACAAATATATACACAGCAAACACATGTATATACTGCATATATAAAATATAAACAGTACTGTAATGCTTCAATGAGAGAATGCTTTTATAAATATAAGTCTTAGAAATGTATTTATATTGATCCTTCTAGATTCACTTGGACACAGTTTGGGATTTTGTAGGAATATACTGAAATGTATGAGTAACCCATTATACCAAAACAACTAATCATCATTTTCCTATGTTGGTATATGCACAGCAATTAACAGAAACAGCTGTGTAGGAGGCTTAAACCTGGGCGAGGAACAGCCAAACTCTACTATAAGTTTCCATAGACCGTTTCATGTCACAGGTCATACACCATGGCTTGACTGAAAACAGCAATAAGACAAAAGGAAGTTAGTACTGCATCGGCAAGGTCTCTGCCAAAGAAAGATTTCAAAGCAGATTGGAGTTTCAAGATGTGCTGTTCAAGCTCTTTTGAAGATACATAAAGAAATTGGCAATGTTGAAGACCGTAGAAAGCAGTGGTCGGCCAAGGAAACTTAGTGCAGCAGATGAAAGACATATCAAGCTTACTGCTCTTTGAAATCAGAAGATGTCCAGCAGTGCCATCAGTTCAGAACTGGCAGCAGTCAGTGGGACCCAGCTACACCCATCTGTTTGAAGAAGTCTGGTCAGAAGGGTCCATTGAAGAATTAAGGCAAAAAATCTTTACATGGTAACAAGGACAGTCGACTCAACTATGTATGAAAAATAGGATCTGGGTTGCACAAAAATGTCAGCAGGTGCTCTGGACTGATGAGTAAAAATGTGAAATATTTGTCTGATCCATCTTACCCCCCAAAATCTACTGTCTGGGCACATTTATGCCATCCTCATATGCATATGACTGTTCTACAATTTTTCAGGCTTTCATCTAATGTGTGTCACCAGCTTTAGACTGTCAGGAACCTGATGCATTAGAGCCTTGTAAAGTGTCTCCTCTGTGTATCAGTCTAAATATTGATAATATTTTTACTCACACCATATTTCATGGCACAAATCAGTCTGAACATGTTGTACATTCTAAGTGCAAGCAGCAGTTCAACATTCAATCACATCCCTTGTTATATGACTTCATGTATGCATGTCAAACTGATTTAGGTTCCAGACACGTCCTGCTGCTGCTGATATGGAGGGGTACATCTATGACTTGTGCTAGTGCAAACCAAATAATGCAAATAATTGTTTTTTAGCTGTGCCTAGTACTCAGATTCCACGTCTCCAAGTGGCATACTTTGGCAATTGCATACAATAATCGATTGTCTCTTTCATTCATATTTTAAGAATAAATATTTAGAGATTTTCTTCTGACACATCCTTGTTAATTTGCAATGATTTTTATTGTCCGTCATTGCTTTTTCTTGGAAATGTAGCAATATCTGTAGTCAACAGAAATAGTTTGTTTAAGGAAAATACTGTAATACAGAAAAACCGTCCAGAAGACGAATGCCATGCACATGCAAGCAATATTCCTAAATCAAGCAAAATGGCAAACAATGAAACACGGCTTTTATGTTGCAGTTAGAAATCCCCAGTGAGTTCACTGTTCATTAACCGGAAGTCATCCCTGGCACTTTTTCATATGTTTTTACTGCAGGTGTTACGTTTTACAACACCTGGCATCAGAGAGGGTTAACTGCGCTGATGGAAGTAGCAGATAAAAAAAAACAAAGAGGCAACCGATGCAGATGGTAATTTAGAAATGTGATGATTGCTAGGACTGGAAAGAACACAATTTTTGCACATTAGTTGTGTAGGCAGGGGATTATCAATGTGTCAGTTTGGCAGGAAGACTTGGCAGGGAAAGGAATTAATCACAGCAAAAAATGTCAAATGTTAGAAAGCGAGGGACAAAGTATAGCACTGGTAAATACAGCCCTACAAATGAGAGCCATTCATAGGAATGCTGTCATTTTCCATTGAAAACATGCGACCGCATTGAGTTTTCAGTTTCAGGTCAGCTACACCATTATATTTTTAACTATTCTCCAGAGCTTTGTCCTCTATACCTCAGTATCATTTAATATAATGAAAACTAAAAATATATACAGTACAGACCAAAAGTTTGGACACACCTTCTCATTTAAAGATTTTTCTGTATTTTCATGACTATGAAAATTGTACATTCACACTGAAGGCATCAAAACTATGAATTAACACATGTGGAATTATATACTTAACAAAAAAGTGTGAAACAGCTGAAAATATGTCTTATATTCTAGGTTCTTCAAAGTAGCCACCTTTTGCTTTGATGACTGCTTTGCACACTCTTGGCATTCTCTTGATGAGCTTCAAGAGGTAGTCACCGGAAATGGTCTTCCAACAATCTTGAAGGAGTTCCCAGAGATGCTTAGCACTTGTTGGCCCTTTTGCCTTCACTCTGCGGTCCAGCTCACCCCAAACCATCTCGATTGGGTTCAGGTCTGGTGACTGTGGAGGCCAGGTCATCTGGCGTAGCACCCCATCACTCTCCCTCTTGGTCAAATAGCCCTTACACAGCCTGGAGGTGTGTTTGGGGTCATTGCCCTGTTGAAAAATAAATGATGGTCCAACTAAACGCAAACCGGATGGAATTGAATGCCGCTGCAAGATGCTGTGGTAGCCATGCTGGTTCAGTATGTCTTCAATTTTGAATAAATCCCCAACAGTGTCACCAGCAAAGCACCCCCACACCATCACACCTCCTCCTCCATGCTTCACGGTGGGAACCAGGCATGTAGAGTCCATCCGTTCACCTTTTCTGCATCGCACAAAGACACGGTGGTTGGAACCAAAGATCTCAAATCTGGACTCATCAGACCAAAGCACAGATTTACACTGGTCTAATGTCCATTCCTTGTGTTTTTTTGCCCAAACATGTCTCTTCTGCTTGTTGCCTGTCCTTAGCAGTGGTTTCCTAGCAGCTATTTTACCATGAAGGCCTGCTGCACAAAGTCTCCTCTTAACAGTTGTTGAAGAGATGTGGCTGCTACTTGAACTCTGTGTGGCATTGACCCGGTCTCTAATCTGAGCTGCTGTTAACCTGCGATTTCTGAGGCTGGTGACTCGGATAAACTTATCCTCAGAAGCAGAGGTGACTCTTGGTCTTCCTTTCCTGGGGCAGTCCTCATGTGAGCCAGTTTCTTTGTAGCGCTTGATGGTTTTTGCAACTGCACTTGGGGACACTTTCAAAGTTTTCCCAATTTTTCGCACTGACTGACCTTCATTTCTTAAAGTAATGATGGCCACTTGTTTTTCTTTCATTAGCTGCTTTTTTCTTGCCATAATACAAATTCTAACAGTCTATTCAGTAGGACTATCAGCTGTGTATCCACCTGACTTCTGCACAACACAACTGATGGTCCCAACCCCATTTATAAGGCAAGAAATCCCACTTATTAAACCTGACAGGGCACACCAGTGAAGTGAAAACCATTTCCGGTGACTGCCTCTTGAAGCTCATCAAGAGAATGCCAAGAGTGTGCAAAGCAGTCATCAAAGCAAAAGGTGGCTACTTTGAAGAACCTAGAATATAAGACATATTTTCAGTTGTTTCACACTTTTTTGTTAAGTATATAATTCCACATGTGTTAATTCATAGTTTTAATGCCTTCAGTGTGAATGTACAATTTTCATAGTCATGAAAATACAGAAAAATCTTTAACCCCTTCAGGACCCAGCCTATTTTGACCCTAAAGACCTTGGCATTTTTGTAAATTCTGACCAGTGTCCTTTTACGAAGTAAAAACTCTGGAACACTTCAACGGATCATAGCGATTCTGAGATTGTTTTTTTGTGACATATTGGGCTTCATGTTAGTATTAAATTTAGGTCGATAATATTTGCGTTTATTTGTGAAAAAATCAAAAATATGGGAAAAAATTTGAAAATTTTGCAATTTTCAAATTTTTAAGATTTTTTCTACTAAACCAGAGAGTGATGTGACATAAAATAGTTAATAAATAACATTTCCCACATGTCTACTTTACATCAGCACAATTTTGGAAAAAAAAAAAAAATGTTGGTAGGAAGTTTGAAGGGTTCAAAGTTCATCAGCATTTTATCTTTTTTCCAGCAAAATTTACAAAACCATTTTTTTAGTGACCACATTACATTTGAAGACCCTTTGAGGGGTCTTTATGACAGAAAACACCCAAAACTGCACCCCTCAAGCTACTCAAAACTACATTCAAGAAGATTATTAACCCTTCAGGTGCATCACAGGAACTAAAGCCACATGGAAGAAAAAAATGAACATTTTTATTTTTCTAACAAAAATTTTCTTTTAGCCTAAATTTTTTAATTTTCACATGGGTAACAGGATAAAATGCATCCTAAAATTTGTTGGTCAATTTCTCCTTAGTACACTGATACCTCATATGTGGTCATAAACCACTGTTTGGGCACACGGCAGGGCTCAGAAGGGAAGGAGCGCCATTTTACTTTTTGAATGGAAAATTAGCTCCAAAAGTCAAATTGCGCTCCTTCTCTTCTGAGCCCTGCCATGTGCCCAAACAGTAGTTTATGACCACATATGAGGTATCAGTGTACTCAGGAGAAATTGACCAATACATTTTAGGATGCATTTTATCCTGTTACCCATGTGAAAATTAAAAAATTTAGGCTAAAATAAAATTTTTGTGAAAAAAAAAGTACTTTTTTGTTTTCACAGATCATTTTGTGAAGCACCTGGGGGTTCCAAGTGCTCACTATGCATCTAGATAGGTGCCTTGGGGGGTCTAGTTTCCAAAATGGGGTCACTTGTGGGGGAGCTCCACTGTTTAGGCACATTAGGGGCTCTCCAAACGCAACATGGTGTCCGCTAACAATTTGAGCCGATTTTCCATTCAATTTGTTAGCGGACACCATGTCGCGTTTGGAGAGCCGCTGTGTGGCCAAACATTGGAGCTCCCCCACAAGTGACCCCATTTTGGAAACTAGACCCCCCAAGGCACCTATCTAGATGCATAGTGAGCACTTGGAACCCCCAGGTCCTTCACAAATTAATCCGTAAAAATAAAAAAGTGTTTTTTTTTCCACTTTTTCATTTTTATGAATCAATTTGTGAAGCACCTGGGGGTTCCAAGTGCTCACTATGCATCTAGATAGGTGCCTTGGGGGGTCTAGTTTCCAAAATGGGGTCACTTGTGGGGGAGCTCCAATGTTTGGGCACACAGCGGCTCTCCAAAAGCAACATGGTGTCCGCTAACAAATTGTCGGCTCAAATTGTTAGAAGACACCATGTTGCGTTTGGAGAGCCGCTGTGTGGCCAAACATTGGAGCTCCCCCACAAGTGACCCCATTTTGGAAACTAGACCCCCAGGGCACCTATCTATATGCATAGTGAGCACTTGGAACCCCCAGGTCCTTCACAAATTAATCCGTAAAAATAAAAAAGTGTTTTTTTTTCCACTTTTTCATTTTTATGAATCAATTTGTGAAGGACCTGGGGGTTTCAAGTGCTCACTATGCATCTAGATAGGTGCCTTGGGGGGTCTAGTTTCCAAAATGGGGTCACTTGTTGGGGAGCTCCAATGTTTGGGCACACAGGGACTCTCCAAACGCAACATGGTTCCAATTTGTTAGTGGACACCATTGTATAGTGTATGTCAGGTTGGTGTGCGGTGTGGTATATTGTAGTGTATACACCACACACACACACACACTACAACACACACACCAACCTGACATAGCCTCCTAAGCTGAGTACGCCCTAGACTGGGATGAGTGGGACGGGCGGGACATTTTGTGTGCTGTGTGCGTGTGTAAAAAAAAAAAAAAAAAAAATCGAAACTTTATTATAGTGTGAGTGTACGTGTGTGTGTGTGTGCTTGGTGTAACCTTCTGCAGTCACGTGTGGGGGCTGTCAGGCGTAGGGGGCTGTCAGGCGTACGGGGCTGTCAGGCGTACGGGGCTGTCAGGCGTAGGGGGGGGCTGAAGAGATGGAGGAGCCAGCAGCTGCAGCAAGGGGGGTGATCACTGGGGCAGGAGCCGGCAGCAGCAAGGGGGGTGATCACTGGGGCAGGAGCCGGCAGCAGCAAGGGGGGTGATCACTGGGGCAGGAGCCGGCAGCAGCAAGGGGGGTGATTACTGGGGCAGAAAGGGGGGCAGGAGCCAGCAGCAGGGGGGTGATCACTGGGTTTGCGGGGGGGGATGATCACTGGGATGGGGGGGTGCACACTGGGGATGGGGAGTGAACACTGGAGACAGGTGGGGGTGAACATTGGGGACAGGGGGGGTGAACACTGGGGACAGGGGGGGTGAACACTGGGGACAGGAGGGGTGAACACTGGGGACAGGGGGGGTGAACACTGGGGACAGGGGGGGTGATTATTGGGAGGTGGGGGGTGATATCACTGGGACTGGGGGATGGTGGGTTTGATCACAGGAGCAGGGCATTTACACTGAGCCTGCTGCTGCTGTGATCACAGTCCACCGGCTGTCAGAAGGAGAACAGCAGCCGGTGGATGAAGACGTGGGAGAGGGAGCAGAGGGAGCGGAGGTCGGGGTGCAGGTATGAAAGTGGAGGGGGGGTCGGGGGTGGAGGGGGGGCAGGGTGGAGTGGAGGGGGGGTCGGGGGGGAGCGGGGGCAATACTACCTGATGCAGATCAGCGGCGGCAGCAGGCGATCAGCGGCGGCAGAAGCGATCCAAGGGGGGGCAGCTGCAGAGGGTCCATGGGGGGGCAGCAGCAGAGGGTCCACAGGGGGCAGCAGCAGAGGGTCCACAACGGCCGGCACCCGATCCATGGACGGGCAGTTGCGGCCATCATTAAAAACTCCCTCCACATCTGATTGGGGCTAGTATCCATGTGACGCTAGCCCCCCAATCAGATCTGGGGGGAGGGGGGGGACAGAGGTGACACTCCCCCCAGCCAATGGCTGATGCTGTAAGCATCAGGCCATGCCCAGATTTAAATATTACACCAATTTTCATTGGTGAAATATTTAATTCATACCGATTGGCAGTTTCATTAAAAGTGAAAATGAAATAGCCAATCGGAGGGGTCCCAGGCACGGGGGGGTTAATCCACCCCCCGGTGGGTCGACTTCAGGATGTCCAGTTGCAGTAGCAACTGTGACACCTGAGCGACCCCGCTCGCAGGCGCTGCAGGGGCTCTTTCCCTCCATGTCACAGACGTTGTGACATGGGTCGGGAACGAACTGTTTTCCATGTCACAAACGGTGTGACACGGGTCGGGAAGGGGTTAAATGAGAAGGTGTGTCCAAACTTTTGGTCTGTACTGTATATATACATATAATAAAAAAAGAACATAACAGCATATTTGCTCTATATCTGATAAGGACTAGCCAAGATATGAAGGTGGATGTAAATAATGTGATGGAGTAGAACATCATCGCTCCATCACAAAAATTAGTCTCCTTTCTTAGGCACTGCGGATAAGCACCTACTCAAATGGATGAATATGATCTACATATCCAATAACAAATTCCACAGTGGGACGGAGCCGTGGTGTTCCACACCATGTCACAGTTTATATCCACCTGCTGTCTGAGCTGCTGGCAGCTCATTGTGGGGGTGTTATGAGGTGCCCCTCACCAATCTAATATCGATTAACTATCTAAAGAATAAATCAAAAATATTAATGCAGTTGGAAACTCTTTTAATAAAAATACTATATTGTAGCACAATGACAATCTAAGCATAGTGCTGAGTACCATACAGTTTGGTTTTAAAAAAAACTGCTCTATATTTTCTCCTAAATTTAATTTTGCATTTGTGAGTCTATGGTTACTCCATCATAAAAAATCATGATGTGAAATACTGAACACCATTTCTTGGGTGATGAGTATTTAGATATTTATTTTACCGAAAGAAATATATTACGGCATAAAAAAATATTAATAACTGTGTATTCAGATTCAGGAATGAGAATCTCCAAGGGATTGTGTCAGGTTGACTTGCTCAACAAGTTCTTCAAAGTGTTTATATGATTTTGAAAATGTGTTTTTTTATTGGAGAATTTAACCTTTCTATTGGATGTAAAACCAAGATCAATGTCAGCTACATGATAACATATAGATAAAACTGTTAGGTAAATCAGTTCATGTAGTGTCCCGATATGCTGTATATACAGACATTCCCATAATCATTAATGCCTAACAGTATGAATAGAAGTTTAGCTGGGTTGTCAGATTGCCACATCCCCAAATGCTTTCAAAAAGTGAACTTTCACTTTAGTAAGCTGAAGTATAGACAGCAAGATATACTTTTATTTAATGGTAGTCTTCCCGATTGCAATCCTATATAACTGTATTGTTATTGTCACTTTAGCTCATAAGTTCATAAAATCCATTTCAAATGTTCAAGCTAAATGTAAACACTACAGGGGCAATTCATTAAGGTGTCTCTGCCAGAATCCTGATGTAAAACTCATTAATAAGTCACAATACTGCAACATTTAGCTTTTACATGCCATTCCCTAGTCATGTCAATATCTGCGCAGCAGAGAAAGTTGTGAATCTGTATTATGATACTGGAATAACACTGCTGGAAACCAGTTGCCGAAGGAGCAAGAGCAAGAACATCAAGCAGTAATATATGTTCTTGGAGATAGCAAAGGGTTGTTGGAAACAATCCGGAGATAAATGAGAACAGTCTGGGTAACAAAGTTCAGGAGCTGAAGACTGGAACTAGACTAACAGCTAGATACAATGCTCAAGCAATGAGTGAGAGATCCACGTGGCTTTAAGTAGGCCCAAACAGGAAACAAAATGGATTCCACAGGTTCAGAATCTGACATCTTAATAAAGGACAATTACAGAACACAATAGCAGACTCCAGTGGTAAGGAGTGGGATTGCAGCATAATTATTAAGGTGAACAATAGCAGTCACTAGTGGTCAAACTGTAGAAAGATAACAGGAATCCTGCCACTCTGTCATAACTGCTGCACCTAATATACTAAGTGATACATTGTTGGAATCATGGTCTCTGTGTCTACATTATGTTGCTTTCAGATTGAATGGCAAAAACCTGCTCACATAATCCCTTTAATGAATTAGGTGTACACAATGCCTGTTGTAATGAATCGGCCCCTATGTGGTCCAATATGTTTTTAGCTATCAAATGCTGTATATTAGATACAAATGTAACTGGAGAGTCAGTATTGCTACTGTTCAGATGTGTTATTGATTTGCTCAGAAAGTGTTTTTGTGTTCCTGGCTTTAAAATACAGAAACATTTTTTTTTAAAGTACATTAAAGACAAACACAACGCACACTAAAATAGATAATTACTCCTTCAAGTTTTGAAAAGAACCTTTTCCCAGAACTGTCAAACTGACTTTACAAAAGCTGGTATATTGCATTTGCTTTTATAAAGAGCAAGATTTTAAAGAATTAAGGAGATGAATAAAGCATGTGATATAATCAACATTGAATGGGGCAACAAAAGTTTGCATCAAAACGAAATGTAGTTTTAGCTATTGACATTCCTGCAGAGTAGTGATGATCGAGTACTAAAATGCTTGAGTGCTCGTTACTCGAATCAAGCAGGTCGGACGCTCAGATGTGCTCTACTCAAGTGACGAGTATGATGAAAGTGAATGGGAAATTCAAGCATTTTTCCGGCAGACCCTAACAGGAGGGCTGGGGAAGATGCAGAAAAATCTCTGAAATGGATGGAAACAGCGCTCAAATGGAATGGTAAGAGCATGGGGAAGATGCCAGGATGACTCCCAGATCGCTGCTGGGAAATATATAATTTAAAAAAAATGACGTGGGGTTCCCCCTATTTTTGATAACCAGCCAAGGTAAAGCAGACAGCTGGGGGCTGATATTATCAGGCTGGGAAGGTCCATAGTTATTTTCCCCTTCCCAGCATAAAAATATCAGCCCGCAGCCACCCGAAAATTAGCACCTCAAGTTAGAAGCGCCAATTCTTTGCCCAGATCCTCCCGATTTCCCTATTGCGGTGGTAATCTGAGTAATATTTCTGGAGTTGATGTCAGCTGTGTAATATCAGCTGGAATCAAGCCTAGGGGTTAGTAATTGAGAGGCGCCTATCAGACACCCCATTACTAACTCAGTAATCAAAAAAGAAAAACGCACAGAAAAATACTTTATTTGAATAAAGACTCCCCCACACTATCACTTGTTCACCAATTTAATGTTCCCACAAAGCTCCTCCATTGTAGTCCACATTTCCCGATGTCTCCAGCATCTGTGAATAGCCTTAAAGTGCTGCTTTTCACAGGTGCCAAGTAGTGGCAACAGCTCTCATCAGAGCTACCGACTCAATGCTGCGCTCAGCGAGAGCCAGCGGCTCTGATGAGAGTTGTACTTGTAAGGTGCATAGGGCAGTAGTCATGGTCAAGGGCTACTGTTTTCCACACCATGGCACCCTACGAGTCAATAGTGTCCCGTTTCCCTTGTGCTGTGAGTGTACCGTATAACACCCACATTTTGGCAGGAGGCCTCTGCTGTCTTCACGATCCCGGATCCAGGAAAAGACGCACATAAATTAGGGGATACTTGCTTCATAACCTACAGTTAAAGTTTACTTAGCAGTCCATGTTCACTCAATGTTACAGCACTGTGCGTTTCCATGTTCTCTGTTCGTTCGGCCTTAGCTATCCCGCCACTTAATGGCTCCTATAGGCCCCTGCCATACTCCATCCGGCCCCACAACTCTCATTAGTCCCATCCCGTTTCCTTCACACATCTCTCCATCTAGCTTCCCATTATGGGAAGGGAATAAGACACACTTCCCAGTGTCTAGTTCTGGTAGTAGGCCCGAACAATGCAGGGATGTCCGCTGAAGATAGTAGTCGATATTCTGGCCTTGAATGCTGCTAACACTTTCTTTATCTTCCAATCCAATCTCCAATTATCTCTATCTCTATCTGCCTAATACTAGGAAGTGTTTCTTTTTGTTGTCTGACCTTACCCCCTCTCC
Organism: Phyllobates terribilis; assembly: GCF_046119375.1. NCBI lineage: Eukaryota > Metazoa > Chordata > Amphibia > Anura > Dendrobatidae > Phyllobates > Phyllobates terribilis. The sequence goes on from NW_027362762.1 coordinate 505,990,438, forward strand.
TTGTGGGCTGGTCCCAACCATATTAACTGTACGATAACCTGTCTTGCTCCAGTAGTCTGCTGATGGGGAAACTTCACTTTTCACCTACTTAACTTCAGTCATCATCTTCTAACAGTCTGCACTGAACTTCCTTTTTCTTGCACTATATCTTATGTCTTATATTATATACCTAATACATCAATATATTGTACATTTATCACAACACATTAGAAGAACCACATCACTTAGTACTTATAAAACTCTATGGAATTTCGCATATCATAACAATCACAAAAATGCAATAAAATCACTCACTTTATACAAACACTGTCTCAAGAGGGAGAGGAATTTGACAGCACCTGTCACACCCTTATATACCTCCCTCCTAAAAAATGGTCATCCTTGACCATAATGGTACCTGCAAGACACCAAAACATCAAACTCCATTTAAAATAAGTTAATTTTTTTGTAGCAAACAAGTGTCCTTTTCTTGTCGACTATCGCTGACCCTGCTTCTGGTCAGGACTGGTCCTGGTCCCTCTCGGTTGGGATGCCGGAAACACAAAGTTCAGGTACTTTTATTAAACCGATCCTTTGGCACACACAAATAATTGCCCAAACACACATGGGCACAGTCCTTCTCCTTTTCAAACCGGCACGCACATTGAATCATCCATTTTTCACACTGGTCCGCCTAACCCTGGTCCCTCTGCTCTAGGGGCCTGAAACAAAGTGTCCAAGTTCCTTTAAACACTGGTCCACTTGACCATTGTCCCACTGCTCTGGGGACCCGACACAGAGTGTCCATTTTTAAAACACAATGGCCCACTGGCCAACTTACAACTGCTCCAACAGTCCAGGAGCATTGACCCGGCTCGATCCTCAGGTCGTCCGTTCCCTTTTCTTTCTCTCTCCTTTTTGAGAAGCACGTCCCCTTTAAGCAGTACACAGTTCCAGCCATCAGTCTCTGGGAGAAAGTTCATAAAAGATAGGGAGCAGAGTCCATGGGGACAATGGGACAGAGTCCCTATGGGGCAGTGCACACATTCCATAGAGGCCAGAAGGGTATCAGTCCTTTCAAGAGTCCTCAGTCCCACAATCCAGCAGGGGGTGCACAAATCTGCGCAAAAGAACTGGGGTGGGGTAAAACACACACAAAATCAAACTTTTTTTCCTTTAAATGTGGCTTTGCTGGCCAGTACTGGACGTTTCTGCTTTTCTTTCTCCAGGGCCTGGTGCCCACAGGAACGCCTAACCGTTCCTTGTTTCAAAGAGCAACTAGCACAATAGTGATTTGGCCGACATCTTGAATGTAAAGCGACCGCATTTAAATCAAAGTCTCCTTGAACTATCCATGGCCGAAGTAGGTGGCCACTCTTAGGCCTTGGTAAATTTTCACTGTTGTGCCTGATGAGTCACTGGACGTGGACTCCCCACTCCCTCCCTTGACTCTGTCTCCAAGGAGTAGCGGGCTCTGCCCTTTGGGAATTTTCCCCCGCTTATGCCTCTACTGCCACCTGCTGGACAACTGGACTTTGGGGGATAGGGATGGTGGCCCTTGTTGGAGGGGCGTCCATTGCTTGCGGCCGTGCATCCTTCTGGAACTGTACCTCTTTGGGGCGCTGTGAGGTACTCACCGGCCATGTTGCCATCAGAGACTTCAGATGTTCTGCCCTACCACAGGGCTTCGGTCACACTGACACGGCCGTTTCTGCCTTGGAGTTCGGCTGCTGACTCGGGACCTTCGATTTTATCAGTCCATCTGGCCGCACCTCCTTCAACTGTCGCATCAGTTGCCGCTTCCTCTCGTAGCTTCCTGGTCCTCACGGAGTGCTGTACCATACCGCCGTCTGTCTCTGTCCAGAGGAAATCTATGACTCTCTATCTCTACCTGCTTACTCTTCCTCTCTGTCTCATCCAGCAATGGTGCAGAGCTGCTTAGCATGAAGGATTCTTCTTCCGGAACCCGCCCATCCCTGGGTAGGTTCACTTCCTGCAGCTCTGCCCGTTCCTCTCGAGTCCCTGCTCGCTCGTCAGGAATTTTCAGCAACAGACCGGGTTTCTTCTTTCTTTGCCATGCCCACAAGGGGTGGGGACTACTCACGATGGGCGGTCTTCTGGGCACAGGCCACTGCCCAGGTCAGGCAGATTTTTGCGCTGTTTGGCTATGATGCCCACAATGGGCCAAGCTTCCTCTAGCCTCCGTGCCATCATTCACCATCTTGAGATTTCTAACGGCTGCCATCTTGGCCATTTCAGGGGTTCTTTTACGTGATGACTATTGATCTTGCCGACAACACCAAGTTGTAAGGTGCACAGTAGTCATGAGCGAGGAGCTGGTGTTTTTCCATACCCTGGCACCCTACGAGTAAATAGGGTCCCGATTCCTTTGTGCTGTGCGTATACCATATAACACTCACGGTTTGGCAGGAGGCCTCCGCTGTCTCCACGATCCCGGATTCAGGAACAGCCGCACATAAATCAGGGGACACTTGCTTCATAACCAACAGTTCATCTTTACTTAGCAGTCCATGTTCAATTGATGTTACACCACAGTACATTTCCATATTCTATGTTCATTTGGCCTTAGCTATCCCTTCGCTTGATGGCTCCGGTGGCCCCTGGGATTCTCCAATCTCCCCCGCAGCTCTCATGAGTCCCATCCCATCTCCTTCACACATTTTCCCATTCAGCTTCCCCTTGTGGGAAGGGAATAAGACACACTTCCCAATGTCTAGGTCTGGCAATAGGCCCTGAACACTGCAAGGGATGTCCAAAGACAGTAGTCGACGTTCTTTTGCTGCCTGAATAGTGCGCACTTTTTGTGCCCTCCAGCCCTCTGTCCTTGAATGCTGCTAACACTTTCTTTATCTTCCAATCTAATCTCCAACTATCTCTATCTTTATCTGACTAAAACCAGAAAGTGCTTCTTCTTGTCTGTGTGCAAATTGAAGTGGTCAGTGGGGCGCTATAAACTGGATAAGGACCTGTAGGACCTGCGATGATGTCATCACCCATGTGACCCCACCCGGAATCACATGATTGGAAGCGCCATCTGCTAATCCAGAGGATACACTGAAGGCATCGTGGCAGCGCTATCAGCGCCAGTAGCTGTTTAACCTGGGTTGTGTGGTCTGCACAACCCACTCAGGTGAGCAGACCACTGTATCTGCATGTACATTCTACTTCCATACAGGTTCACACAAGCACTGCGCTTTTCCACCCCACCCCCTTTTTTGTCTTCTTCTTGTCTGACCTTATCTCCTCTCCTGGTTGGCTGGTCCCAACCATATTAACTGTATGATAACCTGTCTTGCCCCAGCAGTCTGTTACTGGGGAAACTTCACCTTTCACCTACTTAACTTCAGTCACCATCTTCTAACAGTATGCACTGAATTTCCTCTATCTTGCACTATACCTTATTTCCTAAATATTAACCCTATACTTTCCCTATACCTAATACATCAATATATTGTACATGGTTTTTATTAAACCCATGGCGCGGTGCGGCAAGCCAATCACAGTAATTCCAGTAGCTAGGCATGTTTATTGGAAGAAAAACAGATGCGAAACATGTGGGTTGGGGACTTGAGCATGGCACTCAAGCACCCGCGATACTCAATCGAGTAATGAGTGTACCTGTGCACCCCGATACTTGATCAATTAACGAGTGTACCCAACCACCCCGATGCTCGATCAAGTATCAAGCAGTGGAGAGCACGCTCGCTCATCACTACTGCAGAGTATTCAAAAATTGAATAAATATATAAGCAGACCTTATAGATTCCAGTATACTCCCATAAGAGAACAGATCACAGCCAGATAAATGAGGGATACATAGAGCAAAAATCATACTATACTTAATTATATTATTGGAAATCATATCACTGGCAGTTAACACCAGAGTAAAATCCATATCACTATGCCATACCGTGTATATTTAATAGGATTCCTCATTTCTCCTATTCATTGTCGATTAACACCATCTGTCATGTTTGAAAGTGGCTTGCAATACACAAAAGGTTGGGGAACGCTGCTTTGTAGTAATATGCCATAAATCTGTATAAATCCCTCACCCTGTGTGAGCTGACTGCATACAGATTCGTACAGCACCTATTGAGATGTATGATAGGACTTTACAAAGCATATACTGTTCTATGAAAAATTAAACAAATATTTTATAGATATCATTTTCTCTATTAAGCCTAAAATCACATTTTGCTCATGGAAACAGTGGAAACAGTTACTCCTTCAGACTCAAGGAGCCGACATTATGGTTTTAAACCCAATCATAGCAATTGGCATAAAGCAGATATAAAAAAAAAGGAAAACAAAATAAATGAACCTTTTTACAAAGTCAAGAGGGCTTATCAAATGCAGAATACAACTGCCAATATTTCAGGCCAAAGTTGCCTTCTCTAAAGGCAGCTGTGAATGTTTAGCAATAACATTTTCAAAACATGGCTATTTAATTGTGAGAAATGGAGCTGCGTACTGAGAAAAATAATGCCCCATATCTGATTACCACTGGCAGAAAGCCTAGTAGAAATGTGGCATTGCCCACTTTAATAAATGTCACAACTGTGAGCCAAGATCGCCTGCAAATTTATGAGCACAACTACTGTCATGGACAGTCCTGGACTACTCACAGTTTAGAAATGCCCTAAACCATAAAGACCAGGCTTATAAAAGTGCATCATAGGATTCTTTCATGCCACATCTCTAAAGATTCCAATACATATTGTACATTGTAACCATAGACTTCCATGGTGCAAGTGAATGACAGACGAGTGTCTTTTGGCACATAATTTGTCTGGCAGGCTTAAAGTTAACTATTATTTAAATTTTTATTTAATAAATAATAAGTACACATGAAAATAGGTAACTTTGTGATATATTTTATCAGAGAAATCCACTTCTATATCCTCTTGGACTAATCTTCTACTATAAATTCAGGAGTAAAATCTGCAAAGTCTTTTTGGAATACAGACTTTCCCATTACTTAGATAAAAGATGATAGTTGGTGCCCATAAAGTTCTATGGAGAGGGCAGGGGGATGGGAGGAGGGAGGCAGACACAGACATTCTGCAGCAAGTTCTCCTGAAATGACAGTTACACTTTTAAAAAAACAAACAGTTTAAAGCATAACTGTCATTTCAGGAGAACTTGATGTAGAATGTCTGTTTGTGCCTCTAGATCCTCCTCCCTCTTCCCCTCTTCATAGAATCTTATGAGCACCAACTATCATCCCCTGTGCCAGTATCAGGAAAATCTTTCTTCAATGAATACAGATTTTACCACTGAATTCAGAGTAAACTTAGTGAAAGATCAGTACTGGGGGAAAACGAGGCTGATGTCTCTGATAAGATGTATTACAAAGATTCTTGTTTCCTTGTATACTATTGATTTATGAAAAAAATGAAAACATTGGTTACTCTTTAAGTCTGAGAGAATGCCTTTTTAACATGACTAAAAAGCATGGGAAACTTCAGTCTCAAAATGACATCATAAATAGTTTACAATTATTTATATTACTCACTTATATAGCACCATTAATTCCACAGCGCTTTACAGACATCATTATCACTGTCCCCATTGGGGCTCACAGTCTAAATTCTCTATCCGTATATCATTGGAGCATGAGAGGAAAACGGAGATCCTGGAGGAAACCCATGCAAACACGGGGAGAACATACAAACTCCTTGCAGATGTTGTCCTTGGTAGGATTTGAACCCAGGACCATGCTAACCACCTTATGAAATTCAATGACTCAGAGATCAGCCTTTATTTTATTAGTATGGGTTTTCTAACCTTTAAAACTGTATATATTTGGATACACCGTATGTCAGACAAATGCGTATTGGATGGGACTGTCTGGTACTGGATAACCCCTTCCGATTTGCTGGAATGTGCAGCCTACAAAAAGCTTCATACTTATCTGGCAGTTGAATGGCGTTCCTCTGATGTCGGGCACATATCATTATTACTAACCTCTTGTACAGGAGGAATTTGTGCTTGTTTTTCGATCCTGCACTTGTGTGCTTGTGGAGCCTATGGAGAGGCAATCTCATAGTGGACACTTTCATGTAGACTTTTACCTTTGCTGTAGTGCATCTTAGAAGTTACTGCTAATGAAATCATTTGGAAAACAGCTTAGAATATTCCAAAATACTGTAGTAAAATATAAGTGGTGTAAAGCACGCTATGCATACTGAACTGTATACAAATGGCTATATTTTACCCTGATTTCCAGCTTATTGGGCCTGCTGCTTCCTTTGTATAGTATCATGGAAGATGAATAAATCATACAGACACGTGCGCTCCTGCCGCAGAGCGACTGAATATTGATCACTGTGTTCTTTTATTCATTCTTATGCTTGTGTATTTGTTTACCTAACTTCTAACATTTCCCATTAATCCCCATTGGGAATGAAGACAGTGTTTATCGCTCATAATTCATAGCTGATGTGCATTAATTATAACCCAGATATGCAAGAATCTGCATGCATTCAGGTGCTTGCACATGATTTTCAGAATATTGACTCTTTAAGAGTAGAACTTATAGTAAATATAGATGTAATTTCTTAACTTTTCTATTATTCATATAATGTCATCAGGTTGTCCGCAGAATATACTCTAATATTGTCTAATTAGGCCCATTCTTTATTGGATCCCACAGTCTAAGCTCCTTATTTCAGGCACTCACATTGGCTGTGCTGCTGTACTAGCCAACTGTTACAATGATACCGGAATAGATAAATAATTGAATACGAGAATTGGCAGTTGTAGCGGCTTCATTGATAACACATAGAGCAGGCAGTACAAGCAGTGAATTCACCTATCTTTGTCTTGCTTTAAAAAATCATGATATACAATATACTTTGTCATGGTATGCTGATTTTAAATGGACTGATCTATTTTTTTATTTTACTGCAGTGCACATACTTAAAGGGGTTGTCCAGCCTTAGGCTACAAGTCTGCAGTCACTCTACGTGTCTGCAGACCTGTGAATCTTTATATTGTGCACACAGCGCACTGTGATGATTCTAAGATGCGGTCATGTCAGCGCACCTTTGTGATTTGCATACTTCCGGCAACATTCAGACTAGTCTGTGTCTGGCATCGTTCAATACACTTGTATTGAGTAAGGCCGTTCCTATCTAGTCGGCATGTGACCACATGAATACATATCGCATACCTGAGGTCACGAGCCTGCCTCTTCCAATGCCAACATCGGAGAATCTTTAGAGTGCACAGAGCAAGCAATGTATGGATTCACAAGTCTGCAGTCACATAGGGTGACTGCAGACTTGTACCCTAAGGCTGGACAACCCATTTTAAAGCAACAATAGCTGTGAGCATTTATTAAAGAACAAGCTCTAGAATATTTAGAGCTGGGATGTTAAACTGTGAGGTCACAGGTCAGTAAAAATCTTGCAAAGTTATGCCCTACAGCAATGCAATAGGAAGTAAAAACAGAAAAAAGCAATTTGCATAGGTTATCGTTAGTGATAAGAGAGCATGCTGGGCACTGCTCGATACTTGATCAAGAATCGGGTGCTCGTTCGAGTATCACCTGCTGCTCGAGTGCTCAAGTCCCATAAGAAGCTCATTTGAATCATCCGAGTCACGCACCGCACTGAAATGGAGTATTCCCCTGCTGGGAGCACCGGGACTCCTCTGTTAGCCGGACTCTGTGAGCTGTAGAATAGAGAGCGAGAGAGACACAGAGCTCCGGAAAAATGCTTGAGTTTCACATTCACTTCCATTATGCTCGCTACTCAAGTCAAGAACATCAGAGTGTTCGTAGCGCTCGATTCGAATACTGAGCACTCGAGCATTTCAGTGCTCGATCATCAATAATTATAGTCTTTCATGAAAAAAAAAGTTGGAAGCTATGGTCCATCCTTAGGCCACGGCTGGATTATCAGTATTTGGTCAGTATTCGGTCAGTATTTTTTCTCAGTTGTTGGAGCCAAAACCAGGTGAGAAACAATCAGAGAAAAGGTATAATAGAAACAAGTCACCAATTCTGCATTCACCCACTCCTGGTTTTGGCTCCCACTCCTGAGAAAAAATACTGACCGAATACTGATAGTGGGGCTGTGGCCTGAGTCTCATTCACGCATCCATGTTATGCGCTTGAGTGCTTTCTGTATTTCCTTGGATGGCACTTGTACCTATGATAATCTATGATGCACTCCATATGTTTGTGATTTTTTGCAGACCTAGTGGTCCTGCAAAATTGCGAATACATGTCAGATATTGATCCGAGTGTCGAATCAAACCGGACAATATAAGTCTATAAATGCAAAAAATCTAACAGCAATCGGATGCCATTCAAGTAGCGTCCATTTTTCAACCACGGTTAGATAGGAGACGGTAGAAAAACTTTTTTTAACATACCAGGTAAATAGCTAAAAATGGGACCAAACTCTGGTGAAGCTCGGATAACTCTCTAACGAAAATCACTGATGAAACTTGGTCCATTTTTCTTGTACATGAAAAAAGCTGACTGAATGAAGTCTTAGAGTATGAGCACATGTCGCGTTTTTGCTGCATTTTTCGGGGTGTTTTTACCACTAAAAGCACAACATTTTACTGTCCCATCGAAGTAAATGAGATTTCTGAAATCTCATGCATATGTTGCTTATTTTTTCTTTGCAGATTGGAATCAGTGTCAGATATGCAGCATGTCACTTCTTTAGCGTTTTAGCAGCGTGTTTCACCTACTCGCCTTCTTTTTATGCAGTGTTTTCCTGCTTAGAGACACGTTTTTGATAAAGAACTGTCTGCAGCAAATACTTAATGCATGCACAAACCCTTAGTCTTGTCTATGCCCAGTTCTGCAGTTCATTCTGAGTTCAAACTCATTCACGTGAATGTTCCATTTCTTAAAATTGACCTTAAATGTAAATTACTGGCACAGAAAAAAATGATGTGATTTCTTTAAAAGAAAAATAATAAACCAGATATTTTAAAATGAGAAGCAATCCCACTGGGTTTGTGACAATCTTTGTCCATTCAATGAATATAATTCAGGCTTTGCATGAAAAATGTCCTGCAGCAAAATAAAGGACTTGTCTTGTATATTGCACACATTGTCACAATGGTATTTGACTTCTAAATGTCCTTTGTTGACAAAAAAGAGACAAAGTTGCGAAGTGATCAGGCACAGCGATGAACTGTAACGCTGGGGAAAGATCAACTTGATATGAAATATTATATTAAAATCGCTCTTCTCAGATACCTCCAGCTGTTACTAAGTCTGTGATTATTAGACACAATGGAGCAATTAATGTGGACTATTATCCTGTTTTATTGTATGGGTAAGGAGAGTAACCTGTAATGCTGTGGGAACAACAAAGCATTTCTAAGTTATTTATGCTCTGATGAAATACGTATATGTACAATATACAATATAATCCAGTTTATTAGTGAGGGTTTTCCTGATTTCCAGACCAGGACTAATTTTCATCTGGGACTGTAGCACGCCAAATTCCAACAATGTGCAATATACACACTGTTTGGATTCAGCTCTGCTTGCCAATCCAAGCGGCCGTCACGTTATAACCATATTTGATTTACATACTGACTAGCCACTTTTTCTGCTTCTCTCAATTGTCACTGATCTTCACATGACATGACTGCTCATATGCACATACTAGAAGGCACATGATGACTCATGTGCCTTCTTGTATGTGCATATGAGCAGTCATGTCATGTGAAGATCAGTGACAAATACTAATAGGATGGAGTATGCTGTATTGCAAGTATGGGAAACCCCTTTAGAGGCAAATCAATCTGCATTGCCTGGTAATTGAACTTCATTGCTGTTGACTATTCTGCTTGTTCCTAATCCTGGTCTCAGCCTTTTTTTGACAATGCTCTTACCTTGAATTTAGGATTGTTGGCCCTGTATCTGTTTAACTACTGATTATAACCTTTGGCTTTTTTAAAGAGTTTGTCCTCTGTTTTTACAACCCCTGGCAAAAGTTATGTAATCACCGGGCTCGGAGGATGTTCATTCAGTTGTTTAATGTTGTTGAAAAAAAGCAGATCACAGACATGGCACAAAACTAAAGTCATTTCAAATGGCAACTTTAGGGCTTTAAGAAGCACTAAAAGAAATCAAGATAAAAATGTGGTACTCAGTAAGGGTAATTTTTTTCAGACCAAGCAGAGGGATAAAATTATGGAATCACCCAATTCTGAGGAAAAAATTATGGAATCACCCTGTAAATTTTCATTTCCAAAACTAACACCTGCATCAAATTAGATCTGCTCGTTAGTCTGCATCTAAAAAGGAGTGATCACACCTTGGTGAGCTGTTGCACCAAGTGGACTGACATGAATCATGGCTCCAACACAAGAGATGTCAATTGAAACAAAGGAGAGGATTATCAAACTCTTAAAAGAAGGTACATCATCACGCAATGTTTCAAAAGATGTTGGTTGTTCACAGTCAGCTGTGTCTAAAATCTGGACCAAATACAAACAACATGGGAAGGTTGTTAAAGGCAAACATACTGGTAGACCAAGGAAGACATCAAAGCATCAAGATCGGAAACTAAATGCAATATGTCTCCAAAACAGGAAATGCACAACAAAACAAATGAGGAACGAATGGGAGGAAACTGGAGTCAATGTCTGTGACCGAACTGTAAGAAACAGCCAAAAGGAAATGGGATTTACATACAGAAAAGCTAAACATAAGCCATCATTAACACCTAAACAGTAAAAAACAAGATTACAATGGACTAAGGAAAAGCAATTGTGGACTGTGGATGACTGGATCAAAGTCATATTCACTGATGAATTGCGAATCTGCATTGGGCAAGGTGATGATTCTGGAACTTTTGTTTGGTGCCGTTCCAATGAGATTTATAAAGATGACTGCATGAAGAGAACATGAAAATTTCCACAGTCATTGATGATATGGGGCTGCATGTCAGGTAAAAGCACTGGGGAGATGGCTGTCATTACATCTTCAATAAATGCCCAAGTTTACATTGATATTTTGGACAGTTTTCTTAATCCATCAATTGAAAGGATGTTTGGGGATGATGACATCATTTTTCAAGATGATAATGCATCCTGCCATAGAGCAAAAACTGTGAAAATATTCCTTGAAAGAAGACACATAAGGTCAATGTCATGGCCTTCAAACAGTCCAGATCTCAATCCAATTGAAAATCTTTGGTGGAAGTTGAAGAAAATGGTCCATGACAAGGCTCCAACCTGCCAAGCTGATCTGGCAACAGCAATCAGAGAAAGTTGGAGCCAGATTGATGAAGAGTACTGTTTGTCACTCATTAAGTCCATGCCTCAGAGACTGCAAGCTGTTATTAAAGCCAGAGGTGGTGCAACAAAATACTAGTGATGTATTGGAGTGTTCTTTTGTGTGTTTGTTTTTCATGATTCCAGAATTTCTTCCTCAGAATTGAGTGATTCCATAATTTTTTCCCTCTGCTTGGTCTGAAAAAAATTACCCTTACTGAGTACCACATTTTTAATCTGGATTTCTTTTAGTATTTCTTAAAGCCCTAAAATTGCCATTTGAAATGACTTTAGCTTTGTGCCATGTCTGTGATCTGCTTTTTTCAACAACATTAAACAACTGAATGAACATCCTCCGAGCCCGGTGATTCCATAATTTTTGCCAGGGATTGTACATTGATGATCTATCTTTAGAATAGGTCATCAATTTCTGATTGGTCATGGTCCCACACCCAGCAACCCCGGCGATCAGCTGTTTTTGGTGTCATTGGCTGCTGGCTGAAAGTACTCGCTTGCCGAGCTGCTCCGTCTACTTGCAGTGACTGGGGCTGGGTACTGCACATCCGCCTTCTATTCAAATTAATAGGAGGTGGATGCGCAGTACCCTTCTGCAGCCACTACATGTAGATGGAGCAGTTTGGCAAGTGAGCACTCCCAGCTGATAGCAGTTGCTGCCGATAACAGCTGATTGGTAGGGGTGCTGGGTGTCAGACCCCAGCCGATCAGACATTGCTGACCTATGCTATGGATACGCCATCAATGTAAAAGTAGTGGACAACCTCGATAATGATTACACTCCATTCTCATTCTCTATCCTGTGGCATCCTGACTGTTTTCTTCGTGATGACTAATGACTGTATGAGCAAGTCTATGTATGACCATTCTGAGGAACCATGATTCAGAAGATATCCCATCTAGAACGGTATGCTCATGAATTAAAATGCCAATTCTAGAATGACAATTTTGACTTGGCTTGACCAGGTTAACCTCCGTTACTCTGGCTGATTGCTGTATGTCAGACTCTTAAAGGGGTTGTCAACTACTTGGACAATCCCTTCTTAATCTGAATGTTTGCCCCCCGTAAAAACACTTATACTCATCCTCAGTGCCGGTGCAGTTCCAGCAGTGTTGGCATTCGCATTTCCGGGGTTCACATAAGATTGTTACGTCAAATGAGCCCTGCATCCGATCAGTGACAGCTTTACTGTCTCCGCCTTCGGACGTATAAGTAATCAAGACGAAGCCATGGCTGGGGCTGCTGTCTGACTTCCTCTTTGTTTCTTAAACACCCGAAGGCGGTGCCAGTGACATCAGCACTAATTAGGGCTCACATGTCATAGCAACCTCATGTGAGCCCCTGTAACGCAAGAGCCAACATAGCTGGAATGGTGCCGGTACTGGAGGTGAGTATAAATATTTTTATTTTAAAGGGGGCGAACATTCAGAATGAGAAGGGGTTGTCCTAGTAGTGGACAACCCCTTTAAGAGATTGTGTGATATATGTGATTTCAAATGGATACTTGACAAAGCAATATACTGTATGCTTACAGAGACAATGGAGAAGATGGAGAAATTAAATTTTCCATCTTCTCCACACCTGTGCTGCGATTGTCTCATGTGAGACAATCGGATCATACTAAGGTGACAATCGGATAAAACTCTGACAGAGCTTGAGCCGAGTGTCATTAGCATAACCGGCTTGATTTTCCTGTAAGATGTGCGTCGGCTCACCAGGGTGGTATAAATGTGTATACCTGTGTCCGTATCAGTATAATACTGTACCTGTTATAAATAGATTTCATCATTTGCTGATCATGTCTGTGACCAGAACCTGTCCAGATGTGTGAAGATTTCTTCCAGGGATGCTCCTGAGAGATAGAAAAGGACAGGATCTAGTGTGAGTTGTGTTGGACGCTGCTGAGAAGTTAAGTCACAGTCGTCAACGGTACCATTTACCTACTGGAGGGACCCTGCATCTGCCCGTATACACCGATTGTTTGTCTGGAGCAGACCTGGGTTGATAAGAAAATTAAGACCCACTGTGCTACAGGGAGTAAGCATTCACGCGCCTCACTACACTCTGGTGCCAAAACACTCAAGGCATATTGACTGTTTCAGGCCGTGCTTATTGCCAAAATCAGCATCCTGAATTTACAGATTTGCTTCCACATTTCCTGTTTGTTCCGTAATTAAGAATCCTAATCCACACCTAGGTGCCGACATGGCATGCAAAGGACTTCAGACCAAATTTGAATTTTTTTGTTTCAGGAGAGAGTTTACATAGAACATTATACTACAGCATAATTGTTCAACTTCGATTGACTTAGTTTACGGCTAAATAGTCGTCACAGTTGGTTAACTTTTAGGGTATTTTCAATATAGCTGTACTGCAGGAGAGCCCATATGTTACATTCATATAATTGTCCCAGTTCCCAGGGTATAAACAGGTAACAGGCAGCCAGTTTAGTCAGGCATGCCAGTAGGTAGATTTATAGAAACTATAGTAGGTACAGATTGTTTGGGTGCCACCCTGTACAGCACAAGTGTCTCAGCCTCCTGGTTGAATGTCTGTATAAAGTTTTGAATGTTTTCTATTTTCTGATTGAGTCATCCACATAGCAAAGTAAAATAACTATGGTGAGTGAACTGTGTGGACGTCCATTTTCTTTCCCGTGACTTTGCTGTATCCTGAAGAACACACGACTTACACTCTCGCATGAGAAAATATACACCAGTGTGAGGGTACCCTTAAAGGGAAAATGACAGCGGATATATGCTGCCCAAACCACGGGCAGAATGTATGAGACACTGGCTGTATTATTTCAGATATGTATATTTGACTCGGAAACGCTGCATAGTTTAGAGAAAAACATACTATAAAAACGGTCCGGGGTCCAAGCTGCACAAGAGACTAGTCACCAGTGGCTTCTCTCTTCCCTGCTGACAAGGATTGACAGGTCTTTCCCTATTGCCACACAAAGGGAGAGAACTGTCACTCAAGGGAAGCGGGTGGTGAGAAGGCGCTGGGTCCTTCCATTTCGACTTGATTCCCGACCGACTCTGAAAGTATGTTTTTTTCGGAACACCGCAGTGTTTCAGAGTCAAATATACCTGACTTAAATTATACAGCCAGAGTCTGATACATGCTGCCTATTGTTTGGGCTGCATGTACTGTATCTGCTGTCATCAGATCTATTTTAGCCATTTCTATGATATATCTCAGGAAGTATGCAGAGAAGAACATAGCTCTGCACCTACATGAATTCGCTTGCTACATTTCCTGGCCTTTAGACGTCAATGTATTGTAATAGTGCAATTTCTGGGTTTTTTTGTTCCCATGGCTACTTCATTTTGCATAGCCAGGAAAGTTTCCCAGAAGTGATATTTTTAAAGTTGGCAAGTTATGGGCGAATTTGTTTGCTAAGCAGAATCCCGGTGACGGAGTGCAGTGTCTGATTACAATATGCTGTGTGTGTGTATAAAGTCTGTTCCTCAGCTCCCAGAAGATAAAGCACCATGAACCTGATTACCAGCTGCATCTGCTGATCTTCTGCAGCCCCTCATGCTCTGCCTGTGTCATTTGAATGAGGGAGAGCAGAAGGACAAAATGAACTGCTTGGCAAGCCCAGACGAAGAGCTTGGCATAGGAGACATGTGCATCCAGTGCATTGGATGACACAAGGGCCAATTTACCCAATCGCAATAGGCTCGGAAAGAGCAAGGATCATAACTCTAGTGTGCTGCATGGCTGAAGGCCTCATTAGGATGGGTGCCCTATGCAGTCGGCAATCAATAGAACAGCAGGTCTGCATGTTATCATCTTCAGCCTACGCAACAAAACACAACCTAGGGAGTTGACATTGCAGTGAACTTCACTGAATTGAACAAAGAAGGTCTGAATCCAAATGATGTGAAAAGCGGTGTTACATGTTATTGGGGGATTTGTGCCTTAGGAAATGCCATATAGGTGTTAGCAGCGTAGCAGAGCTGAGTTGGTCTGTGCTGCCAAGGTGCTACAATCATTCTAGCAAGCAATGATATTACGTTACACTTTTTCAGAGCCTTATTGCAAAGTACAAGGTAAAAGCTAACCGAGCTAATTCCAGCTCTGCTACATCATTTACTAAGTGCAGCCTCGCGCTCGACGCTTTCATCCCTGTCGTAAGTTAATGCTTTGTATCGTTGGCTCACAATAGCCCACAGACCCCATACCACCAGTAGCATTTCAAGTAAAAAAGGCTATGTTACTCGCACATCGCCAACCAATTCTTTGTTTCAGAGCCGTGTTATAGTACAACAAGCACTAACTGCGAGGGATTGATGCCCACTGAGTATAAAAATGAAGGGCTAGCGTGGGCGAATATAGCTGCTTACGTTACATTGAAGACTGAGGATGTAGCTGTAAGTGAATGCAGTATGCAGCCATTCCCCAAAATGATCACACTGGCTATTGCTGTCATCTTGTTTTATACACATATTGAAAAAGAGAATTTTGACTATAGTCAACATGTACTGTTCAATTTGAGGGGTAATACAATACGGGATAACAAAAACAGTATACCAAACAGTCAAATCTGAAATATTCCATATATGATATATGAAATATTCCATTATATATGTAGGCACAGACATGAGAAGTAAATATTTCTTTACATGCCTTCTCTGAGGGCTTGTTCACATGAATGTATTTTCATTGTGAGTGAAAAAATAGACAGCACTCGGACCAATGTTATCCCATGAGGCCGTGCAGAAGGCCAATTTTTTCCACTTACCGATTCTGCGCGTGAAAAAAATCCCAGCATGCACTATTTCTTTCCATAAATCAGATGAGACTCACCCATTCAAGTCTATGTGCAAAATAATCAAATGCCATACGGAGCCAAAGTTTTTTGCAGATAAATTTTAATTCTTTAACACACAACCATGAAAAACTCTGTAAGAAGAAAAATTCAGTTTGTGTTTTCTGGATCATGCTATATTCACACATCCATATGACATGTCCATGTGCTGTCTGTTTCTTTCTTGGACAACACACTAACCTATAGAGTTTTAATTGATCCATATACACATCAATATTAAAAACTGATCTGTGTCTGTGGTTCGTGAACATGTCCTATTCTCATCAGTTTTGTGGATCAGTCTTGGCTTGAAATAGACCATATAGGTCGAAACGTTGCTGCTGTGCAGGCATTGCAGGACCTTAGGTATCCATGGTTACGACCACGGACAATTAAATAGCTAGTTGCTGGTGGGCATAACCATGGATACTTTAGGTCCAGCAATGGCCTGCACTTGAGGAAAGAGACATAGCGAATCAGAAATACTATACAACATTTCTAATTGGAGGCATTTGCTAATATTATTATTATTACACCTAATACATATTGGGATAGGATCTTGTAGATGGGAATACCCCTTTAAGCTTTATTTTAATTTCTGTATATGAAATAAGTGATCTCTTTCCCAACACAATGTAAGAATCCTAAAGAGGAGTTTAATTTCTTTTCAGACATTTAAATAGACGCCTTCTCAAAAATCAATAATATTATATAGAAAATATATATATGACAATGAACATCTAAGTGGATTAGATTTTAAAGTGCCAAGCAGCTGACATTTCAGTAGTTTGTCTTTGTTTAGTAGTTTAACTTCATAAAGTCAGTATTTTTAGAAAGCAGTCATGATTAAGTAAGGTGGGTCGGTAGGTAATGACTATCGGTCAGATACAAGGTAAGGCTCGTACACACGACTGTATTTTTGGTCCGAGTGCTGTCCATTAAAACAATCGGACCGCAATCGCATGAATGTTATTTTCAGATGAACTATATTTTTCACTGGCTGAATCTGTGTGTGAAAAAATCACAGCATGCACGGTTTTCCTAGGTAAATTGGATGAGAATCATCCATTCAAGTCTAGGGGTGCGAGAAAAAAAAATCGGATGCCATACGGAACCGCAGTGTAGTATCTGATTATTCAGATACATTGCAATTCTGTACAATTGGAAACTGTAAATGGTCCTGTAAATGATTAATAGCTGATAATGTAAAAAACTGATTGTATACGGACTGCACATGAAGGACAGTGAGAAAAACATCGTCACACTTTTGTGAATTAAACTTTTCTAAATGGTTGTGTGAACCTACATTGAGTATTGCGAGCAATGGAATCTTTGTGTGAAATGTTTCAATACAAAAGTAAAGGAATGAAGTAGAGAATTACTGTTGTGTGAGAAAAAAATCATGAACTGTACAGAAGATGTTGTACATTATCACTTGACACTGATGCACTAGGTCTCAAAATTAATCAGGACATATTGTATATGGCATTTTTTAAACATGTCTAACTTTATCTATATTTATTCCAAAAGTTTGTAGAAAAAGGTAGAGCAAAAGGTTCATTCTTCTATACAGTCATGTATTGATATGGGAGAATAGACCCCTTTCTATACCTTTTTACCACAATGTTGGAGGGCTGCCATTTTTTGCTTATTAGTATGTGTATTTTCATTAAGGATCCCTGGACTTGCATCTTTTTTTCGGTGCTGCCTTCTATTCTTTTTACTTAATTGAGATGAATGAATATATTAAAGTGGAAGTCAATTCTACACGAATCCTTCAAATTTTTCAGTAATTTTCTTTCACATGAAGTCAGCAAAATGGCAACCGCTGGAAGCCATTTTACTGGACCATGAAGAGACATCAAAAGGTTACAAAAAGAAACAAAAAACATATACTCACCTTACTTCTCACCTCTCCGGAACCTCCGTTCCTCACTGTCATCCATCTAATTCTAGTCACATCTTATCACTGCCATGAGACTGAATCCTCGGGTCACTTCATGCTAGACCAGGATTCCTGGCTCTGGCTGTGATAAGGCCCAGGACAGTTCTACGCATATGGGCGCATAAGAACTTATGTGTGTTTGCACAGAATTCTCTATGCCTCATCAGAACTGGAAGTCCCGACCTGGCGTGAAGAAGCACATTTAGTGCTCGCGGCGGTGATAAGAAGATGAGGCAAGGATCAGATGGGTGACGGTGAGGAGCAGAGTGGCTGGAGAGGTAAGCAATAAGGTGAATATAAGGTTTTTTTTACCTTTCTTAGCATTAAAAGGGACATTCAATTCATGGAGAATTACTTATCTGTGAATCGGGAAAACCTGCATAAATAGGCAAATTCAAATTTTGCTTGATCTGCTCATCTCTAATTCTCAACATTCTTCTCTTTTTAAGCCAGCAGAGCACACTTTGTGTCCATACAACCAGTGATTGTTGTCACACTGCTACATCACAAATCTTGATAATGAGAAAAATCCCAAAGTGTTGTATTTCAGTAGCATCACATTCAATATAATTAGCTGCAAGTGTAATGCAGGTGCCGGGATGCAACGCACAGAGACACAAGGTGAGAACAGTAAGAGTTGAATATGAACAGTTTATATATATATATTTAACAGGTACGCTGAACAAGGGATTGCAACAAGGGTAATAAACAGTAATTTGAAGTATTAGCAAAATGCGAAGTCTCTCAAGGTAATGTGGTGCCCTAGATCATGGGAGACACCACGTGAGTTCTTTAACTGTGCATATGCCTCTAGCGGGGGTCACCGGTTATTCCCGCTAGGCCGTGAGTCTTTTTCCAGATAAATTCAATTAGGTCACGTTGAGCTTCTTTAGCTCCAACCGTTCCCCTCCCAACCTGAGTACCTAAACCCAATTGTCCCCGGTATCGTGAGTGAACAGTAGAAGTGATGGCCCTGTTCACGTATGCAGCTCCTCTGCTTTCGCTGGCGTGACTTTCCTGGGGCAGCCGTCTCTCAAGTCCTCTCTGCTTGGCTGTTGGAGGCAGTCTCTCAAGCCTTGGGTAGGGGGGTCCAGACCTCATCTGTCGGCGGGCGACGTCGGGTTCTGCGAACTGACTCAGCACCGCAAGCAGGTTCCGAGTCTCCTCAGCAGGCACAGCACTCGGGTCACATCTGTGAGGGATCCGGAGCTCTTCTACTGGTGCCCGACTGTGGCACCTCACAGGCCTCTGGCTTAGGCCTGTCACGCGGGGCTTCTCAGCACGCAGGGAACACGTCTGCTCCTTTCTGCTGCTTGGCGCCAAAGACCCCTCAGGTTTGGTGCGCTGGCCTCATATCTCCCGGAACTCCTTCCTGGAAGTCACCAGATCGGGTCCAGCGTCTAAATCTGCTCTCCCTTCAACTTCCCTTGCATATCTTGGTTCCATTTGACTGTGTCTGGCCAGCAGATGGCAGCCTCTCTCCATCTTTGAAACATCATGTAGGAATTCCCTTACAAGCTCTCTCGCCTTTGCTACACAAGTTCAGCAGCAGGACTTTATAGTCTTACATCACACAGACACAAGTTATCATTTAACCCTAGCCTAATACTTGTCTCCTCCATTGCTCCTCCTCCTACCTCATTGCTATCAATTCTGAAATTCACCATTATTCATTCATCAGCAGTCTTCAGTTTTTATGTTTTATTGATGCTAGACATGAATCAAGCCACATTGGATAGCCAGCTAGGACTCTGTGTAGAAAGTAATCAGAAGGTTAGAATGACCATGGAGGCAATTGTGTCCTATGCAAACTTAAGCTGAGCTCCACTGAAAGATATATATTTGTATTACACTTAGTGAGCTCTGAAGTCCGAAAGGGCACTCTTCAGCACTTCACTTCTCTGGATCTTCTGCTAACAAGACTACAGACATCTCCACCATTACCTCGCTGTATCAATTTCTCACTAAATCCAATGTAATACAATATCACTATATTCTACCAAAACCAATGAGAAGCTACAATCCACATCACAACCATAGGGTGGCCACACATATAGAATATACATTATACATCTTGTGTCAGGGCATGACATAATAACGTTTCTAAGCTGGTCATCTCACATCAAACATCTTAGGATGTGTAAATATATGTATTTGTGCATGTATATGTAAATGTTAGTTGTACACAAAGTAAATAACAATGCCGTATATGTTGCTATTTAAATGATTTGAAAGCCTTACATCATACTGTATAATCTCACAACCAGAGCCATTTCAGGACCATGGAAAGCAGCATCTTATACTAAAGAGAACCTGTGAGGCTATGTGCCCACGATGCAGAAATGAAGCAGAAAATTTCTGCATCATTTCTGCATCTCCCTGGAAGAAAAAAACGCATGCAGATTGTGCATGCGTTTTTCCTGCAGAATACATGCGGATCCACATGCGGGTTCACATGCGTTTCCGCATGCAGATTGACAAGCACTTTCCAGGCGATAGCATCACTTGGAAAGTGCTTGACAACTAGGTCACACTATATAAATCCATGCAAACGGCATGGATTTATACAGTGTGAACCGTAAAAATTAAAACAAATAAAGCTATACTCACCCCCGAGGCCCCGGCGTGGCTGCAGCGCTGCTTCCTGGCCCCCCATATAATGTCCCCATCCTGGCCCCTTTATCTAATGATATCCCCCATCCCTGGCCCCTTGCTATAATAATGTCCTCCATCCTGATTCCTTTATTTAATAATATCCCCCATCATCTTGTACACCTTCTTGTAATAATGTCCCCCATCTAAGCCCCCTTCCTATAATAATGCCCTCCATCCTGACCCCTTTACTTAATAATGTCCCTCATCCTGGGCCCCTTCCTATAATAATGTCCCCTTTCAAGGCCCCCTTCCTTTAAGGGATGCACATCCAGGTGAAATAGATGCTAGTGTTGACGGGTCCCTCTCCTAAAACGGTCCAGTCATGGTCGCACCCTCTGCGACCACAATCATTATGTGACAGGTCCATGCACCGCCTCAATGACTGAAAGCAAAAGGTTGCAGGGAAAATAAAACTTCATTTTTTCTTTGCTGCCACTGCTCCAGTAATCCGGCAAATCAGTATTTAAATGCTCTTTTCCTGCAGATTACCCCTATATCTGCATGTATGTATAATCATTCATGGATGGGACAGGTTCCTTTAAAGAGCCATCATAAAAATATTATTGCAACTATTAAGGTGAATGAATATAAATGTTAGTAGAACTCGATCTATATTATGAATAATATTCATGTTCCACAATTTTCTAATATACTTCAATTATCAAACATTCATCAATCTGAAGATGTCCACCCAATTCTGGATCTCAGCAGCTCCACTTCTAGTGCTCGACACAGGTTAGTGTTTCCGCCATTAGTGCTATGTGTGAAGATGGCTGACTTACTCTCTCATTTCTATAGCTCAGCAAACCTCTTATCTGTGCATTGGATGTAACACTGAAGGAGCCCCCTTCCCACATAGCAATGATGATGTGTGACACAGGAAAGGCTGTCCTGCATAGAGATCAAGCTGGAAGCTGCACTCCGGGACCTGGAACATTTTATTATTCTCAAATTGAGGCAGCTTTAATAATTAAAGCTTATTAGCAAGTTGTATAATTTGCAATTTTTAATGATATTTTTTAGCTGGACAACCTCTTTAATGTTATGACTGCTCTGTGAATAATTTAGGTTTAGAGACCCTTTAACATTCTTTGAGTTTATTTTTTCTTGAAATCCCTCTGTTGTAATTTACAGTAGCGTGAGACCTAGTTAAAGGTTCACTCTGTCTTCCGCATTAAGTTTGTCCTTGTGCTCTGTGTTTTTCTTCCTTCAGAAAGTAGCTTAGGGCATTAGATATTATAACTTCTGGTGATTATTAGAGCCAAAATCTATTAATGAAGGCGCTGGCCATGTTTCAGTTACAGGCTGTGGGGAATGGGATGACTTACATGAGATTGTAATTTAGATTCTAGTCTTGTGTGACCTAGAAATAGGAGAAGCCTCACCCCTATAAGACCTTCCCATTAATCTGCAGTCCCACCGCACGTGGCCACAGAGGAAGTAGGACAGAAGTGACTTTGAGGTAGGAAGGACACCTTGCACAAAGACATACTTTCTGTATGAATTTAATTGTAAAATATAAGGTTTTTATAGTCACACTACACTTTATGAAGTCACATTCTTAAAATATATATATGAACATAGTCTAATTATTGGAGAACGCTTTTTTTTCTAACATAATTGGAATTCTCTAAAGGGTTAAAAGAAATATGTTTTTATCACACATATAAGCTTTTTTTCCTTATATATGCCTGACTCATTGCAACTTAAGACATGATAGAAAAGCTTATTTCAGTGGAACCATTTCAATATTTTGTGACTGCTTTCGTAACTGCACTCAATGTGATTGAGAATTATGAATCACGGATGAATTATTTTGATTCAGCATATTAGGAGAAAACTATAGTACATTTTTCTACTTTTGAAGGACTTTTAGTCATGTTTAATGTACTTGATGGAAATTATGCGCCAGTCTCACCCCAAGTTCCTGAATTTAAAGGTGCTTGCGCTCAGTCTTGAAGACGTGTAGACTATCATGTTACCTGTAGAGACTCGCCTACTTTGAGCTGCTTGGCAGTGTACCCAATGTGTAATTTGTGTTATATATTACTATCATAGTTATCAATAATGAAATTCTTCAGTAGATAAACCTGAGTTTGAGATAAATTATTGGTTACAAAATACTGTATTTGAAGTGTCCTACACCAAATTTGATAAGAAGTTGAGTCTTGAAGGCAGAATTTTGGGGTAGAAAGAAATCTGCTGCTAACTTAAGTGAGGTGCTGTGTCTAAAGGATCCCCATGTTCTTTAAAAGTGACCTTCCATAAAGAAGTTATGTATAACCTGTTGGCTCTCCAGATGTTGTTCCTGATATTAATGACTTATTGACATCTGGACATGAAAGCAATGTCAGCATCGAAAAGAAGTCAAACAGACCCGTGAATCAAAACCAGAAGTCAAATCAAAATGGTGAAACAAAAGCAGAGTTAAAAGGTATTAAAACTTCAGCATCCACAGAAGGATGACAAATTCAAGAAGCAAAAGGGGAGGAAAGATCCTGGAAGCAGGGTTACCAACAGTCCAGAAACTCCGGGACAGTCAGTAAAAATAGGGCACTTTTTTTGCCCTGCCCGTAAAGAAATTTGAAGTTTCCATGATTTTTTTGAGGCTGGAGAAACTTATACTTATTTTTTTTTACTGTAATTATTATCGTGTTGCAGCTGAATGCAGCTGATGGCTACGTATAAGGATTATGGGCTGTAGACCTGTATCACTTTTAATCATAATGATTTATTATTAGTGATGAGCGAGCACTAAAATGCTCAGGTGCTCGATGATCGGGTCGACCACATTGGAATACTCGGGTGCTCGACCCGAGCATCGAGCCAAATGTAAGTCTATGAGAAACTCAAGCATTTTTCAGGCGGCTCCCCCGGCGGTCTGCAGAGGGCCTAAAAATTGGCCAAATCGATGGGAACAGTGCTCAAATGACATGGAAACAGCATGGGGAAGACCCCTGTAAGCATTTCTGACTCCCAGGTCACTTCTGTCAACAATGTAGTCAGAGGTATTACGCCACTTTTACGGACTCACAATAAAACATACCAAAACGAAACCAAAATGGATTTTCCTGGGAAATATGTTAAGGAACTTCCTTTCCAGGGTAATGACTTGTATATAAAGCAAAATAAATAGCCAAAAATAAAAATGCTCTTCCACACCTTGGGTTATGTTCACACGTAGCGTTTTTGATGCGTTTTTTCACTGTTGCATTGCTTTCAATCGTGACAAATGCATTCACCAGGAAATGTCATTTTAACATTTTACAACCTTATCTGGCCATGTGCTGTGTGAGATATCATCAGACACATCGTGTTTCATTTATGAAGGAGGGACTCTGAAAGTCACAAAGCCTATTTTTTTTGGGCCATGAGACGGCCTTTACTATTCTTAAAGGGCCAGCAGAGTCAGTCCTCGCTATTCTTAGAGAGCCATCAGCCAGCTATGTTTTATGGTTCCCAATACTAAAGAGTGGCTCTCCTATACTGTTATTGCGAATGCAGTGAGTTCCAGGGCTGCCCAAAATTTGGATGCACCCCAATACCGCTTTGAAAATTTGGATGCACCCCAGTACCCCTTTGAAGAGACTTAGAGGATGGCCTCCTGAAAACAATGTTCCCATTATTAGGAAGTTGGTTTCCCATTGTGTTTGCCTATGCAGTGAATGCAAGGGTTGCCAAACATTTTGAGGCACTTTAATGCCCCTTGGAAGAGACATGGAGGTCAGAGGGCCTCCTCAAAACAATGTTCCCAATATTAGAAAGTGGGTCTCTCATAGTGCTGGCCTATGCAGTGAATGCAAGGGTTGCCAGAAATTTGGAGGCACTCGAATGCCACTTGGAAGAAATGTGGAGGAGGGCCTCATAAAAAAATGTTCCCATTAGAAAGAAGCGGGCCTCCTATACTTGTAATGCCCATGCACTAAGTGTATGGGCTGACAAACATTTACCCCAAGGGGGTATACATGAACATACTGTGTAAAAAAATTTTTTTACGGGCATCATAAACACCCTTTAAAAAAATTATGTGGGTGTTGCATTGTGGACCACGGTCACCCTGGTGATATGGTGGTGGAGGATGAGGAGAAGGAGGAGGACAAGAGCAAATAGCCAAAATCAGGAAGCATATACCCATGTCTGAGTGTGAAAAAGTGCATGGGAATACACCTCCCAAGAAAAGACACTGGATTTGAGTTTTTGTTACGCTGCTATCATTCGGTGGTGTTGAGAAGTCTGGCCCAATCCAGCCCTTGTTCATTTTTATAAGAGTCAGCCTGTCAGCATTTTCAGTTGACAGGCGGATGCGCTTATCAGTTATAATTCCACCAGCGGCACTAAAAATCCGCACTGATAAAACGCTGGCGGCAGGAATCACGGAGGACATTGGTACGGTCAGCAAGGCACTCCCTCAGCATCTTCCCAAACTTTGCACTCCTTGTGAGAGTACCCCACGCCTCAGGGCCAGTGTGATGGGAGGGGCTGAGAAAACTCTCCAAGAACTTTGACAGTGTTCCCCTGCCTCTGCTGGATTGAAGTTGTGTCTTTCTTGCCTGTACTCCTTGGTTGTCCAACGAAGTGTGCCCTCTGCCGCCAGCGTTTTCAGATGGGAATTTTTTTAATAGTTCTGCAACAAGGGCCCTCTGGTACAGCCCCATTATTGTAGACCTGTCTGCCTCATGAATAAGAGATATAAAGTTCTCCTTGTAGCGTGAATCCAGAAGTGTCTCCAACCAGTAATGACTGTCACCCAAAATTTTTGGAATGCGAGGGTCATGGGAAATGCAGCGTAACATAAACTCAGCCATGCGTGCCAGACTACTAACAGGCAAGACTTCCGTGTCCTCACCAATAGGATGACTGACCATGCTCTCCTCCTCCTCCTCCTCCTTTCTGTCCTCTTGCCATCCACGCTGAACAGACGGTATGACAGTTGTGCAGGTAGTACCGTCTATAGCGCATGAAACTAGCTCCTGTCCTTCCTCCTCTTCC
This sequence comes from Phyllobates terribilis, assembly GCF_046119375.1. NCBI lineage: Eukaryota > Metazoa > Chordata > Amphibia > Anura > Dendrobatidae > Phyllobates > Phyllobates terribilis. Next base: position 506,016,124 of record NW_027362762.1, read on the forward strand.
TCATTGTCACTCATTGTCACCCAATCCACGTTGGGATGAGATGAGGCTTGGCTGTGTGTTATCACCCTGTATGGTTCCTTGCTCCATCTCATCATGCTCCGCCTGCAATGCATCCTCTTTGATTGTGAGCAGAGAGCGTTTCAGAAGACAGAGAAGCGGGATGGTGACACTAATTATGGCATCATCGCCACTCACCATCTTGGTGGAGTCCTCAAAGTTTTGGAGGATGGTACATACGTCTGACATCCATGTCCATTGCTGAGGTCTTATGTGTGGAGTCTAAACTGAATACCGACCGCCTTATTGATGCTGGTACTCAACAACTGCCCTCTTCTGCTCTCAAATTCTTCCCAACATCTGCAGTGTAGAGTTCCAATGCGTGGGGACATCACACACCAGTCTGTAAGCCGGAAACTGCAAACGCTGATGTAACATGGCAAGGGCGGCAGAAGATGTAGGTGACTTTCTAAAATGGGCACACAGGCGGCGTATTTTAACAAGCAGATCCGGCAGCTCTGGGTAAGATTTGAGAAACCGCTGAACCACGAGGTTAAGCACATGGGCCAGGCATGGTACGTGAGTGAGCTCGCCTTGCCTCAGAGCCACCACAGGTTCCGGCCATTGTCACACATGACCATGCCTGGCTGTAGGTTCAGCGGTGTGAGCCACAGATCTGCCTGCTCTTTCCGAGCTGTCCACAACTCTTCAGCATTGTACAGTTTGTCACCTAAGCATATTAGCTTCAGCACAGCCTGTTGCCGCTTGGCCGAGGCAGTGCTGCAGTGCTTCCAGCTTGTGACTGATGTGGTCATATCGGAGATTGAGGCTGAAGAGGAGGAAGAGGCTGAGGAGAATGAGGTGCAAGAGCTGTAGACCGTGGGGGCAACCCTGATTGACCTAGGGCCCTCAATCCTTGGCGTCGGAAGGACGTGTTCCGTCCCATGGTCCGACTGGGTCCCGGCTTCCACTATGTTAACCCAGTGTGCTGTCAGCGAGATGTACCATCCCTGCCCACAAGCACTTGTCCATGTGTCCGTGGTTAGGTGGACTTTCCCGGTAACTGCGTTGTTGAGGGCACGACTAATGTTTTGGGACACGTGCTTGTGTAATGTGGGGACGCCACACCGGGAGAAATACTGGCGGCTGTGGACCGATTACCGAGGGACGGCCGTCGCCATCAGGTTGCGGAATGCTTCCGTCTCCACGAGCCTAAAAGGCAACATTTTGAGTGCAAGCAGTCGTGAAATGTGAGAATATAGTAGTGTGGCCTGTGGGACGTTTGCTGCATATTTGTGCTTCCGTTCCAAGGACTGAAGTATTGACAACTGAACGCTGCGCTGGGACAAGGACATGGACGTGCTTCCTGATGCTGCTACTATAGAATGTGCAACGACAGGTGCAGTGCAAGAGGCATCTTCACATGCACCATGGACAGGGGATTGGCTTGCATGCCACCCGCAGACACTGTTCCTGGACCCTGGGATTCGGCCCACAAAGTCGGGTGCTTTGCTGCCATGTGCCTGATCATGCTGGTGGTGGTCAGTCTGGTTGTTTTGCCACCCCTGCTGATGCTGAGCTGGCAGGTGGTGCAAATGGCCTTTTTGGGGTTATCGGCAGAGTCTTTAAAAAACAACCAGACTCGGGAAGACCTAACAGTTGTACTGGCAACTTCCTTCTTGTTGGTGTTACGGGGAACGGTTGACTGCTTTCTGTCTGCGGCCACCACACTGCTTCTTCCTGCCTGTTGGGGTGCTCTGACTCCCTCCCCCTGTGTGCTACTGTCCTCGCTCTGCATGTCCTCCTACCAGGTTGGGTCAGTTGCTATATCATCCACCACCTCGTCTGCCACTTCCGCACCCTGGTCTTCCTCCTGACTTTCTGGCAATTGTGTCTCATCATCGTCCACCTCTTGGGACATTTTCCCACCGTCGCCTTCGTGTGACCGTGGCTGCTCAAATATTTGGGCATCACTACATGCGATCTCCTCTTGCCCCGCTTCAAGTGGACCGGGCGAGAGGCCCGAATCTATAAATAGAAAAGTGAACAGCTCTTCAGAGTGTCCAAGTGTGGGATCAGTTGTCTCAAGGCACTCGGCATGGAGAGAGGAAAGAGGATCAGGGTGAGGAATATGCGGTCCAGACTCACTGTTATGATCTGCTAAGGAAGGATAGGGGAAAGCTGTCCCTATAATAAGACTAAGCTGAATCCCTATGATGTAGCAGGCTGCCTGTTCCTAGCGAACAGACCCGCCTTTGTCCTCGGCTTGTTTGAACGAAGACCTATAGTATAAGGGGCGGGGTCCTTAAAAGAACTAAGGACTGGGACAAAAATGGTACACCTCCTAAACAGAGAAATTGTTGCAGAGCACAAAAAGACAAACTGACAAAAAGGTAATAGAGGTCCCAGAAGGACCAAGCGAACTGACAGAGAAAGGCACAGAAGCACCTGGCTAGAGAAACAGTCAAACACTGAAGTCCAGCACAGCCAAAAGGGCGGAGCTGGAATATAAAGGCAGATGGTCACGTGACCGCAAAACGCAAAATGGAAAAACAACCAAGCAGGAGGGTTCTAACACTCACGGCTACTGAGACTTGACCGTGTGGAAGACAGGGTGGTGATGGTGGCTAAGTGACTGGAAGCATTATCCGCTATCCAACCAGCAACCTTTTGACACTGCTCTGGGTTCAGTAGTGGTGTCCCCTAGGAATTGGGACAGGAAGGTCGGGCGAGAAGATGTGGGTGTTTGTTGTGGCACAATTTCAGCTTGCCCACGGCTTTGTCCTTGGCCTCTGCATGCACCATCACCATCACGTCCAGTTCCCCGTCCCTTGCCACGTGCCTTGCCCATTTTAAATGGAGGACAGTATCTTCCATGCTCACTACAAATGACTGAGTTTGGAGCGAACTTATATGTGATCCGTGTGACGGAGAAAACAGAGTTTTAAATAACTGGCCTCTAGGTAACTAGTTTGAACAGCAAACTGGTGTCAATTGCTTCACTGACACACTGAAACAAATTTTTAATGGAGGCCAGAAATGGCAGTATTTTCTGAAAACGTATATGTGATCCGTGTGATGGAGAGACAGAGTTTTAAGTACCTGGCCTGTAGGTAACTAGTTTGAACAGCAAATTGGTGTCAAAATCTTCGCTGACACAGTGAAAAAAAATTGGAATGGAGGCCAGAAATGGCAGTATTTTCTGACAACGTATATGTGATCCGTGTGACGGAGAAAACACAGTTTTGAATAGCTGGATTTCTAGTGCTGTAATACGGAAAGGACCTGGCTGTATTCTACAGTGCCAACAAGCAAATGGCCCAGAAAAATGGTGTTCTCTGGATTTTTAAGCAAATAATGAGGATTAACATCCAAAGAAAAGTATTCCTTGTTCCTTAGACCTGGGCCTTTGTATAGAAATATCTAACAGCAGCAGAAGGCAGAATTGGAATGGAGCCTCTAATGCTGTATGCACTGCAGTCTGCTATATGCAGTGCCTGCCTGATATCTCTGCAGATGGATTAGTCCTCAGAAGGACTGTTTGTTGAGATGGATATGTGTAATGTGCTTGTTTTCTCCCTACACTACCTAATACACAACAAAATCTCTCCCTGACGCAGCAGCACCTCTCCCTACACTGCCTGATCGGAGAGTAGACTGACGAGTACAGCGGTGCCAGGTCTGATATAGACCTGATGACGCTGTGCGGCCAGCCAATCACTGTAATGCTACAACCACCATGGCTGTGGCATTACAATGAGTGGCAGGCAACTCCCGGCATGTTGATTGTTACTCTAAAGAGCGCCAAACATGCAGGGAGGGAACCCGAGCATCCACTCGAGCATCTCACAAGTACTCGGCGAGCTCCGAGCATCTCGAGTACTGAGATGCTCGGGCGAGTACCGAGTACTTGCGAGTATGCTCGCTCATCACTATTTATTATACTTTTTCAAAAATGTTCATAAAAAATATTGTCTGTATAAAGCAAGTAAATGTGAAGGTTAGAAGCAGTGACAGGAAAGTGAGACTGAAACTCAGTCAAGATTCAGGACACCCTTAGCTGTTCCATTAGGCCACGAGAAGTAGTTTATGTCTGCTTGCCATGGCAACCAGATGCTCAGGCTGCTAACATCATCGTCGAGCGCCCAGTTGCCATTGCAACGTAGCGCACATGTCAGCGACAAGTGAAGGAGCGACACCAGAGTGAGCAGGAGTATGTAACAGCATTATTATATGATCATCTTTTTATCGACAGCTTTAATTTAATTGAAGCTGGATTGAGAATTTTCTGTAGCCATATTCTTTGCGTATAATCACTGTGAGGTGGTAAATGCTAATTTAATGTTAAGAGTGTGTTTAGGGAATAGTTAAAAAAAGAGAAAAAGTAGGCTTTGCATTCTGTTCAGGGGGAAAAGGAGTTAATTCTTGCCTATGGTATAACATAACATTTCACTTGGACTTAATGGGGTAGGATTTTTGTTGTTCTTTTCATGGTGTTTCTATAATGAATAGAGCCTTGTCCTTTCATTCTGCTCGGTTGCCTTTGTATAAATCATGATTTGGCACAGATCGGAAAGGTCATCTAGCCACCCCATACGCTATGCGCTATCCAGCTCTATTATGTGGTGGGAGGTTACCCTCTGTATCACTTCATGATGTGGATGGGAATATGAAAGGCTATTAACCGCTCTTTGCCAGTAAGCGTCTGTATGGTGTAAATAAACAACTGTCAGGGCCCAATGATCCAAAGGAGGTTCTGAGCCAGTGTAGTGAAGTGGATAGATTCCCATTTACATAGATGGGATTTGTCTTCCAAGGGAAAAGCTCAAGTACTTCATTATATAAAAAGCATTAAGAATGTCTTGCTTGGTGTTTCTAGCATTTGAATAAATGAGCACATGGTTTATTATACCACAGAATGTGAAGACAAATCACTATTACTAATGTAGTATAGCAATACCATATTTCCATGTTATTACTATTTCATTAGGTAATCACTTAAAGGGAACCTGTCAGCACAATCCACTCTCCCCACCCCCCACCCCATCTGTTTGTATGGTCATGTTGTTCTCTGAAAAATGTCATCTACACCTTTACTTATGCAATTTGCTGCTCCCTCACTAAAAAAAATCACATGCAAATGAAGTTTAAATGCTTTGGGAGTGTCACAAGCCTCTAGCTTCCTAATTCTATTTCCCATCCAGCCCCACTTTACTATTCTTGACTGACAGCTCATTGACTTTGAAGTTAAGTCAGTGATCTGTCAGTCAAGTAGAGGAAAGTGGCAGTGGGTGCAAAATAGAGCGAGGGGGGCAGATACTTAGGAAGTTCTTTGCCACTCCTAGAGCTCTTGAGCCGCATTTAAAGGAACCTGATAGGTTATCCATTCCCCCCAGATCACCAGCATTTGTATATCCCTTTAGAAACTCTCTGTTTAACAATCCCTTTATACTGTTTCACACATTAACATCTTTTGAAAATGTATCTCTAAAGTTCATTTTTAATATGCAAATTAACTTTTTGACTAGTCGCTTGCGTGTTTGTTTCCCTAGACTAGTCGTCCACTTAGTATGTTATCACTGTGGGCGTGACAATATGATTTACAAGCTTTGGCGTCTCTGGCATCTGCACAGCTTTCTTTTCCACAGTTCATTGTGCCTTTGAAGCCGGGTGCATGCTTCCTGGCTTCAGAGGTGCACTACGTATGACCAGAGCAAGAGAAGAAGCCTGACGTCAACAGGGCAGCCAAAGATCAAACTCCTTCTTTGCTTCCGGACATGCGCAGTGCGCCTCTGAAGAAAAAAAGTATGCACCCAGCTTCATGGGCCTGTCAAGTTCCCTTTAAATCTAAATTGAAACAGCAAATTTTCAGTCAAGGAGCAGTAAATTGCATATATAAAGCCATGGATGACATACAAGCAACATACCCAGATTCCCTTTAATGTTGCACTGTGATTTTTAAATAAATAAATATATGTATGTATATATATATATATATATATATATATATATATATGTTATTGTACATTATGCTACCCCACACCATAATCCTGGAAGTGGTGTGACGTTCGCTCATGTATGCCTCTTCAGGGTGCTGCTTACAAGACTTCCAGATTAACCCTGGGTCAGGCTCATCTCTGGCACTACTGACTTCAGGCGCAATGCACCCGACAGGCACTGGTTAGAAAATCACCCTTAATATATAATTATCTAAGTTTCTGGGCTCTAAAAGTACAGTGACCTTCATCCAGCCCCGGGTAAGAAACCAGCTGACGAACTGCTATGTATAGCACAAGTTATCGGATGATTGCAGCTTCAAGTTCCCTAACAGGACTATTTAATACAGTGAGAAAAAAAAGTTTTTAAAAATATGAAAAAAAACCCCACAAAAGTTCAAATCAACCCCCTTTTGCCTCATTAAAAATAAAACAATTAAATAATTACACGTATTTGGTATCGTTGCATTCCTAAAAAAGCCCGATCTATCAAAATATGAAATAAATTAATTTGATCGGTAAAAGAAGTAACGAGAAAAAAAATCAAAATGCCCGAATTACGTTTTTTTGGCCTCCACAACATTGCAATAAAATGCAATAACAGGTGATCAAAACATCGTATCTACCCCAAAACGGTATCAGTAAAAATTTCTGCTCATGGCGCAAAAAAAGCTTTCACCCTGCCCCATATCCAGAAAATTGAAAATGGCGACACAAGCGAAATCTTTTTTTCTTACAAATTTCCAATTTTTTTTAACCACTTAAATGGAAAAAAAAAGCTATACATGTTTGGTTTTACCGTATAGTGAACATTGTAAATAAAAAAAAAACAATTTTTCACTTTTTTTGCAATTTCAACGCACTTGGAATTTTTCTTTTGCTTTCCAGTGCATCACATGATAAAGTGAATGGTGTCATTCAAAAGTACAACTCGTCCTACAAAAAACAACCCTCATACAGCTATGAGGACGGAAAAATAAAAAAGTTATGGCTCTTGGAATAAGGTGAGAAAAAACTAAAGGGTGAAAGCAGAAAATCAGAAGATCATGAAGTGGTTAAAGTTTTTGTAACATTCAGCAATTATATATTTTTTTCTAGTTAAGCAGAAATGCAATGCAGAACTGATATGTCTAAATGTAACCACAGTCTGATATTAAACAGTTTGGCAAGAACTTATTTGCAGACATTTCTTATAATAATAGATTTGCAGCCTTAAGCCATTTATTAATGAAATTCTCATGAAAAGAATGCAATGAAGGACCAATGCCCCCACCATTCCACCGAGTTAAATTCTACGATCCATTCCTCATTCCCCTGGCAAGCCCTCACTTAGATTACCGAGTGAAGACTTCCCACTATAGACCTTGTAACAATAGATGTTCTGTTCCCAATGGGACTCTCTAATTATAGATCATCTTTCATTTTTTTTTGTCCTAACAAATGAATTTGAATAGTGCGAAAATGTATTAATCAGCATGGACTGACTTGAATGAGACTTCTGTTCTCCCTCCTGTGTTACTAACGATTTTTATCACCTATCAAAACGTTTGCATAATGGCAGAATGATGGAGGTGTGTAGCTTAATGTGAGCCATGGAGCAGGGAGGCCATAATACAGTGATTATTTCTATTAAAACTAGTTTTAACTGTTGAGCAATGTCTTAAAAGGGACATCACACTGAAATGTGTTTAAAGATGCATATACAGTGGTGGCCAAAAGTATTGGCACCCCTGCAATTCTGTAAGATAATACTCAGTTTCTTCCTGAAAATGATTGCAATCACAAATTCGTATTATTATCGTCATTTAATTTGCTTGCAAGGAAAAAACACAAGAAAATGAAGCAAAATCAAATCATTGATCATTTCACACAAAACTCCAAAAATGGGCCAGACAAAAGTATTGGCACCCTCAGCCTAATACTTGGTTGCACAACCTTTAGCCAAAATAACTGCGAACAACCGCTTCCGGTAACCATCAATGAGTTTCTTACAATGCTCTGCTGGAATTGTAGACTATTCTTCTTTGGCAAACTGCTCCAGGTCCCTGATATTTGAAGGGTGCCTTCTCCAAACTGCCATTTTGAGATCTCTCCACAGGTGTTCTATGGGATACAGGTCTGGACTCATTGCTGGCCACCTTAGAAGTCTCCAGTGCTTTCTCTCAAACCATTTTATAGTGCTTTTGGAAGTGTGTTTTTGGTCATTGTCCTGCTGGAAGACCCATGACCTCTGATGGAGACCCAGCTTTCTCACAATGGGCCCTACATTATGCTGCAAAATTTGTTGGTAGTCTTCAGACTTCATAATGCCATGCACACGGTCAAGCAGTCCAGTGCCAGAGGCAGCAAAGCAACCCCAAAACATCAGGGAACCTCCGCCATGTTTGACTGTAGGGACCGTGTTCTTTTCTTTGAATGCCTCTTTTTTTTCCTGTAATCTCTATGTTGATGCTTTTTCCCAAAAAGCTCTACTTTTGTCTCATCTGACCAGAGAACATTCTTCCAAAACGTTTTAGGCTTTCTCAGGTAAGTTTTGGCAAACTCCAGCCTGGCTTTTTTATGTCTCGGGGTAAGAAGTGGGGTCTTCCTGGGTATCCTACCATACAGTCCCTTTTCATTCAGACGCCGATGGATAGTACGGGTTGACACTGTTGTACCCTCGGACTGCAGGGCAGCTTGAACTTGTTTGGATGTTAGTCGAGGTTCTTTATCCACCATCCGCACAATCTTGCGTTGAAATCTCTCGTCAATTTTTCTTTTCCATCCACATCTAGGGAGGTTAGCCAGAGTGCCATGGGCTTTAAACTTCTAGATGACACTGCGCACGGAAGACACAGGAACATTCAGGTCTTTGGAGATGGACTTGTAGCCTTCAGATTGCTCATGCTTCCTCACAATTTGGTTTCTCAAGTCCTCAGACAGTTCTTTGGTCTTCTTTCTTTTCTCCATGCTCAATGTGGTGCCAACACCTGTTAGATGCCACAGGTAAGTTACAGGTGCTGTTAATTACACGAATTAGAGAAGCATCACATGATTTTTCAAACAGTGCCAATACTTTTGTCCACCCCCTCTTTTAGGTTTGGTGTGAAATTATATCCAATTTGGCTTTAGGACAATTCTATTTGCGTTTTTTCATTGAAGACAAATTAAATGAAGATAATAATACCAAAGAATTTGTGATTGCAATCATTTTCAGGAAGAAACTGAGTATTATCTGACAGAATTGCAGGGGTGTCAATACTTTTGGCCACCACTGTAAGTAATTTAAATATCATTCACCTCCTCCCCAAAAATATTCATGATGGATTATTACTAAACTAGATGGTGGCCCGATTCTAACGCATCGGGTATTCTAGAATATGTATGTGGCTGCCCGGCCGCGACCGATTAGCAGAGCGGTGTTTAAATTTGGCGCCAATATTGCTGATTGGTCGCGGCCGGTGGCATCTCCCGGCTGCATCGCCGCTGACCTCCAAGCGGCTACCATCGGGAGATCAGCGGCTAGGGCCGCTGATCTCCCGACGGCAAGTGTGAAGGGAGGACCGGGGAGCAAGCGCCCATCATCTCCCGGCTGCATCGCCGCTGACCTCCGTGCGGCAGATGAGCCGCTAACGGCCGCCATCTTGTTCTGAAATCCCATGTCGCTGATTGGCCGTGGCCGGACCAATCAGCGACGCGGGATTTCCTGGACGGACGGACAGACGGGATAAGACGATTATATAGTAGATAATGAAATATTACTTGGCTCCATTCCCCATGTGTTATAAAATGTAAATGAAAAAGGTTGTTCACCTACAAAATGCTTAAAATAGAACTAAAATGAAAAGTAATATAAAGATGTGGCTTTTCTTAAACTAACACACAAGAAAGAAATCACAATGTAGGAAGATTACTCGTAACACAACAAAAGTCATTGAATTTGTTTAGTTAAGTGTCGAGATACACTTTTCTGCATTGGGATGTCTATCTTCATTGTGATTTCTTTGTTATTTTAAGAAAGGTTATATCTGTATAAATGTATATTGATATATATTATTGAGCAAGAGTTTTAGGCAGGTGTGGAAAGAATGCTAAAAAGTAAGATTTTTTTTATTAACAAAATGCAAAGTGAGTGAATAAAAATCGAAATCAAATCAATATATGATGTGACAACACTGTGCCTTCAAACAAACATATGGCATCAATTTCTCTAGTTACTCATGCACATAGTTTTTGAAGGAACTTGGCAGGGAGATTGCTCCAAACATTTTGGAGCACTAACCACAGATCTATGGATGTAGGATCAAGCAAATTCTATCTCTTCATTTTATCCCTGACTTGATAATGTTGAGGTCATGTCTTGGGGCGTGCCATATCATCACTTATAGGATTCATTGTTCTTAATGCTGAAGATATTTCTAAACAACATTGGCTATTTGTTTTAGTCAGTTGTCACATTAAAGAATATATTTGGAGCTAATCAAATGCATTTTTGATGCATTTTTGATACTACTGCTTGATATATAAGTATCTGCCTTTATATTTCAGCCTTGAGGTCATAATTAATGTTAACCAAATCCCCAACTCTATTTGCTGATATGCAGCTCCAAACTTGAAAGGATCCTCCACCATGCTTCACTGTGATCTGCAGACACTGAGTATTGTACCAGTCTAGAGCCCTTTAGCAAACAAACGGCCTTCTACTACAACCAGATATTTAAAATTTTCACTCATCTGTTCAGAGCACCTGCTGCCATATTTCTACACCCCACTTACAATTTTTAATAATGCACAGTTGACTTGCTTGGCTTTGTTTCCTTGTCAAAAGAATGTTTATGGGCCACAATTCTTCTATGGAGACCACTTCTGGCCAGAATTATCTGAATAGTAGGTGGGTTTAGTTGAGTCCCACTGGTTGCTGCTGGTCCTGAGTAGAGATGAGCGGTGTTCAACTAGAACTGTTCGCCAATCACAAATTCGAGCTGTTTTGGGTGGTGTTCGAGTCGTTCGACGAACGCGAACGATTTGCAAAAAATTCGGCTGTTCGAGGTTATGTTCGATAACTGTTTGTGCACCAAAAGCGTGTCCTGCATGTCTGGGGCTATTTAGAGCACCAATCATGCAGGGATTGTCTGCCACTCACTGTAATGCCACAGCCATGGTTGTGGCATTACAGTGCTTGCCCAAATCGATGGGAACAATGCTCACAGTGAAACATGAAAAGCCGGCAATTCAGCGCGCATACACCGGTACCCGACAATTTAGAACCGAAAGAATAGAGTATCACACATAGATTAGATACATAGAAACATGTCAGTCACATATATAATAAGTGCAGTGACAGTGTTGGTTACTGTAGTTGTCATTTAGTGTTAAAGGATTTATAAAAAAAAATATTAGTGTTTTCATGCACCGTCTCTTTAAAAAAGCCGGCTGGCAATTCAGCATCGGTACCCGACAATTTATAACAGAAAGAATATAGCATCACACATAGATTAGATAGATAGAAACACGTCAGTCACATATATAAGAAGTACAGTGATAGTGTTGATTACTGTACTTGTCACTTAGTGTTAAAATAAAGGATTTATTAAAAAAAAAATTGGCGTGGGGTTCCCCGTAATTTTAGTCTCTAGCGGAGGTTAAGCAGATGGCTGGGGCAGATGTTTGAAGCCTGGGAAGGGGGTAATACCCAGGCTACTAATATCAGCCCCCAGCTGAATACCTAGCCTTTACTAGCTATTAAAATTGGGGACCCCCCAAAAAATGACATGGGGTCCCCCCTATTTTAATAACTAGCAAAGGCTAGGCAGACAGGTGGGGGCTGATATTAATAGCCCAGGAAGGGTGCCATGAATATTGGCCCCCTCCCAGACTAGAAACACCAGCCGTCAGCCGCCCCAGAAATGGCGCATCCATAGGATGCGCCAATTCTGGCACTTAGCCACGCTCTTCCCACTGCCCTGTAGTGGTGGCAGTGGGATAATAGGGTTGGGGTTGATGTCAGCTTATAATTAGTGTTGAGCCACCCCCGCAGTGTTCGAGTTCGGTTCGGTTCGTCGAACACCCGTGTGTTCGCCGAACTGTTCGTCGAACTGTTCGTCGAACACCTTCGAACACCGTTAAAACCAATGGCAGGCAAACAAAAACACATAGAAACACATAGAAAACACCTTCAAAGGTGTCCAAAGGCTGACAAACTGCTCAGAAGACACAACTAACACATGGAAAAGTGACAAGTACATATAGTCATGAGAAAAGAAAAGAGGTGGAGGAGTAAAAGGAGGGGGAGACACAGATATAGGCATGTCATGCCCTTCTAAAATCCAAAAAGTGAGAAGCCGACACGTTCAGCCCGCTCCTGCCCGTGCCACCTCCGTGTCGCCGGGTTTGTGCCAGAGCCGCGGTGAACCCTGACGGCCAGCCCCCCTCTCCCAATACTGGTGCCTGTCCACTGGTGGGTCGAGCGAGCCCCCCTGTGGTGGAGGCAGCTCTAAGTTTTTTAATTTAAATTGTCTCTCTAATTTGAATGAATACACTTTAAATCCATTTACAAGGATCTATTGGAGGGCAAGTCTCATGCCAGCAGCCGCATAATTCCAGCTCCAGTAGTGTCCACTAAAGCTGCTGCAGTTAAAAAGCTTTTATAAGGATTGAGCTCGGCTGTCCACCGCAAGGCATCCTAGTGCCAGTCCCAGCCCCTATGCCTTGGGGTGCCTCCTGATGCTCTTCACTGAGTATCCCGTGGTCCCGAAGCATTTCCTTTGAAAAAATTAAGTGTCCAAACTACAGGTGGTGTAGCTTGCTTAACAGCCGGGATAATCCGCTGACTAGCAGACACTGCTACTAGGCACAAAGTATTTCCTGGGCTAGATGCAGTTAAAAATTTGTAAGTAGATACTCTCGTTGGATGCTGAGAAAGCATTCCATAGAGTCTCCTGGCACGCCATATATGATTCTCTTAAAAAGCTTGGGGTAGGGGTCTAGGGGACCCTTTTATAGCCAAAATCACGGCCCTGTATCACAATACGTCACCTAGGCTGAAGATAAATGGAACTGTAGCACCCTGAGGGCTCGGTTGCTACAGACGTATTGCACCTCACCCAGAGGTGTGATATCTCACTCTCAGGTAAGGATGGAGTGTGGATCAGGACCCGACACCTGCATGCATTACACCACATTGCCGAGGGGCAGGGCGACCAATATGCCCCTGAGATGGGCACGACAGTCCCTGTCCCTGGCTGGAGTGGGGGGAGGGAACACTGAGGAAGGGGAACCCTGTAGTGCAGGAGCAGGGAGGAAGCAGTTCCTGGGTGCATTGAGAAGGGAGTATAAAAGGTGGGCACCATCTTAGTTCAGTGCAGAGAAGTCTGAGCAGAAGTGGCAGGGAGCAGGGGCTCTGCATGAGCTCTGCTTCGGAGGCGGGCCTAGTAACAGAGGCCCAGGACTGCAAGAGGGAGAAGGAAGGAAGAGGAGCGGACAAGGCTCCAGGAACGAGGAATGAAGGGATCCCAGGGGTGCGGACGGGCGAGTCGCCACCGCACGCCCGAATCCACCTGCGTGGAGTGGTCAGGCCAAAGGGGGAGACCGGTCCCCGAACTAGTGGAGGCAGGAAATGACCCTCAGCTAGAAACCGGAGGCTCTGACATTTTATGTGGCGCAGCCCCTCGCTACACCCGCTAGGAAGGCACCACATAGGGTCAGGGAAACTGGCGCCAATTTTACCAAGAGGAGGCCCGAGGCAGCCGGACAGAAGTGTTGGTAAGAAAGGCCAGACAAAGGACACACAAAGGGGGTCCTGTGAAGCGCTCCAAAGTTATCTGGGAGTTGTCTGAGCCCCTCACCTGGTGAGCACAGTACGACGTGGGCAGCCGTTACCTGCAGACGTGGTCTGGATAATAAGAACTGTGAGTAAAGGCCCTGAACTGCATCACTGACTCCGTGTCCTTACTGCTGCTGCCCTGCACCATCACCCCCATCCTCCGCATACACTGCCCTGAGACTATACTCCTCCCGTGGGGAGTTATGCTACGCTCTGCTGCACCCACAACACCAGCCTCAGCGGTCTGCCCTGTAGCGGCGGTTCACTCTGACAGCAATCCACGGGTGGCGTAGTCGGACATTTAAACATCAAAACCACATAAATAGTTCCGCCACTGGTTTGACCACCCTGAGCCACGGAACCGGGTCGCCGCCACGAAGACTACAACCACCAGCATCCACCAAAAAGGGTCCGGCTCCGGGTGTCCCAAGGCCCAGGGGGTGCGTCAGAACATTTTCATCACCTTTCACAATCACCAATGGGACAAGGCAGGGATGTCCTCTGTCCCCTCTCTTATACATCCTAGTGACGGAGCACCTGCTCTCATCAATTCGCCATAACCCCAATATTAGGTGGATTGAGGTGGGAGGCACCGAGTACAAGTGCTCTCTATTTGCTGATGATGTCCTAGTATATATCACTCAATCACATATATCCATCCATGCTGTTATGGCTGAAATAGATCACTTTGTTACATGGTCAAATTTTAAAATCAATGCAGCGAAGTCTGAGGCCCTCGATGTCTCCCTCCCCAAATCCATATAGGATTCCATCCAGTCCAACTTTCCCTTTGCCTGGCCCTCACAGGGTATCAAATACTTAGGAATTCCTATTCATAGAGACCTCTCCCATCTATGTTATCTTAATTTTGGGCCCTTTATTGAACAACTCCATACAGACCACGGTTGGCAAGTTAGAACTGTAAGATTCACTACGTGAACCACTGGTGTTTTGTGGAAAAGCACATGTTCACTGCGTTCCAAATTATTATGCAAAAAGTGTTTAGGAGTGATAAGGGAAGAATTTGTTTGTTTGTCAGTTAAACTCACTGATGGTGATGTGTGTCAGGGCTCTTTATATCACTGTAAGCAATTGCAGACACCTGTGCTAATTAGTTTGGCAGCTGTGTCCAATGAAAGGCAAGACTACTTAAGAAGGCTGTCTCACATTATTAAGCAGCCTACATTTTCTGCCAAAATGGGAAAGAAAAAGGATGTGTCGGCTGCTGAGAAGCAACAAATTGTGGAGTGTTTAGGTCAAGGCATGACTACAATCAACATTGTGCGATGATCAGGATGAAGTGTCTTGGCAATCAAGAAGTATGTAGCTGATTCACAGTACACACGTGTGCGTGCTGATAAGGGCAAATTGAGGACTCTTTCCTACAGGCAATTACGTCAGGTTGAAAGAGCAGCGGCAAAAAAGCCTTGTCATAGCAGCAGACAAGTTTTTGAAGCTTCTTGTGCCTCCAACGTCCCCCGAACAACAAGATACAGGGTCCTTCAGAGGTTTGCAGCTGTGCATACGCCATCCTGTCGACCTCCTCTATCCACTTCACACAAGCAGAAACGGCTCCAGTGGGCCAAACATTACATGAAGACTGATTTCAAAACTGTTTTGTTCACGGATGAGTGCCGTGCAGCGCTCGATGGTCCAGATGGATGGAGTGGAGGATGGCTGGTTGATGGACACCCCACGCAAACACGGCTACAGCGCCAACAAGGAGGAGGTGGAGTAATGTTTTGGGCTGGAATCATGGGGAGAGAGATTGTCGGCCCCTTTAGGATCCCTGAAGGCGCTAAAGATGAACTCCATAATGTATGTGGATTTTCTCAAACAGCACTTCCTGCCATGGTTCAAGAAGAAGAACCGTGTATTTCACAGCAAGATCATTTTTCTGCATGATAATGCACCATCTCATGCTGCACATGAAACATCTGCATCTCTGGCTGATATGGGCATAAAAGGGGACAAACTTATGGTGTGACCCCATGCTCCCCTGACCTCTACCCCATTCAGAACCTTTGTAGCATCATTAAAAGGAGTGCCTATGATGGCGGGAGGCAGTTCACATCTAAGCAACAGCTCTGGGAGGGTATTCTGTCCTCATGCAAAACAATTGAAGCAGAAACCATCCAAAACCTGACAAATTCAATGGACGAGAGAGTTCAGAAGCTCCTTTCGAACAAGGGGTCCTATGTGAAAATGTAACATCACCTAGAATAAAGTTTTGAGTTGAAAACTGTTTGATTTCAGTTTCTAACAACCTGCTAATGCTTATAATTTCAAAAATGACCATTTTTTTGGTCTTTATTAAAATGAAAAGGTTGATCGAAAAGTTTGGGGGATCTAAGAGTGTGGCAACCCAGTAGTCATGATTACTTTGAATTCTGACAATATGAGGGTCATGCTGCAGGTAGTGCAGCAAGAAGGCACTTATGTGTCTTGCGCATCTCGGAGCCCCAAAATTATTTTCCGGGCTAGATGCAGCTAAAAATTATTATTAATTTTAAATCTGGTGAAGCTTTAGTATAGATGGCCTAATAGGATCAGTGCTGCACACTGCTACAAAGCCCAAATTATTTTCCAGTCAAGATACAGATAAACATGATTAGTAATTTTAAATCTGGTGAAGCTTATTATAGATGGCCTGATAGAATCAGTGCTGCACACTGCTACAAAGCCCAAATTATTTTCCAGCCAAGATACAGATAAACATGATTAGTAATTTGAAAGCTTAAAACGGTTGGTAGGGTGATTTTAACCAATCATCAAGCTTTTACTCTCCCCAGGATGACACAGGGGTAGAAAAGTCGTTTCGGATCCATGATTTGTTCATCTTTATGAACGTGAGTCTGTCTACATTATCAATGGAGAGCCGCGTGCGCTTATCTGTCAGCACACCACCAGCAGCGCTGAACACACGTTCAGACAGAACGCTGGCTGCGGGGCATGACAAGATCTCCAAGGCGTAAGTGGCTAGCTCCGGCCATTTATCCAGATTGGAAGCCCAAAAAGAGCAAGGGTCCAGTGACACAGTCGTGGCTTCAATGTTTACTTGGAGATACTCCTGTACCATCGTCTCTAGGCGTTGACTATGTGTCAGACTTCTTGTCTCCTGTGGCCTTGCAAAGGATGGGCTAAAAAAGTGGTGAAATGATTCCGCAAAATTGATGTTACCAGCAGATACTGTGGTTCTGTTACGGTTTGAGTGCTGAACACTTGACGGTCCCACGGTTGGCAAGTTGGAACTGTGAGATTCACTACGTGCACCACTGGTATTTTGTGGAAAAGCACATGTAAGATTCTGCAACAGTCTCTGCTGATACTCCTGCATGCGTGCATCCCTTTCTATGGCAGGAATAATTTCTGCAAATTTACTTTTGTACCGGGGATCTAACAGTGTGGCAACCCAGTAGTCAGGATTATTTCTAATTCTCACAATTCGAGGGTCATGTTGCAGGTAGTGTAGCAAGAAGGCACTCATGTGTGTTGCGCATCCAGGAGCACCAAGTCCCTGTTGTGTTGGTGGCGAGGTAACAATCATGCTTCCTTCCTCTGTCCTCTCCCCCCAACCTCGCACAACAGAAATGTGATCAAGGTCTCCCTCATCTGATGAGTCTTCCATCAGTTCGTCCTCCACTTCTTCCTGGGCTCCTGCACCTTCCTCACTAGTTTGGCTGCTACCATGCGCCCTGGTAAAACCATCTCCACCACCCTCACATGCCTGCCGCCTTGGTGCTGCCGACCGTCTGGACCTTGCAGATGTTAGCCCTTCCGCATACAACTCCTCCTCCTCTACTTCCTCCACCTCCTCTTGTGCCACCACCTGACTCCGAATTCTGTTTAACATGTGCTCCAGCATGTAAATCACCGGAATAGTCATGCTGATAATGGCATTGTCAGCACTAAACATCTTCGTCGCCATTTCAAAACTGTGCAGAAGGGTGCATAGGTCCCTGATCTGAGACCACTCCTCCAGCGTGATTTGCCCCACCTCTGAATCTCGTTGGCCCAGGCTATATGTCAGAACGTATTGCACCAGGCCTTGTCGGTGCTGCCACAGTCGCTGCAACATGTGCAGAGTTGAATTCCACCGGGTAGGCACATCGCACGGCGGAAGTGAGCACACAGCGACCGTGCCCTCTGCAGAAGGCCATCTAGTCTGGGATAGTGGGCTAAAAATTGCTGGACAACCAGGTTCAACACGTGAGCCATACAAGGCACGTGTGTGACATTGCCCCGGCGAAGGGCCGCACCCAGGTTTGCAGCATTGTCGCACACGGCCTTCCCTGGTTTCAGGTCCAGTGGAGACAACCATTCATGAAATTGGTTCTCCAGTGCTGACCACAACTCCTCAGCTGTGTGACTCACATTTCCCAGACATTTCAATGTAAAAACCGCCTGATGACGTTGAGCCCTACTGCCAGCATAGTAAGGAGGTGTGCAGGATCCCTTCTGCGCAGTTAGAAAGCTTGTGGCATGACCAGACAGGCTTTGGGTGCAGGTGGAAGACCGAGAGGAGGTTGAGGAGGCAGAAGCAGTGGAGGAACTTTGACATAAAGAGGATTGACGCACAACTCGTGGGGACGGCAAGACTTGGACAGCAGCCCCTTGTCCTGCTGTCACCATAGTTACCCAGTGCCCAGTCAGCGACATGTAACGCCCCTGTCCATGCCTACTCATCCAAGTGTCTGTGGTGAAATGCACCCTGTCACACACAGAGTTTCTCAAAGAAGCGGTGATGTTGTGTGCGACATGCTGGTGGAGCGCAGGCACACCTTTCTTTGAGAAGTAGTGCCGACTGGGCATCTGGTACTGGGGCACTGCGACGGACATAAGGTCTCGAAAATCCTCAGTGTCCACCAGGCGGAAAGGCAGCATTTCTGTAGCCAAGAGCTTGCAGATGGTGAAATTCAACCTCTTAGCTTTCTCATGGCTAGGAGGAAATGGTCTTTTACTTGTCCACATCTGAGGGACCGAGGGCTGGCTATTGTGCTTAGACGGGGTTGATAAGGGTGTCCCCGGCAAACTGCCGGTCTGTGAGGAAGATGCAGGCGAACATGTTAGGTTGCCTTGATCCAAAGGTGGTGCTATCGATGTCGGACAGCGCTCAACACCAGCTGGTGTTACCACCTCCAAAGAAAATGATGACCTGCCAATCACGCTGGCTGTTGCGGGTAAAGAGGTGGCAGGTCTGTGCCCCAAAACAGGTGTGACTGCTGTCCCCCCAGTCACAGAGGATGAAGAGGCCGCGGATGCACAAGATATGGCAGACGGTGATTGGCCCGGCCGGCTAGGCCGCATTGTAGCACACTGAGCTTCCCACTGCAACTTATGCTTCATGTCCATGTGCCGGTTCATGCATGAAGTACTCAAACTATGTATTTTTTGGCCTCTACTTAGCTTTTGCTGACAAATGTTACAGATAACACGAGTTGGGTCATCTTTATCGATCTGAAAAAATGCCCAGGCTATGCAAGGCTTAGCACCCATGCGACCTGAAGAGCCACCACGACTTGTGGTGAGAGGCAGAGTTGTGTTTGAGGATGCAGTTGTTGACGTGCTTCCAGTACTACGTCTCTGTCCAGGAAGGCGCAACCTGACCTCGTCGTCACTAGCATCTTCCTCCACCTCCTCTGCTGACCTCATCTCTTGGCTGACTGTGGGTTGACAGTAAGTGGGATCTCCGACCTCATCATCATCACCCTGTGCGTTATCACACCCGTCGTCCTCAGAGCCAACCTGTTCCTGCCCTGACAAAAAACTAAAGTTGTCGCTCCAATCAGGTATTTGAGTCTTATCATCGTCTTCCTCATTGTCTCCACCAACAGGAGTTACAGTTTGGGAATGAGGGTCTACATTATGGTCAGAACCTTCTGCGTCTGGTCCTGGATCCGACTCATAAAGATTCTGGGCATCAGTGCAGATCATTTCCTCGTCTGGATTCACAGAAGCGCTGGAGTCGACCTCTGATTCCCAGGCTATAGTATGAGTAAACAGCTCTGCAGACTCAACCATCTGTTCTACCTCATACTCAGACGGGCAGCTGGAGATTTGGGAGCTGTGAGGAAGCAAGTGCGATTGGGGTGACACCTTTGAGGACTGGAGTATTTGTGATGTTGAAGTTGATGTGGAGGAGAGCCCACTTAAAGGAGCACTTGATATCCGTTGAAGCACCTGCTGTTTTTGTGCCTCATCTGGAATTTGTAGCGATTGGCGTGGCCGTAAGAAAGGGATCTTATCACATTGTCCGCTAAAAGAAGTAGACATTTTAGTTTGGCTGGAAGATGGTCTTTCATCTGCAGATGTTACTGTTGCTTTAACACCTACTCCACGGACACAACCTTTTTTCCCCTTCCCAACACGCCTATTCCCCTTTCCACCAGCAGCAGGCCTTTTTCCACTCATTTTGGTGGTTAACTAATTCACAACTCTGGAGTTGTTTGCACAAAAAAACAATGGATGGGAACCGAGCAGAGCTGAGTGGCCAAACTGTGGTATTAGGCCAAAACTATTGGCTGGGTTAGATGCAGAAAAAAATTATATTCAATTTGCAACCTGATGGAGGTCTGTATAGATGGACTAATACAACAAGTCCCACACACAGCTAGAAGCCCAATATTTTTTCAGAGGTAGATGCAGAAAAAAATATATTCAGTTTGCAACCTGATGGAGGTCTGTATAGATGGATTAATAGAACAAGTCCCACACACAGCTAGAAGCCCAATATTTTTTCAGAGGTAGATGCAGAAAAAAATTATATTCAGTTTGCAACCTTATGGAGGTCAGTATAGATGGACTAATAGATCAAGTCCCACACACAGCTAGAAGGCCAAATATTTTTTCAGAGGTAGATGCAGAAAAAAATTATATTCAGTTTGCAACCTTATGGAGGTCAGTATAGATGGACTAATAGAACAAGACCCACACACAGCTAGAAGGCCAAATATTTTTTCAGAGGTAGATGCAGAAAAAAATTATATTCAGTTTGCAACCTTATGGAGGTCAGTATAGATGAACTAATAGAACAAGTCCCACACACAGCTAGAAGGCCAAATATTTTTTCAGAGGTAGATGCAGAAAAAAATTATATTCAGTTTGCAACCTTATGGAGGTCAGTATAGATGGACTAATAGAACAAGTCCCACACACAGCTAGAAGGCCAAATATTTTTTCAGAGGTAGATGCAGAAAAAAATTATATTCAGTTTGCAACCTTATGGAGGTCAGTATAGATGGACTAATAGAACAAGTCCCACACACAGCTAGAAGGCCAAATATTTTTTCAGAGGTAGATGCAGAAAAAAATTATATTCAGTTTGCAACCTTATGGAGGTCAGTATAGATGGACAAATAGAACAAGTCCCACACAGCTAGATGGCCAAACATTTTTTCAGAGGTAGATGCAGAAAAAAATTATATTCAGTTTGCAACCTTATGGAGGTCAGTATAGATGGACTAATAGAACAAGTCCCACACACAGCTAGAAGGCCAAATATTTTTTCAGAGGTAGATGCAGAAAAAAATTATATTCAGTTTGCAACCTTATGGAGGTCAGTATAGATGGACTAATAGAACAAGTCCCACACACAGCTAGAAGGCCAAATATTTTTTTAGAGGTAGATGCAGAAAAAAATTATATTCACTTTGCAACCTTATGGAGGTCAGTATAGATGGACTAATAGAACAAGTCCCACACACAGCTAGAAGCCCAATATTTTTTCAGAGGTAGATGCAGAAAAAAATATATTCAGTTTGCAACCTGATGGAGGTCTGTATAGATGGATTAATAGAACAAGTCCCACACACAGCTAGAAGCCCAATATTTTTTCAGAGGTAGATGAAGAAAAAAATATATGCAGTTTTCAACCTTATGGAGGTCAGTATAGATGGACTAGTACAACAAGTCCCACACACAGCTAGAAGCCCAATATTTTTTCAGAGCTAGATGCAGAAAAAAATTATATTCAATTTGCAACCTGATGGAGGTCAATATAGATGGACTAATAGAACAAGTCCCACACACGGCTAGAAGGCCAAATATTTTTTCAGAGGTAGATGCAGAAAAAAATTATATTCAGTTTGCAACCTTATGGAGGTCAGTATAGATGGACTAATAGAACAAGTCCCACACACAGCTAGAAGGCCAAATACTTTTTCAGAGGTAGATGCAGAAAAAAATTATATTCAGTTTGCAACCTTATGGAGGTCAGTATAGATGGACTAATAGAACAAGTCCCACACACAGCTAGAAGGCCAAATATTTTTTCAGAGGTAGATGCAGAAAAAAATTATATTCAGTTTGCAACCTTATGGAGGTCAGTATAGATGGACTAATAGAACAAGTCCCACACACAGCTAGAAGGCCAAATATTTTTTCAGAGGTAGATGCAGAAAAAAATTATATTCAGTTTGCAACCTTATGGAGGTCAGTATAGATGGACTAATAGAACAAGTCCCACACACAGCTAGAAGGCCAAATATTTTTTCAGAGGTAGATGCAGAAAAAAATTATATTCAGTTTGCAACCTTATGGAGGTCAGTATAGATGGACTAATAGAACAAGTCCCACACACAGCTAGAAGGCCAAATATTTTTTCAGAGGTAGATGCAGAAAAAAATTATATTCAGTTTGCAACCTTATGGAGGTCAGTATAGATGGACTAATAGAACAAGTCCCACACACAGCTAGAAGGCCAAATATTTTTTCAGAGGTAGATGCAGAAAAAAATTATATTCAGTTTGCAACCTTATTGAGGTCAGTATAGATGGACTAATAGAACAAGTCCCACACAGCTAGATGGCCAAACATTTTTTCAGAGGTAGATGCAGAAAAAAATTATATTCAGTTTGCAACCTTATGGAGGTCAGTATAGATGGACTAATAGAACAAGTCCCACACACAGCTAGAAGGCCAAATATTTTTTCAGAGGTAGATGCAGAAAAAAATTATATTCAGTTTGCAACCTTATGGAGGTCAGTATAGATGGACTAATAGAACAAGTCCCACACACAGCTAGAAGGCCGAATATTTTTTTAGAGGTAGATGCAGAAAAAAATTATATTCACTTTGCAACCTTATGGAGGTCAGTATAGATGGACTAATAGAACAAGTCCCACACACAGCTAGAAGCCCAATATTTTTTCAGAGGTAGATGCAGAAAAAAATATATTCAGTTTGCAACCTGATGGAGGTCTGTATAGATGGATTAATAGAACAAGTCCCACACACAGCTAGAAGCCCAATATTTTTTCAGAGGTAGATGAAGAAAAAAATATATGCAGTTTTCAACCTTATGGAGGTCAGTATAGATGGACTAGTACAACAAGTCCCACACACAGCTAGAAGCCCAATATTTTTTCAGAGCTATATGCAGAAAAAAATTATATTCAATTTGCAACCTGATGGAGGTCAATATAGATGGACTAATAGAACAAGTCCCACACACGGCTAGAAGGCCAAATATTTTTTCAGAGGTAGATGCAGAAAAAAATTATATTCAGTTTGCAACCTTATGGAGGTCAGTATAGATGGACTAATAGAACAAGTCCCACACACAGCTAGAAGGCCAAATACTTTTTCAGAGGTAGATGCAGAAAAAAATTATATTCAGTTTGCAACCTTATGGAGGTCAGTATAGATGGACTAATAGAACAAGTCCCACACACAGCTAGAAGGCCAAATATTTTTTCAGAGGTAGATGCAGAAAAAAATTATATTCAGTTTGCAACCTTATGGAGGTCAGTATAGATGGACTAATAGAACAAGTCCCACACACAGCTAGAAGGCCAAATATTTTTTCAGAGGTAGATGCAGAAAAAAATTATATTCAGTTTGCAACCTTATGGAGGTCAGTATAGATGGACTAATAGAACAAGTCCCACACACAGCTAGAAGGCCAAATATTTTTTCAGAGGTAGATGCAGAAAAAAATTATATTCAGTTTGCAACCTTATGGAGGTCAGTATAGATGGACTAATAGAACAAGTCCCACACACAGCTAGAAGGCCAAATATTTTTTCAGAGGTAGATGCAGAAAAAAATTATATTCAGTTTGCAACCTTATGGAGGTCTGTATAGATGGACTAATAGAACAAGTCCCACACACAGCTAGATGGCCAAATATTTTTTCAGAGGTAGATGCAGAAAAAAATTATATTCAGTTTGCAACCTTATGGAGGTCAGTATAGATGGACTAATAGAACAAGTCCCACACACAGCTAGAAGGCCAAATATTTTTTCAGAGGTAGATGCAGAAAAAAATTATATTCAGTTTGCAACCTTATGGAGGTCAGTATAGATGGACTAATAGAACAAGTCCCACACACAGCTAAAAGGCCAAATATTTTTTCAGAGGTAGATGCAGAAAAAAATTATATTCAGTTTGCAACCTTATGGAGGTCAGTATAGATTGACTAATAGAACAAGTCCCACACACAGCTAGAAGCCCAATATTTTTTCAGAGGTAGATGCAGAAAAAAATATATTCAGTTTGCAACCTGATGGAGGTCTGTATAGATGGATTAATAGAACAAGTCCCACACACAGCTAGAAGCCCAATATTTTTTCAGAGGTAGATGAAGAAAAAAATATATGCAGTTTGCAACCTGATGGAGGTCAGTATAGATGGACTAGTACAACAAGTCCCACACACAGCTAGAAGCCCAATATTTTTTCAGAGCTAGATGCAGAAAAAAATTATATTCAATTTGCAACCTGATGGAGGTCAATATAGATGGACTAATAGAACAAGTCCCACACACAGCTAGAAGCCCAATATTTTTTCAGAGCTAGATGCAGAAAAAAATTATATTCAATTTGCAACCTGATGGAGGTCTGTATAGATGGACTAATACAACAAGTCCCACACACAGCTAGAAGCCCAATATTTTTTCAGAGGTAGATGCAGAAAAAAATATATTCAGTTTGCAACCTGATGGAGGTCTGTATAGATGGATTAATAGAACAAGTCCCACACACAGCTAGAAGCCCAATATTTTTTCAGAGGTAGATGCAGAAAAAAATTATATTCAGTTTGCAACCTTATGGAGGTCAGTATAGATGGACTAATAGAACAAGTCCCACACACAGCTAGAAGGCCAAATATTTTTTCAGAGGTAGATGCAGAAAAAAATTATATTCAGTTTGCAACCTTATGGAGGTCAGTATAGATGGACTAATAGAACAAGTCCCACACACAGCTAGAAGGCCAAATATTTTTTCAGAGGTAGATGCAGAAAAAAATTATATTCAGTTTGCAACCTTATGGAGGTCAGTATAGATGGACTAATAGAACAAGTCCCACACACAGCTAGAAGGCCAAATATTTTTTCAGAGGTAGATGCAGAAAAAAGTTATATTCAGTTTGCAACCTTATGGAGGTCAGTATAGATGGACTAATAGAACAAGTCCCACACACAGCTAGAAGGCCAAATATTTTTTCAGAGGTAGATGCAGAAAAAAATTATATTCAGTTTGCAACCTTATGGAGGTCAGTATAGATGGACTAATAGAAAAAGTCCCACACACAGGTAGAAGGCCAAATATTTTTTCAGAGGTAGATGCAGAAAAAAATTATATTCAGTTTGCAACCTTATGGAGGTCAGTATAGATGGACTAATAGAACAAGTCCCACACACAGCTAGAAGGCCAAATATTTTTTCAGAGGTAGATGCAGAAAAAAATTATATTCAGTTTGCAACCTTATGGAGGTCAGTATAGATGGACTAATAGAACAAGTCCCACACAGCTAGATGGCCAAATATTTTTTCAGAGGTAGATGCAGAAAAAAATTATATTCAGTTTGCAACCTTATGGAGGTCAGTATAGATGGACTAATAGAACAAGTCCCACACACAGCTAGAAGGCCAAATATTTTTTCAGAAGTAGATGCAGAAAAAAATTATATTCAGTTTGCAACCTTATGGAGGTCAGTATAGATGGACTAATAGAACAAGTCCCACACACAGCTAGAAGCCCAATATTTTTTCAGAGGTAGATGCAGAAAAAAATATATTCAGTTTGCAACCTGATGGAGGTCTGTATAGATGGATTAATAGAACAAGTCCCACACACAGCTAGAAGCCCAATATTTTTTCAGAGGTAGATGAAGAAAAAAATATATGCAGTTTTCAACCTGATGGAGGTCAGTATAGATGGACTAGTACAACAAGTCCCACACACAGCTAGAAGCCCAATATTTTTTCAGAGCTAGATGCAGAAAAAAATTATATTCAATTTGCAACCTGACGGAGGTCAATATAGATGGACTAATAGAACAAGTCCCACACACAGCTAGAAGGCCAAATATTTTTTCAGAGGTAGATGCAGAAAAAAATTATATTCAGTTTGCAACCTTATGGAGGTCAGTATAGATGGACTAATAGAACAAGTCCCACATACAGCTAGAAGGCCAAATATTTTTTCAGAGGTAGATGCAGAAAAAAATTATATTCAGTTTGCAACCTTATGGAGGTCAGTATAGATGGACTAATAGAACAAGTCCCACACACAGCTAGAAGGCCAAATATTTTTTCAGAGGTAGATGCAGAAAAAAATTATATTCAGTTTGCAACCTTATGGAGGTCAGTATAGATGGACTAATAGAACAAGTCCCACACACAGCTAGAAGGCCAAATATTTTTTCAGAGGTAGATGCAGAAAAAAATTATATTCAATTTGCAACCTTATGGAGGTCAGTATAGATGGACTAATAGAACAAGTCCCACACACAGCTAGAAGGCCAAATATTTTTTCAGAGGTAGATGCAGAAAAAAATTATATTCAGTTTGCAACCTTATGGAGGTCAGTATAGATGGACTAATAGAACAAGTCCCACACAGCTAGATGGCCAAATATTTTTTCAGAGGTAGATGCAGAAAAAAATTATATTCAGTTTGCAACCTTATGGAGGTCAGTATAGATGGACTAATAGAACAAGTCCCACACACAGCTAGAAGGCCAAATATTTTTTCAGAAGTAGATGCAGAAAAAAATTATATTCAGTTTGCAACCTTATGGAGGTCAGTATAGATGGACTAATAGAACAAGTCCCACACACAGCTAGAAGCCCAATATTTTTTCAGAGGTAGATGCAGAAAAAAATATATTCAGTTTGCAACTTGATGGAGGTCTGTATAGATGGATTAATAGAACAAGTCCCACACACAGCTAGAAGCCCAATATTTTTTCAGAGGTAGATGAAGAAAAAAATATATGCAGTTTTCAACCTGATGGAGGTCAGTATAGATGGACTAGTACAACAAGTCCCACACACAGCTAGAAGCCCAATATTTTTTCAGAGCTAGATGCAGAAAAAATTATATTCAATTTGCAACCTGACGGAGGTCAATATAGATGGACTAATAGAACAAGTCCCACACACAGCTAGAAGGCCAAATATTTTTTCAGAGGTAGATGCAGAAAAAAATTATATTCAGTTTGCAACCTTATGGAGGTCAGTATAGATGGACTAATAGAACAAGTCCCACATACAGCTAGAAGGCCAAATATTTTTTCAGAGGTAGATGCAGAAAAAAATTATATTCAGTTTGCAACCTTATGGAGGTCAGTATAGATGGACTAATAGAACAAGTCCCACACACAGCTAGAAGGCCAAATATTTTTTCAGAGGTAGATGCAGAAAAAAATTATATTCAATTTGCAACCTTATGGAGGTCAGTATAGATGGACTAATAGAACAAGTCCCACACACAGCTAGAAGGCCAAATATTTTTTCAGAGGTAGATGCAGAAAAAAATTATATTCAGTTTGCAACCTTATGGAGGTCAGTATAGATGGACTAATAGAACAAGTCCCACACAGCTAGATGGCCAAATATTTTTTCAGAGGTAGATGCAGAAAAAAATTATATTCAGTTTGCAACCTTATGGAGGTCAGTATAGATGGACTAATAGAACAAGTCCCACACACAGCTAGAAGGCCAAATATTTTTTCAGAAGTAGATGCAGAAAAAAATTATATTCAGTTTGCAACCTTATGGAGGTCAGTATAGATGGACTAATAGAACAAGTCCCACACACAGCTAGAAGCCCAATATTTTTTCAGAGGTAGATGCAGAAAAAAATATATTCAGTTTGCAACCTGATGGAGGTCTGTATAGATGGATTAATAGAACAAGTCCCACACACAGCTAGAAGCCCAATATTTTTTCAGAGGTAGATGAAGAAAAAAATATATGCAGTTTTCAACCTGATGGACGTCAGTATAGATGGACTAGTACAACAAGTCCCACACACAGCTAGAAGCCCAATATTTTTTCAGAGCTAGATGCAGAAAAAAATTATATTCAATTTGCAACCTGACGGAGGTCAATATAGATGGACTAATAGAACAAGTCCCACACACAGCTAGAAGGCCAAATATTTTTTCAGAGGTAGATGCAGAAAAAAATTATATTCAGTTTGCAACCTTATGGAGGTCAGTATAGATGGACTAATAGAACAAGTCCCACATACAGCTAGAAGGCCAAATATTTTTTCAGAGGTAGATGCAGAAAAAAATTATATTCAGTTTGCAACCTTATGGAGGTCAGTATAGATGGACTAATAGAACAAGTCCCACACACAGCTAGAAGGCCAAATATTTTTTCAGAGGTAGATGCAGAAAAAAATTATATTCAGTTTGCAACCTTATGGAGGTCAGTATAGATGGACTAATAGAACAAGTCCCACACACAGCTAGAAGGCCAAATATTTTTTCAGAGGTAGATGCAGAAAAAAATTATATTCAGTTTGCAACCTTATGGAGGTCAGTATAGATGGACTAATAGAACAAGTCCCACACACAGCTAGAAGGCCAAATTTTTTTTCAGAGGTAGATGCAGAAAAAAATTATATTCAGTTTGCAACCTTATGGAGGTCAGTATAGATGGACTAATAGAACAAGTCCCACACACAGCTAGAAGGCCAAATATTTTTTCAGAGGTAGATGCAGAAAAAAATTATATTCAGTTTGCAACCTTATGGAGGTCAGTATATATGGACTAATAGAACAAGTCCCACACACAGCTAGAAGGCCAAATATTTTTTCAGAGGTAGATGCAGAAAAAAATTATATTCAGTTTGCAACCTTATGGAGGTCAGTGTAGATGGACTAATAGAACAAGTCCCACACACAGCTAGAAGCCCAATATTTTTTCAGAGGTAGATGCAGAAAAAAATATATTCAGTTTGCAACCTGATGGAGGTCTGTATAGATGGATTAATAGAACAAGTCCCACACACAGGTAGAAGCCCAATATTTTTTCAGAGGTAGATGAAGAAAAAAATATATGCAGTTTGCAACCTGATGGAGGTCAGTATAGATGGACTAGTACAACAAGTCCCACACACAGCTAAAAGCCCAATATTTTTTCAGAGCTAGATGCAGAAAAAAATTATATTCAATTTGCAACCTGATGGAGGTCAGTATAGATGGACTAATAGAACAAGTCCCACACACAGCTAGAAGGCCAAATATTTTTTCAGAGGTAGTTGCAGAAAAAAATTATATTCAGTTTGCAACCTTATGGAGGTCAGTATAGATGGACTAATAGAACAAGTCCCACACACAGCTAGAAGGCCAAATATTTTTTCAGAGGTAGATGCAGAAAAAAATTATATTCAGTTTGCAACCTTATGGAGGTCAGTATAGATGGACTAATAGAACAAGTCCCACACACAGCTAGAAGCCCAATATTTTTTCAGAGGTAGATGCAGAAAAAAATATATTCAGTTTGCAACCTGATGGAGGTCTGTATAGATGGATTAATAGAACAAGTCCCACACACAGCTAGAAGCCCAATATTTTTTCAGAGGTAGATGAAGAAAAAAATATATGCAGTTTTCAACCTGATGGAGGTCAGTATAGATGGACTAGTACAACAAGTCCCACACACAGCTAGAAGCCCAATATTTTTTCAGAGCTAGATGCAGAAAAAAATTATATTCAATTTGCAACCTGATGGAGGTCAATATAGATGGACTAATAGAACAAGTCCCACACACAGCTAGAAGGCCAAATATTTTTTCAGAGGTAGATGCAGAAAAAAATTATATTCAGTTTGCAACCTTATGGAGGTCAGTATAGATGGACTAATAGAACAAGTCCCACACACAGCTAGAAGGCCAAATATTTTTTCAGAGGTAGATGCAGAAAAAAATTATATTCAGTTTGCAACCTTATGGAGGTCAGTATAGATGGACTTATAGAACAAGTCCCACACACAGCTAGAAGGCCAAATATTTTTTCAGAGGTAGATGCAGAAAAAAATTATATTCAGTTTGCAACCTTATGGAGGTCAGTATAGATGGACTAATAGAACAAGTCCCACACACAGCTAGAAGGCCAAATATTTTTTCAGAGGTAGATGCAGAAAAAAATTATATTCAATTTGCAACCTTATGGAGGTCAGTATAGATGGACTAATAGAACAAGTCCCACACACAGCTAGAAGGCCAAATACTTTTTCAGAGGTAGATGCAGAAAAAAATTATATTCAGTTTGCAACCTTATGGAGGTCAGTATAGATGGACTAATAGAACAAGTCCCACACACAGCTAGAAGGCCAAATATTTTTTCAGAGGTAGATGCAGAAAAAAATTATATTCAGTTTGCAACTTTATGGAGGTCAGTATAGATGGACTAATAGAACAAGTCCCACACACAGCTAGAAGGCCAAATATTTTTTCAGAGGTAGATGCAGAAAAAAATTATATTCAGTTTGCAACCTTATGGAGGTCAGTATAGATGGACTAATAGAACAAGTCCCACACACAGCTAGAAGGCCAAATATTTTTTCAGAGGTAGATGCAGAAAAAAATTATATTCAGTTTGCAACCTTATGGAGGTCAGTATATATGGACTAATAGAACAAGGCCCACACACAGCTAGAAGGCCAAATATTTTTTCAGAGGTAGATGCAGAAAAAAATTATATTCAGTTTGCAACCTTATGGAGGTCAGTGTAGATGGACTAATAGAACAAGTCCCACACACAGCTAGAAGCCCAATATTTTTTCAGAGGTAGATGCAGAAAAAAATATATTCAGTTTGCAACCTGATGGAGGTCTGTATAGATGGATTAATAGAACAAGTCCCACACACAGGTAGAAGCCCAATATTTTTTCAGAGGTAGATGAAGAAAAAAATATATGCAGTTTGCAACCTGATGGAGGTCAGTATAGATGGACTAGTACAACAAGTCCCACACACAGCTAGAAGCCCAATATTTTTTCAGAGCTAGATGCAGAAAAAAATTATATTCAATTTGCAACCTGATGGAGGTCAGTATAGATGGACTAATAGAACAAGTCCCACACACAGCTAGAAGGCCAAATATTTTTTCAGAGGTAGTTGCAGAAAAAAATTATATTCAGTTTGCAACCTTATGGAGGTCAGTATAGATGGACTAATAGAACAAGTCCCACACACAGCTAGAAGGCCAAATATTTTTTCAGAGGTAGATGCAGAAAAAAATTATATTCAGTTTGCAACCTTATGGAGGTCAGTATAGATGGACTAATAGAACAAGTTCCACACACAGCTAGAAGGCCAAATATTTTTTCAGAGGTAGATGCAGAAAAAAATTATATTCAGTTTGCAACCTTATGGAGGTCAGTATAGATGGACTAATAGAACAAGTCCCACACACAGCTAGAAGGCCAAATATTTTTTCAGAGGTAGATGCAGAAAAAAATTATATTCAGTTTGCAACCTTATGGAGGTCAGTATAGATGGACTAATAGAACAAGTCCCACACACAGCTAGAAGGCCAAATATTTTTTCAGAGGTAGATGCAGAAAAAAATTATATTCAGTTTGCAACCTTATGGAGGTCTGTATAGATGGACTAATAGAACAAGTCCCACACACAGCTAGATGGCCAAATATTTTTTCAGAGGTAGATGCAGAAAAAAATTATATTCAGTTTGCAACCTTATGGAGGTCAGTATAGATGGACTAATAGAACAAGTCCCACACACAGCTAGAAGGCCAAATATTTTTTCAGAGGTAGATGCAGAAAAAAATTATATTCAGTTTGCAACCTTATGGAGGTCAGTATAGATGGACTAATAGAACAAGTCCCACACACAGCTAAAAGGCCAAATATTTTTTCAGAGGTAGATGCAGAAAAAAATTATATTCAGTTTGCAACCTTATGGAGGTCAGTATAGATGGACTAATAGAACAAGTCCCACACACAGCTAGAAGCCCAATATTTTTTCAGAGGTAGATGAAGAAAAAAATATATGCAGTTTGCAACCTGATGGAGGTCAGTATAGATGGACTAGTACAACAAGTCCCACACACAGCTAGAAGCCCAATATTTTTTCAGAGCTAGATGCAGAAAAAAATTATATTCAATTTGCAACCTGATGGAGGTCAATATAGATGGACTAATAGAACAAGTCCCACACACAGCTAGAAGCCCAATATTTTTTCAGAGCTAGATGCAGAAAAAAATTATATTCAATTTGCAACCTGATGGAGGTCTGTATAGATGGACTAATACAACACGTCCCACACACAGCTAGAAGCCCAATATTTTTTCAGAGGTAGATGCAGAAAAAAATATATTCAGTTTGCAACCTGATGGAGGTCTGTATAGATGGATTAATAGAACAAGTCCCACACACAGCTAGAAGCCCAATATTTTTTCAGAGGTAGATGCAGAAAAAAATTATATTCAGTTTGCAACCTTATGGAGGTCAGTATAGATGGACTAATAGAACAAGTCCCACACACAGCTAGAAGGCCAAATATTTTTTCAGAGGTAGATGCAGAAAAAAATTATATTCAGTTTGCAACCTTATGGAGGTCAGTATAGATGGACTAATAGAACAAGTCCCACACACAGCTAGAAGGCCAAATATTTTTTCAGAGGTAGATGCAGAAAAAAATTATATTCAGTTTGCAACCTTATGGAGGTCAGTATAGATGGACTAATAGAACAAGTCCCACACACAGCTAGAAGGCCAAATATTTTTTCAGAGGTAGATGCAGAAAAAAGTTATATTCAGTTTGCAACCTTATGGAGGTCAGTATAGATGGACTAATAGAACAAGTCCCACACACAGCTAGAAGGCCAAATATTTTTTCAGAGGTAGATGCAGAAAAAAATTATATTCAGTTTGCAACCTTATGGAGGTCAGTATAGATGGACTAATAGAAAAAGTCCCACACACAGGTAGAAGGCCAAATATTTTTTCAGAGGTAGATGCAGAAAAAAATTATATTCAGTTTGCAACCTTATGGAGGTCAGTATAGATGGACTAATAGAACAAGTCCCACACACAGCTAGAAGGCCAAATATTTTTTCAGAGGTAGATGCAGAAAAAAATTATATTCAGTTTGCAACCTTATGGAGGTCAGTATAGATGGACTAATAGAACAAGTCCCACACAGCTAGATGGCCAAACATTTTTTCAGAGGTAGATGCAGAAAAAAATTATATTCAGTTTGCAACCTTATGGAGGTCAGTATAGATGGACTAATAGAACAAGTCCCACACACAGCTAGAAGGCCAAATATTTTTTCAGAGGTAGATGCAGAAAAAAATTATATTCAGTTTGCAACCTTATGGAGGTCAGTATAGATGGACTAATAGAACAAGTCCCACACACAGCTAGAAGGCCAAATATTTTTTCAGAAGTAGATGCAGAAAAAAATTATATTCAGTTTGCAACCTTATGGAGGTCAGTATAGATGGACTAATAGAACAAGTCCCACACACAGCTAGAAGCCCAATATTTTTTCAGAGGTAGATGCAGAAAAAAATATATTCAGTTTGCAACCTGATGGAGGTCTGTATAGATGGATTAATAGAACAAGTCCCACACACAGCTAGAAGCCCAATATTTTTTCAGAGGTAGATGAAGAAAAAAATATATGCAGTTTTCAACCTGATGGAGGTCAGTATAGATGGACTAGTACAACAAGTCCCACACACAGCTAGAAGCCCAATATTTTTTCAGAGCTAGATGCAGAAAAAAATTATATTCAATTTGCAACCTGACGGAGGTCAATATAGATGGACTAATAGAACAAGTCCCACACACAGCTAGAAGGCCAAATATTTTTTCAGAGGTAGATGCAGAAAAAAATTATATTCAGTTTGCAACCTTATGGAGGTCAGTATAGATGGACTAATAGAACAAGTCCCACACACAGCTAGAAGGCCAAATATTTTTTCAGAGGTAGATGCAGAAAAAAATTATATTCAGTTTGCAACCTTATGGAGGTCAGTATAGATGGACTAATAGAACAAGTCCCACACACAGCTAGAAGGCCAAATATTTTTTCAGAGGTAGATGCAGAAAAAAATTATATTCAGTTTGCAACCTTATGGAGGTCAGTATAGATGGACTAATAGAACAAGTCCCACACACAGCTAGAAGGCCAAATATTTTTTCAGAGGTAGATGCAGAAAAAAATTATATTCAATTTGCAACCTTATGGAGGTCAGTATAGATGGATTAATAGAACAAGTCCCACACACAGCTAGAAGGCCAAATACTTTTTCAGAGGTAGATGCAGAAAAAAATTATATTCAGTTTGCAACCTTATGGAGGTCAGTATAGATGGACTAATAGAACAAGTCCCACACTCAGCTAGAAGGCCAAATATTTTTTCAGAGGTAGATGCAGAAAAAAATTATATTCAGTTTGCAACCTTATGGAGGTCAGTATAGATGGACTAATAGAACAAGTCCCACACACAGCTAGAAGGCCAAATATTTTTTCAGAGGTAGATGCAGAAAAAAATTATATTCAGTTTGCAACCTTATGGAGGTCAGTATAGATGGACTAATAGAACAAGTCCCACACACAGCTAGAAGGCCAAATATTTTTTCAGAGGTAGATGCAGAAAAAAATTATATTCAGTTTGCAACCTTATGGAGGTCAGTATATATGGACTAATAGAACAAGTCCCACACACAGCTAGAAGGCCAAATATTTTTTCAGAGGTAGATGCAGAAAAAAATTATATTCAGTTTGCAACCTTATGGAGGTCAGTGTAGATGGACTAATAGAACAAGTCCCACACACAGCTAGAAGCCCAATATTTTTTCAGAGGTAGATGCAGAAAAAAATATATTCAGTTTGCAACCTGATGGAGGTCTGTATAGATGGATTAATAGAACAAGTCCCACACACAGGTAGAAGCCCAATATTTTTTCAGAGGTAGATGAAGAAAAAAATATATGCAGTTTGCAACCTGATGGAGGTCAGTATAGATGGACTAGTACAACAAGTCCCACACACAGCTAGAAGCCCAATATTTTTTCAGAGCTAGATGCAGAAAAAAATTATATTCAATTTGCAACCTGATGGAGGTCAGTATAGATGGACTAATAGAACAATCCCACACACAGCTAGAAGGCCAAATATTTTTTCAGAGGTAGTTGCAGAAAAAAATTATATTCAGTTTGCAACCTTATGGAGGTCAGTATAGATGGACTAATAGAACAAGTCCCACACACAGCTAGAAGGCCAAATATTTTTTCAGAGGTAGATGCAGAAAAAAATTATATTCAGTTTGCAACCTTATGGAGGTCAGTATAGATGGACTAATAGAACAAGTCCCACACACAGCTAGAAGCCCAATATTTTTTCAGAGGTAGATGCAGAAAAAAATATATTCAGTTTGCAACCTGATGGAGGTCTGTATAGATGGATTAATAGAACAAGTCCCACACACAGCTAGAAGCCCAATATTTTTTCAGAGGTAGATGAAGAAAAAAATATATGCAGTTTTCAACCTGATGGAGGTCAGTATAGATGGACTAGTACAACAAGTCCCACACACAGCTAGAAGCTCAATATTTTTTCAGAGCTAGATGCAGAAAAAAATTATATTCAATTTGCAACCTGATGGAGGTCAATATAGATGGACTAATAGAACAAGTCCCACACACAGCTAGAAGGCCAAATATTTTTTCAGAGGTAGATGCAGAAAAAAATTATATTCAGTTTGCAACCTTATGGAGGTCAGTATAGATGGACTAATAGAACAAGTCCCACACACAGCTAGAAGGCCAAATATTTTTTCAGAGGTAGATGCAGAAAAAAATTATATTCAGTTTGCAACCTTATGGAGGTCAGTATAGATGGACTTATAGAACAAGTCCCACACACAGCTAGAAGGCCAAATATTTTTTCAGAGGTAGATGCAGAAAAAAATTATATTCAGTTTGCAACCTTATGGAGGTCAGTATAGATGGACTAATAGAACAAGTCCCACACACAGCTAGAAGGCCAAATATTTTTTCAGAGGTAGATGCAGAAAAAAATTATATTCAATTTGCAACCTTATGGAGGTCAGTATAGATGGACTAATAGAACAAGTCCCACACACAGCTAGAAGGCCAAATACTTTTTCAGAGGTAGATGCAGAAAAAAATTATATTCAGTTTGCAACCTTATGGAGGTCAGTATAGATGGACTAATAGAACAAGTCCCACACACAGCTAGAAGGCCAAATATTTTTTCAGAGGTAGATGCAGAAAAAAATTATATTCAGTTTGCAACCTTATGGAGGTCAGTA
Organism: Phyllobates terribilis; assembly: GCF_046119375.1. NCBI lineage: Eukaryota > Metazoa > Chordata > Amphibia > Anura > Dendrobatidae > Phyllobates > Phyllobates terribilis. The sequence goes on from NW_027362762.1 coordinate 506,052,467, forward strand.
TAGATGGACTAATAGAACAAGTCCCACACACAGCTAGAAGGCCAAATATTTTTTCAGAGGTAGATGCAGAAAAAAATTATATTCAGTTTGCAACCTTATGGAGGTCAGTATAGATGGACTAATAGAACAAGTCCCACACACATCTAGAAGGCCAAATATTTTTTCAGAGGTAGATGCAGAAAAAAATTATATTCAGTTTGCAACCTTATGGAGGTCAGTATATATGGACTAATAGAACAAGTCCCACACACAGCTAGAAGGCCAAATATTTTTTCAGAGGTAGATGCAGAAAAAAATTATATTCAGTTTGCAACCTTATGGAGGTCAGTGTAGATGGACTAATAGAACAAGTCCCACACACAGCTAGAAGCCCAATATTTTTTCAGAGGTAGATGCAGAAAAAAATATATTCAGTTTGCAACCTGATGGAGGTCTGTATAGATGGATTAATAGAACAAGTCCCACACACAGGTAGAAGCCCAATATTTTTTCAGAGGTAGATGAAGAAAAAAATATATGCAGTTTGCAACCTGATGGAGGTCAGTATAGATGGACTAGTACAACAAGTCCCACACACAGCTAGAAGCCCAATATTTTTTCAGAGCTAGATGCAGAAAAAAATTATATTCAATTTGCAACCTGATGGAGGTCAGTATAGATGGACTAATAGAACAAGTCCCACACACAGCTAGAAGGCCAAATATTTTTTCAGAGGTAGTTGCAGAAAAAAATTATATTCAGTTTGCAACCTTATGGAAGTCAGTATAGATGGACTAATAGAACAAGTCCCACACACAGCTAGAAGGCCAAATATTTTTTCAGAGGTAGATGCAGAAAAAAATTATATTCAGTTTGCAACCTTATGGAGGTCAGTATAGATGGACTAATAGAACAAGTTCCACACACAGCTAGAAGGCCAAATATTTTTTCAGAGGTAGATGCAGAAAAAAATTATATTCAGTTTGCAACCTTATGGAGGTCAGTATCTATGGACTAATAGAACAAGTCCCACACACAGCTAGAAGGCCAAATATTTTTTCAGAGGTAGATGCAGAAAAAAATTATATTCAGTTTGCAACCTTATGGAGGTCAGTATAGATGGACTAATAGAACAAGTCCCACACACAGCTAGAAGGCCAAATATTTTTTCAGAGGTAGATGCAGAAAAAAATTATATTCAGTTTGCAACCTTATGGAGGTCTGTATAGATGGACTAATAGAACAAGTCCCACACACAGCTAGATGGCCAAATATTTTTTCAGAGGTAGATGCAGAAAAAAATTATATTCAGTTTGCAACCTTATGGAGGTCAGTATAGATGGACTAATAGAACAAGTCCCACACACAGCTAGAAGGCCAAATATTTTTTCAGAGGTAGATGCAGAAAAAAATTATATTCAGTTTGAAACCTTATGGAGGTCAGTATAGATGGACTAATAGAACAAGTCCCACACACAGCTAAAAGGCCAAATATTTTTTCAGAGGTAGATGCAGAAAAAAATTATATTCAGTTTGCAACCTTATGGAGGTCAGTATAGATGGACTAATAGAACAAGTCCCACACACAGCTAGAAGCCCAATATTTTTTCAGAGGTAGATGCAGAAAAAAATATATTCAGTTTGCAACCTGATGGAGGTCTGTATAGATGGATTAATAGAACAAGTCCCACACACAGCTAGAAGCCAAATATTTTTTCAGAGGTAGATGAAGAAAAAAATATATGCAGTTTGCAACCTGATGGAGGTCAGTATAGATGGACTAGTACAACAAGTCCCACACACAGCTAGAAGCCCAATATTTTTTCAGAGCTAGATGCAGAAAAAAATTATATTCAATTTGCAACCTGATGGAGGTCAATATAGATGGACTAATAGAACAAGTCCCACACACAGCTAGAAGCCCAATATTTTTTCAGAGCTAGATGCAGAAAAAAATTATATTCAATTTGCAACCTGATGGAGGTCTGTATAGATGGACTAATACAACAAGTCCCACACACAGCTAGAAGCCCAATATTTTTTCAGAGGTAGATGCAGAAAAAAATATATTCAGTTTGCAACCTGATGGAGGTCTGTATAGATGGATTAATAGAACAAGTCCCACACACAGCTAGAAGCCCAATATTTTTTCAGAGGTAGATGCAGAAAAAAATTATATTCAGTTTTCAACCTTATGGAGGTCAGTATAGATGGACTAATAAAACAAGTCCCACACACAGCTAGAAGGCCAAATATTTTTTCAGAGGTAGATGCAGAAAAAAATTATATTCAGTTTGCAACCTTATGGAGGTCAGTATAGATGGACTAATAGAACAAGTCACACACACAGCTAGAAGGCCAAATATTTTTTCAGAGGTAGATGCAGAAAAAAATTATATTCAGTTTGCAACTTTATGGAGGTCAGTATAGATGGACTAATAGAACAAGTCCCACACAGCTAGATGGCCAAACATTTTTTCAGAGGTAGATGCAGAAAAAAATTATATTCAGTTTGCAACCTTATGGAGGTCAGTATAGATGGACTAATAGAACAAGTCCCACACACAGCTAGAAGGCCAAATGTTTTTTCAGAGGTAGATGCAGAAAAAAATTATATTCAGTTTGCAACCTTATGGAGGTCAGTATACATGGACTAATAGAACAAGTCCCACACACAGCTAGAAGGCCAAATATTTTTTCAGAGGTAGATGCAGAAAAAAATTATATTCAGTTTGCAACCTTATGGAGGTCAGTATAGATGGACTAATAGAACAAGTCCCACACACAGCTAGAAGCCCAATATTTATTCAGAGGTAGATGCAGAAAAAAATGTATTCAGTTTGCAACCTGATGGAGGTCTGTATAGATGGATTAATAGAACAAGTCCCACACACAGCTAGAAGCCCAATATTTTTTCAGAAGTAGATGAAGAAAAAAATATATGCAGTTTTCAACCTGATGGAGGTCAGTATAGATGGACTAGTACAACAAGTCCCACACACAGCTAGAAGCCCAATATTTTTTCAGAGCTAGATGCAGAAAAAAATTATATTCTATTTGCAACCTGATGGAGGTCAATATAGATGGACTAAGAGAACAAGTCCCACACACAGCTAGAAGGCCAAATATTTTTTCAGAGGTAGATGCAGAAAAAAATTATATTCAGTTTGCAACCTTATGGAGGTCAGTATAGATGGACTAATAGAACAAGTCCCACACACAGCTAGAAGGCCAAATATTTTTTCAGAGGTAGATGCAGAAAAAAATTATATTCAGTTTGCAACCTTATGGAGGTCAGTATAGATGGACTAATAGAACAAGTCCCACACACAGCTAGAAGGCCAAATATTTTTTCAGAGGTAGATGCAGAAAAAAATTATATTCAGTTTGCAACCTTATGGAGGTCAGTATAGATGGACTAATAGAACAAGTCCCACACACAGCTAGAAGGCCAAATATTTTTTCAGAGGTAGATGCAGAAAAAAATTATATTCAGTTTGCAACCTTATGGAGGTCAGTATAGATGGACTAATAGAACAAGTCCCACACACAGCTAGAAGGCCAAATACTTTTTCAGAGGTAGATGCAGAAAAAAATTATATTCAGTTTGCAACCTTATGGAGGTCAGTATAGATGGACTAATAGAACAAGTCCCACACACAGCTAGAAGGCCAAATATTTTTTCAGAGGTAGATGCAGAAAAAAATTATATTCAGTTTGCAACCTTATGGAGGTCAGTATAGATGGACTAATAGAACAAGTCCCACACACAGCTAGAAGGCCAAATATTTTTTCAGAGGTAGATGCAGAAAAAAATTATATTCAGTTTGCAACCTTATGGAGGTCAGTATAGATGGACTAATAGAACAAGTCCCACACACAGCTAGAAGGCCAAATATTTTTTCAGAGGTAGATGCAGAAAAAAATTATATTCAGTTTGCAACCTTATGGAGGTCAGTATAGATGGACTAATAGAACAAGTCCCACACACAGCTAGAAGGCCAAATATTTTTTCAGAGGTAGATGCAGAAAAAAATTATATTCAGTTTGCAACCTTATGGAGGTCAGTATAGATGGACTAATAGAACAAGTCCCACACACAGCTAGAAGGCCAAATACTTTTTCAGAGGTAGATGCAGAAAAAAATTATATTCAGTTTGCAACCTTATGGAGGTCAGTATAGATGGACTAATAGAACAAGTCCCACACACAGCTAGAAGGCCAAATATTTTTTCAGAGGTAGATGCAGAAAAAAATTATATTCAGTTTGCAACCTTATGGAGGTCAGTATAGATGGACTAATAGAACAAGTCCCACACACAGCTAGAAGGCCAAATATTTTTTCAGAGGTAGATGCAGAAAAAAATTATATTCAGTTTGCAACCTTATGGAGGTCAGTATAGATGGACTAATAGAACAAGTCCCACACACAGCTAGAAGGCCAAATATTTTTTCAGAGGTAGATGCAGAAAAAAATTATATTCAGTTTGCAACCTTATGGAGGTCAGTATACATGGACTAATAGAACAAGTCCCACACACAGCTAGAAGGCCAAATATTTTTTCAGAGGTAGATGCAGAAAAAAATTATATTCAGTTTGCAACCTTATGGAGGTCAGTATAGATGGACTAATAGAACAAGTCCCACACACAGCTAGAAGCCCAATATTTTTTCAGAGGTAGATGCAGAAAAAAATGTATTCAGTTTGCAACCTGATGGAGGTCTGTATAGATGGATTAATAGAACAAGTCCCACACACAGCTAGAAGCCCAATATTTTTTCAGAGGTAGATGAAGAAAAAAATATATGCAGTTTTCAACCTGATGGAGGTCAGTATAGATGGACTAGTACAACAAGTCCCACACACAGCTAGAAGCCCAATATTTTTTCAGAGCTAGATGCAGAAAAAAATTATATTCGATTTGCAACCTGATGGAGGTCAATATAGATGGACTAATAGAACAAGTCCCACACACAGCTAGAAGGCCAAATATTTTTTCAGAGGTAGATGCAGAAAAAAATTATATTCAGTTTGCAACCTTATGGAGGTCAGTATAGATGGACTAATAGAACAAGTCCCACACACAGCTAGAAGGCCAAATATTTTTTCAGAGGTAGATGCAGAAAAAAATTATATTCAGTTTGCAACCTTATGGAGGTCAGTATAGATGGACTAATAGAACAAGTCCCACACACAGCTAGAAGGCCAAATATTTTTTCAGAGGTAGATGCAGAAAAAAATTATATTCAGTTTGCAACCTTATGGAGGTCAGTATAGATGGACTAATAGAACAAGTCCCACACACAGCTAGAAGGCCAAATATTTTTTCAGAGGTAGATGCAGAAAAAAATTATATTCAGTTTGCAACCTTATGGAGGTCAGTATAGATGGACTAATAGAACAAGTCCCACACACAGCTAGAAGGCCAAATACTTTTTCAGAGGTAGATGCAGAAAAAAATTATATTCAGTTTGCAACCTTATGGAGGTCAGTATAGATGGACTAATAGAACAAGTCCCACACACAGCTAGAAGGCCAAATATTTTTTCAGAGGTAGATGCAGAAAAAAATTATATTCAGTTTGCAACCTTATGGAGGTCAGTATAGATGGACTAGTAGAACAAGTCCCACACACAGCTAGAAGGCCAAATATTTTTTCAGAGGTAGATGCAGAAAAAAATTATATTCAGTTTGCAACCTTATGGAGGTCAGTATAGATGGACTAATAGAACAAGTCCCACACACAGCTAGAAGGCCAAATATTTTTTCAGAGGTAGATGCAGAAAAAAATTATATTCAGTTTGCAACCTTATGGAGGTCAGTATAGATGGACTAATAGAACAAGTCCCACACACAGCTAGAAGGCCAAATATTTTTTCAGAGGTAGATGCAGAAAAAAATTATATTCAGTTTGCAACCTTATGGAGGTCAGTATAGATGGACTAATAGAACAAGTCCCACACACAGCTAGAAGGCCAAATACTTTTTCAGAGGTAGATGCAGAAAAAAATTATATTCAGTTTGCAACCTTATGGAGGTCAGTATAGATGGACTAATAGAACAAGTCCCACACACAGCTAGAAGCCCAATATTTTTTCAGAGGTAGATGCAGAAAAAAATATATTCAGTTTGCAACCTGATGGAGGTCTGTATAGATGGATTAATAGAACAAGTCCCACACACAGGTAGAAGCCCAATATTTTTTCAGAGGTAGATGAAGAAAAAAATATATGCAGTTTGCAACCTGATGGAGGTCAGTATAGATGGACTAGTACAACAAGTCCCACACACAGCTAGAAGCCCAATATTTTTTCAGAGCTAGATGCAGAAAAAAATTATATTCAATTTGCAACCTGATGGAGGTCAGTATAGATGGACTAATAGAACAAGTCCCACACACAGCTAGAAGGCCAAATATTTTTTCAGAGGTAGTTGCAGAAAAAAATTATATTCAGTTTGCAACCTTATGGAGGTCAGTATAGATGGACTAATAGAACAAGTCCCACACACAGCTAGAAGGCCAAATATTTTTTCAGAGGTAGATGCAGAAAAAAATTATATTCAGTTTGCAACCTTATGGAGGTCAGTATAGATGGACTAATAGAACAAGTCCCACACACAGCTAGAAGGCCAAATATTTTTTCAGAGGTAGATGCAGAAAAAAATATATTCAGTTTGCAACCTGATGGAGGTCTGTATAGATGGATTAATAGAACAAGTCCCACACACAGCTAGAAGCCCAATATTTTTTCAGAGGTAGATGAAGAAAAAAATATATGCAGTTTGCAACCTGATGGAGGTCAGTAAAGATGGACTAGTACAAGTCCCACACACAGCTAGAAGCCCAATATTTTTTCAGAGCTAGATGCAGAAAAAAATTATATTCAATTTGCAACCTGATGGAGGTCAGTATAGATGGACTAATAGAATGATGCTATGCCCAAAAGATTTTACTTCACTAGGCGCAGTAAAAAAATTGGTATTCTATACACAGGTGGTATATCTTGCAACACAGATAGGCTACTCCACTGACTAACACACTCTGCAATAGGCCAAAAAGGATTAGCTTTGCTAGATTCAGCCAAATGCTGTGAAAAAAACTTGCACAGCACTGGCACAGACCTGCCTGGCAAAAACTGATAGGAACTGATGTAACCTAGTCCTGAAAAGGACTCCAATTACAATTAGTCTTTACTCCCACAATCTATCTATTTAAGAGCACAGACCTGCCTGATAAAAGTCGTAGGAAATGCTGTAACCTAGTCCTTAAAAGGACTGCAATCACAACTATTCCCTACTCCCAAGCTATCTGTAGATTTGTGCGAAAATTGGCTTGAAATTAACAAGGTATAGCGCACACAGCAACAGCGGTGCCGTCTAACACGCAGCTGCAGCAGTGAGAAAATGGTGGCGACGGGGAAAATGGCTTGGTCTTATAGGGCAAGGACATGTGACATACACTGCCAATGACACATGCCCTTGCTTGTGTGGAAAAAAGCACTTCGCTCCGTGTGTGCGCTGCTGATAGGCTGACAGATTGCACCTCCCCACTGCAAATGCGGGAAAGAGAAAAAAAAATGGAGATCTTCATTGTTCCTGCAGAGATCCATCCCCTGCCCCTCCCCCCACCCCGCTGTACACTCAAACTGCGTATTAACATTAATTTTCATCATTACTGAGAAAAAATCCAGTTATGATTTTGGTGCACGAACAGTTATCGAACATAACCTCGAACAGCCGAATTTTTCTCAAATTGTTCGTGTTCGCCGAACGGCTCGAACACCGCCCAAAACAGCTCGAATTTGAGATTGGCGAACAGTTCGAGTAGAACAACGCTCATCTCTACTTATAATGCCAGCTGACATCAAGCCCAGGTTATCAATGGAGAGGCGTCTATAAGACACCCCCATTACTAACCCCATAGTCAAAGTTACAAAAAAAGCACAAACACCCAGAATAAAGTCCTTTAATTGAAATAAACACACAATTCTTTATTGTTCTAAATTAAACCATACTTACCGTCGCGCCCAATCCAGCTGAAGTCAACGATCTCCTGCAATAAAAGTAAAATAATAAAGCAACATCATCCTTACCTTTCCATGGTTCCCATGACAGCTTCAGCTCTGCTACATTCACATGACAGGCTGGACTGCAGCAGAACGCTGCCATCCAGCTTGCCATGCGGCAGACACTGAGAAGCGCAGGCATGCTTGCACTCTGCAGTGTCTCGCTGTGACGGCATAAAGATGAGCCGAGTTCATGTCCAATGTACTCAGCTCACCTCATGCACGTCACTGACAGCGTGGGAAAATTCTCCTGCGCATGCGGTGAGTGCAGGAGAATTTTCCCACGCTGTCAGTGACGTGCATGAGGTGAGCTCATGTCCAATGAACTCAGCTCACCTCATGCACGTCACTGACAGCATGTTATCCTTCATAGACACTGCAGAGCACAGGCATGCTTGCGCTCTGCAGTGTCTCTGAAGGATGACAAGCTGGATGGCAGCGCTCAGCTGCGATCCAGCCTGTTATCTCAATGCCATCCCAGTGTGGGAGAATTCTCCTGCTCAAGCGCTGAGCGCTGAGAATTTTCCCACGCTGTCAGTGACGTGCATGAGGTGAGCCGAGTTCATTGGAGATGAGCTCACCTCATGCACGTCACTGACAGCGTGGGAAAATTCTCCTCCACTCACCGCATGCGCAGGAGAATTTTCCCGCGCTGTCAGTGACAGGCATGAGGTGAGCTGAGTTCATTGGACATGAACTCGGCTCATCTGGATGCCGAAATCAGCCAGACACTGCAGAGCGCAAGCATGCCTGCGCTTCTCAGTCTCTGCGGCATGGCAAGCTGGATGGCAGCGTTCTGCTGCTGTCCAGCCTGTCATGTGAATGTAGCAGAGCTGAAGCTGTCGTGGGAACCATGGAAAGGTAAGGATGATATTGCTTTATTATTTTACTTTTATTGCAGGAGATCGTTGGCTTCAGCTGGAATGGGAGTGACGGTAAGTATGATTTAATTTAGAACAATAAGGAATTGTATGTTTATTTCAATTAAAGGACTTTATTCTGGGTGTTTGTGTTTTTTGTAACTTTGACTATGGGGTTAGTAATGGGGGTGTCTTATAGACGCCTCTCCATTACTAACCTGGGCTTGATGTCAGCTGGCATTATAAGCTGACATCAACCCCAACCCTATTACCCCACTGCCACCGCTACAGGGCAGTGGGAAGAGCGAGGCTAAGTGCCAGAATTGGTGCATCCTATGGATGCGCCATTTCTGGGGCGGCTGACGGCTGGTGTTTCTAGCCTGGGAGGGGGCCAATATTCATGGCACCCTTCCTGGGCTATTAATATCAGCCCCCAGCTGTCTGCCTAGCCTTTGCTAGCTATTAAAATAGTGGGGACCCCACGTCATTTTTTTGGGGGTTCCCAATTTTAATAGCTAGTAAAGGCTAGGTATTCAGCTGGGGGCTGATATTAGTAGCCTGGGAAGCTCCGTGGGTATTACCCCCTTCCCAGGCTTCAAACATCTGCCCCAGCCATCTGCTTAGCCTCCGCTAGAGACTAAAATTACAGGGAACCCCACGCCAATTTTTTTTTTAATAAATCCTTTATTTTAACACTAAATGACAAGTACAGTAATCAACACTATCACTGTACTTCTTATATATGTGACTGACATGTTTCTATCTATCTAATCTATATGTGATGCTCTATTCTTTCTGTTATAAATTGTCGGGTACCGATGCTGAATTGCCGGCCGGCTTTTTTAAAGAGACGGTGCATGAAAACACTAATATTTTTTTTAATAAATCCTTTAACACTAAATGACAAGTACAGTAACCAACACTGTCACTGTACTTCTTATATATGTGACTGACATGTTTCTATCTATCTAATCTATGTGTGATGCTCTATTCCTTCTTTTCTAAATTGTCGGGTACCGGTGTATGCTGCTGCTGAATTGCCGGCCGGCTTTTTTAAAGAGAGTGTCTTCTGAGCAGTTTGTCAGCTTTTGGACTCCTCTGAAAGTGTTTTCTATGTGTTTTTGTTTGCCTGCCATTGGTTTTAACGGTGTTCGACTGTGTTCGACGAACAGTTCCACGAACATCCCGGTGTTCGACAAACCAAACCGAACCCGAACACTATGGGGGTGGCTCAACACTAGTCCTGAGCTGATGGCACTGCTGGGCATCTTCAGATTTTTAAGGAAAGTAAGCATAATGAGTTAGTCATCTGCTCACTAAGTTTTCATGTCCCACGACTGCATCTATGATCTTCAACATTACCTATTTCTTAGTGTATTGTTGCTGAGAAATATGTACACGCACATACTTATTCATCATGCAACACCATCAAATACCATCTATTTGGCTTCAAATTTATTATGCTGCAGGATAAACATACAGTCAATATAATTAAGAATTAACTTAAATGTAAATAAGAACAAGGAGTCCTGGAAGTGATGATATGGACCGCACAGAGCCCTGATCTCAACATTATCAAGTCTGTTTGAGATTACATGAAGAGAAAGAAGGATTTGCTCAAGATACATGCACAGAAGATTTGTGGTTAGTTCTCCAATATGTTTGGAAATAGAAGAACTGAGGCTTTTTCACTGTTCTAAAGGCAAAGGCTGATCACACTTTGTTAATTATTTATTTTTATCAATTAAAAAAGTACACTTTTAATTTTGAAAGCATTCTGACTTTGCAGCATTTTGCATTTTTTCAACAGTAATCTTTCTGGTAATCTGCAGCTCATTTTCCATCTCTGTGTATTCACTTCCAGCAAGAGCGACATGTGGCCCCTGCAGTTGCTGACTGCAGTAGTGGCAGGTTTCACATTTCTGTATCACAGAACTGTATGTAAAGAACCATCTTGTTTCCTATCATATGGACATGTGAGGAAAGCTGTGAAAAGACTCCAGACCTCCAACATTCAGTAGGTATTCTATTATTTTATCATTGGTGGGGTACAATTTGCTGGGACATTCTGAGAATGAAGGGACCACAGCACTCATTCAGTGATGCAATTTGTGGACAGCCCAATTCACTTGAATAGAACTGTGCTGCTATTCCAGCGCACAGCAGGTGTTCTGTGCACCACTGTGCAGGGAAAACAGCCATGAAAGGCAGGACCATCAACAATCATAAGGTGAACTGATAACCTATCTTAGCGATCCTTGAAGTATTGAGCTTTTGCTGTGTTTAATATACTGCAACACTGAGTCAAACCTGCATTTGCTATCATAATATCCTTAGGTCACAAGAACTACCGTAATTTGGTCATGCTAAATAAACTGATATCCCCTCACAATTACAGTCCAGATCGAGTTATGATCATTGGGATGAGGAAGTGCTTATTCCTTAGTTTTTAAATTAGAAAGGTAAAGAGCTTATTGATTAGTTTAAAAAACAAAATTGAAATCAATTTATTACATCTTTCTATTACCTGCAAACTACAAGACAATTATAAGTGTGAATTTGGTCTTTTAGAATCGTGACTATCTGAAAATAGAGAAATCGTTTTGAAAATGTACATAGGTTAATGAGGTTAGAAGCCTGTGCTCTTAAGGGATCAATGTAAGACAAGCTAGCTGAGAGATTGTGTCTGTCCATTATAGAGGACCTTTAACAAAATATTCGTTTATGATGAACTAAACATTCCTGCTGCACATAGTGGCAGAAATGTAGTTCATTATTTATTTTTATTTTTTTTCTTTCTTCAATCTGTTGTAGAGATTTAAGGCACCAAAGTTACTGATAAAGCCCAAGAAAAAACAACAAAATGAGCATATACCCTGTAGTAAAGAAATAAGCAAATAGTAATAATACATGTAAATAACATAGGGTACTTAGTTAACAATATTTTGATCAAAAGAGTGTAAAAGCCATCCCACCATGACAAGGAGTACCCAATCAGTCCTATCCTCTCTAGTATTAATGCCTCACCTTGTGTCAGCCGACATCAATATAGATTATGGCTGATCAAGATACAAGCCCGACTGTTCAGACACCTGCCAATGGGAAGCTATATAGATGAAATATCTAGCTCAAAAAGGGGGGCCATGGCCCTGTTTGTACAAAGTAAAAGAAAAGAACAGCAAAACCAAAGAAATGAGCTGGAGCATAAGTTGGTATACGTACAATGTGTAGAATCATGTTCACACTGTGGTCATTTCACAGACAAAACCAAATCAATGTATTACATATTTCTATTACCTGGCAAGCTACAAGGCAATTATAAGTGTGAATTTGTTTTTTACAATCATCTGAAAATAGAGATATTATTTTGAAAATGTGCATGCATTTATGGGTTAGAAGCCAATGTAAGACAAACTAGAAGAGTGATTGTGTCCTTCCATTAAAGAAGACATTTCACAAAATATTAGTTTATGAACTAAACATTCCTTCTGCACATCATGGCAGGAATATAGTTCATTCCATTTTTTTTTCTATTTTGTTTTTGCCACTGTGTTGTAGATATATAAGGCACCAAAGTTACTGATCCCTAAGGGGCTTATTTATTTATCGTTCAACTGGGTGTTTTTTTTTCAGACAACTCCATGGGAGTACACTTTTCACCCAGTGGCACAGGGGCCCAAGAGGTAAGGGGGTCCATTACTACCTCCAAAGCAGGTGGAATTGTGAATCATGATGAATTATTGGACTGCAAATGGCCCATATATTGCTCTTGCACAGGGGCCCTTTTCTGTCAGTGTCTGCCACCCCCTATAATGCTGCCTAATCATAACAAGGCAGCATCATAGCCTGGGTAAAGTGTACTGTACACCCACAGTTCTGACCAAAATAAATTTTCCCGAGAGGGCAGGGGGCTAGAACTGCAGCAGCGCGGTCACATGACACTTTTTCTCACAGGAAAACACTGAACACACCTCCACTTGCAGCATCACTAACAGGAATGCCAGAAATGGAGCTTATAGTCAGTGACTGTCACAGGTATGTCAGGTGTAATAGACAGTCGCTCTGGATCTGGCTGTAGAAGGTCACTGCGCTTGGCATTGCAGACACCTTCTTAATCCTTCCTTTAAGACTCAGCGGCGACTTCCGTCCTCCTGCTAATTGATATACCCTTGCATGGGAGTTAAAAACCCTCAGTTTGGTCCAGGCAATCGCCGGTGATACTTCTGTGCACCTTTGTGCATGCTTGAAGCACTAACTGTTGGCTGGCTTCTTCTCTGGTGCCATTAGAGGACAGTTGGCGTTACTCCTCTGGTGTCTGCTCTAAGTTAATCCCCTTTGTTTGTCTACCTTGTTGTCTTTAGTTTGTAGTGGGGCCTGAACAGTGCCCACCCCTCCCCTCCCTATCTAGTGCCAAGCTCTAGGGACATACAGGGTTTAGGGTCCAGCTCGGCGATAGGTGTGGAACCTATATAGGGACGGTAGGGTAGGCAGGGTGTTATTAGATCTGCCTAGGGGTCCCCACTCCCCCTTTCCCTGGTGTTTAGGCTTCCTCCCCCTCTTCCCTTTGTGTTGCACTTAGTCTTTCCCACACCTTGCATGTCAGTGACTGGCCACCGAAAAAGATGTGCACAGCATCAGAGTTACAATAAGTGAAGATCAGCAAGGAGTGTCACTAACACAAAGCTCCGTTACTGGCATTCCTGTTAGTGACACTGCTAGTGGAGGTATGTTCAGCACGATCATGTGAGACAAAGTGACACGTGACCACGCTGCTGCAGTTATTACACTCCCCACCCGTCTGGGAGGTTTATTTAGGTCATAACTGTTGGTGTCCACTTTACACAGGCTATTACATTGCCTTGGTATGATTGGGCAGCATCATAACGAGTGGAAAGTTTACACCCATGGAGTTGTCTGAAATAGACCACCTCAATGAGCGATAGATAAATTGACCCCAAAGGCAGCATTAACTTTGGTGCTTTGCATAAAAAAATATTAGGAATTACATTCCTGCCACTATGTGCTTAGTTTATAACCCAAAATTTTGTGAAAGTTGCTCTTTAAGCCTTCTCATAAATTTGTGACTTTTTCATGATAGCCTGATGATGGCCAGCTAGAACTGGAACTATTGGAATTGATCACATTAGAAACACTAACATATCCTGGTTAATTCTGTATAGCTTTAAATTGATTTACCATCTACACACAGCTTACTTTTCTTCTAGACTTGACATATTCCTAGATATATGGCCGGCGATCATAGCAGATGAGCATTTTTGTTACACATAGCAGGGCTCAAACACTGCTATGTGTAACACAAGCCATCAGATGATCGCAATTTCAAGTCTCCCATGGAGACTATTGAAGCATCTAAAGAGTAAAAAAAAAGTTATAAAAAAATATAAAAAAAATTAAAAAAATATAAAAGTTCAAATCACCGAATTTCGCCCAATTCAAAATAAAACTATAAAAAAGTCAAAAATACACATATTTGGCATTGCTACCGTTCTCGGAAAATGATGCCAATTTTTTTTTATAAACTTTGGATTTTTTTTCACCACATACAGTACAGACCAAAAGTTTGGACACACCTTCTCATTTAAAGATTTTTCTGTATTTTCATGACTTTGAAAATTGTACATTCACACTGAAGGCATAAAAACTATGAATTAACACATGTGGAATTATATACTTAACAAAAAAGTGTGAAACAGCTGAAAATATGTGTCATATTCTAGGTTCTTCAAAGTAGCCACCTTTTGCGTTGATGACTGCTTTGCACACTCTTGGCATTCTCTTGATGAGCTTCAAGAGGTAGTCACCGGAAATGGTTTTCACTTCACAGGTGTGCCCTGTCAGATTTAATAAGTGGGATTTCTTGCCTTATAAATGGGGTTGGGACCATCAGTTGTGTTGTGCAGAAGTCAGGTGGATATACAGCTGATAGTCCTACTGAATAGACTGTTAGAATTTGTATTATGGCAAGAAAAAAGCAGCTAAGTATAGAAAAACAAGTGGCCATCATTACTTTAAGAAATGAAGGTCAGTCAGTCTGAAAAATTGGGCAAACTTTGAATGTGTCCCCAAGTGCAGTTGCAAAAACCATCAAGCGCTACAAAGAAACTGGCTCATATGAGGACCGCCCCAGGAAAGGAAGACCAAGAGTCACCTCTGCTTCTGAGGATAAGTTTATCCGAGTCACCAGCATCAGAAATCGCAGGTTAACAGCAGCTCAGATTAGAGACCAGGTCAATGCCACACAGAGTTCTAGCAGCAGACACATCTCTTATACAACTGTTAAGAGGAGACTTTGTGCAGCAGGCCTTCATGGTAAAATAGCTGCTAGGAAACCACTGCTAAGGACAGGCAACAAGCAGAAGAGACTTTTTTGGGCTAAAGAACACAAGGAATGGACATTAGACCAGTGGAAATCTGTGCTTTGGTCTGATGAGTCCAAATTTGAGATCTTTGGTTCCAACCACCGTGTATTTGTGCGACGCAGAAAAGGTGAACGGATGGACTCTACATGCCTGGTTCCCACCATGAAGCATGGAGGAGGAGGTGTGATGGTGTGGGGGTGCTTTGCTGGTGACACTGTTGGGGATTTATTCAAAATTGAAGGCATACTGAACCAGCATTGCTACCACAGCATCTTGCTATGCCATCCGGTTTGCGTTTAGTTGGACCATCATTTATTTTTCAACAGGACAATGACCCCAAACACACCTCCAGGCTGTGTAAGGGCTATTTGACCAAGAAGGAGAATGATGGGGTGCTACGCCAGATGACCTGACCTCCACAGTCACCAGACCTGAAACCAATCGAGATGGTCTGGGGTGAGCTGGACCGCAGAGTGAAGGCAAAAGGGCCAACAAGTGCTAAGCATCTCTGGGAACTCCTTCAAGATTGTTGGAAAACCATTTCCGGTGACTACCTCTTGAAGCTCATCAAGAGAATGCCAAGAGTGTCTAAAGCAGTCATCAAAGCAAAAGGTGGCTACTTTGAAGAACCTAGAATATAAGACATGTTTTCAGTTGTTTCACACTTTTTTGTTAAGCATATAATTCCACATGTGTTAATTCATAGTTTTGATGCCTTCGGTGTGAATGTACAATTTTCATGGTCATGAAAATACAGAAAAATCTTTAAATGAGATGGTGTGTCCAAACTTTTGGTCTGTACTGTAAATAAAAACGAATCTATACATGTTTTGTATCTGTGAACTCATAATGAACTGGAGAATCATAATGGCAGGTCAGTTATACCATTTAGTGAACATAGTAAAAAAAAATGGTAATCTCACCGCACTTTGAATTTTTTTTCCCATTTTCCATTACACTTTATGGTAAAATCAATGGTGTCGTTCATAAGTACAACTCATCCCACAAAAAAACAAGCACTCACATGGTCATATTGATGGAAAAATAAAAAAGTTATGGCTCTGGGAAGAAGGGGAGCAAAACACTATAACGCAAAAATGGAAAAACCCAAGGTGGTGAATGGGTAAAATAAATTCATGTTGAATTGTAGCCTCTCAATGGGTTTCCTGTAATGTCGCAATATTGTATTGATTTTTATTTATCAAAAATTGGAGAATTCATGCAAGAATAAGGATGGATACATCTTTACTAGGGTATAAAGCAAGTATAACGTATATTTTTCGTTTTTTAAGATGATTGATCAACCTCTCATATTAAAAAAAAATACAGTATTCTTGTCTTTGGCTTATGTGTGCCTAATATACATTGTTTTCTATAGAATCTTTGCTGTTAATAGGTTAATTCCCTGGGGTAGTTACTTAACTGACTGGTCTATTTAACACAAGTGCTGAGAGTCTTAAAATAGACCCTATGATTAAACACCTAGTTTGCAAGATGTAAAATGTACGGTTGTCTTTCTTGATGACCTCCCTATGTTTATTGTGTTCTATGTATAATCTTGAGACCTTCTTAGATCAAGCACCGGGTTCTTGGAATTGTGCCTTTGTCAAAAGAAAATGCAATAAAATTTGTGTTCTGATTATTTGAAATATCATAGAATTTTTTTATTCAGTGCTTAGTTATTCTTTCGTTACTCTGATGCACATTACATTTTTAATTATTCAATATGTTAGAGAGTGACCTTCATATATTACCATATTAAAAGAAATTTGTGACTATTTGGACTTGATTACATAGAGAAAAAATGAGGCAATTAGCATTTATAGAAAACTAGAATAAATCCCTCTGAATAACAAGTCCGGAAACCGTACAATATTGCCCGAAATACCTAGAATCTGCAATCCCATTTTACTAAAACACTGACATTTTGGAAAGCTAGGTGTTTGCCGAGACCTTTATAGTGCTGCTGATTTATTTTCAAAGGGTTGTCCCACCATTACATAGCATATTCATATACGTATCATAAAAAAACTAACATTGTTTGCCATTTACATGCTATTAAACTTGTGTTCATCTATTATGTTATGTTCATCTATTGAGATGAGTGCTGCTGGTTACATAAGCTCATTTACTATACCAACATAGAGTACCCTGCATAGAGATCCTCTGCTCATCACCGAGCTGCCAATAGAAATGGCTGTCTGTCTTGCTTCTCGGTGAAGAAGCAGAGTCCCCGTGTAGCATGTCATTGTATCCCCTGATGAAGGCTGGCCTGAAACGCGCATCGGGGCGGACACACAGGAAGGTTGCAGCCCCCCTATATTGGTGTTTATCCTAAGGCATTGTGCCATTTACAACTTTTGCCACCATGTAAAATTTCTGTCACGTTCTGATTCTTGGTGCTTATGCCTGGATTATTTCTGACACTATGCCACTTGGCTATAATGGAGGGGGTACAAATACATACATTGATAGTGCATAGTACCACTGTGTAGGTACTCACCGATAGATATAGGTATATATATTAGCTCCTTCTCTGTGCGCCGCATGCACAATTGTGCTACACATATACAGTCAGCTGCCAGAGGGGAAAGGAGACTCATTTAGCAGCACTATAAAAAGTCTCAGTGTAGCTCCAGTAAAATGGTGTTCATGGTGATTGCTATAAGCAACCTGTAATTTCTATTGATTAAACAGCACATTGCAAATCATCAAAATTAATTTACAAGCTGGCTAAATCATTGAACTTATTCATAATGAATTATTGCAATAATTAAAATGTGAATGTGATTTAAACAACAATTCTGTAATTAAATGAACTGTAAATAAATTATATGTTTGCTTGCATAATAAGGCAAAATAATAAAAAAAATCTGAAACATTGCAAAAATTAGTATATAGAAATCAATGAAAATTGTTTGATAAGGTGTAAATCAGATAGTTTGTCAAGAATTTGAACCCTATTTCTACTCACATCAAGTAGATCATGAAACTATGCACTATACTGTGAATAACATATATTTCATAAACTGTCCTTAAGGCTTTTCCAAATAGGTTCATCAAATTTTGATCATCCCTGCAGTTTAGTATAATGTCTGCTTTAGGTCAGACACTATCTTGATTTTTACATTTCCTAAAGCTCTTTCTTCATCTTTGTCTTGTTACCATTCCCCTAATGGGTAGATGGTGGCAGCATCTTCTCAGCCTGCTGATTTTGTCTATGGAGGACAGGTAAAAGGAATCTGTCACCAGTTTTTGATACCTCACCTGAGAGACCCTGATTCCAGTGATGTATCAGTTACTAGGCTGCATGTTGTCATTTTGATAAAATTACTGTTTTATCAGCTGCAGATCAAGCAGTTCTCTGAATGCTGAGCTCTGTATAACCCCGCCCACACCACTGATTGACAGCTTTCTGTGTAGACTGTGCATAGGCAGAAAGTTGCCAATCAGTGGGTGGGCGTGGGGTTGTGCAGAGCTCATGAATATGGCTGCACTTGGCAGCAGGTTTAGTAATCCTTTAGTGTTAATTTTCTGCTGAGTTTGTATGTTTTTGCTTTTGAAGAAGTTGGATGACTTCAAAATGCCTTGATACTAAATCGCATCATTACCAATTTTGGAATTTTCCTTTGGATCTTCATCAGCAGCACAGAGGACACACTTATTCCTACTTGGCACTTGACATTATTCCTAAATTCAGATTTTCTTTCCTCTTATAGGCATAAACAATACAAGATGTTAGACTACCAATGCAGGACGTATTTGAAACCGTAAGCATTTTTGAAAAAAGGGCAACTTGAACAAATTATTTTGGGGGAAAAGGGTTTTCTTGCGTTTATTAGGTAGGACATTGTTTACTTTTAACACATATCATTAACACTAATTCAATTAAATTATGCTTGGAGAGGGGAGAGACAAAAGGATTGCTTTAAAAAATGTTTTTTTTAAATTTATCTGACGAAACTATTAGTAGTCTAATAGTAGTATTACTACTAATAATAGTATAACTATTAGTAGTGAAAAACTATTACTAGTGACAATTCTGAACAAAAAGTTGAAGCGCAACCGTGATCTAATGTCATAAGAGTGCACAAAAAAATACACAATTGCAAGTGTAAAAACAGCAGAGGAAGTTGAACTGGTAGGGCATTTAATTATTAGGGTATTGCTTACTTTAGCAGGTATCACAACTTTAATTGACACTAATTGAATTAAAGTATACTTAAAGTGGTGAGAAACAAAAGGATTACTTTAAAAAAGAAATAAGTGAAAATTACATTACAGTAAAAAATACTTAAACATGGAACATCCATGCCCATGCAATGATATAAAGACATTGTTGTTTATACTAGGGAAAATTGCAAAAATAAATGGGTTTCACATCTAGCTGTACCTGCGTTTTTTCACCAACCTTACAGCAGTCTTTTTGTTGAAAATTTGACATGTTGCAAATTAAAAAAAAATCTGAAATCTCATAGTTTTAGCTGGTACTGTAGAAAGCAGCTTTTCATCTGGATGAAAAATGCAGCAAAAATGCAACATGTGAACATAGCCTAATGATCTCTGACATGCAGTAAAATTTCAAGGTTTGAGTGCACAAACTCAATTTTCCATGTATTTCAACATAGGATGCCATACGCGTTGATTTCTGATAGGGAAACAATGAGTTGATATTATGGCAATCCCGCAATTCAATTGATTACTATACCCGATTAAAGTAGGTGGAAAGCCCTAGCCAAATGGAACTGATACACATCTATAAAATGGGCATTTTCGATCATAATGAGCAACAATTATCTGTCTAAGTGGACTAATTGACAAACATTCATTATCATCCAAAACACTAATGAGGCATGTTGTTGGTCAAAGTATTCTATGTTTGGGACAAATAGGTATTCATTTTGTATCGCGGTGTGGCACTCGTCTCCTTTTACACCCCGGCATGCTACATGAAAGTGTGGGTCCTGGCTAGATGTGTGGACTTGTGTTGTGAGGGCATTGCTCCCATACAGTGTCCATTTTAGGACATGATCAGATATCAAAATCAAACATCAGAATTATGTCAGTTTGAGGCTAAATACCCCGTCTGAGAACTGATTTTGATAAGTGACTTTGATAAGTGATTTTGACAAGTGATTTTGACAAGTGACTTTGACAAGTGACTTCGATAAGTCACTTGTCAAAGTCACTTGTCAAAATCACTTGTCGAAGTCACTTGTCAAAGTCACTTGTCAAAGTCACTTGTCAAAATCACTTCTCAGATGGGGTATTTAGCCTCAAACTGACATCATTCTGATGTTTGATTTTGATATCTGATCATGTCGTAAAATGGACACTCAATGCCCATGCAGGCTGCATGTAGCCTATGGTGTGGGCTGGCTACGACAAAAGGTTCCACAGTTCAGTAAAGGAGACCATCGTTTAAACATATAGTCTTTACTGAGCAATAACTTGGCAAAGGTTATATACAAAGGATAGCAGGTACAAAGTCTTATTGTTGTTTCCTCTGTGGTATAAAGCGTTTTCTCCTTACACCGTATCCTTCATCTGCAGTTCTATTCCAGGTCTCTGCAAACTCACTGTTTTGTTCTACGTCACCGCAACCCAGCCTGAATGCCACAGTCCTGATCAGCAAGTCTCTCTACTTGCTCAGCGGTTCTGAGTCCTAATTTTTCCACTACTGGCACCCTGGATCTACTGATTGGGACCCCCACCAATTCCACAAACTCAGTCCTCTTTAGGTCCTTTACCTTTGGCGTTGCAAGCTCGGTCATTCGCGACTCGGCGTCCTATCCATGGACGCCTTCTCCAAAAGGCCACTGTGACTAATCAGTCACCTCTTCTTTATGATCTCTCTATCCCTGTCCTTAAGTCCCATGTTTCTGTGGATCACCCCAACGTCAGCACTGTTCACATTAGACTCTAAACTCCAACTCCCTAATTACAGGAAGTGGTCACTTGCCCTAACCCTAAGCCAGTCTCATTATGGGCTAGTCCCAAATATTGACTCTATCTTACCCTATTGTCATTACCTAAGCTATAATCAACTATCTCTGTCCTATACTATGAATTATTGTATGTCACCACATTACAATATATACAAAAGATGCAAGATATTATATACATTAACGCAATACACGCGACGTGATTGGTGTCTTAAGGGGTAGGAACGCTGCAGCACAATCCACCATCCTTACATTCCAACCATCAAACGATCATTTGTTGGTCCATTTCTATCCAGTGTGTATGGGGGCCTGAATTGTAAAAGAGTCCATCCTGCTCAACTCACTCACTAACATTGTGAAGGCTCGCTCACACCAGTGTAGGCATTGGATAACCGCTATCCTATTTTTTATTGGATAGAACTCGAACCAATGTTATTCAATGGGGCAGTGCTGATGTATGATTTTTGTTCTCTGGTAGAATCTGTCAGTGAAAATAATCATGCCACTGAAATCAGATGCCGCTCACCCATTCAAGTCTATGGATGCGTGGAAAATATTGGACTGCACTCAGATGTCATCACACAATGGAGAAGATGGAGATATTGTGTTCTCCACCTGCTCCTCACACTGTGCTCTTATTTTCTCTCATCTGAGAGAATTGGATCACGCTATGCTGAGAATGATCAGAGTTTGATCAGAATTTCATTAGCATTATAATTCAGATTCTCTCGGATAAGGGAATCTACGGCTGACTGACTGAAGCCTAAATGTGTTAAATTTGATAAACATGTGAACAAAACAGCAAGAGAAAGCATAGACATGAGTATTCCCATCTAATTAATAAGAAATGCGATAACTTAAATTTTTTTATGATGCACTTTTCTGTGAATTTTGTATGACATCTATACATTTTATTTGCTAAGAATATTTCCCATTTCCACTGCTGAAGTCTTGCAGTAGAGACCACACTTGTGTCTGTCCTGCTCTATAAGGATATGTGCACACACACTTCGAAAACCGGAGTATTGGCAGGAAAATATTCACTTTTTTGCAAACTTTTTTGATGTGTTTTTACTTGTGTTTTTTTCCTACTCATTTGAATGGGTGAAATTTGCTGTAAAAATGTTGCAGATTTGAAAAATTACTTTGATGGTTCAAATCTGCAAGGAAAAAATAAGCATCCTCTAAATGAGATTTCATAAATATCATTCACCTTGCTGGTTCTGTAAAACGCTGCAATTTTTCAGCTGCAAAAATGCATGGAAAAAAGATGGAAAAAAACCCAATGTGTAAATAAGCCCTATGATTCTCTGAGTCTGGCTGGGTTCTTGGGAATGCACATCTTTAGAGCATGCACAGTTGCTCCCATCCCTGCTACCTACACTATAGAAATGAATAGGATGGCACTAAAGCATGCGGCCGAAAGTGATCCTAGTCTCCTGTCTTCACCACATCATTGCAGAGCTGAACCCGACTGAGCTCTTATCTTTCTTGTTGTATCAGAACACTGTTACCTTGATATATAAATACACGTAAACCTCTTCCAAAGTCTACCTCCTATCCAGAGAAGATTTCCTATGACAGATTCTCAGTCCTAACTAATATATACTAACCACTTTTCATTGCAATTTTGGGTGATAGCCTCAAAAAGATGTTACTCTATATACTGGTGGACATAGACAGAAGAGGGCATCTGTGCAAGAACAATAAATGAACCCTTTACAGCCCAATATTTCAGTACAATGCACAATTCCACTTGCTTTAGTGGTGGTAGTGGGCCCCCTTACCTTTTGGGCCTCTCTATGACCGCACAGGTTGCACCAATAATTTGTCTGTCCCTGACTCTATACAGAAAACAATCCCACTGTACCATTTCTGTGACACACAGGCTTGGACTGGCCCACAGGAGAACAGTAGAATCCTCTGGTGGGCCCCACTTATATGAGAAGTACTTGGCACTATATTCTTGTACAGACAAAGGCCGCATCTTATTCATTTAACAATCTACCCAGATCATTGTTATATATATTTGTGATTGAGGATAATGTCACATATGTATGTAGCTGAAAAGTGGGGCCCTGGAGTTTGTTACTGGTGGGCCCTTGGCACCCCTGTCCGACATTGGGACACATCTACGATATGTACTTCGTTATACCGTGTGGTAATAAATATTTCACAGTTTAATGTTTTGTTACATATAGAGTACTATGGTAAAACTTGTTAAGACTGGCACATAGCAAAAATGTTATTTATTTCTATTATGCCATAGCTTTAGAAAATCAGTGTCATTAAATATACTTCCCAGAACCCCAATGTCTCAGTAGTGGACGGTAAAAGTTATTTTTTTATTTCATTGATATACTCCTTGGACAAACTGACTTGCCTTTAGCAGAACCTCGGAAAATAAGACAGAAAATTATATATCGGAAAATATAAAAAAGAGTACAGTGTCCTAAAAAAAATCTGCTTATAATTAAAAGCCATGGGGGCCAGCAGATAAAGTGCTGGAGAGGAAATAAATATGGAAAAGACAGGCTGTGAAATGCTATTGACATTTCCACAGCTCAACATGGAAATGCAATGTGCTAATAGCACAGGACGGAGCCTGCTAGACGGTACGGTCGGAGAGGAGGAAATGGTTACCTGCTGTAGCCTGCCTTTCAGTAGAAGGACAGGCTGAGAACTAATAAGATGTTTGGGGAAAATAAGACCTTTCCATCAGGTTTGCTGCCGGTCCTGTATTTTTAGAGATGCTGTGCATGTCTCCTGTATTGGACTGCCTTATAATTTTTGAAGAAGCAAGAAAGTACATTTGCCAATGTGTTTTTCCTCCTTTAAACACAGAGATTACCATCCTTCAAAACATATACCATTCGCACGCACAGTGGTGATTGTGTACTGCACAGATTCACATCAGCATCCATTAACCACGATTTTGAAATACCCTTTTCCATATAATGAAATTAAATATATTATTTTTTATATAACACATCTGTCAATGTTATTGTGTAAAAATGGGAAGAATTAATAAAATCAGCTCATTAATGATTAGAGGGCAGAGATTTAATGGCTGCTGTACTGTAGATTGGATAATAGCAGTATAGACTACACTGCTCAAAAAAATAAAGGGAACACTCAAATAACACATCCTAGATCTGAATGAATGAAATATTCTCATTGAATACTTTGTTCTGTACAAAGTTGAATGTGCTGACAACAAAATCACACAAAAATCATCAATGGAAATCACATTTACTAACCAATGGAGGCCTGGATTTGGAGTCACCCCCAAAATTAAAGTGGAAAAACACACTACAGGCTGATCCAACTTTGATGTAATGTCCTTAAAACAAGTCAAAATGAGGCTCAGTATTGTGTGAGGCCTCCACGTGCCTGTATGACCTCCCTACAACGCCTGGCCATGCTCTGGATGAGGTTGCAGATGGTCTCCTGTGGGATCTCCTCCCAGACCTGGACTAAAGCATCCACCAACTCCTGGACAGTCTGTGGTGCAACATGACGTTGGAGGATGGAGCGAGACATGATGTCCCAGATGTGCTCCATCAGATTCAGGTCTGGAGAACGGGTGGGCCAGTCCATAGCTTCAACGCCTTCATCTTGCAGGAACTGCTGACACACTCTAGCCACATGAGGTCTGGCATTGTCCTGTATTAGGAGGAACCCAGGGCCAATCGCACCAGCATATGGTCTCACAAGGGGTCTGAGGATCTCATCTCGTTACCTAATAGCAGTCAGGCTGCCTCTGGCGACCACATGTAGGGCTGTGCTGCCCTCCAAAGAAATGCCACCCCACACTATTACTGACCCACTGTCAAACCAGTCATGCTGAAGGATGTTACAGGCAGCAGATCACTTTCCACGGCGTCTTCAGACTCTGTCACGTCTGTCACATGTGCTCAGTGGGAACCTGCTTTCATCTGTGACGAGCACAGGGCGTCAGTGGCGACTTTGCAAATCCTGGTGTTCTTTGGAAATGCCAAGCGTCCTGCACGGGGTTAGACTGTGAGCACAATCCCCATTTGTGGATGTCGGGCCCTCATACCACCCTCATAAAGTCGGTTTCTAACAGTTTCTGCAGACACATGCACATTTGTGGCCTGCTGGAGGTCATTTTGCAGGGCTCTGGCAGTCCTTGCACAAAGGAGGAGATAACGGAACTGCTGCTTGGTTGTTGCCCTCCTATGGCTCCCTCCACATCTCCTGGTATCTGCTCCATGCTCTGGACACTGTGCTGACAGACACAGCTACCCTTCTTGCCACAGCTCGCACTGATGTGCCATCCCGGATGAACTGCACTACCTGAGTAACTTCTGTGGGTTGTACTGTAGACACCGCCTAATGCTACTGTACCTCTAGGGGTGAGAGCAATGGCAAAAAGGAAAAAGTGACCAAAACAGCCAAAAAGGATGAGAACAGAGAAATGGTCTGCAGAACCACTCCTTCTCCTTTATAGGGGGTATCTTGCTAATTGCCTATCATTTCTACCAGTTGTCTGTTCTATTTGGACAATAGCAGGAGGAATTTATTCACAATCAGTGTTGTTTCATAACTGGACAGGTAGATTTCACAGAAGTGTTATTGACTTGGAGTTACATTGTGTTGTTTAACTGTTCCCTTTATTTTTTTGAGCAGTGTATATACTTAGCATTGGAAGTTGGTCGATCGGCTGAGATTCAAAATCGGCAATATTAGAGGGAAATTTAATTTGTAGCAAAGTTATTCTTTGCAAACTTAATAAGCTATGTTATCTCTCCGGAACCCAGAGTATAGCAAATGTAAAATAAAAATGAATACTATCCTCACTGCTCAGCTGTCCCGCCATCCCCGCTGCCTGCCGTCCAGTCCTCTGTGCCTCTTTATTTCACCTTCCCTTATTGCATGGATTCTCTTTAGACCTCTTCACTCCTGTCCAAGATTTTGGGCACAATCAGGCCTCAGATATCACTGTGCACCATGCCACCACTAGGGCAAAGAGCATCAAAAGATTGGGACATTACAACGTAAACTGTGACGGCACCATACACAGGGATGGAAAAGGTCTAGTTGTGTTGGAAGTCATGGCCAGGAGTGAAGAGTCTGAAGAGAATCCATGCATGTAGTGGAGAACCGAATAGCGAGCTGCAGAGATGGCTGGACAGGTGAGTTGTAAAGTGAATATTGCTTTGTTTTTAACCGTTTGCCTGGTCCTCTATGGTTCACTAAAATGGGAACCGCAGCTAACCGCTATTTTGCTGAAGTCACAGGGAGCGAATTGCAAAGAAAATCTGTACAGTAAAAAATTTTTTGTAAAATTTGAGAATTAAATTCCGCTTGAATAAATGCACTCATCTCTACCTAATATACACTATGCACTATGCACTTGTCTCCATCTTCACTCACAAGTTTCTCGAGGAGGGGGTTGTTCTCTATCAGTTTCTAGACACACTTCTCTATCAATTAAAAGGGTTATCCAGCGTGTAACATTGATGGCCTATCTTTAGACACGGAGAAAGGGCTGCTGCTGCTCTCTAGTGAGTGTTTTATCTCACTCTAGGATTTACAGTTATAGCTTTTGAACGTTATAACATTGCAGTAACATTACAACAAAGCAGTGACATTCACACTCCAGGTAGAACATATTTACTGTACATATGCATAAAATATATTTCAGAAAACAGAATATTTTATACAGCGAGGCTAAACTGTCAATCAACACTGTGTATTTTACAGAAATACAAAACTAGTCAACACTGTGTGTTTTGGCATCTATGTCTAACTAGAAAACACATTCATTCATGCTTCATACATCAAAGATTTATCTGCCATAATCTGGAAGTGAAGAAATAGACATGTGAGCAATAAACTCTTAGTCCCATACCTGAAGGAATCTGTCTGGATTTCCCCTGGGAGCATGTGTCAATTCATGCAGCACTAGGGGAATTTCCACTCTTTGTGCCTAGTGTGAATGGAAGAAATCTTTGGAGGTTTCCAATTGAAAAGTATAGCCTTTCTGGCATATAAAATTAGAAATATGTACACAATTCTGCCATGTTTACTGAGAATAAATTCTCCTACCTAACCCGCCAGGCTATCTATTAGATTATAAATGTGTGTTACATAGAGGCCGGAGAGCAAGAATCGTTTATGTCTGTTTGTGCTATACATAGGAGGCATCATAGCAGGTATTCTCCACCCACTAGCTCAGAGACAACTGAAAATTAGATATAGAACCTGCAGAGGTGGAAAATGGTGAAACATATTGTACAGTAAGCAAATCATATAATGGCCAGAATAGTGTCAATATTCATGTACACATATGACAGCTTGTTCCAAACAGTCACCCGAAATTACAAGTACACTATAAAGCATTGGTCCCCAACTATTATAAATAATAACAATATAGAATTGCTATATGTACATGCATGTATAATTCTATACTTTAGGGGCTTAGAAAATGTTATATTTGTTGCTATTTGGGATATGCCATCATAATATAAAATCCTTATTTCTCAAGCAGAATGCCAATAAAAATTTGTATTTGCTTGCAATTTCCTTTTTTTTCAATAAAATACTTAATGACATGAATATACTAAACACCCATTCATCAAGATATATAGGAGTGATGAGTGCTGGCTTCTCTGGCCCTGCACTAATAATCATTTTCTATCCTAAATGCAATTAATGAATTAAACACATTGCCCCTGACTTTAAGACAGGGGCCATTATAATTTTATTTATAACTGTAATTGAGGATTTCTGCTCTTGGTCAATCTCAGGTCATCTGAGATTAGTTTTAGACATTACATCTATTTCCTTAATGAGCGATTGGAGACTTCACTAACCCTTTAAATCACAATGTTTTTATAGTATGGGGAATTGTCTATGAATGGAGTAATATTGATTTAAGCCACTGGATTGACTAATGTATTCTCAGTTGTAAATGCATTATTTACAACGCCGGGATGGAGGATGGTATAAGCAATGGAATGGAAGCATGAAACTTGCTTTTGTCTTAATTGAAAATTATGTTCCATAGGATTTCCATTTGGATGCTGCCATCTTGCATGATCATTCGGTTTATCGAAATTGGAACACATATGTGGAAAGCCAGCATTTCAGAAAAGTCTGGTTCCTTACTTATGCAGCTTTCATGTAAATGAATCAGAAAAGTGGTAATCCATAGTCACAATGGTAGGCTTTACAGAGAAACATGCTAATAATAAGGGGAATAGAAAATCCCAGTAATTCTTTTATTTATACTTTCCCAGCAAGAATTACTAGTAGATATTAGTGTTTCCCAAACTCCAGTCCTCACGGCTCCCAACAGATCATGTTTTCAGGATTTCCCTAGTATTACACAGGTGATGGAATTATTATCAAGGCATCAGAACTGGCCACAGGTTCACTCATCCTGAAAACATGATCTGTTGGGGGCCGTGAGGACTGGAGCTTGGGGAACACTAATATCTACTAGTAATTCTTGCTGGGAAAGTATAAGTATATATATAGAGTGTTATGGAGACCCTCTTTGTTATTAGGGAGATCTTTGGAATAGACAGCAAAGGGTCTTCACATTGCCAGTGAGATTCAAATTAAAATACTTCATCGATGAAGGGAGAGAGAGAAAATACATGCGACATGCATTTTCAGCAGGTAGAGTCTTCTGTGTGGCAACTAACACTCACCACATTTATTAGCTAGACAAAAACGGAACTACAATTCTTACATACAACTGAACAGGAAACCGAAATAGACAATCAGTGATAACGCACTTCCCTTGGCCCAACATAAAACCTTCTTGTCAGGGAATTCACAGGAAACCAGTATCTTAGTCAGACATTCAATGATGCAAGTTTTAAGCAGAGGCTTCAGACATAGAATAGATTGTTTTCCTAAATAATGAAGCTAGACAGAAGCTAGATATAAAAAATTAAAAAATTAACCATAACAAGAGGATCAAGGAAAATTCTTATTTGCCTGTTCGCATGGATTTTCCAGGGAAATTTGATATGCAAAAAAATTATTTTCCCAAATATAATGTCCCTTATTATGTTATATACTGTTATGCTATACATTATTATGTATAATAATAATAATTACATATCATGTATTATATATAATAATAAATATATTACATAAATAAATTGTATAAATAAAATACGCTCAGCTTGTGACCTTGCATGTGCATGGGCAGAACAGTCCAGGTCTTCATTAGAGCCGGAAGTCTCAGCATAATGTGAAAGAGCCTGGGGATTCAGCACTTGGTGGTGATGATAAGAAGGTGAAACAAAGACCGGCAAGGTGAGTATGTTTTTTTTTGTTAATTTTATAACTTTTAATGGCCCTTTACGGTTGAAACAAAATACAAATAATTTTGTACTATTTAAGTTGAATTAAATTCCACTAGAATAAATATGCGTATCTCTAATTACTGTGAATGACTAAATGCAGAGTTCTACGAAAAGATAGAACTCAGCTGATTTGTTATTTAACAAATATATTCTATAGCTCCCTAAGGCCTTATTCAGATGTCTGTAGTTTTCACATAAAGAAAAGAAATGGTACGTGTATCTGGTTTTGGATCTGTATATCATCAGTGTTTGGTCAGTGTGTCATCAGTGTTTTTCACGGATGGATAAAGAAATAAATAACAAAGCTTCTCCTATACTTTGCAATGTTAAACATGGACAGCACTTGGATGGTACACAGATGCCATCCGTATGCTGTCTGAGTTTTTGATGGACCCACAGACTTGTTTTGGCACTCTTCATCCATGCTGCCAGTAAAGAAAAGGACATGTCTCTATGAGTTTTGCATGGACTCACGCTATGTGAAAAAATATGGACATGCGAACAGTCCCATTATCTATAATTGGTACATGTTGTATCCATGAAAAACACAGATAGAACACACACATCTTAATGAGGCCTAAGAAACATTATAATTGTAGTATCTCTGTATCAGTGCTTAGAGTAACTTTAAGTATGCTGCTTAACCTCTTTTTGCCAGCCATTTTTTTTAGCATTTTCATTTTTTCCTTACCTATAAAGCTAGAACTTTTTAATTTTTCCATTGACAAAATCATATGATAGCTTGCTTTTTTGCAGTAATAATTGTAGTTTTGAGTAACATTGTTGATTTTACTCAATGTTTTGAAAAATGCAAAAAAAAATTCTAAGTGGCGTGAAATGGTGAAACCCCCCCCCTCTACTCTGCCATCCGCCTTCTTTCTTGGATTTGTACAGCATTCGTTATTTAGTAATAATGACCGGACAGCATAATTTTCCACGTTTGTACAATTTTGGCAATACCAAACTTGTATAGTTTTTTTTTATTTAAGTGTTGAAAAAAAAATTATAAACTTATAAAAAGAAAAAAAATGGGTTTGTGTCCCCACTTTATGAGGCCAGTATTTTTTTTTCAATTTTTTAATTGATTTTGCCGTGTGAGGACTTGCTTCTACGTGGCAAGCTGATGTTTTATTAATACATCTTTGGGGTACATACATTTTAGATGTTTTTTCTTACTATTTTTAGGGAAGAGTGGTCACCAACAAATGCAATTTAGGCATTTTGATTTTTTTTTCTCTTTATAGCATTTAACGAATTTTATATTTTTGCTAGATAGAAATTATATGGAAGAGTCAATACCAAATATTGCCTTTATTTTTTCGATTTCTTTATTTTTAAACTGAGAAAAGGGGCAATTAAAAAATATTTATTTTTAAATATTATTTTATATGTTTAAAAACTTTTTTATTTGTTGCTTTATTCTTTGGTCCCCTTGGGGGTCTTGAACCTATAATCATCAATGAAAATGCAATTATCCTATCAAGCTTCACCGAATGACTAAGATAGCAGACATGGGGACTTTCAGTAGGCCACTGGCAGCCATGACAACCCATCAGCACCATGTGAACACAATTGCGCAGTAATTAATTTTAAATGCTTAAACAGCAGTGATCAGAGGCAGCTCCATTCACTGCTGCTACAGGCATCTGCCCATTTAAGCTGAACTCACACCATATATGGGCATCCAATGTAGGACATACAATTAAAGGGCTGTCAGCACAGGATGACTGCTCAAACCAAGCACAGACGCTGGGTGCTTCATGGTGGGGCCAATCATTTTTATACACCTTCCCAAATGATTGTTTTCCATCTATCTCCACCCTCTCTGGTGCTATGAAGCCAGAGCTGTCAAAGAAAAAGAGGAGGGATGGATATAGAGTGAAAACAAGCAGATGGGCAGGTGCTATTAAATGATTGCTCCACCGTGAAGCACTGAGTGACAATACTTAGTTTGAAGTCATCCTGTGCTGACAGAGTCCCTTTAAGTCTCTTGGGAAGGAGTTAAAGGGAGTCTGTCAGCCCCAATTGAAGTTTTAAATTATCCATACAGTTATATAGGGGAATTTATAAAAAGCACTATTTTTGTTTAGTTATTTTGCCTGGAGTGATCACTGTCTCAAGAGAATGCTTGGGCATGTGCTTTCTGTAGAAGTGCCTGGAGTGCATGCAGACAACCATCTCCTCCTCTCTCTGATGCTGCTCTTCTACACTTCCAGGTGTATCATGCACTGGCAGCCTTGAGAAGAGAGGGCTGTGTGCTGTCAGGACATTATCACCCTTGTTGTAGCAAAGCAAGGATGCTGTGCAATTTTGCTTTTTTCATTATGTACAATGCTCAGCTTTCGTTCATGAGATATTGACTATAATTAAAAGCATTGAACTATGTACTCATGAAGCTTTTTGCCAGATGCATTTCATAAACTCCTTCCTCAATATCTTATTAATAGACAATGTAGGTAATTGTAGAGATTAGTCTTCCATTAAGTGGTTAGTTACAACAAAGTTTTCCAAGATGTCCACAGAGGTTAAAGATAGTTCAAATGTTTCTCAGTTGAGTGTGTCATCGCAATTTCCCATATAAAGACTGCTGCACCAAAATACAAGATTTATTATTTACGCAGAATTTGATAATTAGGCTACATTGCCACAGTATTTGCTGCAGACATCAAGCAACGAAGGTTTCACAGTGCAGGAAAGGCACATATTTCCTTCTATTGCATGGCAAAGTGTGAACTTACACCGACATCTGCGGTATAAATTGACAAGCTATGGAGCTGTACTTTGTCATGCACTTTGCAGGCACTGTAAAATGCAGTGGGATTTTAAGCAAACGGATATAGTAAACTAGGGAGACGCCTGTCAATCAATATGACGTCGGCATGAAGCCACCGCTCTGTCGATGTGACATCAGCAGATGCAGCTGACTCTCCACCAAGAGTGGTCTGTGACCGCTCTGTGCCGGAGAAGAACTGCACCGGGCACAACAGGCAGGCAGAGAGGTGTTATTTTGTATTATTCTATGCCTCATGAAGAGGCCTGAGTAGTCTCAAAACCTTGCAGTTTGTAACCATCTTTTCAGTTAGCCATTAAAAGGTATCAACCACTGAGGACTCTCAAATCTTAATATTTTTCTATTAGATAAGTAAAGATACATTTTGACAGTCTAGATTGTATTGTTAATGTTGCATTATTCAAGCACTTGTTCATGCTGAATGATATTAAAGTTGGACTGCAGACTTATGAATCCCCGCCAGCACAGGCACTGTGTGCTGCAGGGATTCGATGGCTTTAGACCTGGGACCGGAGGGTATGTATGCATTATGTATGCATTATGTATGCATTATACATACCCCTGGCCAGTTGGCACAGCTTTGCTCTCCATACACTTGTAATGAGTGAGGCTGCACCCTCTAGTAGGATGCGCACACTGGTCGTCCATGTCATTAGGTGGGGTGTGGCCTCGCTCCATACAAGTGTATGGAGCAAGGCGGCGCCCACTGGCCGGGTGAATGTATAACTCATACATACCCTCCGTTACCAGGTCTGAAACTGGCGAATCCCCGCAGCGCACAGTGCCTGCTCTGGGGGGATTCATAAGTCTGCAGTCACACATAGTGACTGCAGACTTATCACTTTTGACTGGACAACCCCTTTAATGTTGCTGTATATATAAAGGGAACCTGTCAGCTCTCAGAACGTCTTTCATATGGAACTAGTGATATAACTGTAGAGGTGCTTGTCTTCCAATAGAAATGATACCTTTTTTTTAGAGATCCAATGTTGTCAATGATGAGAAATCAAGCGAAGAAGTCATATGTAAATCAGGCTGGAAGTGCACTAGGGGTGAGACAGTGTACTTTAACTGCTTCTTTCAAGTGCATTGACTTCTCCTAGCACACTTGTCAGGGGTGTGTGGAGAATGTCTACTCAACTCCCCTATTGAACTGTACTGATTTAGTATTTCTATGTAGGTTTTAGACATCTGAAAATATGTTATTTTCAGGTACGGCCATTTGATGGCAGCAGAGGTACTGTTTGATGCTACATTACCCTTATGTCAGTGGGACACAGGGTTAACTGGTTTGGAGGCCGCCCTCAGTGACAAGCTAGAGACTGAGGGATCTCTGGGAGTCAGATTCGGACATCTTAGTTAGTTAAGAGAGACAGAGAAGAAGCAGACACAGAGAAGAAGAGAGTCGGGTGTGTGTGGGAGAGACCAGTAGGATTAACAGGAACGGGCACACCACAGTATAATCTATACTCTAAAGGACAATTAGTGGATCCTGGCCTCTTCCAGCCGATAGGCAGTAACAGACATGCCTGGACTAGGGAGCCTCAGAACCAAGGTAGTTCCTGCTAGAGTCAGGTATTGGTAGCCATGGGTAGAAGCAGGAGTTTCCCCACGACAATGTCCAGAGGCAGTTTCCCCTAGGTCCGAGTCACACCCTGATTAGCACCGTGTGGAGATTAAGACTGTGTTTTACCATCTGTGAATGTCGTGTTTTGCAATCAGTGTTGTACCTGTAATCCCATTTCTAAGGCCATGCTGAAGAAGTAAATTGGACTGTTTTGTTTTTAAAAGAACGGTGTCATCTTTTATTGACATCGCAGAGGATCTGCACCCGTCCGAATCCAGGATGAAAGTGCGTAAAGACTCTCACAGCATACAGCCCAAAGTACAGCATACCACACACACCCAGGGGCAAGCATGTCCCCTTATTTCTGTAACGGTCCGTGGTGATGAAGAAAACACTGCGACACTCGCCCATGACTACCACCCTGCCCCCCTTTACACACTTTCCAGCCTTATTTGGGGAACATGCTCTTTCACAGCCAAACCACTATTTCCACATAGAAAAATATGTGGATACGTCTCCTTTAAAGGGTTAATTGTAATCAGCTAGCCTATACAGAGCAATCTCCTTAGTTCTTTTAGTTTATTACTTATTTAATAAACCTTAAATTATGTGTGATGCATATTTTAATACATTGAAATAAAAAATGGTGAAAAAAACGCCTATTTGCCATAACTTCACCCACAAATATAATGACCTTTATCTTCAGGGAAAAGGATATCATACTATATAAGTAAAAAGATCTATTGTGATATGTTGAAAGAAGCACTGCAGATTTCTGCTCCACTAAGAATTAAGCAGAAAGCCACCCATATATTCATCACCTTCATAGCAGCAATGCCTGGCACTGCATTTTCAGAGGGTGCCCATCCATGCGTTAGAATGTGAAGCATCATCTTCTTTGAGAAAAAAGACACTTTCTCACAAACAGCAAGAAGTAAAATCATTCTTTCTAACATTGTGCTTATTCAAACAGAAATGAGGTTCTTTGTATGGCAGCGGCAAACATTTGGCCAATGTAGCTCCGGCTAGTTATTTACAGAGGTTCAGCGGGATATAGCAGCGCCATAATGTATTTTTCTAAGTAATTTTTGAGCAGCTTATTGAAAATTGTTGCACAAGTATATGAACCTAAACATCTTATATGGCTGTGTGAGAAATTAAGGAGGTCTGCCAGATATGGCATATAAAGGAACCTTTAGTGGATGAAAGACTACTGCTTTGCCACACAATCAGTACTTGCAGTTACAGTTCCAAACTTTGCAGTTGTTCCATTTTTTGCTTCCTGATGATAAATCATGTGTTCTCTGGTCTTGATATAAAGATATTTTGTGTGTCTCAGTCATCACACACATCAATGTCCATGTACAAAATATACATAACATAAATATTCCTATTCAAGCCACTTGATGTGCATGTGTTTACCATGTGCATTATCCTCATGTATATACATATATACCATGTACAGTGGGGAAAATAAGGATTTGATACACTGCCTATTTTGCAAGTTTTCCCACCTACAAAGAATGGAGAGGTCTGTACTTTTAATAGTAGGTACACTTCAACTGTGAGAGACAGAATCTAAAAATAAAGAACAGAAAATCACATTGTATGAATTTAAAATAATAAATTTGATTGCATGAAATAAGTATTTGATCACCTATCAACCAGCAAGAATTCTGGCTCTCACAGCCCTGTCAATTTTTCTTTAAGAATCCTTCCTACTCTGCACTCATTACCTGTATTAATTGCACCTGTTTGAACTCGTTACCTGTATAAAAGACACCTGTCCACATATTAAATCAATCACGCTACAACCTCTCCAGCATGGTCAAGACTAAATAAGTGTCTAAGGTCACCAAGGGCAAAATAGTAGATCTTACCTTGTCATTTAGTGTCGCTGAAATTCAGGTGTGTGCTGAGCTATATTTTTCTTTAGTTAATTGCGTGCTCCTACCACTGTATCTGACCAACATGAGTGGGAAAAAGAGAGGGCGTGGTGGAAGGGGCTTGGTGTTCAAGGTGTACAGTACAGACCAAAAGTTTGGACACACCTTCTCATTTAATGATTTTTCTGTATTTTCATGACTATGAAAATTGTACATTCACACTGAAGGCATCAAAACTATGAATTAACACATGGAATTATATACTTAGCAAAAAATTGTGAAACAACTGAAAATATGTCTTATATTCTAGGTTCTTCAAAGTAGCCACCTTTTGCTTTGATGACTGCTTTGCACACTCTTGGCATTCTCTTGATGAGCTTCAAGAGGTAGTCACTGGAAATGGTTTTCACTTCACAGGTGTGCCCTGTCAGGTTTAATAAATGGGATTTCTTGCCCTATAAATGTGGTTAGGACCATCAGTTGTGGTGGATACACAGCTGATAGTCCTACTGAATAGACTGTTAGAATTTGTATTATGGCAAGAAAAAAGCAGCTAAGTAAAGAAAAACGAGTGGCCTTTATTACGTTAAGAAATAAAGGTCAGTCAGTGCGAAAAATTGGGAAAACTTTGAAAGTGTCCCCAAGTGCAGTTGCAAAAACCATCAAGCGCTACAAAGAAACTGGCTCACATGAGGACCTCCCCAGGAAAGGAAGAAGAAGAGTCACCTCTGCTTCTGAGGATAAGTTTATACGAGTCACCAGCCTCAGAAATCGCAGGTTAACAGCAGCTCAGATTAGAGACCAGGTCACTGCCACAGAGAGTTCTAGCAGCAGACACATCTCTTCAACAACTGTTAAGAGGAGACTTTGTGCAGCAGGCCTTCAAGGTAAAATCGCTGCTAGGATACTACTGCTAAGGACAGGCAACAAGCAGAAGAGACTTGTTTAGGCTAAAGGACACAAGCAATGGACATTAGATCAGTGGAAATCTGTGCTTTGGTCTGATGAGTCCAAATTTGAGATCTTTGGTTCCAACCACCGTGTCTTTGTGCGACGCAGAAAAGGTGAACGGATGGACTCTACATGCCTGGTTCCCACCGTGAAGCATGGAGGAGGAGCTGTGATGGTGTGGGGGTGCTTTGCTGGTGACACTGTTGGGTATTTATTCAAAATTGAAGGCATACTGAACCAGCATGGCTACCACAGCATCTTGCAGCGGCATGCTATTCCATCCGGTTTGCGTTTAGTTGGACCATCATTTATTTTTCAACAGGATAATGACCCCAAACACACCTCCAGGCTGTGTAAGGGCTATTTGACCAAGAAGGACAGTGATGGGGTGCTATGCCAGATGACCTGGCCTCCACAGTCACCAGACCTGAACCCAATTGACATGTTTTGGGGTGAGCTGGACCGCAGAGAGAAGGCAAAAGGGCCAACAAGTGCTAAGCATCTCTGGGAACTCCTTCAAGATTGCTGGAAGACCATTTCCGGTGACTACCTCTTGAAGCTCATCAATAGTATGCCAAGAGTGTGCAAAGCAGTCATCAAAGCAAAAGGTGGCTACTTTGAAGAACCTAGAATATAAGACATATTTTAAGTTGTTTCACACTTTTTTGTTATGTATATAATTCCACATGTGTTAATTCATAGTTTTGATGCCTTCAGCGTGAATGTACAATTTTCATAGTCACGAAAATACAGAAAAATCTTTAAATTAGAAGGTATGTCCAAACTTTTGGTCTGTACTGTATGTGGGGTCCGTGGTAATGTTAGTGAAAGCACTAGTGAACAAGCACAAACAGCGAACCACAGATGTGCGAGTCTGTAGAACTCTTCACCCATTCTACGCCATGGGCAGCAGAAGTGTACTCCAAACAGTCACAGAGTCAAGGGGAGGAAAACATCTGCACCAATGCCCAAAATTTTTTAGCTTGGATTCAGGGCAGGACAAAGTAGGGTCCGAGAAGGTTCCTGACCCTCGTCACCAGACGTTAACTGCAGGGGAGGGAGATGATTCTGATGAGACTCAGATACCTGAGGCTCATGCGGACTGTACTGTGCTGTCCGGGCAACAAGAGGAGAGGGGTCATTCTGAGGGCGAGGAATGGGATAACACATTGGATGATGACGAGTTTGAAGATCCTACTTGGTGTGAACCTAGAGTCATAAAGCCGAGTAGCTCATCTGAGGAGGTGGAGGAGGAAGATGAAGAGGTTACATTTTGCCCTATGGTGCAGACACGGAGTGATGCAAGCACGAGGAGCACTGCATCCTTGGCTGTGGCCAGCAGTGGTCACGGGTCTGCAGCTCGCAGGGGCAGCAAGGGTTGCCTAGCATGGGCCTTTTTTGTCGCTGCAAAGAATGAGCCAACTCACGTTATCTGCAAATTTTGCGATTAAAAAACTCAGTAGAGGGAAAAACTGCAATAATTTGACTTCTACATGCATGAATGTTCACATGCTCAAACAACATTCTTTACGCTGGGAATCTTACTGCGCTGAAATGCGGACTAGCGCACCTCGACAACCATCAGCTGCCCCATCAAATGCATCCGCTATTCTTCTTCCTCCTCCTCTTTTACCATGCCAAGTATTGTCACGCAGGTCTCCCATTGCAGAAACTCGGGTTCTTTACCGGCTCCAGTCAGGCTAAGTGACAGCCCGTCAGCTGTAATGGAAGCGGACACGCCTGTTGTGTTTGTTTCACCGAGCACACCGCATGTTTCTCAATCCACCGTAACATCTGCACCTCACTCACGCTCCACCAGTTTATCCAGTTCACCATACTCCGCCCTCTCTTAGTACCTTAGCCAGTCCTCGGTCCTGCAGTTGTGGTCAGTAAAAGATTGTTTCTTCCTACGCATGACAAAGCTAAGAGGTTGAACTGCACTGTCTCCAATCTGTTGGCCACAGAAATGTTGTCTTTCCGCCTGGTAGATACAGACGGTTTCTGAAAACTGATGGCCGTCGCAGTGCCCCAGTACCAGTTGCCCAGTCGCCATTACTTCTCTAAGAAAGCTGTGCCTGTGCTACACCAGCCTGTCACAGACAACATCACCCGTTCCTTGTCTAAATCTACATGTGCCAGGGTGCATTTCACCACAGACACCTGGATGAGCAAGCATGGCCAAGGGTGTTACATCTCGCTGACTGGGCACTGGGTTATTCTAGTGGCTGTGGGGACAGGCGAGGAAGGGGCTTTTCCCCAAATCTTGGAATCCCCAAGTCTTGCAGAAGAAACCTCTGTATTTCCCACTTCCTCCGCTGCTTCTGTGTCCTTCACCTCCTCTAGGGCCTCCACCTGCGCACTCAACCTCTGCCTTAACGAGACTTGCGTTCCAAGGATGCAGATCGAATACACACCACCTCCGTACTGCGCAGTCAGGGCTTACCGTAATCAGGCAGTCTTCAAATTATTATGCCTTTGAGATCGCAGTCATACAGGTGAAGAGTTGTGGGCAGCTCTCCAGTCTCAGTTTGAGCAATGGCTGTCTCTGTTGAACCTAGAGCCAGGGAAGGCCGTGTGCGATAACGGTGCGAACCTGATAGCGACCCTAGGCCGAGGCAAGCTTGCACACGTGACTTGAATGGCTCACGTTCTCAACCTGGTGGTACAGCGATTTCTCCGCCACTATCCTGGCCTGGATGAGCTGTTTCACAAAGTATAGAAGCTGCGTTCTCACTTCCACCGTTCGCACCCCTCATGTCATCAGCTTACATCGATACAGAGGTCTTTGTCCGTGCCAGTTAACAGGATGATCTGCAATGTGCCGACCCGGTGGAATTCCACTCTACACATGTTGCAGCGACTGTGCCAGCACTAACGAGCTCTGACGCAGTATGTCATGACGTATAGCTTGGGGCAATGCAGTACGGACTTGGGGCATATCACGTTTGCGGAATGGGAACAGATTAAAGACCTCTGCATCCTTCTGCATGGTTTTGAAATGGCTACTAAACTGGTTAGCGCTGATGATGCCGTTATCAGCATCACTATTCAGGTCATATACATGCTGGAGCAAACTTTGAATAACCTGCGGTAGGAGGTGGTGGCCCCACAAGAAGAGGAGGATGCGGAAGGGATACCAAAGTCTCAAATTTCCAGACAGTCATCACACAGGTGGATGCCAAGTGATGGTGGATTACAGCGATCGAGGTGGTTTAGTGATACCAAGAAAACTGTTAGTGAAGGTGCAAGAGCCGAGGAACTAATGGAGGAGGAAGAGGTGATGGGCGAGCAGCTGTCAGAGGATGAAGAGGATAATCATCCTCTCTCATTTGAACGTGGTTGGCAGGAGGGGACGGAGGAAACAAGCATCAGTGTTATGCAACATTGCTTTGGACCTCCTGGAAGAGCCCAGCATATGAGTGCCTTCTTGATGCACTATCTGTAACATGATCACCGTATAGTTAGGATTCAAAATAATGCTGACTACTGGGTTGCCACTCTGTTAGATCCACGTTATAAGAGTCAATTTTGCCAGATGCTTCCCGCCCTGGAAAGGGACCCGCTTATATTGGAGTATCGTAACAAGCTTTTAAGCAACCTTAAAAGAGGTTTTCACCAAGATAACAGTGAGGCACACAGTGTGCATCGCTGCTGTAGTCTTTCAACTTCCAGCACATCAGTTCCTCAATGCCAAAACAATTGCAGCAGCAGAATAGGTGGCAGAAGCAATTTCTGGGGGTCCTTTCACACATTTTTTGCACCAGCTCGTGCACCAGCACAACAGAGTTTAAGTCTGACACGTGGTGAACGACTGGAGAGGATGGTGCAGAAATATCTAGAGTTTAATATCAATACCATCAGGGAGGGTTTGGATCCTTTTACATTTTGGTCTTCAACCATGGATGAATGGCCTGAGCTCGCCTCTCATGCTTTGGAGGTTTTATCATGCCCGGCAGCCATCGTTCTCTCCTAGCATATCTTCAGCGCTGCTGGTAGTGTCTTGATGGATAAGCGCACCCGGCTGTCCCCTGAAAGTGTAAACCACCTAACTTTCATCAAGATGAACAAGTAATGGATCTCCATGGACTTTTGCACCCCAGTTGCAGACTGTACAGAATAGGCGCTGTTGTTATTTTGAGTGTGCTGCATTGATCTCTTGAAATTGCAGTCTGTGATATGACTTCTGTGCCTGCTCTTTCTGCTGCTGCAGATTTTAGGCCCTAATTTTGGGAAATGTGGAGACTCATGATAGGGTCTCCATCTATTGGATTGGCTGTAGATGAACTGGATTTGGCCTCCTTTGCAATACTTATACTTTAGTGAAATTGATGCCACTTCGGTGCTGTTTGTTAGGCCCTCATTTAGGGCAATGTGAACACTCCTGGTTAAGTCTCCATCTCTTGGATTGTCTGTACTGGAAGAGATGTGGGTCTCATTTACACTATTTCTACTGTATTCAAATTGATTACACTTCACTGGTGTCTGCATCCATTTGGTTGACTGTAGTGGAAGAGGTTTTGGCCTCCATGCATTTCTTTAGTTATAGTGCAGTGAAATTGAGTATTTGGTGCAGATATTATTCTCCCCAATCAGGTACACAAACATGATAAACTCTAAATTGATTTTCAATAAACAACCATCAGCCGCCCAATCAAACACCTCTGCTGCTTCTTCCTCCTCCTCTGTTACCGTGCCAAGTTGTGTCACGCAGGGGTCCGACAGAACCCGCTGTATAACCGCTGCAGTTAGGCTGAGTGACAGCCCGTAAGCTGTAAGTGAAGCGGATATGCCTGCTGTGCTTGTTTCTTTGAGCACATCACGTATTTTTCAATCCACCGTAACATCTCCGCCTGCACCTCACTCACGGTCTATCGGTTTGTCCGTTTCACCATACTCTGCCCTCTCTCAGCACTGCAGCCAATCCCGCTGTTGTGGTCAAGTAAAAGAATGTTTCATCATACACTTGACAAAGCTAAGAGGTTCAACTCCACCATCTCCAATCTGTTGGCCATGGAAATGGTGGTCTTAGGCCCTATTTTTTTACTTGTAAATATTTCCGATTGAGTCTGCATCTCCTGGGTTGTCTGTAGTGGGACAAGTATAGGTCTGCGTTAAACTACTTGCAGTCTGATGACATTGATGCCACTTCGGTGGTGTTAGGCCCTCATTGAGGGCAATGTGAACACTCCTGGTTAGGTCTCCATCTCTGGGGTGACTGTTCTGGAAGAGGTGTGGGTCTTATTTACACTATTTCTACAGTAGTGAAATTGATGTCACTTTTCTGGCATCTGCCACTAATTTTTTTAAATGTGGGGAATCCTGATTGGGTATCCATCTATTGCGTTGGCTGTAGTGGAACTTTCCTGTTCTGCAGTCTAAGTTGTGTAAGGTTGCATTCCAGTCCTTGCTGCACTCTGATACAGACTCTGCCTGCTGCACTCCTGATACAGACTCTGCCTGCTGCACTCTGATACAGACTCTGCTTGCTGTACTCTGATACAGACTCTGCCTGCTGCACTCCTGATGCCAACTCTGCTTGCTGCACTCCTGATACAGCCTTTGCCTGCTGCACTCCTGATGCAGACTCTGCCTGCTGCACTCTGATACAGACTCTGCCTGCTGCACTCCTGATACAGACTCTGCCTGCTGCACTCCTGATACAGACTCTGCCTGCTGCACTCTTGATACAGACTCTGCCGGCTGCACTCCTGATACAGCTTCTGCCTGCTGCACTCTGATACAGACTCTGCCTGCTGCACTCTTGATACAGACTCTGCCTGCTGCACTCCTGATACAGCCTTT
The DNA here is from genome assembly GCF_046119375.1 of Phyllobates terribilis. Taxonomy (NCBI): domain Eukaryota; kingdom Metazoa; phylum Chordata; class Amphibia; order Anura; family Dendrobatidae; genus Phyllobates; species Phyllobates terribilis. The sequence goes on from NW_027362762.1 coordinate 506,095,046, forward strand.
GCCTGCTGCACTCCTGATGCAGACTCTGCCTGCTGCACTCTGATACAGACTCTGCCTGCTGCACTCCTGATACAGACTCTGCCTGCTGCACTCCTGATACAGACTCTGACTGCTGCACTCCTGATACAGACTCTACCTGCTGCACTCTTGATACAGACTCTGCCGGCTACACTCCTGATACAGCTTCTGCCTGCTGCACTCTGATACAGACTCTGCCTGCTGCACTCCTGATACAGACTCTGCCTGCTGTACTCTGATATAGACTCAGCCTGCTGCACTCCAGATGCAGACTCTGCCTGCTGCACTCTGATACAAACTCTGCCTGATGCACTCTGATAAAGACTCTGCCTGCTGCACCATCTAGTCTGTTCTACTGGGTCCAGCTGCAGCACGTCCATTGGTCTGTCCTGGAGTGGCAGGCCCCTCGCTCCTGTTGTTCCAGTCGGTGACCCCTTTTGACATGTAAAGCACAACTGAATAATTGTCACTGTCACAGTAATAATAATTATAGTACTTGTACTCTGGGTCAATTGATGGCACTTCCCTGGTGTCTACACCTAATTTGATGTGTTTTGACACATTTTGGTCCCATTTCTAGGTGTTGTATATGTATTTTTTTTGGTCCCCCCATTGACTCCTATGGGATTCGGAAATGTTCGACGAACATTCGGCGAATATCAATTTGTTCTGCAAACTTTTCCGAACCGATCATTGAAATGTTTGCTCATGCCTAGTGATGACTGCTGGAACCAGCAAGCAGGGCTGAATACTGACATTGAGTATATTACACACTGTTAGGATTGGCATGCTACAGGGCTTCATTTCATAATTATTGGGCTTGTCCAGGTTTGAGATAAAAGTCTGCACCTATTCCACCACTCACCATACTGTGTTTACATCCATCCTCTCCCTCGCTTCCTACACTGCATTTGCATACATTCCCCCCCTTTGCCCACCATATTGTGTCTGTACCCATCCTCCCCATTCTGTGTCCACAGACATTCCCCTTCACTCCCCATACTGTGTTCGTACCCATCCCCCACTCACTATACTGTGTCTACACTCATCCCCCTTCATACTATTTCTTCATACATCTCTCTCTTACTCCTCATACTGTGTCCTCAAATTTTTCCAGCTCACCATATTGTGTCCGCATCCATCTCTTCCTTGCTCCCAAACTGTGTTCTCAAATCTTCCCCACACCCGTTACAATAAATCTTTCGTGTCTACAGCTCCATTGGAGCACTTATCATCGATGTTGTTTGTGCCTCTGTGGCGCTGGCGAGTGACGTCAACAGCGTCAATGCATTACATGATCATGCTGCTGACATCGACCTGATCAAACAGTCATGGCTTCATGAGCAAGTACAATTGATCACTGGGAGCCACCATGCTGGACCTTCTCTGAGCCAGAAAAATACCACCGCCAGGGAGACACTTTGGACAGTCACATCAGACGACCCAATGGCGCTCCCCTGCTAGCTGTGTACAGGGCACATGCCCCACCTCTGCCCCCAGATACGCCTCTGTGATGAATTATGGTATAGGCAGTAATAAGGAATGGTATAGATGGTGATTCATATTGGTCAGACAATAAGCTATACACCTTTGTCTATGATTTCATATTATATTTAGCAACCATTCTGTACAAATTATATGCAATGCTTGCTATTGATAACTTCACTACATTTGCAGGCCTGGATGGCCAAGAACAGGAGTAATGATTACAGATGATTGTATCTTTTGAAATTTGAATTCACCAGATTCAACAAATTATTCCAAAACAATTGATTATTAACAGTGAATTGCAGGTATTTCAATTGAAATAAAAAGATAAAAATATATAGAAAAAATAGCACTTTGAGGTCTCCTAGGATAATATTCAACCCCTTTCAATTTCTTTAACACAAACACAGCCTTAGTAATGTCAAAGCATCATCATGATAGAAATGGATGGTAACCTTGTAGTAGCCAACAGCTCATTTAATAACAGCGTACTGACAAACATTTATGCTTTTAAAAGTTAAGAATTGTCCAAAAATTATCCCTTATAGTCATTTGTTTTCAGGCAGACTGTACTGTTCAGAATATAGACTCAAACTGATGGTGTCAGAGTTAACATAATCCTGCTGTGCCTGAGAAGAGTTATGTCTTATATATTATGCACAATACTCTCCGCTGTCTCATCTTTGCTGGAGGCAAAGTAGGCCCATTGTGACCTGCATTTCTTAGTACTACTGCCTGGACAACTGGTGCCCGTGGTAGTGGCGGTGCTTCTGCTGCTAATAGCTCCCACATTATTGGCCATTATAGTTTTTTTTTTTTTACAATACCTCGTTCATTTGATTTGACACTTTCTTTTACTATACGTTTTATACAACAGTAAAATTAGCTTTTGGTAAGTTTTACAACCTCAATTATTCAACCCATCATAGAAAATAGGTAATAAGAAATTCTAGGTGGGTACATATTATTTTTCTTCTTTTATAGCACCATTAATTCCACAGTGCTTTAACCCCTTCTTGACATATGATGTATAATTACGTCATATGTCGGGTCCTCTACTTTACATGCCCACATCTTTCCCGGTCCCAGACTTTGGAAGCCTCTGGCAGGAAATTGCTGAATTATTCAGCCATTATCTGCCTCTAAAAGCGGAGCTCTACCCTTTTACCATATTAAAAATAAAACAATAAAAAAATGCACATATTTGGTATTGCTATGTTCATAAAAGTCCAATCTATCAAAATTTGAAATAAATTAATTTGATCAGTAAATGGCGTAATGAGAAAAAAAAAAGAAAATCCAGAATTTTATTATTTTTGCGGGTGCAACATTACAATAAAATGTCATAAGAGGTCATAAAGACAACATATCTAGCCAAAAATTGCATCAGTAAAAATGTGAGCTCATAGTGCAATAAATAAGCTCTCACACAGCCCCATATTCCGAAAAGAATTAAAATGTTACAGGTCTCGGAAAATTGCACACAAGCAACATTTCTTTTTTACAAATGTCAAAAATTTTTTTCACCACTTAAATTTAAAAAAACTATGCATGTTTGGTATCTACATACTCGTACTGACCTGGAGAATCATATTGCCAGGTCACTTTTACCATATAGTGAACATGGTAAATAAAACAATTGAGGAATTGCACTTTTGTTGCAATTTCCACGAGCTACGATTTTTTTTCCCATTTTCTGCTCATCACATGTTAAAATGAATGGTGTCATACAAAAGTACGACTTGTTCCACAAAAAAAGGCCTACTTATCTGTTTTTCCTTCCAGGTTCCCTTTAAAAAATACATTCAGTTTTCTATTCTTAGTCTCCTCTTAGTTACATTAAGCTTTGAATAATTGCACACGGCTTAGTGCTATAAGAAAACCAATAGTTAAAAATGTGTGAGACTTAATGAGCGATATTTCGTTGTTAAAGAGGGTTTTCACTTTTTAAGCATCTGCAATAAAGTACGCAGGCAGCGACTTCACAGTTTACCATTGCACTTCAGTCAAATTTTCATTCTGATTAAAGAAAATGTTCATTGGAAAACCAGCATGAGCTGAATATATAGATCTCATCTACGTGCCCTCAGGCTGCACAAAGTTAGTCTTTTCATTGCTGTTAGTGTTTAAACATGCTCCCAGCCTGTAGGAAATTGGGAATAAAGCTTCTTGTTATCCAAATAAAATTTTGACAGTCAATTAAAATGATTTCAATGTACCTAAAAGAATTCTTAAATGGGTTGATAAAACAAAAGGATATGCTAAATTAACTGTAAGTATGGAAATGTCATCAATATTTAGGTATCATCAAGTATCAAACATACCAGCTATCCTGCTTTTTCGTGCAGACAGTCACATTTTGTTTTTTGTTACTTTTGAACCACAGTCAACAGTTTAGCGGGCTGTACATTATTGCCTTTGTGTCTTTCTTGTGAAATTAAAAATTTTATTAAGAGATACCTTTTTTAATTTGCAACATTTTTAAAGTTAAATTTACTTGCTTTCCTCTTTTTTTATTTATTTATTTTCATTATTATGGGTGTTTTTTGGTTACCAGAAGTGTTACCTGAAATTCATCATTTGTGACTTCTCAATTTGCAAAATGTTTTCACATTTGTTCTCCACAACCCTATTGGAATACAACATTTATATTTTTATGCACAGTGGAAGATTATTTTGAGACATTTTAAAGCTAAATTAAAGGATTGTGCATTTTTTTGTTATTATAAAAAGAGCAAAAAGAGCAAAATATCGAAATAAAATTACTATTAAATTTTACACCGATTTCAGAACATAGAATCATAGAATGGTAGAGTTGGAAGGGACCTCCTGGGTCATCTGGTCCAACCCCCTGCTCAAAGCAGGATTCACTAGATCATCTCAGACAGATGTCTGTCCAGCCTCTGTTTGAAGACGTCCATTGAAGGGGAACTCACCACCTCTCGTGGCAGCCTGTTCCACTCATTAATCACCCTAACTGTCAAAAAGTTTTTTCTAATATCTAATCTGTGTCTCCTCCCATTTAGTTTCATCCCATTGCTTCTAGTCTTTCCTTGTGCAAATGAGAATAAAGATGATCCTTCTACAATGTGACAGCCCTTGACATATTTGTAGACAGCTATTAAGTCTCCTCTCAGTCTTCTTTTTTGCAAGCTAAACATTCCCAAATCCTGCAACCGTTCCTCATAGGACATGGTTTGCAGACCAGTCACCATTCTGGTCGCTCTTCTCTGAACTTGCTCCAGTTTGTCTATGTCTTTTTTAAAATGTGGTGCCCAAAACTGTACACAGTATTCCAGATGAGGTCTGACCAAAGAGGAGTAAAGACCGATAATGACTTCACGTGATCTAGACTGTATGCTTCTGTTAATACATCCCAGAATTGTATTTGCCTTTTTTGCTGCTGCATCACACTGTTGACTCATGTTCAGTCTATGATCTATTAGTATACCTAAGTCTTTTTCACATGTACTGTTGCTTAGCTCTATTCCTCCCATTCTGTATATGCTTTTTTCATTTTTATTGCCCAGATGTAGTACTTTGCATTTTTCCCTGTTAAAACCCATTCTGTTGGTTGCTGCCCACTGCTCCAGTTTATTTAGGTCTTTTTGAATCCTCTCTCTCTCTTCTCTAGTATTAGCTATCCCTCCTAGCTTTGTGTCATCAGCAAATTTAATCAGTTTACCCTCAATTCCTTCATCTAAATCATTGATAAAGATGTTGAACAATACAGGTCCCAGGACGGAGCCCTGTGGTACCCCACTTGAGACATTCATCCAGCTGGATGTGAAGCCATTTACAACCACCCTTTGAGTCCGATCACTAAGCCAGTTATGAATCCACCTAACAGTTGCCTGGTCCATTGCATACTTGGTCATTTTTTCAATAAGGATGGTGTGAGATACTTTGTCAAATGCTTTGCTGAAGTCAAGATATACTATATCTACAGCATTTCCCTGATCCACCCAGTCAGTGATTCTGTCATAGAAGGAAATTAAGTTAGTCTGACATGACTTGTTAGTTACAAACCCATGCTGACTCTGGTTAATCACTTCATTCTTATCCAGGTACTTACATACATGTTGTTTAATAATTTGTTCAAAGATCTTTCCTGGTATAGAAGTCAGACTCACCGGCCTATAGTTCCCTGGGTCCACCTTCTTCCCCTTTTTGAAGATAGGAACAACATTTGCTCTTCTCCAGTCTTCTGGGACTTCTCCTGTTCTCCAAGAATTTTCAAAGATTATGGAGAGTGGTTCTAAAATTTCTTCTACGATCTCCTTCAGTACTCTGGGGTGTAATTCATCTGGACCTGGAGACTTGAACTCATTTATGTTAGCTAAATATTCCCTCACAATCTTTCTGTTTACAGATAACTTGGATTCCTCTATTCCTTTAAAAGGACAGTGAAGATCAGTTGATGTTACATTTTCTTTCTGAGAGAAAACAGATGCAAAATAGGAATTAAAAAGTTCGGCCTTCTCAACATCCTCTCTTACCATTTCTCCATTTTCATCCTGCAAAAATCCTATAACATCTTTGACTTTTCTTTTACTTTTGACATACCCCCAAAATCCTTTTTTATTGCTTTTGACATCTCTTGCAAGCCTTAATTCATTGTCAGCTTTAGCTAACCTGATACGTGCCCTGCAGGATCTGCAGACTGCATTATAATCTTCTTTAGATATGCCTCCCTCTTTCCATTTAATAAACATTTCTTTCTTTCTTTTTAGCATGTGTTTAAGTTCTGTGTTCATCCATCCTGGTTTCCTTAAATGCTTCCCATTCTTCCTACTTTTTGGGATTGTTAACGATTGTGCTTTGAGAATCTCATTTTTAAAAATTTCCCATCCTTCCTGGACATTTTTGTCCTTAAGGACATCCAGCCATTGGATCCCTCCTATTCTCTTTCTGAGTCTCTTAAAATCTGCCTTTCTAAAATCTAACCTTGAAGTCTTAGTCTTCACATGTCTTCCTCCTCTAGTTATCCAAAATTCTATAATAGCATGATCGCTGCCTCCTAGGGTCCCAGCCACCTTTACCTCCTCAACCATTTCCTCCCTGTTTATAAGGATTAGATCCAAAGTAGCAGATCCCCTTGTTTTCTCCCCTACCTTTTGGAAGATAAAGTTGTCAGCAAGAGAGGATAAGAATTTACTTGACCTGTTAGTTTTACTTGAGAGAGATTCCCAACAAATGTCTGGATAGTTGAAATCTCCCATGACCACTACGTCATATTTTTTGGAGAACTTGGTCATTTGATACATAAAGAGTTCATCCATATCTTCAGCTTGCCCAGGTGGCCTGTAGTAAATGCCTACAATGGTGTCCTTTCCGTTGTTCTCTCCTTGTATTCTTACCCAAACAGTTTCCACAGAACTCCCAGTCTCTGAAGCTTCAATCTCTGTGCAGATATACGCTTTTCTAACATACAATGCGACACCTCCTCCTCGTTTATCAAGTCTGTTTCTTGCAAATAAGTTGTATCCTTTTAGCCTTTTATTCCAATCATGTGTATCGTCCCACCAAGTTTCAGTGATTCCAATGACATCATATTCCTTTTCCTGCATTAGTAGTTCCAATTCTCCTTGTTTGTTGCCCATGCTTTGTGCATTTGTATAAAAACATTTTAGTTTGTGATTGGTTTCTCTTCCTCCCATATTTTTATTATTTAGATTTTTTTGTCTTTGTTCTTCTTTTCCACTTCCAGTAGCAGAGATCTCAATAGTATTTGTCAGCTGTATGGCTTTTTCTGGCCTTTTGCTTCCCTTCCCACATTGTTCTAGTTTAAAGCTCTTCTGATGAGTGTAGCAAGGCGACTTCCAAATACATGTTTTCCAGTCTTCGTAAGGTGCACCCCATCTCTAGCAAGTAGTCCATCGTATAGGTAATTCATTCCGTGATCCAGAAATCCAAATCCTTGTTGACGGCACCATCGACGTAGCCAGTTGTTCACCTGTAGAATCTTATTCCACCTCATTGTTCCATGGCCATCCACTGGGAGGATGGATGAGAAGACCACCTGCGCTCCCAATTCTTTCACTTTCTTGCCTAAGTCTTCAAAGTCACTGCAGATGGTTTCCAGGTCCTTTCCTGCGGTGTCATTTGTCCCCACATGTATTAGCAGGAATGGGTAGTGATCTGTAGGTCTGAAGAGTCTTGATATCCTGTCAGACACATCTTTAATTTTTGCTCCTGGAAGACAGCACATTTCTCTTGAGGTTATGTCTGGTCTGCAGATAGCGGCCTCTGTTCCTCTTAGCAGGGAATCCCCCATGACCACCATTCTCCGTTTTTTCTTCACAACATTCTTCTTTCTCCATCCAGGAGGATTCTGAGGGCTTACAAGGTTATTCATTGCTGGCAAAGTCTTATTTTGCTGTATTTCTTCATGGTTCTCCTGCGTGAGAGCCTGGTACTGGTTCCTGAGCAGTATGGGTGCTGACTGCCTCTCGATCCTCCTGCTTCTGTGGGTCACATGCTTCCATTCCTCTGTTTCGTCAGGTGCAGTTCGAATTTCTTCTCTTTCTGAATCATGAAGAGATAATTCTGCTCTGTCTAAGAACTCTTCACCTTCCTTAATGATTTTCAAGGTAGCTAACCTCTCTTCTAGATTTCGCAACTTTTCCTCCAACAGGGACACAAGCTTGCATTTCTGGCATGTGAAGTTTGGCTTTTCCACTGGCAAGTCTGTGAACATGTAGCAGGATATGCAGCTCACCAAATGGCTCCTGGACTCTTCCATGTTCTTATTGTTAATGTTCTGAAAACAGTGAAAAAAGCTTCAAAAAAAAGCTTCAAAATGCGCGCGCCTACCGGCGCGCGGTTTACCGATGTCCTCTTTTCAGCTCCAACACCCAAAATCCAGTGTTCTTTGAGCTCGCGGAGACTCTTCACTTACCCCAAAATGCAGTGGGAATATGCAAATTATCTCATCAGGACTCCTCCCCTGGTTTACCAATGTCCTCTTTTCAGCTCCAACACCCAAAATCCAGTGTTCTTTGAGCTCGCGGAGACTCTTCACTTACCCCAAAATGCAGTGGGAATATGCAAATTATCTCATCAGGACTCCTCCCCTGGTTTACCAATGTCCTCTTTTCAGCTCCAACACCCAAAATCCAGTGTTCTTTGAGCTCGCGGAGACTCTTCACTTACCCCAAAATGCAGTGGGAATATGCAAATTATCTCATCAGGACTCCTCCCCTGGTTTACCAATGTCCTCTTTTCAGCTCCAACACCCAAAATCCAGTGTTCTTTGAGCTCGCGGAGACTCTTCACTTACCCCAAAATGCAGTGGGAATATGCAAATTATCTCATCAGGACTCCTCCCCTGGTTTACCGATGTCCTCTTTTCAGCTCCAACACCCAAAATCCAGTGTTCTTTGAGCTCGCGGAGACTCTTCACTTACCCCAAAATGCAGTGGGAATATGCAAATTATCTCCTCAGGACTCCTCCCCTGGTTTACCGATGTCCTCTTTTCAGCTCCAACAGCCAAAATCCAGTGTTCTTTGAGCTCGCGGAGACTCTTCACTTACCCCAAAATGCAGTGGGAATATGCAAATTATCTCATCAGGACTCCCCCTGCGCCCATTTTAATGAATCTGGTTCTAGTGCATTTAAAAAGACCAAAAAACCCACAGATGATCAATCGGTCCCTCAGTGTCTAATTCCATTGAAGATTTTTTTTTTTCAAACATGTAGCAAACTATGTTCGGTAAATAAGTTTGCTAAAAGATTTGGCCAAATTGTATAGACACAAAAATGATAGAAAACAATGTCAAGTAGATAAACGTACAGTGTTGTGGAACGGCAGGTAAGAACCATTTTGGTCACTGACTATAATTATATGGATTTAGTGGTGGAAGCTCATGGGGACAAAAAAAATGGGCACTTATCTCCTTTTACCTTTTCTTGATTATGATCTTTCATTGGATTTTAAAACTTAAACTGAGTACCTCCTTCAATTGTTGCTGTCCCACTGATTTTGGAACAAATAATGCTGCAGTCTTTCCCTTCAAACAACTGGGTGTATATCAGGAGTGCACAAAATTTTTGTTCCAAGGGCCACAGTGCCATATTGAACCAATCTCAAAAATTTAAAGGGAAACTTACATGAATACATCACCAGAACCATTATCAGAAAATTAATATATCACAAGAACCAACTTTTGAGCATTTCAGGAGGACTTGGAGAGATTCTGCTTAGTTTATGCTCCATAAAATGAGTGTGATTATACGCTAACTTACAAAGAGTTTTTGGAGCAGAAACTGAGCAGAATCTTGCCAAATCCACCTCATAATGTCAAAACTCAACTCAGTTTTAAGGATTTTTAAGTTTTAACATAGCCATGAGGAACATTTTGGATTGCTACATTTGAACAATATCAGATCCACCATCAGCACATGAATGCAGTACCAGAACCACCAACAGCACATGCATGCAGTGCCAGAATCACCGTCAGTACCTGAATAAATTACCAAACTTAGTACAGCGATCAATTGCACTGTCAGGTCAGCCCCATGTACAATTGCAGCACATGAACCTACAACTCTGAGTATGTCTTTAACCCCTTTACCACCTTGGGTCTTTCCATTTTTTGCGTGTTCGTTTTTTTATCCCCTTCTTCCCAAAGCCATAACTTTTTTTATTTTTTTGTCAATATGGCCATGTGAGGGCTTTTACCATATCATGTACAAGAAAACAGGAAAAAATCAAAGTGCGGTGAAATTGCAAAAAAAAGTGCAATTCCACAATTGCTTTTTAATTTTTTTTTAACATGTTCACTAAATGCAAAAACTGAACTGCCGTTATGATTCCCCTGGTCATTATGAGTTCATAGGAACCAAACATGTATAAGTTATTTTTATTTAAGTGGTGAAACAAAAATCCAATATTTGCAAAAAAAAAAAGTTGCCATTTTCTGGGACCCATAGCGTCTCCATTTTTTGTGATCTGGGGCCGTGTGAGGGCTTATTTTTTGCGTTCGGAGCTAACTTTTCTATTTATACAATTTTGGGGTAGATATGATCTTTTTATCCCCTATTATTGCAATTTATTGCAATGTTGCAATGACCAATACAAATTCAGGCGTTTTTATTTTTTTTATGGCGTTTACCGATCAGATTATTTATTCCTCTACATTGATAGATCGGGTGATTGTGAATGTGGCGATACCAGATATGTGTTTATTTGATTTTTTTTACTGTTTTATTTTGAATGAGGGGTAAGCGAAAGCAGGGTAATTTGAACTGATATTTTTTTAATGTTTGTAATATTTTTAAAAACATTTTTTCTACTTTTCACTGGCTTCAATAGTCTCCACGGGAGACTAGAATCTGTGATCATTTGATTGTCTGTGCTACACACAGCAGGGCTTCAGCAAAAAGTGCTCACTTGCTTTGAGTGCCGACCACAGGGCTGCGCTCATAGCATCCCACCAATGACAACCGCAGGGGTCTCTTGCAGACCCTAGATTGTTATGCCAATCATTTGGCAACCCCCGGTCATGTGACACGGGCACTGATGGGGCATCCAAGGTTGTAAAGGCATTAATAATGGTAATTAGATACTGGGAGTTGTTGTTAACAATCATCATCAAACTGTGGGTCATACAGAAAACATAGCATTGATGAGACATCGGAAGTATCACAAATAAACTATTACATCCAGGTACCTTATATTTGACATCTTCTCTGAAGTCATTCCCAAACCTTTTCTCTCCATGTAATATAGATCCCATAATGAGATTTCATACCCAGAGCTCGGCTCTGCAGATTTCCCTCTGCTCTATCTTCAGCAGCACTCCCCAACATAGAGCCCTTAAAAAAAACATATCATTATACTGACCCATAAATTAAAATATCTTTCCATACTGTGCCCCTGAAAAAATAATTGCCTTTGCTTCCTGCACAAAACATCCCCCCCACACTGCCCCTTTGCAAAAAGTCAACCTCGACTGGGATCATTTTCCCTGTCCCTGCTGCCAAAAAATATCCTCACAGCATGATGCTGCAACCACTATGCTTCACTGTGGGGATGGTGTTCTTGGGTTGATGAGCTGTGTTGGTTAGGTGCTAGACATAGCGTTTACCTTGGTGGCCAAAAAGTTCAATTTTGGTCTCATGTGGCCACAGCAACTTCCTGCATACATTTTGGGGGGGGCGTCTCCCACATGTCTTTTGGCAAACTCAAAATGAGCATTACAATTTTTGAGTGCAAGTAAAGGTTTTCTTCTGCCCACTCTTCCATAAAGACCACCTCTTTGGAGTGTACGGCTTATTGTGGTAATATGGATAGATAATCCAGTCTCTGCTTGGGAACCCTGAAGCTTGTTTGCTTAGTGGTGAATCTTGCTTAACAGTGTTGCACCTCTGTGGCCTTTCAGAAAAGGTTTGTATACATTAACAGACCATGTGAAACGTAGATTGCGCATAGGTGGACTTCCTTTCACTTAGCATGTGACTTGAAGGTAATTGATTGCACCAGAATTTTTTACGGGCTTTATAGCAAAAGAGATGAATACATATTCATGTGCCAATTTTTAGATATTTGATCCCATAAATTTAATTTATGCCTATATTTTTCTCACTTCCCCAACTTAGACTATTTAGTGCTGATGCATGACACACAAATCAGATTACAAAAATACTTGTACAGGTTGTAATGTAACAAAATAGTTAAAAAGCCAAGGGTGAATACTTCCGCAAGGCCTTGAATATTTGAATATTTCTAATTGTCAAAAATAAATCCTGTTGCTATGGAAACAAGTTTTGACTTTGTCAACTTGTCAACTTTGCTAAGTTTTAGCAGAAAAGATTATGCTGTTTGAAAACTGTGATTAAGAAAAGTTAACCATGTCATTTGAAGATTGGAACTTCATTAAAAAACTTTCCATAGGTGTCTTGTTTTTGCAAGTTAATTCAACTGGCCACAAGATTCTTATTGCCCTGCAAAAATTCAATTGAATCGGCTTTGAAATTGTCAGTCATTGTGATATTATCGTGATTTAACCCCATCTGATTATTACCTCTATTATTTCTAAAACACAAAAAATCATTGGAAGAACAAAAAATTACAATTAATGAGATTGTAATTGATGCCATAGAGTTGTGATTTGGAAAATATGATAACAATTTATTTTCTGAAGACTTAAAATTATTTTTTGATTGATCTATTACATTTATAGAGATGAAAGGTCATTATGTTGAAGAAAAGCATGTAGTTATTTCTCATATATATGTACATATACAGTATATGCTGGCAGCTCCCTTTTGTCAACCAATAACCAAAGCAACTTATGGCTTGGCGCCATGATATAAAACAACTCCTGGGATTCTTTCATATTCCCTTGTGAAGGCCTTTTTATGGCATTGCCCACGTGGTCTCCAGACCAATCTATGGCTATTGTTGGATCCAAAGCAAATGTTGAACTCATCGCTGAACAAGCTAGACCTGTTAGAACCTTGCTCTTAGGTTTTTTCCTTTGCTGGTCACATGACCTTGTTGGCCTATTTAATCCTGCTCCACCCTTCTGGCTTTGCTGGACTTCATTGTATAACTACTTTCTAGCTAGCCTGTGCTCTGTATCTAACTCTGTTAGTTTGCTTGGTCTACGGACCTCTATGTTCTATATATTTTGTTTGTTCGTCTGTCTGCTACTATTTCTGTTAGGAGGTGTCCCATTTTCCTCCCAGTCCTTAGTACTTGTAGGGATTCCTTCCCCACATCTATAGGTCTCCGTACAGACTAGCTTAGGACTTTAGCAGGTCTGATCGCAGGATCAGGTCCCCTGTTACATCGTAGGGATTCAGCTGAGTTCTATCGTAGGGACAGATCTCCTCTCTTTCCTTAGCTCTGGTAGCAGAACATAACAAGACCTCCATTCCAGTCTCCATTGATGTCTTGCTTTGCACTGTGTTCTCCATTTTGAATGATGGCATGAGGCCAGTGGATATACCTGTAAACGACGTCTGCCTCGAAGTGCAATGTTATTCTAATGTCTCCTGACAGTTTGTGAACAAATTGTTTCACACCTTACATTTGGTATGTGAAATCTAATTTCACTTGCGGTACAGAATGTATCACTATGTACTATTCTTCAGCTTTGGCTATGAGGGCAGCTCCATAAAGAGGCCTTCATTACATTGATTTGGTAGTGGAACCAGTGGTACTGCCATTTCTCCAAAGCTTTCCAGAAGCCATTTCTCAACACAACTCGAGGGGACATCAAGCTTATGCTATTCTGAGCAGCCAGCTTGGTCTAAACTAGCTATCATGGCCTTCAGTGTCTCTGAACTTTTATTCTGTTGAGCACATCTCTGGTGTTATTGGTTGGCAATTGCAAAGGGAGCTGCCAGGAGTGCTTCTTAATAATTTGTGTGCCCAAGTGCACCACTCGTCAGTTGCAGCTTTTACCATGGGGTATTGAGCTGCAGTGACTGAGATGAACAGCCGCCTGTTGACTGCAACTGGCACATGGCACAACAATGTCACGTCACCATCGGGAACAGCGGTGCAAACATCACTGGAATGGCACCACTGCAAAAGGTGAGTATCCACTGTTTTTATTTTAATTTGTGCCCTAAAGTGATTAAGCTGGGAGTGAACAACCCCTTTAAAGAATTTCGTGCATCTTACTTCAGAACTCCGCACAATATGATGGGTGTACACATCCTCCCTATTTTTTTTTGCTATTCTTGCAGTGTAGCCTTAAAATATTTTTAATTTAATACTGTGGAGTATTAAACCAGATTCTAGAGGCTTGCATCTTCCAATTAACCACCATGCTGCTTAATCTCAGCATCATATTCTTAGATAGATAGATAGATAGATAGATAGATAGATAGATAGATAGATAGATAGATAGATAGATGATTTGTTAAAATACCATATTTTTCATACACAATCTTGAAGGCAACATTGTTTTACAAACACAACTGATTTTGGCCTCTGGACTGTACAGTCTTGCCCAAGAGGCACACTCCAGCTCAGGTCATGATCTATCCAGAAACCAGTAACTGAAAAATGGAAATTCAAAGAGAGAAACGTGAGTGAGCAGTGACATGGTGGCAGCCTATTAGTGACCTTGGTAGTGGATTTTATGGGTTTTGCAGCCTATATGTATACTACTGTATAACACTGGTTTTATAACACGTTATAGCATAGAAAACAGAATTTCAAATAAAAAAAAAAGAATACTTCTGCTACAACCCTGAATAAAAATGAGAAGAACATGTAGCGAGGTGTGAAGTTGACTCGTGATTGTTTACCTTTGTCACGCTACTGTGAGTTTTCAAACACACGGAGGGGAAGCATTAATAGATAAAGTTGAAAATTGCCTTTGATGAGCATAATTAAAATATTACAGTAAGCCGTTATATGTGTAAAATTAATTTATTCCCAAAGGAGACATTTCAGGAATCCACTGGTTTTGTGTTAACATGTTCACTGAGCTGTGAAAACACAGGCATCAGATTTTAATTATACTCACCACATAGTGAATAAATCCATTGCTGAGCTACTGATTCAGTAGTAATGGTAGGCTGACGCAGCTTACCGCATGGTGCGTTCCACAACCAAAATAGAAATGTCACTTTTAAGGAGCAGAATGTAGTGATTAACAGTTTCCATTAGGAAATGGCTTCATATTTTGTGCTTTCCATATATGAATGATTATATGAATAAGGAGAAATATACTAATATTTTGTGAAGTTTTTAAAGGAAACACTAAGCTTAAAAAAAGGAAAAAAAAATTGTAGAAAGCAACTATTTGTCGGTAATTAAAAACTTTTGCAAGCTCTTGACACAAGCAGTCTTGTAGTTATTTTTTTGAGAATAAGGAATCTTTCATGCTATCGACCAACTGATGTTTAAGCAAGAGGTACATGGCAGGTTAGAGCTGTTTTATAGTTTATTGCCAGGAAGGTGGAGAATGCAAAGGCACTGTAAAATGGACAAGGCCAGGAAATTTTGTTGACCATTTTCATTGCAAATTGAAACCGTTTAGGATTAGGCAAAAGATGACGTAATTAGAGATGAGCGAACTTGAATTTTAAAGTTCGTACGGTGCTTAAATTCGAACGTGGACTTTTCCCAGAAGTCCGTTTTGGTGTTCAGAGTTCCTTGAGAAGAGAGAGAGACCCGTATCCATTACTAAGACCATTTTACAGCACCAAAGTTTGGGTCCCATTGACTTCTATGAGGTCCGGGTTCACGTTCGAGTGGAGCTCTGGTACCCAATCCGAATCCGAACTTTGGAAAAAACTTCGGTCAAACCTGACGACCCCGAACAACCACCGGTCCACTCACCCCAAGACACAATGCTTAATGTTCCAAAGCTTACAACTTTTGCAATTTTTTACATTTTTTTACTGTAGCTTTCTGTTAAAGGGTAACTTTTCAGAATTATCTGTTATTTCTGTGTACATGAGATATAACACCATTTCTGGCCATTACATGTCTTGTATCCTACATTGTTCAACTGTTTTAGTTTCTACAATCTTTTTTTATAATTTGCAATCTACTCTGAGCTAGTGGGTGGAGAATATCTGCTTTGATGTCTCTCATACACACCAGACACAGAAAGGGATTTCTGCACTTCTTTCCTTAGGTAGCATACAGAGAGATACAGTGAAAGCATGGAGAACAATATACATCAGGACTGAGCAGTGTACTTTTGATTCCAGATCTGGGATAAGCTAAAATACTTGCTAAAAAAGTATGATGTATTTCTGTTCTTTTGTCTGGCTTTACTCCTGTCTCTTCCCCCTTTACTTCTTACCCCTTTACTCCTGTCTCCTCTTCACCCTTACCTCTCCATAGTCAATGTGCTGTGTAACCTGACAGCTCACTGTGCTGCCAGTCTGAGCAAGACAGATTTGAGCTGGGGATTTTTTTGCGTAAATGGTGAGTTTAGGAGCCAAGGGGAGGAGAAGAAGTGGTTTATAAGTGGAGAAAGAAGCAAATTGCTCTGAAAAGACATATTGAAGTTTGTGCTACTGACTTTTTGCAAAGTCTGATGAAGTTAGAGTGCCATTTAAGCAAAAACTCCCTTGGTTTTGACCGTTGAAGAAATCTGTCCTCTTTTACACAGGGATGACAGGGTCTATACTAGTGAAAAGTCAAATATACAAAATCACATAAGAAATCCCTCAAGTATACTAAGATGCCTCCGTATCTCTCAGAGACTAAAACATAAAGTGTCACATCCACTCAGCCAATTATTCTGAGTGAAATGATTTTGAACATGTAGTTGAACATAAAACAAAGGTGTAATCCATACGTTATGTACTTGACAAAGTATAGCAGTCTTTCACGCTTTGAACTACAGTGCGTCCTGATGGTGCCTTTGGGATCAGCATGGCATTGTGTGTGCAAACAGCAATACGCCTTATTAATTTAGCAAAAAGACCTCCACTCTGAAGAGGCACTTCACTTAATCCCTCTCATAACATTAAATGTTAAATTATATATTTCACCCACACTTGGCAGACTGTGCCAGAGCCAGTCTTCTTTGAAGGGTATTTGTCCAGTGTTAGTAATAGAACCTTTTTCATCCTTCTTTGTATCTGCTTTTATGAAAGACATTACTTACAAATGGGTTTTTTGGTAATGTTAGTTTTAGGACAGAAATGTCTCTCAATAGTGCAATGATTTTACTTTGCATTATCTTTAATCTCGAAAAGTGCTCTCAGGCCCTAAATGAACCAATAATATTGATGTTAATTGAATTTGGACTCAGGTAGGAGCTGCTATATTCAGCCCACAAATGTCCCTTTCTTTTTTGCAGTGAACCTGATATCATAAATTTTGTCTTTAATTACATACACTGCATATCTTTATGTCAACACAAAGCATCTCTTAAATGCCTAATGCACTCACCCATTTAACCACACGTTCTTAACTTGCATTGTGGGGAGTTGTACATATTCTAGACATGTACTTTATCTCTAGTTCGTCTTTTTTTTTTCTTACGGCCATTAAAACCACAAAAGTCCCTCTATCACATAATAAAAGACCTGTCTGTAAATGACACATTGTAAAAGGGTGGTCCGACTGCAGATTTTGAATTGGTGCTTAGTTGCCTATGCTATGACTTAGTCTAGTTTGTCATTTGCTTCACTACAACAATGGAAGTCCAAATGCTACTGTAAATACAAAATGGTAAAGATATTATTTGCCAAATAATTGGTTTATAATAAGCATTAAACATTCTATTGGTCCCTGTCTGAACCCTCTCCTACTACCTCTCTTTGCTGCTTGATTGTACTGTGCTTGCACTGCAGATGCCACTGGGGTATGCAGATGCATTCCTGTTGTACATAAGTATGACTGGGAATTTTGGTCCTGCCAAGACTGGGAGTTTGTATTTCATTGCAGGATGCTGATTATCTGTTGTAATTACAATTCTGCTATGAGCCTTGGGTTGGGTCACATACTCTATTTAAAAATTTGTCACTTGCTCTAAAGATTGAGTTACATAACTTCTCTGCATTCCCCTGATTCTGATGCTCCTCTCCTTTTTGTGCTACATCATTCCATTGCAGAGATGTTCACATTTGTTGCTTTAGAAGCGCAGTGTGTGAAATTTCTGCTTGTAGTCCAATTGGGCGTTTCTTCAGAGTCTTCTCTGGGGGCACACACAGTACCTCCGCTCTCCCAGTTGCTGCAAATCACATCATCAGCAGTTTAGCATTCTCAGATGCTTCTGAGCTATCATTGGCAGCATGTGGGAAGAAGGGGTGAAAGTGAATGCCCCCACAGAATACTCTGAAGAAACACCCAGTTGGTGTTAGAATTTATTTTGTTTATCTATCGGCCATCTTGTTGTGGTTTGCTGGCTTCTAGTCTTTTCCTCTGGTGCTGGGTTTCTTGGTCACATGATCTCTGCACTCTTTATTACTCAGCACCTAGCTCTCATTTCCCGCTGGACATGAGTGTTGTAGCGCTCATGCTCTGGCTAAGTAGCCTTGTTTAGTTCTTCTTGATTTGGACTATTTTTATCCTGGGACTTCTTGTTCCACCAGTTTTGTTTCCTTTAATTTTTGTTTCTGCAACTAACTTTTCTGTTAGGAGGTCTCTAGATTTTGCTCCCAGTCCTTAGATCTTTTAGGGACCCCTTTCCCCTTCCTACAGGTCTTCGTTTGAGTTCAGTGCAGGAGTTTCGGCAGGGCTATTCATAAGGAATAGGTCACCCACCCCAGCGTAGGGTAAAGCTGAGTCTCAGTGCAGGGACAGCTTTTCCCTCCTATTCCTTAGTTCTAAGTTGCAGAACATAACAGTTGGAGTGCATGAAGGAATTTCACATACTGCGCCCCAAAAGATAAAAAAAATCTAAATGTCTCTATAATGGAATGGTGCAGCACATAATGAAAAACAGCAGCAGCTTCAAGAGAACTCTTGCATTATTACAAAACATGTAACTTAATTTTTTGATCAAGTGACAAGTCCTCTCTTTAAGCCTCCAGCAACTTGCTTTTGGTGCCAATTATAAGTTGTTAGTTCCCTAGTCTACTTCTTTGCTTCCTTGTTTAGCCTGCTTCTGGTATCAGCCTGCTTAGTTTCTTACCCCAGCTTATATTTTGACTACCAGACTGTATCTCAATTTTATCCTTGACCTTGACCTCCTGGATTTTACCTGACATCACAACCGTTCTTCTAGCTCACTCCACCAGTCAGCAGTCACTCTGTGGATTTAGAGTGAGTTTAGGAGCCCTGCATAAGTCCAGATTCCTGTACTGGGATTAAAGGGTGAAGACTAGGGTTTCCTGGGACCTGCTAAATGGAGTGATTTGTGTAAAGTCTGTCCATGGAATCCTCATTAAGAATTGCAGGGCTTCCACTTACATTCATATAATGAGTCTGTAAATATTGAATGCTTTTTATGTTACAGTGTAAGTGCTGCTAACATTACAAATGACTTGAAAAAGAAATGGGTTTTTATGCCTATTGCTTGAGAACTCCTCAAATACAGTTATATGAAAAAGTTTGGGTACCCTTATTAATCTTAAGCTTAATGTTTTATAAAAATTGGTGTTTTTGCAACAGCTATTTCAGTTTGATATATGTAATAACTGCTGGACACAGTAATGTTTCTGCCTTGAAATGAGGTTTATTGTACTAACAGAAAATGTGCAATCTGCATTCAAACAAAATTTGACAGGTGCATAAGTATGGGCACCTCACCAGAAAAGTGACATTAATATTTAGTAGATCCTCCTTTTGCAAAAATAACAGCCTTTAGTTGCTTCCTGTATCTTTTAATGAGTTCCTGGATCCTGGATGAAGGAATTTTTGACCATTCCTCTTTACAAAACAATTCCAGTTCAGTTAAGTTTGATGGTCGCCGAGCATGGACAGCCCTCTTCAAATGATCCCACAGATGTTCAATGATATTCAGGTCTGGGGACTGGGATGGCCATTCCAGAACATTGTAATTGTTCCTCTGCATGAATGCCTGAGTAGATTTGGAGCGGTCTTTTGGATCATTGTCTTGCTGAAAGATCCATCACCTGCGTAACTTCAACTTTATCACTGATTCTTGAACATTATTATCAAGAATCTGCTGATACTGAGTGGAATCCATGCGTCCCTCAACTCTAACAAGATTCCCGGTGCCGGCATTGGCCACACAGCCCCAAAGCATGATGGAACCTCCACCAAATTTTACTGTGGGTAGCAAGTGTTTTTCTTGGAATGCTGTGTTTTTTTTGCCGCCATGCATAACGCTTTTTTGTATGACCAAACAACTCAATCTTGGTTTGATCAGTCCACAGGACCTTCTTCCAAAAAGAAATTGGCTTCTCCAAATGTGCTTTTGCATACCTCAGCCGACTCGGTTTGTGGCGTGCTTGCAGAAACGGCTTCTTTCGCATCACTCTCCCATACAGCTTCTCCTTGTGCAAAGTGCGTTGTATAGTTGACCGATGCACAGTGACACCATCTGCAGCAAATTGATGCTGCAGCTCTCTGGATGTGGTCTGAGGATTGTCCTTGACTGATCTCACCATTCTTCTTCTCTGCCTTTCTGATGTTTTTCTTGGCCTGCCACTTCTGGCCTTAACAAGAACTGTCCCTGTGTTCTTCCATTTCCTTACTATGTTCCTCACAGTGGAAACTGACAGGTTAAATCTCTGAGACAGCTTTTTGTATCCTTCCCCTGAACAACTATGTTGAATAATCTTTGTTTTCAGATCATTTGACAGTTGTTTTGAGGAGCCCATGATGCCACTCTTCAGAGGAGATTCAAACAGGAGAACAACTTGCAAGTGGCCACTTTAAGTAGCTTTTCTCATGATTGCATACACCTGGCTATGAAGTTCAAAGCTCATTGAGGTTACAAAACCAAAAAAAGTGCTTTAGTAAGTCAGTAAAAAGTAGGTAGGAGTATTTAAAACAAGAAAATGATAAGGGTGCCCATACTTATGCACCTGTCAAATTTTGTTTGAATGCAGATTGCACATTTTCTGTTAGTGCAATAAAGCTCATTTCAAGGCAGAAACATTACTGTGTCCAACAGTTATTACATATATCAAACTGAAATAGCTGTTGCAAAAACACCAATTTTTATAAAACATTAAACTTAAGATTAATAGGGGTGCCCAAACTTTTTCATATAACTGTATCTCTGAAAAACAAATCAAAATAAGGAGGCCTTATGTCAAAGTTTCTTCAGAATGCAGGTGCTCAGGGACTGTTCATTACATATTTATGGAATCAGGTGGAGTGGTTTTTGGTATGAAAAAAAGACCAGATAACTTTTTAGTTACTCTATAAATTGTGCAGAAAAATAAAAGTACACATAGTATATAGATCCTGCAATGCTACATATATAATTAAACAAAACATTTTTGAACTTAGCTGCTCAAGCAAAGAAAATGTAATATGACATGCTCAGCCATTGAATGATAATAAAACTACTTGCTGCACCCATGTGTGTAGCATATGTGCATCGTCAAATTGGCCGAGAAGTGGCCCTGAGAAGAGAGGGTTATAAGTAATTCTCAGACTTTGTCTAATTAGCTACAATTTCAAAAGGGAATGTTAAATAACAGAAGAACACTTATAAAAAAAAGATCCTCTATCATCTCAGAGTTCATTCACACGTCATTTTTTCCCATACGCGTTCTATCCATTTTTTTCATGGATAGAACAGTCTATGGGGCTGTTTACATGTTTCTGATTTTTTACGGGCCGAGTGGTCTGTACAAAGTCGTGGAGACATTTTCCATATTGATCCAAGTGTTGGATCAAACTTGGCAATGAAAGACTATGGGTCAGTTAGAAAATATCTTATCAGGGAAAAAAACTGATAAAACGCTGACCAAACTCTGATGACATTCTGATTAAACTCTGATGAAAATCACTGATGAAACTTGGTCTATTTTTCTTGAATGTAAAAAAAACCTCTGACATCTGAATGAGCCCTTACAGTTAGTTTTTACTAAATAGACATGCTTGGAGAGCTGACAAGTTTTCTTTGAGTTCAAATTGGCCGAAGATGTTCTTTTTCTGAACGTCAAACTTGAAAAAAATCATATTTTAGATAATTATGTATAAAAGAAGATTTTTGCTTACATTTGTGGCATGTCATATAATCTTTGAAGCATCCAACTCAATACAGTAAGGGCTTGTTTACATGCTGCATTTTTGCCACCGTTTTTTTTTTGATGTTTGCATTTTTGCCATAGAGAAAACACATTGTTTTAAGGTTCCAGCAAAGGGAATGAGATTTCTGAAATTTAATACAATGGCTATTTATTTTCTTCAAATTTGAACCATCAAAGCGTTTTTTTCAAATCTGCAATGTCAATTTTTTCAGTGTTTTTACATCGGATTTTCACTCATTAAAATAAATGAGACAAAACATACAAAGTAAAAATGGATAAAAAACGCACATAAAAACGTTGGAAAAACACAGTAAAAATGCATGTATTCTAAGAAAAATTTTCAGACAAATAGCTTATCACAGGATGTCCTGCTGCTAAGATCACCAGCGGCGATCAATCTAAAGATTTAGGAGAACCTGATAACACGTGTCCCCTGCAGTGCCACCACAGGTCATGGGAAACATTACACAATTTCTATTATATTTTATATGTGTAGACTATCCACATTATGCACAGAAGTTATTGGTCTCCCTAGCATGTTTCTTGGGTAGCCTTATTCTTTCTGATTAAAAAGTGAAAGTCCTGAGGTACTTTAAAATTTGTTTCTAAACCTTTATCACTTTAAAGAAGCACTCTTATCAAAGTTTTTATCCTTTTAATATATTGCAATCATCATATTATATAGCACTGTGTACTTACTATTGCTCATTTTGTCTTTGTACTCAGTAAATTCTTCTCTTTTCCCTGCTCCATGTAGAAGCAAGAAGTTTCTTGTCCCTGCAGTTATCATCCCCTTCTACTCCTGACCCAGCTTCTCCTCCCACCCTGCCAGGGACTTTTGCAGTGACTTATGAGTCATACAGAGAAAATTTATCTCCTGTTATTACATAGAGTTTAGAAGGATTCGGCAAGTCAACATGTTATGTCACAGACCTAATGGAAAAAAGAAGAATTAGCTGGGTAGAAAGGCAAAATGAGCAATTGTAAGTATACAGTACTATATAAAATGATGACCGCAATATATTAAGAGGGTAAAAACTGTGATGTTTGATGGGAGTGCTTCTTTAATTTGAAGAATATATATATATATATGTATATATATATATATATATATATATATTAAATCAGATGAACTCCTCTTTTGAAAACCTACAGAAAAGCCAAGGGAATACAAATGAAATGAGAAAAAAGCCCATAGTTGCAATTAATTTTTGATTTCAGCAAGTATTATATTAGTATTTGAGTCATATCCAGTTCTCCATTCATGTAAATAATATGATTCTGCAAATTGAACCTATCAAGCAACAATTGTGCCAACAGGATGTATTCCAGCAGACACATGTGAATTATCAGAGTAAATAATAGTAAAGGGTTTGTTACTTAGCATGCCATGTGCACTGTTAGAATCTGTTTCATCTAAGCTTTAGGCTTTGATGTATTCCCTTGATCTGATTCCTGGCACGGTGGTAAGACAAGATGCTCTTTAACTCTTAAAAAAAACTGACATCCATCAGTATCAGAACCATGAATCCCAATGTGTTTTAAGAATCAGCCTTTTAATAAAGGCTAACACAAAGTTAAAATAAAATGAAAAAATATATATATATTTCAAATCAAATCAAATCAAGTCTAACTTTATATTTCATACTTACAGGACCATACCAGCTATATTGTAGGAATTGGGAAAGGCAATCATATATTAAAGGGAAGGTGGAAAAGTATGATGATGGATAGATGCTATCACGGAATTCAGGAGCAAGCTATGAATGAGCCTGAAGGCTGCTCAAAACAGGGCAGCCCTGAGAAACATTCTTTACAAGCTAAAATTGAATTAATGCACTTAATCATTTTAACCTATTTTACTGAGAATTTGCAATATAAATACATGTAATATAAGTGACATTTTGAGCCATTTTTCCAAGGTATGGGTAGTGTGTGTCAGTATTATTCAAGAAGAAACTAGAACCAAGGGAGGGTATGCCAAAGTGCAGCTTCACAGGAGCTCAGTGGACAAAAACAAAAGTGCTCCGGACTGTATATTGGATCGGGTGTAAGGCTAATCATTCTCATCAATACAATTGCTGTCAGATTGACAAATCAGTGAGTGATTTCTTGTGGGGTTATAATGAGGTTATCTAAGAGTAACTTGGCTACTGCCTTCAAATTAGCAATAAAAAAGATGACCACGTAGTGTTTTTGCACAGGGCCCCTTTGCTGATAGTATAAATTCTATCTTCATATTTACTTGTCTTGCTGTTATGCACACATGGTAGTAAACACGGGGATAAGGGATCTAACTAAGGAAAAACTGATCAAACCCTACCCGGTTCCAGTACAGACTATAATATCCAGTAAAGAAGGCCCTAATAGCTTCAGCATGACCTGGATAAACCCTAAAAGAAAAACTAGAGAAGACAACTTGGACCTGGCTCCCTAAAAGGCCATCAAACATATCACATACCTCCTAAGGAATTGAGGGAGAGTGCAAAGTAAGAAAGAAGCCCCAGCAGTAAACTTATCTGACTGGTCTAGATACTCAGAAGTAGGACTAGAATGCCAAGCAGAATCCACTAAAGACTATCACCAGCAGAGAAGACCAGCAGGGGGAGGTTTAAATAGCAGCACTTGCAGTGTGATAGGACAGGTTAGATAACAAATGAAAAGCAACTACTGTCCGTAAGAAATGGACAAAGACACAAGATAATCAGCACCTGGACAGCTACAGAATCGGCTGTGGCTAAAAGGACAGAGACGCTGACAGAGGAGCATAGGACCGCCAGATTGAATTCCGAGGCATGACACTAGCCTAGCCTTACTTGCTTCACTGTCAAAAATTTTCTGAATTTATTACTTAGTTATGTATAGTGATGAGCGAGCACTAAAATGCTCGAGTACTCGTTGCTCGGGTCGAGCAAATTGGAATACTCGGGTGCTCGACCCGAGCAACGAGCCCAATGTAAGTCTATGGGAAACTCGAGCATTTTTCAGGCGGCTCCCCCCGGCTGTCTGCAGAGGGCCTAAAAATTGTCCAAATCGATGGGAACAGTGCTCAAATGACATGGGAACAGCATGGGGAAGACCCTTGGAAGCATCTCTGACTCCCAGATCACTGCTGTCAGCAACCTGGTCAGAGTATTATGCCACTTTTACGGACTCACAATAAAACATACAAAAACGAAACCAAAATGGATTTTCCTGGGAAATATGTTAAGGAACATCCTTTCCAGGTTAATGACTTGTATATAAGGCAAAATAAATAACCAAAAACAAAAATTCTCCTCCACAACTTGGGCTATGTTCACACGTAGCGTTTTTGATGCGTTTTTGCACTTTTGAATTGCTTTTAACCAAGACAAATGCATTCACCAGGAATTGTCATTTTAACATTTTACAACATTATCTGGCCATGTGGTGTGTGACACATCATCAGACACATGCATACAGTGCTGAAAAGACATGGGAACAGCATGGGGAAGACATCTGGAAGCATCTCTGACTCCCAGGTCACTGCCTAAAAGTGTGCCCATCATAAGTGACCCTAGGCCACCATCTGCTTAGTTTTCTGTTACTTGGAATGCAAGTGCAAGTATGCAGCCAGCCACCTACCCACCCACAAGCCGCAACACTAAACTGCCAGATTTCTGGGCAGCTCTTTGCACTTGATATATGGCCTTTTAAGCTCGTGAAGGCGGAAGATTTTCACAACCTCATGCCGGCGGCGGCCAGGTGTCCATACTTGGTCCCCAGTCGCCACTATATTTCCCGGTATCGCCTCTGCCTTCCACAAGCACGGGTCCCACAACATTGCCCGTGCCCTCCCCAGTGCACTTACTGGGAAGGACCGCCTAACCACAAACACGTGGACAAGTGAATGTGGCCAGGGGGGGTACGGAGCCAGTCCACCACTTTTTTTGCTGAGAGTTGTATTTAGCTTGGTGAAAGGACTGGCATAGAGGGAAACCGTATCTACCCTGCGTGTCATTTCTCCCAGGAAGTCCTCTAAAGCTGCTTGCACTTGAAATGTGACCTGAGCATTACTGCCGGTACTTTTCTGTGGGAATTTTCTTGCCTCATACCAGCCTGGAATATTTCCAGCAAACTATGGTACAACGCCATGGTATTAGCCCTGCACTCAGTACCAGTAGCGAAACCATCCCCAATTTCCTTCTCAGGAATTTTATTTGGTAGACTGAGTGGCTGCCCAAATACATTTTCTCCCAAAGGAGCTGAGGATAGACTGGCAGTAGGTGCAAATTTCTCTAGCCTGTTAGATATTAGAGGGTGAATGGCAGCACATTGGATCAGTGAATAGCACTGAAGCCTTGCAGAGCTGAGATCCTGGGTTCAAATCCCAGCAAGGACAACATCTGCAAGGACTTTGTATGTTCTCCCCGTGTTTGAGTGTGTTTCCTCCTCAGTAAAAAAGCAGCCATAGAGTGTCCGGGAACATTCCCACACACTTTTCTTAGCCAGGACTGCTTCTTGGCAGGGTTGGATGGTACCACCAGAGCCCTGGCTTCTAACTAGGGAGAGTTCATGATAGCACTTACTTTGCAGCTGCTATGGGGCTCTTGAGTGGGGGAGAAAGGTGAGCCCTCAGAATCAAATCCTCTGGTGGGCACAATGTTTTTCAATCTGAAACAGCTTCTCAGTGGGAGTTGTATTTCACCACAGCCATATTCTTTAGCTCGGTGAAAGGACTGGCATAGAGGGAAACCGTATCTACCCCAGCTGTCATTTCTCCATCACCTGGTTCCACCCATTGTCACATACGACCATGCCTGGCTGTATGTTCAGCGGTGAGAGCCACAGATCAGGCTCTGTGTTACAGCTTTCAAGAACTCTGCAGTGCTGGGCAGTTTGTCAATTAAGCATGTTATCTTCAGCACAGCCTGTTGCCGCTTGGCCAAGGCAGTACTGCAGTCAGCTTGTGACTGATGTGATCATTTCAGAGATGGAGGATGTTAGGCTCGGTCTGGTCCAGGATTTGAAATGGGTCCAGGACCTTCTGTGGTCTCCCATTTCGGTCCAGCTGCGGCTGATGCTGCTCAGCATCACCTTCAACCTCAACGCCTAGCTGGTCCGCGAGCACTGTTTATCTCCCGGGTAGTTGTGCCTAGCAATGTTAAGCCTGGGTTGCAGGGGGAGACAGGGCTTGTGGAATCTAAGTCCAGGATTTGCCGCACTGAGCATGTCCGTGACCTAGCGGATCATGATTGGTGTGTTGGCACCCACCTGACCCGGTGACCAGGCACCGCCTGATTGGTCCACGGGTAACGTCACCAATGGCGCGTTAGTGGGCAGGGCTTAGTCTTTCAAAGGCCCGCCCACAAACATGGCGACGCGCTCAGATCATTGAGCATGTGTTGCGGTGTGTGGACGACTGGTTCCACGTAGTTTCTGCAGGCAGGTTTAGAGAAAGTAGGCAGGCTAGTGAAAGTAGGCAGGTAGCTTCGTCTAGCAGTCTGGCTCTGCCAAAGGGGTCGCCTAACACCCCGAGCAGCCTGCAGATGCCCTATTCATGGCTATTGCCTGTCTGTCACGTGGAATACCTCCCTTCAGTCCGGTAGCACGCCGGCTGTTGGCACGTGGACCTGTCGGCGTAGTCACACCCACACACTAGCGCCAACTCCTATTGCGTAGCGCCTGTATCGCAGACAGGGCTACTGCTTCTCCCCCGGTCACACATCTCCCTGTGGTTCTTGGAGATTGTGTGAACCGTTATACCCGCTCCGTGTGCATTAACATGGAGGGGTTAATCAGTTAGGTGCGTCTCCAGACGCTCATCTCCCGTGCAGTTACGGAGATAGAGCGTACCGCTATACCCGTTCCTGTGTGGAGAAACACGGAAGGGTTTAGTATTTAAGTTGTCGCTTCCTTTCCACCCGGAAAGTGTTCGGCAGCAGCCTTCCAGGCTGCATTGCGGACCCCTGGGTCGGTTGCGTTCCATTTTAATAAAGTTGTCTGCAACCGCCCTCCTTACAGAGGAGGAGGTGCATGAGCTGAACAATGTCATTACATTGAGGTTAAATTGGTGACGCTGTTTTTTATACTTAAGAAAGATCCTACTGTTTTGTTTTTTTTACGTTATTTTTTAAGACAAATGCATTCACCGGGAAATGTCATTTTAACATTTATAACCTTATCTGGTAATGTGTTGTGTGACACATCATCAGACACATCCTTTTTTATTGATGATGGAGGTACTCTGAAAGTCATAAAGCCTATTTTTACAGGGACATCAGACGGCCCTTACTTTTCTTAAAAGGCCAGCAGTCGGCCCTAGCTATTGTTAGAGAGCCATCAGCTGGCTATGCTTTGTTCTTCGCATTATTAACAAGTGGGTCTCCTATACTGTTATTGCGTATCCAGTGACTGCAAGGGCTGCCAAAAATTTGGACGCAACCCAATACCCCTTTGGAGAGACATAGAGGAGGGTCTCAGTAAAAAAAAGTTCCCATTATAAAGGAGCGGGTCTCCTATAGTGGTAATGCCCATGCTGTGACTGCAAGGGCTGCCAAAATATGGAAGAAAAAACACTAAGAATTTAAAGACACATAGAGCTGGGCCACAGTAACAAGATACAACATGTTCCCATTAGAAAGGAGAGGGTCTGCTATACAGTTATAGGGTATGCAGTGAGTCCAACGGCTGACCAATTTTAGGAAAAACCCCACTAAGAATTAAAAGACACATGGAGCAGGGCCACAGTTACAAGGTACGACATGTTCCCATTAGAAAGGAGAGGGTCTGCTATACAGTTATAGGGTATGCAGTGAGTCCAACGGCTGACCAATTTTAGTAATAACCCCAATAAGAATTTAAAGACGCACAGAGCAGGTCCACAGTATCAAGTATGACATGTTCCCATTAGAAAGGAGAGGGTCAGGGTCTGCTATACAGTTATAAGGTATGCAGTGAGTCCAACGGCTGACCAATTTTAGGAATAACCCCATTAAGAATTTAAAGACACACAGAGCAGGGCCACAGTATCAAGTATGACATGTTCCCATTAGAAGGGAGAGGGTCTGCTATACAGTTATAGGGTATGCAGTGAGTCCAACGGCTGTCCAATTTTAGGAAAAACCCCACAAAGAATTTAAAAACACACAAAGCAGGGACACAGTAATGACAAATTCCCATTAGAAAGGAGAGAATCTCCCATAGTGTTGGCCTATGCAGTGAATGTAAGGGCTGCCAAAAATTTGGAGGCACTTCAATGCCCCTTGGAAGAGACGTGGAGGAGGGCCTCATAAAAAAATGTTACCATTAGAAAGGAGCGGGCCTCCTATGCTTGTAATGCCCATGCACTAAGTGTATGGGCTGACACACATTTACCCCTGGGGGGTATACATGAACATACAGCATCAAAAAAAATTTTCACGGGCATCATAAACACCCTTTAAAAAAATTATGTGGGTGTTGCATCATGGACCACGGTCACCGTGGTGATATGGTGGTGAAGGATGAGGAGAAGGAGGAGGACAAGACCAAATAGACAAAATCAGGAAGCGTATACCCATGTGTGAAAAGGTGCAAGGGAATACACCTCCCAAGAAAAGACACTGGATTTCAGTTTATGTTACGCTGCTATCATTCAGTGGTGTTGAGAAGTCTGGCCCAATCCAGCCCTAGTTCATTTTTATAAGAGTCAGTCTGTCAGCATTTTCAGTTGACAGGCGGATGCGCTTATCAGTTATAATTCCACCAGCGGCACTAAAAACCTGCTCTGATAAAGCGCTGGCGGCAGGGCAGGCCAGGACCTCCAAGGCATAGAGAGCCAGTTCATTCCACATCTCCAGCTTGGATACCCAATAATTATAAGGCACAGAGGAATCACGGAAGACGTTGGTACGGTCGGCAAGCTACTCCCTCAGCATCTTCCCAAACTTTGCACTCCTTGTGAGAGTACCCCGCGCCTCAGGGCCTGTGCAATGGGAGGGTCTGAGAATACTCTCCCAGAACTTTGACAGTGTTCCCCTGCCTCTGCTGGATTGAAGTTGTTTCTCACTCGCCTGTACTCCTTGGTTGTCCAACGAAGTATGCCCTCTGCCGCCAGTGTTTTCAGATGGGAATTTTTTTAATAGTTCTGCAACAAGGGCCTTCTGGTACTGCCCCATTTTTGTAGACCTGCCCGCCTCAGGAATAAGAGATATAAAGTTCTCCTTGTAGCGTGGGTCTAGAAGTGTCACCAACCAGTAATGACTGTCACCCAAAATTTTGAGAATGCGAGGGTCATGGGAAAGGCAGTGTAACATAAACTCAGCCTTGCGTGCCGGACTACTAACAGGCAAGACTTCCGTGTCCTCACCAAGAGGATGACTGACCATGCTCTCCTCCTCCTCCTTTCTGTCCTCTGGCCATCCATGCTGAACAGACGGTATGACAGCTGTGCAGGTAGTACCGTCTATAGTGCATGAAACTAGCTCCGATCCTTCCTCCTCCTCCTCCTCTTCCTCTTTGTCATCCAATCCATGTTGGGATGAGATGAGGGTTGGCTGTGTGTAATCACCCTGTATGGTTCCTTGCTCCATCTCATCGTGCTCCGCCTGCAATGCATCCTCTTTGATTTTGAGCAGAGAGCATTTCAGAAGACAGAGAAGCGGGATGGTGACCCTAATTATGTCATGATCGCCGCTTACCATCTTGGTGGAGTCCTCAAAGTTTTGGAGGATGGTACATATGTCTGACATCCATGTCCACTTCTGAGGTCTTATTTGTGGAGTCTGAACTGAATACCGACGGCCTTGTTGATGCTGGTACTCAACAACTGCCCTCTTCTGCTCACAAATCCTTCCCAACATCTGCAATGTAGAGTTCCAATGGGTGGGGACATCACACACCAGTCTGTGAGACGGAAGCTGCAAACGCTGCTGAAACACTGCAAGGGCGGTGGAAGCTCTAGCTGACTTTCTAAAATGGGCACACAGGCGGCGTACTTTAACAAGCAGATCCGGAAGCTCTGGGTAGGATTTGAGAAACCGCTGAACCACGAGGTTAAGCACATTGGCCAGCCATGCTACGTGTTTGAGCTCGCCTTTCCTCGCCTCAGAGCCACCACCAGGTTCCGGATATTGTCACACATGACCATGCCTGGCTGTAGGTTCAGCGGTGTGAGCCACAGATCTGCCTGCTCTTTCAGAGCTGTTCACAACTCTTCAGCATTGTGCGTTTTTTCAGCTAAGCATATTAGCTTCAGCACAGCCTGTTACCGCTTGGCCGAGGCAGTGCTGCAGTGATTCCAGCTTGTGACTGATGTGGTCATTTCGGAGATGGAGGCTGAAGAGAAGGAGGCAGAGGAGGATGAGGTGCAGTAGCTGTAGACCGTGGGAGCAACCCTGATTGACCTAGGGCCCGCAATCCTTGGCGTCGGGAGGACGTGTTCCGTCCCAAGGTTCGACTGGGTCCCGGCTTCCACTATGTTAACCCAGTGTGCCGTCAGCGAGATGTACCATCCCTGCCCACAAGCATTTGTCCACGTGTCCGTGGTTAGGTGGACTTTACCGGTAACTGTGTTTCTGAGAGCACGGCTAATGTTTTGGGACACGTGCTTGTGTAATGCAGGGACGGCACACCGGGAGAAATAGTGGCAGCTGGAGACCGAGTACCGAGGGACGGCTGTCGCCATCAGGTTGCGGAATGCTTTAGTCTCCACAAGCCTAAAAGGCAACATTTCGAGTGCAAGCAATCGTGAAATGTGAGAATTTAGTAGTGTGGCCTGTGGGGCGTTGGCTGCATGTTTGTGCTTGCGTTCCAAGGACTGGGGTATGGACAACTGAACGCTGCGCTGGAACAAGGATATGGACGTGCTTCCTGATGCTGCTACTTGAGAGTGTGCAATGACATGTGCATTGCAAGAGGAGTCACCATGGACAGGGGATTGGCTTGCATGCACAACAGTGGAAGAAGCAATGGTGCAACCCATAGACACTGTTCCTGGACCCTGGGGTTCGGCCCACAGTCAGGTGCTTTGCTGCCATGTGCCTGATCATGCTGGTGGTGGTCAGGCTGGTCGTTTTGCCACCCCTGCTGATGCTCGTCTGGCAGGTGGTGCAAATGGCCTTTTTGGGGTTATCGGCAGAGTCTGTTAAAAAAAACAGACTCGGGAAGACCTAACAGTTGTACTGGCAACTTCCTTCGTGTTGGTGTTACGGGGAACGGTTGCCTGCCTTCTGCCTGCGGCCACCACACTGCTTCTTCCTGCCTGTTGGGGTGTTCTGCCTCCCTCACCCTGTGTGCTGCTGTCCTCCCTCTGCATGTCCTCCTGCCAGGTTGGGTCAGTAACTATATCATCCACCACCTCGTCTTCCACTTCCACACCCTGGTCCTCCTCCTGACTTTCTGGCAATTATGTCTCATCATCGTCCACCTCTTGTGACACTTTCCCACCGTCGCCTTCGTGTGACCGTAGCTGCTCAAAAATTTATGCATCGCTACACGCGATCTCCTCTTGCCCCGCTTCAAGTGGACCGGGCGAGAGGCCCGAATCTATAAATGGAAAAGTGAACAGCTCTTCAGAGTGTCCAAGTGTGGGATCAGTTGTCTCTGGTTACTCGGCATGGAGGGAGGAAGGAGGATCAGGGTGAGGAATATGCTGTCCAGACTCATGGCTACTGAGACTTGACTGTGGAAGTCATGGTGGTGGTGGTGGCGAAGTGACCGGAAGCATTATCCGCTATCCAACCAACAACCTTTTGACACTGCTCTGGGTTCAATAGTGGTGTGCTGTGGTCCCCTAGAAATTGGGACAGGAAGGTCAGGCGAGAAGATGTTGGTGTTTGTTGTGGCACAATTTCGGCATGCCCACGGCCTTGTCCTCGGCCTCTGCATGCACCATTACCATCACGTCCAGTTCCCCATCCCTTGCCACTTGCCTTGCCCATTTTTAATGGAGGACAGTATCTTCCACGCTCACTACAAATGACTGAGTTTGGAGCGAACTTATATGTGATCCATGTGATAGAGAAAACAGAGTTTTAAATACCTGGCCTGTAGGTAAGTAGTTTGAACAGCAAACTGGTGTCAATTGCTTCACTGACACACTGAAACAAATTTTTAATGGAGGCCATAAATGGCAGTATTTTCTGACAACGTATATGTGATCAGTGTGACGGAGAAAACAGAGTTTTAAATACCTTGCCTGTAGGTAAATAGTTTGAACAGCAAACTGCGGTGAATTGCTACAATGACACACTAAAGGAAATTTTTAATGGAGGCCAGAAATGACAGCATTTTCTGACAACATATATGTGATTCGTGTGACGGAGAAAACAGAGTTTTAAATTCCTTGGCCTGTAGGTATCTAGTTTGAACAGCAAACTGGTGTGAATTGCTTAATGTCACACTAAAGGGAATTTTTAATGGAGGCCAGAAATGGCAGTATTTTCTGACAATGTGCAGTACAGACCAAAAGTTTGGACGCACCTTCTCATTTAAACATTTTTCTGTATTTTCATGACTTAAAAAATTGCACATTCACGTGGAAGGCATCAAAACTATGAATTAACACATGTGTAATTATATACTTAACAAAAAAGTGTGAAACAGCTGAAAATATGTTTATATTCTAGGTTCTTCAAAGTAGCCAAAAGTTTGGACACACCTTCTCATTTAAAGATTTTTCTGCATTTTCACAACTTTGAAAATTGTACATTCACACTGAAGGCATCAAAACCATGAATTAACACATGTGGAATTATATACTTAACAAAAAAGTGTGAAACAACTGAAAATATGTCTTATATTCTAGGTTCTTCAAAGTAGCCACCTTTTGCTTTGATGACCGCTTTGCACACGCTTGGCATTCTCTTGATGAGCTTCAAGAGGTAGTCACCGGAAATGGTTTTCACTTCATAAGTGTGCCCTGTCAGGTTTAATAAGTGGGATTTCTTGCCTTATAAATGGGGTTGGGACCATCAATTGTGTTGTGCAGAAGTCAGGTGGATACACAGCTGATAGTCCTACTGAATAGACTGTTAGAATTTCTATTATGGCAATAAAAAAAGCAGCTAAGTAAAGAAAAACGAGTGGCCATCATTACTTTAAGAAATGAAGGTCAGTCAGTCTGAAAAATTGGGAAAACTTTGAAAGTGTTCCCAAGTGCAGTTGCAAAAACCATCAAGCGCTACAAAGAAACTGGCTCACATGAGGACCGCCCCAGGAAAGGAGGACCAAGAGTCACCTCTGCTTCTGAGGATAAGTTTATCCGAGTCACCAGCCTCAGAAATCGCAGGTTAACAGCAGCTCAGATTAGAGACCAGGTCAATGCCACACAGAGTTCTAGCAGCTGACCCATCTCTACAACAACTGTTAAGAGATGACTTTGTGCAGCAGGCCTTCATGGTAAAATAGCTGCTAGGAAACCACTGCTAAGGACAGGCAACAAGCAGAAGAGACAAGTTTGGGCTAAATAGCACAAGGAATGGACATTAGACCAGTGGAAATCTGTGCTTTGGTGTGATGAGTCCAAATTTGAGATCTTTGGTTCCAACCACCGTGTCTTTGTGTGACGCAGAAAAGGTGAACCGATGGACTCTACATGCCTGGTTCCCACCGTGAAGCATGGAGGAGGAGGTGTGATGGTGTGGGGGTGCTTTGCTGGTGACACTGTTGGGGATTTATTCAAAATTGAAGGCATACTGAACCAGCATGGCTACCACAGCATCTTGCAGCGGCATGCAATTCCATCCGGTTTGCGTTTAGTTGGACCATCATTTATTTTTCAACAGGACAATGACCCCAAACACACCTCCAGGCTGTGTAAGGGCTATTTGACCAAGAAGGAGAGTGATGGGGTGCTACGCCAGATGACCTGGCCTTCACAGTCACCAGACCTGAACCCAATCGAGATGGTTTAGGGTGAGCTGGACCGCAGAGTGAAGGCAAAAGGGCCAATAAGTGCTAAGCATCTCTGGGAACTCCTTCAAGATTGTTGGAAGACCATTTCCGGTGACTACCTCTTGAAGCTCATCAATAGAATGCCAAGAGTGTGCAAAGCAGTCAGCCATTTGCATGGATTTATATAGTGTGACCAAGTTATCAAGCACTTTCCAAGTGATGCTAAATTTGCTTGAAAAGCGCTTGACAACCCGCATGCGGAAGTGCATGTGAAGAACACTTCACATCCGCTTGCCCCTGGCAGGAAAAACGCATGTACAATCCGCATGCGTTTTTTCTGCCAGGGAGATGCAGAAACGCTCAGGAAAAAATCCGGAGCATTTCTGCATCGTGGGCACATAGCTTACCACAGATATGTTGTCCTTCATGCTGTCATATGACACCACAATTTATTAGAAGTAACAGGGATGTAGTACTATCTGGGTCCACACCTTTTTACAGCCACTTGCCTAACTCTACCATAGATATGTTGGCCTTCATACTATCATATGGGCTGAAGCCATTTAAATGAATGCATTTATTCTTACCAAAATATGCTATATCATTCAGGTGAATGTGGAAGGAATAGAGTATAATATGAACAAAGATTTTTTTTCTTTTGGTGTTTCATATTGTCAAAATTATTTAAAAAATTACCAAAAAGTAATTTTTGGCACTTGATATAATTCTGCACGCACTCTCACTATACGTAAGTGATGCTAGTGTGAAGGCCCTCCCTGAGAAATGGGGTTTACACGGAGCCGGGTCGGTGAAAGGGGTAGCGGGGGATGCAGTCGTGGCCTGGACCCGGTCCGTGCCCAGGGCGTTCACATAAAAGGGATTTTAATGGGCTTTCAAATAAGAGTGGTATTTTTCGACTACGCCACCTGCGGTCTCCGGTGATGAGCACCAGCGCTGCTTCAGTCCACTGAGGCCGGTGTTACAGGCAGCTAAGATGGGACGGCTCCCCGCAGGCGGAGCAGGCCTCATGGCAGTGTGAGGAGGAATGGTGGGTGCAGTGCCACGCAGGAAGTAACAGGCTGAAGCGGGGTGTGAAGTCATTCAGGGTTTTTACTCACATTCAGATGAACTTTAGCCGCAAAGCTTCCCTCTGCTCCTCGCGGGATACTGTGGCCACCAGGAAGGGGATTCAGCACTTTCCAGGTATATCAGGAGCACCTGTCGAGATCCCTCTGGTGTGTGTTCCTCTCCTTGGCAAGTTCTCCCACTAAGTCTTCTCCTGACTGTGTGTGTGGTATTAACGTAGTGTAAGGCTGGGTCCCACTGGGTGAACGCAGTGTGAGAGATACAGGTGGCGTAGGCCACTCCGTCCATATCCCCCTGGGATCCACTAAGCCTCCGGGCTTTTCTGACTGAGACTTGAAGTGACAAAGTCTGATATCGGGGGCCGGACACCCCTCTTGCATCAGGAATCCCTCTGACTGGGCCAGAGTAAGAAATACAGGTGGCGTATGCCGCTCCGTCCGTATCCCCCTGGGATCCTTTTGCCTGTGGAGCCTATCTCCTCTGCTCCCCTCCAGGCCTTCTTAGGTCAGGACCTTGACCGGGTAGAGACAGTGGTTTACTCTGGCCAGAGAACGAGGACCGTGTATCTTCAATAGGCTGCAGACTCTAGCAGAGGACCACAATCAAAGACGAAGATCACAATCAAAGACCTCGAACTTAAGATGGCTGAAGATTAAATATGAATTAGTGTTTCCTAAAAGTGTGTCCTCCACCCTCACCCACTACATGGTTCCCCCCATCTTTGGTTCCCCCCATCTCCTATATCCCTGGCCGGGGCAGCACCCTGGTGCATTTAGGCCCCCTACAGGACAGGAGTGGTGTAGTGTTGAGTGGTGAAGTAGGGTCCTGAGAGATGCTCCATCTTTACCTGGAAGAGGAGATACCACACCTCAAACTGAGGTGCAGTACCCCTGTGGCGACTGAACCCTCTGGGGCGCCACACTAGATTAGTCAGGTCTGAGCACTTATAGGGCAGCACAGAGTAATGTTCTGGGAAATACAGAGTATACTGTGCTCTTAATAATTTGTGTTTTTGGGAATCAGGCAAACAACTTTTCTTCATCCATATGCTGCTGATTCCCGAATTCTCCTTAACCCTAAAATCAACAGGTTCAATGCTTTGTAAGCCAGCGTTTGCAGGTGCAGAATTTCCTATTACACAGTTTCCAGCCTGTGCAGCGCAAATGACTGTGAAGTTCGTTATAATTAGAGTATTTTCTTTTCATAGAAGATTGACTTTCTCTGGAGATCAATTAGTCTGCCTCTCAGTTAAAAAGCGAGCAGAGAGAGAGTTTAACCTGCATATTGATTGATGTTTAAACACTATTGAGGCTGGCATAATAGAGTATAATGTAGGCTGCGTCCCACTGTTAATATTTCATGATATAGATTTTCTCATATGTCATATGATGTGACAGTTTAAATGAGTTAAATGCAGAACCCAAAACATTTGTCTGTCAGTTAGAGAGGGAATTTCCTCAATTTCATTTCCACAATTATGTACCAAGTGAGCGTCAGCTACTTCTACGCCTACAGCTCAGGCACATTTGGTCTTGTTGGCGTCATGTTGTGAGCTTTCAGACCGCAGGACTTTTATATTGACAGCCAGAACTGGATACAAGGAAATTCTTATATTACCAATTGACTGCCATGGGTGACAGCATCCCAGTGAAATCTGAAACAGCTGATTCCTGGTAGCTTCGGATATCCACTTTCCTAAGTCTACTGTTTTGCTTTAGGTTTGGTAACAAGTATTGAAATATGGAATATTTCATTGCTTACTGAATCACATCACAGAGTATATTCATATAAAATACTGCCATATTTTTCAACACTTTCTGAGTCTGTACAGGAAATGTGGGCATATAGTTATTCAACTCCTTCAGGACATATAATGTAGACTTACATCATATGTTGTGTTCCTGCCTTTGATGCGGGCTCACACACCGAGCCCGCATATTTCCCCAGACATGACAGCTGAATTTATCAGCCATCATGTGCCTCTAACAGCTATTAACCTTGTAAATCTCTGACAGCGGCATTTAACACT
The DNA here is from genome assembly GCF_046119375.1 of Phyllobates terribilis. Classification (NCBI taxonomy): domain Eukaryota; kingdom Metazoa; phylum Chordata; class Amphibia; order Anura; family Dendrobatidae; genus Phyllobates; species Phyllobates terribilis. The sequence goes on from NW_027362762.1 coordinate 506,133,112, forward strand.
CGCCGGCAGGGGGCGCTTCATTTCACGCTCCCATCAGCGCACCTGTGACGTGATCGTGAGGCGCTGATAGCCCCTGTGCCTGTCTTTACAATCCTCCAGTGAAAGACAGCTTGTAGCTGGCATTCATAGGAGTTTGTTATTTTAGCTATACATAGCACAAGCAAACAGATGATTGATTGCATCTTCAAGTCCCCTAAGGGGACTATTAAATACAGTAAAAAGTGAAAAAAAAATTTTACAAAGAGGAAAAAAAAAAAAAAAACCACAAAAGTTCAAATCAGCGCCCTTATGTCCCATTAAAAATAAAAAAGCTTAAAAAAACTACATGTATTTGGTATTGCTGCGTTCAGAATTTTCGGATCTATTCAAAATATAAAATAAAGGAATCAGATTGATAAACTGCGTAATAAAAAAAAAAATCGAACAGCCAGAATTAATTTTTTTGGCCACTGTAACATTGCAATAAAATGCAATAAAAGGCAATCAAAACATCGTATCTACCCCAAAACGGTATCCATAAAAATGTCAGCTCGGCACGCAAAAAAAATAAGCCATCATCCAGCCCAGATCCCCAAAAATGAAAACGTTCCTGGTCTTTTCTCATACAAATTTCAGAATTTTTTTTCACCACTAAAATAAAAAAAAAATTATACATGTTTGGTATCTGCATACTCGTACTGACCTGGAAAATCATATTGTCAATTTTACCATGATAAATAAAACCCCCAAAAAACAATAGCATTGCACTTTTTTGCAATTTCACTTCACTTGGATTTTTTTCCCATTTTCCAGTATACTATATAGTAAAATTAATGGTGACAGTCAAAAGTAAAGCTCGTCTCGCAAAAAACAAGCCCACATACTGCAATATTGATGGAAATATAAAAAAGTTGTGGCTATTAGAATAAGAGGAAGGAAAAACAAAAATGAAAAACAAGAAAATGGCCCAGGGGTGAAGGAGTTAATATTAAAAGGGAAAACTTTCAAAAATAATTATACATTCATAGCAAAATGGATTTCATCAAGTAAGTACACCAGTCTCACCAGGTTTAATAGAACTATTGAACAGCGTTTATAAACTGTTTATGTTGCAGACTCTAGTGAAAGATCTCCTTTAAGAAATATAGTTATTTTCAGGGTCATAACTATAGAATACGCAGAGGTAAGAGTACACAGCCAATTGGTCCCTTTGCTCCAGATGAGAAGACGAGTAAAATAAAAGGTGAGGAATGTTTGAGGAGCCCTGTTTTGTATCAGGGTCCAGGATCTTATTGTCATCATATTTGCAGTTAAAGTCCACTGTCCCACTATCAGTAGTTGATCAGTATTTTTTCTCAGGAGTGGGAGACAAAACCCGGAGTGGGTGATAAATGCAGAATTGGTGACTTGTTTCTATTATACCTTCTCTCTGATTGTTCCTCATCTAGTTTTAGCTCCCACTCCTGAGAAAAAATACTGACCGAATACTGACCAAATACTGATAGTGGGGCCGTGGCCAAAAACTGATCATTAGCGTAAATTCACACGTGCTAGGTTTGTTGCTAAAATTTCTCTGTCTGAAAATCAGTTCCATACAATCTAATAATAAAATGGTTGTTTCTGAAGCAAGCCTCAAACAGATGGAAGAAGAGTCATAAAATTATTTTTGCTGAGGTCTGGTTAGGACACAAGTGCACCATAGGGCAATACCGCAAGAGGAATGAGAGAAGGTGAGAGTAATGGTATTGCTCAACTGGTGGGGGGGGTTGTGTAAGGAAACAACACTTGTAAGAGCCTTAGAATCCATGGCTACTGCCCCTTGGCTGGAGGAAAAATTCTTCCAGATAGCAAATCCAATTACAGATAACAACTCAAATTATATTTGATTTTTTTACCTTCAAAAAGGCGCTAGTCCGGTGCCGAAACTCACTGGTTAATAAAAACCTTCATTTATGCCATCGAGGAATCTTCATATCGGCAATCACAGCCCGGGTATCGTGATCTCTCATCTGAAGTGAATAGAATTTTTTTTTCTAATTTGTCGTGTGTGAATTCATCCTAATGAACAGTATATTAATAGGACTTAGAAAGGATTAAGGCACTGTGGCATTTTCAGGAGGTTTTACTAGTTAATGATGACTTAAAAATATGAAGGTACTCACTTTGCCTTTAAAGCCTATATTTTTTGGCATGCATAGATTTAACCACACTATTGTGAAATTTGAACCAGAGGAAATAATTGGAAATAGGTAAAAATATAGAAGCAAAGTAGAAGGTTGCATTTCCATGACAGTCTTGGTAAACAGCCCATGGTATATACATAGCTCCAGTTAAAGTGTAATATACAAGAAACTCTTATGCTGTATGAGAATGGCTTCAATGGCTCCAGACCTGCATCATTGTGTCAAGCCTTCTATTCTGCAGCACTGAGAAAAAGCCATTTCCCAGGGGACTATATATGAAAACACAGGCAGAGATTCCTACTGAAAATAATCCAGCCAATCGATACAATCTGGATCGGTGCCATTTTTCTTGTGTTAATTTGTGTTCACCCAGCTCCCCAATGATAAGGCTTCTTGCATGGCGAATGCAGCTAAGCAGTCTCTGGAGAGAGAGACCTGTCAGGCTGATCTCATCGCCCCGGGATTGGCACTGCTACAGAATGAATTCATGAATAAGCACAAATCACATACACTGGAGACTGCAGAACAAAATCGATTCACCATCATGAGAAAGTGACCACGCTCATCTCTGGACCAATTATTTTTTGTGCTGGTCATTAGTGTTGGTTTTTCTTTGCTTATCTTTTTCACATGTTTTCTGTAATTATCTAGGGTTAAACGTAGGATGCATCTTGAACGGTGGAGTATTTTATTAACTGTTTTAATGCTGTGAAAATTTTTGCACATAAAGATAAGCTTTCAGAGTCCTGGTGGTCCATATTGACTTAATAATTCAGATGAGATCCCTTGTTATAAACTTACACAATGCAGTTTTTACACATGTTGTATGCAGTTCCATTAACAATTATATTACCTGTCATATATGTTATGAAAACTGCTAAAAGTGGAATATAACACATCTCGTCTTGTCATATACATGTTTACTTAGGTACTAAAAAAAGCTAATAATTATTTTTGGGTCCATAATGTATGAATCAGTTTTTGTAGGAACATACAGGTGCTTCTCACAAAATTAGAATATCCTCAAAAAAGTTAATTTATTTCAGTTCTTCAATACAAAAAATCAAACTCATATATTGTATAGAGTCATTACAAACAGTGTGATCTATTTCAAGTGTTTATTTCTGTTAATGTTGATGATTATGGCTTACAGCCAATGAAAACGCAAAAGTCATTATCTCAGTAAATTAGAATAATTAACAAAAAACACCTGCAAAGGCTTCCAATGCGTTTAAAAAGGTCCCTTAGTCTGTTTCAGTAGGCTCCACAATCATGGGCAAGACTGCTGACTTGACAGATGTCCAGAAGGCAGTCATTAACACACTCCACAAGAAGGGTAAGCCACAAAAAGTCATTGCTAAGAAGCAGGCTGTTCACAGAATGCTGTATCCAAGCATATTAATGGAGAGTTGAGTGGAAGGAAAAAGTGTGTTAGAAAAAGGTGCGAAAGCAACTGGGATAACCGCAGCCTTGAAAGGATTGTTAAGAAAAGGCCTTTCAAACATTTGGGTTAGATTCATAAGGAGCGGACTGCTGCTGGAGTCATTGCTTCAAGAGCCACCACACACAGACGTATCCAGGACATGGGCTACAAGTGATGCATTCCTTGTGTCAAGCCACTCATGACCAATAGACAACGCCAGAAGCGTCTTACCTGGGCCAAGGAGAAAAAGAACCGGACTGATGCTCAGTGGTTCAAGTGGTCCATTTCATTTGGAAATCAAGGTACCAGAGTCTGGAGGAAGAGTGGAGAGACACACAATCCAAGCTGCTTGAGGTCTAGTGTGATGGTTTAAGGAGCCATGTCACCTGCTGCTGTAGGTCCACTGTGTTTTATCAAGACCAAAGTCAGCGCAACCGTCTACCAGGAAATTTTAGAGCACTTCATGCTTCCCTCTGCCGACAAGCTTTTTGCAGATGGAAATTTCATTCTCCAGCAGGACTTGGCACCTGTCCACACTGCCAAAAGTACCAATACCTGGTTTAAAAATAAGAGTATCACTGTGCTTGATTGGCAGCAAACTCGCCTGACCTTAACCCCATAGAGAATTTATGGGATATTGTCAAGAGGAAGATGAGAGGCACCAGACACAACAATGCAGACGAGATGAAGGCTGCTCTAAAAGCAACCTGGGCTTCCATAACACCTCAGCAGTGCCACAGGCTGATCGCCACCATGCCACGCCGCATTGATGCAGTAATTGATGTAAAAGGAGCCCCGACCAAGTATTGAGTGCATTTACTGAACATGCATTTCAGTAGGCCAACATTTCGGATTTTAAAATCATTTTTCAAGCTGTTGTTATAAAATATTCTAATTTTATGAGATAATGACTTTTGTGTTTTCATTGGCTGTAAGCCATAATCATCAACATTAACAGAAATTAACAAAGGAAAAATGACACTAGGGCAGTATTCAGACTAAAAGTATGTTAGTAAGCTTTCTTAATTTTCACTTGGGCAACAACCAAATTTATATTTTCTCGTACACTCTTTAATTCTTCATGGTAAGCCGTGCGTCATTTTTTTTGTTACAGCTGCATTTCGCTACCTAACATTTGTTTGGTATTGAAGCAAAAATGACTCAGCTAGTTCCTTTCCATTAAGATTTTAATCTTTCAGAGTCCTTCGGTTTTTGTTGTTTAATGCTTTGATCTTTACTTGTAAGTCCTCATGCACAAAACTAGGCCATTGCACGAAGCTATATTATGGTAAACGGATATTACACAGTCCCTGTAAACACATACTATCCCTACATATTAAAATCAAAATAAGTTTTAAAATGGAAATATTAAAATGCTCATAATTTATATATTGTATTTTCCAACAAACAGTTCTTATTTTGACCAGAACATTCTCTTTTCCTTATGCCTTTTCCTTGTTAATATCAATGGCTTTCCACTTTGGTATATCTCAGCAGACTTCACTTCTGTATCCCATCAGTTGAATAATTATTCAGTAGGTTTATTGTGTCTCTTTATCTCTACTACCTTGTTTTCGAACCTATATAGAATATTTTCACTCATCGCTCATATTTGTTAACACAATACAACATACGCCCCCATAGAACAGAAGAAGAAGAGTCATGTTGGCCAACGTTAATGTCTGGAAAACCTCAATTTGTGGAGATTGTCTATATAATCTTAGATATTTGTTGGCAATGTCTTAGTCTCAGCATTTGTTGGCAGACTTTTTATTTAGGGAAACAATTACAACATGCGGTACTTAAATTCTGTAAGGCTAACAGATGTATAGCAATATAATGCAGTATCAGGTCATATTGCTAATTGAAATGCAGACTCTGTATATTATTATCCCATATCACATTGCACTCTGGGTCTGTCTCGCTCACTGAGAACAGAGGAGATCAATGTATTAATTACTATATAGAACTCACACAAAAATCAGAAGTGAGGCTTTTTTGCTGGCATTGTCAAACGAAGACAGATGTACTTGATCTTACTCAAGTGTGGCATGTGTACTTTCAAAGACAATTTGGACCATATGTCTGCATGGCTTATATTGCTCACTGCAAAAGCAGTTTGAAAGTCTCTTTATTTTATTCATTGCCACATCTCTCCCATCACAGTTAACGTCTGAAATAGCAGCAAAGATATGGAAAAAAAAAGAAATTGTATCTGTAGCTATACCATTATCAGTTTTTTATATTTAAGTGCCCATTTTTATTTCAAGCAGACTGGTTGAGAACCAGGTTCTGAGACCCCGACTGATTGCTAATCCCCTCCCCCCCCAGAGGTGCGCAGCTCAGCAGACAGGAGCGCACAGCTAGTGCACTAGTTGCTCTTAATAAAGAGTATTAGTTACACTTTAATTTTTTTTATTTAAATTTTATCCTCTAATCTTTAAAGGATAGGCAATAAAAGTCCAACATACAGTGTGTTTCATATGCTGTGTTAAAAAGATGATAGGCAACGTAACTCCTCTCTTTATTCTTCGTTCTTTCCTTGTTTCTTTCTTTTTCTTTATTTCTTTCCTTCTTTCTTTCTATCTTCAACTTTCTTTCTCTCATTCGCTCTTTCTCTCTTCCTTTTTCTATCTTTTTCTTTTTTCTTCTTTCTTTTCTGCATTCATTCATTATTTGTTACTATTTGTTCCAAAAAAAACTAAATATTACTCAATTTTCCTCAATGTCCAAATTCTTGAATACTGCTTAGGGCACTATATTATTCAGAATATCTTCAGAATATTGAGCTTTATTGAGGTAACATAGAATGACAAATAAAGTGCTTTTCGTTCTCAGCATAGTAGAATGTCAAATTGTCACTATGAAACACTATATAGGCTCATGAAGAAAATCCGACTGGTCTTGGAAATATAGTTGAGGGTCCACCTGTGCAGCAGACGGATGTAGTTTTCTAATGACTTTTTCATGAGAAGTGTGTACATTAGGAACACAAATATTGGGTGGAATTCATTAAGACCAAGGATGAGCGGACCCGTGAAAGTTCGGGTTCTGGTATCTGACCCGAACTTTATTACAAAGTTCGATTTGGGTACCGAACTTGAACCATAACTCCATTGAAAACAATGGGGACCCAAACTTTTCAGCTGGAATTTTTTTTTTCTTTCTCTCCTCCCGGACTTCCCCTGGAACTCCAAATGGACATTGCAACCAAGAGAAGTCCGTGTTCGGCCTTTAGCACAAGACACTAACTGTCCAGTGCGAACCCTGAACTTTTAAGTTTGGGTTTGCTCATCTCTAATTAAAACTATCATTCCAAGACTGTAGTAAGATGCACCATTTGTTCACAAAGTTGGTATATGTTTGGTACATCTTTAGGCTGTTTGTGAGCCAGAATGGGAAATTTACACCAACTCAATTTAGCTATAATTTCTGCTATGATTTATGCCATTTTCTGATGAAAATTGTTGCTAGTCTTATGGACCACAGTTGGACACACCCCTCCACTAAACTCCATTTGCAGGGTTGACATCAAAACCCAAAAACTGACAAAATTCTTCCACAGTCACAACTTTTATATGCATAAACTGGTATAAAATCTTTGACGAATTACCCCCATAAGGTTTATATAGCAATAACTATGTAATAGAATAATTACCTGTAGACTTAATTAGAAGAAAAGGAAAGTATGAAAAATAATTAAACAGTCACCTACAGATTATGTTGGGATTTCTTTATTTTTGAGTTATGTGTTCTTTTGAATTACCCTTTACACTTTTGATGTTGCCATCTTACACAATGTGTATAATAAATTAAAGTAAAAAAAAAATCAGCACTGTGCACACTTCCAAAGGGAAAAGCATTTCTGTATGCTTGTGAGCACATCACCATTTAATTTTATCTACTTCAATTTCTTTGGCTCCAAGGCCTTAACATTCAACAGTCTAAGGCTTCTCTTTGTCGGTGATTCTTATCTCTTTTTTTCGCTGGACCTGTTGTTGTAATATCTTTACACAGACTCTAAATGGCTATCAGCTCCTAATCTCTCTACATGGAATCAGTGATGATTATGTTTGATCTGGTAGGACATCCCTCCCCCGCTCTCTTCTTCACTGCATATTTATATGCTTTCTTCAATATGTTTTGTGCTCATCTCACAAACGCAGTGTGTCAGACCCTCACAGTAAAACACTCATCACTTATCATCGTTATCCAACGTTGTGTCACACAGGTCTTATTTTCTATTGATTTCATCTTCAATTGACATTAACTGCGTTGTTAACCTTTATAAAGATGAGGGGCCAAGCGTGTGTCATATTAACTGGATGGTTTTATGGTTTCCAAAGTGTTGACCTAGCTCCAAGGAGCAGCAGAGGGCTCCTGTCACTTTGTGTTTTGTTCTACGTGTGTTTGATTATTGATAAAATATTAATTCACATTTACATCGACATATATTTGAGTGAATGCCTCTGCTTTAGAAAATATATTGCTGACTGTCTTTACAGACAGAAATAAGCCTAGTAGTTCCAAGGATTCCATTTTTTGAACAATATAGGTCATAAATAGAGATGAGTTGATTTCAACTCAAATTTTTCAAAAATCGGAATTCGTCAAAAATCAGATTTTTTGCATTTCTGCCATTTTTCTAAACTGTAAAAGGCCACCAAAAGATTAACAGATAAAGAAACATCCTTATTTACCTCACCGCTCATCTATCTAGCCCCTATGATCCTCACCGTCACACTTCCGTTCTTTCCCGCATCTTATCACAGCGGAGAGCGGGAGGGTTTTGCGTATGCATAAGTAAGGTCGCTGTACACATCGAGATGTCATGAAGTCATGACACGCTTGTGCAGAATCTTGGGGATTTCAGGCAAGTCGCAGTGATAAGAAGATGTTGTAAGATCCAGATGGGTGACGGTGAGGAGCAGAAGGGCTTGAGAAATGAGCGGTAAGGTGAGTATAAGGATTTCTTTTTAATTTTTACATATTATATTTATTATGTTCTGTAATGTAGAGACCTTAGAATATAACGGATATTAAATTGGCAAAAAAAAACTTCTCTGCAAATCAAGCTTCCTTGAAACAGGTAAATTCACATTTTGCCTCACCCGCTCATTTGTAATTGCAAGTAGTTCTTACATAACATGCATCAGTAAAACATATTTGTTAGATATGAAATCACTAAAAATATAGCAAACTGTGTTTTGTTTTTCCATCTGATGCTTTTCATGTGCTTAATAGGATGGTATGCGCATTCTACAGATTTAGCAAGTGGCACCAAACAATCGGCACACTACACTACCAAGGCAATGCATTACGATCACTCTGCGCTATTACAGTAGCGAGCTGTTCTACTGCTAAGTGTACGGCCTGCATGAAAAGTATAGAGCATAAGTATACTACTTTAATGGCTTGAATACTACTACTGCCACTTGCTACATCAGTATAATAAAAAAAAATCAATATGTCATGATGCACCGGACAGTATTTTTGTCATCATGTGAGGTCAAAACTACATAGATGTAGTGCAAAATTGATAAACAGAATCATAGTTACAAGAGTAGTCAAAGTTAACCAAGGGATTCAGAAGGCAAATGGGGGAAAAAAACATCTAAGGTACAGAAGAAATCAAATAGAAGTATAAAGATGTCATGCAGGTACCATAGTTATATAAAGTCTGGATTCAAGTACACTTGAAAGCAGGTTCAAGCAAAACAAGGAATAAAGCTGTGAATTACTAAGCTTTTTCTGAAAACATGTCATTCATGATGATTTTTAATTGTCCAAAGAGTTTATCATGTACAGCTGTCAAGGCAGATCTCGTTTTTCACATAATGGGTTAGAATAGTGCTCCCACTAGTGTAATTAGCATGGTCTTTTCTTGGCTGACCATGCTCCAAAGAGCATAAAAGTGGCATTATTGGCTAAAAGACACTGCTGGAGAGTGGTCAGGTCACTCTGCTAATCAAACATTGACATATTTTTTTAGTACTGGTGTGATACGTTTTCCTCAAATTCTGACATCAAAATGTCTAGAGAAAAGTTTTAAAGTTCTTCTTTAATGGCACAATGTCTGTGGAGAAACATATTATTTTTATTATTATTAATGATGTCTCTGAACAGCACAGTGAGCAGAGGATCCAACATATGGCCATGGCTTGCTTCATTAAAAGACTTCTCGTTATTTTGATCTCCGCTGTTTATTTTTCTCATTGGGGACATATTTCTTTAATTGTTGTTTTAATTTTCTCATGTCTAATTGACAAAGGATCCAGATGGACTAAATCTTCCTGGTTTCAGTATGTATTAGAAAGAGTTTTGGACCATTTATTTGTCTATTAACACTATAAACGGTTGAGAAACTTCATCTGTAGATGTAAGCTCAATGTTTAACATCTCAGCTACCAGTCAATCAGATACTATAATCAAGCGTTTTAGATAGTTTTTCTCTCTTTTCTCATTCTTTATCTTTATTTTTATGGTCTTATTAACATGATTGTACAAGGTTCCAATATATTTACCCATTTGTATGCCCAATTCCTTGAGTAAATTGATTCCAACATTAGAGAGTATTTACCCTACTTATTAGTGATGAGCGAGTATGTTCTGTTAACCCTTTCAGCAAGCATGCTCTGGTGCTCGCTGAGTATCTTCAGCGTGTTAGCCGTTATGTTTTAGTCACTTTATGCAGATGATTTGAGACTGTTTGACAGCTTTAATACATGTGAGGAATGCCTAAGAAACAGACATTACTCACATGTAATAAAGCTGTCAAACACTCGCAAATCATGCGCATGGCGTGACTCAAACATAACACCCAAACACGCTGAAGATACTCGGAAAACATCCAAGCATGCTTGTAAATCTCGAGTAACGAGCATTATATAGATAATCATTTTACGTTTGAAAAATAAAATTTCCAGGAACACTTGTAGAGTAGTACAGCATTTTTAATTTATAAAATACAGTCTACACATCACCCCTGCTCCAAAATAATCTGGTTCCATAGCAGTCATTGTAATAAATATAGAATAATATACCTTGAAAGAATATTACCGTACATTGACCAAATGATTTTACCAAGAAGCTGCCATCTACAGCCCATATTTTGCCACAATGCTATGGCAAACATTTTTCTACCAGAACCCAATATTACTAGCATAGCATCACCAAATGTTAGCACTAACCATCACAGTATCATACAGGTCTCCTGGGTATCTTCATGATGCAGACCAGACAAACCAATAAAGTAATATAAAAATGCAGCTAAAGGTATAGTCTACTGAATAAAGTATTCCAATGACTCACATGTGATACCTTTCATTCCCCAAGAAGATACAACTAAAAGGGGGCAAAGGAGACCTGAGACAACAGACACAAACATGCCATTACTAATTTATCAAGTAACTGTCACTTAGGAAGCTAGTATTAGTAAGTCTTCTCCTTGCTACAAACATTACTTTATCAAATAGATTATTGCATATGTATTGTAGAAAAAGACCAAATTATTTCTTAGAGCTCGACAATACTGTAGTGCATTTTTTTTGGATAATGGATCATTTGAATAATTGTGCTTTACTGTTTTTTCAGGAGGCATCTTTGAGTTTTTGGAAGGACCCACTGGGCAGCTTGTGAGTGCAGAAGAACAAGCCTTTAGATTTGCTGCAAATATCATCAACAGAAATCGAACGCTATTACCAAACACAACACTGACCTACGATATTCAGAGGATCAATCTTTACGACAGTTTTGAAGCCAACAGGAAAGGTCAGATGCCATGATTTTATAGCCTTTGAGATAATTACAGCTGGCTGCCAACAAAATGAGCGTGTTTTAATTATTGCTTAAGGTACTAAATATTGATATGTGGGAGCTCAGAAAGAGGAATTGGCTAGCTAGGTGGTGATGATAGGTGCCAGCTAAGACAGTAATAGGGGACAGAGTACTGAAAGGACTTACTGCAGGAATTGACAGGAACCCACCAAAATGGAGGATAAGCCAACAGCCTAAAATCTATGAAATCCAACAGCTTATCCTTTTGTTCTCCCTGGGAATAAGCACCTAACTTAGGAATCTGGCATCATCTTTTGACATTTGCTCATGCACTCGACTAGACAAGGTCCCAGACATTGTTCTCCTTTATGTTCATCTAAGTGATGTTGGGGTTGATATATTTTATATTGCCCTTTAGGTTGGTACAAAGCGTGCCTTGGTTGCATGGAGGAAATTGCTAGCTTTATGCCTTTTTGCTCTTGGGGTGTATGTATCCTTCAAAATTGAGGTGCATCTGCCATTAGATGGACATAACTTGGGGCTCCAGTAAAACTTAATTCCTGTGCAGTCAGATTTGTTTTACCATATTGCCTCTTGTCTCATTGCCTCCAAGTTGGTAACATGCCTCCAAGTTGAGTTATGACTCAAGGCAGCGAGATAACCTAGGTATTGTACATGATCAAATAAACAGTAGTTAATTAATTGAGATAATTGTAAAGATTAATGAAACTTTATGGACTAGTAAAGAAGGGCACAAATAATGCTCTGGCCCTTGATTTTTCCATAGAGAAGTTTGCAAAACACAGCATATTGTCACATGACGTGTATTACATCTATTTATCTAGCTTTATTGTACATGCCGTATGACTTTATTCTGTATTCAATAGAGTTTTCTACAATACCTAGTCATCTATTCTAAACCATAAGCCAATGCCATGCTGTTAACATTATCATTTGTTCCATAGAGACAAATTGCTTCTGATTTGTGCTGCAGGTCAGAATTTGGTCAAGCAGTTATCCTTGTTGATTTACTTTGAGTATTACATGTAACCACGATGTGCTCAATGGTCAAGTTATTACTATCTCTTCCAGTTAGGTCATAGACAATTTATGAGCCCATTGCCTATTGTGGCCAGAGCTAAACCAATAAAAATTGATCTTTCTTTTCCATGGGCTGAATTGCCCTTAACAGACCCATCGTAAATCATATACATAGTCTATATACTGTATCTCTTATTGTATAGTGCAAGAAATGCAATACAAACTAATAGAATTATTTGTTCCTTATTAATTTGAAAACATTAATTTGAACAGTGCTATTAAAGTAAAATTAGTAACTATAATTATATTTTTAAGTTCATAAAATGGAATGAAGAAAATACAGGCTAGTGAAATATTGGTGTATAAAAGGTCAGAAGTGGTCCCATAATAATAAATATAATAGGACTACCTTCAAATCCTACTTGGCTGTACCTACTTCCCTAAATTTCCTTCTCTTGAGAGGAACAAAATAGGATGCTTCACAAATAAAATAGAATAAAACAATACAAAGCCTCAGTGTTTTAATATAATATTTTGGTCTAAGGGTGAGTGTGTACTCTGCATCACTAACACAGGGAAATCCACTGCCAGACAAACATTTTCCTACATTAACCACTGTAGAGGAAATGTAGTGAGTATTCAGATGAGTCAAGTTGTCCATGCAGCAAATTATGACATTTTCACCATCTTTAAATCCTATAGAATAAACTTTGTTTTGATGAAATGACATAGGGTTTATTTTCTACCAGTTTTAACACATGGAAAAATATTATTGCTTCTTTCTTTCAGCTTGTGACCAGTTGGCCCTTGGAGTTGTTGCCATCTTTGGCCCATCACACAGTTCTTCATCCAACGCTGTGCAGTCTATTTGTAACGCACTGGAAGTGCCACATATTCAGGTCCGATGGAAGCATCACCCTCTAGATAACAGAGACTCCTTCTACGTAAACTTGTACCCAGACTATGCTTCTCTTAGTCACGCAATTCTGGATCTTGTACAATTTTTAAAATGGAGATCAGCTACAGTGGTCTACGATGACAGCACAGGTATGATGATGCGATGACGCTATGAAAATAGATTATTTATGTACAAGAATATTTTCAAGAATTTAACTTTACTGTTTCATACACAGCATTAATACTTATAAACCTTCCATATGTGAAATCATCATCCAATGTACAAAAAGAAGCAATAACTACCGTGCATCGAAACCAAGAAATCCATTCTGTCCTCGGAGCAGATGATAGATGGTGTAAAATGGAATAAAGAAAAAAATCTGTAAAAAATAATAGTATTTACATGTATTTGAAAATTAGGAGAAACTGGTATGGGGTGGGACCATGGTTTTCTACTATCCAGACTAACTTATATTCAAACGTATTTCATGGAGATGAACTGATCCAAATACAGTCTAGCTTAGTTCAGGAGGTGAACCACATTACCAAACTGACTTGCACAAGTTTGAGCACTTTAACTCACACTACATTATATTTGCTCCTAAGCTAAAAAAAAGATGTGATACAATATATGTACTTGGGTTAGAGAGATATTCAGAGAAGTATTTCTTCACCAGTTGGTGAAGTGATTTTGATTGACTGGGCCACATATGTTTTTACAAACTTTATAAAATTAATGGGTAATATTTTTCATACCAGCACTAAACATTTGTATGCCAGGTTTGGAAAGCTACCAACCAATTTGTGCATATTTATATGTTAGGCTTTTTTTAGGCAGCTACACATTACAAGATTACATGAATATTCCAGTGACAATGTACTAATTGTGGAGAGCCCAGTGACAATCATCCCATTCACTAACGTAAGCCACAAGCAAGTGTCCATTGGTTCTGCAGCTATGTGAAAGAGATAATTAGATTGAAAGTGGCTGGAATTGGGATCCACTGAGCATACACAAAAAAGTTTTGTGATGCACACAACCTTTTCATATATTTTGGAAGCTAATACTATATACAGTGGGTATGGAAAGTATTCAGACCCCTTTAAATGTTTCACTCTTTGTTTCATTGCACCATTTGGTAAATTCTAAAATGTTCCTTTTTTTATCATTAAAGTACACTCTGCACCCCATCTTGACTGAAAAAAAAAAAACAGAAATGTAGAAATTTTAGCAAATTTATTAAAAAAGAAAAACTGAAACATCACATGGTTATAAGTATTCAGACCCTTTGCTCAGTATTGAGTAGAAACACCCTTTTGAGCTAGTACAGCCTTGAGTCTTCTTGGGAATGATGCCACAAGTTGTTCACACCTGGATTTGGGGATTCTCTGCCATTCTTTCTTGCAGATCCTCTCCAGTTCCATCAGGTGGGATGGTGAACCTTGGTGGACATCCATTTCCAGGTCTCTCCAGAGATGCTTAATTGGGTTTAAGTCAGGGCTCTGGCTGGGCCAGTCAAGAATGGTCACAGAGTTGTTCTGAAGCAGCTCCTTTGCTATTTTAGCTGTGTGCTTTGGGTCATTGTCTTGTTGGAAGGTGAACCTTCGGCCAAGTCTGAGGTTCAGAGCACTCTGGAAGAGGTTTTCATCCAGGATATCTCAGTACTTGGCCGCATTCATGTTTCCTTCAATTGCAACCAGTCGTCCTGTCCCTGCAGCTGAAAAACACCCCCATAGCATGATGCTGCCACCACCATATTTCACTGTTGGGATTATATTGGGCAGGTGATGAGCAGTGCCTGGTTTTCTCCACACATACCGCTTAGAATTATCACCAAAAAGTTCTATCTTCATCTCATCAGACCAGAGAATCTTATTTCTCATAGTCTGGGAGTCTTTCAAGTGTTTTTGAGCAAACTCTATGCGGGCTTTCATATGTCTTGCACTGAGGAGAGGCTTCCGTCAGGCCACTCTGCCATAAAGGCCCGACTGGTGGAGGGCTGCAGTGATAGTTGACTTTGTGGAACTTTCTCCCATTTCTCTACAGCATCTCTGGAGCTCAGTCACAGTGATCTTGGGGTTCTTATTTACCTCTCTCACCATGGCTCTTCTCCCATAATTGCTCAGTTTTGCTGGACAGCAAGGTCTAGGAAGACTTCTGGTGGTCCCAAACGTCTTCCATTTAAGGATTATGGAGGCCACTGTGCTCTTAGGAACCTTGAGTAATGCAGAAATTCTTTTGTAACCTTGGCCAGGTCTGTGTTTTGCCACAATTCTGTCTCTGAGCTCCTTGGGCAATTCCTTTGAGCTCATGATTCTCATTTAGTCTGACATGCACTGTGAGGTCTTATATAGACAGGTGTGTGCCTTTCCAAATCAAGTCCTATCAGTTTAATTAGACACAGCTGGACTCCAATGAAGGAGTAGAACCATCTCAAGGAGGATCACATGGAAATGGACAGCATGTGACTTAAATATGAGTGTATAAGCACAGGGACTGAATACTTATGACCATGTGGTATTTCAGTTTTTCTATTTTAATAAATTTGCAAACATTTCTACACTTCTGTTTTTTTCAGTCAAGATGGGGTGTAAAGTGTACTTTAATGAGAAAAAAAAAAACTTTTTAGAATTTACCAAATGGCTGCAATGAAACAAAGAGTGAAAAATTTAAAGGAGTCTGAATACTTTCCGTACCCACTGTAAATACTCCAATAAAGATTACCATTTTGAAGATGTTAGGCTGAGATGTATGGGTTGATGATGTATTTATTTCACGTACTGTATTTTATTGTAATATGGATTTATACCGGCTTTTAAAGGTTTATTATTATTTCATTGTAACCTATTTTGTAAAATGTACTTTTTGGAAAAAAAGTGTAATTGGAATTTCCCACTATATGATTTCCCACAGTTCACAGTTCTTGATTTGCTCTTATAGGTCTTATCCGGTTGCAAGAGCTCATTATGGCCCCTGCCAGATATAACATCCGGTTAAAAATCCGCCAGCTCCCTCCAGAATCTGAGGATGCCCGACCACTTCTAAAAGAGATGAAGAGAGGAAGGGAATTCCGCATAATCTTTGATTGCAGTCATGTCATGGCAGCACAAATCCTCCGGCAGGTGGGTACAAATAAGAAATTATTCATTGGTTTTGTATTCTGTATTCACCCGAGCAATCCATCCTTGATTAGAGACTTGTGGCTTTAGTGTTTCTGATTTACTCATGAACTCTACTGCTTCTTATTAATTTTCACACCAATGGCCCAGTGGGATTCATCACATCTCTCCATATGTTCAGAGTCATTCATTAGCAAGTGTTAATCTCTGTCCTTCCTGTTACCTGGTGTATGTTCAATCAATACTCCACACACAGACTTTGGTAATTGTTTTTCCTTAATGCGATGTTTTCTTTATGAACCTTTCCGCTATTTTAACAGGTTTGCTTATTTGCTTTCTCTCTTCATTAGCAGAGTTATCTAGGATATAAACGCAGTATCTTATACCTACAATGTTAAATGTATCATTAACAAGTATTGTAACATATTAACAGCATAATGCATCATTAAGGCATAAGTAGCTACACGGAGTAATGATTTTTTGTTTTTTTACATTTGGAGCCAATATAGCACTGCCCACATACATAACGTAGTACAGATACAATAATATATATATAAAAATAGAATTGAAATCTAACTTTCATTGTTCTGTCACTGACACAATAGAGTTGTTTAGTGCAGCCATTATTCTCCACATTAACACATACAATGTAAGTGTAGCTAGAGAGAGGTCAATATCCGCTACACCCATCCGAATGAAGTGGCCATTGATGTCTGTGTGGCTGTTGAATATTTGGAAGCTGAGTACAGGTTCATTTTCTTAATCAATCCCACTGCTCGTTATTGCATCTTTTTCTGATAAGTGTTGCCATGCAACGGCTAAGATACATTTTTCAAAAAACGTACTGCCATATTTGTGGTTAGTAAGTCTTAGCCTAAAAAATGTTTTTCATTTAGAATTGATATGTATGACTATTACATTTCTTTATACTATAGGTTGAAAGTTATATAGAGTTGCAATAAGGCACAAATGTAAATTTATAGGCACATACCGTACCTCTGTACGTCTGTGTTTCATCATAGCATGTTCCATCAGATGTCATAATACACAAAGATTTCCCAAACACCCCCCTGGAGAAAACTCATCTGTGATACAGTACAGCATCAATGCTCCATATAGCCATAGAGAGGGCCTGTGTTTCTATAACATTGGACCACAGAAGGTTTGTGTACCTCTTTATAGGTTCTGTGTATGATCCTCACACTATATGAATCTGGTTCTGCCAGTGCTTGTAAAGCTGTAGATAATGAAAAGGGTTTTCTAGGGAATTTAAATAGGTATTTAAATGGCACTGAGTTTGAAAAAAATAAAAGATGCCAAACTCAACTTGAGTCATTCAGTTCTGTCACTGCTATGTACCCACTGGTCAGTATGTTCTGGTTCTGTCCTTAACACATTGGAAGTGCCCATTACGCCAATTATTTACAGTAATTGCCTGAACTGGTATTTCACCCCTTTTCCATTCTTACTCATCCTATTCTCTACAAATGGTGACCTGCCTCAGCCAATGGTGAGTCTGAGAAGACATTTCTAACATTTTCCACTATGTCAAGGGTGGGACCAAGATGCACAGACCAGTGCGGACCTGGCAGCATTAGCTGAAGGTGATGGCTGAGGACGAGTATGGCTTCTTTTATGGTTGTTGTTGTTTTAAGCAGTTTGTGCCATTTCTACATTCATATCCCATAGATAACACTTTAATTGTATTACTCAACAGTATACTGTAGCTCATATAAAATTAAAGTTAGTAAACCGAACTACGTAATTTGGATACACTTTTGAGTGAAACAATTGAAAATAACTGAAAGGTTATTTTAGAGTCTTGGTCACTAAGCTTCACAGTGAATTGTGGTGACTGAATGCAGGACAATGGAGGATAAGTCAGTCATGGAAATGACTCTGGTAATGCATTTTAGCCATCATACAGACCTTTTATTTTAGACTTTCTATTAAAATAGTTATGTAAAAGGTTAACAGTTATTAATATAATGTTATACAGTAGTTGATAGCAATCTCTGTTAGAATTCATTAAGCTAGAACTACCAAACTATTTTAACTATTTTAAATGTTAATCTATAAAGCTAACTATCTTGGATTAACAATTTTAATTAATAACCATTTTAAATTGAGTAAGTTGGTTTCATTTCTTCAACTCTGATTGAATTGATTCCATGTGAATCAAATTTTGGTCTAGTTTTATAAAATTTGCAGGTTCCGGTGAATTTGAACAATTTTAGATTTTATTTGTGCAAATCAACAAAAAATTGCCTGCCACCTTTTAACACTTTGCAGAAGAATATTATTGTATATTTTAAAACTACATTAATTCCAAGGTTCTGTACATGTAAAGAGGGTCTACATATAAATAATTCATATTTAACAAATACTGTAAATAAACTAACATTCACAGACTGGTACAGACAAGTAGAGGATCTTGCCCTCACAGGCTTACAATCTATAGGAAATTGTTGAAGTAGATTGTAAGTTGGGGGGATGGAATAACTCTGTTGTTAGTGAGGTGGCTTTGGGTTTATTGCAGGTTGTAGGTTTTCCTGAAGAAGTGATTATTCAGGTTGTGTATGAAGGTTTCAGTTGAAGAAGACATACGGATGTGCTGAGGCACTGAATTCTAGAGGATAGAGGATGCTCAGAAAAAAAATCTTGGAGACAATTGGGTAAGGAACTTCTGAGAGTGATGGAGAGAAGGAGGTATTGTAAGAACAGTAGATTAAGTGTGGGTAGGTATCAGGAGATTAGTTGCAAGATGTATAGGGTGAGACAAATTATGGATAGCCTTGTAAGTCATTGTTAGAAATTTAAACTGTATTCGCTGGGGAATTGGAAGCCAATGAAGGGATTTACAGATGGCAGAGGCATAGAGTAACGAGGAAAGGAGGGGTGGATTAATTGGATAAGGATAGTTAAAGATAGACTGAATGTGTGGAAGAGTGTTAGTTGGATGGCCACAGAGGTAGTTAGGCAGGAGGTGATGAGGGCAAGTAATAACATTTTTTTATCTTGAGTTTAAGAAAGAGCCTTTTGTAGAAACATTTTTTGAGTTGGTGGCGGCAGGAGGTAGTCAGAGCTTGGATGTGTGGTTTGAATGATAGAGCAGAGCCAATTGTTACACCCACGCAGCGGACTTGTGATGCAGGGGAAGGTGGGTGTCATTTACTGTGATTGATCAGGTAATGGGTTAAGTGAGATGGGGGAAGGATGATGAGTTCATATTTGTCCACATTGAGTTTTAGAACGCGTGAGGAAAAGGAGTATATAACTGATAGACACTCTATGATTCTGGACAGCAGAGAGGTGACATCTGGTTCAGAGAATTAGACTTGAGTGTCATCAGCACGTAGATGGTACTGGAAGCCATGGGACTTTTTAAGTTGTCCCAGGCCAATAGTATAAATTTAAAAGTTTAGAGGTCCCAGGACAGAAACTAGAGGGATACCAACAAAGGAATGGTGGGATGAAGAACAGTCACAGAAGGCTGACATGACAACAGGTTTGACAGCCATTCAGGTGAGGCTATCATAGCCTATGCAAAAGCCAAGGCAGTTAATGCAGCAGTTATTTTATGATGATTTTGGAATATCGAGAGTATGCCAATAGAGACAGGAAGAGAATCCCTAAAACAATGAACAAATCCTCTGATTAACTGCATTGGACAGATATGTTATTTAACTGCAGCAGTGAAGTAATGTGTTATATAACTGCAGCAGTGAAAAAGATGAGTGTAATAGTCTGTGATACAGTGATTCAATTGATAGGGGGAGAGTAAGATAGGAGAGGTGCCAGTAGAAGTGCCAGTCTCAGAGTGATTTATCAGGGAATGTAGTACAGATGGCATTTGTCCTACTGCACTGCAATTACAATTACAATTTTTTTCTTATTCTTAATATATATAATCCAATACTACTAATAATAATCATATGTTATTAATATCTATATATATATAGATATACATATATATATATATAATACAATATAATACATATATAAATAATATATCATTTAATTATATAATAATAATAATATGCTCGCAAAAGCATTCTCTCTGCCTGAAGCAAATATTAGGATAATAAAATCATTACTAGTAACAAAATTTTATTAGCACTATTGCTACTACTACTACTAATAATAATATTACCTGGAAGTAAAAGTATTTTTGTTGTGTTGTTTAATTTCTTAATATCTTAAATAAAGATATTTGAAGCAATTATTCATATAATAAAAATATTATTATTATTATTACTAGTAGTAGTAGTAGTTGAAGTAATATTAGTATGATTGTATTACTCAAAATTTATTATTGCATAACAGTATAATTAATAAAATAATGTTATATAAATGAGTGATTATAGAAATAACACCTGTACGATTTTGCGGAGGTTTCTTTGCTGCTTTTACTATTTTATTACAAAACCAGCTGTATGTCTTAATGTATGTCTCCAAAATCTGTATTATGTCTTAATGATAGTTTTTTTTTTAATTATTGCTGATTTGATCACCAATTTGCAAAGATTGGCTACTAGAGCAATTTTAAAAGTTATTCAATTGAAAATTGTATCTAAGCCTAGGTCCAAGTTATCAATATATGTGTTCTGTATTCTATGTACTAGTCTTGAACCTTTTCAGATAGTGGGAAGATGGAGGTAGATTCATGTAGCATACACACTAAATAGCAATATTTTTTAATAACTATTGAACAAATGATTGTCTAGTGAATAATTATCACAGTAATGCAGCCATAGACATTTTAGTCCAGACTGGCAGTTATAGACAGATGTCAGCTGTATAACTCAGCCGGCATGTGGCTTGTATGCAGTGAGCTCAGCTTCTCAACCAGCTTCATACAACTCATGCACACATCTATTATACGTAAGATGAATGTCTCTGAGGAATCATTTTCAAATCTATGTCTGCAATCAATGTCTAAAACTATGTTTCCAATTAATTTCTCATGTTATACATTTCTGCTTGTTTTGCAGGCCATGGCAATGGGGATGATGACAGAATACTATCATTACATCTTTACCACATTGGTAAGGTTTACAAATTGTTTTGTCATTCTTATTGATGTTTATTGTCCACCATGTCTGTCTTGGATAGGAAACTATGATTGCCATTGTCATTTATTGCTGCCATTGGAAAGTTTACAATATCAAAATTACTGAAAAGTTCTACAAATTTCTATTACACTTTAGGGCTGATTCATCAAAGTGTAAATGCCAGAACCATAAGAAAAATTTAAAAATTGCAAAATTTTTGAGTCGTGCAAAGTTGTGCAAAATGTTGCAACTCTGGGCATTTTCAAGCCATCCCCAGACACATCCACCAAAGTAGGTGAGGCATGGGCAGGAAAAGGTGTGTCAGTGCCCGGCTGCCAAATTCATCAAAGTTTTGTCATTACCTATGCCAGAAATATTTCTCCAGTCAAGATTAGTATTTGTGGCGAGGTGCAAGGAGGAACATGCATGATATTCATTTAGTGACGTGCACCTCTTAGTGAAGGGATGTATTGACGTAGGAAACACTGAATTCATAAAGACTGCCATTTATAATACCAGTCTTAATGAGTCAGCCCCTTTATGTTTTAATTCTTGACAATTTTCAAAATATTATTTTGCAGTTATAGGCAGGAAACCTGTGTGTGGCCAGTCCTGCTCTCAGCAGTGGATACAATTGTATCCAACCAAAGTACATTTCAAAGAGCTACAAAAAATAACAAAAAGCTTCATTACATTTCATATTAATGTTCTTTAAAGTTGCATTCTTGCAAATATTCTTTTTCACTAAAGCCTCGTGTACACGCTGAGTATTTGGTGAATTTTTTATCTCAGTATTTGTAAGCTAAAACCAGGAGTGGGTGATAAATACAGAAGTGGTGACGTGTTCCTATTATACTTTTCTCTTGTTGTTCCTCACCTGGTTTTGGCTTACACATACTGAGGTAAAAACTCACCAAATACTCAATGCGTGCATGTGGCCTAATGATGCATTCATCCTTAGAGCTTGTGCAGACGGTCATATTTTTAGTTTGAGTGATATAAGACAAAGCATTGAATCGCACTTGGACCAGTAATATTCTATGGGGCCATGCCCATGTCTGACTTTTTCCTCAGACAGAGTCTGTCCGAGGAAAAAATTGCAGCATGCATGATTTCCATCTGATATTCTGATCGTGATCGGCCATGTAAGTCAATGAGCCCGAGGAAAAAATTTGACCGCACTTGGTGTGATTTTCATGGACTGACAGAATGGAGAAGATGGAAAAATGTTGTTTTCCATCTTTTCCACATTTGAGAAAATCGAATCACACTGTGTTCAAAATCTGGTCAGAATTTGATCAGATTGGGATTAGCATAATCAGCCCAATTCTCTTGGATGAGAGAAAATACGGTGGTGTAACATTCAACGACATCCAAATGCAGTCCAATTTGTTAACAAGCACCCATAGACTTGTATGAGTGTGCATGATCCAAATTCCAGAGCCACTTACAGCACGCTGTGACTTTTCTCTTATGTCGAAATAGCATGAGAAAAAAATTGCAGATCTTCACTGCCCCATAGTATAACATTGGTCCGAGTGCTATTCAATAAAACATCAGATAGCACTCAACCGTGTTGTATGCACATGTAAGTTAGCCCTTATAATGAGTCTTTTCCTACAAACCAATATATCATCCCGCTCAGCTTCTCCTTCTCTATACCATGCTGTCCACAGATTGGACTGCATTTAAAACATGATTGCCTATATCTCTAAGTGTTGTATTTAAGATCTCCTATGTATTTCTACCAGTTGCTGCTGCAGCCTTGGCATTCCCAGTCAGCCAACCAGTCACCCTTTCTAGCAGTAAAATTTGATGACAAGGATGAATCATCATCGCCACACAATAAAAGAAAAAATAATAGATCTACCTGTGGCCAAAATTTTTGTTTCCCTGATCACATCATCACAGACATGAAATTATTGGTTTTAAAAGGTAATTTCAAATCTCAGAGAAGCAGAAAAGTTTGGGAATATAAACTCATGGTGACCTTTGACACCTTCAGAGCAGGAATGAATCTGTTGCATGGATTTATGTCATTCTACATCAACTAAGGAATGTGGTCCTCAGTACTGGACCAGACCTCAGTCACAGGACAAAAAAACTTTCACACTCCTTATCTATGAACTGCTAAAATATTTACAGCCAGAACTGTTTATCTCTCTTCCATAGTAATAGCTATGCTTTACGTCACCTGTCTGATCTATTGCATTATTTCTGTGTCCTATTGTGTAATAATATGTGACTCTAAGGTTTCGTGTTATACTATGCCTGATGAAGAAGCCTGAGTAGTCTCGGAAGCTTGCAACTTGTTACAATCTTTTCAGTTAGCCATTAAAAGGTATCAACCACTGAGGACTCTCCAATCTAAATATTTTTCTAAAAACAAAGAAAAAGTTTCAATTAATGCAGTGATAAGACAACAATAGTATTACTGGTTTAATTTCTTCTACTTTATTTTCTTTCCATGATCCTACATCTAGTTAAAAGATCAAAAAACATACTACCAAGGATTTCATAATAGAAGACTTAATAAAGGGTTAATACTCTTTTCACCCCACATTGTACACTACTGTATAATGTTATTAATCATGAACTATACTATTTTCAGCACACAATATGCATAATCTAAAAAAGTACGTACTATATCCAGAAAACAAAATATAAACCATAGAATTGAGTGCTTTAATAAGTGCACATAATGACTAATGACTGGGTGCCATATAGATTCAATGTTCTATAATATCTATGCTTGAATTCAACACAGAAATCCATCTCCTGCGGAGACATCAGTGACTGTCAGTATTATAGATAATGTGCACACACTTAATCATTACACAAGCAGTGTCTGCCTTGAGCTTTCTGATTACAGGTTGATTATGTCTTTCCTTAATTCTTTTTTTAACCCTATAATGCCAAAAGAGAGTACATCTATGGCACTTGGTCCTGAGCTTTAATATTTCACGTTTGTAAACTTATGGCATAAGGTTAAAGTTCTTACTCCTATGATCTACTAGGAGCAAGTTCAGTGCCCGGCTGCCAGACTCTGCTTCGGTCTTCTGTGTTGCCGGCTACATATCACTCAATAAGTACTATGTAGTGTCCAAGGGCACCGGTATTGCTGATGCCTCTGTAGGACCTCACGATCTCATGATCACTGAGTTCCATCTAGCATAGCAGAGCTTCAGGGTCCCTAGAAGACCCAGATCAGCTTTGCCAGTGACTGGTGTCACTCCGGTGGAATGATTTCCTCTGTAACTGTAACTACTATGGATAAATAAAAGAAATAAAAATGTTCCCCAAATATCTTTGATGATCTTTTTGTGAAAATAATATGTAAAAAATATACATATAAAACATCTACAAAAAATGTAAAAAAGTAAAAAGTTCTCTTCCCCTCTTGCAAAAAAATAAAAATAATCAAAGTATGATTTTCCATAAAATATATTTTATTACAATACCGGCCAAAAGTTTGGGCACACCTGTGCATGCATTGGCTTTCCTATTTTTAATTGGAATATGCACATTGTAAATTCAGACTAAAGGCAGCAAAATCACAATGGAACACATATGGAAACAATAAGTAAAGAAATGTGCACAAAACAAAGTAGAATATGTGCCAAATTTCAGATTAATCATAATCAGCTTCATCAGGTCACCTGGATTGGCTTTCCAACTGTCTTGAAGGAGTTCTCACAGGTGCTGAATTCTTGTTGGCTGTTTTGCCTTCACTTTGCGCTGTAACTCATCTCAAAACATCTCAATTAGGTTGAGGTTGGGTGATTGTGGAGGCCACGTCATATGACACAAAACTCCAACTCTCTCCTCTTTGGTCACATAGCACTTACACAGCCTACATATGTTTTGGGTCATTGTTGTGTTGTAGCACAAATGATGATCACACTAAGTGCAAACCATATGGGATGGCATGTTGTTCCAGAATGCTGTGGTAGCCATGCTGGTTAAGTGTGTCTTGATTTTGGAATAAATTGCTAATAGTGCCGTCAACAAAACCCCCCATATCATCACACCTCCCCTTCCATGCTTCACGGTGGATACCACACATATAGAAACCATGCGCTCACTCTAACTGTGCCTCACAGAGACATGGCCGTTGGTATCAAAAATCTCAAATTTTGACTCATTGGACCGCAGTACAGATTTCCACTGATCCAATGTACAGTCCTTGTGTTGATTGGCTCTTCTTGTTTGCAGTCTTCAGTAGTGTCTTCTTTTCAGCAAGTCAACCATAAAGCTGACAAGACATGCTCATCTTCTCATAATTCACTTTTATTGATAGAAGCCAGGCACGTCCAATCAGAACGTCGCTGGTAGTATGCAGGTTTGCAGATCACATACTTGGGGTCATGTGACCACCGGCTCTCAGCGGCAATACCGGTGAATCATGACAGCATGTGCTCCAATTGGTGGCTTGTGGATACTGCAGATTAGCTCTTATTTACATCTTGCCTCTGCGGGTGCTTCAAACAGCTGATTGGAGGGGGTGGCAGGTGCTGGCCACCCACCTATTTAATATTAATGACCCATCCAATGAATATATTACCATATCAAAGTGGTGGAAGACTCCTTTAAAGGTGTTTTACTGTTTTAAAAAGAAACTGGCTTCACTCACCTTTCGCGGGTACAGCCCTGAATCTCTGCTGCTGCTCCAGGTGTCGAAAACCCCTTTAGGAAATCAATAGGGCAGATAAAGGTCATTGTGGAAACTGCCAGCAATTTTAGATTCCCCATAAAGGCTCGGAAATGTATGGACTAACCCTTGCATTCTAGGGATTTGGTCATGTCCATGCTTATCATGACACCACTTAATAAATCACAGCAAAAGGATAACAGGAAGTTTATTTAGCATAATGATTAAAGGGTCATTCTTCTCATTCTCATCAATACAATTGATGATTTACAATTTTGCACAAAAATATATTCATAGTAAAAGAGTGAATTTTCAATAATTTGATCACCAGCAGATGCATATGTTTGTCCCTGATTAAATATATAATGTACCTTGTCCAATATATCTTTTTCCTTTTTGCCACACATTTTCACAATTACGCACATAAAATGCACATGATGCGGGAACTAAGCATTTAAGCCTCTTGTACTTCATCCCTTAGTAGTTGATTTTTCATTTCCTTTTTAATTTCTGGCTCCACAAGATACAAATATAAATGTTAAGAACATCGCAGTCCACAATAGGCCTTTGATATGTATTTTTATGAAGTTCAGTTGGTAAGAAAAAAATAAATTCTCTTTGTATTTTAGGAGTCGACAGCCAACAAATTTATGTTGATTATTAATTATCATCTATTCCACTAAGCTGGAGGAAAACCTTCTATTAATTATGACTTATGCATTTAATGTGTAGGTATGCCCAGAGGTAGAGAAAGAAGGGATCTGTAATAAATGAGTAGATAAGAAATCTCTATTAACGCCAGTGGTGAGTAGTGACAGATATATTGCAGAGGTGATGTTATAATGCAGAGATCCTTCAGGCTGTGTTCTTAGCTTGTTCTGCGTGCGCCTACGATTCAGTAGTACGAGGCCCTGGGGATCCTAATGAATTGGCCTATTACTTCATACTGTAAGCATCTAAATGCTCCTGAGTCAAAGCTTCTCCCCTAGATTAACACTTGCCTCTGCAAAAACACTAAATGTTTCCAAATCCTAAGGATAAATGCAATATTTTTAAAAAGACATAAAAACTATTGGTACACTGTTATTTTTTTGCAAAAGATATGTGAAATATACTTGTACATATCCCAAAGCACTAATGATTAGGGATGAGTGAGTATGTTTAGTTAACCCTTTCGCCGAGTATGCTCGGGCGAGCACCGAGTAGTTACAGCTGCTCGGTGTTATGTTTGAATCACTCCTGTATGCATGATTTGCGACTGTTTGACAGCTAAGGCCTCTATTGGTCTGTGAAAAACACGTTATGCACACGAATGTCATCTGTGTGCATTCCGTATGTAACATTGCAAAGGATAGGAGAAGCTTTGTAATTTATTTATTTATCCATTCTTGAAAAACACTGATGGCACACTGATAGTAAAAACTAACACATAGTACATACACTGATGACACACTGATGGTAAAAACGGACACACAGACTATGCAGTGATGACTCACTGAGCCATAACACTGATTAAACACCGACGTGTATGAGGCTTTGCAGTGTGAATTTCAGTTACTGAGAAACTAAATAATAAGCTGTCGGTATTTTAATTTGACAGCCCAGCCGTCCAATCTGAGACTGGATGGTGCTGAGCTTCCTTCAGGTGTTCCCTGTTCTAACTGATTACCCAGCTACTTAGCTAAGCTGTGAGTCCCAGATCTCTGCCAGATGTAGCATTTGCCAGGTGGTGCATGTTTGCTTTGTATTACTGTACTCTGTTTGTTGATCTATTGCTCTGATCCGCTACCTTCCTGGTATTCTGACCTCAGACTGTGACCTGACTACACCTTTGTCTTTTCCCTTAAGTTTACTACTTACTCTCTTGGTATCTGACCACAGAATGTTTTACTACCCCGGTACCGAACTCTGAACACTGACTTTTTTCCCAGAAATCCGTTTTACTCTTCGGGTTAGGTGAAGAATAAAGTTTGTTGAAAGGCTTCAGCTCAGTCAATCCACAAGCTTTAAGGCTGTTCACACATGACCTAGCCTGTATAAACAACCCACATCAATTTTTTTAGGGTCAACCCATTTTTAATAACCAGCAAAGGCAAAGAAGACAGCTGGGGGCTGATATTAACAGGCTGGGAAAGTCCATGGATTTTGGTCCCTTCCCAGCAAAATAATAATTCTTTCCCTTGGCTGGTTAATATGGCAGGACCCCACATCATTTTTTTCCTTTACTTATTTATTTAACAAGTACAGTAAACTACATGCGCAAGGCACTGCTCCACTCCTCCATTTGCACCTCCACCTCCTGGTTCAAGATTATTTTTTATATATTTTTTTATGTTATTTTAAGTTACATCCCTATCCACATTTGTTTGCAGGGCAATTGTCTTGCTCTTACCCCATTTTGCTTCATTTTGCAGTTCCCTAGCCCTTACTACAACCATTTTACAGCCATTTTATAGCACCAAAGTTCGGGTCCCTGTTGGCTTCTATGGGGTTTGGATTCGGGGTCAAGTTCAGTTCAAGTTTTGGTACCCGAACCGAACTTTGGACTAAAGTTTGGTCGAACCCAATGAACCCGAACTTCCATCCTTACTTTTAATTTACGTTCAATAAAAGCTATTTTTTACTTCATTTCAATTTTTTAGGTCTTTGCGTGAATTATATTTCTACATTTCACTTGGACTAATATTGTCCAATAATATTTTGTTATACGATCACAACACTTTAAAAGGTAATAAAATATTTAAGAATAGGGTTAAGACGTGAAGTCAATTTTCATTGCACTGTAGTGTTGAATTTCAGTAGTGTGTAATATGGAAGTAGCCTTAAAACCTATTTTATGTTTCAATACATTGTAATTATATATTTTTGTTTTTTCAATGAATTAATAGATGGATAAGCGATTTATATTAAAGCTGCTGGTAAGCAGTGGCAGATATATTGCACGTGTGACGTTTTAATGCAGCGTTCCTTCAGGCTGTGTTCTTAGTTTGTTCTCTGTGCGCCTAGGATCAGTGGTACGAGGCCCTGGGGATCCTAATGAATTGGCCTATTATGTTATACTGAAAGCATCTAAATGCTCCCAAGTCAACACTCAGTACTTTGTGTCAACATTTGGCTCTGCAAAATGCAAGTTTTTGCCAATAACCAAGGTTGCGTACAGTTCAGTGAATCAAACACTGGCAGATGGTGTTCAACAAATGGCTGTTCAATGGCTTTTGGAATCCGGGCTTATCCCCATCAGCACCCAGAAAAATGGAGGTATAGAAATTTATTTATGAATATGCTATTGCAGCTTTTACTTAACTCTAATTTCAATATCGAGGAGAAGAAGAACATGATATGGGTGAAAATAGACCCCAGTTTTCTTTTGTTTTAGATTTTTAATAATTTGTTGACTAGATTTAGATAAAAACCTAAAATAGCAACTATTAATGAACGTGCAAGATAATATGTCCGTGAACCTATTTGGGGCTGTCAAGATTACAATTGTTTTCATTTTCATGGGAGGAGGTAGAGTTGATAATGAAAAATTATTTTTCTGTTTGGCTTTTTTTTTAAAAAAATAGAGACTTTCACTTTCACAGTTCTGATTCTGGAACAGTTTTTTCCTTTTCTTCTGTGCCCTTCAACTCCAAAGTTATGCCACCTGGTAAAAATGGTGTAAATTTTCCAACTGGGCGTGTATCAAAGAACCTGTCTGAGTGTTAGAGTTTCCTGATTGGCTTGCATCAAAGGTGAAAAGGATAACGTCCACAGAAAAGTTCTCTGAAATATGCCCAGATGGTTGAAGGGAAAATTTGCATTATTATATCTGAGGGGCATAACTTAGGAATGGAGGGGCACAGAAGAAAAAACTGTTCCAGCATCGGGGAATAGCAACAGTTATAGAAGGTACTCGGTTTAAGTTTAAAAAATCCAGCGAAAGATCCTCTGGAGGGTAAATTATTCTTATTGGAATACCCCTTTATCACATATCCATTGGATAAGCTAAGTACTAGATGAGTGTGAGCCTGACCTCTGAGAACTTCACTGATCACCAGAACGTGAGACTTATCACCCTCATGTGAATGAAACAGTTGTCAATCATGCACACTACTACACCAATGATTTTTGGTGCCACTTATGGAGATAGATGAGTTCAGTTCTCAATCAATCCTCCATTCAAACAGAGGACAGAAGTCTTGCAGATTGGTGATTGGTTGGGGTCAGACCAACAGCAATATAATAGTTGACATCTAACCTGTTGCTAGATGATATATTTTTATAGGAATACCCCTTTTACAAACAGTTGTCACACATCAGCACTAAGACTTGGAGAGCAAATTCAAAAAGTCTCTAGTGCATCTCTGCATTACATAGGAGGAGAATTTGTCTACATTATCCAAAGTGTACATGATATTTTATGAAATATTAAAATTACTTTACATAAAACTATTCAATTAGTTGTGAACAATTTCAACTTCCCTACACTTATCATACTTATAGTCTTGTACCAATTTTGAATACTAAAGAGAGAATAGATTTCCCTGAATATGGACACAGGG
Source organism: Phyllobates terribilis (assembly GCF_046119375.1). Classification (NCBI taxonomy): domain Eukaryota; kingdom Metazoa; phylum Chordata; class Amphibia; order Anura; family Dendrobatidae; genus Phyllobates; species Phyllobates terribilis. The sequence goes on from NW_027362762.1 coordinate 506,163,780, forward strand.
CAAAGGGTTCGAGGAGACTAGAGATGAGTGGATCTCTTTGCTCAACCCTGTTCCATAGTCCAGGTCGATGCACTTTGGCCGTGGACAGCAGTTGCGCAAATTTTCTGACCTCCCGTGATCCCAGGCTCCACTTATGATTTCTTGTGATGGCATGTCATCATCTGTGTGTTGCACAGATAATGTCACAACGAGCTGGCGAATCAATCGCTGCACAGAGGAGACCATAATGTCAAGAAATTATGGCAGATCCTGGCCAGAGACCACTGACCTGGACTGTGGACTGGGATTGCGCGAAATGATCCACTCATCTCTAAAGGAGACCTTTTATGTAAAAAGAGACTTTGTCAGAAAAAAACACTACATATCACTGCTGCTGTATGCAAATATGTTTGATGAATTGAATGCTTCTATTTAGGAGGGAGGCTCTCTTAACATACTCAATCATTGCTTCACTCTATAGCTGGTGCCTCGGGATCAGAATCATTTCATATTTCTTTCCCACCTAAACATGAAATAATACTAACCAAGGTCTTTAAAAAATGAAAATTAAAAATCCACTTGAAAATTCATGGTATATTTGAAGTCTGAGGGGTAACGTTTCTCCTTGTGGAGAGTGACACACCGGCTCTGGCATGCCAAAGTAAGGAGGCTTATTCGCCGTGCAATGCTCCTCTGGGAAATTTAATATGCAAATTGCCTCTTCAGAGATAAAAGAGGACTTGAACTCTATAGCGCCACCTATTGGAAGCAGCAATCCTACAATTCATAATCGACCCTTTAACGAGTCGTGCAATATGATTTATGATAAAAGCCAAATCAGATTCTCAGTTTGCAAACACGGTGTTTCGGGCTATTGGCCCTCGCCAGTGCAAAGTATGAGAACGGATTTGACTAGGTGAGAGGTTCTCTGGACTGAGGTCTGTGGGGCTTCCAGTAGGTGGCATTATAGAGTTCAAGTCCTCTTTTTCTCTGAAGAGGCAATTTGTATGGTATATTTGTAAATCTCTATACAGACTATCCTGCTTATTTATACATTTTACTTTATTGAGTTATGGCCATTGTCAGGGACGTAAGGGCCAATACCGGGGAGATCACACATTATCCCACTGCTGCTGTCACTTTGTCAGGGATTCGCGTGCACACGATCCAGCTCACTCACTACGTATGTATCGGCAAGCACGCAGTGAGCGTATGGCGTACACACCTCCGGATTCCAACTCATGGAATATGTGTATACGCCCCAGTATGGTCACTGCCAGCTTTACGATAGCCCACTTAATATTATTCGCTGCCACCACCGACCAGATTTGAAATATAATACAGGCCTGATCGGACACCTACTTTCTGGTAGCATATATGGCTTCGGGGGAGGGAATGATTACAGAGCACAAGAAACAGAACTAATATATTTTATATTTAATCCAAAAGGGAGGCAGTGTTTATGAAAAATATACAAAGATTTTACAAAGGGGGACAAAACAGTACATATGCAGTTACACAAAATAAAAAGCATTAATGAATAACTTATCAAAAAGATTGCAGAGACGATTCCGTTTAGCTGGAGGGGAGGCGCTCCAATTGATTTGACCATTATCAAACGGGATCCCTTGCTTATAGAATCTATACCCCCTGCAAAGAATATGGACCCCTTTTCAGCTGGGTCCTTTATGCGGAAGGGGGGACCTGCCCACATACTCCCCTGCAATGACCTCACGTGGGTGGTCTCCGCTGTTTATGGTTTTATTAAAATATCTGTCTTCTGCGATAACTTCTCGCTGGTTAATCGCAGAAGCCTGAAAGTGATACCATATTTGCCATTATGAATTTATCTTTCTTTAGAGACCACACATGACATACAGTGGGGAAAAAAGTATTTAGTCAGCCACCAATTGTGAAAGTTCTCCCACTTAAAAAGATGAGAGAGGACTGTAATTGACATCATAGGTAGACTTCAACGATGAGAGACAAAATGAGAAAACAAATCCTGAAAATCACATTGTCGGATTTGGAAATAATTTTTTTTTTAAATTTTGGTGGAAAATAAGTATTTGGTCAATTACAAAAGTTCATCTCAATACTTTGCTATGTTATCCTTTGTTGCAATGACAGAGGTCAAACGTTTTCTGTAAATCTTCACAAGTTTGGCACACACTGTTGCTCGTATGTTGGCCCATTCCTCCATGCAGATCTCCTCTAGAGCAGTGATTGGCAAGCTATGCATGTTTGGTTGTTCTGTAATTGTATTTACTTAAAAATCCTATTGCCAAATCATTTTTCTTGAATAATGAAATCTGTAAAAACAAAAACAATTGCAGAACTGCATTTTATATTTTATTTTGCGCACTTGGAATATTTTTCCCACTTTCCAGCACATCACATGGTAAAATGAATGTTGTAAATCAAAAGTACAACTCATCCCACAAAAAAAAAATCCACATATGGCTATGTACATGTTAAAAAAAAAGTTATGGCTCCAAGAAGCAGTGGAGGAAAAAATAAAGGTGCAAAAACAGAGCGGTGACATCAGTGAGGTGACCAGAGTTCATCAGCTATGAACTCCGGTGACCTTTCTCACATCAGCCCTTCACCCTGCAGGAGAGTAATCACGTTCCTGTCTCAGTGTGTTCTGACTGGCTTGCTGAGCAGTTGCATCATACCACCACTCAACAAACCACCCAGATATAGCAGAGCTGGAGTTCTTCGTGGGACAGCATCACATTGGGATTCGCGACAGACAGGTGAGGAATATGGTGGTTTATTATTTTTTATTTTACAGTAATAAATGAGAAAAAGAGAGATGGGGAGTATTTATTTAAAATAGAGGAGTCGGTGTCTTTCTTTCAATTAAAGGACTTTATTCTGGCTGTGCATTTTTTACAATATGACTATGGGGTTAGTAATGGGGGCATCTTATAGATGCCTCTTCATTACTAACCCCTGGGCTTGATGTCAGTAAATATAAAACAACTGATAACCCTTTAATTATTATCCCACTTTCCACCGCACAAGGGCAAGTGGGAAGAGCCGGGAAAAGCGTCAGAATTGGCGCATCTAATAGATGCACTTTTCTGGGGCCGCAGCGGGCTGCTATTTTCAGGTTGGGAAGGGCCAATATCCATGGCCCCTTCCCAGTCTGAGAATACCAGCCCCCAGCTGTCTGTTTTAGCTTGGCTGGTTGTCAAAAATGGGGGGACCCCACGTAGCGCTTCTTTTATTATTTATTTAAATAATTTATAAAAACGGTATGGGACCACTCAATTTTATATAACCAACCAATTTAAAACTGACAGCTGGGAGCTGCAGCCCATAGATGTCAGCTTTACTTGCACTGGTTAGCAAAAATACAGGGACTGCACGTCATTTTTTAATTTTATTAATTTACTTACAGCACAGGTGCTGGCTGATGAATACTCTCATTAGCCTCGCCTGCTCTGGCTGTTATGAGCGAGACCAGGAAAAGGATAATGAGAGTAGTATTCTCATCAGCCGACGCCTTTGACCGGCCTTAACCTTTTTACCTGCGGTCACAGCTGCTGCGTGGGAACCACAGCACTCTGACCGGCGGTGAACTTACCGCTGATAAGAGCCGGTGTTTCTCACGCTGTCACACAGATGACAGCATGGGAAAGACCCAATGTTTGGGGCCCTCCATTCACTTGAATGGTGTCCAGGTTCGGGTTCGAATTCGGGTACTATTCTGGTACCTAAACCAAATATTTTTTAGATGTTCAGCCAAACCGCCAGACCCAAACATCCATGGGTTCGACCATCAGTAGTCTTGTCTCATAACCAGAGTTGTGAAACTTTGAAATTTTGGGGCCAGCTTGAAAAAGAAACTAACAAATTCGAAACACTATGGTTGCTATCACAGTATACCCTGAAGAGGTTAACAGTTTCCTGTCCCTTTCCCAGTCATCGGGTTTCCTGAAACAGCAGATCTTTATGTGATTAAACACAATAGCCAGACATCCATCTCAGCCAAGGAATGCATTAAGATGCGTTTCTTCGTGTACCCTTCCACTTTCTGTCTGGCAAACCTACACAGTTGGTTTTATGCCAAGCATGATATGCTTTGCTAGATTACTTTTGGGCTTTAAATACTATAAAAACACAGTGGCAATGCCTCTTTGAAGTTAAAACTAAAAACACTCTACATGAAGGTATTTATGCCTGCCTGTTGTAAAATAAATAACACTTTTTTTTTATTTTTAAAGTTAATTTTCCCCTTTTATCACTGTGTTATTTTGGGTCCAAAATTCCTCCTAAGTATGTAAAAAAAAATTGACAACTTGCATTCACTATTTCCTTTGTCAGTAGTGCTCCTATACAGGATGACACTGTCAGTATTGGTTGGACAAAGTGCGCATGGATCTGTCCCTTTGATTAGATAAATAAAAGCACCCAGTTGGTAATTTACACATACATGTCCTGAATAAAAGAGGAATTTTACAATGCAGAATTCTAAAATAACATTTGCTTTACTGTTCTCTTACCAAAAATATCCTATGTTAAATAACCTATGTTCTTGATTTGCGAAAGTCAACATGGATAGTATTGTTTTGAATAGAACTTTAGCTATAATGCAAGATAAAGGCAGATCCTGGCCACTAGAGGCTTATCCTTCCTATATTGCAATATATTACAATTAGTGATGAGTGAGCATGTTCGCTACTGCTCGGTGCTCGCCCGAGCATCTCACTGCTCGACATGGTCGGTGCTCGCTGAGTATTTCCGGGGTTGCTCGGAGGGAGCTCAAGTCTCCTCCCTGCATGTTTGGCGCTCTTTAGAGCCAATGAACATGCAGGGATTGCCTGCCACTCACTGTAATGTCGTAGCCATGTTGGTTGTGGCATTACAGTGATTGGCTGGCTGCACAGCGTCATCAGGTCTATATCAAACCTGGCGCCACCATGCTCGTCACAGTCACTCCGGAATTAGACAGTGTAGGGAGAGGTGTTGCTGAGCTAGGGAGAGATTTGCTTGTTTCCAGTTAGTGTAGGTGTACCAAACTATATTAGAGACACATATCCATCTCAGCAAACAGTCCTTCTGAGGACTAATCCATCTGCAGAGATATCAGGCAGGCAGTTTTTATAGGCAGGCAGGCAGGGAATATAGCAGAATGCAGTGCACATAGGACAAGAGCTCCATTCCAGTTTTGTCTGCTGCTGCTGTTAGATATTTCTAGAACTAGGCCCAGGTCTCAGGGGCCAGGAATAATTTTTTTTTGGGTCTTAATCCTCATTATTTGCTTAAAAAGCAATTCAGAGAACACAGTTTTTCTGCTCCATTTGCCAGTTGGCACTGCAGAATACAGCCAGGTCCTTTCCATATTACAGCGCTAAAAATCCAGCTATTTAAAACTGTGGTTTGTCCGTCACACAGATCACATATAATTGTGATGAAAATACTGCCATTTCTGGCCTCCATTACAAATTTTTTCAGTGTGCCATTTCTGACCGCCATTAATTTTTTTTTTCAATGTGTCAGCAAAGTTTTTGACACCGGTTTGCTGTTCAAAATAGTTACCTACAGGCCAGGTATTTAAAACCATGTTTTCTCCGTCACATAGATCACATATACGTTTTCAGAAAATACTGCCATTTCTGGCCTCCATTAAATTTTGCTTTCAGTGTGTCAGCAAAGGTTTTGACACCGGTTTGCTGTTCAAAATAGTTACCTAGAGGCCAGGTGTTTAAAACTGTGTTTTCTCCGTCACATGGATCACATATATGTTTTCAGAAAATATTGCTATTTCTGGCCTCCAATAAAAATTTGTTTCAGTGTGACAATGAAGCAATTGACACCAGATTGCTGTTCAAAATAGTTACCCACAGGCTAGGTATTTAAAACTGTGGTTTCTCGGTCACACGGATCAAATATACGTTGTCAGAAAATACTGCCATTTCTGACCTCCATTAAACATTTGTTTCAGTGTGTCAGGGAAACTATTGACACCAGTTTGCTGTTCAAAATAGTTACCTACAGGCCAGATATTTAAAACAGTGTTTTCTCCATCACACGGATCACATACACATTTTCAGAAAATACTGCCATTTCTGACCTCCATTAAAAATTTGTTTCAGTGTGTCAGTGAAGCAACTGACACCAGATTGCTGATCAAAATAGTTACCTACAGGCCAGGTATTTAAAACCATGTTTTCTCCGTCACACAGATCACATATACGTTTTCAGAAAATACTGCCATTTCTGGCCTCCATTAAATTTTTTTTTCAGTGTGTCAGCAATGTTTTTGACACCGGTTTGTGTTCAAAATAGTTACCTACAGGCCAAGTATTCAAAACCGTGTTTTCTCCTTCACACATATCACATATACGTTTTCAAAAAATACTGCCATTTCTGACCTCCATTAATAATTTGTTTCAGTGTGTCAGTGAAGCAATTGACATCAGATTGCTGTTCAAAATAATTACCTACACGACAGGTATTTAAAACTGTGTTTTTTCTATCACACGGATCACATATACGTTTTCAGTAAATACTGCCATTTCTGACCTCCATTAAAAATTTGTTTCAGTGTGTCAGAGAAGCAATTGACACCAGTTTGCTGTTCTAAATAGTTACCTACAGGCCAGCCATTTAAAACTGTGGTTTGACCGTCACACGGATCATATATAAGTTTGCTCCAAATTCAGTCATTTGTCGTGAGCGTGGAAGATATTGTCCTCCATTTAAAATGGGCAAGGGACGGGGAACTGGAGTGATGGTCATGATGGTGCATACAGAGGCCGAGGCCGTGGGCCAGCTGAAATTGTGCCACAACAAACACCCACATCTTCTCGCTTGACCTTCATGTCCCAATTAATAGGGGACCGCAGAAAACCACTATTGAACACAGAGCAGTGTGAAAAGGTTATTGGTTGGATAGCACATAATGCTTCCAGTCACTTAGCCACAACCACCACCACCCTGTTTTCCACACGGTTAAGTCTCAGTAGCCGTGAGTCTGGAACGCATATTCCTCACCCTGATCCTCCTTCTTCCCACCATGCCGAGTGCCCAGAGACAACTGATCCCACACTTGGACACTGTGAAGAGCTGTTAACTTTTTCATTTATAGATTTGGACCTCTCGCCCGGTCCACTTGAAACGGGGCAAGAGGAGATCGCATGTAGCGATGTCCAAATATTTGAGCAGCCACGGACATACGAAGGCGACTGTGGGAAAGCGTCACAAGAGGTGGACAATGATGAGACACAATTGCCAGAAAGTCAGGAGGAGTACCAGGGTGTGGAAGTGGAAGCTGAGGTGGTGGATGATATAGTAACTGACCCAACCTGGCAGGAGGACATGCAGAGCGAGGACAGCAGCACACAGGGGGAGGGAGGCAGAGCACCAACACAGGCAGGAAGAAGCAGTGTGGTTGCCGCAGACAGAAGATGGGCAACCGTTCCCCGTAACATCAACACGACGGTAGCTGCCAGTACAACTGGTAGGTCTTCCAAAGCCTAGTTGTTTTTTAAAGACTCTGCCGATAACCCCAAAAAGGCCATTTGCACCACCTGCCAGGCCAGCATCTGCAGGGGTGGCAAAACTACCAGCCTGACCACCACCAGCATGATTAGGTTCATGGCAGCAAAGCACCCGACTTTGTGGGCCGAACCCCAGGGTCCATGAACAGTGCCTGCCGGTGGCACCATTGCTTCTTCCGCTGCTGTGCATGCAAGCCAATCCCCTGTCCATGGTGCATGTGAAGATGCCTCCTGCCCTGCACCTGTTGTTGCACACTCTCAAGTAGCAGCATCAGGAAACACGTCCACGTCCTTGTCCCAGTGCAGCGTTCAGTTGTCCACACCCCTGTCCTTGGAACGTGAGCTCAAATATGCAGCCAACGCCCCACAGGCCACACTACTAAATTCTCACATTTCACGACGGCTTGCCCTCGAACTGTTGCCTTTTAGGCTCGTGGAGACGGAAGCATTCCGCAACCTGATGGCGGTGGCCGTCCCTCGGTACTCGGTCCCCAGCCGCCACTATTTCTCCCGGTGTGCCGTCCCCGCATTACACAAGCACGTGTACCAAAACATTAGCCGTGCCCTAAACAACTCAGTTACCGGGAAATTCCACCAAACCACGGACACGTGGACAAGTGCTTGTGGGCTGGGACGGTACATCTCACTGACGGCACACTGGGTTTACATAGTGGAAGCCGAGACCCAGTTGGACCTTAGGATGCAATACGTCCTCCCGACGCCAAGGATTGCGGGCACTAGGTCAATCAGGGTTGCCCCCACAGTCCACAGCTCCTGCACCCCATCCTCCTCAGCCTCCTCCTCCTCTTCAGCCTCCATCTCCGAAATTGCCACATTAGTCACAAGCTGAAAGCACTGCAGCACTGCCTCGGCCAAGTGGAAACAGGCTGTGATGAAGCTAATATGCTTAGGTCACAAACTGCACAGCTCTGAAAGAGCAGGCAGATCTGCGGCTCACACCGCTGAACCTACAGCCAGGCATGGTCGTGTGTGTCAATGGCCGGAACCAGGTGGCGGCTCTGAGGCGAGGTGAGCTCACACACGTACCATGCCTGGCCCATGTGCTTAACCTCGTGGTTCAGCAGTTTCTCAAATCCTACCTGGAGCTGCTGGATCTGCTTTTTAAAGTACGCCACCTGTCTGTCCATTTTAGAAAGTCACCTACAGTTTTCGCCGCCCTTGCCTTGTTTCAGCAGCGTTTGCAGCTTCCGGCTCACAGACTGGTATGTGATGTCCCCACGCATTTGAACTTTTCACTGCAGATGTTGGGATGAATTTGTGAGCAGAAGAGGGCAGTTGTTTAGTACCAGCATCAACAAGGCCATCAGTATTCAGTTTAGACTCCACACATAAGACCTCAGGAGTGGACATGGATGTCAGACATATGTACCATCCTCCAAAACTTTGAGGACTCCCAAGATGGTGAGCGGTGATGACGCCATAATTAGCATCATCATCCCGCTTCTCTGTCTTCTGAAACACTCTCTGCTCACAATCAAAGAGGATGCATTGCAGGTAGAGCATGAGAGATGGAGCAAGGAACCATACAGGGTGATTACACACAGCCCAGCCTCATCTCATCCCAATGTGGATTGGGTGACAATGAGGAGGAGGAGGAGGAAGAACAGGAGATAGTTTCATGCGCTATAGATGGTACTACCTGTACAACTGTCATACCGTCTGTTCAGCACGGATGGCCAGAGGACAGAGAGGAGGAGGAGATCATGGTCAGTCATGTTCTTGGTGAGGACACGGAAGTCTTGCCTGGTGGCACTCTGGCACGCAAGGATGAGTTTATGTTACGCTGCCTTTCCCATGGCCCTCGCGTTCTCAAATTTTGAGTGACAGTCATTACTGGTTGGTGACACTTCTAGACCCACGCTACAAAGAGAACTTTATATCTCTTATTCCTAAGGCGGACAGGTCTACAAAAATGGGGCAGTACCAGAAGGCCCTTGTTATGGCACTATTAAAAAAATTCCCATCTGAAAACGCTGGCGGCAGAGGTCACAGTTCGTTTGACAACCAAGGAGTACAGGCGAGAGAGACACAAATGCAATGCAGCAGAGGCAAGGAAACACTGTCAAAGTTCTGGGACAGTTTTCTCAGACCCTCTCGTCGCAAAGGTCCTGAGGTGCGGGGTACTCTCACAAGGAGTGCAAAGTTTGGGAAGATGCTGAGAGAGTACCTTGCCGACCGTACCAACGTCCTCCGTGATTCCTCTGTGCCTTTTAATTATTGGATATCCAAGCTGGATACGTGGAATCAACTGTCTCTCTATGCCTTGGAGGTCCTGGCCTGCCTTGCCGCTAGCATTTTATAAGAGCGGGTTTTTAGTGCCGCTGGTGGAATTATAACTGATAAGCGCATCCGCCAGTCAAATGAAAATGCTGACAGACTGGCTCTTATAAAAATGAACATGGGCTGGATTAGGCCAGATTTCTCAAGGCCACCGAATGATAGCAGCGTAACATAAACTCAAATCCAGTGTAATTTTTTGGGAGGTGTATTCCCATGCACCTCTTCACACCCACACATGGATATACGCTTCCTGATTTTGGCTATTTGCTCTTGTCCTCCTCCTTCTCTTCATCCTCATCCTCCACCACCGTATCACCAGGTTGACCGTGGTCCGTGATGCAACACCCACATAATTTTTTTAAAGGGTGTTTATGATGCCCGTAAAAATAAAAATTTATACAGTATGTAAACATTTACCCCCCAGGGGTAAATGTTTGTCAGCCCATACACTTAGTGCATGGGCATTACAAGTATATGAGACCTGCTCCTTTCTAATGGGAACATTTTTTTATGAGGCCCTCTAAGTCTCTTCCAAGGGGCATTGGAGTGCCTATCAATTTTTGGCAGCCCTTGCATTCATTGCATAGGCCAACACTATGGGAAACCCTCTTCTTTCAAATGGGAATTTGTCGTTACTGTGGCCCTGTTCTATGTGTCTTTAAATTGTTAGTGGGGTTTTTCCATAATTTGGTCTGCCATCGGACTCACTGCATACCCTATAACTGTATAGCAGACCTTCTCCTTTCTAATGGGAACATGTCATATTTGTTACTGTGGCCCTGCTCTATGTGTCTTTAAATTCTTAGTGGGGTTTTCCTAAAAACAGGTCAGCCGTTGGACTCACTGCATACCCTATAACTCTATAGCAGACCCTCTCCTTTCTAATGGAAATATGTCGTACTTGTTACTGTGGCCCTGCTCTATGTGTCTTTAAATTCTTAGTGGGGGTTTTCCTAAATTTGGTCAGCCGTTGGACTCACTGCATACCCTATAACTGTAAAGCAGACCCTCTCCTTTCTAATGGGAACATGTCATGCTTGTTACTGTGGCCCTGCTCTATGTGTCTTTAAATTCTTAGTGGGGGTTTTCCTAAATTTGGTTAGCCGTTGGACTCACTGCATGCCCTATAACTGTATAGCAGACTCTCTCCTTTCTAATGGGAATTTGTCGTTACTGTGGCCCTGATCTAGGTGTCTTTAAATTCTTAGTGGGGTTTTTCCTAAATAGGTCAGTCGTTGGACTCACTGCATACCCTAAAACTGTATAGCAGACCCTCTACTTTCAAATGGGAATTTGTCATTACTGTGGCCCTGATCTATGTGTCTTTAAATTCTTAGTGGGGTTTTTCCTAAAATTGGTCAGCCATTGGACTTACTGCATACCCTATAACTGTATAGCAGACTATCTCCTTTCTAATGGGAACATGTTGTACTCGTTACTGGGGCCCTGCTCTGTGTGTCGTTAAATTCTTAGTGGGGTTTTTCCTAAAATTGGTCAGCCGTTGGACTCACTGCATACCCTATAACTGTATAGCAGTCTCTCTCCTTTCTAATGGGAACATGACGTACTCGTTACTGTGGCCCTGCTCTGTGTCTCTTTAAATTCTTAGTTGGGTTTTTCCTAAAATTGGTCAGCCATTGGACTTACTGCATACCCTATAACTGTATAGCAGACCCTCTCCTTTCTAATGGAAACATGTCGTACTCTTTACTGTGGCCCTGCTCTGTGTCTCTTTAAATTCTTAGTGGGGTTTTTCCTAAAATTGGTCAGCCGTTGGACTCACTGCATACCCTATAACTGTATAGCAGTCTCTCTTCTTTCTAATGAGAACATGTCGTACTCGTTACTGTGGCCCTGCTCTGTGTCTCTTTAAATTCTTAGTGGGGTTTTTCCTTAAATAGGTCAGCCATTGGACTCACTGCATACCCTTAAACTGTATAGCAGACCCTCTACTTTCAAATGGGAATTTGTCGTTACTGTGGCCCTGCTCTATGCGTCTTTAAATTCTTAGTGGGGTTTTTCCTTAAATAGGTCAGCCGTTGGACTCACTGCATACCCTTAAACTGTATAGCAGACCCTCTACTTTCAAATGGGAATTTGTCATTACTGTGGCCCTGATCTATGTGTCTTTAAATTCTTAGTGGTGTTTTTCTAAAATTGGTCAGCTGTTGGACTTACTGCATACCCTATAACTGTATAGTAGAATATTTCCTTTCTAATGGGAAATTGTTGTTCCTGTGGCCCTGCTCTATGTGTCTTTCAATTCTTAGTGGGGTTTTTCCTAAAATTGGTCAGCCGTTGGACTCACTGCATATCCTATAATTGTATAGCAGACCCTCTCCTTTCTAATGGGAACATGTCGTACTCATTACTGTGGCCCTACTTTATGCGTCTTTAAATTCTTAGTGGGGTTTTTCCTAAAGTTGGTCAGCCGTTGGACTAACTGCATACTCTATAACTGTAAAGCAGACCCTCTCATTTCTAATGGTACGATGTCGTACTCGTTATTGTGGCCCTTCTCTATGTGTCTTTACATCTTTAGTGGGGTTTTTCCTTAAATTGGTCAGCCGTTGGACTCACTGCATACCCTATAACTGAATAGCAGACCCTCTCCTTTCTAATAGCAACATGTCACACTCGTTACTGTGGCCCTGCTCTATGTGTCTAAATTCTTAGTGGGGTTTTTCCTAAAATTGGTCATCCGTTGAACTCACTGCATACCCTATAACTGTATAGCAGACCCTCTCCTTTCTAATAGGAACATGTCGTACTTGTTACTGTGACCCTGCTCTATGTGTCTTTAAATTCTTAGTGGGGTTTTTCCTAACATTGGTCAGCCGTTGGACTCACTGCATACCCTATAACTGTATAGCAGACTCTCTCCTTTATAATGAGAATTTGTCATTACTGTGGCCCTGCTCTATGTGTCTTTAAATTGTTAGTGGGTTTTTCCTAAATTTGGTTAGCCGTTTGACTCACTGCATACCCTATAACTGTATAGCAGACACTCTCCTTTGTAATGTGAATTTGGCATTACTGTGGCCCTGCTCTATGAGTCTTTAAATTCTTAATGGGGTTTTTCCAAAAATAGGTCCACCGTTGGACTCACTGCATAACCTATACCTGTATAGCAGACCCTCTACTTTCTAATAGGAACATGTCGTACTTGTTACTGTGGCCCTGCTCTATGTTTCTTTAAATTCTTAGAGTGGTTTTTCCTTTAATAGGTCAGCCGTTGGACTCACTGCATACCCTATAATTGTAGAGCAGACCCTCTACTTTCTAATGGGAATTTGTCGTTACTGTGGCCCTGCTCTATGTGTCTTTAAATTCATTGTGGGGTTTTTCCTAAAATTGGTCAGCCGTTGGACTTACTGCGTACCATATAACTGTATAGCAGGCTATCTCCTTTGTAATCGGAATGTGTTGTTACTGTGGCCCTGCTCTATGTGTCTTTAAATTTTTAGTGTTTTTTTCCTAAAATTGGTCAGCCGTTGGACTCACTGCATGCCCTATAACTGTATAGCAGACCCTCTCCTTTCTAATGGGAACATGTCGTACTCATTACTATGGCCCTGCTCTAGGTGTCTTTAAATTCTTAGTGGGGTTTTTCCTAAAATTGGTCAGCCGTTGGACTCACTGAATACTCTATAACTGTATAGCAGACCCTCTCCTTTCTAATGGTACGATGTCATACTCGTTATTTTGGCCCTTCTCTATGTGTCTTTAGATTCTTAGTGGGGTTTTTCCATAAATTGGTCAGCCGTTGGACTCACTGCATACCCTATAACTGTATAGCAGACCCTCTCCTTTCTAATCGGAACATGTCGTACTTGTTACTGTGACCCCACTCTATGTGTCTTTAAATTCTTAGTGGGGTTTTTCCTAACATTGGTCAGTCGTTGGACTTACTGCGTACCCTATAACTGTATAGCAGACTCTCACCTTTCTAATGGGAATTTGTCGTCACTGTGGCCCTGCTCTATGTGTCTTTAAATTCTTAGTGGGGTTTTTCCTAAAATTGGTCAGCCGTTGGACTCACTGCATACCCTATAACTGTATAGCAGACCCTCTCCTTTCTAAAGGGAACATGTCGTACTCATTACTGTGGCCCTGCTCTATGTGTCTTTAAATACTTAGTGGGGTTTTTCCTAAAATTGGTCAGCCGTTGGACTCACTGCATACCATATAACTGTATAGCAGACCCTCTCCTTTCAAATAGGAACATGTCGCACTCATTACTGTGGCCCTGCTCTATGTGTCTTTATATTCTTAGTGGGGTTTTTCCTAAAATTAGTCAGTTATTGGACTCACTGCATACCCTATAACTGTATGGCAGACCCTCTCCTTTGTAATAGAAACATGTCGCACTCGTTACTGTGGCCCTGCTCTATGTGTCTTTAAATTCTTAGTGGCGTTTTCCCTAAAATTGGTCAGCCGTTGGACTCACTGCATACCCTATAACTGTATAGCAGACCCTCTCCTTTCTAATTGGAACATGTCGTACTCATTACTGTGGCCCTACTTTATGTGTCTTTAAATTCTTAGTGGGGTTTTTCCTAACATTGGTCAGCCGTTGGACTTACTGCATACCCTATAACTGTATAGCAGACTCTCTCCTTTCTAATGGGAATTTGTCGTTACTGTGGCCCTGCTCTATGTGTCTTTAAATTCTTAGTGGGGTTGTTCCTAAAATTGGTCAGCCGTTGGACTCACTGCATACCCTATAACTGTATAGCAGACCCTCTCCTTTCTAATGGGAACATGTCGTACTCATTACTGTGGCCCTGCTCTATGTGTCTTTAAATTCTTAGTGGGTTTTTTTGTAAAATTGGTCAGCCTTTGGACTCACTGCATACCATATAACTGTATAGCAGACCCTCTCCTTTGAAATAGGAACATGTCGCACTCATTACTGTGGCCCTGCTCTATGTGTCTTTAAATTCTTTGTGGGGTTTTTCCTAAAATTGGTCAGTTATTGGACTCACTGCATACCCTATAACTGTATAGCAGACCCTCTTCTTTGTAATAGGAACATGTCGCACTCGTTACTGTGGCCCTGCTCTATGTGTCTTTAAATTCTTTGTGGCGTTTTTCCTAAAATTGGTCAGCCGTTGGACTCACTGCATACCCTATAACTGTATAGCAGGCTCTCCTTTCTAATGGAAATTTGTCGTTACTGTGTCCCTGCTCTATGTGTCTTTAAATTCTTTGTGTGTTTTTCCCAAATTTTTGCAGCCATTGCAGTGACAAAATGGGCATTACCAGTATAGGAGTCCCGCTCCTTAATAATGGGAACATTTTTTTTTACTGAGACCCTCCTCTATGTCTGTTCAAAGGGGTATTGGGTTGTGTCCTAATTTTTGGCAACCCTTGCAGTCACTACATACGCTATAACAGTATAGGAGACCCACTCGTTAATAATGGGAACAACATAGCATAACTGGCTGATGGCTCTTTAACAATAGCGAGGGCCGACTGCTGGCCTTTTAAGAATAGTAAGGGCCGCCTGATGGCCCTATAAAAATTGGCTTTGTGACTATCAGAGTCCCTCCATCATAAAATAAACAGGATGTGTCTGATGATGTGTCACACACCACATTGCCAGATAACGTTGTAAAATGTTAAAATGACATTTCGTGGTGAATGCATTTGTCTTATAAAATAACGTAAAAAAAAAAAAAAACAGTAGGATCTTTCTTTAGTATAAAAAACAGAGTCACCAAGGTAACCTCAATGTAATCACATTGTTCAGCTCTTGCACCTCCTCCTCCATCTCCAAAAAGACCATGTCAGTCATAAGCTGAAAGCACTACAGCACTGCCTTGTCCAAGCGGCAACAGGCTGTCCTGGAGACAACATGCTTAATGCTTTGGTGACAAACCGCCCAGCGCTGCAGAGTTGTTGAAAGCTGTAACACAGCAGCCTGATCTGTGGCTTTCACCGCTGAACATACAGCCAGGCATGGTCGTTTGTGACATTGGGCGGAACCTGGTGACGTAGAAGTGACAGCCGGAGTAGATACGATTTCCCTCTATGCCAGTCCTTTCACCAAGCTAAAGAATATGGCTGTGGTGAAATACAACTTCCACTGAGAAGCTGTTCCAGATTGAAAAACATTGTGCCCTCCAGAAGATTTGATTCTGAGGGCTCACCTTTCTCCCCCGCTAAAGAGCCCCAGCAGCTGCAAAGTTAGCGCTATCATGAACTCTCCCTAGGTAGAAGCCAGGGCTCTGGTGGGACCATCCAACCCTGCCGAGAAGCAGTCCTGGCTAAGAAAAGTATGTGGGAAGGTTCCAGGACACTCTATGGCCTTTTACTGAGGTGGAAACACACCCAAACATGGGGAGAACATGGAAAGTCCTTGCAGATGTTGTCCTTGCTGGGATTTGAACCCAGGATCCCAGCGCTGCAAGGCTTCAGTGCTAACCACTGATCTAATGTGCTGCCATTCACCCTCTAATATCTAACAGGCTTGCACCTACTGCCACTCAATCTTCAGCTCCTTTGTGAGAAACTAATGTATTTTTGCAGCCATTCAGTCTACCAAATAAAATTCATGAGAAGGAAATGGGGATGGCTTCGCTACTGGAACTGAGGGCAGTGCTAATACCATGGCGTCGTACCATAGTTTACTGGAAATATTCCAGGCTGGTAGGAGGCAAGCAAATTCCCACAGAAAAGTACCAGCAGTAATGTTCAGGGACCCGCGCTTGTAGAAGGCGGAGACAACACCGGGATAAATAGTGATAGATGGGGACCGAGTATGGACACATGAGGCATGAGGTTGTGAAAAGCTTCCGCCTCCACAAGCCTAAAAGGACAAATTTGAGTGCAAGCAGCTGCCCAGAAATCTTGCAGTTTAGTATTGTGGCCTGTGGGTAGGTGGGTGGCTGGCTGCATACTTGCGCTTGCTTTCCAAGTAACAGAAAACTAAGCAGATGGTGGTCTCTATCATCATCATGGCCTCACAACGGCACTATGAACTCTCCTGAAGGAGAAGCCAGAGCCCACCAGAGGAGTCTCCGGTTTTCTGGTGGGTCTGTCCATCACTGCCCAGAAGCAGCCCTGGCTAAGAAAAGTGTGGGTGAAGGTTATCGAACACTCTATGGTTGCTTTTTTAATGTGGATCGGACATGCTTATGCATGTTATTTCTCAAACCGCATTGCAGATCAGGCCATTGCCCAACCCTGTAGTCATGAAATTAAATGAGCAAGGAAAGATGTTTGTGTGTCAAAGCACCCCCGACAAGTGCGAGTTGATGTTGGATGGGCTGCCATTGCTTCTGCAACAAGCTGCATTAGAGGATTGCCTGGGAGAAATGACACCCACAGTAGATATGGTTTCCCTCTATGCCAGTCCTTTCACCGAGCTAGATACATCTCTCATCAAAAAAAACTGTGGACTGGCTCCGTACCGTCCCTCGCCACATTCACCTGTCCAGGTGTTTGTGGTTAGGCAGTCCTTCCCAGTAAGTGCACTGGGGAGGGCACAGGTAATGTTGTTGGACCCGTGATTGTGGAAGGTGGAGACAATACCGGGAGAAATAGTGGCGGCTGGGGACAGAGTATGGACACCGGCATGAGGTTTTGAAAAGCTCCCGCCTCCACGAGCCTAAAAGGCCACATTTCAAGTGCAAGCAGCTGTCAAAAATTTGGCAGTATAGTATTGCAGCCTGTGGGTGGGTGGCTGGCTGCATACTTGCGCTTGCATTCCAAGGAATGGGTAGGGACAACAGAACGCTGCACTGGGCGGTGATTGTTACAAGTCTGCAATGATAGGTGCATGGCGGGAGGCATCTTCGCATGCGCCAAGGATCACTTGTCATGGGCACACCTTTAGGCAGTGACCTGGGAGTCAGAGATGCTTCCAGATGTCTTCCCCATGCTGTTCCCATGTCTTTTCAGCACTGTATGTATGTGTCTGATGATGTGTAACACACCACATGGCCAGATAAGGTTGTAAAATGTTAAAATGACATTTCCCAGTGAATGCATTTGTCTTGGTTGAAAGCAATAGAAAAGTGCAAAAACGCATCAAAAAAGCTATGTGTGAACATAGCCCAAGGTGTGGAGGAGTATTTTTATTTTGGGTTATTTATTTTGCCTTATATACAAGTCATTACCCTGCAAAGGATGTTCCTAAACATATTTCCCAGGAAAATCCATTTTGGTTTCGTTTTTGTATGTTTTATTGTGAGTCCATAATAGTGGCGTAATACTCTGACAACATTGTTGACAGCAGTGACATGGGAGTCAGAAATGCTTCCAGGCGTCTTCCCTATGCTGTTCCCATGTCATTTGAGCACTGTTCTGGTCGATTTGGGCAATTTTTAGGTCCTCTGCAGACCGCAGGGGCGAGCCACCTGAAAAATACTCGAGTTTCCCATAGACTTACATTTGGCTCGTTGCTTGGGTCGAGCACCCGAGTATTCCAATTTGCTCCACCCGAGCAATGAGTACCCGAGCATTTTAGTGCTCGCTCATCACTAATTGCAATATAAGGCAACAATTGAGCAGTCTATATACTTACTACAACTAGTGATGAGCGAGCATGCTCGCTACTGCTCGGTGCTCGGTGCTCGCCCGAGCATCTCACTGCTCGAGATGCTTGGCGCTCGCCGAGTATTTCCGGGGTTGCTCGGTGGGAGCTCGGGCCTCTCCCTGCATGTTTGGTGCTCTTTAGAGCGCCAATCAACATGCAGGGATTGTGTGCCACACACTGTAATGCTGCAGCCATGTTGGTTGTGGCATTACAGTGATTGGCTGGCCGCACAGTGTCATCAGGTCTGTATCAGACCTGGCGCTGCCATGCTCGTCACAGTCACTCTGGAATCAGACAGTGTAGGGAGAGGTGCTGCTGAGCTAGTGATTTGCTTGTTTCTAGTTAGTGTAGGTATACCAGACTATATTAGAGACATATATCCATCTCAACTCACAGTCCTTCTGAGGACTAATCCAGCTGCAGAGATATCAGTGCTTGGCAAGCAGGCAGGGTATATAGCAGACTGCAGTGCACATAGAAAGAGGGTCCATTCCAGTTCTGTCTGCTGGTGTTTTTACAGATATTTGTTGAAATAGGCCCAGGTATCAGGGGCCAGGAATATTTATTTTTTTATCTTAATCCTGATTATTTGCTTAAAAAGCAATCCGGAGAACACCGTTTATCTGCGCCATTTGCTTGTTGGCACTGCAGAATACAGCCAGGTCCTTTCCATATTACAGCGCTAAAAATCCAGCTATTTAAAACTGTGGTTTGTCCGTCACATGGATCATTATTGCGCTGAAAATACTGCCATTTCTGGCCTCCATTGAAATTTTGTTGCAGTGTGTAAGTGAACTTATTGACACGAGGTCGGCGCTGTTAAAAATAGCTACCTACAGGCCAGCTATTTAAAACTTTGTTTTGTCCGTCACACGGATCACATATAATTGTGCTGAAAATATTGCCATTTCTGGCCTCCATTGAAATTTTGTTGCAGTGTGTCAGTGAACATATTGACATGAGTTTGGCGCTGTTAAAAATAGTTACCTGCAGGCCAGCTATTTAAAGCTGCAATTTCTCCATCATACGGATCACATATAATTGCGCTGAAAATATTGCCATTTCTGGCCTCCATTGAAATTTTGTTGCAGTGTGTCAGTGAACTTATTGACACGAGGTTGGCGCTGTTAAAAATAGTTACCTACAGGCCAACTATTTAAAACTGTGGTTTGTCCGTCACACAGATCATATATAATTGCCCTGAAAATATTGCCATTTCTGACATCCATTGAAATTTTGTTCCAGTGTGTCAGTGAACTTATTGACACGAGGACGGCGCTGTTCAAAATAGTTACCTACAGGCCAGCTATTTAAAACTGTGGATTGTCCGTCACAAGGATCACATATAAGTTTGCTCCAAATTCAGCCATTTGTAGTGAGCATGGAAGATATTGTCCTCCATTTAAAATAGGCAAGGCACGTGGCAAGGGATGGGGAACTGGAAGTGATGGTGATGGTGCATGCAGAGGCCGAGGCCATGGGCAAGCTGAAATTGTGCCACACCACTGTTGAACACAGAGCAGTGTGAAAAGGTTATTGGTTGGATAGCAGATAATGCTTCCAGTCACTTAGCCACCACCACCACACTGTCTTCCACACGGTCAAGTCTCAGTAGCCATGAGTCTGGAACGCATATTCCTCACCCTGATCCTCTTTCCTCCCACCATGCATAGTGCTCAGAGACAACTGATCCCACACTTGGACACTCCAAAGAGCTGTTAACTTTTTCTTTTATAGATTCGGACCTCTTGCCCGGTCCACTAGAAATGGGGCAAGAGGAGATCGCATGTAGCGATATCCAAATATTTGAGCAGCCACGGTCATACGAAGGCGACTGTGGGAAATTGTCGCAAGAGGTGGATGATGATGAGACACAATTGCCAGAAAGTCAGGAGGAGGACCAGGGTGTGGAAGTGGAAGATGACGTGGTGGATGATATAGTAACTGACCCAACCTGGCAGGAGGACATGCAGAGCGAGGACAGCAGCACACAGGGGGAGGGAGGCAGAGCACCAACACAGGCAGGAAGAAGCAGTGTGGTGGCCGCAGACAGAAGGCAGGCAACCGTTCCCCGTAAAACCAACATGACGGAAGTTGCCAGCACAACTGTTAGGTCTTCCCGGGCCTAGTTGTTTTTTACAGACTCTGCCGATAACCCCAAAAAGGCCATTTGCACCACCTGCCAGGCCAGCATCAGCAGGGGTAGCAAAACTACCAGTCTGACCACCAGTAGCATGATCAGGCACATGGGAGCAAAGCACCCGACTTTGTGGGTCGAACCCCAGGGTCCAGGAACAGTGTCTGCAGGTGACACCACTGCTTCTTCCACTGTTGTGCGTGCAAGCCAATCCCCTGTCCATAGTGCATGCAAAGATGCATCCTGCCCTGCACCTGTCGTTGCACACTCTCAACTAGCACCATCAGCAAGCACGTCCTTGTCCCAGAGCAGCATTCAGTTGTCCATACCTCATTCCTTGGAATGAAAGCGCAAATACGTAGCCAACGCCCCACAGGCCACACTACTAAATTCCCACATTTCGCGACTGCTTTCGCTCGAAATGTTGCCTTCTAGGCTCGTGGAGACGTAAATTTTCTGGAACCTGATGGCGGCGGCCGTCCCCAGCCGCCACTATTTCTCCCAGTGTGCCATCCCCGCATTACACAAGCACGTGTCCCAAAACATTAGCCGCGCCCTCAGCAATGCAGTTACAGGGATAGTCCACCTAACCACAGATACGTGGACAAGTGCTTGTGGGCAGGGATGGTACATCTCGCTGATGGCACACTGGGTTAACATAGTGGAAGCCGGGACCCAGTCGGACCTTGGGAAGGAACATATCCTCCCAACATCGAGGATTGCGGACCCCATGTCAATCAGGGTTGCCCCCACAGACTACAGCTCCTGCACCTCATCCTCTTCAGCCTCCTCCTCCTCTTCATGCTCCATCTCCAAAATGACCACATCAGTCACAAGCTGGAAGCACTGCAGCACTGCCTCGACCAAGCGGCAACAGGCTGTACTGAAGCTAATATGCTTAGGTGACAAACCGCACAATGCTGAAGAGTTGTGGACAGCTCTGAAAGAGCAGGCAGATCTGTGGCTGACACCGCTGAACCTACAGCCAGGCATGGTCGTGTGTGACAATTGCCGGATCCTTGTGGTGGCTCTGATGTGAGGCGAGCTCACACATGTACCATGCCAGGCCCTTGTTCTTAACCTTTTTCAGGCGGGAGCCGCCTGAAAAATGCTAGCGTTTCCCATAGACTTATATTGGGCTCGTTGCTTGGGTCGAGCACCCGAGTATTCCAATTTGCTCGACCTGAGCATCGAGTACCCGAGCATTTTAGTGCTCATCCATCACTAATTACAACCAAAGACCAAGGTTTGTGCAGAAATATTTTCTTGTAGAAAAAATTCAACTGGAGAAAATGTCCTGTAAAAATGACTGCTCTTGTAATGGTTTATTATATGTAATAGTGAAATAGTGGTAAATCCCGCCAACACGGGACGAGACTATACCTCTATATTAATGCGATATTAATTATTTATGTCGAACTTGACTATTAATAATTAATAAACAAATATTAGTGATGCTTGAAATCTTTCTGTTCCTTATGCTATATATGTATGTAAGAATGGCGACTAACTGAGACAAAACCGTTTACTAATAAAGAATATTTACACCAAAAGTCTACAGTCTATTACATGCATATATATTTATACCCAACCTGGCGACTATAAATATATACTGTATGTACAGTACAGACCAAAAGTTTGGACACACCTTCTCATTTAAAGATTTTTCTGTATTTTCATGACTTTGAAAATTGAATATTCACACTGAAGGCATCAAAACTATGAATTAACACATGTGGAATTATATACTTAACAAAAAAGTGTGAAACCACTGAAAATATGTCTTATATTCTAGGTTCTTCAAAGAAGCCACCTTTTGCTTTGATGACTGCTTTGCACACTCTTGGCATTCTCTTGATGATCTTCAAGAGGTAGTCACCGGAAATGGTTTTCACTTCACAGGTGTGCCCTGTCAGGTTTAATAAGTTGGATTCCTTGCCTTATAAATGAGGTTGGGACCATCAGTTGTGTTGTGCAGAAGTCAGGTGGATACACAGCTGATGGTCCTACTGAATAGACTGTTAGAATTTGTATTAAGGAAAGAAAAAAGCAGCTAAGTAAAGAAAAACGAGTGGCCATCATTACTTTAAGAAATGAAGGTCAGTCAGTCCGAAAAATTGGGCAAACTTTGAAAGTGTCCCCAAGCGCAGTTGCAAAAACCATCAAGCGCTACAAAGAAGCTGGCTCACATGAGGACCGCCCCAGGAAAGGAAGACCAAGAGTCACCTCTGCTTCTGAGGATAAGTTTATCCGAGTCACCAGCCTCAGAAATCGCAGGTTAACAGCAGCTCAGATTAGAGACCAGGTCAATGTCATACAGAGTTCTAGCAGCAGACACATCTCTACAACAACTGTTAAGAGGAGACTTTGTGCAGCAGGCCTTCATGGTAAAATAGCTGCTAGGAAACCACTGCTAAGGACAAGCAACAAGCAGAAGAGACTTGTTGGGCCTAAAGAACACAAGGAATGGACATTAGACCAGTGGAAATCTGTGCTTTCGTCTGATGAGACCAAATTTGAGATCTTTGGTTCCAACCACCGTGCCTTTGTGCGACGCAGAAAAGGTGAACGGATGGACTCTACATGCCTGGTTCCCACCGTGAAGCATGGAGGAGGAGGTGTGATGGTGTGGGGGTGCTTTGCTGGTGACACTGTTGGGGATTTAATCAACATTGAAGGCATACTGAACCAGCATGGCTACCACAGCATCTTGCAGCGGCATGCTATTCCATCCTGTTTGCGTTTAGTTGGGCCATCATTTATTTTTCAACAGGACAATGACCCCAAACACACCTCCAGGCTGTGTAAGGGCTATTTGACCAAGAAGGAGAGTGATGGGGTGCTACGCCAGATGACCTGGCCTCCACAGTCACCGGACCTGAACCCAATCGAGATGGTTTGGGTTGAGCTGGACCGCAGAGTGAAGGCAAAAGGGCCAACAAGTGCTAAGCGTCTCTGGGAACTCCTTCAAGATTGTTGGAAGACCATTTCCGGTGACTACCTCTTGAAGCTCATCAAGAGAATGCTAAGAATGTGCAAAGCCGTCATCAAAGCAAAAGGTGGCTACTTTGAAGAACCTAGAATATAAGACATATTTTCAGTTGTTTCACACTTTTTTGTTACGTATATAATTCCACATGTGTTAATTCATAGTTTTGATGCCTTCAGTGTGAATGTACAATTTTCATAGTCATGAAAATACAGAAAAATCTTTAAATGAGAAGGTGTGTCCAAACTTTTGGTCTGTACTGTATATTGATACTACAACACTAGCACAGTAATA
Source organism: Phyllobates terribilis (assembly GCF_046119375.1). Lineage (NCBI taxonomy): Eukaryota > Metazoa > Chordata > Amphibia > Anura > Dendrobatidae > Phyllobates > Phyllobates terribilis. Next base: position 506,187,539 of record NW_027362762.1, read on the forward strand.
GCACAACAATATCACACATTCAAACCCACAATTACCTAATAATATTTTCCACCCACGTTAACTAAATACACACATCCAATAGCAGTTCACTCACCCAACACTAATGGTCCCTTTATAGATCTAGGGGGGTCCAGTTCCGGATGTGTGGAATGAGGTCAACAGTCTATTGTATTTTTCCCCATCCACTGGCTAAGGTTTATCCAACTCCATCCTGGCTAATCCTGTTTTCAGTATAATGGCAAATCCTCCCCCTCCAGCAAAACACAATGTGAAATGCCCTTTAATGGAGAGGGGGTTTCTGATATATATATATATATATATAGTTATGGCCGAAAGTTTTGCACCCTTAGGCTGCGTGCCCACTATGCGTTTTTCAAGCGTTTTTGCCTCGGAATTTCCGCAGCAAAAACGCTTAAAAACGCTTGGTAATACGTGCCCCAAGGTCCCCAATTATAATCCGCATGTGCTATGCACATGCTGCGGACATTTCCGCTGCGGATTATCATTGCGGAAAAATATGCAGCATGTCCATTAATTTTGCGGACACGCAGCATAATCGCCGCCATTGACTTGCATTGGACCGCGTGACATCCGCATCACTGCATTTGCACAAGCGGATATCACACGGTTCAATGTGCGGATGGTACCCAGGTCTGGAGGAGAGGAGATTCTCATCCAGACCTGGGTACCATAGAAACTGTAAAAAAAAAGAATTTAAAATAAAAAAAAAAGATTATACTTACCTTCCGATGTCCTCCCGGTGTTTTCTCCCCTCCGTCTGGTCTTCTGTATGGGTCATGTGGTTGTGAATGACCTGCCATGACATCATTGAGACTTAATGACGTCACCGCAGGTCCTTCACACCACCACGAGCCGCCCAAAGTCACCGGACGCAGCAGAGAAAATACCGGGAGGACATCGGAAGGTAAGTATAATCTTTTTTTTTTATTTTTCACCATTCTTATTCTTTTTTTTTAACTAACTTGGTCACACTACTATAAATCCATGCTGGTTGCATGGATTTATATAGTATGAACAAGTTATCAAGCACTTTTCCAAGTGATGCTAAAATCGCTTGGAAAAGCGCTTGAGAAACTGCATGCAGAAATGCATGCAAAATCGCTTGACAAATGCTTCTACCTGGCGGGAAAAACACATGTAAAGACCGCATGCATTTTTCCTGCCAGGGAGAAGCTGAAAAAATATGCAGCATTTCTGCATCGTGGGCACATAGCTTTAAAATTGTTTCAGAAAATTAAGTATTTCTCCCAGAAAATTATTGCAATTACACATGTTTTTTTATACACATGTTTATTCCCTTATATCCATAATCCTGGGCCCACCACCTACATTTGGGATGGGGGGCATAAATATATATACAGTACAGACCAAAAGTTTGGACACACCTTCTCATTTAACCCCTTTAACCCCGAGGGTGGTTTGCACGTTAATGACCAGGCCAATTTTTACAATTCTGACCACTGTCACTTTATGAGGTAATTACTCTGGAAGGCTTCTACGGATCCCCCTGATTCTGAGAATGTTTTTTCATGACATACTGTACTTCATGATTTTGGTAAAATTTCTTTGATATCACTTGTGTTTATTTGTGAAAAAAACGGAAATTTGGCGAAAATTTTGAAAATTTTGCAATTTTCAAACTTTGAATTTTTATGCCCTTAAATCAGAGAGATATGTCACACAAAATACTGAATAAATAACATTTCCCACAAGTCTACTTTACATCAGCACAATTTTGGAACCAAAATTGTTTTTTGTTAGGGAGCTAAAAGGGTTAAAAGTTGACCAGCGATTTCTCATTTTTCCAACAAAATTTACAAAACCATTTCTTTAGGGACCACATCACATTTGAAGTCATTTTGAAATGTCTTTATGACAGAAAATACCCAAAAGTGACACCATTCTAAAAACTGCACCCCTCAAGGTGCTCAAAACCACATTCAAGAACTTTATTAACCCTTCAGGTGCTTCACAGGAATTTTTGAAATGTGGAAGAAAAAAATTAGCATTTAACTTTTCTCACAAAAATGTTACTTTAGATCCAATTTTTTTAATTTTCACATAGGTAACAAGAAAAAATGGACCCCAAAATTTGTTGTGCAATTTCCCCTGGGCACGCAGATACCCCATATGTGGGGAAAAAACACTGTTTGGGCACACGGCAGGGCTCGGAAGGGAAGGAGCGCCATTTGACTTTTTGATTGTAAAATTTGCTTGAATAATTAGCGGACGCCATGTTGCGTTTGGAGAGCCCCTGTGTGCCCAAACATTGGAGCTCCCCCACAAGTGACCCCATTTTGGAAACTAGATCCCCCAAGGCACCTATCTAGATGCATAGTGAGCACTTGGAACCCCAAGGTGCTTCACAAATTGATTCATAAAAATGAAAAAGTGTTTTTTTTTCACTTTTTCAGTTTTACGAATCAATTTGTGAAGCACCTGGGGGTTCCAAGTGCTCACTATGCAACTAGATAGGTGCCATGGGGGGTCTAGTTTCCAAAATGGGGTCACTTGTGGGGGAGCTCTAATGTTTGGGCACACAGGGACTCTCCAAATGCAACATGGTGTTTGCTAACAAATTGAATGGAAAATCGGATCAAATTGTTAGCGGACACCATGTTGCGTTTGGAGAGCCCCTGTGTGCCCAAACATTGGAGCTCCCCCACAAGTAACCCCATTTTGGAAACTAGACCCCCCAAGGCACCTATCTAGATGCATAGTGAGCACTTGGAACCCCCAGATGCTTCACAAATTGATTCATAAAAATGAAAAAGTGGAAAAAAACACACTTTTTCATTTTTACGGATTAATTTGTGAAGCACCTGGGGGTTCCAAATGCTCACTATGTATCTAGTTAGGTGCCTTGGGGGTTCTAGTTTCCAAAATGGGGTCAATTGTTGGGGAGTCCCAACGTTTAGGCACATAGGGGCTCTCCAAACGCGACATGGTGTCCGCTAACGAATTGGAACCATGTTGCATTTGGAGAGTCCCTGTGTGCCCAAACATTGGAGCTCCCCCACAAGTGACCCCATTTTGGAAACTAGACCCAACAAGGCACCTATTTAGATGCATAGTGAGCACTTGGAACCCCCAGGTGCTTCACAAATTAATTCATAAAAATGAAAAAGTGGAAAAAAACACACTTTTTCATTTTTACGGATTAATTTGTGAAGCACCTGGGGTTTGTAAGTGCTCACTATGTATCTAGATAGGTGCCTTGGGGGGTCTAGTTTCCAAAATGGGGTCAATTGTGGAGGAGCCCCAACGTTTAGGCACACAGGGGCTCTCCAAACGCGACATGGTGTCCGCTAACAAATTGGAACCATGTTGCGTTTGGAGAGTCCCTGTGTGCCCAAACATTGGAGCTCCCCCACAAGTGCCCCCTTTTTGGAACGGATTCCTGATTTGTCAATTTTATTATGTAGTGTTATATGCCAGTTGTGTATTACAACCTGACAAACACTACACAACTGAAGTATGACAACCTGACGAACACTACTTCAGCTGTGTAGTGTTCGTCGGGTTCTCATACGTCAGAAATTAATTCAATAGTCTATGGAGGTATGGTATCTTCTGAAGCAGTCTTTCATGCAGAGGCCAGGTTTGTCGGGGCAGGTGTCACATTGGTAAATGGTGTCCTTGCGCATTCCTCTTCGGTAGCTCACTCGGCACTTCATTTGTGACTTACCCTTGTTTCCGCTGTGAGGGATCTGCCCCGGGAAATGCTGGCCCGGTACAATTTGAGGTCCTTCAGTTCCAGAAGTAGTGGGACCCGCTCCGCCACCACTGCAAAATTTCAGGGCCTTGATAACTGTCTCCTGAAAGTGAAGATACGAAGCAGAAGTCTGGCCTGCACATTGAGACAGAAGGAAAGCGTTGTGCATTGCCATCTGAACAATGTGCACGGCCAGCTTCTTATACCATACCTTGGCCTTTCTCAAAGCACTGTACGGCTGGATGACTTGATCGGCGAGATCAACTCCCCCCATGTACTTGTTGTACCCCACTACACAGTCTGCTTTAGCGACCTGTGTAGTGGAACCTCTTACAGTGCTGAGGGTGCTGCCATCACCATGTATGGTGGTCAAGAGAAGGACATCCCTCTTGTCCTTGTACTTGACCACCAACAGGTGGTCGCTACATTGGGCTCTGCTCTCACAAGAGATAAGCGTTGTTCGACTCGAACTGTTCGCCAATCTCAAATTCGAGCTGTTTTGGGCGGTGTTCGAGCCGCCTGGCAAACACGAACGATTTTAAAAAAATTCGGCTGTTCGAGGTTATGTTCGATAACTGTTCGTGCACCAAAATCATAACTGGATTTTTTCTCAGTAATGATGAAAATTAATGTTAATACGCAGTTTGAGTGTACAGCGGGGCGGGGGGAGGGGCAGGGGATGGATCTCTGCAGGAATAATGAAGATCTCCATTTTTTTTTTCTCTTTGCCGCATTTACAGTGGGGAGGTGCAATCTGTCAGCCTATCAGCAGCGCACACACGGAGCGAAGTGCTTTTTTTCACACAAGCAAGGGCATGTGTCATTGGCAGTTTATGTCACATGTCCTTGCCCTATAAGACCCAGCCATTTTCCCCGTCGCCACCATTTTCTCACTGCTGCAGCTGCGTGTTAGACGGCACCGCTGTTCCTGTGTGCGCTATACCTTGTTAATTTCAAGCCAATTTTCGCACAAATCTACATATAGCTTGGGAGTAGGGAATAGTTGTGATTGCAGTCCTTTTAAGGACTAGGTTACAGCATTTCCTACAACTTTTATCAGGCAGGTCTGTGCTCTTAAATAGATAGGTTGGGACTAAAGACTAATTGTAATTGCAGTCCTTTTCAGGACTAAGTTACATCAGCTCCTATCAGTTTTTGCCAGGCAGGTCTATGCCAGTGCTGTGCAAGTTTTTTCACAGCATTTGGCTAAATCTAGCAAAGCTAATACTTTTTGGCCTATTGCAGAATGTGTTAGTCAGTGGAGTAGCCTATCTGTGTTGCAAGCTACACCACCTGTGTATAGAATACCAATTTTTTTACTGCACCTAGTGAAGTAAAACCTTTTGGGCATAGCATCATTCTATTAGTCCATCTATACTGACCTCCATCAGGTTGCAAATTCAATATAATTTATTTCTGCATCTAGCTCTGAAAAAATATTTGGGCTTCTAGCAGTGTGTGGGACTTGGTCTATTAGTCCATCTATACTGACCTCCATTAGGTTGCAAATTAAAAATAATTTTTATCTGCATCTAGCTCTGAAAGAATATTTGGGCTTCTAGCAGTGTGTGGGACTTGGTCTATTAGTCCATCTATACTGACCTCCATCAGGTTGCAAATTGAATATAATTTTTTTCTGCATCTAGCTCTGAAAAAATATTTGGGCTTCTTGCAGTGTGTGGGACTTGGTCTATTAGTCCATCTATACTGACCTCCATCAGGTTGCAAATTCAATATAATTTTTTTCTGCATCTAGTTCTGAAAAAATATTTGGGCTTCTAGCAGTGTGTGGGACTTGGTCTATTAGTCCATCTATACTGACCTCCATCAGGTTGCAAATTAAAAATATTTTTTATCTGCATCTAGCTCTGAAAAGATATTTGGGCTTCTAGCAGTGTGTGGGACTTGGTCTATTAGTCCATCTATACTGACCTCCATCAGGTTGCAAATTCAATATAATTTTTTCTGCATCTAGCTCTGAAAAAATATTTGGGCTTCTAGCAGTGTGTGGGACTTGGTCTATTAGTCCATCTATACTGACCTCCATCAGGTTGCAAATTAAAAATAATTTTATCTGCATCTAGCTCTGAAAAAATATTTGGGCTTCTAGCAGTGTGTGGGACTTGGTCTATTAGTCCATCTATACTGACCTCCATCAGGTTGCAAACTGAATATAATTTTTTTCTGCATCTAGCTCTGAAAAAATATTTGGGCTTCTAGCAGTGTGTGGGATTTGGTCTATTAGTCCATCTATACTGACCTCCATCAGGTTGCAAATTGCATATAATTTTTTTCTGCATCTAGCTCTGAAATTATATTTGGGCTTCTAGCAGTGTGTGGGACTTGGTCTATTAGTCCATCTATACTGACCTCCATCAGGTTGCAAATTGAATATAATTTTTTTCTGCATCTAGCTCTGAAATAATATTTGGGCTTCTAGCAGTGTGTGGGACTTGGTCTATTAGTCCATCTATACTGACCTCCATCAGGTTGCAAATTAAAAATAATTTTTATCTGCATCTAGCTCTGCAAAAATATTTGGGCTTCTAGCAGTGTGTGGGACTTGTTCTATTAGTCCATCTATACTGACCTCCACCAGGTTGCAAATTGAATATCATTTTTTTCTGCATCTACCTCTGAAAATATATTTGGGCTTCTAGCAGTGTGTGGAACTTGTTCTATTAGTCCATCTATACTGACCTCCATCAGGTTGGAAATTGAATATAATTTTTTTCTGCATCTTACCCAGCCAATAGTTTTGGCCTAATACCACAGTTTGGCCACTCAGCTCTGCTCGGTTCCCATCCATTGTTTTTTTGTGCAAACAACTCCAGGGTTGTGAATTAGTTAACCACCAAAATGAGTGTAAAAAGGCCTGCTGCTGGTGGAAAGGGGAATAGGCGTGTTGGGAAGGGAAAAAAAGGTTGTGTCCGTGGGGTAGGTGTTAAAGCAACAGTAACATCTGCAGAAGAAAGACCATCTTCCAGCCAAACTAAAATGTCTACTTTTAGCGGACAATGTGATAAGATCCCTTTCTTACGGCCACGCCAATCGCTACAAATTCCAGATGAAGCACAAAAACAGCAGGTGCTTCAACGGATATCAAGTGCTCCTTTAAGTTGGCTCTCCTCCACATCTACTTCAACATCACAAATACTCCAGTCCTCAGAGGCGTCACCCCAATCGCACTTGCTTCCTCACAGCTCCCAAATCTCCAGCTGCCCGTCTGAGTATGAGGCAGAACAGATGGTTGAGTCTGCAGAGCTGTTTACTCATACTATAGCCTGGGAATCAGAGGTCGGTTCCAGCACTTCTGTGAATCCAGACGAGGAAATGATCTGCACTGATGCCCAGAATCTTTATGAGACGGATCCAGGACCAGACGCAGAAGGTTCTGACCATAATGTAGACCCTCATTCCCAAACTGTAACTCCTGTTGGTGGAGACAATGAGGAAGACGATGATGAGACTCAAATACCTGATTGGAGCGACAACTTTAGTTTTTTGTCAGGGCAGGAACAGGTTGGCTCTGAGGACGACGGGTGTGATAACACACAGGGTGATGATGATGAGGTTGGAGATCCCCCAGTACCAGATGCCCAGTCGGCACTACTTCTCAAAGAAAGGTGTGCCTGCGCTCCACCAGCATGTCGCACACAACATCACCGCTTCTTTGAGAAACTCTGTGTGTGACAGGGTGCATTTCACCACAGACACTTGGACGAGTAGGCATGGACAGGGGCGTTACATGTCGCTGACTGGGCACTGGGTAACTATGGTGACAGCAGGACAAGGGGCTGCTGTCCAAGTCTTGCCGTCCCCACGAGTTGTGCGTCAATCCTCTTTATCTCAAAGTTCCTCCACTGCTTCTGCCTCCTCAACCTCCTCTTGGTCCTCCACCTGCACCCAAAGCCTGTCTGGTCATGCCACAAGCTTTCTAACTGCGCAGAGGGTATCCTGCACACCTCCTTACTATGCTGGCAGTAGGGTTCAATGTCATCAGGCGGTTTTTACTTTGAAATGTCTGGGAAATGTGAGTCACACAGCTGAGGAGTTGTGGTCAGCTCTGGAGAACCAATTTCCTGAATGGTTGTCTCCACTGGACCTGAAACCAGGGAAGGCCGTGTGCGACAATGCTGCAAACCTGGGTGCGGCCCTTCGCCGGGGCAATGTCACACACGTGCCTTGTATGGCTCACGTGTTGAACCTGGTTGTCCAGCAATTTTTAGCCCACTATCCCAGACTAGATGGCCTTCTGCAGAGGGCACGGTCGCTGTGTGCTCACTTCCGCCGTTCGCATCCCGCAGCTCAGCGACTTACATCTCTACAGAAGTCGTTTTAGCCTCACCGGCTAAAATGCGATGTGCCTACCCGGTGGAATTCAACTCTGCACATGTTGCAACGACTGTGGCAGCACTGACAAGCCCTGGTGCAATACGTTCTGATGTATAGCCTGGACCAACTAGATCCAGAGGTGGGGCAAATCACGCTGGAGGAGTGGTCTCAGATCAGGGACCTATGCACCCTTCTGCATAGTTTTGAAATGGCGACGAAGATGTTTAGTGCTGACGATGCCATTATCAGCATGACTATTCCGGTGATTTACATGCTGGAGCACATGTTAAACAGAATTCGGAGTCAGGTGGTGGCACAAGAGGAGGTGGAGGAAGTAAAGGAGGAGGAGTTGTATGCGGAAGGGCTAACATCTGCAAGGTCCAGACGGTCGGCAGCACCAAGGCGGCAGGCATGTGAGGGTGGGGGAGATGGTTTTACCAGGGCACATGGTAGCAGCCAAACTAGTGAGGAAGGTGAAGGAGCCCAGGAAGAAGTGGAGGACGAACTGATGGAAGACTCATCAGATGAGGGAGACCTTGATCACATTTCTGTTGTGCGAGGTTGGGGGGAGAGGACAGAGGAAGGAAGCATGATTGTTACCTCGCCACCAACACAACAGGGACTTGGTGCTCCTGGATGCGCAAGACACATGAGTGCCTTCTTGCTGCACTACCTGCAACATGACCCTCGAATTGTGAGAATTAGAAATAATCCTGACTACTGGGTTGCCACACTGTTAGATCCCCGGTACAAAAGTAAATTTTCAGAAATAATTCCTGCCATATAAAGGGATGCACGCATGCAGGAGTATCAGCAGAGACTGTTACAGAATCTTACATGTGCTTTTCCACAAAACACCAGTGGTGCACCTAGTGAATCTCACAGTTCCAACTTACCAACCGTGGGACCATCGAGTGTTCAGCACTCAAACCGTAACAGAAACACAGTATCTGCTGGTAACATCAATTTTGCAGAATCATTTCACCACTTTTTTAGCCCATCCTTTGCAAGGCCACAGGAGACAAGAAGTCTGACACATAGTCAACGCCTAGAGACGATGGTACAGGAGTATCTCCAAGTAAACATTGAAGCCATGACTGTGTCACTGGACCCTTGCTCTTTTTGGGCTTCTAATCTGGATAAATGGCCGGAGCTAGCCACTTACGCCTTGGAGATCTAGTCATGCCCCGCAGCCAGCGTTCTGTCTGAACGTGTGTTCAGCGCTGCTGGTGGTGTGCTGACTGATAAGCGCACGCGGCTCTCCACTGATAATGTAGACAGACTCGCGTTCATAAAGATGAACAAATCATGGATCCGAAACGACTTTTCTACCCCTGTGTCATCCTGGGGAGAGTAAAAGCTTGATGATTGGTTAAAATCACCTCACCAACCGTTTTAAGCTTTCAAATTACTAATCATGTTTATCTGTATCTTGGCTGGAAAATAATTTGAGCTTTGTAGCAGTGTGCAGTACTGATTCTATTAGGCCATCTATACTAAGCTCCACCAGGTTTAAAATTACTAATCATGTTTATCTGTATCTTGGCTGGAAAATAATTTGGGCTTTGTAACAGTGTGCAGTACTGATTCTATTAGGCCATCTATACTAAGCTCCACCAGATTTAAAATTACTAATCATGTTTATCTGTATCTTGGCTGGAAAATTATTTGGGCTTTGTAGCAGTGTGCAGCACTGATTCTATTAGGCAATCTTCACTAAGCTCCACCAGATTTAAAATTACTAATCATGTTTATCTGTATCTTGGCTGGAAAATAATTTGGGCTTTGTAGCAGTGTGCAGTACTGATTCTATTAGGCCATCTATACTAAGCTCCACCAGATTTAAAATTAATAATAATTTTTAGCTGCATCTAGCCCGGAAAATAATTTTGGGGCTCCGAGATGCGCAAGACACATAAGTGCCTTCTTGCTGCACTACCTGCAACATGACCCTCAGATTGTCAGAATTCGAAGTAATCCTGACTACTGGGTTGCCACACTCTTAGATCCCCCACACTCTTCGATCAACCTTTTCATTTTAATAAAGACCAAAAAAATGGTCATTTTTGAAATTATAAGCATTAGCAGGTTATTAGAAACTGAAATCAAACAGTTTTCAACTCAAAACTTTATTCTAGGTGATGTTACATTTGCACATAGGACCCCTTGTTTGAAAGGAGCTTCTGAACTCTCTCGTCCATTGAATTTGTCAGGTTTTGGATGGTTTCAGCTTCAATTGTTTTGCATGAGGACAGAATACCCTCCCAGAGCTGTTGCTTAGATGTGAACTGCCTCCCGCCATCATAGACACTCCTTTTGATGATGCTCCAGAGGTTCTGAATGGGGTAGTGGTCAGGGGAGCATGGGGGTCACATCATAAGTTGTCCCCTTTTATGCCCATATCACCACACCAGAGATGCAGATGTGTTATGTGCAGCATGAGATTGTGCATTATCATGCATGAAAATGATCTTGCTGTGGAATACACGGTTCTTCTTCTTGAACCATGGCAGGAAGTGCTGTTTGAGAAACTCCACATACATTATGGAGTTCATCTTTACCCCTTCAGGGATCCTAAAGGGGCCGACAATCTCTCTCCCCATGATTCCAGCCCAAAACATTACTCCACCTGCTCCTTGTTGGCGCTGTAGCTGTGTTTGCGTGGGGTGTCCATCAACCAGCCATCCTCCACTCCATCCATCTGGACCATCGAGCGTTGCACGGCACTCATCGGTGAACAAAATAGTTTTGAAATCAGTCTTCATGAATTGTTTGGCCCACTGGAGCCGTTTCTGCTTGTGTGCAGTGGATAGAGGAGGTCGACAGGATGGCGTACGCACAGCTGCAAACCTCTGAAGGACCCTGCATCTTGTTGTTTGGGGGATGTTGGAGGCACCAGCAGCTTCAAAAACTTGTCTGCTGCTTTGACAAGGCTTTTTTGCCGCTGCTCTTTTAACCTGACGTAATTGCCTGTAGGAAAGAGTCCTCAATCTTCCCTTATCAGCACGCACACGTGTGTACTGTGAATCAGCTATATACTTCTTGATTGTGCGATGGTCACGATGAAGTGTCTTGGCAATGTTGATTGTAGTCATGCCTTGACCTAAATACTCCACAATTTGTTGCTTCTCAGCAGCCGACACATCCTTTTTCTTTCCCATTTTGGCAGAAAATGTAGGCTGCTTAATAATGTGGGACAGCCTTCTTAAGTAGTCTTGCCTTTCATTGGACACACCTGCCAAACTAATTAGCACAGGTGACTGCAATTGCTTACAGTGATATAAAGAGCCCTGACACACATCACAATCAATGAGTTTAACTGACAAACAAACAAATTCTTCCCTTATCACTCCTAAACACTTTTTGCATAATAATTTGGAACACAGTGTACATGTGCTTTTCCACAAAACACCTGTGGCTCACGTAGTGAATCTTACAGTTCTAACTTGCCAACCGTGGTCTGTATGGAGTTGTTCAATAAAGGGCCCAAAATTAAGATAACATAGACGGGAGAGGTCTCTATGAATAGGAATTCCTAAGTATTTGATACCCTGTGAGGGCCAGGCAAAGGGAAAGTTGGACTGGATGGAATCCTGTATGGATTTGGGGAGGGAGACATCGAGGGCCTCAGACTTCGCTGCATTGATTTTAAAATTTGACCATGTAACAAAGTGATCTATTTCTGCCATAACAGCAGGTATGGATATATGTGATTGTGTGATATATACTAGGACATCATCAGCAAATAGAGAGCACTTGTACTCAGTGCCTCCAACCTCAATCCACCTAATATTGGGGTTATGGCGAATTGATGAGAGCAGGTGCTCCGTCACTAGGATGTATAAGAGAGGGGACAGAGGACATCCCTGCCTTGTCCCATTGGTGATTATGAAAGGTGAGGAAAATGTTCTGACGTGCCCCCTGGGCCTTGGGACACCCGGAGCCGGACCCTTTTTTGTGGATGCTGGTGGTTGTAGTCTCCTTGGCGGCGACCCGGTTCCGTGGCTCAGGGCGGTCAAACCAGTGGCGGAACTATTTATATGGTTTTGATGTTTAAAGGTCCGACTACGCCACCCGTGGATTGCGGTCAGAGTGAACCGCCGCTGCAGGGCAGACCGCTGAGGCTGGTGTTGTGGGTGCAGCAGAGCGTAGCATAACTCCCCAAGGGAGGAGTATAGCCTCAGGGCAGTGTATGCGGAGGATGGGGGTGATGGTGCAGGGCAGCAGCAGTAATGGCACGGAGTCAGTAATGTAGTCCACGGCCTTTACTCACAGTTCTTATTATCCAAACCACTTCTGCAGGTAACGGCTGCCCGCGTCGTACTGTGCTCACCAGGTGAGGGGCTCAGACAACTCCCAGATAACTTTGGAGCGCTTCACAGGACCCCCTTTGTGTGTCCTTTGTCTGGCCTTTCTTACCAACCCTTCTGTCCGGCTGCCTCGGGCCTCCTCTTGGTAAACTTGGCGCCACTTTCCCTGACCCTATGTGGTGCCTTCCTAGCGGGTGTAGCGAGGGGCTGCGCCACATAAAATGTCACAGCCTCCGGTTTCTAGCTGAGGGTCGTTTCCCGCCTCCACTAGTTTCGGGGACCGGTCTCCCCCTTTGGCCTGACCCCTCCACGCAGGTGGATTCGGGCGTGCGGTGGCGACTCGCCCGTCCGCACCCCTGGGATCCCTTCATTCCTCGTTCCTGGAGCCTTCTCCACTTTTCTTCCTTCCTTCTCCCTCTTCCAGGCCTGGGCCTCTGTTACTAGGCCCACCTCCGGAGCAGAACTCATGCAGAGCCCCTGCTCCCTGTCACTTCTGCTCAGACTTCTCTGCACTGAACTATGATGGTGCCCACCTTTTATACTCCCTTCTCAATGCACCCAGGAACTGCTTCCTCCCTGCTCCTGCACTACAGGGTTCCCCTTCCTCAGTGTTCCCTCCCCCCACTCCAGCCAGGGACAGGGACTGTCGTGCCCATCTCAGGGGCATATTGGTCGCCCTGCCCCATGGCAATGTGGTGTAATGCATGCAGGTGTCGGGTCCTGATCCACACTCCATCCTTACCTGAGAGTGAGATATCACACCTCTGGCTGAGGTGCAATACCTCTGTAGCAACCGAGCCCTCAGGGTGCTACAGTTCCATTTATCTTTAGCCTAGGTGACGTATTGCGATACTGGGCCGTGATTTGGGCTATAAAAGGGTCCCCTAGACCCCTACCTGAAGCTTTTTAAGAGAATAATATATGGCGTGCCAGGAGACTCTATGGAATGCTTTCTCAGCATCCAACGAGAGTATCTAATTACAAATTTTTAACTGCATCTAGCCCAGGAAATTCTTTGTGCCTAGTAGCAGTGTCTGCTAGTCAGCGGATTATCCCGGCTGTTAAGCAAGCTACACCACCTGTAGTTTGGACACTTAATTTTTTCAAAGGAAATGCTTCGGGACCACGGGATACTCAGTGAAGAGCATCAGGAGACACCCAAAGGCATAGGGGCTGGGACTGGCGGTAGGATGCCTTGTGGTGGACAGTCGAGCTCGATCCTTATAAAAGCTTTTTAACTGCAGCAGCTTTAGTGGACGCTACTGGAGCTGGAATTACGCGGCTGCTGGCATGAGACTTGCCCTCCAATAGATCCTTGTAAATGGATTTAAAGTGTATTCACTTTTTGGATTTTAGAAGGGCATGACATGCCTATATCTGTGTCTCCCCCTCCTTTTGCTCCTCCACCTCTTTTCTTTTCGCATGACTATATGTACTTGTCACTTTTCCATGTGTTAGTTATGTCTTCTGAGCAGTTTGTCAGCTTTTGGACACATTTGAAGGTGTTTTCTATGTGTTTCTATGTGTTTTTGTTTGCCTGCCATTGGTTTTAACGGTGTTTGAAGGTGTTCGACGAACAGTTCGACGAACAGTTCAGCGAACACACGGGAGTTCGACGAACCGAACCGAACTCGAACACTACGGGGATGGCTCAACACTAGCTCTCACCCCTTCTGAGCAGCTGCCCAATTAGCGTCTTTGGGAGGCCTTTCTGATTTTTGCGGACAGTACCGCAAGCTGCGGTATGTCGCGCAGAGAGGGACTTGAAGAGTGGGATACTTGTATAAAAGTTATCCACGTACAGGTGATAACCTTTATCCAGCATTGGGTGCACCAAGTCCCACACAATTTTCCCTCTCACTCCCAGAACAGGGGGGCATTCAGGGGGTTCAATCCGGGAGTCCTTCCCTTCATAAACTCTAAACTTGTGAGTGTACCCTGAGGTACTCTCACAAAGTTTATACAGCTTGATCCCGCACCTGGACCTTTTACTGGGCAGGTACTGCCGGAATCCAAGCGGCCCCTTAATCCAAGCAATTAAGGACTCATCCACGCAGATGTCCCTTTGGGGCACGTACACTTCACCAAACTTGTTGTTGAAGTGCTCGATGACCGGCTGAACTTTGAAAAGACGATCAAAGTTCGGGTCATCGCGTGCAGGACTCCTTGCATTATCATTGTAATGCAAGAACTTGTGGATGGCCTCAAAATGTTTCCGGATCATCACCATTCAGAACACTGGGGTGTTTTACAAAACGTCAACACTCCAGTATTGCCGAATCTCTGTTTTTTTCAGGATCCCCATATGAAGGACCAGGCCCCAAAACTTCATAATTTCTTCTGCGTCTACAGGAGACCAGTCAGAAAATGATGAAGAGGGGTTTTGTTCCAAAAATTGTTGACCGTACACATTAGTTTGGCCCACCATGAGGTTTATAAAATCCTCAGAGAAAAAGACTTTGAAAAAGTCTATTTCTGTGAGGCCGGTGGTATCAAACTTGATTCCTGATTCCGCCACGAAATCCGGAATCAATGGCTCAAAATTTTTGCGGGCGAAGTCCATATGGGGTTAGTATTGGGGGGCGCTGGAACATCTTCTCTCCTGCGACGACTGCGGGGCGGTCCAGGAGAACCTGAGGAAGAAGAGGAGGAAGAAGAGTAGGAAGAGGAGGACGATGAGGTGTCAGAAAAGTAAAGAAATGTGGGATCCTCGCCCTCGCTGTCGGTCTCAGTGTCGGAGGCAACAAAAGAGTATGCCTCCTCCACTGAATAGCGAGTTTGGGATGAGCCGGCCATTTATTTTTTTTCCGTGTATGTGGTGCGTGTGTGTCAGTAATATATTTAGAGTGTGTGCATGTCAGTGTGCTTGGTGTGAACTTTTTTTTCCTGAAAAAAAAGAGAAAAAAAAGAACTACCGTGGGTGGTTCAAACAGCAAGCACGAGTGCAGATCGGTGAACTATATCACCAATCAACTCTCGGCAGCTGCTGGGTGTGTGCGCAGGGGGGGGGGGGAATTGACAGGGACAAGAAAAAGAAGAGAAAGAAGAGAAAGAAAAAAAAAGAAAAGTCATGAAAACAGCGAACACGGAAAAGAAAAAAGAAAAGTCGTGAAAACAGCGAACACAGAAAAGAAAAATAGAAAAGTCGTGAAAACAGTGAACACGGAAAAGAAAAAAAGAAAAGTCATGAAAACAGCGAACACGGAAAAGAAAAAAATAAAAGTCGTGAAAAGAAAAAAAGAAAAGTCGTGAAAAGCAGCAAGCATGGACGTTGATCAGTGACGTAGACACTGCTCAGCGATCGGCCGCTGCAGGACGCACGAAAACAAAAAAAATGGTAAAAAGGAGGGGGGGGAGAGAGGAGGTGGGGGGGGGAGAGGAGGTGGGGGGTGAGGGGTGGATGAGGGGAGAACAGAGATGCACTTACCAAAGTCTTCTCTGTTCTTCTTTCAGCAGGCTCAGGAGCAGGATAAGCAGGATAAGGAGCTGGAGACAGACGACCCAGGAGACAGGAGCAGGACATCCAGGACCCTGGACAGCAGCCAGACGCTGAAGCTCAGCCAGCAGCCTGAAGAGTTCAGCAGGATGCCGGAGCAGGAGATCCAGGACCCTGGAGAGCGCAGAGGGATGCAGGAGCAGAAGCAGCGACTGGAGCAGGTAGGAGAGAGGTCTTGTAGTGTCATAAAAGGTTGTGGAACTACAAGGCCCAGCACAGAGTGATCAGACGTGACCACTCTGTAGAAATCCTCAGCAAGTGTGAGGATCTGCAGGGCGGTCACAGGGGGGTGACAGGGTGGTGACAGGCAGGTCACAGGCCGGTCATCACCCGGTCAGGTACTCTGATTGGTGTGATTGATGATGACATCGATCGCACCAATCAGAGATGGCTGGGGCCTGGGCACGCACAACAGGGGGTTACAGGGAGGTGACAGGCAGGTCACAAGCCGGTCACCGCCCTGTGACCACCGTGTCACCTGTGTTCACATACTCTGATTGGAGCGATCAATGTCATCATCGATCGCTCCAATCAGAGCTGGCTGGGGGCTTGTATGACTTCACAGGGGGTCATGGGGAGGTGACAGGCCGGTCACAAGATGGTCACCGCCCCGTGACCGCCCTGTTACCGCGCGGTCCCGCTGTGATCGGTGCGATCAATTTGATCGGCGATCGCACCGATCCTAGCAGTTTGGGGAGAGGGCTAGGTTTACTAGGCAACAGCCTAGGATCGGTGCCCTTAGGAGCACCGATCCTAGGCTGCACATCACTGTTTCCGGCAATCTGATTGCCGGAAACAGTGAGAAATGCTGTGATTGGCTGTTCAGAATTGAACAGCCAATCACAGCGATCGTGGGTGCGGGGGGGCGACGCCACCCCCCGAGATGCCGGCGCCATCTACCCTGAGGTAAGATGGCACCGGAATTTTAATTTTAGCACCGCGACTTCGGTCGCAGTGCCGCTTTAAAGATAGGGCATACTAATACGTATCTGGTCCATAAGTCCTAGGGCACAGATACGTATTAGTACGCCTTGGGTCGGAAAGGGGTTAAAGATTTTTCTGTATTTTCATGACTTTGAAAATTGTACATTCACACTGAAGGCATCAAATCTATGAATTAACACATGTGGAATTATATACTTAACAAAAAAGTGTGAAACAACTTGAAAATATGTCTTATATTCTAGGTTCTTCAAAGTAGCCACCTTTTGCTTTGATGACTGCTTTGCACACTCTTGGCATTCTCTTAATGAGCTTCAAGAGGTAGTCACCGGAAATGGTTTTCACTTCACAGGTGTGCCCTGTCAGATTTAATAATTGGGATTTCTTGCCTTATAAATGGGGTTGGGACCATCAGTTGTGTTGTGCAGAAGTAAGGTGGATACACAGCTGATAGTCCTACTGAATAGACTGTTAGAATTTGTATTATGGTAAGAAAAAATCAGCTAAGTAAAGAAAAATGAGTGGCCATCATTACTTTAAGAAATGAAGGTCAGCAGTCCGAAAAATTGGGCAAACTTTGAAAGTGTCCCCAAGTGCAGTTGCAAAAACCATCAAGCGCTACAAAGAAACTGGCTCACATGAGGACCGCCCCAGGAAAGGAAGACCAAGAGTCACCTCTGCTTCTGAGGATAAGTTTATCCGAGTCACCAGCCTCAGAAATCGCAGGTTAACAGAGGCTCAGATTAGAGACCAGGTCAATGCCACACAGAGTTCTAGCAGCAGACACATCTCTACAACAACTGTTAAGAGGAGGCTTTGTGCAGCCGGCCTTCATGGTAAAATAGCTGCTAGGAAACCACTGCTAAGGACAGGCAACAAGCACAAGAGACACGTTTGGGCTAAAGAACACAAGGAATGGACATTAGACCAGTGGAAATCTGTGCTTTGGTCTGATGAGTCCAAATTTGAGATCTTTGGTTCCAACCACCGTGTCTTTGTGCTACGCAGAAACGGTGAACGGATGGACTCTACATGCCTGGTTCCCACCGTGAAGCATGGAGGAGGAGGTGTGATGGTGTGGGGTTGCTTTGCTGGTGCCACTGTTGGAGATTTATTCAAAATTGAAGGCCTACTGAACCAGCATGGCTACCACAGCATCTTGCAGCGGCATGCTATTCCATCCGGTTTGCGTTTAGTTGGACCATCATTTATTTTTCAACAGGACAATGACCCCAAACACACCTCCAGGCTGTGTAAGGGCTATTTGACCAAGAAGGAGAGTGATGTGGTGCTACGCCATCTGACCTGGCCTCCACAGTCACCAGACCTGAACCCAATCGAGATGGTTTGGGGTGAGCTGGACCTCAGAGTGAAGGCAAAAGGGCCAACAAGTGCTAAGCATCTCTGGGAACTCCTTCAAGATTTTTGGAAGACCATTTCCGGTGACTACCTCTTGAAGCTCATCAAGAGAATGCCAAGAGTGTGCAAAGCAGTCATTAAAGCAAAAGGTGGCTACTTTGAAGAACCTAGAATATAAGACATATTTTCAGTTGTTTCCCACTTTTTTGTTAACTATATAATTCCACATGTGTTAATTCATAGTTTTGATGCCTTCAGTGTGAATGTACAATTTTCAAAGTCATGATAATACAGAAAAATCTTTAAATGAGAAGGTGTGTCCAAACTTTTGGTCTGTACTGTATAATATATAATATATACATATACGTATGCATCTCCAACACTTCTCCTTTACAAATACTGTGATTGGAAAAAAATTACCTAATAATTAGAAATGAGCAGATTGATTTGCGGAGGATCATGATTGAGTCTAACTTAAAGGGGTTTTCCCACTAATGAAAGTTGATTTTAATCAATAGATCTTGGAATAATAATAACTCCCACAATTGGATGTGTCTAAATAAAATGTTCCGGTGCTGAGATAATCTTAAAAATGTTCCCCTGTGTAATGGATGTGTCAGGCCTTACAGGGACATGGTCTGATCATACCACAGCTCCTGGGCAGGGGAGGAAGCAAAAGAATATACAGACAAGATAGCAGGGGATCACAGCTGATTTTTTCTTTGACGTAAAACATTGTGTAAAAACTTGCAGTGAAACGTTTTACTTCACAAAAAGAATCAGCTGTGATCCCCTGTAGTAATATCTGTATTATCTTTTGCTTCCTCCACTGGCCAGGAGCTGTGGTATGATCAGACCATGTTCCGGTACAGTCAGACACAGCCATTACATAGTACACAGCAGGGGCACATGTTTAAGATTATATCAGCACAGGAACACTTTATTTAACCCAGGGCCGGCGGCGTCAGTACCCGGCGCACCCGGGCAAGTGCCGGGGCACTGAGCAGGCAGGGGGGCCCACTGGCGGTCGCGCACCCCGCTGGGCTATGGGCGGAGGAGAGCGGTGTCAGCGCCCGCCCTTCTCCGCCACTTGCTCAGGGCCCCGGCAGCCGGATACTTACCTCTCCCCGTGCCTCTGCAGATCCGCTGTCTTCATGCTCTGCGCTCCCTGTGACATCTCAGGTCAGAGGGCGTGGTGACGTCTTTTCACCGCGCGCTCCTCTGAGCCGTCACAGGGAGCACAGAGCGGGATGACGACGGCAACGCTGGAGTCCGGACCCGAGCAGCGGGCAGCAGGTGAGGAGGAGGGAGGTGAGTATTTGATTTTTTTTTTTAATGTATGTAGTCATGGGGCATATTATGGGGGGGGGTTAAATCCTGCATGGGGCATTATAAAGAGAGGGGGCGGTGACATCCTGCATGGGGCATTATAGAGAGATGGGGGGTGACATCCTGCATGGGGCATTATAGAGAGGGGGGGTGACATCCTGCATGGGCATTATAGAGAGAGGGAGGGTGACATCCTGAATGGGGCATTATAGAGAGGGGGGGTGACATCCTGCATGGGGCATTATAAAGAGGGGGGGTGACATCCTGCATAGGGAATTATAGAGAGGGGGGGGTGACTTCCTGCATGGGGCATTATAGAGAGGGGGGGTGACATCCTGCATGGGGCATTATAGAGAGAGGGGGGGTGACATCCTGCAATGGGCATTATAGAGAGGGGGGGTGACATCCTGCATGGAGCATTATAGATAGGGGGGGTGACATCCTGCATGGGGCATTATAGAGAGAGGGGGTGACAGCCTGCATGGGTCATTATAAAGAGGGGGGGTACATCCTGCATGGGGCATTATAAAGAGAGGGGGGTGTGACATCCTGCATGGGGCATTATAGAGAGAGGGGGTGACATCCTGCATGGGGCATTATAGAGAAAGGGGGTGACATCCTGCATGGGGCATTATAGAGAGAGGGGGTGACATCCTGCATGAGGCCTTATAAAGAGGGTGGTACATCCTGCATGGGGCATTATAAAGAGGAGGGGTGACAGCCTGCTTGGGGCTTTATAAGGTGGGGAACAGCCTGCATGGGGCATTATAATGGGGGATGAGGGAACAGCCTGCATAGTGCATTATGTGGGGAGAACAGTCTGCATGGAGCATTATAAGGGGGGGGGGCAGCCTGTATGGGGCATTATGTGGCGGGTAACAGCTTGCATGAAGCATTATAAGGGGGGGACAGCCTGTATGGGGCATTATGTGGGGGGTAACAGCCTGCATGCAGCATTATATGGGGGCCAGTATCCTGTATGGAGCGTTATAAGGGGACCAGTATCCTGTATGGAGCGTTATATGGGGGCCAGTATCCTGTATGGAGCTTTATAAGGGGACCAGTATCCTGTATGGAGCGTTATATGGGGGCCAGTATCCTGTATGGAGCTTTATAAGGGGACCAGTATCCTGTATGGAGCGTTATATGGGGGCCAGTATTCTGTATGGAGCCTTATATGGGGGCCAGTATTCCGTATGGAGCCTTATATGGAGGCCAGTATTCTGTATGGGGCCCAAGTATTCCGTATGGAGCCTTATATGGGGGCCAGTATTCCGTATGGGGCCTTATATGGGGGCCAGTATTCCATATGGGGCCTTATATGGGGGCAGTATTCCGTATGGGGCCTTATATGGGGGCCAGTATTCCGTATGGGGCCTTATATGGGGGCCAGTATTCTGTGTGGAGCGATTCACTGGTTTCTGAGCTATTGTGAAATTTACAATAGATATTGGAATAATAATAACTCCCACAATTGGATGTGTCTAAATAAAATGTTCCGGTGCTGAGATAATCTTAAAAATGTTCCCCTGTGTAATGGATGTGTCAGACCTTACAGGGACATGGTCTGATCATACCATAGCTCCTGGGCAGGGGAGGAAGCGAAAGAGTATACAGACAGGATAGCAGGGGATCACAGCTGATTTTTTCTTTGACGTAAAACATTGTGTAAAAACTTGCTGTGAAACGTTTTACTTCACAAAAAGAATCAGCTGTGATCCCCTGTAGTAATATCTGTATTATCTTTTGCTTCCTCCACTGGCCAGGAGCTGTGGTATGATCAGACCATGTTCCGGTACAGTCATGCACAGCCATTACACAGTACACAGAAGGGGCACATGTATAAGATTATCTCAGCACAGGAACACTTTATTTAACCCAGGGCCGGCGGCGTCAGCACCCGGCGCACCCGGGCAAGTGCCGGGGCCCTGAGCAGGCAGGGGGGCCCACTGGCGGTCGCGCACCCCGCTGGTCTATGGGCGGAGGAGAGCAGTGTCAGCGCCCGCCCTTCTCCGCCGCTTGCTCAGGGCCCCGGCAGCCGGATACTTACCTCTCCCCGTGCCTCTGCAGATCCGCTGTCTTCCTGCTCTGCGCTCCCTGTGACGTCTCAGGTCAGAGGGCGCGGTGACTTCTTTCCACCGCGCGCTCCTCTGAGCCGTCACAGGGAGAACAGAGTGGGATGACGCCGGCAACGCTGGAGTCCAGACCCGAGCAGCGGGCAGCAGGTGAGGAGGAGGGAGGTGAGTATTTGATTTTTTTTTTAATGTATGGAGGCATGTGGCATAATATGGGGGGGGTGAAATCCTGCATGGGGCATTATAAAGAGAGGGGGGTGACATCCTGCATGGGGCATTATAGAGAGGGAGGGTGACATCCTGCATGGGGCATTATAGAGAGGGGGGTGACATCCTGCATGGGGCATTATAAAGAAGTGGGGTGACATCCTGCATAGGGCATTATAGAGAGAGTGGGGTGACATCCTGCATGGGGCATTATAGAGTGAGGGGGGGACATCCTGCATGGAGCATTATAGAGAGGGGGGTGACATCCTGCATGGGGCATTATAGAGAGAGGGGGTGACAGCCTGCATGGGGCATTAAAAAGAGGGGGGGTACATCCTGCATGGGGCATTATAAAGAGAGGGGGGTGTGACATCCTGCATGGGGCATTATAGAGAGAGGGGGGTGATATCCTGCATGGGGCATTATAGAGAAAGGGGGTGACATCCTGCATGGGGCATTATAGAGAGAGGGGGTGACATCCTGCATGAGGCCTTATAAGGAGGGGGGTACATCCTGCATGGGACATTATAAAGAGGAGGGGTGACAGCCTGCATGGGGCTTTATAAGGTGGGGAACAGCCTGCATGGGGCATTATAAGGGGGGATGAGGGAACAGCCTGCACAGTGCATTATGTGGGGGGAACAGACTGCATGGAGCATTATAAGGGGGGGGACAGGCTGTATGGGGCATTATGTGGCGGGTACCAGCCTGCATGAAGCATTATAAAGGGGGGACAGCCTGTATGGGGCATTATGTGGGGGGTAACAACCTGCATGCAGCATTATATGGGGGCCAGTATCCTGTATGGAGCGTTATAAGGGGACCAGTATCCTGTATGGAGCGTTAAATAGGGGCCAGTATCCTGTATGGAGCTTTATAAGGGGACCCGTATCCTGTATGGAGCGTTGTACGGGAGCCAGTATCCTGTATGGAGCTTTATAAGGGGACCAGTATCCTGTATGGAGCGTTATATGGGGGCCAGTATTCTGTATGGAGCCTTATATGGGGGCCAGTATTCCGTATGGAGCCTTATATGGAGGCCAGTATTCTGTATGGGGGCCAAGTATTCTGTATGGGGGCCAAGTATTCCGTATGGAGCCTTATATGGGGGCCAGTATTCCGTATGGGGCCTTATATGGGGGCCAGTATTCCATATGGGGCCTTATATGGGGGGCAGTATTCCATATGGGGCCTTATATGGGGGCCAGTATTCCATATGGGGCCTTATATGGGGGCCAGTATTCCGTATGGGGCCTCATATGGGGGCCAGTATTCCGTATGGGGCCTTATATGGGGGCCAGTATTCTGTGTGGAGCGATTCACTGGTTTCTGAGCTATTGTGGAATTTACAATAGATATCGCTCAGGTAATGTAAGAAGTGAAATCTTTGCATTGTACTATATATATATATTTCTCTGTGGTATCTGTGCATCATGAATCGTGGTATGTATTAAAGGGGCTCACTGAGACTCTTTCGCCCGGGGCCCAGAAAAACCTGGAGCCGGCCCTGACTTAACCCATTAATGACCTTGGGTCTTTCTGTTTTTGTGTTTTCATTTTTTGCTCCCCTTCTTCCCAGAGCCAGACCTTTTTTAATTTTTGTTCAATATGGCTATTTGAGGGCTTATTTTTTGCGGGACGAGTTGTACTTTTAAATGCCATCACTGGTTTTACCATATCATGTGCTGGAAAACAGGAAAAAAATTCCAAGTGCGGTGAAATTGCAAAAAAAATGCAATTCCACAGTTGTTTTTTGTGTCCTTTTTTACCACGGTCACTGATTGCTAAAACTGACCTGCCATCCTTATTCTCCAGGTCATTACGAGTTTGTAGACACCAAACATGTATAGATTATTTTTTATTTAAGTGGTGAAAAAAAAAATCCAAAGTTTGCTTTAAAAATTTTTTAAAAAAAAGCCATTTTCCGAGACCCGTAGCGTCCCCATTTTTCGGGAACTGGGGCCGGGTGAGGGCTTATTTTTTGCGCTGTCATTTTTATTGATACCATTTTGGGGTATATCCGATGTTTTGATCGCTCGTTATTGCATTTTATTGCAATGTTGCAGCGACCAAAAAAAAGTAATTTCTTGCATTTAGAATTTTTTTTTCTTACGCCGTTTACCGATTGGATTAATTCTTCTTTTATATTATATATCGGGCGATTCTGAACGCGGCGATACCAAATATGTGTATGTGGTTTTTTTTTTATTATTTTACTTTGAATGGGGTGAAAGGGGGGTGATTTAAACTTTTATATTTTTTTTATATTTTTAAAAACATTTTTTTACACTTTCTGCATGCTTCATTAGTCTCCATATGAGACTAGAAGCAGCAGTTGTCTGATGAGCAGATCGCTTGTATGCAGCAGAAATGCTCACTTGCTATGAGCGCTGACCACTAGGTGGCGCTCATAGCAATTGAGACATGACAACAACAGGCGTCTGCTGCAGACACTGGGTTGTCATGCCCACCCATTGGTGACCCGCGATCACGTGACGGGGTCACCGATGGGCGCGGCTTAGGAAGCGCTTCCCGGAAGCGCGAGTTAAATGCCGCTGTCAGAGAGTCAGGGAGCTGTCAGGGAGCCCCCGCTGAACCGGCCTTTCTGACCTGGTGCGTACTATTACTGACCAGGTCGGAAAGGGATCAAACACATCCAATTGTGAAATGTATTATTATTTCAAGATCTATTGATTAAAATCAACTTTTGTTCGTGGGAAAACCCCTTTAATGAAATTTGTGATTTCACACAAAGTTGATTTGCGGTTTGCACGTCACAATTTTCCATACTGCTAAAGCAGCAAAGAGTGGGCTAATGTCATTTTATGTTGCTGCTTTGGCTTCACCATAATGCCCTGTAGCTATGACATTTAGTAGATTAACATATTTTGTACAGCAGTGGTCAGTACCTGAGCTATCACAGATTATCGGTTCCCAGGGAGCACAGTTTGTACGGCAGTTTTGTTTTCCATCCCCAGAGTCACTGGGTAAGTCTCTGTCTCCTGTAGAGTGTAAGCTCTTATGATCAGCGGGGTCTTCTTTCTCTCTAGCTGTTCCATAGAATGTAAGCTCTTTTAGTCAGCAGGGTCCTCTCTTTCTCTCTCTCCTGTACAGTGTAAGCTCTTTTAACTCTGTTCTACATACAGTATTTTCAAAAGTTGTCAGGTTCAGCTATGAAATGAGCCATTTCTTAATGATTTTGACCTCCTGAATTCAAAGCAGACAGTGAAAATATTTAGTTGACGCTTGTTTCAATGATATCAAAGACGCTTCCTTTTACTGCTAAATATAATTAATGCATAAAAGTTTCAGTACAGTCATGGCCAAAAGTTTTGAGAAAAAATATATTTTCACATGATCTGCTGGTCTCTGGTTATTATGAGTGTTTGTCTGCTGTTTATATCACATACAGAAATATAATTGCAATCATATTATGAGCACCAATAGGTTATATTGACAGTTAGAATGAGTTAATGCAGCAAGTCAATATTTGCAGTGTTGCCCCTTCTTCTTCAAGACCTCTGTAATTCTCCCTGGCATGCTCTCAATCAACTTTTGGACCAAATCCTGACTGATAGCAGTCCATTCTTGCATAATCAATGCTTGCATTTTGCCAGAATTTGTTGGTTTTTGTTTGTCCACCCGTCTCTTGATGATTGACCACAAGTTCTCAATGGGATTAAGATCTGGGGAGTTTCCAGGCCATGGACTCAAAATCTCTATGTTTTGTTCCATGAGCCATTTAGTTATCACCTATGCTTTATGGCAAGGTGCTCCATCATGCTGGAAAATGCATTGTTGGGCGCCAAACTGCTCTTTGACAGTTGGGAGAAGTTGGTCTTGGAGGACATTCTGGTACCATTCTTTATTCATGGCTGTGTTTTTAGGCAAGACTGTGAGTGAGCCGATTCCCTTGGCTGAGAAGCAACCCCACACTTGAATGGTTTGAGGATGCTTTACAGTTGGCATGAGACAAGACTGGTGGTAGCGCTCACCTCTTCTTCTCCGAATAAGCAGTTTTCCAGATGTCCCAAACAATCGAAAAGGGGATTCATCAGAGAAAATGACTTTGCCACAGTCCTCAGCAGTCCACTCCCTGTACCTTTTGCAGAATATCAGTTGGTCCCTGATGTTTTTTCTGGAGAGAAGTGGCTTCTTTGCTGCCCTCCTTGAAACCAGCCCTTGCTCAAAGAGTCTCCGCCTCACAGTGCGTGCAGAAGCACTCACACCAGCCTGCTGCCATTCCTGAGCAAGCTCGGCACTGCTGGTAGTCCGATCCCGCAGCTGAAACAGTTTTAAGATACGGTCCTGGCGCTTGCTGGTCTTTCTTGGGCGCCCAGGAGCCTTTTTGACAACAATGGAAGCTCTCTCCTTGCAGTTCTTGATGATGCGATAGATTGTTGACTGAGGTGCAATCTTTGTAGCTGCGATGCTCTTCCCTGTTAGGCCATTTTTGTGCAGTGCAATGATGGCTGCACGTGTTTCTTTAGAGATAACCATGGTTAACTGAAGAGAAGCAATGATACCAAGAACCAGCCAACTTTTAAACTGTCCAGTGATGTCATTCTTACTTAATCATGACTGATTGATCGCCAGCCCTGTCCTCATCAACACCCACACCTGTGTTAATGGATCAATCACTAAAACGATGTTAGCTGCTCCTTTTAAGTCAGGACTGCAATGATGTTGAAATGTGTTTTGGGGGTTAAAGTTCATTTTCTGGGCAAATATTGACTTTGCAAGTACAGTAATTGCTGTTAAGCTGATCACTCTTTGACATTCAGGGGTATATGCAAATTGCCATTACAAAAAATGAAGCAGTAAACTTTGGAAAAATTACTATTTGTCTCATTCTCAATACTTTTGGCCATGACTGTACTTTGAAGCATTATTATTTTTGAAAATAAAGATGCAGAATATTTTGTTATGCCAATCTTCTGATATTTATTAAGAGGAAATTTAGCAACAATTCAAATAATTGAAACATGTCTAAACAGTATTGCAAATTATAAACAGTCACAGACATTGCACTACAAAATTTGGTCCTCATTCAGTGACAACTCTTTTTTGCTTGTCTCTTGTTCTCCTGTTTCAGATTATCTCTTACAATTGTACAACAGTAATCTGCGAGCATTGATGGATTCCATTTTCTTTGATATCTTTTCTCCATACCCACAATATCTTGATGAAATCTCTCACCATGCTAATCACTCACTGTTCTGCAGTTTGGTGGAAAAAAGTCCAGATGCGAATGAAAGAAATGAATCTTTAAGGACATGTTACAGCCAGGATTCTTATATGTTTTGAGGAGATTTTCCACCAAATCTTCAGTTATCTGCTCTTGAGATTCCCCAAAAATTAGGTACCACTAATGCGAATGCTACCCATGCAGCCTTTTACTTGCCCTGCAATAAACCAATAAACTCCTCATCTTGAAGAAGCTTACAAATCTGAGGTCCAATAAAGACTTCTTCCTTTATTTTTGCTTCGCTCAACCTTAGAAATTTATCCAAGAGATATTGCCTTTACAAAGTTATTCATTGATTAATTGATGTGCAATGGTGGTAACTAGTGATGAGCAAGCACTTAAATGCTCGGGTCGAGCAAATCATAGTGCTCGGGTGCTCGACCCGAGTAACAAGCCCAATGTAAGTCAATGGGAAACTCGAGCATTTTTACGGCGCCCCCACCGGAGGTCTGGAGGGGCCTAAAAATTTGTCAAATCGAAGGAAACAGTGCTCAAATTACATGGGAAGAGCATGAGGAAAAATCTCTGACTCCCAGGTAACTGCTGTCAACAATGTTGTCAGAGTATTACAGCACTTTTAAAGACTGACAATAAAACATACAAAAATGAAGCCAAAATGAATTTTCCTGGAAAAAAATGTTAAGAAACAATCTTTCCAGGGTAATGACTTATATAAACTGCTCAAAAAAATAAAGGGAACACTCAAATAACACATCCTAGATCTAAATGAATGAAATATTCTCATTGAATACTTTGTTCTGTACAAAGTTGAATGTGCTGACAACAAAATCACACAAAAATCATCAATGGAAATCAAATTTATTGACCAATCGACGCCAGTATTTGGAGTCACCCTCAAAATTAAAGAGGAAATACACACTACAGGCTGATCCAACTTTGATGTAATGTCCTTTAAACAAGTCAAAATGAGGCTCAGTATTGTGTGTGGCCTCCACGTGCCTGTATGACCTCCCCACAATGCCTGGGCATGCTCCTGATGAGGATGCGGGTGGTCTCCTATGGGATCTCCTCCCAGACCTGGACTAAATCATCCGCCAACTCCTGGACATTCTGTGCTGCAACGTGACATTGGTGGATGGAGCGAGACATGATGTCCCAGATGTGCTCAATCGGATTCAGGTCTGGGGAACGGGTGGCCCAGTCCATAGCTTCAATGCCTTCACCTTTCAGGAACTGCTGACACACTCCAGCCACATGAGGTCTGGCGTTGTCCTGCATTAGGAGGAAACCAGGGCCAACCGCACCAGCATATTGTCTCACAAGGGGTCTGAGGATCTCATCTCGGTACCTAATGGCAGTCAGGCTACCTCTGGCGAGTACATGGAGGGCTGTGCGGCCCTCCAAAGAAACTCCACCTCACACCATTACTGACCAACTGCCAAACCGGTCATGCTGAAGGATGTTGCAGGCAGCAGATCGCTCTCCACGGCGTCTCCAGACTCTGTCACGTCTGTCACATGTGCTCAGTGTGAGCCTGCTTTCAGCTGTGATGAGCACAGGGCGTCAGTGGCAACTTTGCCAATCCTGGTGTTCTGTGGCAAATGCCAAGCATCCTGCACGGTGTTGGGCTGTGAGCACAACCCTCATCTGTGGACTTTGGGCCCTCATACCACCCTCATGGAGTCGATTTCTAACTGTTTGTGCAGACACATGCACATTTGTGGCCTGCTGGAGGTCATTTTTCAGGGCTCTGGCAGTGCTCCTCCTGTTCCTCCTTGCACAAAGGAGGAGGTAGCGGTCCTGCTGCTGGGTTGTTGCCCTCCTATGGCCCCCTCCATGTCTCCTGCTGTACTGGCCTGTCTCCTGGTAGCGCCTCCAGCCTTTGGACACTACGCTGACAGACACAGCAAACCTTCTTGCCACAGCTCGCATTGATGTGCCATCCTGGTTGAGCTGCACTACCTGAGCAACTTCTGTGGGTTGTAGAGTCCGTCTCATGCTACCACGAGTGTGAAAGCACAACCAACATTCAAAAGTGACCAAAACATTAGCCAGAAAGCATTGGTACTGAGTTGTGGTCTGCTGTCCCCACCTGCAG
The DNA here is from genome assembly GCF_046119375.1 of Phyllobates terribilis. Classification (NCBI taxonomy): domain Eukaryota; kingdom Metazoa; phylum Chordata; class Amphibia; order Anura; family Dendrobatidae; genus Phyllobates; species Phyllobates terribilis. The sequence continues at coordinate 506,216,635 of NW_027362762.1, forward strand.
AACCACTCCTTTATTGAGTGTGTCTAGATAATTGCCAATAATTTCCATCTATTGTCTATTCCATTTACACAACAGCATGTGAAATTGATTGTCAATCAGTGTTGCTTCCTAAGTGGACAGTTTGATTTCACAGAAGTTTGATTTACTTGGAGTTATATTCTGTTGTTTAAGTGTTCCCTTTATTTTTTTGAGCAGTGTATAAGGCAAAATAAATAACCAAAAACAAAATTCCTCCTTGGGCTATGTTCACACGTCGAGTTTTTGATGCGTTTTTGCACTTTTGCATTTCTTTCAATGGTGAAAAATACATTTACCATTATAAGTCATTTTAACATTTTACTACCTTATCTAGCAATGTGGTGTTTGAGACATGATCAGACACATCCAGAATGAACACTCATTTCCAGCTGATAATACCATCTAGCACCAGTCCCTATTTTAAAAGCAGCTAACAGCGTTATTAATAGGTAATAGTTTTTTTTTTAGCACAGAGTATAATACAATAATCCCTGAATAAATACCTGTAAGACGCTATCCCAAATGCTATAGGTCACCCGTACACGAATCTCAGATAATAGAGGTAATATAGTACAATAGAAAATAGAATTTAACTGGCTCGAAAGAAGGTTTTTTGGTACGTTGCATCACTAAACTGTGAAAGAATGCAAGAAACCCTGTCTGCTTTCATCAATTTCTAATTACAGATCACCGTTAAAAATTATGAATCGGTCAACGAATGCATGGAAAAAATCTATCAAGTTATAGATTGTTGTAGGGATGTATGTGACCAGAATGAACACTCCTTATCAACTGATAATACCATTAATCTAGCATTATCAATAGGGAATAGATTTTTTATTTCAGCACAAAGTATAATACAATAATCCCTGACTAGATGCCTGTATGACGCTGTCCCTACTACTTTAGGTCACCCGTACAAGAATCTCAGATAAGAGAGGTAATATTGTACACTAAAAAAACATTTTTAACCGGCCCCAAAAAGTTTTTTTTGGACGTGACAACAACAAACTGTGAAGGGACATAAGCAATTCTGCCTGCTTTCATGAATTTGTGAGTAATTATCACAGTTAAAAAATACAAATCGGTCTAGGTGTGCATGGAGATTATCAAGTAATGTACTGTGGAAGAGATGTATTTGATGACAATGAACAACACTCATCTCCAGCTGATGATACCTTGCACCTGTCCCTATTGTAAATGCAGCTAACAGCGGTATCAATAGGGAATAAAATCAATTTTTTTTGCAGCAGTACACAGTATGAGGCAATAATACCTGGCTGGATTTGTGTAATACACTATCTATACTGTGATAGCACATCTGTAAACAAATTTCAGATAAGAGAGGTAATATTGTAGAATATTGAATCGATTTGAATTGGCTTTCCCATTATTAAGGAGTGGGTCTCCTATATTGTTATTGCATATATATTGTACGCACTAAAAACCATCTCTGTCAAAACGCTAGAGGCCAGGACCTTCAAGGCGTAGAGAGACATTTCATGCCAGCTTGGATACCCAATAGTTATAAAGCACAGAGGAATTACGGAGGACGCTGGTATGGTCGGCAAGGTACTCATTAAGCATCTTCCAAAACTTTTCCCTCCTTGTCAGAGTACAGGGCTTGGGCTCTGGTAGGGGCTTAGAAAACTGTCCCAGACCTTTGACAGTGTTCCCCTGACTGCTGCATCGTATTTGTGTCTTCCTTGCCTGTACTCCTTGGTTGTCCAACAAACTGTGTCCTCTGCTGCCAGCATTTTCAGATTGCAATTATTTTAATAATTCTTCAACAAGGGCCTTCGGGTACTGCAACATTTTATTAGACTTCTTTGCCATGGGAAGGAGAGATAGAAATTTCTCCTTGTAGCATCTGTCTAGAAGTGTGATCTACCAGTAATTAGTCTTGGCCTAAATGCATTCAACGTGAGGGTCACGGGAAAGGTAGTGGAACATAAATATAGCCATGTGTGTCAGACTGCCAACAGCCAAAGAAAGAAAGAAATTACAAAGCTTCTTCTATACTTTAAAATGCTAAACATGTACAGTAGACGGATAGCACACGGATGACTTATGGATGCCATCTGTGTGCTGAATACGTTTTTCACAGACCCATAGACTTGTATCTACACTCCCTGACAGAAGTTATGTCGCTTATCCATGTTATGTAAATAAAAGCTTATAACCTGACGTCAAATTCATCCATTGGTTTTATAAATTACTCTTTTGAAAGCTGAAACCCTCCCAAATTTGGTTTAGGTTAAGAAAATAAATTGGCATCAATGATGAAATATTGATCATTTAATGAACACAGAATGGTCAGATTTTGGCAAGACAAAAGTTTTGTTGCCTGGTCATATAATGCACCCAATCCTAGTTTACATCCCCACCAGTGCTCAGTAAAAGATCGGTTAATTGGTGGGTGTGTCTGAAAAGAAACCCAGCACCCCAGACCTTCACTTGAACTGCAACTTGAGCTCTGACAACATGCCAAAAATCCACCCTGCGACCAAAGCCTTGATTATCAAGAGGCTGAAGACCAGATCCACTGCAGAGGTGGCTGGCACCTTTAATGTGTCTCAGCGTCAAGTACAAAGAATTGAAAAAAGATATGAAGAGACTGGAGATGTGCTTGACAAGCCCAGGTCCGGCAGACCCCGCAAGACAACTGCTCAGGAGGAACGTTTGTTGGTGGGAAAATCCAAAGCAAGCCCCTCTTCCACTGCAGCAGAGCTCCAACAGGCCTGGTCACCTCAAGTCCCTGTGTCAACTAGAACAGTTTGTAGGATTCTGTCTCGAAATGGCCTCCATGGTCGAGACAGACATCAGTGCCCAGAAGCCAGCACTAAACAAAAGGCAAATAAAAAAACGTGTGGCATTTGCAAAGTCCCACAGCCTGCTAAACAGATGGAAGCTGGAAAAGTGGCAGAAGATGGATTTCTCTGATGAATCTTCAGTAGAATTACACCACAGCCACCGCAAATACTGCAGGAGACCTACTGGAGCCCGTATGGATACAAAATACACCCAGAAAACAGTTAAATTTGGCGGTGGAAAGATCATGGTCTGGGGTTACATTCAGTATGGGGGTGTGTGAAACATTTGCAAGGTGGAAGGCAATGTCAATAGCCTAAAATATCATGAAGTATTAGCTACCTCTTACATTCCAAATCATAAAAGGGGTCAAATTCTGCAGCAGGATGGTGCTCCATCTCATACATCCATCTCTACAACAAAGTTCCTCCAGGCAGAAAAGATCAAGGTGCTCAAGGACTGGCCAGCCCAGGCACCAGACATGAACATCATTGAGCATGTTTGGGGTAGGATGAAAGCGGAAGCTTGAAAGACAAAACCAAAGAATCTAGATGAACTCTGGGAGGCATGTAAGACTGCATTCTCTGCTATTCCTGATGACTTCATTAATAAATTGTATGAATCATTGTTGAACCGCATGGATGCAGTCCTTCAAGCTCATGGAAGTCACACAAAATATTAAATATGACTCTAATAGCACCACAACCTAATTCACCAATGTTATGCAACATATATTTGTATTTTAAGATAATTATTTGTTTGAATATCACATTACTTTCTGTGGGCGACAAAACTTTTGTCTTGCCAAAATCTGACCATTCTGTGTTCATTAACTGATCAATATTTCAGCATTGATGCCAATTTATTTTCTTAACCTAAACCAAATTTGGGAGGGTTTCAGCTTTCAAAAGATTAATTTATAAAACCAATGGATGAATTTAACATCAGGTTATAAGCTTTTATTTACATAACATGGATAAGCGACATAACTTCTGTCAGGGAGTGTATGCTGCCAATAAAAAACAGATAATGTCTCCATGTGTTTTGCATAGACACACAGTTAGGTTATAATGTGTATCTGTAGGATTCATGAAGAAAATGGACACCACACGTACTGGAAACATGGATGTGTGAAGGAGGACTTATATTTAGGCATCACTTACATTTTTGCTATACTGCAAGTTGACACTGACATGCTAAAGGTCCTAAAGGTCCTAAAGGTGTGCAATATGCGCTCAGTTAATATTATGCTCTACTTGCTGTTTCCAGCGGTCGTCACGTGATCTTTCACATGCGTTTTGCAGACTTGTGGTCATGTGACGACTGACATTCCTTCTACTTCTCTCTTTGTTCTAATTTTCAGTTGAGATAAGCATCAATCGTCACATGACCACAAGTCTGCAAATCGCATGTAGGCGATCACACGATGACCGCTGGAATCAGCAAGTAGAGTGATATCCTAACAGAGTGCCTATTACACACCTTTAGGACTCAGCCTGCCAGTGTCAACTTGCAGATATTAAAATACAGGGGAACAACTGTTAGTCTAGGGCAGCAAAGCAGGGAGAAGCTTCTGGGGAGCAGACTCTTCAGCTAGTCATTATAGTCGCTGGACGTATATTACATGTATGTTTATCTGAAAAGCGGCAGCATCAGAGTAAAACATACACAACTGAAATAAATGTGATGGCTCTGTCACCACTGTGGATGTAATGTGGAGGACTTGTAACGGCTCTGTCACCACTGTGGATGCAATGTGGGGGACATGTGATGGCTCTGTCACCACTATGGATGTAATGGGGGGACATGTGATGGCTCTGTCACCACTGTGGATGTAATGTGGGGGACATGTAATGGCTCTGTCACCACTGTGGATGTAATGTGGGGGACATGTGACGGCTCTGTCACCACTATGGATGTAATGTGGGGGACATGTGACAGCTCTGTCACCAATCGGATGTAATGTGGGGACATGTGATGTCTCTGTCACCATTGTGGATGTAATGTGGGGGACATGTAATGGCTCTGTCACCACTGTGGATGTAATGTGCGAGTCATGTAATGGCTTTGTCACCACCGTGGATGTATTGTGGGGGACATGGAGCTCTATCACCATTGTGGATGTGATGTGTATATGATTGGTGCCGCAGTTCTACAGACGAGAGGATGAGGATCACTGCTCTGTCACTCCCAATGCTGGAATGAATGACAGAGTGTCAGTGCTGGGGCAGATCACTAACAGCCAATGAGTGTACATTGGGCGGGCAGAGGGTAGGGCTGAACACTGAGGCAGGGGGCAGGGCTACCTCTGGCTGTAAGCTTAGAAAAAAAGCCCAGAGAGCTACCTGGTCTGGAGAGCTGCATGTAAACAAATTGGATGCAGGAATGAGGTGAAATTCAGGTGGAACGAAAGGTGGAAACAAAAATCTAAATTTATTTGGCTGTTATATATGACAATACAGCACAGATTAGCTTAAAAAAAATGGATTTTGGGGTCGGACAACCTCTTTAAAGTGCAACTGCTATGGTGGTTAACATTTCAGAATAAGCTGTCATGTGTGTACAGGAGAAATAACACAATTTCTGGCTATTATATATCTTTTCTTCTGCATTTTTACAAGTTTTCCCTCTGTATACTAAAAGAATCAGCATTTGTTTGTGTTTTCTGTCTTTTTATTTCTCCAACTTCTCATTTTACATTGCATGATTCAATTGTATGTTTTAACGAGCTTGCTATGTTTCCGAACAGGACCTATATGCGCTGGACCTGGAACCATATCGTTACTCTGGAGTGAATCTTACTGGTTTCCGGATTCTGAATGTGGATAATCCTTATGTGAGCACCATAGTCGATAAGTGGTCAATGGAACGTCTACAAGCCCCACCAAAGCCAGAGACTGGTCTTCTTGATGGAATAATGACGGTACGGACAACAAAGTCAGAGAACAAGACTGTACTCAATGACCAAATGGTGACAGATATATAATGTGGCAGATTTTTTTTATCAATTAAATCTGTAATTTATACCAAACATTGGGTTAACACGGTTGCATGGGGTGTTTGATTTTTTGAAGGGGTCCGTCACAGTGTGCACTAATTTTGTTTTTATAACAAAAGTATGGCCCCATTTACAAGCATTTTAAAAACTGATTTACAAAAAAAAAATCCAAAAATGTTGTTTTCAATAAAAATATTTTTTTTCTTAATTATAGAATTTTTATAAATAACTTGTGTATTATACTAGGGATGAAAAGAAGAAAAAAGCAAGCTTTGTAAAGCATAGAACCCCCCATTTCCAGTTGCCTTTGGAAACTAACTTTTCTGTGACAATTACAATAATATATGTTTTATAGAGTGACATAAAGGAAATGTGTACATTAAACTTGCGTGCAATTTGTCCAGAAATAAAATGTAATCTATAGGAAAAATGGAAGTTCGAAGACCAATTTATAGGATAAATATCCTTTTTTTTCTGGATCACCCATTAACGTATGTTGGAGAAAGGTAGGCAGTTACAGTACTTGCTTACATTGGGCATTATGGATGCTGGATAGTACAACAAAAATGGTTCTCTTGTGTTAACTAAGGTAACCTTTGTATACTCTGTACATTTAGAAATTGAGAATACTTTGTTACATTTGGAAGAGAGCAAATATGTTTTCATAGCACTGTATTAGAAATTGATTATACAGTTGAGATTTTAGTTTCCACAATGTCCTAGGAGAGTCGTTAAGGACAGTAAACATTTAGGTTGATTTGATATTGATTTTATTTATTTTCTGCTCATTATAGGAAGATGGAGGAAGCTTAGAAAACAAGAATAGAGGAAGACATTATTTGTCTCTATGATTATCTTAACACCCCCATAAATATTGAAATTATTGGCATTGCGCTGTTCAATTTTCTGAGACCTGACACAGGAGAATTGAAGCCAATATACACATCCTTTTCCCAAGCTATAAATGATTTCCTCATCTATCTATCTATCTATGAGTTGTAGTCTTGTAGCCCAAGAGAGGCAAGTAGGCAGAGTAGTACCCATCAGATGGGAGGTCACCTTGCAGCGGTTGATGGGCACACATGAATTGGCCAATTTATGCGCTAAGAACCTCCGTTTTTTGTAAGTAAAGTTCATTGAGTAATAACACAGTTTAAATCAAACGTTTTTATTGTCTTTATGTATTTTGGCTATAATTGAGTGCTGCTGCGCTTTTTTTTATCTATCTATCTATCACTTACTTATATCTATTATCTATATATCTATCAATTATTTATCTATTATCTATCTATATATCTATCTATATATTGTATCTATCATCTGTCTATCTAATATCTATCTTTTTATCATCTATCTGTCTGTCTATCTGTCCATCTATCTATTTATCTATCTATCTATCTATCTATCACCTACTTATATCTATCTATTATCTATCATCTATGTATCTATCTATTATCTATGTATTATCTATCTATATACTGTATGTATCATCTATATATCTATATTATCTATCATCCATTTATCTATTCATATATCTAACTATTGTCTATCTATCAATCTGTTGGTCTATCTAATATCTATCTATCATTAATCTATCTATTATCTATCTATTATCTATCAGTCTATCTATCAATCTATCTATCTATCTATTATCTATCTATTATCTATTCTCTATCTACAGTTGAAACCAAAAGTTTACATACACTATGTAAAAACACAATTTTTGCCATATATTTTATTCATATTGATTAAGTATACTGTATTATCCAGGAATGTGTAACATCTTTTATCAAACTGTATACTGGTCTATGTAACTTGCAGGTGTTATTAGAAATGATGTGGCTTTCAAGATGGATAGAAAATAGATAGACAGACAAATAGATAGATACAGTTGAAACTAGAAGTTTACATACACTATATAAAAAGACACATATGCATGTTTTTCTCAATATCTGACATGAAATCAGAATAAACCTTTCCCGTTTTAGGTCAATTAGGATTACCATAATGTTTAATATTTGTGAAATGCCGGAATAATGAGAGAGAATGATTTAAGACATTTTTATTACTTACTGCAAAGTCAAGAGTTTACATACACTAAGATTACTATGCCTTTAAACAATTCTGAACTGCCCATATGATTATGTCATGTGTTTGGAAGCTTCTGATAGTTTTTTTTCACAACATCTGAGTTAATTCGAGACACACCTGTGGATGTATTTTAATGCACACCTGAAACACACTGCTTCTTTGCGTAGCATCATGGGAAAGTCTAAAGAAATCAGCCAAAATATCAGGAAGAGAATTGTGGACTTGCACAAGTCTGGCTCATCCTTGGCTATAATTTCAAGATACTTGAAGGTGCCTCGTTCATCTGTACAAACAAATATACATAAGTAAAAGCAAAATGGGTATGTCTAGCCAACATACCACTCAGGAAGGAGACTGGTTCTATGTCACAGAGATGAAAGTGCTTTGGTCCGACATGTGCATAGCAACCCAACGACAAAAGCAAAAGACCTTGTGAAGATGATGACGACAGCTGGTAAGATTGTGTCAATGTCCACAGTGAAACGTGTACTGTATCAACATGGGCTGAAAGGCCACTCTGCCAGGAAGAAGCCATTACTCCAAAAGAAACATAAAAAAGATAGATTAATGTTTGCAAATGCACACAGGAACACAGACCTTAATTTTTGGAGATATGTCCTGTGGCCTGATGAAACAAAAATTGAACATTTTGGGCATAATGACCATCGTTACGTTTGGAGGAAAAAGAGAGAAGCTTGGAAGCCTATGAACACATCCCAACTGTGAAACACAGGAGTGGCAGCATCATGTTGTGGAGTTGTTTTGCTGTAGGAGGGACTGGTGCACTTCACTAAATAGATGGCATCATGAGAAAAGAAGATTATGTGGCAATACTGAAGCTACATCTCAAGACATCAGCCAGGAAGTTAAAGCTTGGGCGGAAATGGGTCTTCCAAATGGACAATGACCTGAAGCACACTGCCAAAATGGTAACAAACTGGCTTAAGGATAACAAAGTCAATGTTTTGGAGTGGCCATCACAGAGCCCTGATCTCAATCCTTTTGAAAATTTATGGGCAAAGCTTAAAAGGCAGGTACGAGAAAGGTGACCTACAAACCGGGATCAGTTACACCAGTTTTGTCAGGAGGATGAGCCCAAATTCCGACCAACTATTGTGAGAAGCTTGTGGAAGGAGATCCGAAACGTTCGACCCAAGTCATTCAGTTTAAGGGAAATGGTACCAAATACTAATGAAATGTATGTAAACTTTTGACTTTGCAGTAAGTAATAAAAATGCCTTAAAACATTCTCTCTCTCTCATTATTCTGCCATTTGGCATGTATTAAACATTATGGTAATCCTAATTGACCTAAAATGGGAAAGGTTTATTCTGATTTCATGTCAGATATTGAGAAAAACATGCATATTTGTTTTTTTATATAGTGTATATAAACTTCTAGTTTCAACTGTATCTATTTGTCTATCTATTTTCTATACAACTTGAAATCGACATAATTTCTAATAACACGTGCAAGTGACATTGACCAGTATACAGTTTGGTAAAATATGTTACACATTCCAGGATAATACAGCACACGTAATCAATATAAATAAAGGATATATCAAAAATTTACATTTGTCGATCTTTTAAAGGGAGTTTGTCACCAGGATGGGTCACCTAATCTGAGAGCAAAATAACATAGGAGCAGAGACCCTTATTCCAGCGATGTATCACTTACTTAGCTACTTAGTGAAGTTTTTTGAACATCCCTGACCAGAGCATATCAATGGAGGACTACTTGGCCTACTGCCAGGTAGTCCTACCACCTCCCCAACACTTATTGGCAATTTTCTGCTTATACATAGTATGCTTAGAAATCTACCGGAAAGCTGTGGGTGGGGTTATACAGAACTCAGCATTCAGAGAATTGTTAAATCTGCAGCAGATAAAGCAGCTTTTTATCAAAACTGCAGCAACCAGTAAAGTGAGTGCCCATACATCATGGTGCATTCAGATAGAAAAACCTGGTGACAGATTACCTTTTAAGGGGTTGTCCTATCAAAATAAGGAACTGTTTTTTAATTTTATTGTCTATTACTCATTACTCAGGTTACCAATAACTGCTGGTCTCCTAAGCACAAAGTGCAGTGTTTACAAACTCTTTGCTATGGAGTTTGTAAGCGTTGCTCTGAAGTTGGCTGAATCCCTGGATCTGGCCAGCTGCAATGTCACTGCACTCATCTGATGTAGTAGAGGCAAACCCACCTCTTCTTGATGCATTCAAGAGCCCACAGCTTGGTACAGTGGTGCAAACACCCTGCTGGTCAGAACTGTCAATCAGTCAGGAGAACACTGCCTCCTAGCTAGCAGGAAACAAGAGTTTGAGGAGTTGCATGTTCCAGTTTAACAAAATGAAACTATCCATTTCTAGAGTAATCTAGTAGCATGAAAACCAGTAACATATGTCAAGAAACAAACAGTACTCACCTCCTTTATTCCTCCTCAATTCATGCTCTAGTGGTCCTCTTGGTCTTGAGTTTTAAGCAGTCAGTATGTAACCGCTGCAGCCAATCATGTGTTGTACGAATATTATCAAGGTTCAGCACTCAGTGGGAATGCCAGGAAATTATAAAATCTGATTACTGCCTTTGAAACAAAGACATGCTATCCACTTAAAGCAAAGACCAGGAAATCCACTAGACCATCAGAGCTGCATCAGTGGGGGAATGAAGATGTGAGTACTTTTTCTGCTTTAGAGCATTTGCTACTATTTTTATTATTTTTTATTTTATTTTTTTAAACAGAATATCACTTTTAATCTAAGGAGCAAGTCTGAATTTAAGGGAAAAATATTGACAGTATTATAATATAAACTGCCTATATTTCATCACAGTTATAGCTCGATGGTAGGCATTAAAACTTTCAAAATAGGATTTTACAGTCATTCTAACCTGAGTTTTTTAAAGCAAATAGTCCAGTCTTATCAGGTCTAATTCAATGTAATAATATATACATTTTCTATTGCGAAATCTGGTGATAGATCCACTTTAAATCATAAAAGTAAAAAATGCATACTATATAATATGTTAGTAAAATGGAAGCTACACTGACATATGTAAAGCTCAAACATACTGCATGCAGAATTTTTATTGAACTATTGTGGCATTCTGTACATACTTTATTTAAGTGTCAAGAACAAGAAAACTAAATTAGTAAAATCTGAATATATGAAATTGGAAGCTGAACTTTACCCAGTGATGGTAAAATATCACTGCTTTTCTTTCCCTTTTTTAAAAACTTAAACAGTTTTTTCTCCTGTGTTTAGTTTTTTACCGTTGTTCATTTTGTTAGACATTATTGTCACCCCGTAATTTTTCTCCAGCTATTTCTTCCCTTCCTGACATCATTCTGTGACCCTATGTATTTTACAAGTATCTTTTGCTCTTGGAGAACTCCAGACATGCAATTTTCTGCGTAGCCTGTGGTTGTATCTCTGGAGTGAGCTCCACCTCTAATCACAACCTCTTCAGAGTCCAGATGCCACTAGCCTCCAGTGTTGTTCATCATCTGCTCCTGCAGTAAGGAGGTCACGTATACACTCTGTGGATGATACATTGGCAGCTTCAGAGGTTCCAGGTCATTGGGCCAATGTGCTGCGGCAGTTTTGGATCAGGTTCAGAAATGGCACGATCTCCCATTCTAATTTTGTTTCTTTGAAATAGCGTTTATCTTTCAAAAATTGAGGTAGTTTACTCGAGAAAGTAACTTTTTCTTACTTAAATCACATTTCTCTAAATTTTACCAAATGCCTAAACTATGAATCTTCAAAACGTATGCTTCAAAAGCCTAATAAAAGTATAAACAATTAATTAAAATGACTAATACATTAACTAAACAAAGAAATAAGATGGAATTAAGAGACCACATATGAAATAGTCTAGGCTTTTGTGACATTTCAGACAAAATATAAAAGGCAATAAAAATATTTCAGGCCTAAGAAGTAAATTGTAGCTTATCCCCTTTACCCTCCAAGGTGGTTTGCACGTTAATGACAGGGCCAATTTTTACAATTCTGACCACTGTCACTTTATGAAGTGATTACTCTGGAGCGCTTCAACGGGTCCCCCTGATTCTGAGAGTGTTTTTTCGTGACATATTGTACTTCATGACTGTGGTAAAATTTCTTCGATATCACTTGCGTTTATTTGTGAAAAAAATGGAAATTTGGCAAAAATTGTGAAAATTTTGCAATTTTCAAAATTTTAATTTTTATGCCCTTAAATCAGAGAGATATGTCACATAAAATAGTTAATAAATAACATTTCCCACATGTCTACTTTACATCAGCACAACTTTGGAACCAACATTTTTTTTATTAGGGAGCTATAAGGGTTAAAAGTTGACCAGCGATTTCTCATTTTTCCAACAAAATTTACAAAACCATTTTTTTAGGGACCACATCACATTTGAAGTCATTTTAAGGGGTCTTTATTAGTGATGAGCGAGCATACTCGCAAGTACTCAGTACTGGCCCAAGCATCTCAGTACTCGAGATGCTCGGAGCTCGCCGAGTACTTGCGAGATGCTCGGCCGGATGCTCAGGTCCCCTCCCTGCATGTTTGACGCTCTTTAGAGAGCCAATCAACATGTAGGGATTGCCTGCCACTCAGTGTAATACCCCAGCCACGGTGGTTGTGGCATTACAGTGATTGGCTGGCAACACAGTGTCATCAGGTCTATATCAGACCTGGCGCCGCTGTGCTCGTCAGTCTACTCTGCAATCAGGCAGTGTAGGGGGAGGTGCTGCTGAGCTAGGGAGAGATTTGGTTGTATATTAGGTAGTGTAAGGAGAAGACAAGTACATTACACATATCCATCTCAACAAACAGTCCTTCTGAGGACTAATCCATCTGCAGAGATATCAGGCAGGCAGTGTATATAGGCAGGCAGGCAGTGTATATAGCATACTGCAGTGCATATAGCACAAGAATCTCCATTCCACTTCTGCCTTCTGCTGCTGTTATATATTTGTAGACAAAGGCCCAAGTCTCAGGGGCCAGGAATATTTTTTTTTTATCTTAATCCTCATTATTTGCTTATAAAGCAATCCAGAGAACACGTTTTTCTGCACCATTTGCTTGTTGGCACTGCAGAATACAGCCAGGTCCTTTCCATATAACAGCGCTAAAAATCCAGCTATTTAAAACTGTGGTTTGTCCATCACACGGATCACATATAATTGAGCTGAAAATGCTTCCATTTTTGGCCTCCATTCAAATATTTTTCAGTGTGTCAGCAAAGTTTTTGGCACCGGTTTGCTGTTCAAAATAGTTACCTACAGGCCAGGTATTTAAAACTGTGGTTTCTCCATCACACGCATTAAATATAAGTTCGCTCCAAATTCAGGCATTTGTAGTGAGTGTGGAAGATATTGTCCTCTATTTAAAATAAGCAAGGCACGTGGCAAGGGACGGGGAACTGGACGTGATGGTGATGGTGCATGCAGAAGCCGAGGCCAAGGCCGTGGGTTAGCTGAAATTGTGCCAAAACAAACACCCACATCTTCTCGCCCGACTTTCCTGTCCCAATTCCTACGGGATCGAAGCACACCACTATTGAACACAGAGCAGTGTCAAAAGGTTTTTGGTTGGACAGCGGATAATGCTTCCAGTCTTTTAGCCACCACCACCACCACCACCCTGTCTTCCACACAGTCAATTCTCAGTAGACGTGAGTCTTGACCGCATATTCCTCACCCTGATCTTCCTTCCTCCCACCATGCCGAGTGCCTGGAGACAACTGATCCCACACTTGGACACTCTGAAGAGCTGTTCACTCTTCCATTTATAGATTCGGGCCTCTCGTACGGTCCACTTAAAGCGGGGCAAGAGGAGATCGCATGTAGCAATGCCCAAATATTTGAGCAGCCACGGTCACATGAAGGCAACGGTGGGAAAGTATCACAAGGGGTGGACAATGATGAGACACAATTGTCAGAAAGTCAGGAGGAGGACCAGGGTGCGGAAGTGGAAGACGAGGTGGTGGATGATATAGTAACAGACCCAACCTGGCAGTAGGACATGCAGAGCGAAGACAGCAGCACACAGGATGAGAGAGGCAGAACACCCCAACAGTCAGGAAGAAACAGTGCGGTGGCCGTAGACAAAAGACAGGCAAACATTTACCATAACACCAACACGAAGGAAGTACAACTGTAAGATCTTCCCGAGTCTGGTTGTTTTTTAAAGACTCTGCCGATAACCCCAAAAAGGCCATTGCACCACCTGCCAGGCCAGCATCAGCAGGGGTGGCAAAACGACCAGCCTGACCACCACCAGCATGATCGGGCACATGGCAGCAAAGCACCCAAATTTGTGGGCAGAACCCCAGGGTCCAGGAACAGTGTCTGTGGGTGGCACCATTGCTTCTTCCGCTGTTGTTCACGCAAGCCAATCCACTGTCCATGGTGCATGCAAAGATGCCTCCTGCCCTGCACCTGTCATTGCACACTCTCAAGTAGCAGCATCAGGAAGCACATCCACGTCCTTGTCCCAGTGCAGTGTTCAGTTGTCCATACCCCAGTCTTTGGAACGCAATCGCAAATACGCAGTCAACGCCCCACAGGCCACACTACTGAATTCCCACATTTCTTGCACTCAAAATGTTGCCTTTTATGCTTGTGGAGATGGATGAATTCCCAACCTGATGGAGGAGGCCGTCCCTCGGTACTCGGTCCCCAGCTGCCACTATTTCTCCCGGTGTGCCATCCCCGCATTACACAAGCACGTGTCCCAAAACATTAGCTGTGCCCTCAACAATGCAGTTACCAGGAAAGTCCACCTAACCACGGACACGTGGACAAGTGCTTGTGGGCAGGGATGGTACATCTCGCTGATGGCACACTGGGTTAACATAGTGGAAGCCAGGACCCAGTCGGACCTTGGGATGGAACACGTCATCCCGACGCCGAGAATGGCGGGCCCTAGGTCAATCAGGGTTGCCCCCACAGTCTACAGCTACTGCAACTCATCCTCCTCAACCTCCTCCTCCTCTTCAGCCTCCGTCTCTGAAATAACCACATCAGTCACAAGCTGGAAGCACTGCAGCACTACCTCAGCCAAGTGGCAACAGACTATGCTGAAGCTAATATGCTTAGTGAAAAAACGCACAATGCTGAGAGTTGTGGACAGTTCTGAAAAAGCAGGCAGATCTGTGGCTCACACCGCTGAACCTACAGCCAGGCATGGTCGTGTGTGACAATGGCAGGAACCTGGTGGCGGCTCTGAGGCGAGGCGAGCTCACACACGTACCATGCCTGTCCCATGTGCTTAACCTCGTGGTTCAGCGGTTTCTCAAATCCTACCGGGAGCTGCCAGGTCTGCTTGTTAAAGTATGTCACCTGTGTGCCCATTTTAGAAAGTCACCTTCAGCTTCTGCCGCCATTGCCGTGTTTCAGCAGCGATTGCAGCTTCTGGCTCACAGACTGGTGTATGATGTCCGAACGCTTTGGAACTCTACACTGCAGATGTTGGGAAGGATTTTTGAGCAGAGGAGGGCAGTTGTTGAGTACCAGCATCAACAAGGCCGTCGGTATTCAGTTCAGACTCCATACATAAGACCTCAGGAGTGGACATGGATATCAGACATATGTACCATCCTCCAAAACTTTGAGGACTCCACCAAGATGGTGAGCGGCGATGATACCATAATTAGCATCACCATCCCGCTTCTCTGTCTTCTGAAATGCTCTCTGCTCACAGTCAAACAGGATGCATTGCAGGCGGAGCATGATGAGATGGAGCAAGGAACCATACAGTGTGATTACACACAGCGTAGCCTCATCTCATCCCAACGTGGATTGGGTGACTATGAGGATTAGGAGGAGGAAGAACAGGAGCTAGTTTCATGTACTATAGACGGTACTATCTGCACAGCTGTCATACAGTCTGTTCAGCGTGGATGGCCAGGGGACAGAGAGGAGGAGGAGAGCATGGTCAGTCATCCTCTTGGTGAGGACACGGAAGTCTTGCTTGTTAGTAGTCTGGCACGCATGGCTGAGTTTATGTTATGCTGCCTTTCCCATGACCCTTGCGTTTTCAAAATTTTGGGTGACAGTCATTACTGGTTGGTGACACTTCTAGACCCTCGCTACAAGGAGAATTTTATATCTCTTATTCCTGAGGTAACAGAAGGCCCTTGTTGCGGAACTATTAAAAAAATTCCCATCTGAAAACGCTGGCAGAGGCAGGGGAACACTTTCAAAGTCCTAGGAGAATTTTCTCAGCCCCTCCCATCGCAGAAGCCCTGAGGCGCGGGGTACTGTCACAAGGAGTGCAAAGTTTGGGAAAATGCTGAGGGAGTACCTTGCCGACCGTACCACCGTCCTCCGTGATACCTCTGTGCCTGGATTGGGCCAGACTTCTCAACACCACCGAATGATAGCAGCGTAACATAAACTCAAATCCAGTTTAATTTTTTGGGAGGTGTATTTCCATGCACCTCTTCAAACCCACACATGGGCATACGCTTCCTGATTTTGTCTATTTGCTCTTGTCCTCCTCTTTCTCCTCATCCTCCACCACCATATCACCTGGGTGACCATTGTCTGTGATGCAACAACCACATAATTTTTTTAAAGGGTGTTTATGATACCCATAAAAAATTTTTTTTATACAGTATGTTCATGTATAGCCCCCAGGGATAAATGTTTGTCAGCCCATACATTTAGTGCATGGGCATTCCAATTATAGGAGACCCGCCCCTTTCTAATGGGAACATTTTTTTATGAGGCCCTCCTCTATGTCTATTCCAAGTGGCATTGGAGTGCCTTCCAATTTTTGGCAGCTCTTGCATTCACTGCATAGGCAAATACAATGGGAGACCCACTTCCTAATAATGGGAACATTGTTATAAGGAGGCCCTCTGACCTTCATGTCTCTTACAAGGGGCATTGGAGTGCCTCCAAATTTTTGGAAACCCTTGCATTCACTGCATAGGCAAACACAATTGGAGACCTACTTCCTAATAGTGGGAACATTGTTTTCATGAGGCCCTCTGACCTCCACGTCTCTTCCAAGGGGCATTGGAGTGCCTCCAAATTTTTGCAACCCTTGCATTCACTGCATAGGCAAACACAATGGGAGACCCACTTCCTAATAATGGGAACATTGTTTTCAGGAGGCCCTCCTCTAAGTCTCTTCAAAGGGGTATTGGAGTGCATCCAAATTTTCAAAGTGGTATTGGGGTACGTCCAAATCTTGGGCAGCCCTGCCACTCACTGCATACGCAATAACAGTATAGGAGACCCACTCTTTAGTAATGGGAACAATAAAACATAAACGGCTGATGGCTCTCTAAGAATAGTGAGGGCCGACTGCTGGCCCTTTAAAATAGTAAAGGTCGCCTGATGGCCCTATGAAAATAGGCTTACAGAGTCCCTCCTTCATAAATGAAACATGATGTGTCTGATGATATCTCACACACCACATGGCCAGATAAGGTTGTAAAATGTTAAAATGACATTTCCTGGTGAATGGTGTTGTCACGGTTGAAAGCAATGCAAAAGTGAAAAACGCATCAAAAATGCTACATGTGAACATAGCCCAAGGTGTGGAGGAGCATTTTGTTTTTGGTTATTTACTTTGCTTTATATACAAGTCATTACCCTGGAAAGGATGTTCCTCAACATATTTCCCAGGAAAATCCATTTTGTTTTCATTTTTATTTGTTTTATTGTGAGTTCGTACCTCTGACAACATTGTTGACAGAAGTGACCTGGGAGTCAGAAATGCTTCCAGGGGTCTTCCCTGTGCTATCCCCATGTTATTTGAGCACTGTTCCCATTGATTTGGCCAATTTTTAGGCCCTCTGCAAACTCCTGGGGGGAGCCGTCTGAAAAATGCTCGAGTTTCCCATAGACTTACATTGGGCTCGTTGCTCAGGTCGAGCACCCGAGTATTCCAATTTGCTCGACCCAAGCAACGAGTACCCGAGCATTTTAGTGCTCGCTCATCACTAGTCTTTATGACAGAAAATACCCAAAAGTGACACCATTCTTAAAACTGCACCCCTTAAGGTGCTCAAAACCACATTCAAAAACTTTATTAACCCTTCTGGTGCTTCACAGGAAGTTTTGGAATGTGGAAGAAAAAAATTAACATTTAACTTTTTTCACAAAAAAAATGGACCCTAAAATTTGTTGTATAATTTCCCCTGTGCACGCAGATACCCCATATGTGGGGAAAAAACAATGTTTGGGCACACGGCAGGGAAGGAGCGCCATTTGACTTTTTGAATGTAAAATTTGCTTGAATAATTAGCGGATGCCATGTTGCGTTTGGGGAGCCGCTGATGTGACTAAAAAGTGGAAACCCCAAAAAAGTGACACGATTTTGGAAACTAGACCCCTCAGGGAACTTATCTAGATGTGTGGTGAGCATGTTGAACCCCCAGGTGCTTCACAGAAGTTTATACCATTGAGCCGTAAAAATAAAATTTTCACATTTTTCCCACAAAAATGTTTTTCAGCCCCCAATTTTGCATTTTCATAAGGGTAACAGGAGAAATTGCACCATGCAGTTTGTTGTGCAATTCTTCCTGAGCACGCCGATAGCCCATATGTGGGGGAAAACCACTGTTTGGGTATACGTCAGGGTTCGGAAGGGAAGGAGCACCATTTGACTTTTTGAATGTAAAATTTGCTTGAATAATGAGCGGATGTGCCCCTGATGTGCCTAAACAGTAGAAATTCCCCACAAGTGACACTATTTTGGAAACTAGACCCCTCAGGGAAATTACCTAGATGTGTGGTGAACACCCTAAACCCCCAAGTGCTTTACAGAAGTTTATAACATGGAGCCATGAAAATAAAAAAATCTACCTTTTTCCACAAAAATGATGTTTTAGCCCCAATTTTTTTACTTTTGCAAGCGTAAGAGGAGAAAATGGACCCCAAAAACTTTTGTGCAATTTCCCCTGAGTACGCCAATACCCCATATGTGGGGAAAATACAGTGTTTGGGCGCACGGCAGAGTTCAGAAGGGAAGGAGCACTGTGTGACTTTTTGAACGCAAAATTGGCTGGAATATAGAGCGGATGCCATGTCGCGTTTGGAGAGCCCCTGATGTGCCTAAATAGTGGAAACCCCCCACAAGTGACCCTATTTTGGAAACTATACCCCTCAAGGATTTTATCAAAGGGTATAGTGAACATTTTGAACCCAGAGGTACGACACAGAATTTAATAACATTAGGTTATCATATTGAATAAGTTGTCATTAGTCTTGAGTGCAAGTGCTCGCTACTTGAGTTTGCATCGGATACTCTGGTATGCACTATGTACTGCGCATGCTCGAGTGACATGCTCAAGTCCCCACCCGCATGTTTCACGGTTATTAGACACCCAAAAAAAAAACATGTGGGGATCGCTCGTGCATGGCAGGCAATCTCTGCGAGTTTTTTTTGCCCGCGAATCATATGGGGCAGAGACTCGAGCATTTCACTTGAGCACCTGCGATACTCAGTGCATATCCGAGAACCCGATGCAAACTCAAGTAGCGAGCACTTGCGCTCAACACTAGTTGCAAAATCCCAACCCTAACCCCAACCCTAATACATCAACAACCCTAATACAGCCCCAACCCTAATACACCCAAGCCCTAGCCCAACCCTAACCCTAGCCCAACACTAACCCTAACCCTTATCCTAAGCCCAACCCCAACCCTAACCCTAGCCCAACCCTAAACCTAATCCCAACCGCAACCCTAACCCTAGCCCAACCCTAACCCCAACCCTAAACCTAGCCCAACCCTAACCCCAACCCTAACCCTAGTCCAACCCTAACTCTAACCCCAACCCCAACCCTAGCCCAACACTAGCCCAACCGTAGCCCAACACTAACCCTAGCCCAATCCTAACCCTAGCCCAACCCTAACCCTAACCCCAACCCCAACCCTAACCCTATATCAACACTAGCCCAACCCTAGCCCAACCCTAACCCTAACCCAAACCTTAACCCTAGCACAACCCTAACCCAAACCCTAGAGTTTATTTTTTAAGCCGTTCCTCGTGCGGTATAAGTGATTAGATGACTTTATTCTTCGGGTCGGCGCTATTACAGTGATACCAGATTCATATCGTGTTTTTATGATTGACAGCTCTCACACACGAAAATACGTATTTTTTTGTAAAATCTAGTTTTTGCATCGCCATATTTTGAGAGATATAATTGTAACATATTTTAGCCGACAGAGTCATGTGATGGCTTGTATTTTGCAGGATGAGTTAACGTTTTTATTGGTGTCATTTTCAGGCACGTGACATTTTTTGATAGCTTTCTATTCTGATTTTTGGGAGGCAGAATAACCAAAAACCAACAATTCAGGAATTGTATTTTTTTTATGTTTTTATTCTGTTCCTCGTGTGGTAAAATTGAAAGGTAGCTTTATTCTTCGGGTTAGTAAGTTTACAGCTGTACCCATTTATATCGTTTTTCTATGTTTTGTTGCTTTTACACAATAAAAGCTATTTTATAGAAAATATTTTTGCATCGCTTTATTTTGAGAGCTATAACTTTTTTATTTTTCGGCTGATGGAGCTGTATGGTGGCTTGTTTTTTGCGGGACAAGATGACGTTTTCAGCGGTATCCTTTTTATTTATATTTGTCTTTTTGATCGCGTGTTATTCCATTTTTTGTTTGGCGGTATGATGATAAAGCATTGTTTTTTGCCTAGTTTTTTATTTATTTTTTTACCGTGTTCACTAAAGGGGTTAACCAGTGCAACAGTTTTATAGGTCAGGTCATTCTGGATGCGGCGATATCAAATATGTGTACTTTTATTGTTTTTTTTTATTTTTTCATAACAATATTTATTCATTGGTACATTATATTTTTATTTTTGGGGATTATTTTATTCCTTTTTTTCAATTATTTTTTCATTTTTTAACACTTTTTTAACTTTTATTCTTTTTCCCACTATGGGAGTTTCACTTTTTTTATTTTGATTGCCTGTATAGCATAGGGATGGAGCACCATCCCTGTGCTATACAGGCTGTCAGCGCTGCAGATGCAGAAGATACTTTGGTCATGCACTGCGCATGACCAAAGTATCTTCCATCTGGTCGTCATGGCAACATCTAGGGAGCCGCAGCAGACAGTGTTGGACGCCGGCAGGAGAAGTGAGTATCGCGATTATCTCCCCTTGCCACAGCAATGCTGCGATTGACTTTATGTGGACCGCTCCCTGCACATAGTATCGGGTGTCAGCTGTGATAATCAGCTGACACCCGGCAGCGATTGCACCCGCACAGCCTGTGTGCGGGCGTGATCGCAATTACGTACTATTCCGTACCGAGCTCTTAGGTCCCAGGGAGCAGATATGTATTAGTACGTCTTGGGCTTTAAGGGGTTAAACGAGATGTCCGCTCTAAACCGGCACTCGTTGTGACTGCAGACTTATGAATTCCCCCAGCGCATGCACTGTGTGTTGCAGGGATCGCTGGTTTCTGAGGCGAGTCTGGAGGGTATGTATGTGATATGCACACTCCTGGCCAGAGCGCGCCTAATGGTTGCGAACTCACTCCATATAGTTGTATGTAGCGAGGTCGTGCCCTGTAGTCGGCCATGCCCATTTGATGGCAGCATCACTAGACGGGGCACGGCTTCCCTCTATACAAGTGTATGGAGAGCGAGGCCGCACCTACTGGCCGGGCTATGTATATACCCTCCGGTCCCGGGTCAGAAACTGGTGAATACCCCTAGCGCACAGTGTGTGCACTGAGGGGATTCATAAGTCTGCAGTCACACAGTGCATGCACTGATGGTATTCATAAGTCTGCAGTCACATAGTGCATGCACTGAGGGGATTCATAAGTCTGCAGTCACACAGTGCATGCAATGATGAGATTCAAAAGCCTGCAGACACACAGTGCATGCACTGAGGGGATTCATAAGTCTGCAGTCACACAATGCATGCACTGATGAGATTCATAAGTCTGCAGTCACACATTGCATGCACTAAGGGGATTTATAAGTCTGCAGTCACACAGTGCATGCACTGATGAGATTCATAAGTTTGCAGTCACACAGTGTATGCACTGATTAGATTAATAAGTCTGCAGTCACAAAGTGCATGCACTGAGGGGATTCATAAGTCTGCAGTCACACAGTGCGTGCACTGAGGGGATTCATAAGTCTGCAGTCACACAGTGCATGCACTGAGGGGATTAATAAGTCTGCAGTCACATAGTGCATGCACTGAGGGGATTCATAAGTCTGCAGTCACACAGTGCATGCACTGATGAGATTCATAAGTTTGCAGTCACACAGTGCATGCACTGAGGGGATTCATAAGTCTGCAGTCACACAGTGCATGCACTGAGTAGATTCATAAGTCTGCAGTGACACAGTGCATGCACTGAGGGGATTCATAAGTCTGCAGTCACACAGTGCATGCACTGATGAGATTCATAAGTCTGCAGTCACACAGTGCATGCACTGAGAGGATTCATAAGTCTGCAGTCACAGTGCATGCACTGAGTAGATTCATAAGTCTGCAGTGACACAGTGCACGCACTGAGGGGATTCATAAGTCTGCAGTCACACAGTGCATGCATTGATGAGATTCAAAAGTCTGCAGACACACAGTGCATGCACTGAGGGGATTCATAAGTCTGCACTCACACAGTGCATGCACTGAGGGGATTCATAAGTCTGCAGTCACACAGTGCATGCACTGAGGGGATTCATAAGTCTGCAGTCACACAGTGCATGCACTGATGAGATTCATAACTTTGCAGTCACACAATGCATGCACTGAGGGGATTCATAAGTCTGTAGTCACACAGTACATGCAATGATGAGATTCATAACTTTGCAGTCACACAGTGCATGCACTGATGAGATTCATAAGTCTGCAGTCACGCAGTGCATGCACTGAGGGGATTCATAAGTCTCCAGTCACACACTGCATGCACTGAGGGGATTCATAAGTCTGCAGTCACTCAGTGCATGCACTGAGGGGATTCATAAGTCTGCAGTCACACAGTGCATGCACTGAGGGATAAGTCTGCAGTCACACAGCGCAATGCACTGAGGGGATTTATAAGTCTGCAGTCACACAGTACATGCACTGATGAGATTCATAAGTCTGCAGTCACACAGCGCATGCACTGAGGGGATTCATAAGTCTGCAGTCACACAGTGGATGCACTGAGGAGATTCATAAGTTTGCAGTCACTCAGTGCAAGCACTGAGGGGATTTATGTTTGCAGTCACACAGTGCATGCACTGAGGGGATTTAAAAGTCTGCAGTCACACAGTGCATGCACTGAGGGGATTCATAAGTCTGCAGTCACACAGTGCATGTACTGATGAGATTCATAAGTCTGCAGTCACACAGTGCATGCACTGAGGGATAAGTCTGCAGTCACACATTGCATGCACTGAGGGGATTCATAAGTCTGCAGTCACACAGTGCATGCACTGAGGGGATTCATAAGTCTGCAGTTACACACTGCATGCACTGAGGGGATTCATAAGTCTGCAGTCACACAGTGCATGCACTGAGGGGATTCATAAGTCTGCAGTTACACACTGCATGCACTGAGGGGATTCATAAGTCTGCAGTCACACAGTGCATGCACTGAGGGGATTCATAAGTCTGCAGTTACACACTGCATGCACTGAGGGGATTCATAAGTCTGCAGTCACACAGTGCATGCACTGATGGGATTCATAAGTCTGCAGTCACTCTGCGAGTGACTGCAGACTTATCGATTTTGACTGGACAACCCCTTTAGCCACAAAATATCTTTTTTGCCTTATTTACCTAAGTGAAATCTTAATGTGAAAATAATAGCCATAAGAATATTTTCTTCACTTTCCTATCGCAGTTAATATACACTGAGACCCATATTATACACATTCTACAATTGTTCCTTAGTTGTAAATACAAATTATGCTTTTTTTCTCCATCATGTTATCGAGGCAAGATTAGGAATTTAAGAATGGATGATCCACATAAATCCAGAAGCATCAAGTAACGATGCTCATCCCTCCTGACGTGTCTGCTATAGCAAATTCTGATATCCGTTATGAAATAATTCTGAAGCATCTTTTCCTACAACTTTGCATTATGCAGTTTCTCTGTTATTGCTCCTGGAAATGGTGAGAGGAAGAAACATTCAGTTCTCAAGAATACATTTTCAGAAGGAATAAAAGAGTAGTGTCACACTGCAGAGCAATGAGAAATTATGCTCCAGAATTGTTACGTCATGGCAAAGGCAAGTATGTACTAGAGCAGTCAGACCTAGAGATTGATGAGCACTGATACCCTATGGATGATCAAGTTACTATTGCTTTTGCTGTATTAGAGAAAGTATAAGGAGGGTAAGAGCTCATTTTGATGTCAGTTTCTCAGATACAAGTTCTATCCATGTTTTTCAAGACTAGAATGCTTATTATTATCGTCTATGGGGCTGCTCACATGCCTGTGTTTTTTAAGAGACCGAGTGGTCTTTACCAAAATATGGAGACATGTCTGATTTTGTTACGAATCATGGATCACACTTGCTAATGCAAGTCTTTAGGTCCATGAAAAAATTGGACAGCAGTCAGATGCCATCCGTGTGCGGTCCATGCATGGTCTGACTTTCTTGTTTGTTTTGAGTTTTAGAAAACTTCTAGGACCCAAAATACCTGATGAAACTTTAATGGTAAAATTTGGCACACTGACCAACCACTGATGAAAATCTGATGCAAACATTAAGGCCTAAGGATAGTTTATTCCGATGTGGGTGGAACTTCAAGGGGTTGTCTGGTGTAAACAAGTTATCACCTACCCTATGGTAAGTGATAACTTGTAGAACAGTGGGAGTCCAACCACTGGGACGCACCCTGATTGGCAAAATGGGGTCATTCTATCCCCATTAGAATGTAACAGCAGTGCGCATGCTCAACCTGCACTCCATTCATCTTCTGTTGGACTGCCCAGTGCTGCGCTTAGCTTTTTCTAACCCCATAGAGACTGGATGGAGCAGTGGATGGGCAGTTAACCTGCCAAACAATTTGTAATGGGGACAGAAGTTCTCTGATCTTACCTACTAGTGTGGTTCCCAGCTGTTGCACCCCGTACCATTTAGCAAGGGATCATCTACCCTGCGTTTAGGTGATAACTTGTTTTAACCAGACAATCCCTTTAAGTAACAGATAAATGGTAGACTTGACTAGATGGACAATTCTGCTGTTCTATTTTGTGTTGTGGTGAACACTGTATATACCAAATAAAGTTGTGAGATTCTTGTCAATCCCAATGCCATTCCCCTTTATTTTAGACAGATGCTGCTCTGACATACGACGCGGTTCATATTGTATCTGTTTGCTACCAGAGGGCACCCCAGATGACGGTCAACTCATTGCAATGCCATCGACATAAAGCTTGGAGGTTTGGCAACCGCTTTATGAACTTCATCAAAGAGGTAAAATACCATCTTGAGAAACATTTCAGTGTAACTTTTATGTTAGTTATGTTGTAAAAGCAGATGGGTTTGGTCATATACAGTAACTCTATGTGTACATACAATGTTTAGTTACATCTGGACCTTTCCTCCTTCCACACACTCTCCATAGGTCATCTTCTCTCCTTGCCAGAAATCGAAATCCATCGTAAGGTCTCCATCAAGAAATAGGTGTGATAAGACAAAGATTATAGATTTAATGTGGAAAATAAGTAACCAGAGAAGATTTCCTTGACACACAAATGAGAGAAATCTGTTTAATCATTCATTGAGACACTGGAAATGAATGAATCTATGGTAGATCAATTGCTGTTGGATGTGTCTGTTCTCCTGACATGTCTGTTTAGATAATACATCTGCCTTGAAATAACAATTATGTTGCATCTTTTCTTAGAATTTTACCTTGTGTTTACTCTCTGTTATACATCTTGGAAATTTTTTAATAAATTAAGAACTGAACTTTTCAATTCTCTTTGATAAATATGTACATGGTCTGACATTACCAGCACTGATTGGGCAACATACAATCGAGAACGAACATGCACCATTGAAGAAAGAAATATTACAACATTAGGATTATCTGAGGAATTCTAGAAACGTGTGATAAGAACTGTTATCCTGTTGTTGGACATTATAAATTGTTCAAATATACAGTTTACTTGGTAACTCGCAGATAGATTCATATTAATGACATAAGTAACTGCTTCCTAATATAAGTGCTATGATAATAGTCATCAAGGCTGGAGGGAATTACAATTTTTCTGCACTGTGCCTGAGGGCTTCACCAGATTACAAGCACTAAAAATATAGGTTAACATTACATCTCTTAGAAGTTTATGACTGCCTCTGGCTGTAGTGCATTAACAGAATATAGGCTACCAAAATAGCAGCCTATTTTCTCTATTGGGTCTATGAGTAGTTTACAGAGAATGCTATTTACCTATCAGCCCAAAGGTTAATATAAAAATAAGATGTTTTATTTATTTATTTAAACTCTATATTAGAATAGGTGCAAAACAAATGTTTAATTTTATGGACAGTGGAGCATATATGCAACTAGATGGTACATTAGGCATTCAGTTTTTCATACTACATAATTGGGGGTATATTGTGCCCTATATTATATGTAAACTTTTCCCGGTCTCCATTATGTGGAAGAAAACATTGCAGGCTACATAAACAAATGTGTCCCCATAGATCCCCTATAAACAGTATGATGTCCCTACAGCTCCCTTATACACAGTATGAAGCACCCACAGCTACCCTATGCACAGTATAATGCCCCACCAGCTCCCTTATATACATTATAATGCCGCACAGCTCCCCTATACATAGTGTGATACAACCATATCCCAATAAATGCAGTAAGATGACCCTACTTCTTCAGTATATATAGTATGATGTCCACACAGCTCCTCTATGCACAGTATGATATCCCCGCAACTCGCCTTTACACAGTAACATGGACCTACAGCTCCTCTATACGCAGAATGATGTCCCCATAGCTCATCTCTGCACAGGATAAAGACCCACTGCTCCCCTATACACAGTATGATGTCAACACAGCCCCCATATACACAGAATAATGCAACCCAGCTCCCTTACACACAGTATAATGGACCAACAGCTCCTCTATGCACAGTATGATGGCCCCACAGCTTCCATAATAGAGTTGAGTTTGATGGCCACCCTATGTACAGTATGATCTCCCTACAGCCTCCTTATTCACAATATGTTATCCCCAAAGTCCCCTATACACAGGATAATGCCCAAGAAAAGCCTAGGCACCATATGATGTCCCACATTTTCCCTACTACTATTAAAATGAATAATAAACATCATATACTCACCTAACTCAAGTCCGCTGGTTGACAACAGCAAGACGCAGACAGATCCTGGCGCAATGATGTCATGATCATTACGTCCCCTGCCCTTTATCAGGATTTGTCTTGTGCACCACTGAGCCACTCTTAGATCGCAGGCCTAAAGTGACCTGCAGCTTACAGAGCAAAGAGAAGTGGTGCAGGGAGAACATGTCTCCCTGCTCTACCGTAGAGTTTAACTGTATTGGCATGCTGTACACACCAATATAGTTATGGTGGTCGCTCTGGGTGGGCCACTTCAATTAAGGAGCCCGTAGCGATAGCCCCCTATGACCTCCCAGTAGCTACACTACTTCCCAGTAAGTTCATCGAACTTATTAGGAGTGACATCATCTATCTATCTATCCATCTATCTATCTACTAAGTATATATCTATCTATGCAGGGATGACCACCAAGCGTAAAAAGACCCATGTGGAAGAAATGTGCATGTGTTCCTTTCTCTTAAAGGGGAAAAATAATAGAATCAGAGTTATGCCCGCTCTCCTGCTCTAACAATGCTTTTCCTCTGCTGCCCCTGATGTTTGTTTACACGTTGCAGCAGTGATGTCTGACTGCTGCAGACAATCACAGCTTGTGCCATCTAACTTGGCAGGACTACTGAGCCCAGTGATTGGCTGCAGTCTTTATACAGAAACCAGATGCCGGAAGCAAGGGATTGCTGAGCAGGGGAGTATGCATAACGCTGATTTTATTATTTTACCAAGAGCAATCCTATGGTCATAAAAAAAAGGTAAAATGTAAAACCCCTTTAAGTAACACGTCATACAGCACATTAGAACATTTCTGAGAATACCATACCACATACAGTAAGTACACAGCATATGTCACATACGACTTAAAGAGCCCACATTAGACACGTCTCATGAGCACAGTACACCGCCACACACCCTACACAAGCACCTCACACATCCACATAGGTCACACATTAGATATGCATCCCGTACAATGGATCCAACCAGCGCCGCCTTTAACGCCCCATTGTGTTATAATGGGCTTCCTCCTGGTTCTGTTGTGGTTTCAGTCCTTCTGACAAAGTAGCACTAAATGGTGCACTATTCTTTTTGTTAAATGTACCATAACTGAAGACGGAGGCTGTGAGCAGCAGCGAGGACATGGCTTTGTTAGACTATGTGATACATTTTCAGATCGAATTTTGGATATGATCAATGCTGATATTTAGTGTTTATAAATATTAGATACTTTATTTGATGAAACAAAAAATGATGGTTGAAATAATTTAAAATGACATTTTCTTCCATATAATGATAAGCATTTTCATTAAAAAGCATTTCATATCGAGCAAACTCATAAAGCAATAGTGTCCTCTAGGGGCTGGTATAATAGTTTAGCAGAACAGGATTCAAGTTGCTTTTCTACAGTTTGATTTTTGGTTCTTAATAGATTTTAGGAAAATGCTGCAATTTGGCAATAAGCAGAAGAATTACATTAACGTTTTCAGTGTCTTCCTACAGAATATTTTCCTATTGAATTTTATCTTTGAAACTTGACCATGAAGCAATCTCTGGTAAATATGAAGGATTAATAAATCAGTCTTTAGTTCTGAGCTAATAACTAGAACATTAGATATAGTCTTGCCACGTTTCTGGATGGTCAAAGATATTAATATAACATTATATGAGCCTTTGAAATCCAATAGCTCATCAGAAGGGCTCGTGCAGACGACCAAATTTTTGGTTGGAATGTGATCCGACAAAATATTAGGTTGCACTTGAACCAATGTTTTCATACGGGACTGTGTCCAATTTTTTCCTCGGACAGAGCCGATCCTGGAAACAGATCACTGCATGCTCAAGTGGATTGCACTTGGCCATGCAAGTCAATGAGTCAGTGGAAAACGTCAGACTGCACTCAGATGACATCTAATGCAGTCCGATTTCCACGGGCTGAAAAAATGGAGAAATTTTTTTTTCTTTATCTTCTCCTCATCTGAGAGAATTGGATCACACTATGGTCACATTATGTGATTTGCATAATTGACACGATTCTCTCGGATTGCTGCACAGGTTGCACCAATGGTATGTCTACCCCTGTATAGTAGTAAAAGGCCAGATACTCTGTATGGAAAAAAGTTATGGGACACACCTCTTAATAACTGGATTCAGGTTTTTTATTCAGTTTCATTGCCACAGGTGTAAAATAAAAATACAATAAAAACTAACTAAATAAAATCCAGCACCTACCCATGCATTCTGTTCCTATTAATATGTATGAAAGAATGGGTCATTGAGTTCCCTGAATTTGAGCATGGTCCTGTAATTGGATGCCAAAGTGGTATCAATCAGTTCATTAGATATCTCCCCACTTAAATATTTCATAATCAATTGTGAGCAGTATTATTGAAAAGTGGAAGTGTTTAGGAATCAAATCAGCTCAACCACAAAGTAGCAGACCATGGAAAGTTAAAGATTGCCGAATGTTGAGGTGCACAGTGTATAAGAGTTGCCAATGCTCTGCTGACACAATAACAGCAGAGTTTCAAACCTTGTCTGTCATGTTTCCATGGCTGAGCAGCTGCATGCAAGCCGCACTTGTCCAAGCACAATGCTAAGTGATGGATAGAGTGTTGTAAAGTACCCACAACTGGACTGGTTTTCTGTAGAATGAAAAACCACCGTTCTCCATTTGGTAGTTTGATGTACATGTCTGGATTCAGTGAATGCCAGGAGAACATTATTGGCCTAACTGCATTGTGCCAACTGGAAAGTTTGATGTAGGAGTGATAATGTTATGCAGTTGTTTTTAAGAGGTTGTACTAGGCCTCATAGTTCCAGGGAAGAGAAATCTTAAAGAAGGTGTCCCCATTCAGAAAATCTTAGCTTCTGGTGTCTGGTATTGGCTGCTTCAGAGAGGGGCCATTTTGTCTACATGGACAGAGCCACTGAGGTCACTGATTGGCTGGCACTGTCGTGGTGACGTCAACGTCACATCCAAAGCCAGACACTGGGAACTGAAACTCAGCCCTAGAACCATGAATGGTGAATAAAGAAAGTTTTTTTGTATAAAAAACGGCATTCAGGAACAAAGATTTTCTGAATGGTGATAACCCCTTCAATACTCTTAATGTGTCCAACTTTGTAGGATCATTTTGGGGAAGGCCTTTTTCTGCTCTAGCATGGCTATGCACAAATCAAAGTCCATAAAGTCATGGTTTGGGTGAGGTTGAAGTGGAAGAACTTGACTGGCCCATACAAAGCCCTGACCTCAAGACTATTGAATACACTTGCGAGGAACAAAAAGGTGATTGTGAGCCAGGCCCTCCAGTTCAACATAAGTATCTGCCCTTAAAAATGTTTTTTGGATGAATAAGCAAAAATTTCTATAGACACACTGTAAAATCTTGTAGAAAAATGTTCCCAGAATAGTGGAAGCTGTTATAGCTGCAAAGGGAGGAACAAAACCATTATAATACCTTTCTATTTAGAACAGGATTTCATAAAACTCCTATAGGTATAATGAGTAGGTGTCCCAATACTTTTGCCCATGTAGTGTATTACTGAGGCAATAATTCTTTAATGGAAAGTCCTTTTCATTCCCCTTGACCTCTGTTGCACTCTTCCACTCTTATGAATTGGTGGGTAGGCTGTAAGCCACCACCATGTGATTGGCACCTGGGTCTTGATTTTTGTGTTCTGAATGTACTGATATATCCTGATCTTCAGTACTTCGGATTGCTTTTATATGAAATTCTAAGAGATAGTCCCAGGCATGAGTAACTGTCCTGCCATTTTGAACTCAGAAAGCAGGTTATCAAGTTTATATGTGCCATTGCTCTAACTGTGCATGCATGGCCCCCATAACAAGCAATGATGGTGGTTATGTTTATGAGCAACTGAAAATACCTGTTAAAATGCATGAAGTACCTTTTTATCATGAATTGTGCTTCAGATTTCCATCGGTAACTGACGATAGAGCAGACTACTTTCTTCTCCACTGTAGCCAATGTGGTGCTGCTGATTTGACGTACTTGTCAGATGGATTGTTCAGTGCAATGTGAATTAGGTACTTTATTATGCATTTCTAGTGTGATAATCAGCAGTATACTAAACTCCCAAGAGGCTTTAGGCAAGGAATATCTAGTATGTTGCCAACTGCAGTACAGCCACACTCCTTATTAAACCACTCCAACGCTAAAAATTTTTTATATTTATATTATTCTGCAAGCACCACACAAAGCCAATTTAAGGAAGGACTTATTTATTTTAATATATCAAATAGAGCCTCCTGTACCACTACCAACTGCATCTTCCTATTTGCCAACTTTTGAAAATTGCCTTCTTAGAAAAAGGAAATTGGCAAAAATTTGCATAAATTTGCATAATCACACTACTTTTCTGGTAAGCTAAGCCCCATGCATACCTGTTTTCACTTTCATCCAATTTGCCCTTGGATGATCACAGCAAAAAGAAGGGTGGCGAGTAGGGTGGCGAGATGCCTCACCTACCTTTCCAGGAGGTTGGTGATGCATCCATGGAGGCAATACATATGGCAGTCCTTTTTCCCAATAGCATCCTTAACATTCTGGAGGTGTTTACAAGTATGTGCATGACCATTTATCTATCTATGAGATGGAATTGAACATAAACTCCCCCCCACTGATCATTAAAGGGGTTGTGAACTACATAGCTACTAATGACTTATTCTTAGGATAGGTAAACAATATCAGATTGGTGGGGGACCAACATCAAGCACTTTAATCAAAGCTAATCTGCGGTTCTTGAGAGTAGCTGCTAAAAGGTGTACGGAGCTGTGCTATTCCGCTTTGTACACTATTTACATGTGGCTGCAAATGGAGCTGACAACAGCTGATTGATGCTGATGCCAGATGTTGGACCCCCACTGACAACTAAGAACAGGTAATCAATATCAATTTATTGGACAACTGTGGCACCCCTGCGGGGGATTACCACAGGATCCATAGGTATAGGGAGAGATGTACACTTGCGGACACACAACACCTTCCACCCAAGGTCTGAGGGGAGGAGTCAGTTTCTAGGGAGACAGAAAAAGCGGCAGTTAGTCTAGAGACGGGTGAAGGAGGAGAGACACGGAGAGCTGTTGGCAGAGGACCAGTTAAGCCCTGAACTAGGAAACAGGTCTGTGTTGTGAAGCGCCCTAGAGAGAGAGACGGAGGCTAAAAGGAGAGAGAAAGAGATAAAACTATTATCCCTTTAGCTCACCCGGACACCGGAGTCCGAAATTGCTATTAATTCAGGAATAGCATAGAAAACCCGGACAGATCAGGAGGATCTACTCCCCCTGAAGAAGAAGGGGAGACAGTTGCCAAACTTGACCAAGTATAGGACCAGGGGCCCAGGAAGAGAAAATGGTAGCCCCAAGGAAAGGTCCTCATTGTCAGTTGTGGAGAAGGACTCCAAAGAAAGTGAAGGTGGCACGTTCAGCTTAAGGCAGGACTGACCCCAAACAACGCACACATTGTTAGAGGAGGCCTCACAAATCTCCAGAGTGAATGTCTCTACCTGCACCGAAAACCTGGTTACCCTCCTGAACTGTATCTGTTACCGGACATCAGTAAAAGAAAGGTACTGAAACAAAGACTTAATGTGTGTGTGTGCCTACTTTGACATTACTGCCTATAGCGTTCATACAAGCCGTATGCCGATCACCTCAGCAACCATACACAGCGCTGGTAACCGACTTTACCAGTTACCACAGGAGGCATCAGGACACAATTCTCCCTTCATCCTGACCCCCATCCCTTTACTGACGGTCCAGGGCACGGAACCGGGAACCGACCAACCGTGATCCCCACAGAAGTAACCCATCCATCCCGGTATCCGAGTACCCCTACCCCTGTTGACCGACTCACAACCTCTTTAAATGTCCATACTAAGTACCTAGGAAATCTCCATACCCTACCAAGCATCAATGTACATCAGCTAAATATGGGAACCTGTCACTTGATTCATGCTGCTCAAACCACAGCAACATGAATCAGATCCTGGCTGCACAATTGCATGTCACAGGAAATGTAGCTTGAAGATCCGTCACCGCTTTGGGCCGACTTATTCGGCCGCAGCTCCAGGTGATTGACATGTGTCTCCCATAGCGAGAGATCTCTCACTCACTAGAGTGGCTCTGGGAAAAGTCAGTTGGGATAGTCTCATCTCTTGTTATTCCTCCATACATGTATTTTATCTGAAATGCGTTTGATGGAAAAATATACCATGTAGCAATCATGGAGCCAGGATCTGCTACCCATGGTTCGGCCAACATGATTCAATTGACCGTCTCCCTTTAAGTTCACGGTATTCATACACAGATCCCTAAAATGCTGGTGCCAAGTTAAGACCTATTCTAACAAGGCATAAAAATCCTGTTTTGAAATTAAATTTTCTGCTCCTAGCACATTTGCACAGACAGTCACAAAATGGCCATTTGTAGCTGAATAGACTTTTCGTTACAAAGCGACCACAAGTCCTACCTGTGGAGAGAAAAGCTATTTATTTCTAAAAATATCTCTGTGGTGCACGTCTATCGTAGGATTTTATGCAAACTTCTTCCATTAAAGATCAGAAAATGATAAGCTGCCTGTAAACTACTGTTTAAGTGGGAGTACTACAATATTTTTAATTATAAAAATTTATTATTTTTTTTCATGCTAGATTTATCACTGTTACATTATGCTATAAAATGGAAATTACTTGTGTAACCCCAGTAAACGTACCAGGACCAGTCCCATAAAAAATCCAGAACCAAATTCGCTAGCATGAGGTTTTACAAGAAAATTAAATTTGCCACGTAAAAAGAATTATATATTTAACCATCTAAGGGTGCTGCTTTTTTGGGGTATATTTTTTTGCTTCTACCTTACTGCATTTTGAGATGTATATTTTTTTCCCGATGTTACTAAGTAAGGTATTTTTTTTGCACTTGTTTTTCATTTCCTTTCTTTGTATGTAAAAACATTTAGAGTCCTATCTATTCTTGCATTTGTGCCTTTTTCGCAAATATTTTGGTTCTGTGCACCTTTTAGCTTGCATCGTATTCATCTTTCCATTTGCACTTTTTTTTAATGTCACCACTTTAAATTTCTGTCAGTTTATTTTTTTTTTCGCCACTGTTTAGGGCTTCCAGATGTTATCTCCTGATTCATCATTTGTGACTTTTCGAAAAGTTGCAATTTTTGTTGCAAATCTGCATTAGCCTTCCACTGGAGTAATTTAATGTATGTCTGAAATTTTGGAATAAATTTTGCAGAACATGTGACTTTTTGAGCTAAAAATTCACAGAACATGTTAAAGACAAAAATAAAGAGCATTTCTCTTATTTTCAACAAAATTCATGAACCAGATGTAAATTTTTTTTACCAATTTGGCACAAAAATGTCAGCAAATACTACAAGAAAAAAAAGAAAAATGGCTTAACCTCTTTACCACCTTGGGTTTTTCCATTTTTGCCTTTTTGTTTTTTGCTCCCCTCCTCTCAGAGCCATAACTTTTTTATTTTTCCATCAATATGGCCATGTAAGAGCTTATTTTTTGTGGGACGAGTTCTAATTTTGAACAACGCCATTGGTTTTACCATATAGTGTACTGGAAAACGGGAAAAAAATTCCAAGGTTGGTGAAATTGCAAAAAAAGTGCTATTGTGGCATTGTGCTATTGTTTTTTACCATGTTCACTAATAGCTAAAACTGACCTGCCACTATGATTGTCCATGTCATTACGAGTTCGTAGATACAAGACATGTATAAGTTCTTTTTTTTAAGTGGTGAAAAAAAAATCAAAAGTTTGTAAAAAAAAAAATGCCGTCATTTTCCGAGACCTCTAGTGTCTCCATTTAATGGGATCTGGGGCTGGATGATGGCTTATTTTTTTGTGAACAAAGCTGACATTTTTATTGATAGCATTTTGGGCTAGATACAATGTTTTGATTGCCTATTATTGCATTTTATTGCAGTGTTGTGGCTACCATCCTGTTTCATTTATGAAGGATGGACTCTGAAAGTCACAAAGCTTATTTTTACAGTGCCATCAGTCGGCCCTTACTATTGTTAAAGGGCCAGCAGTCGGCCCTCACTATTGTTAGTGGGCCATCAGCCGGCTATGCTTTGTTGTTTCCATTATTAAGGAGCAGGTCTCCTAAACTGTTATTGCTTATGCAGTGACTGCAAGGGCTGCCAAAAATTTGGACGCACCCCAATACCCCTTTGAAGAAACATAGAGGGGGGCCTCAGTAAAAAAAAATGTTCCCATTATAAAGGAGCAGGTCTCCTATACTATTATTGCATATGCAGTGACTGCAAGGGCTGCTAAAAATGTGGACACACTCCAATACCCCTTTGAAGAGACATAGAGGAGGGCCTCATTAAAAAAATTGTTCCCATTATTAAGGAGTGGATCTCCTATAGTGGTGATGCCCATGCAGTGACTGCAAGGGCTGCCCAAAAATTGGACACACTCCAATACTCTTTTGAAGAGACCTAGAGGAGGTCCTCCTTAAAAATATTGTTACCATTGTTAAGGAATGGGTCTGCTATACTGGTAATGGCCATGAACTAAGTGCATGAGATTAAAAACATTTAACCTTGGGGGGGTATACATGAACATACTGTATAACATACAGAATATTAGAGGTAGGCCTCTAAAAAAAACTTCCTACGGGCATCATAAACATCCTTAAAAAAATTATGCGGGTGTTGCATCACAGTCACCCTGTTGATATAGTGGAGGAGGATGAGGAGAAGGAGAAGGAGGAGGACAACAGAAAATAGATAAAATCAGGAAGCGTATACCCATGTCTGGGTGTGAAGAGGTTCATGGGAATAGACCCCCCAAAAAAAGCCACTGGATTTGACTTTGTGTTCCACTGCTATCATCCGGTAGTGTTGAGAAGTCTGGCCCAATATAGCCCTAGTTCATTTTGATAAGAGTCAGCCTGTCAGCATTTTCAGTTGACAGGCGGATGCGCCTATCAGTTATAATGCCCCAGCGGCAATAAAAACCCGCTCTGATAAAACACTAGCGGCAGGGCAGGCCAGGACCTCCAAGGCGTAGAGAGCCAGTTCATGCCTTGTGTCCGGCTTAGATACTCAGTAGTTACAGGTCACAGAAAACTCACCGAGGACGTTGGTACGGTCGGCAATGTACTCCTTCGGCATCTTCCGAAACTTTTCCCTCCTTGTCAGAGTACCCCGCGCATCAAGATCTGGGCACTGGGAGGGTCTGAGAAAACTGTCCCAGACCTTTGATGGTGTTCCCCTGCCTCTACTGCATCACATTTGTGTCTTCCTCACCTGTACTCCTTGTTTGTCCAAGGAACTGTGACCTCTGCCGCCAGCGTTTTCAGATGGGAATTTTTTTAACAATTCCTCAACAAGGGCTTTCTGGTACTGCAACATTTTACTAGACCTCTCCGCCTTGGGAAGGAGAGATAGAAAGTTCTCCTTTTAGCGTGGGTCTAGAAGTGTGACCAACAAGTAATTACTGTCGACCAAAATGTGTACAAAGCGAGGGTCACAGAGAAGGCAGAGGAACATAAAGTAAGTCATGTGTGTCAGACTACCAACAGCCAAATCTTCCCTGTCCTGACCAAGAGGTCGACTGTCCATGCTCTCCTCTTCATCCTCCTCCTCCTCGTTCTCCCTCTCCTCAGGCCAATCACACTGAACAGACGGTATGACAGTTGTGTGGGTAGTACCATCCGTCTGTAGTGCAGGAAACCAGCTCCTATTCCTCATCCTCCTCCTCCTCTTCCTCCTCCTCATTTGCACCCAATCCACATTGGGATGAGATGAGTCTGGACTGTGTGGCCTCACCTTGTATGGTTCCTTGCTCCATCTCATCATGCTCTGCCTGCTATGCCTCCTCTTTAATTGTGAGCAGTGAGCATTTCAGTAGACAGAAAAGTGGGATGGTGACGCTAATTATGGCATCATCGCCGCTCACCATCTTGGTGGAGTCCTCAAAGTTTTGGAGGACAGCCCAGATGTCTGACAACCATACCCACTCATCATCTCTTACATGCGGAGACTGACCTGAACAATGACGGGCGTGTTGAAGCTGGTACTCAACCACTCCCCTCTGCTGATCACAAATCCTTCCCAACATGTGCTATGATGAGTTCCAGCGCGTGGTGACATCGCACACCAGTCGGTGAGCTTGAAGGTGCAAATACTGCTGAAGCACGGCGAGGGCGGCGGAAGTTGTAGGTGACTTTTGAAATTGGGCACTCACGCGGCATACTTTGACAAGCTGTTCAGGCAGATTCAGGTAGGTTTTGAGAAACCGTTCAACCACAAGGTTGAGCACATGGGTCAGGCATGGTACGTGTGCGAGCTCGCCTAGCTTCAGAGACGCTATCAGGTTTCGGCCATTGTCACACACGACCAGTGTCAGACTGCGGTGTCTGGGGCCCACAGGAGAAATTGACCCTAGGGGCCCACCCTACAGCTATATGCAAATACCTGTTAGCCATTATTCCTGTTATAGTGGAGCGTAAATTGCAGGCAGCTCCTGCACATCTACTGTTCACATATTTTAACTGGGATGTACAATTACGGTAGTTTGCATTAAAGGGGTTCTTTGGTTAAAACAAGTTATCACCGATCCATGGGCTCCACCAAATAGGTGATAACTTATTGATCGTTTGCGTCTGAACATTGGAAAATGCACCTATCAGAAAAATGGGGAAGTGTTATCCCTGTTAGGACACCGCAGCCTCATTCATTTTGTTTGGGGTTTCCCGAAACAAACCAGTACAGACACTGAGGGAATGAATGGATCAGTGGTCAAATCGCATATGAGCTCCAGTCTAATGGAGATAAAAGCTCCACATTCTACCAATCGGTGCAGGTTCCAGAATTCAGACCCCCACTAATCAATAATTTATTACTTATGCTGTGGAGAGGTAATTCATTGTTTTCCCCAGAGTACCCCTGTAAGTGCATCTTGTTCCAAGTATTTAATCACTAATGGAAATAAAGAATTTCTCCTAATTAATATCAGAGAGAACAAATGACCGCCATATACAACACAATCCACTATACCAACATCAATAATACCAAATACAAGGGAGCAATATTGCCACACCATGACCAGACCACATATGACCACCACATAGTGACAGAATAATACTACATACAATGGAGAAATACCACCACACCATAACCAGACCACATATTACCACCACAAAGTGACCGAATAATACCACATACAAGGGAGAAATACCACCACACTGTGACCAGACCAGATATTAACAGCATATAGTGTCCAAATAATTCCCCATCATTGCTTTCCCCACCTCCATCATTGCTCTCCCCCATCCCCATCTTTGCTCTCCCCCCACCTCCTCCATCGTTGCTTTCCCCCATCCCCATCATTGCTCTCTCCCACCTTCTCCATCATTGCTCTGCCCCACCTTCTCCATCCTTGTCATATCTCCCCCAACTTCTCCATCACTGTCATATGTCCCCATCCTCCTTCATCATTGTCATATCTCCTCCATCATTGCCATATCTCCCCCACCTCCTCAATCATCATTGCCATATCTCCCCCACCTCCTCAATCATCATTGCCATATCTCCCGCCACCTCCTCCATCATCATCATTGCCATATCTCCCCCCACCTCCTCCATAATTATTGCTCTCCCTCATCCCCAGTGTATTAGTTAAAAAAAAAAACACATGCCTCTCTGCTCATTTTCCCGCAGCATCCTCATTGCCGGCAACTTTCTCACTGACACAGGCCCGTGCTGCATGATGACGTCATCAAGCCGTGTGAACCTGTGTCAGGGAGAGAGTGCCAGGCAGGAAGCAGAAGACTGATCCCTCAGCTCCACTGCCATTTTCCTCCTGTCAGCAGTAAGCTGGAGGGATCGCTCCCTGCCCCCCAGCACACGATGAGGGCAATCTGGCCATGGGCCCCCCACAACTTGGGGGTCTGAGAAGGAGGCCAGATTGCCCTCATTATAAGACGCACTCAAAGGGCCCCCATCCACCTCTGGGCCCTGGTGCAGGTGCACCGGCGGCCATCTTAACCAGCGCCCCCCATGTGTCTTGCTCGGGGGCCTGCCGAGGATCCGGGCCCACGGGAGAATTCTCCCGTGCCCCGGTCACACCCTGCACACCACTATGCCTGGCTGTAGGTTCAATGGTGACAGCCACAGATCTGTCTGCTCTTTTACAGCTGTCAACAACTCTGCAGCAGTGTGCGGTTTGTCACCTTAGCATATTAGCTTCAGCACTGCCAGTTGCCGCTTGGTCGAGGCAGTGCTACAGTGCTTCCAGCTTCCGACTGATGTGATCATTTTAGAGATGGAGGCTGCAGAGGAGGAGGTGCAGGAGCTGTAGAATGTGGGGGCAACCTTGACTGACACAGGGCCAGCAATCCTCGGCATCGGGAGGACGTGTTCCATCTCAAGGTTAGACTGGGTCCCGGCTTCCACTATATTAACCCAGTGTGCCGTCAGCTAGATGTACCGTCCCTGGCAACAAGCATTTGTCCATGTGTCCGTGGTTAGGTGGACCTTCCCAGTAACCACTTTGTTGAGTGCACGGGTAATGTTCTGGAACACGTGCTTGTGTAATGCGGGAGAAATAGTGGCGGCTGGGGACCGAGTACTGAGGGACGGCCGCCGCCACCAGTTTGCGGAAAGATTTTGTCTCCATGAGCCTAAAAGGCAACATTTCGAGTGCAAGCATTCAAGAAATGTGTGAGTTTAGTATTGTTGCCTGTGGGATGTTGGCTGCGTAATTGAGCTTGCGTTCAAAGGACTGGGGTAGGGACAACTGAACGCTGCACTGGGACAAGGATGTGGATGCAGATGGTTGCAAGTGTGCAATGATAGGTGCAGGGTGGGTGGCATCTTCGTCTGTACCATGGACAAAAGATTGCGGTGCATGCACAATGGCGGAGCAAGCCATGGTGTCACCCGCAGT
This sequence comes from Phyllobates terribilis, assembly GCF_046119375.1. Taxonomy (NCBI): domain Eukaryota; kingdom Metazoa; phylum Chordata; class Amphibia; order Anura; family Dendrobatidae; genus Phyllobates; species Phyllobates terribilis. The sequence goes on from NW_027362762.1 coordinate 506,256,814, forward strand.
CTCTTTTTCTGGACCCTGGCATTCCACCCACCTAAGGTGCTTTGCTGTCTTGTGCCTGAGCATGCCGGTGGTGGTCAGGCTGGTAGTTTTGCTGCTCCTGCTGAAGCTGCCATGGTAGAGGTTGCTAATAGCCTTTTTGGGACTATCAGGACAGTATTTAAAAAAGAGCCAGACTCTGGAAGACCTAAGAGTTGGACTGGCAACTTCCCTCGTGTTGGTGCTCCAGGGAACAGTTGCCCACCTTGTGTCTGTGGCCACCCCACTGCTTGTTCTTGCCTGTTGTGGTGCTGTGCCTCCCTCTCCCTCTGTTCTGCTGTCCTTGCTATGCATGTCACCTTACATGATTGGGTCAGTGACTTCATCGTCCACCACCTCGTCTTCCACATACATACCCTGGGCCTCCCTCTGACTTGGTGGCAATTGTGTCTCGTCATCATCATGCACCTCTTGCGACAGTTTCCCACTGTCACCTTAGTGTGACCATGGCTGCTCAAATATTTGGGCAACGCTACATGCGATCTCCTTTTGCCCCGTTTGAATCTGGCCGGGCAAGGGCCCCAAATCTATAAATGGAAATGTGAACAGCTCTTCGGAGTGTCCAAGTGTGGGATCAGTTGTCTCCGGGCACTCCGCATCATGGGAGGAAAGAGGTTCAGGGTGAGGATTATGTGGTCCAGACTCAGGGCTATTGAGATGTGACTGTGTGGAAGACAGTGTGGTGGTGGTGGAAAACTGACTGGAAGCATTATCTGCTATCCAACCAACAACCTTTCCACACTGTTCTGGCTTCAAGAGTGGTTTTCTGCTGCCCCCTAGTAATTGGAACAGGAAGGTAGTTCAACATGATGTGGGTGTTTGTTGTGCTCCCTCAGCAGGCACAGTTTCATCTTGCCCACGGGCTCGGTCTCTGTGTGCACCATCACCATCACGTCCACTTCCCCGTCCTTTGCCACGCGCCTTGCTCATTTTAAATGGAGTGTGATATTTGGCCCCCTCCAAAAAATTTCACGATTATTATGGCAGTAATCTCAAATCATGTCTGATTACCACGGTTTTAGGAAATGGCCTTATTGATGTGGTATTGGTCAGCGACCAAGTGTGAATAGGATGAACAACATCCAAGTGGCAGACTTTAAATGGAGTGCAATATTTGGCACGCTCCAAAAAGTGTCACGATTATTACCGCAGTAATATGGGATCACGTCTGATGATGGAAAACTGTTTCTGCTTCCATAAAACACCAAGGCGAATAAAATAAAAAAAATCTGTCTGTATTCTGCTAACAAGCAAATGGAGCTGTAAAATGGTATACTGTATTGCTTTTTAAGCAAATAATAAGGATTAAGAGCAAAAAAAGAATTAGGGCTATGGATATCTGCAACAGCAGCAGCAGATAGAACATGCAATGGACCCTATTCTGCTGTATACACTGTCCACAAACTCTGCCTGCCTAACTCCTGCTATCACCAGTAATATATGCAGCTGGATTAGTCCTTAGAAAGACTGTTAGTTCAGCTGGCAGGGGACTATGATGAGGGCAGCATTCAGAACCCGGCGCTTGGAAACAGCGCTAACTGTACCGCTGATTCCCAAGCACCGGTATGTGTCATACGGATGATATCCGTGTGCAGTATGTGTTTACATGGACCCATTGACTTGACTGAGTTTGTGTGATCTGTGCTGCTGGCCAAAAACGGACCTGTCTACGTGTGGATCACACGGACACATGGTCCGCCGAAACACACTGACATGCACGCAGACCTATTCATTTAAATGGGTCTACGTGTGTCAGTGTCTACGGTACATGTGGTCACCACACGTACCGGAGATACTGATGTGTGAAAGAGCCCTAAAATGCACAAGTAATGCTACGTTCCCACAATGAGCTTTTGGTGAGTTTTTGATGTTGCAGATGTTCTGCACCATTTCAGCACAAATTAATTAAAATAGGCTACTTGCATTTTTTCGAAAATAAGCGGAGCAAAAAATCACCAAAAACCTCAGTGTGGGAACATAGCCTAACTGTGTCTACTTTTTTCCAAAACTAATGCCATATTATATTGTGGTCATATAATATTTCAAAATCATCAGAGCCACCAAACAGTTCTCTTTATTAAAATCTTAACTTTTGTTCCATCCTTAAACATACAACAACAACAATAAAGATACAAGGCAACATTTTGGCCTTTTCAAGTCACATTTCAGAGATAAAATCTAGTCCTGGCTTTACTTTATCTTTGAAATTTTGTCTTGTAAAAGGCCGTAAATGGCCAAAACGTCTTGCCACGTATCTTTATTTCTGCTGTGTAAGGCAGAAGCTGCCATGCTTTAAAGGAAATGAAAAGAGTATTCAGAATAGAAACTAATAAATGCTTGCTAATTTTTGCATCAAATTAAAAAGATATATTTTCTATTGTTTATTTCTTTTGCTTTAACCCATTCTTAACTATAATCACAATTTTTCATGCCCTTTTTTATCATTATTTCTCCAGTCTTCACTTTAGCTGTAGATAATATTTCTAGCAAGTACTGTGCTCAATTATACTTTACTTTTCTGGTTTCTTGCCAGGAAAATGTCAGGATAGAAGAAAGGAATAGTGTAAATAATTTGTAAGACTCTATTCTTTTTGCAAATGCCTGGAAGCATCCTCGCTGCTCAGTGCTTGCTGTTTGCGACTGCTTGCTGCATGACAGCTTATCAGAGCGCCTTCTGCCCTTAAAATAAAAAAAAAAAGGAGCAGACACTTCTTACTAAAGTGAATGCACCATCCTAACACATCTACAAATTATAAGCAGCATACAAATAGATTTTACTGTTTTGCTATTTGCAGATCATGTAGACCTGTCTTATTAAAAGGCATTGCATTTGGTGGATATATCAATAATGGATAAAGTGCTACTGGCGTAGAACTGCAACTGTGCAAATTCTTTAAAGTGCGTCTCCTCTCAAATAATAGAACTTAATATGCTGTGAAAGTCTTTGTCCCATATTTTTACATATTTTAGCATGTAAATATAGACATTATATGGTGGTCGTTAAATGTTTTATTTATAGAGAGAGCCTTCTTTTCACAGGTCCCTGGGGAACTATCTATATTGTGGGTGCCCACCCTGCAGTGCAGTAGCCACATGCAGCTCGTTTGCTGGCCATTCAGACATAGATATGCTTTGTTATAATGATTTATAAAGTTGTAACTGTCAAAAGATAATTGTATTCTTCTGATACAGAGAATGAAGGGCAGCCATTATGCGCTGGTGCATTCTCTCTCCTAAAACACCCAGGTGATGGCAAATCACAACTACTGCATAATCTGATGGAAATTCCCTTCTGTCTTTCCCTTGGGCCACTTATTGCTTCACTCTCTAGACACTGCACACCTCCATCTATGTACAGTATCTCTTTCTCAACCTTTTTCACTTAGAGGTTTATTGCTGGACATTCATGTACACAAAACTTGAGCATATAACCTAGCCTTTTTGACCCCAATTACTCCCTTAAAAATACCTACTTCCCCTATTTCAAATAAGGTATTGGCATTATGCCTATGTGTGATGCGCCACTGCAGACCACATGCTGCCGCTTGACATGGCAGGCCAGGACCAGAGGAGGGATGATGAATGAGGAAGACCAAAGTCCAAAAATAAACTTTTCTTTACTGAACAACTTGATGAGAAGTATATACATCAGATAGCAGGCACAACACTTCAAGAATGCTTCTTCTGCACAATCCATAGGCAGGAACTTCACAGTTACACATTGCAGTACAGAACTTCCATTACATGTTACTTAAGTCCATTATGGGAACCTCCATATTTCTCAGTGAGGACCGCATGGGTACTTTGTTTTAAACCCACTTGCCTGAGATAAGGGATACTTCTATTTAATCCTTACTTCAAGCCCCCTTGCCTGAGATAAAGAATCTTTCTGCAACTTATAAATTGTTTCCTTCAGAACATGCTATCTGATATGATCTCCTTCTTCACACACAAACACCCGTTTCAATGCAGGTCTACTAACATTAGGACCATAGGTCCTTTTCTTTCTCAATACTTTTCCCTATCTGCCTAACAACAGGAAACCTAGTTCCTTTTTCCCACTTAGCTTTTCCCTCCATGATCTGGCTCCAATAGTTAACCCTATCTGTAGCTAACTAACTGTTGCAGGCCACAAAATAGATAAAACAACATTCAAAACATGGCAATGTATTATATAACCACAAGATCTTCAAGGGGGATGTTGACAGCTTCTCCACTCCTTTACAAACATACATTATAGTCCTGCCTCAATTATTCCTGCAACAGTCACTGTAAGGGCTCGAGCAGACGACTATATGAATTGGACGAGTGCAATATGGGGTTTTGACAAATCGCACTCATACCCATGCAAAATTTGCAGCATGCAAGATTTGACTCCAAGAATTGGATGGCACTCAACACAATTTTCATGGACTTACAGGTGCATCTCACAAAATTAGAATATCATCAAAAAGTAAATTTATTCATTTCTTCAATACAAAAAGTGAAACTCATATTATATAGAGTCATTACAAACAGAGTGATCTATTTCAAGTGTTTATTTCTGTTAATGTTGATGATTATGGCTTACATCCAATGAAAACACAGAAGTCATTATCTCAGTAAATGAGAATAATTAACAAAAACACCTGAAAAGTCTTCCTAAGCATTTAAGAAGGTCCCTTAGTCTGTTTCAGTAGGCTCCACAATCACGAGGAAGACTGCTGTCTTGACAGATATCCAGAAGGCAGTCGTTGACACACTCCACAAGATCCCAGAGTTCCAATTTTCATTTGGAAATAAAGGTCCCAGAGTCTGGAGGAAGAGTGGAGAGGCACACAAGCCAAGCTGCTTGAGGTCTAGTGTGAAGTTTCCACAATCAGTGATGGTTTGGGGAGCCATGTCATCTGCTGGTGTAGGTCCACTGTGTTTTATTAAGACCAAAGTCAGCGCAGCCATCTACCAGGAAATTTTAGAGCACTTCATGCTTCCCTCTGCCGACAAGCTTTTTGGAGATGGAAATTTCATTCTCCAGCAGGACTTGGCACCTGTCCACACTGCCAAAAGTACCAATACCTGGTTTAAAAACAACAGTATCACTGTTTTGATTGGCCAGGAAACTCGCCTGACCTTATTGTCAAGAGGAAGATGAGAGACACCAGACCCAACAGTGCAGACGAGCTGAAGGCTGCTATAAAAGCAAACTGAGCTTCCATAACACCTCAGCAGTGCCACAGGCTGATCACCTCCATGCCACGCCGCATTGATGCAGTAATTGATGCAAAAGGAACCCCGACCAAGTATTGAGTGCATTTACTGAACATAGATTTCAGTAGGCCAACATTTCAGATTTTAAAAACATTTTTCAAGCTGTTGTTATAAAGTATTCTAATTTACTGATATAATAACTTTTGTGTTTTCATTGGCTGTAAGCCATAATCATCAAAACTAACAGAAATAAACACTTGAAATAGATCACTCTGTTTGTAATGACTCTATATAATATAGGAGTTTCACTTTTTGTATTGAAGAAATTAAATAAATTAACTTTTTGATGACATTCTAATTTTGTGAGATGCACCTGTGCATAATGGAGAAGGTGGAAATTTTTTACATTTTTATCTCCACCTCGGAGAAAATCGGATCCGAATCTGATCAGAGTGTGATTAGCATAATTGGACCGATTTTATCGGATGGTGAGAAAACAGTCGTGTGACACTAGCCGTAAAGTAATAGGCCCTTATTGCTGTTCAGCCTGGTTCACAAGGTCTCATTAACCACTTTACAGCCTGTGCCGTATTTATATGCAACAAGCTGTAACCCCCGGTTCAGTGAGGGCTCCGGCACTGAGCCCGCACTGAACAGGGCACATGTCAGCTGATTCTTACAGCTGACATTTGCCCGCAACAGCCACGGGTGGAATCGCAATCCACCCGCGGCTGTTAACATGTTAAATGCCGCTGTCAATCTCTGACAGCAGCATTTAACATCACCGCACCGGAAGCGTGTCACTTACCCCGCCCATCAGTGACCCCGTCACGTGATCGCGGGTCACTGATGGTGGGCATGACAACCCTGGGTCTGCAGCAGACTCCAATGGCTGTCATGAGCTGATCGCTATGAGCGCCACTTAGTGCTGCTTCTAGTCTCCTATGGAGACTATAGATGCAAGCATAAAAGGGGGGAAAAATGATTTTTAAAAATATTTAAAAAATTTTAAAAAATATAAAGGTTTAAATCACCCCCTTTTCGCCCCATTCAAAATAAAATAATAAAAAAAAAACAGATACACATATTTGGTATCACCGCATTCAGAATCGCCAGATCTATCAATATTAGAAACGAATTAATCAGATCGGTAAACGGCGTAACAAGAAAAAAATTCTAAACGCCAGAATTACGTGTTTTGGTCGCCTCAACATTGCAATAAAATGAAATAACAGGCGAACAAAACATCAGATCTACCCCAAAATGGTATCAATAAGAACTTCTGCTCGACACGCAAAAAATAAGCCCTTACCCGGCCCCAGATCCCGAAAAATGGAGACGTTACGGGTCTTGGAAAATGGCACCATTTTTTTTTTTTTTTAGCAAACTTTGTAATTTTTTTTCACCACTTAAATAAAAAAGAACCTATACATGTCTGGTGTCTACAAACTCGTAATGACCTGGAGAATAATAATGGCAGGTCAGTTTTAGCATTCAGTGAACGTGGTAAAAAAAAATGTAAAAAAATCTGTGGTATTGCACTTTTTTTGCATTTTCACCGCACTTGGAATTTTTTTACCGTTTTCCCTTACATGATATGGTAAAACTAGTAATGGTGTTGAAAAGTACAACTCATCCCGCAAAAAATAAGCCCTCACTCAGCCATATTGACCTAAAAATAAAAACGCTATGGCTCTGGGAACAAGGGGAGCAAAAAACGAAAATGCAAAAATGGAAAATCACAGGGTTGTGAAGGGGTTACAAAAAACAGACACGTGAACAGCCTTAGGCCACAGCCCCACTATCGGTATTTGGTCAGTGTTCGGTCAGTATTTTTTCTCAGGAGTTGGAGACAAAACCATGAGTGGGTGATAAATGCAGAATTGGTGCATTTGTTTCTATTATACCTTTTATCTGATTGTCCCCCACCTTTCACTGGTCGTCTTTCTTTGTGATCCTTAAATCCCTTTCCAATGCATTGCTCCTTCCAGCCTGGTAATGGGCATAACTCAGTGTATGATTTCTACCTAGTGTGATCCTTTACTGGTGAATTGAATTCTCATCATAGGCATTAAGACTTGGTTCCCTTGATGAGCTTTTAGTGAATTTTTGATGTTGCTGACCATTTCTGTATGTATTAAATTAGGTTACTTGCGTTATTTCATTGCGTTTTTTAGTATATTTATATTTTTTTATCAAATTTTTGACACTGGATTTTTTTTCTCTTGCTGGTATGTCATGTTTTAAAAAATCTGCTTTGTTTTGATACTTTTTAGTGTTTGCCTTTGACAAAACTTTATTGACATAGTTATGTGCAGGGGATATTGGCTTCAATGGATTAGGTGTAAAGGTGAGTATAACTGTGTTTTGTTTTTTTACTAAATGTGTAAAACAGGGTGTTGAGTTTTATTTCAAATAAAGGATTTTATTCTTGCTGTGTGTTTATTTCAAAACTTACTATAGTGTTATTAATGGAGGCATCCTATAGACGCCTCTCCATTATTAACCCCTGGCTGCCTTGATGTCAGCTGGCAATACAAAGCTGACATTAATCCCAACTCTATTATTCCACTTGCCACCGCACCAGGCCAAGTGGGAAGAGCTGAGGCTAAGCGCCAGATTTGGTGCATCTTATGGATGCGCCATTTCTGGGGCGGCTGAGGGCTAATGTTGGTAGCCTGAGAGTGGGAACGATTTCTCTGGCCCCTTCCCAGGCTTTTAATATCAGACCATAGCTGTCTGTTTAGCCTTTGCTGGTTCGAATTTATAGGGGGACCCTCCATCGTTTTTTCTCTGAGGTCCCCTGTAAATTCACCAGTAAAGGTTAAGCAAACAGCTGTGAGCTGTTATTAATAGCCTGAAACCTTTTGGGATATTGTCCCTTTTCCCAAATTACTAACATCAGACCCCAGACTTGTGCTTTCCCTCTGAAGGTTATGAAAATTATGCCGGAGCCCACCCAATTTAATTCTTAATTTTACACAGAATGTACAGAGCAGGTGCTGAATACAACTCCCGTCATTATCGCCTGGTCTCTCTGATCTCAGGGAGACCAAGCGACAATGATGAGAGCTGCCTTCAGCAGCCGGCGCCTGGATCAGCGTGAACTGTACTGCTTTTCCCAGACACCGGTACATGTCATACAGACACATGGGCGGCACACAGATGTAAAACATGGACATATGGACAGCAAACGGATCCACGGATGTCGCATGCGTACATACAGATGGCACACAGACACGGACTGTAGATCTCACCGATACTGTTATTTTCCTATACAGGAATCACCAGGAAGTGTGAAGGAGGTCTTAGGGTGTTTCTGTAAGGCTGCGTGCCCACGATACGTTTTTCATGCATTTCTGCTGCGGAAATTCCGCAGCGGAAACTCATCACAAACGCCTGGTAATCCGCACCACATGGTCCCCAATGGCATTCCGCAATGTCAATGCACATGCTGCGGATTTTTCCGCAGCGTTTCTGCAGCGCTCATAAATCCGCAGCATGTTCATTAATTTTGCGGAAGCGCCGCCATTGACTTGCATTGAGACGCATAGAATCCGTGTCTGTACGTTTGTACACGCGGATTATATGCCTTTCAATGTGCGGATGGTACCCAGTTCTGGAGGAGAGGAGACTCTCATCCAGACTTGGGTACCATTGTACCTGTAAAAAAAAGAATAAAATAATAAATAAAGTTTATTTTCACCTGTCCGGCGGCCCCTGCAGCGCTTATCTTCCAGGACCTGAGATGACATCGCGGTCATGTGACCGCAGGCTGTCTCGCGATAGCCCGGCAACCAGGAAGGAACCAGGAAGGAGCGCGACAGCACACGCGGCGGCATCGGGGGTGAGTATAGCTTTATTTTTTTATTTTTACGGTCACACTATATAAATCCATGTCGTTTGCATGGATTTATACAGTGTGACCTAGTTGTCAAGCACTTTTCAAGTGATGCTATCGCCTGGAAAGTGCTTGTCAGTCCACATGCGTTAACGCTTGTGAATCCGCATGTGAATCCGCATGTATTCTGCAGGAAAAACGCATGCACAATCCGCATGCGTTTTTTCTGGCAAGGGAGATGCAAAAACGCTGCAGAAATTTTCTGCTTCATTTCTGCATCGTGGGCACATAGCCTAACTCCTATAAAGTACATTAGAGATGGCTGTTGGCATGCTCGGTCTTATCTTCAACTTGTGTCCTCCTCCTTGTAGTAATAAGTTACAGAGCAGGGGATTCCCATTCTCTTAGGATATGTTCACAAAGGGCTTTTATTGCAGCATTTAAATCCACATGAAAAACGCAGAGTGTTGGCAAGAAAAATGCTGCATACATTTCGCACAGTTTTGGTGCGTTTTTCATTTTTTAATGCATTCTTGATGAGTATTAATGTATTCAATTGAATCAGTAAAAAAACATCAAAAAAGCTGAAATGCTGAAATAACTGACATGCTGTTTAAAACAAAAAGCAGCAGCTTAAAAAAGCAAGAAAAAATGGACAGTGTGGATGATATTTTAGAAATCTCATTTATTTTGTGGCTATGATAAAATGCTGTGGTTTTTGCAGCATGAAAAATGCACAGAAAATAAAACAGCAAAAGCTCTATGTGTGAACAAGCCTTTAGAAGTAAAACCTCCATTTATGAGAGATTTATGACTAACTAATGTAATACACATCTCACATAAAAGATTTAACTCCAGAGGAGTACCATCACTGTGGTCCTTGTACCAAACAAGGTTGTGCCCTGATTATGTTCACAGACAATCAGATTTAGTACATTGTGATCCAAGAGGTCAAGTGATCACTAGGGAAACCAATCATGTTACTGTATCAAATGAAACTAACAAATATAAGACATTTTGCATTGTAATAGCCCCTAAAGACAACAAAAGAATCCATATTTAAATGGCATCCTGTAATAGAAAGCGAAAAGTAATTAACCAATTAAAAAATTGTCAGTTCAACCAAATTTATATACGTAATTTAGTGGCTTTTTCTACTACTGACTGGCCGTTCATTTTACATTCATAGCTTCCCTTGTGAATGTAATGCTTCCTATATTTTTCATATAGGGAGTCCCATATTTGATAAGAACAAAAAACATTAATTGGATTCTACTACTTGATATGGTTTCCTTAAAATTCAGAAAAATCTACCCACCTATGTTCAAAAGCCATTGATTTCATTCTTAGACTGCTATATCATCCACGCTGTTCACATTTCTCAAGTGAGTATGGCTTACTTTAAATAAATCTTTTTAATCTTATAACAAATCGACAAAGTCTTCTACTGTCTTCTGGTAAATAAATTAAAATTTTGGATAAGCTATCTCAGGAATCACTTAAAGGAGACCTGAAGATGGCCCCTATTTTATTTACTTGGTAGACACAATGTTTTGCTCCAAGGCCAACTCTCCTGAGAGAGAGCAAATGTGCAGAACATATTGATCCTCCCGGGCAGACGGCCACGTGCCCTGTATAGACGTGCACATAAAAACTACTGGCATTCAGTGGCCAGAAACAATAGCAATTGTACTGTAGAATTAACTAGAGAGTATACTGTGCCTATGTATATGGGTTTTTATACTTGAAAATAGATGCTAAAGAAAGATTCGATAGAAAAAAGTAAAAAAAAAAGAAATAGAGGAAACCCCTAAAACTTACTGGTGTATTGGGCTATATTTATAGTAAAAAATCCATCCATCTTTCACTCAGCAGTCATGAGTTCTTTCATTTAGAATGGCCAAATTCTCACTTGTTTTATATACAGGGTGGTCCAAAAGTAGGTGGATAGAAACTTTTTTGCACAAGTCTCTTTGGGTATTAACTTCCTGAAATGCATCTCTTATGTAATTTTTCAAATCACTGACACTTTTTGGTTTTTCGACTATAAACTTTGTCCTTGAGTACTCCCCAAAAGAAAAAATCCATTGGGGTCAAGTCTGGTGAATGTGCCGGCCAATCAAGTGGACCTCTTCGGCCAATCCATTTATTAGGAAATGTTTCATCAAGATACTCGCGGACTACTCTTGAATAATGTGAGGGGCCCCATCTTGTTGAAAATAAAGGTCATTTGAATTAGGCTGTTGCTGTAACTGGGGAACAACTTGATTCATTAGAATTTCGAGATACTTATCTCCTGTGACTGTTCCATCAAAAAATATTGGTCCTAAAACACCAAAACTTGAAATACCACCCCAAATATTGACACCAGGCTCATTTAGTTGTTGCTCTAATGTTAAATGCATGTTCTCATTATACCAGTAAATACAATTATGTCTATTAATATGGCCGGATAATTTGAAAGAAGCTTCATCACTCCACATAATGTTATCTAAAATTACTGGATTTTGTTTGATAAATCTCCCCCTTCATAACCTTATTACAATTTCTGTCCACCTACTTTTGGACCACCCTGTATATATTTTTTACATTTTTATATTGAATAGTACTATAGCCAGGGTCGGCGTTAGGGACAGGCAAACTAGGCATTTAGCTAGGCCCCCCCAGTGGTCCGTGAGTCAGTCCATTGCGCATTCAACTGTATCGGCATCACAGATGCCAATACAGTTGAAAGTAATGATGGAGGAGATTTCATCAGGTGATCCTCCCTCTCCTATCACTCCCCCTCTGCATCTGACGCAGTGGGCGCAATGACGTCACTTCATCTCGCTCCACGCTGTGCCGGGCAGTGAAGCTGCTGAGTAGACACGCTGCAGAGACAGGAGCAGCGGGGGAACAGGGAGAGTATTGTATTTATTTATTTTTAAATCAGTGAGTATGTGGCTACCATAATGCTGGAGTACTATGGGGCCTGCATTCTACCTCTGTAGGGTCGCATTGTACTTCTGTGTGGAGTTCATTCTACCTCTGTGGGGCATGCATTATACCCCTGTAGGGCAGGCATTATACTTCTGTGTGGCTTGCATTATACCTTTGTGGGGCCTGCATAATACCTCTGTGGGGCCTGCATTATAACATATCACTATATGGGGGCTGCATTATACCGTAGGGAGGACTGTGGGGTGCATTATACTGTATGGAGGACTAGCGGAGTGCATTATACTATATAGATGCTTATGGGGAGTGCATTATAATGTATGGAGGACTATTGGGTGTGTATTATATTATGTAGAGGACTATGGGATGTGCATTATGCTACATGGAGGACTATGGGGTGCATTATACTAAACAAGCAAAATGCTGCCTATTCATCGAGTGATTGGATTGTTTATGGCGGTATAAAAATCATTGTTATCAGCAGCCCATCTCCCAGAGAAAACTGCCGATATGCTGCTGATAACATGATACTGTATGGGGACAGATTGATCTACTAGTGATTGTTCTGTGCCCATCATTCTTCCTCAGCCGATGTAAAGAGGCCTGGAAACAAGCGCCGAACGACTTCAATATTGTCGATCACACTCAACGGCCTAAACTCAGCGCATGTAAATACAACCGAAATGTTTCTGGGTGATGGTGCAGTATGTTGGCATTTGGGGCCCCACCTTAAACTTTTGCACAGAGCCCCACTTTGTCTAAAATCGGCCCTGAATACATCATGTACTGTATTTCTTAGCAAAATATATTCTTCCACAAATGTATGAAGGGAAACACTTCTACAAGTCTTTGTACATCTTATACATCTACGCTGATACCCCATTTGTCAAACATTTATGATACTACTTTGATTCTACATGGACAGTCATGTGGTTTAATCCAATCTTATCATATTCACTTAGTAATCTAAAGTGGTCAATTGGGTCTCTAGCTCCTGCTATTCCTCTCATATATTTCTGCACCAGCCTTTTTTCTATAAATATGCTAAATAGTGATAAGAAAATCATCTGAAATTCAAGTTTTCCAGCTTTGCTGAATTTGGCCGGTAAATTCAATTCACAGCAATCGATCCATGACAAATCTAAAGTATTACAAAGCTTCCAATTGCAATATGTTTAGAAAGTTCCCAAGCCCCTCTGAGATCTTCTAAGACTGTATACAACCCAATTTTAGCTATTTAAAGGGACTCTGTGGGCAAAGAATGACTGTTCGAACCAAGTAAAGGTGCTCGGTGATCCATGGCATGACGAAACCTTTTAATACTCCATCCCACCTCCTTGATTTCCATCTATCTCCACCCTTTTCTGGCTCTATTAAGCCAAAGCTGTCAATTAGTAATGGGCGAGCACTAAAATGCTTGGGTACTCATTGTTCGAGTTGAGCAAATTGGAATGCTCGAGTGCTCGATCCGAGCAATGAGCCCAGTGTAAGTCTATGGGAAAATCGAGCATTTTTCCCACAGCATCCCCCGGTGGTCTGCTGAGGGCCTAAAAATTGCCAAAATTAATGGGAATAGTGCTGATGTGACTTGGGAACAGCATGGCGAAGACCCCTGGAAGCATCTCTGACTCCCTGGTCACTGCCTAAAATTGTGACATGGTCCTATATTACTGCGGTAATAATACAGACATTTTTGGCAACGTGACAAATATTAAACTCCATTTAAAATGGGCAAGGTGTGTGGCAAGGGACGGGGAAGTGGACATTATGGTGATGGTGATAGTGCACGCAGAGGCCATTAGCAAGATGAAACTGTGGCTGCTATGGGAGCACAACAAACACCCACATCATGTCGAACTACCTTCCTGTCCCAATTTCTAGGGAGCCGCGGAACACCACTATTGAAGCCAGAGCAGTGTGAAAAGGTTGTTGGTTGGATAGCTGATAAAGCTTCCAGTCAGTTTGCCACCACCACCACCCTGTCTTCCACATGGTCCAATCTCAGTAGCCGTGTGTCTGGACCACATTATTATTAATGCTTTATCGCCATTTATTCCATGATGCTTTACATGTGAAAAAGGGGTATACCTTGCAAAGACAATTACAATAATCTTGAACAAAAATGTGACAGCGACTGGTACAGGAGAGGAGAGGACCCTGCCCACCAGGGCTCACAGTCTACAAGGGATGGGTGAGGATACAATAGATGAGGATAGAGCTGGTCATGCAGCGGTATGGTAGAGCGAGGGTTACTGCAGGTTGTATGCTTGTCAGAGGAGGTGGGTCTTCAGGTGCTTTTTCAAGGTTTACACAGTAGGTGAGAGTCAGAAATGTTGGGGTAGAGAGTTCCAGAGAAGGGGGATGCACTGGAAAAATCTTGTATGTGATTGTGGGAAGAGGAGATAAGAGGGGAGTGGAGAAAGAGATATTGTGAGGATCGGAGGTTGAGTGCAGGTAAGTACCGGGAGACTAGGTCACAGATGTATGGAGGAGACAGGTTGTGGATGGCTTTTCATGCCAAGATTAGGGTTTTCAACTGGAGTCTCTGGGCAATGGGGAGCCAGTGAAGGGATTGACAGAGAGAAGAGGCCAGGGAATAGCGAGGGGACAGGTGGATTAGTAGGGCAACAGAGTTTAGGATAGATTGGAGGAATGCAAAAGTGTTAGAAGGGAGGCCACAGAGCAGGAGGTTGCAGTCGTTGAGACGAGAGATGATGAGGGCGTGCACTAGTGTTTTTGTAAATTAGTCTTTGAGAAATGTGCGGATTCGGGAGATTTTTTTTACTTGGAGTCGGCCTACTCCTCACCCTGATTCTCCTTCCTCCTACCATTCCGAGTGCCCTGAGACAACTGATCCCACACTTGGACACTCCGAAGAGCAGTTTTGTTCATCTTTCCATTTATAGATTCTGGCCTCTCGCTCGGTCCGCTCGGAAATGGAAAGAGCTCGGATATGTGGTTTGAGAGATTAGAGTCCAGGGTTACCCCAAGAGCTGTTCACTTTTCCATCAATACATTCTGGCCTCTCGGCCAGCCAGCTTTAAGCAGGGCAACAGAAGATCGCATGTAGCGATATGAGCCGTCATGACGGTGGGAAAGTGCAATTACTGTCGCAAGAGGTGGATAATGATGAGACACAATGTACAGAAAGTCAGGAGGAGGACCAGGGCGCGGAAGTGGAAGACGAAACGGTGGACAAAGAAGTCACTGACCCAACCTGGCAAGGGGACATGCAGAGCAAGGACAGCAGCACACAGGGGGAGGGAGGCATAGCACCACAATAGGCAGGAACTGCTCCCCGGAACACGAACACAACGTAAGTTGCCAGTACAACTTTTAGGTCTTCCCGATCTGGTTCTTTTTTAAAGACTGTTCAGATAACTCAAAAAGGCTATTTGCAACATCTGCCAGGCCAGCATCAGCAAGAGCACCAAAACTAGCAGCCTGACCACCACCAACATGCTCAGGCACGTGACAGCAAAGCACCCGACTAGCTGGGTCGAACGCCAAGGTCCAGAAACAGGGTCTGTGGGTGACACCACTGCCTCTTCCTCTCTTGTGTGTGCACACCAATCCCCTGTCCATGGCGCATGCGAAGATTTCTCCCGCCCTGCACCTGTCATTGCAAACTTGTAACCATCACCGCCCACATCCTTGTCCCTTCGCAGCGTTCAGTTGTCCCTACCCCAGTCCTTGGAATGCAAGCGCAAGTATGCAGCTAACCAGAACAGGCCGCAATATTAAACTGCCACATTTCTGGACTGCTTGCTTGCACTTGAAATGTTGCCTTTTAGGCTTATGGAGGCTGAAGCTTTCCACAACTTCATGGCGGCGGTGGACAGGTGTCCATACTCGGTCCCCAGCCACCAATATTTCTTCTGTTATCGTCTCCGCCTTCCACAAGCGTGAGTCCCAGAATATTACCTGTGCTCTCCCCAGTGCACTTAAGTGGGAAGGACCGCCTAACCACAAACATGTGGACAAATGAATGTGGCCAGGGATGGTACCTCTCACTGATGCATCACTGGGTTAATATTGTGATTGGTCTCCTAGACCACGACCAAATTATTCATGAAGGATCACATCCATTGCCTTAGCTTTGTGTTACTTGGAATGCAAGCGCAAGTATGCAGCTAACCACGCACCCACAGGCTGCAATACTAAACTGCCACATTTCTGGACTGCTTGCTTGCACTTGAAATGTTGCTTTTTAGGCTCGTGAAGGCAGAAGCTTTCCACAACCTCATGGCGGCGGTGGCCACGTGTTCATACTCAGTCCCCAGCCGCCACTATTTCTCCCAGTATCGTCTCAGCCTTCCACATGCACGGATCCCAGAACATTATCTGTGCCCTCCCCAGTACACTTAAGTGGGAAGCACCGTCTAACCACAAACACGTGGACAAGTGAATGTGGCCAGGGACGGTGCATCTCACTGATGCATGTTCCTGGGTTAATATTGTGGAAGCAGGGACCCAGTGAGACCCTGGGACAGAATACGTCCTCCCGAAGCAGAGGATTGTGGCTCCTGGGTCAATCAGGGTTGCACACACATTCTGAAGCTCCTGTACCTCCTCCTCTTCCTCTTCAGCCTCCATCTCCATCACTTGATTCATTTTTTTCAGAAGATATTCCAGATTATGTACTTATACTTCGTGGGTGCCAATGTCAATAAGCAGGACTGTATGCTTAAATGAGAAACCGCGCACCGTTGCAGAGTTGTTGAAAGCTGTATCAATGAACCTGGTAGTGACTGTGAAGCTAGGCAAGCTCGCACATGTACCATGCCTGGCCCATATGCTCAACTTAGTGATTCACGGGTTTCTCAAAACCTACCCAAATCTGCCAGAGCGGCTTGTGAAAGTACACCACGTGTGTGCCCATTTTAGAAAGTCATCTACAGCTTCCACCGCCCTGGCGGGGCTTCAGCAGCATTTGCAGCTTCCAGCCCACCGACTGGTTTGCGATGTGACCACACATTGGAAATCAACTTTACAGATTTTTGGAATGATTTTGAGCAGCAGAGACCAGTTGTTGAGAACCAGCTTCAACACGCCCGTCGGCATTCAGGTCAGCCTCAGCACATAAGAGCTGATGAGTGGACAATGCCAAAGATGTCTGACATCTGTGCCGCCCTCCAAAACTTTGAGGACTCCACCAAGATGATGAGCGGTGATGATGCCATAAATATCGTCACCATCCCGCTTCTGTCTACTGAAACGCTCACTGCTCACAATTAAAGAAGAGGCATTGCAGGCAGAGCACGATGAGATGGAGCAACAAACCATACAGGGTGATGCCACACAGCCTAGCCTCATCTCATCCCAACGTGGATTGCGTCACAATGAGGAGGAAGAAGAGGAGGAGGAGGAGAAGGAGGAGGAACAGGAGCTAGTTTATTGCGCTATAGACGGTACTACCCACACAACTGTCATACCGTCTGTTCAGCGTGGAAGGCCTGAAGAGAGGGAGGAGGAGGAGGAGGAGAACATGGTCAGTCATCCTCTTGGTTAGGAAACGGAAGTCTTGCCTGTTAGCAGTCTGGCACACATGGCTGAGTTTATGTTCTGCTGCCTTTCCCATGACCCTCGCATTTTATACATTTTGGGTGACAGTCATTACTGGATTGTCACACTTGTAGACCCACGCTACAAGGAGAAGTTTCTTTCTCTTTTTCCCGTGGTGGAGAGGTCTAGTAAAATGTTGCAGTACCAGAAGGCCTTTGTTGCGGAATTATTCAAAAAATTCCCATCTGAACACGCTGGCGGCAGAGGTCATAGTTCCTTGGACAACCAAAGAGTACAGACGAGTGAGACACTAATACAATGCAGCAGAGGCAGGGGAACGCTGTCAAAAGTCTGGGACAGTTTTCTCCGACCCTCCCAGCGCACAGGCCCTGATGCGCGGGGTACTCTCACAAGGAGGGAATATTTTTGGAAGATGCTGAAGGACTACCTTGGTGACCATACCAGTGTCCTCCATTATTCCTCTTTGTGTCTTACAACTGTTGGGTATCCAATTGGGTATCCAAGCTGGACATGTGGCATGAACCGTCTCTCTACGCCTTGGAGGTCCTGGCCGCTAGCGTTTTGTCAGAGATGGTTTTTTGTTCCGCCAGGGGCATTATAACTTATATAACTGATTGGCGCATCCATCTGTCAACTGAAAATGCTGACAGGCTGACTTATCAAAATGTACAAGGGCTGGATGGGCCCAGACTTCTCAACAACACCACCAGATGATAGCGTCGAACATAAACTCAAATCCAGTGGTTACTTATTGAGGGTCTATTTTCCCATGCACCCCTTCACATTCTGGCATGGGTATACACTTAAGGAATTGTTCTATTTTATGTCATCCTCCTCCTTCTCCGCATCCTCCACCACCATCTCACCAGGGTGACCATCATGCCATGCCCACATAATTTTTTTAAGGTTGTTTCTGATTAGAGACGACAGTATATTTCAATATTCGTTTCGAATTACAATCGCCGTTTTTGCAATATTCGCCACTGTAATTGTCCAATATTCGCCGAACATTGCCGAACGCCATTGGATTTAATGGGGGCCAAAAGCAAACGCATACACAACACCTTCAAACGGGACCAAAAGCTGCCAAAACACATCAGTTTAGGGGCAGACACCAGGAAAGTGCCATCAATTGACCCAGAGTACAAGTAGTAAAATTATTATTATTTATTATTATAGCGCTATTTATTCCATGGTGCTTTACATGTGAAAAGAGCTCACTGACTGGTACAAGAGGATAGTGGACCCTGCCTTGAGGGCACACAAACAGTCTATGAGTGATGGGTGAGGATACAGTAGGTGAGGGTACAGCTGGTCCTGCAGCGGTATGATGAAGCGAGGGTTACTGCAGGTTATAGGCTTGTCGGAAGAGGTGGGTCTTCAGCTTCCTTTTAAAGGTTTCAACAGTAGGCGAGAGTCTGATATGTTGGGGCACTACAGAGTTCAAGAGTAGTGGGGATGCACAGGAGAAATCTTGTATGCGATTGTAGGAACATGAGATAAGAGGAGAGTAGAGAAGGAGATCTTGTGAGGATTGGAGGTGGCATGCAGGTATGTACTGGGAGAAGAATTCACAAAGATATGGAAAAGACAGGTTGTGGATGGCTTTGCATGTTATGGTTAGGGTTTTGAACTGGAGTCTCTGGGCAATGGGAAGTCAGTGAAGGGATCTTATAGATTACAACCTTATAGATTGCTGGAGCCAGTCCAGAGTTAAAAAAAAAGCAGCTATAGTGTGTCCGGAAACCTTCACACAAACTTTTCTTAGCCAGGGCTGCTTCTCGTCAGGGTTGGATGGGCCCACCAGATAACTGGAAACTCCTCCAGTGGGCCCTGGCTTCTCCTTTAGGACAGTTCATAGTGCAAACCTTGCAGGTAAGGTTGATGATAGAGGCCAACATCTCCTTAGCTTGCTGCTGGTACTTTTCTGTGGGAATCTGCTTGGCTCCAACAGCCTGGAATATTTCCAGTGAACTATGGCACGACGCCATGGTATTAGCAGTACCAGTAGCGAAGCCATCCACAATTTCCTTCTCAGGCATTTTATTTGGTAGACTGAGTGGCTGCCCAAATACATTAGTTTCTCACAAAGGAGCTGAAGATACTGAGTGGCGGTAGGTGCAAGTTTCTCCAGTATGTTAGATATCAGAGGTTGAACAGAGAGGGCAGCACACTGGTTCAGTGGTTAGCACTGAAGCCTTGCAGCGCTGGGGTCCTGGGTTCAAATCCCACCGAGGACAACATCTGCAAGGATTTTGTATTTTCTCCCGTGTTTGCGTGTGTTTCCTCCTCAGTAAAAAGGCAGCCATAGAGTGCCCAGGAACCTTCACACAGACTTTTCTTAGCCAGGGCTGCTTCTCGGCAGGGTATGACGGGTCCTCCAGAGAACCGGAGAATCCTCCAGTGGGCCCTGGCTTCTCCTTCAGGGGAGTTTATAGCACAAACCTTTCAACTGCTATGGGGATTTTGAGCCGGGGAGAAAGGTGGGCCCTCAGAATCAAAAATCAGTTTGAAATAGCGGCCCTGTAGTTTACTATTCTTCACAGCGACCTCGTATGAGTAGCTTCACTGACACACTGCAACAAACTGTAAATGGAGGCCAGAAATGGCTGAATTTGGACCACAGTTATATGTGATACGTCTGACGGACACCCACGATTTTAAATAGCGGGCTTGTAGTTTACTATTCTTCACAGCGACCTCGTGTGAATAGCTTCACTGACACACTTCAACAAACTGTAAATGGAGGTCATTATTTTCCATGTTCGCTACAAATTTCTGGATTTTTATTGCTGTAATATGGAAAAGATCTGGCTGTATTCTGCAGTGCTAACAAGCAAATGCAGCAGAAAAATTATGTACTCTGGATTGCTTTTTTTTATCAAATAATCAGGATTAAGATCCCAAAAAAATTAGCCCTGGCCACTAATATCTGGGGCTTTGTCTAAAACTATCTGTAACAGCAAGAACAGACAGAAGGCGCAAGGGACTCTCTTGTGCTGTATGCACTGCAGTCTGCCACATACCCTGCCTGCCTGCTTTGATTTTTAAACAAATAAATAGGACTATGAACAAAAAAAAAATTAGCCCTGGGCCCTGATATCTGGGGCTAAGTCTAGAAATATCTGTAACAGCAGCAGCAGACAGAATGTGCAATGGACCCTCTTGTGTTGCATATGGTGCCACAAAACCTGTCTGCCTTACTTTTTAAGCAAATAATCAGGATTAAGATAAAAAAAATAGCCTTGGCCCCTGATATCTGGGTCTATGTCTGCAAATACCTGTAGCAGCAGCAGCAGACAGAATGTGCAATGGACTCTTGTGCTGTATACACTGCCACATACCCTGCCTGCTTAACTTCTGCTATCACCACTGAGTATATGCAGCTGGATTAGTCCTCAGAAGGACTGTTAGTTCAGATGGATATATACAGTGAAGGAAATAATGTTTTGATCCCTTGCTGTTTTTGTAAGTTTGCCCACTGACAAAGACTTGAACAGTCTATAATTTTAAGGGTAGGTTAATTTTAACATTGAGAGATAGAATATCCAAAAAAAATCAAGAAAATCACATTGTATAAATTGAATAAATTTATTTGCATTTTGCAGTGAGAAATAAGTATTTGATTCCTCTGGCAAACAACACTTAATACTTGGTGGCAAAACCCTTGTTGAAAAACACAGCAGTCAGATGTTTTTGTAGTTTATCTGAAAACAACACCTTGGACCATTGAGCCACAGACCAGGTCTTTTTCTCCTTGGCCCAGGTAAGACGCTTCTGCCGTTGTCTATTGGTCATGAGTGGCTTGACAAAAGGAATGCGACACTTGTAGCCCATGTCCAGGATACATCTGTGTGTGGTGGCTCTTGAAGCAATGACTCCAGCAGCAGTCCATTCCTTGTGAATCTCCCCCAAATTTTTGAATGGCCTTTTCTTAACAATCCTTTCAAGGCTGCGGTTATCCTGGTTGCTTGTGCACCTTTTTGTACCACACTTTTTCCTTCCACTCAACTTTCCATTAATATGCTTGGATACAGCACTTTGTGAACAGCCAGCTTCTTTAGCAATGACCTTTTGTGGCTTACCCTCCTTGTGCAGTGTGTCAATGACTGCCTTCTGGACTTCTGTCAAGTCAGCAGTCTTCCCCGTGACTGTCAAGCCTACTAAAACAGACTAAGGGACCTTTTTAAACACTTAGGAAGCCTCTGCAGGTGTTTTTTGTAAATTATTCTAATTTACTGAGATAATGACTTTTGTGTTTTCATAGGCTGTAAGCCATAATCATCAACATTAACAGAAATAAACACTTGAAATAGATCACTCTGTTTGTAATGACTCTATATAATATATGAATTTCACTTTTTATATTAAATAACTGAAATAAATTAACTTTTTGATGATATTCTAATTTAGTAAGAAGCACCTGTAGGTGTGGAAATAATCAGTACTATGTGTGGCATGCACACTTTGTAAGGCAATCACTGTATTAAATGACTAATTTTTGCTTGTGTTTTGTATTTCTTTTTAACCACTATTTCTTCCCTCAGCACAAAGAGTGACTAAAAAATGGTAAGCATAAAAAAGTAAACGTGGCAACAGTCCACAGTATTTGTGAGACATGTGCATACATCAAAGACTAACAGACATGTTTGCAAAAAATCAGTACTGCATGTGGCACACACACTTTGTAAGGCAGTCAAAGAGTTAAAGAACTGTATTTTTACTACTCTTCTAAATTTTTAACACAACTCCTCCTTCCCCTAAAAGAGAAACCAAAATAGTTAGATAAACACAAAAAAATACAGCAGCAGCAAGCTGTAGCCAGCAGTATTGGTGTGATATATATATGTGTGAAATTAGTCTCATAAAACAGGAGTGCAAAAAACAGTACAGTGTGTGACATGCACGCTTTGTGAGGCAGCCACAGGGTTAAACTCTTTTATTTTTCTTTCAGCAATGCTGTGGCTTGATTCTGCTTAAATTAAAAAAAAATGTGTGACTGAATTGCAGCAGCATTATAACCACACTGATCAAGCAGCAGCAGTCAGCTATGTGACTTGCCTGGCCTTGTCTCACAGAAGCAGTGACTCTCCTATCTCTCTCCCTATCACTAAAATCAGTATTATTCTCTTTTTCCTCACACAGTAATTTTCTTCACTGCTGTGTTACCACACACCATCTTTACGGTTCTTCAGTGTTTTGTGATTTTCTTCCTATCTTTTTGGCTAAGCTGTGATTTCCTCTCACTATCCAAATTCACTAAGATATAGCTGCTGCATTTCCTGCTTCTGCTTTTACTTTGGCATTCCCTCCTAATTGACTATGCTATTCCATGTGATATATGCAAGGCATTATAGAGAAGCCCATCTGGCCATGCCCCATTCTCTTACTGGTTCAGTCTTCTGTAATGTGTAAAATGGCCATTTTAAGTAACTCATATTTTGAATATGGAATTGCTGTTTATGCAGTGCCTTAACATATTATAACTAAACTCATTAAACACTTATTATGCAGTTTACAGGGGTTCTTTTTTATTAGCTATTAACTCTAACTATAAGTTGCAAATTATGCATATCTGGTAAGTCTCATAGCATAGATGCATGAATGCAGTTTTCATTTTTTATTTATTTGTCCCTTTACAGCTATAAATTTACATCCATGGCTAATCGTGGCATACAAGTATATTACATATAAAACAAAAGCACAGTATATTATTATGTTCTGTAATGTGAAAAAAAAGGACAGGGTTCACTCTAAAGGCACTCTTATGCCTTATTCAATATACTTTGCTGAAGTAGATGTGCGATTAGTTCCTACATGCACTATGATAACTCAGTGAACAGTCCCATAGATTGGAAAAGCACTATAATTGGGATGTGCTATTTGTGTCAACTGAGAAGCTCAGCCCAAATACAATCACGATCTTATCTATGCTTTATCAACAAATCGTTAAGAAATTTTTTGTATCTTTTTGTAGTTAAAGAGGATCTGTCACCAGAGTTTACAGTATAAGAATAAATAGATCTTTTAGACCTAATGATACCAGTATATTTACTTAAAAAATCCATATTGGTATGGCTATATAATTCTTTGGGTAACATTAAGCTAAGCAATAGAGTGAGAGCGCTTATAAATCCAAGTGTATTCAATCGCCCAAGGAGCCTGACAGCGGCAGATTGCACTGAGCAGTGTGAGATTTCAGCAGTGAGCTATTTCACTCTCTTGCTAGACTTACTCAAACTTTCAAAAAGAATTATATAGTAATTCTGACATGTATTTTCAAGGTAAGTACACAAGTTTCATCAGGTGTAACAGGTCTATTTAATATTGTATGCAGTTTTTTGTGCAATATGGTGACAGATCATCTTAAACATGCATTTGTCCTTGACTTGATTCTTTGTTCTCGCTTGTCCTACTTACATTAGAGCACCATATATTTTAACTAGTGATTTTTTTCTATAACTTCAGCAATCTATACAATATTTATGAGGAGTAGGACCTAGCAGTTGAAAGTATTTTATATCTAAATGTACTGAGAAATGAAGGTGAAAGCTATAATTTTGCATAAATCTGCATCATTCACCTTTACAAGCATTAGCTTTAATATGGGAATGTCGGCTTGTGGACAATTTGCATGAGGCTAATGTTTGCCTTCTTGACATTTCACAAAGTATGTTAATAGAATTCTTTTTTTATTGATTTCAAAATGTTCTTGAATAGAATAAGATGCAGTTGTATCATTGTAATTTCACGTTCACAATACCATATATTTGGTCTGAGTGCTGTCCGTGAAAAAAGAGACATCACTCAGACCAATGTAATTCAATTGGCTTGTTCAGATAAGCGTTTTTTTTCGTGGACGGAATCTCCACATAAAAATATTGCAGAGTGCACTAGTTTCTTCCATGTGATGAGACTCACCCATTCAAGTCTAGGGGTGGACAAAAAAATTGGATCCTATATGGATTGACCATAGAGCATCCAATTTTTATGGATACATTGCAATTCTTTAACATAGAAAACTGTATTTGGTCTTGTAAATTTTATTAACTGCTGGTGTATAAAAATACAGATTGGATATTGATGACAATGCAGATGTAAATAACAGTTTTTTTCAGGATGAAACATGTGAACCTAGCCTAAGGGACTTCTTCCCCATGCCATTAGAAGAATGTGTATTTCTAGATATTTTTATTTAAAGTGGAGTACATAAGATAAAAGTTCTGCTACAGCCATTCAGTATTCCATCAGTGCTGACGTTCGCTGTGACGGAATAGTAAGACAGCAGCTGATCGCTGTGCAATGTGAGTATTGACTGGTTTAATTTTAGACCTTTAATCCCTTAACAACATTTGACGTACTAATACGCGTCTGTGCTCTGGGACTTAAGAGCCAGACCCGTATTAGTATGTCATGGCGATCGCGCGCGCACACAGGCTGTGCGGGCGCGATCGCCGACGGGTGTCAGCTGATTGTCACAGCTGACACCCGGTACTATGTGTAGGGAGCAGTCACGCACCGCTCCCAGCACATTAACTCCCGCGATGCTGCGATCGAATTCGATCGCAGCATTGCGGAGGCAAGGGGAGGTGATCGCAGATACTCACCTCCTCTTCCGGCTTCCAGCGCTGTCTGCCGAGGCTTCCAGGATGTTGCCATGACGACCCGATGTCGTCATGACAACATCCGGGTCACCAGACAGAAGGAAGATTTTTTTGGACATGCGCAGTGCATCTCCAAACAATCTTCTCCCTGTCCAGCGCTGACAGCCTGCATGACACAGGGATGGTGCTGCATTCCTGTGCCATGCAGGCGATCAGAGAAAAAAAAGTGAAAGTCCCATAGTGGGACAAAGTAATAAAGTGTAAAAAGTGTCAGAAAGTGAAAAAAAAAATTAAAAAAAAATTGTAAAAATATAAAAAAAAAATAATCCACCAAAAATAAAAATATAATGTACCCATCAATAAATATTAATATAAAAAAAAACAAAAAAACAATAAAAGTACACATATTTGGTATCGCCACGTCCGGAACGACCTGACCTATAAAGCTGTCCCACAAGTTAACCCCTTCAGTGAACACGGTAAAAAAAAAAAATAAAAAACGAAGCAAAAAACAATGCTTTATCACCATACTGCCAAACAAAAAATGGAATAACACGCGACCAAAAAGACAAATATAAATAAAAATTGTACCGCTGAAAATGTCATCTCGTCCCGCAAAAAACAAGCTGCCATACAGCTCCATCAGCCGAAAAATAAAAAAGTTACAGCTCTCAGAATAAAGCTATGCTAAAAAATAATTTTTTCTATAAAATTGGTTTTATTATGTAAAAGTGCAAAACATAGAAATACGATATAAATGTGGTGCCACTGTAAATGTACTGACCCGAAGAATAAAGCTGCCTTATCAATTTTACCACACGCGGAACAGAATAAAAAAATAAAAAAAAAACAATTCCTGAATTGTTGGTTTTTGTTTATTCTGCCTCCCAAAAATCGGAATAGAAAGCAATCAAAAAATGTCACGTGCCTGAAAATGGCACCAATAACAATGTCAACTCATCCCGCAAAAAACAAGCCATCAAATGACTCTCTGCCAAAATCTGGAAAAATTATAGCTCTCAAAATATGGCGATGCAAAAACTAGATTTTACAAAAAATGCGTCTTTTAGTGTGTGACAGCTGTAAGTCATAAAAACCCCATATGATTCTGGTATCGCTGTAGTCTCACCGACCCGAAGAATAAGGTCGTCTAATCACTTATACCGCATGAGGAACGGCGTAAAAAATAAACTCTCAGGTTAGGGTTGTGCTAGGGTTAGGGTTGTGCTAGGGTTAGGGTAGTGCTACGGTAAGGTTTGTGCTACGGTTAGGGTTGTGCTACGGTTAGGGTTGTGCTACGGTTAGGGTTGTGTTAGGGTTAGGGCTGGGGTTGGGGTTAGGGTTGGGGTTAGGGTTGTGATGGGGTTGGGATTTTTTTCAAAAGTAAGAAATAAAGATGACGATATGGCGACTAGTGTTGAGCGCAAGTGCTCGCTACTTGAGTTTGCATCGGGTGTTCTGGTATGCATTGAGTATAGTGGGAATTTGTGTGACATGCTCGAGTCTCCACCCCATATGCTTCACGGCCCAAAAAACTTTGCGGGGATTGCCTGCCATGCATGAGCGATCCCCGCATGTTTTTTTTTGGGTGTCTAATAACGGTGAAACATCCGGGCGGGGACTCGAGCATGTCACTCGAGCACACGCACTACATGGTGCATACCTAAGTACCCGATGCAAACTCAAGTAGCGAGCACTTGCGCTCAAGACTAATGACAACTTATTCAATATGATGACCTAATGTTATCAAATTCTGTGTTGTACCTCTGGGTTCAAAATGTTCACTATACACCTTAATAAAATCCTTGAGGGGTATAGTTTCCAAAATGGGGTCACTTGTGGGGGAGGTCCACTGTTTAGGCACATCAGGGGCTCTCCAAACGCGACATGGTGTACGCTAACAAATTGAATGGAAAATCGGCTCAAATTGTTAGCGGACACCATGTTGCGTTTGGAGAGCCCCTGTGTGCCCAAACATTGGAGCTCCCCCACAAGTGACCCCATTTTGGAAGCTAGACCCCCCAAGGCACGTATCTAGATGCATAGTGAGCACTTGGAACCCTTAGGTGCTTCACAAATTGATTCGTAAAAATGGAAAAGTATTTTTTTTCCACTTTTTCATTTTTACGAATCAATTTGTGAAGCACCTGGGGGTTCCAACTGCTCACTATGCATCTAGATAGGTGCCTTGGGGGGTCTAGTTTCCAAAATGGGGTCACTTGTGGGGGAGCTCCAATGTTTGGGCACACACGGACTCTCCAAATGCAACATGGTGTCCGCTTACAAATTGTCGGCTCAAATTGTTAGCGGACACCATGTTGCATTTGGAGAGCCCCTGTGTGCCCAAACATTGGAGCTCCCCCACAAGTGACCCCAGTTTGGAAACTAGACCCCCCAAGGCACCTATCTAGAAGCATAGTGTGCACTTGGAACCCCCAGGTGCTTCACAAATTGATTCATAAAAATGAAAAATTGTTTTTTTTTTCACTTTTTCATTTTTACGAATCAATTTGTGAAGCACCTGGGGGTTCCAACTGCTCACTATGCATCTAGATAGGTGCCTTGGGGGGTCTAGTTTACAAAATGGGGTCACTTGTGGGGGAGCTCCAATGTTTGGGCACACACATACTCTCCAAATGGTACATGGTGTCCGCTAACAAATTGTCGGCTCAAATAGTTAGCGGACACCATGTTGTGTTTGGAGAGCCCCTGTGTGCCCAAACATTGGAGCTCCCCCACAAGTGACCCCATTTTGGAAACTAGACCCGCCAAGGCACCTATCTAGATGCATAGTGAGCACTTGGAACCCAAAGGTGCTTCACAAATTGATTCATAAAAATGAAAAAGTGTTTTTTTTTTCACTTTTTCATTTTTACGAATAAATTTGTGAAGCACCTGGGGGTTCCAAGTGCTCACTATGCATCTAGATAGGTGCTTTGGGGGGTCTAATTTCCAAAATGGGGTCACTTGTGGGGGAGCTCCACTGTTTATGCACATCAGGGGCTCTCCAAACGCGACATGGTGTCCGCTAACAAATTGAATGGAAAATCGGCTCAAATTGTTAGCGGATGCCATGTTGCGTTTGGAGAGCCCCTGTGTGCCCAAACATTGGAGCTCCCCCACAAGTGACCCCATTTTGGAAACTAGACCCCCCAAGGCACCTATTTAGATGCATAGCGAGCACTTGGAACCCCTAGGTGCTTCACAAATTGATTAGTAAAATTGAAAAAGTGTTTTTTTTTTCACTTTTTCATTTTTACGAAACAATTTGTGAAGCACCTGGGGGTTCCAACTGCTCACTATGCATCTAGATAGGTGCCTTGGGGGGTCTAGTTTCCAAAATGGGGTCACTTGTGGGGGAGCTCCAATGTTTGGGCACACAGGGGCTCTCCAAACGCAACATGGTGTCCGCTAACAATTTGAGCCGAATTTCCATTCAATTTGTTAGCGGACACCATGTTGCATTTGGAGAGCCCCTCTGTGCCCAAACATTGGAGCTCCCCCACAAGTGACCCCATTTTGGAAACTAGACCCGCCAAGGCACCTATCTAGATGCATAGTGAGCACTTGGAACGCCAAGGTGCTTCCCAAATTGATTCATTAAAATGAAAAAGTGTTTTTTTTTCACTTTTTCATTTTTACGAATCAATTTGTGAAGCACCTGGGGGTTCCAAGTGCTCACTATGCATCTAGATAGGTGCCTTTGGGGGTCTAATTTCCAAAATGGGGTCACTTGTGGGGGAGCTCCACTGTTTAGGCACATCAGGGGCTCTCCAAACGCGACATGGTGTCCGCTAACAAATTGAATGTAAAATCGGCTCAAATTGTTAGCGGATGCCATGTTGCGTTTGGAGAGCCCCTGTGTGCCCAAACATTGGAGCTCCCCCACAAGTGACCACATTTTGGAAACTAGACCCCCCAAGGCACCTATTTAGATGCATAGCGAGCACTTGGAACCCCTAGGTGCTTCACAAATTGATTCGTAAAAATGAAAAAGTGTTTTTTTTTTTACTTTTTCATTTTTACGAATCAATTTGTGAAGCACCTGGGGGTTCCAACTGTTCACTATGCATCTAGATAGGTGCCTGGGAGGTCTAGTTTCCAAAATGGGGTCACTTGTGGGGGAGCTCCAATGTTTGGGCACACAGGGGCTCTCCAAACGCAACATGGTGTCCGCTAACAATTTGAGCCGATTTTCCATTCAATTTGTTAGCGGACACCATGTTGCATTTGGAGAGTCCCTGTGTGCCCAAACATTGGAGCTCCCCCACAAGTGACCCCATTTTGGAAACTAGACCCCCCAAGGCACCTATTTAGATGCATAGTGAGCACTTGGAACCCCTAGTTGCTTCACAAATTGATTCGTAAAAATGAAAAAGTGAAAAAAAAACACTTTTTCATTTTTTAGAATCAATTTGTGAAGCACCTGGGGGTTCCAAGTGCTCACTATGCATCTAGATAGGTGCTTTGGGGGGTCTAATTTCCAAAATGGGGTCACTTGTGGGGGAGCTCCACTGTTTATGCACATCAGGGGCTCTCCAAACGCGACATGGTGTCCGCTAACAAATTGAATGGAAAATCGGCTCAAATTGTTAGCGGATGCCATGTTGCGTTTGGAGAGCCCCTGTGTGCCCAAACATTGGAGCTCCCCCACAAGTGACCCCATTTTGGAAACTAGACCCCCCAAGGCACCTATTTAGATGCATAGCGAGCACTTGGAACCCCTAGGTGCTTCACAAATTGATTAGTAAAATTGAAAAAGTGTTTTTTTTTTCACTTTTTCATTTTTACGAAACAATTTGTGAAGCACCTGGGGGTTCCAACTGCTCACTATGCATCTAGATAGGTGCCTTGGGGGGTCTAGTTTCCAAAATGGGGTCACTTGTGGGGGAGCTCCAATGTTTGGGCACACAGGGGCTCTCCAAACGCAACATGGTGTCCGCTAACAATTTGAGCCGAATTTCCATTCAATTTGTTAGCGGACACCATGTTGCATTTGGAGAGCCCCTCTGTGCCCAAACATTGGAGCTCCCCCACAAGTGACCCCATTTTGGAAACTAGACCCGCCAAGGCACCTATCTAGATGCATAGTGAGCACTTGGAACGCCAAGGTGCTTCCCAAATTGATTCATTAAAATGAAAAAGTGTTTTTTTTTCACTTTTTCATTTTTACGAATCAATTTGTGAAGCACCTGGGGGTTCCAAGTGCTCACTATGCATCTAGATAGGTGCCTTTTGGGGTCTAATTTCCAAAATGGGGTCACTTGTGGGGGAGCTCCACTGTTTAGGCACATCAGGGGCTCTCCAAACGCGACATGGTGTCCGCTAACAAATTGAATGTAAAATCGGCTCAAATTGTTAGCGGATGCCATGTTGCGTTTGGAGAGCCCCTGTGTGCCCAAACATTGGAGCTCCCCCACAAGTGACCACATTTTGGAAACTAGACCCCCCAAGGCACCTATTTAGATGCATAGCGAGCACTTGGAACCCCTAGGTGCTTCACAAATTGATTCGTAAAAATGAAAAAGTGTTTTTTTTTTTACTTTTTCATTTTTACGAATCAATTTGTGAAGCACCTGGGGGTTCCAACTGTTCACTATGCATCTAGATAGGTGCCTGGGGGGTCTAGTTTCCAAAATGGGGTCACTTGTGGGGGAGCTCCAATGTTTGGGCACACAGGGGCTCTCCAAACGCAACATGGTGTCCGCTAACAATTTGAGCCGATTTTCCATTCAATTTGTTAGCGGACACCATGTTGCATTTGGAGAGTCCCTGTGTGCCCAAACATTGGAGCTCCCCCACAAGTGACCCCATTTTGGAAACTAGACCCCCCAAGGCACCTATTTAGATGCATAGTGAGCACTTGGAACCCCTAGTTGCTTCACAAATTGATTCGTAAAAATGAAAAAGTGAAAAAAAAACACTTTTTCATTTTTTAGAATCAATTTGTGAAGCACCTGGGGGTTCCAAGTGCTCACTATGCATCTAGATAGGTGCCTTGGGGGGTCTAGTTTCCAAAATGGGGTCACTTGTGGGGGAGCTCCAATGTTTGGGCACACAGGGGCTCTCCAAACGCAACATGGTGTCCGCTAACAATTTGAGCCGATTTTCCATTCAATTTGTTAGTGGACACCATGTTGCATTTGGAGAGTCCCTATGTGCCCAAACATTGGAGCTCCCCCACAATTGACCCAATTTTGGAAACTAGACCCCCCAAGGCACCTATCTAGATGCATAGTGAGCACTTGGAACCCATAGGTGCTTCACAAATTGATTCGTAAAAATGAAAAAGTGAAAAAAAAAACACTTTTTCATTTTTACGAATCAATTTGTGAAGCACCTTGGGGTTCCAAGTGCTCACTATGCATCTTGATAGGTGCCTTGGGAGGTCTAGTTTCCAAAATTGGGTCACTTGTGGGGGAGCTCCAATGTTTAGGCACATCAGGGGCTCTCCAAACGCAACATGGCGTCCGCTAATTATTCAAGCAAATTTTACAATCAAAAGGTCAAATGGCGCTCCTTCCCTTCCGAGCTCTGCCGTGCGCCTAAACAGTGTTTTTTCCCCACATATGGGGTATCTGCGTGCCCAGGGGAAATTGCACAACAAATTTTGGGGTCCATTTTTTCTTGTTACCCCTGTGAAAATAAAAAAAAATGGGTCTAAAGTAACATTTTTGTGAAAAAAGTTAAATGTTCATTTTTTTCTTACACATTCCAAAAATTCCTGTGAAGCACCTGAATGGTTAAAAAACTTATTGAATGTGGTTATGAGCACCTTGAGGGGTGAAGTTTTTAGAATGGTGTCACTTTTGGGTATTTTCTGTCATAAAGACCCCTCAAAGTGACTTCAAATGTGATGTGGTCCCTAAAAAAATGGTTTTGTAAATTTTGTTGGAAAAATGAGAAATCGCTGGTCAACTTTTAACCCTTATAGCTCCCTAGCAAAAAAAAATTTTGGTTCCAAAATTGTGCTGATGTAAAGTAGACATGTGGGAAATGTTATTTTTTAACTCTTTTGTGTGACATATCTCTCTGATTTAAGGGCATAAAAATTCAAATTTTGAAAATTGCTAAATTTTCAAAATTTTCGCCAAATTTCCATTTGTTTCACAAATAAACGCAAGTGATATCGAAGAAATTTTACCACAATCATGAAGTACAATATGTCACGAAAAAACAGTCTCAGAATCAGGGGGATTTGTTGAAGCGTTCCAGAGTAATTACCTCATAAAATGACAGTGGTCAGAATTGTAAAAATTGGCCTGGTCATTAACGTGCAAACCACCCTCGGGGTTTAAGGGGTTAAGCTCCTCTCTGGGGGATACTGGCAGTGTCAGGTGCTCTGCGTGAGGTCATGATGCACAGCCGCATCTGCTATTCTGTGACGCCCACACATTTAAAAGCACAGTGCTGGCTTGGCCTCTAAAGTAGTAGCTGGCTGGTCGGCGTAAGTAGTTGCTAGGGGACTGACCAAGTGGGCACATGCCTCTCTGCCTTACCAGGCCAAGCTGATGGCCTGTGATAACATTGAATCTATAAGAACCTTGTGATACTACTTACTACAGTTGGTGGTGAAAATTTACATATGCCACAAGCTGTTATTGCCACTAATTACAGAGATGTCCATTTCTGATCTAAAATACTAATAGCATGTTAGAATCCAGCTACAAAGAA
The DNA here is from genome assembly GCF_046119375.1 of Phyllobates terribilis. Lineage (NCBI taxonomy): Eukaryota > Metazoa > Chordata > Amphibia > Anura > Dendrobatidae > Phyllobates > Phyllobates terribilis. The sequence continues at coordinate 506,289,619 of NW_027362762.1, forward strand.
AAATAGGAGCTCCAGCCAACAACTCCAAAGATAACATTACTCAGATCCCAAAAGGTATTCAATCATAGCACCTACTTTGTGGGGGGTGGGGGATCTGACAGCGCATACCCCCTCTTTCTCTACCGGTGAATCTTTCCTCCACGTTATCAAAACTTTTCACGGCCACAGATCTTTTCCTCAGCTGAATGATCCAAACGCCCCCGGAAACAAGCCAAACCAAACTTCTCCACACTCAATTGCTGTCTCTAATCAGCTGAATGGAATATACCCCCACCCCACGGACAGCAACAGAACCACAAGCTCTCGGATTGAAGGAGATCAAAACATCTTGGATAAACAAGGTTTATTGAACATTACATAAATACTCCATTAAAACTATGCCTTTTAAGATACGCCCTTCATCAGGATATTCAGATGTAAATTAAATCTTCCTTATGTATATCCTCCCTCCTCTCACAGGACGTGATATTTCTCTATAAAGCCTGATTCTAAACCGATATATTTATATACAACCTAAATAATTAATATATAAGCATATAAAATATATAGACAATTTTAAAAATAATACATAATCAGATAATCAACAAGCTCCACCTCATTCACCAATAAAAGCTGGACGGACAATTTTTTCTAATGATAGGTTTAACCCTTTTGTTCCCAAACAGTGTAAACAAAAGAACCAGAACATTTCCGTTCTGCAAAAATCTTTAAATCTAGAGAAGGATTAATGGTCATTACTTTCAGGCTGTTATAATCACTTTGATGTACCAAAGAAAAATGAGTAGCTACTAGTGATGAGCGAGTATGCCTCATTAAAGCTTTCGGCGAGCATGCTCAGGTGCTCGCCGAGTATTTTGGCGTGCTCGGCATTTCATTCATTGTCGCCGTGGCTGCAAGTGTGACGGCTGTTAGACAGCTGTGACACATTCATAGATAGCCTGTTTGCTATGAATTAAATGAATTAATTAAACACCAAGCACGTCAAAATACTCGGCGAGCACCCGAGCATGCTTGCCGAAAGGATTAATGAGGCATACTTGCTCATTACTAGCAGATACCCTATGATTTTTTGTGTTGTGTCTATTATTATATTGATGCCTTTTAGGCCATTCTCTCTGTGTCTGTCGTTCTACCCATATATTGGAGACCATTAGGGCACACCAATAATTAAATAATAAAATCACTTCCACAATTGAGAAATTGTTTTAGTTCAAACATTTCTCCCGTATTGCTGCTACAAAACGTTTTTTTGCCTATGTGTGATTCAACTACATGTATCACATTTTTCTATCCCACATACTTAACCAACTATTCCATTCTTATACCTTTTTCTCCCTTTATTTTAGGATAGAAAGGTGCCACTATTTTCTTGATGGTTTTTCCCTTCTAAAAACCATCATTGATGCCCTATTCAAAATATTCTCTAGAATCTCCAATGTTTCTTAATAATATTGTGGATCTCTTTGGTATTACTGTTATACCTAGTGGTGAAGGCTACACTATATTTCCTATCGTCCTGACCATTATTTTTATTTTTACCCCCAATCGTATTAATACAGCTATCCCTATCAGTTTCCTTGGCCTTTTTCTTCACCCTCTCTATATTAGATTTCTGGTTATTAGTGATGAGCGAACGCGCTCACCACTGCTCGATACTTGCCCAAGCATCACTGTGCTCGACGAGCTCGGGTTGCTCGGGCGGGAACTCGGGTCCCCTCCCTGCATATTTGGTGCTCTTTAGAGAGCCAATGAACATGCAGGGATCGCCTGCCATTCACTGTAATGCCGTAGCCATGTTGGTTGTGGGCATTACAATGATTGGCTGGCCACACAGCATCATCAAATCTATATAAGACCTGGCGCCGCCATGGTCGTCACAGTCTACCTCGGAATCAGGCAAAATAGGGAGAGGTGCTGCTGCGTCAAGGAGAGATTTGCCTGTTTATAGTTAGTATAGGTATTCCATAACATATATACAGTATATATCCATCTGAACTAACAGTCCTTCTGAGGACTAATCCAGCTGCATATAATCAGTGTTAGGCAGGCTGGCAGTGGATGTGGCAGACTGCAGTGCATATAGCAAGAGGGTCCAATAAACGTCCTGTAAGTCTATGTATTCCACAACATATACAGTATAAATAAATGTATATATATATATATATATATATGTATATATATATATATATATATATATATATATATATATATATATACATATATATCAGAGCTAGGCAGGCAGGCAGTGTATGTGGCAGACTGCAGTGCATATAGCACAAGATGCTCAATTCCAGTTCTGTCCGCTGCTTCTGTTACAGATATTTCAACAAACAGCCCCAGGTATCAGGGGCCAGGAATAATTATTATTTTTTTGCTTAATCCTGATTATTTGGTTAAAAAGCAATCCAGAGAACACCATTCTTCTGCTCCATTTGCTTGTTGCCACTGCAGAATACAGCCAGATTCTTTCCTTATTACAGCGCTAAAAATCCAGAACGTGGAAAATATCGGCCTTCATTTAAATTTTGTTGCAGTGTGTCAGTGAAGTTATTGACACGAGGTCATTGTGAAAAATAGTAACCTACAGGCCAGCTATTTAAAACTGTGGTTTTCCGTCACACGTATCACATATAAGTTTGCTCCAAATTCAGGCATTTCTGGCCTCCATTTCAATTTTGTTGCAGTGTGTTAGTAAAGTTATTGAAACCAGGTCGCTGTGAAAAATAGTAACCTACAGGCCAGCTATCTAAAACTGTGTTTTGTCCGTCACACGTATCACATATACGTTTTCAGAAAATTCTGCCATTTCTGACCTCCATTAAAAATTTGTTTCAGTGTGTCAGTGAAGCAATTAACACCAGTTTGCTGTTCAAAATAGTTACCTACAGGCCAGGTATTTAAAACTGTGGTTTTCCATCAGACATATCATATATCAGTGCGGTTCAAATCCAGCCATTTGTAGTGAACGTGGAAAATACTGTCCTCCATTTAAAATGAGCAAGGAGCGTGGCAAGGCACGGGGAAGTGGACGTGATGGTGATGATGGTGCATGTAGAGGACGAGGCCGTGGGCAAGCTGAAATTATGCCACAACAAACACCCACATCTTGTGGCTCGACCTTCCTGTCCCAATTAATAGAACACCACTATTGAACACAGAGAAGTGTGAAAAGGTTATTGGTTGGATAGGAGATAATTCTTCAAGTCACTTAGCAATCACCACCACCAACCTATCTTCCACATGGTCAAATCTCAGTGGACGGCATATTCCTCACCCTGATCCTCCTTCCTCTCACCATGCCGAGTGCCCACAGACAACTGATCCCACACTCCGAAGAGTTGCTCGCTTTTCCATTTATAGATTCAGTCCTCTTGCCCAGTCCACTTGAAGCGGGGCAAGAGGAGATAGGATGCAGCGATGCCCAAATATTTGAGCAGCCATGGTCACACAAAGGCGTCAGTGGGAAAGTGTCACTAGAGGTGGATGATGATGAGACACAATTGACAGAGAGTCACGAGGAAGACCAGGGTGTGGAAGTGGAAGATGAGGTGGTGAACGATGAAGTTACTGACCCAACCTGGCAAGGTGACATGCAGAGCGAGGACAGCAGCACACAGTGGAAGGGAGGCGTAGCACAACAACAGGCAAGAACAAGCAGATAACCCCAAAAAGGCCATTTGCACCACCTGCCAGGCCAGCATCAGCAGGGGTAGCAAAACTAGCAGCATGATCAGGCACGTGGCAGCAAAGCACCCGACTAAGTGGGCCGAACCCCAGGGTCCAGCAACAATGTCTGCGGGCGACACCACAGCTTGTTCTGCTGTTGTGCATGCACGCCAATCCCCTGTCCATGGTGCATGCCAAGATGCCTCCCGCCCTGCACTTGTCATTGAACACTCTCAACTAGCACCATCAGCAAGTCCTTGTCCCAGCGTAGCGTTCAGTTGTCCCTACCCCAGTCCTTGGAACGCAGGCGCAAATAAGCAGCTAACGCCCCACAGGCCACGCTACTAAATTCACACATTTCGCAAATGCTTGTTCTCGAAATGTTGCCTTTTAGGCTCTTGGAGGCAAAAGATTTCCACAACCTCATCACGGCGGCCGTTCCTTGGTACTCAGTCCCCTGCCGCCACTATTTCTCCCGGTATGCCATCCCTGCATTACACAAGCACATGTCCCACAACATTAGCCATGCCCTCAACAACGCAGTAACTGGGAAAGTCCACCTAACCATGGACACGTGGACAAGTGCTTGTGGGCAGGGACGGTACATCTCGCTGACGGCACACTGGGTTAACATAGTGGGAGCCGGGCCCAGTCAGACCTTGGGACGGAACACGTCCTCCCGACGCCGAGGATTTCGGGCCCTGGGTCAATCCGGGTTGTTTCCACATTCTACAGCTCTTGCACCTCCTCCTTCTCCTCCTCTTTAGCATCCATCTTTGAAATGACCACATCAGTCGCAAGCTGGAAGCACTGCAGCACTGCCTCGGCCAAGCAGCAGCAGGCTGTGCTGAAGCTAATATGCTTATGTGACAAACCACACAACGCTGAAGAGTTGTGGACACCTCAGAAAGAGCCAGGCAGATCTGTGGCTGACACCGCTGAACCCACAGCAAGGCATGGTCGTTTGTGACAATGGCCGGAACCTGGTGGCGGCTCTGAGGCGAGGCGAGCTCACACACGCCGATCTTGCCGTGCTTCAGCAGCGTTTGTCAGACATCTGTACCATCCTCCAAAACTTTGAGGACTCCACCAAGATGGTGAGTGGCGCCATAATTAGCATCACCATCCTGCTTCTCTGTCTTCTGAAACGCTCTCTGCTCACAATCAAAGAGGATGCATTGCAGGCGGAGCACGATGAGATGGAGCATGGAACCATACAGGGTGATTACACACAGCCCAGCCTCATCTCATCCCAACATGGATTGGGTGACAATGAGGAAGAAGAGGAGGAGGAAGAACAGGAGCCAGTTTCCTGCTCTATAGATGGTACTACCTGCATAACTGCAATAACGTCTGTTCAGCATGGATGGCCTGAGGACAGGGAGGAGGAGGAAGAAGAGGAGGATTAGGAGGAGGGCATAGTCAGTCTTCCTCTTGGTGAGGACACGGAAGTCTTGCCTCTTTGCAGTCTGGCACACATGGCTAAGTTTACGCTGCCTTTCCCGTGACCAACACGTTGTCCAAATTTTGGGTAGCAGTCATTACTGGTTGGTCACACTTCTAGACCCACGCTACAGGGAGAACTTTATGTTTTTTATTCCTTTGAAGGACAGGCCTAATAAAATTTGGCAGTACGAGAAGGCTCTTGTTGCGGAATTAGTGAAAAAACTCCCATCTGAAAATGCTAGCGGCAGAGGTTACAGTTCGTTGGACAACCAAGGAGTACAGGCGAGAGAGCCACAAATGCAATCCAGCAGAGGCAGGGGAACACTGTCAAAGTTCTGGGACAGTTTTCTCAGACTCTCCTATTGCACAGGCCCTGAGGCGGGGAGTACTCTCACAAGGAGTGCAAAGTTTGGGAAGATGCTGAGGGAGTACCTTGCTGAACGTCCAATGTCCTCCATGATTCCTCTATGCCTTATAATTATTGGGTATCCAAGCTGGGCGTGTGGCATGACTGGAGGTCCTGGCCTGCCCTGCCGCTAGCGTTTTGATAGAGTGGGTTTTTAGTGCTGACGGTGGAATTATAACCGATAGGCGAATTCGTCTGTCAACCAAAAATGCTGACAGGCTGACTCGTATAAAACTGAACAAGGGCTGGATTGAGCCAGACTTCTCAACACCACCGAATGATAGAAGAGTAACATAAACTCAAAAACAGTGTCTTTTTTTGGAGAGGTCTAACTCTATTCCCATTCACCTCTGTCTTCACAACCAGAGATGGGTATACGCTTCCTGTTTTTGTCTGTTTGCTCTAGTCCTCCTCCTTCTCCGCATCCTCATCCTCCACCACATCACCACCATATGTACCATATCAACATATCTACATCTCTTGCAAGGGGCATTGGAGTTCCTCCAAATTTTTGGCAGCCATTGCTTCACTTCATAGGCAAACACTATGGGAGATCCACTTCCTAATAATGGGAACATTGTTTTTTGGAGGCTCTCTGACCTCAACGTCTCTTGCAAGGGGCATTGGAGTGCCTCCAAATTTTTGGCAGCCCTTGCAGTCACTGCATACGCAATAACAGTATAGGAGACCCACTCTTTAATAATGGGAACAACAAAGCATAGCCGGCTGATGGCTCTCTAACAATAGAGAGGGCTGACTGCTGGCCCTTTAAGAATGACTTTCAGAGTCCCTCCATCATAAATGAAACAGGATGTGTCTGATGATGTTTCACACACCATACGGCCAGATAAGGTTATAAAATATTAAAATGACATTTCCCGGTGAATGCATTTGTCTTAAAAAATAACGTAAAAAAAAAAACACAATAGGATCTTTCTTTAGTATAAAAACCAGAGTCGCCAAAGTAACCTCAATGTAATCACATTGTTCAGCTCCTGCACCTCCTCCTCCAGTTCGGCCTCCATCTCCAAAAGACCACATCAGTCACAAGTTGAAAGCACTGCAGCACTGCCTTGGCCAAGCGGCAACAGGCTGTGCTGAAGATAACATGCTTAATGCTTAGGCGAAAAACCGCCCACCGCTGCAGAGTTGTTGAAAGCTGTAACACAGCAGCCTGATCTGTGGCTCTCACTGCTGAACATACAACCAGGCATTGTCGCATGTGACAATGTGCGGAACCTGGTGATGCAGAAATGACAGCCGGAGTAGATACGGTCTCCCAAAAGTCAGTCCTTTCACCGAGCTAAAAAATATAGCTGTGGTGAAATATAACTCACCGACACGCTGTGGACTGGCTCCGTACCATCCCTGGCCACATTCACTTGACCACGTGTTTGTGGTTAGGCGGTCCTTCCCAGTAAGTGCACTGGGGAGGGCACAGGTAATGTTTTTTGACCCGTGATTGTGGAAGGCGAAGACGACACCGGGACAAATAGTGGCGGCTGGAAACCAATTATGGACACCCGGCCGCCGGCGCTAAGAGGTTGTGAAAAGCTTCCGCCTCCACGAGCCTAACAGGCCACATTTCAAGTGCAAGCAGCTTTAGAGGACTTCCTGGGAGAAATGACAGCTGGAGTAGATACGGTTTCCCAAGTCCTTTCGCCCAGCTAAAGAATATGGCTGCGGTAACATACAACTCCCAGAAAAAAAGCTGCGGACTGGCTCCATACCATCATTGGCCACATTCACTTGACCATGTGTTTGTGGTTAGGCGGTCCTTCCCAGTAAGTGCACTGGGGAGGGCACGGGTAATGTTGTGGGACCCGTGCTTGTAGAAAGCGGAGACAACACAGGGATAAATAGTGGCGGCAGGGGACCGAGTATGGACACCCATACACCGCTGCCATGAGGTTGTGGACAGCTTCTGCCTCCATGAGCATAAAAGGCCACATTTCAAGTGCAAGCAGCTGTCAAAAATTTGGCAGTATAGTATTGCAGCCTGTGGCTGGCTGCATACTTGCGCTTGCATTCTAAGTAACGGAAAACGAAGCAAATTATGACCTCTATCTTCATCATAGCCTCACCTCGGCAATATGATATTCTCCTGAAGGAGTAGCCAGGGCCCACTGGAGGAGTCTCTGGTTCTCTGGTGGGCCTGTCCAACTCTGCTGAAAGGAAGCAGCCCTGGCTTAGAAAAATGTGTGGGAAGGTTCAAGTACACTCTATGGCTACATTTTTAATGTGGACTGGTTCCGTACCATCCCTGGCCACATTCACCTGTCCACGTGTTTGTGGTTAGGTGGTCCTTCCCAGTAAGTGCACTGGGGAGGGCATGGGTAATGTTGTGGGACCCGTGCTTGTGGAAGGTGGAGACGACACCGGAAGAAATAGTGTTGACTGGGGACTGAGTATGGGCACCCGGCCGCTGCCATGACGTTGTGGATGGCTTCTGCCTCAACAAGCCTAAAAGGCCACATTTCAAGTGCAAGCAGCTGTCAAAATTTGGCAGTATAGTATTGCAGCCTGTGGGTGGGTGGGTGGCTGGCTGCATACTTGTGCTTGCATTCGAAGGAATGGGGTAGAGACAACTGCATGCTGAGCTGGGACAAGGATGTGGATGGTGATTGTTGCAAGTCTGCAACGACAGGTGCATGGCGAGAGGCACCAAGGATGGGCACACTTAGGCAGTGACCTGAGAGTCAGAGATGCTTCCAGGGGTCTTCCTCATGCTGTTCCCATGTCTTTTCAGCACAGTATGCATGTGTCTGATGATGTGTTACACACCACATGGCCAGATAAGGTTGCAAAATGTTAAAATTATATTTCCCGGTGAATGCATTTGTCTTGGTTGAAAGCAATGCAAAAGTACAAAAACGCATCAAAAACGCTACGTGTGACCATAACCCAAGGAGTGGAGGAGCATTTTTGTTTTTGGTTATTTATTTTGCCTTATATACAAGTCATTACCCTGGAAAGGATGTTCTTTAGCATATTTCCCAGGAAAATCCATTTTGGTTTCATTTTTGCATGTTTTATTGTGAGTCCGTAAAATGTGCATAATACCTCTGACAACGTTGTTGACAAAAGTGACCTGGGAGTCAGAAATGCTTCCAGGGGTCTTCCCCGTGTTGCTCCCATGTCATTTGAGCTCTGTTCCCGTCGATTTGGGCAATTTTTTGGCCCTCTGCAGACTGCCGGGGGAGCCTCCGGAAAAATGCTCGAGTTTCCTATAGACTTACATTGGGCTCGTTACTCGGTCTGAGCACTCGAGCATTCCAATTTGTTCGACCCGAGCAACGAGTATCCAAGCATTTTAGTGCTAGCTCATCACTACTGGTTATCCCTTTTTCTTTAATCTTGTTCCTACTTTAATCATCTGATCCTCCAGATCTTTCTCTTGTGTACAGTTCCTCCTCATCCGCATCACTATAGAACATATTCCTTTTCCATTTCTTAAAATTATTACTATCAAATTTTAAAAAATTATTCGCAATCTACTACCTTAAAATGCATTTTCAGATGAATTCAATTTTCTTTAATAAAAATATCTAGATCCATAAATACAGTCTTCTTCGAGCCACAGTGTTCATTAAAGTTAGACTCCATTCATTATTATTTAAATAATTTAAAAAATCCTTAAGTATTACCTAGGTAACCTTCCAAATGAAGTCTATAAGAAAATTTGGGAAAAAAATTCTGGCAGAAAAAATGGATTTTTATGTATAAATATTTCCTCAAAAGTCCCCATATAAAAGTTGGCAAAAAACGGTGCACAGTTCGCGCCCATTATGGTGCCATTGCATTGCAAATAAAAAATTCCCTCAAAAACAAAATAGTTATGTTTTAAAATTAACTCCATCAAATCCACCATGAGTTGTTTTTGAGTCTCTGCCACAACGGGATCAATAGATAACCAATAACTTATGACTTGAAGCCTTTTTTCAAGTGGTATTCTAGAATAGAGGGCATTGACATCCATGGTCATCTAAATATTATCCTCACCCCATTCTATATCACTTGAGAGATAATTGCTGTCCTAAGTCCCTCAAGTATGCTGGAAGTCAAGGCTTACCGTTGCGACTGTTTGTACACACCCCGCTATGATAGGCCTACCCAGTTGTTTGAATATGTATTACGTAGCTTCAGGAGAAAATAAAAATAAGGTGTGGATGGATTCAATTTCCTATAATCTCTCTCTTCTTTACTCAATGTACCCTTACCATAGGCTTCTTCTATTAATTTCATCAATTGTAGTTTCCAATTTCCTATAAATGGAACTATCTTCTAAAATTCTTTTGGCTTCCATCATATAGTAATCCTCATCCACAATAACTATGCCTCCTCCCTTATCTGCTTTTTTAACTAGATCATCTTTATCTTTTAGGACCTTTAATGCTTTTTTCTGACTATGCTCCAAATAACCAGCCTCCTTTGAGAGTAAAATATTATCTTTATCGAAATCCCTAAACTCCTTCAAGACAATATCATAAAAAGTACTCATGTAAGAACCTTTGCTCTATAAAGGGTAAAAAATAGATTTTTTTTTCAGGGTGGTGTGAATGGCTCCATTAACTATAATTTGCGTCAATGCTTCATCACTATCTTCATGAACCCTCACTTTTTTCTCTAATACCTCCTTTCCTTTCCATATCATTATCTCATTATGTCTACTCACAGTTATTTTTCTAATTAATTCATTGAGATCTAAAAATATCTCAAATAAATCCATTTTGGCTGACAGAACGATAGACCTTTCCCCAATACCTCCTCTGGAAATTCACTCAGACTTTTTAGTCTTTTTATTGCCATGGTTTTTTTTTCCCCCTTACCCCTCTCCCCTTTTTCTCACTTTCTTCTTTTTTTGGTACTTATTCTACCTATTGGGGTGAAAAAATGTGTTACTTTCACACAGCTTCTTAAAAACGCTTCACACTTTCTTTGTTCTGATATATCCTCCGAAGATACTTTCGCCCCATGATTTCATTGTCGGTCAGTTAGTGAGTTTGCAAGCCTCCGTACTTTTTTTTCCCTGAAAACACAATTGATATCTCTAAAAGAGGAGGAAGGGGACATTTCTCCTTCAATCAATTGTTCTTCTAATACTGACCCATTTATACCCTTTTATACCATCTGTCGTACAATCCCTATCCCTAGAGGCATCATCTGTATTTGGACCTTCCTCCCCAGGGACACAAATGTTTGAACCTGTTATAGACGATGTGCTATGTAAATTATTCTGCCCCAACTTATTTTTACTGATAATCAATGCCATCCCATTCCCTTGTGTGCTAGTTTCTGGCCCTGACTCATTGGCCAAACTGACACCATTAGGGGGTTTATAAGAAACCTCTGAGGGTCTATGAATTTTTTTTCTTGGTATCTAGTTTAGGATTTACGGCGTTCAAGGTTCAGGGCGACCGGTGTGGAAGCAGCAAGTTGACCCCAGAATATTGAAGACTTCATTATTCATGTGAATGGCTTTGATGCCACTCGCAAATTATAAGTGCTATTTGCTGTGTTGCATCTTCTCTACTGTTTTATCGGAAGCATTGCTGCTAAGTACTTTTTTATTTCTACAATAGTATATTAGGTAATGTTTTATTAAAGATTTTTTCCTGACTGCAGAAAATCTTCCATTGGTTGGGAATAACATATAATAAAAAAAACAAAAACATGTCTTACCCCTTGTATCCTCCACCACCTCAACACTATTGCATTAGTTGTCACGGTTGGTACCATAAGAGTAGAGATGAGCGGTGTTCGACTAGAACTGTTCGCCAATCTCAAATTCGAGCTGTTTTGGGCGGTGTTCGAGTTGTTCGACGAACCCGAACGATTTGCAAAAAATTTGGCTGTTCGAGGGTATGTTCGATAACTGTTCGTGCACCAAAAGCGTGTCCTGCATGTCTGGCGCTATTTAGAGCACCAATCATGCAGGGATTGTCTGCCACTCACTGTAATGCCACAGCCATGGAGGTTGTGGCATTACAGTGATTGCCCAAATCGATGGGAACAGTGCCAACAGTGAAACATGAAAAGCCGGCAATTCAGCAGCGGCATACACCTGTACCCGACAATTTAGAACCGAAAGAATAGAGCTTCACACATAGATTAGATAGATATAAACATGTCAGCCACATATATACGAAGTACAGTGAAAGTGCTGCTTACTGTACTTGTCATTTAGCGTAAAGGATTTATTAAAAAAAATAATAGTGTTTTCATGCACCGTCTCTTTAAAAAAGCCGGCCGGCAATTCAGCAGCGGTACCCGACAATTTAGAATAGAAAGAATAGAGAATCACACATAGATTAGATAGATAGAAACATGTCAGTCACATATATATGAAGTACAGTGACAGTGCTGCTTACTGTACTTGTCATTTAGCGTAAAGGATTTATCAAAAAAAATAATAGTGTTTTCATGCACCGTCTCTTTAAAAAAGCCGGCCGGCAATTCAGCAGCGGTACCCGACAATTTATAACAGACAGAATAGAGCTTCACACATAGATTAGATAGATAGAAACATGTCAGTCACATATATATGAAGTACAGTGATAGTGTTGGTTACTGTACTTGTCATTTAGTATTAAAATAAAGGATTTATTATTAAAAAAATTGGCGTGGGGTTCCCCTTAATTTTAGGCTCTAGCGGAGGTTAAGCAGACGGCTGGGGCAGATGTTTGAAGCCTGGGAAGGGGGTAATACCCACGGAGCTTCCCAGGCTACTAATATCAGCCCCCAGCTGAATACATAGCCTTTACTAGCTATTAAAATGGGGGACCCCCCCAAAAAAATGACGTGGGGTCCCCCCTAATTTAATAGCTAGCAAAGGCTAGGCAGACAGCTGGGGGCTGATATTAATAGCCCAGGAAGGGAGCCATGAATATTGGCCCCCTCCCAGGCTAGAAACACCAGCCGTCAGCCGCCCCAGAAATGGCGCATTCATAGGATGCGCCAATTCTGGCACTTAGCCTCGCTCTTCCACGCTGCCCTGGTGCGGTGGCAGGGGGTAATAGGGTTGGGGTTGATGTCAGCTTATAATGCCAGCTGACATCAAGCCCAGGTTAGTAATGGAGAGGCGTCTATAAGACACCCCCATTACTAACCCCATAGTCAAAGTTAAAAAAAACACAAACACCCAGAATAAAGTCCTTTAATTGAAATAAAGACACAATCCTTTATTGTTCTAAATTAAACCATACTTACCGTCACGCCCATTCCAGCTGAAGCCAACGATCTCCTGCAATAAAAGAAAAATAATAAAGCAACCTCATCCTTACCTTTCCATGGTTCCCACGACAGCTTCAGCTCTGCTACATCGAGATGACAGGCTGGACCGCAGCAGAACGCTGCCATCCAGCCTCTCATCCCGCAGACACTGAGAAGCGCAGGCTTGCTTGCGCTGCTCAGCGTCTCTCTGTGACGACATCCAGATGAGCCGAGTTCATGTCCAATGAACTCGGCTCACCTCATGCACGTCACTGACAGCGTGGGAAAATTCTCACGCTGAAGCGGTGAGTGCAGGAGAATTCTCCCACGCTGTCAGTGACGTGCATAAGGTGAGCTCATGTCCAATGAACTCAGCTCACCTCCTGCACGTCACTGACAGCGTGGGAGAATTCTCCTGCACTCAGCGCTTCAGCGTGAGAATTCTCCCACGCTGAAGCGCTGAGTGCAGGAGAATTTTCCCACGCTGTCAGTGACGTGCATAAGGTGAGCTCATGTCCAATGAACTCAGCTCACCTCCTGCACGTCACTGACAGCGTGGGAGAATTCTCCTGCACTCAGCGCTTCAGTGTGAGAATTCTCCCACGCTGAAGCGCTGAGTGCAGGAGAATTTTCCCACGCTGTCAGTGACGTGCATGAGGTGAGCCGAGTTCATTGGACATTAACTCGGCTCATCTGGATGCCCTCACAGAGAGACACTGTGGAGCGCAAGCAAGCCTGCGCTTCTCAGTGTCTGCGGGATGACAGGCTGGATGGCAGCGTTCTGCTGTGGTCCAGCCTGTCATCTCGATGTAGCAGAGCTGAAGCTGTCATGGGAACCATGGAAAGGTAAGGATGATGTTGCTTTATTATTTTTCTTTTATTTCAGGAGATCGTTGGCTTCAGCTGGAATGGGCGTGATGGTAAGTATGGTTTAATTTAGAACAATAAAGAATTGTGTGTTTATTTCAATTAAAGGACTTTTTTCTGGGTATTGTGTTTTTTTTAAATACTTTACTAGAAATTCATGGTGGTCATGTCTAATATTGGCGTGACCCCATGAATTTCGGGCTTAGGGCCAGCTGATAATGCCAAGCTGGCCCTAACCCCTTTATTACCCAGTGAGCCACCGCATCAGGGCCCTGGATGAGTTGGGTACAGCGCCAGAAGATGGCGCTTCTATGAACGCGCCATTTTCCGGGGTGGCTGCGGACTGCAATTTGCAGCGGGGGTGGCCCAGAAAGCTTGGGCCTCCCTGCGCTGTGGATTCCAGCCCCCAGCTGCCTAGTTGTACCTGGCTGGACACAAAAACAGGGTGAAGCCCCACGTCAATTTTCTTTAAATTATTTCATGAAATAATTAAGAAAAAAAGGGCTTCCCTATATTGTTGTGTCCGGCCAGGTACAAATAGGCAGCTGGTGGTTGGGGGCAGCCCGTTCCTGCCTGCTGTACCTGGATGGACACAAATATAGTGCGAAGCCCCACGTCAATTTTTTTTAAATTATTTCATGAATTTCCTGAAATAATTTAAAAAAATTGAAGTGGGGCGTCGCACTATATTTGTGTCCAGCCAGGTACAGCAGGCAGGAACGGGCTGCCCCCAACCACCAGCTGCCTATTTGTACCTGGCCGGACACAACAATATAGGGAAGGCCTTTTTTTCTTAATTATTTCATGAATTTCATGAAATAATTAAAAAAAAAGTACGTGGGGCTTCGCCCTATTTTTGTGTCCAGCCAGGTACAACTAGGCAGCTGGGGGCTGGAATCTGCAGCGCAGGGAGGCCCAAGCTTTCTGGGCCCCCCCCCGCTACAAATTGCAGTCCGCAGCCACCCCGGAAAATGGCGCGTTCATAGAAGCGCCATCTTCTGGCGCTGTACCCAACTCATCCAGGGCCCTGGTGCGGTGGCTCACTGGGTAATAAAGGGGTTAGGGCCAGCTTGGTATTATCAGCTGGCCCCAAGCCCAAAATTCATGGGGTCACGCCAGTATTAGACATGACCGCCATGAATTTCTAGTAAAGTATTTAAAAAAAACACAACACCCAGAATAAAGTCCTTTAATTGAAATAAAGACACAATTCTTTATTGTTCTAAATTAAACCATACTTACCATCACACCCATTCCAGCTGAAGCCAACGATCTCCTGCAATAAAAGAAAAATAATAAACCAACCTCATCCTTACCTTTCCATGGTTCCCACGACAGCTTCAGCTCTGCTACATCGAGATGACTGGCTGGACCGCAGCAGAACGCTGCCATCCAGTCTGTCATCCCGCAGACACTGAGAAGCGCAGGCATGCTTGCGCTCCTCACTGTCTCGCTGTGACGGCATCCAGATGAGCCGAGGTCATGTCCAATGAACTCGGCTCACCTCATGCACGTCACTGACAGCGTGGGAAAATTCTCACGCTGAAGTGCTGAGTGCAGGAGAATTCTCCCACGCTGTCAGTGATGTGCATGAGGTGAGCTCATGTCCAATGAACTCAGCTCACCTCCTGCACGTCACTGACAGCGTGGGAAAATTCTCCTGCAATCAGCGCTTCAGTGTGAGAATTTTCCCACGCTGTCAGTGACGTGCATGAGGTGAGCCGAGTTCATTGGACATGAACTCGGCTCATCTGGATGTCGTCACAGAGAGACGCTGAGCAGCGCAAGCAAGCCTGCGCTTCTCAGTGTCTGCGGGATGACAGGCTGGATGGCAGCGTTCTGCTGCGGTCCAGCCTGTCATCTCGATGTAGCAGAGCTGAAGCTGTCGTGGGAACCATGGAAAGGTAAGGATGAGGTTGCTTTATTATTTTTCTTTTATTGCAGATCGTTGGCTTCAGCTGGAATGGGCGTGATGGTAAGTATGGTTTAATTTAGAACAATAAAGGATTGTGTCTTTATTTCAATTAAAGGACTTTATTCTGGGTGTTTGTGTTTTTTTTAACTTTGACTATGGGGTTAGTAATGGGGGTGTCTTATAGACGCCTCTCCATTACTAACCTGGGCTTGATGTCAGCTGGCATTATAAGCTGACATCAACCCCAACCCTATTACCCCCTGCCACCGCACCAGGGCAGCGTGGAAGAGCGAGGCTAAGTGCCAGAATTGGCGCATCCTATGAATGCGCCATTTCTGGGGTGGCTGACGGCTGGTGTTTCTAGCCTGGGAGGGGGCCAATATTCATGGCTCCCTTCCTGGGCTATTAATATCAGCCCCCAGCTGTCTGCCTAGCCTTTGCTAGCTATTAAATTAGGGGGGACCCCACGTCATTTTTTTTGGGGGTCCCCCATTTTAATAGCTAGTAAAGGCTATGTATTCAGCTGGGGGCTGATATTAGTAGCCTGGGAAGCTCCGTGGGTATTACCCCCTTCCCAGGCTTCAAACATCTGCCCCAGCCGTCTGCTTAACCTCCGCTAGAGCCTAAAATTAAGGGGAACCCCACGCCAATTTTTTTAATAATAAATCCTTTATTTTAATACTAAATGACAAGTACAGTAACCAACACTATCACTGTACTTCATATATATGTGACTGACATGTTTCTATCTATCTAATCTATGTGTGATGCTCTATCTTTCTGTTCTAAATTGTCGGGTACCGCTGCTGAATTGCCGGCCGGCTTTTTTAAAGAGACAGTGCATGAAAACACTATTATTTTTTTAAATAAATCCTTTACACTAAATGACAAGTACAGTAAGCAACACTATCACTGTACTTATTATATATGTGACTGACATGTTTCTATCTATCTAATCTATGTGTGAAGCTCTATTCTTTCTGTTCTAAATTGTCGGGTACAGATGCTGAATTGCCGGCCGGCTTTTTTAAAGAGACGGTGCATGAAAACACTAATATTTTTTTTAATAAATCCTTTACACTAAATGACAAGTGCAGTAACCAACACTGTCACTGTGCTTCTTATATGTGTGACTGACATGTTTCTATCTATCTAATCTATGCGTGATGCTCTATTCCTTCTTGTCTAAATTGTCGGGTACCGGTGTATGCCGCTGCTGAATTTGCCGGCCGGCTTTTTTAAAGAGAGTGTCTTCTGAGCAGTTTGTCAGCTTTTGGACACCTTTGCAGGTGTTTTCTATGTGTTTCTATGTGTTTTTGTTTGCCTGCCATTGGTTTTAACGGTGTTCGACGGTGTTCTAAGGTGTTCGACGAACCGAACCGAACCCGAACACTACGGGGGTGGCTCAACACTACATAAGAGATAACGTTTTGACTCTTCTGTTACGTAACCACAACAGCCAATCGCTGGTCTCAGTAGTCACCTACAAAACATGTGTACAACTGAGGCCAAAGATTAGCTGCAGTGGTCAGGTGACTGACAGACAGGATGTCTTTACTACTGGTGGAAAATTCAGAGGGTGAGAGAGCCAAGTCAGCAGTGGATTTAAGGGGTAACTCATGTTTATTAATTGTACACCATTTTATCACTCCAAAGCAGTTTCTGTAAAATCATGGAAAACACCTTTAATACAATTGTTTTGCTGATATTGAAGTGTGGGGGGTATTTTAGTCCCTGCAGTGGTATTTACTTATTAAAACACCACAATATGCTGGAATGATCCATAAAATGTAGAGAAAATGTATGAGATATAAAGTTCCTTCTTTAGCTTCAGAATGTAAAGAGTGACATGTAACAAAGTGGTAGTAGATTAATTACAGTCATAAATGGTAGCATTACACCAGCAATTAAGCTCTCACATGTTGTGCTTTTAGTAGAAAGTACAGTAAATGAAAAGAATTTAGTAATTACCAGCAATTATTTACCTTTCAAATAAATGAATTTCTGGATGGCTTATTCACTCTAACAGCTTTCGTTACTAGTCACCCTTTTGATCTATTGCTCTATCAAATGCCCAATGAAACAGTTTTCTTTCTGATACTTCATTTTATCAAGTTCATCTAGATTCATCCTCATTATTACACAAATCCAACCTTTTTTGTCTTTTTGCCTTGCAATTATTATTTTTTCAATAGTATGCTAACAAAACAGTGTAAAATGTTTTAATTATTAAAGGGGTTCAAAGACCCATTAAGAACTGCAGCTAAACGGTTTTCAAAGCTTGTGTCCGTGTCCAAAGATGTAAATACACGTGTAGTTAGGATGATTGTCAGCAACCGTCAGCACCAAGGACTGAACTAGGTGAGTGATGTGTACTACAGTATATAAGAAAGTCTGAATATCAATTTTACTCTTAAAGAAGCACTCCCATCAAAGTTTTTATCCTCTTAATATACTGTATTGCAATGATCATATTATAGAGCACTGTGTACTTACAAGTGCTCATTTTTCCCTTCTACCTTGTTAATTCTTCTCTTTTCCATTAGATATGACATCACGTGATTAAAACAAACTAGCTGAATCCTTCTAAGCTCCAGGAAGTCTCTTTTCTCTGCATGAGTCATCATTCGAACTACAATCCTGTGTCACTGACAAAAGGAATCAAGAAACAGATATAAAAGCAAGGGGGTCGAGTGAAGCCTGGTCAGGAGTTGAGAAGGAGGTGGAGTTGGGCTGCCAGAGACTTTTCATTGATATATTATTGTAGTTCTAATGATGACTCATGCACAGAAAAGAGACTTCCCATTTTTTCATAGAGCTTAGAAGGATTCAGCTAGTCAGTTTTTAACCTTATGATATCACAGACCTAATGGAAAATAGTAGAAATAACTGTGTAGAAGGGCAAAATGAGAAATTCTAAGTACACAATGCTATATAACATGATGATTGCAATATATTAAGAGGATAAAAAAATTAATGTCAATGTTAATGATATGCATTGATGAAAAAATGGAAACAAAATTTTTAAAACATCTTGATACATTCTGTATTGAGTGCCACACACAGAAATGAATCCACTTCGAGCCTTGGCTACTATAAATAAGGGTATTAACCCCTTCACCACCTTGGGTTATTCCATGTTTACGTTTTCGTTTTTTGCTCCCTTTTTTCCCAGAGCCATAAGTTATTTATTTTTCCATCAATATGGCCGTGAGAGGGCTTGTTTTTTTGCTGGACAAGTTGTACTTTTAAGCGACACTATTGATTTTACCATATAGTGTACTGGAAAACAGGGAAAAAATTCTAAGTGGAGTAAAATTGCAAAAAAAATGCAATTAAAAAAAGGTTTGGTTTTTTTTTACCATGTTCACTAAATGCTAAAACTGACCTGCCATTATGATTCTCCAGGTTATTATAAGTTTGTATAGGTCATTTTTGATGATTTAAGTGGTAAAGTAAAAAATTAACATTTTCCGAGACCCATAGAGTCTCCATTTTTTGGGATCTGGGGTTGTTTGAGGGCACGCCAAGCTGAAGTTTTTATTGATACCATTTTGGGGGTAGATATGATCTTTTGATCGCCTGTTATTGCCTTTTATTGCAATGTTGCGGTGACCAAAAAAACGTAATTCTGGTGTTTTGATTTCTTTTCTCGATCCACTGTTTACCAATCAGATTAATTCTTTTTATATTTTGATAGATCGGGTGCCTCTGAACGCGGCAATACCAAATATGTATATTTTGATTTTTTTTTTAAATGTTTTAATTTGAATAGAGCAAAAGGGGGGTGATTTGAACTTTTTAAATTTTTTTTTATATTTTTAAAAACATTTTTTTTTCTTTTTACATGCTTCAATAGTCAACATAGGAGACTTGAAGCTTCAAACTTCTGATCATTTGTGCTACACATAGTGTGGCGCCCCTGAGGGTTCGGTCGCCACAGAGGTACTGCACCTCACCCAGAGGTGTGGTGTCTCCCTTCTCTCAGGTAAGGAAGGAGTGCTGCATGGGACCCCGACACCTACATCCAACACTACACTACCCCAGGCCAGCAGGAGGGGCAAGACGCAATGTAGTTTTCTGCTGAGCCCTGTCCCTGGCTGGGGTGGGGGGAACCCAAAGGTAGGGGGAACCAGTAGTGGGTGTGGGTGGAGGAAGTAGTTTAGGGGAGCACTCATATAGTAGATATATAAAAGGTAGACATCTTAATGGTAGAGGGGTGTGGTTCAGAGGAACTGTCTGGGAGCAGAGTCTCTGTAGGAGCTCTGCTCCACTACAAGAGCCTAGGACTGAGGTCCAGGAGGGGAGCAGGGAGTAAGCTCCGTTCTGTAGAAGGAATCCTAGGGGAGTACGGCGAGTGCAGGTGGCACCCGTACACCCCAAACCTGCCAAGCATCAAGAGGATCTAGGCCGCAAGAAGGGGACCGGCCCCTGGCCCAGTCGTGCAGCTTCAAGCCTTAAACCGGAGGCCTCTGACTTCTATAGCCAGAAGCCGAACCCCCGCTCCAATCCTACTAAGGTCAAGCAGGTCTGTGCAACTCCGACGGACAGGGGGGACCTCGCAGCACCCGAACAGGATTCACAGTGGGAAGCGCAGGGCAGGAGGGAGTAAGACCCAGCGTGTAGTCGATCTAGAGAGGTACATAAGAAAGTGGGGTTCCGCCAGCTACACCCGAACTGCCTGAGGAAGGACTGAACCCCTGCCCGGTGAATGCAGTGCGACGCAGGAGGCTTGCACCAGTACAGTGCACCTGTGGACTGTCTAAGAACTGTGAGTAAATCTTGGATGACTGCACTGAGCTGCCTCCGCTCCTTTCTTTTGCCGGTGCCATTTCCCTCCCTGCACTACAACGCCCAGCGCCCCTCCATTTCTCTACACTGCCCTGAGGCCTGCTCCACCCTTGGGGAGCCGTTCCATCTCAAGCTGCCCTAACACCTGCCTCAGAGGACTGTCGCAGCGCTGGTGATCCTCACCAGACACCATAGGTGGCGTCACTACAAATCCCCTATAAATATCTCCTTTTTGCACTGACCGTGCTGGGTCATGGACCGGGCCAGTCACCGTGATCTCCCCCCAAAAAGCAGCCATAAGGCCCGGCTGCTGAGTACCCCACGGCCCTGGGGGCGAGCCAGTAGCAGGGCTTCAGCCCTGCTATGAGTAGCAGAAATGCTCATCTGCTATGAACGTTGGCCACTAAGTGGCACTCATAGCAGATCAACTATGACAACCACTGTGATCTCAGGGATCTCCTGCAGACCTTGGGTTGTTATACCAACCCATTGGCGCCCTGAGATCATGTGACAGGGGCGCCGTTGGGTGGAACTAATGACGCACTTCTGTTAAATGCCGCTGTCAGAGATTGTCAGCATCATTTAACATGTTAACAGCCATGGGTGGATCGCGATTTTACCCACGGCTGTTAGGGGCAAAAAATAGCTGATCAGATCACCTGTCATATGTCTGAAAACATGCGTGCTCATCGCCGAAACCGGCATCAAAGAGGGGGGAGGCGACCCATGATGAATAAATACGTCATAGGTCGTAAAGAGGTTAATCGTTGTCTGGGGAATTTTCTGCCACACTAAATGCACTTGGACAAGCAAATCATCAAGATCTCCTGCTGGCTGCTCCCTTTTGCATTTGCTGATCAAAGACATCTTATATGTGCTTGAAGGGAGATAAATTCGAGACTCTGCAGACCATGGTATCACACTTAGGCCACAAAGTAGCTCACAGTAGCAGAATCAAATTGAGGCCTAGGTGCTGTAGTGTTAAAAAAAACTGCCAAACTGTTAGTTTACCTGGTTTTAGCCTAATGTCATGCAAGTTTCTTCTGGCGGTGTGTGGTGGCATAATGTATAGAAGTCGGACCCCTCTAATTTTTATTCCAGGTACACTTACAGCTCACTGATTTGGTTGTATAACCAGCTGTATGACCATTTCTCTTGTGTGTCTCAGAAACCAATTTTCAACTTTACAATGCCAGGCCGCATGTTGCTCATCATACTCTGAGTAGCCTGCGTTATGTAAATGTGATTTTCATGGTCTGCAGCATTTCTGGACTTGTTTCCCATCGAGCACATCTGGAACGTCATTGCAATAATATAGGGAGCTGTCAGCAGTGGACCTAGATGATTTGATTGTCCAAGTACATTCAACGTGGCAGAAGATTCATCTATGTAATGTTCATACTCAATACTAACTAATTTGAGATGTTTTGAAAAGTTTCCATTCTTTCACCATTTGCATATCATTAACATGTCTATTGATATTTACAGCACAGTGACTTAGGGGTTAGCATTGTAATTTTGCAGCGCTAGGGTTCTGGGTTCAAATCCCACTAAGGACAATATCTGCAAGGAGTTTGTATATTCTCCCCATGTTTGCATGTGTTTCCTCCGGGTGCTCCGGTTTCCTCCCACACTCTACACTGTGTGCAAAATTATTAGGCAAGTTGTATTTTAGAGGATTATTTTTATTATTGATCAACAACTATGTTCTCAATCACCCCAAAAGACTCATAAATATCCAAGCTTAATATTTTTGGAAGTTGGAGTGGGGTTTTTTTAGATTTGGCTATCTTAGGAGGATATCTGTTTGTGCAGGTAACTATTACTGTGCAGAATTATTAGGCAACTTAATAAAAAACAAATATAATCCCATCTCACTTGTTTACTTTCACCAGGTAAACCAATATCAGTGCACAAAATTTAGAAATAATCATTTTTGATATGCCAAAACAAAGACAAAAAAAAATAGTGATCAATATAGCCACCTTTCTTTATGATGACACTCAACAGCCTTCCATCCATAGATTCTGTCAGTTGCTTGATCTGTTTTCGATCAACATTGTGTGCAGCAGCCACCACTGCCTTCCAGACACTGTTCCCGAGAGGTGTACTGTTTTCCTTCCCTGTAGATCTCACATTTTATGATGGACCACAGGTTCTCTATGGGGTTCAGATTAGGTGAAAAAGTGGGCCAAGTTATTATTTTTTCTTTTTGTAGACCTTTACTGGCCAGCCACGCTGTGGAGTAGTTGGATGCATGAGATGGAGCATTGTCCGGCATGAAAATCATGTTTTTCTTGAATGATACTGACTTCTTCCTGTACCACTGCTTGAAGAAGTTGTCTTCCAGAAACTGGCAGTAGGTCTGGGAGTTGAGCTTCACTCCATCCTCAACCCGAAAAGGTCCCACAAGTTCATCTTTGATGATACCAGCCCATACCAGTACCCCACCTCCACCTTGCTGGCGTCTGAGTCTCTGCCCTTTACTGATCCAGCCTCTGGCCC
The DNA here is from genome assembly GCF_046119375.1 of Phyllobates terribilis. Lineage (NCBI taxonomy): Eukaryota > Metazoa > Chordata > Amphibia > Anura > Dendrobatidae > Phyllobates > Phyllobates terribilis. The sequence continues at coordinate 506,312,427 of NW_027362762.1, forward strand.
ATCCATATTGCCCATCAAGAGTCACTCTCATTTCATCAGTCCATAAAACCTTTGAAAAATCAGTCTTAAGATATTTCTTGGCCCATTCTTGACGTTTTATCTTATGCTTCTTGTTCAAAGGTGGTCGTTTTTCAGCCTACCTTGGCCATGTCCCTGAGTATCGCACACCTTGCGCTTTTTGATACTCCAGTAACGTTGCAGCTCTGAAATATGGCAAAACTGGTGACAAATGGCATCTTGGCAGCTTCACGCTTGATTTTCCTCAATTCATGGGCAGTTATTTTGCGCCTTTTTTGGCCAACACGCTTCTTGCGACCCTGTTGGCTATTTGCCATGAAACGTTTGATTGTTCGGTGATCACGCTTGAAAAGTTTGGAAAATTCAAGACTGCTGCATCCCTCTGCAAGACATCTCACAATTTTGGACTTTTCAGAGCCCGTCAAATCTCTCTTCTGACCCATTTTGCCAAAGGAAAGGAAGTTGCCTAATAATTAAGCACACTTTTTTATATAGGGTGTTGATGTCATTAGTCAACACCCCTCCTCATTACAGAGATGCACATCACCAGATTTACTTCATTGGTAGTTGGCTCTCAAGCCTATGCAGCTTGGAGTAGGACAACATGTATAAAAAGTATCATGTGATCAAAATACTCATTTGCCTAATAATTCTGCACACAGTGTAGAGACATACTGATAGGAAATCTAGATTGTGAGTCCCAATGGGGACAGTGCCAATAATGTAAGTAAAGTGCTGTGGAATTAATGACGCTATATAAGTGAGTAAAATATACACTGCTCAAAAAAATAAAGGGAATACTTAAACAACAGAATATAACTCCAAGTAAATCAAACTTCTGTGAAATCAAACTGTCCACTTAGGAAGCAACACTGATTGACAATCAATTTCACATGCTGTTGTGCAAATGGAATAGACAATAGATGGAAATTATTGGTAATTATCAAGCCACCCTCAATAAAGGAGTGGTTCTGCAGGTGGGGACCACAGACCACATCTCAGTACCAATGCTTTCTGGCTGATGTTTTGGTCACTTTTGAATGTTGGTTGTGCTTTCACACTCGTGGTAGCATGAGACGGACTCTACAACCCACAGAAGTTGCTCATGTAGTGCAGCTCATCCAGGATGGCACATCAATGCGAACTGTGGCAAGAAGGTTTACTGTGTCTGTCAGCGTAGTGTCCAGAGGCTGGAGGCGCTACCAGGAGACAGGCCAGTACACCAGGAGAAGTGGAGGTGGCCGTAGGAGGGCAAGAACCAAGCAGCAGGACTGCTACCTCCGCCTTTGTGTAAGGAGGAACAGGAGGAGCACTGCCAGAGCCCTGCATAATAACCTCCAGCAGGCCACAAATGTGCATGTGTCTGCACAAATGGTTAGAAACCGACTCCATGAGGGTGGTATGAGGGCCCGACGTCCACAGATGGGGGTTGTGCTCGCAGCCAAACACTGTGCAGGACGCTTGGCATTTTCCACAGAACACTAGGTTTGGTAAAGTCGCCACTGGCGCCCTGTGCTCTTCACAGATGAAAGCAGGTTCACACTGAGCACATGTGACAGACGTGACAGAGTCTGGAAATGCCGTGGAGAGTGATCTGCTTCCTGCAACATCCTTCAGCATGACCGGTTTGGCAGCGGGTCAGTAATGGTGTGGGGTGGCATTTCTTTGGAGGGCCGCACAGCCCACCATGTGCTCATCAGAGGTAGCCTGACTGCCATTAGGTATCGAGATGAGATCCTCGGTGGCATATGTTAAGGAGATGAAATTCCTAAACCCTTCATCCAATTTTAATGTGGATAGCCTCAAATGAAAGCTGAACGTCTGAACTTCAACTGCATCTGAATTGTTTTGTTTAAAATTCATTGTGGTAATGTCTAGAACCAAAATTAGAAAAATGTTGTCTCTGTCCAAATATATAGGGACCTAACTGTGTATATATATATATATATATATATATATATATAAATATGAAGCTCTGGCAAAAATTAAGAGAACACTACAAAATCTTCAGTTTCTCAGATTTTTCTCTTTATAGGTATATTTTTGAGTAAGATATACATTGTTGTTTTAGTCTATAAACTACTGACAACATGTCTCCAAAATTCAAAGCTAAAAATGTTGTATTGATTTGCAGCTAATGATAAAGCGTTAAAATACTAAAAAAGAAACAGTGGTTTCAGACCTCAAATTACTCATGTCTTAACTCAGGAACAGTTCAGAAATCAATATTTGGTGGACTAACCATGATTTTTAATCACAGTTTTCATGAGTCTTGGCATGCTTTCCACCAATCTTTCCATGCTTTCCAATAGAAAACTGTTCAGTGGTCTCTTAATTTTTGCCAAAGCTGTATACAGGGCCGGCGTCAGCACCCGGCGCACCCTGGCAAGTGCCGGGGCCCTGAGCAGGCAGGGGGGCCCACTGGTGGTCGTGCACCCCGCTGGCCTATGGGCGGAGGAGAGCTGTGTCAGCGCTCGCCCTTTTCCTCTGCTTGCTCAGGGCCCCGGCAGCCAGATACTTACCTCTCCCCGTGCCTCCGCAGATCCACTGTCTTCCTGCCATGCGCACCCTGTGACGTCTCAGGTCAGAGGGCGCGGTGATGTCTTTCCACCGCGCACTCCACTGAGCCGTCACAGGGAGCGCAGAGCAGGACGACGCCGGCAACGCTGGAGTCCGGACCCGAGCAGCTGCAGCAGGTGAGGAGGAGTGAGGTGAGTATTTGATTTTTTTTTTTTTTTATGTATGGAGTCATGGGGCATAATGTGGGGGGTGACATCCTGCATGGGGCATAAAATGGGGGGGGTGACATCCTGCATGGGGCATAATATGGGGGGGGTGACATCCTGCATTGGGCATAATATGGGGGGGTGACATCTTGCATGGGGCATTATAAAGAGGGGGGTGACATCCTGCATGGGGCATTATAAAGAGAGGGGGAGTGACACCCTTCATGGGGCATTATAAAGAGAGGGGGGGTGACATCCTGCATGGGGCATTATAAAGAGAGGGGGGTGACATCCTGCATAGGGCATTATAAAGAGAGGGGGTGACATCCTGCATGGGACATTATAAAGAGGGGGATGACATCCTGCATGGGGCATTATAAAGAGAGGGGGGGTGACATCCTGCAAGGGGCATTATAAAGAGAGGGGGGGTGACATCCTGCATGGGGCATTGTAAAGCGAGGGGGGTGACATCCTGCATGGGGCATTATAAAGAGATGGGGTGACATCCTGCATGGGGCATTATAAAGAGGGGGGGTGACATCCTGCATGGGGCCTTATAAAGAGGGGGGTACATCCTGCATGGGGCATTATAAAGAGGAGGGGTGACAGTCTGCATGGGGCATTATAAGGTGGGGAACAGCCTGCATGGGACATTATAAGGGGGGGACAGCCTGCATGGGGCATTATGTGAGGGGTAACAGCCTGCATGGAGCATTATAAGGGGGCGACAGCCTGTATGGGGCATTATCCGGGGGGTAACAGCCTGCATGCAGCATTATATGGGGGCCACTATCCTGTATGGAGCATTATAAGGGGACCAGTATCCTGTATGGAGCGTTATATGGGGGCCAGTATCCTGTATGGAGCTTTATAAGGGGACCAGTATCCTGTATGGAGCGTTATATGGGAGCCAGTATCCTGTATGAAGCTTTATAAGGGGACCAGTATCCTGTATGGAGCGTTATATGGGGGCCAGTATTCCGTATGGAGCCTTATATGGAGGCCAGTATTCTGTATGGAGCCTTATATGGGGGCCAATTATTCTGTATGGAGCCTTATATGGGGGGCCAGTATTCTGTATGGAGCCTTATATGGGGGCCAGTATTCCGTATGGGGCCTTATGGGGGCCAGTATTCCGTATGGGGCCTTATATGGGGGCCAGTATTGCGTATGGGGCCTTATATGGGGGCCAGTATTCCGTATGGGGCCTTATATGGGGGCCAGTATTCCGTATGGGGCGTTATATGGGGGCCAGTATTCTGTGTGGAGCGATTCGCTGGTTTCTGAGCTATTGTGGAATTTACAATAGATATTGCTCATGTAAAGTAAGAAGTGAAATCTTTGCATTTTACTATAAATATATATTTCTCTGCGGTATCTGTGCATCATGAATCGTGGTATGTATTAAAGGGGCCCACTGAGACTCTTTCGCCCGGGGCCCAGAAAAACCTGGAGCCGGCCCTGGCTGTATATATACACTGCTCAAAAAGATAAAGGAAACACTCAAATAACACATCCTAGATCTGAATGAATGAAATATTCTCATTGAATACTTTGTTCTGTACAAAGTTGAATGTGCTGACAACAAAATCACACAAAAATCATCAATGGAAATAAAAAAATCTAATTTATTAACCAATGGAGGCCTGGATTTGGAGTCACCCCCAAAATGAAAGTGGAAAAACACACTACAGCCTGATCCAACTTTGATGTAATGTCCATAAAACAAGTCAAAATGAGGCTCAGTATTGTGTATGGCCTCCACGTGCCTGTATGAACTCCCTACAACGCCTGGGCATGCTCCTGATGAGGTTGCAGATGGTCTCCTGTGGGATCTCCTCCAAGACCTGGACTAAAGCATCCGCCAACTCCTGGACAGTCTGTGGTGCAACGTGACGTTGGTGGATGGAGCGAGACATGATGTCCCAGATGTGCTCAATCGGATTCAGGTCTGGGGAACAGGAGGGCCATTCCATAGCTTCAATGCCTTCATCTTGCAGGAACTGCTGACACACTCCAGCCACCTGAGGTCTGGCATTGTCCTGCATTAGGAGGAACCCAGGGCCAACCGCACTAGCATATGGTCTCACAAGGAGTCTGAGGATCTCAACTCGGCACCTAACGGCAGTCAGGCTACATCTGGCGAGCACATGGAGGGCGTGCAGCCCTCCAAAGAAATGCCACCCCACACCATTACTGACCCACTGCCAAACCGGTCATGCTGAAGGATGTTGAAGGCAGCAGATCGCTCTCTACAGCATCTCCAGACTCTGTCACGTCTGTCACATGTGCTCAGTGTGAACCTGCTTTCATCTGTATGGTGTTGGGCTGTGAGCACAACCCTCATCTGTGGACATCGGGCCCTCATACCACCCTCATGGAGTCGGTTTCTAACCGTTGTGTAGACACATGCACATTTGTGGTCTGCTGGAGGTCATTTTGCCGACCTCTGGCAGTGCTCCTCCTGTTCCTCCTTGCACTAAGGAGGATGTAACGGTCCTGCTGCTGGGTTGTTGCCCTCCTCTGGCTCCCTCCACATCTCTTGGTATCTGCTCTATGCTCTGGACACTGTGCTGACAGACACAGCTACCCTTCTTTCCACAGCTCGCACTGATGTGCCATCCTGGATGAACTGCACTACCTGAGAAACTTCTGTGGGTTGTACTGTAGACACCGCCACATGCTACTGTACCTCTAGGAGTGAGAGCAATGGCAAAATGAAAAAGTGACCAAAACAACAGCCAAAAAGGATGAGAACAGAGAAATGGTATGTGGTCATCACCTGCAGAACCACTCCTTTATAGGGGGTATCTTGCTAATTGCCTATCATTTCTACCAGTTGTCTGTTCCATTTGCACTACAGCAGGAGAAATTGATTCGCATTCAGTGTTGATTCATAACTTGACAGTTAGATTTCACAGAAGTGTTATTGACTTTGAGTTACATTGTGGTGTTTAAGTGTTCCCTTTATTTTTTTTAGCAGTGTATATATATATAGTGTGGGATTGCTACTCACTTAGGTGCGTCATGAGGCAACAAAGGAAGCGTTTCCATTGCTGGTTTATTGGTGCTTAATAAACCAGCCACAAGGAAAGGAGTGCAGAGTCTGCTAAATCTTTCTGAAGGTCTTTTGCAGTCATGCGGGGGTTCCGATTTGCCTGTCTAGCAATCCTACAAGCAACTCTCATTATCTTGACCTCCACTGTTCTTGTTAACTGCCATTTCTTAATTACATTTTGAACTGAGGAAAAGGCAACTTGAAAACGCTTTGCTATCTTCTTATATCCTTCTCTTGCTTTGTCCATCATTTTCAGAGTGTTAGGTAGCTGCTTAGAAGAGCCCATGGCTGCTGTTTTTTGGCACAAGGTTATAGGACACTGAGTTTTTATAAAGCTGGGAAATTTTCATCACCTGGCCTTTGCTAACAATGATAGTGAACAAGCCATAACCCTAACAGGCTGATTAAGGTCTGAAATCTGTGTCAAAGCTACCTGAGCACATAAATCTCCAAGGGAGCCCAAACTTATGCATCGGTCCATTTTCCTTTTTGCAATTTTTAAAATATAAAAAATTACCATATAATTTTTTGCCTAAAATACGAAGTAAATGTGTCATCTTTAACTTTAGCCCTTTTAGAGTACTTTTAATTTTCAACTTGCTTAACTGTTCACAATAACAGTCATTTTAACCAGGGGTGCCCAAACTTGATGCCACAGTAATTGAAATGGGTTCTATATAATAAATAGCTGTCGAGCAGAATATGGTTTGGCTGATCATTTGGACAGCAGCTATCTTTCTCAATTCCTCCACACACAGGAGCTCTTGGCTCTCTTCTATTCTCTATATCAGACTCCTATGGTGGTGGATTATCTCACTGAGAGCAAAAGGAGAAATTGAACATTCTGGATCCCTATCTTTCCTAACATCATCTGTTTAGAGAGAAACGATAGGCCCCCATACACATTAGATTATTGTCTGAACCCATATAGGCAGGATTGGCTGACATTAGTATAGAGTGAATAGGACCTAAAGAGTGCACAAAAAGGGCCTAGATTGAGATCTAGAACATGCAGAAAAAAGTATTATCAGTGAGATGGTGTACTAGATGGCAGTTAATCATGGCATGTAGATCAGTGACCGCTTTGTCTTTTGCTGGAACCTGTAGTGTATAACAACTACTCCAACTAACAACACTTTTTTAATACAGAACACAAAACTTATGTTAAACCTATTTTGAATTAATATCTTATTTTATTACTTTAAAAGATTCTTTATGTCAATGGATTTAGTTTCTAAAAATTAGTACTTCATCTGCACTACAGGTCAATATACTATGGGATTAAAAGTTGCAACTTTCTTGCCTAACTTCCATATTTTACAAGTTTTTAGTTTACTTTTCTCTTGTGCTTTTACAATTTGAATGGATTCTGTAATGTATTACCTTGGATAGAGAAGAGAAGGTATCCAGCTCACCACAGTAGCCCGCGGTTCTCCGGAGGCCGGGTGAACGTTACTGCCAGGGACGCGAAACCAGTAGACTGAGAACGGGATAGATCCAGCTACATGGATTAAAAGTTTTGAAGCTTTATTCCATCATATTAAAATCCGAAGAAACATGCAATTGTACCAGTAACAAGACATAAATTTTAATATGATCAAATAAAGCTTCAAAACTTTTAATCCATGCAGCTAGATCTATGTCTTTCTCCTTCTAACGTATTACCTTGCTTTGTTTTTCTTCTCAGTGATTACACTCCTAATGTATACCTTTACTTTGGTGTACTTTACTGCTGCCCACACATCCCATAGTACTATTCTCAGAACTGAGAACAATTGAAATGTCTCCGCACTTCTCCAAACACTGCATATACTGTAAGAAACAGTGAAACTGCAGCTGTAACCTCCTCCCATTCCTCCTTCTTTTTGTACAACGTAATGGATCAGTGTAGACATTTTTTGTCATTGCTGAATATAAGGAAGAAACTTCAGGTAGGAAAGGAAGGGTGTTTCCTGCTACTGAAAGTGAAGAGATATATCAAACCTTGAAATATATACTACTGGGTTATCATCGCACTGCCCCAAAAATTGTGTATAAAGGATACGTCAATGATTTTAGTTCAAGGGTTTTGATTTTAGACCAGTACATTCCTCTAAACCTTAATTTATAACATCATAAATGGAGCCATGATGAGCTTATGTGCTCAACAAACTCCTAAAGGCATGAAAAACTAGGGTGATTAATTATTCATTGAAAGTATGGTGTCTATATGGTGTAAATTTTTACGTCTTCGATTTCAGCCACCATAATGATAATATGACTATTTTTCAGTCACAGAGAACAAATATATTTAGCTTTTGTACCTTAAATTCAAAAGACGATTCTGGTTGATAATAAGGGTGGCAAGGACTATATGGTAGTTTATAACATGATTTGTGGAAATGTATAGCTTGTTTCATGGATAAAGCAATAATGAGATGATTATTAATTAACCAGGGCCTTTAGGGACCTGTATAAGAAAGGTAGGAGAGAAGAGTAATTACAACTTAGCATTATGCTAGAACACTGAGTGATGATTTATAAGTCTTGTTAATTGTCATAAATGTCCTACTTTTATCTACAGGCCCAGTGGGAAGGACTGACCGGACGAATTGTGTTCAACAAAACCAGTGGGCTCCGAACAGATTTTGATCTTGATATCATAAGTCTCAAGGAAGATGGCTTAGAGAAGGTATTAACATTTGACTTATTGCATGTAATGTCACTCTGATATTGTGTCACCCTGAGCTTCTACATCCACGAATGACCCCTACTGCTACCACATACACATTACTGGTTAACAATATTTTTCAATCTACTCAACATTCAATTGTTTCTGTCGAAGCAAGCACCTTTCTAATGCCGTTACCCATTGTCAATTTTTATCAAAGATATAGGTGTTTAAAATGCATACTTGTTATTTTTATATAATTCAGTTCAATGCATGTAATTTTATTAAATGCATCAGGGTTTCACTCACTGTAGTGATGTGTTTAGATACAATTTACCAGGTTGGTAGTGGAGAGGTGGAGGGTATTGTGAACCTGAAGAAGGACTCTGTGCAAAGCTTTGCTTCCATTATCTGAAATTCTGATGTGTAAAATAAAATGCATCCATTAGACTCGAAGTCTGTAGTGCTGTTCCTAGTCCCTGGATTTACACATAATCCAGATGCCCTAGTGGTCATATGCAGCACACAACACTGAGTGCGACCAGCAGATGCTTCCTATAAAGCAGTGGATCGACTTGCAATAATAGAAAGGCAAAAGAACAAGTAATCTCACTAGACACAAAATATGTTCTACATAATAACAATTACAATTTATAGTATACCTGTGTACCACTATAGATATGCTATGGATGCTGTGCTCTTGTATTCTAAAAATATAATACCTAAGAATAATTGATTTATTATATAAAACCAAAGTATTTTATTGATATATCTTTAAAGGAGTATGCAGGTGACATTTTTGGGTGATTGTTCTTTTTTTAGAGAGGTAATATGAGCATGGAACCCTTGGGGAAAAAGTTAGTAATGTTTATTGAATTCATTTACATGTTGATTGGATGGCAGTGACTATTCTTTGTAGCAATTGAGGGCTAGGAATAGCCTCTCTGATTAAAATTGCATGCTATTCTTGTACGTTAGAGTTCCCACTGGTAAACAGTAACTAGCAAAATGTTACCGCGTCGGTGAGAAAAATTAAACAGGCTTTTTTTATGAAAAGTAAAGTTCATAATTGAAGACCAAAGTGAATAAGAGCGGTTCTAGAAAGTTTAAGGACAGTTATTTGAAGCATTTTCTAATAATCAGAGAAGTAACTCAACTGGAGAAAAATATACTGTAGTTAATGTAATATACAGTTTAATGGTGACAGTCCTTTACAGAAGTGCTACTTCTATTAAAATTGTACACATGATGCCTGTGAAGACACCTGTAGTCATAAGTCACTGCTAAATGTGGTATACAATAAGGAGAGACAGTGGTTATTAAAGTTGTAGAGTGTGATCAAAAAGATATTATTTTACCTAAAAATCAACCATTAGAAGTTCAAGTTTAAATAGTCTGCTCACTGCTGGAAGTGAATGGGTTAATTTCAGTATGTCTGGTGGTCTAAGAGCAGAAAAAAAGGGTTAATGTTGCATAGCTTGTGTTCAGTGGGTTACTCGACCATCCAGGCTCCAGCATTATTCCTGTACCAGAAAAGTTGAGTTTTGAAGGCACATATGTCCTCCCCCTCGTACAGATTGCTGCCCATGGCTGCTCTGCCACACAAACTGCTCCCCATGGTCCCTCAAACACAAATTGCCATCCATGCCCTGATCTCTCGCATAATGCTTCACATGCACCTGCCCGATAGATAGATTGCTCCCTATGGCCCCCTCTCTTATAGACTGCTCCCTATGCTCTATTGATTTTTTTCCACCTCTGTTACACAGATGGCTTCCCAATGCCTCAATCTTCTCACAGATTGCTCCCATTACCGCCATTCTTGCTTACAGGCTACTTCCCATGTTTGCTCTTCACATAAAGTGCTCCTTATACCCCCTCCACATAGACTGCAATCTATTCCTCCCTATCACAGACTCTTTCACATGACCGCTTCCTCTATCACAGTACATTCTGATAATTTTGTCATCCATAACATAATGCAGGAATAATTGTTAGAGATTCATAGGGATCAGTGCAGGGAGATAGAGAACTGTGCAGCAACTATTAAGCTGCATTTACCCTGACCAATAATCCATCAGATTCTAACTGTAACGACCTATTGTTTATGATAATTGTGCAATGTGAATGGGTTAAGCGACTGAACGATGTGTGCAAAAATGCTCATTCATTGTGCATAAAATCTCATAGGTGAGCAAAAAATTCTCACTCAACTTTTGAAAATTGTGTAATATAACTGGAGATTGTTCGCTCATTTAATTATTTAACTGACTAAAATGAGGAGTGGAAATAAAAGTCCTAAATAGGTTTCATCGTGTTCCAAAGGAAAAGGTCCTTAGCAGTTGGAGCACGGGAATGAGTACATATTTGTGATTATCGAAAAATTCTTCACTTCACAAACTTGATTACATTTTCTTTCCATAGTATCAATGGAAATGTTTGCACAATACTTTATGAATTCATGTAAAATAAATAGCATCACTAGTGAGACATGAATGTTGAATACATGTACACTTCGAATTATCTGTCTGTGAGAACACAGGGCACAATGTTCAATGTTACAATGTAGCGATAACAATTCAACCATTTTATTCATGATTCCCGGCCTGTATAAACACTTGTCTGACATCATTTGCTAGCCGTGAGATATGATTGCATCGTTCATCATGGAAATGATTATTTGCTTGTGTAAATGTACCCTTAGACGGTAAAGTCCTCTTTATGGTCAGGTAGATAGTTCATCAGCACTGCCTGATTATAAAGACAGCTCAGGGAGTCTGCATGGCAGTTATTAATCTTTCCACGAGCAGGCAAGCTTTTATGCTAAAAGAAATAGTGATGCGGAGGGTCATGACTCTCATTTCTTGTGCCTTTATGTAGTAGATTAAGTCAAAACTGAAGATGTTCTTTTGTTTCTCAACAGAGACATAGGGGAGGGTCCTATTTTGATTTTTTTCTATGATTTCTGTGTATACCTAAGTAGATTTCCCATTTAAAGAAATTACACAACTTTTGAAAATGTTTAAAAAAAAACGGAGAAAATGTTAACTTGTTCTCATTAACGCAGATCCATCACTAAGATTCCAGTGGTTTTCATAGTGTTTACAAGCTGTTTACATGTAATCGTTGTAGGCAATCAGTGATCACAGTGTTCACATGTTGTACTAGCAACTAACTGATGAGCAAATTCAGGGGCATACATAGAAACAGTGGAGTCCCATAGCACAATTCCTACTTGGCCCTCACCCTCTCCCCACCCTCACCAAAAAAATTCAGCAAACTTGGTGGGATCATGGCTCATAGGCGCCATCACAGAAGGCCATTCTTCCCATCGTTTAAAGACCGATAGAAAGACATGTATTATGGCACTTTAAATATTAATTTTGATCACACAGTGCTTCCAGCAAAGAATGAGTCTCTCACAGTGCTCTCAACACAGTGTTTTGTCTTCATAATGCCTACAAAATAGTAAAATGTCCCCACAGAGTTCCCATTAAAGTATGATGCCCCTATAGAGCCCCGAACAATGTGATGTCCCCACAATTTCACCGCACAATGAATGATGCACAATACAGTACCCTTACACATATTATGAGTCCCCCAAAATGACTCCCAACACAAAATGCTGTCGCCACAGTCCTTCCTGTCCTTCCTGACAGTATAATATTACCACAGTATGAGGGTCAGGCAAACCCCTATATAGTTTGATGTCCCCACAGTGACCCCCACAATTAGCTTTCTGCTTTAAATTCATATTTTGATGCCCTCACATTATGCTGTCCCACAACACCACACGCAGTTTAATACCCACCTTAGCACTCTTATAGAGTATGATGCCCCACAGTCCACCACACAGCATGATGACCCTCCCAGCCCCCATCAAATTATGATGCTACCCACAGTCACCCCACACATAGTATGATGCATGTGAAGCCATTCCCCCCATATTATGACACACCTTAACCTTCAACATGTAGTGGCCGATAAAAAAAATAAAAAACACTCACATAACCTCTTCCCCTGATGCACAGGTCCTGTCCATGCAAAATGTGGATTGAGGCTCTACACAGCCGGAGTGCTCTAGTGATGACATTTTGCCTGCTTTGCTGAGACTCAGATGCACAAGCAGAATGATGGAAAAGGGAGCTGACAGCTAGTATTTCTACAATTGTATTCATCTGTATCTGCATCCTGAGGGTGCAGATATCATTGAAATTGAAAGGCTAGGTTGGGGAAGCAATGCCACTCAGCAAAATTCACCCAAGACTCAAAGGCTTCACAGTGGTCATATGGTCTTCAGGTATTATATATTCAGGTAATATATTACTGAGTGAATCGATTCGTAGTGAAATGAAACAGCTTTGAATATCACAAAATACATGGAGTCTTTTAAATCCAGGAAAATGGTGACTGGACACCTTTTTGGATTTGTCTTAATGCTGAAATGAGGTAAAAAAAATAATAATACCAATCTCCAACCCTCATCTGTCCTGCTGCACAGCTACTTTGGGCTCCAGACTGGGCCGGACAGGGTCAAAAAAGCAGCCCTGCCACACCAACCCCACCAGCCCACATACTATAGGGGTATGTGCACACAGGCGCTATTGGCAGCACTTTGAATGCAGTATACTTTATGCTTCATCCAAAGCGCTGCACGCAGGTGAATCCGCATGTGTTCATTGAACCATTCACCGCATCCTATACATTAAACTGTTATAATTTCTCTTGTGGAGACTAGCGACTCCGCAAGAGAAATTGACATGCTGCTGTCTGGAAACACGCGCCACATATCAGTGTCTGCAGGTGATCCGCAGGAGCATGGAGACGCATAGTGGCATGGGATTTCTAAAAATCCCATCCACTATGCTGTTATATATGGCCCTGCAGATTGCACGCACCCTAACGTACCCTAACACTCATTACCCCCGCTTAGTGAATTTTGCTTTACTTTGTCGTGGCCCTCACTCTCCTAAAAGGAGTTACTTGAAGAGCCGCGTGTGAATGGCGCCACAGTGTGTATGATAGGCCATAGCTCCATTTATATGGTGGTCTCCAGAGCTCCGATTATCGGGATCATGGGGGTCCCAACAGTAGGATCTCCAGCGATTGGACAGTTATCCCCTATCCAGAGGAGAGAGGATTACTTAGAATAATCAATTTAACAGGTTTTCCAATTTTTATTTTTATTTGGCCATAGTAATATTGAAAATGCTAATCCAATATTGACGCCTCTCCGACAACAGGACTGGAGAAGTGGTACTGTGCAGTGCATATATACAGGGCAGGAGGAGTGGTACTGTGCAGTGTATATATACAGGACAGGAGAAGTGGTACTGTGCATTGTATATATACAGGACAGGAGGAGTGTTACTCTGCAGTGTAGATATACAGGACAGAAGAAGTGGTACTGTGCAGTGTATGTATTCAGGACAGGAGAAATGGTACTGTGCAGTGTATATATACAGGCAGGAGAAGTGGTACTGTGAAGTATATATATACAGGACAGGAGGAGTGGTTCTGTGCAGTGTATATATACAGGACAGGAGAAATGGTAAAGTACAGTGCATATATATGTAGCACCCTGGGGGTTCGGTTGCTACAGAGGTATTGCATCTCTTCCAGATGTGCGATATCTCACTCTCAGGTAAGGATGGAGTGTGGACCAGGACCCCGACACCTGCATGCATTACACCACATGTCCGGGGGGCAGGGCCACCGATATGCTCCAAGTAGAGCACGACAGTCCCTGTCCCTGGCTGGAGTGGGGGGAGGGAACACCTAGGAAAGCAGGAACCCGGTAGTGCAGGAGCAGGGAGGAAGCAGTTTCTGGGTGCACCTAGAGGGAGGTACAAAAGGTGGGCACCATCTTAGTTCTGGGAGAAGTCGGTTGAGTGGAGTCAGAGAGAAGATGTGACAGAGCAGGACTCTGTGGAGCTCTGCTCCAGACGCGGGTCTAGCCTGTGAGGCCCAGTCAGCACTGAAAGGAGAGAGAAAGAGTTGGGGAGAAGAAATGAAGAAGAGCGGAGGAGGTTCTAGGAACACCGAGGAAAGAAGGGACCCCAGGGGTGTGGACCGGCTGATAGCCACCATACGCCCGCATCTACCTGAGTAGTGGGGTCAGGCCAAGGGGGAGACCGGTCCCCAAAACTAGTGGAGGCGGTGAACTACCCTCAACTAGAAACCGGAGGCTGTGACATTTTATATGGTGCAGCCCCTCGCTACACCCGCTAGGAAGGCACCACATAGGGTCAGGGAAACTAGCGCCGAAGTTTACCCAGAGAAGGCCCGAGGCAGCCGGACAGAAGCGTGGTCACTGGTGGGGTATGACAGGCCAGAGGAAGGACACAAGAAGGGGGTCCTGCGAAGCACTCCAAAATTATCTGAGAGTTGGCCGAGCCCCCTCACCTGGTGAACATGGTGCGACGAGGAAGTTGCAGCCGGCCGGAGTAACGTGGAGTAATGAACTGTGAGTAAAGATCCTGGACTGCATTACAGAGACTCTGAGTTATTATTCCCGCGCACCATCACCCCCATCATTCACCTACACCGCCCTGGGGCTACACTCTTCCCGTGGGGAGTTATACCATTCCTGTGCTGCTCACCAACACCAGCCCCAGCGGTCTGCCCTGCAGCGGCGGTTCATCCTGACCGCAATCCATGGGTGGCGTAGTCGGACATTTGAAAATAATGAAAACCATATCAATAGACTGCCACTGGTTTGACCACCCTGAGCCACGGGACTGGGTCATCGCCACGGTGACTACAACCCCCAGCATCCCACAAAAGGCCCGGTTCCGGGTTCTCCACGCGGCCCAGGGGGCAAGTCATATACAAGACAAGACAAGTGGTACTGTGCAGTGTATATATACAGGACAGGAAAAGTGGTACACTGCAGTGCATATATAAAGGACAGGAGAAGTGATACTGTGCAGTGTATATATACAGGACAGGAGAAGTGATACTGTGCAGTATATATATACAAGACAGGAGGAGTGGTACTGTGCAGTGTATATATACAGGACAGGAGAAGTGGTACTCTGCAGTGTATATAGAAAGGATAGGAGAAGTGGTACCGTGCAGTGTATATATAAAGGACAGGAGAAGTGGTACTGTGCAGAGTATCTATACAGGAGATGAGATGTGGTACTGTGCAGTGTGTGTATATACAGACAATGACAAACTCTTCAGAGCATTAGAAGCTATTAACTAGTGCACAATATACAAGACCAGCTTTTCAAATTCAAATCTGTGTCTGGATTGCCCATCCTAAACTCTTAGAACTCTGAGTTGTCCAGTCATTTGTTTATTTACCTATCATAAAGATAAGTAGATAAGCAGATAACCTCAGACTCCACACAGAATACATGACTCACAGATACACAATGGTACACTGACAATAGTAGCCAGGCAGCCCATTTTATGACCTAACAGACCAGCCCACCGGGCATCTGCCCTATAAGGCAGATTAGCAGCCCAAGCCTGGCTCCAGGCAATGCATGTCTTGATGTTACAGGAAAAATATATCTTTGTACCATCTTAGTAGCTGATACCATTTAACATCTAACTGAAAAGATGGTAACAAATAGAAAGCCTACGAGACTACTCAGGTCTCTTCATCAGGCATATTATAACACAAAATCTGAAGAGTCACATGTTTATACACAACAGGACTCAGAAAAAATGCATGAGATGAGACAAGTGACATGAAGCAAAACTATCAGTATGAGAGGGAGATACAGTTGTGGTAGTAAATATTGGAGCAGTTCATAAATAAGGAGTGTGAAAAATTTATTGTCCACTGATTGAGGTCTGGTCCATTGTTGTGATGTCCCCATGAGGTCTGGTCCATGGATGTGATACCCCGAAAAGGTATGAGGAGCACAATCCTTAATTGATGTTTGAATGTTTGAATTGTTGAGTGTATCAAATGTCATCATAAGTTTCTACTCCCAGACTCTTCTTTCTCTCTGGGATTTGAAGTTACTTTTCAACACCAGCAATTTCATGTCCATGATGCTGTGATCAGGGCTACAAAAATGTTCTGCCACAGGTAGATCTATTCTTTTTTATTTTATTGTGTGGTGATGAGAATTCATCCTCGTTCTAAAGGCCCCGTCACACTTAGCGACGCCACAGCGATCCCAACAACGATTCGACCTGTCAGGGATCGTTGCTGCGTCGTTATGTGATCGCTGGTGAGCTGTCAAACAGGCAGGCTCACCAGCGATCAGGGGAGCAGCGACATCGTGGAAAGAATCTTTCCACGATGTCCTGCTCCTGGTTACCAGCCTGCTGAAGCAGGAGCAGGCTGGTAACCATGATAAACATCGGGTTGCTAGGGGCACACGCGCACCTAGTAACTTGCTGTTTATCATGGTTACCACTCTGCTACAGTGAGCGGGAGGTTACCGCTCACCATAGCAGAGTGGTAACCATGATAAACAGCGGGTTACTAAGTGCGCGTGCGCCCCTAGTAACCCGCTGTTTATCATGGTTACCAGCCTGATCGCTGGTCCCGCTGGTCACACACAGCAATGTGTGCTGACCAGCGGGGGGGCAAAGACCAAAAAATGGTCCAGGACATTCTGCAGCGATCAGTGACCTCACAGCAGGGGCCTGATCGCTGAAAAGTGTCACACATAGCGACATCACTGGTGAGGTCGCTGTTGCGTCACCAAAACGTGACTCAGCAGCGATCTCGCTATGTGAGGCGGGGGCTTAAGTTTTTGCCCTTTCTAACCTACATACAGACCACCAATTGGACATTGGGTACATATAATTAAGTAATCAGGTGAGGAAAATCTAGCATCAGATGTCTCCATACAATTCTACACAAAGATTAAGGACCTGGGCGTCTGAAACACATCTGTCATCTATACCTCCCCCCAATGGAGTTGTGACTGTTCATGTGATTCATTATACGTTCACATTTTAAATATTTTTTAAATAAAGGATTTTTGGATTTTATGGAGACGTCTTATGCTGGATTTTCCTCACCTGATTGCAAAGTATCCTCCGGAACACTGACGGTCTTCCATGCATCTCATGTCTGAGTAAGTGAGCTGACTCTTTTTTTTTTCTTCTGTTTCAAAGTCTATATAATTAAGTACACTACTTTAGATGTGATGCAGGTGAAAGTACCTGAAATATTGAAGACCTGGTGTGAGTTGGGAATCTTTATCTTGTCCATTAACATTACAAATGGCCAGGTTTTACATTTTTTTTGTTGCAAGGAAACCTTCCTGTTGTGATTAGAAAGGACAGAGAGCTTCTAAAAAACTTAGAACAAGTCATCTACATGAGCATGCAGGTCACAGAAAATTGAATAAATCATGCCTTGATATCTGCTATCCCATGTCTTATTCCAGGGAAATTCACTTTTTATATGCAAAAGACCTGTTAAGATCTATGGGCCATTCAATTACTTGTTCAATAATTTTATACTCTGCAATACTTTGGAATTGTAGTGAGTTGTCACAAACAGTTAAAAGAAGCATAGGTAGTGAAACTATTTCAGGAAATATTGACCAAATAATATACTCAGTAGTAACAGTGTTGGATCTGGATATAATATAGATATTTAATATTTGATATGTATATACTGTACATTAATTTGGTAGCATGACATAATTACAGGTGTCTCCAAAGTGCCATATATGCCAATGTTGTCCTACGTGGCAACAGGGTCTATAGCAGTGTTTCTCAACTCCTGTCCTAAAGTCCCACCAACAGATCATGTTTTCAGGATTTGCATTCACGTTGCACAAGTGATGGAATTATCACCTGGGCAATACTAAGGAAATCCTGAAAACATGACCTGTTGGTGGGTCTTGAGGACAGGAGTTGAGAAACAATGGTCTATAGGTTCCTCAGAGTAGGGTCTTAGCAAAACTTTGGCCCTTTGGAAAACTGTCCATAAACATGACATACTGTAGTTGTCAGTTGAAGGCTTCTTGCTCCGACATGCATGCATGTTTGATCCCTAAAACTGATAATTGTTAGACATTTTTTAGAAATGGCATTTATTTGATCAAAACAAAATATGTCACATAATAAAAGCCCATATGTTCATAAAGAAAAGAATTAAAACAAACCATGCTGAAATTACTTGAATTTGTTCTTCACAAAACAAAGTCAACTTACTAGATGTTTTTTTTATATATGAAGTGCTTATCTCTCAAGCCACAAAGTCACTTCCTAGTATTTAAGTCTTTCATGTGAAACTGCAGATTAAAGTTGCGGCTTCACAGCATGCGAGCAATGGACTTGAGCTCTCGGAGAGGCAGGTATGCATCTTAGCGTTTGGAGGACTGATTTATCGAGAACTTGTGACAGAGCAGTCTTTTTACATTAAGAGGCTGATCTCCCATGATGCTCCATGTCTACAGACTTCTGTGCTCTCCTCGGCCTGAAAGCAAGAATTCATTTGCGATTGATTTTTCCTGATGCTGCTAGCTTTTAATGAAATGTGCTGTATCTGTGGGGACAAAAAGCAAGAGAATTGTCTTTCTTCAGGTTTTGCATGCATAGCTAACCTTTCCGCAGAAGACATCCCTAAGGTCCCCATCTTATTAGGGTTGCTGTCACTGATTCTCTACTTGAATATAGCATCATAAATCATGGTTTATGCCTCAACCAATCCAACGTTCTCATTCTTTAGTTCTAAGGCACTCTTCTATCTACGTAAAATAGACACACTGTTAAGAGTTTTATTACTAGGATTCAAATATACAGTACATATGATTTATAATTTCTGACATTTCACAAAGTAATTCAAAGAATCTTATTTTACCATTAACTCTGCTCTGCGCAAATAAATTTACATTAATATTGTTTCGTGTCAACAATACCATATTTCGATAGTGATGATAAATAGAGATGAGCGTTGTTCTACTCGAACTGTTCGCCAATCTCAAATTCGAGCTGTTTTGGGCGGTGTTCGAGCCGGTCGGCGAACACGAACGATTTGAGAAAAATTCGGCTGTTCGAGGTTATGTTCGATAACTGTTCGTGCACCAAAATCATAACTGGATTTTTTCTCAGTAATGATGAAAATTAATGTTAATACGCAGTTTGAGTGTACAGTGGGGTGGGGGGAGGGGCAGGGGATGGATCTCTGCAGGAATAATGAAGATCTCCATTTTTTTTTCTCTTTCCCGCATTTGCAGTGGGGAGGTGCAGTCTGTCAGCCTATCAGCAGCGCACACACGGAGCGAACTGCTTTTTTTCACACAAGCAAGGGCATGTGTCATTGGCAGTGTATGTCACATGTCCTTGCCCTATAAGACCAAGCCATTTTCCCCGTCGCCACCATTATCTCACTGCTGCAGCTGCGTGTTAGACGGCACCGCTGTTGCTGTGTGCGCTATACCTTGTTAATTTCAAGCCAATTTTCGCACAAATCTACAGATAGCTTGGGAGTAGGGAATAGTTGTGATTGCAGTCCTTTTAAGGACTAGGTTGCAGCATTTCCTACGACTTTTATCAGGCAGGTCTGTGCTCTTAAATAGATAGATTGTGGGAGTAAAGACTAATTGTAATTGCAGTCCTTTTCAGGACTAGGTTACATCAGTTCCTATCAGTTTTTGCCAGGCAGGTCTGTGCCAGTGCTGTGCAAGTTTTTTTCACAGCATTTGGCTGAATCTAGCAAAGCTAATCCTTTTTGGCCTATTGCAGAGTGTGTTAGTCAGTGGAGTAGCCTATCTGTATTACAAGATATACCAACTGTGTATAGAATACCAATTTTTTTACTGCACCTAGTGAAGGAAAATCTTTTGGGCATAGCATCATTCTATTAGTCCATCTATACTGACCTCCATCAGGTTGCAAATTGAATATAATTTTTTTCTGCATCTAGCTCTGAGAAAATATTTGGGCTTCTAGCAGTGTGTGGGACTTGTTCTATTAGTCCATCTATACTGACCTCCATCAGGTTGCAAACTGAATATAAATTTTTTCTGCATCTAGCTCTGAAAAAATATTTGGCCTTCTAGCAGTGTGTGGGACTTTCTCTATTAGTCCATCTATACTGACCTCCATCAGGTTGCAAATTAAAAATAATATTTATCTGCATCTAGATCTGAAAAAATATTTGGCCTTCTAGCAGTGTGTGGGACTTTCCTATTAGTCCATCTATACTGACCTCCATCAGGTTGCAAATTAAAAATAATTTTTATCTGCATCTACCTCTGAAAAAATATTTGGACTTCTAGCTGTGTGTGGGACTTGTTCTATTAGTCCATCTATACTGACCTCCATCAGGTTGCAAACTGAATATAATTTTTTTCTGCATCTATCTCTGAAAAAATATTTGGCCTTCTAGCAGTGTGTGGGACTTTCTCTATTAGTCCATCTATACTGACCTCCATCAGGTTGCAAACTGAATATATATTTTTTCTGCATCTACCTCTGACAAAATATTTGGGCTTCTAGCGGTGTGTGGGACTTGTTCTATTAATCCATCTATACAGACCTCCATCAGGTTGCAAACTGAATATATTTTTTTTCTGCATCTACCTCTGAAAAAATATTGGGCTTCTAGCTGTGTGTGGGACTTGTTCTATTAATCCATCTATACTGACCGCCATCAGGTTGCAAATTAAAAATAATTTTTATCTGCATCTAGCTCTGAAAAAATATTTGGCCTTCTAGCAGTGTGTGGGACTTTCTCTATTAGTCCATCTATACTCACCTCCATCAGGTTGCAAATTAAAAATAATTTTTATCTGCATCTAGCTCTGAAAAAATATTTGGCCTTCTAGCAGTGTGTGGGACTTTCTCTATTAGTCCATCTATACTGACCTCCATCAGGTTGCAAATTAAAAATAATTTTTATCTGCATCTACCTCTGAAAAAATATTTGGGCTTCTAGCTATGTGTGGGACTTGTTCTATTAGTCCATCTATACTGACCTCCATCAGGTTGCAAACTGAATATAATTTTTTTCTGCATCTAGCTCTGAAAAAATATTTGGCCTTCTAGCAGTGTGTGGGACTTTCTCTATTAGTCCATCTATCCTGACCTCCATCAGGTTGCAAATTAAAAATAATTTTTTTTCTGCATCTACCTCTGAAAAAATATTGGGCTTCTAGCTGTGTGTGGGACTTGTTCTATTAATCCATCTATACAGACCTCCATCAGGTTGCAAACTGAATATAATTTTTTTCTGCATCTAGCTCTGAAAAAATAGTTGGCCTTCTAGCAGTGTGTGGGACTTTCTCTATTAGTCCATCTATACTGACCTCCATCAGGTTGCAAATTAAAAATAATTTTTATCTGCATCTAGCTCTGAAAAAATATTTGGCCTTCTAGCAGTGTGTGGGACTTTCTCTATTAGTCCATCTATACTGACCTCCATCAGGTTGCAAATTAAAAATAATTTTTATCTGCATCTACCTCTGAAAAAATATTTGGGCTTCTAGCTGTGTGTGGGACTTGTTCTATTAGTCCATCTATACTGACCTCCATCAGGTTGCAAACTGAATATAATTTTTTTCTGCATCTAGCTCTGAAAAAATATTTGGCCTTCTAGCAGTGTGTGGGACTTTCTCTATTAGTCCATCTATACTGACCTCCATCAGGTTGCAAATTAAAAATATTTTTTTTCTGCATCTACCTCTGAAAAAATATTGGGCTTCTAGCTGTGTGTGGGACTTGTTCTATTAATCCATCTATACAGACCTCCATCAGGTTGCAAACTGAATATAATTTTTTTCTGCATCTAGCTCTGAAAAAATAGTTGGCCTTCTAGCAGTGTGTGGGACTTTCTCTATTAGTCCATCTATACTGACCTCCATCAGGTTGCAAATTAAAAATAATTTTTATCTGCATCTAGCTCTGAAAAAATATTTGGCCTTCTAGCAGTGTGTGGGACTTTCTCTATTAGTCCATCTATACTGACCTCCATCAGGTTGCAAATTAAAAATAATTTTTATCTGCATCTAGCTCTGAAAAAATATTTGGCCTTCTAGCAGTGTGTGGGACTTTCTCTATTAGTCCATCTATACTCACCTCCATCAGGTTGCAAATTAAAAATAATTTTTATCTGCATCTAGCTCTGAAAAAATATTTGGCCTTCTAGCAGTGTGTGGGACTTTCTCTATTAGTCCATCTATACTGACCTCCATCAGGTTGCAAATTAAAAATAATTTTTATCTGCATCTACCTCTGAAAAAATATTTGGGCTTCTAGCTGTGTGTGGGACTTGTTCTATTAGTCCATCTATACTGACCTCCATCAGGTTGCAAACTGAATATAATTTTTTTCTGCATCTAGCTCTGAAAAAATATTTGGCCTTCTAGCAGTGTGTGGGACTTTCTCTATTAGTCCATCTATACTGACCTCCATCAGGTTGCAAATTAAAAATAATTTTTTTTCTGCATCTACCTCTGAAAAAATATTGGGCTTCTAGCTGTGTGTGGGACTTGTTCTATTAATCCATCTATACAGACCTCCATCAGGTTGCAAACTGAATATAATTTTTTTCTGCATCTAGCTCTGAAAAAATATTTGGCCTTCTAGTAGTGTGTGGGACTTTCTCTATTAGTCCATCTATACTGACCTCCATCAGGTTGCAAATTAAAAATAATTTTTATCTGCATCTAGCTCTGAAAAAATATTTGGCCTTCTAGCAGTGTGTGGGACTTTCTCTATTAGTCCATCTATACTCACCTCCATCAGGTTGCAAATTAAAAATAATTTTTATCTGCATCTAGCTCTGAAAAAATATTTGGCCTTCTAGCAGTGTGTGGGACTTTCTCTATTAGTCCATCTATACTCACCTCCATCAGGTTGCAAATTAAAAATAATTTTTATCTGCAGCTAGCTCTGAAAAAATATTTGGCCTTCTAGCAGTGTGTGGGACTTTCTCTATTAGTCCATCTATACTGACCTCCATCAGGTTGCAAATTAAAAATAATTTTTATCTGCATCTACCTCTGAAAAAATATTTGGGCTTCTAGCTGTGTGTGGGACTTGTTCTATTAGTCCATCTATACTGACCTCCATCAGGTTGCAAACTGAATATAATTTTTTTCTGCATCTAGCTCTGAAAAAATATTTGGCCTTCTAGCAGTGTGTGGGACTTTCTCTATTAGTCCATCTATACTGACCTCCATCAGGTTGCAAATTAAAAATAATTTTTTTTCTGCATCTACCTCTGAAAAAATATTGGGCTTCTAGCTGTGTGTGGGACTTGTTCTATTAATCCATCTATACAGACCTCCATCAGGTTGCAAACTGAATATAATTTTTTTCTGCATCTACCTCTGAAAAAATATTGGGCTTCTAGCGGTGTGTGGGACTTTCTCTATTAGTCCATCTATACTGACCTCCATCAGGTTGCAAATTAAAAATAATTTTTATCTGCATCTAGCTCTGAAAAAATATTTGGCCTTCTAGCAGTGTGTGGGACTTTCTCTATTAGTCCATCTATACTGACCTCCATCAGGTTGCAAATTAAAAATAATTTTTATCTGCATCTACCTCTGAAAAAATGTTTGGGCTTCTAGCTGTATGTGGGACTTGTTCTATTAATCCATCTATACAGACCTCCATCAGGTTGCAAACTGATTATAATTTTTTTCTGCATCTAGCTCTGAAAAAATAGTTGGCCTTCTAGCAGTGTGTGGGACTTTCTCTATTAGTCCATCTATACTGACCTCCATCAGGTTGCAAATTAAAAATAATTTTTATCTGCATCTAGCTCTGAAAAAATATTTGGCCTTCTAGCAGTGTGTGGGACTTTCTCTATTAGTCCATCTATACTGACCTCCATCAGGTTGCAAATTAAAAATAATTTTTATCTGCATCTACCTCTGAAAAAATATTTGGCTTCTAGCTGTGTGTGGGACTTGTTCTATTAGTCCATTTATACTGACCTCCATCAGGTTGCAAACTGAATATAATTTTTTTCTGCATCTAGCTCTGAAAAAATATTTGGCCTTCTAGTAGTGTGTGGGACTTTCTCTATTAGTCCATCTATACTGACCTCCATCAGGTTGCAAATTAAAAATAATTTTTATCTGCATATAGCTCTGAAAAAATATTTGGCCTTCTTGCAGTGTGTGGGACTTTCTCTATTAGTCCATCTATACTGACCTCCATCAGGTTGCAAATTAAAAATCATTTTTATCTGGATCTAGCTCTGAAAAAATATTTGGCCTTCTAGCAGTGTGTGGGACTTTCTCTATTAATCCATCTATACTGACCTCCATCAGGTTGCAAATTAAAAATAATTTTTTTTCTGCATCTACCTCTGAAAAAATATTGGGCTTCTAGCTGTGTGTGGGACTTGTTCTATTAGTCCATCTATACTGACCTCCATCAGGTTGCAAACTGAATATAATTTTTTTCTGCATCTAGCTCTGAAAAAATATTTGGCCATCTAGTAGTGTGTGGGACTATCTCTATTGGTACATCTATACTGACCTCCATCAGGTTGCAAATTAAAAATGATTTTTATCTGCATCTAGCTCTGAAAAAATATTTGGCCTTCTAGCAGTGTGTGGGACTTTCTCTATTAGTCCATCTATACTCACCTCCATCAGTTTGCAAATTAAAAATAATTTTTATCTGCATCTAGCTCTGAAAAAATATTTGGCCTTCTTGCAGTGTGTGGGACTTTCTCTATTAGTCCATCTATACTGACCTCCATCAGGTTGCAAATTAAAAATAATTTTTATCTGCATCTACCTCTGAAAAAATATTTGGGCTTCTAGCTGTGTGTGGGACTTGTTCTATTAGTCCATCTATACTGACCTCCATCAGGTTGCAAACTGAATATAATTTTTTTCTGCATCTAGCTCTGAAAAAATATTTGGCCTTCTAGCAGTGTGTGGGACTTTCTCTATTAGTCCATCTATACTGACCTCCATCAGGTTGCAAATTAAAAATAATTTTTTTTCTGCATCTACCTCTGAAAAAATATTGGGCTTCTAGCTGTGTGTGGGACTTGTTCTATTAATCCATCTATACAGACCTCCATCAGGTTGCAAACTGAATATAATTTTTTTCTGCATCTAGCTCTTAAAAAATAGTTGGCCTTCTAGCAGTGTGTGGGACTTTCTCTATTAGTCCATCTATACTGACCTCCATCAGGTTGCAAATTAAAATAATTTTTATCTGCATCTAGCTCTGAAAAAATATTTGGCCTTTTAGCAGTGTGTGGGACTTTCTCTATTAGTCCATCTATACTGACCTCCATCAGGTTGCAAATTAAAAATAATTTTTATCTGCATCTACCTCTGAAAAAATATTTGGGCTTCTAGCTGTGTGTGGGATTTGTTCTATTAGTCCATCTATACTGACCTCCATCAGGTTGCAAACTGAATATAATCTTTTTCTGCATCTAGCTCTGAAAAAATATTTGGCCTTCTAGTAGTGTGTGGGACTTTCTCTATTAGTCCATCTATAGTGACCTCCATCAGGTTGCAAATTAAAAATAATTTTTATCTGCATCTAGCTCTGAAAAAATATTTGGCCTTCTAGCAGTGTGTGGGACTTTCTCTATTAGTCCATCTATACTGACCTCCATCAGGTTGCAAATTAAAAATAATTTTTATCTGCATCTACCTCTGAAAAAATATTTGGGCTTCTAGCTGTGTGTGGGACTTGTTCTATTAATCCATCTATACAGACCTCCATCAGGTTGCAAACTGATTATAATTTTTTTCTGCATCTAGCTCTGAAAAAATAGTTGGCCTTCTAGCAGTGTGTGGGACTTTCTCTATTAGTCCATCTCTACTGACCTCCATCAGGTTGCAAATTAAAAATAATTTTTATCTGCATCTAGCTCTGAAAAAATATTTGGCCTTCTAGCAGTGTGTGGGACTTTCTCTATTAGTCCATCTATACTGACCTCCATCAGGTTGCAAATTAAAAATAATCTTTTTTCTGCATCTACCTCTGAAAAAATATTGGGCTTCTAGCTGTGTGTGGGACTTGTTCTATTAATCCATCTATACAGACCTCCATCAGGTTGCAAACTGAATATAATTTTTTTCTGCATCTACCTCTGAAAAAATATTTGGGCTTCTAGCTGTGTGTGGGACTTGTTCTATTAGTCCATCTATACTGACCTCCATCAGGCTGCAAACTGAATTTAATTTTTTTCTGCATCTAGCTCTGAAAAAATATTTGGCCTTCTAGCAGTGTGTGGGACTTGTTCTATTAGTCCACCTATACTGACCTCCATCAGGTTGCAAATTCAAAATAATTTTTTGTCTGCATCTAGCTCTGAAAAAATATTTGGCCTTCTAGCAGTGTGTGGGACTTTCTCTATTAGTCCATCTATACTGACCTCCATCAGGTTGCAAATTAAAAATAATTTTTATCTGCATCTACCTCTGAAAAAATATTTGGGCTTCTAGCTGTGTGTGGGACTTGTTCTATTAATCCATCTATACTGACCTCCATCAGGTTGCAAACTGATTATAATTTTTTTCTGCATCTAGCTCTGAAAAAATAGTTGGCCTTCTAGCAGTGTGTGGGACTTTCTCTATTAGTCCATCTATACTGACCTCCATCAGGTTGCAAATTAAAAATCACTTTTATCTGCATCTAGCTCTGAAAAAATATTTGGCCTTCTAGCAGTGTGTGGGACTTTCTCTATTAGTCCATCTATACTGACCTCCATCAGGTTGCAAATTAAAAATAATTTTTATCTGCATCTACCTCTGAAAAAATATTTGGGCTTCTAGCTGTGTGTGGGACTTGTTCTATTAGTCCATCTATACTGACCTCCATCAGGTTGCAAACTGAATATAATTTTTTTCTGCATCTAGCTCTGAAAAAATATTTGGCCTTCTAGTAGTGTGTGGGACTTTCTCTATTAGTCCATCTATACTGACCTCCATCAGGTTGCAAATTAAAAATAATTTTTATCTGCATATAGCTCTGAAAAAATATTTGGCCTTCTAGCAGTGTGTGGGACTTTCTCTATTAGTCCATCTATACTGACCTCCATCAGGTTGCAAATTAAAAATAATGTTTATCTGCATCTAGCTCTGAAAAAATATTAGGCCTTCTAGCAGTGTGTGGGACTTTCTCTATTAGTCCATCTATACTGACCTCCATCAGGTTGCAAATTAAAAATAATTTTTATCTGCATCTACCTCTGAAAAAATATTTGGGCTTCTAGCTGTGTTTGGGACTTGTTCTATTAATCCATCTATACAGACCTCCATCAGGTTGCAAACTGAATATAATTTTTTTCTGCATCTACCTCTGAAAAAAATATTTGGGCTTCTAGCTGTGTGTGGGCTTGTTCTATTAGTCCATCTATACTGACCTCCATCAGGATGGAAACTGAATATAATTTTTTTCTGCATCTAGCTCTGAAAAAATATTTGGCCTTCTAGCAGTGTGTGGGACTTATTCTATTAGTCCACCTATACTGACCTCCATCAGGTTGCAAATTCAAAATAATTTTTTGTCTGCATCTAGCTCTGAAAAAATATTTGGCCTTCTAGCAGTGTGTGGGACTTTCTCTATTAGTCCATCTATACTGACCTCCATCAGGTTGCAAACTGAATATATTTTTTTCTGCATCTACCTCTGAAAAAATATTTGGGCTTCTAGCTGTGTGTGGGACTTGTTCTATTAGTCCATCTATACTGACCTCCATCAGGTTGCAAATCGAATATAATTTTTTTATCCATCTAACCCAGCCAATAGTTTTGGCCTATTACCACAGTTTGGCCACTCAGCTCTGCTCGGTTCCCATCCATTGTTTTTTTGTGCAAACAACTCCAGAGTTGTGAATTAGTTAACCACCAAAATGAGTGGAAAAAGGCCTGCTGCTGGTGGAAAGGGGAATAGGCGTGTTGGGACGGGTAAAAAAGGTTGTGTCCGTGGGGTAGGTGTTAAAGCAACAGTAACATCTGCAGATGAAAGACCATCTTCCAGTCAAACTAAAATGTCTACTTCTTTTAGCGGACAATGTGATAAGATCCCTTTCTTACGGCCACGCCAATCACTACAAATTCCAGATGAGGCACAAAAACAGCAGGTGCTTCAACGGATATCAAGTGCTCCTTTAAGTGGGCTCTCCTCCACATCAACTTCAACATTACAAATACTCCAGTCCTCAAAGGTGTCACCCCAATCGCACTTGCTTCCTCACAGCTCCCAAATCTCCAGCTGCCCGTCTGAATATGAGGTAGAACAGATGGTTGAGTCTGCAGAGCTGTTTACTCATACTATAGCCTGGGAATCTGAGGTCGACTCCAGCGTTTCTGTGAATCCAGACGAGGAAATGATCTGCACTGATGCCCAGAATCTTTATGAGTCGGATCCAGGACCAGACGCAAAAGGTTCTGACCATAATGTAGACCCTCATTCCCAAACTGTAACTCCTGTTGGTGGAGACAATGAGGAAGACGATGATGAGACTCAAATACCTGATTGGAGCGACAACTTTAGTTTTTTGTCAGGGCAGGAACAGGTTGGCTCTGAGGACGACGGGTGTGATAACGCACAGGGTGATGATGATGAGGTTGGAGATCCCACTTACTGTCAACCCCCAGTCAGCCAAGAGATGAGGTCAGCAGAGGAGGTGGAGGAAGATGCTAGTGACGACGAGGTCAGGTTGCGCCTTCCTGGACAGAGACGTAGTACTGGAAGCACGTCAACAACTGCATCCTCAAACACAACTCTGCCTCTCACCACAAGTCGTGGTGGCTCTTCAGGTCGCATGGGTGCTAAGCCTTGCATAGCCTGGGCATTTTTTCAGATCGATAAAGATGACCCAACTCATGTTATCTGTAACATTTGTCAGCAAAAGCTAAGTAGATGCCAAAAAATACATAGTTTGAGTACTTCATGCATGAACCGGCACATGGACATGAAGCATAAGTTGCAGTGGGAAGCTCAGTGTGCTACAATGCGGCATAGCCGGCCGGGCCAACCACCGTCTGACATATCTTGTGCATCCGCGGCCTCTTCATCCTCTGTGACTGGGGGGACAGCAGCCACACCTGTTTTGGGGCGCAGACCTGCCACCTCTTTACCCGCAACAGCCAGCGTGATTGGCAGGTCATCATTTTCTTTGGAGGTGGTAACACCAGCTGGTGTTGAGCGCTGTCCGACATCGATAGCAACACCTTTGGATCAAGGCAACCTAACATGTCCGCCTGCATCTTCCTCACAGACCGGCAGTTTGCCGGGGACACCCTTATCAACCCCGTCTAAGCACAATAGCCAGCCCTCGGTCCCTCAGATGTGGACAAGTAAAAGACCATTTCCTCCTAGCCATGAGAAAGCTAAGAGGTTGAATTTCACCATCTGCAAGCTCTTTGCTACAGAAATGTTGCCTTTCCTCCTGGTGGACACAGAGGATTTTCGAGACCTTATGTCCGTCGCAGTGCCCCAGTACCAGATGCCCAGTCGGCACTACTTCTCAAAGAAAGGTGTGCCTGCGCTCCACCAGCATGTCGCACACAACATCACCGCTTCTTTGAGAAACTCTGTGTGTGACAGGGTGCATTTCACCACAGACACTTGGACGAGTAGGCATGGACAGGGGCGTTACATGTCGCTGACTGGGCACTGGGTAACTATGGTGACAGCAGGACAATGGGCTGCTGTCCAAGTCTTGCCGTCCCCACGAGTTGTGCGTCAATCCTCTTTATGTCAAAGTTCCTCCACTGCTTCTGCCTCCTCAACCTCCTCTCTATCTTCCACCTGCACCCAAAGCCTGTCTGGTCATGCCACAAGCTTTCTAACTGCGCAGAAGGGATCCTGCACACCTCCTTACTATGCTGGCAGTAGGGCTCAACGTCATCAGGCGGTTTTTACTTTGAAATGTCTGGGAAATGTGAGTCACACAGCTGAGGAGTTGTGGTCAGCTCTGGAGAACCAATTTCATGAATGGTTGTCTCCACTGGACCTGAAACCAGGGAAGGCCGTGTGCAACAATGCTGCAAACCTGAGTGCGGCCCTTCGCCGGGACAATGTCACACACGTGCCTTGTATGGCTCACGTGTTGAACCTGGTTGTCCAGCAATTTTTAGCCCACTATCCCAGACTAGATGGCCTTCTGCAGAGGGCACGGTCGCTGTGTGCTCACTTCCGCCGTTCGCATCCCGCAGCTCAGCGACTTACATCTCTACAGAAGTCGTTGGGCCTGCCACTTCACCGGCTAAAATGCGATGTGCCTACCCGGTGGAATTCAACTCTGCACATGTTGCAGCGACTGTGGCAGCACCGACAAGGCCTGGTGCAATACATTCTGACGTATAGCCTGGGCCAACGAGATCCAGAGGTGGGGCAAATCACGCTGGAGGAGTGGTCTCAGATCAGGGACCTATGCACCCTTCTGCACAGTTTTGAAATGGCGACGAAGATGTTTAGTGCTGACGATGCCATTATCAGCATGACTATTCCGGTGATTTACATGCTGGAGCACATGTTAAACAGAATTCGGAGTCAGGTGGTGGCACAAGAGGAGGTGGAGGAAGTAGAGGAGGAGTTGTATGCGGAAGGGCTAACATCTGCAAGGTCCAGAAGGTCGGCAGCACCAAGGCGGCAGGCATGTGAGGGTGGGGGAGATGGTTTTACCAGGGCGCATGGTAGCAGCCAAACTAGTGAGGAAGGTGCCGGAGCCCAGGAAGAAGTGGAGGACGAACTGATGGAAGACTCATCAGATGAGGGAGACCTTGATCACATTTCTGTTGTGCTAGGTTGGGGGGAGAGGACAGAGGAAGGAAGCATGATTGTTACCTCGCCACCAACACAACAGGGACTTGGTGCTCCTGGATGCGCAACACACATGAGTGCCTTCTTGCTGCACTACCTGCAACATGACCCTCGAATTGTGAGAATTAGAAATAATCCTGACTACTGGGATGCCACACTGTTAGATCCTCGGTACAAAAGTAAATTTGCAGAAATTATTCCTGCCATAGAAAGGGATGCACGCATGCAGGAGTATCAGCAGAGACTGTTGCAGAATCTTACATGTGCTTTTCCACAAAATACCAGTGGTGCACGTAGTGAATATCACAGTTCCAACTTGCCAACCGTGGGACCGTCAAGTGTTCAGCACTAAAACTGTAACAGAACCACAGTATCTGCTGGTAACATCAATTTTGCGGAATCATTTCACCACTTTTTTAGCCCATCCTTTGCAAGGCCACAGGAGACAAGAAGTCTGACACATAGTCAACGCCTAGAGACGATGGTACAGGAGTATCTCCAAGTAAACATTGAAGCCACGACTGTGTCACTGGACCCTTGCTCTTTTTGGGCTTCCAATCTGGATAAATAGCCGGAGCTAGCCACTTACGCCTTGGAGATCTTGTCATGCCCCGCAGCCAGCGTTCTGTCTGAACGTGTGTTCAGCGCTGCTGGTGGTGTGCTGACAGATAAGCGCACGCGGCTCTCCACTGATAATGTAGACAGACTCACGTTCATAAAGATGAACAAATCATGGATCCGAAACGACTTTTCTACCCCTGTGTCATCCTGGGGAGAGTAAAAGCTTGATGATTGGTTAAAATCACCCTACCAAACGTTTTAAGCTTTCAAATTACTAATAATGTTTATCTGTATCTTGACTGGAAAATAATTTGGGCTTTGTAGCAGTGTGCAGCACTGATCCTATTAGGCCATCTATAATAAGCTCCACCAGATTTAAAATTAAAAATAATTTTTAGCTGCATCTAGCCCGGAAAATAATTTTGGGGCTCTGAGATGCGCAAGACAAATAAGTGCCTTCTTGCTGCACTACCTGCAGCATGACCCTCATATTGTCAGAATTCGAAGTAATCATGACTACTGGGTTGCCACACTCTTAGATCCCCCAAACTTTTCGATCAACCTTTTCATTTTAATAAAGACCAAAAAAATGGTCATTTTTGAAATTATAAGCATTAGCAGGTTGTTAGAAACTTAAATCAAATAGTTTTCAACTCAAAACTTTATTCTAGGTGATGTTACATTTTCACATAGGACCCCTTGTTCGAAAGGAGCTTCTGAACTCTCTCGTCCATTGAATTTGTCAGGTTTTGGATGGTTTCTGCTTCAATTGTTTTGCATGAGGACAGAATACCCTCCCAGAGCTGTTGCTTAGATGTGAACTGCCTCCCGCCATCATAGACACTCCTTTTAATGATGCTCCAAAGGTTTTGAATGGGGTAGAGGTCAGGGGAGCATGGGGGTCACACCATAAGTTTGTCCCCTTTTATGCCCATATCAGCCAGAGATGCAGATGTTTTATGTGCAGCATGAGATGGTGCATTATCATGCAGAAAAATGATCTTGATGTGAAATACACGGTTCTTCTTCTTGAACCATGACAGGAAGTGCTGTTTGAGAAAATCCACATACATTATGGAATTCATCTTTAGCGCCTTCAGGGATCCTAAAGGGCCCGACAATCTATCTCCCCATGATTCCAGCCCAAAACATTACTCCACCTCCTCCTTGTTGGCGCTGTAGCCGTGTTTGCGTGGGGTGTCCATCAACCAGCCATCCTCCACTCCATCCATCTGGACCATCGAGCGCTGCACGGCACTCATCCGTGAACAAAACAGTTTTGAAATCAGTCTTCATGTAATGTTAGGCCCACTGGAGCCGTTTCTGCTTGTGTGAAGTGGATAGAGGAGGTCGACAGGATGGCGTATGCACAGCTGCAAACCTCTGAAGGACCCTGCATCTTGTTGTTCGGGGGACGTTGGAGGCACAAGCAGCTTCAAAAACTTGTCTGCTGCTATGACAAGGCTTTTTTGCCGCTGCTCTTTCAACCTGACGTAATTGCCTGTAGGAAAGAGTCCTCAATTTGCCCTTATCAGCACGCACACGTGTGTACTGTGAATCAGCTACATACTTCTTGATTGCCAAGACACTTCATCCTGATCATCGCACAATGTTGATTGTAGTCATGCCTTGACCTAAACACTCCACAATTTGTTGCTTCTCAGCAGCCGACACATCCTTTTTCTTTCCCATTTTGGCAGAAAATGTAGGCTGCTTAATAATGTGAGAGAGCCTTCTTAAGTTGTCTTGCCTTTCATTGGACACACCTGCCAAACTAATTAGCACAGGTGTCTGCAATTGCTTACAGTGATATAAAGAGCCCTGACACACATCACCATCAATGAGTTTAACTGACAAACAAACAAATTCTTCCCTTATCACTCCTAAACACTTTTTGCATAATAATTTGGAACGCGGTGTACATGTGCTTTTCCACAAAACACCAGCGGTTCACGTAGTGAATCTTACAGTTCTAACTTGCCAACCGTGGTCTGTATGGAGTTGTTCAATAAAGGGCCCAAAATTAAGATAACATAGATGGGAGAGGTCTCTATGAATAGGAATTCCTAAGTATTTGATACCCTGTGAGGGCCAGGCAAAGGGAAAGTTGGACTGGATGGAATCCTATATGGATTTGGGGAGGGAGACATCGAGGGCCTCAGACTTCGCTGCATTGATTTTAAAATTTTACCATGTAACAAAGTGATCTATTTCAGCCATAACAGCATGGATGGATATATGTGATTGAGTGATATATACTAGGACATCATCAGCAAATAGAGAGCACTTGTACTCGGTGCCTCCAACCTCAATCCACCTAATATTGGGGTTATGGCGAATTGATGAGAGCAGGTGCTCCGTCACTAGGATGTATAAGAGAGGGGACAGAGGACATCCCTGCCTTGTCCCATTGGTGATTGTGAAAGGTGATGAAAATGTTATGACGCACCCCCTGGGCCTTGGGACACCCGGAGCCGGACCCTTTTTGGTGGATGCTGGTGGTTGTAGTCTTCGTGGCGGCGACCCGGTTCCGTGGCTCAGGGCGGTCAAACCAGTGGCGGAACTATTTATGTGGTTTTGATGTTTAAATGTCCGACTACGCCACCCGTGGATTGCGGTCAGAGTGAACCGCCGCTACAGGGCAGACCGCTGAGGCTGGTGTTGTGGGTGCAGCAGAGCGTAGCATAACTCCCCACGGGAGGAGTATAGCCTCAGGGCAGTGTATGCGGAGGATGGGGGTGATGGTGCAGGGCAGCAGCAGTAACGACACGGAGTCAGTGATGCAGTCCAGGGCCTTTACTCACAGTTCTTATTATCCAGACCACGTCTGCAGGTAACGGCTGCCCACGTCGTACTGTGCTCACCAGGTGAGGGGCTCAGACAACTCCCAGATAACTTTGGAGCACTTCACAGGACCCCCTTTGTGTGTCCTTTGTCTGGCCTTTCTTACCAACACTTCTGTCCGGCTGCCTCGGGCCTCCTCTTGGTAAACTTGGCGCCAGTTTCCCTGACCCTATGTGGTGCCTTCCTAGCGGGTGTAGCGAGGGGCTGCGCCACATAAAATGTCAGAGCCTCCGGTTTCTAGCTGAGGGTCGTTTCCTGCCTCCACTAGTTTGGGGACCGGTCTCCCCCTTTGGCCTGACCCCTCCACGCAGGTGGATTCGGGCGTGCGGTGGCGACTCGCCCGTCCGCACCCCTGGGATCCCTTCATTCCTCGTTCCTGGAGCCTTCTCCGCTCCTCTTCCTTCCTTCTCCCTCTTCCAGGCCTGGGCCTCTGTTACTAGGCCCGCCTCCGGAGCAGAGCTCATGCAGAGCCCCTGCTCCCTGCCACTTCTGCTCAGACTTCTCTGCACTGAACTAAGATGGTGCCCACCTTTTATACTCCCTTCTCAATGCACCCAGGAACTGCTTCCTCCCTGCTCCTGCACTACAGGGTTCCCCTTCCTCAGTGTTCCCTCCCCCCACTCCAGCCAGGGACAGGGACTGTCGTGCCCATCTCAGGGGCATATTGGTCGCCCTGCCCCACGGCAATGTGGTGTAATGCATGCAGGTGTCGTGTCCTGATCCACACTCCATCCTTACCTGAGAGTGAGATATCACACCTCTGGGTGAGGTGCAATACGTCTGTAGCAACCGAGCCCTCAGGGTGCTACAGTTCCATTTATCTTCAGCCTAGGTGACGTATTGCGATACAGGGCCGTGATTTTGGCTATAAAAGGGTCCCCTAGACCCCTACCCCAAGCTTTTTAAGAGAATCATATATGGCGTGCCAGGAGACTCTATGGAATGCTTTCTCAGCATCCAACAAGAGTTTCTAATTACAAATTTTTAACTGCATCTAGCCCAGGAAATACTTTGTGCCTAGTAGCAGTGTCTGCTAGTCAGCGGATTATCCCGGCTGTTAAGCAAGCTACACCACCTGAAGTTTAGACACTTAATTTTTTCAAAGGAAATGCTTCGGGACCATGGGATACTCAGTGAAGAGCATCAGGAGGCACCCCAAGGCATAGGGGCTGGGACTGGCAGTAGGATGCCTTGCGGTGGACAGCCGAGCTCGATCCTTATAAAAGCTTTTTAACTGCAGCAGCTTTAGTGGATGCTACTGGAGCTGGAATTACGCGGCTGCTGGCATGAGACTTGCCCTCCAATAGATCCTTGTAAATGGATTTAAAGTGTATTCATTCAAATTAGAGAGACAATTTAAATTAAAAAGCTTAGAGCTGCCTCCACCACAGGGGGGCTCGCTCGACCCACCAGCGGACAGGCACCAGTATTGGGAGAGGGGGGCTGGCCATCAGGGTTCACCGCGGCTCTGGCACAAACCCGGCGACACGGAGGTGGCACGGGCAGGAGCGGACTGGCCGTGTCGGCTTCTCACTTTTTGGATTTTAGAAGGGCATGACATGCCTATATCTGTGTCTCCCCCTCCTTTTACTCCTCCACCTCTTTTATTTTCGCATGACTATATGTACTTGTCACTTTTCCATGTGTTAGTTGTGTCTTCTGAGCAGTTTGTCAGCTTTTGGACACCTTTGAAGGTGTTTTCTATGTGTTTCTATGTGTTTTTGTTTGCCTGCCATTGGTTTTAACGGTGTTCGAAGGTGTTCGACGAACAGTTCGACGAACAGTTCGGCGAACACACGGGTGTTCGACGAACCGAACCGAACTCGAACACTACGGGGGTGGCTCAACACTACTAATCATGTTTATCTGTATCTTGGCTGGAAAATAATTTGGGCTTTGTAGCAGTGTGCAGCACTGATCCTATTAGGCCATCTATACTAAGCTCCACCAGATTTAAAATTAATAATAATTTTTAGCTGCATCTAGCCTGGAAAATAATTTTGGGGCTCCGAGATGCACAAGACACATAAGTGCCTTCTTGCTGCACTACCTGCAACATGACCCTCATATTGTCAGAATTCGAAGTAATCATGACTACTGGGTTGCCACACTCTTAGATCCCCCAAACTTTTCGATCAACCTTTTCATTTTAATAAAGACCAAAAAAATGGTCATTTTTGAAATTATAAGCATTAGCAGGTTATTAGAAACTGAAATCAAACAGTTTTCAACTCAAAACTTTATTCTAGGTGATGTTACATTTTCACATAGGACCCCTTGTTCGAAAGGAGCTTCTGAACTCTCTCGTCCATTGAATTTGTCAGGTTTTGGATGGTTTCTGCTTCAATTGTTTTGCATGAGGACAGAATACCCTCCCAGAGGTGTTGCTTAGATGTGAACTGCCTCCCGCCATCATAGACACTCCTTTTGATGATGCTCCAGAGGTTCTGAATGGGGTAGAGGTCAGGGGAGCATGGGGGTCACACCATAAGTTTGTCCCATTTTATGCCCATATCAGCCAGAGATGCAGATGTTTTATGTGCAGCATGAGATGGTGCATTATCATGCAAAAAAATGATCTTGCTGTGAAATACACGGTTCTTCTTCTTGAACCATGGCAGGAAGTGCTGTTTGAGAAAATCCACATACATTATGGAGTTCATCTTTAGCGCCTTCAGGGATGCTAAAGGGGCCGACAATCTCTCTCCCCATGATTCCAGCCCAAAACATTACTCCACCTCCTCCTTGTTGGCGCTGTAGCCGTGTTTGCGTGGGGTGTCCATCAACCAGCCATCCTCCACTCCATCCATCTGGACCATCGAGCGCTGCACGGCACTCATCCGTGAACAAAACAGTTTTGAAATCAGTCTTCATGTAATGTTTAGCCCACTGGAGCCGTTTCTGCTTGTATGAAGTGGATAGAGGAGGTCGACAGGATGGCGTATGCACAGCTGCAAACCTCTGAAGGACCCTGCATCTTGTTGTTCGGGGGACGTTGGAGGCACCAGCAGCTTCAAAAACTTGTCTGCTGCTATGACAAGGCTTTTTTGCCGCTGCTGTTTTAACCTGACGTAATTGCCTGTAGGAAAGAGTCCTCAATTTGCCCTTATCAGCACGCACACGTGTGTACTGTGAATCAGCTACATACTTCTTGATTGCCAAGACACTTCATCCTGATCATCGCACAATGTTGATTGTAGTCATGCCTTGACCTAAACACTCCACAATTTGTTGCTTCTCAGCAGCCGACACATCCTTTTTCTTTCCCATTTTGGCAGAAAATGTAGGCTGCTTAATAATGTGAGACAGCCTTCTTAAGTAGTCTTGGCTTTCATTGGACACACCTGCCAAACTAATTAGCACAGGTGTCTGCAATTGCTTACAGTGATATAAAGAGCCCTGACACACATCACCATCAATGAGTTTAACTGACAAACAAACAAATTCTTCCCTTATCACTCCTAAACACTTTTTGCATAATAATTTGGAACACAGTGTACATGTGCTTTTCCACAAAACACCAGTGGTTCACGTAGTGAATCTTACAGTTCTAACTTGCCAACCGTGGTCTGTATGGAGTTGTTCAATAAAGGGCCCAAAATTAAGATAACATAGATGGGAGAGGTCTCTATGAATAGGAATTCCTAAGTATTTGATACCCTGTGAGGGCCAGGCAAAGGGAAAGTTGGACTGGATGGAATCCTATATGGATTTGGGGAGGGAGACATCGAAGGCCTCAGACTTCGCTGTATTGATTTTAAAATTTGACCATGTAACAAAGTGATCTATTTCAGCCATAACAGCATGGATGGATATATGTGATTGAGTGATATATACTAGGACATCATCAGCAAATAGAGAGCACTTGTACTCGGTGCCTCCCATCTCAATCCACCTAATATTGGGGTTATGGCGAATTGATGTGAGCAGGTGCTCCGTCACTAGGATGTTTAAGAGAGGGGACAGAGGACATCCCTGCCTTGTCCCATTGGTGATTGTGAAAGGTGATGAAAATGATCTGATGCACCCCCTGGGCCTTGGGACACCCGGAGCCGGACCCTTTTTGGTGGATGCTGGTGGTTGTAGTCTTCGTGGCGGCGACCCGGTTCCGTGGCTCAGGGTGGTCAAACCAGTGGCGGAACTATTTATGTGGTTTTGATGTTTAAATGTCCGACTACGCCACCCGTGGATTGCGGTCAGAGTGAACTGCCGCTGCAGGGCAGACCGCTGAGGCTGGTGTTGTGGGTGCAGCAGAGCGTAGCATAACTCCCCACGGGAGGAGTATAGCCTCAGGGCAGTGTATGCGGAGGATGGGGGTGATGGTGCAGGGCAGCAGCAGTAACGACACGGAGTCAGTGATGCAGTCCAGGGCCTTTACTCACAGTTCTTATTATCCAGACCACGTCTGCAGGTAACGGCTGCCCACGTCGTACTGTGCTCACCAGGTGAGGGGCTCAGACAACTCCCAGATAACTTTGGAGCGCTTCACAGGACCCCCTTTGTGTGTCCTTTGTCTGGCCTTTCTTACCAACCCTTCTGTCCGGCTGCCTCGGGCCTCCTCTTGGTAAACTTGGCGCCAGTTTCCCTGACCCTATGTGGTGCCTTCCTAGCGGGTGTAGCGAGGGGCTGCGCCACATAAAATGTCAGAGCCTCCGGTTTCTAGCTGAGGGTCGTTTCCTGCCTCCACTAGTTTTGGGGACCGGTCTCCCCCTTTGGCCTGACCCCTCCATGCAGGTGGATTCGGGCGTGCGGTGGCGACTCGCCCGTCCGCACCCCTGGGATCCCTTCATTCCTCGTTCCTGGAGCCTTCTCCGCTCCTCTTCCTTCCTTCTCCCTCTTCCAGACCTGGGCCTCTGTTACTAGGCCCGCCTCCGGAGCAGAGCTCATGCAGAGCCCCTGCTCCCTGCCACTTCTGCTCAGACTTCTCTGCACTGAACTAAGATGGTGCCCACCTTTTATACTCCCTTTTCAATGCATCCAGGAACTGCTGCCTCCCTGCTCCTGCACTACAGGGTTCCCCTTCCTCAGTGTTCCCTCCCCCCACTCCAGCCAGGGACAGGGACTGTCGTGCCCATCTCAGAGGCATATTGGTTGCCCTGCCCCACGGCAATGTGGTGTAATGCATGCAGGTGTCGGGTCCTGATCCACACTCCATCCTTACCTGAGAGTGAGATATCACACCTCTGGGTGAGGTGCAATACCTCTGTAGCAAC
This sequence comes from Phyllobates terribilis, assembly GCF_046119375.1. Lineage (NCBI taxonomy): Eukaryota > Metazoa > Chordata > Amphibia > Anura > Dendrobatidae > Phyllobates > Phyllobates terribilis. Next base: position 506,352,192 of record NW_027362762.1, read on the forward strand.
CGAGCCCTCAGGGTGCTACAGTTCCATTTATCTTCAGCCTAGGTGACCTATTGTGATACAGGGCCGTGATTTTGGCTATAAAAGGGTCCCCTAGACCCCTACCCCAAGCTTTTTAAGAGAATCATATATGGCGTGCCAGGAGACTCTATGGAATGCTTTCTCAGCATCCAACGAGAGTATCTAATTACAAATTTTTAACTGCATCTAGCCCAGGAAATACTTTGTGCCTAGTAGCAGTGTCTGCTAGTCAGCGGATTATCCCGGCTGTTAAGCAAGCTACACCACCTGTAGTTTGGACACTTAATTTTTTCAAAGGAAATGCTTCGGGACCACGGGATACTCAGTGAAGAGCATCAGGAGGCACCCCAAGGCATAGGGGCTGGGACTGGCAGTAGGATGCCTTGCGGTGGACAGCCGAGCTCGATCCTTATAAAAGCTTTTTAACTGCAGCAGCTTTAGTGGACGCTACTGGAGCTGGAATTACGCGGCTGCTGGCATGAGACTTGCCCTCCAGTAGATCCTTGTAAATGGATTTAAAGTGTATTCATTCAAATTAGAGAGACCATTTAAATTAAAAAGCTTAGAGCTGCCTCCACCACAGGGGGGCTCGCTCGACCCACCAGCGGACAGGCACCAGTATTGGGAGAGGGGGGCTGGCCGTCAGGGTTCACCGCGGCTCTGGCACAAACCCTGCGACACGGAGGTGGCACGGGCAGGAGCGGACTGAACGTGTCGGCTTCTCACTTTTTGGATTTTAGAAGGGCATGACATGCCTATATTTGTGTCTCCCCCTCCTTTTACTCCTCCACCTCTTTTCGCATGACTATATGTACTTGTCACTTTTCCATGTGTTAGTTGTGTCTTCTGAGCAGTTTGTCAGCTTTTGGACACCTTTGAAGGTGTTTTCTATGTGTTTCTATGTGTTTTTGTTTGCCTACCATTGGTTTTAATGGTGTTCGAAGGTGTTCGACGAACAGTTCGACGAACAGTTCGGCGAACACACAGGTGTTCGACGAACTGAACCGAACTCGAACACTACGGGGGTGGCTCAACACTAATGATAAAACCTACCCAAATAACATAAACCATTCAATATAGAAAAGCACTTATCTGCTACCATGAATGAGACAAGCATTGAAACTTTGCGTAAGTAGCATGTTCTTCCTAATATAGTGTGTGTTAAAGTAAGGTAACTAAATACTCATTTTAGTCTTTTGAGAGGGCATGTATATTAACTGTTTAACCCGTTCCCACCACCCACGGCCAATTCTTGTTTTTTCGTTTTTATTTTTCCCTCCCCTTCTTCCAAGAGCCATAACTTTTTAAATTTTCCGTCCACATAGCCTCTTAAGGGCTTATTTGTAGGATGAATTGTACTTGTGAATGAGACCATTCAATTCATCATGTGATTAAAAACTCTGAGTGAGTCAAAATTGACAAAAAAGTGCAATTCCACAATTGTTTTTTTAGGTTTTTTATTTACCATATTCACTGTGCTGTAAAACTGTCCTGACAAAATGATTCTACAGGTCATCACGATCACACAGATACCAAACATACATAATTCTTTATTTGTTTAAGTAGTAAGAAAAACATTTAGAAATTTCTAAAAAAGAAAAAAAATTGCTTGTGTCGCCATTTTCCAAAAATACGAGTCTCGGAAAATGGCGACACAAGCTAAATTTTTTGTGCGTGTCTCATTCACAAGCACAATTCATCCTACAAAGAACAAGTCTTTATATGGTTATGTGGATGGAAAATTTAAAAAGTTATGGCTCTTGGAAGAAAGGGAGGGAAAAATTAAAATGATAAAATGGAAATTGGCGGTGGGTGGCTGGAATGGGTTAAACAGTTAATATACATTCCTTCCCCGCAACGTTTTCAATCTTTGGTTGATGGGGCCGTGTGGGGGATTATTTTTTTTCACACTGAGCTTACATTTTTATTGATACCATTTTGGGATACAATGTTTTGATCGCCTCTTATTGCCTTTTATTGCAGTGACTGAAGAACCGTAATTCTGATATTCTCATTTTTTTCCTCATTAGGCTGTTTATCGATTGGATTAATTCATTTTATATTCTGATAGATTGGACTTTTATGAACATAGTGATACCAAATATGTGCATATTTTTTTTAATTCTTTATTTTTCATGGTAGAAAAGGGGGTGATTTGATATTCTATTTTTTCTTTTTTTTCATATATATATATATTTTTTTAATTTAACTTTATACTGTATTTGCTAGTCACCCAATGGACTTAAACCTGTGATTGTCAGATTGTGTCCACTATACACAGCAATACTATAGTATTGCTATGTATAGCAAAAATCACAGTCTCCTGTGAACACCAACTACAGGCTGGCTTTCATAAGAGTGCCGTCATGACACGGAGGTCTTCAGCACATCACAGGCATGCCAATGGGTGCATAAAAGGATCCTTCTTCCCACGCACTGTAAATGCCAATGTAGTGCCATTTAATAGGTTACCAGCCACAGGTAGAGTTCCATTCCACCACCAACTGTTAGAGGCAAATGATTCAGCCATCATCTGCTGGGAAAGATATGAGCCCGCGGGTTCAAAGTCAGGGACCAAGCATATGATGTACCTGTATATCATGTCAGGATTAAAGGAGTTTTCCCTTGAACAAAGTACATTTTAATCAATAGATCATGGAAGAAAACAATTTCCACAATTGGATATGTTTTAATAAAATGTTCCTGTGCTGAGATAATCTTATAAATGTGCCCCTGCTGTGTACTGTGTAATGGCTGTGTCTGACTATATAGGGACATGGACTGGGCAGGGGGTGAAGCTACTGGGCAGGGGGGGAAGCAAAAGAGAGGATTCAGATATTACAGCAGGGGATCACAGTTGATTCTTTCTGCGAGGTAAAACATTTCACGGCCTGTTTTTAAACATTATTATCACAGAAAAAATCAGCTGCAATCCCATACTGTCCTGTCTGTATACTCGTTTGCTTGATTGCCACTTACCATATTTTTCAGACTATAAGACGCACCGGACCATAAGATGCACCTAGGTTTTAGAGGAGGAAAATAGAAAAAGATATTGAAGCAAAAAATGTGGTCATGATTAGTGTTGAATGAATTTGTTCGGCATTTCAAACTCGGGTTCGTGTTTGGAGTCCCGGCTTGATCGCGCCAAAAAAATGGCTCCGCCCATGAACATCCGCGTGACAGCATGGCAAATCAGGGATGTTCATGGGCGTAGACGTTTTTTTTGCGCGAACAAGTCAGAATCCCGAATACGAACCCGAATTTGAAATGCTGAACAAATTTGCTCAACACTCGTCATGATGCACTGTTATGGGGGAGGGGGTTTGCTGCTGACACTGTTATAGGGGTAATGTCCCCCAATTCTGTACTAATATCCCTCATCCTGGTATATATATGTCTCCATCCTGATATATATGTCCCCATCCTGGTATATATGCCCCCCACCCTGATATATATATACATGTCCCCATCCAGGTGTATATGATCCCCATCCTGGTATACATGGCACCCCATTTTGGCATACATGGACCCCATCCCCATCCTGGTAAACCTGGCCCCCATCCCTATCCTCGTATACATGGTCTCCCATCCCCATCCTGGTATACATGGCCCCTCCATTCCATCCCCATCCTGGTATACATGGCCTCCATCCCATCCCGATCCTGTTATACATGGTTTCCCATCCCCATCCCGATATACATGCTGCCCCCATCCCCATCCTAGTATACATGGCCCCCTTATCTCCATCCTGGTATGCATTGCCCCCTTATCACCATCCTGGTAAGCATGGCCCCCTCATCCCCATCTTGATATGCATGGCCCCTCATCCGCATTCTGTTATGCATGGCCCCTCATCCCCATCCTGGTATGCATTGTTCCCCTCATTCCCATCCTGGTATGCATGGTTCCCTCATCCCCATCCTGGTCTGCATGGCCCCCTCATTCCCATTCTGGTATGCATGGCCCCCCATCCTGTTATACATGGTGCCCCTATCCCCATCCTGTTATATATGGCCCCCCATCACGATGCACACATTAAAAAAAGGATTCTACTCACCTCCCCCCTCTGCTCCATTGGTATCCTGTTCTGATGCCCGCAGCTGATTTCAGCTTGTAAGCAGCGCATGACATCACTGTCATGTGCTCCTACATGCTGAGGTCAGCTTCTGTAAGATTCACTGCTCCCCACTCCCATTGGAGTGGAGAGCAGTGAATATTCACTCTCTTTAATAGCGGGCACACGTGATAGCCCAGCCGCGGCTGCGGCTAACAGTGTACCCGCTATCAAGGAATATGAATTTTCACTGCTCCACACGCCTATAGTCCCTCTCACCTCTCGGCGCCAGCTTCAGTGCATAGAGGTGGGAGGGACTATGGGCGTGGGGAGCAGTGAATATTCATTTTATTTAACAGCGGGCACAGTGTTAGCTACAGCAGGTGGCTGGTACCTCCTGTAACTCTCTTCTCTGCCGCTGCTGCTTACACCCCCTCCCCACAGGCACAAAAGTTACGTCCGGACTATAAGATGCACCCCCTACTTTCCACCAAAATTTTGGAGGAAAAAAGTGCTTTTTATAGTCCGAAAAATACAGTACATATTTTCAGATGTACTCTATATGTGTGCAAGAAATATAAATGATGTTTCCTTAACACCAATGTTACCTAATGTATGAAGTGTAACATACTATATTAGGAAAAGGGATAAGCAATGTCTGATTATTACAGTACATAGGAAGTAAACTATCACATGTTTGCCATATGTGTCTATTATTGAAAACTGAATTACATTAATAAATTATTGTAACTCAGAATATCCTTTATGGATCTGTTACATAAGAAGCTCATTTGAGACCTCTTCTCCCAATTGTACTGTACAGATAGATGTTCTTTCCTAAGGTGCACACTGTGCATGTGCCCTTCCTAACAACCCCACTGTCCATAAAAAAAACCTGCATTCTCGAACTAGCAACATTCCTTCAAACGCACCGCTGTGCCCCAACAAATAAAATGACATTATAACACTTGATTGCTACAGGCAATCATTGGCAACTGATCGGCTGCAGCCTTTAGTATGCTTTCAAAATGAACAACCATTGAGTAGCTCAGCACCGATTTTCTGTCAGGCCTATAGCCGTGCATTGGTGAGTTGGATCCATGACTTGGATCAAAATTTTACAGAAAAAAATCACGTCACTCCAGAGAAAAAGGTGCCTTAGTAGGATCTCACGCCTTAGCAAATAATAACAAAACTTGGCACTGTGCTGACTATGTAATGAAGAGGGATATTGCACACAGACACGCAAGGGAATCAGTGGTAATTAGTCTGTGTGCAATATTCCTCTTTATTACACAGTCAGCAATCTGATTATCTGATGAAAGCTAAGTGTGACCAAAACTTTATGTGACTAGTGTGGATTGAAATAAAACATAATTTTACAATTTTTAAGTGTAAAATTTTCTTTATTATTGGATCAAAATTTGACATGTCTCAGTGTTTTTTGGTGTGGTCTGCAAAGTTACACAATACAATTGGTTAATAAATTTACTTATTAAAATATTTAAGGAAGTAAAAGTGAGATTTTTTGAGTTTCAGCCTTCCCTACCTTGGCCATGTCTCTGAGCACTGAACACATTGTACTTCTCGGCACTCCAGGGAGGTTGCAGTTCTGGATATGACAGCACTGGAGGATAATGGGTAACTGGTCTGTTCACATATGATTCTTCTCAAATATTTGGTAGTCAATTTTTGTCCCATTTTGCCTGAGGATAACAAGTTGCCTAATAATTAGAGATGAGCGTTGTTCGACTCAAACTGTTTGCCAATCTCAAATTCGAGCTGTTTTGGGCGGTGTTTGAGCCGTTCGGCGAACACGAACCATTTGAAAAAAATTCGGCTGTTCGAGGTTATGTTCGATAACTGTTCGTGCACCAAAATCATAACTGGATTTTTTCTCAGTAATGATGAAAATTAATGTTAATACGCAGTTTGAGTGTACAGCCGGGCGGGGGAGGGGCAGGGGATGGATCTCTGCAGGAATAATGAAGATCTCCATTTTTTTTTCTCTTTCCCGCATTTACAGTGGGGAGGTGTAATCTGTCAGCCTATCAGCAGTGCACACACGGAGCGAAGTGCTTTTTTTCACACAAGCAAGGGCATGTGTCATTGGCAGTGTATGTCACATGTCCTTGCCCTATGAGACCCAGCCATTTTCACCTCGCTACCATTTTCTCACTGCTGCAGCTGCGTGTTAGACGGCACCGCTGTTGCTGTGTGCGCTATACCTTGTTAATTTCAAGCCAATTTTTGCACAAATCTACAGATAGCTTGGGAGTAGGGAATAGTTGTGATTGCAGTCCTTTTAAGGACTAGGTTACAGCATTTCCTACGACTTTTATCAGGCAGGTCTGTGCTCTTAAATAGATAGGTTGGGAGTAAAGACTAATTGTAATTGCAGTCCTTTTCAGGACTAAGTTACATCAGTTCCTATCAGTTTTTGCCAGGCAGGTCTGTGCCAGTGCTGTGCAAGTTTTTTCACAGCATTTGGCTAAATCTAGCAAAGCTAATCCTTTTTGGCCTATTGCAGAGTGTGTTAGTCAGTGGAATAGCCTATCTGTGTTGCAAGCTACACCACCTGTGTATAGAATACCATTTTTTTTAACTGCACCTAGTGAAGTAAAACCTTTTGGGCACAGCATCATTCTATTAGTCCATCTACACTAACCTCCACCATGTTGCAAATTGAACATAATTTTTTTCTGCATCTAGCTCTGAAAAAATATTTGGGCTTCTAGCAGTGTGTGGGACTTGGTCTATTAGTCCATCTATACTGACCTCCATCAGGTTGCAAATTCATAATATTTTTTTTCTGCATCTAGCTCTGAAAAAATATTTGGGCTTCAAGCAGTGTGTGGGACTTGGTCTATAAGTCCATCTATACTGACCTCCATCAGGTAGCAAATTAAAAATAATTTTTATCTGCATCTAGCTCTGAAAAAATATTTGGGCTTCTAGCAGTGTGTGGGTCTTGGTCTATTAGTCCATCTATACTGACCTCCATCAGGTTGCAAATTGAATATAATTTTTTTCTGCATCTAGCTCTGAAAAAATATTTGGGCTTCTAGCAGTGTGTGGGTCTTGGTCTATTAGTCCATCTATACTGACCTCCATCAGGTTGCAAATTGAATATAATTTTTTTCTGCATCTAGCTCTGAAAAAATATTTGGGCTTCTAGCAGTGTGTGGGACTTGGTCTATTAGTCCATCTATACTGACCTCCATCAGGTTGAAAATTAAATATAATTTTTTTCTGCATCTAGCTCTGAAAAAATATTTGGGCTTCTAGCAGTGTGTGGGACTTGGTTTATTAGTCCATCTATACTGACCTCCATCAGGTTGCAAATTGAATATAATTTTTTTCTGCATCTAGCTCTGAAAAAATATTTGGGCTTCTAGCAGTGTGTGGGACTTGGTCTATTAGTCCATCTATACTGACCTCCATCAGGTTGCAAATGAAAAATAATTTTTATCTGCATCTAGCTCTGAAAAAATATTTGGGCTTCTAGCAGTGTGTGGGACTTGTTCTATTAGTCCATCTATACTGACCTCCAAGAGGTTGCAAATTGAATATAATTTTTTTCAGCATCTAGCTCTGAAAAAATATTTGGGCTTATAGCAGTGTGTAGGACTTGTTCTATTAGTCCATCTATACTGACCTCCATCAGGTTGCAAATTGAATATAATTTTTTTCTGCATCTAGCTCTGAAAAAATATTTGGGCTTCTAGCAGTGTGTGGGACTTGGTCTATTAGTCCATCTATACTGACCTCCATCAGGTTGCAAATTAAATCTAATTTTTTTCTGCATCTAGCTCTGAAAAAATATTTGGGCTTCTAACAGTGTGTGGGACTTGGTCTATTAGTCCATCTATACTGACATCCATCAGGTTGCAAATTGAATATAATTTTTTTCTGCATCTAACCCAGCCAGTAGTTTTGGCCTAATACCACAGTTTGGCCACTCAGCTCTGCTCGGTTCCCATCCATTGTTTTTTTGTGCAAACAACTCCAGAGTTGTGAATTAGTTAACCACCAAAATGAGTGGAAAAAGGCCTGCTGCTGGTGGAAAGGGGAATAGGCGTGTTGGGAAGGGGAAAAAAGGTTGTGTCCGTGGGGTAGGTGTTAAAGCAACAGTAACATCTGCAGAAGAAAGACCATCTTCCAGCCAAACTAAAATGTCTACTTCTTTTAGCGGACAATGTGATAAGATCCCTTTCTTACGGCCACGCCAATCGCTACAAATTCCAGATGAGGCACAAAAACAGCAGATGCTTCAACGGATATCAAGTGCTCCTTTAAGTGGGCTCTCCTCCACATCAACTTCAACATCACAAATACTCCAGTCCTCAGAGGTGTCACCCCAATCGCACTTGCTTCCTCACAGCTCCCAAATCTCCAGCTGCCCATCTGAGTATGAGGTAGAACAGATGGTTGAGTCTGCAGAGCTGTTTACTCATACTATAGCCTGGGAATCAGAGGTCGGCTCCAGCGCTTCTGTGAATCCAGACGAGGAAATGATCTGCACTGATGCCCAGAATCTTCATGAGTTGGATCCAGGACCAGACGCAGAAGGTTCTGACCATAATGTAGACCCTCATTCCCAAACTGTAACTCCTGTTGGTGGAGACAATGAGGAAGACGATGATGAGACTCAAATACCTGACGACGAGGTCAGGTTGCGCTTTCCTGGACAGAGACGTAGTACTGGAAGCACGTCAACAACTGCATTCTCAAACACAACTCTGCCTCTCACCACAAGTCGTGGTGGCTCTTCAGGTCACATGGGTGCTAAGCCTTGCATAGCCTGGGCATTTTTTCAGATCGAAAAACATGACCCAACTCATGTTATCTGTAACATTTGTCAGCAAAAGCTAAGTAGAGGCCAAAAAATACATAGTTTGAGTACTTCATGCATGAACCGGCACATGGACATGAAGCATAAGTTGCAGTGGGAAGCTCAGTGTGCTACAATGCGGCCTAGCCGGCCGGGCCAAAGACTGTCTGGCACATCTTGGGCATCCGCGGCCTCTTCATCCTCTGTGACTGGGGGGACAGCAGTCACACCTGTTTTGGGACGCAGACCTGCCACCTCTTTACCCGCAACAGCCAGCGTGATTGGCAGGTCATCATTTTCTTTGGAGGTGGTAACACCAGGTGGTGTTGAGCGCTGTCCGACATCGATAGCACCACCTTTGGATCAAGGCAACCTAACATGTCCGCCTGCATCTTCCTCACAGACCGGCAGCGCCAACAAGGAGGAGGTGGAGTAATGTTTTGGGCTGGAATCATGGGGAGAGAGATTGTCGGCCCCTTTAGGATCCCTGAAGGGGTAAAGATGAACTCCATAATGTATGTGGAGTTTCTCAAACAGCACCTCCTGTGTTTCGGTGTTTGCGTGGGGTGTCCATCAACCAGCCATCCTCCACTCCATCCATCTGGACCATCGAGCGTTGCACGGCACTCATCCGTGAACAAAACAGTTTTGAAATCAGTCTTCATGTATTGTTTGACCCAATGGAGCCGTTTCTGCTTGTGTGCAGTGGATAGAGGAGGTCGACAGGATGGCGTACGCACAGCTGCAAACCTCTGAAGGACCCTGCATCTTGTTGTTCGGGGGACGTTGGAGGCACCAGCAGCTTCAAAAACTTGTCTGCTGCTATGACAAGGCTTTTTTGCCGGTGCTCTTTTAACCTGACGTAATTGCCTGTAGGAAAGAGTCCTCAATTTGCCCTTATCAGCACGCACACATGTGTACTGTGAATCAGCTACATACTTCTTGATTGCCAAGACACTTCATCCTGATCATCGCACAATGTTGATTGTAGTCATGCCTTGACCTAAACACTCCACAATTTGTTGCTTCTCAGCAGCCGACAAATCCTTTTTCTTTTCCATTTTGGCAGAAAATGTAGGCTGCTTAATAATGTGGGACAGCCTTCTTAAGAAGTCTTGCCTTTCATTGGACACACCTGCCAAACTAATTAGCACAGGTGTCTGCAATTGCTTACAGTGATATAAAGAGCCCTGACACACATCACCATCAATGAGTTTAACTGACAAACAAACAAATTCTTCCCTTATCACTCATAAACACTTTTTGCATAATAATTTGGAACACAGTGTACATGTGCTCTTCCACAAAACACCAGTGGTTCACGTAGTGAATCTTACAGCTCTAACTTGCCAACCGTGGTCTGTATGGAGTTGTTCAATAAAGGGCCCAAAATTAAGATAACATAGACGGGAGAGGTCTCTATGAATAGGAATTCCTAAGTATTTGATACCCTGTGAGGGCCAGGCAAAGGGAAAGTTGGACTGGATGGAATCCTGTATGGATTTGTGGAGGGAGACATCGAGGGCCTCAGACTTCGCTGCATTGATTTTAAAATTTGACCATGTAACAAAGTGATCTATTTCAGCCATAACAGCAGGGATGGATATATGTGATTGAGTGATATATACTAGGACATCATCAGCAAATAGAGAGCACTTGTACTCGGTGCCTCCCACCTCAATCCACCTAATATTGGGGTTATGGCGAATTGATGAGAGCAGGTGCTCCGTCACTAGGATGTATAAGAGAGGGGACAGAGGACATCCCTGCCGTGTCCCATTGGTGATTATGAAAGGTGATGAAAATGTTCTGACGCGCCCCCTGGGCCTTGGGACACCCGGAGCCGGACCCTTTTTGGTGGATGCTGGTGGTTGTAGTCTCCGTGGCGGCGACCCGGTTCCGTGGCTCAGGGCGGTCAAACCAGTGGCAGAACTATTTATGTGGTTTTGATGTTTGAACGTCCGAGTACGCCACCCGTGGATTGCGGTCAGAGTGAACCGCCGCTGCAGGGCAGACCGCTGAGGCTGGTGTTGTGGGTGCAGCTGAGCGTAGCATAACTCCCCACGGGAGGAGTATAGCCTCAGGGCAGTGTATGCGGAGGATGGGGGTGATGGTGCAGGGCAGCAGCAGTAACGACACGGAGTCAATGATGCAGTCCAGGGCCTTTACTCACAGTTCTTATTATCCAGACCACTTCTGCAGGTAACGGCTGCCCACGTCGTACTGTGCTCACCAGGTGAGGGGCTCAGACAACTCCCAGATAACTTTGTAGCGCTTCACAGGACCCCCTTTGTGTGTCCTTTGTCTGGCCTTTCTTACCAACCCTTCTGTCCGGCTGCCTTGGGCCTCCTCTTGGTAAACTTGGCGCCAGTTTCCCTGACCCTATGAGGTGCCTTCCTAGCGGGTGTAGGGAGGGGCTGCGCCACATAAAATGTCACAGCCTCCGGTTTCTAGCTGAGGGTCGTTTCCCGCCTCCACTAGTTTCGGGGACCGGTCTCCCCCTATGGCCTGATTCGGGCGTGCGGTGGCGACTCGCCCGTCCGCACCCTTGGGATCCCTTCGTTCCTTGTTCCTGGAGCCTTCTCCGCTCCTCTTCCTTCCTTCTCCCTCTTCCAGGCCTGGGCCTCTGTTACTAGGCCCGCCTTCGGTGCAGAGCTCATGCAGAGCCCCTGCTCCCTGTCACTTCTGCTCAGACTTCTTTGCACTGAACTAAGATGGTGCCCACCTTTTATACTCCCTTCTCAATGCACCCAGGAACTGCTTCCTCCCTGCTCCTGCAATACAGGGTTCCCCTTCCTCAGTGTTCGCTCCCCCCACTCCAGCCAGGGACAGGGACTGTCGTGCCCATCTCAGGGGCATATTGGTCGCCCTGCCCCACGGCAATGTGGTGTAATGCATGCAGGTGTCGGGTCCTGATCCACACTCCATCCTTACCTGAGAGTGAGATATCACACCTCTGGGTGAGGTGCAATACCTCTGTAGCAACTGAGCCCTCAGGTTGCTACAGTTCCATTTATCTTCAGCCTAGGTGACATATTGCGATACAGGGCCATGATTTTGGCTATAAAAGGGTCCCCTAGACCCCTACCCCAAGCTTTTTAAGAGAATAATATATGGCGTGCCAGGAGACTCTATGGAATGCTTTCTCAGCATCCAACGAGAGTATCTAATTACAAATTTTTAACTGCATCTAGCCCAGGAAATACTTTGTGCCTAGTAGCAGTGTCTGCTAGTCAGCGGATTATCCCAGCTGTTAAGCAAGCTACACCACCTGTAGCTTGGACACTTAATTTTTTCAAAGGAAATGCTTCGGGACCACGGGATACTCAGTGAAGAGCATCAGGAGGCACCCCAAGGCATAGGGGCTGGGACTGGCGGTAGGATGCCTTGCGGTGGACAGCCGTGCTCGATCCTTATAAAAGCTTTTTAACTGCAGCAGCTTTAGTGGACACTACTGGAGCTGGAATTACGCGGCTGCTGGCATGAGACTTGCCCTCCAATAAAAGGATTTAAAGTGTATTCATTCAAATTAGAGAGACAATTTAAATTAAAAAGCTTAGAGCTGCCTCCACCACAGGGGGGCTCGCTCGACCCACCAGCGGACAGGCACTAGTATTGGGAGAGAGGTGCGGGCCGTCAGGGTCCACCGCGGCTCTGGCACAAACCCGGCGACATGGAGGTGGCACGGGCAGGAACGGACTGGTCGTGTCGGCTTCTCACTTTTTGGATTTTAGAAGGGCATGACATGCCTATATCTGTGTCTCCCCCTCCTTTTACTCCTCCACCTCTTTTCTTTTCGCATTACTATATGTACTTGTCACTTTTCCATGTGTTAGTTATGTCTTCTGAGCAGTTTGTCAGCTTTTGGACACCTTTGAAGGTGTTTTCTATGTGTTTCTATGTGTTTTTGTTTGCCTGCCATTGGTTTTAATGGTGTTCGAAGGTGTTCGACGAACAGTTCGACGAACAGTTCGGCGAACACGAACCGAACTCGAACACTACGGGGGTGGCTCAACACTACTAATAATTCTCCACACATTGATAAAGGGTGTTGATATCCTCAGGCCTCACCCTGCCTCATTACACAACCATACATCATCTGATCTGCTTCATTCAATAAGCATTCAATATTATGCAGCTTGGAGATGGAAAATCTGCATAAAAATGATGATATGGCCAAAATACTAACTTGCCTATTAATTGTGCACACAGTGTATATATAATATTTTAAAAGGCTAAATATATATGATGTATTACATGTAAGAATTATACTCCTTAACATTAAAAATGCAAAAGCAAGAAGGAAAAGTTGTGGAATTCCAAAAATCACAGGACATATAGGCATGTTAATGTTATGCAAATGATGCATGTAAAAAAAAAATTTAAAAAAATTAGTCAGTATTGAGTATGAGAACCACATTGTGCATACAGTGTATTTTAGGTACGAGTTCTATCCGTGAAAAACACAAATAAAACTCATATGTGAAAAACTGACATTTGAATGAGTCCATATTGCAACTATGCAAAACAGGAGCCGTGAAAGACATTTATTAAAATTGTATCTGAAATTTTCCTAAACATTTTGTACTGAATAAATTTATATGGTGCTTTTAATTACATAAATGGAATGTAAAATGGTTTCCAAAAAAGAAGATATCCCTACACATACTATTAAGCCAAAACTGTAAACATGGTAGAAGCATGTCCAATCTTTCCCTGCTTAGTCCAGCAGCCAATGACCATTTCAACTCTTCAATGCACTTCCCTCATCCACCTCATCCAATTCAGATGAACCTCAATGCAAAACTGCTGGTTAATACAAGAGTAAGGCTATGTGCCCATGTAGTAGATTTGATGCAGAGCGTTTTTGCCTTTCTCTGGCAGAAAAAAACGCATGCAGATTTACATGCGTTTTTTCTGCCAGAGAGAAGCGTTTTTACATGCGTTTTCGCATGCGTTTTTTCAAGCAGTTTTCCAAGCGATTTTGAGCATCACTTGGAAAGTGCTTGACAACTTGGTCACACTATATAAATCAATGCAACCGGCATGGATTTATATAGTGTGACCAAGTAATAGTTAAAAAAAGAATAAGAATGGATAAAAATTAAAAAAAAAGATTATACTCACCTTCCGATGTCCTCCCGGTGTTTTGTCCATGCCGTCCGGTCTCTTGCAATGCTAGCGGTGGTGTGAAGGACCTGCGGGGACATCATTGAGTCATGTGATGGGTCACATGACTCAGTGACGTCATGGCAGGTCCTTCACAACAGCGCGAGCATTGCAAGAGACCTGACGGCGTGGACACCGGGAGGACATCGGAAGGTGAGTATAAACTTTATTTTTTATTTTAAATTCTTTTTTTACAGCTTCTATGGTACCTGGGTGTGGAGGAGAGTGTCCTCTTCTCCAGACTCAGGTACCATCCGCACATTAGAACGCGCCAATTGCGCAAGTACAGATGCAGTCTTGCGGAATTGGCGCTTTCAATTGCAAGTCAATGGCGGCGATTACGCTGCGTGTCCACAAAATTAATGGACATGCTGCGTATTTTTGAGCGCAGCATAAACACTGCGGAAAAATACACAGCATGGGCATTGAAAGTGCGTAATTGCATTGGAGACCATGGGGGAAGGTGTACCAAGCGTTTCCCAAGCATTTACGCTGTGGAAATTCCGCAGCGTAAACGCTTGAAAAATGCATCGTGGGCACACAGCCTAAGCAATGAGAAAATGTGAGAGGGAGGGTGTGGTGGCGCTTTGGGAATAGAACGACATTCCAAAGACATAGATTTGCTACTGGTACTTTTATGCTAAAAAAACAGACACTATACACTTATTTAAACAGCTGTAGCAAACCCCATATACTACCAGTCACAATCCCCCCACAAAATAACTATACTGCCCATGTGCACCAACTACAGTATAGGACCCAAAAATACAAGCCACAGTATTGAGCACATGAAGAATAGAAGTGCAAAAAGCCATATAAAGTCATGATACCAGTTGAAATCTATCAATAATTAGAAGCAATTCTGCCATTTAGTGAAAAATAATATCAGCTGGTTCAACTGATGGTTCATGAAAAGGTGTCTCATTACCAAGATGCCACACAAAAAACATCTCATGATTGGTAAAACTAGTGAGCTGTCTCAAGACCTTTAGAACATTATTGTTGCAAAACATAATGATGGCATTAATAAAGAAGAATTTCTAAACTACTGAAGGTTCCAGTGATCATTGTTTGAGTCAATCTGGAAGTGCAAAGAACATAATTTCACCATAAACATGCCACAACCAGGTGTTCCCTACAAAGTTTCAGACAGAGGAGTGAAAAGAATTATCAGAAGAGTTGCTCAAGAGCCAAGGACCACCTATGGAAAGCTACAGAAAGACGACCTGGAATCAGCAGGTACAATTGTTTCAAAGAAATCTATAAGTAATGAATTTAACCTCTGTGGCCTGTATGCACGCTGACCACGCAAGACTACATTGCTGAACAAAAAGCACGCTCAAGTGAATTTATAGTTTGCTCAACAACATTTAGACAAGCTTGTGAAAAACTGGGAGAATATAGTCTGGTTAGATGAGACCGAAATTGAACTCTTTGGATGCCGTATTACACACCATGTTTGGAGGCCAAAAAGCACTGCATATCACGCCAAAAGCACCACACCAACAGTGAAGTTTGGAGGTGGAAACATCATGGTGTAGGACTATTCTTCAGCATACGGCACTGGCAAACTTCATGTAATTGAAGGAAGGATGAATGGACAAATGTACAGAGACATTCTTGATAAAAATCTGCTGCTATCTACCAGGATGATGAAGATGAAATAAGGGTGGTTATTACTGCAAGAAAATGATCCTAAACACACAGCCAAGGAAACTCTCAATTAGTTTCAGAGAAAGAAAATAAATCTGTTAGGATGGCCCAGCCAATCACCTGACTTGAATCCAAAAGAAAATTTATGGAAGGTACTAAAGCTCAAAGTTCATAGAAGGAGTCAACGGAACCTTCAGGATTCTAAGAGTGTTTGTGTGGAAGAATGTGACAATATCACACCTGAGCAATGCATGCAACTAGTTTCTCCATATAGGAGGTGTCTTGAAACTGTCATTACCATCAAAGGCTTTTGTATGAAGTATGAAAACACCATTCCAGCGTTTTTTTTATTACATCGCTGGAGTGGTGCTTTAAAGGTAATTCCCCTGCCCACGGTCATATACTCACCTGCTGCCGCCTTTATCCTTTTCCAGCATTGCTCCCATCGGTCTCTGGCGAAAAGTGACTTGCAGCTCCAATGTTTCATGGATCGGCACGGAAGTCACTTTTCAATACAAGCCTATGAGAGCCTTGTTCTAACTCTCATAGACTTGCATTGAGAGCTTGTGATATAGCTTCTGACTTCAGGCCAGTCAGAAGCTGCGCCCACAAGATGGTGCCATGGGACCAGAGCGGTGCCGAAAAACTGTGAAGACGCCGGAGAGTGAATATATGACTGGGGGCAGGGGACTTAAATTTAAAGTACCGCTCCAACGCTGAAAAAAAGAAACACACTGGAATGGTGCTTTAATTAAATTTCAGTAAGCATGTTCTATAATTTTTCCTGTGTCATTTCTCAATATCACATGTAACTTAATTTATGAATATCTATGGTTTGATTTCTTTACCTGTGTTTATTGAATGGGTTGTTACCGACATCTGGTGAGAATTTCATGTCAATAGCACCTTTAGAAATATATTTACTTAGAAAATTGGTGACATGTTCAACATTTATTTCACCCGCTGTATGTGGTGTTCTATCCATTTTTTTCATGGATAGAACATATACCCATTAGAACTTATGCTGCTTTGTCACGTATCCATGTTTTTTACTGATCGTGTATCTGTGAATTACTCATGAAGACATGTCCACCTTTTTCAGCAGTGTGGATGATACGGACCGATACAAGGCTATAGGTCCATGAAAAATACATACATCCAGGGGCGGACATAGGGTAGCCAGTGCCCCAGGCAGATTAGAGTGCGTGGGCCCCCCAAGCACCTAATTTATTATGTGACATGTCACATGATATTTTGGGAGGTCATGTGACAGGTCACATGATAAGCACACAGGTGCTTTGGTGCACATCTGCAAAAGCAAGGCGAAAGACAGCTGCTCGCCAAATTTTTCCCTTGTGTACAGCGCTAAACATAACACTAGAGAATACAATTTGGTAAAAGACATAACAAGAGGGGATGCTATGGAATAAAGCTCAGCACTGAACATAATAAGAGAAGACCCTATATGCTAAGGGATGGTGCTTTACATAATAAGGGTGGGTGCACATATCTGTTTTTTATCTTACTCTGAAAAAAATGGTCCGATTATCCTTATCAGACTTTGATCAGAGTGGCATGAGTTTTTCTTGGAGGTGGAACGGAAAAAAAAGGTTCTCCACCTTCTCCATGCAGTCGGTCCGTGAAAATCAGACTGCTCTTGCATGTCATCCAAGTACGGTACAATGTTTTTCATGGACCCATAGACTTGCATTGCCGATTTTTATCCAACACTCGGACATGTGCACAGTCCCATACAATAACATGAGTATAAATGTTATTTGTGAAAACCATGGATAGCTTTCGTCTGATATAATCGGTCATGTGAATGAGCCCTAAAGGAGTTTCTTTTGCAAACAAGAGTATTACTCCCATCATCTCTCTGCAAATAAAGCTAGATTTACACTGAAAGATAATCGTTGAACCAGCATTCTTAAGATATATTCTTTCAGTGTAAACAGGCTGCTGATCACCCAGTGAATGAGCAAAACGCTTGTTCAACAGGTAAAGTGATCTATTGTGCAGCACAAAGTATCATTGCTCTCTGGGAGAATTGTCCACTGTACACAAGACTTGCTCTGACAAAAACAATGGCAGCCTATGTGAAATCAACAATCTATTACAGATCGCTCTGTGTGCATACTTGATTGCGGTCTGTCTGTGTAAATAGGCTATTAAATGACCACCGATTGCTAATGGATTACCAAATAGCGGTAGTTTAGTGCTGACGTTCATGACGTTCATCCATGTAAACAGACCTTTGTATGGTGCAGATACAGAATAAATATTTTCAGTCAGTAACTTACCGCTGATGTCTTGTTTGGTTACAGACATTTTCTTTGTTTTTCTCCATCTTATCAAACCCTCTTGTTGATGTCCTACAGCTGTAATGTGGTCACTGCAGAGTTCGCCGTACTGTTCACAGTGTCTGTGAAAATAAAATGGTCACTATATATATATGTATTTATTATGATTGTTTCCTGAAAAAAAAATCCCCAACACAGCATCACTAAATACAGGCATGTACCCACCATTGATGTATAATTAATCATTGTGCAACTTACCATCTAAAATATAAATTGGTGCTTCCCTCCTCCAATTCATTATAATACCCTTTGCTCTCTCTCCTAATCCAAATTTATTATAATACTCCATGCTCTCTCCCAACCCTCCACCCCTATTTCATTATAATACTCTGTGATCTCTCTCCCATTCACCCACCCCCAATTCATTATAAAACTCTGTGATCTCTCTCCCAACCCTCCATCCCCATGAATTATAATACATTGCGCTCCTTCTCCCACCTACTCCACCAATTCGTTATAATACTCTGTGCTTTCTCTCCCACTCGCCCACCAGTTTATTATAACACTCAGTATTCTCTCCACCCTGCCCCCCAGTTCATTATAACACTGTGCTCTCTCCTACTCACCCCCCAGTTTATTATAATACTTTGTGTTCTCTATCCCACCTTCCCCCAGTTCATTATAATACTCTGTGCTCTCTCCTACTCACCCACCTCAATTCATTATAATACTCTGTGCTTTCTCTGCCACCCACCCCCCAGTTTATTATAATATTAAAATACTCTGTGTCTCTCTCTCTCCCACCCGCCCCCCAGTTCATTATAATACTCTGTGCTCTCTCTCCCACTCACCCACTCCAATTCATTATAATACTCTGTGCTCTCTCTCCCACCCACCCCCAGTTCATTATAATACTCTGTGCTCTCTATCCCCACACCCCACCCCTAATTCATTATAATACTCTATGATCTCTCTCCCACTCACCCACCCACAATTCATTATAATACTCTGTTATATCTCTCCCACCCCTCCACTGTGTATTATAGTACACTGCGCTCTGTCTCCCACCCGCCCCCCAGTTCATTATAACACTGTGCACTCTCCCACTTACCCCCAAGTTTATTATAATACTCTGTGTTCTGTCTCAGTTCATTATAATACTCTGTTCTCTCTCTCCCACTCACCCACTCCAATTCATTATAATACTTTGTGCTCCCTCTCCCACTCACCCACCCCAATTCATTACAATACTCTTTGTTCTCTCTCCCACCCACCCCCCACTTCATTATAATACTCTGTGCTCCCTCTCCCACTCACCCACTCCAATTCATTATAATACTCTGTGCTCTCTCTCCCACTCACCCACCCCAATTCATTATAATACTCTGTTCGCTCTCTCCCATTCACCCACTCCAATTCATTATAATACTCTGTGCTCTCTCTCTCCCACGCACCCCCCAGTTTATTATAATACTCTGTGGTCTCTCTCCCACCCACCCCCCACTTCATTATAATACTCTGTGCTCCCTCTCCCACTCACCCACCCCAATTCATTATAATACTCTGTGCTCCCTCTCCCACTCACCCACTCCAATTCATTATAATACTCTGCGCTCTCTCTCTCCCACGCACCCCCTAGTTTATTATAATACTCTGTTGTCTCTCTCCCACCCACCCCCCACTTCATTATAATACTCTGTGCTTCCTCTCCCACTCACCCACCCCAATTCATTACAATACTCTTTGTTCTCTCTCCCACCCACCCCCCTCTTCATTATAATACTCTGTGCTCCCTCTCCCACTCACCCACTCCAATTCATTATAATACTTTGTGCTCCCTCTCCCACTAACCCACCCCAATTTATTACAATACTCTTTATTCTCTCTCCCACCCACCCCCCACTTCATTATAATACTTTGTGCTCTCTCTCTCCTTTGCTGCTGCTTTTTGTTGCACTGAAGCTTATAGTATAAAATGGTAAAGTCCATATGCAGCATGCTCTGGGTGTGGCATGTTATGGCTTTTTCTCCATAGGCTTTTCTGTAGCAATCCAAGAAGCCATATAAATTCATTTAAAAAAATGTAAAAAAAAAAATAACTATGACATCAAAATTACTTGTAAAATATATAGTTAAAATAAAACTGCATAAAACATGGTGTATTTTTAAACAAGTGTTTTAAAAACTCTGAAAATGAGATACAATAGATATTTGGTGATTTTTACCTAGAAATAAATTAAATAAAAGGAAGTCAAACATTCTAGAATCAAACTAGCTAATACATGCTTAATAAATACCTCCTTTCTATGCTGTATTTATTTGTTTCTTTGTCAGTTACCCTTTATTGAATAGCCTAACACAATTTATGGTAATTGATATAGTACATTGGTTGCTGTTTTCCCAAGCCATGCTGTTTTCATAATCTGTTTGTTGAGTCAACATGAGCTTTCCCTGTATCCATAACAGGGATGTGCAGCTGCATCCTTCAGTCAATAGGTAATCCTATAATAAACTGGATCAGCTTCCATGGAGACTCGGCTTTAACCCATGCGCCACTTGAACATGCAATAAACGCTCTGAAGCGCCCACCAATAAATGTCAAATAATGTAAACAAAACAGCAGTATAAACCCGCAAGTGGCACATACACATCTCAAGGCTGATTTATGTACACGCTCGTCCCAAGCGCTTGCTGCTGTGATTTCCTGTAATGTTTTACTTTGTATGAGGTGATGTGACTCACACCAGCAGCATTTTTTGTATTCTCTTTTATGCATTTGTGTTATCTGCTGGATGCTTTCTAAAAATACAGACTGACATTGTACATTTGTGTTTCTTAAACTGAACCTGTAACTTGGTTTATGCTTCCCAAACCTAAAGCAGCATGAATCCTGCCCCTGAGGAAGCTTGGTGGCGATACGCGTGGGGTTATTCCCCCTATTTTCTCATTATTAGGAAGCCACACGCTTGGTGGCGATACGCGTGGGGTTATTCCCCTTTTTTTCTCATTATTCAGTACACAGATTTTTCCATCATGACCTATCAGAATTGATTACAATGTTGTGCTGACACTATATTATGTTTGGTCACTATTTATATTTGTTTGTCATTTTTGGAATTGCCAGGTTAATCCTTGCTATCATAATCCTTATTACCCTATAGTCTGGACATGTCTATGGTGTTTGTTCTATCCTGTGTTTTATATAATTAGATTGGGTAATCTACAGCTTTATTGTGGGCTGCTGTATTCAGTACTTCACAGCCTTTGTTTTTTATGTTTTGGCTTGTATTTTTCAATAAACATTAATTATTTATAGGTGATTCCTGTTTTCAGTTTATATCTTTTTCTTGTTGTTCCTCTGTATACCAAGGGTATGCTAACAGTTGATCCTGGTTAATAGGGTGGTGCCCACTTGGCTTTTTTTTCTATTAACATTAATTAATTTCTGACATTCCCTCACTGCAAAACATGTTACAATTCACTCCTTTGGGTAAGATATTTCTAATATGCATTTTTGTTATTTATTGCTAGGTGGGAACATGGAACCCTACTGAAGGGTTAAACATTACTGAAGTTGCTAAAGGACGAGGACCAAATATTAGCGAGTCCCTGACAAACCGCACACTCATTGTAACCACAGTACTGGTAAGATTATTATTTTTATCTTATTGTGAAATTTATTTGATAACAATTATTAAATTTGTTTCACTGCTTCAAAATTTGTAATAGTCTACTTGTTTCCTGCATATAAAAGGCTATCCACATCATCTGTATACATTCAGATTTCATGGAGGCTTGGCTCACACATATGCAGTGCTCGATGGTGAGCGCCGCTTTGGGATTTCTGTCATTATCCCAGAAAAATCAGATTGCAGTGAAAACCCCAACAGAGCAATTCCCTATTATGAGGTTTGGACTCCAACTGGCCTCCATCCTGGCAGTTTTCATGTTTTTAGACATGCACAAAAGTGTAGTCTACCATACTTTTATATATGTCTGAACAATATGAACAGTATTGGGCTGAGTCCAAACTTAATTCTGCATTTTTGCCACACCTTAGTAAATCCACCACAGCTTCCATATTCAAGCCCTGAAAAAGGGGATTAAGGTGCAACCCTCAACGAGGCAAACTGAGTTACTTTGTGATCTGTTTGGCCCAAATTTCAGCAGAATCTGCAAAAAGCCGCAAAAGCATAGTCAACCATGTTTTTGTGCCCACTTCAAGAAGGTGGACATGGCTGCAAAGAGGTCAGGTAAAGGACAAAGTAACTCCATCTGCCTCATTATAGCCAATGGCCTCATTGTGAGTTACACCTGAATATCATTTTTAAGGACTTCAGACACAAGCCTCAATAAGTGTCCCAAACGTGATGTGAACTCGGCTTACAGGGAATTTGTCAGCAGATTCTTGCTACCTCATCTAAGAGCAGCATGATGGATTGAAATAAACCCTGAATCCAATAATTTATCACTTAGCTTATTGGGTGCATAGGTTCTGATGCAATCAGAGCTTTTAGATTGAGTAATGCAGCACAGCTGAGGAAGCTAACCCCGCCCACACCAGCTCCCTGTGCACATACTGTATAGACAATGAGCTGCTCATCACAGGACGGGGCAGAGTCTGACTTGTATGTGCTCTAGCTAGTCACAGCAATAATAATTTCCTAGTGATACATGGAAGGTTTTAAGTAAATAACAGCACGCGGCCTGACATGTGACACATCGTTTACATGGTGCAGAGGTTCTGACACAGTCAGAGTTTTTAGATTGAGTAATGCAGCACAGCTGAGGAAGCTAACCCCGCCCACACCAGCTCCCTGTGTACATACTGTATAGACAGTGAGCTGCTCATCACAGGAGGGGGCAGAGTCGGACTTGTATGCGCTCCAGCTAGTCACAACAATGATAATATCCTAGTGATAAAACCTTCAGTGTAAGTAAACAAATGCATGCAGCCTGACATGTGACACATTGTTGAACTCTGTGTATTAACCCCTACCTCATGCTGTCCTCAGATTACATAGCAAAAGCCTTCTGACAGATTCCTTATAATAGTGAATAGCTCAGTCAGGGTTCTGTTGGGATTTTCGTCAGAATCTTGCTTTTTGAGGATCTCAATGGAAATCTCAACATATTGCTAAGCATAGAGTATTGCATATGTATGAACCTACTTGTTTGTATTTAAAAAGGTTTTCTGGGATTTCTTATAATTTCACATAAGAAATGTTCTCAAATGAAGAAAAAACATTGCTTACTCATTAATCCCCCTACTTTCCCAGAGCCACTTCAGTTATGTTAGAAATTCCCAATATCCTGCAACAAGGATGCCCTGATTGTGGTGGGGTTTAATCACATGGAAAAGCTACTGAATAAACTTCTACATGAGTGACTTCCTATTTTATTTTGCCTTTTCTCAATGCTGATATTAATATGACTTCTTCAAGGATATATATATATATATACAGTACAGACCAAAAGTTTGGACACACCTTCTCATTTAAAGATTTTTCTGTATTTTCATGACTATGAAAATTGTATATTCACACTGAAGGCATCAAAACTATGAATTAACACATGTGGAATTATATACTTAACAAAAAATTGTGAAACAACTGAAAATGTGTCTTATATTCTAGGTTCTTCAAAGTAGCCAGATTTTGCTTTGATGACTGCTTTGCACACTCTTGGCATTCTCTTGATGAGCTTTAAGAGGTAGTCACCGGAAATGGTTTTCACTTCACAGGTGTGCCCTGTCAGGTTTAATAAGTGGGATTTCTTGCCTTATAAATGGGGTTGGGACCATCAGTTGTGTTGTGCAGAAGTCTGTGGGATACACAGCTGATAGTCCTACTGAATAGACTGTTAGAATTTGTATTATGGCAAGAAAAAAGCAGCTAAGTAAATAAAAATGAGTGGCCATCATTACTTTTAGAAATGAAGGTCAGTCAGTGCGAAAAATTGGGAAAACTTTGAAAATGTCCCCAAGTGCAGTTTCACAAACCATCAAGCGCTACAAAGAAACTGGCTCACATGAGGACCGCCCCAGGAAAGGAAGACCAAGAGTCACCTCTGCTTCTGAGGATAAGTTTATCCGAGTCACCAGCCTCAGAAATCGCAGGTTAACAGCAGCTCAGATTAGAGACCAGGTCAATGCCAGACAGAGTTCTAGCAGCAGACACATCTCTTCAACAACTGTTAAGAGGAGACTTTGTGCAGCAGGCCTTCATGGTAAAATAGCTGCTCGGAAACCACTGCTAAGGACAGGCAACAAGCAGAAGAGACTTGTTTGGGCTAAAGAACACAAGGAATGGACATTAGACCAGTGGAAATCTGTGCTTTGGTCTGATGAGTCCAAATTTGAGATCTTTGGTTCCAACCACCATGTCTTTGTGCGACGCAGAAAAGGTGAACGGATGGACTCTACATGCCTGGTTCCCACCGTGAAGCATGGAGGATGAGGTGTGATGATGAGGGGGTGCTTTGCTGGTGACACTGTTGGGGATTTATTCAAAATTGAAGGCATACTGAACCAGCATGGCTACCACAGCATCTTGCAGTGGCATGCTATTCCATCCGGTTTGCGTTTAGTTGGGCCATCATTTATTTTTCAACAGGACAATGACCCCAAACACACCTCCAGGCTGTGTAAGAGCTATTTGACCAAGAAGGAGAATGATGGGGTGCTACGCCAGATGACCTGGCCTCCACAGTCACCAGACCTGAACCCAATTGAGATGGTTTGGGGTGAGCTGGACCGCAGAATGAAGGCGAAAGGGCCAACAAGTGCTAAGCATCTCTGGGAACTCCTTCAAGATTGTTGGAAGACCATTTCCGGTGACTACCTCTTGAAGCTCATCAAGAGAATGCCAAGAGTGTGCAAAGCAGTCATCAAAGCAAAAGGTGGCTACTTTGAAGAACCTAGAATATAAGACATATTTTCAGTTGTTTCACACTTTTTTGTTAAGTATATAATTCCACATGTGTTAATTCACAGTTTTGATGCCTTCAGTGTGAATGTACAATTTTCATAGTCATGAAAATACAGAAAAATCTTTAAATGAGAACGTGTGTCCAAACTTTTGGTCTGTACTGTATATATATATATATATATGACCCATGCAGCAGTAACCCCTTTGGAACAGCAATTTCACAGCTCACAATGTTCCATTTCGAAGGCACCTCAAGCCACAGAATCGATTTAGAAAAGAAGTTGATGCCTTCAAATACAAAGCCTGTGCATTTATAGCAATAAATAAGGAAAGAGGCTGCAAGAAAGAGCATCATGCATTTAAGATTTATCCCAACGTGAAAATGCAAAAAGCAATGCACATTACACGATTTTAAGAGCTACCGCTATTAAAATATGCATACTGCTATTCCATGACAGCAGAAAATTAATAGCAGCTTATGATTTATAAAAGCTGTTGGCTCTTTAATAATTGCATATCTGCATTTTATAAATATATTACTATAAATACAATTTTATTTCTTCTACTAGAGGGCAGCATGTACACAGATGTGTGCAACATATTTTATGCAGACACAATATGTCCCTGTTCTATGGAGCTTATTTTTTAATTCTGCTGTCTGAAAAGCAATGACCTTCACAATGTCACAACTGTAGGTAAAAAAAAGTGGAACAGGTAAGAGTTAACCAGGTAGAAAAAGACACAATTCTGTATTCCACTATCCTGAATGTTATCCTTTTTTTTACATAGTGTACGAAAAGAAGAAATTACTTAGTGAAAGGAAGTGTTTGAAGATATAAGCACTATTTTTAAAATCGGCAAATGTTGGAACTTACACATGAAAAGCATCAATTCAGAATTCACTGTCGTTTCAATAAGTTTTGTATCAATCAATAGCACAATTGAATATACAATACATTTAAATATATCTTATCAGAAAATTAGCTCCTTTCTCTACTTATGAGTCATATCTTCCCCTCCCCCTGTTTCCTGCAATCGCCACTTTAAAAAACAGCTAAAATCCATTTTGGTGTAAACAGTACAACTGCCAGCTCACTGAAGCTGACAAATGAAGCCTATATATGAGAGTGAGGTAGGAGAAGATTGAGATGAGAACAATAAAATCACAAACACAAAGACCAATAGTGCTGCATCCTAGTAAGTGATTCATCTCACATCAGAGCTAGATTCACAACTTCAATGCTCAATCCCCTTTCACAAAAAGATTTGCACAAGAAATGCAAAAATCTCAGTACAGTTAATTGTGAGAAGTGAGCACACTATCTTTGACATTTATCTCACATTTTTTTAATATTGTGCTGCCCTGCTGCTGCTTTCTAATGCATTATGAATGAAATTAATAGTAATTGTAATTTAAATTCAGCAGGACTGATGCCAGCTACACAATATCACTGTTCAATCATACTGAGTCTGGTGCAGCTGCTGGCACATCTCCTATTTCTCTTTCCCACTATAATTTGAATATCTGTATTATTCACAGACTAGTGCACCAATCTTCTTTGCTGCTGAAGTTGTACATCACATTACTCTGTAGAGTATTTGTCTAATGTTTTAGGACTTCTCTATTGCTGAGCTGTGAGCTCAGACAAACTCTCTTTATCCTAAATCACCCTAACATGGCTATTACATTCAATGCCTAGGCTATTAGACAGGCATATGATACTTCCTCCTTATTGGTGGCATTGTTCAATGCACCAGAAGTGATGTCACTCTTCTGTGACTGATGCAATCTTCTGCAATATACAAAAACTTGCACATTTTTTAAATTTATCCATTGGCAACAGTATGACCTGTCAGTGAAGATAAGTGAAAGTATAACAACACAAGCAGAACAATTTTTTTATATTCTTTCTGTGTCAAAGCCAGACTTATACTTTTTCCATCTTTTTGAAATTTTCCAGTTACTTTGCTCTGACTCCCTTTACAAAGTTTATATTTCAGTCCTAATAAAGCTCACATGTATTGTTTACATTTAATACTAGTATTATGCCGATCAGATGTATCTATAGAAGACACAGGCCCCAATTCATTGAGACTGTCGTTTCATAAACCAGTTTTAATGAAGGGTGTGCAGGAATAAGATGCACCAAAATCATTAAGAAGTGCGCTCAAATTAATAATGAATTTGGCTTATCTTCTCAGTGGCATGTGCCTCCATTCACCTCACCAGAAATATTACTCTAGTTAATGACTGGAGTTATATTTCTGGCATATGAAATGTCACCACTTTTGATTAATTTGACAGTCAGACGAAGCCACACACCCTACCGCCTTAGATTCTTATAAGGTCCCCCCATTTTGGTGGAGCTGATGAAAATAGTCTGAAAGCATCAAAAGTCACAAAGTGCTTGTGCAATTTTGCATTGCACATCAATTTTTCAATTGTGTTTTATGCCAGAAAACTGGACTAGTCTGCTTAAGATGATACAATTGTATTCCTTTTAACTGCCCAGCCTTTTTCTTGAAGCATATTTAGATGAGCTAAATCTATGTTATTCTATTTCAGGGTTCATGTTTTTTCCAAAAAAAATAAAACACGGTGACCAAAAATACCTTGTAGCTAAAACATAAGAATAAAGTGAAAGGGAAACTGTCACCAGAAAAAAACAGTATTAACCTGTAGATATGGGGTAAATCTGCAGGTGAATAGCGTTACTAACCTGCTCGGCACCTGACATCAATCATATACAGTATTAAAAAAAGACCCACCTACTATATACAACATTTTATTTAAACTTTAGTAAAAAGGAGGGGCTTCAAAGAAAAATTAAGGTTACAGAGAAGGGGAAATAATGGGAGTTGCCCTACCGTGGTCTCTTATATTATCCCTGCCTTCCAGTGGAGGTTGGCACCCTAATATTGCGATGTGGTGCCCCCGCTCCTCGTCGGCTTTCCCTGCCTGGCCCTATTATGCCCTAAATATATACAACATAAACAAAAAATGCATGAAATGAAGTGACAGGACAATAATAGTGCAGACAATACAAATATAAACTCACGTCGCAAAAAAGATGAAGACCACCCAAAGGATGATTTTGAGCATCAGCCAGTGTGAAGAATATTCAAGACGATCCCATGTCAATCACTGTGCCCTGCTTAGCAGGTTTTATAGAGATCTCCATGTACAGTGTAATTAGACACTGCAGCTTGCAGAGGATGGGGCAGAGGAGGTACAAAAACTTAGAATTATGCCAATCCTGTTACATGGAAAGTTTGTCTTAAAGGTCTCACCTGCCCAGTGCTGGACTGGGACTGGAAAATTAATCCTGGCATTTGGAAAGCATACAGAGCCATGCTGTCCCCCTAATCCAGATGGAGGTCTCGTGCAGCCTGCCGAATCCTAATGGTGTGTAATACACAAATCATTAGGATTTGGCTTTTCTTGCCGGTTGCAGCAGTTGCTGAGATTTGCATACTTGTTGTCACGTGCCTACTAGAGTCTCAGCCACTTTGCTCAGTGTTCTATTCTACTTGGCACGTCTGCAAATGTACAAATCACACACAGTGGGGAAAATAAGTATTTGACAGAATCTAAAAATAAAAAACAGAAAATCACATTGTATGATTTTTAAATAATTAAATTGCATTTTATTGCATGAAATAAGTATTTGATCACCTACCAACAAGCAAGAATTATGACTCTCACAGACCTTTTAGATTTTCTTAAAGAAGCCCTCCTACTCTGCACTCATTACCTGTATTAATTGCACCTGTTTGAACTCATTACCTGTATAAAATACAACTGTCTACACACTCAATCAAGCACACTACAACCTCTCCACCATGGCCAAGACTAAAGAGCTGTCTAAGGACACTATTGAAAACATTGTAGACCTGCACAAGGCTGGGATGGGCTACAAGACAAAAGTCAAGCAGCTTGGTGAGAATGCAACAACTGTTGGCACAATTATTAGAAAATGAAAGAAACACAAGATGACTGTCATTCTTCCTCGGTCTGGGGCTCCATGCAAGATCTCGCCTCTTGGGGTAAAGATGATTCTGAGAAAGGTCAAGAATCAGTCCAGAACTACATGGGAGGACTTGGTCAATGACCTGAAGAGAGCTGGGACCACAGTCTCAAACATTACCGTTAGTAACACAGTATGCAGTCATGGATTAAAATCCTGCAGGGCACACAAGGTCCCCCTGCTCACACCAACACATGTCCAGACTCATTTGAAATTCACCAATGACCATCTGGATGATCCATAGGAGGCATGGGAGAAGGTCATGTGGTCAGATGATACCAAAATAGAACTTTTTGGAATCAATTACACTCTCCGTGTTTGGAGGAAGAAGAAGAATGAGTACAACCCCAAGAACTCTGTCCCAACCGTGAAGCATGATGGGGGAAACATCATACTTTGGGGTGCTTTTCTGTAAAGGGGTCAGGACAACTGCACTGTATTGAAGCGAGGATGGATGGAGTCATGTATCGCGAGATTTTGGCCAACAACCTCCTTCCCTCAGTAAAAGCATTGAAAATGTGTCGCGGCTGGGTCTTCCAGCATGACAATGACCTGAAACACACAGCCAGGACAACTAAGGAGTGGCTCCATAAGAAGCATTTTAAGGTCCAGGAGTGGCCTAGCCAGTCTCCAGACCTGAACCCAATTTAAAATCTTTGGAGGGAGCTAAAACTCAATGTTGCCCAGCGACAGCCCCGAAACCTGAAAGATCTGGTGAAGATGTGTATGGAGGAGTGGGCCAACATCCCTGCTGCAGTGTGTGCAAACCTGGTCAAGAACTAAAGGAAACATCTGACCTTTGTAATTGAAAACAAAGGTTTCTGTATTAAATATTAATTTCTGTTTTTCTATTGTATCAACTACTTATTTCGTGCAATAAAATGCTAATTAATTATATAAAATGCTAATTACTTATGTAAAAATCATACAATGTGATTTTCTGGATTTTTGTAAGATTCTGTCTGTCACAGTTGAAGTGCGCCTACAATAAAAATGACAGACCTCTCCATTCTTTGTAGGTGTGAAAACTCAAAAATCGGCAGAGTATCAAATATTTCCCCCACTGTATATTTGATCATGTTGGAAACGCCAAGCGGACCTGAATCCTAACAGTTTGTAAATTACATACCTTTTGCCAAGTTACGGT
Organism: Phyllobates terribilis; assembly: GCF_046119375.1. Classification (NCBI taxonomy): domain Eukaryota; kingdom Metazoa; phylum Chordata; class Amphibia; order Anura; family Dendrobatidae; genus Phyllobates; species Phyllobates terribilis. The sequence continues at coordinate 506,382,330 of NW_027362762.1, forward strand.
GCTTGCCAATAATTTAATCAACCCTTTTTACAAACATGACTGTATCAAGACCTATATTAGTATCAATATTGCAATAAAATAGACAAATAATGCCACCAGTTCATAACCAAATATCACCAGCATATTCAGTAGTGACAATAATGATCATTAATCAGAACCACTAGGGCTGATATTATCACCATATAGTGACAATATAATGGTAATATTTGTTCCATAGCAGGGTTATGCAGACTATATATGTGTATTCTATACAGATACTCACCAGTGACGTTCTCTTAGTCATTCATTTTCCCTTTTTTCCATTTGGCCCTGACCGCCATGAACAATTTTTTCCATCTCTAGCTTGTTCCTGCAAAATTTTCAGAGACATTTTTACCTTACTGCTTTTCTAGCACCTTTCTCACATTTCTCTACACAAACCATATAACACTATAACAAGTGCCCTAGGCAGTAATAAAGCCCCCTCTGGGTTTTTCTTAGTAATAATTACTTCCTTTTGTACCGCATACAATAACAGTACCCACGAGTGGCTGTTTTAATAATTCCCCTTTCTAATGACAATGTACATCCTTATAAAATGCACCCCTTGCTTGCTAATAATAATAATAATAATAATAATAATGCCCTTTTGCTTCCCTATAATGATAATGATCCTCACAGTGCTTCCTTGCAATGATGCTCCACAGCCTCACATATGCAGGTTCCCAAACAATAAGATGGCCCCACATCTCCCTATATATAGTATGATGCCCCATATAAGTGAGTGCTGAGTTGAGTATTAATTTTTTAACACCTTTTCCAGGACTCTCCAATAAAGCAAAATAGTGACCAGCAGCCATTTTGCCTAATTTGCACAAAGCGATTCACAAAAAATCTGGTTTAAGAAGAATTAATCTCTAGACTAGATTGAACAAAAAAGGTACCCTAATTATCAAACAGCATGTGCCACTTTAATAAATTTGGCACAATTTAGGATTGTATAATTTAAGTATAATTAATGGGGTTGATTAGTCTTCTGATGAAAGTGAGCAGTCACTCTATATGACTAAAGACTTCTGAATGCTTACAGCATATGCACCGCATGCTGTCAGGATTCTCCAGTGTGGCCTGTAAGAACGGGCGGTCACGTGTTCACAAATATGTGATTTACATATATACAGTCACGTGCCAACTAGATATGCTTGGCCTCACTCAATACAAGTGAATTGAGTGAGGCTGAGCATGTGTAGTTGGAATGTTGCCAGAAGTATGCAAATTGCATACTTTCGGACACATGATAGCCAGCTATCACGGGAAAACACTATAGAATCCTGACTTTGCATTGTGGACACACTGTAAGTATTAAGAAGTCTGCAGTCACATAAAATGTCTGCTTTCTTTCATCAGAAGACTGGACAACCCTTTAAAGCACCACTCCAGCATTTTTTTTTATTACAGCACAGGAGTGGTGTTACTAAACTAAGTTTCCTGTCCCTAGTCTTATACTTACCAACTGCCGTCATCTGCTCTTCCCAGCACAGCTCTGGTACCACGTTGCCTTCTTGTGATCGCAACTCCTGACTGAATAGGAAGTCAGAAGTAACCATCACCAGCTCCTAATAAAAGATTTTGAGAGCCTCATTCGGGCCTCATTTTGGCTCTCATAGACTTGCGTTGAGTTCTGACTTCCGGATCACTCCAGTAAACATTGGAGCAATACCGCAGGTCAGAAACTGCTGGAGACCAACAGGAGAGGCACTGATAAAGATGAAGACGGCAGCTGGTAATAATACTAGGGGCAGGAAACTTAGATTAGTAGCACTACTCCAGTGCTGCAATAAAAAATACTTAAGTGGAGCTTTATAAGGATTATTCAGGACTTAAGGCCCCGTCACACTTAGCGACGTTGCAACGATCCCAACAACGATACGACCTGTCAGGGATCGTTGCTGCGTCGCTATGTGGTCGCTGGTGAGCTGTCAAACAGGCAGGCTCACCAACAATCAGGGGAGCAGTGACATTGTGGAAAGAATCTTTCCACGATGTCCTGCTCCTGGTTACCAGCCTGCTGAAGCAGGAGCAGGCAGGTAACCATGATAAATATTGGGTTACTAGGGGCACACGCGCACCTAGTAACCCGTTGTTTATCATGGTTACCACTCTGCTACAGTGAGCGGGAGGTTACTGCTCACTTTAGCAGGCTCGTAACCATGATAAACAACGGGTTACTAGGTGCGCTTGTGCCCCTAGTAACCCGATGTTTATCATGGTTACCAGCCTGATCGCTGCTCCCGCTGGTCACACACAGCGATGTGTGCTGACCAGTGGGAGATCAACGACCAAAAAATGGTCCAGGACACTTTGCAGCGATCAGCGACCTCACAGCAGGGGCCTGATCGCTGCAAAGTGTCACACATAGCAACATTGCTGGTGAGGTCGCTGTTGCGTCACCAAAACCGTGACACAGCAGCGATCTTGCTAGCGATCTCGCTATGTGAGACGGGGGCTTAAGGGCCATACACAAAAATGATATAAGAACTTACAGTCAGGTAGTAGCTAACGACCTGCCTGTTCTGCTCAAAGCTGTTCTTTGCTGTATCAGAGAGGTCACAGACCACTCCTGCCAGCGATTCAGTGTCTTCCCCTGACATCACGTTGACAGGGCAGCATCTTCTCTTCCACTCGGCTCTGTTGACAGGGCATCTCTGCCAATGTCATGCTGATTGACATATGGCTCACCACTTGAGAGTTATAATTAATCTGCCTAAGTAAATGCAAAACCTTCAGAAACACAGTTTTTTCTTCTTCAACAGGAGGAGCCTTATGTTATGTTTAAAAGGTCAGATACACCACTCTTTGGAAAGGACCGGTTTGAAGGCTTTTGCATAGATCTCCTAAAGAAGATTTCAGAAATCCTTGGATTTGAATATGATATACGTTTAGTTGAAGATGGCAGATATGGATCTCAAGATGAAAAAGGACAATGGAATGGTCTAGTCAAGGAACTGATTGACCATGTAAGTTAATACTTTGAATTTACTTTATATATCTCTAAAAGTCTAATTGATCTTTAATCTTTTGTGTTGATATGGCTTCTTCCACATTAGACAGTCACTTCGGGTATGCCCTGTAGAAATATAAAAATGCACTAGAGAATGGTGCCTTTTTCCATGAAACATAGAGCAGCTCCAGAATGAAAACTTTCTTTGATGAACTAGACACAACTAGATAGGTGGCTCATTGACTTCAGAATAGTAAAGTGCACTTATTTCAGCCCCTGCTTTCACACATAATTAATTATCCATTGTCTTCATGTGAAAAAAATTGTTAACAATGTAGCCCTTTTAGCTTGTTATGAGACCTACAGTGAAAAAATGTGTCCAAACTTGACAATCCCTTTAAACATATCTTAAAAATGGTAACACTTCTCAATTTCATATTTCTCCAAATAACTATTCTTAGGTAGGCCAGATTACATTACATAAAGACTTGTATTGAAAAATTCTACTTTAACGTTATTCACCAGTTAGAACTTAGACTTAATAATGTTTAAGTCCTCTTCATATCATAAAAAGCTCTGACTCATCAAGCAATTGACTCCACCAGGCCTTTGAAGATGTTCTGTGGTATCTGGCACTAAGATATTATAGATCCTTGAAGTTCTCCAAGTTATCTTGGTGTCTGAATGGATAGATTTATCATTTCAGTAAATCAAGTTGAGATCTGGTAAATTTGTAGGCCAAGTCTACACTTAAGATGTTTTGTCATGCTCCTCAAACCATTACGTGAAATTTTTGTAATGTGTCAGGATTAATTTATGATGCCAAGGGAGGCCACTGTCTTTAGGGAATACCGTTGCCATGAATAGATGTATTTTGTTTGCAGCAAATAGAGATAAGAGAATTGATTTTAAACAAATTGACTTAGTTAAGAATGTCCCAAAATTTGTGAAATCAGAGGAATTTCAATTTTGAACGATTCACTTTTCGCAAATCAAGAAAAATGGAGACAGCCAGCTGTCCATTTTCTTGGATTCTGGTGGACCATGACTGGATTAATAGAAAGATAAGTATTAAACTCTTATATTCATCTCTCCTTAACCCCTGCCATACCTGTCCCACTGCTGCAACACTATGCTCTGCATCCAATCCACCAATCACCACTTTTTCTTTGGGTCTTCCAGTAGCTACTGCTATTGCTAAATAAAAACTACATAATGGTTGCAACGCACTTCACTGACATGCACCTTATCTCACAAAATCACTTGGGTATTGGTGCATATCATTGACAGATGTCACCCCTTACATAACAGTGTAGGGCCAACTTGGAAGACTTTGAGGGAAAAAAAAGAAGGAAGATTAGGCTAAATGATAACTGGACACGTAGCTGGGAATGGTGGCAGTGGGACAGATATGAAGAGGGCTATGGGAAGGTGAATATAAAAGTTTATTTTTTCAACCCTGCTACCATCCTTTCTCCCACACAAATTCAATTCTCCGTATAATATAAAAGAAAAAGTTATTCATTAGACCAAGCTACCTTCTTTTATTGCCCCATAGTCCAGTTCTGATGTTTGGGTGTGGACTGAAGTCAGCATGGGTACTCTGCCTGCTCGGGGGCTAAGTGGCCCTATATGCAGCAAGCTGTAATACACTGTGGGTTCTATCATGAGCATCATTAACGCTTAGCAATTCGTACTAAAGTACCTCTTCTGTGGGACTGTAACATTCACTTCCTATTCACATTAGTGAGCTGTGTGAACTGTGGAAGCCCAACGTCCTGTCTTTGGATGTCCTTTAATCAGTATTTATAGGTGCTATCCAAGACATGGCGGGAACAGCCAACAGTGCTCTGACCCAGGCATCTAGCTTTTACGATGTAATTGGCTCATGTAAAGGCCCCGTCACACTAAGCGACGCTACAGCGATCCCGACAGCGATACGACCTGTCAGGGATCGTTGCTGCGTCACTATGTGGTCGCTGGTGAGATATCAAACAGTCAGATCTTCCCAACGACGCAGCAATGATGCGGCGACCCATAGCGACCTGTATAACGATGCACGCCTATGTGTTTCTGTGTCTGAGTCGCCAACGAGGTCGTTGGTAAGGTGTCAAACACACCGATGCATGCTACCTAGCGGGACCTCAATGATCAAAAAAAGGTCCAGGCCATTCCAACACGACCAGCGATCTCACAGCAGGGGCCTGGTCGCTGCTACATGTCAAACGTAGTGAGATTGCTACTGAGGTCGCTGTTGCGTCACAAAACTTGTGACTCAGTAGCGATCTCGCTAGCGATCTCGCTTAGTGAGACGGGGCCTTAACACTTGACTATTTTCCTGCTTTCAACACATCAACTTCCATAATTAACTGTTCACTTATTGCCTAACGTATCCCACAACTTGACAGATTCCATTGTTATTATTATTATTATTTATATAGCACCATTGATTCCATGGTGCTGTACATGAGGAGGGGTTACATACCAAATAAAGATATCACTTACAGTAAACTAACAATGATAGACTGGTACGGAGGGAAGAGGACCCTGCCCTTTTGAGCTTACATTCTACAAGAACGGGGAAGGAGACAGTAGGTTGGGTGTTACAAAATTAGCTACATCATTCACCTAACCTATCTAAAGTTTTTATTTCTTAATGCTCTATGACATATATGTATTTATATAGATATATATATAGATATATTTTTCTGTTCTTTCATGACTATGAAAATTGTACATTCTCACTGAAGGCATCAAAACTATGAATTAACACATGTGGAATTATATACTTAACAAAAAAGTGTGAAACAACTGAAAATAAGTCTTATATTCTAGGTTCTTCAAAGTAGCCACCTTTTGCTTTGATGACTGCTTTGCACACTCTTGGCATTCTCTTGATGAGCTTCAAGAGGTAGTCACCGGAATTGGTCTTCCAACAATCTTGAAGGAGTTCCCAGAGATGCTTAGTACTTGTTGGCCCTTTTGCCTTCACTCTCTGGTCTAGCTCACCCCCCCCAAACCAGCTCGATTGGGTTCAGGTTTGGTGACTGTGGAGCCCAGGTCATCTGGCGTAGCACCCCATCACTCTCCTTCTAGGTCAAATAGCCCTTACACAGCTTGGAGGTGTGCTTGGAGTCAATGTCCTGTTGAAAAATAAATGATGGTCCAGCTAAACGCAAACCGGATGGAATAGCATGCCGCTGAAAGATGCTGTGATAGCTATGCTGGTTCAATATGCCTTCAATTTTGAATACATCCCCAACAGTGTCACCAGCAAAGCACCCCCACACCATCACACCTCCTCCTCCATGCTTCACGGTGGGAACCAGGCATGTAGAGTCCATCCGTTCACCTTTTCTGCGTCGCACAAAGACACGGTGGTTGGAGCCAAAGATCTCAAATTTGGACTCATCAGACCAAAGCACAGATTTCCACTGGTCTAATGTCCATTCCTTGTGTTCTTTAGCCCAAACAAGTCTCTTCTGCTTGTTACCTGTCCTTAGCAGTGGTTTCCTAGCAGCTATTTTACCATGAAGGCCAGCTGCACAAAGTCTCCTCTTAACAGTTGTGGTAGAGATGTGTCTGCTGCTAGAACAATGTGTGGCATTGACCTGGTCTCTAATCTGAGCTGCTGTTAACCTGCGATTTCTAAGGCTGGTGACTCGGATAAACTTATCCTCAGAAGCAGAGATGACTCTTGGTCTTCCATTCCTGGTGCGGTCCTCATGTGAGCCAGTTTCTTTGTAGCGCTTGATGGTTTTTGCAACTGCACTTGGGGACACTTTCAAAGTTTTCCCAATTTTTCGGACTGACTGACCTTCATTTCTTTAAGTAATGATGGCCACTCGTTTTTCTTTACTTAGCTGCTTTTTTCTTGCCATAATACAAATTCTAACAGTCTATTCAGTAGGACTATCAGCTGTGTATCCACCTGACTTCTTCACAGCACAACTGATGGTCCCAACCCCATTTATAAGGCAAGAAATCCCACTTATTAAACCTGACAGGGCACACCTGTGAAGTGAAAACCATTTCCAGTGACTACCTCTTGAAGCTCATCAAGAGAATGCCAAGAGTGTGCAAAGCAGTCATCCAATCAAAAGGTGGCTACTTTGAAGAACCTAGAATATAAGTCATATTTTCAGTTGTTTCACACTTTTTTGTTAAGTATATAATTCCACATGTGTTAATTCATAGTTTTGATGCCTTCAGTGTGAATGTACAATTTTCAAAGTCATGAAAATACAGAAAAATCTTTAAATGAGAAGGTGTGTCCAAACTTTTGGTCTGTACTGTATATATATGTATATATATATATAGTTTATATACATATATATATACAGTATATACTATATATATATATATATATATATACATATATATATATATATATACACCATATATATATGTGTGTGTGTTGGCTGTGTTACATGTGTGTATATCATCATCAATATCACTGGCAGTGTTATTTCAGATGCACAATCCTGCCCTTCTATCCTGGCATCCTTTGTTCGGCCTTCCCACTCGCGAAAGATGCATACTTCCAGTAATATTCCGACTAGACGTGCGCATGCCTAGCTAGAATATTGCCGGAAATATGGAAATTAATTGCTTGTTTTCACATGAATGTCCGCTGTCACTGCTATGACCAGAGAATCTCCACAATGTGTGGGGCGCACGCTTTGAGGATTCAGAAGTCTGCAGTATCATAGAGTGACTGCAGACTTTAAGCCAAAGACCAGACAATGCCTTTAATATTCTGACAATTTTCATCCTCTAAGTAAAATGCAGATTTTCTGTGTACTCATTCATGCATGTATTGATTTACCATTTGTATAATAATACAAAATAGAGACAAAACAATAATTAATGTTATAGTTGTGATAATTGCAAATGATAGACATACTGTACTACCATACGACAATTATTTTACATTAAGAAATAATAAATAGTAAATGTATGCTTTTAACAATGGAAATTTAATTAGAAGCTGTAACTGGATATATGTAATTAAGGAAGATACAAAATACAGTGGTTAGTCCGGTGTATGATGGCGACAATTTCAAAAACCTACCTTTGAAACACAAAGCATACCCTTTAAATAGATAAAGACCTCAAAGATATATATATATATATATATATATATATATATATATATATATATATATATAATTCTTTTTTATTAGCACATTCTTTTTAATCCTTATCCATCAATGTTGTCTTGCAAATTTTTTGTTATACTCATAAAGTATAATCACATTCATAACAAATAATTGGAGCTGAAGCGACAGAGCCAGTTGAGGGTTAAATGCTTTTTATTTAGCTGTTCTTGTATTCTGAAATTACCCCTACTGTTCCACATGCAATCACTGATTCACTTTTCAAGGGAGAAAAGGTTACTGAGAAATTTCAGATAATTTCATTGGTTAAACTAGTGAGAGCCATTTTAATGGATGCAATGTCCTCTGCTTTACCAAGAGCCGTCATTATTAGAATTATGAAAGCAGGTCTCCATGGCAACAAGCTCTCCCGCTAATCAAGCTTTGATTGGTCAGCTCAGACGCTCCAATTTTCTGAGTTCTTTAATGTCTATTTAATTGCAGAAAACGCAATAACATTAGAGTTTGGGGAACTTGAAGACACTCACCCCAGTCAAGCTATAACACATTAAAGCAAGGTCTTTGGAGCTATCCCCACGTTTTAATTCCTCATAGGACTACGAGTGCCCTGATTTTCAAAGGCAACTCTCAGATGTGATCATGACAAAGTCAGGAGAATGGAAGAAATCGTTCTTTTTCTACATGCGGTTAAAGTTGGCACCATAATTATGGAAAAGTACAAGTGGTCATTATTTTCATTATATGCCTTTTTATTTTTATTTGCTGATTTGTTCATGTATTCCCCATGTCAACTGCAGCTGCTTTCACTGTATTCCGCAGTTTCCAAGCAACTCTGTGGCCCTAGAAATCTTAGAACAATAAGATGTGTGAGACAGTGACCACATTGTCAGTGACCACAGTGACAGTGACCGTCTCTCTCATTGGAAGCAGTTGTTGACTTTTAGACATACACAAATGATGGCGTGTTCATGCTGCTTTGTGTGGAAAAAAAGTCTACCGTCTACATAAGATTCAATACCAGCTCTTGCTGTAAATGTAACACACGACAACGGCAGCCATATGAGCACTCAACTTACCATTTACTTTGTTTCCATACATTGTGGAGGACTTAGGTAAGAATACCTGTTAGCCATTAGCCTTGCATAGCTCAAAAAGAAAAAACAGGTTTCAAGCACTCTGAAGGCCATTGAACTGAATTGAACTACATTGCTGGTTTTGTTCAGTGTTTCCTCTATGTGTTGATGCGTTTAGAAAGTAATGATCACTAGAAAAACACAAAGGCCTGGTTATGTTAACATTTCTTGCTTTACAACAAGGTCATTACATTGATATTGCGCTGCAGTGATAATAACTCACAAAAACATATTAATATATTTTCATATATATACAGTTAGTGTCACGTAGTGTCAAGGGACTGTGGGCACCTACCCGATACCTCGAACTAGGGATACCCTCGTCTTTCCCTGTCCCCCAGATTACTCCTGAAGGTGGAGATGCCGGGTTCTCGTACCTATCTATGCTCCTAACTTAACCTTTATCTGATCCCTCCTCCACCCAGGGAGGTGAGTGGCTGAAGTGTGCTGAAAAACACTAACCAGACAGACAGGGTAAACAGGGATAAAAGAAAACTGCAATCATACAAATATACTTACAAAACAACAAATTGGGTAACAGAGGATGTATAGGAAGGGGAAACCAAATGTGAGAGGATAAGGATTAACACACAAACCAATTCCATGCAGCAATCGCCAGAAATACTCTCCAACAGCCAACTCGAAACACTGAACTTTCTCCTTCACCACCAAACCAGGTAGTAGAACTATCACTGTCACCTCCCAAGTGCCAGTGCCAAGCATATATACCAGAGGTGAGTGGCCAACACTGAACAGCTGAGACAATCCAGGATGGAGAGCTCCAGGAGATCAACTGAACTGATTAATCCTTGCCATGACAGCAAAGAAACCTGCTCTGTTTAATAGGATGGTGAAACAGTTCTAGTAAGTGCAGGAGTTTGTGCAACCAGGTGCCGAAATCTTCTGGCCCCTCTCTGTTGTGGTATTCCCGTGACAGTTAGATCCAGAGAAATTTGAACAGTGATCCAAGTTTTAGTATTTTAGCTGTTTACCAAAACATATCCAAGATACAGTTATATAATCAATATGGGCTTAAAGTGTAGACTCACAGCTTTAATTTGACGATATTCTTATCCTAATTGGAGTAAGGGTTTAGAGATTACACCTATTTAATATGTAGCTACCTCTTTTTAAAGGGACCAAATGTAATTAAACAATTATCTCAAAAGCTCTTTAATGGGCTGCATGGGCTATTCTCTTGTTAATTATTCATCAATTAAACAGGTAAAAGGTCTGGACCTAATTCCAGGTGTGGAATTTGCATTTGAAAGCTGTTGCTGTTGTGAACCCACAACTCAAAGGTGCTCTCCTTGGAAGAGAAACAGATCACCATTAGGCTGATTAAAAAAGAATAAATCCATCAGCTAGATAGCAGAAATGTTAGGAGTGGCCAAATCTACAGTTTGGAACATTCTGTAAAAAAAGAGTACACTGGTGAGCTTGGAAACTCAAAAAGTAAAGAGAGGAGAGAACAAGGCGCAATGGGTGACTCAGTATTTCAATTTGTAGAGGGGTGTGGGGATGGCTACTAACCTTATAAAGTTGTGCACCTCTGCACAACCCCAGTGTAAAGCTCCACAAGCTCCGCTCTGTTGGTGGCTGTCATCTATTTCCAGCGGCGTTCACAGATCCTGATCTCTTGGTGGTATATCACGTGGTCAGGTTAGTAGCATGTAATGCCGAGATAGACGCCCAGCTTCACCAACACCCCAGGCAGCGCTCCGGAGGGGTTAAGGCAGCGCAGCTTGGAAAACCAGGGTAGTAATTTTAATTAAATTGCTCCCACAGGTGAAAAAACAATAGATTAAAGGCAGCTCTACCGCACCCCAACAGGGGGAAAAGGACAATCAGTGAATATGAATAGCGGTACCAGAGCGCCAATAACAGGGCAAAAATATTAAAGGACTGATTTATTAATACACACACAACGCGTTTCGGTGGACACACCTGATGAAGGTGGCTGTGTCCACCGAAACGCGTTGTGTGTGTATTAATAAATCAGTCCTTTTAATACTTTTGCCCTGTTATTGGCGCTCTGGTACCGCTATTCATATTCACTGATTGGAAACTCAAAAAGGCCTTGACGTCTATGGAAGATAAAGGTGGCTGATGATCACAGAATCCTTTTCATGGTGAAGAAGAACCCTTTCACAACATCCAACCATGTAAAGAACACTCTCTAGGAAGTAGGTATTTCAGTATCAAAGTCTTCTATAAACAGAAGATTTCATGAGAGTAAATACAGAGGGTTCACAACAAGGTGGAAACCATTAATCAGCCTTAAAAATACAAAGGCCAGATTAAACTTTGCCAAAAGAAACATCTAAAGAAGCCGGGCCAGCTATGGAAAAGCATTCTTTAGACAGATGAAACTGTTGTTGTATCTTGTAGTACTTATCAGGAATCCATTTGATTGGCTTCAAATTTATTCTGCAGTGATCCCCAAAAGAGAGCCAATGTTATTAAGAACTCTCTTCAGGACATCGACATGGAGTCCCGTAAATGATGATATAGCCCCTACAGATGAGCCCTAATTTCAACATAATTGAGTCTGTCTGTGATTACATGAGGAGACAGAAGAGTTAGCCTTGGTGATGTAGGACCCAGAGATGAAGGCTCCAAGACAGATAGACAGATAGTGCTGAGCGGTTTCTTTAATGGGCGCAGTTTTGGGGTCCCAATTTTAGGAATGACTGAAAGTGCTGGGTTGGACTGGTCATTACCATATTCTCCTATCCAGGTTTTGCAGCCCATATAAAGCCCATATAAAAGGCAGATGAGTTGCCTCATTCAGTATTCTGTGTGTGGGAGGAGGGAAGGACCTTGTGGAGTTGGTTAATCTCTGCCAGAGATTCAGAGTGGACTATAATCTGTTCTGGTGAGCCCGAACTGCCATATATTTGTTGGCACAGAAACAATTTATTTTCTGTTATACAGTAGTGTTCAAAATAATAGCAGTATGTTCAAAAACATGAGTTAAGCACAAAATCTTTATAATAGATTTTATTTCCATTGCATATTGTTTTCTAATTCAAAACATGAAGAGAAAAGTATATAATATTAACTACTTTACAGAAAATTGCAAAAAATTAACATTGGGCTTTTCTAAAAAATAGCAGTGTCTGCATTTGTCTTTACAAACTCACAATATGTACTCTTTTTTGAGGATTTAGCATGCCTGTGAATCATTAACCTAATATTTAGTTGTATACCCACAGTTATTTAGAACTGCTTCACATCTATGTTGCATAGAGTCAACCAACTTCTGGTACCTGTCAACTGTCATTCCAGCCCAGGATGCTTTGACTACATCGCACAATGTTTTGGCATTTGTTGCCTTTGCCTCAGAAACGTCATTTTTGATGTGACCCCACAAGTGTTCTGTCGGATCAAGGTCTGGGGATTGGGCTGGCCACTCCATAACCTCTATTTTGTTGGAATGGAACCAAGATTTTGCTCGTTTACTGGTGAGTTTAGGGTCACTGTCTTGTTGAAACACCCCTTTCAAGGGTATATCCTCTTCAGCATCAGGCAACATGACCTCTTCAAGTATTTTAATATATGCAAACCGGTCTATGAGCCCTGGTATGCGGAAAATGGGCCAGCACCAGAGTAAGAGAAACATGCCCATATCATGATGCTTGCACCACCATGCTTCACTGTCTTCAGAGTGTACTGTGGCTTTAATGAGTAACATACAAATAAGGGAAAGAGAATTTGCAAACATATGATTGGTGGGTACTGACTTCTTCATTTTTTACATTAGTTTATACACAAGAACACCATACATGTAGAAGTTGTGCCATGTTGGGAATTACAGCTTTCTACCTTTCAAATGAATAGGAAGAAGCCACATTATCCAGCACAATTTAAGAGATTTTGTTGGATATGATCTTAATTAGAAAAGGAGATTACACCTCTCCTGTGAGAGCAAAGCATGAAGCATATTGTAATCCAGTATGCCCAATTCTTTTTTCCCTTCATGGGTGGCACATAAGATACCAATGATATATTGTAGTTGGCCGGTCTAAGCAAAACAGACCAAACTATATGTTGGATTACCTTATTCTTTAGTAATCTTTGAAAACTTGAACTATCTAGAATAATTTAACCATCTGAGCAGCTCATTCTACTATGATCCCTTTAAACAAGGTTATGAAATACTACTAGTGTTGAGCGAGCACTAAAATGCTCGGGTGCTCGAAGCTCGGGCCGAGCTCACCGTGATACTCGGGTGCTCGACCCGAGCAACGAGCCCAATGTTAGTCTATGGGAGACCCGAGCATTTTTGCGGCAGCACCCCCGGCAGTCTCTAGAAAGCCTAAAAAGTGCCCAAAACGATAGTGACAGTGCTCAAATGACATGGGGACAGCATGGGGATCGCCCCAGGAAGCATTTCTGACCCCCAGGTCACTGCTGTCAACAACGTGGTCAGAGGTATTAAGCCACTTTTACAGGCTCACAATAAAACATTCAAAAATGAAACTGAAACGAATTTCCTCTGAAATATGTTAAGGAACATCCTTTCCAGGGTAAAGACTTGTGTATAAGGTAAAATAAATAACCAAAATCAAAAATACTCCTCCACACCTTGGGCTATGTTCACAAGTAGCATGTTTTATGCGTTTTTGCTCTTTTGTATTGCTTTCAACCGTGACAAATGCATTGACCGGGAAATGTCATTTTAACATTTTACAACCTTATCTGGCCATGTGCTGTGTGACACATGCATACAGTGCTGAAAAGACATGGGAACAGGATGGGGAAGACCCCTGGAAGCATCTCTGACACCCAGGTCACTGCCTAAATGTGTGCCCATCAGAAGTGATCCTTGCCGCATCAGAAGATGCAGACTTGCAGCTATCTCCATGCAAGTCCTTGTCCCAGGGCAGTGTTCAATTATACCGCCCCCATTCCTTGCAATGCAAGCTCAAGTATGCAGCCTGCCACCCACCCACCCCAGGCTGCAATACCATACTGCTTTCTTGTTTGCACTTGAAATTGGGCCTTTTAGGCATGTGGAGGTGGAATCTGGCCACCACGTCATGGCTGCGTCGGTGGCCTGGTATCCATACTCTGTCCCCAGCAGCCCGGTGGCCGGGTGTGCACGCTTGGTCCCCAGCCGCCAGGGGGCGGCCGGGCTCCCACACACGGTCCCCAGTCACCTGGGGGCGGCCGGGTGTCCATAATCGGTCCCCAGCCTAACCACAAACACGTGGACAAGGGAATGTGGCCGGGGATGGTCAATCTCACTGATGCCTTCACACTGGGTTAATATTGTGGAAGCCAGGACACACTTTGACACTGGGATGCAACATGTCCTCCAGACATAGAGGATTGCGGGTCCTGGGTCAATCAGGCTTCAACGCAAAGTTCAGAAGGTAGACAGCAGCAGTGGTCGACCTCCTACACAATGAGTAAATTATTCATGATCATGCGGCCATCCATCTCCTTAGCTTTCTGTTCCTTGGAATGCAAGCGCATGTATGTAGTAGCGGCTAGGCCTGAGGTGGTCAGCGTTTTGGCGCATATCCTACCTCCTCAGAGGATTGCTGGATGTTTTCCTGCTACTATTCCAGTTCTATGACTCCCGTTAAAACAAAGCTTCAGGTGATGAATGATGGATGAGGTGGTGGCAAAGGAAAAGAGCAGGAGGAACAGGGACCATTCACATCAATATCAGACCAGTCACATCAATATCAGACCAGTCAACCACACATGTCTTGTAGGATATGTTTCTGTACCAAAAGGAGTGGCTAAACAGTTATAGGGCATACAGTGAGTGCAATGCCTACAAAAAATTTCGAGGCACTCCAATGCCCCTTGGAAGTGACATGGAGGTCAGAGGGCCATAACTAAACCGTTTTTTCCATTTATAGCAACTGGGTCTCCTGTACACTGTTGGCCTAAGCAGTGAATGGAAGGCTTTCCAAAAATTATGAGGAACTGCAATGCCCCTTGAAACAGACGTGGATTACAGCGTACTAAAAACCTTCTACCCATTATTGGGAAGTGGGTCTCCCTTAGTGTCTGCCTATGCATTGAAAAGCAAAAGCTGACTAAAATTAGGAGGAAATGCAATGCCCTTTGGAAGAGTCGTGGAGGTCGCAGTAGCTTAACAAGACAGTTTTAATGCCCCTCGGAAGAGTGGTGGAGGTCGAAGTGGAATAAAAAGACAATATCAATGCCCCTTGGAAGAGACATGGAGGTCGCAGTAGCTTAAGAAGACGGTTTTGATGCCCATTAGAAGAGTGGTGGAAGTTACAGTTGAATAAAAAGACAATATCAATGCCCCATGGAAGAGACATTGAGGTCACAGTAGCTTAACAAGACGGTTTTAATGCCCCTTGGAAGAGACGTGGAGGTCACAGTAGCTTAAAAAGACGGTTTTAATGCCCTTTGGAAGAGTGGAGGAGGTTACAGTGGAATAAAAAGACAATATCAATGCCCCTTGGAAGAGTGATGGAGGTCGCAGTATCTTAACAAGACAGTTTAATACCCCTTGGAAGAGTGGTGGAGATTACAGTGGAATAAAAAGACAATATCAATGCCCCTTGGAAGAGTGATGGAGGTCGCAGTATCTTAATAAGACGGTTTAATGCCCCTTGGAAGAGTGGTGGAGATTACAGTGGAATAAAAAGACAATATCAATGCCCCTTGGAAGAGAAGTGGAGGTCACAGTAGCTTAACAAGACGATTTTAATGCCTCTTGGAAGAGTGGAGGAGGTTACAGTGGAATAAAAAGACAATATCAATGCCCCTTGGAAGGTGGTGGTTGCAGTAGCTTAAGAAGACGGTTTAATTGCCCCTTGGAAGAGTGGTGGAGGTCGCAGTGGAATAAAATGACAATATCAATGCCCCGTGGAAGAGACGTGGAGGTCACAGTAGCTTAACAAGAAGGTTTTAATGCCCCTTGAAAGAGACGTGGAGGTTACAGTAGCTTATCAAGATGGTTTAAATGCCCCATGGAAGAGTGGTGGAGGTTACAGTGGAATAAAAAGACAATATCAATGCCCCTTGGAAGAGTGGTGGAGGTCGCAGTAGCTTAACAAGACGGTTTTAATGCCCCTTGGAAGAGTGGTGGAGGTTACAGTGGAATAAAAAGACAATATCAATGCCCCTTGGAAGAGTGGTGGAGGTGGCAGTAGCTTAACAAGATGGTTTTAATGCCCCTTGGAAGAGTGGTGGAGGTCGCAGTGGAATAAAAAGACAATGTCAATGCCCCGTGGTAGAGACGTGGAGTTGACAGTAGCTTAACAAGATGGTTTTAATGCCCCTTGGAAAAGTAGTGGAGGTCGCAGTGGAATAAAAAGACAATATCAATGCTCCTTGGAAAAGTGGTGGAGGTCAGAGTGGTTTACCAAGATGGTTTTAATGCCCCTTGGAAGAGACGTGGAGGTCAGAGTGGTTTAACAAGATGGTTTTAATGCCCCTTGGAAGAGACGTGGAGGTCAGAGTGGTTTAACAAGATGATTTTAATGCCCCTTGGAAGAGACGTGGAGGTTACAGAGGAATAAAAAGACAATATCAATGCCCCGTGGAAGAGATGTGGAGGTCACAGTAGCTTAACAAGACGATTTTAATGCCCCTTACAAGAGCCATGCAGTACAGAATATTAAAAACATATTCCCATTATTGGGGAGTGGGTCTCCGACAGTCTTATGCCTTCCAAAAGCTGACAAAAATAAGGATGGAGGAACTTTCAATAATGGCAACACGGTCCACAGTCACCCTGGTGGTATAGTGGTGGTGGAGGCTGAGGATAAAGAGAAGAGCAAAAAACAGCCTAAATGAGGAAACGTATACCCATGTGTGGGTGTGAAGCGGTCCATGGGAATACACCTCCTGAAACAACACAGTGGATTTGACTTTATGTTACTCTGCTGTCATTTGGTGGTGATGAAAAGTCTGGCCCAATCCAGCCCTTGTTCATTTTGATAAGGGTCAGCTTGTCAGCATTGTCAGTTGACAGGCGAGTGAGCTTATCAGTTATAATTCCCCCAGCGGCAATGAAAACACGCTCCGATAACACGCTAGCGGCAGGACAGGCCAGGATCTCCAAGGGATACAGAGCAAGTTCATTCCAAGTGTCCAGCTTGGATACCCAATAATTAAAAGGCACAGAGGAATCACGGAGGACGCTGGTACGGTCGGCAAGGTACTCCCTCACCATCTTTTGAAACTTTCCACTCCTTGTGAGAGTACCCCGCACCTCAGGGCCTGTAAGCTGGGCGAGTCTCAGAAAACTGTCCCAGAACGTTGACAGTGTTCCCCTGCCTCTGTTGGATTGGAGTTGCATCTCTCTCGCCTGTACGCCTTGGTTGGTCAACGAACTGTGACCTCTGCCGCTAGCGTGTTTAGATGGGAATTTTTTAACAGCTCTGCAGCAAGGGCCTTCTGGTACTGCCCCATTTTTGTAGACCTCTCCACCTCAGGAATAAGAGAGTGAAAGTTCTCCTTGGAGCGGAGGTCTAAAAGTGTCACCAACCAGTAATGACCGTCACCCAACATTTTGACAATGCGAGGGTCACGGTTAAGGCAGCGTAACATAAAGTCAGCCATGCGTGCCTAACTTTTAACGGGCAAGAATTCCCAGTCAAGATGATGACTTACCATGCTCTCCTCCTCCTCCCCCCTGTCCTCAGGCCACCCACGCTGAACCGACGGTATGACAGTTGTACACGTACTACCGTCTACAGCGCATGATACCAGCTCATGTTCTTCCTGCTCCTCCTCTTCCTCCTCCTCCTCCTCTCTCTCATTGTCCCCCAATGCACGTTGGGATGAGATGAGGCTGGGCTGTGTGTAATCGCACGCTACAGCTTCTTGATTTATCTCATCATACTCTGGCTGCAATGCCTCCTCTTTAATTGTCTGCAGAGAGCATTGCAAAAGACAGACAAGTGGAATGCTGACACTAATGAAGGCAGGCATCATCGCCACTCACCATCTTGGTGGACTCCTCAAAGTTTGTCAGGATGGTACATATGTCAGACATCCAGGTCCACTACTGAGGTCTCATATGTGTAGTCTGACCTGAATATCGACGGCCTTGTTACAGCTGGTACTCCACAATTTCTCTCTTCTGGTCACAAATCCTTTGCAACATGTGGAGGGTAGAGTTCCAACGTGTGGGGACATCACACACCAGTCAGTGTGCCAGAAGCTGCAAACGCTGCTGCAACACAGCAAGGGCGGCGGAAGCTGTAGCCGACTTCCAAAAATGAGCTGACAGGCGGCGTACTTTGACGAGCAGATCTGGCAACTCGGGGTACAATTTAAGAAACTGCTGAACCACGAGGTTAAGCACATGAGCCAGGCATGGTACGGGTGTGATCTCGCCTCGCCTCAGAGTCACCACCAGGTTACGGCCATTGTCACACACGACCATGCCTGGATGTAGGTTCCGGGGTCTCAGCCACAGATCTGCCTGCTCTTTCACAGCTGTCCACAACTCACAAGCAGTGTGAGATTTATAACCTAAGCTTATGAGTTTCAGCACAGCCTGTTGCCGCTTGGCTGAGGCAGTACTGCAGTGCTTCCAGCTTGTAACTGATGTGGTGATATCTGAGATGAAGGCTGAACATGAGGAGGAGGAGGATGATGCGCAGGAGCTGTACACTGTGGGGACAACTCTGACTGACATAGGGCCCACAATCCTTGGTGTGGGGAGGATGTGTTACGTCCCAAAGTCCAACTGGGTCCCGGCTTCCACTATGTTTACTCAGTGTGCCGTCAGGGAGATGTACAGTCCCTGGCCACAAGCACTTGTCCACGTCTCCGTTGTCAGGTGGACTCTCCCAGTAACTGCGTTGTTGAGGGAATGGCAGATGTTTTGGGACAAGTGCTTGTGTAGTGCGGGGATGGCACACCGGGCAAAATTGTGTCGGCTGGGGATCGAGTACCGAGGGACGGCCATAAGGTTGAGGAAGCATTCCGTCTCCACTATGTGCTGCTGGCCTCACTCTGCGTGTCCTCCTGCCACGTTAGGTCAATTACTAGATCATCCACCACCTCTTCCTCTTCCACTTCCGCACCACGGTCCACCTCCTCACTTCGTGACAATTGTGTCTCTTCATCGTCCTCCTCTTGTGACAAATTGTCAGCGTCGCCCTCCTGTGGCCGTGGCTGTTCAAATATTTGGCCATCGCTACATGGTATCTCCTCTTCCACAACTTCAAGTGGAGCAGGCGAGGGGCCCAAATATGGAAATGGACCAGTGAACAGCTCTTCAGAGTGTCCAATCGTGGGATCAGTTGCTGTCTGACGACACTCAGCATGGTGGGAGGAAGGAGCATCAGGGTGAGGAGGAGTATGCAGTCGAGACTCACGGCTACTAACACTTGACCGTGTGGAAGACAGACCGGAGGTGGTGGTGCCCAGGTGACTTGAAGTAATATCTGCTATCCAATTAATAACTTGTTCACACTGATCAGTTAGCAATAGTGGTACTGTTGTGTGCTTCCCTAGTAATTCGGTCAAGAACTGGGAGCGAGAAGATGTGGCTGTTGGTTGTGGCACATTTTCACCTTGGTCACGGCCCCATCCTCTGCACGCACCATCACCAGAACGTCCAGTTCCACGTCCCTTGCCACTCACCTTGCCCATTGTAAATGAAGTAAAATAGCTTACACTCGCACTATCAATGGCAAAAGGGTAATAAAAAGGAGATTTGAACCATGGAATAGGAAAACCACAGTTCTAGTTCTCTGGCCTACACCAGACTCTTTTAAACAGATATATTGGTGTCTGAACAGTCAGCGAGACACTGAAAATGTTTTTTTTTTATGCAAAAAAGACAAAAAAGTGGATAATATAGAGATTTGAACCGTGGAACTGCAAAACCACAGTTATAATTTTCTGGTGTATACCAGACTGGTTAAAATAGATATATTTATGTCTGAACAGTCAGCGACACACTCAAACTGTTTTTTTTTATGGAAAAAAGGCAAGCCGGTTGATAACACCCAGATTTGAACCGTTGAAGAGCAAAAACATAGTTCTAGTTCTCTGGCCTACACCAGACTCTTTTAAACAGATATATTGGTGTGTGAACAGTCAGCGAGACACTGAAAATGTTTTTTTTATGCAAAAAAGACAAAAAAGTGGATAATACAGAAATTTGAACCGTGGAACTGCAAAACCACAGGTATAATTTCCTGGTGTATACAAGACTTGTTAAAATAGATATATTTGTGTCTGAACAGTCAGCGACACACTCAAACAGTTTTTTTTATGGAAAAAAGGCAAGCAGGTTGATAACACCCAGATTTGAACCGTGGAAGAGGAAAACCACAGTTCTAGTTCTCTGGCCTACACCAGACTCTTTTAAACAAATATGTCTGAAAAGTCAGCAAGACACTCAATTTTTTTTTTTTTTTTTTTTGGGGGGGTGTGGGGAATACCAAAAGGTCAATAAGAAGGGTATTTGTACAGTCTGAGTGAGGAAAAACAAAACAAAACAGGATTTAGATGAAAAAAAACTGATTTTTCCTGGCCAGTGAGACCTGGGGATAAGTCTTGCAATTTGACCAGCAGGAGCACACAGGACTGTAATGCAGTGTTTGTTGGTATAACCACTTCGTCTTCTATTCAGCCTGCCTGCCTGATATCTGGGATGGATATTAGTCCTGAGAAGGACTGTTTGTTTGATTTGGCAGGCTTTAGAGACCCTACACTACTTATTTCGCAGTATAAGGCTATGTGCCCACGTTGCGGAAATGAAGCATATTTTTTACGCTTCGCCCTGGCGGGAAAATCGCATGCGGATTTTACATGCGGTTTTCCCGCCAGGTAGAAGCGTTTGTGGGGCGACTTTGCAGCGTCTTTGCATGCATTTCCGCATGCGGGTTATCAAGCACTTCTCCAAATGATTTAAGGATCACTTGGAAAAGTGCTTGACAACTTGTTCACACTATATAAATCCATGCAACCGGCATGGATTTATATAGTGTGACCAAGTAATAGTTAAAAAAAAAAGAATCAGAATGGTAAAAAATAAAAAAATAAAGTTTATACTTACCTTCCGATGCATTCTCTGCCCCGTCTGGAGTCTTGAGCGGCTCACGCTGTTGTGTGCAGGACCTGCGGTGACGTCATTGAGTCATGTGATGGGTCACATGACTCAATGATGTGGCAGGTCCTTCACACAACAGCGCGATGGAGGGAAAACATCAGAAGATAAGTATAAATGTTATTTTATTCTTTTTTTTACAGGTTCTTTGGTACCCAGGTCTGGATGAGAGTCTCCTCTCCTCCAGACTTGGGCACCATCCGCACATTGATTCCGCATGCGGAAACGCAAAATTAATGAACATGCTGCGGATTTTTGACCGCAGCATATACGCTGCGGAAAAATCCGCAGCATGGGCATTGACATTGCGGAATGCCATTGGGGACCATGGGGTGCGGATATACATGTGTGTTACAAGCGTTTACGCTGCTGAAATTCCGCAGTATATATGCTTGTAATACGCAACGTGGGCACGCAATCTAAATCTCTCCCTAGCTCAGCAGCGCTGTCCCTACACTGTCTGATCCGGAGCGACTGTGTCCAAGATGACGGCGCCCGGTTTTAAATACTCGAGGTGACGCTGTGGGGCCAGCCAATCACTGTAATGCCCACAAACAACATGGCTGTGGCATTACAGTGACTGGCTGGCAATCCCTGCATGTTTATTGGCTCTGTAAAGAGCGCCAAACGTGCAGGGCGGAGACCCGAGCTCCCGCCCGAGTAACCTGGAAATGCTCGGTGCTCGCCGAACATCCCGAGTAGTGAGATGCTCGGGCGAGTACCGAGCAGTGTCGAGCATGCTCGCTCAACACTAAATACTACTATAATTACCCTCTGCCCTTTAAATGTCCTCTGATGTTTTACATAAGCATAAGGAAGGGTCAAATGCTGGTGGACATATGGAAGATAAGTTGCTGTGTAATATAACCAAGACCATTTTCTATACGTGCTGTGTGAAACAAACGAAAATCACTTATTCTGGGTTGGATGCACAAGCCACTGATTTTGTCCCATTTATCTAACTTTCTTTTAAACTGTAAAACCCTTTATTAATCAGGCTCCAGACAGGTCCTCCCTATCCCTGGCTGCGCAGCTTGGTACTTTACTGAAAGGCCCTTATTCTATGAAGATGGATGACTACACAACGCAGTTGTTAACATACATTACAGATTGTTCTGCGGGAGTCGTGATCAACTGAGACTTTCGAATTACCAGCTTCGCTGTTGAGAGACAGCAGCCGCAGATTGGGGCTGACAGCAAAAATGTAGGAGGAGGAGCAGGCAGTGGAAGAGAGGCAGAGGCGAAAATTGAAAGTTTTATAGGTATAATAAGAGATCAAGGGACACTGATTGAGCTTCAGAGTAGTTACCAGGTTCACACCACTGGCTGTGCTGTCAGACAACTTTTTATTAATAAAACAGGACTCTCATCCCTAGAGAGACCTGTAAATATTATATACATATATGCATATAATGCCTGTGTGCACAACTATAAATGATTTATGCTGCAGAACAATCAAAGAGCAAAAACACCCTGATTTAGTAAAATGCAAACATATATCATATACAGATCCAAAAAGCGCAGGTATTGTGTGAAAATATTTTAGGCTCAGTTCACATCTGTGTTGTGCAAACCAAAATGATGTGCCAGATCTGTTTTATGACATAAACCAGCAGAACCTGAATGTATTGACTTATAATGTGGTCCGTTGGGTTTCCCTGAAATGACTGTTCTTTTGGAAACATTGTTCTGCATGCAACGGCCAATGTGAACAGACCTTAGAGAGTTACACAGTACACCATGACTGATATTGCCTATTTCCAGCATAAATAACTTATATACTGGATAACTGTTCCTCTACAATTTCTATCTATAGTATCATTATGTAATTGGCTGATAGCTACCAGTGTCAGCCATGTTGGCTATTAATGAACTAATTTCAGACAGTCAGAGAGGGAGAGATCCTCCTCTTCTCTTTCCTTTCTCTCTTCCAATATAGAGATACTCGTGGCAGCATGCTAAACTGGAGTTAGTAGTGGACATGATAGTTACATGAATGAGAAGTGATCAACTGAGTTCCTTACAACCACTATAATCAGCTGTTAATGCCAAGATAATCACTGGCGAGTGATAAACGTCCCCAACATTCTAGTCCATTTGGTGAATGACATATGGTGTCCATAATTCATAAAACTGAACTGATGCAAGTAGTTTATGATGCAGTTTTCTTTAGCTAAAGCCAAAAGTGGATCCAATAGGGAGGAGATGTGTAAGTCTTTCATGTGTTTTTCCTTTTCTTTCGAATGCACTCCTTGCTTTGGCCCATAATGCTTGAATAGCTGTTACAAATACTGCAGTATTCTATCAGACTTACCTTACACTCGTCATCTTTGTGGCGCATATGATGAGTTTGGAGACCAATTATCAGTCCCTGTTGCCTTTTTCAGAAAAAAATGTTCTTGAGCTATAACTTTGTGGCACCTACTAAATTTACAAAAGGTTCTACTCTAGCACTTACAGACTGTACTAAATTATTATATTAGTATTACAGGTTCTCCTGCCCTTGTTAGTACTGCCTTCCTCACAGAATGCACAGAGGACCTGTTCTCAAAGGAGCAATTGTTGGAAAAGCATGTGAGCAGACCGTCCATCAGTCTCCTCCAACTGCAAAACGCTTCACATGGGAAAGCTGTTTTGTAATTGAGGATGCTGATGACCAGGTCTGGTCACATGCCTCTCCACTAGTAGCCATTTTAAGGATGGGAGAGCTGTTCAGCCTGTGAAGAAGGCTGCACTTCCAGATGCTGAAGGAATATCTGTACTATTTATATATTAGTAAGTGGCAAGAAATCCACAATTCACATGTGCTAAAATAAAGATAAAGTGGACAATCCCTACAAGTTTTCTATTTGCTAGTGTAAGTAATTGTATTATCCACATACTACATGGTGCTCTTTATTGACTAGTTTCTTAGTCTCTCCTGGTTCCTGAACTGGCTAATCCCGACCTTACACTTTGGTTATGATCCTGTCTTTGTGCAATAGTTCTTTGTTTCTGATCTCAGTCTGTTTTGTTATCCTTAGTTCACCCACCCAGTAAGCAACTACTGTCAATAGTTGTTAATAGTGTCAATGACTGCCTTCTGGACATCTGTCAAGTCATTGTGTTTTCATTGGCTGTAAGCCATAATCATCAACATTAACAGAAATAAACACTTGAAATAGATCACTCTGTTTGTAATGACTCTATATAATATATGAGTTTCACTTTTTGTATTGAAGAAATGAAATAAATTAACTTTCTGATGATATTCTAATTTTGTGAGAAGCACCTGTATGTAAACTCATAGTTTCACTACAGATTCCAACACAGAAAATAGAAATATGTTATATTCATCCTCTAATACAGCCAGCCATGTGTCATGCTTGCATGTATCTGTGTTCTTACTTACAAGATACAGCACGAATAGCTATTGTTCTGTAGAAATATGCTCATGGTATTAATGCAGAAAAGGTGGCACATTTACAGGAGTATATATAGTCTTAGACATAAAGGTTAGAAATGCTACTAGATGCTTAGCCTATCCTGATGAGACCACTGGAAAAAGAATCCATGCTTTAGGCTACATAATATTCATTCCAGTAACAATCTTATAATTAGAGGGCAGAGGGCATTACAAATAGCGCAGAACTCGTAAACTTCATATTTAAGTAATGAACGCTCAGCCCCTTTATTTTATTGTTTCGTGAACGCAGCAGACAGTGTGGCAGTCAGACAGCTGCCGATGCTGTCAAAGCTGTGAGCAGGTGTACCGTATTAGGTACGCTTTCATTGCCCTGCCAAGCCTTGACAAAAAAAATGGGACTTTCTCTTTTACTTTCTTCCAGCTCAGTGGTCTTACATGCAAGTAGCTAGGGTAGACTGAGGTTAGCGGTCAGCAACGCTGCTTAACAATCAAAGGGAAGGAAAAAATCAGTGCGGAATGATAAAAGGTGGTGTCATAGAGAACAGCAGTGTTGGATGGTGATATGGTAGATGTGGATATGGCATGAGGTGTAATTATAACTGCCATACCCATGATATGCTGAATCTACTGTATATACGGTATAAAGACCTGCTGTCAGATGCATGATAGGAGCAGCATACATTGAAAGTCAGATGTACAGTAATGCAAGCTTGTACTTTCCAGCATTCAGAGTAAGGCCGGGGATACACTTTGACATTTAGCTGCCCATGAGTCACAATAAAATGGTGACATTACTGCATCTCAACCTCAGTGATTTCCTCCAGCATGGTAAACACATTTGTGGGTGTTCTTACGACCTTTACAAAAAGTACGACCCATTGTAGTCAAGGCGTGAAATGCTTGTTATAAATTGAAAAGTAGTTATTTCATTGCGTTGTCTTGTATTATTATTTACATGTCTACTTTTTAAATGACAAAGTATGGAAAATCAAAATGTCTTGATATACTTAAAAAATATAAGTCATGAGTCAAAAATACAGTGAAAAAAATATAGGACCGAGAGGGTGTAGGTTAAATATCAGGATGAAATATATACCTGCAAGGAAGAATACATATGTGGACTTTTTTTTCACTAGTTTTTAAATAAAAAATGCTTTATAATAGGAAAGTAACCTGTTTGGAATGAAAGAGCTATTATGATTTATAACCATTATTATTATTATTATTATTTATTTATTCAATTTTTTTTTCAAAAAACTTTGAAAAAGATTATTTTTGTGGAATAAAATGAACAAAAGCTTCATTTACATCCTAAATACATATTTTTAAGTTTATATATCTACACAGAGGATTTTTGAGAAGAGAATTTTTGGTTTTGTGGCAATAATAATCATTTTTATTTATATAGCGCCAACATATTCAGCAGAACTTTCAAATTAAGTAGGGATATGTACAGACAAGGCAAACAATACAATGTATCACATTTAGCTGTTACAGTGAAAATGATGATACATTGATACATTACGCGTGGTCGCTGTGAATAATAGCAAACTACAAGCCCGCTATTTAAAACCGTTGGCGTCCATCAGACGTATCACATATAACTGCGGTACAAATCCAACCATTTGTAGCGACCATGGAAAATATTGTCCTCCATTTACAGTTTGTAGCAGTGTGTCAGTGAAGCTATTCACACGTGGTAGCTGTAAACAATAGGAAACTACAAGCCCGCTATTTAAAACCGTGGGCGTAGATCAGACATATCACATATAACTGCGGTACAAATCCAGCCATTTGTAGCGACCATGCAAAATATTATCCTCCATTTAAAATGGGCAATGCATGTGGCAAGGGACGGGGAAGTGGATGTGATGGTGATAGTGCATGCAGATACCGAGGCTGAGGACGTGGCCGTGGGCAAGCTGAAATTGTGCCACAACAAGCATCGATATCATGTCACCCTACCTTCCTGTCCCAATTACTAGTGGACCGCAGCACACCACATTGAACTCAGAGCAGTGTCAAAAGGTTGTTGGATGGATAGCAGATAATGCTTCCTGTCAGTTTGCCACCACCATCCTGTCTTCCACTTGGTGAAGTCTCAGTAGCCATGAGTCTTGACCATATATTCCTCACCCTGATCCTCCTTCCTTCCACCATGCCGAGTGCCCAGAGACAACTGATCAAACTTGGACACTCTGAGGAGCTATTCACTTTTCCATTTATAGATTCGGGTCTCTCGCCTGGCCAGCTTCAAGTGGGGCAAAACGAGAACGCGCGTAGCGATGCCCAAATATTTGAGCAGCCATGGTCACCTGAAAGCAACGGTGGGAAAGTGCAATTACTGTCACAAGAGATGGATGATGATGAGACACAATTGTCAGAATGTCAGGAGGAGGACCAGTGTGCGGAAGTGGAAGACGAGGTGGTGAATGATGAAGTCACTGACCCAACCTGTCAAGGTGACATGCAGAGAAAGGACAGCAGCCTACAGGGGGAGGGAGGTGTAGCACCAAAACAGGCAGGAACAAGCAGTGTGGTGGTCACAGACACATGGCGGGCAACCGTTCCATGAAACACCAACACAATGGAAGTTGCCAGTACAACTGTTAGGTCTTTCCGAGTCTGGTTGTTTTTTAAAGACTCTGCAGAAAACCCCAAATAGGCCATTTGCACCAT
This sequence comes from Phyllobates terribilis, assembly GCF_046119375.1. Classification (NCBI taxonomy): domain Eukaryota; kingdom Metazoa; phylum Chordata; class Amphibia; order Anura; family Dendrobatidae; genus Phyllobates; species Phyllobates terribilis. Next base: position 506,409,721 of record NW_027362762.1, read on the forward strand.
CGGCCAGGCCAGCATCAGCAGGGGTAGTAAAGCTAGCAGCCTGACCACCACCAGCATGCTCAGACACATGACAGCAAAGCACCCGACTTGGTGGACTGAATGCCAGGGTCCAGAAACAGTGTCTGCGGGTTACACTAGTGATGACTGAATATGTTTGAAATCTGATCTCAAAAGTTAAATTCGGCACGAATGCGACACATTCAGATTTGTGATCGGAAAGGCGAGCATTTTTACTTAAATTTGGGAAAATCGGTAATGTTCGGCGAATAAGTGCAGAAACATGATTGTGTGGCAACTACAGCTATTTTAACAGTTTGGCTTGCATAGTGTTTGTGTATGATGAGCGGGGGGACATGTTAGATAAGTGGAAAGGCTGGTGAGAGCACAGAAGAGGTCAGATCAGCGGCGCGCTTGTAAACTTTTTTTTTTGCCTGTAACTTTAAGTGAGGAAAGCACCTCTAGCCAATCAGAGTGCAGGAAGCATCCACACTGTGCAAACACAAGGACTTCTGCCATTGGCTGCTGAAATCACATATAAAGAGCGGCCATGTTCCCTCAAGGCCAATTTTATGCATGCCACTTGTGATAGACGCTGCTGCTCAGTGTGCTTCTTTTTAATGAGAGATATTAGCTAGATAGAAGGGCGCTTGTTTGGAAGTCAGATAGTTTAGATAAGTCCTCTGCTGTGTACCTGTGAAATCGACCTTGCAGAACATTATTTTTTTCTTGTGCAATTACTGAGATTCAGACAGAAACAGCAGGGCCCATGGCATAGAACTGTGAAATGTTTCAAAAGTCATTTTGGATTGTTGACTAGAGATGTGATGAGGGTGGTAAAGTAGACTTGTTCAGCCAGATGGAGAGCAGATTAAATTCCACTGTTAAACTGTTGAAAAAGACTCTTGTCAGATGTGTCTGGTCAGCAATTGAATCTATCGTGTGCCTGAGAGAAGCTTCAGCCTATGGTCGCCCTGAGTAATGGTTCCCCCAGGATTCCAGAGAATTCATGAAACTCGTCTCTCCCTATCTGAACCTAGCGGCGTGTGTGTAACAATGGGACAATGCTGAGTCTGCATGGGTGAGAGAGGAGATGGGAGCTAAAGATAATTGTATATTGTTCATAAGCTACTGGGTGTTGATGGCACGTAGATTTCTGTGTGTGTAGTCAGTGGGGGTGTCTTGGGTGTTGAGACAGTTCTTGATAGAGAAGGAAAGAAGGTTGTTTTCAGAGAGTGGGAGAAGGTAGTTAATAAAGCCATGCAGCGAGCAAAATCGCGGGCAGACCACGTCCATAATATTCACTTTGTCAAGTGTAGGAGAGTTAGTAAGATATTAAAGGCCAAAGGAGGAACTTAGAGAAACATGAGAGGCTGATGGGGAGAGCGGCTCATTAATGGAGATGTTAAAATCCCCCATGATGAGAGTCTGAATATCACAGGATAGGAAATGTGGAAGCCAGGTGACAAAGTGACCCGGGAGGATCCTGGAGGGCGATACACAACTGCTACTTGTGACGCACCCCCTGGGCCATGTTCTGTAGCGTTGCGCACGCGGGGAATACCCGGAGCCAGATCTGTTGGGGGTGGTAGTCCTCGTGGCGGTGACCCGGTCCGTGCCCAGGGTGGTCAAACTAAGTGGCAGTGCTCGGCATTAAGATGTTATAGAGTTCGACTACGCCACCCGTTGATTGCGGCTATGAAGCCGCCGCTGCAGGGCAGACTGCTGAGGCCGGTGGTACGGTGGTGCAGCGTGGATGGTATAACCCCCAACGGGAGGGGTATAGCCTCAGGGCAGGTAATGAGGCAGGGAGGAATGATGGTGGTAGTGGTGGTGTGACAAGGAATCACTGAGACGTGCGGTTGCAGTTTTCACAGCTTTACTCACAGTTCTTTATCAGGTCACTTGTGCGCAGTAAGGACCATCCGAGCCGTGCCGCGCCCACCAGGTGAGGGACTCAGTTAACTCCCAGGCAATTCCGGAGCGTGGTCCAGAGCTCCCCTCTCTTCCTTCCTACTGGCCGTCCCCACCAGGGACCCACCTTTGTCCGGCTCCCTCGGGCCTTCTGGTGGTGAAACCTTTCCCGGTTTCCCTGACCCTATATGGTATGCCTTCCTGGTGGATGTGGCGAGGGGTCGCGCCAAAACTTGACCACGACCTCCGGTTCCTGGCTAAGGATAATTGGCCTCCACCAGTTTGGGATCCGGCACCCTGTTCTGCCAACCCTTCACCCGGTATCTTGTGGGATCTCAGGGTTCCCTCTGTGCTTGCGTCTCTGGGCCTTTCCTTGTGTTTCTGTTCCTTCTCTCTCTCTGTCTCAGGTCTCACTTCAGGCTTGCCTCTGGAGCTGGGCCCAGACTGAGCCACAGCTCCCCGTCAGCCCTCTCTGGCTGAGCTCCTCTCCTCTTCTCCTCCTGCCTGAACTGAACCCTGAACTAAGATGGTGCCCACCTTATATACCTCCCTCTATGTGTGAGCCCAGGTGACCAGCACCCAATGGGCTCCTACCTATGCCCAGAGTCCCTCCCCTGTCTGCTCCTACACCACAGGGATATTCCTCCCCCCTCCCCACTCCAGCCGGGGACAGACGCTGTCGTACCTGCACATCTATCTGGTGGAAGTACCGTTGATCTGTCCCCCGGAAATGGGGTGAGTGTAGTGTATGCAGCTAACTGAGCTCCGTTCCACACTCCATCCTTACCCGGGAGTGGAATACCACACCTCTGGTTCGAGGTGCAATACCCCTGTAGCAACCGAGTCCTCAGGGTGCTACACTTGCAGGAAGAAGGGTTTGAAGAATCTAACGGTGTGCACTTCAATGGAAGGAAACATCACTTACCGATAATTATCAAGGTAAATGTACATGGCATAGATTATCAACAATGAACTTTGAAAAACTGCATGCCATCAAATATAGCAAAGATTTGCCAATGTAGCTAAGGCTACAATCATAGCAAATAAATAAACTGTAAATATACTGACATTACTGAGACTCCATAAGAAAACTCCAATGCAAGTGTGAACAAAGCCTTAAAGGGGTTGTTCTATTTCACAGACTAAAATTTTACTCATTCACCCCAGGTGCAGCGGTAACTCTTTATCATTGCTTTGGTCATTGTTGATTTGCTGCAGGGGTGATGTCATGTCTGCAGTGCTCATAATCGCTGCTGCCAATCACAGGGCTCAGTAGCTCTGTCAATCCAAATAGGATGACTCACTAAACTCAGTAGTTGGTTGCAACAATGTCAACATGACTGCAGCCAATCAATAAAGATCATTGCAACGGTGGAGATTCATCGCTGGACCCAGGAAGGGTGAGTAAAAGCTTAGTTTGTTATTTTATAAGTCTGCAAGTCTATGGACTTTGAAACAGGACTACTTATTTTTCTGAACTGTTATGTTTTCTACACCTTTTAGTGCTATGGAAGGTACGCCTACTTAAATTGATTATGGGCTGTCTTATTACTCCTTACAAGCTTGCAACTACAATATTATGGCCATAAATTTCATACTGTACCTTTAAAAAGGACCTGTCACCAGGTCAAAAGTAGAGTTTTTGCTCTTACTTTTCTCTCCCCTGTGTATTCCATTACCTTCTTTTTAATCCACCTTATGTTTCCAGAGATATGGGCTTATTATTTGGTGCTAATTTCTTTGGTCTTTACCAAGGGGATATTGCTCATAGAATCTCTGGGGTATGTCTTTAGGCTTTTCTTCATTAATACTCAGTGAGCAACACCCCATTGGTAAAAAACATAAAACTTAGCACTAGATAAAAGGTCCATATCTCTGGAACCGTTTGTAGGATTTAAAAAAAAAATCAAAATAAAACAAAATACTGTATTTAGGGGAGCAGCAGGAAATATACGAGCAAAAACTGGCCACTTTTGATTCGTGACAAGGTTTTTTTTCAATTTCCTCCAGATATACCTCTGATTTCACATAATATTATTATAATATTATCAGAAATAAAACATGGGTACCATCTTACAAATGTATTCTCCCTAACATCACTGCTTTTAAGGGAAAATATCCTTATACATACATGCCAAACTCTGGCCCTCAGGGTGATTATATTTTGCCCTAATGCTGGCATTGCCCCTCCCCCCCCCGGTATCACACTGTCAACTGTATCGGCATCCTGGATGCCGATACAGTTGAAAGCAATGATGGAAGAGAGAAGCCGTCTGCTCCCTTCCCCATCATTCCCCCTCTGCGTCTGACGTTTCAGCGCAGCTAGCGTGATGACGTCACTATTTTGCGCCTGCTGTGCCATGCAATGAAGAGCTTCAGAGCACTCGCTGCTGAGACCATAGCAGCGGGGGGATGAGGAGAAGTGAGCCTTTATTATTTTTTTTTTTATGTGGGTCCCATTATACTATATGGAGGACTATGTAGGGCCATTATTCTGTAAAGAGAACATTGTGGGGCCATTATTCTGTATTGTGAACTTTGTGTGGCCCATTATATTATATGAAAAGCTATGTGGGGTCATTATTCTATATGTAGGACAAAGGGGGGCCATTATTCTGTATGGAGAACTATGTGGGGCCCATTATTCTGTATGGAGGTCTATGTGGGGATCAATAAACTGTATGGAGGACTATGTGGGGCTAATATAATGTATGGAGGACTATGTGGGGCCATTATACTGTATGGAGGACTATGTGGGGCCATTATGCGGTATGGAAGACTATGTGGGGCTCATTATACTGTATATAGGACTATGTGGAGCCCATTATATTGTATGGAGGATTATGTAGGGCCCATAATACTATATAGAGGACTATGTGGGGCCCATTATACTATATGGAAGGCAATGTGGGGCCCATTATTCTGTATGGAAGACTATGTAGAGCCCATTATACTGAATGGAAGACTATATGGTGTTCATTATACTGTATGGGGGACTACATGGGGCCCATTATACTGTGTGGAGGGCGGTGTGGGAATCACATTTGGGGCATCATATTGTGTTGGGGTCACCATACTTTGCTGAGTGGTTGAGGGAGGTACAGTAAGGTCATCATACTGCGCATGTGGAGGAATTCAGTTTGGGGGTGTCATACTGTGTTTTGGGGGTAATTTTGTTGGCATCATACTTTATGGGGAAATGAAAGGGCAATGTAGAGGCTTCAATAGGAGGAAGATTACTTTATAATGGCTGCAAAGTTGTGAGATATGCTCTTCTGTGACACCACCAAATATTAAGGTTGTTTTTTTGGGGGGCACAATTAGAACCTCTGCTATGGGGCCCATGATTTCGATGTACGCCCCTGCCCACGAGGAAATACCCAATGCTCCAGTCATCTGATTTGACTCCTAAGATCTATTAATTAAAATGCACTTTGTTAGTGGGACAACCCCTTTAAGTTTGTTTCCATATGAAAAGTTTCATCGTTATATTTGATGATAAGGAAAAACCTCAGTTGTAGACATTTTATTTAATAAAAATCAAGTTTGGCCCGCAACTTTGTCCAAGTTTTTAATTTTAGCCCTGTATAAGTTTGACATCCCTGCAAGTAAGTTGCCATGGCACTGTACGACAGAGCTGTAGACACAATGAGCGTGCTTGCAAAGGTTCCATGCAAATTGTAAAGTGTTAAAAAGTGTTAAAAATTATACAGTGTAAGAATTGGAGCATAAATGTCAAGATTTCCTTCCAAGCCAGGAGCAGAAAACTATTGTTTACGTGATCAAATGACTATTCTAGTAAATTACAAGGGAATGAACTCTCACTCATTGACCAGTGCATGGAAATGACAGTATGGCATTGTCATGTTAGAATCTGGATACAAGCAGTCCAAATGTTTGCCCATATATATGAGCACCTTCGGTACTAGCTGCTAAAAGCTTGACATTCTTACAAGGTCAACATATACTCAAAACTTTGCTAGCAACTAATTAAAAATAATATACTTTTACGGGGATTTAAAAGGCAACAATAAATACTTTAGTGAAAGTCTAAGTGTACATGCATACGTTGATTATTTGCAGCAGATTTTTCTGCACCACAAACCAGAATTTTGGCAGGAAAACGCTGTGTAAAATACATGCATTTTTGATGCATTTTTGACAAATTTTTATATTAGCTTTTTATGTGTTTTGTTGTAGTTTTTTTGTATGTAGTTTTTTACATACATTTGAATTGGTGAAAAACAATGCAAAAGCGTTGAAAGAATTGAGATTCTGCAGATTTGAAACTTTGACAGCCTCGGGCTGTCAGTCATAGAGGCGGCCGGCACAGCTTCATTCACCACTTAGTACATAATGAGCAGAGACTGTGAGCATGCCCCAGGACTGACTGACAGCCCGATCTACAGTGCATCAGTGCTGAGCCAACTGTTAGTCAGTGCCGGCACATGGTTATGTACTAAGCAGTGACTGAAGCCAAACTGGCCATGTCTATATGACTGAAAGCAGGAAGCTGCTAGGAGATATATAGTTAATTACTTCTGGGATTTCAGTGCAATGGTCACACAGATTTAGAAGCTATTAACCTGCAGATAAGACCCATATCTGCAGTTAATAGTGATTTTTTTTTTACATTACAGTTTCCCTTTAAATAGTTCATATTAGTCTCAATACCACAAATGAGACAGGGGCAGCCTCACAACTATTGTATATGCAATCCCACTCAGGTCATCCTAGCCACTCTTTGTTTCACCTCCCATACTGCTCTCAGTTGTAATCATCACAATATCCAGATTTGTGACATTAGGCCATGTTCACATGGTCAGTATTTGGTCAGTATTTCACATCACTATTTTTAAAGCTAAAATCCAGAGTGGAACAATCAGAGAAAAAGTATAATAGAAACATGTGCACCACTTCTGCATTTTTCTCTCACTCTGGGTTTTGGCTTACAAATACTGATGTAAAATATTGACCAAATACTGAACGTGTGAACGTGGCCTTAGCATGATCAAGCCATTAATCAATGCTTTCCTCTTTTCCAGCTTTATCACACAGACCACCTGTTAGATGTCCACTCTTCAGCAGTAATTACTATGGAGAATTTCCTTATTCAATGCCTGCATTTTACGTGCTATGATCGCCTTTTGTAGGTCATCTCTCCTACTACGGGTGGCTCTCAAGTCCCCTTGCTCAACCCTATGCAAGGAACCAAAGCAGGGGGATGCAAAAATTACGGACACCTGCCTGAAGTGCCTAACATGGAACCATCTTCCTCTGTTTTTGCACAATTTTACACTGGTTGCTTTTGGGGAGCACCCATAGCAATGGGATGAGTGAAATTCATGAGGCCTTTGCCACACAATTCACAAGTACTGTATGTTTTGGACTATAAAATGCACCGGACCATAAGTTGCATCTAGGTTTTAGAGGAGAAAATAGAAAAAAATTTAAGCAACAATGTGGTCATGATGCACTGTTATAGGGGGAAGTCTGCTGACATTGTTATAGGGGTAATGTCTCCCAATTCAGAACTAATATCCGCATCCTGGTATATATGCCTCCCTCCATCCTGATATACTAGGCCCCCATCCCCATCCTAGTATACATGATCCCCATCCCCATCCTGATATACACGGTTCCCCATCCCCATCCTGGCATTCATGGTTCCCCATCCCTATCCTGGTATACATGGTCCCACATCCCCATACTGGTATACATGGCCCTCCATCCTGTTGTATATGCCCCCCCATCCTGGTATACATGGCCCCCCAAATTCTGGTATACATACCCCACCATCCCCTTCCTGGTATATATGGACTAGTGTTGAGCCACCCCCGTAGTGTTCGAGTTCGGTTCGGTTCGTCGAACACCCGTGTGTTCGCCGAACTGTTCGTCGAACACCTTCGAACACCGTTAAAACCAATGGCAGGCAAACAAAAACACATAGAAACACATAGAAAACACCTTCAAAGGTGTCCAAAAGCTGACAAACTGCTCAGAAGACATAACTAACACATGGAAAAGTGACAAGTACATATAGTCATGCGAAAATAAAAGATTTGGAGGAGTAAAAGGAGGGGGAGACACAGATATAGGCATGTCATGCCCTTCTAAAATCCAAAAAGTGAGAAGCCGACACGGCCAGTCCGCTCCTGCCCGTGCCACCTCCGTGTCGCCGGGTTTGTGCCAGAGCCGCGGTGAACCCTGATGGCCAGCCCCCCTCTCCCAATACTGGTGCCTGTCCGCTGGTGGGTCGAGCGATCCCCCCTGTGGTGGAGGCAGCTCTAAGCTTTTTAATTTAAATTGTCTCTCTAATTTGAATGAATACACTTTAAATCCATTTACAAGGATCTATTGGAGGGCAAGTCTCATGCCAGCAGCCGCGTAATTCCAGCTCCAGTAGCGTCCACTAAAGCTGCTGCAGTTAAAAAGCTTTTATAAGGATCGAGCTCGGCTGTCCACCGCAAGGCATCCTACTGCCAGTCCCAGCCCCTATGCCTTGGGGTGCCTCCTGATGCTCTTCACTGAGTATCCCGTGGTCCCGAAGCATTTCCTTTGAAAAAATGAAGTGTCCAAACTACAGGTGGTGTAGCTTGCTTAACAGCCGGGATAATCCGCTGACTAGCAGACCCTGCTACTAGGCACAAAGTATTTCCTGGGCTAGATGCAGTTAAAAATTTGTAATTAGATACTCTCGTTGGATGCTGAGAAAGCATTCCATAGAGTCTCCTGGCACGCCATATATGATTCTCTTAAAAAGCTTGGGGTAGGGGTCTAGGGGACCCTTTTATAGCCAAAATCACGGCCCTGTATCGCAATACGTCACCTAGGCTGAAGATAAATGGAACTGTAGCACCCTGAGGGCTCGGTTGCTACAGAGGTATTGCACCTCACCCAGAGGTGTGATATCTCACTCTCAGGTAAGGATGTAGTGTGGATCAGGACCCGACACCTGCATGCATTACACCACATTGCCGTGGGGCAGGGCGACCAATATGCCCTTGAGATGGGCACGACAGTCCCTGTCCCTGGCTGGAGTGGGGGGAGGGAACACTGAGGAAGGGGAACCCTGTAGTGCAGGAGCAGGGAGGAAGCAGTTCCTGGGTGCATTGAGAAGGGAGTATAAAAGGTGGGCACCATTTTAGTTCAGTGCAGAGAAGTCTGAGCAGAAGTGGCAGGGAGCAGGGGCTCTGCATGAGCTCTGCTCCGGAGGCGGGCCTAGTAACAGAGGCCCAGGCCTGGAAGAGGGAGAAGGAAGGAAGAGGAGCGGAGAAGGCTCCAGGAACGAGGAACGAAGGGATCTCAGGGGTGCGGACGGGCGAGTCGCCACCACACGCCAGAATCCACCTGCGTGGAGGGGTCAGGCCAAAGGGGGAGACCGGTCCCCGAAACTAGTGGAGGCAGGAAACGACCCTCAGCTAGAAACAGGAGGCTGTGACATTTTATGTGGTGCAGCCCCTCGCTACACCCGCTAGGAAGGCACCACATAGGGTCAGGGAAACTGGCGCCAAGTTTACCAAGAGGAGGCCCGAGGCAGCCGGACAGAAGGGTTGGTAAGAAAGGCCAGACAAAGGACACACAAAGGGGGTCCTGTGAAGCACTCCAAAGTTATCTGGGAGTTGTCTGAGCCCCTCACCTGGTGAGCACAGTACGACGTGGGCAGCCGTTACCTGCAGACGTGGTCTGGATAATAAGAACTGTGAGTAAAGGCCCTGGACTGCATCACTGACTCCGTGTCATTACTGCTGCTGCCCTGCACCATCACCCCCATCCTCCGCATACACTGCCCTGAGGCTATACTCCTCCCGTGGGGAGTTATGCTACGCTCTGCTGCACCCACAACACCAGCCTCAGCGGTCTGCCCTGGAGCGGCGGTTCACTCTGACCGCAATCCACGGGTGGCGTAGTCGGACATTTAAACATCAAAACAACATAAATAGTTCCGCCACTGGTTTGACCGCCCTGAGCCACGGAACCGGGTTGCCGCCACGGAGACTACAACCACCAGCATCCACCAAAAAGGGTCCGGCTCTGGGTGTTCCAAGGCCCAGGGGGCGCGTCAGAACATTTTCATCACCTTTCACAATCACCAATGGGACAAGGCAGGGATGTTCTCTGTCCCCTCTCTTATACATCCTAGTGACGGAGCACCTGCTCTCATCAATTCGCCATAACCCCAATATTAGGTGGATTGAGGTGGGAGGCACCGAGTACAAGTGCTCTCTATTTGCTGATGATGTCCTAGTATATATCACTCAATCACATATATCCATCCATGCTGTTATGGCTGAAATAGATCATTTTGTTACATGGTCAAATTTTAAAATCAATGCAGCGAAGTCTGAGGCCCTCGATGTCTCCCTCCCCAAATCCATATAGGATTCCATCCAGTCCAACTTTCCCTTTGCCTGGCCCTCACAGGGTATCAAATACGTAGGAATTCCTATTCATAGAGACCTCTCCCATCTATGTTATCTTAATTTTGGGCCCTTTATTGAACAACTCCATACAGACCACGGTTGGCAAGTTAGAACTGTAAGATTCACTACGTGAACCACTGGTGTTTTGTGGAAAAGCACATGTACACTGTGTTCCAAATTATTATGCAAAAAGTGTTTAGGAGTGATAAGGGAAGAATTTGTTTGTTTGTCAGTTAAACTCATTGATGGTGATGTGTGTCAGGGCTCTTTATATCACTGTAAGCAATTGCAGACACCAGTGCTAATTAGTTTGGCAGGTGTGTCCAATGAAAGGCAAGACTACTTAAGAAGCCTCTCTCACATTATTCAGCAGCCTACATTTTCTGCCAAAATGGGAAAGAAAAAGGATGTGTCGGCTGCTGAGAAGCAACAAATTGTGGAGTGTTTAGGTCAAGGCATGACTACAATCAACATTGTGCGATGATCAGGATGAAGTGTCTTGGCAATCAAGAAGTATGTAGCTGATTCACAGTACACACGTGTGCGTGCTGATAAGGGCAAATTGAGGACTCTTTCCTACAGGCAATTACGTCAGGTTGAAAGAGCAGCGGCAAAAAAGCCTTGTCATAGCAGCAGACAAGTTTTTGAAGCTGCTTGTTCCTCCAACGTCCCCCGAACAACAAGATGCAGGGTCCTTCAGAGGTTTGCAGCTGTGCATACGCCATCCTGTCGACCTCCTCTATCCACTTCACACAAGCAGAAACGGCTCCAGTGGGCCAAACATTACATGAAGACTGATTTCAAAACTGTTTTGTTCACGGATGAGTGCCGTGCAGCGCTCGATGATCCAGATGGATGGAGTGGAGGATGGCTGGTTGATGGACACCCCACGCAAACACGGCTACAGCGCCAACAAGGAGGAGGTGGAGTAATGTTTTGGGCTGGAATCATGGGGAGAGAGATTGTCGGCCCCTTTAGGATCCCTGAAGGCGCTAAAGATGAACTCCATAATGTATGTGGATTTTCTCAAACAGCACTTCCTGCCATGGTTCAAGAAGAAGAACCGTGTATTTCACAGCAAGATCATTTTTCTGCATGATAATGCACCATCTCATGCTGCACATAAAACATCTGCATCTCTGGCTGATATGGGCATAAAAGGGGACAAACTTATGGTGTGACCCCCATGCTCCCCTGACCTCTACCCCATTCAGAACCTTTGGAGCATCATTAAAAGGAGTGTCTATGATGGCGGGAGGCAGTTCACATCTAAGCAACAGCTCTGGGAGGGTATTCTGTCCTCATGCAAAACAATTGAAGCAGAAACCATCCAAAACCTGACAAATTCAATGGACGAGAGAGTTCAGAAGCTCCTTTCGAACAAGGGGTCCTATGTGAAAATGTAACATCACCTAGAATAAAGTTTTGAGTTGAAAACTGTTTGATTTCAGTTTCTAACAACCTGCTAATGCTTATAATTTCAAAAATGACCATTTTTTTGGTCTTTATTAAAATGAAAAGGTTGATCGAAAAGTTTGGGGGATCTAAGAGTGTGGCAACCCAGTAGTCATGATTACTTCGAATTCTGACAATATGAGGGTCATGCTGCAGGTAGTGCAGCAAGAAGGCACTTATGTGTCTTGCGCATCTCGGAGCCCCAAAATTATTTTCCGGGCTAGATGCAGCTAAAAATTATTTTTAATTTTAAATCTGGTGGAGCTTATTATAGATGGCCTAATAGGATCAGTGCTGCACACTGCTACAAAGCCCAAATTATTTTCCAGTCAAGATACAGATAAACATGATTAGTAATTTGAAAGCTTAAAACGGTTGGTAGGGTGATTTTAAACAATCATCAAGCTTTTACTCTCCCCAGGATGACACAGGGGTAGAAAAGTCGTTTCGGATCCATGATTTGTTCATCTTTATGAACGTGAGTCTGTCTACATTATCAGTGGAGAGCCGCGTGCGCTTATCTGTCAGCACACCACCAGCAGCGCTGAGCACACGTTCAGACAGAACGCTGGCTGCGGGGCATGACAAGATCTCCAAGGCGTAAGTGGCTAGCTCCGGCCATTTATCCAGATTGGAAGCCCAAAAAGAGCAAGGGTCCAGTGACACAGTCGTGGCTTCAATGTTTACTTGGAGATACTCCTGTACCATCGTCTCTAGGCGTTGACTATGTGTCAGACTTCTTGTCTCCTGTGGCCTTGCAAAGGATGGGCTAAAAAAGTGGTGAAATGATTCCGCAAAATTGATGTTACCACCAGATACTGTGGTTCTGTTACGGTTTGAGTGCTGAACACTTGACGGTCCCACGGTTGGCAAGTTTGAACTGTGAGATTCACTGCGTGCACCACTGGTATTTTGTGGAAAAGCACATGTAAGATTCTGCAACAGTCTCTGCTGATACTCCTGCATGCGTGCATCCCTTTCTATGGCAGGAATAATTTCTGCAAATTTACATTTGTACCGGGGATCTAACAGTGTGGCAACCCAGTAGTCAGGATTATTTCTAATTCTCACAATTCGAGGGTCATGTTGCAGGTAGTGCAGCAAGAAGGCACTCATGTGTGTTGCGCATCCAGGAGCACCAAGTCCCTGTTGTGTTGGTGGCGAGGTAACAATCATGCTTCCTTCCTCTGTCCTCTCCCCCCAACCTCGCACAACAGAAATGTGATCAAGGTCTCCCTCATCTGATGAGTCTTCCATCAGTTCGTCCTCCACTTCTTCCTGGGCTCCTGCACCTTCCTCACTAGTTTGGCTGCTACCATGCGCCCTGGTAAAACCATCTCCCCCACCCTCACATGCCTGCCGCCTTGGTGCTGCCGACCATCTGGACCTTGCAGATGTTAGCCCTTCCGCATACAACTCCTCCTCCTCTACTTCCTCCACCTCCTCTTGTGCCACCACCTGATTCCGAATTCTATTTAACATGTTCTCCAGCATGTAAATCACCGGAATAGTCATGCTGATAATGGCATCGTCAGCACTAAACATCTTCGTCGCCATTTCAAAACTGTGCAGAAGGGTGCATAGGTCCCTGATCTGAGACCACTCCTCCAGCGTGATTTGCCCCACCTCTGAATCTCGTTGGCCCAGGCTATACGTCAGAACGTATTGCACCAGGGCTTGTCGGTGCTGCCACAGTCGCTGCAACATGTGCAGAGTTGAATTCCACCGGGTAGGCACATCGCATTTTAGCCGGTGAAGTGGCAGGCCCAACGACTTCTGTAGAGATGTAAGTCGCTGAGCTGCGGGATGCGAACGGCGGAAGTGAGCACACAGCGACCGTGCCCTCTGCAGAAGGCCATCTAGTCTGGGATAGTGGGCTAAAAATTGCTGGACAACCAGGTTCAACACGTGAGCCATACAAGGCACGTGTGTGACATTGCCCCGGCGAAGGGCCGCACCCAGGTTTGCAGCATTGTCGCACACGGCCTTCCCTGGTTTCAGGTCCAGTGGAGACAACCATTCATGAAATTGGTTCTCCAGAGCTGACCACAACTCCTCAGCTGTGTGACTCACATTTCCCAGACATTTCAATGTAAAAACCGCCTGATGATGTTGAGCCCTACTGCCAGCATAGTAAGGAGGTGTGCAGGATCCCTTCTGCACAGTTAGAAAGCTTGTGGCATGACCAGACAGGCTTTGGGTGCAGGTGGAAGACCGAGAGGAGGTTGAGGAGGCAGAAGCAGTGGAGGAACTTTGACATAAAGAGGATTGACACACAACTCGTAGGGATGGCAAGACTTGGACAGCAGCCCCTTGTCCTGCTGTCACCATAGTTACCCAGTGCCCAGTCAGCGACATGTAACGCCCCTGTCCATGCCTACTCGTCCAAGTGTCTGTGGTGAAATGCACCCTGTCACACACAGAGTTTCTCAAAGAAGCGGTGATGTTGTGTGCGACATGCTGGTGGAGCGCAGGCACACCTTTCTTTGAGAAGTAGTGCCGACTGGGCATCTGGTACTGGGGCACTGCGATGGACATAAGGTCTCGAAAATCCTCTGTGTCCACCAGGCGGAAAGGCAGCATTTCTGTGGCCAAGAGCTTGCAGATGGTGAAATTCAACCTCTTAGCTTTCTCATGGCTAGGAGGAAATGGTCTTTTACTTGTCCACATCTGAGGGACCGAGGGCTGGCTATTGTGCTTAGACGGGGTTGATAAGGGTGTCCCCGGCAAACTGCCGGTCTGTGAGGAAGATGCAGGCGGACATGTTAGGTTGCCTTGATCCAAAGGTGGTGCTATCGATGTCGGACAGCGCTCAACACCAGCTACTGTTACCACCTCCAAAGAAAATGATGACCTGCCAATCACGCTGGCTGTTGCGGGTAAAGACGTGGCAGGTCTGCGCCCCAAAACAGGTGTGACTGCTGTCCCCCCAGTCACAGAGGATGAAGAGGCCGCGGATGCACAAGATATGGCAGACGGTGGTTGGCCCGGCCGGCTAGGCCGCATTGTAGCACACTGAGCTTCCCACTGCAACTTATGCTTCATGTCCATGTGCCGGTTCATGCATGAAGTACTCAAACTATGTATTTTTTGGCCTCTACTTAGCTTTTGCTGACAAATGTTACAGATAACACGAGTTGGGTCATCTTTATCGATCTGAAAAAATGCCCAGGCTATGCAAGGCTTAGCACCCATGCGACCTGAAGAGCCACCACGACTTGCGGTGAGAGGCAGAGTTGTGTTTGAGGATGCAGTTGTTGACGTGCTTCCAGTACTACGTCTCTGTCCAGGAAGGCGCAACCTGACCTCGTCGTCACTAGCATCTTCCTCCACCTCCTCTGCTGACCTCATCTCTTGGCTGACTGTGGGTTGACAGTAAGTGGGATCTCCAACCTCATCATCATCACCCTGTGTGTTATCACACCCGTCGTCCTCAGAGCCAACCTGTTCCTGCCCTGACAAAAAACTAAAGTTGTCGCTCCAATCAGGTATTTGAGTCTTATCATCGTCTTCCTCATTGTCTCCACCAACAGGAGTTACAGTTTGGGAATGAGGGTCTACATTATGGTCAGAACCTTCTGCGTCTGGTCCTGGATCCGACTCATAAAGATTCTGGGCATCAGTGCAGATCATTTCCTCGTCTGGATTCACAGAAGCGCTGGAGTCGACCTCTGATTCCCAGGCTATAGTATGAGTAAACAGCTCTGCAGACTCAACCATCTGTTCTACCTCATACTCAGACGGGCAGCTGGAGATTTGGGAGCTGTGAGGAAGCAAGTGCGATTTGGGTGACACCTTTGAGGACTGGAGTATTTGTGATGTTGAAGTTGATGTGGAGGAGAGCCCACTTAAAGGAGCACTTGATATCCGTTGAAGCACCTGCTGCTTTTGTGCCTCATCTGGAATTTGTAGCGATTGGCGTGGCCGTAAGAAAGGGATCTTATGACATTGTCCGCTAAAAGAAGTAGACATTTTAGTTTGGCTGGAAGATGGTCTTTCTTCTGCAGATGTTACTGTTGCTTTAACACCTACCCCACGGACACAACCTTTTTTCCCCTTCCCAACACGCCTATTCCCCTTTCCACCAGCAGCAGGCCTTTTTCCACTCATTTTGGTGGTTAACTAATTCACAACTCTGGAGTTGTTTGCACAAAAAAACAATGGATGGGAACCGAGCAGAGCTGAGTGGCCAAACTGTGGTATTAGGCCAAAACTATTGTCTGGGTTAGATGCAGAAAAAAATATATTCAGTTTGCAACCTGATGGAGGTCAGTATAGATGGACTAATACAACATGTCCCACACACAGCTAGAAGCCCAATATTTTTTCAGAGGTAGATGCAGAAAAAAATATATTCAGTTTGCAACCTGATGGAGGTCAGTATAGATGGACTAATACAACAAGTCCCACACACAGCTAGAAGCCCAAATATTTTTTCAGAGGTACTGTAGATGCAGATAAAAATTAGTTTTAATTTGCAACCTGATGGAGGTCAGTATAGATGGACTAATACAACAAGTCCCACACACAGCTAGAAGCCCAAATATTTTTTCAGAGGTACTGTAGATGCAGATAAAAATTAGTTTTAATTTGCAACCTGATGGAGGTCAGTATAGATGGACTAATAGAGAAAGTCCGACACACTGCTAGAAGGCCAAATATTTTTTCAGAGCTAGATGCAGAAAAAAATTATATTCAGTTTGCAACCTGATGGAGGTCAGTATAGATGGATTAATAGAACAAGACCCACACACAGCTAGAAGCCCAATATTTTTTCAGAGGTAGATGCAGAAAAAAATATATTCAGTTTGCAACCTGATGGAGGTCAGTATAGATGGACTAATACAACAAGTCCCACACACAGCTAGAAGCCCAATATTTTTTCAGAGGTAGATGCAGAAAAAAATATATTCAGTTTGCAACCTGATGGAGGTCAGTATAGATGGACTAATACAACAAGTCCCACACACAGCTAGAAGCCCAAATATTTTTTCAGAGGTAGATGCAGAAAAAAATATATTCAGTTTGCAACCTGATGGAGGTCAGTATAGATGGACTAATACAACAAGTCCCACACACAGCTAGAAGCCCAAATATTTTTTCAGAGGTACTGTAGATGCAGATAAAAAATAGTTTTAATTTGCAACCTGATGGAGGTCAGTATAGATGGACTAATACAACAAGTCCCACACACAGCTAGAAGCCCAAATATTTTTTCAGAGGTACTGTAGATGCAGATAAAAATTAGTTTTAATTTGCAACCTGATGGAGGTCAGTATAGATGGACTAATAGAGAAAGTCCGACACACTGCTAGAAGGCCAAATATTTTTTCAGAGCTAGATGCAGAAAAAAATTATATTCAGTTTGCAACCTGATGGAGGTCAGTATAGATGGATTAATAGAACAAGACCCACACACAGCTAGAAGCCCAATATTTTTTCAGAGGTAGATGCAGAAAAAAATATATTCAGTTTGCAACCTGATGGAGGTCAGTATAGATGGACTAATACAACAAGTCCCACACACAGCTAGAAGCCCAATATTTTTTCAGAGGTAGATGCAGAAAAAAATATATTCAGTTTGCAACCTGATGGAGGTCAGTATAGATGGACTAATACAACAAGTCCCACACACAGCTAGAAGCCCAAATATTTTTTCAGAGGTAGATGCAGAAAAAAATATATTCAGTTTGCAACCTGATGGAGGTCAGTATAGATGGACTAATACAACAAGTCCCACACACAGCTAGAAGCCCAAATATTTTTTCAGAGGTACTGTAGATGCAGATAAAAAATAGTTTTAATTTGCAACCTGATGGAGGTCAGTATAGATGGACTAATACAACAAGTCCCACACACAGCTAGAAGCCCAAATATTTTTTCAGAGGTACTGTAGATGCAGATAAAAATTAGTTTTAATTTGCAACCTGATGGAGGTCAGTATAGATGGACTAATAGAGAAAGTCCGACACACTGCTAGAAGGCCAAATATTTTTTCAGAGCTAGATGCAGAAAAAAATTATATTCAGTTTGCAACCTGATGGAGGTCAGTATAGATGGATTAATAGAACAAGACCCACACACAGCTAGAAGCCCAATATTTTTTCAGAGGTAGATGCAGAAAAAAATATATTCAGTTTGCAACCTGATGGAGGTCAGTATAGATGGACTAATACAACAAGTCCCACACACAGCTAGAAGCCCAATATTTTTTCAGAGGTAGATGCAGAAAAAAATATATTCAGTTTGCAACCTGATGGAGGTCAGTATAGATGGACTAATACAACAAGTCCCACACACAGCTAGAAGCCCAAATATTTTTTCAGAGGTAGATGCAGAAAAAAATATATTCAGTTTGCAACCTGATGGAGGTCAGTATAGATGGACTAATACAACAAGTCCCACACACAGCTAGAAGCCCAAATATTTTTTCAGAGGTACTGTAGATGAAGATAAAAATTAGTTTTAATTTGCAACCTGATGGAGGTCAGTATAGATGGACTAATACAACAAGTCCCACACACAGCTAGAAGCCCAAATACTTTTTCAGAGGTACTGTAGATGCAGATAAAAATTAATTTTAATTTGCAACCTGATGGAGGTCAGTATAGATGGACTAATAGAGAAAGTCCGACACACTGCTAGAAGGCCAAATATTTTTTCAGAGCTAGATGCAGAAAAAAATTATATTCAGTTTGCAACCTGATGGAGGTCAGTATAGATGGATTAATAGAACAAGACCCACACACAGCTAGAAGCCCAATATTTTTTCAGAGGTAGATGCAGAAAAAAATATATTCAGTTTGCAACCTGATGGAGGTCAGTATAGATGGACTAATACAACAAGTCCCACACACAGCTAGAAGCCCAAATATTTTTTCAGAGGTACTGTAGATGCAGATAAAAATTAGTTTTAATTTGCAACCTGATGGAGGTCAGTATAGATGGACTAATAGAGAAAGTCCGACACACTGCTAGAAGGCCAAATATTTTTTCAGAGCTAGATGCAGAAAAAAATTATATTCAGTTTGCAACCTGATGGAGGTCAGTATAGATGGATTAATAGAACAAGACCCACACACAGCTAGAAGCCCAATATTTTTTCAGAGGTAGATGCAGAAAAAAATATATTCAGTTTGCAACCTGATGGAGGTCAGTATAGATGGACTAATACAACAAGTCCCACACACAGCTAGAAGCCCAATATTTTTTCAGAGGTAGATGCAGAAAAAAATATATTCAGTTTGCAACCTGATGGAGGTCAGTATAGATGGACTAATACAACAAGTCCCACACACAGCTAGAAGCCCAAATATTTTTTCAGAGGTAGATGCAGAAAAAAATATATTCAGTTTGCAACCTGATGGAGGTCAGTATAGATGGACTAATACAACAAGTCCCACACACAGCTAGAAGCCCAAATATTTTTTCAGAGGTACTGTAGATGAAGATAAAAATTAGTTTTAATTTGCAACCTGATGGAGGTCAGTATAGATGGACTAATACAACAAGTCCCACACACAGCTAGAAGCCCAAATACTTTTTCAGAGGTACTGTAGATGCAGATAAAAATTAGTTTTAATTTGCAACCTGATGGAGGTCAGTATAGATGGACTAATAGAGAAAGTCCGACACACTGCTAGAAGGCCAAATATTTTTTCAGAGCTAGATGCAGAAAAAAATTATATTCAGTTTGCAACCTGATGGAGGTCAGTATAGATGGATTAATAGAACAAGACCCACACACAGCTAGAAGCCCAATATTTTTTCAGAGGTAGATGCAGAAAAAAATATATTCAGTTTGCAACCTGATGGAGGTCAGTATAGATGGACTAATACAACAAGTCCCACACACAGCTAGAAGCCCAATATTTTTTCAGAGGTAGATGCAGAAAAAAATATATTCAGTTTGCAACCTGATGGAGGTCAGTATAGATGGACTAATACAACAAGTCCCACACACAGCTAGAAGCCCAAATATTTTTTCAGAGGTAGATGCAGAAAAAAATATATTCAGTTTGCAACCTGATGGAGGTCAGTATAGATGGACTAATACAACAAGTCCCACACACAGCTAGAAGCCCAAATATTTTTTCAGAGGTACTGTAGATGCAGATAAAAATTAGTTTTAATTTGTAACCTGATGAAGGTCAGTATAGATGGACTAATACAACAAGTCCCACACACAGCTAGAAGCCCAGATATTTTTTCAGAGGTACTGTAGATGCAGATAAAAATTAGTTTTAATTTGCAACCTGATGAAGGTCAGTATAGATGAACTAATAGAGAAAGTCCGACACACTGCTAGAAGGCCAAATATTTTTTCAGAGCTAGATGCAGAAAAAAATTATATTCAGTTTGCAACCTGATGGAGGTCAGTATAGATGGATTAATAGAACAAGACCCACACACAGCTAGAAGCCCAATATTTTTTCAGAGGTAGATGCAGAAAAAAATATATTCAGTTTGCAACCTGATGGAGGTCAGTATAGATGGACTAATACAACAAGTCCCACACACAGCTAGAAGCCCAAATATTTTTTCAGAGGTACTGTAGATGCAGATAAAAATTAGTTTTAATTTGCAACCTGATGGAGGTCAGTATAGATGGACTAATAGAGAAAGTCCGACACACTGCTAGAAGGCCAAATATTTTTTCAGAGCTAGATGCAGAAAAAAATTATATTCAGTTTGCAACCTGATGGAGGTCAGTATAGATGGATTAATAGAACAAGACCCACACACAGCTAGAAGCCCAATATTTTTTCAGAGGTAGATGCAGAAAAAAATATATTCAGTTTGCAACCTGATGGAGGTCAGTATAGATGGACTAATACAACAAGTCCCACACACAGCTAGAAGCCCAATATTTTTTCAGAGGTAGATGCAGAAAAAAATATATTCAGTTTGCAACCTGATGGAGGTCAGTATAGATGGACTAATACAACAAGTCCCACACACAGCTAGAAGCCCAAATATTTTTTCAGAGGTAGATGCAGAAAAAAATATATTCAGTTTGCAACCTGATGGAGGTCAGTATAGATGGACTAATACAACAAGTCCCACACACAGCTAGAAGCCCAAATATTTTTTCAGAGGTACTGTAGATGCAGATAAAAATTAGTTTTAATTTGCAACCTGATGAAGGTCAGTATAGATGGACTAATACAACAAGTCCCACACACAGCTAGAAGCCCAAATATTTTTTCAGAGGTACTGTAGATGCAGATAAAAATTAGTTTTAATTTGCAACCTGATGGAGGTCAGTATAGATGGACTAATAGAGAAAGTCCGACACACTGCTAGAAGGCCAAATATTTTTTCAGAGCTAGATGCAGAAAAAAATTATATTCAGTTTGCAACCTGATGGAGGTCAGTATAGATGGATTAATAGAACAAGACCCACACACAGCTAGAAGCCCAATATTTTTTCAGAGGTAGATGCAGAAAAAAATATATTCAGTTTGCAACCTGATGGAGGTCAGTATAGATGGACTAATACAACAAGTCCCACACACAGCTAGAAGCCCAAATATTTTTTCAGAGGTACTGTAGATGCAGATAAAAATTAGTTTTAATTTGCAACCTGATGGAGGTCAGTATAGATGGACTAATAGAATGATGCTATGCCCAAAAGATTTTACTTCACTAGGTACAGTAAAAAAATTGGTATTCTATACACAGGTGGTATATCTTGCTACACAGATAGGCTACTCCACTGACTAACACACTCTGCAATAGGCCAAAAAGGATTAGCTTTGCTAGATTCAGCCAAATGCTGTGAAAAAAACTTGCACAGCACTGGCACAGACCTGCCTGGCAAAAACTGATAGGAACTGATGTAACCTAGTCCTGAAAAGGACTCCAATTACAATTAGTCTTTACTCCCACAATCTATCTATTTAAGAGCACAGACCTCCCTGATAAAAGTCGTAGGAAATGCTGTAACCTAGTCCTTAAAAGGACTGCAATCACAACTATTCCCTACTCCCAAGCTATCTGTATATTTGTGCGAAAATTGGCTTGAAATTAACAAGGTATAGCGCACACAGCAACAGCGGTGCCGTCTAACACGCAGCTGCAGCAGTGAGAAAATGGTGGCGACGGGGAAAATGGCTTGGTCTTATAGGGCAAGGACATGTGACATACACTGCCAATGACACATGCCCTTGCTTGTGTGAAAAAAAGCACTTCGCTCCGTGTGTGCGCTGCTGATAGGCTGACAGATTGCACCTCCCCACTGCAAATGCGGGAAAGAGAAAGAAAAATGGAGATCTTCATTGTTCCTGAAGAGATCCATCCCCTGCCCCTCCCCCCACCCCGCTGTACACTCAAACTGCGTATTAACATTAATTTTCATCATTACTGAGAAAAAATCCAGTTATGATTTTGGTGCACGAACAGTTATCGAACATAACCTCGAACAGCCGAATTTTTATCAAATTGTTCGTGTTCGCCGAACGGCTCGAACACCGCCAAAAACAGCTCGAATTTGAGATTGGCGAACAGTTCGAGTAGAACAACGCTCCTCTCTAATATGGACTCCCATCCCCATTCTGGTATATACAGCACCCCTCCATCCCCATCCTTGTATATATGGCACCCCCCATTCCCATTGTGTTAAATAAGGCACCCACCACCATCCCACTCCGGTTATACATGGACCCCTCATGCAGCACACATAAAAAATAAAGGATTCTACTCATCTTCTCTTTGCTTCAGTGGCTTTCTCTTCTGATGCCAGCAGCTG
Organism: Phyllobates terribilis; assembly: GCF_046119375.1. Classification (NCBI taxonomy): domain Eukaryota; kingdom Metazoa; phylum Chordata; class Amphibia; order Anura; family Dendrobatidae; genus Phyllobates; species Phyllobates terribilis. The sequence goes on from NW_027362762.1 coordinate 506,432,260, forward strand.
ACATCAGCATGTAAGCACTGCATGATGTCATGATGCGCCCTCACAAGCTGAGGTCAGCTGCCAGAATATTCACTGCTCCTCATGCCCATGGGAGTGGAGAGCAGTGAATATTCATGCACTTTAATAGCGGGCACACTGTTAGCTACAAAAGAGTATGAATATTCACTGCCCCCAACGCCCATGGGAGTGGAGAGCAGTGAATATTCATGCTCTTTATTAGCGGGCACACTTGATCACCGCCAGCTTCAGTGCATAGAGGTGGGAGGGACTATGGGCTTGGGGAGCAGTGAATATTCACTTTCTTTAACAGCTGGCACAGAGTTAGCCACAACAGGCGGAACCTGCCTCTGTGACCCGCTCCTGCACTGCTGCCACTTGCCCCCTCACCACCCACAGCTGGACATCCGGACCCCCCACTTTCCTGCAAAATTTTGGAGGGAAAAAGTGCATCTTATAGCCCAAGAAGTACGGTATATGCCTAACTGACTATAATAGTGCTGCTTCTAGAGCCTTTTTATTACCCCTTCTGGTCCTCCTAAACTTTGTGGTACATGAACCTTGCATCCACACAGGGGCGGACACTGACAGCTTGGGGCCCCTGTGCAAGAAATGTGTCTGGGCTCCCCTCCGTTACCAGCATGCTGCTTATTATGAGGGAAATCTGGCAATGGGACCGCCGGAGCCTCGGGCTATGAGCAATGTGACGGGGTGTGAGACGGAGCAGGCAGAGACAGCAGGCCGATGAACAATCCAACAACATTTATTGAGACTGGGAGAATATAACACCAAACGTAGCAGTAGTTCCTTAGAGTCAGTAACACAGAAAGGGACAAATCCAGGGGCGCCACCCAGTAATCCAACGCCAAGTACAATGCAACAACAGTCTCAGACTAAGTCCTCAAATCCAGCAGGGTGGCAAGACATCACAATCCCACGTGGCAACTGATCTCCAATGTCCAATAGTCCAGAGGATCTCCAATAGTCAATACACGGCACTAGGATCTGGTCTCAGCACAGGTCCTAGCCCTTCGCACAGGAACTGAGTCCTGTAAGTGTCTGGAGTTACTGCATAATGTTCCAGGATGGTGTCCTTAATATCCTCATATTCACGGTTCCACTGATGGTCCATAGCTCGATACGCTTCCGCAGCTCCACCTTCTAAGAGCCCCATCAGATGTCTGACCTGCTCCATATCTGGAATGTCCATTAACTGACGTTGGTGCTTAAAGTCTTATATACAGTATATATATAAATCCTTTAAGAATCGGTTCTGCTGGTTCCAGCACTGTTGTACTTGCAGTCAAGTGACAACTAGAATATCAGCTATGTCAGTGGATAGGACACTCCAAGACATGGCTGACACTCTTGTTGGCACATGACAGCAAGTGTGCAAAGTGCATACTCGTGACTACGTGATAACTGCTAGAACCGACAGGGACAAACCATGTATATATATTAAATTATATGTCTGGTATCTGTATCATCTGGTATCTACTTTATTCATTGTCTATGGAACTGTTGCAAATAGTCGAGTGCATCACTCAGCAGCTTATAGATAATGAATAGAGCAGAGGCCAAGCAGGCACAACTCTGCTCTATTGAGAACGAGACTGTACTGTAGAGCCCTGTTCTCAGAATCTCAGGGGAGCCAGGGGTCGAATTCCCAGTGATCAGTAAGTTATCCTCGATCCAATGGATCGGGGATAACTTGATTGTTTTTTAAACAGACAGGTTAATTCTTCTATTCTTTATAATTACTGTAATATACATGAACCGAAACCAAATATGTTCACACTCACGCACATATACATACACATATACTGTACATACATACACACACATATATATATATACATACACATATACTGTACATACATACACACATATATATATATATATACATACACATATACTGTACATAAATACACATATATATATATATATTTATATATATATATATACAGATATATACAGTATATACACATATACTGTACATACATACACAAAGATATACACATATACATACACATATAATGTACAATCATACACACATATACCCTACACTCGTACACATAAACATATACTGAATATACATACACACACACATACCATACATACAGTACATACACATATACATACACATATACCGTACATACATACCCACACATATACATACACATATACCATACATACACACAGATACACATACGTATACGGTATATACATACCCATATACATATACCGTACATACACACACATATGCATACACATATACCTTACATACACACGCATTTACCGTACGTACATAGACAGACATATACATACACATATACCGTACATACACACATATGCATACGCATATACCGTACATACATACACACACACATACATAAAAACATATACAAGCACACACACACCTACAAACGTATATAAACACACACACACATGCATACACACACATATATTCAAAGACACACGTACTAATCTATTATATCAGGTATTCAGATGAGCCGTTGAGGAGGTTGGCGACAGAGATCAGAGATCAGCTGGAGAGGTCTGCAGAAACAACTGTGAGGGATGGGGGTACAGCAGAGCTGACTGATATCAGCCCCCCTGCTGCTGCTGTGCTGTTCCATGCAGTGAGCCTTCCTCGCCCAACCTCTTCTCTGTGAAGAGATGCTGCTGGAAATGAAACAGTGGAGGGAGCAGAAGACCCATTGTAAGTCCTGCTCTTCCTCCACTATTGTGCCCTGTGTGCTGTGCGACCTGGGCTCCCTGACTACAGGTTAACACTCGCAATTGGGACGTGCCATGGAGGAGGACAGAGCCATCCATGTTACAACAGACATCCATTATAGTCAATTGGATTGGTAAGGATTAGTGTTGAGCGAGCACTAAAATGCTCGGGTGCTCGAAGCTCGGGCCGAGCTCGCCGTGATACTCGGGTGCTCGACCCGAGCAAGGAGCCCAATGTTAGTCTATGGGAGACTCGAGCATTTTTGTGGTGGCACCCCCGGCAGTCTTTTAAAAGCCTAACAAGTGCCCAAAACGATAGTGCTCAAATGACATGGGGACAGCATGGGGATCGCCCCAGGAAGCATTTCTGACCCCCAGGTCACTGCTGTCAACAACGTGGTCAGAGGTATTAAGCCACTTTTACGGGCTCACAGTAAAACGTTCAAAAACGAAAGTGAAACTTTTTTCCTGTGAAATATGTTGAGGAACATCCTTTCCAGGGAAAAGACTTGTATATAAGTTAAAATAAATGACCAAAAACAAAAATACTCCTCCACACCTTCGGCTATGTTCACAAGTAGCATTTTTTATGCGTTTTTGCACTTTTGTATTGCTTTCACCTATGACAAATGCATTCACAGGGAAATGTCATTTTAACATTTTACAACCTTATCTGGCCATGTGCTGTGTGAAACATGCATAAAGTGCTGAAAAGACATGGGAACAGCATGGGGAAGACCCCTGGAAGCATCTCTGACTCCCAGGTCACTGTCTAAAAGTGTGCCCATCATAAGTGATAGTTGCAGACTTGCAACTATCCCCATGCAAGTTCTAGTCCCAGGGCAGTGTTCAATTGTACCTCCCCCATTCCTTGCAATACAAGCGCAAGTATGCAGCCTGCCACCCACCCCCAGGCTGCAATACCATACTGCTTGCTTGCTTGAACTTGAAATTGGGCCTTTTAGGCATGTGGAGGCGGAATCTGGCCACCACGTCATGGCTGTGTTGGCGGCCTGGAATCCATACTCAGTCCCCAGCCGCCCGGCGGCCGGGTGTCCATACTCGGTCCCCAGCCGCCCCGCGGCCAGGTGTCCACACACGGTCCCCAGCCGCCTGCTGGCAGCCGGGTGTCCATAAACGGTCCCCAGCCGCCCGTATTTCTCCTTGGAACATCCCCCCACACACTTTTCTTAGCCCGGCCTGCTTTAGGCAGCATTGGACGAGCCCACCAGAGAACCAGACTCCTCCGGTGGGCCCTGACTTCTCCATCGGTGGAGTTGAGAGTGCCAAGGTGAGGAGCATGATGATGATGACAGAAGTTAGCATCTGCTATGTTTTCTTTTAATGCAAGTGTAAGTGTGCAGCCTGCCACCCACCCACCCCCAGACTGCAATACCATACTGCTTGCTTGCACTTTAAATTGGGCCTTTTAGGCATGTGGAGGTGGAATCTGGCCACCACGCCATGGCTGTGTCGGCGGCCTGGTATCCATACTCAGTCCCCAGCCGCCTGGTGGCCGGGTGTCCCTGCTTGCTCCCCAGCCTCCAGGAGGTGGTCGGGTGTCCATACTCGGTCCCCAGCCACCCCTATTTGTCCCGGTAACCTTTCCCACACTTTTCTTAGCCTGGCCTGCTTTAGGGCAGCATTGGCCGAGCCCACCGGACTGTCAGACTCCTCCGGTGGGCCCTGGCTTCTCTATCAGGGGAGTTGAGAGTTCCAAGGTGAGGAGCATGATGAGGATGATAAAAGTTAGCATCTGCTTTGTTTTGTTGTAATGCAAGAGCATGTATGTAGTAGCGGCTAGGCCTGAGGTGGTCAGCGTTTTGTCGCATATCGTACCTCCTCCGAGGATTGCTGGATGTTTTCCTGCTACTATCCAAGTTCTATGACTCCCGTTAAAACAAAGCTTCAGGTGATAAATGATGGATGAGGTAGTGGCAAAGGAGAAAGAGCAGGAGGAACAGGGACCATTCACATCAATATCAGGCCAGTCAACCAGATATGTCTTGTAGGATATGTTTCTGTAACAAAAGGAGCGGTTCAGCTACACAGTTATAGGGCATACAGTGAGTGCAATGCCTACCAAAAATTTCGAGGCACTCAAATGCCCCTTGGAAATGACATGGAGGTCAGAGGGCGTTAACTAAACCTTTTTTTCCATTTATAGCAACTGGGTCTCCTGTGCACTGTTGGCCTAAGTAGTGAATGGAAGGCTTTCCAAAAATTATGACGAACTGCAATGCCCCTTACAAGAGCCATGTGTGGCACCCCAGGGGTCTGGTCACCACAGTAATAGAGATATTACGTCGGAGAGCAAGAGGGAGGTTTCCTGGTCAGGATCCCTTAAACATGCAACATCCTCCTGCCCCAGTCCTGGGAGGGGAGAATTCTGCCATTATAAACTGGATCTGGGGCGGGGTTGAGTGAGTCAGAGAACAGAGAGCAGTCAGAGTCAGTGTGAGAGCAAGGGAAAGTAACAGCAAGGAGCTCTGTAGGAGCTAGGAGCTAAAGACCAGGGGCTGGAAGCTGAGCAGAGCTGGCCCTGGCAGAAGACAATAGGAACCGGACACAGGAGACCGAGGCTGTGAGGACTTATATATCCAGCAGCAGAAACCAGCCGGCAGGGGATTTCAGGTCCTCTGGCCATAGAAGCCCGGAGGCTCAGTCACAAGCAACGGACCAGCACCGCCGTCGTGGAGCGGAGGCTAAAAGAAGGCCCCAAGTCACCAGCCATACGGGCGAGCACTACACGGTACACTCAGGGACGTGGGCTACTTCTACCCGCTTACAGCAAGGTAGCCAGGAAGAGTGCAGACAGACGGGGAGGCCTACAACTCCACCTGGCCAGGGGAACTCCTGCTTGCTCACAGACTGACCAGGCCTCTTATGCTAGCCAGTACTCCCAGGAGGGTCTACCTTATAATCATCAGTAAAGACCCTGAACTGCACTGCAAAGACTCTGAGTCGTTCCTGCTGCGCTCGTGCACCCTCACCCCCATCATCCACACTCACTGCCCTGAGGCTATACTCCTCCCGTGGGGAGTTATCCCATTCTCTGCTGCGCACACAACACCAGCCTCAGCGGTCTGCCTCACAGCGGTGGTACTCCCTGACCGCAATCCACAGGTGGCGCAGTCGGACAATTAACCTCAAAACCTAAGAAAGACTGCCACTGGTTTGACCAGCCTGAGCCACGGGACCGGGTCACCGCCACGGAGACTACAGACCCCAGAGACCCGGCACCGGGTATCCCACACACGTGTACACACGGCCCAGGGGGCGCGTCACATGCAGTACAGCATATTACAAACATAAGTCCCATTATTGGGGAGTGGGTCTCCCATAGTATTTGCTTATGCCTTGCAAGCAAAAGCTGCCAAAAATTAGGACGGAGCAACTTGCAATGCCCCTTACAAGAGCCATGCAGTACAGCATATTACAAACATAAGTCCCATTATTGGGGAGTGGGTCTCCCATAGTATTTGCTTAAGCCTTGCAAGCAAAAGCTGCCAAAAATTAGGACGGAGCAACTTGCAATGCCCCTTACAAGAGCCATGCAGTACAGCATATTACAAACATAAGTCCCATTATTGGGGAGTGGGTCTCCCATAGTATTTGCTTATGCCTTGCAAGCAAAAGCTGCCAAAAATTAGAATGGAGCAACTTGCAATGCCCCTTACAAGAGCCATGCAGTACAGCATATTACAAACATAAGTCCCATTATTGGGGAGTGGGTCTCCCATAGTATTTGCTTATGCTTTCCAAGCAAAAGCTGCCAAAAATTAGGAAGGAGAAACTTGCAATGCCCCTTACAAGAGCCATGCAGTACAGCATATTACAAACATAAGTCCCATTATTGGGGAGTGGGTGTCCCATAGTATTTGCTTATGCCTTGCAAGCAAAAGCTGCCAAAAATTAGAATGGAGCAACTTGCAATGCCCCTTACAAGAGCCATGCAGTACAGCATATTACAAACATAAGTCCCATTATTGGGGAGTGGGTCTCCCATAGTATTTGCTTATGCTTTCCAAGCAAAAGCTGCCAAAAATTAGGAAGGAGAAACTTGCAATGCCCCTTACAAAAGCCATGCAGTACAGCATATTACAAACATAAGTCCCATTATTGGGGAGTGGGTGTCCCATAGTATTTGATTATGCCTTGCAAGCAAAAGCTGCCAAAAATATGGACGGAGGAGCTTGCAATGCTGGCACCCTGGTGGTATAGTGGTGGTGGAGGCTGAGGATAAGGAGAAGAAGATAAAACAGCCGAAACGAGGAAGCGTATACCCATGTGTGGGTGTGAAGCGGTGCATGTGAATACACCTCCCGAAATAACACAGTGGATTTGACTTTATGTTACTCTGCTGTCATTTGGTGGTGATGAGAAGTCTGGCCCAATCCAGCCCTTGTTCATTTTGATAAGGGTCAGCTTGTCAGCATTGTCAGTTGACAGGCGAGTGCGCTTATCAGTTATAATTCCCCCAGCGGCACTAAAAACACGCTCCGATATCACGCTAGCAGCAGGGCAGGCCAGGACCTCCAAGGCGTACAGAGTGAGTTCATTCCAAGTGTCCAGCTTGGATACCCAATAATTAAAAGGCACAGAGGAATCACGGAGGACGCTGGTACGGTCGGCAAGGTACTCCCTCACCATCTTTTGAAACTTTCCACTCCTTGTGAGAGTACTCCGCGCCTCAGGGCCTGTAAGCTGGGCGGGTGTCAGAAAACTGTCCCAGAACGTTGACAGTGTTGCCCTGCCTCTGCTGGATTGGAGTTGCATCTCTCTCGCCTGTACGCCTTGGTTGGGCAATGAACTGTGACCTCTGCCGCTAGCGTGTTCAGATGGGAATTTTTTTAAGAGTTCTGCAGCAAGGGCCTTCTGGTACTGCCCCATTTTTGTAGACCTCTCCACCTCAGGAATAAGAGAGTGAAAGTTCTCCTTGTAGCGGGGGTCTACAAGTGTCACCAACCAGTAATGACTGTCACCCAACATTTTGACAACGCGAGGGTCACGGTTAAGGCAGCGTAACAAAAAGTCAGCCATGTGCCAGACTGGTAACGGGCAAGATTTCCGTGTCCTCACCAAGATGACGACTGACCATGCTCTCCTCCTCCTCCTCTTTCTCCTCCCCCCTGTCCTCAGGCCACCCACGCTGAACCAACTGTATGACACTTGTACAGGTACTACTGTCTACAATGCATGATAGCAGCTCCTATTCTTTCTCCTCCTCCTCCTCCTCCTCCTCTCCCTCATTGTCCCCCAATGCACGTTGGGATGAGATGAGGCTGGGCTGTGTGTAATCGCCCGCTACGGCTTCTTGATCTATCTCATCATACTCTGGCTGCAATGCCTCCTCTTTAATTCTCTGCAGAGAGCGTTGCAAAAGACAGACAAGTGGGATGCTGACACTAATGATGGCGTCATCGCCACTCACCATCTTCGTGGCCTCCTCAAAGTTTGTCAGGATGGTACATATGTCAGACATCCAGGTCCACTCCTGAGGTCTTATGTGTGGAGTCTGACCTGAATATCGACAGCCTTGTTGCAGCTGGTACTCCACAACTGCTCTCTTCTGCTCACAAATCCTTTGCAACATGTGGAGGGTAGAGTTCCAACGTGTGGGGACATCACACACCAGTCGGTGTGCCGGAAGCTGCAAATGCTGCTGCAACACAGCAAGGGCGGCGGAAGCTGTAGCCGACTTGTGAAAATGAGCTGACAGGTGGCGTACTTTCACGAGCAGATCTGGCAACTCGGGGTACGATTTAAAAAACCCATGAACCACGAGGTTAAGCACATGAGCCAGGCATGGTACATGTGTGATCTCACCTCGCCTCAGAGCCGCCACCAGGTTACGGCCATTGTCACACACGACCATGCCGGGATGTAGGTTCAGCGGTCTCAGCCACAGATCTGCCTGCTCTTTCACAGCTGTCCACAACTCACAAGCAGTGTGAGGTTTATCACCTAAGCTTATGAGTTTCAGCACAGCCTGTTGCCGCTTGGCGGAGGCAGTACTGCAATGCTTCCAGCTTGTAACTGATGTGGTGATATCTGAGATGGAGGCTGAACATGAGAAGGAGGAGGAGGATGCGCAGGAGCTGTACACTGTGGGGGCAACTCTGACTGACATAGGGCCCGCAATCCTCGGTGTGGGGAGGATGTGTTCCGTCCCAAGGTCCGACTGGGTCCCGGCTTCCACTATGTTTACCCAGTGTGCTGTCAGAGAGATGTACCGTCCCTGGCCACAAGCACTTGTTCACGTGTCCGTTGTCAGGTGGACTCTCCCAGTAACTGCGTTGTTGAGGGCACGGCAGATGCTTTGGGACACGTGCTTGTGTAGTGCGGGGATGGCACACCTGTCAAAATAGTGTCGGCTGGGGACCGAGTACCGAGGGACGGCCACCGCCATAAGATTGCGGAAGGATTCCGTCTCCACCAGCCTAAAAGGCAGCATTTCCAACGCAAGCAGTCATGAAATGTGCGAATTTAGGACTGTGGCCTGTGGGGCATTAGCTGCGAATTTCCGCTTTCGTTCAAAGGTCTGGGATATGGACAATTGAACGCTGCGGTGGGACGTGGAAGTGGACGTTGATGCTGTTTCTTGAGAAACTGCCATAACAAGTGAAGACTGAGAGGAGGGGGCATCTTTACATGCAGTATGGACAGGGGATTGCCTTGCACACACAACAGGGGGTTCTATTGCATGCACAACAGTGGAAGAAGCAGTGGTGACACCCGCTGACACTGGTTGTGGACCCTGGGTTTCGCCCCACAAAGTCGGGTGCTTTGCTGCCATGTGCCTGATCATGCTGGTGGTGGTCAGGCTGGTAGTTTTGTCACCCCTGCTGATGCTGGCATGGCAAAGGCTCAAAACTGGATAGTACAGCGATTTGACCCATGGAACTGCGAAACCACACTGGGATGTCGGGCCTAAACAAGACTATTTTCAACAGATATATTTTTGCATCACAACAGTCAGGAGACACTACTGTTTTTCTTTACGGAAAAAACTACCAAAAGCTGAATAATAGAGATTTTTTTACCGTGGGATGGCAAAACCACAGTTATTGTTTACTGGGGTACACCACACTTTTTTAAATAGAGATATTTGCGGTTCAACAGTGAGCGACACACTCAAACTGCTTTTTTTTTTAGATACCGAAGGCCCAAAACTGGATAGTACAGCGATTTGACCCATGGAACTGCGAAACCACACTGGGATGTTTGGCCTACACAAGACTATTTTCAACAGATATATTTTTGTGTCACAACAGTCAGGAGACACTACTGTTTTTCTTTACGGAAAATATACCAAAAGCTGAATAATAGAGATTTTTTACCGTGGGATGGCAAAACCACAGTTATTGTTTACTGGGGTATACCAGACTTTTTTAAATATATAGATTTGCGGCTGAACAGTGAGCGACACACTCAAACTGTTTTTTTTTTAGATACAAATGGCCCAAAATGGATAATACAGAGGTTTGAACCGTGGAAGTGCAAAACAACACTTCTGTTTCTCTAGCCTACACCAGACTATTTTCAACAGTTATATTTGTGTCTGAAAAATCAGAGACACGCTTTTTTTGGGGGGGGGGTCACACCAAAAGGTTAATAAGACGGGTATTTGTACAGTGTGAAGGAGGAAAAAAAAAGGAGGATTTAGATGAAAAAAAAAGGATTTTTCCTGGCCCCCGACACCTGGTGCTAAGTCCAGCAATTTCAGCAACAGGAGCACACAGGACTGTAATGCAGCGTTTGTTGGTATAACCACTGTGTCTCCTCTACAGTCTGCCTGCCTGGTATCTGGGATGGATATTAGTCCTGAAAAGGACTGTTTGTTTGTTCTGGCAGCCTTTACAGACCCTACACTAACTATTTCGCAGTTTATATCTCTCCCTAAATCAGCAGCACTGTCCCTACACTGTCTAATCCGGAGCAACTGTGTCCAAGATGGCGGCGCCCGGTTTTAAATACTCGAGGTGACGCTGTGCGGCCAGCCAATCACTGTAATGCCCACAACCAACATGGCTGCAGCATTACAGTTACTGGCTGGCAATCCCTGCATGTTCATTGGCTCTGTAAAGAGCGTCAAACATGCAGGACGGAGACCCGAGCTCCCGCCCGAGTAACCCGGAAATGCTCGGTGCTCGCCGAACATCCCGAGTAGCGTGATGCTCGGGCGAGTACCGAGCAGTGTCGAGCATGTTCGCTCAACACTGGTAAGGATTCATTAAAATCTGCTTCAAATTGAATTTGTAAAAGCTATCTTGGCCCCATTAAGAACAGCCATGATTAGGAAACTGTGATGCTTGTGCAAACTAATTGTACATTATCATTATTTACTACAGACCATGGTCTAAAAATATGTTTTGCTAAGTTTAAAAATGAATTTAATCACATTAAAGGTGAATGGTATATTTATTTTCTCTTCATGGCAAAATTCTTCAGTCTTCACATTTCTAATTCAACATTTTCTTTACGTCAGAATTTACCTTTTAAGACCTATGCTATTCTATAAAGGTATGTGACTGTAGAGCCATAGCTAGCAATTGAACACAGGCACTTTTAAATGCTGACCTCGCTTCCAGACAAATGTAGCGAAGGAGGAACCTGTGTTTTCAACTGAAAGGTGCCTATTATACTTTCACAGTAACAATACTGATGGATCATTTAAAGTGCAGGAATTGACTATAGCCTGCCAAAACTGTACTGAATGTCAGGAGCTTGCAGCTGACAAACATTCTCAGTGGTTGTTTGAGCCATCAAAATGTATTTCACAAACAACACTGCAATTTATCTTCTTAGAAACTACTAGTTTGTCAAACTCTGCGGAGCATCCCAATATATCAGAATATGCAATGATGGAAAGTACAATATTGGTGATTAATACTGTTATCAATCTACTTTACACAATCATTCCTGTACTTTTATGATCATTATAGATTGACATTGATTTGAATCAAAGTCCAATTTATATGATTTGCTTCACCCTACAAATCTCAAGACTCAAAGAGGGGCAAATCCAAAAGAATAGAAACTTAATGTAAGCCAAATATCTTAAAAGCAAACATTTAGTTTAATTGACTTAACGTTATATATCCATCATCAGGGACAGACTTAGCCACTCCATGTGGCAGGTGCTCATGGCACTGAATATTAATTCACCCTTTTACTCCATACAAAGATGTCGCCTTTGCCGAAGGAGCTCCCAGAATATATCCATGGAGCATCTCATGGCCAGTAGACTGAGTTGAGGGAAGAGGTGTCAGTCAGGTCAGAACTAGAGAGACAGGATCAATAACAGAATCAGGCACCAAAAGCATAATCAGGGTATAGATAAGTTAAAGTTTGCACTATAGGGAAAAAGCGCAATCAGAAAGCCTGAGGTCAAATCCAGAAGGGCATTTCAAAGGTTATACTACAGACTAAATGTGGAATACAACCTGGGTTAGTAGATACTGGGTAAATCTTAGATATAAGCCAATTGATTCCATTTGATTCAAATTCGTGTTGAATGTTTGGGAAATTGCTGGAATAATTTGTGATTTGTTTTGAGCGAATCACCAATAATGCTCTCCGCCATTTTATACCATGCAGAAGATTGTATCAGTCAGAGACAGCTCACATGACCTTGTTCATGGCAAGGCAAGCGTCAACATAATGCTTTGTATCTATCACATTAAATGATATAGAAAAGCTAATTAGATGGAACTATCACAGCCTGTATTAAAGCAGAAGCAGGAAACACAGCAGCCGTTTTGGGGAGAATAAGAATAGCAAGAAGTCATCAAAGCACTGAGCTTAGCAATACAGATAGGAAGGGAAAGCCATAAGATAATGAAAATAATGAACAAATTCTACAGATTACGTGTGTCACGGCACATCATCTGTTTATCCTTAGCCATATATATGGAGATGACTTTGACATTACTAAGGCTGTGTTTGCATTAAAGAGCTTGAAAGAGGTTGGATACAGTCCTAGGAGATCTCAGAGTGATTTGCATGATACAAGTCATATAACAACCACAAAAAGGTTTATTTCTCCAATATATACACATATCAGCTTATTCTGAAAAGTTAACTTAAAGCATAAGTACCCTTTCAGACACTTTCAAACACTGTAAGAAGATATGCACTTAAGGAATTGTAGCATAGTCAGATGAGTTTGTAGCATAGTTTCCCACCAGGAGAGAGGTCAGGATATGACAAAGCCAGAAGACAAAGCAAAGATAAATTTATATGATGGGCCAGTTGTCAAAATCAGAAGTAGAGTAAGTTACCAAGAGACAAGCCAAGGAAAAAGATCAAAGTAAAGTTCAGTAATAAATCTAAGATCACAAGGAATGAACCTTAATCAGCAAGCAAAGAATCCAGTAGAGCTTCTCCTGCATGTACCATTAGTAATCTTAAAGTTTCATTAATGTTATTAATAAATGTTTTATGAAATCATAAATATCTACCACAGCTAACTTCCATATTACAGCTACATAACGCATAATGCTAAGTGATATACTGTTCCCTTAATAATCGAAACAACTTCAGAAATATAATACAGCTTTTAATAGAATGTTACACTGTGAAGATGAAATAGTTCCTCTTAGAAATAAAATTTGAAAGTGGGTATCCATTTATAGTTTCCCCTAACATGATGGTGCTTTACAAGTAACCCTATTGCTGTGAGAGTAAAAAGCTATTTTGTTGTAAAAATTCACTTAGCTATTGTAAGCCAACAATGTGTGGGCTTAATGCATCCTCTCCATACACTGAGCATGGAGAACAATGCCAAACTGGCAATATCCCAAGCCGGCTCCTCTATTAACATTTACTGATAGAAATTTCAAGGCAACAAGTACTATTATCTCTTATTGTTTTATAAGACATCTTTAATATGTTCTATGTTCATGGCCTTGAGAAATTAGGCTCATTTAAATAATAACTTTAAGAGTAAGTTAAGAGCATGGTGTTTAATGGCAGCCATGCTTAATGGAAACCAAGTGTAAATAATATAGTGAGTTATTTGACTGTTTGTCACTCCTCTTTTTTAAGTCAGTAATAAAATAGGAAAAAAAACAGTAAAATTCCCTTTTATATCCGTCATCCAAAAGTTCAAAAAGTCTGTCCATCATGTAATTTTGCTCTAGCATGTTATTTTCTAAAGATTCTCTGCCCCTACAAGTTAGTTATATATATTTACTGTATATACAACTTCAATACTAGAGAATCCAGCTGTTAGGAACTGTGGTTCTGTGCTCTCATCTGGGAATGAATCTGGTCTGGTGCTACGCTATTCCGGTCGCAGGCGCCACCATTGCCCTGACCCAGGAGGCGGAGCTATTTTGCGTGCAGGGAAACCGCCCCAATCTTATGGAGCATCACGTTTTGGTGTTATAGGATGTTTGAGGACAATAGACGCCATGTCTCTCATTGAGTTCCCCCACTGCCAGTCAAAGCAGGACGATGCTGTGTCTGGCACTAGGCAATGGTGGGATTATGTCCATTCTGTTGTAATAGCTAGCAAGGAGTGGCTGTCTGGGGATGATTGGGAGATACTCAACACCTGATCATTAGGTGGACTTTTTAACCCTGCTCCCTGCCCAGTCATGTGCTGTTTATTGCTGTTCCTATGTGCTGTAGTTTTGAGTGGTGCCACCAGTGTGTTGCTACCTTTTCAGGGATTTTCTAATTTTATCTTCTTGTTACACTTACTGGGGTTCATGCAGAGGTACTCACCTGGTTCTTGACTAGGCACTGGCCGTCTCACAACACGTTAGCTGTCTGGCCACAGTGGGCTTTGGAGGGCCCCTGCCAAAGCCCCCTTTCTATTTACTGGGAGATGGGTGAAGAGCAGCTTGCACCAAATGCGTCTGTGGCTGCGCCTTTGCTGGTTTGCTGCCAGTCTTTCTAGGTCTCTCTGCTCTCTGCTTAGGGCATAACACCAACTCTTTTAATGCAAGATTCAAGTGTCTTGATAGTTTTTAAATTTCATTATACCCTGCACAGATTCAAGACACCTTGTGCCAGATGCAGCAAAACAGCCCCAAAACATAACCATGTCTCCTTCATGTTTCACAGTTGGAAGAAGGTTCTTTGCTTTGTATGCTACATTTTTGCATCTGTGAACAAAGAGCTGATGTGACTTGCCTGAAAGCTCCAGAGTGTTTTTAAAATTGTGTATATATACTACAGATGGGCTTCCAAATGGAGACCACCTGAAAAATGGTCAGGTAACTTTTTTGAGCCACTTCATGGCTTTTGAAACCTGAAACGGCTAAAAGAAGCTTAAAAAGACGGAACACTTGTGAAGCAAATCATTTTGACATTGCTGTGCATATGTTCATTATATTTGCCTTTTTTAGCACTTTTTAGATGGGTTAAAGGCTCATACCACCTGAAAAATATGTTTTGTTATTTATAATTTTAGATACCAGTACTGGGGAACATTCTGGGAATGTTTTATATTTGCCCATATATTGCTTTCAAATTGGCATTCAGAAATTCAGTTTGAATAGATAAAAGAAAAAAACAAGTCTTTAATATTTGTCTTTGTTCACATTTTTTGAAGACAAGGATTGTAAAACTTTACATTAAGACTACTTAATAAAAATACAATGTATTTTTCACCAGAATTTTCCTTTAAATAGAAGCTAATAATGAAATATCTAATTTAACTATTCATCTTACCAACAATTGAAACATTTACATAAAATATCTGGGTGGACATGGACTTTGATTTTTGATGTATTATTTTACTATTCATTGACAGTGACATTCAATAGAGCACCTCCTCCCTAACAAGTGACACAATAACGCCTTCTGAAATTAGACATCACAGTTTTGTCCAAAGCTTTTTATTCATGCATATTGCTCAGGACATTATTAAATTCAGGGATGATAAGGCTTAGCAAAATGACACAGTCCAGTAATTGACTGGCTGGTTTTCTAATGTCATAACATGACTAATGGAAGCTTCAGTTTGGCTGGTTAGCGCAGTGGAAATCTGCTGTCAGCACAACCTCTAATTGGAGATCACCTTTACCAACTTCACCAATTTCATAAATATTCAGCTGAACAATTCAGGCATAAAGTGTACGAGTTGACTAATTTGCTCCCCGCTTGACATTCATTGTCAAGGACATAGCGATGACACTCCACCAGTCCTCGGCTCCAGTAACTGTACACAAAGAGGACAATGCATTACAAGAGTGAAATTGTAACTGCCACCAACCTTTCCACCATCCAGAAAATAAACCTAGAATGACAAATCAGCTAAAATAGGCATTTTAGTACAGCCGACAGAAAAGGATCTCGCTGGATTTTAGTCTATTCTATATATATGTTTACATTGTATCTCTAGTGAAATTCTAATTCCTTTATATGTTTTATATGAATATGATCAGATGCAATTAATATAACTAATAAAATGGCAGCAACAGAGAATTTGAGTTCCTTTTTGCCTCAAGAATCAGCTAACAATAGGCTAGTGCATGTTAGGCTATATTGGTGTCTAAGGGGTAACATATCTCCTTGTACCCCTTGGACAACCATCAAGTGTCTCTCTTGTAGCCAAATCAAAACTCTTGCTTTACACTGAAGAGGTACAAACACATGAGTCTGCAAATAGAGTGTCAGGTTTGACTTTTATCCTAAATCATGTGGAAAGGCTCACTAGAGGGTTGATATTTACTTTTAGGATTGCTACTTCTAAGGCAAGAGTCAGACAGCATTTTAACTCAGACGAGGATTGCAACGCAATGCTAGGACTGTCCATCGGCTCCCCTGACCCAAGCATGACAGCATGTTTTCCTATGCAGCTGTCAAGCTCAGGTCGGTAGAGACAACGGCCAGTCCGAGCATTGCGGTACGATCCTCATCCGAGTTATACGGCTGTCTGACTCTTCACTAATAGGTGGCACAAGAGTACAAGTTATCCTCTTCTCTGAAAGGCTACATTTGTACAACCCTATGTTCAATCAGAGAGCAGTCAGTTATAAAAAGTGAAGCACTCAGACCAATGTCTGCGTTATAAATATTGAAGCATGCACTATTCTGTTCCATATTTTGCATGAGACTCACTTATTCAAGCCTATGGGTGGGGGGGGGGCGAAAAAAAATTGAATCGGGAGAGGGAGGGATCCAACTGCTGGGACCTACACTGCCAGACCTGGGCACTTTTATCCTTGTTAGAATGGAGTGACAATGCGCATGCTCAACCACCACTAATTTTATTGCTTATGTGACTGTCCTTCATTGTGCCCAGTTTTCTCCACCAGCCCCATAGAGAATAAATGGAGCATAAATTGGAATAACACCTTTACATTTTCTGCGTCCTATTCCTGGTGTCAGTTATTATATTTTTTTTACTATCAGGTATTCTGGATTGCTCTTCTGTGTTCTGATTTTGTTATTGTCAGACCGTTCTTCTGAATTAATTCTTAGACTTTGAATTCCAGCTTTGGTTTGGCCTTCAGGGTGTTTGACTGACCATTTCCTTAATTGTTTTGCCTTTCTCTCTTGGATTTTGACCTGGCTTTGCCTTTGGACTCAGATTCTGTTTTTCTCTGGTTGTGACCAGCCCAAGTTTGTTTGGTATCTGTTTACTCTCGCTCCACCAGTGGGTGATGACTCTGAAGTGCAACCTTGTGCATAGACCCCTGTTTAGGGCTAGAATGATGAACACATCAATGGAGGTCTTTGAATTCTTCTAAACAGAATGGCCTTTGTAAAACTTAACTGTCGAAGCCTGATTTGGGCTGACATTACACTACGGAATTGAAAATTGTAGTTATACATATGTTAAACATGTGGGTGAGATTTTAAAAATTGGGTTTCCTTGCCTGGTACTGCTGGAGATTTTACCTGTGTAAATTTCTTAACAGGACATTAAATGTGCAATAATTACATTAAAGCATATTGACTATAAAAAGAAGCAATTCTCCTCTATTAGCCAATGCAGAAAATAATCTTAAACAATGCCACTTTGAAGGACCTTTTGCTTGGACATCATGGGTTAAAATCCCGCCACAGACAACATCTGCAAGGAGTTTGTATGTTATCCCCTTGTTTTGTGTAGGTTTCTTCCAGGTACTACGGTTTCATCCCACACTCCAAAGACATACTGATAGGGGATTTAGATTATGAGCCCCAATGGGGACAGTGATGATGATGTCCGTAAAGTATTGTGGAATTTATTGGTGCTATATAAGTGAGTAAAATTAATAAAATGTAGCAAATGCCTTTGTGTAGTCAATGGCAAAATCCCACAGCAACACAACATCAAATAATTGAGTTCACTGTTAGAAGCCGTAATTAAAAAAAAAAAAAAGAACAAAAATTTACATCTTATAAAATAATGATGTACAGATAATAATTTTCTGGACAATCCTTTTACAATCTTGTTCAGATATTTATATGATTACTCCTTTGGGAGATGAAAATAACTATTTTCTAAGAAGTAACCCGTCCTTGTTCATTGCATGGGTAGTAATAGCACTGGTGCCACTCGGGAGGTAGCGCCAGATCTGCATGCTCTTGTGTTACATAGAGATGAAGGGCTGGAGGTGCATATTTATATGCCCTTCCAATACTTTCAAGTGCAGCTGCCAAGGAGAGGTAAAGGGCTACTGGGACTCAACTCTGGATCATGAATTAACATTAAAGTATAGGGATTTTTTTAATTTTAATGTAGCTATTTTATATACATTCTGGAAATAGAATAGCAAGTTTTTAGCTGCTTTTTACTCTTTAAGTATGGCATTTAACATGATAATATAAAAATACAGGTTGTAATTATTCATCTGTTATCACAAAATTGACTTTGCTATCGCTTGAGAAATGATCTGTCTTTGCATTAAATATCTCACAAACCCATTTTGGATAGAATTTATTCACTAAACTGGAAGGGAGTTCCTGAGATTCCTTTTCGTATGTCAGGTATAGTCTAAATATGTCATTTATATGCCCTTTCTGGTTACAGAGCACCTACTGAATAAGCCGACTGTTCCTGTTTGATACAGGGGCGTTGCTTTATCTGTGCAATGGTGCAGAAAATCAATATGAATGAGACAGGGCAGCCAAGGCAGGATAGATGTGTGAGGCGAATACTGTGCTATATTTAAAGGCATAGCGTTATCTAACAGTTCAAGTGCATTGCTTGTTCTTACAATTTATTACAATATGGTTTATTACTAATGGGCAGTACGTGCACATAGGGTACACATGTGACATTTAGTCAATTCATACAGCACGAAAATGACTTTATCCCTACAATATATTTATAAGCATTTTGTAGAGTAAAAGCTTATAAGGAGATGCAACGTGAAGACAGTCATCGCTGTTGTGTCTTGGTCTGAGCTTTGCAAGAGCTTACAGCTAACTAGGGGTGCATTTACACCGCATGATGTGCAATGTTAAATGACCGCCAACCGGCAACATGTTTACCAGTCAGCAGTCTAATGATAGCCTGTTTACACAGAGAGACTATGCTTCACGTGCACACAGAATGGTCTGTAATAGCTTCTTCAGTATATATAAGCTGCCATTGTTCTCAGCAGTTCAGGTCCTTTTTACACAGGATGCATTGCCAAAAATGATGATCTTATGTTATGCTCATTCGCAAGGTTCTTGCTAGACTACATGATTATCATGAATGTTCCAAGGAACATCAATTCATGATAATTGTGCATTGTAAGTGTAAGGATATGGACATACTGCCCACGTTTTATTATTACAATGTCCTATGTAATGTGAACTGTAATGTGTACTGTGAATTGTGCTTTGTGTTAATGTTAGTAATATGTGTAGTTTGACTATAGGGATAGTTAGAGTGAATGTTTGAGACTAGACCAGAGTGGGAGTGGCTGAGTTACAGGGAAAGTGATAATTTCCTGTCAGAGAATCAGATACGGCCTGGAGTGCTTAGTCAGTGGACCAAAATGTCTAATGTGAGTAGTGCCACATTCTGGGATGACTGTAAGTGAGATGAAACCAAAGAAAAGGGATAGCGAGATTTAGAGCAAAAGTGACTAAGAGACAGAGTGACCTCCTGGAGATGGTTCCTGGGAGAGGATGCCTAGCCACGAGACCCTGAGCTTACAACGCTGTAAGATAACAGGCCTGAAGCAGGACTGAGTATGTGGGATGAGTAAAGTGTCCTGGGTGGTAGTTCCAGAGCATCAGCATTACCTGAAAGAGCACATGGAACTGCAGAGCAAGTATATGGAACTTGTTAATCAGGACTGTAGTGTTAAAACTGGGTTGCGGTCAAGTAGTATGAAATAGAGGCTATAGCATTATTGACTACAACGGAAAGAAACTGTGTGGAAAATGCTTTGAGCTGCAAAGGAAAAGTTCATAAGACTGTGTACCCGCTATCCCTTATATAAAAATTAGCAAGTTGCCGTTCAGTAAAGAGCTTATTTTTGAATGGTGGTCTCCCTCATTGAATTGTGAAACATCTGGTCCTGACGAACCTACAACTAGTGTTGAGCCACCCCCGTAGTGTTCGAGTTCGGTTCGGTTCGTCGAACACCCGTGTGTTCGCCGAACTGTTCGTCGAACTGTTCGTCGAACACCTTCGAACACCGTTAAAACCAATGGCAGGCAAACAAAAACACATAGAAACACATAGAAAACACCTTCAAACGTGTCCAAAAGCTGACAAACTGCTCAGAAGACACAACTAACACATGGAAAAGTGACAAGTACATATAGTCATGAGAAAAGAAAAGAGGTGGAGGAGTAAAAGGAGGGGGAGACACAGATATAGGCATGTCATGCCCTTCTAAAATCCAAAAAGTGAGAAGCCGACACGTTCAGTCCGCTCCTGCCCGTGCCACCTCCGTGTCGCCGGGTTTGTGCCAGAGCCGCGGTGAACCCTGACGGCCAGCCCCCCTCTCCCAATACTGGTGCCTGTCCGCTGGTGGGTCGAGCGAGCCCCCCTGTGGTGGAGGCAGCTCTAAGCTTTTTAATTTAAATTGTCTCTCTAATTTGAATGAATACACTTTAAATCCATTTACAAGGATCAATTGGAGGGCAAGTCTCATGCCAGCAGCCGCGTAATTCCAGCTCCAGTAGCGTCCACTAAAGCTGCTGCAGTTAAAAAGCTTTTATAAGGATCGAGCTCGGCTGTCCACCGCAAGGCATCCTACTGCCAGTCCCAGCCCCTATGCCTTGGGGTGCCTCCTGATGCTCTTCAATGAGTATCCCGTGGTCCCGAAGCATTTCCTTTGAAAAAATTAAGTGTCCAAACTACAGGTGGTGTAGCTTGCTTAACAGCCGGGATAATCTGCTGACTAGCAGACACTGCTACTAGGCACAAAGTATTTCTTGGGCTAGATGCAGTTAAAAATTTGTAATTAGATACTCTCATTGGATGCTGAGAAAGCATTCCATAGAGTCTCCTGGCACGCCATATATGATTCTCTTAAAAAGCTTGGGGTAGGGGTCTAGGGGACCCTTTATAGCCAAAATCACGGGCCTGTATCGCAATACGTCACCTAGGCTGAAGATAAATGGAACTGTAGCACCCTGAGGGCTCGGTTGCTACAGAGGTATTGCACCTCACCCAGAGGTGTGATATCTCACTCTCAGGTAAGGATGGAGTGTGGATCAGGACCCGACACCTGCATGCATTACACCACATTGCCGTGGGGCAGGGCGACCAATATGCCCCTGAGATGGGCACGACAGTCCCTGTCCCTGGCTGGAGTGGGGGGAGGGAACACTGAGGAAGGGCAACCCTGTAGTGCAGGAACAGGGAGGAAGCAGTTCCTGGGTGCATTGAGAAGGGAGTATAAAAGGTGGGCACCATCTTTGTTCAGTGCAGAGAAGTCTGAGCAGAAGTGGCAGGGAGCAGGGGCTCTGCATGAGCTCTGCTCCGGAGGCGGGCCTAGTAACAGAGGCCCAGGCCTGGAAGAGGGAGAAGAAAGGAAGAGGAGCGGAGAAGGCTCCAGGAACGAGGAACGAAGGGATCCCAGGGGTGCGGACGGGCGAGTCGCCACCGCAAGCCCGAATCCACCTGCATGGAGGGGTCAGGCCAAAGGGGGAGACCGGTCCCCGAAACTAGTGGAGGCAGGAAACGACCCTCAGCTAGAAACCGGAGGCTGTGACATTTTATGTGGCGCAGCCCCTCGCTACACCCACTAGGAGGGCAGCACATAGGGTCAGGGAAACTGGCGCCAAGTTTACCAAGAAGAGGCCCGAGGCAGCCGGACAGAAGGGTTGGTAAGAAAGGCCAGACAAAGGACACACAAAGGGGGTCCTGTGAAGCGCTCCAAAGTTATCTGGGAGTTGTCTGAGCCCCTCACCTGGTGAGCACAGTACGACGTGGGCAGCCGTTACCTGCAGACGTGGTCTGGATAATAAGAACTGTGAGTAAAGGCCCTGGACTGCATCACTGACTCCGTGTCGTTACTGCTGCTGCCCTGCACCATCACCCCCATCCTCCGCATACACTGCCCTGAGGCTATACTCCTCCCGTGGGGAGTTATGCTACGCTCTGCTGCACCCACAACACCTGCCTCAGCGGTCTGCCCTGCAGCGGCGGTTCACTCTGACCGCAATCCACGGGTGGCGTAGTCGGACATTTAAACATCAAAACCACATAAATAGTTCCGCCACTGGTTTGACCACCCTGAGCCACGGAACCGGGTCACCGCCACAAAGACTACAACCACCAGCATCCACCAAAAAGGGTCCGGCTCCGGGTGTCCCAAGGCCCAGGGGGTGCATCAGAACATTTACATCACCTTTCACAATCACCAATGGGACAAGGCAGGGATGTCCTCTGTCCCCTCTCTTATACATCCTAGTGACGGAGCACCTGCTCTCATCAATTCGCCATAACCCCAATATTAGGTGGATTGAAGTGGGAGGCACCGAGTACAAGTGCTCTCTATTTGCTGATGATGTCCTAGTATATATCACTCAATCACATATATCCATCCATGCTGTTATGGCTGAAATAGATCACTTTGTTACATGGTCAAATTTTAAAATCAATGCAGCGAAGTCTGAGGCCCTCGATGTCTCCCTCCCCAAATCCATATAGGATTCCATCCAGTCCAACTTTCCCTTTGCCTGGCCCTCACAGGGTATCAAATACTTAGGAATTCCTATTCATAGAGACCTCTCCCATCTATGTTATCTTAATTTTGGGCCCTTTATTGAACAACTGCATACAGACCACGGTTGGCAAGTTAGAACTGTAAGATTCACTAAGTGAACCACTGGTGTTTTGTGGAAAAGCACATGTACATTGTGTTCCAAATTATTATGCAAAAAGTGTTTAGGAGTGATAAGGGAAGAATTTGTTTGTTTGTCAGTTAAACTCATTGATGGTGATGTGTGTCAGGGCTCTTTATATCACTGTAAGCAATTGCAGACACCTGTGCTAATTAGATTGGCAGGTGTGTCCAATGAAAGGCAGGACTACTTAAGAAGGCTGTCTCACATTATTAAGCAGCCTACATTTTCTGCCAAAATGGGAAAGAAAAAGGATGTGTCGGCTGCTGAGAAGCAACAAATTGTGGAGTGTTTAGGTCAAGGCATGACTACAATCAACATTGAGCGATGATCAGGATGAAGTGTCTTGGCAATCAAGAAGTATGTAGCTGATTCACAGTACACACGTGTGCGTGCTAATAAGGGCAAATTGAGGACTCTTTCCTACAGGCAATTACGTCAGGTTAAAAGAGCAGCGGCAAAAAAGCCTTGACATAGCAGCAGACAAGTTTTTGAAGCTGCTGGTGCCTCCAACGTTCCCCGAACAACAAGATGCAGGGTCCTTCAGAGGTTTGCAGCTGTGCATATGCCATCCTGTCGACCTCCTCTATCCACTTCACACAAGCAGAAACGACTCCAGTGGGCCAAACATTACATGAAGACTGATTTCAAAACTGTTTTGTTCACGGATGAGTGCCGTGCAGCGCTCGATGGTCCAGATGGATGGAGTGGAGGATGGCTGGTTGATGGACACCCCACGCAAACACGGCTACAGCGCCAACAAGGAGGAGGTGGAGTAATGCTTTGGGCTGGAATCATGGGGAGAGATATTGTCGGCCCCTTTAGGATCCCTGAAGGCGCTAAAGATGAACTCCATAATGTATGTGGATTTTCTCAAACAGCACTTCCTGCCATGGTTCAAGAAGAAGAACCATGTATTTCACAGCAAGATTATTTTTTTGCATGAAAATGCACCATCTCATGCTGCACATAAAACATCTGCATCTCTGGCTGATATGGGCATAAAAGGGGACAAACTTATGGTGTGACCCCCATGCTCCCCTGACCTCTACCCCATTCAGAACCTCTGGAGCATCATCAAAAAGAGTGTCTGTGATGGCGGGAGGCAGTTCACATCTAAGCAACAGCTCTGGGAGGGTATTCTGTCCTCATGCAAAACAATTGAAGCAGAAACCATCCAAAACCTGACAAATTCAATGGACGAGAGAGTTCAGAAGCTCCTTTCAAACAAGGGGTCCTTTGTGAAAATGTAACATCACCTAGAATAAAGTTTTGAGTTGAAAACTGTTTGATTTCAGTTTCTAATAACCTGCTAATGCTTATAATTTCAAAAATGACCATTTTTTTGGTCTTTATTAAAATTTAAAGGTTGATCGAAAAGTTTGGGGGATCTAAGAGTGTGGCAACCCAGTAGTCATGATTAGAGATGAGCGGTGTTCGACTAGAACTGTTCGCCAATCTCAAATTCGAGCTGTTTTGGGCGGTGTTCGAGTTGTTCGACGAACCCGAACGATTTGCAAAAAATTCGGCTGTTCGAGGTTATGTTCGATAACTGTTCGTGCACCAAAAGCTTGTCCTGCATGTCTGGCGCTATTTAGAGCACCAATCATGCAGGGATTGTCTGCCACTCACTGTAATGCCACAGCCATGGTGGTTGTGGCATTACAGTGATTGCCCAAATCGATGGGAACAGTGCCAACAGTGAAACATGAAAAGCCGGCAATTCAGCAGCGGCATACACCTGTACCCGACAATTTAGAACCGAAAGAATAGAGCTTCACACATAGATTAGATAGATATAAACATGTCAGCCACATATATACGAAGTACAGTGAAAGTGCTGCTTACTGTACTTGTCATTTAGCGTAAAGGATTTATCAAAAAAAATAATAGTGTTTTCATGCACCGTCTCTTTAAAAAAGCCGGCCGGCAATTCAGCATCTGTACCCGACAATTTAGAACAGAAAGATAGAGCATCACACATAGATTAGATAGATAGAAACATGTCAGTCACATTTATAATAAGTACAGTGATAGTGTTGATTACTGTACTTGTCATTTAGTATTAAAATAAAGGATTTATTATTAAAAAAATTGGCGTGGGGTTCCCCTTAATTTTAGGCTCTAGCGGAGGTTAAGCAGACGGCTGGGGCAGATGTTTGAAGCCTGGGAAGGGGGTAATACCCACGGAGCTTCCCAGGCTACTAATATCAGCCCCCAGCTGAATACATAGCCTTTACTAGCTATTAAAATGGGGGACCCCCCCAAAAAAATGACGTGGGGTCCCCCCTAATTTAATAGCTAGCAAAGGCTAGGCAGACAGCTGGGGGCTGATATTAATAGCCCAGGAAGGGAGCCATGAATATTGGCCCCCTCCCAGGCTAGAAACACCAGCCGTCAGCCGCCCCAGAAATGGCGCATTCATAGGATGCGCCAATTCTGGCACTTAGACTCGCTCTTCCACGCTGCCCTGGTGCGGTGGCAGGGGGTAATAGGGTTGGGGTTGATGTCAGCTTATAATGCCAGCTGACATCAAGCCCAGGTTAGTAATGGAGAGGCGTCTATAAGACACCCCCATTACTAACCCCATAGTCAAAGTTAAAAAAAACACAAACACCCAGAATAAAGTCCTTTAATTGAAATAAAGACACAATCCTTTATTGTTCTAAATTAAACCATACTTACCGTCACGCCCATTCCAGCTGAAGCCAACGATCTCCTGCAATAAAAGAAAAATAATAAAGCAACCTCATCCTTACCTTTCCATGGTTCCCACGACAGCTTCAGCTCTGCTACATCGAGATGACAGGCTGGACCGCAGCAGAACGCTGCCATCCAGCCTCTCATCCCGCAGACACTGAGAAGCGCAGGCTTGCTTGCGCTGCTCAGCGTCTCTCTGTGACGACATCCAGATGAGCCGAGTTCATGTCCAATGAACTCGGCTCACCTCATGCACGTCACTGACAGCGTGGGAAAATTCTCACGCTGAAGCGGTGAGTGCAGGAGAATTCTCCCACGCTGTCAGTGACGTGCATAAGGTGAGCTCATGTCCAATGAACTCAGCTCACCTCCTGCACGTCACTGACAGCGTGGGAGAATTCTCCTGCACTCAGCGCTTCAGCGTGAGAATTCTCCCACGCTGAAGCGCTGAGTGCAGGAGAATTTTCCCACGCTGTCAGTGACGTGCATAAGGTGAGCTCATGTCCAATGAACTCAGCTCACCTCCTGCACGTCACTGACAGCGTGGGAGAATTCTCCTGCACTCAGCGCTTCAGTGTGAGAATTCTCCCACGCTGAAGCGCTGAGTGCAGGAGAATTTTCCCACGCTGTCAGTGACGTGCATGAGGTGAGCCGAGTTCATTGGACATTAACTCGGCTCATCTGGATGCCCTCACAGAGAGACACTGTGGAGCGCAAACAAGCCTGCGCTTCTCAGTGTCTGCGGGATGACAGGCTGGATGGCAGCGTTCTGCTGCGGTCCAGCCTGTCATCTCGATGTAGCAGAGCTGAAGCTGTCATGGGAACCATGCAAAGGTAAGGATGATGTTGCTTTATTATTTTTCTTTTATTTCAGGAGATCGTTGGCTTCAGCTGGAATGGGCGTGATGGTAAGTATGGTTTAATTTAGAACAATAAAGAATTGTGTGTTTATTTCAATTAAAGGACTTTTTTCTGGGTGTTGTGTTTTTTTTAAATACTTTACTAGAAATTCATGGTGGTCATGTCTAATATTGGCGTGACCCCATGAATTTCGGGCTTAGGGCCAGCTGATAATGCCAAGCTGGCCCTAACCCCTTTATTACCCAGTGAGCCACCGCATCAGGGCCCTGGATGAGTTGGGTACAGCGCCAGAAGATGGCGCTTCTATGAACGCGTCATTTTCCGGGGTGGCTGCGGACTGCAATTTGCAGCGGGGGTGGCCCAGAAAGCTTGGGCCTCCCTGCGCTGCGGATTCCAGCCCCCAGCTGCCTAGTTGTACCTGGCTGGACACAAAAACAGGGCGAAGCCCCACGTCAATTTTCTTTAAATTATTTCATGAAATAATTAAGAAAAAAAGGGCTTCCCTATATTGTTGTGTCCGGCCAGGTACAAATAGGCAGCTGGTGGTTGGGGGCAGCCCGTTCCTGCCTGCTGTACCTGGCTGGACACAAATATAGTGCGAAGCCCCACGTCAATTTTTTTTAAATTATTTCATGAATTTCCTGAAATAATTTAAAAAAATTGAAGTGGGGCTTCGCACTATATTTGTGTCCAGCCAGGTACAGCAGGCAGGAACGGGCTGCCCCCAACCACCAGCTGCCTATTTGTACCTGGCCGGACACAACAAAATAGGGAAGCCCTTTTTTTCTTAATTATTTCATGAATTTCATGAAATAATTAAAAAAAATTGAAGTGGGGCTTCGCACTATATTTGTGTCCAGCCAGGTACAGCAGGCAGGAACGGGCTGCCCCCAACCACCAGCTGCCTATTTGTACCTGGCCGGACACAACAATATAGGGAAGGCCTTTTTTTCTTAATTATTTCATGAATTTCATGAAATAATTAAAAAAAAAGTACGTGGGGCTTCGCCCTATTTTTGTGTCCAGCCAGGTACAACTAGGCAGCTGGGGGCTGGAATCTGCAGCGCAGGGAGGCCCAAGCTTTCTGGGCCCCCCCCCGCTACAAATTGCAGTCCGCAGCCACCCCGGAAAATGGCGCGTTCATAGAAGCGCCATCTTCTGGCGCTGTACCCAACTCATCCAGGGCCCTGGTGCGGTGGCTCACTGGGTAATAAAGGGGTTAGGGCCAGCTTGGTATTATCAGCTGGCCCCAAGCCCAAAATTCATGGGGTCACGCCAGTATTAGACATGACCGCCATGAATTTCTAGTAAAGTATTTAAAAAAAACACAACACCCAGAATAAAGTCCTTTAATTGAAATAAAGACACAATTCTTTATTGTTCTAAATTAAACCATACTTACCATCACACCCATTCCAGCTGAAGCCAACGATCTCCTGCAATAAAAGAAAAATAATAAACCAACCTCATCCTTACCTTTCCATGGTTCCCACGACAGCTTCAGCTCTGCTACATCGAGATGACTGGCTGGACCGCAGCAGAACGCTGCCATCCAGTCTGTCATCCCGCAGACACTGAGAAGCGCAGGCATGCTTGCGCTCCTCACTCTCTCGCTGTGACGGCATCCAGATGAGCCGAGGTCATGTCCAATGAACTCGGCTCACCTCATGCACGTCACTGACAGCGTGGGAAAATTCTCACGCTGAAGTGCTGAGTGCAGGAGAATTCTCCCACGCTGTCAGTGATGTGCATGAGGTGAGCTCATGTCCAATGAACTCAGCTCACCTCCTGCACGTCACTGACAGCGTGGGAAAATTCTCCTGCAATCAGCGCTTCAGCGTGAGAATTTTCCCACGCTGTCAGTGACGTGCATGAGGTGAGCCGAGTTCATTGGACATGAACTCGGCTCATCTGGATGTCGTCACAGAGAGACGCTGAGCAGCGCAAGCAAGCCTGCGCTTCTCAGTGTCTGCGGGATGACAGGCTGGATGGCAGCGTTCTGCTGCGGTCCAGCCTGTCATCTCGATGTAGCAGAGCTGAAGCTATCGTGGGAACCATGGAAAGGTAAGGATGAGGTTGCTTTATTATTTTTCTTTTATTGCAGGAGATCGTTGGCTTCAGCTGGAATGGGCGTGATGGTAAGTATGGTTTAATTTAGAACAATAAAGGATTGTGTCTTTATTTCAATTAAAGGACTTTATTCTGGGTGTTTGTGTTTTTTTTAACTTTGACTATGGGGTTAGTAATGGGGGTGTCTTATAGACGCCTCTCCATTACTAACCTGGGCTTGATGTCAGCTGGCATTATAAGCTGACATCAACCCCAACCCTATTACCCCCTGCCACCGCACCAGGGCAGCGTGGAAGAGCGAGGCTAAGTGCCAGAATTGGCGCATCCTATGAATGCGCCATTTCTGGGGCGGCTGACGGCTGGTGTTTCTAGCCTGGGAGGGGGCCAATATTCATGGCTCCCTTCCTGGGCTATTAATATCAGCCCCCAGCTGTCTGCCTAGCCTTTGCTAGCTATTACATTAGGGGGGACCCCACGTCATTTTTTTGGGGGGTCCCCCATTTTAATAGCTAGTAAAGGCTATGTATTCAGCTGGGGGCTGATATTAGTAGCCTGGGAAGCTCCGTGGGTATTACCCCCTTCCCAGGCTTCAAACATCTGCCCCAGCCGTCTGCTTAACCTCCGCTAGAGCCTAAAATTAAGGGGAACCCCACGCCAATTTTTTTAATAATAAATCCTTTATTTTAATACTAAATGACAAGTACAGTAACCAACACTATCACTGTACTTCATATATATGTGACTGACATGTTTCTATCTATCCAATCTATGTGTGATGCTCTATCTTTCTGTTCTAAATTGTCGGGTACCGCTGCTGAATTGCCGGCCGGCTTTTTTAAAGAGACAGTGCATGAAAACACTATTATTTTTTTAAATAAATCCTTTACACTAAATGACAAGTACAGTAAGCAACACTATCACTGTACTTATTATATATGTGACTGACATGTTTCTATCTATCTAATCTATGTGTGAAGCTCTATTCTGTCTGTTATAAATTGTCGGGTACAGATGCTGAATTGCCGGCCGGCTTTTTTAAAGAGACGGTGCATGAAAACACTAATATTTTTTTTAATAAATCCTTTACACTAAATGACAAGTGCAGTAACCAACACTGTCACTGTGCTTCTTATATGTGTGACTGACATGTTTCTATCTATCTAATCTATGTGTGATGCTCTATTCCTTCTTGTCTAAATTGTCGGGTACCGGTGTATGCCGCTGCTGAATTTGCCGGCCGGCTTTTTTAAAGAGAGTGTCTTCTGAGCAGTTTGTCAGCTTTTGGACACCTTTGCAGGTGTTTTCTATGTGTTTCTATGTGTTTTTGTTTGCCTGCCATTGGTTTTAACGGTGTTCGACGGTGTTCTAAGGTGTTCGACGAACAGTTCCTCGAACATCCCGGTGTTCGACGAACCGAACCGAACCCGAACACTACGGGGGTGGCTCAACACTAGTCATGATTACTTCGAATTCTGACAATATGAGGGTCATGTTGCAGGTAGTGCAGCAAGAAGGCACTTATGTGTCATGCGCATCTCGGAGCCCCAAAATTATTTTCCGGGCTAGATGCAGCTAAAAATTATTATTAATTTTAAATCTGGTGGAGCTTAGTATAGATGGGCTAATAGGATCAGTGCTGCACACTGCTACAAAGCCCAAATTATTTTCCAGTCAAGATACAGATAAACATGATTTGTAATTTGAAAGCTTAAAACGGTTGGTAGGGTGATTTTAACCAATCATCAAGCTTTTACTCTCCCCAGGATGACACAGGGGTAGAAAAGTCGTTTCGGATCCATGATTTGTTCATCTTTATGAACGTGAGTCTGTCTACATTATCAGTGGAGAGCCGCGTGCGCTTATCTGTCAGCACACCACCAGCAGCGCTGAACACATGTTCAGACAGAACGCTGGCTGCGGGGCATGACAAGATCTCCAAGGCGTAAGTGGCTAGCTCCGGCCATTTATCCAGATTGGAAGCCCAAAAAGAGCAAGGGTCCAGTGACACAGTCATGGCTTCAATGTTTACTTGGAGATACTCCTGTACCATCGTCTCTAGGCGTTGACTATGTGTCAGACTTCTTGTCTCCTGTGGCCTTGCAAAGGATGGGCTAAAAAAGTGGTGAAATGATTCCGCAAAATTGATGTTACCAGCAGATACTGTGGTTCTGTTACGGTTTGAGTGCTGAACACTTGACGGTCCCACGGTTGGCAAGATGGAACTGTGAGATTCACTACGTGCACCACTGGTGTTTTGTGGAAAAGCACATGTAAGATTCTGCAACAGTCTCTGCTGATACTCCTGCATGCGTGCATCCCTTTCTATGGCAGTAATAATTTCTGCAAATTTACTTTTGTACCGGGGATCTAACAGTGTGGCAACCCAGTAGTCAGGATTATTTCTAATTCTCACAATTCGAGGGTCATGTTGCAGGTAGTGCAGCAAGAAGGCACTCATGTGTGTTGCGCATCCAGGAGCACCAAGTCCCTGTTGTGTTGGTGGCGAGGTAACAATCATGCTTCCTTCCTCTGTCCTCTCCCCCCAACCTCGCACAACAGAAATGTGATCAAGGTCTCCCTCATCTGATGAGTCTTCCATCAGTTCGTCCTCCACTTCTTCCTGGGCTCCTGCACCTTCCTCACTAGTTTGGCTGCTACCATGCGCCCTGGTAAAACCATCTCCCCCACCCTCACATGCCTGCCGCCTTGGTGCTGCCGACCGTCTGGACCTTGCAGATGTTAGCCCTTCCGCATACAACTCCTCCTCCTCTACTTCCTCCACCTCCTCTTGTGCCAACACCTGACTCCGAATTCTGTTTACCATGTGCTCCAGCATGTAAATCACCAGAATAGTCATGCTGATAATGGCATCTTCAGCACTAAACATCTTCGTCGCCATTTCAAAACTGTGCAGAAGGGTGCATAGGTCCCTGATCTGAGACCACTCCTCCAGCGTGATTTGCCCCACCTCCGGATCTCGTTGGCCCAGGCTATATGTCAGAACGTATTGCACCAGGGCTTGTCGGTGCTGCCACAGTCGCTGCAACATGTGCAGAGTTGAATTCCACCGGGTAGGCACATCGCATTTTAGCCGGTGAAGTGGCAGGCCCAACGACTTCTGTAGAGATGTAAGTCGCTGAGCTGCGGGATGCGAACGGCGGAAGTGAGCACACAGCGACCGTGCCCTCTGCAGAAGGCCATCTAGTCTGGGATAGTGGGCTAAAAATTGCTGGACAACCAGGTTCAACACGTGAGCCATACAAGGCACGTGTGTGACATTGCCCCGGCGAAGGGCCGCACCCAGGTTTGCAGCATTGTCGCATACGGCCTTCCCTGGTTTAAGGTACAGTGGAGACAACCATTCATGAAATTGGTTCTCCAGAGCTGACCACAACTCCTCAGCTGTGTGACTCACATTTCCCAGACATTTCAAAGTAAAAACCGCCTGATGACGTTGAGCCCTACTGCCAGCATAGTAAGGAGGTGTGCAGGATCCCTTCTGCGCAGTTAGAAAGCTTGTGGCATGACCAGACAGGCTTTGGGTGCAGGTGGAAGACCGAGAGGAGGTTGAGGAGGCAGAAGCAGTGGAGGAACTTTGACATAAAGAGGATTGACGCACAACTCGTGGGGACGGCAAGACTTGGACAGCAGCCCCTTGTCCTGCTGTCACCATAGTTACCCAGTGTCCAGTCAGCGACATGTAACGCCCCTGTCCATGCCTACTCGTCCAAGTGTCTGTGGTGAAATGCACCCTGTCACACACAGAGTTTCTCAAAGAAGCGGTGATGTTGTGTGCGACATGCTGGTGGAGCGCAGGCACACCTTTCTTTGAGAAGTAGTGCCGACTGGGCATCTGGTACTGGGGCACTGCGATGGACATAAGGTCTCGAAAATCCTCTGTGTCCACCAGGCGGAAAGGCAGCATTTCTGTAGCCAAGAGCTTGCAGATGGTGAAATTCAACCTCTTAGCTTTCTCATGGCTAGGAGGAAATGGTCTTTTACTTGTCCACATCTGAGGGACCGAGGGCTGGCTATTGTGCTTAGACGGGGTTGATAAGGGTGTCCCCGGCAAACTGCCGGTCTGTGAGGAAGATGCAGGCGGACATGTTAGGTTGCCTTGATCCAAAGGTGGTGCTATCGATGTCGGACAGCGCTCAACACCAGCTGGTGTTACCGCCTCCAAAGAAAATGATGACCTGCCAATCACGCTGGCTGATGCGGGTAAAGAGGTGGCAGGTCTGCGCCCCAAAACAGGTGTGACTGCTGTCCCCCCAGTCACAGAGGATGAAGAGGCCGCGGATGCACAAGATATGGCAGACGGTGGTTGGCCCGGCCGGCTAGGCCGCATTGTAGCACACTGAGCTTCCCACTGCAACTTATGCTTCATGTCCATGTGCCGGTTCATGCATGAAGTACTCAAACTATGTATTTTTTGGCCTCTACTTAGCTTTTGCTGACAAATGTTACAGATAACACGAGTTGGGTCATCTTTATCGATCTGAAAAAATGCCCAGGCTATGCAAGGCTTAGCACCCATGTGACCTGAAGAGCCACCACGACTTGTGGTGAGAGGCAGAGTTGTGTTTGAGGATGCAGTTGTTGACGTGCTTCCAGTACTACGTCTCTGTCCAGGAAGGCGCAACCTGACTTCGTCGTCATTAGCATCTTTCTCCACCTCCTCTGCTGACCTCATCTCTTGGCTGACTGTGGGTTGACAGTAAGTGGGATCTCCAACCTCATCATCATCACCCTGTGCGTTATCACACCCGTCGTCCTCAGAGCCAACCTGTTCCTGCCCTGACAAAAAACTAAAGTTGTCGCTCCAATCAGGTATTTGAGTCTCATCATCGTCTTCCTCATTGTCTCCACCAACAGGAGTTACAGTTTGGGAATGAGGGTCTACATTATGGTCAGAACCTTCTGCGTCTGGTCCTGGATCCGACTCATAAAGATTCTGGGCATCAGTGCAGATCATTTCCTCGTCTGGATTCACAGAAGCGCTGGAGTCGACCTCTGATTCCCAGGCTATAGTATGAGTAAACAGCTCTGCAGACTCAACCATCTGTTCTACCTCATACTCAGACGGGCAGCTGGAGATTTGGGAGCTGTGAGGAAGCAAGTGCGATTGGGGTGACACCTTTGAGGACTGGAGTATTTGTGATGTTGAAGTTGATGTGGAGGAGAGCCCACTTAAAGGAGCACTTGATATCCGTTGAAGCACCTGCTGTTTTTGTGCCTCATCTGGAATTTGTATCGATTGGCGTGGCCGTAAGAAAGGGATCTTATCACATTGTCCTCTAAAAGAAGTAGACATTTTAGTTTGGCTGGAAGATGGTCTTTCTTCTGCAGATGTTACTGTTGCTTTAACACCTACCCCACGGACACAACCTTTTTTCCCCTTCCCAACACGCCTATTCCCCTTTCCACCAGCAGCAGGCCCTTTTCCACTCATTTTGGTGGTTAACTAATTGACAACTCTGGAGTTGTTTGCACAAAAAAACAATGGATGGGAACCGAGCAGAGCTGAGTGGCCAAACTTTGGTATTAGGCCAAAACTATTGGCTGGGTTAGATGCAGAAAAAAATTATATTCAATTTGCAACCTGATGGAGGTCAGTATAGATGGACTAATAGAGAAAGTCCCACACACTGCTAGAAGGCCAAATATTTTTTCAGAGCTAGATGCAGATAAAAATTATTTTTAATTTGCAACCTGATGGAGGTCAGTATAGATGGACTAATAGAGAAAGTCCCACACACAGCTAGAAGCCCAATATTTTTTCAGAGGTAGATGCAGAAAAAAATATATTCAGTTTGCAACCTGATGGAGGTCTGTATAGATGGATTAATAGAACAAGTCCCACACACAGCTAGAAGCCCAATATTTTTTCAGAGGTAGATGCAGAATAAAATATATTCAGTTTGCAACCTGATGGAGGTCTGTATAGATGGATTAATAGAACAAGTCCCACACACAGCTAGAAGCCCAATATTTTTTCAGAGGTAGATGCAGAAAAAAATATATTCAGTTTGCAACCTGATGGAGGTCAGTATAGATGGACTAATACAACAAGTCCCACACACAGCTAGAAGCCCAATATTTTTTCAGAGGTAGATGCAGAAAAAAATATATTCAGTTTGCAACCTGATGGAGGTCTGTATAGATGGATTAATAGAACAAGTCCCACACACAGCTAGAAGCCCAATATTTTTTCAGAGGTAGATGCAGAAAAAAATATATTCAGTTTGCAACCTGATGGAGGTCAGTATAGATGGACTAATACAACAAGTCCCACACACAGCTAGAAGCCCAATATTTTTTCAGAGGTAGATGCAGAAAAAAATATATTCAGTTTGCAACCTGATGGAGGTCTGTATAGATGGATTTATAGAACAAGTCCCACACACAGCTAGAAGCCCAATATTTTTTCAGAGGTAGATGCAGAAAAAAATATATTCATTTTGCAACCTGATGGAGGTCAGTATAGATGGACTAATACAACAAGTCCCACACACAGCTAGAAGCCCAATATTTTTTCAGAGGTAGATGCAGAAAAAAATATATTCAGTTTGCAACCTGATGGAGGTCTGTATAGATGGATTAATAGAACAAGTCCCACACACAGCTAGAAGCCCAAATATTTTTTCAGAGATAGATGCAGAAAGAAATTATTTTTAGTTTGCAACCTGATGGAGGTCTGTATAGATGGATTAATAGAACAAGTCCCACACACAGCTAGAAGCCCAATATTTTTTTCAGAGGTAGATGCAGAAAAAAATATATTCAGTTTGCAACCTGATGGAGGTCAGTATAGATGGACTAATACAACAAGTGCCACACACAGCTAGAAGCCCAATATTTTTTCAGAGGTAGATGCAGAAAAAAATATATTCAGTTTGCAACCTGATGGAGGTCTGTATAGATGGATTAATAGAACAAGCCCCACACACAGCTAGAATCCCAAATATTTTTTCAGAGGTAGATGCAGAAAAAAATTATTTTCAGTTTGCAACCTGATGGAGGTCTGTATAGATGGATTAATAGAACAAGTCCCACACACAGCTAGAAGCCCAATATTTTTTCAGAGGTAGATGCAGAAAAAAATATATTCAGTTTGCAACCTGATGGAGGTCAGTATAGATGGACTAATACAACAAGTCCCACACACAGCTAGAAGCCCAATATTTTTTCAGAGGTAGATGCAGAAAATAATATATTCAGTTTGCAACCTGATGGAGGTCTCTATAGATGGATTAATAGAACAAGTCCCACACACAGCTAGAAGCCCAATATTTTTTCAGAGGTAGATGCAGAAAAAAATATATTCAGTTTGCAACCTGATGGAGGTCTGTATAGATGGATTAATAGAACAAGTCCCACACACAGCTAGAAGCCCAATATTTTTTCAGAGGTAGATGCAGAAAAAAATATATTCAGTTTGCAACCTGATGGAGGTCAGTATAGATGGACTAATACAACAAGTCCCACACACAGCTAGAAGCCCAATATTTTTTCAGAGGTAGATGCAGAAAAAAATATATTCAGTTTGCAACCTGATGGAGGTCTGTATAGATGGATTAATAGAACAAGTCCCACACACAGCTAGAAGCCCAATATTTTTTCAGAGGTAGATGCAGAAAAAAATATATTCAGTTTGCAACCTGATGGAGGTCAGTATAGATGGAATAATACAACAAGTCCCACACACAGCTAGAAGCCCAATATTTTTTCAGAGGTAGATGCAGAAAAAAATTATATTCAATTTGCAACCTGATGGAGGTCAGTATAGATGGACTAATAGAATCATCCTATGCCCGAAAGATTTTACTTCACTAGGTGCAGTAAAAAAATTGTTATTCTATACACAGGTGGTATATCTTGCAACACAGATAGGCTACTCCACTGACTAACACACTCTGCAATAGGCCAAAAAGGATTAGCTTTGCTAGATTCAGCCAAATGCTGTGAAAAAAACTTGCACAGCACTGGCACAGACCTGCCTGGCAAAAACTGATAGGAACTGATGTAACCTAGTCCTGAAAAGGACTCCAATTACAATTAGTCTTTACTCCCACAATCTATCTATTTAAGAGCACAGACCTGCCTGATAAAAGTCGTAGGAAATGCTGTAACCTAGTCCTTAAAAGGACTGCAATCACAACTATTCCCTACTCCCAAGCTATCTGTAGATTTGTGCGAAAATTGGCTTGAAATTAACAAGGTATAGTGCACACAGCAACAGAGGTGCCGTCTAACACGCAGCTGCAGCAGTGAGAAAATGGTGGCGACGGGAAAATGGCTTGGTCTTATAGGGCAAGGACATGTGACATACACTGCCAATGACACATGCCCTTGCTTGTGTGAAAAAAAGCACTTCGCTCCGTGTGTGCGCTGCTGATAGGCTGACAGATTGCACCTCCCCACTGTAAATGCGGGAAAGAGAAAAAAAAATGGAGATCTTCATTGTTCCTGCAGAGATCCATCCCCTGCCCCTCCCCCCACCCCGCTGTACACTCAAACTGCGTATTAACATTAATTTTCATCATTACTGAGAAAAAATCCAGTTATGATTTTGGTGCACGAACAGTTATCGAACATAACCTCGAACAGCCGAATTTTTCTCAAATTGTTCGTGTTCGCCGAACGGCTCGAACACCGCCCAAAACAGCTCGAATTTGAGATTGGCGAACAGTTCGAGTAGAACAACTCTCATCTCTACCTACAACATCGGTTACATGCAGCCTGCACGGGCGTAATGCCCTCACAGCACAAGGCCTCACACCCAGCCAGGACCCCCTCTTACATGTAACATGCCGGGGCTTCCCAGATGAGTGTCTCGCCCGTGGCTACCGCCCTGCGCCACATTACATAAGTGCACCATAAGGGGTTTGTCTCAAATTTATAAATGAGTAAAATTGCAAAGTGCTATGTAATTTCCCCCTCATCCTTCTATTCTCAAGAACAGAAAGATTTTTAAATTATATAGTGTACAGCTCATTGTTTCGGTTACCGGCCACCCTGCAAACCTAGTGTGGCCCATTACCCAAACAAGGACCACGTGGCACGAGCAGACTCTGTGCTTTATAACCTACCTGACCATGCCACTGTGAAGATGTCCATATCGCTGGATCCAACAAGCCTCAGTCCTCTTTACTTTTCCCATGCTGCAAAGGCAAAGTCATCTCGCAGTCTGAACTGTCAATCTTCAGGAGCACACCTAAATTTATAGGGTATATAGCTTTACACTGCCACTAGCCAAAAAAATTATAGGACCAGCATGTTGTTTAATTTAAACCAAAATCTCCCTTGAAATTATATATTTTTTTCTTTTCTACTACAATATATTTCATTTTTTTCATATTGTTCATTTATTGAAATTTTGGTCTAGGGTAAAGCCATTGAAAGTGGCATGTGTTTCCAGGAGAACATGCATCATAATAGATATTCTCCTACAAAATGATATGACAATTCTGAAACTATAGCATCTACAAAGCTGCCGTGGTCTTTGGCTGTGTTGTGGCTGTACTATGGACTTTTCTTCTAGTATTACCTTTAGTGCCTGTGGCAGACTAATTGTAATACTATACACTAATAAAGTATCAAAGAAAGTACCTGTGATGCTAAGTCACTTTTTACGACCAGGCCGTGAGACAGGATAGTCAAGGAGTCAGAAGTCAAAGCCAGGAGGGTACGTCATAAACAGAGGGATGAGGCAAACGCGTAGTCAGGTAACGTTCTGTAGATCAGAATAACAGGAGGAAAGCAGATCAGAGCAGAAGGGGTTAAACAGACGGATGGTCAGAACAAGGTCCAAGGTCAGGCAACACAAGATCACTAAACAGATCTCAAGGCACAGAGAACAAACCTCACACTAGCTGAATGTACGTTTGGCAAAGATCTCGAGAAAACAGCTCAGTTAAGTAGCCAGGCAATCACCTGGGATAATGAACACCTGAAGATATCCAGTGCGTCCCAGTCTCAGATTGGACAGTCGAGCTGTCAATCACCACACTGACAGCTATTGCACGCCCCTGTATCAGATTGGATGGTCGAGCTGTCAATCACAGTACTGACAGCTCCAGCACGCCCCTGTACAAGCTTGGACGGCTGAGCTATCAGTAACTGCGTCCTAGACACGGTGAGGGGTGGAACCGTGACACTACCTTTTTGAATAGTAACATTGGATATGATGTAAGTTGTGATGTTAGATTCTGTCAGTGGCATAGCATGGGGGGAAAAGCACAGGGGCAGATTCCAGCGGTGCTTTGAATCCATTGATTGACAAACACTACTTCTCTCTTCTGCCAGTGAGCAGACCAATCGCTGTTTTGCTGACTGGTTGGCTGCCTACAGTGATTGTACATTGGGCCCTAATCATGACTTTGACATCAGTTGCTGTGTTCTGCACAGGTAGTGACTTGAATGACATAGCTCAGTGTAATAAAGTATTAAATGTGCGCAAGCTTTTCACATTCATTATTTCTTTATACTGAACCTTGTCATCTCTGTCGCTACCTAAGCAGAGCGCAGCAACCAATGACAATGTCATCTCAACTGCTCCTCTCTGTTTAGGAGGCAACCAGGTTGACAGAAGATGAGATAGCATAATTAAATATGGAATCATGTGCAGAGCACAGCAGAGCGTCTGATGAGAAAGTTCTCAGCCAGCTGAAAAGTCTGCAGAGTTCAAGCAGAAGAGCTGAACTTGAAAGCTGTGCCCCCTTCTCCTCTACATGATTTCTGCCTTAGTACCTGTACTGTCCATCTTTCTTGGAATGAGAGTGTATTAGGATCCAACAACAGAGGAAACTGCTGCTCACATATTTCATAACAGGCAGTCATAGAGTAACTGTGTAAGATCTGTGACCAGGGCAGCATTCAGCTCATTACAATTTACTCTTATTTAGCACTTCTTTATGATTTATCCACATACTAAATATGTGAGTATGTTAAAAGAAAAGATATGCTTCAGAAAGGACTGTTATGTTAAAGAGATTTGGCAATATCTGGCAGCACTGTATCATGCTGGATTCTAACCGGGTGATCATTATGTGACCATTGATATGTGATTTGAATCATTGCGGTCCCATATTGATTAGCGTCTCTTTCTACTTCTCTTAGAAAGTTTCGAGTGCTCAATACATGACTGCTCATATGTGATTTGAATCAAAGAGTCGCGGGAAGGAAAGCTGTTGACACATGATTGCTAGTATGTCAATTGAGTAGTCACATGATGACTATTCGAGCTTGTATTGACCAAAATGGACAAAGTACATTTAAAATAGGTTGTGCTACTGGAATGATACTCACTTGATGTGATAGAATTGAACGTTTTTATTAAGACTACGCGTTTCGATGCCAAACAAGCTTCATTTTCAAGTGAAAAAAACATCCAAAACCATCATATTTTGTTTTTTTCCCTTAAAAAAAAGGTGGTTTGGCATCGAAACACGTAGTGCTAATAAAAAACTTAAATTCTATCACATCAAGAGAATTTCATTCCAGCCGCACAACCTATTTAAAACATGCTTGGTCCAACTTGGTCAATTTCTTCTCGCTGACATCCTCACAGCAGCTGGAATTCTATACTCATTCAGTAGTTGGGTCTCACACAACCACTCCAGGTGAGCACCACCGATAGTCTTAGTCCTCCTCCATTAGGGTTTTACCCTATGTTCTGTGTGCACTATTCCCTCTACAGCTCCATTCCTCGGCTCCATTGGAGCAGGTAAGCAGAGCTGAAATCCTAACAGTATGTTTCCTATGAAACGCCATGGCAATTATGTAGCCAGTGTCTCATTCATGCTGCCCGTGTTTCAGGCAGCATGAATCTGATGACTGGTTCCCTTTAAGCAGATACAGAAAGTACTGAGTGCATCTCAGCCTATTCATTTGCTCATATGAACTTGTCTATCAATCCGGGCCGTATTTCTTTCATATACAGGATTCCTGTATCTATTGCAAACATTTCTAAATTCTGTTCAAGCAGCAGGTTTACTCAATGAAATTAAATCAATCCAGCTCCGCTGTGTGTGTTAACTTAATTGTCCTAAGACTGCTCACTAATGCCAAGTAAATCTGCAATGATAAAAAAAAAAGAGAAAGACAAAATAGCTTTTAACTGAGAAGACATAAAATCTTAAAACAAGCAGTAAAACAAATGTTCCCGTTAAGGATTTTAAATGTAATGAAAGCAGAGCGCCCCAGATTTAGGTCACATAACAATTAATGTGTTTGTATGCATCTCATTGTAGCGGTATGCAATATTTCATTGTGATATTACATCCAGGATAATATAGCAGTTGCCAGGGTAATTACTTATTTTGTTTGGCGAATGCAGCAAAGTCAAAATGCCAGATAAACATCACGTCGTTCTAATTTAAAACCCATCAGTACATTTAATTAATAGCTCAACTTCCTCCATATTCAGTACTAAACTACTTTAATGTCCCTGTCCTTCCTCCCACATCTGTCCCTTCCATATAATAATAACAGGCTCTTATATATAGCTTTGCTGTGCTATTGTAAAGCATTCTGCTGTCATTGTACTTAGGGGATTTCGTTCCGGTTAGTTATTACTGTAACGTTCTTTGCTTTTGTTATATTTAAAGCTAGCTACTTTCGCTTAGTTCCGGTCCATGTTGTGTCATTATTCTGTATGTCCTGTAGACAGCTAGAAAAATGGAGTGGTGCTTGGCTCATAGGAGGGAGCCTTGAATACCTGGGACTCTACATTCATTGGACAGGATGCATGTTATTAGGGAAACACTACTCGACCCTTCTCGGTGGAGAGTGAGTGTATTTCCGGGGGTGGAAAAAACATGAGAGAAAACTCTGAAGTCAGCTCATCTCCCGGAAGTCCACTGCACGTAGACTGCGGTGCATCCGGGATTAGTAGAGACGAGAGGAGTTCCAGCAGCAAGCAAATCTGATAAAAAAATCCAACATTTATTTAGACAATCATAAAATACACAAAAAAACACCCTAGGGGTGCACCCCGAAATTTACCTTGGGGAGTTCAGAGTTCTCGAGATATTTGATTCATGCAATATAATTTATCAGCTTCTTAGTTTTGCACATCAAAGCGATGCTATCTGATCATTACAGTACATTGCTCACATAGCTTGTCTTTCCACTCTAACACCCATGTAAGGTATGGGACCATGCTTTCATGGGGATTTGGCATATAACTATACTTTGCAACTTTGGAGAAAGATATTTGGGATGCTATAAAGGGGACAAGAAAAAGCAGACACAATTTTTTCCATTAATAATTGCTCATTTATGCACTTTGCAACCTACGGCATTTCACTCACAAAATGAGTATAGACCACACTCCAGACCCAGTAGGCCAATACCAAGCAAGCACGCAGATGTATCATTCACTGTGTATTATAATAAGGGCAGAGACTGAATATAGTAATAAAGTCCAACACTGTAATATAAAGGGAGAACACCGTATATATTAAAGGATCAATCTACACATACTAACTATATGTTATGGGACTATATGTTAAGTATATGCACAGGAGGACTGGGATATACATCTAAGTGGACCCCATCCCATGCTTTGCTTAAATCTGTATATATAACTCCTATCATGGCCATCATCAGGGCAGTACTGCTGGTCCTAAGTATAAATGCTAAAGGTTCCTCCTACTGCTGCCTCTGCCTGCAGCGTAGATGCTGAACTTACATGGTGGGCTCCTCGGATCCCGGGGCACCATTTTTATTTGTTAAATATGTAGAGTAGATAAGGAAGCTATGGAACACCAGCTCTACCACTCTATGTTTCAAAGTCCCCAGGCTGCTTTTCGCTTGCAGAGAGGGGCGTAACCGGTTCCGTGTTGAAGGGGGACAGCAAACACCAGCAGTTAGATGTTTGTCTGAGGATGCACAATTAGCTGAAATGTATTTGGACAACCCCTTTTCATTTCCTTTGTTTGGCCGTGTTAAAATAAAAAAGCTTACTCTCGCCTCCCATGCCGGGACCGTTCCAGTGGTGTCGGCACTCGCTTTCCTGTGGCTCATGTGCCATTGTTATGTCACATGAGCCCTGCTCCCAATCAGCTCTGTCATCACTGTCCCCACATACAGACTACTAGTAATTAACAGGAAGTGAGCAGTGAACCGCAGCTGTCACTTCCTGTTGATTACTTACATATCCGAAGGTTGGGACAGGGAAGCCAGCACTGATTGGGTGCAGGGCTCACGTGACATATCAACCTCACGTGAGCCCCTCAGATTGAGAAGAGGTTGTCCTAGTAATGGAAAACCCCTCTAAAGGATCAGTACTCTTTGAAAAATATTATGGTTTACCCATTTCAATATAAATTTTTGAATAAATAGGTAGATAACTTCTGAATCTTGGTGTTTTTAACAAACGTATTAAAATAAAACTCGAGATTGTAACAGATCCGACTTAGCCTGAATAAAAATGACACCTCACTCCAATACTGGTGGTCCTTCTTTAGACATTTTTCATGTTAGATTCACATACTGTGTAAAATCAAGATGATTTTATTACATCCCTGACCCCGTGAGGATTGGCAACCTAGTTTTAAAAAGTACAGATGTGATTAAGTGATTTTCCAACAGGAAATGGCATATTCCCGTGAACTTGTACTATTTGCCTCAATTTTAGTGACACTGCCTATAGATCACAATGAGTAGCTTGTAATCATGATTACCAATCAAAACCTTGGTATGCATTGTACTGACAGATACATATATTATTTTATCATTATTTTTTTATAGCACAAGGAAATCTGGAAATTGCATGCTTCCATAGATATATGAAAATGACACTTTTTGTGCAGGCACATGAGACATAGTTGGCCACAGAGGTATTGATGAACTATTTGGCTATGTGCCCACGATTAGGCTATAGCAGCGCTTTGGACGCGACATATTTTTGCTGCATCCAAAGTGCTGCATTCAGTCATGCAGGTAAATCCACATGTGTTCATTAAACACATGCAGAGTTACCGCACCCTATGCATTCTATTGTGGAAATTTCTGTTGTGGAGACTAGTGTCTCCGCTAGTGTTGAGCGAATTTGTTCGGCATTTCAAATTCTAGTTCGTGTTCAGGGTTATGGCTTGCTCGTGCCAAAGAATTGGCTTCGCCCATGAACATCCCTGATTTGACACACTGTCATCCAGATAACACAGCTAGGTCAATCAATGTGTGGATGAAGGAGGACCACATCAAGATCCTGTCATGCCAGCCTAATCTCTAGACCTGAACCCCATTGAAAACATCTGGAATGTAATCAAGAGGAAGATCTGAACCCAATCAAAATGGCTTGGGGTGAGCTGGGCCGCCAAGTGAAGGCAAAAGGGCCAACAAGTGTTAGCATCTCTGGAAGCTCCTTCAAGATTGTTGGAAGACCATTTCTGGTGACTACCTCTTGAAGCTCATCAAGAGAATGCCAAGAGTGTGCAAAGCAGTCATCAAAGCAAAAGGTGGCTACTTTGAAGAACCTAGAATATAAGACATATTTTCAGTTGTTTCACACTTTTTTGTTAAGTATATAATTCCACATGTGTTAATTCATAGTTTTGAGGCTTTCAGTGTGAATGTACAATTTTCAAAGTCATGAAAATACAGAAAAATCTTTAAATGAGAAGGTGTGTCCAAACTTTTGGTCTGTACTGTATATACCGTATTTTTCGGACTATAAGACGCACTTTTTTCCTCCAAAATTTTGGAGGAAAATGGGGGGTGCGTTTTATAGTCCGAATGTTGGGGGGGTGTATATATATGTGAGGTGTGGGGGGGAGCGTTAGCAGTGGAGGAGCGGGGCACAGGAGGCAGCAGCCACCCGCTGCAGCCTACACTGTTCCCGCTTCTAAAGAAAATGAATATTCATGCTTCTTAATAGCAGCACACAGTGTAGCCGCTCTGCTGCTCCTGCTGCTGCCGGAATCGCCTGTGCCTGCTGTTAAAGGGCATGAATATTCAACCTCTATCCACGCCCATGGGCCTGGGGCGGGGTGAAAATTCACACCCTTTAATAAGCGGG
Organism: Phyllobates terribilis; assembly: GCF_046119375.1. Classification (NCBI taxonomy): domain Eukaryota; kingdom Metazoa; phylum Chordata; class Amphibia; order Anura; family Dendrobatidae; genus Phyllobates; species Phyllobates terribilis. The sequence goes on from NW_027362762.1 coordinate 506,476,901, forward strand.
CACACGCTATAGCCCGGCAGCAGCAGGAGCCGCAGCGTGGCTACGCTGTGTGCCAGCTATGAAGGAGAGTGAAGTCACTGCTCCCCGAGCACACAGTCCCGGCGTGGGAAGCAGTGACTTCCGGCAGCTGATCTCTCTCCTTCTGAGCCGTGCATGGCAGTGACGTCATGCGCGGCTCACATAGAGAAATTAGTGCGGGCAGACAGGACGCAGCGCTGGAGGAGAGAAGAAAGGTGAGTAGGACTGTTAATTTTTTTTTTATGTGCAGCATGATGGGGATTAGGGGGACCATGCATACCAGGATAAGGATGAGGGGGCCAGACATACCAGGGTAAGGATGAGGGGGCCATACATACCAGGGTAAGGATGAGGGGTGCCATACATACCAGGGTAAGGATGAGGGGCCATACATACCAGGATAGGGATTAGGGGTGCCATGCATAACAGGATAGGGATTAGGGGTGCCATGCATAACAGGATAGGGATTAGGGGATCCATGCATACCAGGATAGGTATTAGGGGTGCCATGCATACCAGGATAGGGATTAGGGGTGCCATGCATACCAGGACAGGGATTAGGGGCCCATGCATACCATGATAGGGATGAGGGGGGCCATGCATACCAGGATAAGGATGAGGGGTGCCATGCATACCAGGACAGGGATGAGGGGTGCCATGCATACCAGGACAGGGATGAGGGGTGCCAAGCATATCAGGATAGGGATGAGGGGTGCCATGCATATCAGGATAGGGATGAGGGGTGCCATGCATATCAGGATAGGGATGAGGGGTGCAATGCATATCAGGAAAGGGATGAGGGGTGCCATGCATACCAGGATGGGGATTGCTGTGCCATGCATACCAGGATGGGGATTGCTGTGCCATGCATACCAAGATAGGAATTAGGCGTGCCATACATACCAGGATAGGGATGAGGGGTGCCATGCATACCAGGATAAGGATGAGGGGTGCCATGCATACCAGCATGGAGGGATGCCAGGCATATCAGGATGGGGATGGGGACCACGTATAAAAGGAAGGGGGGGCATATATACCAGGATGAGGGATATTGTCAGAATTAGGGGACATTACTCCTATACCAGTGTTAGCAGAAGACCCCCTCCCCCTTAAAAGTGCATCATGAACACATTTTTGGCTTAAACTTTTTATTTTTTATTTCCCTCCTCTAAAACCTAGTTGCGTCTTATGGTCCGGTGTGTCTTATAGTCCAAAAATACGGTAGTATGCAAAAAAAGCTCTATACTTAAAGGGGTTATCCAGGACCTAGCTTGATTTTTGCTATGGGGCTAAAAACTTACAGGCAGGTAGTTGCTAACTACCTGCCTGCTCTCTCAGGCGCCAATCTTTGCCAGCTTAGAGTGGTCAAGGCCCGCTCCTGCCGGTGATTCTATAGCTTCCAGTGACATCACTTTTACAGAGTAGCTTCTTCACTTTTGCTCTTCTCTATTGAGGGAGCGACTTTCCCAATTCCATTGCCTACTTGTTGGGAGCCTTCTGTTAATCATTATTGCTTGTACTTTACAACATTTCCCTGAATGTTGTAGTTAAGTCATAGTCTTAACTTGTGGGGTTGTGTTGGCTTGAGCCTCCAATGTAAAATTGCAACCATTTAACTGAACATCTCTCCTGGAACATTGGATTCTAAAAGCCTTTGGACCAGTAGAGTAGTACTTATGTTGTAGCATAGACAGAGGGTGTTAGTTCATCAGAGCAATCCAGTTGGAACATCGAATACTGATGTAGCAACAAGAATTCATGCAACTGAGGTAGCAGAGCTGAGCGCGGCTATAAACTCAGCATCAGAATGAAGCAATGGAAAAGCAGGGTCCCTAGTCTTTAACTACTTACTGGGGACGTATTAGTACGCATATTTGCGTACTGCCCGTTCAGTGAGGGCTGCTGCGCTGAGCCCTCACTGAACGGAGCACATGTCAGCTGATTCTTACAGCTGACATGTGCCCGCAACAGCCGCGGGTGGAATCGCGATCCACCCGCGGCTGTTAACATGTTAAATGCCGCTGTCAATCTCCGACAGCAGCATTTAACGCGCGCTTCCGGGTAGCGCGTCATAAGCCCCGCCCACCGGCGACCCCGTCACGTGATCGCGGGTCGCCGATGGGCGTGCATGACAACCCAGGGTCTGCAGCAGACGCCTGTGGTTGTCATGATCTTGTCGCTATGAGCGCCACCTAGTGGTCGGCGCTCATAGCACAGGACCATTTCTTCTGCATGCAGGGGACCTGCTCGTCCCCTGTATGTAGCAGAGGCGATCGGATAGTTGCTGCTTCTAGTCTCCTATGGAGACTATAGAAGCATGCAAAAAGTAAAAAAAAAAAGTTTTTAAAAATATAAAAAAAAATAAAAAAATATAAAAGTTTAAATCACCCCCCTTTCGCCACATTCAAAATAAAATATATATAAAAAAAAAACCCACATACACATATTTGGTATCGCCGCGTTCATAATCGCCCGATCTATCAATATAAAAAAAGAATTAATCCGATCGGTAAACGGCGTAATGAGAAAAAAATTCTAAACGCCAGAATTACGTTTTTTGGTCACCGCAAAATTGCAATAAAATGCAATAACGGGCGATCAAAACATCGGATCTACCCCAAATGTTATCAATAGAAACGTCAGCCCGGCGCGCAAAAAAATAAGCCATCAAGCAGCCCCAGATCACCAAAAATGGAGACGCTACGGGTCTTAGAAAATGGCGCTATTTTTTTTTTTTTACCAAATTTTGGAATTTTTTTTCACCACTTAAATATAAAAGAACCTATACATGTTTGGTGTCTATGAACTCGTAATGACCTTTAGAATAAGAAGGACAGGTCAGTTTTAGCATTCAGTGAACGTGGTAAAAAAAATAAATAAAAAACAACTGTGGTATTGCACTTTTTTTGCAATTTTACCGCACTTGGAATTTTTTTCCTGTTTTCCCGTACAGGATGTGGTAAAACTAGTAATGGCGTTGAAAAGTACAACTCGTCCCGCAAAAAATAAGCCCTCACATTTCCATATTGACCAAAAAATAAAAACGCTATGGCTCTGGGAACAAGGGGAGCAAAAACGAAAATGCAAAAACGGAAAATGCTCCGGGGCTTAAGGGGTTAAATTGCCAATAAGTCTAAGGCAGAACTGTCCAGTTGTATAGCAGAATTCCAAGCAATATAACAAAGCTGAGGTTGTCACTGCATTCAAAGCAGAACAAGCTAGAAGTGTAGGAGATTTCCCAGTGATATAGCAAAGCTTGCAAGGTACTCTGCTGTCTGATTGCTCGAACTGTCCATTTTGCTTGATTTGCCAGCAGTACATCACAGAAAATTTACTATTTGGCAAATTATTTTTTTTTGTAAAATTTAAGTCAAATTTGACTTGACCCTAATCAAGTAGCTCCTTTCTAATAATTACCTATTACTACTACTATGTGCTTCTCCTTGATGCAGCAACAGTAGGTTTGGCTTTAACGAGCGCCTATATGGGTAGGAGATGACAGATCCCTTTCGTACATTACTGCCATTTGTCGTAGGCAGTTCTCCCCTTGTTTTCTATTGACTGCCGAAGTTCATGTCTCCTGTACATTTCACATTGTGCTCCTTTTCTGCTACGCCTCTCGCATTAGATCCCAGCAGAACCTTCCTAGTGCTAGAACTGAGCATGATCGACCAGCAAAATAAAGTGAAATTACATAATGTTACACTAGCCAGCAATCTATACACATCACATTCACGGTCAGTAAATAGTGAGTGACTATATGGAAAACTGCTGAAAAGATTTAATTATTACGGTATGTATTGTGGATTTTTACTTTGCACTACAAACTGTCAATAGGAGTCAAGTTTTTCTTTTTTTACCTGAATACCGCTATAAAACCTATGCATCAAAATATTATACAATACACACTGCATACATTGGTAAGACCTAATGATGTGGTGAACTTTCTGTGAAAACCCATGTTAGACTGGTTGTAAAATATATTTTTTTTAATTTTCATCCCCTGAAATTACATGATCACTTTATTTTAGATAGAGCTAAACACATAAAATTCTGAATAAAAACTGGAATGACAAAAAATAGGGCGCAAATAGGGCATTATCCAGACAACAGGCATTTAACTATGCAGAAACTGCTCACCTGTTGGTGCTATGAGGAAGAACAATACTTGGAAGAGCTCAGAAATAATTCTGAATATACCTTGCTGGTAGATCCAACTTAGAAATGAAGAGATGTGGGGAAGGAGATATGCTGCGCTGCTGGCGTCTCAACAGATTAGAGATATGTTCTCAGCACATTTTGAAGTTGAGAATATGTTGTCTCCTGATGAAGAATTGAGTACACTATAAAATTATTATTATTTATTATTATAGCACCATTTATTCCATGGCGCTTTACATGTGAAAAAGGGGTATACATACAAGAACAATTGCAATAATCTTGAACAAAAACACAACGACAACTGGTACAGTTAGAGAGAGGACCCTGCCCACCAGGGCTCACAATCTACAAGGGATGGTGAGGATACAGTAGGTGAGGGTAGAGCTGGTCGTGCAGCGGTGTGGTGGAGCAATGGTTACTGCAGGTTGTAGGCTTGTCGGAAGAGGTGGGTCTTCAGGTTCCTTTTGAAGGTTTCCACGGTAGACGAGAGCCTGATGTGTTGGTGTAGAGAGTTCCAGAGTAGGGGGGATGCGCGGGAGAAATATTGTATGCAATTGTGGGAAGAGGAAATAAGAGGGGAGTAGAGAAGATCTTGTGAGGATCGGAGGTTGTGTGCAGGTAAGTACCAGGAGACTAGGTCACAGATGTATGGAGGAGACAGGTTGTGGATGGCTTTGTATGCCAAGGTTAAGGTTTTGAACTGGAGTCTCTGGTGTAAGGGGAGCCAGTGAAGGGATTGACAGAGAGGAGAGGCCGGGGAATAGAGGGGGGGACATGTGGATTAGTCGTGCAGCAGAATTGGGCAAAATGCGTTGAGAATGAAACCACATTATCTACTGCTTTATCTCAAGTGTTTTCTGACATCTCTATCTGTTAGGTCACCTGAAGCGCAGCATATCCGCTTCTCCACATCTCTACAAATACAAAAAATGCTCAGTTTACATCATAAGTACACCAGCTTCACCATGTCTAAGATATCTATTTAAACATGTATGAAGTTTGTATTGTGAAATATGGTGACAGATTCCATTTAAATCACCAATAGCTCCATTTTCACTATTGACTCAAAGTTTACAATTTTGATATATGTCTTATATTAAGCGATCTTAGGGTATATATTTTAAGTACACTGCACAAAAAAATAAAGGGAACACTCAAATAACACATCCTAGATCTGAATGAATGAAATATTCTCATTAAATACTTTGTTCTGTACAAAGTTGAATGTGCTGACAACAAAATCACACAAAAATCATCAATGGAAATCAAATTTATTAACCAATGGAGGCCTGGATTTGGAGTCACCCCCAAAATTAAAGTGGAAAAACACACTACAGGCTGATCCAACTTTAATGTAATGTCCTTAAAACAAGTCAAAATGAGGCTCAGTATTGTGTGTGGCCTCCACGTGCCTGTATGACCTCCCTACAATGCCTGGGCATGCTCCTGATGAGGTTGCGGATGGTCTCCTGTGGGATCTCCTCCCAAACCTGGACTAAAGCATCCGCCAACTCCTGGACAGTCTGTGGTGCAACGTGACGTTGATGGATGGAGCGAGACATGTTGTCCCAGATGTGCTCAATCGGATTCAGGTCTGGGGAACAGGCGGACCAGTCCATAGCTTCAATGCCTTCATCTTGCAGGAACTACACTCCAGCCACATGAGGTCTGGCATTGTCCTGCATTAGGAGGAACCCAAGGCCAACCGCACCAGCATATGGTCTCACAAGGGGTCTGAGGATCTCATCTCGGTACCTAATGGCAGTCAGGCTACCTCTGGCGAGCACATGGAGGGCTGTGCGGCCCTCCAAAGAAATGCCACCCCACACCATTACTGACCCACTGCCAAACCGGTCATGCTGAAAGATGTGGCAGGCAGCAGATCGCTCTCCACGGCGTCTCCAGACTCTGTCACGTCTGTCACATGTGCTCAGTGTGAACCTGCTTTCATCTGTGAAGATTTGCCAATCCTGGAGTTCTGTGGCAAATGCCAAGCGTCCTGCACAGTGTTCGGCTGTGAGCACAACCCCCATCTGTGGACATCGGGCCCTCATACCACCCTCATGGAGTCAGTTTCTAACCATTTGTGCAGACAGTTGCACATTTGTGGCCTGCTGGAGGTCATTTTGCAGGGCTCTGGCAGTGCTCCTCCTGTTCCTCCTTGCACAAAGGCGGAGGTAGCGGTCCTGCTGATGGGTGGTTGCTCTCCTATGGTCCCCTCCACGTCTCCTGGTATAGTGGCCTGCACTACCTGAGCAACTTCTGTGGGTTGTAGAGTCCGTCTCATGCTACCACGAGTGTGAAAGCACAACCCACATTCAAAAGTGACCAAAACATCAACCAGAAAGCATTGGTACTGAGATGTGGTCTGTGGTCCCCACCTGCAGAACCACCCCTTTATTGAGGGTGTATTGATAATTGCCAATAATTTCCATCTATTGTCTATTCCATTTGCACAACAGCATGTGAAATTGATTGTCAGTGTTGCTTCCTAAGTGGACAGTTTGATTTCACAGAAGTTTGATTTACTTGAAGTTATATTCTGTTGTTTAAGTGTTCCCTTTATTTTTTTGAGCAGTGCATATACAGAGGCTTTTTGTCTCCATACATAGGTGGCATCAAGAATATATGTACTTGTGATATTTGTGATATATTTACTTGAATACATTTAGCTATGATTGTTTTTCTCTGTTATGCTTTGAACTGTTATTGTAACTTTAATGATATAACGTCATCAAAAACTCAAGGAGATTGGTTAAACTAATTGTATGCCATTTGCAAGCAGTTACCCACTCACAGTGTTATTATGTTGCAGGAAATTGTATAATACATAGGCAGTGAAGTGTACACATTACATGTTCTGTCTGATTGCCACTTATTGAAAATTACAAATTTTTGAGTTGCTATGTTTCCTAACCTTTAATACTTTTATACTCTTTCAGAAAGCTGACCTGGCAGTGGCTCCACTTACCATAACCCATATCCGAGAGAAAGTGATAGATTTTTCGAAACCATTTATGACTCTTGGGATTAGCATACTATATCGGAAAGCCAATGGGACCAATCCTAGTGTCTTCTCTTTTTTGAATCCGCTATCTCCTGACATCTGGCTGTACATCCTACTTGCTTATCTTGGTGTGAGCTGTGTCCTTTTTGTCATAGCAAGGTAAGTGTCAATAAAAGTAGTCATGAAATTATAGTAACAGAGTATATTTATATAACTTTATTCCAAACCCCATAAAATATTGAATTAAGGATCTAATAAATGTTCTGATAATTTAATATGAAAATGAAAGACACATACATTTTTCAGTAGCAAAACAATTTTATAGATGTATGTACCCTGTTGGTTGTACAGATCAACTAGTGGCACATGATGAGTACTCGATATGCACAAATCAATACAGCAAGTAGAAAAATCTTGTATAAGCATGACCATTACTGTTGTCTTTGGCTGAGGGCAATTTCTACAAAGAATAATGTGGGTTTGTGTAGTTTCTTGTCACACTCTTCAACCATAATAGTTTACTTGTAGAGATGAGCAACTTTTTTGACTTTGTGAAGAGCGAAGAGGGGTCACTTGATCAGAAATGCAGCCAGCAGGCGTTCATAGAAGTGAAAGCTACTCCAAGCAGGGAACTCAGATAATCCTGGTATTAATTTTGATTCCCTTTAGCAAGCCCCCAAAAAAATCCTCTAATTTGTCTTTATAGCGAGGGTCTTAAGGCATGGTTAAACAATAGTCATCCCTTTGCTTGATGCTAACAATATGTCTGTCAGATCGCAAGCAAGTGAGCATGCATCTTGATTTGCTCACCGGTACAACCTAGGTCCCAGTTGGTTCACTTTCCATTCCCCTCGGTGAGTGTTGAATATCATAACCAGCGTCAACATCGTTGTGATTAATTTTATGCTGTAGCCTCATCAGCCTCATCCCTTGTGCCTGGGATAACTCAATGTCCCCATACACATCGACCTGCTGCTGTTCCTCTTCCTCTACATCTTGCTGAATGTGACGTCCTCAACAGCCCTATGGTGGAGATGAGCGTGTTGAAATTGTTGCTCTTCCTCCATCACTTGTTCCATCCTTGTGAATGTGAAGCGGATGATATCGTAGACATCAAAGTTGTCCTTGCTATCAAATTTAGTAGCCTCTTCTAAAGGCCACTGTAAGCATCATGTGTCGCTCATCAGCTACCAATGATGGAATTAAAAGTAACTCATGCATCTGTTTTAATCAGTTTCCACTTTACGCTGCTTGTATAGATGCTCCAAAATATGCAACGTTGAATTTCATTATGTTCCAACTTTGCAAATCAAGCAGTGCTCAGCCAGACTTTTCTTTTTCTGCAAAATCTGAAAATCGTGCTTTGTCCCATAAGAATAATTGGCATAAGCACAAATTTAGGGCAAGCAAATTCAGACAGTATTTGGTATTTTGCCGAAATGTAGTGCAACCACAATGTCCCTGGCATTGTCGCTTACTAAAATGAAAAGTTGTATTTGACAGGGAGCTATTCAATGTGACATTTGCTGATTGATGCAGAGGAGCAACTCATCCACTGTATGGCTTTAGTTGCCCATGCACATAAGTTTTAAAACGGCTTGGCAGTAGGAATGAACAAATATATTCAAGTTAAATTGAATTCTACTTTAATATAACAAAAATGCGCATTTGTTAAAATATGGAATTTTTATAATTCACTTCTATATGGATTCAGTAAAATAGTGGCCAACAAAACGTTAAAAAGTTTGAAAAAAAATGCTTCTATTCACCATACCGCAAGAGATGAATCTCCATGTGCGTGTAAGGTTACAGCACAGTACATAACTTCATAGCATCTTGACCTTATGCTTACATGCGCGTAACTGCCGGGGTCCAATCCTCGCCTAGCTGGAAGAGATCCAGGGATTCAAATTTCTCATTGTTGATAAAAAGATGCAATGAGACCCGGACCGGTGACAGTGAAGAGAAGTAGGATCAGAGAGATCAGTGGTAAGGTAATTATAAGTATTTATGTTATTTTTTACATCTAACTTTTATTATGATCTAGGGTTTGGATAGACTCTAGAGCATCATAAGGGACATTTGACTCATGGAGAATAACTTCTCTGCAAATCGAATTTCCCAGGAAAAAACATGTAAACAGGCGAATTTAAATTTTCCACGACCCACTCCTCTTTACTTCGCAGAACCCAGTTTTATAAAAATGTAAAGTTGGAGTGGGGTATAGATGCCATGTTATGCACTGTTGCTGTTAGGGAAAAGGTGATGTCCTGAGCTCCTTGTCCTCATTCTGTTCCCTAATTTAAGAATTCCCTGACTCTCGCTTTGGATGCCCCTACCTCCACAGTTGCACAGTTGCCAATGCCACTACTATAGCCAACAACTGCTCAGCTAGTCATGTTCACTACCTCATTTGCCCTATCTCATCCAAGTCCAAACACTGAGTGTCACATCCAACACTTCAACTGGAAGAAGCTGTTGTTAAATATCTTTTCTAGCATACAAAGTGCTGTGGTATTGGCAAATAGGGGTTAGAGAGAATAGAACTGTAATTGACAGAATTGAAAGCCCACAATCAAAAAGATTAACTGACACAGTTACAGAGAAGGAGTAATGTACAAAACATTGAGTCAAACTGACGGTGTCACTGTCAGACGTTATATAATCTGCTCTGAGTGAGATAAGTGATGTGCCATATTGTGACATTCTGTTTGGTACAGCTAAACCTGGTGCTTGTGGTGGTACTGCAACTGCTGCTACTTGCGGCTTCTACATTTTTATTGCCAGACAGCGTAGTATATATTTTTTCCTTTTAAATTACTTTGTCTGTTTCCATTGGTACTTTTCTTTTACCATACATTTTTATTGCAATAAAATTAACTTTTGTTTTTTGAACAACAAACAATCTTTCCTTGCCATAAAACAGCAGCAGCATGTACATCAGTCAAATTACGCTAATAAAATAAATATGCAAAAATATGAGTAGGGATGTCCATAGGAAGATGTCAGGAGGCATGTGATAAAAAGGTACCGATGATTAGATATTAAGGGCCCATGATGTCACACCATCATGGGCCCTTAACATGTAATTATTTGTACCTTTTTATCACATGTAATATGGCCTCCCTATGAACCTCCAATGGGGAAATGCGTCGAGAAAGAGGTGGAGATTTGAAAACGACATCTTCCTATGGACATCCTGAATGATAAGTTATATATTTTGACTACTACCCACTTTCTCCCCTACTTGACTAGTTGAACTCTGTCTAGTCTAGGCTTCTGCAGAGATCCAGCTATACAGGGATAGTGAAGGGAGTGTGAGGGAGAGCCGCCGTGGAGCTAGGGTGCCAACCCTCACTGTCAGGCAGGGATAGTAGGTCTAGGGTCACTTAGGCCTAAAGTGGTGATCCTGGGTATCTTATATATTATCTCACTACCTATGCTGTGGTTTTAACATACTGAATTGACTGTGACAGTATTGTTAGTGGAGAATTTCAGGATTGGGGGCTTTCTGATTTTTGCCAAGGGCAACAGTTTGTCTAAAACTGGCTTTGTTGTGGAATATATCCACATTGGAAAAAAATTCAATCATTAATTCCAAAAGAAAACTGAGGCCATATCCTTAGATTACTGTTGTGAGTCTGCAGCAGAATTTCCCAAAGCCTTTGTAATTAAATTGGGCTATTCCCCTCCATCTGAATAAAGTGAGGTGCAACTTATTATTATTATTATTATTATTACTACAGCTTTTTTCTGGAAATTAATGTAGAAATTTTCTGCTGTATGTGAATAGGGTTGCAGAAACTCTACTTACTGTACATCCTTGTTATACAGATTCAACATGAATTTAGTTCTGAGATCCACTCCGAAATTAGTAAGAAATGCAACATTTTTGAAAATACCCTAAGATTAAGAAAATGTAGCTGTTAGGCTATATGTAGCACGAATACAAAGAAATGTACAAACCAATTTTTTTTTTTCGGATGGGTGATTTATTGGTTTTATTTAAAAAAAAAAAAAGAGAGAAACTCAACGTTCCTTTTTACATTTCAGCATAAGCTAAACATTGCTTGATTTTGTCATGCAGGTAGTGCTGGCGTTAGATACACATGTGAATTCGCTTTAAAAGCATACCGGTATTTCTTAAAAGAAAATATTTATCTTCAAACAAACATTATTTTCATTTTTAATACAAAAAGTACCAGCAATGTAAGTAAGCTCTCTAGTAAATAATAGAATCCTTTACTTGAAGAGCAGGTGTTCAGCTCAAGACAAAGTGGCCTGCATTAATTTATTATTGTGCGTCCTGGACCTGAATATTATAGACACGACTTCTTTCCCGACGTTGAAGCCAGCAACGCTAAACCCTAATCTCCATTTTCTACAATGCCTCCACCTTCCTGCTCACTCTGATCTTATCTATAATGGATTTGTAGCAAGTCTGATCTCTAATCCATATTTATGGAATGAGCATAAATCCAGGCTATGCGGCATGCTGGATGCCCATAAGGCGATGCTGGTGTTTCAGAATGGATAGTACCTGGTTTTCTGTATTAAGGGATGGAGAATGGCCTTTTCAATCACCACCTTTCTACTCTCTGAGCTGCCTTTTTTTAGAAAGTGGAATGTTTGGCTTGATTTATTAACAATAGCAAGCACTTCCTTCGGCATGTGTTGCATTCATAACTAAATTTTGATCAATGTGAATGGAGGACACTTGTACATAAAAAAATTATGATGAAGGATACCTTTTGTCTAGTGATTTTTAGTACAACATATTATTACTCTTTCCCGAGGAGTTAAATATTTTGTGCCATCTTATAAAAGATTATGAACATGACAATGTGTCCATATTTGTGTAAAGTGTTATATAAAAAGCAAGGGACATTTAACAAGTGATGATGTTTATGTGATTTATTTTTCAATAGAAATATTAGAATTATACTATATCTCGAGCCATATATCAGGTATTCTTTTAGATTAATTTGGAAAACGTCATTTTCGGCATGAATGAATGCTTGATGTGCACTATTTTAGTCAAACATTCAAAGCATTTGATGGTAACAATTCATAGTGTATTTGAATATTATACAAAAATATAAATTTTTTTCATGGCCATAATATGAAATCAGTAAAGCGGGTTTTGGTCAATAAAATATTCAATTTCTGTGCTAAATCACTTGCCAACACTTTGTTAAAATGAATGAAAAGAACACCAGGGGATGCCATAATAATAAGCAATTAAAAGTGATATCCAGACAAGGAGCATATATTTTTTAAATAATTCCAACCCCCAAATTATGTTTTTCATAACAAGTGGTATATTTAACCATAGGACAACATTTTAATTAGTACAGTCAGTGATTACCTCACTACAGGAATTTGATTGTTCCTGGACCTCAACCATTTATATTTCATTTGTCTCCTGATCCCATAATGACAATAAACACAGCATTAAAAAAAGTGAATTATGTTACTAAAGTTGATACCATTGCAGGCCTCGGGGACAAGGAGATCAGCATATCAAAGTTACTTTTCCATTCGTGCTTTTTTATTGATGCCATTGCGTGCTAAACAGAAAACTAAACAGCAAATGGGAGAGTCAAGAAATCTTTCATCTATTAAAGGGAACCTGACAGGTCCTCCAAGTCCCCTAAACCACAAGCAGTTGCATGTTCCTGTTTAAATTTCCTGCCTAACAGACCCTTTATTTCGTTAGACACATAAATAGATGTTAGAAAAAGTATTCCTAAAGTCCATTTATCATATGTAAATGGACCCTTGAGTAGTTGATGAGGCATTTGTTTCCCCAGACTAGTTGTCCCTCTCTGCATGTTATCACGGTGGGTGTGATAACATGATTTCCAAGAGCCAACGTCATCCCCCGCTCTCTGAAAATCTCGCCCATGAGCACAGCTTTCTTAACTCACGTCATTGCTCCTCTGAAGCAGGGTGTACGCTTCCCGGCTTCAGACGTGCACTGTGCATGGCCGGAAATGCATAACACAGCACACGTCCACAGAGGAGCCAAAGAACAGCGGACTCAGCTAGAACAAGAGGAACAGCTGGCACAATGACGTGAGTGAAAAAAGCCGTGCGCATGCTCAAGGTTTGTAGAAAGTTGCCAATGTCACTGGTTCTTACAAATTATGCTATCACGCCCACAGGGGCATGATAAGATGCAGAGAGGGATGACTAGTCTGTGTAAAACAATGCGCCTTTGACTAGTCAAAAGGTGCATTTGCATGTGATAAATGGACTTTAGAAATTAAAAAAAAAATGGAACCCTTCTTGCAGGTGTAAGCAGGTGACCGGATGCAACGCACATATGAGCACAACGTGGGAACAAACAATAAACTATTTATTGCTTCCGGTATGGCAGAGAGTTGCAGAACATGGGAAGTAGTTAAACAATAGAAAACGGAACAAACACAAGTGGATTATACAATGCAGAATATATAATAAGTGCTAAAGTTCAATTTGAATAACATAGAAGTCTATTAAAGGATTACACTGGTGTCTCTGTGACAGGGGTGGTACATCCGTTCCTGGGAGGGCTGCTACGCTGGCTCCTCTTGACACAATGACGGGGGTCACCGGTATTTCCTGCTAGGCCGCAAGTCCTCCTAACAAAGTCTATCACAGAGCGCTGTACCTCCTTTGTCCCAGCTGACCCCCACCCCACCTGTTGTCCTAGCCCAGGCCAACACCTGTACTGTACGTGTCTCCCTTCTATCACTGCAGGCGTCCTCCTTTGGTCGAAGTCTCCTCTTGGATCTTCGGTGCTTGACCCACGGTGGGTGTCTCCTTGGGCCAGAGGAAAGAGGGCTGGGCTCCAGCTCTCGGCTGGCGTTATCTGAGCTCTAGAACTTGACCGGCATAGAGCAGGGATTCGAACCTTGAATGGCGCAGTCTGGCCTCTGAGTCTTGAACGGCGTAGATCTGGTCCTCGGGTCTTGACCAGCATAGTCGGGTCTTGACCAGCATAGTCGGGTCTTCGGATCTCACTTGCCAACGTCCGGCCTCTGGTTGACAGTGGTCAGCACTCTGCTGACACACGCTTTCTACTGATGCTTGTGACTTTGGCTTCAGCATCGTCCCTAGTCCATGTCCGCACCTCTCTCTCTCTTGGAGTGAAATCACCCCATGGTTTGGCGCACAGGACCTTTATATGCAGGAATTTTGTCATCAAAGGCACCGGCTGGGTGCCGCATTTGAATTCGTATCCCCTGCAACTCTTCCTGTGTCAGTTGGTTCCAAATGGTTCTGTCTACCCTGCAGGTGGCAGCCTTCCCGCAATAATGATACATCCCGCAGGGGCTCTTCAGGAGTACAGTTGCCTCCTCTAACATGGGGTAAAAACTCCTCCAGAGAAGAATCTCTAACACTCAATTGGTTGAAGGGGAAATTAGCATCTACACTTTACAAACCAATAAAGATACTCCAATGACATTCTGATAGAGAATTTAGATTGTGAGCCCCAATGGGGACTGGGATGAATTTATCTGTAAAGCATTGTGGAATTAACTGCCATATTTTTAGGACTATAAAACGCACCGAACCATAACACACACCTAGGTTTTAGAGGAGAAAAATAGAAAAAAAAATTGAAGCAGAAAATGTGGTCATGATGTACTGTTATGGGGGAGGGGGTCTACTGCTGACACTGTTATAGGGGTAATGCCCCTCAATTCTGTGCTAATCCCCCATCCTGGTATATTTATGCCCCCATCCTGATATACATGGCCCCCTCTTCCTGTTATACATGGCCCCCATCCCCATCCTGGTATACATGGTCCCCCATCCTGGTATGCATGGCACCCCATCCCCATCCTGGTATGCATGGCTCCTAGCATATCCTGGAGCTCCTATAGCATGCTGGGAATTATAGTTCACCACATTTCATGTGGTTGCCCTGAGGCAAACTATAACTCCTAGCATGTCTTGCAGCTCCTTGGCATGCTGGGAACTATAGTTCACCGCAGTTGTACAGTGTTTTACCACATGTGTTTTGTTTCACTTAAACTACTGTATGCTTGCCTCTCCTTTCTGGACCCGCGCTAGGCAGGGAGTGGGGTCACATGACAGGGAACAGGGTAGCACAGCAGGGAGCCGGGTCGCACAGCAGGGAACAGGGTTGCATGGAAGGGATCAGGGCCGCCGCCATGAATTCAGTATAGCCGTGCTAGACAGGAGGAAGTGGGCGGTGTCTCCCATCCAGATCACGTGCTGCAGTGATGCTACAAAGAGGCGATGCAGGGTCGGAGCAACACAGAACAGCACAGTGCGCAGTTCCCCCCCAGCCCTGCCATTATGTAATGTCACTGCAGCACATTATCTGGACAGGAGACCAGGCAGCGCCACTGATCCTTGTTGTGCCGTGTGACCCCACTCCATCGCTGCCGCCGCCGCCCCACACCACCCCACAGTCAGCATTATAACAGGTTCATTCGGACTATAAGACGCACCCCCTTTTTCCTCCCAAATTTTTTTTGGGGAGGAAGTGCGTCTTATAGTCCGAAAAATGCAGTCAATGGAATAGAATTAAGTATATTAGCGAGTAAAATAAATAAAGATTGAGTAATAGAAAAAATAAAAACATTTTTTTTTCCGCATGTTATCTCCATAAGCATAATGTACCAAGTTTATCGCGTGAAAAGTGGTTAAAGGTCTTCTATAAATTTCTGAAAAACGTAAAAACCATGGATTATGACGTAACAAACCTTTTTTTTTTCCTATAAAATTTGGCACTAGAATATTCCATGACCTAATCATTTATAGTTATGCAGATTTCACTGCAATTCAAGCAGCTGCATTTATTTTAGCTGAATTAAAACAGGGCATATACTTGTGAAGAAAGTCACATTTGTGCTAAGAAGTCCCAACGCTGTGTTTTTGTAAACGGTCGATGGCAGATTAGCCTATTGTCATCCAGAAACACTAGTCTGAAGTATGCACCAGGGGTGCAGTAGACGTTATTATTGTAGGTCAATGCCACTTGAAGACAACTAAGGGGCTATTAAATTGCATGCAAGAGGATAGATTTCATACTTGCTTATAAATGAGACTCTGGCTCATGGCTGTACCGCCGCATCGAAGTCATTTAATCCCTTAAGAGCACAACACATTAGACCCAAATGACTGCTTGCTATTTGCATTCACAGCTTGTAGGACACAGTCCCTGGAGGAATAACTCCTTATTTCAACTTGTTAGCAACTGAACATTTAGTGGTCTTTCCACAGAGAATTCTGTCCCAAATGACAGCTTTAAATGCTCAATTTTACACATCCTAAAGTGGCAGATATGCAGTGTTTTCACAGCAAAGAAAACTACAAATTAACATGTCGGCATTTACACTGGGTGTCTCTCAGATCTTCTGATAGATGCTGAATAAAAGTGCTAACTACCCCTCAGCCTTCCATACATCTGGAAAAGAAATGCAAGTATTAATATAAAGAGCTTACAATGTAATCGCACACATCAACAAACATTAACCTTTTAATATATCTGCGCTGTATTTTTGGATGGGCTACAGTATATGAGCCTTTTAAAGACATCAGCCCAAATCTATCTTGACGTAGTATGTCAAACATATGCTATTATATACACATTTCACCTACAGGAGCCTTTAAGTCCCATAACATTATCAAGCTGGGCCCTATAATATTGATTCTTTTTTCTGACATCATAATAATGTGTATATTATACAGATGAGCAAATCAAAATAGCCTCAAATGTTACAAAAAAATTGGATAAATCAAAATGATATATTTTTTTTTTTTGTGATTTGCTTTTGCCTGATCCAGCAAAATTGTGGTTGGCTGCCATGTTGCTGGATTATAAAGAAGGGGTTAAAATATACCTTATACTCACTGCACATCAGTCTTCCCTGTACCTGTCACTTTTCCAACACTTCCCCAATCAACTCCTCTATCCTCTGGTCTTCTATTCTCTATGCCACAAGCCGTCAACTGAGGGCATGATGCACATCAATGACCTAGTAAACAGTCTAATGAATGGAAGATCAAGCTTTAAGGAAGTTGGAACATAAAATAACTAATCAGAGGACTGGAGGTGGCAGGGCAGGTAGTAGAGGACCAAGGAGAGGTGAGTTGAGAGATGACCTAAGAAGACGTGGCAGTGCAGAGACTGTCAATCACACCAGGAGCTAGTTACTGCAAACTACTGAGCCTGGACTTATCTTCATGAGTAAGAGCCTCACCCAGACTAGTCCAGCTTCATTTGCATACAGCAAGCAACATTTTTTAACTTCATTTTGCACAAAAATGTGCATATGTACAGTATATAACAGTAAACACATTACTGTATAGTCAGAAAAACACTCTAAACTGAATTTTTGCCCATTCATCCAGCAGAGCATTTGTGAGGTCAAATACTGATGTTGGATCTCTGGTCTAGTTCAGCTTCAAAATATCAATAGGGTTAAGATTTCAATGCTTCATGTTGGCCATGCAAGTTCCAACTTCCATGCCAGACTTGCCCATTCATGCATTTATGGACTTTGTTTTGTGCAAAGTACCTTTCCTAAATTTTTCCCACAAAGTTGAAAGCATTCAATTGTCCAAAATGTCTTGGCATGTAGAAGCCCTGAAATGCACCCCTATACAGTATTATAGAGTTATCCCTTCTTTAACAAACTTTACTTTTGGTACAATGCAGTCAGTCAAGTAACATTCTCATGGCATTCTCCAAACCCAAACTCGTCCATCAGACTGCCAGATAGAGAAGCATGCTTCAGCACTCTTTCCATGGCTCCAAGATCAGGTAGTGGCATGCTTTACAACACTCCATTTGATACATGGTATTGTCCTTGCTCACGCAACCAGTGAACAATATTTGTACTTATGTTAATGCCAGAAAAAGTTTGGAACTTATTGTTATTGAATCAGCAGAGCATTGGTGACATTTATGAACAATAGTCCCAATTCATCAAAGCGATTATGGTAGAATTATGGAGTAAATCACTTTAAAAGGTCTCAATATTTTTGTGCAACGCAGAGTGGACAAGAGGGGGGTGAATGGTTATAGATTAAAAGACTGGGATTAGGATGCTAATTTATCAGAAATGCTGCTGCCATATTTTGAATATTGTACGACAGTTTTCTATTTTGTCCATTTTTTACAACATCATTTGACAAAATCTTTACACACTACTGCCTTTGTACAGTATATTTTAGAAACATAAGTCACCACCATTTTTGGGGGTGCAGGTGGGGGTTCCCTAGCATAAATCAAATTAGTAACCATTCTGGTTATTGGTTAATAGCAACACAATCCAAGCTTCATGGGACAGAAGGACTTGGTATTTGTAAGTCCTGTAGAAGTTTCACTCTCTAACTCTATCTGCCAGCGGTTCAGGTAGACAAAAGCAGCAAATACTCGTGCTCACACAGTGAGTGGTTTATTAAAAGTCCATAAACCATCTCATCTCACAAAACAATACAGCCTTGTCTTGGCATAAAGGGAAAAAATAAACAGAACACTCCATATAGGAGATACAAGTTCACAGAGCAGGCTCACAGGTAAATCCAGACTTAGTCAGCCTCTGGCTGAAGCTGTCCAATATAAAACAGTTTTTTTCACCTCCACGCACAGATAAAATCTGAGGCAGCTGAGCTGCCTTAAATAAGCCATTGAAATCCCAGAGTGGAGATATGGGAGCGGCCAGTCCCACCCAGCTCTTCTGGCCGTTCATAAAACCCAAAATCCAGGGCCACTGAAAAGCCTTTCAGCAGCTTCTTTGCTGGAGCCTTCTCTCCAGGCTTCACATCACCCCAAAATCCAGGGCCACTAAAAAGCCTTTCAGCAACTTCTTTGCTGGAGCCTTCTCTCCAGGCTTCGCATCACTGAGGCTAACCACCTTGGTGACACATATCTCCCATGCGGGACCTGTCTGGCTACATCCTTACAGCACTCATACTCCTTGCTTACTAAAAAAGCAGGTTCCACTGCACTGTGTGACGATAAAATAAGAGGTGCAGCCAGTCAAAGCTGTGCCACCTATATCTAGAGACCCAAATGCAGCAACAAGGGCTTATTTTATGGCATGCACTTTATTAAAGAGAACCTGTCACCAGTAAAATGCAGTCCAATCTGCAGGCATCATCTACAGAGCAGGATAACCTCAGTAGATAAGTATTTTGTGTTGTGAGAAAAGATTCAGCATATCCTGTGATTTAATCTCTTTCTGGAATTTTAGGTCCAGTGGGCAGTCCTATCAGTGACTGATAGTTTTCTCTGTATGCAATCTTATACAAAGAAGTCTGTCAGTCACTGTTAGGACCGCACACTGGACCAAAAAATCCCAGATTATGCATAAATGATGAAAACACAGGTTATACTGAGTCATTTCTCACACAACTAAATATTAATCTGCACATCTTCCCCATCATGGCACCTACTGATTTTCATGGTGACCTTATAAGTGAAGAAAATAAGCAGAGGCCTTATAATGTACATCAAAACTGGAATTTTCTCCTATAAGGTGAATGTTTTCTGTGCACTCTGGTACTGAGCACTTGCAATGATTTCCTCTGATGATTTCTAGTACCGTACGCTAGTATGGACCCAATACTGTTGCTAATCTTTTACTCTTCTAAATGAGAACAGCATTTTATTAAGTAAAATGATGTGGCTTATGGAGGCAATGTTTTTAATATACTGCATCAGTAAAATAAGACACAGTAGGGGAAGTTATAAATGTAGAACGCTATACTATTTAGGCAGTGGATCATATGGTGTTGTCAGACAATTAATTGCAGATACAGTTATATGAAAAGGTTTGGGCACCCCTATTAATTTTAAGCTTAATGTTTTATAAAAATTGGTGTTTTTGCAACAGCTATTTCAGTTTGATATATGTAATAACTGTTGGACACAGTAATGTTTCTGCCTTGAAATGAGGTTTATTGTACTAACAGAAAATGTGCAATCTGCATTCAAACAAAATTTGACAGGTGCATAAGTATGGGCACCTCACCAGAAAAGTGACATTAATATTTAGTAGATCCTCCTTTTGCAAAAATAACAGCCTCTAGTCGCTTCCTGTAGCTTTTAATGAGTTCCTGGATCCTGGATGAAGGTATTTTTGACCATTCCTCTTTACAAAACAATTCCAGTTCAGTTAAGTTTGATGGTTGCCGAGCATGGACAGCCTTCTTCAAATGATCCCACAGATGTTCAATGATATTCAGGTCTGGGGACTGGGATGGCCATTCCAGAACATTGTAATTGTTCCTCTGCATGAATGCCTGAGTAGATTTGGAGCGGTGTTTTGGATCATTGTCTTGCTGAAAGATCCATCCGCTGCGTAACTTCAACTTTATCACTGATTCTTGAACATTATTGTCAAGAATCTGCTGATACTGAGTGGAATCCATGCGTCCCTCAATTTAACAAGATTCCCGGTGCCGGCATTGGCCACATAGCCCCAAAGCATGATGGAACCTCCACCAAATTTTACTGTGGGTAGCAAGTGTTTTTCTTGGAATGCTGTGTTTTTTTGCCGCCATGCATAACACCTTTTTGTATGACCAAACAACTCAATATTGGTTTCATCAGTCCACAGGACCTTCTTCCAAAAAGAAATTGGCTTCCCCTTAATGTGCTTTTGCATACCTCAGCCGACTCTGTTTGTGGCGTGCTTGCAGAAACGGCTTCTTTCGCATCACTCTCCCATACAGCTTCTCCTTGTGCAAAGTGCATTGTATAGTTGACCGATGCACAGTGACACCATCTGAAAGCAAGTTGATGCTGCAGCTCTCTGGAGGTGGTCTGAGGATTGTCCTTGACTGATCTCACCATTCTTCTTCTCTGCCTTTCTGATGTTTTACTTGGCCTGCCACTTCTGGCCTTAACAAGAACTGTCCCTGTGTTCTTCCATTTCCTTACTATGTTCCTCTCAATGGAAACTGACAGGTTAAATCTCTGAGACAGCTTTTTGTATCCTTCCCCTGAACAGCTATGTTGAATAATCTTTGTTTTCAGATCATTTGACAGTTGTTTTGAGGAGCCCATGATGCCACTCTACAGAGGAGATTCAAACAGGAGAACAACTTGCAAGTGGCCACTTGAAGTAGCTTTTCTCATGATTGCATACACCTGGCTATGAAGTTCAAAGCTCAATGAGGTTACAAAACCAAAAAAAGTGCTTTAGTAAGTCAGTAAAAAGTAGGTAGGAGTATTTAAAACAAGAAAATGATAAGGGTGCCCATACTTATGCACCTGTCAAATTTAGTTTGAATGCAGATTGCACATTTTCTGTTAGTACAATAAACCTCATTTCAAGGCAGAAACATTACTGTGTCCAACAGTTATTACATATATCAAACTGAAATAGCTGTTGCAAAAACACCAATTTTTATAAAACATTAAGCTTAAGATTAATAGGGGTGCCCAAACTTTTTCATATAACTGTATTGTACAAAACTTTTATTATTACGCTTGTCTAGAAATACAGTGCATTGAAAAATGAAGGAGGTTCTCTCAATTAGCTGAGAGACATGCAGCATGTAGCAATTGGATTAAGAATTTGTACAATCCAACAAGCAAAAGATTCCAACCTCTCCCTAGAGATGTCATTTGTTCATGAATACCCATTATTCATTCATACTTTCTCACTCCCAGTTCTCTGAACATTATTTCCTGGTGTCAGGGCAGCAGAGACATAGGGGAAAAAGTAATGTGTTAAATAAGAAATCATATTTCTACTTAAACCTACCATGAGATGGAAGGAGCCTGAGGGTGATTGTCAAACAGCCATGACTTCTAATATACAACTTGCATGGGTAGAAGGATTGAACATGGAGTAAATGTCACTTCATTATGTCTCCAGTCTGGTTTTAATGGGTTTTACAAGATTTCTTTCACTATGCTTAAGAGTTACTGCGTCTCAGCTTTTAAAATATTCTCCTTGATTTGATTTTGACGGTTGAGACTCGCATTTTTGAGACCAGTTGTATGGATCCTAGCTTCCCTTTGATCTATTTGTGCTCAGCCACATTTCATCCCTTTAGTCAAGAGAAAGCTCTGAAACTGGAATAGCTCTGCAGACTTGTCTGCCTAATTGATGGCATTTGAAAATCAGCAATTCTTAATGAATAGATATTGTACTTTCATTGCAAAACACTAGCAGTATAATTCATGTATCATCTCATATCAAAGAGTACTTATATAGATTTATCTATCTATTTATCTATATATATAGATAATATCTATCCACATGTGTGTGTATATACAGTGGTGGCCAAAAGTAATGGCACCCCTGCAATTCTGTCAGATAATACTCAGTTTCTTCCTGAAAATGATTGCAATCACAAATTCTTTGGTATTATTATCTTCATTTAATTTGCTTGCAAGGAAAAAACACAAAAGAGAATGAAGCAAAAATCAAATCATTGATCATTTCACACAAAACTCAAAAATGGGCCAGACAAAAGAATTGGCACCCTCAGCCTAATACTTGTTCGCAGTTATTTTGGCTAAAGGTTGTGCAACCAACCACTTCCGGTAACCATCAATGAGTTTCTTACAATGCTCTGCTGGAATTGTAGACCATTCTTCTTTGGCAAACTGCTACAGGTCCCTGATATTTGAAGGGTGCCTTCTCCAAACTGCCATTTTTACAGGTCTGGACTCATTGCTGGCCACATTAGAAGTCTCCAGTGCTTTCTCTCAAGCCATTTTATAGTGCTTTTGGAAGTGTGTTTTGGGTCATTGTCCTGCTGGAAGACCCATGACCTCTGAGGGAGACCCAGCTTTCTCACACTGGGCCCTACATTATGCTGAAAAATTTGTTGGTAGTCTTCAGACTTCATAATGCCATGCACACGGGCAAGCAGTCCAGTGCCAGAGGCAACAAAACAACCCCAAAACATCAGGGAACATCCGCCATGTTTGACTGTAGGGACTGTATTCTTTTCTTTGAATGCCTCTTTTTTTTTCCTGTACACTCTATGTTGATGCTTTTTCCCAAAAAGCTCTACTTTTGTCTCATCTGACCAGAGAACATTATTCCAAAACATTTTAGGCTTTCTCAGGTAAGTTTTGGCAAACTCCAGCCTAGCTTTTTTATGTCTCGGGGTAAAAAGTGTGAAACAACTGAAAATATGTCTTATATTCTAGGTTCTTCAAAGTAGCCACCTTTTGCTTTTGATGACTGCTTTGCACACTCTTGGCATTCTCATGATGAGCTTCAAGAGGTAGTCACCGGAAATGGTCTTCCAACAATCTTGAAGGAGTTCCCAGAGATACTTGCTGGCCCTTTTGCCTTCACTCTGTGGTCCAGCTCACCCCAAACCATCTCGATTGGGTTCAGGTCTGGTGACTGTGGAGGCCAGGTCATCTGGCGTAGCACCACATCACTCTCCTTCGTGGTCAAATAGCCCTTACACAGCCTGGAGGTGTGTTTGGGATCATTGTCCTGTTCAAAAATAATTAATGGTCCAACTAAACGCAAACCGGATGGTATAGCATGCCGCTGCAAGATGCTGTGGTAGCCATGCTGGTTCAGTATGCCTTCAATGTTGAATAAATCCCCAACAGTGTCACCAGCAAAGCACCCCCACACCATCACACCTCATCCTCCATGCTTCACGGTGGGAACCAGGCATGTAGAGTCTATCCGTTCACCTTTTCTGCGTCGCACACAGACACGGTGGTTGGAACCAAAGATCTCAAATTTGGACTCATCAGACCAAAGCACAGATTTCCACTGTTCTAATGTCCATTCCTTGTGATCTTTAGCCCAAACAGGTCTCTTCTGCTTGTTGCCTGTCCTTAGCAGTGGTTTCCTAGCAGCTATTTTACCATGAAGGCCTGCTGCACAAAGTCTCCTCTTAACAGTTGTTGAAGAGATGTGTCTGCTGCTAGAACTCTGTGTGGCATTGACCTAGTCTCTAATCTGAGCTGCTGTTAACCTGTGATTTTTGAGGCTGGTGACTCGGATAAACTTATCCTCAGAAGCAGAGGTGACTCTGGGTCTTCCTTTCCTGGGGCGGTCCTCATGTGAGCCAGTTTCTTTGTAGCGCTTGATGGTTTTTGCAACTGCACTTGGAGACTCTTTCCAAGTTTTCCCAATTTTTCGGACTGACTGACCTTCATTTCTTAAAGTAATGATGGCCACTCATTTTTATTTACTTAGCTACTTTTTTCTTGCCATAATACAAATTCTAACAGTCTATTCAGTAGGACTATCAGCTGTGTATCTACCTGACTTCTGCACAACACAACTAATGGTCCCAACCCCATTAATAAGGCAAGAAATCCCACTTATTAAACCTGACAGGGCACACCTGTGAAGTGAAAACCATTTCCGGTGACTACCTCTTGAAGCTCATCAAGAGAATGCCAAGAGTGTGCAAAGCAGTCATTAAAGCAAAAGGTGGCTACTTTGAAGAACCTAGAATATAAGACATATTTTCAGTTGTTTCACACTTTTTTGTTAAGTACATAATTCCACATGTGTTAATTCATAGTTTTGATGCCTTCAGTGTGAATGTACAATTTTTATAGTCATGAAAATACAGAAAAATCTTTAAATGAGAAGGTGTGTCCAAACTTTTGGTCTGTACTGTATATATATATATATATATATATACCGTATATATATATATATATATATATATATATAAATATATATACACACAAGAGAATATAGCAACTCTCTTTATATGAGATGCAAACATTGAATATAGAAATTGAGACTGCATTACTAATATATATATAAATATACTTGAAATAAAGGTACAATTCATGTGAGACTACAAACCACGAAAAGGCATTCCTTTTTTAGAAAAACCTAATATTTCTCAAATATGCCTACAAATTTAAAAAGGCAGGTAGGATCCAGCACTAATATAGCTACACACTTCTCAATTTTCATGTTGCAACATCAAGAAGGAAATGTCGTGGACTTATAAAAATCACAGGATCAATAGACATGGTAATAATGTGCAAATGATGAAAAAATTTAAACATTTGCAAAATATCTCAATTTCTTCAGGATTGAGTATAAGTGCAAAGCACAGAAATACAAGCACTTACACGCCTTGGCATGTTAGCATGCTATCAATGAGGTTATTAATCTTTGTCTGAGGATTGTTTTGTCATGCTAAATGCATTTGGGCATGTGAATAATTCAGAACCCTGGAAAACAGCTCCCTTTGCAATTGTTGTTCAATTACGTCCCAGATGTGCTTGATGGAAGACAAGTCCAGAGACAGGCTGCTCAGGGTGCTGTGAGTAATCTGTGTGGTCTAAACATGCGACCATGACCTGCAGCATCTCCAGACTTGTCTCCGATCTAGCACATTATCAGTCGTCTATTGAAAAAGGAACTGCCAGCAGGGGATTTTGATGATTTGCATGCCCATGTGCATTCAGCATGGAAGAACATTCCTCAGACAACCATAAATAACCTCATTAATAGCATGCCAAGTCGTGAAAGTGCATATATTTCTGCGTGAGGTGCTCATTAGTGTTGAGCCACCCCCGTAGTGTTCGAGTTCGGTTCGGTTCGTCTAACACCCGTGTGTTCGTCGAACTGTTCGTCGAACTGTTCGTCGAACACCTTCGAACACCGTTAAAACCAATGGCAGGCAAACACAAACACATAGAAACATATAGAAAACACCTTCAAAGGTGTCCAAAAGCTGACAAACTGCTCAGAAGACACAACTAACACATGGAAAAGTGACAAGTACATATAGTCATGCGAAAAGAAAAGAGGTGGAGGAGTAAAAGGAGGGGGAGACACAGATATAGGCATGTCATGCCCTTCTAAAATCCAAAAAGTGAGAAGCCGAGACGGCCAGTCCGCTCCTGCCCGTGCCACCTCCGTGTCGCCGGGTTTGTGCCAGAGCCGCGGTGAACCCTGACGGCCAGCCCCCCTCTCCCAATACTGGTGCCTGTCCGCTGGTGGGTCGAGAGAGCCCCCCTGTGGTGGAGGCAGCTCTAAGCTTTTTAATTTAAATTGTCCCTCTAATTTGAATGAATACACTTTAAATCCATTTACAAGGATCTATTGGAGGGCAAGTCTCATGCCAGCAGCCGCGTAATTCCAGCTCCAGTAGCGTCCACTAAAGCTGCTGCAGTTAAAAAGCTTTTATAAGGATCGAGCTCGGCTGTCCACTGCAAGGCATCCTAGTGCCAGTCCCAGCCCCTATGCCTTGGGGTGCCTCCTGATGCTCTTCACTAAGTATCCCGTGGTCCCGAAGCATTTCCTTTGAAAAAATTAAGTGTCCAAACTACAGGTGGTGTAGCTTGCTTAACAGCCGGGATAATCCGCTGACTAGCAGACACTGCTACTAGGCACAAAGTATTTCCTGGGCTAGATGCAGTTAAAAATTTGTAAGTAGATACTCTCGTTGGATGCTGAGAAAGCATTCCATAGAGTCTCCTGGCACGCCATATATGATTCTCTTAAAAAGCTTGGGGTAGGGGTCTAGGGGACCCTTTTATAGCCAAAATCACGGCCCTGTATCACAATACGTCACCTAGGCTGAAGATAAATGGAACTGTAGCACCGAGGGCTCGGTTGCTACAGACGTATTGCACCTCACCCAGAGGTGTGATATCTCACTCTCAGATAAGGATGGAGTGTGGATCAGGACCCGACACCTGCATGCATTACACCACATTGCCGTGGGGCAGGGCGACCAATATGCCCCTGAGATGGGCACGACAGTCCCTGTCCCTGGCTGGAGTGGGGGGAGGGAACACTGAGGAAGGGGAACCCTGCAGTGCAGGAGCAGGGAGGAAGCAGTTCCTGGGTGCATTGAGAAGGGAGTATAAAAGGTGGGCACCATCATAGTTCAGTGCAGAGAAGTCTGAGCAGAAGTGGCAGGGAGCAGGGGCTCTGCATGAGCTCTGCTCCGGAGGCGGGCCTAGTAACAGAGGCCCAGGCCTGCAAGAGGGAGAAGGAAGGAAGAGGAGCGGAGAAGGCTCCAGGAACGAGGAATGAAGGGATCCCAGGGGTGCGGACGGGCGAGTCGCCACCGCACGCCCGAATCCACCTGCGTGGAGGGGTCAGGCCAAAGGGGGAGACCGGTCCCCGAACTAGTGGAGGCAGGAAACGACCCTCAGCTAGAAACCGGAGGCTCTGACATTTTATGTGGCGCAGCCCCTTGCTCCACCCGCTAGGAAGGCACCACATAGGGTCAGGGAAACTGGCGCCAAGTTTACCAAGAGGAGGCCCGAGGAAGCCGGACAGAAGTGTTGGTAAGAAAGGCCAGACAAAGGACACACAAAGGGGGTCCTGTGAAGCGCTCCAAAGTTATCTGGGAGTTGTCTGAGCCCCTCACCTGGTGAGCACAGTACGACGTGGGCAGCCGTTACCTGCAGACGTGGTCTGGATAATAAGAACTGTGAGTAAAGGCCCTGAACTGCATCACTGACTCCGTGTCGTTACTGCTGCTGCCCTGCACCATCACCCCCATCCTCCGCATACACTGCCCTGAGGCTATACTCCTCCCGTGGGGAGTTATGCTACGCTCTGATGCACCCACAACACCAGCCTTAGCGGTCTGCCCTGTAGCGACGGTTCACTCTGACCGCAATCCACGGGTGGCGTAGTCGGACATTTAAACATCAAAACCACATAAATAGTTCCGCCACTGGTTTGACCGCCCTGAGCCACGGAACTGGATCGCCGCCACGAAG
Source organism: Phyllobates terribilis (assembly GCF_046119375.1). Taxonomy (NCBI): domain Eukaryota; kingdom Metazoa; phylum Chordata; class Amphibia; order Anura; family Dendrobatidae; genus Phyllobates; species Phyllobates terribilis. The sequence goes on from NW_027362762.1 coordinate 506,504,767, forward strand.
ACTACAACCACCAGCATCCACCAAAAAGTGTCCGGCTCCGGGTGTCCCAAGGCCCAGGGGGTGCGTCAGAACATTTTCACCACCTTTCACAATCACCAATGGGACAAGGCAGGGATGTCCTCTGTCCCCTCTCTTATACATCCTAGTGACGGAGCACCTGCTCTCATCAATTCGCCATAACCCCAATATTAGGTGGATTGAGGTGGGAGGCACCGAGTACAAGTGCTCTCTATTTGCTGATGATGTCCTAGTATATATCACTCAATCACATATATCCATCCCTGCTGTTATGGCTGAAATAGATCACTTTGTTACATGGTAAAATTTTAAAATCAATGCAGCGAAGTCTGAGGCCCTCGATGTCTCCCTCCCTAAATCCATATAGGATTCCATCCAGTCCAACTTTCCCTTTGCCTGGCCCTCACAGGGTATCAAATACTTAGGAATTCCTATTCATAGAGACCTCTCCCATCTATGTTATCTTAATTTTGGGCCCTTTATTGAACAATTCCATACAGACCACGGTTGGCAAGTTAGAACTGTAAGATTCACTACGTGAACCACTGGTGTTTTGTGGAAAAGCACATGTACACCGCGTTCCAAATAATTATGCAAAAAGTGTTTAGGAGTGATAAGGGAAGAATTTGTTTGTTTGTCAGTTAAACTCATTGATGGTGATGTGTGTCAGGGCTCTTTATATCACTGTAAGCAATTGCAGACACCTGTGCTAATTAGTTTGGCAGGTGTGTCCAATGAAAGGCAAGACTACTTAAGAAGGCTCTCTCACATTATTAAGCAGCCTACATTTTCTGCCAAAATGGGAAAGAAAAAGGATGTGTCGGCTGCTGAGAAGCAACAAATTGTGGAGTGTTTAGGTCAAGGCATGACTACAATCAACATTGTGCGATGATCAGGATGAAGTGTCTTGGCAATCAAGAAGTATGTAGCTGATTCACAGTACACACGTGTGCGTGCTGATAAGGGCAAATTGAGGACTCTTTCCTACAGGCAATTACGTCAGGTTGAAACAGCAGCGGCAAAAAAGCCTTGTCATAGCAGCAGACAAGTTTTTGAAGCTGCTTGTGCCTCCAACGTCCCCCGAACAACAAGATGCAGGGTCCTTCAGAGGTTTGCAGCTGTGCATATGCCATCCTGTCGACCTCCTCTATCCACTTCACACAAGCAGAAACGGCTCCAGTGGGCCAAACATTACATGAAGACTGATTTCAAAACTGTTTTGTTCACGGATGAGTGCCGTGCAGCGCTCGATGGTCCAGATGAATGGAGTGGAGGATGGCTGGTTGATGGACACCCCACGCAAACACGGCTACAGCGCCAACAAGGAGGAGGTGGAGTAATGTTTTGGGCTGGAATCATGGGGAGAGAGATTGTCGGCCCCTTTAGGATCCCTGAAGGCGCTAAAGATGAACTCCATAATGTATGTGGATTTTCTCAAACAGCACTTCCTGCCATGGTTCAAGAAGAAGAACCGTGTATTTCACAGCAAGATCATTTTTCTGCATGATAATGCACCATCTCATGCTGCACATAAAACATCTGCATCTCTGGCTGATATGGGCATAAAAGGGGACAAACTTATGGTGTGACCCCCATGCTCCCCTGACCTGTACCCCATTCAGAACCTTTGGAGCATCATTAAAAGGAGTGTCTATGATGGCGGGAGGCAGTTCACATCTAAGCAACAGCTCTGGGAGGGTATTCTGTCCTCATGCAAAACAATTGAAGCAGAAACCATCCAAAACCTGACAAATTCAATGGACGAGAGAGTTCAGAAGCTCCTTTCGAACAAGGGGTCCTATGTGAAAATGTAACATCACCTAGAATAAAGTTTTGAGTTGAAAACTGTTTGATTTCAGTTTCTAACAACCCGCTAATGCTTATAATTTCAAAAATGACAATTTTTTTGGTCTTTATTAAAATGAAAAGGTTGATCGAAAAGTTTGGGGGATCTAAGAGTGTGGCAACCCAGTAGTCATGATTACTTCGAATTCTGACAATATGAGGGTCATGCTGCAGGTAGTGCAGCAAGAAGGCACTTATGTGTCTTGCGCATCTCGGAGCCCCAAAATTATTTTCCGGGCTAGATGCAGCTAAAAATTATTTTTAATTTTAAATCTGGTGAAGCTTATTATAGATGGCCTAATAGGATCAGTGTTGCACACTGCTACAAAGCCCAAATTATTTTCCAGTCAAGATACAGATAAACATGATTAGTAATTTGAAAGCTTAAAACGGTTGGTAGGGTGATTTTAACCAATCATCAAGCTTTTACTCTCCCCAGGATGACACAGGGGTAGAAAAGTCGTTTCGGATCCATGATTTGTTCATCTTTATGAACGTGAGTCTGTCTACATTATCAGTGGAGAGCCGCGTGCGCTTATCTGTCAGCACACCACCAGCAGCGCTGAACACACGTTCAGACAGAACGCTGGCTGCGGGGCATGACAAGATCTCCAAGGCGTAAGTGGCTAGCTCCGGCCATTTATCCAGATTGGAAGTCCAAAAAGAGCAAGGGTCCAGTGACACAGTCGTGGCTTCAATGTTTACTTGGAGATACTCCTGTACCATCGTCTCTAGGCGTTGACTATGTGTCAGACTTCTTGTCTAATGTGGCCTTGCAAAGGATGGGCTAAAAAAGTGGTGAAATGATTCCGCAAAATTGATGTTACCAGCAGATACTGTGGTTCTGTTACGGTTTGAGTGCTGAACACTTGACGGTCCCACGGTTGGCAAGATGGAACTGTGAGATTCACTACGTGCACCACTGGTATTTTGTGGAAAAGCACATGTAAGATTCTGCAACAGTCTCTGCTGATACTCCTGCATGCGTGCATCCCTTTCTATGGCAGGAATAATTTCTGCAAATTTACTTTTGTACCGGGGATCTAACAGTGTGGCAACCCAGTAGTCAGGATTATTTCTAATTCTCACAATTCGAGGGTCATGTTGCAGGTAGTGCAGCAAGAAGGCACTCATGTGTGTTGCGCATCCAGGAGCACCAAGTCCCTGTTGTGTTGGTGGCGAGGTAGCAATCATGCTTCCTTCCTCTGTCCTCTCCCCCCAACCTCGCACAACAGAAATGTGATCAAGGTCTCCCTCATCTGATGAGTCTTCCATCAGTTCGTCCTCCACTTCTTCCTGGGCTCCTGCACCTTCCTCACTAGTTTGGCTGCTACCATGCGCCCTGGTAAAATCATCTCCCCCACCCTCACATGCCTGCCGCCTTGGTGCTGCCGACCGTCTGGACCTTGCAGATGTTAGCCCTTCCGCATACAACTCCTCCTCATCTACTTCCTCCACCTCCTCTTGTGCCACCACCTGACTCCGAATTCTGTTTAACATGTGCTCCAGCATGTAAATCACCGGAATTGTCATGCTGATAATGGCATCGTCAGCACTAAACATCTTCGTCGCCATTTCAAAACTGTGCAGAAGGGTGCATAGGTCCCTGATCTGAGACCACTCCTCCAGCGTGATTTGCCCCACCTCTGAATCTCGTTGGCCCAGGCTATATGTCAGAACGTATTGCACCAGGGCTTGTCGGTGCTGCCACAGTCGCTGCAACATGTGCAGAGTTGAATTCCACCGGGTAGGCACATCGCATTTTAGCCGGTGAAGTGGCAGGCCCAACGACTTCTGTAGAGATGTAAGTCGCTGAGCTGCGGGATGCGAACGGCGGAAGTGAGCACACAGCGACCGTGCCCTCTGCAGAAGGCCATCTAGTCTGGGATAGTGGGCTAAAAATTGCTGGACAACCAGGTTCAACACGTGAGCCATACAAGGCACGTGTGTGACATTGCCCCGGCGAAGGGCCGCACCCAGGTTTGCAGCATTGTCGCACACGGCCTTCCCGGGTTTCAGGTCCAGTGGAGACAACCATTCATGAAATTGGTTCTCCAGAGCTGACCACAACTCCTCAGCTGTGTGACTCACATTTCCCAGACATTTCAATGTAAAAACCGCCTGATGACGTTGAGCCCTACTGCCAGCATAGTAAGGAGGTGTGCAGGATCCCTTCTGCGCAGTTAGAAAGCTTGTGGCATGACCAGACAGCCTTTGGGTGCAGGTGGAAGACCGAGAGGAGGTTGAGGAGGCAGAAGCAGTGGAGGAAAAATGACATAAAGAGGATTGACGCACAACTCGTGGGGACGGCAAGACTTGGACAGCAGCCCCTTGTCCTGCTGTCACCATAGTTACCCAGTGCCCAGTCAGCGACATGTAACGCCCCTGTCCATGCCTACTCGTCCAAGTGTCTGTGGTGAAATGCACCCTGTCACACACAGAGTTTCTTAAAGAAGCGGTGATGTTGTGTGCGACATGCTGGTGGAGCGCAGGCACACCTTTCTTTGAGAAGTAGTGCCGACTGGGCATCTGGTACTGGGGCACTGCGACGGACATAAGGTCTCGAAAATCCTCTGTGTCCACCAGGCAGAAAGGCAGCATTTCTGTAGCCAAGAGCTTGCAGATGGTGAAATTCAACCTCTTAGCTTTCTCATGGCTAGGAGGAAATGGTCTTTTACTTGTCCACATCTGAGGGACTGAGGGCTGGCTATTGTGCTTAGACGGGGTTGATAAGGGTGTCCCCGGCAAACTGCCGGTCTGTGAGGAAGATGCAGGCGGACATGTTAGGTTGCCTTGATCCAAAGGTGGTGCTATCGATGTCGGACAGCGCTCAAGACCAGCTGGTGTTACCACCTCCAAAGAAAATGATGACCTGCCAATCACGCTGGCTGTTGCGGGTAAAGAGGTGGCAGGTCTGCGCCCCAAAACAGGTGTGACTGCTGTCCCCCCAGTCACAGAGGATGAAGAGGCCGCGGATGCACAAGATATGGCAGACGGTGGTTGGCCCGGCCGGCTAGACCGCATTGTAGCACACTGAGCTTCCCACTGCAACTTATGCTTCATGTCCATGTGCCGGTTCATGCATGAAGTACTCAAACTATGTATTTTTTGGCCTCTACTTAGCTTTTGCTGACAAATGTTACAGATAACACGAGTTGGGTCATCTTTATCGATCTGAAAAAATGCCCAGGCTATGCAAGGCTTAGCACCCATGCGACCTGAAGAGCCACCACGACTTGTGGTGAGAGGCAGAGTTGTGTTTGAGGATGCAGTTGTTGACGTGCTTCCAGTACTACGTCTCTGTCCAGGAAGGCGCAACCTGACCTCGTCGTCACTAGCATCTTCCTCCACCTCCTCTGCTGACCTCATCTCTTGGCTGACTGTGGGTTGACAGTAAGTGGGATCTCCGACCTCATCATCATCACCCTGTGCGTTATCACACCCGTCGTCCTCAGAGCCAACCTGTACCTGCCCTGACAAAAAACTAAAGTTGTCGCTCCAATCAGGTATTTGAGTCTTATCATCGTCTTCCTCATTGTCTCCACCAACAGGAGTTACAGTTTGGGAATGAGGGTCTACATTATGGTCAGAACCTTCTGCGTCTGGTCCTGGATCCGACTCATAAAGATTCTGGGCATCAGTGCAGATCATTTCCTCGTCTGGATTCACAGAAGCGCTGGAGTCGACCTCTGATTCCCAGGCTATAGTATGAGTAAACAGCTCTGCAGACTCAACCATCTGTTCTACCTCATACTCAGACGGGCAGCTGGAGATTTGGGAGCTGTGAGGAAGCAAGTGCGATTTGGGTGACACCTTTGAGGACTGGAGTATTTGTGATGTTGAAGTTGATGTGGAGGAGAGCCCACTTAAAGGAGCACTTGATATCCATTGAAGCACCTGCTGTTTTTGTGCCTAATCTGGAATTTGTAGCGATTGGCGTGGCCGTAAGAAAGGGATCTTATCACATTGTCCGCTAAAAGAAGTAGACATTTTAGTTTGGCTGGAAGATGGTCTTTCTTCTGCACCTACCCCACGGACACAACCTTTTTTCCCCTTCCCAACACGCCTATTCCCCTTTCCACCAGCAGCAGGCCTTTTTCCACTCATTTTGGTGGTTAACTAATTCACAACTCTGGAGTTGTTTGCACAAAAAAACAATGGATGGTAACCGAGCAGAGCTGAGTGGCCAAACTGTGGTATTAGGCCAAAACTATTGGCTGGGTTAGATGCAGAAAAAAATAATTTTTAATTTGCAACCTGATGGAGGTCAGTATAGATCGACTAATAGACCAAGTCCCACACACCGCTAGAAGCCCAAATATTTTTTCAGAGCTAGATGCAGAAAATTTTTTTATTCAATTTGCAACCTGATGGAGGTCAGTATAGATGGACTAATAGACCAAGTCCCACACACTGCTAGAAGCCCAAATATTTTTTCAGAGCTAGATGCAGAAAAAAATTATTTTTAATTTGCAACCTGATGGAGGTCAGTATAGATGGACTAACAGACCAAGTCCCACACACCGCTAGAAGCCCAAATATTTTTTCAGAGCTAGGTGCAGAAAAAAATTATATTCAATTTGCAACCTGCTGGAGGTCAGTATAGAAGGACTAATAGAACAAGTCCCACACACTGCTAGAAGCCCAAATATTTTTTCAGAGCTAAATGAAGAAAAAAATTATTTTTAATTTGCAACCTGATGGAGGTCAGTATAGATGGACTAATAGACCAAGTCCCACACACCGCTAGAAGCCCAAATATTTTTTCAGAGCTAGATGCAGAAAATTTTTTTATTCAATTTGCAACCTGATGGAGGTCAGTATAGATGGACTAATAGACCAAGTCCCACACACTGCTAGAAGCCCAAATATTTTTTCAGAGCTATATGCAGAAAAAAATTATTTTTAATTTGCAACCTGATGGAGGTCAGTATAGATGGACTAATAGACCAAGTCCCACACACTGCTAGAAGCCCAAATATTTTTTCAGAGCTAGATGCAGAAAAAAATTATTTTTAATTTGCAACCTGATGGAGGTCAGTATAGATGGACTAATAGAACAAGTCCCACACGCTGCTAGAAGCCCAAATATTTTTTCAGAGATAAATGAAGAAAAAAATTATTTTTAATTTGCAACCTGATGGAGGTCAGTATAGATGGACTAATAGACCAAGTCCCACACACCGCTAGAAGCCCAAATATTTTTTCAGAGCTAGATGCAGAAAATTTTTTTATTCAATTTGCAACCTGATGGAGGTCAGTATAGATGGACTAATAGACCAAGTCCCACACACTGCTAGAAGCCCAAATATTTTTTCAGAGCTAGATGCAGAAAAAAATTATATTCAGTTTGCAACCTGATGGAGGTCAGTATAGATGGACTAATAGAATGATGCTATGCCCAAAAGATTTTACTTCACTAGGTGCAGTAAAAAAATTGGTATTCTATACACAGGTGGTATATCTTGCAACACAGATAGGCTACTCCACTGACTAACACACTCTGCAATAGGCCAAAAAGGATTAGCTTTGCTAGATTCAGCCAAATGCTGTGAAAAAAACTTGCGCAGCACTGGCACAGACCTGCCTGGCAAAAACTGATAGGAACTGATGTAACTTAGTCCTGAAAAGGACTCCAATTACAATTAGTCTTTACTCCCACAATCTATCTATTTAAGAGCACAGACCTGCCTGATAAAAGTCGTAGGAAATGCTGTAACCTAGTCCTTAAAAGGACTGCAATCACAACTATTCCCTACTCCCAAGCTATCTGTATATTTGTGCGAAAATTGGCTTGAAATTAACAAGGTATAGCGCACACAGCAACAGCGGTGCCGTCTAACACGCAGCTGCAGCAGTGAGAAAATGGTGGCGACGGGGAAAATGGCTTGGTCTTATAGGGCAAGGACATGTGACATACACTGCCAATCACACATGCCCTTGCTTGTGTGAAAAAAAGCACTTTGCTCCGTGTGTGCGCTGCTGATAGGCTGACAGATTGCACCTCCCCACTGCAAATGCGGGAAAGAGAAAAAAAAATGGAGATCTTCATTGTTCCTGCAGAGATCCATCCCCTGCCCCTCCCCCCGCCCCGCTGTACACTCAAACTGCGTATTAACATTAATTTTCATCATTACTGAGAAAAAATCCAGTTATGATTTTGGTGCACGAACAGTTATCGAACATAACCTCGAACAGCCGAATTTTTCTCAAATTGTTCGTGTTCGCCGACCGGCTCGAACACCGCCCAAAACAGCTCGAATTTGAGATTGGCGAACAGTTCGAGTAGAACAACGCTCATCTCTAGTGCTCATACTCAATACTGAAAAAATTGAGATGTTTTGAAAATGTTGTTTCTATTTTATTATCATTTGCATATTATTATCATTTCTATCCTGTGATTTTCATAACTTCATGACTTTTCCTTCCTGGTGTTGTAATTTCAATTTGAGAATTGCATTTTGAATCCAACAACTCTCCAGACATCTTCCCTTTACATCTAAAATAGTAATCAGAGGGATAATATACAATACTGTTGAAAATTGAAAAAGCAGAAAATTCTCAAAACTAACAAGATCCTTAAATAAATCAGCTTGATAGAATTTACACAACAGAAACACCTGTATCCAACACTTACCAAAATTCCTAGCTAACAGAATTTAGTTAGAAAATTACTAAAACTCCACCACAAAACATAGTACAAACACTGCTAAGATTGTACCATGTATTGTGATGGAGTTTTAATAAATTTGGTATAAAGATGTTCAAATAGCTTTTAATGAACTACTGGGTTGGCTACTGGGTCAGCACCCAAAATTATCAACTATTCATTATGGTGGAGGATCCTTAGAATGGACCCTGCAAATAGGTGCATACTCTTTAGAGATCTTCTAATCAATTCAATGTGCATTAAATTCATGACAAATTTTATGAAATTTTCACAGCCCATCGATTAGAAACTATAATCGATAATATGAATCTTTACTAAAACATTACTTTACTCCAAGCCCTAATACCAGCCTTCTAGTTACTAAATACGCACAATACTTTTAAATAATATACCAAAGCCCTTAATAACAACTACATCAACATGTTACATGGGAGAAAACTAGAAAGGAGCGAATTGATATGCAAGACCGTTTTCCAGTAGCCAAGTGAGTACTCCCCAGCTGCTGGACAAGAGCCCTGTGAACCGCCTCCTGCCTGTCATTATCTACTGCTCCTTTTTTGATTAGCTGGTCTGGTGCAACATCATCATTGTGGCATGATACCCAAACAACGTTGGGCCAGGCAGACTAATCAAAAGAGGAACTGCAGATGATGGCAGGTAATAGGCAGTTCGGAAGGCTACTGTTCTGCGACTGCAGAGTACCAACTTGGCCACTGGACCAGGGTACTTCATATTTATTCATTCAGCTCTAGAGAATACACTTAATTTTCAAAGAAAGCACACTGAAATGGGAAAAAGACTCAAGAGTATGTAATCTGTATAAATGGTTAACAGCATTGAAATGGTCACATTCTGCTTCTTTACGTGCTAATCTCCTAAAAATCTAACATAAAACTTTGACAAAATGGTATATGGCTCCTTCTAAACTATCGTCTGTCTATCCTACTCTAAACCTCGTTGAAGGAACTGGAAAGAGGCAGGTTCACATTTTCACAATTTCTGGGTTTGGTCAATCCTCTCATCATTTTGGCATGGTGGCCTTGATCTCCTCTCTAAACTATACAATTTGTCCCAATCCTGCTTTAGCATTGATATCCCTTTGTACAAAGGAATTATTCTATCTTTAACCATGGGAATATCATATCTCATATTTTCTTGGTTTTCAAACTTGATTTTCAAGGGATGATGTACAATATCAACACCTACAATTTCTTATCACTAACTTTTTGACTTAAGAATAGAGATGAGCGTTGTTCTACTCGAACTGTTCGCCAATCTCAAATTCGAGCTGTTTTGGTCGGTGTTCGAGCCGTTCGGCGAACACGAACGATTTGAGAAAAATTCGGCTGTTCGAGGTTATGTTCGATAACTGTTCATGCACCAAAATCATAACTGGATTTTTTCTCAGTAATGATGAAAATTAATGTTAATACGCAGTTTGAGTGTACAGCGGGGTGGGGGGAGGGGCAGGGGATGGATCTCTGCAGGAATAATGAAGATCTCCATTTTTTTTTCTCTTTCCCGCATTTACAGTGGGGAGGTGCAATCTGTCAGCCTATCAGCAGCGCACACACGGAGCGAAGTGCTTTTTTTCACACAAGCAAGGGCATGTGTCATTGGCAGTGTATGTCACATGTCCTTGCCCTATAAGACCAAGCCATTTTCCCCATCGCCACCATTTTCTCACTGCTGCAGCTGCGTGTTAGACGGCACCGCTGTTGCTGTGTGCGCTATACCTTGTTAATTTCAAGCCAATTTTCGCACAAATCTACAGATAGCTTGGGAGTAGGGAATAGTTGTGATTGCAGTCCTTTTAAGGACTAGGTTACAGCATTTCCTACGACTTTTATCAGGCAGGTCTGTGCTCTTAAATAGATAGGTTGTGGGAGTAAAGACTAATTGTAATTGGAGTCCTTTTCAGGAATAGGTTACATCAGTTCCTATCAGTTTTTGCCAGGCAGGTCTGTGCCAGTGCTGTGCAAGTTTTTTTCACAGCATTTGGCTGAATCTAGCAAAGCTAATCCTTTTTGGCCTATTGCAGAGTGTGTTAGTCAGTGGAGTAGCCTATCTGTGTTGCAAGATATACCACCTGTGTATAGAATACCAATTTTTTTACTGCACCTAGTGAAGTAAAATCTTTTGGGCATAGCATCATTCTATTAGTCCATCTATACTGACCTCCATCAGGTTGCAAATTGAATATAATTTTTTTCTGCATCTAGCTCTGAAAAAATATTTGGCCTTCTAGCAGTGTGTGGGACTTGTTCTATTACTCCATCTATACTGACCTCCATCAGGTTGCAAATTGAATATAATTTTTTTCTGCATCTAGCTCTGAAAAAATATTGGGCTTCTAGCTGTGTGTGGGACTTGTTGTATTAGTCCATCTATACTGACCTCCATCAGGTTGCAAACTGAATATATTTTTTTCTGCATCTACCTCTGAAAAAATATTGGGCTTCTAGCTGTGTGTGGGACTTGTTCTATTAATCCATCTATACAGACCTCCATCAGGTTGCAAACTGAATATAATTTTTTTCTGCATCTAGCTCTGAAAAAATATTTTTGCTTCTAGCTGTGTGTGGGACTTGTTCTATTACTCCATCTATACTGACCTTCATCAGGTTGCAAATTGAATATAATTTTTTTCTGCATCTAGCTCAGAAAAAATATTGGGCTTCTAGCTGTGTGTGGGACTTGTTGTATTAGTCCATCTATACTGACCTCCATCAGGTTGCAAACTGAATATATTTTTTTCTGCATCTACCTCTGAAAAAATATTGGGCTTCTAGCTGTGTGTGGGACTTGTTCTATTAATCCATCTATACAGACCTCCATCAGGTTGCAAACTGAATTTAATTTTTTTCTGCATCTAGCTCTGAAAAAATATTTGGCCTTCTAGCAGTGTGTGGGACTTTCTCTATTAGACCATCCATACTGACCTCCATCAGGTTGCAAACTGAATATAATTTTTTTCTGCATCTAGCTCTGAAAAAATATTTGGCCTTCTTGCAGTGTGTGGGACTTTCTCTATTAGTCAATCTATACTGACCTCCATCAGGTTGCAAACTGAATATAATTTTTTTCTGCATCTAGCTCTGAAAAAATATTTGGCCTTCTAGCAGTGTGTGGGACTTCTCTATTAGTCCATCTATAATGACCTCCATCAGGTTGCAAATTAAAAATAATTTTTATCTGCATCTAGCTCTGAAAAAATATTTGGGCTTCTAGCTGTGTGTGGGACTTGTTCTATTACTCCATCTATACTGACCTCCATCAGGTTGCAAATTGAATATAATTTTTTTCTGCATCTAGCTCTGAAAAAATATTGGGCTTCTAGCTGTGTGTGGGACTTGTTTTATTTGTCTATCTATACTGACCTCCATCAGGTTGCAAACTGAATATATTTTTTTCTGCATCTACCTCTGAAAAAATATTTGGGCTTCTAGCAGTGTGTGAGACTTGTTCTATTAGTCCATCTATACTGACCTCCATCAGGTTGCAAACTGAATATAATTTTTTTCTGCATCTAGCTCTGAAAAAATATTTGGCCTTCTAGCAGTGTGTGGGACTTTCTCTATTAGTCCATCTATACTGACCTCCATCAGGTTGCAAATTAAAAATATTTTTTATCTGCATCTAGCTCTGAAAAAATATTTGGGCTTCTAGCTGTGTGTGGGACTTGTTGTATTAGTCCATCTATACTGACCTCCATCAGGTTGCAAACTGAATATATTTTTTTCTACATCTACCTCTGAAAAAATATTGGGCTTCTAGCTGTGTGTGGGACTTGTTCTATTAATCCATCTATACAGACCTCCATCAGGTTGCAAACTGAATATAATTTTTTTCTGCATCTAGCTCTGAAAAAATATTTGGCCTTCTAGCAGTGTGTGGGACTTTCTCTATTAGTCCATCTATACTGACCTCCATCAGGTTGCAAACTGAATATAATTTTTTTCTGCATCTAGCTCTGAAAAAATATTTGGCCTTCTAGCAGTGTGTGGGACTTTCTCTATTAGTCCATCTATACTGTCCTCCATCAGGTTGCAAACTGAATATAATTTTTTGTCTGCATCTAGCTCTGAAAAAATATTTGGCCTTCTAGCAGTGTGTGGGACTTTCTCTATTAGTCCATCTATACTGACCTCCATCAGGTTGCAAACTGAATATTTTTTTTTCTGCATCTACCTCTGAAAAAATATTTGGGCTTCTAGCTGTGTGTGGGACTTGTTCTATTAGTCCATCTATACTGACCTCCATCAGGTTGCAAATTGAATATAATTTTTTTCTGCATCTAACCCAGCCAATAGTTTTGGCCTAATACCACAGTTTGGCCACTCAGCTCTGCTCGGTTCCCATCCATTGTTATTTTGTGCAAATAACTCCAGAGTTGTGAATTAGTTAACCACCAAAATGAGTGGAAAAAGGCCTGCTGCTGGTGGAAAGGGGAATAGGCGTGTTGGGAAGGGGAAAAAAGGTTGTGTCCATGGGGAAGGTGTTAAAGCAACAGTAACATCTGCAGAAGAAAGACCATCTTCCAGCGAAACTAAAATGTCTACTTCTTTTAGCGGACAATGTGATAAGATCCCTTTCTTACGGCCACGCCAATCGCTACAAATTCCAGATGAGGCACAAAAACAGCAGGTGCTTCAACGGATATCAAGTGCTCCTTTAAGTGGGCTCTCCTCCACATCAACTTCAACATCACAAATACTCCAATCCTCAAAGGTGTCACCCCAATCGCACTTGCTTCCTCACAGCTCCCAAATCTCCAGCTGCCCGTCTGAGTATGAGGTAGAACAGATGGTTGAGTCTGCAGAGCTGTTTACTCATACTATAGCCTGGGAATCAGAGGTCGACTCCAGCGCTTCTGTGAATCCAGACGAGGAAATGATCTGCACTGATGCCCAGAATCTTTATGAGTCGGATCCAGGACCAGACGCAGAAGGTTCTGACCATAATGTAGACCCTCATTCCCAAACTGTAACTCCTGTTGGTGGAGACAATGAGGAAGACTATGATGAGACTCAAATACCTGATTGGAGCGACAACTTTAGTTTTTTGTCAGGGCAGGAACAGGTTGGCTCTGAGGACGACGGGTGTGATAACGCACAGGGTGATGATGATGAGGTTGGAGATCCCACTTACTGTCAACCCACAGTCAGCCAAGAGATGAGGTCAGCAGAGGAGGTGGAGGAAGATGCTAGTGACGACGAGGTCAGGTTGCGCCTTCCTGGACAGAGACGTAGTACTGGAAGCACGTCAACAACTGCATCCTCAAACACAACTCTGCCTCTCACCACAAGTCGTGGTGGCTCTTCAGGTCGCATGGGTGCTAAGCCTTGCATAGCCTGGGCATTTTTTCAGATCGATAAAGATGACCCAACTCGTGTTATCTGTAACATTTGTCAGCAAAAGCTAAGTAGAGGCCAAAAAATACATAGTTTGAGTACTTCATGCATGAATCGGCACACGGACATGAAGCATAAGTTGCAGTGGGAAGCTCAGTGTGCTACATTGCGGCCTAGCCGGCCGGGCCAACCACCGTCTGCCATATCTTGTGCATCCGCGGCCTCTTCATCCTCTGTGACTGGGGGGACAGCAGTCACACCTGTTTTGGGGCGCAGACCTGCCACCTCTTTAGCCGCAACAGCCAGCGTGATTGGCAGGTCATCATTTTCTTTGGAGGTGGTAACACCAGCTGGTGTTGAGCGCTGTCCGACATCGATAGCACCACCTTTGGATCAAGGCAACCTAACATGTCCGCCTGCATCTTCCTCACAGACCGGCAGTTTGCCGGGGACACCCTTATCAACCCCGTCTAAGCACAATAGCCAGCCCTCGGTCCCTCAGATGTGGACAAGTAAAAGACCATTTCCTCCTTGCCATTAGAAAGCTAAGAGGTTGAATTTCACCATCTGCAAGCTATTGGCTACAGAAATGCTGCCTTTCCACCTGGTGGACACAGAGGATTTTCGAGACCTTATGTCCGTGGCAGTGCCTCAGTACCAGATGCCCAGTCGGCACTACTTCTCAAAGAAAGGTGTGCCGGCGCTCCACCAGCATGTAGCACACAACATCACCGCTTCTTTGAGAAACTCTGTGTGTGACAGGGTGCATTTCACCACAGACACTTGGACGAGTATGCATGGACAGGGGCGTTACATGTCACTGACTGGGCACTGGGTAACTATGGTGACAGCAGGACAAGGGGCTGCTGTCCAAGTCTTGCCGTCCCCACGAGTTGTGCGTCAATCCTCTTTATGTCAAAGTTCCTCCACTGCTTCTGCCTCCTCAACCTCCTCTCGGTCTTCCACCTGCACCCAAAGCCTGTCTGGTCATGCCACAAGCTTTCTAACTGCGCAGAAGGGATCCTGCACACCTCCTTACTATGCTGGCAGTAGGGCTCAACGTCATCAGGCGGTTTTTACTTTGAAATGTCTGAGAAATGTGAGTCACACAGCTGAGGAGTTGTGGTCAGCTCTGGAGAACCAATTTCATGAATGGTTGTCTCCACTGGACCTGAAACCAGGGAAAGCTGTGTGCGACAATGCTGCAAACCTGGGTGCGGCCCTTCGCCGGGGCAATGTCACACACGTGCCTTGTATGGCTCACATGTAGAACCTGGTTGTCCAGCAATTTTTAGCCCACTATCCCAGACTAGATGGCCTTCTGCAGAGGGCACAGTCGCTGTGTGCTCACTTCCGCAGTTCGAATCCCGCAGCTCAGTGACTTACATCTCTACAGAAGTCGTTGGGCCTGCCACTTCACCGGCTAAAATGCGATGTGCCTACCCGGTGGAATTCAACTCTGCACATGTTGCAGCGACTGTGGCAGCACCGACAAGCCCTGGTGCAATACGTTCTGACGTATAGCCTGGGCCAACGAGATCCAGAGGTGGGGCAAATCACGCTGGAGGAGTGGTCTCAGATCAGGGACCTATGCACCCTTCTGCACAGTTTTGAAATGGCGACGAAGATATTTAGTGCTGACGATGCCATTATCAGCATGACTATTCCGGTGATTTACATCCTGGAGCACATGTTAAACAGAATTCGGAGTCAGGTGGTGGCACAAGAGGAGGTGGAGGAAGTAGAGGAGGAGGAGTTGTATGCGGAAGGGCTAACATCTGCAAGGTCCAGACGGTCGGCAGCACCAAGGCGGCAGGCATGTGAGGGTGGGGGAGATGGTTTTACCAGGGCGCATGGTAGCAGCCAAACTAGTGAGGAAGGTGCAGGAGCCCAGGAAGAAGTGGAGGACGAACTGATGGAAGACTCATCAGATGAGGGAGACCTTGATCACATTTCTGTTGTGCGAGGTTGGGGGGAGAGGACAGAGGAAGGAAGCATGATTGTTACCTCGCCACCAACACAACAGGGACTTGGTGCTCCTGGATGCGCAACACACATGAGTGCCTTCTTGCTGCACTACCTGCAACATGACCCTCGAATTGTGAGAATTAGAAATAATCCTGACTACTGGGTTGCCACACTGTTAGATCCCCGGTACAAAAGTAAATTTGCAGAAATTATTCCTGCCATAGAAAGGGATGCACGCATGCAGGAGTATCAGCAGAGACTGTTGCAGAATCTTACATGTGCTTTTCCACAAAACACCAGTGGTGCACGTAGTGAATCTCACAGTTCCAACTTGCCAACCGTGGGACCGTCAAGTGTTCAGCACTCAAACCATAACAGAACCACAGTATCTGCTGGTAACATCAATTTTGCGCAATCATTTCACCACTTTTTTTGCCCATCCTTTGCAAGACCACAGGAGACAAGAAGTCTGACACATAGTCAACGCCTTGAGACGATGGTACAGGAGTATCTCCAAGTAAACATTGAAGCCATGACTGTGTCACTGGACCCTTGCTCTTTTTGGGCTTCCAATCTGGATAAATGGCCGGAGCTAGCCACTTACGCCTTGGAGATCTTGTCATGCCCCGCAGCCAGCGTTCTGTCTGAACGTGTGTTCAGCGCTGCTGGTGGTGTGCTGACAGATAAGCGCACGCGGCTCTCCACTGAAAATGTAGACAGACTCACGTTCATAAAGATGAACAAATCATGGATCCGAAATGACTTTTCTACCCCTGTGTCATCCTGGGGAGATTAAAAGCTTGATGATTGGTTAAAATCACCCTACCAACCGTTTTAAGCTTTCAAATTACTAATCATGTTTATCTGTATCTTGGCTGGAAAATAATTTGGGCTTTGTAGCAGTGTGCAGCACTGATTCTATTAGGCCATCTATAATAAGCTCCACCAGATTTAAAATTACTAATCATGTTTATCTGTATCTTGGCTGGAAAATAATTTGGGCTTTGTAGCAGTGTGCAGCACTGATCCTATTAGGCCATCTATACTAAGCTCCACCAGATTTAAAATTAATAATAATTTTTAGCTGCATCTAGCCCGGAAAATAATTTTGGGGCTCCGAGATGCGCAAGACACATAAGTGCCTTCTTGCTGCACTACCTGCAACATGACCCTCAAATTGTCAGAATTCGAAGTAATCATGACTACTGGGTTGCCACACTCTTAGATCCGCCAAACTTTTCGATCAACCTTTTCATTTTAATAAAGACCAAAAAAATGGTCATTTTTGAAATTATAAGCATTAGCAGGTTATTAGAAACTGAAATCAAACAGTTTTCAACTCAAAACTTTATTCTAGGTGATGTTACATTTTCACATAGGACCCCTTGTTCGAAAGGAGCTTCTGAACTCTCTCGTCCATTGAATTTGTCAGGTTTTGGATGGTTTCTGCTTCAATTGTTTTGCATGAGGACAGAATACCCTCCCAGAGCTGTTGCTTAGATGTGAACTGCCTCCCACCCTCATAGACACTTCTTTTGATGATGCTCCAGAGGTTCTGAATGGGGTAGAGGTCAGGGGAGCATGGGGATCACACCATAAGTTTGTCCCCTTTTATGCCCATATCAGCCAGAGATGCAGATGTTTTATGTGCAGCATGAGATGGTGCATTATCATGCAAAAAAATGATCTTGCTGTGAAATACACGGTTCTTCTTCTTGAACCATGGCAGGAAGTGCTGTTTGAGAAAATCCACATACATTATGGAGTTCATCTTTAGCGCCTTCAGGGATCCTAAAGGGGCCGACAATCTCTCTCCCCATGATTCCAGCCCAAAACATTACTCCACCTCCTCCTTGTTGGCGCTGTAGCCGTGTTTGCGTGGGGTGTCCATCAACCAGCCATCCTCCACTCCATCCATCTGGACCATCGAGCGCTGCACGGCACTAATCCATGAACTAAACAGTTTTGAAATCAGTCTTCATGTAATGTTTGGCCCACTGGAGTCGTTTCTGCTTGTGTGAAGTGGATAGAGGAGGTCGACAGGATGGCGTATGCACAGCTGCAAACCTCTGAAGGACCCTGCATCTTGTTGTTCGGGGGACGTTGGAGGCACCAGCAGCTTCAAAAACTTGTCTGCTGCTATGACAAGGCTTTTTTGCCGCTGCTCCTTTAACCTGACGTAATTGCTTGTAGGAAACAGTCCTCAATTTGCCCTTATCAGCACGCACACGTGTGTACTTTGAATCAGCTACACACTTCTTGATTGCCAAGACACTTCATCCTGATCATCGCACAATGTTGATTGTAGTCATGCCTTGACCTAAACACTCCACAATTTGTTGCTTCTCAGCAGCCGACACATCCTTTTTCTTTCCCATTTTGGCAGAAAATGTAGGCTGCTTAATAATGTGAGACAGCCTTCTTAAGTAGTCTTGCCTTTCATTGGACACACCTGCCAAACTAATTAGCACAGGTGTCTGCAATTGCTTACAGTGATATAAAGAGCCCTGACACACATCACCATCAATGAGTTTAACTGACAAACAAACAAATTCTTCCCTTATCACTCCTAAACACTTTTTGCATAATAATTTGGAACACAGTGTACATGTGCTTTTCCACAAAACACCAGTGGTTCACGTAGTGAATCTTACAGTTCTAACTTGCCAACCGTGGTCTGTATGGAGTTGTTCAATAAAGGGCCCAAAATTAAGATAACATAGATGGGAGAGGTCTCTATGAATAGGAATTCCTAAGTATTTGATACCCTGTGAGGGCCAGGCAAAGGGAAAGTTGGACTGGATGGAATCCTATATGGATTTGGGGAGGGAGACATCGAGGGCCTCAGACTTCACTGCATTGATTTTAAAATTTGACCATGTAACAAAGTGATCTATTTCAGCCATAACAGCATGGATGGATATATGTGATTGAGTGATATATACTAGGACATCATCAGCAAATAGAGAGCACTTGTACTCGGTGCCTCCTACCTCAATCCACCTAATATTGGGGTTATGGCGAATTGATGAGAGCAGGTGCTCCGTCACTAGGATGTATAAGAGAGGGGACAGAGAACATCCCTGCCTTGTCCCATTGGTGATTGTGAAAGGTGATGAAAATGTTCTGACGCACCCCCTGGGCCTTGGGACACCCGGAGCCGGACCCTTTTTGGTGGATGCTGGTGGTTGTAGTCTCCGTGGCGGCGACCCGGTTCCGTGGCTCAGGGCGGTCAAACCAGTGGCGGAACAATTTATGTGGTTTTGATGTTTAAATGTCCGACTACGCCACCCGTGGATTGCGGTCAGAGTGAACCGCCGCTCCAGGGCAGACCGCTGAGGCTGGTGTTGTGGGTGCAGCAGAGTGTAGCATAACTCCCCACGGGAGGAGTATAGCATCAGGGCAGTGTATGCGGAGGATGGGGGTGATGGTGCAGGGCAGCAGCAGTAACGACACAGAGTCAGTGATGCAGTCCAGGGCCTTTACTCACAGTTCTTATTATCCAGACCACGTCTGCAGGTAACGGCTGCTCACGTCGTACTGTGCTCACCAGGTGAGGGGCTCAGACAACTCCCAGATAACTTTGGAGCGCTTCACAGGACCCCCTTTGTGTGTCCTTTGTCTGGCCTTTCTTACCAACCCTTCTGTCCGGCTGCCTCGGGCCTCCTCTTGGTAAACTTGGCGCCAGTTTCCCTGACCCTATGTGGTGCCTTCATAGCGGGTGTAGCGAGGGACTGCGCCACATAAAATGTCACAGCCTCCGGTTTCTAGCTGAGGGTCGTTTCCTGCCTCCACTAGTTTCGAGGACCGGTCTCCCCCTTTGTCCTGACTCCTCCACGCAGGTGGATTCGGGCATGCGGTGGCGACTCGCCCGTCCGCACCCCTGGGATCCCTTCATTCCTCGTTCCTGGAGCCTTCTCCGCTCCTCTTCCTTCCTTCTCCCTCTTCCAGGCCTGGGCCTCTGTTACTAGGCCCGCCTCCGGAGCAGAGCTCATGCAGAGCCCCTGCTCCCTGCCACTTCTGCTCAGACTTCTCTGCACTGAACTAAGATGGTGCCCACCTTTTATACTCCCTTCTCAATGCACCCAGGAACTGCTTCCTCCATGCTCCTGCACTACAGGGTTCCCCTTCCTCAGTGTTCCCTCCCCCCACTCCAGCCAGGGACAGGGACTGTCATGCCCATCTCAGGGGCATATTGGTCGCCCTGCCCCACGGCAATGTGGTGTAATGCATGCAGGTGTCGGGTCCTGATCCACACTCCATCCTTACCTGAGAGTGAGATATCACACCTCTGGGTGAGGTGCAATACCTCTGTAGCAACCAAGCCCTCAGGGTAATACAGTTCCATTTATCTTCAGCCTAGGTGACGTATTGCGATACAGGGCCGTGATTTTGGTTATAAAAGGGTCCCCTAGACCCCTACCCCAAGCTTTTTAAGAGAATCATATATGGCGTGCCAGGAGACTCTATGGAATGCTTTCTCAGCATCCAACGAGAGTATCTAATTACTCAGTGAAAAGCATCAGGAGGCACCCCAAGGCATAGGGGCTGGGACTGGCAGTAGGATGCCTTGCGGTGGACAGCCGAGCTCGATCCTTATAAAAGCTTTTTAACTGCAGCAGCTTTAGTGGACGCTACTGGAGCTGGAATTACGCGGCTGCTGGCATGAGACTTGCCCTCCAATAGATCCTTGTAAATGGATTTAAAGTGTATTCATTCAAATTAGAGAGACAATTTAAATTAAAAAGCTTAGAGCTGCCTCCACCACAGGGGGGCTCGCTCGACCCACCAGCGGACAGGCACCAGTATTGGGAGAGGGGGGCTGGCCGTCAGGGTTCACCGCGGCTCTGGCACAAACCCGGCGACACGGAGGTGGCACGGGCAGGAGCGGACTGAACGTGTCGGCTTCTCACTTTTTGGATTTTAGAAGGGCATGACATGTCTATATCTGTGTCTCCCCCTCCTTTTACTCCTCCACCTCTTTTCTTTTCGCATGACTATATGTACTTGTCACTTTTCCATGTGTTAGTTGTGTCTTCAGAGCAGTTTGTCAGCTTTTGGACACCTTTGAAGGTGTTTTCTATGTGTTTCTATGTGTTTTTGTTTGCCTGCCATTGGTTTTAACGGTGTTCGAAGGTGTTCGACGAACAGTTCGACGAACAGTTCGGCGAACACACGGGTGTTCGACGAACCGAACCGAACTCGAACACTACGGGGGTGGCTCAACACTACTTAAGAAACAACAATCTGCCCTCTTTTCACAACAGATTGAATAATTGGCTACATTTCTTCCCAGCCGAAACCCTGCTTTCACTTATGTGATCACTCTTTACTAGTGATGGGCGAGCACTAAAATGCTCGGGTGCTCAATGCTCGGGTCGAGCACATTGGAATACTCGGGTGCTCGACCCGAGCAACGAGCCCAATGTAAGTCTATGGGAAACTCGAGCATTTTTCAGGCGGCTCCCCCCGGCGGTCTGCAGAGGGCTAAAAAATTGCCCAAATCAATGGGAACAGTGCTCAGATGACATAGGAACAGCAGGGGGAAGACCCCTGGAAGTATTTCTGACTCCCAGGTCCCTTCTGTCAACTACGTTGTAAGAGGTATTACGCCACTTTTACGGATTCACAATAAAACATACAAAAACGAAACCAAAATGGATTTTCATGGGAAATATGTTAAGGATCATCCTTTCCAGGGTAATGAATTGTATATAAATAGTGATGAGCGAGCACTAAAGTGCTCAGGTGCTCGAAGCTTGGGTCGAGCACATTGGAGTACTCGGGTGCTCGACCCAAGCAACGAGCCCAATGTAAGTCTATGGGAAACTCGAGCATTATTCTGGTGGTCCCCCCCGGCGGTCTGCAGAAGGTCAAAAATTGCCCAAATCGATGGGAACGGTATTCAGGCAGGCAGAATATATAGGCAGACAGGCAGGCAGGGTATATAGGAGGGTGCATGAAAAACATAGCAGGGCACTTAGAACACACTAGTGCTCTCCGATTTTCATGCACCCGTCTCTTTAAAAAAGCCGGCCGGCAATTCATCAGCGGCATACACCGGTACCCGACAATTTAGAACAGAAAGAATAGAGCATCACACAGATTAGATAGATAGAAACATGTGAGTCACATATATAATAAGTACAGTGACAGTGTTGGTTACTGTACTTGTTATTTAGTGTTAAAATAAAGGATTTATTAAAAAAAATAATAGTGTTTTTGTCTCTTTAAAAAAGCCGGCCGGCAATTCATCAGCAGCATACACCGGTACCAGACGATTTAGAACAGAAAGAAGAGAGCATCACACATAGATTAGATAGTAAGAAACATGTCAGTCACATATATAATAAGTACAGTGATAGTGTTGATTACTGTACTTGTCATTTAGTGTTAAAATAAAGGATTTATTAAAAAAAAATTAGTGTGGGATTCCCCATAATATTAGTCTCTAGCGGAGGTTAAGCAGACGGCTGGGGCTGATGTTTGAAGCCTGTGAAGGGGGTAATACCCACGGAGCTTCCCAGGCTACTAATATCAGCCTCCAGCTGAATACCTAGCCTTTACCAGCTGTTAAAATGGGGGACCCCCCAAAAAATGACGTGGGGTCCCCCCTATTTTAATAGCTAGCAAAAGCTAGGTAGACAGCTGGGGGCTGCTATTAATAGCCCAGAAAGGGTGCCATGAATATTGGCCCCCTCCCAGGCTAGAAATACCAGCCGTCAGCCGCCCCAGAAATGGCGCATCCATAGGATGCGCCAATTCTGGCACTTAGCCTCGCTCTTCCCACTGCCCTGTAGCGGTGGCAGTGGGGTAATAGGGTTGGGGTTGATGTCAGCTTATAATGCCAGCTGACATCCAGCCCAGGTAGTAATGGAGAGGCGTCTATAACACACCCCCATTACTAACCCCATAGTCAAAGTTAAAAAAAACATAAACACTCAGAATAAAGTCCTTTAATTGAAATAAACACACAATTCTTTAATGTTCTAAATTAAACCATACTTACCATCACTCCCATTCCAGCTGAAGCCAACAATCTCCTGCAATAAAAATAAAATAATAAAGCAACCTCATCCTTACCTTTCCATGGTTCCCAGGATGGCTCCAGCTCTGCTACATTCACATGACAGGCTGGATCACAGCCGAAAGCTGCCATCCAGCTTGCCATGCCACAGACACTGAGAAGCGCAGGCATGCTTGCGCTCCTCAGTGTCTCGCTGTGACGGCATCCAGATGAGCCGAGTTCATGTCCAATGAACTCAGCTCACCTCATTCACGTCACTGACAGCGTGGGAGAATTCTCCTGCGCTCAGCGCTTGAGCAGGAGAGTTCTCCCATGCTGGGATGGCATTGAGATGACAGGCTGGATCGCAGCTGAGCGCTGCCATCCAGCATGCCATCCTTCATAGACACTGCAGAGCGCAGGCATGCTTGCGCTTTGCAGTGTCTCTGAAGGATGACAAGCTGGATGGCAGCTCACAGCTGCGATCCAGCCTGTCATCTCAATGCCATCCCAGCGTGGGAGAATTCTCCTGCTGAAGCGCTGAGCGCAGGAGATTTCTCCCACGCTGTCAGTGACGTGCATGAGGTGAGCTGAGTTCATTGGACATGAACTCGGCTCATCTGGATGCCGTCACAGCGAGACACTGAGGAGCGCAAGCATGCCTGCGCTTCTCAGTGTCTGTGGCATGGCAAGCTGGATGGCATGTAGGTCTCCCTATGCAGTGAATGCAAGGGTTGCCAAAAATTTGAAGGCACTCCAATGCCCCTTGGAAGAGACGTAGATGAGGGCCTCATAAACAATGTTCCCATTATTAGAAAGGAGCAGGTCTCCTATACTTGTAATGACCATGCACTAAGTGTATGGGCTGACAAACATTTACCCCTAGGTGAGTATACATGTACATACTGTATAAAAAAATTTTTTACGGGCATCATAAACACTCTTTAAAAAAATTATGTGGGTGTTACATCACGGACCATGGTCACCCTGGTGATATGGTGGTGGAGGATGAGGATGAAGAGAAAGAGGAGGACAAGAGTAAATAGCCAAAATCAGGAAGCATATACCCATGTGTGGGTGTGAAGAGGTGCATTGGAATACACCTCCCAAAAAAAGACACTGGATTTGAGTTTATGTTAAGCTGCTATCATTCGGTGGTGTTGAGAAGTCTGGCCCAATCCAGCCCTTGTTTATTTTCATAATAGTCAGCCTGTCAGCATTTTCAGTTGACACGTGGATGCACTTATCAGTTATAATTCCACCAGCGGCACTAGAAACCTGCTCTGATAAAAAGCTGGCGGCAGGGCAGGCTAGGGCCTCCAAGGCGTAGAGCGCCAGTTCATTCTACGTATCCAGCTTGGATAACCAATAATTATAAGGCACAGAGGAATCACGGATGATGTTGGTACGGTCTGCCAGGTACTCGCTCAGCATCTTCCCAAACTTTGCACTCCTTGTGAGAGTAGACTGCGCCTCAGTGCCTGTGCGATGGGAGGGACTGAGAAAATTCTCCCAGAACGTTGACAGTGTTCCCCTGCTTCTGCTGGATTGAAGTTGTGTCTCTCTCGCCAGTAGTCCTTGGTTGTCAAACAAACTGTGACCTCTGCCACCAGCGTTTTCAGATGGGAATTTTTTTAATAGCTCTGCAACAAGGGCCTTCTGGTACTGCCCCATTTTTGTAGACCTGTCCGCCTCAGGAATATGAGATATAAAGTTCTCGTTGTAGCGTGGGTCTAGAAGTGTCACCAACCAGTAATGACTGTCACCCAAAATTATGAGAACACAAGGCTCAGTGGAAAGGCAGTGTAACATAAACTCAGCCATGCGTGCCAGACTACTAACAGGCAAGACTTCTGTGTCCTTACCAAGAGGATGACTGACCATGCTCTCCTCCTCCTCCTCTCTGTCCCCTGGCCATTCACGCTGAACAGACGGTATGACAGTTGTGCAGGTAGTACCGTCTATAGCGCATGAAACTAGCATGAAACTAGCTTCCTCCTCCTCTTCCTCATTGTCGCCCAATCAACATTGGGATGAGATGAGGCTGGGCTGTGTGTAATCACCCTGTATAGTTCCTTGCTCCATCTCATCATGCTCCGCCTGCAATGCATCCTCTTTGATTGTGAGCAGAGAGCGTTTCAGAAGACAGAGAAGCTTGGAGGTGACGCTAATTATGGCGTCATTGCCGCTCACCATTTTGGTGGAGTCCTCAAAGTTTTGGAGGATGGTACATATGTCTGACATCCATGTCCACTCCTGAGGTCTTATGTGTGGAGTCTGAACTGAATACCGACGGCCTTGTTGATGCTGGTACTCAACAACTGCCCTCTTCTGCTCACAAATCCTTCCCAACATCTGCAGTGTAGAGTTCCAATGCGTGGGGAAATCACACAGCATTCTGTGAGCTGGAAGCTGCAAACGCTGCTGAAGCACGGCAAGGGCAGCGGGAGCTGTAGGTTACTTTCTGAAATGGGCACACAGGCGGTGTACTTTGACAAATAGATCAGGCAGCTCCAGGTAGGATTTGAGAAATCACTGAAACACAGGTTAAGCACATGGGTCAGGCATGGTACGTGTGTGAGTTCGCCTCGCTTCAGAGCCGCCACCAGGTTCTGGCCATTGTCACACATGACAATGCCTGGCTGTAGGTTCAGCGGTGTGAGCCACAGATCTGCCTCCTCTATCTGACCTGTCCACAACTCTTCAGCATTGCGCGATTAGACACCTAAGCATATTAGCTTCAGCACAGCCTGTTTCTTATTGGCCGAGGCATTGCTGCAGTGCTTCCAGCTTGTGACTGATGTGGTCATTTCGGAGATGGAGGCTGAAGAGGAGGAGGAGGCTGAGGAGGAAGGGGTGCAGGAGCTGTAGACTGTTGGGGCAACCTTGATTGACCTAGGGTCCACGATCCTTGGTGTCGGGAGGAGGTGTTCTGTCCCAAGGACCGACTGGGTCCCGGCCTCCACTATGTTAACCCAGTGTGCCATCAGCGATATATACTGTCCCTGCCCTCAAGCACTTGTCCATGTGTCCGTGGTTAGGTGGACTTTCCAGGCAACTGCGTTGTTGTGGGCACGGCTAATGTTTGGGGCACGTGCTTCTGTAATGGGGGGACGGCACACCGGGAGAAATAGTGGCAGCTGGGGACTGAGTAGCAAGGGATGGCCGCCACCATCCAGTTGCGAAATGCTTATGTCTCCACGAACCTAAAAGAAAACATTTAGAGTGCAAACAGTCGTGAAATGTGAGAATTTAGTAGTGTGGCCTGTGGGGTGTTGGCTGCGTATTTGCGCTTGCGTTCCAAGGACTGGAGTATGGACAACAGAGCACTGCGCTGGGACAAGGATGTGCATTCTGATGCTGCTACTTGAGAGTGTGCAATGACAGGTGCAGGGCAGGAGGCATCTTCACATACACCATGGACAGAGGATTGGCTTGCATGCACAACAGCGGAAGAAGCAGTGGCGCCTCCCGCTGACACTGTTCCTGGACTCTGGGGTTTGGCCCACAAAGACGGGTGCTTTGCTGCCATGTGCCTGATCATGCTGGTGGTGGTCAGGCTGGTCATTTTGCCATCCCTGCTGATGCTGGCCTGGCAGGTGGTGCAAATGGCCTTTTTGGGGTTATCTTCAGAGTCTTTGAAAAACAACCAGACTGTGGAAGACCTACCGGTTGTGCTGGCAACTTCCTTCGTGTTAGTGTTACAGGGAACAGTTGCCTGTCTTTTGTCTGTGGCCACCACACTGCTTCTTCCTGCCTGTTGGGGTGCTCTGCCTCCCTCCCCCTGTGTGCTGCTGTTTTCGCTCTGCATGTCCTCCTGCCAGATTGGGTCAGTTACTATATCATCCACCACCTCGTTTTCCACTTCTGCACCCTCGCTTCCTCCTGACTTTTTGGCAATTGGGTCTCATCATCATCCACCTCTTGTGACACTTTCCCACCGTCGCCTTTGTGTGACCATGGCTGCTCAAATATTTGGGCATCGCTACATGCGATCTCCTCTTGCCCCGCTTCAAGTGGAACAGGCGAGAGGCCCGAATCTATAAATGGAAAAGTGAACAGCTCTTCGGAGTGTCCAAGTGTGGAATCAATTGTCTCCAGGCACTCGGCATGGTGGGAGGAAGGAGGATGAGGGTGAGGAATATGCAGTCCAGACTCACGGCTACTGAGACTTGACCGTGTGGAAGACAGGGTGGTGGTGGTGGCAAAGTGACTGGAAGCATTATCCGCTATCCAACCAACAACCTTTTGGCACTGCTCTGGGTTCAATAGTGGTGTGCTGCGGTCCCCTAGAAATTGGGACAGGAAGGTCAGGCGAGAAGATGTGGGTGTTTGTTGTGTCACAATTTCAGCTTGCCCACGGCCTCGGCCACGGCCTCTGCATGCACCATCACCATCATGTCCAGTTTTCCATCCCTTGCCACGTGCCTTGCCCATTTTAAATGGAGGACAATATCTTCCACGCTCACTACAAATGGCTGAATTTGGAGCGAAGTTATATGTAATCCGTGTGATGGAGAAACCACAGTTTTAAATACCAGGACTGTAGGTAACTATTTTGAATAGCAAACTGGTGTCAAAAATATGCTGACTAACTTAAAAAAAAAATTAATGGAGGTCAGAAATGGCAGTATTTTGTGAAAATGTATATGTGATCCGTGTGACTGAGAAAACACAGTTTTAAATACCTGGCCTGTAGTTAACTATTTTGAACAGCAAACTGATGTCAATTGCTTCACTGAGACACTGATCAAAATTTTAATGGAGGCCAGAAATGGCAGTATTTTCTGAAAACGTATATGTGATCCGTGTGCCGGATAAAACAGAGTTTTAAATACCTGGCCTATAGGTAACTATTTTGAACAGCCTACTGGTGTCAATTTCTTCACTGCACACTGAAACAAATTTTTAATGGAGGCCAAAAATGGCAGTATTTTCAGTGCAATTATATGTGATCCATGTAACGGACAAACCACAGTTTTAAGTAGATGGATTTTTAGCACTGTAATATGGAAAGGACCTGGCTGTATTCTGCAGTGCCAACAAGCAAATGGCGCAGAACAATGGTGTTCTCTGGATTGCTTTTTAAGAAAATAATCAGGATTAAGATCCAAAAAAATTTATTCCTGGCCCCTGAGACCTGGGCCTATTTCTAGAAATATCTAACAGCAGCAGCAGACAAAACTGGAATGGAGCCTCTTGTGCTATTTGCACCACAGTCTGCTATATACACTGCCTGCCTCTATACACTGCCTGCCTGATATCTCTGCAGATAGATTAGTCCTCAGAAGGACTGTTTGTTGAGATGCATATGTGTCTCCAATATTGTTTGGTACACCTACACTAACTAGAAACAAGCAAATCTCTCCCTAGTTCAGTAGCAGCTCTCCCTACACTGTCTGATTCCGGAGTGACTGTGACAAGCATGGCGTCGCCAGGTCTGATATACACCTGATGACACTGTGCGACCAGCCAGTCACTGTAATGCCACAACCAACATGGCTACGGCATTACAGTGAGTGGCATGCAATCCCTGCATGTTCATTAGCTCTGTAACGAGAGCCAAACATTCAGGGAGGAGATCCGAGCTACCGTCGAGCAACCCCGGAAATACTCGGCGAGCGAAGAGCATCTCGAGCAGTGAGATGTTCGGGCGAGCACCGAGCAGTAGTGAGCATGCTCGCTCATCACTACTCTTTACATTTAACTTAAAATCTTAACTTGGCTACCCTAACTATGACATTTGTAAGATATTTCCACACACTTTTCTTATCTTCAATTCTCTGCCAGATGAAATTGTTAATAATTTCTTCACTGATTATTGATCAGTTTTATATTCACCACTGCCTAGTACACCATTATGGAGTTTTATTTTCCACTTAATTCCTGGTTTTCCTCCCATCCTCTTTCTTTCCATCCCCCTTTATGTTTATACTTGCGGGTCTCAACAAATTAAATTTTGAGTATAATATGATGTTAATATGCCAACTCAATAAACATAAGGAAAGAGAAGTTAAAAATTCAAAGTCCATGGAAAATCTTAAAGGGAACCTATCAATGGCAAAATTGGTATTTACTAGTTTAGAGTTCATCTGCAGGTAAGTAGCATTAACATCATGTTTGCCTGCCTAAATGGAAGTTTGGCTGCTGGGAGGAAATGACATGATATCCTCCCCATAGCTGATCTCTTTCAGCCATAGGAGCAGTGCACAGAACTGTTATGGTCACTACGCACTTTACAGAGAGAGCGGCTGTAATCACAACCCAGCACTTTGATTGACAGCCTACTCTGCAGCATATCTTTATCAGCAGGTAAATAGCATTTTTGGATATGACAGGCTTTTTTCAAGTTGAAGTTTTTAAGCATATTTTTAGAATTTAAAGTCAAGCTCTCAGAAGTTACATATCTCAGGAGAAATTACAAGGAAATTGAAAAGAAAGCAAACTATGCACATGGCACTGGGAAAAAGGAGGAATACCTAATTCTGAATATATATGCAGGGACAAAATTAATATTTGTCATGTGATATAAACTGAACTATATGAATAAATAATTATGCCAGGATCTGATCAATAGATGCAAGGGCACAGCTGTAAAGGTTATACAGGGTGCAATAGCACCAAGGTCACAGTGTCTGAAGTGGCCTACACAAAGAAAATGAGCATACTGAGTTACCTCTTCTTATAGACTGTGTTGATTTTTTTTTTTTCATTTTTTTCATCAACTCAATCCAACAGCTATAACTTTTTATTTCTCCATCAATATAGCTGTGTGAGATATATTGATGAAAAAATAAAAAGTTATTGCTGTTGGATTGAGTTGGCGGAATAGGGACAAGAATTGCTTGGTCCTTAAGGCCCAAAATAGGCAAGGTCTTTAAGGTGTTAAGCGAATTGGACACCTTTGAATATTTATTTTTTTTGCCTGAATGAATCATTTTTGGTTAAAATCATTTTTGCATTTTGCTTTCTTTTCAATTTTTCTACTGTACATATTGTGCATCCTGAAGAATGCCCTGGAAAACCAATTTTGTAATAGTGCAGGCAGATAAATTTTGTGTAGTATAATAGCTGCCTGCATTGTTATTTGATATTGAAAATGCAAAAAAAAAAAAAATAATAATAATAATAATAATAAGCATTGCATTTTAAAATAATGTACTCCTTGAATTCCACCCACTTTTCCATTAATTTACGGATTTTCCCATTAAAGCACCACTCCAGCATTTGTTTTTTCAGCTCTGGAGTGGCGCTCTAAATGTAAGCCCTCAGCTCCCATTCTTATACTCACCATCCGTTCCGGTTCCGCAGCGTCATCCTGTGCCCATAACGTCTGAATTGCCAAAAGTCAGAAGTTACATCACAACAGCTCAATGCAAGTCCATGAGAGCCAGAATGAGGCCAGAACGAGGCTCTCATAGACTTGTGTTGTAAAGTTACCTCTACGCAGCTCCATGAAACATTGGAGCTGCCGGCAGGTCACTTAATACCAGAGACCGAAAAGGATATAAAAGGATGAAAGGGGTGGCAGGTGAGCATGAGACAGGGGGCAGGAAAAAAAACAACAATGCTGGAGTGGTGCTTTAAGGGCGCAGTCAAGTATAACATGGACGACGATCGCATCGCAGAGCACGGACTGGCTGTCGGCTCTCCTAACCGAAGCGTGGCAGCTGCATAGAAATACATGTTGTCACACTCGGGTCAGGGGAGCTGCTGGCCAGTCTGCGCATTGCGATGCGATTGTCGTCCATGTTATACGGTCATCTGACTAGGCCCTAAGATATTTTCTTGATACTTAAGTAGTTGGCAGGTGTGATACATTAGTTTATAATTAATAACAATTAGTTTTATTTTTGTTGATCTGAAAGCTAGACATACAGTAAATTACCTAATTATACAAACAAATTAGTAACATGTTAATATTGTACAGCCACTAAAATATACATCTAATATACAATAGTTAGGAGATTTAAAGAAGATCTGACATTTTTTTTGATATGTGTTTTAGTAAACAACTGTTAATTAACAATTCTAGAACATGTTTTCTTATATCTTTACGCTGTGCTGTTCCTCTGTTTAATCTTATTAGAAATGTAGAAATAGATTGGTAACTATGTGTTGCCATACAAGGGAGTCCCGTGTCCCGGCACGGTCTGACACTAACCAATCAGTGTCTGTTTCGGGACACACCATCTTTGACAAGGATTTGCAGAATGCAGAGTTATACGATCCTCAAGAATTGTTTTTTCATTGGACGTATACGTTTTTACTGACAGAGAAATGTCACGAGAACTACAAGATGTTCATTAAAAACACTCTCTCTACTCCCATATTTCTGACATATTTCGAACATTTATTAGGCAAGGCTAAATATAGTGTTTCCCCATAACATGGGGCCTGGTGTCTCTCCTCTTATCCAATTGAATTTTGTAAGACATATATTTGTCTTCAGCCATAAGAAATTAAGACTTACATGAGGAAACAGGAAAGCATGACACAGGAAGAGAGAATCATTAATATAGTTTATAATTGCCTGAAAAACATGTATTATGTTATGTGCTTCACAGAAAATTATAATGTTGACTTTTTAAAATAAAAAAAAAAACATTTTTTCCACAAAAATGTTAAAAAACAATATTTTCACAAGGGTACCAGGAGAAGGTGGACCTCAAAATCTGTTTTCCAATTTCTCCTGAGTACACTGATACCCCATGTGTTGGAGAAAACTACTGTTTGGGCGCATGTCATGCTTTGAAATGCAGACTTTGATGGAATGGTCTGCGGGCGTCATGTCACGTTCTCAGAGCCCCTGATGTGCCTAAACAGTGGAAATGCCCAACAAGTGCCTCCCCCTTTTTGGAACTGATACCTGATTTGTGTCATACGTCAGTTGTGTAGGACAACCTGACGAACGCTATACAACTGACGTAGGACAACTTGACGAAGTTGTGTAGTGTTCATCAGGTTGTCAGGTTGTCATACATCAGAAATTAATTTAGCAGTGCATGGAAGTATGGTACCTTCTGAAGCATTCTTTCATGCACAGGCCAGGTTTGTCGGGGCACGTGTCGCATTGGTAAGTGGTGTCCTTGCGCATTCCCTTTTTGGAACACACTCGGCACCTCTTTTGTGACTTACCTTTTTTCCTGTTTGAGGGACCTCCCCCGGGAAATGCTGGCCTGGTAAAATTTGAGGTCCTTCAGTTCCAGAAGTACTGGGGCCCGCTCCGTCACCACTGCCAAATATCAGGCCTTGATAACTACCTCCTGGAAGTGAAGATACGATGTAGAAGTCTGGCCTGCACATTGTGACAGAAGGAAAATGTTGTGCATTGCCATCTGAACGATGTGCACGGCCAGCTTCATATACCATACCTTGGCCTTTCTCAAAGCACTGTATGGCTAGAGGATTTGATCAGATAGATAAACTCCCCCCATGTACTTGTTGTACCCCACTACACAGTCTGGTTTCACGACCTGTGTAGTGGAGCCTCGTACAGTGCTGAGGATGCTGCCATCACTATGTATGGGGGTCAAGAGAAGGACATCCCTCTTGTCCTTGTACGTGACCACCAGTAGGTGGTCGCTATATTAGGCTCAGCTCTCACCCCTTCTGAGCAGTTGCCCAAATAGCATTTTTGGGAGGCCTCTCTGACCTTTGCGGACAGTACTGCAGGCTGCGGTATCTCACGCAGAGAGGGACACTGGTGTAAAAGTTATCTACGTATAGGTAATAACTTTTATCCAGCAGTGGGTGCACCAAGTCCCACACAATTTTCCCGCTCACTCCCAGAACAGGGGGGCATTCAAGAGGTTCAATCTGGGAGTCCTTCCCTTCGTAAACTTGAAACTTGTGAGTGTACTGTGAGGTACTTTCACAAAGTTTATACAGCTTGATTCTGTACCTGGCATCCTATTGGGCAGGTACTGCCGGAATCTAAGCCACCCCTTGAAATGAATGAAGGACTCATCCACGCAGATGTCCCTTTGGGGCACGTACACTTCAGCAAACTTGTTGTTGAAGTGCTCGATGACCGGCCGAACTTTGAAAAGACTATCAAAGTTCGGATCATCGCATGCAGGACACCTTGCATTATCGTTGTAATGCAGGAACTTGTGAAAGGCCTCAAAATGTGTCTAGGACATGACCATTCAGAACACTGGAGTATTGTACAAAACGTCAACTCTCCAGTATTGCTGAACCTCTGGCTTCTTCAGGATCCCCATATGAAGGACCAGGCCCCAAAACTTTATCATTTCTACTGCGTCTACAGGAGACCAGTTATAAAATAATGAAGAGGGGTTTTGTTCCAAAAATTGATGAGCGTATAAATTAGTTTGCACCACCATGAGGTTTACAAAATCCTCAGAGAATAAGACTTTGAAAAAGTCTATTTCTGTGAGGCCTGTGGTGTCAAACTTGATTCCTGATTCCGCCACAAAATCAGGAATCAATGGCTCTTAATTTTCAGGGGGGCGAGGTCCATACAGGGTCAGTAGTGGGGGGCGCTGGTTCATCTTCTCTCCTGGGATGACTGCGGGGTGGTTCAGCAGCACCTGAGGAGGAAGAGAAGGAGGAGTAAGAGGAGGACGACAATGAGGAGTCGGAAAAATAAAGAAAGGTGGGATCCTCTCCCTCACTGTCAGTGTCGGAAGCAAGAAAAGTGTATGCCTCCTCCGCTGAATAGCGAGTTTGGGATGAGCGGGACATTTTTTTTATGTATGTGGTGTGTGTGTGTCAGTACTTTATTTAGAGTGTGTGCGTGTGTGTCAGTGTGCTTGGTGTAAACTTTTTTTTTCTGAAAAAAAAAGGAAAAATCGTAGGGGGTGCAAACAGCGAGCACTTGTTTGGATCAGTGAACTATGTCACTGCTCAACGCTTGGTGGCTGCTGGATGTGCGCACATATGTGGTGCAGAGGAGGGGGGAGTGTAAAACACCGAGCATGAGTGCGGATCAGTGATCTGCGGTCATTGATCAGCGCTCGGCCGCTGCAGGAAGCTCCAAAAAAAAAACCTGACAAAAGTCGAGCGATCAAGTACTGATTAAATAATGATCAGCACTTGAGCACAGCTGTATGAGTGATCAATCTCACCTAATGTCACAGCCAGCCTGGGACAATGGCATTTCCGGGTCTACAAGTGCAGAACTCCGACAGGAAGACCTGCTGCTTGGCTGCATGTGAAAGAATATGATGTGGCTGCAAATTTACTCCTCTCAGTCCCTTCTACTTACAGTCCCTCCAGCTCAACACTCCTCATCCTCTGTATACAGCCTCCTTCTGCAGTACACACGCCTCAGCCTCTGTATACAGCCTCCTTCTGCAGTACACATGCCTCAGTCTCTGTATACAGCCTCCAAATGCAGTACAACACTCATCTGCCCCTGTGTACAGCCTCCTTCTCAATTACATCACTCTTCAGCCTTTTTATACAGCCTCCATCTGCAGTACATTCTTCCTCAGTACCGGTATACAGGCTTCATCTACAGTACATGCTCTTCAGCCTTTATATACAGCCTCCATCTACAGTACATTGCTCCTCAGCCCCTGTATACAGCCTCCATCTACAGTACATTGCTCTTCAGCCCCTGTATACAGCCTCCATCTACAGTACATTGCTCCTCAGCCCCTGTATACAGCCTCCATCCACAGTACATTGCTCCTCAGCCCCTATATACAGCCTCCATCTACAGTACATTGCTCTTCAG
The DNA here is from genome assembly GCF_046119375.1 of Phyllobates terribilis. Taxonomy (NCBI): domain Eukaryota; kingdom Metazoa; phylum Chordata; class Amphibia; order Anura; family Dendrobatidae; genus Phyllobates; species Phyllobates terribilis. The sequence continues at coordinate 506,539,335 of NW_027362762.1, forward strand.
CCCCTGTATATGACGCGCCCCCCCAGGGCCGTGGGGTGCTCGGCAGCCGGGCCTCTGGTTGCCGGGGGATATCACGGTTGCTGGCCGGGTCCGTGACCCAGGGCGGTCAGTGAAATGGGGGGAATACTTTTACATGGAGTTTTTCGTGACGCCACCTGTGGTGTCTGGTGAGGATCACCAGCGCTGCAACAGTCCTCTGAGGCAGATATTAGGGCAGCAAATGATGGGACAGCTCCCCTCAGGGCAGTGTAGGGGATGCACTGGATGGTGGTGCAGGGGAGAGACGGCAGGACGGTCCTGGAGGAAGGATGGACACTCACACAGGGGTAAGCTTCAGTACCTTTATTGGTGATGCTGCAGGCACGGTCCAGGGTACTCCAGGTGAAGGGCGCACTTCTCGACTCTCCCCAGTGAGCAGGTATAGTGCCTCCTGATCCGTTGCTTTACTCTCTAAGCTTCTGGCCTGCCTGGAACTAGGCCTAGCTTGGTTACTGTCTCTCTTAGCACCTGCTGACCTGGTGGTAGGGCCTTCTCTTTGGAGATCAGTCTCCCTGGACGCTGGGACCTCTGGGACTCATGGCTCTGGTACTACAATCAGCATTAGGTGGACCTGGGACCTGTAGTTCTACAGGGGTTCCGGTGTTCCTACTGGTTACAGAGAGTCCCTGTAGGCGCGGACCCGGTGTCCGGTATATAAAACGGGGTGAGCTACTATGCTCCTCTGCTCCCTGAGTTCCACTCTCCTTTTCTCCTCGCCGTTGACCACACTCCGGGCCTTTACTATAAGGCAGCTAGCGTGCTGCGTCTTCACCGCTCTCTGAGCGTCGGCACGCTCTCAGCTCACTCAGAGCTGTGTTCCTGTCTGGACACTCACAGACTGAACTGAAACTAAGACCAAGACTTCACTGAGCTGCCTGGCTCCACATTCCCTTTATATATCCCTAACGGGCTCCCTCTGCTGGTCTGAGGTGGAAGGTGGAGGTGTATGAATGTAGTGAGGGCCTCTTGTGGAGAAGTCCGTCCATGCACCCTTCTGGGTTCTGTGGCACCAATGGCGCCACATATACAGCCTCCATCTACAGTACATCTACAGTACATTGCTCCTCAGCCCCTGTATACAGCCTCCATCTACAGTACATTGCTCCTCAGCCCCTGTATACAGCCTCCATCTACAGTACATTGCTCCTCAGCCCCTGTATACAGCCTCCATCTGTAGTACATCACTCCTCATCCCCTTCATAAAGCTTCCATCTGCAGTACATCACTCCTCATCCCCAGCATAAAGCCTCCATCTGCAGTACATTGCTCCTCAGTCCCTGTATACAGTCTCCATATACAGTAAATGCTCATCAGCCTCTACATACAGTCTCAATATGCAGTACATGCTCATCAGCCTCAACATGCAGTCTCAATATGCAGTACATGCTGCTCAGGCACTGTATACAGCCTCCATATGCAGTACATTGCTCATCAGCCCTTGTATACGGCCCTCGTCTGCAGTATGTGCTCCTCAGCCTCTGTATATATAGCCTCTATATACAGTACATCTCTCCTTAGCCCCTGTAGACAGCCTCCATCTGTAATATATGCTTCTCAACCCCTGTATACAGCCTCAGTCTGTGATGTATCACTCTTCAGCCATAGTATACAGTCTCCATATGCAGTACATGCTCATCAACCTCTATATATAGTCTCAATATGCAGTACATGCAGCTTAGGCCCTGTATAGCCTCCATATGCAGTACATTGCTCATCAGCCCTTGTATACAGCCCTCATCTGCAGTGCATCGCTATCTGCCCCCGTATACAGCCTCCATCTATAGTACATAACTCCTCAGCCCCTGTATACATCCAACATCTGTAATATATGCTTCTCAACCCCTGTATACAGCCTCAATCTGTGATGTATCACTTGTCAGCCATAGTATACAGCCTCCATTTGAACTACATCACCCCTCAGCCCCTGTATTTTTAACCAGCCTTCCTTTGCAGCTTGTTCCATATCTTGATCTTGGGCTCCTCTCTGGCGGGTAAGAAGAGGCGAGTCATCAAATGTGTGCAGGATGCCTCTGCGTCTGCACGTAATACTCTTCCGGGCGTGATATGACTGGAAATTTAAAGTTAAAGCGCCAATGAGGCACGCTCAGGGACACCCAGTGCCTCATCAGCGCTGTACCTTGCATTAAATCAAGCAGCTGTAACATCACTATACAATCTAAACTGGGCCGGCGTCAGCACCCGGCGCACCCGGGCAGGTGCTAGCTCAGGGCCCCGGCACAATACTTACCTCTCACCGTGCCTCCGAGGCAGCTCGGGTCTCTTCTGCAGCTGCTGCATTGTGACGTCTCAGGTCAGAGGGCGCGGTGACGTCTTTACACCACGCTCTCTCCTGAGCCATCACAGGCAGTGCAAAGCGGGAAGACACCGGCGCGGGTGAGGGGTCCGGAGCAGCGGAAGCAGGTGAGGTATTTGATTTTTTTTATATAAATGTATGGAGGCATGGGGCATTATATGGTGGGGGAGGACAAGTGACATCCAGCATGGGGCATTATAAAGGGGGGAACAAGTGACATCCTGCATGGGGCATTATATGGGGTAGAACAAGTGAGATCCTGCATGGGGCATTATATGGGATGGGGGGAAACAAATGACATCCTGCATGGGGCATTATATGGGGGGGAACAAGTGACATCATGCTTGGGGCATAATATTGGGGGTGAACAAGTGACATCCTGCATGGGGCATTATATGGGATGGGGGGAACAAGTGACATCCTGCATGGGGCATTATATGGGATGGGGGGAACAAGTGACAACCTGCATGGGGCATTATATGGGGGGGAGAGGTGACATACTGCATGGGCATTATATGGGGGGAACAAGTGACATCCTGCATGGGGCATTATATGGGGGGAACAAGTGACATCCTGCATGGAGCATTATATGGGGGGGGACAAGTGACAAGTGACATCCTGCATGGGGCATTATATGGGATGGGGGGAAACAAGTGACATCCTGCATGAGGCATTATATGGGGGGGACAAGTGACATCCTGCATGGGGCATTATATAGGGGGGGACAAGTGACATCCTGCATGGGGTATTTTATGGCCGGGGACAAGTGACATCCTGCATGGGGCATTATAAGGGGGGGAGAGGTGACATCCTGCATGGGGCATTATATGGGGGGAGAGGTGACATCCTGCTTGAGGCATTATTTGGGGGAAGAGGTGAGATCTTGCTTGGGGCATTATATGGAGGGGAGAGGTGACATCCTGCATGGGACATTATATGAGGGGGGGAAAGGTGACATCCTGCATGGGGCATTATATGGGGGAGAGAGGTGGCATCCTGCATAGGGCATTATATGGGAGGGAGGTGACATCCTGCATGGGGCATTATATGGGGGGAGGTGAAATCCTGCAAGGGGCATTATATGGGGGGGAAACAAGTGACATCCTTCATGGGGCAGTATATGGGGGGGAAACAAGTGACATCCTGCATGGGGCATTATATGGGGGGGAGAGGTGACATCCTGCTTGGGGCATTATATGTGGGGGAGAGGTGACATCCTGCATGGGGCATTATATGGGGGGGAGAGGTGACATCCTGTATGTGGCATAATATGGGGGGAAAGGTGACATCCTGCTTGGGGCATTATATGGAGGGAGAGGTGACATCCTGCATGGGGCATTATATGGGGGGGAGGTGACATCCTGCATGGGGCATTATATGGGGGGAGATGTGACATCCAGCATGGGGCATTTTATGGGGGGGGAGAGGTGACATCCTGCATGGGGAATTATATGGGGGGGGTGACATCCTGCATTGGGCATTATATGGTGAGGAAAGGTGACATCCTGCATGGGGCATTATATGTGGGGGAGAGGTGACATCTAGTGATGAGTGAGCACTAAAATGCTCAATTACTCGTTTCTTGGGTCGAGCAAATTGGAATACTTGGGTGCTCGAGCCGAGCAATGAGCCCAATGTAAGTCTATAGGAATCTCAAGCATTTCTCAGGCGGCTCCCCCCGGCGGTCTGCAGAGGGCCTAAAAATTGCCCAAATCGATGGGAACAGTGCTCAAATGACATGGGAACAGCATGGGGAAGACCCATTTAAGCATCTCTGACTCCCAGATCACTGCTGTCAACAACGTTGTCAGAGTATTATGCCACTTTTACGGACTCAATAAAACATACAAAAACTAAACCAAAAGGGATTTTCCTGGGAAATGTGTTAAGGAGCATTCTTTCCAGGGTAATGCCTTGTATATAAGGCAAAATAAATAACCAAAACAAAAATACTCCTCCACACCTTGGGCTATGTTCACACGTAGCGTTTTTGATGCGTTTTTGCACTTTTGCATTGCTTTCAACCAAGAGAAATGCATTCACCAGGAAATGTCATTTTAACATTTTACAACCTTATCTGGCCATGTGGTGTGTGACACATCATCAGACACATTCACACAGTGCTGAAAAGAAATGGGAACAGCATGGGGAAGACCTTTGGAAGCATATCTGACTCCCAGGTCACTGCCTAAAAGTGTGCCCATCATAAGTGATCCTTGGCGCATGCGAAGATGCCTCCCGCCATGCACCTGTCATTGTAGACTTGCAACAATCACCGTCCACGTCCTTGTCCCAATGCAGCTTTCAGTTGTCCCTACCCCATTCCTTGGAATGCAAGTGCAAGTATGCAGGCAGCCACCCACCCACCCACCCACAGGCTGCAATACTATACTGCCCAATTTTTCACAGCGTCTTGCACTTGAAATGTGACCTTTTAAGCTCGTGGAGGTGGAAGCTTTTCATAACCTCATGCTGACGGCGGCCGGGTTTGCATACTCGGTTCCCAGCCGCCACTATATTTCCCGGTATCGCCTCCATTTTCGACAATCACGGGTCCCACAACATTACCCGTGCCCACTCCAGTGCACTTACTGGGAAGGACCGCCTAACCACAAACACGTGGACAGGTGAATGTGGCCAGGGACGGTACGGAACCAATCCACAACTTTTTTTTGCTAAGAATTGTATTAAGCTCGGTGAAAGGACTGGCATAGAGGGAAACCGTATCTACCCTATGCGTCATTTCTCCCAGGAAGTCCTGTAATTGAGCTTGTTGCAGAAGCAATGGCAGCCCGTCCAACATCAACTCGCACTTCTCGGTAGTGCTTTGACACACACACACACACATCTTTCTTTGCACATTTAATTTCTTGAATACAGAGTTGGAAAATGACCTAATCTGTAATGCGTTTTGAGAAATAACATGCATAAGCATGGCTGATCCACATTAAAAAAGCAGCCATAGAGTGTCCGGGAACCTTCCCCCACACTTTTCTTAGCCAGGGCTGCTTTTCGGCAGGGTTGGACGGGCCCACCAGAGAACCGGAGACTCCTCCGGCGGGCCCTGCCTTCTCCTTCAGGAGAGTTCATAGTGCCGAGGTGAGGACATGATGATGATAGAGGCCACCATCTGCTTAGTTTTCTGTTACTTGGAATGCAAGTGCAATTATGCAGCCAGCCACCCACCCACAGGCCACAACACTACACTTCCAGATTTCTGGGCAGCTCTTTGCACTTGAAATACGGCCTTTTAAGCTCGTGGAGGCGGAAGCTTTTCACAACCTCATGCCGTCGGCGGCCGGGTGGCCATACCCTGTCCCCAGCCGCCACTATATTTCCCGGTATCGCCTCCGCCTTCCACAAGCACGGGTCCCACAACATAACCCGTGCCCTCCCCAGTGCACTCACTGGGAAGGACCGCCTAACCACAAACACGTGGACAGGTGAATGTGGCCAGGGACGGTACGGAGCCAGTCCACAACTTTTTCTTGCTATAAGTCGTATTTAGCTCAGTGAAAAGACTGGCACAGAGGGAAACAGTATCTACCCTGCGTGTCATTTTTCCCAGGAAGTCCTCTAAAGCTGCTTGCACTTGAAATGTGGCCTGAACATTATTGCTGGTACTTTTCTGTGGGAATTTGCTTGCCTCCTACGAGCCTGGAATATTTCCAGCAAACTATAGTTTGACGCCATGGTATTAGCACTGCCCCCAGTACCAGTAGCGAAGCCATTTCCAATTTCCTTCTCAGGAATTTTATTTGGTAGACTGAGTGGCTGCCCAAATAAATTTTCTCACAAAGGAGCTGAAGATAGAGTGGCAGTAGGTGCAAGTTTCTCCAGCCTGTTAGATATTAGAGGGTGGAAGGCAGCACATTAGATCAGTGGTTAGCACTGAAGCCTTGCAGTGCTGGGATCCTGGGTTCAAATCCCAGCAAGGACAACATTTGCAAGGACTTTGTATGTTCTCCCCGTGTTTGCGTGTGTTTCCTCCTCAGTAAAAAAGCAGCCATAGAGTGTCCGGGAACCTTCCCACACACTTTTCTTAGCCAGGACAACTTCTTGGTAGGGTTGGACGGTCCCACCAGAGAATCCTCTGGTGTGCCTTGGCTTCTACCTCAGGAGAGTTCATGATAGCGCTAACTTTTCAGCTGCTATGGGGCTCTTGAGCAGGTGAGAAAGGTTAGCCCTCAGAATCAAATCCTCTGGTGGGCACAATGTTTTTCAATCTGAAACAGCTTCTCAGTGGGAGTTGTATTTCACCACAGCCATATTATTTAGCTCGGTGAAAGGACTGGCATAGAGGGAAACCGTATCTACCCCAGCTGTCATTTCTCCGTCACCAGGTTCCGCCCATTGTCACACATGACCATGCCTGGCTGTATGTTCAGCGTTGAGAGCCACGGATCAGGCTGCTGTGTTACAGCTTTCAACAACTCTTCAGCGCTGGGCGGTTTGTCAATTAAGCATTAAGCATGTTATCTTCAGCACAGCCTGTTGCCGCTTGGCCAAGGCAGTGCTGCAGTGCTGTCAGCTTGTGACTGATGTGGTCATTTCGGAGATGGAGGAGGAAGTGCATGAGCTGAACAATGTGGTTACATTGAGGTTAAATTGGTGACGCTGTTTTTATACTAAAGAAAGATCCTGCTGTTTTGTTTTTTTTAAGTTTTTTTTTAAGACAAATGCATTCACCGGGAAATGTCATTTTAACATTTTACAACCTTATCTGGCAATGTGGTGTGTGACGCATCATCAGACACATCCTTTTTTGCTTATGATGGAGGGACTCTGAAAGTCATAAAGCCTATTTTTATAGGGACATCAGACGGCCATTACTATTCTTAAAAGGCCAGCAGACGGCCCTAGCTACTGTTAGAGAGCCATCAGCCGACTATGCTTTGTTGTTCCCATTATTAACAAGTGGGTCTCCTATACTTTTATTGCGTATCCAGTGACTGCAAGGGCTGCAAAAATTTGGACGCAACCCAATACCCCTTTGAAGAGACATAGAGGAGAGTCTAAGTAAAACAAATGTTCCCATTATAAAGGAGCATGTCTCCTATAGTGGTAATGCCCATGTTGTGACTGCATGGGCTGCCAAAATTTGGGAAAAACCCCACTAAGAATTTAAAGACACATAAAGCAGGGCCACAGTAACAAGGTACGACATGTTCCCATTAGAAAGGAGAGAGTCTCCTATACAGTTATAGGGTATGCAGTGAGTCCAACGGCTGACAATTTTAGGAAAAACCCCACTAAGAATTTAAAGACACATAGAGCAGGGCCACAGTAACGACAAATTCCCATTAGAAAGGAGAGAGTCTCCCATAGTGTTGGCCTATGCAGTGAATGCAAGGGCTGCCAAAAATTTGGAGGCACTTCAATGCCCCTTGGAAGGGATGTGGAGGAGGGCCTCATAAAAAAATGTTCCCATTAGAAAGGAGCGGGCCTCCTATACTTGTAATGCCCATGCACTAAGTGTATGGGCTGACAAACATTTACCCCTGGGGGGTATACCTGAACATACTGTATAAAAAATTTTTTTTACAGGCATCATAAACACCCTTTAAAAAAATTATGTGGGTTTTGCATCACGGACCACGGTCACCCTGGTCATATGCTGGTGGAGGATGAGGAGAAGGAGGAGCACAAGAGCAAATAGACAAAATCAGGAAGCGTATACCCATGTGTGGGTGTGAAAGGTGCATGGGAATACACCTCCCAAGAAAAGACACTGGATTTGAGTTTATGTTACACTGCTATCATTCGGTGGTGTTGAGAAGTCTGGCCCAATCCAGCCCTTGTTCATTTTTATAAGAGTCAGCCTGTCAACATTTTCAGTTGACAGGTGGATGCGCTTATCAGTTATAATTCCACCAGTGGCACTAAAAACCCGCTCTGATAAAACGCTGGCTCTGGGTAGAATTTGAGAAACCGCTGAACCACGAGGTTAAGCACATGGGTCAGGCATGGTACGCGTGTGAGCTCACCTCAGAGCCGCCACCAGGTTCCGGCCATTGTCACACACGATCATGCCTGGCTGTAGGTTCAGTGATGTGAGCCACAGATCTGCCTGGTCTTTCAGAACTGTCCACAAATATTCAGCATTGTGCCGGTTTTCACCTAAGCATATTAGCTTCAGCACAGCCTGTTGCCGCTTGGCCGAGGCAGTGCTACAGTGGTTCCAGCTTGTGACTGATGTGGTCATTTCGGAGATAGAGGCTGAAGAGGAGGAGGAGGCTGAGGAGGATGAGGTGCAGAAGCTGTAGACCGTGGGGGCAACCCTGATTGACCTAGGGCGCACAATCCTTGGCGTCGGAAGGACGTGTTCCGTCCCAAGGTCCGACTGGGTCCCGGCTTCCACTATGTTAACCCAGTGTGCCATCAGCGAGATGTATTGTCCCGGCCCACAAGCACTAGTCCTCGTGTCCGTGGTTTGGTGGACTTTACCGGTAACTGCATTGTTGAGACCACGGCTAATGTTTTGGGACACATGCTTGTGTAATGCAGGGATGGCACACCGGGAGAAATAGTAGCGGTTGGGGACCAAGTACCGAGGGACGGCCGCTGCCATCAGGTTGTGGAATGCTTACATCTCCACGAGCCTAAAAGGCAACATTTCAAGCGCAAGCAGTCGCGAAATGTGAGAATTTAGTAGTGTGGCCTGTGGGGCGTTGGCTGCATATTTGCGCTTGCGTTCCAAGGACTGGGGTATGGACAACTGAACGCTGTGCTGGGACAAGGACATGGACTTGCTTCTTGATGCTGCTACTTGAGAGTGTGCAACGACAGGTGCAGTGCAGGAGGCATCTTTGCATGCACCATGGACAGGGGATTGGCTTGCATGCACAACAGCGGAAGAAGCAATGGTGCCACCCGCAGACACTGTTCCTGGACTCTGGGGTTCGGCCCACAAAGTCGGGTGCTTTGCTGCCATGTGCCTGATCATGCTGGTCGTGGTCAGGCTGGTCGTTTTGCCACCCCTGCTGATGCTGGCCTGGCAAGTGGTGCAAATGGCCTTTTTGGGGTTATTGGCAGAGTCTTTAAAAAACAACCAGACTCGGGAAGACCTAACAGTTGTACTGGCAACTTCCTTCGTGTTGGTGTTACAGGGAGCGGTTGCCTGCCTTCTGTCTGCGGCCATCACACTGCTTTTTCCTGCCTGTTGGGGCGCTCTCCCTCTTTCCCCTTGTGGGCTGCTGTCCTTGCTCTGCATGTCCTCCTGCCAGGTTGGGTCAGTTACTATATCATCCACCACCTCGTCTTCCACTTCAGCACCCTGGTCCTCCTGCTGACTTTCTGGCAATTGTGTCTCATCATCGTCCACCTTTTGTGACACTTTCCCACAGCCACCTTCATGTGACCGTGGCTGCTCAAATATTTGGGCATCGGTACATGCGATCTCCTCTTGCCCCGCTTCAAGTGGTCCGGGCGACAGGCCCGAATCTATAAATGGAAAAGTGAACAGCTCTTCAGAGTGTTCAAGTGTGGAATCTGTTGTCTCTGGGTACTCGGCATGGTGGGAGGAAGGAGGATCAGGGTGAGGAACATGCGGTCCAGACTCACGGCTGCTGAGACTTGACCGTGTGGAAGACAGGGTGGTGGTGATGGCTAAGTGACTGGAAGCATTATCCGCTATCCAACCAACAACCTTTTGACACTGCTCTGGCTTCAGTAGTGGTGTGCTGCGGTCCCCTAGAAATTGGGACAGGAAGGTCAGGCGAGAAGATGTGGGTGTTTGTTGTGGCACAATTTCGACTTGCCCACGGCCTTGTCCTCGGCCTCTGCATGCACCATTAGCATCACATCCAGTTCCCCGTCCCTTGCCACTTGCCTTGCCCATTTTAAATGGAAGACAATATCTTCCACGCTCACTACAAATGACTGAGTTTGGAGCAAACTTATATGTGATCCATGTGATGGAGAAAACAAAGTTTTAAATACCTGGCCTGTAGGTAAGTATTTTGACCAGCAAACTGGTGTGAATTGTTTCAATGACACACTAAAGGGAATTTTTAATGGAGGCCAGAAATGGCAGTATTTTCAGACAACGTATATGTGATCCGTGTGATGGAGAAAACAGAGTTTTAAATATCTGGCCTGTAGGAAAGTAGTTTGAACAGCAATCTGCGGTGAATTGTTCCACTGACAATCTAAAGGAAATTTTTAATGGAGGCCAGAAATGGCAGTATTTTCAGACAACGTATATGTGATCCATTTGACGGAGAAAACAGAGTTTTAAATACCTGGCCTGTAGGTAAGTAGTTTGAATAGCAAACTGGTGTGAATTGCTTCACTGACACACTAAAGGAAATTTTTAATGGAGGCCATAAATGGCAGTATTTTCTTACAACGTATATGTGATCCGTTTGACGGAGAAAACACAGTTTTAAATAGCTGGATTTATAGAGCTCTAATATGGAAAGGACCTGGCTGTATTCTGCAGTACCAACAAGCAAATGGCACAGAAAAAATGCTGTTCTCTGGATTGCTTTTTAAGCAAATAATGAGGATTAAGATCCAAAGAAAAGTATTCCTGGCCCCTGAGACCTGGGCCTTTGTATAGAAATATCTAACAACAGTGCAAGGCAGAATTGGAATGGAGCCTCTGTTGCTATATGCACTGCAGTCTGCTATATACACCGCCTGCCTATACACCCTGCCTGCCTGATATGTCTGCAGATGGATTAGTCCTCAGAAGGACTGTTTGTTATGATGGATATGTGTAATGTACTGTTTTTCTCCCTACACTACCTAATACACGATCAAATCTCTCCCTGACACAGCATCAGCTCTCCCTACACTGTCTGATCCGGAGTGACTGTGACGAGCATGGCAGCGCTAGGTCTGATATAGACCTGATGACGCTGTGTAGCCAGCCAATCACTGTAATGCCCACAACCAACATGGCTACGGCATTACAGTGTATGGTAGGCAATCCCCGCATGTTCATTGGCTCTCTAAAGAGCGTCAAACATGCAGAGAGGGGACCCGAGTTCCCGCCCGAGCAACCCGGAAATACTCGGCGAGCGCCGACCATCTCGAGCAGTGAGATGCTCGGGCGAGCACTGAGCAGTAGCAAGCATGCTTGCTCATCTCTAGTGACATCCTGCATGGGGAATTATATAGGAGGGGGAGGTGACATCCTGCATAGGGCATTATATGGGGAGGAGAGGTGACATCCTGCATGGGGCATTACATGGGGGGAGAGGTGACATCATGCATGGGGCATTATATGGGGGGGAGAGGTGACATCCTGCATGGGGTATTATAAGGGGGGGGTGACATCTTGCGTGGGGCATTATGTGAGGGCTAATATTCTGTATGGAGCGTTATAAGGGGGCCAGTATACTCTATGGAGCGTTATATGGGGGCCAGTATCATGTATGGAGCATTATATGGGAACTATTTTCCTGTATGGCGCTTTATATGGGGACCAGTATCCTGTATGGAGCGTTATATCGGGAACAGTATTCTGCATGGAGCAATATATGGGGCCCATAATACTATATGGAGGATTATACTGTCCGGTCGGGACTATGCGTTGAGAGAATTCGCTGATTTCTGAGCTATTGTTGAATTTTCAATTGATATCGCTCATATAATGTAAGAAGTGAAATCTTCGGCATTGTACTATATATATATATATATATATTTCTCTGTGGTATCTGTGCATCATGAATCGTGGTGTGCGTTAAAGGGGCCCACTGATACTCTTTCGCCCAGGGCCCACAAAAAACCTGAAGCCGGCCATGACCTTAAAGATTGTAATACGACCGCTGGTGATATAATAGAAGGTACTATGCTGCTGAGGCACCCATCATTCTGACGGCCCTAAACAGTGAGACTGGCCCAGGGGGAATTTTCCCCCTTGCCCCCTGCTCAGCCCACACCTGCATGTCATGAAGGAATTAAAAAATTCTAAGACCAGAGAAATGAGTAAAATTATTATTTTATAATGAATTTGGAGAGACGACTTGTTATTTTAGCTATATAAATTCTTGTAGTTTGATTCATTTATTACAAACAGCAAAACGTTTGTAAATTTTGCTAATAAGCTTTATTTGAAATGAATAATTTTAATTGTAACTGTACAACATATAGCTAAATCTTTAACTTTTATTGATTAAGTGATGGGTTAGGCGCCCAATTTTAGAGTTGGCAGTAGACAGCAATCTCTACAAGTTGTTTAGTTTATACCTCTGTCCAGCAGAGATTAAATGCTAAATATTTTGTCTGTATATTGATATTAGGCACATTATTTTATGTGTGCTCATTAATACTCTGTGCATGAATTATAATCATTAGGCTCTGGAATTTCTGTATAAAGTTTTACCTGATTGTAGTTAATGCCTGGTGATTAGGAATTTGGCATCACATATATCACTGAACTACAGAAGAGTAGTGACCTAGTATAAAATAATTTACATACTGTATGTGTTCAAAAACCGGACCGAATCCATGGCAAATATACATAGACCTATTTATGCATCTTAGAAAAGGAAAGATATGTCTTGTTCATTTTCTCTGATTTTACTTTTATATGTTCATCTGTATCATTTCTTAATATTATGTACATACTTGATGCAACAAGATATGTATTTAATTTTAGTTTTATATACCCATCTGTATGATCAGTTGTATCATATCCTATCATGGTGCACATACTGCGATGCAGCAAGTTATATTGATGCTCAAAAGTTTAACTCTGCACTTAACTTAACATTTTCAGTGGCTTGTGCTATGTTCAGTGGCATGTACTTTTTTGTATCTTTTTGCATCAAGGTATATTTAAGGGCTATGGAGACCTTAATGGCATTTAAAGGGAAGAGTTTATATATCTTTTATCTGTATTTTTTCTTCTCAGCTGATTTATGACCATAGGCTGCATAACAATTGAGCTGAACATAAATAACCTGAGAGGAGCTCTAAAAAGACATCTAAAATAGTTTTAATTTCTCTCATCAGAATGAGCTGACTGATGGACTCTCAGTTATAGTGTATATACACTGTGTTCCAAATTATTATGCAAATAATATTTTCTCAGATTTTCCCAAATTACCTATATGAATTGCAGTCATTGTAATTTTCCAGTCAAATAAATATTAGAGTACAACTGAAAGGTTTTTGTGCAAACTGCCTATGATAACAGTATATTTTAAAAAAAATAAAACACTCAAACTGCACTCAAAATGCATGTTCCAAAATATTATGCACAGCAGAGTTTTCAACCTTTTCATTTTAATAAAGAACAAAAAAATGGTCATTTTTGAAATTATAAGCATTAGCAGGTTATTACAAACTGAAATCAAGCAGTTTTCAACTCAAAACTTTATTCTAGGTGTTGTTACATTTGTACATAGGACCCCTTGTTCGAAAGGAGCTTCTGAATAGAGATGAGCGTTGTTCTACTCGAACTGTTCGCCAATCTCAAATTCGAGCTGTTTTGGGCGGTGTTCGAGCCGGTCGGCGAACACGAACAATTTGAGAAAAATTCGGCTGTTCGAGGTTATGTTCGATAACTGTTCGTGCACCAAAATCATAACTGGATTTTTTCTCAGTAATGATGAAAATTAATGTTAATACGCAGTTTGAGTGTACAGCGGGGCGGGGGGAGGGGCAGGGGATGGATCTCTGCAGGAACAATGAAGATCTCCATTTTTTTTTCTCTTTCCCGCATTTGCAGTGGGGAGGTGCAATCTGTCAGCCTATCAGCAGCGCACACACGGAGCGAAGTGCTTTTTTTCACACAAGCAAGGGCATGTGTGATTGGCAGTGTATGTCACATGTCCTTGCCCTATAAGACCAAGCCATTTTCCCCGTCGCCACCATTTTCTCACTGCTGCAGCTGCGTGTTAGACGGCACCGCTGTTGCTGTGTGCGCTATACCTTGTTAATTTCAAGCCAATTTTCGCACAAATATACAGATAGCTTGGGAGTAGGGAATAGTTGTGATTGCAGTCCTTTTAAGGACTAGGTTACAGCATTTCCTACGACTTTTATCAGGCAGGTCTGTGCTCTTAAATAGATAGATTGTGGGAGTAAAGACTAATTGTAATTGGAGTCCTTTTCAGGACTAGGTTACATCAGTTCCTATCAGTTTTTTGCCAGGCAGGTCTGTGCCAGTGCTGTGCAAGTTTTTTTCACAGCATTTGGCTGAATCTAGCAAAGCTAATCCTTTTTGGCCTATTGCAGAGTGTGTTAGTCAGTGGAGTAGCCTATCTGTGTTGCAAGATATACCACCTGTGTATAGAATACCAATTTTTTTACTGCACCTAGTGAAGTAAAATCTTTTGGGCATAGCATCATTCTATTAGTCCATCTATACTGACCTCCATCAGGTTGCAAACTGAATATAATTTTTTTCTGCATCTAGCTTTGAAAAAATATTTGGGCTTCTAGCAGTGTGTGGGACTTGGTCTATTAGTCCATCTATACTGACCTCCATCAGGTTGCAAATTAAAAATAATTTTTTTCTTCATTTAGCTCTGAAAAAATATTTGGGCTTCTAGCAGTGTGTGGGACTTGTTCTATTAGTCCTTCTATACTGACCTCCAGCAGGTTGCAAATTGAATATAATTTTTTTCTGCATCTAGCTCTGAAAAAATATTTGGGCTTCTAGCAGTGTGTGGGACTTGGTCTATTAGTCCATCTATACTGACCTCCATCAGGTTGCAAATTAAAAATAATTTTTTTCTGCATCTAGCTCTGAAAAAATATTTGGGCTTCTAGCAGTGTGTGGGACTTGGTCTATTAGTCCATTTATACTGACCTCCATCAGGTTGCAAATTAAAAATAATTTTTTTCTTCATTTATCTCTGAAAAAATATTTGGGCTTCTAGCAGCGTGTGGGACTTGTTCTATTAGTCCATCTATACTGACCTCCATCAGGTTGCAAATTAAAAATAATTTTTTTCTGTATCTAGCTCTGAAAAAATATTTGGGCTTCTAGCAGTGTGTGGGACTTGGTCTATTAGTCCATCTATACTGACCTCCATCAGGTTGCAAATTAAAAATAATTTTTTTCTGCATCTAGCTCTGAAAAAATATTTGGGCTTCTAGCAGTGTGTGTGACTTGGTCTATTAGTACATCTATACTGACCTCCATCAGGTTGCAAATTGAATAAAAAAATTTTCTGCATCTAGCTCTGAAAAAATATTTGGGCTTCTAGCGGTGTGTGGGACTTGGTCTATTAGTCCATCTATACTGACCTCCATCAGGTTGCAAATTAAAAATAATTTTTTTCTGCATCTAGCTCTGAAAAAATATTTGGGCTTCTAGCAGTGTGTGGGACTTGGTCTATTAGTCCATCTATACTGACCTCCATCAGGTTGCAAATTAAAAATAATTTTTTTCTTCATTTAGCTCTGAAAAAATATTTGGGCTTCTAGCAGTGTGTGGGACTTGTTCTATTAGTCCTTCTATACTGACCTCCAGCAGGTTGCAAATTGAATATAATTTTTTTCTGCATCTAGCTCTGAAAAAATATTTGGGCTTCTAGCGGTGTGTGGGACTTGGTCTATTAGTCCATCTATACTGACCTCCATCAGGTTGCAAATTAAAAATAATTTTTTTCTGCATCTAGCTCTGAAAAAATATTTGGGCTTCTAGCAGTGTGTGGGACTTGGTCTATTAGTCCATCTATACTGACCTCCATCAGGTTGCAAATTAAAAATAATTTTTTTCTTCATTTATCTCTGAAAAAATATTTGGGCTTCTAGCAGTGTGTGGGACTTGTTCTATTAGTCCATCTATACTGACCTCCATCAGGTTGCAAATTAAAAATAATTTTTTTCTGCATCTAGCTCTGAAAAAATATTTGGGCTTCTAGCAGTGTGTGGGACTTGGTCTATTAGTCCATCTATACTGACCTCCATCAGGTTGCAAATTAAAAATAATTTTTTTCTTCATTTAGCTCTGAAAAAATATTTGGGCTTCTAGCAGTGTGTGGGACTTGTTCTATTAGTCCTTCTATACTGACCTCCAGCAGGTTGCAAATTGAATATAATTTTTTTCTGCATCTAGCTCTGAAAAAATATTTGGGCTTCTAGCGGTGTGTGGGACTTCGTCTATTAGTCCATCTATACTGACCTCCATCAGGTTGCAAATTAAAAATAATTTTTTTCTGCATCTAGCTCTGAAAAAATATTTGGGCTTCTAGCAGTGTGTGGGACTTGGTCTATTAGTCCATCTATACTGACCTCCATCAGGTTGCAAATTGAATAAAAAATTTTTCTGCATCTAGCTCTGAAAAAATATTTGGGCTTCTAGCGGTGTGTGGGACTTGGTCTATTAGTCCATCTATACTGACCTCCATCAGGTTGCAAATTAAAAATTATTTTTTTCTGCATCTAACCCAGCCAATAGTTTTGGCCTAATACCACAGTTTGGCCACTCAGCTCTGCTCGGTTACCATCCATTGTTTTTTTGTGCAAACAACTCCAGAGTTGTGAATTAGTTAACCACCAAAATGAGTGGAAAAAGGCCTGCTGCTGGTGGAAAGGGGAATAGGCGTGTTGGGAAGGGGAAAAAAGGTTGTGTCCGTGGGGTAGGTGCAGAAGAAAGACCATCTTCCAGCCAAACTAAAATGTCTACTTCTTTTAGCGGACAATGTGATAAGATCCCTTTCTTACGGCCACGCCAATCGCTACAAATTCCAGATGAGGCACAAAAACAGCAGGTGCTTCAACGGATATCAAGTGCTCCTTTAAGTGGGCTCTCCTCCACATCAACTTCAACATCACAAATACTCCAGTCCTCAAAGGTGTCACCCAAATCGCACTTGCTTCCTCACAGCTCCCAAATCTCCAGCTGCCCGTCTGAGTATGAGGTAGAACAGATGGTTGAGTCTGCAGAGCTGTTTACTCATACTATAGCCTGGGAATCAGAGGTCGACTCCAGCGCTTCTGTGAATCCAGACGAGGAAATGATCTGCACTGATGCCCAGAATCTTTATGAGTCGGATCCAGGACCAGACGCAGAAGGTTCTGACCATAATGTAGACCCTCATTCCCAAACTGTAACTCCTGTTGGTGGAGACAATGAGGAAGACGATGATAAGACTCAAATACCTGATTGGAGCGACAACTTTAGTTTTTTGTCAGGGCAGGAACAGGTTGGCTCTGAGGACGACGGGTGTGATAACGCACAGGGTGATGATGATGAGGTCGGAGATCCCACTTACTGTCAACCCACAGTCAGCCAAGAGATGAGGTCAGCAGAGGAGGTGGAGGAAGATGCTAGTGACGACAAGGTCAGGTTGCGCCTTCCTGGACAGAGACGTAGTACTGGAAGCACGTCAACAACTGCATCCTCAAACACAACTCTGCCTCTCACCACAAGTCGTGGTGGCTCTTCAGGTCGCATGGGTGCTAAGCCTTGCATAGCCTGGGCATTTTTTCAGATCGATAAAGATGACCCAACTCGTGTTATCTGTAACATTTGTCAGCAAAAGCTAAGTAGAGGCCAAAAAATACATAGTTTGAGTACTTCATGCATGAACCGGCACATGGACATGAAGCATAAGTTGCAGTGGGAAGCTCAGTGTGCTACAATGCGGTCTAGCCGGCCGGGCCAACCACCGTCTGCCATATCTTGTGCATCCGCGGCCTCTTCATCCTCTGTGACTGGGGGGACAGCAGTCACACCTGTTTTGGGGCGCAGACCTGCCACCTCTTTACACGCAACAGCCAGCGTGATTGGCAGGTCATCATTTTCTTTGGAGGTGGTAACACCAGCTGGTCTTGAGCGCTGTCCGACATCGATAGCACCACCTTTGGATCAAGGCAACCTAACATGTCCGCCTGCATCTTCCTCACAGACCGGCAGTTTGCCGGGGACACCCTTATCAACCCCGTCTAAGCACAATAGCCAGCCCTCGGTCCCTCAGATGTGGACAAGTAAAAGACCATTTCCTCCTAGCCATGAGAAAGCTAAGAGGTTGAATTTCACCATCTGCAAGCTCTTGGCTACAGAAATGCTGCCTTTCCGCCTGGTGGACACAGAGGATTTTCGAGACCTTATGTCCGTCGCAGTGCCCCAGTACCAGATGCCCAGTCGGCACTACTTCTCAAAGAAAGGTGTGCCTGCGCTCCACCAGCATGTCGCACACAACATCACCGCTTCTTTGAGAAACTCTGTGTGTGACAGGGTGCATTTCACCACAGACACTTGGACGAGTAGGCATGGACAGGGGCGTTACATGTCGCTGACTGGGCACTGGGTAACTATGGTGACAGCAGGACAAGGGGCTGCTGTCCAAGTCTTGCCGTCCCCACGAGTTGTGCGTCAATCCTCTTTATGTCATTTTTCCTCCACTGCTTCTGCCTCCTCAACCTCCTCTCGGTCTTCCACCTGCACCCAAAGCCTGTCTGGTCATGCCACAAGCTTTCTAACTGCGCAGAAGGGATCCTGCACACCTCCTTACTATGCTGGCAGTAGGGCTCAACGTCATCAGGCGGTTTTTACATTGAAATGTCTGGGAAATGTGAGTCACACAGCTGAGGAGTTGTGGTCAGCTCTGGAGAACCAATTTCATGAATGGTTGTCTCCACTGGACCTGAAACCAGGGAAGTCCGTGTGCGACAATGCTGCAAACCTGGGTGCGGCCCTTCGCCGGGGCAATGTCACACACGTGCCTTGTATGGCTCACGTGTTGAACCTGGTTGTCCAGCAATTTTTAGCCCACTATCCCAGACTAGATGGCCTTCTGCAGAGGGCACGGTCGCTGTGTGCTCACTTCCGCCGTTCGCATCCCGCAGCTCAGCGACTTACATCTCTACAGAAGTCGTTGGGCCTGCCACTTCACCGGATAAAATGCGATGTGCCTACCCGGTGGAATTCAACTCTGCACATGTTGCAGCGACTGTGGCAGCACCGACAAGCCCTGGTGCAATACGTTCTGACGTATAGCCTGGGCCAACGAGATTCAGAGGTGGGGCAAATCACGCTGGAGGAGTGGTCTCAGATCAGGGACCTATGCACCCTTCTGCACAGTTTTGAAATGGCGACGAAGATGTTTAGTGCTGACGATGCCATTATCAGCATGACTATTCCGGTGATTTACATGCTGGAGCACATGTTAAACAGAATTCGGAGTCAGGTGGTGGCACAAGAGGAGGTGGAGGAAGTAGATGAGGAGGAGTTGTATGCGGAAGGGCTAACATCTGCAAGGTCCAGACGGTCGGCAGCACCAGGGCGGCAGGCATGTGAGGGTGGGGGAGATGATTTTACCAGGGCGCATGGTAGCAGCCAAACTAGTGAGGAAGGTGCAGGAGCCCAGGAAGAAGTGGAGGACGAACTGATGGAAGACTCATCAGATGAGGGAGACCTTGATCACATTTCTGTTGTGCGAGGTTGGGGGGAGAGGACAGAGGAAGGAAGCATGATTGTTACCTCGCCACCAACACAACAGGGACTTGGTGCTCCTGGATGCGCAACACACATGAGTGCCTTCTTGCTGCACTACCTGCAACATGACCCTCGAATTGTGAGAATTAGAAATAATCCTGACTACTGGGTTGCCACACTGTTAGATCCCCGGTACAAAAGTAAATTTGCAGAAATTATTCCTGCCATAGAAAGGGATGCACGCATGCAGGAGTATCAGCAGAGACTGTTGCAGAATCTTACATGTGCTTTTCCACAAAATACCAGTGGTGCACGTAGTGAATCTCACAGTTCCAACTTGCCAACCGTGGGACCGTCAAGTGTTCAGCACTCAAACCGTAACAGAACCACAGTATCTGCTGGTAACATCAATTTTGCGGAATCATTTCACCACTTTTTTAGCCCATCCTTTGCAAGGCCACAGGAGACAAGAAGTCTGACACATAGTCAACGCCTAGAGACGATGGTACAGGAGTATCTCCAAGTAAACATTGAAGCCACGACTGTGTCACTGGACCCTTGCTCTTTTTGGGCTTCCAATCTGGATAAATGGCCGGAGCTAGCCACTTACGCCTTGGAGATCTTGTCATGCCCCGCAGCCAGCGTTCTGTCTGAACGTGTGTTCAGCGCTGCTGGTGGTGTGCTGACAGATAAGCGCACGCGGCTCTCCACTGATAATGTAGACAGACTCACGTTCATAAAGATGAACAAATCATGGATCCGAAACGACTTTTCTACCCCTGTGTCATCCTGGGGAGAGTAAAAGCTTGATGATTGGTTAAAATCACCCTACCAACCGTTTTAAACTTTCAAATTACTAATCATGTTTATCTGTATCTTGACTGGAAAATAATTTGGGCTTTGTAGCAGTGTGCAGCACTGATCCTATTAGGCCATCTATAATAAGCTTCACCAGATTTAAAATTAAAAATAATTTTTACCTGCATCTAGCCCGGAAAATAATTTTGGGGCTCCGAGATGCGCAAGACACATAAGTGCCTTCTTGCTGCACTACCTGCAGCATGACCCTCATATTGTCAGAATTCGAAGTAATCATGACTACTGGGTTGCCACACTCTTAGATCCCCCAAACTTTTCGATCAACCTTTTCATTTTAATAAAGACCAAAAAAATGGTCATTTTTGAAATTATAAGCATTAGCAGGTTGTTAGAAACTGAAATCAAACAGTTTTCAACTCAAAACTTTATTCTAGGTGATGTTACATTTTCACATAGGACCCCTTGTTCGAAAGGAGCTTCTGAACTCTCTCGTCCATTGAATTTGTCAGGTTTTGGATGGTTTCTGCTTCAATTGTTTTGCATGAGGACAGAATACCCTCCCAGAGCTGTTGCTTAGATGTGAACTGCCTCCCGCCATCATAGACACTCCTTTTAATGATGCTCCAAAGGTTCTGAATGGGGTAGAGGTCAGGGGAGCATGGGGGTCACACCATAAGTTTGTCCCCTTTTATGCCCATATCAGCCAGAGATGCAGATGTTTTATGTGCAGCATGAGATGGTGCATTATCATGCAGAAAAATGATCTTGCTGTGAAATACACGGTTCTTCTTCTTGAACCATGGCAGGAAGTGCTGTTTGAGAAAATCCACATACATTATGGAGTTCATCTTTAGCGCCTTCAGGGATCCTAAACGGGCCGACAATCTCTCTCCCCATGATTCCAGCCCAAAACATTACTCCACCTCCTCCTTGTTGGCGCTGTAGCCGTGTTTGCGTGGGGTGTCCATCAACCAGCCATCCTCCACTCCATTCATCTGGACCATCGAGCGCTTCACGGCACTCATCCGTGAACAAAACAGTTTTGAAATCAGTCTTCATGTAATGTTTGGCCCACTGGAGCCGTTTCTGCTTGTGTGAAGTGGATAGAGGAGGTCGACAGGATGGCGTATGCACAGCTGCAAACCTCTGAAGGACCCTGCATCTTGTTGTTCGGGGGACGTTGGAGGCACAAGCAGCTTCAAAAACTTGTCTGCTGCTATGACAAGGCTTTTTTGCCGCTGCTCTTTCAACCTGACGTAATTGCCTGTAGGAAAGAGTCCTCAATTTGCCCTTATCAGCACGCACACGTGTGTACTGTGAATCAGCTACATACTTCTTGATTGCCAAGATACTTCATCCTGATCATCGCACAATGTTGATTGTAGTCATGCCTTGACCTAAACACTCCACAATTTGTTGCTTCTCAGCAGCCGACACATCCTTTTTCTTTCCCATTTTGGCAGAAAATGTAGGCTGCTTAATAATGTGAGAGAGCCTTCTTAAGTAGTCTTGCCTTTCATTGGACACACCTGCCAAACTAATTAGCACAGGTGTCTGCAATTGCTTACAGTGATATAAAGAGCCCTGACACACATCACCATCAATGAGTTTAACTGACAAACAAACAAATTCTTCCCTTATCACTCCTAAACACTTTTTGCATAATAATTTGGAACGCGGTGTACATGTGCTTTTCCACAAAACACCAGTGGTTCACGTAGTGAATCTTACAGTTCTAACTTGCCAACCGTGGTCTGTATGGAATTGTTCAATAAAGGGCCCAAAATTAAGATAACATAGATGGGAGAGGTCTCTATGAATAGGAATTCCTAAGTATTTGATACCCTGTGAGGGCCAGGCAAAGGGAAAGTTGGACAGGATGGAATCCTATATGGATTTAGGGAGGGAGACATCGAGGGCCTCAGACTTCGCTGCATTGATTTTAAAATTTTACCATGTAACAAAGTGATCTATTTCAGCCATAACAGCAGGGATGGATATATGTGATTGAGTGATATATACTAGGACATCATCAGCAAATAGAGAGCACTTGTACTCGGTGCCTCCCACCTCAATCCACCTAATATTGGGGTTATGGCGAATTGATGAGAGCAGGTGCTCCGTCACTAGGATGTATAAGAGAGGGGACAGAGGACATCCCTGCCTTGTCCCATTGGTGATTGTGAAAGGTGATGAAAATGTTCTGACGCACCCCCTGGGCCTTGGGACACCCGGAGCCGGACCCTTTTTGGTGGATGCTGGTGGTTGTAGTCTTCGTGGCGGCGATCCGGTTCCGTGGCTCAGGGCGGTCAAACCAGTGGCGGAACTATTTATGTGGTTTTGATGTTTAAATGTCCGACTACGCCACCCGTGGATTGCGGTCAGAGTGAACCGCCGCTACAGGGCAGACCGCTAAGGCTGGTGTTGTGGGTGCAGCAGAGCATAGCATAACTCCCCACGGGAGGAGTATAGCCTCAGGGCAGTGTATGCGGAGGATGGGGGTGATGGTGCAGGGCAGCAGCAGTAACGACACGGAGTCAGTGATGCAGTTCAGGGCCTTTACTCACAGTTCTTATTATCCAGACCACGTCTGCAGGTAACGGCTGCCCACGTCGTACTGTGCTCACCAGGTGAGGGGCTCAGACAACTCCCAGATAACTTTGGAGCGCTTCACAGGACCCCCTTTGTGTGTCCTTTGTCTGGCCTTTCTTACCAACACTTCTGTCCGGCTGCCTCGGGCCTCCTCTTGGTAAACTTGGCGCCAGTTTCCCTGACCCTATGTGGTGCCTTCCTAGCGGGTGGAGCAAGGGGCTGCGCCACATAAAATGTCAGAGCCTCCGGTTTCTAGCTGAGGGTCGTTTCCTGCCTCCACTAGTTCGGGGACCGGACTCCCCCTTTGGCCTGACCCCTCCACGCAGGTGGATTCGGGCGTGCGGTGGCGACTCGCCCGTCCGCACTCCTGGGATCCCTTCATTCCTCGTTCCTGGAGCCTTCTCCGCTCCTCTTCCTTCCTTCTCCCTCTTGCAGGCCTGGGCCTCTGTTACTAGGCCCGCCTCCGGAGCAGAGCTCATGCAGAGCCCCTGCTCCCTGCCACTTCTGCTCAGACTTCTCTGCACTGAACTAAGATGGTGCCCACCTTTTATACTCCCTTCTCAATGCACCCAGGAACTGCTTCCTCCCTGCTCCTGCACTGCAGGGTTCACCTTCCTCAGTGTTCCCTCCCCCCACTCCAGCCAGGGACAGGGACTGTCGTGCCCATCTCAGGGGCATATTGGTCGCCCTGCCCCACGGCAATGTGGTGTAATGCATGCAGGTGTCGGGTCCTGATCCACACTCCATCCTTATCTGAGAGTGAGATATCACACCTCTGGGTGAGGTGCAATACGTCTGTAGCAACCGAGCCCTCGGTGCTACAGTTCCATTTATCTTCAGCCTAGGTGACGTATTGTGATACAGGGCCGTGATTTTGGCTATAAAAGGGTCCCCTAGACCCCTACCCCAAGCTTTTTAAGAGAATCATATATGGCGTGCCAGGAGACTCTATGGAATGCTTTCTCAGCATCCAACGAGAGTATCTACTTACAAATTTTTAACTGCATCTAGCCCAGGAAATACTTTGTGCCTAGTAGCAGTGTCTGCTAGTCAGCGGATTATCCCGGCTGTTAAGCAAGCTACACCACCTGTAGTTTGGACACTTAATTTTTTCAAAGGAAATGCTTCTGGACCACGGGATACTTAGTGAAGAGCATCAGGAGGCACCCCAAGGCATAGGGGCTGGGACTGGCACTAGGATGCCTTGCGGTGGACAGCCGAGCTCGATCCTTATAAAAGCTTTTTAACTGCAGCAGCTTTAGTGGACGCTACTGGAGCTGGAATTACGCGGCTGCTGGCATGAGACTTGCCCTCCAATAGATCCTTGTAAATGGATTTAAAGTGTATTCATTCAAATTAGAGGGACAATTTAAATTAAAAAGCTTAGAGCTGCCTCCACCACAGGGGGGCTCTCTCGACCCACCAGCGGACAGGCACCAGTATTGGGAGAGGGGGGCTGGCCGTCAGGGTTCACCGCGGCTCTGGCACAAACCCGGCGACACGGAGGTGGCACGGGCAGGAGCGGACTGGCCGTCTCGGCTTCTCACTTTTTGGATTTTAGAAGGGCATGACATGCCTATATCTGTGTCTCCCCCTCCTTTTACTCCTCCACCTCTTTTCTTTTCGCATGACTATATGTACTTGTCACTTTTCCATGTGTTAGTTGTGTCTTCTGAGCAGTTTGTCAGCTTTTGGACACCTTTGAAGGTGTTTTCTATGTGTTTCTATGTGTTTTTGTTTGCCTGCCATTGGTTTTAACGGTGTTCGAAGGTGTTTGACGAACAGTTCGACGAACAGTTCGGCGAACACACGGGTGTTCGACGAACCGAACCGAACTCCAACACTACGGGGGTGGCTCAACACTACTTCTGAACTCTCGTCCATTGAATTTGTCAGGTTTTGGATGGTTTCTGCTTCAATTGTTTTGCATGAGGACAGAATACCCTCCCAGAGCTGTTGCTTAGATGTGAACTGCCTCCCGCCATCATAGACACTCCTTTTGATGATGCTCCAGAGGTTCTCAATGGGGTTGAGGTCAGGGGAGCATGGGGGCCACACCATAAGTTTGTCCCCTTTTATGCCCATAGCAGCCAGAGATGCAGATGTGTTATGTGCAGCATGAGACGGGGCATTAGCATGCATGAAAATGATCTTGCTGCAGAATGCACGGTTCTTCTTCTTGAACCATGGAAGGAAGTGCTGTTTGAGAAACTCAACATACATTATGGAGTTCATCTTTACCCTTCAGGGATCCTAAAAGGGCCGACAATCTCTCTCCCCATGATTCCAGCCCAAAACATTACTCCACCTCCTCCATGTTAGCGCCGTAGCCGTGTTTGCATGGGGTGTCCATCAACCAGCCATCCTCCACTCCATCCATCTGGACCATCGAGATAATTTTATGCATGATAATGCACCATCTCATGCTGCACATAACACATCTGCATCTCTGGCTGCTATGGGCATAAAAGGGGACAAACTTATGGTGTGGCCCCCATGCTCCCCTGACCTCAACCCCATTGAGAACCTCTGGAGCATCATCAAAAGGAGTGTCTATGATGGCGGGAGGCAGTTCACATCTAAGCAACAGCCCTGGGAGGGTATTCTGTCCTCATGCCAAACAATTAAAGCAGAAACCATCCAAAACCTGACAAATTCAATGGACGAGAGAGTTCAGAAGCTCCTTTCGAACAAGGGGTCCTATGTGCAAATGTAACATCACCTAGAATAAAGTTTTGAGTTGAAAACTGTTTGATTTCAGTTTGTAATAACCTGCTAATGCTTATCATTTCAAAAATGACCATTTTTTTGTTCTCTATTAAAATGAAAAGGTTGAAAACTCGGCTGTGCATAATAATTTGGAACATGCATTTTGAGTGCAGTTTGAGTTTTTTATTTTTTAAAAAATATACTGTTATCATAGGAAGTTTGTACAAAAACCTTTCAATTGTACTCATAGTTATTTGACTGGAAAATTAAAATGACTGCAATTCATATAGGTAATTTGGGAAAATCTGAGAAAATATTTGCATAATAATTTGGAACACAGTGTATATCTATTTAGATATACATTATATATATATATATATATATATATATATATATCTATATCTATATATATACATACACAGTATATATATAAAGATATAATTTATTTTTTTCCCACATTTGTCTACTATATGAATGGTCTCAAATTTCTCTCTCCAGCTGTATACTGTTGCCCAGATCAGGAAAACTTGGGATTTATTGCTTCATATCACTTGAAGAGTCACTTGCTGGAGTCCATTGATCTATAAAACTATATTTCTTTCAAGATTTTGTTATCTGTATATTGTCCATGTGGATTTGCCTTTCCTTATCCATTTGTAATGCCATTTTTTAATCTTTTACCCTTGCATTTTCATAATTGTTATCATAAAGATGTATAGGCTTCAATATACAAACATGGGTACGGAAAGTATTCAGACCCCTTTAAATTTTTCACTCTTTGTTTTATTGCAGCCATTTAGTAAATTCTAAGAAGTTCATTTTTTTCTCATTAAAGTACACTCTGCACACCATCTTGACTGAAAAAAAAACAGAAATTCAGAAATTTTTGTAAATTTATTAAAAAAAGAAAAACTGAAATATCACATGGTCATAAGTATTCAGACCCTTTGCTCAGTATTGAGTAGAAGCACCCTTTTGAGCTAGTACAGCCATGAGTCTTCTTGGGAATGATGAAACAAGTTTTTCACACCTGGGATTGGGGACCCTCTGCCATTCTTCCTTGCAGATTCTCTCCAGTTCCGTCAGGCTGGATGGTGAACGTTGGTGGACAGCCATTTTCAGGTCTCTCCAGAGATGCTCAATTGGGTTCAGGTCAGGGCTCTGGCTGGGCCAGTGAAGAATGGTCACAGAGTTATTCTGAAGCCACTCCTTTGTTATCTTAGCTGTGTGCTTAGGGTCATTGTCTTGTTGGAAGGTGAACCTTCGGCTAATTCTGAGGTCCAGAGCACTCTGGGAGAGGTTTTCATCGAGGATATCTGTACTTGGCCGTATTCATGTTTCCTTCAATTGCAACCAGTCGTCCTGTCCCTGCAGCTGAAAAATACACCCATAGCATGATGCTGCCAACACCATGTTTCACTGTTGGGATTGTATTGGGCAAGTGATGAGCAGTGCCTGGTTTTCTCCACACATACTGCTTAGAATTATCACCAAAAAGTTCAATATTCGTCTCACCAGACCAAAGAATCCTATTTCTCATAGTCTGGGAGTCTTTCAAGTGTTTTTAAGCAAACTCTATGCGGGCTTTCATATGTCTTGCACTGAGGAGAGGTTTCCATTTGGCCACTCCGCCATAAAGGCCCGACTGGTGGAGGGATGCAGTGATAGTTGACTTTGTGGAACTTTCTCCCATCTCCCTACTGCATCTCTGGAGCTCAGCCACAGTGATCTTGGGATTCTTCTTTACCTCTTTCACCAAGGCTCTTCTCCCACGATTGCTCAGTTTGGCTGGACGACCAGGTCTAGGAAGACTTCTGGTGGTCCCAAACTGCTTCCATTTAAGGATTATGGTGGCCACTGTGGTCTTAGGAACCTTGAGTAATGCAGAAATTCTTTTATAACCTTTGCCAGATCTGTGCCTTGCCACAATTCTGTCTCAGAGCTCCTTGGGCAGTTCCTTTGAGCTCATGATTCTCATTTGGTCTGACATGCACTGTGAGCTGTGAGATCCTATATAGACAGGTGTGTGCCTTTCCAAATCAAGTCCTATCAGTTTAATTAAACACAGCTGGACTCCAATGAAGGAGTACAACCATCTCAAGGAGAATCACAAGGAAATGGACAGCATGTGATTTAAATTTGAGTGTCTGAGCAAAGGGTCTGAATACTTATGACCATGTGATATTTCAGTTTTTTCTTTTTTAATAAATTTGCAAAAATTTCTACATTTCTGTTTTTCTTTCAGGCAAGATGGGGTGCAGAGTGTACTTTAATGAGAAAAAAATGAACTTTTTAGAATTTACCAAATGGCTGCAATGAAACAAAGAGTGAAAAATTTAAAGGGGTCTGAATGCTTTCTGTACCCACTGTATGTCATACCTGTAACATTTTAAATATAAAATGTTGCTGTGCGCAAAACTTATAATAAAGGGAACCTGTCGTGTCCCCAAAAGCTATTAGCCTGCAGATATAGGGTTAATTTGCAGGTTAATATTGTTCTAAAGCTGTTCTGATACGCTGCAGAGATGGCTGTCAGTCAGTGCTGGGGGCGTGCTTATAGCTGCTGCTCACTATGTACTGAGTGGAGACTGAAGCCTTCTATAGCATGCCTCTATGACTGAAAGCCGGAGGAATCAAGTTCATTTCATCCCAGTAGCCAGGCTTTAGTGTGTCGGCCAGGGAGCTTTAGAATGATATTAACCTGCAGATTAACCTGCAAGTAATTATGTTTAGGGACATGAGAGGTTCCCTTTAAGTATTTTATTATTCTGTTCATAAATACAATGGTTGTAGCTTTACAGGGATGCTGAACACAATGCATTATGCACAATATCATAAATGAGACTGTAAGGTTTTATTGAGTTCTGCATCTGAAATGTTCTTTGGCGCACAGATTTAATGAAAATTAGCCTCATTTGTTGTGTCTTTAGAACGCTTTCACAGTATGTAACCTCTGTGACTCAGCTCAAGCATTTCTTCCTTACAAGCAATGTAACAGCAAATTCCCACTTGGTAAAACCATTTCTGAGCATCTACATTCTTACCCCTAATTATGAGCTGTGAAACTGAATTCTGATTAGTGGAATTGGATGCGTTTCACGTAGCAGTTTATCAATACTTTATACTTGGCTCTCAAGGCCTCAGAAGTCTTTCTTCAGAGTGCTCTTCACAGCATAAAAGTTTTATACCTTTTATCTTTGATGCAGTGTGAGAGCTAGCCTGCAGTACTGTTTGCTGAGTGACTTATTCTATCTATACTGGAAGGGGTGACATTGTATTAATGACACTTTCTTTGATCCACAAGAGCTTAGTGCTTGTGACTGGCAGAGGTCACTTCATCAGTGCAATCAACGCAAGGTCACCTCTTGAGATTATAGCAAAAATCATTTCTGCAACTGCAAATAAAACAGGATGTCTTCTTCTACTATGGAGTATTCATTCATTATAGTTTCTAACATCTTTAAGAAATTAAATTAGCAGCTCAGAATGGCTATAAGACTGAACTATATTAAAACATATGTCCCATCCATGAAAAAAAGTAACTGCTTAATAAAAATAGATTTTAAACAATGATATCTTATATACAGTACAGTGGGGAAAAAAGTATTTAGTCAGCCACCAATTGTGCAAGTTCTCCCACTTAAAAAGATGAGAGAGGCCTGTAATTGACATCATACGTAGACCTCAACTATGAGAGACAAAATGAGAAAACAAATCCTGAAAATCACATTGTCTGATTTGGAAAGAATTTTTTTAAAAATTTTGTTGGAAAATAAGTATTTGGTCAATTACAAAAGTTCATCTCAATAATTTGTTATATATCCTTTGTTGGCAATGACAGAGGTCAAACGTTTACTGTAAGTCTTCACAAGGTTGGCACACACTGTTGCTGGTCTGTTGGCCCATTCCTACATGCAGATCTCCTCCTCTAGAGCAGTGATGTTTTGGGGCTGTCGCTGGGCAACATGGTCTTTCAACTCCATCCAAAGATTTTCTGTAGGGTTTAGATCTGGAGACTGGCTAGGCCACTCCAGGACCTTGAAATTTTTCTTATCAAGCCACTCCTTCATTGCCCTGGTGGTGTGCTTGGGATCATTGTCATGCTGAAACACCCAGCCACGTTTCATCTTCAATGCCTTTGCTGATGGAAGGAGGTTTGCACTCAAAATCTCACGATACATGGCCCCATTCATTCCTTCATGTACACAGATCAGGTGTCCTGGTCCCTTAGCAGAGAAACAGCCCCAAAGCATGATGTTGCTACCCCCATGCTTCACAGTAGGTATGGTGTTCTTTGGATGCAGCAAGCATTCTTTCTCCTCCAAATACGACGAGTTGTGTTTCTACCAGCAGTTCTACTTTGGTTTCATCTGACCATATGACATTCTCCCAATGCTCTTCTGGATCATTAAAATGCTCTCTAGCAAACTTCAGATGGGCCCGGACATGTAATGGCTTAAGCAGGGGGACACGTCTGGCACTGCAGGATCTGAGTCCCTGGTGTCATAGTGTGTTACTGATGGTAGCCTGTGTAATATTGGTCCCAGTTCTCTGCAGGTCATTCACTAGGTCCCCCCGTGTGGTTCTGGGATTTTTGCTCACCGTTCTTGAGATCATTTTGACCCCACGGGGTGAGATCTTGTGTGGAGCCCCAGATCGAGGGAGATTATCAGTGGTCTTGTATGTCTTCCATTTTCTAATTATTGCTCCCACAGTTGATTTCTTCACACCAGGCTGCTTGCCTATTGCAGATTCAGTATTCCCAGCCTGGTGCAGGGCTGCAATTTTGTTTCTGGTGTCCTTCGACAGCTCTTTGGTCTTCACCATAGTGGAGTTTGGAGTGTGACTGTTTGAGGTTGCGGACAGGTGTCTTTTATACTGATAACAAGTTCAAACAGTACTACAGATAATGAGTGGAGGACAGAGGAGCCTCTTAAAAAACAAGTTACAGGTCTGTGAGAGCCTGAAATATTGCTTGTTTGTAGGTGACCAAATACTTATTTTCCACCAAAATTTGAAAAAAATTTCTTTCCAAATCAGACAATATGATTTTCAGGATTTGTTTTCTCATTTTGTCTCTCATAGTTGAGGTCTACCTATAATGTCAATTACAGGCCTCTCTCATTTTTTTTAGTGGGTGAACTTGCACAATTGGTGGCTGACTAAATACTTTTTTTCCCCACTTTATATGACAATGGCATGTAGTAGATATAAGCCTTTATAACTTGACTGGGTCAATTTTTGCTTTTCCACTTCCATTTATTCTCCCAATTTCCAAGAAACATGTGTTTTTTTCTATTGACAAATAAGGACTTGTTTTTTTGCAAGATGAGTTGTAGTGTTCAATCACACTATTCATTTTACCATATAATCTCCTGAAAAATAGTAAAAGAATTAGTTTTCATATTTCTTGTTCAATTGTGAAATGGGAAATAATTGATTTTTAAAGAGAACCTGTCAGCAGGATTTTGCAAAGTAAAGTACACACATGGCCATATTGGCACTGGGATACTGATTAAAATGATACCTGCAGTGAAGGAATCCGTTTTGTGGATTTTGTATAATCTTTGTGTGAAGTTTTCATTTAATGATTTCTTTGTTCATCGAGGCCGGGCCTGTGGGCAGGGTCTTTTCTTGGTGCTTTGGTCTCTTATTCATCTTCTTGTTTGAATGATAAGTCATTGTTCCATCAGTGACCTTCCTCTTATTTTAAATATCGCATCAGCACAGTAACTGCTGTGGTCTCTAAAAAACCATTGCCTCCAACAAAATGGCGAAGGCAACGCATGCACAGACACATCTTCAAGTTATCCCCCTTGTTCTTAATCTGCACATGGACTGCCCACCACAGGTATCATTTTAACCCCTTTATGACCAATACCTATATGTCATAGGTCGCCTTCCTTCCATTAGTGCCGTCTCTGGCGCTGAGCCTGCATCTTTTCTGGCACATGACAGGTGATTTTATCAGCTGTCATGTGCCCCTAACAGCCATGGGTGGAATCAAGATCCAGACGTGGCTGTTAACATGTTTAATTCGGCTGTCAATCTCTGACAGTGGCATTTAACATGAGCGCGCAGGAAGCGTGTCACTAGCCACCCCCATCAGTGCCCCTGTCATATGATTGCAGTGCATCGATGGGTTGGCATGACAGCCGGAGGTCAAAAATACACATATTTGGTATTGCTGCATTCAGAAACGCTCGATCTATCAAAATATGAAAATAATTAATCCGATCGGTAAATGGTGTAATGAGAATAGAAATCAAAATGTCAGAATTACATTCTTTTGGTCGCCGCAGCACTGCAATAAAATGCAATAACAGGCGATAAAAACATCTTATCCAGCACAAAATGGTAGCAAAATAAACGTCAGCTCGGCTCGCAAAAAATAAGCCCTCACCCATCCCCAAATCTCGCAAACTGGAGACGCTACGGGTCTCGGACAATGGCGCCATTTATTTTTTTTACAAACTTTGGATTTCTTTTTCGCCACTTAAATAAAAAAGAACGTATACATGTTTGGTATCTGAGAACTTGAAATAACCTGGAGAATCATAATGGCAGGTCAGTTTTAGCATTTAGTGAACATGGTAAAAAAAAAAACACAATTGTGGAATTGCACTTGTTTTGCAATTTCACCAAACTTGGAATTTTTTTCCCATTTTCCACTACACTATGGTGTTTTTGAAAAGTACAACTCATCCTGCAAAAAACTAGCCCTCACACAGCCATGGTAAAATAAAAAAATTATGGCTCAGGGAGCAAAAAACGAAA
The DNA here is from genome assembly GCF_046119375.1 of Phyllobates terribilis. Lineage (NCBI taxonomy): Eukaryota > Metazoa > Chordata > Amphibia > Anura > Dendrobatidae > Phyllobates > Phyllobates terribilis. The sequence continues at coordinate 506,571,932 of NW_027362762.1, forward strand.
GCGCAAAAAAGGAAACTCCTAAGGTGGTGTAGGGATTAATCAGTAATCATTTTAAAAAGAAAAAAGAAAAGTCCCTTTGCTTGGCACAACATTTATTGGTTTTGCACATTTTATGCAACTGTGGCAGGTGCTGGCTTTTTGGATATGTAATCACCTAGCATTTCTTAGTTTGTCATTTTTGGGAAGATGGTGATTTTTGTTGGAAAAGATAGAAAAAAAAATAAAACAATGTAGTATTTTATCTGTGCATGTCTGTTTTTGCATAGCAAAAGCAATCTAACAACCATCCATGCCATGCATATACTGGGGTCCTGCTGAAACATTTCTAAAATAGAGACAAGAAGAATTCTAGCACCAGGCAGATCTAGTAAAAAAATTCCAAAAATGTATTCAGATTGCAAATCATCAGGATCTGCTGACAGCTCACTTTGAACTTACCTACCATTGACTTCTTATATGTTTTTGGTAGGAGACAAGTCCAGAGACTCTGCAGTCCATGGTAACATGTTTAGGTCATGCAGGCTGAACACAGTAGCACAACCAACATGTGGCCTGATGATGTTGTGTCCTATCCTGAGTCAATTTTGAAAAATGTCTATACCACTGGTTTCACAACCAAAGCAGTGTATCACCAATTTGATATCCTACCTGGAATAAAGACTAGAGAGGTATGGTAACAGTATATTATGCCACCTCATACTATTATACCAAGAATTGGACTGGTGTGACATTCCCTCATGAAAGCCTCTAGCCTCTGTTGCTCTATTTCAGCTTCTGATCTGCTGTACATCTAGGATTGTAGGTCTATTTCTGAGAATATGGTGGAGTATGGCACAATGTATGGTAGTTGGACCCCTCTAGTTTTTATTCCTGGAACACTAACATCTCGGTATTTTATTAATTTGGCTGTGAAACCAGTGGTATGACCATTTCTCCAAAGTGTCCAGGAGCTGTTTCTCAACACAACAATGCCAAGACGCATGCTACTCTTGCCTCTATAAAAATCCTGCTTGTCCTAAATGTGCTACCACTGCCTGCTTCATTTCCGGACATGTCTTCTATCGAGCACACCCCGGACGCTGTTGGTCAGCAAATTCAAAGGAAGATGCCAGCAGCGGATCTTGATGATTTTTATGCTCAAATGTATTCAGTTTGGCAGATCATTCCTCAAACATCCATTAATATCCTCATTAATATCATGACAAGGTGTGTGAGTGCATGTTTTTCTGTATTTGGCACTCATATTAAGTACTGAATAAATCAAGATGTTTTGAAAATGTTGTTTCCATTTCTTCTCAATTTCGCATATCATTCATGTTTGTTGATTCTGTGATTTCCATAATTCGACAGAGTGAATGTATATTGGATCTCATTTCTTAAAATTGTATAAAATGAAAACTGAACTTGTTGCCCGTAGCAGACAATTCTAGAAAATGAGCACTACTTAACCCCTTTATGGCCTATGATGTATATATGTCATAGGTCGCCTCCCCCATCGCCAGAGCTCGTACCTATTCAGGCACATGACAGCTGATTTTATCAGCTGTCATGTGCCCCTAGCAGCCCTGGGTGGAATTGCAATCCACCCATGGCTGTTAATATGTTCAATGCCGCTGCCAATCTCTGACAGCGGCATTTAACATGATTGCGCCATGATTGCGCCAGAAGCATGTCATTAGCTCTGCCCATTGGCGCCCCTGTCACATGATCACGGCGTGCCGATGGGTTGGCATGACAACCCGGGGTCTGCAGGAGACCCCTGTGGTTGTCATTGCCGAACTGCTGTGAGCACCGCCGCCCATAGCAGATGAGCATTTTTGTTACACATAACAGGGCTGAAGCACAGCTATGTGTAGCACAAGTGATCAGAAGATTGCAGTTTCAAGTCTCCTATAGAGACTATTGAAGCATGTAAAAAGTAAAAAAAAAAGGTTTTTAAAAATATAAAAAAAATGTAAAAATATAAATATTCAATTCACCCCCATTTCGCCCCATTCAAAATAAAACAATAAAAAAATGCATATATTTCATATTGCTGCATTCAGAATCGCCCAATCTATCAAAATATAAAAATAATTAATTCAATCGGTAAATGGCATAACAAGAAAAAAAATAAAAACGGCAGAAATACCTTTTTGTGGTCTCTGCAACATTGCAATAAAATACAATAACGGGCGATCAAAACATTATATCTATGCCAGAATGGTTTCAATTAAAACATCAGCTCGGCACGCAAAAAATAAGCCCTCACCCAGCCCCAGATCCCAAAAACTGGAGATGCTACAGGTCAAGCAAAATGGTGCCATTTTTTTTTACAAACTTTTTTTCACCACATAAATAAAAAAGAACCTTTACATGTTTGGTATCTGCAAACTCGAAATGATCTGGAGAATCATAATGGCAGGTCAGTTTTTGCATTTAGCGAACATGGTAAAAAAAAAAAAATGTGAAATTGCACTTTTTTGCAATTTCACCACACTTGGAATTTTTCTTCCCATTTACCAGTACACTATATGGTAAAATCAATGGTGTTGTTCAAAAGAACAAATTATACCTCAAAAAACAAGCCCTCACATGGCCTTATTGACGGAAAAATAAAAAAGTTATGACTCTGGGAAGAAGGGGAGCAAAAAACAAAAATGCAAAAATGGAAGGTGGTGAAGGGGTTAATGATTGGTTGTTATAAGCAACTGAGTTGTTATGCTAATTTTTAAATAAAGACTACTAAGTCCATGCTTGATCTATAAATTCAGTGGGGGAAACTTATTTGCATTGCCTTTTCAAATTATAGTCTAACGGGTGCCTGCTGGATTAGGATGCATCAAATTTATTAATTGGTCCACATACTGAAGTCTATGCCATCCTAAAACTCGTGTAAATGTACACTTTAGTGTTGCGAGAAAGTGCTCGGAAAAGGGGTTATCTGATCACGCTTGAGACCTAACAAAATATCTTCGGTGTGCTCGCAAAATATGTTTGCGTTGTCACGCATGCATGTCTCTCGGCTGTTAGACAGTTGAAACACATGCAGGGATTGCCTGTTTGTGAGGCAATCCCTGCATGTCTCACGGATATCACACAGCTGCGAGACATGCAGCCGCGGCGACGTGAACATATTTTTCGAGCACGTCAAAGATACTCAGAATTCGAGCGTGATCAGATAACGCCTTATCCAAACACGTTCGCGCAACACTAGTACACTTATATTTCAGCCAATTTCTGGCTAAAATATGCAACTTACTTCCCAACTGAAAACTAGTGTAAAGGGGTCGTCCATCCATATTCTATTTGTTAAAAAGCCCAAAACAAAGTATATATACTCATTGAGTTTGGCTTATATTTTACCTGATATATTTACAGTGCTCAGCATAAATGAATACAACCCTTTGAAAAATAAGATTTTAATCAATATCTCCCTGTACAGAAGAACAATTTCCAAAATTTTGACAAGACTGAGCTTCATAGAATATTTTTTTAACCTATAACATGAACATAATATTAATAATGACTTTCAATACAAAATCTTCAGTTTTACTCAAATTAGTTGATCCAAAAATGAATAAAGTCCACGTCAAAAACTACTACATCTCGTATTTTGTATGACCTCCATGACAGCAGCAAGTCTTCTAAGTATGGAATGAACAAGTTGGTAACATATTGCAACATTTATTTTTTTTCCATTCTTTAAGCACAACCTCTTTTAGAGCCTGGACTCTGGATGGTGACTGATGCCCAACTTGTCACTTCAGAATTCCCCATAGGTTTTCAATAGGGGTCATATCAGGAGACATACTTGGCCACTGAATCACTTCACCCTTTTATTCTTCAGAAATGCAACAATGTCCTTATATGTGTGTTTTGGATCATTCGTATGTTGGAAAAGTGCACATCAACCAGGCTGATGGAGTGATGGTAGTATCTTCTCTTTCAATATAGAGAAGTATATCTGTGAATTCACGATATCATCAATGAAATGTAGCTCCCTATCAGCAGCACTCATGTAGTCCCACATAAGGACACTGCCACCACCATATTCCACTATAGGAGCTATGCATTTTTCTTTGTACTCCTCACCTTTGGGATGTTAGACAGTTTTAAAGCCATCAGGTCCCAAACATTTATCTTGGTCTCAGCACTCCACAGTAAAGAGTCCCAGTAGTCTTAAAAAGTTTCCGCATGGGCCATGGCAAATTGTAGGTGGGATTTTTTGCGCATGGGCATTTGAGGAGAGGCTTCTTTTGTGGATGACATGCATACATGCCATTCCGCTGCAGTGTACACTGTATTGTCTCACAGAAAACTCCTGGGTTTGGCTTTCTAATTATTTAGCTAACTGCAATGAACTTGCATGTCTATTTTCTTCAACCTTTCTCATCTGAAGTTGCTCCTGTTTAGATGTGGACTTCCGTGGTTAGCCTGGATGTCTATGTGAGATGGCTGCAGTTCCATCTTTGTTAAAGGGGTTGTCCACTACTATTAAAAATAGGCCAATGTAATTTTATGATGAAAATAAGTGTCTTTGTAAATACCTTGAGCAGGTGTTACTGCCTGTGAGCGGTGCAATCACTGACCACTCACAGGCATCACGTGACCCCCCACTGATGTCACATCAAGTGAGTTGTGACATCAGTGATGCGGTTCCCGTGGTACCTGCTGGGTTATGGGTGGGGTTACCCCGCGCGTCACACCCTGCATCCACCGCACGCTTTTCCAATGAATGGAGAGAGGGAGAGCATGTGGTGGATGCTAAGTGTGATGTGCGGAGTAACCCCGCCCACAGCCCAGCATCCACCATGGAAAGCAGAAGAGAGAGACCTCCGGGGGTCATGTGATGCCTGTGAGCGGCCTGTTATAGCGCATATAGACACACACAGATCTGCTACAAGTACATATATAGACACACACAGTTCCACTACATATGCATATATAGACACACAGGTTTGTTATACATGGAAATATAGACAAACACAACTCTACTACTGTTGGAACTCTCCTGTTAGGTTTTTTCTATCTTGCTGGTCACATGACCTTTTTTGCTTATTTAATCCTGATCTGCCCTCCAGGCCTTGCTGGACTTCATTGTAATTTCTACTCTTAAGTTAGCCTGGTGCTTAGTTACCTTTCTCAGTCTGTTTAGCTAGGTCTTCGGACCTTTATGTTCTGTGTTGTGTGTTTGTCTTTTACTGCTACAATTTCTGCTAGGAGATGTCCAACTTTATCCCAGTCCCTAGTTCTTGTAGGGATCCCTCCCTTGCATCTATAGGTCTTCGTACAGACTAGCCGAGGACTTTAGCGGGTCTGATCGCAGGATCAGGTTCCTCGTTACATCGTAAGGATCTAGCTTAGTTCTATTGTAGGGACAGATCTCCTTTCTTTCCTTAGTGCTTGTAGCAGATCATAACAGTAAGTCCAGCCCAAAAATATCTCTAAGGAAAGACTTCCAGTTTCCATCATGGTGTCAGTTCAGGATTTGGCTCAACGCCTGCAGGGACTCTCTCTGGAGGTGGCCGAGCTCCAACAACACGTGAGTAGCTGTTCTGGAGCATATTTTGTGGAGCCAAAGGTACGTTTGCCTGATTTATTTTTTGGTGATCAAGAAGATTTTTTTTCCTTTAAAAATGCTTGTTTGTATTTTCGTTTGAGACCCAGATCCTCTGGTGATGAATCACAGCGCATAGGGTTCATAATGTCACTTTTGCGCAAAGAACCTCAGGGATGGGCCTTTTCTCTCCAACCCAGTGATCCATGCTTTAGATCAGTGGATAGTTTTTTTTCTGCTTTGGGTTTGTTGTATGATGATCCTGATCGTGTCTCATCAGCTGAGACTGAATTGAGACGTTTGAGGCAGGAATCAGGTAATGTGGAAAAATATTGTTCTCACTTCCGTCGGTGGTCTGCCCAGGTGGGATGGAACGATTCAGCTTTGAAAAGTTTGTTTCTTGCGGGACTAGGTGAAAGGGTTAAGAATTTGCTGATTGCTTATCCCACACCTGGAAACTTGCAGGAGGCAATGCAATTAGCTATACGGGTGGACAGGAGACTGCGTGCAAGGGTTAATGAGAGTAAATCCTCTGCCATGTCAGCTCCGAGTCTTGAGAGGGTCTGTATTGACATTGGAGAGCCGATTGAGATTGGGGCGAAGGCACCCCGCTCTCAGGAAAAAGACCGCAGATCTTCTGAAGGTTTGTGCTTTTATTGCGGGAAATCTGACCATTTTATTAAGAACTGTGTGCTTCGTAAGAACAAAGAAAAAAAAAAGGTCAGTTACGCCCATATTGCCTGTTTAAATACTAAGGGGGTATTTCTTTCTGCTACTACTGCTGCTCAGGAAGAATTAATTGAATTTCGGATATTTGTGGATTGTGGTTCTACTCTGAATGTGATTGATGGGGGATTCTTGGAAACACTTAAATTAAAACCCAAACCTTTGTCATCCCCTATTGCTGTGTTTTCTGTCGATGGCTCCCCCTTGAAGAGTGTTACTCACAAGGTCTGTGAATTTCCCCTCACTATTAATGGTATTCACCAAGAAAAATTGGATTTGGTGGTATTAAATTATTTGCCTTCTCCAGTAATTTTGGGGTTACCCTGGTTAAAATTGCACAATCCTGTACTGGATTGGTCTACTAATGAAATTAAGTCCTGGAGCCCTAAGTGTTATGACAAGTGTTGTAACGGACGTATTGCTGCGGTGGAAAAAGGGGAATTACCTATACCTATTCAGGATTTTTGGAGAGTTTTTTCTGAGGAGGAGTCACAAATTTTGCCTCCCCATAGAGACTATGATCGTACCATTGAATTTGTCCCTGGAGCGACTCTTCCTAAAAGTCGTTTACTTAATCTTACTATTCCTGAGAGAAAGGCTTTGGAGGAATACATACAGACAAGCTTGGCCGCCGGTCACATTAGGCCTTCCAAGTCTCCTGTGGCTGTTTGATTTTTTTTTGTTAAAAAAAAGGACGGCGGTTTACGTCCTTGTCTGGATTTTCGTGAGATTAATAAAATTACTGTACGCAATCCTTACCCACTGCCATTGATTCCTGATTTGTTTAACTAGTTAGTGGGGGCCAAGTGGTTCTCTAAAATTGATCTCCGGGGGGCATACAATTTGTTGCGCACTAAGGAGGGTGATGAATGGAAGACTGCTTTTAACACTCCTGTGGGTCATTTTGAGAACCTGGTTATGCCTTTTGGTCTTACCAATGCTCCAGCATTTTTTCAGAATCTTATTAATGACATCCTTAGACCTTTGATCGGCAAAATTGTGGTTGTGTATTTGGATGACATTTTGATTTATTCACCGGATCTGGAGTCTCATTGGCGGAGCGTACGTGAGGTATTACAGTTATTAATTGACAATTCGCTTTTTCCTAAGCTGGAGAAATGTGAGTTCGCTGTACAGAGAATTAGTTTTTTGGGCTACATTATCTCCAGCGAGGGCTTTGAGATGGACCCTGTGAAGGTTCAGGCAGTTCAGGAATGGCCTAGGCCTATTGGTTTGAAATCGATACAGAGGTTTTTGGGTTTCGCCAATTATTACAGAAAATTCATTAAAAATTTTTCTATAATTGTCAAACCACTGACTGATCTCACCAGGAAAGGTGCTAATGCGGTTCAGTGGACTACTGAGGCCATTGAAGCTTTTGTGTTTCTAAAGGAGAGGTTCAGCTCTGCTCCCATCCTTATGCAGCCTGATGTGACTAAGCCGTTTTTGGTTGAGGTTGATGCTTCTTCAGTGTTGGTCGGTGCGGTGTTGTCTCAGAAAAACAAGGATGAAGTACATCCCTGTGCTTTTTTTTCAACAAAATTTTCTGAGACTGAACTTAATTACGATATTGGTAATCGGGAATTGCTGGCTATTAAACTCGCATTTGAACACTGGCGTCATCTCTTGGAAGGTGCTGAATTTCCCATTCAGGTTTTCACTGATCATAAAAATCTGATCTATCTTGATGCTGCCAAGCGCTTGAATGCCCGTCAGGCTAGGTGGGCACTTTTTTTCTCGCGGTTTAATTTTTCCGTTACTTACATCCCGGGTACCAAGAATGTTAAAGCTGATGCTTTGTCTCGCAGCTTTTCTCCCATGGTCGGTGCTGAGGAGGAGGGGAGCATTTTACAAGAAGGTGTTGTGATTGCTGCATTGGACTCCGTTTTGGAAGATGAGATTCTTAAAGCACAGGAGAATGCCCCATCTAACACTCCCCATGGGAGGTTGTTTGTGCCTAGGACCTTTAGGAGAGATTTGTTTGTTGAGTGTCATGAGTCTCGGTTGGCAGGTCATCCAGGAATTTCTGAGACCAAGAGACTTGTGGGTCGCAGTTTTTGGTGGCCTGGATGGCAGAAGGAAGTCATTAAGTGGGTGCGTCAATGTACGGTGTGTGCTAGATCTAAGTCTTCACATACTCCTGCAGCGGGGTTGCTTTGCCCTCTGGAGGTTCCTAGTGCACCTTGGACACATCTGGCTATGGACTTTATTACTGACCTTCCCCCCTCTGAGGGTTTCACAGTCATCTGAGTGGTCGTGGACCGTTTTAGCAAGATGTGTCACTTGGTTCCTTTCATCAAACTGCCCTGCGCTAAGACACTCGCTAAGGCCTTTGTCAAGGAAATTGTCAGACTTCATGGCGTTCCTACTGACATAGTTTCGGATAGGAGACCTCAGTTCGTGGCTCGCTTTTGGCATGCTTTTTGGAACAGGTTGAGAGTTCATTTGTCGTTTTCATCCGGATATCATCCTGAGTCTAATGGCCAGACAGAAAGGAAGAATCAGGATGTTGAGCAGTTCTTGCGTTGTTTTGTGGCAGACAATCAGGAGTGGTGGTATGAGTTTCTGCCACTTGCTGAGTTTGCTCTTTTGCTCTTAACAACCATACATCCTCTTCTGCTGGTTGTTCGCCTTTTTTTTGTTGTTCTGGGAGTCATCCGTCTTTTGAGTCATTCTCCAAATTGGTATCGGCTGTGCCTGAGGAGGAGAGTTTTTCCAGTGATTTGGAGAGAGTTTGGACGGATGTGCGTGGTAATCTTCAGGAGGCTAACAAAAAATCTATTAGGTACTTTGATAGGAAACGGCAAGAGGTTTTGTTTGCTATTGTTGACATGGTTTGGTTGTCCACTAAGAATCTGCGGTTGAGGATTCCTTCTAAAAAATTGGGTCCCAAGTTTGTAGGGCCCTTTAAGGTGCTTCAGGTAGTTAACCAATCTGCTGTTAGGTTGGAGGTTCCTACCTCCTGGAAGATTAATCCGGTGTTTCATGTTTCTCTGTTGAAAAGAGCTTATGTGTCGGATGGAGATGCCTCTGCCACTGTTCCTCCGGTGGTGGAGGACGGGGAATATGAAATTTCCCGCATCCTAAATTCTAGACGGTATAGAGGGAGTTTGCAGTATCTCGTCGCTTGGAAGGGTTTCGGACCCGAGGATAACTCATGGGTGAGGGCGGATGATGTTTCTGCTTCCAGACTCGTCAGAGCATTTCACAAGAGGTTTCCTGATAAGCCTGGGCCTAGGGGATCCGGAGGATCCTCATAGAAGAGGGGGTACTGTTAGAACTCTCCTGTTAGGTTTTTTCTATCTTGCTGGTCACATGACCTTTTTTGCCTATTTAATCCTGCTCCGCCCTCCTGGCCTTGCTGGACTTCATTGTAATTTCTACTCTTAAGTTAGCCTGGTGCTTAGTTACCTTTCTCAGTCTGTTTAGCTAGGTCTTCGGACCTTTATGTTCTATGTTGTGTGTTTGTCTTTTACTGCTACAATTTCTGCTAGTAGGTGTCCAACTTTATCCCAGTCCCTAGTTCTTGTAGGGATCCCTCCCTTGCATCTATAGGTCTTCGTACAGACTAGCCGAGGACTTTAGCGGGTCTGATCGCAGGATCAGGTTCCCCATTACATCGTAGGGATCTAGCTTAGTTCTATTGTAGGGACAGATCTCCTTTCTTTCCTTAGTGCTTGTAGCAGATCATAACAACTACATGCACATATAGACATATCCCGCTCTGCTACATGCACATATAGACATTCACAGCTCTTCTGCATGCACATATGGATACATACACAGCTCTGCTACATGCACATATAGACACACACCGTTCTGCTACATGCACATATAGACATACACAGCTCTGCTACATGCACACTACAGTGCATGCACATATAGACATACACAGCTCTGATACCAACACACTACATGCACATATAGACACACACAGCTCTGCTACATATAAATATATAGACACACACAGCTCCACTACATATGCATATATAGACACACAGCTTTGCTACACATGGAAATATAGACAAACACAGCTCTACTACATGCACATATAGACATAAGCAGCTCTGCTGCATGCACATATAGACATAAACAGCTCTGCTATATGCACATATAGGCATATCCAGCTCTGCTACATGCACATTTAGACATACACAGCTCTGCTACATGCACATATAGACATGCACAGCTCTGTTACATGCACATAGACATACACAGTTATGCTTCATGTGCAAATATACATACACAGCTCTGCTGCAAGGACATATAGACATACCCAGCTCTGCTAAGTGCACACTACATGCAAATATAGACATACACAGCTCTGCTGCATGTACATATAGACATACACAGCTCTGCTACATGCACATATAGACATACACAGCTCTGCTACATGCTAGTGTCTGCACTAGCATGTAGCAGAGTTGTGTTTGTTTATATGCAGGAGGAGAGAGGGCAGCTCTCTCTTTGATCGGGAAGGACACAGTGTCAGCATTCTCCTCCATCACAGGAAGCTGCCTCTGAAATAAAAGAAGCAAACACTTTTTAACAAGAGTTTTTGTTGTTAAAATGCGTCTTATAGTTCAGAAAATATGGTAATTTGTTCAGAAAACTACTTTTTTGGGTGTGCAAAATAACAAATCTTGTTTACAATCAATGGTCCATATATATGGAAGTATTTTGTAGTATGGTGTCTCATAGAAAATATTGATTCTGAAAGGAAATGTTTTCTGACAAATCTGTTGGATGTACTTATGCTGAGATCAAGTGACAAAAATGTGGAGTTTTATTAATGCGTCAAGCAAGACTTCAGTTGGGAGGCTGAAACATTTTGCCTAGGTGAGTTATTAAAGCTACGCTTTTTTATTCTCACTTGGACCCCTTGAGTTCTGCTTCTACTACTGTTTTTTGTATAACCAGTAGACATTGCTGGCTTCTGCCTTAGAAGGGACTTCAACAGAGACAGGACTGTGCCACTATTTATTTTTTGATGGATAGATAGATAGATAGATAGATAGATAGATAGATAGATAGATAGATAGATAGATAGAGTCATTTATTGGTTCGTCACCACTGAGGCCAGTGATTGGCTACAGTGATCGTGACTGGTTCTTCTAGTAGAAGAACTAAGACAGTAGCAACACGGTATATAGGTGCGAATTCATTTTTGTTATTTTTGTTGTCTTATTTTATTTTTAAATAGGAGTGAGGAAACCCTTCATATAGGTTTATGAGAAACCTGCATTTATTTTTTTCCTATGCCAGTATGTTCTTTTCTTTTTCATGTTTTTTTATTTTTTATTAATACATGATAATATGTAATATGTTAGCATAAACTAATCATAAGGCCAAGTTCATACAATAGTGTTTTACATATGTGTAACGTACATATTTATGCTGCACATATATGCTTGACTGTTAACGTGCTGGTGATATAAAATATGTGAATATTTAAGATGCACAGATTATGTTACTTTGATGTCTTCTAAATTCACACAATAGCTATTTAAGTGAACGGACGAGTTTCAAAATTCAGGAACATCAGTAAGACTTTTATATCATCACCGTATCTTGGCTCAGGAGGAGAAGAGCTTAATTAAAAATCAACTTAACATCACTAGTTTCACATAAATACTTTTTTTTCAGCATTAAAAGACTTGAAATACTGTATAAATTAAAACAATGGTGTAACATGGAAGCCATTTAATTTATAATTACAAGCATAGTGGATCTGTATTCTGCATACAAAGACATATACCCGGGTGAAATTGATCTGTTGGTTTTTATTGTCTAATAAATGTTTTGCTTCCAGTGACATATAATTAAAGGCACAAAGAGAAAAATGATTAATATGCTTTAACAATTGGGTACCCTCATGGAGACATGTAATAAATATTTTTTCTTTGTATTTATTTTTGCTGCAGGTTTAGCCCTTATGAATGGTACGATGCGCATCCATGTAACCCAGGAACTGATGTTGTGGAGAACAACTTTACTTTGTTAAACAGTTTTTGGTTTGCTGTTGGTGCACTAATGCAGCAAGGTAAAGGACAAGTCCCATGGGACTGCTTAATTTTCATCTTCTTTCAATACTCCAAACCAAGATGTTTGTTACATTTTGACAGCTGTTAGAAAGAAAAAAATAGCTATTGTCAGGAAAAAATATGTGTAAGAAATCATGTTGTCACCTTCTTGTCACAAAACACAAAGAGAAACTGTTTCAAGGTATGCTGTCATCGAACGACAATATGCAGAACATACTTTATATACGTGTGTGTCACCTCTAGCAACTAACAATTCAAAAGATAGGGAAAAAAGACAAAGATTAGAGGGGACATTTACTTACACTGTTATTTCATACAAAGGTCTTAACCAAAAGCCACCTAATAAATTAGGCGCACTTTAGGCAATGTGCCAAGCTACTCCCATAAAGCCCCGTCTACTTTTTAGAGAAGTGACAAGAACTACATAAGACAGATTGCTATTTTGCCCATGGTGCATATGTTTTGTTAAATTTCTCTCTGTTTGTTTTTAACTATTTATTTGATTGAATGACTCACACAAACTTACTAGAGTTAAAGTTGAGGACCATGACCAACATACTTAGCATAACCTAGTCTTTTTATCAGGAAGTCAGTATATAGATAAGGAGAACAGTGCCAGGACTGACCTTATCTTGAAAGCATCCTGTGCTGTAACTTCTGTAGGCACCTCCTTCCACACACGGTGTATTATCACATAATGTATAAAAAACATACATAATGGTTAATAATTTTCTGTTAAACAGCCAAATAACAATGCCATATCAAAAAAATAGATAGGCTCACCGTTGTAAGGTATCCACCATCGCATACATTCTGGAGATCCAGCAAGCCCCTTGGCCAGGGCAGGTAAATCCAATAAGAAGACAAAAGAGCTGGCATCTCCTATAAAATCTTTGCAGCTTTATTACACTTCCATTACATATAGGTCACAAACAGGACAGTGTTATTGTGTTGACACGCTCCAACTTGAACAGTGTTAATCGTAAATAAGACTACCATGATTAAGACTGTTCAAGTGAAAGTGAATGTGGGACCATTAGTCAGTTAAGGGTGATTGGTGGTTGATGGGGGAAAGGGTGCTCTTACCTAACTGACTGAAACCCCTCTGCTCTTATCATCACTAAAGGACAAAATAACCCCCTCCCCACCAACCATAGCATCACTAGCCCTCTCAAAAAGATATGGCTTTATGGGTGCTAGAAAGAGAGATTTAAGTATAAAATGTATATGGAGGGGGGGGTGTTAGGAAAAGCTCTCATTCGATATCACTTTGAAGGCCTTCACTGATTTATAACTAGCATCAAAAGGGCCCCATGTAAGATTGCCCCTAAATCAACCATTTATCTAATCAGCAAGAAATTCAAATGGAGAGGTGTAGTTGCTGTGAAGAAGGCTTTAGGACCCCAAAGAAAGTCAAGCAAGGGCCAGGACCATCTATTAAAGATGATTCAGCTACGGGATCTGTTTATCATCAAGGCCGAGCTGGATCAGGAATGGCAGCAGACAGGTGTCAGTGCACCTGCACACAGTGAGGTAAAAGCTTTTAGAGGCAGGCTTGGTTTCAAGAAGGACAGCAAAGAAGTCACTTATCTCCAAGAAAAGCATCAAGGACAGACTCACATTTTGTGGGAAGTACAGAAATTAGACTAAAATAATTTTCTCTGATGAAAACCCCTTTAGAGTTTTTGAGACATCTGAAATAATAATTGTTCAGAGAAGAAAAGTTGAATACTACCATGAATGCTGTGTTGTGTCCATATTAAAGCATCCTTGAACTATTCATATGTGGGGTTTCTTTTAGTGATGAACGAGCATGCTCGCTTCTGCTCGGTGCTCGCCTGAGCATCTCACTGCTCGAGATGCTCGGCGCTCGCCGAGCATTTCTGGGTTGCTCGGACGGGAGCTTGGGTCCCCTCCCTGCATGTTTGGTGCTCTTTAGAGAGCCAATGAACATGCAGGGATTGCCTGCCATGCACTGTAATGCCGTAGCCATGTTGGTTGTGGGCATTACAGTGATTGGCTGGCCGCACAGCGTCATCGGGTCTATATCAGACCTGGCGCCGCCATGCTCGTCACAGTCACTCCGGATCAGACAGTGTAGGGAGAGCTGCTGCTCTGCCAGGGAGAGATTTGATTGTGTATTAGGTAGTGTAGGGAGAAAAACCGTACTTTACACATATCCATCTTAACAAACAGTCCTTTTGAGGACTAACTAATCCATCTGCAGAGATATCAGACAGGCAGTGTATATAGGCAGGCAGTCAGGGTATATAACAGACTGCAGTGCACATAGGACAAAAGGCTCCATTCCAGTTCTGCCTTCTGCTGCTGTTAGATATTTCTAGACAAAGGCCCAGGTCTCAGGAGCCAGGAATACTTTTCTTTGGATCTTAATCCTCATTATTTGCTTAAAAAGCAATCCAGAGAACACCATTTTTTCTGCGCCATTTGATTGTTGGCACTGCAGAATACAGCCAGGCCCTCTCGATATTAGAGCGCTATAAATCCAGCTATTTAAAACTGTGTTTTCTCCATCAAACAGATCACATATACGTTGTCAGAAAATACTGCCATTTCTCGCCTCCATTAAAAATTTCCTTTAGTGTGTCATTGAAGCAGTTCACCGCAGTTTGCTGTTCAAACTACATACCTACAAGCCAGGTATTTAAAACCCTGTTTTCTCTATCACACGGATCACATGTAAGTTCGCTCCAAACTCTGTCATTTGTAGTCAGCGTGGAAGATACTGACCTCCATTTAAGATGGGCAAGGGATCACTTGAAGCGGGGCAAGACGAGATCACGTGTAGCGATGCCCAAATATTTGAGCAGCCACAGTGACACGAAGGCGACAGTGGGAAAGTGTCACAAGAGGTGGACGATGATGAGACACAATTGCCAGAAAGTCAGGAGGAGGACCGGGGTGCCGAAGTGGAAGACGAGGTGGTGGATAATATAGTAACTGACCCAACATGGCAGGAGGACATGCAGAGCAAGGACAGCAGCACACAGGGGTAGGGAGGTAGAGCACCCCAACATGCAGTAAGAAGCAGTGTGGTGGCCGCAGACAGAAGGCAGGCAACCGTTCCCTGTAGCACCAACACGAAGGAAGTTGCCAGTACAACTGTAAGGTCTTCCTGAGTCTTGTTGTTTTTTAAAGACTCTGCCGATAACCCCAAAAAGACCATTTGCACCACCTGCCAGGCCAGCATCAGCAGGGGTGGCAAAACGACCAGCCTGACCACCACCAGCATGATCAGGCACATGGCAGCAAAGCACCCGACTTTGTGGGCCGAAACCCAGGGTCCAGGAACAGTGTCTGTGGGTGGCACCATTGCTTTTTCCGCTGTTGTGCATGCAAGCCAATCCCCTGTCCATGGTGCATGCGAAGACGCCTCCTGCCCTGCACCTGTCATTGCACACTCTCAAGTAGCAGCATCAGGAAGCACGTCCATGTCCTTGTCCCAGCGCAGCGTTCAGTTGTCCATACCCCAGTCCTTGGAACGCAAGCGCAAATATGCAGCCAATGCCCCACAGGCCACACTGCTAAATTCTCACATTTCACAACTGCTTGCGCTCGAAATGTTGCCTTTTAGGCTTGTGGAGACGGAAGCATTTCGCAACCTGATGGTGGCAGTCATCCCTCGGTACTCGGTCCCCAGCCGCCACTATTTCTCCCGGTGTGCCGTCCCCTCATTACACAAGCATGTGTCCCAAAACATTAGCCGTGCTCTCAACAACGCAGTTACCGGTAAAGTTCACCAAACCACGGACACGTGGACAAGTGCTTGTGGGCAGGGATGGTACATCTCGCTGACGGCACACTGGGTTAACATAGTGGAAGCCGGGACCCAGTCTGACCTTGGGACGGAACACGTCCGCCCGATCCCAAGGATTGCGGGCCCTAGGTCAATCAGGGTTGTCCCCACGGTCAACAGCTCCTGCACCTCATCCTCCTCAGCCTCTTCCTCCTCTTCAGCCTCCATCTCCAAAATTACCACATCAGTCACAAGCTGGAAGCACTGCAGCACTGCCTCTGCCAAGCGGCAACAGGCTGTGCTGAAGCTAATATGCTTAGGTGAAAAACCACACAGTGCTGAAGAGTTGTGGACATCTCTGAAAGAGCAGGCAGATCTGTGGCTCACACTGCTGAACCTACAGCCAGGCATGGTCGTGTGTGACAATGGCTGGAACCTGGTGGCGGCTTTAAGGTGAGGCGAGGCGAGCTCACACACGTACCATGCCTGGCCCATGTGCTTAACCTCGTGGTTCCGCGGTTTCTCAAATCCTACCCGAAGCTCCCGGGTCTGCTTGTTAAAGTACGCCGCCTGTGTGCCCATTTTAGAAAGTCAGCTACAGCTTCCGCCACCCTTGCAGTGTTTCAGCAGTGTTTGCAGCTTCCCGCTCACAGACTGATGTGTGATGTCCCCACGCGTTGGAACTCTACACTGCAAATGTTTGGAAGGATTTGTGAGCAGAAGAGGGCAGTTGTTGAGTACCAGCATCAACAAGGCTGTCGATATTCAGTTCAGACTCCACACATAAGACCTCAGGAGTGGATATGAATGTCAGACATATGTACAATCCTTCAAAACTTTGAGGACTCCACCAAGATGGTGAGCGGCGATGACACCATAATTAGCGTCACCATCCCGCTTCTCTATCTTCTGAAACGCACTCTGCTCACAATTAAAGAAGATGCATTGCAGGCGGAGCACGAAGAGATGGAGCAAGGAACCATACAGGGTGATTACACACAGCCAAGCCTAATCTCATCCCAATGTGGATTGGGTGACAATGAGAAAGAGGAGGAGAAGGAGGAAGGACAGGAGCTAGTTTCATGCACTATAGATGGTACTAAATGCACAGCTCTCATACCGTCTGTTCAGCGTGGATGGCCAGAAGCCAGAGGACAGAGAGGAGGAGTAGGAGGAGGAGGAGGAGAGCATGGTCAGTTATCCTCTTGGTGAGGACACGGAAGTCTTGCCTGCTAGTCGGCTGGCACGCATGGCTGAGTTTATGTTAGTCTGCCTTTCCCATGACCCTCGCGTTCTCGAAATTTTAGGTGACAGTCATTACTGGTTGGTGACACTTCTAGACCCACGCTACAAGGAGATCTTTATATCTCTTATTCCTGAGGCGGACAGGTCTACAAAAATGGGGCAGTACCAGAAGGCCCTTGTTTAGGAACTATTAAAAAAATTCCCATCTGAAAACACTGATGGCAGAGGGCACACTTCATTGGACAATCAAGGAGTACAGGCGAGAGAGACACAACTTCAATCCAGCAGAGGCAGGGGAACACTGGCAAAATTCTGGGAGAGTTTTCTCAGACCCTCCCTTCGCACAGGCCCTGAGGCGCGGGGTACTCTCACAAGGAGTGCAAAGTTTGGGAAGATGCTGAGGGAGTACCTTGCTGACCTTACCAACGTCCTCCGTGATTCCTCTATGCCTTATAGTTATTAGGTATCCAAGCTGGATACGTGGAATGAACTAGCTCTCTATGTCTTGGAGGTCCTGGCCTGCCCTGCTGCCAGCGTTTTATCAGAGCGGATTTTTAGTTCCACTGGTGGAATTATAACTGGTAAACGCATTTGCCTGTCAACTGAAAATGCTGACAGGCTGACTCTTATAAAAATGAACAAGGGCTGGATTGGGCCAGACTTCTCAACACCATTGAATGATAGCAGTGTAACATAAACTCAAATCCAGTATCTTTTCTTGGGAGGTGTATTCCCATGCACCTTTTCACACCCACACATGGGTATATGCTTCCTGATTTTGTCTATTTTCTCTTGTCCTCCTCCTTCTTCTCATCCTCCACCACCATATCACCAGGGTGACCGTGGTCCGTGATGCGACACCCACATAATTTTTTTAAAGGGTGTTTATGATGCCCATAAAAATATTTTTTAGACAGTATGTTCATGTATACCCCCCAGGGGTAAATGTTTGTCAGCCCATATACTTAGTGCATGGGCACTACAAGTATAGGAGGCCCGCACCTTTCTATTGGGAACATTTTTTTATGAGGCCCTCCTCCACGTCTCATCCAAGGGGCATTGAAGTGCCTCCAAATTTTTGGCAGCCCTGGCATTCACTGCATAGGCCAACACTATAGGAGACTCTCTCCTTTCAAATGGGAATTTGTCATTACTGTGGCCTTGCTCTGTGTGTCTTTAAATTCTTAGTGGGGTTTTTCCTAAAATTGTCAGCCATTGGACTCACTGCATACCCTATAACCGTATAGCAGACCCTCTCCTTTCTAATGGGAACATGTCGTACCTTGTTACTGTGGCCCTGCTCCATGTGTCTTTAAATTCTTAGTGGGGTTTTTCCTAAAATTGGTCAGCCATTGGACTCACTGCATACCCTATAACTGTATAGCAGACACTCTCCTTTCTAATGGGAACATGTCGTACTTGTTACTGTGGCCCTGCTCTGTGTGTCTTTAAATTCTTAGTGGGGTTTTTCCCAAATTTTGGCAGCCCTTGCAGTCACAGCATGGGCATCACCACTATAGGAGACCCGCTCCTTTATAATGAGAACGTTTTTTTTTACTGAAACCCTCCTCTATGTCTCTTCAAAGGGGTATTGGGTTGCGTCCAAATTTTTGGCAGCACTTGCAGTCACTGGATATGCAATAACTGTATAGTAGACCCACTTGTTAATAATGGGAACAATAAAGCATAGCCGGCTGATGGCTTTCTAACAATAGCTAGGGCCGACTGCTGGCCTTTTAAGAATAGTAAGGGCCATCTGATGTCCCTATAAAAATAGGCTTTTTGACTTTCAGAGTCCCTCCATCATAAATAAAAAAGGATGTGTCTGATGATGTGTCACACACCACATTGCCAGATAAGGTTGTAAAATGTTAAAATGACATTTCCCGGTGAATGCATTTGTCTTAAAAAAAAACGTAAAAAAAAACAAAACAATAGGATCTTTCTTTAGTATAAAAAATAGCGTCACCAATTTAACCTCAATGTAATCACATTGTTCATCTCATGCACCTCATCCTCCATCTCCGAAATCACCACATCAGTCACAAGCTGACAGCACTGCAGCACTGCCTTGGCCAAGCAGCAACAGGCTGTGCTGAAGATAACATGCTCAATGCTTAATTGACAAACCGCCCAGCGCTGCAGAGTTGTTGAAAGCTGTAACACAGCAGCCTGATCTGTGGCTCTCACCGCTGAACATACAGCCAGGCGTGTGAGAATGGGCGGAACCTGGTGACGGAGAAATGACAGCCAGGGTAAATACGGTTTCCCTCTATGCCAGTCCTTTCACCGAGCTAAAGAATATGGCTGTGGTGAAATACAACTCCCACTGAGAAGCTGTTTCAGATTGAAAAACATTGTGCCCACCAGAGGATTTGATTTTGAGGGCTAACCTTTCTCACCCGCTCAAGAGCCCCATAGCAGCTGCAAAGTTAGCGCTATCATGAAAGCTCCTGAGGTAGAAGCCAAGGCACACCAGAGGATTCTCTGGTGGGACCGTACAACCCTGCTGAGAAGCAGTCTTGGCTAAGAAAAGTGTGTGGAAAGGTTCCCGGACATTCTATAGCTGCTTTTTTACTGAGGAGGAAACACACGCAAACACGGGGAGAACATACAAAGTCCTTACAGATGTTGTCTTTGCTGAGATTTGAACCCAGGATCCCAGCGCTGCAAGGCTTCAGTGCTAACCACTGATCCAATGTGCTGCCGTTCACCCTCTAATATCTAACAGGCTGGAGAAACTTGCACCTACTGCCACTCTATCTTCAGCTACTTTGTGAGAAAATGTATTTGGGCAGCCACTCAGTCTTCCAAATAAAATTCCCAAGAAGGAAATTGGGGATGGCTTTGCTACTGGTACTGGGGGCAGTGCTAATACCATGGCGTCGCACCATAGTTTGCTGGAAATATTCCAGGCTGGTAGGAGGCAAGAAAATTCCCACAGAAAAGTACCAGCAGCTATGTTCAGACCACATTTCAAGTGCAAGAAGCTTTAGAGGACTTCCTGGGAGAAATGAAACGCAGGGTAAATATGGTTTCACTCTATGCCAGTCCTTTCAACGAGCTATATACAATTCTTAGCAAAAAAAAGTTGTGGACTGGCTCCGTACCGTCCCTGGCCACATTCACCTGTCCAAGTGTTTGTGGTTAGGTGGTCCTTCCCAGTAAGTGCACTGGGGAGAGCACGGGTAATGCTGTGGGACCCATGCTTGTGGAAGGCTGAGGCAATACTGGGAAATATAGTGGCGGCTGGGGACCGAGTATGGACACCTGACCGCCGCCGACATGAGGTTGTGAAAAGCTTCCGCCTTCACGAGCTTAAAAGGCCATAGTTCAAGTGCAAAGAGCTGTCGAGAAATCTGGCAGTTTAGTGTTGCGGCCTGTGGGTGGGTGGCTATCTGGCTGCATACTTGCACTTGCTTTCCAAGTAACAGAATACTAAGCAGATGGTGGCCTCTGTCATCATCATGGCCTCACCTTGGCACTAAGAACTCTCCTGAAGGAGAAGCCAGGGCCCGCTGGAGGAGTCTCCGGTTCTCTGGTGGGCCCGTCCAACACTGCCAAAAAGCAGCACTGGCTAAGAAAAGTGTGGGAGAAAGTACCCGGACACTCTATGGCTGCTTTTTTAATGTGGATCGGCCATACTTATGCATGTTATTTCTCAAAACGCATTACAGATCAGGCCCTTGTCCAACTCTGTATTCAAGAAATTAAATGCGCAAAGAAAGATGTGTGTATGTCAAAGCACCACCGACAAGTGCGAGTTGATGTTGGACGGGCTGCCATTGCTTCTGCAACAAGCTCAATTACAGGACTTCCTGGGAGAAATGACAAGTAGGGTACATACGGTTTCCCTCTATGCCAGTCCTGTCACCGAGCTAAATACAACTCTTAGCAAAAATAGTTGTGGACTGGCTCCGTACCGTCCCTGGCCACATTCACCTGTCCACGTGTTTGTGATTAGGCGGTCCTCCCCAGTAAGTGCACTGGGGAGGGCACGGGTAATGTTGTGGGACCTGTGCTTATGGAAGGTGGAGGCGATACCGGGAAATATAGTGGCGACTGGGGTCCGAGTATGGACACCCGGCATCCGCCGGCATGAGGTTGTGAAAAGCTTCCGCTTCCACAAGACTAAAAGGCCACATTTCAAGTGCAAGCAGCTGTCAAAAATCTGGCAGTATAGTATTGCAGCCTGTGGGTGGGTGGCTGCCTGCATACTTGCGCTTGCATTCCAAGGAATGGGGTAGGGACAACTGAATGCTGCAGTGGGACAAGGATGTGGATGGCGATTGTTGCAAGTCTGCAATAACAGGTGCATGGCGGGAGGCATCTTCGCATGCGCTAAGGATCACTTATGATGGGCACACTTTTAGGCAGTGCCCTGGGAGTCAGAGATGCTTCCAGAGGTCTTCCCCATGCTGTTCCCATGTCTTTTCAGCACTATATACATGTGTCTGATGATGTGTCACACACCACATGGCCAGATATGGTTGTAAAATGTTAAAATGACATTTCCTGGTGAATGCATGTCTTGGTTGAAAGCAATACAAAAGTGAAAAAAACGCATCAAAAATGCTACGTGTGAACATAGCCCAAGTTGTGGAGGATTATTTTTGTTTTTGGTTATTTATTTTGCCTTATATAAAAGTCATTACCCTGGAAAGGATGTTCTTTAACATATTTCCCAGGAAAATCCATTTTGGTTTCGTTTTTGTATATTTTATTGTGAGTCCGAAAATGTGGCGTAATACTCTGACCATGTTGCTGACAGCAGTGATCTGGGACTCAGAGATGCTTCCAAGGGTCTTCCCCATGCTGTTCCCATGTCACTTGAGCACTGTTCCCATCGATTTGGGCAATTTTTAGGCCCTCTGCAGACCGCAGGGGGGAGCCGCCTGAAAAATGCTTGAGTTTCCCATAGTCTTACATTGGGCTCGTTGCTCGGGTCGAGCACCCGAGTATTCCAATTTGCTTGACCCGAGCAACGAGTACCCGAGCATTTTAGTGCTCGCTCATCACTAGTTTCTTTTCATCCAAGTGAGTGGGCTCACACAATTTTGCCTAAGAACGTGATCATGAATCTAAACATCCTCCAAAAGAATCTTCTTCCAAAGATCCAGGAGTAGTTTAATGATGAATAATGCTTTTTCCAGAATGGAGCACGAAGTCATAAGGTGATAACTAATTTTCTTGATGAAGAAAACATTGACATTTTGGGTCCAAGGCCAGAAACTTCCCCAGATCACAATCCTTCAGCCAATCCTCAAAAAGTAGGTGTACAAAATAAAACATAGAGCTTGTGATAAACTCCACCTCAGCAGTGCCACAGGCTGATCGCCCCCATGACTCGCCACATTGATGCAGTAATTGATGCAAAAGGAACCCCTACCAAGTGTTGAGTGCATTTACCTAACATACAATTCAGTAGGCCAACATTTCGGATTTTAAAATCATTTTTTAAGCTGGTGTTATAAAGTATTTTAATTTACTGAGATAATAACTTTTGTGTTTTCATTGTCTGTAAGCCATAATCATCAACATTAACAGACATAAACACTTGAAATAGATCACTCTGTTTGTAGTGACTCTATATAATACATGAGTTTCACTTTTTGGATTGAAAAACTGAAATAAATTAACTTTTTGATGATATTCTAATTTTGTGAGAAGCACCTCTATGTTATTAAGAAAAGCAGTGCATGATCCATAGGAGAATGAATAGATTGCACATTAAAAGTAAAATTAAATTTGTATTTTTACTTTTGTTGTAGGATCTGAACTGATGCCGAAAGCTTTGTCAACAAGGATTATTGGTGGCATATGGTGGTTTTTCACTCTAATCATCATATCATCATACACTGCAAACCTTGCTGCCTTCCTCACAGTGGAAAGGATGGAATCTGCCATCGACTCAGCAGATGACCTGGCAAGACAGACAAAGATAGAATACGGAGCTGTACTTGATGGGGCGACAATGAATTTTTTCAAGGTAGGTAAATTTTGTTGTCTTCTTTTTGCTGTATGACAGTTAGGCATTTATAGTATTTTCTGTGGCAGTACCATAGACAATTAATAGAGTGCTAGTTTGTGTATGTGACCACTGCACAATTTATATTGGGATTTGCAAAGCCCAGTTCCGAAGATCAGTGGGCTCCCCAGCGATCAAGTTATCACATATCCTTAGGTTTGTTGGTAACTTTAGAATTGTTACAAAGGATTTAAGGAGTTGTCTCAATAAAATAAAAAAAAAAAAAAACAAGAAACATTATTTGGAACTATTTGGACTCATGGATGTTTTATAGGGGTCACCTGCTTAAGACCTCAAAGACAAACAGTGTCTCCCCCTTTCAGGGCGTGACCATGGATGGTACTTCATGATTTTATTATCCATGTAATACTACATTTCTTCAACTGCAGGAGAAATGTATGATCAGCTGTTATTTTTTTCCTGGTCAATAGAAAACTTATGGCCTGATTTTTAGAAGCTGTGTCACAAAGATCAGTTGACTGCAGGTTGAGCTTCATTGTAAAATCCTAAATCTGTGCATGCAGCATAGTTGTAAATTCTAAAAATGTAAATTCTTGGGTATTTTTTTTAATATAAATAGAAAATCTAATAAGCCTCTGGCCTTCCCATTAACTCTTAAATCTTCACTCTTCTGTCTTCTATCTTCTTTCTCCTATCTTCCTTACGGCTGGGTCTTCCATTCACTAAACTTGTCATGTAAAAATGGGCTGCAAGCTACTGACTTGCGTTGTGCCCCACGTGACGATGTGATACCAAATAAATGGAAGACACTTCCAGAAATAAGATAAAAAAAGAAGATGGTGGATTGAAAAAAAAATATGAATAAGCAAATTGAAAGATGGCAGGACAGATAAATTGAGGGCTGACAAGAGGTGAGTGAAATAATTTTTTAACCCCTTCCCAGCCATGCATGTAAAATGGCAGAAAGTGGTACCTCTGCTTTACTAATCATGAAAATTTGCTTAGATATCTATTGGTATGTCATATTCCTGCTCGCTGATATAGATGCAAGCTCGAACACTGAGCCCTCATCTTTCTCGGCACATGATGGCTGATTTAATTAGTCATCATGTGCCTCTAGCAGTCGCGGGTGATGTGGAGCTCTGCCTGCAGCTGTTAATCTTTGACAGTGGCATTTAACACACGCCGGCAGGGGGGTGCGTCATTCCACGCTTCCATCAGCCCTTGACATGATCGCTGGGAACCGATGGGTTGTCTTGACAGCCAGAGATCTGCTGATGACCACTGTGCCTGTCATTGCAATACTCTTGTGAAAACCAGCCAGTGGCTGGCATTCACAGGAGAACATGATGCACTGCTATGTATAGTACAAGCGATCAGACGATCACAGATTCAAGTCCCCTCAGGAGACTTTTAAATACCGTAAAAACTAAAAAAAAAGTTTTTATAAATTAGAATAAAATATCCCGAAAAATTAAAATTTTACGGATCTCAGAAAACGCAACAAATGGAAAGGATTTTTTTTTACGAATTTCAGATTTCTTTTTTAATAAAATGAAATATATATACATGTTTGGTATCTGCATATTTCTACTGACTTGGAGAATCATATTGCCTAGTCAGTTTTAACATATAGTGAACATGGTAAATAAAAAATAAAAAAATTGTGAAATTGCACTTTTTTTTGCAATTTCAACAAAGTTCAATTTTTTTTTCTGCTTTCCAGTACATCACATGATAAAGTGAATGGTGTCATTCAAAAATACAACTCGTCCCTCAAAAACAAGCCCTCATACTGATATATTGACAGAAAAAAAATTGTTATGGCTTTTAGAAGAAGGGGAGGAAAAGAGAAAAAAAAAGAAAATGGCCAAGGCGTAAAGGGCTTAAAGAAGTTGTTTCACAAAAATAACACTCTGTGCATGTGACCTGCTAGGGTTGTAACAAAGTCACAGAGGCAGAGTGTCGGAGGGGAGATATGTTTCACTGAGGCTATCAGCATCAGTCATGTGAAACTAGAAGTCTTCTCCTGTATGGTATGTGCTGAGAGGGTTAATCAGCCCATATTTAAATTGTCCAGTTTAACTGAAGGACTACAGAGCAGGTGGGAGGTCGCTCACCATATCTCCACCCCTGTGTTACCATTTTGCTTTGTTTTCCCTGATTTGCCCAAAGAGCCATGTTTTCTTTTATGTGAATGTGAATAGCGGTATCAGAGCACCAATAACAGGGCAAAAATTTAATTAAAATAACTGATTTATTAACACACAACGCATTTCGGTGGACAAGGCCACCTTCATCAGGTGTGACAAGCAACAAACAAATGATCCTTATATACATTTGACACAATTGCTTCAGAAGGGCGGAGCTAAATACAGAGTGATACCTCCATATCAACCCCTCTAGTTCATTTATGCCCAAAAGAGTAAACAGGATTTTTATAAATTAGTACCTAAGAAAACTAATAGGGTTCTCATAGATAGGATTTACAGTATAAAAACTTGCGAATCCTATAATCATAATACTTAATAGGATATATTGTTATCTAACCCCCTATATTTTATATTATAAAAAATTACATACAACATGGAACAATATGTGAATATAAAATTACAGTCACCAGAAAACGGAAGGGGAAAAGGGGTAGGAGAGGAACCAAAAGCTCCCCTGCTGTTTCTATCATTGAAAATAGGAAAATATAAAAATATAATAAACAAACAAAAAAAAAAATTGTAAAAAATATAATAAAATTGCTAAAACATAAAAACAATTATTTAAAAAGTTGTCTTTTCTATATTGAGATTCAAACCCTCAGGAGACAGAGTTCCCATTTTGAAAATCCAATAATTTTCACGTGTAATAAGGCGATTTAATCTATCATGGTGTGTATCAACTATATGATCAATGATAGTTAGTTTCAGATTATTAGGATTTTTCTGATGTTCTTTTAAGAAATGATTAGAAACGCTATGTAAAGGAAAGCCGTTTCTAATATTTTGGCGATGTTTGTTTATTTTGGAGTGCATTTCCTGGATAGTGCGGCCAATGTATTGCAGGCCGCAGGTGCACTGGAGCAAATATATCACATATGAGGACTGACATGTAAGTCTAAAGCAGATGGGATATATCTCTCCAGTGACCATAGAGACGAATGTTTTAGCTCCGTTATCAGTAGAATGACAGCATAAGCATTTAGGAACATTACATTTATAACATCCATTGTTACTACTAGGAGC
This sequence comes from Phyllobates terribilis, assembly GCF_046119375.1. NCBI lineage: Eukaryota > Metazoa > Chordata > Amphibia > Anura > Dendrobatidae > Phyllobates > Phyllobates terribilis. Next base: position 506,598,468 of record NW_027362762.1, read on the forward strand.
TAAATTTAAATGGTTCGGTCTTCTACCAATGGTTGTGTTGCTGGGGGCTATATAATTTCCTAGATTTTTACTCTTACGATATGTAACATGGGGAAATTCCGGTAAATGACCAGTCAATATCGGATCGTTCCTTAAAATGAACCAGTATTTTTTTAATAAACTAGATAATGCTTGCGTAGGTTTACCATAGGTTGTAATCAGATTTAAACTAAAGTCATCACTTGGTTCTTGACTGGTATTCTTAGATTTATTAATACACAAGTTCTGTGACAAGGATCTAGTTTTGGAGAAAGAATCCTTTAATATTTTCTGGGGGTATCCCTTAGCTCTAAAGCGTTTTTGTAAAACTTTAAATTCCAGAAAAAAATCCGAATCATGTGTGCAATTTTTTCTGACACGCCAGTATTGACCGTATGGAATATTTTTAATCCAACTGGGCAAATGGCCACTGTCAAAATCAAGATAACTATTTACATCCACTTCCTTGAAGTGGGTAGATGTAGATATTTTGCCCGAATTGTCTATATTTATCTGAAGATCAAGATATTGGATATTACTCTCGGATATGGTAGAGGTAAAGGAAAGACCCCAGTCATTAGTATTTAATTTCTCAATAAATTTGACAGCCTCCACAGTATTCCCCCTCCATATAATAAATAAATCATCTATAAAGCGGCGGTACATGATGATGGGCTTATCGGCGCCGAGTGACTGCGCGATATGGACAGACTCGAATGCCCCCATATATAGATTTGCATAACTGGGGGCAAACCTCATCCCCATCGCGCAGCCCCTCAGCTGCCGATACATCACCTCCTCAAAAGAGAATACATTGTTCTCAAGAATGAAAGTTATACCCCTCAATAGAAAATTTTTTTGGGATTCATGTAAGTTTGGGTCCTCATCTAGGAATTTTTTAATTGCCTGTAAGCCCAATACATGTGTGATATTGGAGTAAAGAGAGCTTATATCGAGTGTAATATGAAGACAGCCTGGAAGAGGGGGTAATCTTCTCAGCAATCTAATTAAATGTGGAATCTTTTAAATGAGAATCTAGGGATAAAACATACTTCTGTAAAAAGAGATCAATATAGTGGGATAGGTTGGATGTGATAGAATTGGTTCCAGAAATAATAGGGCGTCCAGGGGGATTTAATTTATCTTTATGAATTTTGGGTAAAAAATAAAAATAAGGGACTTTACATTTTTTAATGTCTAAAAAGGATTTTTCTTTTTTATTGAGGAAGCCAGCTGTAGAGTCCCTGGCTACAAGCCCTCTGTACTCAAAAAAAATGGTTACAGATGGGTCTGTTTCCAATTTCATATAATAGTTTGAGTCATCTAGAAGTCTGAGACCCTCCTTGATGTACCAGCCTCAGTTCATTATCACAGTCCCCCCTCCCTTATCTGCTCTCTTTATAATTATCTCTTTATTATCCTGAAGGGTTTTTAATGCACATTTCTCTTAATAGCTCAAATTATTTACTTTTTTAGAAATTGGGGGGAATGTCCTAAGGTCCCTCAAAATTAATTGTTGGAAAGTTTCAAGGTGTGAACCTTTATGATGTAATGGATAAAAATAGTTTTTCCCCTTCACATTTACATGAGTGAAAGGGTCCAACAATGGGGGACCTGATGGTATATTGGATTCTTGAATGGAGGGGGATACCGATGAAGTTGAACTAGTAGGATGCGATTTTCTCTTATCTTCCAATAGAAAATGCCTTTTTAGTGTCAATTTCCTTATAAATTCATTTAAATCACAAAACAAAGTGAAATTATTAAATGGGACAGCTGGACAAAAGGATAATCCTCGAACTAACAAGGATCGTTCAGCTTCAGATAGCACAAAGCTAGAAATATTATAGATACCCCCACAGCCGATGGGGGTTTCTATCTGCAGGAAATTTGTGTCCATATTCATTGGCAAAATTTAATTTTCTTTATATTTGAATTGTGTCTTAATTTCGGCATTTGAACTATTTTTATTGTTGAAACCTCGGGTTTTTCCACTCCCTCTACATCCCCTAAATTTCTTTTTCGTTTTGGACAGCGATCGGGGACCACGTGAAAAAAATGTGTAATTTTCGTTTAATCAATTTGAGATACAACTGCATTCTGTATTTGAGGATTTATCAAGATACTATTTTCATTCAAAATCGGAGATAATTCCAAGGATGTTCTTCTGTTCATAGGGGGTTTTATGTGATATATACCACCCGTTTTAACAGGAGATCTCTCTTGATTTAAAATATTCAGTGTATCCACTACCAGGATCTGTCCAGATAACTCCCCAACAATAGAAGTCTGTATTGCACTAGGAAGCTCTGAAATATTAGATTCACTGTGGGATATCTCCTGTGTATTAATATGTAATGTGAAGTTCAATTCATCTATATCTGCTACTTGTGTGGAAATAATAGGCGGATTAGCAATAAATTCTACATCTGCTGCATGTGTGGATAAAATAGGTGGATTAGCAATCGATTCAGAGGGAGGAGTAATTTCCATACCCTCTATTATAGGTTCATTATTTTTTTCCAAATTTGAATTATATCCAGTCTTTTTTATATAATTATTGTTAATAGATAACTTCTTCCTGTTAGGAGGGCGGTTGCAGACAACTTTAATATAATGGAACGCAACCGATCCCGGGGTCCGCGGTGCAGCCTGGTGGACTGCTGCCGAACACTTTCCGGGTGGAAAGGAAAGCAACCAACTTAAATGTAAAACCCTTCCGTGTTTCTGCACACTGGAACGGGGATAGCAAATAGCACTATCTCCGTTACAGCACGGGAGATAGGCGGAGAAAAACTATATGTAGTCCTGTTACAGCACAGGGACTACAGTGGCGGCGCTAGGATGCGTGTGTGACTGCACGTGCCTCCAGCCGGCGTGCTACCGGACTGAAGGGTACTACTCCACGTGGTTGACAGGAGATAGCCGAGGATAGGACGTCTGCAGGCTGCTCAGGGTGTTAGGCGACCCCTTTGGCAGAGCCAGACTGCTAGACGAAAGAACCTGCCTCTATGGAACTTGCCTGCCTCTATGGAACTAGCCTGCCTCTATGGAACTAGGCTGCCTAAGCGACCTGTGCTAATTAGCCGAGCAAACTCTGGCATCGGTAGGTCACGGAGCGAACAGCTAGGGAGCACGTGGAACACAGTAGTCCACAGAGCAGCATCACTTGCTCAAATGATCAGAGCGTGCCGCCATGTTTGTGGGCGGGCCTTTCAAAGACTAAGCCCTGCCAACCGATGCATCATTGGTGACGCCACCCGTGGATCAATCAGGCGGTACCTGGTCAACGGGTCAGGTGGTTGCCAAACCACCAATCATGATCCGCCAGGTCACGGGCATGCTCACTGCGACGAATCCTGGACTTAGATTCCAAGAACCCTGTCTCCCTCTGCAACCTATGCTTAACCTTGCTAGGTACCAATACATGGGAGACAATCCGTACGTCTCGTGGACCAGCTAGGCATTAGGGCTGACGATGATGCTGAGCAGCATCAGCCCTGGCTGGACTGAAATGGGAGACCACAGAAAGTCCTGGACCCATTTCGAATCCAGCCACAGACCGACACCTAACATTACACCCCCCCCTCTAACGTCCCCCTCCACTTGACGCTCATTTTCCTCCATGAGCAGGGGGGCAAAAATGTGGTCCACCGGGTCACAGAGGGGATTCACAGAACCGTGACCCCTCCGGTGTACAGGGTACCCTTTTTTAAAGCGAGGGGCAAATCTCGCAGATTCCCCGAGTACTTTAGTATTACGGGCCGCGAGCCACACTCTGTCGCCCGGATAGAATATGGGGGCAGGACGACGAGAAGTGACAACCGACTCTCTTTGTGTGGAGTCCGTCACGGGTGACAGCTGGGGAAGACCAGCCGGACTTTCGTAGAAAGATTTATCTCACGCACAGACGGGACATGAGAGAACAAAGTCCTTGATGTCCTGGTGCCACCGGGGCCACCAATAGGACCATTGAAGGGACTTAGTGGTACGTTTGACCCCCAGATGAGCTCCGATCTTAGGGGCATGAGCCCAGGAGAGCACCTCATTTTGTAACTTAGGGGAAACAAACGTCCTCCCCGACGGAACCTGGTTAGAGGACACTGGAGCCACCCACTCTACCTGAGAGTTCTTTTTGGCATATTCTGACAAGACCCGGGTCTTGGGGACAGACAAAGAATCTGTACCGGAAGCCACGACGGTAGAGGGATCAGAAACTACCCTCCGGGTGCCAGTAACCATACACTGAGACACACAATTCTCTCTCCAGGAAAAAATTCTCCCCTTATTCCAGTCAATGTGTGGAGTATGACAACGTAACCAGGGGAGACCCAATAACACCTCATCTAATCCACCGGGAATAATAAGAAAGGAGATGACCTCCCGGTGGCCCTGAGGAAATGACATGGTGAGGGGAATTGACTGGTGGGTGATTTGCGTGTCCAGGAGTGAACCATTGATTACTCTAATGTTCATTGGTCTTGGCAGTTACTCTATAGGAATGGCGGGCCTCTGGGCAAACGTAGATGACAAAAAATTGCCATCAGCACCAGAGTCCACCCACGCCTTTGCAGTAACTGCAGATGTTCCGAAGGACAATGTCACCTTTTATAATAATTTGGAGGAAGAAGCCCCAGAATCGAACACACCTCCTCCAATGGTGGTAAGACCTACTCGTTTTCCCGATTGCTTGGAACCCTTATTAACAAGGTACTCCAAGAGATGTTCAGGTCGGGAACGAGAGGGACTAGACTCAGTCTGAGATATATCCATAGCCTCAGGCTCCGGGTCAGGAGTCACGGGTTTGGAAACGGGTCTAGAGAAGGACCGACACTGGGGTCTGGGGACCTCCAGCTCTAATTTGTGTTCTGCATGACGCAAATCTATTCGGTTAGCAAGCGAGATTAACTCCTCCAGGGAGGTTGGAAACTCTCTGTTAGGTAAAGCATTTTTAATATGCCCAGCCAGACCCTTCCAGATCACCGGGATAAGCGACCACTCAGACCAATCCAGTTCAGCTGCTAGGGTTCTAAACTGGATGGCATAGTGGCTGGCGGTGGCCAAACCCTGGATCAACGCAAGTAGCTTAAGAGCCGTATCATGCGTGACCTGAGGGCCTAGGAATACACTTTTTAGGGTCTTAAGGAAAAGACCCGCATTTGCTACAACCGGATCATTCCGCTCCCATAGAGGAGTAGCCCACTCCAGAGCCCTGTGGGGGAGTAATGAAACGACATAACCAACTTTGGCTCTCTCGGAGGGGAACCGTGCCTCCATCATCTTCAACTGAATGGAGCATAAATTAATAAAACCCCTACAGGATTTACTGTCTCCAGAAAATTTTTCCGGGAGAGCGAAACGGGGTAATGGGGCAGCTGTTTCAGCATTCACCGCAGCCGAGTGAACCAGATTGGCTGCTTGAGAAGCCGCCTGGGTAGCTACTGCAGTGATATCAGCGACTGGAGCTTGTTCCAGAGACCTAAGTCTGGTCTCCAGTTGCTGAATGTAACGCTGCAGTTGCTGGTTGTCGGCCATGTTCGGCAAGACCCTGGCGCTTTGATACTGTTAGGAGAGCGGTTGCAGACAACTTTAATATAATGGAACGCAACCGACCCCGGGGTCCGCGGTGCAGCCTGGTGGACTGCTGCCGAACACTTTCCGGGTGGAAAGGAAAGCAACCAACTTAAATGTAAAACCCTTCCGTGTTTCTGCACACTGGAACGGGTATAGAAAATCGCACTATCTCTGTTAACAGCACGGGAGATAGGAGGAGATAAACTATCTGTAGTCCTGTTACAGCACAGGGACTACAGTGGCGGTGCTAGGATGCGTGTGTGACTACGCCAACAGGTACACGTGCCTCCAGCCAGCGTGCTACCGGACTGAAGGGTACTACTCCACATGGCTGACAGGCGATAGCCGAGGATAGCACGTCTGCAGGCTGCTCAGGGTGTTAGGTGACTCCTTTGGCAGAGCCAGACTGCTAGACGAAACTACCTGCCTCTATGGAACTAGCCTGCCTCTATGGAACTAGCCTGCCTAAGCGACCTGTGCTATTTAGCCGAGCGAACTCTGGCATCGGCAGGTCACGGAGAGAACAGCTAGGGAGCACGTGGAACACAGTTGTCCACAGAGCAGCATCACTTGCTCAAATGATCAGAGCGTGCCGCCATATTTGTGGGCGGGCCTTTTAAAGACTAAGCCCTGCCCACCGACGCGTCATTGGTGACGCCAACCGTGGACCAATCAGGCGGTACCAGGTCACCGGGTCAGGTGGGTGCAAAACCACCAATCACGATTCGCCAGGTCACGGGCATGCTCAGTGCGACAAATCCTGGACTTAGATTCCAAGCACCCTGTCTCCCTCTGCAACCTATGCTTAACATTGCTAGGTACCAATACACGGTAAAGAATCTGTACGTCTCGTGGACCAGCTAGGCGTTGGGGCTGATGATGATGCTGAGCAGCATCAGCCTTGGCTGGACAGAAATGGGAGACCACAGAAGGTCTTGGACCCATTTCGAATCCAGCCGCAGATCGACGCCTAACACTTCTTTTGAGTCTCATATATTGCTTGTTGTTTTTTATTCATAGAAAACTGTTTTTGAAAATTATTGACATGTTTTCTTTTATGGACTCAGTGTTGGTTTATGCTGCATTTTAATAAACCAACCAGAAGTTTAAAGAGACAGCTTACTTTTGTCTACCTCTGTGTGCATCTGAGTGAGCTACCACTGGGTATATTGGTGGATCTTGTAGACTCAAGCTGTCCTTGTATTGTATACATAGCCATTCATCTAAATGGTCATTATGTAAAACTATTTCCCTTGTAAAATAGTTGTATAGGATATGTCGTCCTGCTGGACTTAAAGAAATAAAAGTAAATATAAGCAATATGAGGCAATCTTCACATTACATACAATATCATTAAACAGAAAATGTACTTTCTGAATGTTCATATTTTTGAAGTAGAAAAGAAGGTTCCCACATTTGGTTTTCACTATGAAATTCTAAATCACTGCAATCTCTGCCTTTCTAAGATCTTTGCTAGCACACAGTTCTGCACAATATACTTAAATTAGTGGTCTCCTGCTCCTTCCTTCATTGCTAATGCTACTGTACGCTGTCTTGTCTCTACACCAGCTTTTATAGATCACTTTTTTGGTTAAAAAACCTTTAGCCTTTCCTTTTGTATACAGCACTTCAAAACAATCAAGTTAGTTTTTTGTAACCCTTAGAAAAGAATATCAGTAAAAGAAATCACAAGTCTGCTTGGGTCCAGCTTAAATTCTAATTTTTCTTTCATGCCCTCTTTTTAAAATCTAGGTATAGAATAAATAGTTAATAAAACAGCAACGTACATCTGAAGAGGGGAAGTAGCAGCAGCCTGAACCAATTATGAGAAAGGAGGCGTGTCTTAGACAACTACTTCCTCCCTGTAGACTCTGTGGCTAAGCTGATGAAACAGATCACAACTATAATTATAATGGAACAAAGTAAAAAACAGCCAAGATAAACAAGCAGCCAGAGACCAGAAGTACAGCATGTTAACAAACAGCGCATGCCAACTACATTAAATAACTTTAAACGATTGAAAACTAAAAGTACTATACGTTATTGTTCTGTATTTGAAAGGTTTACACCAGATTTTATTTTTTGCTTAAAGTGTTTAATCATCTTTTAAAATCCTAATATCAAGGTAATTTCATATTAGAAAAAAACATATTCTTGCTAAAGTCACCTTTTTCATCCATAGAGGGAGATAGGACCACATGGCTTTCTCAGGATTGTTAAATTAGGTAAATATAGGAAAACCAGTTTTGTCTTATGGGGAACACTTTATATGGTAAATATAGTCCTTTCACAGAGGGATTAAATATAATTTGATTGAATGGAGGTAGACAGTTATCTACACTCCTCAACATTACATTAGCAACACCAGAACAAAAAAGTCATGGAATTATGGAAAACACAGAATCAATAGACATGTTGCAAATGATAAAAAAATGGAAACAAAATTTTTATAACATCTTGATTCATTCAGTATTAATATAAGCGTCACACAAAGAAAAACAAGCATTTACATTCCACATGCCTTAACCCCTTAACGACCGCCGTAACTCATTTTCACGGCGACGCTGAGGAATAAGGCTGTAGCGTCCCCAGAGTCAGAAATTCTCTGGGGTCTCAGCTACCTGGGGTAGCTGAGACCCTGGAGAATATGATCAGGGCCAGTTTTTCCAGTCCACAGTCACGTGATCGCCACTATTCACCAAATAGCGGAGATCACAAAAAAAAGTTTTCCCGCGGTTTGCAATGATTTCTCTCTCCTCTGACATGATATACATGTCAAAGGAGGGAGAAATGAAGCCCCCTGAGCACACTGGTACCTCCGCTATCCTCCGATCTCCCGCTGATGGTCCCCCAGGTCCCCGGCATCTTCCGGTAAAAAAAAAAAGGCGGGTGCATGCGCAGTGCGCCCGCCGAGATCTGCCCTGAAACAACAGGGAATTTTTCCTATTGGTTCATTTTGATCACTGTGATAAACCATATCACAGCGATCAAAATAAAAAAAAATTAAGCAAATCCCCTCTTGTACCCCCCTTAGGTAAATAATAATTATAAAATAAAAAATATATATTTTTTGTCAGGGTTAGGGTTAGCCTAGGGCTAGGGTTAGGGTTAGCCTAGGGTTAGGGTTAGGGTTAGCCTAGGGCTAGGGTTAGGGTTAGGGCTTGCCTAGAGTTTGGGTTAGGGTTAGCCTAGGGCTAGGGTTAGGGTTAGCCTAGGGTTAGGGTTAGCCTAGGGTTAGGGTTAGGGTTAGCCCAGGGTTAGGGTTAGCCTAGGGTTAGGGTTAGCCCAGGGTTAGGGTTAGCCCAGGGTTAAGGTTAGAGTTAGCCCAGAGTTAGGGTTAGGGTTAGCCTAGGGTTAGGGTTAGGGTTAGCCTAGGGTTTGTGTTAGAGTTAGACTAGGGTTAGGGTCAGGGTTAGCTTAGGGTTAAAAACACAAGGACACAGTAAAACAAACGTATAAAAATACTTTGTTGTAAAAAAGTAACAGTAAACAGCAAGTGCTAGTAAAAAGGTGATAAAAAACAGGGTATTTGGTTGACACGTTTTTTGCAAAAAATGTATACTAAGATGTTCTACCAACATCAAGGTAACCCACATCAGAGCAGTCCCCAACTGATGTATTTAAAAACTTATCATGTGTATAGTACCTATATGAGCAGATCTGATAGGTAATGTCCATGTGGACACGCTGCAGAGGATGGCATTTATGTGCATGGCCCACAAGGGAGGGGTGGAGACCTCCCTAATCTTGCAAAAGCAAGAAACAAATTGAATACAAACACATGGGCCATGCACACGGTGAACAAGTCTGTAGGACAGTGTTCACACCACCAAAAGACTGAAAAACACAAGGACACAGTAAAACAAACGTATGAAAATACCCTTAGCTTAGGGTTAGCCCAGGGTTAGGGATAGGGTTAGGGTTAGCCTAGGGTTAGGGTTAGGGTTAGCCCAGGGTTAGGGTTAGGGTTAGCCCAGGGTTAGAGTTGGGGTTAGGGTTAAGGTTGGGATTTTTTCAAAAGTAAAGAAAAAAAATGATGACGATATGGAGACTAGTGTTGATCGCAAGTGCTTGCTACTTGAGTTTGCATCGGGTGCTCGGGTATGCACTGGATATCACGGGTGCTCGAGTCCTTGCCCCGCATGTTTCGCGGTTGTTACACAGCCAAAATAAACACGCAGGGATTGCCTGCCACACATGACCGATCCCCATATGTTTTTTCTTGGTGTCTAACAACCGTGAAACATATGGGGCAGGAACTCGAGCATCCGCAATACATGGTGCACACCCGAGTACCAAATACAAACTCAAGTAGTGAGCAATGTCGCTCAAGACTAATGACAACTTATTCAATATGATGACCTAATGTTATCAAATTCTGTGTCGTACATCTGGGTTCAAAATGTTCACTATACCCCTTGATAAAATCCTTGAGGGGTCTAGTTTCCAAAATAGGGTCACTTGAGGGGGGTTTCCACTGTTTATGCACATCAGGGGCGCACCAAATGCGACATGGTGTTCGCTAATTATTCAAGCAAATTTTACACTCAAAAAGTCAAATGGCACTCCTTCCCTTCTGAGCCCTGCCGTGCGCCCAAACAGTGATTTTCCCCCACATATGGGGTATCGACTTACTCAGGAGAAATTGCACAACAAATTTCATGGTGCAATTTCTCCTGTTACCCTTATGAAAATGCAAAATTGGAGGCTGAAAAACATTTTTGTGGGAAAAATGTGAAAATTTTATTTTTACGGCTCAATGTTATAAACTTCTTCTGGGGATTCAAGGTGCTCACCATACATCTAGATAAGTTTCCAGAGGGGTCTAGTTTCCAAAATGGTGTCACTTGTGGGGGTTTCTACTGTTTAGGCACATCAGGGGCTCCCCAAAGGCAACATGATGTCCGCTAATTATTCAAGTAAATTTTACATTCAAAAAGTTAAATAGCGCGCCTTCCCTTCCGAACCCAGCCGTTCGCCCAAACGTTGGGTTTCCCCCATATGAGGTATCGGCTTACTCAGGAGAAATTTCACAACAAATTTTGTGGCCCATATTCTCTTGTTACCCTTGAGAAAATTAAAAATTTGGGGCCTGAAGTAAAATTTGTGTAAAAAAAGTTGAATGTTCATTTTTTCCTTCCACGTTGCTTCAGTTCCAGTGAAGGGTTAATAAACTTTTTGAATGTGGTTTTGAGCACCTTGAGGGGTGAAGTTTTTAGAATGGTGTCACTTTTGGGTATATTCTGTCATGTAGACCCCTCAAAGTGACTTCAAATGTGATGTGGTCCCTAAATAAAATGGTTTTATAAATTTTGTTGGAAAAATGAGAAACCGCTAGTCAACTTTTAACCCTTATAACTTCCTAACAAAAAAAAAAATTGGGTTCCAAAATTGTGCTGATGTAAATTAGACATGTGGAAAATGTTATTTATTAACTATTTTATGTGACATATCTCTCTGATTTAAGGGCATAAAAACTCAAAGTTTGAAAATTGCTACATTTTAAAATTTTTCGTCAAATTTCTGTATTTTTCACAAATAAAAGCAAGTCATATTGAAGAAATTTTACCACTATCATGAAGTACAATATGTCATGAAAAAACATTCTCGGAATCAGTGGGATCCGTTGAAGCATTCCAGAGGTATTACCTCATAAAGTGACAATGGTCAGAATTGTAAAATTTGGCTTGGTCATTAAGAACATAATTGGCTCCTTCCTTAAGGGGTTAATATCCTATTATTGAGGTTATTGAAGGCTGTCCAAGGAATGTTGTACCATGTATGAAGATCTGCTGCTTGCAACTCCCTTTACAATTGCTGATCAATGATGGTCTAGATGTACTCGATAGGTGACAAGTCTGTAGACGCTGCTTGCTATGGTAGCGTGTTCAGTCCACGCAGGCTGCTCAAATTACGAGCAAACTGCGGCCTGGTGTTGACATGTCGAAAATCGGCTCCTGGAATGTTTTGGAGACATTTCCAAGGCTTGTAAGTATTTTTATTCGTGGTGCTGATGCCCGATTCTGAATAAATAGAGATGTTTTGAAAATGTTGTTTTCATTTTTTTATTATTTGCAAATCATTAACATATCTATTGATCATTTGATTTCTATAATTCCAGGACTTTTCCTTCTTGGTGCTGCAAGTTCAATGTTGAGGAGTCTATTTTTTCTGAGGGTACCCAATATTAAAAATGAAGTTAACACTTTCAAGCTGTATTTATAGGCAAAATTAAAAACATTCTAAACAAACAACTTGTTTTATTGTGATTTTGTTTCTAAAACTAAGCTTTTTCTATAAAATTATGATGGACTGTAACATCTAAAGAATAGTGATGAGCAAGCGTGCTTGCCAATACTTGATCAAGAATTGGTGAGCTCTGGCACTCTTGTTGCTCAATCGAGTATTGCAGGTGCTCGAGCACCATGCTCGAGCCCCCGGCTCACATGTTTTGTGGCTGCTAGAAAGCCAATAAACATGCGAGGATTGTCCGCCATTCACAGTAAGGCTGCAGCCATGTTGGCTACTGGCATTACTGTAATTGGCCGGCCGTATCCCCTCATCAGGTCTTATAGGAAACCAGGTGACACAATGCTCGGGACACTATACTCAGGAGGCAATTCAGGGAGAGTTGTTATAGGAGGGCGAGCTTAGATTTATGTCCACCCCCCCCAAAATATTATAAAGTTGCACCTTTTAGTGCTCTTCATGCCTTTCATGCACTTCTCAGCCTAAAAATACCAACCTTCAACTGCCCCAGAATTGGTGCATCTGCAATTTTCGTGTTTTGCCCAGCTCTTTCCGATTGTCCTGATGCAGTGGCAATTGAATTAATATTTTTTGCGGTTGATGTCACTTGTGTGGTGTCACCTGGCATCATAGCCCAGGGGATAGTAATGGAGAGGTGTCTATCATACACCCCCATTGCAAACCCAGTAATAAAAAAACAACAACACAATGCTGCGCTCAGCTAGAGCTGTGTTGAGAATTGTCATCTCTACCTGGCCCCTGTGAATATCTTAGCTTTACTGCTATTCACAGACGCCGAAGACATCGAAGAACGTGGACTACATCCGGGGAGCATTGTGGGAACATTTTTCATAATAAATTGGTGAATGAGGGATAGTGTGGGGGAGTCTTTATTCAAAATAATTTTTTTCTGTGTGTGTGTTTTTTCTTTGGATTACTGAGTTAGTAATGGGGGTGTCTGATAGACACCTCTCCATTATTAACCCCTTGGCTTGATACCAGCTGATATTACACAGCTGACATGAACCCCCAAAAAACATTACCCCGATAGCCACCACAGCAATGCAAGCGGGAAGAGCCAGACAAAGTGCCAGAATTGGCACATCTACTGTTAGGCTGCAGGTTGGTATTATTAGGCTGGGAAGAACAAAATAACCATGGACCTTTCCAGCCTGATAATATCAGCCCCCAGCTCTCTGCTTTACCTTGACCTGTTATCAAAAATGGTGGGGACCCACGTCATTTTTTAAAATCCTTTATTTATTTAGTTCTCAACAGTGACCAGGGTGTCAGAGATGCGTCCAGGTGTCTTCCCCATGCTTTTGCCATGCTATTTGAGCTCTGTTTCCATCCATTTCAGTGATATTCCTGCCCCCATGTCCTCCAGCCTTCCTTTTAGGGTCTTATGGAAAAATGCTCACGTTTCACAGTAACTTCCATTATACTCGTTACTCGAATCGAGCCCATCCAATCTGCTTGATTCAAGTCCCTGGCACTCGAGCATTTTAGTGCTTGATTATCACTACTAAAGAGCAGATCATTTCTTCAAGTGAGTCTGTACTTGGAGAAATAGGCCAAGTAGTAAGCCAATAAAGTAAAAATAGTATTGTATTTTACATCACTCAGATTTTTTGCCAACAAGAGTAAACTTACCATATGCATACTTCTGCAGTACCATCTGGGTTCAACCCTTTTTTCCCAAAAGCAAAGTTACATACCCCTGATGATACTATGTGCTTTGTTTAACCACTGAGGCCTTTTTTTATTATGTAATGATCTTCTGCACAAGGCATGAACTAAGCTGTTTGGAATGTCTTTGTCTTGACATAGCTCAGTACATTTAATTGAAGGGTTAAAACCAAGAAGGAAAATTAAGATAATGCAAGATATTAGATCACAAACTCACTGATGTTTTAAAAGACAATAGAAATAGATGGTATAGAACTAAAAGTATGTATAAAACAATAGATTGGATGAAAATATTGCCTAAGAGTAAGAAAAGGAACAACTTAGGGTGCTAAGGTTGAAGTCACATTTAGACCCTGGTGCCTTAGTGGAACCAGTGGTCCATCTGACACATTAGTTGAAGTCAGATCAAAGGGAAATCACCAAAGGGAAATAAAAATTGGTATACTACTTTATGCCTTAAGAAGGATTGGCAGCCCATGAAAACATTTGCTATATAATAAAGTCATGATAACTTAAAATATATTTTGATTTCAGTTTGCTCTATTAATTCTTTTATATCCTTTAGACATTTTTCATTATATGCAGAAATTAATGATCTCAATCTCATTGCTATATCTTTCTTTTAGATATGATACATAATTTATGTTCTAGATAAATAAGAATGTCAAAATGTAAGATTGTAATGTGAAAAAAAGATTGAATGACTTCTTGGTATAATTGGCAGAGCGTAGCTTCGCATTCTGTTGACTTATCTTTATTCTCTATGGGATCTGAAGAGTAACGTATTTTTAAAGATAATGTCTATAATACACATCAGTGGCAATGGAACATAGTAGAGTTTCAATGTCAAGAAACCCTATCATCTGAGTACTGTAGCTTGTCTTATTAGTTTTAGAAGACTAAAGATAAAGATACTAAAGTTCAGAGTTCATGGTGAAAAACTGGTTTTATGGCTTTTCACCACAAGTCATGAGCTAATGTACTGTCAAGTCCGAGAAAGATATGGCTTTAAAGACAACAAACAATATGTTGATATTGATCAAGGTGAGATATAACATAGCACAGGACTGTCTTTTCTTAATTACCACAAACCATCTTCAAGGACACTACAACCTCCATATGTGGCAGCATGCGATAACATAAGTGCATTCGTTAAAAATAAATTGTCTGCGGGAGAGATAAAATATTAAGAGATTTGACTGGCAGACCTACTAGTGACATATTGTGGTACTGTTATGCTCCTGTTTTGCTTAATGGAATGTAATATACAGTACAGACCAAAAGTTTGGACACACCTTCTCATTTAAAGATTTTTCTGTATTTTCATGACTTTGAAAATTGTACCTTCACACTGAAGGCATCAAAACTATGAATTAACACATGTGGAATTATATACTTAACAAAAAAGTGTGAAACAACTGAAAATATGTCTTATATTCTAGGTTCTTCAAAGTAGCCACCTTTTGCTTTGATGACTGCATTGCACACTCTTGGCATTCTCTTGATGACTAGCGGTGTGGCTGTTTAACCTCCGTGCTTTACTGTAGGAATGGTGTTCCTTTCATTATAGGCCTAGTTGACATCTCTCCAAATGTAACGTTTATGGTTGTGGCCAAAAAGTTCAATTTTGGTCTCATTGCTCCAAATTACCTTGTACCCGAAGTTTTGAGGCTTGTCTCTGTGCTGTTTGGCGTATTTTACACGAGGTACTTTGTGGCATTTGCGCAGTAATGGCTTTCTTCTGGATACTCGACCAGGCAGCCCATTTTTGTTCAAGTGCCTCCTTATTGTGCATCTTGAAACAGCCACATCGCTAGTTTTCAGAGAGTCCTGAATTTCAGCTGATGTTATTTGTGGGTTTTTCTTTGCAACCAGAACAATTTTCCTGGCAGTTGTTGCCAAAATTTTTGTTGGTCGACCTGACCGTGGTTTGGTTTTTACAAAGCCCCTCATTTTCCATTTGTTAATCACAGTTTGAACGCTGCTGACTGGCATTATCAATTCCTTGGATATTTTTTTGTATTCCTTTCCTGTGTTATCCAGTTCATTTACCTATTCCCATAGATCCATTGACAATTCTTTTGCTTTTCCTATGACTTACAATCCAGAAATATCAGGGGCTGGATGAAAGATGCAAGAGTCTATCTAGATCCCAGAAACTCACTCAGCTTTAATGCACACACACTGATTACAAGCAAACAGGTCACAGGTGAGGATGTTACTGTTATGTTCTGCTACCAGAGCTAAGGAAAGAGAGGAGATCTGTCCCTACTATAGGACTCAGCTGAATCCCTACGATGTAACAGGGAACCTGATCCTGCGATCAGACCTGCTAAAGTCCTAAGCTAGTCTGTACGAAGACCTATAGATGTGGGGGAGGAATCCCTACTAGTACTAAGGACTGGGAGGAATATGGGACACCTCCTAACAGAAATAGTAGCAGACAGACAAACAAACAAAATATAAAGAACATAGAGGTCAGTAAACCAAGCAAACTAACAGAGCAAGACACAGAGCACAGGCTAGCTAGAAAGTAGATATACAATGAAGTCAAGCAAAGCCAGAAGGGCGGAGCAGGATTAAATAGGCCAACAAGGTCATGTGACCAGCAAAGGAAAAAACCTAAGAGCAAGGTTCTAACAGTACCCCCCCTTCTAAGAGGATCCTCCGGATCCCCTAGGACCAGGCTTATCAGGAAATCTCCTGTGAAACGCTCTGATAAGTCTGGACGCGGAAACATCATCTGACCTCACCCAAGAGTTATCCTCGGGTCCGAAACCTTTCCAGGCCACAAGATACTGCAAACTACCTCTATACCGTCTAGAGTCAAGGATGCGAGAAATTTCATATTCCCCGTCCTCCACCACCGGAGGAACAGAGGCAGAGGCGTCACCATCCGACACAACAGCTTTTTTTAACAGAGAGACATGAAAGACCGGATTAATTCTCCAGGAGGTAGGAACCTCCAACCTAACAGCAGATTGGTTGACAACCTGAAGCACCTTAAAGGGCCCTACAAACTTGGGACCCAATTTCTTAGAAGGAATCCTCAACCGCAGATTCCTAGAGGACAACCAAACCATGTCACCAACAGCGAACAAAACCTCCTGTCGTTTCCTATCAAAGTAGTCTTTAGATTTTCTGTTGGCCTCCTGAAGATTACCACGCACATCCGTCCAAACTCTTTCCAAATCACCGGAAAAATTCTCCTCCTCAGGCACGGCAGATCCCAACTTGGAGAACGACCCAAACGACGGATGTCTCCCAGAACAACAAAAAAAAGGCGAACAACCAGCAGAAGAAGATGTATGATTGTTCAGAGCAAATTCGGCAAGTGGCAGAAACTCAGACCACCCCTCTTGATTGTCTGCCACAAAACAACGCAAGAACTGCTCAACATCCTGGTTTTTCCTTTCTGTCTGGCCATTAGATTCAGGATGATATCCGGACGAAAACGACAAATGAATTCCCAACCTGTCACAAAAGGCACGCCAAAAACGAGCCACGAACTGAGGACCCCTATCAGAAACAATGTCAGTAGGAACGCCATGAAGTCTGACAATTTCCTTGACAAAGGCCTTAGCGAGAGTTTTAGCGCAGGGCAGTTTGATGAAGGGAACCAAGTGACACATCTTACTAAAACGGTCCACGACCACCCAGATGACAGTAAAACCCTCAGAGGGGGGAAGGTCAGTTATAAAGTCCATAGCCAAATGTGTCCAAGGAGCACTGGGGACCTCCAAAGGACAAAGCAACCCCGCAGCAGGAGTATGTGAGGACTTAGATCTAGCACATACAGTACATTGGCGTACCCACTTAATGACTTCCTTCTGCCATCCAGGCCACCAAAAACTGCGACCCACCAGTCTCTTGGTCTCAGAGATTCCGGGATGACCTGCCAACCGAGATTCGTGACACTCAACAAACAAATCTCTCCTAAAGGTCCCAGGCACAAACAACCTCCCATGAGGAGTGTTAGATGGGGCATTCTCCTGAGCTTTAAGAATCTCATCTTCCAAAACGGAGTCTAAAGCAGCTATCACAACACCTTCTTGTAAAATGTTTTCCTCTTTCTCAGCACCGACTATGGGAGAAAAACTGCGAGACAAGGCATCCGCCTTAACATTCTTAGTACCAGGGATGTAAGTAACGGAGAAATTAAACCGCGAGAAAAACAGTGCCCACCTAGCCTGACGGGCATTCAGGCGCTTGGCAGCGTCAAGATATATCAGATTTTTATGATCCGTAAGAACCTGAACGGGAAATTCCGCACCTTCCAAGAAGTGGCGCCAGTGTTCAAATGCGAGTTTAATAGCCAATAATTCCCGATTACCAATATCGTAATTCAATTCAGTCTCCGAAAATTTTTTTGAAAAAAAGGCACAGGGATGTAATCCATCCCCGTTATCCTGAGACAATACTGCGCCAACCCCCACAGAGGAAGCATCAACCTCAACCAAAAACGGCCTAGTAACATCAGGCTGCATAAGGATGGGAGCAGAGGTGAACCTCTCCTTGAGATACACAAAAGCTTCAATGGCCTCAGAAGACCACTGAACCGCATCAGCACCTTTCCTGGTGAGATCAGTCAGAGGTTTGACAATACTAGAAAAATTTTTTATGAATTTTCTATAGTAATTGGCGAAACCCAAAAACCTCTGTATCGATTTCAAACCAATAGGCCTAGGCCATTCCTGCACAGCCTGAACCTTAACCGGATCCATCTCAAAACCTTTGCTGGAGATAATGTAGCCCAAAAAACTAATTCTCTGTACAGCGAACTCACATTTCTCCAGCTTAGCAAAAAGCGAATTGTCCATTAATAACTGTAATACCTGACGCACGCTCCGCCAATGAGACTCCAGATCTGGCGAATAAATCAAAATGTCATCCAAATACACAACCACATTTTTACCGATCAAAGGTCTAAGGATGTCATTAATCAGATTCTGAAAAAATGCAGGAGCATTAGTAAGACCAAAAGGCATAACCAGATTCTCAAAATGACCCACAGGAGTGTTAAAAGCAGTCTTCCATTCATCACCCTCCTTCATGCGCAACAGATTGTATGCCCCCTTAAGGTCAATTTTAGAGAACCACTTGGCCCCCAATAACTGGTTAAACAGATCAGGAATCAATGGCAGTGGGTAAGGATTGCGTACCGTAATTTTGTTAATCTCACGAAAATCCAGACAAGGACGTAAACCGCCGTCCTTTTTTTTTACAAAAAAAAATCCAACCGCCACAGGAGACTTAGAGGGCCTAATGTGACCGGCGGCCAAACTTGTCTGTATGTATTCCTCCAAAGCCTTCCTCTCAGGAATAGTAAGGTTAAATAAACGACTTTTAGGAAGAGTCGCTCCAGGGACAAATTCAATAGAACAATCATAGTCTCTATGGGGAGGCAAAACCTGCGATTCCTTCTCAGAAAAAACTCTCCAAAAATCCTGAATAGGAACAGGCAATTCTCCCCTATCCAAAGCTGCAATACGCCCGTTACAACACTTGTCATAACATTTATGGCTCCAGGATTTAATTTCACTGGTAGACCAATCCAGTACAGGATTGTGACATTTTAACCAGGGCAATCCCAATATTACTGGAGAAGGCAAGTTATTCAACACTACCAAATCCAATTTCTCATGGTGAACACCATTAATAGTGAGAGGAAATTCACAGACCTTGAGAGTAATATTCTTCAAAGGGGAGCCATCCACAGAAACCACAGCAATGGGGGATGATAAAGGTTCAGGTTTTAAATTGAGTTTTTCCACGAATCCCCCATCAATTACATTCAGTGTAGACCCGCAATCAACAAACACCCGAAATTCCATTAATTTTTCCTGAGCAATCGTGGAAGCAGCTAAAAATACACCCTTGGAATTTAAACAGGCAATACGGGCATGACTGACCATTTTTTTTTCTTTCTTCATACGAAGCTCACAGCCTTTAATCAAATGACCAGATTTTCCGCAATAGAAACACAAGCCTTTCGAAAAACGACGGTCTTTTTCTTGAGAGCGAGGTGCCACCGATCCAATCTCCATCGGTTCACCACTGTTAGTACACACATTATCATAACCAGAAACTGACATAGCAGAGGATTTGCTCTCATTAACCCTAGCACGCAGTCTTCTATCCACCCGTATAGCTAATTGCATAGCCTGTTGCAAATCCTCAGGTGTAGGATAAGCAATTAGCAGGTCTTTAACCCTTTCACTGAGCCCAGCAAGAAATAGACTTTTCAGAGCAGAATCGTTCCACCCTGTTTGAGTGGACCAACGACGAAAATGTGTACAATATTTTTCGACATTACCTGATCCTTGTTTTAAACGTCTCAACTCAGTCTCAGCTGATGCGACACGGTCAGGATCATCATATAATAGTCCTAAAGCAGAAAAAAAAACTATCCACTGATCTGAAGCATGTATCACTAGGTTGCAAAGAAAAGGCCCACTCCTGAGGCTCTTTGCGCAAAAGTGACATTATGAACCCTACGCGCTGGGATTCATCCCCAGAGGACTTGGGTCTCAAACGAAAATACAATAAGCAAGCATTTTTAAATGAAAAAAATTCTCGATGTTCACCAAAAAATAAATCCGGCAAACATACCTTAGGCTCCAAGAAATGTGCTCCAGAACAGTTACTCACGTGCTGACGGAGCTCGGCCACTTCCAGAGAGAGTCCCTGCAGGTGTTTAGCCAAATCCTGAACCGACACCATGATGGAACAGAAAAATCTTTCCTTAGAGAATTTGCTGGCTGGACTTACTGTTATGTTCTGCTACCAGAGCTAAGGAAAGAGAGGAGATCTGTCCCTACTATAGGACTCAGCTGAATCCCTACGATGTAACAGGGAACCTGATCCTGCAATCAGACCTGCTAAAGTCCTAAGCTAGTCTGTACGAAGACCTATAGATGTGGGGGAGGAATCCCTACTAGTACTAAGGACTGGGAGGAATATGGGACACCTCCTAACAGAAATAGTAGCAGACAGACAAACAAACAAAATATAAAGAACATAGAGGTCAGTAAACCAAGCAAACTAACAGAGCAAGACACAGAGCACAGGCTAGCTAGAAAGTAGATATACAATGAAGTCCAGCAAAGCCAGAAGGGCGGAGCAGGATTAAATAGGCCAACAAGGTCATGTGACCAGCAAAGGAAAAAACCTAAGAGCAAGGTTCTAACAGTTACCTTTAGTAGCCATTCAAACCCATTTGTGTCAAATTCTGTGCATGTTATGAGGCCAAAATCACCAGGGTATGTGAACTTTTGATCAGGGTCATTTGGATGTTTTTGGTTGTCATTAAGAGTTAAAAAGAGAAAACACAGTACTTTGACAATAAATGGCTTCATCCAACCAATAACCATGAGTGGAGAAAGAGTTTTTTTGTTATCATTCATATTCTCTGAAACAAGGCCAAGGAAGGAAAAATTCTGGCCGGGTATGTAAACTTTTGAGCACAACTGTAGTGGCCAGACGACTTACAATTTATTTTGTATATTTTTTATTTACTTTTGATGCATACAGAAATAATAAAACTGGTTGCAACAAGTTGTATCAAACCCGCCTGGTGTGAACTGTGTCTTGGGTTGCCTGAAGTGCCTGTCTGATCCAGGAGACATTGATCTCATGAGCTAATCCCCCAACAATATATATATTTAACTCAAAAGTCAATGGCTATATGAGGTTGTTGGGATTCACATTTAGATCAATTGCTTTCCTCATGTGGGAGGTATAAAGGAGGACTATGTTAGATGTTGATTTTTTATTGCAGCAACCAGTCTACACTTAAAGTACTATTCTAGTGTTTCTTTTTAATTTTAAGGCTGGAGTGCTGTCACTAATGTAAGTTCCCTGCCCCTAGTATTATACTCACCAGCCGCTGTCTTCATCTGTTACCAGCACCTCTCTGATTGGTCTTCTGATGATTGTGACCTGCCGGATTGCTCTAGTGTTTGCTGTGCAAGCCAGAAGTCACTGCTCAATATAAGTATACGAGAGCCAGAACGAGACTCTCATAGACTTACTTTGAGAGCTCGTGACCATTACCTCTGACTTCTGATCAAATGTTGTGGTCACAAAATGAAAGCACAGGACAGGCGCGGCGCCGGGAACATCTGAAAACAGCGACTGGTAAGTATAATACTAAGGGCAGGGAAATTAGATTGGTGGCACCACTCCACCACTCCAGCACTGCAATAAAAGTAAATACTAGGGTATTGCTATAAATCTTTATGGTATATGCAAACCATGTTCCTTGAACCAGCTCCAAATCTAAGGTTGCAGTAGCTACTGAGCTAAGGTTAGAAATCTTCATTCCCTTTCAGTGCTACTATGCCATCATGTTTTTTAAAAATACATTTAAAAAATATTTGTACATTTATGTGTTTTATTTTGTAAAAAAAATATTGCTAAAGGATCCCGCAATTCAGGATTTGAAAATAATCTTAGTTTTGGTTGAAGATGGCTTTTAGGTTACGCAATGTAATGCTTTTCACATACTCAGATGATGACTATCAGACTGTTATTATGAGAAATGTAGTGTGAGATCAAATGAAGTCTATAAACCTATTGACCCAGTGCCCTCCGAGACTTTTTCCAGAAAAAGGAAATTAAAATGCACAGCAATGAATATCCAGCAAGCAATGCATCACAGGAAGGGAATGAGCTGGCATGAGCATTGCTATCCCTGCATTAAAATATCTTTTAGGTTTAATTAAATAGAACATGCTGGAAAAGCATTAACTCCTTATGCCAGGCAGGTGGTAGCTAGCTGCTTTTTCCATACAGGATGCACGGAGGACAATTTCATTGTCAAGAGTAGTATGTTGTATTCACTGCATTTTTCTAAAGTACGAACGGCTAATTAAATTATTTATTCCTCATCGACAAGTACAAAGTGCACTTTCATGATAAAGGGGATATCTGCTTCCATTAAATTTTGATTGTTATTGAAAAGAAAAAGTATACTTTTTGCCATGCAGTCCCTTAGGATCTTTTTTCCATCCCTCTGGTTGGGGTTAGTGTGTCACTGCATCTCTTCTTGATATTGTGTAATAATATTTATAACCTGTCATTTTATTACATTACACTATGACACAGATATTTGTGTTGCGATGTAATGTAATAAAATTAAAGGTTATAAATATTATTACATAATATCAAGAATAAGGCATGTTTTGTTGTTTCACATTTTATTTTTGGTTCAGGAATAGTACAAAGGCCTGGCTTCCTCAGACATGCATGGTAGATATGAAAAATTCCTATTCCTGTAAGGGTAAGGAGCGGGTTATCTGTTATTACATGGGGTAGGAGAGGAGGCTTGCTATCAAAGGAGCTGCTTTTGCACAACTGTAAGCGCATGTTGATTGTGTCTAATCTTTTTGGGAGTTTGAAAATGGACAGTTACCTGTAAAGGCCATAAGGCTGTGGTTCACCGGTGGCCATAATCAAAGAACGAACAAATGGGAGAGGGAAGCTTCCCACCTTTGGTCTGTAAGGGCAACCAAGCTGGTAATGGTGGGGCCAGGTTGTGGTAAACCGGAGCAACCAAACCTAAAAGTTCTCAATCCAGACATGATTTGCACTTATACTTCAAAAGCTGTCCTGTAGCTAAGATGTTCTTTTTGTGGTGACCACATTTGCGATCCTGTTGTGTGTATTAAAAAGACATCTGTTTAAGTGCCTTGTGTATGAGGGATTTTAAATAAAAAAAGGGTTGCTCCATTTAGCTCACCTCTTGTGCCCTATTACTGACCACAAGGAACCGCCAGAGCCATATGCCTCAAATTTGGTCCAACATCACACTCTGTGCCCCATTAACCCCTTAACGACTGACGTAACGCATTTTCACAGCGGCAGTTAAGGGTACTTATTCCTCAGTGCCGTGAAACCCAAGGGAGGTTCCTCAGCCTGGGCCAGTGT
The DNA here is from genome assembly GCF_046119375.1 of Phyllobates terribilis. Lineage (NCBI taxonomy): Eukaryota > Metazoa > Chordata > Amphibia > Anura > Dendrobatidae > Phyllobates > Phyllobates terribilis. The sequence goes on from NW_027362762.1 coordinate 506,621,928, forward strand.
AGCGCTGCTCCTGGCCTCAGAGTCGCTTCCCTCTGGTGAGGGCTCTTGGCTCCAGTGCAGTTCTCCTAGGCGCGAAGCTTCCAGGACCTGCGGTGATGCACTTCCGGTGATGCATTTCTGGTACACGCGGGGAGCGAACGCTTTTTGAAAATGTAAAGGCACAGTTGGCGTGCGTTCCAGATGGAATGCATGAAGCAGAGAAGACTGCAGGAACAGGTAGTATAAAAAGCTTGCCTGTATCCTGTTTATCTGCTCTGCTGGTGACTGTAAGGAGGGAGGACTCTGGTAAAACTGAGACCCCATCTGAGCCTTTCATGGGGCACGTGAGCAGGAAAAAACCTATATAGCAGGGTTTTTTCCGGGGGATGCTGGCTATAGTCTCCCCCATAAATTAAATAATATTTCCACCAAATCCCTCTGTGTCATAGGACAATGTTCCCACTAATCCACCAACAACAGTTAAAAAGGATAATGAAAAGGATACGGGGAAGCCTAAGAGATGTGCCAAATGTAATACCAAGATACCCCCAACCTATGGAAAATACTTGTGTGAGAGTTGTACTTCCAGGATTGTTTGGGAGGAACAGCCGTCCATCCTAGCAGACATGAGAGGCATGATCAGGGAAGAGGTTCAGGCTTCCATTTCTGGCCTAGTTTCATCCCAGGCAGTCGAATCCGGGCCTCGAGCAAAAAGGCAGTGGTAGAAGATGAAACCTATTTCAGAGGGCGAACCACAATCCTATGGTTCTGAGGATGACGAGGATGATGACGCAGTTTCCAACCCGCCAGAAGAGGGAAAAGGATACTTGTTTTCATCAGAAAATACGGATGAACTTTTGAAGTCCATCAGAAACACAATGCAGGTATAAGAGACTCCAAAATCCCATTCAATACAGGATGAGATGTTTGGAGGTCTCAGGTCACAACGAAACAGAGTTTTCCCGGTTAATAAACATATCCGGGCCATGAGCATGGAGGAATGGGAAGACGCTGAAAAAAGACTAGTCATTCCAAGGGACATTAGACTCCACCTACGGTTTGACCCAGAGGACATTAAAACATGGGAGGAGATTCCCAAGATCGATATCCCAGTAGCTAAAATAGCTAAGAAGTCTTTGATTCCATTTGAAGACTCTTCTAGTCTTTAGGATCCGATGGACAAGAAGGCAGATGGCCTTTTAAAAAAGGACCTGGGAGACTTCAGCAGCAATGATTAAAGCTAATATTGTGGCTACATCTGTTGCCAGGTCCATGTTCATGTGGGTCGACGATCTTGAAGAACAATTAAGATCTAAGACTCCTAGGGATACTATACTAAAATCATTTCCCTTACTGAAATTGGTGACATGGTTCATGGCTGATGCTTCAGCAGTATCCGTCAGATTTGCAGGCAGGAATAGTGCGTTATCAAACGCAACTAGACAAGCCATGTGGTTAAAGACATGGTTGGGTCATAGTCAGTCAAAGAACAAGCTTTGTTCAATCCCCTTCTCAGGAGTTAGAGTGTTTGGGCCTGTTCTGGATGATATTCTGGAAAATGCGTCAGACAAAAAGAATGTGTTTCCTGAGGAGAAATGGAGCAAATATCAATCCTTTCGTAGAACCCGTCCCTTCTCGTCGTCGTCCTATCAGCAAGAGTATAAAGGGAAAGGGAAGGTTGGTAAGTGGACTTATCCCAAAGGAGGTAGGGATAGAGGAACTCCCTGTGGCTCCGGTTCTGGGAAACAATGACACCATGCATGTAGGGGGCGACTGTGTCGGTTCATTTCAGGCTGGCAGGTCATAACTCAAAATCTGTGGGTGTTAAATACCCTGAGTTCAGGGTACAGGATAGAGTTTTGACAGCTCCCACCCAAAATATTCGTTCTAACCGAATCCCAACCTACAGTAAAAATTTCCCCGTGTGGTCAGAGGTTCAGAACCTTCGGCAAATAGGAGCAATAGTAGCGGTTCCCCAGAATGAATGGTTTCAAGGTCACTACTCGAGACTGTTTTCCATAAAAAAGCCATCAGGAGAAACACAGGTAATTATAAATCTGAAACCATTAAATCATTGAGTTACATACAAGCGTTTCAAGATGGAAACTATGAAGTCAACCATCCCTTTAATAGACAAGGAAGCAGTGATGGCACACTGGATCTAAAAAAGGCATACTATCAACAGTATCAAAAATACCTTTGCTTCGCTATCAAATCCAGCAGTCAAGTTCATCACTTCCAGCTCTGTTGCCTACCCTAGGCCTAGCCTCTGCACCCTGGATCTTTTTATCATGTTAGTGGCAGAAATTGTAGCCTACCTAAGGAAAACAGGAGTCATCGTGGTCCCCTACCTAGATGATTTTTTACTTGTAGCCAGTTCTCAGCTAGAGCTGCAAAAACACACAGATTTTACAGTGTCCACTCTCAAAAATCTAGGTTGGTTGATAAATTAGGAAAAGTCAGACCTAAACCTGAGAACCAGGAAGGTCTTCTTGGGGGTCACCTTAGACTCCTGTCTAAGAACCTCGTTTCTACCCACGATAAAACAGGAAACGTTAATAAACAAAGTTCTCCAGTTCTTGAAGAGTCGTTGCTCGATCAGGTCAGCAATGAAAATCCTCGGATTGATGATGGCTTGCATTCCTTGTGTGAGGTGAAGTCAATTTTATTCAAGGGAGTTGCAAAAAGCAATCCAGTCTTTTTGGTACAAAAAGCAACTGTCCCTAAACAAGTTAATGCCCCTGTCCTGGGTAACAAAAGAGAGTCTGGGGTGGTGGACAGTCCCAGAAAATGTTCAACTAGGGATAGACTGGGTGTAACATACCTGGTGGCGTCCTTGCATAGTGGTCCATCTCCCACTGTGCAAGAGCGCGCACTTGATCTCCAATCCAGAATGTCTCTCTGGCTTCCCTCCATGCTGTCTGTTTGCTTCTGTTTCTGCTGCTTAAGGGCAGCGCCCGATCACTTCCTGCTTTTTGTACCTGCTGCAGGCACACCCCTTGTGCGTCCTCAGCCTATTGCTGTCTGTCATCTGGTATTTAAACCAGCTGCTCCAATTAAGCAATGCCTGAGCATTGTGTTTCATTCAGTGTGCTCTTTGACTCTGAATGTGCCAGGTCCCCTTCTGTGTTTGCTTGCCTACCCTTCCTGGAGGCTGTATTTCCAGGCCTGTCTGAACACGCTCCTTGCCTGTTCGTTCCGCCTTCTAGACCCGCTCCTGTATCTTGCTACTGTGTCTGTTCTTGTCTGTATACTCTTCTAGCCTGTTTCCTGTGTTTCTCTATGTCCGTACCTTTCCTTTTTCTGCAGAGTCTGAACTCGTACCTAACTCCTACTCGTTGTCGCTGTACTTCTGCTTGTGAGTTTGTCCCCCCTGCTCTGCCTTGCTCACCCCTCCGGCGGTTCTAGCCTGCTCTGCCTTTGCTCATCGCTCCGGCGGTTCTAGCCTGCTCTGCCTTTGCTCACCGCTCCGGCGGTTCTAGCCTGCTCTGCCTTTACTCACCGCTCCGGCGGTTCTAGCCTGCTCTGCCTTTGCTCACTGCTCCGGCGGTTCTAGGCTGCTCTTCCTTTGCTCACCGCTCCGGCAGTCTTGCTCCGCTCTGACCCTTTGCTCACTGCTCCGGCAGTCTTGCTCCGCTCTGACCCTTTGCTCACTGCTCCGGCAGTCTTGCTCCGCTCTGACCCTTTGCTCACTGCTCCTGCAGTCTTGCTCCGCTCTGACCTTTTGCTCACTGCTCCGGCAGTCTTGCTCCGCTCTGACCCTTTGCTCACTGCTCTGGCAGTCTTGCTCCGCTCTGACCCTTTGCTCACTGCTCCGGCAGTCTCGCTCTGCTCTGACTACTCTTGCTCACCGCTCCAGGCGGCCTCGTCCTGCTCTACTCTGGCTCACCACTCCAGGCGGCCTCGTCCTGCTCTACTCTTGCTCACCGCTCCAGGCGGCCTTGTCCTGCTCTACTCTCGCTCACCGCTCCAGGCGGCCTCGTCCTGCTCTACTCTCGCTCACCGCTCTAGGCGGTCTCGTCTTGCCCTGCTCTCGCTCACCACTCTGGGCGGCCTTACTCTGCTGTGTTTGTCCGCCACATCTGTGGTTCTGTTCCTGAGTCCCAGTGTGTACTGGGTCCTATCCCGCCTGTGTTCCTACCTGCTAGTGCCTCCCTGTCTGCACTCTAGCCGTGCTTGCCTGTACCCCCCTGCCTGCATACCCGCCTGCCTGCATACCAGTCGTGCCTGCCTATACCCACCAGTCTGTGTGCCAGCCTAACCTGTCTGTTCCTGTATTCCCCTGTGTGGGTCAACAGCCGTGTCCGGGGTCTGTCCTGGAGTAGCACCTGGTCCCTCTGCTCGGTTCCTCCTTGGTGCACTGGCGTCGTATGCCGTCGTGCGACCCTGGTCGGATCGGGTGAATACCTAGTTACGCCCCTCCAGGCATTCACTCTCTGGCACGGTCCAGTGGAATCACACGCGCACGCCGCTCAGCCCGGGCGTGTGCATTACACTGGGTTCCCTTTCCTGTTGTAGTCGTCATGACCGACGCAAGTCAGTCAGGCTGGGGTGGCCTCTAGAGGTTCAGACTATGTCATCAAATTAGCAGGAACTTCGCGATGTGTGGGAAGTTTTTCGGCACAACAGTCACCTAGTGCAGAACAAAGACATAAAAATATTTTCGGACAATACGACAACGGAGTCCTTTCTGCATCATGAAGGGGGCCCGAGGCACACAATACTTCAGGGTCTGGCATCAAAAATATTTTTTTGGATGGAAAAGCGGTCCCTATCAGTCTCGGCAGTCCATTTAAAAGGGGATCACAATCAGGTAGCAAATTTTCTGAGCAGCCAGGAAGTTCTACCTTCAGAATGGGAACTAAATGGGGAGGTTTTCCACACTTTGTGTCGCTGGTGGGATGTCCCACAAATAGACCTGTTTGCAACGAGGAAAAATGCAAAGGCCAAAAAATTCTACTCTCTAGATCACCGGGACAACCCGATGGGAATCGATGCATTATCCCAGACATGGCCAGAAAGTCTTTCTTATGCCTTCCCTCCCTTACCATTGATTCCGAGTGTCAAAGGAAAAATACAGGTGGATCAGATAAAGATAATTCTGATAGTTCCCTTTTGGCCAAGAAAGAGTTGGTTTCCCCTTTTGTTCAGGCTGGCCTTAGAGGATCCAATAATACTTCCCTTAAGGAAGGATCTTCTTCTCCAAGAGCCGGTCTTATACTAGAACGTGGACAGACTACATCTCTCGGCCTGGATCCTGAGAGGCAGATCCTGAAATCCCGAGGGCTGTCAGATCAGGTTATAACTACGTTACAAGCGAGTCAAAAACCAGTCACCTCAGCTATTTATAAAAAAATCTGGAAGCGGTTCTGTTCAGAGAGTTGGAGTTCTAGAGTGGACATAACAAGTCCTAATATCCCAAAAGTCTTTGATTTTTTACAGGTGGGGTTTAACAAAGGCCTGAGACCAAGCACTCTAAGAGTTCAGATCTCGGCATTAAGTGCATTTTTTGACACCTTTCTACCCTCACATCCATGAACAGCTAGGTTTGCAAAGGCAGTTCAGAGACTAAGGCCCTGGGTAAAAAGTAGTGTTGAGCCACCCCCGTAGTGTTCGGGTTCGGTTCGGTTCGTCGAACACCGGGATGTTCGAGGAACTGTTCGTCGAACTGTTCGTCGAACACCTTAGAACACCGTCGAACACCGTTAAAACCAATGGCAGGCAAACAAAAACACATAGAAACACATAGAAAACACCTGCAAAGGTGTCCAAAAGCTGACAAACTGCTCAGAAGACACTCTCTTTAAAAAAGCCGGCCGGCAAATTCAGCAGCGGCATACACCGGTACCCGACAATTTAGACAAGAAGGAATACAGCATCACACATAGATTAGATAGATAGAAACATGTCAGTCACACATATAAGAAGCACAGTGACAGTGTTGGTTACTGCACTTGTCATTTAGTGTAAAGGATTTATTAAAAAAAATATTAGTGTTTTCATGCACCGTCTCTTTAAAAACGCCGGCCGGCAATTCAGCATCTGTACCCGACAATTTAGAACAGAAAGAATAGAGCTTCACACATAGATTAGATAGATAGAAACATGTCAGTCACATATATAATAAGTACAGTGATAGTGTTGCTTACTGTACTTGTCATTTAGTGTAAAGGATTTATTTAAAAAAATAATAGTGTTTTCATGCACTGTCTCTTTAAAAAAGCCGGCCGGCAATTCAGCAGCGGTACCCGACAATTTAGAACAGAAAGATAGAGCATCACACATAGATTAGATAGATAGAAACATGTCAGTCACATATATATGAAGTACAGTGATAGTGTTGGTTACTGTACTTGTCATTTAGTATTAAAATAAAGGATTTATTATTAAAAAAATTGGCGTGGGGTTCCCCTTAATTTTAGGCTCTAGCGGAGGTTAAGCAGACGGCTGGGGCAGATGTTTGAAGCCTGGGAAGGGGGTAATACCCACGGAGCTTCCCAGGCTACTAATATCAGCCCCCAGCTGAATACATAGCCTTTACTAGCTATTAAAATGGGGGACCCCCCAAAAAAATGACGTGGGGTCCCCCCTAATTTAATAGCTAGCAAAGGCTAGGCAGACAGCTGGGGGCTGATATTAATAGCCCAGGAAGGGAGCCATGAATATTGGCCCCCTCCCAGGCTAGAAACACCAGCCGTCAGCCGCCCCAGAAATGGCGCATTCATAGGATGCGCCAATTCTGGCACTTAGCCTCGCTCTTCCACGCTGCCCTGGTGCGGTGGCAGGGGGTAATAGGGTTGGGGTTGATGTCAGCTTATAATGCCAGCTGACATCAAGCCCAGGTTAGTAATGGAGAGGCGTCTATAAGACACCCCCATTACTAACCCCATAGTCAAAGTTAAAAAAAACACAAACACCCAGAATAAAGTCCTTTAATTGAAATAAAGACACAATCCTTTATTGTTCTAAATTAAACCATACTTACCATCACGCCCATTCCAGCTGAAGCCAACGATCTCCTGCAATAAAAGAAAAATAATAAAGCAACCTCATCCTTACCTTTCCATGGTTCCCACGACAGCTTCAGCTCTGCTACATCGAGATGACAGGCTGGACCGCAGCAGAACGCTGCCATCCAGCCTGTCATCCCGCAGACACTGAGAAGCGCAGGCTTGCTTGCGCTGCTCAGCGTCTCTCTGTGACGACATACAGATGAGCCGAGTTCATGTCCAATGAACTCGGCTCACCTCATGCACGTCACTGACAGCGTGGGAAAATTCTCACGCTGAAGCGCTGATTGCAGGAGAATTTTCCCACGCTGTCAGTGACGTGCAGGAGGTGAGCTGAGTTCATTGGACATGAGCTCACCTCATGCACATCACTGACAGCGTGGGAGAATTCTCCTGCACTCAGCACTTCAGCGTGAGAATTTTCCCACGCTGTCAGTGACGTGCATGAGGTGAGCCGAGTTCATTGGACATGAACTCGGCTCATCTGGATGTCGTCACAGAGAGACGCTGAGCAGCGCAAGCAAGCCTGCGCTTCTCAGTGTCTGCGGGATGAGAGGCTGGATGGCAGCGTTCTGCTGCGGTCCAGCCTGTCATCTCGATGTAGCAGAGCTGAAGCTGTCGTGGGAACCATGGAAAGGTAAGGATGAGGTTGCTTTATTATTTTTCTTTTATTGCAGGAGATTGTTGGCTTCAGCTGGAATGGGCGTGACGGTAAGTATGGTTTAATTTAGAACAATAAAGGATTGTGTCTTTATTTCAATTAAAGGACTTTATTCTGGGTGTTTGTGTTTTTTTTAACTTTGACTATGGGGTTAGTAATGGGGGTGTCTTATAGACGCCTCTCCATTACTAACCTGGGCTTGATGTCAGCTGGCATTATAAGCTGACATTAACCCCAACCCTATTACCCCCTGCCACCGCACCAGGGCAGCGTGGAAGAGCGAGGCTAAGTGCCAGAATTGGCGCATCCTATGAATGCGCCATTTCTGGGGCGGCTGACGGCTGGTGTTTCTAGCCTGGGAGGGGGCCAATATTCATGGCTCCCTTCCTGGACTATTAATATCAGCCCCCAGCTGTCTGCCTAGCCTTTGCTAGCTATTAAATTAGGGGGGACCCCACGTCATTTTTTTGGGGGGGTCCCCCATTTTAATAGCTAGTAAAGGCTATGTATTCAGCTGGGGGCTGATATTAGTAGCCTGGGAAGCTCCGTGGGTATTACCCCCTTCCCAGGCTTCAAACATCTGCCCCAGCCGTCTGCTTAACCTCCGCTAGAGCCTAAAATTAAGTTGAACCCCACGCCAATTTTTTTAATAATAAATCCTTTATTTTAATACTAAATGACAAGTACAGTAACCAACAATATCACTGTACTTCATATATATGTGACTGACATGTTTCTATCTATCTAATCTATGTGTGAAGCTCTATTCTGTCTGTTATAAATTGTCGGGTACCGCTGCTGAATTGCCGGCCGGCTTTTTTAAAGAGACGGTGCATGAAAACACTATTATTTTTTTTGATAAATCCTTTACGCTAAATGACAAGTACAGTAAGCAACACTGTCACTGTACTTCGTATATATGTGGCTGACATGTTTCTATCTATCTAATCTATGTGTGAAGCTCTATTCTGTCTGTTATAAATTGTCGGGTACCGCTGCTGAATTGCCGGCCGGCTTTTTTAAAGAGACGGTGCATGAAAACACTATTATTTTTTTTGATAAATCCTTTACGCTAAATGACAAGTACAGTAAGCAACACTGTCACTGTACTTCATATATATGTGGCTGACATGTTTATATCTATCTAATCTATGTGTGAAGCTCTATTCTTTCGGTTCTAAATTGTCGGGTACCGGTGTATGCCGCTGCTGAATTGCCGGCTTTTCATGTTTCACTGTTGGCACTGTTCCCATCGATTTGGGCAATCACTGTAATGCCACAACCACCATGGCTGTGGCATTACAGTGAGTGGCAGACAATCCCTGCATGATTGGTGCTCTAAATAGCGCCAGACATGCAGGACACGCTTTTGGTGCACGAACAGTTATCGAACATAACCTCGAACAGCCGAATTTTTTGCAAATCGTTCGGGTTCGTCGAACAACTCGAACACCGCCCAAAACAGCTCGAATTTGAGATTGGCGAACAGTTCTAGTCGAACACCGCTCATCTCTAGTAAAAAGATCGGTTCCACCTTGGGTTCTTAATTTGGTGCTTAATGCCCTATGCCCTATGCAAGCAACCATATGAGCCAGCCAAAGAAATAAATATCAGTAAGCTTACCCTTAAGAAAGCCTTTCTAGTTGCTATCACCACGGTTAAGAGGGTGGCGGAACTACAGGCATTATTCATAGAAGATCCATACCTGCAGGTTTATGACGATAGAATCCTACTGAGGTTAAAGCTAGGTTTTCTACCTAAGGTAGTCTCTACAAAAAAATATCAATCAAGAGATTGTTTTACCATCATTTTGCCCATTCCCAAAAAATTCAAAAGAGCAGTTCTTCCATTTCTTAGATGTGAGACAGTCGGTCATTAATTATCTTGAGGCCACTCGTGATTGAAGAATAGATCAGAACCTGTTCATCCAGTATGCCGGTAAAAACAGGGGGAAAGGAGCACCAAGAAGACCATTGTCAGGTGGATTAGATCCACAATAGGTCTCACTTATTCAGCAGAGGGGAAGAGTTCCCCGGATAGTTTAAAAGCCCTTTCTACCTGTTCAGTTTCTATGTCTTGGGCAGAGAGAGGTGGAGCCTCTTTAGAGCAGATATGCACTCAGAGTACTTTTTCTAGGCACTATAAATTAGATGTCCTGGCAGGGCAGGGAGTAGCTTTCGGCAGGAAGGTTCTCCATGCAGTAGTCCCACCCTATGGGAAATACTTTGGTATTCTCCATGGTGCTATCAGGGGGACGTCCTGGAAAGCGGTAATTAGACTTACCGGTAATTGTGTTTCCAGGAGTCCATCCTGACAGCACAGTTAGTTTCCCTCTGTCATTGATGTGTATGCATTGTGAATTAACATATATATATATAAAGGTTAATAAATGTGTTGCATCCTTCCTGGTGTGGTACTTAGAAAAAACACTGGAGGGTGGAAGGGGGGAGGGCTTTTAATCTCTTGTGTTTCGAGTCCCTGGAAGGATTAGGAGGACATCTTCCATGGTGCTGTCAGGATGTACTCCAGGAAACACAATTACCAGTAAGTCTAATTACCGTTTCCAGTCCCCGATCACGTGATCACCGTTATTCAGTGAATAACGGTGATCACGAGAAAAAAAAGGGTGTCAGTGGTTGCAATGATTCCTCTCTCCCCTGACATGATATACATGTCAGAGGAGAGAGGAATGAAGCCCCTGAGCCCACCCGGTACCTGTACGGTCCCCAGATCTCACCCTGATTATCCCTCGGCATTTTCCTGTAACAAATAATGGTGGGCGCATGCACAGTGCGTCCGCAGAGATCTGCCGACCAGTGCCCGGCAACAATAGAGAATTTTCTCTATTAGTTCTTTTTGATCACAGTGTTCAAAAAAAATAAATAAATAAATAAAAAACTCCTTTGTTCCCCCCTTGGGCAGATAAAAATTATAAAATAAAATAAATATTTTTTTCCCATTCCTAGCAGTTAGGGTTAGGGTTGTGTTAGGATTAGGGGAAGGGTTAGGGTTAAGGTATGTGCACACAATCAGGAGCCACTGTGGGTTTGATGCTGCGTGTTTATGCAGCATCAAACCGGCAGCAGCCAGCTGTTAAAGCATAGTGGATGGGATTTGAAGAAATCTCATGTCCACTATGCATCTCCGTGCACCTGCGGATCTCCCGCGTAAACTGACATGCGGCGCGTCTTTCCAGACTGCAGCATGTCAATTCCTCTTGCGGGTCTGCATGCAGGCTTTCCCCATAGACCTAACCTCTATGAGGAAAGCCCGCAGGTGAAAAAAAATAAAAAATGGCGCCACTCATTTGCATATTGAGCGGAAGCTGGCGGTGGCCCCGCAGTGTCAGGGCTGCAGGAGGCTCCGGACAGTGTGCACATACCCATAGGGTTAGCGTTTTATTTGGGTTGTGTTAGGGTTAGGATTAGGGTATAGGTTGTGTTGGGTTAATGTTAGAATTAGGGTTGTGCTAGGGTTAGGATTAGGTTTATGATTAGGGTAAGGGGTAGGGTTGTGTTAGGGTTAGGATTAGGGTTAGGATTAGGGTTAGGATTAGGGTAAGGGTTAGGGTTGTGTTAGGGTTAGAATTAGGGTTAGGATTATGGTTAGGGTTAGGGTTGTGTTAGGGTTAGGATTAGGGTTAGGGTTGTGTTAGGGTTAGGATTAGGCTTAGAGTTGTGCTAGGGTTAGGGCCGTGTTAGGGTTTGGATTAGGGTTGGGGTTAGGATTAGGGTTAGGGTTGTGTTAGGGTTAGGGTTGCAGTCAAGACTAATGACAACATATTCAATATGATGACCTAATGTTATAAAATTCTGAGTCGTGCCTCTGGGTTCAAAATGTTCCCTATACCCATTAATAAAATCCTTGAGGGGTCTAGTTTCCAACATGGGGTCACTGTTTAGGCACATCAGGGGCTCTCCAAACGCAACATGGCGTCCAGTCTCGATTCCAGCCAATTTTGCGTTCAAAAAGTCAAACAGTGCTCCTTCTGAACTCTGCTGTGCGCCCAAACAGTGTTTTTTACCCAAACATGGGGTATCAGCGTATTCAGGAGATATTGGACAACAAATGGTATGATGCAATTTCACCTGTTACTCTTATGAAAATGCAAAATTGGGGCCTGAAAAACATTTCTGTGGGAGAAATGTGAAAATTTTATTTTTACGACTCAATGGTATAAACTTTTGTGAAGCACCTGGAGGTTCAAGGTTCACCACACATCTAGATAAGTTCCCTGAGGGGTCAAGTTTCCAAAATGGTGTCAATTGTGAGGGATTTCCACTGTTTAGGCACATCAAGGGCTCTCCAAACAGTGTCCACTAATTATTCAAGCAAATTTTACATTTAAAAAGTCAAATGGCACTCCTTCCCTTCCAAGACCTGCCGTGAGCCCAAACAGTGGTTTTCCCCCACATATGGGGTATCAGCGTGATCAGGAGAAATTGCACAACAAATGAGGGTCCATTTTCTCCTGTTACCCTTACAAAAATAAAAAAATTTGGGTTTAAAGTAACATTTATGTGAAAAGAATTAAATGTTCATTTTTTTCTTCCACATTCCAAAAATTCCTGTGAAGCACCTGAAGGGTTAACAAACTTCTTGAATGTGGTTTTGAGCACCTTGAGGGGTGCAGTTTTTTAGAATGGTGTCACTTTTGGGGATTTTCTGTCATAAAGGCCCCTCAAAGTCACTTCAAATGAGATGTGGTCCCTAAAAAAAATGGTTTTGTAAATTTTGTTGGAAAAATGAGAAATCGCTGGTCAACTTTTAACCCTAATAACTTCCTAAAAAAAAAAATTGGTTCAAAAATTGTGCTGATGTAAAGTAGACATGTGAGAAATGTCATTTATTAACTATTTTGTGTGACATATCTCTCTGATTTAAGGGCATAAGAATTAAAATTTTGAAAATTGCTAAATATTCAAAATGTTCGCCAAATTTAAATTTTTTTCACAAATCATGTCAAAGTCATGTCAAACTTTTTTTACCACTACCATGAAGTACAATATGTCACGAAAAAACAATTTCATCATCAGTGGTTGAAGCGTTCAAGAGTTATTACCTCATAAATTGACAGTGGTCAAAATTGTAAAATTTGGCCTGGTCATTAAGTACATAATTGGCTCCGTCCTATCCTTAAGGGGTTAAAAATAAAACAATAACAAAATAAAAAATACACATATTTGGTATTACTGCCTTCAGAAATGTCGAATTTATCAAAATATAAAAACACTTAATCCGATTGGTAAAAGGCGTAACAAGAGGCAAAATCAAAATGCCAGAATTATGTTTTTTTAGCCGCCGTAACATAGCCAAAAAATGCAATAAGGGGAGATCAAAACACTGTATCTACCCCAAAATAGTATCAAGAAAAACGTCAGCTCAAGCAACAAAAAGTAAGCCCTCACCCAGCCCCAGATCCTGGAAAAAGAAAACGCTACGGGTCTCAAAATATGGCGACAAAACCAAAAAAAACATTTTCTCAAAAATTTTGGAATTTTTGTCACCACTTAATAAAGAACCCATACATTTTTGGTATCTGCATACTCGTACTGACCTGGGGAATCATATTGCCAAGTCAGTTTTTCCCACAAAAAACAAGCCTTCATCCGGCTATATTGACGGAAAAATAGAAAAGTTATGGCTCTTGGAAGAAGGGAAGGAAAACACGAATCACAAGGTCATGAAAGTGTTAAAGCATTTGTATTAATAAAGTTATCACCTACTCTGTGAATAGGTAGCGATTTGCATTAATGAGATATTTCTTCAAGTTTTTGGACAAAACACTACTAGATCAGATGTGTAAAAGTTCTACACACAGTGTTTTGTGGTCAGTTGCATTTTTTCAGAAAAAGTTTGCTTTGTGAAGTTAATCTTCATAGGCTTCAGTTATCAGGAAAAAAAATCCACCAATTATGTATATAAAAGCACCCTAAAAACTTGAATTAAACTAAACTAAAATTGAATGTGAAGGACTTTTACGAGATGTATAAATTCATAACATAGCAAGATATATATTTGCTGACCACCAAAAAAAGTGTTTTCTGTTTTTTGTTAAATGGAATCTCTCAGCAGGATCAACCCTCTTAAAGTGGTTTTCCCACAAAAAAAAGTTAATTTTAAAAATTGTTTGTGTCTGACCATGTACATACCACATCTCCTGGGCAGGGGAGGATGCAAAAGACAATACAGACATTACAGCAGGGGGTCACAGAGGATTTATTTTGTGAGGTAAAACATTTCACTGCCTGTTTTTAAACAATATTTTACCTCATAAAATGAATCCTCTGTGATCCCCCGTGTAATGTTTGTCTTGTCTTTTGCTTCCTCCCCTGCCCAGGAGCTATGGTACGTTCCGTACACGGTAAGACACGAGACGACTTTTAAAATGAACTCTTGTTCGTGGGAAAACCCCTTTCAGCCATAATGAGCATGTAGGTCATAGAAAGTTGAATAAAAAGATACCTTGATATCCGTGATCCAATGTCTTATTCCAGAGAAATCCACATATTTCCTAATATGTAAATGATTTGTTAAGATCTATGAGCCGGACAGTGATCTGCATGAGAATCTGCCTCCAGACCATATTTTAAATAAAAGGGGGTGTTACCAGTGTGAGACATGTAGTAAATGATAGTCTGCTCTCCTGATCTACTAGTCTCACACTCGTAACAATCCCTTTCATTTAAAATATGATCTGGGGGTAGGCTCTCTGGAAAAGCTATGTCCGGCCCATAGATCAGAACAGCTCATTTACATATTAAGATAAATGTGGATTTCATTGGAATAAGACACAGATCACAGGTACCGAGGTATCATTTTATTCAGTTTCCTATGACCAATATGTCCATATAGACGGCTTAAGAGGTTAGTTCCCCCCAATCAGTTGCATGCCGCCTATGGCGGCAGGCCACGCCACTGCTATGGGGTCTGTGACCAGAGGGGGGCCCATGAGCCAGGAGGGCCCAAAGCAACATGGGAACCGGGAGGATAGGTGAGTATTGGTGGGAGAGAGGTTGCAGCGACAGTGGAGCGGGCACACGCGGAATCAGCTGCTGCAGCTACCGTGTGTGCCTGCTGCTAAAGGGACATGAATATTCCCTCTTCTCAACTCCCATGGGTGTGGAGAAGAGGGAATATTCATTCTCTTAAGTAGCGGGCACAGACGAGCGCTGAGCCGCGGCTCCTGCTGTCAGTGCCTGCTGCAAAACAGAAAGCATATTCACGCTTCTCCATGCCCATAGTCCCGGCGTGGAGAGGAGTGAATGTGCAGGCAGCAGCAGCAGCTCACCTCGGCTTCTGAGAGTGCACGCCGCTCAGATGCTGACATGAGCTGCAGCAGACAGGAAGCAGCGCTGGAGCAGAGGAAGGAAGGTGAGTATTAGTGTTTATTATTTTAAGTGTGCAGTGATTTGGTCCAAACATACCAGGATTGGGGGATTGAGGAGGCCCACACATACCAGGATTGAGGGATTGAGGAGGCACACACATACCGGGATTGGGGGATTGAGGAGGCACACACATACCAGGATTGGGGGATTGAAGAGGTCCACACATACCAGGATTGGGGGATTGAAGAGGCCACACATATCAGGATTTGGGGATTGAGGAGGCCACACATACAAGGATTGGGGGATTGAGGAGGCCCACACATACCAGTATTGGGGGATTGAGGAGGCCCACACATACCAGGATTGGGGGATTGAGGAGGCCACACATACCAGGATTAGGGGATTTATGAGTCCCACTCATACCAGGATTGGGGGATTGAGAAGGCCCATGCATACCTGGATTGGGATATTGAGGTGGCCCAAGCATACAAGGATTGGGGGATTGAGGAGGCCACTCATACCAGGATTGGAGCATTGAGGAGGCCACACATACCAGGATGGGGGGATTGAGGAGGCCACACATACCAGGATTGGGAGATTGAGGAGGCCACACATACCAGGATTGGGGGATTGGGGAGGCCAAACATACCAGGATTGGGGGATTGAGGTGGCCACACATACCAGGATTGGGGGATTGAGGAAGCCACACATACCAGGATTAGGGGATTGAGGAGGCCACACATACCAAGATTGGGGGATTGAGGAGGCCCACACATACCATGATTGGAAGATTTAGGAGGCCACACATACCAGGATTGGGGGATTGAGGAGACCACATATACCAGGATTGGGAAATTGAGGAGGCCACACATAACAGGATTGGGGGATTGAGGAGGCCACACATACCAGGATTGGGGGATTGAGGAGGCCCACACATACCAGGATTGAGGGATTGAGGAGGCCACACATACCAGGATGGGGAAATTTACCAGTAGCTGCTGCATTTCCCACCCTAGGCTTATGCTCAAGTTAATACATTTTCCCCTTTTTTTGTGGTAAAATTAGGGGCCTCAGCTTATACTCGGGTCAGCTTATTTCAAATATACAGTATTTTAAAATCAGTGAGTACGTGGTGCCCATAATACTGCAGGACTGTGGGGTGCATTATACTATATGGAGGCTGCATTTTACCCTATGGGGTGTGTAATATACTGTATGGAGGACTATGGGGAGTGCATTATATTCTATGGAGGACCATGGGAAGTTCATTATACTATATGGAGGATTATGGGGGGCGTATTATACCATAAGGAAGGCTATGTGGAGCCATTATAATATTTTGAGGGCTATGTGGGGGGCCATTATACTGTATGAAAGCAATTATACAGTGTGAAAGGTTGTGTGGGGTCCATTGTACTGTTTGGAGGGCTAGTGCGGGCCATTATACTGTATGTAGGCCCATCATACTTTTTGGAGGGCTAGTGCGGGCCATTATACTGTATGTAGGCCCATTATACAGCATGGAGAGCTGTGTGGGGGTCACAGTAGGGTGATCATGCTGTGTTGGGGTCACCATACTTTGCCTTGGGAGTTGAAGTGGGGTACAATACGGTCATTATACTGCACATGTGGAGGAATTCACCATGGGGTATCATACTGTGTTTGGGGGGCACTTTTGTTGGAATCACACTTTGTGGGGCAATGAAAGAGGAATCTAGGACTTCAGCAGGAGGAATATTACTGTGTAGAGGATGGAAAGTTGTGAGATCTGCTCTTCTGTGACACAGACAAATATATATATATATTTTTTTTTGGGGGGGGCCCAATTAGAGCTTCTGCTATGGAGCCCCATGATTCCTATGTATGCCTCTGCCCCCAATTACAATTCATTTCTGTGAGTATATTGATATAACTTAGTATTTTTTAAATTCTGAATAATAGTGATGTTTTTAAATTGAAACAGCAAACAACCACGTTGCACATAAGATTTCAGAACTGCTAAGATGGGCAGTTAGGACTAGCTGTGCTATCATTGTTTGCCATCAATATTCCTTGCCCTGGAGGATTCACAGTTGAAGAAAAAGAGAATTTTATAATAGTGTGTGCTAATTTTCTGTTCTTTGCCATTTGACAGTGAGAAACAAAAAGTGCTCATCTGATAAACAGCATGAATCTCAACACCATCTCTTGTTTGTTTACTCTGCAGAAATCTCACATTTCGACCTTCGAGAAGATGTGGGCGTTCATGAGCAGCAAGCCATCGTCGCTCGTTAAGAGTAATGAGGAAGGCATCCAGCGAGTCCTCTCATCCGACTATGCTCTGCTAATGGAATCAACAGCTATTGAATACATAACTCAGAGGAACTGCAATCTAACACAGATTGGAGGACTCATAGACTCAAAGGGTTATGGAATTGGGACACCCATGGGTAAGAAAAGCGCGATAATTTGACAAACACATGTTTACGCAGGTTGTTTTCGGAATATGCTTCTTGTTTAAATTATAGACAGCAGAAAAGGTTACTACCTCAAAGCAAACATCTATCTAGAAAGAAATCCCTTCTCCACTTGAGAAATTCTTAGATATAGTAAGGATCTACGACAGCATAAAGCAGTGAAAAATGTAACTGGCATAGGCTAACACTTCAACATATTACAAAAGTTTGTACTTGATGAAATTGAAATATGAATTCAGTTTCATTTACTACATTATATACCGGTGATGTGCTCTTCTAAGACGATTACGTGTAATTAAAATGCATTGATTATTGTTTGCATAGGCATTTTTTCTCAGATATGTTTTTCACTGCCATAAATTGACTTATTTTGCAATATATAACCCTTATTTGAGAATATCTTAGAGGGAAAATATTATACTATGTCTGAAAAATTCGGAACTCTGAAAAACCAATCAACATCCAATGGAACAAAATTGAGATTTTGAACAAAACGTTTATATATTCTACATGTGATAAATAAAATGAATTTAATTTCTACTGATTCTATAAAAAAAATGCTCCATTGCTTTCTAAGTTGGGAAAGTATTCTCATCGAATAGCATTGCTTTCATGATAAAATACAGATCCATACAAAGATGCCATACTGTGGAATATGCAGTGTCAACAGCTTCATAATACATAACTATAGACTCCATGTGCCGCCATAAAGGCTTTAGCTTTGCCAGGTGTTTGGAATCCTAGTGCTAAATTGTGGTGTTTGGAAATACAGTAGAGCATAATTGATCTAAAGTTTATGTGAATGTTAAAATATTAAACTTATAATAAAAAACATGTTTTTCTTTTTCAAGGTTCTCCGTACCGAGACCGGATAAGTATTGCTATCCTACAGCTTCAAGAAGCTGATGAAATCCATAAAATGAAAGAAAGGTGGTGGAGAGCTGGGGGCTGCCCAGATGAAAGAAATAAGGAGGCCAGTGCATTGGGCATACAAAACATGGGAGGCATCTTTATTGTATTGGCAGCAGGTCTGATTCTCTCTGTAGTAGTAGCAGTGGCGGAGTTTATATATAAACTGAGGAAGACGGCAGAGCGAGAGCAGGTCAGTTATTTTTTTTCTGTTTATGGCTTGTGAAGATCTGAGGTTTTGGGTTGAAATAATCACCTAGGCAGGTTAACAATGCAACTATTTTTTATTCTTTACGTCCATGGTCTTACAGCAACTCAAGTAGATGGCCACAATGCAATGCCCCCAGTCCGCAAGATCCCAACCTGAAGCTGGTAGTTCCACTGCTACCGTACCAGGCGATATCTCCCACAGCTTTTGTATCTCCCGCCAGTATAGTCTTCAGTCACAGCCCATGCTGCTCCAGATGACAGATACCATGACCGTAGTACATGTATCCAGCTCCAGCCAGCAACAACAGTCCTTAGTATAGTTCCTCAAATCAGACAACAGATACCACCACCATAGCATATGTAACCAGCTCCAGCCAGCAACAACCCCTCCATTTCCTCATCAGTGTCTTAAATACTGCAAGCCACCCCTCCGGAATTGAGCCCGGCCTTCGGGACACACCCCCCCAAAGCTAACTGTGCATTAGTGGAAGTATTTTCCTGCAGCTGAGCCCCATCATCTGAGACTGCATGTGAGACCCCCTGTGGTGATGACTCCACTTGGTCTTCAACCCCCATCCACATAATAGGACTAATAGCAGGGAGAACAATGGCTTGAGGCCCCTAAGACACTAACGAGAGTAATGGAATGATTGCTTTACCTGATTACCAATCTTGTGTCTGGCCTTATTTATGCATCTAGTATGCACGTCTTTCTCTTCTTACTGTCACTGAATGGAAACATTCATTCCTGAGGCTGAAGACTTTCTAGGAGAGATTTGTGCACCTTAAACTGACGAGCAAGAAAATTACTAATAAAACAAAACAAAGATCGACGTAACCGGTGCTCTGTGGTAGAAAAAGTCTTCATCCCTTAGAGCCATGGATTCCGCTCTACGTCCATTGGTCCAGTAGTCTTTAGTCTAAAGCCAGTTCCTCCCGCTCCTCACTTTTTCAGCATGGCCAGCTCTGGGCTTCAGTTTACGAGAATGACTATCCACCTTCTTCACTTATCAGGACAGTCGATTGAAATTTCTTTCAGCACAGACAGATGTAAGAGGTTTCACCTTCATGAGAATGAAACTTTGTATCATCCAGTTTCCTCAAAGCATATTCCATGTCTTCCTTGCGAATAAACTCCACAATCCCCATTCCATTCTGGTGTACATCGGCATAGCAGACATCTCCAGCTTCAAAGCCTGACAACTCCCCGATGGGGGAAGCTCTGAAGCGAGGACCCTGTATTCAGTTCACCGGGACAGGGATCCATTCTTCCCGCGGGATCTTCCATATCCACCTGCTGATCCCTGGTTTGACCTGGGGAACTCCACACATAACCGTTGAGAAACTAACTCGTATCCAATGCATCCAACCACTGCGTCCTCCACATTCTGCGGATCATGGAACCTGATGAAGGTGAACGGTGCAGCCCTGCTCCCCCTGCAATTCTTCAGCTCGATGATACAGATCTGCCTGTACTGATGGAACAACTCCTCCAGCACTGTTTCACGTATATCGGCTGGTAATTTGCCCACATAAATGCGCCCATCCCCAGAGCACTGACCCCCAGCTGGGGGTTGGTCACTTGGTGGCCTGGTAAATAGTCTTCTTGGGGGACAATATCTGGGTTGACCAGGGTGATGTCCCCAAGTCCCTGGGCCTCCTCCCTGATGTCATCTACCTCCCCAAGGTCACATTCCTTACTGGTAACAGTCATTGTATTTGGTGCATTACTCACCACTGGTGAGGGCAAAGTCGGCATGTTGAGATCGCTCTATTCCCTCTCGGCTGACGCAGTAGGAACCGGTCCTTGGCTTTGGGTTACAACATTAGCCAAGTGGCACATCAACCCTGCTCCTAGGTTGCTTCCCAGCAACACCATTTCATGACTGTGACCCCAGTCTAAATGTATTCGGGTCCTTAGAATGTTCAGAGATTCTCCTCTGGCTACATTGACTAACATACGGCTGGTGGGAACAATACATTGGTCAGATACTAGATTTTCTTTGATCAGTGTGACTGATGCTCCAGTGTCACAGAGCCCCGCAGCCTCCATGCCTTCTACCCAGACCTTCTGCAGATGCTGGTTCATGGTCACTAAGGTGTCCCAACTAGTCCGAGACACTTGTCCTTGTACCACATATGCCTCTTCTCTTCCAGTCGGCGTAGTGAGATCCTCTCTCCCCCAGCATTCCAGTTCCATTGCAGCACAGTTTTCACAGGTTGGGGACGCGGATGATGTAGGCTAGAATGTTCCCGGCAATCCCTGGCAAAGTGTCCCATGTGTCCACAGTTTTGGCAGCTTAACTCCCCTCGCCCCAACGCAAGAGCTTGAGAGCTTGGGAAACCTCCCCCTCTTTGTGAAGTCCAAAATCCCACAGTTCCTCCTCTCACAAGTCCATGGGTCTCACTGGCCTCCCTGTAAGCCCTGTTCCTGACTCGCTGGGGCTATACTTCCACATAGCCCTGGTTGATTGGCAGACCAATCATCAGCAAATCCTGCAGCCTCATCCAGACTGAGTGGTTTTCTATCTGCCACCCATTCTTTTAAGTCACCTGGGAGCTTGGACATAAATTGTTCCAGCGTGAATATATCCAAGACATGTTCTGCTTCCCGAGCACCCAAGTATGGCCCGTGACGGTGCGAGAGGGTTAAGCTGCCATAACTTATTGCTGGTGACTAGAAGTGAGCAAATGAAATTCTACTCAAACTTTACAAAAATCCGCATTTGCCAAAATGTTGTTTTTTGTAACTTGCTTCTATACTGATTCAGTAAAATGGCAGCCACTGGTTGCCATTTTTCAGAACTGCAAAGGGCCATCAAAAAGTTAAAACATGAAAAAAAACCTTATATTCACATCACTGATCACCTCTCTGGCCTCTCTGCTCCTCACTCTCAACTGTCTAGCCCTCGTCGCTTCTTCTGATTTCGGGCCTTTCACATTAAGCCAGGACTTCTGGCACTTATAAGACTCAGGAAGGTTCTATGCATGTGCATGCAAGTTAACAGTGCTCGTGAAAAGACCCCAGAGCTTAATAAGGGACATTAAATTTCCAGAGAATAACTTGTCCGCAAATCAAATTTCCTGTGAAAATCTTCTTAAACAGACAAATTAAAAGTTCTTCTTTACGCACTCATCTCTACTGTTGACATAAAATATTAGGTATTGCAATAGGTACAATATTTATGTTTACAATTTCTTAACAGAGACCCAGTTTTCACCCTTGTTAGCCCATGAACAAACTACATTTTAAATAATAGGTCTTGGAATAAAAATAAGTTCCACAATTGGATGTGTTCAAAAAAATGTCCCTGTGCTGAGATCGTGGTCTGCTGTGCAGACCATGTTCCTGCAGGATCAGACACAGTCATTACACAATACATAGCATTATCACACTTATAAGATTATCTCAGCACAGGAACATTTTTTAAACACATCCTAATGTGGAATTTATTTTTTTTCCAAGATCTATTGATTACATTGTAATCTATTAATTACTTTGTTGGACAACCCCTTTAAGGAAACTACTTGATATAAGGGTTTGCCAGTTCTTAAGCCCCCATCTCACATAGCGAGATCGCTAGTGAGATCGCTGCTGTGTCATGGTTTTGGTGACACAACAGCGACCTCACCAGCGATGTTGCTATGTGTGACACTTTGCAGCGATCAGGCCCCTGCTGTGAGGTCGCTGATCGCTGCAAAGTGTCCTGGACCATTTTTTGGTCGTTGCTCTCCCGCTGGTCAGCACACATCGCTGTGTGTGACCAGTGGGAGCAGCGATCAGGCTGGTAACTATGGTAAACATCGGGTTACTAGGGGCACACGCGCACCTAGTAACCCGTTGTTTATCATGGTTACGAGCCTGCTAAAGTGAGCGGTAACCTCCCACTCACTGTAGCAGAGTGGTAACCATGATAAACAACGGGTTACTAGGAGCACGTGTGCCCCTAGTAACGCGATGTTTACCATTGTTACCAGCCTGCTCCTGCTTCAGCACGCTCGTAACCAGGAGCAGGACATCGTGGAAAGATTCTTTCCACGATGTCGCTGCTCCCCTGATCGCTGGTGAGCCTGCCTGTTTGACATCTCACCAGCGATCACATAGCGACGCAGCAACGATCCCTGACAGGTCGTATCGTTGTCGGAATCGTTGCAGCGTCGCTAAGTGTGACGGGGCCTTTACTTTGAAAGCAACAAAGCTTATTTTACAACTTTCTAATGTGTCATGTAGATAAAGCAGGTGTTTCCTTCAACATCACTTTACGCCTCCTTGCAACAGTGAAGTCAGAGTCAGTAAATTCAGGAACCTTTAAAGAGTAACCATCGTTTTCATTTCAATCAATAGTATACATAAAAATAAGAAGCGTAATATATCTTATTAGAGAAATCTGCTTCTTTTTCCTCCAGGACTGATCATTCATGTTCAAAATTCTCAATTCAGTGGTAAAATTTGTCTTCAGTCATCACACATTTTCCCATTACTGAGATGGAAGATGACAGTTGGTTGTCATAAAATTCTATGAAGAACTGTAACTCTTGTTTCAGGAGAACTTGCAAGAGAATGTCTGTGTCTGCTCTAACTCCTCCCCCTCTCTTCTCTATAGAATATACAAGCACCAACCGCCATCTTCTATCACAGTAATGGGAAAATCTGTATTCAATGAAACAGATTTTACACTTTTGAGCCTGAATTGAAAGTGAAAGTTCAATCCATAATGAGAAGGAAGAAAATTTCTCTGATATATTACAAAATTGCTTATTTTCATGTGAATCTTTGATTTATGAAATATAATTAAAACACCGATCACTCTTTAAACGATGAAAGGCTGTGAAGACCTATACATAAAACTATATTGATACTGACAGATCCAAACAACAAGGCACAGGATGTCATTGAAGTTTAGATAAACATTTTAGGGGTTTCTCGGCTCTGGTGAATACTAAAGGTAAAAATTGTATGGAGTGGAACAGCACATCTCCATAAACTATTTAGTTGCCATTGCCATGAACTGCAGCTCAGACGCCATTCAGGCTGTCTGGTGTTGAATAGAGATGGACAAATTTATTCTATAAGAATTAAATTCTTTTTGAATTTTAAAAAAATCTGTATTCTCCAAAATATGGATTTTTTTGCAATTCATATATTTCAGCAAAATGGTGGTCAGCTGCAGCTATCATATTGCTGAACCGTAGAGGGACAGACAAATGGTTAAATTAAAAATAATATGCTCACCTCATCACAAACCTGTCCTGGCACCACCGCAACCCACATTGTGGTCCTCGATGTCTCTTCTTTTACCCTTCGACCAGCTTTGTTACACCTTGGCCAGGACTTCTGAATGGACAAGCCACTAATGTCACTGTGGACCATGCCATGAAGACAAATGTTGTGACTTCACAACATTATGACATGTGTCAACCAAGTGACAGCTTGGCGCACAGTGACATTAGATCTTGTCGAGTCTGAAGCCAGAACCTGGAGTGAAGAAGACTAAAGAGAATGTGTGTGACTAAGGAAGGGGAGAAGAAGAGGCACCAAGCAGCAGACGGCAAGCTCCGGAGATGATGGGACATGTCAGGTGAGTATTATGGATTTTTTGTACAACTTATGTTTATTCTGCTTTGGGGTCAAGAGCAACTCCAGAACATAATAAGGAACATTCAATTCGCAAAGAATAACTTAGCTGCAAATTGAATTTCCCTGTAAAATTTCCATGACTTGACGAATTTGAATCTCAAATCTCAGATTCATTCATCCACGGTGTTGCACCCTCAGCTATCTGATATTGATGCTTTATCATACGGTCAACCTACAATACCAATGCGGTGGAGGTGGACATCCCTTTTTTGTTCCTGTTGGCAGCAATATTTTGGTTTTTTACATGCTATTGAGTGGGTTTTTAACTACTACTAATATTCAATAAAGATTTTTATGAAGGACCAACGGCAGTCACTTGTAGCCAGTGACTTAGTAGACTCTTAGAGCTGCTTTGTGAATATCATTGCCAAGAAAGAGTTTTCTCTGTATCCAAAAAGCTACTCTATGGTTTATCCAAATAATGCTAAAAGTCTGTTTTAAAAAATATATAGTCATGACTTGAAATGTTCTAATCAATGCTTCCTTTAATGTCAATGATTTTTTTTAGAAAAATCTTAACATGTTGTAAGACTATACGTGATAATAGAACCTGATGACATGACATTGATTCTCATGCCTTTTCTTCTTCAGCGTTCTTTTTGCAGCACAATGGCTGATGAGATCCGATTATCTCTCACCTGCCAGCGGCGTGTCAAACATAAACCTCAGCCACCAGTCATGGTCAAGAGTGACGCCGTAATTAACATGCACACTTTCAATGACAGAAGACTGCCTGGAAAGGATAACATGACCTGCAATACTGGATTAACCCCAGTATTTCCATAGAACAATGAAATGTGTGCACAATACTCTTGATATCAGTCCTTGATCAAAAACTTTCATGCCCTTTATCAATATTGACTTAGAAAGAAGCCAAGGGCATTACACGTTCTTATACCCTACAGCCAGAAGTCTCTTGTTTACACACAAAACTTACAGAGGCATTTTATCGCCAAGTTAATTTCACCCTCAGTGGACATTGAGAAGCCACAAAGACTTTGTGGCATTATTGAGCATGGCAATAAAAATGAAAATGACTTTGTCTTTGCGGGAAGTTTTGAGAAGAAGGAAGATCAGTTCTGTCTTGTTGTACACAGCACACTTGCTACATACGTATGGTCTGCCAAACTGCTCAGTGGGAACTCATACCTCAATGCTGCGCCTATGAGGAGTTTGCAAAAGGTGCAGACTTTAAGTTATGTCTGAATCAGACAGCTATTGGGTCCTTAAATGCGGCTGACACATGAAGATTACTACTTCAGAACTAATGCCGATCTAGAATAACATACCTAAGCTGAGAAAAGGGGACTACAACACCACCTTATTACTTATGTGCTTTCCTTTGCACAGTTCAACAAGACTCTTAGCATGAACCTTCAACCTGCAAGGAAAAACATATCACTCAGTAATGCCATTCTGTATACATTTCTTTTTAACCATACGTCTTTATTGCAGTGATTCTTTATGAAGCTACCACAAGTCTCAAAATATCCCACAGGACCATAATGCCAACCCAGGAAACAAAGTAACCAAAGATAGGGTTTTATCTGTTATCACTACTAGTCAAATCACAGTGTGATTCGCTAGAGCCAAATTTATCATGAAAATCAAAAAAAAAAATGAAAATTTGTTTTTGGCCTATACACAGAAGACAAATGGTTATGGAAGGCAGCTATGGTACTCTGTGCAGGATGACACTTTGGGATTTGTGTATAGAAAAATTAAATTGTAGTGACCCAGCTGTCATAACTGTGTGCCCGTATTGCCATCTTCATACTTCTCAGTGGTAAAAGACATACTGTTAAATACACAGTTTTTATATTGGTGCAACTTTTTATTTCCTTTTTTTTTCTGTGCTGTTAATATTGCACCAAACCCATGTCAAATGTGTAAAGTAATGTAATGAAACAAAAATACATGTTTTTCTTCTATTTTATTAACTCCACTGTATTCTGTCTTGCTCATTAACAATATTAGAATTTAATAGTTAAATGGCCAAATTACGACCTACATTCATAAATAATGGTGGAACTTCCAAAGTGGCACATTTTGAACTAAATAATTTTATTTCTGAGAAAATATTCTTCTTTGAGATCAAAAATATATGTGTACTTTTATGACTCCAGTGCAACTTTTAAGCAACTGCCCTTCTATCTTAAAGGGGATGTCTAGACTTGGGATAAACATCTACACAATTTGACTGCAGACTGCTCAATCATGACAACCTGCACACATGTCTATATGTGATTATTTTACGGTGCGAGTGGGCTGTCATGTGACTTTTTATACTTGCTGTCATGTGCCGACTAGACTTACTTGGCTTCTTTCAATTTACTTCCATTGGAAGAAGCCGAACATGTCTAGTTGGCACATTACCGCAAGTATGCAAATCACGTGATCGCCCCCTCCCACAAGGAATACTAGGGAATCGTGACCACATGTGCACCACAAGCTGTCACAATTCAGCATTCTGCAGTCACATAATGTAACTTGCAGACTTTTGACCCAAGTCTGGAGAACCCTTTTAAGCAGACTTATGTGTCTTCACAGTTACAGCTTTCACACAAACCCTTCATTTAGTATGATCCTATATTCAATAGTTTCACTGCTTTTACCTATTTACTCTGAAGGCTGTTAAATCAGTTTGCATTAAGGGTTTGTCTGTATTCTGTAACATTGTAACATATTTTCATGGGAACTGTATAAAGAAATTGTAGGCTACATGCACATAAGCACATAATCAGTTATTTAATAACGGACTAAAAAGTTGTGTCGGCAACGGATTGCTGCTGGATCCATTCTAACTGATCACTACTGGACATGTGAACATAGCCTAACATGTATTTTTTTCTCCAGCATTCATCAAGATTTTCCCCAGCTTTCGTCAATGGAAGATCCACATAAAGGGGAGACAAGACACAAAGTATCAGATTTCCTATATTGTTCGACAAAACAATAGGGTGACCCTAAAGTTTTAGAGGAATAAATAATTCAATGTAGCACTTTGAGCTAACACTCTGCTCACTTTTAGTGTTTTCAGTTTTACGTACAATAAATCACATTCATTTTTTATTAATGATTATTTATTTTTTATTTGAAGGATTTTCTTCATTTTTCTGTTTGTTTGTTTTTTGTAGAAATCTTGCAGAGAACAGAGGGATTAATTTCATGCTAATTAGTTCCATTTTCAGTTGGTAAATGACTATGGTGCAATGACTAATAGAAAGGTGGGACTTAAAATTTTTGTATCCTACTATAGATGGGGTAATGAGAAGCTAACCCTTAATTACTGTCAGTATAATAGCCAGATGCAGGGCTCTGTGGCGGAAGAGGAGGATAAGGATGAAGAGAAAAGAGAAGGACTAGTTGATCTCATGGCGCACACTGATTTCTTTACACATTATATTTCTCATTTTTGGATTGCTCAATAAGAGCAAAATAAGATGGAAGTAAAATAGTGGGCTAAGCAAAGATTTGCGTGAATTTTTGATATTTTTTTTATAATTAGTAGTCCTCTAAATATTAAAAAGATTACTTGATTCTTATCTATTTTGCAGATAATGATGTGCAAATACATAAACCAGGATACAGTGAAAGTAAAACAAGCATCTTGCATATCACAATGGGGTGAATATGGTTTTAAAGAATAACTTTCTTCCAATTTGCAGGAGAAATTAATGGGATCATTTAACAAAAAAAGAAAACTAATAGAAGAGAAACATAAATAATTTGCTCAATTAGAATATAGCTCTTATATTTCAGAGGCAATTTATAGAAAATGAAAGCTAGATCCAGATTGGCAGTGGCGTTCATCCATACAAAGTTTACCTTGGCCCAGATAGAACAGCATAGGTGAAATCAGGGCACAAGCGCTCACCTCCCTGACTGGTGCCATTTCTGCAATGTCAAAGCTGTGCCTCCCAAGGTCACGTGACATTGTTATGTAATGTGAGTGCTGCAGCCAATCATTAGATACTGATCAGTTGCAGATTTCATTCTTCCATCAGATGGAACTGTTTGATCTGATGGAACTGTGAACGCTACAGCCCATCAGAAGCTGCTGATGGGCTGCAGTGATTACATGACATAACAATGTCAAATGACCTCCTGGAGGCACAAGGTCACCATCACTGGAACAGTGCTAGTCGAGAAGTATGTGCTTTTTTATTTTATTGGGTCCACCTGAGGATTTGCGAAGGGGATGTCCAGTAAAATCAAGATAGTGTGTTATTTGTCAATTTAAACCTTGCTACATCTGTTACAGCATCTTTTTTTTACATCTATGTTTTGTAATTTCTCTATAATTTTCCGCCCCTAAGGATTTTCCTTTCTCCTTGTCAATGAAGTTAAGAACTTCCTTCATACTTTGATAGTGTGCGATGAGTGTCCACTCACTGAACACTTATGCAGGGACACACTTTAGTGGCAAGCAGAAAATCAGAAACCGAGTTCTATATATGAACATATAAGAAGAACTGACATGTTGTCTTAAGGGCTCACTAAAACTAGTGTATAAATCGGACTACTGCAATTCGAGAAAAAATTGGATTGCACTCGGACCAATGTTATACAATGAGGCAGCGCAGATCGACATATTTCTTCTCAGTTGTATGCGGCATTCTGTGAATTCACTCCGATATCTGATGGGTGTGAGAAAAATATCACATGTCATACAGACCATCAGTATGGCATGTTATTTTTCCTGATACATTACAATTCCATAACATAGGAAACTGTAAATGGTCCTGTAAAAGAATGAGCAAAAAAATGGATTGCATACGGACAGCACACAGATGACAAGTAAGAAAAAAATCATAACACCTTTATGGATGAGAATGGGACCAATTATTTATACGCTAATGTGAGCGAACCCTTTAAGACAAACTTTCACTGTTTTTTTTTATTTAAACTGAGTACAATTTGTGCTGCACCACTGGTTTTTGAACAGATTTTTTTCTGTTTCCCTCCCTTTAAAAAAAATGATGCCTCTGGTAATAAGGATGCAAATTTTCTTTTCAACAAACTGGACGTATTCCACAGAACCTTTCTGTAGGTGCGGCCATGTTTTGCTTGGCCAGAGTCAGAGGAGAAAAAGCAAAAGCCCACAAAGAAGCTCTGTGTTATAGACCTAGTTAATTGTAGGGAAAATTTGCTTCATTATTAACAGGGGGAATAACATTCCATCGAAGGGACACAGAGGTTTACAAGGAAAAATGCGGGGAAAGGTCCTGGTTAATGATTATATTGATAATTACAGAATAAGGCCCACTTCACTTGTCCATATAAAATCAGTATTGGTGGAAAAAACATCAGTGTTTTCCATCAGTGTGTTGTCAGTGTGCCATCAGTGTTTTCCATCAGTGTGTTGTCAGCGTGTCATCAGTGTGCCATAAATATTTTGGATCAGTGTGTTGCCAGTGTGCCATCAGTGTTTTCCATCAGTGTGCCATCAATGTTTTGGATCAGTGTGTTGTCAGTGTGCCATCAGTGTTTTCCATCAGTGTGCCACCAATGTTTTGGATCAGTGTGCCATCAGTGTGTCATCAGTAAAAGAAACGCTTTCGGTCCTGGTACAGACCTTCATCAGAACTGAATGCTTTAGGTATGGAGCTCCGAGAAAACCGAGCTTGTGTGTGCGACTGGCGTCGCTTGAGGAGAGCGCTGCTCCTGCTTCTGATGAAGGTCTGTACCAGGACCGAAAACGTTTAACTCTATATGAATGCAAATAAAAGGAACTTATTTTCAAACAGTGCCAAGTTTTTCTGCTCTATATGATATATGGGTTGGATACCCTCCCTGGGCACCTGAATCAGTTACTGCAAGAGTGCCATATATTATCCTTTTCTAGATTTGGGGAGAAAGAGGGAATTAGTATAATACCAGGGGATGTCATAACAAGTATGCAACAGTCATTATTCAATAAAAAACTTGCCATGTTTTGTTTGATCTAGCGACGTAGATTTTTATTTGTGAGACAACCCCTTTAAAGCTTTCTGGCTTGATGAACACATTAAATATTCTACCAATAGAGTTTGTTTCTAATCCCTCAAGAAGTTTTAACAATGAAATTAAAAAAAGACTTGTGATCATTGACCAATTAGGAGAATAATTTACAAGATGTGTCTCATTTCTAAAAACACAAACATTGAGCTTCAGTTAGAGAGGATCTTGCATGTTTTTGTTTTAAATTAGATTTTTGCCTAATAAGTGCATTAGTATTACAAGGCTACAAACTACAGCAGTGTCCTTAAAAAAGGAAAAAAAGGAAAATAGATCTAATGTCATTGTTAATAGCAAAGTACTGTTTCATCATACTTTTCCACCCAATGCAGAGCACTAGATGCCTATCCAACATGCATGTTACAAAATGCCATCAATAGTAATGATACAAACTGTTTACTAATGTGTTGCAAAACCATTAGGTCAAACACTAATCAATTCCTAGGGTCAGTCTGGCCGGCCAAAAGACAAGAAAGCTACTTTGGTGAGCAAAGATTCTTCAGAATAGAATTAATGTCAGCCCTCACTTATGGATCATTTTCTAATAGAATTTATATCAGTATTATTTCACAAATATGACCTATGTGTGAGCAATGAAAGCAGTTGAGAATTTAAAGTTGGAAGTCCCTAATGAGTTTTATTAACGGTAATAGGAAGATGTCTGATCCAAAAAAATTAACATATTTGTGATTTATTCCTAATTCTGATATTACACTGTTTAACTCATATCAGCCTACTTCTCCCCTCGTGTCCTCGCGAAGATAGTCCCTTAAGAGGGCGTTTTTACACTCTTTCATCAGCATTCTCTGATGCCTCTGGGCATGCTCAAGCACCATCATTACATTCCCCACTGCTTGTGGACTGGGAATATATAGTAAAGAAGAGATTATACACAACAGGGCAGCACTAGGGAATAGTGGGAGAGTAGAGGTACAGTACAGACCAAAAGTTTGGACACACCTTCTCATTTAAAGATTTTTCTGTATTGTCATGACTATGAAAATTGTACATTTGCACTGAAGGCATCAAAACTATGAATTAACACATGTGGAATTATATACTTAACAAAAAAGTGTGAAACAAATGAAAATATGTCATATATTCTAGGTTCTTCAAAGTAGCCTCCTTTTGCTTTGATGACTGCTTTGCACACTCTTGGCATTCTCTTGATGAGCTTCAAGAGGTAGTCACCGGAAATGGTCTTCCAACAATCTTGAAGGAGTTCCCAGAGATGCTTAGCACTTTTTGGCCCTTTTGCCTTCACTCTGCAGTCCAGCTCACCCCAAACCATCTCGATTGGGTTCAAGTCTGGTGACTGTGGAGGCCAGGTCATCTGGCGTAGCACCCCATCACTCTCCTTCTTGGTCAAATAGCCCTTACACAGCCTGGAGGTGTGTTTGGGGTCATTGTCCTGTTGAAAAATAAATGATGGTCCAACTAAACGCAAACCGGATGGAATAGCATACCGCTGCAAGATGCTGTGGTAGCCATGCTGGTTTAGTATGCCTTCAATTTTGAATAAATCCCCAACAGTGTCACCAGCAAAGCACTCCCACACCATCACACCTCCTCCTCCATGCTTCACGGTGGGAGCCAGGCATGTAGAGTCCATCCGTTCACCCTTTCTGCGTCGCACAAAGACACGTTGGTTGGAACCAAAGATCTCAAATTTGGACTCATCAGACCAAAGCACAGATTTCCACTGATCTATTGTCCACTCCTTGTGTTCTTTAGCCCAAACAAGTCTCTTCTGCTTGTTGCCTGTCCTTAGCAGTGATTTCCTAGCAGCTATCTTACCATGAAGGCCTGCTGCACAAAGTCTCCTCTTAACAGTTGTTGAAGAGATGTGTCTGCTGCTAGAACTCTGTGTGGCATTGACCTGGTTTCTAATCTGAGCTGCTGTTAACCTACGATTTCTGAGGCTGGTGACTTATCCTCAGAAGCAGAGGTGACTCTTGGTCTTCCTTTCCTGGGGCGGTCCTCATGTGAGCCAGTTTCTTTGTAGCGCTTGATGGTTTTTGCAACTGCACTTGTGGACACTTTCAAAGTATGACCAATTTTTCGGACTGACTGACCTTCATTTCTTAAAGTAATGATGGCCACTCGTTTTTCTTTATTTAGCTGTTTTTTTCTTGCCATAATACAAATTCTAACAGTTTATTCAGTAGGACTATCAGCTGTGTATCCACCTGACTTCTGCACAACACAACTGATGGTCCCAACCCCATTTATAAGGCAAGAAATCCCACTTATTAAACCTGACAGGGCACACCTGTGAAGTGAAAACCATTTGCGGTGACTATCTCTTGAAGCTCATCAAGAGAACGCCAAATGTGTGCAAAGCAGTCATCAAATCAAAAGGTGGCTACTTTGAAGAACCTAGAATATAAGACATATTTTCAGTTGTTTCACACTTTTTTGTTAAGTATATAATTCCACATGTGTTAATTCATAGTTTTGATGCCTTCAGTGTGAATGTACAATTTTCATAGTCATGAAAATGCAGAAAAATCTTTAAATGAGAAGGTGTGTCCAAACTTTTGGTCTGTACTGTATGTCTGCTCCGTGCATAGCTGGCCAACAGTTCATGTCTAAACAGAGGATTGCTCTGGACCAAAAATTCAATGAAATGGAAGTTTATTACATCAAAAGTCCACCTTCTGTGTTATCTACTAAACTTTTCCTAATGGAAAAACACTTTTTTAAGAATGTGCAATGTACATGGCTGTTTAAATCATATCTCGCTAACCAGTAAAGCGATACTGGCAGTATATATACTAATAATACAACTAATTTATGTGGGCCATCAAAATAATTTCCTTAAATGGTTGTCTTGTGCTTTAACAATAATTTATCATTATCATGGCACAAAGATACAGGACCTAATTCATGAAGGTGTTTTTGGCCAGAATTCTAGTGGAACTCACCTCTGAATTTATCAATATTTTTGCGCAGCATAAAATGTTGTTGTTTTCACACTTCAAAATGAGCAGGACTTGGGTCTGGTATAGCACAGCCCACTAAATAAATGCATGAAGAGTTGTGGTGTACCTTACACAAGCAATGTTACTCCAATCAGTGACTGGAGTAACATTGCTATTATAGGAGAACGCCTCTACAAAGATGTGCTTAATCCATTAAGTGGTGGGTTCACAGAGCCAACCTACGGCCTTGTTTGGATGTCTATGATTTTTCATATGTGCAAAAATAACGGTTCATATGTCATCAGTTTTTCGGTTCATGTTTTAGTTTTTACTACGGGTGTTTCTTTCATAGAAGAAAAATATAAAATGTAAAGCTTCTTGTTGTAATGAATAAAATGCTGTCAAACATGGACTGCACACTGATGTCATCCTTGTGCTGTCTGTGATTTTCTTGGCCCCATAGACTTGTGTAGGTAATTTTAACCCATAACTTTAGTATGATTTTTGTTTACAGACACAAGGTGCACAAATATATGGATAGCACCAAACTTTAATGGGTACGTGTACTATATGTGAAAATAACAGTGAGAAACAGTATGTGATTCACAGACGTCTGAATGAGGCCCAAGGCCGGTTTCTACGACACACAGACCATGCTCGAATTAGCAATACCAAGCTAGGTAATGCGGTAAGAGCATAGTCTATGTATGACAGACGTGTGAAACTGGCCTGACTAATAAAGTGATAAAATCAGCGTATGAGCAGAGGAGGAATATTCAAAGCTCTATTCTTATATGAAAGGCCCTCATTACTTGTTTTCTCTAGTACGCCCAATCTTACTGTAATTACTGTTTAACAGCAATATCTAATGAAGTTATACAAGACTATAAAGGGATATAGGCAGCGTACTGATGCAAGATGACTACTAATTGACTTCACTGATACATGTGAACGTTTACTACTCGACTTATCCTCAAGAGATACATAATAGATACATCCCACTGTCTATCATTATATCCCACCATTGAATCAAAGACTATGAGGACACAAACAATTTTCTGATGTGGATGTGATTTCCCCAAAAATTCTAATTAGGGATTTTATTTCTTACTTAAATGTATTGATTAGAATATATGATTTATTAATTTAGTGAGGTAATAGCAATAATGATTGTTGTTTTGCTATTGAAGGTTTAATTATTGCAGAATTACATAAATTGTTCAACCTCTCATATAAACAAAATGAATACTGACAGTTCATGGAGATTTTGACATTCCATATAAAATAGCTGCAAGCTGAGGCAACACTTCTCTCTCTAGCTATGATAATGCTGTCACTTTGATCATGAACCTGGC
The DNA here is from genome assembly GCF_046119375.1 of Phyllobates terribilis. Lineage (NCBI taxonomy): Eukaryota > Metazoa > Chordata > Amphibia > Anura > Dendrobatidae > Phyllobates > Phyllobates terribilis. The sequence goes on from NW_027362762.1 coordinate 506,656,401, forward strand.
TGCTGTTTTATTGATATCCAATTTATGCTGATTATTTTTCATTGATTCATTTACTCTTGAGGTTGGAGTGTCCATTACATTTTTATTACATTTTATTGTGATGTAGCATATTGACTGCATATGCCTTAACTTATTGTTACGATTTCACGCAATACCATATCGTTTACCATAGCCAAACCATCTGGGCACAGTCTAGATGTGTAGAGTATGTCTTACATTGAAAGAGGACGATCCAATATCTACAAAGAAACAAGTAACACATATGTAATTATGATAAAGTGATGAATACTATTATTCCACAAATCATTAAAAAAAAAAGATCAAGAGGATTACTGGTGATAATCCAACTAAAAGTTTGGCAATAAAAATAATACAATATTTATATCTAAAAAAATCCACAACTATTTCTAATATACAAAATACTGATAATATGAAAAAAGTGCAAGTACAAATACTAATTAGAATAAATGTATTGAACATGTATGAAGTAAATAACTAATAATCTGCCCTCAATTACTGAACATACCAGTGTTATAAAAAATAAATAAATAAAAAAGTGCATACAAGTACAAAATGACGGGGGCAATTTTAAGCTATGTAATGCCTATAATACTGATAAAGTGCCAATGCATTTATACATGTATATATAGTGGATGAGGAATAATTTCAGGAATTTTTCTACCTTTAATTTCACCATAATCTGATAATCTGTACAAATCCATTGAAAAAACAAACTGATATCATTTTGAGGGGAGAAATAAAAAAGAAGCTAAAATAATGTGATTGCATATGTGTAAACACATTTTTATAATTGGGGATGTGGTTGTGTTCAGAATTAGCCAGTCACATTTAAACTCATGTTAAATAGTGGTCAGTAAACAGCTGCCATCACTTACAGTGATTTTGATTAACACCATCTAAAGTTTAGCTGTTCTAATAGGATTTTCCAGAGATCTCCTTAGTTGTATTTTACAACAAAAGTCATGGTCTGTAAACAGCTTACAACACAACAAAGGAATCTCATTGTTGAAAGTTTAGTCAGGAGAAAGGTATAAAATTTTTTCAAAGACATTAGATATTCCATGGAACAATAAGAACACAGTCATCAAATGCCTTATATTTGGCACAATAGTGATATTACCTAGAACTGGACATCCCTCAAAAATTGATGAAAAGTCAAGAAGAAAATTGGTCTAGGAGGCTGCCAAGAGGCCTACAGCAACAAAATGGAGCTGCAAGAATTTCCGGCAAGTACTGGTTGTGTACTGCATGTGACAACAATCTTCCATATTCTTCACATCTGGCCTACCTGGCTTACGGTGACAAAATGGAAGGCATTTGTTACAAAGAAAAATATCGAAGCTTGGCTATATTTTGCTAAACCTATATTAAGTCTACCAATAGCATGCTTGAAATATCTTATGGTCTGACAAGATCTGGGTTGAGCTTTTTGGCCGTAATTTCAAATGTGATGTTTGGCGCAAATCTAATAATGTGCATTACCACATGAACACCATGCGCACGGTGAAGCACAGTGGAGGCAGCATTATGCTTTGGGGCTGTTATTCGGCAGTTGAAACAGGGGCCTTAGTCAAGGTGGGAGGGAATTCTGAACAATTTCAAGTAGCAGTCAATTTTGCCGCAAACCTTCAGCCTCTGCTAAATGAAGATGAAGATGAATTTTCTCTTTCAGCACAACAACACCCTATAGCAAACTTCCAAATCAACAAATAATGGCTTTACCATAAGTAGATCATCATTTTAGAATCGTCCAGCCTTAGCCCAGACCTGAATCCAATTAAAAATCTGTGGATTGATCTGTAGAATCTTACAGATTTGGAGCTCTACTTCACAAAAGAGTGGGCAAATATTGCCAATTCTAGAAGTTCAATGCTTATAGACTCCTGCCTTAAAAATTGAATGCTGTCATTGCATACTTCAATAAAGTATTAGTTTAAGGGTTTTCATATTTTTGCAATTACATTATAGTAGCTCTTTGATTTTCTTTTTCCAACCAAAACATTTTTAGTTTGTTTTTCAATTGAATTGTACAGATTCTAAGTACAAAAATTTCTGAAATGATTCTGGTTGGTATGATTTTTTTTACAAGACAAAAACCTGGCATTTTAAAAGTGGTGTCTAGCCTTTTAATAACCATTGCATATATACAGTACTTTATTTTACACTAAACTATGCTTTTCAAAAAATAAAATAAGGGTGGACAAGCTTCTTTAAACTTGTAAATTAGTTTTCAGGTGAGGAAAAAAGTTGCACATTTTAGCCAGAAATTGGTGTAGATCTAAGTGTAAATTTACACCAGTTTAAAGCTGGCATAGTCTTCAGCATGTAGCACTAGTTAAATAAGTTAATATATTTTGCATACCTTACTTCAGCAGGCACCTATTAGAACAGAATATGAAATGACAATATTAGTAAATTCCCTCATAGAATTCATAGATCATGCAAGGACTTATACAGATTCTAATAGAAATAGATATATAAACTAAATAAATATTAATAAAAAGCATATAGCCCTAAGATGCCGCACATAAAACGCCAAATGCACTCTTCACTTTCACATTTTCTGTGGCTTGCCTAAGGAAGTAAAAATTCAAATGTGATGGCAATTTTGGTACAAACCTATGACTATAGTTATTAGAGTATTATAACCACATTATTTTTTGCAGTCCAAAACTATAAAATGCGTTATTATTGGAGACGGGCAAATTTATTCGAGTGGAATTGAGATCTCATCGAATTTTACAAAAGTTCATGTTCTCCAAAATACAGATTTTTTTGCCATTCCCTCTGTGAAGACTTAGCAACATAGTGGCGGGCTGGCCGCTTTTTTGCAGAACCATATTGGGACGGCAAAATTAAGAAAAAAAAAATTCTTCACCTGTCCCACCACCCCTACAGCCTGCCATCAGATCCTCCTTACTTTTTCTTAATGCCTTACCTTGTTGCGCATATCTTATTTGGCCTGCTTCACTCTGGATGACTAGGATGTGATGTCATCATGTGTTCCAAAACAAAATAAACTAAAAAGTGTTGTCAGAGGCCTAATCTCACCAGAACCCCTTGCTCAGAGTGAAGCAGGTCAAAGAAGTTGCGCACAATGGGGAATGGTGAAAAAAAGAAGTGCAGACGATCAGATAATTGGTTGCGGGGACAGCGGAACAGATGAGCGTTGAGGTGAATATTCATTTTACTTTTTTACATCCTGCTTATAATATTCTTGTGTCTGTACAGACCACAGGGCATAAAAAGGAACATTCAGTTTGCATCAATTAACTTCAATGTGAATTGAATTTTTCTGATACATTTGAGAGTATTGGCAAATGTGAATCTCTGCAGATTTATCATCTCTAATTATTGTTATTTTGAACACTGAATTGCAGTCTTTGTTAGACATTTAAGAATATTTAGAAATTCAAAGTACTGCAAAGCCTCCATTCGCCCTGAATAGAAATGTGTGACACTTTATGGATTCCTAGGACTCTATCCAACTTCTTTCAAGTGAGTCTTTAGCTAAAACGCAGCCTTACTAATATCAATTTAACATTAGCATTTAGGGCTACGGCTAAATGGATAGTAACTGATGGTAACCTGTTCCTTGAACACTTGACTACTGTACTGTCATACACTATATATATAAGTTTGTTCAGTGTTTTATGGCTTTCTCTTCCTATTTCCATAGCTAAACTGTTAGCTGTAATGTTGTCTCAATATCCAGATTCACCACAAAATGGCTTCTGCAGTCCCTGCTTCTGACTTTATAAAGCTATGATAGTCCCTCCTGATTGGCTGTGCTCTTCCATGTGATGTGAGAGCTGTAAGGCATTATGGTTGAGGTGAAGTGATCCTTCTCTGGCTGATGCAATCCTCTGCAATGTGTCAAATAGCCGCGGCCATTTAGGTGATTCGTGTGGAGCAAATTGCAAGTTGTTTGAATTTGTAGGCTTCAGAAAATTCCTGAAAATGTAACACAAAGTAATTTTGCATCAAATTGATTTATATTCCCTAGTTTTTTCTATCCAGTAGAGAATATACTGGTTAAAAGGGGAATGTTTATGGAGGTAAGGTTGCTGAAATCAAGGAAGGAGCTTCTTAGATGAGTTAGAAAATCGTTCATACTTTTTATGGAGATGCCCTTTAATCTAACCACTGTATACACAGTTTGCTTATTTATACACCATACTAAAATTAATTATTTTATGCTCTTGACATGTGCAACTATCAAGAAAATGGATTACCAAAGGTTCTATTGAACAGAATACTAAATAAATTTACTAATCTCAAAGATTCCCCTCACCCATTGAGTAATGATACTTATGAATTTCTATTCATAGTGCAGCAAATACTTTCTCATATTAGACTTTTTTTAATGTCACATAGAAATTAATACAGCTACACATTCCAGGTTGCCAGTAGAAATAAAATGTTTGTGAACCCTCCATTAAAAATCCCCAAATAATCGATCTCTATAGGAAGACTTGCTAAGATGTTTGCATTAATTGGAATGTATTTTTGTCTAATGAATGTAGAATGCATTACTGTTTCCTGTGGACTGTTATTGATTCTTCTTTGTATCTGGCAAGGATTTAATTTTACTGCTTACATATCAATTATCAGTATCGTTTCATAATGTAATATTCAGACTGAAATTAAAATCGTCCTTCGGTAATGGAGGGCATTCATTTCAGGCAACATTCTCTAATGCCACACAACAACAAAAGCCTTAACCTCTAGATATGTGGGCGTGCTTATAGACGAACATCATTTTTGAGGAAATTGAGAAAATATTTTTAGGATCCCAGAACATTATATTGAAATAAAATCCAATAATGAATATATGGATGAACATGAATACATGTATAAGAATTGGTATGTATGCTGCGATGATTTTCAGAGATGGTAGCCTGCAGCTTGATTTTCAGATTTCTGCTTCAATTATCAGACTAAGCTGAGCTTATATTATAATCCGTGCGCTATTTACACAATCTCACCTTTGTACATTTTCATGTGTTTCAAAACATTTTACCGAATGCAGCTGAGAACACTATAGGTAAAATACACAAATGTCTTCAAATATTAAATCGACATTATTCAATATCATGTCCATATTTACAACCTTAAATTTGCTTTATTTCACTGCAATGATCGCGGCATATTATTTAAAGAGTTTAAGGTTTACAAAAACATGGTTGTTTTTTTTTAGAAGCATTAAAATTCATCAGACTGTAATACAATACACAACCTGTAGATAGGTGTGGCATGGTTTTTGGAAGAGAACAGCCATGTTTTTCTGATCCTGTACAGTCCATTTAAATACTACTTATTACTAGAAAAATAAAATAATTTTAATGTATGTATTTTCGGAACATTTTTCACAATGTTTATTGCTTTGCTTGTTTAGAGGATTTACTATCATATCAGAAGAAGGCAATCGATCACAACATAGATCTTAAAGTTCACCTTACTGCTAACTATCCTGTTACTAAAAAGATTCAAAATATATGATTTACGAAATATGAACTTAAGGTGGTACTATTATTTCAAAAGGTGTCCCAATCTTCAACTAAGATCTAGATTGGACAACTTAGATTTGCTGTGTATGTTATCTGGAGAGCTGTATTTAATTTACACAACTCTAAGCTATAGTCAGTTTTTATGGTACAGATTAGTGATGCGCGAACATGCTCGAAGATACTCCGTTAGGACTCGAGCGTGCGCGGTTAACCCCTTATCCAAGCACGTTCACACATCACTAGTACAGATGTGTCCCTCCTTATCTTTTCTCTTATCTAGACATATCCCGAGATGTTTGGCACCAGATGACCAGCTTTAAAACAAAAAAATATAATTTTGCGATACTCTATCTCGAGATGTTTATGCTAATTGCTTCTTTGTTTGGCTGCCCAATGGTGTGATGTGGATTGTCACCGGTCAAGGATTTTCCTAGCATGTTGTATAGTAGTAAATTTGTATTATAAATTGTAAAGATAAGGGTGAACACAACTGTAGCACATATATATTGTGCTGTAGATGGGTGCAAAAACATAAGAACATATACTACTTTATATACTGAATGTATTCTGCCAGATTCAATGGTGGTAATGATTGTTATTTACTTGTACATCACTGTCATCCTGAATTAGGATCATGTAAAGCTTGCAAGTGCCCTTTGGATCTTAACAGTCATGCTCGCTCAAAGATTTAGTCAAATGATGAGTAGCTTTTCATTCCATCCTGTAGTATATTCCAAGGCTATCAATGGTGCTTTTATTTGAAAATACATAAGACCTTAATTTAGGCTTTCCTCTTCATGAATATGCTGAGTTAACCGTATAAAAAAGTTAGTTTAATAATGGTAGAAAGTTGCAATTATTATATCACAGTGGTTTAAGAGCAAGTCAACATGGTCATGATGACAACAAGAATCCCTTTCAATGGAAATGACTCTGACTTCTGTATGGCCACTCCACAACAATTATTCCAATAGTGTTTTATGTCCTTGGGTAAATATGAATGAATTATCAAAACTGAATGAGTATAAGTAATATTATAAGGAAGGATCATGATAAGCTAGTAGTTCATACTCCAGGTGAATCATGCCGAGCTCTACTACATTTGTAAAAAGGAAATACTTGCAAAGGCAGTGACATTGATTAAAATCCTGATCTGATTAACTCATAACTTGTATAGTAGTCTCTCTCATAAGACAGTCATAAATATCTACTATATCTCTCATATATGTGTAGAGTTCCTGTTGTTTCCAAATTCTCAATAACATTTACTGCATATTTGGTGGTCCACAAACCAAAGGCTCTAGCCAAGAGCAATGTGGAGATGCGCATTCATGGTAGAGGCGAGAATGTGTTAAAATATTTAAAAACTGGGATTGGCAAACAACCGACTCACAACATTTATATTTCCAGATATTTCACTGGTCTAAACATCTGCTGTTACTCTGTGAACATTTCTTACTTTAGAAGACAGGAGGTCACCATGATATCCATAGAAGGGAATCTCTTTGACCAGGATTTTCCCATTCCTAGACATCAGAATTTCTATAAATATCTAGTTTTTTGTACACATTTTGTAATGATTATGTTTCCATGGTAACTGTGTTACTTGCTGATCATTCTAGAAAAGAAATGTATATAAAATATAAATATATATAAATATATATATATATATAAAAGAATAATAAATTTGATATTATTTTCTTTTTAACACTGTGATATATTCAAGTGCACAGTTTGCTGTATGGGGTAATATTGGTTTTAAAGTTTTAAATAAAAAAAGTTTATAGAAAACCAATGCTGTTTTTCGTTACTATTTCTGTAATACTTAATAATGTATAATAATACTGTATATATCGCACTGGTTTTACAAATTTGAATGGATGCTGCTTACATTTATTGTAATGTTATTTATGCCTGTTTATATAGTAAGCCATTCTCCTGTGGGAATTCAAATGAAAAATACAATAATTTATACACAAATTGACAGATTTATCAATATGGTTAAATTCTTAGACAATCCTAATATGTAGTTCATGCTGTTTGATATTTTGTCTAACTTTAAGATTGTCTAGGCCAAGTTTATACTGCCTATTAATTGGCTAACATTGTGTCATAAATGAGCACCACAATTTTGGTGCATTTTTGTTGATGCACGGTGTCACATGTTAGGCCATGCTCATTTCCATGTAAGTCATACTCAGTTTTTATGAAACCACACCCTTTTCCCAGATGAGCCATAGAAAGGGTTTTTTTTGCTCAAAATACGCTAGACTTATCACTTAAGCTTGATAAATTTCCGACATCATTGTGAAAACTGACCAACCATCAAAAGTATGCGTATGTTTACAAAAAATCTACTCCAATCTAATGGCTATCTGAATGGGAGTGAACATGGCATCAGTCATATGACCTATAACATTCAATTAGTGACTGTGTTGCATGCTATACGTAATATATTCAGTATATATTTTTTATACTGGTTATTACTAGTGTTGAGCCACCCCCGTAGTGTTCGGGTTCGGTTCGGTTCGTCGAACACCGAGATGTTCGAGGAACTGTTCGTGGAACTGTTCGTCGAACACCTTAGAACACCGTCGAACACCGTTAAAACCAATGGCAGGCAAACAAAAACACATAGGAACACATAGAAAACACCTTCAAAGGTGTCCAAAAGCTGACAAACTGCTCAGAAGACGCTTTCTTTAAAAAAGCCGGCCGGCAATTCAGCAGCGGCATACACCGGTACCCGACAATTTAGACATGAAGGAATAGAGCATCACACATAGATTAGATAGATAGAAACATGTCAGTCACATATATATGAAGTACAGTGACAGTGTTGCTTACTGTACTTGTCATTTAGTGTAAAGGATTTATTAAAAAATATAATAGTGTTTTCGTGCACCGTCTCTTTAAAAAAGCCGGCCGGCAATTCAGCAGCGGTACCCGACAATTTATAACAGACAGAATAGAGCTTCACACATAGATTAGATAGATAGAAACATGTCAGTCACATATATAAAGTACTGTGACAGTGTTGCTTACTGTACTTGTCATTTACTGCAAAGGATTTATTAAAAAAAATAATAGTGTTTTCATGCACCGTCTCTTTAAAAAAGCCGGCTGGCAATTCAGCATCTGTACCCGACAATTTAGAATAGAAGGAATAGAGAATCACACCTAGATTAGATAGATAGAAACATGTCAGCCACATATATATGAAGTACTGTGACAGTGTTGCTTACTGTACTTGTCATTTACTGCAAAGGATTTATTAAAAAAAATAATAGTGTTTTCATGCACCGTCTCTTTAAAAAAGCCGGCTGGCAATACAGCATCTGTACCCGACAATTTAGAATAGACAGAATAGAGCTTCACACATAGATTAGATAGATAGAAACATGTTAGTCACATATATATGAAGTACTGTGACAGTGTTGCTTACTGTACTTGTCATTTACTGCAAAGGATTTATTAAAAAAAATAATAGTGTTTTCATGCACCGTCTCTTTAAAAAAGCCGGCCGGCAATTCAGCATCTGTACCCGACAATTTATAACAGAAAGAATAGAGAATCACACATAGATTAGATAGATAGAAACATGTCAGTCACATATATATGAAGTACTGTGACAGTGTTGCTTACTGTACTTGTCATTTAGTATTAAAATAAAGGATTTATTATTAAAAAAAATTGGCGTGGGGTTCCCCGTAATTTTAGTCTCTAGCGGAGGTTAAGCAGACAGCTGGGGCAGATGTTTGAAGCCTGGGAAGGGGGTAATACCCACGGAGCTTCCCAGGCTACTAATATCAGCCCCCAGCTGAATACCTAGCCTTTACTAGCTATTAAAATGGAGGACCCCCCCAAAAAAAATGACGTGGGGTCCCCCCTAATTTAATAGCTAGCAAAGGCTAGGCAGACAGCTGGGGGCTGATATTAATAGCCCAGGAAGGGAGCCATGAATATTGGCCCCCTCCCAGGCTAGAAACACCAGCCGTCAGCCGCCCCAGAAATGGCGCATCCATAGGATGCGCCAATTCTGGCACTTAGCCTCGCTCTTCCACGCTGCCCTGGTGCGGTGGCAGGGGGTAATAGGGTTGGGGTTGATGTCAGCTTATAATGCCAGCTGACATCAAGCCCAGGTTAGTAATGGAGAGGCGTCTATAAGACACCCCCATTACTAACCCCATAGTCAAAGTTAAAAAAAAAACACAAACACCCAGAATAAAGTCCTTTAATTGAAATAAAGACACAATTCTTTATTGTTCTAAATTAAACCATACTTACCATCACGCCCATTCCAGCTGAAGCCAACGATCTCCTGCAATAAAAGAAAAATAATAAAGCAACCTCATCCTTACCTTTCCATGGTTCCCAGGACAGCTTCAGCTCTGCTACATCGAGATGACAGGCTGGACCGCAGCAGAACGCTGCCATCCAGCCTGTCATCCCGCAGACACTGAGAAGCGCAGGCATGCTTGCGCTCCTCAGTGTCTGACTGTGACGGCATCCAGATGAGCCGACAATGAACTCGGCTCACCTCATGTACGTCACTGACAGCGTGGGAAAATTCTCCTGCACTCAGCGCTTCAGCGTGAGAATTTTCCCTCGCTGTCAGTGACGTGCATGAGGTGAGCCGAGTTCATTGGACATGACCTCGGCTCATCTGGATGCCGTCACAGCCAGACACTGAGTAGCGCAAGAAAGCCTGCGCTTCTCAGTGTCTGCGGGATGACAGGCTGGATGGCAGCGTTCTGCTGCGGTCCAGCCTGTCATCTCGATGTAGCAGAGCTGAAGCTGTCGTGGGAGCCATGGAAAGGTAAGGATGATGTTGCTTTATTATTTTACTTTTATTGCAGGAGATCATTGGCTTCAGCTGGAATGGGCGTGGCGGTAAGTATGGTTTAATTTAGAACAATAAAGAATTGTGTGTTTATTTCAATTAAAGGACTTTTGTCTGGGTGTTTGTGTTTTTTTTAAATACTTTACTAGAAATTCATGGTGGTCATGTCTAATATTGGCGTGACCCCATGAATTTCGGGCTTAGGGCCAGCTGATAATGCCAAGCTGGCCTTAACCCCTTTATTACCCAGTGAGCCACCGCACCAGGGCCCTGGATGAGTTGGGTACAGCGCCAGAAGATGGCGCTTCTATGAACGCGCCATTTTCCGGGGCGGCTGAGGACTGCAATTTGCAGCGGGTGGGGCCCAGAAAGCTTGGGCCTCCCTGCGCTGCAGATTCCAGCCCCCAGCTGCCTAGTTGTACCTGGCTGGACACAAAAATAGGGCGAAGCTCCACGTATTTTTTTTTTAAATTCATGAAATTCATGGAATAATTAAGAAAAAAAGGGCTTCCCTATATTGTTGTGTCCAACCAGGTACAAATAGGCAGCTGGTGGTTGGGAGCAGCCCGTTCCTGCCTGCTGTACCTGACTGGACACAAATATAGGGCGAAGCCCCACATCAATTTTTTTTTCATTATTTCATGAATTTCCTGAAATAATTAAAAAAAAATTGACGTGGGGCTTCGCCCTATATTTGTGTCCAGTCAGGTACAGCAGGCAGGAACGGGCTGCCCCCAACCACCAGCTGCCTATTTGTACCTGGCCAGACACAACAATATAGGGAAGCCCTTTTTTAAAAAAATTATTTCATGAAATAATTAAAAAAAAATTGACGTGGGGCTTCGCACTATATTTGTGTCCAGCCAGGTACAGTAGGCAGGGACGGGCTGCCCCCAACCACCAGCTGCCTATTTGTACCTGGTTGGACACAACAATATAGGGAAGCCCTTTTTTTCTTAATTATTCCATGAATTTCATGAAATAATTTAAAAAAAAAATGCGTGGGGCTTCGCCCTATTTTTGTGCCCAGCCAGGTACAACTAGGCAGCTGGGAGCTGGAATCCGCAGCGCAGGGAGGCCCAAGCTTTCTGGGCCCCACCCGCTGCAAATTGCAGTCCGCAGCCGCCCCAGAAAATGGCGCGTTCATAGAAGCGCCATCTTCTGGCGCTGTACCCAACTCATCCAGGGCCCTGGTGCGGTGGCTCACTGGGTAATAAAGGGGTTAAGGCCAGCTTGGCATTATCAGCTGGCCCTAAGCCCGAAATTCATGGGGTTACGCCAATATTAGACATGACCACCATGAATTTCTAGTAAAGTATTTAAAAAAACACAACACTCAGAATAAAGTCCTTTAATTGAAATAAACACACAATTCTTTATTGTTCTAAATTAAACCATACTTACCGTCACGCCAATTCCAGCTGAAGCCAATGTCTTCTGCAATAAAAGTAAAATAATTAAGCAACCTCATCCTTACCTTTCCATGGTTCCCACGACAGCTTCGGCTCTGCTACATCGAGATGACAGGCTGGACCGCAGCAGAACGCTGCCATCCAGCCTGTCATCCCGCGGACACTCAGAAGCGCAGGCATGCTTGCGCTCCTCAGTGTCTCGCTGTGACGGCATAAAGATGAGACAAGCTCATGTCCAATGAACTCGGCGCACCTCATGCACGTCACTGACAGCGTGGGAGAATTCTCCTGCACTCAGCACTTCAGCGTGAAAATTCTCCCACGCTGTCAGTGACGTACATGAGGTCGGCTGAGTTCATTGGACATGAATGAGCTCACCTCATGCACGTCACTGACAGCGTGGGAAAATTCTCACGCTGAAGCGCTGAGTGCAGGAGAATTTTCCCACGCTGTCAGTGACGTGCATGAGGTGAGCTCATTCATGTCCAATGATCTCAGCTGACCTCATGCACGTCACTGACAGCATGGGAGAATTCTCACGCTGAAGTGCTGAGTGCAGGAGAATTCTCCCACGCTGTCAGTGACGTGCATGAGGTGCGCCGAGTTCATTGGACATGAACTCGTCTCATCTTTATGCCGTCACAGCCAGACACTGCTGAGCGCAAGCATGCCTGCGCTTCTCAGTGTCTGCGGGATGACAGGCTGGATGGCAGCGTTCTGCTGCGGTCCAGCCTGTTATCTCGATGTAGCAGAGCTGAAGCTGTCGTGGGAACCATGGAAAGGTAAGGATGAGGTTGCTTTATTATTTTTCTTTTATTGCAGGAGATCGTTGACTTCAGCTGGAATGGGCGTGATGGTAAGTATGGTTTAATTTAGAACAATAAAGAATTGTGTCTTTATTTCAATTAAAGGACTTTATTCTGGGTGTTTGTGTTTTCTTTTAACTTTGACTATGGGGTTAGTAATGGGGGTGTCTTATAGACGCCTCTCCATTACTAACCTGGGCTTGATGTCAGCTGGCATTATAAGCTGACATCAACCCCAACCCTATTACCCCCTGCCACCGCACCAGGGCAGCGTGGAAGAGCGAGGCTAAGTGCCAGAATTGGCGCATCCTATGGATGCGCCATTTCTGGGGCGGCTGACGGCTGGTGTTTCTAGCCTGGGAGGGGGCCAATATTCATGGCTCCCTTCCTGGGCTATTAATATCAGCCCCCAGCTGTCTGCCTAGCCTTTGCTAGCTATTAAATTAGGGGGGACCCCACGTCATTTTTTTGGGGGGGGTCCTCCATTTTAATAGCTAGTAAAGGCTAGGTATTCAGCTGGGGGCTGATATTAGTAGCCTGGGAAGCTCCGTGGGTATTACCCCCTTCCCAGGCTTCAAACATCTGCCCCAGCTGTCTGCTTAACCTCCGCTAGAGACTAAAATTACGGGGAACCCCACGCCAATTTTTTTTAATAATAAATCCTTTATTTTAATAGTAAATGACAAGTACAGTAACCAACACTGTCACTGTACTTATTATATATGTGACTGACATGTTTCTATCTATCTAATCTATGTGTGAAGCTCTATTCTGTCTGTTATAAATTGTCGGGTACAGATGCTGAATTGCCGGCCGGCTTTTTTAAAGAGACGGTGCATGAAAACACTATTATTTTTTTTAATAAATCCTTTGCAGTAAATGACAAGTACAGTAAGCAACACTGTCACAGTACTTCATATATATGTGACTGACATGTTTCTATCTACCTAATCTATGTGTGATTCTCTATTCTTTCTGTTATAAATTGTCGGGTACAGATGCTGAATTGCCGGCCGGCTTTTTCAAAGAGACGGTGCACGAAAACACTATTATTTTTTTTGATAAATCCTTTACACTAAATGACAAGTACAGTAAGCAACACTGTCACTGTGCTTCTTATATGTGTGACTGACATGTTTCTATCTATCTAATCTATGTGTGAAGCTCTATTCTTTCTGTTCTAAATTGTCGGGTACCGGTGTATGCCGCTGATGAATTGCCGGCTTTTCATGTTTCACTGTTGGCACTGTTCCCATCGATTTGGGCAATCACTGTAATGCCACAACCACCATGGCTGTGGCATTACAGTGAGTGGCAGACAATCCCTGCATGATTGGTGCTCTAAATAGCGCCAGACATGCAGGACACGCTTTTGGTGCACGAACAGTTATCGAACATAACCTCGAACAGCCGAATTTTTTGCAAATCGTTCGGGTTCGTCGAACAACTCGAACACCACCCAAAACAGCTCGAATATGAGATTGGCGAACAGTTCTAGTCGAACACCGCTCATCTCTAGTTATTACTTTACAGTTGTCTCCTTTCTTAGCTTTTTTTTGGTTGGCACAAAGCAAAGGCATGATTTCATGTGGGGCACTCATTACAGAGACAAATGTGAAAAGGTACAAATAGGAACCAGGTACTGGCAGCTATGTAAGAAGATGGAAGTGTTGCCCACGTTCCCCCTTGAAAACACATGTATTGTTTTAATGCACTTGAATGTGTGATGTGTTAGTGACATATTTTAAAAATAGAGTACTAGTCTGCCCAGCAGCAGAGAGTTAATAGGGACAGGTAGGGTTAATAATTGAGACTAGCCCAGAGTAGGAGGGGTCGAAGTGAAGGGACAGTTTCCTGTCAGGAAGCCAGGCAGGGCATAGCTTGTAGCTAGAGCAGACCTCTGGTCCGATTACTCAGAAGAGCAGCATGACATGGGTGTCCCTAAAGTGAGAGGAAGCAGAGAGTACAGATAGCGTGATCCTGTGGAGAGACAAGAGAAAGCGACCAAAAGAAGTGAGTGATTCTCCAGAGAAGAGGTCTGGGGCAGGAGTGTGCAAGTCCAGGAGGTAAAGGGACGGATTAGAGCTGGGAAGATGAGAGAATGCCCCGGGCGGTAGTTTCATGGCATCGGCGAGCAGAGAAGTTCAGTAACTGCTATAGTGACAAAGTAGCTCCCCTAAGTGGAAAAGGATGCGGAACCAGAGGTTTAAGTATAGGACTCTCAATTACTGACTGTAGTACCTTTCTTGGAGATGAGGGAAGTTCCTGAATTACTGTGCTGGGTAGTGGTGAAGTAACTGAGTAAGTAAGAATCGAGTCATTCTGGGAAGGACAGTGAAAGGTATATGAAGATGTTGAAGATGTTCCATACACTAAGAGAAATGTTCATGAAGCTATGCACCCACTATCTGTTGTACATAATACCCACTAAGTAAATGAGCGTTTGTTTTTAAGTGGTGGTCCCTCATTGAACTTCATAAGACCTGGTCCTGGCTAGTCAAAGTCACCAGTAATATGGTCTGCAAGGGCATAGCGCCCCCACCGCATAAGTTCACACACCCAGACAGGACCCCTACCTTCATGTACAGTGCCGGGGCACAGAAGACAAATACCTCGCCCAGACCTGCCGCTTCCTGCCACGTTACAGATGCAGGCAGAGGAGGAGTTCAGAGAGCACTGGGCAGAAGAGATTACAATTGGGTTGTCATTCAGCTTGTGGTAGTCATTACAAAATCTCCATTCCCCGTCGGGCATCGGCACGAGAATGATGGAACTCGACCATCCGCTCTTTGAATCCTCTATCACCCCGAGGTCCAGCATCCTCTTCACCTCGGCTGAGATTACCTCACGGCCGGCTTCATGAATCCTGAAGGGTTTAAGGTTTAAGGTACGCCCCGGCAACTCCGAGAACAGGTCACGGTTCCGTTGCAGCAGCTCTCTAAATTGTTGCTTCTGTGCCGGCGATAGAGTCTCTGCTATCATGACGTCCCCGACTGTGGCTTTGGCACTAACAAACAAGGAGCCCCCAATGTTTCCCGATCTCGCCATGGCTTGAGCAAGTTCACATGGTCCACTTGGTGCTGCTTTCTTCGGCCAGGCTGGTGAATAGTGTTGAGCCACCCCCGTAGTGTTCTAGTTCGGTTCGGTTCGTCGAACACCCGTGTGTTCGCCGAACTGTTCGTCGAACTGTTCGTCGAACACCTTCGAACACCGTTAAAACCAATGGCAGGCAAACAAAAACACATAGAAACACATAGAAAACACCTTCAAAGGTGTCCAAAAGCTGACAAACTGCTCAGAAGACACAACTAACACATGAAAAAGTGACAAGTACATATAGTCATGCGAAAAGAAAAGAGGTGGAGGAGTAAAAGGAGGGGGAGACACATGCCCTTCTAAAATCCAAAAAGTGAGAAGCCGACACGGCCAGTCCGTTCCTGCCTGTGCCACCTCTGTGTCGCCGGGTTTGTGCCAGAGCCGCGGTGGACCCTGACGGCCAGCCCCCCTATCCTAATACTGGTGCCTGTCCGCCGGTGGGTCGAGGCCCCCCACGGTGGGGGGGGGAGTAACATCTGCAGAAGAAAGACCATCTTCCAGCCAAACTAAGATATCGACTTCTTTTCGTGGACAATGTGATACGATCCCATTCTTACGGACACGCCCATCGCTACAAATTCTAGATGAGGCACAAAAACAGCAGGTGCTTCAACGGATATCAAGTGCTCCTTCAAGTGGGCTCTCCATCACCTCAATTTCAACATCACAAATACTCCAGTCCTCAGAGGTGTCACCCCAATCGCACTTGCTTCCTCACAGCTCCCAAGTCTCCAGCTGCCCGTCTGAGTATGGGGTAACACAGATGGCTGAGTCTGCCCAGCTGTTTACTCATACTATAGCCTGGGAAACGGAGGTCTGCTCCAGAGCTTCTGTTAATCCAGATGAGGAAATGATCTGATCCGATGCCCAGAATCTTTATAAGTTGGATCCAGGACCAGATGAAGAAGGTTCTGAGCATAATGTAGACCCTTGTTCCCAAACTGTAACTGCTGTTGGTGGAGACAATGATGAAGACGATGATGAGACTCAAATACCTGATTGGAGCGACAACTTGACTTTTCGGTCAGGGCAGGAAGAGGTTGGCTCTGAGGGCGACGGGTGTGATAACACACAGGGTGATGATGACGAGGTTGGAGATCCCACTTACTGTCAACCCACAGTCAGACAGTCGATGAGGTCAGCAGAGGAGGTGGAGGAGGATGTGACTAGCCCTGGGGATGGGGATGACTCAGTACCCGGGCATTTGCCTGGCCTTGGGGATGTCGCGGTGGTCGGCTCCCTGGCCCGTACCCTGGGGTCTCTCTTTAAAAGGGTGGATAATTGTTAATTTTATAAGAGTTCATGACGCCACCTGTGGTATCTGGTGACAAGCACCAGCGCTGCAGCAGTCCACTGAGGCCGGTGATAAGGTAGCTCGATGGTATAGCTCCCCACAGGTGGAGCTAGGTCTCAGGGCAGCGTATGCAGGGGGAATGCAGGAGAGGCGAGACCCAGCTGGGTCAGAGCAAGAACGGGAACGGACACGGTAGTCACTTCAGTACCTTTTACTGGTGGAAATTCAGGCACATCCCGGAGCACTGTAGGGTGAAGGGTGCATATCAGGATCCTCCCCAATGAGCGGGTGTAGGGCCTCCTGTTTCTTGCCTCTGCGTAGTAAGTTTCTGACCTGCCTGGAGCTAGGCCAAACTTTGTCTCTGTCCTGCACTGGCTGACCTTGTGGTAGGGCCTTCTCTTGGAGTTCACGCTCCCAGTATGTGGGGCCTAAGCATCTCCTGGCTCTGTTACATATCAGCACCTTAGCGATCCTGGGACTTGTAGTTCTCCAGGGATTCCGGTTATGCCTTACTGGGTCATAGAGATACCGGTAAGCTCGGATCCTGTGTCCGGTAAATGCTTCGGGGTGAGCTGGTTAAGCTCCTCTGCCCCTTATGTACTAACTCGCCACTCGCCTTCGGCCTACTCGGGCCCTCACTAGGCTATACACACTAACAGCAGCTTGCCGCGCTTCACTGATCTTACGGCACCGGCACACCTTAAGCTCTATCTGGGCTCCCTGAATCTAGCAAGCAGGAGCCTCGTGCTCCACTGCTGAACTATTAACTGCGTTCTCTAGACTAGACTGAGCTCCACTGCAGACTGACCTCTCTTAGGCTTCTCTACTGCAGGAACTCTTCAGAGGAACTGAACTGCCTAGCTCCACCTTCCCTATTTAAATCCCTAACGGGCTCCCTCTGCTGGTCTGAGGTGGAAGGTGGAGATGTGTGAATGTTTATGGGGGCCTCTTGTGGAGGATTCCATCAATGCACTCTTGTAGGATCTGTGATACCAAGCGCAGCGGGGCATCACAGATGCTATTGAAGACGAGGTTAGGTTGCGCCTTCCTGAACAGAGACGGAGTACTGGAAGCACGTCAACAACTGCATCCTCAACCACAACTCTGCCTCTGACCACAAGTCGTAGTGGCTCTTCAGGTCACATGGGCTCTAAGCCTTGCATAGCCTGGGCATTTATTCAGATCGATAAGGATGACCCAACTCGTGTTATCTGTAATATTTGTCAGCAAAAGCTAAGTAGAGGCCAAAAAATACATAGTTTGAGTACTTCATGCATGTACCGTCACATGGATATGAAGCATAAGTTGCAGTGGGAAGCTCACTGTGCTACAATGCTGCCTAGCCGGCTGGGCCAACCACAGTCTGCCCCATCTTGTGCATCCGCAGCCTCTTCATCCTCTGTGACTGGGGGGACAGCAGTCACACATGTTTTTGGACGCAGACCTGACACCTCTTTACCCGCAACAGCCAGTGTGATTGGCAGGTCGTCATTTCATTGGGAAGTGGAAACACCTGCTAGTGTTGAGCGCTCTCCGACATCGAGAGCACCACCTTTGGATCAAGGCAACCAAACATGTCCGCCTGCATCTTCCTCACAGACCGGCAGTTGCCGGGGACACCCTACTCAACACCGTCTAAGCACAACAGCCAGCCCTCGGTCCCTCAGATGTGGAAAAGTAAAAGACCATTTCCTCCTAGCCATGAGAAAACTAAGAGGTTGAATTTCACCATCTGCAAGCTGTTGGCTACAGAAATGCTGCCTTTCCACCTGGAGGACACAGAGGATTTTCAAGACCTTATGTCCGTCACAGTGCCCCAGTACCAGATGCCCAGTCGGCACTACTTCTCAAAGAAAGGTGTGCCTGCGCTCCACTAGCATGTCGCACACAACATCACCGCTTCTTTGAGAAACTCTGTGTGTGACAGGGTGCACTTCACCACAGACACTTGGACGAGAAGGCATGGACAGGGGCGTTACATGTCGCTGACTGGGCACTGGGTAACTATGGTGACAGCAGGACAAGGGGCTGCTGTCCAAGTCTAACCGTCCCCACGAGTTGTGTGTTAATCCTCTTTATCTCGAACTTCCTCCACTGCTTCTGCCTCCTCAACCTCCTCTCGGTCCTCCACCTGCACCCAAAGCCTGTCTGGTAATGCCACCTGCTTTCTAACTGCGCAGAAGGAATCCTGCACACCTCCTTACTATGCTGGCAGCAGGGCTCAACGCATCAGTGTTTACTTTGAAATGTCTGGGAAATGTGAGTCACACAGCTGAGGAGTTTTGGTCAGCTCTGGAGACCCAGTTTCTTGAAAGGTTGTCTCCACTGGACCTGCAACCAGGGAAGGCCATGTGCGACAATGCTGCAATCCTGGGTGCGGCACTTCGCCGGGGCAATGTCACACACGTGCCTTGTATGGCTCACGTGTTGAACCTGGTTGTCCAGCAATTTTTAGCCCACTATCCCGGACTAGATGGCCTTCTGCAGAGTGCACGGTCGCATCCCGCAGTTCAACGACTTACATCTCTACAGAAGTCGTTGGGCCTGCCAGTTCACCGGCTGAAATGCGATGTGCCGACACGGTGGAATTCAACTCTGCACATGTTGCAGCGACTGTGGCAGCACCGACAAGCCCTGGTGCAATACGTTCTGACGTATAGCCTGGGCCAACGAGATCCAGAGGTGGGGCAAATCACGCTGGAGGAGTGGTCTCAGATCAGGGACCTATGCACCCTTCTGCACAGTCTTGAAATGGCGACGAAGATGTTTAGTGCTGACGATGCCATTATCAGCATGACTATTACGGTGATTTACATGCTGGAGCACATGTTAAACAGAATTCGGAGTCAGGTGGTGGGACAAGAGGAGGTGGAGGAAGTAGAGGAGGAGTCGTATGCGGAAGGGATAACATCTCCAAGGTCCAGACGGTTGGCAGCACCAAGGCGGCAGGCATGGGAGGGTGGGGGAGAGGGATTAACCAGGGCTCATGGTAGCAGCCAAACTGTTGAGGAAGGTGCAGGAGCCGAGGAAGAAGTGGAGGATGAACTGGCAATGGGCATGGAAGACTCATCAGATGAGGGAGACCTTGATCACATTTCTGTTGTGCGAGGTTGGAGGCAGAGGGCAAAGGAAGGAAGCATGATTCTTACCTCGCTACCAACACAACAAGGACTTGGTCCTTCTGGATGCGCAAGACACATGAGTGCCTTCTTGCTGCACTACCTGCAGCATGACCCCCGGATTGTCAGAATTCGAAGTAATCCCGACTACTGGGTTGCCACACTCTTAGATCCCCGGTACAAATGTATATTTGCCAAAATAATTCCTGCCATAAAAAGGTATTGACGAATGCAGGAGTATCTGTTGCAGAATCTTACATGTGCTTTTCCACAAAACACCAGTGGTGCACGTAGTGAATCTCACAGTTCTAACTTGCCAACGGTGGGACTGTCGAGTCTTCATCACTCAAACAGTAACAGTAACACAGTATCTGCTGGCAACAGCAATTTTGTGGAATCGTTTCACCACTTTTTTAGACCATCCTTTGCAAGGCCACAGGAGACAAGAAGTCTGAAACATAGTCAATGCCTAGAGAGGATGGTACAGGAGAATCTCCAAGTGAACATCGAAGCCATGACTGTGTCACTGGACCCTTGCTCATTTTGGTATTCCAATCTTGAAAAATCGCCGGAGCTCGCCACTCACGCCTTGGAGATCTTGTCATGCCATGCAGCCAGCGTTCTCTCTGAACGTGTGTTCAGCGCTGCTGGTGGTGTGCTGACAGATAAGCGCACGCGGCTCTCCACTGTGAATGTAGACAGACTCACGTTCATAAAGATGATCAAATCATGGTTTCGCAAGGACATTTCTACCCCTGTGTCATCCTTGGGAGACTAAAAGCTTGGGGATTTGGTAAAATCACCTCACCAACCGTTTTAAGCAACAGTGGGGCAATTGATGCCACTTAACCCTAGAATGCATGACCATAAAAATCTACACTTTCACATACCTGGGGCCCTTTAGGCCCGTGTGCAAATAACATAGAATAACTCAAACTCAAATGACAAACAACTATATACATGAAGAATACCTAGAGTTTCAAAATTCTAACTAAAGCAATCTTGCAGAAAATAGAAAACAATTAACTGGGCGGGCCTGCAAGGCCACAGGTATGCGTTCTAGGGTTAAGTGGTGTCTGTGCCACAATTTTGGGAGTCCCCTTGCTGTGTCTTACGTGACGTTGGCATCGTCAATTCCAGGTGGGTTGGGTCGCACACCCCCCTTTTAACTGTAAGAAACTACATACACTATGGCTTGGGGTAACACAGATGGTTGAGTCTGAAGAGCTGTTTACTCAGAGGTCTGCTCCAAATCTTCAGTGTCTGCTAGTCAGCGTAGAATTTTTAACTGCATCTAGCCTATGCAATACTTTGGGCGTAGTAGCCCAGCTGCGAAGCAAGCTGCACCGCCTGTGTATCTAATAAGAATTTTTAAATTAATCTAGCCTAGGCAGACTGTGGGGACCCCCAACCAAACCCAGATGCTCAGCCCCCCTACCGCCCCCCTTTCATGGACAACCCAATAATGTAACTCTTACAACTGGATGGGTGAGGATCGGTCACAGCTTTATTAACTCTTTATACTCATTCCATTAGAAAGGCATTTTATTTCTAAAATAATTCAGCTTGTTGCAGCATGCCCTGGGTCCCCACTCCGGCAAGTTGGCCAACAAGTGTAACTCTCCAACATGTCCTTTCTATTTCCAGGCCACGGAGGATCCAGCGTACTCGTATGCAGGACTCTGACCCCCACCCATCACTCTTAACGCTTGTTCCACTCCGTCCTGGAGTCCTGCCAGGAATATGTCCAGTCCAATATCTATTTAGTGAACACCGTCGGGCCGTATGAGGCCTGCTTTATCTCCTTCCAGTTGTCGGTGTCGTATCACTACACCGCCTCTGTCTCTTCTAAATTTTGCCATCCGAATATTTATTACCCGCCTTGTCCATTCGATGGCCGTGATGTCTCGCGCACCTTGCCATACCGCTATCGGCACAATCTCTGACCATACTATAGCTAATTTTGTGAAAAATTCTCTGAAGCGCTCAGTGTCTAGTTTCATTATTGCCATTAGTTATGCGCTCTTGTGATGACCTAGGTTGTTTCCCCCGGCCTGTATAACTAAGATGACCGGACCTCTTGCCTCTCTCCCTACCTTGATTACCTCCATTAGTACCTGTGGCCATAGCAGGCCTCTAATACCTCTCCAGTTGAAATATGTGTTATGAACCTCTAATTTCCTCCCGCCTGGGCGGACTTTCGCCCTTCTTTGTGCCCAATATATATACGAGTGGCCTATCACTCACACTGTTGGCTTAGCGTCACCTGTAAAAGAAACAAACCACGTTAGGATAACAAGTCCGGTCTTATGTATCTCGCCAAACACGTGGATCGCCATCTCCCTATCCTCTGAACTTCCGTTTCTGACAGTCCTGCTCTTGCTGCTTCCGTGGCCGCACCTATGCGGAATGAGTGTGTCCCGTAATCTTTGGGGTGGTTCCCTGCCGATGTTATGCATTTATTAAATATAGCTTGGAACAGGTATCTTGATAATGGCGTTCCATCAATGTGTGATACGAAGAAATTACTTTGTGATCTGATGGTTAGATATGTTTTTACTATTGTTACCCGACTCAGTGTACCGTTTGTGGGTTGTAGAAGTACCCAAGCACCCCTGCCCGCTGGAACCGTTTTCGATTGGTGTATGCGTACACGTATTGCATTATTGGCTATGACTACTTCCTGGTGTAATAAGCGTCCACTGGTGGTAATTTTGGATTGAGGGACTAATTCGCTTATACATAGCGCCCCGAAGAAGGCGATCACAAATGCAGTAGACATTAGTGTTGCTTCAAATTGTGAGTGTCATGTTAATGGTGTTAGGGATAAGATGTGAGAAATCAGTTTTAGTGACACGGGACGGGACGTCTACATTACTGACTTGGCTGACCCCTTTTCCACCCTTTTATGGATTGTCTGATGATGAATCTTTGTCACATCTCCCCAATTCAGTAGTTGGAAGTGAAATGCTACTCCGGTCAGACACCGCTGCGCTGACGCCCCTGATATGCCCCTCATCATTAGCTGGTGGAGAAATTCTATGGTGACTTGTGATCTGGCTTGTTCACATTGGTCAACCCGTCTGCCTGCTACTAGTCGTGTCCACTCTTCCCATGCCTTACCGTATGCTTGCCACGTTGACGGGGCAACTGACGCTCTGATTAATGGCATCAACTATTCGCCACTAGATCCCATAGGGAGGGTGGGCAACTGTTGCCTGATGGGTGGGGGGTGTGGAAGAGCTCTGTGAAAATCTGCCAATTGAATTGTTATAAAGCGTTAGCAGCAGCTTTATACCTCTCAGCATAGTGGCTAGCGCGGACCCATACATTGTGTTTTAGGCACAGAAATACTAGCCTGCATAGTAGGCCTAGCACTGGGAGAGACGATGATGCCATCTTATTAATGCAGTGCGCTAGGCTGGTGTTTTGTGTTATGAAGCGTATATTTTTGTTAGCCAGGCGCTCGCCCCATATTTCTATTGCAACCACTATTGGGAAAAATTATTTTCAGGGCTAGATGCAGCTAAAAATTATTATTAATTTCAAAGCTGGTGGAGCTTGGTATAGATGGCCTAATACAATGAGTCCCACACACTGCTAGAAGCCCAAATATTTTTTCAGAGCTAGATGCAGACAAAAAATTATTTTGAATTTGCAACCTGATGGAGGTCAGTATAGATGGACTAATAGAGAAAGTCCCACACACTGCTAGAAGGCCACATATTTTTTCAGAGGTAGATGCAGAAAAAAATATATTCAGTTTGCAACCTGATGGAGGTCTGTATAGATGGACTAATACAACAAGTCCCACACACAGCTAGAAGCCCAATATTTTTCAGAGGTAGATGCAGAAAAAAATATATTCAGTTTGCAACCTGATGGAGGTCTGTATAGATGGATTAATAGAACAAGTCCCACACACAGCTAGAAGCCCAAATATTTTTTCAGAGGTAGATGCAGATAAAAATTATTTTTAATTTGCAACCTGATGGAGGTCAGTATAGATGGACTAATAGAGAAAGTCCCACACACTGCTAGAAGGCCAAATATTTTTTCAGAGCTGGATGCAGATAAAAATTATATTCAATTTGCAACCTGATGGAGGTCAGTATAGATGGACTAATAGAACAAGTCCCACACACAGCTAGAAGCCCAAATATTTTTTCAGAGGTACTGTAGATGCAGATAAAAATTATTTTTAATTTGCAACCTGATGGAGGTCAGTATAGATGGACTAATACAACAAGTCCCACACACAGCTAGAAGCCCAATATTTTTTCAGAGGTAGATGCAGAAAAAAATATATTCAGTTTGCAACCTGATGGAGGTCAGTATAGATGGACTAATACAACAAGTCCCACACACAGCTAGAAGCCCAATATTTTTTCAGAGCTAGATGCAGAAAAAAATTATATTCAATTTGCAACCTGATGGAGGTCAGTATAGATGGACTAATAGAACAAGTCCCACACACAGCTAGAAGCCCAATATTTTTTCAGAGGTAGATGCAGAAAAAAATATATTCAGTTTGCAACCTGATGGAGGTCTGTATAGATGGATTAATAAAACAAGTCCCACACACAGCTAGAAGCCCAATATTTTTTCAGAGGTAGATGCAGAAAAAAATATATTCAGTTTGCAACCTGATGGAGGTCAGTATAGATGGACTAATACAACAAGTCCCACACACAGCTAGAAGCCCAATATTTTTTCAGAGCTAGATGCAGAAAAAAATTATATTCAATTTGCAACCTGATGGAGGTCAGTATAGATGGACTAATAGAATGATGCTATGCCCAAAAGATTTTACTTCACTAAGTGCAGTAAAAAAATTGGTATTCTATACACAGGTGGTATATCTTGCAACACAGATAGGCTACTCCACTGACTAACACACTCTGCAATAGGCCAAAAAGGATTAGCTTTGCTAGATTCAGCCAAATGCTGTGAAAAAAACTTGCACAGCACTGGCACAGACCTGCCGGGCAAAAAACTGATAGGAACTGATGTAACCTAGTCCTGAAAAGGACTCCAATTACAATTAGTCTTTACTCCCACAACCTATCTATTTAAGAGCACAGACCTGCCTGATAAAAGTCATAGGAAATGCTGTAACCTAGTCCTTAAAAGGACTGCAATCACAACTATACCCTACTCCCAAGCTATCTGTAGATTTGTGCGAAAATTGGCTTGAAATTAACAAGGTATAGCGCACACAGCAACAGCGGTGCCGTCTAACACGCAGCTGCAGCAGTGAGAAAATGGTGGTGACGGGGAAAATGGCTTGGTCTTATAGGGCAAGGACATATGACATACACTGCCAATGACACATGCCCTTGCTTGTGTGAAAAAAAGCACTTTGCTCCGTGTGTGCGCTGCTGATAGGCTGACAGATTGCACCTCCCCACTGTAAATGCGGGAAAGAGAAAAAAAAAATGGAGATCTTCATTGTTCCTGCAGAGATCCATCCCCTGCCCCTCCCCCCACCCCGCTGTACACTCAAACTGTGTATTAACATTAATTTTCATCATTACTGAGAAAAAATCCAGTTATGATTTTGGTGCACGAACAGTTATCGAACATAACCTCGAACAGCCGAATTTTTCTCAAATTGTTCGTGTTCACCGAACGGCTCGAACACCGCCCAAAACAGCTCGAATTTGAGATTGGCGAACAGTTCGAGTAGAACAACGCTCATCTCTACTGGTGAACTTTGTAGTTCACTTTGCTGAGTTTCTCCACCACCTCATACTGGCCTTGCCAATTGGCCAGGAACTTTCTCCCTTGTTCTATGATGCTCTGGTGGACCGTAACCTCGACTTCCCAGGTTTCCTTCGCAATATCCTGGAGCCCTCGGGGATGTCTTCCAAACAGTAGCTCAAACGGGGAGAAACCCATAAAGGCTTGTGGGACCTCTCCTACAGAGCAGGAACGGTAGCAGGTAGTCTCAGTCACAACTATCCTTCTCTATGACCTTTTTGAGAATTGCTATTAAAGTTTTATTAAAGCGCTCCACCAGGCTGTCTGTCTGCGGATGGTAAACAAAGGTTCGCAGCTGGGTAATCTGAAGGACTTTACACAGCTCCTTCATTAACTTGCTCATGAACGGGGTTCCTTGGTTCGTTAGTATCTCATTCGGCAGTCCAGTCCTGGCAAATATATGCACAAGTTCCCGAGCTATGCTCCTACTTGACGAGTTCCTCAGTGGTACCGCTTCCGGGTACCGGGTCGCATAGTCCAGGACCACCAGGATGTATTGGTGGCCCCTTGCCGATTTAACTAAGGGCCCCACTAGGTCCATGGCAATCCTCTCAAAGAGGATTTCTATCACAGGTAGGGGGATTCAAGGACTATGCAAGTGGGAAGAGGGGGCGGTTATCTGGCAGGTGGGGCAGGTCCTACAATAGTTCAGGATCTCCCGATAACACCCTGGCCAATAAGACCTCCTCAATATCCTCTCCTTAGTCTTCTAGACCCCCAGGTGTTCCCCAGAACATGTGAGTGGACCATATCTAATATTTTCCGTCGGTATGGCCCTGGAACTAACAGCTGCTCCACTTCTCATCAGTACGTGGTTTGGTCACCCGATACAATAACTCCCCCTGAACTTCAATGTGTGGGTACCTGGTGTCTGCCCCCGGTTCTTGAGCAACCCCATTACAGATAGTAACATTGTCCCACGTCTCCTTCAAGGTCAAGGCTCGAACCTGAGCAGACCCAAAGTTTTCTCCTGGCACCACTAACTAAGGGAGGTCGGCCTCCTCGGTTACAGTCTCATCCTCGTCGCCAGCAAGGACACACAATGGTCACTCATCCCCTTCAGATGTTGTTGGGGGTATTTCCCCAGGGACCTGAATTTTGTCTATGCGACTCAGTCCGGTTCTTTTCCCCAAGTCCCAGAACAAAGGAAAATCTTGCCCCAATATGACGGGATGTATGAGATCCTTGACCACCTCGACCTCATGGGATTGGGCATGACAATCTGTTCCCACTGACACTCTGGCCACCGGGTAGTCCTTGGCGTCCCCATGTATGCAGCGAATGCCCTCAGTTTTGCCAGGGATCAGCTTGTGGGGAAAGGTGGCGCTGATCAGGGTCACCAAACTCCCGTTAATGGACACGGCACATGCCTGCGAGCCCTCACCGGTTTGACAAGCCAGATAGACATAATAGGAACAATGCCGGCCTAGGCTGCAGTCCATTGGTTCAGGGGACATATGGCACCGGGCGGATATGTGTCCAGGATTATGACACCGCCAACATACCACATCCCTCACAGCAGTCTTTGCAGGGCCCTGAGTGGGATTGGGACGACCCCTGTTTGTGACTCTAAACCCCTTATATGGTGAGCCCGCCCCACTTTGGGCACTCCAGTATGGGGAATTAACCATGTCCGGTTTCCCAAGGGATTTTTCAACCACTTGGTACCTTTCTACCAGGCCCACAAGATCAGCCGCATTGTGAGGGTTGCCCTGGGCAACCCAGGTCTGCACCAGCCTGTGTAGGGAATGGATGAACCTGTCCATCACCACACTTTTAACTATTTGGGCAGGAGAGGCAGACTTTGGCTACAGCCATTTCTGGACTAGATGTAGCAAGTCAAACATCTGCGAGCGAGGGAGTTTGTCACCAGCATATGCCCAGTGGTGGACCCTTTGCGCTCTGACACACATAGACACTCCTGAGCATGCCAGTATCTCTGTATTTAATTTGGCATACTCCTGTGCATCCCGTAGGGCCAGGTCATAGTAGGCCTTTTGGGGTACACCCGTTAAAAAGGGGGGCCAGCACCTCTACCCACTGCTCCGGCGGCTGTTTTTCCCGCTCTGCTACCCTTTCGAACATAGTCACAAATGCCTCAACATCATCCTGTGGGGTCATCTTTTCCAATGCATGCCTTACCGCCTTCCAGACGTATGACACATCACCTGGACTTGGGGGAGGGGCGGCCTCCCTGATGTGGATATTCCCTGCTAAGAGGTCCATCTACCGTGCTGCTGTTGGATCTGCTGCATGAGGAGTATATTGGTCTCTTGCTGTGCTTGCTGGCTCTGCAACTGCTGCTCTCGTTGCTGGTGTAGATGCTCCTGGTGCTGCGGCTGCATGTTCTATTGGCTCTGCAAGTGCTGTTGATGTTGCTGTTGTTGGCTCTGAAGCAAGTGCTTGAGGAGCTCCTTCATGCTGCCGGACATCTCTGGCTAGCTGGTGGCCTTTACCCAGGACATCCACCGATCTTTGTGGCAGGTACACGTGTTACTGGAATCTTACTTGTACTCTCACACCAACTGTGGCAAGATGACTCACTCGGCTGCAGTCGGAAGAAGACACAGGAATGGTTTCAGCAGCAGGTTTATTTTAACAGCATAAAGCACTGCAGACTTCAGCAAAATAAAACTTAGCCTTGCTGGCATAAAGGTAAAACAAAAAGACAAAGGATAACACAGTTCATGTGTGTACAGGTTTAGCTGCACCACTTTGCAGCAAACTTCAGCTCCTCCTGAGCTGAGACTCCACAGCCTAGAGACTTCACACTCCAGACTCACCAACAACAGATAAAATAAGGACTGAGCATTTAAACTTGCTCAGCCACACCCTAAGGGGAGATATGGTGAATGAAGTCCCTCCAGTCTCAATGTGTTTCACACCAATCCCCTCCCTTCACAATGGTGAGTTAAACCCCCAACATATAACATGCTGGATAATAGTTGTAAGTTCAGTTCACTAAGGCTAGTAGCCGTAGCGAAACATACCTCCCCTCACATATAACACCAGTGACTCTGTCACAGTATATATATTCTAGCAGACAAATATAATCCTGTTGCTATGGAGTCAAGTATTAACTTTGACAAATGCACATACTAACTTTTAGCAGAAAAGATTATGCCTTTTTGAAATTATGATTAAGAAAAGTTAACCATGTCAGGTAAAGAATGAAACTTCAGCAAAAATTGCCTGCCTACAAGTCTCATATTGCCCTGCAAAATCTCAATGAAATCAGCTTTCAAATTGTCAATTATCTACCATATTCTCCTGATTTCACCCCATCTGATACTGTAAAGTTCTGGTTTGCAGAAAAAGAAAAAAAAAATTCTGAAGGATTAGAATTTATTTTTGATCAACGCATCAAGGGTATCTGTCAGTACGATCAACCCTCCAAAGCCATCTAAAAGCGTAAATTCTGGAGGCAGCTCTGGAGGCAGCTTCTCATGCAGATCACTGTCTGGCCCAAAGTCCTGAACAACTCCTTTACATGTAAAAAAAATATGGATTTCTCTGGAATAAGAAATCGGATTGCAGATATCTATGAATCATTTAATTCAGCTTCTTATGACCTGCATATCAATATAGAAGGTTGCTAGGGTTGTTCTTACTGTTCTTACTGACAGATTCCCTTTAAGGGGAACCTGTTATGTCCCCAAATGCTAATAACCTGCACGTATAGGGATAATTTGCAGGCTAATAGTATTACAATGCTGTACAGCTACCTTATTGAAAGCTGGGAACCACTGGTTTTCAGTCATAGAGGTGTGCCCAGAGTGGCTTCAATCACCGATGTAGAATAATCGGTGATCATTGCTTTGATTGAGACACATATTTGCAGTACATCTGTGCAGACTGAGTGATTTCCCTGACCTTCACACTTTATCTCCTGTACAGGAATATGGATTTTCACAGTGGCCCCTGGGGTGGCAAGTCAGCTCCTGGCCAATGGTGCAGGCTGGCAGAAATAGTAAGGTAGCCAGGTCAGAACCAGGGGGGCAGTAAAGGTACAAGATCAAAACACAGAAGAGTAGTCAGGAAATGGACCAAAGTCTATAACAGGAAACAGCACTAGTCCAACAGGAGTTGAAATCTAGAGATGGACAACAGGCAAGTAGAACTATATTTGACAGCTCCCAGCAGCAAGGTGGAAATATTAACAATGGGAGCTAATTACTCCAGTTGGGCATCACACATACTTTTACTGCCAGACTGGATGGCATTGCAAGTCCTAGCCACTCTAGTCTCAGTATCCAGATGGTCAGGTTCTGCCCAGATATTTTTGTCCCAACATCTCCCCCATTACCAGAGCCACCGGCAGAATGAATACATTGGTGCCTGGTGACAGGAGCAGCGGTAGCAAGATCAAGTGACATATACTGTATATATACAAAAAGACAAAGAAATTGTGTTATTGCATCAATCCCAACAAAATCTCAATGGAATTGTTGTGGTTTTAAGGATCAGTCCTTCAATCCCAAAGATTAAACAAGTAAAAAAAACCACTATGCTACAGCATTGTGCAGAAATGGGAGAGAGATCACCTCCTAATAGAGTCCTTTGTTTCCAAGTATCCAGTCCAGTAGAAAATCTGTAGTGAACCAGCAGGTATCCCTATAAATGGCATGTTTCAGTTAAAGGGAACCTGTCACCTGAAAAAATGCTGTTAACCTGCAGATATAGGATTGATCTACAGGTTAATAGCATTGTGAACCTGCCCCGGTCGGGCACTTAGGCCCACACTGTCGGGAGGAAATTAACTTTATTCACCCCTAGCAGCATTCCAGTTTCAGTCATGAGGTGGCGCTGGATGTGTGGCGCCCAGGGGATGGGGACTACTTGGCGCCCGGGCCTTGATGCCTGGTCTTGGGGGATGTTGCGGTGGTCAGCTCCCGGGCCCGTACCCTGGGGTCTCTCTTAAAAATGGTGAATAGAAATGTCAAAGTTCGTGACGCCACCTGTGGTGTCTGGTGAGGGTCACCAGCGCTGCGGCAGTCCTCTGAGGCCGGTGTTGTGGCAGCTTAGATGGTATCACTCCCCACAGGTGGAGCAGGGCCTCAGGGCAGCATAGGAGGGGGGATGCAGGACAGAGGGGACCCAGCCGGGTCAGAGCAAGAATGGGAGCACACAAGAAAGTCACTTCTGTACCTTTACTGGAATTAGTTCAGGGACACCCCGGAGCACTGTAGGGTGTGGGGTGCACGTCCGTATTCTCCCCAGTGAGTGGGTGTATGGCCTCCTGTTTCTTGCCTCTCTGTAGTAAGTTTCTGACCTGCCTGGAGCTAGGCCTAACTTAGTTTCTGTCCTGCACCGGCTGACCTTGTGGTAGGGCCTTCTTTTGGAGAGCACTCTCCCAGCATGCGGGGCCTGCGTGACTCCTGGCTCTGGTACGTATCAGCTCTTGGGTGATCCTGGGACCTGAAGTCTTCCAGTGGTCTCTGGTTGTCTCTACAGGGGGATATACAGCCCTGTAGACGCGGACCAGGTGTCCGGTAGATGCTTTCTGGGGTGAGCTGGTAAAGCTCCTCTGCCCCCAATGCTATTCACTCCTCTAGCCTTCGGCCTACTTGGGGCCCTCACTAGGCTATACACACTGGCAGCTAACTGGCTGCTTCTTCTGCCGCTCTCTGAGCATCGGCAACGCTCCTGGCTCACTAACCTGAGCTGCTTGAGTCTAGACTAGCAGGAGCCTGGTGCTACACTGCTGAACCTTAAGCTGTGTTCTGGCTAGACTGCAAACTGAAACTAGACTGAGCTCCACTGCAGACTGACCTGTTTCTGCGTCTCACTCTGCAGGAACTGGCTCTGTTCCCTAAGCAGACTTTGTTCCTCTCTGCCTGTCAGCAGGTAATGAACTGAAACTGAAAATTGAACTGAACTGCCTAACTCCACCCTCCGTATTCATATCCCTATCCGGGCTCCCTCTGGTGGTCTGAGGTAGGGTGGAGGTGTGTGTATGCCTTGAGCGGCCTCTTGTGGAGAAATCCTTTAATGCACCCCTCTAGGATCTGTGGCACTATTGCACAGCAGGGTGTCACAGATGCTCTCTGTGTATAGAGAGTGGAGGCTGTAACCACGCCCCTGGTACTGTCTGACAGCAGGCTCGAAAATATTGCAAAGTGAAAATGCTTTCTAAATTAGAAATGTTACTAGTTTCTTATTATCACTTCACCAAATGCAGTTGTTTGCACAAAATAGAAATCTACATCAAATCAATATTTTGCATGACTATCCTTTGTCTTTAAAACAGCATCAATTTTTTTAGGTACATTTGCTCAAAGTCAGGGATTTTGTAGGATTCCGGAGTATGAGTAACCAATTATACCAAACAGTTGAGATTGATCATGATTTTTAAAGGTACACTGAAAAACAGTCATTAACTGTAACTGAAACAGTTGTGTTGGAGGAATAAAACTGGGTCAGAAACTGCCAAACTTTGCTACTAAGGTGAGGTTGTGAAAAACAATATCATGTCACAGGTCAAACAACATGGCAAGACTGAGCACAGCAAAGAAAACTAAGGTAGTTATACTGCATCTGCAAGGTCTCTCCCAGTCAAAGATTTAAAAGCAGACTGAGATTTTTTTGAAGAAACACCAATAAATGGAAAATATTTATGACCATAGACTCAGTGGGCTAAAATGATAATTTAATGCAACAGATGAAAGACGTGCTTGCTTTCTTAGAGATAGGAAGATGACCAGCAGTTTCATCAGCTCAGCACTAGCAGTAACCAGAGAAGTCTGGCCAGAAGTGATCTTTATGGAATAATTGTGGCCAAATAAACCAAACCTTTTAAACAAGGCTAAATGACTCATCTATGGACAAAAACATGGGAACTGGAGTGCAAACAACGGCAGCAAGTAATCTGCATTTTTTGAGTCAAAAGATGAAATATATGGCGGCAGTTTGTTTGCTTAAGGACCGGTGAGTGTTACAATATTGAGTGTCTGCAGACAACAGTGAAGTCTAGTGAAGGTTCATTGCTAATTTGGGGTTGCATTTCAGCCTATGCAGTTGGGGATTTGGACAGAAATATAGCCAAATACTTTTTCATTATGCAATTCTATTAGAAAGGCATCTGATTGGCTTCAGATTTATTTTACAGCAAGAAAATTACCCCAATCAAACACCCAATGTCATTAATCTCTTCATGACAAACGACGTAAACTCATATCATATGTCGTGTCCATGTCCGCGTCCTTCCCAGCACATGTTGACTGATTTAATCGGCCATCAAGTGCCTTTAACAGCCATGGGTGAAGTGGAGGTCTGCCTGCTGCTGTTAACCAGTTAAATCCCACTGTCAATCTCTGACAGCGGCATTTAACACATGCCTACAGGGAAAGCTTCGTTCCACGCTGCCATCGGCGCTCACATGACGAGGCGCCGAAGGGTTGATATGACAACAGAGGGTCTGATGAAGATCCCATGACTGTAATCCTCTTGTGAAAGGCAAAATACGGCTGGCGTTCATAGGAGATTGTGATTTTAGCTATACATAGAAGTGCTGATGCTCTGCTATATATATATCTATAGCACAAGTGATCAGATAATTGTGAAGCGCCCCCTGGGCCTAAGGGTACTCGGAAGCCGGGCCGGTCCTGTATTGGGATAGTCATGGTGGCAGTGACCCGGTCCGTGACCCCGGGTGGTCAAATAAAGAACAGTCAATTGGGGAAATAAAGATTTGGGGATAATGTTCTAATGGTGATGCAGCAAAAATAATTCAGCTCCCAATGGGCAGAGCTAGGCCCCAGGGCAATATATTAGATGAATGTTGTAGTTGTTGCTGATGTAGTGCAAGGTAAGTGATGGCGCAGCAATTATTCAAGGACACAGTGGGGCGCAGTCTTCAGGTTTTACTCACAGTTGTTAAGTTCTCCAGGTTACAGTTACCGGTTTGTAACCGCCCACATCGTCCTGTGTCCTCCGGGGAAGTGATTCAGCCAACTCTCAGATATTTTGGAAGCACTTAAAGGGGCCCCGTTTTCTTATGTACCTTCCCAGGTCATCTCTCTCTGCGCTGGTTCTCGCCCTCCTACCCTGCACCTCACACACAGTGTCCTGAGCCAGTGGCCGCGGACCTTGTTGGGCGACATCCTCTGAGT
Organism: Phyllobates terribilis; assembly: GCF_046119375.1. NCBI lineage: Eukaryota > Metazoa > Chordata > Amphibia > Anura > Dendrobatidae > Phyllobates > Phyllobates terribilis. The sequence continues at coordinate 506,690,376 of NW_027362762.1, forward strand.
CCCCTTGGTCCTATATGGCCACCTTTATTATTTATCCATTATGTGTGGATTGTGGCTACAGCACATGAAGATACCGCCACCTCCGGTTTGCTATCTGAGACTTCAAGTACTCCACTAGTCTGGGACTGGTCCCCTTCTGCGGCCTGATCCCTGCACGGTCAGCGTGAACTCGGGTGCAAGGGTGGACTCCGCACTCACCGTGCCCCTAGGATCCCCTCTATATCTGGAGCCTTTCACACTGCTCCGGTCTTCTCTCCTCACTCTCCTCCTGGGCCTATCTCACTGGGCCCTACTCCTCTGCTCTCCTGAGCAGAACTCCCAGAACTCCACTCCACAGAACTGAACTCAACTGCTCCCCTGATCAGAACTGACCTCAACTGCTCCCCTGAGCAGAACTCCTTCTAGATCTTTCCACCCTTGCTTATATACTACTCTTTCAGTACTCCCCTGAGCTTCTTTCTTCACCCACACCCACTACATGGTTCCCTCTCTTTTGGTTCCCCCCCTTCCAGCCAGGGACAGGGCTCAGCAGTGACCAAGTGTATCTTGTCCCGCCTGCTGGTCTGGAGTGGTGTAGTGTTGGATGTAGGTGTGTGGGTCCTGGGTAGTGCTCCCTCCTTACCTGAGAGTGGGGTACCACACCTCTGGCTGAGATGCAGCACCTCTGTGGTGACTGGACCTGCAGGGGTGCCACATTTGCAGCTTTATGTCCCCTAAGGGAATTATTAAATCCAGTAAAAAATTAGAAAAGGTTTTTGAAAAATGTGAATAAAAAAAAAATTCAAATCACTCCCTTTATGCCCCATCAAAAATAAAACAATAATAAAAAAAATTACACATATATGGCAACGCTGGATTCATAAAAGTCTGATCCATCAAAATAAAACATAAATTAATTTGATCAGTAATCGACATAACAGAAAAAAAAATCTAAATGCCAGAATTATGGTTTTTGGCCGCTACTCGTGATGGGTGAACCCATGAATGTTCAGGTTCGGCCGAACATTTAAAAAAAGTTGAGTACCAGAAGGGTACCCGAACTTGAACCAGAACCCGAACCTCATTCTAAGGAATGGGGGGGCCCAGACATCCAATGTTTCCCATGCTATCATCTGTGTGACAGCATGAAAAACACCAGCTCTGATCGGTGGTAGATTCGTTACCGCTGGTCAGTGCCCTGCTGTTCCCGCACATACAGATGTGTGAGCCAGCTGTAAAAAGGTTACCACCGGTCACAGGTGTCGACTGATGAGCTCTTCAGTGTATGCCTGGTCTCGCTCATAGCAGTGAAAGCAGGCAAGGCTGATGAGAGTATTCATCAGCCAGTGCCTGTGCAATAAATAAATAAATTTAAAAAGTGACGTGCGGTCCCCTCCATTTTTGCTAACTAACGCAAGTAAAGCTGACTGCTCACCCGTGAACCCAGGAGACACTGAGTTGCTGAAAGCGCAGTTTCAGTGACCTACGGTGATGTCATTGAGGTTACCGCAGGTCAGAGGCTACGTTTTCCATGGCAGTTCAGTGTGAGCGGGCCAATGAACTGCGGTAACCTCAATGATAATCCAGTCATGAAATCCAGATGAATCCTATGAGTAGCTCTCAAGTGAAATTTTTCTTGGTCTTCCAAACCTTATCTTGACCTCCACTGTTCCTTTAAACTGCCATTTCTTAATTACATTTCAAACTGAGGAAAGGCAATTTGAAATCACTTTGCTATCTTCTTATAGCCTTCTCCTGCTTTGTGGGCCTCCATCATTTTTATTTTCAGAGTGTAAGGCAGCTGCTTAAAAGAACCCATGGCTGCAGTTTTTTTGGCACAAGGTTAGAGGAGGCTGGGTTTTTATAAAGCTGGGAAATTTGCATCACCTGGCCTTTTCTAACAATGATAAGAAACAAGGCATAGTCCTAACAGGCTAATTAAGGTCTGAAAGCTTGGTCAAAGTTATCTTAACGCACAAATATCCAAGGGTGCCCAAACTTTTTGTGACAGAGTCATTGGTATTATGTACGAGGGGAGGTATGTGTCACTACGGCTGCTAGACTGTGTGGTCTGGAGAATGAAGTCTCCAGGCTGTGTGTGGAAGCTAGAGAGCTCCACAAAAGGACTTTGCCTGAACAGCTTGTGCTACCGAGAGTGGGTGGAACCCGCTCACCTATGGACTGTGCAATACTTTATGTTTTTGTTTTGCCGTTATGCTAGAAAGGCTGTGTTTATTTTGCGAATCTTGCAGTGCTTTATGCTGTCACATTAAACCTGCAGAGGAAACCGTCATCATTGAACATGTCTTCCAGTTCCAGGAGAGAATGGAGAAAGGGATTCCCATTGTGAAGGAACATCTCCTCCAGGTGCAGGAAGCCCAGGCGAGGGTGTATAACTGGTCAGCGAGGCTAAGACAGTTCCAGCCGGGAGATCGCGCTCTGGTTCTTATTCCCACCGTTGAAAACAAGTACCTGGCCAAGTGGCAAGGCCCGTATGAGGTGGTGCAGAAACTCAGTGAACTGAACTACAAAGTCCACCAGCCTGGCCGAAAAAAGCCACACCAAGTGTACCATGTAAACCTGCTCAAGCCGTGGCGAGATCGGGAAACCATTGTAGCTCCTTGCTTTGGAGCCACTCCCAAAGGTCAAGTGGAAGATGTCAAAATAGCGGAGACTCCATTGCCGGCCCAGAAGCAACAGTGTTGAGAACTGCTACAACGGAATAGTGACCTGTTTTCAGAGTTGCCTGGGCATACACAGGTGGTCGAGCATGACATACTAACAGCCGCATATAAGGGTGAACCTGAAACCCTACAGGATTTCTGAAGCACGCAGAGAGGTGATCTCAACCGAGGTGAAAATTATGTTAGACCTTGATGTGATAGAGGAGTCAAAGAGTGGATGGCTGAGTCCCATCATCCTCGTGCCAAAACCCAACAGGGAGTGGAGGTTTTATAATGACTACCGCAGGCTGAATGAGGTGTCCAAGTGTGATGCATACCTGATGCCCCGCTTCTATGAACTCATCGAGAGGCTTGGATCGGCGAGGTATATTACCACCCTCGACCAGATGAAGGGCTGCTGACAGATCCCCATGTCCCAGACGGCCAAGGAGAATACGGCTTTCTCGACACCTGATCGGTGTTTCCAATACACTCGGATGCCGTTCGGACTGCAGAGAGCCCCAGCCACCTTCAAGAGGGCCATGGATCGGATCCTAGGCCCACATAAGAAGGATGCTGCAGCCTACATTGACAACATTGTAGTCTTTAGCCCAGACTGGGCTGGTCATCTGCCTAAGGTACAGGTGATTCTGGATGCTCTAAGGAAGACGGGGTATACTATAAATCCGAGAAAGTGTGCTGTTGGAAAGGAGGAGGCCAAGTACTTGAGCTATGTCATTGAAAGAGGCAAAATAAAGCCACAAGTCAATAAAGTGGAGGTGATACAGAAATCGCTCTCCAAGAAGAAAGTGAGAGCGTTCCTGGGAATTGTGGGATATTATCGGCGGTTTATCCAAAATTTTGCCATGATGGGCACGCCACTTATGGATCTCCTAAAAGGCACCAGATCAACCAAACTTTGAGAGAGAATTCGTGGTCCAAACAGACGCTTCAGAAGTTGGCCTAGGAGCTGTACTCTCTCAAGAGATAAATGTGGAAGAGCATCCCATTCTCTATCTGAGCCGGAAGCTCTGGTCCTGCGAGAAAAACTAAGCGATAGTAGAAAAAGAGTGCTTAGCCATAAAATAGGCCATAGATACACTGAGGTACTACCTACTAGGCCAGAAGTTTAAACTGGTATCAGACCATACCCCTTTGAGATGGTTGAGGGAAAAAAGGGGTAAAAATGCCCAGGGTACTAGATGGTTCTTAGGTCTCCAGGACTTTTCACATGGAGCATAGGCCAGGGAAGTTACATGGGAATAATGATGCCCACTCTAGAATTCCCTGTCCAGTGTCTGAAGGTGCCCAAACCCCCAGCAGAGGGGGGGGGATATGTGACAGAGTCACTGGTGTTATATACGAGGGGAGGTATGTGTCACTATGGCTGCTAGCCTGTGTGAACTGAACCTACAACTTTTCTCCAGCATACTATATGTGGGGGGTTAATTCACCTAAAAAGGGTGTGGTTTTGTGTGAATGGCATAGAGATGGGTCGGAAGTTGTTCACCCTACTCCCCCTCAGGGTGTGGCTGAGGAAGGTTAAATGCTCAGCCACTATTTTTTTTCTCTGGTGTGGTCTGGGGAGTGAAGTCTCCAGGCTGTGTGTGAAATCTAGAGAGCTCAACAAAAGGACTTTGCCTGAACGGCTTGTGCTTCCGAGAGATGGCGGTACCCACTCACCTATGGACTGTGCTATACTTTATGTTTTTGTTTTGCCTTACCACAGGAAGACTGTGTTTATTTTGCTAGTCCTGCAGTGCTTTATGCTGTCAATTTGCTTAATTGTTCACAATAACAGTAATTTTGATGAAGGGAGCCCAAAACTTTTACATGCCACTTTAAATGACCACATCACGGCTTTAAGACATGTTGAAATTAACGCATCGCGGCTTTAAGACATTGACATGAAAGTTTGACAAGATGTAGAACTGACAAAGAAATATTTTTTCTGTATCTAAATTGTATAAGGGTCCATTTACAAGGGCTGACTCGCAGCACTAATTGATCAGTGGTTATTTAACAGCCTGTTTACACAGGCAGACCACAGTAAATAATGAGCACTGAGCGATGTATTATAGATCACCCAGAGCACAAAGGTTGCTATACCTAGTTTTTTACAGTTATCTGTTAACAAAGTGTGATGCAATGTCAAGAACAAAGATCTTTTGCATTGCACAAAAGACTATTTGATTGATGAATGAACAGCTTCCTCATTTATCCAGTGATTGGCAGCCGGTTTACATTGAAAGTTTATTGTGACACCAGCATATTTAATAACGCTTTTTCATGATTATCTTTCAGTTTAAATGAAGATTTACTTTCTGAAAGATGGGAGTAATACTTTTGTTTGTAAAAGAACTCCCTTAGTTATGTATAGCAATGTCCCTTATTATATAGGTCTTCTCTTGTTATTTTATAGCATTGTCCCTTAATACATAGCATCCCCTTTTATTATGGATAGTGCTGTCCCTTATTACATATCTTCCCAACTGGCTACGTATAGTGCTGTAACTTTTTGCTTAGTATCTTCTTTTGCTTTGTATACTGTCCCTTATTACATAAAATCCCCTCTTGTTTTGTATGATGCCATCCCATATTACAGTGTACTCTCTTATTATGTAGCACAATCTGTTCTTATATAGCATCCTCTATTGTAATGTATAGCACAGTCCCTTTTTATATAGTGTCTTCTTTTGTTATGTATATGTTGTGCCCCTGAGGGTTCGGTCGCCACAGGGGTACTGCATCTCTTTAATGAGGTGTGGTATCTCTCCTTCGAGGTAAGGATGTTGTAACTGTCAGGACCCCACCTCTGCAGCCAACACTACACCTCTCCCACCTGAGGGGGGCTTATATGCACCAGGGTGCTGACCCATCAGGGATAAGTGGAGATGGGGGGGAACCAAAAGATAGGGGGAACCAAGTAGTGGGTGAGGGTGGAGGACACACTTAGAGGTTACACGTACTAAATTCATATTTAATAGCCAGCCATCTTGGGCTTATGGTCTTTCTGAACGTGGCTTTCTGTGTGAACCTGCAGTTGATGGGGACATGGTCCTCGTACTCTGGCATGAGTCGAGGAGCGGGCAAGAGTTAACGACTGTCTCTACCCGGTCAAGGTCCTTACTTAAGAAGGCCTGGACGGGAGCGCAGGAGTAAAGCTCCACAGGCAAAAGGATCCCAGGGGGATGCAGACGGAGCGGCGTACGCCACCTGTCCTCACTATTCTGGTCTAGTCAGAGGGATTCCTGCTGCAAGAGGGGTACCAGCCCCCGATATCTGACTCTGTCACTTTAAGTCTTAGTCGGAGAAGCCCGGAGGCTCAGTGGATCCCACCGGGTATCGGACGGAGCGGAGTCGCCACCCGTACCCTTGTTCTGTGCATAGCCCAGAGGGAGACCCGGCCTTAGTACACGCACCACATACGGACAGGAGAGGACCTAGTGGGAACGTCTAGGAACACTCTGGTGCGGGGTCCTGACCAAAGCACCTGAACTACCCGGAGGTTGTCGGACCCCACCCCGGACCTGGTGGCCGCACTATGCCGTGAGGAGCAGGGAGAAGCCTTGCAGCTGTGCATTCTACCGTGATTAAAGCTTAGAAGACTACCCCTATGGCCTCCGGTTTCTTATTGCAATGCGGCACCGCGCGACACCACACCACATCTCCCATTACAATTCCCATCCTCCTGTTCTCTCTGCCCTGAGGCCCTGCTCCGCCTGTAGGGAGTAGTACCATCTTCTGCTGCCACTACATCCCGCCTCAGAGGACTGAACGCAGTGCTGGTGGAGGATCACCGGAAACCACAGGTGGCGTAGTCAATAGAACCACTCGATTAACACCAAAACCTGAAAGCCCATTACATCTTTTATTGTGATGGCCCTGGGCACGGAACGGGTCCAGGCCACGGCTACTACTCCCCCCCCTCAACATCTGACCCGGCTCTCAGTACCCCCATCTCTCAGGGTAGGGCTGTGAGCGTCACATATAGCTCTGTCCCTTATTGCATAGTATCCTCTGTTGTTATTTAAAGTGCTATACACAAGGGAAAACATTTTTTGCCATCTTTCTTCTTACATTTATGGATGAGCACAAAAGCACCTGTGTGTTCATCATGTGTCCTTTCACATGATCTCCAAAAACACAATGTGACATGTCACATGATACATCGGGTGCTGAGGGAGCCCATGCAATCTGAACTGCCCACAGCCCTATCTATTCTTATTCCACCCCAGATAGTAAACTATCCAAAGCACTTAATCCTTATTCCTGCTTACTACACATGATAACTTTAGTAAATATTTGTTGAATGCGTTTTTCATATGCCTAGATATTCATTTGTAATGGGGAGTGAGCTATAGGCGAGGGACTCGATTTCTGTTCCCCGGCACGATACAGAAAAATGGGGTCTGTTTCCCTTGTGTGTGTGTGTGATGCTGTTGTTACAGTGGATACTTCCCAGCTCATCTGGTCTGGCACGCCTTGCATGGCCATGATTCCCAGTGACCCCATGACCGGGCAACCACAACAGTCCATAAAGACAAACTCATGTTTACTAACAGTTGTAAAAACATGCAGAAAATAACAGGAATTGCTGACATCATTCTTTGAGTGACAAAACTGACAATTCTCCAGCCTTCATCTTCAGCGGCACAGTTGGTGAAATTTGCAGAACAGAGTTAGGGACTTCCAATCTTCCTAGCTAAGATGACACTTTAGCTTAGCCTTCCAGTGATCACTATCTTCAGCCAACTTTTCAGGAACTAGGTAAAAGAAGGGCCTGTGACTACCTTTTTTAATGTTTGTGCCCCCAGCCTCGTTGACTCGTCTCTTCTGGGACCTTCAGCTCTCAAGACTTGGCTGACACTTTCCCATTCACAGAGGCCCTTAGAGACTCAACAAAGTTGCTGACTGTTTGTTCCCTTTCCCAACTCTCCTGATTGGAGTTCTCTGCTGCCACAAATGGAGTTCTTCTTAGTTGTTCCTTTCCTCTCTTTCACTGCTGTCTCTGCTGTATTCTTGACACACACACCTTGACCAGAGGGTGTCCTTACTTCATTCCTTGCTAACATTTGACTTTTAACTGACTTCCTATTCCTGCAACTAACCCACAATCCACAATCCTCCCCCCCAATATGGGCTGGCCCTACAGTTAACCCTGTCTTCCCAACCAACAGTAACTGCAGCCACAGAAGGATACGTGTTAAATACAATACAATACAGTACAGTAGAATACATTTAAAATACATTTTCATACATTTACCCACCAGGGGATGTCAGAGGAGTGGAATGCCATCCTCACCACACTCATACATTCATGCCTTGAACATTGTGCATATTGTAAGAGTCTCACGCACAGTGTAGGAAAGACAAAGTGAAACACGAAGGGATGAGGGGAAGGGAGCCCAGACACTAAGGAAAGAGGTGGTGGAGACCTCCTAGGCTGATCTGATATCACCCTGTTTTCCCTACCATCCCTATATTGGTTTCTCACTAATCACCGATCAGGAACCTGTATCTCCCTAGAGCTAGGCCCTGGCTAGGGAAGGGGGGTGAGCACTAGTCAGTCCCCACTAACAACTAAAGACAGCAAGGGGAGACAGACATGGGAGAATTAACTTAGCTTGAGCCGACTTCAGAGAGATTACACACACGACCTCTTAGCACCAAAGAGGAAGTAAGCAGACTGCAACAAATCCAAGACTTCACAAGGGTCATGTGAATATAACTGGCACCTCTCTATAGCAAACAGGAAGTGTTTAAACACCCAGGCCTGGGGGTCAATTAGCCGGGGGGAGAAAGCCGCTGGGTCCTAGAGTGAAAAAGACCTAAGAAGGTGTCTGTAATGCCAAACAAAGAGATCTCCTGCAACCAACTGAAGGGTGACTGTCTGTCACATCTGACACACCCGTGACAAAGAGAGGAGGGTGCACCACTAATCAAATCTCAAGAATTATTCAGGGTGCTATATCATGTAGAAAGAGCTAATGACAAAAGGAATGAAGAAAGTACACCACATATTGATGAGTGCACCTAAGGTGTGCTCATCAACATGTGGTGTTCTTTCTTCGTCCCTTTTGCCTTGAGCAACATCATCTTATGTGCTGGTAGTGTTTATGAGTTTGAATGATAATAATATAAATTAGTTTAATGATAAATATGATACTTTGGTTAGCAGATACTAACACTTAGAATGCAAGAGTCACCCTATTTATGTCTGGCCTCTTTGAAATCCCTTGTAAATGCCTCCAAACTTTCACTGAAGTGTGTGGTTTTGTCTAACCCTGCTTCATTTGTAGTCTAGGTTATTCTGCAAAATAGGCAATGTTTTCTTGGAACACTGGGGAATTGAATTTGAATTCTATTACTGGTCTCATCTGTAATTTGTATATTTTCCACCAAATGTGGTCAATGATGACATTATTTGAAAAATTAAATATTGATAACTTTAAAAGCTCAGGTTATTTTCAAGGGTCTATTAACTCCATTTAAACTTTGAATATGTTTCAAGCAGTAAGTGGAAATAATTGTCTTGTGCACTGATCACAAATTACACAAAGTTTATTGATTTATTTATCAAAGGCAAACGTAAGACAAAAATAAAATACCTTGTGCCTTGCTAAAAAAGTATGGTACATGCAAGTATGAACTGGCCTGAAATTAATGTAAACAAATGCCTGGAAGATGTGCTAATAAGACTCTGAATATGATTTGGAGTCCATTGAACCTGTTTGATCTCAATAATGCAAATACAGCCTTTTTAATATCCACATTTTGTCTACTTATCTGGCTATGGGAAAGGGATGGGAGCTGGTGGTAACCAGCAGTCTATTTAATCACACACTGCAGTTTCAGATTTTGTATGCTACTTATATTGCATAAACAGTCCTAAAATTATCCCTTTTCGGGCTGATAGCTGTTGTTATACAGGCTGTGCAAACAGAAGAAGCCATGGCATTTTCACACAATTGGGTGCAAAATTTTTCCCTGTTTATGGAGTATTAAGAGCTTAGAACTTTGACAAAGAAACAATAGTTTTTTTTTACAAATTGTTCAACCATTATCCCTTTAATTAGGGAGACAAAAAAGATGTGCTGTTTTTAACTTGATCAAGTTATTGTTTCTCAACAGGGAGTGAAAAACTATCACTTTTTGGGGTCTACAGCTGGTGTACCAATCACAAACTGACTAGGCAATTACAAAGGCTTTTTATCAAGCCGCCAAATATTATCCCTTTTTAGGAGACAAAACAGGAGTACTGTTTTCAAAGTAAAGAAGCAATGCCTAGTCACCAAGCTTTACTAAAAAATAGAACTATATTGGGTGCTGTTACATGTTTGTGTTTCCTCAAGACAGTACATTTGCCAGCAACAGTAATACTGTCTAGAAAAAAAATAGACAGTGGGCAGACAGGAGATGAGTGCCTGACATGGATGTGCAGTAGCTATGGCAGCAGTAGCATGGTAGAGCGTTAGGACGGGCAGGCAAGGAGATGTGTTGCATTTTTGGGCAAGAAATGGCAGTCCCAACAGCAGCAGTACAGTCTAGCACTATGAAACACAGTGGGCAGCCTGGAGATGAGTGGCTGGCGTGTCTATGAAGTTGGTATGGCAAGAGCAGCAATGTAGAGAAATAAGATGGGACAAGTAAGGGGTTGTGTGGCAGTTGAGGGTCACCAAACTGAAACATAATTTTAGGAAACTGAAAATGCTAGGTTGCAAAGTTGCCTCACCTAGGTTCACAACCGGAAACCGACATGTGGCAACAGTGGGCAGTATGGCCGTGAAGCCTACGATATCTAAAATAGACAATTAAAACAGAAAGAGCAAAAGGAGATCTTTTCTAGTAAACATAAAAAACATGGCCATGTGCCATTATAAAATAGGGTAGGACCAGAAAATCTAGGTAAAATCATGTCCCAAAAGCAAGCACCTGCAACTGGCTGCTGTATTGTGGTGGCGTGTAAATTCATCTAATATTAGACTATCAGAGTAATGAAACAGTCTAAAAAATATTTTAATCAATGAGCACATTTTGGTAGGCAAAGAGTTGTGTTTAATGAGAACCTATCATCAGGTATTTATACCCAAAACTAATGGCATGATTTTAAAGGAGCTTTGAGCTACAAGTGCAATGAAGTGACATTGAACTTACATTTCTTCTGCCTCAATGCCTATTATCCACCTACTGCCTATTTCCAGCTACATCAGTTCTCTATCACATAAATGTTTGGAATAGTTTGCACAGACTGAGAGTATCACTCCCATTTTCAATATGGTACACAGGCACTGAAGTAGCGCACCACAATCACATTAGGTCTTCTTCTACCCCTAGGAAAAGGCACGCTGGTCGGCACTCCGTATGGTTCTTGTGGTGCACGTGGAGGAAATGCAGATCAAACCAAGTGGGATCCCGGCACTCACATGTGAAATAATTAGCCATTTATTGTTTTCTCTACATACAAGTCATCAGACGTTTCAGCCCCTCCTGGGCTTTTTTCAATAATGTGGGTGGAATACATTCAAGTGATTATATAGGTAATATCAGGGAAATGACATCATAGTGAGGATAGTTACAAGATAATATAATCAGCACAGTAAACTATCATAATTATAATAGACTATAATTTCACTCGATCATATATATATGCACATCAAAGTTATTACTTCTACCAATCCCTGCACGTGTTAGCAAAATATTAAACCTCCAGAAATCAACTTAACATATAACACTTCTATAAATACATGATACAAAGCTCATTATTTCTTTTGTCTAAATGTTGATATATCAAAATCACATTACCCACTGTTCCATCAGTAGTGAATTCTTCAAAATTAAAATATTGTGACTCTTGCTTCTATTAGACTAAATGGCGAAACCATCATCCGTTATATGTAATATTTTATATGTTTATATGAACTTTCTGGTGAGTGCCGGGATCCTACTTGGTTCTTCTGTCCCTATGCTGTGTCCTCTGAGCTCCCGAGCTTACATAGCACAAGCATGAAGTGGTGTTCCTTAGCTACCCCCTTTTTTCTTATACTGACTATGATAGCTACCCTGATTGGCTGAGCTAGACCATATCATCTGGTTGCTGCAGGGTATTATGTGGAAGCCCTCATGACTGCACCTAACGACATTAGAACACTCACTGAATCTTCAGCTATGTGTGAATGGTGCTGGCCATTTTATTTGCAGAACTCGCAAGTGTGGTGTGTTCGTATATTTACATGGAACTGCAGATTTTAGGAAATTCAACTCAATCCTCTGCTAATCAATCCGCTAATCTTTCTTGACATGATATCAGTGTTCCATCCCTGGGCCCTATAAAGGTAAAAACGCCCCTTTATGCCCCCTAATTGGTAAAATTTCTCCCTAAAATGTTAATAGTGCTGTCTTTTTGCCCATTAGAAAGTATTATTGCCTCCTGTGTACCCCTATGATTCTTATAAAACCCTGAATGTCCTTATAATGTAATAATACTACTAGTATCCTCTTAACAATTAATAATTCCCCAAGTTCATCTAAAGGGCAGTAATATGCTATCAGTACCCCACAAAAACAAATAAAGCCCCTTGAACTCACCTTTTATAATAATTCCCCAATGACTCACCAAAAGTAATTTTGCCCCCTGAGATCCCCACATATAGTAATATTTCCCCCTGAGCCACCCACAAATAGTTATAAAGCTCCCTGATTGTGGAATAACTATATATAGTTATAATGTCCCTGATTTCCATATATGTAGTAATAATTAGGGTTGAGCGAACATGCTCGACACTGCTCGGTACTCGCCCGAGCATCACGCTACTCGGGATGTTCGGCGAGCACCGAGCATTTCCGGGTTAATCGGGCGGGAGCTCGGGTCTCCGCCCTGCATGTTTGGCGCTCTTTACAGAGCCAATGAACATACAGGGATTGCCAGCCAGTCACTGTAATGCTGCAGCCATGTTGGTTGTGGGCATTACAGTGATTGGCTGGCCGCACAGCGTCACCTCGAGTATTTAAAACGGGGCGCCGCCATCTTGGACACAGTCGCTCCGGATTAGACAGTGTAGGGACAGCGCTGCTGATTTAGGGAGAGATATAAACTGCGAAATAGTTAGTGTAGGGTCTGTAAAGGCTGCCAGAACAAACAAACAGTCCTTTTCAGGACTAATATCCATCCCAGATACCAGGCAGGCAGGCTGTATAGGAGACACAGTGGTTATACCAGCAAACGCTGCATTACAGTCCTGTGTGCTCCTGTTTCTGAAATTGCTGGACTTAGCACCAGGTGTCGGGGGCCAGGAAAAATCCTTTTTTTTTTCATCTAAATACTCCTTTTTTTTCCTCCTTCACACTGTACAAATACCCGTCTTATTAACCTTTTGGTGTCCCCCCCCCCAAAAAAAAAAGCGTGTCTCTGATTTTTCAGACACAAATATAACTGTTGAAAATAGTCTGGTGTAGGCTAGAGAAACAGAAGTGTTGTTTTGCACTTCCACAGTTCAAACCTCTGTATTATCCATTTTGGGCCATTTGTATCTAAAAAAAAAAACAGTTTGAGTGTGTCGCTCACTGTTCAGCCGCAAATATCTCTATTTAAAAAAGTGTGGTATACCCCAGTAAACAATAACTGTGGTTTTGCCATCCCACGGTAAAAAATCTCTATTATTCAGGTTTTGGTAGTTTTTTCCGTAAAGAAAAACAGTAGTGTTTCCTGACTGTTGTGACACAAAAATATATCTGTTGAAAATAGTCTTGTGTAGGCCCGACATCCCAGTGTGGTTTCGCAGTTCCACGGGTCAAATCGCTGCACTATACAGTTTTGGGCCTTTGGTATCTAAAAAAAAAGCAGTTTGAGTGTGTCGCTCACTGTTCAGCCGCAAATATCTCTATTTAAAAAAAGTGTGGTATACCCCAGTAAACAATAACTGTGGTTTTCCTCTTCCACGGTTCTAATCTACTCTTTATTACCCTTTTTCCATTGATAGAGCAAGTGTAAGCTATTTTACTTCATTTACAATGGGCAAGGCGCGTGGCAAGGGACGTGGAAGTGGACGTTCTGGTGATGGTTCGTGCGGAGGACGGGGCCGTGGCCAAGGTGAAAATGTGCCACAACCAAGAGCCACATCTTCTCGCTCCCACTTCTTGACCGAATTACTAGGGAAGCACAGAACAACACCAGTATTGAGAACTGATCAGTGTGAACAGGTTATTAATTGGATAGCAGATAATACTTCCAGTTACCTGTGCACCACCACCTCCGGTCTGTCTTCCACACGGTCAACTCTTAGTAGCCGTGAGTCTCGACCGCAAACTCCTCTTCACCCTGAGGCTCCTTCCTCCCATCATGCCGAGTGTCGTCAGACAGCAAGTGATCCCACACTTGGACACTCTGAAGAGCTGTTCACTGGTCCATTTCCATATTTGGGCCCCTCGCCTGATACGCTTGTAGTGGTGGAAGAGGAGATCCCATGTTGCGATGCCCAAATATTTGAACAGCCACGGCCACAGGAAGTCGACGTTGGCAATCTGTCACAAGAGGTGGACAATGACGAGATACAATTGCCAGGAAGTGAGGAGGAGGATCGTGGTGCGCAAGTGGAAGAGGAGGAGGTGGTGGATGATCTAGTAACTGACCCAACGTGGAAGGAGGACATGCAGAGTGAGGCCAGCAGCACACAGGGGGAGGGAGGCAGAGTACCCCAACAGGCAGGAAGAAGCAGTGTGGTGGCCGCAGACAGAAGGCAGGCAACCGTTCCCCGAAACACCAACACGAGGGACGTTGTCAGTACAAGCGGTAGGTCTTCCAGAGTCTGGAATTTTTTTAAAGACTCTGCTGATAACCCCAAACAGGCCATATGTTCCACCTGCCATGCCAGCATCAGCAGGGGTGACAAAACTACCAGCCTGACCACCACCAGCATGATCAGGCACATGGCAGCAAAGCACCCGACTTTGTTGGGCGAAACCCAGGGTCCACAACCAGTGTCAGCGGGTGTCACCACTGCTTCTTCCACTGTTGTGCATGCAATAGAACCCCCTGTGGTGTGTGCAAGGCAATCCCCTGTCCATACTGCATGTAAAGATGGCCCCTCCTCTCAGTCTTCACTTGTTATGGCAGTTTCTCAAGAAACAGCATCAACGTCCACGTCCACGTCCCACCGCAGCATTCAATTGTCCATATCCCAGACCTTTGAACGAAAGCGGAAATTCGCAGCTAACACCCCACAGGCCACAGTCCTAAATTCGCACATTTCACGACTGCTTGCGTTGGAAATGCTGCCTTTTAGGATGGTGGAGATGGAATCCTTCCGCAATCTTATGGCGGTGGCCGTCCCTCGGTACTCGGTCCCCAGCCGACACTATTTTGCCCGGTGTGCCATCCCCGCACTACACAAGCACGTGTCCCAAAGCATCTGCCGTGCCCTCAACAACGCAGTTACTGGGAGAGTCCACCTGACAACGGACACGTGGACAAGTGCTTGTGGCCAGGGACGGTACATCTCTCTGACGGCACACTGGGTAAACATAGTGGAAGCCGGGACCCAGTCGGACCTTGGGACGGAACACATCCTCCCCACACCTAGGATTGCGGGCCCTACGTCAGTCAGAGTTGCCCCCACAGTGTACAGATCCTGCGCATCCTCCTCCTCCTCCTCATGTTCAGCCTCCATCTCAGATATCACCACATCAATTACAAGCTGGAAGTATTGCAGTACTGCCTCCGCCAAGCGGCAACAGGCTGTGCTGAAACTCATAAGCTTAGGTGATAAACCTCACACTGCTTGTGAGTTGTGGACAGCTGTGAAAGAGCAGGCAGATCTGTGGCTGAGACCGCTGAACCTAAATCCCGGCATGGTCGTGTGTGACAATGGCCGTAACCTGGTGGCGGCTCTGAGGCGAGGTGAGATCACACAGGTACCATGCCTGGCTCATGTGCTTAACCTCGTGGTTCAGCGGTTTCTTAAATCGTACCCCGAGTTGCCAGATCTGCTCGTGAAAGTACGCCGCCTGTCAGCTCATCTTCGCAAGTCGGCTACAGCTTCCGCCGCCCTTGCTGTGTTGCAGCAGTGTTTGCAGCTTCCGGCACACCGACAGGTGTGTGATGTCCCCACACGTTGGAACTCTACCCTCCACATGTTGCAAAGGATTTGTGAGCAGAAGAGAGCAGTTTTGGAGTACCAGCTGCAACAAGGCCGTCGATATTCAGGACAGATTCCACACATAAGACCTCAGGAGTGGACCTGGATGTCTGACATATGTACCATCCTGACAAACTTTGAGGAGGCCACCAAGATGGTGAGTGGCGATGACGCCATCATTAGTGTCAGCATCCCACTTGTCTGTCTTTTGCAACGCTCTCTGCAGAGAATTAAAGAGGAGGCATTGCAGCCAGAGTATGATGAGATGGATCAAGAAGCCGTAGCGGGCGATTACACACAGCCGAGCCTCATCTCATCCCAACGTGCATTGGGGGACAATGAGGGAGAGGAGGAGGAGGAGGAGGAGGAGGAGGAAGAACAGGAGCTGCTATCATGCATTGTAGACGGTAGTACCTGTACAAGTGTCATACCGTCGGTTCAGCGTGGGTGGCCTGAGGACAGGGGGGAGGAGGAAGAGGAGGAGGAGGAGGAGGAGAGCATGGACAGTCATCATCTTGGTGAGGACACGGAAATCTTGCCCGTTACCAGTCTGGCACGCAAGGCTGACTTTGTTACGCTGCCTTAACCGTGACCCTCGCGTTGTCAAAATGTTGGGTGACAGTCATTACTGGTTGGTGACACTTGTAGACCCCCGCTACAAGGAGAGCTTTCACTCTCTTATTCCTGAGGTGGAGAGGTCTACAAAAATGGGGCAATACCAGAAGGCCCTTGCTGCAGAACTCTTAAAAAAATTCCCATCTGAACACGCTAGCGGCAGAGGTCACAGTTCGTTGCCCAACCAAGGCGTACAGGCGAGAGAGATGCAACTCCAATCCAGCAGAGGCAGGGGAACATTGTCAACGTTCTGGGACAGTTTTCTGACACCTGCCCAGCTTACAGGCCCTGAGGCGCGGGGTACTCTCACAAGGAGTGGAAAGTTTCAAAAGATGGTGAGGGAGTACCTTGCCGATCGTACCAGCGTCCTCCATGATTCCTCTGTGCCTTTTAATTATTGGGTATCCAAGCTGGACACTTGGAATGAACTCGCTCTGTACGCCTTGGAGGTCCTGGCCTGCCCAGCCACTAGCGTGTTATCGGAGCGTGTTTTTAGTGCCGCTGGGGGAATTTTAACTGATAAGCGCACTCGCCTGTCAACTGACAATGCTGACAAGCTGACCCTTATCAAAATGAACAAGGGGTGGATTTGGCCAGACTTCTCATCACCACCAAATGACAGCAGAGTAACATAAAGTCAAATCCACTGTGTTATTTCGGGAGGTGTATTCACATGCACCACTTTACACCCACACATGGGTATACGCTTCCTCGTTTCGGCTGTTTAATCTTCTTCTCCTTATCCTCAGCCTCCACCACCACTATACCACCAGGGTGTCAGTATTGCAAGTTGCTCCGTCCTAATTTTTGGCAGCTTTTGCTGGGAAAGCATAAGCAAATACTATGGGACACCCACTCCCCAATAATGGGACTTATGTTTGTAATATGCTGTACTGCATGGCTCTTGTAAGGGGCATTGCAAGTTGCTCCGTCCTAATTTTTGGAAGCTTTTGCTGGGAAAGCATTAGCAAATACTATGGGACACCCACTCCCCAATAATGGGACTTATGTTTGTAATATGCTGTACTGCATGGCTCTTGTAACGGGCATTGCAAGTTGCTCCGTCCTAATTTTTGGCAGCTTTTGCTTGGAAAGCATAGGCAAATACTATGGGACACCCACTCCCCAATAATGGGACTTATGTTTGTAATATGCTGTACTGCATGGCTCTTGTAAGGGGCATTGCAAGTTGCTCCGTTCTAATTTTTGGCATTTTTTTCTGGGAAAGCATAAGCAAATACTATGGGACACCCACTCCCCAATAATGGGACTTATGTTTGTATTATGCTGTACTGCATGGCTCTTGTAAGGGGCATTGCAAGTTACTCCGTCCTAATTTTTGCCAGCTTTTGCTTGGAAAGCATAAGCAAATACCATGGGACACCCACTCCCCAATAATGGGACTTATGTTTGTAATATGCTGTACGGCATGTGACGCGCCCCCTGGGCCGTGTGTACACGTGTGTGGGATACCCGGTGCCGGGTCTCTGGGGTCTGTAGTCTCTGTGGCGGTGACCCGGTCCCATGGCTCAGGCTGGTCAAACCAGTGGCAGTCTTTCTTAGGTTTTGAGGTTAATTGTCCGACTGCGCCACCCGTGGATTGCGGTCAGGGAGTACCACCGCTGCGAGGCAGACCGCTGAGGCTGGTGTTGTGTGCGCAGCATAGAATGGGATAACTCCCCTCGGGAGGAGTATAGCCTCAGGGCAGTGAGTGTGGAAGATGGGGGTGATGGTGCACGAGCGCAGCAGGAATGACTCAGAGTCTTTGCAGTGCAGTTCAGGGTCTTTACTGATGATTATAAGGTAGACCCTCCCGGGAGTACTGGCTAGCATAAGAGGCCTGGTCAGTCTGTGAGCAAGCAGGAGTTCCCCTGGCCAGGTGGAGTTGTAGGCCTCCCCGTCTGTCTGCACTCTTCCTGGCTACCTTGCTGTAAGCGGGTAGAAGTAGCCCACGTCCCTGAGTGTACCGTGTAGTGCTCACCCGTATGGCTGGTGACTTGGGGCCTTCTGTTAGCCTCCGCTCCACGACGGCGGTGCTGGTCCCTTGCTTGTGACTGAGCTTCCGGCCTTCTATGGCCAGAGGACCTGAAATCCCCTTCCGGCTGGTTTCTGCTGCTGGATATATAAGTCCTCACAGCTTCGGACTCCAGTGTCCGGTTCCTATTGTCTTCTGCCAGGGCGAGCTCTGCTCAGCTTCCAGCCCCTGGTCTTTAGCTCCTAGCTCCTACAGAGCTCCTTGCTGTTACTTTCCCTTGCTCTCACTCTGAGTCTGACTGCTCTATGCCTCACTCAACCCTGCCCCAGATCCAGTTTATAAGGGCAGAATTCTCCCCTCCCAGGATTGGGGCAGGAGGATGTTGCATGTTTGAGGGATCCTGACCAGGAAACCTCCCACTTGCTCTCCGACGTAATATCTCTATTACTGTGGTGACCAGACCCCTGGGGTGCCACACATGGCTCTTGTAAGGGGCATTGCAGTTCCTCATAATTTTTGGAAAGCCTTCCATTCACTGCTTAGGCCAATAGTGCACGGGAGACCCAGTTGCTATAAATGGAAAAAAAGGTTTAGTTAACGCCCTCTGACCTCCATGGCCTTTCCAAGGGGCATTGGAGTGGCTCGAAATTTTTGGTAGGCATTGCACTCACTGTATGCCCTATAACTGTGTAGCCGAACTACTCCTTTTGTTACAGAAACATATCCTACAAGACATATCTGGTTGACTGGCCTGATATTGATGTGAATGGTCCCTGTTCCTCCTGCTCTTTCTCCTTTGCCACTACCTCATCCATCATTTATCACCTGAAGCTTTGTTTTAACGGGAGTCATACAACTTGGATAGTAGCAGGAAAACATCCAGCAATCCTCGGAGGAGGTAGGATATGCGCTAAATCGCTGACCACCTCAGGCCTAGCCGCTACTACATACATGCGCTTGCATTACGACAAAACAAAGCAGATGCTAACTTCTATCATCCTCATCATGCTCCTCACCTTGGCACTCTCAACTCCCCTGATGGAGAAGCCAGGGCCCACCGGAGGAGTCTGATAGTCCGCTGGGCTCGGCCAATGCTGCCCTAAAGCAGGCCAGGCTAAGAAAAGTGTGGGAAAGGTTATTGGGACAAATAGGGGTGGCTGGGGACCGAGTATGGACACCCGGCCACCCCCTGGAGGCTGGGGAGCAAGCGGGGACACCCGGCCACCAGGCGGCTGGGGACTGAGCATGGATACCAGGCCGCCGACACAGCCATGGCGTGGTGGCCAGATTCCGCCTCCACATGCCTAAAAGGCCCAATTTAAAGTGCAAGCAATCAAGCAGTATGGTATTGCAGCCTGGGGGTGGGTGGGTGGCAGGCTGCATACTTGCGCTTGCATTGCAAGGAATGGGAGAGGTACAATTGAACACTGCCCTGGGACAAGGACTTGAATGGGGATAGTTGCAAGTCTGCAACGACAGGTGCAAGTTGGGAGGCATCTTTGCATGTACCATGAACAGGGGTTTGGCATGCACACACTACAGCGGAATAGGCTCTCCTTCCCACTAAATGCACTGGGGAGGGCACAGGTAATGTTTTGGTATACGCGCTTAATCTTATGTATAAGGCACACCAGGACAAATATGGGCGACTGGGGACTGAGTATGGATACCTCGCTGCCGAAGCAGCCATGAGGTAGTGGCCAGCTTCGGCCTCCTCCAAACTAAAAGGCCCCATTTCAAGTGCAAGCTAGCAGTATGGATTTGCAGTCTGGGGGTGGGTGGGTGGCAGGCTGCACACTTACACTTTCATTAAAAGAAAACATAGCAGATGCTAACTTCTGTCATCATCATCATGCTCCACACCTTGGCACTCTCAACTCCACCGATGGAGAAGTCAGGGCCCACCGGAGGAGTCTGGTTCTCTGGTGGGCTCGTCCAATGCTGCCTAAAGCAGGCCGGGCTAAGAAAAGTGTGTGGGGGGATGTTCCAAGGAGAAATAGGGGCGGCTGGGGACCGTTTATGGACACCCGGCTGCCCCCAGGCGGCTGGGGACCGTGTGTGGACACCCGGCCGCGGGGCGGCTGGGGACCGAGTATGGACACCCAGCCGCCGGGCAGCTGGGGACTGAGTATGGATTCCAGGCCGCCAACACAGCCATGACGTGGTGGCCAGATTCCGCCTCCACATGCCTAAAAGGCCCAATTTCAAGTTCAAGCAAGCAAGCAGTATGGTATTGCAGCCTGGGGGTGGGTGGGTGGCAGGCTGCATACTTGAGCTTGTATTGCAAGGAATGGGGGAGGTACAATTGAACACTGCCCTGGGACTAGAACTGGCATGGGGATAGTTGCAAGTCTGCATCTTCTGATGCGGTAAGGATCACTTATGATGGGCACACTTTTAGACAGTGACCTGGGAGCCAGAGATGCTTCCAGGGGTCTTCCCCATGCTGTTCCCTTGTCTTTTCAGCACTTTATGCATGTGTCACACAGCACATGGCCAGATAAGGTTGCAAAATGTTAAAATGACATTTCACGGTGAATGCATTTGTCATAGTTGAAAGCAATACAAAAGTGCAAAAACGCATAAAAAATGCTACTTGTGAACATAGCCGAAGGTGTGGAGGAGTATTTTTGTTTTGGGTCATTTATTTTAACTTATACACAAGTCTTTACCCTGGAAAGGATGTTCCTTAACATATTTCACAGGAAAAAAGTTTCACTTTCGTTTTTGAACATTTTATTGTGAGCCTGTAAAAGTGGCTTAATACCTCTGACCACGTTGTTGACAGCAGTGACCTGGGGGTCAGAAATGCTTCCTGGGGCGATCCCCATGCTGTCCACATGTCATTTGAGCACTGTCACTATCGTTTTGGGCACTTGTTAGGCTTTTAAAAGACTGCCGGGGGTGCCACCGCAAAAATGCTCGAGTCTCCCATAGACTAACATTGGGCTCGTTGCTCGGGTCGAGCACCCGAGTATCACGGCGAGCTCGGCCCGAGCCTCAAGCACCCGAGCATTTTAGTGCTCGCTCAACACTAGTAATAATGCCTCTGATTTTCTATGCATTATAATATTGTCCCCTGATTCCCCCCATATCTAGTAATAATGCCTCCTGAGTTTGCCCAAAAAATACATATACAATTACTCACTCAAAACCTGGTTACAGATGATTTCACCAGCACAGTCAATGTCCCAGAGCAAGGAAGAGCACGATGACATCATTGCGGCTTGACGCTATCATCCTGTGTATGCCCCTGCCATTCTTGAAGTCATATGTATGAAGTGACCTGCGGCCTACAAAATGGGGAGTGGTAGGGAAGGGAGACCATGAATCAATGCTGTTATTTGTATCAGCATCCTATATATGCTAGGTGGGTCCCACAGGGTGACTGGGTCAAGGTTGACCACTAGTGTTGAGCGATACCTTCCGATAGCGGGAAATATCGGATCGGATTGGATCGGACCGATACCCCAAAAGTATCGGATATCGCCGATTCCGATACCGGAAACCAATGCAACTCAAAGGGACAGAAATATCGGAATGAAAATAAACCCTTTCTTTCCTTGTAGGTTAATTCTACATGAAGGAAAACAACTAAGAATAATGTAGAATGTATTGGGGGAGGTGGGGGAGACAATAAAGGCATAGAGGTTTAGCCCAATCAAATGGAATAGCAGGAATTAATATTTTTTTTAAGACGTTCTGAGTTACGGAAATATTGACTATATTAAGTATTTTTATATTTTGTCAGATATTTATGTTTCACTACTTCCATGCTCTTCACCTTCTTTTTTACTTCTCCCACACTTTCTCCTTCATCATCCTCAGCATCAGCATCTTTTTCATCAACTTCTTCTTCACCTTCTTCATCTTCTTCTTCTTCACCTTCTTCGTATTATTCTTTTTTTTTACATTCTTCATATTCTTCTTATTCAACTATTATTCTTCTTCATATTCTACTTCTTCATCTTTTTATATTCTTCTTCATCATATTCTTATTTGTGACAGGCATTCTTGTAGTTGTTATCTATAAAAGTTTGAACATTACACCTTTCGTTCTGCCCGTCACAAAAGATTTACAACAGGATTTGTCCGCGTTCAGTTTGGCCTGCAGCAGCAGGTCTTTTCCAGGGGCACCACGAGGGGGAACGGACTCACCCCCATACACTGCTTAGTCATCTTCTGCTTATAATTTAGATATTATCCTTTGCTCTGATTTTTAGTCTTATGCTTAATGTTCTTACGCTTTTTGTTCTGCAGCTTCTTTTACTTCTGCTTCTTGGTTTTCTGTCTCTTGTTCTTCTGTATCTTGGTGGTTGTCTTCTCTTCTTTGTCCTCTTGGTCAACTTCTTCAGGGTCATCTTCTTGGTCTTCTTCAGGGTGGTCTTCAGGGTCGTCGTCTTCGGGGTCCTCATCTTCAGGGTCGTTGTCTTCGGGGTCCTCGACTTCTTCGGGGTGGTCTTCAGGGTCCTCGTGTTCAGGGTCGTCGTCTTCAGGGTCCTCGTCTTCTTCGGGGTGGTCTTCAGTGTCCTCGTCTTCGGGGTCCTCGTCTTCTTTGGGTTGGTCTTCAGGGTCCTCGTCTTCAGGGTCCTTGTCTTCAGGGTCCTCGTCTTCTTCGGGATGGTCTTCAGGGTCCTCGTCTTCAGGGTCCTCGTCTTCGGGGTCCTCGTCTTCTTTGGGGTGGTCTTCAGGGTCCTCGTCTTCAGGGTCCTCGTCAGGGAGATCCAGAGTGATTACCAAGAACCATTTCAAAAAGCTTGAACTTGGAAATGTAGCAGAAGGTACAAGAAGGCTGAGGAACTACCGAGGACCAGCTGACGGTACTGGAACCCGGATGGGTAGCAGAAGGTACAAGAGCCAATGGAACTACCGAGGACCAGCTGACGGTACTGGAACTTGGTTACTAAGCAGGAGGTACCTGTGCCTGAAAGCACTACCAAGGACCAGCAGACGTTGGTGGAACTTGGATACCGAGAAGGAGGCACCTAAGCCAAAGGCACTGCCGAGAACCAGCTGACGGTACTGGAACCTGGACGAGTAGTAGAAGGTACAAGAGCAAATGGAACTAAAGAGGACCAGCTGATGGTACTGGAACCCGGATGGGTAGCAGAAGGTACAAGAGCCAATGGAACTACCGAGGACCAGCTGATGGTAATGGAACTCGGATACTAAGCAGGAGGTACCTGTGCCAGAAAGCACTACCAAGGACCAGCAGACGTTGGTGGAACTTGGATACCGAGAAGGAGGCACCTAAGCCAAAGGCACTTCCGAGAACCAGCTGATGGTACTGGAACCCGGATGGGTAGCAGAAGGTACCCATGTAAAAAAAAGTTTCAAGGCCGCGAGCCGGCCGCAGTTACCAAAACCCACAGTCCTACAGGGGGTGCTTGTCCTATTGGCACTATGGGACCAGCCTTCATTGCCAGATCCCGCAGCCCACATAGGAGTCACCTAAACTGCAGGCACCATAGAGTCGGCTAACCTCACCGCAACACGACAGGACAACGCATTGGAGGCAAAGTGACGTTGACACTACCCGGAAACAGCTGGTGTGCTGGAACCAGGCTGGGCAGGAGGGAGTACCCGTGCCAAAGACACTGCCGAGAACCAGCTGACAGTACTGGAACCCAGATGGGTAGCAGAAGGTACAAGAGCCAATGGAACTACCGAAGACCAGCTGACGGTACTGGAACTCGGTTACTAAGCAGTAGGTACCCGTGCCAGAAAGCACTACCAAGGACCAGCAGACGTTGATGGAACTTGGATACCAAGAAGGAGGCACCTAAGCCAAAGGCACTGCCGAGAACTAGCTGACGGTACTGGAACCCGGATGGGTAGCAGAATGTACAAGAGCCAATGGAACTACCGAAGACCAGCTGACGGTACTGGAACTCGGTTACTAAGCAGGAGGTACCTGTGCCAGAAAGCACAACCAAGGACCAGCAGACGTTAGTGGAACTTGGATACCGAGAAGGAGGCACCTAAGCCAAAGGCACTGCCGAGAACCAGCTGATGGTACTGGAACCCGGATGGGTAGCAGAAGGTACCCATGTGAAAAAAAGTTTCAAGGCCGCAAGCCGGCCGCAGTTACCAAAACCTACAGTCCTACAGGGGGTGCTTGTCCTACTGGCACTATGGAACCAGCCTTCATTGTCCGATCCCGCAGCCCACATAGGAGTCACCTAAACTGCAGGCACCATAGAGTCGGCTAACCCGAAAGCATTGGCGGCAAAGTGACGTTGACACTACCCGGAAACAGCTGGCGTGCTGGAACTCGGCTGGGCAGGAGGGAGTACCCGTGCCAAAGACACTGCTGGGAAACAGCTGGCGGTGCTGGAACCCAGGGTAAATACTAAAAACAGAGTGGAGCCAGAGGCGTAATTGGAGAAACTTTAAAATCTGTAGTAGTGTGAATGTGGACAGAGCAGGAGAAATTGCCGGACACGCAGCTGGGGATCAGCTGACGTTACTGAACCCCAATGACACTGGAGCAAGCGTTGACTGTGCAGACAGCACTTCTGAGCAGCAACTAGCGGAATTGGAGCCCAGGGTAAATACTAAAAACAGAGGAGCCAGAGGTGTAATTGGAGTTAGTTTTAAATCAGTAGTACAGTGGATGTGGACAAAGCAGGAGAAATTGCTGTCCGCACAGCAGGGAAACAACAAAAAGTGTTGACTGTGCAGACGGCACTTCCGAGCGCCAACTGGTGGTGTTGGAGCTCAGGGATAATACTGATAACAGAGGAGCCAGAGGTGTAATTGGAGCAACTTTAAAATCTGTAGTAGTGAGAATGTGGACAGAGCAGGAGAAATTGCCGTCCGGACAGCAGGGAAACAGCTGATGTTACTGAACCCCAATAACACGGCAGCAAGTGTTGACTGTGCAGACGGCATTTCTGAGCGCCACCTGGCGGTGTTGGAGCTCAGGGATAATACTGAAAACAGAGGAGCCAGAGGTGTAATTGGAGCAAATTTAAAATCTGTAGTAGTGAGAATGTGGACAGAGCAGGAGAAATTGCCGTCCGCACAACAGGGAAACAGCTGACGTTACTGAAACCCAATAACATGGCAGCAAGTGTTGACTGTGCAGACGGCACTTCCGAGCACCAACTGGCGGTGTTGGAGCTCAGGGATAATGCTGAAAACAGAGGAGCCAGAGGTGTAATTGGAGCAAATTTAAAATCTGTAGTAGTGTGAATGAGGACAGAGCAGGAGAAAATGCCGTCCGCACAGCAGGGGAACAGCTGACGTTACTGAACCCCAATAACACGGCAGCAAGTGTTGACTGTGCAGACGGCACTTCCGAACGCCAACTGGCGGTGTTGGATCTCAGGGATAATACTGAAAACAGAGGAGCCAGAGGTGTAATTGGAGCAACTTTAAAATCTGTAGTAGTGTGAATGAGGACAGAGCAGGAGAAATTGCCGTCCGCACAGCAGGGGAACAGCTGACGTTACTGAACCCCAATAACATGGCAGCAAGTGTTGACTGTGCAGACGGCACTTCTGAGCGCCAACTGGCAGTGTTGGAGCTCAGGGATTACAGTTCAGGTGGTAGAAACATGAACACAACAGGAGACCTGGATACTGTTGCCAACCAATTATTTATTCTGGAAGAGGACTGGCAAATTCTTGAGAGATCCAGGCCTTGTTCATTTTGAGAAAAGTAAGCCAGTCAACGTTATCGGAGGATAGTCACATGCGACGGTCTGTTAATACACCACCTGCGGCACTAAAGACGCGTTCCGATAATACACTAGCAGCAGGGCAAGCTAGCACCTCCAATGCATACTGACTAAGCTCTGGCCATGTATCCAGCTTACAGACCCAAAACTTGAAGGGATAAGAGCCGTCTGGGAGTACACTAAGAGGGCAAGACATGTAGTCTGTCACCATCTGACGGAAGCGTTGCCTCCTGCTGACTGGAGCCGTCTGTGATGGTGTAGACATTTGTGGCGGCGGGGCA
Organism: Phyllobates terribilis; assembly: GCF_046119375.1. Taxonomy (NCBI): domain Eukaryota; kingdom Metazoa; phylum Chordata; class Amphibia; order Anura; family Dendrobatidae; genus Phyllobates; species Phyllobates terribilis. The sequence continues at coordinate 506,716,706 of NW_027362762.1, forward strand.
AAAAATTTTGCCACATTTCGGCCATACTGGTCTTGCCTTGTGCTGAGGCGCTGCTTCTGCCCCCTCTTTGTGCAGAGCTTCTTCCACTGCCTTGACGCACTGAGCTGCTTTGTACAGCACTAGCAGCACTGCTCTCGGTTGGAATGGAGAACATGATGGAATGCACCAGTGCGTCTTGGTACTCCCGCATTTTACGCTCCCGGTTCAATGGTGTTATGAGGCTTTGTAAGTTGTCCCGGTAGCGAGGATCTAGGAGGATGGACACCCAATAATCAGCCGTGTTGAGAATGTTGGCGATGCGGCGGTCGTTTCTCAGGCACTGCAGCATGAAATCAACCATGTGCTGCAGACTGCCAACTGGCCAAGAAACGCTGTCCCCTGCTTGAGGCGTGATCTCTGCCTGCTCTGCATCACCCCACCCTCGCTCTAGATACTGACTACTAGAGCATTGTGTACCTCCCTCCTCTGGACAGATGTCTTCCTCATCCATTGACTCCTCCTCATCCTCCTCACAAAGTGTCCCCTGCCTAGGCCTTTGTGAGGAACCACGTTGCGCAGACTGTAGAGAAGCAGATGGCATTTGTGACTCCTCATCCTCCACCTCTTCCAAAACCTCGTCCCTTAGTGCTTGCAGTGTTTTTTCAAGCAGGCAGATAAGGGGGATAGTCATGCTGACTAGTGCATCATCTGCACTCGCCATCCACGTGGAATAATCGAAGGAACGCAAAACGTGGCAAATGTCCTTCATAGAGGCCCACTCAGTGGTGGTGAAGTGTGAATGGCGCACACTGCGACTTGTTTGCGCCTGCTGCAGCTGATACTCCATTACTGCTGCCTGCTGCTCACACAACCTCTCCAACATATGTAACGTTGACTTCCACCTGGTGGGTAGGTGACATATGATTCGATGTTCCGGAAGACGTAATCGGCGCTGCAGAGCTGCAATGCGTGATCTTGCATTGCTGGAACGCCGCAAGTGAGCGCACTCTATGCGGACCTTGTGAAGCAGTGCATCAAGATCCGGATAGTCCCTCAAAAAACTTGTGCTCAACTTGGTCGTGCAATGTGCCAGACATGCGATGTGAGTGAGGTTGCCTAGGCCCAGAGCTGCCACCAGATTTTGGCCATTGTCACACACTACCATGCCTGGCTGGAGATTCGCTGGCACAAACCACACGTCGCTCTGCTGCTTGATGGCATTCCAGAGCTCCTGCGCTGTGTGGCTTCGATTCCCCAAAGAAATTAATTTTAATACGGCCTGTTGACGTTTGGCCACGGCTGTGCTCATATCGGTCATCATAACAGGTAACCGTTCACGGGTCGATGTGGAGGTAGACCGTGACGGCTCCTGCAGCGCTGATTCAGAGGAACTGGAGTATGAGGAGGAGTCAATGTGTACAGACTGGATTCCTGCAATCCTTGGAGTTGGCAGAACACGTACAGCGCCACTCTCAAGATCTGTACCCAAGCTCCACAACATTTACCCAATGGGCAGTGAGGGAAAGGTATCGTCCCTGTCCATGCTTACTGGTCCACGCATCGGTGGTCAGGTGGACCTTGCTACTGACGGTGTTTTGTAGCGCATGTTTAATTTTTCCCTCCACATAATGTTGCAGGGCAGGGATGGCTTGCCTGCTGAAATAAAAGCGGCTGGGCACGTTGCATTGTGGGACTGCCAATGCCATAAAGTTACGGAAGGTGTCAGTCTCCACCAGCCTGAATAATAGCATTTCAAGGGCCAGTAGTTTAGCAATGCCAGCATTCAGAGCCTGTGCTCGGGGGTGGTTTGCCGAGTATGGGCGCCTTTTCTCCCATGCCTGTGCTAACGATGGCTGTAGACTGGCCTGGGAGTGTGTGGATGACTGGGAAAGTGGTGCTGTGGGTGGAATTACACTCTTTCTCTGTACAACAGTGCCAGAGATTCTTCCATGGCGATCCTGTGAGGAAGCCGAACCAGCTGTGTGTGAGCTTGAGGAAGAGGCTACAACACGAGATGAAGAGGTGGTAGGTGGTGCTGTAGGTTGGCCTAGGTCTTCAGTGTGTTTTTGTAACTCCACCACGTGCTTGGTCTGCACATGTTTCCACATATTTGTGGTATTGAGGTTGCTGACACTTTTCCCTCTTTTCACCTTCTGATTACACAGCTTGCACTTGACAAAGCAAATGTCATCTGCAACTGTGTCAAAAAAGGACCAGGCACTGCAAGTCTTGGGAGCACCCGCTTTGGATTTTGGAAGAGCCATGCTCCTAATGGATGCCGAAGTGGAGGCTACAGGCAACCAAGTCTGCCCCCTCCCTCTCCCTCCTTTTTGGGCTGTTCGGGGAATCTCTTCCTCAGAGCTCCTCCCACCACCTTCCTGTCCCTCATGCCATGATGGGTCAAAGACCCCATCATCTACACCACCCTCTTCAAACAACTGCTTCTCCTGGGTAGTCTCGACAGCACAGTATGCACCAGAAAGTGGCACCTGAGTCTCATCATCAGATGCGTACTGAGGTGTGCTGCTGACCATAGGCACTGGCCCACCCGCCTCTTCAGATTCAGAGAGACAAAACGGTTGCGCATCACTGCATACTACCTCTTCTTCAAATTCTCGAATTCTGCTTGGCTGGCCCCCTCTTTCCAAGCCAAGAGATTCAGAGAACAGAAGTAGAGATGGCTCCTGTCCAGGGCTCTCTGACTGCCTGGGCAATTTGGCAGGTGGTGAAGAGACAGATGGGTGCTCTTCAGTGCTCAGGACCTGAGAGGATCTGGAACTAATTGAAGTTGATGCGTTAGCTGCCATCCATCCGACAGCGGCTTCAATTTGGTCCTCCCGCAGCAGTGGGGTGCGGCTAGCTCCTACAAAGCTGCGCATAAAGGACTGTTCCCTGGTAAAACTGGGGGATGCTGAGTCACTGGTGCCCGCAGCAGGCACAGAATCCCCACGTCCTCTCCCTGCAGGCACAGAATCCTCACGTCCTCTCCCTGCAGAAACTCCATGCCCACGACCACGACCACATGCCTTACTCCCTGCCTTCTTCATCTTGGTAGACTGATAAAGATAGGCAGAAAAGCACTAAGGGTTTAGTGTGCTTATTCCAGAACAGCTGCTAACAGGTATAAGAAACACTAATTTTATAAAGTGTGGACTAGACTTTAATATGAGCTAATGTGGCCTACACAACTGTAAAGTGGAGAGTTTGGTGAACTTTATTTAGGGTTTTTTTGTCACAAAAAGACACTGGATGTGCCCAAAGATGTAATACCGATAGTATCACAAACTTTTTGTAACTATTACAATGTAGGAAGGTAACCTACAATGCAATAGATGAGGCTACAAAAAATAGGCTAATACTAATCTTTCTGGCGCTGCAGGGCACAATGCTGCAGAAAGGCTCCTCTAACTACTCCTATATAGTGTGTTTGGAACCAATGTAGCTGAATACAGATGGAACCACCACACTAATAGGAGAAATCAGGAAAAATTATGAATTGGCAAAAAAGGACAATGTATGAAGCAGTGACACACACTGAGTGCACTACAACTAGTCGTGGCTGAAGCACACACTACAGGGTGAGCTGCACTCACGCACACAGACCTTGCAGACAGCGGTGAACAGAGCTGATGCAGAGCACTGTGCACTAGCGCTGCAAGACAAAACAAAATTCTCTATCTACTCCTATATACTGTGTTTGGAACCAATTTAGCTGAATACGGATGGAACCACCACACTAATAGGAGATATCAGGAAAAATTATGAAGTAGCAAAAAAGGACAATGTATGAGGCAGTGACACACACTGAGTGCACTACAACCAGATGTGGTTGAAGCACACACTACAGCGTGAGCAACACTCACACACAGAGACCTTGCAGACAGCGGTGAACAGCACAGAGAACTGTGCACTAGCGCTGCAAGGCACAGCGATTTATAAAGTAGCTTGGGTAAAGCAGAATAGACCAAATAGGTAGCTAAAACTGTCCCTCAGAACAACAGCGTCCTATCCCTAACTGAATTCACAGCAGAGTGAGCTGAAAAAGGTGGCGGTGGCTTTTATAGTGCATCATGACATCATTTCAGCAGCCAATCACAGCCATGCCATTAGTTAAGATGCCTACAAGCCTAACAGGATGTGCCCACACTTCTTAGGATCCTCATTGGCTGAATAAAATGAAACTGGCTCATTGCATTATGGGAACTTCCGATTCCGGTATACGATATTGCAAAAGTATCGGAATTAAGTATCGGAATTCCGATACCGCGAATATCGGCCGATACTCGATATTTCAGTATCGGAATGCTCAACACTATTGACCACCCTTCTTGCCCCCTTTCCTGTAGCTTTGCAACTGGTCATCAATTTGAAAAATACTAAATCCTTTAAAATTATCCATTTCTAGTGGTTCGCAGACATCACTTAAGGGAGTTTAGGAGCTTACTGCTTACTGAATATGCAGTATATTGAACTCAATATTTAAACATGTTGTTAACTCCTATAGCTCCTCATTTGTAAAAATATGTTATTCCTAAATATAATGCCATTTGAATAAACATATGACAATCTTATGTACTCTCAGTTGAAATTTGCTCCCAGGCCAAGACCTTGGTGGCATATCGGAGGTGTAGAGGTAGCAGTTGGACCTCTGTGCTGGTGCCTGATGGGTCTCAAGGTCCCTTCTGCTACAGATTTTGCATTGAAGCCCTGAAGATTTGTAACACCTTTTTAGGTGTTGAATCATAAGGTAATTTTTTTCACCTTCTTGTAAAATATTTACTTTCATGTTTGTTAGTTGAATTAGCCAAATTGCCAAAAACGTAAAATCCTGAATTCACAAGACATGATGATGTTTATAGGGTATACCAAGCAGGAGGTTAGCATTTGTTGTAGCAGAAATAGTTAAATGACTGTGGTCTCTGAAATAACTCTCCCATAATGTGCAGATGTTGTATGACTCTGCAGAAGTTAAAATAGACTTCACCGAGATTGTCTGGCCATGATAATGTGTTTCTCTTCCACCTAATGAAACCATAACAGTGCAATTAGGGGAGACAGCGTAGAAACTGATGAGGTTTTTACATTGTGCCAAAGTCAGCGCTTTTTTATTTTTATTTTACATATCACAGTGAAAATGTAAGCCATTAGCGTGGTGTTTTATAGCTGGCAGATTCTTCATCTTCACAGTATGGCAGGATTGTGTATCTAAATGATAAATGGAGTAGTTAACCCTTCAATGCTAGAAGTAAGGAAGGAAGTCATTTAATACCAGGATAGCTTATTGCTGCTCTGCATTAACATTCCCCAGCCTTTTATTTCACTGTCCTATTATTTCCTTAATTACAATTCACAGACTTAAATGTTTCTTTTTAAACCAGAAAAGGGCAGGAAGAGAATTAGATGTGCCATATATATCTACTGGCCTTAACAGTTTGAGCAATTCTTTTCCCAGCATGCCCCTAAATGCACCTACCAGGAATAGATGGTGCTAAAGGATTAATGGAGGTTTGGGTAAATCCTTGCAGTTAATCTTTCAATACAACAGATCAGTCTCTAATTGGATTACTGTAAAAGAAATCAATGCTATCTGTTCCTATTATTAATGTAGAGTCTATTCATCTGCCTGTGCTCACTGTCAGTGCCTGCAACTATGTCATGGATCCAGCCTAATACATATTAAAAGCCCTTATCCAAGTTAATATATACATTGCTTATAGGATACTGATTTTTAAAGTTGATAATCTGAAGAAAAAAGTCAGCAATCTGCATCTGTCTGTTATTCATGAGACTTGCGACCCAGAATTGCAATTTTTTTTCTGTTGTGCAGAAAATTCACTTTCACATTTGAGCTTGTTCTAATTTATTGATATCTTGAAAAGCATTCATTTCGTTTTGAACTTATTCTACTTGTAACACCTGCAGTGGAAGCTATGTGTACAGAGACTAATGCTGTTAGGATTACACAGGCATTCAAAGCCACAGACATTAAAGCTTTTCTTGCTGCTCTGCCCTGGACCAAAACTCCCAGCAGACTAGTGATGTGTCAGTAGCGAACAATCCAAAACGAAGAGTTGTCTCCCTTCTATAAACGATGGGAGCCGGCACCCCAGTGAGAGCCACAAAATTCTCTGAATGGTTCTCAATGGGCGTAAATTTGCAGTGTTCAGTGGTTGGAACTCCGCCCATCCAAACCAAACTCCACCCACTCATCAATTTAATTGGCTAATTGCGAGTAGGCAGAGTTTCAGCCATAAGTGGGTGGAATTTCGGCCTCATCAACATCATCTTAAATATATGTTAATCTATGGTGAACACATTTAATAGGGATCCATTTAGGTTCCAAAGAGCTGACTCTTTTTGGTGAGTGGAACCAGAAGAGCCAGATCACCAAAGAGAGCCTGACTGCCCATCACTACAGCAGACATTGCTCCACCTTGCATCATGGAAGAGGAGGGGTAGCAGAGGAGGGGACTGATTGGTTAAGCAGGTTGGAGAAGAAGGGTGGGGCTAGCTGTGCAGACAGAAATACAAGTTGGTACAGAATGTTTTGAGACCCCTTTAAATTTTTAACTCTGTGTTTGATTACAGCCATTTGGTAAATTCTAAAAAGTTCCTTTTTTTTCTCATTAAAGTACACTCTGCACCCCATCTTGTATATAAAAGAAAGAAATGTAGAAATTTTTGCAAATGTATTAAAAAAGAAAAACTGAATATCACATGGTCATAAGTATTCAGACCCTTTGCTCAGTATTGAGTAGAAGCACCCTTTTGAGCTAGTACAGCCATGAGTCTTCTTAGGAATGATGCAACAAGTTTTTCACACCTGGATTTGGGGATCCTCTGCCATTCTTCCTTGCAGATCCTCTCCAGCTCTATCAGGCTGGATGGTGAATGTTGGTGGCCAGCCAGTCTCTCTAGAGATGTTCAATTGGGTTTAGGTCAGGGCTCTGTCTGGGCCAGTCAAGAATGGTCACAGAGTTGTTCTGAAGCCACTCCTTTGTTATTTTAGCTGTGTACTTAGGGTCATTGTCATGTTGGAAGGTGAACCTTTGGCCAAATCTGAGGTCCAGATCACTCTGGAAGAGGTTTTCATCCAGGATATCTCTGTACTTGGCTGCATTCATGTTTCCTTCAATTGCAACCAGCCGTCCTGTCCCTGCCTCTGAAAAACACCCCCATAGCATGATGCTGCCATCACCATGTTTCACTGTTGGGATTGTATTGGGCAGGTGATGAGCAGTGCCTGTTTTTTTCCACACATAAAGCTTAGAATTATCACCAAAAAGTTCTATCTTTGTCTCACCAGACCAGAGAATCTTATTTCTCATAGCCTGGGAGTCCTTCATGTGTTTTTGAGCAAACTCTATGCTTTCATATGTCTTGCACTGAGGAGAGGCTTCCGTCGGGCCACTCTGCCATAAAAGCCCAACTGGTGGAGGGCTGCAGTGATAGTTGACTTTGTGGAACTTTTTTCCCATCTCCCTACTGCATCTCTGGAGCTAAGCCACAGTGATCTTTGGGTTCTTCTTTACCTCTCTCATCAAGGCTCTTCTCCCATGATTGCTCAGTTTGACTTGATGGTCAGGTCTAGGAAGATTTCTGGTGATCCAAACTTCTTCCATTTAAGGATTATGGAGGCCACTGTGCTCTTAGGAACCTTGAGTACTGCAGAAATTCTTTTGTAACCTTGGCCAGATCTGTGCCTGGCCACAATTCTGTCTTTGAGCTCCTTGGGCAGTTCCCTTGAGCTCATGATTCTCATTTGGTCTGACATGCACTGTGAGCTTTGAGGTCTTATATAGACAGGTGTGTGCCTTTCCAAATCAAGTCCTATCAGTTTAATTAAACACAGCTGGACTCCAATGAAGGAATAGAACCCTCTCAAGGAGGACCACAAGAAAATGGACAGCATGTGACTTAAATATGAGCGTCTGAGCAAAGGGTCTGAATACTTATGACCATGTGATATTTCAGTTTTTCTTTTTTAATAAATTTGAAAAAATTTCTACATTTCTGTTTTTTTTCAGTCAAGATGGGGTGCAGAGTGTACATTAATGAGAAAAAAATGAACTTTTTAGAATTTACCAAATGGCTGCAATGAAACAAAGAGTGAAAAATTTAAAGGGGTTTGAATACTTTATACATTATAGACTGGTGAGGGTCTGACATTGGGAGCATAGGACAGAGGCACAGAGTAAGTGCTAATAGCTCAGCTGCTCAGTGTGTGATGGGATAAGATAATCCGGAAGCTGAACCATGTCTGCAAATCAGCCAGGTTACCAGGAGATGTCCACTGCCATCTGGCTTAACTAAGGGAATGAGTCTACAACCCATCCCCTTTGCCCCAGGCATCTGGACCCTGCAGCCCCAAGCTAGTTTCTTGTGTGACCCAGACTTGCTACATGAAGGAATGAGTAGCCACTGCTGGCATTTGTGGTTCCACTGTTGAGGAGTTAAAAGAGAAATTTTGTTGAGGAGATATTACTGGGACTTTTTGTTCTACTTCTAAGAAATTCACAAGAGAACTGTTACTGGAGGGATTTTGCTTTGACTGTATGTTAAAGTGCACCAATGGTTCCTGTACGCGCGCCAACATCCACATCAACTGGACCCCATCATTCGACTGTGTTACTTGCACTGCTGCAACCATTCCTGGGTTAAGAGTGATTAGTTAGGAGTATGTCTGCTGTCACTTAAAGGGAAAGTGTCATCATTAACATTTAGACCACCTACAAAGCACATCTTGGACCTGTATTGTAGATCATGTAATATTATTTGTTTTGCTGTCCCCTGTTATTCCCCCTGCATTTTTCACCACTTATCCCCCTATAAATAAACCTGTTAAGTGTTTCAATCTCATCTCGTGATTGTGAATGGACCCTGAACAGTGGTCCTCTCGAGTCGACCTCTGGCAGAAGAGGAAGACCCTTCTGCATTACCCTAGAGCTTCCAGCAAGATTCGGGTAGAGGCACTGCATCATATTTAAATGAGAACTACTGGACACCCTGCCAATGGAGGTGGCTTAATGGGGTGTTTCATATTTCAGGGAACCTATTAGCTTTTTCATGCTACACAAACTGCGGGCAGCATGAATCTAAACTTTGCTGCACAATTGCAGCCAGGTATATTATTTGTTTCAGAGAAAATGTAGCTACAAGATCCGACTGGGGACCATAGCCGGAGACGAGAATAATCTGGATCTTCTTTTCCCAGTGCTGCTAGATTTGATTGACAGGTCTCTCATTTGTAAATCTGAAGCCTCTGTCACTCCAGCTTAATTCCCCTTCCAGTGCCTCCTTCTCCTGCTTGACTGATGGTTCCTTTGCCTGAAGTCACACATCATAGAGGCTTTCCTGCTTTACAGTACTGCTATGGTTCTGTTCTAAATCACATGATGGCTATTCTGACTTGCTGGCTCACACTGGGCTTTATATGTGTGCCAGAAGTTGGTTTTACAATGTATTACTAGCCTATGGAGCCTTGTTCTGACGCTCCATAGGCGTACATTGTAAAAGAGACTTTTTGGCCCATGCATAGGCCTCAGTTTATCGAAACTGACATTTTTCAGACTGGCATTTTGTTCACCAGACTTAATAATAGGTGTGCAGGAATAAGATGTGCCCAACTCATTATTAATGAATTAGGCGCTTGTTATCACTAGCATGCCCCTCCGTGCTTTGTGAACAGGAGTAACATTTCTGGTGCAAGGAATTCCATCACTTTTAATTAATTTGGGACCAGGCATTGCCTGCTTCACCAATTTTGGTGGAGTTGCCCGAAACTATCTTGAAAGCGCCTTACGAAATGTTTGCCCAACTATTTGTTGCGCAAAAATTCCATGTCATTTAAAGATGTTTTAAGCTAAACATCATGTTGAATGGAGATCATAGAGACCAGTGTGAGCAAATCAGTATACCCGTCACGTGTTTAAGAAGAGGACCAGAGCGCCGCTGAAAACCGGGGAAGACAACGATCGGTGAGTATATATATTAATGCACCTACACTACACTACATACTGTATACAGTAACACAAGTTTAGCCAATAACATATATAATGGCAGTGCTTCTTTAATGAACAATAAAGAAAAAATGGACATCAGAACATCCAGGAAATCATCCAACAATTCCTTCTCTGCAGTTTCCTATTTTATAAATGGGAGAGTCATAGGAGCAATTCATGTTTCAAAAGAAGGAAAAACTGTTTAAAATGAGAATTCTTATCTTCCTAGAAATAGAAAACCTTTGGTCCTGAAGTGTTTAACTAGCCACATTTACTGCAAAGTTTAGTCAACCAATTGTTTAACCTTAGTATTTGCATTTCCTACCCATAATCCCTTTGTTTGCAATTTAACCTTCTGTACTTTAGCAGTATGCTACATGAGGCATACAGAATAATCTTATCTTTACCGAAACCAGGATTAGAAAAGATACCGCAGGCAGGAAGATTATTACATTTGCTGGACCAAAAACTCCTTGCTGTGAATATCTAAATATTTCTAGATTATCAACAGGATTCAGTGGTAATGCATGTATCATCATTCCACCTAATAAAAAAAAAGAATGTCAAAAATGCATCTTGTATTAGCAGGTGGGATAAGTGATCTCTATGTACTTGCAATTCCAAAAGGCACTGAGCAGTGTTCCTGCTGCGATATAACAAGATGGTTTTCCGCTAATACTTAAATTGAAGTGGAAATACTTGAACACCTATCATTCATTAAGGGTTGAGGTGATCGCAGTTATCTACTAATTTAATTCTGCACTGAAACTTTTCAGATTTTGTGCATCTGAATTAATGGATGGATGGATGGATAGATAGATAGATAGATAGATAAATTAAATAAAACAAGTCACAGAGGGTCTGTAGCTGTATCATAATACTCAACGCACAATGGCAGACTGACTGCTAGGTCAGATTATATCAATACTTCACTTATCCCCTGACTCTGGCCCTCAATTCGCAGGGTATAAAATATTCATGATTTCCATCCTGACCTCTTTCAGCGGACTACATAAATATTTCAGTAGAAACCTGCAAAAAAACAACATTTTGAAAGAGAGAGGGAGAAAACTTCAGCTAGGGAAATAAGGCTTTGAGCTATTTTGGTCTTGCCAAAATCTATCAAAGAGTATGGCTGGGTAGGAGCCAAGACCCAGATGGTGCTGTTGTACAGAGGTTTGCTAATATTGACACAGGAACCTTTTGTGACTGAGGGACAGGTTGGCAGGGTCACCGGAAAATGACAAATATCTGTGCTTTAGTCTCCACCAATTATTGTTTTCAACAATTAAATGTATTCTCGTAGTTAAAATAAGTGTTACCTCATGCTTTTGTAAAAATTCCATAGTAGTAGTAATTACATGTAGATATTGTCTTGGATGCATTACATTACATTTTATTGTTGCTAAGGGTATTAGTTTACATGAATATTAGTTGGCTATAATTCAAAAATAAAGTGCAAGAAAATGAATAATAATATACAGTATATCTTGTGGAGATTACTTGTCTTATGGAGATAAGATATGTTTTGCTATTACACTTTTCACCATGTGTATGCTGCCCTATCTGAGGGCAGCATAATGAAGAGGCAGATATCATAAATCAAGTGCTGTGTTACTTGCTTCTTTCCATCCTGTAGATTTTATAAAATCACTGTTTTTCAGCGTTTGTGTGAGCCAAGCATTTAGCCCTGCTATTCATGAGTGGCTGGCTCATCTATCCATCATTAGGTTGATAGCTCTTTACCTATACTTTGGATAGGGAAATCAGAAGCATGGGGGCTGGAGGTTCCATTGCTCATGAATACTAAGCATCATCTCCATAGTGTGCACATAGTCATAGCGGATTACAATGAAGGCAATCTGGGCTACAGCTCGGTGCTTGGGCTCTGTGTCCAGAGGCCCATGGCCAGATTGCCCTAACTGCATCGCTTTATGTGCCACCACCGGTGGATCATATCTCCAGGTAGGGAGCTTTCCTGAAGCTGCAAGAAATACAGAATGACAGCATAGCTCCAGGGGAGCACCCATTGCCTTTTCTGTGAAGTGCCGATGTGATGATGTCATCAGTCAGCGCAATTACATCATCGCACCAGTATGTATGCACCACTAGAAGAAGTGGAGTTGCATGAGGCATATAGAGAGGTAAGTATCAAAAACTTTTTTTTTCAACAAAATTAATGAAATGAGGGTGAGAGAGAGAACAGTATAATGAATAGAGAGTAGGGGGTGGGAGAGAAGAAATGATAGTGAATTAATGGTGTGAGGTGGGAGAGAGAATATTACATTATAAAGAATTGAGAGTGGGAGGGTGAGAAAGAGGACACGACATAATAAATTGGGGGGAAGGGTGCATGTAATTATGAATCAGGGGTGCTGAGGATGCAGGAGAGTGATTGACAATGAATCAAGGGAAATTAGTACAATGGCTAATTAATTTATATATTTATTAGGTGGGGAAAAGTGGATAATAAGAGTTAACAGGGGGCACAGTGGTGGATTATCAATTTATATTTGTAATGATGGGTTGCATTTGATGCGCCCCCTGGGCATGGGGGACTCGGCAGCCGGGCCTTCAGATGCTTGGGGGAAATCACGGTGGCTGGCTCGGTCCGTGGCCCAGGGCAGTTAACAAAATGGGGAATGATTATAATTATAGGGGTTTTAGAATAATTTGCGACGCCACCTGTGGATTCTGGTAAGAGGTTACCAGCGCTGCGACAGTCCACTGAGGCTGATTTTAGGGGCAGCTATGATGGAACGGCTCCCCACAGGTGGAGCAGGCCTCAGGGCCGTGTAGAGGTGTAGAAAGATGGTGGAAGCAGGAGAGAGACGGCAGGACGGTCCCAGAGGAAGTACAGGCAAACACACAAGGGCAAACTTCAATACCTTTACTGGTGGTGATGCAGGTATGGTCCAGGGCACTCAGGGCGAAGGGTACATTTCTGGACTCTCCCCAGTGAGCAGGTTTAAGGCCTCCTGATCTGTGTCTTTTACTCTCTAAGCTTCGGGCCTGCCTGGAGCTAGGCCTGGCTTGCTTACTGCTTCCTTCTCGTACCTACTGACCTGGCGGTAGGGTTTTCTCCTGGTTCCCACTATTCCTGGTTGCGGGAGCCTTAGTGGTACCTAACCCTGTTGCTGTGGTCAGCGGTTGGTTAACCTGGGACTTGTAGTTCTCCAGGGATTCCGGTTGTTCCTACGGGTCATAAAGATCCCTGTAGGCGCGGACCTGGTGTCCGGTATAGAAATCGGGATGAGCTTACTATGCTCTTCTGCCCCCTTAGTTCCGCTTGCTTTTGGCCGCTCGGGGCCCTCACTAGACTTCAGGACTGCTGGAGGCCTAGCTTGCCTCACACAGCAGCCTGCATGCAGCTACATCCTGTCTCTCTGCAGACTGAACACTGACTGAGCTGCCTGGCTCCATCTTCTCTTTATATATCCCTATCAGGGCTTCCTCTGCTGGTATGAGGTGGATGGTGGAGGTGTTTGCATGTAGTGAGGGCCTCTTGTGGAGAAATCCATCTATGCACCCTTCTAGGTTCTGTGGCACCAATGCGCAGCAGGGGCACCACATTCCACCCTAGTAAAACGCAGTACTCCTGGACTGAAGCAATTTTCATAACAGGTTAACAATAACATTTCTTCCCTTTATGGGAGGCACTTTTCTTGAAAGTTGCAAAAACATAATCAATAATACACATATATACAATAGTTAAAGTTTTTGAGCAAATGTCAGCGAGTCCCCTAGCAGGGTGTCCATTTCACTGCAAAGGTAGCTTTAGAGGCACTCCAGGGAGTGCAATTATGTACAACGAAAAAGTTTGTGGGCTGCACACAAACATTAGCAGCAACACAACTTTACGTTCTGCAATGACCAGTTTTGATGAGATCCCTCCTCGGGTGTGTCCCTCTCATCTGGGTAAACTGGCTTGTGGGGGACCTGCTCCAAACCCCCAACGAAGGTCCTGGGCGGGCTGCAGGACTGGTGTAGGACCACTGGTTTGGCCACGCCAAGCATATTTTAGTGGTGGTGGTCTTGTGAAAACTCCCAGGGGGCACCACAGGAGGTGCAAACTATGTACAATGGTGGGACCACTCATAGCTCACGGACTCCAAGTTCAGGTTACATGAGAGCTACCGGGGAACTAGTAGCTCAAGGGCGCCCCCTCCGGGGCTGCGCCTGGTTAAGGGAGGTGGGTGACCCGTCCTGGTCATCCTCAAGGTTCAGTCAGGGTGTCCTGTTCCAACAGTTCCCTCACCCTCTGAACATTTAGGGCATGCTGTAGAGCCATGGGCACTATCCGTGCCACAGCTCCTGCTGGTGCGGCGACTGCTCCTGCCTGAGCAGCACTGGACAAAGAGACTCCTGCGGGGGCATTGTCGAGGGTCGCGGTGTTCTGCTGGGCTTCGGACATCGCTGCGCCCCCCTAGTGAACTGTGGCCTACCTTCTTTACTCTTCTTCCGGTAGGCCGCAGCTCCGCAGGCGACGGTCTTCTTTCAGGACCTTGTTTCACTTGCGTCTGACGTCAGGGCGCTCACTGGACTAATTCCAGGACGTTGCGCTTCCTGGTTCATCGTCGCGGCGTGGGGCGGGTCCGGGGCTTTGCGCGCTTCAGCAGGTACGCCTCTCAGTTTCCCGTGGTTACGCCCTTCTTCCCGTGCGGCAACACAGTTATGGCAGCGATCTTCTCCACAGTTAAACACACAGTTCTTATTAAAGGCGCACAGTACCGGTGGCAACGGGCACAATACTCCAGCGTTGCAGCGGGCACGAAATCCTGTTTGTGACGCCAGAAGTTGACGCGCCCCCAGAGCCGTGGGGTACTCGGCAGCGGGGCCTTCAGATGCTTGGGGGAAATCAGCAATGCGCAGCAGGGGCGCCACACATAATAGCTAATTATATATTAATGGTGGGTTATTGTATGTATTCAGCACACAGGGATGAGGATTTCTTATTCAGGAAACAAATGTGTACATATATGTGACTTTTTTTATTTTCATGGGCTTAGTGATTAATGCGGCAAACTATGCAGTGACCAAGTCACGGCGTTAAGATGCTGACATGAAAGTTTGACAGGAGGAAGCATAAAAAGGCTGCAATCAGATGAGATGTCAGTAGTAAGTTACTGAATGGCAGCGATGGTCTCTTCTCACTCATTCTTTACTTACAATGTGCAATAACATTGTGCTCCACTGCCGACTCGTCACTTCTGATAAGTGTTTACGAGAGAGCGCATTGTCACTGTGCAATTAGAAGAGTAGTGTACAGGAGCATACATCGGAATAGAAAACCCACTGCATGCTTTGTTTGAGTATCACACTTTGGAGATTCTCAAATGAAGCGTCATCCAAGAGAAAGTAGTAGAAAAAAAATAAAGTAGCTAGATAGTGTGGTTAGGGAAGGATATAGAATTTTTAATCAAAGTACATTAGGAAAAATATCAGATTATGACATTAAATAGAGTTTAGGATGAAAATAAAATGTAGTTTCGGACCACCCTTTTAAACAAAGGCGAACTGAGCGATCTGTCCCATATTATATGGCATCCCTATTGTTTTATATGGCACTGTCTCTTATTACATAGCATTCGTTTTTGTTATGTATAGTGCTGTCCCATATTATATAGCGTCTTCTTGTTATACAGTGGTGGCCAAAAGTATTGGCACCCCTGCAATTCTGTCAGATAATACTCAGTTTCTTCCTGAAAATGATTGCAATCACAAGTTGTTTGGTATTATTATCTTCATTTAATTTGTCTTCAATGAAAAAACACAAAAAGAATTGTCCTAAAGCCAAATTGGATATAATTCCACACCAAACCTAAAAAAGGGGGTGGACAAAAGTATTGGCACTGTTTGAAAAATCATGTGATGCTTCTCTAATTTGTGTAATTAACAGCACCTGTAACTTACCTGTGGCACCTAACAGGTGTTGGCAATAACTAAATCACACTTGCAGCCAGTTAACAAGGATTAAAGTTGACTCAACCTCTGTCCTGTGTCCTTGTGTGTACCACATTGAGCATGGAGAAAAGAAAGAAGACCAAAGAACTGTCTAAGGTCTTGAGAAACCAAATTGTGAGGAAACATGAGCAATCTCAAGGCTACAAGTCCATCTCCAAAGACCTGAATGTTCCTGTGTCTTCCGTGCGCAGTGTCATCGAGAAGTTTAAAGCCCATGGCACTGTGGCTAACCTCCCTAGATGTGGACGGAAAAGAAAAATTGACGATAGATTTCAAAGCAAGATTGTGCCGATGGTGAATAGAGAACCTCGACAAACATCCAAACAAGTTCAAGCTGCCCTGCAGTCCGAGGGTATAACAGTGTCAACCCGTACTATCCGTCGGCGTCTGAATGAAAAGGGACTGTATGGTAGGATACCCAGGAAGACCCCACTTCTTACCCCGAGACATAAAAAAGCCAGGCTGGAGTTTGCCAAAACTTACCTGAGAAAGACTAAAACGTTTTGGAAGAATGTTCTCTGGTCAGATGAGACAAAAGTAGAGCTTTTTGGCAAAAAGCATCAACATAGAGTGTACAGGAAAAAAAAAAGAGGCATTCAAAGAAAAGAACACGGTCCCTACAGTCAAACATGGCGGAGGTTCCCTGATGTTTTGGGGTTGCTTTTCTGCTTCTGGCACTGGACTGCATGACCGTGTGCATGGCATTACGAAGTCTGAAGACTACCAACAAATTTTGCAGCATAATGTAGGGCCCGGTGTGAGAAAGCTGGGTCTCCCTCAGAGGTCATGGGTCTTCCAGCAGGACAATGACCCAAAACACACTTCCAAAAGCACTATAAAATGGTTTGAGAGAAAACACTGGAGACTTCTAAGGTGGCCAGCAATGAGTCCAGACCTGAATCCCATAGAACACCTGTGGAGAGATCTCAAAATGGCAGTTTGGAGAAGGCACCCTTCAAATATCAGGGACCTGGAGCAGTTTCCAAAGAAGAATGGTCTACAATTCCAGCAGAGCATTGTAAGAAACTCAGAGATGGTTACCAGAAGCAGTTGTTCGCAGTTGTTTTGGCTAAAGATTGTGCAACTAAGTATTAGGCTGAGGGTGTCAATACTAGCCCATTTTTGGAGTTTTGTGTGAAATGATCAATGATTTGATTTTTGCTTCATTCTCTTTTGTGTTTTTTCCTTGCAAGCAAATTAAATGAAGATAATAATACCAAAGAATTTGCGATTGCAATCATTTTCAAGAAACTGAGTATTATCTGACAGAATTGCAGGGGTGCCAATACTTTTGGCCACCACTGTACATAGTTTTGTTTCTGATTACATAGTAACCTATATTATGTATAGCGCTGTTATTTAAAGGGAACCTGTCAGGTCCCCCACGCCCTCCAACCCAGCAGCATTCACATATGTATTACTAAATTCCCTGCTTAACCATGCCTTTATACCCTTTGTCACTCAAATCCATGTTTAAAAAAGTATAAGGTTCATTTTTCTACTCTAATTAGGGCTTTGACTTGTCAATGTGGCATTAGTTTCCCCAGACTAGTCGGCCATCCTTGCATGTTATCACACCCCTTTGTGCTTGATAACATGATTTACAAGAGCCGGCATCATCGGTGCCATTACGCATCTGAAGCCTTGTGTACGCTTCCGGGCCTCAGAGGCCCACTGCACATGACCGGAAGTCCAGAAGACGGCTCACATACATCTTCCCCACTTCTGGTCATGTCCAGTGCGCCTCTGAAGCCGGGAGGCATACACTCGGCTTCAGATGCGCAATAATGCTGCTAATAGAGCGGCGCGCATGCGTGAGATTTGCAGGGAGCTGGTGATGACAGTTCTCTTCAAAGCACTGTACATGAAGGAAAAAAATTGCTATGCACTCCACTTTATCTGCCATTTTGCATCTTCAGATGTGCACCAGAGCATCTGTGTTAATCACGTGACCTATCACATGATCTCTCAAGGGAATCACGTGTTACATCATGGTGCTGGAAGATGCATGCCCTCTAAACTGCCCGAGGCCCTGGTGACTCTTGATCTGCCCCTGCACATAGTGTAGAAGATTCAAGTACTGGGTTTGCTCTACAGCTGAAAAAAGTGAATTTTATGACAACTGCAATCTTGCAATAAGTAACACAATCTTAGCAAAAATCTGATGACAAATTCTCTTGGATGGTTGCCTCAAAATTATTTTGTAATCATTTCAATCATTTCATAAAAGCTATATTGGTAGGAACTAAATGGTAACTCCTGTCCATTTTGATGTAAAATGAATAAACACCATGAGCTTGGAGAATTGGACCTGTTAAGATCAAATCAGAACATAATTAAGATTAGTTTGCTACTCTACTTGCAGCATGTTTGAGGTAGCTTCAAGAGTAGAAGTTACTTAAATGGGTTATCTGATGACGTCCATAGCCGCTCACTTCTGCATTGGAAGTGAAATGTGTGGTGCCGATGACATTATAACCTACACATTGATGACATTACAACCTACACACTTAGGAGACTCAGGAATGATCAGCAGATACTGTGCATTTCATCCATTTTGAACACAGCACCTACACAATACCTGTTAATGCACATGATCCCCAGTGTGCTGGTCAAAAGGTATGGAAGTGAGCAGCTCTGGATGACACCGAAGAACGGAATAACCTCATTAAGAGATATAGTCACCATTGGGGATAATTGATAACCCCTTTGCTCATATTGGCGCATCAGTATATCAGCACTGGAGTGATTACATGTGGAGGGGGCTCAGGAGCTGAGCTCCTTCTACTTACATCTGATGCCAGCTATATGAAATAACCGGCCTCTGTCTCTAACAGCTGCAGCAGGAGCTGAGTCCTGGACACGGCTAAAACCATTTAACACTTTGCTCCGTCTCTGACATTGGCATTTACATGACATCTGAGCATACATTGGCGCCCTGCAACATGATTGCAGGGCACCAGTTGGTTAATATGACAGCCGGAAGTCTGATGAAAGCACCCACCTCTACCATCTTATTCCCCCTCTATGTATAGTGCAAGTCACCTGAGGGGACAAAAAATTAAATTAAAAAGTAAAAAAAGCTTAAAAAAAAAAAAAAAAAAATATATATATATATATATATATTATATATATTGGCAAATGCCGTAAAGAGAAATAAAAATTTAAAAGTCAGGATTGTAGATTATAAGTCACCACACCTCTCTAAAAAATGAAATAAAAAACAATCAAAACATTCTGTGTACCACAAAATAGTATCAATGAAAACATCATATTATCACACAAAAATCAAGTCCTTACAGATCTCCATTGATGGAAAAGTAAAAGCATTTCAGGTCTGAGAAAATGGCAACACAAACCCCATTTTATTTTTTATTTACAAACTTCTGAATTTTTTTCACCACTTAAATAAAAGAAAATTTGAAAATTTGGTATAGCCGTGATTATACTTTTGCTCAGAACTAGGTCTTCATGTCATTTTACACTGCAATCAATGCCCTAAAGACAAAACTCCAGAAACAATGTTAAAGTTACATGTTTTCCACTATTTCATCCCACTTGATATGTTTACCCCATTATTCAGTATATGATTTGATTAAATGAAAAGTACAACTGGTCCCTCAAGAAATAAAAGGCCTGATAAGGCTATGTGAGTTGAAAAATGAAAAAGTCATGGCCTTTGGATGAAGAAGAGGAGAAAACGAAAGCACAAAAATGAAATATGACAGATTTTGAAGGGTTTCAACTTAAATGATAATGTCTATAAAGTGCTGTGGAATTAATAGTGTTATATAAGTGAGTAAAATAAATAAATAAAATAAATAAATGCATGAATTTTGGGCTTTCTGAAAATGTTGCATTATCATGTGCTGTAAAGCTAAAGCGCTCTCCATGGTCCTGATTAAAGATAAATAGAAAATACTCTAGTAGACCAGTGCTTCTCAAACTTTGAGGTAGTCAAGAAAGTTGTACTAATCACTGATTAACAGCCCTAACTCTGGAACCATATGGCAAACTTTAAGAGAAAAAAATGAATATACATCAGAGAACAGTAGCAATAAAATACGAGCAAAAACTGTCCACTTTTGACCTGTTGACAGGTCCTCTTTTATTTAAACCGAATCTGTTACCAGTAGAGATGAGTGGATCAAGTCGAGAAAGATTGAGTGCTACTGCTAATCAAATTTCCTGAAATTCGCTGTTCCACGCAAATTCAAACAGTTTTCAATTTGATTCATGGTTTGTCATATCACACACTTCTGAAGGCTCAGTGACCAGGCTACAGTTAGTTTGTATTATCCACTAGTCCTTAACATTTGTTCCTGCACATAACTTCATTACAGTATATTTAAACACAACCTAAGGACATATTATTATGTTAGGATAAGAAGATAAATATACCAAATAGGTACTAAAAATAAATTTTTAATTAATACCACCCATGGCACTTGACAGTCTACTATATTACAACTGCTCTTCCACACTGATGGCTTTGAGGATTAACCTTACCAAGCGATAGATGAAACACTGATAACTCATTCTTCAGTCTGCTATGTACTGTGATACACAGAGGCTGCAGAAGTCAAGCAATCCAAAATTTGTAATTAAACCCTATAGAAAAATGCTTTTCAGACAAAAATATACGTGATTAGAGTAAACAAAAGGGTGTCTGTATTCTTTAAGATGTGAATTCAAGGTTTGACCTAACAGTTAACTTATACTCACAAAGTAATATATGTATTATTCTTTGAACAGAGAAATCGACAGGACTTTTGTTCTATAGCCTATATTTGCACAGCATTGAAAGAATGTTCACCTATGCATGAAATATTTGGCTAAAGATAAAGTCAAATGAAAATGTCTAATTTTTTCCTTGTTTGATTGCATACTGTGGTTTCTGTTAAAAGTCTTACTGTTCCTGATATCTTGGTTTAAACAATGATTCTTACTTCATCCCTTTATTTTTTTTAAGTACCCTCCCTGCTAAAAATACAAACAAATGATGTGCTCCAGTCAAATTTATGACCCAAAATTCTTCTTTCTAATTTTTGTTTGTCTGCTCCATGCTGCCTAGCTCATGGCAATTTGTGTAAGGTACAATTCCCCATTGTTCCTTTGTCCATCCAGCGGCACTTTGATGGCTTCACAGCCCACTTACTTGAACATGCAAACTCCCCCATGTGCAGCAGTATGACATAGCTCCTGGGCTAGTGGAGATATGCTAGCTATCTTAACACTAGTACTTGAACACAATAATAACTGTAACCATAGGTGTCTATAAATATAAACCAATTGCAAAAAAAAAAATGTAATACGTACTTTATATATTATTTTTTTCATTATTTAAATATTGATATGTGTATTTCTATGGTTGGATTACACAGTTGAGAAAAAGAAGACCTTCAAATTGAAATTTTAGATGAAGCACACATGAAAAATTATTTGATATTTTGACCTCAAAAGTTCTAGATGTCGACCAATAGAAATTGAAAGACATAATTGATTGGAGGCAAATCGAGTTTTTAACTGAAATTTTGTTAGAACAGGGACTAGCCAAGCCCCTGAAAAGGACGTCACTGATGATGCTTTGTTTCAGGGTGGGAACCGAGGCTGATGACATGTTATTTGAGTATCCCACCATGCATTGAGGATTCTCAAACTAAATGTCATCAAATTGGTAGTAGGTTAAAAAAAAAGAAGCAGAGAGAGTATAAAGAGAACCATAGGCACCTTTTAATTAAAGTATATTAGAAAAGCTATTAGATTGTTACATTAAATAGATAGACATTTAGGATTAAATCAATGTTAATTTCAAACTAACCCTTTAATCACCTTTGGCGTAACTTCTTGAAACAAAGGCTTGTGCATCAGAGAAAGTGTGCTCCCTGGCTTGTGAGATTTTTTACTTTTCTTATGCCTTTTTTGTATTTTTTTTAAACAAAACAATAGTCTTCACATATTAGTAATTTAAATGCAGCTCTCTATCTCACAAAGTGTGCGTGTTGTAAAAAAAAAAGTGTATTTTTTTGCACATTTCCTTATTGTAACAATCCAAAAATACATGCCACCAGCGAGGCATTCATTTACTTCCAAAAAGGGATAATTTTTGGATCATTTGTGTTATTTAAATAGCCTAAAAAGTCTGTAAGGGAAGTGTCTTGTTAAATGGTCTGTTTGTTACCAATGGTTACCATCTAATATCTCCTAGCTAAGTGGGTTGAGGTCACTTGGACATTAATAAGGCAATGTTTGTGTTAGAAAGCTCAAAGTGGGTTCAATACACTCTTAGGAGGCCTTAGTGTGACATACATGTATGTTCTTGGCTATTAAAGGCTTTGCAGTATTGAGAGTCAAATTTTGGGGAAAATATGGTAAAGCTAATGAATACAAATTTCAAAAGATTTTCATTTGAATGTAAGGTATACACAAAGTATGCATAATTCAACATATTTAATTGTTGAAAATTCTCAACAAATATTCCTTTTAACTAATCGAAAGAAGTACTTCACTATAAAAAAAAGACAATTTTAATTTTGGTTTATGTGTATTTTGTCACCTAGTAAAAGTACGAGTCCTCCATAACCAGGGTTAATTTTCCATTACTCCTTTTTGTGGCATGGATGGAGCTTTCCTGTCCTGTTTACACTCAGATCCCTATTTGAATTGTTGACACCTAGGTTATATCCTAGTTTACTAAAATCTGCTGAGTTCGAGAAATTATTACTATTTTAACAGAAATTGCTGAAACAATAGACATTCGTCATTCATATTGCATATCATGATTCTAGCTTGCTTCTCACGGAATATGTCTTGATTTGTATGACTTGCGCTATTTTATTTTGCAGTCTATTCAAATTCTTCACTATCATTTTGAATGCAGTGAAATGTGACTTTCTGCTTTCTTTTTTTTCCAGTGCATTTCTACCATGTAGACACTGGTTCTTATGCCCTCATTAGTAGAGCAGCCCAGGTCAAACAGGACAGATCAAGAAGATCACAAGCTCATACTTTCCAAGAGCCACATGAAACATTGTCAACATAAATCATTAGTGCACTAGAGCAGAGAAAGTCCTGGAAGCTGATTAACCTTGTCATTTATACTGGGGCCACCAGTCGCCCATTTGAGAACATTGCCTAGATTCCTGTCAATCAAAAGATTCATGAATAATAAACCCGTTACAATAGATTTTGGCAGCTAAGAAGTGGGATTTCATTAACAGTAAGCCCAAAGGAAGAGAACGATGTGGAGCAGGGACAGGGATTAGCATTAGCAATGAGTTCAGTGTTTTTCCAGCTAATCCTCCTCTAGGTATATAGCAAAATATCAGTTTGTTAGTAAAGAAGTGCTCCAAAAACACGTTGATCCTATACTGTTATAGATATCCAATATATCCATTAATACTCTATATAGTATACTCTGGAATTATGAAAATGGTGATCATTTGTCACTTACTCTGTAGGAACCTTTATTGTGGATTTAAATTGAATCTTTCGCTAGTTTTTTACTATGTAATCTGAGAGCTGCATAATGTAGGGGCTGAGAACCTGATTCCAGTGATGTATCACTTAATGGTCTGCATGCTGTCATTTTGATACAATCACTGTTTTCTGTGCTGCAGATATAGTAGTGCACAGAATGTTGAGACCTGTATAACCCCACCCACACCACTGATTAACAGCTTTTGTGTACATTGGGCATACGCAGAAAGCTGCTTATCAGCATTCGGGTACGGTACACAGAGCAGTTGACAAGGAGGCATGAGAAACCTACTCCCTTAGTGATAATTTCCTTCTGCTAAAACACTGATTTTATTGAAACAGCAGCACAAAGCCTAGTACATGTCATGATTAGTGTTGAGCGAGCATGCTCGACACTGCTCGGTACTCGCCCGAGCATCTCACTACTCGGGATGTTCGGCGAGCACCGAGCATTTACGGGTTACTCGGGCGGGAGCTCGGGTCTCCGCCCTGCATGTTTGGCGCTCTTTACAGAGCCAATGAACATGCAGGGATTGTCAGTCAGTCACTGTAATGCCGCAGCCATGTTGGTTGTGGGCTTTACAGTGATTGGCTGGCCGCACAGCGTCACCTCGAGTATTAAAACCGGGCACCGCCGTCTTGGACACAGTCCCTCCGGATCAGACAGTGTAGGAAGAGTGCTGATGAGCTAGGGAGAAATTTATACTGCAAAATAGGTAGTGTAGGGTCTCTAAAGCCTGCAAAATCAAAAGAACAGTCCTTCTGAGGACTAATATCCATCCCAGATATCAGGCAGGCAGACAGGCTGTATAGGAGATGCAGTGGTTATACCAACAAACACTGCATTACAGTCCTGTGTGCTGCTGCTGCTCAAATTGCTAGACTTAGCCCCAGGTCTCAGGGGTCAGGAAAAATCCTTTTTTTTTCATCTAAATCCCCCCCTTTTTTTTTTTTTTTTTCCTCAGTCAGACTGTAAAAATTCCCGTTTTATTAACCTTTTGGTATCCCCCCCCCCCAAAAAAAAATTGAGTGTGTCTGTGAATGTTCAGATACAAATATATCTGTTTAAAAGAGTCTGGTTTCGGCCAGATAACTAGAACTGTGGTTTTGCAGTTCCACGGTTCAAATCTCGGTATTATCCACTTTTTTAACTTTTTTCCATAAAAAAAACAGTTTGAGTGTCTCACTGACTGTTCAGACAAAAAAATAACTCTGTTTAAAAGATTCTGGTGTAGGCCAGAGAAATAGAACTGTGGTTTTCCTCTTCCACAGTTCAAATCTGGGTATAATCCACCTTTTTGCCTTTTTTACATAAAAAAAAACTGTTTGAGTGTCTCGCTGACTGTTCAGACACAAATATATCTGTTTAAAAGATTCTGGTGTAGGCCAGAAAAATAGAACTGTGGTTTTCCTCTTCCATGGTTCAAATCTGGGTGTTATCCACCTTTTTGCCTTTTTTCCATAAAAAAAAACAGTTTGAGTGTCTCGCTGACTGTTCAGAAA
The DNA here is from genome assembly GCF_046119375.1 of Phyllobates terribilis. Lineage (NCBI taxonomy): Eukaryota > Metazoa > Chordata > Amphibia > Anura > Dendrobatidae > Phyllobates > Phyllobates terribilis. Next base: position 506,741,632 of record NW_027362762.1, read on the forward strand.
CAAATATATCTGTTTAAAAGATTCTGGTGTAGGCCAGAGAAATAAAACTGCGGTTTTCCTCTTCCACGGTTCAAATCTGGGTGTAATCAACGTTTTTGCATTTTTACATAAAAAAAAACAGTTTGAGTGTCTCGCTGACTGTTCAGACACAAATATATCTGTTTAAAAGATTCTGGTGTAGGCCAGAGAAATAGAACTGTGGTTTTCCTCTTCCACAGTTCAATTCTGGGTGTTATCCACCTTTTTGCCTTTTTTCCATAAAAAAAACAGTTTGAGTATCTCGCTGACTGTTCAGACACAAATATATCTGTTTAAAATATTCTGGTGTAGGCCAGAGAAATAGAACTGTGGTTTTCCTCTTCCACAGTTCAATTCTGGGTGTTTTCCACCTTTTTGCCTTTTTCCATAATAAAAAACAGTTTGAGTATCTCGCTGACTGTTCAGACACAAATATATCTGTTTAAAAGATTCTGGTGTAGGCCAGAGAAATAGAACTGTGGTTTTCCTCTTCCACAGTTCAATTCTGGGTGTTATCCACCTTTTTGCCTTTTTTCCATTAAAAAAAACAGTTTGAGTGTCTCGCTGACTGTTCAGACACAAATATATCTGTTTGAAAGATTCTGGTGTAGGCCAGAGAAATAGAACTGTGGCTTTCCTCTTCCATGGTTCAAATCTGGGTGTAATCCACCTTTTTGCCTTTTTTACATAAAAAAAAACAGTTTGAGTGTTTCGCTGACTGTTCTGGCACAAATATATCTGTTTAAAAGATTCTGGTTTAGGCCAGAGAAATAGAACTGTGGTTTTCCTCTTCCATTGTTCAAATCTGGGTGTTATCCACCTTTTTGCATTTTTTCCATAAAAAAAAGAGTTTACGTGTCTCTCTGACTGTTCAGACACAAATATATATGTTTAAAAGATTCTGGTGTAGGCCAAAGAAATATAACTGTGGTTTTCCTCTTCCACGGTTCAAATCTGGGTGTTATCCACCTTTTTGCCTTTTTTTGCATAAAAAAAAACAGTTGGAGTGTCTCGCTGACTGTTCAGACACAAATATATCTGTTTAAAATATTCTGGTGTAGGCCAGAAAAATAGAACTGTGGTTTTCCTCTTCCATGGTTCGAATCTGGGTGTTATCCACCTTTTTGCCTTTTTTTCCATAAAAAAATAACAGTTTGAGTGTCTCATTGACTGTTCAGACACAAATATATCTGCTTAAAAGATTCTGGTGTAGGCCAGAGAAATAGAACTGTGGTTTTCCTCTTCCACGGTTCTAATCTGGGTGTTATCTACCTTTTTGTCTTTTTTACATGAAAAAAAACAGTTTGAGTGTCTCTCTGACTGTTCAGACACAAATATATCTGTTTAAAAGATTCTGGTGTAGGCCAGAGAACTAGAACTGTGGATTTCCTCTTCCACGGTTCTAATCTCCTTTTTATTACCCTTTTGCCATTGATAGTGCGAGTGTAAGCTATTTTACTTAATTTACAATGGGCAAGGCGCGTGGCAAGGGACGTGGAACTGGACGTTCTGGTGATGGTGCGTGCAGAGGACGGGGCCGTGGGCAAGGTGAAAATGTGCCACAACCAACAGCCACATCTTCTCGCTTCCAGTTCTTGACCGAATTACTAGGGAAGCACACAACAACACCAGTATTGTGAACTGATCAGTGTGAACAGGTTATTAATTGGACAGCAGATAATACTTCCAGTAACCTGGGCACCACCACCTCCGATCTGTCTTCCACACGGTCAAGCCTTAGTAGCCGTGAGTCTCGACCGCACACTCCTCCTCACCCTGATGCTCCTTCCTCCCACCAGGCCGAATGTCGTCAGACAGCAACTGATCCCACAGTTGGACACTCTGAAGAGCTGTTCACTTGTCAATTTCCATATTTGGGCCCCTCGCCTGCTCCGCTTGAAGTGGTGGAAGAGGGGATCCCATGTATCGATGGCCAAATATTTGAACAGCCACGGCAACAGGAAGGCGACGCTGTCAATTTGTCACAAGAGGTGGGCGATGACGAGACACAATTGCCACAAAGTAAAGAGGAGGACCGTGGTGCGGAAGTGGAAGAGCAGGAGGTGGTGGATGATCTAGTAACTGACCCAACGTGGCCGGAGGACACGCAGAGCGAGGCCAGCAGGACACTGCGGGAGGGAGGCAGAGTACCCCAACAGGCAGGAAGAAGCAGTGTGGTGGCCGCAGACAGAAGGCGGGCAACCGTTCCCCGTAACACTAACATGAGGAACGTTGCCAGTACAAGCGGTAGGTCTTCCAGAGTCTGGAATTTTTTTAAAGACTCTGCTGATAACCCCAAAAAGGCCATTTGTACCACCTGCCAGGCCAGCAACAGAAGGGTTGACAAAACTACCAGCCTGACCACCACCAGCATGATCAGGCACATGTCAGCAAAGCACCCAACTTTGTGTGGCGAACCCCAGGATCCACGACCATTGGCAGCGGATGTCACCACTGCTTCTTCCGCTGTTGTAAGTGTAAGCGAACCCCCAGTTGTGCGTGCAAGGCATCCCCTGTCCATACTGCATGCAAAGATGCCCCCTCCTCTCAGTCTTCACTTGTTATGGCAGTTTCTCAAGAAACAGCTTCAAAGTCCACGTCCTTGTCCCACCGCAGCGCTCAATTGTCCATATCCCAGACCTTTGAATGAAAGCGCAAATTCGCAGCCAATGCCCCACAGGTCACAGTCCTAAATTTGCACATTTCACGACTGCTTGCGTTGGAAATGCTGCCTTTTAGGCTGGTGGAGACAGAATCCTTCCGCAACCTTATGGCGGTGGCTGTCCCTCTGTACTTGGTCCCCAGCCGATACTAATTTGCCCGGTGTGACATCCCCGCACTACACAAGCACGTGTCCCAAAACATCTGCCGTGCCCTCACCAACGCAGTTACTGGAAGAATCCACCTGAGAACGGACACGTAGACAAATGCTTGTGGCCAGAGACGGTACATCTTCCTGACGGCACACTGGGTAAACATAGTGGAAGCCGGGACCCAGTCGGACCTTGGGACGGAACACATCCTCCCCACACCGAGGATTGCGGGCCCTATGTCAGTCAGAGTTTCCCCCACAGTGTACAGCTCCTGCGCATCATCCTCCTCCTCCTCCTCCTCATGTTCAGCCTCCATCTCAGATATCACCACATCAATTACAAGCTGGAAGCACTATAGTACTGCGTCAGCCAAGCGACAACAGGCTGTGCTGAAACTCCTAAGCTTAGGTGATAAACCTCACACTGCTTGTGAGTTGTGGACAGCTGTGAAAGAGCGGGCAGATCTGTGGCTGAGACCGCTGAACCTACATCCAGGCATGGTCATGTGTGAAAATGGCCGTAACCTGGTGGCGGCTCTGAGGCGAGGCGAGATCACACACAACCATGCCTGGCTCATGTGCTTAACCTCGTGGTTCAGCGGTTTCTTAAATCATACAATGAGTTGACTGATCTGCTCGGCAAAGTACGCCGCCTATCAGCTCATTTTCGGAAGTAGGCTACAGGTTCCGCCGCCCTTGCTGTGTTGCAGCAGCGTTTGCAGCTTCCGGCACCCTGACTGGTGTGTGATGTCCCCAAACATTGGAATGCTACCCTCCACATGTTGCAAAGGATTTGTGAGCAGAAAAGAGCAGTTGTGGAATACCAGCTGCAACAAGGCCGTTGATATTCAGGTCAGACTCCACACATAAGACCTCAGGAGTGGACCTGGATGTCTGAGATATGTACCATCCTGACAAACTTTGAGGAGTTCACCAAGATGGTGAGTGGCGATGAAGCCATCACTAGCGTCAGCATCCCACTTGTCTGTCTTTTGCAACGCTCTCTGCAGAGAATTAAAGAGGAGGCATTGCAGCCAGAGTATGATGAGATGCATCAAGAAGCCGTAATGGGCGATTACACACAGCCCAGCCTCATCTCATCCCAACGTACATTGGGGGACAATGAGGGAGAGGAGGAGGAGGAAGAACAGCAGCTGGTATCATGCGCTGTAGACGGTAGTACCTGTACAACTGTCAGACAGTCGGTTCAGCGTGGGTGGCCTGAGGACAGGGGGGAGGAGGAGGAGGAGGAGAACATCTTGTCAAGCTACTGCGACCTCCACCACTTTTCCAAAGGGCATTAAAACAGTCTTTTTAAGCTACTGCGACCTCCACCACTTTTCCAATGGGCATTAAACCGTATTTTTAAGCTCCTGCGACCTCCACCACTTTTCCAAGGGGCATTAAAACCATCTTGTTAAGCTACTGCGACCTCCACCACTATTCCAAGGGGCATTGATATTGTCTTTTTATTCCACTGCGACCTCAACCATTCTTCCAAGGGGCATTAAAACCATCTTTTTAAGCTACTGCGACCTCCACCACTTTTCCAAGGGGCACTAAAACCATCTTGCTAAGCTACTGCGACCTCCACGTCTCTGCCAAGGGGCATTAAAGCTGTCTTGTTAAGCTACTGCGACCTCCACCACTTTTCCAAGGGGCATTAAAACCGTCTTGTTAAACTCCTGTGACCTCCACCACTTTTCCAAGGGGCATTAAAATCGTCTTGTTAATCTACTGCGACCTCCACCACTTTTCCAAGGGGCATTAAAACCATCTTGTTAAGCTACTGCGACCTCCACCACTTTTCCAAGGGGCATTGATATTGCCTTTTTATTCCACTGCGACCTCCACCATTCTTCCAAGGGGCTATAAAACCGTCTTGTTAAGCTACTGTGACCTCCACCACTTTTCCAAGAGGCATTAAAACCATCTTGTTAAGCTACCGCGACCTCCACATCCCTTCCAAGGGGCATTAAAACCATCTTGTTAAGCTACTGCAACCTCCATCAATTTTCCAAGGGGCATTAAAACCGTCTTTTTAAGCTACTGCGACCTCCACGTCTCTTCCAAGGGGCATTAAAACCATCTTGTTAAGCTACTGCGACCTCCAGCACTTTTCCTCGGGGCATTAAAACCGTCTTGTTCAGCTACTGCAACCTCCACCACTTTTCCAAGGGGCACTAAAACCATCTTGTTATGCTACTGCGGCCTCCACGTCTCTTCCAAGGGGCATTAAAACCGTCTTGGTAAGCTACTGCGACCTCCACCACTTTTCCAAGGGGCATTAAAACTGTCTTGTTAAGCTACTGCGACCTCCAACACTTTTCCAAGGGGCATTGATATTGTCTTTTTATTCCACTGCGACCTCCACCATTCTTCCAAGGGGCATTAAAAAGATCTTGTTAAGCTACTGCGACCTCCACCACTTTTCGAAGGGGCATTAAAACCGTCTTGTTAAGCTACTGCGACCTCCACCACTTTTCCAAGGGGCATTGATAATGCCTTTTCATTCCGCTGCGACCTCCACCATTCTTCCAAAGGGCTACAAAACCATCTTGTTAAGCTACTGTGACCTCCACCACTTTTTCGAGAGGCATTAAAACCATCTTGTTAAGCTAACGCGACCTCCACGTCTCTTCCAAGGGGCATTAAAAGCATCTTGTTAAGCTACTGCAACCTCCATCACTTTTCCAAGGGGCATTAAAACCGTATTTTTAAGCTCCTGCGACCTCCACCACTTTTCCAAGGGGCATTAAAACCATCTTGTTAAGCTACTGCGACCTCCACCACTTTTCCAAGGGGCATTGATATTGTCTTTTTATTCCACTGCGACCTCAACCATTCTTCCAAGGGGCATTAAAACCATCTTTTTAAGCTACTGCGACCTCCACCACTTTTCCAAGGGGCACTGAAACCATCTTGCTAAGCTACTGCGACCTCCACGTCTCTGCCAAGGGGCATTAAAGCTGTCTTGTTAAGCTACTGCGACCTCCACCACTTTTCCAAGGGGCATTAAAACCGTCTTGTTAAGCTCCTGTGACCTCCACCACTTTTCCAAGGGGCATTAAAATCGTCTTGTTAATCTACTGCGACCTCCACCACTTTTCCAAGGGGCATTAAAACCATCTTGTTAAGCTACTGCGACCTCCACCACTTTTCCAAGGGGCATTGATATTGCCTTTTTATTCCACTGCGACCTCCACCATTCTTCCAAGGGGCTATAAAACCGTCTTGTTAAGCTACTGTGACCTCCACCACTTTTCCAAGAGGCATTAAAACCATCTTGTTAAGCTACCGCGACCTCCACATCCCTTCCAAGGGGCATTAAAACCGTCTTGTTAAGCTACTGCAACCTCCATCAATTTTCCAAGGGGCATTAAAACCGTCTTTTTAAGCTACTGCGACCTCCACGTCTCTTCCAAGGGGCATTAAAACCATCTTGTTAAGCTACTGAGACCTCCACCACTTTTCCTCGGGGCATTAAAACCATCTTGTTCAGCTACTGCGACCTCCACCACTTTTCCAAGGGGCACTAAAACCATCTTGTTATGCTACTGTGGCCTCCACGTCTCTTCCAAGGGGCATTAAAACCGTCTTGGTAAGCTACTGCGACCTCCACCACTTTTCCAAGGGGCATTAAAACTGTCTTGTTAAGCTACTGCGACCTCCAACACTTTTCCAAGGGGCATTGATATTGTCTTTTTATTCCACTGCGACCTCCACCATTCTTCCAAGGGGCATTAAAAAGATCTTGTTAAGCTACTGCGACCTCCACCACTTTTCGAAGGGGCATTAAAACCGTCTTGTTAAGCTACTGCGACCTCCACCACTTTTCCAAGGGGCATTGATAATGCCTTTTCATTCCGCTGCGACCTCCACCATTCTTCCAAAGGGCTACAAAACCATCTTGTTAAGCTACTGTGACCTCCACCACTTTTCCGAGAGGCATTAAAACCATCTTCTTAAGATATCGCGACCTCCACGTCTCTTCCAAGGGGCATTAAAAGCATCTTGTTAAGCTACTGCAACCTCCATCACTTTTCCAAGGGGCATTAAAACCGTCTTTTTAAGCTACTGCGACCTCAACGTCTCTTCCAAGGGGCATTAAAACCATCTTGTTAAGCTACTGCGACCTCCACCACTTTTCCATGGGGCATTAAAACCGTCTTGTTCAGCTACTGCGACCTCCACCACTTTTCCAAGGGGCAATAAAACCTTATTGTTAAGCTACTGCGACCTCCATGTCTCTTCCAAGGGGTATTAAAACTGTCTTGTTAAGCTACTGCGACCTCCACCACTTTTCCAAGGGGCATTAAAACCTTATTGTTAAGCTGCTGCGACCTCCACGTCTCTACCAAGGGGCATTAAAACCATCTTGTTAAGCTACTGCGACCTCCACCACTTTTCCAAGGGGCATTAAAACTGTCTAGTTAAGCTACTGCGACCTCCACCACTTTTCCAAGGGGCATTAAAACCATCTTGTTAAGCTACTGCGACCTCCATGTCTCTTCCAAGGGACATTAAAACCGTCTTGTTAAGGTACTGCGACCTCCACCACTTTTCCAAGAGGCATTGATATTGTCTTTTTATTCCACTGCGACCTCCACCATTCTTCCAAGGTGCATTAAATCCGTCTTGTTAAGCTACTGTGACCTCCACCACTTTTCCAAGGGGCATTGATATTGTCTTTTTATTCCACTGCGATCTCCACCATTCTTCCAACGGGCATTGCATTTCCTCCTAATTTTAGTCAGCTTTTGCTTTTCAATGCATAGGCGAACACCAAGGCAGTCCCACTCCCCAATAATGGGTAGAAGGTTTTTAGTATGCTGTAATCCACGTCTGTTTCAAGGGGCATTGCAGTTTCTCATAATTTTTGGGAAAGCCTTCCATTTACTTCTTACTCCAACAGTGCTCTGGAGACCCATTTGCTATAAATGGAAAAAAAGGTTTAGTTAAGGCCCTCTGACCTCATGTCACTTCCAAAGGGCATTGGAGTGCCTCAAAATTTTTGGTAGGTATTGCACTCACTGCATGCCCTATAACTGTGCAGACGAACCGCTCCTTTTGGTACAGAAATATATCCTGCAAGACATGTGTGGTTGACTGGCCTGATATTGATGTGAATGGTCCCTGTTCCTCCTCCTCTTTCTCCTTTGCCACCACCTCATCCATCATTCATTCATTCATCACCTGAAGCTTTGTTTTAATGGGAGTCATAGAACTAGGATAGTAGCAGGAAAACATCCAGCAATCCTCGGAGGAGGTAGGATATGCACCAAAACGCTGACCACCTCAGGCTTTGCCGCTACTACATACATGCGCTTGCATTCCAAGAAAACAAAGCAGACGCTAACTTCTATCATCATGATCATGCTCCTCACCTTGGCACTCTCAACTCCCCTGATGGAGAAGCCACGGCCCACCGGAGGAGTCTGGTTCTCTGGTGGGCTCGTCCAATGCTGCCCTAAAGCAGACCAGGCTAAGAAAAGTGTGGGGGAAGTTCCCAGGAGAAATAGGGGTGGCTGGGGACCGTTTATGGACACCCGGCTGCCCCCAAGCGGCTGGGGACCGTGTGTGGTGACCCGGCCGCGGGGCGGCTGGGGACCGAGTATGGACACCCGGCCGCCCCCTGGCGGTTGGGGACCGAGCGTGGACACCCGGCCGCCAGGCGGCTGGGGACTGAGTATGGATACCTCACTGCCGAATCAGCCATGAGGTAGTGGCTAGCTTCGGCCTCCTCCAAACTAAAAGGCCCCATTTCAAGTGCAAGCTAGCAGTATGGTATTGCAGCCTGGGGTTGAAGGGTGGCAGGTTGCACACTTACACTTCCATTCCAAGAAAACAAAGCAGATGCTAACTTCTATCATCATCATCATGCTCCTCACCTTGGCACTCTCAACTCCCCTGATAGAGAAGCCAGGGCCCACCGGAGGAGTCTGGTTCTCTGGTGGGCTCGTCCAATGCTGCCCTAAAGCAGGCCAGGCTAAGAAAAGTGTGGGGGAAGTTCCCAGGAGAAATAGGGACGGCTGGGGACCGTGTGTGGACACCCGGCAGCGGACGGCTGGGGACCGACTATGGACACCCGACCGCCCCCTGGCGGCTGGGGACCGAGCGTGGACACCCGGCCGCCGGGCGGCTGGGGACTGAGTGTGGATACCTTGATGCTGAAGCAGCCATGAGGTAGTGGCCAGCTTCGGCCTCCTCCAATCTAAAAGGCCCCATTTCAAGTGCAAGCTAGCAGTATGGCATTGCAGGCTGGGGGCGGGTGGGTGGCACGTTGCACACTGACGCTTGCATTCCAAGAAAACAAAGCAGATGCTAACTTCTATCATCATCATCATGCTCCTCACCTTAGCACTCTCAACTCCTCTGATGGAGAAGCCAGGTCCCACCGGAGGAGTCTGGTTCTCTGGTGGGCTCGTCCAATGCTGCCCTAAAGCAGGCCAGGCTAAGAAAAGTGTGGGGGAAGTTCCCAGGAGAAATAGGGACGGCTGGGGACCGTGTGTGGACACCCGGCAGCGGACGGCTGGGGACCGAGTATGGACACCCGGCCGCCCCCTGGCGGCTGGGGACCGAGCGTGGACACCCGGCCGCCGGGCGGCTGGGGACTGAGTGTGGATACCTTGATGCTGAAGCAGCCATGAGGTAGTGGCCAGCTTCGGCCTCCTCCAATCTAAAAGGCCCCATTTCAAGTGCAAGCTAGCAGTATGGTATTGCAGGCTGGGAGTGGGTGGGTGGCACGTTGCACACTGACGCTTGCATTCCAAGAAAACAAAGCAGATGCTAACTTCTATCATCATCATCATGCTCCTCACCTTAGCACTCTCAACTCCTCTGATGGAGAAGCCAGGTCCCATTGGAGGAGTCTGGTTCTCTGGTGGGCTCGTCCAATGCTGCCCTAAAGCAGGCTAGGCTAGGAAAAGTGTGGGGGAAGTTGACATGAGAAATAGGGGCAGCTGGGGACCGTTTATGGACACCCAGTCGCCCCCAAGCGGCTGGGGACCAAGCGTGGACACCCGGCCGCCGGGCGGCTGGGGACTGAGTATGGATACCAGGCTGCTGACGCAGCCATGACATCGTGTCCGGCGTCTGGCTCCACATGCCTAAATGGCCCAATTTCAAGTGCAAGCAAGCTAGCAAGGGAGGGGTCCCTGAAAGAACTACGGACTGGGACAAAAATGGGACACCTCCTAAACAGAGAAGTTGTTGCAGAACACAAAAAGACAAACTGACAAAAATGTACTAGAGGTCCCAAGCGAACTAACAGAGAAAGGCACTGAAGCACCAGGCTAGAGAAACAGTCAAACACTGCAGTCCAGCACAGCCATAAGGGCGGAGCTGGAATATAAAGGCAGATGGTCACGTGACAACAAAACACAAGATGGAAAAAACAAACAGGGGGGTTTTAACAGATGGAGGCAGAAAAGGAGGAGGAGGATTGCGGGCCCTTGATCCGGAGGACTTGTTCCACAATATTAAATCATTGGAATGGGTCAGTGAAATGAATCGTCCCTGGTCACATTCACTTGTCCACGTGCTTGTGGTTAGGCGGTCCTTCTCACTTAAGTGCACATGGGAAGGGCACGGGTAATGTTCTGGGACACGCGCTTGTGGAAGGCGAAGATGAAACCGGGAGAAATAGTGGCGGCTGGATGCAAAGTATGGACCCTGGCCGTCGCCATGTGGTTGTGGAAAGCTTCCGCCTCCATGAGCCTAAAAGGCAACATTTCAAGTGCAAGCAAGCAGTCCATAAATGTGGCCGTTTAGTATTGCGCCCTGTGGGTGCATTGGTGGGAGTCATGGGTATGTCAGAGGTGACAGACAGGCACTTTGCAGTTGGTTGCAGGAGATCTCTACGTTTGGCATTATAGACTTCTTCTTAGAGGCTGGCTGTCTCTAGTATACAGCAGCTACCTCCCTCTGGCTAATAGGCTCCCTGGCCTGGGTGTATAAATACCTGGTGTGTCTGAGAGGGAGGTGCCGGCGATATTCATTACTACTTGTGAGGCTTTAGCAAGAGCAGTACTTCATCCTCTCTGGAGCTTGAGGCTGTGTGCGCATTTGTTTAGAGTTGTCTAAAGCTGAGCAATGCCCCGCTGTTTGTCTACCCTTGTTGTCTATAGAGTTTAGTGGAGATCGACTAGTGCTCATCTCCTTCCTTCCCTAGCCTTAGCCATATGCCAGGGAAAGTCAGGGCGAGGCACGCGTGCGGTGATTGGTGAAGAACCAATATAGGGACGGTAGTTGAGACAGGGTGACATTAGACAAGACTAGGAGGTCTCCACTCCCCCCTTTCCCTAGTGTCTGGGCTCCCTTTCCCTCTTTCCTCTGTGTTGCACTAAGACGTTCCCATACCTTGCGTGACAGTGGGTGGTTGGCAGCATACTTGCACTTGCATTCCAAGTAACAAAAAGCTAAGGAGATGGATGATCCAACCATCATGAATAATTTGGTCATTGTCTAGGAGACCGAGCACAATATTAACCCAGTGATGCATCAGTGAGATGTACCATCACTGGCCACATTCACTTGTCCACGTGTTTGTGGTTAGACGGTCCTTCCACGGTCCTTCCCACTAATTGCACTGGGGAGGGCACCGGTAATGTTCTGGCACCCGCAGTTGTGGAAGGAGGAGACAACACCGGGAGAAATAGTGGCGGCTGGGGACCGAGTATGGACACCCGGCCGCTGCCGCAATGAGGTTGTGGAAAGCTTCCTTCTCCACGAGCCTAAAAGGCAACATTTCAAGTGCAAGTTAGCAGTCCAGAAACGTGTCAGTTTACTATTTCGGCCTGTGGGTGTGTGAGTGACTGGCTGCATACTTGCGCTTGCTTTCCAAGCAACACAAAGCTTAGGAGATGGATGATCCATCATGAATAATTTGCTCGTTGTCTAGGAGACCGACTACTGCTGCTGTCTACCTTCTGAACATTGTGTTGAAGCTTGATTGAAACAGGACCCGCAATCCTCTGCATCAGAAGGAAGTGTTCCCTCCCAGGGTCCCACTGGGTCCTGACTTCCACAATATTAACCCAGTGGAATGTGTCAGTGAGATGAACTGTCCCTGGCCACATTCACTTGTCCACGTGTTTGTGGTTAGGCGGTCCTGCCCACTAAGTGCCCTGGGGAGGGCCCGGGTAATGTTCTGGGACCCGCGCTTGTGGAAGGCGGAGATAAAACCGGGAGAAATAGTGTATGGACACCTGGCCGCCGTCGCCATGAGGTTGTCAAAAACGTCCACCACCACGAGCTTAAGAGGCAACATTTTAAGAGCAAGCAAGCAGTCCAGAAATGTGTCAGTTTACTATTGCGGCCTGTGGATGGGTGGGTGGTTGGAGGCACACTGGCGCTTGCATTCCAGGGACTGGGGTAGGGACAACTGAACGCTGCTCTGGGACAAGGACATGGACGGTGATGGTTGCAAGTCTGCAATGACAGGTGCAGGGCGAGAGGCATCTTCGCAAACACCATGGACAGGGGATAGGCGTGCACGCACAACAGCGGAAGAGGCAGTGGTGTCACTGGCAGACACTGTTTCTGGACCTTAGCGTTCGGCCCAGCTAGTCAAGTGCTTTGCTGTCATGTGCCTGAGCATGCTGATGGTGGTCAGGTTGCTAGTTTTGGTGCTCTTGCTGATGCTGGCCTGGCAGATGTTGCAAATGGCTTTTTTGGGGTTATCTAAACAACAGTCTTTAAAAAGAACCAGATTCAGGAAGACTAACAGTTGTACTGGCAACTTCCGTCGTGTTGGTGTTCCAAGGAAAAGTTGCCCGCCTTGTGTCTGTGGCCACCACACTGCTTGTTCCTGCCTGTTGTGGAGCTATGCTTTCCTCCCCCTGTATGCTGCTGTCCTCGCTCTGCATGTCCCCCTGCCTGGTTGGGTCAGTGACTTCATCGTCCACCACTTCGTCTTCCACTTCCGCAAACTGGTCCTCCTCCTGACTTTCTGTCCATTGTGTCTCATCATTATCCACCTCTTGCAACAATAATAGCACTTTTCCACCATCACCTTCGGGTGACCATGGCTACTCAAATTGCTACATGGGATCTTCTGTTGCTCTGCTCGAAACTGGCCAGTCAAGAGTAGAGATGAGCGTTGTTCTACTCGAACTGTTCGCCAATCTCAAATTCGAGCTGTTTTGGGCGGTGTTCGAGCCGGTCGGCGAACACGAACAATTTGAGAAAAATTCGGCTGTTCGAGGTTATGTTCGATAACTGTTCGTGCACCAAAATCATAACTGGATTTTTTCTCAGTAATGATGAAAATTAATGTTAATACGCAGTTTGAGTGTACAGCGGGGCGGGGGGAGGGGCAGGGGATGGATCTCTGCAGGAACAATGAAGATCTCCATTTTTTTTTCTCTTTCCCGCATTTGCAGTGGGGAGGTGCAATCTGTCAGCCTATCAGCAGCGCACACACGGAGCGAAGTGCTTTTTTTCACACAAGCAAGGGCATGTGTGATTGGCAGTGTATGTCACATGTCCTTGCCCTATAAGACCAAGCCATTTTCCCCGTCGCCACCATTTTCTCACTGCTGCAGCTGCGTGTTAGACGGCACCGCTGTTGCTGTGTGCGCTATACCTTGTTAATTTCAAGCCAATTTTCGCACAAATATACAGATAGCTTGGGAGTAGGGAATAGTTGTGATTGCAGTCCTTTTAAGGACTAGGTTACAGCATTTCCTACGACTTTTATCAGGCAGGTCTGTGCTCTTAAATAGATAGATTGTGGGAGTAAAGACTAATTGTAATTGGAGTCCTTTTCAGGACTAGGTTACATCAGTTCCTATCAGTTTTTGCCAGGCAGGTCTGTGCCAGTGCTGTGCAAGTTTTTTTCACAGCATTTGGCTGAATCTAGCAAAGCTAATCCTTTTTGGCCTATTGCAGAGTGTGTTAGTCAGTGGAGTAGCCTATCTGTGTTGCAAGATATACCACCTGTGTATAGAATACCAATTTTTTTACTGCACCTAGTGAAGTAAAATCTTTTGGGCATAGCATCATTCTATTAGTCCATCTATACTGACCTCCATCAGGTTGCAAACTGAATATAATTTTTTTCTGCATCTAGCTCTGAAAAAATATTTGGGCTTCTAGCAGTGTGTGGGACTTGGTCTATTAGTCCATCTATACTGACCTCCATCAGGTTGCAAATTAAAAATAATTTTTTTCTTCATTTAGCTCTGAAAAAATATTTGGGCTTCTAGCAGTGTGTGGGACTTGTTCTATTAGTCCTTCTATACTGACCTCCAGCAGGTTGCAAATTGAATATAATTTTTTTCTGCATCTAGCTCTGAAAAAATATTTGGGCTTCTAGCGGTGTGTGGGACTTGGTCTATTAGTCCATCTATACTGACCTCCATCAGGTTGTAAATTAAAAATAATTTTTTTCTTCATTTATCTCTGAAAAAATATTTGGGCTTCTAGCAGCGTGTGGGACTTGTTCTATTAGTCCATCTATACTGACCTCCATCAGGTTGCAAATTAAAAATAATTTTATTCTGCATCTAACCCAGCCAATACTTTTGGCCTAATACCACAGTTTGGCCACTCAGCTCTGCTCGGTTACCATCCATTGTTTTTTTGTGCAAACAACTCCAGAGTTGTGAATTAGTTAACCACCAAAATGAGTGGAAAAAGGCCTGCTGCTGGTGGAAAGGGGAATAGGCGTGTTGGGAAGGGGAAAAAAGGTTGTGTCCGTGGGGTAGGTGCAGAAGAAAGACCATCTTCCAGCCAAACTAAAATGTCTACTTCTTTTAGCGGACAATGTGATAAGATCCCTTTCTTACGGCCACGCCAATCGCTACAAATTCCAGATGAGGCACAAAAACAGCAGGTGCTTCAACGGATATCAAGTGCTCCTTTAAGTGGGCTCTCCTCCACATCAACTTCAACATCACAAATACTCCAGTCCTCAAAGGTGTCACCCAAATCGCACTTGCTTCCTCACAGCTCCCAAATCTCCAGCTGCCCGTCTGAGTATGAGGTAGAACAGATGGTTGAGTCTGCAGAGCTGTTTACTCATACTATAGCCTGGGAATCAGAGGTCGACTCCAGTGCTTCTGTGAATCCAGACGAGGAAATGATCTGCACTGATGCCCAGAATCTTTATGAGTCGGATCCAGGACCAGACGCAGAAGGTTCTGACCATAATGTAGACCCTCATTCCCAAACTGTAACTCCTGTTGGTGGAGACAATGAGGAAGACGATGATAAGACTCAAATACCTGATTGGAGCGACAACTTTAGTTTTTTGTCAGGGCAGGAACAGGTTGGCTCTGAGGACGACGGGTGTGATAACGCACAGGGTGATGATGATGAGGTCGGAGATCCCACTTACTGTCAACCCACAGTCAGCCAAGAGATGAGGTCAGCAGAGGAGGTGGAGGAAGATGCTAGTGACGACGAGGTCAGGTTGCGCCTTCCTGGACAGAGACGTAGTACTGGAAGCACGTCAACAACTGCATCCTCAAACACAACTCTGCCTCTCACCACAAGTCGTGGTGGCTCTTCAGGTCGCATGGGTGCTAAGCCTTGCATAGCCTGGGCATTTTTTCAGATCGATAAAGATGACCCAACTCGTGTTATCTGTAACATTTGTCAGCAAAAGCTAAGTAGAGGCCAAAAAATACATAGTTTGAGTACTTCATGCATGAACCGGCACATGGACATGAAGCATAAGTTGCAGTGGGAAGCTCAGTGTGCTACAATGCGGTCTAGCCGGCCGGGCCAACCACAGTCTGCCATATCTTGTGCATCCGCGGCCTCTTCATCCTCTGTGACTGGGGGGACAGCAGTCACACCTGTTTTGGGGCGCAGACCTGCCACCTCTTTACCCGCAACAGCCAGCGTGATTTTCAGGTCATCATTTTCTTTGGAGGTGGTAACACCAGCTGGTCTTGAGCGCTGTCCGACATCGATAGCACCACCTTTGGATCAAGGCAACCTAACATGTCCACCTGCATCTTCCTCACAGACCGGCAGTTTGCCGGGGACACCCTTATCAACCCCGTCTAAGCACAATAGCCAGCCCTCGGTCCCTCAGATGTGGACAAGTAAAAGACCATTTCCTCCTAGCCATGAGAAAGCTAAGAGGTTGAATTTCACCATCTGCAAGCTCTTGGCTACAGAAATGCTGCCTTTCCGCCTGGTGGACACAGAGGATTTTCGAGACCTTATGTCCGTCGCAGTGCCCCAGTACCAGATGCCCAGTCGGCACTACTTCTCAAAGAAAGGTGTGCCTGCGCTCCACCAGCATGTCGCACACAACATCACCGCTTCTTTGAGAAACTCTGTGTGTGACAGGGTGCATTTCACCACAGACACTTGGACGAGTAGGCATGGACAGGGGCGTTACATGTCGCTGACTGGGCACTGGGTAACTATGGTGACAGCAGGACAAGGGGCTGCTGTCCAAGTCTTGCCGTCCCCACGAGTTGTGCGTCAATCCTCTTTATGTCATTTTTCCTCCACTGCTTCTGCCTCCTCAACCTCCTCTCGGTCTTCCACCTGCACCCAAAGCCTGTCTGGTCATGCCACAAGCTTTCTAACTGCGCAGAAGGGATCCTGCACACCTCCTTACTATGCTGGCAGTAGGGCTCAACGTCATCAGGCGGTTTTTACATTGAAATGTCTGGGAAATGTGAGTCACACAGCTGAGGAGTTGTGGTCAGCTCTGGAGAACCAATTTCATGAATGGTTGTCTCCACTGGACCTGAAACCAGGGAAGGCCGTGTGCGACAATGCTGCAAACCTGGGTGCGGCCCTTCGCCGGGGCAATGTCACACACGTGCCTTGTATGGCTCACGTGTTGAACCTGGTTGTCCAGCAATTTTTAGCCCACTATCCCAGACTAGATGGCCTTCTGCAGAGGGCACGGTCGCTGTGTGCTCACTTCCGCCGTTCGCATCCCGCAGCTCAGCGATTTACATCTCTACAGAAGTCGTTGGGCCTGCCACTTCACCGGCTAAAATGCGATGTGCCTACCCGGTGGAATTCAACTCTGCACATGTTGCAGCGACTGTGGCAGCACCGAGAAGCCCTGGTGCAATACGTTCTGACGTATAGCCTGGGCCAACGACATTCAGAGGTGGGGCAAATCACGCTGGAGGAGTGGTCTCAGATCAGGGACCTATGCACCCTTCTGCACAGATTTGAAATGGCGACAAAGATGTTTAGTGCTGACGATGCCATTATCAGCATGACTATTCCGGTGATTTACATGCTGGAGCACATGTTAAACAGAATTCGGAGTCAGGTGGTGGCACAAGAGGAGGTGGAGGAAGTAGAGGAGGAGGAGTTGTATGCGGAAGGGCTAACATCTGCAAGGTCCAGACGGTCGGCAGCACCAGGGCGGCAGGCATGTAAGGGTGGGGGAGATGATTTTACCAGGGCGCATGGTAGCAGCCAAACTAGTGAGGAAGGTGCAGGAGCCCAGGAAGAAGTGGAGGACGAACTGATGGAAGACTCATCAGATGAGGGAGACCTTGATCACATTTCTGTTGTGCGAGGTTGGGGGGAGAGGACAGAGGAAGGAAGCATGATTGTTACCTCGCCACCAACACAACAGGGACTTGGTGCTCCTGGATGCGCAACACACATGAGTGCCTTCTTGCTGCACTACCTGCAACATGACCCTCGAATTGTGAGAATTAGAAATAATCCTGACTACTGGGTTGCCACACTGTTAGATCCCTGGTACAAAAGTAAATTTGCAGAAATTATTCCTGCCATAGAAAGGGATGCACGCATGCAGGAGTATCAGCAGAGACTGTTGCAGAATCTTACATGTGCTTTTCCACAAAATACCAGTGGTGCACGTAGTGAATCTCACAGTTCCAACTTGCCAACCGTGGTCTGTATGGAATTGTTCAATAAAGGGCCCAAAATTAAGATAACATAGATGGGAGAGGTCTCTATGAATAGGAATTCCTAAGTATTTGATACCCTGTGAGGGCCAGGCAAAGGGAAAGTTGGACTGGATGGAATCCTATATGGATTTAGGGAGGGAGACATCGAGGGCCTCAGACTTCGCTGCATTGATTTTAAAATTTTACCATGTAACAAAGTGATCTATTTCAGCCATAACAGCAGGGATGGATATATGTGATTGAGTGATATATACTAGGACATCATCAGCAAATAGAGAGCACTTGTACTCGGTGCCTCCCACCTCAATCCACCTAATATTGGGGTTATGGCGAATTGATGAGAGCAGGTGCTCCGTCACTAGGATGTATAAGAGAGGGGACAGAGGACATCCCTGCCTTGTCCCATTGGTGATTGTGAAAGGTGATGAAAATGTTCTGACGCACCCCCTGGGCCTTGGGACACCCGGAGCCGGACCCTTTTTGGTGGATGCTGGTGGTTGTAGTCTTCGTGGCGGCGATCCGGTTCCGTGGCTCAGGGCGGTCAAACCAGTGGCGGAACTATTTATGTGGTTTTGATGTTTAAATGTCCGACTACGCCACCCGTGGATTGCGGTCAGAGTGAACCGCCGCTACAGGGCAGACCGCTAAGGCTGGTGTTGTGGGTGCAGCAGAGCGTAGCATAACTCCCCACGGGAGGAGTATAGCCTCAGGGCAGTGTATGCGGAGGATGGGGGTGATGGTGCAGGGCAGCAGCAGTAACGACACGGAGTCAGTGATGCAGTTCAGGGCCTTTACTCACAGTTCTTATTATCCAGACCACGTCTGCAGGTAACGGCTGCCCACGTCGTACTGTGCTCACCAGGTGAGGGGCTCAGACAACTCCCAGATAACTTTGGAGCGCTTCACAGGACCCCCTTTGTGTGTCCTTTGTCTGGCCTTTCTTACCAACACTTCTGTCCGGCTGCCTCGGGCCTCCTCTTGGTAAACTTGGCGCCAGTTTCCCTGACCCTATGTGGTGCCTTCCTAGCGGGTGGAGCAAGGGGCTGCGCCACATAAAATGTCAGAGCCTCCGGTTTCTAGCTGAGGGTCGTTTCCTGCCTCCACTAGTTCGGGGACCGGTCTCCCCCTTTGGCCTGACCCCTCCACGCAGGTGGATTCGGGCGTGCGGTGGCGACTCGCCCGTCCGCACCCCTGGGATCCCTTCATTCCTCGTTCCTGGAGCCTTCTCCGCTCCTCTTCCTTCCTTCTCCCTCTTGCAGGCCTGGGCCTCTGTTACTAGGCCCGCCTCCGGAGCAGAGCTCATGCAGAGCCCCTGCTCCCTGCCACTTCTGCTCAGACTTTTCTGCACTGAACTAAGATGGTGCCCACCTTTTATACTCCCTTCTCAATGCACCCAGGAACTGCTTCCTCCCTGCTCCTGCACTGCAGGGTTCCCCTTCCTCAGTGTTCCCTCCCCCCACTCCAGCCAGGGACAGAGACTGTCGTGCCCATCTCAGGGGCATATTGGTCGCCCTGCCCCACGGCAATGTGGTGTAATGCATGCAGGTGTCGGGTCCTGATCCACAGTCCATCCTTATCTGAGAGTGAGATATCACACCTCTGGGTGAGGTGCAATACGTCTGTAGCAACCGAGCCCTCGGTGCTACAGTTCCATTTATCTTCAGCCTAGGTGACGTATTGTGATACAGGGCCGTGATTTTGGCTATAAAAGGGTCCCCTAGACCCCTACCCCAAGCTTTTTAAGAGAATCATATATGGCGTGCCAGGAGACTCTATGGAATGCTTTCTCAGCATCCAACGAGAGTATCTACTTACAAATTTTTAACTGCATCTAGCCCAGGAAATACTTTGTGCCTAGTAGCAGTGTCTGCTAGTCAGCGGATTATCCCGGCTGTTAAGCAAGCTACACCACCTGTAGTTTGGACACTTAATTTTTTCAAAGGAAATGCTTCAGGACCACGGGATACCTAGTGAAGAGCATCAGGAGGCACCCCAAGGCATAGGGGCTGGGACTGGCACTAGGATGCCTTGCGGTGGACAGCCGAGCTCGATCCTTATAAAAGCTTTTTAACTGCAGCAGCTTTAGTGGACGCTACTGGAGCTGGAATTACGCGGCTGCTGGCATGAGACTTGCCCTCCAATAGATCCTTGTAAATGGATTTAAAGTGTATTCATTCAAATTAGAGGGACAATTTAAATTAAAAAGCTTAGAGCTGCCTCCACCACAGGGGGGCTCTCTCGACCCACCAGCGGACAGGCACCAGTATTGGGAGAGGGGGGCTGGCCGTCAGGGTTCACCGCGGCTCTGGCACAAACCCGGCGACACGGAGGTGGCACGGGCAGGAGCGGACTGGCCGTCTCGGCTTCTCACTTTTTGGATTTTAGAAGGGCATGACATGCCTATATCTGTGTCTCCCCCTCCTTTTACTCCTCCACCTCTTTTCTTTTCGCATGACTATATGAACTTGTCACTTTTCCATGTGTTAGTTGTGTCTTCTGAGCAGTTTGTCAGCTTTTGGACACCTTTGAAGGTGTTTTCTATGTGTTTCTATGTGTTTTTGTTTGCCTGCCATTGGTTTTAACGGTGTTCGAAGGTGTTCGATGAACAGTTCGACGAACAGTTCGGCGAACACACGGGTGTTCGACGAACCGAACCGAACTCGAACACTACGGGGGTGGCTCAACACTAGTCAAGAGGCCTGAATCTATCGATGGAAAATTGAACAGCTCTTGGGGTAACCCTGGACTCTAATCTCTCCTTCAAACCACATATCCAAGCTCTTTCCATTTTCGAGTGGACTGAGCGAGAGGCCAGAATCTATAAATGGAAAGATGAACAAAACAGCTCTTCGGAGTGTTGAAGTTTGGGATCAATTGTCTCAGGGCACTCGGAATGGTGGTAGGAAGGAGGATCAGGGTGAGGAAGATGCCGACTCCAAGTTAAAAAAGCTTCCGGATCCGCACATTCTTCAACCATGAATCTACAAAAACACTAGTCCATGCCCTCATCATCTCCCTTCACGACGACTGCAACAACCTGTTCTGTGGCCTCCCTTCTAACACTCTCGCATTCCTCCAATCTATCCTAAACTTTGTTGCCCGACTAATGCACCTGTTAAACAGCTGTGACACATGCAGGGATTGCCTGTTTCTTAGGCAATCCTTGCATGTGTCACAGCTTTCTTACAGCCGCGACACATGCAGCCGCGACGGCACTAACATAGATGCTGAGCACGCCGCAAATTCTTGGCAAGCACCTGAGCGTGCTCGCCGAAAGGGTTAACAACACATGCTCACTCAACACTAATACTAACTTCAAGAAAAAGTGTGCATTTAAGTCTGTTCAGCATCAATGTGAATAGTTACTTAGTCTTACGCATTCATCAGAGAGAATGTATGTTCACATTAATGATAAAGCTTTTATATTGCCGTTGACCTTTATACTATTTTTGTTATTTTATCATAGAATATAAAGGGTTTAATATATTCTTTTTCCTTTTTTACAGGTTTAGTTAACGAGTCTCACTTGATACTCAGACATAGTAGGTTATATGAAGGGCTTTCTGAGTTACTTTATTCCTTTTGTATCATATGAAAGGGCAAGGTTCACGAAAAACTCATCAGTACCTCATTGTATTTGTGAAATGGAAGCTCAATGTTCATTTCATATAAAACTGACCAATGGACATTACATTGAAATGATCCTCTGGTGTCATTGACCTATGCTGCATCTATAGAGCCAACCTGTTTGACGAATGGCTTTCAGTGTTGTACACTTTGTTTATGAGGACGATGCAAGTTAGATCTGTAAAATACACTGAAAGGGGATAAGCAGGTACAGAGATATCGATTTTCCAAATAATTTGACATAAAACAGTAGTACAAATAAGTCAATCCTGGGTAACAAATAAAAGTAGCCACAATATATGCAATATAACAGTAATATTGTAGCATATGAATATTTTCATTCAATACAGTGAAATTCAACATATATTATTCCAAACATTGCTTAAAGGGGTTGTCTGATCTTATGATAAAAGTCTACAGTTACTCTGTGTGACTGCAGACTTCTGAACTTTGACAGCGTGTGGTGCGCATGCTTTATTTTTCACTGGTGCATGCAGCCACATGCCGACAAGACATACTGTATATTGAGCGAAGATGAGCATGTCTAGTCGGAATTTGGTTGGAAGTATGCAGCACATACAGTACTTGTAGTCTCGTGACTGACAGCTTTCACCGACAACACTGGTTAATCCTGACAGCTTGTTCACCACATGCTGTCAGGATTCAGAAATTGGTAGTCGCATGGTTTTATCAGAAAACCGGGCAACCCCCTTAACTAATGAGCTAATTACTATACCCTATAAGCATCATGTAGGCAATATTAATTTATTTTCTTAAATGCATTAAACCGAAAGAGTAACTAAACTTTCTTCTTGATTTTTCATATTTAGCTAGCACTTTAATTGCAAGTAGATTGGTGAAAGTCTGGGTTTGGATACCCCCACCAATCACGCAATAGACCCCCATAACCTATGCTTTCTATTGAATTTGTTTTTCAGGCAGTGTGCATTTTCAGACAAGAGCTGTGCAATCGTGTCTGCCCAGCTGTGTACCTCTCAGGAGTCTATGGTGCAATTGGTGGGGTTCTCAGGATCTGAACCCCACCCTTGTAGAAAAAAATCAATTCCCAGCTAAAAATAAAATCAAAAAAAGTTTAGCTACTCTTTAATGAAAACATACATAGAGGAATGTATTACTATTATAGGGGTATTGTTAGATTCCTAATAGGATAGCATAAAAAATATGGTTACCAGCCATGCCAATCATATAAGCATTTCTGACTATATGTCTCTCATGGTATATATTCAAGAACATATGACTATGGCATTATAATTAGTAATTATGAAAATATTGACAAACAGAAAACTTGTGTCTTTATTGTTATTGCCATCAGGGTAGCAGATAGCTTAAAAGTTAAAACTGCTCTGAAAAAAATTAAAGAGAACCTGTCAGCCCGACTTTGTAATTTAAAGTAATAGACTTGGCTGCAATGGCGCTGTAATACAGATTACATTGATACCTTTGGTCAAGAAACCAGCTTTGTTGTTCTTCTATCACTATTTGATGTTGGCCCGAGTGGATTTGTATTGGAGCTGAAGGGAGAGATAAGCCAAATTCATTCTCTGAGAAGTGTCTGCACAGGCCGTTTGCACCAAACTGCAAGTATCAGTGGTTTCTATGGACAATAGCTGTATTTGCTCGACTTGGGGCTAGCTCAGCCATGTCTGAGCCTAGACAAGGATAGGGATTTATGTTTATGGATTTGTTTTGGAACTGTACAACGAGTGAAAATAAACATTGCATTGTTTTAATACAAGAATCCAGTGCCTGTGTGAATGCTACCTAATAAAAAAGAAAAAAGAATCGAAGAGGGGAAGAAAGAAATACAATGGGAAATTAAAAGGAAAAGAGGTGGATGAAGAAGACCAGACCTATAAACAACATGTGTCAAATAGTATCATCATGTAGTAGATATGTTATAAACAACATTGTTGGTCTATCTTCCCACACCTTCATCCATGTCACCTCCCCACGAAGAGACAATCATTTGTAAATCATAAAGAAGAAAAGGAAAAATTAAAAAACAAATACTGATGAAAATCCCAAGTTAAGAGGTTCAGGACAGACAACTTTGTAAATTAAACTCAATGTTCAAGCTTATAGATTGTTAGCTCCCTAGTTCAAAGATCCATTTCAAATCCTTTCTTCTCAAAAGTTCAAGTCTGTCAACCACTCTTCTTAGTATGGGGAAACTATCAATTACTTTAAATCTCAGTTGGTTCACTGAATGTCTGTTCTCCATAAAATGTTTCAGAACAGGTAACTCAGTAAGACCTGTCCTGATGGCACTTTTCTGTTTGGAGATACAATCCCGTATCTCCATAGTGGTCTCCCCCACATAGAACATGCCACATGGACAGGAGACCACATACACTGCAAAACTGGATAAACATCTATATCTTTCTATGAAATAGTAGCGCTTTCCCGTAAGGGGATGACAAAAGGAGTCTCCTTTGACCATGTTACCTCAACAAGCACAACTGTAGCAGGGAATATTTCCAAACCTGGGAGTACTCAGTGTGGTTTGTAAAGACATTTTAAGGGGACCAAAATCAGATTTAATCAATCTGTCTTTCAAATTTCTGCCTGATCCATATGAAAGGAGAGGCCGAGATTTGAAGCCAGAAATTGAGGGAAGACCCCTATATAATTAAGGATATGCAATGCAAAAAAAAGGAGCATGGACCGCACTTCCAAAAATCATACATTTGATCTAATGCCTCTCGGCAAAAATATATATAACTGAACATCAGGTTCTTAGTTTAACATTCTGATCAGACTGTATGAAGCCCACTGCCACGTCACGGCAAACCTCGTGGTGGGTACTAACATTTCCTGCCTGAACGGGTACGGAACCGTGTGCCAACCACCGCTGCAGCGACAATGGACCAGCAGGGCGGGTGGCCTCGTGCCTCACAGCACCCATGCTGCAAGACTGAGACCCCATGACTATAGGCCATGCCACCCCACAAGCACAAAACCACAGCAACAATGGCTGACACACTGCACCAACACCACAAGAAAGGAGCATTGTAACTCACCTTCCTCAAGTTCTCAAATGAGAGCAAAAATAGGCTAGACACTCTTTTCAGTCTCCTGCTAATTAAAATCACCTGTGCCAAATGGGAGGAGTGCTGGTCCAAGAAAGGGGAAAGAATATGCAATGCAAAAAAAAGGGAAGGGAGCATGGACCGCACCTCCAAAAATCATACATTTGATCTAATGCCTCTCGGCAAAAATATATATAACTGAACATGAGGTTCTTAGTTTAACATTCTGATCAGACTGTATGAAGCCCACTGCCACGTCTCGGCAAACCTCGTAGTGGGTCTTAACATTTCCTACCTGAACGGGGGCGGAGCCGTGCGCCAACCACCGCCACAGCGACAATGCACCAGCAGGGCGGGCGGCCTGGTGTCTCACAGCACCCATGCTGCAAGACCAAGTCCCCATGACTCCAGGCCACGCCGCCCCACAAGCACAAAACCACAGCAACAATGGCCGACACACTGCACCAACACCACAAGAAAGGAGCATTGTAACTCACCTTCCTCAAGCTCTCAAATGAGAGCAAAAATAGGCTAGAGCATCTTTGCAGTCTCCTGCTAACTAAAATCACCTGTGCCAAATGGGAGGAGTGCTGGTCCAAGAAAGGGGAAAGAATATGCAATGCAAATAAAAGGGAGCATGGACCGCACCTCCAAAAATCATACATTTGATCTAATGCCTCTCGGCAAAAATATATATAACTGAACATGAGGTTCTCAGTTTAACATTCTGATCAGACTGTAGGAAGCCCACTGCCACGTCTCGGCAAACCTCCTAGTAGGTCCTAACATTTCCTACCAGAACGGGAGCGGAGCGGTCCGCCAACCACCGCCACAGCAACAATGCACCTGAAATAGTAGCGCTTTCCCATAAGGGGATGACAAAAGGAGTCTCCTTTGACCATGTTACCTCAACAAGCACAACTGTAGCAGGGAGTATTTCCAATCCTGGGAGTACTCAGTGTGGTTTGCAAAGACATTTTAAGGGGACCAAAATCAGTTTTAATCAATCTGTCTTTCAAATTTCTGCCTGATCCATATGAAAGGAGAGGCCGAGATTTGAAGCCAGAAATCGAGGGAAGACCCCTTTATAATAGGGGACAATGTCTGTTAAGGATACCTGATATCTGTCCACTGACAGGGCACAAAGTGGAAACAAATGGAATTCTTTTTGTAGATTGTTTAGGATGTGTACCTCCTAAGAGGTCCTCACATTAAGTCTTAACGCCCATTGTGTATACCCACAAACTTTATTTGTCGGGTATCCCCGAGACTACTTCCATGTGTACATTTAAAGAACAAATCCGTGCATAGTTTACCATTCTCTTTATATACCAGGGTATCACTGGATTGTAGCTCAACAGTAAAATGAGTAAGTGTAAACTTCAACTCTGGAAACAACATGGTTGATCTCACTATGAAAAGCAAAAAGGTCATCAAGATTACCCTCCCATACCAGAAAGACATTGTCAATATACCATCACCAGGCTCGAGCATGATACCACAAGGTGGAACTATAAACATACTTGCTTTCGAATACCGACATGTAGATGATAGCATACGTGGGTGCCACATTGGGCCCCATGGTGGTACAGCAACACTGCAAGAAGTAATCATTCCCAAAGAAGATATAGTTCCTCCTCAGGATGAATTCGAACAGCTCCAGAACAATATGTACACACTCGGATGCCATGCTCTATCCTGATAGAACATCAGACACAGCCTGGAGTCCCTTTTCATGCTCAATTGATGTACACAAAGAGACCACGTCAAATGACGCTAGAATAGTGGAATCAGTTACTTTTATTTTCTTGATTTTATTTAAAAAGTCACTAGTGTCTCTAGTATATGAGCTGGCTATTGTAGCAAAGTCACGTAAAACGTTATAAAAAAAAGACCCCCTCCCAGACACTATTGGGTGCCCCTGGGGGTTCTCCAAGTTCTTATGTGTCTTTGGCAAGATATACAGTACAGGTATAACAGGAGAATCCACAATCAAACATTAAGCCCAGTTTTGGTTAATGAGTCCATTGTATAAGGAGTCACTGACCAGAAGCTGTAACTGAGACTGAAACCGGGCAGTAGGGTCATAAGACAATTTCTCATAGACTGCTTCATCATCCAATTGACGTAAGATCTCAGCTCTATATTTACATGTGTCCATAACGACCATCGCCCCACCTTTATCTGCTGACTCAATTGTTATCTTATTATTATTATTATTATTATTATTATTATTATTGAGGTCAGCGAGGGCTTTTCATTTCATAGCCGACATATTGTGTTTTGATTTCAAATGAGATCTACTCCTCAACAATTCAATATCATTTTTAACCAATTGTATATATGACTCAACAAAGTGATTATTTCATGCTAGTTGAAAATTGCTTCTATTGTAAAATCCCACACCCGACAGAATGAAAATAGAAGCAGGGCTCTCAACAGAAGCATCAGTCTGATCTTTACCCTCATGAAAAAAAGTTGCTCTCTTTAATCCGATGGCTCTTTAAGCTTTCCCATTCCCTACTCAGTGTTGAAAAGGAACCTGTTATGTCCCCAAATGCTACTAATCTGCAGATATGGGGTAAATCTGCAGGTTGATAGCGTTACTAACCAGCTCCGCCACTGCACTGAAGGCCCAGCTTCCAAGAGGAAATGACCTTTGCTATTCCTGGCAGGCACTGACTTTCAGTCATATAAGCATGCTGATGCAGCTCAGTACACAGTGAGTGGCAGCCGTAAGCACATCTATGCACATTGACTGTCAAATATATCTGTACTGACATGCTGCGGAGACAGCTATCAGTCATTGTGCCAGGGCATGCTTACAGCCACTCCTCACTATGTACTAAGTGATGCCAGCTGCAATTCTATGACTGAAAGCCAGAGGCTGCTGACAGGAATAGAGTTCATTTCCTCCCAGTAGCCAGGCTTTCATTGTGACAGCCGGGCAGCTTTAAAACACTGTTAACCTGTAGATTAACCCAATATCTACAGGTTAATAGCATTGTGAACACAACAGGTTCTCTTTAAGACAGCGCCATGGCTGTGTATAATAGATCACAGAACAGAGAGAGGAGAAAACATTCAAACAATTAGGGAGAAAGGCAGTTATTGTGGCTGTCGACTTAAAAAAAATCAGATAGCTTTTAGGGGAGGGTGAGAATCACATACAGTGTGCGCCAGTACAAGGGGAAAGAAAAGCATCCAATGCACACTGTGCGGGAGATGTAGAGGCTATTGCACACTCTTCACCATCAGCATCAGTATAAGAGAGAGGAGATCCATTATGAGTCCTGGAAGGGGAGATAACTTTGGAATAAAATTATGCCAATGTAAGAGGGTGACCGGGACGGTCATGCGCCTCTTCCCTCTTAATGCACATAATGCACATAATGCTGTGTTCTATGTTTAAATATGAGCAATCGTATGATCTAATGTCTGATGGGTTACTTATAGGTTCAATATAGGTTGGTGAAGGTAGACTATTAGCTTAAAAGAAGAAGTAGTGCAGAGGTGGGCACTGTTGCACACGGAGTATGCAGTTATGGTTGGGAAAGAGTTAAGGTGTTTAGGAGCTGCTCTAGTGTGGGAGTGGCAGGTTCAGTGACCAAAGGAGTCACTTCCTGATTGCAGGCAGAGTGAGTTGAGTGAGGGACAGTGACTAGTGAGGACTTGTCAGGAGGACACAGGAGAAAGTACAGGAGGAAGGTGTGTGTGTGTCACAGTCTGGGAGTTTTTGGACAAACTTGTCTGGAAGATGAATCTGAACACTCAGACAGTTGGGACAACAGGAACAGATGTTCATGGAGAGGTCAATGTGGGAACTTCACCTTATGTGCCAAGATAGGACAGCCTCATCAGGGAGATGGATCCAAGCAGGTCAGGCAGTGGGACAGGGAATGGAGTTACCCAGACAGCTGGCACGCTCGGCGTTGGTCTTCATGTCCAAATCGGTGTCTGTGTCTTTCATAGCTGGTAAAGTGCAGCTGCATGTGACGAGATCACAAAGAGACTGTATCATTTGTTACTCCCTGTATGTGACTGTGGCTGTGAGTAAAGAAGTTTTTACGTGTTTAAGCTGGTCTGGTTTTCTCCTTCTGAAAGCTAAAAGATTCAACATTCGGGACGGCGAGACAGTGAGTATGGAGGTATCCTCCATGGAGACACCACAACACACACACACCCAGGGATTCTCTGAGTCCCCTTTTTCTGTAGCGGGCCAGGGTGAAGATTTAATCACTGAAACTGACATGCCACTTGCCACCGACTGCCACCATGATCCCCGTTACATTTGGCATAGTCAGCAAGATGCAAAGTCCTTGCATCCAAACAGCGGAGTGAACAGGTCTTGTGGCAAGAGAGAAAAGATGCCAGTTAAGGACCGCAAGAAAAATGCCCCTGTCGCAAATGAGGCGCTTGAAGATAAACACATGAAACGGAAAGAATTGAACAGCATACAAACCAAGATGGCGGATGAAAATGGAGGCTGGTGATAGCTCTGCCCATCGTGGGCGTCCTGAGCGGAAAATGGCGCAAACAACTGTATTGCATGGACACCAGGCTGGGCTGAGACTGCGGCCCTCTGTGAGCGGTGCCCGCCTGCGGTGGGTGTGGCGAAGAAAGAAGAAACCCCACTGACCATTGAAGATCCCAGAACCAGAGTCAGAGTGGGAGGAATTGGTGGAGTCAGCTCCCACCATGGACGGGCGGAGCCTGGAAGGAGGATCCCTGGTGTCAAGCAGTGCGACACCATTGCTGAAGGAAACGGTAAAGCTACAGCAACGCAACGCCATGTCCTATCGTGGAGGCCTCGGGCGGATGGAATGGGACTCGCGCCAGGAGATGCAGCGGCAGGAAAGATGAATGCAAAGGCCTGTGCGGCCAACTGTGATGGACGCAGTACAAGTGGCTGTGGTGCAAGACCAGTGGGTGAGTCCCAGAGCGACTGCCGCCACAGCATCAAGTGCCTATGTGGGACTGCCTGGTCCAACACCTAGCCCATCCGTACGGGGGAGGACCAGGAGAGAGAGTGGAGAGTCCTCTTCATCTACTAGATCGGTGGGGCAGACGGTCCTGATATTCAAGGACAATGGAGTGGTCAATTACAGTCGCCATACAGATGCTGCAGAATAGAAATGGCGGTATGTGAACTGCCACCCAAGTTGTGCTAGATGCACCGTTAAACATGCAAAAGGAACTGTTCCGCGTTCATTGGGGCAGGAGCCCATGTTAAGCCCGGTGACAACTGGAGGTGGCCAAGGATGTGTTCACCAATAGAGACTGTTCTGCGTCTCTTAAAGGGAAAACAGCCCTGATAGCACCAGGAAGAATCGGTGCTGGCCGGACGGCCAGAAGATGACTTTATGATTGTGTGTTTCCCCCTCTCCAAGTTCTGTTGCGCACGTTTGCGCATTCCCCTGCTGGATTACGGGACTGAACCCTGATAGTATTAAATCTCCCACACTGAAGGACTGTGTGCAACTGCTCCATGGACTGTACTCTTGTATAGGAGCTATTGAGCAGTACATGGTTCTTAAAGGGACCGTACTCAGAAAAAAGGAGGGAGGGGGGAGAAACTGTCAGGACGACCCGAGGATCTTGCCGGGTCACTGCTTCAGGACTGTCGGAGCAGGATTTGTTGGCCATCGGGCCTGTGATGGACATTTTTTTTGTGGGTCCCAGGAGCAAGGGGAATGGGGTCAGATGGACCCATATTCAAAGGAACTTGAACTCTGTGTTCCAGAGTCCCAACCGAATGGGACCGAGGTCAAGGTTGACCAACGAGTAGAAGTGATTAAAGTGAATTAGTCTATCGTGCATTTTAATATAAACATATGTATTGAATGTTTTAAATGTGCATTGGTGTTTCTTTTTACAGGTGTTGTCATGGTCGGGACGACCATGTTTTACGAGGGAGGTATGTAAGAGGGTGACCGGGACGGTCATGTGCCTCTTCCCTCTTAACGCACATAATGCTGTGTTCTATGTTTATATATGTGCAATCATATGATCTAATGTCTGATGTGTTACTTATAGGTTCAATATAGGTATGTATGGGTAGACTATTGACTTAGTAGAAAAAGTAGTGCAGAGGTGGGCACTGTAGCACTCAGAGTTTGCAGTTATGATTGGGAAAGAGTTAAGGGGTTTAGGAGCTGCTCCAGTGTGGGAGTGGAAGGTTCAGTGACGAAAGGAGTCACTTCCTGATTGCAGGCAGAGTGAGTTGAGTGAGGGACAGTGACTAGTGAGGACTTGTCAGGAGGACACTGGAGAAAGTACAGGAGAAGGATGTATGTGTGTCACAGTCTGGGAGTTTTTGGACAACCTTATTTGGAAGGTAAATCTGAACAGTCTAGACAGCGGGGACAACAGGAACAGATGTTCATGGAGAGGTCAATGTGGGAACTTCACCTTACATACCAAGACAGGACAGCCTCATGAGGGAAGTGGATCCAAGCAGGTCAGGCAGTGGGACAGAGAATGGAGTCACCCAGAGAGCTGGCGCGCTCGGCGTTGCTCTTCATGTCCAAATCGGTGTCTGTGTCTTTCATCGCTGGTAAAGTGCCGCTATATGTGAAGAGATCACAAAGAGACAGTATGTAGTGTCGGCGTCCCTGCCCCCTGCTAGGCAGGGACGCCGTTCCCCTCACCTCTCCGCTCCGTGCTCGGCGGCTTCCTCCCGCTCTGCTGGCAGCGAGCGCTGCTTCCCGGCCTCTGTGCTTAGGGCGCGCGCCGTCCTAAGGAGTCCCCGGCCAATGGCCGGAGGACCTCTCCATATATAAGGCACCTCCTCCAAAATGGAGGTGCCCGAGCAATGTTGTTGCAAAACCTTCACTCTGCTTCAGCCCTCAGGTCCCGTTACCAGTTACCTGCCAGTCACCTGCCAGATTCCTGCCTGTTACCTGCCAGTCACCTGCCAGATTCCTGCTTGATACCTGCCTGATATCCGCTTACCTGCTTGCAAGCCTGCGGTCCGACGGTCTGCCTTCCGACACCTGTCAGTCTGTCTATGGACCAGCCTGCCCGCTCACCTGGGAGCGCTCACCTGCTACCTGCCTGCTAGCCTACCTGGAGGCTCTGCCGTCACTTGCCGTGACCACCTGCCAGTCCAGAGACTCTTGCCCGCTCACCAGGGAGCGCTCACCTGCTACCTGCCTGCTTGCCTACCTGGAGGCTCTGCCGTCACTTGCTGTGACCACCTGCCTGTCCAGAGACTCTTGCCCGCTCACCTGGGAGTGCTCACCTGCTACCTGCCTGCTAGCCTACCTGGAGGCTCTGCCGTCACTTGCCGTGACCACCTGCCTGTCCAGAGACTCTTGCCTGCTCACCTGGGAGCGCTCACCTGCTACCTGCCTGCTAGCCTACCTGGAGGCTCTGCCGTCACTTGCCGTGACCACCTGGCCATCCAGAGACTCTTGCCCGCTCACCTGGGAGCGTCCAACTTCTACCTGTCTGCTAGTCTGCCCAGAGACTGTCCCTGTCACTTGCCGTGACTACCTGCCCTTCTACCCAGAGACTGTCCTTGTCACTTGCCGTGACTACCTGCCCTTCTACCCAGAGACTGTCCCTGTCACTTGCTGTGACTACCTGCCCTTCTACCCAGAGACTGTCCCTGTCACTTGTCGTGACTACCTGCCCTTCTACCCAGAGACTGTCCCTGTCCTTGCCGTGACTACCTGCCCGTCTTCCCTGGGAGCCACCCGCTTCCTTACAAGGACCGCCCCCTTGTATAGTTGCTTAGAGGTTCCGCCTCCCAGACCCGTTACAGTTTGCTCGGGCCATAAAACCCGGTGGCACCCAAACTCCCTCGCTCTCGGACCTATGCCATGAACTGTCCCGTCAGAGGTCCCAACAGGAGTCCATCCTGAGCCACCTGCGGAATGTCAACTCTCGCCTGGACACTCTGACTGCTCCACCAGCAACCACTGCTAGTGTCATGACTCGCAACCCGGCAGTGCCGCTGCCCACCAATACCATGGCATTCTGCCCCGGTCCCCGGCTTTCTGCACCTCCTCGCTTCGGAGGCGACCCCGCTCAAGCTCGGGGCTTCATAAACCAGTGCACCCGGCACTTTGAACTCCTGGCCCACCAGTTTATCTCCGACCGAGCCAAAGTGGCATTCATCATGTCCCATCTCACTGGGGAGGCACTGGCATGGCTTAACCCTCTGTGGGAGAGAGGGGATCCCCTGGTGTCCGACCTGTCGTCTTTCCTCACTGCTTTCCGAAGGGTCTTCGATGAACCGGGACGAAAGACCTCTTCTGCCTCCTCTTTGCTACGTCTCCGCCAAGGGAGTCTCACCGTGGGCCAATATGCCATACGGTTCCGCACCATCGCTTCTGAGCTTGCCTGGGATAATGAGGCCCTGGTGTCCGTCTTCTGGGAGGGCCTTTCCGGTCGGATTAAAGATGAGCTCGCCGGTCGGGACATTCCTACCACCCTGAATGACCAGGTGTCTCCGGCTACCCGGATTGACATCCGGTTTCAAGAACGTACCAAAGAGACCACCCGTGAGAGAAGGTTTCCCCGCCTTGCTCCTACTTTCCAGAAACCTGTCTCCTCTTCTGTCACTCCCCAGGCGCACTCACCCGAGTCCATGCAGATCGACCAGACCAAGTTGGTCAAATCTCGCCAAGAGTCACGCCGAGCCGAGGGGAGCTGCTTCTATTGTGGCAGTAAGGAGCACCTGATTCGTTCCTGCCCGGAGAGGCCGGGAAACTCCAGTGTCTGGGACCGCTCGGAGAGGTCGTCCTAGACAAAAATAAGTCCTCTCCAACCCTGACTTTGTCTGTATCTATCTCCTGGGGAGAGAACCGTCACTTTGAACTCACCTGGACTCTGGATCCGCTGGAAACCTCATCTCTCAGTCCCTGGTTGAGAAATACCGTATTCCCACCAAGTCTCTGGCTGAACCTTTGTCAGTCGCCTCCGTGGATGGAAGACTCCTTCCGGTGACCATCCTGCTCGTCACGGAACCCATAACCCTGCAGGTGGGAATGCTGCACTCTGAGGTAATCTCCTTCCATGTGTTGTCCGGACTCTCCCACTCCCTATTGCTAGGTCTACCTTGGCTCCAGACACATGAACCGGTGTTGAACTGGCATTCCGGTGAAGTACTCCGGTGGGGGCCGGCCTGCCATAAGACCTGCCTGGTTCCGGTTCGTCCGGTTCGTCCTCCACCTATCCCAGCTAATTTACCCGGTCTTCCGGCTCCTTACTGGCCCTATGCTGACGTCTTCGGTAAGAAGGAAGCAGAGTCATTGCCTCCTCATAGGCCATATGATTGCCCGATCGACCTGGTACCTGGTGCCACTCCACCCCGTGGGCGTATTTATCCGTTGTCTGCGGCAGAAACCCGGGCCATGTCTGAGTACATAGAGGAGAATCTGGCCAGGGGATTCATCCGGAAGTCTACTTCCCCGGCTGGAGCCGGATTCTTCTTTGTCAAAAAAAAAGATGGCTCGCTTCGCCCCTGTATTGACTATAGAGGACTCAATCAGATCACGGTTAAAAATAAATACCCCCTTCCTCTCATATCTGAGTTATTTGATCGTCGTAAAGGCGCCAGGATCTTCTCCAAGCTGGATCTACGCGGAGCATATAACCTGGTCCGTATCTGTCAGGGAGACGAGTGGAAAACAGCATTTAATACCCGGGACGGACACTATGAGTACCGTGTGATGCCCTTCGGTCTCTGCAATGCTCCCGCCGTCTTCCAAGAACTGGTCAACGACATCTTCCGTGAACTTCTTTACTCCTGCGTGGTGGTATACCTGAACGACATCTTGGTCTCTCCAGATCTTCCCACACACCGGAGGGATGTTCGTCAGGTCCTGCTTAGGCTCAGGCAGAACCACCTCTATGCTAAATACGAGAAGTGCCTTTTTGAGCAGACCTCTCTTCCTTTCCTGGGCTATGTTATCTCCCAGACAGGCTTGCGAATGGATCCCGAGAAGCTCTCTGCTGTCCTAAAGTGGCCCCGTCTGGAGGGCTTGAAGGCGATACAGCGATTCCTTGGCTTCGCTAATTACTATCATCTCTTCATTCCTCACTTCTCGTCACGGACTGCGCCCATATCTGCGCTCACCCGTAAGGGAGCAAATCCCAAGGTATGGTCATCCGAAGCTGAGGAGGCCTTCCTTTCCCTGAAACAAGCCTTCTGCTCTGCCCCTGTGCTGCACCGTCCGGACTGCAACAAACAGTTCTACCTGGAGGTTGATGCCTCCTCCTCTGGAGCCAGAGCGGTGCTCACCCAAAAGTCTTCCTCCAGGAGAATGGTAACCTGCAGCTTTTTCTCTAAAATCTTCTCCTCCTCTGAGCGCAATTACTCCATAGGAGACCGAGAACTGCTTGCCGTTAAATTGGCGCTGGAGGAATGGCGTTACCTGCTTGAAGGGGCTCTATACCCGGTGATCATCTACACGGATCACAAGAACCTGGCATATCTCCAAAATGCCCAGAGACTTAATCCACGTCAGGCCCGGTGGTCTTTGTTTTTTACTCGCTTCGATTTCATCCTTCATTTCCGCCCCGGCGGACAAAAATGTCAAAGCTGATGCCTTGTCCCGATCCTTCCTGTCCTCCGACCAAGAGGAGGAGCCCATGCACATTATCGATCCCTCCAAGGTGATGAATGTGGCCCCCTTGGATTTGACTCGTCTTCCACCCGGCAAGACGTTCGTGGTAGTGTTCAGCCACCCCCGTAGTGTTCGAGTTCGGTTCGGTTCGTCGAACACCCGTGTGTTCGCCGAACTGTTCGTCGAACTGTTCGTCGAACACCGTTAAAACCAATGGCAGGCAAACAAAAACACATAGAAACACATAGAAAACACCTTCAAAGGTGTCCAAAAGCAGACAAACTGCTCAGAAGACACAACTAACACATGGAAAAGTGACAAGTACATATAGTCATGCGAAAAGAAAAGAGGTGGAGGAGTAAAAGGAGGGGGAGACACAGATATAGGCATGTCATGCCCTTCTAAAATCCAAAAGGTGAGAAGCCGACACGTTCAGTCCGCTCCTGCCCGTGCCACCTCCGTTTCGCCGGGTTTGTGCCAGAGCCGCGGTGAACCCTGACGGCCAGCCCCCCTCTCCCAATACTGGTGCCTGTCCGCTGGTGGGTCGAGCGAGCCCCCCTGTGGTGGAGGCAGCTCTAAGCTTTTTAATTTAAATTGTCTCTCTAATTTCAATGAATACACTTTAAATCCATTTACAAGGATCTATTGGAGGGCAAGTCTCATGCCAGCAGCCGCGTAATTCCAGCTCCAGTAGCGTCCACTAAAGCTGCTGCAGTTAAAAAGCTTTTATAAGGATCGAGCTCAGCTGTCCACCGCAAGGCATCCTACTGCCAGTCCCAGCCCCTATGCCTTGGGGTGCCTCCTGATGCTCTTCACTGAGTATCCCGTGGTCCCAAAGCATTTCCTTTGAAAAAATTAAGTGTCCAAACTACAGGTGGTGTAGCTTGCTTAACAGCCGGGATAATCCGCTGACTAGCAGACACTGCTACTAGGCACAAAGTATTTCCTGGGCTAGATGCAGTTAAAAATTTGTACTTAGATACTCTCGTTGGATGCTGAGAAAGCATTCCATAGAGTCTCCTGGCACGCCATATATGATTCTCTTAAAAAGCTTGGGGTAGGGGTCTAGGGGACCCTTTTATAGCCAAAATCACGGCCCTGTATCACAATACATCACCTAGGCTGAAGATAAATGGAACTGTAGCACCCTGAGGGCTCGGTTGCTACAGAGGTATTGCACCTCACCCAGAGGTGTGATATCTCACTCTCAGGTAAGGATGGAGTGTGGATCAGGACCCGACACCTGCATGCATTACACCACATTGCCGTGGGGCAGGGCGACCAATATGCCTCTGTGATGGGCATGACAGTCCCTGTCCCTGGCTGGAGTGGGGGGAGGGAACACTGAGGAAGGGGAACCCTGTAGTGCAGGAGCAGGGAGGAAGCAGTTCCTGGGTGCATTGAGAAGGGAGTATAAAAGGTGGGCACCATCTTAGTTCAGTGCAGAGAAGTCTGAGCAGAAGTGGCAGGGAGCAGGGGCTCTGCATGAGCTCTGCTCTGGAGGCGGGCCTAGTAACAGAGGCCCAGGCCTGGAAGAGGGAGAAGGAAGGAAGAGGAGCGGAGAAGGCTCCAGGAACGAGGAATGAAGGGATCCCAGGGGTGAAGACGGGCGAGTCGCCACCGCACGCCCGAATCCACCTGCGTGGAGGGATCAGGCCAAAGGGGGAGACCGGTCCCCGAAACTAGTGGAGGCAGGAAACGACCCTCAGCTAGAAACCGGAGGCTGTGACATTTTATGTGGCGCAGCCCCTCGCTGCACCCGCTAGGAAGGCACCACATAGGGTCAGGGAAACTGGAGCCAAGTTTACCAAGAGGAGGCCCGAGGCAGACGGACAGAAGGGTTGGTAAGAAAGGCCAGACAAAGGACACACAAAGGGGGTCCTGTGAAGCGCTCCAAAGTTATCTGGGAGTTGTCTGAGCACCTCACCTGGTGAGCAAAGTACGACGTGGGCAGCCGTTACCTGCAGACGTGGTCTGGATAGTAAGAACTGTGAGTAAAGGCCCTGGACTGCATCACTGACTCCGTGTCGTTACTGCTGCTGCCCTGCACCATCACCCCCATCCTCCGCATACACTGCCCTGAGGCTATAATCCTCCCGTGGGGAGTTATGCTACGCTCTGCTGCACCCACAACACCAGCCTCAGCGGTCTGCCCTGCAGCGGCGGTTCACTCTGACCGCAATCCACGGGTGGCGTAGTCGGACATTTAAACATCAAAACCACATAAATAGTTCCGCCACTGGTTTGACCACCCTGAGCCACGGAACCGGGTCGCCGCCACGAAGACTACAACCACCAGCATCCACCAAAAAGGGTCCGGCTCCGGGTGTCCCAAGGCCCAGGGGGTGCATCAGAACATTTTCATCACCTTTCACAAACACCAATGGGACAAGGCAGGGATGTCCTCTGTCCCCTCTCTTATACATCCTAGTGACGGAGTACCTGCTCTCATCAATTCGCCATAACCCCAATATTAGGTGGATTGAGGTGGGAGGCACCGAGTACAAGTGCTCTCTATTTGCTGATGATGTCCTAGTATATATCACTCAATCACATATATCCATCCATGCTGTTATGGCTGAAATAGATCACTTTGTTACATGGTCAAATTTTAAAATCAATGCAGCGAAGTCTGAGGCCCTCGATGTCTCCCTCCCCAAATCCATATAGGATTCCATCCAGTCCAACTTTCCCTTTGCCTGGCCCTCACAGGGTATCAAATACTTAGGAATTCCTATTCATAGAGACCTCTCCCATCTATGTTATCTTAATTTTGGGCCCTTTATTGAACAACTCCATACAGACCACGGTTGGCAAGTTAGAACTGTAAGATTCACTACGTGAACCACTGGTGTTTTGTGGAAAAGCACATGTACACTGTGTTCCAAATTATTATGCAAAAAGTGTTTAGGAGTGATAAGGGAATAATTTGTTTGTTTGTCAGTTAAACTCATTGATGGTGATGTGTGTCAGGGCTCTTTATATCACTGTAAGCAATTGCAGACACCTGTGCTAATTAGTTTGGCAGGTGTGTCCAATGAAAGGTAAGACTACTTAAGAAGGCTGTCTCACATTATTAAGCAGCCTACATTTTCTGCCAAAATGGGAAAGAAAAAGGATGTGTCGGCTGCTGAGAAGCAACAAATTGTGGAGTGTTTAGGTCAAGGCATGACTACAATCAACATTGTGCGATGATCAGGATGAAGTGTCTTGGCAATCAAGAAGTATGTAGCTGATTCACAGTACACACGTGTGCGTGCTGATAAGGGCAAATTGAGGACTCTTTCCTACAGGCAATTACGTCAGGTTAAAAGAGCAGCGGCAAAAAAGCCTTGTCATAGCAGCAGACAAGTTTTTGAAGCTGCTGGTGCCTCCAACGTCCCCCGAACAACAAGATGCAGGGTCCTTCAGAGGTTTGCAGCTGTGCATACGCCATCCTGTCGACCTCCTCTATCCACTTCACACAAGCAGAAACGGCTCCAGTGGGCCAAACATTACATGAAGACTGATTTCAAAACTGTTTTGTTCACGGATGAGTGCCGTGCAGCGCTCGATGGTCCAGATGGATGGAGTGGAGGATGGCTGGTTGATGGACACCCCACGCAAACACGGCTACAGCGCCAACAAGGAGGAGGTGGAGTAATGTTTTGGGCTGGAATCATAGGGAGAGAGATTGTCGGCCCCTTTAGGATCCCTGAAGGCGCTAAAGATGAACTCCATAATGTATGTGGATTTTCTCAAACAGCACTTCCTGCCATGGTTCAAGAAGAAGAACCGTGTATTTCACAGCAAGATCATTTTTTTGCATGATAATGCACCATCTCATGCTGCACATAAAACATCTGCATCTCTGGCTGATATGGGCATAAAAGGGGACAAACTTATGGTGTGACCCCCATGCTCCCCTGACCTCAACCCCATTCAGAACCTCTGGAGCATCATCAAAAGGAGTGTCTATGATGGCGGGAGGCAGTTCACATCTAAGCAACAGCTCTAGGAGGGTATTCTGTCCTCATGCAAAATAATTAAAGCAGAAACCATCCAAAACCTGACAAATTCAATGGACGAGAGAGTTCAGAAGCTCCTTTCGAACAAGGGGTCCTATGTGAAAATGTAACATCACCTAGACTAAAGTTTTGAGTTGAAAACTGTTTGATTTCAGTTTCTAATAACCTGCTAATGCTTATAATTTCAAAAATGACCATTTTTTTGGTCTTTATTAAAATGAAAAGGTTGATCGAAAAGTTTGGGGGATCTAAGAGTGTGGCAACCCAGTAGTCATGATTACTTCGAATTCTGACAATATGAGGGTCATGTTGCAGGTAGTGCAGCAAGAAGGCACTTATGTGTCTTGCGCATCTCGGAGCCCCAAAATTATTTTCCGGGCTAGATGCAGCTAAAAATTATTATTAATTTTAAATCTGGTGGAGCTTAGTATAGATGGCCTAATAGGATCAGTGCTGCACACTGCTACAAAGCCCAAATTATTTTCCAGTCAAGATACAGATAAACATGATTAGTAATTTTAAATCTGGTGGAGCTTATTATAGATGGCCTAATAGAATCAGTGCTGCACACTGCTACAAAGCCCAAATTATTTTCCAGCCAAGATACAGATAAACATGATTAGTAATTTGAAAGCTTAAAACGGTTGGTAGGGTGATTTTAACCAATCATCAAGCTTTTACTCTCCCCAGGATGACAAAGGGGTAGAAAAGTCGTTTCGGATCCATGATTTGTTCATCTTTATGAACGTGAGTCTGTCTACATTATCAGTGGAGAGCCGCGTGCGCTTATCTGTCAGCACACCACCAGCAGCGCTGAACACACGTTCAGACAGAACGCTGGCTGAGGGGCATGACAAGATCTCCAAGGCGTAAGTGGCTAGCTCTGGCCATTTATCCAGATTGGAAGCCCAAAAAGAGCAAGGGTCCAGTGACACAGTCATGGCTTCAATGTTTACTTGGAGATACTCCTGTACCATCGTCTCTAGGCGTTGACTATGTGTCAGACTTCTTGTCTCCTGTGGCCTTGCAAAGGATGGGCTAAAAAAGTGGTGAAATGATTCCGCAAAATTGATGTTACCAGCAGATACTGTGGTTCTGTTACGGTTTGAGTGCTGAACACTTGACGGTCCCACGGTTGGCAAGTTGGAACTGTGAGATTCACTACGTGCACCACTGGTGTTTTGTGGAAAAGCACATGTAAGATTCTGCAACAGTCTCTTCTGATACTCCTGCATGCGTGCATCCCTTTCTATGGCAGGAATAATTTCTGCAAATTTACTTTTGTACCGGGGATCTAACAGTGTGGCAACCCAGTAGTCAGGATTATTTCTAATTCTCACAATTCGAGGGTCATGTTGCAGGTAGTGCAGCAAGAAGGCACTCATGTGTGTTGCGCATCCAGGAGCA
Organism: Phyllobates terribilis; assembly: GCF_046119375.1. Taxonomy (NCBI): domain Eukaryota; kingdom Metazoa; phylum Chordata; class Amphibia; order Anura; family Dendrobatidae; genus Phyllobates; species Phyllobates terribilis. Next base: position 506,782,003 of record NW_027362762.1, read on the forward strand.
CCAAGTCCCTGTTGTGTTGGTGGCGAGGTAACAATCATGCTTCCTTCCTCTGTCCTCTCCCCCCAACCTCGCACAACAGAAATGTGATCAAGGTCTCCCTCATCTGATGAGTCTTCCATCAGTTCGTCCTCCACTTCTTCCTGGGCTCCTGCACCTTCCTCACTAGTTTGGCTGCTACCATGCGCCCTGGTAAAACCATCTCCCCCACCCTCACATGCCTGCCGTCTTGGTGCTGCCGACCGTCTGGACCTTGCAGATGTTAGCCCTTCCGCATACAACTCCTCCTCCTCTACTTCCTCCACCTCCTCTTGTACCACCACCTGACTCCGAATTCTGTTTAACATGTGCTCCAGCATGTAAATCACTGGAATAGTCATGCTGATAATGGCATCGTCAGCACTAAACATCTTCGTCGCCATTTCAAACCTGTGCAGAAGGGTGCATAGGTCCCTGATCTGAGACCACTCCTCCAGCGTGATTTGCCCCACCTCTGGATCTTGTTGGCCCAGGCTATACGTCAGAACGTATTGCACCAGGGCTTGTCGGTGCTGCCACAGTCGCTGCAACATGTGCAGAGTTGAATTCCACAGGGTAGGCACATCGCATTTTAGCCGGTGAAGTGGCAGGCCCAACGACTTCTGTAGAGATGTAAGTCGCTGAGCTGCGGGATGCGAACGGCGGAAGTGAGCACACAGCGACCGTGCCCTCTGCAGAAGACCATCTAGTCTGGGATAGTGGGCTAAAAATTGCTGGACAACCAGGTTCAACACGTGAGCCATACAAGGCACGTGTGTGACATTGCCCCGGCGAAGGGCCGCACCCAGGTTTGCAGCATTGTCGCACACGGCCTTCCCTGGTTTCAGGTTCAGTGGAGACAACCATTCATGAAATTTGTTCTCCAGAGCTGACCACAACTCCTCAGCTGTGTGACTCACATTTCCCAGACATTTCAAAGAAAAAACCGCCTGATGAAGTTGAGCCCTACTGCCAGCATAGTAAGGAGGTGTGCAGGATCCCTTCTGCGCAGTTAGAAAGCTTGTGGCATGACCAGACAGGCTTTGGGTGCAGGTGGAAGACCGAGAGGAGGTTGAGGAGGCAGAAGCAGTGGAGGAACTTTGACATAAAGAGGATTGACGCACAACTCGTGGGGACGGCAAGACTTGGACAGCAGCCCCTTGTCCTGCTGTCACCATAGTTACCCAGTGCCCAGTCAGCGACATGTAACGCCCCTGTCCATGCCTACTCGTCCAAGTGTCTGTGGTGAAATGCACCCTGTCACACACAGAGTTTCTCAAAGAAGCGGTGATGTTGTGTGCGACATGCTGGTGGAGCGCAGGCACACCTTTCTTTGAGAAGTAGTGCCGACTGGGCATCTGGTACTGGGGCACTGCGACGGACATAAGGTCTCGAAAATCCTCTGTGTCCACCAGGCGGAAAGGCAGCATTTCTGTAGCCAAGAGCTTGCAGATGGTGAAATTCAACCTCTTAGCTTTCTCATGGCTAGGAGGAAATGGTCTTTTACTTGTCCACATCTGAGGGACCGAGGGCTGGCTATTGTGCTTAGACGGGGTTGATAAGGGTGTCCCCGGCAAACTGCCGGTCTGTGAGGAAGATGCAGGCGGACATGTTAGGTTGCCTTGATCCAAAGGTGGTGCTATCGATGTCGGACAGCGCTCAACACCAGCTGGTGTTACCACCTCCAAAGAAAATGATGACCTGCCAATCACGCTGGCTGTTGCGGGTAAAGAGGTGGCAGGTCTGCGCCCCAAAACAGGTGTGACTGCTGTCCCCCCAGTCACAGAGGATGAAGAGGCCGCGGATGCACAAGATATGGAAGACGGTGGTTGGCCCGGCCGGCTAGGCCGCAATGTAGCACACTGAGCTTCCCACTGCAACTTATGCTTCATGTCCATGTGCCGGTTCATGCATGAAGTACTCAAACTATGTATTTTTTGGCCTCTACTTAGCTTTTGCTGACAAATGTTACAGATAACACGAGTTGGGTCATCTTTATCGATCTGAAAAAGTGCCCAGGCTATGCAAGGCTTAGCACCCATGCGACCTGAAGAGCCACCACGACTTGTGGTGAGAGGCAGAGTTGTGTTTGAGGATGCAGTTGTTGACGTGCTTCCAGTACTACGTCTCTGTCCAGGAAGGCGCAACCTGACCTCGTCGTCACTAGCATCTTCCTCCACCTCCTCTGCTGACCTCATCTCTTGGCTGACTGTGGGTTGACAGTAAGTGGGATCTCCAACCTCATGATCATCACCCTGTGCGTTATAACACCCGTCGTCCTCAGAGCCAACCTGTTTCTGCCCTGACAAAAAACTAAAGTTGTCGCTCCAATCAGGTATTTGAGTCTCATCATCGTCTTCCTCATTGTCTCCACCAACAGGAGCTACAGTTTGGGAATGAGGGTCTACATTATGGTCAGAACCTTCTGCGTCTGGTCCTGGATCCGACTCATAAAGATTCTGGGCATCAGTGCAGATCATTTCCTCGTCTGGATTCACAGAAGCGCTGGAGTCGACCTATGATTCCCAGGCTATAGTATGAGTAAACAGCTCTGCAGACTCAACCATCTGTTCTACCTCATACTCAGATGGGCAGCTGGAGATTTGGGAGCTGTGAGGAAGCAAGTGCGATTGGGGTGACACCTTTGAGGACTGGAGTATTTGTGATGTTGAAGTTGATGTGGAGGAGAGCCCACTTAAAGGAGCACTTGATATCCGTTGAAGCACCTGCTGTTTTTGTGCCTCATCTGGAATTTGTAGCGATTGGCATGGCCGTAAGAAAGGGATCTTATCACATTGTCCGCTAAAAGAAGTAGACATTTTAGTTTGGCTGGAAGATGGTCTTTCTTCTGCAGATGTTACTGTTGCTTTAACACCTACCCCACGGACACAACCTTTTTTCCCCTTCCCAAAACGCCTATTCCCCTTTCCACCAGCAGCAGGCCTTTTTCCACTCATTTTGGTGGTTAACTAATTCACAACTCTGGAGTTGTTTGCACAAAAAGACAATGGATGGGAATCGAGCAGAGCTGAGTGGCCAAACTGTGGTATTAGGCCAAAACTATTGGCTGGGTTAGATGCAGAAAAAAATTATATTCAATTTGCAACCTGATGGAGGTCAGTATAGATGGACTAATAGAACAAGTCCCACACACAGCTAGAAGCCCAAATATTTTTTCAGAGGTAGATGCAGAAAAAAATTGTATTCAGTTTGCAACCTGATGGAGGTCAGTATAGATGGACTAATAGAACAAGTCCTACACACAGCTAGAAGCCCAAATATTTTTTCAGAGGTAGATGCAGAAAAAAAATATATTCAGTTTGCAACCTGATGGAGGTCAGTATAGATGGACTAATAGAGAAAGTCCCACACACTGCTAGAAGGCCAAATATTTTTTCAGAGCTAGATGCAGACAAAATATTGTTTTTAATTTGCAACCTGATGGAGGTCAGTATAGATGGACTAATAGAGAAAGTCCCACACACTGCTAGAAGGCCAAATATTTTTTCAGAGCTAGATGCAGAAAAAAATTATATTCAGTTTGCAACCTGATGGAGGTCAGTATAGATGGACTAATAGAACAAGTCCCACACACAGCTAGAAGGCCAAATATTTTTTCAGAGCTAGATGCAGATAAAAATTATTTTTAATTTGCAACCTGATGGAGGTCAGTATAGATGGACTAATAGAGAAAGTCCCACATACTGCTAGAAGGCCAAATATTTTTTCAGAGCTAGATGCAGATCTAAATTATTTTTAATTTGCAACCTGACGGAGGTCAGTATAGATGGACTAATAGAGAAAGTCCCACACACTGCTAGAAGGCCAAATATTTTTTCAGAGCTAGATGCAGAAAAAAATTATATTCAGTTTGCAACCTGATGGAGGTCAGTATAGATGGACTAATAGAACAAGTCCCACACACAGCTAGAAGCCCAAATATTTTTTCAGAGGTAGATGCAGAAAAAAATTATATTCAGTTTGCAACCTGATGGAGGTCTGTATAGATGCATTAATAGAACAAGTCCCACTCACAGCTAGAAGCCCAATATTTTTTCACAGGTAGATGCAGAAAAAAAATATATTCAGTTTGCAACCTGATGGAGGTCAGTATAGATGGACTAATAGAGAAAGTCCCACACACTGCTAGAAGGCCAAATATTTTTTCAGAGCTAGATGCAGACAAAAAATTATTTATAATTTGCAACCTGATGGAGGTCAGTATAGATGGACTAATAGAGAATGTCCCACACACTGCTAGAAGGCCAAATATTTTTTCAGAGCTAGATGCAGATATAAATTATTTTTAATTTGCAACCTGATGGAGGTCAGTATAGATGGACTAATAGAGAAAGTCCCACACACTGCTAGAAGGCCAAATATTTTTTCAGAGTTAGATGCAGAAAAAAATTATATTCAGTTTGCAACCTGATGGAGGTCAGTATAGATGGACTAATAGAACAAGTCCCACACACAGCTAGAAGGCCAAATATTTTTTCAGAGGTAGATGCAGATAAAACTTATTTTTAATTTGCAGCCTGATGGAGGTCAGTATAGATGGACTAATAGAGAAAGTCCCACACACTGCTAGAAGGCCAAATATTTTTTCAGAGCTAGATGCAGTCAAAAAATTATTTTGAATTTGCAACCTGATGGAGGTCAGTATAGATGGACTAATAGAGAAAGTCCCACACACTGCTAGAAGGCCAAATATTTTGTTCAGAGCTAGATGCAGATAAAAATTATTTTTAATTTGCAACCTGATGGAGGTCAGTATAGATGGACTAATAGAGAAAGTCCCACACACTGCTAGAAGGCCAAATATTTTTTCAGAGCTAGATGCAGAAAAAAATTATATTCAGTTTGCAACCTGATGGAGGTCAGTATAGATGGACTAATAGAACAAGTCCCACACACAGCTAGAAGGCCAAATATTTTTTCAGAGGTAGATGCAGATAAAAATTATTTTTAATTTGCAGCCTGATGGAGGTCAGTATAGATGGACTAATAGAGAAAGTCCCACACACTGCTAGAAGGCCAAATATTTTTTCAGAGCTAGATGCAGTCAAAAAATTATTTTGAATTTGCAACCTGATGGAGGTCAGTATAGATGGACTAATAGAGAAAGTCCCACACACTGCTAGAAGGCCAAATATTTTGTTCAGAGCTAGATGCAGATAAAAATTATTTTTAATTTGCAACCTGATGGAGGTCAGTATAGATGGACTAATAGAGAAAGTCCCACACACTGCTAGAAGGCCAAATATTTTTTCAGAGCTAGATGCAGAAAAAAATTATATTCAGTTTGCAACCTGATGGAGGTCAGTATAGATGGACTAATAGAACAAGTCCCACACACAGCTAGAAGCCCAAATATTTTTTCAGAGGTAGATGCAGATAAAAATTATTTTTAATTTGCAACCTGATGGAGGTCAGTATAGATGGACTAATAGAGAAAGTCCCACACACTGCTAGAAGGCCAAATATTTTTTCAGAGCTAGATGCAGACAAAAAATTATTTTGAATTTGCAGCGTGATGGAGGTCAGTATAGATGGACTAATAGAACAAGTCCCACACTGCTAGAAGGCCAAATATTTTTTCAGAGCTAGATGCAGAAAAAAATTATATTCAGTTTGCAACCTGATGGAGGTCAGTATAGATGGACTAATAGAACAAGTCCCACACACTGCTAGAAGCCCAAATATTTTTTCAGAGCTAGATGCAGAAAAAAATTATATTCAATTTGCAACCTGATGGAGGTCAGTATAGATGGACTAATAGAATGATGCTATGCCCAAAAGATTTTACTTCACTAGGTGCAGTAAAAAAATTGGTATTCTATACACAGGTGGTATATCTTGCAACACAGATAGGCTACTCCACTGACTAACACACTCTGCAATAGGCCAAAAAGGATTAGCTTTGCTAGATTCAGCCAAATGCTGTGAAAAAAACTTGCACAGCACTGGCACAGACCTGCCTGGCAAAAACTGATAGGAACTGATGTAACCTAGTCCTGAAAAGGACTGCAATTACAATTAGTCTTTACTCCCACAATCTATCTATTTAAGAGCACAGACCTGCCTGATAAAAGTCATAGGAAATGCTGTAACCTAGTCCTTAAAAGGACTGCAATCACAACTATTCCCTACTCCCAAGCTATCTGTAGATTTGTGTGAAAATTGGCTTGAAATTAACAAGGTATAGCGCACACAGCAACAGCGGTGCCGTCTAACACGCAGCTGCAGCAGTGAGAAAATGGTGGCGACGGGGAAAATGGCTTGGTCTTATAGGGCAAGGACATGTGACATACACTGCCAATGACACATGCCCTTGCTTGTGTGAAAAAAAGCACTTTGCTCCGTGTGTGTGCTGCTGATAGGCTGACAGATTGCACCTCCCCACTTTAAATGCGGGAAAGAGAAAAAAAAATGGAGATCTTCATTATTCCTGCAGAGACCCATCCCCTGCCCCTCCCCCCACCCCGCTGTACACTCAAACTGCGTATTAACATTAATTTTCATCATTACTGAGAAAAAATCCAGTTATGATTTTGGTGCACAAACAGTTATCGAACATAACCTCGAACAGCCGAATTTTTCTTAAATCGTTCGTGTTCGCCGAACGGCTCGAACACCGCCCAAAACAGCTCGAATTTGAGATTGGCGATCAGTTCGAGTCGAACAACGCTCATCTCTAGTTCGTGGCGCCTCCAGACTGTGAGAGGGTTCTTCGCTGGGGTCATTCCTCTAAACTAGCTGGCCATGCCGGCCAAAAGAAGACCTTCCTACTCATTTCCCGGCATTACTGGTGGTCTACCCTGCGTAAGGATGTGGTAGACTTCGTCTCTGCCTGTTCATCTTGTGGCCGCAACAAAGTTCCCAGACACTTACCAGCTGGTCATCTCCTGCCGCTTCCCATACCTGTTGCCCCGTGGCAACACATCGCTATGGACTTCATTACCGATCTTCCTGTCTCTGCCGGGTGTACTGTCATTTGGGTGGACGCGGACCGCTTCTCTAAAATGGCCCACTTCATTCCCCTGCCTGGTCTTCCGTCTGCACCTGAGCTGGCTAAGGACTTTATTCGCCATATCTTCCGTCTCCATGGCCTACCCCTCCACATCGTGTCGGATCGAGGGGTTCAGTTTACCTCACGCTTCTGGAGAGCCACATGTAAACTGCTGGACGTCACCCTGGACTTCTCCTCCGCTTACCACCCTCAGTCCAATGGTCAAGTGGAGCGGATCAATCAGATCCTTACCAGCTATCTCCGGCACTTTGTTAATGCCCACCAGTCTAATTGGGTGGACCTCCTTCCTTTGGCCGAGTTCTCTTATAATAACCACGAGAGCGAATCCTCTTCCAAGTCCCCGTTCTTTATTGTCTATGGCCAGCACCCCCGGATTCCGTTTCCCGTCTCCGCCTCTGTGGACAACCCTGCCGCGCAGTCTCTTGTCAGCGAGTTTTCTACCATTTGGGAGAGTACTAGGTCTGCACTTCTTCAGTCCTCCAAGCGGATGAAGCGATATGCTGATAAGAGACATCTGGATCCGCCTCAATTCCGTCCGGGAGACAAGGTTTTGCTCTCTTCCAAACATGTAAGGCTCAAGATACCCTCCTACAATTTAGGTCCTCGCTTCATCGGTCCTTTCGAAATCCTCAGGCAAATTAATCCAGTGGCCTACAAATTAAAACTCCCGGCCACCTTACAGATTCCCAACTCCTTCCACGTATCTCTCCTCAAACCCGTTGTCTTTAACTCTTTTTCCAACAATCCAGGTACTCCTCCTGCTCCGGTTTCCGCTGAAGACGTCTTTGAGGTAGAGAGTATTCTGGCGACTAAGAGGGTAAGAGGAAAGACTTTTTTTTTGGTAGATTGGAAGCGGTTTGGTCCTGAGGAGAGAACATGGGAGCCCCGGGAGAACATCCATGCCCCTCTCATCCTTGCTAAATTTCTCTCTGGCCTAAAAAAGGGGGGGCTTAAAGGGGGGGGTACTGTAGCGTCGGCGTCCCTGCCCCCTGCTAGGCAGGGACGCCGTTCCCCTCACCTCTCCGCTCCGTGCCCGGCGGCTTCCTCCCGCTCTGCTGGCTGCGCGCGCTGCTTCCCGGCCTCTGTGCTTAGGGCGTGCGTGCGCGCTCCCCCTCTCTTAAAGGGGCCGCGCGCGCCATCCTAAGGAGTCCCCGGCCAATTGCCGGAGGACCTCTCCATATATAAGGCACCTCCTCCATACTGGAGGTGCCCGAGCAATGTTGTTGCAAAGCCTTCACTCTGCTTCAGCCCTCAAGTCCCGTTACCAGTTACCTGCCAGTCACCTGCCAGATTCCTGCCTGTTACTTGCCAGTCACCTGCCAGATTCCTGCTTGCAAGCCTGCCTGATATCCGCTTACCTGCTTGCAAGCCTGCGGTCCGACGGTCTGCCTTCCGACACCTGTCAGTCTGTCTATGGACCAGCCTGCCCGCTCACCTGGGAGCGCTCACCTGCTACCTGCCTGCTAGCCTACCTGGAGGCTCTGCCGTCACTTGCCGTGACCACCTGCCAGTCCAGAGACTCTTGCCCGCTCACCTGGGAGCGCTCACCTGCTACCTGCCTGCTAGCCTACCTGGAGGCTCTGCCATCACTTGCTGTGACCACCTGCCTGTCCAGAGACTCTTGCCCGCTCACCTGGGAGCGCTCACCTGCTACCTGCCTGCTAGCCTACCTGGAGGCTCTGCCGTCACTTGCCGTGACCACCTGGCCGTCCAGAGACTCTTGCCCGCTCACCTGGGAGCATCCACCTTCTACCTGTCTGCTAGTCTACCCAGAGACTGTCCCTGTCACTTGCCGTGACTACCTGCCCTTCTACCCAGAGACTGTCCTTGTCACTTGCCGTGACTACCTGCCCTTCTACCCAGAGACTGTCCCTGTCACTTGCTGTGACTACCTGCCCTTCTACCCAGAGACTGTCCCTGTCACTTGCCGTGACTACCTGCCCTTCTACCCAGAGACTGTCCCTGTCCTTGCCGTGACTACCTGCCCGTCTTCCCTGGGAGCCACCCACTTCCTTACAAGGACCGCCCCCTTGTATAGTTGCTCAGAGGTTCCGCCTCCCAGACCCGTTGCACAGTATCACTTGTTACTCCCTGTATGTGACTGTCCCTGCGAGTAAAGAAGTTTTTACGTGTTTAAGCAGGTCTGGTTATCTCCTTCTGAAAGCTAAAAGACTCAACATTCGGGACGGTGAGACAGAAGTATGGAGGTATGCTCCACGGAGATGTGGATGCTCTATTCTTTCTGTTCTAAATTGTCGGGTACCGATGCTGAATTGCCGGCCGGCTTTTTTAAAGAGACGGTGCATGAAAACACTATTATTTTTATTAATAAATCCTTTAACACTAAATCACAAGTACAGTAACCAACACTGTCACTGTACTTCTTATATATGTGACTGACATGTTTCTATCTATCTAATCTATGTGTGATGCTCTATTCTTTCTATTCTAAATTGTCGGGTACCGATGCTGAATTGCCGGCCGGCTTTTTTAAAGAGAGTGTCTTCTGAGCAGTTTGTCAGCTTTTGGACACCTTTGAAGGTGTTTTCTATGTGTTTTTATTTGCCTGCCATTGGTTTTAACGGTGTTCGACGGTGTTCGACAGTGTCTAAGGTGTTCGACGAACTGTTCCACGAACATCCCGGTGTTTGACGAACCGAACCCGAACACTACGGGGGTGGTTCAACACTACCAGGGATTCTCCGAGTCCCCTTTTTCTGTAGCGGGCCGGGTGAGAATTTAATCACTGAAACTGACATGCCACTCTCCACCGACTGCCACCCTGACCCACGTTACACCAACATGTAATAGGGTAAAAGCAAACACTAATCAACCTCTTATCAAATATGTTTTCATAATATATGGCCCTTGGTAGTTTTGTATGTTTGTTGTTTTTCATTATGTTGTGGTTACTTTTTGTTGGCTATATTGCCTATTATATAATATATTGTTTTTTGCTTTATTTCACTAACGTAATGTGTGTGAGTGTGTGTGTGATGTATTGGGGACTTCATGGTGTGTGTGATGAGAGACCAGTGTCAGACCTCTAGATTTATAGGCCACAGACTTGTGATGTTATTGATGCAGCATATTTAACCTAGCTGAACAGAATATAAACTTATACTTTAAAATCTGTCCTATTTATTGCTGCATTCTGAGTGTTCTGTATGTCTATGGAGAGTACTGAGTCACGGCATCAGCCAAGTTATTCAGGGGTTTGTGTTTTGATAGCTAGTGGGAGACAGGGCAGAGTATGAGAAAATGTTATTTAACCCCTTAATAACATCTGACGTACTAATACGCGTCTGTGCCCTGGGACTTAAGAGCCAGACCCGTATTAGTACGTCATCGCGATCGCGCGCGCACACAGGCTGTGCGGGCGCGATCGCCGCCGGGTGTCAGCTGATTGTCACAGCTGACACCCGGTACTATGTGCAGGGAGCGGTCACGCACCGCTCCCAGCACATTAACCCCCGTGATGCTGCGATCGAAGTCGATCAAAGTCGATCGCGGCATTGCGGGGGCAAGGGGAGGTGATCGGCCATACTCACCTCCTCTTCCGGCTTCCAGCGCAGTCTGCAAAGGCTTCCCGGGTGTTGCCATGACGACCCGATGTCATGACAACATCCGGGTCACCAGGGAGCAGGAAGATTGCTTGGACATGCGCAGTGCATCTCCAAGCAATCTTCACACTGTGCACTTCTGACAGCCTTCATGGCATAGGGATGGTGCTCCATTCCTGTGCCATGCAGGCGATCAGAAAAAAAAAAGTGAAAGTCCCAGAGTGGGACAAAGTAATAAAGTGTATAAACTGTGTGAAAGTGGAAAAAAAAAAAAAAAAAATGTGCAAAAATATTATAAAAAAATAAAAAAAATAATACACCAAAAATAAAAATATAATGTACCCATCAATAAATATTATTATAAAAAAAATAAAAAAAAAACAATAAAAGTACACATATTTGGTATCGCCGCGTCCGGAACAACCTGACCTATAAAACTGTCCCACTAGTTAACCCCTTCAGTGAACACGGTAAAAAAAAAAAAAAAAAAAAACAAGCAAAAAACAATGCTTTATCACCATACCGCCAAACAAAAAGTGGAATAACACGCGATCAAAAAGACGCATATAAATAAAAATGATACCGCTGAAAACGTCATCTCGTCCCGCAAAAAACAAGCTGCCATATAGCTCCATCAGCCGAAAAATAAAAAAGTTATAGCTCTCAGAATAAAGCGATACTAAAAAATATTTTTTTCTATAAAATAGCTTTTATTGTGTATAAGCGCCAAAACATAGAAAAATGATACAAATGTGGTACCGCTGTAAACGTACTGACCCGAAGAGTAAAGCTGCCTCATCAATTTTACCACACGCGGAACAGAATAAAAAAAAAAAAAAAAAAACAATTCCTGAATTGTTGGTTTTTGTTTATTCTGCCTCCCAAAACTCGGAATAGAAAGCGATCAAAAAATGTCACGTGCCTGAAAATGGCACCAATAACAACGTCAAGTCATCCCGCAAAAAACGAGCCGTCACATGACTGTCTGCCAAAATCTGGAAAAATTATAGCTCTCAAAATATGGCGATGCAAAAACTAGATTTTACAAAAAATGCGTCTTTTAGTGTGTGACAGCTGTCAGTCATAAAAACCCCATATGATTCTGGCATTGCTGTAATCACACCGACCCGAAGAATAAAGTCGTCTAATCACTTATACCGCACAAGGAACGGCGTCAAAAATAAACTCTTGAGTTAGGATTGGGCTAGGGTTAGGGCTGGGTTTGGGGCTAGGGTTGTGCTGGGGCTAGGGTTGTGCTGGGGCTAGGGTTGTGCTGGGGCTAGGGTTGTGCTGGGGCTAGGGTTGTGCTAGGGTTAGGGTTGTGCTAGGGTTAGGGCTGGGGTTGGGATTTTTTTCAAAAGTAAGAAAAAAAGATGACGATATGGCGACTAGTGTTGAGAGCAAGTGCTCGCTACTTGAGTTTGCATCGGGTGCTCTGGTATGCATTTAGTATCGTGGGTATTTGAGTGACATGCTCGAGTCTCTGCCCCATATGCTTCGCGGCCAAAAAACTTTATGGGGATTGCCTGCCATGCACGAGCGATCCCCGCATGTTTTTTTTTGGGTGTCTAATAACCGTGAAACATGCAGAGCAGGGACTCGAGCATGTCACTCGAGCACACGCTGTACATGGTGCATACCTGAGTACCCGATGCAAACTCAAGTAGCGAGCACTTGCGCTCAAGAATAATGAAAACTTATTCAATATGATGACCTAATGTAAACAAATAATGTGCCGTACCTCTGGGTTCAAAATGTTCACTATACACCTTAATAAAATCTTTGAGGGGTATAGTTTCCAAAATGGGGACACTTGTGGGGGAGCTCCACTGTTTAGGCACATCACGGGCTCTCCAAACGCGACATGGTGTCCGCTAACAAATTGAATGGAAAATCGGCTCAAATTGTTAGCGGACGCCATGTTGCGTTTGGAGAGCCCCTGTGTGCCCAAACATTGGAGCTCCCCCACAAGTGACCCCATTTTGGAAACTAGACCCCCCAAGGCACCTATCTAGATGCATAGTGAGCACTTAGAACCCCCAGGTGCTTCACAAATTGATTCGTAAAAATGAAAAAGTGAAAATAAAACACTTTTTCATTTTTATGAATCAATTTGTGAAGCACCTGGGGTTCCAAGTGCTCACTATGAATCTAGATAGGTGCCTTGGGGGGTCTAGTTTCCAAAATGGGGTCACTTGTGGGGGAGCTCCAATGTTTGGGCACACAGGGACTCTCTAAATGCAACATGGTATCCGCTAACAAATTGAATGGAAAATCGGCTCAAATTGTTAGCGGACACCACATTGCGTTTGGAGAGCCCCTCTGTGCCCAAACTTTGGAGCTCCCCCACAAGTGACCCCATTTTGGAAACTAGACCCCCCAAGGCACCTTTCTAGATGCATAGTGAGCACTTGGAACCCCCAGGTGCTTCACAAATAGATTCGTAAAAATGAAAAAGTGAAAAAAAAAACACTTTTTCATTTTTATGAATCAATTTGTGAAGCACCTGGGGTTCCAAGTGCTCACTATGAATCTAGATAGGTGCCTTGGGGGGTCTAGTTTCCAAAATGGGGTCACTTGTGGGGGAGCTCCAATGTTTGGGCACACAGGGACTCTCCAAATGCAACATGATATCCGCTAACAAATTGTCGGCTCAAATTGTTAGCGGATATCATGTTGCATTTGGAGAGTCCCTGTGTGCCCAAACATTGGAGCTCCTCCACAAGTGACCCCATTTTGGAAACTAGACCCCCCAAGGCACCTATCTAGATGCATAGTGAGCACTTGGAACCCCTAGGTGCTTCACAAATTAATTCGTAAAAATGAAAAAGTGTTTTTTTTTTCACTTTTTCATTATTACGAATCAATTTGTGAAGCACCTGGGGGTTCCAAGTGCTCACTATGCATCTAGAAAGCTGCCTTGGGGGGTCTAGTTTCCAAAATGGGGTCACTTGTGGGGGAGCTCCAAAGTTTGGGCACAGAGGCGCTCTCCAAACGCAATGTGGCGTCCGCTAACAATTTGAGCCGATTTTCCATTCAATTTGTTAGCGGATACCATGTTGCATTTAGAGAGTCCCTGTGTGCCCAAACATTGGAGCTCCCCCACAAGTGACCCCATTTTGGAAACTAGACCCCCCAAGGCACCTATCCAGATGCATAGTGAGCACTTGGAACCCTTAGGTGCTTCACAAATTGATTCGTAAAAATGAAAAAGTGTTTTTTTTTTCACTTTTTCATTATTACGAATCAATTTGTGAAGCACCTGGGGGTTCCAAGTGCTCACTATGCATCTAGAAAGGTGCCTTGGGGGGTCTAGTTTCCAAAATGGGGTCACTTGTGGGGGAGCTCCAAAGTTTGGGCACAGAGAAGCTCTCCAAACGCAATGTGGTGTCCGCTAACAATTTGAGCCGATTTTCCCTTCAATTTGTTAGCTGATACCATGTTGCATTTAGAGAGTCCCTGTGTGCCCAAACATTGGAGCTCTCCCACAAATGACCCCATTTTGGAAACTAGACCCCCCAAGGCACCTATCTAGATGCATAGTGAGCAGTTGGAACCCCCAGGTGCTTCACAAATTGATTCATAAAAATGAAAAAGTGTTTTTTTTTTCACTTTTTCATTGTTACGAATCAATTTGTGAAGCACCTGGGGGTTCCAAGTGCTCACTATGCATCTAGATAGGTGCCTTGGGGGGTCTAGTTTCCAAAATGGGGTCACTTGTGGGGAAGCTCCAATGTTTGGGCACACAGCAGCTCTCCAAACACAACATGGTGTCGCTAACAATTTGAGCCAATTTTGCGTTAAATTTGTTAGCGGACACCATGTTGCATTTAGAGAGCCGCTGTGTGCCCAAATATTGGAGCTCCCCCACAAGTGACCCCATTTTGGAAACTAGACCACCCAAGGCACCTATCTAGATGCATAGTGAGCACTTGGAACCCTCAGGTGCTTCACAAATTGATTCATACAAATGAAAAAGTGTTTTTTTTTTCACTTTTTCATTGTTACGAATCAATTTGTGAAGCACCTGGGGGTTCCAAGTGCTCACTATGCATCTAGATAGGTGCCTTGGGGGGTCTAGTTTCCAAAATGGGGTCACTTGTGGGGGAGCTCCAATGTTTGGGCACACAGGGACTCTCTAAATGCAACATGGTGTCCTCTAACAAATTTAACGGAAAATCGGCTCAAATTGTTAGCGACACCATGTTGCGTTTGGAGAGCCGCTGTGTGCCCAAACATTGGAGCTCCCCCACAAGTGACCCCATTTTGGAAACTAGACCCCCCAAGGCACCTATCTAGATGCATTGTGAGCACTTGGAACCCTCAGGTGCTTCACAAATTGATTCATAAAAATGAAAAAGTGTTTTTTTTTTTCACTTTTTCATTGTTACGAATCAATTTGTGAAGCACCTGGGGGTTCCAAGTGCTCACTATGCATCTAGAAAGGTGCCTTGGGGGGTCTAGTTTCCAAAATGGGGTCACTTGTGGGGGAGCTCCAAAGTTTGGGCACAGATGGGCTCTCCAAACACAACATGGCGTCCGCTAATTATTCAAGCAAATTTTACAATCAAAAAGTCAAATAGCGCTCCTTCCCTTCCGAGCCCTGCCGTGCGCCCAAACAGTATTTTTTCCCCAAATATTGGGTATCTTCGTGCCCAGGGGAAATTGCACAACAAATTTTGGGGTCCATTTTTTCTTGTTACCCCTGTGAAAATAAAAAAAATTGGGTCTAAATTAACATTTTTGTGAAAAAAGTTAAATGTTCATTTTTTTCTTCCACATTCAAAAAATTCCTGTGAAGCACCTGAAGGGTTAATAAAGTTCTTGAATGTGGTTTTGAGCACCTTGAGGGGTGCAGTTTTTAGAATGGTGTCACTTTTTGGTATTTTCTGTCATAAAGACCTCTCAAAGTGACTTCAAATGTGATGTGGTCCCTAAAAAAATGGTTTTGTAAATTTTTTTGGAAAAATGAGAAATCGCTGGTCAACTTTTAACCCTTATAGCTCCCTAACAAAAAAAAATTTTGGTTCCAAAATTGTGCTGATGTAAAGTAGACATGTGGGAAATGTTATTTATTAACTCTTTTGTGTGACATATCGCTCTGATTTCAGGGCTTAAAAATTCAAATTTTGAAAATTGCAAAATTTTCAAAATTTTCGCCAAATTTCCGTTTTTTTCAAAAATAAACGCAAGTGATATCGAAGAAATTTTTCCACAATCATGAAGTACAATATGTCACGAAAAAACAATCTCAGAATCAGGGGGATCCGTTGAAGCGTTCGAGAGTAATTACCTCATAAAGTGACAGTGGTCAGAATTGTAAAAATTGGCCCGGTCATTAACGTGCAAACCACCCGCGGGGCTTAAGGGGTTAAAGAAGACCTGTTACCAGGTGAAAGATGACCAGTTTTTGCTCATATTTTTATTCTTGCTACTTCCCTGAGTATTCAGTTTAATATATATTTATTTACTTTAAATCTGCCAACTAATTTCAGAGGTAGTATTTATGATCTTTTCTAAGACCACATAGCTTGCAGGATTCTCTGGGGTATGTCTTTAGGCTCCTCTGCATTATTACCCTGTGAGCTACACCGATTTGTAAAGACCATTTAAGTTACCCTTAAATATAAAAGTCCATATCTCTTAAGCTGCATGATGGATTAAAAAGAAAACTTAAAAAAAGAAGAAAAAAAAGATTTCTCAGGGGAGCAGCAAGAATAAAAATAAGAGAATAAAAATAACAATTTATGACTTTATGACAGATCTTCTTTAAGGCTGTGTGCCCACTATGCATTTTTTAAGCATTTCCGCAGCTGCAATTCCGCTGCAGAAACGCTTAAAAAACGCTTGGTAGAAGGTCTGCCATGTTCCCTAATGATAATCCGCATGTGCTATGCACATGCTGCGTAAATTTCCCCTGCGGATTATCATTGCGGAAAAATCCTCAGCACTACCAATTATTTTGCGGAATCACGGCGTTTTCGTCACCATTGACTTGCATTGGACCGCATGATATCCGCATCACTGCATGTGCACATGCGGATATTATGCGGTTCATTGCAAGGATGGTACCCGGGTTTGGAGAAGAGGAGACTCTACTCCAGACCCAGGTACCATAGTACCTGTAAAAAAAAAAAGAATAAAATAAAAAAAAAACATTATACTCACCTTCTTATGGCCCCAGGTGTCCTTATCCGATCCGTCCTGGCTTGCCGGCAGCTCGCAATGGTCGAAAAGGACCTGCCATGACGTCATTTAGTCATGTGATGGGTCACGTGACCGCTGACGTCGTCGGTCGTGTGACAGGTCACATGACTAAATGACATCATGGCAGGTCCTTTTAGACCACCGCGAGCTACCGGCAAGCCAGGACGGATCGGATAAGGACACCGGGGGCCATCAGAAGGTAAGTATAATATTTATTTTTTATTTTTTGCCATTCTTTTACGGTCACACTATATAAATCCATGCCATTTGCATGGATTTATATAGTGTGACCAAGTTGTCAAGCACTTTCAAATTGATGCTAAAATCGCTTGGAAAGCGCTTGACAACACGCATGGGGAAATGCATGTGAAAAACGCTTCACTTCTGCTTGTCCCTGGCAGGAAAAACGCATGTAAAATCTGCATGCGATTTTTCTGCCAGGGAGATGCAGAAACGCTCAGGAAAAATCCGGAGCATTTCTGCATCGTGGACACATAGCCAAAAGTCTGGCTTCAAGACACTCTGAGTTGTATAAGTTGGGTGGGGTAAATTGTAGTGAGAATGTAGAGTAAAAAGGAGTTACAAATAGTGTTGAGCCACCCCCGTAATGTTCGGGTTCGGTTCGATTCGTCGAACACCGGGATGTTCGAGGAACTGTTCGTCGAACACCTTAGAACACCGTCGAACACCGTTAAAACCAATGGCAGGCAAACAAAAACACATAGAAACACATAGAAAACACCTTCAAAGGTGTCCAAAAGCTGACAAACTGCTCAGAAGACGCCCTCTTTAAAAAAGCCGGCCGGCAATTCAGCAGCGGCATACAACGTTATCCGACAATTTAGAACAGAAAGAGTAGAGCATCACACATAGATTAGATAGATAGAAACATGTCAGTCACATATATAATAAGTACAGTGACAGTGTTGCTTACTGTACTTGTCATTTAGTGTAAAGGATTTATTTAAAAAAATAATAGTGTTTTCGTGCACCGTCTCTTTAAAAAAGCCGGCCGGCAATTCAGCATCTGTACCCGACAATTTATAACAGAAAGAATAGAGCATCACACATAGATAGATATAAACATGCCAATCACATATATAATATGTACAGTGATAGTGTTGGTTACTGTACTTGTCATTTAGTGTAAAGGATTTATTTAAAAAAATAATAGTGTTTTCATGCACCGTCTCTTTAAAAAAGCCGGCCGGCAATTCAGCAGCGGTACCCGACAATTTATAACAGAAAGAATAGAGCATCACACATAGATAGATATAAACATGCCAATCACATATATAATAAGTACAGTGATAGTGTTGGTTACTGTACTTGTCATTTAGTGTAAAGGATTTATTTAAAAAAATAATAGTGTTTTCATGCACTGTCTCTTTAAAAAAGCCGGCCGGCAATTCAGCAGCGGTACCCGACAATTTAGAACAGAAAGATAGAGCATCACACATAGATTATATAGATAGAAACATGTCAGTCACATACAGTCATATGAAAAAGTTTGGGCACCCCTATTAATCTTAAGCTTAATGTTTTATAAAAATTGGTGTTTTTGCAACAGCTATTTCAGTTTGATATATGTAATAACTGTTGGACACAGTAATGTTTCTGCCTTGAAATTAGGTTTATTGTACTAACAGAAAATGTGCAATCTGCATTCAAACTAAATTTGACAGGTGCATAAGTATGGGCACCTCACCAGAAAAGTGACATTAATATTTAGTAGATCCTCCTTTTGCAAAAATAACAGCCTCTAGTCGCTTCCTGTAGCTTTTAATGAGTTCCTGGATCCTGGATGAAGGTATTTTTGACCATTCCTCTTTACAAAACAATTCCAGTTCAGTTAAGTTTGATGGTCGCCGAGCATGGACAGCCCTCTTCAAATGATCCCACAGATGTTCAATGATATTCAGGTCTGGGGACTGGGATGGCCATTCCAGAACATTGTAATTGTTCCTCTGCATGAATGCCTGAGTAGATTTGGAGCAGTGTTTTGGATCATTGTCTTGCTGAAAGATCCATCCCATGCGTAACTTCAACTTTATCACTGATTCTTGAACATTGTTGTCAAGAATCTGCTGATACTGAGTGGAATCCATGCGTCCCTCAACTTTAACAAGATTCCCAGTGCTGGCATTGGCCACACAGCCCCAAAGCATGATGGAACCTCCACCAAATTTTACTGTGGGTAGCAAGTGTTTTTCTTGGAATGCTCTGTTTTTTTGCCACCATGCATAACGCCTTTTTGTGTGACCAAACAACTCAATCTTGGTTTCATCAGTCCACAGGACCTTCTTCCAAAAAGAAATTGGCTTCTCCAAATGTGCTTTTGCATACCTCAGCCGACTCGGTTTGTGGTGTCCTTGCAGAAACGGCTTCTTTCGCATCACTCTCCCATACAGCTTCTCCTTGTGCAAAGTGCGTTGTATAGTTGACCGATGCACAGTGACACCATCTGCAGCAAGTTGATGCTGCAGCTCTCTGGAGGTGGTCTGAGGATTGTCCTTGATTGATCTCACCATTCTTCTTCTCTGCCTTTCTGATGTTTTTCTTGGCCTGCCACTTCTGGCCTTAACAAGAACAGTCCCTGTGTTCTTCCATATCCTTACTATGTTCCTCACAGTGGAAACTGACAGGTTAAATCTCTGAGACAGCTTTATGTATCCTTCCCCTGAACAACTATGTTGAATAATTTTTGTTTTCAGATCATTTGACAGTTGTTTTGAGGAGCCCCTGATGCCACTCTTCAGAGGAGATTCAAACAGGAGAACAACTTGCAAGTGGCCACTTTAAGTAGCTTTTCTCATGATTGCATACACCTGGCTATGAAGTTCAAATCTCAATGAGGTTACTAAACCAAAAAAAGTGCTTTAGTAAGTCAGTAAAAAGTAGGTAGGAGTATTTAAAACAAGAAAATGATAAGGGTGCCCATACTTATGCACCTGTCAAATTTTGTTTGAATGCAGATTGCACATTTTCTGTTAGTACAATAAACCTCATTTCAAGGCAGAAACATTACTGTGTCCAACAGTTATTACATATATCAAACTGAAATAGCTGTTGCAAAAACACCAATTTTTATAAAACATTAAGCTTAAGATTAATAGGGGTGCCCAAACTTTTTCATATGACTGTATATATGAAGTACAGTGATAGTGTTGATTACTGTACTTGTCATTTAGTGTTAAAATAAAGGATTTATTAAAAAAAAAATTGCCGTGGGGGTCCCCGTAATTTTATGCTCTAGCGGAGGTTAAGCAGACGGCTGGGGCAGATGTTTGAAGCCTGGGAAGGGGGTAATACCCACGGAGCTTCCCAGGCTACTAATATGAGCCCCCAGCTGAATACCTAGCCTTTACTAGCTATTAAAATGGGGGACCCCCCCAAAAAAATGACGTGGGGTCCCCCCTATTTTAATAGCTAGCAAAGGCTAGGCAGACAGCTGGGGGCTGATATTAATAGCCCAGGAAGGGTGCCATGAATATTGGCCCCCTCCCAGGCTAGAAACACCAGCCGTCAGCCGCCCCAGAAATGGCGCATCCATAGGATGCGCCAATTCTGGCACTTAGCCTCGCTCTTCCCACTGCCCTGTAGTGGTGGCAGTGGGGTAATAGGGCTGGGGTTGATGTCAGCTTATAATGCCAGCTGACATCAAGCCCAGGTTAGTAATGGAGAGGCGTCTATAAGACACCCCCATTACTAACCCCATAGTCAAAGTTAAAAGAAAACACAAACACCCAGAATAAACTCCTTTAATTGAAATAAAGACACAATTCTTTATTGTTCTAAATTAAACTATACTTACCATCACGCCCATTCCAGCTGAAGCCAACGATCTCCTGCAATAAAAGTAAAATAATAAAGCAACATCATCCTTACCTTTCCATGGATCCCATGACAGCTTCAGCTCTGCTACATCGAGATGACAGGCTGGACCGCAGCAGAACGCTGCCATCCAGCCTGTCATCCCGCGGACACTGAGAAGCGCAGGCATGCTTGCGCTCCTCAGTGTCTCGCTGTGACGGCATCCAGATGAGCCGAGGTCATGTCCAATGAACTCAGCTCACCTCATGCACGTCACTGACAGCGTGGGAAAATTCTCACGCTGAAGCGCTGAGTGCAGGAGAATTTTCCCTCGCTGTCAGTGACGTGCATGAGGCTGATATTTAAATTTGGCGCACAAATCGGTGATTGGTCGCGGGCAGCGTCCGCGACCAATCAGCACGGTAGTGTTTAACTTTGGCGGCAAGATCAGTGATTGGTCGCGCGCCAAGACCGCGACCAATCACCGATTTGGGCGCCACATTTAAATAGCGGCCGCGACCAATAAGCACAGAGTTGTTTAAATTTGGCGCACAAATCTGTGATTGGTCGCGGGCAGCGTCCGCGACCAATCAGCACAGTAGTGTTTAACTTTGGCGGCAAGATCAGTGATTGGTCGCGGTCAAGACGGCGACCAATCACCGATTTGTGCGGCACATTTAAATAGCGGCCGCGACCAATTGGATGTCAGCGCCGCTCCCCGGTCCTCCCTTCACACCCTAGCCGCATGGATGTCAGCGGCGCTGCCTGTGCGGATACTTCCGCTGCGAGAACCCGGGACATGAGCGGGCGCTCGCAGCAGAAGTATCCCGACCCGCAGTGCCGCTCCCCGGTCCTCCCTTCACACCCTAGCCGCTGATGTCCCCACAGTATCCGCATGGTGTTACAAAGGTCCGGACATTTGTGTTAAAAATCGCTGATTGGTCGCTGCCCGCGACCAATCACCGATTTGGGCGCCAAATTTAAATATCAGCCGCGACCAATCACCGATTTGGGCGCCAAATTTAAATATCCTCCGCGACCAATCACCCATCTTGGCTCCACATTTAAACACCGCTGTACTGATTGGTCGCGGACGCTATTTAAATGTGGCGCCAAAATCGGTGATTGGTCGCGCCCAGCGTCGGCGACCAATCAGCACAGCGGTGATTAAATGTGGAGCCAAGATTGGTGATTGGTTGTGGCCGATATTTAAATTTGGCGCCCAAATCGGTGATTGGTCGCGGGCAGCGCCAGCGACAAATCAGCGATTTTTAACACAAATGTCCGGATCTTTGTAACACCATGCGGATACTGTGGGGACATCAGAGCTAGGGTGTCAAGGGAGGACCGGGGAGCGGCGCTGCGGGTCGGGATACTTCTGCTGCGAGCAGTCGCTCATCTCCCGGCTTCTCGCAACGGAAGTATCCGCACAGGAAGCGGCGCTCCCCGGTCCTCACCAATACGATTAGCTGATTGGTCGCGCTCTCCGCACGCCACCAATCAGTGATCTTGGCGCTAAAGTTAAACACCGCTCTGCTGATTGGTCGCGGACGCTGCCCGCGACGAATCACCGATTTGGGCACCACATTTAAATAGCGGCCGCGACCAATCAGCGAGCTTGGCGCCAAATTTAAACAACGCTCTGCTGATTGGTCGCGGACGCCAGACGCGTCCAATCAGTGAGATTGGCGCCAAATTTAAACAACGCTCTGCTGATTGGTCGCGGACTCCAGCCGCGACCAATCAGCGAGATTGGTGCCAAATTTAAACCCCGCTCTGCTAATTGGTCGCGGATGCCGGCCGTGACTGATCAGCATTATTGGCGCCAAATTTAAACACCGCTCTGCAGATTGATCGCGGTCGCCGTCCGCGACCAATCAGTAGTATTGGCGCCAAATTTAAACCCTGCTCGGCTGATTGATCACAGTTGCCTTCCGCGACCAATCAGCGATTTTGACGCCAAATTTAAACACCGCTCTGCTGAATGGTCGAGGTCGTGACCAATCACCATTATTGGCGCCAAATTTAAACACCGCTTTGCTGATTGGTCGCGACCACAACCTATCAGCATTATTGGCGCAAAATTTAAACCCCGCTCTGCTGATTAGTCGCGACCGCCGGCAGTGACCAGTGATATAGTCGCCAAATTTCAACCGCTTTGCTGATTGGTCGCGGTTGCTGGCCGCGACCAGTCAGCGATTTTGGCGCCAAATTTAAACACTGCTCTGCTGATTGCGCCGGGTCTGCCGCATACATATTCTAGAATACCCGATGCGTTAGAATCGGGCCACCATCTAGTTTCATGAAATAATTTTAAAAAAAATTGACGTGGGGCTTCGCACTATATTTGTGTCCAGCCAGGTACAGCAGGCAGGAACGGGCTGCCCCCAACCACCAGCTGCCTATTTGTACCTGGCCGGACACAACAATATAGGGAAGCCCTTTTTTCCTTAATTATTTCATGAATTTCATGAAATAATTTAAAAAAAAAATACGTGGGGCTTCGCCCTATTTTTGTGTCCAGCCAGGTACAACTAGGCAGCTGGGGGCTGGAATCCGCAGCGCAGGGAGGCCCAAGCTTTCTGGGCCCCACCCGCTGCAAATTGCAGTCCGCAGCCACCCCGGAAAATGGCGCGTTCATAGAAGCGCCATCTTCTGACGCTGTACCCAACTCATCCAGGGCCCTGCTGCGGTGGCTCACTGGGTAATAAAGGGGTTAGGGCCAGCTTGGCATTATCAGCTGGCCCTAAGCCCGAAATTCATGGGGTCACGCCAATATTAGACATGACCACTATGAATTTCTAGTAAAGTATTTAAAAAAAACACAACACCCAGAAAAAAGTCCTTTAATTGAAATAAACACACAATTCTTTATTGTTCTAAATTAAACCATACTTACCATCACGCCCATTCCAGCTGAAGCCAACGATCTCCTGCAATAAAAGTAAAATAATAAAGCAACCTCATCCTTACCTTTCCATGGTTCCCACGACAGCTTCAGCTCTGCTACATCGAGATGACAGGCTGGACCGCAGCAGAACGCTGCCATCCAGCCTGTCATCCCGCAGACACTGAGAAGCGCAGGCATGCTTGCGCTCCTCAGTGTCTGGCTGTGACGGCATCCAGATGAGCCGAGGTCATGTCCAATGAACTCAGCCCACCTCATGTACGTCACTGACAGCGTGGAAGAATTCTCCTGTACTCAGCGCTTCAGCGTGAGAATTCTCCCACGCTGTCAGTGACGTACATGAGGTCAGCTGAGTTCAATGGACATGAATGAGCTCACCTCATGCACGTCACTGACAGCGTGGGAAAATTCTCCTGCACTCAGCGCTTCAGCGTGAGAATTTTCCCACGCTGTCAGTGACGTGCATGAGGTGAGCTCATTCATGTCCAATGAACTCGGCTCACCTCATGCACGTCACTGACAGCGTGGGAAAATTCTCACGCTGAAGCGCTAAGTGCAGGAGAATTCTCCCACGCTGTCAGTGACGTGCATGAGGTGAGCCGAGTTCATTGTCGGCTCATCTGGATGCCGTCACAGCGAGACACTGAGGAGCGCAAACATGCCTGCGCTTCTCAGTGTCCGCGGGATGACAGGCTGGATGGCAGCGTTCTGCTGCGGTCCAGCCTGTCATCTCGATGTAGCAGAGCTGAAGCTGTCGTGGGAACCATGGAAAGGTAAGGATGAGGTTGCTTTATTATTTTACTTTTATTGCAGGAGATCGTTGGCTTCAGCTGGAATGGGCGTGATGGTAAGTATGGTTTAAATTAGAACAATAAAGGATTGTGTCTTTATTTCAATTAAAGGAGTTTATTCTGGGTGTTTGTGTTTTCTTTTAACTTTGACTATGGGGTTAGTAATGGGGGTGTCTTATAGACACCTCTCCATTACTAACCTGGGCTTGATGTCAGCTGGCATTATAAGCTGACATCAACCCCAGCCCTATTACCCCACTGCCACCGCTACAGGGCAGTGGGAAGAGCGAGGCTAAGTGCCAGAATTGGCGCATCCTATGGATGCGCCATTTCTGGGGCGGCTGACGGCTGGTGTTTCTAGCCTGGGAGGGGGCCAATATTCATGGAACCCTTCCTGGGCTATTAATATCAGCCCCCAGCTGTCTGCCTAGCCTTTGCTAGCTATTAAAATAGGGGGGACCCCACGTCATTTTTTTGGGGGGGTCCCCCATTTTAATAGCTAGTAAAGGCTAGGTATTCCGCTGGGGGCTGATATTAGTAGCCTGGGAATCTCCGTGGGTATTACCCCCTTCCCAGGCTTCAAACATCTGCCCCAGCCGTCTGCTTAACCTCCGCTAGAGCCTAAAATTACGGGGAACCCCACGCCAATTTTTTTTAAAATAAATCCTTTATTTTAACACTAAATGACAAGTACAGTAATCAACACTATCACTGTACTTCTTATATATGTGACTGACATGTTTCTATCTATCTAATTTATGTGTGATGCTCTATTCCTTCTATTCTAAATTGTCGGGTACAGATGCTGAAATGCCGGCCGGCTTTTTTAAAGAGAGCGTGCATGAAAACACTATTATTTTTTTTAATAAATCCTTTACACTAAATGACAAGTACAGTAAGCAACACTGTCACTGTACTTCATATATATGTGGCTGACATGTTTCTATCTATCTAATCTATGTGTGAAGCTCTATTCTTTCGGTTCTAAATTGTCGGGTACCGGTGTATGCCGCTGCTGAATTGCCGGCTTTTCATGTTTCACTGTTGGCACTGTTCCCATCGATTTGGGCAATCACTGTAATGCCACAACCACCATGGCTGTGGAATTACAGTGAGTGGCAGACAATCACTGCATGATTGGTGCTCTAAATAGCGCCAGACATGCAGGACACGCTTTTGGTGCACGAACAGTTATCGAACATAACCTTGAACAGCCGAATTTTTTGCAAATCGTTCGGGTTCGTCGAACAACTCGAACACCGCCCAAAACAGCTCGAATTTGAGATTGGCGAACAGTTCTAGTCGAACACCGCTCATCTCTAGTTACAAATAGAGATGAGCGGTGGTCGACTCGAACTGTTCGCCAATCTCAAATTCGAGCTGTTTTGGGCGGTGTTCGAGCCGTTCGGCGAACACGAACAATTTGAAAAAAATTTGGCTGTTTGAGGTTATGTTCGATAACTGTTCGTGCACCAAAATCATAACTGGATTTTTTCTCAGTAATGCTGATAATTAAAGTTAATACGCAGTTTGAGTGTACAGCGGGGCGGGGGGAGGGGCAGGGGATGGATCTGTGCAGAAATAATGAAGATCTCCATTTTTTTTCTCTTTCCCGCATTTACAGTGGGGAGGTGCAATCTGTCAGCCTATCAGCAGCGCACACACGGAGCGAACTGCTTTTTTTCGCACAAGCAAGGGCATGTGTCATTGGCAGTGTATGTCACATGTTCTTGCCCTATAAGACCCAGCCATTTTCCCCGTCTCCACCATTTTCTCACTGCTACAGCTGCGTGTTATACGGCACCGCTGTTGCTGTGTGCGCTATACTTTGTTAATTTCAAGCCAATTTTCGCACAAATCTACAGATAGCTTGGGAGTAGGGAATAGTTGTGATTGCAGTCCTTTTAAGGACTAGGTTACATAATTTCCTACGACTTTTATCAGGCAGGTCTGTGCTCTTAAATAGATAGGTTGGGAGTAAAGACTAATTGTAATTGCAGTCCTTTTCAGGGCTAGGTTACATAAGTTCCTATCACTTTTATCAGGCAGGTCTGTGCTCTTAAATAGATAGGTTGGGAGTAAAGACTAATTGTAATTGCAGTCCTTTTCAGGGCTAGGTTACATAAGTTCCTATCACTTTTATCAGGCAGGTCTGTGCTCTTAAATAGATAGGTTGGGAGTAAAGACTAATTGTAATTGCAGTCCTTTTGAGGGCTAGGTTACATCAGTTCCTATCACTTTTTGCCAGGCAGGTCTGTACCAGTGCTGTGCAAGTTTTTTTCACAGCATTTGGCTAAATCTAGCAAAGCAAATCCTTTTTATCCTCTTGCAGTGTGTGTTAGTCAGTGGAGAAGCCTATCTGCGTTGCAAGCTACACCACCTGTGTATAGAATACAAATTTTTTTACTGCACCTAGTGAAGTAAAACCTTTTGGGCATAGCATCATTAGTCCATCTATACTAACCTCCACCAGGTTGCAAAATCAATATAATTTTTTTCTGCATCTAGCTCTGAAAAAATATTTCGGCTTGTAGCAGTGTGTGGGACTTGTTCTATTAGTCCATCTATAGTAACCTCCACCAGGTTGCAAATTCAATATAATTGTTATCTGCATCTAGCTCTGAAAAAATATTTTGGCTTGTAGCAGTGTGTGGGACTTGTTCTATTAGTCCATCTATGCTAACCTCCACCAGGTTGCAAATTCAATATAATTTTTATCTGCATCTAGCTCTGAAAAAATATTTTGGCTTGTAGCAGTGTGTGGGACTTGTTCTATTAGTCCATCTATACTAACCTCCACCAGGTTGCAAATTCAATATAATTTTTTTCTGCATCTAGCTCTGAAAAAATATTTCGGCTTGTAGCAGTGTGTGGGACTTGTTCTATTAGTCCATCTATACTAACCTCCACCAGGTTGCAAGTTCAATATAATTTTTATCTGCATCTAACCCAGCCAATACTTTTGGGCTAATACAATAGTTTGGCTACTCAGCTCTGCTCGGTTCCCATCCATTGTTTTTTTGTGCAAACAACTCCAGAGTTGTGAATTAGTTAACCACCAAAATGAGTGGAAAAAGGCCTGCTGCTGGTGGGAAGAGGAATCGGAGTGTTGGGAAGGGAAAAAAAGGTTGTGTCCGTGGGGTAGGTGTTAAAGCAACAGTAACATCTGCAGATGAAAGACCATCTTCCAGCCAAACTAAGATGTCTACTTATTTTAGCGGACAATGTGATAAGATCTCTTTCTTACGGCCACGCCAATCGCTACAAATTCCAGATGAGGCACAAAAACAGCAGGTGCTTCAATGGATATCAAGTGCTCCTTTAAGTGGGCTCTCCTCCACCTCAACTTCAACATCACAAATACTCCAGTCCTCAGAGGTGTCACGCCAATCGCACTTGCTTCCTCACAGCTCCCAAGTCTCCAGCTGCCCGTCTGAGTATGGGGTAGAACAGATGGTTGAGTCTGCAGAGCTGTTTACTCATACTATAGACTGGAAATCACAGGTCGGCTCCAGAGCTTCTGTGAATCCAGACGAGGAAATGATCTGCACTGATGCCCAGAATCTTTATGAGTCGGATCCAGGACCAGACGCAGAAGGTTCTGACCATAATGTAGACCCTCGTTCCCAAACTGTAACTCCTGTTGGTGGAGACAATGAGGAAGACGATGATGAGACTCAAATACCTGATTGGAGCGACAACTTTAGTTTTTTGTCAGGGCAGGAAGAGGTTGGCTCTGAGGATGACGGGTGTGATAACACACAGGGTGATGATGACGAGGTTGGAGATCCCACTTACTGTCAACCCACAGTCAGCCAAGAGATGAGGTCAGCAGAGGAGGTGGAGGAGGATGCTAGTGCCGACGAGGTCAGGTTGCGCCTTCCTGGACAGAGACATAGTACTGGAAGCACCTCAACAACTGCATCCTCAACCACAAATCTGCCTCTGACCACAAGTCATGGTGGCTCTTCAGGTCGCATGGGTGCTAAGCCTTGCATAGCCTGGGCATTTTTTCAGATCGATAAAGATGACCCAACTCGTGTTATCTGTAAAATTTGTCAGCAAAAGCTAAGTAGAGGCCAAAAAATACATAGTTTGAGTACTTCATGCATGAACCGGCACATGGACATGAAGCATAAGTTGCAGTGGGAAGCTCACTGTGCTACAATGCGGCCTAGCCGGCCGGGCCAACCACCGTCTGCCACATCTTGTGCATCCGCGGCCTCTTCATCCTCTGTGACTGGGGGAACAGCAGTCACACCTGTTTTGGGATGCAGACCTGCCACCTCTCTACCCGCAACAGCCAGCGTGATTGGCAGGTCATCATTTTCTTCGGAGGTGGAAACACCAGCTGGTGTTCAGCGCTGTCCGACATCGATAGCACCACCTTTGGATCAAGGCAACCTAACATGTCCGCCTGCATCTTCCTCACAGACCGGCAGTTTGCCGGGGACACCCTTCTCAAACATGTCTAAGCACAACAGCCAGCCCTCGGTCCCTCAGATGTGGACAAGTAAAAGACCATTTCCTCCTAGCCATGAGAAAGCTAAGAGGTTGAATTTCACCATCTGCAAGCTCTTCGCTACAGAAATGCTGCCTTTCCGCCTGGTGGACACAGAGTATTTTCGAGACCTTATGTCCGTCGCAGTGCCCCGGTACCAGATGCCCAGTCGGCACTACTTCTCAAAGAAAGGTGTGCCAGCGCTCCACCAGCATGTCGCACACAACATCACCGCTTCTTTGAGAAACTGTGTGTGACAGGGTGCATTTCACCACAGACACTTGGACGAGTAGGCATGGACAGGGGCGTTACATGTCGCTGACTGGGCACTGGGTAACTATGGTGACAGCAGGACAAGGGGCTGCTGTCCAAGTCTTGCCGTCCCCACGAGTTGTGCGTCAATCCTCTTTATCTCAAAGTTCCTCCACTGCTTCTGCCTCCTCAACCTCCTCTCGGTCCTCCACCTGCACCCAAAGCCTGTCTGATCATACCACAAGCTTTCTAACTGCGCAGAATGGATCCTGCACACCTCCTTTCTATGCTGGCAGCAGGGCTCATCGTCATCAGGCCGTTTTTACTTTGAAATGTCTGGGAAATGTGAGTCACACAGTTGAGGAGTTGTGGTCAGCTCTGGAGAACCAGTTTCATGAATGATTGTCTCCACTGGACCTGAAACCACGGAAGGCCGTGTGCGACAATGCTGCAAACCTCGGTGTGGCCCTTCGCCGGGGCAATGTCACACACGTGCCTTGTATGGCTCAAGTGTTGAACCTGGTTGTCCAGCAATTTTTAGCCCACTATCCCGGACTAGATGGCCTTCTGCAGAGGGCACGGTCGCTGTGTGCTCACTTCCGCCGTTCGCATCCCGCAGCTCAGCGACTTACATCTCTACAGAAGTCGTTGGGCCTGCACTTCACCGGCTAAAATGCGATGTGCCTACCCGGTGGAATTCAACTCTGCACATGTTGCAGCGACAGTGGCAGCACCGACAATCCCTGGTGCAATACGTTGTGATGTATAGCCTGGGCCAACGAGATCAAGAGGTGGGGCAAATCACGCTGGAGGAGTGATCTCAGATCAGGGACCTATGCACCCTTCTGCACAGTTTTGAAATGGCGACGAAGATGTTTAGTGCTGACGATGCCATTATCAGCATGACTATTCCGGTGATTTACATGCTGGTGCACATGTTAAACAGAATTCGGTGTCAGGTGGTGGCACAAGAGGAGGTGGAGGAAGTAGAGGAGGAGGAGTTGTATGCGGAAGGGCTAACATCTGCAAGGTCCAGACGGTCGGCACCACCAAGGTGGCAGGCATGTGAGGGTGGGGGAGATGGTTTTACCAGGGCACATGGTAGCAGCCATACTAGTGAGGAAGGTGCAGGAGCCCAGGAAGAAGTGGAGGACGAACTGATGGAAGATTCATCAGATGAGGGAGACCTTGATCACATTTCTGTTGTGCGAGGTTGGGGGGAGAGGGCAGAGGAAGGAAGCATGATTGTTACCTCGCCACCAACACAACTGGGACTTGGTGCTCCTGGATGCGCAAGACACATGAGTGCCTTCTTTCTGCACTACCTGCAACATGACCCTTGAATTGTGAGAATTAGAAATAATCCTGACTACTGGGTTGCCACACTGTTAGATCCCCGGTACAAAAGTAAATTTGCAGAAATTATTCCTGCCATAGAAAGAGATGCACGCATGCAGGAGTATCAGCAGAGACTGTTGCAGAATCTTACATGTGCTTTTCCCCAAAACACTAGTGGTGCACGTAGTGAACCTCACAGTTCCAACTTGCCAACCGTGGGACCGTCGAGTGTTCAGCACTCAAAACATATCAGAAACACAGTATTTGCTGGTAACATCAATTTTGCGGAATCATTTTACTACTTTTTTAGCCCATCCTTTGCAAGGCCACAGGAGACAAGAAGTCTGACACATAGTCAACGCCTAGAGACGATGGTACAGGAGTATCTCAAAGTAAACATTGAAGCCATGACTGTGTCACTGGACCCTTGCTCTTTTTGGGCTTCCAATCTGGATAAATGGTCGGAGCTCGCCACTTACGCCTGGGAGATCTTGTCATGCCCCGCAGCCAGCGTTCTGTCTGAACGTGTGTTCAGCGCTGCTGGTGGTGTGCTGACAGATAAGCGCACGTGGCTCTCCACTGATAATGTAGACAGACTCACGTTCATAAAGATGAACAAATCATGGATCCGAAACGACTTTTCTACCCCTGTGTCATCCTGGGGAGAGTAAAAGCTTGATGATTTGTTAAAATCACCTCACCAACCGTTTTAAGCTTTCAAATTACTAATCATGTTTATCTGTATCTTGGCTGGAAAATAATTTGGGCCTTGTAGCAGTGTGCAGTACTGATTCTATTAGGCCATCTATACTAAACTCCACCAGATTTAAAATTACTAATCATGTTTATCTGTATCTTGGCTGGAAAATTATTTGGGCCTTGTAGCAGTGTGCAGTACTGATTCTATTAGGCCATCTATACTAAACTCCACCAGATTTAAATTTACTAATCATGTTTATCTGTATCTTGCCTGGAAAATAATTTGGGCTTTGTAGCAGGTTTCAGTACTGATTCTATTAGGCCATCTATACTAAGCTCCACCAGCTTTAAAATTAATAATAATTTTTAGCTGCATCTAGCCCTTCTTGCTGCACTACCTGCAACATGACCCTCAGATTGTCAGAATTCAAAATAATCCTGACTACTGGGTTGCCACACTCTTAGATCCCCCACACTCTTCGATCAACCTTTTCATTTTAATAAAGAACAAAACAATGGTCATTTTTGAAATTATAAGCATTAGCAGGTTATTACAAACTGAAATCAAACAGTTTTCAACTCAAAACTTTATTCTAGGTGATGTTACATTTGCACATAGGACCCCTTGTTCGAAAGGAGCTTCTGAACTCTCCCGTCCATTGAATTTGTCAGATTTTGGATGGTTTCTGCTTCAATTGTTTTGCATGAGGACAGAATACCCTCCCAGAGCTGTTGCTTAGATGTGAACTGCCTCCCGCCATCATAGACACTCCTTTTGATGATGCTCCAGAGGTTCTGAATGGGGTTGAGGTCAGGGGAGCATGGGGGTCACACCATAAGTTTGTCCCCTTTTATGCCCATATCAGCCAGAGATGCAGATGTGTTATGTGCAGCATGAGACGGTGCATCATCATGCATGAAAATGATCTTGCTGCGGAATTCACGGTTCTTCTTCTTGAACCATGGCAGGAAGTGCTGTTTGAGAAACTCCACAAACATTATGGAGTTCATCTTTACCCCTTCAGGGATCCTAAAGGGGCCGACAATCTCTCTCCCCATGATTCCAGCCCAAAACATTACTCCACCTCCTCCTTGTTGGCGCCGTAGCCATGTTTGCGTGGGATGTCCATCAACCAGTCATCCTCCACTCCATCCATCTGGACCATCGAGCGTTGCACGGCACTCATCTGTGAACAAAACAGTTTTGAAGTCAGTCTTCATGTATTGTTTGGCCCACTGGAGCCATTTCTGGTTGTGTACAGTGGATAGAGGAGGTCGACAGGATGGCTTACGCACAGCTGCAAACCTCTGAAGGACCCTGCATCTTGTTGTTCGGGGGACGTTGGAGGCACCAGCAGCTTCAAAAACTTGTCTGCCACTATGACAAGGCTTTTTTGCCGCTGCTCTTTTAACCTGACGTAATTGCCTGTAGGAAAGTCCTCAATTTTCCCTTATCAGCATTCACACATGTGTACTGTGAATCAGCTACATACTTCTTGATTGTGCGATGATCAGGATGAAGTGTCTTGGCAATGTTGATTGTAGTCATGCCTTGACCTAAACACTCCACAATTTGTTGCTTCTCAGCAGCCGACACATCCTTTTTCTTTCCCATTTTGGCCGAAAATGTAGGCTGCTTAATAATGTGGGACAGCCTTAAGTATTCTTGCCTTTCATTGGACACACCTGCCAAACTAATTAGCACAGGTGTCGGCAATTGCTTACAGTGATATAAAGAGACCTGACACACATCACCATCAATGAGTTTAACTGACAAACAAAAAAATTCTTACCTTATCACTCCTAAACACTTTTTGCATAATAATTTGGAACACAGTGTACATGTGCTTTTCCACAAAACACCAGTGGTTCACGTAGTCAATCTTACAGTTCTTACTTGCCAACCTTGGTCTGTATGGAGTTGTTCAATAAAGGGCCCAAAATTAAGATAACATAGACGGGAGAGGTCTCTATGAATAGGAATTCCTAAGTATTTGATACCCTGTGAGGGACAGGCAAAGGGAAAGTTGGACTGGATGGAATCCTGTATGGATTTGGGGAGGGAGACATGAGGGCCTCAAACTTCGCTGCATTGATTTTAAAATTTGACCATGTAACAAAGTGATCTATTTCAGCCATAACAGCAGGGATGGATATATGTGATTGAGTGATATATACTAGGACATCATCAGCAAATGCAGAGCACTTTTACTCGGTGCCTCCCACCTCAATCCACCTAATATTGGGGTTATGGCCGATTGATGAGAGCAGGTGCTCCGTCACTAGGATGTATAAGAGAGGGGACAGAGGACATCCCTGCCTTGTCCCATTGGTGATTATGAAAGATGATGAAAATGTTCCATTTATCTTCAGCCTAGGTGAAGTATTGCGATACAGGGCCGTGATTTTGGCTATAAAAGGATCCCCTAGACCCCTACCCCAAGCTTTTTAAGAGAATAATATATGGCGTGCCAGGAGACTCTATGGAATGCTTTCTCAGCATCCAACGAGAGTATCTAATTACAAATTTTTAACTGCATCTAGCCCAGGAAATACTTTGTGCCTAGTAGCAATGTCTGCTAGTCAGCGGATTATCCCAGCTGTTAAGCAAGCTACACCACCTGTAGTTTGGACACTTAATTTTTTCAAAGGAAATGCTTCGGGCCCCCGGGACACCAGTGAAGAGCATCGAGAGGCACCCCAAGGCACAGGGGCTGGGACTGGCGGTATGACGCCTTGCGGTGGACCGCCAAGCTCGATCCGTATAAAAGCTTTTTAACTGCAGCAGCTTTAGTGGACTCTACTGGAGCTGGAATTCCCGCAGCTGCTGGCATCAGACTTGCCCTCCAATAGATCCTTGTAAAAGGATTTAAAGTGTACTCATTCAAATTAGAGAGACAATTTAAATTAAAAAGCTTAGAGCTGCCTCCACCACAGGGGGGCTCGCTCGACCCACCAGCGGACAGGCACCAGTATTGGGAGAGGGCGGCTGTCTGTCAGGGTCCACCGCAGCTCTGGCAAAAACCCGGCGACACGGAGGTCGCACGGGCAGGAACGGACTGGCTGTGTCAGCTTCGCACTTTTTTGGTTTTAGAAGGGCATGACATGCCTATATCTGTGTCTCCCCCTCCTTTTACTCCTCCACCTCTTTTCTTTTCGCATGACTATATGTACTTGTCACTTTTCCATGTGTTAGTTGTGTCTTCTGAGCAGTTTGTCAGCTTTTGGTCACCTTTGATGGTGTTTTCTATGTGTTTCTATGTGTTTTTGTTTGCCTGCCATTGGTTTTAACGGTGTTCGAAGGTGTTCGACGGACAGTTCGACGAACAGTTCGGCGAACATACGGGTGTTCGACGAACCGAACCGAACTCGAACACTACGGGGGAGGCTCAACACTAGTTACAAAGGACATATTGCCACAATGAATTGCCCAGGAGGAAAAGGCCATGTCCAGGGGCATACATTGAAATCATGGGGGCCCATAGCAGAAATTCTAATTGCTTCCCAGAAAAAAAAAATTTACAGCTGCGTAACAGAAGAGCATATCTCGTAACTTTACATCCCTTACAAAATAATTATCCTCATATTGAAACCCCTAGAATTCTCTTTCATTGCCCCATAAAGTATGATGCCATCAAAAGTGCCCAGCAACAGCAGTATAATACCCCTGCAGTGAGTTCCTTCACAATATCCTTCACACGCACAGTATGATAACCCTACTGTACAAACCCTGCCAAAGTGTGGTGACCCCAATAAAGTATGATGCTCCAACTATGACCCCCACACAACCTATCATAAAGTATAATGACCCCCATCACAGCCATCCAAACAGTATAATGGCCCCCAGATAGCCCTGCAAACAGTATAACAGCTCCCCCACATATCCCTGCAAACAGTATAACGGCCCCCTAAATAGCCCTGCAAACCATGTAATGGTCACCACATAGTCCTGTAAAATGTATAATGGTCCCCCACATATCCCTGAAGACAGTATAATGGCCCCACTCATAGCCCTACAAACATTATTATTGCCCCCAAGTAGCCCTTCAAATAGTTTAACGGGCCCCACATAGCCATCCAAATATTATAATATCCCCAACTTAGCCCTTCAAATATTATAATGGCCTCCCACATAGCCCTCCATATAGTATAATGGTCCCCACATAGCTTTCCATACAGTATAATGCTCCACACATTGATTTCCATATAATAAATTGCGCCAAATGTTGCCTTCCACATAGTATAATGCATCCCACATTGCCTTGCACATAGTATAATGCACTCCACATTACCTTCCTGTAATGCTGATGGGTGTGTACACACTGAGAAATGGGCCAGGCTTACCCTGTAGGGGCGTGACCGGTTGTCTACCAGGTCTTCACTAGGGCCTCTGATGGTGAGGATAGGCTTCACTGCTGGTAGAC
Source organism: Phyllobates terribilis (assembly GCF_046119375.1). Lineage (NCBI taxonomy): Eukaryota > Metazoa > Chordata > Amphibia > Anura > Dendrobatidae > Phyllobates > Phyllobates terribilis. The sequence goes on from NW_027362762.1 coordinate 506,817,547, forward strand.
AGCAGGTACCACATGTTCAATACACATAGCCGAGGTCAGATGCAAAGAGGTCAGACAGGATGGGTGAACAAGTCGGTTCGTTAATGGGAAACAGAATATGGTGGAATGAATGCATAAACTAGGTGCTAGCATGCTAGGAACCAATGTTCAGGCAAGAAGTGGTGGCAGGAGGTGTCTAATACAGAGTCTGCTGGCATGGGATAGGCCAGGGAACCTAATCTCTGGAGGACACAGCAGAGTTACATTCCTCCAGAGACCAACAACGACCCATGAGGCCAAATGGAAACACCATGCTGTTGCAGTAGTGCAGAGGAGTGCTGCAAGAGGCAAAACTCAGCGAGCCGACCTGACGAAAAGAGATGCCATGTGGTGACCATGGTGAATAGGGCATCACTGAGCAGGCATGCCAGTTAACGTCTTGATACTTCCAAGTAATATAAGGCACCCCACATTGCCTTCCACTTAATATGCTGCACCTCACATTGCCTTTCACATAGTATATTGAACCCCACATTGCCTTTCACATAGTATAATGCATCAAAATTGCCTTCCATATAATATAATGCACCCTACATTGCCTTCCACGTGATATAATTGGCTCCACATTGCCTTCCATACAGTATTATACACCCACATTGCCTTCTATATAATATAATGCTCTCCACATTGCCTTCCAAGTAGAATAATGGGCCCCACATTGTCTTCCATGTAGTATAATGCACCCTTCCCCCGCAGTCCCTCCAAACAGTATAATTCTCCCGCAATGTACTCAATGATTAAAAAATATAAATAAATTCTAAAATCTCCTCTTTCCCCTTCTGTTTCTGTCTGTGCAAAATGAGGTCTGAAGCCCTGCACATCTTGGCACAGTGGACGCGATATAATGACATCATCACTGCCGCTGCACCGAGACGTCAGAGCTATGATGCAGAAGGAGAATGATGGAGGAGAGAGTGGATGACTTCCTCTTCCATCATTTCTTTCAACTGTATCGGCATCCATGATGTCGATACAGTTGAAAGTGCGATGCAGGGCGGAAGAGATCCAGTGCTAGCACTTGCACTGCGCCCCCTTGGCTCATGGGTCCCATAGTGGTCATGTGGTCCAGCATAATTGGTGCTACATCACTGGCCATGTCTACTCAAAAATAGAGGAAGAGAATCTGACCCCTGAGAAGACAAAGAGGTGTACAAGCCAAAGTCCAGGTGAGTGGAGTTAAAAACAAGAGCAAATGATAAGTGTCTGCCCCCTGGAAGTAGCAAATAATAATAATAATAATCTTTTTATTGATAGCAAAGCGAAAAGAGCCATTTGTGGAGAACTGTGTTATGATCTGCAACATAAACTAAGGAAAGATAAGGAAAAGCTGTCCCTACAATAAGACTAAGCTGAATCCCTATGATGTAGCGGGCTGCCTGTTCCTTGTGAACAGACCCGCCTTCGTCCTCGGCTAGTCTGAACGGAGACCTATAGAATTAAGGTAGGGGTCCCTAAAAGAACTAAGGACTGGGACAAAAAAGGGACACCTCCTAAACAGAAGTTGTTGCAGAGCAAAAAGGACAAACTGACAAAAAGTACTAAAGGTCCCAGAGGACCAAGAACTGACAGATATAGGCACTGAAGCACCTGGCTAGAGAGACAGTCAAAACAACACTGAAGTCCAGCAAAGCCAGAAGGGCGGAGCTGGAATATATAGGCAGCTGGTCACTTGACCGCAAAACACAAGATAGCAAAAACTAACAGGAGGGTTCTAACAGTATCCCCTCTTCTATGAGGATCCTCCGGATCCTCCAGGCCCAGCCCTATGAGGAAACCTCCTGTGGAAAGCTTTAACAAGCCTAGGAGCAGAGACATCATCCGTCCTTACCCAGGAGTTGTCTTCGGGACCGAAACCCTTCCAGGAGACAAGATACTGTAATTTCCCTCTATGCCATCTAGAATTCAAAATACGAGAAATTTCATATTCGCCGTCTTCCACCACAGGAGGAACTGTGACAGTGGCGTCCCTATTAGATACGTCAGCCTTTTTCAACAAGGAAACATGAAACACAAGATTAATCTTCCAGGAAGTAGGGACATCCAACCTAACAGCAGACGGGTTAACAACCTGAAGCACTTTAAATGGACCCACAAACTTAGGACCCAGTTTTTTAGAGGGAATCCTCAACCGCGGGTTCTTCGAGGACAACCAAACCATGTCACCCACAGTAAACAAAACCTCTTTACGTTTCCTGTCAAAATACTTCTTGGACTTCTTGTTAGCCTCTTGCAGGTTACAATGTACATTAGTCCAAACACTCTCCAAATCACCGGAAAAATTCTCCTCCTCCGGCAACGCCGACTCCAATTTGGAGAATGAACCAAAAGACAGATGTCTCCTAGTACAACAATAAAAAGGAGAACACCCAGCAGAGGAGAATGTATGATTGTTAAGAGCAAATTCTGTGAGAGGCAGAAACTCAGACCACACCTCTTGATTGTCCGCCACAAAACAACGCAAAAACTGTTCTACATCCTGGTTCTTTCTTTCAGTCTGTCCATTCGACTCAGGATGATAACCAGATGAAAATGACAAATGGACTCCCAACCTGTCACAAAAATCACGCCAAAAGCGAGCCACAAACTGAGGTCCTCTATCAGAAACAATATCTGTGGGAACGCCATGGAGCTTGACAATCTCCTTAACAAACGCCTTAGCGAGTGTCTTGGTGCAGGGCAACTTAACGAATGGAACCATATGACACATCTTACTAAAACGGTCCACGACCACCCAGATGACAGTAAAACCCTCGGACACCGGAAGATCAGTAATAAAATCCATTGTGAGATGCGTCCAAGGTGCACTAGGAACCTCCAGAGGGCAAAGCAACCCCGCAGCAGGAGTATGTGAAGCCTTTGACCTAGCACACACAGTACACTGACGCACCCACTTGATGACTTCCTTCTGCCATCCAGGCCACCAAAAACTGCGACCGATAAGTCTCTTAGTCTCCGAAACTCCTGGATGACCTGCCAACCGAGACTCATGACACTCCACAAACAAATCTCTCCTAAAGGCTCTAGGCACGAACAACCACCACAACTCCTTTCTGCAAAATGCTCTCCTCCTCCTCGGCACCGACCGTAGGAGAGAAGCTGCGAGATAAAGCATCGGCTTTAACATTCTTAGTACCAGGGATATAGGTAACAGAAAAATGAAACCGAGAAAAAAAAGTGCCCACCTAGCTTGACGGGCATTCAAACGCTTGGCAGCATCCAGATAGATCAAATTCTTATGATCTGTGAAAACCTGAATAGGAAATCTAGCGCCTTCCAAAAAATAACGCCAGTGTTCAAACGCAAGTTTAATAGCCAGCAACTCCCGATTTCCAACATCATAATTCAGTTCGGCTTCCGAATTTTTTTTTAAAAAAAAGGTACAAGGATGTACTCCACCCTTGTTCTCTTGAGACAAAACTGCTCCGACCCCCACCGATGAAGCATCGACCTCGACCAAAAAAGGCTTGGTCTCATCAGGCTGCATAAGGATAGGGGCAGAACTGAATCTCTCTTTGAGATACTCAAACGCTTCAATGGCCTCAGTAGTCCACTGGGCCGTATTCGCACCTTTCCTGGTGAGATCGGTTAGATGTTTAAAAATTACAGAAAAATTCTTAATGAATTTCCTGTAATAATTGGCAAAACCCAAAAATCTCTGTATAGATTTCAAACCAATAGGCCTAGGCCAGTCCTGCACAGCCTGAACCTTCACAGGGTCCATCTCAAAGCCCTCGCTGGAGACAATGTAGCCCAAAAAACTAATTTTCTGCACAGCGAACTCACATTTCTCCTGCTTAGCAAAGAGTGAATTATCACACAATAACTGCAAAACTTCACGTACACTTTGCCAATGGGACTCGAGATCTGGTGAATAAATCAAAATGTCATCCAAATACACAACCACATTCTTACCAATCAAAGGTCTCAGGATGTCAATTATAAGGTTCTGAAAAAATGCAGGTGCATTGGTAAGACCAAAATGCATCACCAGACTCTCAAAGTGACCTACCGGAGTGTTAAAAGCAGTTTTCCATTCATTACCCTCCTTCACACGTAACAAATTGTATGCCCCACGGAGATCAATTTTGGAGAACCACTTGGCCCCCACTAACTGGTTAAACAAGTCAGGAATTAACGGCAATGGGTAGGAATTGCGTACGGTAATCTTATTAATTTCACGAAAATCCAGACATGGACGTAAACCGCCGGCCTTTTTTTAACAAAGAAGAATCCAACTGCCACAGGTGACTTAGAAGGTCTAATGTGACCAGCAGCCAGGCTAATCTGTATGTACTCCTCCAAGGCCTTTCTCTCAGGGATAGTCAGATTAAACAAGCGACTTTTGGGATGAGTAGCACTCGGAACAAACTCAATGGCACAATCATAATCCCTATGAGGAGGTAAAACTTGTGATTCCTCCTCTGAAAAAACCCTCCAAAAATCTTGAATAGGTACAGGTAATTCCCCTTTTTCCACAGCCGCAATGCGACTATTACAACATTTATCATAGCACTTCGGACGCCAAGACTTAATCACATTAGTAGACCAGTCCAATAAAGGATTGTGCAGTCTTAACCAAGGCAATCCTAGAACAACTGGAGAGGGCAATTTATTCAAAACAACCAAGTCCAAAATTTCTTGGTGATCTCCATTGATAGTGAGAGGAAATGCAGCAGTCTTGTGAGTAATACATTTCAAAGGAGTGTTATCAATTGCAACCACAGAAATAGGTGATGACAAAGGTTTGGATTTCAATTTAAGGTTTTCCAAAAACCCTTTATCAATCACATTAAGTGTTGAACCACAATCCACAAATAAATGAAATTCAATCAAATCTCCCTGCAGAGTAGTACTCCCAGAAAGGAACACTCCTGCAGAGCGTAAACAAGCTATACGGGCGTAACTGACTTTTTTTTTTCTTTACTTAAACGACGCTCACAATACTTAATCAAATACCTGAAATTCAATCAAATCTCCCTGCAGAGTAGTACTCCCAGAAAGGAACACTCCTGCAGAGCGTAAACAAGCTATACGGGCATAACTGACCTTTTTTTTTTCTTTACTTAAACGACGCTCACAATACTTAATCAAATGATCATCTTTACCACAATAAAGACACAATCCCTTGGCGAATCTACAGTCTCTCTCCTGAGAGTGGAGTGACATCGCCCCAACCTCCATTGGTTCTCCACTGTCAGAGCAGATTTTCTGGGAACTATGACCTGAAGTTACAGGAGTCTTTACATCATTAACCCTGGACCTCAGTCTCCTGTCCACACGAACAGCTAACTGCATAGCTTCCTGCAGAGTCTCAGGTGCAGGGAATGCAATTAGCAAATCCTTAACCCATTCACTCAGACCAGCAAGAAATAAACATTTCAGCGCAGAATCATTCCATTTAACTTCTGAAGCCCATCTCCTGAAGTGTGTGCAATAATTTTCAACATCATCTGACCCCTGATTCAAACGTCTAAGTTCTGATTCAGCAGATGAGATTCGATCAGGATCGTCATATAATAGCCCCATAGCAGAAAAAAATTCTTCAATAGAGCTTAAACACGGATCATTAGGCTGGAGAGAAAAGGCCCAACCCTGTGGTTCTTTGCGCAAAAGTAACATAATAAAACCAATGCGCTGTGATTCATTCCCAGAGGATCTTGGTCTCAAACGAAAATATAACAAACAAGCATTTTTAAAGGAAAAAAAATCTTGCTGTTTACCATAAAAAACATCAGGCAGTCCTACCTTGGGCTCAACAAAATGCGCTCCAGGACAGCTACTCACGTGTTGCTGAAGCTCGGCCACCTCCAGAGACAATCCCTGCAGGTGTTGAGCCAAATCCTGGACGGAAACCATACTGATCCCCGAATTTTCTTTCCTTTTAGTTTTTTTTTTAGGGCTGGACCCGCCTTCATCCTCGGCTAGTCTGAACGGAGACCTATAGAATTAAGGGAGGGGTCCCTAAAAGAACTAAGGACTTTGACAAAAAAGGAACACCTCCTAAACAGAAGTTGTTGCAGAGCAAAAAGGACAAACTGACAAAAAGTACTAAAGGTCCCAGAGGACCAAGAACTGACAGAGATAGGCACCGAAGCACCTGGCTAGCGAGACAGTCAAAACAACACTGAAGTCCAGCAAAGCCAGAAGGGCGGAGCTGGAATATATAGGCAGCTGGTCACGTGACCGCAAAACACATGATAGCAAAAACTAACAGGAGGGTTCTAACAAACTGTAGCCAAGGAGAGGACTAGATTACAAGTGATGAGTAAATCACTATAAGGATGAGGACCTGAGGTGCAGTTTAGATGGATAACCTGAAGAAGGCAGAGTTCTATTGGGAGAGGGCAGAATGATAGATCCAAAATAAGAGTGAGCCTCTCTGAAAACTGAAAGTTTTGGTCAAGGAGACAAAACGAGAGTTGGCATGCTCTGGAGGTGCCAGGGAGGCCTGCATGTATGCGGAGTCGACATGAGCTTCAGGTGAACTCTGGTATAATTGAAAAGAAGTGTTTACACCAAGAATGCAAAGAAACTATAAATAAATCTAAGCGAAATGTCTCCTATGTAATTACTATCTAATGGTCCAAGCCTGTTCTCAGGTTTCAGTTTCTTGTCTTGTCTTGACCACGCTTCTAGCCTCACCTATTTAGCATTTCTTTCTATCCTGGCAGGAAGAGATGTCTGAGGGAGTAGTGGCAGTGAGGGCCATTCAGCAGAGACTGGAGGGCATAGACCCAAATCTGGGACTGTCCCGCTATATCTGGGATGTTTGGGACTAGAGATGAGCGGGTTGATTCATGGGACTCCGGTTCAGCATCCAGGTTAGTAGTACCTGGAGGCTAGATGAAAGGTCAGGAATCACTTACATTCCAATGACCCCAGTGCAGCTTTTTATAAGTCAGGGCTGGCGCGATGTCATCTGTGCATTAAGCTCACCTCATAGTTGGGACCTGTATATTTATTTTTTGTTCATTCATTCATAGTCGTAACAGTCAGAACTTTCTTATTTTTATGTACAGTAATCTTCACTATATGACATCTGCCTTTTTGGTATCTGTAAGTGTCACACAAGGTGTGGGAAAGACTTAGTGTAACACAAAGGGGAGAGGGAAAGGAAGCCCAGACTCTAAGGAAATAGAGGATGGAGACCTCCTGGCTGATAAAATATCACCCTGTCTCCCCTAACATCCCTATATTAGCTCTTCAACAATCATCACACGCGTTCCTCGCCCTGTCTTTCCCTGGCATTTGGCTAAGACTAGAGAAGGAAGGAGATGAGCACTAGTCGATCCCCACTAACACTAAAGACAACAAGCGGGGACAAACAAAGGAAAATAGCTAAACTTTAGACGACTCCAGACGACTGCAAACATGTCCTCAACACCAGAGAGGAAGAAGTACTGCTGTTGGAGGAGTAATGAATATCTCTGGCATCTCCCTCTGGAACACAGTAGGTATTTATACACCCAGGTCAGGGTGTTAATTAGCCAGAGGAAGGTAGCCGCTGGGTTCTAGAGACACCCTCTAAGAAGGTGTCTGCAATGCCAAATGTAGAGATCTCCTGCAACCAACTGCAGGGCGACTGTCTGTCACTTCGGACACACCTGTGACAGTACCCCACCTCTATGAGTGGCCTCCGGACACTCAGGACCGGTTTTCTCAGGATAAGAGGAGTGAAAAGAACAAACCAACCTGGGAGAGTTCACCTCTGAAGTTGAAACCCACAGCCTCTACTCTGGACCATCGCCTTTCCAGTGCACCAAGTATTGTAGAGAACAATGTTGGAGACGAGAATCTACAATCCTCGAAATGTGGAACTACAGATTACCATCAACCATTACTGGGGGCGGTGGTGGAGGTAAAAGCTCAAGAGGTTCCACATACTTTTTGAGTAAGGACCTCTGGAGCACATTGTGGACCTTAAGGGCCTGAGGAAGTTCAAGACAAAACATTGCTGGGTTAATGACGGCAGTTATTTTATAGGGACCAATAGACCTAGGTCCCAGCTTCCAAGACGTTACTTTCAATCTTATATTCCTGGTAGACAACCACACAAAGTCATGCACATTCAGGTCCGGTCCTGGCAAGTGTTTTCTGTCAGCCATATGTTTATACCTGTCTCCCATGATCTTTAAATTACTCAGAACACCCTGCCATACCGAGGAGAGCGACGAAGCAAACCGTTCCTCCTCAGAAACTCCTGAAGCTCCTCCCCCACTAAAGGTACCAAACTGTGGGTGATAACCGTATGCACCAAAGAATGGTGACCTGCCAGTGGATTCTTGACGATGATTATTAATGGCAAATTCTGCCAGCGATAACTAGGATGCCCAATCCTCATGATTTTCGGAGACGAAACACGTGAGGACACGCTCAGTCTGACCATTCAACTGAGGGTGGAAGGCAGAGGAAAAAGACAGCTGCACCGAGAACAGAATGCCTTCCAAAACTTGGAAACAAACTTGGTTCTCCGACCTGACACCACATCGGAGGGAACCCTGTGAAGCTTTACGATCTCATTTATGAACACTACTGATAAGCGAGTACCGTAATATTCGTAATCGCTATACTAGTAACGAATACTTTGTAATAATCGCGTATTCGTTCCGAATAAGTAAGTCAATTGGAAATGCGAGTAATTTTCTGCTGGACCCTACAAAAACATCTGGCCTGAGGAAAAGGCTGAAATGGATGGGAAAGTGATAAAACAGAATGGGAAGAGCCTGGAGAATATGCCTGCATGCATTTCTGACTCACATATGGTTTCTGGAAATAAGTTTGTCGCAGTATTACACCACTTTCACAGGCACACAAGAAAAACTACCAAACCTAACCTAAGGCTGCGTGCCCACTATGCGTTTTTCAAGCGTTTTTGCCACGGAATTTCCACAGCAAAAACGCTTAAAACATGATTGGTAATACGTGTTTCATGGTCCCCAATGATAATCCGCATGTGCTGTGCACATGCTGCGGAAATTTACGCTGCGGATTATCATTGCAGAAAAATCTGCAGCATGTCCATTAATTTTGCGGAAACACGGCGTAATTTCCGCCATTGACTTGCATTGAATCGCATAATATCCGCATGACTACATGTACATATGCGGATATTAAGCGATACAATGCGCGGATGGTACCTGGGTCTGGAGAAGAGGAGACTCTCCTCCAGAACCGGGTACCATAGTACCTGTAGTTAAAAAATAATTAAAATTAAAAAAAACATTGTACTCATCTTCTGATGGCCCCCGGTCTCCTGTACGGCACGTCCGGTGTCATGGGCGGCTTGCGATGGTGTCAAAGGACTTTCCATGATGTCATTTAGTCATGTGACGGGTCACGCGACCGCCGACGTCAGCGGTCGCGTGACCCGTCACATGACTAAAAGACGTCATGAAAGGTCCTTTTACACCACCGCGAGCTGCCCAAGACACCGGACGCACTGGAGAAGGAGACTGGGGGCCATCGGAAGGTGAGCATATTTTTTTTTTTTTTTGCCATTTTTATTCTTTTTATAACTATTAACTTGGTCACACTATATAAATCCAAGCCGGTTGCATGGATTTATATAGTGTGACCAAGCTGTCAAGCACTTTTCCAAGTGATGCTAAAATCGCTTGGAAAAGCGCTTGATAACCCGCATGCGGAAATGCATGCAAAAACGCTTGACAAATGCTTCTACCTGGCAGGAAAAACGCGTGTAAAATCCGCTTGCGTTCTTCCTGCCAGGGAGATGCAGAAAAAATCCGGAGCATTTCTGCTTCGTGGGCACTTAACTCTTTTGTCCTGTTAAATGCAATTCAGGCTAACAGTTTTTCCTGCATAATCACTTGTATATAAGGCTAAATAAACCAGAGAAGCAAAAAAAAATATCCCTTTTAGCATTTGTTCACACATACTGTTGTGGCTTTTTTTTGCCTTTTACAATTGGGAGGGCCCTGACTTATACATTTTGAAGGTCCCTCTGTCATACATCATTTTTAGTTTGCTATTTTACAAGCACTTTACAAGCACAGCTAGAACGTACCAGTAGGTATGTTGATCTTTGACCTGAGATCCCTCAGGTGGCTCTGTGACATGAGTTTTGGAGGGACAGCTATTATTTAGACATTTGGGCGATCCCTCCATCATTGACACTCAGATAGTGGAATACATATTTCATAGCAGTTTACAATCTGCACATTGTAGCGTTGGGCTTGACGCTCCTCCTCCTCCTCCACCTCTTCCAACACCATGTCATACTGCGGCCTTAAATTCAAATGTTCAGAGGGCCTGCAGGAAAGCTGAATTTTGTTAGAGCCCTCATTTTGCCCTGTAACATACATTTTGAAATGCCCTCCTCTAGAAAGTTTGGAGGTCCCTCTTGTGTACATTTGAGAGTGCCCTCACTTGTTCATAATGAAGGGCCCTCACTCTATTATTTTACTTATTTAAGGGCAGAGACTACAGAGAAAATGGCCAAGAGACATGAAGTACTAGAAGGTAGCAGTGAGTGTGGCCTACGATCCTCAGGTATGGCTGAACTCTGTGAACCGGAAAAATAAACCTGCACTAGTCAACTGGATGACGAGCTCAAATATATCACTTGTGCAAGTCAATGGACAAAGGATAAATGGTGCCCCCCTCTAATATGGGTTGGAGAAGCTTCTCCAAATGACTCAGAGATTTTGATTGTCAATATTCCTCAGATTATATAGGAAGAGAAGACTTCTTGATACTGTACTACTTGGTCCACTGCAGAATGTGCATCGTATTTCCAAAAATTACTCCTGGGGCTGGGGGCTGTGTCTTAGGTGCAGGAAGATTCCATGACAAGGGCCTCCCTTGACAAACATTATCTACGATAGTGTACTGTAGTAGTTGTGGCCCTCAATTCAAGTTTTCAGAGGGCCATCAGTTGATCATCAACAGTCAGTGTAAATTTCTATTGAATATGTATCCCCTATCTAAGTCACAATGTGGCGCAAGCCAGGCATGTTTTTTTTGCCAAATAGGGGACAGTACATTTCTATTTAATATGTATCCCCTATCTCAGTCACATTGTGGCACAACCTGGGACAAGGGCCTCCAATGACAAATATTAGTTTGGTAGGACCACTGTACATTCCAGATTTGTCCACCGCACAATGTGCATAGGGTTTGTAAAAATTAACCCTATGGGATGAGTCACTGTTGACGCAGGAAGCCACCATCCCAAGGGCCTACATTCACAAATAGTAGTTAGGCTGGAGTAGGAATACGGTCCTGGTTTGTCCACTGCACAATGTGCATAGGGTTTGTAAAAATTAGCCTTATGGGCTGAGTCATCGATGACGAAGGAAGGAAACGGGTTTTTGTGGGAAGGGGGTGACGTTAACATCAGTTGCATGAATCTGCATTTTTGGTGAATTTAGATTGGCTTGTTGTCATCTGGAGGGATTACAAACTGTGGAGATATCCAGTCCTTGTTGAATTTAATCAGCGTAAGTCTGCCTGCATTTTCCGTGGAAAGGAGTATGCGCCTATCAGTGATGATTGCCCCAGCGGAACTGAAAACACGCTCTGACACCACACTAGCAGCTGGGCAGGCCAGCACCTCCAAGGCATATAAGTAGAGGTCAGGCCAAGTGTTCAGCTTAGACACCCAATAACTAAAGGGAACTGAAGCATCAGAAAGGATGCATGTATGGTCACTTAAGTACCCCTTGACCATGTTCTGCAACTTATCCCTCCTTGGCATTGTTACAGGCACAGATAGCCCTTGCTGTTGTTCTGGTTTATTGAAAATTGCCCAATGTGTGCACATTTTCCCCCCACCTCTGTTGGAGCTGGTGTTCGTGTCTCTCCTCATTTTCCCTTGGTGTTGAAAAGAGCCCGTACCTCTGCAACCAGCATTGTCTGAGGGTGATGTTTTCAGCAACTGATCTACAACAGCCCTCTTGAACAATTCCATTGTAAAACTCTTTGGTGACTCCAAAAGGAGAGAAGGAAATTTCTCCTTTTACCGTGGATTGCGAAAGGTGGCCAACCAGTATAGGTAGTTGGATAAAATGTGTATCACGCGAGGGTCTTGCCACAGACACTGACGCATGAACTGTGGGCAAAGCTGCAAAAAGGCAAATGTTCTGTGTCCCCAACAGTAGAAACAGTACCCATCCTCTCCTCACGCTGACTTGCCTCCTCCTCCACCTCCTCTCCAGCAAATTGAGGCTGGACAGACATGAAGCTTTGGTTGGGTGTCCCAACTGTAGCATTACGAGTTCCCTTGGAAGCATGGAAAAACAAGTTATCTCCCTCCTCTTCCTCCTCATCTTCCTCCTCATCACCCAATGTTGCCTCAGAATATTGGCTGGACTGGGAAGTATCACCCTTTGGGAAATCTGGCTCCATACCAACATGCTGGTCACTCAAAGCTTCCTCTTTGAGATTATGCAGTGATTGTTTCAAGAGACACAGCAGCGGGATAGTTACGCTGATAATAGCCTGGTCACTGCTCACGAGGTTGGTGCAGTACTCAAAGTTCTCAAGAACCTCACAAATGTCAGCGATCCACACCCACTCGACAGTTGTTATGTGTGGTGGCTAACTCTCAGTTTGAGGGGCATGTTGAAGCCGTTATTTAGCTACTGCCCCCTGCTGTTCACTAATCCTCGTCAACATATGATAGGTTGAGTTCCACTGCGTGGGCAGGTCGCTAATGAGTCGGTGGTTTTCCAGTTTGAGCCTTTGTCCCACACTCCTCCAGGTTAACCCAGTGTGCCATGACAGAAATGTATTGTCCCTATCCACAACAACTTGTCCAGGTGTCTGTTGTTAGGTGGACCTTCCCGCTTACGGCGTTGGTGAGAGCACAGTTCAGATTGTTTAACATGTGCTTGTGTAACGCAAGGACGGCACACCAGGCAAAATAGTGGCGGCTGGGAACACTGAATCGTGGGGCAGTCACAGGCAAGAGATCACAGAAAGACTGTGCTCCCACAAGCCTAAACGGCAACATCTCCACAGATAGCAATTTGGCAATGTGCGAGTTTAGTATTTGTGCCTGTGGGTGCATGGCTGGGTATTCACGCTTTCTTTCCAAGCTCTCAGGCATGGATAATTGGACGTTTCGCTGGGACAAGGATGAGGATGTGGTTGATGTTTGTTGTGTGTGAGCAACCGCAGCTTGTGGGCAGAAGGTTTGAGCGCCTGCTTCCTGAACAGCAGATTTTGAAAGCCATAGCCCAGGTGACATGGCATTTGTTTGACCTGCAGATGCAGATTTGGAACCCTAGTGTTCCACCCACCCACTGGGGTGCTTGGCTGCCATGTGGTTTCTCATACTGGTGGTGCTCAAGTTGCCTTTGCCCTGGCCTCTGCTCAACTTGGTATGGCAGATGCTAAAGACTACAATGTTTTTCTCTGAAGGACTTTCAGAAAAGAAATTCCACACAGCAGCTGAACACCCCCTTGCTCTGACTTGGTTCACAGCGGGGGTGCTCGAGAACAGTTGACCCAGTTCTCCATCTGGGCAAACCATGACCCTTTGTTGCCTGTGTTGGCACTACATATCCATCTTCCTCTTTGCTGCAGTATTGGCGATGCCAACTGTCCAGGTTGGATCAGTGGACTCATCATCAACCACCTCGTCTTCTATCTCATCCTCCTTCCCAGTTAACATTGTAGGCTGACCTGATGGCAACTATGTCTCATCATCATCAGCCTCCACCTCTGGAGACAGTAAATGACGTTCCTTCAAGTGGCTTTCTTCTGTCCGTAGGTCCTCAAATACTTGAGCATCAACGCACGCCACCTCCTCTGGTCCCTCTTCAATGCTGCACGGTGATAGGCCTGAGCCAACCAAAGGATACGTACCAAACAGATCCTCGGAGTGGCCAAGCTTGGGGTCATATGTTTCCTTTGACTGATAATGGCGGGAGGAAGGAGAACCAGCTTCAAGATTGGATGGGCCAGCTTTCTGTGTATCGACAATAGACTGTGTGTTTGTGGAAGATTTGTTGCTGCTTGGCAAATGCGTAGAGGCCTTGTCTGCTATCCAAGACAGAATCCGCTCTTGTTCTTTTTGCTTCCACACACGTTTACGTTCCAGACCGGGAAATTTGACCAGTAACATAGTGGATGCATCAAGCTTCTTCTGACCTGACACAGACTGAGTGCCTTCTCGCGCACCACTGACAACACCACGTCCACGTCCCTTAACAACAGCCTTTTTTGGCATTTTGAGTTTTGTTAACAAATTTTCAGTTGTCACAGCCAAAAGAGTGGGTAAAATGGCCTGGTGCGTGCTTTGTAGCACGCAGTAGGAAATGTTTAAACTACTGCTTTGTGTAGCACACTAAACGCTTTTTTAAGTGGACTAATGTGGACAGAAGGCAGGCTATCACCCCAAAAACAGCGGGGAAAATTGCCTGGTGCGTGCTTGGTAGCAGGCAGTAGGAAATGTTTGGGCTACTGCTTTGCGTTGGGCACTAACCGTCTTTTTATGTGGACTAATATGGACAGCAGAAGCCAGGCTCTGACCCCTTAAACAGCAGAGAAAATAGACCAGTGCTTTTAAAAAAACAGGCAGCACAAAATGCTACTACTCTGTGTGCTGGAAAAATATTGCTTTGCCTCTGACAAGAGGTGTTTTAAGATGGACTCTGGAAGAACACTTTAACCTCTCCCTACCTAATACACAATCTCTCCCTCCCTGTACTCTGACCTTGTTGTGTGTCTTCAGCTCTGAAAAGAGCTATTTTTTGGTGGTATTATGGAGTTGGTGAGTGGATCCTTTAAACGCTGAACTAGTATACACTGCAGGTAGCCGTTAAAAGGGCTTTTGTTTTATCAAGAGCGATCTCTCCCTATGCTTATACAGTAGAAAGTAGGTTCCAGACGCAATGTTCACAAAATGGCGATGACAGGGCTTAAATAGACCCTATGCCGCTGGTCAGCCAGCCAATCACAGTAATGCCACAACCAAGATGTCGGCGGCATTACTGTGATTGGTTAAGAAACTCAGCATGTTTAGTGGCTGCAAAAAAGGTGCCAAAACTGCAGGGCGGGACATCTGAATATAGCGAGGCGAGTACACAAATACTCACAATATAGCGAGTAACCCGAATACCGTACTATCCGTGCGAATAGTAACGAATACACTCGCTCATCATTAATGAACACCTGAGCAAGTGTCTTGGCATTTGGAAATGTAGGTAATGCGATGAATTGAACCATTTTACTACCACCAAAACCACCGTTTTGCCTTCAGAAACCGGTAGCTCGGTAATAAAATCCATGGACTAATGTGTCCATGGCCTACTAGGGATAGGTAGCGGAAGAAGAGTACCAGACGGACAGGTATGCGAAACCTTAGAACGAGTGCAAATACTACAAGCAGCTATGTGTTTAATCACATCCCGATGCAACCCCGGCCACCAAAAACGACGAGAGAGGAGGTCCACGGTTGTCTTACCACCTGGATGACCAGCAAGCACAGAGTTATGATGTTCCTTAATTAGTTTGCGATGGAGATTAGATGGTACAAATAACTTTCCTGAAGGACAGGAGGCAGGGGTGTCCCCCTGAGCATCCAACGCCTCACCCTCCAGTTATCCAGTTAAGGGTACAGTGCCAAAATGACTACCCCTTTATGTAATATTGGGGCAGGATTCTTTACCATCACCAGGGAAGCTACGGGACAAAGCATCAGCCTTGACATTTTTTGACCCCTGGACGAAAAGTGACAACAAAATTGAACCTAGTAAAAAACAGGCACTATCTGGCTTGCCTAGGGTTGAGACATTTAGCTGACTGGAGATATGATAGGTTCTTATGGTCAGTAATAGCAGTAAGAGGATGGACAGCCCCTCCAACCAATGTTGCCATTCTTCGAACGCCAATTTGATCGCCAAAAGTTTCCTATTACCCACGTCATAATTTCTCTCAGCCGAAGGCAATTTTTTAGAAAAGAAGGCGCATGGACGCCATTTACCTGGGACGGACTCTGAGACAACACAGCCCCAAACCCTGACATCCGATGCATCAACCACCACAATAAAGGGTTGGGAAACATCGTGTTGACTGAGTATAGGTGCAGTGGCAAAATGATTCTTTAAGGAAGAAAAGCCTGGAGGGAGGCATCGAACCATTTGGAAAAATCAGACCCATACTTAGTCATATCAGTGAGGTGTCTCATAATTACAGAGTAATTATGGATGAATTTCCGGTAAAAATTAGTAAAGCCCAGAAACCATTGTAGAGCCTTCAGGTTCTTGGGTCATTCCCAGTTAAGGACTGTACAGAAATTCTCCGGATCCATCTGAAAACCCGAAGATGACAACAAGTACCCCAAAAAGTGCACCTCCTGAACAGCGAAAATAAATTTTTCCAGTTTGGCATAAAGTTTGCTATCCCTTAATATCTGGAGCACCTGCCCCCGATGTGTCACAAAATCAGGTGAGTAAACCAAAATATCATCCAGATAGACCACCACAAACCTCCCCACCAAATGATGGAAGATATAATTTATGAAATGCTGGAATACCACAGGTGCATTGGTCAATGCACGGTCAACGATGAGGAGGCAAATCCTGACACCCCCTCTCAGAAAAAAACATCCTCAAAACCAGACAGAAAAGCAGGTCATATTTCCGTAGAGACAGTAGCAAGGGAAATATCTAAACAGTTCTCAAGCCAGTAAACTCCCCATTCAGTAATCTCCCTGGCTTGCAAATCCACCAACGGATTATGTTTAACAAGCCAAGGAATACCCAAAACAATTGGTGTGGGAAGATTGTCCAGGACAAAGCTAGGGATTATTTCACAATAAACTGACCTCACCCTCAGTTTTACATTATGTACAATCTGAGTAAATGCTTTCTGTGCAAGTGGCGCCGAGTCGATGGCGAAGATGGAAATTGGTTTATCTAAAGTACAGCAAGCAAGACCATGAGATTTCACAAACTCAGTATCAACAATGCTGACTCCAGCTCCACTGTCAAGAAACAAAGAAATGTTCTTGGTTTTGCTCTCTAGCTCCACCTCTGCTGTCAGGACATAGCGGGAACTGCAGGTTGACAACAAATGCACCCCTTGTTTATCTAACTCCAGACTTCCAAGAGTTAATCAAGTCTCCTTTTGTTTAGGAATTAAAGGACAGGTCCCAACAAAATGTCCTTTCTTCCCACAAAAAAAATTCACCTTTTTTCTTGTGAATCTCTGGGGAGACATAT
Source organism: Phyllobates terribilis (assembly GCF_046119375.1). NCBI lineage: Eukaryota > Metazoa > Chordata > Amphibia > Anura > Dendrobatidae > Phyllobates > Phyllobates terribilis. Next base: position 506,834,775 of record NW_027362762.1, read on the forward strand.
GATGCAGAGACACCCCCTAACTGCATGGGTTCATCCACCATCCCCAGTACTGGTTCACCCCCAGACTGCTCCCCCGACAGAGGTACACAAAACCCGAAAAGAAGGCCCCAGAGAAGGTGGTCTCACCTGTATATCACGATGGCGTCTATCAAGACGTATGGCCAACGACACGGCAGCCTCCAAGAACTGAGGTGTTTCATATACTGCCAAGGCATCTTTCAACCTTTTGAGTAAGCCCCTCAAAAGATTGACTTCAAATGGCTGTCATTCCATTTGGAATCTTTTGCCCATCTACGGAATTCTGAACAGTATGTCTCCACTAACCGATTCTCCTGCTGAAGGTGATGTAGCCTAGACTCAACCAAGGTGACTCGTTCAGGGTCATCATAGATGAGGGCCAGAGCCCCGAAATACCCCTCCACAGACTGGAGACAAACCGAGTCCTGCGGTAAGGCTGGACATTGGCGACCTGTAACTGCTGATGCTGCTGCTGAACCTCACAGCAGAGGTCATTCACCTCCAGAGACACTCTGCGAGCTCTGCAACTGAACCCATACCAAGGGAGAAAGGAAAAAAAAGTTCCACGCCGAAAAACACACAGAGAAAAAAAAAACAGTATGTCAGTTTTCTATTTTTTTTTTTTCCTTTTCAAAATGTGCTTGGCCGATGATAATATCACGCAAGGTGTGGGAAAGACTTAGTACAACACAGAGAGAAGAGGGAAAGGAAGCCCATACTCTATGGAAAGAGGGAAGTGGAAACCTCCTGGCTGATAAAATATCACCCTGTCTCCCCTAACGTCCCTATATTGGCTTTTCAACAATCGCCGCACGCATTCCTCACCCTGTCTTTCCCTGGCATTTGGCTAAGGCTAGGGAAGGGAGGAGATGAGCACTAGTTGATCCCCACTGACACTAAATACAACAAGGGGGGACAAACAAAGGGGAATTGCTAAGCTTTAGACTGCTCCAGATGACTGCACACACGCCCTCAACACCAGAGAGGAAGAAGTACTGCTCTTGCTCAAGCTTTCACAATGAGTAATGAATATCGCCGGCACCTCTCTCTGGAACACAGCAGGTATTTATACACCGAGGCCAGGGTGTTAATTAGCCTGAGGAAGGTAGTCGCTGGGTCCTAGAGACAGCCTCTAAGAAGGTGTCTGTAATGCCAAACCTAGAGATCTCCTGCAACCAACTGCAGGGCGACTGACTGTCACTTCTGACACAACCGTGACAGTAATGCTGTGATCACACATTGCATAAATACTGTGTTTTTTATTTTCTGCAGGTGTCCGCACCAAGCTACCCAATAACAATCTTCTTTGATTATTGAAGTTGGTTTTGTATTGTGCAGTTTTAATGCTTTTTTTTCACTATAGGCCTCTATGTGGAGCTTGAAAAAAAATGCATGTAAAATAGCAATGTTGCATGTTTAACCGCAGAATTAAAGTTTTTCTGTACTATTAAAAAAGTATTAAAAATGTGGCTTCTCAAATACACAAAGACGCATTAAATAAGGAGGAATATGCAAGAAAAGGAAAGCAGCAAACACTCATTAATCAGAGAAGACTGTTATTGTGTCGTGTGGTGTGGACAACCGCAGAAAATGTACAGAAAAAAAGCAGTAGAAAAAAATCAATTACAGTTTTTTTTATGTCATTTGCTTATCACCATAAATAACCTGATCGCTGTTTTGTGCAGGTTGTTAAGATTACAGGGACACCAAATATGCCCATGTTATTTGCTGATTTGGGATGTTTATTATTTTTAAAATAAAAGTGCATTAAAAATGACATTATTGTAATTGTTTTTCTTTTTTTTTTTTAGCAACTTTTTTGGAATAAAAAAAATTATTTTATTTTCCCTCTAGATCACAGGCACAAAGAAATACCCTGCTATGTAAAGATGCGTCTCTATGTACCAGTATCATTTGCCTGTGGGCTCAGAGCCAGCAATGCAGCTTTTAGTATATAGAATTATCCCATACTACTAAGTGCAGGCTGTAGCTCACAGGTTAAGCTACAGCTTGCTATGATGGAGGTTGTGGGTTCAAATTCCAGTGAGCCTGAAAGGGGATTACATTTTTGTAATTGTTTTTTAATTAAATTTTAATAATGTGATAGGAAGAAAAAAATATCTGACTTCTATTTTCCCTCTAGAATACAGGTACATAGAAATATACTGCTATATCAGATATATCTCTGTGCACCAGGATAACCTCCCACAGGTTCAGAGCCTGCAATGCAGATTCAAGTATAGGAAATTCTCCCCTACTGGTCAGAGAAAGCTGTGGCGCACTGTTTTTGTTGCTTCCTGCAGTGATGTAGGTTGTGAGTTTAATCCGGGGGGAGACTATATGGCTATGTGCCCACGATGCAGAAATGCTCAGGATTTTTTCCTGAGTGTTTCTGCATCTCCCTGGCAGAAAAAAAAGCATGCGGATTGTACATGGGTTTTCCTGCCAGGGACATGCGGAAATGGAGCGTTATTCACTGACATTTCCGCATGCGGATTGACAAGCACTTTCCAAGCGATTAGCATCACTTGGAAAGTGCTTGTGACAACTAGGTCACACTATATAAATCCATGCAAACTGCATGGATGTATATAGTGTGACCCGAGAGAGTGGTTAAAAATAAAAAAATAAATATATACTTACCTTCCAATGACCCGCGCTGGCTAGTTTCGCTCGGTCCTGGCTGCCGGCAGCAGTGGATTGAAAGACCTGCCGACGTCAGCGTCGCGTGACCCGTCACATGACTCTGACGTCAGCCCAGGTCCTTCAATCCACTGCAAAGTGCCGGGAAGCAAGTAGGAGCGCAGCGCGGGCCGCCAGAAGGTAAATATACATTTATTTTTTATTTTAATCTTTTTTTTACAGATTTTTTAATGGTACCTGGGTGTGGATGAGACTCTCCTGTCCTCTACACCCAGGTACCATCCGCACATTAGAATGCACCAATTACAAAAGTACAGATGCAGTCTTGCGGAATTGGTGCGATCTAATGCAAGTCAATGGCGGCGAAAACGCAGCATTTCCGCAAAATAATTGGTAGTGCTGCGTTTTTTTCCGCAATGATAATCCGCAGCGGAAATTTCCGCAGCATGTGCACAGCTCATGCGGATTATCATTGGGGAACATTGCTGCCCTTCTACCATGCGTTTTTAATGCGTTTCCGCAACGTTTCCGCAGCTGCAAAAACGCTGCAGAAATGCATTAAAAACGCATCGTGGGCACACAGCCAATCTCACAAAGTAATTGTTTTTCAATATATTTCAGTAGATTTATAGGAACAAAATATATGACTTTTTCTTCGCCACTAGAATACAGGCACATAGAAATACACTGCTATGTACAGATATATCTCTTTGTACCAGAATTATCTGCCTGTGGGGTTAGAGCCTCTAGTACAGCTTCAAATAAACCAAATTCTCCAATACAGATCAATGTAGGATGTGGCTCATAGCTTTAGCTGCTGTCTGCAAGGATAGAGGTCATGGGATCAGATCACAGGAGGATTAGAGAATTGTTTGTTTGATTAATGTAAGTGTGTTCAGAGCAGAGATGACGGCCCTGCCATTGAGGAGGAGGAGCAATGGAGCAATGAAGAGAAGACATGGAGAGTGAGAGGAAGTTGGAACAAAGCCCTGACCTGCCAGGACAGCGGGACAGTCAAGCTGAATGCGGGACGGTTGAGAGCTATGGGCGTTGTTTTCTTATGTGTGAACCCTTGAAAATACATGAGAACAGCCGCATCACGGACATCGCATCCAGCAAGTATTACTCTTAAAGGGACTTGGTCAGCACAGAATGACTGTTCATAGTACCGCCGTTGGTGGTATCCAAGGGGTAACGTTTCTCCTTGCGGAAAGTGACATGTTAAGCATGTCAAGGAGAGGAGACTTTTAAGCCGCAATGCTCCTCTGGGCATTACAATACCACTGTCCCATACTGTTAGTCAATCAGGAGCTCACCTCCCACCAGCAGTCAGAAATCCATAGGGCTGGAAAACTCCTGAAGACAGAACATGAGGCAAAACCTTTAGTATATACTAAAAAAAATATATATATATATATATGTGCAAATGGATTAGACAATAGATGGAAGTTATTGGCAATTATCAAGACACCCTCAATAAAGGAGTGGTTCTGCAGGTGGGGACCACAGACCACATCTCAGTACCAATGCTTTCTGGCTGATGTTTTGGTCACTTTTGAATGTTGGTTGTGCTTTCACACTCGTGGTCTCATGAGACGGACTCTACAACCCACAGAAGTTGCTCAGGTAGTGCAGCTCATCCAGGATGGCACATCAATGCGAGCTGTGGCAAGAAGGTTTGCTGTGTCTGTCAGCATAGTGTCCAGAGGCTGGAGGCACTTCCAAAAGACAGGCCAGTACACCAGGAGACATGGAGGGGGCCATAGGAGGGCAACAACCCAGCAGCAGGACCGCTACCTCCGCCTTTGTGCAAGGAGGAACAGGAGGAGCACTGCCAGAGCCCTGCAAAATGACCTCCAGCAGGCCACAAATGTGCATGTGTCTGTACAAACGGTTAGAAACCGACTCCATGAAGGTGGTATGAGGGCCTGATGTTCACAGATGGGGGTTGTGCTCACAGCCCAACACCGTGCAGGACACTTGCCATTTGCCACAGAACACCAGGATTGGCAAAGTCGCCACTGGTGCCCTGTGCTCTTCACAGATGAAAGCAGTTTCACACTGAGCACATGTGGCAGACGTGACAGAATCTGGAGATGCCATGGAGAGCGATCTGCTGCCTGCAACATCCTTCAGCATGACCGGTTTGGCAGTGGGTCAGTAATGGTGTGGGGTGGCATTTCTTTTGAGGGACACACAGCCCTCCATGTGCTCGCCAGAGGTAGCCAGACTGCCATTAGGTACCGAGATGAGATCCTCAGACGCCTTATGAGACCATATGCTGGTGCGGTTGGCTCTGGGTTCCTCCTAATGCAGGACAATGCCAGACCTCATGTGGCTGGAGTGTGTCAGCAGTTCCTGCAAGATGAAGGCAATGAAACTGTGCACTGGCCTGCCTGTTCCCCAGACCTGAATCCGATTGAGCACATCTGGGACATCATGTCTCGCTCCATCCACCAACGTCACGTTGCACCACAGACTTTCCAGGAGTTGGCGGATGCTTTAGTCCAGGTCTGGGAGGAGATCCCACAGGAGACCATCCACAACCTCATCAGGACCATGCCCAGTCGTTGTAGGGAGGTCATACAGGCACGTGGAGGCAACACACAATACTGAGCCTCATTTTGACTTGTTTTAAGGACATTACATAAAAGTTGGATCAGCCTGTAGTGTGTTTTTCCACTTTAATTTTGGGGGTGACATCAAATCCAGGCCTCCATTGGTTAATAAATTTGATTTCCATTGATGATTTTTGTGTTATTTTGCTGTCAGCACATTCAACTTTGTACAGAACAAAGTATTCAATGAGAATATTTCATTCATTCTGATCTAGGATGTGTTATTTGAGTGTTCCCTTTATTTTTTGAGCAGTGAATATATAAATATACAGTCAGTTTATAGAGTTAGCCACAAGCAACTCCCACAATGCCCCTCATCTAATGCTATAGTCTACCCTATAAAATCAGAAGCGGCCTAAGAGGTGCACGTGTTTGGGGTGGTTGCACGTGTCTTCTTGTGCAAAGTGAATTTGGCACTAAATGGCAGTTATTTCAGAGGTAGTTAGTCAGGGCAAGAGTCAGATAACCAAACTTTGACTGCTTACTCTCTTTTAACTATGTTTTCGTTAGTTTCCACTCTTTCCCCTATAGTCCTCCACTTTCTACTAACCCCCTTAATCCCTACACCTAGTAAGCAACTGGTCATCCCTCCCTCCATCCTCCCCATCCATCTCACCTCCTCCTCAAAACTATTCTTCAACATTCAATCCAGTGTCTTCAAACACAGACAGCCACTCCATGCCATCTCTTACTCCTACCTGCTAACACTTTCTCTGCTCCTCTTTACTGCCGGCATCATTTTTCTCCAAATCATGGTCCTCATCACCATATCCCCATAGTCACTTCTACCTCCTATCCACGATCTACCACAAACTCTTGCAACCTTTCTAACCTCATACCCATCCACCCAGTCCCCACTTCCCCAGTTGCACTAACAGGAGCTCTATGGAACGCTCGCTCCATCTGCAACAAACTTTCCTGCATCCACGATCTTTTCATTACTAACAAACTTTCCTTCCTCGCCATCACCAAAACCTGGCTCACCCCCTCTGACACGGCCTCTGCAGTCGCACTTTTGTTTGCTGGATTCCACCTTTCCCACACACCCCGCCCCAGCAGCAAGCATGGTGGAGGTGTAGGTTTTCTCCTGTCAGAGACCTACACCTTCACCTAAATTCTACTACCGCCCTCCATTACTCTCCCTTCTTTTGAGATGCGCTGTGTGCACATCTACTCCCCCTCCAACCTCCAACTGGCTGTCATTTACTGCCCCCCCAGGGCCAGCCACCACTTTCTTTGATCACTTCACAACCTGGCTGCTTCACTTCCTTTCCACCGACATCCCCACTATCAACATGGGCGACTTCAACATCCCCATTGACACATCCCACTCATCTGTTTCTAAGCTCCTATCCCTCACTTCCTCCTTTGGCCTTGCTCAATGGTCTGCTGCAGCCACTCACAAAGATGGCCACATACTAGACCTCATCTTCACCCACATCTGTTCCTTATCTAACCTCTCTAACTCTCCTCTCCCTCTTTCTGACCACAACCTACCTACATTCTCTACCTTCTCCTCTCCAAGTCCACAATCCCCACTTCACAAACTTGCATACCCTCGCAGAAACCTCAAACACCTTGACCTACACTCACTCTCTGAATCCCTCCTCCCTCTTACAGACATAAATTCCTTACATGACGCAGATGTTGCTGCTGCTTTATATAACACCACAACAGCTGCTGCTCCCGATTCGGTCGCCCCTCTCACACATACCAAAATTCGCACATTCAATAGGCAACCCTGGCACACCAACATGACTAAAGAACTGCGACGGGCCTCTAGGGTTTCTGGGTCTAGATAGAAAAGGTTCCACTGCAACGAGCACTTCAAACAATCCCTCACTATTTTCAAGTCCACTGTCACAGCAACAAAACAAACCTACGTCTCATCTCTCATATCCTCCCTGTCTCACAACCTCAAACAGCTTCATTTCTCTCCTCTGTCCCCCAGCGCCTCCTCCCTCTTCTCTCATCTCAGCTGAAGAGTTTGCCTCATTCATCAAGCAAAAGATTGACAACATCAGACAAAGCTTTTGCCTAAAGTCCCCACAGCCCCTCCTCATATCTACTCAACCTTCCTCCTCCAAAACCAACTTCTCCACCTTTACAGAAGATAAATTTCCTCTTTACTCTCCAAATCACACCTCACCACCTGTGAACTTGACCCAATCCCATCCCACCTCATCCCTAACCTTACCACAGTCTTCATCCCAACTCTAACCCACCTCCTCAACCTGTCACTAACAACCGGTGTATTCCCCTCATGTTTCAAACATTCCTCAATGACACCCATCCTCAAAAGCACTCCCTTGAACCATCCTCTCTGACTAGCTATTGCCCCATATCACTTCTCCCCTATGCCTCAAAACTACTGGAACAACATGTCCACTTTGAACTGTCCTCCCACTTCTCCTCATGCTCCCTCTTCAACCGCTTACAATCTGGCTTCCGAACGCATCACTCCACTGAGACTGCCCTGACTAAAGTCACCAATGACCTACTAACTGCCAAATCCAAGCAACACTACTCCGTCCTTCTACTCCTGGACCTGTCATCGGCCTTCGAAACAGTGGACCATTCCCTCTTACTACAGACTCTCTCATCTCTTGGCATCATGGACTTGGCCCTATCTTGGATCTCTTCGTACCTAACAGACCGGACATTCAGCATCTCCCCCTCACACACCACCTCATCATCTCGCTTCCTATCTGTCTGTGCTCCCCAAGCCTCAGTTCTAGGGCCCCTGCTCTTCTCCATCTATTCCTTTGGTCTGGGACAGCTCATAGAGTCCCATGGCTTTCAGTATCACCTCTATGCTGATGACACACAGATCTACCTCTTTGGACCCAATATCAACTCCTTACTAACCAGAAACCAACAATGTCTGTCCGCTATTTCATCCTTCTTCTCTGCTAGATTTCTAAAACGTAACATGGATAAAACTGAATTCATCATCTTTCCCCCACCTCACTCAACCCCCCCATCTGACCTATCCATCACAGTTAATACATGCCCACTCTCCCCAGTTCCACAAGCTTGCTGCCTCGGGATAACCCTGGACTCTGATCTCTCCTTCAAATCACATATCAAAACCTTTTCTACTTCCTGCCGACTCCAACTCAAAAATATCTCCCGGATCTGCACATTCCTCAGCAAAGACTCTGCAAAAGCACTAGTGCATGCCCCCATCATCTCCCGCCTCAACTACTGCAACCTGCTGCTTTGTGGCCTCCCTTCTAACACTCTCGCGCCCCTCCAATCTATTTTAAACTCTGCTGCCTGACTAATCCACCTATTCTCCCTCTATTCCCCGGCCTCTCCTCTCTGTCAATTCCTTCACTGGCTCCCCATTGCCCAGAGACTCAAGTTCAAGACCCTAAATCTGGCATACAAAGCTATCCACAACCGGTCTCCCCCATACATGTGACCTAGTCTCCCGATACTTACCTACACGCAACTTCCGATCTTCACAAGATCTCCTTTTCTACTCCCCTCTTATCTCCTCTTCTCACAATCGATACAATATTTCTCCCGTGCATCCCCCTCTCTGGAACTCTCTACCCCAACATGTCAGACTCTAGCCTAACTTGGAAACCTTCAAAAGGAACCTGAAGACCTAATTCGTCAAACAAGCTTACAACCTGCAGTAACCACCTCTCCACCCACCTCTCCACCACACCGCTGCACGACTAGCTCTACCCTCACCTACTGTATCCTCACTCATCCCTTGTAGATTGTGAGCCCTTGCAGGCAGGGTCCTCTCTCCTCCTGTACCTGTCGCTGACTTGTTTTGTTCAAGATTATTGTAAGTGTTTTTGCTATGTATACCCCTTTTTCACATATAAAGCGCCATGGAATAAATGGCGCTATAATAATAAATAATAATAATAAAATAATAATAATACAGTGTGGAAATTAAAGGGGTGTTCCCATCTCCAAGATCCTATCACAATATGTAGTAGGTGTAATAATAATAATATTAGCAAATACCTCCAATTAGAAATGTAGTATAGTATTTTTGATTCGTTATGTCTCTCTCCTCGTGTACAGGCACTGCAGGACCTTTGATATCCATGGTTACGTCCACTGATAAAGTCACAGTTAGCTAGCTTTTAGTGGTCGTAACCGTGGATACCTAAGGTCCTGTATTGCCTGCACATGAGCTAAATTGCATAGTGAATCAAAAATACTATACTACATTTGTAATTGGAAGTATTTGAAAATATTATTATTATTACACCTACTACATTTTGGGATAGGATCTTGGAGATGGGAATACACCTTTAAGTATTTGATAAACTGATGATTTTGCAAGCTTTCCCAACAACAAAGGATGGAGAGATCTGTAATTTTTATCATAGGTACACTTTAACTGTGAGAGACAGAATCTTAAAAAAAAAACCTGGAAACTCACATTATATGATTTTTACATAATTAATATGCATTTTATTGCATGAAATAAGTATTTGATACAATGGAAAAACAGAACCTAATATTTGGGACAGAAGCCTTTGCTTGCAATTACAGAGGTCAGACGTTTCTTGTAGTTTTTGACAAAGTTTGCACCCACTACAGTAGTGATTTTGGCCCTTTCCTCCATACAGTTCTTTCAGGTTTTGGAGCTGTCGCTGGGCAACATTGAGTTTCAGTTCCCTTCAAAGATTTTCTATTGGGTAAGGTCTGGAGACTGAATAGGCCACACCAGGACCTTGAAATGCTTTTTGCAGAGCCACTCCTTAGTTGCCCTGGCTGTGTTTCAGGTAATTGTCATGCTGGAATAACCAGCCACGACCCATCTTCAATGCTCTTACTAAGAGAAGGAGGTTGTTGGCCAAGATCTCCCGATACATGACCCCATCCATCCTCCCTTTAATACAGTGCAGTCATTCTGTCACCGTTGCAGAAAAGCACTCCCAAAGTATGATGTTTCCTCCACCATGCATCTAAGTTGGAATGGTGTTTTTGGGGTTGTACTCACCCTTCTTCTTCCTCCAAACACAGTGAGAGGAGTTGTTACCAAAAAGTTCTATTTTGGTCTCATCTGACCATGGGACCTTCTCCCAACCAGTGAGCAGCGCGGACAAGATGAGGGAGAAGTATTATTTTTTTTAAACCTTACATTTATTTTTAATCCCTTCCTATTGCCTTTGCACAAATAAAATGGCTAGAGATAAGCGGATCAATTCACGGAGCTTCAAGTTCAAGTTGAATTTCCTGAATTTTGCACCTTCACACAAATTCAAACATTTTGAGATGTAATTTGTGGTTTGCAAAAAAAAAAAAACTTACTGCCCCCATTTTGCACACTACTGAAGCATCAAGGACCGGGATAACATAATTTTGCATTGCTGAGTGGGCTTCCCCATAATGTCCTGCAGCTATGTTACTGCAGTGGCCGTAAGGACCTAGGGTACTCGGTAGGCAGGCCGGCAGTCTTCCAGGGAGGTCATGGTGGCAGTGGCCCTGCTCCGTGGCTCTGGCCGAGCAGATGAAGAGAGTATTTACAGGGGATTCTTAGTCTTTATGTGACGTCAACTGTGGTGCCTAGTCAGGGATGACCAGCACTGCTGTGTGGACCCTGGGGGATAGATGGTATAGCAGCTGGGATGAAACACTTCCCATGGGTGAAGCAGGCTCCCAGGGATTGGGAAAGCTTATATGAAGGATGGCGGCGGGGGAATCAGGGTGATGAGAGCAGGGCGGCAGCAGTGATGATAGTGGCGGTGGTAGCACAGCGGCGGGTAGGTGCAGAAGAACAAGACAGACATGAGGAATGCAGTCCGGTTACCTTTACTGCAGAGAAAGCTGTGGAGTCCGGGGCACTGGTCACTAGGTCCAGGAGGGTCCGGTCAGCCTGGAAGCAATTGGAGTCCACCCCGTCAGGTGGGTTTGGAGGCCTGCCTGCTGCACTTCTCCTTTGCGGTCCCCTCTTCCTGTGAGCTATTATGCGGTCCCTTTTCTTCACTCCTGCCCTAAGCTCCGTACTAGTAGGCGGTGCGAACCTATAACGGGTACTGCCATCTTAGGTGCAGCTCCAGGTCCTAGTTATGCCGCTGTGCTGCCGGACCTCTGCTTGTGGCCAGAAAACTTGCAGTCTCCTGTCCCTCAGATTCGGTTGCCAGGACGTGCAATGCCCGTACAACCAAGGACTCTGGCGTCCTCTGTTCCGCTGCCTAGGGTGAGCTCTTCACCTGCTCTGCTCCTCAGAACTTTCTTCTTCTCCCTCTGCTGCTTTCTCCCCCTCCCCCTTCCCTCTCATACTCACTGACTAACTCCTCCCCCCAGCCGGAAAAGGCAGCTCCCCAAAATAGGGTGTACAGCTCCCCCTTCAGGTCAGGGATCAGAACCTGTGTGTGCATGTGGGGTTTACCTGACGTGGGGAGGTCCTCCTGCTTCCAAGCGTAATATCACCTCCGGTGAAGGAGGCAGCACTACTGTGGCAACCGGCCCATGGGGCGCCACATTACCTTATGGATTATTATACTTTTTACAGTGATGTCTGAGACATCAGAAATTAGCAGTTCCTAGAGCAGCACAGTTTATACAACAGAGTCATTTTTTCCAGAGTCACTAGGTAAGTCCGCAAAGCAAATGTTTGGAGAAAATTCAGCAAAATCTGTGAATTAATATGTCAAAAGATTCACTGATCTCTAAAATTGGCCAAAAAATTAGGTTTCTGTTGAATCCATTTTTTAAAGGCAAGTTTGACTTACCTCGAAGCAGTTCGCTCATTTCTACCAATTGCTCTTACATTAGCAGTTATTACCTTAAAAACAGTAAAGTATTAAATGCAGCCACAGTCGAAATCTGAAAGGGAACCTGTCATATCTCAAAATGCTATTAACCTGCAGATATGGAGTTAATTTGCAGATTAATAGCGTTTTGAAGTTGCCCAGCACTCTCACTGAAAGCCCCGCTGCCGGGAGGAAATTTACTTTATTCCTACTAGCAGGCTTGGTCTTTCAGCCATAGGAATGGGCTGGTGCGGTTTCAGTCACTGCTCAATGCAGCTTTAGCGGCAGGTATAACTGCGCTCCCGCCACTGACTGACAGCCTGTTTAGTATGAGAGAGCCTGATTACAAAGGTGTGTTCCTTACTATGCTTTGTGCTGTAGCTTCAATACAATCAGTGTTTTTTCAGCAGTTAATTATTACAGCCTGACTAGGTATCACATGCACGCCAGACCAGCTAATCTGTGTAACCCCTCCCTCAGTACTGATTGGCAGCTTGCTGACAATGTTTTCTATACACAGGAAGCTGTCAATCAGTGGTGTGGGCAGGATTACTACATTCTAAAGCAGAGAAAACAGGGATTCTATCAAAACTGCACCCAGCAGTCCAGTAAGGGACACATTGCTGTAATACATCATGCAGCTCTCAGATTGCTTAGCAAAAACCTGCTGACAGTTTCCATTTAAGCATAAAGTCCAGTGTACATTGTTAATATGGTAGAATTTGTAAGGTGCCCCGATCTTTTCATGTATGGAAGTATAACTGGTTAACTACATCTGTTAATATATTAGTAATTTAGTCATGTGAATGAATGTGAAGCAAGGCATAATTTCACATGCCTAGAAGAAAAGACTCACTTTATTACTTATCAGCTGTCTTTTCCTTAGATCTTCCTTACGACAATAGCATGGTTCTAATGACTGAAGCAATGCATTACAATGATAGCTTGATTAATTTGCTGAATTAGTAGCCCAGTTTCACATATTAAACAATTCAAAGCCAAATGAGCCTGTGTATTGGAAGCAAACAATTGTCAGCTGCATATTTCAAGTTGTTGTTTGCAATTAATGAACCTGCATCCTCTCTAAAATCAGTTCTAGGACCTTCCTCGGGGAGCCATTAGGCTTTTAACACATCAATCTAATCCATCCATTCCCCTAGATTTCAAATTAATCATGCTGATTATAGTTTTATTTACACGCCCAAGAATGCGTAAGTCTGCCTTTTGTTAAAGTAAAAAAAATGTTATTCTCTTTAATTGAACTGGCTTTTGTAAACTGCGAGCAATCTTGCTAATTACTTTCTTGATGAGCCTGGAGTCTCTAATTACTAATACCTCTTCTAAAAATTTGTCATCTGAGGAGAATGCTTAACCCTTTTCTTTAAAAGCTTTACCATCAAAGATGAGAAGAAGTAACTATACAGGAAGTGGCATTACGCAAAAAGCTACATTCTGGAGGTGTGAGGTAGAGATTAGGGGATGTGGCAAAATTCGAATTTGCCAAATTACATGGATTTTCCTGGAAAATTAAATTTGTTATTCTCTGTAAATTATAGGAGATTGTTACCTGTAAGGGCTGCCTGGCAGGACTTTATTATACTGCGGCACTGGAAATGACATGCTTACTATGCAGGGTGAGAGTAAGTTGGGTATGCACCTTTTCTACGAGGCAGAGAACACTGGGACCGGAAGTTACAGTGACTTTCTGGCGCCTGCCAACCTGTAGGCCAATATTAACCACTCAAAAAGCTCAAAAGGGTGACAGATTCCCTTTATATGGAATCTATCAGCAGATTTTTGCTATATAATCTGAGAGCAGCATAATGAAGGGCAAGAAACCCTGATTCCAGTGATGTGTCATTTACTTGACTGTTGCTGTAGTTTTGATAGAACCTCTGTTTTATCTGACATAGATGAAACAGTGGTCAAAATGATAAGCTGTTTATAAACCCACCCACACCCTTTATTGGCAGCTTCCTGTGTATAGTATACATTGTTAGCAAGCTGCCAATCAGTGGTGGGGGCGGGGTTACAAAGATTAGGTGGACTGGATTGCATATGAGACCTAGTCAGGCAGAGATATTCTCCTGCAAATAAAACAAAGACTGAACTGAAGCTGCAGCACACAGCCTAGCAAGTGACACATCCTTGAAATCAAACTCTCTTGCTCTATATTATGCTGCTCTCAAATCAACAGCAAAAACTTGTTTACTGATTCCCTTTAAACCTCTCTGAAAAGCACACACCTTATTCATACTGGATCAGATGCAGACATATCACCTTTGCAGCCAGTATTGCGGCACAGGGGCTCATGGGGTCAGGGCCGCCATCAGGGCATTACTGCCCTTACTATTGTATGGGGACCGGTGAGAAGAAGCAAGAAGGGGGGCCCGGTCACGCTGGCAGCCCGGGGCCCCCCACTCTTTGCTTCTCCTCACTGGGTCTCAGGGGCAACAGGTCAGCAGTGCCGCCGCCACACTCCAGATGCATGATGCACCCCGCAGACGGAAATGGGCGCTGTACCTTTAAGCCGCATCCGGGATGCATCATGATCCTGATGCCTATCTCCTAACATCCTGCGCGCTCATCTTTATTCCTGCACAGAGCAGTGTGCCTCGGAGGCTGCAGTAGGCAGTGTGTGAGCAGGAGGAGGAGGCTGCTGAGTCTGGGAGTGAGTTGGGCCTGCTGGTGCTGAGGGGGGGCCTGCTGGTAGTGACAGAGGGCTTACTGATGGTGAGGGGGGGCCTGCTGGTGGTGATGGAGGAGCCTACTGGGGGTGATGGGGGGGCCTGCTGGTGGTGATGGGGGGCCTGCTGATGGGGGCCTGCTGATGGTGAGTGGGGCCTGCTGATGGTGAGAGGGGACTGCTGGGGATGATGGGGGGCCTGATGATGTTGAGGGGGGCCTGCTGGTGATGATGGGGGGGCCTGATGATGTGGAGGGGGGCCTGCTGGTAATGATGGGGGGCCTGCTGATGATGATGGGGGGGCCTGCTGATGGTGAGGGGGAACCTGCTGATGGTGAGAGGGGGCCTGCTGATGGTGAGAGGAGGCTGCTGATGGTGAGGGGGGCCTGCTGATAGTGAGGGGGGGCTGCTGGTGAGGATGGAGGGCCTGCTGATGGTGAGGGGGAGACTGCTGATTGTGAGGGGGACCTGCTGATGGTGAGGGGGGGGTCTGCTGGTGATGATGGGAGGGCCTGCTGATGGTGAGGGAAGGCCTGCTGATGGTGAGGGGGGCCTGCTGATGGTGAGGATGGGGGGCTTGCTGATGGTGAGAATGGGGGGGCCTGCTGATGGTGAGGTGGGCCTGTTGATGGTGAGGGGAGGCTGCTGGTGGAGCTGAGGGGGGTTTGGTGGTTCTGAAGGGAGGCTGCTGCTGCTGAGGGGAGGCCGCCTTCAGCAGGATGAGGCTGGTGCTGAGGGGAGGCTGTGTCCGGCAGGGTGAGGCTAGTGCTGAGAGGAGGCTGCATCCGACAGGGTGATGCTTGTGCTGAGGGGAGGCTATGTCTGGCAGGTTGAGGCTGGTGCTATGGGGAGGCTGCGTCTGGCAGGGTGAGGCTGGTGCTGAGGGGAGGGTGCGTCTGGCAGGGTGAGGCTGGTGCTGAGGGGAGGCTGCATCCGGCAGGGTGAGGCTGAGGTGGCGGTGGCAGCGAGGATGACCAGGGATAGTCGCCGAAGAGTGGAGGCGCCAGTTGCATATCAAGAGGTAGCCAACCTCCGGGGAAAGGTAGAAGGAACAAAAGTAGTTGACTAATAGGGTTAACCTCTCCCCTTCCCCACCTTTATTCTTGACTACTTGATTTTTTTTCTTTATATCATCACTTTTTGAGTTATTATGTTTTGAGGTGTATTTGTATCGTAGAATTTATAGGTTTTTAATGAATACCAATAAAGATATTTTTAGTAGTGTATAATCGATGAATATATATGCAATAATATGTAATGTTAACATTTATTAATTCGATGATCACAGGCTGAGGCAGCGGCGTTGGGCAGGTGGCGGCGGTGAGCAAGTTGAGGTAGCCATTAAATTCTTCTTCACTGGGCGGCGCCACTGGCTGTGTGAATAGCTAACTTAAGTCCATGTATTAATTTGTCCACCATCTCAGTACGTGATTGTATGATATAATCATTCCCACAGTCCACCAAAGATTTTTTTCTTTCGCAGACGTGCTTCACTCTGCTATAAGCTACCTAGTGCTTTTAGTGGCGGTGAAATTAAGCTGTTTTCAGATCAAAAAATTGATTTTTTCTGTTGCTAGCCAATGCCACAGTCCTCCAAAGATTTTTTTGTGTGGCAAACGTCATACACTCTGTGCTATATGTCAGCTGCTGCATTAGTGGCAGTGAACTTCAGCTGTTTTCAGAGTAAAAAATATATTTTTTCTGTTGCTAGTCAGAGTCCACAAAAGATCTTTTGGTGTCACAAACGTGATACATAGTGATGAGCGAGTGTATTCGTTACTATTCGCTATTCGCACGGATAGTACGGTATTCGGGTTACTCGTTATATTGCAAGTATTTGTGTATTTGTGTCATGGTTGACGCAGGAAGGAAACGGGTTCTTATGGGAAGGGGATGACGTTAACAGCAGTAGCATGAATCTGAATTTTTGGTGAATTTAGGTTGGCTTGCTGTCATCTGGAGGGATTACAAACTGTGGAGATATCCAGTCCTTGTTGATTTTATACAGCGTAAGTCTGTCTGCATTTTCCGTGGAGAGGTGTGTGTGCCTATCAGTGATGATTGCTCCAGCGGAACTGAAAAGACGCTCAGACACCACACTAGCAGCCGGGCAGGCCAGCACCTCCAAGGCATATAAGGAGAGGTCAGGCCAAGTGTTCAGCTTAGTCACCTAATAATTAAAGTGAACTGAAGCGTCAGAAAGGATGCACGTATGGTAACTAAAGTACCCCTTGACCATGTTCTGCAACTTATCCCTCCTTGGCATTGATACAGGCACAGATAGCCTTTACTGTTGTGCTGGTCTATTGAAAATTGCCCAATTTGTACACATTTTCCCCCCACCTCTGTTGGATCTGGTGTTCTTGTCTCTCCCCATTATCCCTTGGTGTTGAAAAGAGCCGGTACAGCTGCCATCAGCATTGTTTGAGGGTGATGTTTTCAACAACTGATCTACAACGGCCTTCTTGAACAATTCAATTGTAAAACTCTTTGTTGACTCCAAAAGGAGAGAAGGAAATTTCTCCTTGTACCGTGGATCGAGAAAGGTGGCCAACCAGTATAGGTCGCTCTTGTCACCTGCACCTTAAAACATCTGCAGAATCCAACCTTTCCTCACCTTTGAAACTGCTAAAACTCTTACTTGTTGGTCTTATTCACTCTCGTCTGGACTACTGCAGCTCTCTTCTGATCGGTCTCCCTCTTACCAAACTTTCTTCACTTCAATCTGTCCTGAATGCGGCAGCCAGGGTCATATTTCTGTCCAGCCATTTCACCTATGCCTCCATCTTGTGCCAGTCATTATACTGGTTGCCCATTTGCTACCGGGTCCAATATAAACTCATCACTCTCACCCACAAAGCTCTCCACAGTTCTGCACCTTCTTATATCTCCTCTCTCATCTCTATCGCCCTACACATGCCCTCCATTCTACATATGACCTAAGACTAACATCCCCCATAATCCGAACCTCGCACCTACGTCTCCAAGACTTCTCTCGTGCTGCACCAGTTCTCTGGAATGCTCTACCCCAAATGATCTGACTGATGCCTAGCCACCACGTCTTCAAGCGTGCTTTAAAAACTTCTTTAAAATCTCTTTAACAAGCCTACCACCTCAACTACTCAGTAAACTAACTTTCCCCTGTTCCCTCCTTCTAAATATTATTCTTAATCTGCACCCTACTATTCATCTGTCTCCACAGCCTCCATGCACACGATAACTACACTCGATACTTGATTATTGCACTTAAACATACTAGCTGATGAAGGGATCATGCAGTCTTCTATGAAAATCCCTACTTATTATAATTGCCTGACCTGAAATAACAACCACTTTTCACCTATTGTGTCCACCCATTGCCTTGTTGAATATAAGCTTTCGAGCAGGGAGCTCATTCCTAATGTAACTGTTTAAACTGAATTTATTGTATGTACATGTCTCCGCTTAATCGTAAAGTGCTGCGGAATATGTTGGCACTATATAAATAAAAATTATTATTATTAATGTTGAAAAAAATGTGTATCACACGAGGGTCTTACCACAGACACTTACACATGAACGGTGCCTTGTGGGCCAAGCTCCAAATAGGCAAATATTCTGTGTCCCCAACAGTAGAAACAATACTCATCCTCTCCTCACGCTGACTTGCCTCCTTCTCCTCCTTTCCAGCCCATTTAGGCTGGACAGACATGAAGCTTGGGTTGGGTGTCCCCTCTGTAGCATTACGAGTCCCCTCGGGAGCACAGAAAAACAAGTCCATTCCCTCTTCATCTTCCTCCTCATCACCCAATGTTGCCTCAGAATATTGGCTAGGCTGGGTAGTATTACCCATTGGGAAATCTGGCTGCATACCAACATGCTAGTCACTCAAAGCTTCCTTTTTGAGATTATGCAGTGATTGTTTCAAGAGACACAGCAGCGGGATGTTACTCTGACAATAGCCTGAGCACGTCTCACAAGGTTGGTGCAACATATGATAGGTAGAGTTCCACCGCGTGGGCCGGTCGCAAATGAGTCGGTGACTTGGCAAATTCAAGCGCTTTTGCAGCGCTGTAAAAGCAGCAAAAGCCATAGAGGAATGGTGGAAATGGGTGCTAAAACGGTGCACCTTCTCAAGTAGGTACGGCAAGTCACGGAAAGTTTCAGAAATTTCTAAACAACTAGGTTCAGCACGTGAGCCCTGCATGGCACGTGTACCAGCTTGCCGATCTTTAAAGCCGCCACCAGGTTACGCCCATTATCGTAGACGACCAGACCGGGTTGGAGGTGCAGCGGGGAGAGCCACTGATTGGTCTGTTGTTTTAAAGCTTGCCATAGCTCTGTTGCAGTGTGTGCTTTCTGACCTAAACAGATCAACTTCAGCAGAGCGTCTTGCCACTTTTCTGATGCGCTGCTGCACAGGTCCCAGCTTGGCAGTGATGGGGAGGGTAATTCAGCAGATGATGAGGAGCAGGAGAAGAGGAGAGAGGAAGTGGAATATGAAGAGGCGGAAACCCTGACAGAAGTTGGGCCCGTTATTCTTAGCGTGGGTGGGATGTGTGATGTTACAGTTTGTGCCTTTGTCCCACCCTCCACCAGGTTCTCCCAGTGTGCCATGACAGAAATGTATCGTCCCTGTACACAAAAATTTGTCCATGTGTCTGTTGTTAGGTGGACCTTCCGGGTTACAGCATTGTTGAGAGCACGGTTAAGATTGTTTAACACGTGCTTGTGTAACGCAGGGACGGCACACCGGGCAAAATAGTGGCAGCTGGGAGAACAGTAACGTGGAGCAGCCATAGCCAAGAAATCACAGAAGACTGTGCTCCCACAAGCCTAAATGGCAACACCTCCACATATAGCAATTTGGCAATGTGCGAGTTTAGTATTTGTGCCTGTGGGTGCATGGCTGGGTATTCACGCTTTCTTTCCAAGCTCTCAGGCACGGACAATAGAACGCTTTGCTAGCACAAGGAAGTGGATGTGGTTGATGTTTGTTGTGTGTGGGCAAGCACAGCTTTTGGGCAGGAGGTATGAGTGCCTTCTTCTTGAACAGCAGATTCTGAAGGACATAGCCCAGGCGACATGGCATAAGTCTCCACCGAATCCAAAAGCACTACAGATACTGGCTGGTGATCAGCTCATGCAGCCTTTATCTATCCCTCATCCCCTCAAGATGGCTGGACCATGATTATAAATAAGCCCCTGTCCTTTGTGTCATCCCCACCTCATTGTAGATCGTAAGCTCTTACGAGCAAGGTCGTCATTATTTATGCTTTAATTATTGTATTATCTTTAGCTATGTTACTTATGACTGTTGAATATTAACCTCTGAATTGTAAAGCGCTGCGGAATAGGTTGGTGCTATATAAATAAAGAGTATTATTATTATTATTGGTTTGACCCGCAGAGGCAGATTTGCTACCCTGGTGTTCCGCCCACCTAATGGGGTATTTGGCTGCCATGTCGTTTCTCATACTGGTGGTGCTCAGGTTTCATTGCCCTGGGATCTGCTCAATTTGGTATGACAGATGCTACAGACTACAATGTTTCTCTCTGAAGAAATTTCAGAAAAAAAAATTCCACACAGGAGCTGAACGCCCCCTAGCCCTGACTTGGTGCACAGCGGGGGTGCTCTTGGGAACAGTTGACCCAGTTCTGACTCTAGGCAAACCACGACCCCTTGGTGCCAGTGTTGGTGCTACATATCCATCATCTGTGTTGCTGTCATGGCTATGCGTTCCAACGGTCCAGGTCGGATCAGTGGACTCATCATCGACCACCTCGTCTTCTATCTCATCCTCCTTCCCAGTTGACATTTTAGGCTGACCTGATGGCAACTGTGTCTCATCATCATCAGCCTCCACCTCTGGAGACAGTAAATGACGTTCCTCCAAGTGGCTTTCTTCTGGCAGTAGGTCCTCAAATACTTGAGCATCAACGCACGCCACCTCCTCTTGTCCGTCTTTAATGCTGCACGGTGATAGGTCAGAGACAACCAAAGGATGCGTACCAAACAGATCCTCGGAGTGGCCAAGCTTGGGGTCATATGTCTCCTGTGACTGATAATGGCGGGAGGAAGGAGAACCAGGATTGGAAGGACCAGCCTTCTGTGTATCCACAGTAGACTGTGTGGTCGTGGAAGATTTGTTGCTGCTTGCAAAATGCGTAGAGGCCTTGTCTGCTATCTAAGACAGAATCTGCTCTCATTCTTCTGGCTTCCACACACGTTTACGTTCCAGACCAGGAATTTTTTCCAGGAACATAGTGGATGCATCAAGCTTCTTCTGACCTGACACAGACTGTAACGGGTCTGGGAGGCGGAACCTCTGAGCTACTATACAAGGGGGCAGTCCTTGTAAGGGAGCGGGTGGCGACCAGGGAAGACGGGCAGGAGGTCACAGCAGGTGACCGGGACAGTCTCTGAGTGAACGGGCTGGAGGTCACGGCAAGTGACCGGGGCAGTCTCTGAATGTACGGGCAGATGGTCACGGCAAGTGACCGGGGCAGTCTCTGGATGAACGGGCAGATGGTCACGGCAAGTGACCGGGGCAGTCTCTGGATGAACGGGCAGATGGTCACGGCAAGTGACCGGGGCAGTCTCTAGGTAAAGGGTTGGTACGACCTGTGGCGGCTGATGATAGACGTGAGCTCCCAGGTGAGCAGGCGAGAGTTTCTGGATGAACGGGTGGTCACAGCATGTGACGGCGGAGCCTCCAGGAAGACCAACAGACAGGCGGCAGATGAGCGCTCCCAGGTGAGCGGGCAGAAGTCTCTGGACAGGAGGGTGGTCACAGCACGTGACGGCAGAGCCTCCAGGTAGGCTAGCAGACTGGCAACAGATGAGCGCTCCCAGGTGAGCGAGCAGGAGTCACTGGACAGGCAGGTGGTCACAGCACGTGACGGCGGAGCCTCCAGGTAGACTAGCAGGCAGGTAGCAGGTGTGTGCTCCCAGGTGAGCGGGCAAGCTGGTCCATAGACAGACTGACAGGAGATGGAAGGCAGACCGTCGGACCTCAGGCAAGCAGGCAGGTGGCTGATGTGCGCTCCCAGGTGAGCGGGCAGGCTGGTCCTTAGACAGACTGACAGGAGTAGTAAGGCAGACCGTCGGACCTCAGACTAGCAGGCAGGTAGCAGATAATCAGGCAGGAATCTGGCAGGTAACTGGCAGGTAACTGGCAGGTAACTGGCAACGGGACCTGAGGGCTGAAGCAGAGTAGTGAACAGTGCAACAACATTGCTCGGGCACCTCCATTTTGGAGGAGGTGCCTTATATATGGTGAAGTCCTCCGGCCATTGGCCGGAGACTCATTAGGACGGCGCGCGCGGCCCCTTTAAGAGGGAGGGAGAGCGCGCGCGCCCTAAGCACAGTGGACGGGAAGGAGCGCGCGCTGCCAGCAGAGCGGGAGGAGGACGCCGGGCACGGAGCAGGGAGGTGAGGGGAACAGCGTCCCTGCCTAGCAGAGGGCAGGGACGCCGGCGCTATAGTACCCCCCCCTTTAGGCCCCCCCTTTTTTAGGCCAGACAGAAATTTAGCTAGGATAAGAGGGGCATGGATGTTCTCCCGGGGCTCCCACGTTCTCTCCTCAGGACCAAACCCCCTCCAATCTACTAGAAAAAAGGTCTTTCCTCTTACCCTTTTGGTGGCAAGAATGTTCTCTACCTCAAACTCGTCCTCAGCAGAAACCGGAGCAGGAGGCGTACCTGTAGACTTGGAGAAAGAGTTAAGTACCACAGGTTTGAGGAGAGATACATGGAAGGAGTTAGGGATCCGTAAGTTGGCCGGGAGTTTTAATTTATAGGCCACCGGGTTGATCTGACTGATGACTTCCAGAGGACCGATGAACCGAGGCCCTAACTTGTAAGAAGGTATCTTGAGTCGGACATATTTAGACGAGAGCCAGACTTTATCTCCAGGACGAAATTGTGGAGGATCCAGGCGTTTTTTGTCAGCGTGTCTTTTCATCCATTCGGACGACTGGAGGAGTGCGGATCGGGTACTCTCCCAAATGGAGGAAAATTTGCTAACGAGAGATTCCGCAGCCGGGTTGTCCACAGAGGTGGAGACAGGAAAAGGAATCCGAGGATGCTGACCGAAGACTACAAAAAACGGGGATTTGGAGGAGGATTCGCTCTCGTGATTGTTATAGGAGAACTCGGCCCATGGTAGGAGATCCACCCAGTCAGAATGATGGGCATTAACGAAGTGCCGGAGGTAACTGGTCAGGTTCTGATTGATCCGCTCCACTTGACCATTAGACTGTGGGTGGTAAGCGGAAGAGAAGTCCAGGGTGACGTCTAGCAGTTTACAAGTGGCTCTCCAGAAACGTGAGGTGAACTGTACCCCACGATCCGACACGATGTGGAGGGGCAGGCCATGAAGACGGAAGATGTGGCGGATAAAGTCTTTAGCCAGCTCGGGTGCAGACGGGAGGCCAGGCAGGGGAATAAAGTGAGCCATCTTGGAAAAGCGGTCAGCGACCACCCAAATGACCGTACAACCGGCAGAGACGGGGAGATCATTTATGAAGTCCATAGCAATATGCTGCCAGGGGGCAGCAGGCACAGGAAGCGGAAGAAGGCGACCGGCTGGCAGGTGTCTCGGGACTTTGTTGCGGGCGCAGGACACACAGGCAGAAACAAAGTCTATTACGTCCTTGTGCAGGGTAGGCCACCAGTAGTGCC
Source organism: Phyllobates terribilis (assembly GCF_046119375.1). Lineage (NCBI taxonomy): Eukaryota > Metazoa > Chordata > Amphibia > Anura > Dendrobatidae > Phyllobates > Phyllobates terribilis. The sequence continues at coordinate 506,858,138 of NW_027362762.1, forward strand.
GGGCAATAAGCTGGAGGGTCTTTTTCTGACCGGCGTGGCCAGCTAGTTTAGATGAGTGACCCCAGTGTAGGATCTTCTCCCGATCAGGTACTGATACGAACGTCTTACCGGGAGGGAGACGATTTAGACTCACGGGAGCCACCTGCATTACTCTGGCGGGATCGATGATATGTTTAGGTTCTTCCTCGAGATCGGACACCAGAAAGGATCGGGACAAGGCATCTGCTTTGACGTTTTTGTCAGACGGGCGAAAATGAAGAACAAAATCAAAGCGAGCAAAAAACAAGGACCACCGGGCTTGGCGCGGGTTAAGTCTCTGGGCATGCTGGAGGTAAGCCAAGTTCTTGTGGTCAGTGTAAATTATTACCGGGTGAAGAGCCCCCTCGAGTAGGTAACGCCACTCCTCCAATGCCAGTTTGATGGCCAATAACTCTCGGTCTCCTATGGAATAGTTGCGCTCAGAAGAGGAGAAGAGTTTGGAGAAGAAGCCACAAGTTACCATTCTCCCGGAAGATGATTTTTGAGTAAGTACCGCTCCGGCTCCAGAGGAGGAGGCGTCAACTTCCAGGAAGAACTGCTTGTTGCCGTCCGGGCGATGCAGCACCGGGGCGGAAGAGAAGGCCTGTTTTAGGGAAAGAAAGGCCTCCTCTGCTTCGGGCGGCCACTCTTTGGGATTAGTACCCTTACGGGTGAGCGCGGAAATTGGGGCAGTCCGGGAAGAGAAGTGTGGTATGAAGAGGCGGTAGTAGTTGGCGAAGCCCAGGAATCGCTGAATGGCCTTCAACCCCTCCGGTCGAGGCCATTTCTCGATGGCAGACAGTTTCTCTGGATCCATTCGTAGGCCGGTCTGAGAAATAATGTAGCCCAAAAACGGAAGCGAGGTCTGCTCAAAGAGGCACTTCTCGTATTTAGCGAAGAGGTGATTCTGCCTGAGCCTGAGCAGGACCTGACGAACGTCCCTCCGGTGAGTCTGGAGATCCGGAGAGAAGACCAAGATGTCGTCCAGGTACACCACTACGCAGGAGTAGAGAAGGTCCCGGAAGATGTCATTGACCAACTCTTGAAAGACGGCAGGAGCGTTACAGAGACCAAAGGGCATTACCAGATATTCATAGTGGCCGTCCCGGGTGTTGAATGCCGTCTTCCATTCATCCCCCTGACGGATACGAACCAGGTTGTACGCCCCACGGAGGTCTAGTTTGGTGAAGATTCTAGCCCCCCTCAGGCGATCAAATAACTCCGGAATGAGCGGAAGGGGGTACTTATTCTTCACCGTGATCTGGTTAAGGCCTCTATAGTCTATACAGGGACGGAGAGAGCCGTCCTTCTTTTTGACGAAAAAGAAGCCTGCTCCCGCCGGAGAGGTAGATTTCCGGATGAATCCCCTGGCCAGATTCTCCTCAATATATTCGGACATCGACCGGGTCTCAGCAGCGGATAAAGGATAAATACGCCCACGGGGAGGAGTAGTACCAGGTAACAGGTCGATAGGGCAGTCGTATGGTCTATGAGGAGCTAGTGTCTCTGCTTCCTTTTTATTAAAGACATCAGCATAAGACCAATAAGGAATCGGAAGTCCAGGTAGATTAGCTGGGGTAGGAGAAGGACGGACGGGATGGACGGGAACCAGACAGGTCTTATGGCAGTCCTGTCCCCAGCGAAGGACTTCTCCGGTCTGCCAGTCAAGCACGGGTGCATGTCTCTGGAGCCAAGGTAGACCTAGCAAGAGGGCATGAGAGAGTCCAGGCAGAACATGAAAGGAGATGCTCTCAGAATGCAGCATTCCCACTTGCAGAGTTACGGATTCGGTGATGAGTTGGATGGGTCGTGGTAAGAGGCCCCCATCCACAGCAGCGACAGATATTGGTACAGCCAGAGGTTTGGTGGGAATGCGGTATTTTTCTACCAGGGACTGTGAGATAAGATTCCCGACCGCTCCAGAGTCAAGTTGGGCTAGTTCGAAATAACGATTTTCCCCGCAGATAATTGAGACTGACAGTAGCAGAGATGGAGAGGATTTATTCTTGTCTAGGTTGACCTCTCTGAGCGAACCTAGACACAGGCGTTTCCCGACCTCTCCGGGCAGGTACGGATCCGGTGCTCCTTACTGCCACAGTAGAAGCAGCTCCCTTCGGCACAGCGTAAGTCCTGACGGGTTTTGACCATCTTGGTCTGGTCGACCTGCATAGGCTCAGGAGAGTGTACCTGGGGAGAGACGGATGGAGTGACGGGTTTCTGAAAAGTAGGAGCTAGACGTGGAAACCTCCTCTCACGGGTGACCTCTTTGGCACGCTCCTGGAACCGTAGGTCAATCCGGGTGGCAAGAGTTATTAGGTCATCGAGAGTGGTAGGAATGTCCCGACCGGCAAGTTCATCTTTAATACGGCCGGACAGACCCTCCCAGAAGACGGATACCAGAGCGTCGTTATCCCAGGCCAGCTCCGAGGCAAGGGTACGGAACCGTATGGCATATTGGCCCACGGTGAGACTTCCCTGACGGAGGCGTAGCAGAGATGATGCGGATGAGGTCTTCCGTCCGGGTTCGTCGAAGACTTTCCGGAAAGCCGTGAGAAAGGCAGGCAAGTCGGACACCAGGGGGTCTCCTCTCTCCCATAGAGGATTTAGCCAGGCCAGGGCCTCCCCGGTGAGATGGGACATGATGAATGCAATTTTGGCCCGGTCGGAGTTAAACTGGTGGGACAATAGTTCAAATTGCAGGGTGTACTGATTTATGAAGCCCCGAGCCTGGGCGGAGTCGCCTCCGAAGCGAGGAGGTGCAGAAAGCCGGGGTCCGGGGTAGGATACCAGGGTATTAGTGGGCAGCGGGGCTGCCGGATTGTGAGACATGGCACTGGCGGAGGTTGCTGGTGGAGCAGTCAGAGTGTCCAGGCGAGTATTGACATTCTGCAGGTGACCCAGGATGGACTCCTGTTGGGACCTTTGATGGGACAGTTCATGACACAGGTCCGAGAGCGAGGGAGCTTGGGTGCCACCGGGTTCCATGGCCCGAGCAAACTGTAACGGGTCTGGGAGGCGGAACCTCTGAGCTACTATACAAGGGGGCAGTCCTTGTAAGGGAGCGGGTGGCGACCAGGGAAGACGGGCAGGAGGTCACAGCAGGTGACCGGGACAGTCTCTGAGTGAACGGGCTGGAGGTCACGGCAAGTGACCGGGGCAGTCTCTGAATGTACGGGCAGATGGTCACGGCAAGTGACCGGGGCAGTCTCTGGATGAACGGGCAGATGGTCACGGCAAGTGACCGGGGCAGTCTCTGGATGAACGGGCAGATGGTCACGGCAAGTGACCGGGGCAGTCTCTAGGTAAAGGGTTGGTACGACCTGTGGCGGCTGATGATAGACGTGAGCTCCCAGGTGAGCAGGCGAGAGTCTCTGGATGAACGGGTGGTCACAGCATGTGACGGCGGAGCCTCCAGGAAGACCAACAGACAGGCGGCAGATGAGCGCTCCCAGGTGAGCGGGCAGAAGTCTCTGGACAGGAGGGTGGTCACAGCACGTGACGGCAGAGCCTCCAGGTAGGCTAGCAGACTGGCAACAGATGAGCGCTCCCAGGTGAGCGAGCAGGAGTCACTGGACAGGCAGGTGGTCACAGCACGTGACGGCGGAGCCTCCAGGTAGACTAGCAGGCAGGTAGCTGGTGTGTGCTCCCAGGTGAGCGGGCAAGCTGGTCCATAGACAGACTGACAGGAGATGGAAGGCAGACCGTCGGACCTCAGGCAAGCAGGCAGGTGGCTGATGTGCGCTCCCAGGTGAGCGGGCAGGCTGGTCCTTAGACAGACTGACAGGAGTAGTAAGGCAGACCGTCGGACCTCAGACTAGCAGGCAGGTAGCAGATAATCAGGCAGGAATCTGGCAGGTAACTGGCAGGTAACTGGCAGGTAACTGGCAACGGGACCTGAGGGCTGAAGCAGAGTAGTGAACAGTGCAACAACATTGCTCGGGCACCTCCATTTTGGAGGAGGTGCCTTATATATGGTGAAGTCCTCCGGCCATTGGCCGGGGACTCCTTAGGACGGCGCGCGCGGCCCCTCTAAGAGGGAGGGAGAGCGCGCGCGCCCTAAGCACAGTGGACGGGAAGGAGCGCGCGCTGCCAGCAGAGCGGGAGGAGGACGCCGGGCAAGGAGCAGGGAGGTGAGGGGAACAGCGTCCCTGCCTAGCAGAGGGCAGGGACGCCGGCGCTACAGTACCCCCCCCTTTAGGCCCCCCCTTTTTTAGGCCAGACAGAAATTTAGCTAGGATAAGAGGGGCATGGATGTTCTCCCGGGGCTCCCACGTTCTCTCCTCAGGACCAAACCCCCTCCAATCTACTAGAAAAAAGGTCTTTCCTCTTACCCTTTTGGTGGCAAGAATGTTCTCTACCTCAAACTCGTCCTCAGCAGAAACCGGAGCAGGAGGCGTACCTGTAGACTTGGAGAAAGAGTTAAGTACCACAGGTTTGAAGAGAGATACATGGAAGGAGTTAGGGATCCGTAAGTTGGCCGGGAGTTTTAATTTATAGGCCACCGGGTTGATCTGACTGATGACCTCCAGAGGACCGATGAACCGAGGCCCTAACTTGTAAGAAGGTATCTTGAGTCGGACATATTTAGACGAGAGCCAGACTTTATCTCCAGGACGAAATTGTGGAGGATCCAGACTGAGTGCCTTCTCACGCACCAATGACACCACGTCCCTTAACAACAGGCTTTTTGGTATTTTGGGTTTTGTTGACAGATTTTCAGATGTTGATGGCACAAGCCAAGCTAGCCTTCACAGGCACAGACAAAATAGTGAGTCAACCATGACACAGCCCATAGGGCTAATTTTTAAAAATCCTATGCACATTGTGCAGTGGACAAGCCAGGACAGTGTTCCTACTCCAGCCTAACTACTACTTGTGATTGGTGGCCCTTGGGATGGATGTCACAGGTTGTGCCACATTGTGACTGAGATAGGGGATACATATTCAATAGAAATTTACCCTGACTGTTGATGACCAACTGATGGCCCTCTGAAAACTTGAATTGAGGGCCACAACTACTACAGTACTCAATCGTAGATAATGTTTGTCAAGGGAGGCCCTTGTCATCGAATCTTCTTGCACCTAAGACACAGCCCCCAGCCCCAGGAGTAATTTTTGCACATTCTGCACTGGACCAAGTAGTGCAGTATCAAGAAGTCTTCTCTTGCTATATAATCTGGGGAATATTGACAATCAAAATCTCTAAGCCATTTGCAGAAGCTTCTCCAACCCATCCTGGAGGGGAGGGGGGGCACCATATATCCTTTGTCCATTGACTTGCACAAGAGATATATTTAAGCTCGTCATCCAGTTGACTAGTGCAGCTTTATTTTTCTGGTTCACATAGTTCAGCCATACCTGAGGATTGTAGACCGCACTCACTGCTACCTTCTAGTACTCCATGTCTCTTGGCCATTTTCTCTGTAGTGTCTGCCATTAAATGGGTTAAATTATAGTGAGGGCCCTACAATATGAATAAGTGAGGGCACTCTCAAATGTACACAAGAGGCACCTCCAAAATTTCTAGAGGCGGGTCATTCAAAATGTATGTTACAGGGCCACACGAGGGCTCTTACAAACAAAACTCAGCTTTCCTGCCTACTGCAGGCCTTCTGAACATTTGAATTTAGGGCCACAGTATCACATGGTGATGGTGGAGGAGGAGGAGGAGGGTCAAGCCCAACGCTACAATGGGCACATTGTAAACTGCTATGGAATATGTATTCCACTATCTGAGTGTCAATGATGGAGGGACAGCCCAAATGTCTAAGTAACAGCTGTCCCTCCAAAACGCATGTTACAGAGCCACCTGAGGCCTCTCAGGTCAAAGATCAACATACCTACTGGTGCGTTCTAGCTGTGCTTGTAACGTGCTGGGGAATAGCAAACTAAAATGATGTATGACAGAGGGACCTACAAAATGCATAAGTCAGGGCCCTCCCAAATGTAAAAGGCGATTGTAAAAAAAAGCCACAACAGTATGTGTGAACAAAGGCTAAAAGGGATATTTTTTGGGGTTTCTCTGGTTTATTTAGCCTTATATACAAGTGATTATGCAGGAAAAACTGTTTTTTAACCTTTTTGGCCTGTTAATTGCAATTTAGGTAAGATTTGGTAGTTGTTCTTGTGTGTCTGTAAAAGTGGCGTAATACTGCGACAAACTTTTTCCCAGAAACCATATGTGAGTCAGAAATGCATGCAGGCACATTCTCCAGACTCTTCCCATTCTGTTTCATCACTTTCCCATCTATTTCAGCCTTTTCCTCAGGCCCCCAGACCCCTTTGTAGGGTCCAGCAGAAAATTACTCGCAATTCACATTGACTTACATTGTACTTGCTATTCGGAACAAATACGCGATTATTACAACATACTCGTTACGAGTATAGCGATTACGAATATTACGGCACTCCCTCATCACTAGTGATACACTTTGCTAAAAGCCACATACTGTTTTAGTGGCGGTGAAATTCAGCTGTATGCAGAGTTTATGCTGAGTAAATAAATCTATTTTTTACTGTGACTAATGTGATACAGCAGGCTGGATCTGAGTTTGAAATATCTTGGAGAATACAGTATATTCTATGTTATACAGGCCTCATCCACAGTCAACAAATACTTTCTTCGATTCCTAATGTTATACAGCAGGGGATATCTCAGTTTGAATTCGTTTTGAGAATATCTTGCATGTTATACAGGTCTCATCCACAGTAAAAAAAAATACTTTCTTCTGTTACTAACGTCATACACTAGGGGACATCTCAGGGTGCCAAGGGAGGGTGGTTCACTGTGATCGAGGGGGGTTGGCGATACCAGAAAAACTGTTAGTGAAGGTGTTGGTGAAGGCGAGGAACAAATAGAAGAGGAAGAGGTGATGGGCGAGCAGCAGTCAGAACATGAAGAGGATAATCATCCCCTCTCTGTTCATGTTTGGCGGGAGGGGATGGAGGAAACAAGTGTCAGAATTACCCAGCCACCAACACACCATGGGCTTGAACCTCAGGAAAGAGTACGACATATGAGTGCGTTCTTGCTACACATGATCCCCGTATAGTTATGATTCAAAATAGTGCTGACGACTGGGTTGCCACTCTGTTAGATCCACATTATAAGAGTAAATTTTGCCAGATGCTTCCCACCCTGGAAAGGGACCCGTGAATGCTGGAATATTGAAACACACTTTTACACAACCTTAAGATAGGTTTTCCCCAAACCAGCAGTGAGGCACACAGAGTTCATCGCAGCTCTACACTTCCAACATCAGGCACATCAATTCATCAAAGCCAAAATATTAGCAGCAGCAGTAGTGTAAGTGTCAGAAGCAATTTCTGTGAGTTCGTTCACGCATTTTTTAGACCAGCTTGTTCACCTGCATAACAGAGTACAAGCCTGACAGTTGGTGAACGACTGGAGAAGATGGTGCACAGCTGATTGAGTCTCCATCTGCTGGGTTGGCTGTAGTGGATGAGGTTTTTGTTCCTAATTCTACAATTTCTACAGTAGTAAAATTAATGCCACTTTGCTGGTGTCTGTCACTAATTTTTGGAAATGTGGAGAATCCTGATTGGGTCTCCGTCTATTGGGTTTGTCTGTAGTGGAAGAGTTGTCAGTCACCATTATACTAGTTCTACTCTAGCAGTTTGTCCGCTTCACCGTACTCCGCCCTCTCTCAACACTACAGCCAGCCCTCGGTCCCGCTGTTGTGGTCACATAAAAGATTGTTTACTCCTACACATGACAAAGCTAAGAGGTTTAACTCCACCATCTCCAATCTGTAGGCCAGGGAAATGGTGGTCTTAGGACCTAATTTTTTTAAATGTGAATCTGATTGTGTCTCCATCTGCTGGGTTGGCTGTAGTGGAAGCAGTGTCAATCCCCATTATACTACTTAAACTCTAATGATGCCACTTTGGTGGCGTTAGGTCCTAATTTAGGGAAATGTAAACACTTCTGATTGAGTCTCCATCTACTGGGTTGGATTTAGGGGAAGACGTGTCGTTCCTAATTCTACAATTTCTACTGTAGTGAAATTGATGTCACTTTGCTGGTGTCTGACACAAATTTTTGGAAATTTGGGGAATCCTGATTGGGTCTCCATCTATTGGGCTGGATGTAGTGGAAGCGGTGTTGGTCCCCATTATACTACTTCTACTCTAGTGAAATTGATGCCACTTTGGTGGTTTTAGGCCCTAATTTACTAAAATGTGAACTTCATCTATTGGGTTGGCTGTAGTGGAAGAGGTTTCGGTCTCCCTTAAACTACTTCTACTCGGGTGAAATTGATGCCATTTTGGTGGTGTCTGCCGCTAATTTTTGGAAATGTGGAGAATCCTGATTGGGTCTCCATCTATTGGGTTTGGCTGTAGTGGTAGAGTTGTCGGTCATGACTCGCCCCCTGGGCTGTGGGGCACCCGGAACCGGGCTTCAGTGCGATGATGGGGGTAGTAGTGGCAACCAGATCCCGTGGCTCAGGGTGGTCAGACCAAATGCTGTGGCAGTCTATTTGTAGAGCTATGAGTGTCCGACTATGCCACCCGTGGATTGCGGTCAGGGATGACCGCCGCTGCAAGGCAGACTGCTGAGGCTGGTGTTGGTGTGCAGCACAGGGATAGGATAACTCCCCACGGGAAGAGTGTAGCCTCAGGCCAATGTAGGTGGATGCTGGGGGTGATGGTGTAGGAAGCAGTAATAAGAGTTCAGAGTCTTCTTCAAACAGTCCAGGGTCTTTAATGTAGGTATTACTACTGACCCAACAGGAGTACCGGGCAGGAATGGGCCTGGGTGTCTGAGGGCATTCGGGCGAGCCCCACTGGTCAGGGTGAGTGTAAAGGCCTACAGTTCTCTCTCTGCCCTTGCTGACTATCCCCCTTTTCGTGGTGTAATAGCTCACGTCCCTGAGCTGGCCGTGTACTTCGCCTGTATGGCTTGCGACTCGGGCCTTAGGTACCTTTTGCCTTTCCGTGCTGTACCGGTCCCTCTGTGTGGTGGAGCCTCCAGGCTTCTTAGGCCAGGGGACCTGAAATCCCTTGCGGGTTGGTTATCTGCTGCAGGGCTTGCAACCCTGACAGCCTCGGACCCCAATGTCCGGAGGTGATTCTCTCAGCCAGGACCGGCTCTCGTCGCCTCTGTCCCTGGCTCGCAGCTTCTCCTCTGCCTCACGGACTCCTTGGCTGCATCTCAACTCTCCCTCCTTCTCTGGGACTAGTCTCAGTCCTGAGCTATGTCGTCCAGTTCTCCCTAACCTGCCCTCAGCTCCAGCTTTTATAGGGGCAGCCTGCTCCCCCTACTGGCCTGGGACAGGAGGTGCTGTATGCTAATTGTCCCTGACCAGGGAACCTCCCTCCTGCTCTCAGACACAGCCTTTAATATTTTTGGCATCCAGGCCTGGGGTGACACATTCCCCCCTAGAAAAATTTAGTACTCCGGGACTAAACAGGAAACACAAATACAGGGTATAAATGCACGACCATAAACACAACAGGGAAGGAAATAACCAACAACATCACATATTGAGTTCTTTAGGTCACAGTGTGGTCTGTGACCGGGTGTCCATTTCACCAACAAAACGGGAGCCTTAACCAGGTGGGGGTCTGTCCTTGCCCCGAGTCCTTGACAGTCTTTATTCATTCCTTTGGTTAGGCTCCGAACATATTTACAAGGAAGTCCCGGTTACTCAAAGTTCTTAACCTGTTAGTTCATATATCTAGAAAAACTGGGAAAACAGTATTAATAACCAGGGTACAAACATAAAACATTAAATATATACACTGTGCATTTTAGATCTTCCAGCGAGCTGGTATTTGACCCCTAGTGCTCCGGGTTGACCTCCGTAACCCACTGTATGGTGGTGGTCTAACCTTGCTTTCCCCACTAGTATTAAGGGTACAGCTACTAGCTGGGTTTACAGGCAGGGCAGGCAGCTTTCTGCGGGTTCTTTGGCTTACCACAGGCATGGCAGGCTCACTGTCAGCAGAGGGTTGACTCTCCTGGGCTACTGGCAAGGGTTCTTCTGCCTCTGAGGCTGCTTGTTCTTCTTGTTCTTCCTGCTCTCCTGTAGGCTCCTGCTGGGTAGGTTTAAGGAAGTGTAGGACGGGTACCACTATCGCGTCATTTATCCGAGTCCAGGTCCAGGGGAACTCTCCGAGAACTGTGCTGATCATTTCTTCCTTGTCCTCTGCGGGTTCAAGGTCATCTTGATCTTCACTTGGACTCTGTAGCTGCTCGGGGCACCGTTTTAGGTGGTCTCTGGAGACGGTGCTAGTGGTTTCTCCTCCATCCTTGGTAATCACACATACCTTCGGGTTGTTGTGGTCAGACTGCAGTACTGTGTACGGGTCTCTCTCCCACTGGTCGACCAGCTTGTGTAGCCTTCTCTTCCGCTTCAGGACCTGCTCACCAGGTTCCAGGGGACCAGCAGAGGCGTGTTGGTTGAAGAGCCTCTCTTGCTTTTCTCTCGCTTGAGCCAGACTCCTCTCCACACTCTCCTGTACCTTCTTGTACTGTAGCCGCCGTTCTGTATCCCAGTCCGCGTCTGGGGAGGTGTCCTCGGGTGTCAGGACTCCCATCTCCAGGTCTATTGGCAGCTTACCTGGTCTTGCGCGCATCAGGTTAGCCGGGGTGCAATTTGTAGCATTCACCGGGATATGGTTGTACAAGTCAATCAGGTCTGGCAGCTTCTCCGGCCACAGGCTGCGTTCTTCCAGGGGCAACGTCTTGAGGAGATCAATGACGATATTGTTCATTTTCTCACACAGCCCATTGGTTTGCGGGTGGTTAGGCATTGTCCGAATCTTCCTAGAGCCGTAGAGGTTGCAGAACTCCTGGAAGACTTCTGCCTCAAACGCTGGACCTTGATCTGTCAAGACCTGTTCCGGATACCCGTGTGGACGGCAGAAGTGTTGCTGGAAGGCTCTGGCCGCTGTTTGGGCTGTCAGGTCTTTAACAGGAACCACCATCAGGAACCGGGAGTAATGGTCCACAATCGTGAGGGCATAGATGTAGCCGGACCGGCTTGGAGCCAACTTCACATGGTCCAGAGCTACCAGCTCAAGAGGCTGTCTGGTGATGATGGGCCTCAAGGGTGTCTTCTGGCTGGTACGGTCCTTACTTCTGAGGTGGCATGGGCCGCAGTCCCTGCTCCACTTCTCTATGGCCCCTCTCATACCGATCCAGTAGATCCGCTCTCTCAGTAGGAACTCCAGTTTCTTCCATCCGAAGTGTCCCGCTCTGTCATGGTAGGCCTCCAGGACCATTGCTGCATTTCGTCTTGGGACCACTACCTGCCAGGTCAGCTCGTGCGTCCGGTGGTTGACAAGCCTTCTGCACAGCTTACCTTCGTAGAGGAATAGCCTGCTTTTCTCCTTCCATAACTGCTTGGCTTCCTCTGGAGAGTCCGGGCCAGGGCTAGCGTCTGCCTGAGTTAACAGGTCTTTTACCAGGTGAACTGCAGGGTCACTATCTTGCGTTTCAGCCCAGCCGTGGTGGGGTAAGGGGTTGAACATGATGGTGGTTAGGTCTTTGTCTCTTACCCGGTGAGAGTACTGAGTGGCCCCATATCGGTGGAACGCAGGGAGCTCTACTTCCTCCAGCTCTTCCGAGTCTTCTTTTCCTTCAGGTAGGTGGGGCATTCTTGATAGGGCGTCTGCATTGGCGTTGGTCCTGCCTGCCTGGTATTTGATTGTGAAGTCATAATTGGATAGCCGGGCCATCCACCGCTGTTCTAGGGCACCTAGTCTTGCATTGTCCAGGTGTGTCAACGGGTTGTTGTCCGTGTACACGGCGAACTTTGCGGAGGCCAGGTAATGCTTAAACCGTTCTGTGACGGCCCACACCACTGCCAAGAATTCTAGCTTGAAGGAGCTGTAATTCTCCGGGTTTCTTTCAGTGGGCCTCAGCTTCCGGCTGGCGTACGCGATCACCCTTTCTCGGCCCTGTTGGTTCTGTGACAGTACGGCTCCCAGTCCCACATTGCTGGCGTCTGTGTGGAGGATGAAAGGCTGGCCATAATCGGGGTAGGCCAGGATCTCATCCCCCGTGAGGGCCATCTTCAACTGGCGGAAGGACTCCTCTTCCGGCTTGTCCCACTTGAAGGGTGGCTTTTGGCTTCTGGTCTTAGACTGACCTATCAGGAGGTCCTGCATTGGAGCTGCCATCTTTGTGAACCCGGGGATGAACCTTCGGTAGTAGCCTACCAACCCGAGGAGCTGCCTCACTTCTTTGATGTTTGAGGGGTTGGCCAGCTCTTGATTACTGTGACCTTGTCGGGGTCGGGGGCTACTCCTTCTGCACTCACCACGTGCCCCAGTTACTGTACCTTCGGCTTTAACAGATGGCACTTGGAGGGTTTCACTTTCATGCCATAGCCTGCCAGGGCTTCGAACACCTCTGCCAGGTGTTTTAGATGGTCCTCGTAGGTCTTCGAATAGACGATCACGTCGTCCAGGTAAAGTAGGACCGTTTCGAAGTTTCGGTGCCCTAGACAGCATTCCATCAGCCTCTGAAAGGTCCCGGGTGCGTTGCAGAGCCCGAATGGCATACAGTTGAAGTCGCTCAATCCCATCGGGGTGGTGAAGGCGGTCTTCTCCTTGTCAGCCTCTGCCACAGGAACCTGCCAGTACCCGCTAGTAAGATCCAAAGTAGAGAAGAAGTTAGCTGATTTTAGTGCGGCTAAAGACTCCTCTATCCTAGGTAACGGGTACGCGTCTTTATGGGTGATACGATAGATTTGTCTATAGTCCACGCACATTCTCATGGTACCGTCTTTCTTTTTTACCAGAACCAAGGGGGCTGCCCAGGGGCTACAGCTGTCTCTAATGACCCCGGCTTCTTTAATTTCTCTCAGCATGCCCTTTGCGCTCTGATAATGTGAGGGGTGTCTCTCTTTTATTGGTGGGTGGCTCCCCGTGGGGATGTGGTGTTCTACTCCCTTTACTCGGCCGAAGTCTAGCGGGTAGACTCCCTGTTTTTGGTGCAGGGGAGTGGAGTCAGCACCCACATGGAGTTTCTGGCACCAGTCCTCCTTGTGTTTCTGGGAGCCATTACCCTCCACCGGGGGAGATGGAGGCAAGGGTTCCAAGACCCTGATAGCATTGTGCTTGACGGCAAACAATTTGGCTAGTGTAGCGTACCGGGGCAAGTGTACTTCCCTTTCCCCGATGTTTAAGATCCGGACGGGCACCCTTCCATGGTGGACATCAACCACCCCCCGGGCTGTCAAAATGGTGGGCCTGCTGTCTGAGTACACAGGTTCTACCATGGCTTGGTAGTCTCTCCCTCTTAACCCGATTGCAGTCCAACACCAGATCATCATTTCGCTTTTGGGAGGCATGGCAATGGGGAACGGGTCGCTCATCCTCACGCTACCGATCTCACCACCAGACAGTTCTACCTGTTGCCGTCTCATCAGGGCTCTTATCTCTTTCTGTAGGACCCTCTGTTGGCTGGAGCTCGCATTCATCGCCACCTGCTGCAAAATCACAATTACTTCTGAAAGACAGTTTTCTATCACATTAGTACCCAAGGTTATTTTAGGGTGACTTTCACGACGGTCAATGTCCACAATGATCACTCCCTGTGCCGGCAGTTCAACCTTACCAATCTTGATGGTCATCTCTCTGAACCCCACCTGCGGCACTGGTTGGCCATTGCTGGCGATGATGTTTAAGTCATTGTCTGGATAGCGGGTTATGTCTGCGTCACTCCAGTACCGCTTGAAAAGTACGTAGGGGATTGTAGTCACTTGAGACCCGGTGTCCAGCAGTGCACTCATGGGGATACCGTCCAGCACCACGGGTAAGACCGGGCGTCCCCCCACATAATTATCGCGCCGATTAGATGGGCCTGATGACCTTATGCCTGGGGTTTGGCCCTCTGCCCCAGGTCAGACCCATTTAAAGTACAGTACCTGGCTATGTGTCCTGGCTAGCTGCAACGGCAGCAAATCGGCTGTCCATCCTCGGTGTAATGGTCGGCGGGCCTCCCTCTGAACGACAGGATCCTCCTCTGTTGACGCCATGGGACATCCTCCGGACTGGAAGCCAGCTTGATTGGTCTTGATGGTTCCATCTGCAATGACTGTATGGTCCTGGTCAATGCAGCCACACTCTTGGTTAATTCTTGGACCTGATGGTGCAGGTTGGCAGGCTGGGATGGATTTAGGGCCTGCGCATCAGCCTACACAAGGTCTGCGGGGTAGGGCGCCGCCTCCTGGTGGTAAGTGATGGCAGGGCGTCGGGAAACTACAGCACCATCTGGTGCGGGTTCTCGGAGCACCCAGATGGCCGTATCTTTGAACTGCGCAAAAGTCAAATTGGGGTTCTGTAGGGCCATGAGGCGCAGCTGGGTTCTGTGGGCGCTGGACAGCAGACCTTCTATGAACTGGTCAGTCAACAGTTTATCGGTGTCCTGCACGCTGCCAGGGTCAGCTTGTTTAATTGCTCCCAGAGCTTCTTGCAGGTTCAAGGCATAGTCTCTGATACTATCTTGGGCTCGCTGCTTACAGCCATAGAACCGCATTTTGATTTCTGCTGAGGTACGGGTATCAAAGGTACTCCGCAGCAGGGTCAGAATGTCCTTTATAGTCCTTTTCTCCTCATCTGACCATGATTTCACTTCCCGCTGGGCTGCACCGGTTAGCTGCCCCATCAGAATGCTCACTTTCTGTTCTTCTGTCAGGGGATAAACTTTAAATAAACTATGCAGTCTTTCCTTAAAGTCAGTTAATGTATGGGATTCCCATGAGTATTGGGGCAGCCAGGCTGCTCCGGGGATGTAGGGCATGGAGAACGGCATCAGCGCTGCTGCAGCCACGCTGGTGGTAGAAGGTCCCTCCGCGTCTGTCATCTTCCTCCCCCCTAGTTAACTGTGGCCTACCTTCTGTTGATCCTCTTCCGTAGGCCGCGGCTCTGCTGGTGCTGCTCCGGGCGAGGACCTTGCGTCGCGTCCTGGTGACGTCAGCGTCGCTCTCTCTCCTTCCAGGACCTTGCGCAGAGTCGGTGCATAGGGCAGGGCTTCAGGTCTCGTGCGGTTTGGACGTTCACGCCCCTCTTCTTCCCGCGCGGCTTCCCGAAGATGGTGCCCGACGGCAGGAAAACGGCTGAAGATGGCGGGAAACGACTGAAGATGGTGGGAAACGGCTCCGAATGGCGGGAAACTTCCTTTTAAGGTACGTATACAGTCTTTTTCAGGCACGCAATACCCGTTTGTGGCAGTAATAAGAGTTCAGAGTCCACTTCAAACAGTCCAGGGTCTTTATTGTAGGTATTACTAGTGACCCAACAGGAGTACCGGTCAGGAATGGGCCTGGGTGTCTGAGGGCATTCGGGCGAGCCCCACTGGTCAGGGTGAGTGTGAAGGCCTACCGTTCTCTCTCTGCCCTTGCTGACTATTCCCCTTTTTGTGGAGTAATAGCCCACGTCCCTGAGCTGGCCTTGTACTTCGCCTCTATGGCTTGCGACTCGGGTCTTAGGTACCTTTTGCTTTTCCGTGCTGTACCGGTCCCTCTGTGTGGCGGAGCCTCCAGGCTTCTTAGGCCAAGGGACCTGAAATCCCTTGCAGGTTGGTTATGTGCTGCAGGGCTTGCAAGCCTGACAGCCTCGGACCCCAATGTCCGGAGGTGATTCTCTCAGCCAGGACCGGCTCTCGTCGCCTCTGTCCCTGGCTCACAGATTCTCCTCTGCCTCACGGACTCCTTGGCTACAGCTCAACTCTCCCTCCTTCTCTGGGACTAGTCTCAGTCCTGAGCTAGGTCGTCCAGTTCTCCCTAACCCTGCCCTCAGCTCCAGCTTTTATAGGGGCAGCCTGCTCCCCCTACTGGCCTGGGACAGGAGGTGCTGTAGGCTAATTGTCCCTGACCAGGGAACCTCCCTCCTGCTCTCAGACACAGCCTTTAATGTTTGTGGCATCCAGGCCTGGGGTGACACAGTCACCATTATACTAGTTCTACTCTAGTGAAATTAATTCTTTGGTGCAGATATTTTTGTCACAGGGGTACACAAGATATAATCTAAATTGGTTTTCTTAGTACCGTGGTATCTAAAGCAAGTTATATTTCATCTTTTAATTTTTCGGTGCTGATATTGTTCTCCATACAGGGGTACACATTAGTAATGAGAGAGCGCTAAATGTGCTCAACTTAGTGGTTCAGAGGTTTCTGAAAACCTACCCCGATCTGTCAGAGCTGCTTGTGAAAGTACAATGCATGTGAGCCCGTTTCAGAAAGTCAGCTATAGCTTCCGCCACCCTGGCAGTGATTCAGCAGCATATGTAGCTTCCGACTGTTGTGCGATGTCACCACATGTTGGAAATCAACGTTGCAGATGTTGGGAAGGTTTTGTGAGCAGCAGAAGGCAGTTGTTGAGTACCAGCTTCAACACGCCCATCGGCATTCAGGTCAGCCTCCACACATAAGAACTGATGATTGGGCATGGATGTCAGAGATCTGTGCTGTCCTCCAAAACTTTGAGGACTCCATTAAGATGGTGAGAGGCGATGACGCCATAATTAGCGTCACCATCCCACTTCTCTGTCTACTGAAACGCTTAGTTCTCACACTAATGGATTGGGTGATAATGAGGAGGAGAACATGGACAGTCATCCTCTTGGGGAGGACAGGGAAGTCTTGGCTGTCTAGGACGTCCTGATACCCCTCTTTCAGTCGGTGGGAAAGCTGTATAAGTTTCACTTAATGACCTTCAGTGGACTAAACCGTGGCTTTGCTTATGCATGTTATTTCTCAAAATGCATTGCAGATCAGGCCATTGTTTAACTCTGTAGTGATTACATTCAAGGCGTAAAGAAAGATCTTTGTCTGTGATTAAGCACCACTGAGACGTGTGAGCTGATGTTGGATGGGCCGCCATTGCTTATGCATTAGAGGACTTCCTGGGAGAAATGACAGCCAGAGTAGATACTGTGTCCCTCTATGCCAGTCCTTTCACTGAGCTAAAGAATATGGTTGTGGTGAAATACAACTCTCACTGAGAAGCACTGTCAGACTGAAGAACATTGTGCCCACCAGATGATTTGATTCTGAGGGACCACCTTTCTCTCCCACTAATGAGCCCCATAGCAGCTTCAAGGTTTGCACTATGAACTCTTCTGAAGGATAAGCCAGGGCCCACTGGAGGATTCTCTGGTTCTCTGGTGGGCCCATCCGACTGTGCTGAGAAGCAGCCCTGACTAAGAAAAGTCTGTGTGAAGGTTGTCAGACACTCTATAGCTGATTTTTTACTGTGGCCTGGCTCCAGCAATCCATAAGATTGCAATCTATAAGATCCCTTCACTGGCTCCCAATTGCCCAGCGTATCCAGTTCAAACTACTAACACTGACGTACAAAGCCATCCATAACCTTTGTTCTCCGTACATCTCTGAACTAATTTCCCGATATATTCTCTTACATAATCTCCGTTCTTCCCGAGACCTCCTTCTTTCCACACTTATTTATTCCTTACCCAATCCTTACCTTCAGCTCCTTTGTGAGAAACTAATGTTTGCTCAGCCAGTCTACCAAATAAAATTCCTGAGGTACGGAAATTGTCCATGGCTTTCCTTCTGCTACTGGGTGCTAATACCAAACTGTGGCGTGCCATTTACTGGATATTCCTGGCTGGTTGGAGACAAGCTCATTTCCACAAAAAAGTACCAGCAAACTAAGGAGATGGTGGCCTCTATCATCATGAAGGAGTTTGCTCATCGTCTAGTAGTCTGGTTTATATACTAAAGATCCTGCTCATTTTTATAGTTTTAAGTGAGCACACAGAGACCGAGGTTTCTGCAGGAGTGCATCCAGGCCAGGATACTGGCGGAGAAATTGCTGTACCATCAGGTTGAGGATGCGAGCCGTAAAGGCACATGTCTGAGGTTGCCCCGGCGTAGGGCCGCCACCGGATTTGCACCGTTATCGCACACGGCCTTCTTTGCTCCAGGTTCAGTGGAGACAGTCATTGCTCAAACTCGGCCTGGAGAGCTGTCCACAACTCTTCAGCTGTATGGCTGCCATCTCCAAGGCATATTAATTTGAAGACTGCCTGATTGCGGTGAGCCCTGGCTGTGCAGTACAAAGGTGGGGAAATTCACTCTGCACTGATGGTATGTGTGTCTCAGTAAGGCAGAGGTTGAGGGCGCAGGTGGAGGATGCAGAAGCACTGGAGGAAATGTTAGATACAGAGGTTTGTCCCGAAAGCTTTGGGGATTCCAACGCTTGTTGTCTAGTGACACCTTGGTGTCTAGTGGTTTAGTTCTCCATCCCCTGGTGTGTAGTGGTTTAGTACTCCAACCCTAGCTGTTTAGTAGGTTAGTTTTCCAACCCCTGTTGTCTTATTAATTTCATTCTCCAACCCATGTTTTCTATTAGTTTAGTTCTTCATGTTCTGGTGTGCATTTGTTTCATTCTCCAACCTTAGCTGTTTAGTAGTTTAGTTCTCAAACCCCTGTTGTATACTAATTTAGTTCTCCATGTTCTGGTGTGTATTTATTTCTTTCTCCAACCCATCCATGCCCACCCCAGGGGTTAATGTCTTGTGACGATGGTTTGGATTCTTCTCGGATCCTACTTCGTTCGGGCCCGGATCAACTGAAAAAATTTGGGGCATGGCTACACATGCTTTCCCCCTCTTGAGTCTGTGAAGCTTTGGATCAGACCTCTGATGCCCTGGAATAGAATGTGCGAACAGGTCTGCAGACTTGCCCATCTGTGCATCCCCATAGTCAGTTGGCCAGTTGGAGAGTTGTGACGTGGGTGATAAAGAGGGTAATTAGGGGGCCACCTCTGAGGACTGTACTGTGTGTAATGTTAAAGGTGGAGGAAGAGGAGCAGAGGCCACTTAATGCAGCGCTTGTCATCTACTGGAGCACATGTTCTTACTGCCCCTCATCTACAAGGCGTACCACTGTTCGACTGCCAAAGAAAGGGAGTGGAGTCCAGTAACAGAAGTTTTCAAAATGCTGCACAATTGCTCACTGTAGCAAAACAAACCTACTTCTCATCTCTCATATCATACGTGTCTCACAACCCTAAACAGCTATTCAGTACTTTCAAGTCCCTACTCTGTCCTCCAGCTCCCCTCCCTCTCCTCTCCTCTCATCTCAGCTGAAGACTTAGCCTCATTCTTCAAGCAGAAGATTGACAACATAGGGCGAAGCTTTTGCTTAGAGTCCCAACAGCCCCTTCTCATAAAGACACAACCCTCCTCCTCCAAAACCAAATTCTCTGCCATCACGGAAGATCATCTTTACTCTTCAAATCATATCTCACCACCTGTGAACTTGACCTAATACCATCTCACCTCATTCCAAACCATACCACAGTCTTCATCCCAAGCCTAACCCTCCACTTCTACCTGCCACTAACAACTGGTGTCTTCCCCTCATGATTCAAACATACCTTGATCACACCCATCCTCCAAAAGCCCTCCATTGACCCATCCTATGTTTAGCTATCGCCCAATCTCACGTCTCCCCTATGCCTCCAAACTACTAGATAAACATGTCTATTTTGAACTGTCCTCCCACCTCTCCTCCTGCTCCCTCTTTGACCACTTACAATCAGGCTTCCGACATCACCATTCCACTGTAACTGCCCTGACTAAAGTCACCAACAACCTACTAACTGCCTAATCCAAGCCAGACTACTCTGTCTTCCTCCTCCTACACCTGTCATCTGCCTTTGACACAGTAGACCATACCCTCTTACTACAGACTCATCTCTCGGCATCACAGACTTGGCCCTGTTTTGGATCTTTTCATACCTAACCGACAGGACATTCAGTGTCTCCCACTCACACACCACCTCCTCATCTCACCCCCTATGTGTCGGTGTCCCCTAAGGTTCAGCTGTAGGACCCAGGCTTTTCTCCATCTACACCTTCAGCCTGGGACAGCTCATGGTCTCACAGCTTTCAGTATCACCTTTATGCTGATGACACACAGATCTACCTCTCTGGATCTGATATTACCTCCTTACTAACCAGAATCCCACAATGTGTCCAGTATTTCATCTTTCTTCTCTGCTAGATTTGTAAAAATTAACATGGATACAACAGAATGCATCATCTCTACACCATCTCATTCACCCCCACAACTGACCTATCTATCAAAGTGAATGGCTGCCTACTCGCCCCAGTCCCGCAAGCTTGCCTCTGATCTGTCCTTCAAATGTCAGATCCAAGCGCTTTTCACTTGCTGCTGATTCCAACTCCAAATTATCTTGGGGATCAGCGCATTCCTCAACCATGAATGTAGAAAAACACCAGTGCAAGCCCTCATCATCTTCCGCCTCGACTACTACAAGCTCCTGCTCTGTGGCCTCCCTTCTACCACTTTCGCTCCCCTCCAATCTATCCTAAACTGTGCTGGCTGATTAATCCACCTGTCACCCAACTATTCCCAGGCTTCTCCCCTCTATCAATATCTGTGCTGGCTCCCTGTTGCCCAGAGACTACAGTTTACATGCCTAACTTTGGCATACCAAGCAATTGAAAACCTCTCTCCTCCATACATGTGTGACCTAGTCTCCCTGTACTAGCTACCTGTACGCAACTTCCCATCCTTCCAAGATCTCTTTCTCTACTTCCCTCTTATTTCTTCTTGTCATGATCGCATTTGTCACGAAGATATGTCCCGTGCATCCCCGCTACTGTGTACTGCTGCACCCCAACACATCAGACTCTGGCCTACCATGCAAACCTTGAAAAAGAAGCTGAAGACCCACTTCTTGTGACAAGCGGTAAGCGGCTGCGGTAAGCCTCGCTCCAGCATACCGCTGCACGACTAGCTTTACCCTGACCTTCTGTATCCTCACCCATCCCTTGAAGATAGTTTGTGTGCCCTCAAGGGCAGGGGCCTCTCTCCTCTTGTACCAGTCGATGAGTCACTGACAAGTGACTCCTTTTCACATGTAAAGCGCCACGGAATAAATGTGGCTGTCATAGTAATAATAATTATAGTACTTGTACTCTGGGTCAATTGATGGCACTTTCCAGGTATCTATCCCTAATTTGATTTTGATGTGTTTTGGCAGCTTTTGGACTCGTTTTAAGGTGTTGTGTATGCGTTTTTCTGTCCCCCCCATTGAATCCTATGGTGTTCGGTAACATTCGGCGAACATTCGACAAATAAATCGGCGAATATTGCAAATTCGGCGATTGTAATCCAAATCGGATATTGAAACATTCGCTCATCTCTATTAAAGAGGTTGTCCAGTCTAAATCCACAAGCCTGCAGTCCCTCCGTATCACTGACTGCTGACTTGTGTGTAGCATCAGCGTTTCTGCCCCCTGAAAGACATAGACGCCGTCCCTCTTACCGCCACGCTACTGGCCCGGCGTCTTCCGGCTCTCCTGCTGCTGGCGTGTGCAGCCTCCCGGGCACTGTGCTTAGGGCGCGCGCGTGCTCCCTTCCTCTAAAAGGGGCCGCGCGTGCCATTCTAAGGAGTCCCCGGCCAATGGCCGGAGGACTTCTGATATAAAAGGCACCTCCTCCAAAATGGAGGTGCCCGTGCAAGGTTGTAGCTCAGCGTACTAACTCTGCTTCAGCCCTCAGGTCCCACTGCTAGTCTGACTACCAGTCCAGTCCGCCAGCCTGATTTCCAGTCCAGTCCGCCAGCCTGACTACCAGTCCATGCCGCCAGACTCTCTACCAGTCCAGTCCGCCAGCCTGACTACCAGTCCAGTCCAGTCTGCCAGCCTGACTACCAGTCCAGTCCGCTAGCCTGACTACCAGTCCAGCCCGACAGTCTGCTTACAGCCCAGCCCGCCAGTCTGTCTATGGGCTTGGCCAGTCCGCTTATCCGAAGCCTTTACCTGCTACTTGTCTCCGCCAGCCAAGTACAATCTCCAGCCTGACGGTCTGCCTACGGTCCAAACCCGCCAGTCTCTCTATGGGCCAGGCTTGCCTGCCTACCCGGAGAATGCACCAGTTACCTGCCGTGCCTACCAGCCATCCTACCTGGAGGCTCCTGCCAGTTACTCGTGTTGTCTGCCAGTCCGTCTACCCGGATCACCCGTCAGCCTGCCTGCCGAGCTCATCTGCTGTACCGGTCAGTCCCTGCCTTCTGACCCGTTGCAGTCACCTGCTCTCATACAAGGACTGGTCCAGAGTAGCACCTGGTCCCTCTGCTCGGTCCTTCCCTGGTTCACAGAGTCGATTGAGCCACAGTGCGACCTTGGTCAGTCCGAGTTGATACCTAGTTACGCCCTTCTGGTCCCTCCTTGCACCGCAGCACAGAGGTTCCACCACCCGGATCCGTAACAGTGTGAATCCTCGCATCGTACGCACTGTGCGCTGTGAGGATTTGCCGGTGTCAGAGCCAGAAACAGGGGTCACGTGGCTTCAAGGATGTGAAATGCAGACTCCCGGCCAGATGAGGAGGTGGAGATAGAGGGAGAACAAACAGGTGGGCAGGTGAATTTAAAGGATTGGCTCTGCCATGAAGCCCCGACTTTGTTTGAACAGTCATCCTGTGCTGACAGAGTCCTTTTAAACATAAGTCATACTCACCTTCCGGCGTCCTCATCAATTTTCAGCACCGCTCCGGTCTTGCGGCACCATCTTGTGAGCGTAGCTTCTGACTGGCTGGAAGTCAAAAGCTACATCACGATCTCTCAGTTCAAGTCTGGAAAGCCTGAACAATGCATTCATAGACTTGATCTTGGCATGGTGTGGCAGTATTTGTCCCTTATATGTGCTATTATTCAGTTACTATGTGGTGGTAATATGTGGTCTGGTCATGGTGTGGCGGTATTTGTCCCTTGTATGTGGCATTATTCGCTCACTATGTGGTGGCAATATGTGGTCTGGTCACGGTGTGGCAGAAAGTAGAGTTTTTCCAAGAGTGGTCGGTGGGACTGTGGAAGGTTCGAGGGATGGAGGCGGAGCTGGGGTGGAGGCAGAGCTGGGGAGGAGCTTGGGCGGAGTCTCAAAAATTTTGCCAGTATGGGGCCACGAAATTCCTAGTGGCAACTCTGCATGGGGTTAAGTGGTCCCAGTCAGGTTGCTGATCTGAACAGTGATCTCTAGCACTGCTGATCTCTGCTCTGTTCATCTTCTATGCTCTACTCCATCTCTATTTATTTTAATTCTAATCTTCTTCTTGTAGCTTGTCACTGATAGGATTGCAACCCAACACCTATGGTATGGAAAGCAGAATTTGTTTTCAGGATATATATTTTTAGATATATGTATATTTTAGGTATAAAACAAAAACTTTCCATAGAGTTGGTAAACAATAACATGGACATATTTGGTATATCTATAATTATAATGACCTCTACAATAAAGTAAATACATTATTTATTGTGATCGGTAAATGGATTAAATAAAAGTGGTGCAATTGTCTTTTTTTCTGCATTTAAAGGGGTATTCCGATCTCCAAGATCCTATCCCAATAAGTAGTAGGTGTAATAATAATAATATTAGCAAATGCCTTAAATTAGAAATGTAGTATAGTATTTTTGATTCGCTATGTGTCTTTCCTCATGTGGAGGCATTGCAGGACTTTAGGTATCCATGGTTACGTCCACTGATATAGTAGCAGTTAGTTAGCTAGCTGCTAGTGGTCGTAACTGTGGATACCTAAGGTCCTGCGATGCCTGCACATGAGGTAAGTGGCATAGCAAATCAAAAATACTATACTACATTTCTATTTGGAGGTATTTGCTAATATTACTATTATTACACCTACTACATATTGGGAAAGGATCTTGGAGATGGGAATACCCCTTTAATCAAAAAAAGATGAAATAGACGTAACACTTTTATACACTTTTATAAAATCGTGCTTATCTCACAAATAAATAAGACTACATATTGCAAAGTTTACATCTCAAAAGTTATAGCTATAGTCATCAGACCATGGGAATAAAAAAAATTTGACTGTCTGAACAAATGCATCCTCTAAATTTCCATCAGCAAAGGATTAAATTACGAACTTTGCCTTTCTCCTTTTTAGGGTGTGCTTACACATGGGTTTTAGTGGCATCCTTTGGTAGAAAATATATTTGTGTTATTTATATAAATGATTGTAATTTGTATATGCATATTTCATGTACAGTATGTGCTTGAGTATCTTCTTCCAAATCTGCTCACTATCTAACCTCACAACCTCCCCTCTCCCCCGATCTGATCACCATGTACTCATGTTCTCATCCCTGTCCTCCTCACCTTCCACCCACGTACAGCAACTAGCGCACCACCGCAGAAACCTCGCACATCTAGACACTCGCACATTTTCTCACTCTATTCTACTACTGGCATCCATGTCTTCACTCCATTACACAGCCACTGCTTTCTACAATGCCACTCTCGCATCAGCTATTGACTCGGTGCGCCTCTCATGCAAGGCAGAGTTTGAGGAATCAATAGACAACCCTGGCACAATAACCTCACTAAAAAGCTTTGTCAAGTGTCCAGGGTTATGGAGCGGTGTTGGGAGAAAACACATTCGCAAGATGACTTCATCGCATTCAAACAAGCAACATTCGCATTCAAATCAACCCTCACCTCTGCTAAACAGGCCTACTTTACAATTCTCATATCTTCCTTAACCTACAACCCCAAACTGCTATCCGACACCTTTAACTCCCTCCTCCGCCCTCCACTGTCCACTCCGATCTCCCTAATCTCTGCTGAGGACTTTGCCACACACTTAAAAATAAGATCAACCAACACGGCAAGTCTTTATTGATCAACCACCACAACCCCTTTGTATACCAGACCAATGCCCTTACTCCATAACCTACCTCTCCAACATCACTAAATTAGAGCTTACTCATCTCCTCACCAAATCAAACTTCACCACTTATGCACTTGACCGCATCCCATCCCAACTCCTCCCAAACCTCATCACCACACTTATCCCATTGCTAACCCATTTCTTCAACCTATCACTAACTTCTGATACCTTCCCTTCTGCTTTTAATCATGCCACAATCACGCCTATCCTCAAAAAGCTGTCACTCGACCCGACTGCTATGTCCAGCTATTGCCCCATATCGCTGCTCCCAATCGTTTCCAAATGCTTCCTTGAGCAGCATGTTCAAGCTGAACTTTCCTCTCACCTCTCATATAACTTGCTCTTCAACAATCTACAATCTTGCTTCCATCCCCACCATTCCACTGAAACTGCCCTTACCAAAATTACTAATGACTTACCTACAGCCAAAGCTAACAGACAATTCTCTATACTCCTCCTTCTTGGTCTGTCCTCTGCCTTCGACACAGTTGACCATTGCTTTCTACTACACATCCTCTCTTCCTTCGGCGTCAAAGACCTTGCACTATCCTGGATCTTCTCATACCTTTCTAACCACACATTTAGCATCTCCCACACTACCTCCTCATCCAGCCCTCTCTCTGTTGGAGTACCTCAAGGCTGTGTCCTAAGACCCCTACTCATTTCCATCTATACCCTTGGCCTGGGACAACTCATAAAGTCCAATAGCTTCCAGTATCATCTGTACACTGATGACACTCAGATCTACCTCTCTGGCCCAGACGTCACCTCTCTGCTGTCCAGAACCCCGGAGTGTCTATCAGCCATATCCTCCTTCTCTCTCTTCCTCAAGCTCAATGTGGACTAATCTGAACTCATTATCTTTTCGCCATCTCACGTATCTTCCCTACCTGATCTATCTATCACAATAAATAACATCACACTTTCCCCTGTACCGGAAATTCGCTGCCCCGGAGTATCCCTTGACTCTGCTTTGGCCTTCAAACTGAACATCCAAGCTCTCGTCACCTCCTGTCACCTTCAGCTCAAAAGCATTTCCAGAATCTGTAATTTCCTCAACCCTCAATCTACTAAAAGGCTTGTGCATGCCCTCTTCATCTCCTGCCTTGACTTCTGCAACATCCTCCTATGTGGCCTACCTGATAACATTTTCACACCTCTCCAATCTGTCCTTAACTCTGCTGCCTGACTAGTTCATCTCTCTCCTTGCTACTCCTCTGCTTCCCCTCTTGCAAATCCCTTCACTGCCTCTCAATTCCCCAGCGTAACCAGTTTAAACTACTAACACTGACCTACAAAGCCATCCATAACCTTTTTCCTCAGTACATCTCCCAACTAATCTCTGATATCTTCCCTCACATAACCTCTGGTCATCCTAGGGCCTCTTTCTCTCCTTCACACTTATTCGTTCCACACCCAATTGCCTCAACATGTCAAATTATCCACCACACTCAGATCCTTCAGATGGAACCTGAAAACCCATCTGTTCAAGAAACTTATAAGCTGCAATGACAAAGCTGCCACCTCATCACCACCAGAGCTACTGCAACACCCCCAATCTAGTGTCTCCTTTCCCATCCTCCAGTAAAATGTACCAGTCTGTCATTGTTAGTTTACTGTAAGTGATATCTGTATTTTGTATGTAACACCCCGTCATGTCCAGCACCATGGAACTAATGGTGCTTTATAAAAAATAAAAATAATATATACACTGACGAGCAAAAGGGTAACAATGTTTTGAACTTTTGACTTTCAGGCTCCATATCTCACCATCCACTACTGCTTTGAACCTGAGACTACCATAATTTTATAGACAATCAACTTGGCTTTCTCATACATAAATTTGACTTGGAACTACATTCCTGTGAAAAACTAAAGCATCAATATTTCCAAATTCATTTTGAAATGGAAACAATGGTCGGATGGAAATGAAATCCGTACAACACCTTTTTGCCCAGGTTTCGAAATTTTCCCTCCATTACGAAAATTAATTTAATGGGGTTTAAATTTCAGGTCCTTTTTATGTTCCCCCCCAAAATGAGAGTTGGGGTGCCAGTAGTGGGGCATGCCTTACTACAGCATTACACACCACAATCCATGCTGTGTCCAAAATGCCCCAACCCCTCCACTTTTTCGAGGTGGGGTGTTAATGGTGTTTTTATAGGGAGTTTTTATCAGTAGATGAGAGAAGATGAACATAATGTTTTCCTTTTTTAATAACATGACGTTTTAGGGGATAAATTCGAAGGGGTATACATTCACATGCAAAACCCCTGAAAATGGGGATAAACATTCCGATTTCTTGACAAGCTTCTAGACATTTTTGAGCACCTTTGGAAACATACTGATTCAACCAAGGTTATCATTATTGCCCCATTTTAAACCCTTTGGGGAGGGTTTGAGTTTAGGGGTGCACCGGACGGGTAGTTTTTATCGTAGGTGGTTGAACTTGACAGGATCACAAATGATAGGCAATCGACCAACACTGACGAGATTTTTTAAAACAATTCATTCGTCAGTTTCAGAGAAAAGTTGACTTCTTTGGAATTGTTCTAGCCACTTTCCAATTTGGGGTGTTTAGAGGGTTGCAGCCCCTAGAATTGATTTGAAAACAATTTCCGTATCATGAAATTCAGGGTCTGGCTACAGCCATGCAAAATTTTGTTTCAATCCAACCATTGTTTTCATTTCCAAATGAATTTGGAAATATTGATGCTTTAATTTTTCACAGGAGTGTATTTAGCATATGATTAGTTATGCAGATTCTTGTCATGTCACCGCATTGTTACTGTTTTGCTCATAAAAATCTAAATTTTAATTTTTATTATTTTATTAATATTTTGTAAATCCACCTTTGGCTTTCATTACCGCCTGAATCCTTCTGGGCATGCTCTCGATCAGATTCAAACATATCAAAAATATCTCGACCTTAATCTGATCCCAGGTCTTCTACATGCTCCCAAAGTTGGTCGATTCACTTGGGTATTGTGGTAGATGGGCTCACTTGGTTTCACATAGAGGTAGACACAGGAGCACTGTCTCTTTAAGTCTTCCAGTGGGTTTATTAAGAGTGCTGCATAAACTATGGTAATGTTAGCAAAAACAAACCCGGCCTTCCCTGCCTAGCAGGAAAAACAAAACACACCGTATGGCACAGTCCATGTTGCTACGGGAAACCCCCCGCTTCAGGAACAAATAATCCAATGTTTATCTCTCCTTCACATGACAAAATAGCTCCAGAGCTTGTGCCTCCAAGCCCACCCCACACCAAATGCCCTAAAAGGTTGGGAATTTTTCCATTGGCCTCTTCTTTTTCTACTGGTGATTAATCATCCTAGCACTCAAGATGGCTGATTAACCCCTTATTCCTTCCTGTGCTGGAAAATTTCTCCTATGTTTAATTAATGGAGCTAACAATCTCAGTGCTACATATCTCCCCTCCAGTACTTTGCCAGTGACTTTATCACAGTATGTATACAGTTTTTTCTTCAACTCTACTGTGAAGTGTTCAATTGGGTTTAGGTCTGGGAACTCTAGGGGTCAATCCAGCACCTCTAATTCATTAATAATGTACCATTTATTTGCCCATCTTGGCGTCTACTTCAGGTCGTTGTCTTGCTGGAACGCTATGTCGTCGTTCTCATAAACATAGTACTCAAGTGTATGAAGTGACTCATCTTGTAGGATACTCACATATAACTCAGCATTGAGACCACCGTCGATCCTGGTCAAGTGTCCAGCGCTTCTCGTTCCATTAGCCCCTTTCTCTCTTGCTTCTTCCAGACCCATTTGCACCCATCAGAGCATAGTCTATTTTCTTTTGTCTCATTGCTCCAAATCACCTGTTTCCAATCTTCTACTGTCCACTTTTCATACTTTTTTGCAAACTCGAGCCGTCAATTCTACTGACGATGTTGAAGTAGAGGCTTCTTCACCTTTTTTCGGGCCACCATTCCAGACTTGTGTAATGTGAGTCGCACAGTGCTTGCATGGATGTATTTGATTTCACTATTACGAAGCATACAAGCCTGCTTCACTGCCATGCTTGTGATGAGCCGACTTTTTTACTCCGAAATTATGCCTGGACGTCCACATCTTGGGTTTTGAATGGATGGATGGACTTCATCTTGTCTTCTTCCAGCTGTCATGGCACTCACAGAATGCAGTTTGGTAAGTTTCTTGCCCGAGAGCCCACTATTGATGAGTGGATGATGCTGTTTCTCTTTTTTTGGGAAATCTTCATAGCTGCTCCTCCATTCAAACCAGTGACCTTTCAATTGTGAATCAATCTAATAACACACCAAGCTATTAGGGAATGTAAGAACAGGTTGTATTTTGTAGTATACAGGAAGAAAAATATTTTTCCACTACTAGGAGCAAAACAGTAAAAATGCAGTGACATGACAAGAATCTGCATAACTAATAATAAGCTAAATAGTTGCAAGCCTAATTTATGTATGAGATACCCAAGATTATTATCTATAAAATATTAGTAGTCAAAAGTTCAAAACATTGTTACCCTTTTGCTCGCTACTACAAGCCCCAGACACACATTCTGCAAAAGGGCACATGGCTGTGAGTGTCCACCCCTGGACCAAATTACCATTCCACATTTTCATTTTCACCATATACAGTTAGGTCCAGAAACATTTGGACAGGGATTGAATCTTCATGATTTGGGCTCTGCATGCCACTATTTTTGATTTAAAACAAAACAACTGAGATGTAAATGAAGTGTAGACTTTCAGGTTTAATTAAAAGGGTTGAACAAAAATATCCTGTGAAACATTTAGGAATTGCAGACATTTTTCTACAAAGTCTCCTCATTTAAAGGGCTTATAAGTAATTGGACAAATTAACTTTACCATAAATAAAATGTTCAATTTTAATACTTTGTAGAGAATCCTTAGCGGGCAATGACTGTCTGAAGTCTGGAAGTCATGGGCGTCACCAAACTCTGGGTTTCCTCCTTTGTGATGCATTGCCAGGCCTTTACTGCAGCTATCTTCAGTTGTTTCTTTTTTGTGAGGCTTTCTTTCTTTTGTCTTAAGTGCGTGTGTAATACATGTATGGTCAATTCAAAGGACTGGCACATGACTTATTCCTTCCAAGGACATATAAAGGAGCAGGGGCACTCACTAAGGATGGAAGAAAGAAGAAATGCGATTTTGGCAACTAAATAGGAAAGGGTTCTTTACAGTTAGAGTATTCAGACTGTGGAATGCCCGACCACAAGACGTAGTAATGGCAGAAAATATAACAGCTTTTAAAAAAAGGATGGATCATTTCCTCAGCACAAATTACATTGTGGGTTACATATAATTTAATGACAAAGAATTTATAATTGATGGAGAAAGGTTGAACTTGATGAACTCAAGTCTTTTTTCAACACTCTCTCCTTAATATGATTAAATCAGAGATTAATCTACCGACATATAGTATGATCCTAAACATTTAAACATTTGGGTAAAAGGTAACCCAATAAACTAGCATTAAACATGTATCCTTTCTAAATTTATTACTGAAATAAACATAGTTTGCATAATATTAATACATACCAGCAGTTTCGGACTGGGGTGTCTGGGCACCACAGGAGGAATTGACCATAAGGGCCCACCCTACAGCTAAATGCAAATACCTGTTATCGATTATCCCTGTTATAGTGGAGCGTCGACTGTAAAACACAGGCGGCTCCTACTGTGTACCACTATAACTAAGATGTACAATTATGGTAGTTTGCATTAAAAGGCTTCTTTGGTTAAAACAAGTTATCACCGATCCATGGGCTACACGTGTTAGATAGGTGATAAGTTATTTATCTTTTGGGTCCAACAAGAGGCGTAGCTAGGGGTTTGCTTCAGGAGGGTGAAACTTCTGAGTGGACCCCCTGTAGGGTTACTACTCACTAGGGTGCGTAGGGAGGCAAACAGGAAGCGTTTTCATTTAAATGTCCACGTCGGTTTATTACCTTATGTTCCCTGGTCGGTCAGGATCTCCCTTGGTAATCCCGTCCGGGAAAAAACATGGAAGAATTTGCGAGCTATACTCTTTGCCGAGGAGTTTCTCGGGGGAATTGCTTCAGGATAGCGTGTGGCATAGTCTAGGATGACCAATATATATTGATGCCCACGAGCAGATTTAACCAGGGGACCGAGCAAGTCCATAGCAATTCTCTGAAACGCCACTTCAATGATGGGCAATGGCTCGAGGGAACTTTGAAAGTGAGAGATGGGGGCAGTTAACTGGCACGTAGGGCAGGACCTGCAATACTTTAAGATTTCCCGGTGACATCTGGGCCTATAGAACTCTGCATGATCCGTTCCTGAGTTTTTTCCACTCCCAAATGGCCACCCAAGACATGTGAATGGGCCATGTCCAACACCCTCCGTCTATAGGGTCCCAGCACCAATAACTGTTCCAAAAGCTCCTCCCTCACTTTTGTAACCCGGTACAACAACTCTCCACTCAACATAAAATAGGGAAATCTTGTGTCAGCCCCAGGCTCCTGTGCAATACCATTTATGACCATGACATTGTTAAATGCTTCCCTCAGAGTTAGGTCCCTATGTTGGGCGGATCCAAAATTCTCGCTGATCACCCATAACTCAGGAATGTCAGTCTCAGGGGACACTACCTCCTCATCCAGCACAAGGACACAGAAGGGAAACCTGTCTGACTCTGGATGTGGTGATACCTCTTTAGGGCTAACCAGTTTCATATCCGAGCCACCGAGCCCTGTACCTTTCCCCCACAGATCCCAAAATAAACAAAGTCCCGGCCTATAACAATGGGGTGCAACAAGTCCTGGACAACTCGATCTCGAAGGACTCGAGGGCTGTTTCAATGTTCACTCTGGCCAACAAATAGTCTTTAGCATCACCATGAATGCAGCTGACGCCAACCTTCTTCCCTGGGATCAGCTGGAAGGGAAATGTGGCCCTCACGAGGGTCACCATGCTCCCTGAGTCTTGTAGTCCAGTGACCTGCCAACCGTTTACCTTCACAGGACAAGCTTGAGGCCCCTCACTGGGTGGATAGTTCACACTGTAAACCAGATATGCATAGTATGAACAGCGACGTCCCAGGCTGCGGTCCATTTAGTCAGGGGACAACTGGCAGCTATATTGCCTGGGCTGAGGCATTTCCAGCATATATCACCAGTAGGGTGACCTTTGGCATTACCTCCCCCACCCCCTTTTGGGACTCAGCTCCCCATTGGGATATCCAGTATGGAGTGGGCTGCCTTCTCAAGGAACCCTCAACCCCCTGATACCTCTCGACCAGTCCGATCAGTTCATCAGCATTCCGGAGATCAACCTGGGTAACCCAAGTCTGTATTGGCCTTGGCAGTGAATGCACAAACCGGTCCATCACCACTCTCTCTACCATCTGCACAGAGGTAGAGGACTCTGGCTGCAGCCATTTTTGGACAAGGTGCAGAAGGTCAAACATTTGGAAGCGAGGGGGTTTATCACGTTAATACACCCAGTGGTGGACCCACTTCGCCCTGACTGTCTTCGTCACCCCAAAGCACACCAGAATTTCAGTTTTCAGCTTGCCATACTGCTTGGCGTCCTGCAAAGCCAAGTCATAGTAAGCCTTCTGGGAACCCCCCGGCAAGTAGGCCACCAGCACCTCTGCCCACTGCTCTGGTGAAAGTTTCTCCCTCTCGACGACCCTTTCAAACACAGTCAAAAAGGCTTCTATGTCATCTGCAGGGCTCTCCTTACCGCCTTCCGGATGGAAAAATCGTCCACTGACCTTGTTGGAGCTGTCGTCGTGCCACAAATCACCTCTGCGAGTAACTCAATTTGCTGCTGCTGTTAACGTTGCTGATCCTGTTGTTACTGCTTCTGGACCTGGATCTGCTGCATAAGCAGCTTTGTGGTCTTCTGTTGCGCCATTTGTTGCTGCTGTAACAATTGCTGCTGCTGCTGGTGCTGTGCTTGCTGCACTTACACTAGATGTTTAAGCAGGTCCTCCATTTTGTCTGGCGTCGCTTGCTGGCTTGTGGCAGACTTCACCCAGGACATGCAAAATGTCTTGTAGCAGTCACATGTATCTGCTGGGAACATTGCCCACACTTCTAACACCAATTGTAGGGTTTCTACTCACTTGGGTGCGTCGGGAGGCAAACAGGAAGCATTTTCATTTAAATGTCCATGTCGGTTTATTACCTCATAAACCGTCTGTAAGCAAAACAAACAGCCTTTAGTGCAGGCAAAACAAATTAAACAGTCCTTTAGGCAAAGACTATGGTTAGCCAGCACACTGGCTCAGTCTGGAGAAAACACAAGGGAGACCTTCTCCATCCATACACAGACCATGTGCCAAGCAAAGGACTCCATTTTATCCTCTTAACCACACCCAGAGGTGAGGTATGTGGGCAACTTGACCTGCTCATCTCTCAAGTTGCCCATAAAACCTGGTCCCAGATGCACCAAACAATCCTCTTAGTGCTTATGTGCACTAGAGAAACATTCCAGGATTACATCACAGATGACAACCATCTCTGTGACACATACCTCCCATCAACTATATGTCCGGTAGATGCCTTACCTCCCCTAACCATGTAACCCTGATTACACCTATGGAGGCGCACCCTAATAATAGATGTAGGAGAACCTCAGCAGATGACAGCACTGTTACTAAAAGAAATCTCTATACAAAGACTAACACTGATATTACCGCTACGCTACTGGGTCCAACCATTGGAAAACGCACCGATGAGGAGAATGGGGAGGTTTATCCCTGACAGGACACTTTTACTCCCATTTTAAAATGCAGCAGCAGGTAGTATGTCTGACCACAGCTTCATTCATTCTCTTTGGGCTTTCCAGAAAAAAACAAGAACAGCATTCGCAGCCACTGAGGGAATGAATAGATCAGTGGTCAAGTCTAAGGGGGATAAAAGTTCTACATTCTGCCGATTGGTGCAGGTCCCAGCAATCAGACCCCCACCAATCAATAACTTATCCTGTGGAGAGTTGATTACTTGTTTTCACAGGAGAACCCCTGTAAGTGTGTCTTGTTCCAAATATTTAATTACTAATGGAAATAAAGAATCTCCTCCTAATTAATAACAGAGAGAACAAATGACCGCCATACACAATGCAATCCACTATTCCGAGACCAATAATACCTTATACAAGGAAGAAATACCGCTACACAATGACTGGAGTACATATTTCCAGACCAGATATTACCAGCATATAGCGACCAAATAATTCCACATACAAGGGAAAAATACCGCCACACCATGACCAGATCACATAGTGACCAAATAATACCACATACTGTACAAGGGAGAAATACTGCCACACCGTGACCAGACAAGATATTACCAGCATATAGCGACCAAATAATTCCACAGACAATGGATAAATACCACCACACCATGACTGGACCACATATTAAGACAAAGTGACGAATATTACATACTGATCATTAATAAAAATCACAATAATAGCAACACTGTTATTACCAATGGTTACAATTATACAGAAGAGCTCTGTATATATTGTATAGTGTACAGGTAATACAGGAATTACCAGTGACATTATACACAGGAGTTCTGTATATAATGGATAGGGAAAAACCAAAGAGAAGCAAAATACCCAAATAACTGGAAGTAAATGGATAAATCGCACAGTGCAAAAAATATGATAAATAATAAAGGGTATTTAGTTAACATAATTTTGATCAAAATAATGTAAAAGCCATCCCGCCACGTCACGGCAACCCTTATGGGACAGTCCTAACTCTAATATTAAAACCTTACCAGTTGTCAAGTGACATACATATGGATAAGGGCAGAGAGACTGAACCCCTAGTAGAAGCATAGACCTGAGAGGCAGAATGAACCTTTCAGCTCAGACAAAGGGCAGCAGGGACGTGGCAAGATGGCTTTTACATTATTTTGATCAAAATTATGTTAACTAAATACCCTTTATTATTTATCAGATTTTTTTGCACTGTGCGATTTATCCATTTACTTCCAGTTATTTGGGTATTTTGCTTGTCTTTGGTTTTTCTCTGTCTAGTGGCCTTATGTAAACATGCATTTACATTTTGCATGCACATCAATTTACGTTACAGTTCAGACTCCCAGGTTTTTTATATAATGGATAGTGTAGAGGTAATACAGGGATCACCAGTGACATTATACACAGGAGCTCTCTATATAGTATATAGTGTACAGGTAATACAGTGATCACCGATGACATTATACACAGGTGCTCTGTATATAATGTCAGTGTACAGGTAATACAGTGATCACCAGTGACATTATACACAGGCTCTCTGTATATAGTGTATAATGTAAGTGTACAGGTAACACACTGACTCACATGTGATGTCTCTAGTTGAAATCCTTCATTTTCACTTTTCTTCTTCATCTGGCAGAGACCGCCATCACTTCTTCCAGCCAGGACTTGCAGAAAATAACGCAGTTATCTAGAGCACCACTTCTAGAGCACATTCCCCACTTTTTCCCAACTTATACACTATGCCAGATGAAGAAAAAAGGTGACATAGTGCCGCCCTGCACAGTAACAGGGCCTCCCTTTTGTCCCCCCCCATGGAAAACAGTATTGTAAAAATGTAATTATATTACAGTAGTAATAATGTCCCCTAATTGGCCCCTTCAATAATGATGTCCCCCACTTCCCACCATAAACTAATGTATGTTCCTCATTTTGGCCTCCATACAGTAATTAAGTTCCTCAACCTGACCCCTTTAATTAATAATGTACCCCATCTTGGGCCCCCATGGACATGGGGGCCAGGGACATGGGAGTCAGGGACATGGGGTCAGGGACATGGGGGTCATGGACATGGGAGCCAGGGACCAGAGACATGGGGGCCACGGACATGGGGACCAGAGACATGGGGGCCACGGACATGAGGATCAGGGGCATGGGGGCCAGATACATGGGGGCCAGGGACCAGAGACATGGATCCAGGAACATGGGGACCACGGACATGCTGGCCAGGGACCAGAGACATGGGGGCCACGAACCAGAGACATGGAGGTCACGGACATGGGGATCAGAGACATGGGGGCCATGGACATGGGACCAGGGTCCAGGGGCATGGGGGCCAGGGACCAGAGACATGGGGGCCATGGACATGGGGGCTAGGGACCCAAGACATGGGAGCCATGGACATGGGACCAGGGGCCAGGGGCATGGGGGCCAGGGACCAAGGGCAAGGGGGCCAGGGATCAGATGCATGGGGGCCAGGGACTAGAGACATGGGGGCCATGGACATGGGGACCAGAGACATGGGGGCCGGGGACCAGTGACATGAGAGCCAGGGACCAAAGGCATGGGGGCTACAGACATGGGGACCAGAAACATGGGGGCCATGGACATGGGGTCAGGGGCATGGGTGTCAGGGACCAGAGGCAAGGGGGCCAGGGACCAGAGACAAGGGGTCTAGGGACATGGGGGCTAAGAACCAGAGACATGGGGGCCAGAAACCAAAGACATGGGAGCTAGTCAGATCTCAATCTTCCAATAAATAGTGTAGAATGTGCCCCTACCCCTTAGTTATCTCACTCACTACCATACCCCTTTCATGGACTCACAGAACAATGCACAAAAAATACTCCCCACCTAAAAAAAATATGATAACCCTACTAGGAATTCCTGCACCCAATTTGCCCCTACAGTATACTCTAGAAACACAGTATGATGAACCCACAGTGAACCACCCATAGTAAGGTGCCCCCCCAGTTACTCCTCTCACTATGATGCCTCCACAGTTCTCCCATATACACTAAGATTCCCGCACAATTCACCCACACTCAATATGGTGCTCACAGAGTGACTTCCAAGTTATGATTCCCAGACAGTCCACCATACAATAAAATGACCCAATAGCCTCATCACACACACAGTATGATCCCATCATAATTTCTCCTCACAGTATGATACCTTCAATCTTGCCCCTCACAAAATATGATGCCCCCACAGGTTTCCCACACAGTATGATGTCCTCAAAATTCCCTCACTCACTATGAAGCCTCCACAGTCCACCCACTCACAGTTTGATGCACCCACAGTCAACCACAGAGTATAATGCACCCACAGTCCCCCACAAAGTGAGATACCCCCACAGCCACTCACACACAGTATGATGCGCACACAGTCCTCCCACTAACAGTATGATGCCCCACAATCTCCTCATTTACTGTATGATGCCTCCGCAAACCTTCCACACACAGTATGATGCCCCTACAGTCCCTCACACAGTATCATACCATTATGGTACAACACAGAGTATGATACACCCACATTCTTCCACTCACAGCATGATGCCCGCACAGACCTCCTACACCGAGTTTGATGCCCTGACAATTAACTTCCACACGCAGTATAATGCCCTCTTAAGGTGCCATACACACAGTAGATGCCACCATAAATTATTGTTCACCATTTTATTAACTGTATCTTTATCCTGAGGATGCATATGCTGTTGAAATCAAGACACTTGGCAGAAAGGTGAAGTTTCATTTAGTACTGGGTCCACTCAACTGGTCTGCCGCTACTAGCGATATACCACTGGATCCAGAGGCGTAGCAAGGGGTTTGGTTCAAGGGGGTGAAACTTCTGAGTGGGCTCCTAACCATGTTACCCTGATTACAGCTATGGCGGCACACTCGAATATTGGATATTTGAGAACCGCAGCAGATGACAGCGCTGTTACTAAAAGAAATCTCTATACAAAGACCAACACTGATTTTACCACCATATAGTGGTAGATACAAGTCCTGCAGAACGCATAAGAGATTACAGTACAGTTATAGATAGTATAGCTCATTCAGTATAATGCACCCCATAGCCCATTCATTATAAAGCGCCACCATATAGTATAATGCACCCCAAAATAGTATAATGCACCCCATGGCCCATTCAGTATAATGCACCCCCTATATAGTATAAAGCACCCCATTCAGTAAAATGCACCTCACAGCTCATTCAGTATAATTAACCCCCAAACAGTATAATGCACCCCTTAGCCTATTCAGTATAATTCACCCCATAGCCCATATAGTATAATGCACTCTCATAGCCCATTCAGTATAATGCAGCCCCATATAGTATAATGCACCCCCACAGCCCATACAGTATAATGCACCTCCACAGCCCATACAGTATAATGCACCCTTATAGCCCATACAGTATAATGCACCCCCATACAGTGTAATGCACCCCATATAGTATACTGCATCCTATAGCCCATTCAGTGTAATGCACCCCCATAGCCATACAGTATAATGCACCCCCATAGCCCATACAGTGCATTGCACCCCCATATAGTATAATGCACCACAATATAGTATAATGCATCCTATAGCCCATTCAGTATAATGCAACCCCATAACCCATACAGTGTAATGCACCCCCATTAAGTATTATGCACCCCATACAGTATAATGCCCCCCATTTAGTATATTGCACCCCTATTCAGTATAATGCATGCTCATATAGTATAATGCACCCCCATTCAGTATAATGCACCCCATAGCCCATTCAGTATAATGCACCCTCATTCAATATAATGCACCCACATTCAGCACAATGCACCCCATAGCCTATTCAGTATAATGTACCCTCATAGCCCATACAGTATAATGCAGCCCCATTCAGTATGATGCACCCCATAGCCCATTCAGTATAATGCACCCCCATAGCCCATACAGTATAATGCACCCCATTCAATAAATGCACCCCTATTCAATATAATGCACCCCCATTTAGTATAAATCACCCCATAGCACATACAGTATAATGCACCCCCATTTAGTTTAATGCACCCCATAGCCTATTCAGTATGATGCACCCTCATAGCCCATACAGTATAATGCACCCTTATAGCCCATTCAGTATAATGCAGCCCCATACAGTATAATGAACCCTATAGTCCATTCAGTATAATACACCCCCATAGCCCATACAGTGTAATGCACCCCTATATGGTTTAATGCACCCCATATAGTATAATGCACCACCATTCAGTATAATGTACCCCCATTCAGTGTAATGCACCCCCATATAGTATAATGCACGCCATAGCCCATTCAGTATAATGCACCCCCATAGCCCACAAAGTATAATGCACTCCATTCAGTATAATGCCCCCCCTTAGTGTAATGCACCGCATATAGTATAATGCACCCTATAGCCCATTCAGTATGTTGCCCCCCATAGCCCATACAGTATAATGCACCCCCAGAGCCCTTGCGGTATAATGCACCCTAATATAGTTTAATGCACCCTATGTTATGATCGGCAACAAGTACTAAGGAAAGAAAGGGGAAAGCTATCCCTACAGTAAGACTAAGTGAATCCCTACGATGTAGTGGGCTGCCTGTTCCTTGCGAACAGACCCGCCTTAGTCCTGGGCTAGTCTGAACGAAGACCTATGGCATAAAGGAAGGGGTCCCTAAAAGAACTAAGGACTGGAACAAAAATGGGACACCTCCTGAACAGAGAAGGTTGTTGCAGAACACAAAAAAATAAACTGACAAAAAGGTACTAGAGGTCCCAGAAGGACCAGGCAAACTGACAGAGAAAGGCACAGAAGCACCTGGCTAGCAAAACAGTCAAACTACACTGAAGTCAAGCACAGCCAAAAGGGCAGAGCTGGAATAT
This sequence comes from Phyllobates terribilis, assembly GCF_046119375.1. NCBI lineage: Eukaryota > Metazoa > Chordata > Amphibia > Anura > Dendrobatidae > Phyllobates > Phyllobates terribilis. Next base: position 506,897,542 of record NW_027362762.1, read on the forward strand.
ATAGGCAAATGGTCCCTTGACCGCAAAACACAAGATGGAAAAAACAAACAGGAGGGTTCTAACACCTTATAGTCCATTCAGTATAATGCATCCCTATAGCCCATACAGTGTAATGCACCCTCATAGCGCATTCAGTATAATGCACCCTCATAGCGCATTCACTATAATGCAGCCCCATATAGTATAATGTACCCCATAGTCCATTCAGTATAATGCCAAAAGAGACCCCTCTTTAACAAGCTATAAAATTTAGCTTTTATTTCATATTTGATTAGAAATGCCTAGGGGTATATAAAACTTTGTCCCTAATCTGCCTCTAGTATTTAGTAGTGGTATTTGTGCCCCTGTGTGCCTTTGATCAGACGGCAGAATAGGACAAACTGTACTAATAACACAAGTCCCCCCAACATGTTTAACACATGTGCAGCATCATCAGAGGATGGGACACTGGCAAAGATGGCTGCAAGTACTAAATGCCTCATATATATATATAGCTTTTGTGTATAATGCTCAACCAATGTGAGCGATCAATGCAAATAAAGGGAGTAACCCAGATGTATGTGTCACCAATCAATTGCAATGAGCCAATCACCTCACTTCATACCTGGATAAAAGATGTATCCTGATACATCAGTAATAAGAAGCCTCTTGCTTAATTGTTGCCATGGAGATATACAATCAATAGGAGAACCCATTCATTCTGGGCTCCAATCATCAGAGAGTTTGTCATTGGTGATATCATAATGACATAGCGCTTGCTGAGTGGCCACATTGTGGTCATCTGACCCCAATAGGAAAACCCATTTATTCTGGGCTTGCCTATTGCGGTCACATTACCGCAATGTGACCACTCAGCAAGTGCCATGTCATTATGACATCACTAATGACAAACTCCCCGGTGATTGGAGCTCAGAATGAATGGGTTTTCCTACTGCGGTCAGATGACCACAATGTGGCCACTCAGCAAGCGCCATGTCATTATGACATCACCAATGACAAACTCACTGATGATTGGAGAGTTTGTCACTGGTGTCAATAATGTTGTCAGAGTATTACGCCGCTTTTACAGACTCACAATAAAACACACAAAAACAAAACCAAAATGGATTTTCCTGGAAAAACATTAAAGAACATTCTTTCTAGAGAAATGACTTGCATATAAGTCAAAATAAATAACCCCCCCCAAAAAAAATGCTCCTCCACACCTTTGCCTATGTTCACACGTAGTGTTTTTGATAAGTTTTTGCACTTTTGCATTTCTTTCAATGGTGAAAAATACATTCACTGGTAAATGTCATTTTAACATTTTACTACCTTATCTGGCCATGTGGTATGTGTGACATATTCAGATACATCCTGTTTAATTTATGGAGAAGGGAATCTGAAAGTCACAAAGCCTATTTTTATAGGGCCATCAGGCAGCCCTTACTATTTTTAAAGGGCCAGCAGTCGGCCCTCACTATTGCTAGAGGGACATCAGCTGGCTATGCTTTGTTGTTTCCATTATTAAAGAGCGGGTTCCCTATACTGTTATTGCGTATGCTGTAACTGCAAGACTTGAGCAAAATTTGTAAACACCCCAATACAAATTTGAACAGACATAGAGGGCCTGATTGAAAAAAAAATTCCCATTATTAAGGTGCTGGTTTGCCATACGGTTATAGCATATACAGTAACTGTACGGCCTGCCCAAAATTTGTAAAAACCCCAATACACCTTTGAACAGACAAAAAGGGCCTGGTTTAAAAAAAAAAAATTCTCATTATTAAGGAGCAGGTCTTTTAAACTGTTATAGCGAATGCAGTAACTGCAAGGCCTGCCCAAAATTTGCAAAAACCCTAAAACACCTTTGAAGGCACATAGAGGGCCTGATTTAAAAAAAATCCCATTATTAAGGAGCTGGTTTCCTATACTGTTGTAGCATATGCAGTAACTTTAAGGCATTCCCAAAATTTGGAAAAACCCCAATACACTTTTGAAGACACAAAGAGGGCCTAATTTTTTTTTAAATAATTCCTATTATTAAGGAGCGAGTCTCCTAAATTGTTATAGCGTATGCAGTAACTGTAAGGCCTGCCCAAAATTTGGAAAAATCTCAATATTCCTTTGAAGACACATAGAGGGCCTGATTTAAAAAAAAAATTGCCATTATTAGGTAGCGGGTCATCTATACTGATCTATACTGTTATAGAGTATTCAGTAACTGTAAGGCCTGCCCAAAATTTGGAAAAAACACAAAACACCTTTGAACAGACACAGAGGGCCAGATTTAAAAAAAAAAAATCCCATTATTAAATAAAAGAGGGCCTCAGTAAAAAAATGTTCCTATTATAAGAAGTGGGTCTCCTATACTGTTATTGCTTATGCAGTTACTGCTAGGGCTGCCAAAAATTAGGACGCATTAAGGAGAGGGTGTCCTATACTGTTATAGCGTATGCAGTGATTGTAAGGACGGCTCAAAATTTTAATAAACTGTAATACACCTTTGAACAGACATAGAGGGCCAGATTTAAAAAAAAAATCCCATTATTAAATAGAAGAGGGACTCAGTAAAAAAATGTTCCTATTATAAGAAGTGGGTCTCCTATCCTGTTATTGCTTATGCAGTTACTGCAAGGGCTGCCAAAAATTAGGACGCCAGCCGTTACCCCTTTGAAAAAACATAGAGGATGGCCTCAGTAAAAAAAATGTTACTATTGTAAAGGAGTGGGTCTCCTATACTGTTACTGCATATGCAGTGACTGCAAGGGCTGCCAAAAATTAGGAAGTACTCCAGTTCTCTTTCAAGAGACATAGAAGAGGGCCTCAGTAAAAAATATGTTTCCATTATAAAGGAGTGGGTCTCCTATATTGTTATTGTGTATGCAGTGACTGCAAGGGCTACCAAAAATTAAGACTCACTGCAATACCCCTTTGAGGAGACATAGAGGGCCTGATTTAATGAAAAACAACATTATTAAGAAGCCGGTGTCTTACACTATTATAGCGTATGCAGTAACTGTATGGCCTACCCAAAATTTGGAAAAACCCCAATACAGCTTTGAACAGACAAAAAGGGCCTGATTAAAACATTTCCCATTATTAAGGAGCTGTCCTCCTATACTCCTATAGCGTCTGCAGTAAATGTAAGGCCTGCCCAAAATTTGGAAAAAACAAAATACACCTTTGAAGACACATAGAGGGTTTGATTTTAAAAAAATCCCATTATTAAGGAGTGGGTCTCCTATACAGTTTTTTATGCAGTAACTGTAAAGGCTTCCAAAAATTAGGACTCACTCCAATTCCCCTTTGAAAAGACATAGAGGAGGGCCTCAGTAAAAAAAATGTTCTTTTTATAAAGGAGTGGGTCTCCTATACTGTTATTGCGTATGCAGTGACTGCAAGGGCTGCCAAAAATTAGGACGCACTCCAATACCCCTTTGAAGAGACATAGAGAAGGGCCTGATTTAAAAAATAAATTCCCATTATTAAGGAGTGGGTCTCCTATACTGTTATAGCGTATGCAGTAACTGTAAGGGCTGCCCAAAATTTTGAAAAATACTCAATACACCTTTGAAGAGACATAGAGGGCCTGATTTTAAAAAATAAATTCCCATTATTAAGGAGCGGGTCTCCTATACTGTAATAGCAAATGCAGGACCTGTAAGGCCTGCCCAAAATTTGGAAAAACCCCAATACACTTATGAAGACACATAGAGGGCCTGATATTAAAAAATAATTTCCCATTAATAAGGAGCATGTCAGCTCTAATATGATAGCATATGCACTAACTGTCAGGCCTGCCTGGAAAAACCCAAATACACCTTTGAAGACACATAGTGGGCCTGAATTAAAAACAAAAATTCACATTATTCAGGAGCAGGTCTCATATACTTTTATAGCGTATGCAGTAACTGCACGGCCTGCCCAAAATTTAGAAAAACCCAATACACCTTTGAACAGACATAGAGGGCCTAATTTTTTAAAAAAGATTCCCATTACTAAGGTATTGGTCTCTTATACTATTATAGTGTATGCAGTAGCTACAAAGCCTGCCCAAATTCTGGAAAAACCCCAATATACCTTAGAACAGACATAGAAGGCCTGATTTAAAAAAAAATCCCATTATTAAGGAGCGGGTCTCCTATACTGTTACAACGTATGTAGTAACTACAAGGCCTGCCCAAATTCTGGAAAAAAAACAAAACACTTTTGAACAGACATAGAAAGCCTGATTTAAAAATAAAAATTCACATTATTAAAGACCTGGTCTCCTATACTGTTATGGCGTATGCAGCAGCTGTAAGGCCTGCCCAAAATTTGGAAAAACCCAAATATACCTTTGAAGACCAATAGAGGGTCTGATTTAGAAAAAAATATTCCTAATGTTAAGGAGAGGGTCTGTTATACTGTTGCAGCAAATGCAGTAACTGGAAGGTATGCCCAAAATTTGGAAAAACCTCAATACACCTTTGAAGACACATAGAGGGTTTGATTTAAAAAAAAATCCCATTATTAAGGAGCAGGTCTCTTATACTGTTGTAACACATGCAGTAACTGTAAGGACTTCCCAAAATTTTGAAAAACCAAAATAGCCCTTTAAAGAGAAATAGAGGGCCTGATTTTTTTTAAAAAAATTTGCATTATTAAGGAGCGAGTCTCCTATACTGTTATAGCATATGTAGCAGCTTTAAGGCCTGCCCAAAATTTGGAAAAACCCCAATGCACCTTTGAAGACACATGGAGGGCCTGAATTAAAAAAAAAAATCCCATTATTACTGTGCGGGTCTCCTATACTGTTGTAGCGTATGCAGTCACTGCATGTGACGCGCCCCTGGGCCTGTGTCGCGCTGCGTTGCGCACGTGGGAGCTTACCCGGAGCCGGATCTCTTGAGGGTTGTAGTCTCGTGGCGGTGACCCGGTCCGTGCCCAGGGAGTCAAACTGAGCGGCGATGTAACAGCGGTAGATGCAGGACGACTACGCCACCCGTTGAATGCAGCTATGGAGCTGCCACTGCAGGACAGTCCGCTGAGGCCGGTGGATGGATGGTGCAGCGTAGATGGTATAACCCCCAACGGGAGGGGTATGGCCTCAGGGCAGCAGATGTGGATGATGGGGGTAGCAGGAACCACTCAGAGACGGTGCGGTGTAATTCAGGGTCTTTACTGGTAACAACGATAGACCCTCCCGGAGTACTTGCTAGTGAACGGGGCCTGGTCAGTCCTTGAGCAGATGGGATCTCCCCTGGCCAGGCGGAGTTGTAGGCCTCCCAAACTGACTGTACTCTTCTGGCTACCTTGCTAGAAGCGGATATAAGTAGCCCACGTCCCTGAGTGTACCGTGTGGTGCTCACCCGTATGGCCGGTGACTCGGGGCCTTCTAATGGCTTCCGCTCCACGATGGCGGTGCTGGTCCCACGCGTGTGACCGTGCCTTCGGGTTTCTGGGCCTGAGGACCTGAAATCCTCTGCCGGTCGGCTTCTGCTGCTGGGTAAGAGTTAGTCCCCACAGCCTCGGATGCCGGGTCCGGTAAGAAAGCTTCTCAGTCAGGGCGAGCTCTGCAGCTGCCAGCCCCTGACTTGTAGTAGTATTGCTCCCACTGAGCTTCTGCTGTTTCTTCCTGTGACTGTTTCTTGTCTCTACTCTCCTTGACTGCTAACCCTGCTTCAGCCCCGGGTTTATATAGGGGAAGTTCTTCCCCTCCCAAGACTGGGCAGGAGGTGTGGCATGCACAGGATCCCTGACCAAAGGACCTCCCACCTGCTCTCAGACATAATATCTCTATCACTGTGGCAACCAGACCCCTGGGGTGTCACATTACCCCCTAGTGAAATTTAGTACTCCGGGACTAAACATATTTTAGAAAAACATAACAAGATATAACAATAACAATACAATAAGAAACACATAAAGGTGGTCACGGCATGTCCGTAACCGGGTGCAGTCTTTGAAGAATGCAAGGTGTCCATTTCACCAAAACAGGGAGACGTAACCAGGTAGGGGTCTGTCCTACCCCGAGTCCTTAACAGTCTCTAGTCCATCCTGGGTTACGCTCCAACTATGTACAAGGATTCCCGGTAAATCCACCAAGGATTCCTAAAAATAACTGGAAACACAAAATTATACACAAGCAACAATACACAGATAAACATAAATAAAACAATTTATACACTTCAAATCCTCCAGCGTGCGGGTAACTGGCCTCTAGTGGCCCTAGTGGACCTACGGAGCTGACTGTCTGGCCCTGAACTACAGGGTGTAGGAGCTGTCAAGGGTAAACTGGGCAGCTGTCTACCGGCTCTTTGTCTCACTAGGGGTACGGCAGGCTCACTATAAGCAGAGGGTTGATCCTCCTGTTCTGCTTGTGTGGAGTCTTCTGCCTCCTGGACCGGCTGTTCTTCCAGCTCTACCTGTTGCTCCGTAGGTGCTTGGGATGCTGGTTGGAGGAAGGTGAATACGGGTACCACAACTGCACCATTGACTTGAGTCCAAGACCGAGGGAAGTCCCCGAGCACAGTACTAACCATATCTTCCCTTTCCTCTACGGGTCGATGGTCTTCTTGTTCCTCTTCAGGGTTCCTCAGTTGTTCGGGACACTTCTTCAGGTGGTCCCGGGATACAATGGCGGTGGTTTCCCCTCCGTCTTTACTGATGGTACAAACCTTCGGGTTCTCGTGGCTTGAGGGCAGTACGGTGTACGGGTCCTTCTCCCACTTGTCATCCAACTTGTGGAGCCGTCTCTTCCTCTTCAAGACCTGCTCTCCGGGTACCAGGGGAACAGCGGGAGCATACTGGTTGTAAGTTTTCTCTTGTCTTTCCCTAGCCTGACAGAGACTTCGCTCCACGCTCTCCTGTACTCTCCGGTACTGCTGCTGCCTCTCTGTGTCCCAGTCTGTTTCTGGTGAAGTGTCCTCGGGTGTCAGGACTCCCATTTCCAGGTCAACAGGTAACTTACCAGGTCTTGCCCTCATTAGGTAAGCCGGGGTACAGTTGGTGGAACCTACCGGGATGTGGTTGTATAGGTCCACCAGATCGGGCAACTTCTCAGGCCACAGACTGCGTTCTTCCAGGGGCAACGTTTTTAGAAGATCCATTACCACCTGGTTCATTTTCTCACAAAGTCCATTAGTTTGCGGATGGTAGGGTGTCGTCCTTATCTTCCGGCAGCCATACAGATTGCAGAATTCCTGGAAGACCTCCGCTTCAAAGGCAGGTCCCTGGTCCGTCAGCACTTGGTCCGGGTACCCGTGTGGACGGCAAAAGTGCTGCTGGAAGGCTCTAGCTGCTGTTTGAGCCGTTAAGTCCTTGACGGGGACGACAACCAGAAACCGGGAGTAGTGATCCACGATGGTTAACGCGTAGACGTAGCCACTTCTGCTTGGGGTCAGTTTTACATGATCTAAGGCTACCAGTTCCAACGGTTGCCGGGTGACGATGGACTGCAGGGGAGTCTTCTGGCTGGCACGGTCCTTCCTTCTCAGGTTGCACGGGCCACAGTCTCTGCACCACTTCTCAATGGTTCCCCTCATGCCTACCCAGTGGAACCGCTCGCGCAGCAGGAACTCCAGCTTCTTCCACCCGAAGTGCCCAGCTCCGTCGTGGTATGCCTCCATCACCATGGCTGCGTCCCTTCGTGGCACCACTACTTGCCAGAGTAATTCATGCGTCCGGGAGTTAACCATTCTGCGGCACAACTTCCCTTTGTAAAGGAACAGTCGACTCTTCTCTGCCCATAGTTGTTTGGCTTCCTCCGGAGCGTCTGGTTCAAGGCGAGCCTCCGGCCGAGTCAGCATCTCCTTCACCAGTCGGACGGCAGGGTCGCTGTCTTGCGTTTCCGCCCAGTTGTAGTGGGGTAAGGGGTTCAACGTAGCAGTCTGCTTACTCCTTACCTGGTGGGAATACTGAATAGTCCCATGACGGTGGAACGCAGGGAGTTCAACTTCTTCCAGTCCCTCCGGATCTTCTCCTCCGTCCGGCAGGTTGGGCATCCTGGACAGGGCGTCCGCGTTGGTATTGGAGCGTCCTGCCCGGTATTTGATTGTGAACTCGTAGTTGGACAGACGGGCCATCCACCTCTGCTCCAGGGCACCGAGTCTTGCCGTGTCCAGGTGTGTCAACGGGTTGTTATCCGTGTACACGGTGAACCGGGAAGAAGCGAGGTAATGCTTAAAGCGCTCGGTGACTGCCCATACTACGGCCAGGAACTCTAGCTTAAATGAGCTGTAATTCTCGGGGTTCCTTTCGGTGGGTCGCAGTTTTCGGCTGGCGTAGGCGATTACTCGTTCCTTCCCCTGCTGGATCTGGGACAGTACGGCTCCTAGCCCGATGTTACTGGCGTCGGTGTAGAGGATAAAGGGCTGGCTATAATCCGGGTACGCCAGGATTTCGTCCCCCGTGAGGGCCATCTTCAGCTGGCGGAAGGACTCTTCTTCCAGCTCCTCCCATTTGAAGGGCGGCTTCTGGTTCTTGGCCTTCCGGGACTGGCCTATCAGGAGGTCCTGCATAGGTGCTGCCTTTTTGGTGAAACCGGGAATAAACCTTCGGTAGTAGCCTAGCAACCCGAGGAACTGCCGCACTTCTTTTACGCTGGAGGGGCTTGGCCATTCCTTAATTGCAGTGATCTTATCAGGGTCGGGAGCCACTCCGTCAGCGCTCACCACGTGTCCCAGGTACTGCACCTTTGGTTTCAGGAGGTGACACTTGGAGGGTTTCACCTTTAGGCCGTAACTTGCCAGAGCTTCGAACACTTCCGCCAGGTGTTTCAGGTGGTCCTCATACGTCTTGGAATATACGATGACATCGTCCAGGTACAACAGGACCGTCTCGAAGTTTCTGTGGCCCAGACAACACTCCATTAGTCGTTGGAAGGTTCCCGGTGCGTTGCAGAGTCCGAACGGCATGCAGGTGAACTCGCTAAGTCCCACCGGGGTGGTGAATGCGGTCTTCTCCCGGTCCGCCTCTGCTACAGGAACCTGCCAGTACCCGCTAGTGAGATCCAAGGTAGAGAAGAAGTTAGCAGATCTTAAAGCAGCCAATGACTCCTCTATCCTTGGTAAGGGGTACGCATCCTTGTGTGTGATACGATTGATTTTCCGGTAATCTACACACATCCTCATGGTGTTGTCTTTCTTTCGGACTAAGACTAGTGGAGCTGCCCAGGGGCTACAGCTATCCCTGATCACCCCAGCCTCCTTCATGTCTCTAAGCATCCCCTTGGCGTGTTGGTAGTGTGCAGGGGGTACGGGTCGATACCTCTCTTTTATGGGAGGATGGTCTCCCGTGGGGATGTGGTGTTCTACCCCCTTGACTCGCCCGAAGTCTAACGGGTGTTTACTAAACACTCTCTCGTACTCTTGAACCACCCGATAGACTCCCTGTTTCTGATGTGAGGGAGTGGAGTCAGTACCCAAATGTAGTTGATGACACCAGTCCTCCTTTGTTTTCTTAGAGCCGTTACCTTCCTCCGGGTGAGATGGAGGCAAGGGTTCCACAGATTGTATAGCATTTTGGTTAATGGTATATAATTTGGCTAGCGTGGCATACCGGGGCAGGTACACTTCCCTCTCCCCGATATTGATTATGCGAACGGGCACCCTCCCATGGCGTACATTGACCACCCCCCGTGCTGTCAAAATGGTGGGCCTACTGTCTGAGTAAACTGGTTCTACCATTGCCTGGTAATCTCTACCTCTCAGACCAATAGCTGCCCGGCACCAAATCATCATTTCACTTTTTGGGGGCATGGCAATAGGAAAAGGGTCACACATTCTTACGCTACCAATCTCACCGCCGGAGAGTTCCACCTGTTGCCGTCGCATCAGTGCCCGGATCTCTTTCTGGAGCACCCGCTGCTCGCCGGACCTGGCGTTCTTGGCAACCTGCTGTAAAAGGAAAATCACCTCTGCAAGACAATTTTCAATTACATTAGTTCCTAGAGTTATTTTTGGGTGACTCTCATGTTTGTCAATATCTACAATGATCAGTCCCTGTGCTGCCAGTTCGACTCTACCGATTTTGATGGTCACCTCTTTAAATCCGATCTGTGGCACGGGCTGGCCATTGCTGGCGATGATACTCAAGTCGTCGTCAGGGTAGCGGGTAATATCCGAGTCATTCCAGTACTGCTTAAAGAGCACGTACGGGATGGTGGTGACCTGTGACCCGGTGTCCAGTAGGGCACTCATGGGAATGCCATCCAGTACCACAGGCAAGACTGGACGTCCTCCCACATATCTGTCGCGCCAATTCGATGGGCCTGGTGATCTTTTTCCTGGGGGTTGGCCCTCTACCCCAGGTTGTGCCCGTTTAAAGAACAGTACCTTGCCATATGTCCAGGTTGATTGCAGCGGCGGCAGATGGGTCGTCCGTCCTCGCTGTATCGGTCACTGGGTCTTCCTCTGGCCGGTGGGGTCCTCCTTGGTCGACGCCACGGCATGTCCTCCGGTCCGGATGCCAGCTGGATCTTCCCTGGGGTGGAAGCCTGTAAAGACTGCACAGTTCGGGTTAGCGCAGTAACGCTCTTAGCTAGCTCTTGGACCTGATGGTGTAGGTCTGGAGCCGGGTCGTTGTCCAAAGCCTGCGCATCAGCTCCCACAGGCCCTGCCGACAAGGGCGCCGCCTCCTGGTGGTAAGTGATAGCAGGGCGCTTGTGGGTCACAACGCCATCCGGTGCCGGTTCTCGGAGCACCCGGATGGCTCTGTCCTTGAACTGTGCAAAGCCCAGATGGGGATCCTGTAAGGCCATTGCCCGCAACTGGGTTCGGTGGGTATTACAATACAGTCCCTCTATAAACTGTTAGGGTCAACAGCCTGTCCTCGTTTCCCACTCCATCAGGGTCGGTCTGCTTAATGGCCCTCAGGGCCTCTTGTAGGTTTAGTGCATAGTCCCTTATACTCTCATGCGCTCGCTGCTTGCACCCGTAGAATCTAAGCTTAATCTCGGCTGAGGTGCGGGTATCAAAGGTGTCCTTCAGCCGGGTTAGTATCCCTGCGACAGTCTTCCTCCCAGGTGGCCAGGATTTTACTTCCCTTTTGGCTGCCCCGGTTAGTTGGGCCACCAGGATGCTCACTTTTTGCTCTTCTGTGAGGGGGTACACCTGGAAGAGGCTATCCAGCTTTTCTCTAAAGTCATGCAGGGTATGTGACTCCCCTGAGTACTGGGGTAGCCAAGCTGCTCCCGGGATATAGGGCATGGTGAAGGGCATAACTGCAGCAGCGGTAGCGCTGGCGGGGGTTGAGGCAGTGAAGCTCTCCTCCGTATCCGACATCTTCCTCCCCCCTAGTGGACCGTGGCCTACCTTGCGATGATCCTCTTCCGTAGGCCGCGGCTCCGCAGTGGATCGTCAGGGTTGAGGACCTTCCGTCGCGCTCCTGTGACGTCGGCGTCTGCTGGGCTCCTTCCAGGACCTTACGCAACGTCCGGACGTGAGGCGGGGCTTCAGTTCTCGCGCGCTTTCGGAGTCCACGCCCCTCTTCTTCCCGCGCGGCGTCCTCAAGATGGCGTCCAATGGCGGGAAAACTCCACGGATGGCGGGAAGAAGGCAGAAGATGGCGCCGGATGGCGGGAAACTTCACCGATGGCGGGAAGAAGGCTGAAGATGGCGCCGTATGGCGGGAATCTTCACCACAGGTAAGTTTGGAAAGTCTCTTTTTCAGGCACGCAGTACCCGGTGGTTGCGGGCACGAAATCCTGCCGACTACGCCAAAGTTGACGCGCCCCTGGGCCTGTGTCGCGCTGCGTTGCGCACGTGGGAGCTTACCCGGAGCCGGATCTCTTGAGGGTTGTAGTCTCGTGGCGGTGACCCGGTCCGTGCCCAGGGAGTCAAACTGAGCGGCGATGTAACAGCGGTAGATGCAGGACGACTACGCCACCCGTTGAATGCAGCTATGGAGCTGCCACTGCAGGACAGTCCGCTGAGGCCGGTGGATGGATGGTGCAGCGTAGATGGTATAACCCCCAACGGGAGGGGTATGGCCTCAGGGCAGCAGATGTGGATGATGGGGGTAGCAGGAACCACTCAGAGACGGTGCGGTGTAATTCAGGGTCTTTACTGGTAACAACGATAGACCCTCCCGGAGTACTTGCTAGTGAACGGGGCCTGGTCAGTCCTTGAGCAGATGGGATCTCCCCTGGCCAGGCGGAGTTGTAGGCCTCCCAAACTGACTGTACTCTTCTGGCTACCTTGCTAGAAGCGGATATAAGTAGCCCACGTCCCTGAGTGTACCGTGTGGTGCTCACCCGTATGGCCGGTGACTCGGGGCCTTCTAATGGCTTCCGCTCCACGATGGCGGTGCTGGTCCCACGCGTGTGACCGTGCCTTCGGGTTTCTGGGCCTGAGGACCTGAAATCCCCTGCCGGTCGGCTTCTGCTGCTGGGTAAGAGTTAGTCCCCACAGCCTCGGACGCCGGGTCCGGTAAGAAAGCTTCTCAGTCAGGGCGAGCTCTGCAGCTGCCAGCCCCTGACTTGTAGTAGTATTGCTCCCACTGAGCTTCTGCTGTTTCTTCCTGTGACTGTTTCTTGTCTCTACTCTCCTTGACTGCTAACCCTGCTTCAGCCCCGGGTTTATATAGGGGAAGTTCTTCCCCTCCCAAGACTGGGCAGGAGGTGTGGCATGCACAGGATCCCTGACCAAAGGACCTCCCACCTGCTCTCAGACATAATATCTCTATCACTGTGGCAACCAGACCCCTGGGGTGTCACACATGACCTGCCCAACATTTGGAAAAACCCCAATACACCTTTGAAGACACATAGAGGGCCTGATTTAAAAACAAAAATTCCCTTAATTAAATAGCAGGTATCCTAATCTGTTATAGCGTATGCAGTAACTGCACGGCCTGCCCAAAATTTTGGAAAAAAAACAATTCACCTTTGAAGACACATAGAGGGCCTGATTTAAAAACAAAAATTCCCATTATTAATTAGCAGGTTTCCTATACTGTTATAGCGAATGCAGTAACCACACGGCCTGCCCAAAATTTGGAAAAAAAAACAATACAACTTTGAACAGACTTAGAGGGCTTGATTTTTTAATAAAAATTAACATTATTAAGGAGCAGGTCTCCTATATTGTTATTGCATATGCAGTGACTGCAAGGCCTGCTAATAATTAAAACACCCTCCAATTCCCTTTTGAAAAGACATAGAAGAGGGCCTCAGTAAAAAAATTTCCTATTAAAAGAATGGGCCTCATACTGTTATTGCTTATGCAGTGACTGCAAGGGCAGCCAAAAATTAGGACGCACTCCAATTTACTTTGAAGAGACATAGAAGAGGGACTCAGTAAAAAGAATGTTACTATTGTAAAGGAGAGGTTCTCCTATACTGTTACTGCATATGCAGTGACTGCAAGTGCTGCCAAAATTTAGGACGCACTCCAATTCTCTTTGAAGAGACATATAAGAGGGTCTCAGTAAAAAATATGGTCCCATTATAAATGAGTGGGTCTCCACTACTGTTACTGCATATGCAGTAACTGCAAGGGCTGCCAAAAATTAGGACACACTCCAATACACCTTTGAAGACACATAGGTCCTGATTTAAGAAAAACAAATTCCCATTATTAAGGAGTGGGTCATTTATATTGTTATAGCATATGCAGTAACTGTATGGCCTACCCAAAATTTTGAAAAACCCCAATACACCTTTGAACAGACATACAGGGCCTGATTAAAAAAAAAATCCTATTATTAAGGAGTTGGCCTCCTATACTCTAAAAGGGTCTGCAGTAAATGTAAGGCCTGCTCAAAATTTGGAAAAACCAAAAAACACCTTTGAAGAAACATAGAGGGCCTGATTTAAAAAATAAAATTCCCATTATTAAAGAGTGGGTCTCCTATACTGTTTGTTCATATGCAGTAACTTTAAAGGCTGCCAAAAATTAGGACCCACTCCAATACCCCTTTGAAAAGACATAGAGAAGGGCCTCAGTAAAAAAAAGTTCCCATTATAAAGGAGTGGGTCTCCTATACTGTTATTGCATATGTAGTGACTGCAAGGGCTGCCAAAAATTAGGACGCACTTCAATACCCTTTGAACAGACATAGAGAAGGTCCTCAGTAAAAAATATGCTTCCATTATAAAGGAGTGGGTCTCCTATATTGTTATTGCATATGCAGTGACTGCAAGGGCTGCCAAAAATTAGGATGCACTCCATATACCCCCTTGAATAGACATAGTGGGGGCTCCAGTAAAAAAAGTTACCATTATAAAGGAGTTGGTCTCCTATACTGTTATTGCGTATGCATTGACTGCAAGGGCTGCCCAAAATTAGGACGCAATCCAATACCCCTTTAAAGAGACATAGAGGACCTGATTTAATAAAAAAATTCCCATTATTAAGGAGCTGGTCTCCTATACTGTTTTAGAGTATGCAATAACTGCAACGTCTGCCCGAAAATTGGAAAAACCCCAATACACCTTTGAAGACACATAGAGGTCCTGATTTAAAAAAAATTCCCATTATTAAGGAGCAGATCTCCTAAACTGTTATAGCATATGAAGTAACTGTAAGGCCTGACCAAAATTTAGAAAATCCCCAATACACCTTTGAAGACACTTAGAGGGCCTGATTTTAAGAAAATAAAATTCCTATTATTCAAGAATGGGTATTCTATATTGTTATTGTGTATGCAGTGACTGCAAGGCCTGCTAAAAATTAGAACACCCTCCAATTCCCCTTTCAAAAGACATAGAGGAGGGCCTCAGTAAAAAAAAAAAATGTTCCTATTATAAAAAGTGGGTCTCCTATACTGTTATTGCTTATGCAGTGACTGCAATGGCTGCCAAAAATTAGGACACACTCCAATTATCTTTGAAGAGACATAGAAGAGGTTCTCAGTTAAAAATATGTTCCCATTATAAAGGAGTGGGTCTCCTATACTGTTATTGAGTATGCAGTGACTGTAAGGGCTGTCAAAAATTAAGAAGCACTCAAATTCCCTTTTAAGAGACATAGAAGAGGGTCTCAGTAAAAAATATGTTTCCATCAAAAAGGAGTGGGTCTCCTATATTGTTATTGCATATGCAGTGTGTTAAGCGGACGGTTGCAAACAACTTTATTAAATAATGGAAAGCAACCGAACCCGGGGTCCGCGATGCAGCCTGGTGGACTGCGGCCGAACACCTTCCGGGTGAGAAGGTAAAACAACCAACTTAAATAACAATCCCCTCCGTGTTACTGCACACCGGAACGGGAATAGGGATTCGCACTATTTCCGTTAACTGCACGAGAGATGAGCGATAAATAATGTATCTACAGTCCTGTTACAGCACAGGGACTACACAGTTGGCGCTAGGATGCGTGTGTGACTCACGCCGGCTAATACGTGCTCCCAGCCGGCGTGATACCAGACTAAGGAGTATCTCTCCATGTGGCTTACAGGTGGTACCGGGAATAGGGTGTCTGCAGACTGCTCGGGGTGTAAGGTGACCCCTTTGTCGGAGCCAGACTGTCAGATGAAGCTACCTGCCTATTTCCACTAAACCTGCCTGCCAGAAACTAAAGCACACGTGGAGCCCAAGAGACCAAGCATCCACACAACACCATCACAGCTCAATGATCAGAGTGCGCCGCCATGTTTGTGGGCGTGCTTTTTAAAGATTAAGCCCTGCCCACAGTCGCACCATTGGTGACGTCACCCGCGACCAATCAGGCGGTGCCAGGTCATCGGATCACCTGACTCCCAAACCACCAATCACGGTCCGCCATGTCACGGGCATGCTCAGTACAGAGAATCCTGGACTTAGGCTTTAGCAGCCCTGTCTCCCTCCGCAATCTATCCTTCATGTTGCTAGGAAAAAAGACCCAAGAGGCAACCTGTATATCTCGTGCACCAACTAGGCGTTGGGACTGATGATGATGATGCTGAGCAGTACCAGCCCTGGCTGAACCAGAATGGGAGACCACAGAATCCACTGATGGTTCTGAATCCATTTCGAATCCAGCAAACACCTGACACCTAACATTATCCCCTCTTCTAATATCCCCTCCAGTTGACACTTATTTTCCTCAATGAGCAGGGGAGCATGAATGTGGTCCACCCTTTCCCAGGGATGATCCTCAGATCTATGTCCCCTCCAGTGTACTGGGTAACGTTTTTTTCCACAAACCATCTTAGACCCCATAATAGCCTGCACCTCGAGTTTATCACCCCTGGTGTCTGTAGCAGGTTGGGGTTCAGCAAGTTTTGTCAGGAGAACGGGTTTAAGGATCGACACATGAAAAGTGTCGTGACTCCTCAGGTGTCGTGGTAACTGTAACCGGTACATTACAGGGTTTACTTGGGTCAAAATTTTGAAAGGACAAACAAAGCGGGGGGCAAACTTAGCAGATTCCCCGCGTACTTTAGTATTGCGAGTCGTGAGCCACACTCTGTCGCCCGGAGAAAATACGGGAGCAGGACGACGAAGAGTGTCACCCGACTCTCTCATTCGATTCTTGGAGGCCAATATAGCATCCTGGGTATGGTCCCAAACCTCCCATGCCTCCAGAGCCAAAACTCTGACCCCAGGTTCCATAGAGGGAACTGGCATAGGAACCGGAATGCGCGGATGTTGGCCATTATTCAGAAGAAGCGGAGTCAGATCTGTGGAGTCCGCCACGGGTAACGGGTGGAGAAGGCCAGACGGACTTTGACGGGATGATTTACCTCTCGCACAGGAGACACACGCAAGAACATATTCCTTAATGTCCTGGTGCCACTGGGGCCACCAATAGGACCGTTGAAGGAACTTTGTGGTATGTTTGACCCCAAAATGAGCTCCGATCTTAGGGGCATGTGCCCAGGAGAGCACCTCAATTTGTAGATTAGGGGGAACAAACGTCCTTCCCGAGGGGACCTGGTTTAAGGACACTGGAGCCACCCTCCGCATACTTCCCGAAGGAATGGTGAGCCTGGGCCAGTCATCGTCCTCAGCCGTATCCATGGACCGGGACAAAAGGTCTACCCGAGGATTCTTTTTGATATATTCTGACAAGACCTGGGTCTCGGGGACAGACTGAGGATCTGTGCCGGGAACCACATCAGTAGAAGACTCAGAGACTACCCTCTGGGTGACTGTAACCATACACTGAGACACACAATTCTCACCCCAGGAAGAAATTCTCCACGTATTCCAGTCAATGTGTGGAGTGTGACAGCGTAACCATGGAAGACCCAATAGCACCTCATCTAATCCACCGGGAATAATAAGAAAGGAGATAACCTCCCGGTGACCATGAGGAAATGACATGGTGAGGGGAATTGACTGTTGGGTGATTTGCGTGTCCAGTAGTGAACCGTTGACTACCCTAATGTTCATTGGTCTTGGCAGTAACTCTATAGGGATGGCATGCTTTTGGGCAAACGTAGATGACAAAAAATTGCCATCGGTGGCAGATTCCACCCACGCTTTGGCAGTAACCGTTGTTGTTCTGAAGAACAATGTCACCTTATACAATAATTTGGAGGAAGAAGCCCCAGAATCTAACACACCTCCTCCAATGGTGGTTAGACACACTCGTTTTCCCGACTGCTTGGAACCCTTATTAACGGGGTACTCCAAGAGATGAGCAGGTTGGGAACGAGAGGTGCTAGACTCAGTCCGGGATACATCCATAGCCTCAGGCTCCTGGTCGGGAGTCGCGGGTTTGGAAATGGGTCTAGAGAAGGATGGTGCCAACCGACACTAAGGTCTGGGGACCTCCAGCTCTAACTTGTGTTCTGCATGACGCAAATCTATTCGGTTAGCGAGAGAGATTAACTCCTCCAGGGAGGTTGGAATCTCTATGGTAGATAGAGCATTTTTAATATGCCCAGCCAGACCCTTCCAGAACACTGGGATTAAAGACCGCTCAGACCAATCCAATTCAGCCGCTAAGGTTCTGAACTGGATGGCATAGTGGATGGCAGTGACCGAACCCTGGACCAACGCAAGAAGCTTAAGAGCCATATCATGCGTGACTTGAGGACCTAGGAAAACACTCTTTAGGGCATTAAGAAGGAGACCCGCATTAGCCACTACCGGGTCATTGCGCTCCCACAGAGGGGTAGCCCAATCCAGAGCCCTGTGGGAGAGTAATGAGATGACATAACCCACTTTTGCCCTTTCGGAGGGGAACCGTGCCTCCATCATCTCCAATTGAATGGAGCATAGGTTAATAAAACCTCTGCAGAATCTGCTGTCACCAGAAAATTTTTCTGGGAGAGCAAAACGGGGTAATGGAGCAATTGCAGCTGCCGCAGCATTTACCACAACCAAGTTAACCAGATTGGCTGCTTGAGAAGCAACCTGGGTAGCTACTGCAGTGATATCAGCTACCGTATCAGCTTGTTCCAGAGTCCTAAGTCTGGCCTCAAGTTGCTTTATATAGCGCTGCAGTTGCTGGTTGTCAGCCATGTTCGGCTAGACCGTGGCGCTCTGATACTGTTAAGGGGACGGTTGCAAACAACTTTATTAAATAATGGAAAGCAACCGAACCCGGGGTCCGCGATGCAGCCTGGTGGACTGCGGCCGAACACCTTCCGGGTGGGAAGGTAAACCAACCAACTTAAATAACAATCCCCTCCATGTTACTGCACACCAGAACGGGGATAGGGATTCGCACTATCTACATTAACTGCACGAGAGATGTGCAATAAATAATGTATCTGTAGTTCTGATACAGCACAGGGACTGCACAGTTGGTGCTAGGATGCGTGTGTGACTCACGCCGGCAAATACGTGCTCCCAGACTAAGAAGTATCTCTCCACATGGCTTACAGGTGGTACTGGGAATAGGGTGTCTGCAGACTGCTCTGGGTGTAAGGCGACCCTTTTGTTGGAGCCAGACTGTCAGATGAAGCTACCTGCCTATTTAATCTAAGCCTGCCTATTTCCACTAAACCTGCCTGCCAGAAACTAAAGCACACGTGGAGCCCAAGAGACCAAGCATCCACACAACACCATCACAGCTCAATGATCAGAGCGCGCCGCCATGTTTGTGGGCAGGCTTTTTAAAGATTAAGCCCTACCACAGTCGCACCATTGGTGATGTCACCCGCGACCAATCAGGCGGTGCCAGATCACCGGATCAGCTGACTCCCAAACCACCAATCACGGTCCGCCAGGTCACGGGCATGCTCAGTACAGAGAATCCTGGACTTAGGCTTTAGCAGCCCTGTCTCCCTCCAAAACCTATCCTTCATGTTGCTAGGAACAAAGACCCAGGAGACAACCTGTACATCTTGTGCACCAGCTAGGCGTTGGGACTGGTGATGATGCTGAGCAGTCTCAGCCCTGGCTGGGCAGGAATGGGAGACCACAGAATCTACTGATGGTTCTGAACCCATTTCAAATACAACAAACATCTGACACCTAGCACAGTGACTGCAAGGGCTGTCAAAAATTAGGACACACTCCAATAACCCTTTGAGGAGACATAGAGGGCCTGATTTATTGAAAAAACAATCCCAAGGAGCTGGTTTCTTATACTATTATAGCGTATGCAGTAACTGTAAGGTCTTCCCAAAATTTCAAAAAACCCAAATACACATTTGAACAGACATAAAGGTCCTGATTAAAAAAAAAAACTTCCCATTATTAAGGAGCTGGCTTTCTATACTCTTTTAATGTCTGCAGTAAATGTAAGGCCTGCCCAAAATTTGGAAAAACCAAAATAAACCTTTGAAGAAGCATAGAGGGTTTGATTTAAAAAATAAAATTCCCATTATTAAGGAGTGGGTCTCCTATAATGTTTGTTTGTATGCAGTAACTGTAAAGGCTGCTAAAAATTAGGACCCACTCTAATACCCCTTTGAAAAGACATAAAGAAGAGAGCCTCAGTAAAAAAAAAGTTCCCATTATAAAGGAGTGAGTCTCCTATACTGTTATTGCGTATGCAGTGACTGCAAGGGCTGCCCAAAATTAGGACGCACTCCAATACCCCTTTAAAGAGACACAGAGGGCCTGATTTAATAATAAAATTCCCATTATTTAGGAGCTGGTCTCTTATACTGTTTTAGCTTATGCAATGACTGCAACGTCTGCTCGAAATTTGGAAAAACTCCCAATACACCTTTGAAGACACATAGAGGTCCTGATTTTAAAAAAAATCCCATTGTTATGGAGCAGACCTCCTAAACTGTTATAGTGTATGCAGTAACTGTAAGGCCTGCCCAAAATTTAGAAAATCCTCAATACACCTTTGAAGACACATAGAGGGCCAGATTTTAAAAAATAAAATTCCCATTATTAAAGAATGGGTATCCTATATTGTTTTTGTGTATGCAGTGACTGCAAGGCCTGCTAAAAATTAGAGCACCCTCCAGTTCCCCTTTGAAAAGACATAGAGGGCCTCAGTAAAAAAAATGTTCCTGTTAAAAAATTCCCATTATTAAGGAGTGGGTCTCCTATACTGTTTGTTTGTATGCAGTAACTGTAAAGACTGCTAAAAATTAGGACCCACTTCAATACCCCTTTGAAAAGACATAGAGAAGGGCCTCGGTAAAAAAAAGTTTCATTACAAAGGAGTGGGTCTCCTATTAGAGATGAGCGGTGTTTGATTCGAACTTTTCGCCAATCTCAAATTCGAGCTGTTTTGGGCGGTGTTTGAGTCGTTCGACGAACTCGAATGATTTGCGAAAAATTCGGCTGTTCGAGGTTATGTTCAATAACTGTTCGTGCACCAATAGTGTAACTGGATTTTTTCACAGTAATACTGTTAATCAATGTTAATAGACAGTTTCAGTGTAGCGTGGGCGGGTGGAGGGGCAGTGGATGGAACTCTGCAGAAATAATGCCGATCTCCATTTTTTTTTTCTTTCCCGCATTTACAGTGGGGCGGTGCAGTTTGTCAGCCTATCAGCAGCGCACACGCGCAGCAAAGTGCTTTTTTTTCACAAAAGCAAGGCCATGTCTCATTGGCTGTGTATGTCACATGTCCTTGCTCTCTAAGACCCAGCCATTTTCCCCGTCGCCACCATTTTCTCACTGCTGCAGCTGAGTGTTAGACTGCACAGCTGCTGCTGTGGGCGCTATACAGTATAACTGTGTGAATTGCGAGCGAATTTCCAGTTACATAGAGAGATAGGTTTAGGGAGTAGGGACTAGTTCTAATTGCAGCCCTTTTGAGGGCTAGGTTACAGCAGTTCATAGCACTTTCTTCAGGCAGGTCTGTGCCAGTGCTGTGCAAGTGTTTTTCACAGCATTTGGTGAAATGTAGCTCAGCCAATCCTTTTGGGCCTGTAGCAGTGTCTGTTAGTCATTGGAGTAGCCTATCTGTGTTGCAAGCTACACCACCTGAGTATCTAATACCAATTTTTTACTGCATCTAAGCCAGCCAATCCTTTTGAGCCTGTAGCAGTGTCGGGTAGTCAGTGGAGTAGCCCATCTGAAGCAAGCTACACCACCTGTGTATCTAATAACAATTTTTTACTGCATCTAACCCAGTAAATCCTTTTGGGCCTAGTAGCAGTGTCTGGTAGTCAGCGGAGTAGCCCACCTGTGAAGGAAGCTACACCGCCCGTGTATCTAATTCTAATTTTTTACTGCATCTAACCCAGGAAATCTTTTTGGGCCTAGTAGCAGTGTCTTGTAGTCAGCGGAGTAGCCCACCTCTGAAGGAAGCTACACCGCCTGTGTATCTAATTCTAATTTTTTACTGCATCTAACCCAGGAAATCTTTTTGGGCCTAGTAGCAGTGTCTGGTAGTCAGTGGAGTAGCCCACCTGTGAATGAAGCTACACTGCCTGTGTATCTAATTCTAATTTTTTACTGCATCTAACCCAGGAAATCCTTTTGGGCCTAGTAGCAGTGTCTGGTAGTCAGTGGAGTAGCCAATCTGAAGCAAGCTACACCGCTTTTGAATCTAATTCTAATTTTTACTGCATCTAACCCAGGAAATCCTTTTGGGCCTAGTAGCAGTGTCTGGTAGTCAGTGGAGTAGCCCATCTGAAGCAAGCTAAACCACCTGTTTATCTAATAACAATTTTTTACTGCATCTAGCCCAGTAAATCCTTTTGGGTAAGGTAGCAGTGTCTCGTAGTCAGCAGAGTAGCCCACCTGTGAAGGAAGCTACACCGCCTGTGTATCCAATTCTAATTTTTTACTGTATCTAACCCAGGAAATCCTTTTGGGCCTAGTAGCAGTATCTGGTAGTCAGTGGAGTAGCACATCTGAAGCAAGCTAAATCACCTGTTTTCTAACAGTGTCTCGTAGTCAGCAGAGTAGCCCACCTGTGAAGGAAGCTACACCGCCTGTGTATCCAATTCTAATTTTTTACTGTATCTAACCCAGGAAATCCTTTTGGGCCTAGTAGCAGTGTCTGGTAGTCAGTGGAGTAGCCAATCTGAAGCAAGCTACACCGCTTTTGAATCTAATTCTAATTTTTACTGCATCTAACCCAGGAAATCCTTTTGGGCCTAGTAGCAGTGTCTGGTAGTCAGTGGAGTAGCCCATCTGAAGCAAGCTAAACCACCTGTTTATCTAATAACAATTTTTTACTGCAGCTAACCCAGTAAATCCTTTTGGGTATAGTAGCAGTGTCTCGTAGTCAGCAGAGTAGCCCACCTGTGAAGGAAGCTACACTGCCTCTGTATCTAATTCTAATTTTTTACTGCATCTAACCCAGGAAATCTTTTTGGGCCTAGTAGCAGTGTCTGGTAGTCAGCGGAGTAGCCCACCTCTGAAGGAAGCTACACCGCCTGTGTATCTAATTCTAATTTTTTACTGCATCTAACCCAGGAAATCCATTTGGGCCTGTAGCAGTGTCTGGTAGTCAGTGGAGTACCCCATCTGAAGCAAGCTACACACCTGTGTATCTAATAACAATTTTTTACTGCATCTAACCCAGTAAATCCTTTTGGGCATAGTAGCAGTGTCTCGTAGTCAGCAGAGTAGCCCAGCTGTGAAGTACCACAGTTTGGCCACTCAGCTCTGCTCGGTTTCCATCCATCATTTTTTGTGAAAACAACTACAAAGTTGCCAATTAGTTAACCACCAAAATGAGTGGCAAAAGGCCTGCTGCTGGTGGAAAGGGGAAAAGGTGTGTTGGAAAGGGAAAAAACGGTTGTGTCCGTGGGGTAGATGGTAAAGCAACAGTAACATCTGCAGAAGAAAGACCATCTTCCAGCCAAACTAAGATGCCTACTTATTTTCGTGGACAATGTGATATGATCCTTTTCTTACGGACACGCCCATCGCTACAAATTCCAGATGAGGCACAAAAACAGCAGGTGCTTCAACGGATATCAAGTGCTCCTTCAAGTGGGCTCTCCTCCACCTCAATTTCAACATCACAAATACTCCAGTCCTCAGAGGTGTCACCCCAATCGCACTTGCTTCCTCACAGCTCCCAAGTCTCCAGCTGCCCGTCTGAGTATAGGATAACACAGATGGTGGGGTCTGCAGAGCTGTTTACTCATACTATAGCCTGGGAATCAGAGGTCGGCTCCAGAGCTTCTGTGAATCCAGACGAGGAAATGATCTGCACTGATGCCCAGAATGTTTATGAGTCAGATCCAGGCCCAGATGAAGAAGGTTCTGATCATAATGTAGACCCTCGTTCCCAAACTCTAACTCCTGTTGGTGGAGACAATGAGGAAGACGATGATGAGACTCAGATACCAGATTGGAGCGACAACTTGACTATTCAGGCAGGGCAGGAAGAGGTTGGCTCTGAGGACGACGGGTGTGAGAACATACAGGGTGATTATGACGAGGTTGGAGATCCCACTTACTGTGAACCCACAGTCAGCTAGTCAATGAGGTCAGCAGAGGAGGTGGAGGAGGATGCTAGTGACGACGAGGTTAGGCTGCGCCTTCCTGGACAGAGACGGAGTACTGGAAGCACGTCAACAACTGCATCCTCAACAACAACTCTGACTCTGACCACAAGTCGTGGTGGCTCTTCGGGTCGCATGGGCTCTAAGCCTTGCATAGCCTGGCCATTTTTTGAGATCACAAAGGATGACCCAACTCATGTTATCTGTAACATTTGTCACCAAAAGCTAATAGAGGCCAAAAAATTCATAGTTTGCGTACTTCATGCATGAACCGTCACATGGATATGAAGCATAAGTTACAGTGGGAAGCTCACTGTGCTACAATGCGGCCTAGCGGGCCGGGCCAACCACCGTCTGACCCATCTTGTGCATCCGCAGCCTCTTCATCCTCTGTGACTGGGGGGACAGCAGTCACACATGTTTTTGGACGCAGACCTGCCACCTCTTTACCCGCAACAGCCAGTGTGATTGGCAGGTCGTCAGTTCATTTGGAAGTGGAAACACTTGATGGTGTTGAGCGCTCTCCGACATCGAGAGCACCACCTTTGGATCAAGGCAACATAACATGTCAGCCTGCATCTTCCTCACAGACCGGCAGTTTGCCGGGGACACCCTACTCAACCCCGTCTAAGCACAACAGCCATCCCTCAGTCTCTCAGATGTGGACAAGTAAAAGACCATTTCCTCCTAGCCATGACAAAGCTAAGAGGTTGAATTTCAACATCTGCAAGCTGTTGGCTACAGAAATACTGCCTTTCCGCCTGGTGGACACAGAGGATTTTCGAGACCCAGTACCTGATGCCCAGTCGCCACTGCTTCTCAAAGAAAGCTGTGCCTGCGTTACACCAGCATGTCGCACACAACATCACCGCTTCCTTGAGAAACTCTGTGCGTGACAGGGTGCATTTCACCACAGACACTTGAACAAGTAGGCATGGACAGGGGCGTTACATGTCGCTGACTGGGCACTGGTTAACTATGGTGACAGCAGGACAAGGGGCTGCTGTCCAAGTCTTGCTGTCCCCATGAGTTGTGCGTCAATCCTCTTTATCTAGAAGGTCCTCCACTGCTTCTGCCTCCTCAACCTCCTCTCGGTCCCCCACCTGCACCCAAAGCCTGTCTGGTAATGCCACCCACGTTCTAACTGTGCAGAATGAATCCTGCATACCTCCTTACTACGCTGGCAGCAGGGTTCAATGGCATCAGGCGGTGTTTACTTTGAAATGTCTGGGAAAAGTGAGTCACACAGCTGAGGAGTTGTGGTCAGCTCAGGAGACCGAGTTTCATGAATGGTTGTCTCCACTGAACCTGCAGCCAGGGAAGTCCGTGTGCGACAATGCTGCATACCTGGGTGTGGTCCTTCGCCGGGTCAATGTCACACACATGCCTTGTATGGCTCACGTGTTGAACCTGGTTGTCCAGCAATTTTTAGCCCACTATCCCGGACTAGATGGCCTTCTGCAGAGGGCATCGTCGCTGTGTGCTCACTTCCGCCGTTCGCATCCCGCAGCTCAACGACTTACTTCTCTACAGAAGTCGTTGGGCCTGCCAGTTCACCGGCTGAAATGCGATGTGCCGACATGATGGAATTCAACTCTGCACATGTTGCAGCGACTGTGGCAGCACCGACGAGCCCTGGTGCAATACATTATGACGTATAGCCTGGGCCAGCGAGATCCAGAGATGGGGCAAATCACGCTGCAGGAGTGGTCTCAGATCAGGGACCTATGCACCCTTCTGCCCAGTTTTGAAAAGGCGACGAAGATGTTTAGTGCTGACGATGCCATTATCAGCATGAATATTCCAGTCATTTACATGCTGGAGCACACTTTAAACAGTATTCGGAGACAGGTGGTGGGACAAGAGGAGGGGGAGTAAGTAAAGGAGGAGTCATATGCGGAAGGGATAACATCTCCAAGGTCCAGACGGTCGGCAGCACCAAGGCGGCAGGCATGGGAGGGTTGGGGAGGGGGATTAACGAGGGTGCATGGTAGCCGCCAAACTGTTGAGGAAGGTGCAGGAGCGGAGGAAGAAGTGAAGGATGAACTGGCGATGGGCATGGAAGACTCATCAGATGAGGGAGACCTTGATCACATTTCTGTTGCGTGAGGTTGGGGGGAGAGGGCAGAGGGAGGAAGCATGATTCTTACCTCGCCACCAACACAACAAGGACTTGGTCCTCTTGGATGCGCAAGACACATGAGTGCCTTCTAGCTGCACTATCTGCAACATGACCCTCGGATTGTCAGAATTCGAAGTAATCCCGACTACTGGGTTGCCACACTCTTAGATCCCTGGTACAAAAGTAAATTCGCCGAAATAATTCCTGCCATAGAAAGGGATTCACGCATGCAGTAGTATCAGCAGAGGCTGTTACTGAATCTTACATCTGCCTTTCCACAAAACACCAGTGGTGCACGTAGTGAATCTCACAGTTCTAACTTGCCAACCGTGGGACTGTCGAGTCTTCATCACCCAAACCGTAACAGTAACACCGTATCTGCTGGTAACAGCAATTTTGTGGAATCGTTTCACCAATTTTTTAGATCATCCTTTGCAAGGCCACAGGAGACAAGAAGTCTGACACATAGTCAATGCCTAGAGAGGATGGTACAGGAGTGTCTCCAAGTAAACATCGAAGCCATGACTATGTCACTGGACCCTTGCTCATTTTGGGCTTCCAATCTGGAAAAATAGCCTGAGCTCGCCACTCATGCCTTGGAGATCTTGTTGTGCCCCGCAGCCAGCGTTCTCTCTGAATGAGTGCTGACAGATAAGCGCACGCGGCTGTCCACTGAGAATGTAGACAGACTCACGTTCATAAAGATGAACAAATCATGGATCCGCAAGGACTTTTCTACCCCTGTGTCATCCTGGGGAGACTAAAAGCTTGGGGATTTTGGAAAATCACCTCACCAACCATTTTAAGCAACTCTGGGGCAATTGATGCCACTTAAGTGGTGTTGGTGCCACAATTTTTGGAAAAAATGGAGACTCTTTTTAGAGTCCCCTTGCTGTGTTTTATATGACGTTGGCATCGTCAATTCCAGGTGGGTCGGGTCGCCCCCCCCCCCCCTTTTAACCGTAAGAAACCACATACACTATGGCTTGGGGTAACACAGATGGTTGAGTCTGCAGAGCTGTTTACTCATACTATAGCCTCGGAATCAGAGGTCTGCTCCACAGCTTCAGTGTCTGCTAGTCAGTGTAGTAGCCCAGCTGTGAAGCAATCTACACCGCCTGTGTATCTAATTCTAATTTTTTAGTGCATCTAACCCAGCCAATCATTTTGGGCTAGTAGCAGTGTCTCGTAGTCAGCGGAGTAGCCCATCTGAAGCAAGCTACACCACCTGTATATCTAATAACAATTTTTTACTGCATCTAACCCAGGAAATCCTTTTGGGCTAGTAGCAGTGTCTCGTAGTCAGCAGAGTAGCCCATCTGAAGCAAGCTACACTGCCTTTGGATCTAATTACAAATTTTTAACTGCATCTAGCCCAAGCAATACTTTGGGCCTAGTAGCAGTGTCTGCTAGTCAGCGGAGAAGCCCAGCTGTTAAGCAAGCTACACCGCCTGTAGATCTAATTACAAATTTTTAACTGCATCTAGCCCAGGCATTACTTTGGGCCTAATAGCAGTGTCTGCTAGTCAGCAGAGTAGCCCAGTTGTTAAGCAAGCTACACCACCTGTGCTTTGGATACTTAATTTTTTCAAAGGAAACGCTTTGGGCCCCCGGGACACTCAGTCAAGAGCATCGGGGAGGTGCCCCAAGGCAAAAGGGATGGGACTGGCGCTAGCACGCCTTGCGACGGACTGCCAAGCTCGATCCTTATAAAGGCTTTTTAACTGCAGCAGCTTTAGTGGACGCTACTGGAGCTGGAATTACCGCGGCTGCTGGCACTAGACTTGCCCTCCAATAGATCCTTATAAAAGGATTTAAAGTGTACTCATTCAAATTACAGAGCCAATTTAAATTACAGAGCTTAGACCTGCCTCCACCGTGGGGGGTCTCGACCCACCAGCGGACAGGCACCAGTATTGGGAGAGGGGGGCCGGCCGTCAGGGTCCACCGTGGATCTGGCACAAACACAGAGGTCGCACGGGCAGGAACGGCCTGACTGTGTCAGCTTCGCACTCCAGCGTAGTCCCTCTGCCCACTCGCGCCCGTAACCTCAAAGGGATGCACAAGCGGCTTTTCTTCCCAGGGATGTTCCCTGCCCAGCAGGAACGTGGGGGAGTTCAGGTCGGCCTTCCATCGTACTCCCTTACCTCCCTCGCCCTCTTTCCTTCTTCCGTTCTCCATCTAACCCCTCTTCTTTGTGGTGTCCGCTCTCCCTCCAGCTCTCTCCTTCTCACAGGTGGACTACCGCGTGTATTCATACTGTGGCAAATCTTTTGGGCCCAGGCATAAGAAGTCGTCGAAGTAATGGATAATATGTGCCCCCTTAGAAACGTCCATGACGACCCATTCGAGAAAGCAACTAAACGCCTCAAATAGTGAGCAGGATATGGAGTACCCCATGGGCAAACAGCGATCTATATAGTATGCTCCTTCCCAGAAGCAGCCAGACACTATTCGGAGGCACAGGTAGTAAGTAACCTGAACGCCTCCTCAGTGTCTGTTTTGGCCATTAGGGTGCCCCTTCCCAATTCTTGACCCGCCTGATTGCCTTGTCAAAGTAGATACAGTATATACTACTGTACTTGGTTCCACGTTGATGTTGTCGTTTACTGACCTGCCCCTTGGATATGACAAATGATGGATAAGTCCGAATGTATTGGGTTCCGTTTTCGGCACGACTCCCAATGGGGATACCACTATGTCTTGTAAGGAAAGTGTTCTGAATGGAACCGCCATTCTTCCTAAAGATATTTATTTTTTTAATTTTCTTATCACGACGTCTGGGTGTTGGTAGGCTGATTTTAGATTTTTACTTCAGCCTTTCTTGATTTTAGAAGGGCATGACATGCCTATATCTGTGTCTCCTCCTCCTTTTACTTCTCCACCTCTTTTCTTTTCGCATGACTATATGTACTTGTCACTTTTCCATGTGTTAGTTGTGTCTACTGAGCAGTCTGTCAGCTTTTGGACACCTTTGAAGGTGTTTTCTATGTGTTTTCTATGTGTTTCTATGTGTTTTTGTTTGCCTGCCATTGGTTTTAACGGTGTTCGACGGAGTTCGACGAACCGTTCGGCGAACATGCCGGTGTTCGACGAACAGAACTGAACTCCTATACTTTTATTGCGTATGCAGTGACTGCAAGGGCTGCCCAAAATTAGGACGCACTCCAATACCCCTTTGAAGAGACAGAGAAGGGCCTGATTTAATAAAAAAATTCCCATTATTAAGGAGCTGGTCTCCTATACTGTTTTAGCGTATGCAATAACTGCAACGTCTGCTCGAAATTTTAAGAACCCCAATACACCTTTGAAGACACATAGAGGGCCTTATTAACCCTTTCGCAACCTTGGGATTTTCCGCTTTTGCATTTTCGTTTTTTGCTCCCCTTGTTCCCAGAGCCGTAGCATTTTTATTTTTTGGTCAATATGACTGTGTGAGGGATTATTTTTTGTAGGATGAGTTGTACTTTTGAACGACATTACTGGTTTTACAACATTGTGTACGGGAAAATGGGAAACAAATTCCAAATGCGGTGAAATTGCAAAAAAAGAGCAATACAATAGTTGTTTTTTTTTATTTTTTTTACCATGTTCACTGAATGCTAAAACTGACCTGCCATTATTATTCTCCAGGTCATTACGAGTTTGTAGACACCAAACATGTATTGGTTATTCTTTATTTAAGTGGTAAAAAAAATTCCAAAGTTTGCTAAAAAAAAAAAAATGGCGCCATTTTCCAAGACCCGTTGCGTCTCCATTTTTGGGGATCTGGAGCCAAGTGAGGGCTTATTTTTTGCACGCCGAGCTGAAGATTTTATTGATACCATTTTGGGGTAGATCCGATGTTTTGATCGCCCGTTATTGCATTTTATTTCAATGTTGCGGCGACTAAAATCGTAATTCTGGGGTTTAGATTTTTTTTCTTGGTATGCCGTTTACCAATCGGATTAATTCTCTTTTTATATTGATAGATATAGGTGATTCTGAATGTGGCGATACCAATTATGTGTATGTGTTTTTTTTTTTTATTATTTTATTTTGAATAGGGCGAAAGGGGGGTGATTTAAACTTTAATATTTTTTTATTTTTTTTAATATTTTTAAAAACATTTTTTTTCCACTTTTTGCATGCTTCTATAGTCTCCATAGGAGACTAGAAGCAGCACTTGTCTGATCGCCTCTGCTACATAGAGGTGATGAGCAGATCACCTCTCTGTAGCAGAAATGCTCCTGCGCCATGAGCGCCGACCACTAGGTGGCACTCATAGCAATCCGCACATGACAACAACTGGGGTCTGCTGCAGACCCAGGGCTGTCCTGCCCACCCATCACGTGACGGGGTCACCGATGGGCGTGGTAAGTGACGCGCTTCAGGCGCGGCGATGTTAAATGCCGCTGTCAAAGATTGACAGCGGCATTTAACATGTTAACAGCCATGGGTGGATCGCGATTCCACCCGCGGCTGTTGCAGGCACATGTCAGCTGTAAGAATCAGCTGACATGAGCCTGGTTCAGTGTGGGCTCAGCGCCGGAGCCAGCGCTGAACAGGGGGGTGACAGCCTGATACTTACTAATATGCCACAGGCTGTAAAGGGGTTAAAAAAAATCCCATTATTAAGGAGCAGATCTCCTAAACTGCTATAGCGTATCCAGTAACTGTAAGGCCTGCCCAAAATTTGGAAAAAACCAAATACACTTTTGAAGACACATAGAGGGCCTGGTTTAAAAAAAATTCCTATTATCAAGGAGCAGATCTCCTATAGTGTTATAGCGTATGCAGTGACTGCAAGAGCTACCCAAAATTAGGACGCACTCCAATACCCCTTTGAAGTGACATAGAGGTGGGTCTGATTTAATAATAAAAATTCATATTATTAAGGAGCGGGTCTCCTATACTGTTATAGCATATGCAGTAAATACAAGGCCTGCCCAAATTCTGGAAAAACCCGAAAACACCTTTGAACAGACATAGAGGGTCTGATTTAAAAAAAAAATCCTATTATTAAAGAGCTTGTCTCCTACACTGTTATAGCGTTTGCAGTAGCTGTAAGGCCTGCCCAAAATTTGGAAAAACCCCAATACACTTTTGAAGACAGGGCCTGATTTAAAAACAAAAATTCACATTATTAAGGAGCAGGTCTCCTATACTGATATAGCGTATGCAGTAACTGCACGGCCTGCCCAAAATTTGGAGAAACCCCAATACACCTTGGAACAGACATAGAGGGCCTACATTTTTTTAGAACAATTCCCATTATTAATGTGAGGGTCACCTATACTGTTAAAGTGTATGCAGTAATTACAAGGCCTGCCCAAATTCTGGAAAACCCCAACACACCTTTGAAGACACATAGTGGGCCTGATTTAAAAAAAATATTCCCAATATTAAGGAGCGGGTCTATTATACTGTTGTAGCATATGCAGTAACTGTAAGGCCTGCCCAAAATTTGGGAAAAAAAAACAATACACCTTTGAAGACACATAGAGGGCTTGATTTATAGAAAAAACTTCCCATTATTAAGGAGCGGGTCTCCTACACTGTTATAACTTATACAGTAACTGTAAGGCCTGCCTAAAATTTGGAAAAGCACCAATACACCTTTGAAGACACATAGATGGCGTGATTCAAAAAATTTTTTTCTCAATATTAAGGTGTGGGTCTCCTATACTGTTATAGCGTATGCAGTAACAGTAAGGACTGCCCAAAATTTGGAAAAACCAAAATACCCCTTTAAAGTGACATAGAGGGCCTGATTTGAAAAAAATAAACATTATTAAGGAGCGGATCTCCTATACTGTTATAGCTTATGGAGTAACTGTATGGCCTGCCAAAAATGTTGAAAAACCCCAATACACTTTTGAGGACTCATAGAGGGCCTGATTTTAAAAAATAGATGCATATTATTAGGGAGCGGGTCTCCTTTACTGTTAAAACTTATGTAGTAACTGTAAGGCCTGCCCAAAATTTGGAAAAAACCTCAATACACTTTTGAAGACACATAGATTGCCTGATTTAAAAAAAAATACCATTATTAAGAAGCGGGTCTCCTATACTGTTATATCTTATGCAGTAACTGTAAGGCCTGCCCAAAATTTGGAAAAACCCCAATACACCTTTTTTTTAAAAAAAATTCCCATTATTAAGGAGCAGTTGTCCTATACTGTTATAGCGTATGCAGTGACTGTAACGCCTGCCCAAAATTTGGATAAACTCCAATACACCTTTGAACAGACATAGATGGGCTGATTTAAAAAAAATAAAAAATTCACTATTAAAGAACGGGTCTCCTGTATTGTTACTGCATATGCAGTGACTGTAAGGCCTTTTAAAAATTAGGACACTCTCCAATTCCCCTTTGAAAAGACATAGAGGAGGACCTCAGTAAAAAAATTCCCATTATTAAGGAGCTGGTCTCCTATACTGTTATAGCATATGCAGTTACAGTAGGGCCTGCCCAAAATTTGTAAAAACCAAAATACCCCTTTGAAGACACATAGTCTGCCTGATTTTTTAAAAAAAATTCCTATTATTAAGGTGTGGGTCTCTTATACTGTTATAGCGTATGCTGTAACTGTAAGGCCTGCCCAAAATTTGGATAAACTCCAATACACCTTTGAACAGACATAGAGGGCCTGAATTAAAAAAAAAATCACTATTAAAGAATGGGTCTCCTGTATTGCTACTGCGTATGCAGTGACTGTAAGGCCTGTTAAAAATTAGGACACTCTCCAATTCCCCTTTGAAAAGATATAGAGGAGGACCTCATTAAATAAAATGTTCCTCTTATAAGAAGTGGGTTTCCTATACTGTTATTCAGTGACTGCCAGCGCTGCCAAAAATTAGGGCGACTCCAATACCCCTTTGAAAAGAAATAGTTGGGGCCTCAGTAAAAAATGTACCCATTATAAAGGAGTGGGTGTCCTATACTGTTATAGCGTATGCAGTAAATTTAAGGCACTCCCAAAAATTAGAAAAACCCTAATACACCTTTGAAGACACAAAGAGAGACAGATTCTTTTAAAAAGATTCCTATTGTGCGGGTCTCCTATATTGTTATAGCGTATACAGTAACTGTAAGGCCTGCCCAAAATTTGGAAAATCCCCAGTAAACCTTTGAAGACACATAGAGGGCCTGATTTTAAAAAAATATTCCCATTATAAGTTAGCGGGTCTTCTATACTGTAGTGAATGGAGTATATACTACTGTGCTCGCAAACGTCAAAAATAAGTGTCTGAAAGAATCTAGAACACCAGGGCAAACATATGTCAGGAGTAGTGTTGAGTGAGCATGCTCGACACTGCTCGGTACTCGCCCGAGCATCACGCTACTCGGGATGTTCGGCGAGCACCGAGCATTTCCGCGTTACTCGGGCGGGAGCTCGGGTCTCCGCCCTGCATGTTTGGCGCTCTTTACAGAGTCAATGAACATAGAGGGATTGCCAGCCAGTCACTGTAGTGCCACAGCCATGTTGTTTGTGGGCATTACAGTGATTGGCTGGCCGCACAGCGTCACCTCGAGTATTTAAAACCGGGCGCCGCCATCTTGGACACAGTCGCTCCCTATTAGACAGTGTAGGGACAGCGCTGCTGAGCTAGAGAGAGATATATCCTGCAAAATAGTTAGTGTAGGGTCTGTAAAGGCTGCCAGATCAAACAAACAGTCTTTCTCAGGACTAATATCCGTCCCAGATATCAGGCAGACAGGCAGGCTGTATAGGAGACGCAGTGGGGTTATACCAGTAAACGCTGCATTACAGTCCTGTGTGCTCCTGTTTCTGAAATTGCTGGACTTAGCTCCAGGTCTCGGGGGCCAGGAAAAATCCTTTTTTTTATCTAAATCCTCTTTTTTTTTCCTCCTTCACACTGTACAAATACACGTCTTATTAACCTATTGGTGTCCACCCCCCCCGAAAAAAAAAGTGTGTCTCTGATTTTTCACACACAAATATATCTGTTGAAAAGAGTCTGGTATAGGCCACAGAAACAGAAGTGTGGTTTTGCAGTTCCACGGGTGAAATCTCTGTATTATCCAGTTTTGTGCTTTTTGTATCTAAAAAAAAACAGCTTGAGTGTGTCGCTCACTGTTCAGCCACAAATATATATGTAATTTAAAAAAATCTGGTATACACCAGTAAATTATAACTGTGGTTTTGCTGTTCCACGGTAAAAAATCTCTACTATCCTGCTTTTGGCATTTTTTACCGTAAAAAATAAATAATAGCGTCTCCTGATTGTTCAGACACAAATATATCTGTTGAAAATAGTCTGGTATACACCAGTAAATTATAACTGTGGTTTTGCTGTTCCACGGTAAAAAAATCTCTATTATCCTGCTTTTGGCATTTTTTGCCGTAAAAAATAAATAATAGTGTCTCCTGATTGTTCAGACACAAATATATCTGTTGAAAATAGTCTGGTATACACCAGTAAATTTTAACTGTGGTTTTGCTGTTCCACGGTAAAAAATCTCTATTTTCCTGCTTTTGGCATTTTTTGCCGTAAAATAAATAATAGTGTCTCCTGATTGTTCAGACACAAATATATCTGTTGAAAATAGTCTGGTGCAGGCTCGAGAAATACAAGTGTGGTTTTGCAGTTCCACGGGTCAAATCTCTGTATTATCCTGCTTTTCGCAATTTTTGGCCGTAAAAAATAAATAATAGTGTCTCCTGATTGTTCAGACACAAATATATCTGTTGAAAATAGTCTGGTATACAACAGTAAATTATAACTGTGGTTTTGCTGTTCCATGGTAAAAAATCTCTATTATCCTGCTTTTGGCATTTTTTGCCGTAAAAAATAAATAGTGTCTCCTGATTGTTCAGACACAAATATGTCTGTTGAAAATACACTGTGTGCAGAATTATTAGGCAAATTAGTATTTTGATCACATGATACTTTTTATACATGTTGTCCTACTCCAAGCTGCATAGGCTTGAGAGCCAACTCCCAATTAAGTAAATCTGGTGATGTGCATATCTGTAATGAGGAGGGGTGTTGACTAATGACATCAAAACCCTATATAAAGTTTGCTTAATTATTAGGCAAATTCCTTTCATTTGGCAAAATGGGTCAGAAGAGAGATTTGACTGGCACTGAAAAGTCCAAAATCGTGAGATGTCTTGCAGAGGGATGCAGCAGTCTTGAAATTTCCAAACTTTTGAAGCGTGATCACCAAACAATCAAGCGTTTCATGGCAAATAGCCAACAGGGTCGCAAGAAGCGTGTTGGCCAAAAAAGGCCCAAAATAACTGCCCATGAATTGAGGAAAATCAAGCGTGAAGCTGCCAAGATGCCATTCGCCACCAGTTTTACCATATTTCATAGCTGCAACGTTACTGGAGTATCAAAAAGCACAAGGTGTGCGCTACTCAGGGACATGGCCAAGGTAAGGAAGGCTGAAAAACGACCACCTTTGAACAAGAAACATAAGATAAAACGTCAAGAATGGGCCAAGAAATATCTTAAGACTGATTTTTCAAAGGTTTTATGGACTGATGAAATGAGAGTGACTCTTGATGGGCCAGATGGATGGGCCAGAGGCTGGATCAGTAAAGGGCAGAGAGCTCCACTCCGACTCAGACGCCAGCAAGGTGGAGGTGCAGTACTGGTATGGGCTGGTATCATCAAAGATGAACTTGTGGGACCTTTTCGGGTTGAGGATGGAGTGAAGCTCAACTCCCAGACCTACTGCCAGTTTCTAGAAGACAACTTCTTCAAGCCGTGGTACAGGAAAAAGTCGGTATTGTTCAAGAAATACATGATTTTCATGCAGGACAATGCTCCATCACATGCATCCAACTACTCCACAGCATGGCTGGCCAGTAAAGGTCTAAAAGAAGAAAAAATAATGACATGGCCCCCTTGTTCACCTGATCTGAACCCCATAGAGAACCTGTGGTCATTCATAAATGTGAGATCTACAGGGAGGGAAAACAGTACACCTCTCGGTACAGTGTCTGGGAGGCTGTGGTGACTGCTGCACGCAATGTTGATCGAAAACAGATCAAGCAACTGACAGAATCTATGAATGGAAGGCTGTTGAGTGTCATCATAAAGAAAGGTGGCTATATTGATCAGTAATTTTTTTGGTTTTGGTTTTTGCATGTCAGAAACGTTTATTTCTAAATTTTCTGCACTGATATTGGTTTACCTGGTGAAAATAAACAAGTGAGATGGGATTATATTTGGTTTTTATTAAGTTGCCTAATAATTTGGCACAGTAATAGCTACCTGCACAAACAGATATCCTCCTAAGATAGCCAAATCTAAAAAAAACCCACTCCAACTTCCAAAAATATTAAGCTTGGATAGTTATGAGTCTTTTGGGTTGATTGAGAACATAGTTGTTCATCAATAATAAAAATAATCCTCTAAAATACAACTTGCCCAATAATTCTGCACACAGTGTAGTCTGGTGTAGGCCCGAGAAATACAAGTGTGGTTTTGCAGTTCCATGGTTCAAACCTCTGTATTATCCACTTTTGGGCCATTTGTATCTAAAAAAAACAGTTTGAGTGTGTCGCTCACTGTTCAGCCCAAAATATAGATATATTTAAAAAAGTCTGGTATACATACACCAGTAAATTATAACTGTGGTTTTGCTGTTTCACGGTAAAAAAATCTCTATTATTCAGCTTTTGGTATTTTTTCCGTAAAGAAAAACAGTAATATTTTCTCCCTGATTGTTCAGATTGTTTAAAAGAGTCGGGTGTAGGCCAGAGACACAGAACTGTGGTTTTCCTCTTCCACGGTTCTAATCTACTTTTTATTACCCTTTTTCCATTGATAGGGCGAGTGCAAGGGACATGAAAGTGGACGATCTGGTGATGGTGCGTGCAGAGGACGGGGCCGTGGCTAAGGTGAAAATGTGCCACAACCAACAGCCACATCTTCTCGCTCCCACTTCTTGACCGAATTACAAGGGAAGCACAGAACAACACCAGTATTGCGAACTGATCAGTGTGAACACGTTATTAATTGGATAGCAGATAATACTTCCAGTTACCTGGGCACCACCACCTCCAGCCTGTCTTCCATATAGTCGACTCTTAGTAGCCGTGAGTCTCGACCACATACTCCTCCTCACCCTGATGCTCCTTCCTCCCACCATGCCGAGTGTCGTCAGACAGCAACTGATCCCACACTTTGACACTCTGAAGAGCTGTTCACTGGTCCATTTCCCGATTTTTGCCCCTCGCCTGCTCCACTTGAAGAGGTGGAAAAGGAGATCCCATGTAGCGATGCACAAATATTTGAACAGCCACGGCCACAGGAAGTCGACGCTGCCAATTTGTCCCAAGAGGTGGACGATGATGAGACACAATTGCCAGGAAGTGAGGAGGAGGATCGTTGTGCACAAGTGGAAGAGGAGGAGGTGGTGGATGATCTAGTAACTGACCCAAAGTGGCAGGAGGACATGCAGAGTGAGGCCAGCAGCACATAGGGGGAGGGAGGCAGAGTACCCCAACAGGCAGGAAGAAGCAGTGTGGTGGCCGCAGACAGAAGGCGGGCAACCGTTCCCCGTAACACCAACATGAGGGACGTTGCCAGTACAAGCGGTAGGTCTTCCAGAGTCTGGAATTTTTTAAACACTCTGCTGATAACCCCAAAAAGGCCATTTGTACCATCTGCCAGGCCAGCATCCGCAGGGGTGACAAAACTACCAGCCTGACCACCACCAGCATGATCAGGCACATGGCAGCAAAGGACCCGACTTTGTGGGGCGAACCCCAGGGTCCACGACCAGTGTCAGCGGGTGTCACCACTGCTTCTTCCGCTGTTGTGCGTGCAATAGAACCCCCTTGTGTGTGTGCAAGGCAATCCCCTATCCATACTGCATGCAAAGATGCCCCCTCCTCTCAGTCTTCACTTGTTATGGCAGTCTCTCAAGAAACAGCATCAACGTCCACGTCCAAGTCCCACCGCAGCGTTCAATTGTCCATATCCCAGACCTTTGAACGAAAGCGGAAATTCGCAGCTAACGCCCCACAGGCCACAGTCCTAAATTCGCACATTTCACGACTGCTTGCGTTGGAAATGCTGCCTTTTAGGTTGGTGGAGACGGAATCCTTCCGCAACCTTATGGCGGTGGCCGTCCCTCGGTACTCGGTCCCCAGCCGACACTATTTTGCCCGGTGTGCCATCCCCGCACTACACAAGCATGTGTCCCAAAACATCTGCCGTGCCCTCCAAAACGCAGTTACTGGGAGAGTCCACCTGACAACGGACACGTGGACAAGTGCTTGTGGCCAGGGACAGTACATCTCCCTGACTGCACACTGAGTGAACATAGTGGAAGCCGGGACCCAGTCGGACCTTGGGACGGAACACATCCTCCCCACACCGAGGATTGCGGGCCCTATGTCAGTCAGAGTTGCCCCCACAGTGTACAGCTCCTGTGCATCATCCTCCTCCTCCTCCTCATGTTCAGCCTCCATCTCAGATATCAACACATCAGTTACAAGCTGGAAGCACTGCAGTACTGCCTCCGCCGAGCGGCAAAAGGCTGTGCTGAAACTCATAAGCTTAGGTGAGAAACCTCACACTGCTTGGAGTTGTGGACAGCTGTGAAAGAGCAGGCTGATCTGTGGCTGAGACCGCTGAACCTACATCCAGGCATGG
This sequence comes from Phyllobates terribilis, assembly GCF_046119375.1. NCBI lineage: Eukaryota > Metazoa > Chordata > Amphibia > Anura > Dendrobatidae > Phyllobates > Phyllobates terribilis. The sequence goes on from NW_027362762.1 coordinate 506,936,009, forward strand.
TCGTGTGTGACAATGGCCGTAACCTTGTGGCGGCTCTGAGGAGAGGCGAGATCACGCACGTACCATGCCTGGCTCATGTGCTTAACCTCGCGGTTCAGCGGTTTCTTAAATCGTACCCCGAGTTGCCAGATCTGCTTGTCAGAGTACGCCGCCTGTCAGCTCATTTTCGCAAGTCGGCTGTAACATACTTGGCGGAGTCCTTGCATTGTGGTCCATCTCCCACTGTGCAAGAGCACGCACTTGATCTCCAGTCCAGTCTGCTAGCCTGGCTTCCCTCCATGCTGTCTGTTTGCCTCTGTGTCTGCTGCTTAAGGGTGGCGCCCAATCACTTCCTGTTTCTTTTACCTGCTGTAGGCACACCCCTTGTGCGTCCTCAGCCTATTGCTGTCTGTCACCTGGTATTTAACCCAGCTCCTCCCAAGAAACCCTGCCTGAGCATTGTGTTTCATTCAGTGTGGTCTTTCACTCTGAATGTGCCAGGTCCCCTTCTGTGTTCTCTTGTCTGCCTATCCTGGAGGCTGTATTTCCAGGCCTGTCTGAACACGCTCCTTGCCTGTTCGTCTCGCCTTCTAGGGGCCGCATACCTAGACCCGCTCCTGTATCTTGTCTGTCCTGTCTGAACACGCTCCTAGCCTGTTCCTCCCGCCTTCTAGGGGCTGCATTCCTAGACCCGCTCCTGTATCTAGTCTGTCCTGTCTGAACACGCTCCTGGCCTGTTCCTCTCGCCTTCTAGGGGCTGCATTCCTAGACCCGCTCCTGTATCTTGCTACTGTGTCTGTTCTTGTCTGTATACTCTTCTAGCCTGTTCTCCCGTGTTTCTATATGTCCGTACCTTTGCTTTTTCTGCAGAGTCTGAACTAGTACCTAACTCCTGCTCGTTGTCACTGTACTCCCATTTGTGAGTTTGTGGTCCACTCGCAACTTCACTGAAAGTACCCTGTGGGTATCTGGTTCTGCCTTTCCCTTCCTGTCTGTTCCGTGTGAATAGAGCCCTGTCCCCCCTGTTCTGCCTTGCTCACCGCTCCGGCGGTTCTAGCCTGCTCTGCCTTTGCTCACCGCTCTGGTGGTTCTAGCCTGCTCTGCCTTTGCTCACTGCTCCGGCGGTTCTAGCCTGCTCTGAATTTGCTCACCGCTCCGGCGGTTCTAGCCTGCTCTGCCTTTGCTCACCGCTCCGGCGGTTCTAGCCTGCTCTGCCTTTGCTTACCGCTCCGGCGGTTCTAGCCTGCTCTGCCTTTGCTCACCGCTCCGGCGGTTATAGCCTGCTCTGCCTTTGCTCACCGCTCCAGCGGTTCTAGCCTGCTCTGCCTTTGCTCACCGCTCTGGTGGTCTTGTCCTGCTCTACTCTTGCTCACCACTCCAGGCGGCCTTGTCCTGCTCTACTCTTGCTCACCGCTCCAGGCGGCCTTGTCCTGCTCTACTCTTGCTCACCGCTCCAGGCGGTCTTGTCCTGCTCTACTCTTGCTCACCGCTCCGGGCGGTCTTGTCCTGCTCTACTCTTGCTCACCGCTCCTGGCGGCCTTGTCCTGCTTTACTCTTGCTCACCGCTCCAGGTGGTCTCGTCCTGCTCTACTCTTGCTCACCGCTCCAGGCGGCCTCGTCCTGCTCTACCCTTGCTCACCGCTCCAGGCGGCCTCGTCCTGCTCTACTCTTGCTCACCGCTCCAGGTGGCCTCGTCCTGCTCTACTCTCACTCACCGCTCTAGGTGGTCTCGTCCTGCCCTGCTCTCGCTCACCTCTCTGGGCGACCTCACTCTGCTGTGTTTGTCCGCCACATCTGTGGTTCAGTTCCTGAGTCCCAGTGTGTACTGGTTCCTATCCCGCCTGTGTTCCTACCTGCTAGTGCCTCCCTGTCTGCACTCTAGCCGTGCTTGCCTGTACCACCCTGCCTGCATACCCGCCTGCCTGCATACCAGTCGTGCCTGCCTATACCCACCAGTCTGTGTGCCAGCCTAACCAGTCTGTTCCTGTATTCCCCTGTGTGGGTCAACAGCCGTGTCCGGGGTCTGTCCTGGAGTAGCACCTGGTCCCTCTGCTCGGTTCCTCCTTGGTGCACTGGCGTCGTATGCCGTTGTGCGACCCTGGTCGGATCGGGTGAATACCTAGTTACGCCCCTCCAGGCATTCACTCTCCAGCACGGTCCGGTGGAATCACACGCACACGCCGCTCAGCCCGGGTGTGTGCATTACAGCATGCTCAGGCCATGGTTCCCGTTGAGCCCCACGGCCTTCGCTCTCTGAGACGTTTTCCAGCGAATACGTGCATTAAAAATAAATAAATATATATTTTTTTCTCTAGCTGAGTTCCAGGTGAATTACGCACCTGTCCAGATGGGTCTATCAGCTCTCGTTCCTGCGGATCCGCCTCGGTACTATAGTGATCCAAGACAGAGTCGTGCATTTGTGGAGCAATGATTGCTACACTTCAAGTTCTACCCTCTTTGTTTTCCCACCGATCGGGTTAAGGTGGGATTCATTATGTCTAACCTAGCGGGTGATGCCTTGGAATGGATCAACCCCCTATGGGAAACACAGGATCCTATCCTCCTGGACATAATGGCCTTCCTGGTGGCCTTTCTAATGGTCTTCGATGATCCTAACCCGGAGGCTCCTGCTGAAGCTTCACTTCCCAATATCCCGGAGCAGCCCCGATGGGTAATGTGTGTGGGTAGTGCAATAATCCTCCAGCTCAATGAGACTACTGCCCACCCAGAATCCTCACAGGGTGACTACGCTCTCCGGAATACTTCTCCCAACCTCAAGAGGCAGTCCAGACGTGCTAGACGTAGAGGCAAGCCGTCACGCCAGGGTCTGTCCTCCCTGAGACCTCCTAACCCCAACCTTGAAGTCCCTACTGAAGCTTCAGCTCCCTGTATCCCGGAGAAGCCCCAACGGGTAATGTGCGTGGGTAGTGCACCAGTTCTCCTGCCCGAAGAGACTACTGCCCATCCAGACTCCACACAGGAGAACTTCCTGCACTCGGCATCAGATACTTCACCCACTTTAACCAGTGTGCATGTCCATGGATGCTCCGAAGCTGTGATTATCTCCAAGTCTGTGCACCTCTACTACCTGGCAGAGGACCCCCTGTTGCCTCCTGAATCCTCCGGGATTCCACTCGATGACAAATGGAGAGAGACTTCTCTTCACTCGGTACTCGATACTTTGTCCGCTCCGTCCTGTGAGCCTGACAATGGGTATCTCAAAGTGGTAGTTACCCCCGAGTCTCTACACCCCTCCGACCAGGCGGAGGACCTCCAGTTGTCTCCAGAACCCTTTGGGGTGCTACCTGGTAGCGAAAGGACAGAGACTCTCCTATACTCTGTACCTGATACCTCGCTCGCTTCGTCCAGTGAGTCCAACCTAGTGTACTCCGAAGCAGAGGTTACTCCCGAGTCTCTACACCCCTCCGACCAGGCAGAGGACCTCCAGTTGTCTCCAGAACCCTTCGGGGTGCTACCTGACAGCGAATGGACAGAGACTCTCCTATACTCGGTACCTGATACATCGCCCGCTTCTTCCAGTGAGTCCGACCTAGTGTACTCCGAAGCAGAGGTTATCCCCGAGTCTCTACACCCCTCCGACCAGGCAGAGGACCTCCAGTTGTCTCCTGAACCCTTTGGGGTGCTACCTGATAGCGAATGGACAGAGACTCTCCTATACTCGGTACCTGATACCTCGCCTGCTTCTTCCAGTGAGTCCGACCTAGTGTACTCCGAAGCAGAGGTTACCCCCGAGTCTCTGCACTCTTCCGACCCGGCGGAGGACCCCCAGTTGTTTCCTGAATCCTCCGGGGTACCACCTGATAACAAAGAGACAGTGACTTTTCTACACCTTGTACCTGATACCTCGCCCATTTCATCCTGTGAGCTTGACAAGATGTACCCCGAAGCAGAGGTTACCCCCGAGTCTCTGCACCCCTCCAACCTGGCGGAGGGCTTCCAGTGGTCTCCTGAACCCTCTGCGGTGCTATCTGATAAGAAGTGGAGAGAGACTTCCTTGTGTGCTGTTCCTGGTACTCCACCCGTTTTGTATGTTGCTGACGATGGCTGGATAGGAGGTAGCATCCTAACTACTCAGATGAGACCAGTTTTTCCTGTGGACAGTGGAAGTGATCTCCTTGAAGTGAAGGATTGGCCCTCGAATTCCCTGCGGAACATTCTAGCAGGCCTGAAGAAGAGGGGACGTAAGGGGGGGGAACTGTAACATACTTGGCGGCGTCCTTGCATAGTGGTCCATCTCCCACTGTGCAAGAGTGCACACTTGATCTCCAGTCCAGTCTGCTAGCCTGGCTTCCCTCCATGCTGTCTGTTTGCCTCTGTGTCTGCTGCTTAAGGGCGGCGCCCGATCACTTCCTGTTTCTTGTACCTGCTGCGGGCACACCCCTTGTGCGTCCTCAGCCTATTGCTGTCTGTCACCTGGTATTTAACCCAGCTCCTCCCAAGAAACCCTGCCTGAGCATTGTGTTTCATTCAGTTTGGTCTTTCACTCTGAATGTGCTAGGTCCTCTTCTGTGTTCTCTTGTCTGCCTATCCTGGAGGCTGTATTTCCAGGCCTGTCTGAACACGCTCCTTGCCTGTTCGTCTCGCTTTCTAGGGGCCGCATACCTAGACCCGCTCCTGTATCTTGTCTGTCCTGTCTGAACACGCTCCTAGCCTGTTCCTCCCGCCTTCTAGGGGCTGCATTCCTAGACCCGCTCCTGTATCTAGTCTGTCCTGTCTGAACACGCTCCTGGCCTGTTCCTCCCGCCTTCTAGGGGCTGCATTCCTAGACCCGCTCCTGTATCTTGCTACTGTGTCTGTTCTTGTCTGTATACTCTTCTAGCCTGTCTTCCCGTGTTTCTCTATGTTCGTACCTTTCCTTTTTCTGCAGAGTCTGAACTCGTACCTAACTCCTGCTCGTTGTCACTGTACTCCCGTTTGTGAGATTGTGGTCCACTCGCTACTTCACTGCAAGTACCCTGTGGGTATCTGGTTCTGCCTTTCCCTTCCAGTCTGTTCCGTGTGAACAGAGCCCTGTCCCCCCTGCTCTGCCTTGCTCACCGCTCCGGCGGTTCTAGCCTGCTCTGCCTTTGCTCACTGCTCCGGCGGTTCTAGCCTGCTCTGCCTTTGCTCACCGCTCCGGCGGTTCTAGCCTGCTCTGCCTTTGCTCACCGCTCCGGCGGTTCTAGCCTGCTCTGCCTTTGCTCACCGCTCCGGCGGTTCTAGCCTGCTCTGTCTTTGCTCACCGCTCCGGCGGTTCTAGCCTGCTCTGCCTTTGCTCACCGCTCCGGCGGTTCTAGCCTGCTCTGCCTTTGCTTACCGCTCCGGTGGTTCTAGCCTGCTCTGCCTTTGCTCACCGCTCCAGCGGTTATAGCCTGCTCTGCCTTTGCTCACCGCTCCGGCGGTTCTAGCCTGCTCTGCCTTTGCTCACCGCTCTGGCGGTCTTTTCCTGCTCTACTCTTGCTCACCGCTCCAGGCGGCCTTGTCCTGCTCTACTCTTGCTCACCGCTCCAGGCGGGCTTGTCCTGCTCTACTCTTGCTCACCGCTCCGGGCGGTCTTGTCCTGCTCAACTCTTGCTCACCGCTCCAGGCGGCCTTGTCCTGCTCTACTCTTGCTCTCCGCTCCAGGCGGCCTTGTCCTGCTCTACTCTTGCTTACTGCTCCAGGCGGTCTCGTCCTGCTCTACTCTTGCTCACCGCTCCAGGCGGCCTCGTCCTGCTCTACTCTTGCTCACCGCTCCAGGCGGCCTCGTCCTGCTCTACTCTTGCTCACCGCTCCAGGCGGCCTCGTCCTGCTCTACTCTTGCTCACCGCTCCAGGCGGCCTCGTCCTGCTCTACTCTCACTCACCGCTCTAGGCGGTCTCGTCCTGCCCTGCTCTCGCTCACCTCTCTGGGCGGCCTCACTCTGCTGTGTTTGTCCGCCACATCTGTGGTTCTGTTCCTGAGTCCCAGTGTGTACTGGGTCCTATCCTGCCTGTGTTCCTACCTGCTAGCACCTCCCTGTCTGCACTCTAGCCGTGCTTGTCTGTACCGCCCTGCCTGCATACCTGCCTGCCTGCATACCAGTCGTGCCTGCCTATACTCACCAGTCTGTGTGCCAGCCTAACCAATCTGTTCCTGTATTCCCCTGTGTGGGTCAACAGCCGTGTCCGGGGTCTGTCCTGGAGTAACACCTGGTCCCTCTGCTCGGTTCCTCCTTGGTGCACTGGTGTCGTATGCCGTCGTTCGACCCTGGTCGGATCGGGTGAATACCTAGTTACGCCCCTCCAGGCATTCACTCTCCGGCACGGTCCGGTGGAATCACACGCACATGCCGCTCAGCCCGGGCGTGTGCATTACATCGGCTACAGCTTCCGCCGCCCTTGCTGTGTTGCAGCAGCGTTTGCAGCTTCTGTCACACCGACTGGTGTGTGATGTCCCCACACGTTGGAACTCTACCCTCCACATGTTGCAAAGGATTTGTGAGCAGAAGAGAGCAGTTGTGGAGTACCAGCTGCAACAAGGCCGTCGATATTCAGGTCAGACTCCACACATAAGACCTAAGGAGGGGACCTGGATGTCTGACATCTGTACCATCTTGACAAACTTTGAGGAGTCCTCCCAGATGGTGAGTGGCGATGAAGCCATCATTAGCATCAGCATTCCACTTGTCTGTCTTTTGCAAAGCTCTCTGCAGAGAATTAAAGAGGAGGCATTGCAGCCAGAGTATGATGAGATGGATTAAGAAGCCATAGCGGTCGATTACACACAACCCAGCCTCATCTCATCCCAAGGTGCATTGGGGGACAATGGGGTAGAGGAGTAGGAGGAGGAAGAAGAACAGGAGCTTGTGTCATGCGCTGTAGACGGTAGTACCTGTACAACTGTCATACCGTCGGTCCAGCGTGGGTGGTCTGAGGACAGGGGGGAGGAGGAGGAGGAGGAGAGCATGGTCAGTCATCATCTTGGTGAGGACACGGAAATCTTGAACCGTTACCCGTCTGGCACGCATGGCTGACTTTATGTTACGCTGCCTTAACCATGACCCTCGCATTGTCAAAATGTTGGGTGACAGTCATTACTGGTTGGTGACACTTTTAGACCCCCGCTACAAGGAGAACTTTCACTCTCTTATTCCTGAGGTGGAGAGGTCTACAAAAATGGGGCCATACCAGAAGGCCCTTGCAGGCAAAACTGTTAAAAAAGTTCCCATCTGAACACGCTAGCGGCAGAGGTCACAGTTCGTTGACCAACCAAGGCGTACAAGCGAGAGAGAGGCAACTCCAATCCAGCAGAGGCAGGGGAACACTGTCAACGTTCTGGGACAGTTTTCTGAGACCCGCCCAGCTTACAGGCCCTGAGGCGCAGGGTACTCTCACAAGGAGTGGAAAGTTTAAAAAGATGGTGAGGGAGTACCTTGCCGACCGTACCAGGGTCCTTCGTGATCCCTCTGTGTCTTTTAATTATTGGGTATCCAGGCTGGACACTTGGAATGAACTCGCTCTGTACGCCTTGGAAGTCATGGCCTGCCCTGCCGCTAGCGTGTTATCGGAGCGAGTTTATAGTGCGGCTGGGGGAATTATAACTGATAAGCGCACTCGCCTGTCAACTGACAATACTGACAAGCTGACCCTTATCAAAATGAACAAGGGATGGATTGGGCCAGACTTCTCATCACCACCAAATGACAGCAGAGTAAAATAAAGTCAAATCCACTGTGTTTTTTCGGGAGGTGTATTCACATGCACAGCTTCACACACACACATGGGTATACGCTTCCTCATTTCGGCTGTTTTATGTTCTTCTCCTTATCCTCAGTCTCCACCACCACTATACCACCAGGGTGACCATGGTCCGTGTTGCCATTATTGAAAGTTCCTCCGTCATTATTTTTGTCAGCTTTTGCTTGGAAGGCATAAGCAAATACTATGGGAGACGCACTCCCCAATCATGGGAATAATGTTTGTAATATGCTGTACTGCATGGCTCTTGTAAGGGGCATTGCAAGTTCCTCCATCCAAATTTTTGGCAGCTTTTGCTTGGTAGGCATAAGCAAAGACTATGGGAGACACACTCCCCAATAATGGGAATAATGTTTTTAAGATGCTGTACTGTATTGCTCTTGTAAGGGGCATTAAAAGAGTCTTGTTAAGCTACTCCGACCTCCACCACTTATCCGAGGGGCATTTAAAGCATCTTCTCTTCTGAGGGGCATTAAAAGCGTGTTGTTATACCACTCTGACCTCCACGTCTCTTCTGATGGGCATTAAAAGCGTGTTGTTATACCACTCTGACCTCCACGTCTCTACTGAGGGGCATTAAAAGCGTGTTGTTATACCACTCTGACCTCCAAGTGTCTTCTGAGGTGCATAAAAGCATCTTTTTAAGATACTGCGACCTCCACGTCTCTTCTGAGGGGCATTAAAACCATCTTGTTATACCACTATGACCTCCACGTCTCTTCGGAGGGGCATTAAAAGAGTGTTGTTTTAATACTCTGACCTCCGCGTCTCTTCTGAGGGGCATTACAACCATCTTGTTATATCACTCTGACCTCCACGTCTCTTGTGAGGGGCATTAAAAGAGTGTTGTTATACCACTCTGACCTCCACGTCTCTTCTGAGGGGCATTAAAATCTTCCTGTTATACCACTCTGACCTCCATGTCTCTTCTGAGGTGCATAAAAAGCGTGTTGTTATACCACTCTGACCTCCACGTCTCTTCTGAGGGGCATTAAAGCGGTCTTGTTAAGCTACTGGGACCTCCACGACTCTTCGAACGGGCATTGCATTTCCTCATCATTTTTGGCAGCTTTTTCTTGGAAGGCTTAAGCAAATACTATGGGAGACACACTCCCAAATCATGGGAATAATGTTTGTAATATGCTGCACTGCATAGCTCTTGTATGGGGCATTGCAAGTTCCTCCATCCTAATTTTTGGCAGCTTTTGCTTGGAAGGCATAAGCAAAGACTATGGGAGACACACTCCCCAATAATGGGAATAATGTTTTTAAGATGCTGTACTGTATGGCTCTTGTAAGGGGCAATAAAAGAGTCTTGTTAAGCTACTCCGACCTCCACCACTTATCCGAGGGGCATTAAAAGCGTCTTGTTAACCTACTGTGACCTCCACGTCGGTTCTGAGGGGCATTAAAACCATCTTGTTATACCACTCTGACATCCACGTCTCTTCTGAGGGGCATTAAAAGCATGTTGTTTTACCACTCTGACATCCACGTCTCTTCTGGGGGGAATGAAAATGGTCTTGTTAAGCTACTGGGACCTCCACGACTCTTTGAATGGGCATTTCATTTCCTCATAATTTTTGGCAGCTTTTGCTTGGAAGGCATAAGCAAATACTATGGGAGACCCAATCCCAAATAATGGGAATATAGATTGTAATATGCTGTACTGCATGGCTCTTGTAAGGGTATTGCAAGTTCCTACGTCCTAATTTTTGGCAGCTTTTGCTTGGAAGGCATAAGCATAGACTATGGGAGCCCACTTCCCAATAATGGGAATAATGTTTGTAATATGCTGTACTGCATGGCTCTTGTAAGGGTATTGCAAGTTCCTACGTCCTAATTTTTGGCAGCTTTTGATTGGAAGGCAAAAGCATAGACTATGGGAGCCCACTTCCCAATAATGGGAATAATGTTTGTAATATGCTGTACTGCATGGCTCTTGTAAGGGTATTGCAAGTTCCTTCGTCCTAATTTTTGGCACCTTTTGCTTGGAAGGCATAAGCAAAGACTATGGGAGACCCACTCCCCAATAATGGGAATAATGTTTGTAATATGCTGTACTGCATGGCTCTTGAAAGGTGCATTGCAAGTTACTCCGTCCTAATTTTTGGCAGCTTTTGCTTGGAAGGCATAAGCAAAGACTATGGGAGACCCACTCCCCAATAATGGGAATAATGTTTGTAATATGCTGTACTGCTTGGCTCTTGTAAGGGGCTTTGCAAGTTCCTCCGTCCTAATTTTTGGCAGCTTTTGCTTGGAAGGCATAAGAAAAGACTATGGGAGACACACTCCCCAATAATGGGAATAATGTTTTTAAGATTCTGTACTGTATGGCTCTTGTAAGGGGCGCTAAAAGAGTCTTGTTAAGCTACTGGGACCTCCACGTCTCTCCTGAGGGGCATTAAAAGCGTGTTGTTATACCACTCTGACCTCCACGTCTCTTCTGAGGGGCATTAAAAGAGTCTTGTTAAGCTTACTGCGAACTCCACGTCTCTTCTGAGGGGCATTAAAACCGTCTTGTTATACCACTATGACCTACACGTCTCTTCTGAGGGGCATTAAAAGCGTGTTGCTATACCACTATGACCTCCACGTCTCTTCTTTGGGGCATTAAAAGCGTGTTGTTATACCACGATGACCTCCACGTCTCTTCTGAGGGGCATTAAAACCGTGTTGTTATACCACTCTGACCTCCACGTCTCTTCTGTGGGGCATTAAAACAGTCTTGTTATACCACTCTGACCTCCACGTCTCTTCTGATGGGCATTAAAAGCGTGTTGTTATGCCATTTTGACCTCCACGTCTCTTCTGAGGGGCATTAAAAGCGTGTTGTTATACCACTCTGACCTCCACGTCTCTTCTGAGCGGCATTAAAAGCATCTTATTAAGCTACTGCGACCTCCACGTCTCTTGCGAGGAGCATTAAAAGGGTGTTGTTATACCACTCTGACCTCCACGTCTCTTCTGAGAGGCATTAAAAGCATGTTGTTATACAACTTTTACCTCCACGTCTCTTCTGAGTGGCATTAAAAGCGTGTTGTTATACCACTCTGACCTCCACGTCTCATCTGAGGTCAATTAAAAGCGTATTGTTAAGCTACTGCGACCTCCACGTCTCTTCTGAGGGGCATTAAAAGCGTGTTGTTATACCACTCTGACCTCCACGTCTCTTCTTTGGGGCATTAAAAGCGTGTTGTTATACCACGCTGACCTCCACGTCTCTTCTGAGGGGCAATAAATGAGTGTTGTTAAACCACTCTAACCTCCACGTCTCTTCTGAGGGGCATTAAAACAGTCTTGTTATACCACTCTGACCTCCACGTCTCTTCTGATGGGCATTAAAAGCGTGCTGCCATGCCATTTTGACCTCCACGACTCTTGTGAGGGGCATTAAAAGCGTGTTGTTATACCACTCTGACCTCCATGTCTCTTCTGAGAGGCATTAAAAGAGTGTTGTTATACCACTCTGACCTCCACGTCTCTTCTGAGGGGCATTAAAAGCCTGGTGTTATACCACTCTGACCTCCACGTCTCTTCTGAGGTCAATTAAAAGCGTATTGTTAAGCTACTGCGACCTCCACGTCTCTTCTGAGGGGCATTAAAAGCATCTTGTTAAGCTACTGCGACCTCCACGTCTCTTCTGAGGGGCATTAAAAGCGTGTTGTTTTACCACTCTGACCTCCACGTCTCTTCTGAGGGGCATTAAAAGCGTGTTGTTATACCACTCTGACCTCCACGTCTCTTCCAAGGTGCATTGAAACTGTCTTGTTATACCGCTCTGACCTCCACGTCTCTTCTGAGGGGCATTAAAAGCGTCTTGTTAAGCTTACTGCGAACTCCACATCTCTTCTGAGGGGCATTAAAACCGTCTTGATATACAACTCTGACCTACACGTCTCTTCTGAGGGGCATTAAAAGCGTGTTGTTATACCACTATGACCTCCACGTCTCATCTTTGGGGCATTAAAAGCGTGTTGTTATACCACGATGACCTCCACATCTCTTCTGAGGGGCATTAAAATCGTGTTGTTATACCACTCTGACCTCCACGTCTCTTCTGAGGGGCATTAAAAGCTTGTTGTTATACCACTCTGACCTCCACGTCACTTCCAAGGTGCATTAAAACCGTCTTGTTATACCACTCTGACCTCCACGTCTCTTCTGAGGGGCATTAAAAGCATCTTGTTAAGCTTACTGCGAACTCCACGTCTCTTCTGAGGGGCATTAAAACCGTCTTGTTACACATCTCTGACCTACACGTCTCTTCTGAGGGGCATTAAAAGCGTGTTGTTATACCACTATGACCTCCACATCTCTTCTTTGGGGCATTAAAAGCGTGTTGTTATACCACAATGACCTCCACGTCTCTTCTGAGGGGCATTAAAATCGTATTGTTATACCACTCTGACCTCCACGTCTTTTCTGAGGGGCATTAAAACAGTCTTGTTATACCACTCTGACCTACACATCTCTTCTGATGGGCATTAAAAGCGTGTTGTTATGCCATTTTGACCTCCATGTCTCTTCTGAGGGGCATTAAAAGCGTGTTGTTATACCACTCTGACCTCCACGTCTCTTCTGAGCGGCATTAAAAGCATCTTATTAACTACTGCGACCTCCACGTCTCTTGTGAGGGGCATTAAAAGCGTGTTGTTATACCACTCTGACCTCCATGTCTCTTCTGAGAGGCATTAAAATCATGTTGTTATACCATTCTGACCTCCACGTCTCTTCTGAGGGGCATTAAAAGCGTCTTGTTATACCACTCTGACCTCCACGTCTCTTCTGAGTGGCATTAAAAGCGTGTTTTTATACCACTCTGACCTCCACGTCTTCTCTGGGGGGAATGAAAATGGTCTTGTTAAGCTACTGGGACCTCCACGACTCTTTGAATGGGCATTGCATTTCCTCATAATTTTTGGCAGCTTTTGCTTGGAAGGCATAAGCAAATACTATGGGAGACCAAATCCCCAATAATGGGAATATAGATTGTAATATGCTGTACTGCATGGCTCTTGTAAGGGTATTGCAAGTTCCTACGTCCTAATTTTTGGCAGCTTTTGATTGGAAGGCAAAAGCATAGACTATGGGAGCCCACTTCCCAATAATGGGAAAAATGTTTGTAATATGCTGTACTGCATGGCTCTTGTAAGGGTATTGCAAGTTCCTCCGTCCTAATTTTTGGCAGCTTTTGCTTGGAAGGCATAAGAAAAGACTATGGGAGACACACTCCCCAATAATGGGAATAATGTTTTTAAGATTCTGTACTGTATGGCTCTTGTAAGGGGCGCTAAAAGAGTCTTGTTAAGCTACTGGGACCTCCACGTCTCTCCTGAGGGGCATTAAAAGCGTGTTGTTATACCACTCTGACCTCCACGTCTCTTCTGAGGGGCATTAAAGCGGTCTTGTTAAGCTACTGGGACCTCCACGACTCTTCGAACGGGCATTGCATTTCCTCATCATTTTTGGCAGCTTTTTCTTGGAAGGCTTAAGCAAATACTATGGGAAACACACTCCCAAATCATGGGAATAATGTTTGTAATATGCTGCACTGCATAGCTCTTGTATGGGGCATTGCAAGTTCCTCCATCCTAATTTTTGGCAGCTTTTGCTTGGAAGGCATAAGCAAAGACTATGGGAGACACACTCCCCAATAATGGGAATAATGTTTTTAAGATGCTGTACTGTATGGCTCTTGTAAGGGGCAATAAAAGAGTCTTGTTAAGCTACTCCGACCTCCACCACTTATCCGAGGGGCATTAAAAGCGTCTTGTTAACCTACTGTGACCTCCACGTCGGTTCTGAGGGGCATTAAAACCATCTTGTTATACCACTCTGACATCCACGTCTCTTCTGAGGGGCATTAAAAGCATGTTGTTTTACCACTCTGACCTCCACGTCTCTTCTGGGGGAATGAAAATGGTCTTGTTAAGCTACTGGGACCTCCACGACTCTTTGAATGGGCATTGCATTTCCTCATAATTTTTGGCAGCTTTTGCTTGGAAGGCATAAGCAAATACTATGGGAGACCCAATCCCAAATAATGGGAATATAGATTGTAATATACTGTACTGCATGGCTCTTGTAAGGGTATTGCAAGTTCCTACGTCCTAATTTTTGGCAGCTTTTGCTTGGAAGGCATAAGCATAGACTATGGGAGCCCACTTCCCAATAATGGGAATAATGTTTGTAATATGCTGTACTGCATGGCTCTTGTAAGGGTATTGCAAGTTCCTACGTCCTAATTTTTGGCAGCTTTTGATTGGAAGGCAAAAGCATAGACTATGGGAGCCCACTTCCCAATAATGGGAATAATGTTTGTAATATGCTGTACTGCATGGCTCTTGTAAGGGTATTGCAAGTTCCTTCGTCCTAATTTTTGGCACCTTTTGCTTGGAAGGCATAAGCAAAGACTATGGGAGACCCACTCCCCAATAATGGGAATAATGTTTGTAATATGCTGTACTGCATGGCTCTTGAAAGGTGCATTGCAAGTTACTCCGTCCTAATTTTTGGCAGCTTTTGCTTGGAAGGCATAAGCAAAGACTATGGGAGACCCACTCCCCAATAATGGGAATAATGTTTGTAATATGCTGTACTGCTTGGCTCTTGTAAGGGGCTTTGCAAGTTCCTCCGTCCTAATTTTTGGCAGCTTTTGCTTGGAAGGCATAAGAAAAGACTATGGGAGACACACTCCCCAATAATGGGAATAATGTTTTTAAGATTCTGTACTGTATGGCTCTTGTAAGGGGCGCTAAAAGAGTCTTGTTAAGCTACTGGGACCTCCACGTCTCTCCTGAGGGGCATTAAAAGCGTGTTGTTATACCACTCTGACCTCCACGTCTCTTCTGAGGGGCATTAAAAGAGTCTTGTTAAGCTTACTGCGAACTCCACGTCTCTTCTGAGGGGCATTAAAACCGTCTTGTTATACCACTATGACCTACACGTCTCTTCTGAGGGGCATTAAAAGCGTGTTGCTATACCACTATGACCTCCACGTCTCTTCTTTGGGGCATTAAAAGCGTGTTGTTATACCACGATGACCTCCACGTCTCTTCTGAGGGGCATTAAAACCGTGTTGTTATACCACTCTGACCTCCACGTCTCTTCTGAGGGGCATTAAAACAGTCTTGTTATACCACTCTGACCTCCACGTCTCTTCTGATGGGCATTAAAAGCGTGTTGTTATGCCATTTTGACCTCCACGTCTCTTCTGAGGGGCATTAAAAGCGTGTTGTTATACCACTCTGACCTCCACGTCTCTTCTGAGCGGCATTAAAAGCATCTTATTAAGCTACTGCGACCTCCACGTCTCTTGCGAGGAGCATTAAAAGGGTGTTGTTATACCACTCTGACCTCCACGTCTCTTCTGAGAGGCATTAAAAGCATGTTGTTATACAACTTTTACCTCCACGTCTCTTCTGAGTGGCATTAAAAGCGTGTTGTTATACCACTCTGACCTCCACGTCTCATCTGAGGTCAATTAAAAGCGTATTGTTAAGCTACTGCGACCTCCACGTCTCTTCTGAGGGGCATTAAAAGCGTGTTGTTATACCACTCTGACCTCCACGTCTCTTCTGAGGGGCATTAAAAGAGTCTTGTTAAGCTTACTGCGAACTCCACGTCTCTTCTGAGGGGCATTAAAACCGTCTTGTTATACCACTATGACCTACACGTCTCTTCTGAGGGGCATTAAAAGCGTGTTGCTATACCACTATGACCTCCACGTCTCTTCTTTGGGGCATTAAAAGCGTGTTGTTATACCACGATGACCTCCACGTCTCTTCTGAGGGGCATTAAAACCGTGTTGTTATACCACTCTGACCTCCACGTCTCTTCTGAGGGGCATTAAAACAGTCTTGTTATACCACTCTGACCTCCACGTCTCTTCTGATGGGCATTAAAAGCGTGTTGTTATGCCATTTTGACCTCCACGTCTCTTCTGAGGGGCATTAAAAGCGTGTTGTTATACCACTCTGACCTCCACGTCTCTTCTGAGCGGCATTAAAAGCATCTTATTAAGCTACTGCGACCTCCACGTCTCTTGCGAGGAGCATTAAAAGGGTGTTGTTATACCACTCTGACCTCCACGTCTCTTCTGAGAGGCATTAAAAGCATGTTGTTATACAACTTTTACCTCCACGTCTCTTCTGAGTGGCATTAAAAGCGTGTTGTTATACCACTCTGACCTCCACGTCTCATCTGAGGTCAATTAAAAGCGTATTGTTAAGCTACTGCGACCTCCACGTCTCTTCTGAGGGGCATTAAAAGCGTGTTGTTATACCACTCTGACCTCCACGTCTCTTCTTTGGGGCATTAAAAGCGTGTTGTTATACCACGCTGACCTCCACGTCTCTTCTGAGGGGCAATAAATGAGTGTTGTTAAACCACTCTAACCTCCACGTCTCTTCTGAGGGGCATTAAAACAGTCTTGTTATACCACTCTGACCTCCACGTCTCTTCTGATGGGCATTAAAAGCGTGCTGCCATGCCATTTTGACCTCCACGTCTCTTGTGAGGGGCATTAAAAGCGTGTTGTTATACCACTCTGACCTCCATGTCTCTTCTGAGAGGCATTAAAAGAGTGTTGTTATACCACTCTGACCTCCACGTCTCTTCTGAGGGGCATTAAAAGCCTGGTGTTATACCACTCTGACCTCCACGTCTCTTCTGAGGTCAATTAAAAGCGTATTGTTAAGCTACTGCGACCTCCACGTCTCTTCTGAGGGGCATTAAAAGCATCTTGTTAAGCTACTGCGACCTCCACGTCTCTTCTGAGGGGCATTAAAAGCGTGTTGTTTTACCACTCTGACCTCCACGTCTCTTCTGAGGGGCATTAAAAGCGTGTTGTTATACCACTATGACCTCCACGTCTCATCTTTGGGGCATTAAAAGCGTGTTGTTATACCACGATGACCTCCACATCTCTTCTGAGGGGCATTAAAATCGTGTTGTTATACCACTCTGACCTCCACGTCTCTTCTGAGGGGCATTAAAAGCTTGTTGTTATACCACTCTGACCTCCACGTCACTTCCAAGGTGCATTAAAACCGTCTTGTTATACCACTCTGACCTCCACGTCTCTTCTGAGGGGCATTAAAAGCATCTTGTTAAGCTTACTGCGAACTCCACGTCTCTTCTGAGGGGCATTAAAACCGTCTTGTTACACATCTCTGACCTACACGTCTCTTCTGAGGGGCATTAAAAGCGTGTTGTTATACCACTATGACCTCCACATCTCTTCTTTGGGGCATTAAAAGCGTGTTGTTATACCACGATGACCTCCACGTCTCTTCTGAGGGGCATTAAAATCGTATTGTTATACCACTCTGACCTCCACGTCTTTTCTGAGGGGCATTAAAACAGTCTTGTTATACCACTCTGACCTACACATCTCTTCTGATGGGCATTAAAAGCGTGTTGTTATGCCATTTTGACCTCCATGTCTCTTCTGAGGGGCATTAAAAGCGTGTTGTTATACCACTCTGACCTCCACGTCTCTTCTGAGCGGCATTAAAAGCATCTTATTAACTACTGCGACCTCCACGTCTCTTGTGAGGGGCATTAAAAGCGTGTTGTTATACCACTCTGACCTCCATGTCTCTTCTGAGAGGCATTAAAATCATGTTGTTATACCATTCTGACCTCCACGTCTCTTCTGAGGGGCATTAAAAGCGTCTTGTTATACCACTCTGACCTCCACGTCTCTTCTGAGTGGCATTAAAAGCGTGTTTTTATACCACTCTGACCTCCACGTCTTCTCTGGGGGGAATGAAAATGGTCTTGTTAAGCTACTGGGACCTCCACGACTCTTTGAATGGGCATTGCATTTCCTCATAATTTTTGGCAGCTTTTGCTTGGAAGGCATAAGCAAATACTATGGGAGACCCAATCCCCAATAATGGGAATATAGATTGTAATATGCTGTACTGCATGGCTCTTGTAAGGGTATTGCAAGTTCCTACGTCCTAATTTTTGGCAGCTTTTGATTGGAAGGCAAAAGCATAGACTATGGGAGCCCACTTCCCAATAATGGGAAAAATGTTTGTAATATGCTGTACTGCATGGCTCTTGTAAGGGTATTGCAAGTTCCTCCGTCCTAATTTTTGGCAGCTTTTGCTTGGAAGGCATAAGAAAAAACTATGGGAGACACACTCCCCAATAATGGGAATAATGTTTTTAAGATTCTGTACTCTATGGCTCTTGTAAGGGGCGCTAAAAGAGTCTTGTTAAGCTACTGGGACCTCCACGTCTCTCCTGAGGGGCATTAAAAGCGTGTTGTTATACCACTCTGACCTCCACGTCTCTTCTGAGGGGCATTAAAGCGGTCTTGTTAAGCTACTGGGACCTCCACGACTCTTCGAACGGGCATTGCATTTCCTCATCATTTTTGGCAGCTTTTTCTTGGAAGGCTTAAGCAAATACTATGGGAAACACACTCCCAAATCATGGGAATAATGTTTGTAATATGCTGCACTGCATAGCTCTTGTATGGGGCATTGCAAGTTCCTCCATCCTAATTTTTGGCAGCTTTTGCTTGGAAGGCATAAGCAAAGACTATGGGAGACACACTCCCCAATAATGGGAATAATGTTTTTAAGATGCTGTACTGTATGGCTCTTGTAAGGGGCAATAAAAGAGTCTTGTTAAGCTACTCCGACCTCCACCACTTATCCGAGGGGCATTAAAAGCGTCTTGTTAACCTACTGTGACCTCCACGTCGGTTCTGAGGGGCATTAAAACCATCTTGTTATACCACTCTGACATCCACGTCTCTTCTGAGGGGCATTAAAAGCATGTTGTTTTACCACTCTGACCTCCACGTCTCTTCTGGGGGAATGAAAATGGTCTTGTTAAGCTACTGGAACCTCCACGACTCTTTGAATGGGCATTGCATTTCCTCATAATTTTTGGCAGCTTTTGCTTGGAAGGCATAAGCAAATACTATGGGAGACCCAATCCCAAATAATGGGAATATAGATTGTAATATGCTGTACTGCATGGCTCTTGTAAGGGTATTGCAAGTTCCTACGTCCTAATTTTTGGCAGCTTTTGCTTGGAAGGCATAAGCATAGACTATGGGAGCCCACTTCCCAATAATGGGAATAATGTTTGTAATATGCTGTACTGCATGGCTCTTGTAAGGGTATTGCAAGTTCCTACGTCCTAATTTTTGGCAGCTTTTGATTGGAAGGCAAAAGCATAGACTATGGGAGCCCACTTCCCAATAATGGGAATAATGTTTGTAATATGCTGTACTGCATGGCTCTTGTAAGGGTATTGCAAGTTCCTTCGTCCTAATTTTTGGCACCTTTTGCTTGGAAGGCATAAGCAAAGACTATGGGAGACCCACTCCCCAATAATGGGAATAATGTTTGTAATATGCTGTACTGCATGGCTCTTGAAAGGTGCATTGCAAGTTACTCCGTCCTAATTTTTGGCAGCTTTTGCTTGGAAGGCATAAGCAAAGACTATGGGAGACCCACTCCCCAATAATGGGAATAATGTTTGTAATATGCTGTACTGCTTGGCTCTTGTAAGGGGCTTTGCAAGTTCCTCCGTCCTAATTTTTGGCAGCTTTTGCTTGGAAGGCATAAGAAAAGACTATGGGAGACACACTCCCCAATAATGGGAATAATGTTTTTAAGATTCTGTACTGTATGGCTCTTGTAAGGGGCGCTAAAAGAGTCTTGTTAAGCTACTGGGACCTCCACGTCTCTCCTGAGGGGCATTAAAAGCGTGTTGTTATACCACTCTGACCTCCACGTCTCTTCTGAGGGGCATTAAAAGAGTCTTGTTAAGCTTACTGCGAACTCCACGTCTCTTCTGAGGGGCATTAAAACCGTCTTGTTATACCACTATGACCTACACGTCTCTTCTGAGGGGCATTAAAAGCGTGTTGCTATACCACTATGACCTCCACGTCTCTTCTTTGGGGCATTAAAAGCGTGTTGTTATACCACGATGACCTCCACGTCTCTTCTGAGGGGCATTAAAACCGTGTTGTTATACCACTCTGACCTCCACGTCTCTTCTGAGGGGCATTAAAACAGTCTTGTTATACCACTCTGACCTCCACGTCTCTTCTGATGGGCATTAAAAGCGTGTTGTTATGCCATTTTGACCTCCACGTCTCTTCTGAGGGGCATTAAAAGCGTGTTGTTATACCACTCTGACCTCCACGTCTCTTCTGAGCGGCATTAAAAGCATCTTATTAAGCTACTGCGACCTCCACGTCTCTTGCGAGGAGCATTAAAAGGGTGTTGTTATACCACTCTGACCTCCACGTCTCTTCTGAGAGGCATTAAAAGCATGTTGTTATACAACTTTTACCTCCACGTCTCTTCTGAGTGGCATTAAAAGCGTGTTGTTATACCACTCTGACCTCCACGTCTCATCTGAGGTCAATTAAAAGCGTATTGTTAAGCTACTGCGACCTCCACGTCTCTTCTGAGGGGCATTAAAAGCGTGTTGTTATACCACTCTGACCTCCACGTCTCTTCTTTGGGGCATTAAAAGCGTGTTGTTATACCACGCTGACCTCCACGTCTCTTCTGAGGGGCAATAAATGAGTGTTGTTAAACCACTCTAACCTCCACGTCTCTTCTGAGGGGCATTAAAACAGTCTTGTTATACCACTCTGACCTCCACGTCTCTTCTGATGGGCATTAAAAGCGTGCTGCCATGCCATTTTGACCTCCACGTCTCTTGTGAGGGGCATTAAAAGCGTGTTGTTATACCACTCTGACCTCCATGTCTCTTCTGAGAGGCATTAAAAGAGTGTTGTTATACCACTCTGACCTCCACGTCTCTTCTGAGGGGCATTAAAAGCCTGGTGTTATACCACTCTGACCTCCACGTCTCTTCTGAGGTCAATTAAAAGCGTATTGTTAAGCTACTGCGACCTCCACGTCTCTTCTGAGGGGCATTAAAAGCATCTTGTTAAGCTACTGCGACCTCCACGTCTCTTCTGAGGGGCATTAAAAGCGTGTTGTTTTACCACTCTGACCTCCACGTCTCTTCTGAGGGGCATTAAAAGCGTGTTGTTATACCACTCTGACCTCCACGTCTCTTCCAAGGTGCATTGAAACTGTCTTGTTATACCACTCTGACCTCCACGTCTCTTCTGAGGGGCATTAAAAGCGTCTTGTTAAGCTTACTGCGAACTCCACATCTCTTCTGAGGGGCATTAAAACCGTCTTGATATACAACTCTGACCTACACGTCTCTTCTGAGGGGCATTAAAAGCGTGTTGTTATACCACTATGACCTCCACGTCTCATCTTTGGGGCATTAAAAGCGTGTTGTTATACCACGATGACCTCCACATCTCTTCTGAGGGGCATTAAAATCGTGTTGTTATACCACTCTGACCTCCACGTCTCTTCTGAGGGGCATTAAAAGCTTGTTGTTATACCACTCTGACCTCCACGTCACTTCCAAGGTGCATTAAAACCGTCTTGTTATACCACTCTGACCTCCACGTCTCTTCTGAGGGGCATTAAAAGCATCTTGTTAAGCTTACTGCGAACTCCACGTCTCTTCTGAGGGGCATTAAAACCGTCTTGTTACACATCTCTGACCTACACGTCTCTTCTGAGGGGCATTAAAAGCGTGTTGTTATACCACTATGACCTCCACGTCTCTTCTTTGGGGCATTAAAAGCGTGTTGTTATACCACGATGACCTCCACGTCTCTTCTGAGGGGCATTAAAATCGTATTGTTATACCACTCTGACCTCCACGTCTTTTCTGAGGGGCATTAAAACAGTCTTGTTATACCACTCTGACCTACACATCTCTTCTGATGGGCATTAAAAGCGTGTTGTTATGCCATTTTGACCTCCACGTCTCTTCTGAGGGGCATAAAAAGCGTGTTGTTATACCACTCTGACCTCCACGTCTCTTCTGAGCGGCATTAAAAGCATCTTATTAACTACTGCGACCTCCACGTCTCTTGTGAGGGGCATTAAAAGCGTGTTGTTATACCACTCTGACCTCCATGTCTCTTCTGAGAGGCATTAAAATCATGTTGTTATACCATTCTGACCTCCACGTCTCTTCTGAGGGGCATTAAAAGCGTCTTGTTATACCACTCTGACCTCCACGTCTCTTCTGAGTGGCATTAAAAGCGTGTTTTTATACCACTCTGACCTCCACGTCTTCTATGGGGGGAATGAAAATGGTCTTGTTAAGCTACTGGGACCTCCACGACTCTTTGAATGGGCATTGCATTTCCTCATAATTTTTGGCAGCTTTTGCTTGGAAGGCATAAGCAAATACTATGGGAGACCCAATCCCCAATAATGGGAATATAGATTGTAATATGCTGTACTGCATGGCTCTTGTAAGGGTATTGCAAGTTCCTACGTCCTAATTTTTGGCAGCTTTTGATTGGAAGGCAAAAGCATAGACTATGGGAGCCCACTTCCCAATAATGGGAAAAATGTTTGTAATATGCTGTACTGCATGGCTCTTGTAAGGGTATTGCAAGTTCCTCCGTCCTAATTTTTGGCAGCTTTTGCTTGGAAGGCATAAGAAAAGACTATGGGAGACACACTCCCCAATAATGGGAATAATGTTTTTAAGATTCTGTACTGTATGGCTCTTGTAAGGGGCGCTAAAAGAGTCTTGTTAAGCTACTGGGACCTCCACGTCTCTCCTGAGGGGCATTAAAAGCGTGTTGTTATACCACTCTGACCTCCACGTCTCTTCTGAGGGGCATTAAAAGAGTCTTGTTAAGCTTACTGCGAACTCCACGTCTCTTCTGAGGGGCATTAAAATCGTCTTGTTATACCACTATGACCTACACGTCTCTTCTGAGGGGCATTAAAAGCGTGTTGCTATACCACTATGACCTCCACGTCTCTTCTTTGGGGCATTAAAAGCGTGTTGTTATACCACGATGACCTCCACGTCTCTTCTGAGGGGCATTAAAACCGTGTTGTTATACCACTCTGACCTCCACGTGTCTTCTGAGGGGCATTAAAACAGTCTTGTTATACCACTCTGACCTCCACGTCTCTTCTGATGGGCATTAAAAGCGTGTTGTTATGCCATTTTGACCTCCACGTCTCTTCTGAGGGGCATTAAAAGCGTGTTGTTATACCACTCTTACCTCCACGTCTCTTCTGAGCGGCATTAAAAGCATCTTATTAAGCTACTGCGACCTCCACGTCTCTTGCGAGGGGCATTAAAAGCGTGTTGTTATACCACTCTGACCTCCACGTCTCTTCTGAGAGGCATTAAAAGCATGTTGTTATACAACTTTGACCTCCACGTCTCTTCTGAGGGGCATTAAAAGCGTCTTGTTATACCACTCTGACCTCCACGTCTCTTCTGAGTGGCATTAAAAGCGTGTTGTTATACCACTCTGACCTCCACGTCTCATCTGAGGTCAATTAAAAGTGTATTGTTAAGCTACTGCGACCTCCACGTCTCTTCTGAGGGGCATTAAAAGCGTGTTGTTTTACCACTCTGACCTCCACGTCTCTTCTTTGGGGCATTAAAAGCGTGTTGTTATACCACGCTGACCTCCACGTCTCTTCTGAGGGGCAATAAAAGAGTGTTGTTAAACCACTCTGACCTCCACGTCTCTTCTGAGGGGCATTAAAACAGTCTTGTTATACCACTCTGACCTCCACATCTCTTCTGATGGGCATTAAAAGCATGTTGCTATGCCATTTTGACCTCTACGTCTCTTGTGAGGTGCATTAAAAGCGTGTTGTTATACCACTCTGACCTCCATGTCTCTTCTGAGAGGCATTAAAAGAGTGTTGTTATACCACTCTGACCTCCACGTCTCTTCTGAGGGGCATTAAAAGCGTCTTGTTATACCACTCTGACCTCCACGTCTCTTCTGAGGGGCATTAAAAGCGTGGTGTTATACCACTCTGACCTCCACGTCTCTTCTGAGGTCAATTAAAAGCATATTGTTAAGCTACTGCGACCTCCACGTCTCTTCTGAGGGGCATTTAAAGCATCTTGTTAAGCTACTGCGACCTCCACGTCTCTTCTGAGGGGCATTAAAAGCGTGTTGTTTTACCACTCTGACCTCCACGTCTCTTCTGAGGGGCATTAAAAGCGTGTTGTTATACCACTCTGACCTCCACGTCTCTTCCAAGGTGCATTGAAACCGTCTTGTTATACCGCTCTGACCTCCACGTCTCTTCTGAGGGGCATTAAAAGCGTCTTGTTAAGCTTACTGCGAACTCCACATCTCTTCTGAGGGGCATTAAAACCGTCTTGTTATACAACTCTGACCTACACGTCTCTTCTGAGGGGCATTAAAAGCGTGTTGTTATACCACTATGACCTCCACGTCTCTTCTTTGGGGCATTAAAAGCGTGTTGTTATACCACGGTGACCTCCACGTCTCTTCTGAGGGGCATTAAAATCGTGTTGTTATACCACTCTGACCTCCATGTCTCTTCTGAGGGGCATTAAAAGCTTGTTGTTATACCACTCTGACCTCCACGTCTCTTCCAAGGTGCATTAAAACCGTCTTGTTATACCACTCTGACCTCCACGTCTCTTCTGAGGGGCATTAAAAGCATCTTGTTAAGCTTACTGCGAACTCCACGTCTCTTCTGAGGGGCATTAAAACCGTCTTGTTACACATCTCTGACCTACACGTCTCTTCTGAGGGGCATTAAAAGCGTGTTGTTGTAACGGGTCTGGGAGGCGGAACCTCTGAGCTACTTTGCAAAGGGGCAGTCCTTGTAAGGGAGCGGGTGGCGACCAGGGAAGACGGGCAGGAGGTCACAGCAGGTGACCGGGACAGTCTCTGAGTGATCGGGCTGGAGGTCACGGCAAGTAACCGGGGCAGTCTCTAGGTAAAGGGTTGGTACGACCTGTGGCGGCTGATGATAGACGTGAGCTCCCAGGTGAGCAGGCGAGAGTCTCTGGATGAACGGGTGGTCACAGCATGTGATGGCGGAGCCTCCAGGAAGACCAACAGACAGGCGGCAGATGAGCGCTCCCAGTTGTGCGGGCAGAAGTCTCTGGACAGGCGGGTGGTCACAGCACGTGACGGCAGAGCCTCCAGGTAGGCTAGCAGACAGGCAGCAGATGAGCGCTCCCAGGTGAGCGAGCAGGAGTCACTGGACAGGCAGGTGGTCACAGCACGTGACGGCGGAGCCTCCAGGTAGACTAGCAGGCAGGTAGCAGGTGTGTGCTCCCAGGTGAGCGGGCAAGCTGGTCCATAGACAGACTGACAGGAGTTGGAAGGCAGACCGTCGGACCTCGGGCAAGCAGGCAGGTGGCTGATGTGCGCTCCCAGGTGAGCGGGCAGACTGGTCCTTAGACAGACTGACAGGAGTAGTAAGGCAGACCGTCGGACCTCAGACTAGCAGGCAGGTAGCAGATAATCAGGCAGGAATCTGGCAGGTAACTGGCAGGTAACTGGCAGGTAACTGGCAACGGGACCTGAGGGCTGAAGCAGAGTAGTGAACAGTGCAACAACATTGCTCGGGCCCCTCCATTTTGGAGGAGGTGCCTTAAATATGGTGAAGTCCTCCGGCCATTGGCCGGGGACTCCTTAGGACGGCGCGCGCGGCCCCTTCAAGAGGGAGGGAGAGCGCGCGCGCCCTAAGCACAGTGGCCGGGAAGGAGCGCGCGCTGCCAGCAGAGCGGGAGGAGGACGCCGGACACGGAGCAGGGAGGTGAGGGGAACAGCGTCCCTGCCTACCAGAGGGCAGGGACGCCTCCGCTACAGTTGTTATACCACTATGACCTCCACGTCTCTTCTTTGGGGCATTAAAAGCGTGTTGTTATACCACGATGACCTCCACGTCTCTTCTGAGGGGCATTAAAATCGTGTTGATATACCACTCTGACCTCCACGTCTTTTCTGAGGGGCATTAAAACAGTCTTTTTATACCACTCTGACCTGCACGTCTCTTCTGATGGGCATTAAAAGCGTGTTGTTATGCCATTTTGACCTCCACGTCTCTTCTGAGGGGCATTAAAAGCGTGTTGTTATACCACTCTGACCTCCACGTCTCTTCTGAGCGGCATTAAAAGCATCTTATTAAGCTACTGCGACCTCCACGTCTCTTGTGAGGGGCATTAAAAGCGTGTTGTTATACCACTCTGACCTCCATGTCTCTTCTGAGAGGCATTAAAATCATGTTGTTATACCATTCTGACCTCCACGTCTCTTCTGAGGGGCATTAAAAGCGTCTTGTTATACCACTCTGACCTCCACGTCTCTTCTGAGTGGCATTAAAAGCGTGTTGTTATACCACTCTGACCTCCACGTCTTCTCTGGGGGGAATGAAAATGGTCTTGTTAAGCTACTGGGACCTCCACGACTCTTTGAATGGGCATTGCATTTCCTCATAATTTTTGGCAGCTTTTGCTTGGAAGGCATAAGCAAATACTATGGGAGACCCAATCCCCAATAATGGGAATATAGATTGTAATATGCTGTACTGCATGGCTCTTGTAAGGGTATTGCAAGTTCCTACGTCCTAATTTTTGGCAGCTTTTGATTGGAAGGCAAAAGCATAGACTATTGGAGCCCACTTCCCAATAATGGGAAAAATGTCTGTAATATGCTGTACTGCATGGCTCTTGTAAGGGTATTGCAAGTTCCTTCGTCCTAATTTTTGGTACCTTTTGCTTGGAAGGCATAAGCAAAGTCTAAAGGAGACCCACTCCCCAATAATGGTAATAATATTTGTAATATGCTGTACTGCATGGCTCTTGAAAGGTGCATTGCAAGTTACTCCGTCCTAATTTTTGGCACCTTTTGCTTGGAAGGCATAAGCAAAGACTATGGGAGACCCACTCCCCAATAATGGGAATAATGTTTGTAATATGCTGTACTGCTTGGCTCTTGTAAGGGGCTTTGCAAGTTCCTCCGTCCTAGTTTTTGGCAGCTTTTGCTTGGAAGGCATAAGCAAAGACTTTGGGAGACACACTCCCCAATAATGGTAATAATGTTTTTAAGATTCTGTACTGTATGGCTCTTGTAAGGGGCGCTAAAAGAGTCTTGTTAAGCTACTGGGACCTCCACGTCTCTCCTGAGGGGCATTAAAAGCGTGTTGTTATACCACTCTGACCTCCACGTCTCTTCTGAGGGGCATTAAAAGAGTCTTGTTAAGCTTACTGCGAACACCACGTCTCTTCTGAGGGGCATTAAAACCGTCTTGTTATACCACTATGACCTCCACGTCTCTTCTTTGGGGCATTAAAAGCGTGTTGTTATACCACGATGACCTCCACGTCTCTTCTGAGGGGCATTAAAATCGTGTTGTTATACCACTCTGACCTCCACGTCTTTTCTGAGGGGCATTAAAACAGTCTTGTTATACCACTCTGACCTGCACGTCTCTTCTGATGGGCATTAAAAGTGTGTTGTTATGCCATTTTGACCTCCACGTCTCTTCTGAGGGGCATTAAAAGCGTGTTGTTATACCAATCTGACCTCCACGTCTCTTCTGAGCGGCATTAAAAGCATCTTATTAAGCTACTGCGACCTCCACGTCTCTTGTGAGGGGCATTAAAAGCGTGTTGTTATACCACTCTGACCTCCATGTCTCTTCTGAGAGGCTTTAAAATCATGTTGTTATACCATTCTGACCTCCACGTCTCTTCTGAGGGGCATTAAAAGCGTCTTGTTATACCTCTCTGACCTCCACGTCTCTTCTGAGTGGCATTAAAAGCGTGTTGTTATACCACTCTGACCTCCACGTCTTCTCTGGGGGGAATGAAAATGGTCTTGTTAAGCTACTGGGACCTCCACGACTCTTTGAATGGGCATTGCATTTCCTCATAATTTTTGGCAGCTTTTGCTTGGAAGGCATAAGCAAATACTATGCGAGACCCAATCCCCAATAATGGGAATATAGATTGTAATATGCTGTACTACATGGCTCTTGTAAGGGTATTGCAAGTTCCTACGTCCTAATTTTTGGCAGCTTTTGATTGGAAGGCAAAAGCATAGACTATGGGAGCCCACTTCCCAATAATGGGAAAAATGTTTGTAATATGCTGTACTGCATGGCTCTTGTAAGGGTATTGCAAGTTCCTTCGTCCTAATTTTTGGCACCTTTTGCTTGGAAGGCATAAGCAAAGTCTAAAGGAGACCCACTCCCCAATAATGGGAATAATATTTGTAATATGCTGTACTGCATGGCTCTTGAAAGGTGCATTGCAAGTTACTCCGTCCTAATTTTTGGCACCTTTTGCTTGGAAGGCATAAGCAAAGACTATGGGAGACCCACTCCCCAATAATGGGAATAATGTTTTTAAGATTCTGTACTGTATGGCTCTTGTAAGGGGCGCTAAAAGAGTCTTGTTAAGCTACTGGGACCTCCACGTCTCTCCTGAGGGGCATTAAAAGCGTGTTGTTATACCACTCTGACCTCCACGTCTCTTCTGAGGGGCATTAAAAGAGTCTTGTTAAGCTTACTGCGAACTCCACGTCTCTTCTGAGGGGCATTAAAACCGTCTTGTTATACCAGTATGACCTACACGTCTCTTCTGAGGGGCATTAAAAGCGTGTTGTTTTACCACTCTGACCTCCACGTCTCTTCTTTGGGGCATTAAAAGCGTGTTGTTATACCACGCTGACCTCCACGTCTCTTCTGACGGGCAATAAAAGAGTGTTGTTAAACCACTCTGACCTCCACGTCTCTTCTGAGGGGCATTAAAACAGTCTTGTTATACCACTCTGACCTCCACGTCTCTTCTGATGGGCATTAAAAGCGTGTTGCTATGCCATTTTGACCTCCACGTCTCTTGTGAGGTGCACTAAAAGCGTGTTGTTATACCACTCTGACCTCCATGTCTCTTCTGAGAGGCATTAAAAGAGTGTTGTTATACCACTCTGACCTCCACGTCTCTTCTGAGGGGCATTAAAAGCGTCTTGTTATACCACTCTGACCTCCACGTCTCTTCTGAGGGGCATTATAAGCGTGGTGTTATACCACTCTGACCTCCACGTCTCTTCTGAGGTCAATTAAAAGCGTATTGTTAAGCTACTGCGACCTCCACGTCTCTTCTGAGGGGCATTAAAAGCATCTTGTTAAGCTACTGCGACCTCCACGTCTCTTCTGAGGGGCATTAAAAGCCTGTTGTTTTACCACTCTGACCTCCACGTCTCTTCTGAGGGGCATTAAAAGCGTGTTGTTATACCACTCTGACCTCCACGTCTCTTCCAAGGTGCATTGAAACCATCTTGTTATACCGCTCTGACCTCCACGTCTCTTCTGAGGGGCATTAAAAGCGTCTTGTTAAGCTTACTGCGAACTCCACATCTCTTCAGAGGGGCATTAAAACCGTCTTGTTATACAATTCTGACCTACACGTCTCTTCTGAGGGGCATTAAAAGCGTGTTGTTATACCACTATGACCTCCACGTCTCTTCTTTGGGGCATTAAAAGCGTGTTGTTATACCACGATGACCTCCACGTCTCTTCTGAGGGGCATTAAAATCGTGTTGTTATACCACTCTGACCTCAACGTCTCTTCTGAGGGGCATTAAAGCTTGTTGTTATACCACTCTGACCTCCACGTCTCTTCCAAGGTGCATTAAAACCATCTTGTTATACCACTATGACCTCCACGTCTCTTCTGAGGGGCATTAAAAGCATCTTGTTAAGCTTACTGCGAACTCCACGTCTCTTCTGAGGGGCATTAAAACCGTCTTGTTACAAATCTCTGACCTACACGTCTCTTCTGAGGGGCATTAAAAGCGTGTTGTTATACCACTATGACCTCCACGTCTCTTCTTTGGGGCATTAAAAGCGTGTTGTTATACCACGATGACCTCCACCTCTCTTCTGAGGTGCATTAAAATCGTGTTGTTATACCACTCTGACCTCCACGTCTTTTCTGAGGGGCATTAAAACAGTCTTGTTATACCACTCTGACCTGCACGTCTCTTCTGATGGGCATTAAAAGCGTGTTGTTATGCCATTTTGACCTCCACGTCTCTTCTGAGGGGCATTAAAACCGTGTTGTTATACCACTCTGACCTCCACGTCTCTTCTGAGGGGCAATAAAACAGTCTTGTTATACCACTCTGACCTCCACGTCTCTTCTGATGGGCATTAAAAGCGTGTTGTTATGCCATTTTGACCTCCACGTCTCTTCTGAGGGGCATTAAAAGCGTGTTGTTATACCACTCTGACCTCCACGTCTCTTCTGAGAGGCATTAATAGCGTGTTGTTATACCACTCTGACCTCCACGTCTCTTCTGAGGGGCATTAAAAGCGTCTTGTTATACCATTCTGACCTCCACGTCTCTTCTGAGTGGCATTAAAAGCGTGTTGTTATACGACTCTGACCTCCACGTCTCTTCTGAGGTCAATTAAAAGCGTATTGTTAAGCTACTGCAACCTCCACGTCTCTTCTGAGGGGCATTAAAAGCGTGTTGTTATATCACTCTGACCTCCACGTCTCTTCTTTGGGGCATTAAATGCGTGTTGTTATACCACGCTGACCTCCACGTCTCTTCTGAGGGGCATTAAAACCGTGTTGTTATACCACTCTGACCTCCATGTCTCTTCTGAGGGGCATTAAAACAGTATTGTTATACCACACTGACCTCCATGTCTCTTCTGATGGGCATTAAAAGCGTGTTGCTATGCCATTTCGACCTCCACGTCTCTTCTGAGGGGCATTAAAAGCTTGTTGTTATACCACTCTGACCTCCACGTCGCTTCTGAGCGGCATTAAAAGCATCTTATTAAGCTACTGCGACCTCCACGTCTCTTGTCAGGGGCATTAGAAGCGTGTTGTTATACCACTCTGACCTCCACGTCTCTTCTGAGTGGCATTAAAACCGTGTTGTTATACCACTCTGACCTCCACGTCTCTTCTGTGAGGCATTAAAAGCTTGTTGTTATACCACTCTGACCTCCACGTCTCTTCTGAGAGGCATTAAAAGCATCTTATTAAGCTACTGCGACCTCCAAGTCTCTTTTGAAGGGCATTAGAAGCGTGTTGTTATACCACTCTGACCTCCACGTCTCTTCTGAGAGGCATTAAAAGCGTGTTGTTATACCACTCTGACCTCCACGTCTCTTCTGAGGGGCATTAAAAGCGTCTTGTTATACCACTCTGACCTCCACGTCTCTTCTGAGGGGCATTAAAAGCGTGGTGTTATACCACTCTGACCTCCACGTCTCTTCTGAGGTCAATTAAAAGCGTATTGTTAAGCTACTACGACCTCCACGTCTCTTCTGAGGGGCATTAAAAGCATCTTGTTAAGCTACTGCGACCTCCACGTCTCTTCTGAGTGGCATTAAAAGCGTGTTTTTATACCACTCTGACCTCCATGTCTCTTCTGAGGGGCATTAAAAGCGTGTTGTTATACCACTCTGACCTCCATGTCTCTTCTGAGGGGCATTAAAAGAGTGTTGTTATACCACTCTGACCTCCACGTCTCATCTTTGGGGCATTAAAAGCGTGTTGTTATGCCACGCTGACCTCCACGTCTCTTCTGAGGGGCATTAAAACCGTGTTGTTATACCACTCTGACCTCCACGTCTCTTCTGAGCGGCATTAAAAGCATCTTATTAAGCTACTGCGACCTCCACGTCTCTTGTGAGGGGCATTAAAAGCATGTTGTTATACCACTCTGACCTCCACGTCTCTTCTGAGAGGCATTAAAAGAGTGTTGTTATACCACTCTGACCTCCACGTCTCTTCTGAGGGGCATTAAAAGCGTCTTGTTATACCACTCTGACCTCCACGTCTCTTCTGAGGGGCATTAAAAGCGTCGTGTTATACCACTCTGACCTCCACGTCTCTTCTGAGGTCAATTAAAAGTGTATTGTTAAGCTACTGCGACCTCCACGTCTCTTCTGAGGGGCATTAAAAGCATCTTGTTAAGCTACTGCGACCTCCACGTCTCTTCTGAGGGGCATTAAAAGCGTGTTGTTTTACCACTCTGACCTCCACGTGTCTTCTGAGGGGCATTAAAAGCGTGTTGTTATACCACTCTGACCTCCACGTCTCTTCTAAGGTACATTATAA
This sequence comes from Phyllobates terribilis, assembly GCF_046119375.1. Lineage (NCBI taxonomy): Eukaryota > Metazoa > Chordata > Amphibia > Anura > Dendrobatidae > Phyllobates > Phyllobates terribilis. The sequence goes on from NW_027362762.1 coordinate 506,967,700, forward strand.
TCGTCTTGTTATACCACTCTGACCTCCACGTCTCTTCTGAGGGGCATTAAAAGCGTCTTGTTAAGGTAACTGCGAACTCCACATCTCTTCTGAGGGGCATTAAAACCGTCTTGTTATACGACTCTGACCTACACGTCTCTTCTGAGGGGCATTAAAAGCGTGTTGTTATACCACTATGACCTCCACGTCTCTTCTTTGGGGCATTAAAAGCGTGTTGTTATACCACGATGACCTCCACGTCTCTTCTGAGGGGCATTAAAACCGTGTTGTTATACCACTCTGACCTCCACGTCTCTTCTGAGGGGCATTAAAAGCTAGTTGTTATACCACTCTGACCTCCACGTCTCTTCCAAGGCGCATTAAAACAGTCTTGTTATACCACTCTGACCTCCACGTCTCTTCTGAGGGGCATTAAAAGCGTCTTGTTAAGCTTACTGCGAACTCCACGTCTCTTCTGAGGGGCATTAAAACCGTCTTGTTATGCATCTCTGACCTACACGTCTCTTCTGAGGGGATTAAAAGCGTGTTGTTATACAACTATGACCTCCACGTCTCTTCTTTGGTGCATTAAAAGTGTGTTGTTATACCACGATGACCTCCACGTCTCTTCTGAGGGGCATTAAAACCGTGTTGTTATACCACTCTGACCTTCACGTCTCTTCTGAGGGGCATTAAAACAGTCTTGTTATACCACTCTGACCTCCACGTCTCTTCTGATGGGCATTAAAAGCGTGTTGTTATGCCATTTTGACCTCCACGTCTCTTCTGAGGGGCATTAAAAGCGTGTTGTTATACCACTCTGACCTCCACGTCTCTACTGAGCGGCATTAAAAGCATCTTATTAAGCTACTGCGACCTCCACGTCTCTTGTGAGGGGCATTAAAAGCGTGTTGTTATACCACTCTGACCTCCACGTCTCTTCTGAGAGGCATTAAAAGCGTGTTGTTATACCACTCTGACCTCCACGTCTCTTCTGAGAGGCATTAAAAGCGTGTTGTTATACCACTCTGACCTCCACGTCTCTTCTGAGAGGCATTAAAAGCTTGTTGTTATACCACTCTGACCTCCACGTCTCTTCTGAGCGGCATTAAAAGCATCTTATTAAGCTACTGCGACCTACACGTCTCTTGTGAGGGGCATTAAAAGCGTGTTGTTATACCACTCTGACCTCCACATCTCTTCTGAGAGGCATTAAAGGCGTGTTGTTATACCACTCTGACCTCCACGTCTCTTCTGAGAGACATTAAAAGCGTGTTGTTATACCACTCTGACCTCCACGTCTCTTCTGAGAGGCATTAAAAGCTTGTTGTTATACCACTCTGACCTCCACGTCTCTTCTGAGCGGCATTAAAAGCATCTTATTAAGCTACTGCGACCTCCAAGTCTCTTGTGAGGGGCATTAGAAGCGTGTTGTTATACCACTCTGACCTCCACGTCTCTTCTGAGAGGCATTAAAAGTGTGTTGTTATACCACTCTGACCTCTACGTCTCTTCTGAGGGGCATTAAAAGCGTCTTGTTATACCACTCTGACCTCCACGTCTCTTCTGAGCTGCATTAAAAGCGTGGTGTTATACCACTCTGACCTCCACGTCTCTTCTGAGGTCAATTAAAAGCGTATTGTTAAGCTACTACGACCTCCACGTCTCTTCTGAGGGGCATTAAAAGCATCTTGTTAAGCTACTGCGACCTCCACGTCTCTTCTGAGTGGCATTAAAAGCGTGTTGTTATACCACTCTGACCTCCACGTCTCTTCTGAGAGGCATTAAAACCGTGTTGTTATACCACTCTGACCTCCACGTCTCTTCTGTGAGGCATTAAAAGCTTGTTGTTATACCACTCTGACCTCCACATCTCTTCTGAGCGGCATTAAAAGCATCTTATTAAGCTACTGCGACCTCCAAGTCTCTTTTGAGGGGCATTAGAAGCGTGTTGTTATACCACTCTGACCTCCACGTCTCTTCTGAGAGGCATTAAAAGCGTGTTGTTATACCACTCTGACCTCCACGTCTCTTCTGAGGGGCATTAAAAGCATCTTGTTATACCACTCTGACCTCCACGTCTCTTCTGAGGGGCATTAAAAGCGTGGTGTTATACCACTCTGACCTCCACGTCTCTTCTGAGGTCAATTAAAAGCGTATTGTTAAGCTACTACGACCTCCACGTCTCTTCTGAGGGGCATTAAAAGCATCTTGTTAAGCTACTGCGACCTCCACGTCTCTTCTGAGTGGCATTAAAAGCGTGTTTTTATACCACTCTGACCTCCATGTCTCTTCTGAGGGGCATTAAAAGCGTGTTGTTATACCACTCTGACCTCCATGTCTCTTCTGAGGGGCATTAAAAGAGTGTTGTTATACCACTCTGACCTCCACGTCTCATCTTTGGGGCATTAAAAGCGTGTTGTTATACCACGCTGACCTCCACGTCTCTTCTGAGGGGCATTAAAACCGTGTTGTTATACCACTCTGACCTCCACGTCTCTTCTGAGCGGCATTAAAAGCATCTTATTAAGCTACTGCGACCTCCACGTCTCTTGTGAGGGGCATTAAAAGCATGTTGTTATACCACTCTGACCTCCACGTCTCTTCTGAGAGGCATTAAAAGAGTGTTGTTATACCACTCTGACCTCCACGTCTCTTCTGAGGGGCATTAAAAGCGTCTTGTTATACCACTCTGACCTCCACGTCTCTTCTGAGGGGCATTAAAAGCGTCGTGTTATACCACTCTGACCTCCACGTCTCTTCTGAGGTCCATTAAAAGTGTATTGTTAAGCTACTGCGACCTCCACGTCTCTTCTGAGGGGCATTAAAAGCATCTTGTTAAGCTATTGCGACCTCCACGTCTCTTCTGAGGGGCATTAAAAGCGTGTTGTTTTACCACTCTGACCTCCACGTGTCTTCTGAGGGGCATTAAAAGCGTGTTGTTATACCACTCTGACCTCCACGTCTCTTCCAAGGTGCATTAAAATCGTCTTGTTATACCACTCTGACCTCCACGTCTCTTCTGAGGGGTATTAAAAGCGTCTTGTTAAGCTTACTGCGAACTCCACATCTCTTCTGAGGGGCATTAAAACCGTCTTGTTATACAACTCTGACCTACACGTCTCTTCTGAGGGGCATTAAAAGCGTGTTGTTATACCACTATGACCTCCACGTCTCTTCTTTGGGGCATTAAAAGCGTGTTGTTATACCACGATGACCTCCACGTCTCTTCTGAGGGGCATTAAAACCGTGTTGTTATACCACTCTGACCTCCACGTCTCTTCTGAGGGGCATTAAAAGCTAGTTGTTATACGACTCTGACCTCCACGTCTCTTCCAAGGCGCATTAAAACAGTCTTGTTATACCACTCTGACCTCCACGTCTCTTCTGAGGGGCATTAAAAGCGTCTTGTTAAGCTTACTGCGAACTCCACGTCTCTTCTGAGGGGCATTAAAACCGTCTTGTTATACATCTCTGACCTACACGTCTCTTCTGAGGGGATTAAAAGTGTGTTGTTATACCACTATGACCTCCATGTCTCTTCTTTGGTGCATTAAAAGTGTGTTGTTATACCACGATGACCTCCACGTCTCTTCTGAGGGGCATTAAAACCGTGTTGTTATACCACTCTGACCTTCACGTCTCTTCTGAGGGGCATTAAAACAGTCTTGTTATACCACTCTAACCTCCACGTCTCTTCTGATGGGCATTAAAAGCGTGTTGTTATGCCATTTTGACCTCCACGTCTCTTCTGAGGGGCATTAAAAGCGTGTTGTTATACCACTCTGACCTCCACGTCTCTTCTGAGCGGCATTAAAAGCATCTTATTAAGCTACTGCGACCTCCACATCTCTTGTGAGGGGCATTAAAAGCGTGTTGTTATACCACTCTGACCTCCACGTCTCTTCTGAGAGGCATCAAAAGCGTGTTGTTATACCACTCTGACCTCCACGTCTCTTCTGAGAGACATTAAAAGCGTGTTGTTATACCACTCTGACCCCCATGTCTCTTCTGAGAGGCATTAAAAGCTTGTTGTTATACCACTCTGACCTCCACGTCTCTTCTGAGCGGCATTAAAAGCATCTTATTAAGCTACTGCGACCTCCAAGTCTCTTGTGAGGGGCATTAGAAGCGTGTTGTTATACCACTCTGAACTCCACGTCTCTTCTGAGAGGCATTAAAAGCGTGTTGTTATACCACTCTGACCTCCACGTCTCATCTGAGGGGCATTAAAAGCGTCTTGTTATACCACTCTGACCTCCACGTCTCTTCTGAGGGGCATTAAAAGCGTGGTGTTATACCACTCTGACCTCCACGTCTCTTCTGAGGTCAATTAAAAGCGTATTGTTAAGCTACTACGACCTCCACGTCTCTTCTGAGGGGCATTAAAAGCATCTTGTTAAGCTACTGCGACCTCCACGTCTCTTCTGAGTGGCATTAAAAGCGTGTTGTTATACCACTCTGACCTCCACGTCTCTTCTGAGAGGCATTAAAACCGTGTTGTTATACCACTCTGACCTCCACGTCTCTTCTGTGAGGCATTAAAAGCTTGTTGTTATACCACTCTGACCTCCACATCTCTTCTGAGCGGCATTAAAAGCATCTTATTAAGCTACTGCGACCTCCAAGTCTCTTTTGAGGGGCATTAGAAGCGTGTTGTTATACCACTCTGACCTCCACGTCTCTTCTGAGAGGCATTAAAAGCGTGTTGTTATACCACTCTGACCTCCACGTCTCTTCTGAGGGGCATTAAAAGCGTCTTGTTATACCACTCTGACATCCACGTCTCTTCTGAGGGGCATTAAAAGCGTGTTGTTATACCACTCTGACCTCCACGTCTCTTCTGAGGTCAATTAAAAGCGTATTGTTAAGCTACTACGACCTCCACGTCTCTTCTGAGGGGCATTAAAAGCATCTTGTTAAGCTACTGCGACCTCCACGTCTCTTCTGAGTGGCATTAAAAGCGCGTTTTTATACCACTCTGACCTCCATGTCTCTTCTGAGGGGCATTAAAAGCGTGTTGTTATACCACTCTGACCTCCATGTCTCTTCTGAGGGGCATTAAAAGAGTGTTGTTATACCACTCTGACCTCCACGTCTCATCTTTGGGGCATTAAAAGCGTGTTGTTATACCACGCTGACCTCCACGTCTCTTCTGAGGGGCATTAAAACCGTGTTGTTATACCACTCTGACCTCCACGTCTCTTCTGAGCGGCATTAAAAGCATCTTATTAAGCTACTGCGACCTCCACGTCTCTTGTGAGGGGCATTAAAAGCATGTTGTTATACCACTCTGACCTCCACGTCTCTTCTGAGAGGCATTAAAAGAGTGTTGTTATACCACTCTGACCTCCACGTCTCTTCTGAGGGGCATTAAAAGCGTCTTGTTATACCACTCTGACCTCCACGTCTCTTCTGAGGGGCATTAAAAGCGTCGTGTTATACCACTCTGACCTCCACGTCTCTTCTGAGGTCCATTAAAAGTGTATTGTTAAGCTACTGCGACCTCCACGTCTCTTCTGAGGGGCATTAAAAGCATCTTGTTAAGCTATTGCGACCTCCACGTCTCTTCTGAGGGGCATTAAAAGCGTGTTGTTTTACCACTCTGACCTCCACGTGTCTTCTGAGGGGCATTAAAAGCGTGTTGTTATACCACTCTGACCTCCACGTCTCTTCCAAGGTGCATTAAAATCGTCTTGTTATACCACTCTGACCTCCACGTCTCTTCTGAGGGGTATTAAAAGCGTCTTGTTAAGCTTACTGCGAACTCCACATCTCTTCTGAGGGGCATTAAAACCGTCTTGTTATACAACTCTGACCTACACGTCTCTTCTGAGGGGCATTAAAAGCGTGTTGTTATACCACTATGACCTCCACGTCTCTTCTTTGGGGCATTAAAAGCGTGTTGTTATACCACGATGACCTCCACGTCTCTTCTGAGGGGCATTAAAACCGTGTTGTTATACCACTCTGACCTCCACGTCTCTTCTGAGGGGCATTAAAAGCTAGTTGTTATACGACTCTGACCTCCACGTCTCTTCCAAGGCGCATTAAAACAGTCTTGTTATACCACTCTGACCTCCACGTCTCTTCTGAGGGGCATTAAAAGCGTCTTGTTAAGCTTACTGCGAACTCCACGTCTCTTCTGAGGGGCATTAAAACCGTCTTGTTATACATCTCTGACCTACACGTCTCTTCTGAGGGGATTAAAAGTGTGTTGTTATACCACTATGACCTCCATGTCTCTTCTTTGGTGCATTAAAAGTGTGTTGTTATACCACGATGACCTCCACGTCTCTTCTGAGGGGCATTAAAACCGTGTTGTTATACCACTCTGACCTTCACGTCTCTTCTGAGGGGCATTAAAACAGTCTTGTTATACCACTCTAACCTCCACGTCTCTTCTGATGGGCATTAAAAGCGTGTTGTTATGCCATTTTGACCTCCACGTCTCTTCTGAGGGGCATTAAAAGCGTGTTGTTATACCACTCTGACCTCCACGTCTCTTCTGAGCGGCATTAAAAGCATCTTATTAAGCTACTGCGACCTCCACATCTCTTGTGAGGGGCATTAAAAGCGTGTTGTTATACCACTCTGACCTCCACGTCTCTTCTGAGAGGCATCAAAAGCGTGTTGTTATACCACTCTGACCTCCACGTCTCTTCTGAGAGACATTAAAAGCGTGTTGTTATACCACTCTGACCCCCATGTCTCTTCTGAGAGGCATTAAAAGCTTGTTGTTATACCACTCTGACCTCCACGTCTCTTCTGAGCGGCATTAAAAGCATCTTATTAAGCTACTGCGACCTCCAAGTCTCTTGTGAGGGGCATTAGAAGCGTGTTGTTATACCACTCTGACCTCCACGTCTCTTCTGAGAGGCATTAAAAGCGTGTTGTTATACCACTCTGACCTCCACGTCTCATCTGAGGGGCATTAAAAGCGTCTTGTTATACCACTCTGACCTCCACGTCTCTTCTGAGGGGCATTAAAAGCGTGGTGTTATACCACTCTGACCTCCACGTCTCTTCTGAGGTCAATTAAAAGCGTATTGTTAAGCTACTACGACCTCCACGTCTCTTCTGAGGGGCATTAAAAGCATCTTGTTAAGCTACTGCGACCTCCACGTCTCTTCTGAGTGGCATTAAAAGCGTGTTGTTATACCACTCTGACCTCCACGTCTCTTCTGAGAGGCATTAAAACCGTGTTGTTATACCACTCTGACCTCCACGTCTCTTCTGTGAGGCATTAAAAGCTTGTTGTTATACCACTCTGACCTCCACATCTCTTCTGAGCGGCATTAAAAGCATCTTATTAAGCTACTGCGACCTCCAAGTCTCTTTTGAGGGGCATTAGAAGCGTGTTGTTATACCACTCTGACCTCCACGTCTCTTCTGAGAGGCATTAAAAGCGTGTTGTTATACCACTCTGACCTCCACGTCTCTTCTGAGGGGCATTAAAAGCGTCTTGTTATACCACTCTGACATCCACGTCTCTTCTGAGGGGCATTAAAAGCGTGTTGTTATACCACTCTGACCTCCACGTCTCTTCTGAGGTCAATTAAAAGCGTATTGTTAAGCTACTACGACCTCCACGTCTCTTCTGAGGGGCATTAAAAGCATCTTGTTAAGCTACTGCGACCTCCACGTCTCTTCTGAGTGGCATTAAAAGCGCGTTTTTATACCACTCTGACCTCCATGTCTCTTCTGAGGGGCATTAAAAGCGTGTTGTTATACCACTCTGACCTCCATGTCTCTTCTGAGGGGCATTAAAAGAGTGTTGTTATACCACTCTGACCTCCACGTCTCATCTTTGGGGCATTAAAAGCGTGTTGTTATACCACGCTGACCTCCACGTCTCTTCTGAGCGGCATTAAAAGCATCTTATTAAGCTACTGCTACCTCCACGTCTCTTGTGAGGGGCATTAAAAGCATGTTGTTATACCACTCTGACCTCCACATCTCTTCTGAGAGGCATTAAAAGAGTGTTGTTATACCACTCTGACCTCCACGTCTCTTCTGAGGGGCATTAAAAGCGTCGTGTTATACCACTCTGACCTCCACGTCTCTTCTGAGGTCAATTAAAAGTGTATTGTTAAGCTATTGCGACCTCCACGTCTCTTCTGAGGGGCATTAAAAGCATCTTGTTAAGCTATTGCGACCTCCACGTCTCTTCTGAGGGGCATTAAAAGCGTGTTGTTTTACCACTCTGACCTCCACGTGTCTTCTGAGGGGCATTAAAAGCGTGTTGTTATACCACTCTGACCTCCACGTCTCTTCCAAGGTGCATTAAAATCGTCTTGTTATACCACTCTGACCTCCACGTCTCTTCTGAGGGGCATTAAAAACGTCTTGTTAAGCTTACTGCGAACTCCACATCTCTTCTGAGGGGCATTAAAACCGTCTTGCTATACAACTCTGACCTACATGTCTCTTCTGAGGGGCATTAAAAGCGTGTTGTTATACCACTATGACCTCCACGTCTCTTCTTTGGGGCATTAAAAGCGTGTTGTTATACCACGATGACCTCCACGTCTCTTCTGAGGGGCATTAAAACCGTGTTGTTATATCACTCTGACCTCCACGTCTCTTCTGAGGGGCATTAAAAGCTAGTTGTTATACCACTCTGACCTCCACGTCTCTTCCAAGGCGCATTAAAACAGTCTTGTTATACCACTCTGACCTCCACGTCTCTTCTGAGGGGCATTAAAAGCGTCTTGTTAAGCTTACTGCGAACTCCACGTCTCTTCTGAGGGGCATTAAAACCGTCTTGTTATACATCTCTGACCTACACGTCTCTTCTGAGGGGATTAAAAGCGTGTTGTTATACCACTATGACCTCCATGTCTCTTCTTTGGTGCATTAAAAGTGTGTTGTTATACCACGATGACCTCCACGTCTCTTCTGAGGGGCATTAAAACCGTGTTGTTATACCACTCTGACCTTCACGTCTCTTCTGAGGGGCATTAAAACAGTCTTGTTATACCACTCTGACCTCCACGTCTCTTCTGATGGGCATTAAAAGCGTGTTGTTATGCCATTTTGACCTCCACGTCTCTTCTGAGGGGCATTAAAAGCGGGTTGTTATACCACTCTGACCTCCACGTCTCTTCTGAGCGGCATTAAAAGCATCTTATTAAGCTACTGCGACCTCCACGTCTCTTGTGAGGGGCATTAAAAGCGTGTTGTTATACCACTCTAACCTCCACGTCTCTTCTAAGGGGCATTAAAAGCGTCATTTTATACCACTCTGACCTCCACGTCTCTTCTGAGTGGCATTAAAAGCGTGTTGTTATACCACTCTGACCTCCACGTCTCTTCTGAAGTCAATTAAAAGCGCATTGTTAAGCTACTGCGACCTCCACGTCTCTTCTGAGGGGCATTAAAAGCGTGTTGTTATACCACTCTGACCTCCACGTCTCATCTTTGGGGCATTAAAAGCGTGTTGTTATACCACGCTGACCTCCACGTCTCTTCTGAGGGGCATTAAAACCGTGTTGTTATACCACTCTGACCTCCACGTCTCTTCTGAGCGGCATTAAAAGCATATTATTAAGCTACTGCGACCTCGACGTCTCTTGTGAGGGGCATTAAAAGCATGTTGTTATACCACTCTGACCTCCACGTCTCTTCTGAGAGGCATTAAAAGAGTGTTGTTATACCACTCTGACCTCCACGTCTCTTCTGAGGGGCATTAAAAGCGTCTTGTTATACCACTCTGACCTCCACGTCTCTTCTGAGGGGCATTAAAAGCGTCGTGTTATACCACTCTGACCTCCACGTCTCTTCTGAGGTCAATTAAAAGTGTATTGTTAAGCTACTGCGACCTCCACGTCTCTTCTGAGGGGCATTAAAAACATCTTGTTAAGCTATTGCGACCTCCACGTCTCTTCTGAGGGGCATTAAAAGCGTGTTGTTTTACCACTCTGACCTCCACGTGTCTTCTGAGGGGCATTAAAAGCGTGTTGTTATACCACTCTGACCTCCACGTCTCTTCCAAGGTGCATTAAAATCGTCTTGTTATACCACTCTGACCTCCACGTCTCTTCTGAGGGGCATTAAAAGCGTCTTGTTAAGCTTACTGCGAACTCCACATCTCTTCTGAGGGGCATTAAAACCATCTTGTTATACAACTCTGACCTACACGTCTCTTCTGAGGGGCATTAAAAGCGTGTTGTTATACCACTATGACCTCCACGTATCTTCTTTGGGGCATTAAAAGCGTGTTGTTATACCACGATGACCTCCACGTCTCTTCTGAGGGGCATTAAAACCGTGTTGTTATACCACTCTGACCTCCACGTCTCTTCTGAGGGGCATTAAAAGCTAGTTGTTATACCACTCTGACCTCCACGTCTCTTCTGAGGGGCATTAAAAGCGTCTTGTTAAGCTTACTGCGAACTCCACGTCTCTTCTGAGGGGCATTAAAACCGTCTTGTTATACATCTCTGACCTACACGTCTCTTCTGAGGGGATTAAAAGCGTGTTGTTATACCACTCTGACCTCCACGTCTCTTCTGAGCGGCATTAAAAGCATCTTATTAAGCTACTGCGACCTCCACGTCTCTTGTGAGGGGCATTAAAAGCGTGTTGTTATACCACTCTGACCTCCACGTCTCTTCTGAGAGGCATTAAAAGCGTGTTGTTATACCACTCTGACCTCCACGTCTCTTCTAAGGGGCATTAAAAGCGTCTTTTTATACCACTCTGACCTCCACGTCTCTTCTGAGTGGCATTAAAAGCGTGTTGTTATACCACTCTGACCTCCACGTCCCTTCTGAAGTCAATTAAAAGCGCATTGTTAAGCTACTGCGACCTCCACGTCTCTTCTGAGGGGCATTAAAAGCGTGTTGTTATATCACTCTGACCTCCACGTCTCTTCTTTGGGGCATTAAATGAGTGTTGTTATACCACGCTGACCTCCACGTCTCTTCTGCGGGGCATTAAAACCGTGTTGTTATACCACTCTGCCCTCCATGTCTCTTCTGAGGGGCTTTGAAACAGTCTTGTTATACCACTCTGACCTCCACGTCTCTTCTGAGGGGCATTAAAAGCGTGTTGCTATGCCATTTTGACCTCCACGTCTCTTCTGAGGGGCATTAAAAGCTTGTTGTTATACACTCTGACCTCCACGTCTCTTCTGAGAGGCATTAAAAGCGTGTCGTTATACCACTCTGACCTCCACGTCTCTTCTGAGAGGCATTAAAAGCTTGTTGTTATACCACTCTGACCTCCACGTCTCTTCTGAGAGGCATTAAAAGCGTTTTGTTATACCACTCTGACCTCCACATCTCTTCTGAGCGGCATTAAAAGCATCTTATTAAGCTACTGCGACCTCCACGTCTCTTGTGAGGGGCATTAAAAGCGTGTTGTTATAACACTCTGACCTCCACGTCTCTTCTGAGAGGAATTAAAAGCGTGTTGTTATACCACTCTGACCTCCACGTCTCTTCTGAGGGGCATTAAAAGCGTCTTGCTATACCACTCTGACCTCCACGTCTCTTCTGAGGGGCATTAAAAGCGTGGTGTTATACCACTCTGACCTCCACGTCTCTTCTGAGGTCAATTAAAAGCGTATTGTTAAGCTACTACGACCTCCACGTCTCTTCTGAGGGGCATTAAAAGCATCTTGTTAAGCTACTGCGACCTCCACGTCTCTCTGAGGGGCATTAAAACCGTGTTGTTATACCACTCTGACCTCCACGTCTCTTCTGAGGGGCATTAAAAGCGTGTTGTTATACCACTCTGATCTCCACGTCTCTTCTGAGGGGCATTAAAAGAGTGTTGTTATAAAACTCTGACCTCCACGTCTCATCTTTGGGGCATTAAAAGCGTGTTGTTATACCACTCTGACCTCTACGTCTCTTCTGAGCGGCATTAAAAGCATCTTATTAAGCTACTGCGACCTCCACGTCTCTTGTGAGGGGCATTAAAAGCGTGTTGTTATACCACTCTGACCTCCACGTCTCTTCTGAGGGGCTTTAAAAGCGTCTTGTTATACCACTCTGACCTCCACGTCTTTTCTGAGTGCCATTAAAAGCGTGTTGTTAAACCATTCTGACCTCCACGTCTCTTCTGAGGACAATTAAAAGCGTATTGTTAAGCTACTGCGACCTCCATGTCTCTTCTGAGAGGCATTAAAATCGTGTTGTTATACCACTCTGACCTCCACGTCTCTTCTTTGGGGCATTAAAAGCGTGTTGTCATACCACGCTGACCTCCACGTCTCTTCTGAGAGGCAATAAAACCGTGTTGTTATACCACTCTGACCTCCACGTCTCTTCTGAGGGACATTAAAAGCGTGTTGTTATACCACTCTGACCTCCACGTCTCTTCTGAGGGGCATTAAACCGTCTTGTTATACCACTCTGACCTCCACGTCTTTTCTGAGTGCCATTAAAAGCGTGTTGTTAAACCACTCTGACCTCCACGTCTCTTCTGAGGACAATTAAAAGCGTATTGTTAAGCTACTGCGACCTCCATGTCTCTTCTGAGAGGCATTAAAATCGTGTTGTTATACCACTCTGACCTCCACGTCTCTTCTTTGGGGCATTAAAAGCGTGTTGTCATACCACGCTGACCTCCACGTCTCTTCTGAGAGGCAATAAAACCGTGTTGTTATACCACTCTGACCTCCACGTCTCTTCTGAGGGACATTAAAACAGTCTTGTTATACCACTCTGACCTCCACGTCTCTTCTGATGGTCATTAAAAGCGTGTTGCTATGCCATTTTGACCTCCATGTCTCTTCTGAGGGGCATTAAAAGCGTGTTGTTATACCATTCTGACCTCTACGTCTCTTCTGGGCGGAAATAAAAGCATCTTATTAAGCTACTGTGACCTCCACGTCTCTTGTGAGGGGCATTAAAAGCGTGTTGTTATACCACTCTGACCTCCACGTCTCTTCTGAGAGGCATAAAATGCGTGTTGTTATTCCACTCTGACCTCCACGTCTCTTCTGAGGGGCATTAAATGCGTGTTGTTATACCATCCCGGACCTCCACATCTCTTCTGAGGTCAATTAAAAGCGTATTGTTAAGCTACTGTGACCTCCACGTCTCTTCTGAGGGGCATTAAAAGCGTCTTGTTAAGCTACTGCGACATCCACGTCTCTTCTGAGGGGCATTAAAAGCGTGTTGTTATACCACTCTGACCTCCACGTCTCTTCTGAGGGGCATTAAAAACGTCTTGTTATACCACTCTGACCTCCTTTTCTCTTCTGAGGGGCATTAAAAGTGTCTTATTAAGCTACTGCGACCTCCACGTCTCTTCTGAGGGGCATTAAAACTGTCTTGTTATACCACACTGACCTCCACGTCTCTGCTGAGGGGCATTAAAAGCATCTTGTTAAGCTACTGTGACCTCCACTTCTCATCTGAGGGGCATTAAAACTGTCATGTTATACCACTCTGACCTCCACGTCTCTTCTGAGGGGCATTAAAAGCGTCTTGTTAAGCTACTGCGACCTCCACGTCTCTTCTGAGGGGCATTAAAACCATTTTGTTATACCACTCTGACCTCCACGTCTCTACTGAGGGGCATTAAAAGCATATTGTTAAGCTACTGTGACCTCCACATCTCTTCTGAGAGGCATTAAAACCATCATGTTATACCACTCTGACCTCCACGTCTTTTCTGAGGGGCATTAAAAGTGTGTTGTTATACGACTCTGACCTACACGTCTCTTCTGAGGGGCATTAAAAGTGTGTTGTTATACCACTCTGACCTCCACCTCTCTTCTGAGGGGCATTAAAACGGTCTTGTTAAGCTAGTGGGACCTCCACGACTCTTAGAACGGGCATTGCATTTCCTCATAATTTTTGGCAGCTTTTGCTTGGAAGGCATAAGCAAATACTTGGGGAGAATCACTCCCCAATCATGGGAATAATGTTTTTAAGATGCTGTACTGTATGGCTCTTGTAAGGGGCATCAAAAGCATCTTGCTGAGCTACTGGGACCTCCACGTCTCTTCTGAGGGGCATTAAAGTGTGTTGTTATACCACTCTGACCTCCATGTCTTTTCTGAGTGACATTAAAAGCGTGTTGTTATACCACTCTGACCTCCACGTCTCTTCAAAGGGGCATTAAAACCATCTTGTTATACCACTCTGACCTCCAAGTCTCTTCTGAGGGGCATTAAAAGTTTCTTGTTAAGCTACTGCGACCTCCATGTCTCCTCTGAGGTGCATTAAAACCGTCTTGCTTTATGACTCTGACCAACACTTCTCTTCTGAGGGGCATTAAAAGCGTGTCATTATACCACTCTGACCTCCACGTCTGTTCTGATGGGCATTAAAAGCGTGTTGTTATACAACTCTAACCTCCACGTCTCTTCTGAGGGGCATTAAAAGTGTGATGTTATAGCACTCTGACCTCCACATCACTTCTGAGGGGCATTAAAAGAGTCTTGTTAAGCTACTGCGACCTCCACGTCTCTTTTGAAGGGCATTAAAACCGTCTTGTTATACCACTCTGACCTTCACGTCTCTTCTGAGGGGCATTAAAAGTATGTTGTTATACCACTCTGACCTACACGTCTCTTCTGATCGGCATTAAAAGCATGTTGTTATACCACTCTGACCCCCCCGTCTCTTCCAAGGGCCATTAAATCCGTCTTGTTATACCACTCTGACCTCCACGTCTCTTCTGAGGGGTATTAAAAGCATCTTGTTAAGCTACTGCGACCTCCACGTCTCTTCTGAGGGACATTAAAACCGTCTTGTTATACCACACTGATCTCCCCTTCTCTTCTTAGGGGTATTAAAAGCGTCTTGTTAAGCTACTGTGCCCTCCACATCTCTTCTGAGGGGCTTTAAAGCCATCTTGTTATACCACTCTGACCTCCACGTCTCTTCTGAGGGGCATTAAGACGGTCTTGTTAAGCTACTGGGACCTCCACGACTCTTCGAACGGGCATTGCATTGCCTCATAATTTTTGGTAGCTATTACTTGGAAGGTAAAAGCAAATACTATGGGAGACCCACGCCCCAATCATGGGAATAATGTTTGTCATATGCTGTACTGCATGGCTCTTGTATGGGGCATTGCATGTTCCTCCGTCCTAATTTTTGGCAGCTTTTTGCTTGGAAGGCATAAGCAAAGACTATGAGAGACCCACTCCCCAATAATGGGAATAATGTTTTTAAGATGCTGTACTGTATGGCTTTTGTAAGGAGCATTAAAAGCGTCTTGTTAAGCTACTAGGACCTCCACATCTTTTCTGAAGGGCATTAAAAGCGTGTTGTTATACCACTCTGACCTCCACGTCTCTTCTGAGGGGCATTAAAACCGTCCTGTTATACCACTCTGACCTCCACGTCTCTTCTGAGGGGCATTAAAAGCGTGTTGTTACACTACACTGACCTCCACGTCTCTTCTGAGGGGCATTAAAAGCGTGTTGTTAAACCACTCTGACCTCCACGTCTCTTCTGAGGGGCATTAAAAAAGTCTTGTTAAGCTACTGGGACCACCACGACTCTTCGAACGGGCATTGCATTTCCTCATAATTTTTGGCAGCTTTTGCTTGGAAGGCATAAGGAAATACTATGGGAGAACCACTCCCCAATAATGGGAATAAAGTTTGTAATATGCTGTTCTGCATGGCAATTGTAAGGGTATTGCAAGTTCCTACGTCCTAATTTTTGGCAGCTTTTGCTTGGAAGGCATAAGCATAGACTATGGTAGCCCACTTCCCAATAATGGGAATAATGTTTGTAATATGCTGTACTGCATGGCTCTTGTAAGGGGCATTGCAAGTTCCTCCGTCCTAATTTTTGACAGCTTTTGCTTGGAAGGCATAAGGAAAGACTATGGGAGACACACTCCCCAATAATAGGAATAATGTTTTTAAGATTCTGTACTGTATGGCTCTTGTAAGGGGCGCTAAAAGAGTCTTGTTAAGCTACTGGGACCTCCATGTCTCTTCTGAGGGGCATTAAAAGCATCTTGTTAAGCTACTGTGACCTCCACATCTCTTCTGAGGGGCATTAAAACTGTCATGTTATACCGCTCTGACCTCCACGTCTCTTCTGAGGGGCATTAAAACGGTCTTGTTAAGCTACTAGGATTTCCACGACTCTTGGAATGGACATTGCATTTCCTCATAATTTTTGGCAGCTTTTGCTTGGAAGGGATAAGCAAAGACTATGGGAGACACTCTCCCAATAATGGGAATAATGTTTTAAGATGCTGTACTGTATGGCTCTTGTAAGGGGCATTAAAAGTGTCTTGTTAAGCTACTGGGACCTCCACGTCTCTTCTGAGGGGCATTAAAAGCATGTTGTTATACCACTCTGACCTCCACGTCTCTTCTGAGGGGCATTAAAAGCGTATTGTTATACCACTCCGACCTCCACGTCTCTTCTGAGGGGTATTAAAAGCGTGTTGTTATACCACTCTGACCTCCACGTCTCTTCTGAGGGGCATTAAAAGTGTGTTGTTATACCACTCTGACCTCCACGTCTCTTCCAAAGGGCATTAAAACTGTCTTGTTAAACCAATCTGACCTCCACATCTCTTCTGAGGGGCATTAATAGCGTCTTGTTAAGCTTCTGCGACCTCCAGGTCTCTTCTGAGGGGCATTAAAACCGTCTTGTTATACCACTCTGACCTACACTTCTTTTCTGAGGGACAATAAAAGTGTGTTGTTATACCACTCTGACCTCCACTTCTCTTCTGATGGGCATTAAAAGCGTGTAGTTATACCACTCTGACCTCCACGTCTCTTCTGAGGGGCATTAAAAGCATGTTGTTATACCACTATGACCTCCATGTCTCTTCTGAGGGGCATTAAAAGCATCTTATTAAGCTACTGCGACCTCCACGTCTCTTCTGAGCGGCATTAAAACCGTCTTGTTATACCAGTCTGACCTCCACGTCTCTTCTGAGGGGCATTAAAAGCGTGTTGTTATACCACTCTGACCTACACGTCTCTTCTGAGGTGCATTAAAAGCGTGTTGTCATACCACTCTGACCTCCACGTCTCTTCTGAGGGGCATTAAAAGCGTGTTGTTATACCTCTCTGACCTCCACGTCTCTTCTGAGGGGCATTAGAAGCGTCCTGTTAAGCTACTGTGACCTCCACATCTCTTCTGAGGGGCTTTAAAACCATCTTGTTATACCACTCTGACCTCAACGTCTCTTCTGAGGGGCATTAAAAGTGAGTTGCTATACCACTCTGACCTCCACGTCTCTTCTGAGGGGCATTAAAAGCGTGTTGTTATACCACTCTGACCTCCACGTCTCTTCTGAGGGGCATTAAAATGGTCTTGTTAAACTACTGGGACCTCCACGACTCTTCGAACGGGCATTGCATTTCCTCATAATTTTTGGCAGCTTTTGCTTGGAAGGCAAAAGCAAATACTATGGGAGACCCACTCCCTTATCATGGGAATAATGTTTGCAATATGCTGTACTGCGTGGCTCTTGTATGGGTCATGGCTAGTTCCTCCGTCCTAATTTTTGGCAGCTTTTGCTTGGAAGGCATAAGCAAAGACGATGGGAGACACACTCCCCAATAATGGGAATAATGTTTTTAAGATGGTGCACTGTATGGCTCTTCTTAGGGGCATTAAAAGCTTCTTGTTAAGCTACTGGGACCTCCATGTCTCTTCTGAAGGGCATTAAATGCGTATTGTTATACCACTCTGACCTCCAAATCTCTTCCAAGGGGCATTAAAACTGTCTTGTTATACTACTCTGACCTCCACGTCTCTTCTGAGGGGTATTAAAAGCGTCTTGTTAAGCTACTGCGAACTCCACGTCTCCTCTAAGGGGCATTAAAACCATCTTGTTATACCACTCTGACCTCCACGTCTCTTCTGAGGGGCATTATAACCGTCTTGTTATACCACTCTGACCTCCACGTATCTTCTGAGGGGCATTGAAATCTTCTTGTTATACCACTCTGACCTCCATGTCTCTTCTGAGGGGCATTAAAAGCGTGTTGTTATACCACTCTGACCTCCACGTCTCTTCTGAGGGGCATTAAAACGGTCTTGTTAAGCTACTGGGACATCCACGACTCTTCGAACGGGCATTGCATGTCCTCATAATTTTTGGCAGCTTTTTCTTGGAAGGCTTAAGCAAATACTATGGGAGACCCACTCCCAAATCAAGAGAATAATGTTTGTAATATGCTGCACTGCATGGCTCTTGTATGGGGCATTGCAAGATCCTCCATCCTAATTTTTGGCAGCTTTTGCTTGGAAGGCATAAGCAAAGACTATGGGAGACACACTCCCCAATAATGGGAATAATGTTTTTAAGATGCTGTACTGTATGGCTCTTGTAATTGGCATTAAAAGAGTCTTGTTAAGCTACTCCGACCTCCACCACTTATCCGAGGGGCATTTAAAGCGTCTTGTTAACCTACTGTGTCCTCCACGTCTATTCTGAGGGGCATTAAAACCATCTTGTTATACCAGTCTTACCTCCACGTCTCTTCTGGGTGGAATTAAAATGGTCTTGTTAAGCTACTGGGACCTCCACGACTCTTTGAATGGGCATTGCATTTCCTCATAATTTTTGGCAGCTTTTGCTTGAAAGGCATAAGCATAGACTATGGGAGCCACCTTCCCAGTAATGGGAATAATGTTTGTAATATGCTGTACTGCATGGCTCTTGTAAGGGTATTGCAAGTTCCTACGTCCTAATTTTTGGCAGCTTTTGATTGGAAGGCATTAGCATAGACTATGGGAGCCCACTTCCCAATGATGGGAATAATGATTGTAATATGCTATGCTGCATGGCTCTTGTAAGGGTATTGCAAGTTCCTAAATCCTAATTTTTGACACCTTTTGCTTGGAAGGCATAATCAAAGACTAAAGGAAACCCACTCCTCAATAATGGGAATAATATTTGTAATATGCTGTACTGCATGGCTCTTGAAAGGGGCATTGCAAGTTACTCCGTCCTAATTTTTGGCAGCTTTTGCTTGGAAGGCACAAGCAAAGACTATGGGAGACCCACACCACAATAATGGGAATAATGTTTGTAATATGCTGTACTGCATGGCTCTTGTAAGGGGCATTGCAAGTTTCTCCGTCCTAATTTTTGGCAGCTTTTGCTTGGAAGGCATAAGCAAAGACTATGGGAGACACACTCCCCAATAATGGGAATAATGTTTTTAAGATTCTGAATTGTATGGCTCTTGTAAGGGGCGTTAAAAGAGTCTTGTTAAGCTACTGGGACCTCCACGTCTCTCCTGAGGGGCATTAATAGCATGTTGTTATACCACTCTGACCTCCACGTCTCTTCCAAGGGGCATTAAAACCGTCTTGTTATACCACTCTGACCTCCACGTCTCTTCTGAGGGGCATTAAAACAGTCTTGTTATACCTCTCTGACCTCCACGTCTCTTCTGATGGGCATTAAAAGATTGTTGTTATGCCACTCTGACCTCCGCGTCTCTTCTGAGGGGCATTAAAAGCGTGTTGTTATACCATTCTGACCTCCACGTCTCTTCTGAGAGGCATTAAAAGCGTGTTGTTATACCACTCTGACCTCCATGTCTCTTCTGAGCGGCATTAAAAGCATCTTATTAAGCTACTGCGACCTCCACGTCTCTTCTGAGGGGCATTAAAAGCGTGTTTTTATACCACTCTGACCTCCACGTCTCTTCTGAGGGGCATTAAAAGCATGTTGTTATACCACTCTGACCTCTACGTCTCATCTGAGGGGCATTAAAAGCGTCTTATTATACCACACTGACCTCCACGTCTCTTCTGAGGGGCATTAAAAGCGTGTTGTTATACCACTCAGACCTCCTCGTCTCTTCTGAGGGGTATTAAAAGCATATTGTTAAGGTACTGCAACCTCCACGTCTCTTCTGAGGGGCATTAAAACCATCTTGTTATACCACTCTGACCTCCACGTCTCTTCTGAGGGGCATTAAAATCGTCTTGTTAAGCTACTGCGACCTCCACGTCTCTTCTGAGTGGCATTAAATCTGTCTTGTTATACCACTCTGACCTCCACGTCTCTATTGAGGGGTATTAAAAGAATCTTGTTAAGCTACTGTGACCTCCACATCTCTTCTGAGGGGCATTAAAACCGTCATGTTATACCACACTGACCTCCACGTCTCTTCTGAGGGGCATTAAAAGCGACTTGTTAAGCTACTGCGACCTCCACGTCTCTACTGAGGAGCATTAGAACCGTCTTGTTATACAACTCTGACCTCCACGTCTCTATTGAGGGGCATTAAAAGCATCTTGTTAACCTACTGTGACCTCCACATGTCTTCTGAGTGGCATTAAAACCGTCATGTTATACCACTCTGACCTCCACGTCTTTTCTGAGGGGCATTAAAAGTGTGTTGTTATACCACTCTGACCTACACGTCTCTTCGGAGGGGCATTAAAAGTGTGTTGCTATACCATTCTGACCTCCACCTCTCTTCTGAGGGGCATTAAAACGGTCTTGTTAAGCT
This sequence comes from Phyllobates terribilis, assembly GCF_046119375.1. Lineage (NCBI taxonomy): Eukaryota > Metazoa > Chordata > Amphibia > Anura > Dendrobatidae > Phyllobates > Phyllobates terribilis. Next base: position 506,988,107 of record NW_027362762.1, read on the forward strand.
ACTGGGACCTCCACGACTCTTAGAACGGGCATTGCATTTCCTCATAATTTTTGACAGCTTTTGCTTGGAAGGCCTAAGCAAATACTATGGGAGACCCACTCCCCAATCATGGGAATTATGTTTGTAATATGCTGTACTGCATAGCTCTTGTATGGGGCATTGCAAGTTCCTACGTCCTAATTTTTGGCAGCTTTTTGCTTGGAAGGCAAAAGCAAAGACTACGGGAGACACACTCCCCAATAATGGGAATAATGTTTTTAAGATGCTGTACTGTATGGCTCTTGTAAGGGGCATCAAAAGCATCTTTTTGAGCTACTGGGACCTCCACGTCTCTTCTGAGGGGCATTAAAAGCGTGTTGTTATACCACTCTGACCTCCACGTCTCTTAGTAGGGGCATTAAAAGCGTGTTGTTATTCCACTCTGACCTCCATGTCTCTTCTGATGGGCATTAAAAGCGTGTTGTTATACCACTCTGACCTCCACGTCTCTTCAAAGGGGCATTAAAACCATCTTGTTATACCATTCTGACCTCCACGTCTCTTCTGAGGGGCATTAAAAGCGCCTTGTTAAGCTACTGCGACCTCCACGTCTCTTCTGAGGGGCATTAAAACCGTCTTGCTTTACCACTCTGACCTACTCTTCTCTTCGGAGGGGCATTAAAAGCGTGTTGTTATACCACTCTGACATCCACGTCTCTTCTGATGGGCATTAGAAGCGTGTTGTTATACAACTCTGACCTCCACGTCTCTTCTGAGGGGCATTAAAAGCGTGCTGTTATACCACTCTGACCTCGACGTCTCTTCTGAGGGGCATTAAAAGCGTCTTGTTAAGCTACTGCTACTTCCACGTCTCTTCTGAGGGGTATTAAAACCGTCTTGTTATACCACTCTGACCTCCACGTCTCTTCTGAAAGGCATTAAAAGCGTGTTATTATACCACTCTGACCTCCACGTCTCTTCTGAGGGGCATTAAAAGCATGTTGTTATACCACTCAGACCTCCACGTCTCTTCCAAGCGGCATTAAAACCGTCTTGTTATACCACTCTGACCTCCACGTCTCTTCTGAGGGGTATTAAAAGAATCTTGTTAAGCTACTGCGACCTCCACGTCTCTTCTGAGGGGCATTAAAACCATCTTGTTATACCACACTGACCTCCACGTCTCTTCTGAGGGGCATTAAAAGCGTGCTGTTATACCACTCTGACCTCCACGTCTCTTCTGAGGGGCATTAAAAGCGTCTTGTTAAGGTACTGTTACCTCCACATCTCTTCTGAGGGGCTTTAAAACCGTCTTGTTATACCACTCTGACCTCCACGTCTCTTCTGAGGGGCATTAAAAGTGTGTTGTTATACCACTCTGACCTCCACGTCTCTTCTGAGGGGCATTAAAACGGTCTTGTTAAGCTACTGGGACCTCCACGACTCTTCGAACGGGCATTGCATTTCCTCATAATTTTTGGCAGCTATTGCTTGGAAGGCAAAAGCAAATACTGTGGGAGACCCACTCCCCAATCATGGGAGTAATGTTTGTCATATGCTGTACTGCATGTCTCTTGTATGGGGCATTGCATGTTCCTCCGTCCTAATTTTTGGCAGCTTTTTGCTTGGAAGGCTTAAGCAAAGACTATGGGAGACCCACTCCCCAATAATGGGAATAATGTTTTTAAGATGCTGTTCTGTATGGCTCTTGTAAGGGGCATTAAAAGCGTCTTGTTAAGCTACTGGGAGCTCCACGTCTTTTCTGAAGGGCATTAAAAGCATGTTGTTATACCACTCTGACCTCCACATCTCTTCTGAGGGGCATTAAAAGCGTGTTGTTATACCACACTGACCTCCATGTCTCTTCTGAGGGGCATTAAAAGTGTGTTGTTATACCACTCTGACCTCCACGTCTCTTCTGAGGGGCATTAAAACGGTCTTGTTAAGCTACTAGGATTTCCACGACTCTTGGAATGGACATTGCATGTCCTCATAATTTTTGGCAGCTTTTTCTTGGAAGGCTTAAGCAAATACTATGGGAGACCCACTCCCAAATCAAGGGAATAATGTTTGTAATATGCTGTACTGCATGGCTCTTGTATGGGGCATTGAAAGTTCCTCCATCCTAATTTTTGGCAGCTTTTGCTTGGAAGGTGTAGCGTCGGCGTCCCTGCCCTCTGCTAGGCAGGGACGCTGTTCCCCTCACCTCTCTGCTCCGAGCCCGGCGTCCCCCTCCCGCTCTGCTGGCAGCGCACGCTCCTTCCCGGCCACTGTGCTTAGGGCGCGCGCGCGCGTGCTCCCTCCCTCTTAAAGGGGCCGCGCGCGCCGTCCTAAGTAGTCCCCGGCCAATGGCCGGAGGACTTCACCATATATAAGGCACCTCCTCCAAAATGGAGGTGCCCGAGCAATGTTGTTGCACTGTTCACTACTCTGCTTCAGCCCTCAGGTCCCGTTGCCAGTTACCTGCCAGTTACCTGCCTGATTCCTGCCAGATTCCTGCCAGTTTGCTGTCTGTTTCCTGCCTGATATTCCTGCTACCTGCTTGCTAGCCTGAGGTCCGACGGTCTGCCTTCCTACTCCTGTCAGTCTGTCTATGGACCAGCTTGCCCGCTCACCTGGGAGCGCTCCTCTGCTACCTGCCTGCTAGCCTGCCTGGGGGCTCCGCCGTCACATGCTGTGACCACCTGCTATTCCAGAGACTCTTGCCCGCTCACCTGGGAAGCGCTCCTCCGCTACCTGCCTGCTTGCCTACCTGGAGGCTCCGCCGTCACGTGCTGTGACCACCTGCTATTCCAGAGACTCTCGCCCTCTCACCTGGGAGCGCTCATCTGCTACCTGCCTGCTAGCCTGCCTGGAGGCTCCGCCGTCACGTGCTGTGACCACCTGCTATTCCAGAGACTCTTGCCCGCTCACCTGGGAGCGCTCCTCCGCTACCTGCCTGCCTGCCTACCTGGAGGCTCTGCCGTCACGTGCTGTGACCACCTGCTCTTCCAGAGACTCTCGCCTGCTCACCTGGGAGCACTCATCTGTCATCCGCCTGCTAGCCTACCTGGAGGCTCAGCCGTCACAGGTCGTACCTACCCTATACTCAGAGACTGTCCCGGTCACTTGCTGTGACCTCCTGCCCGTTCACCCAGAGACTGCCCCAGTCACTTGCTGTGACCTCCTGCCCGTTTACCCAGAGACTTTCCCGGTCACTTGCCGTGACCTCCTGCCCGTTCACCCAGAGACTGTCCCGGTCACCTGCTGTGACTGCCTACCCGTCTTCCCTGGTCGCCACCCGCTCCCTTACAAGGACCGCCCCCTTGTATAGTAGCTCAGAGGTTCCGCCTACCAGACCCGTTACAGTTTGCTCGGGCCATGGAACCCGGTGGCACCCAAGCTCCCTCGCTCTCGGACCTCTGTCATGAATTGTCCCGTCAGAGGTCCCAACAGGAGTCCATCCTGGGTCACCTGCGGAATGTCAATTCTCGCCTGGACACTCTGACTGCTCCACCAGCAACCACCGCCAGTGCCATGACTCGCAACCCGGCAGCTCCGCTGCCCACCAATACCATAGTATCCTACCCCGGACCCCGGCTTTCTGCACCTCCTCGCTTCGGAGGCGACTCCGCCCAGGCTCGGGGCTTCATAAATCAGTGCACCCTGCACTTTGAACTCCTGTCCCACCAGTTTAACTCCGACCGGGCCAAAATTGCCTTCATCATGTCCCATCTCACCGGGGAGGCCCTGGCCTGGCTAAATCCTCTATGGGAGAGAGGAGACCCCCTGGTGTCCGACTTGCCTGCCTTTCTCATGGCTTTCCGGAAAGTCTTCGACGAACCCAGACGGAAGACCTCATCCGCATCATCTCTGCTACGCCTCCGTCAGGGAAGTCTCACCGTGGGCCAATATGCCATACGGTTCCGTACCCTTGCCTCGGAGCTGGCCTGCGATAACGAAGCTCTGGTATCCGTCTTCTGGGAGGGTCTGTCCGGCCGTATTAAAGATGAACTTGCCGGTCGGGACATTCCTACCACTCTCGATGACCTAATAACTCTTGCCACCCGGATTGACCTACGGTTCCAGGAGCGTGCCAAAGAGGTCACCCGTGAGAGAAGGTTTCCACGTCTAGCTCCTACTTTTCAGAGATCCGTCTCTCCCCAGGTACACTCTCCTGAGCCTATGCAGGTCGACCAGACCAAGATGGTCAAAACCCATCAGGACTTACACCGTGCCGAAGGGATCTGCTTCTACTGTGGCAGTAAGGAGCACCAGATCCGCACCTGCCCGGAGAGGTCGGGAAACGCCTGTGTCTAGGTTCGCTCAGAGAGGTCAACCTAGACAAGAATAAATCCTCTCCATCTCTGCTACTGTCAGTCTCTATTATCTGCGGGGAGAATCGTTATTTCGAACTAGCCCAACTTGACTCTGGAGCGGCCGGGAATCTTATCTCACAGTCCCTGGTAGAAAAATACCGCATTCCCACCAAACCTCTGGCTGTACCATTATCTGTCGCTGCTGTGGATGGGGGCCTCTTACCACGTCCCATCCAACTCATCACCGAATCCGTAACTCTGCAGGTGGGAATGCTGCATTCTGAGAGCATCTCTTTTCATGTTCTGCCTGGACTCTCTCACGCCCTCTTATTAGGTCTACCTTGGCTCCAGAGACATGCACCCGTGCTTGACTGGCAGACCGGAGAAGTCCTTCGCTGGGGACAGGACTGTCATAAGACTTGTTTGGTTCCTGTTCATCCCGTCCGTCCTTCTCCTACCCCAACTAATCTACCTGGACTTCCGATTCCCTATTGGTCATTTGCTGATGTCTTTAATAAAAAGGAGGCAGAGACATTACCCCCTCATAGACCATACGACTGTCCTATCGACCTGTTACCCGGTACTACTCCTCCCCGTGGGCGTATTTACCCGTTGTCCGCTGCTGAGACCCGGTCGATGTCCGAATATATTGAGGAGAATTTGGCCAGGGGATTCATCCGGAAATCTACCTCCCCGGCGGGAGCAGGCTTCTTCTTCGTAAAAAAGAAGGACGGCTCTCTCCGTCCCTGTATAGACTATAGAGGCCTTAACCAGATCACGGTGAAGAATAAGTACCCCCTTCCGCTCATTCCAGAATTATTTGATCGCCTGAGGGGGGCTAGAGTCTTCACCAAACTGGACCTCCGTGGGGCGTACAACCTGGTCCGTATCCGTCAAGGGGATGAATGGAAGACTGCATTCAACACCCGGGACGGCCACTATGAATATCTGGTAATGCCCTTTGGTCTCTGTAACGCTCCTGCCGTCTTTCAAGAGTTGGTCAATGACATCTTCCGGGACCTTCTCTACTCCTGCGTTGTGGTGTACCTGGACGACATCTTGGTCTTCTCTCCGGATCTCCAGACTCACCGGAGGGACGTTCGTCAGGTCCTACTCAGGCTCAGGCAGAACCACCTCTTCGCTAAATATGAGAAGTGCCTCTTTGAGCAGACCTCGCTTCCGTTTTTGGGCTACATTATTTCTCAGACCGGCCTACGAATGGATCCAGAGAAACTGTCTGCCATCGAGAAATGGCCCCGACCGGAGGGGTTGAAGGCCATTCAGCGATTCCTGGGCTTCGCCAACTACTACCGCCTCTTCATACCGCACTTCTCTTCCCGGACTGCCCCAATTTCCGCGCTCACCCGTAAGGGTACTAATCCCAAGGAGTGGCCGTCCGAAGCAGAGGAGGCCTTTCTTTCCTTAAAACAGGCCTTCTCTTCCGCCCCGGTGCTGCATCGTCCGGACGGCAACAAGCAGTTCTTTCTGGAGGTTGACGCCTCCTCCTCTGGAGCCGGAGCTGTACTTACTCAAAAATCTTCTTCCGGGAGGATGGTAACTTGCGGCTTCTTCTCCAAACTCTTCTCCTCTTCTGAACGCAATTACTCCATAGGAGACCGAGAGTTATTGGCCATCAAGCTGGCATTGGAGGAGTGGCGTTACCTACTCGAGGGGGCTCTTCATCCGGTAATAATTTACACTGACCACAAGAACTTGGCTTATCTCCAGCATGCCCAGAGACTTAATCCGCGCCAAGCCCGGTGGTCCTTGTTTTTTGCTCGCTTTGATTTTGTTCTACATTTTCGCCCGGCTGACAAGAACATCAAAGCAGACGCCTTGTCCCGATCCTTTCTGGTATCTGATCTCGAGGAAGAACCTAAACATATCATCGATCCCGCCAGAGTAATGCAGGTGGCTCCCGTGAGTCTAAATCGTCTCCCTCCCGGTAAGACGTTCGTATCAGTACCTGATCGGGAGAAGATCCTACACTGGGGTCATTCGTCTAAACTAGCTGGCCACGCCGGTCAGAAAAAGACCCTCCAGCTTATTTCCCGGCACTACTGGTGGCCTAACCTGCGCAAGGATGTAATAGACTTTGTTTCTGCCTGTGTGTCCTGTGCCCGCAACAAAGTTCCGAGACACCTGCCAGCCGGTCGCCTCCTTCCTCTGCCAGTACCTGCTGCCCCCTGGCAGCATATAGCGATGGACTTCATAACTGATCTTCCCGTCTCTGCCGGTTGTACGGTCATTTGGGTGGTCGCTGACCGCTTTTCCAAGATGGCTCACTTCATTCCCCTGCCAGGCCTCCCGTCTGCACCCGAGCTGGCTAAAGACTTTATCCGCCACATCTTCCGTCTTCATGGCCTGCCCCGTCACATCGTGTCGGATCGTGGGGTACAGTTCACTTCTCGTTTGTGGAGAGCCACTTGTAAATTGCTAGACGTGACCCTGGACTTCTCCTCCGCTTACCACCCACAGTCTGATGGTCAAGTGGAGCGGATCAATCAGATCCTGACTAGAGATTAGCGGTGTTCGACTAGAACTGTTCGCCAATCTCAAATTCGAGCTGTTTTGGGCGGTGTTCGAGTTGTTCGACGAACCCGAACGATTTGCAAAAAATTCGGCTGTTCGAGGTTATGTTCGATAACTGTTCCTGCACCAAAAGCGTGTCCTGCATGTCTGGCGCTATTTAGAGCACCAATCATGCAGGGATTGTCTGCCACTCACTGTAATGCCACAGCCATGGTGGTTGTGGCATTACAGTGATTGCCCAAATCGATGGGAACAGTGCCAACAGTGAAACATGAAAAGCCGGCAATTCAGCAGCGGCATACACCTGTACCCGACAATTTAGAACCGAAAGAATAGAGCTTCACACATAGATTAGATAGATATAAACATGTCAGCCACATATATATGAAGTACAGTGAAAGTGCTGCTTACTGTACTTGTCATTTAGCGTAAAGGATTTATCAAAAAAAATAATAGTGTTTTCATGCACCGTCTCTTTAAAAAAGCCGGCCGGCAATTCAGCAGCGGTACCCGACAATTTAGAATAGAAGGAATAGAGAATCACACATAGATTAGATAGATAGAAACATGTCAGTCACATATATAAGAAGTGCAGTGACAGTGTTGATTACTGTACTTGTCATTTAGTGTAAAGGATTTATTTAAAAAAATAATAGTGTTTTCATGCACTGTCTCTTTAAAAAAGCCGGCCGGCAATTCAGCAGCGGTACCCGACAATTTATAACAGACAGAATAGAGCATCATACATAGATTAGATAGATAGAAACATGTCAGCCACATATATACGAAGTACAGTGACAGTGTTGCTTACTGTACTTGTCATTTAGCGTAAAGGATTTATCAAAAAAAATAATAGTGTTTTCATGCACCGTCTCTTTAAAAAAGCCGGCCGGCAATTCAGCATCTGTACCCGACAATTTATAACAGACAGAATAGAGCTTCACACATAGATTAGATAGATAGAAACATGTCAGTCACATATATATGAAGTACAGTGATAGTGTTGGTTACTGTACTTGTCATTTAGTATTAAAATAAAGGATTTATTATTAAAAAAATTGGCGTGGGGTTCCCCTTAATTTTAGGCTCTAGCGGAGGTTAAGCAGACGGCTGGGGCAGATGTTTGAAGCCTGGGAAGGGGGTAATACCCACGGAGCTTCCCAGGCTACTAATATCAGCCCCCAGCTGAATACATAGCCTTTACTAGCTATTAAAATGGGGGACCCCCCAAAAAAAATGACGTGGGGTCCCCCCTAATTTAATAGCTAGCAAAGGCTAGGCAGACAGCTGGGGGATGATATTAATAGCCCAGGAAGGGAGCCATGAATATTGGCCCCCTCCCAGGCTAGAAACACCAGCCGTCAGCCGCCCCAGAAATGGCGCATTCATAGGATGCGCCAATTCTGGCACTTAGCCTCGCTCTTCCACGCTGCCCTGGTGCGGTGGCAGGGGGTAATAGGGTTGGGGTTGATGTCAGCTTATAATGCCAGCTGACATCAAGCCCAGGTTAGTAATGGAGAGGCGTCTATAAGACACCCCCATTACTAACCCCATAGTCAAAGTTAAAAAAAACACAAACACCCAGAATAAAGTCCTTTAATTGAAATTAAGACACAATCCTTTATTGTTCTAAATTAAACCATACTTACCGTCACGCCCATTCCAGCTGAAGCCAACGATCTCCTGCAATAAAAGAAAAATAATAAAGCAACCTCATTCTTACCTTTCCATGGTTCCCACGACAGCTTCAGCTCTGCTACATCGAGATGACAGGCTGGACCGCAGCAGAACGCTGCCATCCAGCCTCTCATCCCGCAGACACTGAGAAGCTCAGGCTTGCTTGCGCTGCTCAGCGTCTCTCTGTGACGACATCCAGATGAGCCGAGTTCATGTCCAATGAACTTGGCTCACCTCATGCACGTCACTGACAGCGTGGGAAAATTCTCAAGCTGAAGCGGTGAGTGCAGGAGAATTCTCCCACGCTGTCAGTGACGTGCATAAGGTGAGCTCATGTCCAATGAACTCAGCTCACCTCCTGCACGTCACTGACAGCGTGGGAGAATTCTCCTGCACTCAGCGCTTCAGCGTGAGAATTCTCCCGCTGAAGCGGAGTGCAGGAGAATTTTCCCACGCTGTCAGTGACGTGCATAAGGTGAGCTCATGTCCAATGAACTCAGCTCACCTCCTGCACGTCACTGACAGCGTGGGAGAATTCTTCTGCACTCAGCGCTTCAGTGTGAGAATTCTCCCACGCTGAAGCGCTGAGTGCAGGAGAATTTTCCCACGCTGTCAGTGACGTGCATGAGGTGAGCCGAGTTCATTGGACATTAACTCGGCTCATCTGGATGCCCTCACAGAGAGACACTGTGGAGCGCAAGCAAGCCTGCGCTTCTCAGTGTCTGCGGGATGACAGGCTGGATGGCAGCGTTCTGCTGCGGTCCAGCCTGTCATCTCGATGTAGCAGAGCTGAAGCTGTCATGGGAACCATGGAAAGGTAAGGATGATGTTGCTTTATTATTTTTCTTTTATTTCAGGAGATCGTTGGCTTCAGCTGGAATGGGCGTGATGGTAAGTATGGTTTAATTTAGAACAATAAAGAATTGTGTGTTTATTTCAATTAAAGGACTTTTTTCTGGGTGTTGTGTTTTTTTTAAATACTTTACTAGAAATTCATGGCGGTCATGTCTAATATTGGCGTGACCCCATGAATTTCGGGCTTAGGGCCAGCTGATAATGCCAAGCTGGCCCTAACCCCTTTATTACCCAGTGAGCCACCGCATCAGGGCCCTGGATGAGTTGGGTACAGCGCCAGAAGATGGCGCTTCTATGAACGCGCCATTTTCCGGGGTGGCTGCGGACTGCAATTTGCAGCGGGGGTGGCCCAGAAAGCTTGGGCCTCCCTGCGCTGCGGATTCCAGCCCCCAGCTGCCTAGTTGTACCTGGCTGGACACAAAAACAGGGCGAAGCCCCACGTCAATTTTCTTTAAATTATTTCATGAAATAATTAAGAAAAAAAGGGCTTCCCTATATTGTTGTGTCCGGCCAGGTACAAATAGGCAGCTGGTGGTTGGGGGCAGCCCGTTCCTGCCTGCTGTACCTGGCTGGACACAAATATAGTGCGAAGCCCCACGTCAATTTTTTTTAAATTATTTCATGAATTTCCTGAAATAATTTAAAAAAATTGAAGTGGGGCTTCGCACTATATTTGTGTCCAGCCAGGTACAGCAGGCAGGAACGGGCTGCCCCCATCCACCAGCTGCCTATTTGTACCTGGCCGGACACAACAATATAGGGAAGCCCTTTTTTTCTTAATTATTTCATGAATTTCATGAAATAATTAAAAAAAATTGAAGTGGGGCTTCGCACTATATTTGTGACCAGCCAGGTACAGCAGGCAGGAACGGGCTGCCCCCATCCACCAGCTGCCTATTTGTACCTGGCCGGACACAACAATATAGGGAAGCCCTTTTTTTCTTAATTATTTCATGAATTTCATGAAATAATTAAAAAAAATTGAAGTGGGGCTTCGCACTATATTTGTGTCCAGCCAGGTACAGCAGGCAGGAACGGGCTGCCCCCAACCACCAGCTGCCTATTTGTACCTGGACGGACACAACAATATAGGGAAGGCCTTTTTTTCTTAATTATTTCATGAATTTCATGAAATAATTAAAAAAAAAGTACGTCGGGCTTCGCCCTATTTTTGTGTCCAGCCAGGTACAACTAGGCAGCTGGGGGCTGGAATCTGCAGCGCAGGGAGGCCCAAGCTTTCTGGGCCCCCCCCCGCTACAAATTGCAGTCCGCAGCCACCCCGGAAAATGGCGCGTTCATAGAAGCGCCATCTTCTGGCGCTGTACCCAACTCATCCAGGGCCCCGGTGCGGTGGCTCACTGGGTAATAAAGGGGTTAGGGCCAGCTTGGTATTATCAGCTGGCCCCAAGCCCAAAATTCATGGGGTCACGCCAGTATTAGACATGACCGCCATGAATTTCTAGTAAAGTATTTAAAAAAAACACAACACCCAGAATAAAGTCCTTTAATTGAAATAAAGACACAATTCTTTATTGTTCTAAATTAAACCATACTTACCATCACACCCATTCCAGCTGAAGCCAACGATCTCCTGCAATAAAAGAAAAATAATAAACCAACCTCATCCTTACCTTTCCATGGTTCCCACGACAGCTTCAGCTCTGCTACATCGAGATGACTGGCTGGACCGCAGCAGAACGCTGCCATCCAGTCTGTCATCCCGCAGACACTGAGAAGCGCAGGCATGCTTGCGCTCCTCACTGTCTCGCTGTGACGGCATCCAGATGAGCCGAGGTCATGTCCAATGAACTCGGCTCACCTCATGCACGTCACTGACAGCGTGGGAAAATTCTCACGCTGAAGCGCTGAGTGCAGGAGAATTTTCCCACGCTGTCAGGGACGTGCATGAGGTGAGCTGAGTTCATTGGACATGACCTCACCTCATGTATGTCACTGACAGCGTGGGAGAATTCTCACGCTGAAGTGCTGAGTGCAGGAGAATTTTCCCACGCTGTCAGTGACGTGCATGAGGTGAGCCGAGTTCATTGGACATGAACTCGGCTCATCTGGATGTCGTCACAGAGAGACGCTGAGCAGCGCAAGCAAGCCTGCGCTTCTCAGTGTCTGCGGGATGACAGGCTGGATGGCAGCGTTCTGCTGCGGTCCAGCCTGTCATCTCGATGTAGCAGAGCTGAAGCTGTCGTGGGAACCATGGAAAGGTAAGGATGAGGTTGCTTTATTATTTTTCTTTTATTGCAGGAGATCGTTGGCTTCAGCTGGTATGGGCGTGATGGTAAGTATGGTTTAATTTAGAACAATAAAGGATTGTGTCTTTATTTCAATTAAAGGACTTTATTCTGGGTGTTTGTGTTTTTTTTAACTTTGACTATGGGGTTAGTAATGGGGGTGTCTTATAGACGCCTCTCCATTACTAACCTGGGCTTGATGTCAGCTGGCATTATAAGCTGACATCAACCCCAACCCTATTACCCCCTGCCACCGCACCAGGGCAGCGTGGAAGAGCGAGGCTAAGTGCCAGAATTGGCGCCTCCTATGAATGCGCCATTTCTGGGGCGGCTGACGGCTGGTGTTTCTAGCCTGGGAGGGGGCCAATATTCATGGCTCCCTTCCTGGGCTATTAATATCAGCCCCCAGCTGTCTGCCTAGCCTTTGCTAGCTATTATATTAGGGGGGACCCCACGTCATGTTTTTGGGGGGGGTCCCCCATTTCAATAGCTAGTAAAGGCTATGTATTCAGCTGGGGGCTGATATTAGTAGCCTGGGAAGCTCCGTGGGTATTACCCCCTTCCCAGGCTTCAAACATCTGCCCCAGCCGTCTGCTTAACCTCTGCTAGAGCCTAAAATTAAGGGGAACCCCACGCCAATTTTTTTAATAATAAATCCTTTATTTTAATACTAAATGACAAGTACAGTAACCAACACTATCACTGTACTTCATATATATGTGACTGACATGTTTCTATCTATCTAATCTATGTGTGATGCTCTATCTTTCTGTTCTAAATTGTCGGGTACCGCTGCTGAATTGCCGGCCGGCTTTTTTAAAGAGACAGTGCATGAAAACACTATTATTTTTTTAAATAAATCCTTTACACTAAATGACAAGTACAGTAAGCAACACTATCACTGTACTTATTATATATGTGACTGACATGTTTCTATCTATCTAATCTATGTGTGAAGCTCTATTCTTTCTGTTCTAAATTGTCGGGTACAGATGCTGAATTGCCGGCCGGCTTTTTTAAAGAGACGGTGCATGAAAACACTAATATTTTTTTTAATAAATCCTTTACACTAAATGACAAGTGCAGTAACCAACACTGTCACTGTGCTTCTTATATGTGTGACTGACATGTTTCTATCTATCTAATCTATGTGTGATGCTCTATTCCTTCTTGTCTAAATTGTCGGGTACCGGTGTATGCCGCTGCTGAATTTGCCGGCCGGCTTTTTTAAAGAGAGTGTCTTCTGAGCAGTTTGTCAGCTTTTGGACACCTTTGCAGGTGTTTTCTATGTGTTTCTATGTGTTTTTGTTTGCCTGCCATTGGTTTTAACGGTGTTCGACGGTGTTCTAAGGTGTTCGACGAACAGTTCGACGAACAGTTCCTCGAACATCCCGGTGTTCGACGAACCGAACCGAACCCGAACACTACGGGGGTGGCTCAACACTAATCCTGACCAGTTACCTCCGGCACTTCGTTAATGCCCACCATTCTGACTGGGTGGATCTCCTGCCATGGGCCGAATTCTCGTACAACAATCACGAGAGCGAATCTTCCTCCAAATCCCCGTTTTTTGTAGTCTTCGGTCAGCATCCTTGGATCCCGTTTCCCGTCTCCACCTCGGTGGACAATCCGGCTGCGGAATCTCTTGTTAACAAATTTTCCTCCACATGGGAGAGTACCCGGTCCGCACTCCTTCTGTCATCCTAGCGTATGAAAAGACATGCTGACAAAAAACGTCTGGATCCTCCTCAATTCCGTCCAGGGGATAAGGTCTGGCTCTCGTCCAAGTATGTCCGGCTCAAGATTCCTTCCTATAAGTTAGGGCCTCGGTTCATCGGTCCTCTGGAGGTCATCAGTCAGATCAACCCGGTGGCCTATAAATTGAAACTCCCGGCCAACTTGCGGATCCCTAACTCCTTCCATGTATCTCTCCTCAAACCCGTGGTACTTAACTTTTTTTCCAAGTCTACAGGTACGCCTCCTGCTCCGGTTTCCGCTGAAAACGAGTTTGAGGTAGAGAACATTCTGGCCACCAAAAGGGTAAGAGGAAAAACCTTTTTTCTGGTAGATTGGAAGGGGTTTGGTCCTGAGGAGAGAACGTGGGAGCCCCGGGAGAACATCCATGCCCCTCTCATCCTTGCTAAATTTCTGTCTGGCCTAAAAAAGGGGGGGCCTAAAGGGGGGGGTACTGTAGCGTCGGCGTCCCTGCCCTCTGCTAGGCAGGGACGCTGTTCCCCTCACCTCTCTGCTCCGAGCCCGGCGTCCCTCTCCCGCTCTGCTGGCAGCGCGCGCTCCTTCCCGGCCACTGTGCTTAGGGCGCGCGCGCGCGTGCTCCCTCCCTCTTAAAGGGGCCGCGCGCGCCGTCCTAAGTAGTCCCCGGCCAATGGCCGGAGGACTTCACCATATATAAGGCACCTCCTCCAAAATGGAGGTGCCCGAGCAATGTTGTTGCACTGTTCACTACTCTGCTTCAGCCCTCAGGTCCCGTTGCCAGTTACCTGCCAGTTACCTGCCTGATTCCTGCCAGAGTCCTGCCAGTTTGCTGTCTGTTTCCTGCCTGATATTCCTGCTACCTGCTTGCTAGCCTGAGGTCCGACGGTCTGCCTTCCTACTCCTGTCAGTCTGTCTAAGGACCAGCTTGCCCGCTCACCTGGGAGCGCTCCTCTGCTACCTGCCTGCTAGCCTGCCTGGAGGCTCCGCCGTCACATGCTGTGACCACCTGCTATTCCAGAGACTCTTGCCCGCTCACCTGGGAAGCGCTCCTCCGCTACCTGCCTGCTTGCCTACCTGGAGGCTCCGCCGTCACATGCTGTGACCACCTGCTATTCCAGAGACTCTTGCCCGCTCACCTGGGAAGCGCTCCTCCGCTACCTGCCTGCTTGCCTACCTGGAGGCTCCGCCGTCACATGCTGTGACCACCTGCTATTCCAGAGACTCTCGCCCGCTCACCTGGGAGCGCTCATCTGCTACCTGCCTGCTAGCCTGCCTGGAGGCTCCGCCGTCACGTGCTGTGACCACCTGTTATTCCAGAGACTCTTGCCCGCTCACCTGGGAGCGCTCCTCCGCTACCTGCCTGCCTGCCTACCTGGAGGCTCTGCCGTCACGTGCTGTGACCACCTGCTCTTCCAGAGACTCTCGCCTGCTCACCTGGGAGCACTCATCTGTCATCCGCCTGCTAGCCTACCTGGAGGCTCAGCCGTCACAGGTCGTACCTACCCTATACTCAGAGACTGTCCCGGTCACTTGCTGTGACCTCCTGCCCGTTCACCCAGAGACTGCCCCGGTCACTTGCTGTGACCTCCTGCCCGTTCACCCAGAGACTGCCCCAGTCACTTGCTGTGACCTCCTGCCCCTTTACCCAGAGACTGTCCCGGTCACTTGCCGTGACCTCCTGCCCGTTCACCCAGAGACTGTCCCGGTCACCTGCTGTGACTGCCTACCCGTCTTCCCTGGTCGCCACCCGCTCCCTTACAAGGACCGCCCACTTGTATAGTATCTCAGAGGTTCCGCCTACCAGACCCGTTACAGAAGGCATAAGCAAAGACTATGGGAGACACACTCCCCAATAATGGGAATAATGTTTTTAAGATGCTGTACTGTACGGCTCTTGTAAGGGGCATTAAAAGAGTTTTGTTAAGCTACTCCGACCTCCACCACTTATCCGAGGGGCATTTAAAGCGTCTTGTTAACCTACTGTGTCCTCCACGTCTATTCTGAGGGGCATTAAAACCATCTTGTTATACCAGTCTTACCTCCACGTCTCTTCTGGGAGGAATTAAAATGGTCTTGTTAAGCTACTGGGACCTCCACGACTCGTTGAATGGGCATTGCATTTCCTCATAATTTTTGGCAGCTTTTGCTTGAAAGGCAAAAGCATAGACTATGGGAGCCAACTTCCCAGTAATGGGAATAATGTTTGTAATATGCTGTACTGCATGGCTCTTGTAAGGGTATTGCAAGTTCCTACGTCCTAATTTTTGGCAGCTTTTGATTGGAAGGCATTAGCATAGACTATGGGAGCCCACTTCCCAATGATGGGAATAATGATTGTAATATGCTATGCTGCATGGCTCTTGTAAGGGTATTGCAAGTTCCTAAATCCTAATTTTTGACACCTTTTGCTTGGAAGGCATAATCAAAGACTAAAGGAAACCCACTCCTCAATAATGGGAATAATATTTGTAATATGCTGTACTGCATGGCTCTTGAAAGGGGCATTGCAAGTTACTCCGTCCTAATTTTTGGCAGCTTTTGCTTGGAAGGCATAAGCAAAGACTATGGGAGACCCACACCACAATAATGGGAATAATGTTTGTAATATGCTGTACTGCATGGCTCTTGTAAGGGGCATTGCAGGTTCCTCCGTTCTAATTTTTGGCAGCTTTTGCTTGGAAGGCATAAGCAAAGACTATGGGAGACACACTCCCCAATAATGGGAATAATGTTTTAAAGATTCTGAACTGTATGGCTCTTGTAAGGGGCGTTAAAAGAGTCTTGTTAAGCTACTGGGACCTCCACGTCTCTCCTGAGGGGCATTAATAGCATGTTGTTATACCACTCTGACCTCCACGTCTCTTCCAAGGGGCATTAAAACCGTCTTGTTATACCACTCTGACCTCCACGTCTCTTCTGAGGGGCATTAAAACAGTCTTGTTATATCTCTCTGACCTCCGCGTCTCTTCTGATGGGCATTAAAAGATTGTTGTTATGCCACTCTGACCTCCGCGTCTCTTCTGAGGGGCATTAAAAGCGTGTTGTTATACCATTCTGACCTCCACGTCTCTTCTGAGAGGCATTAAAAGCGTGTTGTTATACCACTCTGACCTCCATGTCTCTTCTGAGCGGCATTAAAAGCATCTTATTAAGCTACTGCGACCTCCACGTCTCTTCTGAGGGGCATTAAAAGCGTGTTTTTATACCACTCTGACCTCCACGTCTCTTCTGAGGGGCATTAAAAGCATGTTGTTATACCACTCTGACCTCTAAGTCTCATCTGAGGGGCATTAAAAGCGTCTTGTTATACCACTCTGACCTCCACGTCTCTTCTGAGGGGCATTAAAAGCGTGTTGTTATACCACTCAGACCTCCTCGTCTCTTCTGAGGGGTATTAAAAGCATATTTTTAAGCTACTGCGACCTCCACGTCTCTTCTGAGGGGCATTAAAACCATCTTGTTATACCACTCTGACCTCCACGTCTCTTCTGAGGGGCATTAAAATCGTCTTGTTAAGCTACTGCGACCTCCACGTCTCTTCTGAGGGGCATTAAATCTGTCTTGTTATACCACTCTGACCTCCACGTCTCTACTGAGGGGTATTAAAAGAATCTTGTTAAGCTACTGTGACCTCCACATCTCTTCTGAGGAGCATTAAAACCGTCATGTTATACCACACTGACCTCCACGTCTCTTCTGAGGGGCATTAAAAGCGACTTGTTAAGCTACTGCGACCTCCATGTCTCTACTGAGGAGCATTAGAACCGTCTTGTTATACAACTCTGACCTCCACGTCTCTACTGAGGGGCATTAAAAGCATCTTGTTAAACTACTGTGACCTCCACATGTCTTCTGAGGGGCATTAAAACCGTCATGTTATACCACTCTGACCTCCACGTCTTTTCTGAGGGGCATTAAAAGTGTGTTGTTATACCACTCTGACCTACACGTCTCTTCGGAGGGGCATTAAAAGTGTGTTGCTATACCATTCTGACCTCCACCTCTCTTCTGAGGGGCATTAAAACGGTCTTGTTAAGCTACTGGGACATCCACGACTCTTAGAACGGGCATTGCATTTCCTCATAATTTTTGGCAGCTTTTGCTTGGAAGGCATAAGCAAATACTATGGGAGACCCAATCCCCAATCATGGGAATTATGTTTGTAATATGCTGTACTGCATCGTTCTTGTATGGGGCATTGCAAGTTCCTACGTCCTAATTTTTGGCAGCTTTTTGCTTGGAAGGCAAAAGCAAAGACTATGGGAGACACACTCCCCAATAATGGGAATAATGTTTTTAAGATGCTGTACTGTATGGCTCTTGTAAGGGGCATCAAAAGCATCTTGTTGAGCTACTGGGACCTCCACGTCTCTTCTGAGGGGCATTAAAAGCGTATTGTTATACCACTCTGACCTCCACGTCTCTTAGTAGGGGCATTAAAAGCGTGTTGTTATACCACTCTGACCTCCATGTCTCTTCTGATGGGCATTAAAAGCGTGTTGTTATACCACTCTGACCTCCACGTCTCTTCAAAGGGGCATTAAAACCATCTTGTTATACCATTCTGACCTCCACGTCTCCTCTGAGGGGCATTAAAAGCGCCTTGTTAAGCTACTGCGACCTCCACGTCTCTTCTGAGGGGCATTAAAACCGTCTTGCTTTACCACTCTGACCTACTCTTCTCTTCTGAGGGGCATTAAAAGCGTGTTGTTATACCACTCTGACATCCACGTCTCTTCTGATGGGCATTAAAAGCGTGTTGTTATACAACTCTGACCTCCACGTCTCTTCTGAGGGGCATTAAAAGCGTCTTGTTAAGGTACTGTTACCTCCACATCTCTTCTGAGGGGCTTTAAAACCATCTTGTTATACCACTCTGACCTCCACGTCTCTTCTGAGGGGCATTAAAAGTGTGTTGTTATACCACTCTGACCTCCACGTCTCTTCTGAGGGGCATTAAAACGGTCTTGTTAAGCTACTGGGACCTCCACGACTCTTCAAACGGGCATTGCATTTCCTCATAATTTTTGGCAGCTATTGCTTGGAAGGCAAAAGCAAATACTGTGGGAGACCCACTCCCCAATCATGGGAATAATGTTTGTCATATGCTGTACTGCATGTCTCTTGTATGGGGCATTGCATGTTCCTCCGTCCTAATTTTTGGCAGCTTTTTGCTTGGAAGGCATAAGCAAAGACTATGGGAGACCCACTCCCCAATAATGGGAATAATGTTTTTAAGATGCTGTTCTTTATGGCTCTTGTAAGGGGCATTAAAAGCGTCTTGTTAAGCTACTGGGAGCTCCACGTCTTTTCTGAAGGGCATTAAAAGCGCGTTGTTATACCACTCTGACCTCCTCATCTCTTCTGAGGGGCATTAAAAGCGTGTTGCTATAACACACTGACCTCCATGTCTCTTCTGAGGGGCATTAAAAGTGTGTTGTTAAACCACTCCGACCTCCACGTCTCTTCTGAGGGGCATTAAAACGGTCTTGTTAAGCTTCTGGGACCTCCACGACTCTTCGAACGGGCATTGCATTTCCTCATAATTTTTGGCAGCTTTTGCTTGGAAGTCATATGCAAATACTATGGGAGAGCCACTCCCCAATAATGGGAATAAAGTTTGTAATATGCTGTACTGCATGGCTCTTGTAAGGGTATTGCAAGTTCCTACGTCCTAATTTTTGGCAGCTTTTGCTTGGAAGGCATAAGCATAGATTTTGGGAGCCCACTTCCCAATAATGGGAATAATGTTTGTAATATGCTGTACTGCATGGCTCTTGTAAGAGTATTGCAAGCTCCTACGTCCTAATTTTTGGCAACTTTTGCTTGGAAGGCATAAGCAAAGACTATGGGAGACCCACTCCCCAATAATAGGAATAATGTTTGTAATATGCTGTACTGCATGGCTCTTGTAAGGGGCATTGCAAGTTCCTCCGTCCTAATTTTTGGCAGCTTTTGCTTGGAAGTCATAAGTAAAGACTATGGGAGACACACTCCCCAATAATGGGAGTAATGTTTTTAAGATGCTGTACTGAATGGCTCTTGTAAGAGGCATAAATGCATCTTGTTAAGCTACTGTGACCTCCACATCTCTTCTGAGGGGCATTAAAACCATCATGTTATACCACTCTGACCTCCACGTCTCTTCTGAGGGGCATTAAAAGTGTGTTGTTTTACCACTCTGACCTCCACGTCTCTTCTGAGGGGCATTAAAACGGTCTTGTTAAGCTATTGGGACTAACACGACTCTTGGAACGGACATTGCATTTCCTCATAATTTTTGGCAGCTTTTGCTTGGAAGGCATAAGCAAATACTATGGGAGACCCACTCCCCAATCATGGGAATAATGTTTGTAATATGCTGCACTGCATGGCTCTTGTATGGGGCATTGCAAGTTGCTTCGTCCTAATTTTTGGCAGCTTTTGCTTGGAAGGCATAAGCAAAGACTATGGGAGACACTCTCCCCAATAATGGGAATAATGTTTTTAAGATGCTGTACTGCATGGCTCTTGTAAGGGGCATTAAAAGCGTTTTGTTAAGCTACTGGGACCTCCACGTCTCTTCTGAAGGGCATTAAAAGCGTGTTGTTATACCACTCTGACCTCCACGTCTCTTCTGAGGGGCATTAAAAGTGTGTTGTTATACCTCTCTGACCTCCACGTCTCTTCTGAGGTGCATTAAAAGTGTGTTGTTATACCACTCTGACCACCACTTCTCTTTCAAAGGGCATTTAAACTGTCTTGTTAAACCACTCTGACCTCCACATATCTTCTGAGGGGCATTAAAAGCGTGCTGTTATACCACTCTGACCTCCACGTCTCTTCTGAGGGGCAATTAAAGAGTGTTGTTATACCACTCTGAACTCCACGTCTCTTTTGGGGGGCATTAAAAGCATCTTGTTAAGCTACTGTGACCTCCACATCTCTTCTGAGGGGCTTTAAAACCGTCTTGTTATACCACTCTGACCTCCATGTCTCTTCTGACGGGCATTAAAAGTGTGTTGCTATACCACTCTGACCTCCACGTCTCTTCTGAGGGGCATTAAAAGCGTGTTGTTATACCACTCTGACCTCCACGTCTCTTCTGAGGGGCATTAAAACGGTCTTGTTAAGCTACTGGGACCTCCACGACTCTTCGAACGGGCATTGCATTTCCTCATAATTTTTGGCAGCTTTTGCTTGGAAGACATAAGCAAAGACTATGGGAGACACTCTCCCCAATAATGGGAATAATGTTTTTAAGATGCTGTACTGTATGGCTCTTGTAAGGGGCATTAAAAGCGTTTTGTTAAGCTACTGGGACCTCCACGTCTCTTCTGAAGGGCATTAAAAGTGTGTTGTTATACCACTCTGACCTTCTTGTCTCTTCTGAGGGGCATTAAAAGCGTGTTGTTATACCTCTCTGACCTCCACGTCTCTTCTGAGGTGCATTAAAAGTGTGTTGTTATACCACTTTGACCACCACTTCTCTTTCAAAGGGCATTTAAACTGTCTTGTTAAACCACTCTGACCTCCACGTCTCTTCTGAGGGGCATTAAGAGCGTCTTGTTAAGCTACTGCGACCTCCACGTCTCTTCTGAGGGGCATTAAAGCTGTCTTGTTATACCACTCTGACCTACACTTCTTTGCTGAGGGGCAACAAAAGCGTGTTGTTATATCACTCTGACCTCCACTTCTCTTCTGATGGGCAATAAAAGAGTAGTTATACCACTCTGACCTCCACGTCTCTTCTGAGGGGCATTAAAAGCGTGTTGTTATACCACTCTGACCTCCATGTCTCTTCTGAGGTGCATTAAAAGCGTCTTGTTATACCACTCTGACCTCCACATATCTTCTGAGGGGCATTAAAAGCGTGCTGTTATACAACTCTGACCTCCACGTCTCTTCTGAGGGGCAATTAAAGAGTGTTGTTATACCACTCTGAACTCCACGTCTCTTTTGGGGGGCATTAAAAGCATCTTGTTAAGCTACTGTGACCTCCACATCTCTTCTGAGGGGCTTTAAAACCGTCTTGTTATACCACTCTGACCTCCATGTCTCTTTTGACGGGCATTAAAAGTGTGTTGCTATACCACTCTGACCTCCACGTCTCTTCTGAGGGGCATTAAAAGCGTGTTGTTATACCACTCTGACCTCCACGTCTCTTCTGAGGGGCATTAAAACGGTCTTGTTAAGCTACTGGGACCTCCACGACTCTTCGAACGGGCATTGCATTTCCTCATAATTTTTGGAAGCTTTTGCTTGGAAGGCATAAGCAAATACTATGGGAGACCCACTCCCCAATCATGGGAATAATGTTTGCAATATGCTGTACTGCTTGGCTCTTGTATGGGTCATGGCTAGCTCCTCCGTCCTAATTTTTGGCAGCATTTGCTTGGATGACATAAGCAAAGACTATGGGAGACACACTCCCCAATAATGGGAATAATGTTTTTAAGATGCTGCACTGTATGGCTCTTGTAAGGGGCATTAAAAGCTTCTTGTTGAGCTACTGGGACCTCCACGTCTCTTCTGAAGGGCATTAAAAGCGTGTTGTTATACCACTCTGACCTCCAAGTCTCTTCCAAGGGGCATTAAAACTGTCTTGTTATACCACTCTGACCTCCACGTCTCTTCTGAGGGGCATTAAAAGCGTTTTGTTAAGCTACTGCGACCTCCACGTCTCTTCTGAGGGCATTAAAACCGTGTTGTTATACCACTCTGACCTCCACGTCTCTTCTGAGGGACATTAAAAACGTGTTGTAATACCACTCTGACCTCCACGTCTCTTCTGAGGGGCATTAAAAGCATGTTTTTATACCACTCTGACCTCCACGTCTCTTCCAAGAGGCATTAAAACCGTCTTGTTATACCAATCTGACCTCCACGTCTCTTCTGAGGGGTATTTAAAGCGTCTTGTTAAGCTACTGCGACCTCCACGTCTCTCCTGATGGGCATTAAAACCGTCTTGTTATACCACACTGACCTCCACTTCTCTTCTGAGGGGCATTAAAAGCGTCTTGTTAAGCTACTGTGACCTCCACATCTCTTCTGAGGGGCATTAAAACGGTCTTGCTAAGCTACTGGGACATCCACGACTCTTCGAACGGGCATTGCATTTCCTCATAATTTTTGGCAGCTATTGCTTGGGAGGCAAAAGCAAATACTATGGCAGACCCACTCCCCAATCATGGAAATAACGTTTGTCATATGCTGTACTGCATGGCTCTTGTATGAGGCATTGCATGTTCCTCCGTCCTAATTTTTGGCAGCTTTTTGCTTGGAAGGCATAAGCAAAGACTATGGGAGACCCACTCCCCAATAATGGGAATAATGTTTTTAAGATGCTGTATGGTATGGCTCTTGTAAGGGGCATTAAATGCGTCTTGTTAAGCTACTGGGACCTCCACGTATCTTCTGAAGGGCATTAAAAGCATGTTGTTATACCACTCTGACCTCCACGTCTCTTCGTAGGGGCAATTAAACCGTCTTGTTATACCACTCTGACCTCCACGTTTCTTCTTAGTGGCATTAAAAGCGTGTTGTTATACCACTCTGACCTCCATGTCTCTTCTGAGGGGCATTAAAAGCGTGTTGTTAAAATACTCTGACCTCCACATCTGTTCTGAGGGGCATTAAAATGGTCTTGTTAAGCTACTGGGACCTCCACGACTCTTCGAACGGGCTTTGCATTTCCTCATAATTTTTGGCAGCTTTTGCTTGGAAGGCATAAGCAAATACTATGGGAGACCCACTCCCCAATAACGGGAATAAAGTTTGTAATATGCTGTACTGCATGGCTCTTGTAAGGGTATTGCAATTTCCTGCGTCCTAATTTTTGGCAGCTTTTGTTTGGAAGGCATAAGCATAGACTATGGGAGCCCACTTCCCAATAATGGGAATAATGTTTGTAATATGCTGTTCTGCATGGCTATTGTAGAAGAATTGCAAGTTCCTACGTCCTAATTTTTGGCACCTTTTGCTTGGAAGGCATAAGCAAAGATTATGGGAGACCCACTCCCCATTAATAGGAATAATGTTTGTAATATGCTGTACTGCACGGCTCTTGTAAGGGTCATTGCAAGTTCCTCCGTCCTAATTTTTGGCAGCTTTTGCTTGGAAGGCATAAACAAAGACTATGGGAGACACACTCCCCAATAATGGGAATAATGTTTTTAAGATGCTGTACTGTATGGCTCTTGTAAGGGACATAAAAAGCGTCTTGTTAAGCTACTGGGACCTCCACGTCTCTTCTGAGGGGCATTAAAAGCATCTTGTTAAGCTACTGTGACCTCCACATCTCTTCTGAGGGGCATTAAAACCGTCATGTTATACCACTCTGACCTCCACGTCTCTTCTGAGGGGCATTAAAAGTGTGTTGTTATACCACTCTGACCTCCACGTCTCTTCTGAGGGGCATTAAAACGGTCTTGTTAAGCTACTGGGACTTCAACGACTCTTCGAAAGGACATTGCATTTCCTCATAATTTTTGGAAGCTTTTGCTTGGAAGGCATAAGCAAATACTATGGGAGACCCACTCCCCAATCATGGTAATAATGTTTGTAATATGCTGAACTGCATGGCTCTTGTATGGGACATTGCAAGTTCCTCCGTCCTAATTTTTGGCAGCTTTTGCTTGGAAGGCATAAGCAAAGATATGGGAGACACTCTCCCCAATAATGGGAATAATGTTTTTAAGATGCTGTACTGTATGGCTCTTGTAAGGGGCATTAAATGCGTCTTGTTAAGCTACTGGGACCTCCATGTCTCTTCTGAGGGGCATTAAAAGCGTGTTGTTTAGTGTTGAGCATTCCGATACTGAAATATCGGGTATCGGCCGATATTCGCATTATCGGAATTCCGATACTTAATTCCGATACTTTTGCAATATCGTATACCGGAATCGGAAGTTCCCATAATGCAATGAGCCATTTTCATTTTATTCAGCCAATGAGGATCCTAAGAACTGTGGGCACATCCTGTTAGGCATGTAGGCATCTAAACTAATGGCATGGCTGTGATTGGCTGCTGAAATGATGTCATGATGCACTATAAAAGCCGCCGCCGCCATTTTGAGCTCACTCTGCTGTGAATTCAGTTAGGGATAGGACGCTGTTGTTCTGAGGGACAGTTTTAGCTACCTATTTGGTCTATTCTGCTTTACCCAAGCTACTTTATAAATCGCTGTGCCTTGCAGCACTAGTGCACAGTTCTCTGTGCTGTTCACCGCTTTCTGCAAGGTCTGTGTGTGTGAGTGCAGCTCACCCTGTAGTGTGTGCTTCAACCACGTCTGGTTGTAGTGCACTCAGTGTGTGTCACTGCCTCATACATTGTCCTTTTTTGCCAATTCATAATTTTTCCTGATATCTCCTATTAGTGTGGTGGTTCCATCCGTATTCAACTAAATTGGTTCCAAACACACTATATAGGAGTAGATAGAGAAATAGAGAAATTTTTTTGGTCTTGCAGCGCTAGTGCACAGTGCTCTGCATCTGCACTGTTCACCGCTGTCTGCAAGGTCTGTGTGTGTGAGTGCAGCTCACCCTGTAGTGTGTGCTTCAGCCACGTCTGGTTGTAGTGCACTCAGTGTGTGTCACTGCCTCATACATTGTCCTTTTTTGCCAATTCATAATTTTTCCTGATTTCTCCTATTAGTGTGGTGGTTCCATCCGTATTCAGCTAAATTGGTTCCAAACACACTATATAGGAGTAGTTAGAGGAGCCTTTCTGCAGCATTGGGCCCTGCAGCCCCAGCCAGATTAGTATTAGCCTATTTTTTGTAGCCTCATCTATTGCATTGTAGGTTACCTGTAAAAAGTTTGTGATACTATCGGTATTACATCTTTAGGCACATCCAGTGTCTTTTTGTGACAAAAAAAATCTAAATAAAGTTCACCAAACACTCCACTTTACAGTTGTGTAGGCCACATTAGCTCATATTAAAGTCTAATCCACACTTTATAAAATTAGTGTTTCTTATACCTGTTAGCAGCTGTTCAGGAATAAG
Organism: Phyllobates terribilis; assembly: GCF_046119375.1. NCBI lineage: Eukaryota > Metazoa > Chordata > Amphibia > Anura > Dendrobatidae > Phyllobates > Phyllobates terribilis. The sequence goes on from NW_027362762.1 coordinate 507,013,394, forward strand.
CACACTAAGCCCTTACTACTTTTCTGCCTATCTTTATCAGTCTACCAAGATGAAGAAGGCAGGGAGTAAGGCATGTGGTCGTGGGCGTGGAGTTTCTGCAGGGAGAGGACGTTAGGATTCTGTGCCTGCAGGGGGAGGACGTGGGGATTCTGTGCCTGCTGCAGGCACCAGTGACTCAGCATCCCCCAGTTTTACCAGGGAACAGTCCTTTATGCGCAGCTTTGTAGGAGCTAGCCGTACCCGACTGCTGCGGGAGGACCAAACTGAAGCCGCTGTCGGATGGATGGCAGCTAACGCATCGACTTCAATTAGTTCCAGATCCTCTCAGGTCCTGAGCACTGAAGAGCACCCATCTGTCTCTTCACCACCTGCCAAATTGCCCAGGCAGTCAGAGAGACCTGGACAGGAGCCATCTCTACTTCTGTTCTCTGAATCTCTTGGCTTGGAAAGAGGGGGCTAGCCAAGCAGAATTCCAGAATTTGAAGAAGAGGTAGTATGCAGTGATGCGCAACCGTTTTGTCTCTCTGAATCTAAAGAGGCGGGTGGGCCAGTGCTTATGGTCAGCAGCACACCTCAGTACGCATCTGATGATGAGACTCAGGTGCCACTTTCTGGTGCGTACTGTGCTGTCGAGAATACCCAGGAGAAGCAGTTGTTTGAAGAGGGTGGTGTAGATGATGAGGTCCTTGACCCATCATAGCGTGAGGGACAGGAAGGTGATGGTAGCAGCTCTGAGGAAGAGATTCCCCGAACAGCCCAAAAAGGAGGGAGAGGGAGGGGGCAGACTTGGTTGCCTGTAGCCTCCACTTCGGCACCCATTAGGAGCATGGCTCTTCCAAAATCCAAAGCGGGCGCTCCCAAGAATTGCAGTGCCTGGTCCTTTTTAAACACAGTTGCAGATGACATTTGCTTTGTCAAATGCAAGCTGTGTAATCAGAAGGTGAAAAGAGGGAAAAGTGTCAGCAACCTCAATACCACAAATATGTGGAAACATGAGCGGACCAAGCACGTGGTGGAGTTACAAAAACACACTGAAGACCTAGGCCAACCTACAGCGCCACCTACCACCTCTTCAGCTCGTGTTGTAGCCTCTTCCTCCAGCTCACACACAGCTGGTTCGGCTTCCTCACAGGATCGCCATGGAAGAATCTCTGGCACTGTTGTACAGAGACACAGCACCACTTTCCCTGTCATCCTCACACTCCCAGGCCAGTCTACAGCCATCGTTAGCACAGGCATGGGAGAAAAGGCGCCCATACTCGGCAAACCACCCCCGAGCACAGGCTCTGAATGCTGGCATTGCTAAACTACTGGCCCTTGAAATGCTATCATTCAGGCTGGTGGAGACTGACACCTTCCGTAACTTTATGGCATTGGCAGTCCCACAATACAACGTGCCCAGCCGCTTTTATTTCAGCAGGCAAGCCGTCTCTGCCCTGCAACAGCATGTGGAGGGAAAAATTAAACATGCGCTACAAAACGCCATCAGTAGCAAGGTCCACCTGACCACCGATGCGTGGACCATTAAGCATGGACAGGGACGATACCTTTCCCTCACTGCCCATTGGGTAAATGTTGTGGAGCCGGGTACAGATCTTGAGAGTGGCGCTGTACGTGTTCTGCCAACTCCAAGGATTGCAGGAATCCAGTCTGTACACATTGACTCCTCCTCATACTCCAGTTCCTCTGAATCAGCGCTGCAGGAGCCGTCACGGTCTACCTCCACATCGACCCGTGAACGGTTACCTGTTATGATGACTGATATGAGCACAGCCGTGGCCAAACGTCAACAGGCCGTATTAAAATTAATTTATTTGGGGAATCGAAGCCACACAGCGCAGGAGCTCTGGAATGCCATCAAGCAGCAGATCGATGTGTGGTTTGTGCCAGCGAATCTCCAGCCAGGCATGGTAGTGTGTGACAATGGCTGAAATCTGGTGGCAGCTCTGGGCCTAGGCAACCTCACTCACATCCCATGTCTGGCACATGTGCTCAACTTGGTCGTGCAGAGTTTTTTGAGGGACTATCCGGATTTTGATGCACTGCTTCACAAGGTCCGCATAGAGTGCGCTCACTTGCGGCGTTCCAGCAACGCAAGATCACGCATTGCAGCTCTGCAGTGCCGATTACGTCTTCCGGAACATCGCATCATATGTGACCTACCCACCAGGTGGAATTCAACGTTACATATGTTGGAGAGGTTGTGTGAGCAGCAGGCAGCAGTAGTGGAGTACCAGCTGCAGCAGGCGCAAACAAGTCGCAGTGCGCGCCGTTCACACTTCACCACCACTGAGTGGGCCTCTATGAAGAACAATTGCCACGTTTTGCGTGCCTTCGATTATTCCACGTGGATGGCGAGTGCAGATGATGCACTAGTCAGCATGACTATCCCCCTTATCTGCCTGCTTGAAGAAACACTGCAAGCACTAAGGGACGAGGTTTTGGAAGAGGTGGAGGATGAGGAGTCACAAATGCCATCTGCTTCTCTACAGTCTGCGCAACGTGGTTCCTCACAAAGGCCTAGGCAGGGGACACTTTGTGAGGAGGATGAGGAGGAGTCAATGGATGAGGAAGACATCTGTCCAGAGGAGGGAGGTACACAATGCTCTAGTAGTCAGTATCTAGAGCGAGGGTGGGGTGATGCAGAGCAGGCAGAGATCACGCCTCAAGCAGGGGACAACGTTTCTTGGCCAGTTGGCAGTCTGCAGCACATGGTTGATTTCATGCTGCAGTGCCTGAGAAACGACCGCCGCATCGCCCACATTCTCAACATGGCTGATTATTGGGTGTCCACCCTCCTAGATCCTCGCTACCGGGACAACTTACAAAGCCTCATAACACCGATGAACCGGGAGCGTAAAATGCGGGAGTACCAAGACGCACTGGTGCATTCCATCATGTTCTCCATTCCAACCGAGAGCAGTGCTGCTAGTGCTTTACAAAGCAGCTCAGTGCGTCGAGGCAGTGGAGGAAGCTCTGCACAAAGAGGGAGCAGAAGCAGCGCCTCAGCACAAGGCAAGACCAGTATGGCCGAAATGTGGCAAAGTTTTGTGTCCCCACCGCCACAAATGTCTGCACCATCACAGACGGCTCCAGTCAGCAGGAGGCAACGTTTCAGTCAGATGGTGACAGACTACATGTCTTGCCCTCTTAGTGCACTCCCAGACGGCTCTTCTCCCTTCAAGTTTTGGGTCTGTAAGCTGGATACATGGCCAGAGCTTAGTCAGTATGCATTGGAGGTGCTAGCTTGCCCTGCTGCTAGTGTATTATCAGAACGCGTCTTTAGTGCCGCAGGTGGTGTACTAACAGACCGTCGCATGCGACTATCCTCCGATAACGTTGACCGGCTTACTTTTCTCAAAATGAACAAGGCCTGGATCTCTCATGAATTTGCCAGTCCTCTTCCAGAATAAATAATTGGTTGGCAACAGTATCCAGGTCTCCTGTTGTGTTCATGTTTCTACCACCTGAACTCTAATCCCTGAGCTCCAACACCACCATTTGGCGCTCGGAAGTGCCGTCTGCACAGTCAACACTTGCTGCCGTGTTATTGGGGTTCAGTAACGTCAGCTGTTCCCCTGCTGTGCGGACGGCAATTTCTCCTGCTCTGTCCACAATCTCACTACTACAGATTTTAAAGTTGCTCCAATTACTCCTCTGGCTCCTCTGTTTTCAGTATTATCCCTGAGCTCCAACACCGCCAGCTGGTGCTCGGAAGTGCCGTCTGCACAGTCAACACTTGCTGCCGTGTTATTGGGGTTCAGTAACGTCAGCTGTTCCCCTGCTGTGCGGACGGCAATTTCTCCTGCTCTGTCCACATTCTCACTACTACAGATTTTAAAGTTGCTCCAATTACACCTCTGGCTCCTCTGTTTTCAGTATTATCCCTGAGCTCCAACACCGCCAGTTGGCGCTCGGAAGTGCCGTCTGCACAGTCAACACTTGCTGCCGTGTTATTGGGGTTCAGTAACGTCAGCTGTTCCCCTGCTGTGCGGACGGCAATTTCTCCTGCTCTGTCCACATTCTCACTACTACAGATTTTAAAGTTGCTCCAATTACACCTCTGGCTCCTCTGTTTTCAGTATTATCCCTGAGCTCCAACACCGCCAGTTGGCGCACAGAAGTGCCGTCTGCACAGTCAACACTTGCAGCCGTGTTATTGGGGTTCAGTAACGTCAGCTGTTCCCCTGCTGTGCGGACGGCAATTTCTCCTGCTCTGTCCACATTCTCACTACTACAGATTTTAAAGTTGCTCCAATTACACCTCTGGCTACTCTGTTTTCAGTATTATCCCTGAGCTCCAACACCGCCAGTTGGCGCTCGGAAGTGCCGTCTGCAGAGTCAACGCTTGCTCCAGTGTTATTGGGGTTCAGTATCGTCAGCTGTTCCCCAGCTGTGTGTCCGGCAAATTCTCCTGCTTTGTCCACATCCACTGTACTACTGATTTAAAACTTGCTCCAATTACACCTCTGGCTCCTCTGTTTTTAGTATTTACCCTGGGCTCCAATACCGCTAGTTGCTGCTCAGAAGTGCCGTCTGCACAGTCAACGCTTGCTCCAGTGTTATTGGGGTTCAGTAACGTCAGCTGTTCCCCAGCTGTGTGTCCGGCAAATTCTCCTGCTTTGTCCATATCCACTGTACTACTGATTTAAAACTTGCTCCAATTACACCTCTGACTCCTCTGTTTTTAGTATTTACCCTGGGCTCCAATACCGCTAGTTGCTGCTCAGAAGTGCCGTCTGCACAGTAAACGCTTGCTCCAGTGTTATTGGGGTTCAGTAACGTCAGCTGTTCCCCAGCTGTGGGTTCGGCAAATTCTCCTGCTCTGTCCACATTCACACTACTACAGATTTTAAAGTTGCTCCAATTACGCCTCTGGCTCCACTCTGTTTTTAGTATTTACCCTGGGTTCCAGCACCGCCAGCTGTTTCCTAGCAGTGTCTTTGGCACGGGTACTCCCTCCGGCCCAGCCTGGTTCCAGCACGCCAGCTGTTTCCAGGTAGTGTCAACGTCACTTTGCCTCCAATGCGTTGTCCTGTCGTGTTGCGATCGGGTTAGCCGACTCTATGGTGCCTGCAGTTTAGGTGACTCCTATGTGGGCTGCGGGATCTGGCAATGAAGGCTGGTTCCATAGTGCCAATAGGACAAGCACCCCCTGTAGGACTGTGGGTTTTGATAACTGCGGCCGGCTCGCGGCCTTGAAACTTTTTTTTACATGGGTACCTTCTGCTATCCATCCGGGTTCCAGTACCGTCAGCTGGTTCTCGGCAGTGCCTTTGGATTAGGTGCCTCCTTCACGGTATCCAAGTTCCACCAACATCTGCTGGTACTTGATAGTGCTTTCTGGCACAGGTACCTCCTGCTTAGTAACCGAGTTCCAGTACCGTCAGCTGGTCTTCGGCAGTTCCATTGGCTCTTGTACCTTCTGCTACCCATCCGGGTTCCAGTACCGTCAGCTGGTCCTCGGTAGTTCCATTTGCTCTTGTACCTTCTACTACCCATCCGGGTTCCAGTACCGTCAGCTGGTTCTCGGCAGTGTCTTTGGCACGGGTACTCCCTCCTGGCCAGCCTGGTTCCAGCATGCCAGCTGTTTTCGGGTAGTGTCAACGTCGCTTTGCCTCCAATGCATTGTCCTGTCGTGTTGCGGTCGGGTTAGCCGACTCTATGGTGCCTGCAGTTTAGGTGACTCCTATGTGGGCTGCAGGATCTGGCAATGAAGGCTGGTTCCATAGTGCCAATAGGACAAGCACCCCCTGTAGGACTGTGGGTTTTGGTAACAGCGGCCGGCTCGTGGCCTTGAAACTTTTTTTTACATGGGTACCTTCTGCTACCCATCCGGGTTCCAGTACCGTCAGCTGGTTCTCGGCAGTGCCTTTGGATTAGGTGCCTCCTTCTCGGTATCCAAGTTCCACCAACGTCTGCTGGTCCTTGGTAGTGCTTTCTGGCACAGGTACCTCCTGCTTAGTAACCGAGTTCCAGTACCGTCAGCTGGTCCTCGGTAGTTCCATTGGCTCTTGTACCTTCTGCTACCCATCCAGGTTCCAGTACCGTCAGCTGGTCCTCAGTAGTTCCTCAGCCTTCTTGTACCTTCTGCTACTTTTCCAAGTTCAAACTTTTTGAAATGGTTCTTGGTAATCACTCTGGATCTCCCTGACGAGGACCCTGAAGACAAGGACCCTGAAGACCAACCCTAAGAAGACGAGGACCCCGAAGACGACGACCCTGAAGACGAGGACCCTGAAGACCACCCCGAAGAAGATGAGACCCTGAAGACCACCTCGAAGAAGACGAGGACCCTGAAGACCACCCCGAAGAAGACGAGGACCCCGAAGATGAGGACCCAGAAGACCAACCCGAAGAAGACGAGGACCCCGAAGACGACGACCCTGAAGACCACCCCGAAGAAGACCAAGAAGATGACCTGAAGAAGTTGACAAAGAGGACAAAGAAGAGAAGACAAGCACCAAGATACAGAAGAACAAGAGACAGAAAACCAAGAAGCAGAAATACAAGAAGCTGCAGAACAAAAAGCGAAAGAACATTAAGCATAAGACTAAAAATCAGAGCAAAATATAATATCTAAATTATAAGCAGAAGATGACTAAGCAGTGTATGGGGGTGAGTCTGTTCCTCCTCGTGGTGCCCCTGGAAAAGACCTGCTGCTGCACGCCAAACTGAACGCGGACAAATCCTGTTGTAAATCTTTTGTGACGGGCAGAACGAAAGGTGTAATGTCCAACCTTTGATAGATAACAACTACAGGAATGCCTGTCACAAATAAGAATATGATGAAGAAGAAGAATATGAAGAAGATGAAGAAGTAGAATATGAAGAATGTAAAAAAAAAGAATAATAAGAAGAAGGTGAAGAAGAAGAAGATGAAGAAGGTGAAGAAGAAGTGGATGAAAAAGATGCTGAGGATGATGAAGGAGAAAGTGTGGGAGAAGTAAAAAAGAAGGTGAAGAGCATGGAAGTAGTGAAACATAAATATCTGACAAAATATAAAAATACTTAACATAGTCAATATTTCCGTAACTCAGAACGTCTTAAAAAAAATATTAATTCCTGCTATTCCATTTGATTGGGCTAAACCTCTATGCCTTTATTGTCTCCCCCACCTCCCCCGATACATTCTACATTATTCTTAGTTGTTTTCCTTCATGTAGAATTAACCTACAAGGAAAGAAAGGGTTTATTTTCATTCCGATATTTCTGTCCCATTGACTTGCATTGGTTTCCGGTATCGGAATCGGCGATATCCGATACTTTTTCGGTATCGGTCCGATCCAATCCGATCCGATATTTCCCGATATCGGAAGGTATCGTTCAACACTAGTGTTGTTATACCACTCTGACCTCCACGACTCTTCTGATAGGCATTAAAAGCGTGTTGTTATATCACTCTGACCTCCACGTCTCTTCTGAGGGGCATTAAAAGCGTGTTGTTATACCTCTCTGACCTCCACGTCTCTTCTGAGGGGCATTAAAAGTGTGTTGTTATACCACTCTGACCTCCACATCTCTTCAAAGGGGCATTAAAACTGTCTTGTTATACCACTCTGACCTCGACGTCTCTTCTGAGGGGCATTAAAGCATCTTGTTAAGCTACTGTGACCTCCGCATCTCTTCTGAGGGGCATTAAAACCGTCTTGTTATACAACTCTGACCTCCATGTCTCTTCTGAGGGGCATTAAAAGCGTGTTGTTATGCCACTCTGACCTCCATGTCTCTTCTGAGGGGCATTAAAACGGTCTTGTTAAGCTACTGGGACCTCCACTACTCTTCGAACGGGCATTGCATTTCCTCATAATTTTTGGCAGCTTTTGCTTGGAAGGCATAAGCAAATACTATGGGAGACCCACTCCCCAATCATGTTAATAATGTTTGTAATATGCTTTACTGCATGGCTCTGGTATGGAGCATTGCAAGTTCCTCCGTCCTAATTTTTGGCAGCTTTTGCTTGGAAGTCAAAAGCAAAGACTATGGGAGACACACTCCCCCATAATGGAAATAATGTTTTTAAGATGCTGTACTGTATGGTTCTTGTAAGGGGCATTAAAAGTGTCTTGTTTAGCTACTGGTACCTCCACGTTTCTTCTGAGGGGCATTAAAAGCATGTCGTTATATCACTCTGACCTCCACGTCTCTTCTGAGGGACATTAAAAGCGTGTTGTTATACCACTCTAACCTCCACGTCTCTTCTGAGGGGCATTAAAAGCATGTTTTTATACCACTCTGACCTCCACGTCTCTTCCAAGGGGCATTAAAACGGTCTTGTTATACCACTCTGACCTCCACGTCTCTTCTGAGGGGCATTAAAAGAATCTTGCTAAGCTACTGTGACATCCACGTCTCTTCTGAGGGGCATTAAAACCATCTTGTTATACCACTCTGACCTCCACGTCTCTTCTGAGGGGCATTAAAAGCGTCTTGTTAACCTACTGTGACCTCCACGCCTCTTCTGAGGGGCATTAAAACCGTCTTGTTATACAACTCTGACCTCCATGTCTCTTCTGAGGGGCATTAAAAGTGTGTTGTTATACCACTCTGACCTCCACGTCTCTTCTGAGTGGCATTATAAGCATCTTGTTAAGCTACTGTGACATCCACATCACTTCTGAGGGGCATTAAAACCATCTTGTTATACAACTCTGACCTCCATGTCTCTTCTGAGGGGCATTAAAAGTGTGTTGTTATACCACTCTGACCTCCATGTCTCTTCTAAGGGGCATTAAAACGGTCTTGTTAAGCTACTGGGACCTCCACAACTCTTCGAACGGGCATTGCATTTTCTCATAATTTTTGGCAGCTTTTGCTTGGAAAGCATAAGCAAATACTATGGGAGACCCACTCCCCAATCATGGGAAAAATGTTTGTAATATGCTGTACTGCCTGGCTCTTGTATGGGGCATTGCAAGTTCCTCCGTCCTAATTTTTGGCAGCTTTTGCTTGGAAGGCATAAGCAAAGACTATGGGAGACACACTCCCCAATAATGGGAATAATGTTTTTAAGATGCTGTACTGTATGGCTCTTGTAAGGGGCATTAAAAGTTTCTTGTTAAGCTACACCAACCTCCACCACTTTTCCGAGTGGCATTAAAAGCGTCTTGTTAACCTACTGTGACCTCCACGTCTCTTCTGAGGGGCATTAAAACCGTCTTGTTATTCCACTCTGACCTCCACGTCTCTTCTGAGGGGCATTAAAAGCGTGTTGTTATACCACTCTGACCTCCACGTCTTTTCTGAGGGGCATTAAAAGCATCTTGTTAAGCTGCTGCGACCTCCACATCTCTTCTGAGGGGCATTAAAACCGTCTTGTTATAACACTCTGACCTCCACGTCTCTTCTGAGGGGCATTAAAAGCATCTTGTTAAGCTACTGTGACCTCCGCATCTCTTCTGAGGGGCATTAAAACCGTCTTGTTATACAACTCTGACCTCCATGTCTCTTCTGAGGGGCATTAAAAGCATATTGTTATACCACTCTGACCTCCATGTCTCTTCTGAGGAGCATTAAAACGGTCTTTTTAAGCTACTGGGACCTCCACGACTCTTTGAACGGGCATTGCATTTCCTCATAATTTTTGGCAGCTTTTGCTTGGAAAGCATAAGCAAATACTATGGGAGACCCACTCCCCAATCATGGGAAAAATGTTTGTAATATGCTGTACTGCCTGGCTCTTGTATGGGGCATTGCAAGTTCCTCCGTCCTAATTTTTGGCAGCTTTTGCTTGGAAGGCATAAGCAAAGACTATGGGAGACACACTCCCCAATAATGGGAATAATGTTTTTAAGATGCTGTACTGTATGGCTCTTGTAAGGGGCATTAAAAGTTTCTTGTTAAGCTACACCGACCTCCACCACTTTTCCGAGTGGCATTAAAAGCGTCTTGTTAACCTACTGTGACCTCCACGTCTCTTCTGAGGGGCATTAAAACCGTCTTGTTATTCCACTCTCACCTCCACGTCTCTTCTGAGGGGCATTAAAAGCGTGTTGTTATACCACTCTGACCTCCACGTCTTTTCTGAGGGGCATTAAAAGCATCTTGTTAAGCTGCTGCGACCTCCACATCTCTTCTGAGGGGCATTAAAACCGTCTTGTTATAACACTCTGACCTCCACGTCTCTTCTGAGGGGCATTAAAAGCATCTTGTTAAGCTACTGTGACCTCCGCATCTCTTCTGAGGGGCATTAAAACCGTCTTGTTATACAACTTTGACCTCCATGTCTCTTCTGAGGGGCATTAAAAGCGTGTTGTTATACCACTCTGACCTCCATGTCTCTTCTGAGGGGCATTAAAACGGTCTTTTTAAGCTACTGGGACCTCCACGACTCTTTGAACGGGCATTGCATTTCCTCATAATTTTTGGCAGCTTTTGCTTGGAAGGCATAAGCAAATACTATGGGAGACCCACTCCCCAATCATGTTAATAATGTTTGTAATATGCTTTACTGCATGGCTCTGGTATGGAGCATTGCAAGTTCCTCCGTCCTAATTTTTGGCAGCTTTTGCTTGGAAGTCAAAAGCAAAGACTATGGGAGACACACTCCCCCATAATGGGAATAATGTTTTTAAGATGCTGTACTGTATGGCTCTTGTAAGGGGCATTAAAAGTGTCTTGTTTAGCTTCTGGTACCTCCATATCTCTTCTGAGGGGCATTAAAAGCATGTTGTTATATCACTCTGACCTACACGTCTCTTCTGAGGGGCATTAAAAGCGTGTTGTTATACCACTCTAACCTCCACGTCTCTTCTGAGGGGCATTAAAAGCATGTTTTCATACCACTCTGACCTCCACGTCTCTTCCAAGGGGCATTAAAACGGTCTTGTTATACCACTCTGACCTCCACGTCTCTTCTGAGGGGCATTAAAAGAATCTTGCTAAGCTACTGCGACATCCACGTCTCTTCTGAGGGGCATTAAAACCATCTTGTTATACCACTCTGACCTCCACGTCTCTTCTGAGGGGCATTAAAAGCATCTTGTTAACCTACTGTGACCTCCACGCCTCTTCTGAGGGGCATTAAAACCATCTTGTTATACCACTCTGACCTCCACGTCTCATCTGAGGGGCATTAAAAGCGTGTTGTTATACCACTCGGAGCTCTACGTCTCTTCTGATGGGCTTTAAAACGGTCTTGTTAAGCTATTGGGACCTCCACGACTATTCCAACGGGCATTGCATTTCCTCATAATTTTTGGCAACTTTTGCTTGGAAGGCATAAGCAAAGACTATGGGAGACCCACTTCCCAATAATGGGAATATTGTTTGTAATATGCTGTACTCTATGGCTCTTGTCAGGGGCATTAAAACCATCTTGTTAAGCTAATGTGACCTCCACGTCTCTTCTGAGGGGCATTTAAAGCGTCTTGCTAAGCTACTGGGACCTCCTCGTCTCTTCTGAGGGGCATTAAAAGCGTGTTGTTATACCACTCTGACCTCCACGTCTCTTCCAAGCGGCATTAAAACCGTCTTGTTATACCACTCTGACCTCCACGTCTCTTCTGAGGGGCATTAAAAGCGTGTCGTTATACCACTCTGACCTCCACGTCTCTTCCAAGGGGCATTAAAACCGTCTTGTTAAGCTACTGTGACCTCCACCACTTTTCCAAGGGGCATTAAAAGCGTCTTGTTATGCTACTGCGACCTCCACGTCTCTACCGAGGGGCAGTAAAACCGTCTTGTTAAGCTACTGCAACCTCCATGTCTCCTCCAAAGGGGCATTAAAAGCGTCTTATTAAGCTACTGTGATCTCCACCACTTTTTCAAGGGGCATTAAAACCGTCTTCTTATGCTACTGTTACCTCCACGTCTCTTCCGAGGGTCATTGAAATGTTGTTTTTAATTACCTCTAACCTCCACGACTCTTCCAATGGGCATTGCATTTCCTCCTAATTTTAGTCAGCTTTTGCTTTTCAATGCAAAGGCGAACACTAAGGGAGACCCACTCCCCGTTAATGGGTAGAAGGTTTTTAGTACGCTGTAATCCATGTCTGTTTCAAGGGGCATTGCAGTTCCTCATAATTTTTGGAAAGCCTTCCATTCACTGCTTAGTCCAACAGTGTACAGGAGACCCAGTTGCTATAAATGGAAAAAACGGTTTAGTTAAGGCCCTCTGACCTCCATATCACTTCCAAGGGGCATTGGAGTGCCTCAAAATGTTTGGTAGGCATTGCACTCACTGTATGCCCTATAACTGTGTAGCAGAACCGCTCCTTTTGTTACAGAAACATATCCTAAAAGACGTGTGGTTGACAAGCCTGATATTGATGTGAATGGTCCCTGTTCCTCCTGCTCTTTCTCCTTTGCCACCACCTCATCCATCATTTATCACCTGAAGCTTTGTTTTAACAGGAGTCATAGAACTGGGATAGTAGCAGGAAAACATCCAGCAATCCTCGTAGGAGGTAGGATATGCGCCAAAACGCTGACCACCTAAGGCCTAGCCGCTACTACATACATGTGCTTGCATTCCAAGAAAACAAAGCAGATGCTAACTTCTATCATCATCATGCTCCTCACCTTGGCACTCTCAACTCCCCTGATGGAGAAGCCAGGGCCCACCGGAGGAGTCTGTTTCTCTGGTGGGCTCGTCCAATGCTGCCCTAAAGCAGGCCAATCTAAGAAAAGTGTGTGGGTTGGTAACAGGAGAAATCAGGGCGGCTGGGGACCGTTTATGGACACCCGGCCGCCCCCAATGCGGCTGGGGACCGTGTGTGGACACCCGGCCGCAGGGCGGCTGGGGACCGAGTGTGGACACCCGGCCGCCCCCTGGCGGCTGGGGACCGAGCGTGGACACCCTGCCGCCGGGCGGCTGGAGACTGAGTCTGGATAAAAGGGCCGCCAACACAGCCATGACATGGTGGCCGGCGTTTGCCTCCACATGCCTAAAAGGCCCAATTTCAAGTGCAAGCAAGCTAGCAGTATGGTATTGCAGCCTGGGGGTGGGTGGGTGGCAGGTTGCACTCTTACGCTAGCATTCCAAGAAAACAAAGCAGATGCTAACTTCTATCATCATCATGCTCCTCACCTCGGCACTCTCAACTCCTCTGATGAAGAAACTAGGGCCCAACGGAGAAGTCGGGTTCTCTGGTGGGCTTGTCCAATTCTGCCCTAAAGCAGGCCAGTCTAAGAAAAGTGTGTGGGTCGGTAACAGGAGAAATAGGGGCGGCTGGGGACCATTTATTGACACCCAGCCGCCCCTATGCGGCTGGGGACCGTGTGTGAACACCCGGCCGTGGGGCGGCTGGGGACCGAGTGTGGACACCTGGCCGCCGGGCGGCTGGGGACTGAGTATGGATACCTCACTGCAGAAGCAGCCATGAGGTAGTGGCCAGCTTCAGCCTCCTCCAAACTTAAAGGCCCCATTTCAAGTGCAAGCTAGCAGTATGGTATTGCAGCCTGCGGGTGGGTGGGTGGTTGGCTGCATACTTGCGCTTGTATTGCAAGGAATGGGGGAGGTACAATTGAACACTGCCCTGGGACAAGGACTTGCACGGGGATAGTTGCAAGTCTGCATCTTCTGATGCGACAAGGATCACTACTGATGGGCACACTTTTAGGCAGTGACCTGGGAGTCAGAGATGCTTCCAGGGGTCTTCCCCATGCTGTCCCCATGTCTTTTCAGCACTGTATGCGTGTGTCACACAGCACATGGCCAGATAAGGTTGTAAAATGTTAAAATGACATTTCCCGGTGAATGCATTTGTCACAGTTGAAAGCAATACAAAAGTGCAAAAATGCATAAAAAATGCTACTTGTGAACATAGCCCAAGTTGTGGAGGAGTATTTTTGTTTTTGGTTATTTATTTGACCTTATACACAAGTCTTTACCCTGGAAAAGAAATTCCTTAACATATTTCACAGGAAAAAAGTTTCACTTTCGTTTTTGAACGTTTTATTATGAGCCTGTGAAAGTGGCTTAATACCTGTGACCACGTTGTTGACAACAGTGACCTGGGGGTCAGAAATGCTTCCTGGGGCGATCCCCATGCTGTCCCCATGTCCATTTAGCACTGACACTATCGTTTTGGGCACTTGTTTGGCTTTTAAAAGACTGCCGCGGGTGCCGCCGCAAAAATGCTCGGGTCTCCCATAGACTAACATTGGGCTCGTTGCTCGGGTCGAACACCTGAGAATCACGGTGAGCTCGGCCGAGCTTCGAGCACCCGAGCATTTTAGTGCTCGCTCAACACTAGTCAGGAGTAAACCAGCTAATGCCATAATAGACCTACCTACAATAGTGTCAATAATAAAATGGAAAAAAAAAATCCCTGCACCTGCAATCCCCTATTGTGCTGCTATTGGGATCACAGAGACAACTAATAAATTCATCCAATTAGACACTACATATGAACCAATGCAGTGGATAGCATAGTGGTTTAAGTATCTGTGTAGTTTGCTTTGTCCTCCTATATTGTGCTAGTTCCTGGAATCCCCGTATATTGCCTGGCGGTGAAAAAGTCTGTAATGGGAGCGTCCTCCCAGAGATGCTCCTTGCCGTGAATCTTCAGCTGGCGCTCGACCCGTGGCGTTCCCTGGCCTGAAGCTATGCCGCTTCAAGAAGAAGGACAGTGATTCCTTTGAAACGTGTTGGAGTTTGTGGCCTCTCTGAGGCTCTCTGAGCAGTGACGTCACCCTAACTTCTCCCTTCCCCCGTGTGCAGCATGAGCTAGCAGCGTAGCTTCCGTCCGGGGTACGCCGAGGGTCGAGCGCCAGCTGAAGAATCACGGCAAGGAGCATCTCTGGGAGGACACTCCAATTACAGACTTTTTCACTGTCAGGCAATATACGGGGATTCCAGGACCTAGTACAATATAGGAAGACAAAGCAAACTACACAGGTGCTTTAACCATTGTGTTATCCAATGCATTGGTTCATATGTAGTGTCTAATTGGATGGTTTTATCAGTTGTCTCTGTGATCCCTGTAACAGCACAATAGGGGATTGCAGGTGCAGGGATTTTTTTTTTCCATTTTATTATTGACACTATTGTAGGTAGGTCTATTACTGCATTAGCCGGATTACTCCTGACATATGTTTACTCTGGTGTTCTATATTCTTTGAGACACTTATTTTTGACGTTTGCGAGCACGGTAGTATATACTCCATTCACTACGTTTATTCCCACAGGCAGGTGATCACATGAAACCTGCTCTACTACCAGCAGCTGCATTTCTTCTAGCAATTGTATAGCGCGAGTGAGTGGTGATTTTTAATTATTTAATTGGGTCTTCTATACTGTTATAGCGCATACAGTAACTGTAAAGCCTGCCCAAAATTTGGAAAAGCCCCAGTATCCTTTTGAACAGACATAGAGGGCCTGATTTTTTTAAAAAAAATCCCTTTATTAAGGAGCGGGTGTCCTATACTGTTATAGCATTCGTATAGTGATATACGGCACTCTTGTGGTTTAATGTGGGTGGTGCACAAGCAGGGCGTCCAGCCCATACATAATAAATTGAAAGACTTGGCACTCAGATGAGAAATTATGGTTTTCTTTATTGCATTCAGTATAGCGTTGAACGTTTTCGTTCTAGTTATAGACCTTCATCAGAACTGAATGTGGGAACTGGAACCGTGTGTAGTCAAGCGCATGGAGCTGCGACCAACATCGCTTGGGAGAGCATATGCAGTGACTGCAAGGGCTGCCAAAAATTAGGACGCACTCCAATTAATACCCCTTTGAAGAGACATAGAGGGCCTAATTTAATTAAAAAAAAATCCCATTATTAAGGAGCTGGTCTTCTATACTGTTTTAGCGTTTGCAGTAACTGCAACATCTGCCCAACATTTGCAAAAACCCCAATACAACTTTGAAGACACATAGAGGGCCTGATTTAAAAAAAAATTCCCATTATTAAGGAGCGCGTCTCCTGTACTGTTATAGCGAATGCAGTAACTGTAACGCCTGCACAAAATTTTGAAAAAAAAAATACACTTTTGAACAAACATACAGGGCCTGATTTAAAAACAAATCCAATTATTAAGAAGCGGGTCTCATTTACTGATATAACGTATGCATTAACTGTAATGCCTACCCAAAAACTGGAAAAAAACACAATACACCTTTGAAGACACATAGAGGGCCTGATTTAAAAAATTCCCATTATCAAGGAGCAGATCTCCGATAATGTTATAGCGTATGCAGTAACAGTAAGGCCTGCCCAAAATTTGGAAAAACCCCAATACACCTTTGAAGTCACATAGAGGGCCTGCTATAATGTGACAGCATATGCAGTAACTGTAAGGCCTGCCCAAAATTTTGGAAAAAAACAATATACTTTTGAAGACATATAGAGGGCCTGATTTAAAAAAAAAATCCCATTATTAACCCCTTTACCTCCCAAGGTGGTTTGCACGCTAATGACCAGGCCAATTTTTACAATACTGACCACTGTCAATTTATGAGGTAATTACTCTGGAATGCTTCAACGGATCATACTGATTCTGAGACGGTTTTTTCGTGACATATTTTACTTCTTGATAGTGGTAAATTTCTTTGGTATCACTTGCATTTACTTGTGAAAAAAAACGGAAATTTGTCAAAAAATTTGAAAATATCGCAATTTTCAAACTTTGAATTTTCATGCCCTTAAATCAGAGAGATATGTCACACAATATACTTAATAAATAACATTTCCCACATGTCTACTTTACATCAGCACAATTTTAGAACCAATTTTTTTTTTGTTAGGGAGCTATAAGGGTTAAAATTTGACGAGCGATTTTTCATTTTTACAACAAAATTTACAAATTTTTTTTTTTTTATTGATCACATCACATTTGAAGTGACTTAAAGGGGTCTTTATTACAGAAAATACCGAAAAGAGACATCATTCTAAAAACGGCACCCCTCAAAGTGCTCAAAACCACATTCAAGAAGTTTATTAACCCTTCAGATGCTTCACAGGAATTTTTGGAATGTGGAAGAAAAAAATGAACATTTATTTTTTTTCACAAAAATGTTACCTTAGACCCCAATTTTTTTATTTTCACAAGGGTATCATTAAAAAAGGACCCCAAACTTTGTTGTGCAATTCGTCTTGAGCACGTTGATAACCCATATGTGGGTGAAAGCCAATGTTTGGGCACACGGCAGAGTTTGGAAGGGAAGGAGCGCCATTTGACTTTTTGAATGTAAAATTTGCGTGAATAATTAGCGGATGCCATGTTGCGTTTGGAGAGCCCCTGATGTGCCTAAACAGTGGAAACCCCCCACAAGTGACACCATTGTGGAATCTAGACCCCTCAGGGAACTTAGGTGTGTGGTGAGCACCCTGAATCCCCAGGAGCTTCACAAAAGTTTATAACATGGCGCCGTGAAAATTAAAAAATCTAACTTTTTCCACAAAAATGATGTTTTAGCCCAACATGTTTTATTTTCACAATGGTAAGAGGAGAAAATGGACCCCAAAAACTTTTGTGCAATATTTCCTGAGTACGCTGATACCCCATATGTGGGGAAAATAAACATTTTGGGCTCACAGCAGGGTTTATAAGGGAAGGAGCACTGTGTGACTTTTTGAACTCAAAATTGGCTGGAATCGAGAGCAGACGCCATGTCGCATTTGAAGAGACCCTGACACGCCTAAACAGTGGAAACCCCCCAGAAGTGACTGCATTTAGGAAATTAGACGCCTCAAGGATTTTATCAAGGGGTATAGTGAACATTTTGTTTGACACAGAATTTGATAACATTAGGTCATCATATTGAAAAGTAGTCATTAGTCTTGACCGCAAGTGCTCGCTACTTGAGTTTGCATTGGGTATGCACCATGTGTCGCGGGTGCTCAAGTGACATGCTCGAGTCCCCGCCCCGCATGTTTCACGGTTATTAGACACCCAAAAAAAACATGCGGGGATCGCTCGTGTATGGCAGTCAATCCCCATGAGTTTTTTTTGGCTGTATAACAGCAGCAAAACATATGGGGCGGAGACTCAAGCACCCGCAATACTTGGTGCATACCCGAGCACCCGATGAAAACTCAAGTAGTGAGCACTTTTTGTAAAAATCCCAACCCCAACACAACCCTAACTACAATCCTAATACAACCTCAACCCTAGCCCAACCCCAACCCTAGCCCAACCATAACCCTAGCCTAGCTCTAGCACAACCCTAGCCCTAGCACAATCCTAGCCCTAGCACAACCCTAGCCCAACCCTAACCCTAGCCGTAACCCTAGCCCAACCCCAACCCTAACCCTAACCCTAGCCCAACCCCACCCTAACCCTAGCCCAACACCAACCCTAACCCTAGCCCTAACATTAGCCCAACCCCAACCCTAACCCTACCCCAACCCCCAACCCTAACCCTAGCCCAATCCTATCCCTAGCCCAACCCTAACTCTTGCCCTAACCCTAACCCTAGTCCTAGCCCAATCCTAAAACAAGCACAACCCTAACCCTAGGACAACCCTAACCCTAGGAAAACCCTAGCCCTAAAGTTTATTACTTACGCTGTTCCTCGTGCAGTTTAAGTGATTAGACAACTTTATTCTTCGGTTCGGTGTGATTGCAATGATGCCAGATTCATATCGGGCTTTTATGACTGACAGCTGTCACACACTAAAAAACGCTTTTCCCTTGAACTTTTATAAAATGTTAATAAAAATTATTGAAACATATAAGATGCTATTTTTTGCAAAGACTAGTTTTTGCACCGCCATATTTTGAGAGCTATAATTTTTCCATATTTTGGCCGACAGAGTCATGTGATGGCTTGTTCTGGCGGGACAAGTTGACGATTTTATTGGTACCATTTTTGGCCGCGTGACATTTTTTCATCGCTTTCTATCCCGATTTTTGGGAGGCAAAATAAACAAAAACCAAAAATTCTGGAATTTTTTTTATTTTTTTATTCCATTCCGCATGTGGTAAAATTGATAAGGCAGGCTTATTCTTTGGGTCAGTACGTTTACAGTGGTACCACATTTATATTGTTTTTTTATGTTTTGGCACTTTTACACAATAAAAACAATTTTATAGAAAAAATAATTGACTTTTATTCTGAGAGCTATAACTTTTTTAGTTCTTGGTCTTTGGAACTGTATGGCGGCTTGTTTTTTGTGGGACAAGGTGACGTTTTCAGCGGTACCATTTTTCTTTGCATTCGTCTTTTTCATGGCGTTTTATTCCATTTTTTGTTTGGCAGTGTGATGATAAAGCATTGTTTTTTGATGCGTTTTTCATTTTATTTTTTTACCGTCTTCACTAAAGGTTTTAACTAGTGGGACAGTTTTATAGGTCAAGTCGTTCCGGACGCAGCAATACCAAATATGTGTGCTTTTATTGTTTTTTTGCTTTTTTTTCATAATAAATAAATATTAAGGGTACAACATATTTTTATTTTTTGGGGATTATTTTTTCTTTTCTTTTCTCTTTTATATATATATATATATATTTAAAGAAAAATCCTTTTTTTTTTTCACTTTCTGGCACTTTTTTTTACTTTTACACTTTGTCCCACTATGGGACTTTCACTTTTTGCAGCCTGATCGGCTGCATAGCACAGGAATGCAGCACCATCCCTGTGCTATACAGCCTGTCAGCGCTGCAAAGGGAGAAGTTACTCTGGCCGTGCACTGCGCATTACCAAAGTAACTTCCTGCTGTCTGGTGACCCGGATGTTGTAAAGACGACATCGGGTCATCATGACAACATCTGGGAGCCGCCGCAGACACCACGGGATGCCGGCAGGAGAGGTGAGTACCGGCGCTTTCCTCCCCTTCCCCCGCAATGCTGCGATCGACTTCCATCGCAGCATTGCGGGGGTTAATGTGCCAGCACATTGTCACAGCTGACACATGGTGCTATCAGCTGACACCCGGCGGCCATCGCCCCACGAGCGCGATCACAGTGCGCGTAATAGTACGAAAAATGGAACTAAAATAATACACATTTGAAGATACATAGAGGACCTGATTTAAAAAAATTCCCACTATCAGGAGCAGGTCTCCTATACTGTTATAGTGTATGCAGTAACGTAAGGCCTGCCCAAAATTTGGAAAAGCCCCATAGAAGACACATAGAAGGCCAGATTTTAAAAAATAAATTCCCATTATTAAGGAGCTGTTATGCACACGCCCGGGCTAAGCGGCGTGTGCGTGTGATTGGTAGTGATTCCACTGGACCGTGCCGGAGAGTGAATGCCTGGAGGGGCGTGACTAAGTATTCACCCGATCCGACCAGGGTCGCACGACGGCATACGACGCCAGTGCACCAAGGAGGAACCGAGCAGAGGGACCAGGTGCTACTCCAGGACAGACCCCGGACACGGCTGTTGACCCACACAGGGGAATACAGGAACAGGCTGGTAGGCTGGCACACAGACTGGTGGGTATAGGCAGGCACAACTGGTATGCAGGCAGGCGGGTATGCAGGCAGGGGGGTAAAGGCAAGCACAGCTAGAGTGCAGACAGGGAGGCACTAGCAGGTAGGAACACAGGCGGGATAGGACCCAGTACACACCGGGACTCAGGAACAATACAGGCAGAGGGTTACAGGCAAGCACAGCTAGAGTGCAGACAGGGAGGCACTAGCAGGTAGGAACACAGGCGGGATAGGGCCCAGTACACACTGGGACTCAGGAACATTACAGGCAGAGGGGTACAGGCAGGGCAGGACAGGACTGCCGGAGCAGCGGGCAGAAGCAGGGCAGGACAGGACTGCCGGAGCAGAACGGACAGGACTCTGTACACACGGAACAGACAGGAAGGGAAAGGCAGAGCCAGATACCCACAGGGTACTTGCAGTGAAGTAGCGAGGGGACCACAAACTCACAAACGGGAGTACAGAGACAACAAGCAGGAGTTAGGTACGAGTTCAGACTCTGCAGAAAAAGGAAGGGAACGGACATAGAGGAAAAACAGGTAAAGGATAGGAGAGAGTTCAGACTGGAACTGAGTGTACGGAGGGGACCGACACTGCAGCGGGATACAGGAGCGGGTCTGGGAATACTGCCCCCAGAGAGGCGGGACGAACAGGCAAGGAGCGTGTTCAGACAGGACAGACAAAATACAGGAGCGGGTCTAGGTAATCGGCCCCTAGAAGGCGGGAGGAACAGGCTAGGAGCGTGTTCAGACAGGACAGACAAGATACACAGAAAGGACTCAGTTCAGACACGGGAACTAATACCGCAAAGCAGGAGACATACAGGACTCAGTTCAGACACGGGAACTAATACCGCAAAGCAGGAGACATACAGGACTCAGTTCAGACACGGGAACTAATACCGCAAAGCAGGAGACATACAGGACTAAGTTCAGACAGGCCTGGAAATACAGCCTCCAGGAAAGGCAGACAAGGAAACAAAGACGGGACCTGGCACCTTCAGAGTGCAAGCACACACTGAAGGAAAACACTATGCTCAGGCAGGGATAGAAGGGAGCTGCTGAGCTATATACCAAGTGTCAGACAGCAATAGGCTGAGGACGCACAAGGGGCGTGACCCACAGCAGGTACAAAGAGCAGGAAGTGATCGGGCGCCGCCCTTAAGCAGCAGAGACAGACACAAACAGACAGCATGGAGGGAAGCCAGAGAGACATTCTGGACAGGAGATCAAGTGCGCTCTCTTGCACAGTGGGAGATGGACCACCATGCAAGGACGCCGCCAGGTATGTTACAGTACCTCCCCCCTTACGCCCCCTCTTCTTCAGGCCTGCCAGAATCTTCCGCAGGGAATTCGAGGACCAGTCGTTCACTGGGTTGGAGGGGGACAGAGACTTGAGGGTAATCTCTGCTTCGAGGTACATCTTGTCAAGCTCACAGGAAGAAATAGACGGGTTATCAGGTACATAATGAGGAAAAGTCACTGTCTCTTTGTTATCTGGTGGTATCCCGGAGGATTCAGGAAACAACTGGAGGTCCTCCGCCGGGTCAGAAGAGTGCAGAGGCTCAGAGAAAACAACTGCTTCAGAGTACACTAGGTCGGACTCACTGGAGGAAGCAGGCGAGGTATCGGGTACCGAGTATAGGAAAGTCTCTGTCCATTCACCACCAGGTGGCACCCCGAAGGGTTCTGAACACAACTGGAGGTCCTCCGCCTGGTCGGAGGGGTGTAGAGACTCGGGAGTAACCTCTGCTTCGGAGTACACTAGGTCGGACTCACTGGACGAAGCGAGCGAGGTATCAGGTACAGGATATAGGAAAGTCTCTGTCCATTCACCACCAGGTGGCACCCCGAAGGATTCTGAACACAACTGGAGGTCCTCCGCCTGGTCGGAGGGGTGTAGAGACTCAGGAGTAACCTCTGCTTCGGAGTACACTAGGTTGGACTCACTGGACGAAGCGAGCGAGGTATCAGGTACAGAGTATAGGAGAGTCTCTGTCCTTTCGCTACCAGGTAGCACCCCGAAGGGTTCAGGAGACAACTGGAGATCCTCCGCCTGGTCGGAGGGGTGTAGAGACTCGGAGGTAACTACCACTTTGGGGTACCCATTGTCAGGCTCACAGGACGAAGCGGACAAGGTATTGAGTACCGGGTGTAGAGAAGTCTCTCTCCATTTGTCATCGAGTGGTATCCCGGAGGATTCAGGAGGCAACAGGGGATCCTCCGCCAGGTAGTAGAGGTGCACAGACTCAGAGGTAACCACAGCTTTGGAGCATCCTTGGACATGCACACCGGTTAAAGAGAGAGAAGCATCTGATGCCGGGTGCAGGAAGTTCTCCTGTGTGGAGTCTGGATGGGCAGAAGTCTCTTCGGGCAGGAGAACTGGTGCACTACCCACGCACATTACCCATTGGGGTTTCTCCGGGATACAGGGAGATGAAGCTTCAGTAGGGACTTCAAGGTTGGGGTCAGGAGGTCTCAGGGAGGACAGACCCTGGCGTGACGGCTTGCCTCTACGTCTAGCACGTCTGGACTGCCTCTTGAGGTTGAGAGAAGTATTCCGGAAAGCGTAGTCACCCTGTGAGGATTCTGGGTGGGCAGTAGTCTCATTGGGCTGGAGGACTATTGCGCTACCCACACACATTACCCATTGGGGCTGCTCCGGGATATTGGGAGGTGAAGCTTCAGCAGGAGCCTCCGGGTTAGGATCATCGAAGACCATTATAAAGGCCACCAGGAAGGCCATTAGGTCCCGGAGGATCGGATCCTGTGTTTCATATAGGAGGTTGATCCATTCCAAGGCATCACCCGCCAGGTAAGACATAATAAAGGCCACTTTAGCCCAATCGGAAGGAAAATAGAGAGGGTAGGCCTTAAAGTGTAGCATGCATTGCTCCACAAATGCACGACACTGTCTTGGATCCCCATAGTAACGTGGCGGATCCGCAGGAACGAGAGCTGATAGATCCATCTGGACGGTGCGTAATTTCGCCTGGAACTCAGCTAAGAGAAAAAAAAATTTATTTATTTATTTTAATGCATATATTCGCTGGAAAAACTTCTCAAAGAGCGAAGGCCGTGGGGCTCAACGGGAACCATGGCCTGAGCATGCTGTTATGCACACGCCCGGGCTAAGCGGCGTGTGCGTGTGATTGGTAGTGATTCCACTGGACCGTGCCGGAGAGTGAATGCCTGGAGGGGCGTGACTAAGTATTCACCCGATCCGACCAGGGTCGCACGACGGCATACGACGCCAGTGCACCAAGGAGGAACCGAGCAGAGGGACCAGGTGCTACTCCAGGACAGACCCCGGACACGGCTGTTGACCCACACAGGGGAATACAGGAACAGGCTGGTAGGCTGGCACACAGACTGGTGGGTATAGGCAGGCACAACTGGTATGCAGGCAGGCGGGTATGCAGGCAGGGGGGTAAAGGCAAGCACAGCTAGAGTGCAGACAGGGAGGCACTAGCAGGTAGGAACACAGGCGGGATAGGACCCAGTACACACCGGGACTCAG
Organism: Phyllobates terribilis; assembly: GCF_046119375.1. Lineage (NCBI taxonomy): Eukaryota > Metazoa > Chordata > Amphibia > Anura > Dendrobatidae > Phyllobates > Phyllobates terribilis. The sequence goes on from NW_027362762.1 coordinate 507,037,244, forward strand.
GAACAATACAGGCAGAGGGTTACAGGCAAGCACAGCTAGAGTGCAGACAGGGAGGCACTAGCAGGTAGGAACACAGGCGGGATAGGGCCCAGTACACACTGGGACTCAGGAACATTACAGGCAGAGGGGTACAGGCAGGGCAGGACAGGACTGCCGGAGCAGCGGGCAGAAGCAGGGCAGGACAGGACTGCCGGAGCAGAACGGACAGGACTCTGTACACACGGAACAGACAGGAAGGGAAAGGCAGAGCCAGATACCCACAGGGTACTTGCAGTGAAGTAGCGAGGGGACCACAAACTCACAAACGGGAGTACAGAGACAACAAGCAGGAGTTAGGTACGAGTTCAGACTCTGCAGAAAAAGGAAGGGAACGGACATAGAGGAAAAACAGGTAAAGGATAGGAGAGAGTTCAGACTGGAACTGAGTGTACGGAGGGGACCGACACTGCAGCGGGATACAGGAGCGGGTCTGGGAATACTGCCCCCAGAGAGGCGGGACGAACAGGCAAGGAGCGTGTTCAGACAGGACAGACAAAATACAGGAGCGGGTCTAGGTAATCGGCCCCTAGAAGGCGGGAGGAACAGGCTAGGAGCGTGTTCAGACAGGACAGACAAGATACACAGAAAGGACTCAGTTCAGACACGGGAACTAATACCGCAAAGCAGGAGACATACAGGACTCAGTTCAGACACGGGAACTAATACCGCAAAGCAGGAGACATACAGGACTCAGTTCAGACACGGGAACTAATACCGCAAAGCAGGAGACATACAGGACTAAGTTCAGACAGGCCTGGAAATACAGCCTCCAGGAAAGGCAGACAAGGAAACAAAGACGGGACCTGGCACCTTCAGAGTGCAAGCACACACTGAAGGAAAACACTATGCTCAGGCAGGGATAGAAGGGAGCTGCTGAGCTATATACCAAGTGTCAGACAGCAATAGGCTGAGGACGCACAAGGGGCGTGACCCACAGCAGGTACAAAGAGCAGGAAGTGATCGGGCGCCGCCCTTAAGCAGCAGAGACAGACACAAACAGACAGCATGGAGGGAAGCCAGAGAGACATTCTGGACAGGAGATCAAGTGCGCTCTCTTGCACAGTGGGAGATGGACCACCATGCAAGGACGCCGCCAGGTATGTTACAGGAGCTGGTCTATTATAATGTAATAGCGTATGCAATAACTGCACAGCCTGCCTAAAATTTGGAAAAACCCCAATACACCTTTGAACAGACATAGAGGGCCTAATTTTTTTCAAAAAATTCCCATTATTAATGTGCGGATGTTAGGCCAGTATGCAGGAGAAGGGCTTTCAAGCGGCGTCCGGCCAGGCCCTTTCCTGCTGGTCAGTAATTGTCAGCATTTAGGTTCCGTTCTAGGGATTCTAAGTGAGGTCCCTGCGTTTATGCACATGTGTCGCTAAGCCACGCCCCCTTGTGGTCATGTGTCGCTAAGCCACGCCCCTTTCGACTATGTGCCGCTAAGCCATGCCCCCTTGCAGCCATGTGCCGCTAAGCCACGCCCCCTGCTGTTTGGTACAGCTTGGTTGGTTGTGACGCGCCCCTGGGCCTGTGTCGCACTGCGTTGCGCACGCGGGAGCTTACCCGGAGCCGGATCTCTTGAGGGTTGTAGTCTCGTGGCGGCGACCCGGTCCGCGCCCAGGGAGTCAAACTGAGCGGCGATGTACTAGCAGTAGATGGTTGGTGACTACGCCACCCGTTGAATGCAGCTATGGAGCTGCCGCTGCAGGGCAGACCGCTGAGGCCGGTGGAAGGATGGTGCAGCGTGGATGGTATAACCCCCAACGGGAGGGGTATGGCCTCAGGACAGCCGACGTGGATGATGGGGGTAGCAGGAACCACTCAGAGACGGTGCGGTGTAGTTCAGGGTCTTTACTGGTGACAAAGATAGACCCTCCCGGAGTACTTGCTAGTGATAGGGGCCTGGTCAGTCCTTGAGCAGATGGGATCTCCCCTGGCCAGGCGGAGTTGTAGGCCTTCCCAACTAACTGTACTCTTCTGGCTACCTTGCTAGAGGCGGGAATAAGTAGCCCACGTCCCTGAGTGTACCGTGTGGTGCTCACCCGTATGGCCGGTGACTCGGGGCCTTCTAATGGCTTCCGCTCCACGATGGCGGTGCTGGTCCCACACGTGTGACCGTGCCTTCGGGCTTCTGGGCCAGAGGACCTGAAATCCTCTGCCGGACGGTTTCTGCTGCTGGGTAGGAGTTAGTCCCCACAGCCTCGGACTCCGGGTCCGGTAAGAAATCTTCTCAGTCAGGACGAGCTCTGTAGCTGCCAGCCCCTGACTCGTTGTAACACTGCTCCCCACAGAGCTCCTGATGTTTCTTGCTATGCTGCTTCTCTTCTCTACTCTTGTTCTGTCTTCTTTCTCACTAACTCTGCCTCAGCCCCGGGTTTATATAGGGGAAGTCCTTCCCCTCCCAAGACTGGGCAGGAGGTGTGGCATGCACAGGATCCCTGACCAAAGGACCTCCCACCTGCTCTCAGACGTAATATCTCTATCACTGTGGCAACCAGACCCCTGGGGTGTCACATTCCCCCCTAGTGAAATTTAGTACTCCGGGACTAAACATATTTTTTTTTTTTTAGAAAAACATAACAAGGTATAACAATAACAATACAATAAGAAAAACACATAAGATGGTTACGGCGTGTCCGCAACCGGGTGCAGTTTTGAAAAGCAAGGTGTCCATTTCACCAAAACAGGGAGACGTAACCAGGTAGGGGCCTGTCCTGCCCCGAGTCCTTAACAGTCTTTAGTCCATCCTGGGTTACGCTCCAACTATGTACAAGGATTCCCGGTAAATCCACCAAGGACTCCTAAAAAGAACTAGAAACACAAAATTATACACAAGCAACTATAAACAAGTAAACATTATAAGATAGCTTAAACATTTAGATCCTCCAACGTGCGGGTAGCTGGCCTCTAGTGGCCCTAGTGGACCTACGGAGCTGACTGTCTGGCCCTGAACTACAGGGTGTAGGAGCTGCCAAGGGTAAACTGGGCAGCTGTCCATGGGCCCTCTGGCTCACTAGGGGTATGGCATGCTCACTATAAGCAGAGAGTTGATTTTCCGGGTCTGCTTGTGTAGAGTCTTCTGCCTCCTGGACCGGCTGTTCTTCCAGCTCTACCGGTTGCTCCGTAGGTTCTTGGGATGATGGTTGGAGGAAGGTGAGTACGGGTACCACAACTGCACCATTGACTTGAGTCCAAGACCGAGGGAAGTCCCCGAGCACGGTACTAACCATATCTTCCCTTTCCTCTACGGGTCGATGGTCTTCTTGTTCCTCTTCAGGGTTCCTCAGTTGTTCGGGACACTTCTTCAGGTGGTCCCGGGATACAATGGCTGTGGTTTCCCCTCCGTCTTTACTGATGGTACAGACCTTCGGGTTTTCGTGGCTTGAGGGCAGTACGGTGTACGGGTCCTTCTCCCACTGGTCGTCCAACTTGTGGAGCCGTCTCTTCCTCTTCAAGACCTGCTCTCCGGGTACCAGGGGAACAGCGGGAGCATACTGGTTATAAGTTTTCTCTTGTCTTTCCCTAACCTGACAGAGACTTCGCTCCACGCTCTCCTGTACTCTCCGGTACTGCTGCTGCCTCTCTGTGTCCCAGTCTGTTTCTGGTGAAGTGTCCTCGGGTGTCAGGACTCCCATTTCCAGGTCAACAGGTAACTTACCAGGTCTTGCCCTCATTAGGTAAGCCGGGGTACAGTTGGTGGAACCTACCGGGATGTGGTTGTATAGGTCCACCAGATCGGGCAACTTTTCAGGCCACAGACTGCGTTCTTCCAGGTGCAATGTTTTTAGAAGATCCATTACCACCTGGTTCATTTTTTCACAAAGTCCATTAGTCTGCGGATCGTAGGGTGTCGTCCTTATCTTCCGGCAGCCATACAGATTGCAGAATTCCTGGAAGACCTCCGCTTCAAAGGCTGGTCCCTGGTCCGTCAGCACTTGGTCCGGGTACCCGTGTGGACGGCAAAAGTGCTGCTGGAAGGCTCTAGCTGCTGTTTGAGCCGTTAAGTCCTTGACGGGGACGACAACCAGAAACCGGGAGTAATGATCCACGATGGTTAACGCGTAGACGTAGCCACTTCTGCTTGGGGTCAGTTTTACATGATCCAAGGCTACCAGTTCCAACGGTTGCCGGGTGACGATGGACTGCAGGGGAGTCTTCTGGCTGGCGCGGTCCTTCCTTCTCAGGTTGCACGGGCCACAGTCTCTGCACCACTTCTCAATGGTTCCCCTCATGCCTACCCAGTGGAATCGCTCGCGCAGCAGGAACTCCAGCTTCTTCCACCCGAAGTGTCCAGCTCCGTCGTGGTATGCCTCCATCACCATGGCTGCGTCTCTTCGTGGCACCACTACTTGCCAGAGTAATTCATGCGTCCGGGAGTTAACCATTCTGCGGCACAACTTCCCTTTGTAAAGGAACAGTCGACTCTTCTCTGCCCATAGTTGTTTGGCTTCCTCCGGAGCGTCTGGTTCAAGGCGAGCCTCCGGCCGAGTCAGCATCTCCTTCACCAGTCGGACGGCAGGGTCGCTGTCTTGCGTTTCCGCCCAGTTGTAGTGAGGTAAGGGGTTCAACGTAGCAGCCTGCTTACTCCTTACCCGGTGGGAATACTGGATAGTCCCATGACGGTGGAACGCAGGGAGTTCAATTTCTTCCAGTCCCTCCGGATCTTCTCCTTCGTCCGGCAGGTTGGGCATCCTGGACAGGGCGTCCGCGTTAGTATTGGAGCGCCCTGCCCGGTATTTGATTATGAACTCGTAGTTGGACAGACGGGCCATCCACCTCTGCTCCAGGGCACCGAGTCTTGCCGTGTCCAGGTGTGTCAACGGGTTGTTATCCTTGTACACGGTGAACCGGGAAGAAGCAAGGTAATGCTTAAAGCGCTCAGTGACTGCCCATACCACGGCCAGGAACTCTAGCTTAAATGAGCTATAATTCTCGGGGTTCCTTTCGGTGGGTCGCAGTTTTCGGCTGGCGTAGGCGATTACTCGTTCTTTCCCCTGCTGGATCTGGGACAGTACGGCTCCTAGCCCGATGTTACTGGCGTCGGTGTAGAGGATGAAGGGCTGGCTATAATCCGGGTACGCCAAGATTTCATCCCCCGTGAGGGCCATCTTCAGCTGGCGGAAGGACTCTTCTTCTAGCTCTTCCCATTTGAAGGGCGGCTTCTGGTTCTTGGCCTTCCGGGACTGGCCTATCAGGAGGTCCTGCATAGGCGCTGCCTTTTTGGTGAAACCGGGAATAAACCTTCGGTAGTAGCCTACCAACCCGAGGAACTGCCGCACTTCTTTTACGCTGGAGGGGCTTGGCCATCCCTTAATTGCGGTGATCTTATCGGGGTCGGGAGCCACTCCGTCAGCGCTCACCACGTGTCCCAGGTACTGCACCTTTGGTTTCAGGAGGTGACACTTGGAGGGTTTCACCTTTAGGCCGTAACTCGCCAGAGCTTCAAACACCTCCGCCAGGTGTTTCAGGTGGTCCTCATAAGTTTTGGAGTATACGATGACATCGTCCAGGTACAACAGGACCGTCTCGAAGTTTCTGTGGCCCAGACAGCACTCCATTAATCGTTGGAAGGTTCGTGGGGTGTTGCAGAGTCCGAACGGCATGCAGGTGAACTCACTAAGTCCCATCGGGGTGGTGAATGCGGTCTTCTCCCGGTCCGCCTCTGCTACAGGAACCTGCCAGTACCCGCTAGTGAGATCCAAGGTAGAGAAGAAGTTAGCAGATCTTAAAGCAGCCAATGACTCCTCTATCCTTGGTAAGGGGTACGCATCCTTGTGTGTGATACGGTTGATTTTCCGGTAATCTACACACATCCTCATGGTGTTGTCTTTCTTTTTGACTAAAACTAGCGGGGCTGCCCAGGGGCTACAGCTATCCCGGATTACCCCAGCCTCCTTCATGTCTCTAAGCATCCCCTTGGCGTGTTGGTAATGTGCAGGGGGTACGGGTCGATACCTCTCTTTTATGGGAGGATGATCTCCCGTGGGGATGCGGTGTTCTACCCCCTTGACTCGCCCGAAGTCTAACGGGTGTTTACTAAACACTCTCTCATACTCTTGAACCACCCGGTAGACTCCCTGTTTCTGGTGGGAGGGAGTGGAGTCAGTTCCCAAGTGTAGTTGCTGACACCAATCCTCCATTACTTTCTTAGAGCCGTTACCTTCCTCCGGGTGAGATGGAGGCAAGGGTTCCACAGACTGTATAGAGTTTTGGTTGATGGTATATAATTTTGCTAGCGTGGCATACCGGGGCAGGTACACTTCCCTCTCCCCGATATTGATTATGCGAACGGGCACCCTCCCATGGCGTACATTGACCACCCCCCGTGCTGTCAAAATGGTGGGCCTACTGTCTGAGTAAACTGGTTCTACCATTGCGTGGTAATCTCTACCTCTCAGACCAATAGCTGCCCGGCACCAAATCATCATTTCGCTTTTTGGGGGCATGGCAATAGGGAAAGGGTCACACATTCTTACGCTACCAATCTCACCGCCGGAGAGTTCCACCTGTTGCCGTCGCATCAGTGCCCGGATCTCTTTCTGGAGCACTCGCTGCTCGCCGGAGCTGGCGTTCTTGGCAACCTGCTGTAGAAGGAAAATCACCTCTGCAAGACAATTCTCAATTACATTAGTTCCTAGAGTTATTTTTGGGTGGCTCTCATGTTTGTCAATGTCTACAATGATCAGTCCCTGTGCTGCCAGTTCGACTCTACCGATTTTGATGGTCACCTCTTTAAATCCGATCTGTGGCACGGGCTGGCCATTGCTGGCGATGATACTCAAGTCGTCGTCAGGGTAGCGGGTAATATCCGAGTCATTCCAGTACTGCTTAAAGAGCACGTACGGGATAGTGGTGACCTGTGACCCGGTGTCCAGTAGGGCACTCATGGGAATGCCATCCAGTACCACAGGCAAGACTGGACGTCCTCCCACATATCTGTCGCGCCAGTTCGATGGGCCTGGTGATCTTTTTCCTGGGGGTTGGCCCTCTACCCCAGGTTGTGCCCGTTTAAAGAACAGTACCTTTCCATATGTCCGGGTTGATTGCAGCGGCGGCAGATGGGTCGTCCGTCCTCGCTGTATCGGTCACTGGGTCTTCCTCTGGCCGGTGGGGTCCTCCTTGGTCGACGCCACGGGATGTCCTCCGGTCCGGATGCCAGCTGGATCTTCCCTGGGGTGGAAACCTGTAAAGACTGCACAGTTCGGGTTAGCGCAGCAACGCTCTTAGCTAGCTCTTGGACCTGATGGCGTAGGTCTGGAGCCGGGTCATTGTCCAAAGCCTGCGCATCAGCTCCCACAGGCCCTGCCGACAAGGGCGCCGCCTCCTGGTGGTAAGTGATAGCTGGGCGCCTGTGGGTCACAACGCCACCCGGTGCCGGTTCTCGGAGCACCCGGATGGCTCTGTCCTTGAACTGTGCAAAGTCCAGATGGGGATCCTGTAAGGCCATTGCCCGCAACTGGGTTCGGTGGGCATTGCAATATAAACCCTCTATAAATTGTTCAGTCAACAGCCTGTCCTCGTTTCCCACCCCATCAGGGTCGGTCTGCTTTATGGCCCTCAGGGCCTCTTGTAGGTTTAGTGCATAGTCCCTTATACTCTCATGCGCTCGCTGCTTGCACCCGTAGAATCTAAGCTTAATCTCGGCTGAGGTGCGGGTATCAAAGGTGTCCTTCAGCCGGGTTAGTATCCCTGCGACAGTCTTCTTCCCAGGTGGCCAGGATTTTACTTCCCTTTTGGCTGCCCCGGTTAGTTGGGCCACCAGGATGCTCACTTTTTGCTCTTCTGTGAGGGGGTACACCTGGAAGAGGCTATCCAGCTTTTCTCTAAAGTCATGCAGGGTATGTGACTCCCCTGAGTACTGGGGTAGCCAAGCTGCTCCCGGGATATAGGGCATGGTGAAGGGCATAACTGCAGCAGCGGTGGCGCTGGCGGGGGTTGAGGCAGTGAAGCTCTCCTCCGTATCCGACATCTTCCTCCCCCCTAGTGGACCGTGGCCTACCTTGCGATGATCCTGTTCCGTAGGCCGCGGCTCCGCAGTGGATCGTCAGGGTTGAGGACCTTCCGTCGCGCTCCGGTGACGTTGGCGTCTGCTGGGCTCCTTCCAGGACCTTACGCAACGTCCGGACGTGAGGCGGGGCTTCAGTTCTCGCGCGCTTTCGGAGTCCACGCCCCTCTTCTTCCCGCGCGGCGTCCTCAAGATGGCGTCCAATGGCGGGAAAACTTCGCGGATGGCGGGAAGAAGGTAGAAGATGGCGCCGGATGGCGGGAAACCTCCACGGATAGCGGGAATCTTCACCACTGGTAAGTTTGAACAGTCTTTGCTTTTCAGGCACGCAGTACCCGGTGGTTGCGGGCACGAAATCCTGCCGACTACGCCAAAGTTGACGCGCCCCTGGGCCTGTGTCGCGCTGCGTTGCGCACGCGGGAGCTTACCCGGAGCCGGATCTCTTGAGGGTTGTAGTCTCGTGGCGGCGACCCGGTCCGCGCCCAGGGAGTCAAACTGAGCGGCGATGTACTAGCAGTAGATGGTTGGTGACTACGCCACCCGTTGAATGCAGCTATGGAGCTGCCGCTGCAGTGCAGACCGCTGAGGCCGGTGGAAGGATGGTGCAGCGTGGATGGTATAACCCCCAACGGGAGGGGTATGGCCTCAGGGCAGCCGACGTGGATGATGGGGGTAGCAGGAACCACTCAGAGACGGTGCGGTGTAGTTCAGGGTCTTTACTGGTGACAAAGATAGACCCTCCCGGAGTACTTGCTAGTGATAGGGGCCTGGTCAGTCCTTGAGCAGATGGGATCTCCCCTGGCCAGGCGGAGTTGTAGGCCTTCCCAACTAACTGTACTCTTCTGGCTACCTTGCTAGAGGCGGGAATAAGTAGCCCACGTCCCTGAGTGTACCGTGTGGTGCTCACCCGTATGGCCGGTGACTCGGGGCCTTCTAATGGCTTCCGCTCCACGATGGCGGTGCTGGTCCCACACGTGTGACCGTGCCTTCGGGCTTCTGGGCCAGAGGACCTGAAATCCTCTGCCGGACGGTTTCTGCTGCTGGGTAGGAGTTAGTCCCCACAGCCTCGGACTCCGGGTCCGGTAAGAAATCTTCTCAGTCAGGACGAGCTCTGTAGCTGCCAGCCCCTGACTCGTTGTAACACTGCTCCCCACAGAGCTCCTGATGTTTCTTGCTATGCTGCTTCTCTTCTCTACTCTTGTTCTGTCTTTTTTCTCACTAACTCTGCCTCAGCCCCGGGTTTATATAGGGGAAGTCCTTCCCCTCCCAAGACTGGGCAGGAGGTGTGGCATGCACAGGATCCCTGACCAAAGGACCTCCCACCTGCTCTCAGACGTAATATCTCTATCACTGTGGCAACCAGACCCCTGGGGTGTCACAGTTGTCTTGGGGGGCTGGGGCTGTCTCTAGTGTACTTAAGGGCTCTGTGGGCTCCGCCCCGGTGCCTAGTCTATCTCTTTGTAACCTGGGGTGAGGTCTCTGGCAGTTAATGCAGTGTGTGAGAGTCGTTGTCAAGGGTTCCTGCTGTGTGCTCCCTAGTCATCCTAGCCATCAATTAGGGCTAGGGGAAGGCTGTGAGCTGCACGCTCTACCATGTCGGTTCACCGGTTGGTGTCCACGCCACAGAGGCGTCCTTGCTACCGATCCAGTATTCCAGGGTCCGCCATTGTATGTGTGGTCACACTGTCGCTTTTACACCCATGTGTTGGGTGCTGCAGAGATCCTCCTCCTCTTTAGGAACTTAGGTTCCTGGCCTTTCCTGGCCTGCAGCTATCTGCAGCTCTATACACCGCCATGTGGTGCTCGGGTGTTTCATGCTGCCAAATCCTTCCTGTTCTGCACAGGGTGTCGTGCAGTGCAGAAGTTTATTAGTTTCGTTTCTGGAGTGTTGTTAACTCCCAGCATTGTACCTTGTTTAGTTACTATTAGTGTGTGCACTTAACACACTAGTTAATTTCCTTCTCTGTGCTTAGCTGAACATTTCTCTGGACTCAGCTGCTGCAGCTCCTCTGCAGTCCGGTGGACCCCAACGTGTCCTTTAGGTTATATTTTATTTTATTAAAGGACACGCCAGCATAACAGCGGGTCTCCTATACTGTTATATCGTATGCAGTAACTGTAAGGCCTGCCCAAAATTTGGAAAAACCCTAATACACCTTAGAACAGACTTAGAAGGCTTGATTTAAAAAAAAAAAATTCCCATTATGAAGGTGCGGTTCTTCTATAATGTTGTAGCATATACAGTAACTGTAAGGCCTGTCCAAATTTTGGAAAAAAAAACAATACACCTTTAAAGACACATGGAGGGCTTGATTTTAAAAAAATTCCCATTATTAAGGAGCGACTCTCCTATACTGTTATAGCGTACACAGTAAATTTAAGGCCTGTCCAACATTTGGAAAAAACTCAATATACTTTTCAAGAGACATAGAGGGCCTGATTTAAAAAAAAATAAAAATCCCATCATTAAGGAGCGGGTCTCCTATAATGTCACAGTATATACAGTAACTGTAAGGCCTGCACAGAATTTGGAAAAATTCCAATACACCTTTGAAGACACATAGAAGGCCTGATTTAAAAAAAAAATTACCATTATTAAGATGCGTATCTCCAATACCCTTTTAGTGTATGCAGTAACTGTACAGCCTGCCCAAAATTTGGAAAAAAAAACAATACACCTTTGAAGACACATAGAGGGCCTGATTTAAAAAGAAATGCATTATCAAGGAGCAGATCTCTTATAATGTTATAGCGTATGGAGTACCTGTAAGGCCTGCCCAAATTCTGGAAAAACCCCAATTCACCTTTGAAGACACGTAGAGGGCCTGATTTTTTTTAAAAAAAATTCCCATTATTAATGTGCTGGTCTTCTATAATGTGATAGCGTATGTGGTAACTGTACGGCCTGCCCAAAATTTGGAAAAACCCCAATACACCTTTGAGGGCCTGATTTAAAAAAAAATCCCTCTATTAAGCAGCTGGTCTGCTATAATGTGATAGCGTATGCAGTAACTGTAAGGCCTGCCCAAAATTTTGAAAAACACCAATACACCTTTGAATACATATAAAGGGCCTTATTTAAAAACAAAAATTCCCATTATTAAGAAACGAGTCTCCTATACTGTTATAGCGTATGCAGTAACTGTAAGACCTGCCCAAAATTTTTAAAAAAAAAACATACATCTTTGAACAGAAATAGAGGGCCTGATTTAAAAAAAAATCCCATTATTAAGGAGCTGGTCTCCTATACTGTTATAGCGTAAGCAGTAACTGTAATGACTGCACAAAATTTGGAAAAACCCCAATACACCTTTGAAGACACATAGAGGACCTGATATCAAAAAATAAATTCCCATTATTAAGGAGCAGGTCTCCTATACTGTTATAGCGTAAGCAGTAACTGTAAGGACTGCATAAAATTTGGAAAAACCCCAATGCACCTTTGAACAGACATAGAGGGCATAATTTTTTAAAAAAAAAAAATTCCAGGAGAAGGGCTTTCTCGCAGCGTCCGGCCAGGCCCTTTCCTGCTTGTCAGTAATTGTCAGCATTTAGGTTCCGTTCTAGGGACTCTAAGGATGTGTGCCCACGATGCGTATTTCATGCGTTTTTGGTGCGGATATTTCTGCAGCGTAAATGCATGGTAAGCCTTCTGCCATGGTCCCCTATGCAATTCCGCACTTTCAATGCCCATGCTGTGGATTTTTCCTCAGCGCTTATGCTGCACTCAAAAATCCGCAGCATGTCCATTAATTTTGCGGAAGCACGGCGTAATCGCCGCCATTGGCTTGCATTGAGACGCATATAATCCGTGTCAGTACATTTGTACTCACGGATTATATGCATTTCAATGTGCAGATGGTACCCAAGTCTGGAGGAGAGGAGACTCTCATCCAGACCTGGGTACCATTGTACCTGTAAAAGAAAGAATAAAATAAAAAATAAAGATTATATTCACCTTCCGACGGCCCGCGGTCTGCTTCCCTTTGCTTGCGGGCAGGACTGTAGGACCTGCGGTGACGTCACAGTCATGTGACCGCAGGCCCTTCAGTGCAGTGTCCCGCGATCAGCTGGCAGCCAGGAACGAGCGCAGCAACACACGCCGGGCCATCGGAAGGTAAGTATAGGTTTATTTTTTTATTTTTAAACATTCTTTGCGGTCACACTATATAAATCCATGCTGTTTGTGACGCGCCCCCTGGGCCAGTGTTGTTGGGGATACCCGGAGCCGGATCAGATGGGGGTTGTAGTCTCCGAGTGGCTGTGACCCGGTCCGTGCCCAGGGTGTCAAGCTCAGTGTGTGGCAGTCCTTACTGATGTTACTAAAGTTCTTTATGTCGACTACGCCACCCGTTGAATTGCGGTCAATACGGCCGCCACTGCAGCAGGGTCCGCTGAGGCTGATGGTGTTTGTGCAGCTTAGGTGGTATAACCCCCAACGGGAAGGGTATAGCCTCAGGGGGTCAGGTGCAGAGGATGGTGGTTGTGGAAGTGCAGGGAAGATGGTAATGAGAGTCAGAGTCGGGTTGTGCAGTTCAGGGTTCTTTACTTACTGCTGTTCTTGTACCGGTCACTCCGGCCTTGAGTGACCACCCGAGCCGTGCTGCGTCCACCAGGTCCTGGACTCGGCCAACCCCCAAGTAGTTCTGGAGCGTGGTTCTGAGCTCCCTTTCTGTCCTGTCCTCGTCTCTGGCCTTCCCCACCAGGGATCCACCTATGTCCGGCTCCCTCGGTCCTCTTGTGGGCGAACCCTTGCCTCTGGGTTCCCTGACCCTATGCGTGGTCTGCCTTCCGGGTGGATTTGGTGGGTGGCCGTGGCAGATGCTGCCCACGGCCTCCGGTCTCTGGCTGAGGTATGCTGTAGCCCCCACCAGTTTGGGATCCGGTACCCTGTTGCCAACTCTTCACCCTGTGATTGTATTTGGGCTCTCAGAGTTCCTTCTTTCTCCCCCTCTGGGTCTTTCGTTCTCTCCTCTCTCACTCTGGGCCTGGGGCTGCTCTGCTCCTCTGCTTTCTTCCACTGCTCTGCAAAGTCCTCACTACAACAGGCTGACTTCCCACAGACTGACCCTGATCTTAGATGGTTCCCACCTTTTATACTCCCTCTATGTGTGAGCTCAGGTGACCAGCACCCAATGAGCTCCTAGCACTACCCAGACTGCTCCCCCTATCTGCCCCTACACTACTGGGATGTTCCACCCCCCTCCCACTCCAGCCAGTAACAGACACTGTCGTACCTGCACATTTCTCTAGTGGGAGTACCATCGGTCTGTTCCTCGGAAATGGGATGTGTGTAGTGCATGCAGCTAACTGAGCTCAGTTCCACACTCCATCCTTACCCGGGAGTGGAATATCACACCTCTGGCTTGAGGTGTAATACCCCTGTAGCAGCCGAATCCTCAGGGTGCTACATTTGCATGGATTTATATAGTGTGACCTAGTTGTCAAGCACTTTCCAAGTGATGCTAAAATCGCCTGGAAAGCGCTTGTGAATCCGCATGCGGAAACGCTTGTGAATAACGCTTCAAATCCGCATGTATTTGGCAGGAACAACGCATGCACAATCTGCATGCGTTTTTTCTGCTAGGGAGATGCAGAAAGTTTCTGCTTCATTTCTGCTTCATGGGCACATAGCCTAAGTGAGGTCTCTGCATTTCTGCTCATGTGCCGATAAGCCACGCCCCTTGTGGTCATGTGCTGCTAAGCCACGCCCCTTGCGGTCATGTGCCACTTAACCATGCCCCTTGTGGTCATGAGCAGCGAAACCACGCCCCTTCCGGTCATGTGATGCTAAGCCATGCCCCCTGCTGTCTGGTACAGCGTGGTTGGTTGTCTTGGGGGGGCTGTGGCTGTCTCTAGTGTATTTAAGGGCTCCGTGGGCTCCGCCCCGGTGCCTAGTCTATCTCTTTCTAACCTGGGGTGAGGTCTCTGGCAGTAAATGCAGTGTGTGAGAGTCATTGCCAAGGGTTCCTGCTGAAAGCTCCCTAGTCATCCTAGCTATCAATTAGGGCTAGGGGAATGCTGTGAGCAGCACGCTCTACCGTGTCGGTTCACCGGTTGGTGTCCACGCCACAGAGGCGTCCTTGCTACCGATCCAGCATTCCAGGGTCCGCCATTGTATGTGTGGTCACACTGCCGCTTTTACACCCATGTGTTGGGTGCTGCAGAGAATCTCTCTCTCTTTAGGAACTTAGGTTCCTGGCCTTTCCTGGCCTGCAGCTATCTGCAGCTCTATACACCACCATCTAGTGCTCGGGTGTTTCATGATGCCAAATCCTTCCTGCTCTGCACAGCGGTGTCTTGCAGTGCAGAAGTTTATTAGTTTAGTTTCTGGAGTGTTGTTAACTCGCAGCATTGTACCTTGTTTAGTTGCTACTTGTGTGTGCACTTAACACACTAGTTCATTTCTTTCTCTGTGCTTAGCTGAACATTCCTCTGGGACTCAGCTGCTGCAGCTCCTCTGCAGTGCAGTGGACCCCGACGTGTCCTTTAGGTTTTATTTTATTAAAGGACACGCCAGCATAACAGCGGGTCTCCTATACTGTTATATCGTATGCAGTAACTGTAAGGCCTGCCCAAAATTTGGAAAAACCCAAATACACCTTAGAACAGACTTAGAAGGCTTGATTTAAAGAAAAAAAATTCCCATTATGAAGGTGCGGTTCTTCTATAATGTTGTAGCATATACAGTACCTGTAAGGCCTGTCCAAAATTTTGAAAAAAAAAGCAATACACCTATAAAGACACATGGAGGGCCTGATTTAAAAAAAAATTCCCATTATTAATGAGCAACTCTCCTATACTGTTATAGCGTACACAGTAAATTTAAGGCCTGTCCAACATTTGGAAAAAACTCAATATACTTTTGAAGAGACATAGAGGGCCTGATTTAAAAAAAAAAAAAAATCCCATTATTAAGGAGTGGGGCTCCTATAATGTTACTGCATATATTGCAACTGTAAGGCCTGCACAAAATTTGGAAAAATCCCAATACACCTTTTGAATACACATAGAAGGCCTGATTTAAAAAAAAAAAAAAAAAACATTATTAAGATGCCGATCTCCAATACTCTTTTAGCGTATGCAGTAACTGCATGGCCTGACCAAAATTTTGAAAAAAAAACATTACACCTTTGAAGACACATAGAGGGCCTGATTTAAAAAAAAATGCATTATCAAGGAGCAGATCTCTTATAATGTTATAGCGTATGGAGTACCTGTAAGGCCTGCCCAAAATTTGGAAAAACTCTAATTCACCTTTGAAGACACATAGAGGGCCTGATATTAAAAAGTAAATTCCTATTATTAAGGAGCAGGTCTTCTATTATGTGATAGCGTATGCAATAACTTTACGGCCTGTCCAAAATTTGGAAAAAACAAAATATACCTTTCAAGACACAAAAAGGTTCTGATTTTAAAAAATAAATTCTCATTATTTAGGACGGGGTCTCTTATAATGTTATAGCATATGCAGTAACTATAAGACCTGACAAAATTTGGAAAAACCCCAATACACTTTTGAAGACACATAGTGGGCCTGATTTAAAAACAATAATTCACAGTATTAAAGAGCAGCTCTCCTTTACTGTTATAGCGTATGCAGTAACTGCATGGCCTGCTTAAAATTTGGAAAAACCTCAATACACCTTTGAACAGACAGAGGGACAATTTTTTTTAAAAAAATTCCCATTATTAATGTGCTGGTCTCCTTTACTGTTATAGCGTATGTAATAACTGTAAGGCCTGCCCAGAATTTGGAAAAACCTCAATACACCTTTGAAGATACATAGAGGGCCTAATTTTTTAAAAAATCCTTCTATTAAGGAGCTAGTCTGCTATAATGTGATAGCGTATCCAGTAACTGTAAGGCCTGCCCAAAATTTGGAAAAACCCCAATACACCTTTGAATACATAAAAAGGGCCTTATTTAAAAAAAAAAAAACATTATTAAGAAGCAGGTCTCCTATAATGTTATAGCATATGCAGTAACTCTAAGGCCTGCCCAAAATTTTGAAAAAAAACCATACATCTTTGAACAGAAATAGAGGGCCTGATTTAAAATAAAATTCCCATTATGAAGGAGCTGGTCTGCTATAATGTGATAGTGTATGCAGTAACTGCAAGGACTGCACAAAATTTGGAAAAACCCCAATACACCTTTGAAAACACATAAAGGGTCTGATTTAAAAAATAAATTCCCATTATTAAAAAGCCGGTCTTCTATAATGTGATATCGTATGCAGTAACAGTAAGTCCTGCCCAAAATTTGGAAAAAAACCCAATACAACTTTGAAGACACATAGAGGGTTTGATTTTAAAAAAAATCCCATTATTAAGGAGCGGATCTCTTATAATGTTATAGCAGATGGAGTAACTGTAAGGCCTGCCCAAAATTTTGAAAAACCAAAATACCACTTTAAAGAGACATAGAGGGCCTGATTTAAAAAAAAAAAATGCATTATTAAGGAGCGAGTCTCCTATACTGTTATAACGTATGTAGTAACTGTAAGGCCTGACCAAAATGTTGAAAAACCCAAATACACTTTTGAAGACACATAGAGGACCTGATTTTAATAAATAAATTCACTTTATTATGGAGCGTGTCTCCAATACTGTTATAGCTTATGAAGTAACTATAAGGCATGGCCAAAACTTGGAAAATACCTAATACATCTTTGAAGACACATAGAGGGCCTGATTTAAAAAGAAAAAATTGTCATTATAAAAGTGGAGGTCTACTATACTGTTATAGCATATGCACTAACTGTAAGGCCTGCCCAAAATTTGAAAAAAAAAAAATATACACCTTTAAACAGAAATAGAGGGCCTGATTTTGAAAAAAAAAAGTCCATTATTAAGGAGCAGGTCTCCTATAATTTTGCAGCATATACAGTAACTGTCAGGCCTGCACAAAATTTGGAAAAACCCCAATACACTTTAAAAGACACATAGAGGGCCTGATTGAAAAAAAATATTACCAATATTAAGGAGCGGGTCTCCTATGCTGTTATAGCGTTTGCAGTAACTGTAAGGCCTGCCCAAAATTTGGAAAAACTCCCATTCACATTAGAACAGACACAGAGGGCTTGATTTAGAGAAAAAAATTCCCATTATTAAGGAGAGGGTCTCCTGTACTGTTGTAGCATATGCAGTAACTGTAAGGCCTGTCCAAAATTTTGAAAAAACAACAATACACCTTTGAACACACATGCAGGGCCTGATTTAAAAAAAAATTCCATTATTAAGGAGCAACTCTCCTATACTGTTATAGCGTACACAGTAAATTTAAGACCTGCCCAACATTTGTAAAAAACTCAATATACTTTTGAAGAGACGCAGATGGCCTGATTAAAAAATAACAATTCCCATTGTCAAGCATTGGGTCTCCAATGCTGTTATAGCGTATGCAGTAACTGTAAGGTCTGCTCAAAATTTTGAAAAACCCCAATACAACTTTGAAGACACATAGAGGGTTTGATTTAAAAAAAATTCCATTATTAAGGAGCGGATCTCCTATACTGTTATAGCAGATGGAGCAACTGTAAGGCCTGCCAAAAATTTGGAAAAACCAAAATACAACCGTAAATAGACATAGAGGGCCTGATTTAAAAAAAAAATTGCATTATGAAGGAGCGAGTCTCCTATAATGTTATAATGTATGCAGTAACTGTAAGGCCTGACCATAATTTGGAAAAATTCCAATACACTTTTGAAGACACACAGTGGGCCTGATTTAAAAACAATAATTCACAGTATTAAAGAGCAGCTCTCCTTTACTGTTATAGCGTATGCAGTAACTGCATGGCCTGCTTAAAATTTGGAAAAACCTCAATACACCTTTGAACAGACAGAGGGACACATTTTTTTAAAAAAAATTCCCATTATTAATGTGCTGGTCTCCTATAATATTATAGCGTATGTAGTAACTGTAAGGCCTGCACAGAATTTGGAAAAACCTCAATACACCTTTGAAGACACATAGAGGGCCTAATTTAAAAAAAAATCCTTCTATTAAGGAGCTGGTCTGCTATAATGTGATAGCGTATCCAGTAACTGTAAGGCCTGCCCAAAATTTGGAAAAACCCCAATACACCTTTGAATACATATAAAGGGCCTTATTTTAAAAAAAAAATCCCATTATTAAGAAGCGGGTCTCCTATACTGTTATAGCATATGCAGTAACTCTAAGGCCTGCCCAAAATTTTGAAAAAAAAACATACATCTTTGAACAGAAATAGAGGGCCTGATTAAAAAAAAAAAATTCCCATTATTAAGGAGCTGGTCTGCTATAATGTGATAGCATATGGAGTAACTGTAAGTCCTGCCCAAAATTTGGAAAAACCCCAATACAACTTTGAAGACACATAGAGGGTTTGATTTAAAAAAAATCCCATTATTAAGGAGCGGATCTCTTATAATGTTATAGCAGATGGAGTAACTGTAAGGCCTGCCCAAAATTTTGAAAAACCAAAATACCACTTTAAAGAGACATAGAGGGCCTGATTTTAAAAAAAAATTGCATTATTAAGGAGCGAGTCTCCTATACTGTTATAACCTATGTAGTAACTGTAAGGCCTGACCAAAATGTTGAAAAACCCAAATACACTTTTGAAGACACATAGAGGACCTGATTTTAATAAATAAATTCACTTTATTAAGGAGTATGTCTCCTATACTGTTATAACTTATGAAGTAACTGTAAGGCATGCCCAAAACCTGGAAAAAACCTAATACATCTTTGAAGACACATAGAGGGCCTGATTTAAAAAGAAAAAGTTCTCATTATAAAAGTGGGGGTCTCCTATACTGTTATAGCATATGCAGTAACTGTAAGGCCTGCCCAAAATTTGGAAAAACCCTAATACACCTTAGAACAGACTTAGAAGGCTTGATTTAAAGAAAAAAAATTCCCATTATGAAGGTGCGGTTCTTCTATAATGTTGTAGCATATACAGTACCTGTAAGGCCTGTCCAAAATTTTGAAAAAAAAAGCAATACACTTATAAAGACACATGGAGGGCCTGATCTTAAAAAAATTCCCATTATTAATGAGCAACTCTCCTATACTGTTATAGCGTACACAGTAAATTTAAGGCCTGTCCAACATTTGGAAAAAACTCAATATACTTTTGAAGAGACATAGAGGGCCTGATTTAAAAAAAAAAAAAAAATCCCATTATTAAGGAGCGGGGCTCCTATAATGTTACTGCATATATTGCAACTGTAAGGCCTGCACAAAATTTGGAAAAATCCCAATACACCTTTGAATACACATAGATGGCCTGATTTAAAAAAAAAAAAAAAATCATTATTAAGATGCCGATCTCCAATACTCTTTTAGCGTATGCAGTAACTGCATGGCCTGACCAAAATTTTGAAAAAAAAACATTACCCCTTTGAAGACACATAGAGGGCCTGATTTAAAAAGAAAATATTCTCATTATAAAAGTGGGGGTCTCCTATACTGTTATAGCATATGCAGTAACTGTAAGGCCTGCTCAAAATTTGAAAAAAAAAAATATACACCTTTAAACAGAAATAGAGGGCCTGATTTAAAAAAAAAAATTCCATTATTAAGGAGCAGGTCTCCTATAATGTTGCAGCATATACAGTAACCGTAAGGCCTGCACAAAATTTGGAAAAACCCCAATACACCTTTAAAGACACATAGAGGGCCTGATTGAAAAAAAATATTACCAATATTAAGGAGCGGGTCTCCTATGCTGTTATAGCATTTGCAGCAACTGTAAGGCCTGCCCAAAATTTGGAAAAACTCCCATACACCTTAGAACAGACACAGAGGGCTTGATTTAGAGAAAAAAAATCCCATTATTAAGGAGCGGGTCTCCTGTACTGTTGTAGCATATGCAGTAACTGTAAGGCCTGTCCAAAATTTGGAAAAAAAAACAATACACCTCACCTTTGAAGACACATGCAGAACCTGATTTAAAAAAAAAATCCCATTATTAAGGAGCGTTACACAGTAAATTTAAGGCCTGCCCAACATTTTTAAAAAACTCAATATACTTTTGAAGAGACGCAGATGGCCTGATTAAAAAAAAAACAATTCCCATTGTCAAGCAGCGGGTCTCCTATGCTGTTATAGCATATGCAGTAACTGTAAGGCCTGCCCAAAATTTTGAAAAACCCCAATACAACTTTGAAGACACATAGAGGGTTTGATTTAAAAAAAATTTAGGAGCAGATCCCCTATACTGTTATAGCAGATGGAGTAACTGTAAGACCTGCCAAAAATTTGGAAAAAACAAAATACAACCGTAAATAGACATAGAGGGCCTGATTTAAATAAAAATTGCATTATGAAGGAGCGAGTCTCCTATAATGTTATAATGTATGCAGTAACTGTAAGGCCTGACCAAAATTTGTAAAAATTCCAATACACCTTTGAAAACACATAGAAGGCCTGATTTTTTAAAAAAATTCCCGTTATTAAGATTAGGGTCTCCTATACTGTTATAGCATAAGCAGTAACTGCACGGCCTGCCGAAAATTTGGAAAACCCCCAATAAACCTTTGAAGACACATAGAGGGCCTAATTTAAAAAGAAAAAATTCTCATTATGAAAGTGCGGGTCTCCTATACTGTTATAGCGTATGCAGTAACTGCACGGCATGCCCAAAATTTAAAAAAACACCAATAGATCTTTGAACAGACATAGAAGGCCTAATTTTTTAAAAAAAAATCCCATTATTAGTGTGCGGGTCTCCTATAATGTTATAGCATATGCAGTAACTACAAGGCCTGCCCAAATCCTGGAAAAACCCCAATACACCTTTGAACAGAGATAAAGGGCCTGATTTAAAAAAAATCCCATTATTAAAGAGCTGGTCCCTATAGTGTTATAGTGTATGCAGTAGCTGTAAGGCCTTCCCAAGATTTTGAAAAACTTCCATACACCTTTGAAGACACACAGAGGGCCTGATTTAAAAAAAAATCCCATTATTAAGGAATTGGTCTCCTATACTGTTATACCGTATGCAGTAACTGTAAGGCCTGCCCAAAATTTTGAAAAACCCCAATACACCTTTAAGGACACAAAAAGGTTCTGATTTGAAAAAATTAATTCCCATTATTAACGAGCTGGTCTCCTATACTGTTGTACCGTATGCAGTAAATGTACGGCCTGCCCAAAATTTGGAAAAAAATACAATACACCTTAGAAGACACATAGAGGGCCTGATTTAAAAAAAATTCCCATTATTAAGAAGCAGATTTCGAAAATTGTTGTAGCGTATGTAGTAACTGTAAGGCCTGCCCAAAATTTTGAAAAAACGCAATTCACCTTTGTAGACACACAGAGGGCCTGATTTAAAAAAAAATCCCATTATTAAGGAGCTGGTCTCCTACACTGTTATAGCTTATGCAGTAACTGCATGGCCTGCCCAAAATTTTGAAAAACCCCAATACACCTTTGAAGACACATAGAGGGCATGATTTAAAAAAAAAATCCCATTATTAATGTGCGTGTCCCCTTTACTGTTATAATGTACAGTATGCAGTAACTGTAAGGCCTGCCAAAATTTGTAAAAACCCCAATTCACCTTTGAAGACACATAAAGGGTCTGATTTTAAAAATTAAATTCCCATTATTAAGGAGCAGATCACCTAAATTGTTATAGCGTATGTGGTAACTCTAAGGCTTGCCCAAAATTTGGAAAAACCCCAATTCACCTTTGAAGACACATAAGGGGTCTGATTTTAAAAATTAAATTCCCATTATTAAGGAGCAGATCGCCTAAATTGTTATAGCGTATGTGGTAACTGTAAGGCCTGCCCAAAATTTGTAAAAACCCCAATTCACCTTTGAAGACACATAAAGTGTCTGATTTTAAAAAATAAATTCCTATTATTAAGGAGCAGATCTCATAAATTGTTATAGCGTATTTGGTAACTGTAAGGCCTGCCCAAAATTTGGAAAAACCCCAATTCACCTTTGAAGACACATAAAGGGTCTGATTTAAAAAATAAATTCCCATTATTAAAAAGCCAGCCTTCTATAATGTGGTATCGTATGCAGTAACTGTATGGCCTGCCCAAAATTTTGAAAAACCCCAATACACCTTTGAAAACGCATAGAGGGCCTGATTTAAAAAAAAATTCCCATTATTAAGGAGCTGGTCTGCTATAATGTGATATCGTATGCAGTAACTGTAAGTCCTGCCCAAAATTTGGAAAAAACCCAATACAACTTTGAAGACACATAGAGGGTTTGATTTAAAAAAAAATCCCATTATTAAGGAGCGGATCTCTTATAATGTTATAGCAGATGGAGTAACTGTAAAGCCTGCCCAAAATTTTGAAAAACCAAAATACACTTTTGAACACACATAGAGGGCCTGATTTTAATAAATAAAGTCCCTTTATTATGGGGCGTGTCTCCTAAACTGTTATAGCTTATGAAGTAACTGTAAGGCATGCCCAAAACTTGGAAGAAACCTAATACATCTTTGAAGACATATAGAGGGCCTGATTTAAAAAGAAAAAATTCTCATTATAAAAGAGGGGGTCTCCTATACTGTTATAGCGCATGCAGTAACTGAACGGCCTGCACAAAATTTGGGAAAAAAACAATACACCTTTAAAGCACATAAAGGGCCTGATTTAAAAAAAATTCCCATTATTAAGGAGCAGATCTCCTAAACTGTTATAGCGTATGTAGTGACTGTAAGCCTTGCCCAAAATTTGGAAAAACCCCAATACACATTTGAAGACACATGGAGGGCCTGATTTAAAAAATAAATTCCCTTTATTAAGAAGCAGGACTCCTATACTGTTATAGCGCATGCAGTAACTTGAAGGCCTGCCCAACATTTGGAAAACATAAATACTCCTTTGAAGACACATAGACTGCCTGATTTAAAAAAAAAATTCCTGTTATTAAGGTGCGGATCTCCTATAATGTTATAGAATATGCAGTAACTGTAAAGCCTGTCCAAAATTTGTAAAAACCCCAATACACCTTTGAAGACACATGGAGGACCTGATTTTAAAAAAAATTCCATTATTAAGGAGTGACTCCCCTATACTGTTGTAGCGTGAGCAGTAAATTTAAGGCCTGCCCAACATTTGGAAAAAACTCAATACCCTTTTGAAAAGACATAGAAGGCCTGATTAAAAAAAAAAAATTCACATTATTAATGAGCGGGTCTCCTATAGTGTTATAATGTATGCAGTCACTGTAAGGCCTGCCCAAAATGTTGAAAACACAAATACATTTTTGAAGACACATAGAGGGCCTGATTTTAATAAATAAATTCCCTTTATTATGGAGCGTGTCTCCTATACTGTTATAGTTTATGTAGTAACTGTAAGGCATGCCCAAAACTTGGAAAAAACCCAATACACCTTTGAAAGCACATAATGAGCCTGATTTAAAAAAAAAATCCAATTATTAAGGAGTTTGTCCCCTATACAGTAATAGTATTTGCAGTATCTGTAAGGCCTATCCAAAATTTGTAAAAAACCCAATACACCTTTGAAGACACATGGAGGACCTGATTTTAAAAAAAATTCCATTATTAAGGAGTGACTCCCCTATACTGTTATAGAGTATGCAGTAAATTTAAGGCCTGCCCAACATTTGGAAAAAACTCAGTACCCTTCTGAAAAGACATAGAGGGCCTGATTTAAAAAAAAAAATTCCCATTATTAAGGAGCGGGTCTCCTATACTGTTATAGCGTATGCGGTAACAGTAAGGCCTGCCCAAAATTTGGAGAAAAAAAATATGCACCTTTAAATAGAAATAGAGGGCCTAGTTTTAAAAAAAATTCCCATTATTAAGGAGCGGGTCTCCTATACTGTTATAGCGTTTGCAGTAACTCTAAGGCCTGCACAAAATTTGGAAAAACCCCAATACACCATTGAACAGACATAATGGGCCTGATTTAAAAAACAAAAAATTCCCATTATTAAGAAGTGGGTCTCCTATACTGTTGTAGCGTATACAGAAACTGTAAGGCCTGTCCAAAATTTGGAAAAAAACACCTTTGAAGACACATGGAGGGCCTGATTTTTAAAAAATTCTCATTATTAAGGAACAACTCTCCTTTACTGTTATAGTGTACTCAGTAAATTTAAGGCCTGCCCAAAATTTTGGAAAAAAATCAATATCCTTTTGAAGAGACATAGAGGGCCTGATTTTAAAAAAAATCCCATTATTAAGGAGCAGATCTCCTAAACTGTTAGAGTTTATGTAGTAACTGTAAGGCCTGCCCAAAATTTGGAAAAGCCCCAATTCACCTTTGAAGACACATAAAGGGTCTGATTTAAAAAATAAATTCCCATTATTAAGAAGTGATACTCCTATACTGTTATAGCGTATGCAATAACTTGAAGGCCTGCCCAAATTTTGGAAAAACATAAATACTCCTTTGAAGACACACCGACTTCCTGATTTAAAAAGAAAAATTCCTATTATTAAGGTGCGGATCTCCTGTAATGTTATAGCATATGCAGTAACTGTAAAGCCTATCTAAAATTTGTAAAAACCCCAATACACCTTTGAAGACACATGGAGGACCTGATTTAAAAAAAATTCCATTATTAAGGAGTGATTCTCCTATACTTTTATAGCGTATGCAGTAAATTTAAGGCCTGCCCAACATTTGGAAAAAAAACTCAATACCCTTTTGAAAAGACATAGAAGGCCTGATTTAAAAAAAAAATCCCATTATTAAGGAGCGGGTCTCCAATACTGTTATAGCTTTTGCAGTAACTCTAAGGCCTGCACAAAATTTGGAAAAACCCCAATGCACCATTTAACAGACATAGTGGGCCTGATTTAAAAAAAGAAATTCCCATTATTAAGAAGTGGGTCTCCTATACTGTTGTAGTGTATACAGTAACTGTAAGGCCTGTCCAAAATTTGGAAAAAAAAACCATACACCTTTGAATACACATGGAGGGCCTGATTTAAAAAAAAATCTCATTATTAAGGATCGACTCTCCTTTACTGTTATTCTTTACTCAGTAAATTTAAGGCCTGCCCAAAATTTTGGAAAAATCTCAATATCCTTTTGAAGAGACATAGAGGGCCTGGTTTAAAAAAAATCCCATTATTAAGGAGCAGGTCTCCTATACTGTTATAGCGTTTGCAGTAACTGTAAGGCCTGTCCAAAATTTTGAAAAAAAAACATACACCTTTGAACAGAAATAAAGGGCTTGATTTAAAAAAAAAAATTCCCTTTATTAAGGAGCGGGTCTCCTATAATGTTACAGCATATACAGTAACTGTAAGGCTTGCACAAAATTTGGAAAAAAATCCCATCCACCTTTGAAGACACATAGAGGGCCTGATTTTAAAAAAAATTTCCATTATCAAGCAGCGGGTCTCCTATACTGTTATAGCATATGCAGTAACTGTAAGGCCTGCCCAAAATTTGGAAAAACTCCAATACAACTTTGAAGACACACATAGAGGGCCTGATTTAAAAAAAAAATTGAATTATTAAGGAGCGAGCCTCCTATACTGTTATAATGTATGTAGTAACTGTAAGTCCTTACCAAAATTTGGAAAAATCCCAATACACCTTTGAAGACACATAGAGGGCCTGATTTAGAAAAAAAAAAATTCACATTATTAAGATGCGGGTCTCTTATAGAGTATGCAGTAACTGTAAGGCCTGCCCAAAATGTTGAAAAACACAAATACACTTTTGAAGACACATAGAAGTCCTGATTTTAATAAATAAATTCCCTTTATTATGGAGCGTGTCTCCTATACTGTTATAGTTTATGTAGTAACTGTAAGGCATGCCCAAAACTTGGAAAAAAAACAATACACCTTAAGCACCGAATGGGCCTGATTTAAAAAAAAAATCCAATTATTAAGGAGTGGGTCTCCTATACAGAAATAGTTTATGCAGTATCTGTAAGGCCTGTCCAAGATTTTAAAAACCCCAATACACATTTGAAGCCACATAGAGGGCCTGATTTAAAAAAATAAATTCCCATTATTAATGAGCGGGTCTCTTATAATGTTATAGCATATGCAGTAACTGCATGGCGTGCCCAAAATTTGGAAAAACCCCAATACACCTTTGAACAGACATAGAGGGCCTAATCTTTTTAAAAAAATTCACATTATTAATGTGCTGGTCTCCTATAATGTTATAGCATATGCAGTAACTACAAGGCCTGCCTAAAGTCTGGAAAAACCCTAATACACCTTTGAACAGACATAAAGGGATTGATTTAAAAAAAAATCCCATTATTAAACCTAGAACACATACCTGGGGCCTCGCAGGCCCGCCCTGTTAATTGTTTTCTATTTTCTGCAAGATTACTTTAGTTAGAATTTTGAAACTCTAGGTATTCCTCAGGTATATAGTTGTTTGTCATTTTTGTTTGAGTTATTCCATGTTATTTGCACATGGGCAAACTCCCATACACCTTTGAACAGACATAGAGAGCCTGATTTTAAAAAAAATTCCAATAATTAATGTGCGTGTCCCCTTTACTGTTATAGCGTTTGCAGTAACTCTAAGGCCTGCACACAATTTGGAAAGACCCCAATACACCATTGAGCAGACATAGGGGGCCTGATTTAAAAAAAAATTCCCATTATTAAGAAGTGGGTCTCCTATAGTGTTGTAGCATATAGAGTAACTGTAAGGACTGTCCAAAATTTGGAAAAAAAAAACAATACACCTGTGAAGAGACATAGAGCGCCCGATTTAAAAAAAATTCCCATTATTAAGGAGCTGGTCTGCTATAATATTATTGCATATGCAGTAAGTTTAAGGCCTGCCCAAATTTTGGAAAAACATAAATACTCCTTTGAAGACACATAGACTGCCTGATTTAAAAAAAAAAATCCTATTATTAAGGTGCGGATCTCCTATAATGTTATAGCATATGCATTAACAGTAAAGCCTATCTAAATTTGTAAAACCCCCAATACACCTTTGAAGACACATGAAGGGCCTGAGTTTAAAAAATTTCCATTTTTAAGGAGTGACTCCCCTATACTGTTAAAGCATATGCAGTAAATTTAAGGCCTGCCCAACATTTGGAAAAAACTCAATACCCTTTTGAAAAGACATAGAGGGCCTGATTTAAAAAAAAATATATATTCAAATTATTAAGAAGCGGGTCTCCTATACTGTTATAGCGTATGCAGTAACAGTAAGGCCTGCCAAAAATTTTGAAAAAAAAGTACACCTTTAAAAAGAAACAGAGGGCCTGATTTAAAAAAAAAACCATTATAAAGAAGTGGGTCTCCTATACTGTTGTAGCATATAGAGTAACTGTAAGGCCTGTCCAAAATTTTGAAAAAAAACAATACACCTTTGAAGACACATGGAGGGCCTGATTTTAAAAAAATTCCCATTATTAAGGAGTGACTCCCCTATACTGTTATAGCCTACGCAGTAAATTTAAGGCCTGCCCAACATTTGGAAAAAACTCAATATCCTTTTGAATAGAAATAGAGGGCCTGATATTAAAAAAAAAATTCCCATTATCAAGCAGCGGGTCTCCTATACTAATATAGCGTATGCAGTAACTGTAAGTACTGCCCAAAATTTGGAAAAACCCCAATACAACTTTGAAGACACATAGAGGGCCTGATTTAAAAAAAAAAATCTTATTATTAAGATGTGGGTGTCTTATAGCGCATGGTGTAACTGTAAGGCCTGCCCGAAATTTGGAAAAAATCCAATACACATTTGAACAGACATTTTAAAAAAAAATTCCCATTAGTAAGAAGTTGGTCTCCTATACAGTTATAGTATATACAGTATCTGTAAGGCGTGCTTAAAATTTTAAAAACCCCAATACACGTTTGAAGACACATAGAGGGTCATATATTTTTTTAAAAATTACACTATTAAGGAGCGGGTCTCCTATACTGTTATAGCGTATGCAGTAGCTGTGAGGCATGCCCAAAATTTGGAAAAGCCCCAATACACCTTTGAAGACACATAGAGGGTCAGATTTTTAAAAAAAAATTCCATTATTAAGGAGCGGGTCTCCTATACTGTTATAGCGTATACAGTAACTGTAAGGCCTGCCCAAAACTTAGGAAAACCCCAATACAGCTTTGAAGACACATAGAGGACCTGATTTAAAAACAAAATATTCCCATTATTTGGGAGCATGTCTCCTTTACTGTTACAGCGTATACAGTAACTGTAAGTCCTGCCCAAAATTTGTTATGCCCCAATACACCTTTAAATAGACATAGAGCGCCTGAATTAAAAAAAATAATCCTAATATTAAAAAGCAGGTCTCCTGTACTGTTATTGCATATGCGGTGACTGCAAAGGCTGCCAAAAGTCAGGATGCACTCCAATCCCCCTTTGAAGATACATGGAGTAGGGCTTCAGTTAAAAAAAAAAATGTTCTCAACATAAAGCAGTGTGTCTCCTATACTGTTATTGTGAGTGCAGTGAGTGCAAGGGCTGCCAAAAATTAGGTCGCACTCCAATACCCATTTGAACAGACATAGAGGAGGGCTCAGTAAAAAAAAAAGTTCCAATTATAATGGAGTTAGTCTCCTTTACAGGTAATGCCCATGCAGTGTTTGCAATGGCTGGCAAAAATTTGGATGCACTCCAATACCCCTTTGAAGAGACGTAGAGGAGGTCCTCATTAAAAAAATTGTTACCATTGATAAGGAATGGGTCTCCTATACTGGTTATGCCCATGCAGTCACTGCAAGGCCTGGCAAAAAATTGGACGCACTCCAATACCCCTTTGAAGAGACATGCCGGAAGTCCTCATTAAAAAAAAATGTTACCATTGTTAAGGAATGTGTCTCCTATATTTGTAATGCCCATGCAGTGACTTCAAGGGCTGGCAAAAAATTGGACGCACTCCAATACCCCTTTGAAGAGACGTACAGATGGTTCTCATTAAAAACATTGTTACCATTGTTAAGCAATGGGTCTCCTATACTGGTAATTTCCATGCACTAAGTGCATGGGCTGAAAAACATTTACCCCTGGGGGGCATACATGAACAGAAAATACTGTATAACATACAGAATGTTAAAGAAGTTGTCCAGTACTTTTTTTTAAATTGCCCAATGTATTCAGCATGTGGGTATAAGTATATTTGCAAATACCTTGTGTTGCTGATAATGCCTGTGAGCGGCGCTATCGGTGGCCGCTCACAGGCATCACGTGACCCCGCGCTGATGTCACGACAAGTGAGGCGTGACTCAGCACTGGGGTCCCTGCAGTGGCTGCTGGGTTGTGGGAGGGGTTATTCCCCGCGTCACACACAGCATCCACCATGCGCTTTCCCAATGAATGGGGAGAGGGAGAGTGCACGGTGGATGCCGGGTGTGGCACAGGGGAATAACCCCGCCCACAACTCAGCAGCCACCGGTGGAACGCGGAAGAGGGACCCTCGGCTGCAACCCGGACTTGTCGTGATGCCAGTGTGGCGCCCCTGCGGGTTCAGTCGCCACAGAGGTGCTGAATCTCACCCAGAGGTGTGGTACCCCACTCTCAGGTAAGGATGGAGTACTACCCAGGACCCACCCACTTGCATCTATTACACTCCACTTCAGAGGGAAGGGCGAGATTGCTCCTAAGGGAAAGCACAGTCCCTGTCCCTGGCTGGAGGGTGGAACCATGTAGTGGGTGTGGGTGGAGGTAGTAGTTTAGGGGAGCACTTCAGTAAGTGTATAAAAAGGGGAGCCATCTTGAGAGCGTGTATTCAGTCTGAGGAGAAGTAGTGGGAGCAGGAGCTCTGTAGGAGCTCTGCTCAGAGGAGAGGAGAGGATCGGGCCTGAGTTGAGAGGCCCAGGAGGAAAGGCTGGAAGAGGATGGGAGCAGAGGGAAGGCTCGAGGAAAGAGGGGATCCCAGGGGCACGGCGAGTGCGGAAGCCACCCATGCAGGAACGTGGAGGGATCAGGCCGCAAAGGGGACCGGCCCCTAACTAGTGGAGAACTACAAGGCTCAGCTAGAAACCGGAGGCTTCTGTGCTTTCAGGGTGCTGTTGCTCACAGCCGCAACTATATTGCCGAAAAGGTAGCCATATAGGATTCAGGGGACTGCAGGTTGCCCGCCAAGATCCGAGGTTACCAGCTTGGGCACGGGTTGCGAGGCGCAGGGCAGAAGGGTGAGAGCCAGCGGAGGAAGATGACCGAGGAAGGCACACAGAATGGGGTCCCGTTATGTACTCCTGAAACACCTGGGAGTTTGCTGAACCCCTGCCTTCGTAAACACAGGACGACGTGGGAGGTTACCCTGATCCTGGTAACCTGGAGTTCAACAACTGTGAGTAAACCTTGAAGACTGCACCCCACTGTGTCTTAGAATTATCTGCGCCATCCCCTGCACTACACTGCACACCAACATCTACCTCATTAATCATCACTGCACCGCCCTGGAGCTTAGCTCTTCCTGTGGAGAGATGAACCAACTCCCCTGCGTTACCATCAGCTCCAGAGGATCAGCACCGCAACAGCAGCTCCATATAGCCGCATACCACAGGTGTCGTCACGAACATTAACTATAAAAACTATAATCCCCTTTTATTGACCGCCCTGGGTCACGGACCGGGTCACTGCCACTGTGACATCCCCTGCACCGACCGGCCCGGCACCGAGTACCCCACGGCCTAGGGGGTGCATTATCAGCGGATATCAGCGCCGGCTGCAGTCGGGGGTCACGAGATGCCTGTGAGCGGCCAGTGATATCGCCACTCACAGGCATTATCTGCAACACAAGGTATTTACAGAGATACTTATGCCCACATGCTGAATACATTGGGCAACTTAAAAAAAGTACTGGACAACCCCTTTAAAGGTAGGCCTCTAAAAAAAATTCCTACTGGCATCATAAACACCCTTACAAAAAAATTATGTGGGTGTTGCATCACGGTCACCTTGGTGATGAGGAGATGGAGAAATAGGAGGACAACAGAAAAAATCAGGAAGCATATACCCATGTCTGGGTGTAAAGAGGTGCATGGGAATAGACCCCCCCCCAAAAAGCCACTGGATCTGACTTTATGTTCCACTGCTATCATTAGGTGGTGTTGAGAAGTCTGGCCCAATCCAGCCCTTGTTCATTTTGATAAGAGTCAGCCTGTCAGCATTTTCAGTTGACAGGCGGTTGTGTCTCCCTCACCTGTACTCCTTGGTTGTCCAATGAATTGTAAGCTCTGCCACCAGCATTTTCAGATGGGAAGTTTTTTAATAATTCTGTAACAACTGTATTGCCACAACAAACATGGCTATGGCATTACAGTGAGCTGCAAGCAATCTCTGCATGTTAATTGGCTCTCTAAAGAGCACCAAACATGCGGAGAGGGGACCCGAGCTCCCGTCCGAGCATCCCGGAAATACTCGCCGAGCATCTCGAGCAGTGAGATGCTCAGGCAAGTGCACTCGCTCATCACAGTACATGGATAAGTCACAGATGTATCTTCTTTAAAAATAATTCTCTATAATAAATTAGTCATGTATAATAAACAAAATACCTTACATACAGATACAACTTTCTCCTGTCTGCAGCATGTGATTTATACTTTAGTTTTAATGCCGGCTTTATTATGAGAACTTTTGCTGGGTAGTGTTGTGTTAATTTTGAGGGAAAAAACTGTAAAATTTATTGTTTATCTAATTGTAGTCTAATTGCAATAGCTCAGCAGGCAACAGTGTAAAATCTAGATTGGTAATGGCTCTTTTCAAAGCTTTATGTGCAAAGCTGCAAGAGCAAATTAGTTGAAATGTAGAAAACTATTAAGTTTTAATTGGACTAACTTGCTTCTTTATGTCCTAGACTTGCTTGGATGTCTATCTACAATGATACGCTGTTTACTTCCAGGTTCTTCTTGTAGTTTTATTATTGCTAGTTAGATTATAGGGTTTATCAAAATTCCCATACCCACTTGCAGGAAAAGGTTAAATATATTACAAAAAATAAAAAAATCACTAGTACCTTAGCTGGGTAAACACGACACCTGTCTGATTTATTTCATTTTTACAATTCCTGTGTGCGGCTATAAACTTTTTTTTTAATCTCATAAAACTAGAACTCCTTTGTAAATACTCTTGGGTTTCAATATCATGAATATTTGTGGATACGTGTTTCAATGTAATAAATCAAACAAAATTAGTGCCGCAACATCAGGGCTAAGAATTAACTATATCGGAGGCATGAATCCCAACTCTTCAAAAGCTACTACAAATCACATCACATTTTAGGATCTTTCAAAATTGAATGTATGACTTGAGTAATTGCTGTAAATTGGGATAGAGAACAAAAGTATGATATCTGTGTACAGTATCAAATTATGGTTTAATATACTGATAATAATACAAACTTGTACCCACTACCAATCATACACCAAGCTACACTGTTGAAAAGCATCCACCCAACTCTATACCCTGCAGAGCATTTTTTTCGTAAATCTTTCACTAAAGTAACACTTAAAGAGGACCTGTAACTAGATCAAAAGTGGCCAGTTTTTGCACTTATTTTGTTCCCACTCTTTCCCTGAGCATTTTTTATAAAATCCAACATATGGTTTTCAGAGAAATGGGCCTGTTTATTTATAGCTCATTTTTAGGGTATCTCCCAAGGGACTTTGGCCCACAGGATTTTCTGCAGCATATAATTATCGGGCTTTTCATTATTACCCTGTGAGCTATGCCCCCTTAGTAAAGACGACAAGATCCAGTTCTAAATAAAAAGCCTATATATATGGAGCTGTATGGAAGATTTAAAAAGAAAAGAAAAACAAAAAAAGGATTACTCAGGGGAACATCATGAAAAAAAGAACAAAAACTGAAAGGTCCTGCTTAAAGGGTTTTAACGAAATTAAAATATATCAAGTTTACATAGGAGAGATGATATCTTGTTAATTGCTTGAACCTCAACCAAATCCAAGAATTAGGGCCAAAATACTCATTTTAATACAGTTGAGCATGCACACTGCCATTCCTTTCAAAGTCTGTGGAACTGCTGGAGAGTGTGTTCATGCTCTGGTCACTTTGATAGTCCCATAGCTTTTGAATGGAGTAACTGGTTGCATGATCAAGGATAGGAGAGATGCACATGCAAAAGCCTTTTTGGAGGCACACAGAGTT
This sequence comes from Phyllobates terribilis, assembly GCF_046119375.1. Lineage (NCBI taxonomy): Eukaryota > Metazoa > Chordata > Amphibia > Anura > Dendrobatidae > Phyllobates > Phyllobates terribilis. The sequence goes on from NW_027362762.1 coordinate 507,070,362, forward strand.
CCTACATTTCTTAACCAAATTAATCATCCTCATTATAAAGGACATACAATTCAAAAAACAACACAAAAAATGTCAGAATTTACCAACACCAAGACATGATAAAGGGGAGCACAGATGCAAAACACTGATGAAATAACCACTCACACACCTACCATTCATGGAGAGGGTGGTTGGCTAGTATTAGAAATGCACACAGATAATGCTTGTATAGAGTATGAGTCACGTAGATACTTGTAGTGCATGGTATATGACTTAAAGCTTATTAGTGACACTTATAGTGTTAGATCAAGTGGGTAGCCCAGCAATATGTATGTGCAACCAACAAGGACAGACACCCTAATTTCCTCAGCCAACACTAAAGGTCTTATAGAAAGAAAAAAGTTTGTCGGCACTGCATTTACCGTAGTGCTGCTCATGGAGAAATAGCAGTAGATAAAATAGAATCCTGGCACTCACATGCATTCAAGTTCACTTAGTGCACATATGGAAATCCAAATCACAGACGTTTCAGCCCATCCTAGGCTTTCATCAATAATTGATGAAAGCCTGGGATGGGTTGCAACTAGTGATGAGCGAACATGCTTGGCACTGCTCAGTAGTGATGAGCGAGGGTATTTCTTACTATTCACTATTCGCACGGATAGTACGGTATTCAAGTTACTCATTATATTGCGAGTATTTGTGTACTCGCCTCGATATATTCGGATGTCCCGCCCTGCAGTTTTCTCACCTTCTTTGCAGCCACTAAACATGCTGGGCTTCTTAACCAATCACAGTAATGCCGCAGACATCTTGGTTGTGGCATTACTGTGATTGGCTGGCCGCCCAGCGTCATAGGGTCTATTTAAGCCCTGCCGCCGCTATTTTGTGCACGTTGCGTCCGGAGCCTGCATTCTACAAGCATAGGGAGAGAGTGTTTAGGCCTCTTGATAAAATAAAAGCCCTTTTAAGGGCTACCTGCAGTGTATACTAGTTCTGTGTAGAGTAGGGAGGGATAGATACTCGGGCAGGGACAGTTTAAAGGAGCTTCTCACTAGCTCCATAATACCACCAAAAAATAGCTCTTTTCAGAGCTGAAGACACACAACAAAGTCAGAGTACAGGGAGGGAGAGATTGTGTATTAGGTAGGGAGAGGTTAAAGTGTTCTTCCAGTGTCCATCTTAAAATAGCTCTTGTCAGAGGCAAAGCAATATTTTTCCAGCACACAGAGTAGTAGCATTTTGTGCTGCCTTTTTTTTTAAAAGCACCAGTCTATTTTACCCGCTGTTTTAGGGCTCAGAGCCTGGCTTCTGCTGTCCACATTAGTCCACTTAAAAAGGTGGTTAGCACCTAACACAAAGCAGTAGTCCAAACATTTCCAACTGCCTGCTACCAAGCACGCACCAGGCCATTTTCCCCCCGCTGTTTTTGGGGTGACAGCCTGTCTTCTGTCCACATTAGTTCACTTAAAAAGGCGTTTAGTGCCCTACGCAAAGCAGTAGTCCAAACATTTCCTACTGCCTGCTGCCAAGCATGCACCAGGCCATTTTCCCCACTGTTTTTAGGGTGACAGCCTGCCTTCTGTCCACATTAGTCCACTAAAAAAGGCGTTTAGTGCCCTACTCAAAGCAGTAGTCCAAACATTTCCTACTGCCTGCTACCAAGCATGCACCAGGCCATTTTCCCCACTGTTTTTGGTGTGACAGCCTGCCTTCTGTCCACATTAGTCCACTAAAAAAGGCGTTTAGTGCCCAACGCAAAGTAGTAGTCCAAACATTTCCTACTGCCTGCTATCAAGCAAGCACCAGGCCATTTTACCCACTATTTTGGCTGAGACAGCAAGCTTGGCTTGTGCCATCAACATCTGAAAATCTGTCAACAAAACCAAAAATACAAAAAAAGCTTGATGTTAAGGGACGTGGACATGGTGTTGTCAGTGGTGCGCGAGAAGACACTCAGTCTGTGTCAGGTCAGAAGAAGATGATGCATCCACTATGCTCCTGGAAAAATTTCCCGGTCTTGAACCTAAACGTGTGTGGAAGCCAGAAAAGTGAGAGCTGATTCTGTCTTGGATAGCAGACAAGGCCTCTACGCATTTGCCAAGCAGTAACAAATCTTGCACGACCACACAGTGTACTATCGATAGACAGAAGGCTGGCCCATCCAATCCTGAAGCTGGTTCTCCTTCTTCCAGCCATTATCAGTCACAGGAGACATATGACCCCAAGCTTGGCCACTCCAAGGATCTATTTGGTACATATCCTTTGGTTGGCTCTGGCCTATCACCGTGCAGCATTGAAGAGGGACAAGAGGAGGTGGCGTGCCTTGATGCTCAAGTATTTGAGGACCTATAGCCAGAAGAAAGCCACTTGGAGGAATGTCATTTACTGTCTCCAGAGGTGGAGGCTGATGATGATGAGACACAGTTGCCAACAGGTCAGCCTACAATGTCAACTGAGAAGGAGGATGAGATGGAAGACGAGGTGGTCGATGATGACCATAAGCTGCGGTTGCTCACACACAACAAAAATCAACCACATCCACTTCCTTGTCGCAGCGAAGCATCCAATTGTCCGTGCCTGAGAGCTTGGAAAGAAAGCGTAAATACCCAGCCACGCACTCACTGGCTCAAATACTAAACTCGCACAAATACTAAACTCGCACATTGCCAAATTGCTAGCTGTGGAGATGTTGCCATTTAGGCTTGTGGGAACACAGTCTTTCCGTGATCTCTTGGCTGTGGCTGCCCCATGATAGTGTTCCCAGCTGCCACTATTTTGCCCGGTATGCCGTCCCTGCGTTACACAAACACGTATTGAACCAAGCTCTCACCAACGCCGTAACCGGGAAGGTCGACCTAACAGCAGACACCTGGACAAGTTGTGGACAGGGACAATACATTTCTGTCACGACACACTGGGTGAACCTGGTGGAGGGTGGGACAAAGGCGCAAACTGGAACATCACACGTCCTACCCATGTCAAGAATAGCGGGCCCAACTTCTGTCAGGATTTCCGCCTCTTCCTATTCCACTTCCTCTCTCCCCTCCTCCTGCTCATCATCCTCTGCTGAATTACCCTCCCCATCACTGCCAAGCTGGGACCTGTGCAGCAGCAAAGCGGCAAAATGTTCTGCTGAAGCTGATCTGTTTAGGTCAGAAAGCACACACAGCAGCAGAGCTGTGGCAAGCTTTAAAACAACAGACTGATCAGTCTCTCTCCCGCTGCACCTCCAACCCGGTCTGGTCGTCTGCGACAATGGGCATAACCTGGTGGTGGCTTTAAAGGTCTGCAAGCAGGTACACGTGCCATGCATGACTCATGTGCTGAACCTAGTTGTTCAGAAATTTCTGAAAACTTACCGTGACTTGCCATACCTACTTGGGAAGGTGTGCCCTATAAGCGCCCATTTCCGCCATTCCTCGACCGCTTTTGCTGCTCTTACAGTGCTGCAAAAGCGCTTGAATCTGCCAAGTCATCAACTCATTGACTCATTTGCGACTTGCCCATGCGGTGGAACTCAACCTATCATATGTTGGCGAGGATTAGTGAACAGCAAAGGGCAGTAGCTGAATACCAGCTTCAACATGCCCGTCAGACTGAGGGTCAGCCACCACACATAACTGTCGAGTAGGTGTGGATCGTTGACATTTGTGAGGTTCTTGAGAACTTTGAGTACTGCACCAACCTCGTGAGCGGTGATCAGGCTATTATCAGCGTAACCATCCCGCTGCTGTGTCTCTTGAAACAATCCTTCATAATCTCAAAGAGGAAGCTTTGAGTGACCAGCATGTTGGTATGGAGCCTGATTTCCCAATGGGTGATACTACCCAGTCCAGCCAATATTCTGAGGCAACAATGGGTGATGAGGAGGAAGATGAGGAGGATGAAGAGGGAGAGGTCTTGCTTTTCTTTGCTTCTGAGGGGACTCATAATGCTACAGAGGGGACACCCAACCCAAGCTTCATGTCTGTCCAGCCTGGATTTGCTGGAGAGGAGGAGGTGGAGGAGGAGGTGAGTCACCGTGAGGAGAGGTACTTTTTCTACTGTTTGGGACATAGAACATTTGCCTTTTTGCAGCTTGGCCCACATGGCACAGTTCATGTGTAAGTGTTTGTGGCAAGACCCTCGCGTGATACATATTTTATCCAACAACCTATACTGGTTGGCCACCTTTTTCAATCCATGGTAAAAGGAGAAATTTCCTTTTCTCCTTTTGGAGCCACCAAAGAGTTTTACAATGGAATTGTTCAAGAGGGCTGTTGTAGATTAGTTGCTGAAAACATTACCCTCAGACAATTCTGGTGGCAAAGGTACCGGCTCTTTTCAACACCAATGGATAATGGGGAGAGACATGAACAACAGCTCCAACAGAGGTGGGGGGAAAATGTGCGCAAATTGGGCAATTTTCCATGAAAGAGCACAACAGCAAGGGCTATTTGTGTCAGCAACAATGCCAAGGAGGGATAAGTTGCAGAATATGGTCAAAGAATACTTAAGTGACTATACGTGCGTCCTTTCTGATGTTTCAGTTCCCTTTAATTATTGGGTGTCTAAGCTGAACATTTGGCCCGACCTCTCCTTATATGTCTTGGAGGTGCTGGCCTGCCCGGCTGTTAGTGTGGTGTCAGAGCGTGTTTTCAGTTCTGCTGGGGCAATCATCACTGATAGGCGCACATGCCTCTCTACGGAAAATGCGGACAGATACTCTGATTAAATTCAACAAAGGCTGGATATCTCCACAGTTTGTAATCCCTGCAGATGACAGCAAGCCAACCTAAATTCACCAAAAATGCAGATTCATGCTACTGCTGTTAATGTCACCCCCTTCCAATAAAAACGCGTTTCCTTCCTTCGTCAACCATGACTCAGCCCATAGGGCTAATTTTTACAAACCCTATGCACATTGTGCAGTGGATAAATCTGGAATGTACAGTGGTCCTACCAAACTAATATTTGTCATTGGAGGCCCTTGTCACAAGTTGTGCCACATTGTGACTGAGATAGGGGATACATATTCAATAGAAATTTACACTGACTATTGATGACCGACTGATGGCCCTCTGAAAACTTGAATTGAAGGCCACAACTGCTACAGTACTCCATCGTAGATAATGTTTGTCAAGGGAGGCCCTTGTCATGTAATCTTCCTGCACCTTTGACACAGCCCCCAGGAGTAATTTTTGGAAATACGATGCACATTCTGCACTGGACCAAGTAGTACAATATCAAGAAGTCTTCTCCTCCTCCATCAGGTTGCAAACTGAATATATTTTTTTCTGCATCTACCTCTGAAAAAATATTGGGCTTCTAGCTGTGTGTGGGTCTTGTTCTATTAATCCATCTATACTGACCTCCATCAGGTTGCAAACTGAATATATTTTTTTCTGCATCTACCTCTGAAAAAATATTTGGCCTTCTAGTAGTGTGTCGGACTTTCTCTATTAGTCCATCTATACTGACCTCCATCAGGTTGCAAATTAAAACTAATTTTTATCTGCATCTACAGTACCTCTGAAAAAATATTTGGGCTTCTAGCACTGTGTGGGACTTGTTCTATTAGTCCATCTATACTGACCTCCATCAGGTTGCAAACTGAATATATTTTTTTCTGCATCTACCTCTGAAAAAATATTGGGCTTCTAGCTGTGTGTGGGTCTTGTTCTATTAATCCATCTATACTGACCTCCATCAGGTTGCAAACTGAATATATTTTTTTCTGCATCTACCTCTGAAAAAATATTTGGCCTTCTAGTAGTGTGTCGGAATTTCTCTATTAGTCCATCTATACTGACCTCCATCAGGTTGCAAATTAAAACTAATTTTTATCTGCATCTACAGTACCTCTGAAAAAATATTTGGGCTTCTAGCAGTTTGTGGGACTTGTTCTATTAGTCCATCTATACTGACCTCCATCAGGTTGCAAACTGAATATAGTTTTTTCTGCATCTACCTCTGAAAAAATATTGGGCTTCTAGCTGTGTGTGGGTCTTGTTCTATTAATCCATCTATACAGACCTCCATCAGGTTGCAAACTGAATATAATTTTTTTCTGCATCTAGCTCTGAAAAAATATTTGGCCTTCTAGCAGTGTGTGGGACTTTCTCTATTAGTCCATCTATACTGACCTCCATCAGGTTGCAAATTAAAAATAATTTTTATCTGCATCTAGCTCTGAAAAAATATTTGGCCTTCTAGCAGTGTGTGGGACTTTCTCTATTAGTCCATCTATACTGACCTCCATCAGGTTGCAAACTGAATATAATTTTTTTCTGCATCTAGCTCTGAAAAAATATTTGGCCTTCTAGCAGTGTGTGGGACTTTCTCTATTAGTCCATCTATACTGACCTCCTTCAGGTTGCAAATTAAAAATAATTTTTATCTGCATCTAGCTCTGAAAATATATTTGGGCTTCTAGCTGTGTGTGGGACTTGTTGTATTAGTCCATCTGTACTGACCTCCATCAGGTTGCAAACTGAAAATATTTTTTTCTGCATCTACCTCTGAAAAAATATTGGGCTTCTAGCTGTGTGTGACACTTGTTCTATTAATCCATCTATACAGACCTCCATCAGGTTGCAAACTGAATATAATTTTTTTCTGCATCTAGCTCTGAAAAAATATTTGGCCTTCTAGCAGTGTGTGGGACTTTCTCTATTAGTCCATCTATACAGACCTCCATCAGGTTGCAAATTAAAAATAATTTTTATCTGCATCTAGCTCTGAAAAAAATATTTAGGCTTCTAGCTGTGTGTGGGACTTGTTCTATTACTCCATCTATACTGACCTCCATCAGGTTGCAAATTGAATATAATTTTTTTCTGCATCTAGCTCTGAAAAAATATTGGGCTTCTAGCTGTGTGTGGGACTTGTTGTATTAGTCCATCTATACTGACCTCCATCAAGTTGCAAACTGAATATATTTTTTTCTGCATCTACCTCTGAAAAAATATTGGGCTTCTAGCTGTGTGTGGGACTTGTTCTATTAATCCATCTATACAGACCTCCATCAGGTTGCAAACTGAATATAATTTTTTTCTGCATCTAGCTCTGAAAAAATATTTGGCCTTCTAGCAGTGTGTGGGACTTTCTCTATTAGTCCATCTATACTGACCTCCATCAGGTTGCAAATTAAAAATAATTTTTATCTGCATCTAGCTCTGAAAAAATATTTGGCCTTCTAGCAGTGTGTGGGACTTTCTCTATTAGTCCATCTATACTGACCTCCATCAGGTTGCAAACTGAATATATTTTTTTTCTGCATCTAGCTCTGAAAAAATATTTGGCCTTCTAGCAGTGTGTGGGACTTTCTCTATTAGTCCATCTATACTGACCTCCTTCAGGTTGCAAATTAAAAATAATTTTTATCTGCATCTAGCTCTGAAAATATATTTGGGCTTCTAGCTGTGTGTGGGACTTGTCGTATTAGTCCATCTATACTGACCTCCATCAGGTTGCAAACTGAAAATATTTTTTTCTGCATCTACCTCTGAAAAAATATTGGGCTTCTAGCTGTGTGTGACGCTTGTTCTATTAATCCATCTATACAGACCTCCATCAGGTTGCAAACTGAATATAATTTTTTTCTGCATCTAGCTCTGAAAAAATATTTGGCCTTCTAGCAGTGTGTGGGACTTTCTCTATTAGTCCATCTATACTGACCTCCATCAGGTTGCAAATTGAATATAATTTTTTTCTGCATCTAACCCAGCCAATAGTTTTGGCCTAATACCACAGTTTGGCCACTCAGCTCTGCTCGGTTCCCATCCATTGTTTTTTTGTGCAAACAACTCCAGAGTTGTGAATTAGTTAACCACCAAAATGAGTGGAAAAAGGCCTGCTGCTGGTGGAAAGGGTAATAGGCGTGTTGGGAAGGGGAAAAAAGGTTGTGTCCGTGGGGTAGGTGTTAAAGCAACAGTAACATCTTCAGAAGAAAGACCATCTTCCAGCCAAACTAAAATGTCTACTTCTTTTAGCGGACAATGTGATAAGATCCCTTTCTTACGGCCACGCCAATCGCTACAAATTCCAGATGAGGCACAAAAACAGCAGGTGCTTCAACGGATATCAAGTGCTCCTTTAAGTGGGCTCTCCTCCACATCAACTTCAACATCACAAATACTCCAGTCCTCAAAGGTGTCACCCCAATCACACTTGCTTCCTCACAGCTCCCAAATCTCCAGCTGCCCGTCTGAGTATGAGGTAGAACAGATGGTTGAGTCTGCAGAGCTGTTTACTCATACTATAGCTTGGGAATCAGAGGTCGACTCCAGCGCTTCTGTGAATCCAGACGAGGAAATGATCTGCACTGATGCCCAGAATCTTTGAGTCGCATCCAGGACCAGACGCAGAAGGTTCTGACCATAATGTAGACCCTCATTCCCAAACTGTAACTCCTGTTGGTGGAGACAATGAGGAAGACGATGATGAGACTCAAATACCTGATGGGAGCGACAACTTTAGTTTTTTGTCAGGGCAGGAACAGGTTGGCTCTGAGGACAACGGGTGTGATAACGCACAGGGTGATGATGATGAGGTTGGAGATCCCACTTACTGTCAACCCACAGTCAGCCAAGAGATGAGGTCAGCAGAGGAGGTGGAGGAAGATGCTAGTGACGACGAGGTCAGGTTGCGCCTTCCTGGACAGAGACGTAGTACTGGAAGCACGTCAACAACTGCATCCTCAAACACAACTCTGCCTCTCACCACAAGTCGTGGTGGCACTTCAGGTCGCATGGGTGCTAAGCCTTGCATAGCCTGGGCATTTTTTCAGATCGATAAAGATGACCCAACTCGTGTTATCTGTAACATTTGTCAGCAAAAGCTAAGTAGAGGCCAAAAAATACATAGTTTGAGTACTTCATGCATGAACTGGCACATGGACATGAAGCATAAGTTGCAGTGGGAAGCTCAGTGTGCTACAATGCGGCCTAGCCGGCCGGGCCAACCACCGTCTGCCATATCTTGTGCATCCGTGGCCTCTTCATCCTCTGTGACTGGGGTGACAGCAGTCACACCTGTTTTGGGGCGCAGACCTGCCACCTCTTTACCCGCAACAGCCAGCGTAATTGGCAGGTCATCATTTTCTTTGGAGGTGGTAACACCAGCTGGTGTTGAGCGCTGTCCGACATCGATAGCACCACCTTTGGATCAAGGCAACCTAACATGTCCGCCTGCATCTTCCTCACAGACGGGCAGTTTGCCGGGGACACCCTTATCAACCCCGTCTAAGCACAATAGCCAGCCCTCGGTCCCTCAGATGTGGACAAGTAAAAGACCATTTCCTCCTAGCCATGAGAAAGCTAAGAGGTTGAATTTCACCATCTGCAAGCTCTTGGCTACAGAAATGCTGCCTTTCCGCCTGGTGGACACAGAGGATTTTCGAGACGTTATGTCCGTCGCAGTGCCCCAGTACCAGATGCCCAGTCGGCACTACTTCTCAAAGAAAGGTGTGCCTGCGCTCCACCAGCATGTCGCACACAACATCACCGCTTCTTTGAGAAACTCTGTGTGTGACAGGGTGCATTTCACCACAGACACTTGGACGAGTAGGCATGGACAGGGGCGTTACATGTCGCTGACTGGGCACTGGGTAACTATGGTGACAGCAGGACAAGGGGCTGCTGTCCAAGTCTTGCCGTCCCCACGAGTTGTGCGTCAATCCTCTTTATATCAAAGTTCCTCCACTGCTTCTGCCTCCTCAACCTCCTCTCGGTCTTCCAGCTGCACCCAAAGCCTGTCTGGTCATGCCACAAGCTTTCTAACTGCGCAGAAGGGATCCTGCACACCTCCTTACTATGCTGGCTGTAGAGCTCAACGTCATCAGGCGGTTTTTACTTTGAAATGTCTGGGAAATGTGAGTCACACAGCTGAGGAGTTGTGGTCAGCTCTAGAGAACCAATTTCATGAATGGTTGTCTCCACTGGACCTGAAACCAGGGAAGGCCGTGTGCGACAATGCTGCAAACCTGGGTGCGGCCCTTCGCCGGGGCAATGTCACACACGTGCCTTGTATGGCTCACGAGTTGAACCTGGTTGTCCAGCAATTTTTAGCCCACTATCCCAGACTAGATGGCCTTCTGCAGAGGGCACGGTCGCTGTGTGCTCACTTCCGCCGTTCGCATCCCGCAGCTCAGCGACTTACATCTCTACAGAAGTCGTTGGTGCAATACGTTCTGACGTATAGCCTGGGCCAACGAGATCCAGACGTTGGGCAAATCTCGCTGGAGGAGTGGTCTCAGATCAGGGACCTATGCACCCTTCTGCACAGTTTTGAAATGGCGACGAAGATGTTTAGTGCTGACGATGCCATTATCAGCATGACTATTCCGGTGATTTACATGCTGGAGCACATGTTAAACAGAATTCGGAGTCAGGTGGTGGCACAAGAGGAGGTGGAGAAAGTAGAGGAGGAGGAGTTGTATGCGGAAGGACTAACATCTGCAAGGTCCAGACGGTCGGCAGCACCAAGGCGGCAGGCATGTGAGGGTGGGGGAGATGGTTTTACCAGGGCGCATGGTAGCAGCCAAACTAGTGAGGAAGGTGCAGGAGCCCAGGAAGAAGTGGAGGACGAACTGATGGAAGACTCATCAGATGATGGAGACCTTGATCACATTTCTGTTGTGCGAGGTTGGGGGGAGAGGACAGAGGAAGGAAGCATGATTGTTACCTCGCCACCAACACAACAGGGACTTGGTGCTCCTGGATGCGCAACACACATGAGTGCCTTCTTGCTGCACTACCTGCAACATGACCCTCGAATTGGGAGAATTAGAAATAATCCTGACTACTGGGTTGCCACACTGTTAGATCCCCGGTACAAAAGTAAATTTGCAGAAATTATTCCTGCCATAGAAAGGGATGCACGCATGCAGGAGTATCAGCAGAGACTGTTGCAGAATCTTACATGTGCTTTTCCACAAAACACCAGTGGTGCACGTAGTGAATCTTACAGTTCCAACTTGCCAACCGTGGGAGCGTCAAGTGTTCAGCACTCAAACCATAACAGAACCACAGTATCTGCTGGTAACATCAATTTTGCGCAATCATTTCACCACTTTTTTAGCCCATCCTTTGCAAGGCCACAGGAGACAAGAAGTCTGACACATAGTCAACGCCTAGAGACCATGGTACAGGAGTATCTCCAAGTAAACATTGAAGCCATGACTGTGTCACTGGACCCTTGCTCTTTTTGGGCTTCCAATCTGGATAAATGGCCGGAGCTAGCCACTTACGCCTTGGAGATCTTGTCATGCCCCGCAGCCAGCGTTCTGTCTGAACGTGTGTTCAGCGCTGCTGGTGGTGTGCTGACAGATAAGCGCACATGGCTCTCCACTGATAATGTAGACAGACTCACGTTCATAAAGATGAACAAATCATGGATCCGAAACGACTTTTCTACCCCTGTGTCATCCTGGGGAGAGTAAAAGATGGATGATTGGTTAAAATCACCCTACCAACTGTTTTAAGCTTTCAAATTACTAATCATGTTTATCTGTATCTTGGCTGGAAAATAATTTGGGCTTTGTAGCAGTGTTCAGCACTGATTCTAATAGGCCATCTATAATAAGCTCCACCAGATTTAAAATTACTTATCATGTTTATCTGTATCTTGGCTGGAAAATAATTTGGGCTTTGTAGCAGTGTGCAGCACTGATCCTATTAGGCCATCTATACTAAGCTCCACCAGATTTAATATTAATAATAATTTTTAGCTGCATCTAGCCCGGAAAATAATTTTGGGGCTCCGAGATGCGCAAGACACATAAGTACCTTCTTGCTGCACTACCTGCAACATGACCCTCATATTGTCAGAATTCGAAGTAATCATGACTACTGGGTTGCCACACTCTTAGATCCGCCAAACTTTTTCGATCAACCTTTTCATTTTAATAAAGACCAAAAAAATGGTCATTTTTGAAATTATAAGCATTAGCAGGTTATTAGAAACTGAAATCAAACAGTTTTCAACTCAAAACTTTATTCTAGGTGATGTTACATTTTCACATAGGACCCCTTGTTCGAAAGAAGCTTCTGAACTCTCTCGTCCATTGAATTTGTCAGGTTTTGGATGGTTTCTGCTTCAATTGTTTTGCATGAGGACACAATACCCTCCCAGAGCTGTTGCTTAGATGTGAACTGCCTCCCGCCATCATAGACACTCCTTTTGATGATGCTCCAGAGGTTCTGAATGGGGTAGAGGTCAGGGGAGCATGGGGGTCACACCATAAGTTTGTCCCCTTTTATGCCCATATCAGCCAGAGATGCAGATGTTTTATGTGCAGCATGAGATGGTGCATTATCATGCAAAAAAATGATCTTGCTGTGAAATACACGGTTCTTCTTCTTGAACCATGGCAGGAAGTGCTGTTTGAGAAAATCCACATGCATTATGGAGTTCATCTTTAGCGCCTTCAGGGATCCTAAAGGGGCCGACAATCTCTCTCCCCATGATTCCAGCCCAAAACATTACTCCACCTCCTCCTTGTTGGCGCTGTAGTCGTGTTTGCGTGGGGTGTCCATCAACCAGCCATCCTCCACTACATCCATCTGGACCATCGAGCGCTGCACGGCACTCATCCGTGAACAAAACAGTTTTGAAATCAGTCTTCATGTAATTTTTGGCCCACTGGAGCCGTTTCTGCTTGTGTGAAGTGTATAGAGGAGGTCGACAGGATGGCGTATGCACAGCTGCAAACCTCTGAAGGACCCTGCATCTTGTTGTTCGGGGGACGTTGGAGGCACCAGCAGCTTCAAAAACTTGTCTGCTGCTATGACAAGGCTTTTTTGCCGCTGCTCTTTTAACCTGACGTAATTGCTTGTAGGAAAGAGTCCTCAATTTGCCCTTATCAGCACGCACACGTGTGTACTGTGAATCAGCTACATACTTCTTGATTGCCAAGACACTTCATCCTGATCATCGCACAATGTTGATTGTAGTCATGCCTTGACTTAAACACTCCACAATTTGTTGCTTCTCAGCAGCCGACACATCCTTTTTCTTTCCCATTTTGGCAGAAAATGTAGGCTGCTTAATAATGTGAGACAGCCTTCTTAAGTAGTTTTGCCTTTCATTGGACACAACTGCCAAACTAATTAGCACAGGTGTCTGCAATTGCTTACAGTGATATAAAGAGCCCTGACACACATCACCATCAATGAGTTTAACTGACAAACAAACAAATTCTTCCCTTATCACTCCTAAACACTTTTTGCATAATAATTTGGAACACAGTGTACATGTGCTTTTCCACAAAACACCAGTGGTTCACGTAGTGAATCTTACAGTTCTAACTTGCCAACCGTGGTCTGTATGGAGTTGTTCAATAAAGGGCCCAAAATTAAGATAACATAGATGGGAGAGGTATCTATGAATAGGAATTCCTAAGTATTTGATACCCTGTGAGGGCCAGGCAAAGGGAAAGTTGGACTGGATGGAATCCTATATGGATTTGGGGAGGGAGACATCGAGGGCCTCAGACTAAGCTGCATTGATTTTAAAATTTGACCATGTAACAAAGTGATCTATTTCAGCCATAACAGCATGGATGGATATATGTGATTGAGTGATATATACTAGGACATCATCAGCAAATAGAGAGCACTTGTACTCGGTGCCTCCCACCTCAATCCACCTAATATTGGGGTTATGGCGAATTGATGAGAGCAGGTGCTCCGTCACTAGGATGTATAAGAGAGGGGACAGAGAACATCCCTGCCTTGTCCCATTGGTGATTGTGAAAGGTGATGAAAATGTTCTGACGCGCCCCCTGGGCCTTGGGACACCCGGAGCCGGACCCTTTTTGGTGGATGCTGGTGGTTGTTGTCTCCGTGGCGGCGACCCGGTTCCGTGGCTCAGGGCGGTCAAACCAGTGGCGGAACTATTTATGTGGTTTTGATGTTTAAATGTCCGACTACGCCACCCGTGGATTGCGGTCAGAGTGAACCGCCGCTCCAGGGCAGACCGCTGAGGCTGGTGTTGTGGGTGCAGCAGAGCGTAGCATAACTCCCCACGGGAGGAGTATAGCCTCAGGTCAGTGTACGCGGAGGATGGGGGTGATGGTGCAGGGCAGCAGCAGTAACGACACGGAGTCAGTGATGCAGTCCAGGGCCTTTACTCACAGTTCTTATTATCCAGACCACGTCTGCAGGTAACCGCTGCCCACGTTGTACTGTGCTCACCAGGTGAGGGGCTCAGACAACTCCCTGATAACTTTGGAGTGCTTCACAGGACCCCCTTTGTCTGGCCTTTCTTACCAACCCTTCTGTCCGGCTGCCTCGGGCCTCCTCTTGGTAAACTTGGCGCCAGTTTCCCTGACCCTATGTGGTGCCTTCCTAGCGGGTGTAGCGAGGGGCTGCGCCACATAAAATGTCACTGCCTCCGGTTTCTAGCTGAAGGTCGTTTCCTGCCTCCACTAGTTTCGGGGACCGGTCTCCCCCTTTGGCCTGACTCCTCCACGCAGGTGGATTTGGGCGTGCGGTGGCGACTCGCCCGTCCGCACCCCTGGGATCCCTTCATTCCTCGTTCCTGGAGCCTTCTCCGCTCCTCTTCCTTCCTTCTCCCTCTTCCAGGCCTGGGCCTCTGTTACTAGGCCTGCCTCCGGAGCAGAGCTCATGCAGAGCCCCTGCTCCCTGCCACTTCTGCTCAGACTTCTCTGCACTGAACTAAGATGGTGCCCACCTTTTATACTCCCTTCTCAATGCACCCAGGAACTGCTTCCTCCCTGCTCCTGCACTACAGGGTTCCCCTTCCTCAGTGTTCCCTCCTCCCACTCCAGCCAGGGACAGGGACTGTCGTGCCCATCTCAGGGGCTTATTGGTCGCCCTGCCCCACGGCAATGTGGTGTAATGCATGCAGGTGTCGGGTCCTGATCCACACTCCATCCTTACCTGAGAGTGAGATATCACACCTCTGGGTGAGGTGCAATACGTCTGTAGCAACCGAGCCCTCAGGGTGCTACAGTTCCATTTATCTTCAGCCTAGGTGACGTATTGCGATACAGGGCCGTGATTTTGGCTATAAAAGGGTCCCCTAGACCCCTACCCCAAGCTTTTTAAGAGAATCATATATGGCGTGCCAGGAGACTCTATGGAATGCTTTCTCAGCATCCAACGAGAGTATCTAATTACAAATTTTTAACTGCATCTAGCCCAGGAAATACTTTGTGCCTAGTAGCAGTGTCTGCTAGTCAGCGGATTATCCCGGCTGTTAAGCAAGCTACACCACCTGTAGTTTTGACACTTAGTTTTTTCAAAGGAAATGCTTCGGGACCACGGGATACTCAGTGAAGAGCATCAGGAGGCACCCCAAGGCATAGGGGCTGGGACTGGCAGTAGGATGCCTTGTGGTGGACAGCCGAGCTCGATCCTTAAAAAAGCTTTTTAACTGCAGCAGCTTTAGTGGACGCTACTGGAGCTGGAATTACGCGGCTGCTGGCATGAGACTTGCCCTCCAATAGATCCTTGCAAATGGATTTAAAGTGTATTCATTCAAATTAGAGAGACAATTTAAATTAAAAAGCTTAGAGCTGCCTCCACCACAGGGGGGCTCGCTCGACCCACCAGCGGACAGGCACCAGTATTGGGAGAGGGGGGCTGGCCGTCAGGGTTCACCGCGGCTCTGGCACAAACCCGGCGACACGGAGGTGGCAAGGGCAGGAGCGGACTGAACATGTCGGCTTCTCACTTTTTGGATTTTAGAAGGGCATGACATGCCTATATCTGTGTCTCCCCCTCCTTTTACTCCTCCACCTCTTTTCTTTTCGCATGACTATATGTACTTGTCACTTTTCCATGTGTTAGTTGTGTCTTCAGAGCAGTTTGTCAGCTTTTGGACACCTTTGAAGGTGTTTTCTATGTGTTTCTATGTGTTTTTGTTTGCCTGCCATTGGTTTTAACGGTGTTCGAAGGTGTTCGATGAACAGTTCGACGAACAGTTCGGCGAACACACGGGTGTTCGACGAACCGAACTGAACTCGAACAGTACGGGGGTGGGTCAACACTAATTATGAGGAACTGCAATGCCCCTTGAAACAGATGTGGATTACAGCATACTAAAAACCTTCTACCAATTATTGGGGAGTGTTCGCCTATGCATTGAAAAGCAAAAGCTAACTAAAATTAGGAGGAAATGCAATGCTCGCTGGAAGAATGGTGGAGTTCGCAGTGCAATAAAAAGACGGTTTTAATGCCCCTTGGAAGAAACGTGGAGGTCGCAGTGGAATAAAAAGACAATGTCAATGCCCCTGGGAAAAGTGGTGGAGGTCGCAGTAGCTTAACAAGACAGTTCTAATGCCCCTGGGGAAAGTGGTGGAGGTCACAGTAGCTTAACAAGACAGTTTTAATGCCCCTTGGAAGAGACGTGGAGGTTGCAGTAGCTTAAAAAGACGGTTTTAATGCCCCTTGGAAGAGACGTGGAGGTTGCAGTAGCTTAGCAAGATGGTTTTAATGCCCCTTGGAAGAATGGTGGAGGTCGCACTAGCTTAACAAGATGGTTTTAATGCCCCTTGGAAGAGACGTGGAGGTCACAGTAGCTTAATAAAACGGTTTTAATGCCACTTGGAAGAGACGCGGAGGTTGCAGTAGCTTAACAGGACGGTTTTAATGCCCCTTGGAAGAGACGTGGAGGTCGCAGTGGAATAAAAAGACAATATCAATGCCCCTGGGACAAGTGGTGGAGGTCGCAGTAGCTTAACAAGATGGTTTTAATGCCTCTTGCAAGAGACGTGGAGGTCGCAGTAGATTAACAAGACAGTTTTAATGCCCCTTGGAAGAGACGTGGAGGTTGCAGTAGCTTAACAAGACGGTTTTAATGCCACTTGGAAGAGATGTGGAGGTCGCAGTGGAATAAAAATACAATATCAATGCCCCTGGGAAAAGTGGTGGAGGTCGCAGTAGCTTAACGAGACGGTTTTAATGCCTCTTGGTAGAGACATGGAGGTTGCAGTAGCTTAAGAAGACGGTTTTAATGCCCCTTGGAAGAGACGTGGAGGCTGCAGTAGCTTAACAAGACGTTTTTAATGCCACTTGGAAGAGACATGGAGGTCGCAGTGGAATAAAAAGACAATATCAATGCCCCTGGGAAAAGTGGTGGAGGTTGCAGTAGCTTATCAAGATGGTTCTAATGCCCCTGGGGAAAGTGGTGGAGGTTACAGTAGCTTAACAAGACAATTTTAATGCCCCTTGGAAGAGACGTGGTGGTCGCAGTAGCTTAACAAGATGGTTTTAATGCCCCTTTTAAGAGACGTGGAGGTCGCAGTAGCTTAACAAGACGGTTTTAATGCCCCTTGGAAGAGACGTGGAGGTTGCAGTAGCTTAACAAGATGGTTTAAATGGCCCTTGGAAGAGCCCTGCAGTACAGCATCTTAAAAACATTATTCCCATTATTGGGGAGTGGGTATCCCATAGTCTTTACCTATGCCTTCCCAGCAAGAGCTGCCAAACATTAGGACGGAGGAACTTGAAATGCTGGCAAACAAGAGCCATGCAGTACAGCTTCTTAAAAACATTATTCCCATTATTGGGGAGTGGGTCTCACATAGCCTTTGACTATGCCTTCTTAGCAAAAGCTGCCAAAAATTAGGACGGAGGAACTTTCAATGCTGGCAACACGGACCAATGTCACCTTGGTGGTATAGTGGTGGTGGAGGCTGATGATAAGTAGAAGAGCAAAATACAGCCGAAATGAGGAAGCGTATACCCATGTGTGGGTGTAAAGCGGTGCATGGGAATACATCTCCCGAAATAACACAGTGGATTTGACTTTATGTTACTCTGCTGCCATTTGGTAGTGATGAGAAGTCTGGCCCAATCCAGCCCTTGTTCATTTTGATAAGGGTCAGCTTGTCAGCATTGTCAGATGACAGACGAGAGCGCTTATCTGTTATAATTCCCCCAGCGGCACTAAAAACACGCTCCGATAACACGCAAGCGGCAGGGCAGGCCAGGACCTCCAAGGCGTACAGAGCGAGTTTTTTCCAAGTATTCAGCTTGGATACCCAAATATTAAAAGGCACAGAGGAATCACAGAGGACGCTGGTACGGTCGGCAAGGTACTCCCTCACCATCTTTTGAAACTTTCCCCTCCTTGTGAGATTACCCCGCGCCTCAGGGCCTGTAAGCTGGGCGGGTCTCAGAAAACTGTCCCAGAACGTTGACAGTGTTCCCCTGCCTCTGCTGGATTGGAGTTGCGTCTCTCTCACCTGTACGCCTTGGTTGGGTAACGAACTGTGACCTCTGCCGCTAGCGTGTTTACATGGGAATTTTTTTAACAGTTCTGCAGCAAGGGCCTTCTGGTACTGCCCCATTTTTGTAGACCTCTCCACCTCAGGAATAAGAGAGTGAAAGTTCTCCTTGTAGCGGGGGTCTAAAAATGTCACCAACCAGTAATGACTGTCACCCAACATTTTGACAACGTGAGGGTCACGGTTAAGGCAGCGTAACATAAAGTCAGCCATGCGTGCCAGACTGGTAACAGGCAAGACTACCGTGTACTCACCACGATGACGACTTACCATGCTTTCCTCCTCCTCCTCCCCCATGTCCTCAGGCCATCCATGCTGAACCGACTGTATAACAGTTGTACAGGTACTACCGTCTACAGCGCATGATACTAGCTCCTGTTCATCCTCCTCCTCCTCCTCTCCCTTATTGTCCCCCAATGCACATTGGGATGAGATGAGGCTGGGCTGTGTGTAATCGCCCATTACGGGTTCTTGATCCATCTCATCCTACTCTGGCTGCAATGCCTCCTCTTTAATTCTCTGCAGAGAGCGTTGCAAAAGACAGACAAGAGGGATGCTGACACAAATGATGGCGTCATCGCCACTCACCATCGTCGTGGACTCCTCAATGTTTGTCAGGTTGGTACATATGTTAGACATCCATGTCCACTCCTGAGGTCTTATGTGTGGAGTCTGACCTGAATATCGATGGCCTTGTTGCAGCTGGTACTCCACAACTGCTCTCTTCTACTCACAAATCCTTTGCAACATGTGGAGAGTAGAGTTCCAACGTGTGGGGACATCACACATCAGTCGGTGTGCTGGAAGCTGCAAATGCTGCTGCAACACAGCAAGGGCGGCGGAAGCTGTAGCCGACTTGTGAAAATGAGCTGACAGGCGGCTTACTTTGACGAGCAGATCTAGCAACTCGGGGTACGATTTAAGAAACCGCTGAACCACGAGGTTAAGCACATGAGCCAGGCATGGTATGTGTGTGATCTTGCCTCGCCTCAGAGCCGCCACCTGGTTACGGCCATTGTCACACACGACCATGCCTGGATGTAGGTTCAGCGGTCTCAGCCACTGATCTGCCTGCTCTTTCACAGCTGTCCACAACTCACAAGCAGTGTGAGGTTTATCACCTAAGCTTATGAGTTTCAGCACAGACTGTTGCCGCTTGGCGGAGGCAGTACTGCAGTGCTTCCAGCTTGTAACTGATGTGGTGATATCTGAGATGGAGGCTGAACATGAGGAGGAGGAGGAGGAGGATGATGCGCAGGAGCTGTACACTGTGGGGGCAACTCTGACTGACATAGGGCCCGCAATCCTTGGTGTGGGGAGGATGTTTTCCGTCCCAAGGTCCGACTGGGTCCCGGCTTCCACTATGTTTACCCAGTGTGCCGTCAGGGAGATGTACCGTCCCTGGCCACAAGCACTTGTCCACGTGTCCGTTGTCAGGTGGACTCTCCCAGTAACTGTGTTGTTGAGGGCACGGCACATGTTTTGGGACACGTGCTTGTGTAGTTCTGGGATGGCACACCGGGCAAAATAGTGTCGGCTGGGGACAGAGTTCCGAGGGACGGCCAACGCCGTAAGGTTGCGGAAGGATTCCATCTCCACCAGCCTAAAAGGCAGCATTTCCAACGCAAGCAGTCGTGAAATGTGCGAATTTAGGACTGTGGCCCATGGGTCGTTGGCTGCGAATTTGCGCTTTCATTCAAACCTCTGGGATATGGACAATTGAACTCTGCGATGGGACGTGGACGTAGACGTTGATGCTGTTTCTTGAGAAACTGCCATAACAAGTGAAGACTGAGAGGAGGGGGCATCTTTGTATGCAGTATGGACAGGGGATTGCCTTGCACGCACAACAGGGGGTTCTATTACATGCACAACAGCAGAAGGAGCAGTGGTGACACCCGCTGACACTGGTCGTGGACCCTGGGGTTCGCCCCATAAAGTCGGGTGCTTTGCTCCCATGTGCCTGATCATGCTGGTGGTGTTCAGGCTGGTAGTTTTGTCACCCCTGCTGATGCTGGCATGGCAGGTGGTACAAATGGCCTTTTTGGGGTTATCAGCAGAGTCTTTAAAAAAATTGCAGTCTCTGGAAGACCTACGGGTTCGTCTGGCAACGTCCCTCGTGTTGGTGTTACGGGTAACTGTTGCCCGCCTTCTGTGTGTGGCCACCACACTGCTTCTTCCTGCCTGTTGGGGTACTCCCCCTGTGTGCTGCTGGCCTCGCTCTGCGTGTCCTCCTGCCACGTTGGGTCAGTTACTAGATCATCCACCACCTCCTCCTCTTCCACTTGCGCACCACGATCCTCCTCACTTCGTGGCAATTGTGTCTCATCATCGTCCACCTCTTGTGACAAATTGCCAGTGTCGACTTCCTGTGACCGTGGCTGTTCAAATATTTTGGCATCGCTACATGGGATCTCCTCTTCCACCACTTCAAGCGGAGCAGGCGAGGGGCACAAATATGGAAATGGACCTGTGAACAGCTCTTCAGAGTGTCCAAGTGTGGGATCAGTTGCTGTCTGACGACACTTGGCATGGTGGGAGGAAGGAGCATCAGGGTGAGGAGGAGTATGCGGTCGAGACTCACGGCTATTAAAACTTGATCGTGTGGAAGACAGACAAGAGGTGGTGGTGCCCAGGTAACTGGAAGTATTATCTGCTATCCAATTAATAACCTGTTCACACTGATCAGTTCGCAATACTGGTGTTGTAGTGTGCTTCCCTAGTAATTCGGTCAAGAAGTGGGAGCGAGAAGATGTGGCTGTTGGTTGTGGCACATTTTCACCTTGGCCACGGCCCCGTCCTCTACACGCACCATCACCAGAACGTCCAGTTCCACGTCCCTTGCCACGCACCTTGCCCATTGTAAATGAAGTAAAATAGCTTACTCTTGCACTATCAATGGAAAGAGGGTAATAAAAAGGAGATTAGAACCGTGGACGTGGAAAACACAGTTCTATTTGTCTGGCCTACACCAGAATCTTTTAAACAGATATATTACTGAACAGACAGGGAGACACTATTACTGTTTTTTTTTACGTAAAACAGGCCAAAAGCTGGATAATACAGAGATTTGAACCTTGGAACTGCAAAACCACAATTCTAATTTACTGGCGTATACCAGACTTTTTAAAATAGACATTCTTGGGGCTAAACAGTGAGCGACACTCTCAAACTGTTTTTTTAATGTAAAAAAGACCCAAAAGTGGATAATACAGAGATTTGACCCATGGATCTGCAAAACCACAGTTATAGCTATGTGGCGTAAATCAGACTCTTTTAAACAGATATAATGGTGTCTGACCAGTCAGGGAGACACTATTACAGTTTTTTTTTTAACGGCAAAAAATGCCAAAAACAGGATAATACAGAGATTTGACCCGTGGAACTGCAAAACCACAGTTCTATTTTTCTGGCCTTCACCAGACTCTTTTAAACAGATATATTAGTGTCTGAACAGTCAGGGAGACTCTATTAATGTTTTTTTTATGGCAAAAAATGCAAAAAGCAGGATAATACAGAAATTTGACCCATGGAACTGCAAAACCACAGTTATAGTTATGTGTCGTACACCAGACTCTTTTAAACAGATATATTGGTGTCTGACCAGTCAGGGAGACACTATTACAGGTTTTTTTATGGCAAAAAATGGCAAAAACAGGATAATACTGTGATTTGACCCGTGGAACTGCAAAACCACAGTTCTATTTTTCTGGCCTACACCAGACTCTTTTAAACAGATATATTGGTGTCTGTACAGTCACACTTTATTTTTTTTTGGGGGGGATACCAAAAGGTTAATAAGACACGTATTTGGACAGTCTGACTGAGGAAAAAAAAAATACAGGATTTAGATGAAAAATTTTTTTTTTCCTGGCCCCTGAGACCGGGGTGATAAGTCTTGCAATTTGACCAACAGGAGCACACAGGACTGTAAGGCTATGTGCCCACGATGCAGAAATGCTCAGGATTTTTCCTGAGCGTTTCTGCATCTCCCTGGCAAAAAAAACCGCATGCGTATTGTACATGCTTTTTCCTGCCAGGGACATGCGGAAGTGAAGCGTTCTTCACTTGCATTTCCGCATACAGGTTGACAAGCGCTTTCCAAGCGATTTTAGCATCACTTGGAAAGTGCTTGTCAACTTGGTCACACTATATAAATCCATGCAAACAGCATGGATTTATATAGTGTGACCGAGAGAATGTCAAAAAAAAAAATATATACTTACCCTCCGATGGCCGGTCTGTCTTGCTTCACCGTCCCAGCTGCCGGCAGCGGTGGATCGAAGGACCTGCCGACATCAGCGTCGCGTGACCCGTCACATGACTCTGACGTAAGCGCAGGTCCTTCATTCCATCGCCGGGAAGCGAGGAGGAGCGCACCGCGGGCCGCCGGTAGGTAAGTATATATTTTTTTATTTTATTCTTTTTTTTACAGCTTTTTTAATAGTACCTGGGTGTGGATGAGACTCTCCTCTCCTCCACACCCGGGTACCATATGCACATTAGAATGCGCCAATTACGCAAGTACAGATGCAGTCTTGCGGAATTGGCGCGTTCTAATGCAAGGCAATGGCGGCAAAAACGCAGCACTTCCGCAAAATAATTGGTAGTGCTGCGTTTTTTTCCGCAATGATTATCTGCAGCGGAAATGTCCGCAGCATGTGCACAGCACATGCGGATTATCATTGGGGAACATGGCAGGCCTTCTACCATGCATTTTTAATGTATTTCCGCAGAGTTTTTGCTGCTGCAGAAACGCTTAAAAAACGCATCGTGGGCACACAGCCTTATGCAGCGTTTGCTGGTCTAACCACTGCGTCTCCTATACAGCCTGCCTGCCTGCCTGCCTGATATCTGGGATGGATATTAGTCCTGAGAAGGACTGTTTGTTTGATTTGGCAGGCTTTAGAGACCCTACACTACCTATTTCGCACTATATATCTCTCCCTAACTCATCAGCACTCTCCCTACACTGGCTGATCCGGAGCGACTGTGTCCAAGATGACGGCGCCCGGTTTTAAATACTCTAGGTGACTCTGTGCGGCCAGCCAATCACTGTAATGCCCACAAACAACATGGCTGCGGTATTACAGTGACTGGCTGGCAATCCCTGCATGTTCATTGGCTCTGTATAGCGGGCCAAACTTGCAGGGCGGAGACCCGAGCTCCCGCCCGAGTAACCCGGAAATGCTCGGTGCTCGCCGAACATCCCGAGTAGGGTGATGCTCGGGTGAGTAACGAGCAGTGTCAAGCGTGCTTGCTCAACACCAGTCTCTGCCCTTACATGAGTTAAATAAAAGAGTGAGGGCCCTACAATATGAATAAGTGATGGCACTCACAAATGTACTTTAGAAGCACCTCCAAAATTTCTAGAGGAGGGCACTTCAAAATGTATGTTACGGGGTCACACGACAGCTCTCACAAAACTCAGCTTGCCTGCCTACTGCAGGCCCGCTGAACATTTGAATTTCAGGACGCAGTATCACATGGTGGTGGTGGAGGAGGAGGAGGAGGGTCAAGCCCAACGCTACAATGGGCACATTGTAAACTGCTCTGGAATATGTATTTCACTATCTGAGTGTCAATGATGGACGGACCGCCCAAATGTCTAAGTAACAGCTGTCCCTCCAAAACGCATGTTACAGAGCCACCTGAGGCCTCTCAGGTCAAAGATCAACATACCTACTGGTACGTTCTAGCTGTGCTTGTAAAGTGCTGGGGAATAGCAAACTAAAAATGATGTATGACAGAGGGATTTAGAAAATGTATAAGTCAGGGCCCTCCAAAAATTGTAAAAGGCGAAAAAAAAACACAACAGTAAGTGTGAACAAAGACTAAAAGGGATATTTTTTTAGTTTCTCTGGTTTATTTAGCCTTATATACAAGTGATTGTGCAGGAAAAACTGTTTCTTAACCTTTTTGGCCTGTTAAATGCAATTTAGTTTAGGTTTGGTAGTTGTTCTTGTGTGTCTGTAAAAATGGCGTAATACTGCGACAAACTTATTCCCAGAAACCATTTGTGAGTCAGAAATTCATGCAGGCATATGTTCCAGGCTCTTCCCATTCTGTTTCCTCACTTTCCCATCCATTTCAGCCTTTTCCTCAGGCCCTCAGACCCCTTTATAGGGTCCGGTCCAGCATAAAATTACTCACATTTCCCATTGACTTACATTGGACTCGCTATTCGGAACGAGTACGCGATTATTACAAAGTACTCACATTTATAGCGATTACGAATATTATGGTACTCACTCATCACTACTGCTCGGTACTCGCCCTAGCCCGAACTCGGGTCCCCTCCCTGCATGTTTGGCGCTGTTTAGAGAGCCAATGAACATGCAGGGATTGCCTGCCATGCAGTGTAATGTCGTAGACATGTTGGTTGTGGGCATTACAGTGATAGGCTGGCCGCACAGCATCATCAGGTCTATATAAGACCTGGCGCCGCTATGCTCTTCACAGTCTACCCCGGAAACAGGCAGAGTAGGGAGAGGTGCTTCTGAGTCAGGGAGAGATTTGTTGGTTTATAGTTAGTTCAGATGAATATAGATATATGTTGTGGAATGCCTATACTAACAGTCCTTCTGAGGACTAATCCAGCTGCATATATTCAGTGGTGATAGCAGAAGTTGTGGCAGACTAGAGTGCATGATACAGCACAAGAGGGTCCATTGTACGTCCTGTCTGCAGCTGCTGCTGTAATAAGTACAGATATTTCTAGACATAGCCCCAAATATCAGGGGCCAGGGCAAAATATTTTTTTATCTTAATCCTGGTTATTTGCTTAAAATACAATACAGATTACACCATTTTTCTGCTTGTTCTCACTGCAGAATCAAACCAGATCAGTTCCATATTTCAGCGATAAAAATCCAGAAATTTGAACTGAACTTGGAAAATATTGGCCTCCTTTTCCATTCTGTTGCAGAATGTCTGTGA
This sequence comes from Phyllobates terribilis, assembly GCF_046119375.1. NCBI lineage: Eukaryota > Metazoa > Chordata > Amphibia > Anura > Dendrobatidae > Phyllobates > Phyllobates terribilis. The sequence goes on from NW_027362762.1 coordinate 507,095,521, forward strand.
GGCTATTCACACTAGGTCTCAGTGTAGAATAATATTAGTTATTACAGGCCTGCTATTTAAAACCGTGGTTCTCTGTCAGACATATCACCTATAAGACTGTTCCAAAATCAGACATTTCTTCCATTTTCATTTTGTTGCACTGTGTCAGTGAAGCTATTCACACAAGGTCTCTGTGTAGAATAATATTAGTAAATTAGAGGCCTGCTATTTAGAACCATGGTTCTCTGTCAGACATATCATCTATAAGACTGTTCCAAAATCATACATTTCTTCCATTTTCATTCTGTTGCAGTGAATTGGTCAAGCTTTTCACACTAGGTCTCTGTGTAGAATAATATTAGTAAATTACAGGCCATCTATTTAAAATCGTGGTTCTCTGTCAGACGTATCACATAAAACTGCGACCAAAATCAGCCATTTCTCGTGAACGTGGAAAATATTGTCCTCCATTTAAAATGGGCAAGGTGCATGGCAAGGGACAGGGAAGTGGACGTGATGGTGATGATTAGTGTTGAGCGAGCACTAAAATGCTCGAGTGCTCGAAGCTCGGGCCGAGCTCGCCGTGATACTCGGGTGCTCGACGTGATACTCGGGTGCTCGACCCGAGCAACAAGCCCAATGTTTGTCTATGGGAGACACGAGTATTTTTGTGGCGGCACCCCTGGCAGTCTGTAGAAAGCCTAATAAGTGCCCAAAACGATAGTGACAGTGCTCAAAAGACATGGGGACTGCATGGGCATCACCCCAGGAAGCATTTCTGACCCCCAGGTCACTGCTGTCAACAACGTGGTCAGAGGTATTAAGCCACTTTAACGGGCTCACAATAAAACGTTCAAAATCAAATCTGAAATGGTTTCCCTGTGAAATATATTCAGGAACATCCTTTCCAGGATAAAGACTTGTGTATAAGGTAAAATAAATAACCAAAAACAAAAATACTCCTGCACACCTTGGGCTATGTTCACAAGTAGCATTTTTTATGCGTTTTTACACTTTTGTATTGCTTTCAACCGTGACAAATGCATTCACCGGGAAATGTCATTTTAACATTTTGCTATCTTATCTGGCCATGTGCTATGTGACACATGCATACAGTGCTGAAAAGACATGGGAACAGCATGGGGAAGACCCCTGGAAGCATCTCTGACACCCAGGTCACTGACTAAAAGTGTGCCCATCAGAAGTAATCCTTTCCGCATCAGAAGATGCAGACTTGCAACTATCCCTGTGCATTTCCTTGTCCTAGGGCAGGGTTCAATTGTACCTCCCCCATTCCTTGCAATGCAAGCGCAAGTATGCAGCCTGCCACCCACCCACCCCCAGGCTGCAATACCATAATGCTAATTTGCTTGCACTTGAAATGGGGCCTTTTAGTTTGGAGGAGGCCGAAGCTGGCCACTACCTCATGGCTGCTTCGGCAGCTAGGTATCCATACTCAGTCCCCAGTCGCCCGGCGGCTGGGTGTCCACGCTCAGTCCCCAGCCGCCAGGGGGCAGCCGGGTGTCCACACACGCTCCCCAGCCGCCCCGCGGCCGGGTGTCCACACACGGTCCCCAGCCGCCTGGGGGCGGCCGGGTGTCCATAAACGGTCCCCAGCCGCCCCTATTTCTCCTTGGAACATCCCCCCACACAGCTTTAGGGCAGCATTGGACGAGCAGACCAGAGAACCAGACTCCTCAGATGGGCCCTGGCTTCTCCATCAGGGGAGTTGAGAGTGCCAAGGTGAGGAGCATGATGATGATGATAGAAGTTAGCATCTGCTTTGTTTTCTTGGAATGCAAGCGCAACTGTGCAACCTGCCACCCACCCACCCCCCAGGCTGCAATACCATACTGCTAGCTTGCTTGCACTTGAAATTGGGCCTTTTAGGCATGTGGAGGCAGACGCCGGCCACCATGCCATGGCTGCGTCGGCGGCCTGGTATTCATACTCAGTCCCCAGCCGCCCAGCGGCCGGGTGTCCACACTCGATCCCCAGCCGCCCCGCGGCCGGGTGTCCGCTCACGCTCCCCAGCCGCCCGGGGGCGGCCGGGTGTCCATAAACGGTCCCCAGCCGCCCTTATTTCTCCTTGGAACATCCCCCCACACACTTTTCTTAGCCCGGCCTGCTTTAGGGCAGCATTGGACGAGCCCACCAGAGAATCAGACTTCTCCAGTGGACCCTGGCTTCTCCATCAGTGGAGTTGAGTGTGCCAAGGTGAGGAGCATGATGATGATGATAGAAGTTAGCATCTGCTTTGTTTTCTTGGAATGCAAGCGCATGTATGTAGTAGCGGCTAGGCCTGAGGAGGTCAGCGTTTTGGCGCATATCCTACCTCCTCCTAGGATTGCTGGATGTTTTCCTGCTACTATCTCAGTTCTATGACTCCCGTTAAAACAAAGCTTCAGGTGATTGCAAAGGAGAAAGAGCAGGAGGAACAGGGACCATTCACATCAATATCACACCAGTCAACCACACATGTCTTGTAGGATATGTTTCTGTACCAAATGGAGCAGTTCGGCTACACAGTTGTAGGGCATGCAGTGAGTGCAATGCCTACCAAAAATTTCGAGGCACTCCAATGCCCCTTGGAAGTGACATGGAGGTCAGAGGGCCTTAATTAAACAATTTTTTCCATTTATAGCAACTGGGTCTCCTGTGCACTGTTGGCCTAAGCAGAGAATGGAAGGCTTTCCAAAAATTATGAGGAACTGCAATGTCCCTTGAAACAGACGTGGATTACAGCATGCTAAAAACTTTCTACCCATTATTGGGGAGTGGGTCTCCCTTAGTGATCGCCTATGCATTGAAAAGCAAAAGCTGACTAAAATTAGGAGGAAATGCAATGCCCGTTGGAAGAATGGTAGAGTTCGCAGTGCAATAAAAAGACAATATCAATGCCCCATGGAAGAGTGGTGGAGGTTGCGTTAGCTTAACAAGACGGTTTTAATGCCCCTTGGAAGAGACGTGGAGGTTCCAGTAGCTTAACAAGACTGTTTAAATGCCCCTTGGAAGAGACGTGGAGGTCCTAGTAGCTTAACAAGACGGTTTTAATGCCCCTTGGAAGAGACGTGGAGGTCGCAGTGGAATAAAAAGACAATATCAATGCCCCTGGGAAAAGTGGTGGAGGTTGCATTAGCTTAACAGGATGGTTTTAATGCCCCTTGGAAGAGTGGTGGAGGTCGCAGTAGCTTAACAAGACGGTTTTAATGCCCCTTGGAAAAGTGGTGGAGGTCGCATTAGCTTAACAAGAAGGTTTTAATGCCCCTTGGAAAAGTGGTGGAGGTCGCATTATCTTAACAAGACGGTTTAATGCCCCTTGGAAGAGCGGTGGAGGTCGCAGTAGCTTACCAAGTCTGTTTTAATGCCCCTTGGAAGAGACGTGGAGGTCGCAGTGGAATAAAAAGACAATATCAATGCCCCTGGGAAAAGTGGTGGAGGTTGCATTAGCTTAACAGGATGGTTTTAATGCCCCTTGGAAGAGCGGTGGAGGTCGCAGAAGCTTAACAAGACAGTTTTAATGCCCCTTGGAAGAGTGGTGGAGGTCGCAGTAGCTTAACAAGACGGTTTTAATGCCCCTTGGAAAAGTGGTGGAGGTCGCATTAGCTTAACAAGAAGGTTTTAATGCCCCTTGGAAAAGTGGTGGAGGTCGCATTATCTTAACAAGACGGTTTAATGCCCCCTGGAAGAGCGGTGGAGGTCGCAGTAGCTTAACAAGTCTGTTTTAATGCCCCTTGGAAGAGATGTGGAGGTCGCAGTGGAATAAAAAGACAATATCAATGACCCTGCTAAAAGTGGTGGAGGTCGCATTAGCTTAACAAGATGGTTTTAATGCCCCTTGAAATAGCGGTGGAGGTCGCAGTAGCTTAATGACTCGCCCCCTGGGCCGTGGGGTACTCGGCAGCCGGGCCTCTGGCTGCTTGCAGGAAAATATCATGGTGGCTGGCCCAGTCCATGGCCCAGGGCGGTCACTTAAAAGAGGTGAATGCTTTTAGATGGGTATTTTTGGTATTTTTCATGACGCCACCTGTGGATTCTGGTAAGAGGTTACCAGCGTTGCGGCAGTCCACTGAGGCTGATGTTAGGGGCAGCTATGATGGGACGGCTCCCAACAGGTGGAGCAGGCCTCAGGGCAGTGTAGAGGTGTAGAAAGATGGTGGAATCAGGAGAGAGATGGCAGGATGGTCCCAAAGGAAGTACAGGCACACACACAAGGGCAAACTTCAATATCTTTACTGGTGGTGATGCAGGTATGGTCCAGGGCACTCAGGGCGAAGGGTACATTTCTGGACTCTCCCCAGTGAGCGGGTGTAAGGCCTCCTGATCTGTGTTTTTTACTCTCTAAGCTTCGGGCCTGCCTGGAGCTAGGCCTGGTATGCTTACTGCTTCCTTCTTGTACCTACTGACCTGGCAGTAGGGTTTTCTCCTGGTTCCCACTATTCCTGGTCGCTGGAGCCTTAGAGGTACCTAACCCTGTTGCTGTGGTCAGTGGTTGGTTAACCTGGGACTTGTAGTTCTCCAGGGATTCCGGTTGTTCCTACTTGTCATAAAGTTCCCTGTAGGCACGGACCCGGTGTCCGATATATGGTTCGGGGTGAGCCTGTTATGCTCCTCTGCCCCCTACGCGTTTCTCTTTCTTCTCCTCAGTCTGCAGACTCTCTCATGCAGACTACCTGAACAGACTCTCTGAGTTCTGTCCCTGTCTGTGCCTGACAGGTACTCTCACTTGCCTTCTAGTCCGCACCAGGCTATCACTGGCCAGACTAGCCCGCAGCTTGGGCCTAGCCTGGCCTTCAGCCACACAAGACTTCAGTGTTATGCACACGCCCGGGCTGAGCGGCGTGTGCGTGTGATTGTAGTGATTCCACTGGACCATGAACCGGAGAGTGCCTGGAGGGGCGTGACTAAGTATCTGGCCGATCCGACCAAGATGGCACGATGGCATACGACGCCAGTGCACCAGGGAGAAACCGGGCAGAGGGACCAGGTGCTACTCCAGGTCAAACTCCGGACACGGGGGTTGACCCACACAGGGATTACTGGATCAGGCTTGTTAGGCTGGCGCACAGACTGGAGGGTATAGGCAGGCACGACTGGTATGCAGGCAGGCGGGTAAAGGCAAGCGCAGCTAGAGTGCAGACAGGGAGGCACTAGCAGGTAGGAACACAGGCGGGATAGGACCCAGTACACACTGGGACTCAGGAACAGGCAGGTTAGGCTGGCACAGACTGGTGGATATAAGCAAACACGGCAGGTATGCAGATGGGTGGATACAGGCGAGTATGCAGGCAGGGAGGTACTGGCCGAAAGGACGGGCTGGAGCACAGAAAGGTTAAGACCCAGTACAGACTGGGTCACAGAACCGCAGATGCGGTAGACAACCACAGCAGAGAGGGAACGCCCGAAGCGGTGGGCAAGAACAGAGCAGGACAGGACTGCCGGAGCAGCGGGCAGAAGCAGGGCAGGACAGGACTGCCGGAGCAGGGGGCAGAAGCAGGGCAGGACAGGACTGCCGGAGCAGCGGGCAGAAGCAAGGCAGGACAGGACTGCCGGAGCAGCGGGCAGAAGCAGGGCAGGACAGGACTGCCGGAGCAGCGGGCAGAAGCAGGGCAGGACAGGACTGCCGGAGCAGCGGGCAGAAGCAGGGCAGGACAGGACTGCCGGAGCAGCGGGCAGAAGCAGGGCAGGACAGGACTGCCGGAGCGGTGAGCAAAGGAGTCAGAGCAGGCTAGAACCGCCGGAGCGGTAAGCAAAGGAGTCAGAGCAGGCAAGGCTGAGTAGGGGGGACAGGGCTCTGTTCACACGGAACAGACAGGAAGGGAAAGGCAGAGCCAGACACCCACAGGGTACTAGCAGAGAAGTAGCGAGTGGACCACAAACTCACAAACGGGAGTACAGAGACAACAAGCAGGAGTTAGGTACGAGTTCAGACTCTACAGAAAAAGGAAGGGAACGGACATAGAGGCAAAACAGGTAAAGGATAGGAGAGAGTTCAGACTGGAACTGAGTGTACGGAGGAGACCGACACTGCAGCGGAATACAGGAGCGGGTCTGGGAATACGGCCCCCAGAGAGGCGGGACGAACAGGCAAGGAGCGTGTTCAGACAGGACAGACAAGATACAGGAGCGGGTCTAGGTAATCAGCCCCTAGAAGGCGGGAGGAACAGGCTAGGAGCGTGTTCAGACAGGACAGACAAGATACAGGAGCGGGTCTAGGTAATCGGCCCCTAGAAGGCAGGAGGAACAGGCTAGGAGCGTGTTCAGACAGGCCTGGAAATACAGCCTCCAGGATAGGCAGACAAGAGAACACAGAACGGGACCTGGCACCTTCAGAGTGCAAGCACACACTGAAAGAAACACTGTGCTCAGGCAGGAATAGATGGGAGCAGCTGAGCTATATACCAGGTGACAGACAGCAATAGGCTGAGGACGCACAAGGGGTGTGACCCACAGCAGGTACAAAAAGCAGGAAGTGATCGGGCGCCGCCCTTAAGCAGCAGAAACAGACAGCATGGAGGGAAGCCAGAGAGACATTCTGGACTGGAGATCAAGTGCGCACTCTTGCACAGTGGGAGATGGACCACCATGCAAGGACGCCGCCAGGTATGTTACAGTACCCCCCCCCTTACGCCCCCTCTTCTTCAGGCCTGCCAGAATCTTCCGCAGGGAATTCGAGGACCAGTCGTTCACTTCAAGGAGATCACTTCCACTGTCCACAGGAAAAACTGATCTCATCTGGTTAGCTAGGATGCTACCTCCTATCCAGCCATCCTCAGCAACAGACGAAACAGGTGGAGTACCAAGAACAGCACACAAGGAAGTCTCTCTCCACATATTTTCAGGTGGCACCCCAGAGAGTACAGGAGACAACTGGAAGTCCTTCACCGGGTTGGAGGGGGACAGAGACTTGGGGGTAATCTCTGCTTCGAGGTACATCTTGTCAAGCTCACAGGAAGAAATAGACGGGTTATCAGGTACATAATGAGGAAAAGTCACTGTCTCTTTGTTATCTGGTGGTACCCCGGAGGATTCAGGAAACAACTGGAGGTCCTCCGCCGGGTCAGAAGAGTGCAGAGGCTCAGAGAAAACATCTGCTTCAGAGTACACTAGGTCGGACTCACTGGACGAAGCAGGCGAGGTATCGGGTACCGAGTATAGGAAAGTCTCTCTCCATTCACCACCAGGTGGCACCCCGAAGGGTTCTGGAGACAACTGGCGGTCCTCCGCCTGGTCAGAAGGGTGTAGAGACTCACGGGTAACCTCTGCTTCGGAGTACACTAGGTTGGACTCACTGGACGAAGCGAGCGAGGTATCAGGTACAGAGTATAGGAGAGTCTCTGTCCTTTCGCTACCAGGTAGCACCCCGAAGGGTTCTGGAGACAACTGGAGGTCCTCCGCCTGGTCGGAGGGGTGTAGAGACTCGGGAGTAACCTCTGCTTCGGAGTACACTAGGTTGGACTCACTGGACGAAGCGAGCGAGGTATCAGGTACAGAGTAAAGGAGAGTCTCTGTCCTTTCGCTACCAGGTAGCACCCCAAAGGGTTCTGGAGACAACTGGAGGTCCTCCGCCTGGTCGGAGGGGTGTAGAGACTCGGGAGTAACCTCTGCTTCGGAGTACACTAGGTTGGACTCACTGGACGAAGCGAGCGAGGTATCAGGTACAGAGTATAGGAGAGTCTCTGTCCCTTCGCTACCAGGTAGCACCCCGAAGGGTTCTGGAGACAACTGGAGGTCCTCCGCCTGGTCGGAGGGGTGTAGAGACTCGGGGGTAACTACCACTTTGGGGTACCGATTGTCAGGCTCACAGGACGAAGCGGACAAAGTATCGAGTACCGAGTGTAGAGAAGTCTCTCTCCATTTGTCATCGAGTGGTATCCCGGAGGATTCAGGAGGCAACAGGGGGTTCTCCGCCAGGTAGTAGAGGTGCACAGACTCTGAGGTAACCACAGCTTTGGAGCATCCTTGGACATGCACACCGGTTAAAGTGGGTGAAGCATCTGATGCCGGGTGCAGGAAGTTCTCCTGTGTGGAGTCTGGATGGGCAGAAGTCTCTTCAGGCAGGAGAACCGGTGCACTACCCACACACATTACCCGTTGGGGCTTCTCCGGGATACAGGGAGATGAAGCTTCAGTAGGGACTTCAAGGTTGGGGTCAGGAGGTCTCAGGGAGGACAGACCCTGGTGTGACGGCTTGCCTCTACGTCTAGCACGTCTGGACTGCCTCTTGAGGTTGGGAGATGTATTCCGGAAAGCGTAGTCACCCTGTGAAGATTCTGGGTGGACAGTAGTCTCATTGGGCTGGAGGACTATTGCGCTACACACACACATTACCCATCGGGGCTGCTCCGGGATATTGGGAGGTGAAGCTTCAGCAGGAGCCTCCGGGTTAGGATCATCGAAGACCATTAGAAAGGCCACCAGGAAGGCCATTAGGTCCAGGAGGATCGGATCCTGTGTTTCATATAGGGGGTTGATCCATTCCAAGGCATCACCCGCCAGGTAAGACATAATGAATGCCACCTTAACCCGATCGGTGGGAAAACATAGAGGGTAGAACTTGAAGTGTAGCATGCATTGCTCCACAAATGCACGACTTTGTCTTGGATCCCCATAGTAATGTGGCGGATCCGCAGGAACGAGAGCAGATAGATCCATCTGGACGGGTGCGTAATTCGCCTGGAACTCAGCTAAGAAAAAAAAAAAATTATTTATTTTAATGCATGTATTCGCTGGAAAACTTCTCAGAGAGCGAAGGCCGTGGGGCTCAACGGGAACCATGGCCTGAGCATGCTGTTATGCACACGCCCGGGCTGAGCGGCGTGTGCGTGTGATTGTAGTGATTCCACTGGACCATGAACCGGAGAGTGCCTGGAGGGGCGTGACTAAGTATCTGGCCGATCCGACCAAGATGGCACGACGGCATACGACGCCAGTGCACCAGGGAGAAACCGGGCAGAGGGACCAGGTGCTACTCCAGGTCAAACTCCGGACACGGGGGTTGACCCACACAGGGATTACTGGATCAGGCTGGTTAGGCTGGCGCACAGACTGGAGGGTATAGGCAGGCACGACTGGTATGCAGGCAGGCGGGTAAAGGCAAGCGCAGCTAGAGTGCAGACAGGGAGGCACTAGCAGGTAGGAACACAGGCGGGATAGGACCCAGTACACACTGGGACTCAGGAACAGGCAGGTTAGGCTGGCACAGACTGGTGGATATAAGCAAACACGGCAGGTATGCAGATGGGTGGATACAGGCGAGTATGCAGGCAGGGAGGTACTGGCCGAAAGGACGGGCTGGAGCACAGAAAGGTTAAGACCCAGTACAGACTGGGTCACAGAACCGCAGATGCGGTAGACAACCACAGCAGAGAGGGAACGCCCGAAGCGGTGGGCAAGAACAGAGCAGGACAGGACTGCCGGAGCAGCGGGCAGAAGCAGGGCAGGACAGGACTGCCGGAGCAGCGGGCAGAAGCAGGGCAGGACAGGACTGCCGGAGCAGCGGGCAGAAGCAGGGCAGGACAGGACTGCCGGAGCAGCGGGCAGAAGCAGGGCAGGACAGGACTGCCGGAGCAGCGGGCAGAAGCAGGGCAGGACAGGACTGCCGGAGCAGCGGGCAGAAGCAGGGCAGGACAGGACTGCCGGAGCGGTGAGCAAAGGAGTCAGAGCAGGCTAGAACCGCCGGAGCGGTAAGCAATGGAGTCAGAGCAGGCAAGGCTGAGTAGGGGGGACAGGGCTCTGTTCACACGGAACAGACAGGAAGGGAAAGGCAGAGCCAGACACCCACAGGGTACTAGCAGAGAAGTAGCGAGTGGACCACAAACTCACAAACGGGAGTACAGAGACAACAAGCAGGAGTTAGGTACGAGTTCAGACTCTACAGAAAAAGGAAGGGAACGGACATAGAGGCAAAACAGGTAAAGGATAGGAGAGAGTTCAGACTGGAACTGAGTGTACGGAGGAGACCGACACTGCAGCGGAATACAGGAGCGGGTCTGGGAATACGGCCCCCAGAGAGGCGGGACGAACAGGCAAGGAGCGTGTTCAGACAGGACAGACAAGATACAGGAGCGGGTCTAGGTAATCAGCCCCTAGAAGGCGGGAGGAACAGGCTAGGAGCGTGTTCAGACAGGACAGACAAGATACAGGAGCGGGTCTAGGTAATCGGCCCCTAGAAGGCAGGAGGAACAGGCTAGGAGCGTGTTCAGACAGGCCTGGAAATACAGCCTCCAGGATAGGCAGACAAGAGAACACAGAACGGGACCTGGCACCTTCAGAGTGCAAGCACACACTGAAAGAAACACTGTGCTCAGGCAGGAATAGATGGGAGCAGCTGAGCTATATACCAGGTGACAGACAGCAATAGGCTGAGGACGCACAAGGGGTGTGACCCACAGCAGGTACAAAAAGCAGGAAGTGATCGGGCGCCGCCCTTAAGCAGCAGAAACAGACAGCATGGAGGGAAGCCAGAGAGACATTCTGGACTGGAGATCAAGTGCGCACTCTTGCACAGTGGGAGATGGACCACCATGCAAGGACGCCGCCAGGTATGTTACAGTCAGCTTGTCTGGAGCTGCAGCATGGTGTCACACTGTCTGTTTCCCACTGACTGACTTCCTGAACTTCACCCCCCAGTAATTATATACCTGACAGGGCTCCATCTAGTGGACTTGGGTGGAGGTGTCTGTATGGATTGAGGCCACTGGGGAGAATTCCATCCATGCACCCCTCTGGGATCTGCGGCAACAGTGCGCAGCAGGGCGCCACATTCCCCCCTAGTAAAACTCAGTACTCCTGGACTGAAGAAATTTTCAAAAACAGTTTAACAATAACATTTCTTCCCTTTATGGGAGGCACATTTCTTGAACGTTGCAAAAACATAATCAATAATACACATATATACAATTGTTAAAGTTTTTGACCAAATGTCAGCGAGTCCCCTAACAAGGTGTCCATTTCACTGCAAAGGTAGCTTTAGAGGCACTCCAGGGAGTGCAATTATGTACAAGGAAACAGTTTGTGGGCTGCACAAGCACATTAGCAGCAACACAACTTTACGTTCTGCAATGACCAGTTTTGATGAGATTCCTCCTCGCGTGTGTCCCTCTCATCCGGGTAAGCTGGCTTGTGGGGGACCTGCTCCAAATCCCCAACGAAGGTCCTGGGCGGGCTGCAGGACAGGTGTAGGACTACTGGTTTGGCCACGCCAAGCAAGTTTTAGTAGTGGTGGTCTTGTGAAAACCACCAGGGGGCACCTCAGGAGGTGCACACTACGTACAATGGTGGGACCGCTCATAGTTCACGGACTCCAAGTTCGGGTTACATGAGAGCTACCGGGAAACTAGTAGCTCAAGGGCGCCCCCTTCTGGGATGCGCCTGGTTATGGGAGGTGGGTGACCCGTCTTGTTCATCCTTCCGTTCAGTCTGGGTGTCCTGTTCCAACAGTTCCCTCACCCTCTGAACATTTTAGGGCACCATTCGTGCCACAGCTCCTGCTGGTGCGGCGACTGCTTCTGCCTGAGCAGCACCGGACGAAGTTACTCCTGCGGGGGCATTGTCAAGGGCCGCGGTGTTCTGCTGGGCTTCGGACATCGTTGCGCCCCCCTAGTGACTCGTGGCCTACCTTCTTTGCTTTTCTTCCCGTGAGCCTGTTATGCTCCTCTGCCCCCTATGCATTTCTCTTTCTTCTCCTCATTCTGCAGGCTCTCTCATGCACACTCCCTGAGCAGACTCTCTGAGTTCTGTCCCTGTCTGTGCCTGACAGGAACTCTCACTTGCCTTCTAGTCCGCTCTAGGCTCTCACTGGCCAGACTAGCCCGCAGCTTGGGCCTAGCCTGGCCTTCAGCCACACAGACTTCAGCTTGTCTGGAGCTGCAGCATGGTGTCACACTGTCTGCTTCCCACTGACTGACTTCCTGAACTCCACCCCCAAGTATTTATATACCTGACAGGGCTCCATCTTGTGGACTTGGGTGGAGGTGTCTGTATCTATTGAGGCCACTGGGGAGAATTCCATCCATGCACCCCTCTGGGATCTGTGGCACCAGTGCGCAGCAGGGCGCCACATTAACAAGACGGTTTTAATGCCCCTTGGCAGAGTGGTGGAGGTCGCATTGGCTTAACAAGATGGTTTTAATGCCCCTTGGAAGAGTGGTGGTGGTCGCCGTAGCTTAACAAGAAGGTTTTAATGCCCCTTGGAAGAGAGGTGGAGGTCGCAGTAGCTTAACAAGACGGTTTTAATGCCCCTTGGAAGAGACATGGAGGTTGCAGTAGCTTAACAAGACGGTTTTAATGCCCCTTGGAAGAGACGTGGAGGTCGCAGTAGCTTAACAAGACAGTTTTAATGCCCCTTGGAAGAGACGTGGAGGTCGCAGTGGAATAAAAAGACAATATCAATGCCCCTGGGAAAAGAGGTGGAGGTCGCATTAGCTTAACAAGACGGTTTTAATACCACTTAGAAAAGTGGTGGAGGTCGCATTAGCTTAACAAGATGGTTTTAATACCACTTAGAAAAGTGGTGGAGGTCGCAGTAGCTTAACAAGATGGTTTTAATGCCCCTTGGAAGAGTGGTAGAGGTCGCAGTAGCTTAACAAGACGGTTTTAATGCCCCTTGGAAGAGACGTGGAGGTTGCAGTAGCTTAACATGACGTTTTTAATGCCCCTTGGAAGAGACGTGGAGGTCGCAGTGGGATAAAAAGACAATATCAATGCCCCTTGGAAGAGTGGTGGAGGTCGCAGTAGCTTAACAAGGCGGTTTTAATGCCTTTTGGAAGAGACGTGGAGGTTGCAGTAGCTTAACAAGATGGTTTTAATGCCCCTTGGAAGAGTGGTGGAGGTTACAGTAGCTTAAGAAGACTGTTTTAATGCCCCTTACAAGAGCCATGCAGTACAGCATATTAAAAACATTATTCCCATTATTGGGGAGTGGGTCTCCCATAGTCTTTGCCTATGCCTTCCAAAAATTAGGAAGGAGGAACTTGCAATGCTGGCAACACGGACCATGGTCACCCTGGTGATATAGTGGTGGTGGAAGCTGAGGATAAGGAGAAGCGCAAAAAAAAGCTGAATTGAAGAAGCGTATACTCATGTGTGGGTGTGAAGCGGTGCATGGGAATACACCTCCCGAAATAACACAGTAGATTTGACTTTGTTACTCTGCTGTCATTTGGTGATAATGAGTAGTCAGGCATAATCCAGCCATTGTTCATTTTGATAAGGGTCAGCTTGTCAGCATTGTCAGTTGACAGGCGAGTGCGCTTATGAAATATAATTCCCCCAGCGGCACTAGAAACACGCTCCGATAACACGCTAGCGGCATGGCAGGCCAGGACCTCCAAGGCGTACAGAGTGAGTTCATTCCAAGTGTCCAGCTTGGATATCCAAAAATTAAAAGGCTCAGAGGAATCACGGAGGACGCTGGTGTGGTGCCCAGGGGATGGGGATGACTTGGCGCCCAGGCCTTGTTGCCTGATCTCGGGGATGTCGCGGTGGTCGGCTCCCGGACCCATAACCTGGGGTCTCTCTTAAAAAAAAAGGGGAAATGAAATGTCAAAGTACGTGACGCCACCTGTTGTGTCTGGTGAGGGTCACCAGCGCTATGGCAGTCCGCTGAGGCCGGTGTTGTGGCAGCTTAGATGGTATCGGTCTCCACCGGTGGAGCAGGGCCTCAGGGCAGCGTAGGAGGGGGGATTCAGGACAGAGGGGACACAGCTTGGTCAGAGCAAGAATGGGAGCACACAAGAAAGACACTTCTGTATGACTCGCCCAGGGTGAATGGGGACGACTCGGTACCCGGGCCTTTTTCCCTGACCTTGGGGATGTTGCGGTGGTCGGCTCCCGGGCCCGTACTCTGGGGTCAGCTTTTAAAAGCGTTGATAGTTGTTTTTTAGTTTTATTAAAGTTCGTGACGCCACCTGTGGCTTCTGGTGAGAATCACCAGCGCTGCGCAGTCCACTGAGGCCGATGATAAGGCAGCTCGATGGTATAGCTCCCCACAGGTGGAGCTGGGCCTCAGGGCAGCATACGGAGAGGGAAATGCAGGACAGGCGAGACCCAGCCGGGTCAGAGCAAGAACAAGGACAGACACGATAGTCACTTCAGTACCTTTTACTGATGGAAATTCAGGCATGTCCCGGAGCACAGTAGGGTGAAGGGTGCATGTCAGGATCCTCCCCAATGAGCGGGTGTAGGGCCTCCTGTTTCTTGCCTCTGCGTAGTAAGTTTCTGACCTGCCTGGAGCTAGGCCTAACTTTGTCTCTGTCCTGCGCTGGCTGACTTTGTGGTAGGGCCTTTTCTTGGAGTACACGCTCCTCAGCTTGCGGGGCCAATGTGTCTCCCGGCTCTGTTATGTATCAGCACTTTAGCGATCCTGGGCCTTGTAGTTCTCCAGGAATTCCGGTTATGCCTTACTGGGTCATAGAGATCCCGATAAGCTTCGGACCCGGTGTCCGGTAAACCCTTCGGGGTGAGCTAGTTAAGTCCTCTGCCCCTTATGTACTAACTCTCCACTTGCCTTCGGCCTACTCGAGCCCTCACTAGGCTATACACAGTAACGGCAGCTTGCCGCGCTTCACCGATCTTATGGCGCCGGCACTCCTAAAGCTCTAACTGAGCTCCCTGAATCTAGCTAGCAGGAGCCTTGTGCTCCACTGCGGAACTATTAGCTGAGTTCTCTAAACTAGACTGAGCTCCACTGCAGACTAACCACTCTCGGGCCTCTCTACTGCAGGAACTCTTCAGAGGAACTCAACTGCCTGGCTCCACCTTCCCTATTTATCTCCCTAACGGGCTCCCTCTACTGGTCTGAGGCGGAAGGTGGAGATGTGTGAATGTTTATGGGGGCCTCTTTTGGAGGAATCCATCAATGCACTCTTCCAGGATCTGTGATACCAAGTGCAGCTGGGCGTCACATTCCCCCCTAGCAAAGCTCAGCACTCCCGGGCTGAAGTACATTTTATAACAACAATAACAATAGGAAACATGAACAATGCATTAACAATCTTCCCTTTATGGGAGGCACCAAGCTTAAACGTTACATTACAAAATCATAAACAGATACAAAGTGTCCTCAGAATTCAAGTCTCTTGTGATGAGGTTCCCAGACAGGATGTCCATCTCACAGGGTAGAGTACTTGGTGGTTTTTGAGGGACCTGTCCCAAACCCTCAACGTAGACCCTGGGGTGGCTGCAGGGCATGAAGATCCTGAGTTGGACCTCCAGTAGAGCCACTCCAGACAGGTTTTCCTTCTGAGGTCACCTAGAAGGGCACTCCAGGGAGCACAATTATATACAAAAGCAGTTTTTGGGCTGCACATAGTCCTCAGCCACGAAGTTCTTAGGTAAACAATAAGGGAGTCATTAGGCAAAACACAAAGTAATATACATATGCATGAAAATACACAATTAATACTGTACATTACAATTTTAATACCCCAGGGGTAACTATCTACATTTTCAGAAATTTGACTATTTACTGAGTGTACCTAACAGGGGGTTTGCCTCTCGTGCTACATGTTGATCTGCGTAGTACGGTGGTCTGTGGCGTATCAGAGTCTGCATTTTCAGTTACCCTACCAGTTCTACGTGTGACTAAGTTGTAAAACTGCCTTAACCTCTCTCTTGGACTGGCAAGTTCACCATTGGCTGGACCCTCTTGCTCTGCTCCTACCGGGGATCCTTCGTCCGGGGATACTTCTTGAGCTGGCTCTTCTGCAGCACTTACAGGTTCAACTTGCTGTGGAGGGTTTTCTGGCTGTTCGTAGAATTGGAGTGTTGGAATGATTACTGCACCTCCTATTTGAGGCCAATCTGCCGGGAAATCTCCTAGGTCAGTGTGTATCACTGCTTCTTCAGGTTCTTCCGAGATTGTGAGAGGCACTTCTTCTTGGGGTCTCAGTAAGTCTGGACACAACTTTAGGTGGTCCCTGGACACTGTTGTATACTTTTTTCCTCCATCTCGACTGATTAAGCATGTCTTCTTATTGTCAAATCTTGATGGTAACACAGTGTAGGGTTCTCTCTCCCACTGGTCATCAAGTTTGTGATTTCTTCTTTTCCTCTTCAATACTGTTTCACCAGGTGTGAAGGGTTCTGCGGGCGCATTTTTAATATATTGAGCCTCCTGCTTTTCTCTTACCCGAGTGAGACTGTCCTCGACACAGGCTTGTACTTTTCTGTACTGCTCCTGTCTGGTCATGTCCCAGTCCTCAGTGGTCATATCAGCTTCAGGCTCAACAACACCAAGCTCCAGATCCATGGGCAGCTTTCCTGGCCTTGCCCGCATGAGATATGCCGGAGTGCAATTGGTGGAACTTACTGGTATATGATTATACAGATCCACTAGGTCAGGTAGTAGGTCTGGCTACTGATTTCTCTCCTCAAGTGTTATGGTCTTTAGCAGGTCGATGATGATGTTGTTCATCTTTTCGCAGAAACCGTTGGTTTGTGGGTGGTACAGTGTAGTTCTTATTTTTTTACAACCGTACAAATGGCAGAACTCCTTGAACAACACAGCCTCAAAGGCCAGGCCTTGGTCCGTCAGCACCTGCTCAGGGTAACCATGGGGTCTACAGAAATACGCTTGGAACATCTTTGCTGCTGTCTCTGCCGTCAGGTCTTTGACGGGGGCGACCACCAGGAAACGTGAGTAGTGATCCACCATGGTCAAAGCATAAGAGTATCCTGACCTGCTGGGGGACAACTTGACATGGTCCAGGGCCACGATCTCCAGGGGTCGAGTCGTCTTGATGGGTTGCAGGGGTGCCTTCTGGCTGCTGAAGTCTTTTCTTCTTAGGCCACAGGGTCCACAGTCTCGGCACCACCTCTCAATGGAGCTGCGCATTCCTACCCAGTAGAATCGACACTTAGCAGGGTCTCTAGCTTTTTCCAGCCAAAGTGCCCCGCCTGATCGTGGTAAGCTTCTAATACCATCTGGATGTCTGTCTTCGGGACCACTATCTGCCATACCATCTCATGGGTTTTTGGATTGATGTACCTCCGGCACAGCTTCTCACGGTAGGTAAACAGCCGGCTTCTCTCGTTCCACAGCTGCTTTGCTTGCAGAGACGCTTCCTTCTCCAGGGAGGCACCTTCTTGGGTTATCAGCTCCTTGATGTGGCTGACAACTGGGTCACTGTCCTGGGTCTCTATACAGCTGTGGTGAGGCAGGGGGTTTAACAACTTTCCACGCGGCCTCCTGGAGGCTCGTTGCTCGTGGATCATCCCATTCCGGTGAAAGGCAGGTAGCTCAATCTCTTCCAGTTCATCCACTTCTTCTTCTGTGTCTGACTGGTGAGCATCCTGGACAGGGCATCGGCGTTGGCGTTCTTGCGGCCCGCCCTGTATTTAATTGTAAATTGGTAATCTGACAGCCGAGCCATCCATCGTTGTTCCAGTGCTCCTAGCTTAGCTGTTTCAAGATGGGTCAAGTGGTTGTTATCAGTGATGACAGTGAACTTGCTGGAGGCCATGTAGTGCTTAAACCTTTCAGTGATGGCCCAGATTAAGGGCAGGAACTCCAACTTAAAGCTGCTATAGTTCTCTAGGTTCCTACCGGTCGGGCGGAGCTTCCTGCTTGCGTATGCGATCACCTTCTCTTGGCCATTCTGCTTCTGACTTAAGACAGCGCCCAGTCCTTCGTTGCTGGCATCTGTATACAGCAGGAACGGTTGGCTGTAGTCAGGGTAGGCTAGGATCTCATCGCCTGTCAGGATCTCCTTCATCTCCTGAAACGACTCGGATTGCTCCTTACCCCAGTGGAATGGGGGATTTCTGCCTTTGGGGGACTTCCCTACCAGGAGGTCTTGCAGAGGAGCTGCTTTCTTAGTGAAGTCTTTTACGAACCTCCGGTAGTATCCTACTAGTCCCAAGAACTGACGCACCTGCTTGAGGTTCTTCGGCTCCAGCCACTTCTGGAAGGCTGTGACCTTCTCCGGGTCTGGTGCTACCCCTTCCGGACTGACAATGTGCCCCAGGTACTGCACCATTCTCTTGAGCAGGTGGCACTTTGAGGGCTTCAACATCATCCTGTACCGGGACAGTGACTCAAATACCTCTGCCAGGTGTTTCAAGTGGTCCTCGTACGTTCTGGAGTACACTATTACATCGTCCAGGTAAGGTAACACAGTCTCGATGTTGCGGTGTCCCAGGCAGCACTCCATCAATCTCTGGAACGTTCCGGGGGCATTGCAGAGTCCAAACGGCATACTGTTGAACTCGCAGAGTCCCATCGGGGTGGTGAAGGCCGTTTTCTCCCGATGCTTCTCAGACACAGCTACTTGCCAGTACCCACTAGTGAGGTCAAGGGTGGAAAAGTAATTTGCAGACTTTAAGGCAGCTAGGGACTCCTCTATGCGTGGTAAAGTGTATGCATCTTTATGTGTAATGCGATTTACTTGAGGATAATCTACACACATTCTCATGCTCCCGTCCTTTTTCCTAACTAGCACTAGGGGAGCTGCCCAGGGACTACAACTATCCCTTACTACCTCCGCCTTTCTCATGTCGTGCAGCATCTCCTTTGCCTTCTGGTAGTGTGCTGGTGGTATAGGCCTGTAATGTTCTTTGATGGGTGGATGGTCACCTGTGGGGATATGATGTTGAACCCCCTTAATCCTCCCGAAGTCAAGTGGATGTTTACTGAACACCTGCGCGTATTCTTGAACCACCCGGTGTACACCCTGTTTCTGATGGGCAGGAGTGGTGTCTGTCCCAACATGGAGCTGTTGACACCAATCCTCCACCTTGGTTGCAGGGTCATTATCCTCCACTTCGTCTGGTGAGGCTAAGGACTCCGCCTTGTGAATGCAGTTGTTGTTTACAGCATGTAATTTGGCAACAGTGGCATAACGTGGCAATCTGACCTCATCTTCCCCACAGTTGGGAAGACGGATGGGCACCCTCCCATTGGGTACATCTACCACTCCTCTGGTGGTTAAAAGCGTGGGTCTGTGCTTGGAGCAAAGGGGTTCTACTCCCGCCTGGTAGCTCTGTCCTCTAAGACCTATAGCCGCTCTACACCAGATAAGTATTTTACTCATTGGGGGGATCACAATGGGTATGGGGTCCGTCACTCGCACGTTACCGATTTCACCATCTGTTAACTTTAATTGCTGTAGGTACATCAGGACTCGGATCTCCTTCTGCAGCGCCCTCCTCTGTCCTGGTCTGGCAGTGTCAGCTATCTGCTGGAGCAAGAACACAACTTCTCCCAAACAGTAACCAACAATGTTAGTGCCAAGTACCATATACGGATTGGTGTCATCTGGATTAGTCTTTACTACAATTAGCCCCTGGTCCTTCAGCTCCACTCTACCCACCTTTACAGTCACATTCTTAACCCCGATCAGGTTAAGGGGGAGTTCATTTGAGGCATAAACCGAAAGATTTGGAGCTGGCGGATGTAGGTCGTTCATGGACCAGAACCTCTTGTAGAGGACGTCAGGCATGATGGTTACCTGAGATCCTGTGTCCAGCAGAGCATGCGTCGGGATCCCGTCCAACACAATGGACAGGAAAGGTCTTCCTCCGACGAACCTGTTGTACCAGTCTGATGGGCCTGGTGAGTTTACTCCTGGGTGTCGGCCCTCGGACCAGGGTTTTCTCGTTTAAAGGACAATTCTGGGCGGTGTGTCCGGTCTTGCGGCAGCGGTAGCAGGTAGGGTCCTTCGGTGGACGGCGCTGGTCACTGGTCCTCGTAGAGTGTGGTGTTGACCTCCTCCTCCTTCGCATCCAGGAGACATCCTCAGGGCTATCGGCTAACAGGATTTTCCCTCCTTCCTCGGGCTCCGTCCACAGCTGCAGAGCACTCAGCACAGTGGTCAGGGTTTTGCTCAACTGACACACTTCAGAGCACAGACTGTCCAGTCCTCTAGGGGACGTTGCTGGAACCTTAGCTTCAGCAGCCACTGGGGAAAAGGTGGATGTAGCAGGTACTGGGGTAGCCCCACCCTGGCAACATTGGATGGCATTTGTTTCCAGGGGCTGCAGTCCTTTTATAGCCATGTCCTTAAGATTATCAAAGGTGGCGTCTGGATGATCCATGGACCACCAACGCACAGTCCTGCTCTCCTCTGGAGACCTCAGTCCCCGGACAAACTGGTCCTTCAGCATTTTATTCTCATTTCGATGCTGGTCGGACTAACCTGTCTCAGAGCCCGCAGGGCCCCTTGTAGACGCCAGGCGTAGTCCCGAACATTATTCTCCGGTTGTTGGGAACAGTTGTAGAACCTCATTCAGAGGTCCGCATCAGCAAGATCCTCAAAGACAGTCTGTAGCTTTTGAAATATTGCGGACACTGACTCCTGGTCTGCGGCCGACCCTGTTTCCACTTCCCGTTCTGCAGCACCAGTCAGTTGTCCCAATACAATAGCAGCTCTTTGCTTGCCTGTCATAGAGTATATGTCTAAGATACCACATATCTTCCGTTTGAATGTAGACAGGGTATCTGGTTTGCCGTTGTACTGGGGGAGCCACTTTGCTCCAGGAATATGCGGCAGAGTCATGGGAATGACAGGGGTTACAGACGCTGCTGGTGGAGCGGCTGCTTCGGTCTGCTCATCATCGGGCGCGGGTTGAACCTCAGGTACGTTGGCTGGTATTCCGGCGTTGTGCTGTTCGTCGGACATTCTGGCGCCCTCCCAGCTAACTGTGGCCTACCTTCTAGTTTTTCTTCCGGTAGGCCGCAGCTCCGCAGGTGACGGTCATCTTCAGGACCTTGCGTTGCTTGCGTCCTACGTCAGAGCGTTCAGCGACGCTCCTTACAGGACCTGGCGCTTCCTGGTTTGACGTCGAGGCGTGGGGCGTGTCTGGGGCTTCGCGCTCTTTTGTGGGTACGCCCCTCAGTTTCCCGCTGTTACACCCTTCTTCTCGCTCGGCGGACCAACAATGGCGGCAATCTTCACCACAGTTTAACGTACACAGTTTCTGGTTAAATGCACACAGTACCCGGTGGCAACGGGCATAACGCTTCGTCGTTGGAGCGGGCACTCGATCCTGTTCATGACGCCAGGAAAGATGACTCGCCCAGGGTGAATGGGGACGACTCGGTACCCGGGACTTTTTGCCTGACCTTGGGGATGTTGCGGTGGTCGGCTCCCGGGCCCGTACTCTGGGGTCATCTTTTAAAAGCATTGATAGTTGTTTATTAGTTTTATTAAAGTTCGTGACGCCACCTGTGGCTTCTGGTGAGAATCACCAGCGCTGCGCAGTCCACTGAGGCCGATGATAAGGCAGCTCGATGGTATAGCTCCCCACAGGTGGAGCTGGGTCTCAGGGCAGCGTACGGAGAGGGGAATGCAGGACAGGCGAGACCCATCCGGGTCAGAGCAAGAACAAGGACAGACACGATAGTCACTTCAGTACCTTTTACTGATGGAAATTCAGGCACGTCCCGGAGCACTGTAGGGTGAAGGGTGCATGTCAGGATCCTCCCCAATGAGCGGGTGTAGGGCCTCCTGTTTCTTGCCTCTGCGTAGTAAGTTTCTGACCTGCCTGGAGCTAGGCCTAACTTTATCTCTGTCCTGCGCTGGCTGACTTTGTTGTAGGGCCTTTTCTTGGAGTACACGCTCCTCAGCTTGCGGGGCCTATGTGTCTCCCGGCTCTGTTATGTATCAGCACTTTAGCGTTCCTGGGACTTGTAGTTCTCCAGGGATTCCGGTTATGCCTTACTGGGTCATAGAGAACCCGGTAAGCTTCGGACCCGGTGTCCGGTAAATGCTTCGGGGTGAGCTAGTTAAGCTCCTCTGCCCCCTATGTACTAACTCTCCACTCGCCTTCAGCCTACTCGTGCCCTAACTAGGCTATACACACTAACGGCAGCTTGCCGCGCTTCACCGATCTTATGGCGCCGGCACACCTAAAGCTCTAACTGAGCTCCCTGAATCTAGCTAGCAGGAGCCTCGTGCTCCACTGCGGAACTATTAGCTGAGTACTCTAAACTAGACTGAGCTCCACTGCAGACTAACCTCTCTCAGGCCTCTCTACTGCAGGAACTCTTCAGAGGAACTCAACTGCCTGGCTCCACCTTCCCTATTTATCTCCCTAACGGGCTCCATCTGCTGGTCTGAGGCGGAAGGTGGGGATGTGTGAATGTTTATGGGGGCCTCTTGTGGAGCAATCCATCAATGCACTCTTCCAGGATCTGTGATACCAAGCGCAGCTGGGCGTCACATGTACCTTTACTGGAATTAGTTCAGGGACACCACGGAGCACTGTAGGATGAGGGGAGCACTGTGGGATGAGGGGTGCACGTCCGGATTCTCCCCAGTGAGCGGGTGTACGGCCTCCTGTTTCTTGCCTCTCTGTAGTAAGTTTCTGACCTGCCTGGAGCTAGGCCTAACTTGGTTTCTGTCCTGCACCGGCTGACCTTGTGGTAGGGCCTTCTTTTGGAGAGCACTCTCCCAGCTTGCGGGGCCTGCGTGACTTCTGGCTCTGTTACATATCAGGTCTTGGGTGATCCTGGGACCTGAAGTCTTCCAGGCTTCTCCGGTTGTCTCTACAGGGGGATATACTGCCCTGTAGACGTGGACCCGGTGTCCGGTATTTGCTTTCTGGGGTGAGCTGGTAAAGCTCCTCTGCCCCCAATGCTACTCACTCCTCTAGCCTTCGGCCTACTCGGGGCCCTCACTAGGCTATACACACTGGCTGTTAGCTGGCTGCCTCTTCTGTTGCTCTCTGAACGTGAGCATGCTCCTATCTCACTAACCTGAGCTGCTTGAGTCTCCACTCTGCACTTTGAGCTGAGAACCATTCTGTTATACTGCTGAACTGTTCTGAAGACTTAGCTCCACTGCAGACTGATCTTTTTCTGTGTCTCACTCTGCAGGAACTGAACTGCCTAACTCCACCCTCCGTAATTATATCCCTATTCGGGCTCCCTCTGGTGGTCTGAGGTAGGGTGGAGGTGTGTGTATGCTGTGAGCGGCCTCTTGTGGAGAAATCCTTTAATGCACCCCTCTAAGATCTGTGGCACTATTGCGCAGCAGGTCGCCACATTCCCCGCTAGTTAAACTCAGCACTCCGGGGCTGAAGCATATTTTGTAAACAATAATAAACAGTAACAATCTTCCCTTTATGGGAGGTTAGGACACTTTGAACGTTGCATAACCAAAACATGAATAAATATATATACACATTGCAAAAGCAGTAGGCAGTGAGCTACCAGAAAGTCCAAGTCTCTTCAGGAGTGGTTGCTCAAAGGGGCACTCCAGGCAGTGCAAATATGTACAAAAAAAAGTCTTTGGGCTGCATATAGTCCTCAGCCACAGAGTTCTTAGATACCCATAGGGTAATGGAAAACGAATAAGCAAAGTGTTCATATCACTTGAATTGTCCATTCAGGAAAAAGACATAAATTAGATGCATATTTAAAGGCAATACACAGTATAATATACAATACTCCATAATACCCCAGGGGTAACTATCTACATTTGTCAGAGTTTTAACTATTCACTATACCTGACAGGGGGTTGACCTCTCGTGCTACTTGTTGATCTGCGTAGTGCTGTGGTCTGTGAGGTATCAGTGTCTGTATTATCAGTTACCCTGTCTGCACTTCGTGTGGGTAAGTTGTAAAATTGCCTTAAGGCCCTGTCACACATAACGAGATCGCTAGCGAGATCGTTGATACGTCATGGGTTTTGTGACGCAATAGGGACATCGCTAGCGATCTCGCTACGTTTGACAGGTAGCAACGATCAGGCCCCTGCTGCGAGATCGTTGATCGTTACAAAGCTCCCTGGACCATTCCTGGGTCGTTGCACTCCCGCTGGGCAGTGTGCATCGCTGTATTTGACACCTAGCCAACGACCTCGTCCAGCGATTCAGAACTGAGACACGTAGGCGTGCATAAATTGGACTATTCCGCGCCCCTCGTCCCCGATTGGTGGTCGCTACGGCGTTCTCATTTCCGGACGCGCATAAAGAAGGCAACAGAATAGCGATTCCGTCCTTTGTTTCTGACCTCGTGCTTGATTGCAGATCCTACCAGAGTTCTCCGGGCTGTTAATATCCGTTCATTGGACTAGTGCTGATTTTTGCGGATCATTGCAGCGTTCTCCAGCTGTGACTCCGCTTTGAACATATCAGGCATCTTTAGTGAGGTAGGTATTGTTTGAGGTCTCAAATGCGTTTCCATTTTTTATTCTTTTATCACACATTTACTAATTATCTGTTATCTTTGCTTTTCAGGGAGGGAGGGCTTGGCTTCTATTTGTATATATATATGTATGCTTTTGCATGGGCAGATATTTTAGGGGTCTCGTGCACACGCACTCACACAGCACGTTTTCTGTCATGCTCACTAACAGAATGGAATATGGTTTTCCATGATATTTTTTATATACAGTTTCAATACTTGTGTTAATTGTTTTGTTGAAAGTGTTCTCATCTTTTCAAGTTATGTTTGCAGTTTGCACTTCATGGACGACGGGCAGTGTGCTATTGTGGTTGCTGCATTGCTGGTTGAGGAAGCTCGGCGTCAAGATGAGGCACGAGAGCTACAGAGGCGTTCCAAACTAAAGCGTCGCATTTGGACCAGAGAGTGGCTGCAGAAGAGGTCTGAATTGTCCCACATGCAACTTGTAAGAGAGCTTCAGGAGAAGAATCCTCATGATTTCCGCAACTATCTGAGGATGTCAGAGGAATCTTTTAAAGAGTTACTGGAACGAGTTACGCCACGTATTCAACGGAAGGATACAGCGATGCGTGCTGCCATTCCGGCAGATGAAAGATTGGCAGTCACACTGAGATTCCTTGCCACGGGACGCTCACTCCAAGACTTGCATTTTTCTGCAGCCATTTCAAGGCCCATGCTCAGTGTTCTAATCCCGGAGACATGTAATGCAATTTACCACAGTCTACGTAGTTACATACAGTTTCCCAACACGGAGGAGGAATGGAAAAAGATTGCCTCTGATTTTGAGCAGCTGTGGCAGTTCCCTAACTGTGGTGGGGCTTTGGACGGGAAACATGTCCGAATCACTCAGCCACCAAATAGCGGATCCTATTTTTATAATTATAAGGGCTATTTCAGCATCATCATGATGGCCCTTGTTAATGCCAATTACGAATTTATAAATGTAGATGTTGGCATGAACGGCAGGGTTTCTGATGGTGGTGTTTTAGAGCACACACTTTTTGGAGAGCGATTGGACAACTGTGACCTACACTTGCCTCCCAACTCAGAGACTACAGGTAACCTTAATTTTGTTTTTGTCGGCGATGAAGCCTTCCCACTTCATCCCAATCTTATTAAACCGTTCCCCCAAAAAAGTCTTACCCAGGAAAGAAGAATTTTCAATTATCGTTTGTCAAGGGCACGTCGTGTTGTCGAAAATGCCTTCGGTATCATGGCCAACCGCTTCAGAGTTTTTCACACGCCAATTAACATGAAGCTTACATCAATAGACTCTGTTGTTTTGGCCTGTTGCACGCTTCACAACTTTCTTCGTCGACGTGATGCAATTACGTACTGTCCGCCTGGCTTCGTGGACTCTGTGGACCTAGCCAATGGGGAAGTGGAGCTCGGTGAATGGCGTTCAAACGATCCTGCAATTGCAGGCCTTCAACCAGTGGGATATGGCAGAAACACCCAGGATGCGAAGACCAGCCGCGACAACTACTGCCAGTATTTTAACGGTCCTGGTGCTGTTACTTGGCAACATCAGAACTTATAGTGGGCAACTACTGACAATTATACACTACTTTCAGTTTTGTATTGATTTGTGTAATAAACTGTGTTTAACTTTGCAAAAGATTTGTTTATCATTGTTTCAATAGTAAGGGCCCGTATACACATACGTGTACTACTTCAGGGGCAGACATAGGAATCATGGGAGCTCATAGCAGAAGTTATAATTGGGACCCCCCCACAAAAAAACAAAAAAAAAAGGAAATAATTGTTGGGGACACAAAAGAGTAGATCCCACAACCTTCCAGCCTTTCTTCCTTTCTGAACTCCTAGATTCCTCTTTCATAGCCCCATAAAAATGTGATGCCAACAAAAGTGTCCCCCTTAACACAGTATGATACCCCAATGGTGACTTCCTCCTTTTTAGCCTCCACATGCACAGTGTAATGACCCTAATGTATCACATGAGCCATGTATGAGGGAGGTGGAGTCGGAGTCATGGAAATTGAGGAGTCGGTTTGGCTTATCGACTCCGCAGCCCTGTATACCAGGATGGGAGAGCACACAGTATAATGCAGCCCCCCATAGGGTAAAAGGCAGCCCCAGTCCTCCAGTATTATCAATACTGACTGATTTACAAAAATATATAAATACATACTTACCACTCCTTATTCCCCGCTGCTTCAGTCTCTGCAGCGCGTCTCTCTCATCACGACAGCAGCTGGCAGCTCCACTGTCTGACACAGCGTGGTGCATCGTAGCAGCGTTGCCGCTGTTTGATTAACCGCCACCCACCGGCACTGTACTCAGTAATGGCTGCGTGTAGTGTGTTGTGCGGCTGTGCCTTGTAGTAATGCCGCAGCAGGGCCCACTCAAGCACAATTAAAGGCGTTGGCCATGTCTGAACACAGTGGCAGTGGGAGGCGGCGGCAATCAAACAGAGGAGCTTGGGGTACAGAATGGGGGAGACTGCTATGGGGTCCGCTGGCTCACAGGCGCCCTACGGCCACGGGCCCCATAGCAGTTATGTGGCCTGCCACCAATGGCGGTACGCCACTGTTGTACTCGTATGTATACATACACATCCATATACACATACATATTCAGATACATAAAAATCTACACCCATATCCACACTTATATACAGATAACCAGATATACACACACATACTCACAGACACAGAAGTATGCATACCTATATAAAAATATAGATACATATTTCTACATAAAACCACCTAATCACCAGTGTTCCTGTGTGACCGTCACACTAGAGACACTGCTGCGTTCTACAGATGTCGCATTATCAATACAGCGTCTCTAGTCCGACACGCTAATAATTCAAGTCACAGTAGCGTTCTCTAATAAACCGCTGGTTTATTGGCGACGTTGATGCGTCGTGGGCGTGGTTACCGACGTTCATGCGTCGTGGGCGGGTCTAACGACGTAGTTGCGGCCTAGCTTATTAAGAACATTATGGCATCCAGGGTCAGGGCATCTCCTTGGGGTGACGCTGAGGTGTGCTACCTTGTGGAGCAACTGGATGCACTTGATTATGAGTGCCATGTGCACTCTGAGCATCCAGTGCTCCATAAGCGGGCGGTGCTGCAGAGGATCGGTCGGGGCCTGGTCCAGAGATTTGGGGTGTAGCGCTCTGCTACACAAATCCGAAAAAAGCTGGTGGACCTGAAATATAGGTCTGCTGACCGAATCGTCAGCATCCGGTCGCGGACCCTGCCCCGCCGTGGTGAGTGGTTTTAAAATATGTTAGCACAATATATGGCAGCACATTAGTTACAACTGCAATTACCTTAGGTATCTAATGTTATTTGTTTTCCAGCACCTGCAGCCCCAGAGCCCCCAAGGGAGTCACCTCCAGCCCTGGAGCCCCAGCAGCATTCCTCTACCAGCTCGCCAGCATCACTCCGTGATATAGGTGCAGCTTCATCTTTCGGTAATGCTTTCACATAAAATACAGTCCATACAACTTGGAAAGTATAGGGCTGTCATGTACTATGAAGTGTTGTGTCTTTCTCTAGCCGGTGGTGCCAGGGGATCCGGGTGGTCCTTAAGCTCGTCATCATCCGAGCAACCCGAAAACCGTAAGTGTTAAATACCAAACATGTACCTGATAGGCTGTGTGCCCACGATGCGTTTTTTAAGGCGTTTCTGCAGCGTTTTTGCTGCTGTGGAAACGCATTAAAAGCGCATGGTAGAAGGTCTGCCATGTTCCCCAATGATAATCCGCATGTGCTGTGCACATGCTGCCGAAATTTCCGCTGCACATTATCATTGCGGAAAAAAACGCAGCACTACCAATTATTTTGCAGAAGGGTTTTTTTTTGCGCCGCCATTGACTTGCATTATAATGTGCCAATTCCGCAATACTGCATATGTACTTGCGTAATTAGCGCGTTCTAATGTGTGGATGGTACCCGGTTGTGGTGCATCGTGGGCACATAGCCTTAATTTGATGAATGTACAGAATTATTGGACTTAAGTTTAACTATTACCTCCGTAAAAATCCCAACACTACAAGTTCTCCTGGCGTCACAACGGAGACTGAGTGAAGAGATCCACCAGCACGGAGTGATGCTGGCAAGATTTGTGGCAGCCCATGACCGTCACGGCAGCCAATAAATTCTTTTTTGTTATGCAGTTGATATTATTTGGTTGGTTATATTTTTTATATTTTTATAAAAAAAAGTTAGTTTATATCCACTATTGTCTACACTTTGTTACATCTAATCCTATCCTGTGAGATACTGCCTGAAGAGTTGTGTATCTAATCCTATCCTGTGTGATACTGCCTAAAGAGTTGTGTATCTAATCCTATCCTGTGTGATACTGCCTAAAGAGTTGTGTATATAATCCTATCCTGTGTGATACTGCCTGACGGGTTGTGTATCTAATCCTATCGTGTGTGATACTGCCTAAAGAGTTGTGTATCTAATCCTATCCTGTGTGATACTGCCTAAAGAGTTGTGTATCTAATCCTATCCTGTGTGATACTGCCTGACGGGTTGTGTATCTAATCCTATCCTGTGTGATACTGCCTGACGGGTTGTGTATCTAATCCTATCCTGTGTGATACTGCCTAAAGAGTTGTGTATCTAATCCCATTGTGTGATACTGCCTAACAAGCAGTGCAGGGGCAGTAAAGCCCACTCCAAAGTCAGCTTTCACACCCTCCTGCTTATTGATGTTATCAGCTGAAGTTGTGTAGGGGCAGGAAAGCCGTCTGAAGTCAGGTTTAATAGCCGCCTGCTAATTGATGTTATCAGCTGAAGTTGTGTGGGGGCAGGAAAGCTGTCTGAAGTCGGCTTTCATTGCAGCCTACTTATTGATGTTATCAGCTGAAGTTGTGTGGGGGCAGGAAAGCCGTCTGAAGTCGGCTTTAGAAGCCGCCTGCAAATTGATGTTATCAGCTGAAGTTGTTTGGGGGCAGGAAAGCCGTCTGAAGTCGGCTTTAATAGCAGCCTACTTATTGATGTTATCAGCTGAAGTTGTGTGGGGGCAGGAAAGCCGTCTGAAGTCGGCTTTAATAGCTGTCTACTAATTGATGTTATCAGCTGAAGTAGTGTAGGGGCAGGATAGCCGTCTGAAGTCGGCTTTTATTGCCACCTACTTATTGATATTATCAGCTGAAGTTGTGTGGGGGCAGGAAAGCCGTCTGAAATCGGCTTTCACAGATGCCAGCTAATTCAAGAAGAAGAGAGAAGAGGAAAGAATAGGAACATAGTATGAAAACTATAAGGAAGACCTAACATGTTGATCCAGAGGAAGGCAAAAAAAAACCATGCTCCGTTTTGGGGAAAAAAATTCCTTCCTGACTCCACATACGACAATCAGACTAGTTCCCTGGATCAACGCCCTATCAAGAATCTAGTATATACAACCTATAGTCTGAGTCAGACTCATGGTGCATGGTATGGCAGATCATTGCCATACCGTGCACCATGACTATGACCCCAAAGACTAAAAGAAGGGAAGTAGGAAGAGGAGGGGAAGAAGACCAGCTGTGAAGAAGACCAGAGGACACAGGGAGAAGACAGAAGACAGGTGATAAAGCCTGGAGCCGGAAGAGGAGAAGGGGAGGAGGTGATCACCAGTGGAGAGCAGGGATGGGAATAGAGGGTAGAGAATGGAGGGGAGAGAACGGAGATTGGGAAGGGATCGGAGGGCAGGGGTGAGGGGTCCCACCCTCGGGAAGAGGTAAAGCAGAAAATCAGGCAACAAAAAAACATTTTTATTTCAATCAGGGTGAGATCAGAGGGCAGGGGTAAAGTTAAAAAAGAGGACAATAAACCTTTTTTTTATAAACAAACGAAAATGTGAACAATTTTAACAATTTAAATAAGTATTAAATTAACAATATTTACAAAATGATAAAAAAAAATTGAAATGAAACATCACTACAGTTCTTCATATCGATTACCTGTATTTGTGTATCCGTGCCTGGGGGAAACAAAAGAATCAGAACACATGGGATACTGTGGGGGGTAAGGCTTTGTGGATGCCGGATCCTCTGCACTGGTGTGCTGCGAAGTGGGTCCGGCATATGGGTCCAAGAATGTTGTTGAAAATGGCCAGGGTCAATCAGAGTATGTACAGTAGACGTTTCATTAAGTTCACCGGCTGCCGCTTTATTTAAAGTCTCAAACATGACCCTTTCTGCGTGCGCCCTCTGTCGGTCATCCAGCCTCTGTAGTCTCTCGCCAGCATATGTTGCAAAGCTGTCCCGCTTGGCCTGGGTCTGCAGAAGTAGAATCTTGTTCGCCAGAGATACTAGATCTGGCGATGGCGACAAGCTGGCCTTTCTTTTCCTTGATTTTCTTTGTCGCCGAGGCACAAGGTCTTCACTTATAGAGGCCATAGGGTCTTCATTCACCGATGCCATAGGTTCCTCATTCCTTGACATAACACTCGCCTCCTCCATACCACGTTCCGTAGCCGAGATGTCGTCATCTTGCCGATGGTGCTGTGGGAACACAAAATTAAAGTTAAGATTTGGTTACAACATCCAGCAGGTATGTTTTGACCAGCATGGGTACACGTGCACTAAAAAACAAATATGAGGGGCGGCTAAACTATGGCATGTACATTGAAAGTATAAATGCTATTTACAGGGAAGCAAAGAAGGTACTTACATCTTCAACAGGGGAGTCAGTCCGTATGTCGGGGTCTTCTTCCGGGGTCGGCCGCATCGTACACGCCATTCGCCGAGGTAGCTCCTGGTCACGGGTGAAGGCAAGCAAGTCATAATACCATAATGACGGCACATAAACCTCATCTGTGCCGGTACCTGACTTCTTTGATTTCTCCACCCGGTTGAGTTCTTTCTTATATCCGGTGCGTAGACCCTGGATCTTTCTCCTCACCAGCTCTTCATCCACCTTCTCGTTGGGGCCATGCCTTTTAAAGAGGGAAATCAATTGCTGGTAGTCCTCCCTCTTTTTCTCTCTATTGCAGTAGTCTGAAGATTTTATTTGCCAAAGGCACGGCAGGGAGCGGTAGAGGTCAATCATTTCCCTCACAAACTCTTCACTTTTGAAAGCCATCTGAAAAGGATAGCAATACAGTGAGCATACATGAAACATTTTAAAACATAGTAAAAAGTACTACACACCATTTGCTGACTAAAAATGGCCTCCAAGGTTTAAGCAAATGTATACTTGTTGGGTGTGACAAAAATCCACTAAAATAACTTACCGTGTAAACAAAGCAATACAGTGCCTGAAGAACCCAAAAGTCAATGTTCAGTCACAGCTGAAGAAAATCCACAAATGAATGGAATCACAGCAGTAGAACGCAACTAGGATCCAAAAATCAGGACGCTGACAAGGCTTCAACAAATCCCAGATGGACGAAACTTGCCCGGAGAACACTGCTACGATCCGAAAGCAGAGCGCAGATAGGAACAAAGGAGCGGAACTGCCCCAACGTCGCCTTTTTTAAAAACCGGCCGCCAATCAGAACGCATCTCCAATCGGAGATGAGTGGGCGCGGAAAGGTAATTTTATGCACGCCTTTCTGACACAGTACAGTCCCTCAAAGTGTGGATCGTTGAGTGTGGATCGTTGAAATAGCTGCTGTGTGACAGCGTCCCAGCGACCAACGAGATTGTTAGTTAGATCGCTGGGGCGGCCGAAATCGTTGGCAAGTTATACATGTTTGACGGCTCCCGAACGATCTCTCCAGCGATCTCAAAACTGTGACGTAGTAACGATCTCGCTAGCGATCTCGTTATGTGTGACAGGGCCTTTAACCTCTCTATGGGACTGGCAAGTGTACCAATGGCTGGGCCTTTTTGCTCTACTCCTGCCGGGGATCCTTCGTCCGGGGATTCTTCTTGAGCTGGCTCTTCTGCGGCACTAGGCTCTTCTGCAGCACTTACAGGTTCAACTTGCTGTGCAGGGTCTTCTGACTGTTGGAAGAAGTGGAGTACTGGGATTATGACTGCTCCTCCAATTTGAGGCCAATCTGCCAGGAAATCTCCTAAGTCACAATGGATTACTGCTTATTCAGGTTCCAAGAAAAACCAGAAAAATATTCACCAAACTAAATTGGTAATAGGGTATATATATTTACCAGAGAACCATAGACAGAAAAAATACCCAATAAAAATTAACTTTTAATAATTATCCTTAAAAGTGTACTCTATCATAGAATCATAGAATCATAGAATGGTTGATTTGGAAGGGACCTCCTGGGTCATCTGGTCCAACCCCCTGCTCAAAGCAGGATTCACTAGATCATCTCAGACAGATGTCTGTCCAGCCTCTGTTTGAAGACGTCCATTGAAGGGGAACTCACCACCTCTCGTGGCAGCCTGTCCCACTCATTAATCACCCTAACTGTCAAAAAGTTTTTTCTAATATCTAATCTGTGTCTCCTCCCATTTAGTTTCATCCCATTGCTTCTAGTCTTTCCTTGTGCAAATGAGAATAAAGATGATCCTTCTACAATGTGACAGCCCTTGACATATTTGTAGACAGCTATTAAGTCTCCTCTCAGTCTTCTTTTTTGCAAGCTAAACATTCCCAAATCCTGCAAGCGTTCCTCATAGGACATGGTTTGCAGACCAGTCACCATTCTGGTCGCTCTTCTCTGAACTATAGTACAAGTGAGAAAAAAACTACACATATATCTCAAAAACAGGATACCATGTAAGGAGAATATAATATGAAATTAGCAATTAATTCAGACAAACTTACCCTGGATAGCACCTAATAAGATTGCTCTCCCTACCTAACAGCGGAGTGTTTTTTACCCTAAGGTTCAGATGGTGTCCCCGCTCCTCGGAGGCTGTCCCTCTCCTTTCCCTAGGTATCCCTACACAGTCAAAAGATGCCACACACATACATATAAATGGACCAATTGTAGACTATTCATGTCATAATTGACATGCTCAATATAAAAAATTACAACAATACCATATCAGTGGGGAGTGGGCAAAAATAGATATAGTTGCACAAATAGAAGGTTTTTGATTTACAATAGCCCACTAATATAAATAGATAGACATGTGTACCAGTCAGAGCAAGTCCGAAAAAAATATTAAGAATATTTTCATCCCCAATCAAACTAGGATTCAAGCAATGCCATGAATGATATCAATTAGTTGGCCTTTAGTACAATGACTAAATGTAGTCAATCCACAATACAAAATTTCCCAAAGCTATAATAGCAATATTCCAGACATCAATATTATAAGATTCCTCAGACTGGTGTAAAGTCATCCGCAAATAAGGTTATAATTAATCCCTTTGTCCCAACCCACTGGAATAGGTAAAAATGTGTACTAGTCAGACCAAATAAGAAATAGTAATACACTTATCTTAATCTCTAGTCCATCTGAGATTCACACAGTGCCTTGAGTGGTGTCCATTAGATGTCCTTTTTTATATACATAACTGAATATAGTCAATCCACAATTCAGAACTCCCCAAAATAGTAACAGCACTCCAGGCATCAATTTTCAAGGTCCCTCAGACTGGTGTAAAATCATCAGCAGTAAAGTTATTCCTTAGGATTAGTCCCTTCGTCCCTATGCGTTTCATCCCCTCCTCAATGTGGGGCTCATCAGGGGACAAGAAATATTAGAGGAGATGAGCCATAATAGATGCCCGCATAATAGCTCCTTGTATACCGGAGTCCAACCGCATGTTCAATGGTGAGATTCATCCCTATATATCTGTGGAATGCCATGTGCCACGAGATTAATTTCACCTGTGATCAATCCCAGCGTTACCCTGACTACGAGACGCAAGCTTTAAGAAACTAGCGTACCACCGTGTTTAACATCACTTCCGGTCCCAACGTAATACGTCATTTCCGATTGCGTAGCCCAGGGTATTAGCTAAGGGATCGTACGAAGAAAGCGTAAGCAAAGTACGTATCCTCCCGCTTTTTACGTCACTTCCTGGAACCACCAGGTGGAACGCAGACTGCGTTTCACTATCTGCATGGAGGATACCGCTACTCTCAATTCAACGGGAACATGCAAGAGACAATCACTACCACAAAACAATAGACCCGGAAAATCACAAGATGAGCTGAATATTCCACCATAATTAAAAAGATGTGCATCCATCCCCAAAGAAAAGGGGGGGGGGGAATAGGTAGCATATTATCCACTTATGTGTGAGTAACTAAGCCAGTATTACAGTCCACCAGTATGGTGAATACACACACCGGGACTATCTGTAGATATATAAAAAAGGCTGATCAGGATTTTTATCCGTAAGGCTAATTGAAACAACAGTAAGGCTATACCAAGCTAGAAAAGCTTAACTGTTCATTAATACCCCCGGGATTCAGAGATTCGAGCCAGAAAATCCATCTGGACTAACGCTGCAGAATTATTTTATCCCAGTCCCCCTGTCGCACTGAGGGACTCACCACTTCAATAGAACGAAATGTAATAGAATTTAAATCACCTCCATGGTGTGTATTGACGTGTTTCGCTAGAGGAGTATCTCGCTTTTTTCGGATGTCACCTAAGTGTTCACCAATACGTACTTTAAATTGTCTTCTGGTTTTTCCCACATAGTCTTTTGGGCAAGTGCATGTACATACATAGACGACACCTATTGTTTTACAATTAACAAAATGTTATGTTCCTATAGGTGCGTCCAGTTACAGAGCTCACAAATGTATCTGAGATGGAGACATAACGACAATAAGTGCACTGTCCACATCTAAAAGTACCAGTAGACCTCCTATCCAACCAGGTCCCCTCCTTCTTGGGGGGCACAAAGTGACTATGTACTAGGTGATCTTTGACAGATCTGCCTCTCCTAAAGGTGACAGAGGGATAGTCTGCAATCCATTTGGAAACATCCGGATCTGTCCTCAAGATACCCCAATATTTTCTCAGGATTGTCATAATCCTAGGATGTTGATCATCATATGTTCCAATTAGCCTAGTAAGGGAGGTCTGTTCGGGCCTGGAGTGAGACACCAGTAATTTAGATCTATCTTGTTTAAAGGCATGATTAAATGCTCTATTGATCAACCTTGTTGGATAGTCCCGATCAGAAAAACGGTCCTTAAGGTCCCTAGCCTTATGAAAATAGTCAGAGGTAGAGGAGCAATTTCTCCTTAATCTTAAGAACTGGCCTTTAGGGATCCCTTGTTTCAAAGGAACCGGATGATAACTATCCCATTTTAATAGGCTATTTGCTGCTGATGGTTTTCTAAAGATAGATGATCTCAATGAGCCAGATTCATCAATTGATATTATAACATCCAAAAAGGCAATCTTTTTACCTCCTATCTCATAAGTAAATTTAAGGCCCAAATCATTTTCATTGAGGCGCTGTATGAACCCAATGAAGGACTCCTCATCTCCAGTCCAGAGGACGAGGATGTCGTCAATGTATCGACCCCAAAATTGAATGTGGGGGCCCCCGACGACATCCTCGTCCCCAAAGACTATGTTGTCCTCCCACCAGCCAAGGAGCAAATTAGCATAAGTGGGGGCACAGGGGCTCCCCATCGCTGTGCCCCTAAGCTGGTGGTAGAATCTCCCATGAAAAAGAAAAAAATTATGCGTAAGAACATAATCAAGCAACCGAAGAATGAATTCGTTGTGTGGGATCAAGTGGTTTCCCCTTGTTTTCAAAAAGGACTCCACTGCCATCAGACCAGCCGTATGGTGGATACTAGAATATTATTCACCATACGGCTGGTCTGATGGCAGTGGAGTCCTTTTAGCCCCTGTGCCCCCACTTATGCTAATTTGCTCCTTGGCTGGTGGGAGGACAACATAGTCTTTGGGGACGAGGATGTCGTCGGGGGCCCCCACATTCAATTTTGGGGCCGATACATTGACGACATCCTCGTCCTCTGGACTGGAGATGAGGAGTCCTTCATTGGGTTTATACAGCGCCTCAATGAAAATGATTTGGGCCTTAAATTTACTTATGAGATAGGAGGTAAAAAGATTGCCTTTTTGGATGTTATAATATCAATTGATGAATCTGGCTCATTGAGATCATCTATCTTTAGAAAACCATCAGCAGCAAATAGCCTATTAAAATGGGATAGTTATCATCCGGTTCCTTTGAAACAAGGGATCCCTAAAGGCCAATTCTTAAGATTAAGGAGAAATTGCTCCTCTACCTCTGACTATTTTCATAAGGCTAGGGACCTTAAGGACCGTTTTTCTGATCGGGACTATCCAACAAGGGTGATTGTGATGAACCTGTAGCCGCCATCTTGGTAATGATAAATCATATCCAGGGATGGCCACACTTCAGCAGCCCCCACCCTTGGGACCTTCTGTTAAAACGTCAACTAGATAGTTTCCCCCCATCCAGGCTCCTGTAAGATAAGAAGCCCTAGGGCCTACTTAACACTTGAATGCTAGGAGCTTCAAAGACTTCGAGAGGAAACACAGCTAGCAGGGGGGGTGCTTCGTCCATCTGTAACTGACCATTTGTCCCATAGGACTAGTTTCTTTGTCTGTCACAAGCATGGAGGCATAAGATATAGAAACATGAATAGTACACGCATGTTGCGTGGGATGGGCCAATAAAAAATATCACGGCGTCCCGGAGCCACTGCGCACACCAGCCTCCGCGGTAGACGTTGGTACGTGCTCTGGAAGCCAAGATATAGCGCTGAGCCATTCCTGAGGACCGTATGGTATCATAATTGATATCAAAAGGTCGGTTACGGCGGCCCGAATCCATGGGAACCCCTGGGGGTATCCTGAGACCATCCCAGAAGAAGTTATTGGGTTCCTTAGAATTTGGGCTTCTGATCGAAGTTAGACCTGAGGGTGGAGACTGAGCCAGCTGACCTCACCAGCAGTGGGCGGGACGGGGCAGGTAAGATAGCAGGACAGACAAGAGATAACTCAGTCTTGACCCAAGAGTGGGGTGCTGAACATCTGAGCACCAGCTGAGGCCACCAAGGGGAGGAGCAGTTTGACCATGCGGTGGTAGGCCTCAGCCTGTAGCAAAGAACCGTGCCTGCGACCACAGAATCCTCTCCCTGCGTCACAAGAAAATCAAGAAACCGGTAACTGATATGCTGTGGTGATTCTGTGTGTTGTATTCCATTGTTGTATAGTTTAGCCTGACCTTATACCTGTGTATATTTAGTTGTATATCGTGTATCTAGTGTATTATTATAATCAATTACCTCAAGTAATTGTGGGCCTGCCTTTTATTCTGCATAACGAACGCACGTCCGTGTGAGCTCGGCTCAAGCCAAAAACGCTACCCAGGGTTGGTTCCTGACCCGATATAGGCCCATTCACGGACTGGGCGTATATCTAAAATAGGGACTGGTGGCAGCATACCAACTGGGGATTGGGGAAGGCTGGTAGTGACGGTCGGAGGTTCAGATATATATATTCCTGGCGCTGCCAAGGAAGATATATATACCACCCTCACTACAGAGGGCCCCGATACCCAGTAGGTTACAGGACAGTCTCTCTGGCGACCGCTTATCCTAGGTGCAGTTCCTTGACTGACCTGAGGCTAAGAGGGCGCTAGCGAGTTGTGCTGTGTAGTGACGTTACGGTTTAGTGACGTTGAAGGGATAACACTCTACCGTGTTCCCTGCGCTGGTTGCAGCTACCTGGCACTACTTTCTCTAGGTGCAGTACCTTGACTGACCTGAGAGGTAAGGGGGCGCCAGAGAGCTGCACCCACCGGCCGGCTTTCATCACATTGGTGGCAGCGGTGGGATTGCAGAATAATAGTGTTGTGGGACCCCTACTCCCAGGCACTAAAGACTGCCAGTGGTAACTTCCACTGCTGGAGTCTTAAGGTCAGCCCAACGTTAGACGGTCAGGCTAAAAGTATAACAAGGTGTGTGCAAACTCAGGGTTGCAGCGGTGTCGGTTACCAAGATGGCAGACGGCACCAGGAGCAAGACCCTGCAGGAGGCTAATGCTACGGTCCGTGTGGCAGGAGGGGAGGACAATGTTACGCATGGCGAGGAGGAGTCCAGCCCGGGCACCTCAGGGAGCCAGTCCCCAGTATACGGTCCCGCAGTGGACTGCCCACCACCTACCCAGCCCAGCCTGTCCAGATCACAAGCCCTTCTACAAGCGGCTATGGCAAGTCTCCAGTCTCATGGCGATGCCGTCTACAAAACCCTCCTGGCAGCATCAGAGAAGGCAGCGGAGGAGGAGCGTGCAGAGCGAGCTGTGGAGCGCCAGCACCAACTGGACCTGGCCCAGCGGGGGCTTCCGCTAGAGCAACCAACCCATCAGGAGACCAAGTCGTCCAAAGTCCGAGCTGAGGACTTCCCTCTACTGGAGAAGGACGGGGACCTGGACTCCTTTCTGGTGGCATTTGAAAGGACCTGTCTTCAGCACCATCTGGCCCGGGATCAGTGGGCCAGATACCTGACCCCCCGTTTGAGGGGTAAGTCCCTGGATGCCTTGGGGGACTTACCTGCCGGGGAGGTACAGGACTACGACTGCATCAAGCGGGCCCTGATCCGGCAGTACAACCTCACTCCCGAGTCGTACCGCCAGAAGTTCCGGAGCCTGCTGCGTGGCCCCAAGGACACCTGGACCGATCATATGCGGGCGCTGTTGAGAGCCGCAGAGCACTGGACCTCGGGTCTAGCGCTTACTACCCGCCAGGAGGTCCAGGAACTGTTCGTCACGGAGCAGTTCTTGTGGAACTGCCCAGAGGACCTCCGACAGTTCCTCCGTGACCAAAAACCAACAGGGGCTTCTGCTACAGCCGCCCTGGCAGACGAGTATGCCAATAACAGGGCGCCTGAGCTGAAGAAGTCTGCCAGCAGCACCTGGAGAGGGGGTAAGCCCAATCATGCCCCTGTTTCCCCGGCCCCTAGAACACAAGGGGTGTATCCCCCTGTTGCCCTCTCCAGGCAAGGACCAGACGTAAGACGTTGTCATCTATGCAACAAACCAGGACACTTTAGGGCTGAGTGTCCCCAGCGCCAAAAGACCCCATCCCAGTCCCAGAGAGCACCCAATGTTTTGTGTGTGGGAGGGGGTGGTGGTAGGTCCCTGGACAACATCCAACCCGTCACCATAGGCCGTTCTGCGGTCATGGGACTGCGGGACACTGGCGCTGAACGAACACTGGTACGGCCTGAGGTGGTGTCCCCCCAGGACTTGGTACCAGGAAAGACTCTTTCCGTCTCCGGGGTTGGAGGCGTGGAGCCGGCACTTCCCGTTGCCATGGTGTATTTGGACTGGGGTGCCGGGAGGGGGATGCGGGAGGTGGGAGTAACGCCAAATATTCCCACAAATGTTTTATTAGGGACCGACTTGGGGCGTCTAGTATCGCAGTATGTACCCTCTGAACCCCCAAGTTCGGCCCCCCAAGAGTGTATTGATTTGTCTGCTGCTAATGCCAACCATGTTGCATGTAGTGTGCGTCCTGCTGAGGAGGAGGGAGTGAAACCTGAGGGTAACACCTGCACAGACACAACACAAACAGGGTTAGTGAGAGCAGGTGGGGAGTGTGGGGATGCCCGCAGAGGTGCTCAGCCGGCGTGCCGTGACCTCTTGTCCTCCGGTGAGGGAGGGGGCGGGCAGGATTCTGTAGAGGGAAGCTCAGGGATGGAGAGGGGGGCAGCTACCGGCAGTGTAGGGCTCCCAGGGGTATCCAGGCTGCTGAGTATAGGCCCACTACAGGGGGAGGAACAGGCCATGGGAGGTTAGAGATGAGCGTTGTTCTACTCGAACTGTTCGCCAATCTCAAATTCGAGCTGTTTTGGGCGGTGTTCGAGCCGGTCGGCGAACACGAACAATTTGAGAAAAATTCGGCTGTTCGAGGTTATGTTCGATAACTGTTCGTGCACCAAAATCATAACTGGATTTTTTCTCAGTAATGATGAAAATTAATGTTAATACGCAGTTTGAGTGTACAGCGGGGCGGGGGGAGGGGCAGGGGATGGATCTCTGCAGGAACAATGAAGATCTCCATTTTTTTTTCTCTTTCCCGCATTTGCAGTGGGGAGGTGCAATCTGTCAGCCTATCAGCAGCGCACACACGGAGCGAAGTGCTTTTTTTCACACAAGCAAGGGCATGTGTGATTGGCAGTGTATGTCACATGTCCTTGCCCTATAAGACCAAGCCATTTTCCCCATCGCCACCATTTTCTCACTGCTGCAGCTGCGTGTTAGACGGCACCGCTGTTGCTGTGTGTGCTATACCTTGTTAATTTCAAGCCAAATTTCACACAAATCTACAGATAGCTTGGGAGTAGGGAAGAGTTGTGATTGCAGTCCTTTTAAGGACTAGGTTACAGCATTTCCTACGACTTTTATCAGGCAGGTCTGTGCTCTTAAATAGATAGATTGTGGGAGTAAAGACTAATTGTAATTGGAGTCCTTTTCAGGACTAGGTTACATCAGTTCCTATCAGTTTTTGCCAGGCAGGTCTGTGCCAGTGCTGTGCAAGTTTTTTTCACAGCATTTGGCTGAATCTAGCAAAGCTAATCCTTTTTGGCCTATTGCAGAGTGTGTTAGTCAGTGGAGTAGCCTATCTGTGTTGCAAGATATACCACCTGTGTATAGAATACCAATTTTTTTACTGCACCTAGTGAAGTAAAATCTTTTGGGCATAGCATCATTCTATTAGTCCATCTATACTGACCTCCATCAGGTTGCAAACTGAATATAATTTTTTTCTGCATCTAGCTCTGAAAAAATATTTGGGCTTCTAGCAGTGTGTGGGACTTGGTCTATTAGTCCATCTATACTGACCTCCATCAGGTTGCAAATTAAAAATAATTTTTTTCTTCATTTAGCTCTGAAAAAATATTTGGGCTTCTAGCAGTGTGTGGGACTTGTTCTATTAGTCCTTCTATACTGACCTCCAGCAGGTTGCAAATTGAATATAATTTTTTTCTGCATCTAGCTCTGAAAAAATATTTGGGCTTCTAGCGGTGTGTGGGACTTGGTCTATTAGTCCATCTATACTGACCTCCATCAGGTTGCAAATTAAAAATAATTTTTTTCTGCATCTAGCTCTGAAAAAATATTTGGGCTTCTAGCAGTGTGTGGGACTTGGTCTATTAGTCCATCTATACTGACCTCCATCAGGTTGCAAATTAAAAATAATTTTTTTCTTCATTTATCTCTGAAAAAATATTTGGGCTTCTAGCAGCGTGTGGGACTTGTTCTATTAGTCCATCTATACTGACCTCCATCAGGTTGCAAATTAAAAATAATTTTTTTCTGCATCTAGCTCTGAAAAAATATTTGGGCTTCTAGCAGTGTGTGGGACTTGGTCTATTAGTCCATCTATACTGACCTCCATCAGGTTGCAAATTAAAAATATTTTTTTTCTGCATCTAGCTCTGAAAAAATATTTGGGCTTCTAGCAGTGTGTGGGACTTGGTCTATTAGTCCATCTATACTGACCTCCATCAGGTTGCAAATTGAATAAAAAAATTTTCTGCATCTAGCTCTGAAAAAATATTTGGGCTTCTAGCGGTGTGTGGGACTTGGTCTATTAGTCCATCTATACTGACCTCCATCAGGTTGCAAATTAAAAATAATTTTTTTCTGCATCTAGCTCTGAAAAAATATTTGGGCTTCTAGCAGTGTGTGGGACTTGGTCTATTAGTCCATCTATACTGACCTCCATCAGGTTGCAAATTAAAAATAATTTTTTTCTTCATTTAGCTCTGAAAAAATATTTGGGCTTCTAGCAGTGTGTGGGACTTGTTCTATTAGTCCTTCTATACTGACCTCCAGCAGGTTGCAAATTGAATATAATTTTTTTCTGCATCTAGCTCTGAAAAAATATTTGGGCTTCTAGCGGTGTGTGGGACTTGGTCTATTAGTCCATCTATACTGACCTCCATCAGGTTGCAAATTAAAAATAATTTTTTTCTGCATCTAGCTCTGAAAAAATATTTGGGCTTCTAGCAGTGTGTGGGACTTGGTCTATTAGTCCATCTATACTGACCTCCATCAGGTTGCAAATTAAAAATAATTTTTTTCTTCATTTATCTCTGAAAAAATATTTGGGCTTCTAGCAGCGTGTGGGACTTGGTCTATTAGTCCATCTATACTGACCTCCATCAGGTTGCAAATTAAAAATAATTTTTTTCTGCATCTAGCTCTGAAAAAATATTTGGGCTTCTAGCAGTGTGTGGGACTTGGTCTATTAGTCCATCTATACTGACCTCCATCAGGTTGCAAATTAAAAATAATTTTTTTCTTCATTTAGCTCTGAAAAAATATTTGGGCTTCTAGCAGTGTGTGGGACTTGTTCTATTAGTCCTTCTATACTGACCTCCAGCAGGTTGCAAATTGAATATAATTTTTTTCTGCATCTAGCTCTGAAAAAATATTTGGGCTTCTAGCGGTGTGTGGGACTTGGTCTATTAGTCCATCTATACTGACCTCCATCAGGTTGCAAATTAAAAATAATTTTTTTCTGCATCTAGCTCTGAAAAAATATTTGGGCTTCTAGCGGTGTGTGGGACTTGGTCTATTAGTCCATCTATACTGACCTCCATCAGGTTGCAAATTAAAAATAATTTTTTTCTACATCTAGCTCTGAAAAAATATTTGGGCTTCTAGCAGTGTGTGGGACTTGGTCTATTAGTCCATCTATACTGACCTCCATCAGGTTGCAAATTAAAAATAATTTTTTTCTTCATTTAGCTCTGAAAAAATATTTGGGCTTCTAGCAGTGTGTGGGACTTGGTCTATTAGTCCATCTATACTGACCTCCATCAGGTTGCAAATTAAAAATAATTTTTTTCTGCATCTAGCTCTGAAAAAATATTTGGGCTTCTAGCAGTGTGTGGGACTTGGTCTATTAGTCCATCTATACTGACCTCCATCAGGTTGCAAATTAAA
This sequence comes from Phyllobates terribilis, assembly GCF_046119375.1. NCBI lineage: Eukaryota > Metazoa > Chordata > Amphibia > Anura > Dendrobatidae > Phyllobates > Phyllobates terribilis. The sequence continues at coordinate 507,138,447 of NW_027362762.1, forward strand.
AATATTTTTTTTCTGCATCTAGCTCTGAAAAAATATTTGGGCTTCTAGCAGTGTGTGGGACTTGGTCTATTAGTCCATCTATACTGACCTCCATCAGGTTGCAAATTGAATAAAAAAATTTTCTGCATCTAGCTCTGAAAAAATATTTGGGCTTCTAGCGGTGTGTGGGACTTGGTCTATTAGTCCATCTATACTGACCTCCATCAGGTTGCAAATTAAAAATAATTTTTTTCTGCATCTAGCTCTGAAAAAATATTTGGGCTTCTAGCAGTGTGTGGGACTTGGTCTATTAGTCCATCTATACTGACCTCCATCAGGTTGCAAATTAAAAATAATTTTTTTCTTCATTTAGCTCTGAAAAAATATTTGGGCTTCTAGCAGTGTGTGGGACTTGTTCTATTAGTCCTTCTATACTGACCTCCAGCAGGTTGCAAATTGAATATAATTTTTTTCTGCATCTAGCTCTGAAAAAATATTTGGGCTTCTAGCGGTGTGTGGGACTTGGTCTATTAGTCCATCTATACTGACCTCCATCAGGTTGCAAATTAAAAATAATTTTTTTCTGCATCTAGCTCTGAAAAAATATTTGGGCTTCTAGCGGTGTGTGGGACTTGGTCTATTAGTCCATCTATACTGACCTCCATCAGGTTGCAAATTAAAAATAATTTTTTTCTGCATCTAGCTCTGAAAAAATATTTGGGCTTCTAGAAGTGTGTGGGACTTGGTCTATTAGTCCATCTATACTGACCTCCATCAGGTTGCAAATTGAATAAAAAAATTTTCTGCATCTAGCTCTGAAAAAATATTTGGGCTTCTAGCGGTGTGTGGGACTTGGTCTATTAGTCCATCTATACTGACCTCCATCAGGTTGCAAATTCAAAATAATTTTTTTCTGCATCTAACCCAGCCAATAGTTTTGGCCTAATACCACAGTTTGGCCACTCAGCTCTGCTCGGTTACCATCCATTGTTTTTTTGTGCAAACAACTCCAGAGTTGTGAATTAGTTAACCACCAAAATGAGTGGAAAAAGGCCTGCTGCTGGTGGAAAGGGGAATAGGCGTGTTGGGAAGGGGAAAAAAGGTTGTGTCCGTGGGGTAGGTGCAGAAGAAAGACCATCTTCCAGCCAAACTAAAATGTCTACTTCTTTTAGCGGACAATGTGATAAGATCCCTTTCTTATGGCCACGCCAATCGCTACAAATTCCAGATGAGGCACAAAAACAGCAGGTGCTTCAACGGATATCAAGTGCTCCTTTAAGTGGGCTCTCCTCCACATCAACTTCAACATCACAAATACTCCAGTCCTCAAAGGTGTCACCCAAATCGCACTTGCTTCCTCACAGCTCCCAAATCTCCAGCTGCCCGTCTGAGTATGAGGTAGAACAGATGGTTGAGTCTGCAGAGCTGTTTACTCATACTATAGCCTGGGAATCAGAGGTCGACTCCAGCGCTTCTGTGAATCCAGACGAGGAAATGATCTGCACTGATGCCCAGAATCTTTATGAGTCGGATCCAGGACCAGACGCAGAAGGTTCTGACCATAATGTAGACCCTCATTCCCAAACTGTAACTCCTGTTGGTGGAGACAATGAGGAAGACGATGATAAGACTCAAATACCTGATTGGAGCGACAACTTTAGTTTTTTGTCAGGGCAGGAACAGGTTGGCTCTGAGGACGACGGGTGTGATAACGCACAGGGTGATGATGATGAGGTCGGAGATCCCACTTACTGTCAACCCACAGTCAGCCAAGAGATGAGGTCAGCAGAGGAGGTGGAGGAAGATGCTAGTGACGACGAGGTCAGGTTGCGCCTTCCTGGACAGAGACGTAGTACTGGAAGCACGTCAACAACTGCATCCTCAAACACAACTCTGCCTCTCACCACAAGTCGTGGTGGCTCTTCAGGTCGCATGGGTGCTAAGCCTTGCATAGCCTGGGCATTTTTTCAGATCGATAAAGATGACCCAACTCGTGTTATCTGTAACATTTGTCAGCAAAAGCTAAGTAGAGGCCAAAAAATACATAGTTTGAGTACTTCATGCATGAACCGGCACATGGACATGAAGCATAAGTTGCAGTGGGAAGCTCAGTGTGCTACAATGCGGTCTAGCCGGCCGGGCCAACCACCGTCTGCCATATCTTGTGCATCCGCGGCCTCTTCATCCTCTGTGACTGGGGGGACAGCAGTCACACCTGTTTTGGGGCGCAGACCTGCCACCTCTTTACCCGCAACAGCCAGCGTGATTGGCAGGTCATCATTTTCTTTGGAGGTGGTAACACCAGCTGGTCTTGAGCGCTGTCCGACATCGATAGCACCACCTTTGGATCAAGGCAACCTAACATGTCCGCCTGCATCTTCCTCACAGACCGGCAGTTTGCCGGGGACACCCTTATCAACCCCGTCTAAGCACAATAGCCAGCCCTCGGTCCCTCAGATGTGGACAAGTAAAAGACAATTTCCTCCTAGCCATGAGAAAGCTAAGAGGTTGAATTTCACCATCTGCAAGCTCTTGGCTACAGAAATGCTGCCTTTCCGCCTGGTGGACACAGAGGATTTTCGAGACCTTATGTCCGTCGCAGTGCCCCAGTACCAGATGCCCAGTCGGAACTACTTCTCAAAGAAAGGTGTGCCTGCGCTCCACCAGCATGTCGCACACAACATCACCGCTTCTTTGAGAAACTCTGTGTGTGACAGGGTGCATTTCACCACAGACACTTGGACGAGTAGGCATGGACAGGGGCGTTACATGTCGCTGACTGGGCACTGGGTAACTATGGTGACAGCAGGACAAGGGGCTGCTGTCCAAGTCTTGCCGTCCCCACGAGTTGTGCGTCAATCCTCTTTATGTCATTTTTCCTCCACTGCTTCTGCCTCCTCAACCTCCTCTCGGTCTTCCACCTGCACCCAAAGTCTGTCTGGTCATGCCACAAGCTTTCTAACTGCGCAGAAGGGATCCTGCACACCTCCTTACTATGCTGGCAGTAGGGCTCAACGTCATCAGGCGGTTTTTACTTTGAAATGTCTGGGAAATGTGAGTCACACAGCTGAGGAGTTGTGGTCAGCTCTGGAGAGCCAATTTCATGAATGGTTGTCTCCACTGGACCTGAAACCAGGGAAGGCTGTGTGCGACAATGCTGCAAACCTGGGTGCGGCCCTTCGCCGGGGCAATGTCACACACGTGCCTTGTATGGCTCACGTGTTGAACCTGGTTGTCCAGCAATTTTTAGCCCACTATCCCAGACTAGATGGCCTTCTGCAGAGGGCACGGTCGCTGTGTGCTCACTTCCGCCGTTCGCATCCCGCAGCTCAGCGACTTACATCTCTACAGAAGTCGTTGGGCCTGCCACTTCACCGGCTAAAATGCGATGTGCCTACCCGGTGGAATTCAACTCTGCACATGTTGCAGCGACTGTGGCAGCACCGACAAGCCCTGGTGCAATACGTTCTGACGTATAGCCTGGGCCAACGAGATTCAGAGGTGGGGCAAATCACGCTGGAGGAGTGGTCTCAGATCAGGGACCTATGCACCCTTCTGCACAGTTTTGAAATGGCGACGAAGATGTTTAGTGCTGACGATGCCATTATCAGCATGACTATTCCGGTGATTTACATGCTGGAGCACATGTTAAACAGAATTCGAAGTCAGGTGGTGGCACAAGAGGAGGTGGAGGAAGTAGAGGAGGAGGAGTTGTATGCGGAAGGGCTAACATCTGCAAGGTCCAGACAGTCGGCAGCACCAGGGCGGCAGGCATGTGAGGGTGGGGGAGATGATTTTACCAGGGCGCATGGTAGCAGCCAAACTAGTGAGGAAGGTGCAGGAGCCCAGGAAGAAGTGGAGGACGAACTGATGGAAGACTCATCAGATGAGGGAGACCTTGATCACATTTCTGTTGTGCGAGGTTGGGGGGAGAGGACAGAGGAAGGAAGCATGATTGTTACCTCGCCACCAACACAACAGGGACTTGGTGCTCCTGGATGCGCAACACACATGAGTGCCTTCTTGCTGCACTACCTGCAACATGACCCTCGAATTGTGAGAATTAGAAATAATCCTGACTACTGGGTTGCCACACTGTTAGATCCCCGGTACAAAAGTAAATTTGCAGAAATTATTCCTGCCATAGAAAGGGATGCACGCATGCAGGAGTATCAGCAGAGACTGTTGCAGAATCTTACATGTGCTTTTCCACAAAATACCAGTGGTGCACGTAGTGAATCTCACAGTTCCAACTTGCCAACCGTGGGACCGTCAAGTGTTCAGCACTCAAACCGTAACAGAACCACAGTATCTGCTGGTAACATCAATTTTGCGGAATCATTTCACCACTTTTTTAGCCCATCCTTTGCAAGGCCACAGGAGACAAGAAGTCTGACACATAGTCAACGCCTAGAGACGATGGTACAGGAGTATCTCCAAGTAAACATTGAAGCCACGACTGTGTCACTGGACCCTTGCTCTTTTTGGGCTTCCAATCTGGATAAATGGCCGGAGCTAGCCACTTACGCCTTGGAGATCTTGTCATGCCCCGCAGCCAGCGTTCTGTCTGAACGTGTGTTCAGCGCTGCTGGTGGTGTGCTGACAGATAAGTGCACGCGGCTCTCCACTGATAATGTAGACAGACTCACGTTCATAAAGATGAACAAATCATGGATCCGAAACGACTTTTCTACCCCTGTGTCATCCTGGGAAGAGTAAAAGCTTGATGATTGGTTAAAATCACCCTACCAACCGTTTTAAGCTTTCAAATTACTAATCATGTTTATCTGTATCTTGACTGGAAAATAATTTGGGCTTTGTAGCAGTGTGCAGCACTGATCCTATTAGGCCATCTATAATAAGCTTCACCAGATTTAAAATTAAAAATAATTTTTAGCTGCATCTAGCCCGGAAAATAATTTTGGGGCTCCGAGATGCGCAAGACACATAAGTGCCTTCTTGCTGCACTACCTGCAGCATGACCCTCATATTGTCAGAATTCGAAGTAATCATGACTACTGGGTTGCCACACTCTTAGATCCCCCAAACTTTTCGATCAACCTTTTCATTTTAATAAAGACCAAAAAAATGGTCATTTTTGAAATTATAAGCATTAGCAGGTTGTTAGAAACTGAAATCAAACAGTTTTCAACTCAAAACTTTATTCTAGGTGATGTTACATTTTCACATAGGACCCCTTGTTCGAAAGGAGCTTCTGAACTCTCTCGTCCATTGAATTTGTCAGGTTTTGGATGGTTTCTGCTTCAATTGTTTTGCATGAGGACAGAATACCCTCCCAGAGCTGTTGCTTAGATGTGAACTGCCTCCCGCCATCATAGACACTCCTTTTAATGATGCTCCAAAGGTTCTGAATGGGGTAGAGGTCAGGGGAGCATGGGGGTCACACCATAAGTTTGTCCCCTTTTATGCCCATATCAGCCAGAGATGCAGATGTTTTATGTGCAGCATGAGATGGTGCATTATAATGCAGAAAAATGATCTTGCTGTGAAATACACGGTTCTTCTTCTTGAACCATGGCAGGAAGTGCTGTTTGAGAAAATCCACATACATTATGGAGTTCATCTTTAGCGCCTTCAGGGATCCTAAAGGGGCCGACAATCTCTCTCCCCATGATTCCAGCCCAAAACATTACTCCACCTCCTCCTTGTTGGCGCTGTAGCCGTGTTTGCGTGGGGTGTCCATCAACCAGCCATCCTCCACTCCATTCATCTGGACCATCGAGCGCTGCACGGCACTCATCCGTGAACAAAACAGTTTTGAAATCAGTCTTCATGTAATGTTTGGCCCACTGGAGCCGTTTCTGCTTGTGTGAAGTGGATAGAGGAGGTCGACAGGATGGCGTATGCACAGCTGCAAACCTCTGAAGGACCCTGCATCTTGTTGTTCGGGGGACGTTGGAGGCACAAGCAGCTTCAAAAACTTGTCTGCTGCTATGACAAGGCTTTTTTGCCACTGCTCTTTCAACCTGACGTAATTGCCTGTAGGAAAGAGTCCTCAATTTGCCCTTATCAGCACGCACACGTGTGTACTGTGAATCAGCTACATACTTCTTGATTGAAAAGACACTTCATCCTGATCATCGCACAATGTTGATTGTAGTCATGCCTTGACCTAAACACTCCACAATTTGTTGCTTCTCAGCAGCCGACACATCCTTTTTCTTTCCCATTTTGGCAGAAAATGTAGGCTGCTTAAAAATGTGAGAGAGCCTTCTTAAGTAGTCTTGCCTTTCATTGGACACACCTGCCAAACTAATTAGCACAGGTGTCTGCAATTGCTTACAGTGATATAAAGAGCCCTGACACACATCACCATCAATGAGTTTAACTGACAAACAAACAAATTCTTCCCTTATCACTCCTAAACACTTTTTGCATAATAATTTGGAACGCGGTGTACATGTGCTTTTCCACAAAACACCAGTGGTTCACGTAGTGAATCTTACAGTTCTAACTTGCCAACCGTGGTCTGTATGGAATTGTTCAATAAAGGGCCCAAAATTAAGATAACATAGATGGGAGAGGTCTCTATGAATAGGAATTCCTAAGTATTTGATACCCTGTGAGGGCCAGGCAAAGGGAAAGTTGGACTGGATGGAATCCTATATGGATTTAGGGAGGGAGACATCGAGGGCCTCAGACTTCGCTGCATTGATTTTAAAATTTTACCATGTAACAAAGTGATCTATTTCAGCCATAACAGCAGGGATGGATATATGTGATTGAGTGATATATACTAGGACATCATCAGCAAATAGAGAGCACTTGTACTCGGTGCCTCCCACCTCAATCCACCTAATATTGGGGTTATGGCGAATTGATGAGAGCAGGTGCTCCGTCACTAGGATGTATAAGAGAGGGGACAGAGGACATCCCTGCCTTGTCCCATTGGTGATTGTGAAAGGTGATGAAAATGTTCTGACGCACCCCCTGGGCCTTGGGACACCCGGAGCCGGACCCTTTTTGGTGGATGTAGTCTTCGTGGCGGCGATCCGGTTCCGTGGCTCAGGGCGGTCAAACCAGTGGCGGAACTATTTATGTGGTTTTGATGTTTAAATGTCCGACTATGCCACCCGTGGATTTCGGTCAGAGTGAACCGCCGCTACAGGGCAGACCGCTAAGGCTGGTGTTGTGGGTGCAGCAGAACGTAGCATAACTCCCCACGGGAGGAGTATAGCCTCAGGGCAGTGTATGCGGAGGATGGGGGTGATGGTGCAGGGCAGCAGCAGTAACGACACGGAGTCAGTGATGCAGTTCAGGGCCTTTACTCACAGTTCTTATTATCCAGACCACGTCTGCAGGTAACGGCTGCCCACGTCGTACTGTGCTCACCAGGTGAGGGGCTCAGACAACTCCCAGATAACTTTGGAGCGCTTCACAGGACCCCCTTTGTGTGTCCTTTGTCTGGCCTTTCTTACCAACACTTCTGTCCGGCTGCCTCGGGCCTCCTCTTGGTAAACTTGGCGCCAGTTTCCCTGACCCTATGTGGTGCCTTCCTAGCGGGTGGAGCAAGGGGCTGCGCCACATAAAATGTCAGAGCCTCCGGTTTCTAGCTGAGGGTCGTTTCCTGCCTCCACTAGTTCGGGGACCGGTCTCCCCCTTTGGCCTGACCCCTCCACGCAGGTGGATTCGGGCGTGCGGTGGCGACTCGCCCGTCCGCACCCCTGGGATCCCTTCATTCCTCGTTCCTGGAGCCTTCTCCGCTCCTCTTCCTTCCTTCTCCCTCTTGCAGGCCTGGGCCTCTGTTACTAGGCCCGCCTCCGGAGCAGAGCTCATGCAGAGCCCCTGCTCCCTGCCACTTCTGCTCAGACTTCTCTGCACTGAACTAAGATGGTGCCCACCTTTTATACTCCCTTCTCAATGCACCCAGGAACTGCTTCCTCCCTGCTCCTGCACTGCAGGGTTCCCCTTCCTCAATGTTCCCTCCCCCCACTCCAGCCAGGGACAGGGACTGTCGTGCCCATCTCAGGGGCATATTGGTCGCCCTGCCCCACGGCAATGTGGTGTAATGCATGCAGGTGTCGGGTCCTGATCCACACTCCATCCTTATCTGAGAGTGAGATATCACACCTCTGGGTGAGGTGCAATACGTCTGTAGCAACCGAGCCCTCGGTGCTACAGTTCCATTTATCTTCAGCCTAGGTGACGTATTGTGATACAGGGCCGTGATTTTGGCTGTAAAAGGGTCCCCTAGACCCCTACCCCAAGCTTTTTAAGAGAATCATATATGGCGTGCCAGGAGACCTTATGGAATGCTTTCTCAGCATCCAACGAGAGTATCTACTTACAAATTTTTAACTGCATCTAGCCCAGGAAATACTTTGTGCCTAGTAGCAGTGTCTGCTAGTCAGCGGATTATCCCGGCTGTTAAGCAAGCTACACCACCTGTAGTTTGGACACTTAATTTTTTCAAAGGAAATGCTTCGGGACCACGGGATACTCAGTGAAGAGCATCAGGAGGCACGCCAAGGCATAGGGGCTGGGACTGGCACTAGGATGCCTTGCGGTGGACAGCCGAGCTCGATCCTTATAAAAGCTTTTTAACTGCAGCAGCTTTTGTGGACGCTACTGGAGCTGGAATTACGCGGCTGCTGGCATGAGACTTGCCCTCCAATAGATCCTTGTAAATGGATTTAAAGTGTATTCATTCAAATTAGAGGGACAATTTAAATTAAAAAGCTTAGAGCTGCCTCCACCACAGGGGGGCTCTCTCGACCCACCAGCGGACAGGCACCAGTATTGGGAGAGGGGGGCTGGCCGTCAGGGTTCACCGCGGCTCTGGCACAAACCCGGCGACACGGAGGTGGCACGGGCAGGAGCGGACTGGCCGTCTCGGCTTCTCACTTTTTGGATTTTAGAAGGGCATGACATGCCTATATCTGTGTCTCCCCCTCCTTTTACTCCTCCACCTCTTTTCTTTTCGCATGACTATATGTACTTGTCACTTTTCCATGTGTTAGTTGTGTCTTCTGAGCAGTTTGTCAGCTTTTGGACACCTTTGAAGGTGTTTTCTATGTGTTTCTATGTGTTTTTGTTTGCCTGCCATTGGTTTTAACGGTGTTCGAAGGTGTTCGACGAACAGTTCGACGAACAGTTCGGCGAACACACGGGTGTTCGACGAACCGAACCGAACTCGAACACTACGGGGGTGGCTCAACACTAGTGGGGGTGTCCCAAGAGAGGAGCCGCCAGGTAAGACCCCAGGGCAGGAGTTCCCCACATCCGAGATGTCCAAAGGCCTAGGAAGCCTGCCTGATCGGGCGGCTTGGTCAGAAACAGAGGGGAAGCGGGCACTACCCACGGTCACAGCGGTCATAGCCGCTATCACCAGGAGTGGGAGCGCCGGAGCCCAAGGAGCCTTGCAGAGGTCCGACGGCTTCCCCACTTCTGACCAAGTGTCTGCCGGGTCAGACAGCGGCCAGGTGACATGCCCGGAGGGGCTGACGGAGGATGTGGCAGTTTCGTCGATTCTGGCCACATCAAGTCAGGAATTTCAGGCTGCGTTGGAAGTAGACGACAGCCTGAAAGCTCTCAAGGAACAGGCGGCACAGCCTCCCATGGAGTCAGACTGCGAGCGTGTGGTCTGGGACCAGGGACGGCTGTACCGGGTAACGGTCCAGCAGGGTTCACCGGAGGCGTGGCCCAGGGACCGACAGTTAGTGGTACCCTATCCGTTCAGGGCGGAATTGTTGCGGATCGCACACGAGATTCCGATGGCCGGACAGCTAGGGATCGCTAAAACCAAGGCCAGGATAGCTCAGCATTTCTACTGGCCTGGGATGGGAGCCGCGGTGGGTGCCTACTGCCGCTCGTGTGACACCTGTCAGAGGGTGGGGAAGGCGGGGCCTCGCCCCAAAGCCCCACTGGTAACTCTGCCAATCATCGAAGAGCCTTTCTCGAGGGTCGCTGTGGATCTTATTGGACCTCTGTCCACTCCCAGCCACTCCAGGGAATGCTTCATACTCACGGTAGTGGACTATGCCACCCGGTACCCGGAAGCAGTAGCTTTGTCGTCCATTCGGGCCGACAAGGTGGCTACCGCCTTACTGGAGATCTTCTCCAGAGTGGGTTTCCCCCAGGAAATGCTCACCGACCGAGGGACCCAGTTCATGTCGCGGCTGATGGAGTAACTCTGTAAGCAAATGCAGGTGCAACATCTGGTGGCCAGCCCGTATCACCCACAGACTAATGGCCTGTGTGAGCGGTTCAATGGCACCTTAAAGCAGATGCTTAAGATGTTGGTCGACTCCCACGGGAGAGACTGGGAGCGTTACCTCCCACACCTCCTATTTGCTAACCGGGAGGTTCCGCAGGCCTCAACGGGGTTCTCCCCCTTTGAGCTCCTGTACGGGCGACGGGTACGGGGCCCCCTGGCTCTGGTGAAGGAAGCATGGGAAGGGGATTTGGCCACCCCCGAGGTGTCGGTCATCGAGTATGTCGTGCGCCACCGGGACAGGATGATGGCCTTGGCAAAGCTGGTGCAGGACAATATGGCCCAGGCCCAGGCCGACCAGAAGCGGTGGTACGACCAGAATGCTTGTGAGAGGACCTACCAGGTGGGTCAAAAGGTGTGGGTACTGGTCCCCGTACCACAGAACAAGCTTCAGGCAGCCTGGGAAGGTCCCTACTTCGTGCACCAGAAACTCAACGCCGTCACCTATCTGGTCACCCTGGATCACGCCCGTGGAAGGAGGAAGGCCTTCCACGTGAACATGATGAAGGCTCATCATGAGCGGGAAGCGACTGCCCACCCAGTGTGCAACCTTCCCGAGGAAGGAGAGGTAGAAACCCTCCTGGATCTGCTCACCCAAGCCAAGGCGGGTGGGTCCATCGAGGATGTGGGGGTTGGCCACCAGCTCACGGAGGACCAACGGTCCCAGCTGGGGACCACCCTGCACCCCTTCCAGGGGCTGTTCTGCAGCCTGCCCGGAAGGACTGAGATGGCTGTCCACGACGTGGACACTGGCGATCACCCGCCGATCCGGCGTTCAGCATATCGGGTCTCTTTCGAGGTGCAGGGAAACATGCGCCAAGAGATAGACGAGATGCTGAAGCTGGAGGTGATCCAGGCATCCAGCAGCGCGTGGGCCTCGCCTGTAGTCCTCGTTCCAAAAAAGGACCGAACTACACGGTTCTGCGTGGACTACCGGGGGCTCAACACTGTAAAGGCCACCAATGCGTTCCCCATACCACGCATCGATGACCTGCTCGATTGGATGGCCGGGGCTAAGTACCTGACCATCATGGATCTGAGCCGGGGGTACTGGCAGATTCCTCTGACCCCCGCGGCATGGGAACGCTCTGCCTTTTTCACCCCTTTTGGACTGTACGAGTCCACCGTGATGCCATTCGGCATGAAGAATGCCCCTGCCACTTTTCAGCGGATGGTCAATACTCTGCTTGAGGGACTTGAAGGGTACGCGGCTGCATACTTGGACGGTATTGCAGTCTTCAGTCCCACTTGGGAGGATCACCTAGAGCACCTGCGGCAGGTGCTCGGTCGGATCCACTGGGCAGGCTTGACCATCAAGCCGGAAAAGTGCCAGCTGGGCATGAGTGAGGTCCTCTACCTGGGTCACCGGGTAGGCGGGGGGGTTCTGAAGCCAGAACCTGGGAAAGTGGATGCCATCGCATCCTGGCCCACTCCTAGGACCAAAAAGCAGGTGATGTCCTTCTTGGGGACCGCCGGGTACTATAGGAGGTTCGTCCCACACTATAGTACCCTGGCCAAGCCCCTGACGGACCTCACCAAGAAGAAGCTGCCCGTCGCAGTCGACTGGACAGTCGCCTGCGAGACAGCTTTCGGGGCACTCAAGGCCGCCCTAAGTAGCTCCCCTGTACTGCAAGCTGCTGACTTCGACCGGCCGTTTGTGGTACAGACCGACGCCAGTGACTTTGGCCTCGGTGCTGTGCTAAGTCAGGTCAACACGACAGGCCAGGAACATCCTGTCTTGTACCTGAGCAGGAAGCTACTGCCCCGGGAGGTGGCTTACTCCACGGTGGAAAAAGAATGCCTGGCAATTGTATGGGCCCTGCAGCATCTGCAGCCCTACTTGTATGGGAGCCATTTCACCGTGGAGACGGACCACAACCCCCTCAGCTGGTTACACACGGTCTCTGGGTCGAATGGCAGGTTGCTACGCTGGAGCCTCGCTCTCCAGCAGTACCACTTCTCCATTCGCCACAGAAGAGGCCGTGACCACGGTAACGCTGACGGGTTATCCCGGCAAGGGGAGGGTGCAGAAGGACGCACGGGGGAACACAGGAATGTGCTACCCCCTCGCGCCCTCGTATAGGGGGAGGTGTGATGAACCCGTAGCCGCCATCTTGGTAATGATAAATCATATCCAGGGATGGCCACACTTCAGCAACCCCCACCCTTGGGACCTTCTGTTAAAACGTCAACTAGATAGTTTCCCCCCATCCAGGCTCCTGTAAGATAAGAAGCCCTAGGGCCTACTTAACACTTGAATGCTAGGAGCTTCAAAGACTTCGAGAGGAAACACAGCTAGCAGGGGGGTGCTTCGTCCATCTGTAACTGACCATTTGTCCCATAGGACTAATTTCTTTGTCTGTCACAAGCATGGAGGCATAAGATATAGAAACATGAATAGTACACGCATGTTGCGTGGGATGGGCCAATAAAAAATATCACGGCGTCCCGGAGCCATTGCGCACACCAGCCTCCGCGGTAGACGTTGGTACGTGCTCTGGAAGCCAAGATATAGCGCTGAGCCATTCCTGAGGACCGTATGGTATCATAATTGATATCAAAAGGTCGGTTACGGCGGCCCGAATCCATGGGAACCCCTGGGGGTATCCTGAGACCATCCCAGAAGAAGTTATTGGGTTCCTTAGAATTTGGGCTTCTGATCGAAGTTAGACCTGAGGGTGGAGACTGAGCCAGCTGACCTCACCAGCAGTGGGCGGGACGGGGCAGGTAAGATAGCAGGACAGACAAGAGATAACTCAGTCTTGACCCAAGAGTGGGGTGCTGAACATCTGAGCACCAGCTGAGGCCACCAAGGGGAGGAGCAGTTTGACCATGCGGTGGTAGGCCTCAGCCTGTAACAAAGAACCGTGCCTGCAACCACAGAATCCTCTCCCTGCGTCACAAGAAAATCAAGAAACCGGTAACTGATATGCTGTGGTGATTCTGTGTGTTGTATTCCATTGTTGTATAGTTTAGCCTGACCTTATACCTGTGTATATTTAGTTGTATATCGTGTATCTAGTGTATTATTATAATCAATTACCTCAAGTAATTGTGGGCCTGCCTTTTATTCTGCATAATGAACGCACGTCCGTGTGAGCTCGGCTCAAGCCAAAAACGCTACCCAGGGTTGGTTCCTGACCCGATATAGGCCCATTCACGGACTGGGCGTATATCTAAAATAGGGACTGGTGGCAGCATACCAACTGGGGATTGGGGAAGGCTGGTAGTGACGGTCGGAGGTTCAGATATATATATTCCTGGCGCGGCCAAGGAAGATATATATATACCGCCCTCACTACAGAGGGCCCCGATACCCAGTAGGTTACAGGACAGTCTCTCTGGCGACCGCTTATCCTAGGTGCAGTTCCTTGACTGACCTGAGGCTAAGAGGGCGCTAGCGAGTTGTGCTGTGTAGTGACGTTACGGTTTAGTGACGTTGAAGGGATAACACTCTACCGTGTTCCCTGCGCTGGTTGCAGCTACCTGGCACTACTTTCTCTAGGTGCAGTACCTTGACTGACCTGAGAGGTAAGGGGGCGTCAGAGAGCTGCACCCACCGGCCGGCTTTCATCACAGTGATCAATAGAGCATTTAATCATGCCTTTAAACAGGATAGATCTAAATTACTGGTGTCTCACTCCAGGCCCGAACAGACCTCCCTTACTAGGCTAATTGGAACATATGATGATCAACATCCTAGGATTATGACAATCCTGAGAAAATATTGGGGTATCTTGAGGACAGATCCGGATGTTTAAAATGGATTGCAGACTATCCCTCTGTCACCTTTAGGAGAGGCAGATCTGTCAAAGATCACCTAGTACATAGTCACTTTGTGCCCCCCAAGAAGGAGGGGACCTGGTTGGATAGGAGGTCTACTGGTACTTTTAGATGTGGACAGTGCACTTATTGTCGTTATGTCTCCATCTCAGATACATTTGTGAGCTCTGTAACTGGACGCACCTATAGGAACAAACATTTTGCTAATTGTAAAACAATAGATGTCGTCTATGTATGTACATGCACTTGCCCAAAAGACTATGTGGGAAAAAACAGAAGACAATTTAAAGTACGAATTGGTGAACACTTAGGTGACATCTGAAACAAGCGAAATACTCCTCTAGCGAAACACGTTAATACACACCATGGAGGTGATTTAAATTCTATTACATTTCATTCTATTGAAGTGGTGAGTCCCTCAGTGCGACAGGGGGACTGGGATAAAAGAATTCTGCAGCGGGAGTCCAGATGGATTTTCTGGCTCGAATCTCTGAATCCCGGGGGTATTAATGAACAGTTAAGCTTTTCTAGCTTTGTATAGCCTTACAGTTGTTTCAATTAGCCTTACGGATAAAAATCCTGATCAGCCTTTTTTATATATCTACAGATAGTCCCGGTGTGTGTATTCACCATACTGGTGGACTGTAATACTGGCTTAGTTACTCACACATAAGTGGATAATATGCTACCTATCCCCCCCCCCCCTTTTCATTGGGGATGGATGCACATCTTTTTAATTATGGTGGAATATTCAGCTCATCTTGTGATTTTCCGGGTCTATTGTTTTGTGGTAGTGATTGTCTCTTGCATGTTCCCGTTGAATTGAGAGTAGCGGTATCCTCCATGCAGATAGTGAAACGCAGTCTGCGTTCCACCTGGTGGTTCCAGGAAGTGACGTAAAAAGCGGGAGGATACGTACTTTGCTTACGCATTCTTCGTACGATCCCTTAGCTAATACCCTGGGCTACGCAATCGGAAATTACGTATTACGTTGGGATCGAAAGTGATGTTAAACACGGTGGTACGCTAGTTTCTTAAAGCTTGCGTCTCGTAGTCAGGGTAACGCTGGGATTGATCACAGGTGAAATTAATCTCGTGGCACATGGCATTCCACAAATATATAGGGATGAATCCCACCATTGAACATGCGGTTGGACTCCGGTATACAAGGAGCTATTATGCGGGCATCTATTATGGCTCATCTCCTCTAATATTTCTTGTCCCCTGATGAGCCCCACATTGAGGAGGGGGTGAAACGCGTAGGGACGAAGGGACTAATCCTAAGGAATTACTTTACTGCTGATGATTTTACACCAGTCTGAGGGACCTTGAAAATTGATGCCTGGAGTGCTGTTACTATTTTGGGGAGTTCTGAATTGTGGATTGACTATATTCAGTTATGTATATAAAAAAGGACATCTAATGGACACCACTCAAGGCACTGTGTGAATCTCAGATGGACTAGAGATTAAGATAAGTGTATTACTATTTCTTATTTGGTCTGACTAGTACACATTTTTACCTATTCCAGTGGGTTGGGACAAAGGGATTAATTATAACCTTATTTGCGGATGACTTTACACCAGTCTGAGGAATCTTATAATATTGATGTCTGGAATATTGCTATTATAGCTTTGGGAAATTTTGTATTGTGGATTGACTACATTTAGTCATTGTACTAAAGGCCAACTAATTGATATCATTTATGGCATTGCTTGAATCCTAGTTTGATTGGGGATGAAAATATTTTTAATATTTTTTTCGGACTTGCTCTGACTGGTACACATGTCTATCTATTTATATTAGTGGGCTACTGTAAATCAAAAACCTTCTATTTGTGCAACTATATCTATTTTTGCCCACTCCCCACTGATATGGTATTGTTGTAATTTTTTATATTGAGCATGTCAATTATGACATGAATAGTCTACAATTCGTCCATTTATATGTATGTGTGTGGCATCTTTTGACTGTGTAGGGATGCCTAGGGAAAGGAGAGGGACAGCCTCCGAGGAGCGGGGACACCATCTGAACCTTAGGGTGAAAAACACTCCGCTGTTAGGTAGGGAGAGCAATCTTATTAGGTGCTATCCAGGGTAAGTTTGTCTGAATTAATTGCTAATTTCATATTATATTCTCCTTACATGGTATCCTGTTTTTGAGATATATGTGTAGTTTTTTTCTCACTTGTACTATAGAGTACACTTTTAAGGATAATTATTAAAAGTTAATTTTTATTGGGTTTTTTTTCTGTCTATGGTTCACTGCTTATTCTGGTTCCTCCTGGATAATGAGAGGCACCACTTCTTGGGGTTTTAACAGATCTGGACACAACTTCAGTTGGTCCCTAGATACTGTTGCAGTTGTTCTTCCTTCATCTTTGCTGATCAAACACGTCTTCCTGTTATCAAACCTGTTATGCACACGCCCGGGCTAAGCGGCGTGTGCGTGAGATTGGTAGTGATTCCACTGGACCGTGCCGGAGAGTGAATGCATGGAGGGGCGTGACTAAGTATTCACCCGATCCGACCAGGGTCGCACGACGGCATACGACGCCAGTGCACCAAGGAGGAACCGAGCAGAGGGACCAGGTGCTACTCCAGGACAGACCCCAGGCACGGCTGTTGACCCACACAGGGGAATACAGGAACAGGCTGGTAGGCTGGTATGCAGGCAGGGGGGTAAAGGCAAGCACAGCTAGAGTGCAGACAGGGAGGCACTAGCAGGTAGGAACACAGGCGGGATAGGACCCAGTACACACCGGGACTCAGGAACAATACAGGCAGAGGGTTACAGGCAAGCACAGCTAGAGTGCAGACAAGGCTGAGCAGGGAGGACAGGGCTCTGTTCACACGGAACAGACAGGAAGGGAAAGACAGAGCCAGATACTCACACAGTACTTGCAGAGACAACAAGCAGGAGTTAGGTACGAGTTCAGACTCTGCAGAAAAAGGAAGGGAACGGACATAGAGGCAAAACAGGTAAAGGACAGGAGAGAGTTCAGACTGGAACTGAGTGTACGGAGGAGACCGACACTGCAGAGGGATACAGGAGCGGGTCTGGGAATACGGCCCCCAGAGAGGCGGAACGAACAGGCAAGGAGCGTGTTCAGACAGGACAGACCAGACGCAGGAGCGGGTCTAGGAAATCGGCCACTAGAAGGCGAGAGGAACAGGCTAGGAGCGTGTTCAGACAGGACAGACAAGAGAACACAGAAAGGAGTCAGTTCAGACACGGGAGCTGATACCGCAAAGCAGGAGACATACAGGACTCAGTTCAGACACGGGAGCTGATACCGCAAAGCAGGAGACATACAGGACTCAGTTCAGACAAGGGAACTGATACAAAAAGCAGGAGACAAGAGACGGGACCTGGCACCTTCAGAGTGCAAGCACACACTGAAGGAAACACTATGCTCAGGAAGGGATAGAAGGGAGCTGCTGAGCTATATACCAAGTGACAGACAGCAATAGGCTGAGGACGCACAAGGGGTGTGACCCACAGCAGGTACAAAAGGCAGGAAGTGATCGGGCGCCGCCCTTAAGCAGCAGAAACAGACACAAACAGACAGCATGGAGGGAAGCCAGAGAGACATTCTGGACAGGAGATCAAGTGCGCCCTCTTGCACAGTGGGAGATGGACCACCATGCAAGGACGCCGCCAGGTATGTTACAGTACCTCCCCCCTTACGCCCCCTCTTCTTCAGGCCTGCCAGAATCTTCCGCAGGGAATTCGAGGGCCAGTCGTTCACTGGGTTGGAGGGGGACAGAGACTTAAGGGTAATCTCTGCTTCGAGGTACATCTTGTCAAGCTCACAGGAAGAAATAGACGGGTTATCACGTACATAATGAGGAAAAGTCACTGTCTCTTTGTTATCTAGTGGTATCCCGGAGGATTCAGGAAACAACTGGAGGTCCTCCGCCGGGTCAGAAGAGTGCAGAGGCTCAGAGAAAACAACTGCTTCAGAGTACACTAGGTCGGACTCACTGGAGGAAGCAGGCGAGGTATCGGGTACCGAGTATAGGAAAGTCTCTGTCCATTCACCACCAGGTGGCACCCCGAAGGGTTCTGGAGACAGCTGGCGGTCCTCCGCCTGGTCAGAGGGGTGTAGAGACTCACGGGTAACCTCTGCTTCAGAGTACACTAGGTCGGACTCACTGGAGGAAGCAGGCGAGGTATCGGGTACCGAGTATAGGAAAGTCTCTGTCCATTCACCACCAGGTGGCACCCCGAAGGGTTCTGAAGACAGCTGGCGGTCCTCCGCCTGGTCAGAGGGGTGTAGAGACTCACGGGTAACCTCTGCTTCAGAGTACACTAGGTCGGACTCACTGGACGAAGCAAGCGAGGTATCAGATCCAGGATATAGAAAAGTCTCTGTCCATTCACCACCAGGTGGCACCCCGAAGGATTCTGAACACAACTGGAGGTCCTCCGCCTGGTCGGAGGGGTGTAGAGACTCAGGAGTAACCTCTGCTTCGGAGTACACTAAGTTGGACTCACTGGACGAAGCGAGCGAGGTATCAGGTACAGAGTATAGGAGAGTCTCTGTCCTTTCGCTACCAGGTAGCACCCCGAAGGGTTCAGGAGACAACTGGAGATCCTCCGCCTGGTCGGAGGGGTGTAGAGACTCGGAGGTAACTACCACTTTGGGGTACCCATTGTCAGGCTCACAGGACGAAGCGGACAAAGTATTGAGTACCGGGTGTAGAGAAGTCTCTCTCCATTTGTCATCGAGTGGTATCCCGGAGGGTTCAGGAGGCAACAGGGGATCCTCCGCCAGGTAGTAGAGGTGCACAGACTCTGAGGTAACCACAGCTTTGGAGCATCCTTGGACATGCACACCGGTTAAAGAGAAAGAAGCATCTGATGCCGGGTGCAGGAAGTTCTCCTGTGTGGAGTCTGGATGGGCAGAAGTCTCTTCGGCCAGGAGAACTGGTGCACTACCCACGCACATTACCCATTGGGGTTTCTCCGGGATACAGGGAGATGAAGCTTCAGTAGGGACTTCAAGGTTGGGGTCAGGAGGTCTCAGGGAGGACAGACCCTGGCGTGACGGCTTGCCTCTAAGTCTAGCACGTCTGGACTGCCTCTTGAGGTTGAGAGAAGTATTCCGGAAAGCGTAGTCACCCTGTGAGGATTCTGGGTGGGCAGTAGTCTCATTGGGCTGGAGGACTATTGCGCTACCCACACACATTACCCGTCGGGGCTGCTCCGGGATATTGGGAAGTGAAGCTTCAGCAGGGGCTTCAGAGTTAGGGTCCTCGAAGACCATACGAAAGGCCACCAGGAAGGCCTGCAGGTCAAGGATGACAGGATCCCATGCTTCCCATAGGGGGGTGACCCATTTCAAGGCATCACCCGCTAGGTAGTCAATCATAAAGGCCACTTTAGCCCAATCGGAAGGAAAATAGAGAGGGTAGGCCTTAAAGTGTAGCATGCATTGCTCCACAAATGCACGACACTGTCTTGGATCCCCATAGTAACGTGGCGGATCCGCAGGAACGAGGGCTGATAGATCCATCTGGACGGGAGCGTAACTCGCCTGGAACTCAGCTAAAGGGGGAAAAAAATTTATTTATTTTATTTTAATGCATGTATTCGCTGGAAAAACTTCTCAAAGAGCGAAGGCCGTGGGGCTCAACGGGAACCATGGCCTGAGCATGCTGTTATGCACACGCCCGGGCTAAGCGGCGTGTGCGTGAGATTGGTAGTGATTCCACTGGACCGTGCCGGAGAGTGAATGCCTGGAGGGGCGTGACTAAGTATTCACCCGATCCGACCAGGGTCGCACGACGGCATACGACGCCAGTGCACCAAGGAGGAACCGAGCAGAGGGACCAGGTGCTACTCCAGGACAGACCCCGGACACGGCTGTTGACCCACACAGGGGAATACAGGAACAGGCTGGTAGGCTGGTATGCAGGCAGGGGGGTAAAGGCAAGCACAGCTAGAGTGCAGACAGGGAGGCACTAGCAGGTAGGAACACAGGCGGGATAGGACCCAGTACACACCGGGACTCAGGAACAATACAGGCAGAGGGTTACAGGCAAGCACAGCTAGAGTGCAGACAAGGCTGAGCAGGGAGGACAGGGCTCTGTTCACACGGAACAGACAGGAAGGGAAAGACAGAGCCAGATACTCACACAGTACTTGCAGAGACAACAAGCAGGAGTTAGGTACGAGTTCAGACTCTGCAGAAAAAGGAAGGGAACGGACATAGAGGCAAAACAGGTAAAGGACAGGAGAGAGTTCAGACTGGAACTGAGTGTACGGAGGAGACCGACACTGCAGAGGGATACAGGAGCGGGTCTGGGAATACGGCCCCCAGAGAGGCGGAACGAACAGGCAAGGAGCGTGTTCAGACAGGACAGACCAGACGCAGGAGCGGGTCTAGGAAATCGGCCACTAGAAGGCGAGAGGAACAGGCTAGGAGCGTGTTCAGACAGGACAGACAAGAGAACACAGAAAGGAGTCAGTTCAGACACGGGAGCTGATACCGCAAAGCAGGAGACATACAGGACTCAGTTCAGACACGGGAGCTGATACCGCAAAGCAGGAGACATACAGGACTCAGTTCAGACAAGGGAACTGATACAAAAAGCAGGAGACAAGAGACGGGACCTGGCACCTTCAGAGTGCAAGCACACACTGAAGGAAACACTATGCTCAGGAAGGGATAGAAGGGAGCTGCTGAGCTATATACCAAGTGACAGACAGCAATAGGCTGAGGACGCACAAGGGGTGTGACCCACAGCAGGTACAAAAGGCAGGAAGTGATCGGGCGCCGCCCTTAAGCAGCAGAAACAGACACAAACAGACAGCATGGAGGGAAGCCAGAGAGACATTCTGGACAGGAGATCAAGTGCGCCCTCTTGCACAGTGGGAGATGGACCACCATGCAAGGACGCCGCCAGGTATGTTACAAAACCTTTAATTCAACACAGTGTAGGGTTCTCTCTCCCACTGGTCATCAAGTTTGCGGTTTCTCCTCTTTCTTTTTAGTACTACTTCACCAGGTGTGAAGGGTTCTGCTGGTGCACTCCTGTTGTACTGTGCTTCCTGTTTATGCCTCACCCGAGTGAGACTGTCTTTGACACAGGCTTGTACTCTTCTTTACTGCTCCTGTCTGGTCGTGTCCCAGTTTTCAGTGGTCACGTCTGCTTCTGGTTCTACAACACCAAGCTCCAGGTCTATGGGCAACTTTCCTGGTCTTGCTCGCATGAGATAGGCTGGAGTGCAATTGGTGGAACTCACAGGTATGTGATTGTACAGATCTACCAGATCAGGTAGTAGGTCCGGCCACTGATTTCTCTCCTCAAGTGGTAAGGTCTTCAGCAGGTCGATGACAATGTTTTTCATCTTTTCACAGAGACCATTGGTTTGTTGGTGGTACGGTGTAGTTCTTATCTTCTTACACCCACACAAATGGCAGAACTCCTTAAACAACTCTGCCTCGAAGGCTGGGCCTTGGTCTGTCAGCACCTGCTCAGGGTATCCATGAGGTCTGATGAAATACGCTTGGAACGTCTTTGCTGCTGTTTCTGCCATCAGGTCTTTGACGGGGGTGACCACCAGGAAACGTGAGTAGTGATCCACCATGGTCAGGGCATAGGAGTGTCCTGACCTGCTGGGTGACAGCTTGACATGGTCCAGGGCCACGGTCTCCAGGGGTCGAGTCATCTTGATGGGTTGCAGGGGTGCCTTCTGGCTGCTGTAGTCTTTTCTTCTGAGGCTACAGGGTCCACAGTCTCTGCACCACCTCTCAATGGAGCTGCGCATTCCCACCCAGTAGAATCGACACTTCAGCAGGGTTTCTAGCTTTTTCCAGCCAAAGTGCCCCGCCTGATCATGGTAGGCCTCCAACACCATCTGGATGTCCGTCTTGGGAACCACTATCTGCCATACCATCTCGTGGGTTTTTGGATTGACGTACCTCCGGTACAGCTTCTCACGGTAGATAAACAGCCGGCTTCTCTCGTTCCACAGCTGCTTTGCTTGGAGAGACGCATCCTTCTCCAGGCAGGAACCATCTTGGGTTATCAGCTCCTTGATACAGATGACAACCGGGTCGCTGTCCTGGGTCTCCTTCCAGCTGTGGTGAGGCAAAGGGTTTAACGTCTTACCACGCTGCCTCCTGGAGGCTCGTTGCACGTGGATCATCCCATTCCGGTGAAAGGCAGGTAGCTCAATCTCTTCCAGGTCATCCACTTCTTCTTCTGTGTCTGACTGGTGAGGCATCCTGGACAGGGCATCGGCATTGGCTTTCTTGCGGCCCGCCCGGTACTTAATAGTGAATTGGTAGTTTGACAGCCGAGCCATCCATCGCTGTTCCATGGCTCCTAGCTTTGCTGTTTCAAGATGAGTCAAGGGGTTATTGTCAGTGTAGACAGTAAACTTGCTGGAGGCCAGGTAGTGCTTGAACCTTTCAGTGATGGCCCAGACCAGAGCCAGGAACTCCAACTTGAAGCTGCTTTAGTTCTCTGGGTTCCTTTCAGTCAGGTGGAGCTTCCTGCTTGCATAGGCTATCACTTTCTCTAGGCCATTCTGATTCTGACTTAGGACAGCTCCCAGTTCTTCATTGCTGGCATCAGTATTCAGCAGGAACGGTTGGCTGTAGTCAGGGTAGGCTAGGATCTCGTTGTCTGTCAGGATCTCCTTCAGCTCCTTGAATGATTCAGCCTGCTCTTTACCCCAGTGGAAAGGGGGGTTTCCGCCTTTGGGGGACTGTCCTACCAGAAGGTCTTGAAGAGGCGCTGCTTTCTGGGTGTAATCTTTTACAAACCTCCGGTAGTATCCTATCAGTCCCAGGAACTGACGCATCTGCTTGAGGTTCTTTGGCTCCGGCCATTTCTGGATGGCAGTGACCTTCTCTGGTGCTACCCCTTCTGGACTGACAATGTGCCCCAGGTACTGTACCTTTTTCTTGAGCAGGTGGCACTTTGAGGGCATCAACTTCATCCCATACCGGGACAGTGACTCAAATACCTCCGCCAGGTGCTTCAAGTGGTCCTCTTACGTCTTGGAGTACACTATCACGTCTTCCAGGTATAGTAACACAGTCTCGAAGTTGCGGTGTCCCAGGCAGCACTCCATCAATCTCTGGAACATTCCGGGGGCATTACAGAGTCCAAACGGCATACTATTGAACTCGCAGAGTCCCATCGGGGTGGTGAAGGCCGTCTTCTCCCGATCCTCCTCAGCCACAGCTACTTGCCAGTACCCACTAGTGAGGTCAAGGGTGGAAAAGTAATTTGCAGACTTTAAGGCAGCCAGGGATTCCTCAATACGTGGTAAAGTGTATGCATCTTTATGTGTAATGCGATTTACTTGTCTGTAATCTACACACATCCTCATGCTTCCATCCTTTTTCCTGACTAAAACTAGGGGAGCTGCCCAGGGACTACAACTATCCCCTACTACCCCTGCCTTCTTCATGTCATGCAACATCTCCTTGGCTTTCTGGTAGTGTGCTGGAGGTATAGCCCTGTACCGGTTCCTTGATGGGGGGATGGTTGCCTGTGGGGATGTGATGTTGTACCCCCTTAATCCTCCCAAAGTCAAGTGGGTATTTGCTGAATACCTGCGCGTATTCCTAAACCACCCGGTGTACCCCCTGTTTCTGGTGAGCAGGAGTGGTGTCTGTCCCAGCATGGATCTGTTGACACCAGTCCTCCACCTGGGTTGCCAGGTCATTATCCTCCACTTGGTCTGGGGAGGTTAAGGACTCCGCCGTGTGAATGGAGTTATTATTTACAGCATGTAACTTGGCAACAGTGGCATAGCGTGGTAATCTGACCTCGTCTTCCCCATAGTTGAGAAGACGGACGGGCACCCTCCCATTGCGTACATCCACTAGTCCTCTGGCAGTTAAGAGTGTAGGTCTGTGCTCTGAGCTAAGGGGTTCTACTCCCGCCTGGTAACTCTGTCATTTAAGACCTATTGCTGCTCTACACCAAATAAGCATTTCACTCGTTGGGGGAATCACAATGGGTATGCGGTCTGTTACCCGCACATTACCAATCTCACCACCAGTTAGCTTCACTTGCTGTTGATACATCAGGGCTCGGATCTCCTTCTGGATCGCTCTCTTCTGCCCTGGTCTGGCAACGTCAGCGATCTGTTGGAGTAAAAGCACAACCTCCTCCAAACAGTTACCAACAATGTTAGTGCCTCGTACCATATTCAGTCCTGAATCATCCGAGACAGTCTTCGCTACGATAAGTCCCTGGTCCTTCAGCTCCACTCTCCCCACCTTTACCGTAACATCCTTAACCCCGACTAGGTTAAGAGGGAGGCCATTAGAGGCATATACTGAAAAGTCTGGGTTTGGGGGTTGGAGACTGTCCATGGACCAGTATCTCTTGTAAAGGACATCAGGCATAATTGTTACCTGAGATCCAGTGTCCAGCAGGGCAGGTATCGCAATGCCGTCCATGATTATGGACAGGAAAGGTCTTCCTCCCACGAACCTGCTGTGCCAGTCTGAGGGGCCTGTTGAGTCTATTCCTGGGTGTTGGCCCTCGGACCCAGGGCTTGCTCGTTTAAAGGACACTTGTGCACTGTGCGGCCTACCTTCTGGCAGCGGTGGCAGACAAACTCTCGTTGAGGATGGCGCTGGTTGTTGGTCCTTCCACGGGGCGGCGACATCCTCCACCGGGGCGGCGTTGTCCTCCTCCGGGGTGGCGACGTCCTCCTCCGGGGCTGCGACGTTCTCCTCCGGGGCGGCGACGTTCTCC
Organism: Phyllobates terribilis; assembly: GCF_046119375.1. Classification (NCBI taxonomy): domain Eukaryota; kingdom Metazoa; phylum Chordata; class Amphibia; order Anura; family Dendrobatidae; genus Phyllobates; species Phyllobates terribilis. The sequence goes on from NW_027362762.1 coordinate 507,163,179, forward strand.
TCCTTCCTCTCATCCAGGGGGCATCCTCAGGGCAGTCGGCTAGCAGGATCTTTCCCTCCATCTCTGGCTCTGTCCGTAGCAGCAGGGCACTCATTACAGTGGCCAGGTGTTTGGTCAGCTGGCGCACTTCTGAGCGCAGGCAGTCCTGCTCAGTAGGGGGCGCTGCTTGCACTTTGGCTTCAGCAGCCAACGGGGAAAAGGTGGGTGCAGCTAGCGTTGGAGTGGCCTCACCCTGGTAACGTTGGATTGCAGTATCTGCTGCCTCCAGGGGTTGCAGTCCCCTTATAGCCATGTCCTTAAGGGTGTCAAAGGTAGCATCTGGATGATCCAAGGACCACCAACGCACAGTCCTGCTCTCCGCTTGTGACCTCAGCCCCCGGACAAATTGTTCTTTTAGCATTTTACTTTCATCAGTTATGAAGGTTGGACTAACCTGTTTTAGAGCTCGCAGGGCCCCTTGTAAACGGCAGGCATAGTCCCGAATGCTGTCCTCTGGTTTCTGAGAGCATTAGTAGAAACGCATTCGGAGGTCTGCCTCAGTGAGGTCCTCAAAGGCAGTCTGTAACTTTTTGAAAATTGCGGACACTGACTCCTGGTCTGCGGCCGACCAAGTCTCTACTTCTCTCTCCGCAGCACCAGTCAATTGTCCCACTACTACTGCGGCTCTTTGTTTGCCCATCATAGAATACGTGTCCAGTATGCTGCATATTTTGCGCTTGAATCCAGACAGGGTGTCTGGCCTGCCGCTGTACTGGGGGAGCCACTTTGCTCCAGGCATGTACGGTAAAGTCAATGGTACAATGGGGGCTACAGGCCCTGGTGATGGAGCGGCTGTTCCGTCCTGCGCGGCGGCGGCCGCGGATGCATCATCGGGGCTGTCAGCCTGGGGCGCGGCATCGGGCTGTTGCTGCAACATTTTGGCGCCCCCCTAGCGAACCGTGGCCTACCTTCTTTCTGTAGGCCGCAGCTCAGCAGGTGACGGACTCCTTGTAGGACCTTGCGTCGCTTCGCGTCTTACGTCAGAGCGTGCGTTGGGGCCTCTGCCAGGACCTGACGCTGCGTCAGTGTGTGGGGTGTGCCCTGGGTTTCGCGTGGTTACGCCCTTCTTCTTTCCACGAAGCACCAGGAAAAATGGCGGACAATGGCGTGAAATCTTCACCACAGTAAGTTTTACGGTCTTTTAAGGCGCACAGTACCCGGTGGCAATGGGCACAACTCCTTCCATTGCCGCGGGCACGCAATCCTGTTTGTGACGCCAGTTAGAGAGATGTGGCACCCAGGGGATGGGGATGACTCGGCGCCCGGGCCTTGTTGCCTGATCTCGGGGATGTCGCGGTGGTCGGCTCCCGGACCCGGACCCTGGCGTCTCTCTTAAGAAAAAAGGGGAAATGAAATGTCAAAGTTCGTGACGCCACCTGTGGTGTCTGGTGAGGGTCACCAGCGCTGCGGCAGTCCGCTGAGGCCGGTGTTGTGGCAGCTTAGATGGTATCGCTCCCCACAGGTGGAGCAGGGCCTAAGGGCAGCTTCGGAGGGGGGGTGCAGGACAGAGGGGACCCAGTTGGGTCAGAGCAAGAATGGGAGCACACAAGAAAGTCACTTCTGTACCTTTACTGGAATTAGTTCAGGGACACCCCGGAGCACTGTAGGGTGAGGGGGCACGTCTGGAATCTCCCCAGTGAGCGGATGTACGGCCTCCTGTTTCTTGCCTCTCTGTAGTAAGTTTCTGACCTGCCTGGAGCTAGGCCTAACTTGGTTTCTGTCCTGCACCGGCTGACCTTGTGGTAGGGCCTTCTTTTGGAGAGCACTCTCCCAGATTGCGGGGCCTGCGTGACTCCTGGCTCTGTTACGTATCAGTTCTTGGGTGATCCTGGGACCTGAAGTCATCCATGGTTCTCCGGTTGTCTCTACAGGGGGATATACAGCCCTGTAGACGTGGACCCGGTGTCTGGTATTTGCTTTCTGGGGTGAGCTGGTAAAGCTCCTCTGCCCCGAATGCTACTCACTCCTCTAGCCTTTGGCCTACTCGGGGCCCTCACTAGGCTATACACACTGGCAGTTAGCTGGATGCCTCTTCTGCTGCTCTCTGAGCGTCAGCACGCTCGTAGCTCACTAACCTGAGCTGCTTGAGCCTCCACTCTGCACTTTGAGCTGAGAACCGTTCTGTTCTACTGCTGAACTGTTCTGAAGACTGAGCTCCACTGCAGACTGACCTGTTTCTGTGTCTCACTCTGCAGGATCTAAACTGCCTAACTCCACCCTCCGTATTTATATCTCTATCCGGGCTCCCTCTGGTGGTCTGAGGTAGGGTGGAGGTGTCTGTATGCTGTGAGCGGACTCTTGTGGAGAAATACTTTAATGCACCCCTCTAGGATCTGTGGCACTATTGCGCAGCAGGGCGCCACACTGGTACGGTCGGCAAGGTACTCCCTCACCATCTTTTGAAACTTTCCACTCCTTGGGAGAGTACCCCACGCCTCAGGGCCTGTAAGCTTGGCAGGTCTCAGAAAACTGTCCCAGAACATTGACAGTATTCCCCTGCCTCTGCTGGATTGGAGTTGCGTCTCTCTCGCCTGTACGCCTTGGTTGGGCAGCGAACTGTGACCTCTGCTGCTAGCGTGTTCAGATGGGAATTTTTTTTAACAGTTCTGCAGCAAGGGCCTTCTGGTACTGCCCCAATTTTGTAGACCTCTCCACCTCAGGAATAAGAGAGTGAAAGTTCTCCTTGTAGCAGGGGTCTAAAAGTGTCACCAACCAGTAATGACTGTCACCCAACATTTTGACAACGCGAGAGTCACAGTTAAGGCAGCGTAACATAAATTCAGCCATGCATTCCAGATTGGTAACGGACAAGACTTCCGTGTCCTCACCAAGATGACGACTGACCATGCTCTCCTCCTTCTCCTCCTTTCCCTGTCCTCAGGTCACCCACGCTGAACTGACGGTATGACCGTTGTACAGATACTACCGTCTACAGCGCATGATACCAGCTCCTGTTCTTCCTCCTCCTCTTCCTCCTCCTCTTCCTCCTCCTCTTCCTCCTCCTCTTCCTCCGCCTCTTCCTCCGCCTCTTCCTCCGCCTCTTCCTCCGCCTCTTCTTCCTCCTCTTCCTCCTCCTCTTCCTCCTCCTCATCCTCCTCCTCTTCCTCCTCCTCATCCTCCTCCTCCTCCTCCTCCTCCTCTTCCTCCTCTCCCTCCTCTCCCTCATTGTCCCCAAATGCACGTTGGGATGAGATGAGGCTGGGCTGTGTGTAATCGCCCACTATGGCTTCTTGATCCATCTCATCATACTCTGGCTGCAATGCCTCCTCTTTAATTTTCTTCAGAGAGCGTTGCAAAAGACAGACAAGTGGGATCCTGACTCTAATGATGGCGTCATCGCCACTCACCATCTTGGTGAACTCCTCAAAGTTTGACAGGATGGTACATATGTCAGACATCCAGGTCCAATCCTGTTGTCTTATGTGTGGAGTCTGACCTGAATATCGACGGCCTTGTTGCAGCAGGTACTCCACGACTGCTAATTCTGCTCACAAATCCTTTGCAACATGTGGAGGGTAGAGTTCCAACTTGTGGGGACATCACACACCTGTCGGTGTGCCGGAAGCTGCAAACGCTGCTGCAGCACAGCAAGGGCGGCGGAAGCAGGAGCCGACTTGCAAAAATGAGCTGACAGGCAGCGTACTTTGACGAGCAGATCTGGCAACTTTGGGTACAATTTAAGAAATTACTGAACCAGGAGGTTAAGCACATGAGCCAGGCATGGTATGTGTGTGATTTCGCCTTGCCTCAGAGCCGCCACCAGGTTACGGCCATTGTCACACATGACCATGCCTGGATGTAGGTTCAGCGGTCTCAGCCACTGATCTGCCTGCTCTTTCACAGCTGTCCACAACTCACAAGCAGTGTGAGGTTTATCACCTAAGCTTATGAGTTTCAGCACAGCCTGTTGCTGCTTGGCTGAGGCAGTACTGCAGTGCTTCCAGCTTGTAACTAATGTGGTGATATCTGAGATGGAGGCTGAACATGAGGAGGAGGAGGATGATGCGCAGGAGCTGTACACTGTGGGGGCAACTCTGACTGACATAGGGCCCGAAATCCTCGGTGTGGAGAGGATGTGTTTCGTCCCAAGTTCCGTCGGGGTCCCGGCTTCCACTATATTTACCCAGTGTGCCGTTATGGTGATGTACCGTCCCTGGCCACAAGCACTTGTCCACGTGTCCGTTGTCAGGTAGACTCTCCCAGTAACTGTGTTGTTGACGGCACGGCACATGTTTTGGGACACGTGCTTGTGTAGTGCGGGGATGGTACACCAGGCAAAATAGTGTCGGCTGGAGACCGAGTACCGAGGGACGGCCACCGCCATAAGGTTGCGTAACGATTCAGTCTCCACCAGCCTTAAAGGCAGCATTTCCAACGCAAGCAGTCGTGAAATGTGCGAATTTAGGACTGTGGCCTGTGGGGCGTTGACTGCGAATTTGCGCTTTCGTTCAAAGGTCTGGGATATGGACAATTGAACGCTGGGGTGGGATGGACGTGGACGTTGATTCTGTTTCTTGAGAAACTGCCATTACAAGTGAAGACTGAGAGGAGGGGGCATCTTTGCATGCAGTATGGACAGGGGATTGCCTTGCACGCACAACGAGGGGTTCTCTTACACGCACAACAGCGGAAGAAGCAGTGGTGACACCAGCTGACACTGGTCGTGGACTCTGGGGTTTGCCCCATAAAGTTGGGTGCTTTGCTGACATGTGCCTGATCATGCTGATGGCGGTCAGGCTGGTAGTTTTGTCACCCCTGCTGATGCTGCCTTGGCAGGTGGTGCAAATGGCCTTTTTGGGGTTATCAGCAGAGTCTTTAAAAAAATTCCAGACTCTGGAAGACCTACCGCTTGTACTGGCAACGTCCCTCGTGTTGGTGTTATGGGGAACAGTTGCCCGCCTTCTGTCTGCAGCCACCACACTGCTTCTTCCTGCCTGTTGGGGTACTCTGCCTCCCTCCCCCTGTGTGCTGCTGGCCTCGCTCTGCGTGTCCTCCTGCCACGTTGGGTCAGTTACTAGATCAACCACAACCTCCTCCTCTTCCACTTCCGCACCACGGTCGTCCTCCTCACTTCGTGGCAATTGTGTTTCGTCATCGTCCACCTCTTGTGACAAATTACCAGCATCGCCTTCCTGTGGCAGTGGCTGTTCAAATATTTGGCCATCGCTACATGGGATCTCCTCTTCCACCACTTCAAGCCGAGCAGGCGAGGGGCCCAAATATGGAAATGGACCAGTGAGCAGCTCTTCAGAGTGTCCAAGTGTGGGATCAGTTGCTGTCTGACGATACTCGGCATGGTGGGAGGAAGGAGCATCAGGGTGAGGAGGAGTATGCGGTCAAGACTCACGGCTACTAAGACTTGACCGTGTGGAAGACAGACCGGAGGTGGTAGTGCCCAGGTGACTGGAAGTATTATCTCCAATTAATAACCTGTTCAAACTGATCAGTTCGCAATAGTGGTGTTGTTGTGTGCTTCCCTAGTAATTCGGTCAAGAACTGGGAGCGAGAAGATGTGGCGGTTGGCTGTGGCACATTTTCACCTTGGCCACGGCCCCGTCCTCTGCACACACCATCACCAGAACGTCCAGTTCCACGTCCCTTGCCATGCACCTTGCCCATTGTAAATGAAGTAAAATAGCTTACACTAGCACTATCAATGGCAAAAGGGTAATAAAAAAGAGATTAGAATCGTGGAAGAGGAAAACCACAGTTCTATTTCTCTGGCCTACACCAGAATCTTTAAAACAGATATATTTGTCTCTGAACAGTCAGCAAGACACTGAAACTGTTTTTTTTTTATGTAAAAAAGGCAAAAAGGTGGATTACATCCAGATTTGAACCTTGGAAGAGGAAAACCACAGTTCTATTTCTCTGGTTTACACCAGAATCTTTTAAACAGATATATTTGTGTCTGAACAGTCAGCGAGACACTGAAACATTTTTTTTTATGGAAAAAAGGTTAAAAGGTGGATAACACCCTGATTTGAACCGTGGAAGAGGAAAACCACAGTTCTAATTTCCTGGCGTATACCAGACTTTTTTTAAATAGATATATTTGTGTCTGAACAGTCAGCAAGACACTCAAACTGTTTTTTATGGAAAAAAGGCAAAAAAGTGGATAATACAGAGATTTGAACCGAGGAACTGCAAAACCACAGTTCTAGTTATCTGGCCGAAACCAGACTCTTTTAAACAGATATATTGGTGTCTGAACACTCACAGACACACTCAATTTTTTTTGGCAGGGGGGGGGGGAATATCAAAAGGTTAATAAGACAAGTATTTGTACAGTCTGACTGAGGATGAAAAAAAAAGGATTTTTCCTGGCCCCTGAGACCTGGGGCTAAGTCTAGCAATTTGAGCAGCTTCAGTACACAGGACTGTAACGCAGTGTTTGTTGGTATAACCACTGCGTCTCCTATACTGCCTGCCTGCCTGATATCTGGGATGGATATTAGTCCTCAGAAGGACTGTTTGTTTGATTTTGCAGGCTTTAGAGACCCTACACTACCTATTTCGCAGTATAAATATCTCCCTAGCTCAGCAGCACTCTCCCTACACTGTCTGATCCGGAGCGACTGTGTCCAAGATGGCGGCGCCCGGTTTTAAATACTCGAGGTGACGCTGTGCGGCCAGCCAATCACTGTAATGCCCACAACCAACATGGCTGCGGCATTACAGTGACTGGCTGGCAATCCCTGCATGTTCATTGGCTCTGTAAAGAGCGCCAAACATGCAGGATGGAGACCCGAGCTCCATCCTGAGTAACCCGAAAATGCTCGGTGCTCGCCGAACATCCCGAGTAGTGAGATGCTCGGGCGAGTACCGAGCAGTGTCGAGCATGCTCGCTCAACACTAATAAAGTTATGAACATTGACAAAGCAAAGAAAATATCTAGACTGAATAAAAGACCTGAGCATGACCTATTCTGGATGAAAGAGAAGGTTCTGAGTGGCTCAGCTCAATAGTCTTCTTTGCAGAGATATAACTTAGCGAATACCTTCAGGTAAATCCTTAGCTCCATAAGAAAAAACAAAAGTCCCAGGTGACATTTTAAGGAAATTACCTAACAATTTGTCTGCCCTACACTGCAACAATCTCTTCTTGCTCAGAGCAGTCACTCACAGTTCCTGTCGATGATTGTCCTGCTTCCTGTGCTGTCAAGTCGACAGAGCAGCTCTTTCTCTTTTTTTAATTCAGCTCTATTGATGGAGTGCCCCTGTCGATGTCATGGTGATTGACTTCTGGCTCCACACTGCCTAATTACAGGGAACTGGCTGTCAATCATCTTGTTGACAGAGCAGTTCTTTCTCTTCTGGTCTGTTCTGATGATATGAAATTAAAAGAAGCAGGAGAATCGCCTCCTGAGCTGGGAGAGATTGTCGCAATGCAGAACAGACAGTTAATTAGCAACTACCTGCCAGTAAGTATTTAGCTCTATAGGAAAAAAAACTCAAAAATCCTGGATAACCCCCTTAAAGTTCTCAAACAAAGGATCATAATGAGTGTTGTGTAATATGAGAGATCCAACAGTGGACTGATTAGTCTAAAGTCTTATATATAGATTTATTTTAGAGTATCTCAGAGATCTACATAGCAAAATAAATGGAAAACAACCTGTTCTTGCATGGTAGAAGGTATTAAAACCTTCTTAAATTCTTCCTATAAGAGATGCAATAAATATGAACCAACAACATCCAGAAGAGAACTCTATTTTTGGAGCAACTCTTAATAGTTGGAGACATTCCAAACGTCCTGAGGCTTCCATAGATTTTCTCAATTCATTTGCATAAATATGGAAGAAATATACTGTATTTAGCTCATGCAAAATTATGGCTATAAAAGGATAGACCATCCTGTACTTAATCTACTGGAGAAAAATTATCATTGAATTGAACTCCCATCTACTTCCAGAGGACTATCCTTCCTGCATGGTGTGCAAAACACTGGAAGGAAGCCATTCTCTATTTGAGTGGTCTTGGAAGATATCTTTGTTGTGTTCAAGATATTTTATTTCTGACACTAACTGGGGTTTTACATAATGAGGCTTACCTTCTCTATTTGTGGAATCAGCCGTTCTGCCCCTTTAAGGTTTTATGTAGAATGTTGAGATCTAGTTGTTGGTATTCATTTTCTTCCCGTTTATTAACAACTGTGTACAAAGGCGGAAAGTTAGGCAAAAGTTACTTTGAAACTGGAATATTTTGCATGCTCAAAGGACAAAACAAAATACTAGTTATGCTCAAATATGCTTTCCAGCCTAGCTGAGAGCTGACATCCTGTACCTCTTTTTTTAGTCATGGATGAAATAGAAGGTTCTGAATGGCCCAGCTCATTTGTCTTCTTTTAAGAAAATTACCTTAGTTATACTTCTGCAAGGTGTTTTCTTGGACTTTTGTTTTTTTTTATGGAGCTAAGGATTTACCATAAGGTATTTGATATTTGTCTGCGACGATCTCTTCTGGCTCAGAGCAGTCAAGAACAGCTCCTGCCAGTGATTCTCCTGCTTCTTGTATTGTCAACTCGACAGAGTAGCTCTTCCTCTTTTTTTTTTTAACTCACCCCCTGCCGATGTCATGCTGATTGACAGCCAACTTTATTTGATTTATTATTTGTACTTTAAAGTGCTGTATTATTCAAAAGCGCTTTATCACTTTAACATTATCCTCACTGTCCTCATTAGAGCTCCCATTCTAAATTACCTATTGGTATGACTGTTAAGTGTGGGAGGAAACTGGAGTACCCAGACGAAACCTTGGTTTTTAAACTAAACTGCCTGGACAAACTTGCCTTTAATATCCTCATTGAAAACACTGGGCCCCTAAAGATAGTGTCTGACTATGGGCATTGCCCTCATTCTTTGAATTGAATGCTTTAACAAATTAGCCGTTTTATTCACAATATTCCTTAATAAATCTAAAATGCTTTTCAATGATGAGACCCCTCTATAAAGGAGTAGTCTCAAATTGTGTCTTGAGTAGCTGAAAGATATTCAGTCTCCTTACAGTTTCTTTACTTATTGGTTCTTGGGATGGCAGGCACTCCTCTTTGAGAGATAGTTTGGCTGAGTAGCAAAGCTGTAAAATTAGTAGAATTATAAGAATCAGAACATTACGAAATTACGAAAATACGATGATAGCACTGCTATCATCGTATTTTCACATAAAATAACCGGGCATTTAAACAAGCACACAGCTCAGAACAGTAAGAGCCTTGCTTAGAATTACTGTTCTGGATGTAGTTGATGGTGGGGACTGGTGATATTGTAAAATGTATAACAGCAGCTTGTCCAGAGCTGAGAAGGAGGGGAAGGAGAGCAAAAAACTTCTGTATAGAAATCAATGGACTGGAGACAGGTGGCTGGTATGTTAGGAGTTAACCCATCTCCTGAAATGTAGCTACTGTGCACACTTGGCCAGGGTCTGGGTAGCCACAGTGGCCAAGCTCCAGAAACCAGCTGTATACTATAAAAGATAAAAGCACTCAATGCAGGAGAATGAGAGCAGATAAAAAAAGTTGCAATTACTTTGCCTTTTCTATTTCCTGCTGTCTAACTAAAACAATTTAATTTATTTATTTAGTAAATTAGCCACAAGGCAGCACACCAGCTATGACAGAACAATAGCAAACTGAGAAAAAAACTGGAGAAATGGAAATGAACAAAGGCTCATATATAGTGTTGAGCCACCCCCGTAGTGTTCGAGTTCGGTTTGTCGAACACCCGTGTGTTCGCCGAACTGTTCGTCGAACTGTTCGTCGAACACCGTTAAAACCAATGGCAGGCAAACAAAAACACATAGAAACACATAGAAAACACCTTCAAAGGCGTCCAAAAGCTGACAAACTGCTCAGAAGACATAACTAACACAGGGAAAAGTGACAAGTACATATAGTCATGCGAAAAGAAAAGAGGTGGAGGAGTAAAAGGAGGGGGAGACACAGATATAGGCATGTCATGCCCTTCTAAAACACAAAAAGTGAGAAGTCGACACGGCCAGTCCGTTCCTGCCCGTGCGACCTCCGTGTCGCCGGGTTTGTGCCAGAGCCGCGGTGGACCCTGACGGCCAGCCCCCCTCTCCCAATACTGGTGCCTGTCCGCTGGTGGGTCGAGCGAGCCCCCCTGTGGTGGAGGCTGGTCTAAGCTTTTTAATTTAAATTGTCTCTCTAATTTGAATGAATATACTTTAAATCCATTTACAAGGATCTATTGGAGGGCAAGTCTCATGCCAGCAGCCGCGTAATTCCAGCTCCAGTAGCGTCCACTAAAGCTGCTGCAGTTAAAAAGCTTTTATAAGGATCGAGCTCGGCGGTCCACCGCAAGGCGTCCTACCGCCAGTCGCAGCCCCTATGCCTTGGGGTGCCTCCTGATGCTCTTCACTGAGTATCCCGGGGTCCCGAAGCTTTTCCTTTGAAAAAATTAAGTGTCCAAGCTACAGGTGGTGTAGCTTGCTTAATAGCTGGGATAATCCGCTGACTAGCAGACACTGCTACTAGGCACAAAGTATTTCCTGGGCTAGATGCAGTTAAAAATTTGTTATTAGATACTCTCATTGGATGCTGAGAAAGCATTCCATAGAGTCTCCTGGCACGCCATATATTATTCTCTTAAAAAGCTTGGGGTAGGGGTCTAGGGGACCCTTCTATAGCCAAAATCACGGCCCTGTATCGCAATAAGTCACCTAGGCTGAAGATAAATGGAACTGTAGCACCCCAAGGGCTCGGTTGCTACAGAGGTATTGCACCTCGCCCAGAGGTGTGATATCTCACTCTCAGGTAAGGATGGAGTGTGGATCAGGACCCCGACACCTGCATGCATTACGCCACATTGCCGTGGGGCAGGGCGACCAATATGCCCCTGAGATGGGCACGACAGTCCCTGTCCCTGGCTGGAGTGGGGGGAGGGAACACCGAGGAAGGGGAACCCTGTGGTGCTGGAGCAGGGAGGAAGCAGTTCCTGGGTGCATTGAGAAGGGAGTATAAAAGGTGGGCACCATCTTAGTTCAGTGCAGAGAAGTCTGAGCAGAAGTGACAGGGGGAGGTGGCGGAGGGAGGCGGGCCTAGAAACAGAGGCCCAGGCCTGGAAGAGGGAGAAGGAAAGAAGAGGAGCGGAGAAGGCTCCAGGAATGAGGAACGAAGGGATCCCAGGGGTGCGGACGGACAAGTCGCCACCGCACGCCCGAATCCACCTGCGTGGAGGGGTCAGGCCAAAGGGGGAGACAGGTCCCCGAAACTAGTGGAGGCGGGAAACGACCCTCAGCTACAAACCGGAGGCTGTGACATTTTATGTGGCGCAGCTCCTCGCTACACCCGCTAGGAAGGCACCACATAGGGTCAGGGAAACTGGCGCCAACTTTACCAAGAGAAGGCCCGAGGCAGCCGGACAGAAGCGTTGGTAAGAAAGGCCAGACAAAGGACACACAAAGGGGGTCCTGTGAAGTGCTCCAAAGTTATCTGGGAGTTGTCTGAGTCCCTCACCTGGTGAGCACAGTACGATGTGGGCAGCCGTTACCTGCAGAAGTGGTCTGGATAATAAGAACTGTGAGTAAAGGCCCTGGACTGCATCACTGACTCCGTGTCGTTACTGCTGCTGCACTGCACCATCACCCCCATCCTCCGCATACACTGCCCTGAGGCTATACTCCTCCCGTGGGGAGTTATACTGCGCTCTGCTGCACCCACAACACCAGCCTTAGCGGTATACCCTGCAGCGGCGGTTCACTCTGACCGCAATCCACGGGTGGCGTAGTCGGACATTTAAACATCAAAACCACATAAATAGTTCCGCCACTGGTTTGACCGCCCTGAGCCACGGAACCGGGTCGCCGCCACGGAGACTACAACCTCCAGCATCCACCAAAAAGGGTCAGGCTCCGGGTGTCCCCAGGCCCAGGGGGCGTGTCAGAACATTTTCATCACCTTTCATAATCACCAATGGGACAAGGCAGGGATGTCCTCTGTCCCCTCTCTTAAACATCCTGGTGACTGGAGCACCTGCTCTCATCAATTCGCCATAACCCCAATATTAGGTGGATTGAGGTGGGAGGCACCGAGTACAAGTGCTCTCTATTTCCTGATGATGTCCTAGTATATATCACTCAATCACATATATCCATCCCTGCTGTTATTGCTGAAATAGATCACTTTGTTACATGGTCAAATTTTAAAATCAATGCAGCAAAGTCTGAGGCCCTCGATGTCTCCCTCCCCAAATCCATACAGGATTCCATCCAGTCCAACTTTCCCTTTGCCTGGCCCTCACAGGGTATCAAATACTTAGGAATTCCTATTCATAGAGACCTGTCCCGTCTGTTATCTTAATTTTGGGCCCTTTATTGAACAACTCCATACAGACCATGGTTGGCAAGTTAGAACTGTAAGATAAACTACGTGAACCACTGGTGTTTTGTGGAAAAGCACATGTACACTGTGTTCCAAATTATTATGCAAAAAGTATTTAGGAGTGATAAGGTAAGAATTTTTTGGTTTGTCAGTTAAACTCATTGATGGTGATGTGTGTCAGGGCTCTTTATATCACTGTAAGCAATTGCAGACACCTGTGCTAATTAGTTTGGCAGGTGTGTCCAATGAAAGACAAGACTACTTAAGACGGCTGTCCCACATTATTAAGCAGCCTACATTTTCTGCCAAAATGGGAAAGAAAAAGGATTTGTCGGCTGCTGAGAAGCAACAAATTATGGAGTGTTTAGGTCAAGGCATGACTACAATCAACATTGTGCGATGATCAGGATGAAGTGTCTTGGCAATCAAGAATTATGTAGCTGATACAGAGTACACACGTGTGCGTGCTGATAAGGGAAAATTGAGGACTCTTTCCTACAGGCAATTACGTAAGGTTAAAAGAGCAGCGGCAAAAAAGCCTTGTCATAGCAGCAGACAAGTTTTTGAAGCTGCTGGTGCCTCCAACGTCCCCGGAACAACAAGATGCAGGGTCCTTCAGAGGTTTGCAGCTGTGCGTAAGCCATCCTGTCGACCTCCTCTATCCACTGCACACAAGCAGAAACGGCTCCAGTGGGCCAAACAATACATGAATACTGACTTCAAAACTGTTTTGTTCACAGATGAGTGCCGTGCAACGCTCGATGGTCCAGATGGATGGAGTGGAGGATGGCTGGTTGATGGACACCACACGCAAACACGGCTACAGCGCCAACAAGTAGGAGGTGGAGTAATGTTTTGGGCTGGAACCATGGGGAGAGAGATTGTCGGCCCCTTTAGGTTCCCTGAAGGGGTAAAGATGGACTCCATAATGTATGTGGAGTTTATCAAACACTTCCTGCCATGGTTCAAGAAGAAGAATCGTGTATTCCACAGCAAGATCATTTTCATGCATGATAATGCACCGTCTCATGCTGCACATAACACATCTGCATCTCTGGCTGATATGGGCATAAAAGGGGACAAACTTATGGTGTGACCCCCTTGCTCCCCTGACCTCTAGCCCATTCAGAACCTCTGGAGCATCATCAAAAGGAGTGTCTATGATGGCGGGAGGCAGTTCACATCTAAGCAACAGCTCTGGGAGGGTATTCTGTCCTTATGCAAAACAATTGAAGCAGAAACCATCCAAAACCTGACAAATTCAATGGACGAGACAGTTCAGAAGCTTTTTCGAAAAAGGGGTCCTATGTACAAATGTAACATCACCTAGAATAAAGTTTTGAGTTGAAAACTGTTTGATTTCAGTTTCTAATAACCTGCTAATGCTTATAATTTCAAAAATGACCATTTTTTGTAATTTATTAAAATGAAAAGGTTGATCGAAGAGTGTGGGGGATCTAAGAGTGTGGCAACCCAGTAGTCAGGATTACTTCGAATTCTGACAATATGAGGGTCATGTTGCAGGTAGTGCAGCAAGAAGGCACTCATGTGTCTTGCGCATCTAGGAGCCCAAAAATTATTTTCCGGGCTAGATGCAGCTAAAAATTATTATTAATTTTAAATCTGGTGGAGCTTAGTATAGATGGCCTAATAGAATCAGTACTGCACACTGCTACAAAGCCCAAATTATTTTCCAGCCAAGATACAGATAAACATGATTAGTAATTTTAAATCTGATGGAGCTTAGTATAGATGGCCTAATAGAATCAGTACTGCACACTGCTACAAAGCCCAAATAATTTTCCAGCCAAGAAACAGATAAACAAGATTAGTAATTTTAAATCTGGTGGAGCTTAGTATAGATGGCCTAATAGAATCAGTACTGCACACTGCTACAAAGCCCAAATTATTTTCCAGCCAAGATACAGATAAACATGATTAGTAATTTTAAATCTGGTGGAGCTTAGTATAGATGGCCTAATAGAATCAGTACTGCACACTGCTACAAAGCCCAAATTATTTTCCAGTCAAGATACAGATAAACATGATTAGTAATTTGAAAGCTTATAACGGTTGGTGAGGTGATTTTAACAAATCATCAAGCTTTTACTCTCCCCAGGGTGACACAGGGGTAGAAAAGTCGTTTCGGATCCATGATTTGTTCATCTTTATGAGCGTGAGTCTGTCTGCATTATCAGTGGAGAGCCGCGTGCGCTTATCTGTCAGCACACCACCAGCAGTGCTGAACACACGTTCAGACAGAACGCTGGCTGCAGGGCATGATAAGATCTCCAAGGCGTAAGTGGTGATCTCCGGCCATTTATCCAGATTGGAAGCCCAAAAAGAGCAAGGGTCCAGTGACACAGTCATGGCTTCAATGTTTACTTGGAGATACTCCTGTACCATCCTCTCTAGGCGTTGACTATGTGTCAGACTTCTTGTCTCCTGTGGCTTTGCAAAGGATGGGCTAAAAAAGTGGTGAAATGATTCCGCAAAATTGATGTTACCAGCAGATACTGTGTTTCTGTTACGGTTTGAGTGCTGAACACTCGACGGTCCCACGGTTGGCAAGTTGGAACTGTGAGATTCACTACGTGCACCACTGGTGTTTTGTGGAAAAGCACATGTAAGATTCTGCAACAGTCTCTGCTGATACTCCTGCATGCGTGCATCCCTTTCTATGGCAGGAATCATTTCTGCAAATTTACTTTTGTACCGGGGATCTAACAGTGTGGCAACCCAGTAGTCAGGATTATTTCTAATTCTCACAATTCGAGGGTCATGTTGCAGGTAGTGCAGCAAGAAGGCACTCATGTGTCTTGCGCATCCAGGAGCACCAAGTCCCTGTTGTGTTGGTGGCGGGGTAACAATCATGCTTCCTTCTTCTGTCCTCTCCCCCCAACCTCGCACAACAGAAATGTTATCAAGGTCTCCCTCATCTGATGAGTCTTTCATCAGTTCGTCCTCCACTTCTTCCTGGGCTCCTGCACCTTCCTCACTAGTTTGGCTGCTACCATGCGCCCTGGTAAAACCATCTCCCCCACCCTCACATGCCTGCTGCCTTGCAGCTGCCGACCGTCTGGACCTTGCAGATGTTAGCCCTTCCGCATACAACTCCTCCTCCTCTACTTTCTCCACCTCCTCTTGTGCCACCACCTGACTCCGAATTCTGTTTAACATGTGCTCCAGCATGTAAATCACCGGAATAGTCATGCTGATAATGGCATCGTCAGCACTAAACATCTTCATCGCCATTTCAAAACTGTGCAGAAGGGTGCATAGGTCCCTGATCTGAGACCACTCCTCCAGCGTGATTTGCCCCACCTCTGGATCTCGTTGGCCCAGGCTATACGTCAGAACGTATTGCACCAGGGCTTGTCGGTGCTGCCACAGTCGCTGCAACATGTGCAGAGTTGAATTCCACCAGGTAGGCACATCGCATTTTAGCCTGTGAAGTGGCAGGCCCAATGACTTCTGTAGAGATGTAAGTCGCTGAGCTGCGGGATGCGAAAGGCGGAAGTGAGCACACAGCGACCGTGCCCTCTGCAGAAGGCCATCAAGTCCGGGATAGTGGGCTAAAAATTGCTGGACAACCAGGTTCAACACGTGAGCCATACAAGGCACGTGTGTGACATTGCCCCGGTGAAGGGCCGCACCCAGGTTTGCAGCATTGTCGCACACGGCCTTCCCTGGTTTCAGGTCCAGTGGAGACAACCATTCATGAAACTGGTTCTCCAGAGCTGAACACAACTTCTCAGCTGTGTGACTCACATTTCCCAGACATTTCAAAGTAAAAGAAGCCTGATGACGTTGAGCCCTGCTGCCAGCATAGTAAGGAGGTGTGCAGGATCCCTTCTGTGCACTTAGAAAGCTTGTGGTATGACCAGACAGGCTTTGGGTGCAGGTGGAGGACCGAGAGGAGGTTGAGGAGGCAGAAGCAGTGGAGGAACTTTGAGATAAAGAGAATTGCCGCACAACTCGTGGGGACGGCAAGACTTGGACAGCAGCCCCTTGTCCTGCTGTCACCATAGTTACCCAGTGCCCAGTCAGCGACATGTAATGCCCCTATCCATGCCTACTCGTCCAAGTGTCTGAGAAACTCTGTGTGTGACAGGGTGCATTTCACCACAAAGAAGTGGTGATTAGAGATGAGCGTTGTTCTACTCGAACTGTTCGCCAATCTCAAATTCGAGCTGTTTTGGGCGGTGTTCGAGCCGGTCGGCGAACACGAACAATTTGAGAAAAATTCGGCTGTTCGAGGTTATGTTCGATAACTGTTCGTGCACCAAAATCATAACTGGATTTTTTCTCAGTAATGATGAAAATTAATGTTAATACGCAGTTTGAGTGTACAGCGGGGCGGGGGGAGGGGCAGGGGATGGATCTCTGCAGGAACAATGAAGATCTCCATTTTTTTTTCTCTTTCCCGCATTTGCAGTGGGGAGGTTCAATCTGTCAGCCTATCAGCAGCGCACACACGGAGCGAAGTGCTTTTTTTCACACAAGCAAGGGCATGTGTGATTGGCAGTGTATGTCACATGTCCTTGCCCTATAAGACCAAGCCATTTTCCCCGTCGCCACCATTTTCTCACTGCTGCAGCTGCGTGTTAGACGGCACCGCTGTTGCTGTGTGTGCTATACCTTGTTAATTTCAAGCCAATTTTCGCAAAAATATACAGATAGCTTGGGAGTAGGGAATAGTTGTGATTGCAGTCCTTTTAAGGACTAGGTTACAGCATTTCCTACGACTTTTATCAGGGAGGTCTGTGCTCTTAAATAGATAGGTTGTGGGAGTAAAGACTAATTGTAATTGGAGTCCTTTTCAGGACTAGGTTACATGAGTTCCTATCAGTTTTTGCCAGGCAGGTCTGTGCCAGTGCTGTGCAAGTTTTTTTCACAGCATTTGGCTGAATCTAGCAAAGCTAATCCTTTTTGGCCTATTGCAGAGTGTGTTAGTCAGTGGAGTAGCCTATCTGTGTTGCAAGATATAACACCTGTGTATAGAATACCAATTTTTTTACTGCACATAGTGAAGTAAAATCTTTTGGGCATAGCATCATTCTATTAGTCCATCTATACTGACCTCCATCAGGTTGCAAACTGAATATAATTTTTTTCTGCATCTAGCTCTGAAAAAATATTTGGGCTTCTAGCGGTGTGTGGGACTTGGTCTATTAGTCCATCTATACTGACCTCCATCAGGTTGCAAATTAAAAATAATTTTTTTCTGCATCTAGCTCTGAAAAAATATTTGGGCTTCTAGCGGTGTGTGGGACTTGGTCTATTAGTCCATCTATACTGACCTCCATCAGGTTGCAAATTAAAAATAATTTTTTTCTGCATCTAGCTCTGAAAAAATATTTGGGCTTCTAGCAGTGTGTGGGACTTGGTCTATTAGTCCATCTATACTGACCTCCATCAGGTTGCAAATTAAAAATAATTTTTTTCTGCATCTAGCTCTGAAAAAATATTTGGGCTTCTAGCGGTGTGTGGGACTTGGTCTATTAGTCCATCTATACTGACCTCCATCAGGTTGCAAATTAAAAATAATTTTTTTCTGCATCTAGCTCTGAAAAAATATTTGGGCTTCTAGCGGTGTGTGGGACTTGGTCTATTAGTCCATCTATACTGACCTCCATCAGGTTGCAAATTAAAAATAATTTTTTTCTGCATCTAGCTCTGAAAAAATATTTGGGCTTCTAGCAGTGTGTGGGACTTGGTCTATTAGTCCATCTATACTGACCTCCATCAGGTTGCAAATTAAAAATAATTTTTTTCTGCATCTAGCTCTGAAAAAATATTTGGGCTTCTAGCGGTGTGTGGGACTTGGTCTATTAGTCCATCTATACTGACCTCCATCAGGTTGCAAATTAAAAATAATTTTTTTCTGCATCTAGCTCTGAAAAAATATTTGGGCTTCTAGCAGTGTGTGGGACTTGGTCTATTAGTCCATCTATACTGACCTCAATCAGGTTGCAAATTAAAAATTATTTTTTTCTTCATTTAGCTCTGAAAAAATATTTGGGCTTCTAGCAGTGTGTGGGACTTGTTCTATTAGTCCTTCTATACTGACCTCCAGCAGGTTGCAAATTGAATATAATTTTTTTCTGCATCTAGCTCTGAAAAAATAGTTGGGCTTCTAGCGGTGTGTGGGACTTGGTCTATTAGTCCATCTATACTGACCTCCATCAGGTTGCAAATTAAAAATAATTTTTTTCTGCATCTAGCTCTGAAAAAATATTTGGGCTTCTAGCAGTGTGTGGGACTTGGTCTATTAGTCCATCTATACTGACCTACATCAGGTTGCAAATTAAAAATAATTTTTTTCTGCATCTAGCTCTGAAAAAATATTTGGGCTTCTAGCGGTGTGTGGGACTTGGTCTATTAGTCCATCTATACTGACCTCCATCAGGTTGCAAATTAAAAATAATTTTTTTCTGCATCTAGCTCTGAAAAAATATTTGGGCTTCTAGCAGTGTGTGGGACTTGGTCTATTAGTCCATCTATACTGACCTCCATCAGGCTGCAAATTAAAAATAATTTTTTTCTGCATCTAGCTCTGAAAAAATATTTGGGCTTCTAGCGGTGTGTGGGACTTGGTCTATTAGTCCATCTATACTGACCTCCATCAGGTTGCAAATTAAAAATAATTTTTTTCTGCATCTAGCTCTGAAAAAATATTTGGGCTTCTAGCAGTGTGTGGGACTTGGTCTATTAGTCCATCTATACTGACCTCCATCAGGTTGCAAATTAAAAATAATTTTTTTCTTCATTTAGCTCTGAAAAAATATTTGGGCTTCTAGCAGTGTGTGGGACTTGTTCTATTAGTCCTTCTATACTGACCTCCAGCAGGTTGCAAATTGAATATAATTTTTTTCTGCATCTAGCTCTGAAAAAATATTTGGGCTTCTAGCGGTGTGTGGGACTTGGTCTATTAGTCCATCTATACTGACCTCCATCAGGTTGCAAATTAAAAATAATTTTTTTCTGCATCTAGCTCTGAAAAAATAGTTGGGCTTCTAGCGGTGTGTGGGACTTGGTCTATTAGTCCATCTATACTGACCTCCATCAGGTTGCAAATTAAAAATAATTTTTATCTGCATCTACAGTACCTCTGAAAAAATATTTGGGCTTCTAGCAGTGTGTGGGACTATTTGTGTTAGTCCATCTATACTGACCTCCATCAGGTTGCAAATTCATAATAATTTTTTTCTGCATCTAACCCAGCCAATAGTTTTGGCCTAATACCACAGTTTGGCCACTCAGCTCTGCTCGGTTACCATCCATTGTTTTTTTGTGCAAACAACTCCAGAGTTGTGAATTAGTTAACCACCAAAATGAGTGGAAAAAGGCCTGCTGCTGGTGGAAAGGGGAATAGGCGTGTTGGGAAGGGGAAAAAAGGTTGTGTCCGTGGGGTAGGTGTTAAAGCAACAGTAACATCTGCAGAAGAAAGACCATCTTCCAGCCAAACTAAAATGTCTACTTCTTTTAGCGGACAATGTGATAAGATCCCTTTCTTACGGCCACGCCAATCGCTACAAATTCCAGATGAGGCACAAAAACAGCAGGTGCTTCAACGGATATCAAGTGCTCCTTTAAGTGGGCTCTCCTCCACATCAACTTCAACATCACAAATACTCCAGTCCTCAAAGGTGTCACCCAAATCGCACTTGCTTCCTCACAGCTCCCAAATCTCCAGCTGCCCGTCTGAGTATGAGGTAGAACAGATGGTTGAGTCTGCAGAGCTGTTTACTCATACTATAGCCTGGGAATCAGAGGTCGACTCCAGCGCTTCTGTGAATCCAGACGAGGAAATGATCTGCACTGATGCCCAGAATCTTTATGAGTCGGATCCAGGACCAGACGCAGAAGGTTCTGACCATAATGTAGACCCTCATTCCCAAACTGTAACTCCTGTTGGTGGAGACAATGAGGAAGACGATGATAAGACTCAAATACCTGATTGGAGCGACAACTTTAGTTTTTTGTCAGGGCAGGAACAGGTTGGCTCTGAGGACGACGGGTGTGATAACACACAGGGTGATGATGATGAGGGTGGAGATCCCACTTACTGTCAACCCACAGTCAGCCAAGAGATGAGGTCAGCAGAGGAGGTGGAGGAAGATGCTAGTGACGACGAGGTCAGGTTGCGCCTTCCTGGACAGAGACGTAGTACTGGAAGCACGTCAACAACTGCATCCTCAAACACAACTCTGCCTCTCACCACAAGTCGTGGTGGCTCTTCAGGTCGCATGGGTGCTAAGCCTTGCATAGCCTGGGCATTTTTTCAGATCGATAAAGATGACCCAACTCGTGTTATCTGTAACATTTGTCAGCAAAAGCTAAGTAGAGGCCAAAAAACACATAGTTTGAGTACTTCATGCATGAACCGGCACATGGACATGAAGCATAAGTTGCAGTGGGAAGCTCAGTGTGCTACAATGCGGCCTAGCCGGCCGGGCCAATCACCGTCTGCCATATCTTGTGCATCCGCGGCCTCTTCATCCTCTGTGACTGGGGGGACAGCAGTCACACCTGTTTTGGGGCGCAGACCTGCCACCTCTTTACCCGCAACAGCCAGCGTGATTGGCAGGTCATCATTTTCTTTGGAGGTGGTAGCACCAGCTGGTGTTGAGCGCTGTCCGACATCGATAGCACCACCTTTGGATCAAGGCAACCTAACATGTCCGCCTGCATCTTCCTCACAGACCGGCAGTTTGCCGGGGACACCCTTATCAACCCCGTCTAAGCACAATAGCCAGCCCTCGGTCCCTCAGATGTGGACAAGTAAAAGACCATTTCCTCCTAGCCATGAGAAAGCTAAGAGGTTGAATTTCACCATCTGCAAGCTCTTGGCTACAGAAATGCTGCCTTTCCGCCTGGTGGACACAGAGGATTTTCGAGACCTTATGTCCGTCGCAGTGCCCCAGTACCAGATGCCCAGTCGGCACTACTTCTCAAAGAAAGGTGTGCCTGCGCTCCACCAGCATGTCGCACACAACATCACCGCTTCTTTGAGAAACTCTGTGTGTGACAGGGTGCATTTCACCACAGACACTTGGACGAGTAGGCATGGACAGGGGCGTTACATGTCGCTGACTGGGCACTGGGTAACTATGGTGACAGCAGGACAAGGGGCTGCTGTCCAAGTCTTGCCGTCCCCACGAGTTGTGCGTCAATCCTCTTTATGTCAAAGTTCCTCCACTGCTTCTGCCTCCTCAACCTCCTCTCGGTCTTCCACCTGCACCCAAAGCCTGTCTGGTCATGCCACAAGCTTTCTAACTGCGCAGAAGGGATCCTGCACACCTCCTTACTATGCTGGCAGTAGGGCTCAACGTCATCAGGCGGTTTTTACATTGAAATGTCTGGGAAATGTGAGTCACACAGCTGAGGAGTTGTGGTCAGCTCTGGAGAACCAATTTCATGAATGGTTGTCTCCACTGGACCTGAAACCAGGGAAGGCCGTGTGCGACAATGCTGCAAACCTGGGTGCGGCCCTTCGCCGGGGCAATGTCACACACGTGCCTTGTATGGCTCACGTGTTGAACCTGGTTGTCCAGCAATTTTTAGCCCACTATCCCAGACTAGATGGCCTTCTGCAGAGGGCACGGTCGCTGTGTGCTCACTTCCGCCGTTCGCATCCCGCAGCTCAGCGACTTACATCTCTACAGAAGTCGTTGGGCCTGCCACTTCACCGGCTAAATTGCGATGTGCCTACCCGGTGGAATTCAACTCTGCACATGTTGCAGCGACTGTGGCAGCACCGACAAGCCCTGGTGCAATACGTTCTGACGTATAGCCTGGGCCAACGAGATTCAGAGGTGGGGCAAATCACGCTGGAGGAGTGGTCTCAGATCAGGGACCTATGCACCCTTCTGCACAGTTTTGAAATGGCGACGAAGATGTTTAGTGCTGACGATGCCATTATCAGCATGACTATTCCGGTGATTTACATGCTGGAGCACATGTTAAACAGAATTCGGAGTCAGGTGGTGGCACAAGAGGAGGTGGAGGAAGTAGAGGAGGAGGAGTTGTATGCGGAAGGGCTAACATCTGCAAGGTCCAGACGGTCGGCAGCACCAAGGCGGCAGGCATGTGAGGGTGGGGGAGATGGTTTTACCAGGGCGCATGGTAGCAGCCAAACTAGTGAGGAAGGTGCAGGAGCCCAGGAAGAAGTGGAGGACGAACTGATGGAAGACTCATCAGATGAGGGAGACCTTGATCACATTTCTGTTGTGCGAGGTTGGGGGGAGAGGACAGAGGAAGGAAGCATGATTGTTACCTCGCCACCAACACAACAGGGACTTGGTGCTCCTGGATGCGCAACACACATGAGTGCCTTCTTGCTGCACTACCTGCAACATGACCCTCGAATTGTGAGAATTAGAAATAATCCTGACTACTGGGTTGCCACACTGTTAGATCCCCGGTACAAAAGTAAATTTGCAGAAATTATTCCTGCCATAGAAAGGGATGCACGCATGCAGGAGTATCAGCAGAGACTGTTGCAGAATCTTACATGTGCTTTTCCACAAAATACCAGTGGTGCACGTAGTGAATCTCACAGTTCCAACTTGCCAACCGTGGGACCGTCAAGTGTTCAGCACTCAAACCGTAACAGAACCACAGTATCTGCTGGTAACATCAATTTTGCGGAATCATTTCACCACTTTTTTAGCCCATCCTTTGCAAGGCCACAGGAGACAAGAAGTCTGACACATAGTCAACGCCTAGAGACGATGGTACAGGAGTATCTCCAAGTAAACATTGAAGCCACGACTGTGTCACTGGACCCTTGCTCTTTTTGGGCTTCCAATCTGGATAAATGGCCGGAGCTAGCCACTTACGCCTTGGAGATCTTGTCATGCCCCGCAGCCAGCGTTCTGTCTGAACGTGTGTTCAGCGCTGCTGGTGGTGTGCTGACAGATAAGCGCACGCGGCTCTCCACTGATAATGTAGACAGACTCCGTTCATAAAGATGAACAAATCATGGATCCGAAATGACTTTTCTACCCCTGTGTCATCCTGGGGAGAGTAAAAGCTTGATGATTGGTTAAAATCACCCTACCAACCGTTTTAAGCTTTCAAATTACTAATCATGTTTATCTGTATCTTGACTGGAAAATAATTTGGGCTTTGTAGCAGTGTGCAGCACTGATCCTATTAGGCCATCTATACTAAAGCTTCACCAGATTTAAAATTAAAAATAATTTTTAGCTGCATCTAGCCCGGAAAATAATTTTGGGGCTCCGAGATGCGCAAGGCACATAAGTGCCTTCTTGCTGCACTACCTGCAGCATGACCCTCATATTGTCAGAATTCGAAGTAATCATGACTACTGGGTTGCCACACTCTTAGATCCCCCAAACTTTTCGATCAACCTTTTCATTTTAATAAAGACCAAAAAATGGTCATTTTTGAAATTATAAGCATTAGCAGGTTGTTAGAAACTGAAATCAAACAGTTTTCAACTCAAAACTTTATTCTAGGTGATGTTACATTTTCACATAGGACCCCTTGTTCGAAAGGAGCTTCTGAACTCTCTCGTCCATTGAATTTGTCAGGTTTTGGATGGTTTCTGCTTCAATTGTTTTGCATGAGGACAGAATACCCTCCCAGAGCTGTTGCTTAGATGTGAACTGCCTCCCGCCATCATAGACACTCCTTTTAATGATGCTCCAAAGGTTCTGAATGGGGTAGAGGTCAGGGGAGCATGGGGGTCACACCATAAGTTTGTCCCCTTTTATGCCCATATCAGCCAGAGATGCAGATGTTTTATGTGCAGCATGAGATGGTGCATTATCATGCAGAAAAATGATCTTGCTGTGAAATACACGGTTCTTCTTCTTGAACCATGGCAGGAAGTGCTGTTTGAGAAAATCCACATACATTATGGAGTTCATCTTTAGCGCCTTCAGTGATCCTAAAGGGGCCGACAATCTCTCTCCCCATGATTCCAGCCCAAAACATTACTCCACCTCCTCCTTGCTGGCGCTGTAGCCGTGTTTGCGTGGGGTGTCCATCAACCAGCCATCCTCCACTCCATCCATCTGGACCATCGAGCGCTGCACGGCACTCATCCGTGAACAAAACAGTTTTGAAATCAGTCTTCATGTAATGTTTGGCCCACTGGAGCCGTTTCTGCTTGTGTGAAGTGGATAGAGGAGGTCGACAGGATGGCGCATGCACAGCTGCAAACCTCTGAAGGACCCTGCATCTTGTTGTTCGGGGGACGTTGGAGGCACAAGCAGCTTCAAAAACTTGTCTGCTAGTATGACAAGGCTTTTTTGCCGCTGCTCTTTCAACCTGACGTAATTGCCTGTAGGAAAGAGTCCTCAATTTGCCCTTATCAGCACGCACACGTGTGTACTGTGAATCAGCTACATACTTCTTGATTGCCAGGACACTTCATCCTGATCATCGCACAATGTTGATTGTAGTCATGCCTTGACCTAAACACTGCACAATTTGTTGCTTCTCAGCAGCCGACACATCCTTTTTCTTTCCCATTTTGGCAGAAAATGTAGGCTGCTTAATAATGTGAGAGAGCCTTCTTAAGTAGTCTTGCCTTTCATTGGACACACCTGCCAAACTAATTAGCACAGGTGTCTGCAATTGCTTACAGTGATATAAAGAGCCCTGACACACATCACCATCAAAGAGTTTAACTGACAAACAAACAAATTCTTCCCTTATCACTCCTAAACACTTTTTGTATAATAATTTGGAACGCAGTGTACATGTGCTTTTCCACAAAACACCAGTGGTTCACGTAGTGAATCTTACAGTTCTAACTTGCCAACCGTGGTCTGTATGGAGTTGTTCAATAAAGGGCCCAAAATTAAGATAACATAGATGGGAGAGGTCTCTATGAATAGGAATTCCTACGTATTTGATACCCTGTGAGGGCCAGGCAAAGGGAAAGTTGGACTGGATGGAATCCTATATGGATTTGGGGAGGGAGACATCGAGGGCCTCAGACTTCGCTGCATTGATTTTAAAATTTTACCATGTAACAAAGTGATCTATTTCAGCCATAACAGCATGGATGGATATATGTGATTGAGTGATATATACTAGGACATCATCAGCAAATAGAGAGCACTTGTACTCGGTGCCTCCCACCTCAATCCACCTAATATTGGGGTTATGGCGAATTGATGAGAGCAGGTGCTCCGTCACTAGGATGTATAAGAGAGGGGACAGAGGACATCACTGCCTTGTCCCATTGGTGATTGTGAAAGGTGATGAAAATGTTCTGACGCACCCCCTGGGCCTTGGGACACCCGGAGCCGGACCCTTTTTGGTGGATGCTGGTGGTTGTAGTCTTCGTGGCGGCGACCCAGTTCCGTGGCTCAGGGCGGTCAAACCAGTGGCGGAACTATTTATGTGGTTTTCATGTTTAAATGTCCGACTACGCCACCCGTGGATTGCGGTCAGAGTGAACCGCCGCTACAGGGCAGACCACTGAGGCTGGTGTTGTGGGTGCAGCAGAGCGTAGCATAACTCCCCACGGGAGGAGTATAGCCTCAGGGCAGTGTATGCGGAGGATGGGGGTGATGGTGCAAGGCAGCAGCAGTAACGACACGGAGTCAGTGATGCAGTTCAGGGCCTTTACTCACAGTTCTTATTATTCAGACCACGTCTGCAGGTAACGGCTGCCCACGTCGTACTGTGCTCACCAGGTGAGGGGCTCAGACAACTCCCAGATAACTTTGGAGCACTTCACAGGACCCCCTTTGTGTGTCCTTTGTCTGGCCTTTCTTACCAACACTTCTGTCCGGCTGCCTCGGGCCTCCTCTTGGTAAACTTGGCGCCAGTTTCCCTGACCCTATGTGGTGCCTTCCTAGCGGGTGTAGCGAGGGGCTGCGCCACATAAAATGTCAGAGCCTCCGGTTTCTAGCTGAGGGTCGTTTCCTGCCTCCACTAGTTCGGGGACCGGTCTCCCCCTTTGGCCTGACCCCTCCACGCAGGTAGATTCGGGCGTGCGGTGGCGACTCGCCCGTCAGCACCCCTGGGATCCCTTCATTCCTCGTTCCTGGAGCCTTCTCCGCTCCTCTTCCTTCCTTCTCCCTCTTTCAGGCCTGGGCCTCTGTTACTAGTCCCGCCTCCGGAGCAGAGCTCATGCAGAGCCCCTGCTCCCTGCCACTTCTGCTCAGACTTCTCTGCACTGAACTAAGATGGTGCCCACCTTTTATACTCCCTTCTCAATGCACCCAGGAACTGCTTCCTCCCTGCTCCTGCAGTACAGGGTTCCCCTTCCTCAGTGTTCCCTCCCCCCACTCCAGCCAGGGACAGGGACTGTCGTGCCCATCTCAGGGGCATATTGGTCGCCCTGCCCCACGGCAATGTGGTGTAATGCATGCAGGTGTCGGGTCCTGATCCACACTCCATCCTTACCTGAGAGTGAGATATCACACCTCTGGGTGAGGTGCAATACGTCTTTAGCAACCGAGGCCTCAGGGTGCTACAGTTCCATTTATCTTCAGCCTAGGTGACGTATTGCGATACAGGGCCGTGATTTTGGCTATAAAAGGGTCCCCTAGACCCCTACCCCAAGCTTTTTAAGAGAATCATATATGGCGTGCCAGGAGACTCTATGGAATGCTTTGTCAGCATCCAACGAGAGTATCTAATTACAAATTTTTAACTGCATCTAGCCCAGGAAATACTTTGTGCCTAGTAGCAGTGTCTGCTAGTAAGCGGATTATCCCGGCTGTTAAGCAAGCTGCACCACCTGTAGTTTAGACACTTAATTTTTTCAAAGGAAATGCTTCGGGACCATGGGATACTTAGTGAAGAGCATCAGGAGGCACCCCAAGGCATAGGGGCTGGGACTGGCAGTAGGATGCCTTGCGGTGGACAGCCGAGCTCGATCCTTATAAAAGCTTTTTAACTGCAGCAGCTTTAGTGGACGCTACTGGAGCTGGAACTCTATTTTATTATAAATGTAAGAACACAAACTAGTACAAGTAACGAAAACAATTTCCAGCAATATAACCGATACATAAACAATGTATATACAAGGGACCCCACCTGCCTGACAACCACCATACAACCACAGCCTATCCAAACATACCTCAAACTTCCTCCACACTTACACCTGATTCTGCTGTAACAAAAACCAGAGATGCAGAACAAAATACATATAACAAAATATAAACCACATAAACCATATGAAATAACACACAACACTTAAATCATGAGTAACACATAATAACACATACACTACCCCAACTCTCACTATACCCCCAACCCGAACCGGCCTCTAAGTTCCGAAAAAGTCCTTCCGGACTTAGGGCGAACCCCGACAGTTTTGGGCCCGGGCCAGTCCAAGTTCATGCTTAACCCCCCTCAAAACCCCCACCCCACCTAACTAACCCCCAAAGTAAAAGAACAATAAGACAACAATAATAATAACAACAAGAACAATAACAAAAATACCATCCGCACCGGTTCGGTGCTTGTAAACCCTTTTCATGATACCATTCTCAAAACAAAAAGCTACGGTGAGAACTTAGCCCACCACCAGGAGGCTTGGAGCAATCCAGAACTAAGGCACCTGGAAGGAGAAACCCCTCCAGAGACGGGAGGCCCCCGATGCACCCAGCCTTTCATACTCCAAGGAGCGCATCTTCACCAGGTCACCAAGGATGTTGCTACATACCTCACCCACTGGGAGGATTTTACTGCCCGTCGACACTAAACACCGTGCATTCCATGTGAAAAACCTAACCACTAGGCTAACTAGAAAAAGAGTGCACTGGTCCCGTCCACCAAGGTCTCTGAACGCTCCATAGGCCCACTCAGCGTAGGAGAGGCCCGCCAGCCTAGGCCAGTCAATGGAAGCGCCCACCCTGTTGCATACCTCTGCATTAAAGGGACACTGAAGCAGGAAGTGCTCCATGCTCTCAAGCGTGTCAGCACAACTCTCACGAGGACAATTCCTATCCTCGGAGTTCCTGTACTTCAAGTTGTCCCTCACATACAGCTTACCCTGAAAGCAGCGCCAAGTCAAGTCCCAATACTTCGCGGGGATCCGTTTTGAATTTAAAAGACGCAACCCCACCTCCAGATCCCGACTTGGGCAGTCCCTGAGTGCCAGTGGCTTTTGAAAATGGGTCGATAAGATCCTCCCCTCGAGAAGTTTCCTCGTGAGAGTCCTCACCTCCCACACTCCCAAACCCCACCGGCGTATTACTTTCAAAACCGGGGTAACATAAGCCGGGAGATGCCCGTGCGGTGTGCGAAGATCCTTCACACGCCCTCCTGTCTCCCAATCCTGGAAGAAGGACTGCAACCATCCCCTACAGGAGAATACCCACAGAGGAGCCCTCTCTTTCCAGAGGTTTGATATATTTAGCTTAAGAAAGGTGCAAACCAAGAACACCACGGGGTTGACCATATTCAACCCCCCTAGTCTCCTCGTACGGTAAGTAACCTCCCGCTTGACTAGGTTCAGCCTGTTTCCCCATAACAGTTGGAAAAACAGGCCATAGACCCGCGTCCAGAGAGGCTCTGGCAAAATGCAAATGCTGCCTAGATACATTAACAATGGGAGCAGGAAACCTTTGCACAAGCTCACCCTTTCCCTCAGGGTCAAAGACCAACCCTTCCACTGGTCCACTCTCTGGGCGGCAGTTTTAAGTCTACTTTCCCAGTTTTTGGTTGGGTAATCACCCTGGCCAAATTCAACGCCTAGGATCTTGGCATACTCTTGGGGCTCTGGGAGGGTGTCCGGGAGATCAAACCTGGGATCTCCTCCCCCCAGCCAAAGACTCCCACACTTGCTCCGATTGACAATGGAACCAGAGGCCCTGGAGTAGCCCTCCACCTCAGACATCACTGCCCGCACCTCCTCTTTTGAGGAGACAAAAACAGAGACATCATCAGCATAGGCCACTACCTTCAGGGCGGCCTCCCGTTCGCCCGCCTGGTCCATCCTCACCCCCGCTATTGGTCCACGATCCACCCTCCTTATGAAGGGATCAATCGCGAACACATACAGCAGGGGACTGAGAGGACATCCCTGACGAACGCCGGAGCCCACCGCAAAGGCCTGTCCAATCCAACCATTCACAAGTGGGAAACTCTCCGCCCCTCTGTACAATGTCTTCAGCCAGTCCACGAACCTCCCTGGCAGACCATACCTCAGAAGAGTGGACCACAGGTACTCGTGATCAACCCGGTCAAAGGCTTTGGCCTGATCCAAGGACAGCAGATACCCCTTCCAGAGGCCAGCCCTACCCTGCTCCACAGCCTCCCGGACACCGAGAACAGCACTAAAAGTGCTACGGCCAGGAACACAGCAGTGCTGGGACTCAGAAAGGAGCCGTGGCGCAAACTTCACCAACCTATTAAAGAGTACTTTAGCCAAAACCTTCCTGTCCACATTGAGAAGCGCTATGGGCCTCCAGTTCTCAATGTGCGACGGATCCTTTCCCTTAGAAAGAAGGATCAAAGCTGACCTCCTCATTGATCTCGGAAGAGTGCCCGAGGAGAGACACTCATTAAAAACCTGAGTCAATAAGGGGACCAAAAGGTCCTTAAAGGTCTTGTAGAACTCCGACGTTAAGCCGTCCGGACCTGGTGATTTTTTGAGCTGGAGCCCGTCAATCGCCAGTCTAACTTCCTCTTCTTTGATCTCATCCACCAAGACATCGAGCGAGGGGTCTACCCCTGATTCAGGAATGGCCTCAGCCAGGAAAGCCGACGTCTCATCTCGATCCAGCTCCCTCCTCCCCAAGAGATGTGAGTAAAAGGATCTGACGACCTCCAAGATCCCTGACCTGGACCTGGTCAGGGATCCTGTACTGTCCCTCAGACCCGCCACTATCTTACTACTCACTGACATCTTGCAGTTTCTGTAGGGGTCGGGTGAGCGATACTTCCCGAAGTCCCTCTCAAAAACCAAAGATGTGTGCCTATCATACTGACATCTCTTGAGTAAGGCTTTCACCCTGGTGATGTCCTCACGGCCACCCCCAGTCGAGACAAGTTCCTCGAGTTTCCTCCTCAGGCCCCGATACAGGAGATCCCTGTTCAGGCTTCTGAGGTTAGAAAGCTGGCGGAAGAATCTCGCCACCCGATGTTTGAAGATCTCCCACCACTCTGACTTAGTGTTACCAAGGCCCAGTAGCGGTACCTGACTTTGAAAGAAATCCTCAAAGGACTGTCTTACAGCTGCTTCCTTCAGGAGTGACGAATTCAGCTTCCAAAAACCTCTTCCCATCCGAGGAGTCTCTGTAACATTCAGAGAAAACATAATCAGGCAGTGGTCGGAGAATTCAACCTCTACCACCGATAAAGGTGAAGAGACTGCCTCCTCCTTCAAATAAAACCTGTCTATTCTAGACCTAGTCTGACTACCTCTGAAATAAGTGTAACCCGCGTGGCCCGTGGTGTTCCGGATGTGGACATCCACTAGGCGAGCCTCACTAACTATGCTATTCAAGGCGACGCTGTCGTAGGCCAACCGGTCTCTGGAACCTCCTCTGTCTTGGGGCCTCGAGACATTGTTGAAGTCCCCTCCAAAGACCACCAGTCGGCTACAAAACAAAAAGGGTTTAATACTCATAAAGAGACACTTGCGGTCCCACTTAGTCTGGGGACCATAGATGTTTATGAGCCGAAGCTCTTGTCCCCTTATGAACACATCCAAGATCAAGCACCTCCCCATTTCCAACTCAATAACCCGTCGGCATACTACATCTGCGGTCTTGAAAAGGACCGCCACACCGCTATACGGCTCAGCCGCAAGAGACCAATAGGAAGGCCCGTGTACCCACTCCCTCTTAGCTTTTTTAAGGGACGTGAGATCGACCAACCTGGTCTCCTGCAAAAACAAAATGTCGGCATCAAGCTGGCCGAGAAAATGGAAGGCCGTGAACCTAGCCGCATCAGACTTTATGCTGGCAACATTAATGGTCGCCAGCGTCAACGGGGTGAGTGCCGCCATCATGAGTGATCAGGTTGGACAGCGACCTTCTTCCCACCCACCTTACCCTTTACATGTGCTCCATTTTCCTCCTCAGAGGACGATATAGCACGTTTCAGGCACACCGACACATCCATACCTGCTGTTCCACACACAACTTTAACGGGCACAACTGTTTCAGGCGCACCCTTGCCCTTGTCAGGAGGCCCTGGGTCGACCCCCCCCACCAGAGGCCCGGTTTCCCCAACCCCCGATGTTGAGGGCCTGGCGCCCCCTTTAGCCCCTACATCCTTGTCCGCAACCCCCAGCACCAGACCCCCCTCCTCCCCCCCATCTGAAGACAAGGGAGACTCGCTTAGGGCCTGGTACTGGTTGGAGAGCTCCACCGGAGGAAGGGAGGAAGAGCCTTCCTTTGGCACCTGGCCCCGGGTTGCCTTCTCCTTCGAGTTACCCTTCTTCCTCACCCTTTTCTTCTCCCTTTTCTTTTGCTGTTGCCACTCTTCATTCCCCCCCTCATCCACACCTTCGCTGGATGAGGATAAGGGAGAGGTGGCCCCATCCTCCCTGACCATCCTCCTGACCTCTTCGTCTATCTCACTGTCCGGGACCTCAGCTGCAAGCTCCCCCGAACTAGGGACCAGAGGCAGGGACATAATCCCCTGGTCCCTCTCCACCACTCTCCTCGGACGCTGCTCTTTCCCTCCCGCCTCAGGGGGAGTTCTGCTCCTTACCGGTCCCTTACTTCCTACGCCGCCGCTAGTCCCTTCACCGGCTGGTCTGGTCCTCGCCTCCTCCCTACCAGCACCTCCCGGATTCAGGCCAACATTGGCATAGGAGCGCGGACAGCGACTAAACGGGTGTCCCAAGACACCACACAGGTTACACCGAATGTCCCTACAGGTTGCGGCCAGATGACCCACCCCTCCACACATTGCGCACTTCTCCACCTTACACCCCGTCTGAAGTGAGAGGGGCTGCCGCACCTGTGGCACAACTTCGGCTGCCCCTGGTAAAAGATCAGGATTCGGTCCCTTCCCAAGAATGTTGAAGTGGGAATGTGGGTAACCGAGTAACCCGAGACCTTCAGTTTTACCATAAAGGTCCAGGCCCCTGACCAGATGCCATGCTTGTCCAGATTCTTTTTGGGAATCTGGACCACCTCCCCATACCTGCTCAGCCAGGTCATGATGTCCATCTCAGAAAGTGACTCGTTACTGGTGAGCACGGTCACTTTCTTCACTGAGTTTTGGCGAGAGATAGCCTGGACTATAAACCCTCGCCATTCAGGGCAAATCCGAGCCAGCTCATACTGAGACCAGAAGAGCTCTAGGCCCTCCGATCTCACAAAGCTGACGTCGAAAAAGGTGGCACCATAGGGATGAATCAGGGCATAGATGTCATCAGCCCTGAAGCCCATCCCCAGGAAAAGCTCCACCACCTTGTCCCTAGAGGGGCAAGTTTCATTGCCTTCCCACCGGAGACGGACCACATTCCTACGGACGCCACCCTGCCCTGCTGTCGGCAGAGACCACGTAACGTTCTCTGCCCCTAACTCTCGGAAGGCGGACAGACCATGTCGGTCTATCCAGAACGATAAATCTACCTCCCTACCCTCCACTGTAATGGACTGCTCTCCCCTCTTCAGGGCGTCCAGGAGACGCCATTGCAAGTAACCCTGCCCAGTGTCCCCTGACAAGGACCCTCCACTACCCGCGGCAGCGGCCGCCGCAAAGGTGCGGACATGTGAACCGCCCTCTAACGAGGCCGCCAACGAACTGGGATTCCTTGGCCTCACACTTGGCCCCTCATTCACACTCACACTCTGCCTCACAGCCTCACCTACCGCCCCTGCACCACTACCATCACCACCAGCCGTACCACTCACCACTTCCATACCTGCATCCTCACCTCCATCCTCACCTCCTTCATGTACCCCATTCATCCCCACCTCATGCACCCCATCCATGCTAGCCAGAACAGGTGGGGTACTAACCGCTTTACCCAAGGTCCTGGCATCACTGGGGGGGGGTTTCAGGACACTCACCACATCCGCAGCATTGTCCTTACTCCCCTTCTCCCCCTCTGCCACCTTGGACCCTCTAATATTCATGCGCTGGGTATCACAGGGGCCGGGATTTTGGGCGCCGGGTTTTACCAACCTCACAGGTGCAGACACCCCAGCCGGTTTACCCCCGGCAGCCTTGTCCCCAGCATGCGGCCCCTCAACCCTCTGGCCAGATATGGAAGCAGTGTCTCTCTCCTCCCCCACCATCCTCCGGACCTCAGCCAAGATCTCTGAAAAAGCTGCTCCGGCTCCACCGCCACAACCCCCACCTTCCTCTGCCCGAGACCCAGAGGCCATGGGAGACAGAGACGGGAACTCCACCACACTGAATATGTCTGGCGCCACTGCCAGCGATGTCCCTTTGCCATCCCTACTGTCCTCCGTAGGGATCGCCACACCATCACCACTCGCCTTACATTTGCCTTTACTCTCCCCACCGGACCTGCGCCGAGGACCAACTTCATGATTCGGGCGCCCTTGACCGGTGGGGGTTACACAGGAGACAGCAGCAGCATCAGTATCATCATTAAACACGTAACGCATACTCACCGTCTCCTGTGCCTTCTTCTTGCGCCCCTTCTTCTTTCCAGGTCCCGGATCTTCGTCCCCGAAACAAAAATGCTGGAGGTTCACCGGGGACTCCAGCAACCGGATGGCCGCCATGAGCCCCCCGGACCCCGAAGACGCCTCCATGTCCTCCTCCTCTGATGTGCTGGAGGCAGGCAGCGCCACCTGCTCAGGACGCAGACCGGAAGATTTAGGAGGCTCCCCAGTAACGCCGGCAGGCTGCTCGACCGGGGTTACTGCCACCTCCTGGGACACTGTTCCTGGATCCGTCTCTGTCTTCCCTGCTGTTTTCCCTGCTGCCTCCCTCCCAGCCGCAGGTTTCTTCTGGGTAACTCCAGGTGCTGTGGTGGGCAGGACGAGGGGCGGGGCACTGGCGCAAGGCTTGCTGAGCCTTCTGGTACTATAAGCATTGCTTGCTGCTTTTTCTTTCATGTCCCTCCTGCCTCCCTCCTTCCCTCCGCCCACAGACTGTACAGAGGCAGTGCAGAGAGCTGCGGTGGGCAGGACTAGAGGCGGACCAGCAGACCGGGAACTGCTGGGCTCTGCAGTTCCACTCGCGGCTCTCATGGTAGCTGCGCCAAGCGCTGAGGTGGGCGGGGCTTGGGGCGGGTTGGCAGACTGGGGGCCGCTGGGCTCGGTAGTTTCATGTGTGCCTCTCATGGTGGCCGCGCTGAGTGCCGAGGTGGGCGGGGCTAGGGGCGGACTGGTAGACCGGGTGCCGCTGGGCTCTGCAGTTCCACGTGTCTCTCTCATGGTGGCCACGCCGAATGTCGAGGTGGGCGGGGCTTGGGGCGGGTTGGCAGACTGGGGCCCGCTGGGCTCGGTAGTTCCACGTGTGCCTCTCATGGTGGCCGCGCTGAGCGCCGAGGTGGGCGGGGCTAGGGGCGGGCTGGCAGACCGGGTGCCGCTGGGCTCTGCAGTTCCACGTGTGTCTCGCATGGTGGCCACGCCGATTGCCAAGGTGGGCGGGGCTAGGGGCGGGCCGGCAGACCGGGTGCCGCTGGGCTCTGCAGTTCTACGTGTGTCTCTCATGGTGGCCACGCCGAGCGCTGAGGTGGGTGGGGCAAGGGGCGGAGCCCCGGACCGCGATCCCCCGGCCTTTGTGCCCGCACCCACACTATCCTCTGCTCGCACTAACAGCGCGCCACTTCCTCCACCCCCCACCTTCTCCTCCTCCATGGCTGGGGTAACCCCCGGGGCAGCACCCAGAGCTGTGGTGGGTGGGACAGGGGGCGGGGCTCCAGACAAACGTTCCTTTCCAGGCTCCTGGCTGCCATGCGTAGTCCTGGGAGTGCCTTCACTGGCCGGCAGGCCCCCTTCACACGCCACCCTTCCTTGCTGCGTGGTTAACCCCTCCTGGCCCGAGAACCGCCGATCATTAGAGAATTTCTCCAGAAAGGGACCCGCAGCCCTCTCTATTTCTGCCTGCCTCTGCTCCACCTCGGCGATCCTATCCTTGACCCTCTGGATTTGCGTTGCGATCGCCGGGCGCTTCCTCTGGGCTGCTGCATTATATAGCGCCTTGGCCTGCCGCAAGTCCAGCAGGAGTTTCGCCAGTGCCACCTTCCCCTTTTCGTGGCACCGCAACATCTCCACCACCCGCTGGGAGAAAGCCTCCGCTGACTCGTCCGGGCCCCTCTCGGCCCATGGGGCACTCCCCTTGCTTCCCTTGGGCTTGCCAGTCACCTTGTTAGCCGATGCCGGCATGCTCACCGTAGCCGTTTCACGCTGGGACAGCCTCCCAGACCTCCTCACAGAGTCCTCCGATGGATCCATATTCAGTCCTCCGACCCCACCCGGCCCAGACCGGGAGGGCCGGAGCCCGGGGATACCCCCCGACACCCCTGCCTCGGTCCTGGGAAAACGAAGAGGCAAGGGTCGGGCTTAGAAAAAAGTCCTAGTTGGAGCTTCCCAGGAGCTCCTCCACACAGCTCTCACTCAGCTAGGAACACAGGCCACACCTCCTCCACTTCCTGCTACCGCGGCTGCTGGCATGAGACTTGCCCTCCAATAGATCCTTGTAAATGGATTTAAAGTGTATTCATTCAAATTAGAGAGACAATTTAAATTAAAAAGCTTAGAGCTGCCTCCACCACAGGGGGGCTCGCTCGACCCACCAGCGGACAGGCACCAGTATTGGGAGAGGGGGGCTGGCCGTCAGGGTTCACCGCGGCTCTGGCACAAACCCGGCGACACGGAGGTGGCACGGGCAGGAGCGGACTGGCCGTGTCGGCTTCTCACTTTTTGGATTTTAGAAGGGCATGACATGCCTATATCTGTGTCTCCCCCTCCTTTTACTCCTCCACCTCTTTTATTTTCGCATGACTATATGTACTTGTCACTTTTCCATGTGTTAGTTATGTCTTCTGAGCAGTTTGTCAGCTTTTGGACACCTTTGAAGGTGTTTTCTATGTGTTTCTATGTGTTTTTGTTTGCCTGCCATTGGTTTTAACGGTGTTCGAAGGTGTTCGACGAACCGAACCGAACTCGAACACTACGGGGGTGGCTCAACACTAGTGGTGATGTTGTGTGCGACATGCTGGCGGAGCGCAGGCACACCTTTCTTTGAGAAGTAGTGCCGACTGGGCATCTGGTACTGGGGCACTGCGACGGACATAAGGTCTCGAAAATCCTCTGTGTCCACCAGGCGGAAAGGAAGCATTTCTGTAGCCAAGAGCTGGCAGATGATGAAATTCAACCTAGCTTTCTCATGGCTAGGAGGAAATGGTCTTTTACTTGTCCACATCTGAGGGACCGAGGGCTGGCTGTTGTGCTTAGACTGGGTTGAGAAGGGTGTCCCTGGCAAACTGCCGGTCTGTGAGGAAGATGCAGGCAGACATGTTAGCACCACCTTTGGATCAAGGCAACCTATCGATGTCGGACAGCGCTCAACACCAGCTGGTGTTTCCACCTCCAAAGAAAATGATGACCTGCCAATCACACTGGCTGTTGCGGGTAATGAGGTGGTCTTTCTGCGTCCAAAAACAGGCGTGACTGCTGTCCCCCCAGTTACAGAGGATGAAGAGGCCGCAGATGCACAAGATGGGGCAGACGGTAGTTGACCCGGCCGGATAGGCCGCATTGTAGCACAGTGAGCTTCCCACTGCAACTTATGCTTCATGTCCATGAGCCGGTTCATGCATGAAGTACTCAAACTATGTATTTTTTGGCCTCTACTTAGCTTTTGCTGACAAATGTTACAGATAACACGAGTTGGGTCATCTTTATCGGTCTGAAAAAATGCCCAGGCTATGCAAGGCTTAGCACCCATGCGACCTGAAGAGCCACCACGACTTGTGGTCAGAGGCTGAGTTGTGTTTGAGGATGCAGTAGTTGACGTGCTTCCAGTACTACGTCTCTGTCCAGGAAGGCGCAACCTGACCTCGTCGTCACAAGCATCCTCCTCCACCTCCTCTGCTGACCTCATCTCTTGGCTGACTGTGGGTTGACAGTAAGTGGGATCTCCAACCTCATCATCATCACCCTGTGTGTTATCACACCGGTCGTCCTCAGAGCCAACCTGTTCCTGCCCTGACAAAAAACTAAAGTTGTCGCTCCAATCAGGTATTTGAGTCTCATTATCGTCTTCCTCATTGTCTCCACCAATAGGAGTTACAGTTTGGGACTGAGGATCTACATTATGGTCAGAACCTTCTGCATCTGGTCCTGGATCCGACTCATAAAGATTCTGGGCATCAGTGCAGATCATTTCCTCGTCTGGATTCACAGAAGCTCTGGAGCCGACCTCTGATTCCCAGGCTATAGTATGAGTAAACAGCTCTGCAGACTCAACCATCTGTTCTACCCCATACTCAGACGGGCAGCTGGAGATTTGGGAGCTGTGAGGAAGCAAGTGCGATTTGGGTGACACCTCTGAGGACTGGAGTATTTGTGATGTTGAAGTTGAAGTGGAGGAGAGCCCACATTAGGGAGCACTTGATATCCGTTGAAGCACCTGCTGTTTTTGTGCCTCATCTGGAATTTGTAGCGGTTGGCGTGGCCGTAAGAAAGGGATCTTATCACATTGTCCGCTAAAAGAAGTAGACATTTTAGATTGGCTGGAAGATGGTCTTTCTTCTGCAAATGTAACTGTTGCTATAGCACCTACCACATGGACACAACCTTTTTTCCCCTTCCCAACAGTTGGAGTTGTGGTATTAGGCCAAAAGTATTGACTGGGTTAGATGCAGATAAAAATGATATTGAATTTGCAACCTGGTGGAGGTTCGTATAGATGGACTAATAGAACAAGTCCCACACACTGCTAGAAGCCCAAATATTTTTTCAGAGCTAGATGCAGAAAAAAATTATATTGAATTTGCAACCTGATGGAGGTCAGTATAGATGGACTAATAGACCAAGTCCAACACACTGCTAGAAGCCCAAATATTTTTCAGAGCTAGATGCAGAAAAAAATTATATTGAATTTGCAACCTGATGGAGGTCAGTATAGATGGACTAATAGAACAAGTCCCACACACTGCTAGAAGCCGAAATATTTTTTCAGAGCTCGATGCAGATAAAAATTATTTTTAATTTGCAACCTGGTGGAGGTTAGTATAGATGGACTAATAGACCAAGTCCCACACACTGCTAGAAGCCCAAATGTTTTTTCAGAGCTAGATGCAGAAAAAAATTATATTGAATTTGCAACCTGATGGAGGTCAGTATAGATGGACTAATAGAACAAGTCCCACACACTGCTAGAAGCCCAAATATTTTTTCAGAGCTAGATGCAGAATTTTTTTTTATTGAATTTGCAACCTGATGGAGGTCAGTATAGATGGACTAATAGAACAAGTCCCACACACTGCTAGAAGCCCAAATATTATTTCAGAGCTAGATACAGAAAAAAATTATATTGAATTTGCAACCTGATGGAGGTCAGTATAGATGGACTAATAGAACAAGTCCCACACACTGCTAGAAGCCGAAATATTTTTTCAGAGCTCGATGCAGATAAAAATTATTTTTAATTTGCAACCTGGTGGAGGTTAGTATAGATGGAATAATAGAACAAGTCCCACACACTGCTAGAAGCCCAAATATTTTTTCAGAGCTCGATGCAGAAAAATATTATATTGAATTTGCAACCTGGTGGCGGTTAGTATAGATGGACTAATAGAATGATGCTCTGCCCAAAAGGTTTTACTTGACTAGGTGCAGTAAAAAAATTGGTATTTTATACACAGGTGGTGTAGCTTGCAACACAGGCTACTCCACTGACTACCACACTCTGCAATAGGCCAAAAAGGATTTGCTTTGCTAGATTTAGCCAAATGCTGTGAAAAAAACTTGCACAGCACTGGCACAGACCTGCCTGGCAAAAACTGATAGGAACTGATGTAACTTAGTCCTGAAAAGGACTGCAATTATAATTAGTCTTTACTCCCAACCTATCTTTTTAAGAGCACAGACCTGCCTGATAAAAGTCGTAGGAAATGATGTAACCTAGTCCTTAAAAGGTCTACAATCACAACTCTTCCCTACTCCCAAGCTATCTGTAGATTTGTGCGAAAATTGGCTTGAAATTAACAAGGTATAGCGCACACAGCAACAGTGGTGCCGTCTAACACGCAGCTGCAGCAGTGAGAAAATGGTGGCGACGGGGAAAATGGCTGGGTCTTATAGGGCAAGGACATGTGACATACACTGCCAATGAGACATGCCCTTGCTTGTGTGAAAAAAAGCACTTCGCTCCGTGTGTGCGCTGCTGATAGGCTGACAGATTGCACCTCCCCACTGTAAATGCGGGAAAGAGAAAAAAAAATGGAGATCTTCATTATTCCTGCAGAGATCCATCCCCTGCCCCTCCCCCCGCCCCGCTGTACACTCAAACTGCGTATTAACATTAATTTTCATCATTACTGAGAAAAAATCCAGTTATGATTTTGGTGCACGAACAGTTATCGAACATAACCTCGAACAGCCGAATTTTTTTCAAATCGTTCGTGTTCGCCGAACGGCTCGAACATCGCCCAAAACAGCTCGAATTTGAGATTGGCGAACAGCTCGAGTCGAACACCGCTCATCTTTACTCATATACACATAATATGAATAATTTTATAGCCAAAAAGACAATTAAATGTAATAAACCTGATAAGAATTATTTATTTAAATACAATTAAACAGTAGAGATGAGCGGTGTTCGACTAGAACTGTTCGCCAATCTCAAATTCGAGCTGTTTTGGGCGGTGTTCGAGTTGTTCGACGAACCCGAACGATTTGCAAAAAATTCGGCTGTTCGAGGTTATGTTCGATAACTGTTCGTGCACCAAAAGCGTGTCCTGCATGTCTGGCGCTATTTAGAGCACCAATCATGCAGGGATTGTCTGCCACTCACTGTAATGCCACAGCCATGGTGGTTGTGGCATTACAGTGATTGCCCAAATCGATGGGAACAGTGCCAACAGTGAAACATGAAAAGCCGGCAATTCAGCAGCGGCATACACCTGTACCCGACAATTTAGAACCGAAAGAATAGAGCTTCACACATAGATAGATATAAACATGTCAGCCACATATATACGAAGTACAGTGAAAGTGCTGCTTACTGTACTTGTCATTTAGCGTAAAGGATTTATCAAAAAAAATAATAGTGTTTTCATGCACTGTCTCTTTAAAAAAGCCGGCCGGCAATTCAGCAGCGGTACCCGACAATTTATAACAGACAGAATAGAGCTTCACACATAGATTAGATAGATAGAAACATGTCAGCCACATATATACGAAGTACAGTGACAGTGTTGCTTACTGTACTTGTCATTTAGTATTAAAATAAAGGATTTATTATTAAAAAAATTGGCGTGGGATTCCCCTTAAATTTAGGCTCTAGCGGAGGTTAAGCAGACGGCTGGGGCAGATGTTTGAAGCCTGGGAAGGGCGTAATACCCACGGAGCTTCCCAGGCTACTAATATCAGCCCCCAGCTGAATACATAGCCTTTACTAGCTATTAAAATGGGGGACACCCCAAAAAAAATGACGTGGGGTCCCCCCTAATTTAATAGCTAGCAAAGGCTAAGCAGACAGCTGGGGGCTGATATTAATAGCCCAGGAAGGGAGCCATGAATATTGGCCCCATCCCAGGCTAGAAACACCAGCCGTCAGCCGCCCCAGAAATGGCGCATTCATAGGATGCGCCAATTCTGGCACTTAGCCTCGCTCTTCCACGCTGCCCTGGTGCGGTGGCAGGGGGTAATAGGGTTGGGGTTGATGTCAGCTTATAATGCCAGCTGACATCAAGCCCAGGTTAGTAATGGAGAGGCGTCTATAAGATACCCCCATTACTAACCCCATAGTCAAAGTTAAAAAAAATACAAACACCCAGAATAAAGTCCTTTAATTGAAATAAAGACACAATCCTTTATTGTTCTAAATTAAACCATACTTACTGTCACGCCCATTCCAGCTGAAGCCAACGAT
Source organism: Phyllobates terribilis (assembly GCF_046119375.1). Lineage (NCBI taxonomy): Eukaryota > Metazoa > Chordata > Amphibia > Anura > Dendrobatidae > Phyllobates > Phyllobates terribilis. Next base: position 507,204,549 of record NW_027362762.1, read on the forward strand.
CTCCTGCAATAAAAGAAAAATAATAAAGCAACCTCATCCTTACCTTTCCATGGTTCCCACGACAGCTTCAGCTCTGCTACATCGAGATGACAGGCTGGACCGCAGCAGAACGCTGCCATGCAGCCTCTCATCCCGCAGACACTGAGAAGCGCAGGCTTGCTTGCGCTGCTCAGCGTCTCTCTGTGACGACATCCAGATGAGCCGAGTTCATGTCCAATGAACTCAGCTCACCTCATGCACGTCACTGACAGCGTGGGAAAATTCTCCTGCACTCAGCGCTTCAGCGTGAGAATTCTCCCACGCTGAAGCGCTGAGTGCAGGAGAATTTTCCCACGCTGTCAGTGACGTGCATAAGGTGAGCTCATGTCCAATGAACTCAGCTCACCTCCTGCACTTCACTGACAGCGTGGGAGAATTCTCCTGCACTCAGCGCTTCAGCGTGAGAATTCTCCCACGCTGAAGCGCTGAGTGCAGGAGAATTTTCCCACGCTGTCAGTGACGTGCATGAGGTGAGCCGAGTTCATTGGACATTAACTCGGCTCATCTGGATGCCCTCACAGAGAGACACTGTGGAGCGCAAGCATGCCTGCTCTTCTCAGTGTCTGCGGCATGACAGGCTGGATGGCAGCGTTCTGCTGCGGTCCAGCCTGTCATCTCGATGTAGCAGAGCTGAAGCTGTCATGGGAACCATGGAAAGGTAAGGATGAGGTTGCTTTATTATTTTTCTTTTATTTCAGGAGATCGTTGGCTTCAGCTGGAATGGGCGTGATGGTAAGTATGGTTTAATTTAGAACAATAAAGAATTGTGTGTTTATTTCAATTAAAGGACTTTTTTCTGGGTGTTGTGTTTTTTTTAAATACTTTACTAGAAATTCATGGTGGTCATGTCTAATATTGGCGTGACCCCATGAATTTCGGGCTTAGGGCCAGCTGATAATGCCAAGCTGGCCCTAACCCCTTTATTACCCAGTGAGCCACCGCATCAGGGCCCTGGATGAGTTGGGTACAGCGCCAGAAGATGGCGCTTCTATGAACGCGCCATTTTCCGGGGTGGCTGCGGACTGCAATTTGCAGCGGGGGTGGCCCAGAAAGCTTGGGCCTCCCTGCGCTGCGGATTCCAGCCCCCAGCTGCCTAGTTGTACCTGGCTGGACACAAAAACAGGGCGAAGCCCCACGTCAATTTTCTTTAAATTATTTCATGAAATAATTAAGAAAAAAAGGGCTTCCCTATATTGTTGTGTCCGGCCAGGTACAAATAGGCAGCTGGTGGTTGGGGGCAGCCCGTTCCTGCCTGCTGTACCTGGCTGGACACAAATATAGTGCGAAGCCCCACGTCAATTTTTTTTAAATTATTTCATGAATTTCCTGAAATAATTTAAAAAAATTGAAGTGGGGCTTCGCACTATATTTGTGTCCAGCCAGGTACAGCAGGCAGGAACGGGCTGCCCCCATCCACCAGCTGCCTATTTGTACCTGGCCGGACACAACAATATAGGGAAGGCCTTTTTTTCTTAATTATTTCATGAATTTCATGAAATAATTAAAAAAAAAGTACGTGGGGCTTCGCCCTATTTTTGTGTCCAGCCAGGTACAACTAGGCAGCTGGGGGCTGGAATCTGCAGCGCAGGGAGGCCCAAGCTTTCTGGGCACCCCCCCGCTACAAATTGCAGTCCGCAGCCACCCCGGAAAATGGCGCGTTCATAGAAGCGCCATCTTCTGGCGCTGTACCCAACTCATCCAGGGCCCTGGTGCGGTGGCTCACTGGGTAATAAAGGGGTTAGGGCCAGCTTGGTATTATCAGCTGGCCCCAAGCCCAAAATTCATGGGGTCACGCCAGTATTAGACATGACCGCCATGAATTTCTAGTAAAGTATTTAAAAAAAACACAACACCCAGAATAAAGTCCTTTAATTGAAAAAAAGACACAATTCTTTATTGTTCTAAATTAAACCATACTTACCATCACACCCATTCCAGCTGAAGCCAACGATCTCCTGCAATAAAAGAAAAATAATAAAGCAACCTCATCCTTACCTTTCCATGGTTCCCACGACAGCTTCAGCTCTGCTACATCGAGATGACAGGCTGGACCGCAGCAGAATGCTGCCATCCAGTCTGTCATCCCGCAGACACTGAGAAGCGCAGGCTTGCTTGCGCTCCTCACTGTCTCGCTGTGACGGCATCCAGATGAGCCGAGGTCATGTCCAATGAACTCGGCTCACCTCATGCACGTCACTGACAGCGTGGGAAAATTCTCACGCTGAAGTGCTGAGTGCAGGAGAATTCTCCCACGCTGTCAGTGATGTGCATGAGGTGAGCTCATGTCCAATGAACTCAGCTCACCTCCTGCACGTCACTGACAGCGTGGGAAAATTCTCCTGCAATCAGCGCTTTAGCGTGAGAATTTTCCCACGCTGTCAGTGACGTGCATGAGGTGAGCCGAGTTCATTGGACATGAACTCGGCTCATCTGGATGTCGTCACAGAGAGACGCTGAGCAGCGCAAGCAAGCCTGCGCTTCTCAGTGTCTGCGGGATGAGAGGCTGGATGGCAGCGTTCTGCTGCGGTCCAGCCTGTCATCTCGATGTAGCAGAGCTGAAGCTGTCGTGGGAACCATGGAAAGGTAAGGATGAGGTTGCTTTATTATTTTTCTTTTATTGCAGGAGATCGTTGGCTTCAGCTGGAATGGGCGTGATGGTAAGTATGGTTTAATTTAGAACAATAAAGGATTGTGTCTTTATTTCAATTAAAGGACTTTATTCTGGGTGTTTGTGTTTTTTTTAACTTTTACTATGGGGTTAGTAATGGGGGTGTCTTATAGACGCCTCTCCATTACTAACCTGGGCTTGATGTCAGCTGGCATTATAAGCTGACATCAACCCCAACCCTATTACCCCCTGCCACCGCACCAGGGCAGCGTGGAAGAGCGAGGCTAAGTGCCAGAATTGGCGCATCCTATGAATGCGCCATTTCTGGGGCGGCTGACGGCTGGTGTTTCTAGCCTGGGAGGGGGCCAATATTCATGGCTCCCTTCCTGGGCTATTAATATCAGCCCCCAGCTGTCTGCCTAGCCTTTGCTAGCTATTAAATTAGAGGGGACCCCACGTCATTTTTTTTGGGGGGGGGTCCCCCATTTTAATAGCTAGTAAAGGCTATGTATTCAGCTGGGGGCTGATATTAGTAGCCTGGGAAGCTCCGTGGGTATTACCCCCTTCCCAGGCTTCAAACATCTGCCCCAGCCGTCTGCTTAACCTCCGCTAGAGACTAAAATTAAGGGGAACCCCACGTCAATTTTTTTAATAATAAATCCTTTATTTTAATACTAAATGACAAGTACAGTAACCAACACTATCACTGTACTTCATATATATGTGACTGACATGTTTCTATCTATCTAATCTATGTGTGATGCTCTATCTTTCTGTTCTAATTGTCGGGTACCGCTGCTGAATTGCAGGCCGGCTTTTTTAAAGAGACAGTGCATGAAAACACTATTATTTTTTTAAATAAATCCTTTACACTAAATGACAAGTACAGTAAGCAACACTATCACTGTACTTATTATATATGTGACTGACATGTTTCTATCTATCTAATCTATGTGTGAAGCTCTATTCTTTCTGTTCTAAATTGTCGGGTACAGATGCTGAATTGCCGGCCGGCTTTTTTAAAGAGACGGTGCATGAAAACACTAATATTTTTTTTAATAAATCCTTTACACTAAATGACAAGTGCAGTAACCAACACTGTCACTGTGCTTCTTATATGTGTGACTGACATGTTTCTATGTATCTAATCTATGTGTGATGCTCTATTCCTTCTTGTCTAAATTGTCGGGTACCGGTGTATGCCGCTGCTGAATTTGCCGGCCGGCTTTTTTAAAGAGAGTGTCTTCTGAGCAGTTTGTCAGCTTTTGGACACCTTTGCAGGTGTTTTCTATGTGTTTCTATGTGTTTTTGTTTGCCTGCCATTGGTTTTAACGGTGTTCGACGGTGTTCTAAGGTGTTCGACGAACCGAACCGAACCCGAACACTACGGGGGTGGCTCAACACTATTAAACAGTTTGTCTATAGCACAATGGCTGGCAATCAAATACAGCTGGCATGCCTGTATCAGTATAATATAAAAGATATACAGTGCCTACAAGTAGTATTCAACCCCCTGCAGATTTAGCTGGTTTGATAAGATGCAAATAAGTTAAAGCCTTCAAACTGCAAACGAGAGTAGGTTTTATGAACAGAAGCATAAGGGTATGTGCACACGATGCAGAAATGAAGCAGAAAATTTCTGCATCATTTCTGCATCTCCCTGGCAGAAAAAACGCATGCAGATTGTGCATGCGTTTTTCCTGCAGAATACATGCGGATCCACATGCAGATTCACATGCGTTTCCGCATGCAGATTGACAAGCGCTTTCCAGGCGATTTTAGCATCACCTGGAAAGTGCTTGACAACTAGGTCACACTGTATAAATCCATGCAAACGGCATGGATTTATATAGTGTGACCCGAGAGAGTGTATATACTTACCTCCGATGGCCCGCGCTGTCCTGCTTTACAAAGTTCCCGGCTGCCGGCAACTTTGAATTGAAAGACCTGCCGACGTCAGCGTCACGTGACCCGTCACATGACTCTGACATCAGCGCAGGTCCTACAACTCACTGCAAGTGCCGGGAACCAAGCGGGAGTGCTGCGCGGGCCGACAGAAGGTAAGTATACATTTATTTTTTATTTTATTCTTTTTTTACAGCTTTTTTAATGGTACCTGGGTGTGGATGAGACTCTCCTCTCCTCCACACTCGGGTACCATCCGCATATTAGAACGCGCCAATAGCGCAAGTACAGATGCTGTCTTGCGGAATTGGCGTGTTCTAATGCAAGTCAATGGCGGTGAAATCGCCGCGTTTCCGCAAAATTAATTGACATGCTGCGGATTTTTGACCGCAGCGTTCACGCTGCGGAAAAATCCGCATCATGGGCACAGCACATGCAGATTTCCATTGGGGAACATTGCTTCCCTTCTACCATGCGTTTTTCATGCGTTTCCGCGGCGTTTACGCAACTGCGGAAACGCATGAAATACGCATTGTGTGAACTCAGCCTTAATCTTACAAACCAAAAAGTTATGTTGCTCAGTTGAATTTTATTAAATTTTAAACATAAAAGTGTGGGTCAATTATTATACAACCCCTATGTTTAATATTTTGTGGAATAACCCTTGTTTGCAATTACAGCTAATAATCGTCTTTTATAAGACCTGATCAGGCCGACACAGGTCTGTGGAGTTATCTTTGCCCACTCCTCCATGCAGATCTTCTCCAAGTTATCTAGGTTCTTTGGGTGTCTCATGTGGACTTTATTCTTGAGCTCCTTCCACAAGTTTTCAATTGGGTTAAGGTCAGGAGACTGACTAGGCCACTCCAACACCTTGACTTTTTCCCTCTTGAACCAGGCCTTGGTTTTCTTGGCTGTGTGCTTTGGGTCGTTGTCTTGTTGGAAGATGAAATTACGACCCATCTTAAGATCCTTGAAGGAGGAGCGGAGGTTCTTGGCCAAAGTCTCCAGGTAGGCCGTGCTATCCATCTTCCCATGGATGCGGACCAGATGGCCAGGCCCCTTGGTAGAGAAACAGCCCCACAGCATGATGTTGCCACCACCATGCTTGACTGTAGGGATGGTATTCTTGGGGTCGTATGCAGTGCCATCCAGTCTCCAAACGTCACGTGTGTGGTTGGCACCAAAGATCTCGATCTTGGTCTCATCAGACCATACAACCTTGAACTAGTCTGTCTCAGAGTCCTCCAAGTGATCATGAGCAAACTGTAGACGAGCCTTGACATGACGCTTTGAAAGTAAAGGTACCTTACGGGCTCGTCTGGAACGGAGACCATTGCGGTGGAGTACGTTACTTATGGTATTGACTGAAACCAATGTCCCCACTGCCATGAGATCTTCCCGGAGCTCCTTCCTTGTTGTCCTTGGGTTAGCCTTGACTCTTCGGACAAGCCTGGCCTCGGCACGGGAGGACACTTTCAAAGGCTGTCCTGGCCGTGGAAGGCTAACAGTAGTTCCATAAGCCTTCCACTTACGGATGATGCTCCCAACAGTGGAGACAGGTAGGCCCAACTCCTTGGAAAGAGTTTTGTACCCCTTGCCAGCCTTGTGACCCTCCACGATCTTGTCTCTGATGGCCTTGGAATGCTCCTTTGTCTTTCCCATGTTGACCATGTCTGAGTGCTGTTCACAAGTTTGGGGAGGGTCTTAAATAGTCAGAAAAGGCTGGCAAAAGAGATCTTTAATCTACACATGTGAAGCTCATTATTCTTGGTGCCTGAACTACTTCTTAATACTTTTGGGGGACCAAACATTTATTATTCAACCCCTCAAACCACAAGAATTCTGACACTCTGAATTAACTTTTAACGCTTTTAAAAAAAAAATAAAAATTTGCTGCAGTGCATTTCCCACTTCCAGGCTGATCTACAGTACAAATGTCACAATGCCAAGTTAATTCCGCATGTGTCAACCAGCTAAATCTGCAGGGGGTTGAATACTACTTGTAGGCACTGTATAGTGGCTTATGAATGTATTCACCCCCTTGGCTTTTTTCTTATTTTGCTACATTACAACTTGTGTTTAAATAGTTTTATAATATGATTTTTGTGTGATGCATCAGCACTAAATAGTTTAAGTTGGTGAAGTGAGAAAAATGCAGGCACAAATTACATTTATGGGATCAAAAACTAAAAATTGGCATGTGTATATGTATTCACTTTTTTTGCTACGAAGCCCCTAAAAAATTTTGGTTCAAGCAATTACATTTATAAGTCACATGCTTAGTGAAAGGAAGGTCCACCTCTGCAATCTAAGTGTCACATGGTCTGTCAGTATATACACATATTTTCTGAAAGACTGCAGAGGCAGCAACACGATTAAGCAAGAGGCACCACTAACCAAACAACACTATGAAGACCAAGCAAATCTCCAAACAAGACAGAGACAAAGTTGTTGAGAAGTACAAGTCAGGGTTGGATTCCCAATTAGATACTGGAGTGTGTATCCATACAACCACAATAAGCTGTACACTCCATAAAGGTGGACTTTATTGAAGAGTGGGCAGAAAAAAGACTTTACTTAAACACAAAAATTGTAAGGGTAATCTCAAGTTTGTCAAAAGACATGTGGGAGACTCCCCAAATGTATGGAGGAAGGTGCTGTCGTCAGATGAGACCAAAACTTAACTTTTTGTCTACCACTGTAACTACTATATAATTAGAAAAAATCATATGGGCATGATTCATTAAACAAGATAGGATCATTATAGATCACTGGTGCATATGGTATATAGCTAGTACTCCAACGAGGAATTATGTATCAAACAGGAGAAACAAAGGAGTAGCTTTAAAACATACATAAGTTTTTATTGAAAAAATTGATTTAAAAACCACACAGAAGTAAATATGATGGACAGAATAGCAATACAAAAAAGATCCAAGTACAGGTCCAAATGACCAAAAGTTTGGTCACCAGATGATCAACAAGTCTAAGATAGGGAGAATCATAGAATCATAGAATGGTAGAGTTGGAGGGGACCTCCTGGGTCATCTGGTCCAACCCCCTGCTCAAAGCAGGATTCACTAAATCATCTCAGACAGATATCTGTCCAGCCTCTGTTTGAGGACGTCCATTGAAGGGGAACTCACCACCTCTTGTGGCAGCCTGTACCACTCATTGATCACCCTAACTGTCAAAAAGTTTTTTCTAATATCTAATCTGTGTCTCCTCCCATTCAATTTCATCCCATTGCTTCTAGTCTTTCCTTGTGCAAATGAGAATAAAGATGAACCTTCTACAATGTGACAAACCCTTCAGATATTTGTAGACCGCTATTAAGTCTCCTCTCAGTCTTTTTTGCAAGCTAAACATTCTCAAATCCTGTAACCGTTCCTCATAGGACATGGTTTGCAGACCGGTCACCATTCTGGTTGCTCTTCTCTGAACTTGCTCTAGTTTGTCGATGTCTTTTTTTAAATGTGGTGCCCAAAACTGGACGCAGTATTCCAGATGAGGTCTGACCAAAGAGGAGTAAAGTCGGATAATGACTTCACGTGGTCTAGAGAAATGTAGCACAAATAGGAATTTGTATAATAGATGTTGGTAATTATATGAAGGACAGAATAGCATTACAAAGGAGAAATCCGGGTACAGGCCCAATTGACCAAAAGTTTGGTCACCAGTAGTGTTGAGCGAGCACTAAAATGCTTGGGTGCTCGAAGCTCGGGCCGAGCTCGCCATGATACTCGGGTGCTCGACCCGAGCAACGAGCCCTATGTTAGTCTATGGGAGACCCGAGCATTTTTGCGGCGGCACCCCCGGCAGTCTTTTAAAAGCCTAACAAGTGCCCAAAAGGATAGTGACAGTGCTCAAATGACATGGGGACAGCATGGGGATCGCCCCAGGAAGCATTTCTGACCCCCAGGTCACTGCTGTCAACAATGTGGTCAGAGGCATTGAGCCACTGTTAGGGGCTCACAATAAAATGTTCAAAAACGAAACTGAAAGTGCTTTCCTGTGAAATATGGTAAGGAAGTTCCTTTCCAGGGTAAAGACTTGTGTATAAGGTAAAATAAATAGCCAAAAAAAAAAATACTCCTCCACACCTTGGGCTATGTTCACAAGTAGCATTTTTTATGCGTTTTTGCACTTTTGTATTGCTTTCAACCGTGACAAATGCATTCACCGGGAAATGTCATTTTAACCTTTTACAACCTTATCTGGCCATGTGCTGTGTGACATATGCATACAGTGATGAAAAGACATGGGGACAGCATGGGGAAGACCCCTGGAAGCATCTGTGACTCCCAGGTTACTGCCTAAAAGTGTGCCCATCAGAAGTGATCCTTGCCGCAACAGAAGATGCAGACTTGCAACTATCCCCGTGCAAGTCCTTGTCCCAGGGCAGTGTTCAATTGTACCTCACCCATTCCTTGCAATGCAAGCGAAAATATGCAGCCAACCACCCACCCACCCCCAGGCTGCAATACCATACTGCTTGCTTGCTTGCACTTGAAATTGGGCCTTTTAGGTATGTGGAGGCGGAATCTGGCCACCACGTCATTGCTGCGTTGGCGGCCTGGTATCCATACTCAGTCCCCAGCCGCTCGGCGGTCGGGTGTCCACACTCGGTCCCCAGCCGCCAGGGGGCGGCCGGGTGTCCATACTCGGTCCCCAGCCGCCCCGCGGCCGGGTGTCCACACACGGTCCCCAGCCGCCCCGCGGCCGGGTGTCCGCACACGGTCCCCAGCCGCCCCTCGGCCGGGTGTCCACACACGGTCCCCAGCCGCCTGGGGGCAGCCAGGTGTTTATAAACGGCCCACAGCCGCCCCTATTTCTCTTTGGAACATCCCCCCACACACTTTTCTTAGTCCGGCCTGCTTTAGGGCAGCATTGGACGAACCCACCAGAGAAACAGACTGCTCCGGTGGGCCCTGGCTTCTCCATCAGGGGAGTTGAGAGTGCCAAGGTGAGGAGCATGATGATGATGATAGGAGTTAGCATCTGCTTTTTCTTGGAATGCAAGCGTAAGTGTGCAGCCTGCCACCCACCCACCCCCAGGCTGCAATACCATACGGCTTGCTTGCTTGCACTTGAAATTGGGCCTTTTATGCATGTGGAGGCGGAATCTGGCCACCACGTCATGGCTGCGTTGGCGCCCTGATATCCATGCTCATTCCCCAGCCACCCGGTGGCCGGGTGTCCACACTCGGTCCCCAGCCGCCCGGCGGCCGGGTGTCCACACTCGGTCCCCAGCCGCCCGGCGGCCGGGTGTCCACACTCGGTCCCCAGCCGCCAGGGGGCGCCCGGGTGTCCATACTCGGTCCCTAGCCACCCCAGGGGGACCATTCACATCAATATCAGGCCAGTCAACCAGATATGTCTTGTAGGATATGTTTCTGTACTAAAAGGAGAGGTTCGGCTACACAGTTATAGGGCATAGAGTGAGTGCAATGCCTACCAAAAATTTTGAGGCACTCCAATGCCCCTTGGAAATGACATGGAGGTCAGAGGGCCTTAACTAAACCGTTTTTTCCATTTATAGCAACTGGGTCTTCTGTACATTGTTGGCCTAAGCAGTGAATGGAAGGCTTTCCAAAAATTATGAGGAACTGCATGCCCCTTGAAACAGACGTGGATTACAGCGTACTTAAAACCTTCTACCCATTATTGGGGAGTGGGTCTCCCTTAGTTTTTGCCTTAGCATTAAAAAGCAAAAGCTGACTGAAATTAGGAGGAAATGCAATGCCCGTTGGAAGAGCCGTGGAGATTAGAGGTAATTAAAAACAACATTTCAATGTCCCTAGGAAGAGCTATGGAGTTCAGAGTGGCTTAAGAAGATGCTTTTAATGCCCCTTTGAAGAGACATGGAGGTCACAGTAGCTTAACAAGATGGTTTTAATGCCCCTCGGAAAAGACGTGAAGGTCCCAGTAGCTTAACAAGACGGTTTGAATGCCCCTTGGAAGAGACGTGGAGGTCACAGTAGCTTAACAAGACGGTTTTTATGCCCCTTACAAGAGCCATACAGTACAGCATCTTAAAAATATTATTCCCATTAAAGGGGAGTGGGTCTCCTACAGTCTTTGCTTATGCCTTCCAAGCAAAAGCTGACAAAAATAAGGATGGAGGAACTTTCAATAATGGCAACACGGACCACGGTCACCCTGGTGGTATAGTGGTGGTGTGTAGCGCTGGCGTCCCTGTCCTCTGCTAGGCAGGGACGCTGCTCCCCTCACCGCTCTGCTCCGTGCCCGGCGTCCTCTCCCCGCTCTGCTGTCAGCGCGCGCTCCTTCCCGGCGTCCTCCTCCCGCTCTGCTCTCAGCGCGCGCTCCTTCCCGGCCCCTGTGCTTAGGGCGCGCGCGCGCGCGCTCCCCTCCTCTTAAAGGGGCCGCGCGCGCCGTCCTAAGGAGTCCCCGGCCAATGGCCGGAGGACTTCATCATATATAAGGCACCTCCTCCAAAATGGAGGTGCCCGAGCAATGTTGTTTGCACCTGTGTCTCACCTGTGCTTCAGCCCTCAGGTCCCGTTGCCAGTTACCTGCCAGTTTCCTGCCAGTTTCCTGCTAGTTACCTGCCTGATTCCTGCCTGAATTCTTGTTACCTGTCTGCCAGTCTGAGGTCCGACGGTCTGCCTTACTACTCCTGTCAGTCTGTCTAAAGGACCAGCCTGCCCGCTCACCTGGGAGCGCATATCAGCTACCTGCCTGCTTGCCTGAGGTCCGACGGTCTGCCTTACTACTCCGGTCAGTCTGTCTATGGACCAGCTTGCCCGCTCACCTGGGAGCGCTTCTCCGTTATCTGCCTGCTTGCCAGCCCGGAGGCTCCGTTGTCACGTGCTGTGACCACCAGCTATCTCAGAGACTCTTGCCCGCTCACCTGGGAGCGCATCTCCGTTACCTGCCTACTTGCCAGCCCGGAGGTCCCGTTGTCACGTGCGGTGACCACCAGCTATTCCAGAGACTCTTGCCCGCTCACCTGGGAGCGCTTCTCCGTTACCTACCTGCCTGCCAGCCCGGAGGTTCCGCCGTCACGTGCCGTGACCACCTGCTATTCCAGAGACTCTCGCTTGCTCACCTGGGAGCACACATCTACCATCTGCCTGCTAGCCTACCCGGAGGCTCTGCCATCACAGGTCGTACCTACCCCTTACCCAGAGACTGCCCTGATCACTTGCCGTAACTCCCTGTCCGTTCACCCAGAGACTGCCACCCGCTCCCTTACAAGGGCCGCCCCCTTGTATAATAGCTCAGAGGTTCCGCCTCCCGGACCCGTTACATGGTGGAGGCTGAGGATAAGGAGAAGAACATAAAACAGCCGAAATAAGGAAGCGTATACCCATGTGTGGGTGTGAAGCGGTGCATGTGAATACACCTCCCGAAAAAACACAGTGGATTTGACATTATGTTACTCTGCTGTCATTTGGTGGTGATGAGAAGTCTGGCACAATCCAGCCCTTGTTCATTTTGATAAGGGTCAGCTTGTCAGCATTGTCAGTTGACAGGCGAGTGCGCTTATCAGTTATAATTCCCCCAGCGGCACTAAAAACACGCTCCGATAACACGCTAGCAGCAGGGCAGGCCAGGACCTCCAAGGCGTACAGAGCGAGTTCATTCCAAGTGTCCAGCTTGGATACCCAATAATTAAAAGGCACAGAGGAATCACGGAGGACGCTGGTACGGTCGGCAAGGTACTCACTCACCATCTTTTGAAACTTTCCACTCCTTGTGAGAGTACCCCGCGCCTCAGGGCCTGTAAGCTGGGCAGGTCTCAGAAAACTGTCCCAGAGCATTGACAGTGTTCCCCTGCCTCTGCTGGATTGGAGTTGCCTCTCTCTCGCTTGTACGCCTTGGTTGGTCCACGAACTGTGACCTCTGCCGCTAGCGTGTTCAGATGGGAACTTTTTTAACAGTTCTGCAGCAAGGGCCTTCTGGTACTGCCCCATTTTTGTAGACCTCTCCACCTCAGGAATAAGAGAGTGAAAGTTCTCCTTGTAGCAGGGGTCTAAAAGTGTCACCAACCAGTAATGACTGTCACCCAACATTTTGACAACGCGAGGGTCACGGTTAAGGCAGAGTAACATAAAGTCAACCATGCGTGCCAGACTGGTAACGGGCAAGACTTCCGTATCCTCACCAAGATGACTGACCATGCTCTCCTCCTCCTCCCACCTGTCCTCAGGCCACCCACGCTGAATCGAAGGTATGACGGTTGTACAGGTACTACCGTCTACAGCGTGACTCGCCCCCTGGGCCTAGCGTTGACGTGTGTGGGATACCCGGAGCCGGGTCTCTGGGGGTTGTAGAATCCGTGGCCGTGACCCGGCTCCGTCATGGTGGTCAGGCTGATGGCGGTATTTTGAGGGGGTTTTAGGTTCATTGTCCGACTACGCCACCCGTGGATTGCGGTCAGTGCGGTCCGCTGCTGCAAGGCAGACCGCTGGGGCTGATGGTGTGTGCAGCTGAGGTAGTGTGACTCCCCACGGGAAGAGTGGAGCCCCAGGGCAGTGTAGTTGATGGTGAGGGTGATAGTGCATGGGAGTCTCAGCACTTGTAGTGCTGGTGCGGCGATGAAGCAGAAACGACTCAGAGTTTTTGGAGTGCAGTTCAGGGTCTTTACTGGTGATATTAAGGCAGACCCTCCCGGGAGTACTGGCTAACATAAGGGGCCTGGTCAGGCTGCGAGCAAACAGGAGTTCCCCTGGCCAGGTGGAGTTGTAGGCCTCCCCATCTATCTGCACTCTTTCTGGCTACCTTGCTGTAAGAGGGTAGAAGTAGCCCACGTCCCTGAGTATACCGTGTGGTGCTCACCCGTATGGCTGGTGACTTGGGGCCTTCTGTTAGCCTCCACTCCTGGATGGCGGTTCTGGTCCCTTCCTTGTGACTGAGCCTCCGGGCTTCTATGGCCAGAGGACCTGGAATCCCCTGCCGGCTGGTTTCTGCTGCTGGGTAGATATCAGTCCCCACAGCCTCGGACTCCGGTGTCCGGTACTTGGTTTCTTCTGCCAGGGCGAGCTATATCTCTGCTTAGCTTCCAGCCCCTGGTCTTCTGCTCCTAGCTCCTACAGAGCTCCTGCTGTAACTCTCCCTGTGTCTGGAACTGTCTCCAGGCTCTGACTCAACTCACTAATCCCGCCCCAGACCCAGTTTATAAGGGCAGATTCCTCCCCTCCCAGGTCTGGGCAGGAAGTGTTGCATGATTAAGGGCTCCTGACCAGAGAAACCTCCCACCTGCTCTCAGACGTAATATTTCTATTACTGAGGCAACCAGACCCCTGGGGTGCCACATTCCCCCCTAGTAAATTTTAGTACTCCGGGACTAAACACATTTTTAGGAAAACACAAATACAGGGTATAAACAATAATACAACAGCATATATACAAGAAGCTTTAGTCTTTAGAGGTCACGGCGTGTCCGTAACCGGGTGTCCATATCACCCAACAAGTTGAAGTCTTGGCACAGAGTAGGGGACCTGTCCAAAGCAAACCCCAAGCGTTGGCCCTGGGCGTGGCTGCAAGGCTGAGGCTAGCTACTTTGGGCCACAAGGAGGCCACGCCAGACAGGTTTTCTCTTCCGCGGCCATCTTCGCAAGAGGCACCAAGGTACAACTATCTACATGTAGTTCCGGTTATTCAGCGTCCATAACCTGTCAGTCCAAATAAACCTGAAGGGTAACTAGAGAAACATAATTTGTAACCAGGTAACAAAAACATAAACTATTTTCAACATTTGCAAGTTACAGATGACATTTTAGATTCTCCAGCGAGCGGGCATCTGTCCTCTAGTGCTCCTGGTGGACCTACGTAACCCACTATCTGGTTCTGCACTGCAGGGTGTAGGAGGTGTTACGGGTAGGTCTGGCAGCTTTATGCGTACTCTATGGCTTACTAGGGGCACGGCAGGCTCACTACTAGCAGAGGGTTGATTCTCCTGGGCTGCTGGTATGGATTCTTCTGCCTCCTGGGCCGCTGCTCTTCTGACACTACCTGTTCTTCTGTAGGCCCTTGAGGGGCTGGCTGGAGAAAGGTGAGGACGGGTACCACGACTGCGTTGTTGATCTGAGTCCAGGACCAGGGAAAGTCTCCAAGTACGGTACTGATCATTTCTTCCCTTTCCTCTGCGGGTTGAGGGTTTTCTTGATCTTCTTCAGGGCTATGCAGCTGCTCTGGACACTTCTTCAGGTGGTCTCTGGAGACAATGGCTGTGGTCTCTCCTCCGTCCTTACTGATGATACATACTTTTGGGTTCTCATGACTTGAGGGCAGTACGCTGTACGGGTCCTTCTCCCACTGGTCGTCCAACTTGTGGAGCCGCCTCTTTCTCTTCAAGACCTGCTCTCCAGGTACCAGGGGAACAGTGGGAGCATACTGGTTATAAGCCTTCTCTTGCCTTTCTCTTGCTTGAGACAGACTCCGCTCGACGCTCTCCTGTACTTTCCGATACTGCTGCTGCCGTTCTGTATCCCAGTCTGCCTCTGGCGAGGTGTCCTCAGGTATCAGGACTCCCATATCCAGGTCAATAGGCAGATTACCAGGTCTTGCTCTCATTAGGTAAGCCGGGGTACAGTTGATGGAGCCTACGGGGATGTGATTGTACAAGTCCACCAAATCAGTCAGTTTTTCAGGCCACAGACTGCGTTTCTCCAGGGGCAACGTTTTCAGCAAGTCCATCACCACCTGGTTAATTTTCTCACATAGTCCGTTAGTCTGAGGGTTATAGGGCGTTGTTCTTATCTTCCTGCAGTCATGCAGATTGCAGAACTCTTGGAAGACCTCCGCTTCGAAGGCTGGTCCTTGGTCCGTCAGCACTTGCTCCGGATACCCGTGTGGACAGCAGAAGTGCAGTTGGAAGGCTCTGGCTGCTGTTTGGGCCGTTAAGTCCTTGACAGGGACCACCACTAGGAACTGGGAGTAGTGATCTACGATGGTAAGGGCATAGACGTACCCAGATTTGCTCGGAGCCAGTTTCACATGGTCCAGGGCTACCAGTTCCAATGGCTGCCTGGTGATGATGGGCTGCAGGGGACTCTTCTGGCTGGCACGGTCCTTTCTTCTTAGGGTGCACAGGCCACAGTCTCTGCACCACCTCCGATGGCTCCTCTCATGCCTACCCAGTAGAACCGTTCACGCAACAAGAACTCCAGCTTCTTCCATCCGAAGTGTCCTGCTCCATTGTGGTATGCCTTCAGAACCATAGCCGCGTCTCGTCTTGGGACCACTACCAGCCAGGTCAACTCATGTGTTCTAGAGTTGACCATTCTCCGGCACAGCTTCTCCTTGTAAAGGAACAGCTTACTTTTCTCCTTCCACAGTTGCTTGGTCTCCTCCGGGGCGTCTGGGTCAAGATGGGCATTTCCTTCACCAGACGGACTGCGGGATCACTGTCCTGTGTCTCTGCCCAGCTGTAGTGGGGTAAGGGATTGAACGTAGCAGAGCGCCTGTCCCTCACATGGTGGGAATACAGGGTAATCCCATGGCGGTGGTACACGGGGAGTTCGATTTCTTCCAGTTCTTCTGGATCTTCTCCTACGTCCAGTAGGTTTGACATTCTCGACAGGGTTTTTGAGCGTCCCGCCCGGTATTTGATGGTGAATTCATAGTTGGACAGGCGGGCCATCCATCTCTGCTCCAGGGCACCAAGTTTTGCAGTGT
This sequence comes from Phyllobates terribilis, assembly GCF_046119375.1. Lineage (NCBI taxonomy): Eukaryota > Metazoa > Chordata > Amphibia > Anura > Dendrobatidae > Phyllobates > Phyllobates terribilis. Next base: position 507,220,750 of record NW_027362762.1, read on the forward strand.
CCAGGTGTGTCAACGGGTTGTTATCCGTGTACACGGTGAACTTGGAAGAGGCAAGGTAATGCTTGAAACGCTCGGTCACTGCCCACACCACTGCCAGGAACTCTAGCTTGAATGAGCTATAATTCTCAGGGTTTCTTTCTGTGGGCCGTAGTTTTCGGCTGGCGTAAGCAATTACCCGTTTTTTCCCCTGCTGGATCTGGGACAGTACGGCTCCTTGCCCGATGTTGCTCGCGTCCGTGTGGAGGATAAAGGGCTGACTGTGGTCAGGGTACGCCAGGATTTCATCCCCCGTGAGAGCCATCTTCAGCTGGCAGAAGGACTCCTGTTCCAGCTTTTCCCATCTGAAGGGCGGCTTCTGGTTTTTGGCCTCCCTGGATTGGCCTATCAGGAGGTCCTGCATAGGGGCTGTCATTTTGGTGAAACAGGGAATGAATCTTCGGTAGTAGCCTACCAACCCGAGGAACTGCCGCACTTCCTTTATGCTGGAGGGTCTTGACCAGTCCTTAATCACGGTGATCTTATCGGGGTCGGGAGCCACTCCGTCAGCACTCACCACGTGTCCCAGGTACTGCACCTTTGGTTTCAGGAGGTGACACATGGAGGGTTTCACCTTTAGGCCGTAGCTTGCCAGGGCGTCAAACACTTCTGCCAGGTGTTTCAGATGATCCTCGTAGGTTTTGGAATAAACGATGACATTGTCCAGGTATAACAGGACCGTCTTGAAATTCCGGTGTCCCAGACAGCATTCCATCAACCGCTGGAAGGTTCCTGGTGCGTTGCAGAGCCCGAACGGCATACAGTTGAATTCGCTGAGACCCATCGGGGTGGTGAATGCGCTCTTCTCCTTGTCCGCCTCTGCTACAGGAACCTGCCAGTACCCGCTAGTAAGATCCAAAGTGGAGAAGAAGTTAGCAGATTTTAATGCAGCTAAAGATTCTTCTATTCTAGGTAACGGGTATGCATCTTTGTGTGTGATACGGTTGACCTTTGTGTAGTCTACACACATTCTCATTGTGTTGTCCTTCTTTTTCACTAGAACTTGTGGAGCTGCCCAGGGGCTACAGCTGTCCCTGATTACCCCAGCCTCCTTCATGTCCCGCAACATCCCCTTTGCATGCTGATAGTGTGCAGGGGGTACAGGTCGGTATCTTTCCTTTATGGGTGGATGGTCTCCTGTTGGGATGTGATGTTCTAACCCCTTTACTCGCCCGAAGTCTAGCGGCTGTTTACTAAAGACTCTTTCGTACTCCTGAACCACCCGGTAGATTCCCTGTTTTTGGTGTGAGGGAGTGGAGTCAGTACCCAAATGCAGTTGTTGACACCAGTCCTCCATTTGTTTCTTAGAGCCGTTACCTTCCTCTGGTTGAGATGGAGGCAAGGGTTCCACGGCCCTTACAGAATTTTGGTTTATGGTGAACAATTTGGCTAGCGTGGAATACCGGGGCAGGTATACTTATCTCTCCCCGATATTTATGATGCGGACGGGCACCCTCCCATGGTGTACATCAACCACCCCCTGTGCTGTCAAAATGGTGGGCCTACTGTCTGAGTAGACGGGTTCTACCATTGCTTGGTAGTCTCTACCTCTTCGATCAATAGCTGCCCGGCACCAGATCATCATCTCACTTTTCTGGGGCATGGCAATAGGGAACGGGTCACACATTCTCACGCTACCTATCTCACTACCAGATAGTTCCACTTGTTGCCGCTTCATCAGTGCCCGGATCTCTTTTTGGAGCACACGCTGCTGGCTGGAACTGGCGTTCTTGGCAACCTGCAGTAAAATGAGAATCACCTCTGCAATTTTCAATCACGTTAGTTCCCAAGGTTATTCTAGGGTGACTCTCATGACGGTCAATGTCCACAATAATCAGTCCTTGTGCCGCCAGTTCGACCTTACCGACCTTAATGGTCACCTCTTTGAACCCCACCTGCGGCACGGGCTGACCATTGCTGGTGATGATACTCAGGTCGTCATCTGGGTAGCGGGTTATTTCCGAGTCATTCCAGTACCGCTTAAAGAGCACGTACGGGATGGTAGTCACTTGTGACCCAGTGTCCAGTAGGGCACTCATAGGAATGCCATCCAGTACCACAGGCAAGACTGGACGTCCCCCTACGTATTTATCACGCCAGTTCAATGGGCCTGATGATCTTATGCCTGGGGGTTGGCCCTCTACCCCAGGTTGTGCCCATTTAAATGACAGTACCTTGCCATCTGTCCAGGTTGATTGCAGCGGCGGCAGATGGGCTGTCCGTCCTCGTTGTATCTGTTGCTAGGTCTTCCTCTGGACGTTGGGATCCTCCTCTGTTGGCGCCATGGGACGTCCTCCGGTCTGGATGCCAGCTGGATCTTCCCTGGAGGGGAAACCTGTAAAGACTGCACAGTTCTGGTTAGCGCGGCTACGCTTTTGGTTAACTCTTGGACCTGATGGTGCAGGTCTGTAGCCGGGTTGTTATCCAAAGCCTGCGCACCAGCTCCTACAGACTCTGTAGACAAGGGCGCCGCCTCCTGGTGATAGGTAATAGCAGGACGCCGGTGGGTTACAGCGCTACCCGGTGCCGGTTCTCGGAGCACCCGGATGGCCCTGTCTTTGAACTTTGCAAAGTCTAAACCAGGGTTCTGCAAGGCCATTGCACGTAACTGGGTTCGGTGGGCATTGGACAGCAGACCCTCAATGAATTGCTCAGTTAACAGTTCATCTGCATTCCGCACACTGTCAGGATCTGCCTGTTTAATGGCTCCCAGGGCCTCTTGCAAATTCAAAGCATAGTCTCTTATACTGTCTTGGGCCCGCTGCTTGCACCCATAGAATTTCATTTTGATCTCTGCTGAGGTACGGGTATCAAAAGTGTCCCCCAGACGGGTTAAGATTTCTTTCACAGTCTCCTTGTCCCGGACTGACCAGGACTTTACTTCACGTTGGGCTGCCCCGGTTAGCTGGCCTACCAATATGCTCACTTTTTATCCCTCTGTCAGGGGGTACACCTTAAACAGGCTGTACAATCTCTCTTTAAGTCGCTTAGGGTATGCGACTCCCCTGAGTACTGGGGCAGCCAGGCCGCTCCGGGGATATAGGGCATTGTAAATGGTATTACTGCGGCAGCGGCCGCGCTGGTGGTAGAGGGTCCCTCCGTATCAGTCATCTTCCTCCCCCTAGTTAAGTGTGGCCTACCTTCTGTTGCCTCGTCTCCGTAGGCCGCGGCACCGCAGATGATCGTCAGGGTGGAGGACCTTGCTTCGCGCTCTGGTGACGTCAGCATCGCGCTCTCTCTCCCTTCCAGGACCTTGCGCAGCGTCGATGCGTGGGGCGGAGCTTCGGGTCTCGCGCGCTTTCGGCGTCCACGCCCCTCTTCTTCCTGCGCGGTGTCCCGAAGATGGCGTCCAATGGCGGGAAAACGACTGCGGATGGCGGGAAACTTTTGAAGATGGTGGGAAACTTTTGAAGATGGCGGGAATCGGCTCCGGATGGCGGGAACCTTCACGACGGCAGGTATGACAGTCTTTTGAAGGCGCGCAGTACCCGGTGGTTGCGGGCACGAAATCCTGCTGACTACGCCAAAGCTGACTCGCCCCCTGGGCCTAGCGTTGACGTGTGTGGGTTACCCGGAGCCGGGTCTCTGGGGGTTGTAGAATCCGTGGCCGTGACCCGGTTCCATGGCTCAGGGTGGTCAGGCCGATGGCGGTATTTTGTGGGGGTTTTAGGTTAATTGTCCGACTACGCCACCCGTGGATTGCGGTCAGCGCGGACCGCTGCTGCAAGGCAGACCGCTCGGGCTGATGGTGTGTGCAGCTGAGGTAGTGTGACTCCCCACGGGAAGAGTGGAGCCCCAGGGCAGTGTAGTTGATGGTGAGGGTGATAGTGCACGGGAGTCCCAGCACTAGTACTTCCGGCGATGAAGCAGGAACGACTCAGAGTCTTTGCAGTGCAGTTCAGGGTCTTTACTGGTGATATTAAGGCAGACCCTCCCGGGAGTACTGGCTAGCATAAGGGGTCTGGTCAGGCTGCGAGCAAACAGGAGTTCCCCTGGCCAGGTGGAGTTGTAGGCCTCCCCGTCTATCTGCATTCTTTCTGGCTACCTTGCTGTAAGCGGGTAGAAGTAGCCCACGTCCCTGAGTATACCGTGTGGTGCTCACCCGTATGGCTGGTGACTTGGGGCCTTCTGTTAGCCTCCACTCCTGGATGGCGGTGCTGGTCCCTTCCTTGTGACTGAGCCTCTGGGCTTCTATGGCCAGAGGACCTGGAATCCCCTGCCGGCTGGTTTCTGCTGCTGGGTAGATATCAGTCCCCACTGCCTCGGACTCCGGTGTCCGGTACTTGGTTTCTTCTGCCAGGGCGAGCTATATCTCTGCTTAGCTTCCAGCCCCTGGTCTTCTGCTCCTAGCTCCTACAGAGCTCCTGCTGTAACTCTCCCTGTGTCTGGAACTGTCTCCAGGCTCTGACTCAACTCTCTAATCCCGCCCCAGACCCAGTTTATAAGGGCAGATTCCTCCCCTCCCTGGTCTGGGCAGGAAGTGTTGCATGATTAAGGGCTCCTGACCAGAGAAACCTCCCACCTGCTCTCAGACGTAATATTTCTATTACTGTGGCAACCAGACCCCTGGGGTGCCACACAGCGCATGATGCAAACTCCTATTATTCCTCCTCCTCCTCTCCCTCATTGTCCCCCAATGCACATTGGGATGAGATGAGGCTGGGCTGTGTGTAATTGACAGCTATGGCTTCTTGATCCATATCATCATACTCTGGCTGCAATGCCTCCTCTTTAATTCTCTGCAGAGAGCGTTGCAAAAGACAGACAAGTGGAATGCTGACACTAATGATGGCGTCATCGCCACTCACCATCTGGGTGGACAACTCAAATTTTGTTAAGATGGTACAGATGTCAGACATCCAGGTCCACTCTCGAGGTCTTATGTGTGGAGTCTGACCTGAATATCGACGGACTTGTTACAGCTGGTACTCCACAACAGCTCTCTTCTGCTCACAAATCCTTTGCAACATGTGGAGGTTAGAGTTCCAACGTGTGGGGACATCACACACCAGTCGGTGTGACAGAAGCTGCAAACGCTGCTGCAACACAGCAAGGGCGGCGGAAGCTGTAGCCGACTTGCGAAAATGAGCTGACAGGCAGTGTACTTTTACGAGCAGATCTGGCAACTCGGGTTACGATTTAAGAAACCGCTGAACCACGAGGTTAAGCACATGAGCCAGGCATGGTACGTGTGTGATCTCGCCTCGCCTCAGAGGTGCCACCAGGTTACGGCCATTGTCACACACGACCATGCCTGGATGTAGGTTCAGCGGTCTCAGCCACAGATCTGCCTGCTCTGTCACAGCTATCCACAACGCACAAGCAGTGTGAGGTTTCTCACCTAAACTTAGGAGTTTCAGCACAGCCTGTTGCTTGGCGGAGGCAGTACTGCAGTGCTTCCAGCTTGTAACTGATGTGTTGATATCTGAGATGGAGGCTGAACATGAGGAGGAGGAGGAGGATGATGCGCAGGAGCTGTACACTGTGGGGGCAACTCTGACTGACAGGGCCCGCAATCCTTGGTGTGGGGAGGATGTGCTCCATCCCAAAGACCAACTGGGTCCCGGCTTCCTTTATGTTTACCCAGTGTGCCATCAGGGAGATATACCGTCCCTGGCCACAAACACTTGTCCATGTGTCCGTTGTCAGGTGGACTCTCCCAGTAACTGTGTTGTTGAGGGCATGGCGGATGTTTTGGGACACGTGCTTGTGTAGTGCGGGGATGGCACACCGGGCAAAATAGTGTCGGCTGGGTACCGAGTACCGAGGGACGGCCACCGCCATAAGGTTGCGGAAGGATTCCGTCTCCACCAGCCTAAAAGGCAGTATTTCCAACGCAAGCAGTCGTGAAATGTGCGAATTTAGGACTGTGGCCTGTGGGGCGTTAGCTGCGAATTTCCGCTTTCGTTCAAAGGTCTGGGATATGGACAATTGAACGCTGCGGTGGGACGTGGACGTTGATGCTGCTTCTTGAGAAACTGCCATAACAAGTGAAGACTGAGAGGAGGGGGCATCTTTGCATGCAGTATGGACAGGGGATTGCCTTGCACACACAATAGGGGGTTCTGTTGCACGCACAACAGCGGAAGAAGCAGTGGAGACACCCGCTGACACTGGTCGTGGACCTGGGGGTCGCCCCACAAAGTCGGATGCTTTGCTGCCATGTGCCTGATCATGCTGGTGGTGGTCAGGCTGGTAGTTTTGTCACCCCTGCTGATGCTGGCATGGCAGGTGGTTCAAATGGCCTTTTTGGGGTTATCAGCAGAGTCTTTATAAAAATTCCAGACTCTGGAAGACCTACCGGTTGTACTGGCAACGTCCCTCGTGTTGGTGTTACACGGAACGGTTGCCCTCCTTCTGTGTGCGGCCACCACACTGCTTCTTCCTGCCTGTTGGGGTACTCTGCCTCCCTCCCCCTGTGTGCTGCTGGCCTCACTCTACATGTCCTCCTGCCACGTTGGGTCAGTTACTAGATCATCCACCACCTCCTCCTCTTCCACTTGCGCACCACGATCTTCCTCCTCACTTCCTGGCAATTGTGTCTCGTCATCGTCCACCTCTTGTGACAAATTGCCAGCGTCGACTTCCTGTGACCGTGGCTATTCAAATATTTGGCCATCGCTACATGGGATATCCTCTTCCACCACTTCAAGCGGAGCAGTCGAGGGGCACAAATATGGAAATGGACCAGTGAACAGCTCTTCAGAGTGTCCAAGTGTGGGATAAGTTGCTGTCTGACGACACTCGGCATGGTGGGAGGAAGGAGCATCAGGGTGAGGAGGAGTATGCGGTCGAGACTCACGGCTACTAAGAGTCGACTGTGTGGAAGACAGGCCGGAGGTGGTGGTGCCCAGGTAACTGGAAGTATTAACTGCTATCCAATTAATAACCTGTTCACACTGATGAGTTCGCAATACTGGTGTTGTTCTGTGCTTCCCTAGTAATTCGGTCAAGAAGTGGGAGCGAGAAGATGTGGCTGTTGGTTGTGGCACATTTTCACCTTGGCCACGGCCCCGTCCTCTGCACCTACCATCACCAGAATGTCCACTTCCACGTCCCTTGCCACGCGCCTTGCCCATTGTAAAGGAAGTAAAATAGCTTACACTCGCACTATCAATGAAAAAAGGGTAATAGAAAGTAGATTAGAACCGTGGAAGAGGAAAACCACAGTTCTATTTCTCTGGCCTACACCCGACTCTTTTAAACAATCTGAACAATCAGGGAGAAACGATTACTGTTTTTCTTTACGGAAAAAATACCAAAAGCTGAATAATAGAGATTTTTTACCATGGAACAGCAAAACCACAGTCATAATTTACTGGTGTATACCAGACTTTTTTAAATATATATATTTGCGGCTGAACAGTGAGCGACACACTCAAACTATTTTTTTTAGATACAAATGGCCCAAAAGTAGATAATACAGAGGTTTGAACCGTGGAACTGCAAAACCACACTTGTATTTCTCTGGCCTACACCATACTATTTTCAACAGATTTATTTGTGTCTGAACAATCAGGAGACACTATTATTTATTTTTTACGGCAAAAAATGCAAAAAGCAGGATAACACAGAGATTTTACCCGTGGAACAGCAAAACCACACTTGTATTTCTCGGGCCTACACCAGTACACCAGACTATTTTCAACAGATATATTTGTGTCTGAACAATCAGGAGACACTATTATTTATTTTTTAGGGCAAAAAATGCCAAAAGCAGGATAATAGAGATTTTTTACCGTGGAACAGCAATACCACAGTTATAATTGACTGGTGTATACCAGACTTTTTTAAATATATATATTTGCGGCTGAACAGTGAGCGACACACTCAAACTGTTTTTTTTAGATACAAATGGCCCAAAAGTGGATAATACAGAGGTTTGAACCGTGGAACTGCAAAACCACACTTGTATCTCTCAGGCCTACACCATACTATTTTCAACAGATATATTTGTGTCTGAAAAATCAGGGAGACAATATTATTATTTTTTTACGGCAAAAAATGCCAAAAGCAGAATAATAGAGATTTTTTACTGTGGAACAGCAAAAGCACACTTCTGTCTCTCTGGCCTACACCAGACTATTTTCAACAGATATATTTGAGTCTGAAAAATCAGGAAGACACTATTTGTTTTTTTTTTACAGCAAAAAATGCCAAAAGCAGGATAATAGAGATTTTTTACTGTGGATCAGCAAAACCACAGTTATAATTTACTGGTGTATACCAGACTTTTTTAAATATATCTATTTGTGGCTGAACAGTGAGTGACACACTCAAACTGTTTTTTTTAGATACAAATGGCCCATGGAACTGGAAAATCACACTTCTATTTCTCTGACCTACACCACACTATTTTCAACAGATATATTTGTGTCTGAAAAATAAGAGACACACTTTTTTTTTGGGGGGTGGGGGGGAGGGACACCAAAAGGTTAATAAGGCGGGTATTTGTACAGTGTGAAGGAGGAAAAAAAAAGAGGATTTAGATGAAAAAAAAAGGATTTTTCCTGGCCCCCGAGACCTGGAGCTAAGTCCAGCAATTTCAGCAACTGGAGCACACAGGACTGTAATGCAGTGTTTGCTGGTATAACCACTGCGTCTCCTATACAGCCTGCCTGCCTGTCTGATATCTGGGATGGATATTAGTCCTGAGAAGGACTGTTTGTTTGATCTGGCAGCCTTTACAGACCCCAGGATATATCTCTCCCTAAATTAGCAGCGCTGTCCCTACACTGTCTGATCTGGAGCGACTGTGTCCAAGATGGCGGCGCCCGGTTTAAAATACTCGAGTTGACGCTGTGCGGCCAGCCAATCACTGTAATGCCCACAAACAACATGGCTGCAGCATTACAGTGACTGGCTGGCAATCCCTGCATGTTCATTGGCTCTGTAAAGAGCGCCAAACATGCAGGGCGGAGACCCGAGTAACCCGGAAATGCTCGGTGCTCGCCGAACATCCCGAGTAGCGTGATGCTTGGGCGAGTACCGAGCAGTGTCAAGCATGCTCGATCAACAAGTCTAAAATAGTGAGCAATATAGCACAGATAGGAATTTGTATAATAGATATTGGTAATTTATCTTTAATCCAGATATGAAAGTTGCGTCCTAAATGCTGCTAAAATGCTCATAAGTAATTGACCTTACCCATTGTATCAGGGGAAGTCTGGCCCGGCCCGGAGTGTAAAGGCTAGTAGTATTGCACCCCTACGCACGTTTCGTTTTTTTGTATTGCTATTCTGTCCATCATATTTATTTGAGTGGTTTTTAAATCAGTTTTTTCAATAAAAACTTATGTATGTTTTAAAGCTACTCCTTTGAGTCTCCTGTTTGATACACTGTAACTACTATGTCTGGCGCCAAACTAACACAGCTCATTACCCCAAAAACACCAGATACTGTATTTTTCAGCAGCAGGGTCAGGGAAAATGGTTTGAGTTGAGGGGAAGATGGATAGTGTGAAATACAAGGATATTTTTGAGAGAAACCTGTTTCAATCTGTCAGTGTTTTGAGACTGGGATGGAGGTTCACCTTCCTACAAGACAATGACCCAAAGCATACTGCTAAGTGGTTTTAGGGGAAATAGGTAAAAGTTTTGGAGTGGCTTAGTCAAAGCCCAATAATTCCAGTGGAAAGCTCATAGAGACTTATCCAAAGTGACTTACAGCTGTAATTGTCTCAAAAGGAGGACCTACAAAGTACTGACTTTAGGGGGGTGAATAGTTATGCACACTGCAGTTTTCAGTTATTTTATCCTATTTGTTCATTGTTTCATAATAACAAAAAAGCCAAATGTTCACTGCTGTAGGCATGTACTTCACAAAAACAAATATTAGAAGCACTGCAACCCTGAACAAACTGTGATGCTAAAGTAGGCACAAGGATGATCCAGAAACACCTACTACACTTTGTTTATCTGTGATAGTGAATAATAGTTCTTGAAGTCAGTAAAAAAAACGGAAAAAGAAATGAAAATCTGTTTGTCAGTCTGCTCCACCTGGCACCAAATAATCAAACTAGCAGCTTATACTCTTGCTTATAAAGTGTCCTGTTGTTAAGTGTGCAAATGAATACAATTATACAATATTATGTGGATAAGTTAGCTCTATATAGCCAGGAAATAATCAAACTGTGCCCAAGGCTAGTAATTTCATTCAAGGGCAAAAGCAGCTCATGATAAATCTAAGAATAGTGAACTACTACAACGGTAGGTTCATAACTGGTGACCTTAATCTTAGCTGCTGGCTTGTTGCTGTTTCTCTCACCTATTCACGGCAGCTACTTCAACGTTTGGTTATGTAATCATTTGGTTATGTAATATTTTTTGCTAGATTCATATGGCAAAAAAAAGTAGACATCTAGGACTGCAACATTTATTCGTAAGGTACACATAGGACGGCACAGGTCAAGAACTTAAAGATCGAGTTCTCCTGGTCATAATTGCTAGTTGCGCTAAGAAAAATAAAGGTCCTTACAAACTTTTGATGCTTGTCAAAGTAATTACCTTGGTGCTTGTCAAACAGGAGGCGTCACGGACATCCCATAATACACATCTATCCTGAACCCTAACAATGAGCTTCTCAACATCCATTGCCCCAATTATTGCTACTCTCTACTATTCAAAACAACCAATTCTGAGCTTTGTAAACTCAGTTCAAAAGAAGGTAATAATGCGATCTTTATTTATAAAAATATTCATTTTTATTATGGAAAATTATTAAAAGCATTAAAATTATTTAAAAGCAAGGACTTTCAATATTATAGCCAACTGACAGTGTCTGACACTTGCATATCTATATAGTCATACAAGTGAAACCACATAACAGCATTTCAGTAGTATAGGAATAGTTTTTCCAATAGAGGTAGTTATACAATAGTAAATTAAGCTAAAGTGCAAGTGCTATATAAGGTTTGTATAAACCCTGATAACGGATATGGTTCAGAGTGCAATAGGATGTTCCCTGTGTTGTTAAAATGATGATGAATAGGCATGCACTTACAATTATGTAATGCAAGATCCGCACATATCAGGGCTGCTATCCCACCCCCTGCCAGGGATGATGGGCTGTAGACTAGTGCTTAGAAACAGACAGACCTGACTGTTGCAAGGCAAATGGCATAAAGCTGATTGAGGTGAAGTCTTGTGCTGCTGACTTTGCTCCTCTTGATGTTCTTCTTAACCTTTCCATATCTGCTCATGTGTAGAGAGAACTGTAACAGAAATATGGGTAAATACCCTCTCCCACCCACCTCTAGGCTACTGAACGTCACTCTACTTGTCTTGCAGCTGCTGTTGTGTTACTTAGAAATGACTCCCTTCTTGGACTTGTGCAGCATCAAGTCAAGGGTCCTGTCCCCCACAAGTGTGGCCCCTAAAACATAGCCTACTTTGTGTCTTCTGTTTCAGTTTTATCTGCCACAAGATGCTACCAACTCCTTGCTTCACCCACTGTAATGCAAAAAGTTATTTACAAGTTATTTATAATGCAAGAAAGCTTACAGCCTGCCATGACCTCGCTGCCTCCTCAACACCACTGGAGCTGCTGCCTTACCAACACCGGACCTGTGCCTCACCATCACTGTAGCTGCTGCAACCCCCCACCTACTGTCTCCTTCCCCACCATCCTGTAGAATGCAAGCCCGCAAGGGCAGGGTCCTCCTCCCTCTGTACCAGTCTATCATTGTTTATTTGTTACTGTAAGTGGTATTGTGGCGCCCCTGAGGGTTCAGTCACCACAGAGGTACTGCACCTCACCCAGAGGTGTGGTGTCTCCTTCTCTCAGGTAAGATGGGAGTGCTGCACGGAACCCCAAACACCAGCATCCATCACTACACTGCACTGCTCCAGTCCGGCTGGAGGGGCAACATGCAGAGCGCAGCTGCTGAGCCCTGCCCCTGGCTTGAGTGGGGGGAACCCAAAGGTAGGGGGAACCAATGGTGGGTGTAGGTGGAGGAAGCAGATACAGGAAGCACTTATACAGTAGATATAAAAGGGAAGCCATTAGAGTGGAGTGGTGGAGTTTAGTGAGGGCTGTTGAGAGGAACAGTCCAGGAGCAGAGGCTCATCAGGAGCTCTGCTCCACAAGTTAGCGCTCAGGATAGAGGCCCCGGAGGGGAGCAGGGAGTAGGCTCCATTCTAAAGAAGGGATCCCAGGGGGTACGGCGCGTGCAGGACGGCACCCGTACGCCCCGCTCCTGCCAGGTGTCAGGAGTGATCGGTTGCTTCATTCTAATTTCCAGGGGGTCAGGTTGGTCCCGGATCCGACGTACAGGAAGGACTTCAGCATACCCAAGCGGGATTGAGAGTGGGCAGCGTAGAGCAGAGGAGAGAAGGACCAGGTGTGAAGACGGTCAAAGTAGGAACATGAGAAAGTGGGGTTCCGCCAGGCATTCCTAAGCTGCTTGAGGAGGGATTGAACCCCTGTCCGGTGAACGCGGTGCGACGAGGGAGGCCTTCACCTGTAAAGTGCACTTGTGAATTGCCTAAGAACTGTAAGTAAAATTTTGGACGACTGCATCGAACGGCCTCTGACTGTTTCTTAACCACGCCATTCTTCCTCCCCCGCACTACAACACCCAGCGCACCATTCATCTATTTTACACTGCCCAGAGGCCCGCTCTGCCTGTGGGGAGCCGCACCATCTTTAGCTGCCCTGACATCTGCCTCAGAGGACTGTTGCAGCGCTGGTGATCCTCACCAGACACCACAGTTGGCGTCACGAACTCTCTGAACTTTTCAATAATAAGTGATAACCCTTTGTGCACTGACCGCCCTGGGCCAGCCACCGTGATTGCTCCCAAAGAGTACCCCACGGCCCTGGGGGCGCGTTACTATCTTTATTTTGTATGTAACCCTTCCTCATGTACAGCACCATGGAATCAATGTTGCTAAATAAATAAATAATAATTTTATTTCTGTATGCGTGAGCAAATATAAGGTTTTATGTATGTTCAGAGTGTATTTTGTGTGAGAATAGGAAAAGGAAATATATTTAAGTGCCTCAATGTATATAACTGCATTAACGTGTGTAGTGAATGTGGGTATAAGTACAGTAGGTCCATGTGTCTGGTGAAATGTCTGGTGAAAGTAAAAACCAAATGTGTCCATGTGTTATGTGAATATTAGTGTTGAGCGAGTATGTTCTATTAACCCTTTCGCCGAGTATGCTCGGGCCGAGCTCCGAGTATTTATAGCTGCTTGGTAATATGGTTTAATCGCTCACGTGTGCATGATTTGCAACTGTTTGACAGTTTTATTACATGTGAGGAATGTTTAAGAAATAGACATTCCTCACATGTAATAAAGCTGTCAAACAGTCGCAAATCATGCACACTGGAGCAATTCAACCATATCACCGAGCAGCTATAAATACTCGGAGCTCGGCCCGAGCATACTCGGACAGAACATACTCGCTCAACCCTAGTGAATATATGTCCAGGTGCATTAATGTGGCAGGTCCATATACCTGAGGAACGTGTATATGAGTGTGTCTACAGTGGTGGCCAAAAGTATTGGCACCCCTGCAATTCTGTCAGATAATACTCAGTTTCTTCCTGAAAATTATTGCAATCACAAATTCTTTGGTATTATTATCTTCATTTAATTTGTCTTCAATGAAAAAAGACAAAAAGAATTGTCCTAAAGCCAAATTGGATATAATTCCACACCAAACCTAAAAAAGGGGGTGGACAAAATTATTGGCACTGTTTGAAAAATCACTTGATGCTTCTCTAATTCGTGTAATTAACAGCAGCTGTAACTTACCTGTGGCACCTAACAGGTGTTGGCAATAACTAAATCACACTTGCAGCCAGTTAACATGGATTAAAGTTGACTCAACCTCTGTCCTGTGTCCTTGTGTGTACCATATTGAGCATGGAGAAAAGAAAGAAGACCAAAAAACTGCTCATTCTTCCTCACAATTTGGTTTCTCAAGTCCTCAGACAATCGCAAGGCTACAAGTCCGTCTCCAAAGACCTGAATGTTCCTGTGTCTTCTGTGCGCAGTGTCATCAAGAAGTTTAAAGCCCATGGCACTGTGGCTAACCTCCCTAGATGTGAACGGAAAAGAAAAATTGACGAGAGATTTCAATGCAAGATTGTGCGGATGGTGGATAAAGAACCTCGACTAACATCCAAACAAGTTCAAGCTGCCCTGCAGTCCGAGGGTACAGCAGTGTCAACCTGTACTATCCGTCGGCATCTGAATGAAAAGGGACTGTATGGTAGGATACCCAGGAAGACCCCACTTCTTACCCCGAGACATAAAAAAGCCAGGCTGGAGTTTTCCAAAACATACCTGAGAAAGCCTAAAACGTTTTGGAAGAATGTTCTCTGGTCAGATGAGGCAAAAGTAGAGCTTTTGGGAAAAAGCAACAACATAGAGTGTACAGGAAAAAAAAAGAGGCATTTAAAGAAAAGAACACGGTCCCTACAGTCAAACATGGCGGAGGTTCCCTGATGTTTTGGGGTTGCTTTGCTGCCTCTGGCACTGGACTGCTTGACCGTGTACATGGCATTATGAAGTCTGAAGACTACCAACAAATTTTGCAGCATAATGTAGGGCCCAGTGTGAGAAAGCTGGGTCTCCCTCAGAGGTCATGGGTCTTCGAGCAGGACAATGACCCAAAACACACTTCCAAAAGCACTATAAAATGGTTTGAGAGAAAGCACTGGAGACTTCTAAGGTGGCCAGCAATGAGTCCAGACCTGAATCCCATAGAACACCTGTGGAGAGATCTCAAAATGGCAGTTTGGAGAAGGCACCCTTCAAATATCAGGGACCTGGAGCAGTTTGCCAAAGAAGAATGGTCTACAATTCCAGCAGAGCACTGTAAGAAACTCATTGATGGTTACCGGAAGCGGTTATTCGCAGTTATTTTGGCTAAAGGTTGTGCAACCAAGTATTAGGCTGTGGGTGCCAATATTTTTGTCTGGCCCATTTTTGGAGTTTTGTGTGAAATGATCAAGGATTTGATTTTTGCTTCATTCTCTTTTGTGTTTTTTCCTTGCAAGCAAATTAAATGAAGATAATAATACCAAAGAATTTGTGATTGCAATCATTTTCAGGAAGAAACTGAGTATTATCTGACAGAATTGCAGGGGTGCCAATACTTTTGGCCACCACTGTATGTGTCTGGTGAACATTTATTTGAGTGTGTCCATGTGTATCATGAATATACAAGCGTATCCATGTATCTGCAAAATTGTTATATAGGTACAGTACATATAAAGTAATGAAGTATATAATATTAATGCAGACTTACTGTACATAATTGGGGCTTGTACTTCTGCCCTGATGCTTCATCGATGCCTCATCGATGCCTCCATCTTGTGCCCATTTGCTGCAGAATACAAATTTGTATCTCTCACCCACAATTCTATCCACAGTTCTGCACCACCCTATATTTCCTAACTCATCTCTATCAACCTACCTGTGCTCTCTGGTTGGCAACTGATATAAAATTGACATCCTACATAATTTGAACCTCCCAATTCCTTCTCCAAGACTTCTCTCATGCTGTGCCAGTTTTCTGGAATGCACTACCCCGGACTAGCAAACTAATTTTTAAGCGTGCTTAAAATCAAATCTTTTTAGACAGGCCTATCACCTCAATTCATTAATCTAACTTTCCCCTCTTGACTCTTTCTTAATTTTCCTCTGAATCTGGTCCCTCCTATTCATCCGTGTCCATGCACCCGATAGCATTTGGTAACTGTACTTCGACAGATACTGGCTGATGACAAGATCATGCAGCTTTTTTTGAAATGCCATTCTTATTATAATGATGAGTGGATCATACATGACAAACACTTTCTACCTTTTCTGTCCCCTCTTGCCTTTATAGATTGTAAGTAGAGATGAGAGGTGTTCGACTCGAACTGTTCGCCAATCTCAAATTCGAGCTGTTTTGGGCGGTGTTCGAGCCGCTCGGTGAACACGAACGATTTGAAAAAAATTTGACTATTCGAGGTTATGTTCGATAACTGTTCGTGCACCGAAATCATAACTGGATTTTTTCACAGTAATGCTGAAAATTAATGTTAATACGCAGTTTGAGTGTACAGCGGGGCGGGGGGAGGGGCAGGGGATGGATCTCTGCAGGAATAATGAAGTTCTCCATTTTTTTTTCTCTTTCCCGCATTTACAGTGGGGAGGTGCAGTCTGTCACCTTATCAGCAGCGCACACACAGAGCGAACTGCTTTTTTCACACAAGCAAGGGCATGTCATTGGCAGTGTATGTTACATGTCCTTGCCCTATAAGACCCAGCCATTTTACCCGTCGCCACCATTTTCTCACTGCTGCAGCTGCGTGTTAGACGGCACCGCTGTTGCTGTGTGCGCTATACTTTGTTAATTTCAAGCCAATTTTCGCACAAATATACAGATAGCTTGGGAGTAGGGAATAGTTGTGATTGCAGTCCTTTTAAGGACTAGGTTACATCATTTCATACGACTTTTATCAGGCAGGTCTGTGCTCTTAAATAGATAGGTTGGGAGTAAAGACTAATTGTAATTGCAGTCCTTTTCAGGGCTAGGTTACATCAGTTCCTATCACATTTTGCCAGGCAGGTCTATGCCAGTGCTGTGCAAGTTTTTTTTCACAGCATTTGGCTAAATCTAGCAAAACAAATCCTTTTTGGCCTATTGCAGAGTGTGTTAGTCAGTGGAGTAGCCTTTCTGTGTTGCAAGCTACACCAACTGTGTATAGAATACCAATTTTTTTACTGCACCTAGTGAAGTAAAACCTTTTGGGCATAGCATCATTCTATTAGTCCATCTATACTGACCTCCATTAGGTTGCAAATTCAATATAATTTTTTTCTGCATCTAGCTCTGAAAAAATATTTTGGCTTCTAGCAGTGTGTGGGACTTGTTCTATTAGTCCATCTATACTGACCTCCATTAGGTTGCAAATTCAATATAATTTTTTTCTGCATCTAGCTCTGAAAAAATATTTCAGCTTCTAGCAGTGTGTGGGACTTGTTCTATTAGTCCATCTATACTGACCTCCATCAGGTTGCAAATTCAATATAATTTTTTTCTGCATCTAGCTCTGAAAAAATATTTAGGCTTCTAGCGGTGTGTGGGACTTGGTCCATTAGTCCATCTATACTAACCTCCACCAGGTTGCAAATTAAAAATAATTTTTATCTGCATCAAGCTCTGAAAAAATATTTAGGCTTCTAGCAGTGTGTGAGACTTGTTCTATTTGTCCATCTATACTGACCTCCATCAGGTTGCAAATTCAATATAATTTTTTTCTGCATCTAGCTCTGAAAAAATATTTAGGCTTCTAGCAGTGTGTGGGACTTGTTCTATTAGTCCATCTATAATGACCTCCATCAGGTTGCAAATTCAATATAATTATTTTCTGCATCTAGCTCTGAAAAAATATTTGGGCTTCTAGCAGTGTGTGGGGCTTGTTCTATTAGTCCATCTATACTGACCTCCATTAGGTTGCAAATTCAATATAATTTTTTTCTGCATCTAGCTCTGAAAAAATATTTCAGCTTCTAGCAGTGTGTGGGACTTGTTCTATTTGTTCATCTATACTGACCTCCATCAGGTTGCAAATTCAATATAATTTTTTTTCTGCATCTAGCTCTGAAAAAATATTTAGGCTTCTAGCAGTGTGTGGGACTTGTTCTCTTAGTCCATCTATACTGACCTTCATCAGGTTGCAAATTCAATATAATTTTTTTCTGCATCTAGCTCTGAAAAAATATTTGGGCTTCTAGCAGTGTGTGGGACTTGGTCTATTAGTCCATCTATACTAACCTCCACCGGGTTGCAATTTAAAAATAATTTTTATCTGCATCTAGCTCTGAAAAAATATTTAGGCTTCTAGCAGTGTCTGGGACTTGTTCTATTAGTCCATCTATACTGACCCCCATCAGGTTGCAAATTCAATATAATTTTTTTCTGCATCTAGCTCTGAAAAAATATTTCAGCTTCTAGCAGTGTGTGGGACTTGTTCTATTAGTCCATCTATACTGACCTCCATCAGGTTGCAAATTCAATATAATTTTTTTCTGCATCTAGCTCTGAAAAAATATTTAGGCTTCTAGCAGTGTGTGGGACTTGTTCTATTAGTCCATCTATACTGACCTCCATCAGGTTGCATATTCAGTATAATTTTTTTCTGCATCTAGCTCTGAAAAAATATTTGGGCTTGTAGCATTGTGTGGTACTCATTGTATTAGGCCATCTATTCCAAGCTCCACCAGTTTTGAAATTAATAATAATTTTTCGCTGCATCTAGCCGTGAAAATAATTTTTCTTCCCAATAGTGGTAGCAATAGAAATATGGGGCACGCACCAGGCTAACAAAAATATACGCTTCATAACAAAAAACACCAGCCTAGCGCATTGCATTAATAAGATGGCATCATCGTCTCTCCCAGTGCTAGGCCTACTACGCCGGCTAGCATTCCTGTGTCTAAAACACAATGTATGGGTCCGCGCTAGCCACTATGCTGAGGGGTCTAAAGCTTCTGCTAACGCTTTATAACAATTCAATTGGCAGATTTTCACAGAGCTCTTCCCCAACGCCCACCCATCGGGCAACAGTTGCCCACCCTCCCTATGGGATCTAGTGGCGAATAGTTGATGCCATTAATCAGAGCGTCAGTTGCCCCATCGACGAGGCAAGCATACGGTAAGGCATGGGAAGAATGGACACGACTAGTAGCATGCAGACGGGTTGATCAATGTGAACAAGCCAGATCACAAGTCACCATAGAATTTCTCCACCAGCTAATGATGAGGGGCATATCAGGGGCATCAGCGCAGCGGTGTCTGACCGGAGTAGCATTTCACTTCCAACTACTGAATTGGGGAGATGTGACAAAGATTCATCATCAGACAATCCATAAAAGGGTGGAAAAGGGGTCAGCCAAGTCAGGAGTGTAGACGTCCCGTCCCGTGTCACTAAAACTGATTTCTCACATCATATCCCTAACACCATTAACATGACACTCACAATTTGAAGCAACACTACTGTCTACGGCATTTTTGATCGCCTTCTTCGGGGCGCTATGCATAAGCGAATTAGTCCCTCAATCCAAAATTACCACCAGTGGAGGCTTATTACACCAGTACGTAGTCATAGCCAATAATGCAATACGTCTACGCATACATCAATCGAAAACGGTTCCAGCGGGCAGGGGCATTTGAGTACTTCTACAACCCACAAACGGTACACTGAGTCGGGTAACAATAGTAAAAACATATCTAACCATCAGATCACTAAGTAATTTCTTCCTATCACACATTGATGGAACGCCATTCTCAAGATACCAGTTCCAAGCTTTATTTAATAAATGCATAACATCGGCAGGGAACCACCCCAAAGATAACGGGACACACTCATTCCGCATAGGCGCGGCCACGGAAGCAGCAAGAGCAGGACTGTCAGAAACGGAAGTTCAGAGGATAGGGAGATGGCGATCCACGTGTTTGGCGAGATACATAAGACCGGACTTGTTATCCTAACGTGGTTTGTTTCTTTTACAGGTGACGCTAAGCCAACAGTGTGGGTGATAGGCCACTCGTATATATATTGGGCAGAAAAAAGGGCGAAAGTCCGCCCAGGCGGGAGGAAATTAGAGTTTCATAACACATATTTCAACTGGAGAGGTATTAGAGGCCTGCTATGGCCACAGGCACTAATGGAGGTAATCAAGGAAGGGAGAGAGGCAAGAGGTCTGGTCATCTTAGTTATACAGGCCGGGGGAAACAACCTAGGTCATCACAAGAGCGCATAACTAATGTCAATAGTGAAACAAGACACTGAGCGCTTCAGAGAATTTTTCACAAAACTAGCTATAGTATGATCAGAGATTGTGCCGATAGCGGTATGGCAAGGTGCGCGAGACATCACGGCCATCGAACAGACAAGGCGGGTAATAAATATTCGGATGGCAAAATTTAGAAGAGACAGAGGCGTTGTAGTGATACGACACCGACAACTGGAAGGAGATAAAGCAGGACTCATACTGCCCGACGTTGTTCACTTAATGGATATTGGACTGGATATATTCCTGTCAGGACTCCAGGATGGAGTGGAACAAGCGTTAAGAGTGATGGGTGGGGGTCAGAGTCCTGCATACGAGTAGGCAGGATCCTCCGTGGCCTTAAAATAGAAAGGACATGATGGAGAGTTACACTTTTTGGCCAACTTGCCGGATTGGAGACCCAGGGCATGCTGCAACAAGCTGAATTATTTTAGAAATAAAATGCCTTTCTAATGGAATGAGTATAAAGAATTAATAAAGCTGTGACCGATCCTCACCATTCCAGTTGTAAGAGTTACATTATTGTATTGTCACAGTCTGCCTAGGCTAGATGCATTTAAAAATTCTTATTAGATACACAGGCGGTGCAGCTTGCTTCGCAGCTGGGCTACTACGCCCAAAGTATTGCCTAGGCTAGATGCAGTTAAAAATTCTACGCTGACTAGCAGACACTGAAGCTTTGGAGCAGACCTCTGAGTAAACAGCTCTTCAGACTCAACCATCTGTGTTACCCCAAGCCATAGTGTATGTAGTTTCTTACAGTTAAAAGGGGGGGGGAGCGACCCAACCCACCTGGAATTGACGATGCCAACGTCACGTAAGACACAGCAATGGGACTCCAAAAAGAGCCTCCATTTTTTCCCAAAATTATGGCACAGACACCTCTTAACCCTAGAACGCATACCTGGGGCCTCGCAGGCCCGCCCTGTTAATTGTTTTCTATTTTCTGTAAGATTACTTTAGTTAGAATTTTGAAACTCTAGGTATTCTTCATGTATATAGTTGTTTGTCATTTGAGTTTGAGTTATTCCATGTTATTTGCACACGGGCCTAAAAGGCCCCAGGTATGTGAAAGTGTAGATTTTTAGGGTCATGCGTTCTATGGTTAAGTGGCATCAATTGCCCCACAGTTGCTTAAAACGGTGGGTGAGGTGATTTTACCAAATCCTCAAGCTTTTAGTCTCCCCAGGATGACACAGGGGTAGAAAAGTCCTTGCGAATCCATGATTTGTTCATCTTTATGAACGTGAGTCTGTCTACATTCTCAGTGGACAGCCGCGTGCGCTTATCTGTCAGCACACCACCAGCAGCGCTGAACACACGTTCAGAGAGAACACTGGCTGCAGGGCATGACAAGATCTCCAAGACGTGAGTGGCGAGCTCCGGCCATTTTTCCAGATTGGAATCCCAAAATGAGCAAGGGTCCAGTGACACAGTCATGGCTTCGATGTTCACTTGGAGATACTCCTGTACCATCCTCTCTAGGCGTTGACTATGTGTCAGACTTCTTGTCCTGTGGCCTTGCAAACGATGGTCTAAAAAAGTGGTGAAACGATTCCACAAAATTGCTGTTACCATCAGATACTGTGTTACTGTTACGGTTTGAGTGATGAAGACTCGACAGTCCCATGGTTGGCAAGTTAGAACTGTGAGATTCACTACATGCACCACTGGTGTTTTGTGGAAAAGCACATGTAAGATTCTGCAACAGTGACTGCAGATACTCCTGCATGCGTAAATCCCTTTTTATGGCAGGAATTATTTCGGCAAATTTACTTTTGTACCAGGGATCTAAGAGTGTGGCAACCCAGTAGTCAGGATTACTTCGAATTCTGACAATCCGAGGGAAATGTTGCAGGTAGTGCAGCAAGAAGGCACTCATGTGTCTTGCGCATCCAGGAGGACCAAGTCCTTGTTGTGTTGGTAGCGAGGTAAGAATCATGATTTCTTCCTCTGCACTCTCCCCCCAACCTCGCACAACAGAAATGTGATCAAGGTCTCCCTCATCTGATGAGTCTTCCATGCCCATCGCCAGTTCATCCTCCACTTCTTCCTCGGCTCCTGCACCTTCCTCAACAGTTTGGCTGCTACCATGCGCCCTGGTTAATCCCTCTCCCCCACCCTCCCATGCCTGCCGCCATGGTGCTGCCGACCGTCTGGACCTTGGAGATGTTATCCCTTCCGCATACGACTCCTCCTCTATTTCCTCCACCTCCTCTTGTCCCACCACCTGACTCTGAATTCTGTTTAATGTGTGCTCCAGTATGTAAATCACCAGAATAGTCATGCTAATAATGGCATCGTCGTCAGCACTAAACATCTTCGTCGCCATTTCAAAACTGAACCCTCAGGGGCGCCACACACCATTCTGCACAGTCGCCACAGAGTTACTGCATCTCACTCAGAGGTGTGGTATCTCACCCTCAGGTAAGGAAGGCGTATGGCTCGGGACCCTAACACCTGCACCCAACACATACCCGCAGTGGGGGTAGGGCGAGATTGCTCCTAAGGGAGAGCACAGTCCCAGGTCCCTAGCTGGCGGGAGGGTCCTATGTAGTGGTTGCTTAGGGGAGCAGCTTAGGGGAGCACATGACAGGGAGAGTATAAATAGGAAGCCATCTTAGAAAGAGCAAGCCTGTCAGAGGAGGAAAAGTGACAGGAGCAGAGGCTCTGCATGAGCTCTGCTCCGTAGGCGGGCCTAGCCTGGGAGGCCCAGGACTGAAGGAGAGAAGAGAGGAGTGGGAGCAGAAAGGCTCCAGGAACCGAAGGGACCCTAGGGGTACGGGCCATGCAGAAGGCCACCCGTACTCCTGCTGCTACCAAGAGGTAGAGGGGTCAGGCCAGATAAAGGGAACCGGTCCCTCAACTAGCGGAGAAACAGCAAGGCTCAACTAGAAACCGGAGGCTGCAGCATTTCATGTACTGCAGGCCAAAGTCCACACCAGTCTCACTAAGAAGGTAGCCACATAGGACCCAGGGGACGGAACACACGTCGCCCGCCAAGGCCCGAGGATACCGGATAGAAGTGTCACTG
This sequence comes from Phyllobates terribilis, assembly GCF_046119375.1. Taxonomy (NCBI): domain Eukaryota; kingdom Metazoa; phylum Chordata; class Amphibia; order Anura; family Dendrobatidae; genus Phyllobates; species Phyllobates terribilis. The sequence continues at coordinate 507,243,622 of NW_027362762.1, forward strand.
GGTGTGAGGTGCAAGGAGAAGGCCAGAGAAAGGACACACAGAAGGGGGTCCTGCTAAGTACTCCAGAGCTATCTGGGGGTGGACTGAGCCCCTCACTGAGTACGCACAGCACGACGGGGGAGATTGCTCTGGTACCTGTAATCTGGACTGTAACAACTGAGAGTAAAGATCTTGGGACTGCATCACACGGACTCTGTGTTCATTACTGACTCCCTGCACTACAACCACTATCATCCACCCACACAGCCCTGAAGCTACACTCTTCCTGTGGGGAGTAATAATACCATTGCTGCAAAACCACCAGCTTCAGAGGACTGTTCCGCAGCGGCGGCCCCTTTGGCCGCACTCCACAGGTGGCGTAGTCGGACATTATAAAACCCATATATACAAATTACCCTTGGATTGACCGCCCTGGGTCACGGACCGGGTCACCGCCACAGTGACTACAACCCCCAGCGTCTACCGGCCCGGCTCCGGGTACCCCACGGCCCAGGGGGCGCATCAACTTCATAGGACCCTGATCTGAGACCACTCCTGCAGCGTGATTTGCCCCACCTCTGGATCTCGTTGGCCCAGGCTATATGTCAGAACGTATTGCACCAGGGCTTGTCAGTGCTGCCACAGTCGCTGCAACATGTGCTGAGTTGAATTCCACCGTGTCGGCACATCGCATTTCAGCCGGTGAACTGGCAGGCCCAACGACTTCTGCAGAGATGTAAGTCGTTGAGCTGCAGGTTGCGAACGGCGGAAGTGAGCACACAGCGACCTTGCTCTCTGCAGAAGGCCATCTAGTCCGGGATAGTGGGCTAAAAATTGATGGACAACCAGGTTCAACACGTGAGCCATACAAGGCACGTGTGTGACATTGCCCCGGCTAAGGGCTGCACCCAGGTTTGCAGCATTGTCGCACATGGCCTTCCCTGGTTGCAGGTCCAGTGGACACAACCATTCATGAAACTGGGTCTCCAGAGCTGACCACAACTCCTCAGCTGTGTGACTCACATTTCCCAGACATTTCAAAGTAAACACTGATGTCGTTGAGCCCTGCTGCCAGCATAGTAAGGAGGTGTGCAGAATTCCTTCTGCGCAGTTAGAAAGCAGGTGGCATTACCAGACAGGCTTTGGGTGCAGGTGGAGGACCGAGAGGAGGTTGAGGAGGCAGAATCAGTGGAGGAGCTTCGAGATAAAGGGGATTGACGCACAACTCGTGGGGATGGTAAGACTTGGACAGCAGCCCCTTGTCCTGCTGTCACCATAGTTACCCAGTGCCCAGTCAGCGACATGTAACGCCCCTGTCCATGCCTACTCGTCCAAGTGTCTGTGTTGAAATGCACCCTGTCACACACAGAGTTTCTCAAAGAAGCGGTGATGTTGTGTGCGACATGCTGGTGGAGCGCAGGCACACCTTTCTTTGAGAAGTAGTGCCGACTGGGCATCTGGTACTGGGGCACTGCGATGGACATAAGGTCTCGAAAATCCTCTGTGTCCTCCAGGCGGAAAGGCAGCATTTCTGTGGCCAACAGCTTGCAGATGGTGAAATTCAACCTCTTAGCTTTGTCATGGCTAGGAGGAAATGGTCTTTTACTTGTCCACATCTGAGGGACCGAGGGCTGGCTGTTGTGCTTAGACGGGGTTGAGTAGGGTGTCCCCGGCAAACTGCCGGTCTGTGAGAAAGATGCAGGCGGACATGTTAGGTTGCCTTGATCCAAAGGTGGTGCTCTCGATGTCGGAGAGCGCTCAACACCAGCAGGTGTTTCTACTTCCCAATGAACTGACGACCTGTCAATCACACTGGCTGTTGCGGGTAAAGAGGTGGCAGGTCTGCGTCCAAAAACATGTGTGACTGCTGTCCCCCCAGTCACAGAGGATGAAGAGGCTACGGATGCACAAGATGGGGCAGACGGTGGTTGGCCCGGCCCGCTAGGCCGCATTGTAGCACAGTGAGCTTCCCACTGCAACTTATGCTTCATATCCATGTGACGGTACATGCATGAAGTACTCAAACTATGGATTTTTTGGCCTCTACTTAGCTTTTGGTGACAAATATTACAGATAACATGAGTTGGGTCATCCTTATCGATCTGAAAAACTGCCCAGGCTATGCAAGGCTTAGAGCCCATGCGACCTGAAGAGCCACTACGACTTGTGGTCAGAGGCAGAGTTGTGGTTGAGGATGCAGTTGTTGACGTGCTTCCAGTACTCCGTCTCTGTCCAGGAAGGCGCAACCTAACCTCATCGTCAATAGCATCTGTGATGCCCCGCAGCGCTTGGTATCACAGATCCTAGAAGAGTGCATTGATGGAATCCTCCACAAGAGGCCCCCATAAACATTCACACATCTCAACCTTCCACCTCAGACCAGCAGAGGGAGCCCGTTAGGGATATAAATAGGGAAGGTGGAGCAAGGCAGTTCAGTTCCTCTGAAGAGTTCCTGCAGTAGAGAAGCCTAAGAGAGGTCAGTCTGCAGTGGAGCTCAGTCTAGTCTAGAGAACTCAGTTAATAGTTCAGCAGTGGAGCACGAGGCTCCTGTTAGCTAGATTCAGGGAGCCCAGTTAGAGCTTAAGGTGTGCCTGCGCCATAAGATCGGTGAAGCGCGGCAAGTTGCCGCTAGTGTGTATAGCCTAGTGAGAGCCCGAGTAGGCCGAAGGCGAGTGGAGAGTTAGTACATATGGGGCAGAGGAGCTTAACCAGCTCACCCCGAAGCATTTACCGGACACCGGATCCGAGCTTACCGGGATCTCTATGACCCAGTAAGGCATAACCGGAATCCCTGGAGAACTACAAGTCCCAGGATCGCTAAGGTGCTGATACGTAACAGAGCCAGGAGACGCTTAGGCTCCGCATGCTGGGAGCATGAACTCCAAGGGAAGGCCCTACCACAAGGTCAGCCAGCGCAGGACAGAGACAAAGTTAGGCCTAGCTCCAGGCAGGTCAGAAACTTACTACGCAGAGGCAAGAAACAGGAGGCCCTACACCCGCTCATTGGGGAGGATCCTGATATGCACCCTTCACCCTACAGTGCTCCGGGATGTGCCTGAATTTCCACCAGTATAAGGTACTGAAGTGACTACCATGTGCGTTCCCGTTCTTGCTCTGACCCAGCTGGGTCTCTCCTGTCCTGCATTCCCCCTGCATACGCTGCCCTGAGACCTAACTCCACCAGTGGGGAGCAATACCATCGAGCTGCCTTATCACCGGCCTCAGTGGACTGCTGCAGCGCTGGTGCTTCTCACCAGATACCACAGGTGGCGTCACGAACTCTTATAAAATTAACAATTATCCACCCTTTTAAAGAGTGACCCCAGGGTACGGGCCAGGGAGTCGACCACCGCGACATCCCCAAGGCCAGGCAAAGGCCTGGGTACCGAGTCATCCCCATCCCCTCGGCTAGTCACTTCCTCCTGCACCTCCTCTGCTGACCTCATTGACTGGCTGACTGTGGGTTGACAGTAAGTGGGATCTCCAACCTCGTCATCATCACCCTGTGTGTTCTCACACCCGTCGTCCTCAGAGCCAACCTCTTCCTGCCCTGACCGAAAAGTCAAGTTGTCGCTCCAATCAGGTATTTGAGTCTCATCATCGTCTTCATCATTGTCTCCACCAACAGGAGTTACAGTTTGGGAACGAGGGTCTACATTATGCTCAGAACCTTTTTCATCTGGTCCTGGGTCCAACTTATAAAGATTCTGGGCATCAGTGCAGATCATTTCCTCATCTGGATTAACAGAAGCTCTGGAGCAGACCTCCGTTTCCCAGGCTATAGTATGAGTAAACAGCTGTGCAGACTCAACCATCTGTGTTACCCCATACTCAGACGGGCAGCTGGATACTTGGGAGCTGTGAGGAAGCAAGTGCGATTGGGGTGACACCTCTGAGGACTGGAGTATTTGTGATGTTGAAGTTGAGGTGGAGGAGAGCCCACTTGAAGGAGCACTTGATATCCGTTGAAGCACCTGCTGTTTTGGTGCCTCATCTCGAATTTGTAGCGATGGGCGTGTCCGTAAGAAAGGAATCGTATCACATTGTCCACGAAAAGAAGTAGACATCTTATTTTGGCTGGAAGATGGTCTTTCTTCTGCAGATGTTACTCCCCCCCCCACCGCGGCATGACATGCCTATATCTGTCTCCCTCCCTCCTTTTACTCCTCCACCTCTTTTATTTTCGCATGACTATATTTACTTGTCACTTTTCCATGTGTTCGTTGTGTCTTCTGAGCAGTTTGTCAGGTTTTGGACACCTTTGAAGGTGTTTTCTATGTGTTTCTATGTGTTTTTGTTTGCCTGCCATTGGTTTTAACGGTGTTCGAAGGTGTTCGATGAACAGTTCGACAAACAGTTCGGCGAACATACGGGTGTTCGACGAACCGAACCGAACTCGAACACTACGGGGGTGGCTCAACACTAATTGTAAGCTTGTGAGTTTGCCCCTCAATCCTCCTTTAACTGTTGAACTATGTGCTACTTTGTGATGTCTTTATTGTTTGCACATGTCCCCGCTTAATTGTAAAGTGCTGTGGAATATATTGCCACTATATAAATAAAATTATTATTATAAAATTATATTAATAAACATGCTTTTAGTTCAGCAATGGAGTCTTGCATGGTGAGCATACATACAGCCCATGGAGGTTGAGTGCATTAATTATAGTTTCCTTTGAAACACATGTACCTGCTGATTCCAGGTCTTTCTGTAGCTCTCCATAGGTGATCATTGGCTATTGGACAACTATTCTGATATTTTTTTTCACTCCGCTATCTGAAATCTTGTGGGGGGTACCTGGTCCTTGCCAGTTTATGGTGAAAAGATATTCTTTCGATTTCCGGAATATGGTCCCAACATTTCGCACTGGGTCCTTCAGTAGTTTAGAAATAACCAAACCAAAGCCATCAGTATATTTTGCAACAATAAGGTTGTGAAGGTCTTGAGACAGCTCACTGGTTTTACCCATCATGAGATGTTTCTTCTGTGGTACCTTGGTAATGAGACCCTTTTTTATAGGCCATCAGTTAAACCAGCTGTTAATATTTTTCACTAAGTTACTGGACTGTTTCCTAATTACTGATTTATTTCAGCAGGTGTCATGATTTTCCATGGCTTTTTGCAACTCTCTTTCTTTATATGTTCAATACGTTTTCCCTGTTTCATTTTTCATTATCACACACAGCTTAATTTATGGACATCTATGATTTGATCTCTTTGCCTGTGTGGATTGGATGGATTGTTACCAACATCTGGTGAGAATTTCATGTCAATAGCACCTTTAGAAACATATTTACTTAGAAAACATTTATTTCACCCGCTGTATGCACACACATATATATATATATATATATATATATATATATATATATGTGGTGCCCCTGAGGGTTCGGTCGCCACAGAGGTACTGCATCTCATCCAGAGGTGTGGTATCTCACTCTCAGGTAAGGAAGGAGTATGGCTCAGGACCCTAACACTGCATACACTACACCACATTTACGGGGGACAGGGCAAGATTGCTCCTACGGGAGAGCACAGTCCCTGATCCCTGGCTGGAGTGGGGGGAACCACCTAGAGAGGGGGAACTAGGTAGTGGAAGGGTGGAGGACGGAGATCCTGGGAGCACTGGAGTAGGAGGTATAAATGTAAGGAACCATTTTGGTTCAGGGAGTGGAGAGTGTGGTCAGTCAGAGGAGGAAAGTGTCAGGAGCAGGGGCTCTGTATGAGATGTGCTCCACAGGCAGGCCTAGTCAAGAGGCCTGAGCCTGAAAGGAGAGAAGAGAGGCAAGGGGAGCCGGAAGGCTCCTGGACAGGAACCGAAGGGACCCTAGGGGTACGGGCCGTGCAGCTGCCACACGTACGCCCGCCACTGCCAGGAGGTAGGGGGGGTCAGGCCAGAAGAAGGGAACCGGATCCCTCAACCAGCAGAAACTACAGGGCTCAACTGGGAACCGGAGGCTGCAGCAAGCCGTCCACACCAGCCACTAGGAAAGTAGCCACATAGGGCCAGGGGACGGAACACACATCGCTCGCCAATGCCCGAGGACACTGGACAGAGGTGCCGCTAGGTGTGAGGTACAAGGAGAGAGGCCAGAGAGGACACACAGACGGGGGTCCTGCTAAATGCTCCAGAGATACCTGAGGGTCGACCGAGCCCCTAACTGCGTGAGCACAGAACGCCGTGGGCTTTTACACTGGCCCTGTAACTGGATCTACTTAAACCGTGACTAAAGGATCTGGGACTGCATCATCTGGACTCTGTGATCATTCTTGCACCGCGACAACTTGTACTATTACCACCATCATCCACACACTCTGCCCTGAAGCTACACTCTTCCTGTGGGGAGTTACACTACCTTGCTGCACACACCATCAGCTTCAGTGGACTGCCCCGCTGCAGCGGTTACCAATAACCGCATTCCACAGGTAGCGTAGTCGGACTATACAAACCAGATACACATAGACTACCCTGGTTTGACCGCCCTGGGTCACGGACCGGGTCACCGCCACGGTGACTACAACCCCCAGCATCTACAAGGCCCGGCTCCAGGTATCCCCACGGCTCAGGGGGCGTCATATACACATACATACAGTATATACACATATATATATAAATTATTTTCACATCTGACTTACTGGTCAAATTTTACATCTATAGATACCTCTGCAATGCAGTACCCTGTTGCAGATATTGGCTTTCAGATATATGCCCAGTATTTCGTTCTTTTCTTGGATATGTGTCAAGCATTTCTTAATATGCCATTATTGAGAAATTGAAAAAAAAAGTCTGTTGTTCCACACCTGTTTTACTAGTCAAATTTGACAACTGTACATGTCACACCTATAATGTTACCACATTTTGCTTTCTGTATATATACCTTCCCTACCTATCATCATTTCTTATTTAGTCCTTTTTGGCAAAATTTTAATAATTCAGCTTGAATAGATTATTAAAATCTAATTATAGCATTGTACAAAATGCATAGTAAGAAAAAATGAAGCAATGGCACTGGAAGGGATAGTGTAAAATAAAAAAGATAGGCTAAGATTGTGGGAGCCACTCACTTTTTATAAAGTTGGAGGAGCTGCTGTAAAGACACTAATGGTAGCAACACTATGCTTTCCGCAAAATTTTCCAACCTTTCTACGCCAATTTTTTGGAGTATATGTCTTGATCAATCAGCCACAAAGTGTTTTAGTGCTTTGAATTTCATCAAAAAATGGATCATTTTTTATCTGCTTTGTTAGCTGCATTGCCATAATGGCACCATTCTTATACTTTAGCAATTAATAAAGTTTACAAGATCCCTGACAGTTTTATATGTTAAGATTTGCATTGCATCCATAATAATAATCAGATTCTGTATGGATGATCTTTATGGGATCCTTTTTTCTTAGAGCACCTATAGACTTAAATAGGTAAGGCTCATCCAAAATGCAAAAGATATAATGCATGCTGCGATTTTGTTTCACATGGACATTTATTCCATGTGAAAAACTGTAACAGCCCAATTGCATATTATTAGTCTATGTGAGGTCAGTTTTTAACATGGACAGCACTCGGACCGAATATATGGTCATAGGAGCCTGCCCTAATATGGAGATACATCTACAAATGTAATAAACAGCTTAAGATCTATCCCTGATTGAACTAAGTACAGATAGAGTACCTCTAAAACGTAACTTTTAATTAAATGTAATAAAACGACATAAACCACATAATAAAGTGCTCATAATGCCAGTGCTCATTAAAAAAATCACGATCTCACCCAGAACTTGATGACTCAGATGAATCCTAGGTACGGAGACAGATGAACCAGAACACAGGAGTACAGAAAATATTCCCTATGTACCCTGTCGTGCCCTGTTTGTCTCCCGCTCTGACAAGAGCAGTACCCAAGTGTAACCTATATCAAATATAAACCCCAAAAAAGAAAAAATTCCCTCCCAACGCGTTTCTGCCTCAATGGTGAGGCCTCATCAGGGGAGTGTGGCAGTACTACTGTGTCAGATACGGACAAAAGGTCCACCTATTTGTGGGGCAAAGAAGAACCATACAGGCTCTGTACTACATGCAAAAGGTATGCGCAATGCCACGTGCTGCAGTGGCAGTCACGTAGCAAAAAGACCATGCAGAGTGCTGCCTGGTCAGAAAGAAGTGTATTTAATATCTACAAATGTGATTTAAATAGGATCTAAAGTTCCTTACACCTGACACCCTAGGCCTCATTCAGATGTCTGTTTTTCATGCACAAGCTCTATCCATGTTCTTTCACAGACAGAACATATTGCATGTTCATATTTCCTTTTTTTGTAGCCCAATAGACCACAAAAAATCCAGAGACATACAGTATGTTTTTTTGATTTGCACATCAAACCTATTCAAGTGAATTGGTCAGTTGAAGAAGTGGATAGCAAAGAGGCACTGTCATTATTCCAGCTCTTTCATGATGATGGACATGTGTATAATACATCTTGAAAGGTGAGAACTCTATCTATTAGAGATGAGTGAATAAATTCACAGTACCCTAGTCCAGTGTCCACCTCAGTACTACATGGCTGCCAGACGTGAGCCCTGCAAAATGCCTTCTAGCAGTTGTCTTCCCTGACTCCTCTTTTGATTAGCCAACTATGACATCAGGCAAGGCCAGTTTATCAATAAAAGAGCTGGAGTGACCAGCAGGAAGGATGCAATTAGCAAGGCTCTCATCCAGCAGCCGTGGACTACTAACATGACCACTAAACCAGAGTCCTCCGAATTGAGTTGCTCATCTTACTCATCTTTCTTTGCTTATTTTTCTATGCCAAGTAATAAACCATTGAGCACCATCTTTTGTATTTTCATATAGTGTACATCTTGTTGTAAGGCAGGTGGTAAAGTCTTAGATGGAAGGAATGTGTCAGTAATGTAGCTGACCTCGGTAATGTAGGCCCCGTAATGAAAATTCCAGTAATGACAGGTTGCTGATAGAATTTTTAGACAGAAATTTAAGAGTGGCCAAAGAGCCAGGGTGGGAACGGCCGCTCCCATATTCCAATTCCAGCTTTTTCAGCTCTTACAATAGGCTGCTAAATTGGCTCAGGTGGGTGTGTGATGTGTGCTAGGGATCAGTTCGTTGCTGATCCAAACTGAGCAAGGAGCTCCACCTGAACTGCCATACGAATAAGAGACCATGTTTGTAAGCTTGCCTACCGAGAGAAGGGACTGTTTCTTTGTTTGCCTGTTATTTGTTTAAGACAGAGAAAGACTATTTATTTAATTTTTACGGGGACTTTGTTAATGTTTATGATGGAAAATAAACATAAGACTGCTTTTGCATCACAAACAAGTTCCTGTGTGTGTGCCCAATCTGCTACCAGAAAGCATGAATCCCTACAATATGTATATAAATATATACAGTTAGGTCCATATATATTTGGACAGAGACAACATTTTTCTAATTTTGGTTCTAGACATTACCACAATGAATTTTAAACAAAACAATTCAGATGCAGTTGAAGTTCAGACTTTCAGCTTTCATTTGAGGGTATCCACATTAAAATTGGATGAAGGGTTTAGGAGTTTCAGCTCCTTAACATGTGCCACCCTGTTTTTAAAGGGACCAAAAGTAATTGGACAGATTAAATAGTTGTAAATAAAATGTTCATTTCTAGTGCTTGGTTGAAAACCCTTTGTTGGCAATGGCCGCCTGAAGTCTTGAACTCATGGACATCACCAGACGCTGTGTTTCCTCCTTTTTGATGCTCTGCCAGGCCTTCACTGCGGTGGTTTTCAGTCGCTGTTTGTTTGTGGGCCTTTCTGTCTGAAGTTTAGTCTTTAACAAGTGAAATGCATGCTCAATTGGGTTGAGATCAGGTGACTGACTTGGCCATTCAAGAATATTCCACTTCTTTGCTTTAATAAACTCCTGGGTTGCTTTGGCTTTATGTTTTGGGTCATTGTCCATCTGTAGTATGAAACGACAACCAATCCGTTTGGCTGCATTTGGCTTGATCTGAGCACACAGTATGGCTCTGAATACATCAGAATTCATTTGGCTGCTTCTGTCCTGTGTCACATCATCAATAAACATTAGTGACCCAGTGCCACTGGCAGCCATGCATCCCCAAGCCATCACACTGCCTCCGCCGTGTTTTACAGATGATGTGGTATGCTTTGGATCATGAGCTGTACCATGCCTTCGCCATACTTTTCTCTTTCCATCATTCTGGTAGAAGTTGATCTTTGTTTCATCTGTCCAAAGAATGTTCTTCCAGAACTGTGCTGGCTTTTTTAGATGTTTTTTAGAAAAGTCCAGTCTAGCCTTTTTCTTCTTGATGCTTATGAGTGGCTTGCACCGTGCAGTGAACTCTCTGTATTTACTTTCATGCAGTCTTCTCTTTATGGTAGATTTGGATATTGATACGCCTACCTCCTGGAGAGTGTTGTTCACTTGGTTGGCTGTTGTGAAGGGGTTTCTCTTCACCATGGAGATTATTGTGCGATCATCCACCACTGTTGTCTTCCGTGGGCGCCCAGGTCTTTTTGCATTGATGAGTTCACCAGTGCTTTCTTTCTTTCTCAGGATGCACCAAACTGTAGATTTTGCCACTCCTAATATTGTAGCAATTTCTCGGATGTTTTTTTTCTGTTTTTGCAGCTTAAGGATGGCTTGTTTCACCTGCATGGAGAGCTCCTTTGACCGCATGTTTACTTCACAGCAAAACCTTCCAAATGCAAGCACCACACCTCAAATCCACTCCAGGCCTTTTATCTGCTTAATTGAGAATGACATAACGGAGGGATTGCCCACACCTGTCCATGAAATAGCCTTGGAGTCAATTGTCCAATTACTTTTGGTCCCTTTAAAAACAGGGTGGCACATGTTAAGGAGTTGAAACTCCTAAACCCTTCATCCAATTTTAATGTGGATACCCTCAAATGAAAGCTGAAAGTCTGAACTTCAACTGCATCTGAATTGTTTTGTTTAAAATTCATTGTGGTAATGTCTAGAACCAAAATTGGAAAAATGTTGTCTCTGTCCAAATATATATTGACCTAACTGTATATATGTAAATATATATACAGTATGTATATGCATCTACAGTGGTGGCAAAAAGTATTGGCACCTCTGCAATTCTGTCAGATAATACTCAGTTTCTTCCTGAAAATGATTGCAATCACAAATTCTTTGGTATTATTATCTTCATTTAATTTGCTTGCAAGGAAAAAACACAAAAGAGAATGAAGCAAAAATCAAATCATTGATCATTTCACACAAAACTCCAAAAATGGGCCAGACAAAAGTATTGGCACCCTCAGCCTAATACTTGGTTGCACAACATTTAGCCAAAATAACTGCGAACAACCGCTCCTGGTAACCATCAATGAGTTTCTTACAATGCTCTGCTGGAATTGTAGACCATTCTTCTTTGGAAACTGCTCCAGGTCCCTGATATTTGAAGGGTGCCTTCTCCAAACTGCCATTTTGAGATCTCTCCACAGGTGTTCTATGGGATTCAGGTCTGGACTCATTGCTGGCCACCTTAGAAGTCTCCAGTGCTTTCTCTCAAACCATTTTATAGTGCTTTTGGAAGTGTGTTTTGGGTCATTGTCCTGCTCGAAGACCCATGACCTCTGAGGGAGACCCAGCTTTCTCACACTGGGCCCCACATTATGCTGCAAAATTTGTTGGTAGTCTTCAGACTTCATAATGCCATGCACACAGTCAAGCAGTCCAGTGCCAGAGGCAGCAAAGTAACCCCAAAACTTCAGGGAACCTCCGCCATGTTTGACTGTAGGGACCGTGTTCTTTTCTTTGAAAGCGTCTTTTTTTTCCAGTACACTCTATGTTGATGCTTTTTCCAAAAAAGCTCTACTTTTGTCTCATCTGACTAGAGTACATTCTTCCAAAACGTTTTAGGCTTTCTCAGGTAAGTTTTGGAAAACTCCAGCCTGGCTTTTTTATGTCTCGGGGTAAGAAGTGGGGTCTTCCTGAGTATCCTACCATACAGTCCCTTTTCATTCAGACGCCGACGGATAGTATGGGTTGACACTGTTGTACCCTCGGACTGCAGGGCAGCTTGAACTTGTTTGGATGTTAGTCGAGGTTCTTTATCCACCATCCGCACAATCTTGCAATGAAATCTCTTGTCAATTTTTCTTTTCCGTCCACATCTAGGGAGGTTAGCCACAGTGCCATGGGCTTTAAACTTCTTGATGACACTGCGCACGGAAGACAGAGGAACATTCAGGTCTTTGGAGATGGACTTGTAGCCTTGAGATTGCTCATGCTTCCTCACAATTTGATTTCTCAAGTCCTCAGACAGTTCTTTTGTCTTCTTTCTTTTCTCCATGCTCAAAGTGGTACACACAAGGACACAGGACAGAGGTTGAGTCAACTTTAATAACTGGCTGCAAGTGTGATTTAGTTATTGCCAACACCTGTTAGGTGCCACAGGTAAGTTACAGGTGCTGTTAATTACACGAATTAGAAAAGCATCACATGATTTTTCAAACAGTGCCAATACTTTTGTCCACCCCCTTTTTTAGGTTTGGTGTGGAATTATATCCAATTTGGCTTTAGGACAATTCTTTTTGTCTTTTTTCATTGAAGACAAATTAAATGAAGATAATAATACCAAACAACTTGTGATTGCAATCATTTTCAGGAAGAAACTGAGTATTATCTGACAGAATTGCAGGGGTGCCAATACTTTTGGCCACCACTGTATGTATATATATATATATATATATATATATATACAGTACAGACCAAAAGTTTGGACACACCTTCTCATTTAAAGATTTTTCTGTATTTTCATGACTATGAAAATTGTACATTCACACTGAAGGCATCGAAACTATGAATTAACACATGTGGAATTATATATTTAATAAAAAAGTGTGAAACAACTGAAAATATGTCTTATATTCTAGGTTCTTCAAAGCAGCCACCTTTTGCTTTGATGACTGCTTTGCGCACTCTTGGCATTCTCTTGATGAGCTTCAAGAGGTAGTCACTGGAAATGGTCTTCCAGCAATCTTGAAGGAGTTCCCAGAGATGCTCAGCACTTGTTGGCCCTTTTGCCTTCACTCTGCGGTCCAGCTCACCCCAATCCATCTCGATTGGGTTCAGGTCTGGTGACTGTGGAGGACAGGTCATCTGGCATAGCACCCCTTCACTCTCCTTCTTGGTCAAATAGGCCTTACACAGCCTGGAAATGTTTTTGCGGTCATTGTCCTGTTGAAAAATAAATGATGGTCCAACTAAACGCAAACCGGATGGAATAGCATGCCGCTGCAAGATGCTGTGGTAGCTATAATGGTTCAGTATGCCTTCAATTTCGAATAAATCCCCAACAGTGTCACCAGCAAAGCACCCCCACACCTCCTCCTCCATGCTTCACGGTGGGAGCCAGGCATGTAGAGTCCATCCGTTCACCGTTTCTGCGTCGCACAAAGACACGGTGGTTGGAACCAAAGATCTCAAATTTGGACTCATCAGACCAAAGCACTGATTTCCACTGGTCTAATGTCCATTCTTTGTGTTCTTTAGCCCAAACAAGTCTCTTCTGCTTGTTGCCTGTCCTTAGCAGTGGTTTCCTAGCAGCTATTTTACCATGAAGGCCTGCTGCACAAAGTCTCCTCTTAACAGTTGTTGAAGAGATGTGTCTGCTGCTGGAACTCTGTGTGGCATTGACCTGGTCTCTAATCTGAGCTGCTGTTAACCAGCGATTTCTGAGGCTGGTGACTCGGATAAACTTATCCTCAGAAGCAGAGGTGACTCTTGGTCTTCCTTTCCTGGTGTGGTCCTCATGTGAGCCAGTTTCTTTGTAGCGCTTGATGGTTTTTGCAACTGCACTTGGGGACACTTTCAAAGTTTGCCCAATTTTTCGCACTGACTGACCTTTATTTCTTAAAGTAATGGTGGCCACTCGTTTTTCTTTCCTTAGCTGCTTTTTTCTTGCCATCATACAAATTCTAACAGTCTATTCAGTAGGACTATCAGTTGTGTATCCACCAGACTTCTACTTAACACAACTGATGGTCCCAACCCCATTTTTAAGGAAAGAAATCCCACTTATTAAACCTGACAGGGCACATCTGTGAAGTGAAAACCATTTCCAGTGACTACCTCTTGAAGCTCATCAAGAGAATGCCAAGAGTGTGCAAAGCAGTCATCAAAGCAAAAGGTGGCTACTTTGAAGAACCTAGAATATAAGACATATTTTCAGCTGTTTCACACTTTTTTGTTAAGTATATAATTCCACATGTGTTAATTCATAGTTTTGATGCCTTCAGTGTGAATGTAAAATTTTCATAGTCATGAAAATGCAGAAAAATCTTTAAATGATAAGGTGTGTCCAAACTTTTGGTCTGTACCGTATATATATATATATATATATATATATATATATATCTAAGCACCCAAGCCACAGCCTAATGTAAAAATAAAAGGATTTGTTTTAATTATAAAGTTATACATCTGCTATGTAAGTGATTTATCCTAGTATTTTGCTGTCCAATGGACAGTATAAGCAACACGTGCATCCGAATAGTCAACATTACAGAGTTTGCAAAAATGCAATGCACATCCCACTGAAATAATAGGATAGAGAAAAACTTGGCTGTGATATTATACTTTTTTCTCATCATGGTAATGTCTTATTGTGGATCTCACCATCTTCATGTCACATCTGAGATACATTGTCATCTGTCGTTCTGCAGAAGCTCCTTACAAAGAGTTATAGGACGTGCATCAGACAGATAACACCATCTTCTCATTCTCTAATAGAGATAACCGCTTCCTTTCCATTACACCGGCGCCCTGACGGACACTAATGGATTCCATACTTTCCTCGGCTTGATCTACAGCGCGTATTAGTGTGAGGGTAATTTAGTGACAACAGTTTATCAATGTGTTGATGTGAGATAATAGTAATCATACCAGAAGAGCAGAATCTATTTGTGCACACTGTATATTTCCCCTTTTTACTATGCTTGTCGGCTAGCATGCTAAGTATATTCTCCTTGCTCATACTTTATGAGGAGAGATGAGAGATAGGCCATGCGTAAGAGGAACACTCATTTTTAGGACTATTCATTAGATATATGCACATATTTTCCCAAACAATTTGGTTTGTGAATTCAGGCAAAAATCAATATTCGTGCAAATCAGGCCACGGGTGAGGAAATTGTTTTTTCACACAAAACTGCTGATTATGCAGTTTACATTTAATCAAACCAATCTTTATAGTAGATTCTTATGCAAGATCTCTAGGTGAGAAAAGATGCTTTCACTAATACTGAGAAAATTGTATTGATTACATTGTACTGTAGAATGGGGCTGGAATTCCTATTAAGTGAGGTAGTCATGCATCTAGCCTTAACCACATAAAGTAGATAGAGTAACAAATTGTTAATTAATTGCTTGTGTAGAGTCGATCATAATTGATGGGACAAATTGCATTCTATTATGTCTTACATTGAACCATATTATTCTTGAATCCTTTGCTGTTTACCTCATCAGAGGTTAATACAAGCATTGACATCATGGTATATTGAAACATGATAATTAGACTGAGCAATTGCCATTGGTGTACCACCAAAGGTGGTAGACCATGCAGCTGCTATGGGACAAGTAAGATGAGGGGGTTCAGTCATGAAGGCTCCGCCTTCTGTCCATCATCCATCCACTCTTCCCAAATTTGTACTGCAGAAGTCGGGAAGAAATGTATGGAGAATCTCCACACACTGAGTCCATTCCATAATCAACAGGTTCCACCTAGTTTACACAGCAGACACCCACCACTAATATATGTGATTAGAGCTTGCACTGATCACAGCTGTTTAATACCCTAGATTCAGGGGTGAAAAACGACCTCTACATTTAAGTCCTCTGGGAAGTCCTTTGTCTCGCACCATCATGTGATTGTAAGAATTGAATAAGATGTTGTTGTAGCAGCCATGTGGCCTAATTACAACCTTTACTATGGGGCCACTGGATTTCTATGTATGCCCCTTGCAATAACGTAAAATATGAATTTGATAAAATATGTATTAACTAATTTAGATTAACCCCTTCCCAACACTTGATTAGAGATGAGCGAACATTTCAATGTTCGGTTCGGAAATGTTCACCAAATATTTAGACATTCGCTGAATTTATTCTTCAAATGTCCATCAAACATTACCGATCGCCATAGGATTCAATGGGGGGAGAAAAAAAAGCATATAAAACACCTTCAAACAGGCCCAAAAGCTGCCAAAACACATCAAATAAGGGGTAGACACCAGGAAAGTGCCATCAATTGACCCAGAGTACTATAATTATTATTACTATTACAGCGACATTTATTCCGTGGCGCATTACATGTGAAAATGGGTAA
This sequence comes from Phyllobates terribilis, assembly GCF_046119375.1. Taxonomy (NCBI): domain Eukaryota; kingdom Metazoa; phylum Chordata; class Amphibia; order Anura; family Dendrobatidae; genus Phyllobates; species Phyllobates terribilis. The sequence continues at coordinate 507,259,973 of NW_027362762.1, forward strand.
CCTACTGGTACAAGAGGAGAGAGGACCCTGCCCGCAAACAAGGAATGGTTGGGGGTACAGTTGGTCAGGGTACAGCTAGTCATGCAGCAGTATGCTGGAGCGAGAGTCACCGCAGATTGTACGCTTGTCATAAGAAGTGGGTCTTCAGCTTCCTTTCTAAGGTTTCCATGGTAGGCGACAGTCTGATGTGTTGGGGTACAGAGTTACACAGTAGGGGAGATGCACTGGACAAATCTTGTATGTGATCATGGAAGAAGAGATAAGAGGCAAGTAGAGAAGGAGATCTTGTAAGGATGGGAGGTTGCGTGCAGGTAGCTAGTACAGGGAGACTAGGTCACACATGTATGGAGGAGACAGGTTTTCATTGGCTTGGTATGCCAAAGTTAGGCTTTTCAATTGGAGTCTCTGGGCAACAGGGAACCAGCGCAGGGATTAACAGAGGGGAGAAGCCTGGGAATAGCCAGGTGACAGGTGAATTAATCAGCCAGCACTGTTTAGGATAGATTGGAGGGGTGCGAGCGTGGTAGAAGTGAGGTGTTATGGGTCCGGGTGGTGGAACCTCTGTGCTTTGGTGCAAGGAGGGACCAGAGGGGCGTAACCAAGGTCGCACGGCGGCTCAATCGACTCCGTGAACCAGGGAGGGACAGATCAGGGGGACCTGGTGCCCCGCTGGGACTGACCTTGTGTGAGAGCAGGTGACTCCCGCGGGTCAGATGGCAGGAACTGACCGGTACAGTGGATGCGCATGGCAGGAAGGCTGACGGGTGGTCCGGATAGATAAGCAGGCTGGTTCGGCAGATAGCCAGACGGGTGCTCCGGGAAGGCAAGCTGGCGGGCACAACAGGTAACAGGTAGGTGCTCCAGGTAGGCTGGTGGGCAGGCATGACAGCTAACAGGCATGTGCTTCCAGGTAGGCAGGCTGGTGAGCATGGCAGGTAACTGGCAGGCAGACTGGTGAGCAGGACTGACAGGCAGAGGGACCTGAGGGCTGAAGCAAGTGTTAGCAGAACAACAACCTTGCACAGGCATTTCCATATTGGAGGAGGTGCTTTAAATAGGGGAAGTCCTCCGGCCATTGGCCGGGGACTTTTTAGGACGGCGTGCGTGGCCCTTTTAAGCACAGTGCCCGGGAAGCTGTGCGCAGTGTGCGCCACAATAGCTGCAGGACGGGAGCCGGAAGATGCCGCACCTGGGCCATGGCGGTGAGTGGAACGGCGTCTCTGCCCGGCAGGAGGCAGAGACACCGATGCTACAGTACCCCCCCTTTACGCCCCCCCTTCTTTAAGCCCAAGAGAAGTTTTTCCAGATGATGAGGGCCTTGAATGTTCTCCCTGGGTTCCCAAGACCTCTCCTCCGGCCCAAACCCCTTCCAGTCCAAAAGAAAGAAAGTCTTTCCTCTTACCCTCTTGGTGGCCAAAATGTTTTCTACCTCAAAAACGTCCTCCGCGGAGACTGGAGCTGGAGAGGTACCTGGATCGTTAGAGAAGGAATTAAGGACAACAGGTTTGAGGAGGGATACATGAAAGGACTTGGGAATCCGTAAGGTGACCGGGAGTTTCAGCTTGTAGGCCACAGGATTAATTTGGTTCAGAACCTCGAATGGACCGATGAACCGCGGACCCAACTTATAGGAAGGTATCTTGAGATGGACATATTTGGAGGAAAGCCAGACCTTGTCTCTCGGACGGAATTGAGGCGGATACAGACGTCTCTTATCAGCATGTGTCTTCATCTGCTCGGAGGACTGAAGAAGTGCAGATCTAGTGTCTTCCCAAATAGCCGAAAATTCGCTGACAAGAGACTCCGTGGCAGGATTGTCCACTGAAGAGGAGACGGGAAGCGGAATCCCTGAGTGTTGACCATAGACCACAAAGAACAGGGATTTAGTAGAAGACTCGCTCTCATGGTTGTTATAGGAGAACTCGGCCCAGGGCAGGAGCTCAACCCAATCGTTAAGGTGAGAATTGACAAAGTGCCGGAGAAAGCTGGTAAGAACCTGGTTGATACGTTCCACTTGATCATTTGGTTGAGGGTGATAATCAGATGAAAAATCCAAGGAGATATCCAGCGGCTTGCACGTAGCTCTCCAGAAGCGCAAAGTGAAATGAACTCCGCGATCAGACACAATGTGGAGGGGTAGGCCATGGAGACGGAAGATGTGATGGATGAAGTCCTTAGCCAGCACAGATGCAGATGGAAGACCACGCAGAGGGATGAAGTGGGCCATTTTAGAGAAGTGGTCAGCGACCACCCAAATGACTGTACAACCATCAGAGACAGGGAGATCCGTAATGAAGTCCATAGCTATGTGTTGCCACGGAGCGGAAGGTACGGGAAGAGGAAGGAGATGGCCGGATGGAAGGTGCTGGGGAACTCTGTTACGGGCACAAGCCGCGACGAAGTCCGCAACATCCTTGCGCAGAGAAGGCCACCAGTAATGTCGGGCAATGAGCAGAAAGGTCTTGCTCTGACCAGCATGACCGGCTAGTTTGGATGAATGGCCCCAGAGTAGAACCTTCTAACGATCTGGAACCGCCACAAAAGTCTTACCGGGTGGAAGAAGAGACAGGTTAAATGGAGCTACAGTCATTACTTTGGGGGGGTGTCGATGATATGTAGAGGCTCCTCCTCTTGGTCAGTGGACAGGAATGAGCGAGATAAAGCATCAGCCTTAATGTTTTTGTCCGCCGGGCGGTAATGCAGAGTAAAGCAGAATCGGGCAAAGAATAGAGACCACCTGGCCTGACGCGGATTAAGACTTTGGGCATTTGTAAATAGGCCAGGTTTTTGTGGTCAGTGTAGATGACCACCGGGTGCAGAGCCCCCTCCAGCAGGTAATGCCACTCCTCCAGCGCCAATTTGATGACTAGCAGCTCACGATCTCCTATGGAGTAGTTGCGCTCGAACGAGGAGAAGAGCTTGGAGAAGAAGCCGCAGGTTACCACTCTCACGGATGGGGATTTCTGGGTGAGCACCGCTCCGGCTCCGGAGGAGGATGCATCAACCTCCAGCAAGAACTGCTTGTTGCAATCCGGACGGTGCAGCACAGGGGCGGAGGAGAAAGCTTGTTTTAGGGAGATGAAGGCCTCCTCCGCTTCGGAAGTCAATTCCCTGGACTCCCTTACGGGTGAGCGCGGAGATGGGAGCGGTCCGGGAGGAGAAATGAGGGATGAAGAGGCGGTAATTATTTGCGAAGCCCAACAATCGCTGAATCGCCTTCAACCCCTCCGGTCGGGGCCACTTTAAGACGGCAGAAACCTTCTCGGGGTCCATCCACAGACCAGTCTGGGAGATAATATAGCCCAGGAACGGAAGGGAGGTCTGCTCGAAGAGGCATTTCTCAAATTTTGCGTATAGGTGATTCTGCTGGAGCCTTAGCAGAACCTGACGAACATCTCTCTGGTGTGTGGGCTGGTCCGGAGAGAAGACCAAGATATCGTCCAGGTACACCACCACCCAATAATACAGGAGATCACGGAAAATGTTGTTAATCAGCTCCTGGAAGTCGGCTGGGGCATGACAGAGACCAAAGGGCATCACGCGATATTCATAGTGATTGTCCCGGGTGTTGAATGCCATCTTCCACTCGTCTCCCTGGCGGATCTGGACCAAATTGTACGCCCCATGAAGATCGAGCTTGGTGAAGATCTTCACGCCTTTAAGGCGGTCGAACAGCTCCAAGATGAGAGGCAGGGGGTACTTATTCTTAATGGTAATCTGGTTAAGATCCCTGTAATCGATACAGGGACGTAGTAAGCCGTCTTTCTTCTTAACGAAGAAGAATCCTGCTCCAGCCGGGGAGATAGATTTCTGTATGAATCCCCTAGCAAGATTATCTTCTATGTACTCAGACATGGCCCGGGTCTCAGCCAGCGAAAAGGGGTAGATACGCCCGCGGGGAGGAAGATACGCCAGTAGGTCGATTGGGCAATCATACTGCCTATGAGGTGGAAGTGTCTCTGCCTCCTTTTTGTCGAAGACGTCCGCATAGGACCAGTAGGGTGCCGGCAGACCAGGTAGATTAGCTGGAGTAAACGGAAGTCAAGCTGGACGAACCGGAACCAGGCAGGACGCATGGCATTCCTTCACCAGATCTCCAATTCTGGACGGGCTCATGTCTTTGTAACCAGGGTAGACCAAGCAAGAGGGAGTGAGAGAGACCGGACAGCACATGAAAGGAGATCTTCTCCGAGTGCAGCATTCCCACCTGAAGGGTTAAAGGCTCTGTGACAAGCAAGATGGTCTCCGGAAGAAGTTTCCCATCCATGGAAGTGACCGCCAACGGTTCAGACCGGCGTATGGTAGGAATCTGATACAGCTCCACAACAGCCTGTGAAATGAGATTCCCAGCAGCTCCGGAATTCAGGTGGGCAGTCTCAAAGAAGCGGGTCTCACCACTGGAAATAGAAACAGATAGAGTCAAGGACGGAGAGGATTTACTCTTGCCTAGGACGACCTCTCCAAGTGGTCCTAGACACTGGAGTTTCCAGACTTCACCGGGCAGGAACGGATCAGATGCTCTTTACTGCCACAGTAGAAGCAACTCCCCTCGGCTCAGCGCGTCTCCAGGCGAGACTTGACCATCTTGTTTGGTCAATCTGCATAGGCTCTGGGGAACGTGTCCGAGGAATAGCTGGTTGCAAGGCTGGGCTTTGGAATACAGGAGCGAGACGCTGAAGTCTTCTCTCCCGGGTAGTCTCCTTAGCTCGTTCCAAAAAATGGATGTCGATCCAGGTAGCTAATGACACCAGGTCGTCCAGGGTGGAAGGGATGTCACGACCGGCTAGCTCATCCTTGATCCTTCCAGAAAGACCCTCCCAGAAGGTGGACACCAGGGCCTCGTTGTTCCAGGCAAGCTCAGATGCGAGGGTTTGAAAATGTATGGCATACTGGCCCACGGTGAGACTCTCTTGGCGGAGATGAAGAAGTGAGGAGGCAGTAGAAGATTTTCGTCCGGGCTCATAGAAGACTTTCCGGAAGGCAGTGAGGAAAGCCGGAAGATCGGACACCAGGGGATCCCCTCTCTCCCACAGAGGGTTTAGCCATGCAAATGCCTGCTTGGTGAGGTGAGACATGATGAACGCCACCTTGGCCCGGTCGGAGGGGAACTGATTTGCCAGGAGTTCAAAGCGCAGCGTGCACTGATTTAGGAAGCCCCGACATAAGACGGGGTCACCACCAAAAAGTGTAGGCGCAGAGAGCCGGGGTCCAGAGGCGAGTGCCATAGAGCCAGCAGGTTGAGGTGCCGCCGGAGCAGGTGCCGCTCGGTTAGAGACGGACATAGACGGGGTGGACAGCGTGTCTAGGCGAGAGTTGACTGACTGCAGATAGGACAGGATAGTCTCTTATTGGGATCTCTGACGTGAGACTTCCTGGTACAGATCAGAGAGTAAAGGAGCCTGGGGGCCACCGGGTTCCATGGCCTGTGCAAACTGTTATGGGTGCGGGTGGTGGAACCTCTGTGCTTCGGTGCAAGGAGGGACCAGAGGAGCATGGCTAAGTGCCTACTCGGCCTGACCAAGGTCACACGGTGGCTCAATCGACTCCATGAACCAGGGAGGGACAGCGCAGGGGGACCAGGTGCCACTCTGGGACCGACCTTGTGTGAGAGCCGGTAACTCCCGCGGGTCAGATGGCAGGAACTGACCGGTACAGCGGATGCGCATGGCAGGAAGGCTGACGGGTTGTCCGGGTAGGCAAGCTGGCGGGCATGACAGGTAACAGGTAGGTGCTCCAGGCAGGCTGGTGGGCAGGCATGACAGGTAACAGGCAGGTGCTTCCAGGTAAGTAGGCTGGCGGGCACGGCAGGTAACAGGCTAGTGCTTTCCAGGTAGGTAGGCTGTTGAGCACGGCTGGTAACTGGCAGGCAGACTGGTGAGCAGGACTGACAGGCACGGGACCTGAGGGCTGAAGCAAGAACAACAACCTTGCATAGGCACCTCCATATTGGAGGAGGTGCTTGAAATAGGGGAAGTCCTCCGGCCATTGGCCGGGGACTTTTTAGGACGGCGCCCACGGCCCCTTTAAGAGGGAGGGAGCGCGCGCCCTAAGCACAGTGCCCGCGAAGCTGCGCGCAGTACGTGCCACAGTAGCTGCAGGACCGGAGCCGCATGACGCCGGACCAGGGCCGTGGCGGTGAGGGGAATGGCGTCTCTGCCCGGCAGGAGGCAGAGACAGCGATGCTACATGAGGCCACAGAGCAGGAGCTTATAGTAGTCGAGGCGGAAGAAGATGATGGCGTGCACTAGCGTTTTTCTAGATTCACATTCCAACAGTGCAGAAAGAATCCCCCCCTCCTCCGTACTGCACAGCCAGAGCTCACCTCAATCAGACAGTGTTAAAATTTACATATCTTGGAGATTGCTGTCTCCGCTGAACCTGGAGCAAGGGAAGGCCATGTGCGATAACGGTGCAAACCCGGTGGCGGCCCTACGCCGGGGCAACCTCTGACATGTGCCTTGCATGGCTCGCATCCTCAACCTGATGGTACAGCAATTTTTCCACCACTATCTGGGCCTGGAAGCGCTGCTACAGAAACCACGGTCTCTGCGTGCTCACTTAAAACTATAAAAATGAGCAGGATCTTTAGTATAAGGGCAGGGACACACGTCTGTATAACTCATGCCATAATCACATCGCACTGAATGGACTGGCCGGTACCTCTCCTGACCTGAGCATGACAGCGTGATGGATTTCTATGCAATTGTCAAGCTCAGGTCAGGAGAGGTGCCGGCCAGTACAAGGTTTACCATGCGATCCACGGATGAGAAATACGGCAGTGTATCTCTGCCCTAAAAGCAAGACTACTAGACAATGAGCAAACTCCTTCATGATGATAGAGGCCACCATCTCCTTAGTTTGCTGGTACTTTTCTGTGGGAATGAGCTTGTCTCCAACCAGCCAGGAATATCCAGTGAATGGCATGCCACAGTTTGGTATTAGCACCCAGTACCAGAAGCAAAACCATCCACAATTTCCGTACTTCAGGAATTTTTTTGGTAGACTGGCTGAGCAAACATTAGTTTCTCACAAAGGAGCTGAAGACACTGAGGGCAGTAGGTGCAAGTTTCTCCAGCATGACCTGTTTATTATTGTTAGATATCAGAGGGATAACATAACTGGGCTTTGCCAAGGTGCCATATTACATCTTAAGCCTTATAGACCCCGCACTTGCGGCCTTACATTCTACAGGATGGTGGAGAAGGAGACAGTAGGTTGTGGAGTTGCATTAGCTCCGGTGGTGTTGAGGTGAGGTGGCAGCGAGGCAATGGCAGGCTGTTGGCTGTCTTGAAGACATGGGTTTTCAGGTTGTGTCTGAAGGATTCGAATGTGGTGGCTAATCGGACCTGCCGAGGTACAGAATTCCAGAGGATGGGGGATATTTGGTAGAAGTATTGGAGGCGATTGGGTGAGGAATAAATAAGTGTGAAGAGAAGAAGGTCTTGGGAGTATATCGGCAGATTAGTTCAGAGATGTACGAAGAACAATGGTTATGGATGGCTTTTTACCTCAGAGTTAGTTGTTTGAACTGGATACGCTGGGAAATTGGGAGCCAGTGAAGGGATCTTATAGATTGCAATCTTATGGATTGCTGGAGCCAGTCCACAGTAAAAAAAGCAGCTATAGAGTGTCCGGCAACCTTCAGACAGACTTTTCTTAGCCAGGGCTGCTTCTCGGCACAGTTGGACAGGCCCACCAGAGAACCTGAGAATCCTCCAGTGAGCCCTGGCTTCTCCATCAGGAGAGTTCATAGTGCAAACCTTGCAGGTTGTGATGATGATGAGGCCATCCATCTCCTTAGTTTTCTGTTACTTGGAATGCAAGTGCAAGTATGCAGCCAGTCACCCACCCACCCACAGGCCGCAATACTAAACTGCCACATTTCTGGACAGCTGCGTGCACTTGAAATGTGGCCTTTTAGGCTCGTGGATGTGGAAGTTTTTCACAACCTCATGGTGGCGGTGACTGGGTCTCCATATTCGGTCCCCAGCCGCAACTGTTTCTCCCAGTGTCGTCCTTTCTTTCCACAAGCACGGGCCCCTGAACATTACCCGTGCCCTCCCCAGTGCACTTAAGTGGGAAGGACCACCTAACCACAAACACATGGAAAAGTGAATGTGGCCAGGGACGATAGATCTCACTAGAGGCAGGCCACAGTAAAAAAGCAGACATAAATTGTCCGGGAACCTTTCTTTAGATATTTCTTAGCCAGGGCTACTTCTCCGCAGGGTTGGACAGGCCCACCAGAGAACCGGAGACTCCTCCGGTGGGCCCTGGCTTCTCCTTCAGGAGAGTTCAAAGCGCATACCTTGCAGCTGCTATGGGGCACTTTAGTGTGTCGCCCCAGGCCTGGATGCCCCAAACTTGTAAGGCTGTGTCTGAGAGCAGGAGGGAGGTTCTCTGGTCATGGACCATTTGCATGCTGCACCTCCTGTCCCAGGCCAGTAGGGGGAGCAGGTTGCCCCTATAAAAACTGGTACTGAGGGCAGGGTTAGAGAGACCAGGACCCACTTCTGAAGTATCCAGAAGGGTTCCCAGAAGCAAAGGGACAGGTCAGCCGCAGCTGAGGAGTCCAGGAGGCAAAGTAGGACCAGAAAGCCAGGGACAGAGGCGACGAGAGCCGGTCCTGGCAGAGAGAAACTACATACCAGACACTGGGGTCCGAGGCTGTCAGGATTGCAAGTCCTGCAGCAGATCATCAACCCGCAAGGGATTTCAGGTCCCTTGGCCAAGAAGCCTGGAGGTTCCGCCACACAGAGGGACCGGTACAGCACGGAGAAGCTACAGGTACCTAAGGCCCGAGTCGCAAGCCATACAGGCATAGTGCACGGCAAGCTCAGGGACATGGGCTATCATACCACTAAAGGGGGAGATAGTCAGCAAGGGCAGAGAGAGAAAGGTAAGCCTACACACACACCCTGACCAGCGGAGCTCGCCGAATGCCCTCAGACACCCAGGTCCATTCCTACCCTGTACTCCTGTTGGGTCTATGATAAGATCAGTAAAAGACCCTGGACTGCATTATTGGACTCTGTGTGGTTACTGCTACGCCTGCACCATCACCCCCAGCATCCTATCACACTGCCCTGAGGCTACACTCCTCCCGTGAGGAGTTGTACTATTCCCTGCTGCATCCCCAACACCAGCCTCAGCGGTCTGCCTTGCAGCGGCGGTCCTCCCTGACCGCAATCCACGGGTGGCGTAGTCGGACATTACCTAAAACACATCATTGACTACCACTGGTCTGACCACCCTGAGCCACGGGACCGGGTCGCCACTACTACTCCCAGCATTGCCCTGAAGTCCGGTCTCGAGTGCCCCACGGCCCAGGGGGCAAGTCATTAGCAGGGGAGAAAGGTGGTCTCTTAGAATCAAATCCTCTGATGGGCCCAATGTTCTTCAGTCTGACACTGCTTATCGGTGAGAGTTGTATTTCAGCACAGCCATATTCTTTAGCTCGGTGAAAGAACTGTCATAGAGGGAAAACTTATCTACTCCGGCTGTCATTTCTCCCAGGAAGTCCTGTAATGCAGTTTGTTGCTTAAGCAATGGCAGCCCGTCCAATATCAGCTCACTCTTGTTGTTGGCGCTTAGTCACAGACAAAGATCTTTCTTTACGCCTTGAATTTAATGACTACAGAGTTGGACAATGGCCTGATCTGCAATGCGTTTTGAGAAATAACGTGCATAAGCAAAGCTACGGTTTAGGCCACTGAAGGTCATTAACCCCTTTCTGAAATAGGCCATATTAATACATATCTGTGCCCTGGGCCTTATGGGCCAGATACGTATAAGTACGCCCTAGTGATTTCGCCCGCACAGAGGCTGTGCGGGCGCGATCGTGCCTGGGTGTCAGCTGATTGTGCTAGGAGTGGTCCCGGACCACTTCCAGCACATTAACCTCTGAAATGCTGCAATCAAAGTCGAACGCAGCATTGCGGGAGCAAGGGGAGGTAAGCGCCGTCTCTGCTGGGTCCCGATGGCTGTCATGTTGACCCGGATGTTGTCATGACGACATCCGGGTCACCAGACAGCAAGAAGTTACTTTGATCATGCGCAGTGCGCGATCAAAGTAACTTCTCCCTGTGCAGCGCTGACAGGCTGTATAGCACAGGGATGCTGCTGCATTCCTATGCTATACAGTTGATCAGACTGAAAAAAGTGAAAATCCCATAGTGGGACAAAGTATAAAAGTTCAAAAAATGTCAGAAAGAAAAAAAATAAAATAAAAAAAATTGTAAAAATATAAAAAAAAAAAAATGAAAAAAATAATACCCAAAAATTGTCCCGCTAGTTAACCTGTTTAGTGAACACGGTAAAAAAAAAAAAGCGAAGCAAAAAACAATGCTTTATCATTATACCGCCAAGCAAAAAATGGAATAAAACGCGATCAAAAAGACACATGGAAATAAAAATGGTACCGCTGAAAATGTCATCTTGTCCCGCAATAAACAAGCCACCACACAGCTCCATCAGCCGAAAAATAAAAAAGTTATAGATCTCAGAATAAAGCGATGAAAAAAAAATATTTTTTCTATAAAATAGTTTTTATTGTGTAAAAGCGCCAAAAGATATAAATGTGATACTGCTGTAAACGTACTGACCCGAAGAATAACGCTGCCTTATCAATTTTACCACAAGCGGAACGGCATAAAAAAAAAATTCCTGAATTTTTGGTTTTTGTTTATTCTGCCTCCCAAAAATCAGAATAGAAAGCTATCAAAAAATGTCACATGCTTGAAAATGGTACCAATAAAAATGTCAACTCGTCCTGCAAAAAACAAGTCATTACATGACTCTGTCGGCCTTAATATGCAAAAATTATAGCTCTCAAAATATAGCGATGCAAAAACTAGTCTAAGCAAAAAAAGGGTCTTTTAGTGTGTGACAGCTGTCAATCATAAAAACCCAAAGAATAAAGTCATTTAATCACTTATACCGCACGAGAAATGGCGTAAAAAATAAACTCTAGGGTTAGGGTTTTGCTAGGGTTAGGGTTGTGCTACGGTTAGGGTTGGGCTAGGGTAAGGGTTGTGTAAGGGTTGTGTTAGGCTTGTTCTAGGGTTAGGGTTAGGATTGTGCTAGGGTTAGGGTTGTGCTCGGGATAGGGTTGTGCTAGGGTTAGGGTTAGGGTTGCGTTAGGGTAGGGTTAGGGTTGTGCTAGGGTTAGTGTTGTGTTAGGGTTGGGATTTTTTCAAAAGTAAAAAAAGACAAAAAAAATGATGACGGAATGGCGACTAGTCACTCGAGCACCCCCGATACATGGTGCATACCCGAGAACTCTATGCAAAATGTTATCAATTTCTGTGTTGTACATCTGGAGTCAAAATATTCACTATGCCCCTTGATAAATTCCTTGAGAGGTCTAGTTTCCAAAATGGGGTCACTTATGGGGGGTTTCCACTGTATAGGCACAACAGGTGCTCTTCAAACATGACATGGTGTCCGCTCTCAATTCCAGACAATTTTGCGCTCAAAAAGTCACACAGTGCTCTTTCCCTTCTGAACCCTGCTGTGTGCCCAAACAGTGTATTTTCCCCACATATGGGGTATCGGCGTACTCAGGAGAAAGTTTTTGGGGTCCATTTTCTCCTCTTACCTTTGTGAAAATAAAAAAATTTAGTGCTAAAACATCATTTTTGTGGAAAAAGCTTGATTTTTTTATTTTCACGATTTAATTTTACAAACTTCTGTGAAGCACCTGGGGGTTCAGGGTGCTCACCACACATCTAGATAAGTTCCCTGAGGGGTCTAGTTTCCAAAAAGGTGTCACTTGTGGGGGGTTTCCACTGTTTAGGCACATCAGGGGCTCTCCAAACGCAACATGGCGTTCACTAATTATTCAAGTAATTTTTAAAAAGTCAAATGGCGCTCTGTCTCTTCCAAACCCTGCCGTGCACCCAAACATTGGTTTTCTCCCACATATGGGGTATCGGCTTACTCAGGAGAAATTACACAAGAAATGAAATGATATGGTGCAATTTCTCCTGTTACCCTTGAGAAAATAATAAAATTGGGGTCTAAAGTAACATTTTTGTGAAAAAAGTTAAATGAATATTTTTTTTTCCACGTTCTAAAAATTCTGTGAAGCACCTGAAGGTTTAATAAACTTCTTGAATGTGGTTTTGAGCACCTTGAGGGGGGCAGTTTTTATAATGGTGGCACTTTTTTTGTATTTTCTGTCATAAAGGCCCTTCAAAGTCACTTCAAATGTGATGAGGTCCTTAAAAAATGGTTTTGTAAATTTTGGTGGAAAAATGAGAAATCGCTGGTCAACTTTTATCCCTTTTAACTAGTGATGAGCGAGCATGCTCAATACTGCTCGGTGCTTGCCTGAGCATCTCACTGCTCGAGATGCTCGGCGCTTGCCGAGTATTTCCGGGGTTGCTCGGCGGGAGCTAGGGTCCCCTCCCTGCATGTTTGGCGCTCTTTAGAGTGCCAATCAACATGCAGGGATTATCTGCCACACATTGTAATGCCGCAGCCATGTTTGTTGTGGCATTACAGTGATTGGCTGGCCGCACAGTCACTTCGGAATCAGACAGTGTAGGGAGAGCTGCTGCTGAGCTAGGGAGAGATTTGCTTGTTTCTAGTTAGTGTAGGTATTCCAGACTATATTAGAGACACATATCCATCTCAACTAACAGTCCTTCTGAGGACTAATCTAGCTGCAGAGATAACAGTGCTAGACAGGCATGCAGGGTATATAGCAGACTGCAGTGCACAGAGCAAGAGGGTCCATTCCAGTTCTGTCTGCTGGTCCTTTTACAGATATTTGTAGAACTAGGCCCAGGTATCAGGGGCCAGGAATATTTTTTTTTTATCTTAATCCTGATTATTTGCTTGTTGGCACTGCAGAATTAAGCCACGTCCTTTATTTATTACAGCGCTAAAAATTCAGCTATTTAAAACTGTGGTTTGTGTCAGTGAACTTATTGACTTGAGGTCGGCGCTGTTAAAAATAGTTACCTACAGGCCAGCTATTTAAAAGTGTCGTTTGTCCGTCAAACGGATCACATATAATTGCGCTGAAAATTCTGCCATAGTGTTTGCCTATGTTGTGAAGCAACGGCTGCTAAAAATTTGGAGGAACTCCAATGCCCCTTGCAAGAGACATAGAGGTCAGAGAGCCTCCTAAAAACAATGTTCCCATTATTAGGGAGTTGGTCTCCCATACTGTTTAATTATGCAGTGAAGCAACAGCTGGCAAAAACTTGGAGGAACTCCAATACCCCTTACAAGAGACGTACAGGATGGTACAGATGTCTGACATCCATGTCCACTTCTGAGGTTTTATGTGTTGAGTCTGACCTGAATACCGATGGCCTTGTTGATGCTGATAGTCAACAACTGCCCTCTTCTGCTCACAAATCCTTCCCAACATCTGCACTGTAGCGTTCCAACACGTGGGGACATCCAACACCAGTCGGTGAGCCGCAATCTACAAATGCTGCTGAAGCACGGCAAGGGCGGCGGAAGCTGTAGCTGACATTCTAAAATGAGCACATAGGCGGCGCACTTTGACAAGCAAATCCAGCAGAATTGGGTAGGTTTTGAGTAACCACTGAACCACAAGGTTAAGCACATGGGCCAGGCATGGTATGTGTGTGAACTCGCCTCGCATCAGAGCTGCCGCCAGATTCCAGCCATTGTCACACACGACCATGCCTGGCTGTGGGGTCAACGGTGTCACCCACAGATCTGCCTGCTCTTTCAGAGCTGTCCAAAACTCTTTAGCGTTGTGTGGTTTGTCACCTAAGCATATTAGCTTCAGCACAGCCTGTTGCGCTTGGCCGAGGCAGTGTTGCAGTAGCTCCAGCCTGAGACTGACATGGTCATTTCAGAGATGGATGCTGAAGAGGAGGAGGAGGAGCAGGTGCAATAGCTGTAGAATGTGGGGGCAACCCTGATTGACCCAGGGCCCACAATCCTCGGCGTCGGGAGGATGTGTTTCGTCCCAAGGTCCGACTGGGTCCCGTCTTCCACTATGTTAACCCAGTGTGCAGTCAGTGCAATGTAACGTCCCTGCCCTCAAGCACTTGTCCACGTGTCCGTGGTTAGGTGGACTTTCCCAGTAACTGCATTGTTGATGGCACGGCTAATGTTGTGGGACACGTGCTCATGTAATGTGGGGACGGCACACCGGGAGAAATAGTCGTGGCTTGGGACCAAGTACCGAGGCACTGCCGTCGCCATCAGGTTACGGAAAGATTCCATCTCCATGAGCCTAAAAGGCAACATTTCGAGCACAAGCATTCGCGAAATGTGTGAATTTAGTATTGTGGCCTGTGGGGCTTTAGTTGCGTATTTGCTCTTGCGTTCCAAGGACTGGGGTAGGGACAACTGAACGCTGTGCTGGGAAAAAGACGTGGACATGCTTGTTGATGGTGCTAGTTGAGAGTGTTCAATAGTGTTGAGCCACCCCCGTAGTGTTCGAGTTCGGTTCGGTTCGTCGAACACCCGTGTGTTCGTCGAACTGTTCGTCGAACACCTTCGAACACCGTTAAAACCAATGGCAGGCAAACAAAAACACATAGAAACACATAGAAAACAGCTTCAAAGGTGTCCAAAAGCTGACAAACTGCTCAGAAGACATAACTAACACATGGAAAAGTGACAAGTACATATAGTCATGCGAAAAATAAAAGAGGTGGAGGAGTAAAAGGAGGGGGAGACACAGATATAGGCATGTCATGCCCTTCTAAAATCCAAAAAGTGAGAAGCCGACACGGCCAGTCCGCTCCTGCCCGTGCCACCTCCGTGTCGCCGGGTTTGTGCCAGAGCCGCGGTGAACCCTGACGGCCAGCCCCCCTCTCCCAATACTGGTGCCTGTCCGCTGGTGGGTCGAGCGAGCCCCCCTGTGGTGGAGGCAGCTCTAAGCTTTTTAATTTAAATTGTCTCTCTAATTTGAATGAATACACTTTAAATCCATTTACAAGGATCTATTGGAGGGCAAGTCTCATGCCAGCAGCCGCGGTAATTCCAGCTCCAGTAGCGTCCACTAAAGCTGCTGCAGTTAAAAAGCTTTTATAAGGATCGAGCTCGGCTGTCCACCGCAAGGCATCCTACTGCCAGTCCCAGCCCCTATGCCTTGGGGTGCCTCCTGATGCTCTTCACTAAGTATCCCATGGTCCCGAAGCATTTCCTTTGAAAAAATTAAGTGTCTAAACTACAGGTGGTGTAGCTTGCTTAACAGCCGGGATAATCCGCTGACTAGCAGACACTGCTACTAGGCACAAAGTATTTCCTGGGCTAGATGCAGTTAAAAATTTGTAATTAGATACTCTCGTTGGATGCTGAGAAAGCATTCCATAGAGTCTCCTGGCACGCCATATATGATTCTCTTAAAAAGCTTGGGGTAGGGGTCTAGGGGACCCTTTTATAGCCAAAATCACGGCCCTGTATCGCAATACGTCACCTAGGCTGAAGATAAATGGAACTGTAGCACCCTGAGGGCTCGGTTGCTACAGACGTATTGCACCTCACCCAGAGGTGTGATATCTCACTCTCAGGTAAGGATGGAGTGTGGATCAGGACCCGACACCTGCATGCATTACACCACATTGCCGTGGGGCAGGGCGACCAATATGCCCCTGAGATGGGCACGACAGTCCCTGTCCCTGGCTGGAGTGGGGGGAGGGAACACTGAGGAAGGGGAACCCTGTAGTGCAGGAGCAGGGAGGAAGCAGTTCCTGGGTGCATTGAGAAGGGAGTATAAAAGGTGGGCACCATCTTAGTTCAGTGCAGAGAAGTCTGAGCAGAAGTGGCAGGGAGCAGGGGCTATGCATGAGCTCTGCTCCGGAGGCGGGCCTAGTAACATAGGCCCAGGCCTGGAAGAGGGAGAAGGAAGGAAGAGGAGCGGAGAAGGCTCCAGGAATGAGGAATGAAGGGATCCCAGGGGTGCGGACGGGCGAGTCGCCACCGCACGCCCGAATCCACCTGCGTGGAGGGGTCAGGCCAAAGGGGGAGACCGGACCCCGAACTAGTGGAGGCAGGAAACGACCCTCAGCTAGAAACCGGAGGCTCTGACATTTTATGTGGCGCAGCCCCTCGCTACACCCGCTAGGAAGGCAACACATAGGGTCAGGGAAACTGGCGCCAAGTTTACCAAGAGGAGGCCCGAGGCAGCCGGACAGAAGTGTTGGTAAGAAAGGCCAGACAAAGGACACACAAAGGGGGTCCTGTGAAGTGCTCCAACGTTATCTGGGAGTTGTCTGAGCCCCTCACCTGGTGAGCACAGTACGACGTGGGCAGCTGTTACCTGCAGACGTGGTCTGGATAATAAGAACTGTGAGTAAAGGCCCTGGACTGCATCACTGACTCCGTGTCGTTACTGCTGCTGCCCTGCACCATCACCCCCATCCTCCGCATACACTGCCCTGAGGCTATACTCCTCCCGTGGGGAGTTATGCTACGCTCTGCTGCACCCACAACACCAGCCTCACCGGTCTGCCCTGTAGCGGCGGTTCACTCTGACCGCAATCCACGGGTGGCGTAGTCGGACATTTAAACATCAAAACCACATAAATAGTTCCGCCACTGGTTTGACCGCCCTGAGCCACGGAACCGGGTCGCCGCCACAAAGACTACAACCACCAGCATCCACCAAAAAGGGTCCGGCTCCGGGTGTCCCAAGGCCCAGGGGGTGCGTCAGAACATTTTCATCACCTTTCACAATCACCAATGGGACAAGGCAGGGATGTCCTCTGTCCCCTCTCTTATACATCCTAGTGACGGAGCACCTGCTCTCATCAATTCGCCATAACCCCAATATTAGGTGGATTGAGGTGGGAGGCACCGAGTACAAGTGCTCTCTATTTGCTGATGATGTCCTAGTATATATCACTCAATCACATATATCCATCCCTGCTGTTATGGCTGAAATAGATCGCTTTGTTACATGGTAAAATTTTAAAATCAATGCAGCGAAGTCTGAGGCCCTCGATGTCTTCCTCCTCAAATCCATATAGGATTCCATCCAGTCCAACTTTCCCTTTGCCTGGCCCTCACAGGGTATCAAATACTTAGGAATTCCTATTCATAGAGACCTCTCCCATCTATGTTATCTTAATTTTGGGCCCTTTATTGAACAATTCCATACAGACCACGGTTGGCAAGTTAGAACTGTAAGATTCACTACGTGAACCACTGGTGTTTTGTGGAAAAGCACATGTACACTGCGTTCCAAATTATTATGCAAAAAGTGTTTAGGAGTGATAAGGGAAGAATTTGTTTGTTTGTCAGTTAAACTCATTGATGGTGATGTGTGTCAGGGCTCTTTATATCACTGTAAGCAATTGCAGACACCTGTGCTAATTAGTTTGGCAGGTGTGTCCAATGAAAGGCAAGACTACTTAAGAAGGCTCTCTCACATTATTAAGCAGCCTACATTTTCTGCCAAAATGGGAAAGAAAAAGGATGTGTCGGCTGCTGAGAAGCAACAAATTGTGGAGTGTTTAGGTCAAGGCATGACTACAATCAACATTGTGCGATGATCAGGATGAAGTGTCTTGGCAATCAAGAAGTATGTAGCTGATTCACAGTACACACGTGTGCGTGCTGATAAGGGCAAATTGAGGACTCTTTCCTACAGGCAATTACGTCAGGTTGAAACAGCAGCGGCAAAAAAGCCTTGTCATAGCAGCAGACAAGTTTTTGAAGCTGCTTGTGCCTCCAACGTCCCCCGAACAACAAGATGCAGGGTCCTTCAGAGGTTTGCAGCTGTGCATACACCATCCTGTCGACCTCCTCTATCCACTTCACACAAGCAGAAACGGCTCCAGTGGGCCAAACATTACATGAAGACTGATTTCAAAACTGTTTTGTTCACGGATGAGTGCCGTGCAGCGCTCGATGGTCCAGATGGATGGAGTGGAGGATGGCTGGTTGATGGACACCCCACGCAAACACGGCTACAGCGCCAACAAGGAGGAGGTGGAGTAATGTTTTGGGCTGGAATCAAGGGGAGAGAGATTGTCGGCCCCTTTAGGATCCCTGAAGGCGCTAAAGATGAACTCCATAATGTATGTGGATTTTCTCAAACAGCACTTCCTGCCATGGTTCAAGAAGAAGAACCGTGTATTTCACAGCAAGATCATTTTTCTGCATGATAATGCACCATCTCATGCTGCACATAAAACATCTGCATCTCTGGCTGATATGGGCATAAAAGGGGACAAACTTATGGTGTGACCCCCATGCTCCCCTGACCTCTACCCCATTCAGAACCTTTGGAGCATCATTAAAAGGAGTGTCTATGATGGCGGGAGGCAGTTCACATCTAAGCAACAGCTCTGGGAGGGTATTCTGTCCTCATGCAAAACAATTGAAGCAGAAACCATCCAAAACCTGACAAATTCAATGGACGAGAGAGTTCAGAAGCTCCTTTCGAACAAGGGGTCCTATGTGAAAATGCAACATCACCTAGAATAAAGTTTTGAGTTGAAAACTGTTTGATTTCAGTTTCTAACAACCTGCTAATGCTGATAATTTCAAAAATGACCATTTTTTTGGTCTTTATTAAAATGAAAAGGTTGATCGAAAAGTTTGGGAGATCTAAGAGTGTGGCAACCCAGTAGTCATGATTACTTCGAATTCTGACAATATGAGGGTCATGCTGCAGGTAGTGCAGCAAGAAGGCACTTATGTGTCTTGCGCATCTCGGAGCCCCAAAGTTATTTTCCGGGCTAGATGCAGCTAAAAATTATTTTTAATTTTAAATCTGGTGGAGCTTATTATAGATGGCCTAATAGGATCAGTGCTGCACACTGCTACAAAGCCCAAATTATTTTCCAGTCAAGATACAGATAAACATGATTAGTAATTTGAAAGCTTAAAACGGTTGGTAGGGTGATTTTAACCAATCATCAAGCTTTTACTCTCCACAGGATGACACAGGGGTAGAAAAGTCGTTTTGGATCCATGATTTGTTCATCTTTATGAACGTGAGTCTGTCTACATTATCAGTGGAGAGCCGCGTGCGCTTATCTGTCAGCACACCACCAGCAGCGCTGAACACACGTTCAGACAGAACGCTGGCTGCGGGGCATGACAAGATCTCCAAGGCGTAAGTGGCTAGCTCTGGCCATTTATCCAGATTGGAAGCCCAAAAAGAGCAAGGGTCCAGTGACACAGTCGTGGCTTCAATGTTTACTTGGAGATACTCCTGTACCATCGTCTCTAGGCGTTGACTATGTGTCAGACTTCTTGTCTCCTGTGGCCTTGCAAAGGATGGGCTAAAAAAGTGGTGAAATGATTCCGCAAAATTGATGTTACCAGCAGATACTGTGGTTCTGTTACGGTTTGAGTGCTGAACACTTGACGGTCCCACGGTTGGCAAGTTGGAACTGTGAGATTCACTACGTGCACCACTGGTGTTTTGTGGAAAAGCAAATTTACTTTTGTACCGGGGATCTAACAGTGTGGCAACCCAGTAGTCAGGATTATTTCTAATTCTCACAATTCGAGGGTCATGTTGCAGGTAGTGCAGCAAGAAGGCACTCATGTGTGTTGCGCATCCAGGAGCACCAAGTCCCTGTTGTGTTGGTGGCGAGGTAACAATCATGCTTCCTTCCTCTGTCCTCTCCCCCCAACCTCGCACAACAGAAATGTGATCAAGGTCTCCCTCATCTGATGAGTCTTCCATCAGTTCGTCCTCCACTTCTTCCTGGGCTCCTGCACTTTCCTCACTAGTTTGGCTGCTACCATGCGCCCTGGTAAAACCATCTCCCCCACCCTCACATACCTGCCGCCTTGGTGCTGCCGACCGTCTGGACCTTGCAGATGTTAGCCCTTCCGCATACAACTCCTCCTCCTCTACTTCCTCCACCTCCTCTTGTGCCACCACCTGACTCCGAATTCTGTTTAACATGTGCTCCAGCATGTAAATCAGCGGAATAGTCATGCTGATAATGGCATCATCAGCACTAAACATCTTCGTCGCCATTTCAAAACTGTGCAGAAGGGTGCATAGGTCCCTGATCTGAGACCACTCCTCCAGCGTGATTTGCCCCACCTCTGGATCTCGTTGGCCCAGGCTATACGTCAGAACGTATTGCACCAGGGCTTGTCGGTGCTGCCACAGTCGCTGCAACATGTGCAGAGTTGAATTCCACCGGGTAGGCACATCGCATTTTAGCCGGTGAAGTGGCAGGCCCAACGACTTCTGTAGAGATGTAAGTCGCTGAGCTGCGGGATGCGAACGGCGGAAGTGAGCACACAGCGACCGTGCCCTCTGCAGAAGGCCATCTAGTCTGGGATAGTGGGCTAAAAATTGCTGGACAACCAGGTTCAACACGTGAGCCATACAAGGCACGTGTGTGACATTGCCCCGGCGAAGGGCCGCACCCAGGTTTGCAGCATTGTCGCACATGGCCTTCCCTGGTTTCAGGTCCAGTGGAGACAGCCATTCATGAAATTGGTTCTCCAGAGCTGACCACAACTCCTCAGCTGTGTGACTCACATTTCCCAGACATTTCAAAGTAAAAGCCGCCTGATGACGTTGAGCCCTACTGCCAGCATAGTAAGGAGGTGTGCAGGATCCCTTCTGCGCAGTTAGAAAGCTTGTGGCATGACCAGACAGGCTTTGGGTGCAGGTGGAAGACCGAGAGGAGGTTGAGGAGGCAGAAGCAGTGGAGGAACTTTGACATAAAGAGGATTGACGCACAACTCGTGGGGACGGCAAGACTTGGACAGCAGCCCCTTGTCCTGCTGTCACCATAGTTACCCAGTGTCCAGTCAGCGACATGTAACGCCCCTGTCCATGCCTACTCGTCCAAGTGTCTGTGGTGAAATGCACCCTGTCACACACAGAGTTTCTCAAAGAAGCGGTGATGTTGTGTGCGACATGCTGGTGGAGCGCAGGCACACCTTTCTTTGAGAAGTAGTGCCGACTGGGCATCTGGTACTGGGGCACTGCGACGGACATAAGGTCTCGAAAATCCTCTGTGTCCACCAGGCGGAAAGGCAGCATTTCTGTAGCCAAGAGCTTGCAGATGGTGAAATTCAACCTCTTAGCTTTCTCATGGCTAGGAGGAAATGGTCTTTTACTTGTCCACATCTGAGGGACCGAGGGCTGGCTATTGTGCTTAGACGGGGTTGATAAGGGTGTCCCCGGCAAACTGCCGGTCTGTGAGGAAGATGCAGGCGGACATGTTAGGTTGCCTTGATCCAAAGGTGGTGCTATCGATGTCGGACAGCGCTCAACACCAGCTGGTGTTACCACCTCCAAAGAAAATGATGACCTGCCAATCACGCTGGCTGTTGCGGGTAAAGAGGTGGCAGGTCTGCGCCCCAAAACAGGTGTGACTGCTGTCCCCCCAGTCACAGAGGATGAAGAGGCCGCGGATGCACAAGATATGGCAGACGGTGGTTGGCCCGGCCGGCTAGGCCGCATTGTAGCACACTGAGCTTCCCACTGCAACTTATGCTTCATGTCCATGTGCCGGTTCATGCATGAAGTACTCAAACTATGTATTTTTTGGCCTCTACTTAGCTTTTGCTGACAAATGTTACAGATAACACGAGTTGGGTCATCTTTATCGATCTGAAAAAATGCCCAGGCTATGCAAGGCTTAGCACCCATGCGACCTGAAGAGCCACCACGACTTGTGGTGAGAGGCAGAGTTGTGTTTGAGGATGCAGTTGTTGACGTGCTTCCAGTACTACGTCTCTGTCCAGGAAGGCGCAACCTGAACTCGTCGTCACTAGCATCTTCCTCCACCTCCTCTGCTGACCTCATCTCTTGGCTGACTGTGGGTTGACAGTAAGTGGGATCTCCAACCTCATCATCATCACCCTGTGTGTTATCACACCCGTCGTCCTCAGAGCCAACCTGTTCCTGCCCTGACAAAAAACTAAAGTTGTCGCTCCAATCAGGTATTTGAGTCTTATCATCGTCTTCCTCATTGTCTCCACCAACAGGAGTTACAGTTTGGGAATGAGGGTCTACATTATGGTCAGAACCTTCTGCGTCTGGTCCTGGATCCGACTCATAAAGATTCTGGGCATCAGTGCAGATCATTTCCTCGTCTGGATTCACAGAAGCGCTGGAGTCGACCTCTGATTCCCAGGCTATAGTATGAGTAAACAGCTCTGCAGACTCAACCATCTGTTCTACCTCATACTCAGATGGGCAGCTGGAGATTTGGGAGCTGTGAGGAAGCAAGTGCGATTTGGGTGACACCTTTGAGGACTGGAGTATTTGTGATGTTGAAGTTGATGTGGAGGAGAGCCCACTTAAAGGAGCACTTGATATCCGTTGAAGCACCTGCTGTTTTTGTGCCTCATCTGTAGCGATTGGCGTGGCCGTAAGAAAGGGATCTTATCACATTGTCCGCTAAAAGAAGTAGACATTTTAGTTTGGCTGGAAGATGGTCTTTCTTCTGCAGATGTTTCTGTTGCTTTAACACCTACCCCACGGACACAACCTTTATTCCCCTTCCCAACACGCCTATTCCACTTTCCACCAGCAGCAGGCCTTTTTCCACTCATTTTGGTGGTTAACTAATTCACAACTCTGGAGTTGTTTGCACAAAAAAACAATGGATGGTAACCGAGCAGAGCTGAGTGGCCAAACTGTGGTATTAGGCCAAAACTATTGACTGGGTTAGATGCAGAAAAAAATTATATTCAGTTTGCAACCTGATGGAGGTCTGTATAGATGGATTAATAGAACAAGACCCACACACAGCTAGAAGCCCAATATTTTTTCAGAGGTAGATGCAGAAAAAAATATATTCAGTTTGCAACCTGATGGAGGTCAGTATAGATGGACTAATATAACAAGTCCCACACACAGCTAGAAGCCCAAATATTTTTTCAGAGGTACTGTAGATGCAGATAAAAATTATTTTTAATTTGCAACCTGATGGAGGTCAGTATAGATGGACTAATAGAGAAAGTCCGACACACTACTAGAAGGCCAAATATTTTTTCAGAGCTAGATGCAGAAAAAAATTATTTTCAGTTTGCAACCTGATGGAGGTCAGTATAGATGGATTAATAGAACAAGACCCACACACAGCTAGAAGCCCAATATTTTTTCAGAGGTAGATGCAGAAAAAAATATATTCAGTTTGCAACCTGATGGAGGTCAGTATAGATGGACTAACAGAGAAAGTCCCACACACTACTAGAAGGCCAAATATTTTTTCAGAGCTAGATGCAGAAAAAAATTATACTCAGTTTGCAACCTGATGGAGGTCTGTATAGATGGATTAATAGAACAAGACACACACACAGCTAGAAGCCCAATATTTTTTCAGAGGTAGATGCAGAAAAAAATATATTCAGTTTGCAACCTGATGGAGGTCAGTATAGATGGACTAATACAACAAGTCCCACACACAGCTAGAAGCCCAATATTTTTTCAGAGGTAGATGCAGAAAAAAATATATTCAGTTTGCAACCTGATGGAGGTCAGTATAGGTGGTCTAATAGAACAAGTCCCACACACAGCTAGAAGGCCAAATATTTTTTCAGAGCTAGATGCAGAAAAAAATTAGATTCAGTTTGCAACCTGATGGAGGTCAGTATAGATGGACTAATAGAATGATGCTATGCCCAAAAGATTTTACTTCACTAGGTGCAGTAAAAAAATTGGTATTCTATACACAGGTGGTATATCTTGCAACACAGATAGGCTACTCCACTGACTAACACACTCTGCAATAGGCCAAAAAGGATTAGCTTTGCTAGATTCAGCCAAATGCTGTGAAAAAAACTTGCACAGCACTGGCACAGACCTGCCTGGCAAAAACTGATAGGAACTGATGTAACCTAGTCCTGAAAAGGACTCCAATTACAATTAGTCTTTACTCCCACAACCTATCTATTTAAGAGCACAGACCTGCCTGATAAAAGTCGTAGGAAATGCTGTAACCTAGTCCTTAAAAGGACTGCAATCACAACTATTCCCTACTCCCAAGCTATCTGTATATTTGTGCGAAAATTGGCTTGAAATTAACAAGGTATAGCGCACACAGCAACAGCGGTGCCGTCTAACACGCAGCTGCAGCAGTGAGAAAATGGTGGCGACGGGGAAAATGGCTTGGTCTTATAGGGCAAGGACATGTGACATACACTGCCAATGACACATGCCCTTGCTTGTGTGAAAAAAAGCACTTCGCTCCGTGTGTGCGCTGCTGATAGGCTGACAGATTGCATCTCCCCACTGTAAATGCGGGAAAGAGAAAAAAAAATGGAGATCTTCATTGTTCCTGCAGAGATCCATCCCCTGCCCCTCCCCCCACCCCGCTGTACACTCAAACTGCGTATTAACATTAATTTTCATCATTACTGAGAAAAAATCCAGTTATGATTTTGGTGCACGAACAGTTATCGAACATAACCTCGAACAGCCAAATTTTTCTCAAATTGTTCGTGTTCGCCGAACGGCTCGAACACCGCCCAAATCAGCTCGAATTTGAGATTGGCGAACAGTTCGAGTAGAACAACGCTCATCTCTAGTGTTCAACGACAGGAGCAGGGCAGGAGGCATCTTGGTATGCGCCATGGACAGGGGATTGGCATGCACGCACAACAGCCGAACTGATGCGCCCCCTGGGCCGTGGGGTACTCGTTAGCCGGGCCGGTCCGGTCCTGTATTGGGGTAGTCGCGGTGGCAGTGACCCGGTCCATGACCCAGGGCGGTCAAATAAAGAACAGTCAATTGTGGAAATAAAGATTTGGGCATAATGTTTGTGACGCCACCCGTGGTATGCGGCTATATGGGGCCGCCGCTGCTGTGCAGATCCACTGGGGCTGATGGTGACGCAGCAAAGATAGTTCAGCTCTCCACAGGCAGAGCTAAGCTCCAGGGCAGTATATGGTGATTTGAAAAGGTAGATGCTGTCGGCAGGGATAGTGTAGTGCAGGGCTGAGGGCGCAGATAATGACCAGACAACACAAGAATGGTGGTTTCCTCTACCTTTACTTGAGGTTTGCTGGAGCAGACCAGGACACCGATCACAGAAGGTAGTGGAGATCCGGGCAGATTTGAAGCAATTTGGGGATCCACCTCGCCAGGTGGAGTTGTAGGCCTTCCTGCTGCTCTGTCCTCTTTGGCCCTGCTGCCTAAAGCTATTCTGCGATCCTCTTTCCTGAGCAATCATTAAATCATCACCCATATGGCAGGCAGCTCGAGCCCTTTTCAGGTGTCGCTCCTTCGTGGCGGCGCCGGGCCCTAATATGCTACTGAGCCGCCGGGCGTTTGGTGGGGCCAGGAGACATGCAGTCTCCTGCCCTCCGGATTTAGCTGTCGGGACTTTAGTACCCGAACAACCACGGACTCCGGTATCCTGTTTCTTGCGCTTTT
This sequence comes from Phyllobates terribilis, assembly GCF_046119375.1. NCBI lineage: Eukaryota > Metazoa > Chordata > Amphibia > Anura > Dendrobatidae > Phyllobates > Phyllobates terribilis. The sequence continues at coordinate 507,285,288 of NW_027362762.1, forward strand.
CCCTGGGGAGAGCTTGGTCACAACTCCCTTCCCCAGGTTCTCCTCGTTGCTCTCCTGTCTCCAACTAACTTTTCTCACTCCAACCAACTTTTCTAAACCCCGCCTCCATGCTCCAATCCAAAGGGGAAGCTCCCCTGAAACCGGGTTAGAGCTCCCCCTTCTGGTCTGGAGCCAGGAAATGTGTTGGATGCTGATGTTACCTGATAATGGGACCTCTCCTTGCTTCTAGTGAGGGAGGCAATGCCAATGTGGCAACCGGACTCCTGGAGTGCCACAGAACAAGCAGTATTGTCACCCGCAGACACTGTTGCTGGACCCTGGGGTTCGGCCCACAAAGCCGGGTGCTTTGCTGCCATGTGCCTGATCATGCTGGTGGTGGTCAGGCTGGTAGTTTTGCTACCCATGCTGATTCTGGTCTGGCAGGTGATGCAAATGGCCTTTTGGGGTTATCAGCAGAGTCTTTAAAAAACAATCAGACTCGGGAAGACCTAACAGTTGTACTGGCAACTTCCGTCGTGTTGATGTTGCGGGGAACGGTTGCCCACCTCCTGTCTGTGGGAACCACACTGCTTGTTCTTGCCTATTGTGGTGCTACGCCTACTACCCCCTGTGTGCTGCTGTTGTTGCTCTGCATGTCACCTTGCCAGGTTGGGTCAGTGACTTCATCGTCCACCATCTCATCTTCCACTTCCGCACCCAGGTCCTCATCCTGACTTTCTGGCAATTGTGTCTCATCATCATCCATCTCATGTGACAGTTTCCCACCGTCACCTTCGTGTGACTGTGGCTGCTCAAATATTTGGGCATCGCTACATGTGACCTCCTCTTGCTGCCCTGCTTCAAGTGGACCGGGCGAGAGGCCTGAATCTATAAATGTAAAAGTGAACAGCTCTTCGAAGTGTCCAAGGGTGGGATCAGTTGTCTCCGGGCACTCAGCATGATGTGAGGAAGGAGGATCAGAGTGCGGAATATGCAGTCCATACTCACGGATACTGGGACTTGACCGTGTGGAAGACAGGTTGGTGGTGGTGGCGGCTAAGTGACTGGAAGCATTATCTGCTGTCCAACCAATAACCTTTTCACACTGCACTGTGTTCAATAGTGGTGTTCTGCGCTCCCCTATTAATTTGGACATGAAGGTCGAGCGACAAGATGTGGGTGTTTGTTGTGGTACAATTTCAGCTTGCCCACGGCCTCGGCCTCTGCATGCACCATCACCATCCCATCCACTTCCCCATCCCTTGCCAATTTTAAATGGAGGACAATATTTTCCACGTTCACTACAAATGGCTGGATTTTAACTGCAGTGATATGTGATAAGTGTGATGGAAAACCACAGTTTTAAATAGCTGGCCTGTAGGTTTCTATTTATCACAGTCACCTGGTGACAATAACTTCACTAACACATTGCAACAAAATTTAAATGGAGGTCAGAAATGACTGAATTTGGAGCGAACTTATATGTGATATGTGTGACGGAAAACCACAGTTTTAAATAGCTGGCCTGTAGGTTACTATTTTTGACAGCGACCTCATTATTATTATTATTATTATTTATTATTATAGCGCCATTTATTCCACGGTGCTTTACATGTGAAAAAGGGGTATAATACAAGAACAATTACAATAATCGAGAACAAAATGTGACAGCGACTGGTACAGGAGGAGCGAGGACCCTGCCCGCGAGGGCTCACAATCTACGAGGGATGGGGGAGGATATAGTAGGTGAGGGTAGAGCTGGTCATGGCCTCATGTCAATAACTTCACTGACACACTGCAAAAAAATTTAAATGGAGTCCAGAAATAGCTGAATTTGGAGCACACTTATATGTGATATACGTGTGACGTAAACCTCAGTTTTAAATAGCTGGCCTGTAGGTTACTATTTTTCACAGCAACCTGGTGTCAATAACTTCACTAACAAACTGCAACAAAATTTAAATGGAAGCCAGAAATGCCTGAATTTGGAGCGAACTTATATGTGATACCTGTGACGGAAAACCACAGTTTTAAATAGATGACCTGTAGGTTACTATTTTTCACAGCGACCTCGTGTCAATAACTTCACTGACACACTGCAACAAAATTTAAATGGAGGCCAATATTTTCCACCGTCACTCCAAATTTCTGGATTTTTATCGCTGTAATATGAAAAGGATCTGGCTGTATTCTGCAGTGGCAACAAGCAAATGGAGCAGAAAAACGATGTTCTCTGGATTGATTTTTAGCCAAATAATCAGGATTAAGATTAAAAAAAAATAAACCCTAGCCCCTGATACCTGGGGCTATTTCTAGAAATATCTGTAACAGCAGCTGCAGACAGAACTGGAATGGAGCCTCTTGTACTGTATGCACTGCAGTCTGCCACATACACTGCCTGCCTTTTCATATAGAGAGGACGTGTGATTTCAGCAGCCAATTGCAGAAGCCCTTGTGTCTGGACAGTGTGGATGCTTCCTGCGCTCTGATTGGCTAGCCGCTCTTTCCTGACTTAAAGTTACCGCCTACAGGAAGAAAAAAAAATAAAAATTACAAGCACGCCTCTGATCTGACCTGTTCTAAGCTATCACCAGCCCTCACACTCATCTAGTTGTGATAATAAACAATACCGAGACTATAAACATGTGGGAAGTTCATACTTTACTCTACACTGTCATAATTGCAGAGTAAGCAGCTTGCAAGAGATTGGCTGCGTCTGACAGATGGTTCTTCATCTTCACAGCTGCACAAACTTCCTACAGAGAGGATGAACATGGTTTAATACCATGTTTACTTTCTCTATCACTATGCAAACAATGCTGAACCAGTGCTGTATATACAGATTAGGAAGCACTGACAGGGCTTCCTCTTCTGGACTCAGTGATCACGTGATTGCTAGGTGGAGGGAGGGAACAGGAGCAACAATGTCCTAGGAAAACCAGTAAGATTTGCTATGCAGTTAGGAGACTGAATTCTCCATGTAACTGAGGCTAATATTCCAGTCCCAGTTACAGGAAAAATCAGCAATAAAAAGAATGTATAAATATGATAAAATGCCCCCAAAGATCTGGACCTTCAAGGATGTTCAGTGTATTAAAGAAATGAAAAAATAAATAAATAAATAGATATTTCTACACAACTGAATTTCTGCTTCTAGCCCTCTCTGTCCAATATATAAAAATAATTTCTACAAAAAGGGCAACCCATTAAAAAATGTTTTAGCGATTTTTCATGTGACACTAATCATTACTCACAGACAAGCTGTGAGGTAGAGTAGTCAAGAGGTTCAGGGTCATATACCAAGAGAGCTCTGATTAAACTAAGGGGAAAGACGAAGGAGTAGTCAAGTCACGGTCCGAGTTCAGAACTCCAGTAAATTAGTGGATCAAGACAAAGGGGCTAGGCAAATGGATGGTCTAAAGCAAATCCAAGGACAGGCAACAAAGATCAGAATACAAGAACTCATAGCACAGAGTAAACACATATCACTTTAGCTAAGTTACAGCTAGCAGTAATTGGAGACAGTGAGCAAGCAAAATAGCCAGGTACTAACTCCAAGCACGAGGCGCATGAAGGAAACCCAGCACCCCCCGGCCTTGATTGGGCGGCTGGACTGTCACTCAAAACACTGACAGCTCAGCATTAGTGGTGAAGTGAGCACTAAAATGCTTGGGTACTCGTTGTTCGAGTCGAGCAAATTGGAATGCTCGAGTGCTCGGTCCGAGTAACGAGCCCAATGTAAGTCTATGGGAAACTTGAGCATTTTTCCGGTGACTCCCCCCGGCGGTCTGCAGAGGGCCTAAATATTGCCCAAATCATTGGGAACAGGGCTCAAATGACATGGGAACAGAATGGGGAAGACCCCTGGAAGCATTTCTGACTCCCATGTCAATGCTGTCAACAATGCTGTCAGAGCTATTACGCCACTTTTACGGACTCACAATAAAACATACAAAAGCGAAACCAAAATGGATTTTCCTGGGAAATATGTTAAAGAACATCCTTTCCAGGGCAATGACTTGTATATAAGGCAAAATAAATAACCAAAAACAAAAATGCTCCTTCACACGTAGCGTGTTTGATGCGGTTTTGCACTTTTGCATTGCTTTCAACCAGAACAAATGCATTCACTGTTAAATGTCATTTAACATTTTACAACCTTATCTGGCCATGTGGTGTATGACACATCATCAGACACATCCTGTTTCATTTATGATGGAGGGACTCTGAAAGTCACAAAGCCTATTTTTATAGGGCCATCAGGTGGCCCGTACTATTCTTAAAGGGCCAGCAGTCAGCCCTCGGTATTGTTAAAGAGCCATCAGCCGGCTATGCTTTGTTGTACCCAGTATTAACGAGTGGGTTTCCTATACTGTTATACATAGCATAGTAACATAGTTTTTAAGGTTGAAGGAAGACTAAGTCCATCTAGTTCAACCCATAGCCTAAACATGTTGATCCAGAGGATGGCAAAAAAAAAACCATGTGGCAAACACTAAACTCCACATTGGGGAAAAAAATTCCTTCCCGACTCCATACGACAATCAAACTAGTTCCCTGTATCAACGCCCTATCAAGGAATCTAGTATATATAGCCTGTAATATTGTACTTTTCAAGAAAGGCATCCATGCCCTTCTTAAATTTTAGTAGTGAATCACTCATTAAAACATCATGCGGCAAAGAGTTCCATACTCTCACTGCTCTTACAGTAAAGAATCTGAGTCTGTGATTATGATTAAACCTTCTTTCCTCCAGACGTAGAAGATGCCCCCTTGTCCCCGTCTCAGGCCTCAGAGTAAAAAGATCAGTAGAAAGGTCTTTGTGCTGTCCCCTCATATACTTTTACATAGTAATAAGATCACCCCTAAGCCTTCGTTTTTCCAAAGTAAATAACCTCAAGTGTAATAACCTGTCTTGGTATTGCAGACCCCCCAGTCCTCTAATAACCTTGGTCTCTCTTCCCTGCAGCCGCTCTAGTTCAGCTATGTCTTTCTTATATACCGGAGACCAGAACTGTACACAGTATTCTAAGTGTGGTCACACTAGTGACTTGTATAGAGGTAAAATTATGTTCTTCTCATGAGCATCTATGCCTCTTTTAATGCATCCCATTATTTTATTTGCCTTTGCAGCAGCTGCCAGACACTGGTCACCAAACATGAGCTTGTCGTCCACCAATACACCCAGGTCTTTTTCAGTTACAGTTTTGCCCAGTGATTTACAATTAAGCATATAATTATACATTTTATTTCCTCTGCCCAAGTGCATTACCTTACATTTATCCCCATTAAAGTTCATTTGCCATTTATCAGCCCAAGCTTCTAGTTTACATAGATCCTCCAGTAATATAAAATTGTCCTCCTCTGTGTTGATTACCCTGCAGAGTTTAGTGTCATCTGCAAATGTTGAAATATTACTCTGTATGCCCCCTACAAGGTCATTAATAAATATGTTAAAAAGAAGCGGGTCCAATACTGACCCCTGTGGTACCCCTCTGTTAACTGAGACCCAGTCTGAGTGTTTTCCATTAATAACCACCCCTTGTTTCCTATCACTGAACAAATTCTTAACCCACATACATATTTTTTCCCCTATCGTCATTGTTGTCATTTTATGTATCAACCTTTTGTGTGGAACCATATCAAAAGCTTTTGAAAAGTCCATATACACAACATCCACTGCATTTCCTTGGTCCAGTCCAGAACTTGCCTCCTCATAAAAGCTGATCAAATTAGTTTGACAGGAACGGTCCTTCGTAAACCCATGTTGATATTGGGTCTAGTGTTGAGCCACCCCCGTAGTGTTCGGGTTCGGTTCGGTTCGTCGAACACCGGCATGTTCGCCGAACGGGTTCATCGCACACCGTCAAACACCATTAAAACCAATGGCAGGCAAACAAAAACACATAGAAACACATAGAAAACACCTAGAAAACACCTTCAAAGGTGTCCAAAAGCTGACAAACTGCTCAGAAGACACAACTAACACATGGAAAAGTGACAAGTACATATAATCATGAGAAAATAAAAGAGATGGAGGAGTAAATGGAGGAGGAGACACAGCTATAGGCATGTCATGCCCTTCTAAAATAAAGAAAGGCTGGAGTAAAAATCTAAAATCAGCCTACCAACACCCAGACGTCGTGACAAGAAAATTAAAAAAAGAAATATCTTTAGGTAGAATGGCCGTTCCATTCAGAACACTTTCCTTACAAGATGTAGTGGTATCCCCGTTGGGAGTCGTGCCAAAAACGGAACCCAATACATTCAGTCTAATCCACCATTTTCCATATCCAAGGGGCAGGTCAGTAAACGACAACATTGACGCAGAATCAAGTACAGTATTATATACTGTACCTCCTTTGACAAGGCAATCAGGCGGGTCAAGAAGTTGGGAAGGGGCACCCTAATGGCCAAAACAGACATTGAGGGGGCGTTCCGGTTACTTACTACCTGTGCCTTCGAATAGTGTCCGCCTATTGGGCTGCTTATGGGAAGGAGCATACTATATAGATCGCTGTTTGCCCTTGGGGTGCTCCATATCCTGCTCACTATTTGAGGCGTTTAGTTGTTTCCTTGAATGGGTCGTCATGGACGTTTCTAAGGGGGCACATATTATCCATTACCTCAATGACTTCTTATGCCTGGGCCCAAAAGATTCGCCACAGTGTGAATACACGCGGTAGTCCGCCTGTGAGAAGGAGAGAGCTGGAGGGAGAGTGGATACCACAGAGCTGATGGGTTAGATGGAGAACAGAAGAAGAAAAGAGGGCGAGGGAGGTAAGGGAGGACGGTGGAAGGCCGACCTGAGCTCCCCCACGTTCTTGCTGGGCGGGGAACAGCCCAGGGAAGAAAAGCCGCTGGCGCATCCGTTTGAGGTTACGGGCGCGAGCTGGCAGAGGGACTACTCTGGAGTGCGAAGCCGACACGGCCAGGCCGTTCCTGCCCGTGCGACCTCCGTGTCGCCGGGTTTGTGCCAGAGCCACGGTGGACCCTGAAGGCCAGCCCCCTCTCCCAATACTGGTGCCTGTCCGCTGGTGTGTCGAGACCCCCCGCAGTGGAAGCAGATCTAAGCTCTGTAGTTTAAATTGGCTCTGTAATTTGAATGAGTACACTTTAAATCCTTTTACGAGGATCTATTGGAGGGCAAGTCTGGTGCCAGCAGCCGCAGTAATTCCAGCTCCAGTAGCGTCCACTAAAGCTGCTGCAGCTAAAAAGCTTTTATAAGGATCGAGTTGGCGGTCCGTCGCAAGGCGTGCTACCACCAGTCCCAGCCCCTTTGCCTTGGGGCTCCTCCCCGATGCTCTTGACTGAGTGTCCCGGGGGCCCGAAGCATTTCCTTTGAATAAATTAAGTGTCCAAAGCACAGGTGGTGTAGCTTGCTTAACAGCTGGGCTACTCCGCTGACTAGCAGACACTGCTACTAGGCACAAAGTATTGCCTGGGCTAGATGCAGTTAAATATTTGTAATTAGATCTACAGGCTGTGTAGCTTGCTTAACAGCTGGGCTACTCTGCTGACTAGCAGACACTGCTACTAGGCCAAAAGGATTTCCTGGGTTAGATGCAGTAAAAAATTGTTATTAGATACACAGGTGGTGTAGCTTGATTTAGATGGGCTACTCCGCTGACTACGAGACACTGCTACTAGCCCAAAATGATTGGCTGGGCTAGATGCAGTAAAAAATTATTAGATACACAGGTGGTGTAGCTTGCTTCACAGCTGGGCTACTATGCTGACTAGCAGACACTGAAGCTTTGGAGCAGACCTCTGATTCCCAGGCTATAGTATGAGTAAACAGCTCTGCAGAATCAACCATCTGTGTTATCCTATACTCAGACGGGCAGCTGGAGACTTGGGAGCTGTGAGGAAGCAAGTGCGATTGGGGTGACACCTCTGAGGACTGGAGTATTTGTGATGTTGAAGTTGAGGTGGAGGAGAGCACACTTGAAGGAGCACTTGATATCCGTTGAAGCACCTGCTGCTTTTGTGCCTCATCTGGAATTTGTTGTGATGGGCGTGTCCATAAGAAAGTAGACATCTTAGTTTGGCTGGAAGATTGCCTTTCTTCTGCAGATGTTACTGTTGCTTTACCACCTACCCCACGGACACAACCTTTTTTTCCCTTTCCAACACGTCTATTCCCCTTTCCACCAGCAGCAGGCCTTTTGCCACTCATTTAGGTGGTTAACTAATTGGCAGTGTAACTTGCTTCACAGCTGGGCTACTCCAATGACTACGAGACACTGCTACTAGGCCCAAAAGGATTTCCTGGGTTGGATGCAGTAAAAAATTAGAATTAGATACACAGGCGGTGTAGCTTCCTTCACAGGTGGGCTACTCCGCTGACTACGAGACACTGCTACTATGCCCAAAAGGATTTACTGGGTTAGATGCAGTAAAAAATTGTTATTAGATACATAGGTGGTGTAGCTTGCTTCAGATGGGCTACTGCACTGACTACCAGACACTGCTACAGGCCCAAAAGGATTGGCTGGCTTAGATGCAGTAAAAAATTGGTATTAGATACACAGGTGGTGTAGCTTGCAACACAGGCTACTCCAATGACTAACAGACACTGCTAGAGGCCGAAAGGATTGGCTGAGCTACATTTTGCCAAATGCAGTGAAAAACACTTGCACAGCACTGCACAGACCTGCCTGGCAAAAAGTGCTAGGAACTGCTGTAACCTAGCCCTCAAAAGGGCTGCAATTAGAACTAGTCCCTACTCCCTAAACCTATCTCTCTATGTAACTGGAAATTCGCTCGCAATTCACACAGTTATACTGTATAGCGCCCACAGCAGCAGCGGTGCCGTCTAACACTCAGCTGCAGCAGTGAGAAAATGGTGGCGGCGGGGAAAATGGCTGGGTCTTATAGGGCAAGGACATGTGACATACACAGCCAATGACTCATGCCCTTGCTTGTGTGAAAAAAAAGCACTTCGCTGCGTGTGTGCGCTGCTGATAGGCTGACAGACTGCACCGCCCCACTGTGCGGGAAATGCGGGAAAGAAAAAAAATGAAGATCGGCATTATTTCTGCAGAGATCCATCCCCTGCCCCTCCCCCCGCCCACTCTACACTGAAACTGTCTATTAACATTGATTAACAGTATTACTGTGAAAAAATTCAGTTACGCTTTTGGTGCATGAACAGTTATCGAACATAACCTCGAACAGCCGAATTTTTTGCAAATCATTCAAGTTCGTCGAACAACTCGAATACCGCCCAAAACAGCTCAAATTTGAGATTGGCGAACAGTTCGAGTCGAACACCGCTCATCTCTAATTGGGTCATAAGGTTATTCTTCTTCAGATACTCTAGTATCGCATCTCTTAGGAAACCCTCCAGGACTTTACCCACAGTAGAGGTTAAGCTTACTGGCCTATAATTTAAAAGTTCGGTTTTTGTCCCCTTTTTGAATATTGGCACCACATTTGCTATACGCCAGTCCTGTGGTACAGACCCTGTTATAATGGAATCTTTAAAGATTAAAAATAATGGTCTATCTATGACGTTACTTAATTCCTGCAGTACTCGCTGGTGTATCCCATCCGGGTCCGGGGATTTGTCAACTTTAGTGATTTTTAGACGCCGCCACACTTCCTGCTGGGTTAAGCAAGTGACATTTAATGGAGAATTTTTGTCATCACTAATCATGTTTTCTTTCATGCGATTTTCTTGTGTAAATACGGTTGAAAAAAAATCATTTAGCATATTGACTTTTTCCTCATCCTCATCCACCATTTCACCCAGACTATTTTTAAGGGGGCCAGCACTATCATTTTTTAGTTTTTTTACTATTTATGTAGTTAAAAAATATTTTGGGATTATTTTTACTTTCTCTGGCAATGAGTCTCTGTGTCTCAATCTTTGCTGCCTTGATTTGGCTCTTACAGAATTTATTTAATTTTCTGTATTTATTTAATGCCTCATCACTTTCTACTTGCTTTAGTTCTCTAAATGCTTTCTTTTTGTCACTTATTGCGCCCCTTACAGCTCTATTTAGCCATAGTGGTTTCCTCCTATTTCTAGCATGTTTATTCCCATAGGGCATATATTGTGCACATGTCCTATTTAGGATGCTAATAAATGTCTCCCATTTGCTTTGTGCAGTTTTATGTCTCAGGATATCGTCCCAGTTTATTGCACTAAGATCATCTCTCAACCGTTAGAAATTTTCCTTCCAGAAGTTTAGTGTCCTTGTAACCTCTCTACTACACATCTTATTAAAGGATACATGAAAGCTTATTATTTTGTGATCACTATTACTCAAGTGACCCCCAACTCGTATATTTGATATGTGGTCTGGCCTGTTGGTTAATATTAGTAGAGATGAGCGTTGTTCTACTCGAACTGTTCGCCAATCTCAAATTCAAGTTGTTTTGGGCGGTGTTCGAGCCGGTCGGCGAACATGAACAATTTGAGAAAAATTCGGCTGTTCGGGGTTATGTTCGATAACTGTTCGTGCACCAAAATCATAACTGGATTTTTTCTCAGTAATGATGAAAATTAATGTTAATACGCAGTTTGAGTGTACAGCGGGGCGGGGGGAGGGGCAGGGGATGGATCTCTGCAGGAACAATGAAGATCTCCATTTTTTTTTCTCTTTCCCGCATTTGCAGTGGGGAGGTGCAATCTGTCAGCCTATCAGCAGCGCACACACGGAGCGAAGTGCTTTTTTTCACACAAGCAAGGGCATGTGTGATTGGCAGTGTATGTCACATGTCCTTGCCCTATAAGACCAAGCCATTTTCCCCGTCGCCACCATTTTCTCACTGCTGCAGCTGCGTGTTAGACGGCACCGCTGTTGCTGTGTGTGCTATACCTTGTTAATTTCAAGCCAATTTTCGCAAAAATATACAGATAGCTTGGGAGTAGGGAATAGTTGTGATTGCAGTCCTTTTAAGGACTAGGTTACAGCATTTCCTACGACTTTTATCAGGGAGGTCTGTGCTCTTAAATAGATAGGTTGTGGGAGTAAAGACTAATTGTAATTGGAGTCCTTTTCAGGACTAGGTTACATGAGTTCCTATCAGTTTTTGCCAGGCAGGTCTGTGCCAGTGCTGTGCAAGTTTTTTTCACAGCATTTGGCTGAATCTAGCAAAGCTAATCCTTTTTGGCCTATTGCAGAGTGTGTTAGTCAGTGGAGTAGCCTATCTGTGTTGCAAGATATAACACCTGTGTATAGAATACCAATTTTTTTACTGCACCTAGTGAAGTAAAATCTTTTGGGCATAGCATCATTCTATTAGTCCATCTATACTGACCTCCATCAGGTTGCAAACTGAATATAATTTTTTTCTGCATCTAGCTCTGAAAAAATATTTGGGCTTCTAGCGGTGTGTGGGACTTGGTCTATTAGTCCATCTATACTGACCTCCATCAGGTTGCAAATTAAAAATAATTTTTTTCTGCATCTAGCTCTGAAAAAATATTTGGGCTTCTAGCGGTGTGTGGGACTTGGTCTATTAGTCCATCTATACTGACCTCCATCAGGTTGCAAATTAAAAATAATGTTTTTCTGCATCTAGCTCTGAAAAAATATTTGGGCTTCTAGCAGTGTGTGGGACTTGGTCTATTAGTCCATCTATACTGACCTACATCAGGTTGCAAATTAAAAATAATTTTTTTCTGCATCTAGCTCTGAAAAAATATTTGGGCTTCTAGCGGTGTGTGGGACTTGGTCTATTAGTCCATCTATACTGACCTCCATCAGGTTGCAAATTAAAAATAATTTTTTTCTGCATCTAGCTCTGAAAAAATATTTGGGCTTCTAGCAGTGTGTGGGACTTGGTCTATTAGTCCATCTATACTGACCTCCATCAGGTTGCAAATTAAAAATAATTTTTTTCTGCATCTAGCTCTGAAAAAATATTTGGGCTTCTAGCAGTGTGTGGGACTTGGTCTATTAGTCCATCTATACTGACCTCCATCAGGTTGCAAATTAAAAATAATTTTTTTCTTCATTTAGCTCTGAAAAAATATTTGGGCTTCTAGCAGTGTGTGGGACTTGTTCTATTAGTCCTTCTATACTGACCTCCAGCAGGTTGCAAATTGAATATAATTTTTTTCTGCATCTAGCTCTGAAAAAATAGTTGGGCTTGTAGCGGTGTGTGGGACTTGGTCTATTAGTCCATCTATACTGACCTCCATCCGGTTGCAAATTAAAAATAATTTTTTTCTGCATCTAGCTCTGAAAAAATATTTGGGCTTCTAGCAGTGTGTGGGACTTGGTCTATTAGTCCATCTATACTGACCTCCATCAGGTTGCAAATTAAAAATAATATTTATCTGCATCTACAGTACCTCTGAAAAAATATTTGGGCTTCTAGCAGTGTGTGGGACTATTTGTGTTAGTCCATCTATACTGACCTCCATCAGGTTGCAAATTCAAAATAATTTTTTTCTGCATCTAACCCAGCCAATAGTTTTGGCCTAATACCACAGTTTGGCCACTCAGCTCTGCTCGGTTACCATCCATTGTTTTTTTGTGCAAACAACTCCAGAGTTGTGAATTAGTTAACCACCAAAATGAGTGGAAAAAGGCCTGCTGCTGGTGGAAAGGGGAATAGGCGTGTTGGGAAGGGGAAAAAAGGTTGTGTCCGTGGGGTAGGTGTTAAAGCAACAGTAACATCTGCAGAAGAAAGACCATCTTCCAGCCAAACTAAAATGTCTACTTCTTTTAGCGGACAATGTGATAAGATCCCTTTCTTACGGCCACGCCAATCGCTACAAATTCCAGATGAGGCACAAAAACAGCAGGTGCTTCAACGGATATCAAGTGCTCCTTTAAGTGGTCTCTCCTCCACATCAACTTCAACATCACAAATACTCCAGTCCTCAAAGGTGTCACCCAAATCGCACTTGCTTCCTCACAGCTCCCAAATCTCCAGCTGCCCGTCTGAGTATGAGGTAGAACAGATGGTTGAGTCTGCAGAGCTGTTTACTCATACTATAGCCTGGGAATCAGAGGTCGACTCCAGCGCTTCTGTGAATCCAGACGAGGAAATGATCTGCACTGATGCCCAGAATCTTTATGAGTCGGATCCAGGACCAGACGCAGAAGGTTCTGACCATAATGTAGACCCTCATTCCCAAACTGTAACTCCTGTTGGTGGAGACAATGAGGAAGACGATGATAAGACTCAAATACCTGATTGGAGCGACAACTTTAGTTTTTTGTCAGGGCAGGAACAGGTTGGCTCTGAGGACGACGGGTGTGATAACGCACAGGGTGATGATGATGAGGTCGGAGATCCCACTTACTGTCAACCCACAGTCAGCCAAGAGATGAGGTCAGCAGAGGAGGTGGAGGAAGATGCTAGTGACGACGAGGTCAGGTTGCGCCTTCCTGGACAGAGACGTAGTACTGGAAGCACGTCAACAACTGAATCCTCAAACACAACTCTGCCTCTCACCACAAGTCGTGGTGGCTCTTCAGGTCGCATGGGTGCTAAGCCTTGCATAGCCTGGGCATTTTTTCAGATCGATAAAGATGACCCAACTCGTGTTATCTGTAACATTTGTCAGCAAAAGCTAAGTAGAGGCCAAAAAATACATAGTTTGAGTACTTCATGCATGAACCGGCACATGGACATGAAGCATAAGTTGCAGTGGGAAGCTCAGTGTGCTACAATGCGGCCTAGCCGGCCGGGCCAATCACCGTCTGCCATATCTTGTGCATCCGCGGCCTCTTCATCCTCTGTGACTGGGGGGACAGCAGTCACACCTGTTTTGGGGCGCAGACCTGCCACCTCTTTACCCGCAACAGCCAGCGTGATTGGCAGGTCATCATTTTCTTTGGAGGTGGTAACACCAGCTGGTGTTGAGCGCTGTCCGACATCGATAGCACCACCTTTGGATCAAGGCAACCTAACATGTCCGCCTGCATCTTCCTCACAGACCGGCAGTTTGCCGGGGACACCCTTATCAACCCCGTCTAAGCACAATAGCCAGCCCTCGGTCCCTCAGATGTGGACAAGTAAAAGACCATTTCCTCCTAGCCATGAGAAAGCTAAGAGGTTGAATTTCACCATCTGCAAGCTCTTGGCTACAGAAATGCTGCCTTTCCGCCTGGTGGACACAGAGGATTTTCGAGACCTTATGTCCGTCGCAGTGCCCCAGTACCAGATGCCCAGTCGGCACTACTTCTCAAAGAAAGGTGTGCCTGCGCTCCACCAGCATGTCGCACACAACATCACCGCTTCTTTGAGAAACTCTGTGTGTGACAGGGTGCATTTCACCACAGACACTTGGACGAGTAGGCATGGACAGGGGCGTTACATGTCGCTGACTGGGCACTGGGTAACTATGGTGACAGCAGGACAAGGGGCTGCTGTCCAAGTCTTGCCGTCCCCACGAGTTGTGCGTCAATCCTCTTTATGTCAAAGTTCCTCCACTGCTTCTGCCTCCTCAACCTCCTCTCGGTCTTCCACCTGCACCCAAAGCCTGTCTGGTCATGCCACAAGCTTTCTAATCTGCACACCTCCTTACTATGCTGGCAGTAGGGCTCAACGTCATCAGGCGGTTTTTACATTGAAATGTCTGGGAAATGTGAGTCACACAGCTGAGGAGTTGTGGTCAGCTCTGGAGAACCAATTTCATGAATGGTTGTCTCCACTGGACCTGAAACCAGGGAAGGCCGTGTGCGACAATGCTGCAAACCTGGGTGCGGCCCATCGCCGGGGCAATGTCACACACGTGCCTTGTATGGCTCACGTGTTGAACCTGGTTGTCCAGCAATTTTTAGCCCACTATCCCAGACTAGATGGCCTTCTGCAGAGGGCACGGTCGCTGTGTGCTCACTTCCGCCGTTCGCATCCCGCAGCTCAGCGACTTACATCTCTACAGAAGTCGTTGGGCCTGCCACTTCACCGGCTAAAATGCGATGTTCCTACCCGGTGGAATTCAACTCTGCACATGTTGCAGCGACTGTGGCAGCACCGACAAGCCCTGGTGCAATACGTTCTGACGTATAGCCTGGGCCAACGAGATTCAGAGGTGGGGCAAATCACGCTGGAGGAGTGGTCTCAGATCAGGGACCTATGCACCCTTCTGCACAGTTTTGAAATGGCGACGAAGATGTTTAGTGCTGACGATGCCATTATCAGCATGACTATTCCGGTGATTTACATGCTGGAGCACATGTTAAACAGAATTCGGAGTCAGGTGGTGGCACAAGAGGAGGTGGAGGAAGTAGAGGAGGAGGAGTTGTATGCGGAAGGGCTAACATCTGCAAGGTCCAGACGGTCGGCAGCACCAAGGCGGCAGGCATGTGAGGGTGGGGGAGATGGTTTTACCAGGGCGCATGGTAGCAGCCAAACTAGTGAGGAAGGTGCAGGAGCCCAGGAAGAAGTGGAGGACGAACTGATGGAAGACTCATCAGATGAGGGAGACCTTGATCACATTTCTGTTGTGCGAGGTTGGGGGGAGAGGACAGAGGAAGGAAGCATGATTGTTACCTCGCCACCAACACAACAGGGACTTGGTGCTCCTGGATGCGCAACACACATGAGTGCCTTCTTGCTGCACTACCTGCAACATGACCCTCGAATTGTGAGAATTAGAAATAATCCTGACTACTGGGTTGCCACACTGTTAGATCCCCGGTACAAAAGTAAATTTGCAGAAATTATTCCTGCCATAGAAAGGGATGCACGCATGCAGGAGTATCAGCAGAGACTGTTGCAGAATCTTACATGTGCTTTTCCACAAAATACCAGTGGTGCACGTAGTGAATCTCACAGTTCCAACTTGCCAACCGTGGGACCGTCAAGTGTTCAGCACTCAAACCGTAACAGAACCACAGTATCTGCTGGTAACATCAATTTTGCGGAATCATTTCACCACTTTTTTAGCCCATCCTTTGCAAGGCCACAGGAGACAAGAAGTCTGACACATAGTCAACGCCTAGAGACGATGGTACAGGAGTATCTCCAAGTAAACATTGAAGCCACGACTGTGTCACTGGACCCTTGCTCTTTTTGGGCTTCCAATCTGGATAAATGGCCGGAGCTAGCCACTTACGCCTTGGAGATCTTGTCATGCCCCGCAGCCAGCGTTCTGTCTGAACGTGTGTTCAGCGCTGCTGGTGGTGTGCTGACAGATAAGCGCACGCGGCTCTCCACTGATAATGTAGACAGACTCACGTTCATAAAGATGAACAAATCATGGATCCGAAACGACTTTTCTACCCCTGTGTCATCCTGGGGAGAGTAAAAGCTTGATGATTGGTTAAAATCACCCTACCAACCGTTTTAAGCTTTCAAATTACTAATCATGTTTATCTGTATCTTGGCTGGAAAATAATGTGGGCTTTGTAGCAGTGTGCAGCACTGATCCTATTAGGCCATCTATACTAAAGCTTCACCAGATTTAAAATTAAAAATAATTTTTAGCTGCATCTAGCCCGGAAAATAATTTTGGGGCTCCGAGATGCGCAAGGCACATAAGTGCCTTCTTGCTGCACTACCTGCAGCATGACCCTCATATTGTCAGAATTCGAAGTAATCATGACTACTGGGTTGCCACACTCTTAGATCCCCCAAACTTTTCGATCAACCTTTTCATTTTAATAAAGACCAAAAAAATGGTCATTTTTGAAATTATAAGCATTAGCAGGTTGTTAGAAACTGAAATCAAACAGTTTTCAACTCAAAACTTTATTCTAGGTGATGTTACATTTTCACATAGGACCCCTTGTTCGAAAGGAGCTTCTGAACTCTCTCGTCCATTGAATTTGTCAGGTTTTGGATGGTTTCTGCTTCAATTGTTTTGCATGAGGACAGAATACCCTCCCAGAGCTGTTGCTTAGATGTGAACTGCCTCCCGCCATCATAGACACTCCTTTTAATGATGCTCCAAAGGTTCTGAATGGGGTAGAGGTCAGGGGAGCATGGGGGTCACACCATAAGTTTGTCCCCTTTTATGCCCATATCAGCCAGAGATGCAGATGTTTTATGTGCAGCATGAGATGGTGCATTATCATGCAGAAAAATGATCTTGCTGTGAAATACACGGTTCTTCTTCTTGAACCATGGCAGGAAGTGCTGTTTGAGAAAATCCACATACATTATGGAGTTCATCTTTAGCGCCTTCAGGGATCCTAAAGGGGCCGACAATCTCTCTCCCCATGATTCCAGCCCAAAACATTACTCCACCTCCTCCTTGTTGGCGCTGTAGCCGTGTTTGCGTGGGGTGTCCATCAACCAGCCATCCTCCACTCCATCCATCTGGACCATCGAGCCCTGCACGGCACTCATCCGTGAACAAAACAGTTTTGAAATCAGTCTTCATGTAATGTTTGGCCCACTGGAGCCGTTTCTGCTTGTGTGAAGTGGATAGAGGAGGTCGACAGGATGGCGCATGCACAGCTGCAAACCTCTGAAGGACCCTGCATCTTGTTGTTCGGGGGACGTTGGAGGCACAAGCAGCTTCAAAAACTTGTCTGCTGCTATGACAAGGCTTTTTTGACGCTGCTCTTTCAACCTGACGTAATTGCCTGTAGGAAAGAGTCCTCAATTTGCCCTTATCAGCACGCACACGTGTGTACTGTGAATCAGCTACATACTTCTTGATTGCCAGGACACTTCATCCTGATCATCGCACAATGTTGATTGTAGTCATGCCTTGACCTAAACACTCCACAATTTGTTGCTTCTCAGCAGCCGACACATCCTTTTTCTTTCCCATTTTGGCAGAAAATGTAGGCTGCTTAATAATGTGAGAGAGCCTTCTTAAGTAGTCTTGCCTTTCATTGGACACACCTGCCAAACTAATTAGCACAGGTGTCTGCAATTGCTTACAGTGATATAAAGAGCCCTGACACACATCACCATCAATGAGTTTAACTGACAAACAAACAAATTCTTCCCTTATCACTCCTAAACACTTTTTGTATAATAATTTGGAACGCAGTGTACATGTGCTTTTCCACAAAACACCAGTGGTTCACGTAGTGAATCTTACAGTTCTAACTTGCCAACCGTGGTCTGTATGGAGTTGTTCAATAAAGGGCCCAAAATTAAGATAACATAGATGGGAGAGGTCTCTATAAATAGGAATTCCTAAGTATTTGATACCCTGTGAGGGCCAGGCAAAGGGAAAGTTGGACTGGATGGAATCCTATATGGATTTGGGGAGGGAGACATCGAGGGCCTCAGACTTCGCTGCATTGATTTTAAAATTTTACCATGTAACAAAGTGATCTATTTCAGCCATAACAGCATGGATGGATATTTGTGA
Organism: Phyllobates terribilis; assembly: GCF_046119375.1. Lineage (NCBI taxonomy): Eukaryota > Metazoa > Chordata > Amphibia > Anura > Dendrobatidae > Phyllobates > Phyllobates terribilis. Next base: position 507,303,514 of record NW_027362762.1, read on the forward strand.
TTGAGTGATATATACTAGGACATCATCAGCAAATAGAGAGCACTTGTACTCGGTGCCTCCCACCTCAATCCACCTAATATTGGGGTTATGGCCAATTGATGAGAGCAGGTGCTCCGTCACTAGGATGTATAAGAGAGGGGACAGAGGACATCACTGCCTTGTCCCATTGGTGATTGTGAAAGGTGATGAAAATGTTCTGACGCACCCCCTGGGCCTTGGGACACCCGGAGCCGGACCCTTTTTGGTGGATGCTGGTGGTTGTAGTCTTCGTGGCGGCGACCCAGTTCCGTGGCTCAGGGCGGTCAAACCAGTGGCGGAACTATTTATGTGGTTTTCATGTTTAAATGTCCGACTACGCCACCCGTGGATTGCGGTCAGAGTGAACCGCCGCTACAGGGCAGACCACTGAGGCTGGTGTTGTGGGTGCAGCAGAGCGTAGCATAACTCCCCACGGGAGGAGTATAGCCTCAGGGCAGTGTATGCGGAGGATGGGGGTGATGGTGCAGGGCAGCAGCAGTAACGACACGGAGTCAGTGATGCAGTTCAGGGCCTTTACTCACAGTTCTTATTATCCAGACCACGTCTGCAGGTAACGGCTGCCCACGTCGTACTGTGCTCACCAGGTGAGGGGCTCAGACAACTCCCAGATAACTTTGGAGCACTTCACAGGACCCCCTTTGTGTGTCCTTTGTCTGGCCTTTCTTACCAACACTTCTGTCCGGCTGCCTCGGGCCTCCTCTTGGTAAACTTGGCGCCAGTTTCCCTGACCCTATGTGGTGCCTTCCTAGCGGGTGTAGCGAGGGGCTGCGCCACATAAAATGTCAGAGCCTCCGGTTTCTAGCTGAGGGTCGTTTCCTGCCTCCACTAGTTCGGGGACCGGTCTCCCCCTTTGGCCTGACCCCTCCACGCAGGTGGATTCGGGCGTGCGGTGGCGACTCGCCCGTCCGCACCCCTGGGATCCCTTCATTCCTCGTTCCTGGAGCCTTCTCCGCTCCTCTTCCTTCCTTCTCCCTCTTCCAGGCCTGGGCCTCTGTTACTAGGCCCGCCTCCGGAGCAGAGCTCATGCAGAGCCCCTGCTCCCTGCCACTTCTGCTCAGACTTCTCTGCACTGAACTAAGATGGTGCCCACCTTTTATACTCCCTTCTCAATGCACCCAGGAACTGCTTCCTCCCTGCTCCTGCACTACAGGGTTCCCCTTCCTCAGTGTTCCCTCCCCCCACTCCAGCCAGGGACAGGGACTTTCGTGCCCATCTCAGGGGCATATTGGTCGCCCTGCCCCACGGCAATGTGGTGTAATGCATGCAGGTGTCGGGTCCTGATCCACACTCCATCCTTACCTGAGAGTGAGATATCACACCTCTGGGTGAGGTGCAATACGTCTTTAGCAACCGAGCCCTCAGGGTGCTACAGTTCCATTTATCTTCAGCCTAGGTGACGTATTGCGATACAGGGCCGTGATTTTGGCTATAAAAGGGTCCCCTAGACCCCTACCCCAAGCTTTTTAAGAGAATCATATATGGCGTGCCAGGAGACTCTATGGAATGCTTTCTCAGCATCCAACGAGAGTATCTAATTACAAATTTTTAACTGCATCTAGCCCAGGAAATACTTTGTGCCTAGTAGCAGTGTCTGCTAGTGAGCGGATTATCCCGGCTGTTAAGCAAGCTGCACCACCTGTAGTTTAGACACTTAATTTTTTCAAAGGAAATGCTTCGGGACCATGGGATACTTAGTGAAGAGCATCAGGAGGCACCCCAAGGCATAGGGGCTGGGACTGGCAGTAGGATGCCTTGCGGTGGACAGCCGAGCTCGATCCTTATAAAAGCTTTTTAACTGCAGCAGCTTTAGTGGACGCTACTGGAGCTGGAATTACCGCGGCTGCTGGCATGAGACTTGCCCTCCAATAGATCCTTGTAAATGGATTTAAAGTGTATTCATTCAAATTAGAGAGACAATTTAAATTAAAAAGCTTAGAGCTGCCTCCACCACAGGGGGGCTCGCTCGACCCACCAGCGGACAGGCACCAGTATTGGGAGAGGGGGGCTGGCCGTCAGGGTTCACCGCGGCTCTGGCACAAACCCGGCGACACGGAGGTGGCACGGGCAGGAGCGGACTGGCCGTGTCGGCTTCTCACTTTTTGGATTTTAGAAGGGCATGACATGCCTATATCTGTGTCTCCCCCTCCTTTTACTCCTCCACCTCTTTTATTTTCGCATGACTATATGTACTTGTCACTTTTCCATGTGTTAGTTATGTCTTCTGAGCAGTTTGTCAGCTTTTGGACACCTTTGAAGGTGTTTTCTATGTGTTTCTATGTGTTTTTGTTTGCCTGCCATTGGTTTTAACGGTGTTCGAAGGGTGTTCGACGAACCGAACTGAACTCGAACACTACGGGGGTGGCTCAACACTAAATATTAGGTTTAGCAGTGCCCCCCTTCTTGTTGGGTCCTGAACCAGTTGTGAAAGGTAATTGTCTCTCATAGTTGTCAAAAACCTATTACCATTGCTTGAACTACAGGTTTCTGTTCCCCAATGTATTTCAGGGTAGTTGAAGTCCCCCATGATAATGACTTCTCCTTGAGTCGCTGCTTCATCTATTTGCTTTACGAGGATATTCTCCGCTGCTTCCATTATTTTTGGAGACTTATAACAAACCCCTATCAGTAATTTATTATTTTTCCCCTCCCCTTATCTCCACCCACAGGGACTCTACATTTTCATTAGATTCACATATATTCTCCCACAATATGGGTTTTAAGGATGATTTTACATATAAACACACACCCCCCCTCGTTTGTTTGTACGGTCATTTCTGAACAGAAATAGCCCTGTAAATTTACTGCCCAGCCATGGCTCTCGTCCGGCCATGTCTCAGATATCCCCACCATGTCATAATTATTTTCCAACAAAATTAATTCTAATTTCTCCATTTTGTTGGTGAGGCTTCTGGCATTAGTGTACATGCATTATATGTTATTGCATATGCAGTGACTGCAAGGGCTGCCAAAAATTTGGACGCAACTCAATACCTCTTTGAAGAGACATAGAGGAGGGTCTCAGTAAAAAAAATGTTCCCATTATAAAGGAGAGGGTCTCCTATAGTGGAAATACCCATGCTGTGACTGCAAGGGCTGGCAAAATTTGGGAAAAACCCCACTAACAATTTAAAGACACACAGAGCAGGGCCACAGTAACGAGTATGATATGTTCCCATTAGAAAGGAGAGGGTTTGCTATTCAGTTATAGGTTATGCAGTGAGTGCAACGGCTGCCAAAATTTAGGAGAAAGCCTACTAACAATTTAAAGACACACAGAGCAGGGCCACAGTAACGAGTATGACATGTTCCCATTAGAAAGGAGAGGGTCTGCTATTCAGTTTTAGGATATGCAGTGAGTGCAACGGCTGCCAAAATTTTGGAAAAACCCCACTAACAATTTAAAGACACATAGAGGTGGGCCTCAGTAACGACATATGGGTCTCCCATACTGTTTGCTTATGTAGTGACTGCAATGGTTGTCAAAAATTTGGAGGCACTCCAATGCCCTTTGCGAGAGATGTAGAGGTTGGAGGGCCTCCTGAAAACAATGTTCCCATTAATAGGAAGTTGGTCTCCCATACTATTTGCCTATGCAGTGAAGCAATGGCTGCCAAAAATTTGGAGGAACTCCAAAGCCCCTTGCAAGAGACATAGAGGTCAGAGGGCCTCCTGAAAACAATGTTCCCATTATTAGGAAGTCAGTCTCCCATATTGTTTGACTATACAGTGAAGCAATGGCTGCCAAAATTTTGGAGGAACTCCATTGCCCCTTGCAAGAGATGTAGATGTGTTGATATGGTACATGTGATGGTGATATGGTGGTGAAGGATGAGGATGTGGAGAAGAAGGAGGACAAGAGCAAATAGACAAAGTCAGGAAGCGTATACCCATGTCTGGGTGTGAAGACAGAGGTACATGGGAACAGAGTTAGACCTCCTCAAAAAAAGACACTGTATTTGAGTTTACGCTGTTATCATTCGATGGTGTTGAGAAGTCTGGCTCAATCCAGCCCTTGTTCATTTTTATAAGAGTCAGCCTGTCAGCATTTTCAGTTGACAGGTAGATGCGCCTATTGGTTATAATTCCACCAGCGGCATTAAAAACCCGCTATGACAAAACGCTAGTGGCAGGGCATTCAAGGACCTCCAAGGTGTAGAGAGCTAGATCATGCCACGTGTCCAGCTTGGATACGCAATAATTATTAGGCACAGAGGAATCACGGAGGACGTTGGTACGGTCGGCAAGGTACTCCCTCAGCATCTTCCGCAACTTTTCCCTCCTTGGGAGAACACTCCGTGCATAAAAGCTTGTGCGATGGGAGAGTCTGAGAAAATTGTCCCAGAACTTTGACAGTGTTCCTCTGCCTCTGCTGAATTGCCTCTGTGTCTCTCTCGCCTGTACTCCTTGGTTGTCCAACAAACTGTGAAATTTGCTGCCTGCATTTTCAGATGGGAATTTTTTATTAATTCCGCAACAAAGGCCTTCTCGTACTGCCCCATTTCATTAGGCCTGTCCTGCATGGGAATAAGAGACAGAAAATTCTCCTTGTGGCGTGGGTCTAGAAGTGTCACCAACCAATAATGACTGTCACCCAAAATTTGGACAACGCGAGGGTCACGGGAAAGGCAGCGTAACATAAACTCAGCCATGTGTGCCAGACTGCAAAGAGGCAAGACTTCCGTGTCCTCACCAAGAGGACGACTGACCATACTCTCCTCCTCCTCATCCTTCTCCCTGTGCTCAGGCCATCCATGCTGAACAGACGGTATAACAGTTGTGCAGGTAGACTTCTAAGAATTGTGTTTCTCCACATGCACTACCACTTGATAACTGAGTGCCGACTTCTTCCATTGGATTTCATAGTGCAGGTAGTACAGTCTATAGCGCAGGAAACTAGCTCCTGTTCTTCTTTCTACTCCTCCTCTTCTTCATAGTCACCCAATCCACATTGGGATGAGATGAGGCTGAGCTGTGTGGAATCACTCTGTATGGTTCCTTGCTCCATGTCATCGTGCTCCGCCTGCAATGCACCCTCTTTAATTGTGAGTAGAGAGTGTTTCAGAAGACATAGAAGCAGGATGGTGATGCTAATTAGAGCGTCATCGCCGCTCACCATTCTAGTGGAGTCCTCAAAGTTTTGGAGGATGGTACATATATCTGACATCCATGTCCACTCCTGAGGTTTTGTATGGAGTCTGACCTGAATACCGACGGCCTTGATGATACTGGTAGTCAAAAACTGCCCTCTTCTGCTCACAAATCCTTCCCAACATCTGCAATGTAGAGTTCCAACGCATCAGGACATCGCAGATAAGTCGGTGAGCTGGAAGCTGCAAACGCTCCTGAAGCATGACAAGGGTGGCGGAAGCTGTAGCTGACTTTCTAAAATGGGCACACAGGCGGCGTACTTTGACAAGCAGATCTGACAGATCCGAGTAGGTTTTGAGAAACCGCTGAACCATGAGGTTAAGCACATCGGCCAGGCTTGGTTTGTGTGTGAGTTTGCCTCGACTCAGAGCCGCCACCAGGTTCCGGCCATTGTCACACACAACCATGCCTGGCTGTAGGGTCAGCGGTGTCAGCCACAGATCTGGGTGCTCTTTCAGAGCTGTCCACAACTCTTCAGCATTGTGCGGTTTGTCACCTAAGCATATTAGCTTCAGCACAGCCTGTTGCCGCCATGGCTGTGGAGTCGGTAAGCCAAACCTGCGACTCCGACTCCTCAATTTCCCTTACACCGACTCCGACTCCCACATATATTGCTTATATTTAAGTGAAAAATTTATTGTAGTACAATGTGAACATCAGACATTTAATCATTTTTATGATACAATAATCAAGATATTAAGATAGAACATAATATATATTTATTGGAATACAACTTTAGTACACAAAAAACTAATAAATCGTAAATATGTAATACACTATGTAATATCGATTACATATATATATATAGTGTATATATATATATATATATATATATATATATAACACTATGTAATAAACTATGTAAGTGGCAAAAAACAGTTTTCAACAAAAACATACTAAATAAAATTTGCGCAGTCTATGAATTTGTTCTAAGAAATACAATTGCCTCCATCAGATCCTCCTTCATAGATTACCTCAAATCTGACCTAATAATTTTAAGGCTAGAGAACAACCTCTCTACACTAGCTTGGGTTGGAGGCAAAGCCGTAACCACATGAGCAACATCTCAGAAAAATTCAACCGTTCATCAAAGCTGACTGTGCATAAAGCAATTCCTTTATACACGGAAATTATTAATTTCTTTGAGAGCAAGTGAAACATTTTGCTGAAATATGGCCAATCAGCTTGCTATAGGAGACGGAGTGAAATCTTTTTCCTTGCGGCAACGCTTTGCCTGCTCCGTGTCAGCCAAATACTTGTCAAATTCAAACTTCTCATCTGATGAGGATGAAGATATGGCAGCAGTAGTACTGTCAGGACCCAAGTCCTCTTGCACCTGGCAGTCCTCCTGTAGGCCACTGATCCTAACTGCTACCTCAGTCAGAGATTCTTTTCCTTTAGTAAGCTGTTGATCATCAAGCAGTATACGATGACTGGGGTCCACATAAATAGCTGCCAGAAAAAAATTATTTTCCAATAGCTGTGTCTCTCTCTGTTTCATTGAAGCAGAAATGCCATCTGCGATTAAACCTCCTCTTTGGGACAGGCAAAATAACAAGTTCTTCCACTCCCTTATGAAAATGCTAGGAGTTAAATCCTCAGTTTGTAATTTTTTAGTCACGGTAAATGGGTGATTAAGCAATGGATAGATAGATGGAGGGATAGATGGAGGAATAGATAGATCAATAGAGGGATGGATAGATAGATAGATAGATAGATAGATAGATAGATACAGGGATGGATGGATAGATAGAGGGATAAATGAAAGGATAGATGAACAGATAGATGGAGGGATAGATGGATAGATAGAGGGATGGATAGATAGATAGATGAATACATGGAGGGATAGATAGAGTGTGATAGACAGATGACAGCTACAGACAACAAATAGTACATTGCACATATCACACATATAGTTCACACATTGTACAGAGAGCACATAATAATCACCTACATTATTAGCATTAGTTACCTTCCTGTGACAGAGATGAGCAGTAGTCCTTTCACTTTCTCACTTTCTCTAGCTCGGGGCCCAGGATTCGGATCCTGTGCAGGGCAGGCACCCCTCCCCCTCCTCTCTCTGGTGAAGACGGCAGAAGACAGGACAGAGGAGGGGAGATTGCCCCCTGCAGTCTGGAGCCAGTGCAGGATGGGAGCACTGCAGCATACAAGTGAGTTTTGATAGGTGCGTGCCTCTGCTTCTAGGGGGGGGCAGCTGCCCCCCCTGCCCCTTGCTTGCTAGGCCATGATTCACACACAGCGTTTTTGCGGATTCATTTTTTGCAGTAAAATGCAGTGACTCTGGGCATCCCAGCAAAGTCAATGGGTTTCAAGATATGACATTCAGACACATCATTTTGTGAGGATCCGTTTTTGGGCTCAAAAACGGATCCTCACAAAGAATGAGCATGTCAGTTTGTGCGGCGTTTTTCTAATCTGCTTTTGCTATTGAAAACATTATCTATGACCTCAAAAACCTTTCAGGTGATGCGGTTTTTTAAAAAGCTGATCTGCTTTTGCAGCTGAAAAATGTATCCTCAAAAAACGCAGCAAAAACGCTGTGTGTGAAGGTAGCCTTAGATCAGGAATAGAACAACCATTTATAGGACATTTCATAACTATGAAAACAAATTCAGCTCATTCTGCATTGAACTACTGTACCCAAGTTATTATATATTTTAGGAGTTGACTCCGACTCCACCAAAATGAGCACTGACTCCGACTCCACGACTCCGACTCCACAGCCCTGGTTGCCGCTTGGCCGAGGCAGTGCTGCAGTTCTTCCAGCTTGCAACTGATGTGGTCATTTCAGAGATGGTGGCTGAAGAGGAGGAGCAGGTGCAGGAGCTGCAGAATGTCGGGGCAACCCTGATTGACCCAGGTCCCGCAATCCTCTGCGTCAGGAGGACGTGTTCCGTCACAAGGTCCGACTGGGTCCCGGCATCCACTGTAATTATCCAGTGTGCCGTCAGCACGATGTACCATCCCTGCCCACAAGCACTTGTCCACGTGTCCGAGGTTAGGTGGACTTCCCCATTAACTGCATTGTTGATGGCATATATAATGTTGTGGGACACGTGCTCGAGTAATGCAGGGATGGCACACCGGGAGAAATAGTGGTGGCTGGGGACCGAGTACCGAGGGATGGCTGCCGCCATCAGATTGCGGAAAGCTTCCATGAGCCTAAAAGGCAACATTTCCAGTGCAAGCATTCTCGAAATGTGTGAATTTAGTACTGTGGCCTGTGGGGCGTTGGCTGCGCATTTGCACTTGCGTTCCAAGGACTGGGATAGGGACAACTGAACGCTGCTCAGGGACAAGGACTTCTTCCTGCCTGTTGTGGTGCTATGCCTCCTTCCCACTGTGTGCTGCTGTCCTCGCTTTGTATGTCTCCCTGCCAGATTGGGTCAGTTGCTATATCATCCACCACCTCATCTTCCATTTCCGCATCCTTGTCCTCTTCCTGACTTTCTGGCAATTGTGTCTCATCATGATCATTATCATCCACCTCTTGCGAGAGTAATTGAACTTTCCCACCGTCGCCTTTGTGTGACCGTGGCTACTCCAATATTTGGGCATCACTACACACGTTCTCCTCTTGACTTGCTTGAAGCTGGCTGGGCGAGAGGCTTAAATCTACAAATGGAAAAGTGAACAGCTCTTCTGAGTGTCCAAGTGTGGGATCAGTTGTCTCCGGACACTCGGCATGGTTGGAGGAAGGAGGATGGGGGTGAGGAATATGCGGTCCTGACTCACGGCTACTGAGACTTGACTGTGTGGAAGACAGGGTGGTGGTGGTGGTGGTGGCAAAGTGAGAGGAAACATTATCTGCTAAGACTGCTATCCAACCAACAACCTTTTGACACTGTTCTGTGTTCAATAGTGATGTTCTGCGCTCCCCTAGTAATTGGGACAGGAAGGTTGAGTGACAAGATGTGGGTGTTTGTTGTGGCACAATTTCAGCTAGCCCATGGCAACGTCCTTGGCCTCTGCATGCATCATCACCATCACGTCCACTTTCCCGTCCCTTGCTACGCACCTTGCCCATTTTTAATGGAGGACAATAGTTTCCACGTTCACGAGAAATGGCTGATTTTGGAAAGCAGTTATATGTGATACGTCTGACAGAGAACCACAATTTTAAAAGCAGGCATGTAATTTACTAATACTATTCTTGACAGATACCTAGTGTGAATTGCTTGACTGACACACTGCAACGGAATGAAAATGGAAGAAATGTCTGATTTTGGAGCAGTCTCATAGGTGATATGTCTGACAGAGAACCACGGTTTTAAATAGCAGGCCTGTAATTTGCTAATACTATTCTTCACAGAGACCTAGTGCAAATAGCTTGATCGACACACTGCAACAGACTGGAAAAGAAGGCCAATATTTTCCACATTCAGTTTAAATTTCTGTATTTTTATTGCTGAAATATGGAACAGATCTGGCTTTATTCGGCAGTGAGAACAAGAAAATGTAGCAGAAAAATGGTGTACTCTGGATTGCTTTTTATGCAAATAACCAGGATTAAGATGAAAAAAAAATTGCTCTGACCCCTGATATCTGGGGCTATGTCTACAACTATCTGTAATTATTACAGCAGCAGACAGGATGTTCAATGGACCCTCTTGTGCTGTATCATACACTGCAGTCTGCCACATACACTGCCTGCTTGTCTAGCACTGATTATATGCAGCTGGATTAGTCCTCAGAAGGACTGTTAATTCAGATGTATAGATATATATACACTGTGTGCAGAATTATTAGGCAAGTTGTATTTTAGAGGATTATTTTTATTATTGATCAACAACTATGTTCTCAATCAACCCAAAAGACTCATAAATATCCAAGCTTAATATTTTTGGAAGTTGGAGTGTTTTTTTTTTAGATTTGGCTATTTTAGGAGGATATCTGTTTGTGCAGGTAACTATTACTGTGCAGAATTATTCAGCAACTTAATAAAAACCAAATATAATCCCATCTCACTTGTTTATTTTCACCAGGTAAACCAATATCAGTGCACAAAATTTAGAAATAAACATTTCTGACATGCAAAAACAAAAACAAAAAAAAAATTAGTGATCAGTAAAGCCACCTTTCTTTATGATGACACTCAACAGCCTTCCATCCATAGATTCTGTCAGCTGCTTGATCTGTTTTCGATCAACATTGCGTGCAGCAGTCACTACAGCCTCCCAGACACTGTTCTGAGAGGTGTACTGTTTTCCCTCCCTGTAGATCTCACATTTTATGATGGACCACAGGTTCTCTATGGGGTTCAGATCAGGTGAACAAGGGGGCCATGTCATTATTTTTTCTTCTTTTAGACCTTTACTGGCCAGCCATGCTGTGGAGTAGTTGGATGCATGTGATGGAGCATTGTCCTGCATGAAAATAATGTTTTTCTTGAACGATACCGACTTCTTCCTGTATCACTGTTTGAAGAAGTTTTCTTCCAGAAACTGGCCGTAGGTCTGGGAGTTGAGCTTCACTCCATCCTCAACCCGAAAAGGTCCCACAAGTTCATCTTTGATTATACCAGCCCATACCAGTACCCCACCTCCACCTTGCTGGCGTCTGAGTCGGAGTGGAGCTCTCTGCCCTTTATTGATCCAGCCCCTGGCCCATCAAGAGTCACTCTCATTTCATCAGTCCATAAAACCTTTGAAAAATCAGTCTTAAGATATTTCTTGGCCCATTCTTGACGTTTTATCTTACGTTTCTTGTTCAAAGGTGCTCGTTTTTCAGCCGTCCTTACCTTGGCCATGTCCCTGAGTATCGCATACCTTGTGCTTTTTGATACTCCAGTAACGTTGCAGCTCTGAAATATGGCAAAACTGGTGGCTAATGGCATCTTGGCAGCTTCACGCTTGATTTTCCTCAATTCATGGGCAGTTATTTTGCACCTTTTTTGGCCAACACGCTTCTTGCGACCCTGTTGCCTATTTGCCATGAAACGCTTGATTGTTCGGTGATCACGCTTCAAAAGTTTGGAAATTTCAAGACTGCTGCATTCCTCTGCAAGACATCTCACAATTTTAGACTTTTCAGAACCCGTCAAATCTCTCTACTGACCCATTTTGTCAAAGGAAAGGAAGTTGCCTAATAATTAAGCACTCCTTATATAGGGTGTTAATGTCATTAGACAACACCCTTCCTCATTACAGAGATGCACATCACCAGATTTACTTAGTTGGTAGTTGTCCCTCAAGCCTATGCAGCTTGGAGTAGGACAACATGTATAAAAAGTATCGAAGTGATCAAAATATGCATTTGCCTAATAATTCTGCACGCGGTGTATGTTGTGGAATACCGAAACTAACAGGACGCTCAGTGGACCCTCTTGTGCTGTATCATGCACAGCAGTTTGACTGCCTGCCTGCCTAACTCCTGCTATAACCACTGAATATATGCAGCTGGATTAGTCCTCAGAATGACTGTTAGTTCAGTCGGATAGATATATATGTTGTGGAATACCTATACTAACTATAAAGAACCAAATCTCTTCCTGACGCAGCAGCACCTCTCCCCTTTTCTGCCTGATTCCGGGGTATACTGTGACGAGCATAGCGGAGCCAGGTCTTATATAGATTTGATGACACTGTGCAGCTAGCCAATCACTGTAATACCCACAACCAACATGGCTATGGCATTACAGTGTGTGGCAGGCAATCCCTGAATGTTCATTGGCTCTCTAAAGAGCGCCAAACATGCAAGGAGAGGACCCAAGTTCCCACCCAAGCAACCCGGAAAAACTCGCCAAGCGCCTAGTTTGTCGAGCACAGTGATGCTCGGGCGAGTACCAAGCAGTGGCGAGCACGTTCGCTTATCACTACTCAGAACGCTCCAGCCTCCAATTGGCCAGCTGAGCTTTCCATAACAATACTGACAGCTTAGCACGCCCCAGACCTAGATTGGACTGCTGAACTGTCACTCACTGCATCCAGGCACACCAAAAGGAGGGAATCGTGACTTTGTGGTTGTAAAAAAAAACAAATACATTTGAAAATTTGGAAAATAGACACACATTTTCTATTTTATTTTCCATTTTTCCCCAATATCATAAAAAGGATACAATAATGACATAAAAAAAGCCCATATATGACAAAAAATGTAGGTAAAAAGTTGTGATGAGCGAGTGAGCTAGTCACTGCTCGGTACTCACCTGAGCATCTCACTGCTCGACATGCTTGTCGCTCGGCGAGTAATTCTGGAATGATTGGGCGGGAGCTTGGGTCCCCACCCTGCATGTTTGGCGATCTTTAGATAGCCAATTAACCTGCAAGGATTGCTTGCCACGCACTGTAATGCCGTAGCCATGTTGGTTGTGGCATTATAGTGATTGGCTTGGCCGCATAGCGTCATCGGGTCTATATAAGACCTGGCGCCGCTATGCTCATCTCAGTCTAACCCAGTGCTTCCTCAGGGAGTGGTAGAGGGCAAAGTGGTCAGGTGCATAGGTTGAACAACATGATGTGGGTGCTTGTTGTGCTCCCTCAGCAGGCACAATTTCAGCTTGCCCCCAGCCTCAGCCTCTGCGTGCACCATCACCATCACCATCATGTCCACTTCCCCATCCCTTACCACGCACCACACCCATTTTAAATGGAGTGTAATATTTGGCACACTCCCAAAAATATCACAATTATTACCGCAGTAATATCGAATCACGTCTGATGATGGACAAGTTTCTCTACTTCCACAATACAACAATGCAAATAAAATAAATAAAATCTGGCTGCATGCTGCTAACAAGCAAATGGAGCAGTAAAAATTGTGTATTATATGGCTTTTCAAGCAAATAATCAGGATTAAGAGCAAAAAGAATATTAGCCCTGATTTCTAGGGCTATGGATTTCAGTAACAGCAGCAGACAGAACATGCATTGGGCCCTATTCTGCTCTATACACTCTCCACAAACTCTGCCTGCCTAACTCCTGCTATACCAGGATTAATAATATGCATGTGGATTGGTCCTTAGAAGGACTGCTAGTTGAGATGTATATTGCTCTGGAATACCTAACTAAATTACCCGCAAATTCTCTCCCTCATTCAGCTGCAGATCTCCCTACTCTGCCTGTCTGAAGGGTAAACTGTGGCTTGCATAGGGTCACCGGGTCTGATATAGACCTGATGATGCTATGCGGCCAGTCAATCACTGTAATGCCACAACCAATATGGCTGGGGCATTTCAGTGAGTGGCAGGCAATCTGCGCATGTCTATTAATTGTCTAAACAGCGCCAAACATGCGACTGATTACTAGATTGTAGTCACCTACTGTGATGCTTATTAGTGGACACAACTTGATTTAACATGTCCCATTTGTCACATTATTTTCAGGGGTACATTCATTGATGTCCAGGCCTATTTCATGAGTTTAATTTTTTTTAAAAATTCTGTGGAAGCAGGGGTGAAAAGCAATGTCTGACTTTCATTTGTTCATTTTCATAGATTTTTAATTTATTACTTTTGTCAGATTCAAGTTATTTCTGTGACCATTGTGGGTTTTTCTTTCATTAAACGAGGGGTACCAACAATTTTGACCATGTGTGTATATCCATGTGAACTAACAGTCCTTCTGAGGACTAATCCAGCTGCATATATTCAGTGGTGATAGCAGGAGGCAGGCAAGCAGGGTATGTGGCAGACTGCAGTGCATGATATAGCACAAGTGGGTCCATTGAACGTCCTGTTAGTATAGGTATTCCACAACATATATATATACAGTGCATTGGGAAAGTATTTGGCCCCCTTGAACTTTTCTACCTTTTGCCACATTTCTGGCTTCAAACATAAAGATATAAAATTTTAATTTTTTTGGGAAAAATCAACAACAAGTTCACAATCGTGAAGTGGAATGAAATTTATTGGATATTTTAAACTTTTTTAACAAATTAAAAACTGAAAAGTGGGGTGTGCAATATTATTCAGCCCCCATGAGTTAATACTTTGTAGCGCCACCTTTTGCTGCGATTACAGCTGTAAGTTGCTTGGGGTATGTCTCTATCAGTTTTGCACATCGAGAGGCTGAAATTCTTGCCCATTCTTCCTTGCAAAACAGCTCGAGCTCATTGAGGTTGGATGGAGGGCGTTTGTGAACAGCAGTTTTCAGCTCTTTCCACATATTCTCGATTGGATTCAGGTCTGGACTTTGACTTGGCCATTCTAACACCTGGATATGTTTATTTTTGAACCATTCCATTGTAGATTTTGCTTTATGTTTGGGATCATTGTCTTGTTGGAAGATAAATCTCCATCCCAATCTCAGGTCTTTTGCAGACTCCAACAGGTTTTCTTCCAGAATGGTCCTGTTTTTGGCTCTGTCCATCCTCCCATCAATTTTAACCATCTTCCCTGTCCCTGCTGAAGAAAAGCAGGCCCAAACCATGAAGCTGCCACCACCATGTTTGACAGTGGGGATGGTGTTTTGAGGGTGCTGAGCTGTGTTGCTTTTACGCCAAAAAGTTTGATTTTGGTTTCATCTGACCAGAGCACCTTATTCCACATGTTTGGTGTGTCTCCCAGGTGGCTTGTGGCAAACTTCAAAAGAGACTTTTTATGGATATCTTTGAGAAATGGCTTTCTTCTTGCCACTCTTCCATAAAGGCCAGATTTGTGCAGTGTACGACTGATTTTTGTCCTATGGACAGACTCTCCCACCTCAGCTGTAGATCTCTGCAGTTCATCCAGAGTGATCATGGGCCTTTTGGCTGCATCTCTGATCAGTCTTCTCCTTGTTCGAGATGAAAGTTTAGAGGAACGGCCGGGTCTTGGTAGATTTGCAGTGGTCTGATACTCCTTCCATTTCAATATGATCACTTGCACAGTGCTCCTTGAGATGTTTAAAACTTGGGAAATCTTTTGTATCCAAATCCGGCTTTAAACTTCGCTGCAATAGTATGTCGGACCTGCCTGGTGTGTTCCTTGGTCTTCATGATGCTCTCTGCACTTGAAACAGAACCCTGAGACTATCACAGACCAGGTGCATTTATGCGGAGACTTGATTACACATAGGTGGATTCTATTTATCATTGCCAGTCATTTATGACAACATTGGATCATTCAGAGATCCTCACTGAACTTCTGGAGTGAGTTTGCTGCACTGAAAGTAAATGGGCCGAATAATATTGCACGCCCCACTTTTCAGTTTTTATTTTGTTAAAAATTTTTAAAATATCCAATAAATTTTGTTCCACTTCACGATTGTGTCCCACTTGTTGTTGATTCTTCCCAAAAAAATTAGAATTTTATATCTTTATGTTTGAAGCCAGAAATGTGGCAAAAAGGTAGAAAAGTTCAAGGGGGCCAAATACTTTCACAATGCACTGTATTTATTTGTGCATAGATATTTATTTCACTTTCAGCCCAAATATAAAAGACCATATATTACACTTAGCCCTAAGGCCATGGGTAACAAATCCCCTACTAGTTCCACTATCAGGTAGCCATTCACAAACTCCCTTAGATGTATTGGGATATCTGTTTTCCCTACCTAGGGATTTTTATGTTTCATGACAGTGTAATTATTTCCCCTTCATCAAGATAAGTGGCTTGCACATTAAACTGTCTTACTCATTGATCATGAAAGCAGCAGTGCCTATTTCCTTTTTTCTAGCCCAGCCGCAGTGTATGAGGAGATATATCCTTCTAAGCATAGGGCATATATCACCCCTCTACTGCCTACTCCTCTATTCACTACACCTCATATATTATTTTTCAGCTGTTTCACTGCTAGGACAGCACTTATAAGGAATTCCTACAGCATGACCATCTGTTTAATCAACCTCGACACGTTTCACCCATTCACATTGTGGGTACTTCAGGAGGTTTATTATTACTGTCACTACTATAAACTGTGCGGCCTGATTAATTTAGACGCACAGACGCTATTTCTCCCGGCCATGATGCAAGCTGCAGCCGGTGGACGAACGCCGAACTTAAATAATAGTTCCCCCGCCCACCCAGTCTGACACGCCCACATTCCAGTCAACCATTGACAGTCTCTCTTCCGACCAATCGCGTTCGACCACGTCGGCAATGCTTGTCTCCACGTCAGCTGTATTGTGGGGGTAACCTAGATACATAACGCTACAGATGAAGCGCCGAAGGATTTAACCCTTTCTCCATCGGTTAGTGCATAATCATAGCCATACTGAAAACCATTATCAATTCCTCTTAATTCACATTACAGTACAGGCTATATGGTCTGTGCATAACTCTTATTTACAGCATTTTTTATTCTGGAAACAAATGAAAAGGTTATTAACTAGTGAAGCTACTATTTTATCATGATACTTTTAGACTAAATGCTAACCAAATGTTCCCCTCTTTTAAACCATACTACTATATATGGGGCATATATGGAATGTTCCCTTCTTTTATACCATAGAACTTCCAGATCTTTCATACCCCCTTCCTCAAACATGGCACCACTTATGGACTGCACCTCATACGGACCTTATTATAAATCCCCCAATCCCATACCACTTACATTAGATAAATGGGAAATTGAGATCTTCTCATTTAGGCCCAATGGGGCAACTGTTTTTAACCTAAATGTCCATTGAGTTTCCTTTCTTAGGATTTTGTTGTCATGATCCCCTCCCCTTGGTGATGCCCTTATCTTTTCTATTCCCTGAAATTTGATTGCCTTTACATTACCATTATGTTTTTCCCATATATGCCTCGAGATGGGAGTATCCTCTTTTCTTCTGATATCGCCTATTTGTTCCAAGATCCTCCTCCTAAATTGTCTACCAGTCTTTCCCACATAACTTTTTGGGCAGTCTCATTTTACCAGGTACACAATCCCTTCCATCAGGCAATTTATGAAATCCCCATTCACATATCTTTTTCCTGTCACATCACTTACAAATGAGTCACTCCTTAAGATAAACTCACATGCCTTAAATGACCCACACATGTAAGTCCCCGTTGTTTTAATACGGTAAAGCCACGTTGGATCCACTTGCTCTAGCTGCAGATTGCTGTGCACCAGTCGATCTTTAATATTACGTCCTCTTCTATATGTGATAGATGCCTTGGACGTCACTAGATCCCTCACATCTGGGTCCTTCCGAAGTAAGTTCCTTTACCTTTCTAGGATACTCATCACCTCCCTTGACCCATGATCATACATCCCTATAAACCGGATATTTCCACTTTCTTCCCTTGGTTTTGGGACCAACAGAGAGGTTCTATCTACTCCTCTAGCATGATGATATGCAGAATCGAATAAGGTCCATATGGGGAGTAGTCCATAAGTGGTGCCATATATGAGGAAGGAGGTATGAAAGATCTGGAAGTTCCGTTCTATGGTATAAAAGAAGGGAACATTCCATATATACCCCATATATAGTAGTATGGTTTATTTTTTGGACTATGCCTAGTAAGAAAAGTTTTTTTTTTTTTTACTGTGAAACCAGGACATCCTAAAATAGGATGTGCCTTTTAGCAGACTGGATCAACTTTGCCACAGTAAAAAAAACCTTTGGTGGACTCTGCCTGTCAACCAAAAATATATATAGTTTTGACTGTGCGTACAAGCTGAATTTGACCACCACTGACATAGTAGCTGGCTTATAGCTCTGTATGACTTTTGGCACAGGAAGAAATATCTTTTGGACTGGGCGTAGCAAGAGAAAAAAATTACTTTTTTTACTCTGAAAGCACCTGAAGTTTAACTCCACTAAAATAGCATCTGACACAAAAAAACCATAGTGCACACAGCTTTCACTATCACAATAACAGAAAAAAAACAGATTTTGTGCTCTGCAATAAGAAGCTCTGCAGACTGTGCAGAGCACAATTTCACCCCCACTAAATGAAAAGGTGCACTGCTCTTGCTTGATCACATTTGCAAGTGGAAAAAAGATTCAAGGTATACTGAGACAAGGAGCTCTGTACCAGCGGTGCACAGCACTATTGTATGGCGTGGGAACTCGGTTTCTGTCAAAATCTCAGTACTTGCAAAAGAACACCAAAAATGTGCTGCACCAGCGGTTGCAGAGGTACACAGGCCAGGAATTATCTACACTATCTGACTACCACACAAGCGGCCATCTATCTAGCTAATATCTCTCATTACACAGGAGAACACTGAGCTGCTTCTCTTTCCAGCAGTGACATGGATATAATGGCGCTGAGGGAACATGGCTGCTTTTTATATTGAGAGGACATGTAATTTCTGCAGCCAATTGCAGAAGCCCTTATGTCTGGTCAGTGTAGATGCTTCCTGCGCTATGGTTGGCTGGCCGCGCTTTCCTCAGTTAAAATTACCGCCAACAGGAAAAGAAAGAACAGTGCGCTGCTGATCTGACCTGTTCTAAGCTCTCCACAGCCCCCACACTCACCTTGGCACATGTCACCGCTCATTATACACTTGCACTATGCTAAAAAAACTGTTCAAAATGCCGTGGTTGCCCTGTATTCGCGGTCCCACGCAAATTCGTCGAACTTTCCAATTTTAAGAAAATTTGCTCGCCTTTGCGATCACGAATCCCAATGTTCCATATTCGTGCCGAATTTGAAACTTTCAAACATTCGCCGAACAAATTCGCTCAACACTATTCCTTATTTCCACGGTATTACAAAAGCTCTGGGTAGATGACCACAATGAGATGACCCCAGTCAACAAGATCCCAACCCGGGGCCAGTAGTTCCACTGCCTCCATTCAAGGCAACACCCATTGTCTTCCAACTTTTGGCTGGCCCACAGCTTTTGTATCTCCCTTCAGTATAGTCTGCAATCACAGCCCATGCTCCTCCAGGCGATGGATACCATGACCTTAGCATGTATATCCAGCTCCAGCTGACAACAAGTTATAGTACAGTCCAAACCAGGGTTCTCCCAAAGTCTTCATCGGTTCAGTGATGGGCAGTGGAGCAGATCTGTATTCCACCAACTGGAGCCGTGGTTCTTTCGGCTGATTTCCTGTACAGTCTCACTGCATATAGAGGCAGACCCCTTTTTATATTCCACAACTCTCATTCAGGGCATTCTTCCACAGGATTGGGGGAAGGTGGGGGGAAGTAATCCCTCTTTGTTCAATTGTTCAATTAACCTGCATATTTGTCCTTTAAGGTGTGTGCACCAGTACAGGCTGATGCAATACGCAATCAGCAGGTATTCTACAGATTAACATACAAGAGTCAATGTACAGGTTCATATGAAACAATGGCTCATGTCCAATTACCTACTGAACAAAGGAACAATACGTCAGGCATAATTAAAAATAATTCAACCCTGCACCAGGTCAGGGTGACCTTGTGTCGTCACATTCCTCCCCCTTCTTAATTAGCCTTGGAGACTGCTGGATACTGTTGTGGGTTGCTGTTGACGGGGCTGCCAGACGTGATAGGCTTCTGATCATCCTTCTCCACTTGTCGAGACAGACCATCGGCACTTCTTTCAGCACAGACACAAATATTAGAGGTTTCACCTTCATGAGAGCAAAACTTTGTATCATGTTATTTCCTCAATGCATATGCCATGTCTTCCTTGCGAATAAAATCCACTATTCCCATTCCATCCTTGTGTACATCAGCATAGCAGACATCTCCAGCTTCTCTCATATGATCATTCAGATCCTGCCAACTGCCAGATGATGAGGACTTTGTATTCAATTCACCAGGACGGTGGTTCGTTCCTCCTGGTGGGTCCTCCATATTCAACCCCTGATCCCCGGTTTGGCCTGAGAGACTCCACATGTAACAAACGAGAACTTAACTTATATCTATTGCATCAAAACGCGGCGTCCTCCACATCCTGCAGATCCTGGAAGCTGATGATGGCAAATGGTGCGGCGCTGCTCCCCCCGCAATTCTTCAGCTTGACTGTACAGATCCGACAGTACCAATGGAACAACTCCTCCGGGTCCTTCTCCTGTACATGTGGGCCAGTAAATTGCCCACATAAATGCGCCCATCCCCAGAGCACTGACCTTCAGCCAGGGACATAGTCACTTGGCGGCCTGATAAATGGTGTTCTGGGGGTTAATATCGGGGCTGATCAGGGTGATGGAAGACCCAGTGCTCCGAAGAGCCTGGGCCTGGATGTCACTCACCTTGATCAGCTGGATGTGGCGATGGAGGTTGGCTAGTGTGGGTTGACCATCTTGAAGTAGAGTGTGGATGAAATATATCACTACTTTCGCTGCTGGTGCATCCTGGGGATAGTGTCCCTTAGACCCTTCTTTGGCCACTGCACTGCTCAACCTCCCTAAGGGATGGATCTCCCCTCCCTGTACCTCTTTCCTGATATAATTTCTGTTGTGGAGAAATCATCTTTTACCACTTCAAATAAGTGACCTCTTTTCAGGATGTTATTTGGAAGATAACTCTGCACTTGTCAGTGAGACAAGTAACTAACACAGAACAGGAGAAATGAAATTTGTCTTCTTGCAAAAGATTCTGACTTGGCTTTTATCCTAAGTCATATTGCACGATTGTGACTTGTAGCATTGCTGCTTCCAATAGGTGGCACTATAGAGTTCAAGTCCTCTTTTTCTCTGAAGAGGCAATTTGCATATCTTCTTGCAAACACATTTTCTGCTTCTCTCTAACCTCTGCTGTATTGCAACAATATTACAACTAGAGATGAGCGTTGTTCTACTCGAACTGTTCGCCAATCTCAAATTCGAGCTGTTTTGGGCGGTGTTCGAGCCGTTCGGCGAACACGAACAATTTGAGAAAAATTCGGCTGTTCGAGGTTATGTTCGATAACTGTTCGTGCACCAAAATCATAACTGGATTATTTCTCAGTAATGATGAAAATTAATGTTATAACGCAGTTTGAGTGTACAGCGGGGTGGGGGGAGGGGCAGGGGATGGATCTCTGCAGGAACAATGAAGATCTCCATTTTTTTTTCTCTTTCCCGCATTTGCAGTGGGGAGGTGCAATCTGTCAGCCTATCAGCAGCGCACACACGGAGCGAAGTGCTTTTTTTCACACAAGCAAGGGCATGTGTCATTGGCAGTGTATGTCACATGTCCTTGCCCTATAAGACCAAGCCATTTTCCCCGTCGCCACCATTTTCTCACTGCTGCAGCTGCGTGTTAGACGGCACCGCTGTTGCTGTGTGCGCTATACCTTGTTAATTTCAAGCCAATTTTCACACAAATCTACAGATAGCTTGGGAGTAGGGAATAGTTGTGATTGCAGTCCTTTTAAGGACTAGGTTACAGCATTTCCTACGACTTTTATCAGGCAGGTCTGTGCTCTTAAATAGATAGATTGTGGGAGTAAAAACTAATTGTAATTGGAGTCCTTTTCAGGACTAGGTTACATCAGTTCCTATCAGTTTTTGCCAGGCAGGTCTGTGCCAGTGCTGTGCAAGTTTTTTTCACAGCATTTGGCTGAATCTAGCAAAGCTAATCCTTTTTGGCCTATTGCAGAGTGTGTTAGTCAGTGGAGTAGCCTATCTGTGTTGCAAGATATACCACCTGTGTATAGAATACCAATTTTTTTACTGCACCTAGTGAAGTAAAATCTTTTGGGCATAGCATCATTCTATTAGTCCATCTATACTGACCTCCATCAGGTTGCAAACTGAATATATTTTTTTCTGCATCTACCTCTGAAAAAATATTGGGCTTCTAGCTGTGTGTGGGACTTGTTCTATTAATCCATCTGTACAGACCTCCATCAGGTTGCAAATTGAATATAATTTTTTTCTGCATCTAACCCAGCCAATAGTTTTGGCCTAATACCACAGTTTGGCCACTCAGCTCTGCTCGGTTCCCATCCATTGTTTTTTTGTGCAAACAACTCCAGAGTTGTGAATTAGTTAACCACCAAAATGAGTGGAAAAAGGCCTGCTGCTGGTGGAAAGGGGAATAGGCGTGTTGGGAAGGGGAAAAAAGGTTGTGTCCGTGGGGTAGGTGTTAAAGCAACAGTAACATCTGCAGAAGAAGGACCATCTTCCAGCCAAACTAAAATGTCTACTTCTTTTAGCGGACAATGTGATAAGATCCCTTTCTTACGGCCACGCCAATCGCTACAAATTCCAGATGAGGCACAAAAACAGCAGGTGCTTCAACGGATATCAAGTGCTCCTTTAAGTGGGCTCTCCTCCACATCAACTTCAACATCACAAATACTCCAGTCCTCAAAGGTGTCACCACAATCGCACTTGCTTCCTCACAGCTCCCAAATCTCCAGCTGCCCGTCTGAGTATGAGGTAGAACAGATGGTTGAGTCTGCAGAGCTGTTTACTCATACTATAGCCTGGGAATCAGAGGTCGACTCCAGCGCTTCTGTGAATCCAGACGAGGAAATGATCTGCACTGATGCCCAGAATCTTTATGAGTCGGATCCAGGACCAGATGCAGAAGGTTCTGACCATAATGTAGACCCTCATTCCCAAACTTTAACTCCTGTTGGTGGAGACAATGAGGAAGACGATGATAAGACTCAAATACCTGATTGGAGCGACAACTTTAGTTTTTTGTCAGGGCAGGAACAGGTTGGCTCTGAGGACGACGGGTGTGATAACGCACAGGGTGATGATGATGAGGTTGGAGATCCCACTTACTGTCAACCCACAGTCAGCCAAGAGATGAGGTCAGCAGAGGAGGTGGAGGAAGATGCTAGTGACGACGAGGTCAGGTTGCGCCTTCCTGGACAGAGACGTAGTACTGGAAGCACGTCAACAACTGCATCCTCAAACACAACTCTGCCTCTCACCACAAGTCGTGGTGGCTCTTCAGGTTGCATGGGTGCTAAGCCTTGCATAGCCTGGGCATTTTTTCAGATCGATAAAGATGACCCAACTCGTGTTATCTGTAACATTTGTCAGCAAAAGCTAAGTAGAGGCCAAAAAATACATAGTTTGAGTACTTCATGCATGAACCGGCACATGGACATGAAGCATAAGTTGCAGTGGGAAGCTCAGTGTGCTACAATGCGGCCTAGCCGGCCGGGCCAACCACCGTCTGCCATATCTTGTGCATCCGCGGCCTCTTCATCCTCTGTGACTGGGGGGACAGCAGTCACACCTGTTTTGGGGCGCAGACCTGCCACCTCTTTACCCGCAACAGCCAGCGTGATTGGCAGGTCATCATTTTCTTTGGAGGTGGTAACACCATCTGGTGTTGAGCGCTGTCCGACATCGATAGCACCACCTTTGGATCAAGGCAACCTAACATGTCCGCCTGCATCTTCCTCACAGACCGGCAGTTTGCCGGGGACACCCTTATCAACCCCGTCTAAGCACAATAGCCAGCCCTCGGTCCCTCAGATGTGGACAAGTAAAAGACCATTTCCTCCTAGCCATGAGAAAGCTAAGAGGTTGAATTTCACCATCTGCAAGCTCTTGGCTACAGAAATGCTGCCTTTCCGCCTGGTGGACACAGAGGATTTTCGAGACCTTATGTCCGTCGCAGTGCCCCAGTACCAGATGCCCAGTCGGCACTACTTCTCAAAGAAAGGTGTGCCTGCGCTCCACCAGCATGTCGCACACAACATCACCGCTTCTTTGAGAAACTCTGTGTGTGACAGGGTGCATTTCACCACAGACACTTGGACGAGTAGGCATGGACAGGGGCGTTACATGTCGCTGACTGGGCACTGGGTAACTATGGTGACAGCAGGACAAGGGGCTGCTGTCCAAGTCTTGCCGTCCCCACGAGTTGTGCGTCAATCCTCTTTATGTCAAAGTTCCTCCACTGCTTCTGCCTCCTCAACCTCCTCTCGGTCTTCCACCTGCACCCAAAGCCTGTCTGGTCATGCCACAAGCTTTCTAACTGCGCAGAAGGGATCCTGCACACCTCCTTACTATGCTGGCAGTAGGGCTCAACGTCATCAGGCGGTTTTTACATTAAAATGTCTGGGAAATGTGAGTCACACAGCTGAGGAGTTGTGGTCAGCTCTGGAGAACCAATTTCATGAATGGTTGTCTCCACTGGACCTGAAACCAGGGAAGGCCGTGTGCGACAATGCTGCAAACCTGGGTGCGGCCCTTCGCCGGGGCAATGTCACACACGTGCCTTGTATGGCTCACGTGTTGAACCTGGTTGTCCAGCAATTTTTAGCCCACTATCCCAGACTAGATGGCCTTCTGCAGAGGGCACGGTCGCTGTGTGCTCACTTCCGCCGTTCGCATCCCGCAGCTCAGCGACTTACATCTCTATATAAGTCGTTGGGCCTGCCACTTCACCGGCTAAAATGCGATGTGCCTACCCGGTGGAATTCAACTCTGCACATGTTGCAGCAACTGTGGCAGCACCGACAAGCCCTGGTGCACTACGTTCTGACGTATAGCCTGGGCCAACGAGATTCAGAGGTGGGGCAAATCACGCTGGAGGAGTGGTCTCAGATCAGGGACCTATGCACCCTTCTGCACAGTTTTGAAATGGCGACGAAGATGTTTAGTGCTGACGATGCCATTATCAGCATGACTATTCTGGTGATTTACATGCTGGAGCACATGTTAAACAGAATTCGGAGTCAGGTGGTGGCACAAGAGGAGGTGGAGGAAGTAGAGGAGGAGGAGTTGTATGCGGAAGGGCTAACATCTGCAAGGTCCAGACGGTCGGCAGCACCAAGGCGGCAGGCATGTGAGGGTGGGGGAGATGGTTTTACCAGGGCGCATGGTAGCAGCCAAACTAGTGAGGAAGGTGCAGGAGCCCAGGAAGAAGTGGAGGACGAACTGATGGAAGACTCATCAGATGAGGGAGACCTTGATCACATTTCTGTTGTGCGAGGTTGGGGGGAGAGGACAGAGGAAGGAAGCATGATTGTTACCTCGCCACCAACACAACAGGGACTTGGAGCTCCTGGATGCGCAACACACATGAGTGCCTTCTTGCTGCACTACCTGCAACATGACCCTCGAATTGTGAGAATTAGAAATAATCCTGACTACTGGGTTGCCACACTGTTAGATCCCCGGTACAAAAGTAAATTTGCAGAAATTATTCCTGCCATAGAAAGGGATGCACGCATGCAGGAGTATCAGCAGAGACTGTTGCAGAATCTTACATGTGCTTTTCCACAAAATACCAGTGGTGCACGTAGTGAATCTCACAGTTCCAACTTGCCAACCGTGGGACCGTCAAGTGTTCAGCACTCAAACCGTAACAGAACCACAGTATCTGCTGGTAACATCAATTTTGCGGAATCATTTCACCACTTTTTTAGCCCATCCTTTGCAAGGCCACAGGAGACAAGAAGTCTGACACATAGTCAACGCCTAGAGACGATGGTACAGGAGTATCTCCAAGTAAACATTGAAGCCACGACTGTGTCACTGGACCCTTGCTCTTTTTGGGCTTCCAATCTGGATAAATGGCCGGAGCTAGCCACTTACGCCTTGGAGATCTTGTCATGCCCCGTAGCCAGCGTTCTGTCTGAACGTGTGTTCAGCGCTGCTGGTGGTGTGCTGACAGATAAGCGCACGCGGCTCTCCACTGATAATGTAGACAGACTCACGTTCATAAAGATGAACAAATCATGGATCCGAAACGACTTTTCTACCCCTGTGTCATCCTGGGGAGAGTAAAAGCTTGATGATTAGTTAAAATCACCCTACCAACCGTTTTAAGCTTTCAAATTACTAATCATGTTTATCTGTATCTTGGCTGGAAAATAATTTGGGCTTTGTAGCAGTGTGCAGCACTGATCCTATTAGGCCATCTATACTAAAGCTTCACCAGATTTTAAATTAATAATAATTTTTAGCTGCATCTAGCCCGGAAAATAATTTTGGGGCTCCGAGATGCGCAAGACACATAAGTGCCTTCTTGCTGCACTACCTGCAGCATGACCCTCATATTGTCAGAATTCGAAGTAATCATGACTACTGGGTTGCCACACTCTTAGATCCCCCAAACTTTTCGATCAACCTTTTCATTTTAATAAAGACCAAAAAAATGGTCATTTTTGAAATTATAAGCATTAGCAGATTGTTAGAAACTGAAATCAAACAGTTTTCAACTCAAAACTTTATTCTAGGTGATGTTACATTTTCACATAGGACCCCTTGTTCGAAGGGAGCTTCTGAACTCTCTCGTCCATTGAATTTGTCAGGTTTTGGATGGTTTCTGCTTCAATTGTTTTGCATGAGGACAGAATACCCTCCCAGAGCTGTTGCTTAGATGTGAACTGCCTCCCGCCATCATAGACACTCCTTTTAATGATGCTCCAAAGGTTCTGAATGGGGTACAGGTCAGGGGAGCATGGGGGTCACACCATAAGTTTGTCCCCTTTTATGCCCATATCAGCCAGAGATGCAGATGTTTTATGTGCAGCATGAGATGGTGCATTATCATGCAGAAAAATGATCTTGCTGTGAAATACACGGTTCTTCTTCTTGAACCATGGCAGGAAGTGCTGTTTGAGAAAATCCACATACATTATGGAGTTCATCTTTAGCGCCTTCAGGGATCCTAAAGGGGCCGACAATCTCTCTCCCCATGATTCCAGCCCAAAACATTACTCCACCTCCTCCTTGTTGGCGCTGTAGCCGTGTTTGCGTGGGGTGTCCATCAACCAGCCATCCTCCACTCCATCCATCTGGACCATCGAGCGCTGCACGGCACTCATCCGTGAACAAAACAGTTTTGAAATCAGTCTTCATGTAATGTTTGGCCCACTGGAGCCATTTCTGCTTGTGTGAAGTGGATAGAGGAGGTCGACTGGACGGCGTATGCACAGATGCAAACCTCTCAAGGACCCTGCATCTTGTTGTTCGGGGGACGTTGGAGGCACATGCAGCTTCAAAAACTTGTCTGCTGCTATGACAAGGCTTTTTTGCCGCTGCTCTTTCAACCTGACGTAATTGCCTGTAGGAAAGAGTCCTCAATTTGCCCTTATCAGCACGCACACGTGTGTACCGTGAATCAGCTACATACTTGTCAAGACACTTCATCCTGATCATCGCACAATGTTGATTGTAGTCATGCCTTGACTTAAACACTCCACAATTTGTTGCTTCTCAGCAGCCGACACATCCTTTTTCTTTCCCATTTTGGCAGAAAATGTAGGCTGCTTAATAATGTGAGACAGCCTTCTTAAGTAGTCTTGCCTTTCATAAGACACACCTGCCAAACTAATTAGCACAGGTGTCTGCAATTGCTTACAGTGATATAAAGAGCCCTGACACACATCACCATCAATGAGTTTAACTGACAAACAAACAAATTCTTCCCTTATCACTCCTAAACACTTTTTGCATAATAATTTGGAACGCAGTATACATGTGCTTTTCCACAAAACACCAGTGGTTCACGTAGTGAATCTTACAGTCCTAACTTGCCAACCGTGGTCTGTATGGAGTTGTTCAATAAAGGGCCCAAAATTAAGATAACATAGATGGGAGAGGTCTCTATGAATAGGAATTCCTAAGTATTTGATACCCTGTGAGGGCCAGGCAAAGGGAAAGTTGGACTGGATGGAATCCTATATGGATTTGGGGAGGGAGACATCGAGGGCCTCAGACTTCGCTGCATTGATTTTAAAATTTGACCATGTAACAAAGTGATCTATTTCAGCCATAACAGCATGGATGGATATATGTGATTGAGTGATATATACTAGGACATCATCAGCAAATAGAAAGCACTTGTACTCGGTGCCTCCCACCTCAATCCACCTAATATTGGGGTTATGGCGAATTGATGAGAGCAGGTGCTACGTCACTAGGATGTATAAGAGAGGGGACAGAGGACATCCCTGCCTTGTCCCATTGGTGATTGTGAAAGGTGATGAAAATGTTCTGATGCACCCCCTGGGCCTTGGGACACCCGGAGCCGGACCCTTTTTGGTGGATGCTGGTGGTTGTAGTCTTCGTGGCGGCGACCTGGTTCCGTGGCTCAGGGTGGTCAAACCAGTGGCGGAACTATTTATGTGGTTTTGATGTTTAAATGTCCGACTACGCCACCCGTGGATTGCGGTCAGAGTGAACCGCCGCTGCAGGGCAGACCGCTGAGGCTGATGTTGTGGGTGCAGCAGAGCGTAGCATAACTCCCCACGGGAGGAGTATAGCCTCAGGGCAGTGTATGCGGAGGATGGGTGTGATGGTGCAGGGCAGCAGCAGTAACGACACGGAGTCAGTGATGCAGTCCAGGGCCTTTACTCACAGTTCTTATTATCCAGACCACGTCTGCAGGTCACGGCTGCCCACGTCGTACTGTGCTCACCAGGTGAGGGGCTCAGACAACTCCCAGATAACTTTGGAGCACTTCACAGGACCCCCTTTGTGTGTCCTTTGTCTGGCCTTTCTTACCAACCCTTCTGTCCGGCTGCCTCGAGCCTCCTCTTGTAAACTTGGCGCTAGTTTCCCTGACCCTATGTGGTGCCTTCCTAGCGGGTGTAGCGAGGGGCTGCGCCACATAAAATGTCACAGCCTCCGGTTTCTAGCTGAGGGTCGTTTCCTGCCTCCACTAGTTTCGGGGACCGGTCTCCCCCTTTGGCCTGACCCCTCCACGCAGGTGGATTCGGGCGTGCGGTGGCGACTCGCCCGTCCGCACCCCTGGGATCCCTTCATTCCTCGTTCCTGGAGCCTTCTCCGCTCCTCTTCCTTCCTTCTCCCTCTTCCAGGCCTGGGCCTCTGTTACTAGGCCCGCCTCCGGAGCAGAGCTCATGCAGAGCCCCTGCTCCCTGCCACTTCTGCTCAGACTTCTCTGCACTGAACTAAGATGGTGCCCACCTTTTATACTCCCTTCTCAATGCACCCAGGAACTGCTTCCTCCCTGCTCCTGCACTACAGGGTTCCCCTTCCTCAGTGTTCCCTCCCCCCACTCCAGCCAGGGACAGGGACTGTCGTGCCCATCTCAGAGGCATATTGGTCGCCCTGCCCCACGGCAATGTGGTGTAATGCATGCAGGTGTCGGGTCCTGATCCACACTCCATCCTTACCTGAGAGTGAGATATCACACCTCTGGGTGAGGTGCAATACCTCTGTAGCAACCGAGCCCTCAGGGTGCTACAGTTCCATTTATCTTCAGCCTAGGTGACGTATTGTGATACAGGGCCTTGATTTTGGCTATAAAAGGGTCCCCTAGACCCCTACCCCAAGCTTTTTAAGAGAATCATATATGGCGTGCCAGGAGACTCTATGGAATGCTTTCTCAGCATCCAACGAGAGTATCTAATTACAAATTTTTAACTGCATCTAGCCCAGGAAATACTTTGTGCCTAGTAGCAGTGTCTGCTAGTCAGCGGATTATCCCGGCTGTTAAGCAAGCTACACCACCTGTAGTTTAGACACTTAATTTTTTCAAAGGAAATGCTTCGGGACCATGGGATACTCAGTGAAGAGCATCAGGAGGCACCCCAAGGCATAGGGGCTGGGACTGGCAGTAGGATGCCTTGCGGTGGACAGCTGAGCTCGATCCTTATAAAAGCTTTTTAACTGCAGCAGCTTTAGTGGACGCTACTGGAGCTGGAATTACGCGGCTGCTGGCATGAGACTTGCCCTCCAATAGATCCTTTTAAATGGATTTAAAGTATATTCATTCAAATTAGAGAGACAATTTAAATTAAAAAGCTTAGAGCTGCCTCCACCACAGGGGGGCTCACTCGACCCACCAGCAGACAGGCACCAGTATTGGGAGAGGGGGGCTGGCCATCAGGGTTCACCGCGGCTCTGGCACAAACCCGGCGACACGGAGGTGGCACGGGCAGGAGCGGACTGGCCGTGTCGGCTTCTCACTTTTTGGATTTTAGAAGGGCATGACATGCCTATATCTGTGTCTCCCCCTCCTTTTACTCCTCCACCTCTTTTATTTTCGCATGACTATATGTACTTGTCACTTTTCCATGTGTTAGTTATGTCTTCTAAGCAGTTTGTCAGCTTTTGGACACCTTTGAAGGTGTTTTCTATGTGTTTCTATGTGTTTTTGTTTGCCTGCAATTGGTTTTAACGGTGTTCGAAGGTGTTCGACGAACAGTTCGACGAACAGTTCAGCGAACACACGGGTGTTCGACGAACCGAACCGAACTCGAACACTACGGGGGTGGCTCAACACTAATTACAACCCTGTCTGCCAGTGAGATGGAAGCTGAAGCTGAGAGGAACCTGCCGATGTGTCAGTTATAAAAACACACAGCTCTGCAATGAGACCAGGAGAGCAGAGAGCAGGCATTACACATCACACTGGTAACTCCCCCTTATATTCAAAACAAGCTCTGGAGGCAGAGTTATCTTCGAGTCAATGTACTCCCCATAGCTTGGAAGATGTCATCTATATAAAGTGATAAAAGATAATTTCTCAACAACAAGCCATCTGTTATGAGGCATACAAGTAGGACTTTTTTTCCAGCAATTTAAAACATGTATGCCCATATTAGTAGTTTAGATAGGTCAAATGTGGTGACAGATTCCCTTTAAGCTTAGGGGTTAATATTTATGCTCCTCAGTATTGAAATTGCAATTCGAAAGGAAAAGTCGATAGACGTGTTAATTATGTGAAAATGATGAAAAAAATGGAAGCAAAATTTTCAAAACATCTCAATTTTTTCATTATTGAGTATGAGCGCCATGTGCAGAAATTCACATGTGTATTATAAAATCACTTGGACAAGCAAATCATCAAGATCCACTGCTGCCAGCTTCCTTTGCAATTGTCAACCAATGACATTCCAGAGGTGATCAATGGGAAACAAGTTCTGAGATACTGTAGGCAACAGTAGCATGTTTTGGCTGCACAGGCTGCTCACGTAGCATGAGCAATATGAGGCCTGGCATTGTCATGTTGAAAAAACATTGTTCTAAAGTGTCCCAGGACCTGTTTGTACAACTAGTTTCATCACCAATCAATGTATTGCTAAGCTCTTAACCGGACCCCTCTAGTCTACATTCCTGGTATACTAATGGCTCAGTGCTACATTGATTTGGTGGCAGAATCAGAGATACGGATATTTCGCCAATGTGTCCCATGAGCCGCTTTTCAACATGACAAAACAGGCAGCATGTTGCACATGCTACTGTGAGCAGCATGTATGGCCTAAATGTGGTTCAATGGCCTGAAGCATCTCTGAATTTGTCTCCCATTGAGCACTTCTGGGATGTCATTGGCAAATGCCAAGGGAGATGATAGCAGCAGTTCTTGATGAATAACATGCCCGAGTACATTCAGTGTGGCATAACATTCCTCAGACAGTCAACAATAATCTCATTGATTGCATGGTAAGGTACAGTGGGTATGGAAAGTATTCAGACCCCTTATTCATATCCCTTTAAATTTTTCACTCTTTGTTTCATTGCAGCCATTTGGTAAATTCTAAAAAGTTCATTTTTTCTCTCATTAAAGTACACTCTGCACCCCATCTTGACTGAAAAAAAAACAGAAATGTAGAAATTTTTGCAAATTTATTAAAAAAAGAAAAACTGAAATATCACATGATCATAAGTATTCAGACCCTTTGCTCAGTATTGAGTAGAAGCACCCTTTTGAGCTAGTACAGCCATGAGTCTACTTGGGAATGATGCAACAAGTTTTTCACACCTGGATTTGGGGATCCTCTGCCATTATTCCTTGCAGATCCTCTCCAGTTCCGTCAGATTGGATGGTGAACGTTGGTGGACAGCCATTTTCAAGTCTCTCCAGAGATGCTCAATTGGGTTTAGGTCAGGGCTCTGGCTGGGCCAGTTAGGACTGTTCACAGAGGTGTTCTGAAGCCACTCCTTTGTTGTTTTAGCCGTGTGCTTAGGGTCATTGTCTTGTTGGAAGGTGAACATATGGCAAGTCTGAGGTCCAGAGCACTCTGGAAGAGGTTTTCATTCAGGATATCTCTGTACTTGACCACATTCATGTTTCCTTCAATTGCAACCAGTCATCCTGTCCCTGCAGCTGAAAAACACCCCCCATAGCATGATGCTGCCACCACCATGTTTCACTGTTGGGATTGTATTGGGCAGGTGATGAGCAGTGCCTCGTTTTCTCCACTCATACCGCTTAGGATTCTCTGGTCTGATGAGACGAAGATAGAACTTTTTGGTGATAATTCTATTTCTCATAGTCTGGGAGTCCTTCATGTGTTTTTGAGAAAACTCTATGCGGGCTTTCATATGTCTTGCACCGAGGAGATTCTTCCATCGGGCCACTCTGCCATAAAGGCCCGACTGGTGGAGGGCTGCAGTGATAGTTGACTTTGTTGAACTTTCTCCCATCTCCCTACTGCATCTCTGGAGCTTAGCCACATTGATCTTGGGGTTCCTCTTTACCTCTCTCACCAAGGCTCTTCTCCCACAATTGCTCAGCTTGGCTGGACGCCCAGGTCTAGAAAGACTTCTGGTGGTCCCAAACTTCTTCCATTTAAGGATTATGGAGGCCACTGTGCTCTTAGGAACCTCGAGTAATGCAGAAATTGGCCAACCTTGGCCAAATCTGTGCCTTACCACAATTCTATCTCTGAGCTCCTTGGGCAGTTCCTTTGAGCTCATGATTCTCATTTGGTCTGACATGCACTGTGTGCTGTGAGGTCTTATATAGACAGGGGTGTGCCTTTCCAAATCAAGTCCTATCAGTTTAATTAAACACAGCTGGACTCCAATGAAGGAGTAGAACCATCACAAGGAAATAGACAGCATTTGACTTAAATATGAGTGTCTGAGCAAAGGGTCTGAATGCTTATGAACATCTTATATTTCAGTTTTTCATTTTTAATAAATTTGCAAAATTTCTACATTTCTGTTTTTTTCAGTCAAGATGAGGTGCAGAGTATACTTTAATGAGAAAAAAAATGAACTTTTTAGAATTTACCAAATGGCTGCAATGAAACAATAAAACAAAGAGTGAAAAATTTAAAGGGGTCTGAATACTTTCCGTACCCACTGTATGTGAATGCTTGTATTTATGCATGCGGAGATCATACTTAATGCGGAATAAAGTATTATGTTTCTAAAAGAAAATCAATTTTTTTCAATATTCGCATATCATTAACATGTCTATTGAACCTGTGCTTTCCATGGTTCTGTAACTTTTCCTTCTTGGTGTTAAAATTTCAATGTTGAGGATTAGCTGAGGAGCTAAGACTGACTAAAAGATATTGTCCACTCACCAAAATAAGTAATAATAGTTCTAAATATATATTAGTCATGAGCAAATACATTCTGCACTATTCGTTACTCACATGAATAGTACACTATTCTGGCTATTCATTATTCGGGGAGTAGCTATTCGCCTTAGTATATTCGAGTGACCCGACCAGCATGTGTGGCGCTTTATTTGCAGCCAATGAACATGCTGGGCTTGCTTGCCAATCACAATAATGCCATTGCCATCTTTGTTGTGGTATTACTGTGATTGGCTGGCCTTAGAGCGTCATAGGGGATATTTAAGCCCTGCCGGCGCCATCTTGCGCACATTACATGCAGAAAGGGAGAGTGAAAGCAGCATATAGGAAGAGTTTCTGAGCCCAAAAAGCTCTTTTAAGAGCTACTTAGAGCGAAGATTAGTTCTCTGTTAGATTGAGATAGCGTAAGGAGAGATTTAATACCAGGGAGAGTGAAAGGCAGACAGGGTGTTAGAATTGCAAGTACTGTACATGCTGCAGATCTCAGCTAGGTTGTATTGTGTTTAGTGTAGGAACAGATTGTGGCAGTAGGGAGAGAGGCAGGGTTTCATATCCGGTACTATAATATGCAAAACAGCTCTTTTTAGAGCTAAATAATATTCCTGAGTGCCAGAATATATTAAACATCTTTTTTTAGAACTAAAAAATACTCCTCACCTTTTGCTGAAATAGCGTAAATTTATCTAGCAGTTGTGCAACTGGCGCAAAGTCTGCTTAGATACGCAAACGTCACTATTTACCAGTAATTTTCCAAAGTCTGCTGTTGGCGGGTGTCATAAAGGCGATATAACAAAAAAATTACTCTGCTATTGGTTAAATAAATAGCGTATATTTATCTTGCAACTGTGCGACTGGCGCAAAGCCTGCTGAGATACGCAAACGTCACTATTTACCAATAGTTTTCCTGAGTCTGCTGTTGGTGTGTGTCATAAAGGCAATATAAAAAAGAATTATTATGTTATTGGTTAAATAAATAGCGTGTATTTATCTAGCAGTTGTGTGACTGTGAGATACACAAATATGAAGTGCCCCCTGGGCCATGGGGTACTCGGTAGCCGGGCCGGTCGTTGCTAGGGGAGATGTCACAGTGGCGGTGACCCAGTACGTGACACAGGGCTGTCAATAAAAGGGGATTATAGCTTTTATGAAATGTTCGTGACGCCACCTGTGGTATGCAGCTATATGGAGCTGCCACTGCGGAGCAGGTCCTCTGGAGCTGATGTTAATGCAGCAGAGTTGGTTCAGCTCTCCACAGGTAGAGCTAAGCTCCAGGGCGGCGCTGTGATGGTAGATGATGAAGTAACTGTGGTTGTGCAGTGTGGTGCAGGGGATCATGGTGCAGCAATGATTCACAGAGACAGTGGGGTGCAGTCTTCAGGGTTCACTCACAGTTCTCTCTTTGCTCCTGGTTACAACTGCCAGCTTATAACCTCCCACATCGTGCTGCGTTCACCGGGCAGGGGTTCAGCAATCCCTCAGGTAATTCCAGAGTGCCTGACAGGACCCCGTTCTAGATGTCTTTCTCAGCTGTCTTCCTGCGCTGACTCTCACACTTCCTGCCCTGCACCTCGCAAACAGAGTCCCAAGCCGGTATCCTCCTTTCTTTCTGGGCAACCTGGAGTTCCCTGGATCCTATGTGGTTACCTTTTTGGCGACTTGAATGTGGATGCGGCAACTAGTCCCTGAAAGAGTAGAAGCCTCTGGTTTCTAGTTGAACATTGTAATTCTCACTAGTTAGGGGCCAGTCCCTTTCTGCGGCTCAATCCCTCCACCGCCTGGTAAATTCGGGTGTACGGGTGGCCTCCAGCACTGCCTGTACCTCTGGGATCCCTTCTTCACTCCTGGAGCCTTCCCTCTGCTCCCGTTCCTTCCTCCTCTCCTTCTCCTGGGCCTCTCTCACTCAGGCCCGTCTTCCCTGAGCAGAGCTCCTGCTCCCAGCTCTTCCTCTGACTCAATCTCCTCAGACTCCCTCTAGAATGTTCCACCCTCTCTTTTATATCGTTTCTTACTGAGCTCCCCTGAACTACTTCCTCCACCCACACCCACTACATGGTTCCCCCTACTTTGGTTCCCCCCACTCCAGCCAGGGACAGGGCTCAGCAGAGGAGTAGCGCATCTAGCCCCTCCTGCCGGTTTGGAGTAGTGTAATGTTGGATGCAGGTGTTGGGTCCCAGTCAGCACTCTATCCTTACCTGACAGTGAGATACCACACCTCTGGGTGAGATGCAGTACCTCTGTGGCGACTGAACCCGCAGGGGCGCCACACAGACGTCACTATTTACCAGTAATTTTACTGAGTCTGTTGTTGTCGTGTGTAATAAAGTTGATAGCTGAAAAAAATTACCCACACATTGCTAGATACAAGAAATTTGTACATATCACCTCTGTGAGGGTACTTGTGAAAAATAAAGGCAGGAAATTTATTTTCATAACGCATTCAATACGGGAAAGGGTGACGTTAGGGAATGGGGATGTGGATGTGGTGGTGCCCGCCAAGGCCATGTGACAGATCAGAAGATGACTTTATCTCCTTCTAGCTTCCTGTCAAAATTCAGTCTGCGTGCTACATCACTGTCAAACTCAGACAAGTGCGAGGATGTTGTTGGTTGGATGGCAGACAAAGGCTCCAGTGTGTAGACAAGCAGCACCACCAAGTCTTCCACACGGTTCAGTCTCAGCAGCCAAGAGGCTGGGCCTCACAATCCTCAACCTGGTCCTCCTTCCTCCCCCCATCAAGAGTCCCAGGAGACATATGACCCAAATGCTGGCCACTCTGAGGAACTGTTTACATTCCCTTGTAATTATTCTGGCCTCTCAAAGTGCACCATTAAAGAGGGTCATGAGGAGGTGGAGTGCAGTGATGCACAAACTTTTGAGCACCCATGGCCAGAAGAAAGCCACATTGGGGAGGGTCAATTCATTTCTGAAGAGGTGGAGGATAATCATGACGCACAGTTGCCACCAGGTCAGCCTAAAATCGCAATTCAGATCAGATTGATGAATTTGAAGACAACATGGTCAATGATGAGACCACTGATCCAACCTGGCATGGTGGCACGCATAGCGAGCACAGCAGTGCAGAGAGGGATGGATCTGTAGCACGGAACAGGCAAGAAGAGGTAGTGGTTTGACCAGAGGGAGGACTCGGTCAACTGTTCCACAGAGCCCCCCCAATTGGCTAGATAACAGGCCAAGGGTGCGTTGTTCCCCTGTATTGCAGTTTTTTCTGAAAGTCCTTCAGACAAAACAACTGTAATTTGGTGCATCAGCCATTGCAAGATGAGAAGATGAGAAGAGGCAAGGATACTGCCAACCTGAGCACCACCAGCATGCAGAAGCACTTGGCAGACAAGCACCCCTGTAGGTGGGCGGAACACCTGGGTACAAAATCTGTTACGGCCTTCCCAATCTGCTGTCCAGGAAGCAGGCACTGATGCCTCCTGCTCACAATCTGCGGTTGCACAGACACAGCAGTCAGCAACCACATCCAGTTTGTTGTCCAAGTGCAGCGTTCAGTTGTCCCTGCCCCAGACGTTTCACAGGAAGAAGAAATATCTACCCACCCACGGGCCCAAACGCTAAGCGTCCACATTGCCAGATTTCTAGCCCTGGAAATGTTGCAGTTTTGGCTTGTGGGAACTGAGTCTTTCCTCGACCTCTTGGCGGTGGCAGCCTCATGGTACTCGATTCCCAGCCGCCACTATTTTTCCCAGTGTGCCGTCCCTGCGTTACAGAAGCACATATTACACAATATCAGCCATGCTCTGGCCAAGGCAGTCACAGGGAAGGGTCCACCTAACCACAGACACATGGACAAGTTCTTGTGGACAGGGATGCTTCATTTCCCTGACGGCACACTGTGTGAACCTGGTGGAGTCTGGGACAGAGTCAGAGGCTGGGACATCACACATCTTACCCACACCAAGAATTGCGGGCCCAACTTCCATCAGGGTTTCAGTCTCATTGTATGCCAGTTCCTGTCTCTCCTCCTCCTCCTCATCCTCAGCTGAACTAGCCTCCCCATCACTCCCCAGCTGGGAGCTCTGCAGCACTGCTTTGGAGAAGCGGCAGCACGCTCTGCTGAAGCTCATCTGTTTAGGTGATAAAGCTCACAACGCAGTAGAGCTGTTGAAAGGGATAAAAGACCACACCAATCAGTGGCTCTCCCCGCTGAACCTCCAACCAGGTCTGGTTGTGTGCGATACTGGGCGTAACTCAAAGCTCAGGAATAGTGTTGAGCCACCCCCGTAGTGTTCGAGTTCGGTTCGGTTCGTCGAACACCCGTGTGTTCGCCGAACTGTTCGTCGAACTGTTCGTCGAACACCTTCGAACACCGTTAAAACCAATGGCAGGCAAACAAAAACACATAGAAACACATAGAAAACACCTTCAAAGGTGTCCAAAAGCTGACAAACTGCTCAGAAGACACAACTAACACATGGAAAAGTGACAAGTACATATAGTCATGCGAAAAGAAAAGAGGTGGAGGAGTAAAAGGAGGGGGAGACACAGATATAGGCATGTCATGCCCTTCTAAAATCCAAAAAGTGAGAAGCCGAGACGGCCAGTCCGCTCCTGCCCGTGCCACCTCCGTGTCGCCGGGTTTGTGCCAGAGCCGCGGTGAACCCTGACGGCCAGCCCCCCTCTCCCAATACTGGTGCCTGTCCGCTGGTGGGTCGAGAGAGCCCCCCTGTGGTGGAGGCAGCTCTAAGCTTTTTAATTTAAATTGTCCCTCTAATTTGAATGAATACACTTTAAATCCATTTACAAGGATCTATTGGAGGGCAAGTCTCATGCCAGCAGCCGCGTAATTCCAGCTCCAGTAGCGTCCACTAAAGCTGCTGCAGTTAAAAAGCTTTTATAAGGATCGAGCTCGGCTGTCCACCGCAAGGCATCCTAGTGCCAGTCCCAGCCCCTATGCCTTGGCGTGCCTCCTGATGCTCTTCACTGAGTATCCCGTGGTCCCGAAGCATTTCCTTTGAAAAAATTAAGTGTCCAAACTACAGGTGGTGTAGCTTGCTTAACAGCCGGGATAATCCGCTGACTAGCAGACACTGCTACTAGGCGCAAAGTATTTCCTGGGCTAGATGCAGTTAAAAATTTGTAAGTAGATACTCTCTTTGGATGCTGAGAAAGCATTCCATAGAGTCTCCTGGCACGCCATATATGATTCTCTTAAAAAGCTTGGGGTAGGGGTCTAGGGGACCCTTTTATAGCCAAAATCACGGCCCTGTATCACAATACGTCACCTAGGCTGAAGATAAATGGAACTGTAGCACCGAGGGCTCGGTTGCTACAGACGTATTGCACCTCACCCAGAGGTGTGATATCTCACTCTCAGATAAGGATGGAGTGTGGATCAGGACTCGACACCTGCATGCATTACACCACATTGCCGTGGGGCAGGGCGACCAATATGCCCCTGAGATGGGAACGACAGTCCCTGTCCCTGGCTGGAGTGGGGGGAGGGAACACTGAGGAAGGGGAACCCTGCAGTGCAGGAGCAGGGAGGAAGCAGTTCCTGGGTGCATTGAGAAGGGAGTATAAAAGGTGGGCACCATCTTAGTTCAGTGCAGAGAAGTCTGAGCAGAAGTGGCAGGGAGCAGGGGCTCTGCATGAGCTCTGCTCCGGAGGCGGGCCTAGTAACAGAGGCCCAGAACCTGGAAGAGGGAGAGGGAAGGAAGAGGAGCGGAGAAGGCTCCAGGAACGAGGAATGAAGGGATCCCAGGGGTGCGGACGGGCGAGTCGCCACCGCACGCCCGAATCCACCTGCGTGGAGGGGTCAGGCCAAAGGGGGAGACCGGTCCCCGAACTAGTGGAGGCAGGAAACGACCCTCAGCTAGAAACCGGAGGCTCTGACATTTTATGTGGCGCAGCCCCTTGCTCCACCCGCTAGGAAGGCACCACATAGGGTCAGGGAAACTGGCGCCAAGTTTACCAAGAGGAGGCCCGAGGCAGCCGGACAGAAGTGTTGGTAAGAAAGACCAGACAAAGGACACACAAAGGGGGTCCTGTGAAGCGCTCCAAAGTTATCTGGGAGTTGTCTGAGCCCCTCACCTGGTGAGCACAGTACGACGTGGGCAGCCGTTACCTGCAGACGTGGTCTGGATAATAAGAACTGTGAGTAAAGGCCCTGAACTGCATCACTGACTCCGTGTCGTTACTGCTGCTGCCCTGCACCATCACCCCCATCCTCCGCATACACTGCCCTGAGGCTATACTCCTCCCGTGGGGAGTTATGCTACGCTCTGCTGCACCCACAACACCAGCCTTAGCGGTCTGCCCTGTAGCGGCGGTTCACTCTGACCGCAATCCACGGGTGGCGTAGTCGGACATTTAAACATCAAAACCACATAAATAGTTCCGCCACTGGTTTGACCGCCCTGAGCCACGGAACCGGATCGCCGCCACGAAGACTACAACCACCAGCATCCACCAAAAAGGGTCCGGCTCCGGGTGTCCCAAGGCCCAGGGGGTGCGTCAGAACATTTTCATCACCTTTCACAATCACCAATGGGACAAGGCAGGGATGTCCTCTGTCCCCTCTCTTATACATCCTAGTGACGAAGCACCTGCTCTCATCAATTCGCCATAACCCCAATATTAGGTGGATTGAGGTGGGAGGCACAGAGTATAAGTGCTCTCTATTTGCTGATGATGTCCTAGTATATATCACTCAATCACATATATCCATCCCTGCTGTTATGGCTGAAATAGATCACTTTGTTACATGGTAAAATTTTAAAATCAATGCAGCGAAGTCTGAGGCCCTCGATGTCTCCCTCCCTAAATCCATATAGGATTCCATCCAGTCCAACTTTCCCTTTGCCTGGCCCTCACAGGGTATCAAATACTTAGGAATTCCTATTCATAGAGACCTCTCCCATCTATGTTATCTTAATTTTGGGCCCTTTATTGAACAATTCCATACAGACCACGGTTGGCAAGTTGGAACTGTGAGATTCACTACGTGCACCACTGGTATTTTGTGGAAAAGCACATGTAAGATTCTGCAACAGTCTCTGCTGATACTCCTGCATGCGTGCATCCCTTTCTATGGCAGGAATAATTTCTGCAAATTTACTTTTGTACCGGGGATCTAACAGTGTGGCAACCCAGTAGTCAGGATTATTTCTAATTCTCACAATTCGAGGGTCATGTTGCAGGTAGTGCAGCAAGAAGGCACTCATGTGTGTTGCGCATCCAGGAGCACCAAGTCCCTGTTGTGTTGGTGGCGAGGTAACAATCATGCTTCCTTCCTCTGTCCTCTCTCCCCAACCTCGCACAACAGAAATGTGATCAAGGTCTCCCTCATCTGATGAGTCTTCCATCAGTTCGTCCTCCACTTCTTCCTGGGCTCCTGCACATTCCTCACTAGTTTGGCTGCTACCATGCACCCTGGTAAAATCATCTCCCCCACCCTCACATGCCTGCCGCCCTGGTGCTGCCGACCGTCTGGACCTTGCAGATGTTAGCCCTTCCGCATACAACTCCTCCTCCTCTACTTCCTCCACCTCCTCTTGTGCCACCACCTGACTCCGAATTCTGTTTAACATGTGCTCCAGCATGTAAATCACCGGAATAGTCATGCTGATAATGGCATCGTCAGCACTAAACATCTTCGTCGCCATTTCAAAACTGTGCAGAAGGGTGCATAGGTCCCTGATCTGAGACCACTCCTCCAGCGTGATTTGCCCCACCTCTGAATCTCGTTGGCCCAGGCTATACGTCAGAACGTATTGCACCAGGGCTTGTCGGTGCTGCCACAGTCGCTGCAACATGTGCAGAGTTGAATTCCACCGGGTAGGCACATCGCATTTTAGCCGGTGAAGTGGCAGGCCCAACGACTTCTGTAGAGATGTAAGTCGCTGAGCTGCGGGATGCGAACGGCGGAAGTGAGCACACAGCGACCGTGCCCTCTGCAGAAGGCCATCTAGTCTGGGATAGTGGGCTAAAAATTGCTGGACAACCAGGTTCAACACGTGAGCCATACAAGGCACGTGTGTGACATTGCCCCGGCGAAGGGCCGCACCCAGGTTTGCAGCATTGTCGCACACGGCCTTCCCTGGTTTCAGGTCCAGTGGAGACAACCATTCATGAAATTGGTTCTCCAGAGCTGACCACAACTCCTCAGCTGTGTGACTCACATTTCCCAGACATTTCAATGTAAAAACCGCCTGATGACGTTGAGCCCTACTGCCAGC
Source organism: Phyllobates terribilis (assembly GCF_046119375.1). NCBI lineage: Eukaryota > Metazoa > Chordata > Amphibia > Anura > Dendrobatidae > Phyllobates > Phyllobates terribilis. Next base: position 507,344,927 of record NW_027362762.1, read on the forward strand.
ATAGTAAGGAGGTGTGCAGGATCCCTTCTGCGCAGTTAGAAAGCTTGTGGCATGACCAGACAGGCTTTGGGTGCAGGTGGAAGACCGAGAGGAGGTTGAGGAGGCAGAAGCAGTGGAGGAAAAATGACATAAAGAGGATTGACGCACAACTCGTGGGGACGGCAAGACTTGGACAGCAGCCCCTTGTCCTGCTGTCACCATAGTTACCCAGTGCCCAGTCAGCGACATGTAACGCCCTTGTCCATGCCTACTCGTCCAAGTGTCTGTGGTGAAATGCACCCTGTCACACACAGAGTTTCTCAAAGAAGCGGTGATGTTGTGTGCGACATGCTGGTGGAGCGCAGGCACACCTTTCTTTGAGAAGTAGTGCCGACTGGGCATCTGGTACTGGGGCACTGCGACGGACATAAGGTCTCGAAAATCCTCTGTGTCCACCAGGCGGAAAGGCAGCATTTCTGTAGCCAAGAGCTTGCAGATGGTGAAATTCAACCTCTTAGCTTTCTCATGGCTAGGAGGAAATGGTCTTTTACTTGTCCACATCTGAGGGACCGAGGGCTGGCTATTGTGCTTAGGCGGGGTTGATAAGGGTGTCCCCGGCAAACTGCCGGTCTGTGAGGAAGATGCAGGCGGACATGTTAGGTTGCCTTGATCCAAAGGTGGTGCTATCGATGTCGGACAGCGCTCAAGACCAGCTGGTGTTACCACCTCCAAAGAAAATGATGACCTGCCAATCACGCTGGCTGTTGCGGGTAAAGAGGTGGCAGGTCTGCGCCCCAAAACAGGTGTGACTGCTGTCCCCCCAGTCACAGAGGATGAAGAGGCCGCGGATGCACAAGATATGGCAGACGGTGGTTGGCCCGGCCGGCTAGACCGCATTGTAGCACACTGAGCTTCCCACTGCAACTTATGCTTCATGTCCATGTGCCGGTTCATGCATGAAGTACTCAAACTATGTATTTTTTGGCCTCTACTTAGCTTTTGCTGACAAATGTTACAGATAACACGAGTTGGGTCATCTTTATCGATCTGAAAAAATGCCCAGGCTATGCAAGGCTAAGCACCCATGCGACCTGAAGAGCCACCACGACTTGTGGTGAGAGGCAGAGTTGTGTTTGAGGATGCAGTTGTTGACGTTCTTCCAGTACTACGTCTCTGTCCAGGAAGGCGCAACCTGACCTCGTCGTCACTAGCATCTTCCTCCACCTCCTCTGCTGACCTCATCTCTTGGCTGACTGTGGGTTGACAGTAAGTGGGATCTCCGACCTCATCATCATCACCCTGTGCGTTATCACACCCGTCGTCCTCAGAGCCAACCTGTTCCTGCCCTGACAAAAAACTAAAGTTGTCGCTCCAATCAGGTATTTGAGTCTTATCATCGTCTTCCTCATTGTCTCCACCAACAGGAGTTACAGTTTGGGAATGAGGGTCTACATTATGGTCAGAACCTTCTGCATCTGGTCCTGGATCCGACTCATAAAGATTCTGGGCATCAGTGCAGATCATTTCCTCGTCTGGATTCACAGAAGCGCTGGAGTCGACCTCTGATTCCCAGGCTATAGTATGAGTAAACAGCTCTGCAGACTCAACCATCTGTTCTACCTCATACTCAGACGGGCAGCTGGAGATTTGGGAGCTGTGAGGAAGCAAGTGCGATTGTGGTGACACCTTTGAGGACTGGAGTATTTGTGATGTTGAAGTTGATGTGGAGGAGAGCCCACTTAAAGGAGCACTTGATATCCGTTGAAGCACCTGCTGTTTTTGTGCCTCATCTGGAATTTGTAGCGATTGGCGTGGCCGTAAGAAAGGGATCTTATCACATTGTCCGCTAAAAGAAGTAGACATTTTAGTTTGGCTGGAAGATGGTCTTTCTTCTGCACCTACCCCACGGACACAACCTTTTTTCCCCTTCCCAACACGCCTATTCCCCTTTCCACCAGCAGCAGGCCTTTTTCCACTCATTTTGATGGTTAACTAATTCACAACTCTGGAGTTGTTTGCACAAAAAAACAATGGATGGTAACCGAGCAGAGCTGAGTGGCCAAACTGTGGTATTAGGCCAAAACTATTGGCTGGGTTAGATGCAGAAAAAAATTATTTTTAATTTGCAACCTGATGGAGGTCAGTATAGATGGACTAATAGACCAAGTCCCACACACCGCTAGAAGCCCAAATATTTTTTCAGAGCTAGAAGCAGAAAAATTTTTTATTCAATTTGCAACCTGATGGAGGTCAGTATAGATGGACTAATAGACCAAGTCCCACACACTGCTAGAAGCCCAAATATTTTTTCAGAGCTAGATGCAGAAAAAAATTATTTTTAATTTGCAACCTGATGGAGGTCAGTATAGATGGACTAATAGACCAAGTCCCACACACAGCTAGAAGCCCAAATATTTTTTCAGAGCTAGATGCAGAAAAAAATTATTTTTAATTTGCAACCTGATGGAGGTCAGTATAGATGGACTAATAGACCAAGTCCCACACACTGCTAGAAGCCCAAATATTTTTTCAGAGCTAGATGCAGAAAAAAATTATTTTTAATTTGCAACCTGATGGAGGTCAGTATAGATGGACTAATAGACCAAGTCCCACACACCGCTAGAAGCCCAAATATTTTTTCAGAGCTAGATGCAGAAATTTTTTTTATTCAATTTGCAACCTGATGGAGGTCAGTATAGATGGACTAATAGACCAAGTCCCACACACTGCTAGAAGCCCAAATATTTTTTCAGAGCTAGATGCAGAAAAAAATTATTTTTAATTTGCAACCTGATGGAGGTCAGTATAGATGGACTAATAGACCAAGTCCCACACACTGCTAGAAGCCCAAATATTTTTTCAGAGCTAGATGCAGAAAAAAATTATTTTTAATTTGCAACCTGATGGAGGTCAGTATAGATGGACTAATAGAACAAGTCCCACACGCTGCTAGAAGCCCAAATATTTTTTCAGAGATAAATGAAGAAAAAAATTATTTTTAATTTGCAACCTGATGGAGGTCAGTATAGATGGACTAATAGACCAAGTCCCACACACTGCTAGAAGCCCAAATATTTTTTCAGAGCTAGATGCAGAAAAAAATTATTTTTAATTTGCAACCTGATGGAAGTCAGTATAGATGGACTAATAGACCAAGTCCCACACACCGCTAGAAGCCCAAATATTTTTTCAGAGCTAGATGCAGAAAAAAATTATTTTTAATTTGCAACCTGATGGAGGTCAGTATAGATGGACTAATAGACCAAGTCCCACACACTGCTAGAAGCCCAAATATTTTTTCAGAGCTAGATGCAGAAAAAAATTATTTTTAATTTGCAACCTGATGGAGGTCAGTATAGATGGACTAATAGACCAAGTCCCACACACCGCTAGAAGCCCAAATATTTTTTCAGAGCTAGATGCAGAAAATTTTTTTATTCAATTTGCAACCTGATGGAGGTCAGTATAGATGGACTAATAGACCAAGTCCCACACACTGCTAGAAGCCCAAATATTTTTTCAGAGCTAGATGCAGAAAAAAATTATTTTTAATTTGCAACCTGATGGAGGTCAGTATAGATGGACTAATAGACCAAGTCCCACACACTGCTAGAAGCCCAAATATTTTTTCAGAGCTAGATGCAGAAAAAAATTATTTTTAATTTGCAACCTGATGGAGGTCAGTATAGATGGACTAATAGAACAAGTCCCACACGCTGCTAGAAGCCCAAATATTTTTTCAGAGATAAATGAAGAAAAAAATTATTTTTAATTTGCAACCTGATGGAGGTCAGTATAGATGGACTAATAGACCAAGTCCCACACACTGCTAGAAGCCCAAATATTTTTTCAGAGCTAGATGCACAAAAAAATTATTTTTAATTTGCAACCTGATGGAGGTCAGTATAGATGGACTAATAGACCAAGTCCCACACACCGCTAGAAGCCCAAATATTTTTTCAGAGCTAGATGCAGAAAAAAATTATATTCAATTTGCAACCTGCTGGAGGTCAGTATAGAAGGACTAATAGAACAAGTCCCACACACTGCTAGAAGCCCAAATATTTTTTCAGAGCTAAATGAAGAAAAAAATTATTTTTAATTTGCAACCTGATGGAGGTCAGTATAGATGGACTAATAGAATGATGCTATGCCCAAAAGATTTTACTTCACTAGGTGCAGTAAAAAAATTGGTATTCTATACACAGGTGGTATATCTTGCAACACAGATAGGCTACTCCACTGACTAACACACTCTGCAATAGGCCAAAAAGGATTAGCTTTGCTAGATTCAGCCAAATGCTGTGAAAAAAACTTGCACAGCACTGGCACAGACCTGCCTGGCAAAAACTGATAGGAACTGATGTAACCTAGTCCTGAAAAGGACTCCAATTACAATTAGTCTTTACTCCCACAATCTATCTATTTAAGAGCACAGACCTGCCTGATAAAAGTCGTAGGAAATGCTGTAACCTAGTCCTTAAAAGGACTGCAATCACAACTATTCCCTACTCCCAAGCTATCTGTATATTTGTGCGAAAATTGGCTTGAAATTAACAAGGTATAGCGCACACAGCAACAGCGGTGCCGTCTAACACGCAGCTGCAGCAGTGAGAAAATGGTGGCGACGGGGAAAATGGCTTGGTCTTATAGGGCAAGGACATGTGACATACGCTGCCAATCACACATGCCCTTGCTTGTGTGAAAAAAAGCACTTCGCTCCGTGTGTGCGCTGCTGATAGGCTGACAGATTGCACCTCCCCACTGCAAATGCGGGAAAGAGAAAAAAAAATGGAGATCTTCATTGTTCCTGCAGAGATCCATCCCCTGCCCCTCCCCCCGCCCCGCTGTACACTCAAACTGCGTATTAACATTAATTTTCATCATTACTGAGAAAAAATCCAGTTATGATTTTGGTGCACGAACAGTTATCGAACATAACCTCGAACAGCCGAATTTTTCTCAAATTGTTCGTGTTCGCCGACCGGCTCGAACACCGCCCAAAACAGCTCGAATTTGAGATTGGCGAACAGTTCGAGTAGAACAACGCTCATCTCTACTCAGGAAGCTGGTACACGTTCCATGGCCCACGTGTTGAACTTGGTTGTACAGTTTTAAAAACATAGCCAGACTTGCCGGACCTACTTGCAAGGTACGCGCCAATGTCAGCTCCCATTTCTGAAAGGAAAAGTGCTTTAATTTGCTTCATCACCAACTGATTAGTGACCTGCCCACACACTGAAATTCTACCTTTTTAATGAGCAGCAGAGGCTGAATTTCAGCTTCTCAATGCCCGTCAGAGTAACACTCAGCCCCCACACATAACAACTGCCGAGTGGGTGTGGATCGCTGACATACTGTATGTGAGGTTCTTCAAATCTTTCCGTACAGCACCAAGATGGTCAGTGTAACTATCCCGCTGCTCTGTCTATTTCAATGTTCGCTGCAGAATCTCAAAGAGGAAGCTTTGAATGCCGAGCAGGTGTCTATGGAGCAAGATTTTATAGTGGCTGATACCACACAGCCCAGCCTCACACAATATTCTCAGGCCATATTGGGTGATGAGGAGAACAGGATTTTTTGGTCTGCGCTGCAGAGTGTACTCCCAATCCCAGCTTCATGCCTGTCCAGCATGGATGGCCTGAAGAGGAGGAGGAGGAGGCGATGCGTCGTGAGGAGGAGAGGATGGTTAGTGTTCAAGCTGGTGGGGACACTGAACGCTTGACTCTTTGTAGTCTGCCACACATGGCACAGTTCATGTCCAGATGCCTTTCCCAAGACCCTCGCATGAAAGACATTTTGTCCACTATTAAATACTGGCTGTGCACCTTTCTTGACCCATAGTACAAGGAGAAATTTTCTTCTCTCATGTTGGAGGCAGACGTGCCATTTTAAGTGCATGCATGCCAGGGCCGTTGTTAAAGAGTTGCTGAAAAGATTACCCTCAGACAACGCTGCTGGCGGAGGTAACAGCTCTTTTCACCCACAACGATTACAGGGGAGGGGCGCACACACCAGGTGCAACTCAGGCGGGTGATGTCCACCCACTGGGCCATTTTCATGAAACCGTTACATCAGCAAGGGCTATCTCTGGGTATAACTATGACAACGAGGGAGAAGTTGACCAAGATGGTGAAGGAGTACTTAAGTGCCCATACCAGCGTCCTTCCTGATTCTTCAGTGCCCTTTAACTATTGGTTGTCCAAGCTGCACACTTGGTCCGACCTCTCCTTGTACACCTTGGAGGTGCTGCCATGCCCTGCCGCAAGTGTGTTGTCTGAGCGTGTTTTTAGTTCGGTAGGTGCAATCATAATGGATAGGCACATACACCTGTCAACGGAAAATGCAGACAGGCTGACTCTTCTAAAATTGAACAAGGGCTAGATTTCCTCAGACTTTGTAAGCTCTGCAAATGACACCAACCAAACGAAAATGCAGCCCAAATGTTCTTTTTAGGATGTTGTCTTTACATCCATCCCCTACCATCCAAACCCATTTTGTTGTGGAAATCACGTTCTTCTCCTCCTGCTTCTGCAACAAGTACTTAGTGATCATATATGTATACCCCTCGTGGGTAATGTTTTTAAATTTGTAAACCTTTGTACATTGTGCAATGGTGAAACTTGTATTCCTTATCTCTAGCAATTATGATAACTGCAAAATTTATTGTTAGGTCCCCATCACGGTCTCTTTCAGCATGTATGATACAGACCCTTTGGGTAATTTTTGGAAATATATGTATACCCCACGTGGGTAATGTTTTTAAATTTGTAAACCATTGTACATTGTGCAATTGGTGAAACTTGTATTCCTTATCTCTAGCAATTATGATAACTGCCAAATTTATTGTGAGGTCCCCATCACGGTCTCTTTCAGCGTGTATGATACAGACCCTTTGGGTAATTTTTGGAAACCTTTGTACATTGTGCAATGGGGAAACTTGTACTCCCTATCTCTAGAAATTATAATAACTTCAAAATTTATTGTGAGGTCCCCATTATGGTCTCTTTCAGCGTGTATGATACAGACCCCTTGGGTAATTTTTGGAAACCTTTGCACATTGTGCAACGGTCAAATTTCTACTCTCAATCTCTACATATTCTATTATCATATATTTTTTATTGTGTTGCCCTTCTCACAGTCTCTTTAAGCGTGTATCTGGGAGCCTGATGTTGATTTTTGGGTCTGCACTTGGACACTGTGGAACATCAATGCATTAATATGCTCCACACACTTCTTCAGGTTTCAGCCTTACACAGAATAATAATATGAGTAATGAAACATTCTCTATATATATGCTGCTAATTCGAAAATCTTACCCACACATCCCTTTATAAAAGGAAATTTGACATAATACCTCTGTTAGCATACGCCATATACTGCTGACGTACGCAGCACCCCAGTAGGTGGGCGGAACGCCAGGGTACAAAATCTGTGTCTGAGGGTGAAACCACTAGCCCTTCCCCTGTGTTACAGCCTTCCCAATCTGCGGTCCAGGAAGCTGGCGCTGATGCCTCTAGCCCACAACCTGCAGTTGCACATACAGTAAGAACATTCAGCAACCACGTCTACTTTTTGGTCTCAGCGCAGTGTTCAGTTTTCCCTTGTCAGCACATGTCTCTTCCCAAATTGTTAGTTAGTTAGGGCATACATATTCGTTGGCTCTTTACATTGTCTGGTGCTGGACAAAACCATTGCTGGCTTTTCCAGGCTCTTAAATGAGACTTGTGTCTCTTTACTAAACGCTTCCATTAAGTTTTCTAAATTTTGTTAAAAAAAATGGTGGTGGGGTATTGTCCAGTTTCTGTACATTTTAAGCAGGTCTAAGTGACTGGGTTAATATGCTCCACAGACCTATTCAGGCCGCAGTCTTACACAAATTGGAACATGGTCATTGCCACACTAAGGCCTTTACCTGAGCTCTGTAGCACTGACTGTCACTTGAGTAATACACTCCACAGAACTCGTCACTCCCTGGGACATATCCTGCAATTACTTTGTTGTTGCTCAAAACCATGCAAAAGATACATTCTGCCTGGTTGTGTAGTTTCCAGAAGAAGTGCGTAGGCTTGTGCAAATTGATCAATGGCATTCCTGTCTTTTTCCCTTGAGGAGGCTGCTTCAAAGTAAAATGAGGCTTGTACATATTCCTGAAGTGGGTTTCAGGCCTTATAGATTGACAACAATACAGGCCCTTGCCTTGCACACACTGTATTAAGAATTTAATTCAAATGCTTTTGGTGTCTGGTAGAATCCAATTTACTGACATTGATCATAGAGCTCCCCCAACTCCTGTATTATATTCACCTTACAGTGGCTTCACCCACTATGACAGTGTCTCCATTGGGATCCGGAGGCCAAAATGAACTGTGGCGCTCATAAAGCTCAGGTTTCACGGCACCTGCTGGCCCTCTTAAAATGTGAAGCGAGGGCTGCATAATGACATGGCAGCGGATGTGGTGGTGATGGCGGGCTAAGCCCATAATTCAAATGGGCATGTTTTAGCTTCCATTGTAAAGTGCTGGGGAATATGTATTCCACTATCTAGCTAACAATTTTGAATGAGGGAGGGACCTCCCAAATGTAGGAATGAGAGCTCTCCCAAATGTATGATACAGGGCCACCTGAGGGCCCTTCCCAAACTCAGGTTTCACGGTTCCTGCTGGCCCTCTGAAAATGTAAAGCGAGGGCTGCATAATGACATGGTGGTGGATGTGGCGGTGATAGCGGGCGAAGCCCAAAATTCAAATGGGAATGTTTTAGCTAGCATTGTAAAATGCTGGGGAATATGCATTCCACTATCTAGCTAACAATTTTCAATGAGGGTTGGACCTCCCAAATGTAGGAGTGAGAACCCTCACAAATGTAAAAGGAAAAACTAAAGCCATAGCAATATGTGTATATGCTAAAGGGGAGCTATAATTTTTTTTTATTTTGCATTATATTCGCGTAATTATGAAAGAAATAATGTTTCTTAGCATTTTTCCCTTAAAAAAAATGTAGGTTTGGTTTGGTAGATCTTCTTATAAATCTGTAAAACTGGCGCAATAGTCTGACAACATTATTCCCAGATACCATATGTAAGTCAGAAAGGAATGCAGGCATCTTCTCCATGCTGTTCCCATTTAGTTTTAGCACTTTTCCATCCATTTCAGCTTTTTTCTCAGGCCCTCAAACCTGTTTGTTGGGTCCAGCATAAAAATATTCGGCTTTCCTATTGACTTGCATTGGTTTCGTTATTCGGTACGAATACCTGAACATTACAAATTATTCGGACCGATTTTCCCGAATTTGAATATTTCACTATTTGATCATCGCTAATATATATACAGTACAGACCAAAAGTTTGGACACACCTTCTCATTTAAAGATTTTTCTGTATTTTCATGACTATGAAAATTGTACTTTCACAATGAAGGGATCAAAACTATGAATTAACACAAGTGGAATTATATACTTAACAAAAAAGTGTAAAACAACTGAAAATATGTCTTATATTCTAGGTTCTTCAAAGTAGCCACCTTCTGCTTTGATGACTGATTTGCACACTCTTGGCATTCTCTTGATGAGATTCAAGAGGTAGTCACCGGAAATGGTCTTCCAACAATCTTGAAGGAGTTCCCAGAGATGCTTAGCACTTGTTGGACCTTTTGCCTTCACTCTGCGGTCCAGCTCACCCCAAACCATCTCGATTGGGTTCAGGTCTGGTGACTGTGGAGGCCAGGTCATCTGGCGTAGCACCCCATCACTCTCCTTCTTGGTCAAATAGCCCTTACACAGCCTGGAGGTTTGTTTGGGGTCATTGTCCTGTTGAAAAATAAATAATGGTCCAACTAAACGCAAACTGGATGGAATAGCATGCCACTGCAAGATGCTGTGGTAGCCATGCTGGTTCAGTATGCTTTCAATTTGGAATAAATCCCCAACAGTGTCATCAGCAAAGCACCCCCACACCATCACACCTCCTCCTCCATGCTTCACGGTGGGAACCAGGCATGTAGAGTTCATCCGTTCACCTTTTCTGCGTCGCACAAAGACACGGTGGTTGGAACCAAAGATCTCAAATTTGGACTCATCAGACCAAAGCACAGATTTCCACTGGTCTAATGTTCATTCCTTGTGTTTTTTAGCCCAAAAAAGTCTCTTCTGCTTGTTGCCTGTCCTTAGCAGTGGTTTCCTAGCAGCTATTTTACCATGAAGGCCTGCTGCACAAAGTCTCCTCTGAACAGTTGTTGAAGAGATGTGTCTGCTGCTAGAACTCTGTGTGGCATTGACCTGGTCTCTAATCTGAGCTGCTGTTAACCTGCGATTTCTGAGGCTGGTGACTCGGATAAACTTATCCTCAGAAGGAGAGGTGACTCTTGGTCTTCCTTTCCTGGGGCGGTGCTCATGTGAGCCAGTTTCTGTTAGAACCCTCCTGTTAGTTTTTTCTATCTTGTGTTTTGCGGTCACGTGACCATCTGCCTATATATTCCAGCTCTGCCCTTCTGGCTTTGCTGGACTTCAGTGTTGTTTGACTGTTTTGCTAGCCTGGTGCTTCGGTGCTTATCTCTGTCAGTTTGCTTGGTCCTCTGGGACCTCTAGTACTTTTTGTCAGTTTGTGTTTTGTGTTCTACAACAATTTCTGTTTAGGAGGTAATGTCACGCTGTCTCTGTATACTGGAGGTAGGAGGCCTAAGCTGACCCTAAGCTGGGGCCCTGACTAATCCCTCAACCTGGAGGTACTGTTAAAGGTACAGAGGTCCAGGACGCCAGCGTAACCCCTACCTCCTGAAGATCCCTGCACCTCAGTAATCTAGTCCTGAGAAGGACCCCGATCACAACCAAAGGGAACAAGAAATAATATGCCCAAACACAGTATTTAGACGAACGAGACAGTACAAGGGAAAAACCAAAACCACCTTGCATACAAACAACTTCTCAACTACAACAGAGGGAAAACCAACGGGAAAGGAGATAAATGATAAAGCGAGGAAAGGGAAAAAACACTTCCAAATACACTTATCTCAGCAACTCCAAACACCACGATCCGCTCTGTCAGTCTGAATGAAATGCTTTCACCGACACCTCCCAAACAGACCAGCAGGTATATGAAGGAGTCTAACTACAGAAGTATTGATTGCAGCTGGGCGAGGCTGGACCTCATCTAGCCCAGAGAGAGAGAGAGAATTAACTCCCTCACTGCCGAGAAACACAAAGCACCAACAAGTCAGCTGCGAGAAGTCAGGCTGTGTACTCGTGACGATCTTCGTGGCAACACACCCGTGACAGTACCCCCCCTTCTACGAGGGGCCTCCGGACCCTCAGGGCCAGGTTTATCCGGGTGAGTCGTGTGGAAGGCCCGAACTAATCGGTCAGCGTTAATATCCGACGCAGGAACCCACATCCTCTCCTCAGGACCATACCCCTTCCAATGAACCAGGTACTGAAGGGACCGGCGATTAAAGTGTGAATCAATGACCCTCGATACCTGGAACTCCAAGTTACCATTGACAACCACTGGAGGGGGAGGTAAAAGTGACGGTACCACCGGCGCCACATACCTCTTAAGTAATGATCTGTGAAACACGTTGTGAATTTTAAACGTAGGGGGGAGGTCAAGACGGAATGCCACCGGATTAATAATAGAACTGATTCTGTACGGCCCGATGAACCTGGGACACAGTTTCCAGGAGGGAACCTTAAGTTTTATATTCCTGGTAGACAACCATACCCGATCGTTCACACTTAGGTCCGGACCAGACACTCTCCTCCTATCAGCCATACGTTTGTATCGGTTCCCCATAGTATTCAGACTCTTCAGCACCCCTCTCCATACTGAAGCGAGTGATGAGGAAAATCGTTCCTCCTCAGGAACCCCCGAAGAGCCCCCCCCACTGAAAGTACAAAACTGGGGGTGAAAACCATATGCCCCAAAAAACGGGGACTTACCAGTGGACTCGCTCTGCCTATTATTAAGAGCAAACTCTGCCAGAGGTAAGAAAGAAGCCCAGTCCTCCTGGTTCTCTGACACAAAACACCGGAGATATGTCTCCAAGCTCTGGTTCATACGTTCCGTCTGACCATTGGTCTGAGGATGAAAAGCCGATGAGAATGACAACTGCATCCCCCGCCGTGCACAAAACGCCTTCCAGAACTTAGACACAAACTGAGACCCCCGATCAGACACCACCTCGGAGGGAACCCGTGAAGCCTCACAATCTCCCCAATGAACACCTGCGCAAGAGTTTTAGCATTAGGGAGAGCCGGAAGAGCGATAAAATGTGCCATCTTGCTGAACCTGTCCACTACAACGAGTATGACCGTTTTACCCTAAGACGGAGGGAGGTCCGTAATAAAGTCCATAGACAGATGAGTCCAAGGACGCCCCGGGATCTTCAAAGGTAAGAGGGCCCCAGACGGACGGGTATGTGAGGTCTTAGAGCGCGCACAAACCCCACAGGACGCGACAAAAGTTACCACCTCCTTATGTCAGTTAGGCCACCAAAACCGACGCGAGAGGAGATCCACAGTTGCTTTACTCCCCGGGTGTCCTGCAAAAACTGAGTTATGGTGTGCCTCGATCACCTTCTGTCGCAACTGATCTGGAACAAACAGTCTCCCTGGAGGTCCAACAGGGGCGTCCCCCTGAGCCTCCAATACCTCCTCCTCCAGCTCAGAGCATACTGCCGAGACCACCACCCCCTCCTGAAGGATAGGAATCGGGTCGTCCGTATTCCCGGCCCCAGGGAAACTACGAGATAAGGCATCCGCCTTTACATTTTTTGACCCAGGACGATATGTAACGACAAAATTAAACCTGGTAAAAAACAATGACCACCTAGCTTGTCTGGGATTCAGACGTTTCGCGGACTCCAGATATAGCAGGTTCTTGTGATCGGTGATGACGGTGACCGGATGAACTGCCCCCTCCAAAAAATGGCGCCACTCCTCAAAAGCTAACTTAATGGCCAAGAGTTCCCTATTGCCGACATCGTAATTCCTCTCAGCGGACGACAATTTTTTAGAGAAAAAGGCGCACGGATGCCACTTACCAGGGGACGAACCCTGTGACAATACTGCTCCCACCCCTACCTCGGAAGCGTCTACCTCTACAATGAATGGCTGAGACGCATCAGGTTGAATGAGTATGGGCGCCGAGGCAAAACATTTTTTCAAAGAGGAGAATGCTTGACAAGCCTTGTCAGACCACCTAGAAAAATCCGTCCCCTTTTTAGTCATGTCAGTGAGAGGCTTAACCATGGACGAGAAATTACGAATGAACTTTCGGTAATAATTAGCAAACCCCAGGAAACGTTGTAGTGCCTTAAGATTCTCTGGCCGATCCCACTCAAGAACTGCCCGCACTTTCCCAGGGTCCATACGAAAACCGGACGCTGAAACCAGGAAGCCTAAAAACTGGAGTTCCTGTACGGCGAACACACACTTTTCCCACTTGGCATACAGTTTATTATCCCGCAAAATCTGTAACACCTGCCTAACGTGCTCCTGATGAGACACCAGATCCGGCGAGTAAATTAGGATATCATCCAGATATATGACAACAAACTGTCCCACCAAGCGGCGAAAAATGTCATTAACAAAGTGTTGGAACACCGCCGGGGCATTAGTCAGACCGAATGGCATGACAAGGTTCTCATAATGCCCCTCCGGAGTGTTAAACGCCGTCTTCCACTCATCCCCCTCCTTCATCCTAATCAGATTGTACGCCCCCCTGAGATCCAACTTAGAGAACCATTTGGCGCCCACGATCTGATTAAAGAGATCGGGAATAAATGGGAGCGGATACGGATCTCGGACCGTAATCCGATTAAGTTCACGGAAATCCAGGCAAGGGCGTAGGCCTCCATCTTTCCTCTTAACAAAGAAGAACCCCGCAGCCACCGGTGAAGATGAAGGTCTAATATGCCCCTTAGCCAGACTTTCTGAGATATAATCCTTCATGGCCTGCCTCTCAGGACCAGAAAGGTTATACAACCTAGCTTTAGGTAACTTGGCCTCAGGGATCAGTTTTACAGAACAGTCATACACGCGATGAGGAGGTAGTTCCTGACACCCATTCTCCGAGAATACATCCTCAAAGTCCGCCAGAAATGGAGGTAAAACCCAAGGAGTAACCGCACCAATGACCGTGTTCATGCAGTTTTTATTACAGAATTTACTCCATTGGCTTATCTCCCTGGTTTGCCAATTAATAACCGGGTTATGCTTAGCTAACCAAGGAAGGCCCAACACAATAGGAGTGGGAAGACCCTCCAACACGTAGCAAGACAACAGTTCTTTATGTATTGCCCCCACTTGAAGTTTTACGTCATGCACAGCTTGCAAAAAACTTCCCTGCCCGAGAGGCCTGGCATCGATCGAGAATATGGGAATGGGTTTAGCCAACTCACTCAACCGCATACCTTGAACCCGGGCAAACCGAGCATCAACCAGATTAGCCCCGGCCCCACTATCCAGAAGAACAGATATCCTCTCAGTTCTCGTACCCACCACCACCTCCGCCGGTACGAGAAACTGAGACGAACCTAGGGACGAAATACCTACTCCCAGATTGCCGTCCACCACACAACCTGGGATCAACAGTTTTCCGACGACTCTTCACTCTGCAAGGGACGGGATGGACACCCCCCAATAAAATGTCCCTTTCTCCCGCAGAAGAAACACCTTCCTGCCTTATGGCGCACCACCGGTCCCCTCCCCCGAAATGATGTCCCTCCTAATTGCATAGGCTCCTCAGGACTGACCAGGGGAACCACCATATGAGGGGACCTTGTAGGAGGTGGAGTCATCACAGGGGGTAGAGTTATCCCGCACCTCTCCCGAAGCCGTCTGTCCACGCGAATAGCAAGGGCCATAGCGGCTTCCAGAGACACGGGAGAGTCATACTGTGCCAACACATCCTGCAATTTGTCGGATAAACCATGACAAAACTGGCTCCTAAGAGCCGGGTCATTCCACTGGGTGTCCGTGGCCCACCTACGGAACTCCGAACAGAATTCCTCCGCCGGACGATCTCCCTGCTGGATCCTACGTAACTTAGACTCAGCAAGGGAGATCCGATCTGGGTCATCATATACGAGTCCCAGGGCAGCGAAAAACCTATCCACTGACTGGAGAGCCGGGGAACCCGGGGGAAGAGAGAACGCCCAAGATTGTGGGTCCCCTTGTAGGAGCGAGATGACAATTCCCACCCTTTGTTCTTCACTCCCCGATGACCGAGGCCGCAGCCGAAAGTACAATTTACATGCCTCCCGGAAAACAAAAAACTTGTCCCGCCCCCCAGTGAACCTATCAGGGAGAGCTACTTTAGGTTCTGGTCCGGCTTGCTCCTGAGGATGCCAAACCTTGGACCTAACGTCTGCCAGCTCCATGGACAAACTCTGCAATTGCCGAGCTAGACCGGCTACTGGATCCATGGTAGCTGGAGAAAAACTAAGCGGGTCGGTGAAAATGTCACGCTGTCTCTGTATACTGGAGGTAGGAGGCCTAAGCTGACCCTAAGCTGGGGCCCTGACTAATCCCTCAACCTGGAGGTACTGTTAAAGGTACAGAGGTCCAGGCCGCCAGCGTAACTCCTACCTCCTGAAGATCCCTGCACCTCAGTAATCTAGTACTGAGAAGGACCCCGATCACAACCAAAGGGAACAAGAAATAATATGCACAAACACAGTATTTAGACGAACGAGACAGTACAAGGGAAAAACCAAAACCACCTTGCATACAAACAACTTCTCAACTACAACAGAGGGAAAACCAACGGGAAAGGAGATAAATGATAAAGCGAGGAAAGGGAAAAAACACTTCCAAATACACTTATCTCAGCAACTCCAAACACCACGATCCGCTCTGTCAGTCTGAATGAAATGCTTTCACCGACACCTCCCAAACAGACCAGCAGGTATATGAAGGAGTCTAACTACAGAAGTATTGATTGCAGCTGGGCGAGGCTGGACCTCATCTAGCCCAGAGAGAGAGAGAGAATTAACTCCCTCACTGCCGAGAAACACAAAGCACCAACAAGTCAGCTGCGAGAAGTCAGGCTGTGTACTCGTGACGATCTTCGTGGCAACACACCCGTGACAGGTGTCCCATTTTTGTCCCTGTCCTTAGTTCTTTTAGAGACCCCTCTCTTATTTCTATAGGTCTTCGTTCAGACTAGCCGAGGACTAAGGTGGGTCTGTTCACAAGGAACAGGCAGCCCGCTACATCGTAGGGATTCAGCTTAGTCTTACTGTAGGGACAGCTTTCCCCTATCTTTCCTTAGTTCTTTTTGCAGAACATAACAGTAAGTTCAGCCCCAAAAAAAAAAAAACTAAAAGGAAAGAAATTCGGGGATCAGTATGGTTTCCGTCCAGGAGTTGGCTCAATGCCTGCAGGGATTGTCTCTGGAGGTGGCCGAGCTTCAGCAACACGTGAGTAGCTGTCCTGGAGCGCATTTTGTCGAACCCAAGGTAGGACTGCCTGATGTTTTTTATGGTAAACAGCAAGATTTTTTTTTCCTTTAAAAATGCTAGTTTGTTATATTTTCGTTTGAAACCAAGATCCTCTGGGAATGAATCACAGCGCATTGGTTTTATTATGTCACTTTTGCGCAAAGAACCACAGGGGTGGGCCTTTTCTCTCCAGCCTAATGATCCGTGTTTAAGTTCTGTTGAAGAATTTTTTACTGCTATGGGGCTATTATATGACGATCCTGATCGAATCTTATCTGCTGAATCAGAACTTAGACGTTTGAATCAGGAGTCAGATGATGTTGAAAATTATTGCACACACTTCAGGAGATGGGCCTCAGAAGTTAAATGGAATGATTCTGCGCTGAGATGTTTATTTATTGCTGGTCTGAGTGAAAGGGTTAAGGATTTGCTAATTGCATTCCCTGCACCTGAGTCTCTGCAGGAAGCTATGCAGTTAGCTGTTCGTGTGGACAGGAGACTGAGGTCCAGGGTGAATGATGTAAAAACTCCTGTAACGTCAGGTCCTAGTTCCCAGAAATTCTGCTCTGACAGCGGAGAACCAATGGAGGTGGGGACAATGTCACTCTGCTCTCAGGAAAGAGACCGGAGATTCGCCAAGGGTTTATGTCTTTATTGTGGTAAAGATGATCATTTGATTAAGTATTGTGAGCGTCATTTAAGTAAAGAAAAAAAAAAGGTCAGTTACGCCCGTATAGCTTGTTTACGCTCTGCAGGAGTATTTCTTTCTGGGAGTACTACTCTGCAGGGAGATTTGATTGAATTTCATTTATTTGTGGATTGTGGTTCAACACTTAATGTGATTGATAAAGGGTTTTTGGAAAACTTTTCCTTCACTATCAATGGAGTTCACCAAGAAATTTTGGACTTGGTTGTTTTGGATAATTTGCCCTCTTCAGTTGTTCTAGGATTGCCTTGGTTAAAACTGCACAATCCTTTATTGGACTGGTCTACTAATGTGATTAAGTCTTGGTGTCCGAAGTGCTATGATAAATGTTGTAATGGTCACATTGCGGCTGTGGAAAAAGGGGAATTACCTGTACCTCTTCAAGATTTTTGGAGGGTTTTTTCGGAGGAGGAGTCGCAAGTTTTACCTCCTCATAGGGATTATGATTGCGCCATTGAGTTTGCTCCGGGTGCTACTCTTCCCAAAAGTCGCTTGTTTAATCTGACTATCCCTGAAAGAAAGGCTTTGGAGGAGTGCATGGAGACTAGCCTGGCTGCTGGTCACATTAGACCTTCTAAGTCGCCTGTGGCATTTGGATTCTTCTTTGTTAAAAAAAAGGACGGTGGTTTACGTCCAAGCCTGGATTTTCGTGAAATTAATAAGATTACCGTATGCAATCCCTACCCATTGCCGTTAATTCCTGACTTGTTTTACCAGTTAGTGGGAGCCAAGTGGTTCTCCAAAATTAATCTCCGGGGGGGGTATACAATTTTTTACGAGAGAAGGAGGGTGATGAATGGAAAACAGCTTTTAACACTCCGGTAGGTCATTTTGAAAATCTGGTGATGCCTTTTGGTCTTACCAATGCACCTGCATTTTTTCAGAACCTTATTAATGACATCCTGAGACCTTTGATTGGTAAGAATGTGGTTGTGTACTTGGATGAAATTTTGATTTATTCACCAGATCTAGAGTCCCATTGGCAGAGTGTACGTGAAGTTTTGCAGTTATTGAGTGATAATTCACTCTTTGCTAAACTGGAGAAATGTGAGTTTGCTGTGCAGAAAATTTGTTTTTTGGGCTACAATGTCTCCAGCGAGGGCTTTGAGATGGACCCTGTGAAGGTTCAGGCTGTGCAGGAATGGCCTAGGCCTATTGGTTTGAAATCTATACAGAGATTTTTGGGTTTTGCCAATTATTATTGAATCTGTCAAAAACTGAACTACTCATATTTCCTCCCTCCACTAACCTACCTGTGCCTGATATTGCCATTTCCGTTTGTGGCTCAACCATTACCCCCCAGCAACAAGCCCGCTGTCTTGGGGTAATTTTTGACTCAGATCTTTCCTTCACTCCTCACATCAAATCACTCACTCGTTCATGTCATCTACACCGCAAAAACATCTCAAGAATCAGGACTTTTCTCACCTTTGACTCGGCAAAAACTCTTACTGTAGCTCTTATTCATTCTCGTCTGGACTACTGCAACTCTCTACTTATCGGGCTCCCTCTTACTAAACTCTACACTCTCCAATCCGCCTTTAACGCAGCAGCCAGGATCATATTCCTCGCCAACCGCTACTCCAATGCCTCTTCCCTGTGCCAGTCATTGCATTGGTTACCCATCCAATATAGAGTTCAATTTAAACTTATTACGCTTACCCACAAAGCGCTCCATGCTTCAGTAACCCCCTACATCTCCTCCCTTGTCTCAGTCTACAACCCTACACGTGTCCTCCGTTCTGCCAGTGACTTAAAACTAAAATCCTCCATAATCCGAACTTCCCACTCCCGTCTCCAAGATTTCTTGCGTGCTGAGCCAATTCTTTGGAATGCACTACTCAGGACAGTTCTATTAATTCCCAATACCCACAGTTTCAAGCGGACCCTAAAAAACAATTCTTTAGACTGGCGTATCGCCTCCACACACTATCTGACCATCCCAGTTGTCCGTCCCAGTTTTCCCCCATATTAAAATCTTCTTCAATTTCAGGTTCATACCAACCATGCACATAATAGCCTCTGTCAGGACTGCACACATACTGGCAGGCGACCAGTCCATGTATTATTCATCCTATATAGTATATCAAGGCTGCATTATACAATATATGTACATTCTGCCTTTTGTGTCTCCCCCATTTCCTCATAGACTGTAAGCTTGCAAGCAGGGCCCTCACTCCTTTCTGTAACGGGTCTGGGAGGTGGAACCTCTGAGCTACTATACAAAGGGGCAGTCCTTGTAAGGAATCGGGTGGTTCCCAGGGAAGGCGGGCAGGTAGTCACGGCAAGTGACAGGAACAGTCCTGGGTAGAAGGGCAGGAGGTCACGGAAAGTGATGGGAACAGTCTCTTGACAGGCGGGTGGTCACAGCAAGTGACAGCAGGGTAAGAGTCTCTAGACAGGCAGGTGGTCACGGCAGGTATCAGGCAGGTATCAGGCAGGTATCCAGGTGGCCTCCAGGTAGGCTAGCTGGCGGGTAGCAGGTGAGCGCTCCCAGGTGAGTGGGTAAGAGTCTCTCGGCTGGCTGGCAGGTGGTCTCAGGCAGGTATCAGGCAGGTATCAGGCAGGTGCTTCCTGATCTGCCGGCGGACTGGTCCATAGACAGACTGGCGGACGCAGGTAGACAGACTGTCGGACCGCAGGAATGCAAGCAGGTAGACAGAGCTGGACAGCAGACTGGCAACTGGACCTGAGGGCTGAAGCAGAGGTGAACGACTTTGCAACAACTTTTCTCGGGCACCTCCATTTTGGAGGAGGTGCCTTATATATGGGAGCTCCACCGGCAATTGGCCGGGGACTCCTTAGGACGGTGCGCGCGGCCCGTTTAAGAGAGAGGGAGCGCGCGCACACTAAGCACAGTGCCCGGGAAGCGGCGAGCGCTGCCAGTAGCGGGCGCCAAGGATGGAGCAGGGAGGTGAGAGGAACGGCATCTCTGCCTAGCAGGAGGCAGGGACGCCGACGCTACACTTTCGATATGAGATATGTTTATTCTGTATTGTTTGTATAAGTCCCCCCTAAAATTTGTAAAGTGCTGCGGAATATGTTGGCGCTATAAAAATAAAAAATATTATTATTATTACAGGAAATTCATTAAGAATTTTTCTGTAATTGTTAAACCTCTAACCGATCTCACCAAGAAAGGTGCAAATACAGCCCAGTGGACTACTAAGTAGAGATGAGCGTTGTTCTACTCGAACTGTTCGCCAATCTCAAATTCGAGCTGTTTTGGGCGGTGTTCGAGCCGGTCGGCGAACACGAACAATTTGAGAAAAATTCGGCTGTTCGAGGTTATGTTCGATAACTGTTCGTGCACCAAAATCATAACTG
Source organism: Phyllobates terribilis (assembly GCF_046119375.1). Taxonomy (NCBI): domain Eukaryota; kingdom Metazoa; phylum Chordata; class Amphibia; order Anura; family Dendrobatidae; genus Phyllobates; species Phyllobates terribilis. The sequence goes on from NW_027362762.1 coordinate 507,365,375, forward strand.
GATTTTTTCTCAGTAATGATGAAAATTAATGTTAATACGCAGTTTGAGTGTACAGCGGGGCGGGGGGAGGGGCAGGGGATGGATCTCTGCAGGAACAATGAAGATCTCCATTTTTTTTTCTCTTTCCCGCATTTGCAGTGGGGAGGTGCAATCTGTCAGCCTATCAGCAGCGCACACACGGAGCGAAGTGCTTTTTTTCACACAAGCAAGGGCATGTGTGATTGGCAGTGTATGTCACATGTCCTTGCCCTATAAGACCAAGCCATTTTCCCCGTCGCCACCATTTTCTCACTGCTGCAGCTGCGTGTTAGACGGCACCGCTGTTGCTGTGTGCGCTATACCTTGTTAATTTCAAGCCAATTTTCGCACAAATATACAGATAGCTTGGGAGTAGGGAATAGTTGTGATTGCAGTCCTTTTAAGGACTAGGTTACAGCATTTCCTACGACTTTTATCAGGCAGGTCTGTGCTCTTAAATAGATAGATTGTGGGAGTAAAGACTAATTGTAATTGGAGTCCTTTTCAGGACTAGGTTACATCAGTTCCTATCAGTTTTTGCCAGGCAGGTCTGTGCCAGTGCTGTGCAAGTTTTTTTTCACAGCATTTGGCTGAATCTAGCAAAGCTAATCCTTTTTGGCCTATTGCAGAGTGTGTTAGTCAGTGGAGTAGCCTATCTGTGTTGCAAGATATACCACCTGTGTATAGAATACCAATTTTTTTACTGCACCTAGTGAAGTAAAATCTTTTGGGCATAGCATCATTCTATTAGTCCATCTATACTGACCTCCATCAGGTTGCAAACTGAATCTAATTTTTTTCTGCATCTAGCTCTGAAAAAATATTTGGGCTTCTAGCAGTGTGTGGGACTTGGTCTATTAGTCCATCTATACTGACCTCCATCAGGTTGCAAATTAAAAATAATTTTTTTCTTCATTTAGCTCTGAAAAAATATTTGGGCTTCTAGCAGTGTGTGGGACTTGGTCTATTAGTCCATCTATACTGACCTCCATCAGGTTGCAAATGAAAAATAATTTTTTTCTTCATTTATGTCTGAAAAAATATTTGGGCTTCTAGCAGCGTGTGGGACTTGTTCTATTAGTCCATCTATACTGACCTCCATCAGGTTGCAAATTAAAAATAATTTTTTTCTGCATCTAGCTCTGAAAAAATATTTGGGCTTCTAGCAGTGTGTGGGACTTGGTCTATTAGTCCATCTATACTGACCTCCATCAGGTTGCAAATTAAAAATAATTTCTTTCTGCATCTAGCTCTGAAAAAATATTTGGGCTTCTAGCAGTGTGTGGGACTTGGTCTATTAGTCCATCTATACTGACCTCCATCAGGTTGCAAATTGAATAAAAAAATTTTCTGCATCTAGCTCTGAAAAAATATTTGGGCTTCTAGCGGTGTGTGGGACTTGGTCTATTAGTCCATCTATACTGACCTCCATCAGGTTGCAAATTAAAAATAATTTTTTTCTGCATCTAGCTCTGAAAAAATATTTGGGCTTCTAGCAGTGTGTGGGACTTGGTCTATTAGTCCATCTATACTGACCTCCATCAGGTTGCAAATTAAAAATAATTTTTTTCTTCATTTAGCTCTGAAAAAATATTTGGGCTTCTAGCAGTGTGTGGGACTTGTTCTATTAGTCCTTCTATACTGACGTCCAGCAGGTTGCAAATTGAATATAATTTTTTTCTGCATCTAGCTCTGAAAAAATATTTGGGCTTCTAGCGGTGTGTGGGACTTGGTCTATTAGTCCATCTATACTGACCTCCATCAGGTTGCAAATTAAAAATAATTTTTTTCTGCATCTAGCTCTGAAAAAATATTTGGGCTTCTAGCAGTGTGTGGGACTTGGTCTATTAGTCCATCTATACTGACCTCCATCAGGTTGCAAATTAAAAATAATTTTTTTCTGCATCTAGCTCTGAAAAAATATTTGGGCTTCTAGAAGTGTGTGGGACTTGGTCTATTAGTCTATCTATACTGACCTCCATCAGGTTGCAAATTAAAAATAATTTTTTTCTTCATTTAGCTCTGAAAAAATATTTGGGCTTCTAGCAGTGTGTGGGACTTGTTCTATTAGTCCTTCTATACTGACCTCCAGCAGGTTGCAAATTGAATATAATTTTTTTCTGCATCTAGCGCTGAAAAAATATTTGGGCTTCTAGCGGTGTGTGGGACTTGGTCTATTAGTCCATCTATACTGACCTCCATCAGGTTGCAAATTAAAAATATTTTTTTTCTGCATCTAGCTCTGAAAAAATATTTGGGCTTCTAGCGGTGTGTGGGTCTTGGTCTATTAGTCCATCTATACTGACCTCCATCAGGTTGCAAATTAAAAATAATTTTTTTCTGCATCTAGCTCTGAAAAAATATTTGGGCTTCTAGCAGTGTGTGGGACTTGGTCTATTAGTCCATCTATACTGACCTCCATCAGGTTGCAATTTGAATAAAAAAATTTTCTGCATCTAGCTCTGAAAAAATATTTGGGCTTCTAGCGGTGTGTGGGACTTGGTCTATTAGTCCATCTATACTGACCTCCATCAGGTTGCAAATTAAAAATAATTTTTTTCTGCATCTAACCCAGCCAATAGTTTTGGCCTAATACCACAGTTTGGCCACTCAGCTCTGCTCGGTTACCATCCATTGTTTTTTTGTGCAAACAACTCCAGAGTTGTGAATTAGTTAACCACCAAAATGAGTGGAAAAAGGCCTGCTGCTGGTTGAAAGGGGAATAGGCGTGTTGGGAAGGGGAAAAAAGGTTGTGTCCGTGGGGTAGGTGCAGAAGAAAGACCATCTTCCAGCCAAACTAAAATGTCTACTTCTTTTAGCGGACAATGTGATAAGATCCCTTTCTTACGGCCACGCCAATCGCTACAAATTCCAGATGAGGCACAAAAACAGCAGGTGCTTCAACGGATATCAAGTGCTCCTTTAAGTGGGCTCTCCTCCACATCAACTTCAACATCACAAATACTTCAGTCCTCAAAGGTGTCACCCAAATCGCACTTGCTTCCTCACAGCTCCCAAATCTCCAGCTGCCCGTCTGAGTATGAGGTAGAACAGATGGTTGAGTCTGCAGAGCTGTTTACTCATACTATAGCCTGGGAATCAGAGGTCGACTCCAGCGCTTCTGTGAATCCAGACGAGGAAATGATCTGCACTGATGCCCAGAATCTTTATGAGTCGGATCCAGGACCAGACGCAGAAGGTTCTGACCATAATGTAGACCCTCATTCCCAAACTGTAACTCCTGTTGGTGGAGACAATGAGGAAGACGATGATAAGACTCAAATACCTGATTGGAGCGACAACTTTAGTTTTTTGTCAGGGCAGGAACAGGTTGGCTCTGAGGACGACGGGTGTGATAACGCACAGGGTGATGATGATGAGGTCGGAGATCCCACTTACTGTCAACCCACAGTCAGCCAAGAGATGAGGTCAGCAGAGGAGGTGGAGGAAGATGCTAGTGACGACGAGGTCAGGTTGCGCCTTCCTGGACAGAGACGTAGTACTGGAAGCACGTCAACAACTGCATCCTCAAACACAACTCTGCCTCTCACCACAAGTCGTGGTGGCTCTTCAGGTCGCATGGGTGCTAAGCCTTGCATAGCCTGGGCATTTTTTCAGATCGATAAAGATGACCCAACTCGTGTTATCTGTAACATTTGTCAGCAAAAGCTAAGTAGAGGCCAAAAAATACATAGTTTGAGTACTTCATGCATGAACCGGCACATGGACATGAAGCATAAGTTGCAGTGGGAAGCTCAGTGTGCTACAATGCGGTCTAGCCGGCCGGGCCAACCACCGTCTGCCATATCTTGTGCATCCGCGGCCTCTTCATCCTCTGTGACTGGGGGGACAGCAGTCACACCTGTTTTGGGGCGCAGACCTGCCACCTCTTTACCAGCAACAGCCAGCGTGATTGGCAGGTCATCATTTTCTTTGGAGGTGGTAACACCAGCTGGTCTTGAGCGCTGTCCGACATCGATAGCACCACCTTTGGATCAAGGCAACCTAACATGTCCGCCTGCATCTTCCTCACAGACCGGCAGTTTGCCGGGGACACCCTTATCAACCCCGTCTAAGCACAATAGCCAGCCCTCGGTCCCTCAGATGTGGACAAGTAAAAGACCATTTCCTCCTAGCCATGAGAAAGCTAAGAGGTTGAATTTCACCATCTGCAAGCTCTTGGCTACAGAAATGCTGCCTTTCCGCCTGGTGGACACAGAGGATTTTCGAGACCTTATGTCCGTCGCAGTGCCCCAGTACCAGATGCCCAGTCGGCACTACTTCTCAAAGAAAGGTGTGCCTGCGCTCCACCAGCATGTCGCACACAACATCACCGCTTCTTTGAGAAACTCTGTGTGTGACAGGGTGCATTTCACCACAGACACTTGGACGAGTAGGCATGGACAGGGGCGTTACATGTCGCTGACTGGGCACTGGGTAACTATGGTGACAGCAGGACAAGGGGCTGCTGTCCAAGTCTTGCCGTCCCCACGAGTTGTGCGTCAATCCTCTTTATGTCATTTTTCCTCCACTGCTTCTGCCTCCTCAACCTCCTCTCGGTCTTCCACCTGCACCCAAAGCCTGTCTGGTCATGCCACAAGCTTTCTAACTGCGCAGAAGGGATCCTGCACACCTCCTTACTATGCTGGCAGTAGGGCTCAACGTCATCAGGCGGTTTTTACATTGAACTGTCTGGGAAATGTGAGTCACACAGCTGAGGAGTTGTGGTCAGCTCTGGAGAACCAATTTCATGAATGGTTGTCTCCACTGGACCTGAAACCAGGGAAGGCCGTGTGCGACAATGCTGCAAACCTGGGTGCGGCCCTTCGCCGGGGCAATGTCACACACATGCCTTGTATGGCTCACGTGTTGAACCTGGTTGTCCAGCAATTTTTAGCCCACTATCCCAGACTAGATGGCCTTCTGCAGAGGGCACGGTCGCTGTGTGCTCACTTCCGCCGTTCGCATCCCGCAGCTCAGCGACTTACATCTCTACAGAAGTCGTTGGGCCTGCCACTTCACCGGCTAAAATGCGATGTGCCTACCCGGTGGAATTCAACTCTGCACATGTTGCAGCGACTGTGGCAGCACCGACAAGCCCTGGTGCAATACGTTCTGACGTATAGCCTGGGCCAACGAGATTCAGAGGTGGGGCAAATCACGCTGGAGGAGTGGTGTCAAATCAGGGACCTATGCACCCTTCTGCACAGTTTTGAAATGGCGACGAAGATGTTTAGTGCTGACGATGCCATTATCACCATGACTATTCCGGTGATTTACATGCTGGAGCACATGTTAAACAGAATTCGGAGTCAGGTGGTGGCACAAGAGGAGGTGGAGAAAGTAGAGGAGGAGGAGTTGTATGCGGAAGGGCTAACATCTGCAAGGTCCAGACGGTCGGCAGCACCAGGGCGGCAGGCATGTGAGGGTGGGGGAGATGATTTTACCAGGGCGCATGGTAGCAGCCAAACTAGTGAGGAAGGTGCAGGAGCCCAGGAAGAAGTGGAGGACGAACTGATGGAAGACTCATCAGATGAGGGAGACCTTGATCACATTTCTGTTGTGCGAGGTTGGGGGGAGAGGACAGAGGAAGGAAGCATGATTGTTACCTCGCCACCAACACAACAGGGACTTGGTGCTCCTGGATGCGCAACACACATGAGTGCCTTCTTGCTGCACTACCTGCAACATGACCCTCGAATTGTGAGAATTAGAAATAATCCTGACTACTGGGTTGCCACACTGTTAGATCCCCGGTACAAAAGTAAATTTGCAGAAATTATTCCTGCCATAGAAAGGGATGCACGCATGCAGGAGTATCAGCAGAGACTGTTGCAGAATCTTACATGTGCTTTTCCACAAAATACCAGTGGTGCACGTAGTGAATCTCACAGTTCCAACTTGCCAACCGTGGTCTGTATGGAATTGTTCAATAAAGGGCCCAAAATTAAGATAACATAGATGGGAGAGGTCTCTATGAATAGGAATTCCTAAGTATTTGATACCCTGTGAGGGCCAGGCAAAGGGAAAGTTGGACTGGATGGAATCCTATATGGATTTAGGGAGGGAGACATCGAGGGCCTCAGACTTCGCTGCATTGATTTTAAAATTTTACCATGTAACAAAGTGATCTATTTCAGCCATAACAGCAGGGATGGATATATGTGATTGAGTGATATATACTAGGACATCATCAGCAAATAGAGAGCACTTGTACTCGGTGCCTCCCACCTCAATCCACCTAATATTGGGGTTATGGCGAATTGATGAGAGCAGGTGCTCCGTCACTAGGATGTATAAGAGAGGGGACAGAGGACATCCCTGCCTTGTCCCATTGGTGATTGTGAAAGGTGATGAAAATGTTCTGACGCACCCCCTGGGCCTTGGGACACCCGGAGCCGGACTCTTTTTGGTGGATGCTGGTGGTTGTAGTCTTCGTGGCGGCGATCCGGTTCCGTGGCTCAGGGCGGTCAAACCAGTGGCGGAACTATTTATGTGGTTTTGATGTTTAAATGTCCGACTACGCCACCCGTGGATTGCGGTCAGAGTGAACCGCCGCTACAGGGCAGACCGCTAAGGCTGGTGTTGTGGGTGCAGCAGAGCGTAGCATAACTCCCCACGGGAGGAGTATAGCCTCAGGGCAGTGTATGCGGAGGATGGGGGTGATGGTGCAGGGCAGCAGCAGTAACGACACGGAGTCAGTGATGCAGTTCAGGGCCTTTACTCACAGTTCTTATTATCCAGACCACGTCTGCAGGTAACGGCTGCCCACGTCGTACTGTGCTCACCAGGTGAGGGGCTCAGACAACTCCCAGATAACTTTGGAGCGCTTCACAGGACCCCCTTTGTGTGTCCTTTGTCTGGCCTTTCTTACCAACACTTCTGTCCGGCTGCCTCGGGCCTCCTCTTGGTAAACTTGGCGCCAGTTTCCCTGACCCTATGTGGTGCCTTCCTAGCGGGTGGAGCAAGGGGCTGCGCCACATAAAATGTCAGCGCCTCCGGTTTCTAGCTGAGGGTCGTTTCCTGCCTCCACTAGTTCGGGGACCGGTCTCCCCCTTTGGCCTGACCCCTCCACGCAGGTGGATTCGGGCGTGCGGTGGCGACTCGCCCGTCCGCACCCCTGGGATCCCTTCATTCCTCGTTCCTGGAGCCTTCTCCGCTCCTCTTCCTTCCTTCTCCCTCTTGCAGGCCTGGGCCTCTGTTACTAGGCCCGCCTCCAGAGCAGAGCTCATGCAGAGCCCCTGCTCCCTGCCACTTCTGCTCAGACTTCTCTGCACTGAACTAAGATGGTGCCCACCTTTTATACTCCCTTCTCAATGCACCCAGGAACTGCTTCCTCCCTGCTCCTGCACTGCAGGGTTCCCCTTCCTCAGTGTTCCCTCCCCCCACTCCAGCCAGGGACAGGGACTGTCGTGCCCATCTCAGGGGCATATTGGTCGCCCTGCCCCACGGCAATGTGGTGTAATGCATGCAGGTGTTGGGTCCTGATCCACACTCCATCCTTATCTGAGAGTGAGATATCACACCTCTGGGTGAGGTGCAATACGTCTGTAGCAACCGAGCCCTCGGTGCTACAGTTCCATTTATCTTCAGCCTAGGTGACGTATTGTGATACAGGGCCGTGATTTTGGCTATAAAAGGGTCCCCTAGACCCCTACCCCAAGCTTTTTAAGAGAATCATATATGGCGTGCCAGGAGACTCTATGGAATGCTTTCTCAGCATCCAACGAGAGTATCTACTTACAAATTTTTAACTGCATCTAGCCCAGGAAATACTTTGTGCCTAGTAGCAGTGTCTGCTAGTCAGCGGATTATCCCGGCTGTTAAGCAAGCTACACCACCTGTAGTTTGGACACTTAATTTTTTCAAAGGAAATGCTTCGGGACCACGGGATACTTAGTGAAGAGCATCAGGAGGCACCCCAAGGCATAGGGGCTGGGACTGGCAGTAGGATGCCTTGCGGTGGACAGCCGAGCTCGATCCTTATAAAAGCTTTTTAACTGCAGCAGCTTTAGTGGACGCTACTGGAGCTGGAATTACGCGGCTGCTGGCATGAGACTTGCCCTCCAATAGATCCTTGTAAATGGATTTAAAGTGTATTCATTCAAATTAGAGGGACAATTTAAATTAAAAAGCTTAGAGCTGCCTCCACCACAGGGGGGCTCTCTCGACCCACCAGCGGACAGGCACCAGTATTGGGAGAGGGGGGCTGGCCGTCAGGGTTCACCGCGGCTCTGGCCCAAACCCGGCGACACGGAGGTGGCACGGGCAGGAGCGGACTGGCCGTCTCGGCTTCTCACTTTTTGGATTTTAGAAGGGCATGACATGCCTATATCTGTGTCTCCCCCTCCTTTTACTCCTCCACCTCTTTTCTTTTCGCATGACTATTTGTACTTGTCACTTTTCCATGTGTTAGTTATGTCTTCTGAGCAGTTTGTCAGCTTTTGGACACCTTTGAAGGTGTTTTCTATGTGTTTCTATGTGTTTTTGTTTGCCTGCCATTGGTTTTAACGGTGTTCGAAGGTGTTCGACGAACAGTTCGACGAACAGTTCGGCGAACACACGGGTGTTCGACGAACCGAACCGAACTCGAACACTACGGGGGTGGCTCAACACTACTACTGAGGCCATTGAAGCATTTGAGTATCTCAAAGAGAGGTTCAGTTCTGCCCCTATCCTTATGCAGCCTGATGAGACCAAGCCTTTTTTGGTCGAGGTCGATGCTTCATCGGTGGGGGTCGGAGCAGTTTTGTCTCAGGAGAACAAGGGTGGAGTACATCCTTGCGCCTTCTTTTCGAGGAAATTTTCGGAAACCGAACTGAATTATGATGTTGGAAATTGGGAGTTGCTGGCAATTAAACTTGCATTTGAACATTGGCGTCATTTTTTGGAAGGCGCTAGATTTCCTATTCAGGTTTTCACAGATCATAAGAATCTATATGGATGCTGCCAAGCGCTCGAATGCCCGTCAAGCTAGGTGGGCACTTTTTTTTTCTCGGTTTCATTTTTCTGTTACCTATTTCCCTGGTACTAAGAATGTTAAAGCCGATGCATTATCTCGCAGCTTCTCTCCTACGGTCGGTGTCGAGGAGGAGGAGAGCATTTTACAGAAAGGAGTTGTGGTGGCGGCTTTGGACTCTGTTTTGGAGAATGGGATTCTGAAAGCTCAAGTTAATGCTCCATCTAACACTCCCCATGGGAGGCTGTTCGTGCCTAGAGCCTTTAGGAGAGATTTGTTTGTGGAGTGTCATGAGTCTCGGTTGGCAGGTCATCCAGGAATTTCGGAAACTAAGAGACATATCAGTCGCAGTTTTTGGTGGCCTGGATGGCAGAAGGAATTCATCAAGTGGGTGCGTCAATATACTGTGTGTGCTAGGTCAAAGGCTTCACATACTCCTGCTGCGGGGTTGCTTTGCCCTCTGGAAGATCCTAGTGCGCCTTGGACGCATCTCACAATGGATTTTATTACTGATCTTCCTTTGTCCGAGGGTTTTACTATCATCTGGGTGGTCGTGGACCGTTTTAGTAAGATGTGTCACTTGGTTCCGTTCATTAAGTTGCCCTGCGCCAAGACACTCGCTAAGGCGTTTGTTAAGGAGATTGTCAAACTCCATGGCGTTCCCACAGATATTGTTTCTGATAGAGGACCTCAGTTTGTGGCTCGCTTTTGGTGTGCTTTTTGTGACAGGTTGGGAGTCCATTTGTCATTTTCGTCTGGTTATCATCCTGAGTCTAGTGGACAGACTGAAAGAAAGAACCAGGATGTTGAACAGTTTTTGCGTTGTTTTGTGGCAGACAATCAAGAGGTGTGGTCTGAGTTTCTGCCTCTCGCAGAATTTGCTCTTAGCAATCATACATCCTCCTCTGCTGGGTGTTCTCCTTTTTTTTGTTGCACTGGGAGACATCCGTCTTTTGGTTCGTTTTCCAAATTAGGGTCAGCGGTGCCGGAGGAGGAGAATTTTTCCGCTGATTTGGAGAGAGTTTGGACTAATGTACGTTGCAACCTTCAAGAGGCTAACAAGAAGTCCATGAAGTATTTTGACAGGAATCGTAAAGAGGTTTTGTTTACTGTGGGTGACAAGGATTGGTTGTCCTCGAAGAACCTGCGGTTGAGGATTCCCTCTAAAAAACTGGGTCCTAAGTTTGTGGGTCCATTTAAAGTACTTCAGGTTGTTAACCCGTCTGCTGTTAGGTTGGATGTTCCTACTTCCTGGAAGATTAATCCTGTGTTTCATGTTTCCTTGTTGAAAAAGGCTGACGTATCTGATAGGGACGCCACTGTCACAGTTCTCCCTGTGGTGGAAGACGGCGAATTTGAATTTTCACGTATCTTGAATTCTAGATGGCATAGAGGGAGATTACAGTATCTTGTCTCCTGGAAGGGTTTCGGTCCCGAAGACATCTCCTGGGTAAGGACGGATTATGTCTCTGCTACTAGGCTTGTTAAAGCTTTCCACAGGAGGTTTCCAGTTAGGCCTTGGCCTGGAGGATCCAGAGGATCCTCATAAAAGAGGGGGTACTGTTAGAACCCTCCTGTTAGTTTTTTCTATCTTGTGTTTTGCGGTCACGTGACCATCTGCCTATATATTCCAGCTCCGCCCTTCTGGCTTTGCTGAACTTCAGTGTTGTTTGACTGTTTTGCTAGCCTGGCGCTTCGGTGCCTATCTCTGTCAGTTTGCTTGGTCCTTTGGGACCTCTAGTACTTTTTGTCAGTTTGTCTTTTGTGTTCTACAACAAATTCTGTTTAGGAGGTGTCCCATTTTTGTCCCAGTCCTTAGTTCTTTTAGGGACCCCTCCCTTATTTCTATAGGTCTTCGTTCAGACTAGCCGAGTACTAAGGTGGGTCTGTTCACAAGGAACAGGCAGCCCGCTACATCATAGGGATTCAGCTCAGTCTTACAGTAGGGACAGCTTTCCCCTATCTTTCTTTAGTTCTTGTTGCAGAACATAACAGTTTCTTTGTAGCGCTTGATGGTTTTTGCAACTGCACTTGGGGACACATTCAAAGTTTGCCCAATTTGCGGACTGACTGACCTTCATTTCATAAAGTAATGATGGCCACTCGTTTTTCTTTACTTAGCTGCTTTTTTCTTGCCATAATACAAATTCTAACAGTCTATTCAGTAGGACTATCAGCTGTGTATTCACCTGACTTCTGCACAACACAACTGATGGTCCCAACCCCATTTATAAGGCAAGAAAACCCACTTATTAAACCTGACAGGGCACACCTGTGAAGTGAAAACCATTTCCGATGACTACCTCTTGAAGCTCATCAAAAGAATGCCAAGAGTGTGCAAAGCAGTCATCAAAGCAAAAGGTGGCTACTTTGAAGAACCTTGAATATAAGACATATTTTCAGCTGTTTCACTCTTTTTTGCTAAGTATATAATTCCACATGTGTTAATTCATAGTTTTGATGCCTTCAGTGTGATTGTACAATTTTCATAGTCAGGAAAATGCAGAAAAATCTTCAAATGAGAAGGTGTGTCCAAACTTTTGGTCTGTACTGTGTATATACATATATAGAAAAAAGAGAAAAAAGCAGCACAAGCAAACAAATTGTAGATTGGTGGGTGCCCGTCCTCCAGGTAAATACCAAACCTTCTTACATATGAAAAAAATTATAGAAACAGCACTCCAAAAATAGATGATTTATTAGCTCAGCTAGAGCTGTGGCAATGTTTTGGCTAGATCCAGCCTTTTTTCAAGCCAAGTGCACAGTATACAGATGAAGTATATATCAGATCATCCATTTGTAGGACAATTATATTATAAAGTGCAAAAAGTTCAACGTGCAAAGTGCATAAAAACATACAATACATATATATATAAGTATATCATATTATATAAAGGTTTTTTGATTCATAAAAATACATACACATCATTTATTTTCATGATATAGCTCAATTCATGATAAATTACATAATAGATACAGGTGCTCAGAATCAAAGAAATCAAGATTGACCCACCGCATCAGCATATGAACAATGCCGAAAAACGGCGTCCCCAGTGATAAACTACACATGTCAGAGTTGCTGCTTGAAAGGGGAGGAGACCACTCTATGGCATACAGAGAAAATTGACACTGCGCATGCACCAATGAGTGCACCAATAAGTATGGGATGAATGTCCTTTTGTTAAATATGGACTATTTGCAACAAGAAATTAAAACATTAATGACTGATGTGGCGGAACTTGAAACGAAATTGCATTGTCAAATTTTTCAAAATCTTCTATACTAATTAAAAGAGACGGTAACATTGAGAAATAAGAGCATTAAAGATGACTTGGAAGAAGTCAAGAGACAGAAGTGGAATAGAGATGCTAGCGATTACAAAAGTGGTATTATTTTAATCGACAGAAGGATAATAGCAAACAAGGTTTGAGATCTCTTGGTCGTTCTAGGAAACCATTTCCCACACATGATACGGATGTATCCACTGATGATGTTGTTTTTTTAGGAACAACAGTAAATATGGACACTGGCGTAAGAACAGGAGAAGAGGTGGAAGAAAACATCGGTGAACAAAAAAGAATAACTTCCAGGAGCCGAATACTTCCACAGAGGATGGGCAACAGAAAGGAAGAACACAATTAGTGGTAAACCTTTCAAGTAAAATTCTCTCTGACGCAGATAAAAAAAATTTGGGTAAAGGACTATCCTTTAGTCCGAGTAGCCATGTGGATTGGTTTAAACTTGAAACTGAACTATTCAGATTCTATAGATCAATTAAGTTAAAATATTGGTTTGCTACTAATCCTAGTCCTAATCCTACTAATCCTATTATGGATAAAATTATAGAGTCTGAATTTACATTACAGAAATTGAATCTAAACAAACATAGTACATTTTCTCCAGTTATTAATGTACCTGTAATTGAAGCTTTTATTAAGGCTGTGAATGATGATATTTACAAACTAAAGGGGGTGTTTAAAAATAATTTTTCACATCCAAATTTAACAAGTGCAGAATATCATTCCTTGGAAACACTTGTCAATGATGACAGCATTACTATAAAGCCTGCCGAAAAAAGGTGGAGCTGTTGTCGTCATGGACACTAGTGTTTATCTATTTGAGATTAAACGGCAACTTTCTGATATTGAAGTTTAAGAAAAATTGAATAGTGATCCTAAGTTAAGTATCTATAATAAGATCAAGGAACTTTTACACAAGGAATTGAATAATAAAATCATTGACAAGGACCTAGTTGATTATTTATTGGTAAAAAGAATGGTATTACGCCAGTTATATATTTCCTGCCGAAGATGCATAAAACTTCGGTGAACCCTCTGGGACGTCCTATTATCTCAGGCAGTGATTCCATTTTTAGTCGAATAGGTATATTTTTGGACAGAGTTCTAGGTCCATTAGATAGAAACACTGCGTCTTTTTTACAAGACACAAATGATTTTTTATGTAAGTTACAGGAGGTTCCAATGATCAATGAACCTATATTATTAGTATCTTTTGACATGATATCATTATATACTTCAATTAAACATGATACGGGTCTTATTGCTGTGAGAAGGAAACTCGATTTTACAAACTTTAAGCCTTTCTCACAAGTGTTGAGATGGTGGCGCTACATAGACGAAATCTTCTTCCTATGGAAGGGCACTGAGCAAGAGTTGTTGAAGTTTTTTAATTTTATTAATACCATTGACAGTGATATCAAGTTCTCATTGGTTTACTCGGCACATGAAATTCAATTTTTGGATGTCCTTCTCAGTTATAGGGAAGGTCGATTTTCCCCAAATCTTTATTCGAAACCAACGGATAAAAATAACATTTTTAAAATTTGAAAGCAATCATCCCAGAAAGATGGTAAATTCTCTCCCATTTAGTCAGTTCTTGCGAACTAAAAGAATTGTAAGTGATGAAAATAATTTACAACAAAATTTTGAAAAAATGAGGATGAAATTTTTGGTCAGGGATTATCCAAAACATTTATTTAACAAGGGAATTAATATGGTAAATAATCTTGAACGTGAATCTCTTCTAAAATCTAAGAGGAGGATAGATAAAGTGTCCAATAGAATACCAGTTATTGCCACATTTTGTGAGGAAAGTGACTCTATCGCTAGAATAATTAAGAAACACTCGAGCATGCTGGGCAAATGCATAACAGATGTCCCACAATTTCAAAATCCCCAGTTGTTCTCGTATAAACGAGCAAGGAATTTGAAGGACAAATTGGTGAGAGCTGATGTGGGACGCCTAAAAGGTATGAAACAAATGACATTGACGGGAAATAAAAGAACAGGTTCTTACCCTTGCTTGAATTGTGTAAATTGTTTAAATTTAATTAAGGGAAATTTTTTCCTCCATCCAATCACAAATGAGAAATTTGTTATAAAACATTATATGACATGTGACTTGGAATTCGTCATATATCTTTTATATTGGCCTTGCAAATTGATGTACAGTACAGACCAAAAGTTTTGACACACCATCTCATTTAAATATTTTTCTGTATTTTCATGACTATGAAAATTGTACATTCACACTGAAGGCATCAAAACTATGAATTAACACATGTTGAATTATATACAAAAAAGTGTGAAACAACTGAAAATATGTCTTATATTCTAGGTTCTTCAAAATAGCCACCATTTGCTTTGATGACTGCTTTGCACACTCTTGGCATTCTCTTGATGAGCTTCAAGAGGTAGTCACCGGAAATGGTCTTCCAACAATCTTGAAGGAGTTCCCAGAGATGCTTAGCACTTGTAGGCCCTTTTGCCTTCACTCTGCGGTCCAGCTCACCCCAAACCATCTCCACACTCTTGGCATTCTCTTGATGAGCTTCAAGAGGTAGTCACCGGAAATGGTCCTCCAACAATCTTGAAGGAGTTCCCAGAGATGCTTAGCACTTGTTGGCCCTTTTGCCTTCACTCTGCGGTCCAGCTCATCCCAAACCATCTCGATTGGGTTCAGGTCTGGTGATTGTGGAGGCCAGGTCATCTGGCGTAGCACCCTATCACCCCATCACTCTCCTTCTTGGTCAAATAGCCCTTACACAGCCTGAAGGTGTGTTTGGGGTCATTGTCCTGTTGAAAAATAAATGATGGCCCAACTAAACGCAAACTGGATGGAATAGCAAGATGCTGTGGTAGCCATGCTGGTTCAGTATGCCTTCAGTTTTGAATAAATCCCCAACAGTGTCACCAGCAAAGCACCCCCACACCATCACACCTCCACCTCCATGCTTCACGGTGGGAACCAGGCATGTAGAGTCTATCCGTTCACCTTTTCTGCGTCGCACAAAGACACGGTGGTTGGAACCAAAGATCTCAAATTTGGGCTCATCAGACCAAAGCACAGATTTCCACTGGTCTACTGTCCATTCCCTGTGTTCTTTAGCCCAAACAAGTCTCTTCTGCTTGTTGCCTGTCCTTAGCAGGGGTTTCCTAGCAGCTATTTTACCATGAAGGCCTGCTGCACAAAGTCTCCTCTTAACAGTTGTTGAAGAGATGTGTGGCATTGACCTGCTCTCTATCTGAGCTGCTGCTAACCTGCGATTTCTGAGGCTGGTGACTCGGATAAACTTATCCTCAGAAGCAGAGGTGACTCTTGGTCTTCCTTTCCTGGGACGGTCCTCATGTGAGCCAGTTTCTTTGTAGTGCTTGATGGTTTTTGCAACTGCACTTGGGGACACTTTCAAAGTTCTCCCAATTTCTCTCACTGACTGACCTTCATTTCTTAAAGTAATGATGGCCACTCGTTTTTCTTTACTTAGCTGCTTTTTTCTTGCCATAATACAAATTCTAACAGTCTATTCAGTAGGACTATCAGCTGTGTATCCACCTGACTTCTGCACAACACAACTGATGGTCCCAACCCCATTTATAAGGCAAGAAATTCCACTTATTAAACCTGACAGGGCACACCTGTGAAGTGAAAACCATTTCCGGTGACTACCTCTTGAAGCTCATCAAGAGAATGCCAAGAGTGTGCAAAGCAGTCATCAAAGCAAAAGGTGGCTACTTTGGGGAACCTAGAATATAAGACATATTTTCAGTTGTTTTACACTTTTTTGTTAAGTATATAATTCCACATGTGTTAATTCATAGTTTTGATGCCTTCAGTATGAATGTACAATTTTCATAGTCATGAAAAGACAGAAAAATCTTCAAATGAGAAGGTGTGTCCAAACTTTTGGTCTGTACTGTATGTGGGTGAGACAGCATGGGACTTGAAAACCCATTTGAACCACCACAGATATACCATACGTAATAAGAGATTGGACTTGCCAGTCTCCAAACACTGTATTGAAGCCGGATACAATGAAAAACAACTAAAATTTAGGATCATTGATTACGTGCCTCCCCTGAGGAGGGGAGGGGATCGGGTTAAAATGCTTAAGGTCAAAGAATTACAATGAATAAGGAAATTGGACATGTTACGTCCCAAAGGACTAAATGTGGATTTCAAAATTGAATTGGCAGCTCTTTGATGTATTTCTGATGTTCCACTTGGATTTGAATCGTCGTGTGATATGTTATATGGCCTTTGATTTTGTGGAGTTTTAACTAATAGTGACTCTTTCTATTTTTTATAGATCTTTGGAGAAAATGAATTATATTATCTACAGGATTCACCTCTACATCACCATGTGACAGTATAATTCATATGTTTAAAAAAAAAAATTGCATGTCAGTGTTTATTGTTTCAATTTTGGACCATTATTTGATCATCATATATATGAGTCTTTATTATATTTTTCTCATATTGTGCATAATAATAGCCAATACGGTTCATTTATTAGAGGGCATGGTTGGTACTTGGTATGTGCATATAACATGGGACTGGATACATAGGGCAGAGTAGGTTGAGTAACATGCCGCTAACCGGGTGAGTGGCTCCCCTTTTTGCTCAGATGTTGGTTTTACCAACCCCAGCTAATGGGGGGTGTCAACCAATAGTATCATATTGTGTTCCTATTATTAAAATGAAAATACACAATGCCGCACTTTTACCTGTTTTTGCCCTTGTTGTCCGTTATCATTACTATGCGCTATGTATATTTAGGCTTCAGACTCTAATTATTTCATAACATATGGCAATAGCCGAATAGATATGATCTTTGTGGGCATACCATTATAAAAATGGCGCTGATGCAATATAATCATATAGACACTTGCACAATGGATAGTGGGCATATGTACCATATCAAAGATGGCGTCTTTAGCATTTCCGCCCTTAGTATGACGTCATATCCGCCAGCGACGTCATTGGTGCATGCGCAGAGTTGATTTTCTCAGTATGCCATAGAGAGGTCTCCTCCCCTTTCCAGCAGCAAGTCTGACATGCGTAGTTTATCACTGGGGACGCCGTTTTTCGGCATTGTTCATATGCTGATGCGGCGGGTCAATCTTGATTTCTTTTATTCTGAACACCTGTATCTATTATGTAATTTATCATGAATTGAGCTATATTCTGAAAATAAATGATGCGTATGTAATTTTATGAATCAAAAAAACCTTTATATAATATGACCTACTTATATACATGTATTGTATGTTTTTATGCAATTTGCACGTTGCACTTTTTGCACTTTATAATATAATTATCTTACAGATGGATGATCTGATATATACTTCACCTGTATACTCTGCACTTTGCTTGAAAACGGCTGTATCTAGCCGAAACGTTGCCACAGCTCTTGCTTAGCTAATAAATCATCTATTTTTTTGGAGTGCTGTTTCTACTATTTTTTTGTATATATGTGTATATATATACATACACAGCAACTACAGACTTATATGTGTAAGCACACAGCACATTAGCATGCATATATACACACCACATACAGTATATACACATGTATATACACCCAGCACATACACCCATATTTATATACACACAGTACGTACACATTATGTATATGCACACAGCACATACACAGAGCACATAAGCATGTATACAGTATACACACACCAAATATACACACAGTACACACAAACATATATGTATATACACACAGCAAATACACAGTGAGATCCAGAAATATTTGGACAGTGACACAAGTTTTGGCATATTACATCTTTATTTACCATAACATATTCAAGATACAGTTATATAATCAATATGGACTAAAAATGCAAAC
Source organism: Phyllobates terribilis (assembly GCF_046119375.1). Classification (NCBI taxonomy): domain Eukaryota; kingdom Metazoa; phylum Chordata; class Amphibia; order Anura; family Dendrobatidae; genus Phyllobates; species Phyllobates terribilis. The sequence goes on from NW_027362762.1 coordinate 507,383,506, forward strand.
TCTCAGCTTTAATTTGAGAATATTCACATCCTAACTATTGTAAGACTTTGGGAATTAAATCTCTTTAATGTGTAGCTGCTAGTGATGGGTGAGCACTAAAATGCTCGGCTGCTTGATTCTCAGGTCGAGCACATTGGAATACTCGGGTGCTCAACCAGAGCAACGGGCCCAATGTAAGTCTACGGGAAACTCGAGCATTTTTCAGGCGGACCCCGCTCAAATTGCTCAAATGACATGGGAACAGCATGGGGAAGGCCACTGAAAGCATTTCTGACTGCTGTCAACAATGTTGTCAGAGGTATTACGCCACTTTTACTGACTCATAATAAAACATACAAAAACAAAACCAAAATGGATTTTCCTGGGAAATATGTTAAGGAACATCCTTTCCAGGGTAATGACTTGTATATAAGGCAAAATAAATAACCAAAACCAAAAATACTCCTCCATGCCTTGGGCTATATTCACACATAGTGTTTTTGATGCGGTTTTGCACTTTTGCATTGCTTTCAACCAAGACAAATGCATTCACTGAGAAATGTCATTTTAACATTTTACAGCCTTATCTAGCCATGTGGTGTGTGACACATCATCAAACACATGCATACAGTGCTGAAAAGACATGGGAACAGCATGGGGAAGACCCCTGGAAGCATCTCTGACTCCCAGGTCACTGCCTAAAAGTGTGCCCATCATAAGTGATCCTTGGTGCATGCGAAGATGCCTCCCGCCATGCACCTGTCGTTGCAGACTTGAAACAATCATCGTCCACTTCCTTGTTCCATTGCAGCGTTCAGTTGTCTCTACCCCATTCCTTGTAATGCAAGCGCAAGTATGCAGCCTGCCACCCACCCACAGGCTGCAATAATATACTGCCAAATTTTTGACAGCTGCTTGCACTTGAAATGTGGTCTTTTAGGCGCGTGGAGGCAGAAGCTGTTCACAACCTTATGGTGGCGGTGACAGGGTATCCATACTCGGTCCCCAGCCGCCACTATTTGTCCCGGTGTCGTATCGGTCTAACACAAGCACGGGTCCTACAACATTACCCGTGCCCTCCCCAGTGAACTTACTGAGAATGTGTCCAGGGATGGTATGGAGCCAGTCCACAGCTTTTTTTGCTGAGAGCTGTATTTCACCACAGCCATATTCTTTAGCTTGGTGAAAGGACCTGGGAAACCATATCTACTCCAGCTGCCATTTCTCCCAGGAAGTCTTCTAAAGAAGCTTTCACTTGAAATGTGGCCTTTTAGGTTCGTGGAAGTGGAAGCTTTTCAAAACCTCATGCCAGCGGCGGCCGGGTGTCCATACTCGGTCCCCATCCGCCACTATTTCTCCCCTTATCATCTCCGCCTTCCACAAGCACGGGTCCCACAACATTACCCGTGCCTTCCCCAGTGCACTTACTGGGAAGGACCGCCTAATCACAAACACGTGGTCAAGTGAATGTGGCCAGGGACGGTATGGAGCCAGTCCACAACTTTTTTTTGCTGAGAGTTGTATTTCACCACAGCCATATTCTTTAGCTTGGTGAAAGGACATGGGAAATCATATCTACTCCAGCTGTCATTTTTCCCAGGAAGTCCTCTAAAGAAGCTTTCACTTGAAATGTGGCCCTTTAGGCTCGTGGAAGCGGAAGATTTTCACAACCTCATGCCGGCGGCGGCCGGGTGTCCATACTCGGTCCCCAGCCGCCACTATTTCTCCCCTTATCATCTCCGCCTTCCACAAGCATGGGTCCCACAACATTACCCGTGCCTTCCCCAGTGCACTTACTGGGAAGGACTGCCTAACCACAAACACGTGGTCAAGTGAATGTGGCCAGGGACGGAACGGAGCCAGTCCGCAGCTTTTTTTGCTGAGAGTTGTATTTCACCACAGCTATATTCTTTAGCTTGGTGAAAGGACTTGGGAAACCATATCTACTCCAGCTGTCATTTCTCCCAGGAAGTCCTCTAAAGCAGCTTTCACTTAAAATGTGGCCTTTGAGGCTCATGGAGGCGGAAGCTTTTCACAACCTCATGCCGGGGGCGGCTGGGTGTCCATACTCGTTCCCCAGCCACCACTATTAGAGATGAGCGGTGTTCGAATTGAACTGTTCGCCAATCTCAAATTCGAGCTGTTTTGGGTGGTGTTCGAGCCGTTCGATGAACCCGAACGATTTGAGAAAAATACGGCTGTTCGAGGTTATGTTCGATAACTGTTCATGCACCCAAATCGTAACTGGATTTTTTCACAGCAATGCTGATAATCAATGTTAATACACAGTTTGAGTGTACAGCGGGGCGGGGGGAGGGGCATGGGATGGATCTCTGCAGAAATAATGAAGATCTCCATTTTTTTTCTCTTTCCCGCATTTACAGTGGGAAGGTGCAGTCTGTCAGCCTATCAGCAGCGCACACACGGAGCGAAGTGCTTTTTTTCACACAAGCAAGGGCAAGTGTCATTGGCTGTGTATGCCCTATAAGACCCAGCCATTTTCCCCGTCGCCACCATTTTCTCTCTGCTGCAGCTGAGTGTTAGATGGCTCTGCTGCTGATGTTAGTGCTATATTGTGTAACTGAATTGCAAGCGAATTTTCTCTTAAATAGACAGAAAGGTTTAGGGAGTAGGGGCTAGTTTGTAATTGCAGCCCTTTTGAGGGCTAGGTTACATCAGTTCCTATCACTTTTTGCCAGGCAGGTCTGTTTTAGTGCTGTGCAAGTGTTTTTCACAGCATTTGGCTAAATCTAGCTAAGCAAATCCTTTTGGGCTTCTTGAAGTGTGTGTTAGTCAGTGGAGTAGCCTATGTGTGTTGCAAGCTACACCACCTGTGTATGTAATACAAATTTGTTACTGCACCTAGCAAAGTAAACCTTTTGGGCCTGTAGCAGTGTGTGGTACTCAATCTATTAGGCCATCTATACTAAGCTCCACCAGCTTTCAAATTACTAATAATTTTTAGCTACATGTTGCCTGGAAAATAATTTTGGGCATAGTAGCAGTGTGTGGTACTCATTGTATTAGGCCATCTATACCAAGCTCCACCAGCTTTGAAATTAATATTAATTTTTAGCTACATCTTGCCTGTAAAATAATTTTGGGCATATTAGCAGTGTGTGGTACTCATTCTTTTAGGCCATCTAAACTAAGCTCCACCAGCTTTCAAATTACTAATAATTTTTAGCTGCATCTTGCCTGGAAAATAATTTTGGGCATAGTAGCAGTGTGTGGTACTCATTGTATTAGGCCATCTATACCAAGCTCCACCAGCTTTGAAATTAATAATAATTTTTAGCTACATCTTGCCTGTAAAATAATTTTGGGCATATTAGCAGTGTGTGGTACTCATTCTATTAGGCCATCTAAACTAAGCTCCACCAGCTTTCAAATTACTAATAATTTTTAGCTGCATCTTGCCTGGAAAATAATTTTGGGCATAGTAGCAGTGTGTGGTACTCATTGTATTAGGCCATCTATACCAAGCTCCACCAGCTTTGAAATTAATAATTTTTAGCTGCATCTAGCCCGGAAAATAATTTTTCTTCCCAATAGTGGTAGCAATAGAAATATGGGGCGCGCGCCTGGCTAACAAAAATATATGCTTCATAGCAAAAAACACCAACCTAGCACACTGCATTAATAAGATGGCATCATCGTCTCTCCCAGTGCTAGGCCTACTACGTCAGCTAGCATTCCTGTGCCTAAAACACAATGTATGGGTCCGCGCTAGCCACTATGCTGAGGAGTCTAAAGCTGCTGCTAATGCTTTATAACTATTCAATTGGCAGATTTTCACAGAGCTCCTCCCCAACGCCGACCCATCGGGCAACAGTTGCCCACCCTCCCTATGGGATCTTGTGGCGAATAGTTGATGCCATTAATCAGAGCGTCAGTTGCCCCGTCGATGTGGCAAGCATACGGTAAGGCATGGGAAGAGTGGACACGACTAGTAGCAGGCAGACGGGTTGACCAATGTGAACAAGCCAGATTACAAGTCTCCATAGAATTTCTCCACCAGTTAATGATGAGGGGCATATCAGGGGCGTCAGCGCTGCGGTGTCTGACCGGAGTAGCATTTCACTTCCAACTACTGAATTGGGGAGATGTGACAAAGAGATTCATCATCAGACAATCCATAAAAGGGTGGAAAAGGGGTCAGCCAAGTCAGGAGTGTAGACGTCCCGTCCCGTGTCACTAAAACTGATTTCTCACATCATATCCCTAACTCCATTAACATGACACTCACAATTTGAAGCAACACTATTGTCTACTGCATTTACGATCGCCTTCTTCGGGGGGCTATGCATAAGCGAATTAGTCCCTCAATCCAAAATTACTACCAGTGGAGGCTTATTACACCAGGATGTAGTCATAGCCAATAGTGCAATACGTCTACGCATACGCCAATCGAAAACGGTTCCAGCGGGCAGGGGCACTTGGGTACTTCTACAACCCATAAAAGGTACACTGAGTCGGGTAACAGTAGTAAAACATATATAACCATCAGATCACAAAGTAATATCTTCCTATCACACATTGATGGAATGCCATTATCAAGATACCAGTTTCAAGCTATATTTAATAAATGCATAACATCGGCAGGGAACCACCCCAAAGATTATGGGACACACTCATTCCGCATAGGGACGGCCACGGAAGCAGCAAGAGCAGGACTGTCAGAAACGGAAGTTCAGAGTTTAGGGAGATGGCGATCCACGTGTTTGGCGAGATACATAAGACTGGACTTGTTATCCTAGCGTGGTTTGTTTCTTTTACAGGTGACGCTAAGCCAACAGTGTGGCTGATAGGCCACTCGTATATATATTGGCCAGAAAAAAGGGTGAAAGTCCGCCCAGGCAGGAGGTTTCATAACACATATTTCAACTGAAGGGGTATTAGAGGCCTGCTATGGCCACAGGTACTAATGGAGATAATCAAGGTAGGGAGAGAGGCAAGAGGTCCGGTCATCTTAGTTATACCGTCCGGGGGAAACAACCTAGGTCATCACAAGAGCGCATAGCTAATGGCAATAATGAAACTAGACACTGAGCGCTTCAGAGAATTTTTCACAAAACTAACTATAGTATGGTCAGAGATTGTGCCAATAGCGGTATGGCAAGGTGCGCGAGACATCACGGCCATTGAACGGACAAGGCGGGTAATAAATATTCGGATGGCAAAATTTAGAAGAGACAGAGGCGGTGTAGTGATACAACACAGACAACTGGAAGGAGATAAAGCAGGGCTCATATTGCCCGACGGTGTTCACTTAATGGATATTGGACTGGACATATTCCTGTCAGGACTCCAGTACGGAGTGGAACAAGCGTTAAGAGTGATGGATGGGGGTCAGAGTCCTTCATACGAGTACACAGGATCCTCCGTGGCCTGGAAATAGAAAGGACATGTTGGAGAGTTACACTTGTTGGCCAACTTGCCGGTGTGGAGACCGAGGGCATGCTGCAACAAGCTGAATTATTTTAGAAATAAAATGCCTTTCTAATGGAATGAGTATAAAGAATTAATAAAGCTGTGACCGATCCTCACCCATCCAGTTGTAAGAGTTACATTATTGTATTGTCAAGGAAAGGGGGGTGGTAGGGGGGCTGAGCGTCTGGGTTTGGTTGGGGGTCGCCACAGTCTGCCTAGGCTAGATGCATTTAAAAATTCTTATTAGATACACAGGCGGTGCAGCTTGCTTCGCAGCTGGGCTACTACGCCCAAAGTATTGCCTAGGCTAGATGCGGTTAAAAATTCTACGCTGACTAGCAGACACTGACGCTTTGGAGCAGACCTCTGAGTAAACAGCTCTTCAGACTCAACCATCTGTGTTACCCCAAGCCATTGTGTATGTAGTTTCTTACAGTTAAAAGGTGGGGGGGGGCGACCCAACCCACCTGGAATTGACGATGCCAACGTCACGTAAAACAAAGCAAAGGGACTCCAAAAAGAGTCTCCATTTTTTCCAAAAATTGTGACACAGACACCACTTAAGTGGCATCAATTGCCCCAGAGTTGCTTAAAACGGTTGGTGAGGTAATTTTACCAAATCCTCAAGATTTTAGTCTCCCAAGGATGACACAGGGGTAGAAAAGTCCTTGCGGATCCATGATTTGTTCATCTTTATGAACGTGAGTCTATCTACATTCCAATTGACAGCCGTGTGCGCTTATCTGTCAGCACACCACCAGCAGCGCTGAACACACATTCAAGAACGCTGGCTGCAGGGCATGACAAGATCTCCAAGGCGTGAGTGGCGAGCTCCGGACATTTTTTCAGATTGGAATCCCAAAATGAGCAAGGGTTTAGTGACACAGTCATGGCTTCGATGTTCACTTGGAGATACTCCTGTACCATCCTCTCTAGACGTTAACTATGTGTCAGACTTCTTGTCCTGTGGCCTTGCATAGGAAGGTCTAAAAAAGTGGTGAAACGATTCCACAAAATTGCTGTTACCAGCAGATACTGTGTTACTGTTACGGTTTGAGTGATGAAGACTCGACAGTCCCACGGAACTGTGAGATTCACTACGTGCACCACTGGTGTTCTGTGGAAAAGCACATGTAAGATTCTGCAACAGCCTCTGCTGATACTCCTGCATGCGTGAATCCCTTTCTATGGCAGGAATAATTTCGGCAAATTTACTTTTGAACCGGGGATCTAAGAGTGTGGCAACCCAGTAGTCGAGATTACTTCAAATTCTGACAATCCAAGGGTCATGTTGCAGGTAGTGCAGCAAGAAGGCACTCATGTGTCTTGCGCATCCAGGAGGACCAAGTTGGTAGCAAGGTAAGAATCATGCTTCCTTCCTCTGCTCTCTCCCCCCAACCTCACACAACAGAAATGTGATCAAGGTCTCCCTCATCTGATGAGTCTTACATGCCCATCGCCAGTTCGTCCTCCACTTCTTCCTCGGCTCCTGCACCTTCCTCAACAGTTTGGCTGCTACCTTACGCCCTGGTTAATCCCTCTCCCCCACCCTCCCATGCCTGCCGCCTTGGTGCTGCCGACCGTCTGGACCTTGGAGATGTTATCCCTTCCGCATACGACTCCTCTACTTCCTCCTCCTCCTCTTGTCCCACCACCTGACTCTGAATTCTGTTTAACGTGTGCTCCAGCATGTAAATCACCGGAATATTCATGCTGACAATGGCATCGTCAGCACTAAACATCTTCGTCGCCATTTCAAAACTGTGCAGAAGGGTGTGTGGCGACCCTGAGCATTCAGTCACCACAGAGGCACTGCATCTCACCCAGAGGTGTGGTATCTCACCCTCAGGTAAGGAAGGAGTATTGCTTGGGACCCTAACACCAGCATCCAACACATACCCGCAGTGGGGGTAGGGCGAGATTGCTTCTAAGGGAGAGCACAGTCCCAGGTCCCGAGCTGGCGGGAGGGTCCTATGTAGTGGGTGTGGGTGGAGAAAGCAGCTTAGGGGAGCACATGACAGGGAGAGTATAAATAGGAAGCCATCTTAGAAAGAGCAAGCCCGTCAGAGGAGGAGAGGTGACAGGAGCAGAGGCTCTGCATGAGCTCTGCTCCAGAGGCGGGCCTAGCCTGAGAGGCCCAGGACTGAAGAAGAGAAGAGAGGAGTGGGAGCAGGAAGGCTCCAGGAACTGAAGGGACCCTAGGGGTACGGGCCGTGAAGAAGGCCACCCGTACGCCCGCTGCTACCAGGAGGTAGAGGGGTCAGGCCAGATGAGGGGAACCGGTCCCTCAACTAGCGGAGAAACAGCAAGGCTCAACTAGAAACCGGAGGCTACAGCATTTCATGTCCTGCAGGCCAAAGTCCACACCAGTCTCACTAAGAAGGTAGCCACATAGTACCCAGGGGACGGAACACACGACGCCCTCCAAGGCCCGAGGATACCGGATAGAAGTGTCACTGGGTGAGAGGTGCAGGGAGAAGGCCAGAGAAAGGACACACAGAAGGGGGTCCTGCTAAGTACTCCGGAGCTATCTCGGGGTGGACTGAGCCCCTCACTGAGTACGCACAGCATGACGGGGGAGATTGCTCTGGTACCTGTAATCTGGACAGCAACAACTGTGAGTAAAGATCTTGGGACTACAACACACAGACTCTGTGTTTATTACTGACTCCCTGCACTACAACCACTATCATCCACCTACACTGCCCAGAAGCTACACTTTTCCTGTGTGGAGTAATAATACCATTGCTGCAAAACCACCAGCTTCAGAGGACTGTTCCTCAGCGGCGGTCCATTTGGCCGCACTCCACAGGTGGCGTAGTCGGACATTATAAAACCCATATATACAAATTACCCTTGGATTGACCGTTCTGGGTCATGGACCGGGTCACCGCCACAGTGACTACAACCCCCAGCGTCTACCGGCCCGGCTCCGTGTACCCCACTGCCCGGGGGGCGCGTCAACTTCATAGGTCCCTGATCTGAGACCACTCCTGCAGCATGATTTGCCCCACATCTGGATCTCGTTGGCCCAGGCTATACGTCAGAACGTATTGCACCAGGGCTTGTCGGTGCTTCCACAGTCACTGCAACATGTGCAGAGTTGAATTCCACCGAGTCGGCACATCGCATTTCAGCTGGTGAACTATCAGGCCCAACGACTTCTGTTGAGATGTAAGTCGTTGAGCTGCGGGATGCGAACGGCGGAAGTGAGCACGCAGCGACCGTGCCCTCTGCAGAAGGCCATCTAGTCCGGGATAGTGTTCTGAAAATTGCTGGACAACCAGGTTCAACACGTGAGCCATACAAGGCATGTGTGTGACATTGCCCCGGCAAAGGGCCGCACCCAGGTTTGCAGCATTGTCGCACACCGCCTTCCCTGGTTGCAAGTCCAGTGGAGACAACCATTCATGAAACTGGGTCTCCAGAGCTGACCACAACTCCTCAGCTGTGTGACTCACATTTCCCAGACATTTCAAAGTAAACAACGCCTGATGCCGTTGAGCCCTGCTGCCAGCATAGTAAGGAGGTGTGCAGGATTCCTTCTGCACAGTTAGAAAGCGCTTGGCATTACCAGACAGGCTTTGGGTGCAGGTGGAGGACCAAGAGGAGGTTAAGGAGGCAGAAGCAGTGGAGGAACTTCTAGATAAAGAGGATTGATGTACAGCTCGTCGGGACGGCAAGACTTGGACAGCAGCCCCTTGTCCTGCTGTCACCATAGTTACCCAGTGCCCAGTCAGCGACATGAAACGCCCCTCTGCATGCCTACTCGTCCAAGTGTCTGTGGTGAAATGCACCCTGTCACACACAGAGTTTCTCAAAGAAGTGGTGATGTTGTGTACGACATGCTGGTGTAGCGCAGGCACACCTTTCTTTGAGAAGTAGTGCCGACTGGGCATCTGGTACTGGGGCACTGCGACGGACATAAGGTCTCGAAAATCCTCTGTGTACACCAGGCGGAAAGGCAGCATTTCTGTAGCCAACAGCTTGCAGATGGTGAAATTCAACCTCTTAGCTTTCTCATGGCTAGGAGGAAATGGTGTTTTACTTGTCCACATCTGAGGGACCGAGGGCTGGCTGTTGTGCTTAGACGGGGTTGAGTAGGGTGTCCCCGGAAAACTGCCAGTCTGTGAGGAAGATGCAGGTGGAAAAGTTAGGTTGCCTTGATCCAAAGGTTTTGCTCTCGATGTCGGAGAGCGCTCATCACCAGCTGGTGTTTCCACTTCCAAATGAAATGATGACCTGCCAATCACACTGGCTGTTGCGGGTAAAGATGTGGCAGGTCTGCGTCCAAAAACATGTGTGACTGTTGTCCCCCCAGTCACAGAGGATGAAGAGGCCGCGGATGCACAAGATGGGGCCGACGGTGGTTGGCCCGGCCCGCTAGACGACATTGTAGCACAGTGAGCTTCCCACTGCAACTTATTCTTCATATCCATGTGACAGTTCATGCATGAAGTACTCAAACTATGGATTTTTTGGCCTCTACTTAGCTTTTGGTGACAAATATTACAGATAACACGAGTTGGGTCATCCTTATCGATCTGAAAAAATGCCCAGGCTATGCAAGGCTTAGAGCCCATGCGACCTGAAGAGCCACTACGGCTTGTGGTCAGAGGCAGAGTTGTGGTTGAGTATGCAGTTGTTGACGTGCTTCCAGTACTCCGTCTCTGTCCAGGAAGGTGCAACCTAACCTCGTCGTCAATAGCATCAGTAACGCCCAGCTGCGCTTGGTATCACAGATCCTAGAAGAGTGCATTGATGGAATCCTCCACAAGAGGCCTCCATAAACATTCACACATCTCCACCTTCCACCTCAGACCAGCAGAGGGAGCCCGTTAGGGATATAAATAGGGAAGGTGGAGCTAGGCAGTTCAGTTCCTCTGAAGAGTTCCTGCAGTAGAGAAGCCTAAGAGAGGTCAGTCTGCAGTGGAGCTCAGTCTAGTCTAGAGAACTCAGTTAATAGTTCAGCAGTGGAGCACGAGGCTCCTGCTAGCTAGATTGAGGGAGCCAAGTTAGAGTTTAAGATGTGCTGGCGCCATAAGAGCGGTGAAGCGCGGCAAGCTGCCGTTAGTGTGTATAGCCTAGTGAGGGCCCGAGTAGGCCGAAGGCGAGTGGAGAGTTAGTATATAGGGGGCAGAGGAGCTTAACCAGCTCACCCCGAAGCATTTACCGGACACCGGATCCGAGCTTATCGGGATCTCTATGACCCAGTAAGGCATAACCGGAATCCCTGGAGAACTACAAGTCCCAGGATCGCTATGGAGCTGATACGTTACAGAGCCAGGAGATGCTTAGACCCCGCATTCTGGGAGCATGAACTCCAAGACAAGGCCCTACAACAAGGTCAGCCAGCGCAGGGGAGCTATACCATTGAGCTGCCTTATCACTGGCCTCAGTGGACTGCTGCAGCGCTGGTGCTTCTCACCAGATACCACAGGTTGCGTCACAAACTCTTATAAAATTAACAATTATCCACCCTTTTAAAGAGTGACCCCAGGGTACGGGCCCGGGAGCCGACCACCGCGACATCCCCAAGGCCATTCAAAGGCCTGGGTACCGAGTCATCCCCATCCCCTCGGCTAGTCACATCCTCCTCCACCTCCTCTGCTGACCTCATCGACTGGCTGACTGGAGATCCCACTTACTGTCAACCCACAACCTCGTCATCATCACCCTGTGTGTTATCACACCCGTCGTCCTCAGAGCCAACCTCTTCCTGCCATGACCGAAAAGTCAAGTTGTCGCTCCAATCAGGTATTTGAGTTTCATCATCGTCTTCATCATTGTCTCCACCAACAGGAGTTACAGTTTGGGAACGAGGGTCTACATTATGCTCAGAACCTTCTTCACCAGGTCCTGGATCCGACTTATAAAGATTCTGGGCATCAGTGCAGAACATTTCCTCATCAGGATTAACAGAAGCTCTGGAGCAGACCTCCGTTTCCTAGGCTATAGTATGAGTAAACAGCTCTGCAGACTCAACCATCTGTGTTACCCCATACTCAGACGGGCAGCTGGAGACTTGGGAGCTGTGAGGAAGCAAGTGCGATTGGGGTGACACCTCTGAGGACTGGAGTAATTGTGATGTTGAAGTTGAGGTGGAGGAGAGCCCACATGATGGAGCACTTGATATCCTTTGAAGCACCTGCTGTTTTTGTGCCTCATCTGGAGTTTGTAGCGATGGGCGTGTCCGTAAGAAAGGGATCGTAACACATTTTCCACGAAAAGAAGTAGACCTCTTAGTTTGGTTGGAAGATGGTCTTTCTTCTTCATATGTTACTCCCCCCCACCGCGGGGGTGCTCGACCCACCAGCGGACAGGCACCAGTATTGGGAGAGGGGGGCAGGTCGTCAGCGTCCACCGCGGCTCTGGCACAAACCCGGTGACGCGGGGGTCGCATGGGCAGGAACAGACTGGCCGTGTCGGCTTCGCACTCCAGCGCAGTCCCTCTGCCCGCTCGCACCCGTAACCTCAAAGGGATGCGCAAGCGGCTTTTCTTCCCAGGGCTGTTCCCCGCCCAGCAGAAACGTGGGGGAGCTCAGGTCGGCCTTCCACTGTACTTCCTTACCTCCCTCGCCCTCTTTCCTTCTTCCATTCTCCATCTAACCCCTCGGCTCTGTTGTGTCCGCTCTCCCTCCAGCTCTCTCCTTCTCACAGGTGGACTACCGCGTGTATTCACACTGTGGCAAATCTTTTGGGCTCAGGCATAAGAAGTTGTCGAGGTAATGGATAAGATGTGCCCCCTTTGAAATGTCCATTACAACCCATTCGAGGAAGCTACTAAACGCCTCAAATAGTGAGCAGGATCTGGAGCACCCCATGGGCAAACAGCGATCTATATAGTATGCTCCTTCCCAGAAGCAGCCCAATAGGTGGACACTATTCAGAGGCACAGGTAGTAAGTAACCGGAACGCCGCATCAATGTCTGGTTTGGCCATTAGGGTGACCCTTCTCAACTTCTTGATCCGCCTGATTGCCTTGTCAAAGGATGTACAGTATATACTACTGTACTTGGTTCCGTGTCGATGTTGTCGTTTACGGACTTGCCCCTTGGATATGACAAATGGTGGATTAGTCCGAATGTATTGGGTTCCGTTTTTGGCACAACTCACAATGGGGATACCATTACGTCTTGTAAGGAAAGTGTTCTGAATGGAACCGCCATTCTACCTAAAGATATTTATTTTTTTAATTTTCTTGTCACGACGTCTGGGTGTTGGTAGGATGATTTTAGATTTTTTCTCCAGCCTTTCTTGATTTTAGAAGGGCATGACATGCCTATATCTGTGTCTCCCCATCCTTTTACTCCTCCACCTCTTTTTTTTTCGCATGACGATATGTACTTGTCACTTTTCCATGTGTTAGTTGTGTCTTCTGAGCAGTTTTTCAGCTTCTGGACACCTTTGAAGTGTTTTCTATGTGTTTTCTATGTGTTTCTATGTGTTTTTGTTTGCCTGCCATTGGTTTTAATGGTGTTCGAAGGTGTTCGACGAACAGTTCGAAGAACAGTTCGGCGAACATATGGGTGTTCGACGAACCGAACCGAACTCAAACACTACGAGTGTGGCTCAACACTAGCCACTATTTCTCCCGGTATCGTCTCTGCCTTCCACAAGCACGGGTCCCACATTACTTGTGCCCTCCCCAGTGCACTTACTGGGAAGGACCGCCTAACCACAATCACGTGGACAGGTGAATGTGGCCAGGGAGGATATGGAGCCAGTCCACATTAAAAATGTAGCCATAGAGTGCCCGGGAACCTTCCCACACACTTTTCTTGAACTTCATAATGTATGTTGAGTTTCTCAAACAGCACTTCCTGCCATGGTTCAAGAAGAAGAACCGTGCATTCCGCAGCAAGATCATTTTCATGCATGATAATGCACCGTTGCATGCTGCACATCAGCATCTCTGGCTGCTGTGGGCATAAAAGGGGACAAACTTATGGTGTGACCCCCATGCTCTCCTGACCTCAACCCCATTGAGAACCTCTGGAGCATCATCAAAAGGAGTGTCTATGATGGCGGGAGGCAGTTCACATCTAAGCAACAGCTCTGGGAGGGTATTCTGTCCTCATGCAAAACAATTGAAGCAGAAACCATCCAAAACCTGACAAATTCAATGGACGAGAGAGTTCAGAAGCTCCTTTCGAACAAGGGGTCCTATGTGCAAATGTAACATCACCTAGAATAAAGTTTTGAGTTGAAAACTGTTTGATTTCAGTTTCTAATAACCTGCTAATGCTTATAATTTCAACAATGACCATTTTTTTGTTCTTTATTAAAATGAAAAGGTTGATCGAAGAGTGTGGGGGATCTAAGAGTGTGGCAACCCAGTAGTCAGGATTATTTCGAATTCTGACAATCTGAGGGTCATGTTGCAGGTAGTGCAGCAAGAAGGCACTCATGTGTCTTGCGCATCTAGGAGCCCCAAAATTATTTTCCGTTCTAGATGCAGCTAAAAATTATTATTAATTTGAAAGCTGGTGGAGCTTACTATAGATGGCCTAATAGAATCAGTACTGCAAACTGCTACAAAGCCCAAATTATTTTCCAGCCAAGATACAGATAAACATGATTAGTAATTTGAAATCTGGTGGAGTTTAGTATAGATGGCCTAATAGAATCAGTACTGCACACTGCTACAAGGCCCAAATTATTTTCCAGCCAAGATACAGATAAACATAATTAGCAATTTGAAAGCTTAAAACGGTTGGTGAGGTGATTTTAACCAATCATCAAGCTTTTACTCTCCCCAGGATGACACAGGGGTAGAAAAGTCGTTTCGGATCCATGATTTGTTCATCTTTATGAACGTGAGTCTGTCTACATTATCAGTGGAGAGCCGCGTGCGCTTATCTGTCAGCACACCACCAGCAGCGCTGAACACACGTTCAGACAGAACGCTGGCTGCGGGGCATGACAAGATATCCAAGGCGTAAGTGGCGAGCTCCGGCCATTTATCCAGATTGGAAGCCCAAAAAGAGCAAGCGTCCAGTGACACAGTCATGGCTTCAATGTTTACTTGGAGATACTCCTGTACCATCATCTCTAGGCGTTGACTATGTGTCAGACTTCTTGTCTCCTGTGGCCTTGCCAAGGATGGGCTAAAAAAGTGGTGAAATGATTTCGCAAAATTGATGTTACCAGCAGATACTGTGTTTCTGTTACGTTTTGAGTGCTGAACACTTGACGGTCCCATGGTTGGCAAGTTGGAACTGTGAGATTCACTACGTGCACCACTAGTGTTTTGGGGAAGAGCACATGTAAGATTCTGCAACAGTCTCTGCTGAGACTCCTGCATGCGTGCATCTCTTTCTATGGCAGGAATAATTTCGGCAAATTTACTTTTGTACCGGGGATCTAACAGTGTGGCAACCCAGTAGTCAGGATTATTTCTAATTCTCACAATTCGAGGGTCATGTTGCAGGTAGTGCAGCAAGAAGGCACTCATGTGTCTTGCGCATCCAGGAGCACCAAGTTACTGTTGTGTTGGTGGCGAGGTAACAATCATGCTTCCTTCCTCTGTCCTCTCCCCCCAACCTCGCACAACAGAAATGTGATCAAGGTCTCCCTCATCTGATGAGTCTTCCATCAGTTCGTCCTCCACTTCTTCCTGGGCTCCTGCACCTTCCTCACTAGTTTGGCTGCTACCATGCGCCCTGGTAAAACCATCTCCCCCACCCTCACATGCCTGCCGCCTTGGTGCTGCCGACCGTCTGGACCTTGCAGATGTTAGCCCTTCCGCATACAACTCCTCCTCCTCTACTTCCTCCACCTCCTCTTGTGCCACCACTTGACTCCGAATTCTATTTAACATGTGCTCCAGCATGTATATCACCGGAATAATCATGCTGATAATGGCATCGTCAGAACTAAACATCTTCATCGCCATTTCAAAACTGTGCAGAAGGGTGCATAGGTCCCTGATCTGAGACCACTCCTCCAGCGTGATTTGCCCCACCTCTGGATTTTGTTGGCCCAGGCTATACGTCACAAAGTATTGCACCAGGGCTTGTCGGTGCTGCCACAGTCGCTGTAACATGTGCAGAGTTGAATTCCACCGGGTAGGCACATCGCATTTTAGCCGGTGAAGTGGCAGGCCCAACGACTTCTGTAGAGATGCAAGTCGCTGAGATGCAGGATGCGAACGGCGGAAGTGAGCACACAGAGACCGTGCCCTCTGCAGAAGGCTGTCTAGTCCGGGATAGTGGGCTAAAAATTGCTGGACAACCAGGTTCAACACGTGAGCCATACAAGGCACGTGTCTGACATTGCCCCGGCGAAGGGCCGCACCCAGGTTTGCAGCATTGTCGCACACGGCCTTCCCTGGTTTCAGGTCCAGTGGAGACAACCATTCATGAAACTGGTTCTCCAGAGCTGACCACAACTCCTCAGCTGTGTGACTCACATTTCCCAGACATTTCAAAGTAAAAACCGCCTGATGACGTTTAGCCCTGCTGCCAGCATAGTAAGGAGGTGTGCAGGATTCTTTCTGCGCAGTTAGAAGGCGCTTGGCATTACCAGACAGGCTTTGGGTGCAAGTGGAGGACCGAAAGGAGGTTGAGGAGGCAGAAGCAGTGGAGGTGGAGGAACTTTGAGATAAAGAGGATTGACGCACAACTCGTGGGGACAGCAAGACTTGGACAGCAGCCCCTTGTTCTGCTCTCATCATAGTTACCCAGTGCCCAATCAGCGACATGTAACACCCCTGTCCATGCGTACTCGTCCAAGTGTCTGTGGTGAAATGCACCCTGTCACACACCGAGTTTCTCAAAGAAGCGGTGATGTTGTGTGCGACATGCTGGTGGAGCGCAGGCACACCTTTCTTTGAGAAGTAGTGCTGACTGGGCATCTGGTACTGGGGCACTGCGACGGACATAAGGTCTCGAAAATCCTTTGTGTCCACAAGGCGGAAAGGCAGCATTTCTGTAGCCAAGAGCTTGCAGATGGTGAAATTCAACCTCTTAGCTTTCGCATTGCTAGGAGGAAATGGTCTTTTACTTGTCCACATCTGAGGGACCGAGGGCTGGCTGTTTTGCTTAGACGGGGTTGAGAAGGGTGTCCCCGGCAAACTGCCGGTCTGTGAGGAAGATGCAATTGGACATGTTAGGTTGCCTTGATCCATAGGTGGTGCTATCGATGTTGGACAGCGCTCAACACCAGCTGGTGTTTCCAACTCCAAAGAAAATGATGAGCTGCCAATCACCCTGGCTGTCGTGGGTAAAGAGGTGGCAGGTCTGCGACCCAAAACAGGTGTGACTGCTGTCCCCCCAGTCACAGAGGATGAAGAGGCCGCGGATGCACAAGATGGGTCAGACGGTAGTTGGCCCGGCCGGCTAAGCTGCATTGTAGCACAGTGAGCTTCCCACTGCCACTTATGCTTCATATCCATGTGCCGGTTCATGCATGAAGTACTCAAACTATGTATTTTTTGGCCTCTACTTAGCTTTTTCTGACAAATGTTACAGATAACACGAGTTGGGTCATCTTTATCGATCTGAAAAAATGCCCAGGCTATGCAAGGCTTAGCAACCATGCGACCTGAAGAGCCACCACGACTTGTGGTCAGAGGCAGAGTTGTGTTTGAGGATGCAGTTGTTGACGTGCTTCCAGTACTACGTCTCTGTCCAGGAAGGTGCAACCTGACCACGTCGTCACTAGCATCCTCCTCCACCTCCTCTTCTGACCTCATCTCTTGGCTGACTGAGGGTTGACAGTAAGTGGGATCTCCAACCTCGTCATCATCACCCTGTGTGTTATCACACGCGTCGTCCTCAGAGCCAACCTCTTCCTGCCCTGAAAAAAAACTAAAGTTGTCGCTCCAGTCAGGTATTTGAGTCTCATCATCATCTTCCTCATTGTCTCCACCAACAGGAATTACAGTTTGGGAACGAGGATCTACATTATGGTTAGAACGTTCTGCGTCTGGTCCTGGATCCGACTCATAAAGATGCTGGGCATCAGTGCAGATCATTTCCTCGTCTGGATTCACAGAAGCTCTGGAGCCGACCTCTGATTCTCAGGCTATAGTATGAGTTAAACTGCTCTGCAGACTCAACCATCTGTTCTACCCCATACTCAGACGGGCAGCTGGAGATTTGGGAGCTGTGAGGAAGCAAGTGCGATAGGGCTGACACCTCTGAGTACTGAAGTATTTGTGATGTTGAAGTTGAGGTGGAGGAGAGCCCACTTGAAGGAGCACTTGATATCCATTAAGGCACCTGCTGTTTTTGTGCCTCATCTGGATTTTGTAGCGATTGGCGTTGCCGTAAGAAAGGGATCTTATCACACTGTCCGCTAAAAGAAGTAGACATCTTAGTTTGGCTGGAAGATGGTCTTTCTTCTGAAGATGTTACTGTTGCTTTAACACCTACCCCACTAACACAACCTTTTTTTCCCTTCCCAACACGCCTAATCCATTTTCCACCAGCAGCAGGCCTTTTTCCTCTCATTTTGGAGGTTAACTAATTCACAACTCTGGAGTTTGCACAAAAATAAATAGATGGGAACCGAGCAGAGCTGAGTGGCCAAACTGTGGTATTAGCATAAAAGTATTGACTGGGTTAGATGCAAATAAAAATTATATTGAATTTGCAACCTGGTGGAGGTTAGTATAGATGGACTAATAGAACAAGTCCCACACACTGCTACAAGCAAAAATATTTTTTCAGAGCTAGATGCAGAAAAAATTATATTGAATTTGCAACCTGGTGGAGGTTAGTATAGATGGACTAATAGAACAAGTCCCACACACTGCTACAAGCCAAAATATTTTTTTCAGAGCCAGATGCAGAAAAAAAATAGATTGAATTTGCAACCTGATGGAGGTTAGTGTAGATGGACTAATAGAACAAGTCCCACACACTGCTACAAGCCGAAATATTTTTTCAGGGCTAGATGCTGAAAAAAATTAGATTGAATATGCAACCTGGTGGAGGTTAGTATAGATGGACTAATAGAACAAGTCCCACACACTGCTACAAGCCGAAATATTTTTTCAGAGCTAGATGCAGAAAAAATTAGATTGAATTTGCAACCTGGTGGAGGTTAGTCTAAAAGGACGAAAAGAACAAGTCCCACACACTGCTACAAGCCGAAATATTTTTTCAGAGCTAGACGCAGAAAAAAATTAGACTGAATTTCCAATCTGGGGGAGGTTAGTATAGATGGACTAATAGAACAAGTCCCACACACTCCTACAAGCCAAAATATTTTTTCAGAGCTAGATGCAGAAAAAATTTAGATTGAATTTGCAACCTGGTGGAGGTTAGTATAGATGGACTAATGGAACCAGTCCCACACACTGCTACAAGCCAAAATATTTTTTCAGAGCCAGATGCAGAAAAAAATTAGATTGAATTTGCAACCTGGTGGAGGTTAGTATAGATGGACTAATAGAACAAGTCCCACACACTGCTTCAAGGTGAAATATTTTTTCAGAGCTAGATGCAGAAAAAAATTAGATTGAATTTGCAACCTGGTGGAGGTTATTATAGATGAACTAATAGAACAAGTACCACACACTGCTACAAGCCTAAATATTTTTTCAGAGCTAGATGCCAAAAAAAAATTAGATTGAATTTGCAACCTGGTGGAGGTTAGTATAGATGGACTAATAGAACAAGTCCCACACACTGCTACAAGCCGAAATATTTTTTCAGAGCTAGATGCAGAAAAAAGTTAGATTGAATTTGCAACCTGGTGGAGGTTAGTATAGATGGACTAATAGAGCAAGTTCCACACACTGCTACAAGCCAAAATATTTTTTCAGAGCTAGACGCAGAAAAAAATTAGACTGAACTTCCAACCTGGGGGAGGTTAGTATAGATGGACTAATAGAACAAGTCCCACACACTGCTACAAGACAAAATATTTTTTCAGAGCTAGATGCAGAAAAAAATTAGATTGAATTTGCAACCTGGTGGAGGTTAGTATAGATGGACTAATAGAACAAGTCCCACGCACTGCTACAAGCCAAAATATTTTTTCAGAGCTAGATGCAGAAAAAAATTAGATTAAATTTGCAACCTGGTAGAGGTTAGTATAGATGGACTAATAGAACAAGTCCCACACACTGCTACAAGCCAAAATATTTTTTCAGAGCTAGATGCAGAAAAATTTATATTGAATTTGCAACCTGGTGGAGGTTAGTATAGATGGACTAATAGAACCAGTCCCACACACTGCTACAAGCCGAAATATTTTTTCAGAGCCAGATGCAGAAAAAAATTAGATTGAATTTGCAACCTGGTCAAGGTAGTATAGATGGACTAATAGAACAAGTCCCACACACTGCTACAAGGCGAAATATTTTTTCAGAGCTAGATGCAGAAAAAAATTTGATTGAATTTGCAACCTGGTGGAGGTTAGTATAGATGGACTAATAGAACAAGTCCCACACAATGCTACAAGAAGAAATATTTTTTCAGAGCTAGATGCAGAAAAAAATTAGATTGAATTTGCAACCTGGTGGAGGTTAGTATAGATGGAATAATAGAACAAGTCCCACACACTGCTACAAGCCGAAATATTTTTTCAGAGCTAGATGCAGAAATTTTTTTTATTGAATTTGCAACTTGGTGGAGGTTAGTATAGATGGACTAATAGAACAAGACCCACACACTGCTACAAGCCAAAATATTTTTTTCAGAACTAAATGCAGAAAAAAATGATATTGAATTTGCAACCTGGAGGAGGTTAGTATAGATGGACTAATAGAACAAGTCCCACACACTGATACAAGCCAAAATATTTTTTAAGAGCTAGATGCAGAAAAAAATAGATTAAATTTGCAACCTGATGGAGGTTAGTATAGATGGACTAATAGGACAAGTCCCATACACTGCTACAAGCCGAAATATTTTTTCAGAGCTAGATGCAGAAAAAAATTAAATTGAATTTGCAACCTGGTGGAGGTTAGTAAAGATTGACTAATATAACAAGTTCCACACATTGCTACAAGCCGAAATATTTTTTCAGAGCTAGATGCAGAAAAAAATTAGATTGAATTTGCAACCTGGTGGAGGTTAGTATAGATGGACTAATAGAACAAGTCCCACGCACTGCTACAAGCCAAAATATTTTTTCAGAGCTAGATGCAGAAAAAAATTAGATTAAATTTGCAACCTGGTAGAGGTTAGTATAGATGGACTAATAGAACAAGTCCCACACACTGCTACAAGCCAAAATATTTTTTCAGAGCTAGATGCAGAAAAATTTATATTGAATTTGCAACCTGGTGGAGGTTAGTATAGATGGACTAATAGAACCAGTCCCACACACTGCTACAAGCTGAAATATTTTTTCAGAGCTTTATGCAGAAAAAAATTAGATTGAATTTGCAACCTGGTGGAGGTTAGTTTAAAAGGACGAAAAGAACAAGTCCCACACACTGCTACAAGCCAAAATATTTTTTCAGAGCTAGACGCAGAAAAAAATTAGACTGAATTTCCAACCTGGGGGAGGTTAGTATAGATGGACTAATAGAACAAGTCCCACACACTGCTACAAGCCAAAATATTTTTTCAGAGCTAGATGCAGAAAAAATTTAGATTGAATTTGCAACCTGGTGGAGGTTAGTATAGATGGACTAATGGAACCAGTCCCACACACTGCTACAAGCCAAAATAATTTTTAAGAGCCAGATGCAGAAAAAAATTAGATTGAATTTGCAACCTGGTGGTGGTTAGTATAGATGGACTAATAGAACAAGTCCCACACACTGCTTCAAGGCGAAATATTTTTTCAGAGCTAGATGCAGAAAAAAATTAGATTGAATTTGCAACCTGGTGGAGGTTAGTATAGATGAACTAATAGAACAAGTACCACACACTGCTACAAGCCTAAATATTTTTTCAGAGCTAGATGCCAAAAAAAAATTAGATTGAATTTGCAACCTGGTGGAGGTTAGTATAGATGGACTAAAAGAACAAGTCCCACACACTGCTACAAGCCGAAATATTTTTTCAGAGCTAGATGCAGAAAAAAATTAGATTGAATTTGCAACCTGGTGGAGGTTAGTATAGATGGACTAATAGAACAAGTCCCACACACTGCTACAAGCCGAAATATTTTTTCAGAGCTAGATGCAGAAATTTTTTTTATTGAATTTGCCACTTGGTGGAGGTTAGTATAGATGGACTAATAGAACAAGTCCCACACACTGCTACAAGCCAAAATATTTTTTCAGAGCTAAATGCAGAAAAAAATGATATTGAATTTGCAACCTGGAGGAGGTTAGTATAGATGCACAAATAGAACAAGTCCCACACACTGATACAAGCCGAAATATTTTTTCAGAGCTAGATGCAGAAAAAAATTAGATTGAATTTGCAACCTGGTGGAGGTTAGTATAGATGGACTAATAGAACAAGTCTCACATACTGCTACAAGCCGAAATATTTTTTCAGAGCTAGATGCAGAAAAAAATTAGATTGAATTTGCAACCTGGTGGAGGTTAGTATAGATGGACTAATAGAACAAGTCCCACACACTGCTACAAGCCAAAATATTTTTTCAGAGCTAGATGCAGAAAAAAATTAGATTGAATTTGCAACCTGGTGGAGGTTAGTATAGATGGACTAATAGAACAAGTCCCACACACTGCTACAAGCCAAAATATTTTTTCAGAGCTAGATGCAGAAAAATTTATATTGAATTTGCAACCTGGTGGAGGTTAGTATAGATGGACTAATAGAACCAGTCCCACACACTGCTACAAGCCAAAATATTTTTTCAGAGCTAGATACAGAAAAAAATTAGATTGAATTTGCAACCTGGTGGAGGTTAGTATAGAAGGACTAATAGAACAAGTCACACACACTGCTACAAGCCGAAATATTTTTTCAGAGCTAGATGCAGAACAAAATTATATTGAATTTGCAACCTGGTGGAGGTTAGTATAGATGGACTAATAGAAAAAGTAGCACACACTGCTACAAGCCTAAATATTTTTTCAGAGCTAGATGCAGAAAAAAATTAGATTGAATTTGCAACCTGGTGGAGGTTAGAATAGATGGACTAATAGAACAAGTCCCACACACTGCTACAAGCCGAAATATTTTTTCAGAGCTATATGCGGAAAAAAATTATTTTGAATTTGCAACCTGGTGGAGGTTAGTATAGATGGACTAATAGAACAAGTCGCACACACTGCTACAAGCCTAAATATTTTTTCAGAGCTAGATACAGAAAAAAATTTGATTGAATTTGCACTCTGGTGGAGGTTATTATAGAAGGACTGATAGAACAAGTCCCACACACTGCTACAAGCCTAAATATTTTTTCAGAGCTAGATGCCAAAAAAAAATTAGATTGAATTTGCAACCTGGTGGAGGTTAGTATAGATGGACTAATAGAACAAGTCCCACACACTGCTACAAGCCGAAATATTTTTTCAGAGCTAGATGCAGAAAAAAGTTAGATTGAATTTGCAACCTGGTGGAGGTTAGTATAGATGGACTAATAGAGCAAGTTCCACACACTGCTACAAGCCAAAATATTTTTTCAGAGCTAGACGCAGAAAAAAATTAGACTGAACTTCCAACCTGGGGGAGGTTAGTATAGATGGACTAATAGAACAAGTCCCACACACTGCTACAAGACAAAATATTTTTTCAGAGCTAGATGAAGAAAAAAATTAGATTGAATTTGCAACCTGGTGGAGGTTAGTATAGATGGACTAATAGAACAAGTCCCACGCACTGCTACAAGCCAAGATATTTTTTCAGAGCTAGATGCAGAAAAAAATTAGATTAAATTTGCAACCTGGTAGAGGTTAGTATAGATGGACTAATAGAACAAGTCCCACACACTGCTACAAGCCAAAATATTTTTTCAGAGCTAGATGCAGAAAAATTTATATTGAATTTGCAACCTGGTGGAGGTTAGTATAGATGGACTAATAGAACCAGTCCCACACACTGCTACAAGCCGAAATATTTTTTCAGAGCCAGATGCAGAAAAAAATTAGATTGAATTTGCAACCTGGTCAAGGTAGTATAGATGGACTAATAGAACAAGTCCCACACACTGCTACAAGGCGAAATATTTTTTCAGAGCTAGATGCAGAAAAAAATTTGATTGAATTTGCAACCTGGTGGAGGTTAGTATAGATGGACTAATAGAACAAGTCCCACACAATGCTACAAGAAGAAATATTTTTTCAGAGCTAGATGCAGAAAAAAATTAGATTGAATTTGCAACCTGGTGGAGGTTAGTATAGATGGAATAATAGAACAAGTCCCACACACTGCTACAAGCCGAAATATTTTTTCAGAGCTAGATGCAGAAATTTTTTTTATTGAATTTGCAACTTGGTGGAGGTTAGTATAGATGGACTAATAGAACAAGACCCACACACTGCTACAAGCCAAAATATTTTTTTCAGAACTAAATGCAGAAAAAAATGATATTGAATTTGCAACCTGGAGGAGGTTAGTATAGATGGACTAATAGAACAAGTCTCACACACTGATACAAGCCAAAATATTTTTTAAGAGCTAGATGCAGAAAAAAATAGATTAAATTTGCAACCTGATGGAGGTTAGTATAGATGGACTAATAGGACAAGTCCCATACACTGCTACAAGCCGAAATATTTTTTCAGAGCTAGATGCAGAAAAAAATTAAATTGAATTTGCAACCTGGTGGAGGTTAGTAAAGATTGACTAATATAACAAGTTCCACACATTGCTACAAGCCGAAATATTTTTTCAGAGCTAGATGCAGAAAAAAATTAGATTGAATTTGCAACCTGGTGGAGGTTAGTATAGATGGACTAATAGAACAAGTCCCACGCACTGCTACAAGCCAAAATATTTTTTCAGAGCTAGATGCAGAAAAAAATTAGATTAAATTTGCAACCTGGTAGAGGTTAGTATAGATGGACTAATAGAACAAGTCCCACACACTGCTACAAGCCAAAATATTTTTTCAGAGCTAGATGCAGAAAAATTTATATTGAATTTGCAACCTGGTGGAGGTTAGTATAGATGGACTAATAGAACCAGTCCCACACACTGCTACAAGCTGAAATATTTTTTCAGAGCTTTATGCAGAAAAAAATTAGATTGAATTTGCAACCTGGTGGAGGTTAGTATAAAAGGACGAAAAGAACAAGTCCCACACACTGCTACAAGCCAAAATATTTTTTCAGAGCTAGACGCAGAAAAAAATTAGACTGAATTTCCAACCTGGGGGAGGTTAGTATAGATGGACTAATAGAACAAGTCCCACACACTGCTACAAGCCAAAATATTTTTTCAGAGCTAGATGCAGAAAAAATTTAGATTGAATTTGCAACCTGGTGGAGGTTAGTATAGATGGACTAATGGAACCAGTCCCACACACTGCTACAAGCCAAAATAATTTTAAGAGCCAGATGCAGAAAAAAATTAGATTGAATTTGCAACCTGGTGGTGGTTAGTATAGATGGACTAATAGAACAAGTCCCACACACTGCTTCAAGGCGAAATATTTTTTCAGAGCTAGATGCAGAAAAAAATTAGATTGAATTTGCAACCTGGTGGAGGTTAGTATAGATGAACTAATAGAACAAGTACCACACACTGCTACAAGCCTAAATATTTTTTCAGAGCTAGATGCCAAAAAAAAATTAGATTGAATTTGCAACCTGGTGGAGGTTAGTATAGATGGACTAAAAGAACAAGTCCCACACACTGCTACAAGCCGAAATATTTTTTCAGAGCTAGATGCAGAAAAAAATTAGATTGAATTTGCAACCTGGTGGAGGTTAGTATAGATGGACTAATAGAACAAGTCCCACACACTGCTACAAGCCGAAATATTTTTTCAGAGCTAGATGCAGAAATTTTTTTTATTGAATTTGCCACTTGGTGGAGGTTAGTATAGATGGACTAATAGAACAAGTCCCACACACTGCTACAAGCCAAAATATTTTTTCAGAGCTAAATGCAGAAAAAAATGATATTGAATTTGCAACCTGGAGGAGGTTAGTATAGATGCACAAATAGAACAAGTCCCACACACTGATACAAGCCGAAATATTTTTTCAGAGCTAGATGCAGAAAAAAATTAGATTGAATTTGCAACCTGGTGGAGGTTAGTATAGATGGACTAATAGAACAAGTCTCACATACTGCTACAAGCCGAAATATTTTTTCAGAGCTAGATGCAGAAAAAAATTAGATTGAATTTGCAACCTGGTGGAGGTTAGTATAGATGGACTAATAGAACAAGTCCCACACACTGCTACAAGCCAAAATATTTTTTCAGAGCTAGATGCAGAAAAAAATTAGATTGAATTTGCAACCTGGTGGAGGTTAGTATAGATGGACTAATAGAACAAGTCCCACACACTGCTACAAGCCAAAATATTTTTTCAGAGCTAGATGCAGAAAAATTTATATTGAATTTGCAACCTGGTGGAGGTTAGTATAGATGGACTAATAGAACCAGTCCCACACACTGCTACAAGCCAAAATATTTTTTCAGAGCTAGATACAGAAAAAAATTAGATTGAATTTGCAACCTGGTGGAGGTTAGTATAGAAGGACTAATAGAACAAGTCACACACACTGCTACAAGCCGAAATATTTTTTCAGAGCTAGATGCAGAACAAAATTATATTGAATTTGCAACCTGGTGGAGGTTAGTATAGATGGACTAATAGAAAAAGTCGCACACACTGCTACAAGCCTAAATATTTTTTCAGAGCTAGATGCAGAAAAAAATTAGATTGAATTTGCAACCTGGTGGAGGTTAGAATAGATGGACTAATAGAACAAGTCCCACACACTGCTACAAGCCGAAATATTTTTTCAGAGCTATATGCGGAAAAAAATTATTTTGAATTTGCAACCTGGTGGAGGTTAGTATAGATGGACTAATAGAACAAGTCGCACACACTGCTACAAGCCTAAATATTTTTTCAGAGCTAGATACAGAAAAAAATTTGATTGAATTTGCACTCTGGTGGAGGTTATTATAGAAGGACTGATAGAACAAGTCCCACACACTGCTACAAGCCGAAATATTTTTTCAGAGCTAGATACAGAAAAAAATTAGATTGAATTTGCAACCTGGTGGAGGTTAGAATAGATGGACTAATAGAACAAGTCCCACACACTGCTACAAGCCAAAATATTTTTTCAGAGCTAGATGCAGAAAAAAATTATATTGAATTTGCAACCTGGTGGAGGTTAGTATAGATGGACTAATAGAACAAGTCGCACACACTGCTACAAGCCTAAATATTTTTTCAGAGCTAGATGCAGAAAAAAATTAGATTGAATTTGCAACCTGGTGGAGGTTAGAATATATGGACTAATAGAACAAGTCCCACACACTGCTACAAGCCGAAATATTTTTTCAGAGCTAGATGCAGAAAAAAATTATATTGAATTTGCAACCTGGTGGAGGTTAGTATAGATGGACTAATAAAACAAGTCGCACACACTGCTACAAGCCTAAATATTTTTTCAGAGCTAGATGCAGAAAAAAATTAGATTGAATTTGCAACCTGGTGGAGGTTAGAATATATGGACTAATAGAACAAGTCCAACACAATGCTACAAGCCGAAATATTTTTTCAGAGCTAGATGCAGAAAAAAATTATATTCAATTTGCAACCTGGTGGAGGTTAGTATTAGTGTTGAGCCACCCCCGTAGTGTTCGAGTTCGGTTCGGTTCGTCGAACACCCGTGTGTTCGCCGAACTGTTCGTCGAACTGTTCGTCGAACACCTTCGAACACCGTTAAAACCAATGGCAGGCAAACAAAAACACATAGAAACACATAGAAAACACCTTCAAAGGTGTTCAAAAGCTGACAAACTGCTCAGATGACACAACTAACACATGGAGAAGTGACAAGTACATATAGTCATGCGAAAAGAAAAGAGGTGGAGGAGTAAAAGGAGGGGGAGACACAGATATAGGCATGTCATGCCCTTCTAAAATCCAAAAAGTGAGAAGCCGACACGTTCAGTCCGCTCCTGCCCGTGCCACCTCCGCGTCGCCGGGTTTGTGCCAGAGCCGCGGTGAACCCTGATGGCCAGCCCCCCTCTCCCAATACTGGTGCCTGTCCGCTGGTGGGTCGAGCGAGCCCCCCTGTGGTGGAGGCAGCTCTAAGCTTTTTAATTTAAATTGTCTCTCTAATTTGAATGAATACACTTTTAAATCCATTTACAAGGATCTATTGGAGGGCAAGTCTCATGACAGCAGCCGCGTAATTCCAGCTCCAGTAGCGTCCACTAAAGCTGCTGCAGTTAAAAAGCTTTTATAAGGATCGAGCTCGGCTGTCCACCGCAAGGCATCCTACTGCCAGTCCCAGCCCCTATGCCTTGGGGTGCCTCCTGATGCTCTTCACTGAGTATCCCGTGGTCCCGAAGCATTTCCTTTGAAAAAATTAAGTGTCCAAACTACAGGTGGTGTAGCTTGCTTAACAGCCGGGATAATCCGCTGACTAGCAGACACTGCTGCTAGGCAAAAAGTATTACTTGGGCTAGATGCAGTTAAAAATTTGTAAGTAGATACTCTCGTTGGATGCTGAGAAAGCATTCCATAGAGTCTCCTGGCACGCCATATATGATTCTCTTAAAAAGCTTGGGGTAGGGGTCTAGGGGACCCTTTTATAGCCAAAATCACGGCCCGGTATCGCAATACATCACCTAGGCTGAAGATAAATGGAACTGTAGCACCCTGAGGGCTCGGTTGCTACAGAGGTATTGCACCTCACCCAGAGGTGTGATATCTCACTCTCAGGTAAGGATGTTGTGTGGATCAAGACCCGACACCTGCATGCATTACACCACATTGCCGTGGGGCAGGGCGACCAATATGCCCCTGAGATGGGCACGACAGTCCCTGTCCCTGGCTGGAGTGGGGGGAGGGAACACTGAGGAAGGGGAACCCTGTAGTACAGGAGCAGGGAGGAAGCAGTTCCTGGGTGCATTGAGAAGGGAGTATAAAAGGTGGGCACCATCTTAGTTCAGTGCAGAGAAGTCTGAGCAGAAGTGGCAGGGAACAGGGGCTCTGCATGAGCTCTGCTCCGGAGGCGGGCCTAGTAACAGAGGCCCAGGCCTGGAAGAGGGAGAAGGAAGGAAGAGGAGCGGAGAAGGCTCCAGGAACGAGGAACGAAGGGATCCCAGGGGTGCGGACGGGCGAGTCGCCACCGCACGCCCGAATCCACCTGCGTGGAGGGATCAGGCCAAAGGGGGAGACCGGTCCCCAAAACTAGTGGAGGCAGGAAACGACCCTCAGCTAGAAACCGGAGGCTGTGACATTTTATGTGGCGCATCCCCTCGCTACACCCGCTAGGAAGGCACCACATAGGGTCAGGGAAACTGGCGCCAAGTTTACCAAGAGGAGGCCCGAGGCAGCCGGACAGAAGGGTTGGTAAGAAAGGCCAGACAAAGGACACACAAAGGGGGTCCTGTGAAGCGCTCCAAAGTTATCTGGGAGTTGTCTGAGCCCCTCACCTGGTGAGCACAGTACGACGTGGGCAGCCGTTACCTGCAGACGTGGTCTGGATAATAAGAACTGTGAGTAAAGGCCCTGGACTGCATCACTGACTCCGTGTCGTTACTGCTGCTGCCCTGCACCATCACCACCATCCTCCGCATACATTGCCCTGAGGCTATACTCCTCCCGTGGGGAGTTATGCTACGCTCTGCTGCACCCACAACACCAGCCTCAGTGGTCTGCCCTGGAGCGGCGGTTCACTCTGACCGCAATCCACGGGTGGCGTAGTCGGACATTTAAACATCAAAACCACATAAATTGTTCCGCCACTGGTTTGACCGCCCTGAGCCACGGAACCGGGTCGCCGCCACGGAGACTACAACCACCAGCATCCACCAAAAAGGGTCCGGCTCCGGGTGTCCCAAGGCCCAGGGGGCGCGTCAGAACATTTTCATCACCTTTCACAATCACCAATGGGACAAGGCAGGGATGTTCTCTGTCCCCTCTCTTATACATCCTAGTGACGGAGCACCTGCTCTCATCAATTCGCCATAACCCCAATATTAGGTGGATTGAGGTGGGAGGCACCGAGTACAAGTGCTCTCTATTTGCTGATGATGTCCTAGTATATAACACTCAATCACATATATCCATCCATGCTGTTATGGCTGAAATAAATCACTTTGTTACATGGTCAAATTTTAAAATCAATGCAGCGAAGTCTGAGGCCCTCGAAGTCTCCCTCCCCAAATCCATATAGGATTCCATCCAGTCCAACTTTCCCTTTGCCTGGCCCTCACAGGGTATCAAATACTTAGGAATTCCTATTCATAGAGACCTCTCCCATCTATGTTATCTTAATTTTGGGCCCTTTATTGAACAACTCCATACAGACCACGGTTGGCAAGTTAGAACTGTAAGATTCACTACGTGAACCACTTGTGTTTTGTGGAAAAGCACATGTACACTGTGTTCCAAATTATTATGCAAAAAGTGTTTAGGAGTGATAAGGGAAGAATTTGTTTGTTTGTCAGTTAAACTCATTGATGGTGATGTGTGTCAGGGCTCTTTATATCACTGTAAGCAATTGCAGACACCTGTGCTAATTAGTTTGGCAGGTGTGTCCAATGAAAGGCAAGACTACTTAAGAAGGCTATCTCACATTATTAAGCAGCCTACATTTTCTGCCAAAATGGGAAAGAAAAAGGATGTGTCGGCTGCTGAGAAGCAACAAATTGTGGAGTGTTTAGGTCAAGGCATGACTACAATCAACATTGTGCGATGATCAGGATGAAGTGTCTTGGCAATCAAGAAGTATGTAGCTGATTCACAGTACACACGTGTGCGTGCTGATAAGGGCAAATTGAGGACTCTTTCCTACAGGCAATTACGTCAGGTTGAAAGAGCAGCGGCAAAAAAGCCTTGTCATAGCAGCAGACAAGTTTTTGAAGCTGCTGGTGCCTCCAGCGTCCCCCGAACAACAAGATGCAGGGTCCTTCAGAGGTTTGCAGCTGTGCATACGCCATCCTGTCGACCTCCTCTATCCACTTCACACAAGCAGAAACGGCTCCAGTGGGCCAAACATTACATGAAGACTGATTTCAAAACTGTTTTGTTCACGGATGAGTGCCGTGCAGCGCTCGATGGTCCAGATGGATGGAGTGGAGGATGGCTGGTTGATGGACACCCCATGCAAACACGGCTACAGCGCCAACAAGGAGGAGGTGGAGTAATGTTTTGGGCTGGAATCATGGGGAGAGAGATTGTCGGCCCTTTAGGATCCCTGAAGGCGCTAAAGATGAACTCCATAATGTATGTGGATTTTCTCAAACAGCACT
The DNA here is from genome assembly GCF_046119375.1 of Phyllobates terribilis. Taxonomy (NCBI): domain Eukaryota; kingdom Metazoa; phylum Chordata; class Amphibia; order Anura; family Dendrobatidae; genus Phyllobates; species Phyllobates terribilis. Next base: position 507,414,205 of record NW_027362762.1, read on the forward strand.
TCCTGCCATGGTTCAAGAAGAAGAACCGTGTATTTCACAGCAAGATCATTTTTTTGTATGATAATGCACCATCTCATGCTGCACATAAAACATCTGCATCTCTGGCTGATATGGGCATAAAAGGGGACAAACTTATGGTGTGACCCCCATGCTCCCCTGACCTCTACCCCATTCAGAACCTTTGGAGCATCATTAAAAGGAGTGTCTATGATGGCGGGAGGCAGTTCACATCTAAGCAACAGCTCTGGGAGGGTATTCTGTCCTCATGCAAAACAATTGAAGCAGAAACCATCCAAAACCTGACAAATTCAATGGACGAGAGAGTTCAGAAGCTCCTTTCGAACAAGGGGTCCTATGTGAAAATGTAACATCACCTAGAATAAAGTTTTGAGTTGAAAACTGTTTGATTTCAGTTTATAACAACCTGCTAATGCTTATAATTTCAAAAATGACCATTTTTTTGGTCTTTATTAAAATGAAAAGGTTGATCGAAAAGTTTGGGGGATCTAAAAGTGTGGCAACCCAGTAGTCATGATTACTTCGAATTCTGACAATCTGAGGGTCATGCTGCAGGTAGTGCAGCAAGAAGGCACTTATGTGTCTTGCGCATCTCGGAGCCCCAAAATTATTTTCCGGGCTAGATGCAGCTAAAAATTATTATTAATTTTAAATCTGGTGAAGCTTTAGTATAGATGGCCTAATAGGATCAGTGCTGCACACTGCTACAAAGCCCAAATTATTTTCCAGTCAAGATACAGATAAACATGATTAGTAATTTTAAATCTGGTGGATCTTATTATAGATGGCCTAATAGAATCAGTGCTGCACACTGCTACAATGCCCAAATTATTTTCCAGCCAAGATACAGATAAACATGATTAGTAATTTGAAAGCTTAAAACGGTTGGTAGGGTGATTTTAACCAATCATCAAGCTTTTACTCTCCCCAGGATGACACAGGGGTAGAAAAGTCGTTTCGGATCCATGATTTGTTCATCTTTATGAACGTGAGTCTGTCTACATTATCAGTGGAGAGCCGCGTGCGCTTATCTGTCAGCAAACCACCAGCAGCGCTGAACACACGTTCAGACAGAACGCTGGCTGCGGGGCATGACAAGATCTCCAAGGCGTAAGTGGCTAGCTCCGGCCATTTATCCAGATTGGAAGCCCAAAAAGAGCAAGGGTCCAGTGACACAGTCATGGCTTCAATGTTTACTTGGAGATACTCCTGTACCATCGTCTCTAGGCGTTGACTATGTGTCAGACTTCTTGTCTCCTGTGGCCTTGCAAAGGATGGGCTAAAAAAGTGGTGAAATGATTCCTCAAAATTGATGTTACCAGCAGATACTGTGGTTCTGTTACGGTTTGAGTGCTGAACACTTGACGGTCCCACGGTTGGCAAGTTGGAACTGTGAGATTCACTACGTGCACCACTGGTATTTTGTGGAAAAGCACATGTAAGATTCTGCAACAGTCTCTGCTGATACTCCTGCATGCGTGCATCCCTTTCTATGGCAGGAATAATTTCTGCAAATTTACTTTTGTACCGGGGATCTAACAGTGTGGCAACCCAGTAGTCAGGATTATTTCAAATTCTCACAATTCGAGGGTCATGTTGCAGGTAGTGCAGCAAGAAGGCACTCATGTGTGTTGCGCATCCAGGAGCACCAAGTCCCTGTTGTGTTGGTGGCGAGGTAACAATCATGCTTCCTTCCTCTGTCCTCTCCCCCCAACCTCGCACAACAGAAATGTGATTAAGGTCTCCCTCATCTGATGAGTCTTCCATCAGTTCGTCCTCCACTTCTTCCTGGGCTCCTGCACCTTCCTTACTAGTTTGGCTGCTACCATGCGCCCTGGTAAAACCATCTCCCCCACCCTCACATGCCTGCCGCTTTGGTGCTGCCGACCGTCTGGACCTTGCAGATGTTAGCCCTTCCGCATACAACTCCTCCTCCTCTACTTCCTCCACCTCCTCTTGTGCCACCACCTGACTCCGAATTCTGTTTAACATGTGCTCCAGCATGTAAATCACCGGAATAGTCATGCTGATAATGGCATCGTCAGCACTAAACATCTTCGTCGCCATTTCAAAACTGTGCAGAAGGGTGCATAGGTCCCTGATCTGAGACCACTCCTCCAGCATGATTTGCCCCACCTCTGGATCTCGTTGGCCCAGGCTATACGTCAGAACGTATTGCACCAGGGCTTGTCGGTGCTGCCACAGTCGCTGCAACATGTGCAGAGTTGAATTCCACCGGGTAGGCACATCGAATTTTAGCCGGTGAAGTGGCAGGCCCAACGACTTCTGTAGAGATGTAAGTCGCTGAGCTGCAGGAAGCGAACGGCGGAAGTGAGCACACAGCGACCATGCCCTCTGCAGAAGGCCATCTAGTCTGGGATAGTGGGCTAAAAATTGCTGGACAACCAGGTTCAACACGTGAGCCATACAAGGCACGTGTGTGACATTGCCCCGGCGAAGGGCCGCACCCAGGTTTACAGCATTGTCGCACACGGCCTTCCCTGGTTTCAGGTCCAGTGGAGACAACCATTCATGAAATTGGTTCTCCAGAGCTGACCACAACTCCTCAGTTGTGTGACTCACATTTCCCAGATATTTCAATGTAAAAACCGCCTGATGACGTTGAGCCCTACTGCCAGCATAGTAAGGAGGTGTGCAGGATCCCTTCTGCGCAGTTAGAAAGCTTGTGGCTTGACCAGACAGGCTTTGGGTGCAGGTGGAAGACCGTGAAGAGGTTGAGGAGGCAGAAGCAGTGGAGGAACTTTGACATAAAGAGGATTGACGCACAACTCGTGGGGACGGCAAGACTTGGACAGCAGCCCCTTGTCCTGCTGTCACCATAGTTACCCAGTGCCCAGTCAGCGACATGTAACGCCCCCTGTCCATGCCTACTCGTCCAAATGTCTGTGGTGAAATGCACCCTGTCACACACAGAGTTTCTCAAAGAAGCGGTGATGTTGTGTGCGACATGCTGGTGGAGCGCAGGCACACCTTTCTTTGAGAAGTAGTGCCGACTGGGCATCTGGTACTGGGGCACTGCGACGGACATAAGGTCTCGAAAATCCTCTGTGTCCACCAGGCGGAAAGGCAGCATTTCTGTAGCCAAGAGCTTGCAGATGGTGAAATTCAACCTCTTAGCTTTCTCATGGCTAGGAGGAAATGGTCTTTTACTTGTCTACATCTGAGGGACCGAGGGCTGGCTATTGTGCTTAGACGGGGTTGATAAGGGTGTCCCCGGCAAACTGCCGGTCTGTGAGGAAGATGCAGGCGGACATGTTAGGTTGCCTTGATCCAAAGGTGGTGCTATCGATGTCGGACAGCGCTCAACACCAGCTGGTGTTACCACCTCCAAAGAAAATGATGACCTGCCAATCACGCTGGCTGTTGCGGGTAAAGAGGTGGCAGGTCTGCGCCCCAAAACAGGTGTGACTGCTGTCCCCCCAGTCACAGAGGATGAAGAGGCCGCGGATGCAGAAGATATGGCAGACGGTGGTTGGCCCGGCCGGCTAGGCCGCATTGTAGCACACTGAGCTTCCCACTGCAACTTATGCTTCATGTCCATGTGCCGGTTCATGCATGAAGTACTCAAACTATGTATTTTTTGGCCTCTACTTAGCTTTTGCTGACAAATGTTACAGATAACACGAGTTGGGTCATCTTTATCGATCTGAAAAAATGCCCAAGCTATGCAAGGCTTAGCACCCATGCGACCTGAAGAGCCACCACGACTTGTGGTGAGAGGCAGAGTTGTGTTTGAGGATGCAGTTGTTGACGTGCTTCCAGTACTACGTCTCTGTGCAGGAAGGCGCAACCTGACCTCGTCGTCACTAGCATCTTCCTCCACCTCCTCTGCTGACCTCATCTCTTGGCTGACTGTGGGTTGACAGTAAGTGGGATCTCCAACCTCATCATCATCACCCTGTGCGTTATCACACCCGTCGTCCTCAGAGCCAACCTGTTCCTGCCCTGACAAAAAACTAAAGTTGTCGCTCCAATCAGGTATTTGAGTCTTATCATCGTCTTCCTCATTGTCTCCACCAACAGGAGTTACAGTTTGGGAATGAGGGTCTACATTATGGTCAGAACCTTCTGCGTCTGGTCCTGGATCCGACTCATAAAGATTCTGGGCATCAGTGCAGATCATTTCCTCGTCTGGATTCACAGAAGCGCTGGAGTCGACCTCTGATTCCCAGGCTATAGTATAAGTAAACAGCTCTGCAGACTCAACCATCTGTTCTACCTCATACTCAGACGGGCAGCTGGAGATTTGGGAGCTGTGAGGAAGCAAGTGCGATTGGGGTGACACCTTTGAGGACTGGAGTATTTGTGATGTTGAAGTTGATGTGGAGGAGAGCCCACTTAAAGGAGCACTTGATATCCGTTGAAGCACCTGCTGTTTTTGTGCCTCATCTGGAATTTGTAGCGATTGGCGTGGCCGTAAGAAAGGGATCTTATCACATTGTCCGCTAAAAGAAGTAGACATTTTAGTTTGGCTGGAAGATGGTCTTTCTTCTGCAGATGTTACTGTTGCTTTAACACCTACCCCACGGACACAACCTTTTTTCCCCTTCCCAACACGCCTATTTCCCTTTCCACCAGCAGCAGGCCTTTTTCCACTCATTTTGGTGGTTAACTAATTCACAGCTCTGGAGTTGTTTGTACAAAAAAACAATGGATGGGAACCGAGCAGAGCTGAGTGGCCAAACTGTGGTATTAGGCCAAAACTATTGGCTGGATTAGATGCAGAAAAAAATTATATTCAATTTGCAACCTGATGGAGGTCAGTATAGATGGACTAATAGAACAAGTCCCACACACAGCTAGAAGCCCAAATATTTTTTCAGAGGTAGATGCAGAAATTTTTTTTATTCAGTTTGCAACCTGATGGAGGTCTGTATAGATGGATTAATAGAACAAGTCCCACACACAGCTACAAGCCCAATATTTTTTCAGAGGTAGATGCAGAAAAAAAATATATTCAGTTTGCAACCTGATGGAGGTCAGTATAGATGGACTAATAGAGAAAGTCCCACACACTGCTAGAAGGCCAAATATTTTTTCAGGGCTAGATGCAGACAAAAAATTATTTTGAATTTGCAACCTGATGGAGGTCAGTATAGGTGGACTAATAGAACAAGTCCCACACACTGCTAGAAGGCCAAATATTTTTTCAGAGCTAGATGCAGAAAAAAATTATACTCAGTTTGCAACCTGATGGAGGTCTGTATAGATGGATTAATAGAACAAGTCCCACACACAGCTAGAAGCCCAAATATTTTTTCAGAGGTAGATGCAGAAAAAAATTATTTTTAATTTGCAACCTGATGGAGGTCAGAATAGATGGACTAATAGAGAAACTCCCACACACTGCTAGAAGGCCAAATATTTTTTTCAGAGCTAGATGCAGATAAAAATTATATTCAATTTGCAACCTGATGGAGGTCAGTATAGATGGACTAATAGAACAAGTCCCACACACAGCTAGAAGCCCAAATATTTTTTCAGAGGTACTGTAGATGCAGATAAAAATTATTTTTAATTTGCAACCTGATGGAGGTCAGTATAGATGGACTAATAGAGAAAGTCCCACACACTGCTAGAAGGCCAAATATTTTTTCAGAGCTAGATGCAGATAAAAATTATTTTTAATTTGCAACCTGATGGAGGTCAGTATAGATGGACTAATAGAGAAAGTACCACACACTGCTAGAAGGCCAAATATTTTTTCAGAGCTAGATGCAGATAAAAATTATATTCAATTTGCAACCTGATGGAGGTCAGTATAGATGGACTAATAGAACAAGTCCCACACACAGCTAGAAGCCCAAATATTTTTTCAGAGGTAGATGCAGAAATTTTTTTTATTCAGTTTGCAACCTGATGGAGGTCTGTATAGATGGATTAATAGAACAAGTCCCACACACAGCTACAAGCCCAATATTTTTTCAGAGGTAGATGCAGAAAAAAAATATATTCAGTTTGCAACCTGATGGAGGTCAGTATAGATGGACTAATAGAGAAAGTCCCACACACTGCTAGAAGGCCAAATATTTTTTCAGGGCTAGATGCAGACAAAAAATTATTTTGAATTTGCAACCTGATGGAGGTCAGTATAGGTGGACTAATAGAACAAGTCCCACACACTGCTAGAAGGCCAAATATTTTTTCAGAGCTAGATGCAGAAAAAAATTATACTCAGTTTGCAACCTGATGGAGGTCTGTATAGATGGATTAATAGGACAAGTCCCACACACAGCTAGAAGCCCAAATATTTTTTCAGAGGTAGATGCAGAAAAAAATTATTTTTAATTTGCAACCTGATGGAGGTCAGAATAGATGGACTAATAGAGAAACTCCCACACACTGCTAGAAGGCCAAATATTTTTTTCAGAGCTAGATGCAGATAAAAATTATATTCAATTTGCAACCTGATGGAGGTCAGTATAGATGGACTAATAGAACAAGTCCCACACACAGCTAGAAGCCCAAATATTTTTTCAGAGGTACTGTAGATGCAGATAAAAATTATTTTTAATTTGCAACCTGATGGAGGTCAGTATAGATGGACTAATAGAGAAAGTCCCACACACTGCTAGAAGGCCAAATATTTTTTCAGAGCTAGATGCAGATAAAAATTATTTTTAATTTGCAACCTGATGGAGGTCAGTATAGATGGACTAATAGAGAAAGTACCACACACTGCTAGAAGGCCAAATATTTTTTCAGAGCTAGATGCAGATAAAAATTATATTCAATTTGCAACCTGATGGAGGTCAGTATAGATGGACTAATAGAACAAGTCCCACACACAGCTAGAAGCCCAAATATTTTTTCAGAGGTAGATGCAGAAATTTTTTTTATTCAGTTTGCAACCTGATGGAGGTCTGTATAGATGGATTAATAGAACAAGTCCCACACACAGCTACAAGCCCAATATTTTTTCAGAGGTAGATGCAGAAAAAAAATATATTCAGTTTGCAACCTGATGGAGGTCAGTATAGATGGACTAATAGAGAAAGTCCCACACACTGCTAGAAGGCCAAATATTTTTTCAGGGCTAGATGCAGACAAAAAATTATTTTGAATTTGCAACCTGATGGAGGTCAGTATAGGTGGACTAATAGAACAAGTCCCACACACTGCTAGAAGGCCAAATATTTTTTCAGAGCTAGATGCAGAAAAAAATTATACTCAGTTTGCAACCTGATGGAGGTCTGTATAGATGGATTAATAGAACAAGTCCCACACACAGCTAGAAGCCCAAATATTTTTTCAGAGGTAGATGCAGAAAAAAATTATTTTTAATTTGCAACCTGATGGAGGTCAGAATAGATGGACTAATAGAGAAACTCCCACACACTGCTAGAAGGCCAAATATTTTTTTCAGAGCTAGATGCAGATAAAAATTATATTCAATTTGCAACCTGATGGAGGTCAGTATAGATGGACTAATAGAACAAGTCCCACACACAGCTAGAAGCCCAAATATTTTTTCAGAGGTACTGTAGATGCAGATAAAAATTATTTTTAATTTGCAACCTGATGGAGGTCAGTATAGATGGACTAATAGAGAAAGTCCCACACACTGCTAGAAGGCCAAATATTTTTTCAGAGCTAGATGCAGATAAAAATTATTTTTAATTTGCAACCTGATGGAGGTCAGTATAGATGGACTAATAGAGAAAGTACCACACACTGCTAGAAGGCCAAATATTTTTTCAGAGCTAGATGCAGATAAAAATTATATTCAATTTGCAACCTGATGGAGGTCAGTATAGATGGACTAATAGAACAAGTCCCACACACAGCTAGAAGCCCAAATATTTTTTCAGAGGTACTGTAGATGCAGATAAAAATTATTTTTAATTTGCAACCTGATGGAGGTCAGTATAGATGGACTAATACAACAAGTCCCACACACAGCTAGAAGCCCAATATTTTTTCAGAGGTAGATGCAGAAAAAAATATATTCAGTTTGCAACCTGATGGAGGTCAGTATAGATGGAGTAATAGAACAAGTCCCACACACAGCTAGAAGCCCAAATATTTTTTCAGAGGTAGATGCAGATAAAAATTATTTTTAATTTGCAACCTGATGGAGGTCAGTATAGATGGACTAATAGAGAAAGTCCCACACACTGCTAGAAGGCCAAATATTTTTTCAGAGCTAGATGCATATAAAAGTTATATTCAATTTGCAACCTGATGGAGGTCAGTATAGATGGACTAATAGAGAAAGTCCCACACACTGCTAGAAGGCCAAATATTTTTTCAGAGCTAGATGCAGATAAAAATTATATTCAATTTGCAACCTGATGGAGGTCAGTATAGGTGGACTAATAGAACAAGTCCCACACACAGCTAGAAGCCCAAATATTTTTTCAGAGGTACTGTAGATGCAGATAAAATTTATTTTTAATTTGCAACCTGATGGAGGTCAGTATAGATGGACTAATAGAGAAAGTCCCACACACTGCTAGAAGGCCAAATATTTTTTCAGAGCTAGATGCAGAAAAAAAATATATTCAGTTTGCAACCTGATGGAGGTCAGTATAGATGGACTAATAGAGAAAGTCCCACACACTGCTAGAAGGCCACATATTTTTTCAGAGGTAGATGCAGAAAAAAATATATTCAGTTTGCAACCTGATGGAGGTCAGTATAGATGGACTAATACAACAAGTCCCACACAGCTAGAAGCCCAATATTTTTTCAGAGGTAGATGCAGAAAAAAATATATTCAGTTTGCAACCTGATGGAGGTCTGTATAGATGGATTAAAAGAACAAGTCCCACACACAGCTAGAAGCCCAATATTTTTTCAGAGGTAGATGCAGAAAAAAATATATTCAGTTTGCAACCTGATGGAGGTCAGTATAGATGGACTAATACAACAAGTCCCACACACAGCTAGAAGCCCAATATTTTTTCAGAGGTAGATGCAGAAAAAAATATATTCAGTTTGCAACCTGATGGAGGTCTGTATAGATGGATTAATAGAACAAGTCCCACACACAGCTAGAAGCCCAATATTTTTTCAGAGGTAGATGCAGAAAAAAATATATTCAGTTTGCAACCTGATGGAGGTCAGTATAGATGGACTAATACAACAAGTCCCACACACAGCTAGAAGCCCAATATTTTTTCAGAGGTAGATGCAGAAAAAAATATATTCAGTTTGCAACCTGATGGAGGTCAGTATAGATGGATTAATAGAACAAGTCCCACATACAGCTAGAAGCCCAATATTTTTTCAGAGGTAGATGCAGAAAAAAATATATTCAGTTTGCAACCTGATGGAGGTCTGTATAGATGGATTAATAGAACAAGTCCCACACACAGCTAGAAGCCCAATATTTTTTCAGAGGTAGATGCAGAAAAAAATATATTCAGTTTGCAACCTGATGGTGGTCAGTATAGATGGACTAATACAACAAGTCCCACACACAGCTAGAAACCCAATATTTTTTCAGAGCTAGATGCAGAAAAAAATTATATTCAATTTGCAACCTGATGGAGGTCAGTATAGATGGACTAATAGAATGATGCTATGCCCAAAAGATTTTACTTCACTAGGTGCAGTAAAAAAATTGGTATTCTATACACAGGTGGTATATCTTGCAACACAGATAGGCTACTCCACTGACTAACACACTCTGCAATAGGCCAAAAAGGATTAGCTTTGCTAGATTCAGCCAAATGCTGTGAAAAAAACTTGCACAGCACTGGCACAGACCTGCCTGGCAAAAACTGATAGGAACTGATGTAACCTAGTCCTGAAAAGGACTCCAATTACAATTAGTCTTTACTCCCACAATCTATCTATTTAAGAGCACAGACCTGCCTGATAAAAGTCGTAGGAAATGCTGTAACCTAGTCCTTAAAAGGACTGCAATCACAACTATTCCCTACTCCCAAGCTATCTGTAGATTTGTGCAAAAATTGGCTTGATATTAGCAAGGTATAGCGCACACAGCAACAGCGGTGCCGTCTAACACGCAGCTGCTGCAGTGAGAAAATGGTGGCGACGGGGAAAATGGCTTGGTCTTATAGGGCAAGGACATGTGACATACACTGCCAATGACACATGCCCTTGCTTGTGTGAAAAAAAGCACTTCGCTCCGTGTGTGCGCTGCTGATAGGCTGACAGATTGCACCTCCCCACTGTAAATGCGGGAAAGAGAAAAAAAAAATGGAGATCTTCATTGTTCCTGCAGAGATCCATCCCCTGCCCCTCCCCCCACCCCGCTGTACACTCAAACTGCGTATTAACATTAATTTTCTTCATTACTGAGAAAAAATCCAGTTATGATTTTAGTGCACGAACAGTTATCGAACATAACCTCGAACAGCCGAATTTTTCTCAAATTGTTCGTGTTCGCCGAACGGCTCGAACACCGCCCAAAACAGCTCGAATTTGAGATTGGCGAACAGTTCGAGTAGAACAACGCTCATCTCTAGTTAGTATAGATGGACTAATAGAACAAGTCGCACACACTGCTACAAGCCTAAATATTATTTCAGAGCTAGATGCAGAAAAAAATTAGATTGAATTTGCAACCTGGTGGAGGTTAGTATAGATGGACTAATAGAAAAAGTCCCACACACTGCTACAAGCCGAAATATTTTTTCCGAGCTAGATACAGAAAAAAATTAGATTGAATTTGCAACCTGGTGGAGGTTAGTATAGATGGACTAATAGAACAAGTCCCACACACTGCTACAAGCCGAAATATTTTTTCAGAGTTAGATGCAGAAAAAAATTAGATTGAATTTGCAACCTGGTGGAGGTTAGTATAGATGTACTAATAGAACAAGTCCCACACACTGCTACGAGCCGAAATATTTTTTCAGAGCTAGATGCAGAAAAAATTTAGATTGAATTTGCAACCTGGTGGAGGTTAGTATAGATGGAATAATAGAACAAGTCCCACACACTGCTACGAGCCGAAATATTTTTTCAGAGCTAGATGCAGAAAAAATTTAGATTGAATTTGCAACCTGGTGGAGGTTAGTATAGATGGACTAATAGAACAAGGCTCACACACTGCTACAAGCCAAAATATTTTTTCAGAGCTAGATGCAGAAAAAAATTAGATTGAATTTGCAACCTGGTGGAGGTTAGTATAGATGGACTAATAGAACAAGTCCCACACATTGCAACAAGCCGAAATATTTTTTCAGAGCTAGATGCAGAAAAAAATTAGATTGAATTTGCAACCTGGTGGAGGTTAGCATAGATGGACTAATAGAACAAGTCCCACACACTGCTACAAGCCGAAATATTTTTTCAGAGCTAGATGCAGAAAATAATTAGATGGAATTTGCAACCAGGTGGAGGTTAGTATAGATGGACTAATAGAACAAGTCCCACACACTGCTACAAGCCGAAAATTGTTTTCAGAGCTAGATGCAGAAAAAAATTAAATTGAATTTGCAACCTGGAGGAGGTTAGTATGGATGGACTAATAGAACTAGTCCCACACACTGCTACATGCCGAAATATTTTTTCAGAGCTAGATGCAGAAAAAAATTAGATTGAATTTGCAACCTGGGGGAGGTTAGTATAGATTGACTAATAGAACAAGTCCCACACACTGCTACAAGCCTAAATATTTTTTCAGAGCTAGATGGAGAAAAAAATGTAGTTGAATTTGAAACCTGGTGGAGGTTAGTATAGATGGACTAATAGAACCAGTCCCACACACTGCTACAAGCCAAAATATTTTTTCAGAGCCAGATGCAGAAAAAAATTAGATTGAATTTGCAACCTGGTGGAGGTTAGTATGGATGAACTAATAGTACAAGTCCCACACACTGCTACAAGTCTAAATATTTTTTCGGAGCTAGATGCCAAAAGAAAATTAGATTGGATTTGCAACCTGGTGGAGGTTAGTATAGACGGACTAATAGAACAAGTCCCACACACTGCTACAAGCCGAAACATTTTTTCAGAGCTAGATGCAGAAAAAAGTTAGATTGAATTTGCAACCTGGTGGAGGTTAGTATAGATGGACTAATAGAACAAGTCCCACACACTGCTACAAGCCGAAATATTTTTTCAGAGCTAGATACAGAAAAAAATTAGATTGAATTTGCAACCTGGTGGAGGTTAGTATTGATGGACTAATAGAACAAGTCCCATACACTGCTACAAGCCTAAATATTTTTTCAGAACTAGATGCAGAAAAAAATTAGATTGAATTTGCAACATGGTGGAGGTTAGTATAGATGGAAAAATAGAAAAAGTCCCACACACTGCTACATACAAGCCGAAATATTTTTTCAGATCTAGATGCAGAAAAAAATTAGATTGAATTTGCAACCTGGTAAAGGTTAGAATAGATGTACTAATAGAACAAGTCCCACACACTGCTACAAGCCGAAATATTTTTTCAGAGCTAGATGCAGAAAATAATTAGATGGAATTTGCAACCAGGTGGAGGTTAGTATAGATGGACTAATAGAACAAGTCCCACACACTGCTACAAGCCGAAAATTGTTTTCAGAGCTCGATGCGGAAAAAAATTAAATTGAATTTGCAACCTGGAGGAGGTTAGTATGGATGGACTAATAGAACTAGTCCCACACACTGCTACAAGCCGAAATATTTTTTCAGAGCTAGATGCAGAAAATAATTAGATGGAATTTGCAACCAGGTGGAGGTTAGTATAGATTGACTAATAGAACAAGTCCCACACACTGCTACAAGCCTAAATATTTTTTCAGAGCTAGATGGAGAATAAAATGTAGTTGAATTTGCAACCTGGTGGAAGTTAGTAAAGATGGACTAATATAACAAGTCCCACACACTGCTACAAGCCGAAATATTTTTTCAGAGCTAGATGCGGAAAAAAACTAGATTGAATTTGCACCCTGGTGGAGGTTAGTATAGATGGACTAATAGAACAAGTCCCACACACTGCTACAAGCTGAAATATTTTTTCAGAGCTAGATGCAGAAAAAAATTAGATTGAATTTGCAACCTGGAGGAGGTTAGTAAAAAAGGACGAAAAGAACACGTCCCACACACTTCTACAAGCCGAAATATTTTTTCAGAGCTACACGCAGAAAAAAATTAGACTGAATTTCCAACCTGGGGGAGGTTAGTATAGATGGACTAATAGAACAAGTCCCACACACTGCTACAAGCCAAAATATTTTTTCAGAGTTAGATGCAGAAAAAAATTAGATTGAATTTGCAAACTGGTGGAGGTTAGTATAGATGGACTAATAGAACCAGTCCCACACACTGCTACAAGCCAAAATATTTTTTCAAAGCCAGATGCAGAAAAAAATTAGATTGAATTTGTAACCTGGTGGAGGTTAGTATAGATGGACTAATAGAACAAGTCCCACACACTGCTACAAGGCGAAATATTTTTTCAGAGCTAGATGCAGAAAAAAATTAGATTGAATTTGCAACCTGGTGGAGGTTAGTATAGATGAACTAATAGAACAAGTCCCACACACTGCTACAAGCCTAAATATTTTTTCAGAGCTAGATGCCAAAAAAAAATTAGATTGGATTTGCAACCTGGTGGAGGTTAGTATAGACGGACTAATAGAACAAGTCCCACACACTGCTACAAGCCGAAATATTTTTTCAGAGCTAGATGCAGAAAAAAGTTAGATTGAATTTGCAACCTGGTGGAGGTTAGTATAGATGGACTAATAGAACAAGTCCCACACACTGCTACAAGCCGAAATATTTTTCAGAGCTAGATGCAGAAAAAAATTAGATTGAATTTGCAACCTGGTGGAGGTTAGTATAAAAGGACAAAAAGTGCAAGTCCCACACACTGCTACAAGCCGAAATATTTTTTCAGAGCTAGACGCAGAAAAAAATTAGACTTAATTTCCAACCTGGGGGAGGTTAGTATAGATGGACTAATAGAACAAGTCCCACACACTGCTACAAGACAAAATATTTTTTCAGAGCTAGAAGCAGAAAAAAATTAGATTGAATTTGCTACCTGGTGGAGGTTAGTATAGATGGACAAATAGAACAAGTCCCACACACTGCTACAAGCCGAAATATTTTTTCAGCTCCAGATGCAGAAAAAAATTAGATTGAATTTGCAACCTGGTGAAGGTAGTATAGATGGACTAATAGAACAAGTCCCACAAACTGCTACAAGGCGAAATATTTTTTCAGAGCTAGATGCAGAAAAAAATTTGATTGAATTTGCAACCTGGAGGAGGTTAGTATAGATGGACTAATAGAACAAGTCCCACACACTGCTACAAGGCGAAATATTTTTTCAGAGCTAGATGCAGAAAAAAATTAGATTGAATTTGCAACCTGGTGGAGGTTAGTATGGATGAACTAATAGAACAAGTCCCACACACTGCTACAAGCCTAAATATTTTTCAAGAGCTAGATGCCAAAAAAAAATTAGATTGGATTTGCAACCTGGTGGAGGTTAGTATAGACGGACTAATAGAACAAGTCCCACACACTGCTACAAGCCGAAACATTTTTTCAGAGCTAGATACAGAAAAAAGTTAGATTGAATTTGCAACCTGGTGGAGGTTAGTATTAGAGATGAGCGTTGTTCTACTCGAACTGTTCGCCAATCTCAAATTCGAGCTGTTTTGGGCGGTGTTCGAGCCGTTCGGCGAACACGAACAATTTGAGAAAAATTCGGCTGTTCGAGGTTATGTTCAATAACTGTTCGTGCACCAAAATCATAACTGGATTTTTTCTCAGTAATGATGAAAATTAATGTTAATACGCAGTTTGAGTGTACAGCGGGGTGGGGGGAGGGGCAGGGAATGGATCTCTGCAGGAACAATGAAGATCTCCATTTTTTTTTCTCTTTCCCGCATTTACAGTGGGGAGGTGCAATCTGTCAGCCTATCAGCAGCGCACACACGGAGCGAAGTGCTTTTTTTCACACAAGCAAGGGCATGTGTCATTGGCAGTGTATGTCACATGTCCTTGCCCTATAAGACCAAGCCATTTTCCCCGTCGCCACCATTTTCTCACTGCTGCAGCTGCGTGTTAGACGTCACCGCTGTTGCTATGTGCGCTATACCTTGTTAATTTCAAGCCAATTTTCGCACAAATATACAGATAGCTTGGGAGTAGGGAATAGTTGTGATTGCAGTCCTTTTAAGGACTAGGTTACAGCATTTCCTACGACTTTTATCAGGCAGGTCTGTGCTCTTAAATAGATAGGTTGTGGGAGTAAAGACTAATTGTAATTGGAGTCCTTTTCAGGACTAGGTTACATCAGTTCCTATCAGTTTTTGCCAGGCAGGTCTGTGCCAGTGCTGTGCAAGTTTTTTTCACAGCATTTGGCTGAATCTAGCAAAGCTAATCCTTTTTGGCCTATTGCAGAGTGTGTTAGTCAGTGGAGTAGCCTATCTGTGTTGCAAGATATACCACCTGTGTATAGAATACCAATTTTTTTACTGCACCTAGTGAAGTAAAATCTTTTGGGCATAGCATCATTCTATTAGTCCATCTATACTGACCTCCATCAGGTTGCAAACTGAATCTAATTTTTTTCTGCATCTAGCTCTGAAAAAATATTGGGCTTCTAGCTGTGTGTGGGTCTTGTTCTATTAATCCATCTATACTGACCTCCATCAGGTTGCAAACTGAATCTAATTTTTTTCTGCATCTAGCTCTGAAAAAATATTGGGCTTCTAGCTGTGTGTGGTCTTGTTCTATTAATCCATCCATACTGACCTCCATCAGGTTGCAAACTGAATCTAATTTTTTTCTGCATCTAGCTCTGAAAAAATATTTGGCCTTCTAGTAGTGTGTCGGACTTTCTCTATTAGTCCATCTATACTGACCTCCATCAGGTTGCAAATTAAAAATAATTTTTATCTGCATCTACAGTACCTCTGAAAAAATATTTGGGCTTCTAGCTGTGTGTGGGACTTGTTGTATTAGTCCATCTATACTGACCTCCATCAGGTTGCAAACTGAATATATTTTTTTCTGCATCTACCTCTGAAAAAATATTGGGCTTCTAGCTGTGTGTGGGACTTGTTGTATTAGTCCATCTATACTGACCTCCATCAGGTTGCAAACTGAATATATTTTTTTCTGCATCTACCTCTGAAAAATTATTGGGCTTCTAGCTGTGTGTGGGACTTGTTGTATTAGTCCATCTATACTGACCTCCATCAGGTTGCAAACTGAATATATTTTTTTCTGCATCTACCTTTGAAAAAATATTGGGCTTCTAGCTGTGTGTGGGACTTGTTGTATTAGTCCATCTATACTGACCTCCATCAGGTTGCAAACTGAATATATTTTTTTCTGCATCTACCTCTGAAAAAATATTGGGCTTCTAGCTGTGTGTGGGTCTTGTTCTATTAATCCATCTATACTGACCTCCATCAGGTTGCAAACTGAATATAATTTTTTTCTGCATCTAGCTCTGAAAAAATATTGGGCTTCTAGCTGTGTGTGGGTCTTGTTCTATTAATCCATCTATACTGACCTCCATCAGGTTGCAAACTGAATGTAATTTTTTTCTGCATCTACCTCTGAAAAAATATTGGGCTTCTAGCTGTGTGTGGATCTTCTTCTATTAATCCATCTATACTGACCTCCATCAGGTTGCAAACTGAATATAATTTTTTTCTGCATCTAGCTCTGAAAAAATATTTGGCCTTCTAGCAGTGTGTGGGACTTGTTCTATTAGTCCACCTATACTGACCTCCATCAGGTTGCAAACTGAATATATTTTTTTCTGCATCTACCTCTGAAAAAATATTGGGCTTCTAGCTGTGTGTGGGACTTGTTGTATTAGTCCATCTATACTGACCTCCATCAGGTTGCAAACTGAATATATTTTTTTCTGCATCTACCTCTGAAAAAATATTGGGCTTCTAGCTGTGTGTGGGACTTGTTGTATTAGTCCATCTATACTGACCTCCATCAGGTTGCAAACTGAATATATTTTTTTCTGCATCTACCTCTGAAAAAATATTGGGCTTCTAGCTGTGTGTGGGTCTTGTTCTATTAATCCATCTATACAGACCTCCATCAGGTTGCAAACTGAATATAATTTTTTTCTGCATCTAGCTCTGAAAAAATATTTGGCCTTCTAGTAGTGTGTCGGACTTTCTCTATTAGTCCATCTATACTGACCTCCATCAGGTTGCAAATTAAAAATAATTTTTATCTGCATCTACAGTACCTCTGAAAAAATATTTGGGCTTCTAGCTGTGTGTGGGAATTGTTGTATTAGTCCATCTATACTGACCTCCATCAGGTTGCAAACTGAATATATTTTTTTCTGCATCTACCTCTGAAAAAATATTGGGCTTCTAGCTGTGTGTGGGACTTGTTGTATTAGTCCATCTATACTGACCTCCATCAGGTTGCAAATTGAATATAATTTTTTCTGCATCTAACCCAGAAAATAGTTTTGGCCTAATACCACAGTTTGGCCACTCAGCTCTGCTCGGTTACCATCCATTGTTTTTTTGTGCAAACAACTCCAGAGTTGTGAATTAGTTAACCACCAAAATGAGTGGAAAAAGGCCTGCTGCTGGTGGAAAGGGGAATAGGCGTGTTGGGAAGGGGAAAAAAGGTTGTGTCCGTGGGGTAGGTGTTAAAGCAACAGTAACATGTGCAGAAGAAAGACCATCTTCCAGCCAAACTAAAATGTCTACTTCTTTTAGCGGACAATGTGATAAGATCCCTTTCTTACGGCTACGCCAATCGCTACAAATTCCAGATGAGGCACAAAAACAGCAGGTGCTTCAACGGATATCAAGTGCTCCTTTAAGTGGGCTCTCCTCCACATCAACTTCAACATCACAAATACTCCAGTCCTCAAAGGTGTCACCCAAATCGCACTTGCTTCCTCACAGCTCCCAAATCTCCAGCTGCCCGTCTGAGTATGAGGTAGAACAGATGGTTGAGTCTGCAGAGCTGTTTACTCATACTATAGCCTGGGAATCAGAGGTCGACTCCAGCGCTTCTGTGAATCCAGACGAGGAAATGATCTGCACTGATGCCCAGAATCTTTATGAGTCGGATCCAGGAAAAGACGCAGAAGGTTCTGACCATAATGTAGACCCTCATTCCCAAACTGTAACTCCTGTTGGTGGAGACAATGAGGAAGACGATGATAAGACTCAAATACCTGATTGGAGCGACAACTTTAGTTTTTTGTCAGGGCAGGAACAGGTTGGCTCTGAGGACGACGGGTGTGATAACACACAGGGTGATGATGATGAGGTTGGAGATCCCACTTACTGTCAACCCACAGTCAGCCAAGAGATGAGGTCAGCAGAGGAGGTGGAGGAAGATGCTAGTGACGACGAGGTCAGGTTGCGCCTTCCTGGACAGAGACGTAGTACTGGAAGCACGTCAACAACTGCATCCTCAAACACAACTCTGCCTCTCACCACAAGTCGTGGTGGCTCTTCAGGTCGCATGGGTGCTAAGCCTTGCATAGCCTGGGCATTTTTTCAGATCGATAAAGATGACCCAACTCGTGTTATCTTTAACATTTGTCAGCAAAAGCTAAGTAGAGGCCAAAAAATACATAGTTTGAGTACTTCATGCATGAACCGGCACATGGACATGAAGCATAAGTTGCAGTGGGAAGCTCAGTGTGCTACAATGCGGCCTAGCCGGCCGGGCCAACCACCGTCTGCCATATCTTGTGCATCCGCGGCCTCTTCATCCTCTGTGACTGGGGGGACAGCAGTCACACCTGTTTTGGGGCGCAGACCTGCCACCTCTTTACCCGCAACAGCCAGCGTGATTGGCAGGTCATCATTTTCTTTGGAGGTGGGAACACCAGCTGGTGTTGAGCGCTGTCCGACATCGATAGCACCACCTTTGGATCAAGGCAACCTAACATGTCCGCCTGCATCTTCCTCACAGACCGGCAGTTTGCCGGGGACACCCTTATCAACCCCGTCTAAGCACAATAGCCAGCCCTCGGTCCCTCAGATGTGGACAAGTAAAAGACCATTTCCTCCTAGCCATGAGAAAGCTAAGAGGTTGAATTTCACCATCTGCAAGCTCTTGACTACAGAAATGCTGCCTTTCCGCCTGGTGGACACAGAGGATTTTCGAGACCTTATGTCCGTCGCAGTGCCCCAGTACCAGATGCCCAGTCGGCACTACTTCTCAAAGAAAGGTGTGCCTGCGCTCCACCAGCATGTCGCACACAACATCACCGCTTCTTTGAGAAACTCTGTGTGTGACAGGGTGCATTTCACCACAGACACTTGGACGAGTAGGCATGGACAGGGGCGTTACATGTCGCTGACTGGGCACTGGGTAACTATGGTGACAGCAGGACAAGGGGCTGCTGTCCAAGTCTTGCCGTCCCCACGAGTTGTGCGTCAATCCTCTTTATGTCAAAGTTCCTCCACTGCTTCTGCCTCCTCAACCTCCTCTTGGTCTTCCACCTGCACCCAAAGCCTGTCTGGTCATGCCACAAGCTTTCTAACTGCGCAGAAGGGATCCTGCACACCTCCTTACTATGCTGGCAGTAGGGCTCAACGTCATCAGGCGGTTTTTACTTTGAAATGTCTGGGAAATGTGAGTCACACACTGAGGAGTTGTGGTCAGCTCTGGAGAACCAATTTCATGAATGGCTGTCTCCACTGGACCTGAAACCAGGGAAGGTCGTGTGCGACAATGCTGCAAACCTGGGTGCGGCCCTTCGCCGGGGCAATGTCACACACGTGCCTTGTATGGCTCACGTGTTGAACCTGGTTGTCCAGCAATTTTTAGCCCACTATCCCAGACTAGATGGCCTTCTGCAGAGGGCACGGTCGCTGTGTGCTCACTTCCGCCGTTCTCATCCCGCAGCTCAGCGACTTACATCTCTACAGAAGTCGTTGGGCGTGCCACTTCACCGGCTAAAATGCGATGTGCCTACCCGGTGGAATTCAACTCTGCACATGTTGCAGCGACTGTGGCAGCACCGACAAGCCCTGGTGCAATACGTTCTGACGTATAGCCTGGGCCAACGAGATTCAGAGGTGGGGCAAATCACGCTGGAGGAGTGGTCTCAGATCAGGGACCTATGCACCCTTCTGCACAGTTTTGAAATGGCGACGAAGATGTTTAGTGCTGACGATGCCATTATCAGCATGACTATTCCGGTGATTTACATGCTGGAGCACATGTTAAACAGAATTCGGAGTCAGGTGGTGGCACAAGAGGAGGTGGAGGAAGTAGAGGAGGAGGAGTTGTATGCGGAAGGGCTAACATCTGCAAGGTCCAGACGGTCGGCAGCACCAAGGCGGCAGGCATGTGAGGGTGGAGGAGATGGTTTTACCAGGGCGCATGGTAGCAGCCAAACTAGTGAGGAAGGTGCAGGAGCCCAGGAAGAAGTGGAGGACGAACTGATGGAAGACTCATCAGATGAGGGAGACCTTGATCACATTTCTGTTGTGCGAGGTTGGGGGGAGAGGACAGAGGAAGGAAGCATGATTGTTACCTCGCCACCAACACAACAGGGACTTGGTGCTCTTGGATGCGCAACACACATGAGTGCCTTCTTGCTGCACTACCTGCAACATGACCCTCGAATTGTGAGAATTAGAAATAATCCTGACTACTGGGTTGCCACACTGTTAGATCCCCAGTACAAAAGTAAATTTGCAGAAATTATTCCTGCCATAGAAAGGGATGCACGCATGCAGGAGTATCAGCAGAGACTGTTGCAGAATCTTACATGTGCTTTTCCACAAAATACCAGTGGTGCACGTAGTGAATCTCACAGTTCCAACTTGTCAACCGTGGGACCGTCAAGTGTTCAGCACTCAAACCGTAACAGAACCACAGTATCTGCTGGTAACATCAATTTTGCGGAATCATTTCACCACTTTTTTAGCCCATCCTTTGCAAGGCCACAGGAGACAAGAAGTCTGACACATAGTCAACGCCTAGAGACGATGGTACAGGAGTATCTCCAAGTAAACATTGAAGCCACGACTGTGTCACTGGACCCTTGCTCTTTTTGGGCTTCCAATTTGGATAAATGGCCGGAGCTAGCCACTTACGCCTTGGAGATCTTGTCATGCCCCGCAGCCAGCGTTCTGTCTGAACGTGTGTTCAGCGCTGCTGGTGGTGTGCTGACAGATAAGCGCACGCGGCTCTCCACTGATAATGTAGACAGACTCACGTTCATAAAGATGAACAAATCATGGATCCGAAACGACTTTTCTACCCCTGTGTCATCCTGGGGAGAGTAAAAGCTTGATGATTGGTTAAAATCACCCTACCAACCGTTTTAAGCTTTCAAATTACTAATCATGTTTATCTGTATCTTGACTGGAAAATAATTTGGGCTTTGTAGCAGTGTGCAGCACTGATCCTATTAGGCCAGCTATACTAAAGCTTCACCAGATTTAAAATTAAAACTAATTTTTAGCTGCATCTAGCCCGGAAAATAATTTTGGGGCTCCGAGATGCGCAAGACACATAAGTGCCTTCTTGCTGCACTACCTGCAGCATGACCCTCATATTGTCAGAATTCAAAGTAATCATGACTACTGGGTTGCCACACTCTTAGATCCCCCAAACTTTTCGATCAACCTTTTCATTTTAATAAAGACCAAAAAAATGGTCATTTTTGAAATTATAAGCATTAGCAGGTTGTTAGAAACTGAAATCAAACAGTTTTCAACTCAAAACTTTATTCTAGGTGATGTTACATTTTCACATAGGACCCCTTGTTCGAAAGGAGCTTCTGAACTCTCTTGTCCATTGAATTTGTCAGGTTTTGGATGGTTTCTGCTTCAATTGTTTTGCATGAGGACAGAATACCCTCCCAGAGCTGTTGCTTAGATGTGAACTGCCTCCCGCCATCATAGACACTCCTTTTAATGATGCTCCAAAGGTTCTGAATGGGGTAGAGGTCAGGGGAGCATGGGGGTCACACCATAAGTTTGTCCCCTTTTATGCCCATATCAGCCAGAGATGCAGATGTTTTATGTGCAGCATGAGATGGTGCATTATCATGCAGAAAAATGATCTTGCTGTGAAATACACGGTTCTTCTTCTTGAACCATGGCAGGAAGTGCTGTTTGAGAAAATCCACATACATTATGGAGTTCATCTTTAGCGCCTTCAGGGATCCTAAAGGGGCCGACAATCTCTCTCCCCATGATTCCAGCCCAAAACATTACTCCACCTCCTCCTTGTTGGCGCTGTAGCTGTGTTTGCGTGGGGTGTCCATCAACCAGCCATCCTCCACTCCATCCATCTGGACCATCGAGCGCTGCACGGCACTCATCCGTGAACAAAACAGTTTTGAAATCAGTCTTCATGTAATGTTTGGCCCACTGGAGCCGTTTCTGCTTGTGTGAAGTGGATAGAGGAGGTCGACAGGATGGCGTATGCACAGCTGCAAACCTCTGAAGGACCCTGCATCTTGTTGTTCGGGGGACGTTGGAGGCACAAGCAGCTTCAAAAACTTGTCTGCTGCTATGACAAGGCTTTTTTGCCGCTGCTCTTTCAACCTGACGTAATTGCCTGTAGGAAAGAGTCCTCAATTTGCCCTTATCAGCACGCACACGTGTGTACTGTGAATCAGCTACATACTTCTTGATTGCCAAGACACTTCATCCTGATCATCGCACAATGTTGATTGTAGTCATGCCTTGACCTAAACACTCCACAATTTGTTGCTTCTCAGCAGCCGACACATCCTTTTTCTTTCCCATTTTGGCAGAAAATGTAGGCTGCTTAATAATGTGAGAGAGCCTTCTTAAGTAGTCTTGCCTTTCATTGGACACACCTGCCAAACTAATTAGCACAGGTGTCTGCAATTGCTTACAGTGATATAAACAGCCCTGACACACATCACCATCAATGAGTTTAACTGACAAACAAACAAATTCTTCCCTTATCACTCCTAATCACTTTTTGCATAATAATTTGGAACGCAGTGTACATGTGCTTTTCCACAAAACACCAGCGGTTCACGTAGTGAATCTTACAGTTCTAACTTGCCAACCGTGGTCTGTATGGAGTTGTTCAATAAAGGTCCCAAAATTAAGATAACATAGATGGGAGAGGTCTCTATGAATAGGAATTCCTAAGTATTTGATACCCTGTGAGGGACAGGCAAAGGGACAGTTGGACTGGATGGAATCCTATATGGATTTGGGGAGGGAGACATCGAGGGCCTCAGACTTCGCTGCATTGATTTTAAAATTTGACCATGTAACAAAGTGATCTATTTCAGCCATAACAGCAGGGATGGATATATGTGATTGAGTGATATATACTAGGACATCATCAGCAAATAGAGAGCACTTGTACTCGGTGCCTCCCACCTCAATCCACCTAATATTGGGGTTATGGCGAATTGATGAGAGCAGGTGCTCCGTCACTAGGATGTATAAGAGAGGGGACAGAGGACATCCCTGCCTTGTCCCATTGGTGATTGTGAAAGGTGATGAAAATGTTCTGACGCACCCCCTGGGCCTTGGGACACCCGGAGCCGGATCCTTTTTGGTGGATGCTGGTGGTTGTAGTCTTCGTGGCGGCGACCCGGTTCCGTGGCTCAGGGCGGTCAAACCAGTGGCGGAACTATTTATGTGGTTTTGATGTTTAAATGTCCGACTACGCCACCCGTGGATTGCGGTCAGAGTGAACCGCCGCTACAGGGCAGACCGCTGAGGCTGGTGTTGTGGGTGCAGCAGAGCGTAGCATAACTCCCCACGGGAGGAGTATAGCCTCAGGGCAGTGTATGCGGAGGATGGGGGTGATGGTGCAGGGCAGCAGCAGTAACGACACGGAGTCAGTGATGCAGTCCAGGGCCTTTACTCACAGCTCTTATTATCCAGACCACGTCTGCAGGTAACGGCTGCCCACGTCGTACTGTGCTCACCAGGTGAGGGGCTCAGACAACTCCCAGATAACTTTGGAGCACTTCACAGGACCCCCTTTGTGTGTCCTTTGTCTGGCCTTTCTTACCAACACTTCTGTCCGGCTGCCTCGGGCCTCCTCTTGGTAAACTTGGCGCCAGTTTCCCTGACCCTATGTGGTGCCTTCCTAGCGGGTGTAGCGAGGGGCTGCGCCACACAAAATGTCAGAGCCTCCTGTTTCTAGCTGAGGGTCGTTTCCTGCCTCCACTAGTTCGGGGACCGGTCTCCCCCTTTGGCCTGACCCCTCCACGCAGGTGGATTCGGGCGTGCGGTGGCGACTCGCCCGTCCGCACCCCTGGGATCCCTTCATTCCTCGTTCCTGGAGCCTTCTCCGCTCCTCTTCCTTCCTTCTCCCTCTTCCAGGCCTGGGCCTCTGTTACTAGGCCCACCTCCGGAGCAGAGCTCATGCAGAGCCCCTGCTCCCTGCCACTTCTGCTCAGACTTCTCTGCACTGAACTAAGATGGTGCCCACCTTTTATACTCCCTTCTCAATGCACCCAGGAACTGCTTCCTCCCTGCTCCTGCACCACAGGGTTCCCCTTCCTCAGTGTTCCCTCCCCCCACTCCAGCCAGGGACAGGGACTGTCGTGCCCATCTCAGGGGCATATTGGTCGCCCTGCCCCACGGCAATGTGGTGTAATGCATGCAGGTGTCGGGTCCTGATCCACACTCCATCCTTACCTGAGAGTGAGATATCACACCTCTGGGTGAGGTGCAATACGTCTGTAGCAACCGAGCCCTCAGGGTGCTACAGTTCCATTTATCTTCAGCCTAGGTGACGTATTGCGATACAGGGCCGTGATTTTGGCTATAAAAGGGTCCCCTAGACCCCTACCCCAAGCTTTTTAAGAGAATCATATATGGCGTGCCAGGAGACTCTATGGAATGCTTTCTCAGCATCCAACGAGAGTATCTAATTACAAATTTTTAACTGCATCTAGCCCAGGAAACACTTTGTGCCTAGTAGCAGTGTCTGCTAGTCAGCGGATTATCCCGGCTGTTAAGCAAGCTACACCACCTGTAGTTTAGACACTTAATTTTTTCAAAGGAAATGATTCGGGACCATGGGATACTTAGTGAAGAGCATCAGGAGGCACCCCAAGGCATAGGGGCTGGGACTGGCACTAGGATGCCTTGCGGTGGACAGCCGAGCTCGATCCTTATAAAAGCTTTTTAACTGCAGCAGCTTTAGTGGACGCTACTGGAGCTGGAATTACGCGGCTGCTGGCATGAGACTTGCCCTCCAATAGATCCTTGTAAATGGATTTAAAGTGTATTCATTCAAATTAGAGAGACAATTTAAATTAAAAAGCTTAGAGCTGCCTCCACCGCAGGGGGGCTCGCTCGACCCACCAGCGGACAGGCACCAGTATTGGGAGAGGGGGGCTGGCCGTCAGGGTTCACCGCGGCTCTGGCACAAACCTGGCGACACGGAGGTGGCACGGGCAGGAGCGGACTGGCCGTGTCGGCTTCTCACTTTTTGGATTTTAGAAGGGCATGACATGCCTATATCTGTGTCTCCCCCTCCTTTTACTCCTCCAACTCTTTTATTTTCGCATGACTATATGTACTTGTCACTTTTCCATGTGTTAATTATGTCTTCTGAGCAGTTTGTCAGCTTTTGGACACCTTTGAAGGTGTTTTCTATGTGTTTCTATGTGTTTTTGTTTGCCTGCCATTGGTTTTAACGGTGTTTGAAGGTGTTCGACGAACAGTTCGACGAACAGTTCGGCGAACACACGGGTATTCGACGAACCGAACCGAACTCGAACACTACGGGGGTGGCTCAACACTAGTTAGTATAGATGGACTAATAGAACAAGTTCCACACACTGCTACAAGCCGAAATATTTTTTCAGAGCTAGATACAGAAAAAAATTAGATTGAATTTGCAACCTGGTGGAGGTTAGTATTGATGGACTAATAGAACAAGTCCCACACACTGCTACAAGCCTAAATATTTTTTCAGAACTAGATGCAGAAAAAAATTAGATTGAATTTGCAACATGGTGGAGGTTAGTATAGATGGACAAATAGAAAAAGTTCCACACACTGCTACAAGCCAAAATATTTTTTCAGAGCTAGATGCAGAAAAAAATTAGATTGAGTTTGCAATCTGGTAAAGGTTAGAATAGATGTACTAATAGAACAAGTCCCACACACTGCTACAAGCCGAAAAATTTTTTCAGAGCTAGATGCAGAAAAAATTTAGATGGAATTTGCAACCTGGTGGAGGTTAGTATAGATGGACTAATAGAACAAGGCTCACACACTGCTACAAGCCAAAATATTTTTTCAGAGCTAGATGCAGAAAAAAATTAGATTGAATTTGCAACCTGGTGGAGGTTAGTATAGATGGACTAATAGAACAAGTCCCACACATTGCTACAAGCAGAAATATTTTTTCAGAGCTAGATGCAGAAAAAAATTAGATTGAATTTGCAACCTGGTGGAGGTTAGTATAGATGGAATAATAGAACAAGTTCCACACACTGCTACCATCCGAAATATTTTTTCAGAGCTAGATGCAGAAAATAATTAGATGGAATTTGCAACCAGGTGGAGGTTAGTATAGATTGACTAATAGAACAAGTCCCACACACTGCTACAAGCCGAAAATTGTTTTCAGAGCTAGATGCAGAAAAAAATTAAATTGAATTTGCAACCTGGAGGAGGTTAGTATGGATGGACTAATAGAACTAGTCCCACACACTGCTACAAGCCGAAATATTTTTTCAGAGCTAGATGCAGAAAAAAATTAGATTGAATTTGCAACCTGGTGGAGGTTAGTATAGATTGACTAATAGAACAAGTCCCACACACTGCTACAAGCCTAAATATTTTTTCAGAGCTAGATGGAGAATAAAATGTAGTTGAATTTGCAACCTGGTGGAGGTTAGTAAAGATGGACTAATATAACTAGTCCCACACACTGCTACAAGCCGAAATATTTTTTCAGAGCTAGATGCGGAAAAAAACTAGATTGAATTTGCAACCTGGTGGAGGTTAGTATAGATGGACTAATAGAACAAGTCCCACACACTGCTACAAGCTGAAATATTTTTTCAGAGCTAGATGCAGAAAAAAATTAGATTGAATTTGCAACCTGGAGGAGGTTATTATAAAAGGACGAAAAGAACAAGTCCCACACACTGCTACAAGCCGAAATATTTTTTCAGAGCTACACGCAGTAAAAAATTAGACTGAATTTCCAACCTGGGGGAGGTTAGTATAGATGGACTAATAGAACAAACCCACACACTGCTACAAGCCAAAATATTTTTTCAGAGCTAGATGCAGAAAAAAATTAGATTGAATTTGCAACCTGGTGGAGGTTAGTATAGATGGACTAATAGAACAAGTCCCACACACTGCTACAAGCCAAAATATTTTTTCAGAGCCAGATGCAGAAAAAAATTAGATTGAATTTGCAACCTGGAGGAGGTTAGTATAGATGGACTAATCGAACAAGTCCCACACACTGCTACAAGCCAAAATATTTTTTCAGAGCTAGATGCAGAAAAAAATTAGATTGAATTTGCAACCTGGTGGAGGTTAGTATTGATGGACTAATAGAACAAGTCCCACACACTGCTACAAGCCTAAATATTTTTTCAGAACTAGATGCAGAAAAAAATTAGATTGAATTTGCAACATGGTGGAGGTTAGTATAGATGGACAAATAGAAAAAGTTCCACACACTGCTACAAGCCAAAATATTTTTTCAGAGCTAGATGCAGAAAAAAATTAGATTGAATTTGCAACCTGGTAAAGGTTAGAATAGATGTACTAATAGAACAAGTCCCACACACTGCTACAAGCCGAAATATTTTTTCAGAGCTAGATGCAGAAAAAATTTAGATGGAATTTGCAACCTGGTGGAGGTTAGTATAGATGGACTAATAGAACAAGGCTCACACACTGCTACAAGCCAAAATATTTTTTCAGAGCTAGATGCAGAAAAAAATTAGATTGAATTTGCAACCTGGTGGAGGTTAGTATAGATGGACTAATAGAACAAGTCCCACACATTGCTACAAGCAGAAATATTTTTTCAGAGCTAGATGCAGAAAAAAATTAGATTGAATTTGCAACCTGGTGGAGGTTAGTATAGATGGAATAATAGAACAAGTCCCACACAATGCTACCAGCCGAAATATTTTTTCAGAGCTAGATGCAGAAAATAATTAGATGGAATTTGCAACCAGGTGGAGGTTAGTATAGATTGACTAATAGAACAAGTCCCACACACTGCTACAAGCCGAAAATTGTTTTCAGAGCTAGATGCAGAAAAAAATTAAATTGAATTTGCAACCTGGAGGAGGTTAGTATGGATGGACTAATAGAACTAGTCCCACACACTGCTACAAGCCGAAATATTTTTTCAGAGCTAGATGCAGAAAAAAATTAGATTGAATTTGCAACCTGGTGGAGGTTAGTATAGATTGACTAATAGAACAAGTCCCACACACTGCTACAAGCCTAAATATTTTTTCAGAGCTAGATGGAGAAAAAAATTAGATTGAATTTGCAACCTGGTGGAGGTTAGTATAGATGGACTAATAGAACAAGTCCCACACACTGCTACAAGGCGAAATATTTTTTCAGAGCTAGATGCAGAAAAAAATTAGATTGAATTTGCAACCTGGTGGAGGTTAGTATAGATGGACTAATAGAACAAGTCCCACACACTGCTACAAGCTGAAATATTTTTTCAGAGCTAGATGCAGAAAAAAATTAGATTGAATTTGCAACCTGGAGGAGGTTAGTATAAAAGGACGAAAAGAACAAGTCCCACACACTGCTACAAGCCGAAATATTTTTTCAGAGCAACACGCAGAAAAAAATTAGACTGAATTTCCAACCTGGGGGAGGTTAGTATAGATGGACTAATCGAACAAGTCCCACACACTGCTACAAGCCAAAATATTTTTTCAGAGCTAGATGCAGAAAAAAATTAGATTGAATTTGCAACCTGGTGGAGGTTTGTATAGATGGACTAATAGAACCAGTCCCACACACTGCTACAAGCCAAAATATTTTTTCAGAGCCAGATGCAGAAAAAAATTAGATTGAATTTGCAACCTGGTGGAGGTTAGTATAGATGGACTAATAGAACAAGTCCCACACACTGCTACAAGGCGAAATATTTTTTCAGAGCTAGATGCAGAAAAAAATTAGATTGAATTTGCAACCTGGTGGAGGTTAGTATAGATGGACTAATAGAACAAGTCCCACACACTGCTACAAGCCTAAATATTTTTTCAGAGCTAGATGCCAAAAAAAAATTAGATTGGATTTGCAACCTGGTGGAGGTTAGTATAGACGGACTAATAGAACAAGTCCCACACACTGCTACAAGCCGAAATATTTTTCAGAGCTAGATGCAGAAAAAAATTTTATTGAATTTGCAACCTGGTGAAGGTAGTATAGATGGACTAATAGAACAAGTCCCACACACTGCTACAAGGCGAAATATTTTTTCAGAGCTAGATGCAGAAAAAAATTAGATTGAATTTGCAACCTGGAGGAGGTTAGTATAGATGGACTAATAGAACAAGTCCCACACACTGCTACAAGCCGAAATATTTTTTCAGAGCTAGATGAAGAAAAAAATTAGATTGAATTTGCAACCTGGTGGAGGTTAGTATAGATGGACTAATAAAACAAGTCCCACACACTGCTACAAGCCGAAATATTTTTTCAGAGTTAGATGCAGAATTTTTTTTTATTGAATTTGCAACTTGGTGGAGGTTAGTATAGATGGACTAATAGAACAAGTCCCACACACTGCTACAAGCAAAAATATTTTTTCAGAGCTAAATGCAGAAAGAAATGATATTAAATTTGCAACCTGGAGGAGGTTAGTATAGATGGACTAATAGAACAAGTCCCACACACTGATACAAGCCGAAATATTTTTTCAGAGCTAGATGCAGAAAAGATTAGATTAAATTTGCAACCTGATGGAGGTTAGTATAGATGGACTAATAGGACAAGTCCCACACACTGCTACAAGCCGAAATATTTTTTCAGAGCTAGATGCAGAAAAAAATTAAATTGAATTTGCAACCTGGTGGAGGTTAGTAAAGATGGACTAATATAACAAGTCCCACACACTGCTAGAAGCCGAAATATTTTTTCAGAGCTAGATGCAGAAAATAATTAGATGGAATTTGCAACCAGGTGGGGGTTAGTATAGATGGACTAATAGAACAAGTCCCACACACTGCTACAAGCCGAAAATTGTTTTCAGAGCTAGATGCAGAAAAAAATTAAATTGAATTTGCAACCTGGAAGAGGTTATTATGAATGGACTAATAGAACTAGTCCCACACACTGCTACAAGCTGAAATATTTTTTCAGAGCTAGATGCAGAAGAAAATTAGATTGAATTTCCAACCTGGGGGAGGTTAGTATAGATGGACTAATAGAACAAGTCTCACACACTGCTACAAGACAAAATATTTTTTCAGAGCTAGATGCAGAAAAAAATTAGATTGAATTTGCTACCTGGTGGAGGTTAGTATAGATGGACAAATAGAACAAGTGCCACACACTGCTACAAGCCAAAATATTTTTTCAGAGCTAGATGCAGAATTTTTTTTTACTGAATTTGCAACTTGGTGGAGGTTAGTATAGATGGACTAATAGAACAAGTCCCACACACTGCTACAAGCCAAAATATTTTTTCAGAGCTAAATGCAGAAAAAAATGATATTAAATTTGCAACCTGAAGGAGGTTAGTATTAGTGTTGAGCCACCCCCGTAGTGTTCGGGTTCGGTTCGGTTCGTCGAACACCGGGATGTTCGAGAAACTGTTCGTCAAACTGTTCGTCGAACACCTTAGAACACCGTCGAACACCGTTAAAACCAATGGCAGGCAAACAAAAACACATAGGAACACATAGAAAACACCTTCAAAGGTGTCCAAAAGCTGACAAACTGCTCAGAAGACGCTTTCTTTAAAAAAGCCGGCCGGCAATTCAGCAGCGGCATACACCGGTACCCGACAATTTAGACATGAAGGAATAGAGCATCACACATAGATTAGATAGATAGAAACATGTCAGTCACATATATATGAAGTACAGTGACAGTGTTGCTTACTGTACTTGTCATTTAGTGTAAAGGATTTATTAAAAAATATAATAGTGTTTTCGTGCACCGTCTCTTTAAAAAAGCCGGCCGGCAATTCAGCAGCGGTACCCGACAATTTATAACAGACAGAATAGAGCTTCACACATAGATTAGATAGATAGAAACATGTCAGCCACATATATAAGAAGTACAGTGACAGTGTTGGTTACTGTACTTGTCATTTAGTGTAAAGGATTTATTAAAAAAAATAATAGTGTTTTCATGCACCGTCTCTTTAAAAAAGCCGGCCGGCAATTCAGCATCTGTACCCGACAATTTAGAATAGAAGGAATAGAGAATCACACATAGATTAGATAGATAGAAACATGTCAGTCACATATATATGAAGTACAGTGACAGTGTTGGTTACTGTACTTGTCATTTAGTGTAAAGGATTTATTAAAAAATATAATAGTGTTTTCGTGCACCGTCTCTTTAAAAAAGCCGGCCGGCAATTCAGCAGTGGTACCCGACAATTTAGAATAGAAGGAATAGAGAATCACACATAGATTAGATAGATAGAAACATGTCAGCCACATATATACGAAGTACAGTGACAGTGTTGCTTACTGTACTTGTCATTTAGTGTAAAGGATTTATTAAAAAATATAATAGTGTTTTCGTGCACCGTCTCTTTAAAAAAGCCGGCCGGCAATTCAGCAGCGGTACCCGACAATTTATAACAGACAGAATAGAGCTTCACACATAGATTAGATAGATAGAAATATGTCAGTCACATATATATGAAGTACTGTGACAGTGTTGCTTACTGTACTTGTCATTTACTGCAAAGGATTTATTAAAAAAAATAATAGTGTTTTCATGCACCGTCTCTTTAAAAAAGCCGGCCGGCAATTCAGCATCTGTACCCGACAATTTATAACAGACAGAATAGAGCTTCACACATAGATTAGATAGATAGAAACATGTCAGTCACATATATAATAAGTACAGTGACAGTGTTGGTTACTGTACTTGTCATTTAGTATTAAAATAAAGGATTTATTATTAAAAAAAATTGGCGTGGGGTTCCCCGTAATTTTAGTCTCTAGCGGAGGTTAAGCAGACAGCTGGGGCAGATGTTTGAAGCCTGGGAAGGGGGTAATACCCACGGAGCTTCCCAGGCTACTAATATCAGCCCCCAGCTGAATACCTAGCCTTTACTAGCTATTAAAATGGAGGACCCCCCCAAAAAAATGACGTGGGGTCCCCCCTAATTTAATAGCTAGCAAAGGCTAGGCAGACAGCTGGGGGCTGATATTAATAGCCCAGGAAGGGAGCCATGAATATTGGCCCCCTCCCAGGCTAGAAGCACCAGCCCTCAGCCGCCCCAGAAATGGCGCATCCATAGGATGCGCCAATTCTGGCACTTAGCCTCGCTCTTCCACGCTGCCCTGGTGCGGTGGCAGGGGGTAATAGGGTTGGGGTTGATGTCAGCTTATAATGCCAGCTGACATCAAGCCCAGGTTAGTAATGGAGAGGCGTCTATAAGACACCCCCATTATTAACCCCATAGTCAAAGTTAAAAAAAAAACACAAACACCCAGAAAAAAGTCCTTTAATTGAAATAAAGACACAATTCTTTATTGTTCTAAATTAAACCATACTTACCATCACGCCCATTCCAGCTGAAGCCAACGATCTCCTGCAATAAAAGAAAAATAATAAAGCAACCTCATCCTTACCTTTCCATGGTTCCCAGGACAGCTCCAGCTCTGCTACATCGAGATGACAGGCTGGACCGCAGCAGAACGCTGCCATCCAGCTTGCCATGCCGCACACACTGAGAAGCGCAGGCATGCTTGCGCTCCTCAGTGTCTGACTGTGACGGCATCCAGATGAGCCGACAATGTACTCGGCTCACCTCATGTACGTCACTGACAGCGTGGGAAAATTCTCCTGCACTCAGCGCTTCAGCGTGAGAATTTTCCCACGCTGTCAGTGACGTGCATGAGGTGAGCCGAGTTCATTGGACATGACCTCGGCTCATCTGGATGCCGTCACAGCCAGACACTGAGTAGCGCAAGCATGCCTGCGCTTCTCAGTGTCTGCGGGATGACAGGCTGGATGGCAGCGTTCTGCTGCGGTCCAGCCTGTCATCTCGATGTAGCAGAGCTGAAGCTGTCGTGGGATCCATGGAAAGGTAAGGATGATGTTGCTTTATTATTTTACTTTTATTGCAGGAGATCATTGGCTTCAGCTGGAATGGGCGTGGCGGTAAGTATGGTTTAATTTAGAACAATAAAGAATTGTGTGTTTATTTCAATTAAAGGACTTTTTTCTGGGTGTTTGTGTTTTTTTTAAATACTTTACTAGAAATTCATGGTGGTCATGTCTAATATTGGCGTGACCCCATGAATTTCGGGCTTAGGGCCAGCTGATAATGCCAAGCTGGCCTTAAGCCCTTTATTACCCAGTGAGCCACCGCACCAGGGCCCTGGAGCCTGGTGGAGGTTAGTATAGATGGACAAATAGAAAAAGTCCCACACACTGCTACAAGACGAAATATTTTTTCAGAGCTAGATGCAGAAAAAAATTAGATTGAATTTGCAACCTGGTGGAGGTTAGTATAGATTTACTAATAGAACAAGTCCCACACACTGCTACAAGCCGAAATATTTTTTCAGAGCTAGATGCAGAAAAAATTTAGATTGAATTTGCAACCTGGTGGAGGTTAGTATAGATGGACTAATAGAACAAGTCCCACACACTGCTACAAGCCGAAATATTTTTTCAGAGCTAGATGCAGAAAAAAATTATATTGAATTTGCAACCTGGTGGAGGTTAGTATAGATGGACTAATAGAACAAGTCGCACACACTGCTACAAGCCTAAATATTTTTTCAGAGCTAGATGCAGAAAAAAATTAGATTGAATTTGCAACCTGGTGGAGGTTAGTATAGATGGACTAATAGAACAAGTCCCACACACTGCTACAAGACAAAATATTTTTTCAGAGCTAGATGCAGAAAAAATTATATTGAATTTGCAACCTGGTGTAGGTTAGTATAGATCGACTAATAGAACAAGTCCCACACACTGCTACAAGCCAAAATATTTTTTCAGAGCTAGATGCAGAAAAAAATTAGATTGAATTTGCAACCTGGAGGAGATTAGTATAGATGGACTAATAGAACAAGTCCCACACACTGCTACAAGCCAAAATATTTTTTCAGAGCTAGATGCAGAAAAAAATTAGATTGAATTTGCAACCTGGAGGAGGTTAGTATAGATGGGCTAATAGAACAAGTCCCACACATTGCTACAAGCCGAAATATTTTTTCAGAGCTAGATGCAGAAATTTTTTTTATTGAATTTGCAACTTGGTGGAGGTTAGTATAGATGGACTAATAGAACAAGTCCCACACACTGCTACAAGCCAAAATATTTTCAGAGCTAAATGCAGAAAAAAATTATATTGAATTTGCAACCTGGTGGAGGTTAGTATAGATGGACTAATAGAACAAGTCCCACACACTGCTACAAGCCGAAATATTTTTTCAGAGCTAGATGCAGAAAAAATTAGATTAAATTTGCAACCTGATGAAGGTTAGTATAGATAGACTAATAGGACAAGTCCCACACACTGCTACAAGCCGAAATATTTTTTCAGAGCTAAATGCAGAAAAAAATTAAATTTAATTTGCCACCTGGTGGAGGTTAGTAAAGATGGACTAATATAACAAGTCCCACACATTGCTACAAGCCGAAATATTTTTTCAGAGCTAGATGCAGAAAAAAATTAGATTGAATTTGCAACCTGGTGGAGGTTAGTATAGATGGACTAATAGAACAAGTCTCACACAATGCTACAAGCTGAAATATTTTTACAGAGCTAGATGCAGAAAAAAATTAGATTGAATTTGCAACCTGGTGGAGGTTAGAATATATGGACTAATAGAACAAGTCCCACACACTGCTACAAGCCGAAATATTTTTTCAGAGCTAGATGCAGAAAAAAATTATATTGAATTTGCAACCTGGTGGAGGTTAGTATAGATGGACTAATAGAACAAGTCGCACACACTGCTACAAGCCTAAATATTTTTTCAGAGCTAGATGCAGAAAAAAATTAGATTGAATTTGCAACCTGGTGGAGGTTACTATAGATGGACTAATAGAACAAGTCCCACACAATACTACAAGCCGAAATATTTTTTCAGTGCTAGATGCAGAAAAAAATTAAATTGAATTTGCAACCTGGTGTAGGTTAGTAAAGATGGACTAATATAAGAAGTCCCACACACGGCTACAAGCCGAAATATTTTTTCAGAGCTAGATGCAGAAAAAAGTTAGATTGAATTTGCAACCTGGTGGAGGTTAGTATAGATGGACTAATGGAAAAAGTCCAACACACTGCTACAAACCGAAATATTTTTTCAGAGCTAGATACAGAAAAAAATTAGATTGAATTTGCAACCTGGTGGAGGTTAGTATAGATGGACTAATAGAACAAGTCCCAAACACTGCTACAAGCCGAAATATTTTTTCAGAGCTAGACACAGAAAAAAATTAGATTGAATTTGCAACCTGGTGGAGGTAAGAATAGATGGACTAATAGAACAAGTCCCACACACTGCTACAAGCCAAAATATTTTTTCAGAGCTAGATGCAGAAAAAAATTATATTGAATTTGCTACCTGGTGGAGGTTAGTATTGATTGACTAATAGAACAAGTCCCACACACTGCTACAAGCCTAAATATTTTTTCAGAACTAGATGCGGAAAAAAATTAGATTGAATTTGCAGCCTGGTGGAGGTTAGTATAGATGGACAAATAGAAAAAGTCCCACACACTGCTACAAGACGAAATATTTTTTCAGAGCTAGATGCAGAAAAAAATTAGATTGAATTTGCAAAATGGTGGAGGTTATTATAGATTTACTAATAGAACAAGTCCCACACACTGCTACAAGCCGAAATATTTTTTCAGAGCTAGATGCAGAAAAAATTTAGATTGAATTTGCAACCTGGTGGAGGTTAGTATAGATGGACTAATAGAACAAGGCTCACACACTGCTACAAGCCAAAATATTTTTTCAGAGCTAGATGCAGAAAAAAATTAGATTGAATTTGCAACCTGGTGGAGGTTAGTATAGATGGACTAATAGAACAAGTCCCACACATTGCTACAAGCCGAAATATTTTTTCAGAGCTAGATGCAGAAAAAAATTAGATTGAATTTGCAACCTGGTGGAGGTTAGTATAGATGGACTAATAGAACAAGTCCCACACACTGCTACAAGCCGAAATATTTTTTCACAGCTAGATGCAGAAAATAATTTGATGAAATTTGCAACCAGGTGGGGGTTAGTATAGATGGACTAATAGAACAAGTCCCACACACTGCTACAAGCCGAAATATTTTTTCAGAGCTAGATACAGAAAAAAATTAAATTGAATTTGCAACCTGGTGGAGGTTAGAATAGATGGACTAATAGAACAAGTCCCACACACTGCTACAAGCCGAAATATTTTTTCAGAGCTAGACACAGAAAAAAATTAGATTGAATTTGCAACCTGGTGGAGGTAAGAATAGATGGACTAATAGAACAAGTCCCACACAGTGCTAGAAGCCGAAATATTTTTTCAGAGCTAGATGCAGAAAAAAATTTGATTGAATTTGCAACCTGGTGGAGGTTAGTATAGATGGACTAATAGAACAAATGCCACACACTGCTACAAGCCGAAATATTTTTTCAGAGCTAGATGCAGAAAAAAATTAGATTGAATTTGCAACCTGGTGGAGGTTAGTATAGATGGACTAATAGAACCAGTCCCACACACTGCTACAAGCCGAAATATTTTTTCAGAGCAAGATACAGAAAAAAATTAGATTGAATTTGCAACCTGGTGGAGGTTAGTATAGATGAACTAATAGAACAAGTCCCACACACTGCTACAAGCCGAAATATTTTTTCAGAGCTAGATGCAGAAAAAAATTATATTGAATTTGCAACCTGGTGGAGGTTAGTATAGATGGACTAATAGAACAAGTCGCACACACTGCTACAAGCCTAAATATTTTTTCAGAGCTAGATGCAGAAAAAAATTAGATTGAATTTGCAACCTGACGGAGGTTAGTATAGATGGACTAATAGAACAAGTCCCACACACTGCTACAAGCCAAAATATTTTCAGAGCTAAATGCAGAAAAAAATTATATTGAATTTGCAACCTGGTGGAGGTTAGTATAGATGGACTAATAGAACAAGTCCCACACACTGCTACAAGCCGAAATATTTTTTCAGAGCTAGATGCAGAAAAAATTAGATTAAATTTGCAACCTGATGAAGGTTAGTATAGATAGACTAATAGGACAAGTCCCACACACTGCTACAAGCCGAAATATTTTTTCAGAGCTAAATGCAGAAAAAAATTAAATTTAATTTGCCACCTGGTGGAGGTTAGTAAAGATGGACTAATATAACAAGTCCCACACATTGCTACAAGCCGAAATATTTTTTCAGAGCTAGATGCAGAAAAAAATTAGATTGAATTTGCAACCTGGTGGAGGTTAGTATAGATGGACTAATAGAACAAGTCTCACACAATGCTACAAGCTGAAATATTTTTACAGAGCTAGATGCAGAAAAAAATTAGATTGAATTTGCAACCTGGTGGAGGTTAGAATATATGGACTAATAGAACAAGTCCCACACACTGCTACAAGCCGAAATATTTTTTCAGAGCTAGATGCAGAAAAAAATTATATTGAATTTGCAACCTGGTGGAGGTTAGTATAGATGGACTAATAGAACAAGTCGCACACACTGCTACAAGCCTAAATATTTTTTCAGAGCTAGATGCAGAAAAAAATTAGATTGAATTTGCAACCTGGTGGAGGTTACTATAGATGGACTAATAGAACAAGTCCCACACAATACTACAAGCCGAAATATTTTTTCAGTGCTAGATGCAGAAAAAAATTAAATTGAATTTGCAACCTGGTGTAGGTTAGTAAAGATGGACTAATATAAGAAGTCCCACACACGGCTACAAGCCGAAATATTTTTTCAGAGCTAGATGCAGAAAAAAGTTAGATTGAATTTGCAACCTGGTGGAGGTTAGTATAGATGGACTAATGGAAAAAGTCCAACACACTGCTACAAACCGAAATATTTTTTCAGAGCTAGATACAGAAAAAAATTAGATTGAATTTGCAACCTGGTGGAGGTTAGTATAGATGGACTAATAGAACAAGTCCCAAACACTGCTACAAGCCGAAATATTTTTTCAGAGCTAGACACAGAAAAAAATTAGATTGAATTTGCAACCTGGTGGAGGTAAGAATAGATGGACTAATAGAACAAGTCCCACACACTGCTACAAGCCAAAATATTTTTTCAGAGCTAGATGCAGAAAAAAATTATATTGAATTTGCTACCTGGTGGAGGTTAGTATTGATTGACTAATAGAACAAGTCCCACACACTGCTACAAGCCTAAATATTTTTTCAGAACTAGATGCGGAAAAAAATTAGATTGAATTTGCAGCCTGGTGGAGGTTAGTATAGATGGACAAATAGAAAAAGTCCCACACACTGCTACAAGACGAAATATTTTTTCAGAGCTAGATGCAGAAAAAAATTAGATTGAATTTGCAAAATGGTGGAGGTTATTATAGATTTACTAATAGAACAAGTCCCACACACTGCTACAAGCCGAAATATTTTTTCAGAGCTAGATGCAGAAAAAATTTAGATTGAATTTGCAACCTGGTGGAGGTTAGTATAGATGGACTAATAGAACAAGGCTCACACACTGCTACAAGCCAAAATATTTTTTCAGAGCTAGATGCAGAAAAAAATTAGATTGAATTTGCAACCTGGTGGAGGTTAGTATAGATGGACTAATAGAACAAGTCCCACACATTGCTACAAGCCGAAATATTTTTTCAGAGCTAGATGCAGAAAAAAATTAGATTGAATTTGCAACCTGGTGGAGGTTAGTATAGATGGACTAATAGAACAAGTCCCACACACTGCTACAAGCCGAAATATTTTTTCACAGCTAGATGCAGAAAATAATTTGATGAAATTTGCAACCAGGTGGGGGTTAGTATAGATGGACTAATAGAACAAGTCCCACACACTGCTACAAGCCGAAATATTTTTTCAGAGCTAGATACAGAAAAAAATTAAATTGAATTTGCAACCTGGTGGAGGTTAGAATAGATGGACTAATAGAACAAGTCCCACACACTGCTACAAGCCGAAATATTTTTTCAGAGCTAGACACAGAAAAAAATTAGATTGAATTTGCAACCTGGTGGAGGTAAGAATAGATGGACTAATAGAACAAGTCCCACACAGTGCTAGAAGCCGAAATATTTTTTCAGAGCTAGATGCAGAAAAAAATTTGATTGAATTTGCAACCTGGTGGAGGTTAGTATAGATGGACTAATAGAACAAATGCCACACACTGCTACAAGCCGAAATATTTTTTCAGAGCTAGATGCAGAAAAAAATTAGATTGAATTTGCAACCTGGTGGAGGTTAGTATAGATGGACTAATAGAACCAGTCCCACACACTGCTACAAGCCGAAATATTTTTTCAGAGCAAGATACAGAAAAAAATTAGATTGAATTTGCAACCTGGTGGAGGTTAGTATAGATGAACTAATAGAACAAGTCCCACACACTGCTACAAGCCGAAATATTTTTTCAGAGCTAGATGCAGAAAAAAATTATATTGAATTTGCAACCTGGTGGAGGTTAGTATAGATGGACTAATAGAACAAGTCGCACACACTGCTACAAGCCTAAATATTTTTTCAGAGCTAGATGCAGAAAAAAATTAGATTGAATTTGCAACCTGACGGAGGTTAGTATAGATGGACTAATAGAACAAGTCCCACACACTGCTACAAGACAAAATATTTTTTCAGAGCTAGATGCAGAAAAAATTATATTGAATTTGCAACCTGGTGTAGGTTAGTATAGATCGACTAATAGAACAAGTCCCACACACTGCTACAAGCCAAAATATTTTTTCAGAGCTAGATGCAGAAAAAATTAGATTGAATTTGCAACCTGGAGGAGATTAGTATAGATGGACTAATAGAACAAGTCCCACACACTGCTACAAGCCGAAATATTTTTTCAGAGCTAAATGCAGAAAAAAATTTGATTGAATTTGCAACCTGGAGGAGGTTAGTATAGATGGGCTTATAGAACAAGTCCCACACATTGCTACAAGCCGAAATATTTTTTCAGAGCTAGATGCAGAAATTTTTTTTATTGAATTTGCAACTTGGTGGAGGTTAGTATAGATGGACTAATAGAACAAGTCCCACACACTGCTACAAGCCAAAATATTTTTTCAGAGCTAAATGCAGAAAAAAATTATATTGAATTTGCAACCTGGAGGAGGTTAGTATAGATGGACTAATAGAACAAGTCCCACACACTGCTACAAGTCGAAATATTTTTTCAGAGCTAAATGCAGAAAAAAATTAAATTGAATTTGCCACCTGGTGGAGGTTAGTAAAGATGGACTAATATAACAAGTCCCAAACATTGCTACAAGCCGAAATATTTTTTCAGAGCTAGATGCAGAAAAAAATTAGATTGAATTTGCAACCTGGTGGAGGTTAGTATAGATGGACTAATAGAACAAGTCTCACACACTGCTACAAGCTGAAATATTTTTTCAGAGCTAGATGCAGAAAAAAATTTGATTGAATTTGCAACCTGGTGGAGGTTAGTATAGATGGAATAATAGAACAAATGCCACACACTGCTACAAGCCGAAATATTTTTTCAGAGCTAGATGCAGAAAAAAATTAGATTGAATTTGCAACCTGGTGGAGGTTAGTATAGATGGACTAATAGAACCAGTCCCACACACTGCTACAAGCCAAAATATTTTTTCAGAGCTAGATACAGAAAAAAATTAGATTGAATTTGAAACCTGGTGGAGGTTAGTATAGATGGACTAATAGAACAAGTCCCACACACTGCTACAAGACAAAATATTTTTTCAGAGCTAGATGCAGAAAAAATTATATTGAATTTGCAACCTGGTGTAGGTTAGTATAGATCGACTAATAGAACAAGTCCCACACACTGCTACAAGCCAAAATATTTTTTCAGAGCTAGATGCAGAAAAAAATTAGATTGAATTTGCAACCTGGAGGAGATTAGTATAGATGGACTAATAGAACAAGTCCCACACACTGCTACAAGCCGAAATATTTTTTCAGAGCTAGATGCAGAAAAAAATTAGATTGAATTTGCAACCTGGAGGAGGTTAGTATAGATGGGCTAATAGAACAAGTCCCACACATTGCTACAAGCCGAAAGATTTTTTCAGAGCTAGATGCAGAAATTTTTTTCATTGAATTTGCAACTTGGTGGAGGTTAGTATAGATGGACTAATAGAACAAGTCCCACACACTGCTACAAGCCGAAATATTTTTTCAGAGCTAGATGCAGAAAAAATTAGATTAAATTTGCAACCTGATGAAGGTTAGTATAGATGGACTAATAGGACAAGTCCCACACACTGCTACAAGCCAAAATATTTTTTCAGAGCTAAATGCAGAAAAAAATGATATTGAATTTGCAACCTGGAGGAGGTTAGTATAGATGGACTAATAGAACAAGTCCCACACACTGCTACAAGCCGAAATATTTTTTCAGAGCTAGATGCAGAAAAAATTAGATTAAATTTGCAACCTGATGAAGGTTAGTATAGATGGACTAATAGGACAAGTCCCACACACTGCTACAAGCCAAAATATTTTTTCAGAGCTAAATGCAGAAAAAAATTAAATTGAATTTGCCACCTGGTGGAGGTTAGTAAAGATGGACTAATATAACAAGTCCCACACATTGCTACAAGCCGAAATATTTTTTCAGAGCTAGATGCAGAAAAAAATTAGATTGAATTTGCAACCTGGTGGAGGTTAGTAAAGATGGACTAATAGAACAAGTCTCACACACTGCTACAAGCTGAAATATTTTTTCAGAGCTAGATGCAGAAAAAAATTAGATTGAATTTGCAACCTGGTGGAGTTTAGAATATATGGACTAATAGAACAAGTCCCACACACTGCTACAAGCCGAAATATTTTTTCAGAGCTAGATGCAGAAAAAAATTATATTGAATTTGCAACCTGGTGGAGGTTAGTATAGATGGACTAATAGAACAAGTCGCACACACTGCTACAAGCCTAAATATTTTTTCAGAGCTAGATGCAGAAAAAAATTAAATTGAATTTGCAACCTGGTGTAGGTTAGTAAAGATGGACTAATATAACAAGTCCCACACACGGCTACAAGCCGAAATATTTTTTCAGAGCTAGATGCAGAAAAAAGTTAGATTGAATTTGCAACCTGGTGGAGGTTAGTATAGATGGACTAATGGAAAAAGTCCCACACACTGCTACAAGCCGAAATATTTTTTCAGAGCTAGATACAGAAAAAAATTAGATTGAATTTGCAACCTGGTGGAGGTTAGTATAGATGGACTAATAGAACAAGTCCCACACACTGCTACAAGCCGAAATATTTTTTCAGAGCTAGACACAGAAAAAAATTAGATTGAATTTGCAACCTGGTGGAGGTAAGAATAGATGGACTAATAGAACAAGTCCCACACACTGCTACAAGCCAAAATATTTTTTCAGAGCTAGATGCAGAAAAAAATTATATTGAATTTGCAACCTGGTGGAGGTTAGTATTGATTGACTAATAGAACAAGTCCCACACACTGCTACAAGCCTAAATATTTTTTCAGAACTAGATGCGGAAAAAAATTAGATTGAATTTGCAGCCTGGTGGAGGTTAGTATAGATGGACAAATAGAAAAAGTCCCACACACTGCTACAAGACGAAATATTTTTTCAGAGCTAGATGCAGAAAAAATTTAGATTGAATTTGCAACCTGGTGGAGGTTAGTATAGATGGACTAATAGAACAAGGCTCACACACTGCTACAAGCCAAAATATTTTTTCAGAGCTAGATGCAGAAAAAAATTAGATTGAATTTGCAACCTGGTGGAGGTTAGTATAGATGGACTAATAGAACAAGTCCCACACATTGCTACAAGCCGAAATATTTTTTCAGAGCTAGATGCAGAAAAAAATTAGATTGAATTTGCAACCTGGTGGAGGTTAGTATAGATGGATTAATAGAACAAGTCCCACACACTGCTACAAGCCAAAATATTTTTTCACAGCTAGATGCAGAAAATAATTTGATGAAATTTGCAACCAGGTGGGGGTTAGTATAGATGGACTAATAGAACAAGTCCCACACACTGCTACAAGCCGAAATATTTTTTCAGAGCTAAATGCAGAAAAAAATTAAATTGAATTTGCCATCTGGTGGAGGTTAGTAAAGATGGACTAATATAACAAGTCCCAAACATTGCTACAAGCCGAAATATTTTTTCAGAGCTAGATGCAGAAAAAAATTAGATTGAATTTGCAACCTGGTGGAGGTTAGTATAGATGGACTAATAGAACAAGTCTCACACACTGCTACAAGCTGAAATATTTTTTCAGAGCAAGATGCAGAAAAAAATTTGATTGAATTTGCAACCTGGTGGAGGTTAGTATAGATGGACTAATAGAACAAATGCCACACAC
The DNA here is from genome assembly GCF_046119375.1 of Phyllobates terribilis. Lineage (NCBI taxonomy): Eukaryota > Metazoa > Chordata > Amphibia > Anura > Dendrobatidae > Phyllobates > Phyllobates terribilis. Next base: position 507,457,844 of record NW_027362762.1, read on the forward strand.
TGCTACAAGCCGAAATATTTTTTCAGAGCTAGATGCAGAAAAAAATTAGATTGAATTTGCAACCTGACGGAGGTTAGTATAGATGGACTAATAGAACAAGTCCCACACACTGCTACAAGACAAAATATTTTTTCAGAGCTAGATGCAGAAAAAATTATATTGAATTTGCAACCTGGTGGAGGTTAGTATAGATGGACTAATAGAACAAGTCGCACACACTGCTACAAGCCTAAATATTTTTTCAGAGCTAGATGCAGAAAAAAATTAGATTGAATTTGCAACCTGACGGAGGTTAGTATAGATGGACTAATAGAACAAGTCCCACACACTGCTACAAGACAAAATATTTTTTCAGAGCTAGATGCAGAAAAAATTATATTGAATTTGCAACCTGGTGTAGGTTAGTATAGATCGACTAATAGAACAAGTCCCACACACTGCTACAAGCCAAAATATTTTTTCAGAGCTAGATGCAGAAAAAAATTAGATTGAATTTGCAACCTGGAGGAGATTAGTATAGATGGACTAATAGAACAAGTCCCACACACTGCTACAAGCCGAAATATTTTTTCAGAGCTAGATGCAGAAAAAAATTAGATTGAATTTGCAACCTGGAGGAGGTTAGTATAGATGGGCTAATAGAACAAGTCCCACACATTGCTACAAGCCGAAATATTTTTTCAGAGCTAGATGCAGAAATTTTTTTTATTGAATTTGCAACTTGGTGGAGGTTAGTATAGATGGACTAATAGAACAAGTCCCACACACTGCTACAAGCCAAAATATTTTTTCAGAGCTAAATGCAGAAAAAAATGATATTGAATTTGCAACCTGGAGGAGGTTAGTATAGATGGACTAATAGAACAAGTCCCACACACTGCTACAAGCCGAAATATTTTTTCAGAGCTAGATGCAGAAAAAATTAGATTAAATTTGCAACCTGATGAAGGTTAGTATAGATGGACTAATAGGACAAGTCCCACACACTGCTACAAGCCGAAATATTTTTTCAGAGCTAGATGCAGAAAAAAATTAGATTGAATTTGCAACCTGGTGGAGGTTAGTATAGATGGACTAATAGAACAAGTCTCACACACTGCTAAAAGCTGAAATATTTTTTCAGAGCTAGATGCAGAAAAAAATTTGATTGAATTTGCAACCTGGTGGAGGTTAGAATATATGGACTAATAGAACAAGTCCCACACACTGCTACAAGCCGAAATATTTTTTCAGAGCTAGATGCAGAAAAAAATTATATTGAATTTGCAACCTGGTGGAGGTTAGTATAGATGGACTAATAGAACAAGTCGCACACACTGCTACAAGCCTAAATATTTTTTCAGAGCTAGATGCAGAAAAAAATTAGATTGAATTTGCAACCTGGTGGAGGTTACTATAGATGGACTAATAGAACAAGTCCCACACAATACTACAAGCCGAAATATTTTTTCAGAGCTAGATGCAGAAAAAAATTAAATTGAATTTGCAACCTGGTGTAGGTTAGTAAAGATGGACTAATATAACAAGTCCCACACACGGCTACAAGCCAAAATATTTTTTCAGAGCTAGATGCAGAAAAAAGTTAGATTGAATTTGCAACCTGGTGGAGGTTAGAATAGATGGACTAATAGAACAAGTCCCACACACTGCTACAAGCCAACATATTTTTTCAGAGCTAGACACAGAAAAAAATTAGATTGAATTTGCAACCTGGTGGAGGTAAGAATAGATGGACTAATAGAACAAGTCCCACACACTGCTACAAGCCAAAATATTTTTTCAGAGCTAGATGCAGAAAAAAATTATATTGAATTTGCAACCTGGTGGAGGTTAGTATTGATTGACTAATAGAACAAGTCAAACACACTGCTACAAGCCTAAATATTTTTTCAGAACTAGATGCGGAAAAAAATTAGATTGAATTTGCAGCCTGGTGGAGGTTAGTATAGATGAACAAATAGAAAAAGTCCCACACACTGCTACAAGACGAAATATTTTTTCAGAGCTAGATGCAGAAAAAAATTAGATTGAATTTGCAACCTGGTGGAGGTTAGTATAGATTTACTAATAGAACAAGTCCCACACACAGCTACAAGCCGAAATATTTTTTCAGAGCTAGATGCAGAAAAAATTTAGATTGAATTTGCAACCTGGTGGAGGTTAGTATAGATGGACTAATAGAACAAGGCTCACACACTGCTACAAGCCAAATTTTTTTTTCAGAGCTAGATGCAGAAAAAAATTAGATTGAATTTGCAACCTGGTGGAGGTTAGTATAGATGGACTAATAGAACAAGTCCCACACATTGCTACAAGCCGAAATATTTTTTCAGAGCTAGATGCAGAAAAAAATTAGATTGAATTTGCAACCTGGTGGAGGTTAGAATAGATGGACTAATAGAACAAGTCCCACACACTGCTACAAGCCAAAATATTTTTTCAGAGCTAGACACAGAAAAAAATTAGATTGAATTTGCAACCTGGTGGAGGTAAGAATAGATGGACTAATGGAACAAGTCCCACACAGTGCTAGAAGCCGAAATATTTTTTCAGAGCTAGATGCAGAAAAAAATTTGATTGAATTTGCAACCTGGTGGAGGTTAGTATAGATGGACTAATAGAACAAATGCCACACACTGCTACAAGCCGAAATATTTTTTCAGAGCTAGATGCAGAAAAAAATTAGATTGAATTTGCAACCTGGTGGAGGTTAGTATAGATGGACTAATAGAACCAGTCCCACACACTGCTACAAGCCGAAATATTTTTTCAGAGCTAGATACAGAAAAAAATTAGATTGAATTTGCAACCTGGTGGAGGTTAGTATAGATGGACTAATAGAACAAGTCCCACACACTGCTACAAGCCGAAATATTTTTTCAGAGCTAGATGCAGAAAAAAATTATATTGAATTTGCAACCTGGTGGAGGTTAGTATAGATGGACTAATAGAACAAGTCGCACACACTGCTACAAGCCTAAATATTTTTTCAGAGCTAGATGCAGAAAAAAATTAGATTGAATTTGCAACCTGGTGGAGGTTAGTATAGATGGACTAATAGAACAAGTCCCACACACTGCTACAAGACAAAATATTTTTTCAGAGCTAGATGCAGAAAAAATTATATTGAATTTGCAACCTGGTGTAGGTTAGTATAGATCGACTAATAGAACAAGTCCCACACACTGCTACAAGCCAAAATATTTTTTCAGAGCTAGATGCAGAAAAAAATTAGATTGAATTTGCAACCTGGAGGAGATTAGTATAGATGGACTAATAGAACAAGTACCACACACTGCTACAAGCCGAAATATTTTTTCAGAGCTAGATGCAGAAAAAAATTAGATTGAATTTGCAACCTGGAGGAGGTTAGTATAGATGGGCTAATAGAACAAGTCCCACACATTGCTACAAGCCGAAATATTTTTTCAGAGCTAGATGCAGAAATTTTTTTTATTGAATTTGCAACTTGGTGGAGGTTAGTATAGATGGACTAATAGAACAAGTCCCACACACTGCTACAAGCCAAAATATTTTTTCAGAGCTAAATGCAGAAAAAAATGATATTGAATTTGCAACCTGGAGGAGGTTAGTATAGATGGACTAATAGAACAAGTCCCACACACTGCTACAAGCCGAAATATTTTTTCAGAGCTAGATGCAGAAAAAATTAGATTAAATTTTCAACCTGATGAAGGTTAGTATAGATGGACTAATAGGACAAGTCCCACACACTGCTACAAGCCGAAATATTTTTTCATAGCTAAATGCAGAAAAAAATTAAATTGAATTTGCCACCTGGTGGAGGTTAGTATAGATGGACTAATATAACAAGTCCCACACATTGCTACAAGCCGAAATATTTTTTCAGACCTAGATACAGAAAAAAATTAGATTGAATTTGCAACCTGGTGGAGGTTAGAATAGATGGACTAATAGAACAAGTCCCACACACTGCTACAAGCCGAAATATTTTTTCAGAGCTAGATGCAGAAAAAAATTTGATTGAATTTGCAACCTGGTGGAGGTTAGTATAGATGGACTAATAGAACAAGTACCACACACTGCTACAAGCCAAAATATTTTTCAGAGCTAAATACAGAAAAAAAATTGGTTGAATTTGCAACCTGGTGGAGGTTAGTATAGATGGACTAATAGAACAAGTCCCACACACTGCTACAAGCCGAAATATTTTTTCAGACCTAGATACAGAAAAAAATTATATTGAATTTGCAACCTGGTGGAGGTTAGTATAGATGGACTAATAGAACAAGTCGCACACACTGCTACAAGCCTAAATATGTTTTCAGAGCTAGATGCAGAAAAAAATTAGATTGAATTTGCAACCTGGTGGAGGTTAGAATATATGGACTAATAGAACAAGTCCCACACTCTGCTCCAAGCCAAAATATTTTTTAAGAGCTAGATGCAGAAAAAAATTATATTGAATTTGCAACCTGGTGGAGGTTAGTAGAGATGGACTAATAGAACAAGTCGCACACACTGCTACAAGCCTAAATATTTTTTCAGAGCTAGATGCAGAAAAAAATTAGATTGAATTTGCAACCTGGTGGAGGTTACTATAGATGGACTAATAGAACAAGTCCCACACAATACTGCAAGCCGAAATATTTTTTCAGAGCTAGATGCAGAAAAAAATTAAATTGAATTTGCAACCTGGTGTAGGTTAGTAAAGATGGACTAATATAACAAGTCCCACACACGGCTACAAGCCGAAGTATTTTTTCAGAGCTAGATGCAGAAAAAAGTTAGAATGAATTTGCAACCTGGTGGAGGTTAGTATAGATGGACTAATAGAAAAAGTCCCACACACTGCTACAAGCCGAAATATATTTTCAGAGCTAGATACAGAAAAAAATTAGATTGAATTTGTAACCTGGTGGAGGTTAGTATAGATGGACTAATAGAACGAGTCCCACACACTGCTACAAGCCGAAATATTTTTTCAGAGCTAGACACAGAAAAAAATTAGATTGAATTTGCAACCTGGTGGAGGTAAGAATAGATGGACTAATAGAACAAGTCCCACACACTGCTACAAGCCAAAATATTTTTTCATAGCTAGATGCAGAAAAAAATTATATTGAATTTGCAACCTGATGGAGGTTAGTATTGATGGACTAATAGAACAAGTCCCACACACTGCTACAAGCCTAAATATTTTTTCAGAACTAGATGCGGAAAAAAATTAGATTGAATTTGCAGCCTGGTGGAGGTTAGTATAGATGGACAAATAGAAAAAGTCCCACATACTGCTACAAGACGAAATATTTTTTCAGAGCTAGATGCAGAAAAAAATTAGATTGAATTTGCAACCTGGTGGAGGTTAGTATAGATGGACTAATAGAACAAGTCCCACACACTGCTACAAGCCGAAATATTTTTTCAGAGCTAGATGCAGAAAAAAATTATATTGAATTTGCAACCTGGTGGAGGTTAGTATAGATGGACTAATAGAACAAGTCGCACACACTGCTACAAGCCGAAATATTTTTTCAGAGCTAGATGCAGAAAAAAATTAGATTGAATTTGCAACCTGGTGGAGGTTAGAATATATGGACTAATAGAACAAGTCCCACACACTGTTACAAGCCGAAATATTTTTTCAGAGCTAGATGTAGAAAAAAATTATATTGAATTTGCAACCTGGTGGAGGTTAGTATAGATGGACTAATAGAACAAGTCGCACACACTGCTACATGCCTAAATATTTTTTCAGAGCTAGATACATAAAAAAATTACATTGAATTTGCAACCTGGTGGAGGTTACTATAGATGGACTAATAGAACAAGTCCCACACATTATTACAAGCCGAAATATTTTTTCAGAGCTAGATGCAGAAAAAAATTAAAATGAATTTACAACCTGGTGGAGGTTAGTAAAAATGGACTAATATAACAAGTCCCACACACGGCTACAAGCCGAAATATTTTTTCAGAGCTAGATGCAGAAGAAAGTTAGATTGAATTTGCAACCTGGTGGAGGTTAGTATAGATGGACTAATAGAACAAGTCCCTCACACTGCTACAAGCCGAAATATTTTTTCAGAGCTAGACACAGAAAAAAATTAGATTGAATTTGCAACCTGGTGGAGGTAAGAATAGATGGACTAACAGAACAAGTCCCACACACTGCTACAAGCCGAAATATTTTTTCAGAGCTAGATGCAGAAAAAAATTATATTGAATTTGCAACCTGGTGGAGGTTAGTATTGATGGACTAATAGAACAAGTCCCACACACTGCTACAAGCCTAAATATTTTTTAAGAACTAGATGCAGAAAAAAATTAGATTGAATTTGCAGCCTGGTGGAGGTTAGTATAGATGGACAAATAGAAAAAGTCCCACACACTTCTACAAGCCGAAATATTTTTTCAGAGCTAGATGCAGAAAAAAATTAGATTGAATTTGCAACCTGGTGGAGGTTAGTATAGATGTACTAATAGAACAAGTCCCACACACGGCTACAAGCCAAAATATTTTTTCAGAGCTAGAAGCAGAAAAAATTTAGATTGAATTTGCAACCTGGTGGAGGTTAGTATAGATGGACTAATAGAACAAGGCTCACACACTGCTACAAGCCAAAATATTTTTTCAGAGCTAGATGCAGAAAAAAATTAGATTGAATTTGCAACCTGGTGGAGGTTAGTATAGATGGACTAATAGAACAAGTCCCACACACTGCTACAAGCCGAAATATTTTTTCAGAGCTAGATGCAGAAAATAATTAGATGAAATTTGCAACCAGGTGGGGGTTAGTATAGATGGACTAATAGAACAAGTCCCACACACTGCAACAAGCCGAAATATTTTTTCAGAGCTAGATACAGAAAAAAATTTGATTGAATTTGCAACCTGGTGGAGGTTAGAATAAATGGAGTAATAGAACAAGTCCCACACACTGCTACAAGCCGAAATATTTTTTCAGAGCTAGATGCAGAAAAAAATTATATTGAATTTGCAACCTGTTGGAGGTTAGTATAGATGGACTAATAGAACAAGTCGCACACACTGCTACAAGCCTAAATATTTTTTCAGAGCTAGATGCAGAAAAAAATTAGATTGAATTTGCAACCTGGTGTAGGTTAGAATATATGGACTAATAGAACAAGTCCCACACACTGCTACAAGCCGAAATATTTTTTCAGAGCTAGATGCAGAAAAAAATTACATTGAATTTGCAACCTGGTGGAGGTTACTATAGATGGACTAATAGAACAAGTCCCACACAATATTACAAGCCGAAATGTTTTTTCAGAGCTAGATGCAGAAAAAAATTAAATTGAATTTGCAACCTGGTGGAGGTTAGTAAAGATGGACTAATATAACAAGTCCCACACACGGCTACAAGCCGAAATATTTTTTCAGAGCTAGATGCAGAAAAAAGTTAGATTGAATTTGCAACCTGGTGGAGGTAAGAATAGATGGACTAATAGAACAAGTCCCACACACTGCTACAAGCCTAAATATTTTTTCAGAACTAGATGCGGAAAAAAATTAGATTGAATTTGCAGCCTGGTGGAGGTTAGTAAAGATGGACTAATAGAACAAGTCGCACACACTGCTACAAGCCGAAATATTTTTTCAGAGCTAGATGCAGAAAAAAATTAGATTGAATTTGCAACCTGGTGGAGGTTAGAATATATGGACTAATAGAACAAGTCCCACACACTGTTACAAGCCGAAATATTTTTTCAGAGCTAGATGCAGAAAAAAATTATATTGAATTTGCAACCTGGTGGAGGTTAGTATAGATGGACTAATAGAACAAGTCGCACACACTGCTACATGCCTAAATATTTTTTCAGAGCTAGATGCAGAAAAAAATTACATTGAATTTGCAACCTGGTGGAGGTTACTATAGATGGACTAATAGAACAAGTCCCACACAATATTACAAGCCGAAATATTTTTTCAGAGCTAGATGCAGAAAAAAATTAAAATGAATTTGCAACCTGGTGGAGGTTAGTAAAAATGGACTAATATAACAAGTCCCACACACGGCTACAAGCCGAAACATTTTTTCAGATCTAGATGCAGAAGAAAGTTAGATTGAATTTGCAACCTGGTGGAGGTTAGTATAGATGGACTAATAGAACAAGTCCCACACACTGCTACAAGCCGAAATATTTTTTCAGAGCTAGACACAGAAAAAAATTAGATTGAATTTGCAACCTGGTGGAGGTAAGAATAGATGGACTAACAGAACAAGTCCCACACACTGCTACAAGCCGAAATATTTTTTCAGAGCTAGATGCAGAAAAAAATTATATTGAATTTGCAACCTGGTGGAGGTTAGTATTGATGGACTAATAGAACAAGTCCCACACACTGCTACAAGCCTAAATATTTTTTAAGAACTAGATGCAGAAAAAAATTAGATTGAATTTGCAGCCTGGTGGAGGTTAGTATAGATGGACAAATAGAAAAAGTCCCACACACTGCTACAAGCCGAAATATTTTTTCAGAGCTAGATGCAGAAAAAAATTAGATTGAATTTGCAACCTGGTGGAGGTTAGTATAGATGGACTAATAGAACAAGCCCCACACACTGCTACAAGCCGAAATATTTTTTCAGAGCTAGATGCAGAAAAAAGTTAGATTGAATTTGCAACCTGGTGGAGGTAAGAATAGATGGACTAATAGAACAAGTCCCACACACTGCTACAAGCCTAAATATTTTTTCAGAACTATATGCGGAAAAAAATTAGATTGAATTTGCAGCCTGGTGGAGGTTAGTAAAGATGGACTAATATAACAAGTCGCACACACTGCTACAAGCCGAAATATTTTTTCAGAGCTAGATGCAGAAAAAAATTTGATTGAATTTGCAACCTGGTGGAGGTTAGAATATATGGACTAATAGAACAAGTCCCACACACTGCTACAAGCCAAAATATTTTTTCAGAGCTAGATGCAGAAAAAAATTAAAATGAATTTACAACCTGGTGGAGGTTTGTAAAAATGGACTAATATAACAAGTCCCACACACGGCTACAAGCCGAAACATTTTTTCAGAGCTAGATGCAGAAGAAAGTTAGATTGAATTTGCAACCTGGTGGAGGTTAGTATAGATGGACTAATAGAACAAGTCCCACACACTGCTACAAGCCGAAATATTTTTTCAGAGCTAGACACAGAAAAAAATTAGATTGAATTTGCAACCTGGTGGAGGTAAGAATAGATGGACTAACAGAACAAGTCCCACACACTGCTACAAGCCGAAATATTTTTTCAGAGCTAGATGCAGAAAAAAATTATATTGAATTTGCAACCTGGTGGAGGTTAGTATTGATGGACTAATAGAACAAGTCCCACACACTGCTACAAGCCTAAATATTTTTTAAGAACTAGATGCAGAAAAAAATTAGATTGAATTTGCAGCCTGGTGGAGGTTAGTATAGATGGACAAATAGAAAAAGTCCCACACACTTCTACAAGCCGAAATATTTTTTCAGAGCTAGATGCAGAAAAAAATTAGATTGAATTTGCAACCTGGTGGAGGTTAGTATAGATGTACTAATAGAACAAGTCCCACACACGGCTACAAGCCAAAATATTTTTTCAGAGCTAGAAGCAGAAAAAATTTAGATTGAATTTGCAACCTGGTTGAGGTTAGTATAGATGGACTAATAGAACAAGGCTCACACACTGCTACAAGCCAAAATATTTTTTCAGAGCTAGATGCAGAAAAAAATTTGATTGAATTTGCAACCTGGTGGAGGTTAGTATAGATGGACTAATAGAACAAGTCCCACACACTGCTACAAGCCGAAATATTTTTTCAGAGCTAGATGCAGAAAATAATTAGATGAAATTTGCAACCAGGTGGGGGTTAGTATAGATGGACTAATAGAACAAGTCCCACACACTGCTACAAGCCAAAATATTTTTTCAGAGCTAGATACAGAAAAAAATTGGATTGAATTTGCAACCTGGTGGAGGTTAGAATAAATGGAGTAATAGAACAAGTCCCACACACTGCTACAAGCCAAAATATTTTTTCAGAGCTAGATGCAGAAAAAAATTATAATGAATTTGCAACCTGTTGGAGGTTAGTATAGATGGACTAATAGAACAAGTCGCACACACTGCTACAAGCCTAAATATTTTTTCAGAGCTAGATGCAGAAAAAAATTAGATTGAATTTGCAACCTGGTGTAGGTTAGAATATATGGACTAATAGAACAAGTCCCACACACTGCTACAAGCCGAAATATTTTTTCAGAGCTAGATGCAGAAAAAAATTACATTGAATTTGCAACCTGGTGGAGGTTACTATAGATGGACTAATAGAACAAGTCCCACACAATATTACAAGCCGAAATGTTTTTTCAGAGCTAGATGCAGAAAAAAATTAAATTGAATTTGCAACCTGGTGGAGTTTAGTAAAGATGGACTAATATAACAAGTCCCACACACGGCTACAAGCCGAAATATTTTTTCAGAGCTAGATGCAGAAAAAAGTTAGATTGAATTTGCAACCTGGTGGAGGTAAGAATAGATGGACTAATAGAACAAGTCCCACACACTGCTACAAGCCTAAATATTTTTTCAGAACTAGATGCGGAAAAAAATTAGATTGAATTTGCAGCCTGGTGGAGGTTAGTAAAGATGGACTAATATAACAAGTCGCACACACTGCTACAAGCCGAAATATTTTTTCAGAGCTAGATGCAGAAAAAAATTTGATTGAATTTGCAACCTGGTGGAGGTTAGAATATATGGACTAATAGAACAAGTCCCACACACTGCTACAAGCCGAAATATTTTTTCAGAGCTAGATGCAGAAAAAAATTATATTGAATTTGCAACCTGGTGGAGGTTAGTATAGATCGACTAATAGAACAAGTCGCACACACTGCTACATGCCTAAATATTTTTTCAGAGCTAGATGCAGAAAAAAATTACATTGAATTTGCAACCTGGTGGAGGTTACTATAGATGGACTAATAGAACAAGTCCCACACAATATTACAAGCCGAAATATTTTTTCAGAGCTAGATGCAGAAAAAAATTAAAATGAATTTGCAACCTGGTGGAGGTTAGTAAAAATGGACTAATATAACAAGTCCCACACACGGCTACAAGCCGAAACATTTTTTCAGATCTAGATGCAGAAGAAAGTTAGATTGAATTTGCAACCTGGTGGAGGTTAGTATAGATGGACTAATAGAACAAGTCCCACACACTGCTACAAGCCGAAATATTTTTTCAGGGCTAGACACAGAAAAAAATTAGATTGAATTTGCAACCTGGTGGAGGTAAGAATAGATGGACTAACAGAACAAGTCCCACACATTGCTACAAGCCGAAATATTTTTTCAGAGCTAGATGCAGAAAAAAATTATATTGAATTTGCAACCTGGTGGAGGTTAGTATTGATGGACTAATAGAACAAGTCCCACACACGGCTACAAGCCTAAATATTTTTTAAGAACTAGATGCAGAAAAAAATTAGATTGAATTTGCAGCCTGCTGGAGGTTAGTATAGATGGACAAATAGAAAAAGTCCCACACACTGCTACAAGCCGAAATATTTTTTCAGAGCTAGATGCAGAAAAAAATTAGATTGAATTTGCAACCTGGTGGAGGTTAGTATAGATGTACTAATAGAACAAGTCCCACACACTGCTACAAGCCAAAATATTTTTTCAGAGCTAGATGCAGAAAAAATTTAGATTGAATTTGCAACCTGGTGGAGGTTAGTATAGATGGACTAATAGAACAAGGCTCACACACTGCTACAAGCCAAAATATTTTTTCAGAGCTAGATGCAGAAAAAAATTAGATTGAATTTGCAACCTGGTGGAGGTTAGTATAGATGGACTAATAGAACAAGTCCCACACACTGCTACAAGCCGAAATATTTTTTCAGAGCTAGATGCAGAAAAAAATTATATTGAATTTGCAACCTGGTGGAGGTTAGTATAGATGGACTAATAGAACAAGTCGCACACACTGCTACAAGCCGAAATATTTTTTCAGAGCTAGATGCAGAAAAAAATTAGAATGAATTTGCAACCTGGTGGAGGTTAGAATATATGGACTAATAGAACAAGTCCCACACACTGCTACAAGCCGAAATATTTTTTCAGAGCTAGATGCAGAAAAAAATTAGATTGAATTTGCAACCTGGTGGAGGTTAGTATAGATGTACTAATAGAACAAGTCCCACACACTGCTACAAGCTAAAATATTTTTTCAGAGCTAGATGCAGAAAAAATTTAGATTGAATTTGCAACCTGGTGGAGGTTAGTATAGATGGACTAATAGAACAAGGCTCACACACTGCTACAAGCCAAAATATTTTTTCAGAGCTAGATGCAGAAAAAAATTAGATTGAATTTGCAACCTGGTGGAGGTTAGTATAGATGGACTAATAGAACAAGTCCCACACACTGCTACAAGCCGAAATATTTTTTCAGAGCTAGATGCAGAAAAAAATTATATTGAATTTGCAACCTGGTGGAGGTTAGTATAGATGGACTAATAGAACAAGTCGCACACACTGCTACAAGCCGAAATATTTTTTCAGAGCTAGATGCAGAAAAAAATTAGATTGAATTTGCAACCTGGTGGAGGTTAGGATATATGGACTAATAGAACAAGTCCCACACACTGCTACAAGCCGAAATATTTTTTCAGAGCTAGATGCAGAAAAAAATTATATTGAATTTGCAACCTGGTGGAGGTTAGTATAGATGGACTAATAGAACAAGTCGCACACACTGCTACATGCCTAAATATTTTTTCAGAGCTAGATGCAGAAAAAAATTACATTGAATTTGCAACCTGGTGGAGGTTACTATAGATGGACTAATAGAACAAGTCCCACACAATATTACAAGCCGAAATATTTTTTCAGAGCTAGATGCAGAAAAAAATTAAAATTAATTTGCAACCTGGTGGAGGTTAGTAAAAATGGACTAATATAACAAGTCCCACACACGGCTACAAGCCAAAATATTTTTTCAGAGCTAGATGCAGAAGAAAGTTAGATTGAATTTGCAACCTGGTGGAGGTTAGTATAGATGGACTAATAGAACAAGTCCCACACACTGCTACAAGCTGAAATATTTTTTCAGAGCTAGACACAGAAAAAAATTAGATTGAATTTGCAACCTGGTGGAGGTAAGAATAGATGGACTAACAGAACAAGTCCCACACACTGCTACAAGCCTAAATATTTTTTAAGAACTAGATGCAGAAAAAAATTAGATTGAATTTGCAGCCTGGTGGAGGTTAGTATAGATGGACAAATAGAAAAAGTCCCACACACTGCTACAAGCCGAAATATTTTTTCAGAGCTAGATGCAGAAAAAAATTAGATTGAATTTGCAACCTGGTGGAGGTTAGTATAGATGTACTAATAGAACAAGTCCCACACACTGCTACAAGCCGAAATATTTTTTCAGAGCTAGATGCAGAAAAAATTTAGATTGAATTTGCAACCTGGTGGAGGTTAGTATAGATGGACTAATAGAACAAGGCTCACACACTGCTACAAGCCAAAATATTTTTTCAGAGCTAGATGCAGAAAAAAATTAGATTGAATTTGCAACCTGGTGGAGGTTAGTATAGATGGACTAATAGAACAAGTCCCACACACTGCTACAAGCCGAAATATTTTTTCAGAGCTAGATGCAGAAAATAATTAGATGAAATTTGCAACCAGGTGGGGGTTAGTATAGATGGACTAATAGAACAAGTCCCACACACTGCTACAAGCCAAAATATTTTTTCAGAGCTAGATACAGAAAAAAATTAGATTGAATTTGCAACCTGGTGGAGGTTAGAATAAATGGACTAATAGAACAAGTCCCACACACTGCTACAAGCCGAAATATTTTTTCAGAGCTATATGCAGATAAAAATTATATTGAATTTGCAACCTGGTGGAGGTTAGTATAGATGGACTAATAGAACAAGTCGCACACACTGCTACATGCCTAAATATTTTTTCAGAGCTAGATGCAGAAAAAAATTACATTGAATTTGCAACCTGGTGGAGGTTACTATAGATGGACTAATAGAACAAGTCCCACACAATATTACAAGCCGAAATATTTTTTCAGAGCTAGATGCAGAAAAAAATTAAAATGAATTTGCAACCTGGTGGAGGTTAGTAAAAATGGACTAATATAACAAGTCCCACACACGGCTACAAGCCGAAACATTTTTTCAGATCTAGATGCAGAAGAAAGTTAGATTGAATTTGCAACCTGGTGGAGGTTAGTATAGATGGACTAATAGAACAAGTCCCACACACTGTTACAAGCCGAAATATTTTTTCAGAGCTAGACACAGAAAAAAATTAGATTGAATTTGCAACCTGGTGGAGGTAAGAATAGATGGACTAACAGAACAAGTCCCACACACTGCTACAAGCCGAAATATTTTTTCAGAGCTAGATGCAGAAAAAAATTATATTGAATTTGCAACCTGGTGGAGGTTAGTATTGATGGACTAATAGAACAAGTCCCACACACTGCTACAAGCCTAAATATTTTTTAAGAACTAGATGCAGAAAAAAATTAGATTGAATTTGCAGCCTGGTGGAGGTTAGTATAGATGGACAAATAGAAAAATTCCCACACACTGCTACAAGCCGAAATATTTTTTCAGAGCTAGATGCAGAAAAAAGTTAGATTGAATTTGCAACCTGGTGGAGGTAAGAATAGATGGACTAATAGAACAAGTCCCACACACTGCTACAAGCCTAAATATTTTTTCAGAACTAGATGCGGAAAAAAATTAGATTGAATTTGCAGCCTGGTGGAGTTTAGTAAAGATGGACTAATATAACAAGTCGCACACACTGCTACAAGCCGAAATATTTTTTCAGAGCTAGATGCAGAAAAAAATTTGATTGAATTTGCAACCTGGTGGAGGTTAGAATATATGGACTAATAGAACAAGTCCCACACACTGCTACAAGCCAAAATATTTTTTCAGAGCTAGATGCAGAAAAAATTTAGATTGAATTTGCAACCTGGTGGAGGTTAGTATAGATGGACTAATAGAACAAGGCTCACACACTGCTAAAGCCAAAATATTTTTTCAGAGCTAGATGCAGAAAAAAATTAGATTGAATTTGCAACCTGGTGGAGGTTAGTATAGATGGACTAATAGAACAAGCCCCACACACTGCTACAAGCCGAAATATTTTTTCAGAGCTAGATGCAGAAGAAAATTTGATTGAATTTGCAACCTGGTGGAGGTAAGAATAGATGGACTAATAGAACAAGTCCCACACACTGCTACAAGCCGAAATATTTTTTCAGAACTAGATGCAGAAAAAAATTAAAATGAATTTGCAACCTGGTGGAGGTTAGTAAAAATGGACTAATATAACGAGTCCCACACACGGCTACAAGCCGAAACATTTTTTCAGAGCTAGATGCAGAAGAAAGTTAGATTGAATTTGCAACCTGGTGGAGGTTAGTATAGATGGACTAATAGAACAAGTCCCACACACTGCTACAAGCCGAAATATTTTTTCAGAGCTAGACATAGAAAAAAATTAGATTGAATTTGCAACCTGGTGGAGGTAAGAATAGATGGACTAACAGAACAAGTCCCACACACTGCTACAAGCCTAAATATTTTTTAAGAACTAGATGCAGAAAATAATTAGATTGAATTTGCAGCCTGGTGGAGGTTAGTATAGATGGACAAATAGAAAAATTCCCACACACTGCTACAAGCCGAAATATTTTTTCAGAGCTAGATGCAGAAAAAAATTAGATTGAATTTGCAACCTGGTGGAGGTTAGTATAGATGGACTAATAGAACAAGTCCCACACACTGCTACAAGCCGAAATATTTTTTCAGAGCTAGATGCAGAAAAAAATTATATTGAATTTGCAACCTGGTGGAGGTTAGTATAGATGGACTAATAGAACAAGTCGCACACACTGCTACAAGCCGAAATATTTTTTCAGAGCTAGATGCAGAAAAAAATTAGATTGAATTTGCAACCTGGTGGAGGTTAGAATATATGGACTAATAGAACAAGTCCCACACACTGCTACAAGCCGAAATATTTTTTCAGAGCTAGATGCAGAAAAAAATTATATTGAATTTGCAACCTGGTGGAGGTTAGTATAGATGGACTAATAGAACAAGTCGCACACACTGCTACATGCCTAAATATTTTTTCAGAGCTAGATGCAGAAAAAAATTACATTGAATTTGCAACCTGGTGGAGGTTACTATAGATGGACTAATAGAACAAGTCCCACACAATATTACAAGCCGAAATATTTTTTCAGAGCTAGATGCAGAAAAAAATTAAAATGAATTTGCAACCTGGTGGAGGTTAGTAAAAATGGACTAATATAACAAGTCCCACACACGGTTACAAGCCAAAATATTTTTTCAGAGCTAGATGCAGAAGAAAGTTAGATTGAATTTGCAACCTGGTGGAGGTTAGTATAGATGGACTAATAGAACAAGTCCCACACACTGCTACAAGCCGAAATATTTTTTCAGAGCTAGACACAGAAAAAAATTAGATTGAATTTGCAACCTGGTGGAGGTAAGAATAGATGGACTAACAGAACAAGTCCCACACACTGCTACAAGCCTAAATATTTTTTAAGAACTAGATGCAGAAAAAAATTAGATTGAATTTGCAGCCTGGTGGAGGTTAGTATAGATGGACAAATAGAAAAAGTCCCACACACTGCTACAAGCCGAAATATTTTTTCAGAGCTAGATGCAGAAAAAAATTAGATTGAATTTGCAACCTGGTGGAGGTTAGTATAGATGGACTAATAGAACAAGGCTCACACACTGCTACAAGCCAAAATATTTTTTCAGAGCTAGATGCAGAAAAAATTAGATTGAATTTGCAACCTGGTGGAGGTTAGTATAGATGGACTAATAGAACAAGTCCCACACACTGCTACAAGCCGAAATATTTTTTCAGAGCTAGATGCAGAAAATAATTAGATGAAATTTGCAACCAGGTGGGGGTTAGTATAGATGGACTAATAGAACAAGTCCCACACACTGCTACAAGCCGAAATATTTTTTCAGAGCTAGATACAGAAAAAAATTAGATTGAATTTGCAACCTGGTGGAGGTTAGAATAAATGGACTAATAGAACAAGTCCCACACACTGCTACAAGCCGAAATATTTTTTCAGAGCTAGATGCAGATAAAAATTATATTGAATTTGCAACCTGGTGGAGGTTAGTATAGATGGACTAATAGAACAAGTCGCACACACTGCTACATGCCTAAATATTTTTTCAGAGCTAGATGCAGAAAAAAATTACATTGAATTTGCAACCTGGTGGAGGTTACTATAGATGGACTAATAGAACAAGTCCCACACAATATTACAAGCCGAAATATTTTTTCAGAGCTAGATGCAGAAAAAAATTAAAATGATTTTGCAACCTGGTGGAGGTTAGTAAAAATGGACTAATATAACAAGTCCCACACACGGCTACAAGCCGAAACATTTTTTCAGATCTAGATGCAGAAGAAAGTTAGATTGAATTTGCAACCTGGTGGAGGTTAGTATAGATGGACTAATAGAACAAGTCCCACACACTGTTACAAGCCGAAATATTTTTTCAGAGCTACACACAGAAAAAAATTAGATTGAATTTGCAACCTGGTGGAGGTAAGAATAGATGGACTAACAAAACAAGTCCCACACACTGCTACAAGCCGAAATATTTTTTCAGAGCTAGATGCAGAAAAAAATTACATTGAATTTGCAACCTGGTGGAGGTTAGTATTGATGGACTAATAGAACAAGTCCCACACACTGCTACAAGCCTAAATATTTTTTATGAACTAGATGCAGAAAATAATTAGATTGAATTTGCAGCCTGGTGGAGGTTAGTATAGATGGACAAATAGAAAAATTCCCACACACTGCTACAAGCCGAAATATTTTTTCAGAGCTAGATGCAGAAAAAAATTAGATTGAATTTGCAACCTGGTGGAGGTTAGTATAGATGTACTAATAGAACAAGTCCCACACACTGCTACAAGCCAAAATATTTTTTCAGAGCTAGATGCAGAAAAAATTTAGATCGAATTTGCAACCTGGTGGAGGTTAGTATAGATGGACTAATAAAACAAGGCTCACACACTGCTACAAGCCAAAATATTTTTTCAGAGCTAGATGCAGAAAAAAATTAGATTGAATTTGCAACCTGGTGGAGGTTAGTATAGATGGACTAATAGAACAAGCCCCACACACTGCTACAAGCCGAAATATTTTTTCAGAGCTAGATGCAGAAAAAAGTTAGATTGAATTTGCAACCTGGTGGAGGTAAGAATAGATGGACTAATAGAACAAGTCCCACACCCTGCTAAAAGCCTAAATATTTTTTCAGAACTAGATGCGGAAAAAAATTAGATTGAATTTGCAGCCTGGTGGAGTTTAGTAAAGATGGACTAATATAACAAGTCGCACACACTGCTACAAGCCGAAATATTTTTTCAGAGCTAGATGCAGAAAAAAATTTGATTGAATTTGCAACCTGGTGGAGGTTAGAATATATGGACTAATAGAACAAGTCCCACACACTGCTACAAGCCGAAATATTTTTTCAGAGTTAGATGCAGAAAAAAATTATATTGAATTTGCAACCTGGTGGAGGTTAGTATAGATGGACTAATATAACAAGTCGCACACACTGCTACATGCCTAAATATTTTTTCAGAGCTAGATGCAGAAAAAAATTACATTGAATTTGCAACCTGGTGGAGGTTACTATAGATGGACTAATAGAACAAGTCCCACACAATATTACAAGCCGAAATATTTTTTCAGAGCTAGATGCAGAAAAAAATTAAAATGAATTTGCAACCTGGTGGAGGTTAGTAAAAATGGACTAATATAACAAGTCCAACACACGGCTACAAGCCGAAACATTTTTTCAGAGCTAGATGCAGAAGAAAGTTAGATTGAATTTGCAACCTGGTGGAGGTTAGTATAGATGGACTAATAGAACAAGTCCCACACACTGCTACAAGCCGAAATATTTTTTCAGAGCTAGACACAGAAAAAAATTAGATTGAATTTGCAACCTGGTGGAGGTAAGAATAGATGGACTTACAGAACAAGTCCCACACACTGCTACAAGCCGAAATATTTTTTCAGAGCTAGATGCAGAAAAAAATTATATTGAATTTGCAACCTGGTGGAGGTTAGTATTGATGGACTAATAGAACAAGTCCCACACACTGCTACAAGCCTAAATATTTTTTAAGAACTAGATGCAGAAAAAAATTAGATTGAATTTGCAGCCTGGTGGAGGTTAGTATAGATGGACAAATAGAAAAAGTCCCACACACTGCTACAAGCCGAAATATTTTTTCAGAGCTAGATGCAGAAAAAAATTAGATTGAATTTGCAACCTGGTGGAGGTTAGTATAGATGTACTAATAGAACAAGTCCCACACACTGCTACAAGCCAAAATATTTTTTCAGAGCTAGATGCAGAAAAAATTTAGATTGAATTTGCAACCTGGTGGAGGTTAGTATAGATGGACTAATAGAACAAGACTCACACACTGCTACAAGCCAAAATATTTTTTCAGAGCTAGATGCAGAAAAAAATTTGATTGAATTTGCAACCTGGTGGAGGTTAGTATAGATGGACTAATAGAACAAGTCCCACACACTGCTACAAGCCGAAATATTTTTTCAGAGCTAGATACAGAAAAAAATTAGATTGAATTTGCAACCTGGTGGAGGTTAGAATAAATGGACTAATAGAACAAGTCCCACACACTGCTACAAGCCGAAATATTTTTTCAGAGCTAGATGCAGAAAAAAATTATATTGAATTTGCAACCTGGTGGAGGTTAGTATAGATGGACTAATAGAACAAGTCGCACACACTGCTACAAGCCGAAATATTTTTTCAGAGCTAGATGCAGAAAAAAATTAGATTGAATTTGCAACCTGGTGGAGGTTAGAATATATGGACTAATAGAACAAGTCCCACACACTGCTACAAGCCGAAATATTTTTTCAGAGCTAGATGCAGAAAAAAATTATATTGAATTTGCAACCTGGTGGAGGTTAGTATAGATGGACTAATAGAACAAGTCGCACACACTGCTACATGCCTAAATATTTTTTCAGAGCTAGATGCAGAAAAAAATTACATTGAATTTGCAACCTGCTGGAGGTTACTATAGATGGACTAATAGAACAAGTCCCACACAATATTACAAGCCGAAATATTTTTTCAGAGCTAGATGCAGAAAAAAATTAAAATGAATTTGCAACCTGGTGGAGGTTAGTAAAAATGGACTAATATAACAAGTCCCACACACGGCTACAAGCCGAAATATTTTTTCAGAGCTAGATGCAGAAGAAAGTTAGATTGAATTTGCAACCTGGTGGAGGTTAGTATAGATGGACTAATAGAACAAGTCCCACACACTGCTACAAGCCGAAATATTTTTTCAGAGCTAGACACAGAAAAAAATTAGATTGAATTTGCAACCTGGTGGAGGTAAGAATAGATGGACTAACAGAACAAGTCCCACACACTGCTACAAGCCTAAATATTTTTTAAGAACTAGATGCAGAAAAAAATTAGATTGAATTTGCAGCCTGGTGGAGGTTAGTATAGATGGACAAATAGAAAAAGTCCCACACACTGCAACAAGCCGAAATATTTTTTCAGAGCTAGATGCAGAAAAAAATTAGATTGAATTTGCAACCTGGTGGAGGTTAGTATAGATGTACTAATAGAACAAGTCCCACACACTGCTACAAGCCAAAATATTTTTTCAGAGCTAGATGCAGAAAAAATTTAGATTGAATTTGCAACCTGGTGGAGGTTAGTATAGATGGACTAATAGAACAAGGCTCACACACTGCTACAAGCCAAAATATTTTTTCAGAGCTAGATGCAGAAAAAAATTAGATTGAATTTGCAACCTGGTGGAGGTTAGTATAGATGGACTAATAGAACAAGTCCCACACACTGTTACAAGCCGAAATATTTTTTCAGAGCTTGATGCAGAAAATAATTAGATGAAATTTGCAACCAGGTGGGGGTTAGTATAGATGGACTAATAGAACAAGTCCCACACACTGCTACAAGCCGAAATATTTTTTCAGAGCTAGATACAGAAAAAAATTAGATTGAATTTGCAACCTGGTTGAGGTTAGAATAAATGGACTAATAGAACAAGTCCCACACACTGCTACAAGCCGAAATATTTTTTCAGAGCTAGATGCAGATAATAATTATATTGAATTTGCAACCTGGTGTAGGTTAGAATACATGGACTAATAGAACAAGTCCCACACACTGCTACAAGCCGAAATATTTTTTCAGAGCTAGATGCAGAAAAAAATTATATTGAATTTGCAACCTGGTGGAGGTTAGTATAGATGGACTAATAGAACAAGTCGCACACACTGCTACAAGCCTAAATATTTTTTCAGAGCTAGATGCAGAAAAAAATTACATTGAATTTGCAACCTGGTGGAGGTTACTATAGATGGACTAATAGAACAAGTCCCACACAATATTACAAGCCGAAATGTTTTTTCAGAGCTAGATGCAGAAAAAAATTAAATTGAATTTGCAACCTGGTGGAGGTTAGTAAAGATGGACTAATATAACAAGTCCCACACACGGCTACAAGCCGAAATATTTTTTCAGAGCTAGATGCAGAAAAAAATTACATTGAATTTGCAACCTGGTGGAGGTTACTATAGATGGACTAATAGAACAAGTCCCACACAATATTACAAGCCGAAATGTTTTTTCAGAGCTAGATGCAGAAAAAAATTAAATTGAATTTGCAACCTGGTGGAGGTTAGTAAAGATGGACTAATATAACAAGTCCCACACACGGCTACAAGCCGAAATATTTTTTCAGAGCTAGATGCAGAAAAAAGTTAGATTGAATTTGCAACCTGGTGGAGGTAAGAATAGATGGACTAATAGAACAAGTCCCACACACTGCTACAAGCCTAAATATTTTTTCAGAACTAGATGCGGAAAAAAATTAGATTAAATTTGCAGCCTGGTGGAGGTTAGTATAGATGGACAAATAGAAAAAGTCCCACACACTGCTACAAGACGAAATATTTTTTCAGAGCTAGATGCAGAAAAAAATTAGATTGAATTTGCAACCTGGTGAAGGTTAGTATAGATGTACTAATAGAACAAGTCCCACACACTGCTACAAGCCGAAATATTTTTTCAGAGCTAGATGCAGAAAAAATTTAGATTGAATTTGCAACCTGGTGGAGGTTTGTATAGACGGACTAATAGAACAAGGCTCATACACTGTTAGAAGCCAAAATATTTTTTCAGAGCTAGATGCAGAAAAAAATTAGATTGAATTTGCAACCTGGTGGAGGTTAGTATAGATGGACAAATAGAACAAGTCCCACACATTGCTACAAGCCGAAATATTTTTTCAGAGCTAGATGCAGAAAAAAATTATATTGAATTTGCAACCTGGTGGAGGTTAGTATTGATGGACTAATAGAACAAGTCCCACACACTGCTACAAGCCTAAATATTTTTTCAGAACTAGATGCAGAAAAAAATTAGATTGAATTTGCAGCCTGGTGGAGGTTAGTATAGATGGACAAATAGAAAAAGTCCCACACACTGCTACAAGCCGAAATATTTTTTCAGAGCTAGATGCAGAAAAAAATTAGATTGAATTTGCAACCTGGTGGAGGTTAGTATAGACGTACTAATAGAACAAGTCCCACACACTGCTACAAGCCAAAATATTTTTTCAGAGCTAGATGCAGAAAAAATTTAGATTGAATTTGCAACCTGGTGGAGGTTAGTATAGATGGACTAATAGAACAAGGCTCACACACTGCTACAAGCCAAAATATTTTTTCAGAGCTAGATGCAGAAAAAAATTAGATTGAATTTGCAACCTGGTGGAGGTTAGTATAGATGGACTAATAGAACAAGTCCCACACATTGCTACAAGCCAAAATATTTTTTCAGAGCTAGATGCAGAAAAAAATTAGATTGAATTTGCAACCTGGTGGAGGTTAGTATAGATGGACTAATAGAACAAGTCCCACACACTGCTACAAGCTGAAATATTTTTTCAGTGCTAGATGCAGAAAATAATTAGATGAAATTTGCAACCAGGTGGGGGTTAGTATAGATGGACTAATAGAACAAGTCCCACACACTGCTACAAGTCGAAATATTTTTTCAGAGCTAGATACAGAAAAAAATTAGATTGAATTTGCAACCTGGTGGAGGTTAGAATAAATGGACTAATATAACAAGTCCCACACACTGCTACAAGCCGAAATATTTTTTCAGAGCTAGATGCAGAAAAAAATTATATTGAATTTGCAACCTGGTGGAGGTTAGTATACATGGACTAATAGAACAAGTCGCACTCACTGCTACAAGCCTAAATATTTTTTCAGAGCTAGATGCAGAAAAAAATTAGATTGAATTTGCAACCTGGTGTAGGTTAGAATATATGGACTAATAGAACAAGTCCCACACACTGCTACAAGCCGAAATATTTTTTCAGAGCTAGATGCAGAAAAAAATTATATTGAATTTGCAACCTGGTGGAGGTTAGTATAGATGGACTAATAGAACAAGTCCCAAACAATATTACAAGCCAAAATGTTTTTTCAGAGCTAGATGCAGAAAAAAATTACATTGAATTTGCAACCTGGTGGAGGTTAGTAAAGATGGACTAATATAACAAGTCCCACACACGGCTACAAGCCGAAATATTTTTTCAGAGCTAGATGCAGAAAAAAGTTAGATTGAATTTGCAACCTGGTGGAGGTTAGTATAGATGGACTAATAGAACAAGTCGCACACACTGCTACAAGCCGAAATATTTTTTCAGAGCTAGATGCAGAAAAAAATTAGATTGAATTTGCAACCTGGTGTAGGTTAGAATATATGGACTAATAGAACAAGTCCCACACACTGCTACAAGCCGAAATATTTTTTCAGAGCTAGATGCAGAAAAAAATTATATTGAATTTGCAACCTGGTGGAGGTTAGTATAGATGGACTAATAGAACAAGTCGCACACACTGCTACAAGCCTAAATATTTTTTCAGAGCTAGATGCAGAAAAAAATTACATTGAATTTGCAACCTGGTGGAGGTTACTATAGATGGACTAATAGAACAAGTCCCACACAATATTACAAGCCGAAATGTTTTTTCAGAGCTAGATGCAGAAAAAAATTAAATTGAATTTGCAACCTGGTGGAGGTTAGTAAAGATGGACTAATATAACAAGTCCCACACACGGCTACAAGCCGAAATATTTTTTCAGAGCTAGATGCAGAAAAAAGTTAGATTGAATTTGCAACCTGGTGGAGGTAAGAATAGATGGACTAATAGAACAAGTCCCACACACTGCTACAAGCCTAAATATTTTTTCAGAACTAGATGCGGAAAAAAATTAGATTGAATTTGCAGCCTGGTGGAGGTTAGTATAGATGGACAAATAGAAAAAGTCCCACACACTGCTACAAGACGAAATATTTTTTCAGAGCTAGATGCAGAAAAAAATTAGATTGAATTTGCAACCTGGTGGAGGTTAGTATAGATGTACTAATAGAACAAGTCCCACACACTGCTACAAGCCGAAATATTTTTTCAGAGCTAGATGCAGAAAAAATTTAGATTGAATTTGCAACCTGGTGGAGGTTAGTATAGACGGACTAATAGAGCAAGGCTCACACACTGTTAGAAGCCAAAATATTTTTTCAGAGCTAGATGCAGAAAAAAATTAGATTGAATTTGCAACCTGGTGGAGGTTAGTATAGATGGACAAATAGAACAAGTCCCACACACTGCTACAAGCCGAAATATTTTTTCAGAGCTAGATACAGAAAAAAATTAGATTGAATTTGCAACCTGGTGGAGGTTAGAATAGATGGACTAATAGAACAAGTCCCACACACTGCTACAAGCCGAAATATTTTTTCAGAGCTAGATGCAGAAAATAATTAGATGAAATTTGCAACCAGGTGGGGGTTAGTATAGATGGACTAATAGAACAAGTCCCACACACTGCTACAAGTCGAAATATTTTTTCAGAGCTAGATACAGAAAAAAATTAGATTGAATTTGCAACCTGGTGGAGGTTAGAATAAATGGACTAATAGAACAAGTCCCACACACTGCTACAAGCCGAAATATTTTTTCAGAGCTAGATGCAGAAAAAAATTATATTGAATTTGCAACCTGGTGGAGGTTAGTATAGATGGACTAATAGAACAAGTCGCACTCACTGCTACAAGCCTAAATATTTTTTCAGAGCTAGATGCAGAAAAAAATTAGATTGAATTTGCAACCTGGTGTATGTTAGAATATATGGACTAATAGAACAAGTCCCACACACTGCTACAAGCCGAAATATTTTTTCAGAGCTAGATGCAGAAAAAAATTATATTGAATTTGCAACCTGGTGGAGGTTAGTATAGATGGACTAATAGAACAAGTCGCACACACTGCTACAAGCCTAAATATTTTTTCAGAGCTAGATGCAGAAAAAAATTACATTGAATTTGCAACCTGGTGGAGGTTACTATAGATGGACTAATAGAACAAGTCCCAAACAATATTACAAGCCAAAATGTTTTTTCAGAGCTAGATGCAGAAAAAAATTAAATTGAATTTGCAACCTGGTGGAGTTTAGTAAAGATGGACTAATATAACAAGTCCCACACACGGCTACAAGCCGAAATATTTTTTCAGAGCTAGATGCAGAAAAAAGTTAGATTGAATTTGCAACCTGGTGGAGGTTAGTATAGATGGACTAATAGAACAAGTCGCACACACTGCTACAAGCCGAAATATTTTTTCAGAGCTAGATGCAGAAAAAAATTAGATTGAATTTGCAACCTGGTGTAGGTTAGAATATATGGACTAATAGAACAAGTCCCACACACTGCTACAAGCCGAAATATTTTTTCAGAGCTAGATGCAGAAAAAAATTATATTGAATTTGCAACCTGGTGGAGGTTAGTATAGATGGACTAATAGAACAAGTCGCACACACTGCTACAAGCCTAAATATTTTTTCAGAGCTAGATGCAGAAAAAAATTACATTGAATTTGCAACCTGGTGGAGGTTACTATAGATGGACTAATAGAACAAGTCCCACACAATATTACAAGCCGAAATGTTTTTTCAGAGCTAGATGCAGAAAAAAATTAAATTGAATTTGCAACCTGGTGGAGGTTAGTAAAGATGGACTAATATAACAAGTCCCACACACGGCTACAAGCCGAAATATTTTTTCAGAGCTAGATGCAGAAAAAAGTTAGATTGAATTTGCAACCTGGTGGAGGTAAGAATAGATGGACTAATAGAACAAGTCCCACACACTGCTACAAGCCTAAATATTTTTTCAGAACTAGATGCGGAAAAAAATTAGATTGAATTTGCAGCCTGGTGGAGGTTAGTATAGATGGACAAATAGAAAAAGTCCCACACACTGCTACAAGACGAAATATTTTTTCAGAGCTAGATGCAGAAAAAAATTAGATTGAATTTGCAACCTGGTGGAGGTTAGTATAGATGTACTAATAGAACAAGTCCCACACACTGCTACAAGCCGAAATATTTTTTCAGAGCTAGATGCAGAAAAAATTTAGATTGAATTTGCAACCTGGTGGAGGTTAGTATAGACGGACTAATAGAACAAGGCTCACACACTGTTAGAAGCCAAAATATTTTTTCAGAGCTAGATGCAGAAAAAAATTAGATTGAATTTGCAACCTGGTGGAGGTTAGTATAGATGGACAAATAGAACAAGTCCCACACACTGCTACAAGCCGAAATATTTTTTCAGAGCTAGATGCAGAAAAAAATTATATTGAATTTGCAACCTGGTGGAGGTTAGTATAGATGGACTAATAGAACAAGTCGCACACACTGCTACAAGCCGAAATATTTTTTCAGAGCTAGATGCAGAAAAAAATTAGATTGAATTTGCAACCTGGTGGAGGTTAGAATATATGGACTAATAGAACAAGTCCCACACACTGCTACAAGCCTAAATATTTTTTCAGAGCTAGATGCAGACATTTTTTTTATTGAATTTGCAACTTGGTGGAGGTTAGTATAGATGGACTAATAGAACAAGTCGCACACACTGCTACAAGCCTAGATATTTTTTCAGAGCTAGATGCAGAAAAAAATTACATTGAATTTGCAACCTGGTGGAGGTTACTATAGATGGACTAATAGAACAAGTCCCACACAATATTACAAGCCGAAATATTTTTTCAGAGCTAGATGCATAAAAAAATTAAAATGAATTTGCAACCTGGTGGAGGTTAGTAAAAATGGACTAATATAACTAGTCCCACACACGGCTACAAGCCGAAATATTTTTTCAGAGCTAGATGCAGAAAAAAGTTAGATTGAATTTGCAACCTGGTGGAGGTTAGTATAGATGGACTAATAGAACAAGTCCCACACACTGCTACAAGCCAACATATTTTTTCAGAGCTAGACACAGAAAAAAATTAGATTGAATTTGCAACCTGGTGGAGGTAAGAATAGATGGACTAACAGAACAAGTCCCACACACTGCTACAAGCTGAAATATTTTTTCAGAGCTAGATGCAGAAAAAAATTATATTGAATTTGCAACCTGGTGGAGGTTAGTTTTGATGGACTAATAGAACAAGTCCCACACACTGCTACAAGCCTAAATATTTTTTCAGAACTAGATGCAGAAAAAAATTAGATTGAATTTGCAGCCTGGTGGAGGTTAGTATAGATGGACAAATAGAAAAAGTCCCACACACTGCTACAAGCCGAAATATTTTTTCAGAGCTAGATGCAGAAAAAAATTAGATTGAATTTGCAACCTGGTGGAGGTTAGTATAGATGTACTAATAGAACAAGTCCCACACACTGCTACAAGCCAAAATATTTTTTCAGAGCTAGATGCAGAAAAAATTTAGATTGAATTTGCAACCTGGTGGAGGTTAGTATAGATGGACTAATAGAACAAGGCTCACACACTGCTACAAGCCAAAATATTTTTTCAGAGCTAGATGCAGAAAAAAATTAGATTGAATTTGCAACCTGGTGGAGGTTAGTATAGATGGACTAATAGAACAAGTCCCACACATTGCTACAAGTCGAAATATTTTTTCAGAGCTAGATACAGAAAAAAATTAGATTGAATTTGCAACCTGGTGGAGGTTAGAATAAATGGACTAATAGAACAAGTCCCACACACTGCTACAAGCCTAAATATTTTTTCAGAGCTAGATGCAGAAAAAAATTAGATTGAATTTGCAACCTGGTGTAGGTTAGAATATATGGACTAATAGAACAAGTCCCACACACTGCTACAAGCCGAAATATTTTTTCAGAGCTAGATGCAGAAAAAAATTATATTGAATTTGCAACCTGGTGGAGGTTAGTATAGATGGACTAATAGAACAAGTCGCACACACTGCTACAAGCCTAAATATTTTTTCAGAGCTAGATGCAGAAAAAAATTACATTGAATTTGCAACCTGGTTGAGGTTACTATAGATGGACTAATAGAACAAGTCCCAAACAATATTACAAGCCGAAATGTTTTTTCAGAGCTAGATGCAGAAAAAAATTAAATTGAATTTGCAACCTGGTGGAGGTTAGTATAGATGGACTAATAGAACAAGTCCCACATACTGCTACAAGCCGAAATATTTTTTCAGAGCTAGATACAGAAAAAAATTAGATTGAATTTGCAACCTGGTGGAGGTAAGAATAGATGGACTAATAGAACAAGTCCCACACACTGCTACAAGCCGAAATATTTTTTCAGAGATAGATGCAGAAAAAAATTATATTGA
Organism: Phyllobates terribilis; assembly: GCF_046119375.1. Lineage (NCBI taxonomy): Eukaryota > Metazoa > Chordata > Amphibia > Anura > Dendrobatidae > Phyllobates > Phyllobates terribilis. Next base: position 507,486,710 of record NW_027362762.1, read on the forward strand.
ATTTGCAACCTGGTGGAGGTTAGTATTGATGGACTAATAGAACAAGTCCCACACACTGCTACAAGCCTAAATATTTTTTCAGAACTAGATGCAGAAAAAAATTAGATTGAATTTGCAACCTGGTGGAGGTTAGTATAGATGTACTAACAGAAAAAGTCCCACACACCGCTACAAGCCGAAATATTTTTTCAGAGCTAGATGCAGAAAAAAATTAGATTGAATTTGCAACCTGGTGGAGGTTAGTATAGATGTGCTAATAGAACAAGTCCCACACATTGCTGCAAGCCGAAATATTTTTTCAGAGCTAGATGCAGAAAAAATTTAGATTGAATTTGCAACCTGGTGGAGGTTAGTATAGATGGACTAATAGAACAAGGCTCACACACTGCTACAAGCCAAAATATTTTTTCAGAGCTAGATGCAGAAAAAAATTAGATTGAATTTGCAACCTGGTGGAGGTTAGTATAGATGGACTAATAGAACAAGGCTCACATACTGCTACAAGCCAAAATATTTTTTCAGAGCTAGATGCAGAAAAAAATTAGATTGAATTTGCAACCTGGTGGAGGTTAGTATAGATGGACTAATAGAACAAGTCCCACACATTGCTACAAGCCGAAATATTTTTTCAGAGCTAGATGCAGAAAAAAATTAGATTGAATTTGCAACCTGGTGGAGGTTAGTATAGATGGACTAATAGAACAAGTCCCACACACTGCTACAAGCCGAAATATTTTTTCAGAGCTAGATACAGAAAATAATTAGATGAAATTTGCAACCAGGTGGGGGTTAGTATAGATGGACTAATAGAACAAGTCCCACACACTGCTACAAGCCGAAATATTTTTTCAGAGCTAGATGCAGAAAAAAATTATATTGAATTTGCAACCTGGTGGAGGTTAGTATAGATGGACTAATAGAACAAGTCGCACTCACTGCTACAAGCCTAAATATTTTTTCAGAGCTAGATGCAGAAAAAAATTAGATTGAATTTGCAACCTGGTGTAGGTTAGAATATATGGACTAATAGAACAAGTCCCACACACTGCTACAAGCCGAAATATTTTTTCAGAGCTAGATGCAGAAAATAATTAGATGAAATTTGCAACCAGGAGGGGGTTAGTATAGATGGACTAATAGAACAAGTCCCACACACTGCTACAAGCCGAAAATTGTTTTCAGAGCTAGATGCAGAAAAAAATTAAATTGAATTTGCAACCTGGAGGAGCTTAGTATGGATGGACTAATAGAACTAGTCCCACACACTGCTACAAGCCAAAATATTTTTTCAGAGCTAGATGCAGAAGAAAATTAGATTGAATTTGTAACCTGGTGGAGGTTAGTATAGATTGACTAATAGAACAAGTCCCACACACTGCTACAAGCCTAAATATTTTTTCAGAGCTAGATGGAGAAAAAAATGTAGTTGAATTTGCAACCTGGTGGAGGTTAGTTAAGATGGACTAATATAACAAGTCCCACACACTGCTACAAGCCGAAATATTTTTTCAGAGCTAGATGCAGAAAAAAAATAGACTGAATTTGCAACCTGGTGGAGGTTAGTATAGATGGACTAATAGAACAAGTCCCACACACTGCTACAAGCCAAAATATTTTTTCAGAGCTAGATGGAGAAAAAAAATAGATTGTATTTGCAACATGGTTGAGGTTAGTATAGCTGGACTAATAGAACAAGTCCCACACACTGCTGCAAGCCAAAATATTTTTTTCAGAGCTAGATGCAGAAAAAAATTAGTTTGAATTTGCAACCTGGTGGAGATTAGTATAGATGGACTAATAGAACAAGTCCCACACACTGCTGCAAGCCGAAATATTTTTTCAGAGCTAGATGCAGAAAAAATTAGATTGAATTTGCAACCTGGTGGAGGTTAGTATAGATGGGCTAATAGAACAAGTCCCACACATTGCTACAAGCCAAATTATTTTTTCAGAGCTAGTTGCAGAAAAAAATTAGATTGAATTTGCAACCTGGTGGAGGTTAGTATAGATGGACTAATAGAACAAGTCCCACACACTGATACAAGCCAAAATATTTTTTCGTAGCTAGATGCAGAAAAAAATTAAATTGAATTTGCAACCTGGCGGAGGTTAGTAAAGATGGACTAATATAACAAGTCCCACACAGTGCTACAAGCCGAAATATTTTTTCAGAGCTAGATGCAGAAAAAAATTAGATTGAATTTGCAACCTGGTGGATGTTAGTATAGATGGACTAATAGAACAAGTCCCACACACTGCTACAAGCCAAAATATTTTTTCAGAGGTAGATGCAGAAAAAAATTAGATTGAATTTGCAACCTGGTGGAGGTTAGTATAGATGGACTAATAGAACAAGTCGCACACACTGCTACAAGCCTAAATATTTTTTCAGAGCTAGATGCAGAAAAAAATTAGATTGAATTTGCAACCTTGTGGAGGTTACTATAGATGGACTAATAGAACAAGTCCCACACAATGCTACAAGCCGAAATATTTTTTCAGAGCTAGATGCAGAAAAAAGTTAGATTGAATTTGCAACCTGGTGGAGGTTAGTAAAGATGGACTAATAGAAAAAGTCCCAAACACTGCTACAAGCCGAAATATCTTTTCAGAGCTAGATACAGAAGAAAATTAGATTGAATTTGCAACCTGGTGGAGGTTAGTATAGATGGACTAATAGAACAAGTCACACACACTGCTACAAGCCGAAATATTTTTTCAGAGCTAGATGCAGAGAAAAATTAGATTGAATTTGCAACCTGGTGGAGGTTAGTATAGATGGACTAATAGAACAGGTCCCACACACTGCTACCAGCCGAAATATTTTTTCAGAGCTAGATGCAGAGAAAAATTAGATTGAATTTGCAACCTGGTGGAGGTTAGTATAGATGGACTAATAGAACAGGTCCCACACACTGCTACCAGCCGAAATATTTTTTCAGAGCTAGATGCAGAAAAACTTAGATTGAATTTGTAACCTGATGGAGGTTAGTATAGATGGACTAATAGAACAAGTCCTACACACTGCTACAAGCCGAAATATTTTTTCAGAGCTAGATGCAGAAGAAATTTAGATTGAATTTGCAACCTGGTGGAGGTTAGTATAGCTGGACTAATAGAACAAGTCTCACACACTGCTACAAGCCAAAATATTTTTTCACAGCTAGATACAGAAAAAAATTAGATTGAATTTGCAACCTGGTGGAGGTTAGTATAGATGGACTAATAGAACAAGTCCCACAAACTGCTACAAGCCGAAATATTTTTTCAGAGCTAGATGCAGAAAATAATTAGATGGAATTTGCAACCAGGTGGGGGTTAGTATAGATGGACTAATAGAACAAGTCCCACACACTGCTACAAGCCGAAAATTGTTTTCAGAGCTAGATGCAGAAAAAAATTAAATTGAATTTGCAACCTGGAGGAGGTTAATATGGATGGACTAATAGAACTAGTCCCACACACTGCTACAAGCCAAAATATTTTTTCAGAGCTAGATGCAGAAAAAAATTAGATTGAATTTGCAACCTGGTGGAGGTTAGTATAGATTGACTAATAGAACAAGTCCCACACACTGCTACAAGCCTAAATATTTTTTCAGAGCTAGATGGAGAAAAAAATGTAGTTGAATTTGCAACCTGGTGGAGGTTAGTAAAGATGGACTAATATAACAAGTCCCACACACTGCTACAAGCCGAAATATTTTTTCAGAGGTAGATGCAGAAAAAACATAGACTGAATTTGCAACCTGGTGGAGGTTAGTATAGATGGACTAATAGAACAAGTCCCACACACTGCTACAAGCCAACATATTTTTTCAGAGCTAGATGAAGAAAAAATTATATTGAATTTGCAACCTGGTGGAGGTTAGTATAGATGGACTAATAGAACCAGTCCCACACACTGCTACAAGCCGAAATATTTTTTCAGAGCTAGATACAGAAAAAAATTAGGTTGAATTTGCAACCTGGTGGAGGTTAGTATAGATGGACTAATAGAACAAGTCCCACACACTGCTACAAGCCGAAATATTTTTTCAGAGCTAGATGCAGAAAAAAATTATATTGAATTTGCAACCTGGTGGGGGTTAGTATAGATGGACTAATAGAAAAAGTCCCACACACTGCTACAAGCCGAAATATCTTTTCAGAGCTGGATACAGAAGAAAATTAGATTGAATTTGCAACCTGGTGGAGGTTAGTATAGATGGACTAATAGAACAAGTCACACACACTGCTACAAGCCGAAATATTTTTTCAGAGCTAGATGCAGAAAAAAATTAGATTGAATTTGCAACCTGGTGGAGGTTAGTATAGATGGACTAATAAAACAGGTCCCACACACTGCTACCAGCCGAAATATTTTTTCAGAGCTAGATGCCAAAAAAATTAGATTGAATTTGTAACCTGATGGAGGTTAGTATAGATGGACTAATAGAACAAGTCCCACACACTGCTACAAGCCGAAATATTTTTTCAGAGCTAGATGCAGAAAAAATTTAGATTGAATTTGCAACCTGGTGGAGGTTAGTATAGCTGGACTAATAGAACAAGTCCCACACACTGCTGCAAGCCAAAATATTTTTTTCAGAGCTAGATGCAGAAAAAAATTAGTTTGAATTTGCAACCTGGTGGAGATTAGTATAGATGGACTAATAGAACAAGTCCCACACACTGCTGCAAGCCGAAATATTTTTTCAGAGCTAGATGCAGAAAAAATTAGATTGAATTTGCAACCTGGTGGAGGTTAGTATAGATGGGCTAATAGAACAAGTCCCACACATTGCTACAAGCCAAATTATTTTTTCAGAGCTAGTTGCAGAAAAAAATTAGATTGAATTTGCAACCTGGTGGAGGTTAGTATAGATGGACTAATAGAACAAGTCCCACACACTGATACAAGCCAAAATATTTTTTAGTAGCTAGATGCAGAAAAAAATTAAATTGAATTTGCAACCTGGCGGAGGTTAGTAAAGATGGACTAATATAACAAGTCCCACACAGTGCTACAAGCCGAAATATTTTTTCAGAGCTAGATGCAGAAAAAAATTAGATTGAATTTGCAACCTGGTGGATGTTAGTATAGATGGACTAATAGAACAAGTCGCACACACTGCTACAAGCCTAAATATTTTTTCAGAGCTAGATGCAGAAAAAAATTAGATTGAATTTGCAACCTTGTGGAGGTTACTATAGATGGACTAATAGAACAAGTCCCACACAATGCTACAAGCCGAAATATTTTTTCAGAGCTAGATGCAGAAAAAAGTTAGATTGAATTTGCAACCTGGTGGAGGTTAGTAAAGATGGACTAATAGAAAAAGTCCCAAACACTGCTACAAGCCGAAATATCTTTTCAGAGCTAGATACAGAAGAAAATTAGATTGAATTTGCAACCTGGTGGAGGTTAGTATAGATGGACTAATAGAACAAGTCACACACACTGCTACAAGCCGAAATATTTTTTCAGAGCTAGATGCAGAGAAAAATTAGATTGAATTTGCAACCTGGTGGAGGTTAGTATAGATGGACTAATAGAACAGGTCCCACACACTGCTACCAGCCGAAATATTTTTTCAGAGCTAGATGCAGAGAAAAATTAGATTGAATTTGCAACCTGGTGGAGGTTAGTATAGATGGACTAATAGAACAGGTCCCACACACTGCTACCAGCCGAAATATTTTTTCAGAGCTAGATGCAGAAAAACTTAGATTGAATTTGTAACCTGATGGAGGTTAGTATAGATGGACTAATAGAACAAGTCCTACACACTGCTACAAGCCGAAATATTTTTTCAGAGCTAGATGCAGAAGAAATTTAGATTGAATTTGCAACCTGGTGGAGGTTAGTATAGCTGGACTAATAGAACAAGTCTCACACACTGCTACAAGCCAAAATATTTTTTCACAGCTAGATACAGAAAAAAATTAGATTGAATTTGCAACCTGGTGGAGGTTAGTATAGATGGACTAATAGAACAAGTCCCACAAACTGCTACAAGCCGAAATATTTTTTCAGAGCTAGATGCAGAAAATAATTAGATGGAATTTGCAACCAGGTGGGGGTTAGTATAGATGGACTAATAGAACAAGTCCCACACACTGCTACAAGCCGAAAACTGTTTTCAGAGCTAGATGCAGAAAAAAATTAAATTGAATTTGCAACCTGGAGGAGGTTAATATGGATGGACTAATAGAACTAGTCCCACACACTGCTACAAGCCAAAATATTTTTTCAGAGCTAGATGCAGAAAAAAATTAGATTGAATTTGCAACCTGGTGGAGGTTAGTATAGATTGACTAATAGAACAAGTCCCACACACTGCTACAAGCCTAAATATTTTTTCAGAGCTAGATGGAGAAAAAAATGTAGTTGAATTTGCAACCTGGTGGAGGTTAGTATAGATTGACTAATAGAACAAGTCCCACACACTGCTACAAGCCTAAATATTTTTTCAGAGCTAGATGGAGAAAAAAATGTAGTTGAATTTGCAACCTGGTGGAGGTTAGTAAAGATGGACTAATATAACAAGTCCCACACACTGCTACAAGCCAACATATTTTTTCAGAGCTAGATGCAGAAAAAATTATATTGAATTTGCAACCTGGTGGAGGTTAGTATAGATGGACTAATAGAACCAGTCCCACACACTGCTACAAGCCGAAATATTTTTTCAGAGCTAGATACAGAAAAAAATTAGATTGAATTTGCAACCTGGTGGAGGTTAGTATAGATGGACTAATAGAACAAGTCCCACACACTGCTACAAGCCGAAATATTTTTTCAGAGCTAGATGCAGAAAAAAATTATATTGAATTTGCAACCTGGTGGGGGTTAGTATAGATGGACTAATAGAAAAAGTCCCACACACTGCTACAAGCCGAAATATCTTTTCAGAGCTGGATACAGAAGAAAATTAGATTGAATTTGCAACCTGGTGGAGGTTAGTATAGATGGACTAATAGAACAAGTCACACACACTGCTACAAGCCGAAATATTTTTTCAGAGCTAGATGCAGAAAAAAATTAGATTGAATTTGCAACCTGGTGGAGGTTAGTATAGATGGACTAATAAAACAGGTCCCACACACTGCTACCAGCCGAAATATTTTTTCAGAGCTAGATGCCGAAAAAATTAGATTGAATTTGTAACCTGATGGAGGTAAGTATAGATGGACTAATAGAACAAGTCCCACACACTGCTACAAGCCGAAATATTTTTTCAGAGCTAGATGCAGAAAAAATTTAGATTGAATTTGCAACCTGGTGGAGGTTAGTATAGCTGGACTAATAGAACAAGTCTCACACACTGCTACAAGCCAAAATATTTTTTCACAGCTAGATACAGAAAAAAATTAGATTGAATTTGCAACCTGGTGGGGGTTAGTATAGATGGACTAATAGAAAAAGTCCCACACACTGCTACAAGCCGAAATATTTTTTCAGAGCTAGATGCAGAAAATAATTAGATGGAATTTGCAACCAGGTGGGGGTTAGTATAGATGGACTAATAGAACAAGTCCCACACACTGCTACAAGCCGAAAATTGTTTTGAGAGCTAGATGCAGAAAAAAATTAAATTGAATTTGCAACCTGGAGGAGGTTAGTATGGATGGACTAATAGAACTAGTCCCACACACTGCTACAAGCCAAAATATTTTTTCAGAGCTAGATGCAGAAAAAAATTAGATCGAATTTGCAACCTGGTGGAGGTTAGTATAGATTGACTAATAGAACAAGTCCCACACACTGCTACAAGCCAACATATTTTTTCAGAGCTAGATGCAGAAAAAAATTAGATTGAATTTGCAACCTGGTGGAGGTTACTATAGATGGACTAATAGAACAAGTCCCACACAATGCTACAAGCCTTAATAATTTTTCAGAGCTAGATGCAGAAAAAAATTAGATTGAATTTGCAATCTGGTGGAGGTTACTATTAGAGATGAGCGTTGTTCTACTCGAACTGTTCGCCAATCTCAAATTCGAGCTGTTTTGGGCGGTGTTCGAGCCGTTCGGCGAACACGAACAATTTGAGAAAAATTCGGCTGTTCGAGGTTATGTTCGATAACTGTTCGTGCACCAAAATCATAACTGGATTTTTTCTCAGTAATGATGAAAATTAATGTTAATACGCAGTTTGAGTGTACAGCGGGGTGGGGGGAGGGGCAGGGGATGGATCTCTGCAGGAACAATGAAGATCTCCATTTTTTTTTCTCTTTCCCGCATTTACAGTGGGGAGGTGCAATCTGTCAGCCTATCAGCAGCGCACACACGGAGCGAAGTGCTTTTTTTCACACAAGCAAGGGCATGTGTCATTGGCAGTGTATGTCACATGTCCTTGCCCTATAAGACCAAGCCATTTTCCCCGTCGCCACCATTTTCTCACTGCTGCAGCTGCGTGTTAGACGGCACCGCTGTTGCTGTGTGCGCTATACCTTGTTAATTTCAAGCCAATTTTCGCACAAATATACAGATAGCTTGGGAGTAGGGAATAGTTGTGATTGCAGTCCTTTTAAGGACTAGGTTACAGCATTTCCTACGACTTTTATCAGGCAGGTCTGTGCTCTTAAATAGATAGGTTGTGGGAGTAAAGACTAATTGTAATTGGAGTCCTTTTCAGGACTAGGTTACATCAGTTCCTATCAGTTTTTGCCAGGCAGGTCTGTGCCAGTGCTGTGCAAGTTTTTTTCACAGCATTTGGCTGAATCTAGCAAAGCTAATCCTTTTTGGCCTATTGCAAAGTGTGTTAGTCAGTGGAGTAGCCTATCTGTGTTGCAAGATATACCACCTGTGTATAGAATACCAATTTTTTTACTGCACCTAGTGAAGTAAAATCTTTTGGGCATAGCATCATTCTATTAGTCCATCTATACTGACCTCCATCAGGTTGCAAACTGAATCTAATTTTTTTCTGCATCTAGCTCTGAAAAAATATTTGGCTTCTAGCTGTGTGTGGGTCTTGTTCTATTAATCCATCTATACTGACCTCCAACAGGTTGCAAACTGAATATAATTTTTTTCTGCATCTAGCTCTGAAAAAATATTTGGCCTTCTAGTAGTGTGTCGGACTTTCTCTATTAGTCCATCTATACTGACCTCCATCAGGTTGCAAATTAAAAATAATTTTTATCTGCATCTACAGTACCTCTGAAAAAATATTTGGGCTTCTAGCTGTGTGTGGGACTTGTTGTATTAGTCCATCTATACTGACCTCCATCAGGTTGCAAACTGAATATATTTTTTCTGCATCTACCTCTGAAAAAATATTGGGCTTCTAGCTGTGTGTGAGACTTGTTGTATTAGTCCATCTATACTGACCTCCATCAGGTTGCAAACTGAATATATTTTTTTCTGCATCTACCTATGAAAAAAATATTGGGCTTCTAGCTGTGTGTGGGTCTTGTTCTATTAATCCATCTATACAGACCTCCATCAGGTTGCAAACTGAATATAATTTTTTTCTGCATCTAGCTCTGAAAAAATATTTGGCCTTCTAGTAGTATGTGGGACTTTCTCTGTTAGTCCATCTATACTGACCTCCATCAGGTTGCAAACTGAATATATTTTTTTCTGCATCTACCTCTGAAAAAATATTGGGCTTCTAGCTGTGTGTGGGTCTTGTTCTATTAATCCATCTATACAGACCTCCATCAGGTTGCAAACTGAATATAATTTTTTTCTGCATATAGCTCTGAAAAAATATTTGGCCTTCTAGTAGTGTGTGGGACTTTCTCTGTTAGTCCATCTATACTGACCTCCATCAGGTTGCAAACTGAATATATTTTTTTCTGCATTTACCTCTGAAAAAATATTGGGCTTCTAGCTGTGTGTGGGTCTTGTTCTATTAATCCATCTATACTGACCTCCATCAGGTTGCAAACTGAATATAATTTTTTTCTGCATCTAGCTCTGAAAAAATATTTGGCCTTCTAGTAGTGTGTCGGACTTTCTCTATTAGTCCATCTATACTGACCTCCATCAGGTTGCAAATTAAAAATAATTTTTATCTGCATCTACAGTACCTCTGAAAAAATATTTGGGCTTCTAGCTGTGTGTGGGACTTCTTGTAATAGTTCATCTATACTGACCTCCATCAGGTTGCAAACTGAATATATTTTTTTCTACATCTACCTCTGAAAAAATATTGGGCTTCTAGCTGTGTGTGGGACTTGTTGTATTAGTCCATCTATACTGACCTCCATCAGGTTGCAAACTGAATATATTTTTTTCTGCTTCTACCTCTGAAAAAATATTGGGCTTCTAGCTGTGTGTGGGTCTTGTTCTATTAATCCATCTATACAGACCTCCATCAGGTTGCAAATTGAATATAATTTTTTTCTGCATCTAGCTCTGAAAAAATATTTGGCCTTCTAGCAGTTTGTGGGACTTGTTCTATTAGTCCACCTATACTGACCTCCATCAGGTTGCAAATTCAAAATAATTTTTTGTATGCATCTAGCTCTGAAAAAATATTTGGCCTTCTAGCAGTGTGTGGGACTTTCTCTGTTAGTCCATCTATACTGACCTCCATCAGGTTGCAAACTGAATCTAATTTTTTTCTGCATCTAGCTCTGAAAAAATATTTGGCCTTCTAGCAGTGTGTCGGACTTTCTCTATTAGTCCATCTATACTGACCTCCATCAGGTTGCAAATTAAAAATAATTTTTATCTGCATCTACAGTACCTCTGAAAAAATATTTGGGATTCTAGCTGTGTGTGGGACTTGTTGTATTAGTCCATCTATACTTACCTCCATCAGGTTGCAAACTGAATATATTTTTTTCTGCATCTACCTCTGAAAAAATATTGGGCTTCTAGCTGTGTGTGGGACTTGTTGTATTAGTCCATCTATACTGACCTCCATCAGGTTGCAAACTGAATATATTTTTTTCTGCATCTACCTCTGAAAAAATATCGGGCTTCTAGCTGTGTGTGGGTCTTGTTCTATTAATCCATCTATACAGACCTCCATCAGGTTGCAAACTGAATATAATTTTTTTCTGCATCTAGCTCTGAAAAAATATTTGGCCTTCTTGCAGTGTGTGGGACTTGTTCTATTAGTCCACCTATACTGACCTCCATCAGGTTGCAAATTCAAAATAATTTTTTGTATGCATCTAGCTCTGAAAAAATATTTGACCTTCTAGCAGTGTGTGGGACTTTCTCTGTTAGTCCATCTATACTGACCTCCATCAGGTTGCAAACTGAATCTAATTTTTTTCTGCATCTAGCTCTGAAAAAATATTTGGCCTTCTAGCAGTGTGTCGGACTTTCTCTATTAGTCCATCTATACTGACCTCCATCAGGTTGCAAATTAAAAATAATTTTTATCTGCATCTACAGTACCTCTGAAAAAATATTTGGGCTTCTAGCTGTGTTTGGGACTTGTTGTATTAGTCCATCTATACTGACCTCCATCAGGTTGCAAACTGAATATATTTTTTTCTGCATCTACCTCTGAAAAAATATTGGGCTTCTAGCTGTGTGTGGGACTTGTTGTATTAGTCCATCTATACTGACCTCCATCAGGTTGCAAACTGAATATATTTTTTTCTGCATCTACCTCTGAAAAAATATTGGGCTTCTAGCTGTGTGTGGGTCTTGTTCTATTAATCCATCTATACAGACCTCCATCAGGTTGCAAACTGAATATAAGTTTTTTCTGCATCTACCTCTGAAAAAATATTTGGCCTTCTAGCAGTGTGTGGGACTTGTTCTATTAGTCCACCTATACTGACCTCCATCAGGTTGCAAATTCAAAATAATTTTTTGTATGCATCTAGCTCTGAAAAAATATTTGGCCTTCTAGCAGTGTGTGGGACTTTCTCTGTTTGTCCATCTATACTGTCCTCCATCAGGTTGCAAACTGAATCTAATTTTTTTCTGCATCTAGCTCTGAAAAAATATTTGGCCTTCTAGCAGTGTGTCGGACTTTCTCTATTAGTCCATCTATACTGACCTCCATCAGGTTGCAAATTAAAAATAATTTTTATCTGCATCTACAGTACCTCTGAAAAAATATTTGGGCTTCTAGCTGTGTGTGGGACTTGTTGTATTAGTCCATCTATACTAACCTCCATCAGGTTGCAAACTGAATATATTTTTTTCTGCATCTACCTCTGAAAAAATATTGGGCTTCTAGCTGTGTGTGGGACTTGTTGTATTAGTCCATCTATACTGACCTCCATCAGGTTGCAAAGTGAATATATTTTTTTCTGCATCTACCTCTGAAAAAATATTGGGCTTCTAGCTGTGTGTGGGACTTGTTGTATTAGTCCATCTATACTGACCTCCATCAGGTTGCAAATTGAATATAATTTTTTTCTGCATCTAACCCAGCCAATAGTTTTGGCCTAATACCACAGTTTGGCCACTCAGCTCTGCTCGGTTACCATCCATTGTTTTTTTGTGCAAACAACTCCAGAGTTGTGAATTAGTTAACCACCAAAATGAGTGGAAAAAGGCCTGCTGCTGGTGGAAAGGGGAATAGGCGTGTTGGGAAGGGGAAAAAAGGTTGTGTCCGTGGGGTAGGTGTTAAAGCAACAGTAACATCTGCAGAAGAAAGACCATCTTCCAGCCAAACTAAAATGTCTACTTCTTTTAGCGGACAATGTGATAAGATCCCTTTCTTACGGCCACGCCAATCGCTACAAATTCCAGATGAGGCACAAAAACAGCAGGTGCTTCAACGGATATCAAGTGCTCCTTTAAGTGGGCTCTCCTCCACATCAACTTCAACATCACAAATACTCCAGTCCTCAAAGGTGTCACCCAAATCGCACTTGCTTCCTCACAGCTCCCAAATCTCCAGCTGCCCGTCTGAGTATGAGGTAGAACAGATGGTTGAGTCTGCAGAGCTGTTTACTCATACTATAGCCTGGGAATCAGAGGTCGACTCCAGCGCTTCTGTGAATCCAGACGAGGAAATGATCTGCACTGATGCCCAGAATCTTTGAGTCGGATCCAGGACCAGACGCAGAAGGTTCTGACCATAATGTAGACCCTCATTCCCAAACTGTAACTCCTGTTGGTGGAGACAATGAGGAAGACGATGATAAGACTCAAATACCTGATTGGAGCGACAACTTTAGTTTTTTGTCAGGGCAGGAACAGGTTGGCTCTGAGGACGACGGGTGTGATAACACACAGGGTGATGATGATGAGGTTGGAGATCCCACTTACTGTCAACCCACAATCAGCCAAGAGATGAGGTCAGCAGAGGAGGTGGAGGAAGATGCTAGTGACGACGAGGTCAGGTTGCGCCTTCCTGGACAGAGACGTAGTACTGGAAGCACGTCAACAACTGCATCCTCAAACACAACTCTGCCTCTCACCACAAGTCGTGGTGGCTCTTCAGGTCGCATGGGTGCTAAGCCTTGCATAGCCTGGGCATTTTTTCAGATCAATAAAGATGACCCAACTCGTGTTATCTGTAACATTTGTCAGCAAAAGCTAAGTAGAGGCCAAAAAATACATAGTTTGAGTACTTCATGTATGAACCGGCACATGGACATGAAGCATAAGTTGCAGTGGGAAGCTCAGTGTGCTACAATGCGGCCTAGCCGGCCGGGCCAACCACCATCTGCCATATCTTGTGCATCCGCGGCCTCTTCATCCTCTGTGACTGGGGGGACAGCAGTCACACCTGTTTTGGGGCGCAGACCTGCCACCTCTTTACCCGCAACAGCCAGCGTGATTGGCAGGTCATCATTTTCTTTGGAGGTGGTAACACCAGCTGGTGTTGAGCGCTGTCCGACATCGATAGCACCACCTTTGGATCAAGGCAACCTAACATGTCCGCCTGCATCTTCCTCACAGACCGGCAGTTTGCCGGGGACACCCTTATCAACCCCGTCTAAGCACAATAGCCAGCCCTCGGTCCCTCAGATGTGGACAAGTAAAAGACCATTTCCTCCTAGCCATGAGAAAGCTAAGAGGTTGAATTTCACCATCTGCAAGCTCTTGGCTACAGAAATGCTGCCTTTCCGCCTGGTGGACACAGAGGATTTTCGAGACCTTATGTCCGTCGCAGTGCCCCAGTACCAGATGCCCAGTCGGCACTACTTCTCAAAGAAAGGTGTGCCTGCGCTCCACCAGCATGTCGCACACAACATCACCGCTTCTTTGAGAAACTCTGTGTGTGACAGGGTGCATTTCACCACAGACACTTGGACGAGTAGGCATGGACAGGGGCGTTACATGTCGCTGACTGGGCACTGGGTAACTATGGTGACAGCAGGACAAGGGGCTGCTGTCCAAGTCTTGCCGTCCCCACGAGTTGTGCGTCAATCCTCTTTATGTCAAAGTTCCTTCACTGCTTCTGCCTCCTCAACCTCCTCTTGGTCTTCCACCTGCACCGAAAGCCTGTCTGGTCATGCCACAAGCTTTCTAACTGCGAAGAAGGGATCCTGCACACCTCCTTACTATGCTGGCAGTAGGGCTCAACGTCATCAGGCGGTTTTTACTTTGAAATGTCTGGGAAATGTGAGTCACACACTGAGGAGTTGTGGTCAGCTCTGGAGAACCAATTTCATGAATGGCTGTCTCCACTGGACCTGAAACCAGGGAAGGCCGTGTGCGACAATGCTGCAAACCTGGGTGCGGCCCTTCGCCGGGGCAATGTCACACACGTGCCTTGTATGGCTCACGTGTTGAACCTGGTTGTCCAGCAATTTTTAGCCCACTATCCCAGACTAGATGGCCTTCTGCAAAGGGCACGGTCACTGTGTGCTCACTTCCGCCGTTCGCATCCCGCAGCTCAGCGACTTACATCTCTACAGAAGTCTTTGGGCCTGCCACTTCACCGGCTAAAATGCGATGTGCCTACCCAGTGGAATTCAACTCTGCACATGTTGCAGCGACTGTGGCAGCACCGACAAGCCCTGGTGCAATACGTTCTGACGTATAGCCTGGGCCAACGAGATCCAGAGGTGGGGCAAATCACGCTGGAGGAGTGGTCTCAGATCAGGGACCTATGCACCCTTCTGCACAGTTTTGAAATGGCGACGAAGATGTTTAGTGCTGATGATGCCATTATCAGCATGACTATTCCGGTGATTTACATGCTGGAGCACATGTTAAACAGAATTCGGAGTCAGGTGGTGGCACAAGAGGAGGTGGAGGAAGTAGAGGAGGAGGAGTTGTATGCGGAAGGGCTAACATCTGCAAGGTCCAGACGGTCGGCAGCACCAAGGCGGCAGGCATGTGAGGGTGGGGGAGATGGTTTTACCAGGGCGCATGGTAGCAGCCAACCTAGTGAGGAAGGTGCAGGAGCCCAGGAAGAAGTGGAGGACAAACTGATGGAAGACTCATCAGATGAGGGAGACCTTGATCACATTTCTGTTGTGCGAGGTTGGGGGGAGAGGACAGAGGAAGGAAGCATGATTGTTACCTCGCCACCAACACAACAGGGACTTGGTGCTCCTGGATGCGCAACACACATGAGTGCCTTCTTGCTGCACTACCTGCAACATGACCCTCGAATTGTGAGAATTAGAAATAATCCTGACTACTGGGTTGCCACACTGTTAGATCCCCAGTACAAAAGTAAATTTGCCGAAATTTTTCTTGCCATAGAAAGGGATGCATGCATGCAGGAGTATCAGCAGAGACTGTTGCAGAATCTTACATGTGCTTTTCCACAAAACACCAGTGGTGCACGTAGTGAATCTCACAGTTCCAACTTGCCAACCGTGGGACCGTCAAGTGTTCAGCACTCAAACCGTAACAGAACCACAGTATCTGGTGGTAACATCAATTTTTCGGAATCATTTCACCACTTTTTTAGCCCATCCTTTGCAAGGCCACAGGAGACAAGAAGTCTGACACATAGTCAACGCCTAGAGACGATGGTACAGGAGTATCTCCAAGTAAACATTGAAGCCACGACTGTGTCACTGGACCCTTGCTCTTTTTGGGCTTCCAATCTGGATAAATGGCCGGAGCTAGCCACTTACGCCTTGGAGATCTTGTCATGCCCCGCAGCCAGCGTTCTGTCTGAACGTGTGTTCAGCGCTGCTGGTGGTGTGCTGACAGATAAGCGCACGCGGCTCTCCACTGATAATGTAGACAGACTCACGTTCATAAAGATGAACAAATCATGGATCCGAAACGACTTTTCTACCCCTGTGTCATCCTGGGGAGAGTAAAAGCTTGATGATTGGTTAAAATCACCCTACCAACCGTTTTAAGCTTTCAAATTACTAATCATGTTTATCTGTATCTTGACTGGAAAATAATTTGGGCTTTGTAGCAGTGTGCAGCACTGATCCTATTAGGCCATCTATAATAAGCTCCACCAGATTTAAAATTAAAAATAATTTTTAGCTGCATCTAGCCCGGAAAATAATTTTGGGGCTCCGAGATGCGCAAGACACATAAGTGCCTTCTTGCTGCACTACCTGCAGCATGACCCTCATATTGTCAGAATTTGAAATAATCATGACTACTGGGTTGCCACACTCTTAGATCCCCCAAACTTTTCGATCAACCTTTTCATTTTAATAAAGACCAAAAAAATGGTCATTTTTGAAATTATAAGCATTAGCAGGTTGTTAGAAACTGAAATCAAACAGTTTTCAACTCAAAACTTTATTCTAGGTGATGTTACATTTTCACATAGGACCCCTTGTTCGAAAGGAGCTTCTGAACTCTCTCGTCCATTGAATTTGTCAGGTTTTGGATGGTTTCTGCTTCAATTGTTTTGCATGAGGACAGAATACCCTCCCAGAGCTGTTGCTTAGATGTGAACTGCCTCCCGCCATCATAGACACTCCTTTTAATGATGCTCCAAAGGTTCTGAATGGGGTAGAGGTCAGGGGAGCATGGGGGTCACACCATAAGTTTGTCCCCTTTTATGCCCATATCAGCCAGAGATGCAGATGTTTTATGTGTAGCATGAGATGGTGCATTATCATTCAGAAAAATGATCTTGCTGTGAAATACACGGTTCTTCTTCTTGAACCATGGCAGGAAGTGCTGTTTGAGAAAATCCACATACATTATGGAGTTCATCTTTAGCGCCTTCAGGGATCCTAAAGGAGCCGACAATCTCTCTCCCCATGATTCCAGCCCAAAACATTACTCCACCTCCTCCTTGTTGGCGCTGTAGCCGTGTTTGCGTGGGGTGTCCATCAACCAGCCATCCTCCACTCCATCCATCTGGACCATCGAGCGCTGCACGGCACTCATCCGTGAACAAAACAGTTTTGAAATCAGTCTTCATGTAATGTTTGGCCCACTGGAGCCGTTTCTGCTTGTGTGACAAGGCTTTTTTGCCGCTGCTCTTTCAACCTGACGTAATTGCCTGTAGGAAAGAGTCCTCAATTTGCCCTTATCAGCACGCACACGTGTGTACTGTGAATCAGCTACATACTTCTTGATTGCCAAGACACTTCATCCTGATCATCGCACAATGTTGATTGTAGTCATGCCTTGACCTAAACACTCCACAATTTGTTGCTTCTCAGCAGCCGACACATCCTTTTTCTTTCCCATTTTGGCAGAAAATGTAGGCTGCTTAATAATGTGAGAGAGCCTTCTTAAGTAGTCTTGCCTTTCATTGGACACACCTGCCAAACTAATTAGCACAGGTGTCTGCAATTGCTTACAGTGATATAAAGAGCCCTGACACACATCACCATCAATGAGTTTAACTGACAAACAAACAAATTCTTCCCTTATCACTCCTAAACACTTTTTGTATAATAATTTGGAACGCAGTGTACATGTGCTTTTCCACAAAACACCAGTGGTTCACGTAGTGAATCTTACAGTTCTAACTTGCCAACCGTGGTCTGTATGGAATTGTTCAATAAAGGGCCCAAAATTAAGATAACATAGATGGGAGAGGTCTCTATGAATAGGAATTCCTAAGTATTTGATACCCTGTGAGGGCCAGGCAAAGGGAAAGTTGGACTGGATGGAATCCTATATGGATTTGGGGAGGGAGACATCGAGGGCCTCAGACTTCGCTGCATTGATTTTAAAATTTTACCATGTAACAAAGTGATCTATTTCAGCCATAACAGCAGGGATGGATATATGTGATTGAGTGATATATACTAGGACATCATCAGCAAATAGAGAGCACTTGTACTCGGTGCCTCCCACCTCAATCCACCTAATATTGGGGTTATGGCGAATTGATGAGAGCAGGTGCTCCGTCACTAGGATGTATAAGAGAGGGGACATAGGACATCCCTGCCTTGTCCCATTGGTGATTGTGAAAGGTGATGAAAATGTTCTGACGCACCCCCTGGGCCTTGGGACACCCGGAGCCGGACCCTTTTTGGTGGATGCTGGTGGTTGTAGTCTTCGTGGCGGCGACCCGGTTCCGTGGCTCAGGGCGGTCAAACCAGTGGCGGAACTATTTATGTGGTTTTGATGTTTAAATGTCCGACTACGCCACCCGTGGATTGCGGTCAGAGTGAACCGCCGCTACAGGGTAGACCGCTGAGGCTGGTGTTGTGGGTGCAGCAGAGCGTAGCATAACTCCCCACGGGAGGAGTATAGCCTCAGGGCAGTGTATGCGGAGGATGGGGGTGATGGTGCAGGGCAGCAGCAGTGACGACACGGAGCCAGTGATGCAGTCCAGGGCCTTTACTCACAGTTCTTATTATCCAGACCACGTCTGCAGGTAACGGCTGCACTCGTCGTACTGTGCTCACCAGGTGAGGGGCTCAGACAACTCCCAGATAACTTGGAGCACTTCACAGGACCCCCTTTGTGTGTCCTTTGTCTGGCCTTTCTTACCAACATTTCTGTCCGGCTGCCTCGGGCCTCCTCTTGGTAAACTTGGCGCCAGTTTCCCTGACCCTATGTGGTGCCTTCCTAGCGGGTGTAGCGAGGGGCTGCGCCACATAAAATGTCAGAGCCTCCGGTTTCTAGCTGAGGGTCGTTTCCTGCCTCCACTAGTTCGAGGACCGGTCTCCCCCTTTGGCCTGACCCCTCCACGCAGGTGGATTCGGGCGTGCGGTGGCGACTCGCCCGTCCGCACCCCTGGGATCCCTTCATTCCTCGTTCCTGGAGCCTTCTCCGCTCCTCTTCCTTCCTTCTCCCTCTTCCAGGCCTGGGCCTCTGTTACTAGGCCCGCCTCCGGAGCAGAGCTCATGCAGAGCCCCTGCTCCCTGCCACTTCTGCTCAGACTTCTCTGCACTGAACTAAGATGGTGCCCACCTTTTATACTCCCTTCTCAATGCACCCAGGAACTGCTTCCTCCCTGCTCCTGCACTACAGGTTCCCCTTCCTCAGTGTTCCCTCCCCCCACTCCAGCCAGGGACAGGGACTGTCGTGCCCATCTCAGGGGCATGTTGGTCGCCCTGCCCCACTGCAATGTGGTGTAATGCATGCAGGTGTCGGGTCCTGATCCACACTCCATCCTTACCTGAGAGTGAGATATCACACCTCTGGGTGAGGTGCAATACATCTGTAGCAACCGAGCCCTCAGAGTGCTACAGTTCCATTTATCTTCAGCCTAGGTGACGTATTGCGATGCAGGGCCGTGATTTTGGCTATAAAAGGGTCCCCTAGACCCCTACCCCAAGCATTTTAAGAGAATCATATATGGCGTGCCAGGAGACTCTATGGAATGCTTTCTCAGCATCCAACGAGAGTATCTAATTACAAATTTTTAACTGCATCTAGCCCAGGAAATACTTTGTGCCTAGTAGCAGTGTCTGCTAGTCAGCGGATTATCCCGGCTGTTAAGCAAGCTACACCACCTGTAGTTTAGACACTTAATTTTTTCAAAGGAAATGCTTCGGGACCATGGGATACTTAGTGAAGAGCATCAGGAGGCACCCCAAGGCATAGGGGCTGGGACTGGCAGTAGGATGCCTTGCGGTGGACAGCCGAGCTCGATCCTTATAAAAGCTTTTTAACTGCAGCAGCTTTAGTGGACGCTACTGGAGCTGGAATTACCGCGGCTGCTGGCATGAGACTTGCCCTCCAATAGATCCTTGTAAATGGATTTAAAGTGTATTCATTCAAATTAGAGAGACAATTTAAATTAAAAAGCTTAGAGCTGCCTCCACCACAGGGGGGCTCGCTCGACCCACCAGCGGACAGGCACCAGTATTGGGAGAGGGGGGCTGGCCGTCAGGGCACAAACCCGGCGACACGGAGGTGGCACGGGC
Organism: Phyllobates terribilis; assembly: GCF_046119375.1. Lineage (NCBI taxonomy): Eukaryota > Metazoa > Chordata > Amphibia > Anura > Dendrobatidae > Phyllobates > Phyllobates terribilis. Next base: position 507,506,848 of record NW_027362762.1, read on the forward strand.
AGGAGCGGACTGAACGTGTCGGATTCTCACTTTTTGGATTTTAGAAGGGCATGACATGCCTATATTTGTGTCTCCCTCTCCTTTTACTCCTCCACCTCTTTTCTTTTCGCATGACTATATGTACTTGTCACTTTTCCATGTGTTAGTTGTGTCTTCTGAGCAGTTTGTCAGCTTTTGGACACCTTTGAAGGTGTTTTCTATGTGTTTCTATGTGTTTATGTTTGCCTGCCATTGGTTTTAATGGCGTTCGAAGGTGTTCGACGAACAGTTCGACGAACAGTTCGGCGAACACACGGGTGTTCGACGAACCGAACCGAACTCGAACACTACGGGGGTGGCTCAACACTAGTTACTATAGATGGACTGATAAAACAAGTCCCACACAATGCTACAAGCCAAAATATTTTTTCAGAGCTAGATGCAGAAAAAAGTTAGATTGAATTTGCAACCTGGTGGAGGTTAGTAAAGATGGACTAATAGAAAAAATCCCACACACTGCTACAAGCCGAAATATCTTTTCAGAGCTAGATACAAAAGAAAATTAGATTGAATTTGCAACCTGGTAGAGGTTAGTATAGATGGACTAATAGAACAAGTCACACACACTGCTACAAGCCGAAATATTTTTTCAGAGCTAGATGCAGAAAAAAATTAGATTGAATTTGCAACCTTGTGGAGGTTACTATAGATGGACTAATAGAACAAGTCCCACACACTGCTACAAGCCGAAATATTTTTTCAGAGCTAAATGCAGAAAAAAATTAGATTGAATTTGCAACCTGGAGGAGGTTAGTATAGATGGGCTAATAGAACAAGTCCCACACATTGCTACAAGCCGAAATATTTTTTCAGAGCTAGATGCAGAAATTTTTTTTATTGAATTTGCAACTTGGTGGAGGTTAGTATAGATGGACTAATAGAACAAGTCCCACACACTGCTACAAGCCAAAATATTTTTTCAGAGCTAAATGCAGAAAAAAATTAGATTGAATTTGCAACCTGGAGGAGGTTAGTATAGATGGACTAATAGAACAAGTCCCACACACTGCTACAAGCCGAAATATTTTTTCAGAGCTAGATGCAAAAAAAAAATTAGATTAAATTTGCAACCTGATGAAGGTTAGTATAGATGGACTAATAGGACAAGTCCCACACACTGCTACAAGCCGAAATATTTTTTCAGAGCTAAATGCAGAAAAAAATTAAATTGAATTTGCCACCTGGTGGAGGTTAGTAAAGATGGACTAATATAACAAGTCCCAAACATTGCTACAAGCCGAAATATTTTTTCAGAGCTAGATGCAGAAAAAAATTAGATTGAATTTGCAACCTGGTGGAGGTTAGTATAGATGGACTAATAGAACAAGTCTCACACACTGCTACAAGCTGAAATATTTTTTCAGAGCTAGATGCAGAAAAAAATTTGATTGAATTTGCAACCTGGTGGAGGTTAGTATAGATGGACTAATAGAACAAGTCCCACACACTGCTACAAGACAAAATATTTTTTCAGAGCTAGATGCAGAAAAAATTATATTGAATTTGCAACCTGGTGTAGGTTAGTATAGATCGACTAATAGAACAAGTCCCACACACTGCTACAAGCCAAAATATTTTTTCAGAGCTAGATGCAGAAAAAAATTAGATTGAATTTGCAACCTGGAGGAGATTAGTATAGATGGACTAATAGAACAAGTCCCACACACTGCTACAAGCCGAAATATTTTTTCAGAGCTAGATGCAGAAAAAAATTAGATTGAATTTGCAACCTGGAGGAGGTTAGTATAGATGGGCTAATAGAACAAGTCCCACACATTGCTACAAGCCGAAATATTTTTTCAGAGCTAGATGCAGAAATTTTTTTTATTGAATTTGCAACTTGGTGGAGGTTAGTATAGATGGACTAATAGAACAAGTCCCACACACTGCTACAAGCCAAAATATTTTTTCAGAGCTAAATGCAGAAAAAAATTATATTGAATTTGCAACCTGGAGGAGGTTAGTATAGATGGACTAATAGAACAAGTCCCACACACTGCTACAAGCCGAAATATTTTTTCAGAGCTAGATGCAGAAAAAATTAGATTAAATTTTCAACCTGATGAAGGTTAGTATAGATGGACTAATAGGACAAGTCCCACACACTGCTACAACCCGAAATATTTTTTCAGAGCTAAATGCAGAAAAAAATTAAATTGAATTTGCCACCTGGTGGAGGTTAGTAAAGATGGACTAATATAACAAGTCCCAAACATTGCTACAAGCCGAAATATTTTTTCAGAGCTAGATGCAGAAAAAAATTAGCTTGAATTTGCAACCTGGTGGAGGTTAGTATAGATCGACTAATAGAACAAGTCTCACACACTGCTACAAGCTGAAATATTTTTTCAGAGCTAGATGCAGAAAAAAATTAGATTGAATTTGCAACCTGGAGGAGATTAGTATAGATGGACTAATAGAACAAGTCCCACACACTGCTACAAGCCGAAATATTTTTTCAGAGCTAGATGCAGAAAAAAATTAGATTGAATTTGCAACCTGGAGGAGGTTAGTATAGATGGGCTAATAGAACAAGTCCCACACATTGCTACAAGCCGAAATATTTTTTCAGAGCTAGATGCAGAAATTTTTTTTATTGAATTTGCAACTTGGTGGAGGTTAGTATAGATGGACTAATAGAACAAGTCCCACACACTGCTACAAGCCAAAATATTTTTTCAGAGCTAAATGCAGAAAAAAATGATATTGAATTTGCAACCTGGAGGAGGTTAGTATAGATGGACTAATAGAACAAGTCCCACACACTGCTACAAGCCGAAATATTTTTTCAGAGCTAGATGCAGAAAAAATTAGATTAAATTTGCAACCTGATGAAGGTTAGTATAGATGGACTAATAGGACAAGTCCCACACACTGCTATAAGCCGAAATATTTTTTCAGAGCTAGATGCAGAAAAAAATTAGATTGAATTTGCAACCTGGTGGAGGTTAGTATAGATGGACTAATAGAACAAGTCTCACACACTGCTACAAGCTGAAATATTTTTTCAGAGCTAGATGCAGAAAAAAATTAGATTGAATTTGCAACCTGGTGGAGGTTGGAATATATGGACTAATAGAACAAGTCCCACACACTGCTACAAGCCGAAATATTTTTTCAGAGCTAGATGCAGAAAAAAATTATATTGAATTTGCAACCTGGTGGAGGTTAGTATAGATGGACTAATAGAACAAGTCGCACACACTGCTACAAGCCTAAATATTTTTTCAGAGCTAGATGCAGAAAAAAATTAGATTGAATTTGCAACCTGGTGGAGGTTACTATAGATGGACTAATAGAACAAGTCCCACAAAATACTACAAGCCGAAATATTTTTTCAGAGCTAGATGCAGAAAAAAATTAAATTGAATTTGCAACCTGGTGTAGGTTAGTAAAGATGGACTAATATAACAAGTCCCACACACAGCTACAAGCCAAAATATTTTTTCAGAGCTAGATGCAGAAAAAAGTTAGATTGAATTTGCAACCTGGTGCAGGTTAGTATAGATGGACTAATGGAAAAAGTCCCACACATTGCTACAAGCCGAAATATTTTTTCAGAGCTAGATACAGAAAAAAATTAGATTGAATTTGCAACCTGGAGGAGGTTAGTATAGATGGACTAATAGAACAAGTCCCACACACTGCTACAAGCCGAAATATTTTTTCAGAGCTAGATGCAAAAAAAAAATTAGATTAAATTTGCAACCTGATGAAGGTTAGTATAGATGGACTAATAGGACAAGTCCCACACACTGCTACAAGCCGAAATATTTTTTCAGAGCTAAATGCAGAAAAAAATTAAATTGAATTTGCCACCTGGTGGAGGTTAGTAAAGATGGACTAATATAACAAGTCCCAAACATTGCTACAAGCCGAAATATTTTTTCAGAGCTAGATGCAGAAAAAAATTAGATTGAATTTGCAACCTGGTGGAGGTTAGTATAGATGGACTAATAGAACAAGTCTCACACACTGCTACAAGCTGAAATATTTTTTCAGAGCTAGATGCAGAAAAAAATTTGATTGAATTTGCAACCTGGTGGAGGTTAGTATAGATGGACTAATAGAACAAGTCCCACACACTGCTACAAGACAAAATATTTTTTCAGAGCTAGATGCAGAAAAAATTATATTGAATTTGCAACCTGGTGTAGGTTAGTATAGATCGACTAATAGAACAAGTCCCACACACTGCTACAAGCCAAAATATTTTTTCAGAGCTAGATGCAGAAAAAAATTAGATTGAATTTGCAACCTGGAGGAGATTAGTATAGATGGACTAATAGAACAAGTCCCACACACTGCTACAAGCCGAAATATTTTTTCAGAGCTAGATGCAGAAAAAAATTAGATTGAATTTGCAACCTGGAGGAGGTTAGTATAGATGGGCTAATAGAACAAGTCCCACACATTGCTACAAGCCGAAATATTTTTTCAGAGCTAGATGCAGAAATTTTTTTTATTGAATTTGCAACTTGGTGGAGGTTAGTATAGATGGACTAATAGAACAAGTCCCACACACTGCTACAAGCCAAAATATTTTTTCAGAGCTAAATGCAGAAAAAAATTATATTGAATTTGCAACCTGGAGGAGGTTAGTATAGATGGACTAATAGAACAAGTCCCACACACTGCTACAAGCCGAAATATTTTTTCAGAGCTAGATGCAGAAAAAATTAGATTAAATTTTCAACCTGATGAAGGTTAGTATAGATGGACTAATAGGACAAGTCCCACACACTGCTACAACCCGAAATATTTTTTCAGAGCTAAATGCAGAAAAAAATTAAATTGAATTTGCCACCTGGTGGAGGTTAGTAAAGATGGACTAATATAACAAGTCCCAAACATTGCTACAAGCCGAAATATTTTTTCAGAGCTAGATGCAGAAAAAAATTAGCTTGAATTTGCAACCTGGTGGAGGTTAGTATAGATCGACTAATAGAACAAGTCTCACACACTGCTACAAGCTGAAATATTTTTTCAGAGCTAGATGCAGAAAAAAATTAGATTGAATTTGCAACCTGGAGGAGATTAGTATAGATGGACTAATAGAACAAGTCCCACACACTGCTACAAGCCGAAATATTTTTTCAGAGCTAGATGCAGAAAAAAATTAGATTGAATTTGCAACCTGGAGGAGGTTAGTATAGATGGGCTAATAGAACAAGTCCCACACATTGCTACAAGCCGAAATATTTTTTCAGAGCTAGATGCAGAAATTTTTTTTATTGAATTTGCAACTTAGTGGAGGTTAGTATAGATGGACTAATAGAACAAGTCCCACACACTGCTACAAGCCAAAATATTTTTTCAGAGCTAAATGCAGAAAAAAATGATATTGAATTTGCAACCTGGAGGAGGTTAGTATAGATGGACTAATAGAACAAGTCCCACACACTGCTACAAGCCGAAATATTTTTTCAGAGCTAGATGCAGAAAAAATTAGATTAAATTTGCAACCTGATGAAGGTTAGTATAGATGGACTAATAAGACAAGTCCCACACACTGCTACAAGCCGAAATATTTTTTCAGAGCTAGATGCAGAAAAAAATTAGATTGAATTTGCAACCTGGTGGAGGTTAGTATAGATGGACTAATAGAACAAGTCTCACACACTGCTACAAGCTGAAATATTTTTTCAGAGCTAGATGCAGAAAAAAATTAGATTGAATTTGCAACCTGGTGGAGGTTGGAATATATGGACTAATAGAACAAGTCCCACACACTGCTACAAGCCGAAATATTTTTTCAGAGCTAGATGCAGAAAAAAATTATATTGAATTTGCAACCTGGTGGAGGTTAGTATAGATGGACTAATAGAACAAGTCGCACACACTGCTACAAGCCTAAATATTTTTTCAGAGCTAGATGCAGAAAAAAATTAGATTGAATTTGCAACCTGGTGGAGGTTACTATAGATGGACTAATAGAACAAGTCCCACAAAATACTACAAGCCGAAATATTTTTTCAGAGCTAGATGCAGAAAAAAATTAAATTGAATTTGCAACCTGGTGTAGGTTAGTAAAGATGGACTAATATAACAAGTCCCACACACAGCTACAAGCCAAAATATTTTTTCAGAGCTAGATGCAGAAAAAAGTTAGATTGAATTTGCAACCTGGTGCAGGTTAGTATAGATGGACTAATGGAAAAAGTCCCACACATTGCTACAAGCCGAAATATTTTTTCAGAGCTAGATACAGAAAAAAATTAGATTGAATTTGCAACCTGGTGGAGGTTAGTATAGATGGACTAATAGAACAAGTCCCACACACTGCTACAAGCCAAAATATTTTTTCAGAGCTAGACACAGAAAAAAATTAGATTGAATTTGCAACCTCGTGGAGGTAAGAATAGATGGACTAATAGAACAAGTCCCACACACTGCTACAAGCCAAAATATTTTTTCAGAGCTAGATGCAGAAAAAAATTATATTGAATTTGCAACCTGGTGGAGGTTAGTATTGATTGACTAATAGAACAAGTCAAACACACTGCTACAAGCCTAAATATTTTTTCAGAACTAGATGCGGAAAAAAATTAGATTGAATTTGCAGCCTGGTGGAGGTTAGTATAGATGGACAAATAGAAAAAGTCCCACACACTGCTACAAGACGAAATATTTTTTCAGAGCTAGATGCAGAAAAAAATTAGATTGAATTTGCAACCTGGTGGAGGTTAGTATAGATTTACTAATAGAACAAGTCCCACACACAGCTACAAGCCGAAATATTTTTTCAGAGCTAGATGCAGAAAAAAATTAGATTGAATTTGCAACCTGGAGGAGATTAGTATAGATGGACTAATAGAACAAGTCCCACACACTGCTACAAGCCGAAATATTTTTTCAGAGCTAGATGCAGAAAAAAATTTGATTGAATTTGCAACCTGGTGGAGGTTAGTATAGATGGACTAATAGAACAAATGCCACACACTGCTACAAGCCGAAATATTTTTTCAGAGCTAGATGCAGAAAAAAATTAGATTGAATTTGCAACCTGGTGGAGGTTAGTATAGATGGACTAATAGAACCAGTCCCACACACTGCTACAAGCCGAAATATTTTTTCAGAGCTAGATACAGAAAAAAATTAGATTGAATTTGCAACCTGGTGGAGGTTAGTATAGATGGACTAATAGAACAAGTCCCACACACTGCTACAAGCCGAAATATTTTTTCAGAGCTAGATGCAGAAAAAAATTATATTGAATTTGCAACCTGGTGGAGGTTAGTATAGATGGACTAATAGAACAAGTCGCACACACTGCTACAAGCCTAAATATTTTTTCAGAGCTAGATGCAGAAAAAAATTAGATTGAATTTGCAACCTGGTGGAGGTTAGTATAGATGGACTAATAGAACAAGTCCCACACACTGCTACAAGACAAAATATTTTTTCAGAGCTAGATGCAGAAAAAATTATATTGAATTTGCAACCTGGTGTAGGTTAGTATAGATCGACTAATAGAACAAGTCCCACACACTGCTACAAGCCAAAATATTTTTTCAGAGCTAGATGCAGAAAAAAATTAGATTGAATTTGCAACCTGGAGGAGATTAGTATAGATGGACTAATAGAACAAGTCCCACACACTGCTACAAGCCGAAATATTTTTTCAGAGCTAGATGCAGAAAAAAATTAGATTGAATTTGCAACCTGGAGGAGGTTAGTATAGATGGGCTAATAGAACAAGTCCCACACATTGCTACAAGCCGAAATATTTTTTCAGAGCTAGATGCAGAAATTTTTTTTATTGAATTTGCAACTTGGTGGAGGTTAGTATAGATGGACTAATAGAACAAGTCCCACACACTGCTACAAGCCAAAATATTTTTTCAGAGCTAAATGCAGAAAAAAATGATATTGAATTTGCAACCTGGAGGAGGTTAGTATAGATGGACTAATAGAACAAGTCCCACACACTGCTACAAGCCGAAATATTTTTTCAGAGCTAGATGCAGAAAAAATTAGATTAAATTTGCAACCTGTGAAGGTTAGTATAGATGGACTAATAGGACAAGTCCCACACACTGCTACAAGCCGAAATATTTTTTCATAGCTAAATGCAGAAAAAAATTAAATTGAATTTGCCACCTGGTGGAGGTTAGTAAAGATGGACTAATATAACAAGTCCCACACATTGCTACAAGCCGAAATATTTTTTCAGAGCTAGATGCAGAAAAAAATTAGATTGAATTTGCAACCTGGTGGAGGTTAGTATAGATGGACTAATAGAACAAGTCTCACACACTGCTACAAGCCGAAATATTTTTTCAGAGCTAGATGCAGAAAAAAATTAGATTGAATTTGCAACCTGGTGGAGGTTAGTATAGATGGACTAATAGAACAAGTACCACACACTGCTACAAGCCAAAATATTTTTCAGAGCTAAATACAGAAAAAAAATTGGTTGAATTTGCAACCTGGTGGAGGTTAGTATAGATGGACTAATAGAACAAGTACCACACACTGCTACAAGCCGAAATATTTTTTCAGACCTAGATACAGAAAAAAATTAGATTGAATTTGCAACCTGGTGGAGGTTAGAATAGATGGACTAATAGAACAAGTCCCACACACTGCTACAAGCCGAAATATTTTTTCAGAGCTAGATGCAGAAAAAAATTTGATTGAATTTGCAACCTGGTGGAGGTTATTATAGATGGACTAATAGAACAAGTACCACACACTGCTACAAGCCAAAATATTTTTCAGAGCTAAATACAGAAAAAAAATTGGTTGAATTTGCAACCTGGTGGAGGTTAGTATAGATGGACTAATAGAACAAGTCCCACACACTGCTACAAGCCGAAATATTTTTTCAGACCTAGATACAGAAAAAAATTATATTGAATTTGCAACCTGGTGGAGGTTAGTATAGATGGACTAATAGAACAAGTCGCACACACTGCTACAAGCCTAAATATGTTTTCAGAGCTAGATGCAGAAAAAAATTAGATTGAATTTGCAACCTGGTGGAGGTTAGAATATATGGACTAATAGAACAAGTCCCACACTCTGCTCCAAGCCGAAATATTTTTTCAGAGCTAGATGCAGAAAAAAATTATATTGAATTTGCAACCTGGTGGAGGTTAGTAGAGATGGACTAATAGAACAAGTCGCACACACTGCTACAAGCCTAAATATTTTTTCAGAGCTAGATGCAGAAAAAAATTAGATTGAATTTGCAACCTGGTGGAGGTTACTATAGATAGACTAATAGAACAAGTCCCACACAATACTGCAAGCCGAAATATTTTTTCAGAGCTAGATGCAGAAAAAAATTAAATTGAATTTGCAACCTGGTGTAGGTTAGTAAAGATGGACTAATATAACAAGTCCCACACACGGCTACAAGCCGAAGTATTTTTTCAGAGCTAGATGCAGAAAAAAGTTAGAATGAATTTGCAACCTGGTGGAGGTTAGTATAGATGGACTAATAGAAAAAGTCCCACACACTGCTACAAGCCGAAATATATTTTCAGAGCTAGATACAGAAAAAAATTAGATTGAATTTGTAACCTGGTGGAGGTTAGTATAGATGGACTAATAGAACGAGATCCACACACTGCTACAAGCCGAAATATTTTTTCAGAGCTAGACACAGAAAAAAATTAGATTGAATTTGCAACCTGGTGGAGGTAAGAATAGATGGACTAATAGAACAAGTCCCACACACTGCTACAAGCCAAAATATTTTTTCATAGCTAGATGCAGAAAAAAATTATATTGAATTTGCAACCTGATGGAGGTTAGTATTGATGGACTAATAGAACAAGTCCCACACACTGCTACAAGCCTAAATATTTTTTCAGAACTAGATGCGGAAAAAAATTAGATTGAATTTGCAGCCTGGTGGAGGTTAGTATAGATGGACAAATAGAAAAAGTCCCACATACTGCTACAAGACGAAATATTTTTTCAGAGCTAGATGCAGAAAAAAATTAGATTGAATTTGCAACCTGGTGGAGGTTAGTATAGATGGACTAATAGAACAAGTCCCACACACTGCTACAAGCCGAAATATTTTTTCAGAGCTAGATGCAGAAAAAAATTATATTGAATTTGCAACCTGGTGGAGGTTAGTATAGATGGACTAATAGAACAAGTCGCACACACTGCTACAAGCCGAAATATTTTTTCAGAGCTAGATGCAGAAAAAAATTAGATTGAATTTGCAACCTGGTGGAGGTTAGAATATATGGACTAATAGAACAAGTCCCACACACTGCTACAAGCCGAAATATTTTTTCAGAGCTAGATGCAGAAAAAAATTATATTGAATTTGAAACCTGGTGGAGGTTAGTATAGGTGGACTAATAGAACAAGTCGCACACACTGCTACATGCCTAAATATTTTTTCAGAGCTAGATGCAGAAAAAAATTACATTGAATTTGCAACCTGGTGGAGGTTACTATAGATGGACTAATAGAACAAGTCCCACACATTATTACAAGCCGAAATATTTTTTCAGAGCTAGATGCAGAAAATAATTAAAATGAATTTGCAACCTGGTGGAGGTTAGTAAAAATGGACTAATATAACAAGTCCCACACACGGCTACAAGCCGAAATATTTTTTCAGAGCTAGATGCAGAAGAAAGTTAGATTGAATTTGCAACCTGGTGGAGGTTAGTATAGATGGACTAATAGAACAAGTCCCACACACTGCTACAAGCCGAAATATTTTTTCAGAGCTAGACACAGAAAAAAATTAGATTGAATTTGCAACCTGGTGTAGGTTAGAATATATGGACTAATAGAACAAGTCCCACACACTGCTACAAGCCGAAATATTTTTTCAGAGCTAGATGCAGAAAAAAATTACATTGAATTTGCAACCTGGTGGAGGTTACTATAGATGGACTAATAGAACAAGTCCCACACAATATTACAAGCCGAAATGTTTTTTCAGAGCTAGATGCAGAAAAAAATTAAATTGAATTTGCAACCTGGTGGAGGTTAGTAAAGATGGACTAATATAACAAGTCCCACACACGGCTACAAGCCAAAATATTTTTTCAGAGCTAGACACAGAAAAAAATTAGATTGAATTTGCAACCTGGTGGAGGTAAGAATAGATGGACTAACAGAACAAGTCCCACACACTGCTACAAGCCGAAATATTTTTTCAGAGCTAGATGCAGAAAAAAATTATATTGAATTTGCAACCTGGTGGAGGTTAGTATTGATGGACTAATAGAACAAGTCCCACACACTGCTACAAGCCTAAATATTTTTTAAGAACTAGATGCAGAAAAAAATTAGATTGAATTTGCAGCCTGGTGGAGGTTAGTATAGATGGACAAATAGAAAAAGTCCCACACACTTCTACAAGCCGAAATATTTTTTCAGAGCTAGATGCAGAAAAAAATTAGATTGAATTTGCAACCTGGTGGAGGTTAGTATAGATGTACTAATAGAACAAGTTCTACACACGGCTACAAGCCAAAATATTTTTTCAGAGCTAGAAGCAGAAAAAATTTAGATTGAATTTGCAACCTGGTGGAGGTTAGTATAGATGGACTAATAGAACAAGGCTCACACACTGCTACAAGCCAAAATATTTTTTCACTGCTAGATGCAGAAAAAAATTAGATTGAATTTGCAACCTGGTGGAGGTTAGTATAGATGGACTAATAGAACAAGTCCCACACACTGCTACAAGCCGAAATATTTTTTCAGAGCTAGATGCAGAAAATAATTAGATGAAATTTGCAACCAGGTGGGGGTTAGTATACATGGACTAATAGAACAAGTCCCACACACTGCTACAAGCCGAAATATTTTTTCAGAGCTAGATACAGAAAAAAATTGGATTGAATTTGCAACCCGGTGGAGGTTAGAATAAATGGAGTAATAGAACAAGTCCCACACACTGCTACAAGCCGAAATATTTTTTCAGAGCTAGATGCAGAAAAAAATTATATTGAATTTGCAACCTGTTGGAGGTTAGTATAGATGGACTAATAGAACAAGTCGCACACACTGCTACAAGCCTAAATATTTTTTCAGAGCTAGATGCAGAAAAAAATTAGATTGAATTTGCAACCTGGTGTAGGTTAGAATATATGGACTAATAGAACAAGTCCCACACACTGCTACAAGCCGAAATATTTTTTCAGAGCTAGATGCAGAAAAAAATTACATTGAATTTGCAACCTGGTGGAGGTTACTATAGATGGACTAATAGAACAAGTCCCACACAATATTACAAGCCGAAATGTTTTTTCAGAGCTAGATACAGAAAAAAGTTAGATTGAATTTGCAACCTGGTGGAGGTAAGAATAGATGGACTAATAGAACAAGTCCCACACACTGCTACAAGCCTAAATATTTTTTCAGAACTAGATGCGGAAAAAAATTAGATTGAATTTGCAGCCTGGTGGAGGTTAGTAAAGATGGACTAATATAACAAGTCGCACACACTGCTACAAGCCGAAATATTTTTTCAGAGCTAGATGCAGAAAAAAATTAGATTGAATTTGCAACCTGGTGGAGGTTAGAATATATGGACTAATAGAACAAGTCCCATACACTGCTACAAGCCGAAATATTTTTTCAGAGCTAGATGCAGAAAAAAATTATATTGAATTTGCAACCTGGTGGAGGTTAGTATAGATGGACTAATAGAACAAGTCGCACACACTGCTACATGCCTAAATATTTTTTCAGAGCTAGATGCAGAAAAAAATTACATTGAATTTGCAACCTGGTGGAGGTTACTATAGATGGACTAATAGAACAAGTCCCACACAATATTACAAGCCGAAATATTTTTTCAGAGCTAGATGCAGAAAAAAATTAAAATGAATTTGCAACCTGGTGGAGGTTAGTAAAAATGGACTAATATAACAAGTCCCACACACGGCTACAAGCCGAAACATTTTTTCAGATCTAGATGCAGAAGAAAGTTAGATTGAATTTGCAACCTGGTGGAGGTTAGTATAGATGGACTAATAGAACAAGTCCCACACACTGCTACAAGCCAAAATATTTTTTCAGAGCTAGACACAGAAAAAAATTAGATTGAATTTGCAACCTGGTGGAGGTAAGAATAGATGGACTAACAGAACAAGTCCCACACACTGCTACAAGCCGAAATATTTTTTCAGAGCTAGATGCAGAAAAAAATTATATTGAATTTGCAACCTGGTGGAGGTTAGTATTGATGGACTAATAGAACAAGTCCCACACACTGCTACAAGCCTAAATATTTTTTAAGAACTAGATGCAGAAAAAAATTAGATTGAATTTGCAGCCTGGTGGAGGTTAGTATAGATGGACAAATAGAAAAAGTCCCACACACTGCTACAAGCCGAAATATTTTTTCAGAGCTAGATGCAGAAAAAAATTAGATTGAATTTGCAACCTGGTGGAGGTTAGTATAGATGTACTAATAGAACAAGTCCCACACACTGCTACAAGCCAAAATATTTTTTCAGAGCTAGATGCAGAAAAAATTTAGATTGAATTTGCAACCTGGTGGAGGTTAGTATAGATGGACTAATAGAACAAGGCTCACACACTGCTACAAGCCAAAATATTTTTTCAGAGCTAGATGCAGAAAAAAATTAGATTGAATTTGCAACCTGGTGGAGGTTAGTATAGATGGACTAATAGAACAAGCCCCACACACTGCTACAAGCCGAAATATTTTTTCAGAGCTAGATGCAGAAAAAAGTTAGATTGAATTTGCAACCTGGTGGAGGTAAGAATAGATGGACTAATAGAACAAGTCCCACACACTGCTACAAGCCTAAATATTTTTTCAGAACTAGATGCGGAAAAAAATTAGATTGAATTTGCAGCCTGGAGGAGGTTAGTAAAGATGGACTAATATAACAAGTCGCACACACTGCTACAAGCCAAAATATTTTTTCAGAGCTAGATGCAGAAAAAAATTTGATTGAATTTGCAACCTGGTGGAGGTTAGAATATATGGACTAATAGAACAAGTCCCACACACTGCTACAAGCCGAAATATTTTTTCAGAGCTAGATGCAGAAAAAAATTAAAATGAATTTGCAACCTGGTGGAGGTTAGTAAAAATGGACTAATATAACAAGTCCCACACACGGCTACAAGCCGAAACATTTTTTCAGAGCTAGATGCAGAAGAAAGTTAGATTGAATTTGCAACCTGGTGGAGGTTAGTATAGATGGACTAATAGAACAAGTCCCACACACTGCAACAAGCCGAAATATTTTTTCAGAGCTAGACACAGAAAAAAATTAGATTGAATTTGCAACCTGGTGGAGGTAAGAATAGATGGACTAACAGAACAAGTCCCACACACTGCTACAAGCCGAAATATTTTTTCAGAGCTAGATGCAGAAAAAAATTATATTGAATTTGCAACCTGGTGGAGGTTAGTATTGATGGACTAATAGAACAAGTCCCACACACTGCTACAAGCCTAAATATTTTTTAAGAACTAGATGCAGAAAAAAATTAGATTGAATTTGCAGCCTGGTGGAGGTTAGTATAGATGGACAAATAGAAAAAGTCCCACACACTGCTACAAGCCGAAATATTTTTTCAGAGCTAGATGCAGAAAAAAATTAGATTGAATTTGCAACCTGGTGGAGGTTAGTATAGATGTACTAATAGAACAAGTCCCACACACTGCTACAAGCCAAAATATTTTTTCAGAGCTAGATGCAGAAAAAATTTAGATTGAATTTGCAACCTGGTGGAGGTTAGTATAGATGGACTAATAAAACAAGGCTCACACACTGCTACAAGCCAAAATATTTTTTCAGAGCTAGATGCAGAAAAAAATTAGATTGAATTTGCAACCTGGTGGAGGTTAGTATAGATGGACTAATAGAACAAGTCCCACACACTGCTACAAGCCAAAATATTTTTTCACTGCTAGATGCAGAAAAAAATTAGATTGAATTTGCAACCTGGTGGAGGTTAGTATAGATGGACTAATAGAACAAGTCCCACACACTGCTACAAGCCGAAATATTTTTTCAGAGCTAGATGCAGAAAATAATTAGATGAAATTTGCAACCAGGTGGGGGTTAGTATACATGGACTAATAGAACAAGTCCCACACACTGCTACAAGCCGAAATATTTTTTCAGAGCTAGATACAGAAAAAAATTGGATTGAATTTGCAACCCGGTGGAGGTTAGAATAAATGGAGTAATAGAACAAGTCCCACACACTGCTACAAGCCGAAATATTTTTTCAGAGCTAGATGCAGAAAAAAATTATATTGAATTTGCAACCTGTTGGAGGTTAGTATAGATGGACTAATAGAACAAGTCGCACACACTGCTACAAGCCTAAATATTTTTTCAGAGCTAGATGCAGAAAAAAATTAGATTGAATTTGCAACCTGGTGTAGGTTAGAATATATGGACTAATAGAACAAGTCCCACACACTGCTACAAGCCGAAATATTTTTTCAGAGCTAGATGCAGAAAAAAATTACATTGAATTTGCAACCTGGTGGAGGTTACTATAGATGGACTAATAGAACAAGTCCCACACAATATTACAAGCCGAAATGTTTTTTCAGAGCTAGATACAGAAAAAAGTTAGATTGAATTTGCAACCTGGTGGAGGTAAGAATAGATGGACTAATAGAACAAGTCCCACACACTGCTACAAGCCTAAATATTTTTTCAGAACTAGATGCGGAAAAAAATTAGATTGAATTTGCAGCCTGGTGGAGGTTAGTAAAGATGGACTAATATAACAAGTCGCACACACTGCTACAAGCCGAAATATTTTTTCAGAGCTAGATGCAGAAAAAAATTAGATTGAATTTGCAACCTGGTGGAGGTTAGAATATATGGACTAATAGAACAAGTCCCATACACTGCTACAAGCCGAAATATTTTTTCAGAGCTAGATGCAGAAAAAAATTATATTGAATTTGCAACCTGGTGGAGGTTAGTATAGATGGACTAATAGAACAAGTCGCACACACTGCTACATGCCTAAATATTTTTTCAGAGCTAGATGCAGAAAAAAATTACATTGAATTTGCAACCTGGTGGAGGTTACTATAGATGGACTAATAGAACAAGTCCCACACAATATTACAAGCCGAAATATTTTTTCAGAGCTAGATGCAGAAAAAAATTAAAATGAATTTGCAACCTGGTGGAGGTTAGTAAAAATGGACTAATATAACAAGTCCCACACACGGCTACAAGCCGAAACATTTTTTCAGATCTAGATGCAGAAGAAAGTTAGATTGAATTTGCAACCTGGTGGAGGTTAGTATAGATGGACTAATAGAACAAGTCCCACACACTGCTACAAGCCAAAATATTTTTTCAGAGCTAGACACAGAAAAAAATTAGATTGAATTTGCAACCTGGTGGAGGTAAGAATAGATGGACTAACAGAACAAGTCCCACACACTGCTACAAGCCGAAATATTTTTTCAGAGCTAGATGCAGAAAAAAATTATATTGAATTTGCAACCTGGTGGAGGTTAGTATTGATGGACTAATAGAACAAGTCCCACACACTGCTACAAGCCTAAATATTTTTTAAGAACTAGATGCAGAAAAAAATTAGATTGAATTTGCAGCCTGGTGGAGGTTAGTATAGATGGACAAATAGAAAAAGTCCCACACACTGCTACAAGCCGAAATATTTTTTCAGAGCTAGATGCAGAAAAAAATTAGATTGAATTTGCAACCTGGTGGAGGTTAGTATAGATGTACTAATAGAACAAGTCCCACACACTGCTACAAGCCAAAATATTTTTTCAGAGCTAGATGCAGAAAAAATTTAGATTGAATTTGCAACCTGGTGGAGGTTAGTATAGATGGACTAATAGAACAAGGCTCACACACTGCTACAAGCCAAAATATTTTTTCAGAGCTAGATGCAGAAAAAAATTAGATTGAATTTGCAACCTGGTGGAGGTTAGTATAGATGGACTAATAGAACAAGCCCCACACACTGCTACAAGCCGAAATATTTTTTCAGAGCTAGATGCAGAAAAAAGTTAGATTGAATTTGCAACCTGGTGGAGGTTAGTATAGATGGACTAATAAAACAAGGCTCACACACTGCTACAAGCCAAAATATTTTTTCAGAGCTAGATGCAGAAAAAAATTAGATTGAATTTGCAACCTGGTGGAGGTTAGTATAGATGGACTAATAGAACAAGTCCCACACACTGCTACAAGCCGAAATATTTTTTCAGAGCTAGATGCAGAAAAAAATTATATTGAATTTGCAACCTGGTGGAGGTTAGTATAGATGGACTAATAGAACAAGTCGCACACACTGCTACAAGCCGAAATATTTTTTCAGAGCTAGATGCAGAAAAAAATTAGATTGAATTTGCAACCTGGTGGAGGTTAGAATATATGGACTAATAGAACAAGTCCCACACACTGCTACAAGCCGAAATATTTTTTCAGAGCTAGATGCAGAAAAAAATTATATTGAATTTGCAACCTGGTGGAGGTTAGTATAGATGGACTAATAGAACAAGTCGCACACACTGCTACATGCCTAAATATTTTTTCAGAGCTAGATGCAGAAAAAAATTACATTGAATTTGCAACCTGGTGGAGGTTACTATAAATGGACTAATAGAACAAGTCCCACACAATATTACAAGCCGAAATATTTTTTCAGAGCTAGATGCAGAAAAAAATTAAAATGAATTTGCAACCTGGTGGAGGTTAGTAAAAATGGACTAATATAACAAGTCCCACACACGGCTACAAGCCAAAATATTTTTTCAGAGCTAGATGCAGAAGAAAGTTAGATTGAATTTGCAACCTGGTGGAGGTTAGTATAGATGGACTAACAGAACAAGTCCCACACACTGCTACAAGCCGAAATATTTTTTCAGAGCTAGACACAGAAAAAAATTAGATTGAATTTGCAACCTGGTGGAGGTAAGAATAGATGGACTAACAGAACAAGTCCCACACACTGCTACAAGCCTAAATGTTTTTTAAGAACTAGATGCAGAAAAAAATTAGATTGAATTTGCAGCCTGGTGGAGGTTAGTATAGATGGACAAATAGAAAAAGTCCCACACACTGCTACAAGCCGAAATATTTTTTCAGAGCTAGATGCAGAAAAAAATTAGATTGAATTTGCAACCTGGTGGAGGTTAGTATAGATGTACTAATAGAACAAGTCCCACACACTGCTACAAGCCAAAATATTTTTTCAGAGCTAGATGCAGAAAAAATTTAGATTGAATTTGCAACCTGGTGGAGGTTAGTATAGATGGACTAATAGAACAAGGCTCACACACTGCTACAAGCCAAAATATTTTTTCAGAGCTAGATGCAGAAAAAAATTAGATTGAATTTGCAACCTGGTGGAGGTTAGTATAGATGGACTAATAGAACAAGTCCCACACACTGCTACAAGCCGAAATATTTTTTCAGAGCTAGATGCAGAAAATAATTAGATGAAATTTGCAACCAGGTGGGGGTTAGTATAGATGGACTAATAGAACAAGTCCCACACACTGCTACAAGCCGAAATATTTTTTCAGAGCTAGATACAGAAAAAAATTAGATTGAATTTGCAACCTGGTGGAGGTTAGAATAAATGGACTAATAGAACAAGTCCCACACACTGCTACAAGCCGAAATATTTTTTCAGAGCTAGATGCAGATAAAAATTATATTGAATTTGCAACCTGGTGGAGGTTAGTATAGATGGACTAATAGAACAAGTCGCACACACTGCTACATGCCTAAATATTTTTTCAGAGCTAGATGCAGAAAAAAATTACATTGAATTTGCAACCTGGTGGAGGTTACTATAGATGGACTAATAGAACAAGTCCCACACAATATTACAAGCCGAAATATTTTTTCAGAGCTAGATGCAGAAAAAAATTAAAATGAATTTGCAACCTGGTGGAGGTTAGTAAAAATGGACTAATATAACAAGTCCCACACACGGCTACAAGCCGAAACATTTTTTCAGATCTAGATGCAGAAGAAAGTTAGATTGAATTTGCAACCTGGTGGAGGTTAGTATAGATGGACTAATAGAACAAGTCCCACACACTGCTACAAGCCGAAATATTTTTTCAGAGCTAGACACAGAAAAAAATTAGATTGAATTTGCAACCTGGTGGAGGTAAGAATAGATGGACTAACAGAACAAGTCCCACACACTGCTACAAGCCGAAATATTTTTTCAGAGCTAGATGCAGAAAAAAATTATATTGAATTTGCAACCTGGTGGAGGTTAGTATTGATGGACTAATAGAACAAGTCCCACACACTGCTACAAGCCTAAATATTTTTTAAGAACTAGATGCAGAAAAAAATTAGATTGAATTTGCAGCCTGGTGGAGGTTAGTATAGATGGACAAATAGAAAAATTCCCACACACTGCTACAAGCCGAAATATTTTTTCAGAGCTAGATGCAGAAAAAAATTAGATTGAATTTGCAACCTGGTGGAGGTTAGTATAGATGTACTAATAGAACAAGTCCCACACACTGCTACAAGCCAAAATATTTTTTCAGAGCTAGATGCAGAAAAAATTTAGATCGAATTTGCAACCTGGTGGAGGTTAGTATAGATGGACTAATAGAACAAGGCTCACACACTGCTACAAGCCAAAATATTTTTTCAGAGCTAGATGCAGAAAAAAATTAGATTGAATTTGCAACCTGGTGGAGGTTAGTATAGATGGACTAATAGAACAAGCCCCACACACTGCTACAAGCCGAAATATTTTTTCAGAGCTAGATGCAGAAAAAAATTAGATTGAATTTGCAACCTGGTGGAGGTTAGTATAGATGGACTAATAGAACAAGTCCCACACACTGCTACAAGCCTAAATATTTTTTCAGAACTAGATGCGGAAAAAAATTAGATTGAATTTGCAGCCTGGTGGAGGTTAGTAAAGATGGAATAATATAACAAGTCGCACACACTGCTACAAGCCGAAATATTTTTTCAGAGCTAGATGCAGAAAAAAATTTGATTGAATTTACAACCTGGTGGAGGTTAGAATATATGGACTAATAGAACAAGTCCCACACACTGCTACAAGCCAAAATATTTTTTCAGAGCTAGATGCAGAAAAAAATTATATTGAATTTGCAACCTGGTGGAGGTTAGTATAGATGGACTAATATAACAAGTCGCAGACACTGCTACATGCCTAAATATTTTTTCAGAGCTAGATGCAGAAAAAAATTACATTGAATTTGCAACCTGGTGGAGGTTACTATAGATGGACTAATAGAACAAGTCCCACACAATATTACAAGCCAAAATATTTTTTCAGAGCTAGATGCAGAAAAAAATTAAAATGAATTTGCAACCTGGTGGAGGTTAGTAAAAATGGACTAATATAACAAGTCCAACACACGGCTACAAGCCGAAACATTTTTTCAGAGCTAGATGCAGAAGAAAGTTAGATTGAATTTGCAACCTGGTGGAGGTTAGTATAGATGGACTAATAGAACAAGTCCCACACACTGCTACAAGCCGAAATATTTTTTCAGAGCTAGACACAGAAAAAAAGTAGATTGAATTTGCAACCTGGTGGAGGTAAGAATAGATGGACTAACAGAACAAGTCCCACACACTGCTACAAGCCGAAATATTTTTTCAGAGCTAGATGCAGAAAAAAATTATATTGAATTTGCAACCTGGTGGAGGTTAGTATTGATGGACTAATAGAACAAGTCCCACACACTGCTACAAGCCTAAATATTTTTTAAGAACTAGATGCAGAAAAAAATTAGATTGAATTTGCAGCCTGGTGGAGGTTAGTATAGATGGACAAATAGAAAAAGTCCCACACACTGCTACAAGCCGAAATATTTTTTCAGAGCTAGATGCAGAAAAAAATTAGATTGAATTTGCAACCTGGTGGAGGTTAGTATAGATGTACTAATAGAACAAGTCCCACACACTGCTACAAGCCAAAATATTTTTTCAGAGCTAGATGCAGAAAAAATTTAGATTGAATTTGCAACCTGGTGGAGGTTAGTAGAGATGGACTAATAGAACAAGGCTCACACACTGCTACAAGCCAAAATATTTTTTCAGAGCTAGAAGCAGAAAAAAATTAGATTGAATTTGCAACCTGGTGGAGGTTAGTATAGATGTACTAATAGAACAAGTCCCACACACTGCTACAAGCCAAAATATTTTTTCAGAGCTAGATGCAGAAAAAATTTAGATTGAATTTGCAACCTGATGGAGGTTAGTATAGATGGACTAATAGAACAAGGCTCACACACTGCTACAAGCCAAAATATTTTTTCAGAGCTAGATGCAGAAAAAAATTATATTGAATTTGCAACCTGGTGGAGGTTAGTATAGATGGACTAATAGAACAAGTCGCACACACTGCTACAAGCCGAAATATTTTTTCAGAGCTAGATGCAGAAAAAAATTTGATTGAATTTGCAACCTGGTGGAGGTTAGAATATATGGACTAATAGAACAAGTCCCACACACTGCTACAAGCCGAAATATTTTTTCAGAGCTAGATGCAGAAAAAAATTATATTGAATTTGCAACCTGGTGGAGGTTAGTATAGATGGACTAGTAGAACAAGTCGCACACACTGCTACATGCCTATATATTTTTTCAGAGCTAGATGCAGAAAAAAATTACATTGAATTTGCAACCTGCTGGAGGTTACTATAGATGGACTAATAGAACAAGTCCCACACAATATTACAAGCCGAAATATTTTTTCAGAGCTAGATGCAGAAAAAAATTAAAATGAATTTGCAACCTGGTGGAGGTTCGTAAAAATGGACTAATATAACAAGTCCCACACACGGCTACAAGCCGAAATATTTTTTCAGAGCTAGATGCAGAAGAAAGTTAGATTGAATTTGCAACCTGGTGGAGGTTAGTATAGATGGACTAATAGAACAAGTCCCACACACTGCTACAAGCCGAAATATTTTTTCAGAGCTAGACACAGAAAAAAATTAGATTGAATTTGCAACCTGGTGGAGGTAAGAATAGATGGACTAACAGAACAAGTCCCACACACTGCTACAAGCCTAAATATTTTTTAAGAACTAGATGCAGAAAAAAATTAGATTGAATTTGCAGCCTGGTGGAGGTTAGTATAGATGGACAAATAGAAAAAGTCCCACACACTGCTACAAGCCGAAATATTTTTTCAGAGATAGATGCAGAAAAAAATTAGATTGAATTTGCAACCTGGTGGAGGTTAGTATAGATGTACTAATAGAACAAGTCCCACACACTGCTACAAGCCAAAATATTTTTTCAGAGCTAGATGCAGAAAAAATTTAGATTGAATTTGCAACCTGGTGGAGGTTAGTATAGATGGACTAATAGAACAAGGCTCACACACTGCTACAAGCCAAAATATTTTTTCAGAGCTAGATGCAGAAAAAAATTTGATTGAATTTGCAACCTGGTGGAGGTTAGTATAGATGGACTAATAGAACAAGTCCCACACACTGCTACAAGCCAAAATATTTTTTCAGAGCTAGATGCAGAAAATAATTAGATGAAATTTGCAACCAGGTGGGGGTTAGTATAGATGGACTAATAGAACAAGTCCCACACACTGCTACAAGCCGAAATATTTTTTCAGAGCTAGATACAGAAAAAAATTAGATTGAATTTGCAACCTGGTGGAGGTTAGAATAAATGGACTAATAGAACAAGTCCCACACACTACTACAAGCCGAAATATTTTTTCAGAGCTAGATGCAGATAAAAATTATATTGAATTTGCAACCTGGTGGAGGTTAGTATAGATGGACTAATAGAACAAGTCGCACACACTGCTACAAGCCGAAATATTTTTTCAGAGCTAGATACAGAAGAAAATTAGATTGAATTTGCAACCTGGTGTAGGTTAGAATATATGGACTAATAGAACAAGTCCCACACACTGCTACAAGCCGAAATATTTTTTCAGAGCTAGATGCAGAAAAAAATTATATTGAATTTGCAACCTGGTGGAGGTTAGTATAGATGGACTAAAAGAACAAGTCGCACACACTGCTACAAGCCTAAATATTTTTTCAGAGCTAGATGCAGAAAAAAATTACATTGAATTTGCAACCTGGTGGAGGTTACTATAGATGGACTAATAGAACAAGTCCCACACAATATTACAAGCCGAAATGTTTTTTCAGAGCTAGATGCAGAAAAAAATTAAATTGAATTTGCAACCTGGTGGAGGTTAGTAAAGATGGACTAATATAACAAGTCCCACACACGGCTACAAGCCGAAATATTTTTTCAGAGCTAGATGCAGAAGAAAGTTAGATTGAATTTGCAACCTGGTGGAGGTAAGAATAGATGGACTAATAGAACAAGTCCCACACACTGCTACAAGCCTAAATATTTTTTCAGAACTAGATGCGAAAAAAAATTAGATTAAATTTGCAGCCTGGTGGAGGTTAGTATAGATGGACAAATAGAAAAAGTCCCACACACTGCTACAAGACGAAATATTTTTTCAGAGCTAGATGCAGAAAAAAATTAGATTGAATTTGCAACCTGGTGAAGGTTAGTATAGATGTACTAATAGAACAAGTCCCACACACTGCTACAAGCCGAAATATTTTTTCAGAGCTAGATGCAGAAAAAATTTAGATTGAATTTGCAACCTGGTGGAGGTTAGTATAGACGGACTAATAGAACAAGGCTCACACACTGTTAGAAGCCAAAATATTTTTTCAGAGCTAGATGCAGAAAAAAATTAGATTGAATTTGCAACCTGGTGGAGGTTAGTATAGATGGACAAATAGAACAAGTCCCACACATTGCTACAAGCCGAAATATTTTTTCAGAGCTAGATGCAGAAAAAAATTATATTGAATTTGCAACCTGGTGGAGGTTAGTATTGATGGACTAATAGAACAAGTCCCACACACTGCTACAAGCCTAAATATTTTTTCAGAACTAGATGCAGAAAAAAATTAGATTGAATTTGCAACCTGGTGGAGGTTAGTATAGATGGACTAATAGAAAAAGTCCCACACACTGCTACAAGCCGAAATATTTATTCAGAGCTAGATGCAGAAAACAATTAGATGAAATTTGCAACCAGGTGGGGGTTAGTATAGATGGACTAATAGAACAAGTCCCACACACTGCTACAAGCCGAAATATTTTTTCAGAGCTAGATACAGAAAAAAATTAGATTGAATTTGCAACCTGGTGGAGGTTAGAATAGATGGACTAATAGAACAAGTCCCACACACTGCTACAAGCCGAAATATTTTTTCAGAGCTAGATGCAGAAAATAATTAGATGAAATTTGCAACCAGGTGGGGGTTAGTATAGATGGACTAATAGAACAAGTCCCACACACTGCTACAAGTCGAAATATTTTTTCAGAGCTAGATACAGAAAAAAATTAGATTGAATTTGCAACCTGGTGGAGGTTAGAATAAATGGACTAATAGAACAAGTCCCACACACTGCTACAAGCCGAAATATTTTTTCAGAGCTAGATGCAGAAAAAAATTAGATTGAATTTGCAACCTGGTGGAGGTTAGTATAGATGGACTAATAGAACAAGCCCCACACACTGCTACAAGCCGAAATATTTTTTCAGAGCTAGATGCAGAAAAAAATTAGATTGAATTTGCAACCTGGTGGAGGTTAGTATAGATGGACTAATAGAACAAGTCCCACACACTGCTACAAGCCTAAATATTTTTTCAGAACTAGATGCGGAAAAAAATTAGATTGAATTTGCAGCCTGGTGGAGGTTAGTAAAGATGGAATAATATAACAAGTCGCACACACTGCTACAAGCCAAAATATTTTTTCAGAGCTAGATGCAGAAAAAAATTTGATTGAATTTACAACCTGGTGGAGGTTAGAATATATGGACTAATAGAACAAGTCCCACACACTGCTACAAGCCAAAATATTTTTTCAGAGCTAGATGCAGAAAAAAATTATATTGAATTTGCAACCTGGTGGAGGTTAGTATAGATGGACTAATATAACAAGTCGCAGACACTGCTACATGCCTAAATATTTTTTCAGAGCTAGATGCAGAAAAAAATTACATTGAATTTGCAACCTGGTGGAGGTTACTATAGATGGACTAATAGAACAAGTCCCACACAATATTACAAGCCAAAATATTTTTTCAGAGCTAGATGCAGAAAAAAATTAAAATGAATTTGCAACCTGGTGGAGGTTAGTAAAAATGGACTAATATAACAAGTCCAACACACGGCTACAAGCCGAAACATTTTTTCAGAGCTAGATGCAGAAGAAAGTTAGATTGAATTTGCAACCTGGTGGAGGTTAGTATAGATGGACTAATAGAACAAGTCCCACACACTGCTACAAGCCGAAATATTTTTTCAGAGCTAGACACAGAAAAAAAGTAGATTGAATTTGCAACCTGGTGGAGGTAAGAATAGATGGACTAACAGAACAAGTCCCACACACTGCTACAAGCCGAAATATTTTTTCAGAGCTAGATGCAGAAAAAAATTATATTGAATTTGCAACCTGGTGGAGGTTAGTATTGATGGACTAATAGAACAAGTCCCACACACTGCTACAAGCCTAAATATTTTTTAAGAACTAGATGCAGAAAAAAATTAGATTGAATTTGCAGCCTGGTGGAGGTTAGTATAGATGGACAAATAGAAAAAGTCCCACACACTGCTACAAGCCGAAATATTTTTTCAGAGCTAGATGCAGAAAAAAATTAGATTGAATTTGCAACCTGGTGGAGGTTAGTATAGATGTACTAATAGAACAAGTCCCACACACTGCTACAAGCCAAAATATTTTTTCAGAGCTAGATGCAGAAAAAATTTAGATTGAATTTGCAACCTGGTGGAGGTTAGTAGAGATGGACTAATAGAACAAGGCTCACACACTGCTACAAGCCAAAATATTTTTTCAGAGCTAGAAGCAGAAAAAAATTAGATTGAATTTGCAACCTGGTGGAGGTTAGTATAGATGTACTAATAGAACAAGTCCCACACACTGCTACAAGCCAAAATATTTTTTCAGAGCTAGATGCAGAAAAAATTTAGATTGAATTTGCAACCTGATGGAGGTTAGTATAGATGGACTAATAGAACAAGGCTCACACACTGCTACAAGCCAAAATATTTTTTCAGAGCTAGATGCAGAAAAAAATTATATTGAATTTGCAACCTGGTGGAGGTTAGTATAGATGGACTAATAGAACAAGTCGCACACACTGCTACAAGCCGAAATATTTTTTCAGAGCTAGATGCAGAAAAAAATTTGATTGAATTTGCAACCTGGTGGAGGTTAGAATATATGGACTAATAGAACAAGTCCCACACACTGCTACAAGCCGAAATATTTTTTCAGAGCTAGATGCAGAAAAAAATTATATTGAATTTGCAACCTGGTGGAGGTTAGTATAGATGGACTAGTAGAACAAGTCGCACACACTGCTACATGCCTATATATTTTTTCAGAGCTAGATGCAGAAAAAAATTACATTGAATTTGCAACCTGCTGGAGGTTACTATAGATGGACTAATAGAACAAGTCCCACACAATATTACAAGCCGAAATATTTTTTCAGAGCTAGATGCAGAAAAAAATTAAAATGAATTTGCAACCTGGTGGAGGTTCGTAAAAATGGACTAATATAACAAGTCCCACACACGGCTACAAGCCGAAATATTTTTTCAGAGCTAGATGCAGAAGAAAGTTAGATTGAATTTGCAACCTGGTGGAGGTTAGTATAGATGGACTAATAGAACAAGTCCCACACACTGCTACAAGCCGAAATATTTTTTCAGAGCTAGACACAGAAAAAAATTAGATTGAATTTGCAACCTGGTGGAGGTAAGAATAGATGGACTAACAGAACAAGTCCCACACACTGCTACAAGCCTAAATATTTTTTAAGAACTAGATGCAGAAAAAAATTAGATTGAATTTGCAGCCTGGTGGAGGTTAGTATAGATGGACAAATAGAAAAAGTCCCACACACTGCTACAAGCCGAAATATTTTTTCAGAGCTAGATGCAGAAAAAAATTAGATTGAATTTGCAACCTGGTGGAGGTTAGTATAGATGTACTAATAGAACAAGTCCCACACACTGCTACAAGCCAAAATATTTTTTCAGAGCTAGATGCAGAAAAAATTTAGATTGAATTTGCAACCTGGTGGAGGTTAGTATAGATGGACTAATAGAACAAGGCTCACACACTGCTACAAGCCAAAATATTTTTTCAGAGCTAGATGCAGAAAAAAATTTGATTGAATTTGCAACCTGGTGGAGGTTAGTATAGATGGACTAATAGAACAAGTCCCACACACTGCTACAAGCCAAAATATATTTTCAGAGCTAGATGCAGAAAATAATTAGATGAAATTTGCAACCAGGTGGGGGTTAGTATAGATGGACTAATAGAACAAGTCCCACACACTGCTACAAGCCGAAATATTTTTTCAGAGCTAGATACAGAAAAAAATTAGATTGAATTTGCAACCTGGTGGAGGTTAGAATAAATGGACTAATAGAACAAGTCCCACACACTACTACAAGCCGAAATATTTTTTCAGAGCTAGATGCAGATAAAAATTATATTGAATTTGCAACCTGGTGGAGGTTAGTATAGATGGACTAATAGAACAAGTCGCACACACTGCTACAAGCCGAAATATTTTTTCAGAGCTAGATGCAGAAAAAAATTAGATTGAATTTGCAACCTGGTGTAGGTTAGAATATATGGACTAATAGAACAAGTCCCACACACTGCTACAAGCCGAAATATTTTTTCAGAGCTAGATGCAGAAAAAAATTATATTGAATTTGCAACCTGGTGGAGGTTAGTATAGATGGACTAAAAGAACAAGTCGCACACACTGCTACAAGCCTAAATATTTTTTCAGAGCTAGATGCAGAAAAAAATTACATTGAATTTGCAACCTGGTGGAGGTTACTATAGATGGACTAATAGAACAAGTCCCACACAATATTACAAGCCGAAATGTTTTTTCAGAGATAGATGCAGAAAAAAATTAAATTGAATTTGCAACCTGGTGGAGGTTAGTAAAGATGGACTAATATAACAAGTCCCACACACGGCTACAAGCCGAAATATTTTTTCAGAGCTAGATGCAGAAGAAAGTTAGATTGAATTTGCAACCTGGTGGAGGTAAGAATAGATGGACTAATAGAACAAGTCCCACACACTGCTACAAGCCTAAATATTTTTTCAGAACTAGATGCGAAAAAAAATTAGATTAAATTTGCAGCCTGGTGGAGGTTAGTATAGATGGACAAATAGAAAAAGTCCCACACACTGCTACAAGACGAAATATTTTTTCAGAGCTAGATGCAGAAAAAAATTAGATTGAATTTGCAACCTGGTGAAGGTTAGTATAGATGTACTAATAGAACAAGTCCCATACACTGCTACAAGCCGAAATATTTTTTCAGAGCTAGATGCAGAAAAAATTTAGATTGAATTTGCAACCTGGTGGAGGTTAGTATAGACGGACTAATAGAACAAGGCTCACACACTGTTAGAAGCCAAAATATTTTTTCAGAGCTAGATGCAGAAAAAAATTAGATTGAATTTGCAACCTGGTGGAGGTTAGTATAGATGGACAAATAGAACAAGTCCCACACATTGCTACAAGCCGAAATATTTTTTCAGAGCTAGATGCAGAAAAAAATTATATTGAATTTGCAACCTGGTGGAGGTTAGTATTGATGGACTAATAGAACAAGTCCCACACACTGCTACAAGCCTAAATATTTTTTCAGAACTAGATGCAGAAAAAAATTAGATTGAATTTGCAACCTGGTGGAGGTTAGTATAGATGGACTAATAGAAAAAGTCCCACACACTGCTACAAGCCGAAATATTTATTCAGAGCTAGATGCAGAAAACAATTAGATGAAATTTGCAACCAGGTGGGGGTTAGTATAGATGGACTAATAGAACAAGTCCCACACACTGCTACAAGCCGAAATATTTTTTCAGAGCTAGATACAGAAAAAAATTAGATTGAATTTGCAACCTGGTGGAGGTTAGAATAGATGGACTAATAGAACAAGTCCCACACACTGCTACAAGCCGAAATATTTTTTCAGAGCTAGATGCAGAAAATAATTAGATGAAATTTGCAACCAGGTGGGGGTTAGTATAGATGGACTAATAGAACAAGTCCCACACACTGCTACAAGTCGAAATATTTTTTCAGAGCTAGATACAGAAAAAAATTAGATTGAATTTGCAACCTGGTGGAGGTTAGAATAAATGGACTAATAGAACAAGTCCCACACACTGCTACAAGCCGAAATATTTTTTCAGAGCTAGATGCAGAAAAAAATTATATTGAATTTGCAACCTGGTGGAGGTTAGTATAGATGGACTAATAGAACAAGTCGCACTCACTGCTACAAGCCTAAATATTTTTTCAGAGCTAGATGCAGAAAAAAATTAGATTGAATTTGCAACCTGGTGTAGGTTAGAATATATGGACTAATAGAACAAGTCCCACACACTGCTACAAGCCGAAATATTTTTTCAGAGCTAGATGCAGAAAAAAATTATATTGAATTTGCAACCTGGTGGAGGTTAGTATAGATGGACTAATAGAACAAGTCGCACACACTGCTACAAGCCTAAATATTTTTTCAGAGCTAGATGCAGAAAAAAATTACATTGAATTTGCAACCTGGTGGAGGTTACTATAGATGGACTAATAGAACAAGTCCCAAACAATATTACAAGCCAAAATGTTTTTTCAGAGCTAGATGCAGAAAAAAATTAAATTGAATTTGCAACCTGGTGGAGGTTAGTAAAGATGGACTAATATAACAAGTCCCACACACGGCTACAAGCCGAAATATTTTTTCAGAGCTAGATGCAGAAAAAAGTTAGATTGAATTTGCAACCTGGTGGAGGTTAGTATAGATGGACTAATAGAACAAGTCGCACACACTGCTACAAGCCGAAATATTTTTTCAGAGCTAGATGCAGAAAAAAATTAGATTGAATTTGCAACCTGGTGGAGGTTAGAATATATGGACTAATAGAACAAGTCCCACACACTGCTACAAGCCGAAATATTTTTTCAGAGCTAGATGCAGAAAAAAATTATATTGAATTTGCAACCTGGTGGAGGTTAGTATAGATGGACTAATAGAACAAGTCGCACACACTGCTACAAGCCTAAATATTTTTTCAGAGCTAGATGCAGAAAAAAATTACATTGAATTTGCAACCTGGTGGAGGTTAGTATAGATGGACTAATAGAACAAGGCTCACACACTGCTACAAGCCAAAATATTTTTTCAGAGCTAGATGCAGAAAAAAATTTGATTGAATTTGCAACCTGGTGGAGGTTAGTATAGATGGACTAATAGAACAAGTCCCACACACTGCTACAAGCCAAAATATTTTTTCAGAGCTAGATGCAGAAAATAATTAGATGAAATTTGCAACCAGGTGGGGGTTAGTATAGATGGACTAATAGAACAAGTCCCACACACTGCTACAAGCCGAAATATTTTTTCAGAGCTAGATACAGAAAAAAATTAGATTGAATTTGCAACCTGGTGGAGGTTAGAATAAATGGACTAATAGAACAAGTCCCACACACTACTACAAGCCGAAATATTTTTTCAGAGCTAGATGCAGATAAAAATTATATTGAATTTGCAACCTGGTGGAGGTTAGTATAGATGGACTAATAGAACAAGTCGCACACACTGCTACAAGCCGAAATATTTTTTCAGAGCTAGATGCAGAAAAAAATTAGATTGAATTTGCAACCTGGTGTAGGTTAGAATATATGGACTAATAGAACAAGTCCCACACACTGCTACAAGCCGAAATATTTTTTCAGAGCTAGATGCAGAAAAAAATTATATTGAATTTGCAACCTGGTGGAGGTTAGTATAGATGGACTAAAAGAACAAGTCGCACACACTGCTACAAGCCTAAATATTTTTTCAGAGCTAGATGCAGAAAAAAATTACATTGAATTTGCAACCTGGTGGAGGTTACTATAGATGGACTAATAGAACAAGTCCCACACAATATTACAAGCCGAAATGTTTTTTCAGAGATAGATGCAGAAAAAAATTAAATTGAATTTGCAACCTGGTGGAGGTTAGTAAAGATGGACTAATATAACAAGTCCCACACACGGCTACAAGCCGAAATATTTTTTCAGAGCTAGATGCAGAAGAAAGTTAGATTGAATTTGCAACCTGGTGGAGGTAAGAATAGATGGACTAATAGAACAAGTCCCACACACTGCTACAAGAATAAATATTTTTTCAGAACTAGATGCGAAAAAAAATTAGATTAAATTTGCAGCCTGGTGGAGGTTAGTATAGATGGACAAATAGAAAAAGTCCCACACACTGCTACAAGACGAAATATTTTTTCAGAGCTAGATGCAGAAAAAAATTATATTGAATTTGCAACCTGGTGAAGGTTAGTATAGATGTACTAATAGAACAAGTCCCATACACTGCTACAAGCCGAAATATTTTTTCAGAGCTAGATGCAGAAAAAATTTAGATTGAATTTGCAACCTGGTGGAGGTTAGTATAGACGGACTAATAGAACAAGGCTCACACACTGTTAGAAGCCAAAATATTTTTTCAGAGCTAGATGCAGAAAAAAATTAGATTGAATTTGCAACCTGGTGGAGGTTAGTATAGATGGACAAATAGAACAAGTCCCACACATTGCTACAAGCCGAAATATTTTTTCAGAGCTAGATGCAGAAAAAAATTATATTGAATTTGCAACCTGGTGGAGGTTAGTATTGATGGACTAATAGAACAAGTCCCACACACTGCTACAAGCCTAAATATTTTTTCAGAACTAGATGCAGAAAAAAATTAGATTGAATTTGCAACCTGGTGGAGGTTAGTATAGATGGACTAATAGAAAAAGTCCCACACACTGCTACAAGCCGAAATATTTATTCAGAGCTAGATGCAGAAAACAATTAGATGAAATTTGCAACCAGGTGGGGGTTAGTATAGATGGACTAATAGAACAAGTCCCACACACTGCTACAAGCCGAAATATTTTTTCAGAGCTAGATACAAAAAAAAATTAGATTGAATTTGCAACCTGGTGGAGGTTAGAATAGATGGACTAATAGAACAAGTCCCACACACTGCTACAAGCCGAAATATTTTTTCAGAGCTAGATGCAGAAAATAATTAGATGAAATTTGCAACCAGGTGGGGGTTAGTATAGATGGACTAATAGAACAAGTCCCACACACTGCTACAAGTCGAAATATTTTTTCAGAGCTAGATACAGAAAAAAATTAGATTGAATTTGCAACCTGGTGGAGGTTAGAATAAATGGACTAATAGAACAAGTCCCACACACTGCTACAAGCCGAAATATTTTTTCAGAGCTAGATGCAGAAAAAAATTATATTGAATTTGCAACCTGGTGGAGGTTAGTATAGATGGACTAATAGAACAAGTCGCACTCACTGCTACAAGCCTAAATATTTTTTCAGAGCTAGATGCAGAAAAAAATTAGATTGAATTTGCAACCTGGTGTAGGTTAGAATATATGGACTAATAGAACAAGTCCCACACACTGCTACAAGCCGAAATATTTTTTCAGAGCTAGATGCAGAAAAAAATTATATTGAATTTGCAACCTGGTGGAGGTTAGTATAGATGGACTAATAGAACAAGTCGCACACACTGCTACAAGCCTAAATATTTTTTCAGAGCTAGATGCAGAAAAAAATTACATTGAATTTGCAACCTGGTGGAGGTTACTATAGATGGACTAATAGAACAAGTCCCAAACAATATTACAAGCCAAAATGTTTTTTCAGAGCTAGATGCAGAAAAAAATTAAATTGAATTTGCAACCTGGTGGAGGTTAGTAAAGATGGACTAATATAACAAGTCCCACACACGGCTACAAGCCGAAATATTTTTTCAGAGCTAGATGCAGAAAAAAGTTAGATTGAATTTGCAACCTGGTGGAGGTTAGTATAGATGGACTAATAGAACAAGTCGCACACACTGCTACAAGCCGAAATATTTTTTCAGAGCTAGATGCAGAAAAAAATTAGATTGAATTTGCAACCTGGTGGAGGTTAGAATATATGGACTAATAGAACAAGTCCCACACACTGCTACAAGCCGAAATATTTTTTCAGAGCTAGATGCAGAAAAAAATTATATTGAATTTGCAACCTGGTGGAGGTTAGTATAGATGGACTAATAGAACAAGTCGCACACACTGCTACAAGCCTAAATATTTTTTCAGAGCTAGATGCAGAAAAAAATTACATTGAATTTGCAACCTGGTGGAGGTTACTATAGATGGACTAATAGAAAAAGTCCCACACAATATTACAAGCCGAAATGTTTTTTCAGAGCTAGATGCAGAAAAAAATTAAATTGAATTTGCAACCTGGTGGAGGTTAGTATAGATGGACTAATAGAACAAGTCGCACACACTGCTACAAGCCGAAATATTTTTTCAGAGCTAGATGCAGAAAAAAATTAGATTGAATTTGCAACCTGGTGTAGGTTAGAATATATGGACTAATAGAACAAGTCCCACACACTGCTACAAGCCGAAATATTTTTTCAGAGCTAGATGCAGAAAAAAATTATATTGAATTTGCAACCTGGTGGAGGTTAGTATAGATGGACTAAAAGAACAAGTCGCACACACTGCTACAAGCCTAAATATTTTTTCAGAGCTAGATGCAGAAAAAAATTACATTGAATTTGCAACCTGGTGGAGGTTACTATAGATGGACTAATAGAACAAGTCCCACACAATATTACAAGCCGAAATGTTTTTTCAGAGATAGATGCAGAAAAAAATTAAATTGAATTTGCAACCTGGTGGAGGTTAGTAAAGATGGACTAATATAACAAGTCCCACACACGGCTACAAGCCGAAATATTTTTTCAGAGCTAGATGCAGAAGAAAGTTAGATTGAATTTGCAACCTGGTGGAGGTAAGAATAGATGGACTAATAGAACAAGTCCCACACACTGCTACAAGAATAAATATTTTTTCAGAACTAGATGCGAAAAAAAATTAGATTAAATTTGCAGCCTGGTGGAGGTTAGTATAGATGTACTAATAGAACAAGTCCCATACACTGCTACAAGCCGAAATATTTTTTCAGAGCTAGATGCAGAAAAAATTTAGATTGAATTTGCAACCTGGTGGAGGTTAGTATAGACGGACTAATAGAACAAGGCTCACACACTGTTAGAAGCCAAAATATTTTTTCAGAGCTAGATGCAGAAAAAAATTAGATTGAATTTGCAACCTGGTGGAGGTTAGTATAGATGGACAAATAGAACAAGTCCCACACATTGCTACAAGCCGAAATATTTTTTCAGAGCTAGATGCAGAAAAAAATTATATTGAATTTGCAACCTGGTGGAGGTTAGTATTGATGGACTAATAGAACAAGTCCCACACACGGCTACAAGCCGAAATATTTTTTCAGAGCTAGATGCAGAAAAAAGTTAGATTGAATTTGCAACCTGGTGGAGGTAAGAATAGATGGACTAATAGAACAAGTCCCACACACTGCTACAAGCCTAAATATTTTTTCAGAACTAGATGCGGAAAAAAATTAGATTGAATTTGCAGCCTGGTGGAGGTTAGTATAGATGGACAAATAGAAAAAGTCCCACACACTGCTACAAGACGAAATATTTTTTCAGAGCTAGATGCAGAAAAAAATTAGATTGAATTTGCAACCTGGTGGAGGTTAGTATAGATGTACTAATAGAACAAGTCCCACACACTGCTACAAGCCGAAATATTTTTTCAGAGCTAGATGCAGAAAAAATTTAGATTGAATTTGCAACCTGGTGGAGGTTAGTATAGACGGACTAATAGAACAAGGCTCACACACTGTTAGAAGCCAAAATATTTTTTCAGAGCTAGATGCAGAAAAAAATTAGATTGAATTTGCAACCTGGTGGAGGTTAGTATAGATGGACAAATAGAACAAGTCCCACACATTGCTGCAAGCCAAAATATTTTTTCAGAGCTAGATGCAGAAAAAAATTAGATTGAATTGGCAACCTGGTGGAGGTTAGTATAGATGGACTAATAGAAAAAGTCCCACACACTGCTACAAGCCGAAATATTTATTCAGAGCTAGATGCAGAAAACAATTAGATGAAATTTGCAACCAGGTGGGGGTTAGTATAGATGGACTAATAGAACAAGTCCCACACACTGCTACAAGCCGAAATATTTTTTCAGAGCTAGATACAGAAAAAAATTAGATTGAATTTGCAACCTGGTGGAGGTTAGAATAGATGGACTAATAGAACAAGTCCCACACACTGCTACAAGCCGAAATATTTTTTCAGAGCTAGATGCAGAAAAAAATTATATTGAATTTGCAACCTGGTGGAGGTTAGTATAGATGGACTAATAGAACAAGTCGCACACACTGCTACAAGCCGAAATATTTTTTCAGAGCTAGATGCAGAAAAAAATTAGATTGAATTTGCAACCTGGTGGAGGTTAGAATATATGGACTAAAAGAACAAGTCCCACACACTGCTACAAGCCTAAATATTTTTTCAGAGCTAGATGCAGAAATTTTTTTTATTGAATTTGCAACTTGGTGGAGGTTAGTATAGATGGACTAATAGAACAAGTCGCACACACTGCTACAAGCCTAGTTATTTTTTCAGAGCTAGATGCAGAAAAAAATTACATTGAATTTGCAACCTGGTGTAGGTTACTATAGATGGACTAATAGAACAAGTCCCACACAATATTACAAGCCAAAATATTTTTTCAGAGCTAGATGCATAAAAAAATTTAAATGAATTTGCAACCTGGTGGAGGTTAGTAAAAATGGACTAATATAACTAGTCCCACACACGGCTACAAGCCGAAATATTTTTTCAGAGCTAGATGCAGAAAAAAGTTAGATTGAATTTGCAACCTGGTGGAGGTTAGTATAGATGGACTAATAGAACAAGTCCCACACACTGCTACAAGCCAACATATTTTTTCAGAGCTAGACACAGAAAAAAATTAGATTGAATTTGCAACCTGGTGGAGGTAAGAATAGATGGACTAACAGAACAAGTCCCACACACTGCTACAAGCCGAAATATTTTTTCAGAGCTAGAAGCAGAAAAAAATTATATTGAATTTGCAACCTGGTGGAGGTTAGTATTGATGGACTAATAGAACAAGTCCCACACACTGCTACAAGCCTAAATATTTTTTCAGAACTAGATGCAGAAAAAAATTAGATTGAATTTGCAGCCTGGTGGAGGTTAGTATAGATGGACTAATAGAAAAAGTCCCACACACTGCTACAAGCCGAAATATTTTTTCAGAGCTAGATGCAGAAAAAAATTAGATTGAATTTGCAACCTGGTGGAGGTTAGTATAGATGTACTAATAGAACAAGTCCCACACACTGCTACAAGCCAAAATATTTTTTCAGAGCTAGATGCAGAAAAAATTTAGATTGAATTTGCAACCTGGTGGAGGTTAGTATAGATGGACTAATAGAACAAGGCTCACACACTGCTACAAGCCAAAATATTTTTTCAGAGCTAGATGCAGAAAAAAATTAGATTGAATTTGCAACCTGGTGGAGGTTAGTATAGATGGACTAATAGAACAAGTCCCACACATTGCTACAAGCCGAAATATTTTTTCAGAGCTAGATGCAGAAAAAAATTAGATTGAATTTGCAACCTGGTGGAGGTTAGTATAGATGGACTAATAGAACAAGTCCCACACACTGCTACAAGCCGAAATATTTTTTCAGAGCTAGATGCAGAAAATAATTAGATGAAATTTGCAACCAGGTGGGGGTTAGTATAGATGGACTAATAGAACAAGTCCCACACACTGCTACAAGTCGAAATATTTTTTCAGAGCTAGATACAGAAAAAAATTAGATTGAATTTGCAACCTGGTGGAGGTTAGAATAAATGGACTAATAGAACAAGTCTCACACACTGCTACAAGCCTAAATATTTTTTCAGAGCTAGATGCAGAAAAAAATTAGATTGAATTTGCAACCTGGTGTAGGTTAGAATATATGGACTAATAGAACAAGTCGCACACACTGCTACAAGCCGAAATATTTTTTCAGAGCTAGATGCAGAAAAAAATTACATTGAATTTGCAACCTGGTGGAGGTTACTATAGATGGACTAATAGAACAAGTCCCAAACAATATTACAAGCCGAAATGTTTTTTCAGAGCTAGATGCAGAAAAAAATTAAATTGAATTTGCAACCTGGTGGAGGTTAGTATAGATGGACTAATAGAACAAGTCCCACATACTGCTACAAGCCGAAATATTTTTTCAGAGCTAGATACAGAAAAAAATTAGATTGAATTTGCAACCTGGTGGAGGTAAGAATAGATGGACTAATAGAACAAGTCCCACACACTGCTACAAGCCGAAATATTTTTTCAGAGCTAGATGCAGAAAAAAATTATATTGAATTTGCAACCTGGTGGAGGTTAGTATTGATGGACTAATAGAACAAGTCCCACACACTGCTACAAGCCTAAATATTTTTTCAGAACTAGATGCAGAAAAAAATTAGATTGAATTTGCAACCTGGTGGAGGTTAGTATAGATGTACTAACAGAAAAAGTCCCACACACCGCTACAAGCCGAAATATTTTTTCAGAGCTAGATGCAGAAAAAAATTAGATTGAATTTGCAACCTGGTGGAGGTTAGTATAGATGTGCTAATAGAACAAGTCCCACACATTGCTACAAGCCGAAATATTTTTTCAGAGCTAGATGCAGAAAAAATTTAGATTGAATTTGCAACCTGGTGGAGGTTAGTATAGATGGACTAATAGAACAAGGCTCACACACTGCTACAAGCCAAAATATTTTTTCAGAGCTAGATGCAGAAAAAAATTAGATTGAATTTGCAACCTGGTGGAGGTTAGTATAGATGGACTAATAGAACAAGGCTCACATACTGCTACAAGCCAAAATATTTTTTCAGAGCTAGATGCAGAAAAAAATTAGATTGAATTTGCAACTTGGTGGAGGTTAGTATAGATGGACTAATAGAACAAGTCCCACACATTGCTACAAGCCGAAATATTTTTTCAGAGCTAGATGCAGAAAAAAATTAGATTGAATTTGCAACCTGGTGGAGGTTAGTATAGATGGACTAATAGAACAAGTCCCACACACTGCTACAAGCCAAAATATTTTTTCAGAGCTAGATACAGAAAATAATTAGATGAAATTTGCAACCAGGTGGGGGTTAGTATAGATGGACTAATAGAACAAGTCCCACACACTGCTACAAGCCGAAATTTTTTTCAGAGCTAGATACAGAAAAAAATTAGATTGAATTTGCAACCTGGTGGAGGTTAGAATAAATGGACTAATAGAACAAGTCCCACACACTGCTACAAGCCGAAATATTTTTTCAGAGCTAGATGCAGAAAAAAATTATATTGAATTTGCAACCTGGTGGAGGTTAGTATAGATGGACTAATAGAACAAGTCGCACTCACTGCTACAAGCCTAAATATTTTTTCAGAGCTAGATGCAGAAAAAAATTAGATTGAATTTGCAACCTGGTGTAGGTTAGAATATATGGACTAATAGAACAAGTCCCACACACTGCTACAAGCCGAAATATTTTTTCAGAGCTAGATGCAGAAAATAATTAGATGAAATTTGCAACCAGGTGGGGGTTAGTATAGATGGACTAATAGAACAAGTCCCACACACTGCTACAAGCCGAAAATTGTTTTCAGAGCTAGATGCAGAAAAAAATTAAATTGAATTTGCAACCTGGAGGAGGTTAGTATGGATGGACTAATAGAACTAGTCCCACACACTGCTACAAGCCAAAATATTTTTTCAGAGCTAGATGCAGAAGAAAATTAGATTGAATTTGTAACCTGGTGGAGGTTAGTATAGATTGACTAATAGAACAAGTCCCACACACTGCTACAAGCCTAAATATTTTTTCAGAGCTAGATGGAGAAAAAAATGTAGTTGAATTTGCAACATGGTTGAAGTTAGTATAGATGGACTAATAGAACAAGTCCCACACACTGCTGCAAGCCAAAATATTTTTTTCAGAGCTAGATGCAGAAAAAAATTAGTTTGAATTTGCAACCTGGTGGAGATTAGTATAGATGGACTAATAGAACAAGTCCCACACACTGCTGCAAGCCGAAATATTTTTTCAGAGCTAGATGCAGAAAAAATTAGATTGAATTTGCAACCTGGTGGAGGTTAGTATAGATGGGCTAATAGAACAAGTCCCACACATTGCTACAAGCCAAATTATTTTTTCAGAGCTAGTTGCAGAAAAAAATTAGATTGAATTTGCAACCTGGTGGAGGTTAGTATAGATGGACTAATAGAACAAGTCCCACACACTGATACAAGCCAAAATATTTTTTCGTAGCTAGATGCAGAAAAAAATTAAATTGAATTTGCAACCTGGCGGAGGTTAGTAAAGATGGACTAATATAACAAGTCCCACACAGTGCTACAAGCCGAAATATTTTTTCAGAGCTAGATGCAGAAAAAAATTAGATTGAATTTGCAACCTGGTGGATGTTAGTATAGATGGACTAATAGAACAAGTCCCGCACACTGCTACAAGCCAAAATATTTTTTCAGAGGTAGATGCAGAAAAAAATTAGATTGAATTTGCAACCTGGTGGAGGTTAGTATAGATGGACTAATAGAACCAGTCCCACACACTGCTACAAGCCGAAATATTTTTTCAGAGCTAGATACAGAAAAAAATTAGATTGAATTTGCAACC
Organism: Phyllobates terribilis; assembly: GCF_046119375.1. Lineage (NCBI taxonomy): Eukaryota > Metazoa > Chordata > Amphibia > Anura > Dendrobatidae > Phyllobates > Phyllobates terribilis. Next base: position 507,546,668 of record NW_027362762.1, read on the forward strand.
TGGTGGAGGTTAGTATAGATGGACTAATAGAACAAGTCCCACACACTGCTACAAGCCGAAATATTTTTTCAGAGCTAGATGCAGAAAAAAATTATATTGAATTTGCAACCTGGTGGAGGTTAGTATAGATGGACTAATAGAACAAGTCGCACACACTGCTACAAGCCTAAATATTTTTTCAGAGCTAGATGCAGAAAAAAATTAGATTGAATTTGCAACCTGGTGGAGGTTAGTATAGATGGACTAATAGAACCAGTCCCACACACTGCTACAAGCCGAAATATTTTTTCAGAGCTAGATACAGAAAAAAATTAGATTGAATTTGCAACCTGGTGGAGGTTAGTATAGATGGACTAATAGAACAAGTCCCACACACTGCTACAAGCCGAAAAAATTTTTCAGAGCTAGATGCAGAAAAAAATTATATTGAATTTGCAACCTGGTGGAGGTTAGTATAGATGGACTAATAGAAAAAGTCCCACACACTGCTACAAGCCGAAATATCTTTTCAGTGCTGGACACAGAAGAAAATTAGATTGAATTTGCAACCTGGTGGAGGTTAGTATAGATGGACTAATAGAACAAGTCCCACACACTGCTACAAGCCGAAAATTGTTTTGAGAGCTAGATGCAGAAAAAAATTAAATTGAATTTGCAACCTGGAGGAGGTTAGTATGGATGGACTAATAGAACTAGTCCCACACACTGCTACAAGCCAAAATATTTTTTCAGAGCTAGATGCAGAAAAAAATTAGATCGAATTTGCAACCTGGTGGAGGTTAGTATAGATTGACTAATAGAACAAGTCCCACACACTGCTACAAGCCTAAATATTTTTTCAGAGCTAGATGGAGAAAAAAATGTAGTTGAATTTGCAACCTGGTGGAGGTTAGTAAAGATGGACTAATATAACAAGTCCCACACACTGCTACAAGCCGAAATATTTTTTCAGAGCTAGATGCAGAAAAAAAATAGACTGAATTTGCAACCTGGTGGAGGTTAGTATAGATGGACTAATAGAACAAGTCCCACACACTGCTACAAGCCAACATATTTTTTCAGAGCTAGATGCAGAAAAAATTATATTGAATTTGCAACCTGGTGGAGGTTAGTATAGATGGACTAATAGAACAAGTCCCACACACTGCTACAAGCCAAAATATTTTTTCAGAGCTAGATGCAGAAAAAAATTTGATTGAATTTGCAACCTGGCGGAGGTTAGTAAAGATGGACTAATATAACAAGTCCCACACAGTGCTGCAAGCCGAAGTATTTTTTCAGAGCTAGATGCAGAAAAAAATTAGATTGAATTTGCAACCTTGTGGAGGTTACTATAGATGGACTAATAGAACAAGTCCCACACAATGCTACAAGCCTAAATAATTTTTCAGAGCTAGATGCAGAAAACAATTAGATTGAATTTGCAATCTGGTGGAGGTTACTATTAGAGATGAGCGTTGTTCTACTCGAACTGTTCGCCAATCTCAAATTCGAGCTGTTTTGGGCGGTGTTCGAGCCGTTCGGCAAACACGAACAATTTGAGAAAAATTCGGCTGTTCGAGGTTATGTTCGATAACTGTTCGTGCACCAAAATCATAACTGGATTTTTTCTCAGTAATGATGAAAATTAATGTTAATACGCAGTTTGAGTGTACAGCGGGGTGGGGGGAGGGGCAGGGGATGGATCTCTGCAGGAACAATGAAGATCTCCATTTTTTTTTCTCTTTCCCGCATTTACAGTGGGGAGGTGCAATCTGTCAGCCTATCAGCAGCGCACACACGGAGCGAAGTGCTTTTTTTCACACAAGCAAGGGCATGTGTCATTGGCAGTGTATGTCACATGTCCTTGCCCTATAAGACCAAGCCATTTTCCCCGTCGCCACCATTTTCTCACTGCTGCAGCTGCGTGTTAGACGGCACCGCTGTTGCTGTGTGCGCTATACCTTGTTAATTTCAAGCCAATTTTCGCACAAATATACAGATAGCTTGGGAGTAGGGAATAGTTGTGATTGCAGTCCTTTTAAGGACTAGGTTACAGCATTTCCTACGACTTTTATCAGGCAGGTCTGTGCTCTTAAATAGATAGGTTGTGGGAGTAAAGACTAATTGTAATTGGAGTCCTTTTCAGGACTAGGTTACATCAGTTCCTATCAGTTTTTGCCAGGCAGGTCTGTGCCAGTGCTGTGCAAGTTTTTTTCACAGCATTTGGCTGAATCTAGCAAAGCTAATCCTTTTTGGCCTATTGCAAAGTGTGTTAGTCAGTGGAGTAGCCTATCTGTGTTGCAAGATATACCACCTGTGTATAGAATACCAATTTTTTTACTGCACCTAGTGAAGTAAAATCTTTTGGGCATAGCATCATTCTATTAGTCCATCTATACTGACCTCCATCAGGTTGCAAACTGAATCTAATTTTTTTCTGCATCTAGCTCTGAAAAAATATTTGGCTTCTAGCTGTGTGTGGGTCTTGTTCTATTAATCCATCTATACTGACCTCCATCAGGTTGCAAACTGAATATAATTTTTTTCTGCATCTAGCTCTGAAAAAATATTTGGCCTTCTAGTAGTGTGTCGGACTTTCTCTATTAGTCCATCTATACTGACCTCCATCAGGTTGCAAATTAAAAATAATTTTTATCTGCATCTACAGTACCTCTGAAAAAATATTTGGGCTTCTAGCTGTGTGTGGGACTTGTTGTATTAGTCCATCTATACTGACTTCCATCAGGTTGCAAACTGAATATATTTTTTCTGCATCTACCTCTGAAAAAATATTGGGCTTCTAGCTGTGTGTGAGACTTGTTGTATTAGTCCATCTATACTGACCTCCATCAGGTTGCAAACTGAATATATTTTTTTCTGCATCTACCTATGAAAAAATATTGGGCTTCTAGCTGTGTGTGGGTCTTGTTCTATTAATCCATCTATACAGACCTCCATCAGGTTGCAAACTGAATATAATTTTTTTCTGCATCTAGCTCTGAAAAAATATTTGGCCTTCTAGTAGTATGTGGGACTTTCTCTGTTAGTCCATCTATACTGACCTCCATCAGGTTGCAAACTGAATATATTTTTTTCTGCATCTACCTCTGAAAAAATATTGGGCTTCTAGCTGTGTGTGGGTCTTGTTCTATTAATCCATCTATACTGACCTCCATCAGGTTGCAAACTGAATATAATTTTTTTCTGCATCTAGCTCTGAAAAAATATTTGGCCTTCTAGTAGTGTGTCGGACTTTCTCTATTAGTCCATCTATACTGACCTCCATCAGGTTGCAAATTAAAAATAATTTTTATCTGCATCTACAGTACCTCTGAAAAAATATTTGGGCTTCTAGCTGTGTGTGGGACTTCTTGTATTAGTCCATCTATACTGACCTCCATTAGGTTGCAAACTGAATATATTTTTTTCTGCATCTACCTCTGAAAAAATATTGGGCTTCTAGCTGTGTGTGGGACTTGTTGTATTAGTCCATCTATACTGACCTCCATCAGGTTGCAAACTGAATATATTTTTTTCTGCTTCTACCTCTGAAAAAATATTGGGCTTCTAGCTGTGTGTGGGTCTTGTTCTATTAATCCATCTATACAGACCTCCATCAGGTTGCAAATTGAATATAATTTTTTTCTGCATCTAGCTCTGAAAAAATATTTGGCCTTCTAGCAGTGTGTGGGACTTGTTCTATTAGTCCACCTATACTGACCTCCATCAGGTTGCAAATTCAAAATAATTTTTTGTATGCATCTAGCTCTGAAAAAATATTTGGCCTTCTAGCAGTGTGTGGGACTTTCTCTGTTAGTCCATCTATACTGACCTCCATCAGGTTGCAAACTGAATCTAATTTTTTTCTGCATCTAGCTCTGAAAAAATATTTGGCCTTCTAGCAGTGTGTCGGACTTTCTCTATTAGTCCATCTATACTGACCTCCATCAGGTTGCAAATTAAAAATAATTTTTATCTGCATCTACAGTACCTCTGAAAAAATATTTGGGATTCTAGCTGTGTGTGGGACTTGTTGTATTAGTCCATCTATACTGACCTCCATCAGGTTGCAAACTGAATATATTTTTTTCTGCATCTACCTCTGGAAAAATATTGGGCTTCTAGCTGTGTGTGGGACTTGTTGTATTAGTCCATCTATACTGACCTCCATCAGGTTGCAAACTGAATATATTTTTTTCTGCATCTACCTCTGAAAAAATATTGGGCTTCTAGCTGTGTGTGGGTCTTGTTCTATTAATCCATCTATACAGACCTCCATCAGGTTGCAAACTGAATATAATTTTTTTCTGCATCTAGCTCTGAAAAAATATTTGGCCTTCTAGCAGTGTGTGGGACTTGTTCTATTAGTCCACCTATACTGACCTCCATCAGGTTGCAAATTCAAAATAATTTTTTGTATGCATCTAGCTCTGAAAAAATATTTGGCCTTCTAGCAGTGTGTGGGACTTTCTCTGTTAGTCCATCTATACTGACCTCCATCAGGTTGCAAACTGAATCTAATTTTTTTCTGCATCTAGCTCTGAAAAAATATTTGGCCTTCTAGCAGTGTGTCGGACTTTCTCTATTAGTCCATCTATACTGACCTCCATCAGGTTGCAAATTAAAAATAATTTTTATCTGCATCTACAGTACCTCTGAAAAAATATTTGGGCTTCTAGCTGTGTGTGGGACTTCTTGTATTAGTCCATCTATACTGACCTCCATCAGGTTGCAAACTGAATATATTTTTTTCTGCATTTACCTCTGAAAAAATATTGGGCTTCTAGCTGTGTGTGGGACTTGTTGTATTAGTCCATCTATACTGACCTCCATCAGGTTGCAAACTGAATATATTTTTTTCTGCATCTACCTCTAAAAAAATATTGGGCTTCTAGCTGTGTGTGGGTCTTGTTCTATTAATCCATCTATACAGACCTCCATCAGGTTGCAAACTGAATATAAGTTTTTTCTGCATCTAGCTCTGAACAAATATTTGGCCTTCTAGCAGTGTGTGGGACTTGTTCTATTAGTCCACCTATACTGACCTCCATCAGGTTGCAAATTCAAAATAATTTTTTGTATGCATCTAGCTCTGAAAAAATATTTGGCCTTCTAGCAGTGTGTGGGACTTTCTCTGTTAGTCCATCTATACTGTCCTCCATCAGGTTGCAAACTGAATCTAATTTTTTTCTGCATCTAGCTCTGAAAAAATATTTGGCCTTCTAGCAGTGTGTCGGACTTTCTCTATTAGTCCATCTATACTGACCTCCATCAGGTTGCAAATTAAAAATAATTTTTATCTGCATCTACAGTACCTCTGAAAAAATATTTGGGCTTCTAGCTGTGTGTGGGACTTGTTGTATTAGTCCATCTATACTAACCTCCATCAGGTTGCAAACTGAATATATTTTTTTCTGCATCTACCTCTGAAAAAATATTGGGCTTCTAGCTGTGTGTGGGACTTGTTCTATTAATCCATCTATACAGACCTCCATCAGGTTGCAAACTGAATATATTTTTTTCTGCATCTACCTCTGAAAAAATATTGGGCTTCTAGCTGTGTGTGGGACTTGTTGTATTAGTCCATCTATACTGACCTCCATCAGGTTGCAAAGTGAATATATTTTTTTCTGCATCTACCTCTGAAAAAATATTGGGCTTCTAGCTGTGTGTGGGTCTTGTTCTATTAATCCATCTATACAGACCTCCATCAGGTTGCAAACTGAATATAATTTTTTTCTGCATATAGCTCTGAAAAAATATTTGGCCTTCTAGTAGTGTGTGGGACTTTCTCTGTTAGTCCATCTATACTGACCTCCATCAGGTTGCAAACTGAATATATTTTTTTCTGCATCTACCTCTGAAAAAATATTGGGCTTCTAGCTGTGTGTGGGTCTTGTTCTATTAATCCATCTATACTGACCTCCATCAGGTTGCAAACTGAATATAATTTTTTTCTGCATCTAGCTCTGAAAAAATATTTGGCCTTCTAGTAGTGTGTCGGACTTTCTCTATTAGTCCATCTATACTGACCTCCATCTGGTTGCAAATTAAAAATAATTTTTATCTGCATCTACAGTACCTCTGAAAAAATATTTGGGCTTCTAGCTGTGTGTGGGACTTCTTGTATTAGTCCATCTATACTGACCTCCATCAGGTTGCAAACTGAATATATTTTTTTCTGCATCTACCTCTGAAAAAATATTGGGCTTCTAGCTGTGTGTGGGACTTGTTGTATTAGTCCATCTATACTGACCTCCATCAGGTTGCAAACTGAATATATTTTTTTCTGCTTCTACCTCTGAAAAAATATTGGGCTTCTAGCTGTGTGTGGGTCTTGTTCTATTAATCCATCTATACAGACCTCCATCAGGTTGCAAATTGAATATAATTTTTTTCTGCATCTAGCTCTGAAAAAATATTTGGCCTTCTAGCAGTGTGTGGGACTTGTTCTATTAGTCCACCTATACTGACCTCCATCAGGTTGCAAATTCAAAATAATTTTTTGTATGCATCTAGCTCTGAAAAAATATTTGGCCTTCTAGCAGTGTGTGGGACTTTCTCTGTTAGTCCATCTTTACTGACCTCCATCAGGTTGCAAACTGAATCTAATTTTTTTCTGCATCTAGCTCTGAAAAAATATTTGGCCTTCTAGCAGTGTGTCGGACTTTCTCTATTAGTCCATCTATACTGACCTCCATCAGGTTGCAAATTAAAAATAATTTTTATCTGCATCTACAGTACCTCTGAAAAAATATTTGGGATTCTAGCTGTGTGTGGGACTTGTTGTATTAGTCCATCTATACTGACCTCCATCAGGTTGCAAACTGAATATATTTTTTTCTGCATCTACCTCTGAAAAAATATTGGGCTTCTAGCTGTGTGTGGGTCTTGTTCTATTAATCCATCTATACAGACCTCCATCAGGTTGCAAACTGAATATAATTTTTTTCTGCATCTAGCTCTGAAAAAATATTTGGCCTTCTAGCAGTGTGTGGGACTTGTTCTATTAGTCCACCTATACTGACCTCCATCAGGTTGCAAATTCAAAATAATTTTTTGTATGCATCTAGCTCTGAAAAAATATTTGGCCTTCTAGCAGTGTGTGGGACTTTCTCTGTTAGTCCATCTATACTGACCTCCATCAGGTTGCAAACTGAATCTAATTTTTTTCTGCATCTAGCTCTGAAAAAATATTTGGCCTTCTAGCAGTGTGTCGGACTTTCTCTATTAGTCCATCTATACTGACCTCCATCAGGTTGCAAATTAAAAATAATTTTTATCTGCATCTACAGTACCTCTGAAAAAATATTTGGGCTTCTAGCTGTGTGTGGGACTTGTTCTATTAGTCCATCTATACTGACCTCCATCAGGTTGCAAACTGAATATATTTTTTTCTGCATCTACCTCTGAAAAAATATTGGGCTTCTAGCTGTGTGTGGGACTTGTTGTATTAGTCCATCTATACTGACCTCCATCAGGTTGCAAACTGAATATATTTTTTTCTGCATCTACCTCTGAAAAAATATTGGGCTTCTAGCTGTGTGTGGGTCTTGTTCTATTAATCCATCTATACAGACCTCCATCAGGTTGCAAACTGAATATAATTTTTTTCTGCATCTAGCTCTGAAAAAATATTTGGCCTTCTAGCAGTGTGTGGGACTTGTTCTATTAGTCCACCTATACTGACCTCCATCAGGTTGCAAATTCAAAATAATTTTTTGTATGCATCTAGCTCTGAAAAAATATTTGGCCTTCTAGCAGTGTGTGGGACTTTCTCTGTTAGTCCATCTATACTGACCTCCATCAGGTTGCAAACTGAATCTAATTTTTTTCTGCATCTAGCTCTGAAAAAATATTTGGCCTTCTAGCAGTGTGTCGGACTTTCTCTATTAGTCCATCTATACTGACCTCCATCAGGTTGCAAATTAAAAATAATTTTTATCTGCATCTACAGTACCTCTGAAAAAATATTTGGGCTTCTAGCTGTGTGTGGGACTTGTTGTATTAGTCCATCTATACTGACCTCCATCAGGTTGCAAACTGAATATATTTTTTTCTGCATCTACCTCTGAAAAAATATTGGGCTTCTAGCTGTGTGTGGGTCTTGTTCTATTAATCCATCTATACAGACCTCCATCAGGTTGCAAACTGAATATAATTTTTTTCTGCATCTAGCTCTGAAAAAATATTTGGCCTTCTAGCAGTGTGTGGGACTTGTTCTATTAGTCCACCTATACTGACCTCCATCAGGTTGCAAATTCAAAATAATTTTTTGTATGCATCTAGCTCTGAAAAAATATTTGGCCTTCTAGCAGTGTGTGGAACTTTCTCTGTTAGTCCATCTATACTGTCCTCCATCAGGTTGAAAACTGAATCTAATTTTTTTCTGCATCTAGCTCTGAAAAAATATTTGGCCTTCTAGCAGTGTGTCGGACTTTCTCTATTAGTCCATCTATACTGACCTCCATCAGGTTGCAAATTAAAAATAATTTTTATCTGCATCTACAGTACCTCTGAAAAAATATTTGGGCTTCTAGCTGTGTGTGGGACTTGTTGTATTAGTCCATCTATACTAACCTCCATCAGGTTGCAAACTGAATATATTTTTTTCTGCATCTAGCTCTGAAAAAATATTGGGCTTCTAGCTGTGTGTGGGACTTGTTCTATTAATCCATCTATACAGACCTCCATCAGGTTGCAAACTGAATATATTTTTTTCTGCATCTACCTCTGAAAAAATATTGGGCTTCTAGCTGTGTGTGGGACTTGTTGTATTAGTCCATCTATACTGACCTCCATCAGGTTGCAAAGTGAATATATTTTTTTCTGCATCTACCTCTGAAAAAATATTGGGCTTCTAGCTGTGTGTGGGTCTTGTTCTATTAATCCATCTATACAGACCTCCATCAGGTTGCAAACTGAATATAATTTTTTTCTGCATATAGCTCTGAAAAAATATTTGGCCTTCTAGTAGTGTGTGGGACTTTCTCTGTTAGTCCATCTATACTGACCTCCATCAGGTTGCAAACTGAATATATTTTTTTCTGCATCTACCTCTGAAAAAATATTGGGCTTCTAGCTGTGTGTGGGTCTTGTTCTATTAATCCATCTATACTGACCTCCATCAGGTTGCAAACTGAATATAATTTTTTTCTGCATCTAGCTCTGAAAAAATATTTGGCCTTCTAGTAGTGTGTCGGACTTTCTCTATTAGTCCATCTATACTGACCTCCATCTGGTTGCAAATTAAAAATAATTTTTATCTGCATCTACAGTACCTCTGAAAAAATATTTGGGCTTCTAGCTGTGTGTGGGACTTCTTGTATTAGTCCATCTATACTGACCTCCATCAGGTTGCAAACTGAATATATTTTTTTCTGCATCTACCTCTGAAAAAATATTGGGCTTCTAGCTGTGTGTGGGACTTGTTGTATTAGTCCATCTATACTGACCTCCATCAGGTTGCAAACTGAATATATTTTTTTCTGCTTCTACCTCTGAAAAAATATTGGGCTTCTAGCTGTGTGTGGGTCTTGTTCTATTAATCCATCTATACAGACCTCCATCAGGTTGCAAATTGAATATAATTTTTTTCTGCATCTAGCTCTGAAAAAATATTTGGCCTTCTAGCAGTGTGTGGGACTTGTTCTATTAGTCCACCTATACTGACCTCCATCAGGTTGCAAATTCAAAATAATTTTTTGTATGCATCTAGCTCTGAAAAAATATTTGGCCTTCTAGCAGTGTGTGGGACTTTCTCTGTTAGTCCATCTATACTGACCTCCATCAGGTTGCAAACTGAATCTAATTTTTTTCTGCATCTAGCTCTGAAAAAATATTTGGCCTTCTAGCAGTGTGTCGGACTTTCTCTATTAGTCCATCTATACTGACCTCCATCAGGTTGCAAATTAAAAATAATTTTTATCTGCATCTACAGTACCTCTGAAAAAATATTTGGGATTCTAGCTGTGTGTGGGACTTGTTGTATTAGTCCATCTATACTGACCTCCATCAGGTTGCAAACTGAATATATTTTTTTCTGCATCTACCTCTGAAAAAATATTGGGCTTCTAGCTGTGTGTGGGTCTTGTTCTATTAATCCATCTATACAGACCTCCATCAGGTTGCAAACTGAATATAATTTTTTTCTGCATCTAGCTCTGAAAAAATATTTGGCCTTCTAGCAGTGTGTGGGACTTGTTCTATTAGTCCACCTATACTGACCTCCATCAGGTTGCAAATTCAAAATAATTTTTTGTATGCATCTAGCTCTGAAAAAATATTTGGCCTTCTAGCAGTGTGTGGGACTTTCTCTGTTAGTCCATCTATACTGACCTCCATCAGGTTGCAAACTGAATCTAATTTTTTTCTGCATCTAGCTCTGAAAAAATATTTGGCCTTCTAGCAGTGTGTCGGACTTTCTCTATTAGTCCATCTATACTGACCTCCATCAGGTTGCAAATTAAAAATAATTTTTATCTGCATCTACAGTACCTCTGAAAAAATATTTGGGCTTCTAGCTGTGTGTGGGACTTGTTGTATTAGTCCATCTATACTGACCTCCATCAGGTTGCAAACTGAATATATTTTTTTCTGCATCTACCTCTGAAAAAATATTGGGCTTCTAGCTGTGTGTGGGTCTTGTTCTATTAATCCATCTATACAGACCTCCATCAGGTTGCAAACTGAATATAATTTTTTTCTGCATCTAGCTCTGAAAAAATATTTGGCCTTCTAGCAGTGTGTGGGACTTGTTCTATTAGTCCACCTATACTGACCTCCATCAGGTTGCAAATTCAAAATAATTTTTTGTATGCATCTAGCTCTGAAAAAATATTTGGCCTTCTAGCAGTGTGTGGAATTTCTCTGTTAGTCCATCTATACTGTCCTCCATCAGGTTGAAAACTGAATCTAATTTTTTTCTGCATCTAGCTCTGAAAAAATATTTGGCCTTCTAGCAGTGTGTCGGACTTTCTCTATTAGTCCATCTATACTGAACTCCATCAGGTTGCAAATTAAAAATAATTTTTATCTGCATCTACAGTACCTCTGAAAAAATATTTGGGCTTCTAGCTGTGTGTGGGACTTGTTGTATTAGTCCATCTATACTAACCTCCATCAGGTTGCAAACTGAATATATTTTTTTCTGCATCTACCTCTGAAAAAATATTGGGCTTCTAGCTGTGTGTGGGACTTGTTCTATTAATCCATCTATACAGACCTCCATCAGGTTGCAAACTGAATATATTTTTTTCTGCATCTACCTCTGAAAAAATATTGGGCTTCTAGCTGTGTGTGGGACTTGTTGTATTAGTCCATCTATACTGACCTCCATCAGGTTGCAAAGTGAATATATTTTTTTCTGCATCTACCTCTGAAAAAATATTGGGCTTCTAGCTGTGTGTGGGACTTGTTGTATTAGTCCATCTATACTGACCTCCATCAGGTTGCAAATTGAATATAATTTTTTTCTGCATCTAACCCAGCCAATAGTTTTGGCCTAATACCACAGTTTGGCCACTCAGCTCTGCTCAGTTACCATCCATTGTTTTTTTGTGCAAACAACTCCAGAGTTGTGAATTAGTTAACCACCAAAATGAGTGGAAAAAGGCCTGCTGCTGGTGGAAAGGGGAATAGGCGTGTTGGGAAGGGGAAAAAAGGTTGTGTCCGTGGGGTAGGTGTTAAAGCAACAGTAACATCTGCAGAAGAAAGACCATCTTCCAGCCAAACTAAAATGTCTACTTCTTTTAGCGGACAATGTGATAAGATCCCTTTCTTACGGCCACGCCAATCGCTACAAATTCCAGATGAGGCACAAAAACAGCAGGTGCTTCAACGGATATCAAGTGCTCCTTTAAGTGGGCTCTCCTCCACATCAACTTCAACATCACAAATACTCCAGTCCTCAAAGGTGTCACCTAAATCGCACTTGCTTCCTTACAGCTCCCAAATCTCCAGCTGCCCGTCTGAGTATGAGGTAGAACAGATGGTTGAGTCTGCAGAGCTGTTTACTCATACTATAGCCTGGGAATCAGAGGTCGACTCCAGCGCTTCTGTGAATGCAGACGAGGAAATGATCTGCACTGATGCCCAGAATCTTTGAGTCGGATCCAGGACCAGACGCAGAAGGTTCTGACCATAATGTAGACCCTCATTCCCAAACTGTAACTCCTGTTGGTGGAGACAATGAGGAAGACGATGATAAGACTCAAATACCTGATTGGAGCGACAACTTTAGTTTTTTGTCAGGGCAGGAACAGGTTGGCTCTGAGGACGACGGGTGTGATAACACACAGGGTGATGATGATGAGGTTGGAGATCCCACTTACTGTCAACCCACAGTCAGCCAAGAGATGAGGTCAGCAGAGGAGGTGGAGGAAGATGCTAGTGACGACGAGGTCAGGTTGCGCCTTCCTGGACAGAGACGTAGTACTGGAAGCACGTCAACAACTGCATCCTCAAACACAACTCTGCCTCTCACCACAAGTCGTGGTGGCTCTTCAGGTCGCATGGGTGCTAAGCCTTGCATAGCCTGGGCATTTTTTCAGATCAATAAAGATGACCCAGCTCGTGTTATCTGTAACATTTGTCAGCAAAAGCTAAGTAGAGGCCAAAAAATACATAGTTTGAGTACTTCATGTATGAACCGGCACATGGACATGAAGCATAAGTTGCAGTGGGAAGCTCAGTGTGCTACAATGCGGCCTAGCCGGCCGGGCCAACCACCATCTGCCATATCTTGTGCATCCGCGGCCTCTTCATCCTCTGTGACTGGGGGGACAGCAGTCACACCTGTTTTGGGGCGCAGACCTGCCACCTCTTTACCCGCAACAGCCAGCGTGATTGGCAGGTCATCATTTTCTTTGGAGGTGGTAACACCAGCTGGTGTTGAGCGCTGTCCGACATCGATAGCACCACCTTTGGATCAAGGCAACCTAACATGTCCGCTTGCATCTTCCTCACAGACCGGCAGTTTGCCGGGGACACCCTTATCAACCCCGTCTAAGCACAATAGCCAGCCCTCGGTCCCTCAGATGTGGACAAGTAAAAGACCATTTCCTCCTAGCCATGAGAAAGCTAAGAGGTTGAATTTCACCATCTGCAAGCTCTTGGCTACAGAAATGCTGCCTTTCCGCCTGGTGGACACAGAGGATTTTCGAGACCTTATGTCCGTCGCAGTGCCCCAGTACCAGATGCCCAGTCGGCACTACTTCTCAAAGAAAGGTGTGCCTGCGCTCCACCAGCATGTCGCACACAACATCACCGCTTCTTTGAGAAACTCTGTGTGTGACAGGGTGCATTTCACCACAGACACTTGGACGAGTAGGCATGGACAGGGGCGTTACATGTCGCTGACTGGGCACTGGGTAACTATGGTGACAGCAGGACAAGGGGCTGCTGTCCAAGTCTTGCCGTCCCCACGAGTTGTGCGTCAATCCTCTTTATGTCAAAGTTCCTCCACTGCTTCTGCCTCCTCAACCTCCTCTTGGTCTTCCACCTGCACCCAAAGCCTGTCTGGTCATGCCACAAGCTTTCTAACTGCAAAGAAGGGATCCTGCACACCTCCTTACTATGCTGGCAGTAGGGCTCAACGTCATCAGGCGGTTTTTACTTTGAAATGTCTGGGAAATGTGAGTCACACACTGAGGAGTTGTGGTCAGCTCTGGAGAACCAATTTCATGAATGGCTGTCTCCACTGGACCTGAAACCAGGGAAGGCCGTGTGCGACAATGCTGCAAACCTGGGTGCGGCCCTTCGCCGGGGCAATGTCACACACGTGCCTTGTATGGCTCACGTGTTGAACCTGGTTGTCCAGCAATTTTTAGCCCACTATCCCAGACTAGATGGCCTTCTGCAGAGGGCACGGTCACTGTGTGCTCACTTCCGCCGTTCGCATCCCGCAGCTCAGCGACTTACATCTCTACAGAAGTCTTTGGGCCTGCCACTTCACCGGCTAAAATGCGATGTGCCTACCCAGTGGAATTCAACTCTGCACATGTTGCAGCGACTGTGGCAGCACCGACAAGCCCTGGTGCAATACGTTCTGACGTATAGCCTGGGCCAACGAGATCCAGAGGTGGGGCAAATCACGCTGGAGGAGTGGTCTCAGATCAGGGACCTATGCACCCTTCTGCACAGTTTTGAAATGGCGACGAAGATGTTTAGTGCTGATGATGCCATTATCAGCATGACTATTCCGGTGATTTACATGCTGGAGCACATGTTAAACAGAATTCGGAGTCAGGTGGTGGCACAAGAGGAGGTGGAGGAAGTAGAGGAGGAGGAGTTGTATGCGGAAGGGCTAACATCTGCAAGGTCCAGACGGTCGGCAGCACCAAGGCGGCAGGCATGTGAGGGTGGGGGAGATGGTTTTACCAGGGCGCATGGTAGCAGCCAAACTAGTGAGGAAGGTGCAGGAGCCGAGGAAGAAGTGGAGGACGAACTGATGGAAGACTCATCAGATGAGGGAGACCTTGATCACATTTCTGTTGTGCGAGGTTGGGGGGAGAGGACAGAGGAAGGAAGCATGATTGTTACCTCGCCACCAACACAACAGGGACTTGGTGCTCCTGGATGCGCAACACACATGAGTGCCTTCTTGCTGCACTACCTGCAACATGACCCTCGAATTGTGAGAATTAGAAATAATCCTGACTACTGGGTTGCCACACTGTTAGATCCCCAGTACAAAAGTAAATTTGCCGAAATTTTTCTTGCCATAGAAAGGGATGCATGCATGCAGGAGTATCAGCAGAGACTGTTGCAGAATCTTACATGTGCTTTTCCACAAAACACCAGTGGTGCACGTAGTGAATCTCACAGTTCCAACTTGCCAACCGTGGGACCGTCAAGTGTTCAGCACTCAAACCGTAACAGAACCACAGTATCTGGTGGTAACATCAATTTTTCGGAATCATTTCACCACTTTTTTAGCCCATCCTTTGCAAGGCCACAGGAGACAAGAAGTCTGACACATAGTCAACGCCTAGAGACGATGGTACAGGAGTATCTCCAAGTAAACATTGAAGCCACGACTGTGTCACTGGACCCTTGCTCTTTTTGGGCTTCCAATCTGGATAAATGGCCGGAGCTAGCCACTTACGCCTTGGAGATCTTGTCATGCCCCGCAGCCAGCGTTCTGTCTGAACGTGTGTTCAGCGCTGCTGGTGGTGTGCTGACAGATAAGCGCACGCAGCTCTCCACTGATAATGTAGACAGACTCACGTTCATAAAGATGAACAAATCATGGATCCGAAACGACTTTTCTACCCCTGTGTCATCCTGGGGAGAGTAAAAGCTTGATGATTGGTTAAAATCACCCTACCAACCGTTTTAAGCTTTCAAATTACTAATCATGTTTATCTGTATCTTGACTGGAAAATAATTTGGGCTTTGTAGCAGTGTGCAGCACTGATCCTATTAGGCCATCTATAATAAGCTCCACCAGATTTAAAATTAAAAATAATTTTTAGCTGCATCTAGCCCGGAAAATAATTTTGGGGCTCCGAGATGCGCAAGACACATAAGTGCCTTCTTGCTGCACTACCTGCAGCATGACCCTCATATTGTCAGAATTTGAAGTAATCATGACTACTGGGTTGCCACACTCTTAGATCCCCCAAACTTTTCGATCAACCTTTTCATTTTAATAAAGACCAAAAAAATGGTCATTTTTGAAATTATAAGCATTAGCAGGTTGTTAGAAACTGAAATCAAACAGTTTTCAACTCAAAACTTTATTCTAGGTGATGTTACATTTTCACATAGGACCCCTTGTTCGAAAGGAGCTTCTGAACTCTCTCGTCCATTGAATTTGTCAGGTTTTGGATGGTTTCTGCTTCAATTGTTTTGCATGAGGACAGAATACCCTCCCAGAGCTGTTGCTTAGATGTGAACTGCCTCCCGCCATCATAGACACTCCTTTTAATGATGCTCCAAAGGTTCTGAATGGGGTAGAGGTCAGGGGAGCATGGGGGTCACACCATAAGTTTGTCCCCTTTTATGCCCATATCAGCCAGAGATGCAGATGTTTTATGTGCAGCATGAGATGGTGCATTATCATTCAGAAAAATGATCTTGCTGTGAAATACACGGTTCTTCTTCTTGAACCATGGCAGGAAGTGCTGTTTGAGAAAATCCACATACATTATGGAGTTCATCTTTAGCGCCTTCAGGGATCCTAAAGGAGCCGACAATCTCTCTCCCCATGATTCCAGCCCAAAACATTACTCCACCTCCTCCTTGTTGGCGCTGTAGCCGTGTTTGCGTGGGGTGTCCATCAACCAGCCATCCTCCACTCCATCCATCTGGACCATCGAGCGCTGCACGGCACTCATCCGTGAACAAAACAGTTTTGAAATCAGTCTTCATGTAATGTTTGGCCCACTGGAGCCGTTTCTGCTTGTGTGAAGTGGATAGAGGAGGTCGACAGGATGGCGTATGCACAGCTGCAAACCTCTGAAGGACCCTGCATCTTGTTGTTCGGGGGACGTTGGAGGCACAAGCAGCTTCAAAAACTTGTCTGCTGCTATGACAAGGCTTTTTTGCCGCTGCTCTTTCAACCTGACGTAATTGCCTGTAGGAAAGAGTCCTCAATTTGCCCTTATCAGCACGCACACGTGTGTACTGTGAATCAGCTACATACTTCTTGATTGCCAAGACACTTCATCCTGATCATCGCACAATGTTGATTGTAGTCATGCCTTGACCTAAACACTCCACAATTTGTTGCTTCTCAGCAGCCGACACATCCTTTTTCTTTCCCATTTTGGCAGAAAATGTAGGCTGCTTAATAATGTGAGAGAGCCTTCTTAAGTAGTCTTGCCTTTCATTGGACACACCTGCCAAACTAATTAGCACAGGTGTCTGCAATTGCTTACAGTGATATAAAGAGCCCTGACACACATCACCATCAATGAGTTTAACTGACAAACAAACAAATTCTTCCCTTATCACTCCTAAACACTTTTTGTATAATAATTTGGAACGCAGTGTACATGTGCTTTTCCACAAAACACCAGTGGTTCACGTAGTGAATCTTACAGTTCTAACTTGCCAACCGTGGTCTGTATGGAATTGTTCAATAAAGGGCCCAAAATTAAGATAACATAGATGGGAGAGGTCTCTATGAATAGGAATTCCTAAGTATTTGATACCCTGTGAGGGCCAGGCAAAGGGAAAGTTGGACTGGATGGAATCCTATATGGATTTGGGGAGGGAGACATCGAGGGCCTCAGACTTCGCTGCATTGATTTTAAAATTTTACCATGTAACAAAGTGATCTATTTCAGCCATAACAGCAGGGATGGATATATGTGATTGAGTGATATATACTAGGACATCATCAGCAAATAGAGAGCACTTGTACTCGGTGCCTCCCACCTCAATCCACCTAATATTGGGGTTATGGCGAATTGATGAGAGCAGGTGCTCCGTCACTAGGATGTATAAGAGAGGGGACAGAGGACATCCCTGCCTTGTCCCATTGGTGATTGTGAAAGGTGATGAAAATGTTCTGACGCACCCCCTGGGCCTTGGGACACCCGGAGCCGGACCCTTTTTGGTGGATGCTGGTGGTTGTAGTCTTCGTGGCGGCGACCCGGTTCCGTGGCTCAGGGCGGTCAAACCAGTGGCGGAACTATTTATGTGGTTTTGATGTTTAAATGTCTGACTACGCCACCCGTGGATTGCGGTCAGAGTGAACCGCCGCTACAGGGTAGACCGCTGAGGCTGGTGTTGTGGGTGCAGCAGAGCGTAGCATAACTCCCCACGGGAGGAGTATAGCCTCAGGGCAGTGTATGCGGAGGATGGGGGTGATGGTGCAGGGCAGCAGCAGTGACGACACGGAGCCAGTGATGCAGTCCAGGGCCTTTACTCACAGTTCTTATTATCCAGACCACGTCTGCAGGTAACGGCTGCCCACGTCGTACTGTGCTCACCAGGTGAGGGGCTCAGACAACTCCCAGATAACTTGGAGCACTTCACAGGACCCCCTTTGTGTGTCCTTTGTCTGGCCTTTCTTACCAACATTTCTGTCCGGCTGCCTCGGGCCTCCTCTTGGTAAACTTGGCGCCAGTTTCCCTGACCCTATGTGGTGCCTTCCTAGCGGGTGTAGCGAGGGGCTGCGCCACATAAAATGTCAGAGCCTCCGGTTTCTAGCTGAGGGTCGTTTCCTGCCTCCACTAGTTCGAGGACCGGTCTCCCCCTTTGGCCTGACCCCTCCACGCAGGTGGATTCGGGCGTGCGGTGGCGACTCGCCCGTCCGCACCCCTGGGATCCCTTCATTCCTCGTTCCTGGAGCCTTCTCCGCTCCTCTTCCTTCCTTCTCCCTCTTCCAGGCCTGGGCCTCTGTTACTAGGCCCGCCTCCGGAGCAGAGCTCATGCAGAGCCCCTGCTCCCTGCCACTTCTGCTCAGACTTCTCTGCACTGAACTAAGATGGTGCCCACATTTTATACTCCCTTCTCAATGCACCCAGGAACTGCTTCCTCCCTGCTCCTGCACTACAGGGTTCCCCTTCCTCAGTGTTCCCTCCCCCCACTCCAGCCAGGGACAGGGACTGTCGTGCCCATCTCAGGGGCATGTTGGTCGCCCTGCTCCACCGCAATGTGGTGTAATGCATGCAGGTGTCGGGTCCTGATCCACACTCCATCCTTACCTGAGAGTGAGATATCACACCTCTGGGTGAGGTGCAATACATCTGTAGCAACCGAGCCCTCAGAGTGCTACAGTTCCATTTATCTTCAGCCTAGGTGACGTATTGCAATACAGGGCCATGATTTTGGCTATAAAAGGGTCCCCTAGACCCCTACCCCAAGCATTTTAAGAGAATCATATATGGCGTGCCAGGAGACTCTATGGAATGCTTTCTCAGCCTCCAACGAGAATATCTAATTACAAATTTTTAACTGCATCTAGCCCAGGAAATACTTTGTGCCTAGTAGCAGTGTCTGCTAGTCAGCGGATTATCCCGGCTGTTAAGCAAGCTACACCACCTGTAGTTTAGACACTTAATTTTTTCAAAGGAAATGCTTCGGGACCATGGGATACTTAGTGAAGAGCATCAGGAGGCACCCCAAGGCATAGGGGCTGGGACTGGCAGTAGGATGCCTTGCGGTGGACAGCCGAGCTCGATCCTTATAAAAGCTTTTTAACTGCAGCAGCTTTAGTGGACGCTACTGGAGCTGGAATTACCGCGGCTGCTGGCATGAGACTTGCCCTCCAATAGATCCTTGTAAATGGATTTAAAGTGTATTCATTCAAATTAGAGAGACAATTTAAATTAAAAAGCTTAGAGCTGCCTCCACCACAGGGGGGCTCGCTCGACCCACCAGCGGACAGGCACCAGTATTGGGAGAGGGGGGCTGGCCGTCAGGGCACAAACCCGGCGACACGGAGGTGGCACGGGCAGGAGCGGACTGAACGTGTCGGATTCTCACTTTTTGGATTTTAGAAGGGCATGACATGCCTATATTTGTGTCTCCCTCTCCTTTTACTCCTCCACCTCTTTTCTTTTCGCATGACTATATGTACTTGTCACTTTTCCATGTGTTAGTTGTGTCTTCTGAGCAGTTTGTCAGCTTTTGGACACCTTTGAAGGTGTTTTCTATGTGTTTCTATGTGTTTATGTTTGCCTGCCATTGGTTTTAACGGCGTTCGAAGGTGTTCGACGAACAGTTCGACGAACAGTTCGGCGAACACACGGGTGTTCGACGAACCGAACCGAACTCGAACACTACGGGGGTGGCTCAACACTAGTTACTATAGATGGACTGATAAAACAAGTCCCACACAATGCTACAAGCCAAAATATTTTTTCAGAGCTAGATGCAGAAAAAAGTTAGATTGAATTTGCAACCTGGTGGGGGTTAGTAAAGATGGACTAATAGAAAAAATCCCACACACTGCTACAAGCCGAAATATCTTTTCAGAGCTAGATACAAAAGAAAATTAGATTGAATTTGCAACCTGGTAGAGGTTAGTATAGATGGACTAATAGAAAAAGTCACACACACTGCTACAAGCCGAAATATTTTTTCAGAGCTAGATGCAGAAAAAAATTAGATTGAATTTGCAACCTTGTGGAGGTTACTATAGATGGACTAATAGAACAAGTCCCACACAATGCTACAAGCCTAAATATTTTTTCAGAGCTAGATGCAGAAAAAAATTAGATTGAATTTGCAACCTGGTGGAGGTTACTATAGATGGACTGATAGAACAAGTCCCACACAATGCTACAAGCCGAAATATTTTTTCAGAGCTAGATGCAGAAAAAAGTTAGATTGAATTTGCAACCTGGTGGAGGTTAGTAAAGATGGACTAATAGAAAAAGTCCCACACACTGCTACAAGCCGAAATATCTTTTCAGAGCTAGATACAGAAGAAAATTAGATTGAATTTGCAACCTGGTAGAGGTTAGTATAGATGGACTAATAGAACAAGTCACACACACTGCTACAAGCCGAAATATTTTTTCAGAGCTAGATGCAGAAAAAAATTAGATTGAATTTGCAACCTGGTGGAGGTTAGTATAGATGGACTAATAGAACAAGTCCCACACACTGCTACCAGCCGAAATATTTTTTCAGAGCTAGATGCAGAAAAAATTTAGATTGAATTTGCAACCTGGTGGAGGTTAGTATAGCTGGACTAATAGAACAAGTCCCACACACTGCTACAAGCCAAAATATTTTTTCAGAGCTAGATGCAGAAAAAAATTAGATTGAATTTGCAACCTGGTGGAGGTTAGTATAGATGGACTAATACAAAAAGTCCCACACACTGCTACAAGCCAAAATATTTTTTCAGAGCTAGATGCAGAAAAACATTAGATTGAATTTGCAACCTGGTGGAGGTTAGTATAGATGGACTAATAGAACAAGTCCCACACACTGCTACAAGCCAAAATATTTTTTCAGAGCTAGATGCAGAAAAATTTATATTGAAATTGCAACCTGGTGGAGGTTAGTATAGATGGACTAATAGAACCAGTCCCACACACTGCTACAAGCCGAAATATTTTTTCAGAGCTAGATACAGAAAAAAATTAGATTGAATTTGCAACCTGGTGGAGGTTAGTATAGATGGAATAATAGAACAAGTCCCACACACTGCTACAAGCCTAAATATTTTTTCAGAACTAGATGCAGAAAAAAATTAGATTGAATTTGCAACCTGGTGGAGGTTAGTATAGATGGACTAATAGAACCAGTCCCACACACTGCTGCAAGCCTAAATATTTTTTCAGAACTAGATGCAGAAAAAAATTAGATTGAATTTGCAACCTGGTGGAGGTAAGAATAGATGGACTAATAGAACAAGTCCCACACACTGCTACAAGCCGAAATATTTTTTCAGAGCTAGATGCAGAAAAAAATTATATTGAATTTGCAACCTGGTGGAGGTTAGTATTGATGGACTAATAGAACAAGTCCCACACACTGCTACAAGCCTAAATATTTTTTCAGAGCTAAATGCAGAAAAAAATTAGATTGAATTTGCAACCTGGTGGAGGTTAGTATAGATGGACTAATAGAACAAGTCCCACACACTGCTACAAGCCAAAATATTTTTTCAGAGCTAGATGCAGAAAAAAATTAGATTGAATTTGCAACCTGGTGGATGTTAGTATAGATGGACTAATAGAACAAGTTCCACACACTGCTACAAGCCAAAATATTTTTTCAGAGCTAGATGCAGAAAAAAATTAGATTGAATTTGCAACCTGGTGGAGCTTAGTATAGATTGACTAATAGAACAAGTCCCACACACTGATACAAGCCGAAATATTTTTTCGTAGCTAGATGCAGAAAAAAATTAAATTGAATTTGCAACCTGGCGGAGGTTAGTAATGATGGACTAATACAACAAGTCGCACACACTGCTACAAGCCTAAATATTTTTTCAGAGCTAGATGCAGAAAAAAATTAGATTGAATTTGCAACCTTGTGGAGGTTACTATAGATGGACTAATAGAACAAGTCCCACACAATGCTACAAGCCTAAACATTTTTTCAGAGCTAGATGCAGAAAAAAATTAGATTGAATTTGCAACCTGGTGGAGGTTACTATAGATGGACTGATAGAACAAGTCCCACACAATGCTACAAGCCGAAATATTTTTTCAGAGCTAGATGCAGAAAAAAGTTAGATTGAATTTGCAACCTGGTGGAGGTTAGTAAAGATGGACTAATAGAAAAAGTCCCACACACTGCTACAAGCCGAAATATCTTTTCAGAGCTAGATACAGAAGAAAATTAGATTGAATTTGCAACCTGGTAGAGGTTAGTATAGATGGACTAATAGAACAAGTCACACACACTGCTACAAGCCGAAATATTTTTTCAGAGCTAGTTGCAGAAAAAAATTAGATTGAATTTGCAACCTGGTGGAGGTTAGTATAGATGGACTAATAGAACAAGTCCCACACACTGCTACCAGCCGAAATATTTTTTCAGAGCTAGATGCAGAAAAAATTTAGATTGAATTTGCAACCTGGTGGAGGTTAGTATAGCTGGACTAATAGAACAAGTCCCACACACTGCTACAAGCCGAAATATTTTTTCAGAGCTAGATGCAGAAAAAAATTAGATTGAATTTGCAACCTGGTGGAGGTTAGTATAGATGGACTAATAGAACAAGTCCCACACACTGCTACAAGCCAAAATATTTTTTCAGAGCTAGATACAGAAAAAAATTAGATTGAATTTGCAATCTTGTGGAGTTTAGAATAGATGGACTAATAGAACAAGTCCCACACACTGCTACAAGCCGAAATATTTTTTCAGAGCTAGATACAGGAAAAAATTAGATTGAATTTGCAACCTGGTGGAGGTTAGTATAGATGGACTAATAGAACACGTCCCACAAACTGCTACAAGCCGAAATATTTTTTCAGAGCTAGATACAGAAAAAAATTAGATTGAATTTGCAACCTGGTGGAGGTTAGAATAGATGGACTAATAGAACAAGTCCCACACACTGCTGCAAGCCGAAATGTTTTTTCAGAGCTAGATGCAGAAAAAAATTATATTGAATTTGCAACCTGGTGGAGGTTAGTATAGATGGACTAATAGAACAAGTCCCACACACTGCAACAAGCCTAAATATTTTTTAAGAACTAGATGCAGAAAAAAATTAGATTGAATTTGCAACCTGGTGGAGGTAAGAATAGATGGACTAATAGAACAAGTCCCACACACTGCTACAAGCCGAAATATTTTTTCAGAGCTAGATGCAGAAAAAAATTATATTGAATTTGCAACCTGGTGGAGGTTAGTATTGATGGACTAATAGAACAAGTCCCACACACTGCTACAAGCCTAAATATTTTTTCAGAACTAGATGCAGAAAAAAATTAGATTGAATTTGCAACCTGGTGGAGGTTAGTATAGATGTTCTAATAGAACAAGTCCCACACACTGCTACAAGCCGAAATATTTTTTCAGAGCTAGATGCAGAAAAAATTTAGATTGAATTTGCAACCTGGTGGAGGTTAGTATAGATGGACTAATAGAACAAGGCTCACACACTGCTACAAGCCAAAATATTTTTTCAGAGCTAGATGCAGAAAAAAATTAGATTGAATTTGCAACCTGGTGGAGGTTAGCATAGATGGACTAATAGAACAAGTCCCACACATTGCTACAAGCCGAAATATTTTTTCAGAGCTAGATGCAGAAAAAAATTAGATTGAATTTGCAACCTGGTGGAGGTTAGTATAGATGGACTAATAGAACAAGTCCCACACACTGCTACAAGCCGAAATATTTTTTCAGAGCTAGATGCAGAAAATAATTAGATGAAATTTGCAATCAGGTGGGGATTAGTATAGATGGACTAATGGAACAAGTCCCACACACTGCTACAAGCCGAAAAATGTTTTCAGAGCTAGATGCAGAAAAAAATTAAATTGAATTTGCAACCTGGAGGAGGTTAGTATAGATGGACTAATAGAACTAGTCCCACACACTGCTACAAGCCGAAATATTTTTTCAGAGCTAGATGCAGAAGAAAATTAGATTGAATTTGCAACCTGGTGGAGGTTAGTATAGATTGACTAATAGAACAAGTCCCACACACTGCTACAAGCCTAAATATTTTTTCAGAGCTAGATGGAGAAAAAAATGTAGTTGAATTTGCAACCTGGTGGAGGTTAGTAAAGATGGACTAATATAACAAGTCCCACACACTGCTACAAGCCGAAATATTTTTTCAGAGCTAGATGCAGAAAAAAAATAGACTGAATTTGCAACCTGGTGGAGGTTAGTATAGATGGACTAATAGAACAAGTCCCACACACTGCTACAAGCCAAAATATTTTTTCAGAGCTAGATGGAGAAAAAAAATAGATTGAATTTGCAACCTGGTTGAGGTTAGTAAAAATGGACTAATACAACAAGTCCCACACACTGCTACAAGCCAAAATATTTTTTCAGAGCTAGATGGAGAAAAAAAATAGATTGAATTTGCAACCTGGTTGAGGTTAGTAAAAATGGACTAATAGAACCAGTCCCACACACTGCTACAAGCCGAAATATTTTTTCAGAGCTAGATGCAGAAAAAAATTAGATTGAGTTTGCACCCTGGTGGAGGTTAGTATAGATGGACTAATAGAACCAGTCCCACACACTGTTACAAGCCGAAATATTTTTTCAGAGCTAGATACAGAAAAAAATTAGATTGAATTTGAAACCTGGTGGAGGTTAGTATAGATGGACTAATAGAACAAGTCCCACACACTGCTACAAGCCAAAATATTTTTTCAGAGCCAGATGCAGAAAAAAATTATATTGAATTTGTAACCTGGTGGAGGTTAGTATAGATCGACTAATAGAACAAGTCGCACACACTGCTACAAGCCTAAATATTTTTTCAGAGCTAGATGCAGAAAAAAATTCGATTGAATTTGCAACCTTGTGGAGGTTACTATATATGGACTAATAGAACAAGTCCCACACAATGCTACAAGCCAAAATATTTTTTCAGAGCTAGATGCAGAAAAAAGTTAGATTGAATTTGCAACCTGGTGGAGGTTAGTAAAGATGGACTAATAGAAAAAGTCCCACACACTGCTACAAGCCGAAATATTTTATCAGAGCTAGATGCAGAAAAATTTATATTGAAATTGCAACCTGGTGGAGGTTAGTATAGATGGACTAATAGAACCAGTCCCCCACACTGCTACAAGCCGAAATATTTTTTCAGAGCTAGATACAGAAAAAAATTAGATTGAATTTGCAACCTGGTGGAGGTTAGTATAGATGGAATAATAGAACAAGTCCCACACACTGCTACAAGCCTAAATATTTTTTCAGAACTAGATGCAGAAAAAAATTAGATTGAATTTGCAACCTGGTGGAGGTTAGTATAGATGGACTAATAGAACCAGTCCCACACACTGCTACAAGCCTAAATATTTTTTCAGAACTAGATGCAGAAAAAAATTAGATTGAATTTGCAACCTGGTGGAGGTAAGAATAGATGGACTAATAGAACAAGTCCCACACACTGCTACAAGCCGAAATATTTTTTCAGAGCTAGATGCAGAAAAAAATTATATTGAATTTGCAACCTGGTGGAGGTTAGTATTGATGGACTAATAGAACAAGTCCCACACACTGCTACAAGCCTAAATATTTTTTCAGAGCTAGATGCAGAAAAAAATTAGATTGAATTTGCAACCTGGTGGAGGTTAGTATAGATGGACTAATAGAACAAGTCCCACACACTGCTACAAGCCAAAATATTTTTTCAGAGCTAGATGCAGAAAAAAATTAGATTGAATTTGCAACCTGGTGGATGTAAGTATAGATGGACTAATAGAACAAGTCCCACACACTCCTACAAGCCTAAATATTTTTTCAGAGCTAGATGGAGAAAAAAATGTAGTTGAATTTGCAACCTGGTGGAGGTTAGTAAAGAAGGACTAATATAACAAGTCCCACACACTGCTACAAGCCGAAATATTTTTTCAGAGCTAGATGCAGAAAAAAAATAGACTGAATTTGCAACCTGGTGGAGGTTAGTATAGATGGACTAATAGAACAAGTCCCACACACTGCTACAAGCCAAAATATTTTTTCAGAGCTAGATGGAGAAAAAAAATAGATTGAATTTGCAACCTGGTTGAGGTTAGTAAAAATGGACTAATAGAACAAGTCCCACACACTGCTACAAGCCAAAATATTTTTTCAGAGCTAGATGGAGAAAAAAAATAGATTGAATTTGCAACCTGGTTGAGGTTAGTAAAAATGGACTAATAGAACCAGTCCCACACACTGCTACAAGCCGAAATATTTTTTCAGAGCTAGATGCAGAAAAAAATTAGATTGAGTTTGCAACCTGGTGGAGGTTAGTATAGATGGACTAATAGAACGAGTCCCACACACTGTTACAAGCCGAAATATTTTTTCAGAGCTAGATACAGGTAAAAATTAGATTGAATTTGAAACCTGGTGGAGGTTAGTATAGATGGACTAATAGAACAAGTCCCACACACTGCTACAAGCCGAAATATTTTTTCAGAGCCAGATGCAGAAAAAAATTATATTGAATTTGTAACCTGGTGGAGGTTAGTATAGATCGACTAATAGAACAAGTCGCACACACTGCTACAAGCCTAAATATTTTTTCAGAGCTAGATGCAGAAAAAAATTCGATTGAATTTGCAACCTTGTGGAGGTTACTATATATGGACTAATAGAACAAGTCCCACACAATGCTACAAGCCAAAATATTTTTTCAGAGCTAGATGCAGAAAAAAAGAAAAAAGTTAGATTGAATTTGCAACCTGGTGGAGGTTAGTAAAGATGGACTAATAGAAAAAGTCCCACACACTGCTACAAGCCGAAATATTTTATCAGAGCTAGATGCAGAAAAATTTATATTGAAATTGCAACCTGGTGGAGGTTAGTATAGATGGACTAATAGAACCAGTCCCACACACTGCTACAAGCCGAAATATTTTTTCAGAGCTAGATACAGAAAAAAATTAGATTGAATTTGCAACCTGGTGGAGGTTAGTATAGATGGACTAATAGAACAAGTCCCACACACTGCTACAAGCCGAAATATTTTTTCAGAGCTAGATGCAGAAAATAATTAGATGAAATTTGCAATCAGGTGGGGATTAGTATAGATGGACTAATGGAACAAGTCCCACACACTGCTACAAGCCGAAAAATGTTTTCAGAGCTAGATGCAGAAAAAAATTAAATTGAATTTGCAACCTGGAGGAGGTTAGTATAGATGGACTAATAGAACTAGTCCCACACACTGCTACAAGCCGAAATATTTTTTCAGAGCTAGATGCAGAAGAAAATTAGATTGAATTTGCAACCTGGTGGAGGTTAGTATAGATTGACTAATAGAACAAGTCCCACACACTGCTACAAGCCTAAATATTTTTTCAGAGCTAGATGGAGAAAAAAATGTAGTTGAATTTGCAACCTGGTGGAGGTTAGTAAAGATGGACTAATATAACAAGTCCCACACACTGCTACAAGCCGAAATATTTTTTCAGAGCTAGATGCAGAAAAAAAATAGACTGTATTTGCAACCTGGTGGAGGTTAGTATAGATGGACTAATAGAACAAGTCCCACACACTGCTACAAGCCAAAATATTTTTTCAGAGCTAGATGGAGAAAAAAAATAGATTGAATTTGCAACCTGGTTGAGGTTAGTAAAAATGGACTAATACAACAAGTCCCACACACTGCTACAAGCCAAAATATTTTTTCAGAGCTAGATGGAGAAAAAAAATAGATTGAATTTGCAACCTGGTTGAGGTTAGTAAAAATGGACTAATAGAACCAGTCCCACACACTGCTACAAGCCGAAATATTTTTTCAGAGCTAGATGCAGAAAAAAATTAGATTGAGTTTGCACCCTGGTGGAGGTTAGTATAGATGGACTAATAGAACCAGTCCCACACACTGTTACAAGCCGAAATATTTTTTCAGAGCTAGATACAGAAAAAAATTAGATTGAATTTGAAACCTGGTGGAGGTTAGTATAGATGGACTAATAGAACAAGTCCCACACACTGCTACAAGCCAAAATATTTTTTCAGAGCCAGATGCAGAAAAAAATTATATTGAATTTGTAACCTGGTGGAGGTTAGTATAAATCGACTAATAGAACAAGTCGCACACACTGCTACAAGCCTAAATATTTTTTCAGAGCTAGATGCAGAAAAAAATTCGATTGAATTTGCAACCTTGTGGAGGTTACTATATATGGACTAATAGAACAAGTCCCACACAATGCTACAAGCCAAAATATTTTTTCAGAGCTAGATGCAGAAAAAAGTTAGATTGAATTTGCAACCTGGTGGAGGTTAGTAAAGATGGACTAATAGAAAAAGTCCCACACACTGCTACAAGCCGAAATATTTTATCAGAGCTAGATGCAGAAAAATTTATATTGAAATTGCAACCTGGTGGAGGTTAGTATAGATGGACTAATAGAACCAGTCCCACACACTGCTACAAGCCGAAATATTTTTTCAGAGCTAGATACAGAAAAAAATTAGATTGAATTTGCAACCTGGTGGAGGTTAGTATAGATGGAATAATAGAACAAGTCCCACACACTGCTACAAGCCTAAATATTTTTTCAGAACTAGATGCAGAAAAAAATTAGATTGAATTTGCAACCTGGTGGAGGTTAGTATAGATGGACTAATAGAACCAGTCCCACACACTGCTACAAGCCTAAATATTTTTTCAGAACTAGATGCAGAAAAAAATTAGATTGAATTTGCAACCTGGTGGAGGTAAGAATAGATGGACTAATAGAACAAGTCCCACACACTGCTACAAGCCGAAATATTTTTTCAGAGCTAGATGCAGAAAAAAATTATATTGAATTTGCAACCTGGTGGAGGTTAGTAAAGAAGGACTAATATAACAAGTCCCACACACTGCTACAAGCCGAAATATTTTTTCAGAGCTAGATGCAGAAAAAAAATAGACTGCATTTGCAACCTGGTGGAGGTTAGTATAGATGGACTAATAGAACAAGTCCCACACACTGCTACAAGCCAAAATATTTTTTCAGAGCTAGATGGAGAAAAAAATAGATTGAATTTGCAACCTGGTTGAGGTTAGTAAAAATGGACTAATAGAACAAGTCCCACACACTGCTACAAGCCAAAATATTTTTTCAGAGCTAGATGGAGAAAAAAAATAGATTGAATTTGCAACCTGGTTGAGGTTAGTAAAAATGGACTAATAGAACCAGTCCCACACACTGCTACAAGCCGAAATATTTTTTCAGAGCTAGATGCAGAAAAAAATTAGATTGAGTTTGCAACCTGGTGGAGGTTAGTATATATGGACTAATAGAACCAGTCCCACACACTGTTACAAGCCGAAATATTTTTTCAGAGCTAGATACAGGTAAAAATTAGATTGAATATGAAACCTGGTGGAGGTTAGTATAGATGGACTAATAGAACAAGTCCCACACACTGCTACAAGCCAAAATATTTTTTCAGAGCCAGATGCAGAAAAAAATTATATTGAATTTGTAACCTGGTGGAGGTTAGTATAGATCGACTAATAGAACAAGTCGCACACACTGCTACAAGCCTAAATATTTTTTCAGAGCTAGATGCAGAAAAAAATTTGATTGAATTTGCAACCTTGTGGAGGTTACTATATATGGACTAATAGAACAAGTCCCACACAATGCTACAAGCCAAAATATTTTTTCAGAGCTAGATGCAGAAAAAAAGAAAAAAGTTAGATTGAATTTGCAACCTGGTGGAGGTTAGTAAAGATGGACTAATAGAAAAAGTCCCACACACTGCTACAAGCCGAAATATTTTATCAGAGCTAGATGCAGAAAAATTTATATTGAAATTGCAACCTGGTGGAGGTTAGTATAGATGGACTAATAGAACCAGTCCCACACACTGCTACAAGCCGAAATATTTTTTCAGAGCTAGATACAGAAAAAAATTAGATTGAATTTGCAACCTGGTGGAGGTTAGTATAGATGGACTAATAGAACCAGTCCCACACACTGCTACAAGCCTAAATATTTTTTCAGAACTAGATGCAGAAAAAAATTAGATTGAATTTGCAACCTGGTGGAGGTAAGAATAGATGACTAATAGAACAAGTCCCACACACTGCTACAAGCCGAAATATTTTTTCAGAGCTAGATGCAGAAAAAAATTATATTGAATTTGCAACCTGGTGGAGGTTAGTATTGATGGACTAATAGAACAAGTCCCACACACTGCTACAAGCCAAAATATTTTTTCAGAGCTAGATGCAGAAAAAAATTAGATTGAATTTGCAACCTGGTGGATGTTAGTATAGATGGACTAATAGAACAAATCCCACACACTGCTACAAGCCAAAATATTTTTTCAGAGCTAGATGCAGAAAAAAATTAGATTGAATTTGCAACCTGGTGGAGCTTAGTATAGATTGACTAATAGAACAAGTCCCACACACTGATACAAACCGAAATATTTTTTCGTAGCTAGATGCAGAAAAAAATTAAATTGAATTTGCAACCTGGCGGAGGTTAGTAAAGATGGACTAATACAACAAGTCGCACACACTCCTACAAGCCTAAATATTTTTTCAGAGCTAGATGCAGAAAAAAATTAGATTGAATTTGCAACCTTGTGGAGGTTACTATAGACGGACTAATAGAACAAGTCTAACACAATGCTACAAGCCTAAATATTTTTTCAGAGCTAGATGCAGAAAAAAATTAGATTGAATTTGCAACCTGGTGGAGGTTACTATAGATGGACTGATAGAACAAGTCCCACACAATGCTACAAGCCGAAATATTTTTTCAGAGCTAGATGCAGAAAAAAGTTAGATTGAATTTGCAAACTGGTGGAGGTTAGTAAAGATGGACTAATAGAAAAAGTCCCACACACTGCTACAAGCCGAAATATCTTTTCAGAGCTAGATACAGAAGAAAATTAGATTGAATTTGCAACCTGGTAGAGGTTAGTATAGATGGACTAATAGAACAAGTCACACACACTGCTACAAGCCGAAATATTTTTTCAGAGCTAGTTGCAGAAAAAAATTAGATTGAATTTGCAACCTGGTGGAGGTTAGTATAGATGGACTAATAGAACAAGTCCCACCCACTGCTACCAGCCGAAATATTTTTTCAGAGCTAGATGCAGAAAAAATTTAGATTGAATTTGCAACCTGGTGGAGGTTAGTATAGCTGGACTAATAGAACAAGTCCCACACACTGCTACAAGCCGAAATATTTTTTCAGAGCTAGATGCAGAAAAAAATTAGATTGAATTTGCAACCTGGTGGAGGTTAGCATAGATGGACTAATAGAACAAGTCCCACACACTGCTACAAGCCAAAATATTTTTTCAGAGCTAGATGCAGAAAAAAATTAGATTGAATTTGCAACCTGGTGGAGGTTAGTATAGATGGACTAATAGAACAAGTCCCACACACTGCTACAAGCCAAAATATTTTTTCCGAGCGAGATACAGAAAAAAATTAGATTGAATTTGCAATCTTGTGGAGTTTAGAATAGATGGACTAATAGAACAAGTCCCACATACTGCTACATGCCGAAATATTTTTTCAGAGCTAGATACAGGAAAAAATTAGATTGAATTTGCAACCTGGTGGAGGTTAGTATAGATGGACTAATAGAACACGTCCCACAAACTGCTACAAGCCGAAATATTTTTTCAGAGCTAGATACAGAAAAAAATTAGATTGAATTTGCAACCTGGTGGAGGTTAGAATAGATGGACTAATAGAACAAGTCCCACACACTGCTACAAGCCGAAATGTTTTTTCAGAGCTAGATGCAGAAAAAAATTATATTGAATTTGCAACCTGGTGGAGGTTAGTATAGATGGACTAATAGAACAAGTCCCACACACTGCTACAAGCCTAAATATTTTTTCAGAACTAGATGCAGAAAAAAATTAGATTGAATTTGCAACCTGGTGGAGGTAAGAATAGATGGACTAATAGAACAAGTCCCACACACTGCTACAAGCCGAAATATTTTTTCAGAGCTAGATGCAGAAAAAAATTATATTGAATTTGCAACCTGGTGGAGGTTAGTATTGATGGACTAATAGAACAAGTCCCACACACTGCTACAAGCCTAAATATTTTTTCAGAACTAGATGCAGAAAAAAATTAGATTGAATTTGCAACCTGGTGGAGGTTAGTATAGATGTTCTAATAGAACAAGTCCCACACACTGCTACAAGCCGAAATATTTTTTCAGAGCTAGATGCAGAAAAAATTTAGATTGAATTTGCAACCTGGTGGAGGTTAGTATAGATGGACTAATAGAACAAGGCTCACACACTGCTACAAGCCAAAATATTTTTTCAGAGCTAGATGCAGAAAAAAATTAGATTGAATTTGCAACCTGGTGGAGGTTAGTATAGATGGACTAATAGAACAAGTCCCACAAACTGCTACAAGCCGAAATATTTTTTCAGAGCTAGATGCAGAAAAAAATTAGATTGAATTTGCAACCTGGTGGAGGTTAGTATAGATGGACTAATAGAACAAGTCCCACACACTGCTACAAGACGAAATATTTTTTCAGAGCTAGATGCAGAAAATAATTAGATGAAATTTGCAATCAGGTGGGGATTAGTATAGATGGACTAATGGAACAAGTCCCACACACTGCTACAAGCCGAAAAATGTTTTCAGAGCTAGATGCAGAAAAAAATTAAATTGAATTTGCAACCTGGAGGAGGTTAGTATAGATGGACTAATAGAACTAGTCCCACACACTGCTACAAGCCGAAATATTTTTTCAGAGCTAGATGCAGAAGAAAATGTAGTTGAATTTGCAACCTGGTGGAGGTTAGTAAAGATGTACTAATATAACAAGTCCCACACACTGCTACAAGCCGAAATATTTTTTCAGAGCTAGATGCAGAAAAAAAATAGACTGAATTTGCAACCTGGTGGAGGTTAGTATAGATGGACTAATAGAACAAGTCCCACACACTGCTACAAGCCAAAATATTTTTTCAGAGCTAGATGGAGAAAAAAAATAGATTGAATTTGCAACCTGGTTGAGGTTAGTAAAAATGGACTAATAGAACAAGTCCCACACACTGCTACAAGCCAAAATATTTTTTCAGAGCTAGATGGAGAAAAAAAATAGATTGAATTTGCAACCTGGTGAGGTTAGTAAAAATGGACTAATAGAACCAGTCCCACACACTGCTACAAGCCAAAATATTTTTTCAGAGCTAGATGCAGAAAAATTTATTTTGAATTTGCAACCTGGTGGAGGTTAGTATAGATGGACTAATAGAACCAGTCCCACCCACTGCTACAAGCCAAAACATTTTTTCAGAGCTAGATACAGAAAAAAATTAGATTGAATTTGCAACCTGGTGGAAGTTAGTATAGATGGACTAATAGAACAAGTCCCACACACTGCTACAAGCCAAAATATTTTTTCAGAGCTAGATGCAGAAAAAAATTAGATTGAATTTGCAACCTGGTGGAGGTTAGTATAGATGGACTAATAGAACAAGTGCCACACACTGCTACAAGCCGAAATATTTTTTCAGAGCTAGATGCAGATAAAAATTAGATTGAGTTTGCAACCTGGTGGAGGTTAGTATAGATGGACTAATAGAACCAGTCCCACACACTGTTACAAGCCGAAATATTTTTTCAGAGCTAGATGCAGAAAAAAATTAGATTGAATTTGCAACCTTGTGGAGGTTACTATATATGGACTAATAGAACAAGTCCCACACAATGCTACAAGCCAAAATATTTTTTCAGAGCTAGAGGCAGAAAAAAGTTAGATTGAATTTGCAACCTGGTGGAGGTTAGTAAAGATGGACTAATAGAAAAAGTCCCACACACTGCTACAAGCCGAAATATTTTTTCAGAGCTAGATGCAGAAAAAAATTAGATTGAATTTGCAACCTGGTGGAGGTTAGTATAGATGGACTAATAGAACAAGTCCCACACACTGCTACAAGCCAAAATATTTTTTCAGAGCTAGATGCAGAAAAATTTATTTTGAATTTGCAACCTGGTGGAGGTTAGTATAGATGGACTAATAGAACCAGTCCCACCCACTGCTACAAGCCAAAATATTTTTTCAGAGCTAGATACAGAAAAAAATTAGATTGAATTTGCAACCTGGTGGTAGTTAGTATAGATGGACTAATAGAACAAGTCCCACACACTGCTACAAGCCAAAATATTTTTTCAGAGCTAGATACAGAAAAAAATTAGATTGAATTTGCAACCTTGTGGAGGTTAGAATAGATGGACTAATAGAACAAGTCCCACACACTGCTACAAGCCGAAATATTTTTTCAGAGCTAGATGCAGAAAAAAATTAGATTGAATTTGCAACCTGGTGGAGGTTAGTATAGATGGACTAATAGAACCAGTCCCACACACTGCTACAATCCGAAATATATTTCAGACCTAGAAACAGGAAAAAATTAGATTGAATTTGCATCCTGGTGGAGGTTAGTATAGATGGACTAATAGTACACGTCCCACACACTGCTACAAGCCGAAATATTTTTTCAGAGCTAGATACAGAAAAAAATTAGATTGAATTTGCAACCTGGTGGAGGTTAGAATAGATGGTCTAATAGAACAAGTCCCACACACTGCTACAAGCCTAAATATTTTTTCAGAACTAGATGCAGAAAAAAATTAGATTGAATTTGCAACCTGGTGGAGGTTAGTATAGATGGACTAATAGAACCAGTCCCACACACTGCTACAAGCCTAAATATTTTTTCAGAACTAGATGCAGAAAAAAATTAGATTGAATTTGCAACCTGGTGGAGGTAAGAATATATGGACTAATAGAACAAGTCCCACACACTGCTACAAGCCGAAATATTTTTTCAGAGCTAGATGCAGAAAAAAATTATATTGAATTTGCAACCTGGTGGAGGTTAGTATTGATGGACTAATAGAACAAGTCCCACACACTGCTACAAGCCTAAATATTTTTTCAGAGCTAGATGCAGAAAAAAATTAGATTGAATTTGCAACCTGGTGGAGGTTAGTATAGATGGACTAATAGAACAAGTCCCACACACTGCTACAAGCCGAAATATTTTTTCAGAGCTATATGCAGAAAAAAATTAGATTGAATTTGCAACCTGGTGGATGTTAGTATAAATGGACTAATAGAACAAGTCCCACACACTGCTACAAGCCAAAATATTTTTTCAGAGCTAGATGCAGAAAAAAATTAGATTGAATTTGCAACCTGGTGGAGGTTAGTATAGATGGACTAATAGAACAAGTCCCACACACTGCTACAAGCCAAAATATTTTTTCAGAGCTAGATGCAGAAAAAAATTTGATTGAATTTGCAACCTGGTGGATGTTAGTATAGATGGACTAATAGAACAAGTCCCACACACTGCTACAAGCCAAAATATTTTTTCAGAGCTAGATGCAGAAAAAAATTAGATTGAATTTGCAACCTGGTGGAGCTTAGTATAGATTGACTAATAGAACAAGTCCCACACACTGATACAAGCCGAAATATTTTTTCGTAGCTAGATGCAGAAAAAAATTAAATTGAATTTGCAACCTGGCGGAGGTTAGTAAAGATGGACTAATATAACAAGTCCCACACAGTGCTACAAGACGAAATATTTTTTCAGAGCTAGATGCAGAAAAAAATTTGATTGAATTTGCAACCTGGTGGAGGTTAGTATAGATGGACTAATAGAACCAGTCCCACACACTGCTACAAGCCGAAATATTTTTTCAGAGCTAGATACAGAAAAAAATTAGATTGAATTTGCAACCTGGTGGAGGTTAGTATAGATGGACTAATAGAACAAGTCGCACACACTGCTACAAGCCTAAATATTTTTTCAGAGCTAGATGCAGAAAAAAATTAGATTGAATTTGCAACCTTGTGGAGGTTACAATAGATGGACTAATAGAACAAGTCCCACACAATGCTACAAGCCTAAATATTTTTTCAGAGCTAGATGCAGAAAAAAATTAGATTGAATTTGCAACCTGGTGGACGTTACTATAGATGGACTGATAGAACAAGTCCCACACAATGCTACAAGCCGAAATATTTTTTCAGAGCTAGATGCAGAAAAAAGTTAGATTGAATTTGCAACCTGGTGGAGGTTAGTAAAGATGGACTAATAGAAAAAGTCCCACACACTGCTACAAGCCGAAATATCTTTTCAGAGCTAGATACAGAAGAAAATTAGATTGAATTTGCAACCTGGTAGAGGTTAGTATAGATGGACTAATAGAACAAGTCACACACACTGCTACAAGCCAAAATATTTTTTCAGAGCTAGTTGCAGATAAAAATTAGATTGAATTTGCAACCTGGTGGAGGTTAGTATAGATGGAATAATAGAACAAGTCCCACACACTGCTAACAGCCGAAATATTTTTTCAGAGCTAGATGCAGAAAAAATTTAGATTGAATTTGCAACCTGGTGGAGGTTAGTATAGCTGGACTAATAGAACAAGTCCCACACACTGCTACAAGCCGAAATATTTTTTCAGAGCTAGATGCAGAAAAAAATTAGATTGAACTTGCAACCTGGTGGAGGTTAGTATAGATGGACTAATAGAACAAGTCCCACACACTGCTACAAGCCAAAATATTTTTTCAGAGCTAGATGCAGAAAAATTTATATTGAATTTGCAACCTGGTGGAGGTTAGTATAGATGGACTAATAGAACCAGTCCCACACACTGCTACAAGCCGAAATATTTTTTCAGAGCTAGATACAGAAAAAAATTAGATTGAATTTGCAACCTGGTGGAGGTTAGTATAGATGGACTAATAGAACAAGTCCCACACACTGCTACAAGCCAAAATATTTTTTCAGAGCTAGATACAGAAAAAAATTAGATTGAATTTGCAATCTTGTGGAGTTTAGAATAGATGGACTAATAGAACAAGTCCCACACACTGCTACAAGCCGAAATATTTTTTCAGAGCTAGATGCAGAAAAAAATTAGATTGAATTTGCAACCTGGTGGAGGTTAGTATAGATGGACTAATAGAACAAGTCCCACACACTGCTACAAGCCGAAATATTTTTTCAGAGCTAGATACAGGAAAAATTAGATTGAATTTGCAACCTGGTGGAGGTTAGTATAGATGGACTAATAGAACACGTCCCACAAACTGCTACAAGCCGAAATATTTTTTCAGAGCTAGATACAGAAAAAAATTAGATTGAATTTGCAACCTGGTGGAGGTTAGAATAGATGGACTAATAGAACAAGTCCCACCCACTGCTACAAGCCGAAATATTTTTTCAGAGCTAGATACAGAAAAAAATTAGATTGAATTTGCAACCTGGTGGAAGTTAGTATAGATGGACTAATAGAACAAGTCCCACACACTGCTACAAGCCAAAATATTTTTTTCAGAGCTAGATACAGAAAAAAATGAGATTGAATTTGCAACCTGGTGGAAGTTAGTATAGATGGACTAATAGAACAAGTCCCACACACTGCTACAAGCCAAAATATTTTTTTCAGAGCTAGATACAGAAAAAAATGAGATTGAATTTGCAACCTGGTGGAGGTTAGTATAGATGGACTAATAGAACAAGTCCCACACACTGCTACAAGCCAAAATATTTTTTCAGAGCTAGATGCAGAAAAATTTATTTTGAATTTGAAACCTGGTGGAGGTTAGTATAGATGGACTAATAGAACCAGTCCCACCCACTGCTACAAGCCGAAATATTTTTTCAGAGCTAGATACAGAAAAAAATTAGATTGAATTTGCAACCTGGTGGAAGTTAGTATAGATGGACTAATAGAACAAGTCCCACACACTGCTACAAGCCGAAATATTTTTTCAGAGCTAGATACAGAAAAAAATTAGATTGAATTTGCAACCTGGTGGAGGTTAGTATAGATGGACTAATAGAACCAGTCCCACACACTGCTACAAGCCGAAATATTTTTTCAAAGCTAGATACAGGAAAAAATTAGATTGAATTTGCAACCTGGTGGAGGTTAGTATAGATGGACTAATAGAACACGTCCCACACACTGCTACAAGCCGAAATATTTTTTCAGAGCTAGATACAGAAAAAAATTAGATTGAATTTGCAACCTGGTGGAGGTTAGAATAGATGGACTAATATAACAAGTCCCACACACTGCTACAAGCCGAAATATTTTTTCAGAGCTACATGCAGAAAAAAATTATATTGAATTTGCAACCTGGTGGAGGTTAGTATTGATGGACTAATAGAACAAGTCCCACACACTGCTACAAGCCTAAATATTTTTTCAGAACTAGATGCAGAAAAAAATTAGATTGAATTTGCAACCTGGTGGAGGTTACTATAGATGGACTAATAGAAGAAGTCCCACACAATGCTACAAGCCGAAATATTTTTTCAGAGCTAGATGCAGAAAAAAATTAAATTGAATTTGCAACCTGGTGGAGGTTAGTAAAGATGGACTAATATAACAAGTCCCACACACGGCTTCAAGCCAAAATATTTTTTCAGAGCTAGATGCAGAAAAAAGTTAGATTGAATTTGCAACCTGGTGGAGGTTAGTATAGATGGACTAATAGAAAAAGTCCCACACACTGCTACAAGCCGAAATATTTTTTCAAAGCTAGATGCAGAAAAATTTTAGATTGAATTTGCAACCTGGTGGAGGTTAGTATAGATGGACTAATAGAACAAGGCTCACACACTGCTACAAGCCAAAATATTTTTTCAGAGCTAGATGCAGAAAAAAATTAGATTGAATTTGCAACCTGGTGGAGGTTAGTATAGATGGACTAACAGAACAAGTCCCACAGATTACTACAAGCCAAAATATTTTTTCAGAGCTAGATGCTGAAAAAAAAATAGATTTAATTTGCAACCTGGTGGAGGTTAGTAAAGATGGACTAATAGAACAAGTCCCACACACTGCTACAAGCCGAAATATTTTTTCAGAGCTAGATGCAGAAAAAAATTGGATTGAATTTGCAACCTGGTGGAGGTTAGTATAGATGGACTAATAGAACAAGTCGCACACACTGCTACAAGCCTAAATATTTTTTCAGAGCTAGATGCAGAAAAAAATTAGATTGAATTTGCAACCTGGTGGAGGTTACTATTGATGGACTGAGAGAACAAGTCCCACACAATGCTACAAGCCGAAATATTTTTTCAGAGCTAGATGCAGAAAAAAATTAGATTGAATTTGCAACCTGGTGGAGGTTAGTTAAGATGGACTAATATAACAAGTCCCACACATGGCTTCAAGCCGAAATATTTTTTCAGAGCTAGATGCAGAAAAAAGTTAGATTGAATTTGCAACCTGGTGGAGGTTAGTATAGATGGACTAATAGAATAAGTCCCACACACTGCTGCAAGCCGAAATATTTTATCAGAGCTAGATGCAGAAAAATTTTAGATTGAATTTGCAACCTGGTGGAGGTTAGTATAGATGGACTGAGAGAACAAGTCCCACACAATGCTACAAGCCGAAATATTTTTTCAGAGCTAGATGCAGAAAAAAATTAGATTGAATTTGCAACCTGGTGGATGTTAGTATAGATGGACTAATAGAACAAGTCCCACACACTGCTAAAAGCCAAAATATTTTTTCAGAGCTAGATGCAGAAAAAAATTAGATTGAATTTGCAACCTGGTGGAGGTTAGTATAGATGGACTAATATAACAAGTCCCACACACTGCTACAAGCCAAAATATTTTTTCAGAGCTAGATGCAGAAAAAAATTAGATTGAATTTGCAACCTGGTGGATGTTAGTATAGATGGACTAATAGAACAAGTCCCACACACTGCTACAAGCCAAAATATTTTTTCAGAGCTAGATGCAGAAAAAAATTAGATTGAATTTGCAACCTGGTGGAGGTTAGTATAGATGGACTAATAGAACAAGTCCCACACACTGCTACAAGCCAAAATATTTTTTCAGAGCTAGATGCAGAAAAAAATTTGATTGAATTTGCAACCTGGTGGATGTTAGTATAGATGGACTAATAGAACAAGTCCCACACACTGCTACAAGCCAAAATATTTTTTCAGAGCTAGATGCAGAAAAAAATTAGATTGAATTTGCAACCTGGTGGAGCTTAGTATAGATTGACTAATAGAACAAGTCCCACACACTGATACAAGCCGAAATATTTTTTCGTAGCTAGATGCAGAAAAAAATTAAATTGAATTTGCAACCTGGCGGAGGTTAGTAAAGATGGACTAATATAACAAGTCCCACACAGTGCTACAAGCCGAAATATTTTTTCAGAGCTAGATGCAGAAAAAAATTTGATTGAATTTGCAACCTGGTGGAGGTTAGTATAGATGGACTAATAGAACCAGTCCCACACACTGCTACAAGCCGAAATATTTTTTCAGAGCTAGATACAGAAAAAAATTAGATTGAATTTGCAACCTGGTGGAGGTTAGTATAGATGGACTAATAGAACAAGTCGCACACACTGCTACAAGCCTAAATATTTTTTCAGAGCTAGATGCAGAAAAAAATTAGATTGAATTTGCAACCTTGTGGAGGTTACAATAGATGGACTAATAGAACAAGTCCCACACAATGCTACAAGCCTAAATATTTTTTCAGAGCTAGATGCAGAAAAAAATTAGATTGAATTTGCAACCTGGTGGACGTTACTATAGATGGACTGATAGAACAAGTCCCACACAATGCTACAAGCCGAAATATTTTTTCAGAGCTAGATGCAGAAAAAAGTTAGATTGAATTTGCAACCTGGTGGAGGTTAGTAAAGATGGACTAATAGAAAAAGTCCCACACACTGCTACAAGCCGAAATATCTTTTCAGAGCTAGATACAGAAGAAAATTAGATTGAATTTGCAACCTGGTGGAGGTTAGTATAGATGGACTAATAGAACAAGTCACACACACTGCTACCAGCCGAAATATTTTTTCAGAGCTAGATGCAGAAAAAATTTAGATTGAATTTGCAACCTGGTGGAGGTTAGTATAGCTGGACTAATAGAACAAGTCCCACACACTGCTACAAGCCGAAATATTTTTTCAGAGCTAGATGCAGAAAAAAATTAGATTGAACTTGCAACCTGGTGGAGGTTAGTATAGATGGACTAATAGAACAAGTCCCACACACTGCTACAAGCCAAAATATTTTTTCAGAGCTAGATGCAGAAAAAAATTAGATTGAATTTGCAACCTGGTGGAGGTTAGTATAGATGGACTAATAGAACAAGTCCCACACACTGCTACAAGCCAAAATATTTTTTCAGAGCTAGATGCAGAAAAATTTATATTGAATTTGCAACCTGGTGGAGGTTAGTATAGATGGACTAATAGAACCAGTCCCACACACTGCTACAAGCCGAAATATTTTTTCAGAGCTAGATACAGAAAAAAATTAGATTGAATTTGCAACCTGGTGGAGGTTAGTATAGATAGACTAATAGAACAAGTCCCACACACTGCTACAAGCCAAAATATTTTTTCAGAGCTAGATACAGAAAAAAATTAGATTGAATTTGCAATCTTGTGGAGTTTAGAATAGATGGACTAATAGAACAAGTCCCACACACTGCTACAAGCCAAAATATTTTTTCAGAGCTAGATGCAGAAAAAAATTAGATTGAATTTGCAACCTGGTGGAGGTTAGTATAGATGGACTAATAGAACAAGTCCCACACACTGCTACAAGCCGAAATATTTTTTCAGAGCTAGATACAGGAAAAATTAGATTGAATTTGCAACCTGGTGGAGGTTAGTATAGATGGACTAATAGAACACGTCCCACAAACTGCTACAAGCCGAAATATTTTTTCAGAGCTAGATACAGAAAAAAATTAGATTGAATTTGCAACCTGGTGGAGGTTAGAATAGATGGACTAATAGAACAAGTCCCACCCACTGCTACAAGCCGAAATATTTTTTCAGAGCTAGATACAGAAAAAAATTAGATTGAATTTAAAACCTGGTGGAAGTTAGTATAGATGGACTAATAGAACAAGTCCCACACACTGCTACAAGCCAAAATATTTTTTCAGAGCTAGATACAGAAAAAAATGAGATTGATTTTGCAACCTGGTGGAGGTTAGTATAGATGGACTAATAGAACCAGTCCCACACACTGCTACAAGCCGAAATATTTTTTCAAAGCTAGATACAGGAAAAAATTAGATTGAATTTGCAACCTGGTGGAGGTTAGTATAGATGGACTAATAGAACCCGTCCCACACACTGCTACAAGCCGAAATATTTTTTCAGAGCTAGATACAGAAAAAAATTAGATTGAATTTGCAACCTGGTGGAGGTTAGAATAGATGGACTAATATAACAAGTCCCACACACTGCTACAAGCCGAAATATTTTTTCAGAGCTAGATGCAGAAAAAAATTATATTGAATTTGCAACCTGGTGGAGGTTAGTATTGATGGACTAATAGAACAAGTCCCACACACTGCTACAAGCCTAAATATTTTTTCAGAACTAGATGCAGAAAAAAATTAGATTGAATTTGCAACCTGGTGGAGGTTACTATAGATGGACTAATAAAAGAAGTCCCACACAATGCTACAAGCCGAAATATTTTTTCAGAGCTAGATGCAGAAAAAAATTAAATTGAATTTGCAACCTGGTGGAGGTTAGTAAAGATGGACTAATATAACAAGTCCCACACACGGCTTCAAGCCAAAATATTTTTTCAGAGCTAGATGCAGAAAAAAGTTAGATTGAATTTGCAACCTGGTGGAGGTTAGTATAGATGGACTAATAGAAAAAGTCCCACACACTGCTACAAGCCGAAATATTTTTTCAGAGCTAGATGCAGAAAAATTTTAGATTGAATTTGCAACCTGGTGGAGGTTAGTATAGATGGACTAATAGAACAAGGCTCACACACTGCTACAAGCCAAAATATTTTTTCAGAGCTAGATGCAGAAAAAAATTAGATTGAATTTGCAACCTGGTGGAGGTTAGTATAGATGGACTAACAGAACAAGTCCCACAGATTACTACAAGCCAAAATATTTTTTCAGAGCTAGATGCTGAAAAAAAAATAGATTTAATTTGCAACCTGGTGGAGGTTAGTAAAGATGGACTAATAGAACAAGTCCCACACACTGCTACAAGCCGAAATATTTTTTCAGAGCTAGATGCAGAAAAAAATTGGATTGAATTTGCAACCTGGTGGAGGTTAGTATAGATGGACTAATAGAACAAGTCGCACACACTGCTACAAGCCTAAATATTTTTTCAGAGCTAGATGCAGAAAAAAATTAGATTGAATTTGCAACCTGGTGGAGGTTACTATTGATGGACTGAGAGAACAAGTCCCACACAATGCTACAAGCCGAAATATTTTTTCAGAGCTAGATGCAGAAAAAAATTAGATTGAATTTGCAACCTG
Source organism: Phyllobates terribilis (assembly GCF_046119375.1). Classification (NCBI taxonomy): domain Eukaryota; kingdom Metazoa; phylum Chordata; class Amphibia; order Anura; family Dendrobatidae; genus Phyllobates; species Phyllobates terribilis. Next base: position 507,590,056 of record NW_027362762.1, read on the forward strand.
GTGGAGGTTAGTTAAGATGGACTAATATAACAAGTCCCACACATGGCTTCAAGCCGAAATATTTTTTCAGAGCTAGATGCAGAAAAAAGTTAGATTGAATTTGCAACCTGGTGGAGGTTAGTATAGATGGACTAATAGAAAAAGTCCCACACACTGCTACAAGCCGAAATATTTTATCAGAGCTAGATGCAGAAAAATTTTAGATTGAATTTGCAACCTGGTGGAGGTTAGTATAGATGGACTGAGAGAACAAGTCCCACACAATGCTACAAGCCGAAATATTTTTTCAGAGCTAGATGCAGAAAAAAATTAGATTGAATTTGCAACCTGGTGGAGGTTAGTTAAGATGGACTAATATAAAAAGTCCCACACATGGCTTCAAGCCGAAATATTTTTTCAGAGCTAGATGCAGAAAAAAGTTAGATTGAATTTGCAACCTGGTGGAGGTTAGTATAGATGGACTAATAGAAAAAGTCCCACACACTGCTACAAGCCGAAATATTTTTTCAGAGCTAGATGCAGAAAAATTTTAGATTGAATTTGCAACCTGGTGGAGGTTAGTATAGATGGACTAATAGAACAAGGCTCACACACTGCTACAAGCCAAAATATTTTTTCAGAGCTAGATGCAGATAAAAATTAGATTGAATTTGCAACCTGGTGGAGGTTAGAATAGATGGACTAACAGAACAAGTCCCACACATTACTACAAGCCGAAATATTTTTTCAGAGCTAGATGCTGAAAAAAAATAGATTTAATTTGCAACCTGGTGGAGGTTAGTATAGATGGACTAATAGAACAAGTCCCACACACTGCTACAAGCCGAAATATTTTTTCAGAGCTAGATGCAGAAAAAAATTGGATTGAATTTGCAACCTGGTGGAGGTTAGTATATATGGACTAATAGAACAAGTCCCACACACTGCTACAAGCCAAAATATTTTTTCAGAGCTAGATGCAGAAAAAATTATATTGAATTTGCAACCTGGTGTAGGTTAGTATAGATGGACTAATAGAACAAGTCCCACACACTGCTACAAGCCAAAATATTTTTTCACAGCTAGATACAGAAACAAATTAGATTGAATTTGCAACCTGGTGGAGATTAGTATAGATGGACTAATAGAACAAGTCCCACACACTGCTACAAGCCGAAATATTTTTTCAGAGCTAGATACAGAAAAAAATTAGATTGAATTTGCAACCTGGTGGGGGTTAGTATAGATGGACTAATAGAACAAGTCCCACACACTGCTCCAAGCCGAAATATTTTTTCAGAGCTAGGTGCAGAAAAAAATTATATTGAATTTGCAACCTAGTGGAGGTTAGTATAGATGGACAAATAGAAGAAGTCGCAAACACTGCTACAAGCCTAAATATTTTTTCAGAGCTAGATGCTGAAAAAAATTAAATTGAATTAGCAACCTGGTGGAGGTTACAATAGATGGACTGATAGAACAAGTCCCACACAATGCTACAAGCCGAAATATTTTTTCAGAGCTAGATGCAGAAAAAAATTAAATTGAATTTGCAACCTGGTGGACGTTAGTAAAGATGGACTAATATGACAAGTCCCACACACTGCTACAAGCCGAAATATTTTTTCAGAGCTAGATGCAGAAAAAAGTTAGATTGAATTTGCAACCTGGTGGAGGTTAGTATAGATGGACTAATATAACAAGTCCCACACACTGCTACAAGCCAAAATATTTTTTCAGAGCTAGATGCAGAAAAAATTAGATTGAATTTGCAACCTGATGGAGGTTAGTATAGATGGACTAATAGAACAAGTCCCACACACTGCTACAAGCCGAAATATTTTTTAAGAGCTAGATGCAGAAAAAAATTAGATTGAATTTGCAACCTGGTGGAGGTTAGTATAGATGGACTAGTATAAAAAGTCCCACACACTGCTACAAGCCGAAATATTTTTTCAGAGCTAGATACTGAAAAAAATTAGATTGAATTTGCAACCTGGTGGAGGTTAGTATAGATGGACAAATAGAACAAGTCCCACACACTGCTACAAGCCGAAATATTTTTTCAGAGCTAGATGCAGAAAAAATTTAGATTGAATTTGCAACCTGGTGGAGGTTAGTATAGATGGACTAATAGAACAAGGCTCACACACTGCTACAAGCCAAAATATTTTTTCAGAGCTAGATGCAGAAAAAAATTAGATTGAATTTGCAACCTGGTGGAGGTTAGTATAGATTGACTAATAGAACAAGTCCCACACACTGCTACAAGCCGAAATATTTTTTCAGAGCTAGATACTGAAAAAAATTAGATTGAATTTGCAACCTGGTGGAGGTTAGTATAGATGGACAAATAGAACAAGTCCCACACACTGCTACAAGCCGAAATATTTTTTCAGAGCTAGATGCAGAAAAAATTTAGATTGAATTTGCAACCTGGTGGAGGTTAGTATAGATGGACTAATAGAACAAGGCTCACACACTGCTACAAGCCAAAATATTTTTTCAGAGCTAGATGCAGAAAAAAATTAGATTGAATTTGCAACCTGGTGGAGGTTAGTATAGATTGACTAACAGAACAAGTCCCACACACTGCTACAAGCCTAAATATTTTTTCAGAGCTAGATGTAGAAAAAAATGTAGTTGAATTTGCAACCTGGTGGAGGTTAGTAAAGATGGAATAATATAACAAGTCCCACACACTGCTACAAGCCGAAATATTTTTTCAGAGCTAGATGCAGAAAAAAATTAAATTGAATTTGCAACCTGGTGGACGTTAGTAAAGATGGACTAATATGACAAGTCCCACACACGGCTACAAGCCGAAATATTTTTTCAGAGCTAGATGCAGAAAAAAGTTAGATTGAATTTGCAACCTGGTGGAGATTAGTATAGATGGACTAATAGAACAAGTCCCACACACTGCTACAAGCCGAAATATTTTTTCAGAGCTAGATGCAGAAAAAAATTGGATTGAATTTGCAACCTGGTGGAGGTTAGTATATATGGACTAATAGAACAAGTCCCACACACTGCTACAAGCCAAAATATTTTTTCAGAGCTAGATGCAGAAAAAATTATATTGAATTTGCAACCTGGTGTAGGTTAGTATAGATGGACTAATAGAACAAGTCCCACACACTGCTACAAGCCAAAATATTTTTTCACAGCTAGATACAGAAACAAATTAGATTGAATTTGCAACCTGGTGGAGATTAGTATAGATGGACTAATAGAACAAGTCCCACACACTGCTACAAGCCGAAATATTTTTTCAGAGCTAGATACAGAAAAAAATTAGATTGAATTTGCAACCTGGTGGGGGTTAGTATAGATGGACTAATAGAACAAGTCCCACACACTGCTCCAAGCCGAAATATTTTTTCAGAGCTAGATGCAGAAAAAAATTATATTGAATTTGCAACCTAGTGGAGGTTAGTATAGATGGACAAATAGAAGAAGTCGCAAACACTGCTACAAGCCTAAATATTTTTTCAGAGCTAGATGCTGAAAAAAATTAGATTGAATTAGCAACCTGGTGGAGGTTACAATAGATGGACTGATAGAACAAGTCCCACACAATGCTACAAGCCGAAATATTTTTTCAGAGCTAGATGCAGAAAAAAATTAAATTGAATTTGCAACCTGGTGGACGTTAGTAAAGATGGACTAATATGACAAGTCCCACACACTGCTACAAGCCGAAATATTTTTTCAGAGCTAGATGCAGAAAAAAGTTAGATTGAATTTGCAACCTGGTGGAGGTTAGTATAGATGGACTAATATAACAAGTCCCACACACTGCTACAAGCCAAAATATTTTTTCAGAGCTAGATGCAGAAAAAATTAGATTGAATTTGCAACCTGATGGAGGTTAGTATAGATGGACTAATAGAACAAGTCCCACACACTGCTACAAGCCGAAATATTTTTTAAGAGCTAGATGCAGAAAAAAATTAGATTGAATTTGCAACCTGGTGGAGGTTAGTATAGATGGACTAGTATAAAAAGTCCCACACACTGCTACAAGCCGAAATATTTTTTCAGAGCTAGATACTGAAAAAAATTAGATTGAATTTGCAACCTGGTGGAGGTTAGTATAGATGGACAAATAGAACAAGTCCCACACACTGCTACAAGCCGAAATATTTTTTCAGAGCTAGATGCAGAAAAAATTTAGATTGAATTTGCAACCTGGTGGAGGTTAGTATAGATGGACTAATAGAACAAGGCTCACACACTGCTACAAGCCAAAATATTTTTTCAGAGCTAGATGCAGAAAAAAATTAGATTGAATTTGCAACCTGGTGGAGGTTAGTATAGATTGACTAATAGAACAAGTCCCACACACTGCTACAAGCCGAAATATTTTTTCAGAGCTAGATACTGAAAAAAATTAGATTGAATTTGCAACCTGGTGGAGGTTAGTATAGATGGACAAATAGAACAAGTCCCACACACTGCTACAAGCCGAAATATTTTTTCAGAGCTAGATGCAGAAAAAATTTAGATTGAATTTGCAACCTGGTGGAGGTTAGTATAGATGGACTAATAGAACAAGGCTCACACACTGCTACAAGCCAAAATATTTTTTCAGAGCTAGATGCAGAAAAAAATTAGATTGAATTTGCAACCTGGTGGAGGTTAGTATAGATTGACTAATAGAACAAGTCCCACACACTGCTACAAGCCTAAATATTTTTTCAGAGCTAGATGTAGAAAAAAATGTAGTTGAATTTGCAACCTGGTGGAGGTTAGTAAAGATGGAATAATATAACAAGTCCCACACACTGCTACAAGCCGAAATATTTTTTCAGAGCTAGATGCAGAAAAAAATTAAATTGAATTTGCAACCTGGTGGACGTTAGTAAAGATGGACTAATATGACAAGTCCCACACACGGCTACAAGCCGAAATATTTTTTCAGAGCTAGATGCAGAAAAAAGTTAGATTGAATTTGCAACCTGGTGGAGATTAGTATAGATGGACTAATAGAACAAGTCCCACACACTGCTACAAGCCAAAATATTTTTTCAGAGCTAGATGCAGAAAAAATTAGATTGAATTTGCAACCTGATGGAGGTTAGTATAGATGGACTAATAGAACAAGTCCCACACACTGCTACAAGCCGAAATATTTTTTAAGAGCTAGATGCAGAAAAAAATTAGATTGAATTTGCAACCTGGTGGAGGTTAGTATAGATGGACTAATAGAAAAAGTCCCACACACTGCTACAAGCCGAAATATTTTTTCAGAGCTAGATACTGAAAAAAAATAGATTGAATTTGCAACCTGGTGGAGGTTAGTATAGATGGACAAATAGAACAAGTCCCACACACTGCTACAAGCCGAAATATTTTTTCAGAGCTAGATGCAGAAAAAATTTAGATTGAATTTGCAACCTGGTGGAGGTTAGTATAGATGGACTAATAGAACAAGGCTCACACACTGCTACAAGCCAAAATATTTTTTCAGAGCTAGATGCAGAAAAAAATTAGATTGAATTTGCAACCTGGTGGAGGTTAGTAAAGATGGACTAATATAACAAGTCCCACACACTGCTACAAGCCAAAATATTTTTTCAGAGCTAGATGCAGAAAAAAAATAGACTGAATTTGCAAACTGGTGGAGGTTAGTATAGATGGACTAATAGAACAAGTCCCACACACTGCTACAAGCCAATATATTTTTTAAGAGCTGGATGGAGAAAAAAAAAAGATTGAATTTGCAACCTGGTTGAGGTTAGTATAGATGGACTAATAGAACAAGTCCCACACACTGCTACAAGCCAAAATATTTTTTCAGAGCTAGATGCAGAAAAAAATTAGATTGAATTTGCAACCTGGTGGAGGTTAGTATAGATTGACTAATAGAACAATTCCCACACACTGCTACAAGCCGAAATATTTTTTCATAGCTAGATGCAGAAAAAAATTAAATTGAATTTGCAACCTGGCGGAGGTTAGTAAAGATGGACTAATAGAACAAGTCCCACACACTGCTACAAGCCGAAAATTGTTTTCTGAGCTAGATGCAGAAAAAAATTAGATTGAATTTGCAACCTGGTTGAGGTTAGTATAGATGGACTAATAGAACAAGTCCCACACACTGCTACAAGCCAAAATATTTTTTCAGAGCTAGATGCAGAAAATAATTAGATGGAATTTGCAACCAGTTGGGGGTTAGTATAGATGGACTAATAGAACAAGTCCCACACACTGCTACAAGCCAAAATATTTTTTCAGAGCTAGATGCAGAAAATAATTAGATGGAATTTGCAACCAGGTGGGGGTTAGTATAGATGGACTAATAGAACAAGTCCCACACACTGCTACAAGCCAAAATATTTTTTCAGAGCTAGATGCAGAAAAAAATTAGATTGTATTTGCAACCTGGTGGAGGTTAGTATAGATGGACTAATAGAACAAGTCCCACACACTGCTACAAGCCAACATATTTTTTCAGAGCCAGATGCAGAAAAAATTATATTGAATTTGCAAGCTGGTGTAGGTTAGTATAGATGGACTAATAGAACAAGTCCCACACACTGCTACAAGCCAAAATATTTTTTCAGAGCTAGATGCAGAAAAATTTATTTTGAATTTGCAACCTGGTGGAGGTTAGTATAGATGGACTAATAGAACCAGTCCCACCCACTGCTACAAGCCGAAATATTTTTTCAGAGCTAGATACAGAAAAAAATTAGATTGAATTTGCAACCTGGTGGAAGTTAGTATAGATGGACTAATAGAACCAGTCCCACACACTGCTACAAGCCGAAATATTTTTTCAGAGCTAGATACAGGAAAAAATTAGATTGAATTTGCAACCTGGTGGAGGTTAGTATAGATGGACTAATAGAACACGTCCCACACACTGCTACAAGCCGAAATATTTTTTCAGAGCTAGATACAGAAAAAAATTAGATTGAATTTGCAACCTGGTGGAGGTTAGAATAGATGGACTAATATAACAAGTCCCACACACTGCTACAAGCCGAAATATTTTTTCAGAGCTAGATGCAGAAAAAAATTATATTGAATTTGCAACCTGGTGGAGGTTAGTATTGATGGACTAACAGAACAAGTCCCACAGATTACTACAAGCCAAAATATTTTTTCAGAGCTAGATGCTGAAAAAAATTATATTGAATTTGCAACCTGGTGGAGGTTAGTATAGATGGACTAACAGAACAAGTCCCACAGATTACTACAAGCCAAAATATTTTTTCAGAGCTAGATGCTGAAAAAAAAATAGATTTAATTTGCAACCTGGTGGAGGTTAGTAAAGATGGACTAATAGAACAAGTCCCACACACTGCTACAAGCCAAAATATTTTTTCAGAGCTAGATGCAGAAAAGAATTGGATTGAATTTGCAACCTGGTGGAGGTTAGTATAGATGGACTAATAGAACAAGTCGCACACACTGCTACAAGTCTAAATATTTTTTCAGAGCTAGATGCAGAAAAAAATTAGATTGAATTTGCAACCTGGTGGAGGTTACTATAGATGGACTGAGAGCACAAGTCCCACACAATGCTACAAGCCGAAATATTTTTTCAGAGCTAGATGCAGAAAAAAATTAGATTGAATTTGCAACCTGGTGGAGGTTAGTAAAGATGGACTAATATAACAAGTCCCACACATGGCTTCAAGCCGAAATATTTTTTCAGAGCTAGATGCAGAAAAAAGTTAGATTGAATTTGCAACCTGGTGGAGGTTAGTATAGATGGACTAATAGAATAAGTCGCACACACTGCTACAAGCCAAAATATTTTTTCAGAGCTAGATGCAGAAAAAAATTAGATTGAATTTGCAACCTGGTGGAGGTTAGTATAGATTGACTAATAGAACAATTCCCACACACTGCTACAAGCCGAAATATTTTTTCATAGCTAGATGCAGAAAAAAATTAAATTGAATTTGCAACCTGGCGGAGGTTAGTAAAGATGGACTAATAGAACAAGTCCCACACACTGCTACAAGCCGAAAATTGTTTTCTGAGCTAGATGCAGAAAAAAATTAGATTGAATTTGCAACCTGGTTGAGGTTAGTATAGATGGACTAATAGAACAAGTCCCACACACTGCTACAAGCCAAAATATTTTTTCAGAGCTAGATGCAGAAAATAATTAGATGGAATTTGCAACCAGTTGGGGGTTAGTATAGATGGACTAATAGAACAAGTCCCACACACTGCTACAAGCCAAAATATTTTTTCAGAGCTAGATGCAGAAAATAATTAGATGGAATTTGCAACCAGGTGGGGGTTAGTATAGATGGACTAATAGAACAAGTCCCACACACTGCTACAAGCCAAAATATTTTTTCAGAGCTAGATGCAGAAAAAAATTAGATTGTATTTGCAACCTGGTGGAGGTTAGTATAGATGGACTAATAGAACAAGTCCCACACACTGCTACAAGCCAACATATTTTTTCAGAGCTAGATGCAGAAAAAATTATATTGAATTTGCAAGCTGGTGTAGGTTAGTATAGATGGACTAATAGAACAAGTCCCACACACTGCTACAAGCCAAAATATTTTTTCAGAGCTAGATGCAGAAAAATTTATTTTGAATTTGCAACCTGGTGGAGGTTAGTATAGATGGACTAATAGAACCAGTCCCACCCACTGCTACAAGCCGAAATATTTTTTCAGAGCTAGATACAGAAAAAAATTTGATTGAATTTGCAACCTGGTGGAAGTTAGTATAGATGGACTAATAGAACAAGTCCCACACACTGCTAGAAGCCAAAATATTTTTTCAGAGCTAGATACAGAAAAAAATTAGATTGAATTTGCAACCTTGTGGAGGTTAGAATAGATGGACTAATAGAACAAGTCCCACACACTGCTACAAACCAAAATATTTTTTCAGAGCTAGATGCAGAAAAAAATTAGATTGAATTTGCAACCTGGTGGAGGTTAGTATAGATGGACTAATAGAACCAGTCCCACACACTGCTACAAGCCGAAATATTTTTTCAGAGCTAGATACAGGAAAAAATTAGATTGAATTTGCAACCTGGTGGAGGTTAGTATAGATGGACTAATAAAACACGTCCCACACACTGCTACAAGCCGAAATATTTTTTCAGAGCTAGATACAGAAAAAAATTAGATTGAATTTGCAACCTGGTGGAGGTTAGAATAGATGGACTAATATAACAAGTCCCACACACTGCTACAAGCCGAAATATTTTTTCAGAGCTAGATGCAGAAAAAAATTATATTGAATTTGCAACCTGGTGGAGGTTAGTATTGATGGACTAAAAGAACAAGTCCCACAGATTACTACAAGCCAAAATATTTTTTCAGAGCTAGATGCTGAAAAAAATTATATTGAATTTGCAACCTGGTGGAGGTTAGTATAGATGGACTAACAGAACAAGTCCCACAGATTACTACAAGCCAAAATATTTTTTCAGAGCTAGATGCTGAAAAAAAAATAGATTTAATTTGCAACCTGGTGGAGGTTAGTAAAGATGGACTAATAGAACAAGTCCCACACACTGCTACAAGCCAAAATATTTTTTCAGAGCTAGATGCAGAAAAAAATTGGATTGAATTTGCAACCTGGTGGAGGTTAGTATAGATGGACTAATAGAACAAGTCGCACACACTGCTACAAGTCTAAATATTTTTTCAGAGCTAGATGCAGAAAAAAATTAGATTGAATTTGCAACCTGATGGAGGTTAGTATAGATGGACTAAAAGAACAAGTCCCACACACTGCTACAAGCCGAAATATTTTTTAAGAGCTAGATGCAGAAAAAAATTAGATTGAATTTGCAACCTGGTGGAGGTTAGTATAGATGGACTAATAGAAAAAGTCCCACACACTGCTACAAGCCGAAATATTTTTTCAGAGCTAGATACTGAAAAAAATTTGATTGAATTTGCAACCTGGTGGAGGTTAGTATAGATGGACATATAGAACAAGTCCCACACACTGCTACAAGCCGAAATATTTTTTCAGAGCTAGATGCAGAAAAAATTTAGATTGAATTTGCAACCTGGTGGAGGTTAGTATAGATGGACTAATAGAACAAGGCTCACACACTGCTACAAGCCAAAATATTTTTTCAGAGCTAGATGCAGAAAAAAATTAGATTGAATTTGCAACCTGGTGGAGGTTAGTATAGATTGACTAATAGAACAAGTCCCACACACTGCTACAAGCCTAAATATTTTTTCAGAGCTAGATGTAGAAAAAAATGTAGTTGAATTTGCAACCTGGTGGAGGTTAGTAAAGATGGAATAATATAACAAGTCCCACACACTGCTACAAGCCGAAATATTTTTTCAGAGCTAGATGCAGAAAAAAATTAAATTGAATTTGCAACCTGGTGGACGTTAGTAAAGATGGACTAATATGACAAGTCCCACACACGGCTACAAGCCGAAATATTTTTTCAGAGCTAGATGCAGAAAAATGTTAGATTGAATTTGCAACCTGATGGAGGTTAGTATAGATGGACTAATAGAACAAGTCCCACACACTGCTACAAGCCGAAATATTTTTTAAGAGCTAGATGCAGAAAAAAATTAGATTGAATTTGCAACCTGGTGGAGGTTAGTATAGATGGACTAATAGAAAAAGTCCCACACACTGCTACAAGCCGAAATATTTTTTCAGAGCTAGATACTGAAAAAAATTAGATTGAATTTGCAACCTGGTGGAGGTTAGTATAGATGGACAAATAGAACAAGTCCCACACACTGCTACAAGCCAAAATATTTTTTCAGAGCTAGATGCAGAAAAAATTTAGATTGAATTTGCAACCTGGTGGAGGTTAGTATAGATGGACTAATAGAACAAGGCTCACACACTGCTACAAGCCAAAATATTTTTTCAGAGCTAGATGCAGGAAAAAATTAGATTGAATTTGCAACCTGGTGGAGGTTAGTATAGATTGACTAATAGAACAAGTCCCACACACTGCTACAAGCCTAAATATTTTTTCAGAGCTAGATGTAGAAAAAAATGTAGTTGAATTTGCAACCTGGTGGAGGTTAGTAAAGATGGACTAATATAACAAGTCCCACACACTGCTACAAGCCAAAATATTTTTTCAGAGCTAGATGCAGAAAAAAAATAGACTGAATTTGCAAACTGGTGGAGGTTAGTATAGATGGACTAATAGAACAAGTCCCACACACTGCTACAAGCCAAAATATTTTTTAAGAGCTAGATGGAGAAAAAAAATAGATTGAATTTGCAACCTGGTTGAGGTTAGTATAGATGGACTAATAGAACAAGTCCCACACACTGCTACAAGTCAAAATATTTTTTCAGAGCTAGATGCAGAAAAAAATTAGATTGTATTTGCAACCTGGTGGAGGTTAGTATAGATGGACTAATAGAACAAGTCTCACACACTGCTACAAGCCAACATATTTTTTCAGAGCTAGATGCAGAAAAAATTATATTGAATTTGCAACCTGGTGTAGATTAGTATAGATGGACTAATAGAACAAGTCCCACACACTGCTACAAGCCAAAATATTTTTTCAGAGCTAGATGCAGAAAATAATTAGATTGAATTTGCAACCTGGTGGAGATTAGTATAGATGGACTAATAGAACAAGTCCCACACACTGCTACAAGCCGAAATCTTTTTTCAGAGCTAGATGCAGAAAAAAATTAGAAAGAATTTGCAACCTGGTAGAGGTTAGTATAGATGGGCTAATAGAACAAGTCCCACACACTGCTACAAGCCAAAATATTTTTTCAGAGCTAGATGCAGAAAAAAAATTAGATTGAATTTGCAACCTGGTGGAGGTTAGTATAGATTGACTAATAGAACAAGTCCCACACACTGCTACAAGCCGAAATATTTTTTCGTAGCTAGATGGAGAAAAAAATTAAATTGAATTTGCAACCTGGTGGAGGTTAGTATAGATGGGCTTATAGAACAAGTCCCACACACTGCTACAAGCCGAAAATTGTTTTCTGAGCTAGATGCAGAAAAAAATTAGATTGACTTTGCAACCTGGTTGAGGTTAGTATAGATGGACTAATAGAACAAGTCCCACACACTGCTACAAGCCAAAATATTTTTTCAGAGCTAGATGCAGAAAATAATTAGATGGAATTTGCAACCAGTTGGGGGTTAGTATAGATGGACTAATAGAACAAGTCCCACACACTGCTACAAGCCAAAATATTTTTTCAGAGCTAGATGCAGAAAATAATTAGATGGAATTTGCAACCACGTGGGGGTTAGTATAGATGGACTAATAGAACAAGTCCCACACACTGCTACAAGCCAAAATATTTTTTCCGAGCTAGATGCAGAACATAATTAGATGGAATTTGCAACCAGGTGGGGGTTAGTATAGATGGACTAATAGAACAAGTCCCACACACTGCTACAAGCCAAAATATTTTTTCAGAGCTAGATGCAGAAAAAAATTAGATTGTATTTGCAACCTGGTGGAGGTTAGTATAGATGGACTAATAGAACAAGTCCCACACACTGCTACAAGCCAACATATTTTTTCAGAGCTAGATGCAGAAAAAATTATATTGAATTTGCAAGCTGGTGTAGGTTAGTATAGATGGAGTAATAGAACAAGTCCCACACACTGCTACAAGCCAAAATATTTTTTCAGAGCTAGATGCAGAAAAAAATTAGATTGAATTTGCAACCTGGTGGAGGTTAGTATAGATGGGCTAATAAAACAAGTCCCACACATTGCTACAAGCCGAAATAATTTTTCAGAGCTAGATGCAGAAAAAAATTAGATTGAATTTGCAACCTGGTGGAGTTTAGTATAGATGTACTAATAGAACAAGTCCCACACACTGCTACAAGCCAAAATATTTTTTCAGAGCTAGATGCAGAAAAAAAATAGATTGAATTTGCAACCTGGTGGAGGTTAGTATAGATTGACTAATAGAACAAGATCCACACACTGATACAAGACGAAATATTTTTTCGTAGCTAGATGCAGAAAAAAATTAAATTGAATTTGCAACCTGGCGGAGGTTAGTAAAGATGGACTAATATAACAAGTCCCACACACTGCTAGAAGCCGAAATATTTTTTCAGAGCTAGATGCAGAAAAAAATTAGATTGAATTTGCAACCTGGTGGAGGTTAGTAAAGATCGACTAATATAACAAGTCCCACACATGGCTTCAAGCCGAAATATTTTTTCAGAGCTAGATGCAGAAAAAAGTTAGATTGAATTTGCAACCTGGTGGAGGTTAGTATAGATGGACTAATAGAACAAGTCCCACACACTGCTACAAGCCAAAATATTTTTTCAGAGCTAGATGCAGAAAAAATTAGATTGAATTTGCAACCTGATGGAGGTTAGTATAGATGGACTAAAAGAACAAGTCCCACACACTGCTACAAGCCGAAATATTTTTTAAGAGCTAGATGCAGAAAAAAATTAGATTGAATTTGCAACCTGGTGGAGGTTAGTATAGATGGACTAATAGAAAAAGTCCCACACACTGCTACAAGCCGAAATATTTTTTCAGAGCTAGATACTGAAAAAAATTAGATTGAATTTGCAACCTGGTGGAGGTTAGTATAGATGGACATATAGAACAAGTCCCACACACTGCTACAAGCCGAAATATTTTTTCAGAGCTAGATGCAGAAAAAATTTAGATTGAATTTGCAACCTGGTGGAGGTTAGTATAGATGGACTAATAGAACAAGGCTCACACACTGCTACAAGCCAAAATATTTTTTCAGAGCTAGATGCAGAAAAAAATTAGATTGAATTTGCAACCTGGTGGAGGTTAGTATAGATTGACTAATAGAACAAGTCCCACACACTGCTACAAGCCTAAATATTTTTTCAGAGCTACATGTAGAAAAAAATGTAGTTGAATTTGCAACCTGGTGGAGGTTAGTAAAGATGGAATAATATAACAAGTCCCACACAATGCTACAAGCCGAAATATTTTTTCAGAGCTAGATGCAGAAAAAAATTAAATTGAATTTGCAACCTGGTGGACGTTAGTAAAGATGGACTAATATGACAAGTCCCACACACGGCTACAAGCCGAAATATTTTTTCAGAGCTAGATGCAGAAAAATGTTAGATTGAATTTGCAACCTGATGGAGGTTAGTATAGATGGACTAATAGAACAAGTCCCACACACTGCTACAAGCCGAAATATTTTTTAAGAGCTAGATGCAGAAAAAAATTAGATTGAATTTGCAACCTGGTGGAGGTTAGTATAGATGGACTAATAGAAAAAGTCCCACACACTGCTACAAGCCGAAATATTTTTTCAGAGCTAGATACTGAAAAAAATTAGATTGAATTTGCAACCTGGTGGAGGTTAGTATAGATGGACAAATAGAACAAGTCCCACACACTGCTACAAGCCGAAATATTTTTTCAGAGCTAGATGCAGAAAAAATTTAGATTGAATTTGCAACCTGGTGGAGGTTAGTATAGATGGACTAATAGAACAAGGCTCACACACTGCTACAAGCCAAAATATTTTTTCAGAGCTAGATGCAGGAAAAAATTAGATTGAATTTGCAACCTGGTGGAGGTTAGTAAAGATGGACTAATATAACAAGTCCCACACACTGCTACAAGCCAAAATATTTTTTCAGAGCTAGATGCAGAAAAAAAATAGACTGAATTTGCAAACTGGTGGAGGTTAGTATAGATGGACTAATAGAACAAGTCCCACACACTGCTACAAGCCAAAATATTTTTTAAGAGCTAGATGGAGAAAAAAAATAGATTGAATTTGCAACCTGGTTGAGGTTAGTATAGATGGACTAATAGAACAAGTCCCACACACTGCTACAAGTCAAAATATTTTTTCAGAGCTAGATGCAGAAAAAAATTAGATTGTATTTGCAACCTGGTGGAGGTTAGTATAGATGGACTAATAGAACAAGTCTCACACACTGCTACAAGCCAACATATTTTTTCAGAGCTAGATGCAGAAAAAATTATATTGAATTTGCAAGCTGGTGTAGGTTAGTATAGATGGAGTAATAGAACAAGTCCCACACACTGCTACAAGCCAAAATATTTTTTCAGAGCTAGATGCAGAAAAAAATTAGATTGAATTTGCAACCTGGTGGAGGTTAGTATAGATGGGCTAATAAAACAAGTCCCACACATTGCTACAAGCCGAAATAATTTTTCAGAGCTAGATGCAGAAAAAAATTAGATTGAATTTGCAACCTGGTGGAGTTTAGTATAGATGTACTAATAGAACAAGTCCCACACACTGCTACAAGCCAAAATATTTTTTCAGAGCTAGATGCAGAAAAAAAATAGATTGAATTTGCAACCTGGTGGAGGTTAGTATAGATTGACTAATAGAACAAGATCCACACACTGATACAAGACGAAATATTTTTTCGTAGCTAGATGCAGAAAAAAATTAAATTGAATTTGCAACCTGGCGGAGGTTAGTAAAGATGGACTAATATAACAAGTCCCACACACTGCTAGAAGCCGAAATATTTTTTCAGAGCTAGATGCAGAAAAAAATTAGATTGAATTTGCAACCTGGTGGAGGTTAGTAAAGATCGACTAATATAACAAGTCCCACACATGGCTTCAAGCCGAAATATTTTTTCAGAGCTAGATGCAGAAAAAAGTTAGATTGAATTTGCAACCTGGTGGAGGTTAGTATAGATGGACTAATAGAACAAGTCCCACACACTGCTACAAGCCAAAATATTTTTTCAGAGCTAGATGCAGAAAAAATTAGATTGAATTTGCAACCTGATGGAGGTTAGTATAGATGGACTAAAAGAACAAGTCCCACACACTGCTACAAGCCGAAATATTTTTTAAGAGCTAGATGCAGAAAAAAATTAGATTGAATTTGCAACCTGGTGGAGGTTAGTATAGATGGACTAATAGAAAAAGTCCCACACACTGCTACAAGCCGAAATATTTTTTCAGAGCTAGATACTGAAAAAAATTAGATTGAATTTGCAACCTGGTGGAGGTTAGTATAGATGGACATATAGAACAAGTCCCACACACTGCTACAAGCCGAAATATTTTTTCAGAGCTAGATGCAGAAAAAATTTAGATTGAATTTGCAACCTGGTGGAGGTTAGTATAGATGGACTAATAGAACAAGGCTCACACACTGCTACAAGCCAAAATATTTTTTCAGAGCTAGATGCAGAAAAAAATTAGATTGAATTTGCAACCTGGTGGAGGTTAGTATAGATTGACTAATAGAACAAGTCCCACACACTGCTACAAGCCTAAATATTTTTTCAGAGCTAGATGTAGAAAAAAATGTAGTTGAATTTGCAACCTGGTGGAGGTTAGTAAAGATGGAATAATATAACAAGTCCCACACACTGCTACAAGCCGAAATATTTTTTCAGAGCTAGATGCAGAAAAAAATTAAATTGAATTTGCAACCTGGTGGACGTTAGTAAAGATGGACTAATATGACAAGTCCCACACACGGCTACAAGCCGAAATATTTTTTCAGAGCTAGATGCAGAAAAATGTTAGATTGAATTTGCAACCTGATGGAGGTTAGTATAGATGGACTAATAGAACAAGTCCCACACACTGCTACAAGCCGAAATATTTTTTAAGAGCTAGATGCAGAAAAAAATTAGATTGAATTTGCAACCTGGTGGAGGTTAGTATAGATGGACTAATAGAAAAAGTCCCACACACTGCTACAAGCCGAAATATTTTTTCAGAGCTAGATACTGAAAAAAATTAGATTGAATTTGCAACCTGGTGGAGGTTAGTATAGATGGACAAATAGAACAAGTCCCACACACTGCTACAAGCCGAAATATTTTTTCAGAGCTAGATGCAGAAAAAATTTAGATTGAATTTGCAACCTGGTGGAGGTTAGTATAGATGGACTAATAGAACAAGGCTCACACACTGCTACAAGCCAAAATATTTTTTCAGAGCTAGATGCAGGAAAAAATTAGATTGAATTTGCAACCTGGTGGAGGTTAGTAAAGATGGACTAATATAACAAGTCCCACACACTGCTACAAGAAAAAATATTTTTTCAGAGCTAGATGCAGAAAAAAAATAGACTGAATTTGCAAACTGGTGGAGGTTAGTATGGATGGACTAATAGAACAAGTCCCACACACTGCTACAAGCCAAAATATTTTTTAAGAGCTAGATGGAGAAAAAAAATAGATTGAATTTGCAACCTGGTTGAGGTTAGTATAGATGGACTAATAGAACAAGTCCCACACACTGCTACAAGTCAAAATATTTTTTCAGAGCTAGATGCAGAAAAAAATTAGATTGTATTTGCAACCTGGTGGAGGTTAGTATAGATGGACTAATAGAACAAGTCTCACACACTGCTACAAGCCAACATATTTTTTCAGAGCTAGATGCAGAAAAAATTATATTGAATTTGCAACCTGGTGTAGGTTAGTATAGATGGACTAATAGAACAAGTCCCACACACTGCTACAAGCCAAAATATTTTTTCAGAGCTAGATGCAGAAAATAATTAGATTGAATTTGCAACCTGGTGGAGATTAGTATAGATGGACTAATAGAACAAGTCCCACACACTGCTACAAGCCGAAATCTTTTTTCAGAGCTAGATGCAGAAAAAAATTAGAAAGAATTTGCAACCTGGTGGAGGTTAGTATAGATGGGCTAATAGAACAAGTCCCACACACTGCTACAAGCCAAAATATTTTTTCAGAGCTAGATGCAGAAAAAAATTAGATTGAATTTGCAACCTGGTGGAGGTTAGTATAGATTGACTAATAGAACAAGTCCCACACACTGCTACAAGCCGAAATATTTTTTCGTAGCTAGATGGAGAAAAAAATTAAATTGAATTTGCAACCTGGCGGAGGTTAGTATAGATGGGCTAATAGAACAAGTCCCACACACTGCTACAAGCCGAAAATTGTTTTCTGAGCTAGATGCAGAAAAAAATTAGATTGACTTTGCAACCTGGTTGAGGTTAGTATAGATGGACTAATAGAACAAGTCCCACACACTGCTACAAGCCAAAATATTTTTTCAGAGCTAGATGCAGAAAATAATTAGATGGAATTTGCAACCAGTTGGGGGTTAGTATAGATGGACTAATAGAACAAGTCCCACACACTGCTACAAGCCAAAATATTTTTTCAGAGCTAGATGCAGAAAATAATTAGATGGAATTTGCAACCACGTGGGGGTTAGTATAGATGGACTAATAGAACAAGTCCCACACACTGCTACAAGCCAAAATATTTTTTCCGAGCTAGATGCAGAAAATAATTAGATGGAATTTGCAACCAGGTGGGGGTTAGTATAGATGGACTAATAGAACAAGTCCCACACACTGCTACAAGCCAAAATATTTTTTCAGAGCTAGATGCAGAAAAAAATTATATTGTATTTGCAACCTGGTGGAGGTTAGTATAGATGGACTAATAGAACAAGTCCCACACACTGCTACAAGCCAACATATTTTTTCAGAGCTAGATGCAGAAAAAATTATATTGAATTTGCAAGCTGGTGTAGGTTAGTATAGATGGAGTAATAGAACAAGTCCCACACACTGCTACAAGCCAAAATATTTTTTCAGAGCTAGATGCAGAAAAAAATTAGATTGAATTTGCAACCTGGTGGAGGTTAGTATAGATGGGCTAATAAAACAAGTCCCACACATTGCTACAAGCCGAAATAATTTTTCAGAGCTAGATGCAGAAAAAAATTAGATTGAATTTGCAACCTGGTGGAGTTTAGTATAGATGTACTAATAGAACAAGTCCCACACACTGCTACAAGCCAAAATATTTTTTCAGAGCTAGATGCAGAAAAAAAATAGATTGAATTTGCAACCTGGTGGAGGTTAGTATAGATTGACTAATAGAACAAGATCCACACACTGATACAAGACGAAATATTTTTTCGTAGCTAGATGCAGAAAAAAATTAAATTGAATTTGCAACCTGGCGGAGGTTAGTAAAGATGGACTAATATAACAAGTCCCACACACTGCTAGAAGCCGAAATATTTTTTCAGAGCTAGATGCAGAAAAAAATTAGATTGAATTTGCAACCTGGTGGAGGTTAGTATAGATGGACGAATAGAACAAGTCCCACACACTGCTACAAGCCGAAATATTTTTTCAGAGCTAGATGCAGAAAAAAGTTAGATTGAATTTGCAACATGGTGGAGGTTAGTAAAGATGGACTAAAAGAAAAAGTCCCACACACTGCTACAAGCCGAAATATCTTTTCAGAGCTAGATGCAGAAAAAATTAAATTGAATTTGCAACCTGGTGGAGGTTAGTAAAGATGGACTAATATAACAAGTCCCACACACTGCTACAAGCCGAAATATTTTTTCAGAGCTAGATGCAGAAAAAAATTAGATTGAATTTAAAACCTGGTGGAGGTTACTATAGATGGAATGATAGAACAAGTCCCACACAATGCTAGAAGCCGAAATATTTTTTCAGAGCTAGATGCAGAAAAAAATTAAATTGAATTTGCAACCTGGTGTAGGTTAGTGAAGATGGACTAATATGACAAGTCCCACACACGGCTACAAGCCGAAATATTTTTTCAGAGCTAGATGCAGAAAAAAGTTAGATTGAATTTGCAACCTGGTGGAGGTTAGTATAGATGGACTAATAGAACAAGTCCCACAAACTGCTACAAGCCAAAATATTTTTTCAGAGCTAGATACTGAAAAAATTAGATTGAATTTGCAACCTGATCGAGGTTAGTATAGATGGACTAATAGAACAAGGCTCACACAATGCTACAAGCCAAAATATTTTATCAGAGCTAGATGCAGAAAAAAATTAGATTGAATTTGCAACCTGGTGGAGGTTAGTATTGATTGACTAATAGAACAAGTCCCACACACTGCTACAAGCCTAAATATTTTTTCAGAGCTAGATGTAGAAAAAAATGTAGTTGAATTTGCAACCTGGTGGAGGTTAGTAAAGATGGACTAATATAACAAGTCCCACACACTGCTACAAGCCGAAATATTTTTTCAGAGCTAGATGCAGAAAAAAAATAGACTGAATTTGCAACCTGGTGGAGGTTAGTATAGATGGACTAATAGAACAAGTCTCACACACTGCTACAAGCCAACATATTTTTTCAGAGCTAGATGCAGAAAAAATTATATTGAATTTGCAACCTGGTGTAGGTTAGTATAGATGGACTAATAGAACAAGTCCCACACACTGCTACAAGCAAAAATATTTTTTCAGAGCTAGATGCAGAAAAAAATTAGATTGAATTTGCAACCTGGTGGAGATTAGTATAGATGGACTAATAGAACAAGTCCCACAAACTGCTACAAGCCAAAATCTTTTTTCAGAGCTAGATGCAGAAAAAAATTAGATTGAATTTGCAAACTGGTGGAGGTTAGTATAGATGGGCTAATAGAACAAGTCCCACACACTGCTATAAGCCAAAATATTTTTTCAGAGCTAGATGCAGAAAAAAATTAGATTGAATTTGCAACCTGGTGGAGGTTAGTATAGATTGACTAATAGAACAAGTCCCACACACTGATACAAGCCGAAATATTTTTTCGTAGCTAGATGCAGAAAAAAATTTAATTGAATTTGCAACCTGGCGGAGGTTAGTAAAGATGGACTAATAGAACAAGTCCCACACACTGCTACAAGCCGAAAATTGTTTTCTGAGCTAGATGCAGAAAAAAATTAGATTGAATTTGCAACCTGGTTGAGGTTAGTATAGATGGACTAATAGAACAAGTCCCACACACTGCTACAAGCCAAAATATTTTTTCAGAGCTAGATGCAGAAAATAATTAGATGGAATTTGCAACCAGGTGGGGGTTAGTATAGATGGACTAATAGAACAAGTCCCACACACTGCTACAAGCCAAAATATTTTTTCAGAGCAAGATGCAGAAAATAATTAGATGGAATTTGCAACCAGGTGGGGGTTCGTATAGATGGACTAATAGAACAAGTCGCACACACTGCTACAAGCCAAAATATTTTTTCAGAGCTAGATGCAGAAAATAATTAGATGGAATTTGCAACCAGGTGGGGGTTAGTATAGATGGACTAATAGAACAAGTCTAACACACTGCTACAAGCCAAAATATTTTTTCAGAGCTAGATGCAGAAAAAAATTAGATTGTATTTGCAACCTGGTGGAGGTTAGTATAGATGGACTAATAGAACAAGTCCCACACACTGCTACAAGCCAACATATTTTTTCAGAGCTAGATGCAGAAAAATTTATATTGAATTTGCAACCTGGTGTAGGTTAGTATAGATGGACTAATAGAACAAGTCCCACACACTGATACAAGCCGAAATATTTTTTCGTAGCTAGATGCAGAAAAAAATTAAATTGAATTTGCAACCTGGCGGAGGTTAGTAAAGATGGACTAATAGAACAAGTCCCACACACTGCTACAAGCCGAAAACTGTTTTCAGAGCTAGATGCAGAAAAAAATTAGATTGAATTTGCAACCTGGTTGAGGTTAGTATAGATGGACTAATAGAACAAGTCCCACACACTGCTACAAGCCAAAATATTTTTTCAGAGCTAGATGCAGAAAATAATTAGATGGAATTTGCAACCAGGTGGGGGTTAGTATAGATGGACTAATAGAACAAGTCCCACACACTGCTACAAGCCAAAATATTTTTTCAGAGCAAGATGCAGAAAATAATTAGATGGAATTTGCAACCAGGTGGGGGTTAGTATAGATGGACTAATAGAACAAGTCCCACACACTGCTACAAGCCAAAATATTTTTTCAGAGCTAGATGCAGAAAATAATTAGATGGAATTTGCAACCAGGTGGGGGTTAGTATAGATGGACTAATAGAACAAGTCCCACACACTGCTACAAGCCAAAATATTTTTTCAGAGCTAGATGCAGAAAAAAATTAGATTGTATTTGCAACCTGGTGGAGGTTAGTATAGATGGACTAATAGAACAAGTCCCACACACTGCTACAAGCCAACATATTTTTTCAGAGCTAGATGCAGAAAAATTTATATTGAATTTGCAACCTGGTGTAGGTTAGTATAGATGGACTAATAGAACAAGTCCCACACACTGCTACAAGCCAAAATATTTTTTCAGAGCTAGATGCAGAAAAAAATTAGATTGAATTTGCAACCTGGTGGAGGTTAGTATAGATGGGCTAATAAAACAAGTCCCACACATTGCTACAAGCCGAAATAATTTTTCAGAGCTAGATGCAGAAAAAAATTAGATTGAATTTGCAACCTGGTGGAGGTTAGTATAGATGGACTAATAGAACAAGTCCCACACACTGCTACCAGACGAAATATTTTTTCAGAGCTAGATGCAGAAAAAATTTAGATTGAATTTGCAACCTGTTGGAGGTTAGTATAGATGGACTAATAGAACAAGTCCCACACACTGCTACAAGCCAAAATATTTTTTCAGAGCTAGATGCAGAAAAAAATTAGATTGAATTTGCAACCTGGTGGAGGTTAGTATAGATGGACTAATAAAACAAGTCCAACACACTGCTACAAGCCAAAATATTTTTTCAGAGCTAGATGCAGAAAAAAATTAGGTTGAATTTGCGACCTGGTGGAGGTTAGTATAGATGGACTAATAGAACAAGTCCCACACACTGCTACAAGCCGAAATATTTTTTCAGAGCTAGATACAGAAAATAATTAGATGGAATTTGCAACCAGGTAGGGGTTAGTATAGATGGACTAATAGAACAAGTCCCACACACTGCTACAAGCCGAAAATTGTTTTCTGAGCTAGATGCAGAAAAAAAATAAATTGAATTAGCAACCTGGAGGAGGTTAGTATGGATGGACTAATAGATCTAGTCCCACACACTGTTACAAGCCAAAATATTTTTTCAGAGCTAGATGCAGAAAAAAATGTAGTTGAATTTGCAACCTGGTGGAGGTTAGTAAAGATGGACTAATATAACAAGTCCCACACACTGCTACAAGCCGAAATATTTTATCAGAGCTAGATGCAGAAAAGAAATAGACTGAATTTGCAACCTGGTCTAGGTTAGTATAGATGGACTAATAGAACAAGTCCCACACACTGCTACAAGCCAAAATATTTTTTCAGAGCTAGATGGAGAAAAAAAATAGATTGAATTTGCAACCTGGTTGAGGTTAGTATAGATGGACTAATAGAACAAGTCCCACACACTGCTACAAGCCAAAATATTTTTTCAGAGCTAGATGCAGAAAAAATTAGATTGTATTTGCAACCTGGTGGAGGTTAGTATAGATGGACTAATAGAACAAGTCCCACACACTGCTACAAGCCAACATATTTATTCAGAGCTAGATGCAGAAAAAATTATATTGAATTTGCAACCTGGTGGAGGTTAGTATAAATGGACTAATAGAACAAGTCCCACATACTGCTACAAGCCAAAATATTTTTTCAGAGCTAGATGCAGAAAAAAATTAGATTGAATTTGAAACCTGGTGGAGATTAGTATAGATGGACTAATAGAACAAGTCCCACACACTGCTACAAGCTGAAATATTTTTTCAGAGCTAGATGCAGAAAAAAATTAGATTGAATTTGCAACCTGGTGGAGGTTAGTATAGATGGACTAATAGAACAAGTCCCACACACTGCTACAAGCCAAAATATTTTTTCAGAGCTAGATGCTGAAAAAAATTAGATTGAATTTGCAACCTGGTGGAGGTTAGTATAGATTGACTAATAGAACAAGTCCCGCACACTGATACAAGCCAAAATATTTTTTCGTAGCTAGATGCAGAAAAAAATTAAATTGAATTTGCAACCTGGCGGAGGTTAGTAAAGATGGACTAATATAACAAGTCCCACACAGTGCTACAAGCCGAAATATTTTTTCAGAGCTAGATGCAGAAAAAAAATTGATTTAATTTGCAACCTGGTGGAGGTTAGTATAGATGGACTAATAGAACAAGTCCCACACACTGCTACAAGCCGAAATATTTTTTCAGAGCTAGATGCAGAAAATAATTAAATGGAATTTGCAACCAGGTGGAGGTTAGTATAGATGGACTAATAGAACAAGTCCCAGACACTGCTACAAGCCGAAAATTGTTTTCAGAGCTAGATGCAGAAAAAAATTATATTGAATTTGCAACCTGGTGGAGGTTAGTATAGATGGACTAATAGAACAAGTCCCACACACTGCTACAAGCCTAAATATTTTTTCAGAGCTAGATGCAGAAAAAAATTAGATTGAATTTGCAACCTGGCGGAGGTTAGTAAAGATGGACTAATATAACAAGTCCCACACAGTGCTACAAGCCGAAATATTTTTTCAGAGCTAGATACAGAAAAAAAATTGATTTAATTTGCAACCTGGTGGAGGTTAGTATAGATGGACTAATAGAACAAGTCCCACACACTGCTACAAGCCGAAATATTTTTTCAGAGCTAGATGCAGAAAAAATTATATTAAATTTGCAACCTGGTGTAGGTTAGTACAGATGGACTAATAGATCAAGTCCCACACACTGCTACAAGACAAAATATTTTTTCAGAGCTAGATGCATAAAAAAATTATATTGAATTTGCAACCTGGTGGAGGTTAGTATAGATGGACTAATAGAACAAGTCCCACACACTGCTAAAAGCCGAAATATTTTTTCAGAGCTAGATACAGAAAAAAATTTGATTGAATTTGCAACCTGGTGGAGGTTAGCATAGATGGGCTAATAGAACAAGTCCCACACATTGCTACAAGCCGAAATATTTTTTCAGAGCTACATGCAGAAAAAAATTTGATTGAATTTGCAACCTGGTGGAGGTAAATATAGATGGACTAATAGAACAAGTCCCACACACTGATACAAGCCGAAATATTTTTTCAGAGCTAGATGCAGAAAGAAATTATACTGAATTTCCAACCTGGTGGAGGTTCGTATGGATGGACTAATAGAACAAGTCTCACAAACTGCTACAAGCCAAAATATTTTTTCAGAGCTAGATGCAGAAAAAAATTAGATTGAATTTGCAACCTGGTGGAGGTTTATATAGATGGACTACTAGAACAAGTCCCACACACTGCTACAAGCTGAAATATTTTTTCAGAGCTAGATGCAGAAAAAAATTAGATTGAATTTGCAACCTGGTGGAGGTAAGAATGGATGGACTAATAGAACAAGTCCCACACACTGCTACAAGCCAAAATATTTTTTCAGAACTAGATGCAGAAAAAAATTAGATTGAATTTGCAACCTGGTGGAGGTTACTATAGATGGACTAATAGAACAAGTCCCACACAATGCTACAAGCCGAAATATTTTTTCAGAGCTAGATGCAGAAAAAAATTAAATTGAATTTGCAACCTGGTGGAGGTTAGTAAAGATGGACTAATATAACAAGTCCCACACACGGCTACAAGCCGAAATATTTTTTCAGAGCTACATGCAGAAAAAAGTTAGATTGAATTTGCAACCTGGTGGAGGTTAGTATAGATGTACTAATAGAACAAGTCCCACACACTGCTACAAGCCGAAATATTTTTTCAGAGCTAGATGCAGAAAAAAATTAAATTGAATTTGCAACCTGGTGGAGGTTAGTATAGATGGACTAATAGAACAAGGCTCACACACTGCTACAAGCCAAAATATTTTTTCAGAGGTAGATGCAGAAAAAAATAGATTGAATTTGCAACCTGGTGGAGGTTAGTATAGATGGACTAATAGAACAAGTCCCACACATTGCTACAAGCCGAAATATTTTTTCAGAGCTAGATGCAGAAAAAAATTAGATTGAATTTGCAACCTGGTGGAGGTTAGTATAGATGGACTAATAGAACAAGTCCCACACACTGCTACAAGCCTAAATATTTTTTCAGAGCTAGATGGAGAAAAAAATGTAGTTGAATTTGCAACCTGGTGGAGGTTAGTAAAGATGGACTAATATAACAAGTCCCACACACTGCTACAAGCCGAAATATTTATTCAGAGCTAGATGCAGAAAAAAATTAGATTGAATTTGCAACCTGGTGGAGGTTAGTATAGATGGACTAATAGAACAAGTCCCACCAACTGCTACAAGCCAAAATATTTTTTCAGAGCTAGATGCAGAAAAAATTCAAATGAATTTGCAACCTGGTGGAGGTTAGTAAAGATGGACTAATATAACAAGTCCCACACACTGCTACAAGCCGAAATATTTTTTCAGAGCTAGATGCAGAAAAAAGTTAGATTGAATTTGCAACCTGGTGGAGAATAGTACAGATGGACTAATTGAAAAAGTCCCACACACTGCTACAAGCCGAAATATTTTTTCAGAGCTAGATGCAGAAAAAAATTAGATTGGATTTGCAACATGGTGGAGGTTAGTATAGATGTACTAATAGAACAAGTCCCACACACTGCTACAAGCCGAAATATTTTTTCAGAGCTAGATGCAGAAAAAAATTAAATTGAATTTGCAACCTGGTGGAGGTTAGTATAGATGGACTAATAGAACAAGGCTCACACACTGCTACAAGCCAAAATATTTTTTCAGAGCTAGATGCAGAAAAAAATTAGATTGAATTTGTAATCTGGTGGAGGTTAGTATAGATGGACTAATAGAACAATTCCCACACATTGCTACAAGCCGAAATATTTTTTCAGAGCTAGATGCAGAAAAAATTTAGATTGAATTTGCAACCTGGTGGAGGTTAGTATAGATGGACTAATAGAACAAGGCTCACACACTGCTACAAGCCAAAATATTTTTTCAGAGCTAGATGCAGAAAAAAATTAGATTGAATTTGCAACCTGGTGGAGGTTAGTATAGATGGACTAACAGAACAAGTCCCACACATTACTACAAGCCGAAATATTTTTTCAGAGCTAGATGCAGAAAAAAAATTGATTTAATTTGCAACCTGGTGGAGGTTAGTATAGATGGACTAATAGAACAAGTCCCACACACTGCTACAAGCCGAAATATTTTTTCAGAGCTAGATGCAGAAAATAATTAAATGGAATTTGCAACCAGGTGGAGGTTAGTATAGATGGACTAATAGAACAAGTCCCAGACACTGCTACAAGCCGAAAATTGTTTTCAGAGCTAGATGCAGAAAAAAATTATATTGAATTTGCAACCTGGTGGAGGTTAGTATAGATGGACTAATAGAACAAGTCCCACACACTGCTACAAGCCTAAATATTTTTTCAGAGCTAGATGGAGAAAAAAATGTAGTTGAATTTGCAACCTGGTGGAGGTTAGTAAAGATGGACTAATATAACAAGTCCCACACACTGCTACAAGCCAAAATATTTTTTCAGAGCTAGATGCAGAAAAAAATAAGATTGAATTTGCAACCTGGTGGAGGTTAGTATAGATGGACTAATAGAACAAGTCCCACCCACTGCTACAAGCCAAAATATTTTTTCAGAGCTAGATGCAGAAAAAATTATATTGAATTTGCAACCTGGTGTAGGTTAGTACAGATGGACTAATAGAACAAGTCCCACACACTGCTACAAGCCAAAATATTTTTTCAGAGCTAGATGCATAAAAAAATTATATTGAATTTGCAACCTGGTGGAGGTTAGTATAGATGGACTAATAGAACAAGTCCCACACACTGCTAAAAGCCGAAATATTTTTTCAGAGCTAGATACAGAAAAAAATTTGATTGAATTTGCAACCTGGTGGAGGTTAGCATAGATGGGCTAATAGAACAAGTCCCACACATTGCTACAAGCCGAAATATTTTTTCAGAGCTACATGCAGAAAAAAATTTGATTGAATTTGCAACCTGGTGGAGGTTAATATAGATGGACTAATAGAACAAGTCCCACACACTGATACAAGCCGAAATATTTTTTCAGAGCTAGATGCAGAAAGAAATTATACTGAATTTCCAACCTGGTGGAGGTTCGTATGGATGGACTAATAGAACAAGTCCCACAAACTGCTACAAGCCAAAATATTTTTTCAGAGCTAGATGCAGAAAAAAATTAGATTGAATTTGCAACCTGGTGGAGGTTTATATAGATGGACTACTAGAACAAGTCCCACACACTGCTACAAGCCGAAATATTTTTTCAGAGCTAGATGCAGAAAAAAATTAGATTGAATTTGCAACCTGGTGGAGGTAAGAATGGATGGACTAATAGAACAAGTCCCACACACTGCTACAAGCCAAAATATTTTTTCAGAGCTAGATGCAGAAAAAAATTAGATTGAATTTGCAACCTGGTGGAGGTTACTATAGATGGACTAATAGAACAAGTCCCACACAATGCTACAAGCCGAAATATTTTTTCAGAGCTAGATGCAGAAAAAAATTAAATTGAATTTGCAACCTGGTGGAGGTTAGTAAAGATGGGCTAATATAACAAGTCCCACACACGGCTACAAGCCGAAATATTTTTTCAGAGCTAGATGCAGAAAAAAGTTAGATTGAATTTGCAACCTGGTGGAGGTTAGTATAGATGTACTAATAGAACAAGTCCCACACACTGCTACAAGCCGAAATATTTTTTCAGAGCTAGATGCAGAAAAAAATTAAATTGAATTTGCAACCTGGTGGAGGTTAGTATAGATGGACTAATAGAACAAGGCTCACACACTGCTACAAGCCAAAA
Source organism: Phyllobates terribilis (assembly GCF_046119375.1). Lineage (NCBI taxonomy): Eukaryota > Metazoa > Chordata > Amphibia > Anura > Dendrobatidae > Phyllobates > Phyllobates terribilis. The sequence continues at coordinate 507,618,581 of NW_027362762.1, forward strand.
TATTTTTTCAGAGCTAGATGCAGAAAAAAATTAGATTGAATTTGCAACCTGGTGGAGGTTAGTATAGATGGACTAATAGAACAAGTCCCACACATTGCTACAAGCCGAAATATTTTTTCAGAGCTAGATGCAGAAAAAAATTAGATTGAATTTGCAACCTGGTGGAGGTTAGTATAGATGGACTAATAGAACAAGTCCCACACATTGCTACAAGCCTAAATATTTTTTCAGAGCTAGATGGAGAAAAAAATGTAGTTGAATTTGTAACCTGGTGGAGGTTAGTAAAGATGGACTAATATAACAAGTCCCACACACTGCTACAAGCCGAAATATTTATTCAGAGCTAGATGCAGAAAAAAATTAGATTGAATTTGCAACCTGGTGGAGGTTAGTATAGATGGACTAATAGAACAAGTCCCACCCACTGCTACAAGCCGAAATATTTTTTCAGAGCTAGATGCAGAAAGAAATTATACTGAATTTCCAACCTGGTGGAGGTTCGTATGGATGGACTAATAGAACAAGTCCCACAAACTGCTACAAGCCAAAATATTTTTTCAGAGCTAGATGCAGAAAAAAATTAGATTGAATTTGCAACCTGGTGGAGGTTTATATAGATGGACTACTAGAACAAGTCCCACACACTGCTACAAGCCGAAATATTTTTTCAGAGCTTGATGCAGAAAAAAATTAGATTGAATTTGCAACCTGGTGGAGGTAAGAATGGATGGACTAATAGAACAAGTCCCACAAACTGCTACAAGCCAAAATATTTTTTCAGAGCTAGATGCAGAAAAAAATTAGATTGAATTTGCAACCTGGTGGAGGTTACTATAGATGGACTAATAGAAAAAGTCCCACACAATGCTACAAGCCGAAATATTTTTTCAGAGCTAGATGCAGAAAAAAATTAAATTGAATTTGCAACCTGGTGGAGGTTAGTAAAGATGGACTAATATAACAAGTCCCACACACGGCTACAAGCCGAAATATTTTTTCAGAGCTAGATGCAGAAAAAAGTTAGATTGAATTTGCAACCTGGTGGAGAATAGTACAGATGGACTAATTGAAAAAGTCCCACACACTGCTACAAGCCGAAATATTTTTTCAGAGCTAGATGCAGAAAAAAATTAGATTGGATTTGCAACATGGTGGAGGTTAGTATAGATGTACTAATAGAACAAGTCCCACACACTGCTACAAGCCTAAATATTTTTTCAGAGCTAGATGCAGAAAAAAATTAAATTGAATTTGCAACCTGGTGGAGGTTAGTATAGATGGACTAATAGAACAAGGCTCACACACTGCTACAAGCCAAAATATTTTTTCAGAGCTAGATGCAGAAAAAAATTAGATTGAATTTGTAACCTGGTGGAGGTTAGTATAGATGGACTAATAGAACAATTCCCACACATTGCTACAAGCCGAAATATTTTTTCAGAGCTAGATGCAGAAAAAAATTAGATTGAATTTGCAACCTGGTGGAGGTTAGTATAGATGGACTAATAAAACAAGTCCCACTCACTGCCACAAGCCGAAATATTTTTTCAGAGCTAGATACAGAAAATAATTAGATGGTATTTGCAACCAGGTGGAGGTTAGTATAGATGGACTAATAGAACAAGTCCCACACACTGCTACAAGCCGAAAATTATTTTCAGAGCTAGATGCAGAAAAAAATTATATTGAATTTGCAACCTGGAGGAGGTTAGTATGGATGGACTAATAGAACAAGTCCCACACACTGCTACAAGACAAAATATTTTTTCAGAGCTAGATGCAGAAAAAAATTAGATTGAATTTGCAACCTGGTGGAGGTTAGTATAGATGGACTAATAGAACAAGTCCCACACACTGCTACAAGACAAAATATTTTTTCAGAGCTAGATGGAGAAAAATTGTAGTTGAATTTGCAACCTGGTGGAGGTTAGTATAGATGGACAAATAAAACAAGTCCCACACACTGCTAAAAGCCAAAATATTTTTTCAGAGCTAGATGCAGAAAAAAAATAGATTGAATTTGCAACCTGGTGGAGGTTAGTATAGATGGACTAATAGAACAAGTCCCACACACTGCTACAAGCCAAAATATTTTTTCAGAGCTAGATGCAGAAAAAAATTAGATTGAATTTGCAACCTGGTGGAGGTTACTATAGATGGACTACTAGAACAAGTCCTACACACTGCTATAAGCCGAAATATTTTTTCAGAGCTAGATGCAGAAAAAAATTATATTGAATTTGCAACCTGGTGGAGGTTAGTAAAGATGGACTAATATAACAAGTCCCACACACAGCTACAAGCCAAAATATTTTTTCAGAGCTAGATGCAGAAAAAAGTTAGATTGAATTGGCAACCTGGTGGAGATTAGTACAGATGGACTAATAGAAAAAGTCCCACACACTGCTACAAGCTGAAATATTTTTTCAGAGCTAGATGCAGAAAAAAATTAGATTGAATTTGCAACATGGTGGAGGTTAGTATAGATGTACTAATTGAAAAAATATGTCGGCTTGTAGCAGTGTGTGGGACTTGTTCTATTAGTACATCTATACTAACCTCCACCACGTTGCAAATTCAATCTAATTTTTTTCTGCATCTATCTCTGAAAAAATATGTCGGTTTGTAGCAGTGTGTGGGACTTGTTCTGAGATAGATGCAGAAAAAAATTAGATTGAATTTGCAACCTGGTGGAGGTTAGTATAGATGGACTAATAGAACAAGGCTCACACACTGCTACAAGCCAAAATATTTTTTCAGAGATAGATGCAGAAAAAAATTCAATTGAATTTGCAACCTGGTGGAGGTTAGTATAGATGGACCAATAGAACAAGTCCCACACATTGCTACAAGCCAAAATATTTTTTCAGAGCTAGATGCAGAAAAAAATTAGATTGAATTTGCAACCTGGTGGAGGTTAGTATAGATGGACTAATAAAACAAGTACCACTCACTGCCACAAGCCGAATTATTTTCTCAGAGCTAGATGCAGAAAATAATTAGATGGTATTTGCAACCTGGAGGAGGTTAGTATGGATGGACTAATAGAACTAGTCCCGCACACTGCTACAAGCCTAAATATTTTTTCAGAGCTAGATGCAGAAAAAATTATATTGAATTTGCAACCTGGTGTAGGTTAGTATAGATGGACTAATAGAACTAGTCCCACACACTGCTATAAGCCAAAATATTTTTTCAGAGCTAGATGCAGAAAAAAATTATATTGAATTTGCAACCTGGTGGAGGTTAGTATATATGGACTAATAGAACAAGTCCTACACACTGCTACAAGCCAAAATATTTATTCAGAGCTAGATGCAGAAAAGAATTAGATTGCATTTGCAACCTGGTGGAGGTTAGGATAGATGGACTAATAGAACAAGTCCCACACATTGTTACAACCCGAAATATTTTTTCAGAGCTAGATACAGAAAAAAATTAGATTGAGTTTGCAATCTGGTGGATTTAAGAATAGATGGACTAATAGAACAAGTCCCACACACTGCTACAAGCCGAAATATTTTTTCAGAGCTAGATGCAGAAAAAAATTAGATTGAATTTGCAACCTGGTGGAGGTTACTATAGATGGACTAATAGAACAAGTCCCACACAATGCTACAAGCCGAAATATTTATTCAGAGCTAGATGCAGAAAAAAATTAAATTGAATTTACAACCTGGTGGAGGTTAGTAAAGATGGACTAATATAACAAGTCCCACACACGGCTACAAGCCGAAATATTTTTTCAGAGCTAGATGCAGAAAAAAGTTAGATTGAATTTGCAACCTGGTGGAGAATAGTACAGATGGACTAATTGAAAAAGTCCCACACACTGCTACAAGCCGAAATATTTTTTCAGAGCTAGATGCAGAAAAAAATTAGATTGGATTTGCAACATGGTGGAGGTTAGTATAGATGTACTAATAGAACAAGTCCCACACACTGCTACAAGCCTAAATATTTTTTCAGAGCTAGATGCAGAAAAAAATTTAATTGGATTTGCAACATGGTGGAGGTTAGTATAGATGGACTAATAGAACAAGGCTCACACACTGCTACAAGCCAAAATATTTTTTCAGAGCTAGATGCAGAAAAAAATTAGATTGAATTTGTAACCTGGTGGAGGTTAGTATAGATGGACTAACAGAACAATTCCCACACATTGCTACAAGCCGAAATATTTTTTCAGAGCTAGATGCAGAAAAAAATTAGATTGAATTTGCAACCTGGTGGAGGTTAGTATAGATGGACTAATAAAACAAGTCCCACTCACTGCCACAAGCCGAAATATTTTTTCAGAGCTAGATGCAGAAAATAATTAGATGGTATTTGCAACCAGGTGGAGGTTAGTATAGATGGACTAATAGAACAAGTCCCACACACTGCTACAAGCCGAAAATTATTTTCAGAGCTAGATGCAGAAAAAAATTATATTGAATTTGCAACCTGGAGGAGGTTAGTATGGATGGACTAATAGAAGTAGTCCCACACACTGCTACAAGCCGAAATATTTTTTCAGAGCTAGATGCAGAAAAAAATTAGATTGAATTTGCAACCTGGTGGAGGTTAGTATAGATGGACTAATAGAACAAGTCCCACACACTGCTACAAGACAAAATATTTTTTCAGAGCTAGATGGAGAAAAAATGTAGTTGAATTTGCAACCTGGTGGAGGTTAGTATAGATGGACAAATAAAACAAGTCCCACACACTGCTAAAAGCCAAAATATTTTTTCAGAGCTAGATGCAGAAAAAAAATAGATTGAATTTGCAACCTGGTGGATTTTAGTATACATGGACTAATAGAACAAGTCCCACACACTGCTACAAGCCAAAATATTTTTTCAGAGCTAGATGCAGAAAAAAATTAGATTGAATTTGCAACCTGGTGGAGGTTACTATAGATGGACTACTAGAACAAGTCCTACACACTGCTATAAGCCGAAATATTTTTTCAGAGCTAGATGCAGAAAAAAATTATATTGAATTTGCAACCTGGTGGAGGTTAGTAAAGATGGACTAATATAACAAGTCCCACACACAGCTACAAGCCAAAATATTTTTTCAGAGCTAGATGCAGAAAAAAGTTAGATTGAATTTGCAACCTGGTGGAGATTAGTACAGATGGACTAATAGAAAAAGTCCCACACACTGCTACAAGCTGAAATATTTTTTCAGAGCTAGATGCAGAAAAAAATTAGATTGAATTTGCAACATGGTGGAGGTTAGTATAGATGTACTAATTGAAAAAATATGTCGGCTTGTAGCAGTGTGTGGGACTTGTTCTATTAGTACATCTATACTAACCTCCACCACGTTGCAAATTCAATCTAATTTTTTTCTGCATCTATCTCTGAAAAAATATGTCGGTTTGTAGCAGTGTGTGGGACTTGTTCTGAGATAGATGCAGAAAAAAATTAGATTGAATTTGCAACCTGGTGGAGGTTAGTATAGATGGACCAATAGAACAAGTCCCACACATTGCTACAAGCCAAAATATTTTTTCAGAGCTAGATGCAGAAAAAAATTAGATTGAATTTGCAACCTGGTGGAGGTTAGTATAGATGGACTAATAAAACAAGTCCCACTCACTGCCACAAGCCGAATTATTTTCTCAGAGCTAGATGCAGAAAATAATTAGATGGTATTTGCAACCTGGTGGAGGTTAGTATGGATGGACTAATAGAACTAGTCCCGCACACTGCTACAAGCCTAAATATTTTTTCAGAGCTAGATGCAGAAAAAATTATATTGAATTTGCAACCTGGTGTAGGTTAGTATAGATGGACTAATAGAACTAGTCCCACACACTGCTATAAGCCAAAATATTTTTTCAGAGCTAGATGCAGAAAAAAATTATATTGAATTTGCAACCTGGTGGAGGTTAGTATATATGGACTAATAGAACAAGTCCTACACACTGCTACAAGCCAAAATATTTATTCAGAGCTAGATGTAGAAAAGAATTAGATTGTATTTGCAATCTGGTGGATTTAAGAATAGATGGACTAATAGAACAAGTCCCACACACTGCTACAAGCCGAAATATTTTTTCAGAGCTAGATGCAGAAAAAAATTAGATTGAATTTGCAACCTGGTGGAGGTTACTATAGATGGACTAATAGAACAAGTCCCACACAATGCTACAAGCCGAAATATTTTTTCAGAGCTAGATGCAGAAAAAAATTAAATTGAATTTACAACCTGGTGGAGGTTAGTAAAGATGGACTAATATAGAAGTCCCACACACTGCTACAAGCCGAAATATTTTTTCAGAGCTAGATGCAGAAAAAAGTTAGATTGAATTTGCAAATTGGTGGAGATTAGTATAGATGGACTAATAGAAAAAGTCCCACACACTGCTACAAGCCGAAATATTTTTTCAGAGCTAGATGCAGAAAAAAATTAGACTGAATTTGCAACCTGGTGGAGGTTAGTATAGATGTACTAATAGAACAAGTCCCACACACTGCTACAAGCCTAAATATTATTTCAGAGCTAGATGGGGAAAAAAATGTAGTTGAATTTGCAACCTGGTGGAGGTTAGTAAAGATGGACTAATAGAACAAGTCCCACACACTACGACAAGCCAAAATAATTTTTCAGAGCTAGATGCAGAAAAAATTATATTTAATTTGCAACCTGGTGTAGGTTAGTATAGATGGACTAATAGAACAAGTCCCACACACTGCTACAAGCCAAAATATTTTTTCAGAGCTAGATGCAGAAAAAAATTATATTGAATTTTCAACCTGGTGGAGGTTAGTATAGATGGAATAATAGAAGACGTCCCACACACTGCTACAAGCCGAAATATTTTTTCAGAGCTAGATGCAGAAAAAAAATAGATTGAATTTGCAACCTGGTGGAGGTTAGTATAGATGGACTAACAGAACAAGTCCCAAACACTGCTACAAGCCAAAATATTTTTTCAGAGCTAGATGGAGTAAAAAATTAGATTGAATTTGCAACCTGGTGGAGGTTAGTATAGATGGACTAATAGAACAAGTCCCACACACTGCTACAAGCCAAAATATTTTTTCAGAGCTAGATGCAGAAAAAATTATATTGAATTTGCAACCTATTGTAGGTTAGTATAGATGGACTAATAGAACAAGTCCCACACACTGCTATAAGCCAAAATATTTTTTCAGAGCTAGATGCAGAAAAAAATTATATTGAATTTGCAACCTGGTGGAGGTTAGTATATATGGACTAATAGAACAAGTCCCACACACTGCTACAAGCCGAAATATTTTTTCAGAGCTAGATGCAGAAAAAAATTAGATTGTATTTGCAACCTGGTGGAGGTTAGTATAGATGGACTAATAGAACAAGTCCCACACACTGATACAAGCCGAAATATTTTTTCAGAGCTAGATGCAGAAAAAAATTATATTGAATTTGCAACCTGGTGGAGGTTAGTATTGATGGACTAATAGAACAAGTCCCACACACTGCTACAAGCCGAAATATTTTTTCAGAGCTAAATGCAGAAAAAAATTAGATTGAATTTGCAACCTGGTGGAGGTTACTATAGATGGACTAATAGAACAAGTCCCACACAATGCTACAAGCCGAAATATTTTTTCAGACCTAGATGCAGAAAAAAATTAAATTGAATTTGCAACCTGGTGGAGGTTAGTAAAGATGGACTAATATAACAAGTCCCACACACGGCTACAAGCCAAAATATTTTTTCAGAGATAGATGCAGAAAAAAATTCGATTGAATTTGCAACCTGGTGGAGGTTAGTATAGATGGACCAATTGAACAAGTCCCACACATTGCTACAAGCCGAAATATTTTTTCAGAGCTAGATGCAGAAAAAAATTAGATTGAATTTGCAACCTGGTGGAGGTTAGTATAGATGGACTAATAGAACAAGTCCCACACACTGCCACAAGCCGAATTATTTTCTCAGAGCTAGATGCAGAAAATAATTAGATGGTATTTGCAACCTGGAGGAGGTTAGTATGGATGGACTAATAGAACTAGTCCCGCACACTGCTACAAGCCTAAATATTTTTTCAGAGCTAGATCTAGAAAAAAATGTAGTTGAATTTGCAACCTGGTGGAGGTTAGTAAAGATGGACTAATATAACAAATCCCACACACTGCTACAAGCCTAAATATTTTTTCAGAGCTAGATGCAGAAAAAAATAGATTGAATTTGCAACCTGGTGGAGGTTAGTATAGATGGACAAACAGAACAAGTCCCACACACTGCTACAAGCCAAAATATTTTTTCAGAGCTAGATGGAGAAAAAAATAGATTGAATTTGCAAGCTGGTTGAGGTTAGTATATATGGACTAATAGAACAAGTCCCACACACTGCTACAAGCCAAAATATTTTTTCAGAGCTAGATGCAGAAAAAAATTAGATTGAATTTGCAACCTGGTGGAAGTTAGTATAGATGGACTAATAGAACAAGTCACACACACTGCTACAAGCCAAAATATTTTTTCAGAGCTAGATGCAGAAAAAATTATATTGAATTTGAAACCTGGTGTAGGTTAGTATAGATGGACTAATAGAACTAGTCCCACACACTGCTATCAGCCAAAATATTTTTTCAAAGCTAGATGCAGAAAAAAATTATATTGAATTTGCAACCTGGTGGAGGTTAGTATATATGGACTAATAGAACAAGTCCTACACACTGCTACAAGCCAAAATATTTATTCAGAGCTAGATGCAGAAAAGAATTAGATTGCATTTGCAACCTGGTGGAGGTTAGTATAGATGGACTAATAGAACAAGTCCCACACATTGTTACAAGCAGAAATATTTTTTCAGAGCTAGATACAGAAAAAAATTAGATTGAATTTGCAATCTGGTGGATTTAAGAATAGATGGACTAATAGAACAAGTCCCACACACTGCTACAAGCCGAAATATTTTTTCAGAGCTAGATGCAGAAAAAAATTAGATTGAATTTGCAACCTGGTGGAGGTTACTATAGATGGACTAATAGAACAAGTCCCACACAATGCTACAAGCCGAAATATTTTTTCAGAGCTAGATGCAGAAAAAAATTAAATTGAATTTGCAACCTGGTGGAGGTTAGTAAAGATGGACTAATATAACAAGTCCCACACACTGCTACAAGCCGAAATATTTTTTCAGAGCTAGATGCAGAAAAAAGTTAGACTGAATTTGCAAATTGGTGGAGATTAGTATAGGTGGACTAATAGAAAAAGTCCCACACACTGCTACAAGCCGAAATATTTTTTTAGAGCTAGATGCAGAATAAAATTAGACTGAATTTGCAACCTGGTGGAGGTTAGTATAGATGTACTAATAGAACAAGTCCCACACACTGCTACAAGCCTAAATATTATTTCAGAGCTAGATGGAGAAAAAAATGTAGTTGAATTTGCAACCTGGTGGAGGTTAGTAAAGATGGACTAATAGAACAAGTCCCACACACTGCTACAAGCCAAAATATTTTTTCAGAGCTAGATGCAGAAAAAATTATATTTAATTTGGAACCTGGTGTAGGTTAGTATAGATGGACTAATAGAACAAGTCCCACACACTGCTACAAGCCAAAATATTTTTTCAGAGCTAGATGCAGAAAAAAATTATATTGAATTTTCAACCTGGTGGAGGTTAGTATAGATGGAATAATAGAAGAAGTCCCACACACTGCTACAAGCCGAAATATTTTTTCAGAGCTAGATGCAGAAAAAAAATAGATTGAATTTGCAACCTGGTGGAGGTTAGTATAGATGGACTAACAGAACAAGTCCCACACACTGCTACAAGCCAAAATATTTTTTCAGAGCTAGATGGAGTAAAAAATTAGATTGAATTTGCAACCTGGTGGAGGTTAGTATAGATGGACTAATAGAACAAGTCCCACACACTGCTACAAGCCAAAATATTTTTTCAGAGCTAGATGCAGAAAAAATTATATTGAATTTGCAACCTATTGTAGGTTAGTATAGATGGACTAATAGAACATGTCCCACACACTGCTATAAGCCAAAATATTTTTTCAGAGCTAGATGCAGAAAAAAATTATATTGAATTTGCAACCTGGTGGAGGTTAGTATAGATGGACTAATAGAACAAGTCCCACACACTGCTACAAGCCGAAATATTTTTTCAGAGTTAGATGCAGAAAAAAATTAGATTGTATTTGCAACCTGGTGGAGGTTAGTATAGATGGACTAATAGAACAAGTCCCACACACTGATACAAGCCGAAATATTTTTTCAGAGCTAGATGCAGAAAAAAATTATATTGAATTTGCAACCTGGTGGAGGTTAGTATTGATGGACTAATAGAACAAGTCCCACACACTGCTACAAGCCGAAATATTTTTTCAGAGCTAGATGCAGAAAAAAATTAGATTTAATTTGCAACCTGGTGGAGGTTACTATAGATGGACTAATAGAACAAGTCCCACACAATGCTAAAGCCGAAATATTTTTTCAGAGCTAGATGCAGAAAAAAATTAAATTGAATTTGCAACCTGGTGGAGGTTAGTAAAGATGGACTAATATAACAAGTCCCACACACGGCTACAAGCCAAAATATTTTTTCAGAGATAGATGCAGAAAAAAATTCGATTGAATTTGCAACCTGGTGGAGGTTAGTATAGATGGACCAATTGAACAAGTCCCACACATTGCTACAAGCCGAAATATTTTTTCAGAGCTAGATGCAGAAAAAAATTAGATTGAATTTGCAACCTGGTGGAGGTTAGTATAGATGGACTAATAGAACAAGTCCCACACACTGCCACAAGCCGAATTATTTTCTCAGAGCTAGATGCAGAAAATAATTAGATGGTATTTGCAACCTGGAGGAGGTTAGTATGGATGGACTAATAGAACTAGTCCCGCACACTGCTACAAGCCTAAATATTTTTTCAGAGCTAGATCTAGAAAAAAATGTAGTTGAATTTGCAACCTGGTGGAGGTTAGTAAAGATGGACTAATATAACAAATCCCACACACTGCTACAAGCCTAAATATTTTTTCAGAGCTAGATGCAGAAAAAAATAGATTGAATTTGCAACCTGGTGGAGGTTAGTATAGATGGACAAACAGAACAAGTCCCACACACTGCTACAAGCCAAAATATTTTTTCAGAGCTAGATGGAGAAAAAAATAGATTGAATTTGCAAGCTGGTTGAGGTTAGTATATATGGACTAATAGAACAAGTCCCACACACTGCTACAAGCCAAAATATTTTTTCAGAGCTAGATGCAGAAAAAAATTAGATTGAATTTGCAACCTGGTGGAAGTTAGTATAGATGGACTAATAGAACAAGTCACACACACTGCTACAAGCCAAAATATTTTTTCAGAGCTAGATGCAGAAAAAATTATATTGAATTTGAAACCTGGTGTAGGTTAGTATAGATGGACTAATAGAACTAGTCCCACACACTGCTATCAGCCAAAATATTTTTTCAAAGCTAGATGCAGAAAAAAATTATATTGAATTTGCAACCTGGTGGAGGTTAGTATATATGGACTAATAGAACAAGTCCTACACACTGCTACAAGCCAAAATATTTATTCAGAGCTAGATGCAGAAAAGAATTAGATTGCATTTGCAACCTGGTGGAGGTTAGTATAGATGGACTAATAGAACAAGTCCCACACATTGTTACAAGCAGAAATATTTTTTCAGAGCTAGATACAGAAAAAAATTAGATTGAATTTGCAATCTGGTGGATTTAAGAATAGATGGACTAATAGAACAAGTCCCACACACTGCTACAAGCCGAAATATTTTTTCAGAGCTAGATGCAGAAAAAAATTAGATTGAATTTGCAACCTGGTGGAGGTTACTATAGATGGACTAATAGAACAAGTCCCACACAATGCTACAAGCCGAAATATTTTTTCAGAGCTAGATGCAGAAAAAAATTAAATTGAATTTGCAACCTGGTGGAGGTTAGTAAAGATGGACTAATATAACAAGTCCCACACACTGCTACAAGCCGAAATATTTTTTCAGAGCTAGATGCAGAAAAAAGTTAGACTGAATTTGCAAATTGGTGGAGATTAGTATAGGTGGACTAATAGAAAAAGTCCCACACACTGCTACAAGCCGAAATATTTTTTTAGAGCTAGATGCAGAATAAAATTAGACTGAATTTGCAACCTGGTGGAGGTTAGTATAGATGTACTAATAGAACAAGTCCCACACACTGCTACAAGCCTAAATATTATTTCAGAGCTAGATGGAGAAAAAAATGTAGTTGAATTTGCAACCTGGTGGAGGTTAGTAAAGATGGACTAATAGAACAAGTCCCACACACTGCTACAAGCCAAAATATTTTTTCAGAGCTAGATGCAGAAAAAATTATATTTAATTTGGAACCTGGTGTAGGTTAGTATAGATGGACTAATAGAACAAGTCCCACACACTGCTACAAGCCAAAATATTTTTTCAGAGCTAGATGCAGAAAAAAATTATATTGAATTTTCAACCTGGTGGAGGTTAGTATAGATGGAATAATAGAAGAAGTCCCACACACTGCTACAAGCCGAAATATTTTTTCAGAGCTAGATGCAGAAAAAAAATAGATTGAATTTGCAACCTGGTGGAGGTTAGTATAGATGGACTAACAGAACAAGTCCCACACACTGCTACAAGCCAAAATATTTTTTCAGAGCTAGATGGAGTAAAAAATTAGATTGAATTTGCAACCTGGTGGAGGTTAGTATAGATGGACTAATAGAACAAGTCCCACACACTGCTACAAGCCAAAATATTTTTTCAGAGCTAGATGCAGAAAAAATTATATTGAATTTGCAACCTATTGTAGGTTAGTATAGATGGACTAATAGAACATGTCCCACACACTGCTATAAGCCAAAATATTTTTTCAGAGCTAGATGCAGAAAAAAATTATATTGAATTTGCAACCTGGTGGAGGTTAGTATAGATGGACTAATAGAACAAGTCCCACACACTGCTACAAGCCGAAATATTTTTTCAGAGTTAGATGCAGAAAAAAATTAGATTGTATTTGCAACCTGGTGGAGGTTAGTATAGATGGACTAATAGAACAAGTCCCACACACTGATACAAGCCGAAATATTTTTTCAGAGCTAGATGCAGAAAAAAATTATATTGAATTTGCAACCTGGTGGAGGTTAGTATTGATGGACTAATAGAACAAGTCCCACACACTGCTACAAGCCGAAATATTTTTTCAGAGCTAGATGCAGAAAAAAATTAGATTTAATTTGCAACCTGGTGGAGGTTACTATAGATGGACTAATAGAACAAGTCCCACACAATGCTAAAGCCGAAATATTTTTTCAGAGCTAGATGCAGAAAAAAATTAAATTGAATTTGCAACCTGGTGGAGGTTAGTAAAGATGGACTAATATAACAAGTCCCACACACGGCTACAAGCCGAAATATTTTTTCAGAGCTAGATGCAGAAAAAAGTTAGATTGAATTTGCAACCTGGTGGAGATTAGTGTAGATGGACTAATAGAAAAAGTCCCACACACTGCTACAAGCCGAAATATTTTTTCAGAGCTAGATGCAGAAAAAAATTAGATTGAATTTGCAACCTGGTGGAGGTTAGTATAGATGTACTAATAGAACAAGTCCAACACACTGCTACAAGCCTAAATATTTTTTTAGAGCTAGATGGAGAAAAAAATGTAGTTGAATTTGCAACCTGGTGGAGGTTAGCAAAGATGGACTAATAGAACAAGTCCCACACACTGCTACAAGCCAAAATATTTTTTCAGAGCTAGATGCAGAAAAAATTAGATTGAATTTGCAACCTGGTGGAGGTTAGTATAGATGGGCTAATAGAACAAGTCCCACACATTGCTACAAGCCGAAATATTTTTTCAGAGCTAGAAGCAGAAAAAAATTATATTGAATTTGCAACCTGGTGGAGTTTAGTATAGATGGACTAATAGAACAAGTCCCACACACTGCTACAAGCCAAAATATTTTTTCAGAGCTAGATGCAGAAAAAAATTAGATTGAATTTGCAACCTGGTGGAGGTTAGTATAGATGGACTAATAGAACAAGTCCCACACTCTGATACAAGCCGAAATATTTTTTCAGAGCTAGATGCAGAAAAAAATGAAATTGAATTTGCAACCTGGCGGAGGTTAGGAAAGATGGACTTATATAACAAGTCCCAGACATTGCTACAAGCCAAAATATTTTTTCAGAGCTAGATGCAGAAAAAGAAATTATGCTGAATTTGCAACCTGGTGGAGGTTAGTATGGATGGACTAATAGAATAAGTCCCACACACTGCTACAAGCCAAAATATTTTTTCAGAGCTAGATGCAGAAAAAAATTAGATTGAATTTGCAACCTGGTGGAGTTTAGTGTAGATGGACTACTAGAATAAGTCCTGTACAATGCTACAAGCCGAAATATTTTTTCAGAGCTAGATGCAGAAAAAAATTAGATTAAGTTTGCAACCTGGTGGAGGTTAGAATAGATGGACTAATAGAACAAGTCCCACACACTGCTACAAGCCGAAATAATTTTTCAGAGGTAGATACAGAAAAAAATTAGATTGAATTTGCAACCTGGTGGAGGTTAGTATATATGGACTAATAGAACAAGTCCCACACACTGCAACAAGCCGAAATATTTATTCAGAGCTAGATGCAGAAAAGAATTAGATTGCATTTGCAACCTGGTGGAGGTTAGTATAGATGGACTAATAGAACAAGTCCCACACATTGCTACAAGCCGAAATATTTTTTCAGAGCTAGATACAGAAAAAAATCAGATTGAATTTGCAACCTGGTGGAGGTAATAATAGATGGACTAATAGAACAAGTCCCACACACTGCTACAAGCCGAAATATTTTTTCAGAGCTAGATGCAGAAAAAAGTTAGATTGAATTTGCAACCTGGTGGAGGTTACTATAGATGGACTAATAGAACAAGTCCCACACAATGCTACAAGCCGAAATATTTTTTCAGAGCTAGATGCAGAAAAAAATTAAATTGAATTTGCAACCTGGTGGAAGTTAGTAAAGATGGACTAATATAACAAGTCCCACACATTGCTACAAGCCGAAATATTTTTTCAGAGCTAGATGCAGAAAAAAGTTAGATTGAATTTGCAACCTGGTGGAGATTAGTATAGATGGACTAATAGAAAAAGTCCCACACACTGCTACAAGCCAAAATATTTTTTCAGAGCTAGATGCAGAAAAAAATTTGATTGAATTTGCAACCTGGTGGAGGTTAGTATAGATGGACTAACAGAATAAGTCCCACACACTGCTACAAGCCAAAATATTTTTTCAGAGCTAGATGCAGAAAAAATTATATTGAATTTGCAACCTGGTGTAGGTTACTATAGATGGACTAATAGAACAAGTCCCACACACTGCTATAAGCCAAAATATTTTTTCAGAGCTAGATGCAGAAAAAAATTATATTGAATTTGCAACCTGGTGGAGGTTAGTATAGATGTACTAATAGAAGAAGTCCAACACACTACTACAAGCCTAAATATTTTTTCAGAGCTAGATGGAGAAAAAAATGTAGTTGAATTTGCAATATGGTGGAGGTTAGTAAAGATGGACTAATAGAACAAGTCCCACACACTGCTACAAGCCAAAATATTTTTTCAGAGCTAGATGCAGAAAAAATTAGACTGAATTTGCAACCTGTTAGAGGTTAGTATAGATGGACTAATAGAACAAGTCCCACACACTGCTACAAGCCGAAATATTTTTTCAGAGCTAGATGCAGAAAAATATTAGATTGAATTTGCAACCTGGTAGTGGTTAGTATAGATGGGCTAATAGAACAAGTCCCACACATTGCTACAAGCCGAAATATTTTTTCAGAGCTAGATGCAGAAAAAAATTAGATTGAATTTGCAACCTGGTGGAGGTTAGTATAGATGGACTAATAGAACAAGTCCCACACACTGCTACAAGCCAAAATATTTTTTCAGAGCTAGATGCAGAAAAAAATTAGATTGAATTTGCAACCTGGTGGTGGTTAGTATAGATGGACTAATAGAACAAGTCCCAAACTCTGATACAAGCCAAAATATTTTTTCAGAGCTAGATGCAGAAAAAAATGAAATTGAATTTGCAACCTGGCGGAGGTTAGTAAAGATCGACTTATATAACAAGTCCCACACACTGCTACAAGCCGAAATATTTTTTCAGAGCTAGATGCAGAAAAAAATTTGATTGAATTTGCAACCTGGCAGAGGTTAGTATAGATGGCCTAATAGAACAAGTCCCACACACTGCTACAAGCCGAAATATTTTTTCAGAGCTAGATGCAGATGGAAATTATGCTGAATTTGCAACCTGGTGGAGGTTAGTATGGATGGACTAATAGAACAAGTCCCACACACTGCTACAAGCCAAAATATTTTTTCAGAGCTAGATGCAGAAAAAAATTAGATTGAATTTGCAACCTGGTGGAGGTTAGTATAGATGGACTACTAGAACAAGTCCTACACACTGCTACAAGCCGAAATATTTTTTCAGAGCCAGATGCAGAAAAAAATTAGATTGAGTTTGCAACCTGGTGGAGGTTAGTATAAATGGACTAATAGAACAAGTCCCACACACTGCTACAAGCCAAAATAATTTTTCAGAGCTAGATACAGAAAAAAATTAGATTGAATTTGCAACCTGGTGGAGATAAGAATAGATGGACTAATAGAACAAGTCCCACACACTGCTACAAGCCGAAATATTTTTTCAGAGCTAGATGCAGAAAAAAATTATATTGAATTTGCAACCTGGTGGAGGTTAGTATTGATGGACTAATAGAACAAGTCCCACACACTGCTACAAGCCTAAATATTTTTTCAGAACTAGATGCAGAAAAAAATTAGATTGAATTTGCAACCTGGTGGAGGTTAGTATAGATGTACTAATAGAACAAGTCCCACACACAGCTACAAGCCGAAATATTTTTTCAGAGTTAGATGCAGAAAAAAATTAGATTGAATTTTCAACCTGGTGGAGGTTAGTATAGATGGACTAATAGAACAAGTCCCACACAGTGCTACAAGCCGAAATATTTTTTCAGAGCTAGATGCAGAAAAAAATTTGATTGAATTTGCAACCTGGTGGAGGTTAGTATAGATGGACTAATAAAACAAGTCCCACACACTGCCACAAGCCGAAATATTTTTTCAGAGCTAGATGCAGAAAATAATTAGATGGAATGTGCAACCAGGTGGAGCTTAGTATAGATGGACTAATAGAACAAGTCCCACACACTGCTACAAGCCAAAATATTTTTTCAGAGCTAGATGCAGAAAAAAATTAGGTTGAATTTGCAACCTGGTGGTAGTTAGCATAGATGGACTAATAGAACAAGTCCCAAACTCTGATACAAGCCAAAATATTTTTTCAGAGCTAGATGCAGAAAAAAATGAAATTGAATTTGCAGCCTGGCGGAGGTTAGTAAAGATGGACTTATATAACAAGTCCCACACACTGCTACAAGCCGAAATATTTTTTCAGAGCTAGATGCAGAAAAAAATTTGATTGAATTTGCAACCTGGCGGAGGTTAGTATAGATGGCCTAATAGAACAAGTCCCACACACTGCTACAAGCCGAAATATTTTTTCAGAGCTAGATGCAGATGGAAATTATGCTGAATTTGCAACCTGGTGGAGGTTAGTATGGATGGACTAATAGAACAAGTCCCACACACTGCTACAAGCCAAAATATTTTTTCAGAGCTAGATGCAGAAAAAAATTAGATTGAATTTGCAACCTGGTGGAGGTTAGTATAGATGGACTACTAGAACAAGTCCTACACACTGCTACAAGCCGAAATATTTTTTCAGAGCCAGATGCAGAAAAAAATTAGATTGAGTTTGCAACCTGGTGGAGGTTAGTATAAATGGACTAATAGAACAAGTCCCACACACTGCTACAAGCCAAAATAATTTTTCAGAGCTAGATACAGAAAAAAATTAGATTGAATTTGCAACCTGGTGGAGATAAGAATAGATGGACTAATAGAACAAGTCCCACACACTGCTACAAGCCGAAATATTTTTTCAGAGCTAGATGCAGAAAAAAATTATATTGAATTTGCAACCTGGTGGAGGTTAGTATTGATGGACTAATAGAACAAGTCCCACACACTGCTACAAGCCTAAATATTTTTTCAGAACTAGATGCAGAAAAAAATTAGATTGAATTTGCAACCTGGTGGAGGTTAGTATAGATGTACTAATAGAACAAGTCCCACACACAGCTACAAGCCGAAATATTTTTTCAGAGTTAGATGCAGAAAAAAATTAGATTGAATTTTCAACCTGGTGGAGGTTAGTATAGATGGACTAATAGAACAAGTCCCACACAGTGCTACAAGCCGAAATATTTTTTCAGAGCTAGATGCAGAAAAAAATTTGATTGAATTTGCAACCTGGTGGAGGTTAGTATAGATGGACTAATAAAACAAGTCCCACACACTGCCACAAGCCGAAATATTTTTTCAGAGCTAGATGCAGAAAATAATTAGATGGAATGTGCAACCAGGTGGAGCTTAGTATAGATGGACTAATAGAACAAGTCCCACACACTGCTACAAGCCAAAATATTTTTTCAGAGCTAGATGCAGAAAAAAATTAGGTTGAATTTGCAACCTGGTGGTAGTTAGCATAGATGGACTAATAGAACAAGTCCCAAACTCTGATACAAGCCAAAATATTTTTTCAGAGCTAGATGCAGAAAAAAATGAAATTGAATTTGCAGCCTGGCGGAGGTTAGTAAAGATGGACTTATATAACAAGTCCCACACACTGCTACAAGCCGAAATATTTTTTCAGAGCTAGATGCAGAAAAAAATTTGATTGAATTTGCAACCTGGCGGAGGTTAGTATAGATGGCCTAATAGAACAAGTCCCACACACTGCTACAAGCCGAAATATTTTTTCAGAGCTAGATGCAGATGGAAATTATGCTGAATTTGCAACCTGGTGGAGGTTAGTATGGATGGACTAATAGAACAAGTCCCACACACTGCTACAAGCCAAAATATTTTTTCAGAGCTAGATGCAGAAAAAAATTAGATTGAATTTGCAACCTGGTGGAGGTTAGTATAGATGGACTACTAGAACAAGTCCTACACACTGCTACAAGCCGAAATATTTTTTCAGAGCCAGATGCAGAAAAAAATTAGATTGAGTTTGCAACCTGGTGGAGGTTAGTATAGATGGACTAATAGAACAAGTCCCACACACTGCTACAAGCCAAAATAATTTTTCAGAGCTAGATACAGAAAAAAATTAGATTGAATTTGCAACCTGGTGGAGATAAGAATAGATGGACTAATAGAACACGTCCCACACACTGCTACAAGCCGAAATATTTTTTCAGAGCTAGATGCAGAAAAAAATTATATTGAATTTGCAACCTGGTGGAGGTTAGTATTGATGGACTAATAGAACAAGTCCCACACACTGCTACAAGCCTAAATATTTTTTCAGAACTAGATGCAGAAAAAAATTAGATTGAATTTGCAACCTGGTGGAGGTTAGTATAGATGTACTAATAGAACAAGTCCCACACACAGCTAGAAGCCGAAATATTTTTTCAGAGTTAGATGCAGAAAAAAATTAGATTGAATTTTCAACCTGGTGGAGGTTAGTATAGATGGACTAATAGAACAAGTCCCACACAGTGCTACAAGCCGAAATATTTTTTCAGAGCTAGATGCAGAAAAAAATTTGATTGAATTTGCAACCTGGTGGAGGTTAGTATAGATGGACTAATAAAACAAGTCCCACACACTGCCACAAGCCGAAATATTTTTTCAGAGCTAGATGCAGAAAATAATTAGATGGAATTTGCAACCAGGTGGAGCTTAGTATAGATGGACTAATAGAACAAGTCCCACACACTGCTGAAAGCCGAAAATTGTTTTCAGAGCTAGATGCAGAAAAAAATTAGATTGAATTTGCAACCTGGAGGAGGTTAGTATGGATGTACTAATAGAACTAGTCCCACACACTGCTACAAGCCAAAATATTTTTTCAGAGCTAGATGCAGAAAAAAATTAGATTGAATTTGCAACCTGGTGGAGGTTAGTATAGATGGACTAATAGAACAAGTCCCACACACTGCTACAAGCCAAAATATTTTTTCAGAGCTGGATGCAGAAAAAAATTATATTGAATTTGCAACCTGGTGGAGGTTAGTATAGATGGACTAATAGAACAAGTCCCACACACTGCTACAAGCCAAAATATTTTTTCAGAGCTAGATGCAGAAAAAAATTAAATTGAATTCGCAACCTGGCGGAGGTTAGTAAAGATGGATTAATATAACAAGTCCCACACACTGCTATAAGCCGAAATATATTTTCAGAGCTAGATGCAGAAAAAAATTAGATTGATTTTGCAACCTGGTGGGGGTTAGTATAGATGGACTAATAGAACAAGTCCCACACACTGCTACTAGCAGAAATATTTTTTCAGAGCTAGATGCAGAAAAAAATTAGATTGAATTTGCATCCAGGTGGAGATTAGTATAGATGGACTAATAGAATGATGCTATGCCCAAAAGGTTTTACTTCACTAGGTGCAGTAAAAAAATTTGTATTGTATACACAGGTGGTGTAGCTTGCAACACAGTTAGGCTTCTCCACTGACTAACACACACTGCAAGAGGACAAAAAGGATTTGCTTTGCTAGATTTAGCCAAATGCTGTGAAAAACACTTGCACTTGATAAGTGATAGGAACTGATGTAACCTAGCCCTGAAAAGGACTGCCATTACAATTAGTCTTTACTCCCAACCTATCTATTTAAGAGCACAGACCTGCCTGATAAAAGTCGTAGGAAATGATGTAACCTAGTCCTTAAAATGACTGCAATCACAACTATTCCCTACTCCCAAGCTATCTGTAGATTTGTGCGAAAATTGGCTTGAAATTAACAAGGTATAGCGCACACAGCAACAGCGGTGCCGTCTAACACGTAGCTGCAGCAGTGAGAAAATGGAGGCGACGGGGAAAATGGCTGGGTCTTATAGGGCAAGGACATGTGACATACACTGCCATTGACACATGCCCTTGCTTGTGTGAAAAAAAGCAGTTCGCTCCTTGTGTGCGCTGCTGATAGGCTGACAGATTGCACCTCCCCACTGTAAATGCGGGAAAGAGAAAAAAAAATGGAGCTCTTCATTATTTCTGCAGAGATCCATGCCCTGCCCCTCCCCCCGCCCCGCTGTACACTCAAACTGCGCATTAACATTAATTTTCAGCATTACTGAGAAAAAATCCAGTTATGATTTTGGTGCACGAACAGTTATCGAACATAACCTCGAACAGCCAAATTTTTTTCAAATCGTTCGGGTTCGCCGAACGGCTCGAACACTGCCCAAAACAGCTCGAATTTGAGATTGGCGAACAGCTCGAGTCGAACACCGCTCATCTCTATTTGTGACTGATGTGGTCATTTTGAAGTTGAAGGCCGAACTGAAGGAGGAGGTGCAGGAGCTGAACATTGATTATCTTGAGGTTACATTGGCGACTCTAGTTTTTATACTGAAGAAAGATCCTACTTTTTTTTTGTTTTTTTATGTTATTTTTTTAAGACAAATGCATTGATCGGGAAATGTCATTTTAGCATTTTACAACCTAATCTGGCCATGTGGTATGTGACATATCATCAGACACATCCTGTTTCATTTATGATGGAGGGATTCTGAAAGTCACAAAGCCTATTTTTATAGGGCCATCAAGCGGCCCTTACTATTCTTAAAGGGCCAGCAGTCCGCCCTCACTATTGTTAGAGAGTCATCAGCCGGATATGCTTTGTTGTTCCCATTATTAACGAGTGGGCCTGTTATACTGTTATCGCATATGCAGTGACTGCAAGGGCTGCTAAAAATTCGGACGCAACCCAATACCCCTTTGAAGAGACATAGAGAAGGGTCTCAGTAAAAAATGTTTTCCCATTATAGAGTAACAGATCTCCTATAGTGGTAATGCTCATGCTGTGACTGCAAGGGATGCCAAAATTTGGGAAAAACCACACTAACAATTTAAAGACACATAGAGCAGGGCCACAGTAATGACATGTTTCCTATACAGTTATAGGGTATGCAGTGAGTCCAACGGCTGACAAAATTTAGGAAAAACCCCACTAACAATTTAAAGACACATAGAGCAGGGACACATTAACGACATATTCCTATTAGAAAGGTGAGGGTCTCCCATACTTTTTGCCTATGCAGTGACTGAAATGGCTGTCACAATTTTGGAGGCACTTCAATGCCCCTTGCAAGAGACGTAGAGGTTAGAGAGCCTCCTAAAAACAATGTTCTCATTATTAGGAAGTGGGTCTTCCATAGTGTTTGCCTATGCAGTGAAGCAACGGCTGCCAAAAATTTGAAGGAACTCCAATGCCCCTTGCAAGAGACGTAGATATGTTGATATGGTACATATGGTGGTGATATGGTGGTGGTGGATGAGGATGCGGAGAACGAGGAGGACGAGCAAATAGACAAAATCAGGAAGCATATACCCATGTCTGGGTGTGAAGACAGAGGTGCATGGGAATAGATTTAGGCCTCCAAAAAAAAAAGACACTGTATTTGAGTTTATGTTACGTTGCTATTATTCGGTGGCATTGAGAAGTCTGGCCCAATCCAGCATTTGTTCATTTTTATAAAAGTCAGACTGTCAGCATTTTCAGTTGACAGGCGGATGAGCCTATCGGTTATAATTCCACCGGCGGCACTAAAAACCCGCTCTGAAAAAACGCTAGCGGCAGGGCAGGCCAGGACCTCCAAGGCATAGAGAGCCAGTTCATGCCACATGTCCAACTTGGATACCCAATAATTATAAGGCACAGAGGAATCACGGAGGACGTTGGTACGGTCGACAAGGTACTCCCTCACCATCTTCTGAAACTTTGCACTCCTTGTGAGAGTACCCTGTGCCTAAGGGCCTGAGAAAACTGTCCCAGAACTTTGACAGTGTTCTCCTGCCTCTGCTGGATTGGATTTGTGGCTCTCTTGCCTGTACTCCTTGATTGTCCAATGAACTGTGACCTTTGCCGCCAGCGTTTTCAGATGGAAAATTTTTTAATGATTCTGCAACAAGGGCCTTCTTGTACTGCACCATTTTATTAGGCCTGTCATGAAAGGGAATAAGTGACAGAAAGTTCTCCCTGTAGAATGGGTCTACAAGTGTCACCAACCAGTAATGACTGTCACCCAAAATTTGGTCAATGCGAGGGTCACGGAAAAGGCAGCATAACATAAACTCAGCCATGTGTGCCAGACTGCAAAGAGGCTATACTTCCATGTTCTCACCAAAAGGATGACTGACCATGCTATCATCCTCCTCCTCTCTCCTCCTCCTCCTCCTCCTCCTCCTCCTCTTCCTCCTCCTCCTCCTCCTCCTACTCTTCCTCCTCCTCCTCCTCCTCTTCCTCCTCCTTCTCCTCCTCCTCCTCATCATCATCTTCCTCCTCATCATCATCTTCCTCCTCCTCATCATCTTCCTCCTCCTCCTCCTCTTCCTCCTCCTCCTCTTCCTCCTCCTCCTCCTCCTCTTCCTCCTCCTCCTCTTCCTCCTCCTCCTCCTCCTCCTCCTCTTCCTCCTCTTCCTCCTCCTCCTCTTCCTCCTCTTCCTCCTCTTCCTCTTCCTCCTCCTCCCTCCTCCTCTTCTTCCTCTTCCTCTTCCTCCTCTTCCTCCTCTTCCTCCTCCTCCTCTTCCTCCTCCTCCTCTTCCTCCTCCTCTTCCTCCTCCTCCTCTTCCTCCTCCTCTTCCTCCTCTTCCTCCTCCTCTTCCTCCTCCTCTTCCTCCTCCTCTTCCTCCTCCTCTTCCTCCTCCTCTTCCTCCTCCTCCTCTTCCTCCTCCTCTTCCTCCTCCTCTCTTCCTCCTCCTCTTCCTCCTCCTCTTTCCTCCTCCTCTTCCTCCTCTCTTCTTCCTCCTCCTCTTCTTACTCCTCCTCTTCCTCCTCCTCCTCTTCCTCCTCCTCCTCTTCCTCCTCCTCCTCCTCCTCTTCCTCCTCCTCTTCCTCTTCCTCCTCCTCCTCTTCCTCCTCCTCTTCCTCCTCTTCCTCCTCCTCTTCCTCCTCCTCTTCCTCCTCCTCTTCCTCCTCCTCCTTCTCCTCCTCCTTCTCCTCCTCCTCCTTCTCCTCCTCCTCCTCCTCCTTCTCCTCCCCCTTCTCCTCCTCCTCCTCCTTCCTCCTCCTCCTCCTCCTCCTCCTCCTCCTCCTCCTTCTCCTTCTCCTCCTCCTCCTCCTCCTCCTCCTCATCCTTCTCCTCCTCATCCTTCTCCTCCTCCTCATCCTTCTCCTCCTCTTCCTCCTCCTCCTCCTCTTCCTCTTCCTCCTCCTCCTTCTCCTCCTCCTCCTCCTCCTTCTCCTCCTCCTCCTCCTTCTCCTCCTCCTCCTCCTTCTCCTCCTCCTCCTCCTTCTCCTCCTCCTCCTCCTTCTCCTTCTCCTCCTCCTCCTCCTCCTCCTCCTTCTCCTCCTCCTCCTCCTCCTCATCCTTCTCCTCCTCCTCATCCTTCTCCTCCTCTTCCTCCTCTTCCTCCTCTTCCTCCTCCTCCTCCTCCTCCTCCTCTTCCTCCTCTTCCTCCTCCTCCTCCTCCTCCTCCAGATCCAGCAAATCTGGGTAGGTTTTAAGAAACCTCTGAACCACGAGGTTAAGCACACGGGCCAGGCATGGTCCTTGTGTGAGCTCTCCTTGCCTCAGAGGTATGCCTGGCTGTAGGGTCAGCGGTGTCAGCCACACATCTGCCTGCTCTTTCAGAGCTGTCCACAACTCTTCAGCATTGTGTGGTTTGTCACCTAAGCATATTAGCTTCTGCACAGCCTGTTGGTGCTTGGCCGAGGCAGTGCTGCAGTGCTTCCAGCATGCGACTGATGTGGTCTTTTAAGAGATGGATGTTGAAGATGAGGAGGAGAAGTAGGTGCAGGAGCTGTAGAATGTGGGGGTAACCCTGATTGACCCAGGGCCCACAATCCTCGGCGTCTGGAGGACGTGTTCCATCCCAAGGTCCGACTGGGTCCCGGCTTCCACTATGTTAGCCCAGTGTGCCGTCAGTGAGATGTACCGTCCCTGCCCACAAGCACTTGTCCACATGTCCGTGGTTAGGTGGACTTTACCGGTAATTGCATTGTTGAGGGAATGGCAAATGTTGTGGGACATGTGCTTGTGTAATGCGGGGCCGGCACACCGGGAGAAATAGTGGCGGCTGGGGACAAAGTACCGAGGGACGGTCGCCGCCATCAGTCTGCAGAAAGCTTCCGTCTCCACGAGCCTAAAAGGCAACATTTCGAGCGCAAGCATTCTCGGAAAGTGTGAATTTAGTAGTGTGGCCTGTGGGGCATTAGCCGTGTATTAGCGCTTTTGTTCCAAGGACTGGGGTAGGGACAACTTAACGCTGCGCTGGGACAAGGTCGTGGAAGTGCTTGCTGATGGTGCTAGTTGAGAGTGTTCAATGACAGGTGCAGGGCGGGAGGCATCTTGGCATGCGCCATGGATAGGGGATTGGCGTGCACGCACAACAGCGGAACAAGAAGTGGTGTCTCCTGCAGACACTGTTGCTGAACCCTGGGTTTCAGCCCACAAAGTCAGGTGCTTTGCTGCCATGTGCCCGATCATGCTGGTGGTGGTCAGGCTGGTAGTTTTGCTACCCCTGCTGATGCTGGCCTGGCAGGTGGTGCAAATGGCCTTTTTGGGATTATCAGCAGTCTTTAAAAAACAACCAGACTCGGGAAGACCTAACAGTTGTTCTGGCAACTTTCTGTCGTGTTGATGTTACTGGGAATGGTTGCCCACTTTCTGTCTGTGGCCACCACACTGCTTGTTCTTGCTTGTTGTGGTGCTACGCCTCCCTCCCCTTGTGTGCTGCTGTCCTCGCTCTGCATGTCACCTTGCCAGGTTGGGTCAATGACTTCATCGTCCACCACCTCATCTTCCGCACCCTGGTCCTCCTCCTGACTTTCTGGCAATTGTGTCTCATCATCACCCACCTCTTGTGACAGTTTCCCAACGTGGCCTTCGTTTGACCGTGGCTGCTCAAATATTTGGGCATCCCTACATGTAATCTCCTCTTGCCCCGCTTCAAGTGGACCGGGCAAGAGGCCCGAATCTATAAATGGAAAAGTGAACAGCTCTTCGGAGTGTCCAAGTGTGGGATCAGTTGTCTCCTGGCATTCGGCATGGTGGGAGGAAGGAGGATCAGGGTGAGGAATATGCAGCCCAGACTCATTGCT
Organism: Phyllobates terribilis; assembly: GCF_046119375.1. Classification (NCBI taxonomy): domain Eukaryota; kingdom Metazoa; phylum Chordata; class Amphibia; order Anura; family Dendrobatidae; genus Phyllobates; species Phyllobates terribilis. The sequence continues at coordinate 507,644,795 of NW_027362762.1, forward strand.
ACTGAGACTTGACCGTGTGGAAGACAGGATGGTGGTGGCTAAGTGACTGCAAGCATTATCTGCTATCCAACCAATAACATTTTCACGCTGCTCTGTGTTCCCCTATTAATTGGGACAGGAAGGTCGAGCGACAAGATGTTTGTGTTTGTTGTGGCACAATTTCAGCTTGCCCACGGCCTCGGCCTCATCCTCTGCATGCACCATCACGTTCACTTCCCCATCCCTTGCCAGGCGCCTTTCCTATTTTAAATGGAGGACTATATTTTCCACGTTCACTACAAATGGCTGGATTTGAACCGCAGTGATATGTGATACGTGTGATGGAAAACAACAGTTTTAAATAGCTGGCCTGTAGCTTTCTATTTTTCACAGCAACCTCGTGTCAATAACTTCACTGACAAACTGCAACAAAATTTAAATGAAGGTCAGAAATGGCTGAATTTGGAGGGAACTTATATGTGATTCGTGTGACGCAGGGGTGGGATTTAGCCGGCTCTCCCAGAGAACCAGAGCCACGGTCTGGTTTGGGCCACACAGTAGTGGGGGAACAAGGAGGATAGGTGAGTATTGGGCTGCAGTGGTGCAGCGGGTGCACACAGTAGCCGCTGCTGCAACTACTGCGTGTGCCCGCTCCTAAAGAGTGCGCGCTGCTCAGATACTGAACTGAGCGGCTGTAGACAGGACACAGCAGCGCTGGAGCAGAGGTGAGGAAGGAAGGCGAGTATAATTGTTTATTTTTTTATGTGTAAAGTAATTGGGTCACAAATACCAGAATTGGGGATGAGGGGGGCCACACATACAAGCATTGGCGGATGAGGGGGGGCACACATACAAGGAATGGGGGATGAGGGGGAGGCCACGCATACCAGGATTGGGGGATGAGGAGGCCATGCATACCAGATTTGTGGGATTAGAGGGCCATGCATACCAGGATTTGGGGAATGAGAGAGCCCACACATACCAGGATTGGGGGATGAGGAGGCCATACATACCAGGACTGTGGGATGAGGAGGCCATACATTACCAGGATTGGGGAACGAGGAGGTCATGCATACCAGTATTGGGGATGAGGAGGCCATACATACCAGGATGGGGAAATTTACAAGTAGCAGCTACACCCGCCCTAGGCTTATACGTGAATCAATACGTTTTCCCAGTTTTTTGTGGAAAAATTAGGTACCTCGGCTCATTGTTTGACTGCGCCCCTACTTGTATATGTTTGAGAAAAAGGTGTGTGTATATGAGTGTGGCTTAAAAAGGGTGTGGCTTTTTAAAGAACACACAGAACCTGTTGTTAAAAATTTGAATCCCACCCCTGGTGTGATGGGAAACCACAGATTTAAATAGCTGGCCTGTAGGTTACTATTTTTCACAGCGACCTCATGTCAATAACTTCACTGACATTGCAACAAAATTTAAATGGAGGCGAACTTACAGTACAGACCAAAAGTTTGGACACACCTTCTCATTTAAAGATTTTTCTATATTTTCATGACTTTGAAAATTGTACATTCACACTAAAGGCATCAAAACTATGAATTAACATTAACACATGTGGAATTATATACTTAACAAAAAAGTGTGAAACAACTGAAATTATGCCTTATATTATAGGTTCTACAAAATAGCCCCTTTTGCTTTGATGGCTGCTTTGCACACTTTTGGAATTCTCTTGATGAGCTTCAAGAAGTAGTCACCGGAAATGTTTTTCACTTCACAGGTGTGCCCTGTCAGGTTTAATAAGTGTGATTTCTTGCCTTATAAATGGGGTTGGGACCATCAGTTGTGTTGTGCAGAAGTCAGGTGGATACACAGCTGATAGTCCTACTGAATAGACTGTTAGCTGCTTTTTTCTTCCCATAATACAAATTCTAAGTAAAGAAAAATGAGTGGCCATCATTACCTTAAGAAATGAAGGTCAGTCAGTCCAAAAAATTGGGCAAACTTTGAAAGTGTCCCCAAGTGCAGTTGCAAAAACCATCAAGCGCTACAAAGAAACTGGCTCACATGAGGACCGCCCCAGGAAACGAAGACTAAGAGTCACCTCTGCTTATGAGGATAATTTTATCCAAGTCACCAGCCTCAGAAATCGCAGGTTAACAGCAGCTGAGATTAGAGACCTGGTCAATGCCACACAGAGTTCTAGCAGCAGACACATCTCTACAACAACTGTTAAGAGGAGACTTTGTGCAGCAGGCCTTCATGGTAAAATAGCTGCTAGGAAACCACTGCTAAGGACAGGCAACAAGCAGAAGTGACTTGTTTGCGCTAAAGAACACAAAGAATGGACATTAGACCAGTGAAAATCTGTGCTTTGGTCTGATGAGTCCAAATTTGAGATCTTTGGTTCCAACCCCCGTGTCTTTGTGCGACACAGAAAAGGTGAACGGATGGACTCTACATGCCTGGTTCCCACCGTGAAGCATGGAGGAGGAGGTGTGATGGTGTGGGGGCGCTTTGCTGGTGACACTATTGGGGATTTATTAAAAATTGAAGGCATACTGAACCAGCATGGCTACCACAGCATCTTGCAGCGGCATGCTATTCCATCCGGTTTGCGTTTAGTTGGATCATCATTTATTTTTCAACAGGACAATGACCCCAAACATACCTCCAGGCTGTGTAAGGGCTATTTGACCAAGAAGGAGAGTGATGGGGTGCTACCCCAGATGACCTGGCCTCTACAGTCACCAGACCTGAACCCAATCGAGATGGTTTGGGGTGAGCTGGACCGCAGAGTGAAGGCAAAAGGGCCAACAAGTGCTAAGCATCTCTGGGAACTCCTTGAAGATTGTTGGAAGATCATTTCCGATGACTACCTCTTGAAGCTCATCAAGAGAATGCCAAGAGTGTGCAAAGCAGTCATCAAAGCAAAGGGTGGCTACTTTGATGAACCTAGAATATAAGGCATAATTTCAGTTGTTTCACACTTTTTTGTTAAGTATATAATTCCACATGTGTTAATGTCAATTCATAGTTTTGATGCCTTTAGTGTGAATGTACAATTTTCAAAGTCATGAAAATACAGAAAAATCTTTAAATGAGAAGGTGCGTCCAAACTTTTGGTCTGTACTGTAGGTTCGCTCCAAATTCAGCCATTGTTGGCCTCCATTTAAATTTTGTTGCAATGTCAGTGAAGTTATTGACATGAGGTCTCTGTGAAAAATAGTAACCTGCAGGCCAGCTATTTAAAACTGTGGTTTTCCATCACACCAGGGGGGATTCAAATTTTTAGCAACAGGTTCTGTGTGTTCTTTAAAAAGCCACACCCTTTTTAAGCCACACTCATATACACACATCTTTTTCTCAAACATATACAAGTAGGGGCGCAGTCAAACAGTGAGCTGAGATACCTAATTTTACCACAAAAAACTGGGAAAACGTATTGATTCAAGTATAAGCCTATTAGACATATTTTCAGTTGTTTCACACTTTTTTGTTAAGTATATAATTCCACTTGTGTTAATTCATAGTTTTGATGCCTTCAGTGTGAATGTACAATTTTCATAGTCATGAAAATACAGAAAAATCTTTAAATGAGAAGGTGTGTCCAAACTTTTGGTCTGTACTGTATATATGATACGTATGACGGAAAGCCACAGTTTGAAATAGCTGGTCTGTAGGTTACTATTTTTTACAGCTGCCTCGTGTCAATAACTTCACTAACACTCTGCAACAAAATTTAAATGGAGGCCAATATTTTCCACGTTCACTGCAAATTTCGGGATTTTTATCGCTGTAATATGGAAAGGATCTGGCTGTATTCTGCAGTGGCAACAGGCAAATGGAGCAGAAAAACGGTGTTCTCTGGATTGCTTTTTAAGCAAATAATCAGGATTAAGATAAAAAAAATTATCTCTGGCCCCTGATACCTGGGGCTATTTCTAGAAATATCTGTAACAGCAGATGCCGACAGAACTGGAATGGATCCTCTCGTGCTGTATGCACTGTAGTCTGCCATATACACTGCCTGCCTAGCTCTGATATATGTACAGTATATATACATATATGTTGTGGAATACCTAGACTAACAGGACGTTCAATGGACCCTCTTGCTATATGCACTGCAGTCTGCCGCACGCAATGCCTGCCTGCCTAACTCCTGCTGTCCCCACTGAATAGATGCAGCCTGGATTAGTCCTCAGAAGGACAGTTAGTTCAGATGGATATATATAAATGTTGTAGTATAACTACACTAACTAATAGACTAGCAAATCTCTCCCTAGCTCAGCAGCATCTCTCCCTACACTGCCTGTTTCTGGGGTAGACTGTGACGAGCATGGCGGCGCCAGGTCTTATATAGATCAGATGATGCTGTGCGGCCAGCCAATCACTGTAATGTCACAACCAACATGGCTACGGCATTACAGTATGTGGCAGACAATCCCTGCATGTTCATTGGCTCTCTAAAGAGCGCCAAACATGCAGGGAGGGGACCCAAGCTCCTGTCCGAGCAACGCAGGAAATACTCGCAGAGCGCTGAGCATCTCGAGCAGTGAGATGCTCGGGCGAGTGCTGAGCAATAGCGAGCACGTTCGCTCATCGCTACATATCACCCCAAAAAACAACATACCAACAGTGATGTTTGGAGGTGGAAACATCATGGTGTGGGGCTGTTTTTCAGCTTGCAACATTGGCAAACTTCATATAATTGAAAGACGGATGAATGGACAAATATACCGAGACATTCTTGGTTGTCATGCCTCCTCAGCACCCCTCTTTTCACTGTGCGGATTCTCCTTGCTTCAGACCGCTCCACTGAGTGTGATTCTTGCAGCACTGATGCATCTGCTTGTGGCATTCATTTAGCCTTAGGGAGGGGTGGCCAGTCTCTGAAGAAATTTAACCCTATTGTGTCCCAAAGAAATTAGGTTTCTTAGCCTATCTTGTACTAGTAGGGCCTTTATTAGGAAGCTTCTCTTACCAATCCCCGCCCGAACATTGGTTTCTATCCTGATAGCACCTGTTTATGCATTTCTAGATATTCTGTATCCCACTAATGACCCAGCTTGGTTCCCAACCTGCTACCACACTTTATGCATTCCTCCATATTCTGTATGCCGTTACTGACCCGGCAAGATTGCACATTTTGTCAGTCCTCTCTGTTCCTGACCCTGACTATGTTTACTGATCCTGTGCTGTCTACTCTGATCTCAGACCATCTTATTACGCCTCTGTCTCACCCTTCTGAAACCTCGAACTCGCACCTCTGACCCTCCGGTCACCTGCTGCAGACCTGAGGACTCCCCTGGAATGGTACCTGTTAATTACTTGCCAACAAAGCTTAACATCACAATCAGAGGCTATAGGGAATACCCAGTAGTCACTTAGTTACACCCCTCCATGGTAAGCCCGGCCCATGGTGCAGTGGGGCCACACCTACCAGCGTTACATTATGCTCGGACCATGGACCACGCTGACAAATCTGGAACCAGGGATCCCAAGACAAGTATTGTACAAAGAAGTCCATTCTCAGCTTGATCATCAGGACCAGCTGATGCCGGTCATTAATGTGGTGGTAACCTAGCTGCAGAATTTGTCCGCCACTATATCCTTCCCGCCCTATGCTTCTACCATGTCTGGCCACCCCCCCCCCCCTGGAGAGTCAAACTTTTTGAGGGAACCACCTTATGCTCCTATTGATGTTAAGCTAAAGTTTTGATTTCCATCCTGCTATGATGAAGACTAGTGATGAGCAACTATGTTCTGTTATAGAGATGAGCGTTGTTCTACTCGAACTGTTCGCCAATCTCAAATTCGAGCTGTTTTGGGCGGTGTTCGAGCCGTTCGGCGAACACGAACAATTTGAGAAAAATTCGGCTGTTCGAGGTTATGTTCGATAACTGTTCGTGCACCAAAATCATAACTGGATTTTTTCTCAGTAATGATGAAAACTAATGTTAATACGCAGTTTGAGTGTACAGCGGGGTGGGGGGAGGGGCAGGGGATGGATCTCTGCAGGAACAATGAAGATCTCCATTTTTTTTTCTCTTTCCCGCATTTGCAGTGGGGAGGTGCAATCTGTCAGCCTATCAGCAGCGCACACACGGAGCGAAGTGCTTTTTTTCACACAAGCAAGGGCATGTGTCATTGGCAGTGTATGTCACATGTCCTTGCTCTATAAGACCAAGCCATTTTCCCCGTCGCCACCATTTTCTCACTGCTGCAGCTGCGTGTTAGACGGCACCGCTGTTGCTGTGTGCGCTATACCTTGTTAATTTCAAGCCAATTTTCGCACAAATATACAGATAGCTTGGGAGTAGGGAATAGTTGTGATTGCAGTCCTTTTAAGGACTAGGTTACAGCATTTCCTACGACTTTTATCAGGCAGGTCTGTGCTCTTAAATAGATCGATTGTGGGAGTAAAGACTAGTTGTAATTGGAGTCCTTTTCAGGACTAGGCTACATCAGTTCCTATCAGTTTTTGCCAGGCAGGTCTGTGCCAGTGCTGTGCAAGTTTTTTTCACAGCATTTGGCTGAATCTAGCAAAGCTAATCCTTTTTGGCCTATTGCAGAGTGTATTAGTCAGTGGAGTAGCCTATCTGTGTTGCAAGATATACCACCTGTGTATAGAATACCAATTTTTTTACTGCACCTAGTGAAGTAAAATCTTTTGGGCATAGCATCATTCTATTAGTCCATCTATACTGACCTCCATCAGGTTGCAAATTGAATATAATTTTTTTCTGCATCTAGCTCTGAAAAAATATTGGGCTTCTAGCTGTGTGTGGGACTTGTTCTATTAATCCATCTATACAGACCTCCATCAGGTTGCAAACTGAATATATTTTTTTCTGCATCTACCTCTGAAAAAATATTGGGCTTCTAGCTGTGTGTGGGACTTGTTCTATTAATCCATCTATACAGACCTCCATCAGGTTGCAAACTGAATATATTTTTTTCTGCATCTACCTCTGAAAAAATATTGGGCTTCTAGCTGTGTGTGGGACTTGTTCTATTAATCCATCTATACAGACCTCAATCAGGTTGCAAACTGAATATATTTTTTTCTGCATCTACCTCTGAAAAAATATTGGACTTCTAGCTGTGTGTGGGACTTGTTGTATTAGTCCATCTATACTGACCTCCATCAGGTTGCAAACTGAATATATTTTTTTCTGCATCTACCTCTGAAAAAATATTGGGCTTCTAGCTGTGTGTGGGACTTGTACTATTGATCCATCTATACAGACCTCCATCAGGTTGCAAACTGAATATATTTTTTCTGCATCTACCTCTGAAAAAATATTGGGCTTCTAGCTGTGTGTGGGACTTGTTGTATTAGTCCATCTATACTGACCTCCATCAGGTTGCAAACTGAATATATTTTTTTCTGCATCTACCTCTGAAAAAATATTGGGCTTCTAGCGGTGTGTGGGACTTGTTCTATTAATCCATCTATACAGACCTCCATCAGGTTGCAAACTGAATATATTTTTTTCTGCATCTACCTCTGAAAAAATATTGGGCTTCTAGCTGTGTGTGGGACTTGTTCTATTAATCCATCTATACAGACCTCCATCAGGTTGCAAACTGAATATATTTTTTTCTGCATCTACCTCTGAAAAAATATTGGGCCTCTAGCTGTGTGTGGGACTTGTTGTATTAGTCCATCTATACTGACCTCCATCAGGTTGCAAACTGAATATATTTTTTTCTGCATCTACCTCTGAAAAAATATTGGGCTTCTAGCTGTGTGTGGGACTTGTTCTATTAATCCATCTATACAGACCTCCATCAGGTTGCAAACTGAATATAATTTTTTCTGCATCTACCTCTGAAAAAATATTGGGCTTCTAGCTGTGTGTGGGACTTGTTCTATTAATCCATCTATACAGACCTCCATCAGGTTGCAAACTGAATATATTTTTTTCTGCATCTACCTCTGAAAAAATATTGGGCTTCTAGCTGTGTGTGGGACTTGTTGTATTAGTCCATCTATACTGACCTCCATCAGGTTGCAAACTGAATATATTTTTTTCTGCATCTACCTCTGAAAAAATATTGGGCTTCTAGCTGTGTGTGGGACTTGTTCTATTAATCCATCTATACAGACCTCCATCAGGTTGCAAACTGAATATATTTTTTTCTGCATCTACCTCTGAAAAAATATTGGGCTTCTAGCTGTGTTTGGTACTTGTTCTATTAATCCATCTATACAGACCTCCATCAGGTTGCAAACTGAATATATTTTTGTCTGCATCTAGCTCTAAAAAAATATTTGGCCTTCTATCTCTGTGTGGGACTTGTTCTATTAGTCCATCTCTACTGACCTCCATCAGGTTGCAAACTGAATATAATTTTTTTCTGCATCTACCTCTGAAAAAATATTTGGGCTTCTAGCTGTGTGTGGGACTTGTTCTGTTAGTCCATCTATACTGGCCTCCATAAGGTTGCAAACTGAATATAATTTTTTTCTGCATCTACCTCTGAAAAAATATTTGGGCTTCTAGCTGTGTGTGGGACTTGTTCTATTAGTCCATCTATACTGACCTCCATAAGGTTGCAAACTGAATATAATTTTTTTCTGCATCTACCTCTGAAAAAATATTTGGCCTTCTAGCTGTGTGTGGGACTTGTTCTATTAGTCCATCTATACTGACCTCCATAAGGTTGCAAACTGAATATAATTTTTTTCTGCATCTAGCACTGAAAAAATATTTGGCCTTCTAGCAGTGTGTGGGACTTGTTCTATTAGTCATCTATACTGACCTCCATCAGGTTGCAAATACAAAATAATTTTTTGTCTGCATCTACCTCTGAAAAAATATTTGGCCTTCTAGCAGTGTGTGGGACTTGTTCTATTAGTCCATCTATACTGACCTCCATCAGGTTGCAAACTGAATATAATTTTTTTCTGCATCTAACTCTGAAAAAATATTTGCCCTTCTAGCAGTGTGTGGGTCTCATTGTATTAGGCCATCTAGTCCAAGCTCCACCAGCTATTCAATTAATAATAATTTTTCACTGCATCTAGCCCTGAAAATAATTTTTCTTCCCAATAGTGGTAGCAATAGAAATATGGGGCACGCTCCTGGCTTACAAAAATATACGCTTCATAACAAAAAACACCAGCTTAGCGCACTGCATTAGTAAGATGGCATCATCGTCTCTCCCAGTGCTAGGCCTACTACCCGGGCTAGCATTCCTGTGCCTAAAACACAATGTATGGGTCCACGCTAGCCACTATGCTGAGGGGTCTAAAGCTGCTGCTAACGCTTTATAACAATTCAATTGGCAGATTTTCCCAGAGCTCTTCCACAATGCCCACCCATCGGGACAACAGTTGCCCACCTTCCCTATGGGATCTAGTGGCGAATAGTTGATGCCATTAATGAGAGCGTCAGTTGCCCCGTCGACGTGGCAAGCATACGGTAAGGCATGGGAAGAGTGGACACGACTAGTAGCAGGCAGACGGGTTGACCAATGTGAACAAGCCAGATCACAAGTCACCATAGAATTTCTCCACCAGCTAATGATGAGGGGCATATCAGGGGCGTCAGCGCAGCGGTGTCTGACCGGAGTAGCATTTCACTTCCAACTACTGAATTGGGGAGATGTGACAAAGATTCATCATCAGACAATCCATAAAAGGGTGGAAAAGGGGTCAGCCAAGTCAGGAGTGTAGACGTCCCGTCCCGTGACACTAAAACTGATTTCTCACATCATATCCCTAACACCATTAACATGACACTCACAATTTGAAGCAACACTACTGTCTAATGCATTTGTGATCGCCTTCTTCGGGGCGCTATGCATAAGCGAATTAGTCCCTCAATCCAAAATTAGCACCAGTGGAGGCTTATTACACCAGGACGTAGTCATAGGCAATAATGCAATACGTCTACGCATACACAAATCGAAAATGGTTCCAGCGGGCAGGGGCACTTGGGTACTTCTACAACCCACAAACGGTACACTGAGTCGGGTAACAATAGTAAAACCATATCTAACCATCAGATCACAAAGTAATTTGTTCCTATCACACATTGATGGGACGCCATTATCAAGATACCAGTTCCAAGCTATATTTAATAAATGCATAACATCGGCAGGGAACCACCCCAAAGATTACGGGACACACTCATTCCGCATAGGCGCGGCCACAGAAGCAGCAAGAGCAGGACTGTCAGAAACGGAAGTTCAGAGGATAGAGAGATGGTGATCCACATGTTTGGCAAGATACATAAGACCGGACTTGTTATCCTAACGTGGTTTGTTTCTTTTACAGGTGACGCTAAGCCAACAGTGTGGGTGATAGGCCACTCGTATATATATTGGGCAGATTAAAGGGCGAAAGTCTGCCCAGGCGGGAGGAAATTAGAGTTTCATAACACATATTTCAACTGGAGAGGTATTAGAGGCCTGCTATGGCCACAGGTACTAATGGAGGTAATCAAGGTAGGGAGAGAGGCAAGATGTCTGGTCATCTTAGTTATACAGGCCGGGGGAAACAACCTAGGTCATCACAAGAGCGCATAACTAATGGCAATAATGAAACTAGACACTGAGCGCTTCAGAGAATTTTTCACAAAACTAGCTATAGTATGGTCAGAGATTGTGCCGATAGCGGTATGGCAAGGTGCGCGAGACATCACGACCATCGAACGGACAAGGCGGGTAATAAATATTCGGATGGCAAAATTTAGAAGAGACAGAGGTGGTGTAGTGGTACGACACCGACAACTGGAAGGAGATAAAGCAGGCCTCATACGGCCCGACGGTGTTCACTTAATGGATATTGGACTGGACATATTCCTGTCAGGACTCCAGGACGGAGTGGAACAAGCGTTAAGAGTGATGGGTGGGGGTCAGAGTACTGCATACGAGTACGCAGGATCCTCCGTGGCCTGGAAATAGAAAGGACATGTTGGAGAGTTACACTTGTTGGCCAAGTTGCCGGAGTGGAGACCCAGGGCATGCTGCAACAAGCTGAATTATTATAGAAATAAAATGTCTTTCTAATGGAATGAGTATAAAGAGTTAATAAAGCTGTGACCGATCCTCACCCATCCAGTTGTAAGAGTTACATTATTGTATTGTCAAGGAAAGGGGGGCGGTAGGGGGGCTGAGCGTCTGGGTTTGGTTGGGGGTCCCCACAGTCTGCCTAGGCTAGATGCATTTAAAAATTCTTATTAGATACACAGGCGGTGCAGCTTGCTTCGAGCTGGGCTACTACGCCCAAAGTATTGCCTAGGCTAGATGCAGTTAAAAATTCTACGCTGACTAGCAGACACTGAAGATTTGGAGCAGACCTCTGAGTAAACAGCTCTTCAGACTCAATCTTCTGTGTTACCCCAAGCCATAGTGTATGTAGTTTCTTACAGTTAAAAGGGGAGGAGCGACCCAGCCACCTGGAATTGACGATGCCAACGTCACTTAAGACACAGCAAGGGGACTCCAAAAAGAGTTTCCATTTTTTCCCAAAATTGTGGCACAGACACCACTTAACCCTAGAACGCAGACCTGGGGCCTCGCAGTCCCGCCCTGTTAATTGTTTTCTATTTTCTGCAAGATTACTTTAGTTAGAATTTTGAAACTCTAGGTATTCTTCATGTATATAGTTGTTTTTCATTTGAGTTTGAGTTATTCAATGTTATTTGCACACGGGCCTAAAAGGCCCCAGGTATATGAAAGTGTAGATTTTTATGGTCATGCGTTCTAGGGTTAAGTGGCATCAATTGCCCCACAGTTGCTTAAAACGGTTGGTGAGGTGATATTACCAAATCCTCAAGCTTTTAGCCTCCCAAGGATAACACAGGATTAGAAAAGTCCTTGGGAATCCATGATTTGTTCATCTTTATGAACGTGAGTCTGTCTACATTCTCAGTGGACAGCCGCGTGCGCTTATCTGTCAGCACACCATCAGCAGCGCTGAACACACGTTCAGAGAGAACACTGGCTGCAGGGCATGACAAGATCTCCAAGGCGTGAGTGGCGAGCTCCGGCCATTTTTCCAGATTGGAATACCAAAATGAGCAAGGGTCCAGTGACACAGTCATGGCTTCGATGTTCACTTGGAGATACTCCTGCACCATCCTCTCTAGGCATTGACTATGTGTCAGACTTCTTGTCTCCTGTGGCCTTGCAAAGGATGGTCTAAAAAAGTGGTGAAACGATTTCACAAAATTGCTGTTACCAGCAGATACTGTGTTACTGTTACGGTTTGAGTGATGAAGACTCGACAGTCCCGCGGTTGGCAAGTTAGAACTGTGAGATTCACTTCGTGTACCACTGGTGTTTTGTGGAAAAGCACATGTAAGATTCTGCAACAGCGTCTGCAGATACTCCTGCATGCGTCAATTCCTTTTTATGGCAGGAATTATTTCGGCAAATTTACTTTGTACCGGGGATCTAAGAGTGTGGCAACCCAGTAGTCGAGATTACTTCGAATTCTGCAATCTGAGGGTCATGTTGCAGGTAGTGCAGCAAGAAGGCACTCATGTGTCTTGCGCATCCAGGAGGACCAAGTCCTTGTTGTGTTGGTAGCGAGGTAAGAATCATGCTTCCTTCCTCTGCCCTCTCCCCCCAACCTCGCACAACAGAAATGTGATCAAGGTCTCCCTCATCTGATGAGTCTTCCATGCCCATCGCCAGTTCATCCTCCACTTCTTCCTCGGCTCCTGCACCTTCCTCAACAGTTTGGCTGCTACCATGCGCCCTGTTTAATCCCTCTCCCCCACCCTCCCATGCCTGCCTCCTTGGTGCTGCCAACTGTCTGGACCTTGGAGATGTTATCCCTTCTGCATACGACTCCTCCTCTACTTCCTCCACCTCCTCTTGTCCGACCACCTTTCTCTGAATTCTGTTTAATGTGTGCTCCAGCATGTAAATCACCGGAATAGTTATGCTTATAATGGCATCGTCGTCAGCACTAAACATCTTCGTAGCCATTTCAAAACTGTGCAGAAAGGTGTGTGGCGCCCCTGAGGGTGCAGTCACCACAGAGTTACTGCATCTCACCCAGAGGTGTGGTATCTCACCCTCAGGTAAGGACGGCGTATGGCTCGGTACCCTAACACCTGCATCCAACACATACCCGCAGTGGGGTTAGGGCGAGATTGCTCCTATGGGAGAGCACAGTCCCAGGTCCCTAGCTGGTGGGAGGATCCTATGTAGTGGGTGCTTAGGGGAGCAGCTTAGGGGAGCACATGACAGGGAGAGTATAAATAGGAAGCCATCTTAGAAAGAGCAAGCCAGTCAGAGGAGGAAAAGTGACAGGAGCAGAGGCTCGGCATGAGCTCTGCTCCGGAGGCGGGCCTAGCCTGGGAGGCCCAGGACTGAAGGAGAGAAGAGAGGAGTGGGAGCAGGAAGGCTCCAGGAACCGAAGGGACCCTAGGGCTACGGGCCGTGCAGAAGGCCACCTGTACTCCCGCTGCTACCAGGAGGTAGAGGGGTCAGGCCAGATAAGGGGAACCAGTCCCTCAACTAGAGGAGAAACAGCAAGGCTCAACTAGAAACCAGAGGCTGCAGCATTTCATGTACTGCAGGCAAAAGTCCACACCAGTCTCACTAAGAAGGTAGCCACATAGGACCCAGGGGACGGAACACAAGTCGCCCGCCAAGGCCCGAGGATACCGGATAGAAGTGTCACTGGGTGTGAGGTGCAGGGAGAAGGCCAGAGAAAGGACACACAGAAGGGGGTCCTGCTAAGTACTCCGGAGCTATCTGGGGGTGGACTGAGCCCCTCACTGAGTACGCACAGCACGACGGGTGAGATAGCTCTGGTACCTGTAATCTGGACTGCAACAACTGTGAGTAAAGATCTTGGGACTGCATCACACGGACTCTGTGTTCATTACTGACTCCCTGCACTACAACCACCATCATCCACCCACACTGCCCTGAAGCTCTTCCTGTGGTGAGTAATAATACCATTGCAGCAAAACCACCAGCTTCAGAGGACTGTTCTGCAGCGGCGGCCCCTTTGGCCGCACTCCACAGGTGGCGTAGTCGGACATTATAAAATCCATATATACAAATTACCGTTGGATTGACCGCCCTGGGTCACGGACCGGGTCACCGCCACAGTGACTACAACCCCCAGCGTCTACCGGCCCGGCTTCGGGTACCCCACGGCCCAGGGGGCGCGTCAACTTCATAGGTCCCTGATCTGAGACCACTCCTGCTGTGTGATTTGGCCCACCTCTGGATCTCGTTGGCCCAGGCTATACGTCAGAAACTATTGCACCAGGGCTTGTCGGTGCTGCCACAGTCGCTGCAACATGTGCAGAGTTGAATTCCACCGTGTCGGCACATCGCATTTCAGCCGGTGAACTGGCAGGCCCAACGACTTCTGTAGAGATGTAAGTTGTTGAGCTGCGGGATGCGAACGGCGGAAGTGAGCACACAGCGACCGTGCCCTCTGCAGAAGGCCATCTAGTCCAGGATAGTGGGCTAAAAATTTATGGACAACCAGGTTCAACACGTGAGCCATACAAGGCACGTGTGTAACATTGCCCCGGCGAAGGGCCGCACCCAGGTTTGCAGCATTGTCGCACACGGCCTTCCCTGGTTGCAGGTCCAGTGGAGACAACCATTCATGAAACTGGGTCTCCAGAGCTGACCACAAGTCCTCAGCTGTGTGACTCACATTTCCCAGACATTTCAAAGTAAACACTGATGCCGTTGAGCCCTGCTGCCAGCATAGTAAGGAGGTGCGCAGTTAGAAAGCAGGTGGCATTACCAGACAGACTTTGGGTGCAGGTGGAGGACCGAGAGGAGGTTGAGGAGGCAGAAGCAGTGGAGGAACTTCTAGATAAAGAGGATTGACGTACAACTCGCGGGGACGGCAAGACTTGGAGAGCAGCCCCTTGTCCTGCTGTCACCATAGTTACCCATTGCCCTGTCAGCGACATGTAACGCCCCTGTCCATGCCTACTCGTCCAAGTGTCTGTGGTGAAATGCACCCTGTCACACACAGAGTTTCTCAAAGAAGCGGTGATGTTGTGTGCGACATGCTGGTGGAGCGCAGGCACACCTTTCTTTGAGAAGTAGTGCCGACTGGGCATCTGGTACTGGGGCACTGCGACGGACATAAGGTCTCAAAAATCCACTGTGTCCTCCAGGCGGAAAGGCAGCATTTCTGTAGCCAACAGCTTGCAGATGGTGAAATTCAACCTCTTAGCTTTCTCATGGCTAGGAGGAAATGGTCTTTTACTTGTCCACATCTGAGGGACCGAGGGCTGGCTGTTGTGCTTTGACGGGGTTGAGTAGGGTGTCCCTGGCAAACTGCCGGTCTGTGAGGAAGATGCAGGCGGACATGTTAGGTTGCCTTGATCCAAAGGTGGTGCTCTCGATGTCAGAGAGCTCTCAACACCAGCAGGTGTTTCCACTTCCCAATGAACTGACGACCTGCCAATCACACTGGCTGTTGCAGGTAAAGAGGTGGCAGGTCTGCGTCCAAAAACATGTGTGACTGCTGTCCCCCCAGTCACAGAGGATGAAGAGGCCGCGGATGCACAAGATGGGGCAGACGGTGGTTGGCCCAGACTGCTAGGCCGCATTGTAACACAGTGTGCTTCCCACTGCAACTTATGCTTCATATCCATGTGACGGTACATGCATGAAGTACTCAAACTATGGATTTTTTGGCCTCTACTTAGCTTTTGGTGACAAATATTACAGATAACACGAGTTGGGTCATCCTTATCGATCTGAATAAATGCCCAGGCTATGCAAGGCTTAGAGCCCATGCGACCTGAAGAGCCACTACGACTTGTGGTCAGAGGCGGAGTTGTGGTTGAGGATGCAGTTGTTGACGTGCTTCCAGTACTCCGTCTCTGTCCAGGAAGGCGCAACCTAACCTCGTCGTCAATAGCATCTGTGACGCCCCGCTGCGCTTGGTATCACAGATCCTAGAAGAGTGTATTGATGGAATCCTTCACAAGAGGCCCCCATAAACATTCACACATCTCCACCTTCCACCTCAGACCAGCAGTGGGAGCCCGTTAGGGATATAAATAGGGAAGGTGGAGCTAGGCAGTTCAGTTCCTCTGAAGAGTTCCTGCAGTAGAGAAGCCTAAGAGAGGTCAGTCTGCAGTGGAGCTCAGTCTAGTCTAGAGAACTCAGTTAATAGTTCAGCAGTGGAGCACGAGGCTCCTGCTAGCTAGATTCAGGGAGCCCAGATAGAGCTTAAGGTGTGCCGGCGTCATAAGATCGGTGAAGCGCGGCAAGCTGCCGTTAGTGTGTATAGCCTATTGAGGGCCCGAGTAGGCCGAAGGCGAGTGGCGAGTTAGTACATAAGGGGCAGAGGAGCTTAACCAGCTCACCCCGAAGCATTTACCGGACACCGGATCCGAGCTTACCGGGATCTCTATGACCCAGTAAGGCATAACCGGAATCCCTGGAGAACTACAAGTCCCAGGATCGCTAAGGTGCTGATACGTAACAGAGCCAGGAGATGCTTAGGCCCCGCATACTGGGAGCGTGAACTTCAAGAGAAGGCCCTACCACAAGGTCAGCCAGCGCAGGACAGAGACAAAGTTAGGCCTAGCTCCAGGCAGGTCAGAAACTTACTGCGCAGAGGCAAGAAACAGGAGGCCCTACACCCGCTCATTGGGGAGAATCCTGATATGCACCCTTCACCCTACAGTGCTCCAGGATGTGCCTGAATTTCCTCCAGTAAAAGGTACTGAAGTGACTACCGTGTCCGTTTCCGTTCTTGCTCTGACCCAGCTGGGTCTCGCCTGTCCTGCATTCCCCCTGCATACGCTGCCCTGAGACCTAGCTCCACCTGTGGGGAGCTATACCATCGAGCTGCCTTATCACGGGCCTCAGTGGACTGCTGCAGCGCTGGTGCTTCTCACCAGATACCACAGGTGGTGTCACAAACTCTTATAAAATTAACAATTATCCACCCTTTTAAAGAGTGACCCCAGGGTACGGGCCAGGGAGCCGACCACTGCGACATCCCAAAGGCCAGGCAAAGGCCCGGGTGACCTCATCGACTGGCTGACTGTGGGTTGACAGTAAGTGGGATCTCCAACCTTGTCATCATCACCCTGTGTGTTATCACACCCGTCGTCCTCAAAGCCAACCTCTTCCTGCCCTGACCGAAAAGTCAAGTTGTCGCTCCAATCAGGTATTTGAGTCTCATCATCGTCTTCATCATTGTTTCCACCAACAGGAGTTACAGTTTGGGAACGAGGGTCTACATTATGCTCAGAACCTTCTTCATCTGGTCCTGGATCCGACTTATAAAGATTCTGGGCATCAGTGCAGATCATTTCCTCGTCTGGATTAACAGAAGCTCTGGAGCAGACCTCCGTTTCCCAGGCTATAGTATGAGTAAACAGCTGTGCAGACTCAACCATCTGTGTTACCCCATACTCAGACGGGCAGCTGGAGACTTGGGAGCTGTGAGGAAGCAAGTGCGATTGGGGTGACACCTCTGAGGACTGGAGTATTTGTGATGTTGAAGTTGAGGTGGAGGAGAGCCCACTTGAAGGAGCACTTGATATCCGCTGAAGCACCTGCTGTTTTTGTGCCTCATCTGGAATTTGTAGCTATGGGCGTGTCCGTAACAAAGGGATCGTATCACATTGTCCACGAAAAGAAGTCGACATGTTAGTTTGGCTGGAAGATAGTCTTTCTTCTGCAGATGTTACTCCCCCCCCACCGCGGGGGGCTCGACCCACCAGCGGACAGGCACCAGTATTAGGAGAGGGGGGCTGGCCGTCAGGGTCCACCGCGGCTCTGGCACAAACCCGGCGACACGGAGGTGGCACGGGCAGGAACGGACTGGCCGTGTCGGCTTCTCACTTTTTGGATTTTAGAAGGGCATGACATGCCTATATCTGTGTCTCCCCCTCCTTTTACTCCTCCACCTCTTTTATTTTCGCATGACTATATGTACTTGTCACTTTTCCATGTGTTAGTTATGTCTTCTGAGCAGTTTGTCAGCTTTTGGACACCTTTGAAGGTGTTTTCTATGTGTTTCTATGTGTTTTTGTTTGCCTGCCATTGGTTTTAACGGTGTTTGAAGGTGTTCGACGAACAGTTCGACGAACAGTTCGGCGAACACACGGGTGTTCGACGAACCGAACCGAACTCGAACACTACGGGGGTGGCTCAACACTATTCTGTTAACCCTTTCGGCGAGTATGCTCGGGCCGAGCACCGAGTAGTTACAGCTGCTCGGTATTATGTTTGAATCACTCCCGTGTGCATGATTTGCGACTGTTTGACAGCTTTAGTACATGTAAGGAATGTCTATTTCTTACACATTCCTCACATGTATTAAAGTTGTCAAACAGTCGCAAATCATGCACACGGGAGTGATTCAAACATAGCATCGAGCAGCTGTAACTACTCAGTGCTCGGCCCGAGCATACTCGCCAAAAGGGTTAACAGAACATACTCGCTCATCACTAATGAAGACCTTAAAGAGAGCCATGGATTCATTAATCAGCTTAAGATTCAATTTAATAAGATTCACTTCAAACTCCATGCTCACCTCTTTCCTTCGGACCAGTCACAGATAGCATTTGTGGTCTCTTTGTTATCCGGACAAGCCCTGGCCTGGGCAAACCCTATTTTGGAGCATGGAGTTCCAGAGACCCACAATGTGGGAAGCTTCCTGAAGGTTCCTCTGCTGCCTCATCGCTGGCTCATCCCAGATACCGTGGCTCAATATGCCTCATGCTTCTGTAACTTGGCGATGGAGCTGGCTTGGAATGAAGAAGCGCTTGTGGTGACCTTTTGACAGGGTCTGTCCAGTCCAATAAAGGATGAGTTAGCTGGGAGAGACTTACCATCCTCGCTGGATGCCATTATACACCTGGCCACTAGGATAATTATCCATTTCCATGATCAATCTCAGAAACAAGCTTCATCATCTCCTCATGGCAGATGTTCACCCAAACTTCCAGGTTCCCTTAATACCGCAAGTCACACCAACAGCTTCTGAGCTTATGCAGGTTGAGCAGGCTATACTTTCTGTACTGGAATGACAGCAGTGGCTCAGATATAACATTTATATATATATTATTCGCCAGTGTCCTGTGATACCAGGAAATTCAAGCACCTAGGGTTTGCCGGAGAAACGATCCAAGGTGACAGTAATTTCTCTCCAATGCTATTGTCTGAAGTTACTTTGACTTGGCAGGAGAGGTCCCTCTCTGTCGCTGCCCATCTAGATTCTGGCTCCGAGGGCAACTTAATTCATCTGGATCTCATCTATTGACTTCAGCTTCCTACACAATGGCTGGATCATCCCCTGACTGTTGACTCCATTGATGGAAAACTCCTGGCAGAATTTGTTCTATTCATTATGCTGCCAGTCACACTGCAGATTGGAGTCCTGCATACCGAGAGGATTTCCTTCTAGGTGCTACCCAGATCGGTGAATTCTGCTCTCCTGGGCCTTCCATGGCTGCGTCTACATGCGCCATATATTGACTGGTCCTCCAGCTAGGTACTTCATTGGGGACCACACTGTGCTTCCAACTGCCTAGCCAAAGATTACACTCAAGACTTTGCCTCGTGTGCCTTCAAACCGTGCTTCAATGTTCATCCATTATTGTGCTTTTGCAGACATCATCTGTGAATGAAGGCTGAGGTCCTGTCACCCCACAGACTATCCCATCGATTTTCTTCCTGGCAATGGCAATTATCCATCCCGGGGGCAGGTGTATGCTCTATCTCTACCTGAGACCCGAGCCATGTCTGAGTACATTCAAGAGAGTTTAGCCAAGGGATTGATCTGTAAGTCTTCCTTTCCTCAAGGGCCAGATTCTTCTTCATAACCAAGAAGGAGGGTTCCCTGCACCCATATATAGTAGACTATCGAGGTCTTAATAAAATCATGATTAAGAACAAGTTCTCCAGTAAGAACAAGCTCTACAGTAATAACTTACACGGATCATAAAAATCTGACCTGCCTGCAGTCCACTCAGTGGTTGGTTCTCTGTCAAGCCAGGTGGGCACTCCTCTTTGCTAGTTTTAACTTTGAATTGCACTTCTGTCCTGCAGAGAAGAATGTTAAGGAAGATTACATTTTTTGATCCCTTGATGTGACCAATTCCCTGGAGGAGCCTCAGCACATCATCAACCTGGCCAGGATAATTGAAGTGGCTCCTGTCCTTTTTAAAGAAACTCCTTTTTAAAGGCATTCCAAAGGCAAAACCTTTGTCCTCACTGCCCGAAGGAGGAGAATTCCGTCCTGGGGACATGATTTTCAGTTGGCTGGTCATATGGGAATTCGTAAGTGCACTGAGCTTACTGCTTGCCACTTTTGATGGTCCTCACTGGTCAAGGATGTCCGGGACTTTGTAACCGCTTGTTCACAATGCGCCAGAAACAAGCCTTCCAGGGAGAAGCCTGCTGGTCTTCTCAAGCCTCATGAGAGATGTTGGGAGCCTGCTGGAAACATCCACGCCCCTGCCATTCTCGAAAGGTTCCTTCGACATTCTGACCAAAGCAGGAGGGAATATAAGGGGGTTCTACTGTCACGGTGGTTACCCGTATGCCTCCTAAGCACCCCTCTATCACTGTGTGGTTTATCCTTGCATCAGGCAGCTCCGCTGACTCTGCGTCTTGCAGCACTGCTGCATCTGCTTGTGACATTCATTTAGCCTTAGGGGAGCATGGCCAGTCTCTTTAGGAATTTAACCCTGCTGTATCCTGCAGAGGGTTAAATTCCTGGTTCCTTAGGCCATATCACGTTCTAGCAGGGCCTTTAATAGGCAGGTCCTTCTTACACTCCCTGCCTGAACATTTGTTTCTATTCTGATAGCACCTATTCATGCATTTCTAGATATTCTGTATCCCATTGCTGACCTAACTTGTTTACTCGTTCTGTCTGACATCTCCACTCCTGGCCTCGGCTACATTTATTGATTCTGTGCTGCCTGCCCCGACCTTGGATCATTTTACTACGCCTTTGTCTCACCCATCTGTACCTTGAACCTGTGCCTCTCACCCTCCAGTCAGCTTCTGCAGACCCGGGGACTGCCCTGAAGTGATACCTGTTGACTACCAGTGGCAAAGCCTATCCTCGCCATCAGAGGCTCTAGTGAATACCTGGTGGTCACTCAGTTATGCCTCTCTTGGTTAAGCCTGGCCTGTGGTGCAGTGGATCCACACCCACAAGCGTTACATTAATAAAATCTTTTGCCAGCTACCTGGTTGATGTAGATGAAATGAGGGGAATTGTTTTAACAAGACAATGATCCCAAACACACACAGCCAAGGAAACTCTCAATTGGTTTCAGAGAAAGAAATGAAAGCTTCTAGAATTGCCCAGCCTGTCACTTGATTTGAATCCAATAGAAATGTAAAACTCAGAGTTCATGGAAGGAACGCACGGAACTTTCAAGATTTGAAGAGTGTTTGTATGGAAGAATGAGCTAAAATCACACCTGTGCAATGCATGCGACTAATTAATACATATAGGAAGTGACTTGAAGCTGTCTTCACAAACAAAGGCTTTTGTACAAAGTATTAAACAGATTTCAGTTCTTATTTCACCCGCTGTATATATATACATATATATATATATGTATATATGTATATACACATATATATATATACATATATACTGTATATGTACAGTACAGACCAAAAGTTTGGACACACCTTCTCATTTCAAGATTTTTCTGTATTTTCATGACTTTGAAAATTGTACATTCACACTGAAGGCATCAAAGCTATGAATTAACTCATGTGGAATTATATACTTAACAAAAATGTGTGAAACAAGTGAAAATATATCTTATATTCTAGGTGTTAAGCGTCGGGCGTTTGCTGGATTTGAAATGGGTTCAGAACTATCAGTGGACTCTGTGGTCTCCCATTCCAGTCAAGGCTGATGCTGCTCAGCATCGTCATCAGTCCCAACGCCTAGCTGGTGCACGAGATATACAGGATGTCTCTTGGATCTTCGTTCCTAGCAACATGAAGGATAGGTTGCGGAGGGAGACAGGGCTGTTAAAGCCTCAGTCTTGATTCTCTGTACTGAGCATGCCCGTGACATTGCGAACCGTGATTGGTGGTTTGGAAGTCAGCTGATCCAGTGACCTGGCACCGCCTGATTGGTCGCGGGTGACATCACCAATGGTGCGACGGTGGGCAGGGCTTAATCTTTAAAAAGCCTGCCCACAAACATGGCGGCGCGCTCTGATCATTGAGCTGTGATGGTGTTGTGTGGACGCTTGGTCTCTTGGGCTCCACGTGTGCTTTAGTTTCTGGCAGGCAGGTTTAGTGGAAATAGGCAGGCTTAGATGAAATAGGCAGGTAGCTTCATCTGACAGCCTGGCTCTGACAAAGGGGTCGCCTTACACCCCGAGTTGTCTGCAGACACCCTATTCCTGGTACCACCTGTAAGCCACGTGGAGGGATCCTCCTCAGTCCGGTAGCACGCCGGCTGGGAGCACGTATTCGCCGGAGTGAGTCACACACGCATCCTAGCGCCAACTGTGTAGTCCCTGTGCTGAAATAGGACTACAGATATATTATTTATCGCACATCTCTCGTGCTGTTAACGGAGATAGTGCGAATCCCTATTCCCGTCCCGGTGTGCTGTAACACGGAAGGGATTGTCATTTAAGTTGGTTGTTTTACCTTCTCACCAGGAAGGTGTTCGGCCGCAGTCCACCAGGCTGCATCGCGGACCCAGGGTTGGGTTGCTTTCTATTATAAATAAAGTTGTTTGCAACCGTCCCCTTAACACTAGGTTCTTCAAAGTAGCCACCTTTTTTGATGACCTTTTGCTTTGATGACTGCTTTGCACACTCTTGGCATTCTCTTGACCAATGAAGACAAGATCTGTAAACAGTATGGAAAATATAAAGTAGCTCATTTACAATGTTCTGTCATAAGGAGAAGGATATTTGTTGGTATTTACATCACAGAAAATATTTTTTCTTACACACTGACTGGAGTTTCTTAAAAATGCTGCAAAACAATATCTATATATTATATCAAGGTCTCCCTTAGCCATGCTTACAATAGGTGCTCATGACTGATTCAGAAAATTAGAAATAAACAGAGAGCATTTTCCTTTTCAATAACATTTGCCAATCTTCAAAAAAATCTTCAGATATGAAATCTTTTCCTAAAATATCCACTTTTCACTTACAAAGTGTCCATACACTCAGACTGTCTTATGCTTTTTTTTTGCTAATTTTGCTTTAAAAAGTGCTTAAATGTTTTCACATCCATCCTTAGCTTTGAAAGCTAAAAGGGCATAGCACAGCATTTTGGGTCGGTGTGGAGTTATTTTTGACTCAGCTGTTTTCTTATAAATGGAGCCTTTAGGATTTCGGCACGCGCCATCTGCTCTCACAACACTGGGATTTCCAAACACACTGTTTAACTTATTTATTTTCATTAGCATAAATAATGTGTCTTCTTTCAGCAACATTCCACAAAGAACAAAGAAGTCCAACTGCCTTAGAACAGAACACATTAGAGAGTCTTCTAATTCAATTAGACCTTTTATTTGTGTTATCAAAAGCGTACAAAAGCTTCTGGTAGGCAACGTAAAATGAAAGAACTATAAACATTTACCTGCAAATTTTTATCTTCTCATTCTTATTATTCCTCCATTTATGACCTTTTTGACAGTTATTTTTTTTACCTTTTTAATGCAGACACAAAAATGTTGAGCATGGTAATTATTCATACATTTAATTAAAATGTTATCATTAAATATTAATCCTTTTTTATTGTTGTTTGAATAAGAAATTACTTATAGACCCTATCCTTGCAACATCTACAGAATCCTCTACCATATTAGCTTTTTTTAATAATTTCATTTTTGTTCCATTTTTCTATTAACTCTTATGCTTAGAGTTAATTAAATTGAAACTACGACGACTACTTTTGTCTCATATTGCCTTAAATTGTACTGTGTAAGCCACTGATAAAAGCATAGCAAATAGAATTAAAACCTTTCCATAGCTTTTATTAGCTAAGTTAACTAATCGTATTTTATTTGCAAACTTTAAGGACAACTCGGTTCTTTAGCTTTTAGGAGACGTTAGAAATCCCTGCCATAGACATGTCATACTCCATCATATTATTCTTTGTATTGTATGAATGTTTAGAAGTAATAATTCTAGGCAAACAAATTGTTGGTATATAGCATCTGATGGGGAATACTATTATTTATTTCTGTAGATTGAATGTTATTGTAAAGCCCAATAGGAGCTTAAAAAATGAAGGCATTAGTAGTGGAATGCAAGCAAAAATGGGCAAAAAAAATTAATTGAATTAAATTGTATAGCTAATTCTCTTGTTTTCAAAACTATTCTAAATTCCTGAAGGCATCATTTTTTCGAATGTTGAAACTAATATTACCTTTCAACTATTTTTCTCTATTTTTATACTCTGGTTCTGAAAAGTGATAATTAGTGGTAAGAGTCTCTTTTATACACTCGTTTCACAGTCTACTCAACAAAAGAGTTAATATGAACTGACAACGCCTACTCAGTATATTATTTCACGGATTTAATCTCTTTACCAAGCAGTAATTTGGTGGTCGAGCTATATACTCAATTTCTATGTAAATCAGGCCTAATTCTTATGTAATTTTAAATAAAGCTAATCAGACAGCAATTAAACCTCAATAACACTTTGAACAGCCAATTTCTGTATAATTACCACACAATAATAGCTTTATTAAACCCAAATTAAAAACTTATTTGATCCAGTTAGTGTAGGGTTGATAAAACAATAAATACAGTTCTGTTTTGTGTCTGATTTGCTAGGAACCACAAGGATTTAATAGCTTCATTAGGACCAAAGAATTATGGCTAGTTTAGTCATTGTATTGCCTTTGTTGAACAAGCATTTATAGAAAAGTGGATAAAAAGGATTATGAAGCGTGCGCAGCAACGGATGAGTTGTTAAACACCTGTCTTTCATACAATCCTATCAGTTCCACACCTTGGGACTGAAGCTCTAAGCATTTTCTACACTCTAATCACGCTAATTGTATTTTCATTAATTTGTATTTTCTTATGGCTACAGTTATAGCCATGTGTACTTTCTTATGGCTAAAGTAAAGTTATAGTATATCATGTAATACCTATTAACTATATGTCATATTGAAAAATAAATCACTTCTTGCAAGAATGCAATCTATTAGAACACCAGAACATCACCGACTCTTACCAGAATGATTGGATACTTTCTTACTCCTATGTTGGTTTTATACATTAGGTAAATTTTAATTGGGCCGAACTAGAGGGGGCCAGATCTGATGAGATTCGAATTCGCCAAAGCACATGAAATTTTATTTGCAGCTAATTTATTCTCTGCAAATTGAATTAAGCTTTGAGATCTGAAGAGACTCTAGAGCAGTGTTTCTCAACTCCTGTCGTCAAGTCCCACCAACAGGTCATGTTTTCAGGATTTCCTTAGTATTACCTAGGTGATAATTCCATCACTTGTGCAATGTGAAAGGAAATCTTGAAAACATGATCTGTTGGTGGGTCTTGAGGACAGGAGTTGAGAAAAACTGCTCTAGAGCATAATAAAAATACTCACCTCACTGTCCCCCATACAATCCTTTACACATTTTCTTATCCCCGCCATGCACTAAAACCACGGGCATCTTCACTCTATGCCGGGATTTCCAGTGTGAAGAGGCATGCGGTTTCATCAAGCGGCAACAGTCACATGAGATGTTGAGGACAATATGGGGGACACCAAATGGTGCAGGTTGCTGGAGAGGTGAGTATTATTTTTTTGTTTTTCAACATTTTACTGGCTTTATAAGGCCATCTGCCAGTTTGCTGATTTCATGTGGAGCGAATTACAAAAGAAATCTGTATTCTGGAGAATTCAGGTATTTGTAAAATATGAGTAGAATTTAATTCCTTTCAAATAAATTTGCCAAACTCTACATCCTAATATCTAGCATAAATGGGGGCCTGCTGTAAATTTTCTGACTGCAATTAAAGAAAAAATTGGTCGAAGAACAATACAATTTTATACTACGTAAAGTGCAAAGGTCACCAATACAAGGAATCCTTTTGGAAACTACCATTAAAAATCTGCATCCACCGGGGTGAAGAAATTTATAAAAATACCTATGCAAAAGAGTTTATCAAGCATGTTTTATATACTTGATGAAATATCATGGAGTAAAGATGGAGGAATAAAGGTTTTTATTACAAACTTCTTCACCACCAACGGTGCTGTCACATTTTTATGCTCCGAATGCAGACATCAGGACAGGAAAAAGTAGGATTGGGCCTTTTATAAATAAAGTGAGGGGTGGCAGCAATGCTTTCTCTCCATTTTTTACACTTGTGGTTTTGATATTCACTTCACTATTTTCAAGTCTAACTTTTAATTCAATTAATTTTTGCTTATAGTGCAGCTGCACATTATGATACCAACACTATTTACTTATTATACAATTTATATATGACCATAATCAGTTCATGGTGGTCATGCTACTCTGTCTCCTAATTTTAATTTGGATTCGTTTTTAATTTTGTCATATTTCATGTTTTTATATTTTCTTGTCAAACTGGTATTTCTGCAACAAAGTGATAAATTGTTAAACCCCTTCAGGTTATTTAATGACTTTTCCAAGCATTTTATTAGCGTTTATAGTATATCTGTCTGTTTGATTTAATGCCTCATTGCACCCTATATGCTCTTGATTATTATTAGGGTTATATTCCTTCTAGTATAGGTTATAGATATTATAGTGGGTTGCCCAATATTATTGGAAAAACATTCAGTTTACATTATGTGCATGTCGCTTGCAGTGTATTTTGTGCTGCTTTAAATGTTTTATCTTTTCTTGTGATAGTTTTCGCTGTGCTTTGTATACAGAGGCTTGCAAATGTATTCACCCCTTAGTATTTTTTGTTTTTGCTACCTCACAACCTGGAATTTCACTTTTTTTTGAGAGTTTGCATCAGTTCATGAAAGAACAGGCCTACAACTGTGAACATTTGGTTTTCTTTTTACTGTGAAGCAAACAACAAATATGCACACTGAATTTTACAGTTATTTTGTCCTAACTATTCACCCTCCTATAGTCAGTACTTTGTAGACCCGCCTTTTGCAGCAATAACAGCTGCAAATCACTTTGGCTATGTCTCTTAGCTTGCACATTTGGTCACTGGGATTTTTGCCCATTCCTTAAGGCAAACTGCTAAAGCTTCTTCAAGTTAGATGGTTTCCTCTGGTGAACAGCATTCCTCAAGTCTGACCACAGATTCTCAATTGGATTAAAGGGATTGTCCACTACTTTTTATTATCCCCCTAATGTATTCCCCCGGGGTTCATAAGGGTTTTTGTAAATGTCTTGCGTTGCAGTAATGTGGCACCCCTGCAGGGGATTACAACAGGATCCATAGGTGCAGGGAGAGATGTACACTTGGGCACACACAACACCTTCCACCCCAGGTCTGAGGGGAGGAGTCAGTTTCCAGGGAGACAGCAAAGCGCCAGTTAGTCTAGAGATGGGTGAAGGAGGAGAGAGACAGAGAGCTGTTGGCTAAGGACCAGTTAAGCCCTGAACTAGGAAACAGGTCTGTGTTATGAAGCGCCCTAGAGAGATGGAC
Source organism: Phyllobates terribilis (assembly GCF_046119375.1). NCBI lineage: Eukaryota > Metazoa > Chordata > Amphibia > Anura > Dendrobatidae > Phyllobates > Phyllobates terribilis. Next base: position 507,672,328 of record NW_027362762.1, read on the forward strand.
GGAGGCTAGAAGGAGAAAGAAAGAGATAAAACTATTATCCCTTTAGCTCACCCGGACACCGGAGTCCGAGATTGCTATTAATTCAGGAATAGCATAGAAAACCCGGACAGATCAGGAGGATCTACTCCCCCTGAAGAAGAAGGGGAAAGAGTTGCCAAACTTGACCAAGTATAGGACCAGGGGCCCAGAAAGAGAATTGGTAGCCCCAAGGAAAGGTCCTCATTGTCAGTTGTGAAGAAGGACCCCAAAGAAAGTAAAAGGTGGCAGGTTCAGCTTAAGGCAGTGTAAGTTGCCCCAGCGAGGTAGTCTTGGGCGAGCTGCAGTCCCCACTCGCTATGGCACCCTACAGACAATACGTGCCCTCCCTCTGAAGTGTGGCTGTGTATGTGTTGCTCTTCACTTACTTCAAGCCATCCGATTGCGGCTGTCTCCAGGCATTTCTCTTCTGGGACCAGGGCAGCGATAAATTCAGAGGACACGAGGTTCTTAACCAGAACTTGAACTTTACTTGGGGAAGAGGGATATATACAGTATTTACAGGCAGATATAATGGATAAGGCCCGACAGGCTATCATCTCTCTCACAGGCACTGACAACATCTTCAGCCCTGGTTCCCTCTTTAAGTGAAGCATCTCTTGTGACTCTATCTCTAGTCCACGAGACTCTTCTGTAACATTAACAGTGACCTGGATCAAATATCTCCCCCACGTCCTAGCCTGGAGTCCTATTTATCTTCTTCTGCTTCCTGCAGACTAGAAGTGCCTCAGGTCCTCATTAGCTCTGATGAGTTTCTCCGACCAGCTAACAGGACTCTTGCTCTTGCGTGAGGAGACTTGCACAGTAGTGATCCCACTGTCTGAGGGTGTAGAGCTCCCGTCTACCCTAGCAGCCACTATAGTCAGGCTGCCCGCACGATTCCTCGTACTGTCTCTTACTGAGTGACTCCTCCTGCTTTCTAGACACTTAAGCAGGAATCTTCCTAAAGTGCCCACCCTCGGTGAGCTGTCATCACACAGCATTAACTCATCACTGCCTGTAACCCTGCTAGCAGACTCAACCTGACATCTGCACCCAGAACAGTGGCATCTTGTGGCTGTTTACAGGTACTGCAGCCCACAATGAATTATGCCAGGAGCAAGCTCTATATCACTCAAGGCTTGATCCGGGCACTAAGTCCCCCCTTTACTCTACTGACTGGACCACTAAAGCTAACCCCTAGCTTGGTCTACCCACAGTTCAGAGAGGTCTGACTTTAGGAACACTCCCTTTAGCTATCTCAGTACCAAGGGAAGGCTGAGCCCTTCCCCACAATTACAGCAGGACTGATCCCAAACAACGCACACATTGTTAGAGGAGGCCTCACAAATCTCCAGAGTGAATATCTCTACCTGCACCGAAAACCTGGTTACCCTCCTGAACTGTACTTGTTACCGGACATCAGTAAAAGAAAGGTACTGAAACAAAAACTTAATGTGTGTGTGTGCCTACTTTGACATTACTGCCTATAGTGTTCATACAAGCCGTATGCCGATCACCTCAGCAACCATACACAGCGCTGGTAACCGATTTTACCAGATACCACAGGCGGCATCAGGACACAATTCTCCCATCATCCTCACCCCCATCCCTTTACTGACGGTCCAGGGCACAGAACCGGGAACCGACCAACCGTGATCCCCACAGAAGTAGCCCATCCATCCCGGTATCCGAGTACCCTTGTCGACCGAATCTGTTTGGCGTCACGAATAGGATATCGGACCCAGTAGAACCGGGTACTGTGTGCTTAAATTGGACTTTATTGAAAGTTTGTCTACGGTAAAAAAGGTGGTCATTACTGCGCCATAGAGAAATTAAACTGTGTCACAGAGCGGGGAGAGAGTCGTGGGGGCGCGGCTAAAGGAGCGCGAGGATAGCCCCGCCATTTTTTTTAGAGTCACCGGTTACTGAAGGAGTTGATCTTAGCGGCTGGCAATGGTTAACTAGGGGGGCACCGTCATGAGTGAAACAGATGATGGCCGAGACCTTGAGGGAGGGGATGCCCAAGACGCAGCAGCAGCGGATTCCTCAGCTGGTGAAGGAGCCGCAGCACCTGGAGCGATGGCCCCGATAATGCCAATTGCCTTGCCATATGTACAGGGGGCCAAATGGTTACCGGCGTATGAAGGTAAACCCGGTACCTTAGCAGCTTTCAAACGTAAAATGTGTGCAGTGCTGGACATGTATGCGATGACTGAAAAGCAGCGAGCCTCCATTGTGCAGGGACAATTAATAGGTGCAGCGGAGCTAGAAGCTGAGACTTGGAGCGATGCTGATGGAGACTCTATAGAAAATGTGTTTAATAAGCTCAAAGTTGCTTTTGAAAAATGCACACAGTCTGAACTAAGGATTAGAGATGAGCGTTGTTCTACTCGAACTGTTCGCCAATCTCAAATTCGAGCTGTTTTGGGCGGTGTTCGAGCCGTTCGGCGAACACGAACAATTTGAGAAAAATTCGGCTGTTCGAGGTTATGTTCGATAACTGTTCGTGCACCAAAATCATAACTGGATTTTTTCTCAGTAATGATGAAAATTAATGTTAATACGCAGTTTGAGTGTACAGCGGGGTGGGGGGAGGGGCAGGGGATGGATCTCTGCAGGAACAATGAAGATCTCCATTTTTTTTTCTCTTTCCCGCATTTGCAGTGGGGAGGTGCAATCTGTCAGCCTATCAGCAGCGCACACACGGAGCGAAGTGCTTTTTTTCACACAAGCAAGGGCATGTGTCATTGGCAGTGTATGTCACATGTCCTTGCCCTATAAGACCAAGCCATTTTCCCCGTCGCCACCATTTTCTCACTGCTGCAGCTGCGTGTTAGACGGCACCGCTGTTGCTGTGTGCGCTATACCTTGTTAATTTCAAGCCAATTTTCGCACAAATATACAGATAGCTTGGGAGTAGGGAATAGTTGTGATTGCAGTCCTTTTAAGGACTAGGTTACAGCATTTCCTACGACTTTTATCAGGGAGGTCTGTGCTCTTAAATAGATAGGTTGTGGGAGTAAAGACTAATTGTAATTGGAGTCCTTTTCAGGACTAGGTTACATCAGTTCCTATCAGTTTTTGCCAGGCAGGTCTGTGCCAGTGCTGTGCAAGTTTTTTTCACAGCATTTGGCTGAATCTAGCAAAGCTAATCCTTTTTGGCCTATTGCAGAGTGTGTTAGTCAGTGGAGTAGCCTATCTGTGTTGCAAGATATACCACCTGTGTATAGAATACCAATTTTTTTACTGCACCTAGTGAAGTAAAATCTTTTGGGCATAGCATCATTCTATTAGTCCATCTATACTGACCTCCATCAGGTTGCAAATTAAAACTAATTTTTATCTGCATCTACAGTACCTCTGAAAAAATATTTGGGCTTCTACCTGTGTGTGGGACTTGTTGTATTAGTCCATCTATACTGACCTCCATCAGGTTGCAAAATGAATATATTTTTTTCCTGCATCTACCTCTGAAAAAATATTGGGCTTCTAGCTGTGTGTGGGTCTTGTTCTATTAATCCATCTATACTGACCTCCATCAGGTTGCAAACTGAATATAATTTTTTTCTGCATGTAGCTCTGAAAAAATATTTGGCCTTCTAGTAGTGTGTCAGACTTTCTCTATTAGTCCATCTATACTGACCTCCATCAGGTTGCAAATTAAAACTAATTTTTATCTGCATCTACAGTACCTCTGAAAAAATATTTGGGCTTCTACCTGTGTGTGGGACTTGTTGTATTAGTCCATCTATACTGACCTCCATCAGGTTGCAAAATGAATATATTTTTTTCCTGCATCTACCTCTGAAAAAATATTGGGCTTCTAGCTGTGTGTGGGTCTTGTTCTATTAATCCATCTATACTGACCTCCATCAGGTTGCAAACTGAATATAATTTTTTTCTGCATCTAGATCTGAAAAAATATTTGGCCTTCTAGTAGTGTGTCAGACTTTCTCTATTAGTCCATCTATACTGACCTCCATCAGGTTGCAAATTAAAACTAATTTTTATCTGCATCTACAGTACCTCTGAAAAAATATTTGGGCTTCTAGCTGTGTGTGGGACTTGTTGTATTAGTCCATCTATACTGACCTCCATCAGGTTGCAATCTGAATATATTTTTTTCTGCATCTACCTCTGAAAAAATATTGGGCTTCTAGCTGTGTGTGGGACTTGTTGTATTAGTCCATCTATACTGACCTCCATCAGGTTGCAAACTGAATATATTTTTTTCTGCATCTACCTCTGAAAAAATATTGGGCTTCTAGCTGTGTGTGGGTCTTGTTCTATTAATCCATCTATACTGACCTCCATCAGGTTGCAAACTGAATATAATTTTTTTCTGCATCTAGCTCTGAAGAAATATTTGGCCTTCTAGTAGTGTGTCGGACTTTCTCTATTAGTCCATCTATACTGACCTCCATCAGGTTGCAAACTGAATATATTTTTTTCTGCATCTACCTCTGAAAAAATATTTGGCCTTCTAGTAGTGTGTCGGACTTTCTCTATTAGTCCATCTATACTGACCTCCATCAGGTTGCAAATTAAAACTAATTTTTATCTGCATCTACAGTACCTCTGAAAAAATATTTGGGCTTCTAGCTGTGTGTGGGACTTTTTGTATTAGTCCATCTATACTGACCTCCATCAGGTTGCAAACTGAATATATTTTTTTCTGCATCTACCTCTGAAAAAATATTGGGCTTCTAGCTGTGTGTGGGACTTGTTGTATTAGTCCATCTATACTGACCTCCATCAGGTTGCAAACTGAATATATTTTTTTCTGCATCTAGCTCTGAAAAAATATTGGGCTTCTAGCTGTGTGTGGGTCTTGTTCTATTAATCCATCTATACTGACCTCCATCAGGTTGCTAACTGAATATAATTTTTTTCTGCATCTAGCTCTGAAAAAATATTTGGCCTTCTAGTAGTGTGTCGGACTTTCTCTATTAGTCCATCTATACTGACCTCCATCAGGTTGCAAACTGAATATATTTTTTTCTGCATCTACCTCTGAAAAAATATTTGGCCTTCTAGCTGTGTGTGGGTCTTGTTCTATTAATCCATCTATACTGACCTCCATCAGGTTGCAAACTGAATATAATTTTTTTCTGCATCTAGCTCTGAAGAAATATTTGGCCTTCTAGTAGTGTGTCGGACTTTCTCTATTAGTCCATCTATACTGACCTCCATCAGGTTGCAAACTGAATATATTTTTTTCTGCATCTACCTCTGAAAAAATATTTGGCCTTCTAGTAGTGTGTCGGACTTTCTCTATTAGTCCATCTATACTGACCTCCATCAGGTTGCAAATTAAAACTAATTTTTATCTGCATCTACAGTACCTCTGAAAAAATATTTGGGCTTCTAGCTGTGTGTGGGACTTTTTGTATTAGTCCATCTATACTGACCTCCATCAGGTTGCAAACTGAATATATTTTTTTCTGCATCTACCTCTGAAAAAATATTGGGCTTCTAGCTGTGTGTGGGACTTGTTGTATTAGTCCATCTATACTGACCTCCATCAGGTTGCAAACTGAATATATTTTTTTCTGCATCTAGCTCTGAAAAAATATTGGGCTTCTAGCTGTGTGTGGGTCTTGTTCTATTAATCCATCTATACTGACCTCCATCAGGTTGCAAACTGAATATAATTTTTTTCTGCATCTAGCTCTGAAAAAATATTTGGCCTTCTAGTAGTGTGTCGGACTTTCTCTATTAGTCCATCTATACTGACCTCCATCAGGTTGCAAACTGAATATATTTTTTTCTGCATCTACCTCTGAAAAAATATTTGACCTTCTAGTAGTGTGTCGGACTTTCTCTATTAGTCCATCTATACTGACCTCCATCAGGTTGCAAATTAAAACTAATTTTTATCTGCATCTACAGTACCTCTGAAAAAATATTTGGGCTTCTAACTGTGTGTGGGACTTGTTGTATTAGTCCATCTATACTGACCTCCATCAGGTTGCAAACTGAATATATTTTTTTCCTGCATCTACCTCTGAAAAAATATTGGGCTTCTAGCTGTGTGTGGGTCTTGTTCTATTAATCCATCTATACTGACCTCCATCAGGTTGCAAACTGAATATAATTTTTTTCTGCATCTTGCTCTGAAAAAATATTTCGCCTTCTAGTAGTGTGTCGGACTTTCTCTATTAGTCCATCTATACTGACCTCCATCAGGTTGCAAATTAAAACTAATTTTTATCTGCATCTACAGTACCTCTGAAAAAATATTTGGGCTTCTAGCTGTGTGTGGGACTTGTTGTATTAGTCCATCTATACTGACCTCCATCAGGTTGCAAACTGAAAATATATTTTTCCTGCATCTACCTCTGAAAAAATATTGGGCTTCTAGCTGTGTGTGGGTCTTGTTCTATTAATCCATCTATACTGACCTCCATCAGGTTGCAAATTCAAAATAATTTTTTTCTGCATCTAACCCAGCCAATAGTTTTGGCCTAATACCACAGTTTGGCCACTCAGCTCTGCTCGGTTACCATCCATTGTTTTTTTGTGCAAAAAACTCCAGAGTTGTGAATTAGTTAACCACCAAAATGAGTGGAAAAAGGCCTGCTGCTGGTGGAAAGGGGAATAGGCGTGTTGGGAAGGGGAAAAAAGGTTGTGTCCGTGGGGTAGTTGTTAAAGCAACAGTAACATCTGCAGAAGAAAGACCATCTTCCAGCCAAACTAAAATGTCTACTTCTTTTAGCGGACAATGTGATAAGATCCCTTTCTTACGGCCACGCCAATCGCTACAAATTCCAGATGAGGCACAAAAACAGCAGGTGCTTCAACGGATATCAAGTGCTCCTTTAAGTGGGCTCTCCTCCACATCAACTTCAACATCACAAATACTCCAGTCCTCAAAGGTGTCACCCAAATCGCACTTGCTTCCTCACAGCTCCCAAATCTCCAGCTGCCCGTCTGAGTATGAGGTAGAACAGATGGTTGAGTCTGCAGAGCTGTTTACTCATACTATAGCTTGGGAATCAGAGGTCGACTCCAGCGCTTCTGTGAATCCAGACGAGGAAATGATCTGCACTGATGCCCAGAATCTTTGAGTCGGATCCAGGACCAGACTCAGAAGGTTCTGACCATAATGTAGACCCTCATTCCCAAACTGTAACTCCTGTTGGTGGAGACAATGAGGAAGACGATGATAAGACTCAAATACCTGATTGGAGCGACAACTTTAGTTTTTTGTCAGGGCAGGAACAGGTTGGCTCTGAGGACGACGGGTGTGATAACGCACAGGGTGATGATGATGAGGTCGCAGATCCCACTTACTGTCAACCCACAGTCAGCCAAGAGATGAGGTCAGCAGAGGAGGTGGAGGAAGATGCTAGTGACGACGAGGTCAGGTTGCGCCTTCCTGGACAGAGACGTAGTACTGGAAGCACGTCAACAACTGCATCCTCAAACACAACTCTGCCTCTCACCACAAGTCGTGGTGGCTCTTCAGATCGCATGGGTGCTAAGCCTTGCATAGCCTGGGCATTTTTTCAGATCGATAAAGATGACCCAACTCGTGTTATCTGTAACATTTGTCAGCAAAAGCTAAGTAGAGGCCAAAAAATACATAGTTTGAGTACTTCATGCATGAACCGGCACATGGACATGAAGCATAAGTTGCAGTGGGAAGCTCAGTGTGCTACAATGCGGCCTAGCCGGCCGGGCCAACCACCGTCTGCCATATCTTGTGCATCCGCGGCCTCTTCATCCTCTGTGACTGGGGGGACTGCAGTCACACCTGTTTTGGGGCGCAGACCTGCCACCTCTTTACCCGCAACAGCCAGCGTGATTGGCAGGTCATCATTTTCTTTGGAGGTGGTAACACCAGCTGGTGTTGAGCGCTGTCCGACATCGATAGCACCACCTTTGGATCAAAGCAACCTAACATGTCCGCCTGCATCTTCCTCACAGACCGGCAGTTTGCCGGGGACACCCTTATCAACCCCGTCTAAGCACAATAGCCAGCCCTCGGTCCCTCAGATGTGGACAAGTAAAAGACCATTTCCTCCTAGCCATGAGAAAGCTAAGAGGTTGAATTTCACCATCTGCAAGCTCTTGGCTACAGAAATGCTGCCTATCCGCCTGGTGGACACAGTGGATTTTCGAGACCTTATGTCCGTCGCAGTGCCCCAGTACCAGATGCCCAGTCGGCACTACTTCTCAAAGAAAGGTGTGCCTGCGCTCCACCAGCATGTCGCACATAACATCACCGCTTCTTTGAGAAACGCTGTGTGTGACAGGGTGCATTTCACCACAGACACTTGGATGAGTAGGCATGGACAGGGGCGTTACATGTCGCTGACTGGGCACTGGGTAACTATGGTGACAGCAGGACAAGGGGCTGCTGTCCAAGTCTTGCCGTCCCCACAAGTTGTGTGTCAATCCTCTTTATGTCAAAGTTCCTCCACTGCTTCTGCCTCCTCAACCTCCTCTCGGTCTTCCACCTGCACCCAAAGCCTGTCTGGTCATGCCACAAGCTTTCTAACTGCGCAGAAGGGATCCTGCACACCTCCTTACTATGCTGGCAGTAGGGCTCAACGTCATCAGGCGGTTTTTACATTGAAATGTCTGGGAAATGTGAGTCACACAGCTGAGGAGTTGTGGTCAGCTCTGGAGAACCAATTTTATGAATGGTTGTCTACACTGGACCTGAAACCAGGGAAGGCCGTGTGCGACAATGCTGCAAACCTGGGTGCGGCCCTTCGCCGGGGCAATGTCACACACGTGCCTTGTATGGCTCACGTGTTGAACCTGGTTGTCCAGCAATTTTTAGCCCACTATCCCAGACTAGATGGCCTTCTGCAGAGGGCACGGTCGCTGTGTGCTCACTTCCGCCGTTCGCATCCCGCAGCTCAGCGACTTACATCTCTACAGAAGTCGTTGGGCCTGCCACTTCACCGGCTAAAATGCGATGTGCCTACCCGGTGGAATTCAACTCTGCACATGTTGCAGCGACTGTGGCAGCACCGACAAGCCCTGGTGCAATACGTTCTGACGTATAGCCTGGGCCAAGGAGATTCAGAGGTGGGGCAAATCACGCTGGAGGAGTGGTCTCAGATCAGGGACCTATGCACCCTTCTGCACAGTTTTGAAATGGTGACGAAGATGTTTAGTGCTGACGATGCCATTATCAGCATGACTATTCCGGTGATTTACATGCTGGAGCACATGTTAAACAGAATTCGGAGTCAGGTGGTGGCACAAGAGGAGGTGGAGGAAGTAGAGGAGGAGGAGTTGTATGCGGAAGGGCTAACATCTGCAAGGTCCAGACGGTCGGCAGCACCAAGGCGGCAGGCATGTGAGGGTGGGGGAGATGGTTTTACCAGGGCGCATGGTAGCAGCCAAACTAGTGAGGAAGGTGCAGGAGCCCAGGAAGAAGTGGAGGACGAACTGATGGAAGACTCATCAGATGAGGGAGACCTTGATCACATTTCTGTTGTGCGAGGTTGGGGGGAGAGGACAGAGGAAGGAAGCATGATTGTTACCTCGCCACCAACACAACAGGGACTTGGTGCTCCTGGATGCGCAACACACATGAGTGCCTTCTTGCTGCACTACCTGCAACATGACCCTCGAATTGTGAGAATTAGAAATAATCCTGACTACTGGGTTGCCACACTGTTAGATCCCCGGTACAAAAGTAAATTTGCAGAAATTATTCCTGCCATAGAAAGGGATGCACGCATGCAGGAGTATCAGCAGAGACTGTTGCAGAATCTTACATGTGCTTTTCCACAAAATACCAGTGGTGCACGTAGTGAATCTCACAGTTCCAACTTGCCAACCGTGGGACCGTCAAGTGTTCAGCACTCAAACCGTAACAGAACCACAGTATCTGCTGGTAACATCAATTTTGCGGAATCATTTCACCACTTTTTTAGCCCATCCTTTGCAAGGCCACAGGAGACAAGAAGTCTGACACATAGTCAACGCCTAGAGACGATGGTACAGGAGTATCTCCAAGTAATCATTGAAGCCACGACTGTGTCACTGGACCCTTGCTCTTTTTGGGCTTCCAATCTGGATAAATGGCCGGAGCTATCCACTTACGCCTTGGAGATCTTGTCATGCCCCGCAGCCAGCGTTCTGTCTGAACGTGTGTTCAGCGCTGCTGGTGGTGTGCTGACAGATAAGCGCACGCGGCTCTCCACTGATAATGTAGACAGACTCACGTTCATAAAGATGAACAAATCATGGATCCGAAACGACTTTTCTACCCCTGTGTCATCCTGGGGAGAGTAAAAGCTTGATGATTGGTTAAAATCACCCTACCAACCGTTTTAAGCTTTCAAATTACTAATCATGTTTATCTGTATCTTGACTGGAAAATAATTTGGGCTTTGTAGCAGTGTGCAGCACTGATCCTATTAGGCCATCTATACTAAAGCTTCACCAGATTTAAAATTAAAAATAATTTTTAGCTGCATCTAGCCCGGAAAATAATTTTGGGGCTCCGAGATGCGCAAAGCACATAAGTGCCTTCTTGCTGCACTACCTGCAGCATGACCCTCATATTGTCAGAATTCGAAGTAATCATGACTACTGGGTTGCCACACTCTTAGATCCCCCAAACTTTTCGATCAACCTTTTCATTTTAATAAAGACCAAAAAAATGGTCATTTTTGAAATTATAAGCATTAGCAGGTTGTTAGAAACTGAAATCAAACAGTTTTCAACTCAAAACTTTATTCTAGGTGATGTTACATTTTCACATAGGACCCCTTGTTCGAAAGGAGCTTCTGAACTCTCTCGTCCATTGAATTTGTCAGGTTTTGGATGGTTTCTGCTTCAATTGTTTTGCATGAGGACAGAATACCCTCCCAGAGCTGTTGATTAGATGTGAACTGCCTCCCGCCATCATAGACACTCCTTTTAATGATGCTCCAAAGGTTCTGAATGGGGTAGAGGTCAGGGGAGCATGGGGGTCACACCATAAGTTTGTCCCCTTTTATGCCCATATCAGCCAGAGATGCAGATGTTTTATGTGCAGCATGAGATGGTGCATTATCATGCAGAAAAATGATCTTGCTGTGAAATACACGGTTCTTCTTCTTGAACCATGGCAGGAAGTGCTGTTTGAGAAAATCCACATACATTATGGAGTTCATCTTTAGCGCCTTCAGGGATCCTAAAGGGGCCGACAATCTCTCTCCCCATGATTCCAGCCCAAAACATTACTCCACCTCCTCCTTGTTGGCGCTGTAGCCGTGTTTGCGTGGGGTGTCCCTCAACCAGCCATCCTCCACTCCATCCATCTGGACCATCGAGCGCTGCACGGCACTCATCCGTGAACAAAACAGTTTTGAAATCAGTCTTCATGTAATGTTTGGCCCACTGGAGCCGTTTCTGCTTGTGTGAAGTGAATAGAGGAGGTCGACAGGATGGCGCATGCACAGCTGCAAACCTCTGAAGGACCCTGCATCTTGTTGTTCGGGGGACGTTGGAGGCACAAGCAGCTTCAAAAACTTGTCTGCTGCTATGACAAGGCTTTTTTGCCGCTGCTCTTTCAACCTGACGTAATTGCCTGTAGGAAAGAGTCCTCAATTTGCCCTTATCAGCACGCACACGTGTGTACTGTGAATCAGCTACATACTTCTTGATTGCCAAGACACTTCATCCTGATCATCGCACAATGTTGATTGTAGTCATGCCTTGACCTAAACACTCCACAATTTGTTGCTTCTCAGCAGCCGACACATCCTTTTTCTTTCCCATTTTGGCAGAAAATGTAGGCTGCTTAATAATGTGAGAGAGCCTTCTTAAGTAGTCTTGCCTTTCATTGGACACACCTGCCAAACTAATTAGCACAGGTGTCTGCAATTGCTTACAGTGATATAAAGAGCCCTGACACACATCACCATCAATGAGTTTAACTGACAAACAAACAAATTCTTCCCTTATCACTCCTAAACACTTTTTGCACAATAATTTGGAACGCAGTGTACATGTGCTTTTCCACAAAACACCAGTGGTTCACGTAGTGAATCTTACAGTTCTAACTTGCCAACCGTGGTCTGTATGGAGTTGTTCAATAAAGGGCCCAAAATTAAGATAACATAGATGGGAGAGGTCTCTATGAATAGGAATTCCTAAGTATTTGATACCCTGTGAGGGCCAGGCAAAGGGAAAGTTGGACTGGATGGAATCCTATATGGATTTGGGGAGGGAGACATCGAGGGCCTCAGACTTCGCTGCATTGATTTTAAAATTTTACCATGTAACAAAGTGATCTATTTCAGCCATAACAGCATGGATGGATATATGTGATTGAGTGATATATACTAGGACATCATCAGCAAATAGAGAGCACTTGTACTCGGTGCCTCCCACCTCAATCCACCTAATATTGGGGTTATGGCGAATTGATGAGAGCAGGTGCTCCGTCACTAGGATGTATAAGAGAGGGGACAGAGGACATCACTGCCTTGTCCCATTGGTGATTGTGAAAGGTGATGAAAATGTTCTGACGCACCCCCTGGGCCTTGGGACACCCGGAGCCGGACCCTTTTTGGTGGATGCTGGTGGTTGTAGTCTTCGTGGCGGCGACCCGGTTCCGTGGCTCAGGGCGGTCAAACCAGTGGCGGAACTATTTATGTGGTTTTGATGTTTAAATGTCCGACTACGCCACCCGTGGATTGCGGTCAGAGTGAACCGCCGCTACAGGGCAGACCGCTGAGGCTGGTGTTGTGGGTGCAGCAGAGCGTAGCATAACTCCCCACGGGAGGAGTATAGCCTCAGGGCAGTGTATGCGGAGGATGGGGGTGATGGTGCAGGGCAGCAGCAGTAAGGACACGGAGTCAGTGATGCAGTTCAGGGCCTTTACTCACAGTTCTTATTATCCAGACCACGTCTGCAGGTAACGGCTGCCCACGTCATACTGTGCTCACCAGGTGAGGGGCTCAGACAACTCCCAGATAACTTTGGAGCACTTCACAGGACCCCCTTTGTGTGTCCTTTGTCTGGACTTTCTTACCAACACTTCTGTCCGGCTGCCTCGGGCCTCCTCTTGGTAAACTTGGCGCCAGTTTCCCTGACCCTATGTGGTGCCTTCCTAGCGGGTGTAGCGAGGGGCTGCGCCACATAAAATGTCAGAGCCTCCGGTTTCTAGCTGAGGGTCGTTTCCTGCCTCCACTAGTTCGGGGACCGGTCTCCCCCTTTGGCCTGACCCCTCCACGCAGGTGGATTCGGGCGTGCGGTGGCGACTCGCCCGTCCGCACCCCTGGGATCCCTTCATTCCTCGTTCCTGGAGCCTTCTCCGCTCCTCTTCCTTCCTTCTCCCTCTTCCAGGCCTGGGCCTCTGTTACTAGGCCCGCCTCCGGAGCAGAGCTCATGCAGAGCCCCTGCTCCCTGCCACTTCTGCTCAGACTTCTCTGCACTGAGCTAAGATGGTGCCCACCATTTATACTCCCTTCTCAATGCACCCAGGAACTGCTTCCTCCCTGCTCCTGCACTACAGGGTTCCCCTTCCTCAGTGTTCCCTCCCCCCACTCCAGCCAGGGACAGGGACTGTCGTGCCCATCTCAGGGGCATATTGGTCGCCCTGCCCCACGGCAATGTGGTGTAATGCATGCAGGTGTCGGGTCCTGATCCACACTCCATCCTTACCTGAGAGTGAGATATCACACCTCTGGGTGAGGTGCAATACGTCTGTACAAACCGAGCCCTCAGGGTGCTACAGTTCCATTTATCTTCAGCCTAGGTGACGTATTGCGATACAGGGCCGTGATTTTGGCTATAAAAGGGTCCCCTAGACCCCTACCCCAAGCTTTTTAAGAGAATCATATATGGCGTGCCAGGAGACTCTATGGAATGCTTTCTCAGCATTCAACGAGAGTATCTAATTACAAATTTTTAACTGCATCTAGCCCAGGAAATACTTTGTGCCTAGTAGCAGTGTCTGCTAGTCAGCGGATTATCCCGGCTGTTAAGCAAGCTGCACCACCTGTAGTTTAGACACTTAATTTTTTCAAAGGAAATGCTTCGGGACCATGGGATACTTAGTGAAGAGCATCAGGAGGCACCCCAAGGCATAGGGGCTGGGACTGGCAGTAGGATGCCTTGCGGTGGACAGCCGAGCTCGATCCTTATAAAAGCTTTTTAACTGCAGCAGCTTTAGTGGACGCTACTGGAGCTGGAATTACCGCGGCTGCTGGCATGAGATTTGCCCTCCAATAGATCCTTGTAATTGGATTTAAAGTGTATTCATTCAAATTAGAGAGACAATTTAAATTAAAAAGCTTAGAGCTGCCTCCACCACAGGGGGGCTCGCTCGACCCACCAGCGGACAGGCACCAGTATTGGGAGAGGGGGGCTGGCCGTCAGGGTTCACCGCGGCTCTGGCACAAACCCGGCGACATGGAGGTGGCACGGGCAGGAGCGGACTGGCCGTGTCGGCTTCTCACTTTTTGGATTTTAGAAGGGCATGACATGCCTATATCTGTGTCTCCCCCTCCTTTTACTCCTCCACCTCTTTTATTTTCGCATGACTATATGTACTTGTCACTTTTCCATGTATTAGTTATGTCTTCTGAGCAGTTTGTCAGCTTTTGGACACCTTTGAAGGTGTTTTCTATGTGTTTCTATGTGTTTTTGTTTGCCTGCCATTGTTTTTAACGGTGTTCGAAGGTGTTCGACGAACAGTTCGACGAACAGTTCGGCGAACACACGGGTGTTCGACGAACCGAACCGAACTCGAACACTACGGGGGTGGCTCAACACTACTAAGGATGCTATTCTACCAATGCAAGCAGAGACCGCAAGATACCATCAGAGACTTTGCCCTACGTTTACAAGCGGCACTCCGGTCCATAAAACAGGTAGATCCAGCAAGTGTGCAAGACGAAGATAAATTGCTTGCAGAACAGTTTATGAATGGGTTGAGATCAGACTTTCACTGTCAGCAGGTACACATGTGGGTCCTAGATCATCCAGATGTGGATTTTAATACCTTAAAGGACCGTGCTATAACTGTACTACGAGACCCATTACCTGTAAAACCTGCAATCCCATCCTGGCAGGTTAATACCTCTCACATGAACTTAGAGCCTACCCCTAAAGACTCTGTAAAAGTGGTAGGACAAGCTGTCGTACCCGAATCTGCTGATGACCTACGAAATCAGGTGTTACAACTAACCAAAAACATGGACTACGTGTTAAAACTCTTGCAAGCCAGACCGGAGGCACAACCACCAAGCAAAATCCAGTTAGCTGAATCCCCTGAGGATGTTCCGTGGATGAGAAGAAAGTTCATGTCGCCCGTGCAGGGGACCAACGCACCATTCCGACGCAGAGCCATGTCGCCCGTGGAGAAGCTCAACAAGTCGCCCGTTCAGAGGACCAACACACCATTCCGACGCAGAGCCACCGACCACACGGATTCTTCAGGACAACCCGTTTGCCTTCATTGCAACAAACCGAGCCACTTTGCAAGAAGATGTCGTTCAAACCCGATATTCCTGGGTCCCAGGGCCAACCCCCAGGAATAAAACGGCAAGGCCCATATGACTGGCACAGTCAGTATGTGGGAGGCCGCCCGTATCTCAACATTACGCTAGAAGGAATCCCCACATCGGCCTTATTGGACAGTGGGTCACAAGTCACCACTATCCCACATATCCTTTACAAGCAATTTTGGTCTGATGCTGATCTTAGCCCCCCAGACTCTAGTCTTGTCATTTTAGCAGCTAATGGTCAACCACTGAATCAGGTGGGGTTTAGAGAAGTGACAATAAAGCTGGGGAGGGTGAAGTTGAGAGGCCAAGGGTTAAGTGTGGTAGAAGATGACCCCAATAACAAATGTCCTTACATGGTGCTTGGTACTAATGTGATTGAAAACTGCCTTGAAGAAGTTATGTTTTTACTCCAACAGATTACAGAGACTGCTGGCATTGGGTGAAGGAGAGTCCTTGAAAGAGAAATCCGTGTCTTAATTCAAAAGCAACAGGTAAATCTGTCTGGGGGGGAGATTGGCAGTGCGCGGTAACAGACCCGTTTCCCATTGTATTACCACCAAACAGTGAAATGATGATATGGTGTCGAGCAGCTATGGGTATCAGAAGAAAGGAATACCAGGCAATTGTAGAACCGGTATATTCAGAGCATAGACCTACACTGCTGACAGCTAGAGGGGTGGTGGATGTACGCAGGGGAAGAGTACCAATCCGTGTGTTGAATTGTGGTGAGGAAGAAGTGAAACTACCCCGGTATGCTACTGTAGCAAAGCTGTACACTGTCAGTAATAACAACATACAGACATTAGAGCCCTTGCACCTGTCAAGTCAGGCGGAGGACAACAACCCCAAGGGACAGCTGGAGGAGTGGTGTCAGCAGTTGCACATAGGGACTGATGCCACTCCCAACCACCAGAAGCAAGGAGTTTACTGGGTAGTACAAGAGTTTAGCCAAGTATTCAGTAAGCATCCCTTAGATTTTTGGAGGATAAAAGGGGTACACCATCACATACCCACTGAAGATCAACCCCGATTAAAGTGAGACATAGACCCATCCCACCAAACCACTACCAGTGTGCTAAAGAGATGCTGCAGGATATGAAGGATGCCGTGGTTATAATCGATAGCTGTAGTCCCTGGGCGGCCCCCTTAGTCTTAGTCAGAAAAAAAGATGGCACTATGAGGATGTGTGTGGATTACAGGGAGGTCAATAAGATCACTCACAAAGATGCTTACCCGTTACCCCGGATAGAGGAGTCTCTTGCTGCATTAAAGACTGCTAAGTATTTCTCAACATTAGATCTCACTAGTGGGTATTGGCAAGTCTCCGTTGCAGAAGAAGACCGGGAGAAAACAGCATTCACAACACCAATGGGCCTATGCGAATTCAATAGCATGCCATTTGGGTTATGCAATGCACCGGGGACGTTTCAGAGACTCATGGAGTGCTGCCTGGGACACCAGAATTTTGAGACGGTACTTTTATACCTGGATGACATCAAAGTGTATTCCAAAACCTATGAAGAACATCTGGAACACCTGGTAGAGATATTTACAGCTCTAACAAAGTATGGAATGAAGTTCAAACCATCTAAATGTTACCTGCTGAAGCCAAAAGTCCAATACTTAGGGGATGTGGTCAGCGCGGATGGCGTAGCACCAGATCCGGAAAAAGTGACAGCTATCCAGGATTGGCAGAGGCCAACCACCGTCAGAGAGGTGCGTCAGTTCTTAGGTTTAGTTGAGCATTACAGAAGATTTATTAAGGGCTACACGAAGATGGCAGCGCCCCTACAAGATCTTCTGGTAGGCCAAGCTAAGAAGAGAAGGTCTTCAGAGCCGCCATTAGAATTGGGAAAGAAACAAGAAGACTCCTTCCAACAAATGAAACAGGCCCTGACCGGTGAGGAAATCTTGGTGTACCCAGATTATAACCTACCATTTGTCCGCTACACAGATGCAAGTAATGTAGGCCTGGGAGCAGTACTGTCCCAAATACAAGAAGGCAAGGAAAGAGTAATTGCCTATGCCAGTAGAAGACTTCGACCTAGCGAGAGAAATCCGGAAAATTACAGTTCCTTTAAGTTGGAGTTCCTGGCCTTTTTCTGGGCAGTCACTGAGAGGTTCAAGCATTACTTAGCAGCTTCAAAATTTACCATTTTTATGGACAATAATCCACTAACACACTTGGATACTGCAAAGCTTGGTGCATTGGAGCAGCGCTGGATGGCCCCGCTATCGAACTACGACTTTACCATCAAGTACCGAACAGGCCGTGGAAATGCAAATGCTGATGCCCTGTCCAGAAACCCTCAAGTACATTTGCAAGGGCTTGAAGAAGAAGCAGATGACTTGGAGGAAATAGAACTTCCAGCTTTCCATAAAAGTAGAAAATGGAAAATGACAAAAACCCATATCTACCAGAACCGTCAGGATGTTGCACTAAACCCGCTGCCTCATTATGGATGGAAAGAAACCCAAGACAGCGATCCGGCAGTGAGCCTAGTGAAGAGGCTGGTAACCCAACCGGATTCCAAAATTGAGAAGAATGCTCCCTCCGAGGCCCAATACCTGTGGAAAGAAAGAAGCAGGTTATTTATCTATAAAAACCAATTGTGCAGACGGTATATCAATCCAAGGACACATGAAATGGTATGGCAAGCTGGGGTTCCAAAGAGAGACGTCCAAATGGTATTGGAAGCGTACCATAATGGAGCAGGACACTTTGGATGGAGAAAACTGGAAATATTGTTACGTGAGAGATTTTATTGGATTGGCATGAGGTCTTCCATGGAAAAATGGTGTAAAAATTGTGGCCCATGCTCATTAAGAAGAGGAGATCGCAACAATCAGAAAGCACCACTTCAGCCTATCATAGCATATTTCAAGAGTTCTGTAGCTTGTATGGATGCAAGAAAATTCGTACCACGCCTTACCATCCCCAAACTAACGGAATGTGCGAAAAAATGAATCACGTGGTAATAGAACTGCTGAAGACTCTACCCTTGGAAGACAGAAACAGATGGCCAGAGAAATTACCAGTAGTGTTGAGCCACCCCCGTAGTGTTCGAGTTCGGTTCGGTTCGTCGAACACCCGTGTGTTCGCCGAACTGTTCGTCGAACTGTTCGTCGAACACCTTCGAACACCGTTAAAACCAATGGCAGGCAAACAAAAACACATAGAAACACATAGAAAACACCTTCAAAGGTGTCCAAAAGCTGACAAACTGCTCAGAAGACACAACTAACACATGGAAAAGTGACAAGTACATATAGTCATGCGAAAAGAAAAGAGGTGGAGGAGTAAAAGGAGGGGGAGACACAGATATAGGCATGTCATGCCCTTCTAAAATCCAAAAAGTGAGAAGCCGAGACGGCCAGTCCGCTCCTGCCCGTGCCACCTCCGTGTCGCCGGGTTTGTGCCAGAGCCGCGGTGAACCCTGACGGCCAGCCCCCCTCTCCCAATACTGGTGCCTGTCCGCTGGTGGGTCGAGAGAGCCCCCCTGTGGTGGAGGCAGCTCTAAGCTTTTTAATTTAAATTGTCCCTCTAATTTGAATGAATACACTTTAAATCCATTTACAAGGATCTATTGGAGGGCAAGTCTCATGCCAGCAGCCGCGTAATTCCAGCTCCAGTAGCGTCCACTAAAGCTGCTGCAGTTAAAAAGCTTTTATAAGGATCGAGCTCGGCTGTCCACCGCAAGGCATCCTAGTGCCAGTCCCAGCCCCTATGCCTTGGGGTGCCTCCTGATGCTCTTCACTAAGTATCCCGTGGTCCCGAAGCATTTCCTTTGAAAAAATTAAGTGTCCAAACTACAGGTGGTGTAGCTTGCTTAACAGCCGGGATAATCCGCTGACTAGCAGACACTGCTACTAGGCACAAAGTATTTCCTGGGCTAGATGCAGTTAAAAATTTGTAAGTAGATACTCTCGTTGGATGCTGAGAAAGCATTCCATAGAGTCTCCTGGCACGCCATATATGATTCTCTTAAAAAGCTTGGGGTAGGGGTCTAGGGGACCCTTTTATAGCCAAAATCACGGCCCTGTATCACAATACGTCACCTAGGCTGAAGATAAATGGAACTGTAGCACCGAGGGCTCGGTTGCTACAGACGTATTGCACCTCACCCAGAGGTGTGATATCTCACTCTCAGATAAGGATGGAGTGTGGATCAGGACCCGACACCTGCATGCATTACACCACATTGCCGTGGGGCAGGGCGACCAATATGCCCCTGAGATGGGCACGACAGTCCCTGTCCCTGGCTGGAGTGGGGGGAGGGAACACTGAGGAAGGGGAACCCTGCAGTGCAGGAGCAGGGAGGAAGCAGTTCCTGGGTGCATTGAGAAGGGAGTATAAAAGGTGGGCACCATCTTAGTTCAGTGCAGAGAAGTCTGAGCAGAAGTGGCAGGGAGCAGGGGCTCTGCATGAGCTCTGCTCCGGAGGCGGGCCTAGTAACAGAAGCCCAGGCCTGCAAGAGGGAGAAGGAAGGAAGAGGAGCGGAGAAGGCTCCAGGAACGAGGAATGAAGGGATCCCAGGGGTGCGGACGGGCGAGTCGCCACCGCACGCCCGAATCCACCTGCGTGGAGGGGTCAGGCCAAAGGGGGAGACCGGTCCCCGAACTAGTGGAGGCAGGAAACGACCCTCAGCTAGAAACCGGAGGCTCTGACATTTTATGTGGCGCAGCCCCTTGCTCCACCCGCTAGGAAGGCACCACATAGGGTCAGGGAAACTGGCGCCAAGTTTACCAAGAGGAGGCCCGAGGCAGCCGGACAGAAGTGTTGGTAAGAAAGGCCAGACAAAGGACACACAAAGGGGGTCCTGTGAAGCGCTCCAAAGTTATCTGGGAGTTGTCTGAGCCCCTCACCTGGTGAGCACAGTACGACGTGGGCAGCCGTTACCTGCAGACGTGGTCTGGATAATAAGAACTGTGAGTAAAGGCCCTGAACTGCATCACTGACTCCGTGTCGTTACTGCTGCTGCCCTGCACCATCACCCCCATCCTCCGCATACACTGCCCTGAGGCTATACTCCTCCCGTGGGGAGTTATGCTACGCTCTGCTGCACCCACAACACCAGCCTTAGCGGTCTGCCCTGTAGCGGCGGTTCACTCTGACCGCAATCCACGGGTGGCGTAGTCGGACATTTAAACATCAAAACCACATAAATAGTTCCGCCACTGGTTTGACCGCCCTGAGCCACGGAACCGGATCGCCGCCACGAAGACTACAACCACCAGCATCCACCAAAAAGGGTCCGGCTCCGGGTGTCCCAAGGCCCAGGGGGTGCGTCAGAACATTTTCATCACCTTTCACAATCACCAATGGGACAAGGCAGGGATGTCCTCTGTCCCCTCTCTTATACATCCTAGTGACGGAGCACCTGCTCTCATCAATTCGCCATAACCCCAATATTAGGTGGATTGAGGTGGGAGGCACCGAGTACAAGTGCTCTCTATTTGCTGATGATGTCCTAGTATATATCACTCAATCACATATATCCATCCCTGCTGTTATGGCTGAAATAGATCACTTTGTTACATGGTAAAATTTTAAAATCAATGCAGCGAAGTCTGAGGCCCTCGATGTCTCCCTCCCTAAATCCATATAGGATTCCATCCAGTCCAACTTTCCCTTTGCCTGGCCCTCACAAGGTATCAAATACTTAGGAATTCCTATTCATAGAGACCTCTCCCATCTATGTTATCTTAATTTTGGGCCCTTTATTGAACAATTCCATACAGACCACGGTTGGCAAGTTGGAACTGTGAGATTCACTACGTGCACCACTGGTATTTTGTGGAAAAGCACATGTAAGATTCTGCAACAGTCTCTGCTGATACTCCTGCATGCGTGCATCCCTTTCTATGGCAGGAATAATTTCTGCAAATTTACTTTTGTACCGGGGATCTAACAGTGTGGCAACCCAGTAGTCAGGATTATTTCTAATTCTCACAATTCGAGGGTCATGTTGCAGGTAGTGCAGCAAGAAGGCACTCATGTGTGTTGCGCATCCAGGAGCACCAAGTCCCTGTTGTGTTGGTGGCGAGGTAACAATCATGCTTCCTTCCTCTGTCCTCTCCCCCCAACTTCGCACAACAGAAATGTGATCAAGGTCTCCCTCATCTGATGAGTCTTCCATCAGTTCGTCCTCCACTTCTTCCTGGGCTCCTGCACCTTCCTCACTAGTTTGGCTGCTACCATGCGCCCTGGTAAAATCATCTCCCCCACCCTCACATGCCTGCCGCCCTGGTGCTGCCGACCGTCTGGACCTTGCAGATGTTAGCCCTTCCGCATACAACTCCTCCTCCTCTACTTCCTCCACCTCCTCTTGTGCCACCACCTGACTCCGAATTCTGTTTAACATGTGCTCCAGCATGTAAATCACCGGAATAGTCATGCTGATAATGGCATTGTCAGCACTAAACATCTTCGTCGCCATTTCAAAACTGTGCAGAAGGGTGCATAGGTCCCTGATCTGAGACCACTCCTCCAGCGTGATTTGCCCCACCTCTGAATCTCGTTGGCCCAGGCTATACGTCAGAACGTATTGCACCAGGGCTTGTCGGTGCTGCCACAGTCGCTGCAACATGTGCAGAGTTGAATTCCACCGGGTAGGCACATCGCATTTTAGCCGGTGAAGTGGCAGGCCCAACGACTTCTGTAGAGATGTAAGTCGCTGAGCTGCGGGATGCGAACGGCGGAAGTGAGCACACAGCGACCGTGCCCTCTGCAGAAGGCCATCTAGTCTGGGATAGTGGGCTAAAAATTGCTGGACAACCAGGTTCAACACGTGAGCCATACAAGGCACGTGTGTGACATTGCCCCGGCGAAGGGCCGCACCCAGGTTTGCAGCATTGTCGCACACGGCCTTCCCTGGTTTCAGGTCCAGTGGAGACAACCATTCATGAAATTGGTTCTCCAGAGCTGACCACAACTCCTCAGCTGTGTGACTCACATTTCCCAGACATTTCAATGTAAAAACCGCCTGATGACGTTGAGCCCTACTGCCAGCATAGTAAGGAGGTGTGCAGGATCCCTTCTGCGCAGTTAGAAAGCTTGTGGCATGACCAGACAGGCTTTGGGTGCAGGTGGAAGACCGAGAGGAGGTTGAGGAGGCAGAAGCAGTGGAGGAAAAATGACATAAAGAGGATTGACGCACAACTCGTGGGGACGGCAAGACTTGGACAGCAGCCCCTTGTCCTGCTGTCACCATAGTTACCCAGTGCCCAGTCAGCGACATGTAACGCCCCTGTCCATGCCTACTCGTCCAAGTGTCTGTGGTGAAATGCACCCTGTCACACACAGAGTTTCTCAAAGAAGCGGTGATGTTGTGTGCGACATGCTGGTGGAGCGCAGGCACACCTTTCTTTGAGAAGTAGTGCCGACTGGGCATCTGGTACTGGGGCACTGCGACGGACATAAGGTCTCGAAAATCCTCTGTGTCCACCAGGCGGAAAGGCAGCATTTCTGTAGCCAAGAGCTTGCAGATGGTGAAATTCAACCTCTTAGCTTTCTCATGGCTAGGAGGAAATGGTCTTTTACTTGTCCACATCTGAGGGACCGAGGGCTGGCTATTGTGCTTAGACGGGGTTGATAAGGGTGTCCCCGGCAAACTGCCGGTCTGTGAGGAAGATGCAGGCGGACATGTTAGGTTGCCTTGATCCAAAGGTGGTGCTATCGATGTCGGACAGCGCTCAAGACCAGCTGGTGTTACCACCTCCAAAGAAAATGATGACCTGCCAATCACGCTGGCTGTTGCGGGTAAAGAGGTGGCAGGTCTGCGCCCCAAAACAGGTGTGACTGCTGTCCCCCCAGTCACAGAGGATGAAGAGGCCGCGGATGCACAAGATATGGCAGACGGTGGTTGGCCCGGCCGGCTAGACCGCATTGTAGCACACTGAGCTTCCCACTGCAACTTATGCTTCATGTCCATGTGCCGGTTCATGCATGAAGTACTCAAACTATGTATTTTTTGGCCTCTACTTAGCTTTTGCTGACAAATGTTACAGATAACACAAGTTGGGTCATCTTTATCGATCTGAAAAAATGCCCAGGCTATGCAAGGCTTAGCACCCATGCGACCTGAAGAGCCACCACGACTTGTGGTGAGAGGCAGAGTTGTGTTTGAGGATGCAGTTGTTGACGTGCTTCCAGTACTACGTCTCTGTCCAGGAAGGCGCAACCTGACCTCGTCGTCACTAGCATCTTCCTCCACCTCCTCTGCTGACCTCATCTCTTGGCTGACTGTGGGTTGACAGTAAGTGGGATCTCCGACCTCATCATCATCACCCTGTGCGTTATCACACCCGTCGTCCTCAGAGCCAACCTGTTCCTGCCCTGACAAAAAACTAAAGTTGTCGCTCCAATCAGGTATTTGAGTCTTATCATCGTCTTCCTCATTGTCTCCACCAACAGGAGTTACAGTTTGGGAATGAGGGTCTACATTATGGTCAGAACCTTCTGCGTCTGGTCCTGGATCTGACTCATAAAGATTCTGGGCATCAGTGCAGATCATTTCCTCGTCTGGATTCACAGAAGCGCTGGAGTCAACCTCTGATTCCCAGGCTATAGTATGAGTAAACAGCTCTGCAGACTCAACCATCTGTTCTACCTCATACTCAGACGGGCAGCTGGAGATTTGGGAGCTGTGAGGAAGCAAGTGCGATTTGGGTGACACCTTTGAGGACTGGAGTATTTGTGATGTTGAAGTTGATGTGGAGGAGAGCCCACTTAAAGGAGCACTTGATATCCGTTGAAGCACCTGCTGTTTTTGTGCCTCATCTGGAATTTGTAGCGATTGGCGTGGCCGTAAGAAAGGGATCTTATCACATTGTCCGCTAAAAGAAGTAGACATTTTAGTTTGGCTGGAAGATGGTCTTTCTTCTGCACCTACCCCACGGACACAACCTTTTTTCCCCTTCCCAACACGCCTATTCCCCTTTCCACAAGCAGCAGGCCTTTTTCCACTCATTTTGGTGGTTAACTAATTCACAACTCTGGAGTTGTTTGCACAAAAAAACAATGGATGGTAACCGAGCAGAGCTGAGTGGCAAAACTGTGGTATTAGGCCAAAACTAGAAGCCCAAATATTTTTTCAGAGCTAGATGCAGAAAATTTTTTTATTCAATTTGCAACCTGATGGAGGTCAGTATAGATGGACTAATAGACCAAGTCCCACACACTGCTAGAAGCCCAAATATTTTTTCAGAGCTAGATGCAGAAAAAAATTATTTTTAATTTGCAACCTGATGGAGGTCAGTATAGATGGACTAATAGACCAAGTCCCACACACCGCTAGAAGCCCAAATATTTTTTCAGAGCTAGATGCAGAAAAAAATTATTTTTAATTTGCAACCTGATGGAGGTCAGTATAGATGGACTAATAGACCAAGTCCCACACACCGCTAGAAGCCCAAATATTTTTTCAGAGCTAGATGCAGAAAAAAATTATATTCAATTTGCAACCTGCTGGAGGTCAGTATAGAAGGACTAATAGAACAAGTCCCACACACTGCTAGAAGCCCAAATATTTTTTCAGAGCTAAATGAAGAAAAAAATTATTTTTAATTTGCAACCTGATGGAGGTCAGTATAGATGGACTAATAGACCAAGTCCCACACACTGCTAGAAGCCCAAATATTTTTTCAGAGCTAGATGCAGAAAAAAATTATTTTTAATTTGCAACCTGATGGAGGTCAGTATAGATGGACTAATAGACCAAGTCCCACACACCGCTAGAAGCCCAAATATTTTTTCAGAGCTAGATGCAGAAAAAAATTATTTTTAATTTGCAACCTGATGGAGGTCAGTATAGATGGACTAATAGACCAAGTCCCACACACCGCTAGAAGCCCAAATATTTTTTCAGAGCTAGATGCAGAAAAAAATTATATTCAATTTGCAACCTGCTGGAGGTCAGTATAGAAGGACTAATAGAACAAGTCCCACACACTGCTAGAAGCCCAAATATTTTTTCAGAGCTAAATGAAGAAAAAAATTATTTTTAATTTGCAACCTGATGGAGGTCAGTATAGATGGACTAATAGACCAAGTCCCACACACTGCTAGAAGCCCAAATATTTTTTCAGAGCTAGATGCAGAAAAAAATTATTTTTAATTTGCAATCTGATGGAGGTCAGTATAGATGGACTAATAGACCAAGTCCCACACACCGCTAGAAGCCCAAATATTTTTTCAGAGCTAGATGCAGAAAATTTTTTTATTCAATTTGCAACCTGATGGAGGTCAGTATAGATGGACTAATAGACCAAGTCCCACACACTGCTAGAAGCCCAAATATTTTTTCAGAGCTAGATGCAGAAAAAAATTATTTTAATTTGCAACCTGATGGAGGTCAGTATAGATGGACTAATAGACCAAGTCCCACACACTGCTAGAAGCCCAAATATTTTTTCAGAGCTAGATGCAGAAAAAAATTATTTTTAATTTGCAACCTGATGGAGGTCAGTATAGATGGACTAATAGAACAAGTCCCACACGCTGCTAGAAGCCCAAATATTTTTTCAGAGATAAATGAAGAAAAAAATTATTTTTAATTTGCAACCTGATGGAGGTCAGTATAGATGGACTAGTAGACCAAGTCCCACACACTGCTAGAAGCCCAAATATTTTTTCAGAGCTAGATGCAGAAAAAAATTATTTTTAATTTGCAACCTGATGGAGGTCAGTATAGATGGACTAATAGACCAAGTCCCACACACTGCTAGAAGCCCAAATATTTTTTCAGAGCTAGATGCAGAAAAAAATTATTTTTAATTTGCAACCTGATGGAGGTCAGTATAGATGGACTAATAGACCAAGTCCCACACACTGCTAGAAGCCCAAATATTTTTTCAGAGCTAGATGCAGAAAAAAATTATTTTTAATTTGCAACCTGATGGAGGTCAGTATAGATGGACTAATAGAACAAGTCCCACACGCTGCTAGAAGCCCAAATATTTTTTCAGAGATAAATGAAGAAAAAAATTATTTTTAATTTGCAACCTGATGGAGGTCAGTATAGATGGACTAATAGACCAAGTCCCACACACTGCTAGAAGCCCAAATATTTTTTCAGAGCTAGATGCAGAAAAAAATTATTTTTAATTTGCAACCTGATGGAGGTCAGTATAGATGGACTAATAGACCAAGTCCCACACACCGCTAGAAGCCCAAATATTTTTTCAGAGCTACATGCAGAAAAAAATTATATTCAATTTGCAACCTTCTGGAGGTCAGTATAGAAGGACTAATAGAACAAGTCCCACACACTGCTAGAAGCCCAAATATTTTTTCAGAGCTAAATGAAGAAAAAAATTATTTTTAATTTGCAACCTGATGGAGGTCAGTATAGATGGACTAATAGACCAAGTCCCACACACTGCTAGAAGCCCAAATATTTTTTCAGAGCTAGATGCAGAAAAAAATTATATTCAGTTTGCAACCTGATGGAGGTCAGTATAGATGGACTAATAGAATGATGCTATGCCCAAAAGATTTTACTTCACTAGGTGCAGTAAAAAAATTGGTATTCTATACACAGGTGGTATATCTTGCAACACAGATAGGCTACTCCACTGACTAACACACTCTGCAATAGGCCAAAAAGGATTAGCTTTGCTAGATTCAGCCAAATGCTGTGAAAAAAACTTGCACAGCACTGGCACAGACCTGCCTGGCAAAAACTGATAGGAACTGATGTAACCTAGTCCTGAAAAGGACTCCAATTACAATTAGTCTTTACTCCCACAATCTATCTATTTAAGAGCACAGACCTGCCTGATAAAAGTCGTAGGAAATGCTGTAACCTAGTCCTTAAAAGGACTGCAATCACAACTATTCCCTACTCCCAAGCTATCTGTATATTTGTGCGAAAATTGGCTTGAAATTAACAAGGTATAGCGCACACAGCAACAGCGGTGCCGTCTAACACGCAGCTGCAGCAGTGAGAAAATGGTGGAGACGGGGAAAATGGCTTGGTCTTATAGGGCAAGGACATGTGACATACACTGCCAATCACACATGCCCTTGCTTGTGTGAAAAAAAGCACTTCGCTCCGTGTGTGCGCTGCTGATAGGCTGACAGATTGCACCTCCCCACTGCAAATGCGGGAAAGAGAAAAAAAAAAGGAGATCTTCATTGTTCCTGCAGAGATCCATCCCCTGCCCCTCCCCCCGCCCCGCTGTACACTCAAACTGCGTATTAACATTAATTTTCATCATTACTGAGAAAAAATCCAGTTATGATTTTGGTGCACGAACAGTTATCGAACATAACCTCGAACAGCCGAATTTTTCTCAAATTGTTCGTGTTCGCCGACCGGCTCGAACACCGCCCAAAACAGCTCGAATTTGAGATTGGCGAACAGTTCGAGTAGAACAACGCTCATCTCTAATTACCAGATCTTATTGACATCTATAACAACATCCCAGTAAGCTCAACTAATTGTACCCCGGCATACTTGATGAGAGCGAGACCAGGAAAATTGCCAGTGGACTTTGAAATGGGCATTGTAGTTCCTGAGGAAGACCCCTCAAGTGCAGATTGGGATACTAGAAGAACAGAACAATACAAGAAAATACAAGAGTGTGTTGAGAAATGTCTAGCAAAATCCAGAGAAAGGCAAGAAACCAATTTCAATAAAAACGCACAAGGAATCCCGTTAACCCCCGGAGAATTGGTTTTGAAATGGAAAAAGAGACTTCATAAGCTAGATAATCAATTGGAAAAACCAGACAATGTGAACTGAGGTCTAAGATGGCAGACATACAAGAAACAGAGGCATGTTCACACTAGCAAAAAAGAAGCAAGACAAAAATATATCTCATACCCTACCATAATTATATATAAATGTAAAGCAAAATTGCATAATAAATATAGGGTACTTAGTGAACTATTTTTGATCAAAAAAAGTATACAAGCCGTCCCACCAGCGGCAAGGTGACCCTAAATTGGGACGGTACCTATACTGCCTATATTAAAAACCTTACTGTATATCAAAGTTGAAGTAATGCATATAAAAGGGTAGACAAATAGGACCGGGTCCCAACTCCAGACCACCTAGGCCCGTGGTAAGCTACATATATACCAATCAGCTCAACAAAGGGCATGCCACACCCTTAAATTGCACAGAATGCAAACAAGTCAAAAAACCAGACAATGTGAACTGAGGTCTAAGATGGCAGACATACAAGAAACAGAGGCATGTTCACACTAGCAAAAAAGAAGCAAGACAAAAATATATCTCATACCCTACCATAATTATATATAAATGTAAAGCAAAATTGCATAATAAATATAGGGTACTTAGTGAACTATTTTTGATCAAAAAAACTATACAAGCCGTCCCACCAGTGGCAAGGTGACCCTAAATTGGGACGGTACCTATACTGCCTATATTAAAAACCTTACTGTATATCAAAGTTGAAGTAATGCATATAAAAGGGTAGACAAATAGGACCGGGTCCCAACTCCAGACCACCTAGGCCCGTAGTAAGCTACATATATACCAATCAGCTCAACAAAGGGCATGCCACACCCTTAAATTGCACAGAATGCAAACAAGTCAAAAAAACAGACAATGTGAACTGAGGTCTAAGATGGCAGACATACAAGAAACAGAGGCATGTTCACACTAGCAAAAAAGAAGCAAGACAAAAATATATCTCATACCCTACCATAATTATATATAAATGTAAAGCAAAATTGCATAATAAATATAGGGTACTTAGTGAACTATTTTTGATCAAAAAAAGTATACAAGCCGTCCCACCAGCGGCAAGGTGACCCTAAATTGGGATGGTACCTATACTGCCTATATTAAAAACCTTACTGTATATCAAAGTTGAAGTAATGCATATAAAAGGGTAGACAAATAGGACCGGGTCCCAACTCCAGACCACCTAGGCCCGTGGTAAGCTACATATATACCAATCAGCTCAACAAAGGGCATGCCACACCCTTAAATTGCACAGAATGCAAACAAGTCAAAAAACCAGACAATGTGAACTGAGGTCTAAGATGGCAGACATACAAGAAACAGAGGCATGTTCACACTAGCAAAAAAGAAGCAAGACAAAAATATATCTCATACCCTACCATAATTATATATAAATGTAAAGCCCTTTGTTGAGCTGATTGGTATATATGTAGCTTACCACGGGCCTAGGTGGTCTGGAGTTGGGACCCGGTCCTATTTGTCTACCCTTTTATATGCATTACTTCAACTTTGATATACAGTAAGGTTTTTAATATAGGCAGTATAGGTACCGTCCCAATTTAGGGTCACCTTGCCGCTGGTGGGACGGCTTGTATACTTTTTTTGATCAAAAATAGTTCACTAAGTACCCTATATTTATTATGCAATTTTGCTTTACATTTATATATAATTATGGTAGGGTATGAGATATATTTTTGTCTTGCTTCTTTTTTGCTAGTGTGAACATGCCTCTGTTTCTTGTATGTCTGCCATCTTAGACCTCAGTTCACATTGTCTGGTTTTTTGACTTGTTTGCATTCTGTGCAATTTAAGGGTGTGGCATGCCCTTTGTTGAGCTGATTGGTATATATGTAGATTACCACGGGCCTAGGTGGTCTGGAGTTGGGACCCGGTCCTATTTGTCTACCCTTTTATATGCATTACTTCAACTTTGATATACAGTAAGGTTTTTAATATAGGCAGTATAGGTACCGTCCCAATTTAGGGTCACCTTGCCGCTGGTGGGACGGCTTGTATACTTTTTTTGATCAAAAATAGTTCACTAAGTACCCTATATTTATTATGCAATTTTGCTTTACATTTATATATAATTATGGTAGGGTATGAGATATATTTTTGTCTTGCTTCTTTTTTGCTAGTGTGAACATGCCTCTGTTTCTTGTATGTCTGCCATCTTAGACCTCAGTTCACATTGTCTGGTTTTTTGACTTGTTTGCATTCTGTGCAATTTAAGGGTGTGGCATGCCCTTTGTTGAGCTGATTGGTATATATGTAGCTTACCACGGGCCTAGGTGGTCTGGAGTTGGGACCCGGTCCTATTTGTCTACCCTTTTATATGCATTACTTCAACTTTGATATACAATAAGGTTTTTAATATAGGCAGTATAGGTACCGTCCCAATTTAGGGTCACCTTGCCGCTGGTGGGACGGCTTGTATACTTTTTTTGATCAAAAATAGTTCACTAAGTACCCTATATTTATTATGCAATTTTGCTTTACATTTATATATAATTATGGTAGGGTATGAGATATATTTTTGCCTTGCTTCTTTTTTGATAATCAATTGGAAGAAGAACCATACACTGTACTGTATTACCATCCAATTTTGACAACCAGAAAACCTGTCTAATCAGCAAGGATAACGGAAAAACAACAGCAACAGTGTCCCAAGACCACTTAAAGAAGTGTCCTCAACCCTTACAACAAAAAGAATATATCCCTAGTCCCATACCAGAAGAAGAGACGCCAAGGGCAATTAAGACAATCTTAGGAGAGTTACCCGTAGATTGGCCCCAAATACACTGTGTGCAGAATTATTAGGCAAATGAGTATTTTGATCACATGATACTTTTTATACATGTTGTCCTACTCCAAGCTGCATAGGCTTGAGAGCCAACTGCCAATTAAGTAAATCTGGTGATGTGCATCTCTGTAATGAGGAGGGGTGTTAACTAATGACATCAACACCCTATATAAGGTGTGCTTAATTATTAGGCAACTTCCTTTCCTTTGGTAAAATGGGTTAGAAGAGAGATTTGATGGGCTCTGAAAAGTCCAAAATTGTGAGATGTCTTGCAGAGGGATGCAGCAGTCTTGAAATTTCCAAACTTTTGAAGCGTGATCACCGAACAATCAAGCGTTTCATGGCAAATAGCCAACAGGGTCGCAAGAAGCGTGTTGGCCAAAAAAGGCGCAAAATAACTGCCAATGAATTGAGGAAAATCAAGCGTGAAGCTGCCAAGATGCCATTCGCCACCAGTTTTGCCATATTTCAGAGCTGCAACATTACTGGAGTAAAAAAAGCACAAGGTGTGCGATACTCAGGGACATGGCCAAGGTAAGGACGGCTGAAAAACGACCACCTTTGAACAAGAAACATAAGATAAAATGTCAAGAATGGGCATAGAAATATCTTAAGACTGATTTTTCAAAGGTTTTATGGACTGATGAAATGAGAGTGACTCTTGATGGGCCAGATGGATGGGCCAGAGGCTGGATCAGTAAAGGGCAGAGAGCTCCACTCCAACTCAGATGCCAGAAAGGTGGAGGTGTGGTACTGGTATGGGCTGGTATCATCAAAGATGAACTTGTGGGACTTTTTCGAGTTGAGGATGGAGTGAAGCTCAACTCCCAGACCTATTGCCAGTTTCTGGAAGACAACTTCTTCAAGCAGTGGTACAGGAAGAAGTCGGTATTGTTCAAGAAAAACATGATTTTCATGCAGGACAATGCTCCAACACATGCATCCAACTACTCCACAGCGTGGCTGGCCAGTAAAGGTCTAAAAGAAGAAAAAATAATGACATGGCCCCCTTGCTCACCTGATCTGAACCCCATAGAGAACCTGTGGTCCATCATAAAATGTGAGATCTACAGGGAGGGAAAACAGTACACCTCTCGGAACAGTGTCTGGGAGGCTGTGGTGGCTGCTGCACGCAATGTTGATCGAAAACAGATCAAGCAACTGACAGAATCTATGGATGGAAGGCTGTTGAGTGTCATCATAAAGAAAGGTGGCTATATTGATCACTAATTTTTGGGGTTTTTGTTTTTGCATGTCAGAAATGTTTATTTCTAAATTTTGAGCACTGATATTGGTTTACCTGGTGAAAATAAACAAGTGAGATGGGATTATATTTGGTTTTTATTAAGTTGCCTAATAATTCTGCACAGTAATAGTTACCTGCACAAGCAGATATCCTCCTAAGATAGCCAAATCTAAAAAAAAAACACTCCAACTTCCAAAAATATTAAGCTTGGATATTTATGAGTCTTTTGGGTTGATTGAGAACATAGTTGTTGATCAATAATAAAAATAATCCTCTAAAATACAACTTGCCTAATAATTCTGCACACAGTGTAGAAGTAGCATACTTAATTCCCATGTTGACATTCCCACAACCAGTAGAAGGATCAAGAGCAGAAGAATCACCTGCTGCAGCCGAGCTGGGGAATCCTGCAATCGGAGTTCCTGCCATTCCCACTAGGGGAGTGGGAAGACACTCCGGCATACCTGTGCTACGTAGACCAACACATGAGCCAGTAAGTAGTGTTCGATCCACACCAGGCTTACGCACCAGTGGGATACCAGTTTTACGGAGGTCATCACGTATTAATTTTGGACACCCACCACTCAGATACAGGGAGTAAACCATAACAAAAGGGAAATGTAAATAGGTTCAAAAATGTAAATATGTAGTCAGTATATAGAAGGGTGGCGAGTAGACCAAGACAGGTTACACCAGGAACACAACATAAAAAAAGGGGTGAGTAGAGTTGGCGTAAGAAGCTGTCTAGGGAGAGCAAAATCTTGGCCAATAGGTGACCCCAGGGCCAAAGGGCCTACAGTGCTTATGACCGGGGAGGCCCCTGCAGTACCTAGGATCCTTGCGCCGAAGCACACGTAGTAAATGTTTTGTTGTGTATTGTGAATTATTAAGTCTATTTGAATCTTTAAGCCTAAAGAGACTTTACCTGTTTGGACTTCTGAAACTCTTTGAAAATTTTTAAGAATGGACCGAAGCCACAGGACTGGTGGTAGCAAAAACACTTTCCCTTTAACAGCTTGCAGCAGATCGACTAGCGTTGTATGGACTGGTTATCCGTTTTTCCCATTTTTCCTGGTTATTGTAATCTTTATTTTTGAGACTCTGTTCAAATTACAAATATAAATGTTAATGTTATGTTATCTTTGTTAAAAAAAAAATGTTTCCATCCCGGAGGACTGAGGTTAACTAGGGGGGAATGTGGCACCCCTGCCGGGGATTACAACAGGATCCATGGGTGCAGGGAGAGATGTACACTCGGGCACACACAACACCTTCCACCCCAGGTCTGAGGGGAGGAGTCAGTTTCCAGGGAGACAGCAAAGCGGCAGTTAGTCTAGAGACGGGTGAAGGAGGAGAGAGACAGAGAACTGTTGGCTGAGGACCAGTTAAGCCCTGAACTAGGAAACAGGTCTGTGTTATGAAGCGCCCTAGAGAGAGGGACGGAGGCTAGAAGGAGAAAGAAAGAGATAAAACTATTATCCCTTTAGCTCACCCGGACACCGGAGTCCGAGATTGCTATTAATTCAGGAATAGCATGGAAAACCCGGACAGATCAGGAGGATCTACTCCCCCTGAAGAAGAAGGGGAAAGAGTTGCCAAACTTGACCAAGTATAGGACCAGGGGCCCAGAAAGAGAATTGGTAGCCCCAAGGAAATTTCCTCATTGTCAGTTTTGGAGAAGGACCCCAAAGAAAGTAAAAGGTGGCAGGTTCAGCTTAAGGCAGGACTGATCCCAAACAATGCACACATTGTTAGAGGAGGCCTCACAAATCTCCAGAGTGAATATCTCTACCTGCACCAAAAACCTGGTTACCCTCCTGAACTGTACCTGTTACCGGACATCAGTAAAAGAAAGGTACTGAAACAAAGACTTAATGTGTGTGTGTGCCTACTTTGACATTACTGCCTGTAGCGTTCGTACAAGCCGTCACACCCAGCATCCACCATGTGCTTTCCCTCTCCTCATTCATTGGGAAAGCGCGCGGTGGATGCTGGGTGTGACGCATAGGGCAAACCCCGCCCACAACCCAGCATCCACCACGGGGACCGCGTCACTGATGTCACGCCTCACTTGATGTGACATCAGTGTCGGGTCACATGATGCCTGTGAGCGGGCCGTGGTAGCGCCATTCACAGGCAAGAACTGCAGCGCAAGGTATTTACAAAAACCCTTATGGGCCCGGGAGAATACAGTGGGGGGATAATAAAAAGTAGTGGCTATCTTCTTTAAGGTCTGTTCTTTGACTAGGCCACTCCTGAACATTTCCCCTTAAAACACTCAAGTATTGCTTTAGCAGTATGCCTTGGGTCATTGGCTTGTTGGAAGGAGAACTTCCGTGCCAGTCTCAAATCACTGACAGACTAAAACAGGTATTGTTCTGGGCATTGTGTTTGACACCTATCTTTCCTTCACCTTCCATATACAATCTCTAGCCTGCTCTTATCGTATGCACCTGAACAACATCTCTAGAATCTGCCCCTTTCTGACCTTGGAAACAACAAAAACCTTCACTGTTGCCCTGATCCACTCCTGCCTTGACTACTTTAACTCTCTATTAATTGGCCTCCCCCTCACTCGACTTTCCCCTCTCCAGTCCATCCTTAATGCTGCAGACAGTGCCTATTTGACTAATAGTTACTCAGACTCCTCCGCTCTCTGCCAGTCATTGCACTGGCTGCCCATGAATTATAGGATCCAATTTAAATTGCTTGTTCTCACCCACAAAGCCCTCCACAGCGCGAAACCCCCCTACATCTCTTACCTCATTTCTGTTTATCGGCCTGCCCGTTCTCTATGCTCCACAAGCGACTTTCGACTAACATCCGCACTAATCTGTACCTCCCACTCCCAGCTTCAAGACTTCTCCCGAGCTGCACCTAAAATTTGGAATGCTCTACCCCAATAAATAAGGATGAACCACAACTTACACAGCTTTAGGCGCTCCCTAAAAACACACCTGTTTAGGGCGGCCTATTACTTTCCCAAGTCAAAGTCCTTTTACATTCTTATAGCCCATTTCTTATTTCTCTAAACATAAGTCTCCACCGAACCCAAAAGCACTACAGATACTGTTTGATGATGAGCTCATTCAGCCTTTATCTATCCCTCATCCCCTCAAAATGGCTGGACTATCATTGTAAATAAGCCCCTCTACTTTGTGTCACCCCCACCTCATTGTAGATTGTAAGCTTTCATGAGCAGGGTCATCTTATTTTTGCTTTAATTATTGTATTATCTTTAGCTATGTTACTTATGACTGTTGAATATGAACCTCTGAATTGTAAAGCTCTGCGGAATATGTTGGCGCTATATAAATAAAGATTATTATTATTGTTGTTCCAGAATTTCCTTGTATTTTGCACCATCCATCTTCCCCTCAACTCGGACCATTTTCCCTGTCCCTGCTGATCCCTACAGCATGATGCTGCCACTACCATGTTTCACTGTGGAGATGGTGTTCTTGGGGTGATGAGCTGTGTTGGTTTGGTGGCAGACATAGCGTTTACCTTGAAGGCCAAAAAGTTCAATTTTGATCTCATCTGACAACAGCACTTTCCTCCATTCATTTGCAGAGTCTCCCACACGTCTTTTGGCAAACACAAAACAAGCCTTACAAACTTTGTATGTAAGTAAAGGCTTTTTTCTGCCCACTCTTCCATAAAGGTCACCTTTATGGAGTGTACGGGTTATTGTGGTTGTATGGACAAATACTCCAGTCTCTGTTTGGAAACAATAGTATTGGAAGTAGATGACAGCTCACCTGTTTGCAGTTCAAATGAATTGGAGCACGGAGTTGCATCCTTTCCCAGACGTGAAATATTCATTAAAAGAGATTGGTGATTTCCAGCTCCAATAAAAACATTTTTTTTCATTCAAAAATCTTAAAATGACAAATCAAAAGAGGGAAGGATGGTAGTAGTTTGATGAACAAATGCATTTGTTCATCATACTATTACTATCCTTCCCTCTGGGGATTTGTCATTTAGTTTATTCAAAAATCGTAAAGTGTTTTTATTGAAGCTGGAAATCACCAATCTCTTCTGTTTGGGAACTCTGTAGTTCCTTCCGGGTTACCTTTAATCTCTGTGCTGCCTCTCTGATTAATGCCTTCCTGAGCGTTTTGGTGGACAGCCCTCTCTTGGAAAGTTTGTTGTGGTACTTCGTTATTTCCATTTGATGATAATGGATTTGTTGGTGCTCTGGGGGATCATCAGAGATTGGAATATTTTTTTCATAACCCAACTTTGATTTTTACTTCTCAATAACTTTGTCACTGATTTGTTTGGAAATCTCCTTGATCTTCATGGTGTTGTTTGATTAGTGGAGCCTCTTGCTTAATGGTCTTGCATCCTCCGTGGCCTTTTAGAAAAGGTGTGTATATACTGACAGACCATGTGATACTTAGATTGCACACAGGTTGGACTTCCTTTTACTAAACAAGTGACTTAAGAAGGTAATTGCTTGCACCAGAAATTTTTAGGGGCTTCATAATAAAAGGGTTGAATACATATGCACATGCCAATTTTTAGTAATTTGATCCCATAAATTTTATTTGTGCCTATATTTTTCTTACTTCTCTTCTCCAACTTAGACTATTTAAATCTGATGCTTCACACACAAATCTGATTACAAACCTATTTAAACACAGATTGTAATGTAACAAAATAGGTAAAAAAACAAGGGGGTGAATACTTCCACAAACCACTGTATAATTTGATTTCTTTAGTTACTCAATAAATTCATTATTGTTCTATTTGTTTCTTGTGCACACAATTTCTTGTATTCGCTTTTTATGTCTGTAATATTGAAATTGGTAAGGAAAGATTGATTTTCAATATTTACTTTACATTTAAGACATTCTGCTAGGTTATCCAGTATATGTATGAGCTAGAGGGGTTCTAATATAGTATGGTGTGAGTAGCATGCTTCATGTCCTCCAAATTGGACCAATTCTTCTCTGAATCTATCTGAATATCTAAAAAACAAAATCAAGAAAATCAGATTGTATACATTAGATAAATTTATTTGCATTTTGCAGTGAGAAAAAAAGTATTTGATCCCCTACAAACCATTATGAGTTCTGGCTCCTACAGACCAGTTAGACTCTCCTAAACAACTTGCTTCCTGCATTAAAACAGCTGTCTTACATAGTTACCTGTATAAAAGACTCCTGTCCACAGACTCATTTAATCAGTCAGACTCTAACCTCTACAACATGGGCAAGACCAAAGAGCTTTCTAAGGATGTCAAGGACAAGATCATAGACGTGTACAAAGCTGGAATGGGCTACAAAACCATAAGTAAGATGCTGGATGAGAAGGAGACAACTGTCTCTAGGTCTTCCAGCAAGACAATGACCCAAAACATTCAGCCAAGGCAACATAGAGTGGCTCAAAAAGAAGCACAGTAAGGTCATGGAGTGGCCTAGCCAGTCTCCAGACCTTAATCCCATAGAAAACTTATGGAAGGAGTTGAAGCTCCGAGATGCCAAGCGACAGGCTCAAAATCTTAATGATTTAGAGATGATCTGCAAAGAGGAGTGGACCAAAATTCCTCCTGACATGTGCGCAAACCTCATAATCAATTGCAAAAAACGTCTGACTGCTGTGCTTGCCAACAAGGGTTTTGCCACCAAGTATTAAGTGTTGTTTGCCAGAGGGATCAAATACTTATTTCTCACTGCAAAATGCAAAAAAAAATTATCTAATTTATACAATGTGATTTTCTTAATTTTTTGGGGGATATTCTATCTCTTAATGTTAAAATTAACCTACCCTTAAAATTATAGACTGTTCATGTCTTTGTCAGTGGGCAAACTTACAAAAACAGCAAGGAATCAAATACTTATTTCCCCCACTGTATATAGAAAGATAGTGGTTAGCAAACAATCTAAAAGCAGAATTTTACTAAAGAAGCACTCCCACTAACTTTTTTATGCAATACATGTGTGTAAATATGCATGTGATGTAGTGGGAATATATTAATATACTCACCTACTGTCGCTTTCAACAGTGTCCAGCAAATTTTTTCTCTGCTTCTCTGTGATTTGACCGCTAGTGATGAGTGAGAACGCTTGTTTAACCCTTTCACTTGACGTGCTCGTATATTATGCTCGAGTTCCTTCATCTGCATGATTTACGGCTATAAGACAGCCTCAACACATGCAGGGATTGCTTGTTTGTTAGGGAATCCTGATATTAGTTGAGGCTGTCTTACAGCTGTAAATCATGCAGACACAGGAACTTGAACATAATATATGAGCACGCCGAA
Organism: Phyllobates terribilis; assembly: GCF_046119375.1. Taxonomy (NCBI): domain Eukaryota; kingdom Metazoa; phylum Chordata; class Amphibia; order Anura; family Dendrobatidae; genus Phyllobates; species Phyllobates terribilis. The sequence continues at coordinate 507,710,858 of NW_027362762.1, forward strand.
GCTACTCGGCAAGCATCTGAGCATGCTCGGTTAAAGGGTTAAGCAAGCATGCTTGCTCATCACTAGTCACCGCAATTCAGACTAGCCAGCTTGTTCTAAATGGTATGCATGAGCGAGAAGTCTATTTTACAATGAAAGCATATTGAGCCTCATTCTGACGCTCCATAGACTTACACTTGTGACAAAGTCACCTGTAGTGTGTCAGAAGAGAGGTATGTTGTCGCTGAGACTCTTTGACTCATTGATGCGAAAACATGCAAGTTCTCTTGCACAAGTAGGTGCAGAGAGAGTTAATAGAACCATAATTACAAGGAAATGTTTTCAGTGGATTACAAAAGTGCAGGGCGGGAAGTTATCCACCATCCCTCCAATCAGGGGAATGTCTGGCTTTAAATATCCAGCCCTGTCAGTCAGGTGTTGTTCAGCAGCTGCGGAAATTTTGCTCCAGGAAGGAGCCTGCACAGGGTGTGCTGAACCTGGCTGTGGCTAATTGTGAGTGGCCAGACTCTTGGCCGAGATACGGACTGTGCTGCAAGTTTTTGTATTTTGCTTTGACTCTTTAGCCGAATGGGCTGTGTTTTTTTATGGACTCTAGGGTAGTTTATGACTGCTAAATAAACTAACCCGAAAATTTAAAGAGACAGTATCTCATGTTTTACTTCCGCATACAGCCGAGCTTGTCACTATGCCACACACTGTAATAGCCATTTCCGTGTTACATGAAGCGCACTGTGACTCGGACAGTCTCCAGAGCAGTGATGTCACAGAGAAGCGAGAAGCCAAGCGAAATAGCGCTGGACACCAGAGAGAGCAGCGGTAGGTGAGTATATAAATGCACTCACATTATATACCATGCATGTACACATGTATTTAATGAATAAAAAAAGCTAGTGGGAGTGCTTCTTTAAAGGAAATGTCATAATTGTCCCACTTTTTGGCACTGTGGCACAATTTCTTTCACCTTTTCCCCTTGGTTCCCTGAAAAAAGCTGCAATCACTCATTTAGGTGCAAATCTCCACATTCTGTTGGACTTTGCTCATGATTTTCTGAGATCCAGAAACAGTAATTTTCTTATAGACTTATATCTCCAAAAAAGCCATGTACACCTCACAGAAGCTGAAGGGACATTGACCTATTTTTAAGTTACAGGTGGGAGTTCTGACAATTTGACTCTACAGATATGCATTTATAGACCAGTTTAGTCATATGCCATAAATATACATTGTGGGTAAATCACTATAGGTCACTCCAGAACTAAACTATGAAATGTGTTTAACTGTTTGTTGTATAGGACAGTATGAATGATTTTCTTCTCCCAAAGTTTCAACTGTTTTATACACTTTAGTAATGATACTTGTCAAAATTATTTCTCTTTAGGTACTCTCAGTTGATTGCTCCACTGAAGCCTTTCATTGAAATGTAAATTAACAATGTTCTCTTCTTTACAGCATTATATTAACCAGACTAATCATGATGGATGGTGAAATGTTTTATGTAAAAAATTACTATAAAATGCTTCATTGTTTCCAGTAGTTCAATTTAAAAGGGACTGTAGCAAGTGATACTTTTATGGGAATAAAAGATTGATGCAGTGTATGGTAGTTATTTCACATTGTTCTGTTTTAAAAATGATGGGTATATTTTCTTTAAGGACATAATAAAACCTAAGCCATTTTATTGAATTTATAAATGGATTCAATGATGTGAGCTAGCTGCTAAATAATAATATATTACCTATTACATTCTGCCATAGCTATGAGGTTTAGAACTACTTTAAATATACCAATATTGTATGGCCATTCAGCATTAGTGATGATACAGATCAACATGTCACTTCCATTGATGCTAAGTTCAACAATTCACATTTTCACATAATTTAGAGTTATCACACTGTGGTAAGGGTCATTTTATGCAGGCAGATATCCTGAGCTCTTATCCATTATATAGGAATATTTGTAACATGACCACAAAGTAGAAAGCATCATATAAAATAAGCAATCATTTTGCATCATTCAACTGCATATAGGATTAGACAAATCCCCAAAAAATAGTAAAAGGTTTTATAGCATCATCCAAAAAACAAGTGATTTATTGGAGATCCACCATCGCTCTACGTATTGGCCTATGCAAAGGCCTTTGTCAAGTGAAATCTTTTCACTTGAGAAAGGCCTTTATGCATGCAGATACGCAGTGGGATGGTGGATCTCAAAAAATCATTTGTTTTTTGGGATGATGCTGGCAAACTTTTTTCTATCTCTGGATATTTTTTCAGCTAGTAAGGGGGATGGTGCTTTGTTTGGCCTTTTGCAACAGATCAGAATGTTGTGTGACTTTGAGTCAGTGCTGTCTGAATATTGTTGGTTTGGCATCAGGCATAGATTCTTGTACACCATGATATAGTCCATATATTGTGTGTTTAATAATACTTAACGAGAACCTGACAGGTGATTTATGCATACTAACCCATGGGTAGTATGAATCAAAGAAAAGCTCTGTATGTAACTGTGAAATTCTCTGATTGACAGATTCATTTTGACAAATGTTAAACCTAATATGCTTGGGTGTGACAAAGCTACCGGCCATGCTGAATTCCTTCTCTGACAGTACACTGGAGGCTGGACATGAAAGTACGGCCATAGCAATCTAGGCAAGTTCTTGTCACTGGTCTAATATGATGGACAGAAGTCAATGGGATAAGGTCTCATAGTATCTGCCAGAGATAGAACGCAGTGAAAGTAGTACATCTGATACTGGCTGTCATATCCAAAACTTATTGTTTTTTTCGTGGCTCGTCCTGGCTACTGTACATTGCAGCGAGTGATGCCACATGCCAACCTCAGGAACTTTCATGCGTGGTCACCAGGATGCTACCAGCAAGAGCACCCTGGCTCATATAGCGCCCTGCATTAACTTAACACACATGCATTTAAACTTTCCATCTCAGGTTCGTCCAACCCTGCAGGAGAAGCTGGTATTTACAGTTGAAACCAGAAGTTTACATACACTATATAAAAAGACACATATGCATGTTTTTCTCAATATCTGACATTAGATCAGAATAAACCTTTCCAATTTTAGGTCAATTAGGATTACCATAAATTTTAATATTTGCCAAATGCCAGAATAATGAGAGAGAGAGAGAATGTTTTAAGGCATTTTTATTACTTACTGCACAGTCAAAAGTTTACATACATTTCATTAGTATTTGGTACCATTGCCCTTAAACTGAATCACTTGGGTAAAACGTTTTGGATATCCTTCCACAAGCTTCTCACAATAGTTGGTTGGAATTTGGGCTCATTCCTCTTGACAAAACTGGTGTAACTGATCCAGGTTTGTAGGTCGCCTTGCTTGCACCTGCCTTTTCAGCTTTGCCCATAAATTTTCAATAGGATTGAGATCAGGGTTTTGTGATGGCCACTCCAAAACATTGACTTTGTTATCCTTAAGCCACTTTGTTACCATTTTGGCAGTGTGCTTCGGGTCATTGTCCGTTTGGAAGACCCATTTCCACCCAAGCTTTAACTTCCTGGCTGATGTCTTGAGATATTGCTTCAGTATTGCCACATAATCTTCTTTTCTCATGATGCCATCTATTTTGTGAAGTGCACTTGTCCCTCCTGCAGCAAAATAACCCTGCAACATGATGCTGCCACCCCTGTATTTCACAGTTGGGATGGTGTTTTTAGGCTTCCAAGCTTCTCCCTTTTTCCTCCAAACGTAACGATGGTCATTATGCCCAAAAAGTTCAATTTTAGTTTCATCAGACCACAGGAAAAGACCACAGGAAATGTCTCCAAAAATTAAGGTCTGTGTTCCTGTGTGTATTTGCAAACATTAATCTAGATTTTTTATGTTTCTTTTGGAGTAATGGCAGAGTCGCGTTTCAGTCCATGTTGATACAGTACTCGTTTCACTGTGGTTATTGACACAATCTTACCACCTTCCACCATCATCTTCACAAGGTCTTTTGCTTTTGTCCTTGAGTTGATATGCATATGTCGGACCAAAGCATGGTCATTTCTGGGAGACAGAACCCATCTCCTTCCTGAGCGGTATGATGGCTGGACATTCCCATCTTGTTTGTACTTGCGTATAATTGTTTGTATAGATGAAAGAGGCACCTTCAGGTATCTTGAAATTGTACCCAAAGATGAGCCAGACTTGTGCAAGTCCACAATTCTCTTCCTGATATCTTGGCTGATTTCTTTAGACTTTCCCATGATGCTACACAAAGAAGCACTGTGTTTCACATGTGCATTAAAATACATCCACAGGTGTGTCTGTAATTAACTCAGATGTTGCCAAAAAACCTATTAGAAACTTCCAAACACATGCCATCATCATATGGGCAGTCCAAAATTTTTTAAAGGCATAGTAATCATAGTGAATGCAAACTTTTGATTTTGCAGTAAGTAATAAAAATGTATTAAAACATTCTCTCTCTCATTATTCTGGCATTTGGCAAATATTAAAAATTATGGTAATCCTAATTGACCTAACATGTGAAAGATTTATTCTGATTTCATGTCAGATATTGAGAAAAACATGCATATGTGTCTTTTTATATAATGTATGTAAACTTCTGGTTTCAACTATATATAAAGGTGAGATTATTTCAGATTCTCTTTATCCAAAGCATTCTATATATTTGGTGAATTATTCACTTTTATCCACTTAGCGTGTCACACATGTTTATTCACCAGTGCTTTGTATGGATTGTACCACATTATGTTTTCGATTTTATAGCAAAAGAAGTGGTGTCAAAGCAGTGCTGGCGCCCATGTACATGTCTCCTTCCTCTTCTCAGCAGGGATGTCAGCATGTTTACTCACCTCTCCGCGCCACTCTGGTCCTCCCTTTGCCTCCTCCCATGGTCTGCGCACGGAATGCAGGTCTCCTAGGAGAATGCTTAGGGCGCGCGCTGTCCCTGCTTCTTAAAGGGGCTGTGCATGCACTTCGTTAAATGTCCCCAGCTAATGGCTGGAAGAAAAAAGGTATTTAAGTCACCCTCCCCAATTAAGAGGTGACTTAGCAACTTTAGTATCAGAGTTTAGTCCTGCTACCTAGTTGTAAGATCCCCATACCTGTGCTCCCTGTCCGTTCTGTCTGCAATTGTTCCCGTCTGTCCTACTTTAACTCATTCCTGAGTCCAACCTGTCTCTACTTAGCCCTGAAAGTGATTCATCTTGTCCGCGCCTATTCCAATACCCGCTCCTATCCAGGCTGAAATTCTGAACCAGCGTCAGTGACCCTGCTCCCAAGTCTGTCCTGTGTTCCTGTACCTATCCAGCTAGTGCCTGATCTAGCATTTGTCTACAATCCCTCCTATCAACAAGTTCCTGGCCGGTGCTGCTTCCTCGCCCCTCTGGGGGTCAGCTGCTGTGGCTCCGCTTTCTGTCCTGGAGTAGCACCTGGTGTCCACCTGAGTTCAAGTCTAACCACACCATCAGTGGCTCTAGTGAAGAACCAGATAGTTGCTTAATTACGACTAGAGATGAGCGTTGTTCGACTCGATCTGTTTGCCAATCTCAAATTCAAGCTGTTTTGAGCGGTGTTCGAGCAGTTCGGCGAACATGAAAGATTTGAAAAAAATCCGGCTGTTCGAGGTTATGTTCGATAACTGTTCGTGCACCAAAATCATAACTGGATTTTTTCACAGTAATGCTGATAATCAATGTTAATACACAGTTTGAGTGTACAGCGGGGCGGGGGGAGGGGCAGGGGATGGATCTCAGCATAAATAATGAAGATCTCCATTTTTCTTTTCTCTTTCCCGAATTTACAGTGGGGAGGTGCAATCTGTCAGCCTATCAGCAGCGCACACACGGAGCGAACTGCTTTTTTTCACACAAGCAAGGGCATGTGTCATTGGCTGTGTATGTCACATGTCCTTGCCCTATAAGACCCAGCCATTTTCCCCGTCGTCACCATTTTCTCACTGCTGCAGCTGCGTGTTAGACGGCACCGCTGTTGCTGTGTGCGCTATACTTTCAGTGTTAATTTCAAGCCAATTTTCTATGAAATATACAGATAGCTTGGGAGTAGGGAATAGTTGTGATTGCAGTCCTTTTGAGGACTAGGTTACAGCATTTCCTATGACTTTTAGCAGGCAGGTCTGTGCTCTTAAATAGGTTGGGAGTAGGGACTAATTGTAATTGCAGTCCTTTTGAGGACTATTTTACAGCATTTCCTAGGACTTTTTGCCAGGCAGGTCTGTGCCAGTGCTGTGCAAGTGTTTTTCACAGCATTTGGCTAAATCTAGCTAAGCAACTCCTTTTTGGCCTCTTGCAGTGTGTGTTAGTCAGTGGAGTAGCGTATCTGTGTTGCAAGCTACACCACCTGTGTATAGAATACAAGTTTTTTTACTGCACCTAGCCAATTAAAACCTTTTGGGCATAGCATCATTCTATTAGGCTATCTATACTAAGCTACACCAGCTTTCAAATTAGTAATAATTTTTATCTGCATCTAGCTCGGAAAATAATTTTGGGCTTGTAGCAGTGTGTGGGACTTATTCTTAGTCAATCTATACTAAGCTCCTCCAGCTTGCAAATTACAAATAATTTTTATCTGCATCTAGCTCGGAAAATAATTTTGGGCTTGTAGCAGTGTGTGGGACTTATTCTTAGTTCATCTATACTAAGCTCCTCCAGCTTGCAAATTACAAATAATTTTTATCTGCATCTAGCTCGGAAAATAATGTTGGGCTTGTAGCAGTGTGTGGGACTTATTCTTAGTCCATCTATATTAAGCTCCTCCAGCTTGCAAATTACAAATAATTTTTATCTGCATCTAGCTCGGAAAATAATTTTGGGCTTGTAGCAGTGTGTGGGACTTATTCTTAGTTCATCTATACTAAGCTCCTCCAGCTTGCAAATTACAAATAATTTTTATCTGCATCTAGCTCAGAAAATAATGTTGGGCTTGTAGCAGTGTGTGGGACTTATTTGTAATTTGCAAGCTGGAGGAGCTTAGTATAGATGGACTAAGAATAATTTTTATCTATATCTAGCTCGGAAAATTTTTTTGGGCTTGTAGCAGTGTGTGGGACTTATTCTTAGTCCATCTATACTAAGCTCCTCCAGCTTGCAACTTACAAATAATTTTTATCTGCATCTAGCTCGGAAAATAATTTTGGGCTTGTAGCAGTGTGTGGGACTTATTCTTAGTCCATCTATACTAAGCTCATCCAGCTTGCAAATTACAAATAATTTTTATCTGCATCTAGCTCGAAAAATAATTTTGGGCTTGTAGCAGTGTGTGGGACTTATTCTTCGTCCATCTATGCTAAGCTCCACCAGCTTGCAAATTACAAATAATGGTTAGCTGCATCTAGCTCGGAAAATAACTTTGGGCTTGTAGCAGTGTGTGGGACTCATTCTATTAGTCCATCTATACTAAGCTCCACCACCTGTGTATGTAATAAAATTGTTTTACTGCATCTAATGCAGCCAATCATTTGGGCTAATACCACAGTTTGGCCACTCAGCTCTGCTCGGTTCCCATCCATCGTTTTTTTGTGCAAACAACTCCAGAGTTGTCAATTAGTTAACCACCAAAATGAGTGGAAAAAGGCCTGCTGCTGGTGGAAAGGGGAATAGGCGTCTTGGGAAGGGAAAAAAAGGTTGTGTCCGTGGGGTAGGTGTTAAAGCAACAGTAACATCTGCAGAAGAAAGACCATCTTCCAGCCAAACTAAGATGTCTACTTCTTTTAGCGGACAATGTGATACGATCCCTTTCTTACGGCCACGCCAATCGCTACAAATTCCAGATGAGGCACAAAAAGAGCAGGTGCTTCAACGGATATCAAGTGCTCCTTTAAGTGGGCTCTCCTCCACCTCAACTTCAACATCACAACTACTCTAGTCCTCAGAGGTGTCAGCCCAATCGCACTTGCTTCCTCACAGCTCCCAAGTCTCCAGCTGCCCATCTGAGTATGGGGTAGAACAGATGGTTGAGTCTGCAGAGCTGTTTACTCATACTATAGCCTGGGAATCAGAGGTCGGCTCCAGAGCTTCTGTGAATCCAGACGAGGAAATGATCTGCACTGATGCCCAGAATCTTTATGAGTCGGATCCAGGACCAGACGCAGAAGGTTCTGACCATAATGTAGACCCTCGTTCCCAAACTGTATCTCCCGTTGGTGGAGACAATGAGGAAGACGATGATGAGACTCAAATACCTGATTGGAGCGACAACTTGAGTTTTTTGTCAGGGCAGGAAGAGGTTGGCTCTGAGGACGACGGGTGTGAGAACACACAGGGTGATGATGACGAGGTTGCAGATCCCTCTTACTGTCAACCCACAGTCAGCCAGTCGGTGAGGTCAGCAGAGGAGGTGGAGGAGGATGCTAGTGACGACGAGGTCAGGTTGCGCCTTCCTGGACAGAGACGTAGTACTGGAAGCACGTCAACAAATGCATTCTCAAACACAACTCTGGCTCTGACCACAAGTCGTGGTGGCTCTTCAGGTCGCATGGGTGCTAAGCCTTGCATAGCCTGGGCATTTTTTCAGATCGATAAGGATGACCCAACTCGTGTTATCTGTAACATTTGTCACCAAAAGCTAAGTAGAGGCCAAAAAATCCATAGTTTGAGTACTTCATGCATGAACCGTCATATGGATATGAAGCATAAGTTGCAGTGGGAAGCTCACTGTGCTACAATGCGGCCTAGCGGGCCGGGCCAACCAACGTCTGCCCCATCTTGTGCATCCATGGCCTCTTTATTAGAGATGAGCGTTGTTCTACTCGAACTGTTCGCCAATCTCAAATTCGAGCTGTTTTGGGCGGTGTTCGAGCCGTTCGGCGAACACGAACAATTTGAGAAAAATTCGGCTGTTCGAGGTTATGTTCGATAACTGTTCGTGCACCAAAATCATAACTGGATTTTTTCTCAGTAATGATGAAAATTAATGTTAATACGCAGTTTGAGTGTACAGCGTGGTTGGGGGAGGGGCAGGGGATGGATCTCTGCAGGAACAATGAAGATCTCCATTTTTTTTTTCTCTTTCCCGCATTTACAGTGGGGAGGTGCAATCTGTCAGCCTATCAGCAGCGCACACACGGAGCGAAGTGCTTTTTTTCACACAAGCAAGGGCATGTGTCATTGGCAGTGTATGTCACATGTCCTTGCCCTATAAGACCAAGCCATTTTCCCCGTCGCCACCATTTTCTCACTGCTGCAGCTGCCTGTTAGACGGCACCGCTGTTGCTGTGTGCGCTATACCTTGTTAATTTCAAGCCAATTTTCGCACAAATCTACAGATAGCTTGGGAGTAGGGAATAGTTGTGATTGCAGTCCTTTTAAGGACTAGGTTACAGCATTTCCTATGACTTTTATCAGGCAGGTCTGTGCTCTTAAATAGATAGGTTGTGGGAGTAAAGACTAATTGTAATTGGAGTCCTTTTCAGGACTAGGTTACATCAGTTCCTATCAGTTTTTGCCAGGCAGGTCTGTGCCAGTGCTGTGCAAGTTTTTTTCACAGCATTTGGCTGAATCTAGCAAAGCTAATCCTTTTTGGCCTATTGCAGAGTGTGTTAGTCAGTGGAGTAGCCTATCTGTGTTGCAAGATATACCACCTGTGTATAGAATACCAATTTTTTTACTGCACCTAGTGAAGTAAAATCTTTTGGGCATAGCATCATTCTATTAGTCCATCTATACTGACCTCCATCAGGTTGCAAATTGAATATCATTTTTTTCTGCATCTAGCTCTGAAAAAATATTGGGCTTCTAGCTGTGTGTGGGACTTGTTGTATTAGTCCATCTATACTGACCTCCATCAGGTTGCAAACTGAATATATTTTTTTTTGCATCTACCTCTGAAAAAATATTGGGCTTCTAGCTGTGTGTGGGACTTGTTCTATTAATCCATCTATACAGACCTCCATCAGGTTGCAAACTGAATATATTTTTTTCTGCATCTACCTCTGAAAAAATATTGGGCTTCTAGCTTTGTGTGGGACTTGTTGTATTAGTCCATCTATACTGACCTCCATCAGGTTGCAAATTAAAAATAATTTTTATCTGCATCTACAATACCTCTGAAAAAATATTTGGGCTTCTAGCTGTGTGTGGGACTTGTTCTATTAGTCCATCTATACTGACCTCCATCAGGTTGCAAATTGAATTTAATTTTTATCTGCATCTAGCTCTGAAAAAATATTTGGCCTTCTAGCAGTGTGTGGGACTTTCTCTATTAGTCCATCTATACTGACCTCCATCAGGTTGCAAATTAAAAATAATTTTTATCTGCATCTACCTCTGAAAAAATATTTGGGGTTCTAGCTGTGTGTGGGACTTGTTCTATTAATCCATCTATACAGACCTCCATCAGGTTGCAAACTGAATATATTTTTTTCTGCATCTACCTCTGAAAAAATATTGGGCTTCTAGCTGTGTGTGGGACTTGTTGTATTAGTCCATCTATACTGACCTCCATCAGGTTGCAAACTGAATATATTTTTTTCTGCATCTACCTCTGAAAAAATATTGGGCCTTCTAGCAGTGTGTGGGACTTTCTCTATTAGTCCATCTATACTGACCTCCATCAGGTTGCAAATTCAAAATAATTTTTTGTCTGCATCTAGCTCTTAAAAAATATTGGGCTTCTAGCTGTGTGTGGGACTTGTTGTATTAGTCCATCTATACTGACCTCCATCAGGTTGCAAATTAAAAATAATTTTTATCTGCATCTACAGTACCTCTGAAAAAATATTTGGGCTTCTAGCTGTGTGTGGGACTTGTTCTATTAGTCCATCTATACTGACCTCCATCAGGTTGCAAATTGAATATAATTTTTATCTGCATCTAGCTCTGAAAAAATATTTGGCCTTCTAGCAGTGTGTGGGACTTTCTCTATTAGTCCATCTATACTGACCTCCATCAGGTTGCAAATTGAATATAATTTTTATCTGCATCTAGCTCTGAAAAAATATTTGACCTTCTAGCAGTGTGTGGGACTTTCTCTATTAGTTCATCTATACTGACCTCCATCAGGTTGCAAATTAAAAATAATTTTTATTTGCATCTACCTCTGAAAAAATAATTGGGCTTCTAGCAGTGTGTGGGACTCATTGTATTAGGCCATCTATACCAAGCTCCACCAGCTTTGAAATTAATAATAATTTTTAGCTGCATCTAGCCCTGAAAATAATTTTTCCCAATAGTGGTAGCAATAGAAATATGGGGCGCGCGCCTGGCTAACAAAAATATACGCTTCATAACACAAAACACCAGCCTAGCGCACTGCATTAATAAGATGGCATCATCGTCTCTCCCAGTGCTAGGCCTACTACGCAGGCTAGTATTCCTGTGCCTAAAACACAATGTATGGGTCCGCGCTAGCCACTATGCTGAGGGGTATAAAGCTGCTGCTAACGCTTTATAACAATTCAATTGGCAGATTTTCACAGAGCTCTTCCACAACGCCCACCCATCGGGCAACAGTTGCCCACCCTCCCTATGGGATCTAGTGGCGAATAGTTGATGCCATTAATCAGAGCGTCAGTTGCCCCGTCAACGTGGCAAGCATACGGTAAGGCATGGGAAGAGTGGACACGACTAGTAGCAGGCAGACGGGTTGACCAATGTGAACAAGCCAGATCACAAGTCACCATAGAATTTCTCCACCAGCTAATGATGAGGGGCATATCAGGGGCGTCAGCGCAGCGGTGTCTGACCGGAGTAGCATTTCACTTCCAACTACTGAATTGGGGAGATGTGACAAAGATTCATCATCAGACAATCCATAAAAGGGTGGAAAAGGGGTCAGCCAAGTCAGGAATGTAGACGTCCAGTCCCGTGTCACTAAAACTGATTTCTCACATCTTATCCCTAACACCATTAACATGACACTCACAATTTGAAGCAACACTAATGTCTACTGCATTTGTGATCGCCTTCTTCGGGGCGCTATGTATAAGCGAATTAGTCCCTCAATCCAAAATTACCACCAGTGGACGCTTATTACACCAGGAAGTAGTCATAGCCAATAATGCAATACGTGTACGCATACACCAATCGAAAACGGTTCTAGCGGGCAGGGGTAATTGGGTACTTCTACAACCCACAAACGGTACACTGAGTCGGGTAACAATAGTAAAAACATATCTAACCATCAGATCACAAAGTAATTTCTTCGTATCACACATTGATGGAACGCCATTATCAAGATACCTGTTCCAAGCTATATTTAATAAATGCATAACATCGGCAGGGAACCACCCCAAAGATTACGGGACACACTCATTCCGCATAGGTGCGGCCACGGAAGCAGCAAGACCAGGACTGTCAGAAACGGAAGTTCAGAGGATAGGGAGATGGCGATACACGTGTTTGGCGAGATACATAAGACCGGACTTGTTATCCTAACGTGGTTTGTTTCTTTTACAGGTGACGCTAAGCCAACAGTGTGAGTGATAGGCCACTCGTATATATATTGGGCACAAAAAAGGGCGAAAGTCCGCCCAGGCAGGAGGAAATTAGAGTTTCATAACACATATTTCAACTGGAGAGGTATTAGAGGCCTGCTATGGCCACAGGTACTAATGGAGGTAATCAAGGTAGGGAGAGAGGCAAGAGGTCCGGTCATCTTAGTTATACAGGCCGGGGGAAACAACCTAGGTCATCACAAGAGCGCATAACTAATGGCAATAATGAAACTAGACACTGAGCGCTTCAGAGAATTTTTCACAAAATTAGCTATAGTATGGTCAGAGATTGTGCCGATAGCGGTATGGCAAGGTGCGCGAGACATCACGGCCATCGAATGGACAAGGCGGGTAATAAATATTCGGATGGCAAAATTTAGAAGAGACAGAGGCGGTGTAGTGATACGACACCGATAACTGGAAGGAGATAAAGCAGGCCTCATACGGCCCGACGGTGTTCACTTAATAGATATTGAACTGGACATATTCCTGTCAGGACTCCAGGACGGAGTGGAACAAGCGTTAAGAGTGATGGGTGGGGGTCAGAGTCCTGCATACGAGTACACTGGATCCTCCGTGGCCTGGAAATAGAAAGGACATGTTGGAGAGTTACACTTGTTGGCCAACTTGCCGGAGTGGGGACCCAGGGCATGCTGCAACAAGCTGAATTATTTTAGAAATAAAATGCCTTTCTAATGGAATGAGTATAAAGAGTTAATAAAGCTGTGACCGATCCTCACCCATCCAGTTGTAAGAGTTACATTATTGGGTTGTCCATGAAAGGGGGGCGGTAGGGGGGCTGAGCATCTGGGTTTGGTTGGGGGTCCCCACAGTCTGCCTAGGCTAGATTAATTTAAAAATTCTTATTAGATACACAGGCGGTGCAGCTTGCTTCGCAGCTGGGCTACTACGCCCAAAGTATTGCCTAGGCTAGATGCAGTTAAAAATTCTACGCTGACTAGCAGACACTGAAGATTTGGAGCAGACCTCTGAGTAAACAGCTCTTCAGACTCAACCATCTGTGTTACCCCAAGCCATAGTGTATGTAGTTTCTTACAGTTAAAAGGGGGGGTGCGACCCAACCCACCTGGAATTGACGATGCCAACGTCACGTAAGACACAGCTAGGGGACTCCCAAAATTGTGGCACAGACACCACTTAACCCTAAAACGCATACCTGTGGCCTTGCAGGCCCACCCAGTTAATTGTTTTCTATTTTCTGCAAGATTGCTTTAGTTAGAATTTTGAAACTCTAGGTATTCTTCATGTATATAGTTGTTTGTCATTTGAGTTTGAGTTATTCCATGTTATTTGCACACGGGCCTAAAGGGCCCCAGGTATGTGAAAGTGTAGATTTTTATGGTCATGCGTTCTAGGGTTAAGTGGCATCAATTGCCCCACTGTTGCTTAAAACGGTTGGTGAGGTGATTTTACCAAATCCCCAAGCTTTTAGTCTCCCAAGGATGACACAGGGGTAGAAATGTCCTTGCGAATCCATGATTTGATCATCTTTATGAACGTGAGTCTGTCTACATTCTCAGTGGACAGCCGCGTGCGCTTATCAGTCAGCACACCACCAGCAGCGCTGAACACACGTTCAGAGAGAACGCGGGCTGCATGGCATGACAAGATCTCCAAGGCGTGAGTGGCGAGCTCCGGCGATTTTTCAAGATTGGAATACCAAAATGAGCAAGGGTCCAGTGACACAGTCATGGCTTCGATGTTCACTTGGAGATTCTCCTGTACCATCCTCTCTAGGCATTGACTATGTGTCAGACTTCTTGTCTCCTGTGGCCTTGCAAAGGATGGTCTAAAAAAGTGGTGAAACGATTCCACAAAATTGCTGTTACCAGCAGATACTGTGTTACTGTTACTGTTTGAGTGATGAAGACTCGACAGTCCCACCGTTGGCAAGTTAGAACTGTGAGATTCACTACGTGCACCACTGGTGTTTTGTGGAAAAGCACATGTAAGATTCTGCAACAGATACTCCTGCATTCGTCAATACCTTTTTATGGCAGGAATTATTTCGGCAAATATACTTTTGTACCGGGGATCTAAGAGTGTGGCAACCCAGTAGTCGGGATTACTTCGAATTCTGACAATCCGGGGGTCATGTTGCAGGTAGTGCAGCAAGAAGGCACTCATGTGTCTTGCGCATCCAGAAGGACCAAGTCCTTGTTGTGTTGGTAGCGAGGTAAGAATCATGCTTCCTTCCTCTGCCCTCTCCCTCCAACCTCGCACAACAGAAATGTGATCAAGGTCTCCCTCATCTGATGAGTCTTTCATGCCCATTGCCAGTTCGTCCTCCACTTCTTCCTCGGCTCCTGCACCTTCCTCAACAGTTTGGCTGCTACCATGCTCCCTGGTTAATCCCTCTCCCCAACCCTCCCATGCCTGCCGCCTTGGTGCTGCCAACCGTCTGGACCTTGGAGATGTTATCCCTTCCGCATACGACTCCTCCTCTACTTCCTCCACCTCCTCTTGTCCCACCACCTGACTCCGAATTCTGTTTAACATGTGCTCCAGCATGTAAATCACCGTAATAGTCATGCTGATAATGGCATCATCAGCACTAAACATCTTCGTCGCCATTTCAAGACTGTGCAGAAGGGTGCATAGGTCCCTGATCTGAGACCACTCCTCCAGCGTGATTTGCCCCACCTCTGGATCTCGTTGGCCCAGGCTATACGTCAGAACGTATTGCACCAGGGCTTGTTGGTGCTGCCACAGTCGCTGCAACATGTGCAGAGTTGAATTCCACCGTGTCGGCACATCGCATTTCAGCCGGTGAACTGGCAGGCCCAACGACTTCTGTAGAGATGTAAGTCGTTGAACTGCGGGATGCGAGCGGCGGAAGTGAGCACACAGCGACCGTGCACTCTGCAGAAGGCCATCTAGTCCGGGATAGTGGGCTAAAAATTGCTGGACAACCAGGTTCAACACGTGAGCCATACAAGGCACGTGTGTGACATTGCCCCGGCGAAGTGCCGCACCCAGGTTTGCAGCATTGTCGCACATGGCCTTCCCTGGTTGCAGGTCCAGTGGAGACAACCTTTCATGAAACTGGGTCTCCAGAGCTGACCAAAACTCCTCAGCTGTGTGACTCACATTTCCCAGACATTTCAAAGTAAACACTGATGCGTTGAGCCCTGCTGCCAGCATAGTAAGGAGGTGTGCAGGATTCCTTCTGCGCAGTTAGAAAGCAGGTGGCATTACCTGACAGGCTTTGGGTGTAGGTGGAGGACCGAGAGGAGGTTGAGGAGGCAGAAGCAGTGGAGGAAGTTCGAGATAAAGAGGATTAACACACAACTCGTGGGGACGGTAAGACTTGGACAGCAGCCCCTTGTCCTGCTGTCACCATAGTTACCCAGTGCCCAGTCAGCGACATGTAACGCCCCTGTCCATGCCTTCTCGTCCAAGTGTCTGTGGTGAAGTGCACCCTGTCACACACAGAGTTTCTCAAAGAAGCGGTGATGTTGTGTGCGACATGCTAGTGGAGCGCAGGCACACCTTTCTTTGAGAAGTAGTGCCGACTGGGCATCTGGTACTGGGGCACTGTGACGGACATAAGGTCTTGAATATCCTCCGTGTCCTCCAGGTGGAAAGGCAGCATTTCTGTAGCCAACAGCTTGCAGATGGTGAAATTCAACCTCTTAGCTTTCTCATGGCTAGGAGGAAATGGTCTTTTACTTTTCCACATCTGAGGGACCGAGGGCTGGCTGTTGTGCTTAGACGGTGTTGAGTAGGGAGTCCCTTCCTCTGTGAGGAAGATGCAGGCGTACATGTTAGGTTGCCTTGATCCAAAGGTGGTGCTCTCGATGTCGGAGAGCGCTCAACACTAGCAGGTGTTTCCACTTCCCAATGAACTGACGACCTGCCAATCACACTGGCTGTTGCGGGAAAAGAGGTGGCAGGTCTGCGTCCAAAAACATGTGTGACTGCTGTCCCCCCAGTCACAGAGGATGAAGAGGCTGCGGATGCACAAGATGGGGCAGACGGTGGTTGGTCCAGCCGGCTAGGCCGCATTGTAGCACAGTGAGCTTCCCACTGCAACTTATGCTTCATATCCATGTGACGGTACATGCATGAAGTACTCAAACTATGTATTTTTTGGCCTCTACTTAGCTTTTGCTGACAAATATTACAGATAACACGAGTTGGGTCATCCTTATCGATCTGAATAAATGCCCAGGCTATGCAAGGCTTAGAGCCCATGTGACCTGTAGAGCCACTACGACTTGTGGTCAGAGGCAGAGTTGTGGTTGAGGATGCAGTTGTTGACATGCTTCCAGTACTCCGTCTCTGTTCAGGAAGGCGCAACCTAACCTCGTCGTCAATAGCATCTGTGATGCCCCGCTGCGCTTGGTATCACAGATCCTACAAGAGTGCATTGATGGAATCCTCCACAAGAGGCCCCCATAAACATTCACACATCTCCACCTTCCACCTCAGACCAGCAGAGGGAGCCCGTTAGGGATATAAATAGGGAAGGTGGAGCTAGGCAGTTCAGTTCCTCTGAAGAGTTCCTGCAGTAGAGAAGCCTAAGAGAGGTCAGTCTGCAGTGGAGCTCAGTCTAGTCTAGAGAACGCAGTTAATAGTTCAGCAGTGGAGCACGAGGCTCCTGCTTGCTAGATTCAGGGAGCCCAGATAGAGCTTAAGGTGTGCCGGTGCCATAAGATCAGTGAAGCGCGGCAAGCTGCCGTTAGTGTGTATAGCCTAGTGAGGGCCCGAGTAGGCCGAAGGTGAGTGGCGAGTTAGTACATAAGGGGCAGAGGAGCTTAACCAGCTCACCCCGAAGCATTTACCGGACACAGGATCCGAGCTTACCGGTATCTCTATGACCCAGTAAGGCATAACCGGAATCCCTGGAGAACTACAAGTCCCAGGATCGCTAAGGTGCTGATATGTAACAGAGCCAGGAGACTCTTAGGCCCCGCATACTGGGAGCGTGAACTCCAAGAGAAGGCCCTACCACAAGGTCAGCCAGCGCAGGACAGAGACAAAGTTAGGCCTAGCTCCAGGCAGGTCAGAAACTTACTACTCAGAGGCAAGAAACAGGAGGCACTACACCCGCTCATTGGGGAGGATCCTGATATGCACCCTTCACCCTACAGTGCTCCGGGATGTGCCTGAATTTCCACCAGTAAAAGGTACTGAAGTGACTACCGTGTCCGTTCCCGTTCTTGCTCTGACCCAGCTGGGTCTCGCCTGTCCTGCATTCCCCCTGCATACGCTGCCCTGAGACCTAGCTCCACCTGTGGGGAGCTATACCATCGAGCTGCCTTATCACCGGCCTCAGTGGACTGTTGCAGCGCTGGTGCTTGTCACCAGATACCACAGGTGGCATCATGAACTCTTATAAAATTAACAATTATCCACCCTTTTAAAGAGAGACCCCAGGGTACGGGCCAGGGAGCCGACCACCGCGACATCCCCAAGGCCAGGCAAATGCCCGGGTACCGAGTCATCCCCATCCCCAGGGCTAGTCACATCCTCCTCCACCTCCTCTGCTGACCTCATCGACTGTCTGACTGTGGGTTGACAGTAAGTGGGATCTCCAACCTCGTCATCATCACCCTGTGTGTTATCACACCCATCGCCCTCAGAGCCAACCTCTTCCTGCCCTGATCGAAAAGTCAAGTTGTCGCTCCAATCAGGTATTTGAGTCTCATCATCATCTTCATCATTGTCTCCACCAACAGGAGTTACAGTTTGGGAACAAGGGTCTACATTATGCTCAGAACCTTCTTCATCTGGTCCTGGATCCAACTTATAAAGATTCTGGGCATCGGATCAGATCATTTCCTCATCTGGATTAACAGAAGCTCTGGAGCAGACCTCTGTTTCCCAGGCTATAGTATGAGTAAACAGCTGGGCAGACTCAGCCATCTGTGTTACCTCATACTCAGACGGGCAGCTGGAGACTTGGGAGCTGTGAGGAAGCAAGTGCGATTGGGGTGACACCTCTGAGGACTGGAGTATTTGTGATGTTGAAATTGAGGTGATGGAGAGCCCACTTGAAGGAGCATTTGATATCCGTTGAAGCACCTGCTGTTTTTGTGCCTCATCTAGAATTTGTAGCGATGGGCGTGTCCGTAAGAATGGGATCGTATCACATTGTCCACGAAAAGAAGTCGACATCTTAGTTTGGCTGGAAAATGGTCTTTCTTCTGCAGATGTTACTCCCCCCCCACCGTGGGGGGCCTCGACCCACCGGCGGACAGGCACCAGTATTGGGATAGGGGGGCTGGCCATCAGGGTCCACCGCGGCTCTGGCACAAACCCGGTGACACAGAGGTGGCACAGGCAGGAGCGGACTGGCCGTGTCGGCTTCTCACTTTTTGGATATTAGAAGGGCATGACATGCCTATATCTGTGTCTCCCCCTCCTTTTACTCCTCCACCTCTTTTCTTTTCGCATGACTATATGTACTTGTCACTTTTCCATGTGTTAGTTGTGTCTTCTGAGCAGTTTGTCAGCTTTTGGACACCTTTGAAGGTGTTTTCTATGTGTTTCTATGTGTTTTTGTTTGCCTGCCATTGGTTTTAATGGTGTTCGAAGGTGTTCGACGAACAGTTCGACGAACAGTTCGGCGAACACACGGGTGTTCGACGATCCGAACCGAACTCGAACACTACGGGGGTGGCTCAACACTACTCTTTATCCTCTGTGACTGGGGGGACAGCAGTCACACATGTTTTTGGCCGCAGACCTGCCACTTCTTTACCCGCAACAGCCAGTGTGATTGGCAGGTCATCATTTCATTTGGAAGTGGAAACACCAGCTGGTGTTGAACGCTCTCCGACATCGAGAGCACCATCTTTGGATCAAGGCAACCTAACTTTTCCACCTGCATCTTCCTCACAGACCGGCAGTTTGCCGGGGACACCCTTCTCAACCCCGTCTAAGCACAACAGCCAGCCCTCGGTCCCTCAGATGTGGACAAGTAAAAGATTATTTCCTCCTAGCCATGAGAAAGCTAAGAGGTTGAATTTCACCATCTGCAAGCTCTTGGTTACAGAAATGCTGCCTTTCCGCCTGGTGGACACAGAGGATTTTCGAGACCTTATGTCCGTCGCAGCGCCCCAGTACCAGATGCCCAGTCGGCACTACTTCTCAAAGAAAGGTGTGCCTGCGCTCCACCAGCATGTCGCACACAACATCACCGCTTCTTTGAGAAACTCTGTGTGTGACAGGGTGCATTTCACCACAGACACTTGGACAAATAGGCATGGACAGGGGCGTTACATGTCGCTGACTGGGCACTGGGTAACTATGGTGACAGCAGGACAAGGGGCTGCTGTCCAAGTCTTGCCGTCCCCACGAGTTGTGCGTCAATCCTCTTTATCTCAAAGTTCCTCCACTGCTTCTGCCTCCTCAACCTCCTCTCGGTCCTCCACCTGCACCCAAAGCCTGTCTGGTCATGCCACACGCTTTCTAACTGCGCAGAAGGGATCCTGCACACCTCCTTACTATGCTGGCAGCAGGGCTCATCGTCATCGGTTTTTACTTTGAAATGTCTGTGAAATGTGAGTCACACAGCTGAGGGGTTGTGGTCAGCTCTGGAGAACCAGTTTCATGAATGGTTGTCTCCACTGGACCTGAAACCAGGGATGGCCATGTGCGACAATGCTGCAAACCTCGGTGCGACCCTTCGCCGGGGCAATGTCACACAAGTGCCTTGTATGGCTCACGTGTTGAACCTGGTTGTCCAGCAAATTTTAGCCCACTATCCCGGACTAGATGGCTTTCTGCAGAGGGCATGGTCGCTGTGTGCTCACTTCCGCTGTTCGCATCCCGCAACTCAGCGACTTACATCTCTACAGAAGTCGTTGGGCCTGCCACTTCACCGGCTAAAATGCGATGTGCCTACCCGGTGGAATTCAACTCTGCACATGTTGCAGCGACAGTGGCAGCACCGACAAGCCCTGGTTCAATACATTTTGACGTATAGCCTGGTCCAATGGGATTCAGAGGTGGGGCAAATCACGCTGGAGGAGTGGTCTCAGATCAGGGACCTATGCACCCTTCTGCACAGTTTTGAAATGGCGACGAAGATGTTTAGTGCTGACGATGCCATTATCAGCATGACTATTCCGGTGATTTACATGCTGGAGCACATGTTAAACAGAATTCAGAGTCAGGTGGTGCGACAAGAGGAGGTGGAGGAAGTAGAGGAGGAGGAGTTGTATGCAGAAGGGCTAACATCTGCAATGTCCAGACAGTCGGCAGCACCAAGGTGGCAGGCATGTGAGGGTGGGGGAGATGGATTTACCAGGGCGCATGGTAGCAGCCAAACTAGTGAGGAAGGTGCAGGAGCCCAGGAAGAAGTGGAGGATGAACTGATGGAAGACTCATCAGATGAGGGAGACCTTGATCACATTTCTGTTGTGCGAGGTTGGGGGGAGAGGGCAGAGGAAGGAAGCAAGATTGTTACCTCGCCACCAACACAACAGGGACTTGGTGCTCCAGGATGCGCAAGACACATGAGTGCCTTCTTGAGGCACTACCTGCAACATGACCCTCGAATTGTCAGAATTCGAAATAATCCTGACTAATGGGTTGCCACACTCTTAGATCCCCGGTACAAAAGTAAATTTGCCGAAATAATTCCTGCCATGGAATGGGATTCACACATGTAGGAGTATCAGCAGAGACTGTTGCAGAATCTTACATGTGCTTTTCCACAAAACACCAGTGGTGCACGTAGTGAATCTCACAGTTCTAACTTGCCAACCGTGGGACTGTTGAGTGTTCAGCACTCAAACCGTAACAGAAACACAGTATCTGCTGGTAACAGCAATTTTGCGGAATCATTTCACAGCTTTTTTAGCCCATCTTTTGCAAGGCCACAGGAGACAAGAAGTCTGACACATAGTCAACGCCTAGAGACGATGGTACAGGAGTATCTCCAAGTAAACATTGAAGCCATGACTGTGTCACTGGACCCTTGCTCTTTTTGGGCTTCCAATCTGGATAAATGGCCGGAGCTCGCCACTTATGCCTTGGAGATATTGTCATGCCCCGCAGCCAGCGTTCTCTCTGAACGTGTGTTCAGCGCTGCTGGTGGTCTGCTGACAGATAAGCGCACGCGGCTGTCCACTGAGAATGTAGACAGACTCACGTTCATAAAGATGAACAAATTATGGATCCGCAAGGACTTTTCTACCCCTGTGTCATCCTGGGGAGAGTAAAAGCTTGAGGATTTCGTAAAATCACCTCACCAACCGTTTTAAGCTTTCAAATTACAAATAATTTTTAGCTGCATCTTGTCTGGAAAATAATTTTGGGCCTGTAGCAGTGTGCGGTACTCATTCTATTATGCCATCTATACTAAGCTCCACCAGCTTGCAAATTACTAATAATTTTTAGCTGCATCTTGTCTGGAAAATAATTTTGGGCCTGTAGCAGTGTGCGGTACTCATTCTATTATGCCACTATACTAAGCTCCACAAGCTTGCAAATTACTAATAATTTTTAGCTGCATCTTGTCTGGAAAATAATTTTGGGCCTGTAGCAGTGTGCGGTACTCATTCTATTATGCCATCTATACTAAGCTCCACCAGCTTGCAAATTACTAATAATTTTTAGCTGCATCATGTCTGGAAAATAATTTTGGGCCTGTAGCAGTGTGTGGTACTCATTCTATTATGCCATCTATACTAAGCTCCACCAGCTTGCAAATTACTAATAATTTTTAGCTGCATCTTGTCTGGAAAATAATTTTGGGCATAGTAGTAGTGTGTGGTACTCATTCTAACCAACCGTTTTAAGCAACTCTGGGGCAATTGATGCCACTTAAGTGGTGTCTGTGCCACAAATTTTTGGAAAAAATGGAGATTCTTTTTGGAGTCCCCTTGCTTTGTTTTACGTGACGTTGCCATCGTCAATTAGAGGTGGGTTGGGTCTCCCCCCCCCCCCCTTTTAACCGTAAGAAAATACATACACTATGGCTTGGGGTAACACAGTTTGTTGAGTCTGAAGAGCTGTTTACTCAGAGGTCTGCTCCAAAGCTTCAGTGTCTGCTAGTCAGCATAGTAACCCAGCTGCGATGCAAGCTGCACCGCCTGTGTATCTAATAATGATTTTTAAATGCATCTAGCCTAGGCAGACTGTGGGGACCCCTAACCAAACCCAGATGCTCAGCCCCCTAACCAAACCCAGATGCTCAGCCCCCTAACGCCCCCCTTTCATTGACAATACAATCATGTAACTCTTACAACTGGATGAGTGAGGATCGGTCACAGCTTTATTAACTGTTTATACTCATTCCATTAGAAATGCATTTTATTTCTAAAATAATTCAGCTTGTTGCAGCATGCCCTGTGTCTCCAGTCTCCACAATGGCAAGTTGGCCAACAAGTGTAACTCTCCAACATGTCCTTTCTATTTCCAGGCCATGGAGGATCCTGCTTACTCGTATGCAGGGCTCCGACCCCCATCCATCACTCTTAACACTTGTTCCACTCCATCCTGGAGTCCTGACAGTAATATGTCCAGTCCAATATCCATTAAGTGAACACCGTCGGGCCGTATGAGACCTGCTTTATCTCCTTCCAGTTGTCGGTGTCGTATCACTACACAGCCTCTGTCTCTTATAAATTTTGCCATCCGAATATTTATTACCTGCCATGGCCGTGATGTCTCAAGCACCTTGCCATACCGTTCTTGGCACAATCTCTGACCATACTATAGTTAGTTTTGTGAAAAATTCTCTGAAGCGCTCAGTGTCTAGTTTCATTATTGCCATTAGTTATGCGCTCTTGTGATAAGCTGTGTTATTTCCCCCGGCCTGTATAACTAAGATGACCGGACCTCTTGCCTCTCTCCCTACCTTGATTACCTCCATTAGTACCTGTGGCCATTGCAGGCCTCTAATACCTCTGCAGTTCAAATATGTGTTCTGAAACTCCAATTTCCTCCCGCCTGGGCGGATTTTCACCCTTCTTTCTGCACAATATATATACGAGTTCTTAATCATTGCATAGCAAAAAAACAGCAAGGAAGTGGTATTTATATGTCATGTCCTGCTATGCACCTGTTCAAGGCACAGTTAATGAGAAATTTAAACACACATACCATGTTAAAATCGTATAGCATAGAAACAATGCATATAAATGTAAATAATCAAAAAGAAAAAGAAAAGAAGAAAAAGGGAACATATATATACAATAATAATCTATAAATGATCACTCATAATGATATATCAAATCTTGTCTGATGTTTAAACCCGCTGGTACACGTGTATTTAAAGTATAAATCAACAAACTTTCTCTATTAAGGAGCTTCTCCTATAATCATTCACCAAATCTCCACCGATCGCCACGGCGCATGGAGGGGCCACCACAGTCAGTGAATCCTTCCTTATTTAGTATAGAGTCTACCAAAACTTTGGCCGTATTAGCCCAGCTGCGAAGCAAGCTGCACCGCCTGTGTATCTAATGAGAATTTTTAACTGCATCTAGCCTAGGCAGACTGTGGGGACCCCCAACCAAACCCAGATGCTCTGCATCTAACCCAGCCAATCATTTGATAGTATTGCCAGTAGCTGTGTCACATGGGCTCTAAACCTTGCATAGCCTGTGCATTTTTTCAGATCGCTAAGCATGACCCAACTCGTGTTATCTGTAACATTTGTCACCAAAAGCTAAGTAGAGGCCAAAAAATCCATAGTTTGAGTACTTCATGCATGAACCGTCACATGGATATAAAGCATAAGTTGCAGTGCGAAGCTCACTGTGCTACAATGCGGCCTAGCGGGCCGGGACAACCAACATCTGCCCCACCTGTGTCATCCTGGGGAGAATAAAAGCTACTGCGTAGTCTTTTCCAAAAATTTGAGGGAATTACCACGGGAATGGTTTGGAAGAGGTATAAGAGTTTAGTATACTTATTCTGCTGAACCAGGAAAAATCCTTCACCGTCCAAGAAGTAAGATCTTTATGGAGTTGTTCAATAAAGGGCCCAAAATTAAGATAAAATAGATGGGAGAGGTCTCTATGAATACGAATTCCTAAGTATTTGATACCCTGTGAGGGCCAGGCAAAGGGAAAGTTGGACTGGATGGAATCCTGTATGGATTTGGGGAGGGAGACATCGAGGGCTTCAGACTTAGCTGCATTGATTTTAAAATTTGACCATGTAACAAAGTGATCTATTTCAGCCATAACAGCAGCGATGGATATATGTGATTGAGTGATAAATACTAGGACATCATCAGCAAATGCAGAGCACTTGTACTCGGTGCCTCCCACCTCAATCCACCTAATATTGGGGTTATCGCGACTTGATGAGAGCAGGTGCTCCATCACTAGGATGTATAAGAGAGGGGACAGAGGACATCCCTGCCTTGTCCCATTGGTGATTATGAAAGGTGATGAAAATGTTCCATTTATCTTCAGCCTAGCTGACGGATTGCGATACAGGGCCATGATTTTGGCTATAAAAGGGTCCCCTAGACACCAACCCCAAGCTTTTTAAGAGAATAAAATATGGCGTGCCAGGAGACTCTATGGAATGCTTTCTCAGCATCCAACAAGAGTATGTAATTACAAATTTTTAACTGCATCTAGCCCAGACAATACTTTGGGCCTAGTAGCAGTGTCTGCTAGTCAGCGGAGTAGCCACCGCCTGTAGATCTAATTACAAATTTTTAACTGCATCTAGCCCAGGAAATACTTTGGACCTTGTAGCAGTGTCTGCTAGTCAGCGGATTATCCCACCTGTTAAGCAATCTACACCACCTGTAGTTTGGACACTTAATTTTTTCAAAGGAAATGCTTCGGGCCCCCGGGACACTCAGTGAAGAGAATCAGGAGGCACCCCAAGGCACAGGGGCTGGGACTGGTGGTAGGACGCCTTGCGGTGGGCCGCCAAGCTCGATCCTTATAACAACTTTTTAACTGCAGCAGCTTTAGTGGACACTACTGGAGCTGGAATTCCCGCGGCTGCTTGCATCTGACTTGTCCTCCAATAGATCCTTGTGAAAGGATTTAAAGTGTACTCATTCAAATTACAGAGACAATTTAAATTAAAAATCTTAGAACTGCCTCCACCGCAGGGGGGCTCGCTCGACCCACCAGCGGACAGGCACCAGTATTGGGAGAGGGGGGCTGGCCATCAGGGTCCACCGCAGCTCTGGCACAAACCCGGCGACACGGAGGTCGCACGGGCAGGAACGGACTGGCCGTGTCAGCTTCGCACTTTTTTGGTTTTAGAAGGGCATGACATGCCTATATCTGTGTCTCCCCCTCCTTTTACTCCTCCACCTCTTTTCTTTTTGCATGACTATATGTACTTGTCACTTTTCCATGTGTTAGTTGTGTCTTCTGAGCAGTTTGTCAGATTTTGGACACCTTTGAATGTGTTTTCTATGTGTTTCTATGTGTTTTTGTTTGCCTGCCATTGGTTTTAATGGTGTTCGAAGGTGTTCGACGAACCGAACCGAACTCGAACACTACGGGGGTGGCTCAACTCTAATTACGACCCCCCAGGCCCTCCCCGGACCGTGGCACAACCACGTGCATAACAGGTGGTACCCTTTTTTGATTTACAGTTCATTTAATTTTATATACTTTTTGATTTTATTCATCTCCCTTACCAAGCATTTCTTAACCTTTTACATTTCCTGAGATAATGGTCACTGCTTGACTGTGCTATCATATCTGAGTGATGTTATAACTGTAAGGCATTATGGGAAAGCCTACAAAGATCGATTCTTCACTGATCGATCAGCTCATCTCTACTGGCAAAAATTATGTTTCTAAATAAATATTTCTAAATTTCTCTTTCCCTGAGAACCATATTGAGCTGAGAGATGGTTGTGAGCCACATCTAGCACCCCATTCAATAGTGACACCCAGAGCACCTATTAGCAGTATACTGACAGTCAAAGCCTCCCCGCAAAAACCACCGCAAGTTCTTGTGCCCCCCTCCCTTATAGACAATATACTTATTTCCAGGAGTTCCCAATTTAAGCCCATATGGTATTTTTGCACGAAGCACACTCAACACACTATCACATCTAGCCCCTCTGTCAGCATATCCACATCCAGATCTGCTCTACTTTGCAGGGTTACTCACAAAAGTCACCATCTGGAGACATGATTTTTATACCTGTTTGCTAGACCTGGTACTAATATACAGGTGCTTCTCACAAAATTAGAATATCATCAAAAAGTTAATTTATTTCAGTTCTTCAATACAAAAAGTGAAACTCATATATTATATAGAGTCATTACAAACAGAGTGTTTATTTCTGTTAATGTTGATGATTATGCATTACAGCCAATGAAAACACAAAAGTCATTATCTCAGTAAATTAGAATACTTTATAACAACAGCTTGAAAAATGTTTTTAAAATCCGAAATGTTGGCCTACTGAAATGTCTGTTCAGTAAATGCACTCAATACTTGGTCTGGGCTCCTTTTGCATCAAAGAATATCTTTTGGTCCCAATTCATTATTGCTTTTGTGCCTGTTTTGTCTAGTTTTGTGTGTTTTGCTCCTTTTTGGGTTTGTATTCAATTCATTATTCAATTTGTGCCTTTTTTTTAAGTCTATCTTATACAGTATGTACTAGCCTGTTTTTTCCTCTTTGTGGGGTGGGCAGAGTCTAGTAATTACAGATGTTGTAGCCTGATTCATCGATTGCGACTTTTAAAAAAGTGGCAAAATTTTATGCAACTTCACTAAAGTCCCCCTCGATTAAGTTTTGAGTACGCCAGCATTTTCACACAATTTATGTGACTTTTGGCACCAATATACGGCTTTTGGGGTCAAAAGTTGTAAAAACAGTTCAAGACAGTATGAAAGCCCAGTTTTGACTTTGTGCCAAATTCATGAATAGCGTGTGCCATTTTGATAAATTTTGCTCCAAAAACTGCAACTAACACCACAAGATAAAAAAAGGAAAGCGACTTAAAAAAATGCAAAAAATGAATCGGGGGCCATATTTTTCTTTTTCAACTGCACACTGTGGACAAGATTCACATTTTTATAATGTGGGCTATATTTATTGCATGTTGACTTTGAAGAATAGAAATTGCTTGTATAATGTTATAGTGCCATTTCATCTCCATTTATTGATATAATTATTGTAAATTCCAAACACTTTTGAGAGAAAGCAAAAGGATTTCGAGAGGAAATTAAAGAATTCTAGGGGAAAATACCAAAATTATAAAATATGAAGGCTTTAATTTTTAAAAGTCTGTATTTAAGTGCGGTTGGAGGAAAATTTGTATATATAGTATAACAAAATTAAAAACTATAAAAACTATATTATTATTAATTATATAAAAATAAAGATCACAAAAACATATTGAACAAAAAGTCATTTTAATCACATCTAGACAGTCTCAATAGCTCCAGCGAACTCGTGTACAACACAGGTAACATTTAAACTTTTTTTTTATTTATTAAATATAGATTTGAAAAATCCATTTAAGTGCTACACCAGAAATGCATTTATTAAATGTAGCAAAAATCAATCTTTCTGGCGTATTGGAATTCTTCTAACATACTTGAGGTGAATAAGTGGGAAACACAAGTCAACTCTATCCCTGCTATATTAATAATTACAAATAATTCAGTCTCTGTGGATTTCTGGTATTTCTTACTTAGAACTCGCATAGATCTCTCATCCATTGCTGCCAAAGGGAAAATATTGTATCACGTATGAGAACCTTTTATCTCTATTGTTACATGATTACATTAATTTTTTACTGACAGTTCTTTTTCTGTGTGGGCTATTCAGTCATATAGTCATTTATTTTTAAGATATACTATTATTAAAAATATGTTGTACTATGTCAGTTATCAGAGGATAAAGAATATTCACAATGAAAATCATGATGATCTACGACAGTTGAGTAAATGTACTTTCTTTTTTGCAACCAGAAATATAGCCAAAGCGGGCTGATGTACCAACAACTACCACAATCCCTTGGCCAGGATATGAACTAAGTTTGCTTGTGTTTCAGCCTAATGATGACCTTCTTCAGCTGATCCTCTTTGGAACATCGCAAATTGCCAGTTCACATGAACATCTATTAAATACAAATGCAACATTAATAGTGGATATTAAAAGTTTACATCCCCCTGTTAAAATGCCAGGATTTTGCCATGTAGAAAAATCATACCAAAAATAATCATATCAGAACTTTTCCATTTTAAATGGTCACTCTAATCTGTACAAATCCATTGTGAAACAAGCTAAATTCATATTGAGGAGAAAAATAAAATAACGTGGTTACTTAAGAGTGGACACCCTCTTATTATTGAGAATGTGGTTGTGTTCAGAACAAAAGAATGGCTTTGCCATAAGAAGATCAAAATGGCCCAGTCAGAGCTCAGACCTTAATCCAATTGAAAATCTGTGGGTCGACCTTAAAGAAGCACTCCCATCAAAGTTTGTATCCTCTTAATATATTGCAATCATCATATTATATAGCGCTGTGTACTTACAATTGCTCATTTTGCCTTTCTTCCCAATTCCTTTCCACTAGGTCTATGACACTATGTGATTATCGGAAATAGTGATTGTGAAGGGAGAAGCCCACAATAGGGTAAAACCTAATATTGGAGACAGTAAAAACAATAGGTTAGCTCATCTTGGGTGGTTGTGTGAAGATACAACTGCTATAAAAGTTTGGATAGTCAGCTACCGGTGCCCAGTGACTGGCAGAAAATCTACCATATACACATAATAACACATTTAAAATTGTCTGTGCTGCTGGAAAAAAAGTCTGTTGCTCCGATATTCTTAGAAGGTTCTTTATTATCCACTACGCGTTTCAATGCCGTACTGGCATCTCTTTCAAGTGTAAAAATCCAACAGGTTAAATTCACTGCAACATGGAGATATTTATAGACTAAAATGGGTGCCAAAAAGCCTATGGGTTCGGATTCAAATTCAAAAAGAGGCCTGAAATACAGGAAGGTGGAAGGAAAAAATGTGCAGAGCAAAAGTATTATCATAAAGAGTTGATAGGACACATAAGAAAGAAGAGAGTGTCTAACTACAGAAAACTAAGCATTAGAAATACCAGTAATGGAAAATTGCTCAAAGGTGATTATGAATGATTACAAAGAATATGTGAAGGAAGAGGGATTAGAACCCGGCAGAAGGATGACATATAAATTATGAAAGAGTTAAGTAGGACAAACACAAAGAGCCATTTCAGCCATTGAATGAAGAGTGGAGAAAAGTATAAGACAAGGATTGGTGAAGAGGTGGAGGAAGCAGCAAAGTGGAAACAAAAAGGAAATGGACAGGACAAAAGGAGAGTCAGTTGGTGAGGAGAGAACACAGTGTGAGTTCAGCAAAGAAGTTCCATCTACCAAATGGGCAATTGCAGTTTGCATGCAAGATTGCATTT
The DNA here is from genome assembly GCF_046119375.1 of Phyllobates terribilis. Lineage (NCBI taxonomy): Eukaryota > Metazoa > Chordata > Amphibia > Anura > Dendrobatidae > Phyllobates > Phyllobates terribilis. The sequence goes on from NW_027362762.1 coordinate 507,740,676, forward strand.
AAAGTCTCCAATGAGAATGTGATTGAGGAATTGGAAGAAATAAGATAATGAGGTTTTGTGAGTGCTGTAGTTTAAAAAAAATAAAATAAATAAATAAATAAATGCTGCCCAAAAGCAAAATATGTTTTTTTAAGGAGAAATAGAAGTAGGGGCTGTAAGATGGCAGAAGCGGTGAATTGAGGTGAAGCCTAATTTTTGAAGGTGTGAAACTAGATTAAAACAGAAATTGATATAAGAGGAATATACATAGGTAATAGTATAAAACCATATGATAAATATATCTTTAGCCCTTAATGTATCCGTGGTGTAAATGAAAATAGACATTTAAGATAATTAATAATAATTAAAACTTACACAGAATTAATTTATAAACATAAAGGTTATGTTGGTGTGCTAAAGATGCCAGTACGGCATTGAAATGTGTAGTGGATAATAAAGAACCTTCTAGAATACCGCAGCAAGAGACTTCATTCTATCAATGTAGCCAATTTTTAAACAAGTTTTTATCTTGTTTTTGATAATCATGAGATTAAAAACAGTCTGCCTGAATGGGTGACATGAAAGGTTGAAAAAGTTCTAAAATGATTCTTATTGATATGATCTTTTAACGTGACAAAAACATGCCATTCTAACAGGGACATGTAGACTTTTTATATCCACTGTATAATCAGTCCAGATCCCTTTTCTTCTTCATTTGTTATAGATATTGAAGTAACATGCCACACTGGTCCATGTAATGGTCAATTAGTCAATTGTTCAATTACTTCTTAACTTGTGAAAATGCGGAGACGACTTCATGAAAAAAATGTCAGCAATTCTAAAATAGTTAATGCAACATTTTTGTAAAACCCCTTTAAGCTGAAAGTTTACTCTTCAATCACATCTTAATGGTTATGTTCCAAATCCATTTTACTGCAGAGGCTACAGCGGCTACAAATTACTGTATTTTTCGGACCATAAGACGCACCCCATATTTTGGGGTGAAAATCTAAAAAAATATTTTTTATAAGATTGGGGTCCATCTTATAGTCTGAATAGGTACGGTATCTTATCTGGGGGGCATTGGAGCGAGGGTCACAGGAGGCAGGGTCCCTCCGGAAGTCGGCGGCTGCAGCAGAAGAGGTCAGATGCTGTGGAGCCTGTGCCGGGGCCTGTGCCTGGCTGAGGCCCTTAGCCTGGCCGGTTCCTCTGCTGGGGCCTATGGTTGAAGCCTTTGGCTGGGGATGGGGCTGAGGCTTCTGGCTGGCGCTGAAGCCTTTGGCTGGGGCTGTGGCTGAGGCCTCGGGCTGGGGCTGAGGCCTCGGGCTGGGGCTGAGGCCGAGGCCGGGGCTTCGGCTGGGGCATGTACCAGGCTGAGACCAGGGTCTCGGGCTGGGGCCTGTATCGTGCTGAGCCCGGGGCCTCGGGCTGGGGCCTGTACTGGGCTGCGGCAGATGCCGGGCAGTGAGTAGCATTGGGCGGCAAATCAGTGTGGCCTGCGTGGGTTTCCAGTGTGCGTGGCCATATTCCTAGAGCTGTGATTTACAGGAAAATGGCCGCCGGAGCTACCGGTCTGCGCATGCGCCGGCACGGGCGGCCATTTTCCTGTAGATTACAGCTCACAGCCTGACACCGACCCCAGCACCAGTACCGGCCGGGCACAGGTCCCGGTCCCGGACCCAGCCGCTCTGCCTCACTTCTGCTGCCGCTGACGCTGCCGCTGCCACCTACCACTGCGATCCTGGAGGGCCCTGCAATCTCACTTCACCACCACCTCAGGTAACGTTTGGACCATAAGACGTACCCCCCATTTCCCCGACAAATATTGGGGAAAAAAGTGCGTCTTATGGTCCGAAAAAAACGGTAAGTCAGTATTCAAATACTTTTGGACCCAACTGTATAAACAAGCATAGAGCAGAACATTACACTTTTGTCTATGGTGAAGAAAAGCTTAGCTATGACTCTATACCACTAAAGTTTTTCAGATGGCTTACAATGGTTGCCTTCCTATGAATTACATTGAGTTGTGTATGCAACATATTTGCTACAGTATGTTCATGATATTTTTAACAACTAACACAATAAAAACATGAATAGAAAACATAATATGAAAAAAGATGCTATCAAACCTGACTTGTACAAATTACATACATCCTAAGGCACAATAAACCCCAAATTATTCATGTTTATCAATAAAAGAGCATTCTTTGGTCTTTCTCAGCAGACATATGGTGGAATTTCCTGTAAGCTTTAAGCCTCTTTGCACACATTTTCTGTGTTTTTAAGTTTTTACTCCACTTTTGGCACTTGACTAAACAGTGGGAAGGAATTTTGGTAAGGTGGTGCCTCCTAGTGCCTGATAGATTTAAAGGGGTTGTCCTGCCTTAGGCTACAGTCTACAGTCACTCTATATGACTGCAGACTTGTGAACCCTCACATCACACACTGTGAGGATTCTCCTGTGCTGGCGCTGGTAGTGTCATTTATGGCCACATTCCAACTAGACGTGTCAGGCCTCACTTAATACACTTGCATTAAGCAAGCCTGCTTACACCTAGTTGGCACGTGACCACATGTAAGCAAATCACATACTAGTCATGTGTGTAAGCAGCAGAGAATTGTCACTGCGCACAGTGTACACAATTGAGGATTCACAAGTCTGCAGTCACATAAAGTGAATGTAGATAGCCTAAGGTCTGACAGCCCCTTTAATAAATCACAGCTCGAAACAATACCTGTTAATGGAAGATGTAGATTTGCTTTTCTTGCATATGAAAAGGTAAAGATGAGCAAAACTGATTGAGAGGCTTCTCAATAAATGTGTTGCATTTTACTTCAGCATGATCTAGACTAAGGCTGAGTTCACATGAACGTATTTCTCGGTCCATATATAAACCATAATGCCCAGTCTGGCTTCGGATCTCCCAACCTGAGCTAACATCCTCTCATGTGTCTATGAGGCTGTAAGTTCAAGTAGGGAGACCTCCAGTCAGTCCGTATAGGGACCATGAAATGTGCTCTTGTGAACCAGGCCAAAGACTGGTGTAAGAAATGCCATTCGAAGTAAATTCTTCCCTTAGTATTAGAAAGAAAAAAACAAAGTCTACTGCTCTTGTCACAAATTGTCCCCATCTCTGTGTGAAACTATGCAGTCATTTCTTTGTTTTTTTGCAGAGTGGGTAATAGCTGTGACATTAAAACCACACACATGTGACCGTGAAATAAAACAGCTTGAACTACATATACTGCAACCCAGTGAGCTGCCCTTAGAGTAATTTCCGCTGAGAGTTTATCATTACACAGTAGCGAATGGCTCTGGCTGATCACATGCAGTCTATCGCATACTGATGAAACTTGGCACCTCTCATGCAGGCTATGATTTCCTCAGTCGCGTCTCTTAGACACTGCAATAAAAGGTGCCGTATAGTATAAATGGCTAAAAAAAACTGCTACTCCAGACTTCTATATTTTCAGAGAAATTTCGATAACCCCCAACACCATAAGCTTTTACAGCCTCCCTCCTTCTCATCCTCCAGACTACAGGGCTGTATCACAGCTGTGAAGTATTGAACGCTTTGCAAGAAGCATGAGGGTGCCTCCAGCTCGCAAAGCAGAATATCAATGTGTGACACAGGCAGGTCTGCGCACTGGTTATGAGCTCCTCACAAGACCCCTGCTGCAGAATCTAATCTAATCTTTGTGCAATGAAGCTAAAAGTAATGGTGGAATCCTTTCTTATTGCATTAATTGCTTAAGGCCAAGTGAAAGGTATCTGATGCATGTATATGTACAATCAACAAACTTGCTGCAGAAAGCAGCTATATTAAAGCATGCTGTTTCTAAAATAGGAGTCATTCAGCCCATTCTTATTTCAGTCTATTATCTGAGCTACTTCTGCTGCTCTATCCCTCTCACTTACAAATTCAATGGTAATCTGTGTTTGATTCAGTAGAATCTTGAGTAATCTAGTATTTCAACGTAACATAAGACTCCCAATCAAGGATCTTCCATTTTCTATTGCGGAGGGATTCTACTTGGAAAATAATGTTCCTATAGGTGAATGCCTACAGTGATGCATATAGGGTCTGATGGGGCATGAAATATTTTTTTCAGCTGCATGAGTTTGCAACAACAACAGCAAAAAATGTCTTATCTATCCTCGTATAAACTTGAAGGCATAAAGAGGATGACAGTTTTATTATAGTTCTGTACAGAAAAGAGCCAGAATATTCTAATATTTTTCACAGGATCTTGTGTGCCTGATTCTATATCTAATCTCTTAAGAATTGGACCTCAAAGGGAATCTGTCAGATGGATCAACCCATCATAAGCCATCTTTATGGCTATGCAGATCACAGGAATAAAATGATACCTTGACATCTGCCATTAGGTGATTGCAGAGAAATCCACATTTTTCTTAATAAGTAAATGAGGTGTTAAGATCTCTGGGTGATTTTCTTGAAAGTTTGCTTACAAAGCTTATTATAATGTTAAGCATTGCTTCTGTATGTAAATTGATCAACACTGTCAGAGCCGGGGCTGCCCTTGTGTAAGAGTAAGACCAGGGGTGGAACTACCGCCCGTGCAGCCGGTTCATTGAACGGGGGCCCCGAGGGAGAGGGGGCCCCTCCAGCCTCAAGCAGGGCCGCCATCAGGGCATGTCTGCCCTGACTCCAGTATGGGGCCCAGCCGGTAGGGGCCCTCCTCTTGTGAGTCTCTCTCCTCATGGGGCCCCCGGCCCCATGCTAAGGGCCGGGTCCGGGACATCTCAGCGCTGCGCTGCGCTGCTGCGGCAGCGCCTTCATGATTCCCCTGACTTCCGGTCATGTGACGGCGCCGTCACATGGCCGGAAGTCAGGAGAACCTGGTGTCAGCGATGTGGACGAGCGCCAGGATTCTGCAGGGATTGCATGGGGGTAAGTATAACAAGTTTTGTTTTTTTCAAAATACAATTTACTAGGAGTGGGGGGAATGGGAGATGCACATGTGTGTGTGTGTGTGTGTGGGGGGGGGGGGAGATAAGAGATGCACATGGGGGGGAGATAAGAGATGCACATGGGGGGGAGATGATAAAAGATGCACATGGGGTGGGGGGGGGTGAGAGAGGTGCACATGGGGTGGGGGGGTGAGAGAGGTGCACATGGGGTGGGGGGGATGAGAGAGGTGCACATGTGGGGGGAGGGAGATGAGAGAGGTGCACATGTGGGGGGAGGGGGGTGAGAGGTGCACATGTGGGGGGAGGGGGGTGAGAGGTGCACATGTGGGGGGAGATAAGAGATGCACATGGGAGGGAGATAAGAGATGCACATGGGGGGTGGATATAAGAGATGCACATGGGGGGGAGATAAGAGATGCACATGGGGGGGATAAGAGATGCACATGGGGGAGGGGGATAAGAGATGCACATGGGGGAGGGGGATAAGAGATGCACATGGGGGGATGAGAGAGGTGCACATGTGGGGGGGATGAGAGAGGTTCACATGTGGGGGGGATGAGAGGTGCACATGGAGGGGGTGGTGAGAGCTGCACATGTGGGGGGATGAGAGATGCACATGGGGGGAGGGGGATGAGAGAGGGGCACATGTGGGGGAGGGGGATGAGAGATGGGCACATGTGGGGGGGTGAGAGAGGTGCACATGGGGGGGATGAGAGAGGGGCACATGTGGGGGAGGGGGATGAGAGAGGGGCACATGTGGGGGAGGGGGATGAGAGAGGGGCACATGGGGGTGTGAGAGAGGTGCACATGGGGGGGTGGTGAGAGCTGCACATGGGGGGGATGAGAGAGGGGCACATGTGGGGGGGATGAGAGAGGGGCACATGTGGGGGAGGGGGATGAGAGATGTGCACATGGGGGGTGGTGAGAGCTGCTCATGGGGGGGTGAGAGCTGCACATGGGGGAATTGGGAGAAAATGAGCTGCACATGGGGGAATTAGGAGTAGGGGAATAATGAGCTGCACATAATGAATGTGGGGTGGGGGAGAGTAAATGATAAATGACGATGGGGTGGGGAGAGCACGGACATGATATAATGAATTGGGGCAGGGGGTGCATGTAAATAATGAATGCGGGGAGCAGGAAGTATAGAGTAGAGGTTCTAATTAAATTATATATTAAGTGCCTATTTACAGTTAATGGGGGCACCGTGGTGGATTACAATATATATTTGGAATGGTAGGTTGCATAATAACTAACCATATATTAATGGTGGATGCACGTCTGTATTCAGCTGCGTAATGTAGAAGTTGGGGAATGTGCTCTAGATAACTGTGTTATTTTATGCAGAGACGAGTCCTGGCTGGAAGACGTGATGGCGGTCTGTGCTGGATGAAGGAGAAAAGCGTAGCTGAAGGACTTCACCTAGAGACGTCACCAGTGAGTCAGTGCATTACATGTACACTTACACTATATACTATGTACCGGGCTCCTGTGTATAATGTCACTGGTGATCACTGTATTACCTGTACACTATATACAGAGCTCCTGTGTATAATGTCACTGGTGATCACTGTATTACCTGTACACTGACACTATATACAGAGCTCCTGTGTATAATGTCACTGGTGATCACTGTATTACCTGTACACTGACAATATATACAGAGCTCCTGTGTATAATGTCACTGGTGATCCCTGTATTACCTGTACACTATATACAGAGCTCCTGTGTATAATGTCACTGGTGATCCCTGTATTACCTGTACACTATATACAGAGCTCCTGTGTATAATGTCACTGGTGATCACTGTATTACCTGTACACTGACACTATATACAGAGCTCCTGTGTATAATGTCACTGGTGATCACTAGATTACCTGGACACTTACATTATACATACCATGTATAGAGCTCCCGTGTATAATGACACTTATGGTAATATTAGTAATGTGGTGGTAATATTAGTAATGTGGTGGTAATATGTGGTCTGGTCATGGTGTGGCAGTTTTTCTCCCTTCTGTGTGGTATTATTCAGTCACTATGTTGTGGTAATATGTGGTCTGGTGATGGTGTGGCGGTATTCCCTGTATGTGGTATTATTGGTCATTTTAAAAAAAAATGTATATGACACATTCCCTTAAAGAAAACTAAATAAAAATATATCTAAAAAGAGTATTGGATATTTTAAGAAAATTTTAATAGGTTAGAGTAGGGCCCGGCCAGAAGAGTCTACCTTATCGTGGTGGCGGCTTTAAAAATCTTTTGGCCAAAACAAAAGCTGTTTGCTATGTATGTGGCACCGTCACATGGCCGAACGTCAGGAGAGCCTGGTGGCAGCAACGTGGACGAGCGCCAGGATTCTGCAGGGATCGCATGGGGGTAAGTATAACAAGTTTTATTTTTCTTAAATACAATTAATTAACTAGGAGTGGGGGGGATGAGAGATGCACATGGGGGGGGATGAGAGATGCACATGGGGGGGATGAGAGATGCACATGGGGGGGATGAGAGATGCACATGGGGGGGATGAGAGATGCACATGGGGGGGATGAGAGATGCACATGGGGGGATGAGAGATGCACATGGGGGGATGAGAGATGCACATGGGGGGGATGAGAGATGCACATGGGGGGATGAGAGATGCACATGGGGGGGATGAGAGATGCACATGGGGGGATGAGAGATGCACATGGGGGGGATGAGAGATGCACATGGGGGGGATGAGAGATACACATGGGGGGGTGAGAGATGCATATGGGGGGGTGAGAGATGCACATGGGGGGGTGAGGGATGCACATGGGGGGTGAGAGATGCACATGGGGGGATGAGAGATGCACGGGGGGATGAGAGATGCATCGGGGGGGTGAGCTGCACATGGGGGGGCGAGAGATGCACATGGGGGGGTTATGTTTACATAACTTTGTTGCCTTATGAAGCGCAGGGGGGGGCCCCAAAAAATTTCTTGCACAGGGGCCCACTGCAGTCTGTGTCCGCCCCTGAGTAAGACAACACAAGTACCCCTGAAGACAGCAATCGTGCTATGTGTACAGTGTCATGCGGTTTTGCATGTAATATGAACAGTGTTGTGTGTGACGCGCCCAGGGGATGGGGACGACTCGGTACCCGGGCCTTTGCCTGGTTTCGGGATGTCGCGGTGGTCGGCTCCCGGGCCCGTACCCTGGGGTCACTCTTGAAAAAGGGGATTGGAACTTGGATATAAATAAAAATAAAGTGAATAGTTCGTGACGCCACCTGTGGTACCTGGTAAGGATTACCAGCGCTGCTGCAGACCTCCGGTGGGTGATGGGATGGCAGCTGGGATGTTTCTGCTCTCCACAGGCGGAGTGGGCCCCCGGGCAGTGAGGAGTATTATGGTGGGTGGTGATGCTGGGACCTGTAGTGCAGGCGGAATGGCGCAGCAGGAGTAACTGACAGAGACAGGGGATTAGCTTCAATACCTTTACTGGTGTGGATGTCAGGTACGGTCCAGGGTACTCAGTAGGATGGGTGCACTTCAGGAATTCTCCCCAGTGAGCGGGTATAAGGCTTCCTGGTCTGTGTCTGCCTCTCTGTATGCTCCTGGCCAGCCTGCAACTGGGCCTAGCTTATGTGTCGTGCTGTTCCTTCACCTGTCGCTTGGTAGTAGGACCTTCTGATGGCAAATACTATCCCTGGTAATGCTGGGGCCTTCGTGGTTCCTGGTTCTGTTAAGGGTTTAGCTTCAGGTCGGCCAGGGACTTGTAGTCCTCCTGGTATGCTGGTGATCCCTACTGGGGATAAAGGACTTTGTAGGCACGGACCCGGTGTCCGGTTTGTATATTCGAGGTGAGCCTATGATGCTCCTCTGCCCCCTCAACTCCTCTCTCCTCTCCTCTTTGCCGTTGGCCACACTCAGGGCCCTCAGAACTCAGCAGCAGACGTGCTGCGTCTTCGCTGCTCTCAGCGTCAGCACGCTCTCAGACTCTCTCTGTCTGACTCTCTCCAACTGACTGACTGCCTAACTTCCTGGCTCCACCCTCCATATATATATCCCTAACGGGCTCCCTCTGGTGATATGAGGTGGAAGGGTGGAGGTGTTTGTTTGTAATGAGGGCCTCTTGTGGAGAAGTCCATCCATGTACCCTTTTGGGTCCTGTGGTACCTGTGAACAGCAGTGTGCCATATGTGTCTTTTACATTGTATAAGGGTTATTTAGAGCATATAAGGATGTAAAGTGTTAATGTATAATGTGAGTTGTGCAGGGTAAGCACATTGTTAGACCTGGGATAGTATAATACAGTTCATACAGTTAAGTGGCTTAGCAATGACATAGGAGAATAAGTTTAGTCTATAGGATATAGTTAATGGATAGAACTTGCCCAGAGGGTGAGAACTAGTAATAATGAAGAGTGGACACTTCCTGATAGCAGATCAGATACAGAAGTATTGTGATCAAGGCCAAGTTTGGATGCATTGAGCCAGCATGCGCCAATCATTTGAGGAAGTGGAAGGCAGTACTGAGATCCCTAGTGGACATTCCTGCAATGTCCAGAACCTAGGACCATGTACTAGGGAGAGTGCCAGGTCTTCTGACATTATGAGGTCGGTAGACGTGGAACTGCATGAAGGGCGGGTGGTGGGTCCCGGGTGCACTGCTGAAGTAGACAGTAAATTCCTGAGTCAGTGGTCTTAGGGATAGTCAAGGACAAATGAGTGGTAGAGCTGAAGATGCATTGTATAACAGAAGTAAGAAACGTGGAATGCTGTGCCCTATCCCACTTGTTGCACCCTGATGAACTTGAACTGACCAATAAACGTTTGCTTGTTGAAATTAACTTTATGTCCCCTGAATTGTGTGTTGTGGCTCCTGAGGACAGAGACGTAGAGACAGCGGAGGCCTGAGGCCTACAAGTGAGTGTGATGCACCTGAAACCTGACAGCACACTGGGACTGGGACACTGGTTTCCTGTAAAGCGCCAGAGTGTAACGAGACAGCAGCTCTGCCATGACTACCACTCTTGGCCTCTTAACACTTGCTTCTCTACAGCACTCTGCCCTTCTATGGGTGCTGTGTTCACTTTTCTTCTCTGCAAGTGTTGTCCAGCCATGGAAGAGGAAGTTGGTGTTGGCTCCACAATTTGGTCCAATGACAATAACGATGAGATACACTATGTTTTAAAAGTAATTGTCATGTTAATATTTAATTCAAAATCATTAGTACACATGAAAATAAACAACTGTGTAAAAGATATCATCAAAGAAATTAGCTTCATTCTCCTCTTTGATCTTTTACTCTCAACTTATGAGTAAAATCTGCAAAATCTGTATTCAGTGAAGACAGATATTCCTATTGCTGAGATAGGAGTTGACTGTTAGTGCTTTTAAAATTCTATTTAAAAGAGGAGGGGAGGGGTAAGGAACTAGAGACACCTAGACATTCAGTGGAAATTTCTGAAAGCAAGTTACAGCTCTCCTTAGAACTTTATGAGCACCAAATGTTATCACCTATCTCAGTAATGGGAAAATTTTATTCGCTGATGATAGAATTTACCTGTGAACTTGAGAATTTTAAGAGTGGAAGATCAGTCCAGGAAAAAAAGAAGTTTTCTCTAGTAAGATATATAACAAAGTTTCCTATTTTCACTTGTACTATTGATTTATGTTAAAACATTTAAAACAATGGTAAATCTTCAAGTCTTTGACAAAAAGATACTAAGACATCTGACTATGTCCAGGGTTTAAGGTTTGTCTTCTTGAGAGACAGACTAGGCCCTAAGGGAAGACAAAACAATTTTCTGCATTGCATTATGTAGCGATTGATTGGAGACAAGGAATGTATTGTTATGAGAAGTGACGGGCGAGCACTAAAATGCTCTGGCGCTCGATGCTCGGGTCAAGCAAATTGGAATGCACGGGTGCTAGACCCGAGCAACGAGCCCAATGTAAGTCAATAGGAAACACAAGCATTTTTCAGGCGGCTCCCCCTGGCAGTCTGCAGAGGGCCTAAAAATTGCCCAAATCGATGGGAACAGTGCTTTGAGCATGGGAACAGCATGGGGAAGACACCTGGAAGCATTTCTGACTCCCAGGTAACTGCTGTCAACAACGTTGCCAGAGGTATTACGCCACTTTTATGGACTCACAATAAAATATACAAAAACAAAACCAAAATGGATTTTCCAGCGAAATATGTTAAGTCACATCCTTTCCAGGGTAATGACTTGTATATAAGGCAAAATAAATAACCAAAACCAAAAATACTCCTCCACACCTTGGGCTATGTTCACACGTAGCGTTTTTGCACTTTTGCATTTCTTTCAACCAAGACAAATGCATTCACTAGGAAATGTCATTTTAACATTTTACAACCTTATCTGGCCATGTGGCATGTGACACATCATCAGACACATGCATACAGTGCTGAAAAGACATGCGAACAGCATGGGGCTGACCCCTGGAAGCATCTCTGACTCCCAGGTCACTCCTTAAAAGAGAGCCCACCATAAGTGATCCTTGGCGCATGCGAAGATGCATCACGCCATGTACCTGTCATTGCAGACTTGCAACAATCACCGTCCATGTCCTTGTCCCACTGCAGCTTTCAGTTGTCCCTACCCCATTCCTTGGAATGCAAGCGCAAGTATGCAGCCAGCCACCCACCCACAGGCTGCAATACTATACTGACAAATTTTTGACAGCTGCTTGCACTTGAAATGTGCCCATTTAGGCTTGTGGAGGTGGAAGGTTTTCATAACCTCATGCAGGAGGCGACCGGGTGTCCATACTTGGTCCCCAGCCACCACTATTTCTCCCGGTATCGTCTCCGGCTTCCACAAACTCGGGTCCCACAACATTACCCGTGCCCTCCCCAGTGCACTCATTGGAAAGGGCAGCCTAACCACAAACATGTGGACAGGTGAATGTGGCCAGGGACGGTACGGAGCCAGTCCACAGGTTTTTTTGCTGAGAGTTGTATTTGACCACAGCCATATTCTTTAGCTTGGTGAAAGGACTTGGGAAACCAGATCTACTCCAGCTGTCACTTCTCTCAGGAAGTCCTCTAAAGCTGCTTTCACTTGAAATGTGTCCTTTTAGGCTTGTGGAGGCGGAAGCTTTTCATAACCTCATGGAGGCGGCGGCCGGGTGTCCATACTCGGTACCCAGCCGCCACTATTTCTCCCGACATCGTCTCCGCCTTCCACAAACACGGGTCCCACAACATTACCCGTGCCATTCCCAGTGCACTTACTGGGAAGGACTGCCTAACCGCAAACACATGGACAGGTGAATGTGGCCAGGGACGGTACAGAGCCAGTCCACAGCTTTTTTTGCTGAGTGTTGTATTTCACCATAGCCATATTCTTTAGCTCGGTGAAAGGACTGGCATAGAGAGAAACCGTATCTACTCTGGGTGTCAATTCTCCCAGGAAGTCCTCTAATGCAGCTTGTTGCATAAGCAATGGCAGCCCATCCAATATGAGCTTGCACTTGTCGATGGTGCTTCGACACACAAACATCTTTTTTTGCGCCTTTAATTTGATGACTACAGAGTTGGGCAATGGCCTGATCTGCAATGCAGTTTGAGAAATAACATGCATAAGCACATCCAATCCACATTAAAAAAAGCAGTCATAGTGTCCGGGAACCATCCCACACACTTTTCTTAGCCAGGGCTGCTTCTCGGCAGGGTTGCAAGGGCCCAGCAGAGAACTGGAGACTCCTCCGGTGGGCCCTGGCTTATCCTTCAGGAGAGTTCATAGTGCCAAGGTGAGGCCCTGATGATGATAGAGGCCACCATCTGCTTAGTTTTCTGTTACTTGGAATGCAAGCGCAAGTATTCAGCCAGCCACCTACCCACCCACAGGCCACAAAACTAAACTACCAGATTTCTGGGCAGCTGCTTGCACTTGAAATGTGGCCTTTTAGGCTTGTGGAGGCAGAAGCTTTTCATAACCTCATGCCGGCGGCGGCCGGGTGTCCATGCTCGGTCCTCAGCCGCCACTATTTCTCCCGGTATCGTCTCCACCTTCCACAAGCACGGGTCCCACAACATTACCCGTGCCCTCCCCAATGCATTTACTGGGAAGGACTGCCTAACCACAAACACATGGACAGGTAAATGTGGCCAGGGATGGTACGGGGCCAGTCCACAGCTTTTTTTTGCTGAGAGTTGTATTTCACCACAGCCATATTCTTTAGCTTGATGAAAGGACTTGGGAAACCATATCTACTCCAGCTGTCATTTCTCCCAGGAAGTCCTCTAAAGCTGCTTTCACTTGAAATGTGGCCTATTAGGCTTGTGGAGGCGCAAGCTTTTCATAATTTCATGCTGGCGGCGGCCGGGTGTCCATACTCTGTCCCCAGCCGCTACTATTTCTCCGGGTATCGTCTCCGGCTTCCACAAGCACGGGTCCCACAACATTACCCGTACCCTCCCCATTGCACTTACTGGGAAGGACCGCCTAACCACAAACACGTGGACAGGTGAATGTGGCCAGGGATGGTACGGAGCCAGTCCACAACATTTTTTGCTGAGAATTGTATTTCACCACAGCCATATTCTTTAGCTCGGTGAAAGGACTGGCATAGAGGGAAACCGTATCTACTCTGGGTGTCATTTCTCCCAGGAAGTCCTCTAATGCAGCTTGTTGCAGAAGCAATGGCAGCCCGTCCAACATCAACTCGCACTTGTCGGTGGTGCTTCGACACACAAACATCTTTCATGACTACAGAATTGGGCAATGACCTGATCTGCAATGCAGTTTGAGAAATAACATGCATAAGCACATCCAATCCACATTAAAAAAGCAGCCATAGAGTGACCGGGAACCTTCCCACACACTTTTCTTAGCCTGGGCTGCTTCCTGGCAGGGTTGCACAGGCCCAGCAGAGAACTGGAGACTTCCCCGGTTGGCCCTGGCTACTCCTTCAGGAGAGTTCATAGTGCCGAGGTAAGGCCATGATGATGATAGAGGCCACCATCTGCTTATTTTTCTGTTACTTGGAATGCAAGCGCAAGTATGCAGTCAGCCACCTACCCACCCACAGGCCACAAAACTAAACTGCCAGTTTTCTGGGCAGCTGCTTCCACTTGAAAAGTGGCCTTTTAGGCTCGTGGAGGTGGAAGCCGTCCACAACCTCATGGCAGTGGCGGCCAGGTGTCCATACTCAGTCCCCAGTCGCCACTATTTCTCCCGGTATTGTTTCCACCTTCTACAAGCGCTGGTCCCTGAACATTACTGCTGGTACTTTTCTGTGGTAATCTGCTTGCCTCCTACCAGCCTGGAATATTTCCGATAAACTATGATACGACACCATGGTATTAGCACGATCCCCAGTACCAGTAGCGAAGCCATCCCCAATTTCCTTCTCAGGAATTTTATTTGGTAGACTGAGTGACTGCCCAAATACATTAGTTTCTCACAAAGGAGATGAAGATAGAGTGGCAGTAAGTGCAAGTTTCTCCAGCCTGTAAAATATCAGAGGGTGAATGACAGCACATTGGATCAGTGGTTAGCACTGAAGCCTTGCAGCGCTGGGATCCTGGGTTCAAATCTCAACAAGGACAACATCTGCAAGGATATTGTATGTTCCCCCCGTGTTTGCGTGGGTTTCCACCTCAGTAAAAAAAGCAGCCATACAGTTGCAGGGTATGCAGTGAGTCCAAAGACACATAGAGCAGGGCCACAGTAACGAGTACGACATGTTCTCATTAGAAAGGAGAGGGTCTGCTATACAGTTATAGGGTATACAGTGAGTCCAACGGCTGACCAAATTTAGGAAAACCCCAATATCAATTTAAAGACACATAGAGCAGGGCCACAGTAACAACAAATGCCCATTAGAAAGGAGAGGGTCTCCCATAGTGTTGGCCTATGCAGTGAATGCAAGGGCTGATAAAAATTGGGAGGCTCTCCAATGCCCCTTGGAAGAGACTTAGAGGGCCACATAAAAAAATGTTCCCATTAGAAAGGAGAGGGTTTCCTATGCTTGTAATGCCAATGCATTAAGTGTATGGGCTGACAAACATTTACCCATGGGGGGTATACATGAACATACTGCATAAAAAAATTTTTTTACGGGCATCATAAACACTCTTTAACAAAAGATATGTGGGTGTTGCATCACGGACCAGGGTCACTCTGGTGATATGGTAGTGGAGGATGAGGAAGAGGAGAAGGAGGAGGACAAGAGCAAATAGCCAAAATCAGGAAGCGTATACCCATGTGTGGGTGTGAAAAGGTGCATGGGAATACACCTCCCAAAAAAAGACAGCGGATTTGAGTTTATGTTACGCTGCTATCATTCGGTGGTGCTGAGAAGTCTGGCCCAATCCAGCCCTTGTTCATTTTTATAAGAGTCAGACTGTTAGCATTTTCAGCTGACAGGCGGATGCGCTTATCAGTTATAATTCCACCAGCGGCACTAAAAACCCGCTCTGATAAAACGCTGGCGGCTGGGCAGGCCAGGACCTCCAAGGCATAGAGAGACAGTTCATTCCACGTATCCACCTTGAATACCAAATAATTATAAGGCACAGAGGAATCATGGAGGATGTTGGTACGGTCGGCTAGGAACTCCCTCAGCATTTTCCCAAACTTTACACTCCTTGTGAAAGTACCCCGCGCCTCAGGGCTTGTGCGATGGGAGGGTCTCATAAAATTCTCCCAGAACTTTGACAGTGTTCCCCTGCCTCTGCTGGATTGAAGTTGTGTCTCTCTCACCTGTAGTCCTTGGTTGTCCCACGAACTATGACCTCTGCCGCCAGCGTTTTCAGATGGAAATTTTTTTAATAGTTCCGCAATAAGGGCCTCCTGGTACTGCCCCATTTTTGTAGACCTGTCTGCCTTAGGAATAAGAGATATAAAGTTCTCCTTGTAGCGTGGGTCCAACAGTGTCACCAACCTGTAATGACTGTCACCCAAAATTTTGAGAATGCGAGGGTCATGGGAAAGGCAGCGTAACATAAACTCAGCCATGCGTGCCAGACTGCTAACAGGCAGGACTTCCATGTCTTCACCAAGAGGACGAGTGACCATGCTCTCTTCCTCCTCCTCCTCCTCTCTGTCCTCAGGCCATCCACGCTGATCAGACGGTATGACAGTTGTGCTGGTGGTACTGTCTATAGCGCATGAAACTAGCTCCTGTTCTTCCTACTCCTCTTCTTCCTCATTGTCACCCAATCCACGTTGGGATGAGATGAAGCTGGACTGTGTGGAACCATCCTGTATGGTTCCTTGCTCCATCTCATCATGCACCGCCTGCAATGCATCCTCTTTGATTGTGAGCAGATAGCGTTTCAAAAGACAGAGAAGCAGGATGATGATGCTAATTATGGCGTCATCACTGCTCACCATCTTGGTGGAGTCCTCAAAGTTTTGAAGGATGGTACATATGTCTAACATCCATGTCCACTCCTGAGGTCTTATGGGTGTAGTCTGAACTGAATACCGACGGCCTTGTTGATGCTGGTACTCAACAATTGCCCTCTTCTGCTCACAAATCCTTCCCAACATCTGCAGTGTAGGGTTCCAACGCGTGGGGACATCATACACCAGTCTGTGAGCCGGAAGTTGCAAACGCTGCTGAAACACGGCAAGGGCGACGGAAGCTGTCGGTGACTTTCTAAAATGGGCACACAGGCGGCGTACTTTAACAAGCTGATCCGGCAGCTCCAGGTAGGATTTGAGAAATCACTGAACCACAAGGTTAAGCACATGGGCCAGGCATGGTATGAGTGTGAGCTCGCCTCGCCTCAGAGCCGCCACCAGGTTCCAGCCATTGTCACTCAAGACCATTCCTGGCTGTAGGTTCAGCGGTGTGAGCAATAGATCTGCCTGTTCTTTCAGAGCTGTCCACAACTCTTCAGCATTGTGCGGTTTGTCATCTAAGTATATTAGCTTCAACACAGCCTGTTGCCGCTTGGCCGAGGCAGTTCTGCAGTGCTTCCAGCTTGTGAATGATGTGGTCATTTCAGAGATGAAGGCTGAAGAGGAGGAGGAGGCTGAGGAGGATGAGGTGCAGGAGCTGTAGACTGTGGGAGCAACTTTGATTGGCCTAGGGCCTGCGATCCTTGATGTCGGGAGGACGTGTTCTGTCCCAAGGTCCGACTGGGTCCCGACTTCCACTATGTTAACCCAGTGTGCTGTCAGCTAGATGTACCATCCCTGCCCACAAGCACTTGTCCACGTGTCCATGGTTAGATGGAATTTCCCGGTAACTGCGCTGTTGAGAGCACGGCTAATGTTATGGGACACGTGCTTATGTAATGCAGGGATGGCACACCAGGAGAAATAGTGGCGGATGGGGACCAAGTACCAAGGAACGGCCGCCTCCATCAGGTTGCGGAATGCTTCTGTCTCCATGAGCCTAAAAGGAAACATTTCTAGCGCAAGCAGTCGTGAAATGTGGGAATTTAGTAGTGTGGCCTGTGGGGTATTAGCTGGATATTTGCGCTTGCGTTCCAACGACTGGGGTATGGACAACTGAACGCTGTGCTGGGACAAAGACATGGACATGCTTCCTGATGCTGCTACTTGAGAGTGTGCAATGACAGGTGCAGAGCTGGAGGCATCTTCGTATGCACCATGGACAGGTGATTGGCTTGCTTGCACAAAAGCGGAAGAAGCAGTGGTGCCACCTGCAGACACTGTTCCTGGACCCTGGGGTTCGGCCCACAATGTATGGTGCTTTGATGCCATGTGCCTGATAATGTTGGTGGTGGTTAGGCTGGTTGTTTTGCACCCCTGCTGATGCTGGCCTGGCAGGTGGTGCAAATGGCCTTTTTGGGGTTATTGGCAGACTCTTTTAAAAACAACCAGACTCGGGAAGACCTAACAGTTGTACTGGCAACTTACTTTGTGTTGGTGTTATGGGGAACGGTTGCCTGCCTTCTTTGTGCGGCTGCCACACTTCTTCTTCCTGCCTGTTGGGGTGCTCTGCCTCCCTCCCCCTGTGTGCTGCTCTCCTCGCTCTGCATGTCCTCCTGCCAGGTTGGGGCAATTACTATATCATCCACCACCTCATATTCCACTTCCGCACTCTGGTCTTCCTCCTGACTTTCTGGCAATTGTGTCTCATCATGATCCACTTCTTGTGACTCTTTCCCACCATCGCCTTCGTGTGCTCGTGGCTGCTCAAATATTTGGGCATCGCTAGATGCGATCTCCTCTTGTCCCGCTTCAAGTGGACCAGGCGAGAGGCCCGAATCTATAAATGGAAAAGTGAACAGCTCTTCGGAGTGTCCAAGTGTGGCATCAGTTGTCTCTAGGAACTCGGCATGGTGGGAGGAAGGAGGTTCCGGGTGAGGAATATGCGGTCCAGACTCACAGCTTCTGAGACTTGACCATGAGGAAGACAAGGTGGTGGTGGTGGCTAAGTAATTGGAAGCATTATCTGCTATCCAACCAATAACCTTTTCACACGTGTGATGGAGAAAACACAATATTTAATACCTGGTCTGTAGGTAACTATTTAAAACAGCAAACTGGTGTCAATTGCTTCACTGACACACTGAAATTTTTTTTAATGGAGTCCAGAAATGGAAGTATTTTCTGAAAACATATATGTGATCCGTGTGATGGAGAAAACACAGTTTTAAATACCTGGCCTGTAGGTAACTATTTTGAACAGCAAACTGGTGTCAATTGCTTCACTGACACGCTGAAGGAAATTTTTAATGGCTGCCAGAAATGGCAGTATTTTCTGACAACGTATATGTTATCCGTGTGACGAACAAAGCAGAGTTTTAAATACCTGGCCTGTAGATAACTAGTTTGAATAGCAATCTGGTGTCAATTGCTTCACTGACACACTGAAAACAATTTTTAATGGAGGCCAGAAAAGGCAGTATTTTCTGAAAACGTATATATGATCTGTGTGACGGAGAAAACACAGTTTAACATACCTGGCCTGTAGGTAACTATCTTGAATAGCAAACTGGTGTCAATTGCTTCACTGACACAATGAAACTAATTTTTAATGGAGGTCAGAATTGGCAGCATTTTCTGAAAATGTATATGTGATCCGTATGACAGACAAACCACAGTTTTAAATAACTGGCCTGTAGATAAGTATTTTGAATAGCAAACTGGTGTCACTGACACACTGAAACATACACTGCTCAAAAAAATAAAGGGAACAATCAAATAACACATCCTAGATCTGAACGAATGTAATATTCTCATTGAATACTTTGTTCTGTACAAAGTTGAATGAGCTGACAACAAAATCACACAAAAATCATCAATGGAAATCAAATTTATTAACCAATGGATGCCTGGATTTGGAGTCACCCCCAAAATTAAAGTGGATAAACACACTACAAGCTGATCCAACTTTGATGTAATGTCCTTAAAACAAGTCAAAATGAGGCTCAGTATTGTGTGTGGCCTCCATGTGCCTCTATGACCTCCCTACAAAGTCTGGGCATGCTCCTGATAAGGTTGCGGATGGTCTCCTGTTGGATCTCCTCCCAGACCTGGAATAAAGCATCCGCCAACTCCTGGACAGTCTGTGGTGCAACGTGACGTTGGTGGATGGAGCGAGACTTGATGTCCCAGATGTCCTCAATCGGATTCAGGT
Source organism: Phyllobates terribilis (assembly GCF_046119375.1). Classification (NCBI taxonomy): domain Eukaryota; kingdom Metazoa; phylum Chordata; class Amphibia; order Anura; family Dendrobatidae; genus Phyllobates; species Phyllobates terribilis. The sequence continues at coordinate 507,760,153 of NW_027362762.1, forward strand.
CTGGGGAATGGGCGGGCCAGTCCATAGCTCTAGTGCTTTCATCATGCAGGAACTGCTGACACACTCCAGCCACATGAGGTCTGGCATTTTCCTGCATTAGGTCTCACAATGGGTCTGAAGATCTCATCTCGGTACCTAATGGCAGTCAGGCAACCTCTGGCGAGCACATGGTGGGCGGTGCGGCCCTCCAAAGAAATGCCACCCCACACCATTACTGACCCACTGCCAAACCAGTCATGCTGAAGGATGTTGCAGGCAGCAGATCGCTCTCCACGGCGTTTCCAGACTCTGTCATGTCTGTCACATGTGCTCAGTGTGAACCTGCTTTCATCGGTGAAGAGCACAGGGCACCAGTGGCGACTTTGCCAATCCCGGTGTTCTGTGGCAAATGCCAAGCGTCCTGCACGTTGTTGGGCTGTGAGCACAACCCCCATCTGTGGACGTCGTGCCCTCATGCCACCCTCATGGAGTCGGTTTCTAACCGTTTGTGCAGACACATGCACATTTGTGGCCTGCTGGAGGTCATTTTGCAGGGCTCTGGCAGTGCTCCTCCTGTTCCTCCTTGCACAAAGGCGGAGGCAGTGATCCTGCTGCTGTGTTGTTGCCCTCCTTCGGCCCCCTCCACATCTCCTGGTGTACTGGCCTGTCTCCTGGTAGTGCCTCCTGCCTCTGGACACTGCGCTGACAGACACAGCAAACCTTCTTACCACAGCTTGCATTGATGTGCCATCCTGGATGAGCTGCACTACCTGAGCAACTTCTGTGGGTTGTAGAGTCTGTCTCATGCTAACACGAGTGTGAAAGCACAACCAACATTCAAAAGTGACCAAAACATCAGCCAGAAAGCATTGGTACTGAGATGTGGTCTGTTGTACCCACCTGCAGAACCACTCCTTTATTGAGGGTGTCTTGATAATTGCCAATAATTTCCATCTATTGTCTATTCCATTTGCACAACAGCATGTGAAATTGATTGTCAATCAGTGTTGCTTCCTAAGTGGACAGTTTGATTTCACAGACGTTTGATTTACTTGGAGTTATATTCTGTTGTTTAAGTGTTCCCTTTATTTTTTTGAGCAGTGTATTTTTAATGGAGGACAGAAATGGCAGTATTTTCAGCGCAATTATATGTGATCTGTGTGACGGACAAGCCAGTTTTAAATAGCTGGATTTTTAGCGCTGTAATATGGAAAGGACCAGTGTTCTCTGGATTGATTTTTAAGCAAATAATGAGGATTAAGATCCAAAAAAAATTATTCCTGGTCCCTGAGACCTGGGCCTATTTCTAGGAATATCTAACAGAAGCAATGGAATGGAGCCTCTTGTGCTGTGTGCACTGTAGTCTGCTATATTCCCTGCCTGCCTGCCTATATACACTGCCTGCCTTATAGCTCTGCAGATGGATTAGTCCTCAGAAGGACTGTTTGTTGAGATGGATATGTGTCTCTAATATAGTTTGGTACACCTACACTAACTAGAAACAAGCAAATCTCTCCCTAGCTCAGCAGCACCTCTCCCTACACTGTCTGATTCCGGAGTGACAGTGACGAGCATAGTGGCGCCAGGTCAGATATAGACCTGATGACGCTGTGCGGCCAGCCAATCACTGTAATGCCACAACCAACATGCCTGCAACATTACAGTGAGTGGCACGCAATCCCTGCATGTTCATTGGCTCTGTAAAGAGCGCCAAACATGCAGAGAGGGGACCCAAGCTCCCGACGAACAACCCCAGAAATACTCAAAGAGCGCCGAGCATATCGAGTAGTGAGATGCTCGGGTGAGCACCGAGCAGTAGCGAGCATGCTCGCTCATCACTACTTATGAGTACTACTTTTTCAATTGAATGGATATGGTTCCTTAATTGGTTACTCCCATCTTTGAATATGGTCACAAAGTGCTTGTAAAAACACGCAATAGACTTAGTAATCACTGTACATGTTCTGCTGTCTAGTAGTGATAGTTGGTTTCCAAAATAAGAGGCTGTAAATAGAAGAAAGGAAAAGTGTCAATCTTTCAAAAATAAATGAAAATTTTAATGAGCAATAAGTTGCAAAATTGCTTGTATTTACAGCAAGAGTGGGGAACCTCAGGCCCTCTGGTTGTTTACAGCTTGCGTTCACCTTTACTCCAGCACCAGGCAGATTCCCAGGGGCCACAGTGCTTTGGCCAACAGCTGAGTTTTGATGGCTGAAAGCACTTTAATTTCTTCTTACTCTGCAAGCATACACACGCATTGTTCACTACTGAACACTGCAGCATGTGCAATGATAGATTACATTGTGACACTAGCCAGTGCTAGCATCAGGATGTACTATATGGGCGGAGTTAGCACGCAATGTGCTCTCATCTCACAGGAGAAGACACTAGCCGCAGCTCCCGTGTCTCCTGTGATGCATACACCACAGCCCCTGTGCCTCCTGTGATGTACAGTGGGGGAAATAAGTATTTGATCCCTTGCTGTTTTGGAAAGTTTGCCCACTGACAAAGACATAAACAGTTTATAATTTTAAGGATATGTTAATTTTAACATTCAGAGATAGGATATCCAAAAAAAATATCAAGAAAATCACATTTTATAAATTAGATACATTTATTTGCATTTTGCAGTGAGAAAAAAGTATTTGACACTTAATACCTGGTGGCAAAACCCTTGTTAGCAAGCACAGCAGTCAGATGTTTTTTTGTAGTTGATGATGAGGTTTGCGCACATGTCAGAAGGAATTGTGGTCCACTCCTCTTTGCAGATCAACTCTAAATCAATAAGATTTTGAGGCTGTCGCTTGGCAACTAGGAGCTTCAACTCCCTCCATAAGTTTTCTATGGAATTAAGGGCTGGACACTGGCTAGGCCACTCCATGACCTTACTGTGCTTCTTTTTAAGCCACTCCTTTGTTGCCTAGGCTGTAAGTTTTGGGTCATTGTCTTGCTGGAAGACCTAGCCATGACCCATCTTCAATACTCTTACTGTGGGAAGGAGGTTGTTGGCAAAAATCTCGCGATTCATGACCCCATCTATCTTCCCTTCAGTACGGTGCAGTCGTCATGTCCCCTTTGCAGAAAAGAACCCCCAAAATATAATATTTCCCCCACCATGCTTCACGTTTGGAACGATGAGTTAATTCCAAAGAGCTCCATTTTTGTCTCGTCTGACCACAGCACCTTTTCCCAATAACTCACAGAATCATCCAGGTGTTCATTGGCAAACTTCAGATGGGCCTGCACATGTGCCTTCTTGAGCAGGGGGGGCTTGCGGGCACTGCAGGATTTTAAACCTTTAAGGTGTAATGTGTTACCAATGGTTTTCTTGGTGACTGTGGTCCCAGCTGCCTTGAGATCATTAACAAGCTCCCCCCCCGTGTAGTTTTAGGCTGATCTCTCACCTTCCTCATGATCAAGGATACCCCACAAGGTGAGATTTTGCATGGTGTCCCAGATCGATGTCGATTGACAGTCATTTTGTATTTCTTCCATTTTCTTACTATTGCACCAACAGTTGTCTCCTTCTCACCCAGCATCTTACTTATGGTTTTGTAGCCCATTCCAGCTTTGAGCAGGTCTATGATCTTGTCCCTGACATCCTTAGAAAGCTCTTTGGTCTTGCCCATGTTGTAGAGGTTAGAGTCTGAATGATTAATTGAGTTTGTAGACAGGAGTCTTTTATACAGGTGACTATGTAAGACAGCTGTCTTTGATGCAGGTAATGAGTTGATTAGGAGTGTCCAACTGGTCTGTAGGAGGCAGAACTCATAATGGTTTGTAGGGGATCAAATACTTATTTCTCACTGCAAAATTCAAAAAAATTGTCTAATTTATACAATGTGATTTTCTTGATTTTTTTTGGATCTTCTATTTCTCAATTTTAAAATTAACCTACCCTTAAAATTATAGACTGTATATACCACAACCCCATGTCTTCTGTGATGTATATACCGCAGCCCCATGTCTCTTGTGATGTATATACCGCATCCCATGTCACCTGTGATGTATATACTGCAGCCCCGTGTCTCCTGTGATGTATATACAGCAGTTTTGGTGTCTCCTGTGATGAATATTGCAGATCTCCCACCCACTGCTTGAGCTTTATAAATGTAACATGAGCAGTGAATGATTTCCCACTGTGATGAGACATGCATTGTAATTTACATCTGTGTTCGGTACAACCTACTGCTGTAATTTCTTTATAAAACTTATCATCGAAAAGAGTTGCCTATGTTCCAGACCGATGCAAATCTGGAAAAGCAGTTATGAGTAGCTGCATCATCAATACCACCTAATATCACAGCCGCAACAAAAAGAAGCAGCTCCTGCCATCACACTAGGGGTGTGTTAATTAAATATTTGACTAAATATAGTAGAGTAATTTTTAAATTGATAATTTTGTACAGCCCCCAAAGGATGGTATAAATATCCAAATGGCCCTTATCAAAAAATTGGTGCCCCACTCCTGATTTACAACCAATATCACACAATACCTACTCATGAAGATGCGAAGAAGCCTTTAAAAATAGAACCTGGATCCTCTTACCCTTTTAGCCAATACTGGTGTCAAGGTAAAATATATATATTATAGAGAATCAATTAGTTTCTTTTAATAGATTACCTAATCAGTAGTGTTGAGCCACCCCCGTAGTGTTCGAGTTCGGTTCGGTTCGTCGAACACCCGTGTGTTCGCCGAACTGTTCGTCGAACTGTTCGTCGAACACCTTCGAACACCGTTAAAACCAATGGCAGGCAAACAAAAACACATAGAAACACATAGAAAACACCTTCAAAGGTGTCCAAAAGCTGACAAACTGCTCAGAAGACATAACTAACACATGGAAAAGTGACAAGTACATATAGTCATGCGAAAATAAAAGAGGTGGAGGAGTAAAAGGAGGGGGAGACACAGATATAGGCATGTCATGCCCTTCTAAAATCCAAAAAGTGAGAAGCCGACACGGCCAGTCCGCTCCTGCCCGTGCCACCTCCGTGTCGCCGGGTTTGTGCCAGAGCCGCGGTGAACCCTGACGGCCAGCCCCCCTCTCCCAATACTGGTGCCTGTCCGCTGGTGGGTCGAGCGAGCCCCCCTGTGGTGGAGGCAGCTCTAAGCTTTTTAATTTAAATTGTCTCTCTAATTTGAATGAATACACTTTAAATCCATTTACAAGGATCTATTGGAGGGCAAGTCTCATGCCAGCAGCCGCGGTAATTCCAGCTCCAGTAGCGTCCACTAAAGCTGCTGCAGTTAAAAAGCTTTTATAAGGATCGAGCTCGGCTGTCCACCGCAAGGCATCCTACTGCCAGTCCCAGCCCCTATGCCTTGGGGTGCCTCCTGATGCTCTTCACTAAGTATCCCATGGTCCCGAAGCATTTCCTTTGAAAAAATTAAGTGTCTAAACTACAGGTGGTGCAGCTTGCTTAACAGCTACTAGGCACAAAGTATTTCCTGGGCTAGATGCAGTTAAAAATTTGTAATTAGATACTCTCGTTGGATGCTGAGAAAGCATTCCATAGAGTCTCCTGGCACGCCATATATGATTCTCTTAAAAAGCTTGGGGTAGGGGTCTAGGGGACCCTTTTATAGCCAAAATCACGGCCCTGTATCGCAATACGTCACCTAGGCTGAAGATAAATGGAACTGTAGCACCCTGAGGGCTCGGTTGCTACAGACGTATTGCACCTCACCCAGAGGTGTGATATCTCACTCTCAGGTAAGGATGGAGTGTGGATCAGGACCCGACACCTGCATGCATTACACCACATTGCCGTGGGGCAGGGCGACCAATATGCCCCTGAGATGGGCACGACAGTCCCTGTCCCTGGCTGGAGTGGGGGGAGGGAACACTGAGGAAGGGGAACCCTGTAGTGCAGGAGCAGGGAGGAAGCAGTTCCTGGGTGCATTGAGAAGGGAGTATAAAAGGTGGGCACCATCTTAGTTCAGTGCAGAGAAGTCTGAGCAGAAGTGGCAGGGAGCAGGGGCTCTGCATGAGCTCTGCTCTGGAGGCGGGCCTAGTAACAGAGGCCCAGGCCTGGAAGAGGGAGAAGGATGGAAGAGGAGCGGAGAAGGCTCCAGGAACGAGGAATGGAGGGATCCCAGTGGTGCGGACGGGCGAGTCGCCACCGCACGCCCGAATCCACCTGCGTGGAGGGGTCAGGCCAAAGGGGGAGACCGGTCCCCGAACTAGTGGAGGCAGGAAACGACCCTCAGCTAGAAACCGGAGGCTCTGACATTTTATGTGGCGCAGCCCCTCGCTACACCCGCTAGGAAGGCACCACATAGGGTCAGGGAAACTGGCACCAAGTTTACCAAGAGGAGGCCCGAGGCAGCCGGACAGAAGTGTTGGTAAGAAAGGCCAGACAAAGGACACACAAAGGGGGTCCTGTGAAGTGCTCCAAAGTTATCTGGGAGTTGTCTGAGCCCCTCACCTGGTGAGCACAGTACGACGTGGGCAGCCGTTACCTGCAGACGTGGTCTGGATAATAAGAACTGTGAGTAAAGGCCCTGAACTGCATCACTGACTCCGTGTCGTTACTGCTGCTGCCCTGCACCATCACCCCCATCCTCCGCATACACTGCCCTGAGGCTATACTCCTCCCGTGGGGAGTTATGCTACGCTCTGCTGCACTCACAACACCAGCCTCAGTGGTCTGCCCTGTAGCGGCGGTTCACTCTGACCGCAATCCACGGGTGGCGTAGTCGGACATTTAAACATGAAAACCACATAAATAGTTCCGCCACTGGTTTGACCGCCCTGAGCCACGGAACCGGGTCGCCGCCACGAAGACTACAACCACCAGCATCCACCAAAAAGGGTCCGGCTCCGGGTGTCCCAAGGTCCAGGGGGTGCGTCAGAACATTTTCATCACCTTTCACAATCACCAATGGGACAAGGCAGTGATGTCCTCTGTCCCCTCTCTTATACATCCTAGTGACGGAGCACCTGCTCTCATCAATTCGCCATAACCCCAATATTAGGTGGATTGAGGTGGGAGGCACCGAGTACAAGTGCTCTCTATTTGCTGATGATGTCCTAGTATATATCACTCAATCACATATATCCATCCATGCTGTTATGGCTGAAATAGATCACTTTGTTACATGGTAAAATTTTAAAATCAATGCAGCGAAGTCTGAGGCCCTCGATGTCTCCCTCCCCAAATCCATATAGGATTTCATCCAGTCCAACTTTCCCTTTGCCTGGCCCTCACAGGGTATCAAATACTTAGGAATTCCTATTCATAGAGACCTCTCCCATCTATGTTATCTTAATTTTGGGCCCTTTATTGAACAACTCCATACAGACCACGGTTGGCAAGTTAGAACTGTAAGATTCACTACGTGAACCACTGGTGTTTTGTGGAAAAGCACATGTACACTGCGTTCCAAATTATTATACAAAAAGTGTTTAGGAGTGATAAGGGAAGAATTTGTTTGTTTGTCAGTTAAACTCATTGATGGTGATGTGTGTCAGGGCTCTTTATATCACTGTAAGCAATTGCAGACACCTGTGCTAATTAGTTTGGCAGGTGTGTCCAATGAAAGGCAAGACTACTTAAGAAGCCTCTCTCACATTATTAAGCAGCCTACATTTTCTGCCAAAATGGGAAAGAAAAAGGATGTGTCGGCTGCTGAGAAGCAACAAATTGTGGAGTGTTTAGGTCAAGGCATGACTACAATCAACATTGTGCGATGATCAGGATGAAGTGTCTTGGCAATCAAGAAGTATGTAGCTGATTCACAGTACACACGTGTGCGTGCTGATAAGGGCAAATTGAGGACTCTTTCCTACAGGCAATTACGTCAGGTTGAAAGAGCAGCGGCAAAAAAGCCTTGTCATAGCAGCAGACAAGTTTTTGAAGCTGCTTGTGCCTCCAACGTCCCCCGAACAACAAGATGCAGGGTCCTTCAGAGGTTTGCAGCTGTGCATGCGCCATCCTGTCGACCTCCTCTATCCACTTCACACAAGCAGAAACGGCTCCAGTGGGCCAAACATTACATGAAGACTGATTTCAAAACTGTTTTGTTCACGGATGAGTGCCGTGCAGCGCTCGATGGTCCAGATGGATGGAGTGGAGGATGGCTGGTTGATGGACACCCCACGCAAACACGGCTACAGCGCCAACAAGGAGGAGGTGGAGTAATGTTTTGGGCTGGAATCATGGGGAGAGAGATTGTCGGCCCCTTTAGGATCCCTGAAGGCGCTAAAGATGAACTCCATAATGTATGTGGATTTTCTCAAACAGCACTTCCTGCCATGGTTCAAGAAGAAGAACCGTGTATTTCACAGCAAGATCATTTTTCTGCATGATAATGCACCATCTCATGCTGCACATAAAACATCTGCATCTCTGGCTGATATGGGCATAAAAGGGGACAAACTTATGGTGTGACCCCCATGCTCCCCTGACCTCTACCCCATTCAGAACCTTTGGAGCATCATTAAAAGGAGTGTCTATGATGGCGGGAGGCAGTTCGCATCTAAGCAACAGCTCTGGGAGGGTATTCTGTCCTCATGCAAAACAATTGAAGCAGAAACCATCCAAAACCTGACAAATTCAATGGACGAGAGAGTTCAGAAGCTCCTTTCGAACAAGGGGTCCTATGTGAAAATGTAACATCACCTAGAATAAAGTTTTGAGTTGAAAACTGTTTGATTTCAGTTTCTAACAACCTGCTAATGCTTATAATTTCAAAAATGACCATTTTTTTGGTCTTTATTAAAATGAAAAGGTTGATCGAAAAGTTTGGGGGATCTAAGAGTGTGGCAACCCAGTAGTCATGATTACTTCGAATTCTGACAATATGAGGGTCATGCTGCAGGTAGTGCAGCAAGAAGGCACTTATGTGCCTTGCGCATCTCGGAGCCCCAAAATTATTTTCCGGGCTAGATGCAGCTAAAAATTATTTTTAATTTTAAATCTGGTGAAGCTTTAGTATAGATGGCCTAATAGGATCAGTGCTGCACACTGATACAAAGCCCAAATTATTTTCCAGTCAAGATACAGATAAAAATGATTAGTAATTTGAAAGCTTAAAACGGTTGGTAGGGTGATTTTAACCAATCATCAAGCTTTTACTCTCCCCAGGATGACACAGGGGTAGAAAAGTCGTTTCGGATCCATGATTTGTTCATCTTTATGAAAGTGAGTCTGTCTACATTATCAGTAGTGTTGAGCCAACCCCGTAGTGTTCGAGTTCGGTTCGGTTCGTCGAACACCCGTGTGTTCGCCGAACTGTTCGTCGAACTGTTCGTCGAACACCTTCGAACACCGTTAAAACCAATGGCAGGCAAACAAAAACACATAGAAACACATAGAAAACACCTTCAAAGGTGTCCAAAAGCTGACAAACTGCTCAGAAGACACAACTAACACATGGAAAAGTGACAAGTACATATAGTCATGCGAAAAGAAAAGAGGTGGAGGAGTAAAAGGAGGGGGAGACACAGATATAGGCATGTCATGCCCTTCTAAAATCCAAAAAGTGAGAAGCCGAGACGGCCAGTCCGCTCCTGCCCGTGCCACCTCCGTGTCGCCGGGTTTGTGCCAGAGCCGCGGTGAACCCTGACGGCCAGCCCCCCTCTCCCAATACTGGTGCCTGTCCGCTGGTGGGTCGAGAGAGCCCCCCTGTGGTGGAGGCAGCTCTAAGCTTTTTAATTTAAATTGTCCCTCTAATTTGAATGAATACACTTTAAATCCATTTACAAGGATCTATTGGAGGGCAAGTCTCATGCCAGCAGCCGCGTAATTCCAGCTCCAGTAGCGTCCACTAAAGCTGCTGCAGTTAAAAAGCTTTTATAAGGATCGAGCTCGGCTGTCCACCGCAAGGCATCCTAGTGCCAGTCCCAGCCCCTATGCCTTGGGGTGCCTCCTGATGCGCTTCACTAAGTATCCCGTGGTCCCGAAGCATTTCCTTTGAAAAAATTAAGTGTCCAAACTACAGGTGGTGTAGCTTGCTTAACAGCCGGGATAATCCGCTGACTAGCAGACACTGCTACTAGGCACAAAGTATTTCCTGGGCTAGATGCAGTTAAAAATTTGTAAGTAGATACTCTCGTTGGATGCTGAGAAAGCATTCCATAGAGTCTCCTGGCACGCCATATATGATTCTCTTAAAAAGCTTGGGGTAGGGGTCTAGGGGACCCTTTTATAGCCAAAATCACGGCCCTGTATCACAATACGTCACCTAGGCTGAAGATAAATGGAACTGTAGCACCGAGGGCTCGGTTGCTACAGACGTATTGCACCTCACCCAGAGGTGTGATATCTCACTCTCAGATAAGGATGGAGTGTGGATCAGGACCCGACACCTGCATGCATTACACCACATTGCCGTCGGGCAGGGCGACCAATATGCCCCTGAGATGGGCACGACAGTCCCTGTCCCTGGCTGGAGTGGGGGGAGGGAACACTGAGGAAGGGGAACCCTGCAGTGCAGGAGCAGGGAGGAAGCAGTTCCTGGGTGCATTGAGAAGGGAGTATAAAAGGTGGGCACCATCTTAGTTCAGTGCAGAGAAGTCTGAGCAGAAGTGGCAGGGAGCAGGGGCTCTGCATGAGTTCTGCTCCGGAGGCGGGCCTAGTAACAGAGGCCCAGGCCTGCAAGAGGGAGAAGGAAGGAAGAGGAGCGGAGAAGGCTCCAGGAACGAGGAATGAAGGGATCCCAGGGGTGCGGACGGGCGAGTCGCCACCGCACGCCCGAATCCACCTGCGTGGAGGGGTCAGGCCAAAGGGGGAGACCGGTCCCCGAACTAGTGGAGGCAGGAAACGACCCTCAGCTAGAAACCGGAGGCTCTGACATTTTATGTGGCGCAGCCCCTTGCTCCACCCGCTAGGAAGGCACCACATAGGGTCAGGGAAACTGGCGCCAAGTTTACCAAGAGGAGGCCCGAGGCAGCCGGACAGAAGTGTTGGTAAGAAAGGCCAGACAAAGGACACACAAAGGGGGTCCTGTGAAGCGCTCCAAAGTTATCTGGGAGTTGTCTGAGCCCCTCACCTGGTGAGCACAGTACGACGTGGGCAGCCGTTACCTGCAGACGTGGTCTGGATAATAAGAACTGTGAGTAAAGGCCCTGAACTGCATCACTGACTCCGTGTTGTTACTGCTGCTGCCCTGCACCATCACCCCCATCCTCCGCATACACTGCCCTGAGGCTATACTCCTCCCGTGGGGAGTTATGCTACGCTCTGCTGCACCCACAACACCAGCCTTAGCGGTCTGCCCTGTAGCGGCGGTTCACTCTGACCGCAATCCACGGGTGGCGTAGTCGGACATTTAAACATCAAAACCACATAAATAGTTCCGCCACTGGTTTGACCGCCCTGAGCCACGGAACCGGATCGCCGCCACGAAGACTACAACCACCAGCATCCACCAAAAAGTGTCCGGCTCCGGGTGTCCCAAGGCCCAGGGGGTGCGTCAGAACATTTTCATCACCTTTCACAATCACCAATGGGACAAGGCAGGGATGTCCTCTGTCCCCTCTCTTATACATCCTAGTGACGGAGCACCTGCTCTCATCAATTCGCCATAACCCCAATATTAGGTGGATTGAGGTGGGAGGCACTGAGTACAAGTGCTCTCTATTTGCTGATGATGTCCTAGTATATATCACTCAATCACATATATCCATCCCTGCTGTTATGGCTGAAATAGATCACTTTGTTACATGGTAAAATTTTAAAATCAATGCAGCGAAGTCTGAGGTCCTCGATGTCTCCCTCCCTAAATCCGTATAGGATTCCATCCAGTCCATCTTTCCCTTTGCCTGGCCCTCACAGGGTATCAAATACTTAGGAATTCCTATTCATAGAGACCTCTCCCATCTATGTTATCTTAATTTTGGGCCCTTTATTGAACAATTCCATACAGACCACGGTTGGCAAGTTAGAACTGTAAGATTCACTACGTGAACCACTGGTGTTTTGTGGAAAAGCACATGTACACCGCGTTCCAAATTATTATGCAAAAAGTGTTTAGGAGTGATAAGGGAAGAATTTGTTTGTTTGTCAGTTAAACTCATTGATGGTGATGTGTGTCAGGGCTCTTTATATCACTGTAAGCAATTGCAGACACCTGTGCTAATTAGTTTGGCAGGTGTGTCCAATGAAAGGCAAGACTACTTAAGAAGGCTCTCTCACATTATTAAGCAGCCTACATTTTCTGCCAAAATGGGAAAGAAAAAGGATGTGTCGGCTGCTGAGAAGCAACAAATTGTGGAGTGTTTAGGTCAAGGCATGACTACAATCAACATTGTGCGATGATCAGGATGAAGTGTCTTGGCAATCAAGAAGTATGTAGCTGATTCACAGTACACACGTGTGCGTGCTGATAAGGGCAAATTGAGGACTCTTTCCTACAGGCAATTACGTCAGGTTGAAACAGCAGCGGCAAAAAAGCCTTGTCATAGCAGCAGACAAGTTTTTGAAGCTGCTTGTGCCTCCAACGTCCCCCGAACAACAAGATGCAGGGTCCTTCAGAGGTTTGCAGCTGTGCATATGCCATCCTGTCGACCTCCTCTATCCACTTCACACAAGCAGAAACGGCTCCAGTGGGCCAAACATTACATGAAGACTGATTTCAAAACTGTTTTGTTCACGGATGAGTGCCGTGCAGCGCTCGATGGTCCAGATGAATGGAGTGGAGGATGGCTGCTTGATGGACACCCCACGCAAACACGGCTACAGCGCCAACAAGGAGGAGGTGGAGTAATGTTTTGGGCTGGAATCATGGGGAGAGAGATTGTCGGCCCCTTTAGGATCCCTGAAGGCGCTAAAGATGAACTCCATAATGTATGTGGATTTTCTCAAACAGCACTTCCTGCCATGGTTCAAGAAGAAGAACCGTGTATTTCACAGCAAGATCATTTTTCTGCATGATAATGCACCATCTCATGCTGCACATAAAACATCTGCATCTCTGGCTGATATGGGCATAAAAGGGGACAAACTTATGGTGTGACCCCCATGCTCCCCTGACCTCTACCCCATTCAGAACCTTTGGAGCATCATTAAAAGGAGTGTCTATGATGGCGGGAGGCAGTTCACATCTAAGCAACAGCTCTAGGAGGGTATTCTGTCCTCATGCAAAACAATTGAAGCAGAAACCATCCAAAACCTGACAAATTCAATGGACGAGAGAGTTCAGAAGCTCCTTTCGAACAAGGGGTCCTATGTGAAAATGTAACATCACCTAGAATAAAGTTTTGAGTTGAAAACTGTTTGATTTCAGTTTCTAACAACCTGCTAATGCTTATAATTTCAAAAATGACCATTTTTTTGGTCTTTATTAAAATGAAAAGGTTGATGGAAAAGTTTGGGGGATCTAAGAGTGTGGCAACCCAGTAGTCATGATTACTTCGAATTCTGACAATATGAGGGTCATGCTGCAGGTAGTGCAGCAAGAAGGCACTTATGTGTCTTGCGCATCTCGGAGCCCCAAAATTATTTTCCGGGCTAGATGCAGCTAAAAATTATTTTTAATTTTAAATCTGGTGAAGCTTATTATAGATGGCCTAATAGGATCAGTGCTGCACACTGCTACAAAGCCCAAATTATTTTCCAGTCAAGATACAGATAAACATGATTAGTAATTTGAAAGCTTAAAACGGTTGGTAGGGTGATTTTAACCAATCATCAAGCTTTTACTCTCCCCAGGATGACACAGGGGTAGAAAAGTCGTTTCGGATCCATGATTTGTTCATCTTTATGAACGTGAGTCTGTCTACATTATCAGTGGAGAGCCGCGTGCGCTTATCTGTCAGCACACCACCAGCAGCGCTGAACACACGTTCAGACAGAACGCTGGCTGCGGGGCATGACAAGATCTCCAAGGCGTAAGTGGCTAGCTCCGGCCATTTATCCAGATTGGAAGCCCAAAAAGAGCAAGGGTCCAGTGACACAGTCGTGGCTTCAATGTTTACTTGGAGATACTCCTGTACCATCGTCTCTAGGCGTTGACTATGTGTCAGACTTCTTGTCTCCTGTGGCCTTGCAAAGGATGGGCTAAAAAAGTGGTGAAATGATTCCGCAAAATTGATGTTACCAGCAGATACTGTGGTTCTGTTACGGTTTGAGTGCTGAACACTTGACGGTCCCACGGTTGGCAAGTTGGAACTGTGAGATTCACTACGTGCACCACTGGTATTTTGTGGAAAAGCACATGTAAGATTCTGCAACAGTCTCTGCTGATACTCCTGCATGCGTGCATCCCTTTCTATGGCAGGAATAATTTCTGCAAATTTACTTTTGTACCGGGGATCTAACAGTGTGGCAACCCAGTAGTCAGGATTAGTTCTAATTCTCACAATTCGAGGGTCATGTTGCAGGTAGTGCAGCAAGAAGGCACTCATGTGTGTTGCGCATCCAGGAGCACCAAGTCCCTGTTGTGTTGGTGGCGAGGTAACAATCATGCTTCCTTCCTCTGTCCTCTCCCCCCAACCTCGCACAACAGAAATGTGATCAAGGTCTCCCTCATCTGATGAGTCTTCCATCAGTTCGTCCTCCACTTCTTCCTGGGCTCCTGCACCTTCCTCACTAGTTTGGCTGCTACCATGCGCCCTGGTAAAACCATCTCCCCCACCCTCACATGTCTGCCGCCTTGGTGCTGCCGACCGTCTGGACCTTGCAGATGTTAGCCCTTCCGCATACAACTCCTCCTCCTCTACTTCCTCCACCTCCTCTTGTGCCACCACCTGACTCCGAATTCTGTTTAACATGTGCTCCAGCATGTAAATCACCGGAATAGTCATGCTGATAATGGCATCGTCAGCACTAAACATCTTCGTCGCCATTTCAAAACTGTGCAGAAGGGTGCATAGGTTCCTGATCTGAGACCACTCCTCCAGCGTGATTTGCCCCACCTCTGAATCTCGTTGGCCCAGGCTATACGTCAGAACGTATTGCACCAGGGCTTGTCGGTGCTGCCACAGTCGCTGCAACATGTGCAGAGTTGAATTCCACCGGGTAGGCACATCGCATTTTAGCCGGTGAAGTGGCAGGCCCAACGACTTCTGTAGAGATGTAAGTCGCTGAGCTGCGGGATGCGAACGGCGGAAGTGAGCACACAGCGACCGTGCCCTCTGCAGAAGGCCATCTAGTCTGGGATAGTGGGCTAAAAATTGCTGGACAACCAGGTTCAACACGTGAGCCATACAAGGGACGTGTGTGACATTGCCCCGGCGAAGGGCCGCACCCAGGTTTGCAGCATTGTCGCACACGGCCTTCCCTGGTTTCAGGTCCAGTGGAGACAACCATTCATGAAATTGGTTCTCCAGAGCTGACCACAACTCCTCAGCTGTGTGACTCACATTTCCCAGACATTTCAATGTAAAAACCGCCTGATGACGTTGAGCCCTACTGCCAGCATAGTAAGGAGGTGTGCAGGATCCCTTCTGCGCAGTTAGAAAGCTTGTGGCATGACCAGACAGGCTTTGGGTGCAGGTGGAAGACCGAGAGGAGGTTGAGGAGGCAGAAGCAGTGGAGGAACTTTGACATAAAGAGGATTGACGCACAACTCGTGGGGACGGCAAGACTTGGACAGCAGCCCCTTGTCCTGCTGTCACCATAGTTACCCAGTGCCCAGTCAGCGACATGTAACGCCCCTGTCCATGCCTACTCGTCCAAGTGTCTGTGGTGAAATGCACCCTGTCACACACAGAGTTTCTCAAAGAAGCGGTGATGTTGTGTGCGACATGCTGGTGGAGCGCAGGCACACCTTTCTTTGAGAAGTAGTGCCGACTGGGCATCTGGTACTGGGGCACTGCGACGGACATAAGGTCTCGAAAATCCTCTGTGTCCACCAGGCGGAAAGGCAGCATTTCTGTAGCCAAGAGCTTGCAGATGGTGAAATTCAACCTCTTAGCTTTCTCATGGCTAGGAGAAAATGGTCTTTTACTTGTCCACATCTGAGGGACCGAGGGCTGGCTATTGTGCTTAGACGGGGTTGATAAGGGTGTCCCCGGCAAACTGCCGGTCTGTGAGGAAGATGCAGGCGGACATGTTAGGTTGCCTTGATCCAAAGGTGGTGCTATCGATGTCGGACAGCGCTCAACACCAGCTGGTGTTACCACCTCCAAAGAAAATGATGACCTGCCAATCACGCTGGCTGTTGCGGGTAAAGAGGTGGCAGGTCTGCGCCCCAAAACAGGTGTGACTGCTGTCCCCCCAGTCACAGAGGATGAAGAGGCCGCGGATGCACAAGATATGGCAGACGGTGATTGGCCCGGCCGGCTAGGCCGCATTGTAGCACACTGAGCTTCCCACTGCAACTTATGCTTCATGTCCATGTGCCGGTTCATGCATGAAGTACTCAAACTATGTATTTTTTGGCCTCTACTTAGCTTTTGCTGACAAATGTTACAGATAACACGAGTTGGGTCATCTTTATTGATCTGAAAAAATGCCCAGGCTATGCAAGGCTTAGCACCCATGCGACCTGAAGAGCCACCACGACTTGTGGTGAGAGGCAGAGTTGTGTTTGAGGATGCAGTTGTTGACGTGCTTCCAGTACTACGTCTCTGTCCAGGAAGGCGCAACCTGACCTCATCGTCACTAGCATCTTCCTCCACCTCCTCTGCTGACCTCATCTCTTGGCTGACTGTGGGTTGACAGTAATTGGGATCTCCGACCTCATCATCATCACCCTGTGCGTTATCACACCCGTCGTCCTCAGAGCCAACCTGTTCCTGCCCTGACAAAAAACTAAAGTTGTCGCTCCAATCAGGTATTTGAGTCTTATCATCGTCTTCCTCATTGTCTCCACCAATAGGAGTTACAGTTTGGGAATGAGGGTCTACATTATGGTCAGAACCTTCTGCGTCTGGTCCTTGATCCGACTCATAAAGATTCTGGGCATCAGTGCAGATCATTTCCTCATCTGGATTCACAGAAGCGCTGGAGTCGACCTCTGATTCCCAGGCTATAGTATGAGTAAACAGCTCTGCAGACTCAACCATCTGTTCTACCTCATACTCAGACGGGCAGCTGGAGATTTGGGAGCTGTGAGGAAGCAAGTGCGATTTGGGTGACACCTTTGAGGACTGGAGTATTTGTGATGTTGAAGTTGATGTGGAGGAGAGCCCACTTAAAGGAGCACTTGATATCCGTTGAAGCACCTGCTGTTTTTGTGCCTCATCTGGAATTTGTAGCGATTGGCGTGGCCGTAAGAAAGGGATCTTATCACATTGTCCGCTAAAAGAAGTAGACATTTTAGTTTGGCTGGAAGATGGTCTTTCTTCTGCACCTACCCCACGGACACAACCTTTTTTCCCCTTCCCAACACGCCTATTCCCCTTTCCACCAGCAGCAGGCCTTTTTCCACTCATTTTGGTGGTTAACTAATTCACAACTCTGGAGTTGTTTGCACAAAAAAACAATGGATGGTAACCGAGCAGAGCTGAGTGGCCAAACTGTGGTATTAGGTCAAAACTATTGGCTGGGCTAGATGCAGAAAAAAATTATTTTTAATTTGCAACCTGATGGAGGTCAGTATAGATGGACTAATAGAACAAGTCCCACATGCTGCTAGAAGCCCAAATATTTTTTCAGAGATAAATGAAGAAAAAAATTATTTTTAATTTGCAACCTGATGGAGGTCAGTATAGATGGACTAATACACCAAGTCCCACACACTGCTAGAAGCCCAAATATTTTTTCAGAGCTAGATGCAGAAAAAAATTATTTTTAATTTGCAACCTGATAGAGGTCAGTATAGATGGACTAATAGACCAAGTCCCACACACTGCTAGAAGCCCAAATATTTTTTCAGAGCTAGATGCAGAAAAAAATTATTTTTAATTTGCAACCTGATGGAGGTCAGTATAGATGGACTAATAGACCAAGTCCCACACACCGCTAGAAGCCCAAATATTTTTTCAGAGCTAGATGCAGAAAAAAATTATTTTTAATTTGCAACCTGATGGAGGTCAGTATAGATGGACTAATAGACCAAGTCCCACACACTGCTAGAAGCCCAAATATTTTTTCAGAGCTAGATGCAGAAAAAAATTATTTTTAATTTGCAACCTGATGGAGGTCAGTATAGATGGACTAATAGAACAAGTCCCACACGCTGCTAGAAGCCCAAATATTTTTTCAGAGATAAATGAAGAAAAAAATTATTTTTAATTTGCAACCTGATGGAGGTCAGTATAGATGGACTAATAGACCAAGTCCCACACACTGCTAGAAGCCCAAATATTTTTTCAGAGCTAGATGCAGAAAAAAATTATTTTTAATTTGCAACCTGATGGAGGTCAGTATAGATGGACTAATAGACCAAGTCCCACACACTGCTAGAAGCCCAAATATTTTTTCAGAGCTAGATGCAGAAAAAAATTATTTTTAATTTGCAACCTGATGGAGGTCAGTATAGATGGACTAATAGACCAAGTCCCACACACCGCTAGAAGCCCAAATATTTTTTCAGAGCTAGATGCAGAAAAAAATTATTTTTAATTTGCAACCTGATGGAGGTCAGTATAGATGGACTAATAGACCAAGTCCCACACACTGCTAGAAGCCCAAATATTTTTTCAGAGCTAGATGCAGAAAAAAATTATTTTTAATTTGCAACCTGATGGAGGTCAGTATAGATGGACTAATAGAACAAGTCCCACACGCTGCTAGAAGCCCAAATATTTTTTCAGAGATAAATGAAGAAAAAAATTATTTTTAATTTGCAACCTGATGGAGGTCAGTATAGATGGACTAATAGACCAAGTCCCACACACTGCTAGAAGCCCAAATATTTTTTCAGAGCTAGATGCAGAAAAAAATTATTTTTAATTTGCAACCTGATGGAGGTCAGTATAGATGGACTAATAGACCAAGTCCCACACACTGCTAGAAGCCCAAATATTTTTTCAGAGCTAGATGCAGAAAAAAAATATTTTTAATTTGCAACCTGATGGAGGTCAGTATAGATGGACTAATAGACCAAGTCCCACACACCGCTGGAAGCCCAAATATTTTTTCAGAGCTAGATGCAGAAAATTTTTTTATTCAATTTGCAACCTGATGGAGGTCAGTATAGATGGACTAATAGACCAAGTCCCACACACTGCTAGAAGCCCAAATATTTTTTCAGAGCTAGATGCAGAAAATTTTTTTATTCAATTTGCAACCTGATGGAGGTCAGTATAGATGGACTAATAGACCAAGTCCCACACACTGCTAGAAGCCCAAATATTTTTTCAGAGCTAGATGCAGAAAAAAATTATTTTTAATTTGCAACCTGATGGAGGTCAGTATAGATGGACTAATAGACCAAGTCCCACACACTGCTAGAAGCCCAAATATTTTTTCAGAGCTACATGCAGAAAAAAATTATTTTTAATTTGCAACCTGATGGAGGTCAGTATAGATGGACTAATAGAACAAGTCCCACACGCTGCTAGAAGCCCAAATATTTTTTCAGAGATAAATGAAGAAAAAAATTATTTTTAATTTGCAACCTGATGGAGGTCAGTATAGATGGACTAATAGACCAAGTCCCACACACTGCTAGAAGCCCAAATATTTTTTCAGAGCTAGATGCAGAAAAAAATTATTTTTAATTTGCAACCTGATGGAGGTCAGTATAGATGGACTAATAGACCAAGTCCCACACACTGCTAGAAGCCCAAATATTTTTTCAGAGCTAGATGCAGAAAAAAATTATTTTTAATTTGCAACCTGATGGAGGTCAGTATAGATGGACTAATAGAACAAGTCCCACACGCTGCTAGAAGCCCAAATATTTTTTCAGAGATAAATGAAGAAAAAAATTATTTTTAATTTGCAACCTGATTGAGGTCAGTATAGATGGACTAATAGACCAAGTCCCACACACTGCTAGAAGCCCAAATATTTTTTCAGAGCTAGATGCAGAAAAAAATTATTTTTAATTTGCAACCTGATGGAGGTCAGTATAGATGGACTAATAGACCAAGTCCCACACACTGCTAGAAGCCCAAATATTTTTTCAGAGCTAGATGCAGAAAAAAATTATTTTTAATTTGCAACCTGATGGAGGTCAGTATAGATGGACTAATAGACCAAGTCCCACACACCGCTAGAAGCCCAAATATTTTTTCAGAGCTAGATGCAGAAAAAAATTATATTCAGTTTGCAACCTGATGGAGGTCAGTATAGATGGACTAATAGAATGATGCTATGCCCAAAAGATTTTACTTCACTAGGTGCAGTAAAAAAATTGGTATTCTATACACAGGTGGTATATCTTGCAACACAGATAGGCTACTCCACTGACTAACACACTCTGCAATAGGCCAAAAAGGATTAGCTTTGCTAGATTCAGCCAAATGCTGTGAAAAAAACTTGCACAGCACTGGCACAGACCTGCCTGGCAAAAACTGATAGGAACTGATGTAACCTAGTCCTGAAAAGGACTCCAATTACAATTAGTCTTTACTCCCACAATCTATCTATTTAAGAGCACAGACCTGCCTGATAAAAGTCGTAGGAAATGCTGCAACCTAGTCCTTAAAAGGACTGCAATCACAACTATTCCCTACTCCCAAGCTATCTGTATATTTGTGCGAAAATTGGCTTGAAATTAACAAGGTATAGCGCACACAGCAACAGCGGTGCCGTCTAACACGCAGCTGCAGCAGTGAGAAAATGGTGGCGACGGGGAAAATGGCTTGGTCTTATAGGGCAAGGACATGTGACATACACTGCCAATCACACATGCCCTTGCTTGTGTGAAAAAAAGCACTTCGCTCCGTGTGTGCGCTGCTGATAGGCTGACAGATTGCACCTCCCCACTGCAAATGCGGGAAAGAGAAAAAAAAATGGAGATCTTCATTGTTCCTGCAGAGATCCATCCCCTGCCGCTCCCCCCGCCCCGCTGTACACTCAAACTGCGTATTAACATTAATTTTCATCATTACTGAGAAAAAATCCAGTTATGATTTTGGTGCACGAACAGTTATCGAACATAACCTCGAACAGCCGAATTTTTCTCAAATTGTTCGTGTTCGCTTACCGGCTCGAACACCGCCCAAAACAGCTCGAATTTGAGATTGGCGAACAGTTCGAGTAGAACAACGCTCATCTCTAATTATCAGTGGAGAGCCGCGTGCGCTTATCTGTCAGCACACCACCAGCAGCGCTGAACACACGTTCAGACAGAACGCTGGCTGCGGGGCATGACAAGATCTCCAAGGCGTAAGTGGCTAGCTACGGCCATTTATCCAGATTGGAAGCCCAAAAAGAGCAAGGGTCCAGTGACACAGTCGTGGCTTCAATGTTTACTTGGTGATACTCCTGTACCATCGTCTCTAGGCGTTGACTATGTGTCAGACTTCTTGTCTCCTGTGGCCTTGCAAAGGATGGGCTAAAAAAGTGGTGAAATGATTCCGCAAAATTGATGTTACCAGCAGATACTGTGGTTCTGTTACGGTTTGAGTGCTGAACACTTGACGGTCCCACGGTTGGCAAGTTGGAACTGTGAGATTCACTACGTGCACCACTGGTATTTTGTGGAAAAGCACATGTAAGATTCTGCAACAGTCTCTGCTGATACTCCTGCATGCGTGCATCCCTTTCTATGGCAGGAATAATTTCTGCAAATTTACTTTTGTACCGGGGATCTAACAGTGTGGCAACCCAGTAGCCAGGATTATTTCTAATTCTCACAATTCGAGGGTCATGTTGCAGGTAGTGCAGCAAGAAGGCACTCATGTGTGTTGCGCATCCAGGAGCACCAAGTCCCTGTTGTGTTGGTGGCGAGGTAACAATCATGCTTCCTTCCTCTGTCCTCTCCCCCCAACCTCGCACAACAGAAATGTGATCAAGGTCTCCCTCATCTGATGAGTCTTCCATCAGTTCGTCCTCCACTTCTTCCTGGGCTCCTGCACCTTCCTCACTAGTTTGGCTGCTACCATGCGCCCTGGTAAAACCATCTCCCCCACCCTCACATGCCTGCCGCCTTGGTGCTGCCGACCGTCTGGGCCTTGCAGATGTTAGCCCTTCCGCATACAACTCCTCCTCCTCTACTTCCTCCACCTCCTCTTGTGCCACCACCTGACTCCGAATTCTGTTTAACATGTGCTCCAGCATGTAAATCACCGGAATAGTCATGCTGATAATGGCATCGTCAGCACTAAACATCTTCGTCGCCATTTCAAAACTGTGCAGAAGGGTGCATAGGTCCCTGATCTGAGACCACTCCTCCAGCGTGATTTGCCCCACCTCTGAATCTCGTTGGCCCAGGCTATACGTCAGAACGTATTGCACCAGGGCTTGTCGGTGCTGCCACAGTCGCTGCAACATGTGCAGAGTTGAATTCCACCGGGTAGGCACATCGCATTTTAGCCGGTGAAGTGGCAGGCCCAACGACTTCTGTAGAGATGTAAGTCGCTGAGCTGCGGGATGCGAACGGCGGAAGTGAGCACACAGCGACCGTGCCCTCTGCAGAAGGCCATCTAGTCTGGGATAGTGGGCTAAAAATTGCTGGACAACCAGGTTCAACACGTGAGCCATACAAGGCACGTGTGTGACATTGCCCCGGCGAAGGGCCGCACCCAGGTTTGCAGCATTGTCGCACACGGCCTTCCCTGGTTTCAGGTCCAGTGGAGGCAAACATTCATGAAATTGGTTCTCCAGAGCTGACCACAACTCCTCAGCTGTGTGACTCACATTTCCCAGACATTTCAATGTAAAAACCGCCTGATGACGTTGAGCCCTACTGCCAGCATAGTAAGGAGGTGTGCAGGATCCCTTCAGCGCAGTTAGAAAGCTTGTGGCATGACCAGACAGGCTTTGGGTGCAGGTGGAAGACCGAGAGGAGGTTGAGGAGGCAGAAGCAGTGGAGGAACTTTGACATAAAGAGGATTGACGCAAAACTCGTGGGGACGGCAAGACTTGGACAGCAGCCCCTTGTCCTGCTGTCACCATAGTTACCCAGTGCCCAGTCAGCGACATGTAACGCCCCTGTCCATGCCTACTCGTCCAAGTGTCTGTGGTGAAATGCACCCTGTCACACACAGAGTTTCTCAAAGAAGCGGTGATGTTGTGTGCGACATGCTGGTGGAGCGCAGGCACACCTTTCTTTGAGAAGTAGTGCCGACTGGGCATCTGGTACTGGGGCACTGCGACGGACATAAGGTCTCGAAAATCCTCTGTGTCCACCAGGCGGAAAGGCAGCATTTCTGTAGCCAAGAGCTTGCAGATGGTGAAATTCAACCTCTTAGCTTTCTCATGGCTAGGAGGAAATAGTCTTTTACTTGTCCACATCTGAGGGACCGAGGGCTGGCTATTGTGCTTAGACGGGGTTGATAAGGGTGTCCCCGGCAAACTGCCGGTCTGTGAGGAAGATGCAGGCGGACATGTTAGGTTGCCTTGATCCAAAGGTGGTGCTATCGATGTCGGACAGCGCTCAACACCAGCTGGTGTTACCACCTCCAAAGAAAATGATGACCTGCCAATCACGCTGGCTGTTGCGGGTAAAGAGGTGGCAGGTCTGCGCCCCAAAACAGGTGTGACTGCTGTCCCCCCAGTCACAGAGGATGAAGAGGCCGCGGATGCACAAGATATGGCAGACGGTGATTGGCCCGGCCGGCTAGGCCGCATTGTAGCACACTGAGCTTCCCACTGCAACTTATGCTTCATGTCCATGTGCCGGTTCATGCATGAAGTACTCAAACTATGTATTTTTTGGCCTCTACTTAGCTTTTGCTGACAAATGTTACAGATAACACGAGTTGGGTCATCTTTATCGATCTGAAAAAATGCCCAGGCTATGCAAGGCTTAGCACCCATGCGACCTGAAGAGCCACCACGACTTGTGGTGAGAGGCAGAGTTGTGTTTGAGGATGCAGTTGTTGACGTGCTTCCAGTACTACGTCTCTGTCCAGGAAGGCGCAACCTGACCTCGTCGTCACTAGCATCTTCCTCCACCTCCTCTGCTGACCTCATCTCTTGGCTGACTGTGGGTTGACAGTAAGTGGGATCTCCGACCTCATCATCATCACCCTGTGCGTTATCACACCCGTCGTCCTCAGAGCCAACCTGTTCCTGCCCTGACAAAAAACTAAAGTTGTCGCTCCAATCAGGTATTTGAGTCTTATCATCGTCTTCCTCATTGTCTCCACCAACAGGAGTTACAGTTTGGGAATGAGGGTCTACATTATGGTCAGAACCTTCTGCGTCTGGTCCTGGATCCGACTCATAAAGATTCTGGGCATCAGTGCAGATCATTTCCTCGTCTGGATTCACAGAAGCGCTGGAGTCGACCTCTGATTCCCAGGCTATAGTATGAGTAAACAGCTCTGCAGACTCAACAATCTGTTCTACCTCATACTCAGACGGGCAGCTGGAGATTTGGGAGCTGTGAGGAAGCAAGTGCGATTTGGGTGACACCTTTGAGGACTGGAGTATTTGTGATGTTGAAGTTGATGTGGAGGAGAGCCCACTTAAAGGAGCACTTGATATCCGTTGAAGCACCTGCTGTTTTTGTGCCTCATCTGGAATTTGTAGCGATTGGCGTGGCCGTAAGAAAGGGATCTTATCACATTGTCCGCTAAAAGAAGTAGACATTTTAGTTTGGCTGGAAGATGGTCTTTCTTCTGCAGATGTTACTGTTGCTTTAACACCTACCCCACGGACACAACCTTTTTTCCCCTTCCCAACACGCCTATTCCCCTTTCCACCAGCAGCAGGCATTTTTCCACTCATTTTGGTGGTTAACTAATTCACAACTCTGGAGTTGTTTGCACAAAAAAACAATGGATGGTAACCGAGCAGAGCTGAGTGGCCAAACTGTGGTATTAGGCCAAAACTATTGGCTGGGTTAGATGCAGAAAAAAATTATTTTGAATTTGCAACCTGATGGAGGTCAGTATAGATGGACTAATACAAATAGTCCCACACACAGCTAGAAGCCCAAATATTTTTTCAGAGGTACTGTAGATGCAGATAAAAATTAGTTTTAATTTGCAACCTGATGGAGGTCAGTATAGATGGACTAATAGAGAAAGTCCGACACACTACTAGAAGGCCAAATATTTTTTCAGAGGTAGATGCAGAAAAAAATATATTCAGTTTGCAACCTGATGGAGGTCAGTATAGATGGACTAATACAAATAGTCCCACACACAGCTAGAAGCCCAAATATTTTTTCAGAGGTACTGTAGAGGCAGATAAAAATTATTTTTAATTTGCAACCTGATGGAGGTCAGTATAGATGAACTAATAGACCAAGTCCCACACACTGCTAGAAGCCCAAATATTTTTTCAGAGCTAGATGAAGAAAAAAATTATTTTTAATTTGCAACCTGATGGAGGTCAGTATAGATGGACTAATAGACCAAGTCCCACACACCGCTAGAAGCCCGACTATTTTTTCAGAGCTAGATGCAGAAAAAAATTATATTTAATTTGCAACCTGCTGGAGGTCAGTATAGAAGAACTAATAGAACAAGTCCCACACACTGCTAGAAGCCCAAATATTTTTTCAGAGCTAAATGAAGAAAAAAATTATTTTTAATTTGCAACCTGATGGAGGTCAGTATAGATGGACTAATAGACCAAGTCCCACACACTGCTAGAAGCCCAAATATTTTTTCAGAGCTAGATGCAGAAAAAAATTATTTTTAATTTGCAACCTGATGGAGGTCAGTATAGATGGACTAATAGACCAAGTCCCACACACCGCTAGAAGCCCAAATATTTTTTCAGAGCTAGATGCAGAAAAAAATTATTTTTAATTTGCAACCTGATGGAGGTCAGTATAGATGGACTAATAGACCAAGTCCCACACACCGCTAGAAGCCCAAATATTTTTTCAGAGCTAGATGCAGAAAAAAATTATTTTTAATTTGCAACCTGATGGAGGTCTGTATAGATGGACTAATAGACCAAGTCCCACACACCGCTAGAAGCCCAAATATTTTTTCAGAGCTAGATGTAGAAAAAAATTATTTTTAATTTGCAACCTGATGGAGGTCAGTATAGATGGACTAATAGACCAAGTCCCACACACCGCTAGAAGCCCAAATATTTTTTCAGAGCTAGATGCAGAAAAAAATTATTTTTAATTTGCAACCTGATGGAGGTCAGTATAGATGGACTAATAGACCAAGTCCCACACACCGCTAGAAGCCCAAATATTTTTTCAGAGCTAGATGCAGAAAAAAATTATTTTTAATTTGCAACCTGATGGAGGTCAGTATAGATGGACTAATAGACCAAGTCCCACACACCGCTAGAAGCCCAAATATTTTTTCAGAGCTAGATGCAAAAAAAAAATTATTTTTAATTTGCAACCTGATGGAGGTCAGTATAGATGGACTAATAGACCAAGTCCCACACACTCCTAGAAGCCCAAATATTTTTTCAGAGCTAGATGCAGAAAAAATTATTTTTAATTTGCATCCTGATGGAGGTCAGTATAGATGGACTAATAGACCAAGTCCCACACACCGCTAGAAGCCCAACTATTTTTTCAGAGCTAGATGCAGAAAAAAATTATATTCAATTTGCAACCTGCTGGAGGTCAGTATAGAAGGACTAATAGAACAAGTCCCACACACTGCTAGAAGCCCAAATATTTTTTCAGAGCTAAATGAAGAAAAAAATTATTTTTAATTTACAACCTGATGGAGGTCAGTATAGATGGACTAATAGACCAAGTCCCACACACTGCTAGAAGCCCAAATATTTTTTCAGAGCTAGATGCAGAAAAAAATTATATTCAGTTTGCAACCTGATGGAGGTCAGTATAGATGGACTAATAGAATGATGCTATGCCCAAAAGATTTTACTTCACTAGGTGCAGTAAAAAAATTGGTATTCTATACACAGGTGTTATATCTTGCAACACAGATAGGCTACTCCACTGACTAACACACTCTGCAATAGGCCAAAAAGGATTAGCTTTGCTAGATTCAGCCAAATGCTGTGAAAAAAACTTGCACAGCACTGGCACAGACCTGCCTGGCAAAAACTGATAGGAACTCATGTAACCTAGTCCTGAAAAGGACTCCAATTACAATTTGTCTTTACTAGAGATGAGCGTTGTTCTCCTCGAACTGTTCGCCAATCTCAAATTCGAGCTGTTTTGGGCGGTGTTCGAGCCGTTCGGCGAACACGAACAATTTGAGAAAAATTCGGCTGTTCGAGGTTATGTTCGATAACTGTTCGTGCACCAAAATCATAACTGGATTTTTTCTCAGTAATGATGAAAATTAATGTTAATACGCAGTTTGAGTGTACAGCGGGGAGGGGGGAGGGGCAGGGGATGGATCTCTGCAGGAACAATGAAGATCTCCATTTTTTTTTCTCTTTCCCGCATTTGCAGTGGGGAGGTGCAATCTGTCAGCCTATCAGCAGCGCACACACGGAGCGAAGTGCTTTTTTTCACACAAGCAAGGGCATGTGTCATTGGCAGTGTATGTCACATGTCCTTGCCCTATAAGACCAAGCCATTTTCCCCGTCGCCACCATTTTCTCACTGCTGCAGCTGCGTGTTAGACGGCACCGCTGTTGCTGTGTGCGCTATACCTTGTTAATTTCAAGCCAATTTTCGCACAAATATACAGATAGCTTGGGAGTAGGGAATAGTTGTGATTGCAGTCCTTTTAAGGACTAGGTTACAGCATTTCCTACGACTTTTATCAGGGAGGTCTGTGCTCTTAAATAGATAGGTTGTGGGAGTAAAGACTAATTGTAATTGGAGTCCTTTTCAGGACTAGGTTACATCAGTTCCTATCAGTTTTTGCCAGGCAGGTCTGTGCCAGTGCTGTGCAAGTTTTTTTCACAGCATTTGGCTGAATCTAGCAAAGCTATTCCTTTTTGGCCTATTGCAGAGTGTGTTAGTCAGTGGAGTAGCCTATCTGTGTTGCAAGATATAACACCTGTGTATAGAATACCAATTTTTTTACTGCACCTAGTGAAGTAAAATCTTTTGGGCATAGCATCATTCTATTAGTCCATCTATACTGACCTCCATCAGGTTGCAAACTGAATATAATTTTTTTCTGCATCTAGCTCTGAAAAAATATTTGGGCTTCTAGCAGTGTGTGGGACTTGGTCTATTAGTCCATCTATACTGACCTCCATCAGGTTGCAAATTAAAAATAATTTTTTTCTTCATTTAGCTCTGAAAAAATATTTGGGCTTCTAGCAGTGTGTGGGACTTGTTCTATTAGTCCTTCTAAACTGACCTCCAGCAGGTTGCAAATTAAATATAATTTTTTTCTGCATCTAGCTCTGAAAAAATATTTGGGCTTCTAGCAGTGTGTGGGACTTGGTCTATTAGTCCATCTATACTGACCTCCTTCAGGTTGCAAATTAAAAATAATTTTTTTCTGCATCTAGCTCTGAAAAAATATTTGGGCTTCTAGCAGTGTGTGGGACTTGGTCTATTAGTCCATCTATACTGACCTCCATCAGGTTGCAAATTAAAAATAATTTTTTTCTGCATCTAGCTCTGAAAAAATATTTGGGCTTCTAGCAGTGTGTGGGACTTGGTCTATTAGTTCATCTATACTGACCTCCATCAGGTTGCAAATTAAAAATAATTTTTTTCTTCATTTAGCTCTGAAAAAATATTTGGGCTTCTAGCAGTGTGTGGGACTTGTTCTATTAGTCCTTCTTTACTGACCTCCAGCAGGTTGCAAATTGAATATAATTTTTTTCTGCATCTAGTTCTGAAAAAATAGTTGGGCTTCTAGCGGTGTGTGGGACTTGGTCTATTAGTCCATCTATACTGACCTCCATCAGGTTGCAAATTAAAAATAATTTTTTTCTGCATCTAGCTCTGAAAAAATATTTGGGCTTCTAGCAGTGTGTGGGACTTGGTCTATTAGTCCATCTATACTGACCTCCATCAGGTTGCAAATTAAAAATATTTTTTTTCTGCATCTACAGAACCTCTGAAAAAATATTTGGGCTTCTAGCTGTGTGTGGGACTATTTGTATTAGTCCATCTATACTGACCTCCATCAGGTTGCAAACTGAATATATTTTTTTCTGCATCTACCTCTGAAAAAATATTTGGCCTTCTAGTAGTGTGTCGGACTTTCTCTATTAGTCCATCTATACTGACCTCCATCAGGTTGCAAATTAAAACTAATTTTTATCTGCATCTACAGTACCTCTGAAAAAATATTTGGGCTTCTAGCTGTGTGTGGGACTTGTTGTATTAGTCCATCTATACTGACCTCCATCAGGTTGCAAAGTGAATATATTTTTTTCTGCATCTACCTCTGAAAAAATATTGGGCTTCTAGCTGTGTGTGGGACTTGTTGTATTAGTCCATCTATACTGACCTCCATCAGGTTGCAAATTGAATATAATTTTTTTCTGCATCTAACCCAGCCAATAGTTTTGGCCTAATACCACAGTTTGGCCACTCAGCTCTGCTCGGTTACCATCCATTGTTTTTTTGTGCAAACAACTCCAGAGTTGTGAATTAGTTAACCACCAAAATGAGTGGAAAAAGGCCTGCTGCTGGTGGAAAGGGGAATAGGCGTGTTGGGAAGGGGAAAAAAGGTTGTGTCCGTGGGGTAGGTGTTAAAGCAACAGTAACATCTGCAGAAGAAAGACCATCTTCCAGCCAAACTAAAATGTCTACTTCTTTTAGCGGACAATGTGATAAGATCCCTTTCTTACGGCCACGCCAATCGCTACAAATTCCAGATGAGGCACAAAAACAGCAGGTGCTTCAACGGATATCAAGTGCTCCTTTAAGTGGGCTCTCCTCCACATCAACTTCAACATCACAAATACTCCAGTCCTCAAAGGTGTCACCCAAATCGCACTTGCTTCCTCACAGCTCCCAAATCTCCAGCTGCCCGTCTGAGTATGAGGTAGAACAGATGGTTGAGTCTGCAGAGCTGTTTTCTCATACTATAGCCTGGGAATCAGAGGTCGACTCCAGCGCTTCTGTGAATCCAGACGAGGAAATGATCTGCACTGATGCCCAGAATCTTTATGAGTCGGATCCAGGACCAGACGCAGAAGGTTCTGACCATAATGTAGACCCTCATTCCCAAACTGTAACTCCTGTTGGAGGAGACAATGAGGAAGACTCAAATACCTGATTGGAGCGACAACTTTAGTTTTTTGTCAGGGCAGGAACAGGTTGGCTCTGAGGACGACGGGTGTGATAACGCACAGGGTGATGATGATGAGGTCGGAGATCCCACTTACTGTCAACCCACAGTCAGCCAAGAGATGAGGTCAGCAGAGGAGGTGGAGGAAGATGCTAGTGACGACGAGGTCAGGTTGCGCCTTCCTGGACAGAGACGTAGTACTGGAAGCACGTCAACAACTGCATCCTCAAACACAACTCTGCCTCTCACCACAAGTCGTGGTGGCTCTTCAGGTCGCATGGGTGCTAAGCCTTGCATAGCCTGGGCATTTTTTCAGATCGATAAAGATGACCCAACTCGTGTTATCTGTAACATTTGTCAGCAAAAGCTAAGTAGAGGCCAAAAAAACATAGTTTGAGTACTTCATGCATGAACCGGCACATGGACATGAAGCATAAGTTGCAGTGGGAAGCTCAGTGTGCTACAATGCGGCCTAGCCGGCCGGGCCAATCACCGTCTGCCATATCTTGTGCATCCGCGGCCTCTTCATCCTCTGTGACTGGGGGGACAGCAGTCACACCTGTTTTGGGGCGCAGACCTGCCACCTCTTTACCCGCAACAGCCAGCGTGATTGGCAGGTCATCATTTTCTTTGGAGGTGGTAACACCAGCTGGTGTTGAGCGCTGTCCGACATCGATAGCACCACCTTTGGATCAAGGCAACCTAGCATGTCCGCCTGCATCTTCCTCACAGACCGGCAGTTTGCCGGGGACACCCTTATCAACCCCGTCTAAGCACAATAGCCAGCTCTCGGTCCCTCAGATGTGGACAAGTAAAAGATCATTTCCTCCTAGCCATGAGAAAGCTAAGAGGTTGAATTTCACCATCTGCAAGCTCTTGGCTACAGAAATGCTGCCTTTCCGCCTGGTGGACACAGAGGATTTTCGAGACCTTATGTCCGTCGCAGTGCCCCAGTACCAGATGCCCAGTCGGCACTACTTCTCAAAGAAAGGTGTGCCTGCGCTCCACCAGCATGTCGCACACAACATCACCGCTTCTTTGAGAAACTCTGTGTGTGACAGGGTGCATTTCACCACAGACACTTGGACGAGTAGGCATGGACAGGGGCGTTACATGTCGCTGACTGGGCACTGGGTAACTATGGTGACAGCAGGACAAGGGGCTGCTGTCCAAGTCTTGCCGTCCCCACGAGTTGTGCGTCAATCCTCTTTATGTCAAAGTTCCTCCACTGCTTCTGCCTCCTCAACCTCCTCTCGGTCTTCCACCTGCACCCAAAGCCTGTCTGGTCATGCCACAAGCTTTCTAACTGTGCAGAAGGGATCCTGCACACCTCCTTACTATGCTGGCAGTAGGGCTCAACGTCATCAGGCGGTTTTTACATTGAAATGTCTGGGAAATGTGAGTCACACAGCTGAGGAGTTGTGGTCAGCTCTGGAGAACCAATTTCATGAATGGTTGTCTCCACTGGACCTGAAACCAGGGAAGGCCGTGTGCGACAATGCTGCAAACCTGGGTGCGGCCCTTCGCCGGGGCAATGTCACACACGTGCCTTGTATGGCTCACGTGTTGAACCTGGTTGTCCAGCAATTTTTAGCCCACTATCCCAGACTAGATGGCCTTCTGCAGAGGGCACGGTCGCTGTGTGCTCACTTCCGCCGTTCGCATCCCGCAGCTCAGCGACTTACATCTCTACAGAAGTCATTGGGCCTGCCACTTCACCGGCTAAAATGCGATGTGCCTACCCGGTGGAATTCAACTCTGCACATGTTGCAGCGACTGTGGTAGCACCGACAAGCCCTGGTGCAATACGTTCTGACGTATAGCCTGGGCCAACGAGATTCAGAGGTGGGGCAAATCACGCTGGAGGAGTGGTCTCAGATCAGGGTCCTATGCACCCTTCTGCACAGTTTTGAAATGGCGACGAAGATGTTTAGTGCTGACGATGCCATTATCTGCATGACTATTCCGGTGATTTACATGCTGGAGCACATGTTAAACAGAATTCGGAGTCAGGTGGTGGCACAAGAGGAGGTGGAGGAAGTAGAGGAGGAGGAGTTGTATGCGGAAGGGCTAACATCTGCAAGGTCCAGACGGTCGGCAGCACCAAGGCGGCAGGCATGTGAGGGTGGGGGAGATGGTTTTACCAGGGCGCATGGTAGCAGCCAAACTAGTGAGGAAGGTGCAGGAGCCCAGGAAGAAGTGGAGGACGAACTGATGGAAGACTCATCAGATGAGGGAGACCTTGATCACATTTCTGTTGTGCGAGGTTGGGGGGAGAGGACAGAGGAAGGAAGCATGATTGTTACCTCGCCACCAACACAACAGGGACTTGGTGCTCCTGGATGCGCAACACACATGAGTGCCTTCTTGCTGCACTACCTGCAACATGACCCTCGAATTGTGAGAATTAGAAATAATCCTGACTACTGGGTTGCCACACTGTTAGATCCCCGGTACAAAAGTAAATTTGCAGAAATTATTCCTGCCATAGAAAGGGATGCACGCATGCAGGAGTATCAGCAGAGACTGTTGCAGAATCTTACATGTGCTTTTCCACAAAATACCAGTGGTGCACGTAGTGAATCTCACAGTTCCAACTTGCCAACCGTGGGACCGTCAAGTGTTCAGCACTCAAACCGTAACAGAACCACAGTATCTGCTCTTAACATCAATTTTGCGGAATCATTTCACCACTTTTTTAGCCCATCCTTTGCAAGGCCACAGGAGACAAGAAGTCTGACACATAGTCAACGCCTAGAGACGATGGTACAGGAGTATCTCCAAGTAAACATTGAAGCCATGACTGTGTCACTGGACCCTTGCTCTTTTTGGGCTTCCAATCTGGATAAATGCCCGGAGCTAGCCACTTACGCCTTGGAGATCTTGTCATGCCCCGCAGCCAGCGTTCTGTCTGAACGTGTGTTCAGCGCTGCTGGTGGTGTGCTGACAGATAAGCGCACGCGGCTCTCCACTGATAATGTAGACAGACTCACGTTCATAAAGATGAACAAATCATGGATCCGAAACGACTTTTCTACCCCTGTGTCATCCTGGGGAGAGTAAAAGCTTGATGATTGGTTAAAATCACCCTACCAACCGTTTTAAGCTTTCAAATTACTAATCATGTTTATCTGTATCTTGACTGGAAAATAATTTGGGCTTTGTAGCAGTGTGCAGCACTGATCCTATTAGGCCATCTATACTAAAGCTTCACCAGATTTAAAATTAAAAATAATTTTTAGCTGCATCTAGCCCGGAAAATAATTTTGGGGCTCCGAGATGCGCAAGACACATAAGTGCCTTCTTGCTGCACTACCTGCAGCATGACCCTCATATTGTCAGAATTCGAAGTAATCATGACTACTGGGTTGCCACACTCTTAGATCCCCCAAACTTTTCGATCAACCTTTTCATTTTAATAAAGACCAAAAAAATGGTCATTTTTGAAATTATAAGCATTAGCAGGTTGTTAGAAACTGAAATCAAACAGTTTTCAACTCAAAAATTTATTCTAGGTGATGTTACATTTTCACATAGGACCCCTTGTTCGAAAGGAGCTTCTGAACTCTCTCGTCCATTGAATTTGTCAGGTTTTGGATGGTTTCTGCTTCAATTGTTTTGCATGAGGACAGAATACCCTCCCAGAGCTGTTGCTTAGATGTGACCTGCCTCCCGCCATCATAGACACTCCTTTTAATGATGCTCCAAAGGTTCTGAATGGGGTAGAGGTCAGGGGAGCATGGGGGTCACACCATAAGTTTGTCCCCTTTTATGCCCATATCAGCCAGAGATGCAGATGTTCATGCAGAAAAATGATCTTGCTGTGAAATACACGGTTCTTCTTCTTGAACCTTGGCAGGAAGTGCTGTTTGAGAAAATCCACATACATTATGGAGTTCATCTTTAGCGCCTTCAGGGATCCTAAAGGGGCCGACAATCTCTCTCCCCATGATTCCAGCCCAAAATATTACTCCACCTCCTCCTTGTTGGCGCTGTAGCCGTGTTTGCGTGGGGTGTCCATCAACCAGCCATCCTCCACTCCATCCATCTGGACCATTGAGCGCTGCACGGCACTCATCCGTGAACAAAACTGTTTTGAAATCAGTCTTCATGTAATGTTTGGCCCACTGGAGCCGTTTCTGCTTGTGTGAAGTGGATAGAGGAGGTCGACAGGATGGCGTATGCACAGCTGCAAACCTCTGAAGGACCCTGCATCTTGTTGTTCGGGGGACGTTGGAGGCACAAGCAGCTTCAAAAACTTGTCTGCTGCTATGACAAGGCTTTTTGGCCGCTGCTCTTTCAACCTGACGTAATTGCCTGTAGGAAAGAGTCCTCAATTTGCCCTTATCAGCACGCACACGTGTGTACTGTGAATCAGCTACATACTTCTTGATTGCCAAGACACTTCATCCTGATCATCGCACAATGTTGATTGTAGTCATGCCTTGACCTAAACACTCCACAATTTGTTGCTTCTCAGCAGCCGACACATCCTTTTTCTTTCCCATTTTGGCAGAAAATGTAGGCTGCTTAATAATGTGAGAGAGCCTTCTTAAGTAGTCTTGCCTTTCATTGGACACACCTGCCAAACTAATTAGCACAGGTGTCTGCAATTGCTTACAGTGATATAAAGAGCCCTGAAACACATCACCATCAATGAGTTTAACTGACAAACAAACAAATTCTTCCCTTATCACTCCTAAACACTTTTTGCATAATAATTTGGAACGCAGTGTACATGTGCTTTTCCACAAAACACCAGCGGTTCACGTAGTGAATCTTACAGTTCTAACTTGCCAACCGTGGTCTGTATGGAGTTGTTCAATAAAGGGCCCAAAATTAAGATAACATAGATGGGAGAGGTCTCTATGAATAGGAATTCCTAAGTATTTGATACCCTGTGAGGGACAGGCAAAGGGAAAGTTGGACTGGATGGAATCCTATATGGATTTGGGGAGGGAGACATCGAGGGCCTCAGACTTCGCTGCATTGATTTTAAAATTTGACCATGTAACAAAGTGATCTATTTCAGCCATAACAGCAGGGATGGATATATGTGATTGAGTGATATATACTAGGACATCATCAGCAAATAGAGAGCACTTGTACTCGGTACCTCCCACCTCAATCCACCTAATATTGGGGTTATGGCGAATTGATGAGAGCAGGTGCTCCGTCACTAGGATGTATAAGAGAGGGGACAGAGGACATCCCTGCCTTGTCCCATTGGTGATTGTGAAAGGTGATGAAAATGTTCTGACGCATCCCCTGGGCCTTGGGACACCCGGAGCCGGACCCTTTTTGGTGGATGCTGGTGGTTGTAGTCTTCGTGGCGGCGACCCGGTTCCGTGGCTCAGGGCGGTCAAACCAGTGGCGGAACTATTTATGTGGTTTTGATGTTTAAATGTCCGACTACGCCACCCGTGGATTGCGGTCAGAGTGAACCGCTGCTACAGGGCAGACCATTGAGGCTGGTGTTGTGGGTGCAGCAGAGCGTAGCATAACTCCCCACGGGAGGAGTATAGCCTCAGTGCAGTGTATGCGGAGGATGGGGGTGATGGTGCAGGGCAGCAGCAGTAACGACACGGAGTCAGTGATGCAGTCCAGGGCCTTTACTCACAGTTCTTATTATCCAGACCACGTCTGCAGGTAACGGCTGCCCACGTCGTACTGTGTTCACCAGGTGAGGGGCTCAGACAACTCCCAGATAACTTTGGAGCACTTCACAGGACCCCCTTTGTGTGTCCTTTGTCTGGCCTTTCTTACCAACACTTCTGTCCGGCTGCCTCGGGCCTCCTCTTGGTAAACTTGGCGCCAGTTTCCCTGACCCTATGTGGTGCCTTCCTAGCGGGTGTAGCGAGGGGCTGCGCCACATAAAATGTCAGAGCCTCCGGTTTCTAGCTGAGGGTCGTTTCCTGCCTCCACTAGTTCGGGGACCGGTCTCCCCCTTTGGCCTGACCCCTCCACGCAGGTGGATTCGGGCGTGCGGTGGCGACTCGCCCGTCCGCACCCCTGGGATCCCTTCATTCCTCGTTCCTGGAGCCTTCTCCGCTCCTCTTCCTTCCTTCTCCCTCTTCCAGGCCTGGGCCTCTGTTACTAGGCCCGCCTCCGGAGCAGAGCTCATGCAGAGCCCCTGCTCCCTGCCACTTCTGCTCAGACTTCTCTGCACTGAACTAAGATGGTGCCCACCTTTTATACTCCCTTCTCAATGCACCCAGGAACTGCTTCCTCCCTGCTCCTGCACTACAGGGTTCCCCTTCCTCAGTGTTCCCTCCCCCCACTCCAGCCAGGGACAGGGACTGTCGTGCCCATCTCAGGGGCATATTGGTCGCCCTGCCCCACGGCAATGTGGTGTAATGCATGCAGGTGTCGGGTCCTGATCCACACTCCATCCTTACCTGAGAGTGAGATATCACACCTCTGGGTGAGGTGCAATACGTCTGTAGCAACCGAGCCCTCAGGGTGCTACAGTTCCATTTATCTTCAGCCTAGGTGACGTATTGCGATACAGGGCCGTGATTTTAGCTATAAAAGGGTCCCCTAGACCCCTACCCCAAGCTTTTTAAGAGAATCATATATGGCGTGCCAGGAGACTCTATGGAATGCTTTCTCAGCATCCAACGAGAGTATCTAATTACAAATTTTTAACTGCATCTAGCCCAGGAAATACTTTGTGGCTAGTAGCAGTGTCTGCTAGTGAGCGGATTATCCCGGCTGTTAAGCAAGCTGCACCACCTGTAGTTTAGACACTTAATTTTTTCAAAGGAAATGCTTCGGGACCATGGGATACTTAGTGAAGAGCATCAGGAGGCACCCCAAGGCATAGGGGCTGGGACTGGCAGTAGGATGCCTTGCGGTGGACAGCCGAGCTCGATCCTTATAAAAGCTTTTTAACTGCAGCAGCTTTAGTGGACGCTACTGGAGCTGGAATTACCGCGGCTGCTGGCATGAGACTTGCCCTCCAATAGATCCTTGTAAATGGATTTAAAGTGTATTCATTCAAATTAGAGAGACAATTTAAATTAAAAAGCTTAGAGCTGCCTCCACCACAGGGGGGCTCGCTCGACCCACCAGCAGACAGGCACCAGTATTGGGAGAGGGGGGCTGGCCGTCAGGGTTCACCGCGGCTCTGGCACAAACCCGGCGACACGGAGGTGGCACGGGCAGGAGCGGACTGGCCGTGTCGGCTTCTCACTTTTTGGACTTTAGAAGGGCATGACATGCCTATATCTGTGTCTCCCCCTCCTTTTACTCCTCCACCTCTTTTATTTTCGCATGATTATATGTACTTGTCACTTTTCCATGTGTTAGTTATGTCTTCTGAGCAGTTTGTCAGCTTTTGGACACCTTTGAAGGTGTTTTCTATGTGTTTCTATGTGTTTTTGTATGCCTGCCATTGGTTTTAACGGTGTTCGAAGGTGTTCGACGAACAGTTCGGCGAACACACGGGTGTTCGACGAACCGAACCGAACTCGAACACTACGGGGGTGGCTCAACACTAGTCTTTACTCCCACAACCTATCTATTTAAGAGCACAGACCTCCCTGATAAAAGTCGTAGGAAATGCTGTAACCTAGTCCTTAAAAGGACTGCAATCACAACTATTCCCTACTCCCAAGCTATCTGTATATTTGTGCGAAAATTGGCTTGAAATTAACAAGGTATAGCGCACACAGCAACAGCGGTGCCGTCTAACACGCAGCTGCAGCAGTGAGAAAATGGTGGCGACGGGGAAAATGGCTTGGTCTTATAGGGCAAGGACATGTGACATACACTGCCAATGACACATGCCCTTGCTTGTGTGAAAAAAAGCACTTCGCTCCGTGTGTGCGCTGCTGATAGGCTGACAGATTGCACCTCCCCACTGCAAATGCGGGAAAGAGAAAAAAAAATGGAGATCTTCATTGTTCCTGCAGAGATCCATCCCCTGCCCCTCCCCCCTCCCCGCTGTACACTCAAACTGCGTATTAACATTAATTTTCATCATTACTGAGAAAAAATCCAGTTATGATTTTGGTGCACGAACAGTTATCGAACATAACCTCGAACAGCCGAATTTTTCTCAAATTGTTCGTGTTCGCCGAACGGCTCGAACACCGCCCAAAACAGCTCGAATTTGAGATTGGCGAACAGTTCGAGTAGAACAACGCTCATCTCTACTAATCAGTATGAATTAATATAGAGATGATGGAATAATCTATGTGTATGTATGTATGCAAATGTGTATATGCACATGGATTATGTTAATAGTTAATGAATATATAACTAACAGTTTCTATTCTTATTGTAGAAATGATTTCCTGGGAATGACGTATGCATGTGCATGGCTGATAAGAGAGAGATTCATGTCGAGTTGGCAAAGATGGTGCTGAGAGATGAACTCACCCCCTCCCATCGGAATTCCTAAGGCGTTACGTAGACCAAGAGATAAATTGATGAGCAAATTGCAGTGTGCCGAGTTATCAGAAAAAGCAATACATTTTACTAATCCCACCTAGAAGGAGAATACTATTCAACCCCATGTCTATGTAATAAAGTATGCCATTTGCATGGTTCAGTCTCTGAGTGAAGTTTTTCAACCAGATTAGCAGATTTGGTTAATTACCTTCTCTGCATGTACTCGGACATCTTTAATTTGGAGGAGAGCAGTTACCTCGTGCATCTTAAATTGGTGAAACCTCCACAAATGGTGCTGTGACTCGGATCACATGTGAGGGGATTCTTAAGTCTCAGGGTGCCCATCACCGGATCAACTACGGATGAGCTGGGATTGCTCAAAGCGAGAGCCTGATCAACTCTCATCACTGAATACGGTAAGTCTGCAGATTTAATGAATCCGTAGTGCTTACTCGTATTTTGAGCGGTGTCTGGTGAGTTTGTGGTATCTAGATTGGCCCTTAGGGACAACCTGTGCGACTGGGCAGGTCCCTGCTGTGTGATTCCAAAAACTCTGGTGTGTAGTCGCTCCTGGCTAACTGCTGCTCTGTGGTATCTTAGGTGTCCCGTCCCATTAGAACGATCTTTGTACGCAGGGGCGTACACGTATACACTTGAGAATTTAGGAAAATTTCTTTGTTTATAACGCGGGCACTCGGGGAGTGACGTTGTTGCTGATAACTCGTGTTTAAGTCGTCATTAGGACGCGGGCGCGCGGGGCAAACCAATCCTCTATTAAGTCGTGTATTAAGTCGTGGGACACACGGAGAGGGTAGTTACTGATAAGTCGGGTATTAAGACGTTATTAGGGCGCGGGCACACGGGGTTAACTTATCCTCTAATAAGACGTGGAATACGCATTGAGCCGACTGCATCGTTAAGCCGCGGGTGAACAGGGTGTTCAGTGCTTCATTAAGTTGTAAATAATCAATTCCGTGCTTGGTAGGTAGTGTAGGGACTTGTTACAATTCTACTTGTGTATCAGCTGCCTGGTCTGATCATAAGTCTAAGGGGACAGGACGCCTGGAGCCAAAATCATGAAAAAAGCTAAAGACATTGTCTGTGTCACAGGGGTCGCTCGATCAGGAGCTACAGGACCCCAAAGATATAGTTGCTAGAAGAGAAGGAAGGAAATATGTAGAGAAAACCAAAAGTGTAATGTCATTGTGTGGGTTGCACCCAGGGGGGAGTAGATTACAGTACGAGATGTTGAATGCAGCAATTTGTTAAAACAGGAAAACTGGAAGATAATGGGTTGTTGCAAGTGAATACATGTGGAAAAAGGCTGCACTGAGTTTATCGAAAGAAAGGAAAAAGTATGTGCAGAAACTTAAACAGTTTACTAAAATATGCGAGCTACCAGATAAGGGCCGGTTACAGTCGCTAGAATGGCAACAAATTATGAAGAAGAAAAAGGGCAAGCAAGAAGATAAAGGATTGTTACAAACAGCCTTGGCTTGGTAGAGAACAGCAGAGAATTTGTCAAAAGAAGAGTGGGTGGAGGAAGAAAATACAGACAATAAGGGAAGACACCATGTTATGTGTATTACAAAGATACTGCTCTCCAGCCACCGCCCGATAATGGCAGACGGGGGGGGGTGGACTTGTACAAATTGCATCTTGGCACACCTGGAATACAGGCCACAATACACACTACACCCAGAATGTGTATGATGAAGATCATCATGATCAGTGTGTGACACAACTTAGAGCTACAATCAACAATATTCTGAACAATGTTGGAACAAGGAATCTTACTTCGATTGCGCTTCCTGCTATAAGTTCAGGAATTTATGGATTTCCTATGCAAGCCTGTGCCCAAGCAACAGTCCAAGCTATACGGGAGTATTGAGGACTAACTACGTTGGAGGAGATAAGACTAATCAGCAATGACTATCATAAATCTCAAACTCTCACCAGAGCTGTGGAAAGTGCCACAGCTAGATCAGACCCACTCAGCCACCAGAAGACCTCAGAAGATAGCCCAAATGAACTATTTCCTAGACAAACAAGCCCACCTCCTGTTGCTGTGTTGCCAGTATTTCCCTCAACATCTCAGTCAGAATCTCCAGTGCCAGATTACCATAATAGATATGTGGCATTCACACCTTCGCAAGTTTATCGAGGGATTAGACAACTACCTGACCCAGACCGACACCCTATGGCGTTTTACAGAAGAATCAGACAAATTCAACAAACTTATTCAGCCACTTGGAAAGATCTCCATGAAATCACTAGCATTAAAGCGGGAGATGCCTTCTGGCCAATAATTCAAGTAGCTCTGAATGACAGCCAAGTGACAGACAAGGAGACTTACCAATCAGGAGGAGCTTTTTGTCTACAACTTCAGTAATGGGCCAAGGAGCAGCTCACAGACTCATCTATCTTTGTATCGGACTGTACTCAAAAATCAGGGGATAATGTCAAAAAATTTTACACCAGAATCTATACTCTGCTCAAGGATCAAGGGTTCGATGAAGGTCAGAGGATCCAACAAAATCTGCTAGTCACTTCATTTGTTAGGGGACTCAGAGAGGAAATCTCAGTGAAACTTACAGACTCCAGGCCAGAATACGTGGACATGTCCCCGCGAAAGGTACTCCTCATTGCTAAAGCTATAGAGAAACAATTGAATGCTGTACCAAGGCCTGCTCCAAGGCCTACTCCAGCACCGACACCGACTTCTGTTCCTGCTCCTGCTCCAGCTGCTCTAGCAGTCTATCAACCTGCAGATAATCAACAAGAACAGTTGCTATATCCACCAGGATACTCACAACAACTATACCGCTCAACCCCACTAAGGAAGGGTCCTCAACAAATGTACAGGACCGAGTTTAAGGCTAAGGGAGCCAATCTGTTACCGTTGTAACTAACCAGGTCATTTCAGAAGAGGATGTACAGAGAAAAGAGGGATTCCTTTCTATGGCTTGATGCCACTCTCCTACAACCCGCAATTTGAAAGAAGAGATTCTTCACGCTACCAAGGGAATCCATGGTACTCCCGCCAAGAGTATAGACAGTCATCACGGCAGCCACCACAGAGAGAGTATGAGACAACGCCAAGAGAACCTGTGCAGAATTACAGAGACCAGCCACCGCAACAGATGTACCAAAATAACAGGGACCCACCACGCTGGTTTGCGGTGGAAGACGAGAATTACCCCGTATAGGACAGTAGCAAACCCGTGCTCACCTTGACCTCAGTTGAAAACGTCCCCACTAAATCTGGACGGTCAAGAGATTTATCCTATGAATCGCTTATATCTGATGATTTCCTTTCATGTGTGGGAGTGGATGGAAAACCACACTCATCCTGACTAACATTTCCATTGCCTATTGGGAAAGAACAGAAGCTGCTGGCCAGATTGCTCGTTTCAAACACCTGCCCGCTTAATTTGTTGGGAGCAGATCTACTCCAGAAGTTAAATGCTCAGATATCATATGATGAGTATGGAATGCAACTAGATGTCTCTACTCCATAATCATTAGGGGAACAAACAAAGGTACATGCGCTTGTATTGTGTGTCATCCAATTTGCAATTTGCAACAACTGCCATACCATACCACAGCATTATCTTGACGGCATACCACCTGAACTCTGGTCTCAAGGTCCTGATGATATAGGCCGGCTGCCTGCCCTGCCAGTCCAAGTTTTCCTGAAAGAAGGTGCACGGATTTGCAGACTCCCACATTACCCACTGAAAGCAGCCCAAGAGGCGTCATTAGATGCTCAGATCTAAGAATTACTCAAGAAAGGAACATTAATTCCTTGTGTTTCTCCTGCTAATACTCCATTGTTTCCAGTGAAAAAGAAAACTTCAAGAGGAGAACCGGAAATTCAGGATGGTGCAAGATCTGCCAGCTGTGAATGCAGTTACAATCCTGGAGACCCCAGTGGTGGCAAAAACACATACATTACTCCCACTGAGGCAACGCATTTTACAGTAATTGACTTGGCAAATGCCTTCTTCAGTGTGCCTCTGCATCCAGACTGTCAGTATCTTTTTGCTATTACACACACAGGAGTACAGTACACCTGAACCATTATGCCTCAAGGACCTCAGAACACTCCTCATCACTTCACACTGGCCTAAACTCTCTGTCTCCAACCCTGGAAGAGTGAGAACCCTGAAGCCACATTGATACAATATGTCGATGATCTACTCTCTGTTGTCCCGACGACCAAACTTGCCACAGGTTCAGCTATTCTATGCTCCAATTTCTGGCCACCATCGGATGCAAAGTTACTCTGCGAAAGCTACAATGGTGTTATACCAAAGTTGTGTTTTTGGGTCATTGCATATCCCAAGGAACCAAGCATCTCACTGAAGAGCGGAAAACTGCCATCCATGACATCCCGTACCCGAGAACTGTCAAACAACTCTAAGCTTTCCTGGGAATGGTCACATACTGCAGGCAGTGGACCCCTAACTCGTCAGTTCTCATGCAACCTCTATATGATCGGGTCCACTCTTCTGAGCTTGACCTGCATTTTGACCAAGCTGAAGATACAATGGACAAGTTGAAAGAACTCATCATTTCAGCCCCTGCACTGGGGATTCCCAACTATGAATTTCCATTCTTTCTATTTGTATCTGAAGCATGTGGCCATGCCTCAGGAGTTCTGGCACAACTGGAGGCCTCATGAGACCCATCAGATATTATTCCAGTAAATTGGATCCAGTGGCGCAAACAGCTCCAATATATCTCAAAGCAGTGCCGGCAGCTACAGAACTCCTCCACAGAACAGCAGATGTTGTACTTGGCCATCCTGCAACCATACTGGCCCCTCATGATTTGAAAGCTATCCTTGCACAAACCCAGCACAACCATCTATCTATGCAACGTCATGTCAGAATCCAATGTGAGCTCCTCTTACCAGAAAATATAGCTCTTCGGCGATGTACTGTCTTGAACCCCTCCACTCTGCTTCCTCTGTCAAGGGGGGACTGCCCTGAAGACTTAGGGGGGTCCTCAGAAGACCATGAATACCCTGATTCAAGTGACCATGATTGCCTTGAGGTCATGAAGGTAGAAACCTCTCACCAACCTACTGTCTCTGAGCAGCCACTGCCTGAAGCGGATCTAATACTGTATACTGACGGGTCCAGGTACACAGATGAATATGGAACTTACCATCTTAACATACCAGATATGCAGTGGTGTCCCCACCAATGGTTGTTTCTGCTGGACCACTGCCATCTTATATATCAGCTCAAGAGGCAGAACTGTATGCTCTGACCGAAGCCTGCAAGTGCGCAGAGAGTCGAGTGGCCAATATCTACATGGACTCTAGGTACTGATTCGGGATTGCCCACGACTTTGACCTGATATGGGCCCTGAGGGGCTACAAGACAGCCAGTGGAGCTCCAATACGGAATGGAGCGGCAGTGAGAAGTCTGCTAGAAGCTCTGAAGTTACCTAGGCAAGTGGCTGTGATCAAAATTAAGGCTCATGGGAAGCCAAGGGGAATCATCTGGCTGACATTACAGCAAAAGCAGCAGCTATGGAACCAACATTTCCAGAGGAAGTAGAGGTGTCGGGGGGTATGGAGGTGTTTGTGCTCACCAGAAGTCAGAGACAACGAGGGGATGAGGAAGAAATGGGAATGATAAATTTGGGGTTAAAGAAGAAGAGGAGGAAGATGAAGAGGAGCAAAGACTGGAAGAGAATCTGACACACAGGACTTTAGTGGACCGGCAGAATGCGGTAACAGAAGGATAAAAACAAGGATGGATCGGACGGGGAGGAACGTTTTGTAAGGACAGAATCTGGAGAGTGGGAAGAAGAATATGTCGAGCACTGTATCCTGTCCTGCAGTGCTTCAGTGAGCTCATGGAAAGGTACACAGAGGGAAGAATCAGATGATTTCAGCTATCAATAAACTCTATATTGCACCCGAGATCTCAGCTCTTGCTACAAACTATACTAGGAGCTGTGAGATTTGTAACACTTGTAATCCCGGAAGTAAAGAACATGTGCCAAAGAAGAAACTGGCAAAGTCACAGTATCCTTTCCAGAGAATCCAAATTGATCATATGTAATTACCCAAGAGCGGAAGATATGAATATGTTCTGGTGGTGGTGGATATGTTTTCCGGCTGGACAGAAGCATACCTAGTAGCCAACATGACTGCTAGAACTACAGTGAAAAGGCTTCTGGCAGAACTTATCTGC
This sequence comes from Phyllobates terribilis, assembly GCF_046119375.1. Lineage (NCBI taxonomy): Eukaryota > Metazoa > Chordata > Amphibia > Anura > Dendrobatidae > Phyllobates > Phyllobates terribilis. The sequence continues at coordinate 507,804,809 of NW_027362762.1, forward strand.
AGATTCGGGACTCCAGAAGTGATTGAAAGTGATCAAGGACCCGCCTTCACTGCAGAAGTTACCAAATCAATCTGGGAGATGATTTGGGCGGATTTGGGCCTGCATTCTCCTTATCATTTTCAAAGTAGCGGCAAAGATGAAATGATGAATGGCACTTTGAAAAACAAAATTCTTAAAGCCTGTAAAGAATTGTCACTTTCATGGCCGGAGGTGCTGCCTATTTTCCTATACTCAGTCCGAAATACCCCGAGACAACCCACAGGGCTCACACCATATGAGATCTTGTTTGGGGGGGCACGAAGAATGGGTCGATATTACCCACAGCAGCTTAGTTCAGGGAATGATAAGCTTGTGAATTTTGTTGTCGGACTTGCTAAAGAGTTAAAACTAACACATGCTACAGTGTACTCTTCTATTCCAGACTCAGATCTAGAACCAGGTACTCACAGCATCCAGCCTGGAAATTTTGTCTGGATAAAGAATCACGTGCGAGGCACACTGGATGCCAGATTTGAAGGGCCCTACCAAGTGCTGCTTACATCACCTAAGGCTGTGAAGGTCGAAGGCCGAACATCATGGGTCCACGCATCCCATTGCTAGAAGGCGGTCTCAGATCCACAACCCTGATGTTCCTTTTTCTGATGACAGTAGCTCAGAGGGAAGCCTTTGTTACGGTAGCACGTGCATTCCAAGCAATTATTACTAAAGAGAATGATATTCCAGCTTTCTGGTACAACACTTCCTTGGGTGGATCAGGGAAATGCTATATATATAGTATATCTCGACTTCAGCAAAGCATTTGACAAAGTATCTCACACCATCCTTATTGAAAAAATGACCAAGTATGACCAAGTATGGACAAGCAACTGTTAGGTGGATTCATAACTGGCTTAGTGATCGGACTCAAAGAGTGGTCATAAATGGCTTCACATCCAGTTGGATGAATGTCTCAAGTGGGGTACCACAGGGCTCTGTCCTGGGACCTGTATTGTTCAAAATCTTTATCAATGATTTAGATGAAGGAATTGAGGGTAAACTGATTAAATTTGCTGATGACACAAAGAGAGGGGGGATAGCTAACACTACAGAAGAGAGAGAGAGGCTTCAAAAATACCTAAATAAACTGGAGCAGTGGGCAGCAACTAACAGAATGGTTTTTAACAGGGAAAAATGCAAAGTACTACATTTGGGCAATAAAAATGAAAAAAGCATATACAGAATTGGAGGAATAGAGCTAAGCAACAGTACATGTGAAAAAGACTTAAGTATACTAATAGATCATAGACTGAACATGAGTCAACAGTGTGATGCAGCAGCAAAAAAGGCAAATACAATTCTGGGATGTATTAACAGAAGCATACAGTCTAGATTATGTGAAGTCCTTATCGCACTTTACTCCTCTTTGGTCAGACCTCATCTGGAATTCTGTGTCCAGTTTTGGGCACCACATTTTAAAAAGACATTGACAAACTGGAGCAAGTTCAGAGAAGAGCAACCAGAATGGTGACCAGTCTGCAAACCATGTCCTATGAGGAACGGTTACAGGATTTGGGAATGTTTAGCTTGCAAAAAAGAAGACTGAGAGGAGACTTAATAGCTGTCTACAAATATCTCAATGGCTGTCACATTGTAGAAGGATCATCTTTATTCTCATTTGCACAAGGAAAGACTAGAAGCAATGGGATGAAACTGAATGGGAGGAGACACAGATTAGATATTAGAAAAAACTTTTTGACAGTAAGGGTGATCAATGAGTGGAACAGGCTGCAACGAGAGGTGGTGAGTTCTCCTTCAATGGACGTCTTCAAACAGAGGCTGGACAGACATCTGTCTGAGATGATTTAGTGAATCCTGCTTTGAGCAGGGGGTTGGACCAGATGACCCAGGTGGTCCCTTCCAACTCTACCATTCTATGATTCTATGATTCTATGAATGTGGTGACATGAAGATTATGATTAGACTGGAGGGCAAATGGACTGGGGAATGTGCCTTCACTAAAGCAATAATGTCTGTTTACCTTATATCCGAGTCCCAGGAATCCAAAAATGAAATAAAGGCTGCGATTGCAGGTACATACAGGGCCAAGAGAGAAGTTAATCCCAAAGGCAGTTTTGACCCACATATATGCAGTACAGACCAAAAGTTTGGACACACCTTCTCATTTAAAGATTTTTCTGTATTTTCATGAGTTTGAAAATTGTACATTCACACTGAAGGCATCAAAACTATAAATTAACACATGTGGAATTATATGCTTAACAAAAAAGTGTGAAACAACTGAAAATATGTCATATTCTAGGTTCTTTAAAGTAGCCACCTTTTGCTTTGATGACTGCTTTGCACACTCTTAGCATTCTCTTGATGAGCTTCAAGAGATAGTCACCGGAAATAGTTTTCACTTCACAGGTGTGCCCTGTCAGGTCTAATAAGTGGGATTTCTTGCCTTATAAATGGGGTTGGGACTATCAGTTGTGTTGTGCAGAAGTCAGGTGGATACACAGCTGATAGTCCTACTGAATAGACTGTCAGAATTTGTATTATAGCAAGAAAAGCCTTAGTTACTTACCGGTAACGGGATTTTTCGGAGCCCATGACAGCACCACGAGAGAGAGCATCCTCCCATCAAGGACAGGAAACCTACAGGTTAAAAAGGGCAGCACCTCTCTCTCGCCTCAGTTTAGTTAACAGAGCATGAGAGGACCGCCAAGGTTAGTTACAATAAACATATCATTACATTAAGTACATTACTTTCACCAGCTACTCCCAAAGGTGCACAAAACAAAGGAAAGTCAACTCTACGGGAGTGCAAAACACCAGTGAAGGGAGGGAATATACGGGTGATGTCATGGGCACCGAAAAATCCCGTTACCAGTAAGTAACTAAGGCTTTATTCGTTCTCCCATGACAGCACCACGAGAGAATCACAGAGACGAAAGGAAATTAGGGAGGGATCACCGCTTCAAGCACCCTTCTCCCAAAGGTGAGATCGGCAGAGACACCCAGGTCCAATCTATAATGCCTATAAAAGGTAGTAGGAGAAGACCAAGTGGCAGCCTTACATATCTCTTCAATGGAAAGCCCTGTTTTCTCCGCCCAGGAGGTTGCTATCGCTCTGGTGGAATGAGCTCTCAACCCCTCCGGAGCCTCCTTATTCCCTGAGGAGTAGGCGAGGGATATGGCCTCTCTAATCCATCTTGCAATCGTAGACTTTGAGACCTTACAACCCTTTCTAGCCCCTTGATTGCATATAAATAGGGAATTATCCTTCCTAAAACTGCGTGAAATCTGTAGGTATTTGAGTACGCACCTCCTCACGTCTAAAGTGTGTAGCCTCTCTTCTTTTTGATTTTTGGGGGGAAAGCAAAAGGTTGGGAGAACTACCTCCTGAGTTCTATGGAACCGAGTGACTACTTTTGGAAGAAAGGCTGGGTCAGGTTTTAATACAATCCTATCATCCAGAATCTGAGTAAATGGCTGACATATGGAAAGAGCCTGTATGTCACTCACTCTTCTGGCTGAAGTCAGGGCCACTAACAGGGCTGTTTTAAGGAAAATAATTTTTGGGGAGGCTAAATCTAGGGGCTCGAAGGGAGGATTAGTTAAGGCATCTAGGACCAAATTCAAATCCCAGGGAGAGGATTTTGCTTTGATAATGGGTCTACACCTAAAGGAAGCTTTCATAAATCGTGCTATCCAATAATTAGCTGCAATATCGGAAGAAAACAAAGCTCCCAAAGCCGACACCTGTACTTTTAAGGTACTAGTGGTAAGCCCCAATTCTAAGCCCCGCTGCAGAAACTCTAGTATTTTCCCAATAGGGGGCCCCTTCTCTGGTTTAAATTCAGTAAATGAAAAAAACTTCCTCCAGGTCCTAGCATAAATGCGGGTGGTAACGGGTTTTCTGCTAGACAAGAGAGTATTTACTACATTTGCGAGGAATCCCTTGTTTGTTAACAGCACCCTCTCAAATTCCACGCCGTCAAATGGAAACTCGAGGCTGGAAGATGGGAAACCGGACCCTGAGTGAGAAGGTCCGGAATCTCCGGAAGGATCCAGGGATCTGATATGGACATTTTTCGGAGACAAGGGAACCACGGTCTTTTGGGCCAAAAGGGGCATATGAGTATTACTCTGGCCTTGTCTGCCCTGATCTTCCTTATAACTGCTGGAAGCAGGATCATGGGAGGAAATGCATATGCCAGAGGGAATTTCCAGGGAACCATAAAGGCGTCCACTGTCAGGGGTTCTTCTCTGGGGTCTAGGGAACAGAATGTTGTCACCTTCCGGTTGGATTTTGTCGCAAATGAGTCCACTGTCAGAAGACTCCACATTGCCACAATTGTGGAGAAGATTTGAGGATTCGAGGACCATTCTCCCTCTTTTATGGAAGCATGGCTTAGGAAATCCGCTGTGACACTTTCTTTCCCTTTTAGATGAATAGCCGAAAGGGAGAGGCAATGATCTTCTGCCTTCTGAAGAAGTCTTTCCGCTACCCTCATTAAGTCTCTTGAGTGGGTTCCCCCTTGGTGATTTATATAAGCTACCGAGACTTGATTGTCCGAGAGTATACGGACATGGTGGCCCTGTAAATATATAAGGAACTTGTTGAACGCATAATCCACCGCCAAAAGCTCCTTAACATTTGATGACAACTGTATCTCACTCCTTGACCAGGTCCCCTGAACTAAGTTTCCTTTGAAGTGAGCTCCCCAACCTGCAGCACTCGCATTTGTAGTTAAGACTGCCGTCGGCTTACACTCCCAGGGGACCCCCCTAGAAAGATTATCGTGTCGTAACCACCAATGAAGGGAATGTATGGCCCGAGGACACAGGGTAAACTCACGGTCTAAATGTCCCTCTACGACTGAGTTGTTATACAAAACATCCCACTGAAGAGCCCTTGAATGAAATTGTGACCAACGAACTGCGGAAAAACTCGAGGTTAAGGTCCCTAATAGCAACATGGCTTTACAGAGTGACATAGAGGGTTTATCCATACACTGTCTTACCAAACCCTGGATTCTTGTAATTTTTTTTCAGATAAATAACATAACTGTTTTTTAGAATTTTAAATGACCCCCAGATACTGCTGAGCTTTGAGTGGAGTTAATCTAGATTTTTCCAAATTTAGAAACCACCCCAAGCCCTCCAAGACAGACATGGTCACCCGAAGGTGGGCCTCGCATTGAACAAAAGAGTTTCCCACTATCAGGAGATCATCTAGGTAAGGGATTATTAGAATGTCTCTTTCTCTTATATGGGCCATAACCTCTGCCATTAATTTGGTGAAAATTTGCGGGGCTATTGCTAACCCAAAGGGAAGTACAGTGTACTGAAAGTGTTTAACCACCCCCTCAATTTCAATGGACAGCCTCAGGTATTTCTGATAGTAACTATGAATGGGAATATGGTAATACGCTTCCTTGAGATCGAGAACTACCATATAACAGTGGGGAAAAAGCAACTTTATTACTGTTTTCAAGGATTCCATTTTGAAAGTGTCTACTTTAAGGAAGCTATTTAAAGATTTTAGATTTATAATTGTCCTGAAACTCCCATCCGGTTTTGGAACCAAGAAGAGCGGGGAGTAGAATCCGAGACCCTTTTCTGAATCCGGAACCTCAATCAGGACGTTTTTCCTTATTAAGACTTGAATTTCCGATACGAGGGCAGTCTGGTGTTCTGGGGAGGGAACAATCATGAATCTCTTGTGAGGAAAAACTTGAAATTGAAATTTTAGACCATATTTAATCAGGCTCAAAATCCAATTACTATGAGAAATCTGTTCCCAAGCTGGGAAAAATAATGACAATCTCCCTCACACCTGGGCTGATTGTGCATTCCCTGGCTTCTGCTCATTTTTTGGAGATGAACCAAAGAGAAGGCCTCTATCTTTTCGACCTCTTTCTTCGGACTTGTCCGGTTCCCTGAAGAATCTTCTTCGGATGAATTTCCTTTTCCGAAACGATCTCTTAAAGGAGGGTAGAGGTACCGATGGAAAACCCTTCTTAGGATCTCCGGCCTTCTCCAATAATTCATCCATAGTCTGGCCAAAGAGATATTCCCCTTCGCAAGGGATTGTACACAGCATGGACTTTGTCTGTACATCCCCAGGCCAGCATTTAATCCATAACGCTCGTCGAGCCGAATTTGACAGAGCCGATGACATTGCTGCCAATCTGACTAAGTCCGCAGACGCATCAGCAAGAAAGGCCGCTGCACCCTGAACCAGTGGAAGGGAAGAAATAATCTCCTTCCTAGAGACACAATCCCTTAGCTGACTGTTTAACTGTTCCAGCCAAACCATCAGGGCTCTAGATGGGCAGGTGGCTGCTACTGCTGGTCTCAGTGCTCCTGCAGCTGTCTCCCATGCACCTTTTAAGAAGGTATCGGCTCGTCTGTCTAGGGGGTCTTTTAATGCTCCCATGTCATCAAACGGGAGGGAAGTCTTTTTTGCCGCTTTAGCGACAGCAACGTCCAGCTTTGGTGCTTTTGACCAAGAGGAACATATGGCATCCTCAAATGGGTACCTCCATGTGAAAGATGGAGGAACACTGCCCTTCCTGTCGGGTTTTTTCCACTCTCTATCACTGAGGTCTTTAACTCTTGTATTCAAGGGAAAACTTTTTCTCTTTTTCTGACCTAATCCACCAAACATTACGTCCTCCACAGATTTTTCTGCCCTCATGTCTACAATGCCCATGGTAGACCGGACAGCTTTTACCAAGGCATCAACCTCCTGCAGAGGAAAACACTGTCTATCCGATTCACTATCAGAAGAAGAGAGAGCGGAGGAGGAAATGTCAGATATGTCAGAGTCTGAACCCGGCTGAGGTTCCCGAGAAATATGAGTAGATTCTGAGCCTTGCAAAGCCTTGCCTATTTCCTCTCTAATTAAAGTCTTTAGGCCCAGGGAAAACCCCGGGGTTTCCTCCGCCATTACTTTGTTAATACACAGCTGGCACAATTTCTTATTATATGCATCTGGGAGCGGATTGCTGCATAAGGCACATTCTTTATGTTTCGATTTAGCTGAACATTTCTTGCTCTGAAAGAGGAGTTTATAGAAAGAAAAAAGGAGGAGGAAACTATTAGTAGAACTTCCACGAAGATTCCACTTACCCCACAGAACATCTGGTACCGTAGAAGCAGAAGAATCCATCATAACCGGCGGGGAATCACGCTGAACCGGACCATTTTTTCTGCTCTTAGTGGTGAACTTCCTAGCTGAACGACTAGACCCTGACCGGGAATGACGTTGCACCACCAGTTGTGAGGGCTCCCGAGAGGGCTGCTCCTGCAGCAGTTGATCTTGCTGAGGTGAAAGCTGCTCCTGTGAATCTCCCATGACTACCAAGGTAACAATGGGTTGGGAAGTGTGACACCCCAGGGGTCTGGTTGCCACAGTAATAGAGATATTACGTCTGAGAGCAGGTGGGAGGTCTCTTGGTCAGGAATCCTATGCATGCCACACCTCCTGCCCAGTCCTGGGAGGGGAAGAACTTCCCCTATATAAAACTGGGGCTGAGGCAGGGTTAGTTAGTTAAGAAGGAGAGTTAAGAAGAGGAGAAGCAGCTATAGGAAAGAGAAATCAGGAGCTCTGGGGAAGTCGTGCTAAAAGGAATCAGGGTTGACAGCTGTAGAGCTCGCCCTGATTGAAGAGTTACCACCGGACCCGGAGTATGAGGCTGTGGGGACTAATCCTTACCCAGCAGCAGAAACCGACCGGCAGGGGATTTCAGGTCCTCTGGCCAAGAAACCCGAAGACACGGTCACACGCGTGGGACCAGCACCGCCGTCGTGGAGCGGAAGCCACTAGAAGGCCCCGAGTCACCGGCCATACGGGTGAGCACCACACGGTACACTCAGGGACGTGGGCTACTTTTACCCGCCTCTAGCAAGGTAGCCAGAAGAGTACAATTAGTTGGGGAGGCCTACAACTCCACCTGGCCAGGGGAAATCCCATCTGCTCAAAGACTGACCAGGCCCCGATCGCTAGCCAGTACTCCGGGAGGGTCTATCTTTATCACCAGTAAAGACCCTGAACTACACCGCATCGTCTCTGAGTGGTTCCTGCTACCCCCATCATCCACGTCGGCTGCCCTGAGGCCATACCCCTCCCGTTGGGGGTTATACCATCCACGCTGCACAATCCTTCCACCGGCCTCAGCGGTCTGCCCTGCAGCGGCAGCTCCATAGCTGCATTCAACGGGTGGCGTAGTCGTCCAACATCTACTGCTAATACTCAGCCACTCAGTTTGACTCCCTGGGCACGGACCGGGTCACCGCCACGAGACTACTACCCCCAACAGGTCCGGCTCCGGGTAGTCCCCGCGTGCGCAACGCTACACCAAGTAGGCCCAGGGGCGCGTCAACTTTGGCGTAGTCGGCAGGATTTCGTGCCCGCAACCACCGGGTACTGCGTGCCTGAAAAAGACTGTTCAAACTTACCAGTGGTGAAGATTCCCGCCATCCGTGGAGGTTTCCCGCCATCCGACGCCATCTTCTACCTTCTTCCCGCCATCCGCGAAGTTTTCCCGCCATCCGGCGCCATCTTCTGCCTTTTTCCCGCCATCCGTGGAGTTTTCCCGCCGTTGGACGCCATCTTGAAGACGCCGCGCGGGAAGAAGAGGGGCGTGGACTCCGAAAGCGCGCGAGAACTGAAGCCCCGCCTCACGTCCGGACGTTGCGTAAGGTCCTGGAAGGAGCCCAGCAGAAGCCGACGTCACAGGAGCGCGACGGAAGGTCCTCAACCCTGACGATCCACTGCGGAGCCGCGGCCTACGGAAGAGGATCATCGCAAGGTAGGCCACGGTCCACTAGGGGGGGAGAAAAATGACGGATACGGAGGAGAGCTTCACTGCCTCAACCCCCGCCAGCGCCACCGCTGCTGCAGTCATGCCTTTCACCATGCCCTATATCCCGGGAGCAGCCTGGCTACCCCAGTACTCAGGGGAGTCACATACCCTGAATGACTTTAAAGAAAAGCTGGATAGCCTCTTCCAGGTGTACCCCCTCACAGAAGAGCAAAAAGTGAGCATCCTGGTGGCCCAACTAACCGGGGCAGCCCAAAGGGAGGTAAAGTCCTGGCCACCTGGGAGGAGTACTGTCGCAGGGATACTAACCCGGCTGAGGGACACCTTTGATACCCGCACCTCAGCCGAGATTAAGCTTAGATTCTATGGGTGCAAGCAGCGAGCACATGAGAGTATAAGGGACTATGCACTAAACCTACAAGAGGCCCTGGGAGCCATTAAGCAGACCGACCCTGACAGCATGGGAAACGAGGACAGGCTGTTGACCGAGCAATTTATAGAGGGACTATATTGCAATGTCCACCGAACCCAGTTGCGGGCCATAGCCTTACAGGATCCTCATCTGGACTTTGCACAGTTCAAGGACAGAGCCATCCGGGTGCTCCGAGAACCGACACCGGGTGGCGTTGTGACCCACCGGCGCCTAGCTATCACTTACCACCAGGAGGCGGCGCCCTTGTCGGCAGGGCCTGTGGGGGCTGATGCGCAGGCTTTGAACAATGACCTGGCTCCGGACCTGCACCATCAGGTCCAAGAACTAGCTAAAAGCGTTGCTGCGCTAACCCGAACTGTGCAGTCTTTACAGGTTTCCACTCCAGGGAAGATCCAGCTGGCATCCGGACCGGAGGACATCCCGTGGCGTCGACCAAGGAGGACCCCACCGGCCAGAGGAAGACCCAGCGACCGGTACAACGAGGACGGACAACCTATCTGCCGCCGCTGCAATCAACCCGGACATATGGCAAGGTACTGTCCTTTAAACTGGCACAACCTGGGGTAGAGGGCCAACCCCCAGGAAAAAGATCACCAGGCCCATCGAACTGGCGCGACAAATATGTGGGAGGACGTCCAGTCTTGCCTGTGGTACTGGATGGCATCCCTATGAGTGCCCTACTGGACACCGGGTGACAGGTCACCACCATCCCGTACGTGCTCTTCAAGCAGTACTGGAATGACTCGGATATAACCCGCTATCCAGACGACGACTTGAGTATCATCGCCAGTAATGGTCAGCCCGTGCCACAGATCGGATTTAAAGAAATGACCATTAAAATCGGTAGAGTCGAACTGGCAGCACAGGGACTGATCATTGTAGACATTGACAAGCGCGAGAGTCACCCAAAGATAACTCTAAGAAGTAATGTGATTGAAAATTGTCTTGCAGAGGTGATTTTCATTTTACAGCAGGTTGCCAAGAACGCCAGCTCCGGTCAGCAGCGAGTGCTCCAGAAAGAGATCCGGGCACTGATGCGACGGCAACAGGTGGAACTCTCTGGTGGTGAGATTGGTAGCGTAAGAATGTGTGACCCTTTCCCTATTGCCATGCCCCCGAAAAGTGAAATGATGATTTGGTGCCGGGCAGCTATTGGTCTGAGAGGTAGAGATTACCAGGCAATGGTAGAACCAGTCTACTCAGACAGTAGGCCCACCATTTTGACAGCACGGGGGGTAGTTGATGTATGCCATGGGAGTGTGCCCGTTCGTATAATAAATATCGGGAAAAGGGAAGTATACCTGCCCCGGTATGCTACGCTAGCCAAATTATATACTATCAACCAAAATTCTATACAGTCTGTGGAACCCTTGCCTCCAGCTCACCCGGAGGAAGGTAACGGCTCTATGAAAATAATGGAGGATTGGTGTCAGCAACTACATTTGGGTACTGACTCCACTCCCTCCCACCAGAAATAGGGAGTCTACCGGGTGGTTCGAGAGTACGAGAGAGTGTTTAGTAAACACCCGTTAGACTTCGGGCGAGTCAAGGGGGTAGAACACCACATCCCCACGGGAGACCATCCTCCCATAAAAGAGAGGTATCGACCCGTACCCCCTGCACACTACCAACACGCCAAGGGGATGCTTAGAGACATGAAGGAGGCTGGGGTAATCAGGGATAGCTGTAGCCCCTGGGCAGCTCCACTAGTCTTGGTCAAAAAGAAAGACAACACCATGAGAATGTGTGTAGATTACCGGAAAATTAACCGTATCACACACAAAGATGCGTACCCCTTACCAAGAATAGAGGAGTCTTTGGCTGCTTTAAAATCTGCTAACTTCTTCTCCACCTTGGATCTCACTAGCGGGTACTGGCAGGTTCCTGTAGCAGAGGCGGACCGGGAGAAGACCGCATTCACCACCCCGATGGGACTTAGCGAGTTTACCTGCATGCCGTTCGGACTCTGCAACGCACCAGGAACCTTCCAGCGATTGATGGAATGCTGTCTGGGACACCGAAACTTTGAGACGGTCCTGTTATACCTGGACGATGTCATCGTCTATTCCAAGACCTACGAGGACCACCTGAAACACCTGGCGGAAGTGTTCGAAGCTCTGGCAGGTTACGGCCTAAAGGTGAAACCCTCCAAGTGTCACCTCCTGAAGCCAAAGGTGCAGTACCTGGGACACGTGGTGAGTGCTGACGGAGTGGCTCCCGACCCTGATAAGATCACCGCAATTAAGGAATGGCCAAGCCCCTCCAGCGTAAAGGAAGTGAGGCAGTTCCTCGGGTTGGTAGGCTACTACCGAAGGTTCATTCCCGGTTTCACCAAAAAGGCAGCTCCTATGCAGGACCTCCTGATAGGCCAGTCCAGGAAGGCCAAGAACCAGAAGCCACCCTTCAGATGGGAGAAGCTGGAAGAAGAGTCCTTCCGCCAGCTGAAGATGGCCCTCACGGGGGATGAAATCCTGGCGTACCCTGATTATAGCCAGCCCTTTATCCTCTACACCGACGCCAGTAACATCGGGCTAGGAGCCGTACTGTCCCAGATCCAGCAGGGGAGGGAACGGGTAATTGCTTATGCCAGCCGAAAACTGCGACCCACCGAAAGAAACCCTGAGAATTACAGCTCATTTAAGCTAGAGTTCCTGGCAGTGGTGTGGGCAGTCACCGAACGCTTTAAGCACTACCTCGCTGCTTCCCGGTTCACCGTGTACACGGATAACAACCCATTGACACACCTGGACACTGCAAGACTCGGTGCCCTAGAGCAGAGATGGATGGCCCGCTTGTCCAACTATGAGTTTACAATCAAATACCGGGCAGGACGCTCCAATACCAACGCGGACGCCCTGTCCAGGATGCCGAACCTACCGGACGTAGGGGAAGATTCAGAGGAACTGGAAGAAGTTGAACTCCCCGCGTTCCACCGTCATGGGACTATCCAGTATTCCCACCGTATAAGGAGTAAGCAATCCGCTACGTTCAACCCATTACCTCATTACAACTGGGCGGAGACGCAAGACAGTGACCCTGCCGTCCGACTGGTAAAGGAGATGCTGACTAGAGATGAGCGGTGTTCGACTAGAACTGTTCGCCAATCTCAAATTCGAGCTGTTTTGGGCGGTGTTCGAGTTGTTCGACGAACCCGAACGATTTGCAAAAAATTCGGCTGTTCGAGGTTATGTTCGATAACTGTTCGTGCACCAAAAGCGTGTCCTGCATGTCTGGCGCTATTTAGAGCACCAATCATGCAGGGATTGTCTGCCACTCACTGTAATGCCACAGCCATGGTGGTTGTGGCATTACAGTGGTTGCCCAAATCGATGGGAACAGTGCCAACAGTGAAACATGAAAAGCCGGCAATTCAGCAGCGGCATACACCTGTACCCGACAATTTAGAACCGAAAGAATAGGGCATCACACATAGATTAGATAGATAGAAACATGTCAGCCACATATATACGAAGTACAGTGACAGTGTTGCTTACTGTACTTGTCATTTAGCGTAAAGGATTTATCAAAAAAAATAATAGTGTTTTCATGCACCGTCTCTTTAAGAAAGCCGGCCGGCAATTCAGCATCTGTACCCGACAATTTATAACAGACAGAATAGAGCTTCACACATAGATTAGATAGATAGAAACATGTCAGCCACATATATATGAAGTACAGTGATAGTGTTGGTTACTGTACTTGTCATTTAGTATTAAAATAAAGGATTTATTATTAAAAAAATTGGCGTGGGGTTCCCCTTAATTTTAGGCTCTAGCGGAGGTTAAGCAGACGGCTGGGGCAGATGTTTGAAGCCTGGGAAGGGGGTAATACCCACGGAGCTTCCCAGGCTACTAATATCAGCCCCCAGCTGAATACATAGCCTTTACTAGCTATTAAAATGGGGGACACCCCAAAAAAAATGACGTGGGGTCCCCCCTAATTTAATAGCTAGCAAAGGCTAGGCAGACAGCTGGGGGCTGATATTAATAGCCCAGGAAGGGAGCCATGAATATTGGCCCCCTCCCAGGCTAGAAACACCAGCCGTCAGCCGCCCCAGAAATGGCGCATTCATAGGATGCGCCAATTCTGGCACTTAGCCTCGCTCTTCCACGCTGCCCTGGTGCGGTGGCAGGGGGTAATAGGGTTGGGGTTGATGTCAGCTTATAATGCCAGCTGACATCAAGCCCAGGTTAGTAATGGAGAGGCGTCTATAAGACACCCCCATTACTAACCCCATAGTCAAAGTTAAAAAAAACACAAACACCCAGAATAAAGTCCTTTAATTGAAATAAAGACACAATCCTTTATTGTTCTAAATTAAACCATACTTACTGTCACGCCCATTCCAGCTGAAGCCAACGATCTCCTGCAATAAAAGAAAAATAATAAAGCAACATCATCCTTACCTTTCCATGGTTCCCACGACAGCTTCAGCTCTGCTACATCGAGATGACAGGCTGGACCGCAGCAGAACGCCGCCATCCAGCCTGTCATCCCGCAGACACTGAGAAGCGCAGGCTTGCTTGCGCTGCTCAGCGTCTCTCTGTGACGACATCCAGATGAGCCGAGTTCATGTCCAATGAACTCGGCTCACCTCATGCACGTCACTGAACTCGGCTCACCTCATGCACGTCACTGACAGCGTGGGAAAATTCTCACGCTGAAGCGGTGAGTGCAGGAGAATTCTCCCACGCTGTCAGTGACGTGCATAAGGTGAGCTCATGTCCAATGAACTCAGCTCACCTCCTGCACTTCACTGACAGCGTGGGAGAATTCTCCTGCACTCAGCGCTTCAGCGTGAGAATTCTCCCACGCTGAAGCGCTGAGTGCAGGAGAATTTTCCCACGCTGTCAGTGACGTGCATAAGGTGAGCTCATGTCCAATGAACTCAGCTCACCTCCTGCACGTCACTGACAGCGTGGGAGAATTCTCCTGCACTCAGCGCTTCAGTGTGAGAATTCTCCCACGCTGAAGCGCTGAGTGCAGGAGAATTTTCCCACGCTGTCAGTGACGTGCATGAGGTGAGCCGAGTTCATTGGACATTAACTCGGCTCATCTGGATGCCCTCACAGAGAGACACTGTGGAGCGCAAGCAAGCCTGCGCTTCTCAGTGTCTGCGGGATGAGAGGCTGGATGGCAGCGTTCTGCTGCGGTCCAGCCTGTCATCTCGATGTAGCAGAGCTGAAGCTGTCATGGGAACCATGGAAAGGTAAGGATGATGTTGCTTTATTATTTTTCTTTTATTTCAGGAGATCGTTGGCTTCAGCTGGAATGGGCGTGATGGTAAGTATGGTTTAATTTAGAACAATAAAGAATTGTGTGTTTATTTCAATTAAAGGACTTTTTTCTGGGTGTTGTGTTTTTTTTAAATACTTTACTAGAAATTCATGGTGGTCATGTCTAATATTGGCGTGACCCCATGAATTTCGGGCTTAGGGCCAGCTGATAATGCCAAGCTGGCCCTAACCCCTTTATTACCCAGTGAGCCACCGCACCAGGGCCCTGGATGAGTTGGGTACAGCGCCAGAAGATGGCGCTTCTATGAACGCGCCATTTTCCGGGGTGGCTGCGGACTGCAATTTGTAGCGGGGGGGGGCCCAGAAAGCTTGGGCCTCCCTGCGCTGCAGATTCCAGCCCCCAGCTGCCTAGTTGTACCTGGCTGGACACAAAAATAGGGCGAAGCCCCACGTACTTTTTTTTTAATTATTTCATGAATTTCATGAAATAATTAAGAAAAAAAGGCCTTCCCTATATTGTTGTGTCCGGCCAGGTACAAATAGGCAGCTGGTGGTTGGGGGCAGCCCGTTCCTGCCTGCTGTACCTGGCTGGACACAAATATAGTGCGAAGCCCCACGTCAATTTTTTTTTAATTATTTCATGAATTTCCTGAAATAATTTAAAAAAATTGAAGTGGGGCTTCGCACTATATTTGTGTCCAGCCAGGTACAGCAGGCAGGAACGGGCTGCCCCCATCCACCAGCTGCCTATTTGTACCTGGCCGGACACAACAATATAGGGAAGCCCTTTTTTTCTTAATTATTTCATGAATTTCATGAAATAATTAAAAAAAATTGAAGTGGGGCTTCGCACTATATTTGTGTCCAGCCAGGTACAGCAGGCAGGAACGGGCTGCCCCCAACCACCAGCTGCCTATTTGTACCTGGCCGGACACAACAATATAGGGAAGGCCTTTTTTTCTTAATTATTTCATGAAATTCATGAAATAATTAAAAAAAAAGTACGTGGGGCTTCGCCCTATTTTTGTGTCCAGCCAGGTACAACTAGGCAGCTGGGGGCTGGAATCTGCAGCGCAGGGAGGCCCAAGCTTTCTGGGCCCCCCCCCGCTACAAATTGCAGTCCGCAGCCACCCCGGAAAATGGCGCGTTCATAGAAGCGCCATCTTCTGGCGCTGTACCCAACTCATCCAGGGCCCTGGTGCGGTGGCTCACTGGGTAATAAAGGGGTTAGGGCCAGCTTGGTATTATCAGCTGGCCCCAAGCCCAAAATTCATGGGGTCACGCCAGTATTAGACATGACCGCCATGAATTTCTAGTAAAGTATTTAAAAAAAACACAACACCCAGAATAAAGTCCTTTAATTGAAATAAAGACACAATTCTTTATTGTTCTAAATTAAACCATACTTACCATCACACCCATTCCAGCTGAAGCCAACGATCTCCTGCAATAAAAGAAAAATAATAAACCAACCTCATCCTTACCTTTCCATGGTTCCCACGACAGCTTCAGCTCTGCTACATCGAGATGACAGGCTGGACCGCAGCAGAACGCTGCCATCCCGCCTGTCATGCCGCAGACACTGAGAAGCGCAGGCTTGCTTGCGCTCCTCACTGTCTCGCTGTGACGGCATCCAGATGAGCCGAGGTCATGTCCAATGAACTCGGCTCACCTCATGCACGTCACTGACAGCGTGGGAAAATTCTCACGCTGAAGTGCTGAGTGCAGGAGAATTCTCCCACGCTGTCAGTGATGTGCATGAGGTGAGCTCATGTCCAATGAACTCAGCTCACCTCCTGCACGTCACTGACAGCGTGGGAAAATTCTCCTGCAATCAGCGCTTCAGCGTGAGAATTTTCCCACGCTGTCAGTGACGTGCATGAGGTGAGCCGAGTTCATTGGACATGAACTCGGCTCATCTGGATGTCGTCACAGAGAGACGCTGAGCAGCGCAAGCAAGCCTGCGCTTCTCAGTGTCTGCGGGATGACAGGCTGGATGGCGGCGTTCTGCTGCGGTCCAGCCTGTCATCTCGATGTAGCAGAGCTGAAGCTGTCGTGGGAACCATGGAAAGGTAAGGATGAGGTTGCTTTATTATTTTTCTTTTATTGCAGGAGATCGTTGGCTTCAGCTGGAATGGGCGTGATGGTAGGTATGGTTTAATTTAGAACAATAAAGGATTGTGTCTTTATTTCAATTAAAGGACTTTATTCTGGGTGTTTGTGTTTTTTTTAACTTTGACTATGGGGTTAGTAATGGGGGTGTCTTATAGACGCCTCTCCATTACTAACCTGGGCTTGATGTCAGCTGGCATTATAAGCTGACATCAACCCCAACCCTATTACCCCACTGCCACCGCTACAGGGCAGCGTGGAAGAGCGAGGCTAAGTGCCAGAATTGGCGCATCCTATGAATGCGCCATTTCTGGGGCGGCTGACGGCTGGTGTTTCTAGCCTGGGAGGGGGCCAATATTCATGGCTCCCTTCCTGGGCTATTAATATCAGCCCCCAGCTGTCTGCCTAGCCTTTGCTAGCTATTAAATTAGGGGGGACCCCACGTCATTTTTTTTGGGGGGTCCCCCATTTTAATAGCTAGTAAAGGCTATGTATTCAGCTGGGGGCTGATATTAGTAGCCTGGGAAGCTCCGTGGGTATTACCCCCTTCCCAGGCTTCAAACATCTGCCCCAGCCGTCTGCTTAACCTCCGCTAGAGCCTAAAATTAAGGGGAACCCCACGCCAATTTTTTTAATAATAAATCCTTTATTTTAATACTAAATGACAAGTACAGTAACCAACACTGTCACTGTACTTATTATATATGTGACTGACATGTTTCTATCTATCTAATCTATGTGTGATGCTCTATCTTTCTGTTCTAAATTGTCGGGTACCGCTGCTGAATTGCCGGCCGGCTTTTTTAAAGAGACAGTGCATGAAAACACTATTATTTTTTTAAATAAATCCTTTACACTAAATGACAAGTACAGTAAGCAACACTATCACTGTACTTATTATATATGTGACTGACATGTTTCTATCTATCTAATCTATGTGTGAAGCTCTATTCTTTCTGTTCTAAATTGTCGGGTACAGATGCTGAATTGCCGGCCGGCTTTTTTAAAGAGACGGTGCATGAAAACACTAATATTTTTTTTAATAAATCCTTTACACTAAATGACAAATGCAGTAACCAACACTGTCACTGTGCTTCTTATATGTGTGACTGACATGTTTCTATCTATCTAATCTATGTGTGATGCTCTATTCCTTCTTGTCTAAATTGTCGGGTACCGGTGTATGCCTGCTGCTGAATTTGCCGGCCGGCTTTTTTAAACAGAGTGTCTTCTGAGCAGTTTGTCAGCTTTTGGACACCTTTGCAGGTGTTTTCTATGTGTTTCTATGTGTTTTTGTTTGCCTGCCATTGGTTTTAACGGTGTTCGACGGTGTTCTAAGGTGTTCGACGAACAGTTCGACGAACAGTTCCTCGAACATCCCGGTGTTCGACGAACCGAACCGAACCCGAACACTACGGGGGTGGCTCAACACTAATGCTGACTCGGCCAGATGCACGCCTTGACCCAGACGCTCCGGAGGAAGCCAAGCAACTGTGGGCTGAGAAGAGTCGACTGTTCCTTTACAAGGGGAAGTTGTGCCGCAGAATGGTTAACTCCCGGACGCATGAACTAATCTGGCAAGTAGTGGTGCCAAGAAGAGACGCAGCTATGGTGATGGAGGCATACCACGACGGAGCTGGGCACTTCGGATGGAAGAAGCTGGAGTTCCTGCTGCGCGGGCGGTTCCATTGGGTAGGCATGAGAGGAACCATCGAGAGGTGGTGCAGAGACTGTGGCCCATGCAACCTAAGAAGGAGGGACCGTGCCAGCCAGAAGACTCCCCTGCAGTCCATCATCACCAGACAGCCGTTGGAACTGGTAGCCTTGGATCATGTAAAACTGACCCCAAGCAGAAGTGGCTACGTCTACGCGTTAACCATCGTGGATCACTACTCCCGGTTCTTGGTTGTCGTCCCCGTCAAGGACTTAACGGCTCAAACAGCAGCTAGAGCCTTCCAGCAGCACTTCTGCCGTCCGCACGGATACCCGGAGCAGATGCTAACGGACCAGGGGCCTGCCTTTGAAGCGGAAGTCTTCCAGGAGTTCTGCACCCTGTATGGCTGCCGGAAGATAAGAACAACACCCTATCACCCGCAAACTAATGGACTTTGTGAGAAAATGAACCAGGTGGTGATAGATCTTCTGAAAACGTTGCCCCTGGAAGAACGTAGTCTGTGGCCTGAAAAGCTGCCCGACCTGGTGGACCTATACAACCACATCCCTGTAGGTTCCACCAACTGTACCCCGGCTTACCTAATGAGGGCAAGACCTGGTAAGCTTCCTGTTGATCTGGAGATGGGAGTCCTGACACCCGAGGACACTTCACCAGAAGCAGACTGGGACACAGAGAGGCAGCAGCAGTACCGGAAAGTACAGGAGAGCGTGGAGCGAAGTCTCTGTCAAGCTAGGGAAAGACAAGAGAAAACTTACAACCAGTATGCTCCCGCTGTTCCCCTGGTGCCCGGAGAGCAGGTCTTGAAGAGGAAAAGACGGCTCCACAAGTTGGACGACCAGTGGGAGAAGGACCCGTACACCGTACTGCCCTCAAGCCACGACAACCCGAAGATCTGTACAATCAGTAAAGACGGAGGGGAAACCACAGCCATTGTATCCCGGGATCATCTGAAGAAGTGTCCCGAACAGCTACGGAACCCTGAAGAGGAACAAGAAGACCCTCGACCCGTAGAGGAAAGGGAAGATATGATTAGTACTGTGCTCGGAGACTTCCCTCGGTCTTGGACTCAAGTCAATGGTGCTGTTGTGGTACCCATCCTCACGTTCCTCCAACCAGCATCCCAAGTGCCTACGGAGACACAGGTAGAGCTGGAAGAACAGCCGGTCCAGGAGGCAGAAGACCCCACACAAGCAGACCAGGAGAATCAACCCTCTGCTTATAGTGAGCCTGCCATACCCCTAGTGAGCCAAAGAGTCCATAGACGGCTGCCCAGTTTACCCTTGACAGCTCCTATACCCTGTAGCTCAGGACCAGTCAGCCAGCTCCGTAGGTCCACTAGGGTCACTAGAGGCCAGTTGCCCATACGGTGGAGGATCTAAATATTCAAGCTATTTTATTAATGTTTACCTGTTTATTGTTGCTTGTGTATAATTTTGTGTTTCTAGTTATTTGTAGGAGTCTTTGGTGGATTTACCGGGAATCCTTTGTACATATGTTGGAGCGTAACCCAGGAATGGACTAAAAGACTGATAAGTACTCGGGGCAGGACAGACCCCTACCTGGTTACGTCTCCCTGTTTTGGTGAAATGGACACCCTTGTTTTCTCAAAAACTGCACCCGGTTGCGGACACGCCGTGACCATCCTAATGTTTTTCTTTATTGCGTTGTTTCTGTTTGTAATTTATGTTACAAAAATATGTTCAGTCCCGGAGTACTAAATTTCACTAGGGGGGAATGTGACACCCCAGGGGTCTGGTTGCCACAGTAATAGAGATATTACATCTGAGAGCAGGTGGGAGGTCTCTTGGTCAGGAATCCTATGCATGCCACACCTCCTGCCCAGTCCTGGGAGGGGAAGAACTTCCCCTATATAAAACTGGGGCTGAGGCAGGGTTAGTTAGTTAAGAAGGAGAGTTAAGAAGAGGAGAAGCAGCTATAGGAAAGAGAGATCAGGAGCTCTGGGGAAGTCGTGCTAAACGGAATCAGGGCTGGCAGCTGTAGAGCTCGCCCTGATTGAAGAGTTACCACCGGACCCGGAGTCCGAGGCTGTGGGGACTAATCCTTACCCAGCAGCAGAAACCGACCGGCAGGGGATTTCAGGTCCTCTGGCCAAGAAACCCGAAGGCACGGTCACACGCGTGGGACCAGCACCGCCGTCGTGGAGCGGAAGCCACTAGAAGGCCCCGAGTCACCGGCCATACGGGTGAGCACCACACGGTACACTCAGGGACGTGGGCTACTTTTACCCGCCTCTAGCAAGGTAGCCAGAAGAGTACAATTAGTTGGGGAGGCCTACAACTCCGCCTGGCCAGGGGAAATCCCATCTGCTCAAAGACTGACCAGGCCCCGATCGCTAGCCAGTACTCCGGGAGGGTCTATCTTTATCACCAGTAAAGACCCTGAACTACACCGCATCGTCTCTGAGTGGTTTCTGCTACCCCCATCATCCACGTCGGCTGCCCTGAGGCCATACCCCTCCCGTTGGGGGTTATACCATCCACGCTGCACAATCCTTCCACCGGCCTCAGCGGTCTGCCCTGCAGCGGCAGCTCCATAGCTGCATTCAACGGGTGGCGTAGTCGTCCAACATCTACTGCTAATACTCAGCCACTCAGTTTGACTCCCTGGGCACGGACCGGGTCACCGCCACGAGACTACTTCCCCCAACAGGTCCGGCTACGGGTAGTCCCCGCGTGCGCAACGCTACACCAAGTAGGCCCAGGGGTGCGTCAGGGAAGCACCTCTGTATGTTGCCAGGACTCTTTTATACTGGCCATACCAGGTACCATGTGTGGGTTGTTTTTTTTTACGAACCCAGGAGGGAGTTAATTTTTCCCACGTGGTTCCCCTCCCCCAGGTGGGCTCACCGCCGTCTGCCCAGCTGATGTTGTCTTCCTCATGGCTTCGGTGTCCTGATGCTCGCGCGCACTTCCTGGTTGCGCACGCGAACTCCGCCCACTTCCGGTGACGTCCCCGACGCACCAGAAATACGTCACAGGGCCGCGCCTGTCACGTGCCAAGCTGGCGCGGCCCGGATCTCCTGCCTCATACAGTGGGGGGGGGGACGTCCTCTAGCGGCTGGCTCCACACATGGCGGACATCTACGTCCCATGAGGGGATGTCACGCCTGTCGCAACGCACACGGAGGTGCCCCAATGAGCCCTGCCATGGCGTCTCCAGAGGCCCAGGACCGACCGCTCCATCCAGCGCCCTGTGGCTCCCTCTGGGGCAAGAGACCATCTTCTGCAGGTAAGCCTGCGAGGTCTCCCATCATGGACAGGAAACCTAAACTGAGGCAAGAGAGAGGTGCTGCCCTTTTTAACCTGTAGGTTTCCTGTCCTTGATGGGCGGATCCTCTCACTCGTGGTGCTGTCATGGGAGAACGAATAAAAAGCAGCTAAGTAAAGAAAAATGAATGGCCATCATTACTTTAAGAAATGAAGGTCAGTCAGTCCAAAAATTTCGGCAAACTTTGAATGTGTCCCCTAGTGCAGTTGCAAAAACCATCAAGCGCTACAAAGAAACTGGCTCACATGAGGACCGCCCCAGGAAAGGAAGACCAAGAGTCACCTCTGCTTCTGAGGATAAGTTTATCCGAGTCACCAGCCTCAGAAATCGCAGGTTAACAGCAGCTAAGATTAGAGACCAGGTCAATGCCACACAGAGTTCTAGCAGCAGACACATCTCTACAACAACTGTTAAGAGGAGACTTTGTGCAGCAGGCCTTCATGGTAAAATAGCTGCTAGGAAACCACTGCTAAGGACAGGCAACAAGCAGAAGAGACTTGTTTGGGCTAAAGAACACAAGGAATGGACATTAGACCAGTGGAAATCTGTGCTTTGGTCTGATGAGTCCAAATTTGAGATCTTTGGTTCCAACCACCGTGTCTTTGTGCGATGCAGAAAAGGTGAACGGATGGACTCTACATGCCTGGTTCCCACCGTGAAGCATAGAGGAGGAGGTGTGATGGTGTGGGGTTGCTTTGCTGGTGACACTGTTGGGGATTTATTCAAAATTGAAGGCATACTGAACCAGCATGGCTACCACAGCATCTTGCAGCGGCATGCTATTCCATCCGGTTTGTGTTTAGTTGGACAATCATTTATTTTTCAACAGGACAATGACCCCAAACACACCTCCAGGCTGTGTAAGGGCGTTTGACCGAGAAGGAGAGTGATGGGGTGCTACGCCAGATGACTTGGCCTCCACAGTCACCAGACCTGAACCCAATCGAGATGGTTTGGGATGAGCTGGACCGCAGAGTGAAGGCAAAAGGGCCAACAAGTGCTAAGCATTCCTGGGAACTCCTTCAAGATTGTTGGAAGACCATTTCCGGTGACTACCTCTTGAAGCTCATCAAGAGAATGCCAAGAGTGTGCAAAGCAGTCATCAAAGCAAAAGGTGGCTACTCTGAAGAACCTAGAATATAAGACATATTTTCAGTTGTTTCACACTTTTTTCTTAAGTATATAATTCAACATGTGTTAATTCATAGTTTTGATGCCTTCAGTGTGAATGTACAATTTTCAAAGTCATGAAAATACAGAAAAATCTTTAAATGAGAAGGTGTGTCCAAACTTTTGGTCTGTACTGTATATATATTGATGTTCTCGGAGTGCTTAGGGGGGTGCCAGACGAATTCAAGGCCCGAGACCAAGTGAAGGCGGGATTTGAGTCCATAATACCCATAATAACCGTCAACAAGAACATAGATTGGATAAATGACATATATTATAACCAACAAAGATTTGTCAATTACACCAAAGTTGCCTTACAAGAGGTAGCTGACCAACTAGCACCCACATCTACCATGGCCTTCCAAAACAGAATAGCTCTGGATATGTTACTTGCAGAAAAAGGAGGGGTATGCAAAATGATAGGTGGGCATTGTTGTACTTATATCCCAGACAATACCGGCCCCACAGGGAAAGTTACTAAGGCTCTCAATATCTATGAACAAACAGTTCCCCTTAGAACAAAAGTGTTGTACCAGAGAGATTACCGGAAGTAAATGAGTTTGTAAAGTTAATATCGATATTTCTGTGTTAGGGGTGGCCCTTGATTACCCAGTCACTAGATCTTTTAGGGTCTCCATCCCTTTCCTGTAGGTCTTCGTATGAGTTAGAGTTAAGAACGTCGGGGGGTCGGTCTTAAAGGGACGGGGCGCCCGTCACATCATAGGATTCCAGAATAGCCTTACCATAGGGTCAATTCTTCTCACCCTCTGATTTTTAGCATATGGATATTAAAAAAAATAATTGATTTTTTGGGGATCTGTCAAGGTAAAATATATATATTATAGAAAATCAATTTTTTTTTTTAATAGATTACCTAATCAGTGTGAATTAATATAGAGATGAAGGAATAATCTATGCGTATGTATGTATGCAAATGTGTATATGCACATGGATTATGTAAATAGTTAATGAATATACTGTATAACTAACAGTTTCAATTCTTATTGTAGAAATGATTTCCTGGGAATGACGTATGCATGTGCATGGCTGATAACAGAGAGATTCATGTCGAGTTGGCAAAGATGGCACTGAGAGGTGAACTCACCCCCTCCCATCGGAGTTCCTAAGGCGTTACGCAGACCAAGAGATAGATTTGATGAGCAAATTGCAGTGTGCCGAGTTATCAGAAAGAGCAATAAATTTTACTAATCCCACCTAGAAGGAGAATACTATTTAACCCCATGTCTACGTAATAAAGTATGCCATTTGAGTGGTTCAGTCTCTGAGTGAAGTTTTTCAACCAGATTAGCAGATTTGGTTAATTAGCTTCTCTGCATGCACTCGGACATCTTTAGTTTGGAGGATAGCAGTTATCTGGTGTATCTTAAATTGGGGAAACCTCCACACTGGCTTTTATATAATTAAAATACCAAATAATCAAATAGACCAGATATTTACTCTCCCCAAGTCCTATGCCGACTCCCGACCACTGCTCTTGTCTTAGTGTTTTGGCCGCAGGGGCGACATCACACTAACAGTGCAGATCACTGCTGCAGCAACCAATTTCTGAGTTCAGTAGCTATACAGAGTTAGGTAAGACAAGCCACTGAGCTTATTGATTGACTTCAGTGTTGAACCTGTTGAAGGTGAGTATCTGTTCTGTTTGTTATTTTACATATAAAAGAGAATTTAGGGCCTACTCTTCTTAAAATGGAAAACCCCTTTTTGTCTTTTCCTTTTTTGGGATCTTCTGCTTGTCCTGAACAGGCTATGTACTACACTTTTCAAAACTTCACAGGATGCAGATTTCTATTTTCCATCACACAAGAAAGCCCTTTTTGGTCACAATAATATTATCTAAAATGGTAAGTGCACTCAAGTGCTATACATTAAAGGGTCTCATCTTTATAAGTGAGTATTGTCTCAAAGTTCTTGTAAATTGTAATTTTGCAATTTACTGCTCACTGAAATTAGTCATTCTTGAGATAGTAACACCTTTGTTTTCTTTACAGAAAAGTATAAGAGCCTGCTCTATTTGTTATTTTATGTATATAAGTGTGTTTGGGGTCCACTTTCTTTAAAGAAGCACTCCCTTTAAAGGGAGCCTGTCACCAGTTTTGTCCTATATGAGCTAAATTATCACCCTATGCAGCGCCTGTGCTGCATTCCATAAATTATTATATAAACCCCTGACTCCCCTGTAGAACCCCCACGGACGTGATTTCGGGTCTCTCCATCCCTGTCCCCCCCCCCCCCCCCGCTGATGTTTGCCATACTCTTTTTTTAATTGACATGTAAGATGCCTTGTGTCATCCACAGTATCGGGCTAAATCTTGTGCCTGTGCAGAGAAACAGCGGTTCGCTCCTGCGCACTGTGCTTTGCCCTACTGTGGGAAGAGCTGAAAACATAAGTGCGCATGCGTTCACCATAGGGCAAAGCATAGTGAGCTGTGATTTGTGTGCGCAGGTGCAAGATTTCGCTCGGCAGCGAGGCATCTTCCATGTCAAGTAAAGAAGGAGGGTGTCGAGCAGCAGCTGAGGGGCAGGGATGGAGAGACCCTAAAATTTAAAAAGATTATTCGGAGGTCTACAGGGGGAGTCAGGGGGTTGTATGAGCATTTATGAAATGCAGCACAGGCGCTGCATAAGGTGATAGTATTAGTTCACATAGGACAAAACTGGTGACAGGTTTCCTTTAAGTTTTTTATTCATTGAAGGTTTATTTATTTATTACCTTTATTTATTAAAGGTATTACATGCATGTAATGTAGTGTGAGTGTATTAATATACTCCCTACCACTGTTCCCTCCGGTGTCAAACGCCTTTCGTCTCCTCTTTTGAGTGATATCACCACTCTACAGGCTGTCTGGGTTACTCTGCGTGACCCGGAAATAATTTTTACAATGTAAGCCTATGGAGTGTTAGAACTGTAAAATACCATTCTATTAGTCATTGGCCATTGTTCAAGCTTATCTAAATCCTTCTGAATCTTTTTTCTCTCCTCTCTAGTGTTTGCTATCCCTGCTAGCTTTGCATCATCTACAAATTTGATTTGTTTATCTTCAGCTCCCTTATCTAGATCATTTATAAAAATGTTGAACAACACTGGGGCAAGGACAGAGCCTTGTGGTACCCTACTTGAAAAACTCTTCTAATTGGATGTGCAACCATTTATCACCACTCTTTGAGCATGATCACTGAGCCAGTTATGAATTCACGTAGCCTTGTCAATCCCATAATTGGTCATTTTTTCAATAATGATAGTATGAAATACTTTATCGAATGCTTTGCTGAAGTCGAGATATACTATATCTACTGCATTTCTCTGATCCTCCCAGTCATTCCATCATAAAAGGATATTAGATTGACATGACTTGTTTGCTGCAAACCCATGCTGGCTCTGCTTAATTACTGTATTCTTATCCAAGTACTGTACATACTGTACTGGCGGTTTAAAAATTTGTTGAAAGATCTTTCCTGGTATAGACGTAAGGTTTACTGGCCTGTAATTTACTCGCTCTATCTTCTTTCCTTTTTTGAAGATAGGGAGCTGTGGGGCATTATAATGTGTACAGGGGGCTATAAATATACTAAGTGATTTCAGCTCACTTAGTAGTGTATCAATATAGAAGATACATCCATTGGACAAATGGACATATCCCTCAGATCAAAGCTGTGTCGATGTCAAAAAGGTAAAGTCCATGTATTTAAATTATCTAGCAACACATCCAAAAGGAAAAATTGATAAAAACAATTTATTGAATCATTTGAAAAACATAGTAAAAAAAAAATCTCTGGAACTTTCTTATGCGTTTCGAACAGTTATTTTCTTAGTCATAGCATAGTCTCATTTTATATGGACTCCAATTTATAGTTCTAAAACAGGAAATTACATGAGCATGACACTTTTTTGTAGATTACAATTTGTTTAGAATGAAAAAATAAGACACAAAGTTCTATAAAAGAGAAGCAGTGATCAATAGATATACATTAAATCAGATTTTACATTCATTCCCATTGGTGATTTTGTATCAAGCTTAGTTATGCACCTAGATTCGCAATTCTGGAAGATACAGTGGATACGGAAAGTATTCAGACCTCTTTAAATTTTTCACTCTTTGTTTCATTGCAGCCATTTGGTGAATTCTAAAACGTTAATTTTTTTTTCTCATTAAAGTACACTCTGCACCCCATCTTGACTGAAAAAAAACAGAAATGTAGAAATTTTTGCAAATTTCTTTAAAAATAAAAACTGAAATATCACATCGTCATAATTATTCAGACCCTTTGCTTAGACACTCATATTTAAGTCACATGCTGTCTATTTCCTTGTGATCCTCCTTGAGATGGTTCTACTCCTTCATTGGAGTCCAGCTGTGTTTAATTAAACTGATAGGACTTGATTTTGAAAGGCACACACCTGTCTGTATAAGACCTCACAGCTCACAGTGCATGTCAGACCAAATGAGAATCATGAGCTCAAAAGGAACTGCCCAAGTTGCTCAGAGACAGAATTGTGGCAAAGCACAGATCTTGCCAAGGTTACAAGAGAATTTCTGCATTACTCAAGGTTCCTAAGAGCACAGTGGACTCCATAATCCTTAAATGGAAGAAGTTTGGGACCACCAGAAGTCTTCCTAGGCCTGGTCGTCAAGCCAAACTGAGCAATCGTGGGAGAAGAGCCTTGTTGAGAGAGGTAAAGAAGAACCCCAAGATCACTGTGGCTGAGCTCCAGAGATACAGTAGGGAGATGGGAGAAAGTTTCATAAAGTCAACTATCACTGCAGCCCTACACCAGTCAGGCATTTATGGCAGAGTGGCCCGACGGAAGCCTCTTCTCAGTGCAAGACATATGAAAGCCCGCATAGAGTTTTCTCAAAAACACATGAAGGACTACCAGACTATGAGAAATAAGATTCTCTGGTCTGATGAGACAAAGATAGAACTTTTTGGTGATAATTCTATGTGGAATGTGTGGAGAAAACCAGACACTGCTCATCACCTGCCCAAAACAATCCTAACAGTGAAACATGGTGGTGGCAGCATCATGCTATGGGGGTGTTTTTCAGCTGCAGGGACAGGACGACTGGTTGAAATTGAAGGAAACATGAATGCGGCCAAGTACAGAGATATCCTGGATGAAAACCTATTCCAGAGTGCTCTGGACCTCAGACTTGGCCAAAGGTTCACCTTCCAACAAGACAATGACCCTAAGTACTCAGTTATAATAACAAAGGAGTGGCTTCAGAACAACTCTGTGACCATTCTTGACTGGCCCAGCCAGAGCCCTGACCTAAACCCAATTGAGCATCTCTGGAGAGACCTGAAAATGGCTGTCCACCAACGTTCACCATCCAAACTGATGGAACTGGAGAGGATCTGCAAGGAAGAATGGCAGAGGATCTCCAAATCCAGGTGTGAAAAACTTGTTGCATCATTCCTAAGAAGACTCATGGCTGTACTAGCACAAAAGGGTGCTTATACTCAATAGTGAACAAAGGGTCTCAACACTTATGACGATGTGATATTTCAGTTTTTCTTTTTTAAGAAATTTGCAAATATTTCTACATTTCTGCTTTTTTTTCAGTCAAGATGGGGTGCAGAGTGTACTTTAATGAGAAAAAAAAATGAACTTTTTAGAATTTACCAAATGGCTGCAATGAAACAAAGAGTGAAAAATTTAAAGAGGTCTGAATACTTTCCGTACCCACTGTATGTCATCTGTAATGATGAATGAACATGCTCGGCACTGCTCAATTTTCGATCGCGCATCGGGATTCTCGGGCACATTTGTTATTCGATCGAGTATTGCGGATGCTCAAGAGGCATGCTCGTGTCTCCGTCCCGCATATTTCACGGCTGTTAGCCAGCCAATAAACATGTGGGGAGTGCCATGTTGGCTACTGGTATTACTCTGATTGGCCAGCTGGATCTTGTCACTGGCTCTTATAGAAGACCCGGTTACGCGATTCTCAGCACACTCTCCTCCCTCCCACCTCTCGGCACCTGAGAATATTTTTACTATCACTGACCCAGCGCCGAGAAGTGGGAGTGGGGTGCAGTGAGTATTGATTTATAATTTACATCTACTTAACTAGGCAGCGCGCGGATCTCACTTCTCCTGTGCTGACAACAGAAATAAATGAATAAACTGATGTGGGGTCCCCCCCATTTTTAATAACCAGCGAAGGGAAAGCAGACAGCTGTGAGCTGGTATTTTTAGGCTGAGAAGGGCCAGATAACCATGAACCTTCCCAGCCGGAATGATGAGCGGTGACATAACTTGGTGGTATTCTTTGTCTATTATATTTCAGCACTGATGCTAATATAAGTCTTGGTACAGTCATGTTTGTTAAAAGGATTATATAAATTTTAATAATTCTCAGTAAGCACTACAGTTTGACAAATACTAATGGTGTATAGATGTAAGCCAAGTACCGAGGGGGTTCTCAGGATACGACAAAGTCACAGACAAGGAAGACGACCAAGACAGTTTATCCCCAGAAAATAAGTTTTTACTGCATCAATAGAAAGCTGTATTAAACTACACCCACAACATATACAAATCCAAACACTCAACCTAGAGTTGAGACTATTATGCTGTACGGCAGGGCAGCCAACGATATGTACTGCAGAATATAAAAACTATTAATACTCGAACCAGGAACAATTTCAGTGAATACGAGGCCTGGACTGCCCGCGGTGCAACACAGCAGTTTACAATCATATAACTTCTAAATATCCCAGCTTCCCAAAGAGCTTAGTATACACATTTACATTTTAACAGCAGCTGCTTCAACAGGACTTTGTGTCAGGGACTTTTACGATAGCAATGTTCATAGGTGCCTTTCAAGCACCTTACTATGTAAAACAAGTCTGTCCGTAAGGTTCAAAGCTACTCAATTATATAGCACGTGAGGTACGGCCACACCGTACTAGATACTCAGGATTCCAGCATAAAATAAAAAATAAAAGTCTAAATAACAACAAGATCCCGGGCTCCATTAGTGGGAAATTTCTGACCTGTGCAAAAACACTGTCTAATTAACTGACTAGCTATATAAAGGCCTCTGATCAGACTTTAGTTTAGGCGCCAAAAAAATGTAGTTGCGTGCACGGTTACCCTCTACAATGATGCCGAGGACCTTAAATCTCTTACAGACCCGGGTCTGACTCGTCAGGTGCTAGCAGGCAGCTGAGGGGGCTTCCTTCCCAAATAGGGGTATATCCATCCAGACGACCGTCACTCCTCACGTGGTCTTCCGGCTTTAGTTGCACACCTTTGCCATCTGCGGTCCTTTTCCACCCGACAAAATGGCGGCTCCGTCTCCTCTCTCTCCTCCTGCACTCCAACTGATTAACTGACAAAAAAAAAACGGTGCAGAGAGTAGTAAGGAAACAGTGACCTCCTGTGGTCACATGACGCCATTGCAGCTTATACATATCATACATTAGCATATATAAATGGATGAGCTGATATCTGCAGAAAACAAGGTTTATATTCATGTGAACACTGGTGGGTCAGCATATATCTCCATCCCTGAAGCGCCAGACTGCTGTCCCACCATCCTACATAGATTCCATACCATTATGATTTGGCTCCGCTTTTCTGTTACAGAAGTTTTCATGGGATTGCAAGTATGTGAACCAAAGACGAAGCAGTTGAGGCTCTAGTCGACACGTGACCACAAGTTTACAAGTCACATACTTGCGATCATGTAATGACTGAAACCAGTAATCAAGGCCAAATCCTAATGTTGT
Source organism: Phyllobates terribilis (assembly GCF_046119375.1). NCBI lineage: Eukaryota > Metazoa > Chordata > Amphibia > Anura > Dendrobatidae > Phyllobates > Phyllobates terribilis. The sequence continues at coordinate 507,835,301 of NW_027362762.1, forward strand.
GTATATTACACACTGTTAGAATTTGACGGGCTGCACAACTACTTGCTGATAATTTACTCAGGGGTGTACAACCCCTTTAGTGATCTGCATGATGGCATTAATCTGTAACCATATGGTATTATGTAGTCATACTGTAGAGATAATATTTAATCTTATATAGCAGAATTATTGTTAATGTTGGTTTTGTAATAAATCTTGAATTCCTCTAGGCAGGGTAATATTTTTTTTAATACAGATTCCCATTTGCGAATGATCATGGGAACATGGGCCTGTGCACTGGCAGACAAAGAGGTAAGATGGACTCTGTGCTAGAACAGTACATTGACCCTTCGCAGCCCAAGAGTTCATCATAATGCAGAATTCTGCCTGCTTTGGAGGTAGAAATGGGCCCCCTTACCTCCGCACACATTGCACCAATGATATTTCTGCCCCTGGGCCTGTGCGCTTTCAAGTGCCATGACTGAATCGGGCCCTGTTTGTCAACATTCCTGATTTTTGCTCTGTTCATGTGTCGTGTAGTGTTATTAAACAGGACACTACTATATTCTCCTTCCATGCAAGACATTGGAGAGAGGGCCTTCTGGCATCTGACTGCTCTTAGGGGATGCCTCCATGTATTTCATGAATTCTCACCTTCCTCTTAGAGTTGTCATTGCAGGGATTGAAATCCCATGGCATGGAAAGCACAATCTGTATAAAATCTAGTAAAAACTTCTATAAGTGGAGATTTTATCCAAAAAGTTGCTAGAAAATAATGGTTCAAAAGCAATTACGATAAACACATTTTTGAAACATACTTTTTAAAATAAATGTTACAAATAAAATAAAAAAACATGAACAAACTTGGTACCAACTGTAATCAATACAACCCATGCAATAAGGTGAACAGATTATTTATAGTGATGATTAAATTGCATAAAAAATTGCCTAATTTTTCAGCATTAGGTGCATAATAAAAATTGATAAAGGCTACACATGTGATGGCAATGAAATGAATAAAAAGTAGCTTATTTTGCAAAAAAAAATCCCTCATTTAGAAAACTTTGCGTAAAAGTAAAAAGGTATAGCTGTTATAGCTATGACCATGGGAAAGTAAAAAGCACATAAATCCTTCTGGCTGTCTAAACAAGTCATCATCCAAATTTCCATTAGTAAAAGGAATAAATTACAAACTTAGTGTAATACAACTGCTTCTCTCCTTTTCAGGGTAAGTTCACAAATGGGTTATTTATTGGAGTTCTTCGGTAGAGAATATGTGTAGGCATGAGGACTGTCTTACCCTGTTCCTGCCCCTGAAGACAACAACTGTGCTATGTGAATAGCATCGCTATTCACACGGATAGTACGGTATTCGGGTTACTTGTTATTCTGCGAGTATTTGTGTACTCACCTCGCTATATTTGGATGTCCCGCCCAGCAGTTTTGGCGCCTTCTTTTCAGCTACTAAACATGCTGGGCTTCTTAACCAATCACAGTAATGCCGCAGACATGTTGGTTGTGGCATTACTGTGATTGGCTGGCCGCACAACGTCATAGGGTCTATTTAAGCCCTGCCGCTGCCATTTTGTGCTCATTGCATCCGTAGCCTGCGTTCTAAAAGCATAGGGAGAGATCGCTGAGCTGCTAGGGAGAGTGTTTAAGCCTCTTGATAAAACAAAAGCCTTTTTAATGGCTTCTGTGGCACCCCATGGGTCCGGTTGCCACAGTGGCATTGCCTCCCTCACAAGAGGTGACGCCATGCCTGGAAGCAAGCAGGGGTCCCCTAATCAGGTTTTACTAAGCATGCAACACTTTCCTGGCTCCAGACCAGCAAGGGGAGTTCCTCCCTTTGGCAACTGGGATCTGGAGGCGGGGTTAGTTAGTCTTAGTGTGAGGAGTTGAAGTGAGGACGTCGATGAGAGAGGAGCTGGGGACTGGAGCTGAACGGCAGTTCACCCCAGAGGGACACAGAAGAACTGGACACTGGAGTCCAAGGCTGTGGGGCACTGAAGGCCCAGCAGCAGAAACCAGAGGGCAGGAGACTGCAGGTCTCCTGGCCCCATCAGACGCCCGGAGGCTCAGCAGCACAGAGGGTCCAGCACCGCCATGTGGGAGCGATGCACCAGCAAGCCCCGAGCTGCCTGCCATACGGGTGAGCACAGAAACGTTGCACTCAGGGACGAGGGCCACTGCACAGCTACAAGCTGTAGCGTCGGCGTCCCTGCCATCTGCTAGGCAGGGACGCTGTTCCCCTCACCTCTCTGCTCCGAGCCCGGCGTCCTCCTCCCGCTCTGCTGGCAGCGTGCGCTCCTTCCCGGCCACTGTGCTTAGGGTGCGCGCGCGCGCGCTCCCTCCCTCTTAAAGGGGCCGCGCGCGCCGTCCTAAGGAGTCCCCGGCCAATGGCCGGAGGACTTCACCATATATAAGGCACCTCCTCCAAAATGGAGGTGCCCGAGCAATGTTGTTGCACTGTTCACTACTCTGCTTCAGCCCTCAGGTCCCGTTGCCAGTTACCTGTCAGTTACCTGCCTGATTCCTGCCAGAGTACTGCCAGTTTGCTGTCTGTTTCCTGCCTGATATTCCTGCTACCTGCTTGCTAGCCTGAGGTCCGACGGTCTGCCTTCCTACTCCTGTCAGTCTGTCTATGGACCAGCTTGGCCGCTCACCTGGGAGCGCACATATGCTACCCGCCTGCTAGCCTACCTGGAGGCTCCGCCGTCACGTGCTGTGACCACCTGCTATTCCAGAGACTCCTGCCCGCTCACCTGGGAGCGCTCCTCCGCTACCTGCCTGCTTGCCTACCTGGAAGCTCCGCCGTCACATGCTGTGACCACCCGTTCATCCAGAGACTCTCGCTTGCTCACCTGGGAGCATACATCTTCCATCTGCCTGCTAGCCTACCTGGAGGTTCAGCCATCACAGGTCGTACCTACCCTTCATACAGAGACTGCCCCGGTCACTTGCCGTGATCTCCAGCCCGTTCTTCCAGACACTGCCCCGGTCACTTGCCGTGACCTCCAGCTCGTTCATCCAGAGACTGCCCCGGTCATTTGCCGTGACCTCCTGCCCGTTCACCCAGAGACTGTCCCGGTCACCTGCTGTGACTGCCTGCCCGTCTTCCCTGGTCGCCACCCGCTCCCTTACAAGGACCGCCCCCTTGTATAGTAGCTCTGAGGTTCCGCCTCCCAGACCCGTTACAGTTTGCTCGGGCCATGGAACCCGGTGGCACCCAAGCTCCCTCGCTCTCGGACCTCTGTCATGAACTGTCCCGTCAGAGGTCCCAACAGGAGTCCATCCTGGGTCACCTGCGGAATGTCAATTCTCGCCTGGACACTCTGACTGCTCCACCAGCAACCACCGCCAGTGCCATGACTCGCAACCCGGCAGCTCCGCTGCCCACCAATACCATGGTATCCTACCCCGGACCCCGGCTTTCTGCACCTCCTCGCTTCGGAGGCGACTCCGCTCAGGCTCGGGGCTTCATAAATCAGTGCACCCTGCACTTTGAACTCCTGTCCCACCAGTTTAACTCCGACCGGGCCAAAATTGCCTTCATCATGTCCCATCTCACCGGGGAGGCCCTGGCCTGGCTAAATCCTCTATGGGAGAGAGGAGACCCCCTGGTGTCCGACTTGCCTGCCTTTCTCACGGCTTTCCGGAAAGTCTTCGACGAACCCGGACGGAAGACCTCATCCGCATCATCTCTGCTACGCCTCCACCAGGGAAATCTCACCGTGGGCCAATATGCCATACGGTTCCGTACCCTTGCCTCGGAGCTGGCTTGGGATAACGACGCTCTGGTGTCTGTCTTCTGGGAGGGTCTGTCCGGCCGTATTAAAGATGAACTTGCCGGTCTTGACATTCCTACCACTCTCGATGACCTAATAACTCTTGCCACCCTGATTGACCTACGGTTCCAGGAGCGTGCCAAAGAGGTCACCCGTGAGAGGAGGTTTCCACGTCTAGCTCCTACTTTTCAAAAACCCGTCACTCCCTCCGTTTCTCCCCAGGTACACTCTCCTGAGCCTATGCAGGACGACCAGACCAAGATGGTCAAAACCCGTCAGGACTTACGCCGTGCCGAAGGGAGCTGCTTCTACTGTGGCAGTAAGGAGCACCGGATCCGTACCTGCCCGGAGAGGTCGGGAAACGCCTGTGTCTAGGTTCGCTCAGAGAGGTCGACCTAGACAAGAATAAATCCTCTCCATCTCTGCTACTGTCAGTCTCTATTATCTGCGGGGAGAATCGTTATTTCGAACTAGCCCAACTTGACTCTGGAGCGGCCGGGAATCTTATTTCACAGTCCCTGGTAGAAAAATACCGCATTCCCACCAAACCTCTGGCTGTACCATTATCTGTCGCTGCTGTGGATGGGGGCCTCTTACCACGTCCCATCCAACTCATCACCGAATCCATAACTCTGCAGGTGAGAATGCTGCATTCTGAGAGCATCTCTTTTCATGTTCTGCCTGGACTCTCTCACACCCTCTTACTAGGTCTACCTTGGCTCCAGAGACATGCACCCGTGCTTGACTGGCAGACCGGAGAAGTCCTTCGCTGGGGACAGGACTGTCATAAGACTTGTTTGGTTCCTGTTCATCCCGTCCGTCCTTCTCCTACCCCAACTAATCTACCTGGACTTCCGATTCCCTATTGGTCATTTGCTGATGTCTTTAATAAAAAGGAGGCAGAGACATTACCCCCTCATAGACCATACGACTGTCCTATCGACCTATTACCCGGTACTACTCCTCCCCGTGGGCGTATTTACCCATTGTCCGCTGCTGAGACCCGGTCGATGTCCGAATATATTGAGGAGAATTTGGCCAGGGGATTCATCCGGAAATCTACCTCCCCGGCGGGAGCAGGCTTCTTCTTCGTAAAAAAGAAGGACGGCTCTCTCCGTCCCTGTATAGACTATAGAGGCCTTAACCAGATCACGGTGAAGAATAATTACCCCCTTCCGCTCATTCCAGAATTATTTGATCGCCTGAGGGGGGCTAGAGTCTTCACCAAACTGGACCTCCGTGGGGCGTACAACCTGGTCCGTATCCGTCAAGGGGATGAATGGAAGACTGCATTCAACACCCGGGACGGCCACTATGAATATCTGGTAATGCCCTTTGGTCTCTGTAACGCTCCTGCCGTCTTTCAAGAGTTGGTCAATGACATCTTCCGGGACCTTCTCTCCTCCTGCGTTGTGGTGTACCTGGACGACATCTTGGTCTTCTCTCCGGATCTCCAGACTCACCGGAGGGACGTTCGTCAGGTCCTGCTCAGGCTCAGGCAGAACCACCTCTTCGCTAAATATGAGAAGTGCCTCTTTGAGCAGACCTCGCTTCCGTTTTTGGGCTACATTATTTCTCAGACCGGCCTACGAATGGATCCAGAGAAACTGTCTGCCATCGAGAAATGGCCCCGACCGGAGGGGTTGAAGGCCATTCAGCGGTTCCTGGGCTTCGCCAACTACTACCGCCTCTTCATACCACACTTCTCTTCCCGGACTGCCCCAATTTCCGCGCTCACCCGTAAGGGTACTAATCCCAAGGAGTGGCCGTCCGAAGCAGAGGAGGCCTTTCTTTTCTTAAAACAGGCCTTCTCTTCCGCCCCGGTGCTGCATCGTCCGGACGGCAACAAGCAGTTCTTTCTGGAGGTTGACGCCTCCTCCTCTGGAGCCGGAGCTGTACTTACTCAAAAATCTTCTTCCGGGAGGATGGTAACTTGCGGCTTCTTCTCCAAACTCTTCTCCTCTTCTGAGCGCAATTATTCCATAGGAGACCGAGAGTTATTGGCCATCAAGCTGGCATTGGAGGAGTGGCGTTACCTACTCGAGGGGGCTCTTCATCCGGTAATAATTTACACTGACCACAAGAACTTGGCTTATCTCCAGCATGCCCAGAGACTTAATCCGCGCCAAGCCCGGTGGTCCTTGTTTTTTGCTCGCTTTGATTTTGTTCTACATTTTCGCCCGGCTGACAAGAACATCAAAGCGGACGCCTTGTCCCGATCCTTTCTGGTATCTGACCTCGAGGAAGAACCTAAACATATCATCGATCCCGCCAGAGTAATGCAGGTGGCTCCCGTGAGTCTAAATCGTCTCCCTCCTGGTAAGACGTTCGTATCGGTACCTGATCGGGAGAAGATCCTACACTGGGGTCATTCGTCTAAACTAGCTGGCCACGCCGGTCAGAAAAAGACCCTCCAGCTTATTACCCGGCACTACTGGTGGCCTAACCTGCACAAGGATGTAATAGACTTTGTTTCTGCCTGTGTGTCCTGCACCCGCAACAAAGTTCCGAGACACCTGCCAGCCGGTCGCCTCCTTCCTCTGCCAGTACCTGCTGCCCCCTGGCAGCATATAGCGATGGACTTCATAACTGATCTTCCCGTCTCTGCCGGTTGTACGGTCATTTGGGTGGTCGCTGACCGCTTTTCCAAGATGGCTCACTTCATTCCCCTGCCAGGCCTCCCGTCTGCACCCGAGCTGGCTAAAGACTTTATCCGCCACATCTTCCGTCTTCATGGCCTGCCCCGTCACATCGTGTCGGATCGTGGGGTACAGTTCACTTCTAGTTTCTGGAGAGCCACTTGTAAATTGCTAGACGTCACCCTGGACTTCTCCTCCGCTTACCACCCACAGTCTAATGGTCAAGTGGAGCGGATCAATCAGATCCTGACCAGTTACCTCCGGCACTTCGTTAATGCCCACCATTCTGACTGGGTGGATCTCCTGCCATGGGCCGAATTCTCGTACAACAATCACGAGAGCGAATCTTCCTCCAAATCCCCGTTTTTTGTAGTCTTCGGTCAGCATCCTCGGATCCCGTTTCCCGTTTCCACCTCGGTGGAAAATCCGGCTGCGGAATCTCTTGTTAACAAATTTTCCTCCATATGGGAGAGTACCCGGTCCGCACTCCTTCTGTCATCCGAGCGTATGAAAAGACATGCTGACAAAAAACGTCTGGATCCTCCTCAATTCCGTCCAGGGGATAAGGCCTGGCTCTCGTCCAAGTATGTCCGGCTCAAGATTCCTTCCTATAAGTTAGGGCCTCGGTTCATCGGTCCTCTGGAGGTCATCAGTCAGATCAACCCGGTGGCCTATAAATTGAAACTCCCGGCCAACTTGCGGATCCCTAACTCCTTCCATGTATCTCTTCTCAAACCTGTGGTATATAACTCTTTTTCCAAGTCTACAGGCACGCCTCCTGCTCCGGTTTCCGCTGAAAACGAATTTGAGATAGAGAACATTCTGGCCACCAAAAGGGTAAGAGGGAAGACCTTTTTTCTAGTAGATTGGAAGGGGTTTGGTCCTGAAGAGAGAACGTGGGAGCCCCGGGAGAACATCCATGCCCCTCTCATCCTTGCTAAATTTCTGTCTGGCCTAAAAAAGGGGGGGCCTAAAGGGGGGGGTACTGTAGCGTCGGCGTCCCTGCCCTCTGCTAGGCAGGGACGCTGTTCCCCTCACCTCTCTGCTCCGAGCCCGGCGTCCTCCTCCCGCTCTGCTGGCAGCGTGCGCTCCTTCCCGGCCACTGTGCTTAGGGCGCGCGCGCGCGCGCTCCCTCCCTCTTAAAGGGGCCGCGCGCGCCGTCCTAAGGAGTCCCCGGCCAATGGCCGGAGGACTTCACCATATATAAGGCACCTCCCCCAAAATGGAGGTGCCTGAGCAATGTTGTTGCACTGTTCACTACTCTGCTTCAGCCCTCAGGTCCCGTTGCCAGTTACCTGTCAGTTACCTGCCTGATTCCTGCCAGAGTCCTGCCAGTTTGCTGTCTGTTTCCTGCCTGATATTCCTGCTACCTGCTTGCTAGCCTGAGGTCCGACGGTCTGCCTTCCTACTCCTGTCAGTCTGTCTATGGACCAGCTTGACCGCTCACCTGGGAGCGCACATCTGCTACCCGCCTGCTAGCCTACCTGGAGGCTCTGCCGTCATGTGCTGTGACCACCTGCTATTCCAGAGACTCCTGCCCGCTCACCTGGGAGCGCTCCTCCGCTACCTGCCTGCTTGCCTACCTGGAGGCTCCGCCGTCACGTGCTGTGACCACCTGCTATTCCAGAGACTCTTGCCCGCTCACCTGGGAGCGCTCCTCCGCTACCTGCCTGTTTGCCTACCTGGAAGATCCGCCGTCACATGCTGTGACCACCCGTTCATCCAGAGACTCTCGCTTGCTCACCTGGGAGCATACATCTTCCATCTGCCTGCTAGCCTACCTGGAGGTTCAGCCATCACAGGTCGTACCTACCCTTCATCCAGAGACTGCCCCGGTCACTTGCCGTGATCTCCAGCCCATTCTTCCAGAGACTGCCCCGGTCACTTGCCGTGACCTCCAGCTCGTTCATCCAGAGACTGCCCCGGTCATTTGCCGTGACCTCCTGCCCGTTCACCCAGAGACTGTCCCGGTCACCTGCTGTGACTGCCTGCCCGTCTTCCCTGGTCGCCACCCGCTCCCTTACAAGGACCGCCCCCTTGTATAGTAACTCTGAGGTTCCGCCTCCCAGACCCGTTACACAAGCAGCAGGGCCAAAGAGTTTAGTGGAAAGGGAAGGCCTCCAACTTTACCTGGCAAGGAGGATTCTTTACTTGCTTCCAGGCTGCCCGGACTTCCACTTCTAGCCAGTACCCTAGTCCCGGCTTGTCTAATCACCACCAGTAAAGATAAGAGGAAACCGCCATTAAGTTGTGGACTGATTATTGCTGCGCCATCAGACCCTGCACTACAACGCCCAGCATAACCCATAACATCTACACTGCCCTGGAGCTAAGCTCTACCTGTGTAGAGCCACACCATCCCTGCAGCAGTAACATCAGCTCCAGAGGACCTGCTCCGCAGCGGCGGCTCCCCTAGCCGCATACCACAGGTGGCGTCACGAACTTTATACAATCACTATAAATCCCCTATCAATAACCCCTTTTTATTGACCGCCCTGGGTCATGGACCGGGTCACTGCCACTGTGACATCCCCCAGTATCTACCGGCCCGGCACCGGGTACCCCACGGCCCAGGACGTCACGAACAGGAGTCACGAAGCCCGGTATAACCGGGTCCTGTGTGCCATTGACTCTATTGAACTTCTTATCACGTGGTTTGCCACCCACCGAGGAGGAAGAAAGAAGTCCCAATCTGGAACCGCCAGGTAAGAGATCCTTCCGCCTGCAGAGCAGCATACTGGTACGTCAGGAGACGCCCAGGACCTGGCTGAGGTTCACTAGGGGGGAGGAAGATGCCCAACATGGAGGAGGGTTCAGCCGCTGGCGCGGCCGCTACCACTGTAATGCCGTTATCAATGCCATATATACAGGGGGCGGCGTGGTTGCCCCAGTACTCAGGGGAGTCGCACACCCTGAATGACTTTGAGGAGAAACTGTGCAGTTTGTTTAAAGTATACCCCCTGTCTAAGGAGCAAAAAGTCAGCATCCTCATAGGCCAGCTAATCGGTGCGCCCCACAGAGAGGTGAAGTCCTGGCCGGGCAGAGACAAAGGCACTGTAAAAGAAATACTGGCCCAATTGAAATATACCTTTGACACCCGCTCCGCAGCAGAAATTAAAATGAAATTTTACGGGTGCAAACAAAGGGTGCAGGACAGTGTACGCGACTATGCTCTAAACCTGCAGGAGGCGCTGCGGGCCATCAAACAGGTAGACCCTGACAGTGTGCATGATGAGGACAGATTGCTAACTGAGCAATTTATTGAGTGGCTCCTGTCCAGCGCTCACAGGACACAGCTGCGCATTATGGCTCTGCAAAACTCTGATCTGGACTTTGCGCAATTTAAACACAGAGCCATCCTGGTGCTGCGGGAATCAACACCAGGAGGCGCTACACCCCACCGGCGCCCAGCTATCACCTACCACCAGGAGGTGGCATCCTTTTCCCCAGAACCTGTAGAGGCTGACGCGCAGACTCTGGACAATGACCTGTCTGCAGACCTGCGCCTTTAGGTCCAGGAGCTGACCAAAAGTGTGGCTGCGTTAACCAAAACAGTGCAGGCCATTCAAGTGTCCCCCAAGGAAAAGATCCAGCTGGCTTCCAGTCCAGATGATGTCCCGTGGCGGCGACAGAAGAGAATTCCACCAATCAGAGGGAGAAACAGAGATCGCTACGACCAGGACGGACAACCCATCTGCCGCCGCTGTCAAAAGGTAGGGCACTACGCAAGATTCTGTAATTTAATCGAGCAATACCTGGGGCAGAGGGCCAACCCCCAGGATTAAGACGACTAGGCCCACAAAGTTGGCGAGACAAGTACGTGGGAGGACGGCCAGTCCTACCTGTCATGCTTAATGGCATCCCAATGAATGCGTTGCTAGACACTGGGTCCCAGGTGACCACGATGTCATATATCCTTTATAAGCAATACTGGACTGACTCAGACATTACCCACAGTCCATATGAACATCTTAGTATCTATGCCATCAATGGTCAGCCCTTGCCTCAGGTGGGGTATAAAGAGGTGACCATAAAAGTTGGCAAAGTAGAATTGCCATCACAAGGAATGATTATTGTTGATATTGATCGCCGAGAAAGTCATCCCATGATAACCTTAGGCACTAATGTGATAGAAAATTGTCTTGGAGAAATTATTGTTTTGTTACAACAGGTCGCAGAGACTGCCAGTTCCAGTCAGCAGCGGGTTCTGCAAAAAGAAATCAGAGCCCTGATGAAAAGACAACAGGTAGAACTGTCTGGTGGTGAAGTTGGCAGTGTCAGGATGAGTGATCCATTCCCCATTGCAATGCCCCCTAGGAGTGAAATGTTGATATGGTGTAGAGCAGCAATTGGTCTCAGGGGTCAAGATTATCAGGCCCTGGTAGAGCCCGTGTTCTCTGACAGTAGGCCCACTATCTTGACGGCCAGGGGGGTAGTCGATGTCCGCAAGGGGAGAGTACCGATACACATCCTGAATTGTGGGGAGAAAGAGGTCCATTTACCCCGGTATGCCACCCTTGCTAAGCTGTTCACTGTCAGTAACAGTGCAATAAAGGCAGTGGAACCCTTGCCTCCATCCAAACCAGCAGAGGATAACGGCTCCAAGGGGCAGATGGAGGATTTGTGTCAGAAGTTACAAGTGGGCACTGACTCCACCCCTTTGCACCAAAAGCATGGAGTATATCGAGTGATCCAAGAATATGAGCGAGTCTTCAGCAAACACCCACTAGACTTTGGGCAGGTAAAAGGGGTTCAACATCATATCCCCATGGGAGATCATCTGCCCATTAAAGAGAGGTACTGGCCTGAACCCCCAGCTCATTGATATGTGCCAAAGGGATGTTACGGGAGATGAAGGAGGCTGGGTAGCTCCATTAGTTCTCATTAGAAAGAAGGATGGTGCAATGAGGATGTGTGTTGACTACAGGCAGATTAATCGCATTACACATAAGGATGCCTACCCATTACCCAGAATTGAGGAGTCATTAGCTGCATTAAGATCTGCTAATTATTTCTCCACTTTGGATCTCACCAGTGGGTACTGGCAGGTTCCTGTGGCAGGGGCGGACAAAGAAAAGACCACGTTTACAACACCAATGGGCCTCAGCGAGTTCAACTGCATGCCATTCGGGCTCTGCAACGCCCCAGGAACCTTCCAGCGGTTAATGGAGTGCTGCCTAGGACACAAGAACTTCGAAACTGTCCTGCTGTACCTGGATGACGTCATTGTCTACTCGAAGACATATGAAGACCACCTGGAGCACCTGGCCGAGGTGTTTGAAGCCCTATCTGGTTTTGGCCTGAAGGCAAAGCCGTCCAAATGCCACCTGTTGAAGCCCAAGGTGCAGTACCTAGGTCATGTGGTAAGCGCCAAAGGTGTAGTGCCAGACCCTGAAAAGTCGCTGTAATCAAGGACTGGCCAAGACCCTCCACTATCAAGGAAGTACAGCAGTTCCTCGGACTGGTAGGCTACTACAAGAGATTTATCAAGGGTTTCACCAAGATAGCAGCACCCATACAGGACCTCCTGGTAGGTCAGTCCAAGAAGGCCAAGAACCCGAAACCTCCGTTCAAATGGGGTAAACCAGAAGACGAATCCTTCACCCGACTGATAATGGCTCTCACCGGAGACGAAGTTCTGGCCTACCCCGACTATGGCCAACCGTTTATACTTCATACAGATGCCAGCAACGTGGGATTTGGAGCGGTGCTGTCCCAGGTACAGCAAGGCAGAGAGAGAGTGATTGTCTACGCCAGCAGGAAGCTCCGGCCCACGGAAAGGAACCCCGACATCTACAGTTCCTTCAAGTTGGAGTTTCTTGCCATAGTCTGGGCTGTAACAGAGCGCTTCAAGCACTATCTCGCCTCCTCCAAATTTACAGTCTTCACAGATAACAACCCGCTGACGCACCTGGAGACTGCCAAGCTTGGTGCCCTATAGCAACGATGGATGGCCAGACTGTCTAACTACGAGTTTACCATCAAGTATCGGGCAGGGCATAAAAATCCAAATGCTGATGCGCTGTCCAGGATGCCCAACTTGCCAGATGGGGGAGAAGACTCGGAAGAGCTGGAGGAGATAGCGATACCCTCTTTCCATCATCATGGGGTGACCCAGTGCTCCCACTGTGTAAGGGACAAGCGCTCCACCAACAGAGAGGCCACATTCAACCCATTGCCCCGCCATGGATGGGCAGAAACTCAGGATAGCGACTCGGCTGTCCGCCTAGTCAAGGAGTTGCTGACGCAAGCTGACTCGTACCCTGATCCAGATGCTCCACAGGAGACCCAACAGTTGTGGAAGGAGAAGGGCAAACTGTTCATCTACGAAGGAAAGCTGTGTCGAAGAAGCATCAAGTCCCGGACACTTGAACTGGTCTGGCAGGTGGTAGTCCCGAGGCGGGATGCGTCAATGGTCTTAGAAGCGTACCACCATGGAGCAGGACACTTCGGGTGGAAGAAGTTGGAAGTCCTGCTATGTGAGCGATTCTACTGGGCTAGCATGCGGAAAGCCATCGTGAGATGGTGTCGAGAATGTGGTCGATGCAACCTGAAACGAAAAGACCATGACAGCCAGAGGGCTCCCCTGCTGCCCATCATCACCAAACAGCCACTAGAACTGGTGGCCTTTGACCACGTGAAGCTAGTCCCAAGCAGGTCAGGCTATATCTACGCTCTAACCATAGTAGACCACTACTCCCGGTTCCTGGTAGTAGTGCCAGTAAAAGACCAGACGGCTCAGACGGCAGCCAAAGCGTTCCAACAGCACATTTGTCGCCCGCACGGTAACCCTGAATCGGTGCTTACCGACCAAGGTCCAGCCTTTGAAGAAGAGGTGTTCCAGGAATTTTGTAACTTGTACGGCTGCAAGAAAATCAGGATGATGCCGTATCATCCCCAGACCAACGGGTTGTGTGAAAAGATGAACCAGGTGGTGATAGACCTATTGAAGACGTTGCCCCTTGAAGAACGTAGCCTGTGGCCAGAGAAGTTACCAGATTTGGTGGACCTATATAACCACATCCCGGTGAACTCCACCAACTGTACACCTGCTTACCTGATGAGAGCAAAACCTGGTAAGCTACCCATCGACTAAGACATGGGAGTCTTAACACCAGAGACGACATCACCAGATGCAGATTGGGATACAGAGCGGCATCAACAATACCGCAAGGTGCAAGAATGCGTGGATAGAAGTTTGTCCCAGGCGAGACAGAAGCAGGAGAAAGCTTACAATCAGTACGCGCCTGCAGTTTCCTTGTCACCTGGAGAACAAGTACGCAAAATGGAGAGACAAGTCCACAAATTAGATGACCAGTGGGAGGTTGAGCCATACACCGTCCTACCCTCAAATTACGATAACACCAAAGTGTGCCTCATCAGTAAAGATGGAGGGGAAACTTCAGCGGCAGTCTCAAGAGACCACTTGAAGATATGTCCTGAACAGTTGAAACACAAGGAAGACCATGACAGCCCTCAGCCCACAGAAAAAGTGGAGGAAACGATCCAGACAGTCCTCGGAGAATTTCCGCGGTCTTGGACGCAGGTGAACAAAGCCATTGTGGTGCCTGTCCTAACCTTCCTCCAAGCGGACTCACCGAAAACTGCAGAGGCTCCAGAACATCTGGAAGACCAGTCGGCCTCAGAGACAGATGCTTCATTAGCAGCAGATCAGGAGAATCTACCCTCTGCTAGCAGTGAACCTGTCGTACCCATGGTGAGCCAAAGAATTCATAGGAAATTTCCCAGCCTACCGGTGTTAGCTCAGACTACCTGTAGTGTAGTTCACACTGAACCCACCACACCAGGGGTAGACACTAGGGCTCAGGGTAAGACAGTGACAACTAACGTACTACATAGATCGACCAGGAGTACAAAAGTTCAGCTCCCTGCCCGCTGGAGGAACTAAAATATAAAGTATAAGAGAACTAAAGTGTATGTTGTTTATAGTTGTACCCGTTAAATAATGCTCTATATATATATATATATATATATATTTTTTTTTTTTTTTTTTTTTTTTTTTTTAAATTTATGGACAATTGGGCCACAGGACTAGGTGTGGTCAGGACAATATTGAAAATAGTTACTAATCGGCCTAGAAAATAAACCGCAGGCGTGGCTGAAGACCAGGCCCAACGAAAGAGTGCCCTGAAGCAACGTCCCGGGACGATACACAAAGTGGGTTGAGGTGGTTCCCACCAGCCAAATTTAAGTAATACGGATTGTGGCATAAGGACTAAGTGCCGCAGTGACTGCTTTCAATTTTTGTTTGGTTTTTGCATTTTTTGACATTTACATTGTTTGTAATGTGGATTGTTAATTGTTAATTTTAAAAGGTATGCTCAGTCCGGGAGTACTGAAGTTAACTAGGGGGGAATGTGGCACCCCAGGGGTCCAGTTGCCACAGTGGCATTGCCTCCCTCACAAGAGGTGATGCCATGCCTGGAAGCAAGCATGGGTCCCCTAATCAGGTTTTACTAAGCATGCAACACTTTCCTGGCTCCAGACCAGCAAGGGGAGTTCCTCCCTTTGGCAACAGGGATCTGGAGGCGGGGTTAGTTAGTCTTAGTGTGAGGAGTTGAAGTGAGGACGTCGATGAGAAAGGAGCTGGGGACTGGAGCTGCGCGGCAGTTCACCCCAGAGGGACACAGAAGAACTGGACACTGGAGTCCGAGGCTGTGGGGCACTTAAGGCCCAGCAGCAGAAACCAGAGGGCAGGAGACTGCAGGTCTCCTGGCCCCATCAGACGCCCAGAGGCTCAGCAGCACAGAGGGCCCAGCACCGCCATGTGGGAGCGACGCACCAGCAAGGCCGAGCTGCCTGCCATACGGGTGAGCACAGAAACGTTGCACTCAGGGACAAGGGCCACCGCACAGCTACAAGCAGCAGGGCCAAAGAGTTTGTGACTGCCTGCCCGTCTTCCCTGGTCGCCACCCGCTCCCTTACAAGGACCGCCCCCTTGTATAGTAGCTCTAGGGTTCCGCCTCCCAGACCCGTTACACAAGCAGCAGGGCCAAAGAGTTTAGTGGAAAGGGAAGGCCTCCAACTTTACCTGGCAAGGAGGATTCTTTACTTGCTTCCGGGCTGCCCGGACTTCCACTTCTAGCCAGTACCCTAGTCCCGGCTTGTCTAATCACCACCAGTAAAGATAAGAGGAAGCCATCATTAAGTTGTGGACTGATTATTGCTGCGCCATCAAACCTTGCACTACAATGCCCAGCATAACCCATAACATCTACACTGCCCTGGAGCTAAGCTCTACCTGTGGAGAGCCACACCATCCCTGTGCAGTAACATCAGCTCCAGAGGACCTGCTCCGCAGCGGCGGCTCCCCTAGCCGCATACCACAGGTGGCGTCACGAACTTTATACAATCACTATAAATCCCCTATCAATAACCCCTTTTTATTGACCGACCTGGGTCACGGACCGGGTCACCACCACTGTGACATCCCCCAGCATCTACCGGCCCAGCACCGGGTACCCCACGGCCCAGGGGCGCATCACTACCTGCGGTGTATACTAGTTCTGTGTTTAAAGGAGCTGCTCACTAGCTCCATAATACCACCAAAAAGTAGCTCTTTTCAAAGCTGAAGGCACACAACTGTAAGGCTATGTGCCCACGATGCAGAAATGCTCAGGATTTTTTCCTGAGCGTTTCTTCATCTCCCTGGCAGAAAAAACGCATGCGGATTGTACATGCGTTTTTCCTGCCAGGGACATGCGGATGTGAAGCGTTCTTCACATGCATTTCCACATGCGGGTTATCAAGAGCTTTCCAATCGATTTTAGCATCACTTGGAAAGTGCTTGACAACTAGGTCACACTATATAAATCCATGCAAACGGCATGGATCTATATAGTGTGACCGAAAGAATGGTAGAAAATAAATAATAAATCTATACTTACCTTCTGATGGCCCCCAGAGTCTTGCTTCCCTCTGTCCTCGCTGCCGGCAGCGGTACACTGAAGGACCTGCCGTCACATGACTATGACGTCAGCACAGGTCCTTCAGTTCACCGCGATCTGCCGGCAAGTGAAGACAAGGAGACCGCGGGCCATCAGAAGGAAAGTATAATATTTATTTTTTATTCTGTTTTTTACAGGTTCTATGGTACCCGTGTCCGGAGGAGAGTCTCCTGTCCTCCAGACCCGGGTACCATCCGCACATTGAAACACATGAATTCCGCATCTACAGATGCAGTGATGCAAAATCCAAGCGATTCAATGCAAGTCAATGGCGGCGAAAACGCAGCTCTTCCGCAAAATAATTGGTAGTGCTGCATTTTTTTCCGCAATCATAATCCGCAGTGGAAATTTCCGCAGCATGTACACAGCACATGCGGATTATCATTGGGGAACATGGCAGGCCTTCTACCAAGCATTTTTTAAGCGTTTCTGCAGCGCTTTTGCCACTGCGGAAATGCTTATAAAACGCATCGTGGGCACACAGCCTTAAAGGCCCCGACTACTAACGGCGGGGGTAAGATTGTTTTTTGATACAGTGATGCCACGGTCATTGAGTGCCCTGCACAAAGCTGTAGTCCAAACATTTCCTACTGCCTGCTACAAAGCACACACCAGGCCATTTTAACCACTATTTTGGCTGTGACAGCTAGCTTGGCTTGTGCCATCAACATCTGTTGATGGCATGTGTCAAAGCCTGTTGTTAAGTGACGTGGACGTGGTGTTGTCAGTGGTGAGCAAGAAGGCACTCAGTATGTGTCAGGTCAGAAGAAGCTTTATGCATCCACTATGTTCCTGGAAAAATTTCCCGATCTGGAACATAAACGTATGTGGAAGCCAGAAGAGAGAGTGCAGATTCTGTCTTGGATAGCAGACATGGCCTCTACGCAGCAACAAATCTTCCACGACCACACAGTCTACTGTGGATACACAGAAGGCTGGCCCATCCAATCCTGAAGCTGGTTCTCCTTCCTCCCGCCATTATCAGTCACAGGAGACACATGACCCCGAGCTTTGCCACTCCGAGGATCTGTTTGGTACGTATCCTTTGGTTGGCTCTGGTCTATCACCGTGCAGCATTGAAGAGGGACAAGCGGAGGTGGTGTGCGTTGATGCTCAAGTATTTGAGGACCTGCGGCTGGTAGAAAGCCACATGGCGGAACGACATTTACTGTCTCCAGAGGTGGAGACTGATGATGATGAGACACAGTTGCCATCAGGTCAGCCTACAATGTCAACTGGGAAGGAGGATGAGATGGAAGACGAGGTGGTCGATGATGAGTCCACTGATCTGACCTTGACTGTTGGCATGCATAGCCATGACAGCAACACAGAGGTAGATGGATATGTAGCACCAACACAGGCACCAAGGGGTCGTGGTTTACCCAGAGTGAGAACTGGTCAACTGTTTCCAAGAGCACCCCCGCTGTGCGCCATGTCAGGGCAAGGGGGCGTTCAGCTACTGTGTGGATTTTTTTATGAAAGTCCTTCAGAGAAAAGCATTGTAGTCTGTAGCATCTGCCATACCAAGTTGAGCAGAGGCCAGGGCAAAGGCAACCTAAGCACCACCAGTATGCGAAACCACATGGCAGCCAAGTACCCCAGTAGGTGGGCGGAACACCAGGGTACCAAATCTGCATCTGTGGGTCAAACCAATGCCATGTCGCCTGGGCTGTGTCCTTCAGAATCTGCTGTTCAGGAAGCAGGTGCTCATACCTTTGACACACAACAAACATCAACCACATCCACTTCTTTGTGCCAGCAAAGCGTCCAATTGTCTGTGCCTGAGAGCTTGGAAAGAAAGCATAAATACACAGTCACGCACCCACAGGTACAAATATTAAACTCGCAGATTGCCAAATTGCTAGCTGTGGAGATGTTGCCATTTAGCCTTGTGGGAACACAGTCTTTCCGTGATCTCTTGGCTGTGGCTGCCCCACGATACAGTGTTCCCAGCCGCCACTATTTTGCCTGGTGTGCCGTCCCTGCATTGCACAAGCATGTGTTAAACAATCTGAACCGTGCTCTCACCAACTCCGTAACCGGAAAGGTCCACCTAACAACAGATATCTGGACAAATTGTTGAGGACAGGGATGATACATTTCTGTCACTGCACACTGGGTGAACCTGGTGGAGGGTGGGACAAAAGCACAAATGGGAACATCACACATCCTACCCACGTCAAGAATAGTGGGCCTAACTTATGTCAGGGTTTCCACCTCTTTATATTCCACTTCCTCTCTCCCCCCCTCCTGCTCTTCATCCTCTGCTGAATTACCCTACCCATCACTGCCAAGCTGGACTTGTGAAACAGCGCATCGGCAAAGCGGCAACATGCTCTGCTGAAGCTGATCTGTTTAGGTCAGAAAGCACACACTGCAGCAGAGCTGTAGCAAGCTTTAAAACAACAGACTGATCAGTGGCTCTCCCCGCCTCACCTCCAACCCGGTCTGGTTGTCTGCGATAATGGGCGTAACCTGGTGGTGGCTTTAAAGATCGGCAAGCTGGTACACGTGCCATGCATGGCTCACGTGCTGAACCTCGTTGTTCAGAAATTTTTGAAAACTTACCGTGACTTGCCCTACCTACTTGAGAAGGTGCGCCGTATTAGCACCCATTTCCGCCATTCCTCGACCCCTTTTGCTGCTCTTACAGTGCTGCAAAAGCGCTTGAATTTGCCAAGTCACCGACTCATTTGCTACCTGCCCACGTGATAGAACTCCACTTATCATATGTTGGTGAGGATTAGTGAACAGCAGAGAGCAGTAGCTGAATGCCAGCTTCAACATGCCCATCAGACTGAGAGCCAGCCACCACACATAACAACTGTCAAGTGGCTGTGGGTCAGTGACATTTTTGAGGTTCTTGAGAACTTTGAGTACTGCACCAACCTCGTGAGCGGTAATCAGGCTATTATCAGCGTAACCATCCCGCTGCTGTGTCTCTTGAAACAATCACTGCATAATTTCAAAGAGAAACCTTTGAGTGCCCAGCATGTTGGTATGGAACCAGATTTCCCAATGGGTGTTACTAAGCAGTCCAGCCAATATTCTGAGGCAATAATGGGTGATGAGGAGGGAGAGGACTTGTTTTTCTGTGCTACCGAGGGGACTCGTAATGCTACAAATGGGACACCCAACCCAAGCTTCATGTCTGTCCAGGCTGGATGGGCTGGAGAGGAAGACAAAGAGGTGGAGGAGGAGGAGGAGGCGAGTCAGTGTGAGGAGAGGATGGGTACTTTTTCTACTGTTGGGGACACAGAACATTTGCCTTTTTGCAGCTTGGACCACATGGCACAGTTCATGTGTAAGTGTCTGTGGCAAGATTCTCACGTGATACACATTTAATCCAACAACCTATACTGGTTGGCCACCTTTCTCGATCCACGGTACAAGGAGAAATTTCCTTCTCTCCTTTTGGAGTCACCAAAGAGTTTTACAATGTAATCATTCAAGAGTGCCATTGTAGATCAGTTGCTGAAAACATCACCCTCAGAAAATGCTGGTGGCAGAGGTACCAGCTCTTTTAAACACCAAGGGATAATGGGGAGAGACACAAACACCAGCTCCAACAGAGGTGGGGGGAAAATGTGCACAAATTGGGCAATTTTCAATAAACCAGCACAACAGCAAGGGATATCTGTGCCTGTAACAATGCCAAGGAGGGATAAGTTGCAGAGCATGGTCAAGGGGTACTTAATTGACCATACGTGCGTCCTTTCTGATGCTTTAGTTCCCTTTAACTATTGGGTGTCTAACCTGAACACTTGCCCCGACATCAGCTTTTATGCCTTGGAGGTGGTGGCCTGCCTGGCTGCTAGTGTGGTGTCTGAGCGTGTTTTCAGTTCCGCTGGAGCAATCATCACTGATAGGCGCACACGCCTCTCCACGGAAAATGCAGACAGACTTACGCTGATTAAATTCAACAAGGACTGGATATCTCCACAGTTTGTAATCCCTCCAGATGACAGCAAGCCAACCTGAATTCACCAAAAATGAAGATTCATGCCACTGCTGTTTGTTACGGATCCGGGTGGTGGAACCTCTGTGCTGCAGAGCAAGGAGGGACGTAACTAGGTATCAACTCGGACTAACCAAGGTTGCACGGCGGCTCAATCGACTCCGTGAACCAGGGAAGGACCAAGCAGAGGGACCAGGTGCTGTTCTGGGCCTGTCCTTGTATGAGAGCAGGTGACTCCCATGGGTAACTGGCAGGTAACTAGTACGTTCTCCGGGTAGGCAGGCAAGCCATGCCCATAGACAGACTGGCGGGTTTGGATTGTAGGCAGACCGTCGGGCTGGAGAGTACACTTGGCTGGCGGAGACAGGTAGTCAGGCTGGCGGACTGGACTGGTAGTCAGGCTGGCGGACAGGACTGGTAGTCAGGCTGGCGGACTGGGCTGGTAGTCAGGCTGGCGGACTGGACTGGTAGTCAGACTAGCAGCGGGACCTGAGGGCTGAAGCAGAGTTTAGGACACAAAGCTACAACCTTATGCGGGCACCTCCATTTTGGAGGAGGTGCCTTTTATATGAGAGGTCCTCCGGCCATTGGCTGGGAACACCTTAGGACGGCACGCGCGGCCCCTTTAAGAGGGAGAGAGCGCGCCCGCGCCCTAAGCACAGTACCTGGGAAGCTGCGCGCGCCGGCAGCAGGAGAGCCGGAAGTTGCCGGGCCGGGAGCGCGGCACTAAGAGGGACTCTACTGCACTGTTAACGTCACCCCCTTCACATAAAAACCCGTTTCCTTCCTTCATCAACCATGACTCAGTCCATAGGGCTAATTTTTACAAACCCTATGCACATTGTGCAGTGGACAAACCAGGACAGTATTCCTACTCCAGCCTAACTACTATTTGTGATTGGAGGCCCTTGAGATGGTGGCTTCCTGTGTCAACAGTGACTCAGCCCATAGGGCTCATTTTTGCAAACCCTATGCACATTGTGCAGTGGACAAACCAGGACAGTATTCCTACTCCAGCCTAACTACTATTTCTGATTGGAGGCCCTTGGGATGGTGGCTGCCTATGTCAACCATGACTCAGCCAATAGGGCTTATTTTTACAAACCCTATGCACATTGTGCGGTGGACAAACCAGGACAGTATTCCTACTCCAGCCTAACTACTATTTGTGATTGGAGGCCCTTGGGATGGTGGCTACCTACGTCAACCATGACTCAGCCCATAGGGCTCATTTTTACAAACCCTATGCACATTGTGCAGTGGACAAACCAGGACAGTATTCCTACTCCAGCCTAACTACTATTTGTGATTGGAGGCCCTTGGGATGGTGGCTACCTACGTCAACCATGACTCAGCTCATAGGGCTCATTTTTACAAACCCTATGCAGATTGTGCAGTGGACAAACCAGGACAGTATTCCTACTCCAGCTTAACTGCTATTTGTGATTGGAGGCCCTTGGGATGGTGGCTGCCTACTTCAACCATGACTCAGCCCATAGGGCTCATTTTTACAAACCCTATGCACATTGTGCAGTGGACAAATCTGGATTATACAGTGGTCCTACCAAACTAATATTTGTCATTGAGGCCCTTGTCACAGGTTGTGCTACACTGTGACGGAGATAGGGGATACATATTCAATAGAAATGTACTGTCAGTCACCCTATTTGGCAAAAAACATGCCTGTCTTGTGCCACATTGTGACTGAGATAGGGGATACATATTCATTAGAAATTTACACCGACTGTTGATGACCGACTGATGGCCCTCTGAAAACTTGAATTGAGGGCCACAACTACTACAGTACTCCATCGTAGATAATGTTTGACAAGGGAGGCCCTTGTCATGGAATCTCCTTGCACCTATGACACAGCCCCCAGGAGTAATTTTTGGAAATATGATGCACATTCTGCACTTGACCAAGTAGTACAGCAGCAAGAAGTCTCCTCTTCCTATAAAATCTGGGGAATATTGACAATCAAAATCTCTGAGCCATTTGGAGAAGCTTCTCCAACCCATCCTGGAGGGGGGCACCATATATACTTTCTCCTTTGACTTGCACAAGTGATATATTTGAGCTCGTCATCCAGTTGACTAGTACAGCTTTATTTTTCCGGTTCACAGAGTTCAGCCATACCTGAGTATCGCAGGCCAGACTCTCTGCTACCTTCTAGTTCTCCATGTCTCTTGGCCTTTTTCTCTGTAGTTTTCCCTTAAATTAGTTAAATAATAGAGTGAGGGCTTACAATATGAATAAGTGAGGGACCTCCAAAATCTCTAGAGGAGGGTATTTCAAAATGTATGTTACAGGGCCACACGAGGGCTCTCACAAAACTCAGCTTTCCTGCCTACTGCAGGCCCGCTGAACATTTGAATTTAGGGCAGCAGTATCACATGGTGGTGGAGGAGGAGGATGAGGGTCAATCCTAATGCTGCAGTGGGCACATTGTAAACTGCTAGTGAATATATATTCCACTATCTGAGTGTCAATGATGGAGGGACCGCCCAAATGTCTAAGTAACAGCTGTCCCTCCAAAACGCATGTTACAGAGCCACCTGAGGCTTCTCAAGTCAAAGATCAACATACCTACTAGTACGTTCTAGCTGTGCTTGTAAAGTGCTGGGGAATAGCGAACTAAAAATGATGTATGACAGAGGGACCTACAAAATGTATAAGTCAGGCCCCTCCCAATTGTAAAAGGCGAAAAAAGCCACAATAGTATGTGTGAACAAAGGCTAAAAGGGATATGTTTATGGTTTTTCTGGTTTATTTAGCCTTATATACAAGTGATTGTGCAGGAAAAACTGTTTCTTAACCTTGTTGGCCGGTTAAATGCAATTTAGGTTAGGTTTGGTAGTTGTTCTTGTTCTTGTGTGTCTGTAAAAGTGGCGTAATACTGCAACAAACTTATTCCCAGAAACCATATGTGAGTCAGAAATGCATGCAGGCACATTGTCCGGGCTCTTCCCTTTCTGTTTCATCACTTTCCCATCCATTTCAGCCTTTTCCTCAGGCCCCCAGCCCACTTTGTAGGGTCCAGCAGAAAATTACTCGCATTTCCCATTGACTTACATTGTACTCGCTATTCGGAACGAATACGCAATTATTACAAAGTACTCGATACTAGTATAGCGATTATGAATATTACGGTACTCGCTCATCACTAACTACTATATAATATATGATCTTGTTATATCTAAAAACATGTCCCTCAATATAGAAATCATATAAATTCTATTGGATTCACTTTACAATATATGCAAACTCAACAGCCCAGGTTCATGCAAATATATATAACACTGAGCAAAAGAAGTGAACATCAAAGATCCTTAAAAATGAATGAAGTTCAGGGGCCCCTGAAGAAGCAGGACGAAACGTGTGTCGGAGTGGAGGAAAGCTGGACCTGGCTTGGTTTGTGACCAGGGTTCTTTCAATTCAAAGTACTATTCTCACATCCAAGCTTATTACCGATGAACATTTTGAGTATAGCTCAAACACAAGCATTAGACTGTTGCATTATATTTAAAAGGTTTATAATTTGCATGTGAGCTTTCACTTTATAATAGCACACTCATGACTTTTTTTGCTGTAAACTCCTTGAGCAGGTCTATTTTCTATGTCCCTCTCGTATGACACATCTGTTTTTTTTTTATTTTATATATGTCCTATTTCTACATATTTTTTGTATTCAATAAAGTGTATTCATTTTTAAGGATCTTTGATGCTCACTTCTATTGCTCAGTGCTATATATGTACATGAACCTGGGCTGTTGAGTTTGAATATATAATCAAGGTAGTTAATCTACCAAATCAACATAAATAAATATTATACATATGCAATAGTACAAATCCCATATAATCATCAGTAAATTAGAACAGTATCCATATAATAAATAGTATTATCCTGATCCACACAATAGATTACAGCGCCCGACGTGCATTTCACAGTCTACATTCCCCTTGAGGAGTGGTGAACATGAGTGATAGCATACATCAATGAATGTGAGCAACCAAGGGTATTTTTAGAATCAGAATTTTAATAAACTCCCACATAATGCAAAGTATTATGATGATGAAAGGTATAATTTGCTCCCTTGAAGTATATTCAAACACAATTTTTTTACATGCATTTTTCAGAATACAGAAAAAGTCTGCAGCAGAAACATGAAGCAGTTTTTGGAGGCTTTTTTTGCTCGGCTTTTTTCTGCTTCTTAAATATTCCTGCAATATGCCTCTTGATCGTCCCTAACTTAGGCACTGTTTATAGCTTTTACATTAATGAAAGACTGTTGTAGTATACTTTTACCTTATTACAAAGATTCTTTTCATTTTGCCTTATTTGTAACATTATTCTTCTGTAAATACAGGAAGATAAAAGACAATCATTTAATCTCAAACTTCTTAAAGGGGTTTTCCAAGATGGTTCAAAATCTCCTCTCAGCCACTGATATCAGTAAAGTAATGAAATAATGTATACTCACCATTTTACACGCTTCATTTAAATAGTTGCATCTTGGATCCTTCCCACTGATCCTCTGTTGTCACTTTTTGCATACCCTACATGACTGCAGCAACTAAACCATTAAGGCCAGGTGCACACATTAAGTATTTGGGGAGCTTTTGTACCTCAGTAATAGGGCTGAGCGAACCCGAGGATGTTTGGGTTCGTCGAGTTTGGCCAAGCTGTAGTTCAAAGTTCGGTTCGGCAACAGAACTTGACGCTGAACCTGAACCCAAAAGAAGTCAATGGGGACCCAAGCTTTTGTGCTTTAAAATGTCTGTAAAATGTTTATAGTAAGGCCTAGGGGGCTGAAAAAGGAAGCAAAATGGGGGTAAGAGCAGGTCAATTGCCCTGCAAACAAATGTGAATAAGGAACTTACTTAAAATATCATAGAATTAAAAAAAAAAAATCTTGAACAAGGAGGCTGAGGTCCAAGTGGAGCAGGAGATGGAGTAGGTGCAGGAGGACATGGCGGTGTAAGTGGAAGAGGCAGGGAAGGAGGTATCCAACACTGTTTTTGTGGTTGGGTTTTTTTGGGGGGGTGGTATTTTCTTTTAGGGAACAGAATTAAAACAACCCAGAATAAAAATAAATAAATAAAAATAACAATCTAGAGCCAGGAAGCGGATGTCCAAGTGGAGGAGGAGGTGGTGGAGGTGGACAGGGCGATGTAGGTGGAAGAGGCAGAAGAGGAGGTAGGCAACACTGTTTTTTTTTATTTTTTTTATTTTGGGAAGCCCCAAATTAAATGAATGGCAAATAGAGTTGAACAATGGCTGTGTGCGGATGGTATAGTTGTCTAGTCAGCCAAAGTTATGGACAAGTCTTGTGGGATCCACGTCTGGTTAATTTTAATGAATGTTAGCTTCGCCATGTTTGTTATGAACAGGCTTATGTGCCTGTATGTGATCACACCTCCTGCCGTGCTAAACACACTTTCCGACAGTACACTTGCCACAAGGCAGGTCAGCATCTCCAAGGCATAAAGGGCAAGCACAGGTCATGTGTCCAATTTGGAGAACCAGATGTTAAATGGGGCAGACCCATCAGTTTAAAGGTGGAAACAAATGGACACGTACTCTTCCACCATGTTGATGTAACACTGCCTCCTGCTAATACGGACCATATCCGATGGTGGTTTCTGATGTTGTGGTTTGCTGAGAACGTTTTACCACATTTTGGCCATGCAAACATTGCCTTCCGAGTTGGTGGCAGTGATGGAGGTGGAGCGCCGGGCATGTTGGTCGAGTATTAGAAGCAGAGCTACACGGCAAACACGTCCTGCATGGAGGTCCACTCATTGGTGGTGAAGTGGTGTTGTTTCCTGCTGCTTGCACAGTCTCTCCAGCATATGCAAGGTGGAGTTCCACCTTGTTGGTACGTCACATATGAGTTAATGAGTGGGTAGGCAGAAGTGACGCTGAAGCGCAGATAGGCGAGCAGCATCAGGGTGAGAATGCTGGAAATGCACACATACTGCCCGCATTTTCAGCAGCAACTTTAACATATGTGGGTCATTTTTCAGGAAGCTCTGCACCACCAAATTCAGCACATGTGCCAGGCAAGGGATGTGCGTCAAATAGGCTAGGCCCAGAGCTGCTACTAGATTTCATCGGGCTATTAGATTTCACCAGGCCGGGCTTGAGGTTCACCGGCACCAACCACTCATCTGTCTGTTGTTTTATTACCCCCAAACAGATCAGTTTCAGAACAGCCTGCTGTTGTTTCCCCCTGACTGTGCTGAAGTTGGTGGTGCAGGTCTTACTGTGACCAGATGAAGAGGCGGTGGAGGAAGTGGAGTAGGAGGAGGAGGCAACATGGACAGAGAAAAGTCCAGCAATCCTAGGTGGTGGTAGGACATGAGATAGAATGCGTTCCATCTCTGGATTTAACATCACTGGCCATGCTTACTGGTCCACGTATTGGTGGTTGTGTGGACCTTTTCACTCATGATGTTGTGCAGTGCACACCTGATTTAGTCCGCAACATGTGTGACCAAGGCAGTGATGGCACACCTGAAAAAGTAGTGGCGTCTGGGATCAATGAACTGTAGAACAGCCACCGGCATCACTTTTTTAAACTGCCTGTCTCTTTTGGTCGGAATGGCAGAATTTCAAAGGACACGAATTTGGAAATGCTGTCATTCAGGACCATGGCTCGGTGTGGGAACAGGGTATTTCCTATTTGTCTCGCGGGTTTGAGGGATGGAGAGCTGAACACTTCCATGGAACAGTGTGGAGTTGCTCATTGACACGTGGTGGTGATAGTGCTGTCACATCCTCTCTTTGTGGAGAGGAAGATGGCCTTGTTGATCGTGACGTGGAGGAAGAGGTCAAGACAAAAGCAGAAGAGGGAGCAGGAGGAGGCTCAGATCTGTTCTGTTTGGGTTCGCTCATCCCTGCTCAGTATTGTTAAGCAAAATCCAGGAGTGGAATAATCAGAGGAAAAGTATAATAGAAACACTTCTGTATTTTTCACCCACTTCTGGTTTTAGTTTACAAATACTGAGGTAAAAAACAGCTTGGTGCTTCACGGCGGGGCCAATCATTTAAATACACCTCCCCACCTGCTTGTTTTCCCCCTATCTAAATGTCTCCTTTTTTTGTGATTGACAGCTCTGGAAGGGTGGAGATGGATTGAAAACAAGCAGGTGGGAAGGTGTATATAAATGATTGTATGTGTCGTGAAGCATCAAGTGCCTGTACTTGGTTTGAACAGTCATTCTGTGGTAACAGAGTGTCTTTAACTGAGAAGTAGACGGCTCAAATATAGATGTAGCACAGAATTGCAGGGAGTAAAACTGTGAAAATATATTATTTTATTATTTTCAAAGACTAAATAGACTGGGGACAAATTTTTCAAACAATTCATATAATCCCCTTGAGGCTGCGTTCCCACGTTGAGTATTTGGTAAGATTTGGCTTTAAATATGGCAGCTTCATTTTTGATGCTTCCTGGTATTTGGCTTTGACAAAACTTTATTAATACAGTAATGTGCGGATCCCTTGTGTTTTTAGAGCATTTTCGCAGCGCAAACTCACTAAAAACGCATATGCATAATTTACCTGCAGATTTGTAGCCTCTAATGCAATTCTATGGAGAAATCTGAACATGGAAGAGAAATTGGCATGTTGTGGATTTCAAACACACACTGCAGGTCAATTTATGCAGCATAAATAAACACAGTGGGCGTTATATTTCTATAAATCCCGTCCATTTTTCTGGAAATGTAAGATGCTGTGGGTTTTTATTGTAGCAAAAATCTGCAAAGTCAAAAATCACCAAAAATTCATAGTGGGGACTAAACCTTAGTTTTTTATGCCAGCTAGATTCCCTAAAAAAAAAAAATCAAAGCTGATAGTGGTGGTAGTAACCATAGCTGATCATGACAATAAACACACGGGGATATTGGAGAGACATGTTGCAGTAGAATCCATAACTGGCAGATTTTAGAAAAATAAATGTATTAAGCAAAATCATTATTTTTACATTCTCTGCCTTGCATTGCTGAAATGGCTAAACCCTTTAGACCCTGCCATTTCCCAAACCACATATTGTTTTATAGTTATTTCATTTTATATTACATTTTAAAAACTGTTGATTCCGGCAGTAAACCTGTATTAAAGCTTCTGAGTCTCTGCAGCTACAAATCAGATGAACTGACACCAAATCGAAGGAAAAAGACTTAAAGAGTTGAAATGTCTATAATACCCATCAACAGTCAAACCCTCCCTGTTAAAACTGGATGGAGAGGGACTGCTTATTTCTCAATTTGTCTCTAAAATCAGCATGCAATAAGAGTCAGATCTTTAATAAGCTGTACACTCTGCAATATTGTTCTGGAAACAAAAGTCATCAATTGCACATATGAGGCTGGAGTGAAAACAGAAAATTTCTCCCTCTGCCCTCCCTGCTTCAGGCACGCACTACTTCCCAACATAACGTTCTGTCTGGTCCAATAGGTTTCTAAATTACCCACCAAAGCTTATTATTTTGAACACGGCTGGTGGTAATGAAGTACGTTACCAATGATGCGTTATTACAGCCCCTCTATATCCCTGGAGCATTGTGAACATATATTTATGATTACTGCTGAAATACATAATAGCATGAATAAACAGTTTAATCTAATATAAATTCCTGTAAAGATAGCATTAGCAGCCTCTGCTGAAACATAATGACAAAGACAGGAAAAAAAAAGCCCTAACTAATGTAAGACAAGGGTCCTATCTGATTTGCTGTAATGTAATGCTGTCCTCGATAATTATGAACCAGAACAAGGCAGGTTGTGGGCATAATGGCTGAGAGTGAGATGCTTGAGATTGATGTGATTTGTCCTGCATAGTACTTTATATAAATAGCTTTGTGAAATTCAAGTTTTCAATAAAATTTGCATTATTCTTCTTGCTGTTGTTATCATTTCCATAACTCTATTGTTAGAATTAAGCAGCTTGCTTCACTTTCCCTTCTAAACAACATATGCTCCTGCTGATCAGGCTACAGCTCCAGTGCAGAATGCAGGTACTATCACATTGTTTTTCTTCTCTTTATATTGGCATAATAGCAATAACAGAAATACATTTATAAATATTAAGAATAAAAATTCATTTTGGATAAGTGGAGCAGAGCAAAAAAAAATCTTAATAGTATAATGGAGTTTGGATTAAACAGATTTACATAGTTTTACTAAAACTGGGACATCAATAATGATAAATTTGAATAAATACTACTAATTGATCTCAGACTAAAAGCATTTAGTTGATACGCTTTCTCCAAATCCTGCAGGTTTCGTGGAGGAGGTACATTGAAAGGATATTCTCATTTTGGCTAAGTGGATGGTTTTAAATCAATGATGAGCAACCGTGCTCGCCACTGTTTGATATTGCGAGTGCTTGAGCGCCATGCTCGAGTCTCCGCGCTGCTTGTTTTGTGGCTGTTAGACAGCCCATAAACATGTGAGGATTGCCTGCTATACATGCTAATGCTGTAGCAGTGTTGGCTACTGGCATTGCTGCATTTGACTGGCCGAATCACTTTATCGGGTCTGATGCTCTGCAAACTCTCCTCTGGAAGCAGTTCAGGGAGAGTTGATCTAGGTGGAAAAGCTAAGATTAGAGCAGGTATATAGGCAGTATTTTATTGCTATTGTAGTACTTGTATACCACTTCTGCACAATTAAAACAAAAGTCCTTTTCAGGGCTACATACTGTCCTTTCTCTACTAAAACTGCTGTTACCTGCATTTAGTGTAGGGATAGCTGGTGGAAGAGGGATTTTTTGGAACAGAGGCATTAAGGCAGGGTTTATTGCCTCACAGTCCTTCTATTAGGTATACTGCTGCTGCAACCTAAAAGAAAAAGTCATTTTCAGGGCTATATACAGTTATGGCTAAAAATGTTGGAACCAATGAAATTGTTCCAGACAATGAAGTATTTCTCACAGAAAATTATTGCAATTACACATATGTCCAATTTGCCTTCTTTTTCCAAAACACATAAAGAAAATAAACATGTGTGTTATAAAATATTTTCACACTAAACCTCAAAAATATTTAGAAAAAGGAGAAAAAATGAGTGTTGCGGCATAACAGACATGATTTTATTAAGTGAAAATTACATAATGACATGTACACAAAATTTAATTAGCATCACCAAGGGAATTAAGTGCAAAGTGCAGGATATCAGGGGATAACAAGAGTGATAGGGCAAACGGATTAAATGGGTGTATATAGCCACCCATGTATGCTGGAGGTGAGCATGGGAAAATACATAAAAAAAGATTATAATGACAGGGACCACTACTAAGTATTAAGCTGCTTAGTGCAAATATTAAGGATTTTGACCAGAGTATATGAATATAAAAGCGGTCCCACTTGTAACCAAGCCCACCCCTCATAAATCAAAGGAATATCACATGTGAAACTCACCCACGTTATGTCCGCAAGGCCCCTGACTCACTGAAACCCCCCAACACAGGTAGTGATGAAGGCGGCGCGCCCCGATGCGCGTTTCGCTGATCTTTATCAAGAGGCGCATGTCTTGAAAGCCTAAAGGACCTGCTATAAATACGCCCCTGACCCATCATGTGATCACAAGGGGCAGGGAAGCCCATTGGAGTCAAGTGGCGCGTGCGCCTGGAGTCCCGCCCCCCGCCACACGCACCCAAGCCGTCATGTCCCAGGCGCGCGGACGGGAGCGCGCCAGTGGACACACCCCCAGGGGCATGCCAGGGAGATTGAGACGGCCGGGCCCGGGCACAGGAGTGCAGGACACCGCGGCACAAGCGCACAACTCCAAAATGGATGTCCAGGAGGGTAACTGCGTCATCTATAGTGTGTAGAGGAGAGGAAATCAGATACAGGAGTAGAACAGAAAAGAAAAAAGGGGCAGACAAGACACGCCAGTCATATTGTAATGCAGGATTACTCAAGAGATACATATTATCTAGTCATGTCTACATCTATTGAATAAGTGTCAAAAAGAACGCAGGCATGTCATCCCCATAAATCAGTGGGAAAGGGACACATCAACCCCAACCAGAAAAACTCCTCCATATGGACCCCCACGTAAAGGGGCACAGAGGAGATATCCATATGAGGTAAAGACACATATGATAAAGAAAATGCAATAAATATAACAATTTCACGTGGGTATCAAATTGATCACAAAAGGGCAGAAGGGATGGATGAAAGATGGGGAAGGGGGGGAGGAAATTGGAGCCTCTCCTAAACCTCCTCGAGATCAGATGCAGCGTATCTCAGATTCCATTTATGGGCCAAGGTAAGGCACTCAAAGCTTGTTGATGTGATAACACTATATGTAAAAAAAAATTAGAAAAATAGAAAAATATAAAAGGAGGTTAAAAACACATAACATAAAAACAACAAACTAAAACATCATCATAACCAGATGGAAATCCAGAAAGGGGAGCAGCAGGAGAACATCACAAGCAAAAGACCATGATTATAAGAACGAGGAAAACCCCAGACGTTCATTTAAGCCACGCGGAGCCAAAGTGTCCAGGATGGTAATCCATCTGGCCTCTTTTTGCACCAGACATTGTTTAGCGTTGCCACCCGGGAGCCCAATTGTACCACATCTATGCCACGCACTCGCAAGGTACGTGGATCACAGTTGTGAACTGCTTTAAAATGACGTGGTAATGTTTTGAGCTCCCGTGGGTCTGTCACTGATTTGGCTGCGCCAATGTCCCGTACGTGTTCCCGCACTCTAATTCTTAACTCTCTGGTTGTTAATTCCACATAGATCTTCTGACAACCAAATGTGGCATAATATACCACATGGGTTGTACTACATGAAATAAATTTAGAGATTTTATAAGTGCGGGAACCTTCAGATGAAGTAAACGACGTGCAGCGAAAGGAATTGGCGCAAGCCACACAGTGACCGCAGGGAAAGGAACCTACCGTGGGGCCGCGTGACCCAAAGGGA
The DNA here is from genome assembly GCF_046119375.1 of Phyllobates terribilis. Taxonomy (NCBI): domain Eukaryota; kingdom Metazoa; phylum Chordata; class Amphibia; order Anura; family Dendrobatidae; genus Phyllobates; species Phyllobates terribilis. Next base: position 507,867,586 of record NW_027362762.1, read on the forward strand.
TTAGATGAAGGAGGGACATAATGACTGGAGACGAGCAGGTCCCCCAAATTGTTAGCATGTTTGGCCGTCATCAATAGGTAATCACCCACAGCATCCCTGAGGCAGGGCTCCGTTTTGAAGACATTCCAGTGTCGGGAGAGGATCCGACTCATAACCCCCCACTCATGGTTGAATGTGGAGTAGTGTTGAGCCACCCCCGTAGTGTTCGAGTTCGGTTCGGTTCGTCGAACACCCGTGTGTTCGCCGAACTGTTCGTCGAACTGTTCGTCGAACACCTTCGAACACCGTTAAAACCAATGGCAGGCAAACAAAAACACATAGAAACACATAGAAAACACCTTCAAAGGTGTCCAAAAGCTGACAAACTGCTCAGAAGACATAACTAACACATGGAAAAGTGACAAGTACATATAGTCATGCGAAAATAAAAGAGGTGGAGGAGTAAAAGGAGGGGGAGACACAGATATAGGCATGTCATGCCCTTCTAAAATCCAAAAAGTGAGAAGCCGACACGGCCAGTCCGCTCCTGCCCGTGCCACCTCCGTGTCGCCGGGTTTGTGCCAGAGCCGCGGTGAACCCTGACGGCCAGCCCCCCTCTCCCAATACTGGTGCCTGTCCGCTGGTGGGTCGAGCGAGCCCCCCTGTGGTGGAGGCAGCTCTAAGCTTTTTAATTTAAATTGTCTCTCTAATTTGAATGAATACACTTTAAATCCATTTACAAGGATCTATTGGAGGGCAAGTCTCATGCCAGCAGCCGCGGTAATTCCAGCTCCAGTAGCGTCCACTAAAGCTGCTGCAGTTAAAAAGCTTTTATAAGGATCGAGCTCGGCTGTCCACCGCAAGGCATCCTACTGCCAGTCCCAGCCCCTATGCCTTGGGGTGCCTCCTGATGCTCTTCACTAAGTATCCCATGGTCCCGAAGCATTTCCTTTGAAAAAATTAAGTGTCTAAACTACAGGTGGTGCAGCTTGCTTAACAGCCAGGATAATCCGCTTACTAGCAGACACTGCTACTAGGCACAAAGTATTTCCTGGGCTAGATGCAGTTAAAAATTTGTAATTAGATACTCTCGTTGGATGCTGAGAAAGCATTCCATAGAGTCTCCTGGCACGCCATATATGATTCTCTTAAAAAGCTTGGGGTAGGGGTCTAGGGGACCCTTTTATAGCCAAAATCACGGCCCTGTATCGCAATACGTCACCTAGGCTGAAGATAAATGGAACTGTAGCACCCTGAGGGCTCGGTTGCTAAAGACGTATTGCACCTCACCCAGAGGTGTGACATCTCACTCTCAGGTAAGGATGGAGTGTGGATCAGGACCCGACACCTGCATGCATTACACCACATTGCCGTGGGGCAGGGCGACCAATATGCCCCTGAGATGGGCACGACAGTCCCTGTCCCTGGCTGGAGTGGGGGGAGGGAACACTGAGGAAGGGGAACCCTGTAGTGCAGGAGCAGGGAGGAAGCAGTTCCTGGGTGCATTGAGAAGGGAGTATAAAAGGTGGGCACCATCTTAGTTCAGTGCAGAGAAGTCTGAGCAGAAGTGGCAGGGAGCAGGGGCTCTGCATGAGCTCTGCTCCGGAGGCGGGCCTAGTAACAGAGGCCCAGGCCTGGAAGAGGGAGAAGGAAGGAAGAGGAGCGGAGAAGGCTCCAGGAACGAGGAATGAAGGGATCCCAGGGGTGCGGACGGGCGAGTCGCCACCGCACGCCCGAATCCACCTGCGTGGAGGGGTCAGGCCAAAGGGGGAGACCGGTCCCCGAACTAGTGGAGGCAGGAAACGACCCTCAGCTAGAAACCGGAGGCTCTGACATTTTATGTGGCGCAGCCCCTCGCTACACCCGCTAGGAAGGCACCACATAGGGTCAGGGAAACTGGCGCCAAGTTTACCAAGAGGAGGCCCAAGGCAGCCGGACAGAAGTGTTGGTAAGAAAGGCCAGACAAAGGACACACAAAGGGGGTCCTGTGAAGTGCTCCAAAGTTATCTGGGAGTTGTCTGAGCCCCTCACCTGGTGAGCACAGTACGACGTGGGCAGCCGTTACCTGCAGACGTGGTCTGGAAAATAAGAACTGTGAGTAAAGGCCCTGAACTGCATCACTGACTCCGTGTCGTTACTGCTGCTGCCCTGCACCATCACCCCCATCCTCCGCATACACTGCCCTGAGGCTATACTCCTCCCGTGGGGAGTTATGCTACGCTCTGCTGCACCCACAACACCAGCCTCAGTGGTCTGCCCTGTAGCGGCGGTTCACTCTGACCGCAATCCACGGGTGGCGTAGTCGGACATTTAAACATGAAAACCACATAAATAGTTCCGCCACTGGTTTGACCGCCCTGAGCCACGGAACTGGGTCGCCGCCACGAAGACTACAACCACCAGCATCCACCAAAAAGGGTCCGGCTCCGGGTGTCCCAAGGCCCAGGGGGTGCGTCAGAACATTTTCATCACCTTTCACAATCACCAATGGGACAAGGCAGTGATGTCCTCTGTCCCCTCTCTTATACATCCTAGTGACGGAGCACCTGCTCTCATCAATTCGCCATAACCCCAATATTAGGTGGATTGAGGTGGGAGGCACCGAGTACAAGTGCTCTCTATTTGCTGATGATGTCCTAGTATATATCACTCAATCACATATATCCATCCATGCTGTTATGGCTGAAATAGATCACTTTGTTACATGGTAAAATTTTAAAATCAATGCAGCGAAGTCTGAGGCCCTCGATGTCTCCCTCCCCAAATCCATATAGGATTCCATCCAGTCCAACTTTCCCTTTGCCTGGCCCTCACAGGGTATCAAATACTTAGGAATTCCTATTCATAGAGACCTCTCCCATCTATGTTATCTTAATTTTGGGCCCTTTATTGAACAACTCCATACAGACCACGGTTGGCAAGTTAGAACTGTAAGATTCACTACGTGAACCACTGGTGTTTTGTGGAAAAGCACATGTACACTGCGTTCCAAATTATTATACAAAAAGTGTTTAGGAGTGATAAGGGAAGAATTTGTTTGTTTGTCAGTTAAACTCATTGATGGTGATGTGTGTCAGGGCTCTTTATATCACTGTAAGCGATTGCAGACACCTGTGCTAATTAGTTTGGCAGGTGTGTCCAATGAAAGGCAAGACTACTTAAGAAGGCTCTCTCACATTATTAAGCAGCCTACATTTTCTGCCAAAATGGGAAAGAAAAAGGATGTGTCGGCTGCTGAGAAGCAACAAATTGTGGAGTGTTTAGGTCAAGGCATGACTACAATCAACATTGTGCGATGATCAGGATGAAGTGTCTTGGCAATCAAGAAGTATGTAGCTGATTCACAGTACACACGTGTGCGTGCTGATAAGGGCAAATTGAGGACTCTTTCCTACAGGCAATTACGTCAGGTTGAAAGAGCAGCGGCAAAAAAGCCTTGTCATAGCAGCAGACAAGTTTTTGAAGCTGCTTGTGCCTCCAACGTCCCCCGAACAACAAGATGCAGGGTCCTTCAGAGGTTTGCAGCTGTGCATGCGCCATCCTGTCGACCTCCTCTATCCACTTCACACAAGCAGAAACGGCTCCAGTGGGCCAAACATTACATGAAGACTGATTTCAAAACTGTTTTGTTCACGGATGAGTGCCGTGCAGCGCTCGATGGTCCAGATGGATGGAGTGGAGGATGGCTGGTTGATGGACACCCCACGCAAACACGGCTACAGCGCCAACAAGGAGGAGGTGGAGTAATGTTTTGGGCTGGAATCATGGGGAGAGAGATTGTCGGCCCCTTTAGGATCCCTGAAGGCGCTAAAGATGAACTCCATAATGTATGTGGATTTTCTCAAACAGCACTTCCTGCCATGGTTCAAGAAGAAGAACCGTGTATTTCACAGCAAGATCATTTTTCTGCATGATAATGCACCATCTCATGCTGCACATAAAACATCTGCATCTCTGGCTGATATGGGCATAAAAGGGGACAAACTTATGGTGTGACCCCCATGCTCCCCTGACCTCTACCCCATTCAGAACCTTTGGAGCATCATTAAAAGGAGTGTCTATGATGGCGGGAGGCAGTTCACATCTAAGCAACAGCTCTGGGAGGGTATTCTGTCCTCATGCAAAAGAATTGAAGCAGAAACCATCCAAAACCTGACAAATTCAATGGACGAGAGAGTTCAGAAGCTCCTTTCGAACAAGGGGTCCTATGTGAAAATGTAACATCACCTAGAATAAAGTTTTGAGTTGAAAACTGTTTGATTTCAGTTTCTAACAACCTGCTAATGCTTATAATTTCAAAAATGACCATTTTTTTGGTCTTTATTAAAATGAAAAGGTTGATCGAAAAGTTTGGGGGATCTAAGAGTGTGGCAACCCAGTAGTCATGATTACTTCGAATTCTGACAATATGAGGGTCATGCTGCAGGTAGTGCAGCAAGAAGGCACTTATGTGCCTTGCGCATCTCGGAGCCCCAAAATTCTTTTCCGGGCTAGATGCAGCTAAAAATTATTTTTAATTTTAAATCTGGTGAAGCTTTAGTATAGATGGCCTAATAGGATCAGTGCTGCACACTGCTACAAAGCCCAAATTATTTTCCAGTCAAGATACAGATAAACATGATTAGTAATTTGAAAGCTTAAAACGGTTGGTAGGGTGATTTTAACCAATCATCAAGCTTTTACTCTCCCCAGGATGACACAGGGGTAGAAAAGTCGTTTCGGATCCATGATTTGTTCATCTTTATGAACGTGAGTCTGTCTACATTATCAGTGGAGAGCCGCGTGCGCTTATCTGTCAGCACACCACCAGCAGCGCTGAACACACGTTCAGACAGAACGCTGGCTGCGGGGCATGACAAGATCTCCAAGGCGTAAGTGGCTAGCTCCGGCCATTTATCCAGATTGGAAGCCCAAAAAGAGCAAGGGTCCAGTGACACAGTCGTGGCTTCAATGTTTACTTGGAGATACTCCTGTACCATCGTCTCTAGGCGTTGACTATGTGTCAGACTTCTTGTCTCCTGTGGCCTTGCAAAGGATGGGCTAAAAAAGTGGTGAAATGATTCCGCAAAATTGATGTTACCAGCAGATACTGTGGTTCTGTTACGGTTTGAGTGCTGAACACTTGACGGTCCCACGGTTGGCAAGTTGGAACTGTGAGATTCACTACGTGCACCACTGGTATTTTGTGGAAAAGCACATGTAAGATTCTGCAACAGTCTCTGCTGATACTCCTGCATGCGTGCATCCCTTTCTATGGCAGGAATAATTTCTGCAAATTTACTTTTGTACCGGGGATCTAACAGTGTGGCAACCCAGTAGTCAGGATTATTTCTAATTCTCACAATTCGAGGGTCATGTTGCAGGTAGTGCAGCAAGAAGGCACTCATGTGTGTTGCGCATCCAGGAGCACCAAGTCCCTGTTGTGTTGGTGGCGAGGTAACAATCATGCTTTCTTCCTCTGTCCTCTCCCCCCAACCTCGCACAACAGAAATGTGATCAAGGTCTCCCTCATCTGATGAGTCTTCCATCAGTTCGTCCTCCACTTCTTCCTGGGCTCCTGCACCTTCCTCACTAGTTTGGCTGCTACCATGCGCCCTGGTAAAACCATCTCCCCCACCCTCACATGCCTGCCGCCTTGGTGCTGCCGACCGTCTGGACCTTGCAGATGTTAGCCCTTCCGCATACAACTCCTCCTTCTCTACTTCCTCCACCTCCTCTTGTGCCACCACCTGACTCCGAATTCTGTTTAACATGTGCTCCAGCATGTAAATCACCGGAATAGTCATGCTGATAATGGCATCGTCAGCACTAAACATCTTCGTCGCCATTTCAAAACTGTGCAGAAGGGTGCATAGGTCCCTGATCTGAGACCACTCCTCCAGCGTGATTTGCCCCACCTCTGAATCTCGTTGGCCCAGGCTATACGTCAGAACGTATTGCACCAGGGCTTGTCGGTGCTGCCACAGTCGCTGCAACATGTGCAGAGTTGAATTCCACCGGGTAGGCACATCGCATTTTAGCCGGTGAAGTGGCAGGCCCAACGACTTCTGTAGAGATGTAAGTCGCTGAGCTGCGGGATGCGAACGGCGGAAGTGAGCACACAGCGACCGTGCCCTCTGCAGAAGGCCATCTAGTCTGGGATAGTGGGCTAAAAATTGCTGGACAACCAGGTTCAACACGTGAGCCATACAAGGCACGTGTGTGACATTGCCCCGGCGAAGGGCCGCACCCAGGTTTGCAGCATTGTCGCACACGGCCTTCCCTGGTTTCAGGTCCAGTGGAGACAACCATTCATGAAATTGGTTCTCCAGAGCTGACCACAACTCCTCAGCTGTGTGACTCACATTTCCCAGACATTTCAATGTAAAAACCGCCTGATGACGTTGAGCCCTACTGCCATCATAGTAAGGAGGTGTGCAGGATCCCTTCTGCGCAGTTAGAAAGCTTGTGGCATGACCAGACAGGCTTTGGGTGCAGGTGGAAGACCGAGAGGAGGTTGAGGAGGCAGAAGCAGTGGTGGAACTTTGACATAAAGAGGATTGACGCACAACTCGTGGGGACGGCAAGACTTGGACAGCAGCCCCTTGTCCTGCTGTCACCATAGTTACCCAGTGCCCAGTCAGCGACATGTAACGCCCCTGTCCATGCCTACTCGTCCAAGTGTCTGTGGTGAAATGCACCCTGTCACACACAGAGTTTCTCAAAGAAGCGGTGATGTTGTGTGCGACATGCTGGTGGAGCGCAGGCACACCTTTCTTTGAGAAGTAGTGCCGACTGGGCATCTGGTACTGGGGCACTGCGACGGACATAAGGTCTCGAAAATCCTCTGTGTCCACCAGGCGGAAAGGCAGCATTTCTGTAGCCAAGAGCTTGCAGATGGTGAAATTCAACCTCTTAGCTTTCTCATGGCTAGGAGAAAATGGTCTTTTACTTGTCCACATCTGAGGGACCGAGGGCTGGCTATTGTGCTTAGACGGGGTTGATAAGGGTGTCCCCGGCAAACTGCCGGTCTGTGAGGAAGATGCAGGCGGACATGTTAGGTTGCCTTGATCCAAAGGTGGTGCTATCGATGTCGGACAGCGCTCAAGACCAGCTGGTGTTACCACCTCCAAAGAAAATGATGACCTGCCAATCACGCTGGCTGTTGCGGGTAAAGAGGTGGCAGGTCTGCGCCCCAAAACAGGTGTGACTGCTGTCCCCCCAGTCACAGAGGATGAAGAGGCCGCGGATGCACAAGATATGGCAGACGGTGGTTGGCCCGGCCGGCTAGACCGCATTGTAGCACACTGAGCTTCCCACTGCAACTTATGCTTCATGTCCATGTGCCGGTTCATGCATGAAGTACTCAAACTATGTATTTTTTGGCCTCTACTTAGCTTTTGCTGACAAATGTTACAGATAACACGAGTTGGGTCATCTTTATCGATCTGAAAAAATGCCCAGGCTATGCAAGGCTTAGCACCCATGCGACCTGAAGAGCCACCACGACTTGTGGTGAGAGGCAGAGTTGTGTTTGAGGATGCAGTTGTTGACGTGCTTCCAGTACTACGTCTCTGTCCAGGAAGGCGCAACCTGACCTCGTCGTCACTAGCATCTTCCTCCACCTCCTCTGCTGACCTCATCTCTTGGCTGACTGTGGGTTGACAGTAAGTGGGATCTCCGACCTCATCATCATCACCCTGTGCGTTATCACACCCGTCGTCCTCAGAGCCAACCTGTTCCTGCCCTGACAAAAAACTAAAGTTGTCGCTCCAATCAGGTATTTGAGTCTTATCATCGTCTTCCTCATTGTCTCCACCAACAGGAGTTACAGTTTGGGAATGAGGGTCTACATTATGGTCAGAACCTTCTGCGTCTGGTCCTGGATCCGACTCATAAAGATTCTGGGCATCAGTGCAGATCATTTCCTCGTCTGGATTCACAGAAGCGCTGGAGTCGACCTCTGATTCCCAGGCTATAGTATGAGTAAACAGCTCTGCAGACTCAACCATCTGTTCTACCTCATACTCAGACGGGCAGCTGGAGATTTGGGAGCTGTGAGGAAGCAAGTGCGATTTGGGTGACACCTTTGAGGACTGGAGTATTTGTGATGTTGAAGTTGATGTGGAGAAGAGACCACTTAAAGGAGCACTTGATATCCGTTGAAGCACCTGCTGTTTTTGTGCCTCATCTGGAATTTGTAGCGATTGGCGTGGCCGTAAGAAAGGGATCTTATCACATTGTCCGCTAAAAGAAGTAGACATTTTAGTTTGGCTGGAAGATGGTCTTTCTTCTGCACCTACCCCACGGACACAACCTTTTTTCCCCTTCCCAACACGCCTATTCCCCTTTCCACCAGCAGCAGGCCTTTTTCCACTCATTTTGGTGGTTAACTAATTCACAACTCTGGAGTTGTTTGCACAAAAAAACAATGGATGGTAACCGAGCAGAGCTGAGTGGCCAAATTGTGGTATTAGGCCAAAACTATTGGCTGGGTTAGATGCAGAAAAAAATTATTTTTAATTTGCAACCTGATGGAGGTCAGTATAGATGGACTAATAGACCAAGTCCCACACACCGCTAGAAGCCCAAATATTTTTTCAGAGCTAGATGCAGAAATTTTTTTTATTCAATTTGCAACCTGATAGAGGTCAGTATAGATGGACTAATAGACCAAGTCCCACACACTGCTAGAAGCCCAAATATTTTTTCAGAGCTAGATGCCGAAAAAAATTATTTTTAATTTGCAACCTGATGGAGGTCAGTATAGATGGACTAATAGACCAAGACCCACACACTGCTAGAAGCCCAAATATTTTTTCAGAGCTAGATGCAGAAAAAATTTTTTTTTAATTTGCAACCTGATGGAGGTCAGTATAGATGGACTAATAGAACAAGTCCCACACGCTGCTAGAAGCCCAAATATTTTTTCAGAGATAAATGAAGAAAAAAATTATTTTTAATTTGCAACCTGATGGAGGTCAGTATAGATGGACTAATAGACCAAGTCCCACACACTGCTAGAAGCCCAAATATTTTTTCAGAGCTAGATGCAGAAAAAAATTATTTTTAATTTGCAACCTGATGGAGGTCAGTATAGATGGACTAATAGACCAAGTCCCACACACCGCTAGAAGCCCAAATATTTTTTCAGAGCTAGATGCAGAAAAAAATTATATTCAATTTGCAACCTGCTGGAGGTCAGTATAGAAGGACTAATAGAACAAGTCCCACACACTGCTAGAAGCCCAAATATTTTTTCAGAGCTAAATGAAGAAAAAAATTATTTTTAATTTGCAACCTGATGGAGGTCAGTATAGATGGACTAATAGACCAAGTCCCACACACCGCTAGAAGCCCAAATATTTTTTCAGAGCTAGATGCAGAAAATTTTTTTATTCAATTTGCAACCTGATGGAGGTCAGTATAGATGGACTAATAGACCAAGTCCCACACACTGCTAGAAGCCCAAATATTTTTTCAGAGCTAGATGCAGAAAAAAATTATTTTTAATTTGCAACCTGATGGAGGTCAGTATAGATGGACTAATAGACCAAGTCCCACACACCGCTAGAAGCCCAAATATTTTTTCAGAGCTAGATGCAGAAAATTTTTTTATTCAATTTGCAACCTGATGGAGGTCAGTATAGATGGACTAATAGACCAAGTCCCACACACTGCTAGAAGCCCAAATATTTTTTCAGAGCTAGATGCAGAAAAAAATTATTTTTAATTTGCAACCTGATGGAGGTCAGTATAGATGGACTAATAGACCAAGTCCCACACACCGCTAGAAGCCCAAATATTTTTTCAGAGCTAGATGCAGAAAAAAATTATATTCAATTTGCAACCTGCTGGAGGTCAGTATAGAAGGACTAATAGAACAAGTCCCACACACTGCTAGAAGCCCAAATATTTTTTCAGAGCTAAATGAAGAAAAAAATTATTTTTAATTTGCAACCTGATGGAGGTCAGTATAGATGGACTAATAGACCAAGTCCCACACACCGCTAGAAGCCCAAATATTTTTTCAGAGCTAGATGCAGAAATTTTTTTTATTCAATTTGCAACCTGATGGAGGTCAGTATAGATGGACTAATAGACCAAGTCCCACACACTGCTAGAAGCCCAAATATTTTTTCAGAGCTAGATGCAGAAAAAAATTATTTTTAATTTGCAACCTGATGGAGGTCAGTATAGATGGACTAATAGACCAAGTCCCACACACTGCTAGAAGCCCAAATATTTTTTCAGAGCTAGATGCAGAAAAAAATTATTTTTAATTTGCAACCTGATGGAGGTCAGTATAGATGGACTAATAGAACAAGTCCCACACGCTGCTAGAAGCCCAAATATTTTTTCAGAGATAAATGAAGAAAAAAATTATTTTTAATTTGCAACCTGATGGAGGTCAGTATAGATGGACTAATAGACCAAGTCCCACACACTGCTAGAAGCCCAAATATTTTTTCAGAGCTAGATGCAGAAAAAAATTATTTTTAATTTGCAACCTGATGGAGGTCAGTATAGATGGACTAATAGACCAAGTCCCACACACCGCTAGAAGCCCAAATATTTTTTCAGAGCTAGATGCAGAAAAAAATTATATTCAATTTGCAACCTGCTGGAGGTCAGTATAGAAGGACTAATAGAACAAGTCCCACACACTGCTAGAAGCCCAAATATTTTTTCAGAGCTAAATGAAGAAAAAAATTATTTTTAATTTGCAACCTGATGGAGGTCAGTATAGATGGACTAATAGACCAAGTCCCACACACTGCTAGAAGCCCAAATATTTTTTCAGAGCTAGATGCAGAAAAAAATTATATTCAGTTTGCAACCTGATGGAGGTCAGTATAGATGGACTAATAGAATGATGCTATGCTCAAAAGATTTTACTTCACTAGGTGCAGTAAAAAAATTGGTATTCTATACACAGGTGGTATATCTTGCAACACAGATAGGCTACTCCACTGACTAACACACTCTGCAATAGGCCAAAAAGGATTAGCTTTGCTAGATTCAGCCAAATGCTGTGAAAAAAACTTGCACAGCACTGGCACAGACCTGCCTGGCAAAAACTGATAGGAACTGATGTAACCTAGTCCTGAAAAGGACTCCAATTACAATTAGTCTTTACTCCCACAATCTATCTATTTAAGAGCACAGACCTGCCTGATAAAAGTCGTAGGAAATGCTGTAACCTAGTCCTTAAAAGGACTGCAATCACAACTATTCCCTACTCCCAAGCTATCTGTATATTTGTGCGAAAATTGGCTTGAAATTAACAAGGTATAGCACACACAGCAACAGCGGTGCCGTCTAACACGCAGCTGCAGCAGTGAGAAAATGGTGGCGACGGGGAAAATGGCTTGGTCTTATAGGGCAAGGACATGTGACATACACTGCCAATCACACATGCCCTTGCTTGTGTGAAAAAAAGCACTTCGCTCCGTGTGTGCGCTGCTGATAGGCTGACAGATTGCACCTCCCCACTGCAAATGCGGGAAAGAGAAAAAAAAATGGAGATCTTCATTGTTCCTGCAGAGATCCATCCCCTGCCCCTCCCCCCGCCCCTCTGTACACTCAAACTGCGTATTAACATTAATTTTCATCATTACTGAGAAAAAATCCAGTTATGATTTTGGTGCACGAACAGTTATCGAACATAACCTCGAACAGCCGAATTTTTCTCAAATTGTTCGTGTTCGCCGACCGGCTCGAACACCGCCCAAAACAGCTCGAATTTGAGACTGGCGAACAGTTCGAGTAGAACAACGCTCATCTCTAATGTGGAGATGAAGCGGGTCCTCTTAGGGGTCTAATTTTGAGGCCGTCGGGTGGGGTATAGAAGAAGACTGCGAGGTGTGCTGCGCGCCCTGCCATAGCCATGGCCGATGCATCTATTGCTGTATCCCCACTGTCTAAACCAATCAGTCAGATCAGCGGCCTGTTTTTCAAATTTAAAATCAGTCGAACATATGCGTCTCACCCTTAGGAACTGTCAGACCGGGATGGCCCTAATCGTTGATGAATTATGTGCAGAGGCAGCAAGAACCAAAGAATTGACCTCAGTGGGTTTCCTGTATACGTCAGTCTGGATGAAGGATTGTGAGTCCACCTCCAGAGTGACATCCAGAATATCCATGCATTGATGGTGACAGGAGTACGTGAGTCTAATGCCCCACGTATTGATGTTAAGCTGCCTCATGAACTCATCGAGCTCCCCCACCGTCCCCCGCCAAAAGAATAAAATATTGTCAATGTATCTGAACCACGTCACGACCCGGTTGGCGCCCCTCATGCCTTCGTTGCCAAAAATCTCCCTCTTCCATGCTCCCAGGAAGAGGTCGGCGTACGAGGGCGCGCAGGCCGCCCCCATGGCCGTGCCGCGCCATTGCAGATACACTGTGTCCTTAAAAAGAAAATAATTATGGCAGAGGAGCTCAAGGAGGAATTCACGCGATGGGCCATCCAGGTCAGAGGTCCCCAGGAAGAGGTGAACCGCTCGAAGGCCCAGATCATGACTGATACAGGTATATAGACTTTCCACATCGGCCGTGACCATGACTGTACCTGGCTCTAAGAGGACACCGTCAACCCTGGTTAGGACATCCGTAGTGTCTCTAGTATATGATGGGAGTGTCTCCACCAATGGTCTCAGGTGACAGTCAATGTATTGACAAATGGGGCTACATAGACCTCCCAGACCTGACACGATCGGACGTCCGGGTTGGTTGACAGTGTCCTTATGAATCTTAGGGAGTAAGTAAAAAGTAGCTGTTTTAGGAAAGCGCACAGTTAAAGCCTCCACAGTCCTCTTATCTATTATACCCCGCTTGCGAGCACGAGCCAGGATTCCCTGGAGGGCAGCAGAGAAGGAAGCAGTAGGATTGTAAGATAATTTGAAGTAAGTCTCCCCATCTCTAAGTTGGCGCAGAGCCTCCCTTCCACATTTCTGATGTGGCCACTGGACGATATTCCCTCCCTTGTCAGCCGGTTTGATGACAGCATCGTGGAGAGATTGTAATTGATGTATCGCGGTACGCTGTGCAAAAGTCAAATTATCAAATTTTCTCCGCGTAGGGAGTTTGTTAAAATCCTCCGCAACTAAGTGTATAAAAATCTCCACCGCCGGACTTAGGGACAAGGGAGGGAATCTCATCGATTTCGGAGCTCTGGTTTGTGGTAACCCACCTGTATGGGGAATTGTCTGCTCCTGGAGGAGATCCTCCAAATCCTACAGGGCCCCCCTCTCCGCCGCTGTCACGGGACCGGCATCACCACCCAACCTGGAATGAAGTTTTTTCAATATTAATTTTCGAGCAAACAGATGGAGGTCCTTGAGGGCCGTAAAGTAATCAAAAGCATTGGTAGGTGCAAACGACAGGCCCATGCTTAGGACCTCCATCTGAGTCTCGGTCAAAATATGAGTCGTTAAATTAACAACACGGAGCCCCCCCCCCGGGGGCCGGCGGGATCACCAAACTGAAATGGGGTGGTGCGTTTTCTCCTGCCATTCGGTCTAGTCTGGATCCGCACGGGTGGTTGTGCAGATGGTCCCCGCATAGGAATCGGAGCTGTTGGCCATTACAGGGTCCTCATTGGAGGTTCCTGAGGCAATGGAAGTGGATCTGGAGCGTGAGGGTGAGTTATTCCTGAGTCTAGGTCCCGATCTCTTTATCGGTGATCTCCACTTATAAACTTTCTGAGAATGCTTATCCAGGACATCATATTGGAATTTTTTGCTCTTAGTAGTTTGTATCTCTTTTACCCATTTCTGACACCCAGAATCAATTTCCTCATTCAATTTTTTAATCTCATCATTAGACATCTCTTTCTTAATTTGACCCTGGAGTGAGTCAATTTCTGTTTCCATCTCAAGAAGGGATTTCTTATTATGTTCTTTTAAAAGGTTTAGAAACCCAAGGGAGCAGGTGTTCACCAATGTCTCCCATCTATCCTTAAAGGAATCGTCATCAATTGTGAAAGAGGGAAAAATTTGTATACGCAGGCCGCTGGGGATCAAAGTCCTCTCAATGTATTTATTGAGGAAAGCATGATTCCACCAGATACGGGTCCTGCTTTTAAGTAATATCTTGAACTTTGTAATGCTCTCCTGCAGCTACCGGTCCGAATCCGGCACCGCCATGTCCCCATTACTTGATAACTCATTAAGTTGTGCGAGCCAGGTAGTGTCTCGCACTTGGAAGTCCATTTTAGGCCAGAAAAGAACTGTAAAAATACAGAAAATTACAAATGAAAAAACAGTGGCCCACCTTATAAAGCTAACCGGACCATGGTATCTGGTAAAGAATGCCAGACCATGGGCCGATTGTTGCCTACTCAAATAGTAAATATATAGAAAAAGGAGAAAAAATGAGTATTGCGGCATAACAGACATGATTTTATTAAGTGAAAATTACATAATGACATGCACACAAAATTTCATTAGCATCACAAAGGGAATTAAGTGCAAAGTGACGGATATTAGGGGATAACATGAGTCATAGGGCAAACGGACAAAATGGGTGTATATAGCCACCCATGTATGCTGGAGGTGAGCATGGGAAAATACATAAAAAAAGATTATAATGACAGGAACCACTACTAAGTATTAAGCTGCTTAGTGCAAATATTAAGGATTTTGATCAGAGTATATGAATATAAGAGCGGTCCCACTTGTAACCCAGCCCACCCCTCATAAATCAAAGCAATATCACATGTGAAACTCACCCACGTTATGTCCGCAAGGCCCCTGACTCACTGAGACCCTCCAACACAGGTAGTGATGAAGGAGGCACGCCCCGACGCATGTTTTGCCGATCTTTATCAAGAGGCGCATGTCTTGAAGCGCCTAAAGCACCTGCTTTAAATATGCTCCTCACCCATCATGTGATCACAAGGGGCAGGGAAGCCCATTGGAGTCAAGTGGCATGTGCACCCGGAGTCCCGCCCTCACCACACGCACCCAAGCCGTCATGTCCCAGGCGCGCACCAGGGAGCGCGCCAGTGGACACACCCCCTGGGGCGCACCAGGAAGATTAAGACGGCCGGGCCTGGGCACGGGAGTGCAGGAGACCACGGCACAAGCCACAACTCCAGAATGGATGTCCAGGAGGATAACTGCGTCATCTATAGTGTGTAGATGAGAGGAGAATCAGATACAGGAGTAGAACAGAAAAGAAAAAAAGGGACGGGCAAGACACGCCAGTCCTATTGTAATGCAGGATTACTCAAGAGATACATATTATCTAGTCATGTCTACATCTATTGAATAAGTGTCAAAAAGAACGCAGGCATGTCATCCCCATAAATAAGTGGGAAAGGGACACATCAACCCCAACCAGAAAAACTCCTCCATATGGACCCCCACGTAAAGGGGCACAGAGAAGATATCCATATGAGGTAAAGACACATATGATAAAGAAAATGCAATAAATATAACAATTTCATGTGGGTATCAAATTGATCACAAAAGGGCAGAAGGGATGGATGAAAAATGGGGAAGGGGGGGGGGGAATTGGAGCCTCTCCTAAACCTCCTCGAGATCAGATGCAGCGTATTCCAGATTCCATATATGGGCCAAAGTAAGGCACTCAAAGCTTGTTGATGTGATAACACTATATGTAAAAAAAAGAAAAAAAAATTAGAAAAAAAGAAAAATTGTGGATTGTGTCAATGACTGCCTTCAATACATTTATCAAGTCAGCAGTCTTCCCCATGATTGTGTAGCCTACTGAAACAGACTAAGGGACCTTTTTAAATGCTTAGGCAGCCTTTGCAGGTGTTTTTTGTTAATTATTTTAATTTACTGAGATAATGACTTTTGTGATTTCATTGGCTGTGAGCCATAATCATCAACATTAACAGAAATAAACACTTGAAATAGATCACTCTGTTTGTAATGACTCTATATAATATATGAGTTTCACTTTTTGTATTGAAGAACTGAAATAAATTAACTTTTTGATGTTATTGTAATTTAATGAGATGCACCTGTATATATATATATATATATATATATATATATATATATATATATATATAAGCATATATATATATATATATATATATATATATATATATATATATATAAAACATCCAGAATACCATAAGTCCTGCAGGCAGCAGGACAAGTCACAATGGGCTGTTGCATACTATGTCCCACCATACCATAAAATAAGAGATTACAAGGTATAAAATCGTGTATTCAGTCATAACATTTACAAGATACACTGTACAAAGAAAAAGTCTCAAACAAAAATGCAGTCTCTTATTTGGGATCCAGTACACGACATATCCTATTACAAAAATGTTTGTTTTTAAAATACCAGACATACAGCAACAAAAAATGATGGTGAGCAAAAATCCTTTAAAACACTCAAGTACGAATCAGAAGGAAAGTATATAAACAATGTGGAATAGTTATTTTTTCATTTTGAATGGAGTGAACCAGTAGTGCATGATAAAACCAAAAACAGAGCGATCAGTCCCTCATTAAGTGAAATATCCATCACAATTATTATCCCTAAGGAAAGATCAAGGTAAACAAGGATAAGGAGTAGTAAAGAGCGAGCACTAAAATGCATGGGTACTTGTTGCTCAGGTCAAGCAAATTAGAATGCTCGAGTGCTCGGTCTGAGTAATGAGCCCAATGTAAGTCTATGGGAAACTCAAGCATTTTTCCGGCGGCCCCCTGGCGGTCTGCAGAGTGCCTAAAAATTGTGCAAATTGATGGGAACAGTGCTCAAATAACATGGGATCAACATAGGGAAGACTCCTGGAAGCATTTCTGACTCCCAGGTCACTACTCTCAACAATGCCGTCATGTCGAACTACCTTCCTGTCCCAATTTTTAGGGGGCTGCGGAACACCACTATTGAAGCCAGAGTGGTGTGAAAAGGTTGTTGGTTGGATAGCAAATAAAGTTTACAGTCAGTTTGCCACCACCACCACCCTGTGTTCCACATGGTCCAGTCTCAGTAGATGTGAGTCTGGGCCACATTATTATTATTACTTTATTGCCATTTATTCCATGGGGCTTTACATGTGAAAAGGGGGTATACATTGAAAAACAATTACAATAATCTTGAACAAAAATGTGACAGCGACTGATACAGGAGAGGAGAGGATCTTGCTCGCAAGGGCTCACAGTCTACAAGAGATGAGTGAGGATACAGTAGGTGAGGATAGAGCTGATAGAGGGTTATTTCAGGTTGTACTCATGTCGCAAGAAGTGGGTCTTCTGGAGCTTTTCGAAGGTTTCAACAGTAGGAGAGAGTCAGAAATGGTGGGGTAGAGAGTTCCAGAGAAGGGGGGATGCACGGGAGAAATCTTGTATGCGATTGTGGGAAGAGGAGATAAGAGGGGAGTAGAGAAGGAGATCTTGTGAGAATCTAGGTCACAGATGTATGGAGGAGACAGGTTGTGGAAAGCTTTGCCTTCCAAGGTTAGGGTTTTGAACTGGAGTCTCTGGGCAATGGGGAGCTAGTGAAGGGATTCATAGAGAGGAGAGGCCAGGGAATAGTGAGGGGACAGGTGGATTAGTCGGGCAACAGAGTTTAGGATAGATTGAAGGAATGCGAGAGTGTTAGAAGGGAGGCCACAGAGCAGGAGGTTGCAGTCGTCGAGAAGGGAGATGATGATTGCGTGCCCTAGTATTTTTGTAGATTCATGGTTGAGAAATGTGCAGATCCAGGAGATTCTTTTTACTTGGAGTCGGCATCTTCCTCGCCCTGATCCTCCTTCCTCCCACAATTCCGAGACAACTGATCCCACTCTTGGACATTCCGAAGAGCTGTTTTGTTCATCTTTCCATTTATAGATTCTGGCCTCTCGCTCGGTCCACTCGGAAGTGGAAAGAGCCTGGATATGTGGTTTGAAGGAGAAATTAGAGTCCAGGGTTACCCCTAGAGCTGTTCACTTTTCCATCGATAAATTTGGGTCTATCGACCGGCCAGCTTCCAGCAGGGCAACAGAAGATCACATGTAGTGATCTGAGCAGCCATGGTCACCCGAAGGTGACGTTAGGAAAGTACAATTACTGTCGCAAGATGTGGATAATGATGAGACACAATGGACAGAAAGTCAGGAGGAAGACCAGAATGCGGAAGTGGAAAACTAAGCAGTGGACGATGAAGTCACTAACACAACCTGGCAAGGGGACATGTAGAGCGAGGACAACAGCACATAGGGGGAGGGAGGCGTAGGACCACAATAGGCAGGAACAAGCAGTGTGGTGGCCACAGACACAGGGCGGGCATCTGTTCCCCGGGACACCAACACGACGGAAGTTGCCAGTACAACTGTTAGGTCTTCCTGAGTCTGGTTCTTTTTTAAAGACTGTTTAGATAATCCCAAAAAGGCCATTTGCAACATCTGCCAGGCCAGCATCAGCAAGAGCACCAAAACTACCAGCCTAACCACCACCAGCATGCTCAGACACATGACAGCAAAGCACCCGACTAGCTGGGCCGAACACCAAGGTCCAGAAATAGTTTCTGCGGGTGACACCACTGCCTCTTCCGCTGTTGTGCTTGCACGCCAATTCCCTGTCCATGGCGCATGCGAAGATGCCTCCACCCTGCAAATGTCAATGCAGACTTGCAACTATCAACGTCCACGTCCTTATCCCTTTGCAGCGTTCTGTTGTCCCTACCACAGTCCTTAGAATGCAAGCGCAAGTGTGCAACCAGCCACCCACTCACAGGCCGCAATACTAAACTGCCACATTTCAGGACTGCTTGCACTTGAAATGTTGCCTTTTGTGCTTGTGGAGGCAGAAGCTTTCCACAACCTCATGGCGGCCGGGTGTCAATACTCAGTCCCCAGCCGCCACTATTTCTCCTGGTATCGTCTCCGTCTTCCACAAGCACGAGTCCCAGAATATTACCTGTGCCCTTCCCCAGTGCACTTACTGGGAAAGACCGCCTCACCACAAACACATGGACAGGTGAATGTGGCCAGGGACGGTACAGAGCCAATCCACAGCAAAAAAGCAACCATAGAGTGTCTGGGAACCTTCCAATGGACTTTTCTTAGCCAGGGCTGCTTCTCAACAGGGTTGGACGGGCCCACCAGAGAACCAAAGAACTACCTTCCTGTCGGGGCCTTGGCTTCTCCTTCAGGAGAGTTCATAATGATGAGGTCGTGAATATGATAGAGGCCACCATCTCCACAGGTTGCTTCTGGTACTTTTCTATGGGAATCAGCTTGGCTCCAATCAGCCTGGAATATTTCCAGTGAACTAATGCAAATATTACTATGGACTATGGAACTATTAGCAGTGCCCCCATTACCAGTAGCGAAGCCATCCACAATTTCCTTTTCTTCTGCCCAAATACATTAGTTTCTCAAAAAGGAGCTGAAGATACTGAGTGGAAGTAGGTGCAAGTTTCTCCAGCATGTTAGATATCAGAGGGAGAACAGAGAGGGCAGCACAGTGGCTCAGTGGTTAGCACTGAAGCCTTACAGCACTGGGGTCCTGGTTTCAAATCCCACCAAGGACAACATCTGCAAGGATTTTGTATGTTCTCTCAGTGTTTGCATGGGTTTCCCCATCAGTGAAAAAGCAGCCATAGAGTATCCAGGAACCTTCCCACAGACATTTCTTAGCCAGGGCTATTTCTCAGCAGGGTTGGACGGTCCCACCAGAGAACCAGAGACTCATAGTTCATAGTGTCGAGGTGAGGTTGTGATGATTAGTGATGAGTGAATATGTTCGAGATCCGATCTCCAAACTTAAGTTCGACACGAATGTGGCACATTCGGACTCATGATCGGAAAGGCGAGCAAAATTTGTTAAATTGGGTAACGTTCGGTGAATTTACGTAGTTATGCAATTAGGGGTCAACTACAGCATATTTTACAGTTTTTCTAGCATAGTGCTTGTGTATGATGAACGGGGAGACGTGGCAGATGAGTGGGGGGCAGGTGATAGTTCAGAACAGGTCAGATCAGCGGCGCTTTTTTTTTTTCCTGTATGCGGTAACTTTAAGTCAGGAAAGCGCGATTAGCCAATCAGAGTGCAGGAAGCATCCACAGTGTCCCAGATACAAGGGCTTCTGCAATTGACTGCTGAAATCACATGTCCTCTCGATATAAAAACTGGCCATGTGTGCTGTGTAATGAGAGATATTAGCTAGATAGATGAGTGCTTCTGTGGAAGTCAGATAGTGTAGATAAGTCCTGTGCTGTGTACTTGTTCAATGGACCTTGCAGCCCTTTTTTTTTGTTTTTGTGCAATTACTGAGATTTTGATAGAAAGTGCAGGGCCTATGGCTAGAACAGTGTTGTGCATCAGTTGTACTGTAGTGTTGAGCCACCCCCGTAGTGTTCGAGTTCGGTTCGGTTCGTCGAACACCCGTGTGTTCGCCGAACTGTTCGTCGAACTGTTCGTCGAACACCTTCGAACACCGTTAAAACCAATGGCAGGCAAACCAAAATACATAGAAACACATAGAAAACACCTTCAAAGGTGTCCAAAAGCTGACAAACTGCTCAGAAGACACAACTAACACATGGAAAAGTGACAAGTACATATAGTCATGCGAAAAGAAAAGAGGTGGAGGAGTAAAAGGAGGGGGAGACACAGATATAGGCATGTCATGCCCTTCTAAAATCCAAAAAGTGAGAAGCCGAGACGGCCAGTCCGCTCCTGCCCGTGCCACCTCCGTGTCGCCGGGTTTGTGCCAGAGCCGCGGTGAACCCTGACGACCAGCCCCCCTCTCCCAATACTGGTGCCTGTCCGCTGGTGGGTCGAGAGAGCCCCCCTGTGGTGGAGGCAGCTCTAAGCTTTTTAATTTAAATTGTCCCTCTAATTTGAATGAATACACTTTAAATCCATTTACAAGGATCTATTGGAGGGCAAGTCTCATGCCAGCAGCCGCGTAATTCCAGCTCCAGTAGCGTCCACTAAAGCTGCTGCAGTTAAAAAGCTTTTATAAGGATCGAGCTCGGCTGTCCACCGCAAGGCATCCTAGTGCCAGTCCCAGCCCCTATGCCTTGGGGTGCCTCCTGATGCTCTTCACTGAGTATCCCGTGGTCCCGAAGCATTTCCTTTGAAAAAATTAAGTGTCCAAACTACAGGTGGTGTAGCTTGCTTAACAGCCGGGATAATCCGCTGACTAGCAGACACTGCTACTAGGCACAAAGTATTTCCTGGGCTAGATGCAGTTAAAAATTTGTAAGTAGATACTCTCGTTGGATGCTGAGAAAGCATTCCATAGAGTCTCCTGGCACGCCATATATGATTCTCTTAAAAAGCTTGGGGTAGGGGTCTAGGGGACCCTTTTATAGCCAAAATCACGGCCCTGTATCACAATACGTCACCTAGGCTGAAGATAAATGGAACTGTAGCACCGAGGGCTCGGTTGCTACAGACGTATTGCACCTCACCCAGAGGTGTGATATCTCACTCTCAGATAAGGATGGAGTGTGGATCAGGACCCGACACCTGCATGCATTACACCACATTGCCGTGGGGCAGGGCGACCAATATGCCCCTGAGATGGGCACGACAGTCCCTGTCCCTGGCTGGAGTGGGGGGAGGGAACACTGAGGAAGGGGAACCCTGCAGTGCAGGAGCAGGGAGGAAGCAGTTCCTGGGTGCATTGAGAAGGGAGTATAAAAGGTGGGCACCATCTTAGTTCAGTGCAGAGAAGTCTGAGCAGAAGTGGCAGGGAGCAGGGGCTCTGCATGAGCTCTGCTCCGGAGGCGGGCCTAGTAACAGAGGCCCAGGCCTGCAAGAGGGAGAAGGAAGGAAGAGGAGCGGAGAAGGCTCCAGGAACGAGGAATGAAGGGATCCCAGGGGTGCGGTCGGGCGAGTCGCCACCGCACGCCCGAATCCACCTGCGTGGAGGGGTCAGGCCAAAGGGGGAGACCGGTCCCCGAACTAGTGGAGGCAGGAAACGACCCTCAGCTAGAAACCGGAGGCTCTAACATTTTATGTGGCGCAGCCCCTTGCTCCACCCGCTAGGAAGGCACCACATAGGGTCAGGGAAACTGGCGCCAAGTTTACCAAGAGGAGGCCCGAGGCAGCCGGACAGAAGTGTTGGTAAGAAAGGCCAGACAAAGGACACACAAAGGGGGTCCTGTGAAGCGCTCCAAAGTTATCTGGGAGTTGTCTGAGCCCCTCACCTGGTGAGCACAGTACGACGTGGGCAGCCGTTACCTGCAGACGTGGTCTGGATAATAAGAACTGTGAGTAAAGGCCCTGAACTGCATCACTGACTCCGTGTCGTTACTGCTGCTGCCCTGCACCATCACCCCCATCCTCCGCATACACTGCCCTGAGGCTATACTCCTCCCGTGGGGAGTTATGCTACGCTCTGCTGCACCCACAACACCAGCCTTAGCGGTCTGCCCTGTAGCGGCGGTTCACTCTGACCACAATCCACGGGTGGCGTAGTCGGACATTTAAACATCAAAACCACATAAATAGTTCCGCCACTGGTTTGACCGCCCTGAGCCACGGAACCGGATCGCCGCCACGAAGACTACAACCACCAGCATCCACCAAAAAGGGTCCGGCTCCAGGTGTCCCAAGGCCCAGGGGGTGCGTCAGAACATTTTCATCACCTTTCACAATCACCAATGGGACAAGGCAGGGATGTCCTCTGTCCCCTCTCTTATACATCCTAGTGACGGAGCACCTGCTCTCATCAATTCGCCATAACCCCAATATTAGGTGGATTGAGGTGGGAGGCACCGAGTACAAGTGCTCTCTATTTGCTGATGATGTCCTAGTATATATCACTCAATCACATATATCCATCCCTGCTGTTATGGCTGAAATAGATCACTTTGTTACATGGTAAAATTTTAAAATCAATGCAGCGAAGTCTGAGGCCCTCGATGTCTCCCTCCCTAAATCCATATAGGATTCCATCCAGTCCAACTTTCCCTTTGCCTGGCCCTCACAGGGTATCAAATAATTAGGAATTCCTATTCATAGAGACCTCTCCCATCTATGTTATCTTAATTTTGGGCCCTTTATTGAACAATTCCATACAGACCACGGTTGGCAAGTTAGAACTGTAAGATTCACTACGTGAACCACTGGTGTTTTGTGGAAAAGCACATGTACACCGCGTTCCAAATTATTATGCAAAAAGTGTTTAGGAGTGATAAGGGAAGAATTTGTTTGTTTGTCAGTTAAACTCATTGATGGTGATGTGTGTCAGGGCTCTTTATATCACTGTAAGCAATTGCAGACACCTGTGCTAATTAGTTTGGCAGGTGTGTCCAATGAAAGGCAAGACTACTTAAGAAGGCTCTCTCACATTATTAAGCAGCCTACATTTTCTGCCAAAATGGGAAAGAAAAAGGATGTGTCGGCTGCTGAGAAGCAACAAATTGTGGAGTGTTTAGGTCAAGGCATGACTACAATCAACATTGTGCGATGATCAGGATGAAGTGTCTTGGCAATCAAGAAGTATGTAGCTGATTCACAGTATACACGTGTGCGTGCTGATAAGGGCAAATTGAGGACTCTTTCCTACAGGCAATTACGTCAGGTTGAAAGAGCAGCGGCAAAAAAGCCTTGTCATAGCAGCAGACAAGTTTTTGAAGCTGCTTGTGCCTCCAACGTCCCCCGAACAACAAGATGCAGGGTCCTTCAGAGGTTTGCAGCTGTGCATACGCCATCCTGTCGACCTCCTCTATCCACTTCACACAAGCAGAAACGGCTCCAGTGGGCCAAACATTACATGAAGACTGATTTCAAAACTGTTTTGTTCACGGATGAGTGCCATGCAGCGCTCGATGGTCCAGATGAATGGAGTGGAGGATGGCTGGTTGATGGACACCCCACGCAAACACGGCTACAGCGCCAACAAGGAGGAGGTGGAGTAATGTTTTGGGCTGGAATCATGGGGAGAGAGATTGTCGGCCCCTTTAGGATCCCTGAAGGCGCTAAAGATGAACTCCATAATGTATGTGGATTTTCTCAAACAGCACTTCCTGCCATGGTTCAAGAAGAAGAACCGTGTATTTCACAGCAAGATCATTTTTCTGCATGATAATGCACCATCTCATGCTGCACATAAAACATCTGCATCTCTGGCTGATATGGGCATAAAAGGCGACAAACTTATGGTGTGACCCCCATGCTCCCCTGACCTCTACCCCATTCAGAACCTTTGGAGCATCATTAAAAGGAGTGTCTATGATGGCGGGAGGCAGTTCACATCTAAGCAACAGCTCTGGGAGGGTATTCTGTCCTCATGCAAAACAATTGAAGCAGAAACCATCCAAAACCTGACAAATTCAATGGACGAGAGAGTTCAGAAGCTCCTTTCGAACAAGGGGTCCTATGTGAAAATGTAACATCACCTAGAATAAAGTTTTGAGTTGAAAACTGTTTGATTTCAGTTTCTAACAACCTGCTAATGCTTATAATTTCAAAAATGACCATTTTTTTGGTCTTTATTAAAATGAAAAGGTTGATCGAAAAGTTTGGGGGATCTAAGAGTGTGGCAACCCAGTAGTCATGATTACTTCGAATTCTGACAATATGAGGGTCATGCTGCAGGTAGTGCAGCAAGAAGGCACTTATGTGTCTTGCGCATCTCGGAGCCCCAAAATTATTTTCCAGGCTAGATGCAGCTAAAAATTATTTTTAATTTTAAATCTGGTGAAGCTTATTATAGATGGCCTAATAGGATCAGTGCTGCACACTGCTACAAAGCCCAAATTATTTTCCAGTCAAGATACAGATAAACATGATTAGTAATTTGAAAGCTTAAAACGGTTGGTAGGGTGATTTTAACCAATCATCAAGCTTTTACTCTCCCCAGGATGACACAGGGGTAGAAAAGTCGTTTCGGATCCATGATTTGTTCATCTTTATGAACGTGAGTCTGTCTACATTATCAGTGGAGAGCCGCGTGCGCTTATCTGTCAGCACACCACCAGCAGCGCTGAACACACGTTCAGACAGAACGCTGGCTGCGGGGCATGACAAGATCTCCAAGGCGTAAGTGGCTAGCTCCGGCCATTTATCCAGATTGGAAGCCCAAAAAGAGCAAGGGTCCAGTGACACAGTCGTGGCTTCAATGTTTACTTGGAGATACTCCTGTACCGTCGTCTCTAGGCGTTGACTATGTGTCAGACTTCTTGTCTCCTGTGGCCTTGCAAAGGATGGGCTAAAAAAGTGGTGAAATGATTCCGCAAAATTGATGTTACCAGCAGATACTGTGGTTCTGTTACGGTTTGAGTGGTGAACACTTGATGGTCCCACGGTTGGCAAGTTGGAACTGTGAGATTCACTACGTGCACCACTGGTATTTTGTGGAAAAGCACATGTAAGATTCTGCAACAGTCTCTGCTGATACTCCTGCATGCGTGCATCCCTTTCTATGGCAGGAATAATTTCTGCAAATTTTCTTTTGTACCGGGGATCTAACAGTGTGGCAACCCAGTAGTCAGGATTATTTCTAATTCTCACAATTCGAGGGTCATGTTGCAGGTAGTGCAGCAAGAAGGCACTCATGTGTGTTGCGCATCCAGGAGCACCAAGTCCCTGTTGTGTTGGTGGCGAGGTAACAATCATGCTTCCTTCCTCTGTCCTCTCCCCCCAACCTCGCACAACAGAAATGTGATCAAGGTCTCCCTCATCTGATGAGTCTTCCATCAGTTCGTCCTCCACTTCTTCCTGGGCTCCTGCACCTTCCTCACTAGTTTGGCTGCTACCATGCGCCCTGGTAAAATCATCTCCCCCACCCTCACATGCCTGCCGCCTTGGTGCTGCCGACCGTCTGGACCTTGCAGATGTTAGCCCTTCCGCATACAACTCCTCCTCCTCTACTTCCTCCACCTCCTCTTGTGCCACCACCTGACTCCGAATTCTGTTTAACATGTGCTCCAGCATGTAAATCACCGGAATAGTCATGCTGATAATGGCATCGTCAGCACTAAACATCTTCGTCGCCATTTCAAAACTGTGCAGAAGGGTGCATAGGTCCCTGATCTGAGACCACTCCTCCAGCGTGATTTGCCCCACCTCTGAATCTCGTTGGCCCAGGCTATACGTCAGACCGTATTGCACCAGGGCTTGTCGGTGCTGCCACAGTCGCTGCAACATGTGCAGAGTTGAATTCCACCGGGTAGGCACATCGCATTTTAGCCGGTGAAGTGGCAGGCCCAACGACTTCTGTAGAGATGTAAGTCGCTGAGCTGCGGGATGCGAACGGCGGAAGTGAGCACACAGCGACCGTGCCCTCTGCAGAAGGCCATCTAGTCTGGGATAGTGGGCTAAAAATTGCTGGACAACCAGGTTCAACACGTGAGCCATACAAGGCACGTGTGTGACATTGCCCCGGCGAAGGGCCGCACCCAGGTTTGCAGCATTGTCGCACACGGCCTTCCCTGGTTTCAGGTCCAGTGGAGACAACCATTCATGAAATTGGTTCTCCAGAGCTGACCACAACTCCTCAGCTGTGTGACTCACATTTCCCAGACATTTCAATGTAAAAACCGCCTGATGACGTTGAGCCCTACTGCCAGCATAGTAAGGAGGTGTGCAGGATCCCTTCTGCGCAGTTAGAAAGCTTGTGGCATGACCAGACAGGCTTTGGGTGCAGGTGGAAGACCGCGAGGAGGTTGAGGAGGCAGAAGCAGTGGAGGAACTTTGACAAAAAGAGGATTGACGCACAACTCGTGGGGACGGCAAGACTTGGACAGCAGCCCCTTGTCCTGCTGTCACCATAGTTACCCAGTGCCCAGGCAGCGACATGTAACGCCCCTGTCCATGCCTACTCGTCCAAGTGTCTGTGGTGAAATGCACCCTGTCACACACAGAGTTTCTCAAAGAAGCGGTGATGTTGTGTGCGACATGCTGGTGGAGCGCAGGCACACCTTTCTTTGAGAAGTAGTGCCGACTGGGCATCTGGTACTGGGGCACTGCGACGGACATAAGGTCTCGAAAATCCTCTGTGTCCACCAGGCGGAAAGGCAGCATTTCTGTAGCCAAGAGCTTGCAGATGGTGAAATTCAACCTCTTAGCTTTCTCATGGCTAGGAGGAAATGGTCTTTTACTTGTCCACATCTGAGGGACCGAGGGTTGGCTATTGTGCTTAGACGGGGTTGATAAGGGTGTCCCCGGCAAACTGCCGGTCTGTGAGGAAGATGCAGGCGGACATGTTAGGTTGCCTTGATCCAAAGGTGGTGCTATCGATGTCGGACAGCGCTCAAGACCAGCTGGTGTTACCACCTCCAAAGAAAATGATGACCTGCCAATCACGCTGGCTGTTGCGGGTAAAGAGGTGGCAGGTCTGCGCCCCAAAACAGGTGTGACTGCTGTCCCCCCAGTCACAGAGGATGAAGAGGCCGCGGATGCACAAGATATGGCAGACGGTGGTTGGCCCGGCCGGCTAGGCCGCATTGTAGCACACTGAGCTTCCCACTGCAACTTATGCTTCATGTCCATGTGCCGGTTCATGCATGAAGTACTCAAACTATGTATTTTTTGGCCTCTACTTAGCTTTTGCTGACAAATGTTACAGATAACACGAGTTGGGTCATCTTTATCGATCTGAAAAAATGCCCAGGCTATGCAAGGCTTAGCACCCATGCGACCTGAAGAGCCACCACGACTTGTGGTGAGAGGCAGAGTTGTGTTTGAGGATGCAGTTGTTGACGTGCTTCCAGTACTACGTCTCTGTCCAGGAAGGAGCAACCTGACCTCGTCGTCACTAGCATCTTCCTCCACCTCCTCTGCTGACCTCATCTCTTGGCTGACTGTGGGTTGACAGTAAGTGGGATCTCCGACCTCATCATCATCACCCTGTGCGTTATCACACCCGTCGTCCTCAGAGCCAACCTGTTCCTGCCCTGACAAAAAACTAAAGTTGTCGCTCCAATCAGGTATTTGAGTCTTATCATCGTCTTCCTCATTGTCTCCACCAACAGGAGTTACAGTTTGGGAATGAGGGTCTACATTATGGTCAGAACCTTCTGCGTCTGGTCCTGGATCCGACTCATAAAGATTCTGGGCATCAGTGCAGATCATTTCCTCGTCTGAATTCACAGAAGCGCTGGAGTCGACCTCTGATTCCCAGGCTATAGTATGAGTAAACAGCTCTGCAGACTCAACCATCTGTTCTACCTCATACTCAGACGGGCAGCTGGAGATTTGGGAGCTGTGAGGAAGCAAGTGCGATTTGGGTGACACCTTTGAGGACTGGAGTATTTGTGATGTTGAAGTTGATGTGGAGGAGAACCCACTTAAAGGAGCACTTGATATCCGTTGAAGCACCTGCTGTTTTTGTGCCTCATCTGGAATTTGTATCGATTGGCGTGGCCGTAAGAAAGGGATCTTATCACAATGTCCGCTAAAAGAAGTAGACATTTTAGTTTGGCTGGAAGATGGTCTTTCTTCTGCACCTACCCCACGGACACAACCTTTTTTCCCCTTCCCAACACGCCTATTCCCCTTTCCACCAGCAGCAGGCCTTTTTCCACTCATTTTGGTGGTTAACTAATTCACAACTCTGGAGTTGTTTGCACAAAAAAACAATGGATGGTAACCGAGCAGAGCTGAGTGGCCAAACTGTGGTATTAGGCCAAAACTATTGGCTGGGTTAGATGCAGAAAAAAATTATTTTTAATTTGCAACCTGATGGAGGTCAGTATAGATGGACTAATAGACCAAGTCCCACACACCGCTAGAAGCCCAAATATTTTTTCAGAGCTAGATGCAGAAAATTTTTTTATTCAATTTGCAACCTGATGGAGGTCAGTATAGATGGACTAATAGACCAAGTCCCACACACTGCTAGAAGCCCAAATATTTTTTCAGAGCTAGATGCAGAAAAAAATTATTTTTAATTTGCAACCTGATGGAGGTCAGTATAGATGGACTAATAGACCAAGTCCCACACACCGCTAGAAGCCCAAATATTTTTTCAGAGCTAGATGCAGAAAATTTTTTTATTCAATTTGCAACCTGATGGAGGTCAGTATAGATGGACTAATAGACCAAGTCCCACACACTGCTAGAAGCCCAAATATTTTTTCAGAGCTAGATGCAGAAAAAAATTATTTTTAATTTGCAACCTGATGGAGGTCAGTATAGATGGACTAATAGACCAAGTCCCACACACCGCTAGAAGCCCAAATATTTTTTCAGAGCTAGATGCAGAAAATTTTTTTATTCAATTTGCAACCTGATGGAGGTCAGTATAGATGGACTAATAGACCAAGTCCCACACACTGCTAGAAGCCCAAATATTTTTTCAGAGCTAGATGCAGAAAAAAATTATTTTTAATTTGCAACCTGATGGAGGTCAGTATAGATGGACTAATAGACCAAGTCCCACACACTGCTAGAAGCCCAAATATTTTTTCAGAGCTAGATGCAGAAAAAAATTATTTTTAATTTGCAACCTGATGGAGGTCAGTATAGATGGACTAATAGACCAAGTCCCACACACCGCTAGAAGCCCAAATATTTTTTCAGAGCTAGATGCAGAAAAAAATTATATTCAATTTGCAACCTGCTGGAGGTCAGTATAGAAGGACTAATAGAACAAGTCCCACACACCGCTAGAAGCCCAAATATTTTTTCAGAGCTAAATGAAGAAAAAAATTATTTTTAATTTGCAACCTGATGGAGGTCAGTATAGATGGACTAATAGACCAAGTCCCACACACTGCTAGAAGCCCAAATATTTTTTCAGAGCTAGATGCAGAAAAAAATTATATTCAGTTTGCAACCTGATGGAGGTCAGTATAGATGGACTAATAAAATGATGCTATGCCCAAAAGATTTTACTTCACTAGGTGCAGTAAAAAAATTGGTATTCTATACACAGGTGGTATATCTTGCAACACAGATAGGCTACTCCACTGACTAACACACTCTGCAATAGGCCAAAAAGGATTAGCTTTGCTAGATTCAGCCAAATGCTGTGAAAAAAACTTGCACAGCACTGGCACAGACCTGCCTGGCAAAAACTGATAGGAACTGATGTAACCTAGTCCTGAAAAGGACTCCAATTACAATTAGTCTTTACTCCCACAATCTATCTATTTAAGAGCACAGACCTGCTTGATAAAAGTCGTAGGAAATGCTGTAACCTAGTCCTTAAAAGGACTGCAATCACAACTATTCCCTACTCCCAAGCTATCTGTATATTTGTGCGAAAATTGGCTTGAAATTAACAAGGTATAGCGCACACAGCAACAGCGGTGCCGTCTAACACGCAGCTGCAGCAGTGAGAAAATGGTGGCGACGGGGAAAATGGCTTGGTCTTATAGGGCAAGGACATGTGACATACACTGCCAATCACACATGCCCTTGCTTGTGTGAAAAAAAGCACTTTGCTCCGTGTGTGCGCTGCTGATAGGCTGACAGATTGCACCTCCCCACTGCAAATGCGGGAAAGAGAAAAAAAAATGGAGATCTTCATTGTTCCTGCAGAGATCCATCCCCTGCCCCTCCCCCCGCCCCGCTGTACACTCAAACTGCGTATTAACATTAATTTTCATCATTACTGAGAAAAAATCCAGTTATGATTTTGGTGCACGAACAGTTATCGAACATAACCTCGAACAGCCGAATTTTTCTCAAATTGTTCGTGTTCGCCGACCGGCTCGAACACCGCCCAAAACAGCTCGAATTTGAGATTGGCGAACAGTTCGAGTAGAACAACGCTCATCTCTATTGTACTGTCTGTGCTCCATGCAGACCGTCAATCTATTTTTGCACTTGCTAATGTGATCAAGCAAGCCCTTGTAAGCCACTTTTTGATTTTGTGGGGTTCAAATTCAGCTATCTGCAGATCTTGTCAGTGCAGAGCTTGTCAGTGCAGAGCTTCTGAGTGCAGAGCACAAAAACTTTTTTTTTTCATTTACTAATGTGATAGTGCAAGCTTTGTTAGCCCAGTTTGTCATTTTTTTAGTGGATGAAGTACAGCTTTATGCACAGTAAATCAAATACTTTTTTTCTGTTGCTAGGCACAGTCCACCAAAGATTTTTTTGTGTGGCAAACGTGATACAGTCTGCTAAAAGCCATCTACTATCTTAGTAGCAGTGAAATTCATTTGTTTTCAGAGTAAAAAAATAGATTTTTTGTCTTGCTAGGCACAGTCCACCAAAGTTTTTTTTGTGTGGCAAACATGATACAGTCTGCTAAAAGCCACCTACTATCTTAGTAGGTCTGACTCCCATTTCCTTAGCTTATCCAATTCAAATTACTAACACTGACCTACAAAGCCATCCATAACCTTCCTCCTCCATACATTTCTGAATTAATCTCTCAATATTTTCCCTCACGTAATCTCCGGTCCTCCCAAGACCTCATCCTCTCCTCCACATTTATTCGTTCCTCACCCAATCGCCTCCAAGACGTCTCCCGAATATTCCCCATCCTCTGGAATTCTGTGCCCCAATACGACATAATATCCACCACACTCGGATCCTTCAGAAAGAACATGAAAACCCATCTCTTCAAGAAAGCTTACAGCCTACTATGACCCCACTACCTCCTCAACACCACTGCATCTGCTGTCTTACCAACACCGGAGCTGCTGCAACCCCCCACCTACTGTCTCCTTCCCCACCATCCAGTAGAATGTAAGTCCATAATGGCAGGGTCGTCTTCCTTCTGTACCAGTCTATCATTGTTTATTTGTTACTGTAAGTGATATCTGTGTTTAGTATGTAACCCATTCTCATGTACAGCACCATGGAATCAATGATACTATATACAGTTGTGCTCAAAAGTTTACATACTCCAGCAGAATTTTCGCTTTTTTGGCCTTGTTTCAGAGAATATGAATGATAACAAAATCTTTTTCTCCACTCATGGTTATTAGTTGGGTGAAACCATTTAATGTCAAACTACTGTGATTTCTCTTTTTAAATCTTAATGACAGTCAAAAACATCCAAATGATCCTGATCAAAAGTTCACATACCTTGGTGATTTTGGCCTGATAACATGCACAGAATTTGACACAAATGGGTTTGAATGGATACTAAAGGTAACATCCTCACCTGTGACCTGTTCGCTTGTAATCAGTGTGTGTGCATAACAGCTGAGTGAGTTTCTGGGATCCAGACAGACTCTTGCATCTTTCATCCAGTCACTGATGTTTCTGGATTGTGAGTCATGGGGAAAGTAGAAGAATTGTCAACGGAACTACGGGAAAAGGTAGTTGAACTGTATAACACAGGAAAGGGGCACAAAAAGATATCCAAGGAATTGATAATGCCAGTCAGCAGCATTCAAACTGTGATTAACAAATGGAAAATCAGGGGCTCTGCAAAAACCAAACCACGGTCAGGTAGACCAACAAAAATTTCGGCAACAACTGCCAGGAAAATTGTTCGGTATGCAAAGAAAACCCACAAATAACATCAGCTGAAATTCAGGACTCTCTGAAAACTAGTGGTGTGGCTGTTTCAAGATGCACAATAAGGAGGCACGTGAAGAAAAATGGGCTGCTTTTTTGAGTTGACAGAAGAATGCTATTACTGCGCATATGCCACAAAGTATCTCACCTACAATACGCCAAAGAGACTAGCCTCAAATCTTTTGGAGCAAGGTAATTTGCAGTGATGAGACCAAAATTAAACTTTTTGGCCACAACCATAAATGTTACATTTGGAGAGGTCAACAAGGCCTATGATGAAAGGAACACCTGACATCCTACTGTAAAGCACGGAGGTGGATCGCTGATGTTTTGGAGATGTGTGAGCTACAAAGGCACAGGAAACTTGGTAAAAGTTGAAATAAAGATGAATGCAGCACGTTATCAGCAAGTACTGTATACAAATTTGAGCTCATCAGCGCGGAAGCTTCTCGTGGCACATACTTGGACGTTCCAAAATGACAGCGATCCAAAACACAAGCCAAGTTGACCTGTCATTGGCTACAACAGAACAAAGTGAAGGTTCTGGAGTGGCAATCTCAGTCTCCTGACTTCAATATCATTGAGCCACTCTGGGGAGATCTCAAGCGCGCAGTTCATGCTAGACAGCCAAGGATCTTACAGGAACTAGAGGCTTTTTGCCAAGAAGAATGGGTTGCTTTACCATCTGAGAAAATAAAGAACCTCATCCACAACTAACACAAAAGACTTCAAGCTGTCATTGATGTTAAAGGGGGCAATACATGGTATTAAGAACTGGGGTATGTGAACTTTTGATCAGGGTCATTTGGAGGTTTTTTGGTTGTCACTAAGATTTAAAAAGAGAAAACAGTAGTTTAACAATAAATGGCTTCACCCAACCAATAACCATGAGTGGAGAAAAAGTTTTTTTGTTATCATTCATATTCTCTGAAACAAGGTCAAGAAAGCAAAAATTCTGCTGGGGTATGTAAACTTTTGAGTACAACTGTAAATAAATAAATAATAATAATAATAATAATATCCAGTTTCGCCCTTTTGTCAACTAAATGTAACTCTACTGCTGTTATACTTTTCCCTTATTGATTATATATTTCCATCACAATATGTATTAAACATGATGACAACAAAGAAGCTAGCCAACAATAGTACAGGGGAATAAAGTGCAATTAGTGCTTATTAGAAGTGATCAATACCTGAGGTCATATTTAGAACTGAATCTGTTCCAGAGACCAGCACAGCGGGTGGCTTGTATCACCTGGATGCATGTTTCACCCTCTGTGCTTCGTCAGTTAATGTATGATAGTTTACCAGGTAAAGATTTCGCCTGATTTGCTGTCAATGTCCACTTTTAATTCTCCCTTAAATGAAGGTACCTTAGAGAAGGAAATTTAGTGGACTTTTTTATGCATCATCTGTCATCATTCTGTACCTATCTAGCATATCAACAGAGAACAGAAAAAGCTTACTACATTTTTCTGAAACATTTTCTCTCTATGCATGTAATCTTGTATTCCCTCCAAATGTTTGAATTTGTTAAAAAATGCATTTTAGCTACTTGTACCCAAACAATTTATCTTTTATAAAATAGATTTAGTTTTGATGTTAACAGTAAAAATTGTGCTGAGATCTATGATTTCATCTATGATCTATTATAAATTATTCATATAAACAGTGAACTGACATTAGAAAGTTTGGATAAGAATGTGACAAAATGCTGCTAAAATAAAGAAGCAACTTATTGATATTATGTAACTAAGATGAAGGAGATGTTGACGGCTTGATTTATCAAGTAGTGTAAGTCTGCAAAGTATAGTAATGGCCGAAAGTGTTGACACCCTTGAAATTGTTCCAGAAAAGGAAGTATTTCCCCCTAAAATTATTGCAATTATACACGTTTTGTTATACACATGTTTATTTCCTTTGATAGTTTTGGAACAGCACAAAAAAAAACAGAGAAAAAATGGCAAATTGGACATAATTTCACACAAATCCACAAAAATGAGCAGGACAAAATTGTTGCCACTCTCAACTTAATATTTGGTTGCACGCCATTTAGATAAAATAACTGTAATCAATCGCTTTCTACAACCATCATTACACATTTCAACTGGAATTTTGGACCACTCCTCTTTTGCAACATGCTCCAAGTCTTTCATATTTACAGAGCCAATGAACATGCAGTAATTGCCAGCCAGTCACTGAAATGCTGCAGCCATGTTGTTTGTGGGCATTACAGTGATGGGCTTGCCGCACAGCGTCACCTTGAGTATTTAAAACCAGGCGCCGCCATCCTGGACACAGTCGCTCTGGATCAAACAGTGTAGGGTCAGTGCTGCTGAGCTAGGGAGAGATTTATACTCCGAAATAGTTAGTGTAGGGTCTCTAAAGCCTGCCAAATCAAACAAACAGTCCTTCTCAGGACTAATATCCATCCCAGATATCAGGCAGGCAGGCAGGCTGTATAGAGACGCAGTGGTTATACCAGCAAATGCTGCTTTACAATCCTGTGTGCTCCTGTTGGTCAAATTGCTAGACTTAACACCCCGGTCTCAGGGGCCAGGAAAATTTTTTTTTTTTTCATCTAAATCCTGTATTTTTTCTTTCCTCAGTCAGACTGTCCAAATACACGTCTTATTAACCTTTTGGTAATCCCCCCCCCCCCAAAAAAAAAAAATGTGTGTGTCTGTGACTGTTCAGACACCAATATATCTGTTTAAAAGAGGCTAGTGTAGGCCAGAAAAATATTACTGTGGTTTTGCAGTTCCATGGGTGAAATCTCTGTATTATCCTGTTTTGGCATTTTTTGCCTTAAAAAAAACCTGTAATAGTGTCTCCCCGACTGGTCAGACACCAATATATCTGTTTAAAAGAGTCTGGTGTACGCCACATAACTATAACTGTGGTTTTGCAGTTCCACGGGTCAAATCTCTGTATTATCCTTTTTTGGCATTTTTTGCCGTAAAAAAAACTGTAATAGTGTCTCCCTGACTGGTCAGACACCAATATATCTGTTTGAAAGATTCTGGTGTAGGCCAGAAAAATATAACTGTGGTTTTGCAGTTCCACGTTTCAAATCTCTGTATTATCCAGCTTTTGGTATCTTTTCCTTAAAGAAAAACAGTAATAGTGTCTCCCTGATTGTTCAGACACAAATATATCTGTTTGAAAGATTCTGGTGTAGGCCAGAAAAATATAACTGTGGTTTTGCAGTTCCGCGGTTCAAATCTCTGTATTATCCAGCTTTTGGAATTTTTTCCTTAAAGAAAAACAGTAATAGTGTCTCACTGATTGTTCAGACACAAATATATCTGTTTGAAAGATTCTGGTGTAGGCCAGAAAAATATAACTCTGGTTTTGCAGTTCCACGGGTCAAATCTCTGTATTATCCTATTTTTGGCATCTTTTGCCGTAAAGAAAAACAGTAATAGTGTCTCCCTGATTGTTTAGACACAAATATATCTGTTTGAAAGATTCTGGTGTAGGCCAGAAAAATATAACTGTGGTTTTGCAGTTCCACGTTTCAAATCTCTGTATTATCCAGCTTTTGGTATTTTTTCCTTAAAGAAAAACAGTAATTTTGTCTCCCTGATAGTTCAAACCCAAATATATCTGTTTGAAAGATTCTGGTGTAGGCCAGAAAATTATAACTGTGGTTTTGCAGTTCCACGGTTCAAATCTCTGTTTTATCCACGTTTTTGCCTGTTTTACGTAAAAAAAAAAAAAAATAGCGTCTCCCTGTGTTTTCAGTCACAAATATATCTGTTTAAAAGATTCTGGTGTAGGCCAGAGAAATGGAACTGTGGTTTTCCTCTTCCACGGTTCTAATCTCCTTTTTGTTACTCTTTTTGCATTGATAGTGTGAGTGTAAGTTATTTTACTTAATTTTCAATGGGCAAGGCGCGTGGCATGGGACGTGGAACTGGACGTTATGGTGATGGTGCGTGAAGAGGACGGGGCCGTGGACAAGGTGAAAATGTGCCACAACCAACAGCCACATCTTCTCGCTCCGACTTCTTGACCGAATTACTAAGGAACCACACTACAACACCTGTATTGCGAACTGATCAGTGTGAACAAGTTATTAATTGAATAGCAGATAATACTTCCAGTTACCTGGGCACCACCACCTCCGGTCTGTCTTCCACACGGTCAAGTTTTAGTAGCCCTGAGTCTTGATCGCATACTCCTCCTCACCCTGATGCTCCTTCCTCCCACCATGCCGAGTGTCGTCAGACAGCAACTGATCCCACACTTGGACACTGTGAAGAGCTGTTTACTGGTCCATTTCCATATTTGTGCCCCTCGCCTGCTCCGCTTGAAGTGGTGGAAGAGGAGATCCCATGTAGCGATGCCCAAATATTTGAACAGCCACGGCCAGAGGAAGTTGACGCTGGCAATTTGTCACAAGAGGTGGACGATGACGAGACATAATTGCCACGAAGTGAGGAGGAGGATCGTGGTGTGCAAGTGGAAGAGGAGGAGGTGGTGGATAATCTTGTAACTGACCCAACTTGGCAGGAGGACACGCAGAGCGAGGCCAGCAGCACACAGGGGGAGGGAGGCAGAGTACCCCAACAGGCAGGAAGAAGCAGTGTGGTGGCCACACACAGAAGGCGGGCAACAGTTCCCCGTAACACCAACACGAGGGACATTGCCAGTACAACCGGGAAGACTTCCAGAGTCTGGAATTTTTTGATAGACTCTGCTGATAACCCCAAAAAGGCCATTTGTACCACCTGCCAAGACAGCATCAGCAAGGGTGACAAAACTACCAGCCTGACCACCACCAGCATGATCAGGCACATGGCAGCAAAGCACCCGACTTTGTGGGGCGAACCCCAGGGTCCACGACCAGTGTCAGCGGGTGTCACCACTGCTTCTTCCGCTGTTGTGCATGTAAGAGAACCCCCTATTGTGCGTGCAAGGCAATCCCCTGTCAATTCTGCATGCAAAGATGCCCTCTCCTCTCAGTCTTCACTTGTTATGGCAGTTTCTCAAGAAACAGCATCAACGTCCACGACCCACCGCATCGTTCAATTGTCCATATCCCAGACCTTTGAATGAAAGCGCAAATTCGCAGCCAACGCCCCACAGGCCACAGTCCTAAATTCGCACATTTCACGACTGCTTGCGTTGGAAATGCTGCCTTTTAGGCTGGTGGAGATGGAATCCTTCCGCAACCTTATGGCGGTGGCCGTCCCTCGGTACTCGGTCCCCAGCCGACACTATTTTTCCAGGTGTGCCATCCCCGCACTACACAAGCACGTGTCCCAAAACATCTGCCGTGCCCTCAACAATGCAGTTACTGGGAGAGTCCACCTGACAACGGACACGTGGACAAGTGCTTGTGGCCAGGGACGGTACATCTCCCTGACGGCACACTGGGTAAACATAGTGGAAGCCGGGACCCAGTCGGACCTTGGGACGGATCACATCCTCCCCACACCGAGGATTGCGGGCCCTATGTCAGTTAGAGTTGCCCCCACAGTGTATAGCTCCTGCGCATCATCCTCCTCCTCCTCCTCATGTTCAGCCTCCATATCAGATATCACCACATCAGTTACAAGCTGGAAGCACTGCAGTACTGCCTCAGCCAAGTGGCAACAGGCTGTGCTGAAACTCATAAGCTTAGGTGATAAACCTCACGCTGCTTGTGAGTTGTGGACAGCTGTGAAAGAGCAGGCAAATCTGTGGCTGAGACCGCTGAACCTACATCCAGGCATGGTCGTGTGTGACAATGGCCGTAACCTGGTGGCGGCTCTGAGGCGAGGCGAGATCACACACGTACCATGCCTGGCTCATGTGCTTAACCTCGTGGTTCAGCGGTTTCTTAAATCGTACCCCGAGTTGCGAGATCTGCTCGTCAAAGTACGCCACCTGTCAGCTCATTTTCATAAGTCGGCTACAGCTTCCGCTGCCCTTGCTGTGTTGCAGCAGTGTTTGCATCTTCCGTCACACCGACTGGTGTGTGATGTCCCCACACATTGGAACTCTACCCTCCACATGTTACAAAGGATTTGTGAGCAGAAGAGAGCAGTTGTGGAGTACCAGCTGCAACAAGGCCGTCGATATTCAGGTCAGACTCCACACATAAGACCTCAGGAGTGGACCTGGATATCTGACATATGTATCATCCTGACAAACTTTGAGGTGTCCACCAAGATGGTGAGTGGCAATGACACCATCATTAGGGTCAGCATCCCACTTGACTCACTTTTGCAACGTTCTCTGCAGAGAATTAAAGAGGAGACATTGCAGCCAGAGTATGATGAGATGGATCAAGAAGCCCTAGCGGGTGATTACACTCAGCCCAGCCTCATCTCATCCCAATGTGCATTGGGGGACAATGAGGGAGAGGAGGAGGAGGAGGAAGAACAGGAGCTGGTATCATGTGCTGTAGATGGTAGTAACTGTACAACTGTCATACCGTCGGTTCAGCGTGGGTGGCCTGAGGACAGGGGGGGGAGGAGGAGGAGGAGAGCATGGTCAGTCATCATCTTGGTGAGGACACGGAAGTCTTGCCCATTACCAGTCTGGCACGCATGGCTGACTTTATGCTATGCTGCCTTAACCATGACCCTTGCGTTGTAAAATTGTTGGGTGACAGTCATTCCTGGTTGGTGACACTTTTAGACCCTCACTACAAGGAGAACTTTCACTCTCTTATTCCTGAGGTGGAGAGGTCTACAAAAATGGGGCAGTACCAGAAGGCCCTTGCTGCAGAACTGTTAAAAAAATTCCTATCTGAACACGCTAGCGGCAGAGGTCACAGTTCGTTGACCAACCAAGGCGTACAGGCGAGAGAGACGCAACTCCAATCCAGCAGAGGCAGGGGAACACTGTCAACATTCTTGGCCAGTTTTCTGAGACC
Organism: Phyllobates terribilis; assembly: GCF_046119375.1. Lineage (NCBI taxonomy): Eukaryota > Metazoa > Chordata > Amphibia > Anura > Dendrobatidae > Phyllobates > Phyllobates terribilis. The sequence continues at coordinate 507,906,774 of NW_027362762.1, forward strand.
CGCCCAGCTTAGAGGCCCTGAGGCGCGGGGTACTCTCACAAGGAGTGGAAAGTTTCAAAAGATGGTGAGGGAGTACCTTGTCGACCGTACCAGTGTCCTCCGTTAATCCTCTGTGCCTTTTAATTATTGGGTATCCAAGCTTGACACTAGGAATGAACTCACTCTGTATGCCTTGGAGGTCCTGGCCTGCCGTGCCGCTAGCGTGTTATCGGGGCGTGTTTTTAGTGCCACTGGGGGAATTATAACTGATAAGCACACTCGCCTGTCAACTGACAATGCTGACAAGCTGACCTTTATCAAAATGAACAAGGGCTGGATTGGGCTAGACTTCTCATCACAACCAAATGACAGCAGAGTAACATGACGTCAAATCCATTGTGTTATTTCGGGAGGTGTATTCCCATGCACCACTTCACACCCACACATGGGTATACGCTTCCTCATTTCTGCTGTATTTTGCTCTTCTCCTTATCCTCAGCCTCCACCACCACTATACCACCAGGGTGACCTTGGTCCGTGTTGCCAGCATTGCAAGTTCCTCCCTCCTAAATTTTGGCAGCTTTTGCTTGGAAGGCATAGGCAAAGACTATGGGAGACCCACTCCCCAATAATGGGAATAATGTTTTTAAGATGCTGTACTGCATGGCTCTTCCAAGGGGCATTAAATCCGTCTTGTTAAGCTACTGCGACCTCCACGTCTCTTCCAAGGGGCATTGAACCGTCTTGTTAAGCTACTGCACCCTCCACGTCTCTTCCAAGGGGCATTAAAACCGTCTTGTTAAGCTACTTTGACCTCCACGTCTCTTCCAAGGGGCATTAAAACCGTCTTGTTAAGTAACTGCTGTTCAAGAAACCTCGGCACTCAAAATGTCCTTTATATGTGAAAATTTATTTTAGCATGATAAACACACAGCAATATAACAACAAAACGTTTCGGTCATAATGACCTTCTTCAGTTGGCTGTAGAAGATAAAAAACAATGTAAGGTTTTGTCGGGAAATACAGTTATATGAAAAAGTTTGGGCACCCCTATTAATCTTAAGCTTAATGTTTTATAAAAATTGGTGCTTTTGCAACAGCTATTTCAGTTTGATATATCTAATAACTGTTGGACACAGTAATGTTTCTGCCTTGAAATGAGGTTTATTGTACTAACAGAAAATGTGCAATCTGCATTCAAACAAAATTTGACAGGTGCATAAGTATGGGCACCCTTATCATTTTCTTGTTTTAAATACTCCTACCTACTTTTTACTGACTTACTAAAGCACTTTTTTTGGTTTTGTAACCTCATTGAGCTATGAACTTCATAGCCAGGTGTATGCAATCATGAGCAAAGCTACTTAAAGTGGCCACTTGCAAGTTGTTCTCCTGTTTGAATCTCCTCTGAAGAGTGGCATCATGGGATCCTCAAAACAACTGTCAAATGATCTGAAAACAAAGATTATTCAATATAGTTGTTCAGGGGAAGGATACAAAAAGCTGTTTCAGAGATTTAACCTGTCAGTTTCCACTGTGAGGAACATAGTAAGGAAATGGAAGAACACAGGGACAGTTCTTGTTAAGGCCAGAAGTGGCAGGCCAAGAAAAACATCAAAAAGGCAGAGAAGAAGAATGGTGAGATCAGTCAAGGACAATTCTCAGACCACCTCCAGAGAGCTGCAGCATCAACTTGCTGCAGATGGTGTCACTGTGCATCGGTCAACTATACAATACAACGCACTTTGCACAAGGAGAAGCTGTATGGGAGAGTGATGCAAAAGAAGCCGTTTCTGCAAGCACGCCACAAACAGAGTCGGCTGAGGTATGCAAAAGCACATTTGGAGGAGCCAATTTCTTTTTGGAAGAAGGTCCTGTGGACTGATGAAACCAAGATTGAGTTGTTTGGTTATACAAAAAGGGGTTATGCATGGCGGCAAAAAAACACAGCATTCCAAGAAAAACACTTGCTACCCACAGTAAAATTTGGTGGAGGTTCCAGCATGTTTTGGGGCTGTGTGGCCAATGCCGGCACCAGGAATCTTGTTAAAGTTGAGGGACGCATGGATTCCACTCAGTATGAGCAGATTCTTGACAATAATGTTCAAGAATCAGTGACAAAGTTGAAGTTACGCAGGGGATGGATCTTTCAGCAAGACAATGTTCCAAAACACCGCTCCAAATCTACTCAGGCATTCATGCAGAGGAACAATTACAATGTTCTGGAATGGCCATTCCAGTCCCCAGACCTGAATATCATTGAACATCTGTGGGATCATTTGAAGAGGGCTGTCCATGCTCGGCGACCATCAAACTTAACTGAACTGGAATTGTTTTGTAAAGAGGAATGGTCAAAAATACCTTCATCCAGGATCCAGGAAATCATTAAAAGCTACAGGAAGCGACTAGAGGCTGTTAATTTTGCAAAAGGAGGATCTACTAAATATTAATGTCACTTTTCTGGTGAGGTGCCCATACTTATGCACCTGTCAAATTTTGTTTCAATGCAGATTGCACATTTTCTGTTAGTACAATAAACCTCATTTCAAGGAAGAAACATTACTGTGTCCAACAGTTATTACATATATCAAACTGAAATAGCTGTTGCAAAAACACCAATTTTTATAAAACATTAAGCTTAAGATTAATAGGGGTGCCCAAACTTTTTCATATAACTGTATGATTCATTATAAACAATAATGATAAGGACAAAACATAGCTTACAAAGATAATAGTAGTAATCACTCAATACAATTGGTAGTTGGAAAAAAAACATAGTGCCTAAAGGGCATATTAGATAAATGAATAAAGCAATCTGATGAAAAAAAAAAAGGGGGAAGGAAGGGAGAAACATATGGAAAAGGAGGAGTGGGGGAGGGGGGAGTTTAAAAAGGGGAATGAGATTTTTGTAGAAAGTGTGTGAGACCACGAGAAAGAGCAGGTAAATGTGATATCACTGTTACTGTGAAAGGTGAATATCAAAAGAAATTGAATGTTGTACACAGTTCAGGATAGGGCGGACAGGATAAAACAAGGGGGGAGATAATGAGAAAGAGGAGGGATGAGGAAGAAAATAGCGAGCAGCTGTAGAAGAAAATGTGGAGGAAATGCTAGAGGAGCCGCAGTGGAGGGTTTAAACATACCAAAAAGAACTGCTGGTGTAGTTAGAGAGGTAGGGTCCCAAACGGGCTGCCTGTAGATGAGGGGATAGGAAGAAGCAAATAAGTATTTAGGGCAACAAAGATTATAACTAGCATATCCAGCAGTGGAGAGAAGGTTACCTTAGAGGAGCGTACGTAGGCTCCAGTTGTGCATCGCGGTGTCCACCGCTCGATGTGAGACCAGAGTGAGAGAGGGGGCGTATATAGGGGGAGAGGCTGATGAGTGAGCTTGTACTCGCGCTTGCATTGTCTCACATCGAGCGGTGGATACCGCTCTAACTACCTCTACCTCTCTAACTACACCAGCAGTTCTTTTTGGTATGTTTAAACCCTCCACTGCGACTCCTCTAGCATTTCCTCCACATTTTCTTCTACAGCTGCTCGCTATTTTCTTCCTCATCCCTCCTCTTTCTCATTATCTCCCCCCTTGTTTTATCCTGTCCTCCCTATCCTGTACTGTGTACAACATTCAATTTCTTTTGATATTCACCTTTCACAGTACCAGTGATATCACATTTACCTGCTCTTTCTCGTGGTCTCACACACTTTCTACAAAAATCTCTTTCCCCTTTTTAAACTCCCCCCTCCCCCACTCCTTCTTTTCCATATGTTTCTCCCTTCCTTCCCCCCTTTTTTTTTTTCATCAGATTGCTTTATTCATTTATCTAATATGCCCTTTAGGCACTATGTTTTTTTTCCAACTACCAATTGTATTTCGTGATTACTACTATTATCTTTGTAAGCTATGTTTTGTCCTTATCATTATTGTTTATGATGAATCATATTTCCCGACAAAACCTTACATTGTTTTTTATCTTCTACAGCCAACTGAAGAAGGTCATTATGACCGAAACGTTTTGTTGTTATATTGCTGTGTGTTTATCATGCTAAAATAAATTTTCACATATAAAGGACATTTTGAGTGCCGAGGTTTCTTGAACTGTGTCCTAAAGGGTTCGGCCCCTGCTCGAGCACCTACAAAGGGAGTGCAGTGATATTTATTTTCACTACTTGTTAAGTAACTGCGACCTCCACCACATTTTCAAGGGGCATTGATATTGTCTTTTTATTCCACTGCAACCTCCACGTCTCTTCCATGGAGCATTAAAACTGTCTTGTTAAGCTACTGCAACCTCCACGTCTTTTCCAAGGGGCATTAAAACCGTCTTGTTAAGCTACTGCAACCTCCAGCCCTTTTCCAAGGGGCATTAAAACCGTCTTGTTAAGCTACTGCGACCTCCACGTCTCTTCCAAGGGGCATTAAAACTGTCTTGTTAAGCTACTGCAACTGCCACCACTTTTCCAAGGGGCATTAAAACCGTCTTGTTAAGCTACTGCGACCTCCACCACTTTTCCAAGGGGCATTAAAACCGTCTTGTTAAGCTACTGCGACCTCCACCACATTTTCAAGGGGCATTGATATTGTCTTTTTATTCCACTGCGACCTCCACCACTTTTCCAAGGGGCATTAAAACCGTCTTGTTAAGGTACTGCAACCTCCACGTCTCTTCCAAGGGGCATTAAAACCGTCTTGTTAAGCTACTGCGACCTCCACGTCTCTTCCAAGGGGCATTAAAACCGTCTTGTTAAACCATTCTGAACTCCATAGATCTTCCAAGGGGCATTGAAATATTGTTTTTAATTAACTCTAACCTCCATGACTCTTCCAAACGCTGACCACTTCAGGCCTAGCCGCTACTACATACATGCGCTTAAACACCTACAAAGAACCACTAAGAGTCATAGGAGGTCAACAACACATATTTAGACAAAATACGATTTTATTAGTAGACAAACACAAACATTTTAAAATACATCATATAGAACCCTGCCCAGTGGCATGGGCTCAGAACAAGGGAAACATTTCCACACAATAATACAGAGGTATCAGTAAGGCTCGCAGAAAGGCTAATTGGAAGACTCACAAGTAATGCATTAATGTAACATGGTAGCAAAAATGGAGGAATGAGGACAAGTATAAAAAGCCCATAGTAACCTCAAAGGCAGGGTCTTCCCTGTCACATGCACATCAATGTTAATGCAAAAGTAAAAAACTAAGTTGTGCAGGGTAATTTGACCTGACCTGTGGTTCTCAAAGTTGCATTTGATCACTTGAGGAAACCATGCTACCCATAAGAGTCCTCTCCTCCAGTTCAATGACAGAATCTAAGTATGTAAAAATCAAGTTAAATCAATCTATTATGAGTGTAATATAGTATATACCTAGCTTCCATGCCAGAGATCTTGTCCTGTCCCAGCAGGCACCTTTCTCAAGGGAAGTAAAGCAGCCTAAATGCGATTACATTCCTAAGATCAGAAAGCTAAGGAGATGGATGGCCTCATGATCATGAATAATTTACTCGTTGTGTAGGAGTCTGACCACTGCTGCTGTCTACCTTTTAAACTTTGTTTTGAAGCCTGATTGACACAGGACCCGCAATCCTCTATGTCTGGAGGACGTGTTGCTTCCCAATGTCCAACTGTCCCGGCTTCCACAATATTAACCCAGTGTGAAGGCGTGAGATGGACCATCTCTGGCCACATTCACTTGTCCATGTGTTTGTGGTCTAGGCTGTCCTTCAAATAGGGGTGGCTGGGGAACGTTTATGGACACCCGGCCGCCCTCAGGCGGCTGGGGACCGTGTGTGGACACCTGGCCGCGGGGCGGCTGGGGACCGTTTATGGACACCAGGCCACCCCCAGGCGGCTGGGGACCGTGTGTGGACACCCGGCCGCGGGGCGGCTGGGGACCGAGTATGGACACCCGGCCGGCTCCTGGCGGCTTGGGACCAAGCGTGGACACCCGGCCGCCGGGTGGCTGTTGACTGAGTATGGATACCAGGCCGCTGACGCAGCCATGACGTGGTGGCCAGATTCCGCCTCCACATGCCTAAAAGGCCCAATTTCAAGTGCAAGCAAGCTAGCAGTATGGTATTGCAGCCTGAGGGTGGGTGGGTGGCAGGCTGCACAATTACGCTTGCATTCCAAGAAAACAAAGCAGATGCTAACTTCTATCATCATCATGCTCCTCACCTTCGCTCTCTCAGCTCCCCTGATGGAGAAGCCAGGGCCCACCAGAGGAGTCTGGTTCTCTGGTGGGCTCGTCCAATGCTGCCCTAAAGCAGGCCAGGCTAAGAAAAGTGTGTGGGGGGAAATTGACAGGAGAAATAGGGGCGGCTGGGGACCGTTTATGGACACCCGGCTGCCCCTAGGTGGCTGGGGACCGAGTATGGACACCCAGTCGCCCCCTGGTGGCTGGGGACCGAGCGTGGACACCCGACTGCTGGGCGGCTGGGGACTGAGTATGGATACCAGGCCGCTGATGCAGCCATGACATGGTGGCCAGATTCCGTCTCCTCATGCCTAAAAGGCCAAATTTCAAGTGCAAGCAAACTAGCAGTATGGTATTGCAGCCTGGGGGTGGGTGGTTGGCATGCTGCATACTTGCGCTTGCATTGCAAGGAATGGGGGAGGTAAAATTGAACACTGCCCTGGGACAAGGACTTGCACGGGGATAGTTGCAAGTCTGCATCTTCTGATGCGGCAAGGATCACTTCTGATGGGCACACTTTTAGGCAGTGACCTGGGTGTCAGAGATGCTTCCAGGGGTCTTCCCCATGCTGTTCCCATGTATTTTCAGCACTGTATGCATGTGTCACACAACACATGGCCAGATAAGATTGTAAAATGTTAAAATGACATTTCCCACTGAATGCATTTGTCACGGTTGAAAGCAAAACAAAAGTACAAAAACGCATAAAAAATGCTACTTGTGAACATAGCCCAATGTGTGGAGGAGTATTTTTACTTTTGGTTATTTATTTTACCTTATACACAAGTCTTTACCCTGGAAAGGAAGTTCCTTAACATATTTCACAGGAAAACCGTTTCAGTTTCGTTTTTGAACATTTTATTGTGACCCCGTAAAAGTGGCTTAATACCTCTTAACATGTTGTTGACAGCAGTGACCTGGGGGTCAGAAATGCTTCCTGGGGCAATGCCCATGCTGTCCCCATGTCTTTTGAGCACTGTCACTATCGTTTTGGGCACTTTTTAGGCTTTCTACAGACTGCCAGGGGTGCCGCCGCAAAAATGCTCGGGTCTCCCATAGACTAACATTGGGCTCGTTGCTCGGGCCGAGCACCCGAGTATCACGGCGAGCTCGGCCCGAGCTTCGAGCACCCGAGCATTTTAGTGCTTGCTCAACACTAATGGTGATACCATATATTAGTATATGAAGTAAAAAAAAGTTTTGTGTACTGAAATTTTCTTCAATTTCTGTTCATCCGCTATACTTATATAGTTCTACGTAGATGTGGGTAGGTTGAATATTGTAGAGCTTAGCTTACCATTTGTGTGAATCAGTGTAGATGTAGAGTCTGAACTATATTTTCAATTTGCCATTAAGCCGTCTCTCTGTGGTAAATTGACAGCAAATTGAAGGTTAATTTAGCTACACATTAATTATGTTATATAATTGTATCTTTAAATGAATGGAACACACACATTAGTTTCATCAATAATTAATATAGAAAAAGGTCCCATGGCTCTGAACTCATCTTTTCCAAAATATAAAGGGAATTATCTATTTCTCTATTAATGCTAAAGTTAAAATAGAACAGTCCAAAGAAATAATGTTGCCTTTGTTGTGAGAAAACATTCCCCAATATTTTTTTTAAAAGAACAGCAAGTGATAGATGGTACAGTCTTTGAAAGTGGAACTCTTTCACTGTTAATCCTCTCTGGACTGAGCTCTTGTATCTTTAGATTCTGAGCCCTTCTATTCTCTCACCCTACATTCAACCAATTTTTAATTTAACTGTCAGCCTAAGGCATTTTTAAAAAGCACTTGTTCTTTTTGAGCATTCTTTTCCGGCGCAGACTATTGAGAAATCGTGTACCTTGTCCTTTATGGACAATGCACATGGATCTGCTCTGAACCTTACAGAAAATCAGTGAAAAATGAAGAGCATGTCTAATTTATTTAATGAACAGTATCTCTCTAAATGAAGAGGAAGAAAAATATACTTATCAGCTCTCCCTGGGTTGAATCAAGTTCCAAGGTCCACACATTCAGGGAGGGAAGCAAGGTTATTTAACCTAGCTGGTTACTAGCTGAAGTAGTGCCAATTATAAAGTAGAGATTCAGAAATCCCAAGAAATTATTTAAAACTTCCTCTTTAATCCATATTCTTTAAAAACATTGTGAAAAGATAGAAGAAAAAAAGATTTGAAAAGGTGGCACTTAATAACCATAAAAGAAACGTTATTCACATCATGGTCTTGATCATCAGGACCCGTTGAAGCGTTGTTCCATGCAAAAGGCCATTGTTCAAAGCACTGCCGTATGCTTCCGCATCAATATTTTTACCGTGATGTGAATGAAGGTTTTTTTATAGGGTGGTGAGTGCCATCTTTTCAAATCTACATTGCCGTCGTTAGAACTCTACACGGAAAGTCCACCATCTGCAAAGAGAAATTATGGCAGATGTACATGTACTCACCAAGAATCTTTATCTTTTATTGTTACAGCATCATAAACATATGTAGGAGATAAGTAAGTTCACTATAAGACAAGGTTTACACTTTCTGCACTCATGGTACAAGTGCGGACCAGCCATGGCTCTCCTGACCAAAACGTAACAATCTCATGGGCATATATAAAGTTGTCAAGTTCAAGTTATGAAATCCAAATGTAGTCTATACATCACAGTCCATTCTCGAGGTATGAATGTTGAAAGTGTTAATCCTGCATAAGGATTACATTTTTTATTTCCTTAGGAAATGGGGGAATCTATCATTTTTCTAGCTACTCTATCAAATCCCAGTAGAGCCCTGATCTTCACTCTTTAACTCCTATATGGGGATGTGGACTTACACAGTGACCCTGAGTCCTTACTGCAGTCGCTGGCTTTTGGAAAGAGTTAACAGGAAAGTCAGGTAGCAAAGTCAGAACCAGGATGGAAGAAAAAGGAAAACAATTATTAGACAGTAGAAAAGTAAAAAATGGGCTGAGGCCAAAAATAGTTATAACCCAAGAACTGCTGGAGATAAGCACTGACAACTACACCCCTGGCTCACAGCAGAAAGTAATACTAAACTGGTCAAGAATTAACTCCAAAGCTGTCTGGTGCTACCCATCACAAGTTGCCAGAATTAAAGATGCCTGCTGCTTTGGCGCCTTGCCCACAACAAAGGTACAATGCAGGGTGACAGAAGCGGAAACAGAAGGGACATGTACTAGCATGTATTTTACACAAGTCTTAATTTGAAGATTTAAATGTACTTTCTGTTTTAAAGTAAGAGGAAAAACATACATTTGTTTCGGTATATAGCCTCTACTAGACTAGTATTATGTACAGTAGCGACCAAAAGATTGGATTTTTTTTAAAGTGTGATTACTTCTGTTTGGTTGTTGTGATGCCATTTTTCTGGTTATTTTAGTATACCAGAAGCAAATGGTTGCCAGCTATAAGGAAGAAAATTGTATTTGTTTGTTTTATCCCTTAATGTGTTAGTTTTCAGCATTTGAATATATTGTCATGGGCCGTCAAATTTTGCCTAAACATTTGTTTTGTGTGTTTTAAGGTTAAAACATGGCAAAGACAAAACCAAATTTATCACCAGATGTCTGGAAACTTATTATTCTGAGAGTGAAGTCAGGCAAAAGCCAAGAAGAGGTAGCTATGGAATTCAACTGTTCAACTGTTCACAGAGTCAAGTGTCATGTATATTAAAAAACAGAAAAAGAAGGTTATGGAACAGTGGACAAACCTAGAAGTGGACGACCACGGAAAACTTCCTCCAGAGTTGATCACATTATTAAGAAAAAGTCAGTATCTGATGTCCATAAAAGTGTTGCACAGATTTCACATGAAAAGAATGAAGAATATGGGGTCAAAGTATATGGGTTCAATGGGGCCAAACTGTGGTGCGGCGGCTAAGAGCAGTAGGGTTGAATGCACACGTTCCAGTCAAGAAGCCTTTCATCGCTGAAAAGAATCGGAAGGTCCGACTTGAGTTTGTTGAAAGAACTCAGCCAATGAAAAGAGACAGATTGGTCTAAAGTGTTGTGGTTGGATGAATCCAAGTTCAATCTGTTTTATAGTGATGGCAAGCACTAAATATGCCTCCCAATTTGAAAACGTGTTGATTTAAGGTAGCAAACACCTACAGTGATGGTGGTGGCAATGTCATGGTTTGGGGCTGTTTTTCTGCATCTGCCATTAACCCTCTACATAGAATTGATGGAAATATGAATGCTACCATGTACAAGGATATACCGGAGAATGTAATGCTTTCACATGGTAAAACCAAAGTAGTCAGGGGATGGAAATTCCAGCAAGACAATGATCCTAAGCACACATTCAATTTAGTAAAAAATTGGTTAGGAAAGAAAAATGTTCACCTGTTGCAATGGCCAAGCCAATCACCTGATTTAAACCCTATAGAGCACCTTTGGGGTGAGTTAGGGCAACGAGTTGGGGTCTGTACCCATAAGAATAAAGATGAATTGTTTGCAGATTTGCAAATAGAATGGAGCAAGATCCCTCAAGATGTCTTGAATACCCTAGTGGCTTCAATGAACCGTTGGTGTGGTGCAGTATTTAAAGCAGGACAATATGCTACAAAATACTAAGTTATAGCATTGTAAACAATGAATTACTCTCTATGCTGTGATCAATAAATATTATATGAAAAACTTTTGGCACTCAGTTTTCTTTAATTTACTGTCCAGCAGAGACTTCAGAATCCCGGATAAAAAGTGCTCCTGACACAACAGGTAAGTAAGTTAGAATTACCAGCCAGTTAGTGCTTAGCCACATTTTTTGTGTTTTATATAGTCCCGGATTTCTTCTTTAAAGGATTATTTTAAAATTGTCTCTTGAGCAGCTCCCAACTGTGCAATCTCCTTATTTTCCGGCTTCTCACAAGGTGGGCACTCCGCCTTAAGTAACAGTTCTGGTGAATAGCAGAGCTGTATTATTAGTAGAGCTATAAAGCTCAGAACAAGTTCTGCTGTAAAACATTCAGTTATTGTTAGTTTGTTATGGAGTGCACAGCTATATGAATGCTATCACTAAATTTGCATTAAGCAATAACAGGGCACTTGAGCAAGCACACAGCTTAGGACTGTAAGAGCTCTGGTACCAGGCGTTTGTGATTCTCCGGGACTGATAAGAGCAACTCATCAGGAGTAAAGAGGGAGGGGGAGGGAGATCAGCAGCTAACTGTTGTGTACAAATCAATGGGCTGGAGAGAGCTTACTGGTTCATTAGGAGTTGACTCCTCTCCTAGAATGTAACTACTGCACACATGAGTTCCAAGGAGGCAAAAGTACACTATGAAAAATAAAAGATCTCATTGCAGGAGAATGACAGCAATTAAAAATAATATCTACAATTAATATCTACAATTAAATACTATGAATTTAATATGATAAAAAATTTCTTATCATTATATTACATACTGTGTGGTTGGATGTCAACCTATTCTTAGTTGACAACAGAAATAGATGGGATTATAATGATAAGCTAATGTCTGTAAAGCGCTATGGTATTAATGGCGCTATATACAGTACAGACCAAAAGTTTGGACACACCTCATTTAAAGATTTTTCTGTATTTTCATGACTATGAAAATTGTACATTCACACTGAAGGCATCAAAACTATGAATTAACACATGTGGAATTATATACTTAGCAAAAAAGTGTGAAGCAACTGAAAATATGTCTTATATTCTAAGTTCTTCAAAGTAGCCACCTTTTGCTTTGATGACTGCTTTGCACACTCTTTGCATTCTCTTGATGAGCTTCAAGAGGTAGTCACCGGAAATGGTTTTCACTTAACAGGTGTGCCCTGTCAGGTTTAATAAGTGGGATTTCTTGCCTTATAAATGGGGTTGAGACCATTAGTTGTGTTGTGCAGAAGTCAGGTGGATACACAGCTGATAGTCATACTGAATAGACTGTTAGAATTTGTATTATGGCAAGAAAAAAGCAGCTAAGTAAAGAAAAACAAGTGGCCATCATTACTTTAAGAAATGAAGATCAGTCAGTCCAAAAAATTGGGCAAACTTTGAAAGTGTCCCCAAGTGCAGTTGCAAAAACCATGAAGCGCTACAAAGAAACTGGCTCACATGAGGACCACCCCAGGAAAGGAAGCCCAAGAGTCACCTCTGCTTCTGAGGATAAGTTTATCCGAGTCACCAGCCTCAGAAATCGCTGGTTAACAGCAGCTCATATTAGAGACCAGGTCAATGCCACACAGAGTTCTAGCAGCAGACACATCTCTTCAACAACTGTTAAGAGGAGACTTTGTGCAGCAGGCCTTCATGATAAAATAGCTGCTAGGAAACCACTGCTAAGGACAGGCAACAAGGAGAAGAGACTTGTTTGGGCTAAAGAACACAAGGAATGGACATTAGACCAGTGGAAATCTGTGCTTTGGTCTGATGAGTCCAAATTTGTGATCTTTGGTTCCAACCACCGTGTCTTTGTGCGACGCAGAAAAGATGAACGGATGGACTCTACATGCCTGGTTCCCACCGTGAAGCATGGAGGAGGAGATGTGATGGTGTGGGGGTGCTTTGCTGGTGACACTGTTGGGGATTTATTCAAAATTGAAGGCATACTGAACCAGCATGGCTACTACAGCATCTTGCAGCGGCATGCTATTCTATCCGGTTTGCGTTTAGTTGGACCATCATTTATTTTTCAACAGGACAATGACCCCAAAACACACCTCCAGGCTGTGTAAGGGCTATTTGACCAAGAAGGAGAGTGATGGGGTGCTACGCCAGATGACCTGGCCTCCACAGTCACCAGACCAGAACCCAATCGAGATGGTTTGGGGTGAGCTGGACCGCAGAGTGAAGGCAAAAGGGCCAAAAAGTGCTAAGCATCTCTGGGAACTCCTTCAAGATTGTTGGAAGACCATTTCCGGTGACTACCTCTTGAAGCTCATCAAGAGAGTGCCAAGAGTGTGCAAAGCAGTCATCAAAGCAAAAGGTGGCTACTTTGAAGAACCTAGAATATAAGACATATTTTCAGTTGTCTCACACTTTTTTGTTAAGTATATAATTCCACATGTGTTAATTCATAGTTTTGATGCCTTCAGTGTGAATGTACAATTTTCATAGTCATGAAAATACAGAAAAATCCTTAAATGAGAATGTGTGTGCAAACTTTTGGTCTGTACTGTAAGTGACTAAAATAAATTAAATAAATAAGATATATGATCACATAGATAAAACATGTGGTTGTGATTTATGAAATTTGTCCCTTGCACATATTATGGTTCATGCAATGTTTTGCATTATTTAATTTCTACTATATTTTTATTTCATTTATTTACTTCTACAAACATTTTTTTGTTTGCTCTGAGTTGCCTTTTGCTGTCTGTAAGTCATAGGGGGGCACATCCAAACTCTGCAGGAATTTGTATCCACTCTGTCCTGCAGAGATTTGCTTCCCTAGCCTATCACCTGCGATATATCAGGCGACTCCACCCTCCATTCTTTGCCCAAAAGTTAGTTCCTAGTCAGCAAGTACCTGATTCATGGTGCCTTTGTATTCTGTCTCCCATTATTGAACCGGCCTGTTTACCCGCTTTGCTTGACTTCTCCATTTCTGACTAGTGTACCCGTGCTGCCTGCCCCTACATCGGACCATATGACTACACCTGAGTTTCACCCTCCAGTACCTCTTACTTGCGTCTCTAACACTTCCGTCAGCTGCTGCAGGTCTGGGAACTGCCCTGGAATGGTACCTGGTGTTTACCTGCAGCAGAGCCTATCCTCATCATCAGAGGCCCTAGTGATTCTTTTTGTGATGTAAACCATTTCATTGCCTGTTTTTAATCAATGTTTTACCTCAAATACAGAATCAGCTGTGATTCCCTGCTGTAATATCTGTTTACTCCCCTGCCCAGGAGCTGTGGAATGATCAGACCATGTTCCTGTATGGTCAGACACAGCCTGTAACGGGTCTGGGAGGCGGAACCTCTGAGCTACTATACAAGGGGGCGGTCCTTGTAAGGGAGCAGGTGGCGACCAGGCAGGCAGTCACAGCAGGTGACCGGGACAGTCTCTAGAAGAACGGGCAGGAGGTCACGGCAAGTGACCGGGGCAGTCTCTGGATGAACGGGCAGATGGTCACGGCAAGTGACCGGGGCAGTCTCTGGGTGAACGGGCAGATGGTCACGGCAAGTGACCGGGGCAGTCTCTGGGTGAACGGGCAGATGGTCACGGCAAGTGACCGGGGCAGTCTCTGGGTGAACGGGCAGATGGTCACGGCAAGTGACCCGGGCAGTCTCTGGGTGAACGGGCAGATGGTCACGGCAAGTGACCGGGGCAGTCTCTGGGTAAAGGGTTGGTACGACCTGTGGTGGCTGATGGTAGACGTGAGCTCCCAGGTGAGCAGGCGAGAGTCTCTGGATAAACGGGTGGTCACAGCATGTGACGGCGGAGCCTCCAGGAAGACCAACAGACAGGCGGCAGATGAGCGCTCCCAGGTGAGCGGGCAGAAGTCTCTGGACAGGCGGGTGGTCACAGCACGTGACGGCAGAGCCTCCAGGTAGGCTAGCAGACAGGCAGCAGATGAGCGCTCCCAGGTGAGCGGGCAGGAGTCACTGGACAGGCAGGTGGTCACAGCACGTGACGGCAGAGCCTCCAGGTAGGCTAGCAGGCAGGTAGCAGATGTGCGCTCCCAGGTGAGCGGGCAAGCTGGTCCATAGACAGACTGACAGAGGTTGGAAGGCAGACCGTCGGACCTCAGGCAAGCAGGCAGGTAGTTGATGAGCGCTCCCAGGTGAGCGGGCAAGCTGGTCCTTAGACAGACTGACAGGAGTAGTAAGGCAGACCGTCGGACCTCAGGCTAGCAGGCAGGTAGCAGAATATCAGGCAGGAATAAGACAGCAAGCTGGCAGGAATCTGGCAGGTATCTGGCAGATAACTGGCAACGGGACCTGAGGGCTGAAGCAGAGTAGTGAACAGTGCAACAACATTGCTCGAGCACCTCCATTTTGGAGGAGGTGCCTTATATATGGTGGAGTCCTCCGGCCATTGGCCGGGGACTCCTTAGGACGGAGCGCGCGGCCCCTTCAAGAGGGAGGGAGAGCGCGCGCGCGCGCCCTAAGCACAGTGGCCGGGAAGGAGCGCGCGCTGCCAGCAGAGCGGGAGGAGGACGCCGGGCACGGAGCAGAGAGGTGAGGGGAACAGCGTCCCTGCCTAGCAGAGGGCAGGGACGCCGGCGCTACAGTACCCCCCCCTTTAGGCCCCCCCTTTTTTAGGCCAGACAGAAATTTAGCAAGGATAAGAGGGGCATGGATGTTCTCCCGGGGCTCCCACGTTCTCTCCTCCGGACCAAACCCCTTCCAATCTACTAGAAAAAAGGTCTTTCCTCTTACCCTTTTGGTGGCAAGAATGTTCTCTACCTCAAACTCATCCTCAGCAGAAACCGGAGCAGGAGGCGTACCTGTAGACTTGGAAAAAGAGTTAAGTACCACAGGTTTGAGGAGAGATACATGGAAGGAGTTAGGGATCCGTAAGTTGGCCGGGAGTTTCAATTTATAGGCCACCGGGTTGATCTGACTGATGACCTCCAGAGGACCGATGAACCGAGGCCCTAACTTGTAAGAAGGTATCTTGAGTCGGACATATTTGGATGAGAGCCAGACTTTATCTCCAGGACGAAATTGTGGAGGATCCAGGCGTTTTTTGTCAGCGTGTCTTTTCATCCGTTCGGACGACTGAAGGAGTGCGGATCGGGTACTCTCCCAAATGGAGGAAAATTTGCTAACGAGAGATTCCGCAGCCGGGTTGTCCACAGAGGTGGAGACAGGAAAAGGAATCCGAGGATGCTGACCGAAGACTACAAAAAACGGGGATTTGGAGGAGGATTCGCTCTCGTGATTGTTATAAGAGAACTCGGCCCATGGTAGGAGATCCACCCAGTCTGAATGATGGGCATTAACGAAGTGCCGGAGGTAACTGGTCAGGTTCTGATTGATCCGCTCCACTTGACCATTGGACTGTGGGTGGTAAGCGGAAGAGAAGTCCAGGGTGACGTCTAGCAGTTTACAAGTGGCTCTCCAGAAGCGTGAGGTGAACTGTACCCCACGATCCGACACGATGTGGAGGGGCAGGCCATGAAGACGAAAGATGTGACGAATAAAGTCTTTAGCTAGCTCGGGTGCAGACGGGAGGCCTGGCAGGGGAACGAAATGAGCCATCTTGGAGAAGCGGTCAGCGACCACCCAAATGACCGTACAACCGGCAGAGACTGGGAGGTCAGTTATAAAGTCCATTGCTATATGCTGCCAGGGGGCAGCAGGTACAGAAAGCGGAAGGAGGCGACCGGCTGGCAGATGTCTCGGAACCTTGTTGCGGGCGCAGGACACACAGGCAGAAACAAAGTCTATTACGTCCTTGTGCAGGGTAGGCCACCAGAAGTGCCGGGTAATAAGCTGGAGGGTCTTTTTCTGACCGGCGTGGCCAGCCAGTTTAGACGAGTGACCCCAGTGAAGGATCTTCTCCCGATCAGGTACTGATACGAACGTCTTTCCGAGAGGGAGACGATTTAGACTCACGGGAGCCACCTGCATTACTCTGGCGGGATCGATGATGTGTTTCGGATCTTCCTCGAGATCAGACACCAGAAAGGATCGAGACAAGGCGTCCGCCTTGACGTTTTTGTCAGCCGGGCGAAAATGAAGAACAAAATCAAAGCGAGCAAAAAACAAGGACCACCGGGCTTGGCGCGGGTTAAGTCTCTGGGCATGCTGGAGGTAAGCCAAGTTCTTGTGGTCAGTGTAAATTATTACCGGGTGAAGAGCCCCCTCGAGCAGGTAACGCCACTCCTCCAATGCCAGTTTGATGGCCAATAACTCTCGGTCTCCTATGGAATAATTGCGCTCTTTGGAGGAGAAGAGTTTAGAGAAGAAGCCGCAAGTTACCATCCTCCCGGAAGATGGTTTTTGAGTAAGTACCGCTCCGGCTCCAGAGGAGGAGGCGTCAACTTCCAGGAAGAACTGCTTGTTGCCGTCCGGACGATGCAGCACCGGGGCGGAAGAGAAGGCCTGTTTTAAGGAAAGAAAGGCCTCCTCTGCTTCGGGTGGCCACTCTTTGGGATTAGTACCCTTACGGGTGAGCGCGGAAATTGGGGCAGTCCGGGAAGAGAAGTGCGGTATGAAGAGGCGGTAGTAGTTGGCGAAGCCCAGGAACCGCTGAATGGCCTTCAACCCCTCCGGTCGAGGCCATTTCTCGATGGCAGACAGTTTCTCTGGATCCATTCGTAGGCCGGTCTGAGAAATAATGTAGCCCAAAAACGGAAGCGAGGTCTGCTCGAAGAGGCACTTCTCGTATTTAGCGAAGAGGTGATTCTGCCTGAGCCTGAGCAGGACCTGACGAACATCCCTCCGGTGAGTCTGGAGATCCGGAGAGAAGACCAAGATGTCGTCCAGGTACACCACTACGCAGGAGTAGAGAAGGTCCCGGAAGATGTCATTGACCAACTCTTGAAAGACGGCAGGAGCGTTACAGAGACCAAAGGGCATTACCAGATATTCATAGTGGCCGTCCCGGGTGTTGAATGCCGTCTTCCATTCATTCCCCTGACGGATACGAACCAGGTTGTACGCCCCACGGAGGTCCAGTTTGGTGAAGATTCTAGCCCCCCTCAGACGATCAAATAACTCCGGAATGAGCGGAAGGGGGTACTTATTCTTCACCGTGATCTGGTTAAGGCCTCTATAGTCTATACAGGGACGGAGAGAGCCGTCCTTCTTTTTGACGGAAAAGAAGCCTGCTCCCGCCGGGGAGGTAGATTTCCGGATGAATCCCCTGGCCAGATTCTCCTCAATATATTCGGACATCGACCGTGTCTCAGCAGCGGATAATGGATAAATACGCCCACGGGGAGGAGTAGTACCAGGTAACAGGTCGATAGGGCAGTCGTATGGTCTATGAGGGGGTAGTGTCTCTGCCTCCTTTTTATTAAAGACATCAGCATAAGACCAATAAGGAATCGGAAGTCCAGGTAGATTAGCTGGGGTAGGAGAAGGACGGGATGGACGGGAACCAGACAGGTCTTATGGCAGTCCTGTCCCCAGCGAAGGACTTCTCCGGTCTGCCAGTCAAGCATGGGTCCATGTCTCTGGAGCCAAGGTAGACCTAGCAAGAGGGCGTGAGAGAGTCCAGGCAGAACATGAAAGGAGATACTCTCAGAATGCAGCATTCCCACCTGCAGAGTAATGGATTCGGTGATGAGTTGGATGGGGCGTGGTAAGAGACCCCCATCCACGGCAGCAACAGACAAGGGTACAGCCAGAGGTTTGGTGGGGATGCGGTATTTCTCTACCAGGGACTGTGAAATAAGATTCCCGGCTGCTCCAGAGTCAAGATGGGCTAGTTCGAAATAACGGTTCTCCCCGTAGACGATTGAGACTGACAGCAGCAGAGATGGAGAGGATTTATTCTTGTCTAGGTCGACCTCTCTGAGCGAACCTAGACACAGGCGTTTCCCGACCTCTCCGGGCAGGCACGGATCCGGTGCTCCTTACTGCCACAGTAGAAGCAGCTCCCCTCGGCACGGCGTAAGTCCTGACGGGTTTTGACCATCTTGGTCTGGTCGACCTGCATAGGCTCAGGAGAGTGTACCTGGGGAGAGACGGATTTCTGAAAAGTAGGAGCTAGACGTGGAAACCTCCTCTCACGGGTGACCTCTTTGGCACGCTCCTGGAACCGTAGATCAATCCGGGTGGCAAGAGTTATTAGGTCATCGAGAGTGGTAGGAATGTTCCGACCCGCAAGTTCATCTTTAATACGGCCGGACAGACCCTCCCAGAAGACGGATACCAGAGCGTCGTTATCCCAGGCCAGCTCCGAGGCAAGGGTACGGAACCGTATGGCATATTGGCCCACGGTGAGACTTCCCTGACGGAGGCGTAGCAGTGATGATGCGGATGAGGTCTTCCGTCCGGGTTCGTCGAAGACTTTCCGGAAAGCCATGAGAAAGGCAGGCAAGTCGGACACCAGGGGGTCTCCTCTCTCCCATAGAGGATTTAGCCAGGCCAGGGCCTCCCCGGTGAGATGGGACATGATGAAGGCAATTTTGGCCCGGTCGGAGTTAAACTGGTGGGACAGGAGTTCAAAGTGCAGGGTGCACTGATTTATGAAGCCCCGAGCCTGGGCGGAGTCGCCTCCGAAGCGAGGAGGTGCAGAAAGCCGGGGTCCGGGGTAGGATACCATGGCATTAGTGGACAGCGGAGCTGCCGGATTGCGAGTCATGGCACTGGCGGAGGTTGCTGGCGGAGCAGTCAGAGTGTCCAGGCGAGAATTGACATTCCGCAGGTGACCCAGGATGGACTCCTGTTGGGACCTCTGACGGGACAGTTCATGACACAGGTCCAAGAGCGAGGGAGCTTGGGTGCCACCGGGTTCCATGGCCCGAGCAAACTGTAACGGGTCTGGGAGGCGGAACCTCTGAGCTACTATACAAGGGGGCGGTCCTTGTAAGGGAGCGGGTGACGACCAGGCAGGCAGTCACAGCAGGTGACCGGGACAGTCTCTAGAAGAACGCGCAGGAGGTCACGGCAAGTGACCGGGGCAGTCTCTGGATGAACGGGCAGATGGTCACGGCAAGTGACCGGGGCAGTCTCTGGGTGAACGGGCAGATGGTCACGGCAAGTGACCGGTGCAGTCTCTGGGTGAACGGGCAGATGGTCACGGCAAGTGACCGGGGCAGTCTCTGGGTGAACGGGCAGATGGTCACGGCAAGTGATCGGGGCAGTCTCTGGGTGAACGGGCAGATGGTCACGGCAAGTGACCGGGGCAGTCTCTGGGTAAAGGGTTGGTACGACCTGTGGTGTCTGATGGTAGACGTGAGCTCCCAGGTGAGCAGGCGAGAGTCTCTGGATAAACGGGTGGTCACAGCATGTGACGGCGGAGCCTCCAGGAAGACCAACAGACAGGCGGCAGATGAGCGCTCCCAGGTGAGCGGGCAGAAGTCTCTGGACAGGCGGGTGGTCACAGCACGTGACGGCAGAGCCTCCAGGTAGGCTAGCAGACAGGCAGCAGATGAGCGCTCCCAGGTGAGCGGGCAGGAGTCACTGGACAGGCAGGTGGTCACAGCACGTGACGGCAGAGCCTCCAGGTAGGCTAGCAGGCAGGTAGCAGATGTGCGCTCCCAGGTGAGCGGGCAAGCTGGTCCATAGACAGACTGACAGAGGTTGGAAGGCAGACCGTCGGACCTCAGGCAAGCATGCAGGTAGTTGATGAGCGCTCCCAGGTGAGCGGGCAAGCTGGTCCTTAGACAGACTGACAGGAGTAGTAAGGCAGACCGTCGGACCTCAGGCTAGCAGGCAGGTAGCAGAATATCAGGCAGGAATAAGACAGCAAGCTGGCAGGAATCTGGCAGGTATCTGGCAGGTAACTGGCAACGGGACCTGAGGGCTGAAGCAGAGTAGTGAACAGTGCAACAACATTGCTCGGGCACCTCCATTTTGGAGGAGGTGCCTTATATATGGTGAAGTCCTCCGGCCATTGGCCGGGGACTCCTTAGGACGGCGCGCGCGGCCCCTTTAAGAGGGGGGGAGAGCGCGCGCGCCCTAAGCACAGTGGCCGGGAAGGAGCGCGCGCTGCCAGCAGAGCGGGAGGAGGACGCCGGGCACGGAGCAGAGAGGTGAGGGGAACAGCGTCCCTGCCTAGCAGAGGGCAGGGACGCCGGCGCTACACAGCCATTACACAGTACACAGCAGTTGCACATTTATAAGATTATTTCAGCACAGGAACATCCAATTGTGGAAGTTATTATTATTCAAAGATCTATTGATTAAAATATTGATTAAAATTAACTTTGTTCTTGAGGAAACCCCTCTTTTTTTAAGCCTAAGTGTATGTTATCAGTTTTCACTGCGGTCATGTACTTCACCTCGCTATATGATACTGTCCAATCATAAACAGATAGCAACACTCAAAGGAAAGAAGAACACAGCAGAATTCTCAGTTTACGAGATGTAATGATACAGCCTGATCTCCTAGTCTAACCTCCTGCATGAGTCAGTGTGGAGCGAGAGGCAATGCAGCTGAGTTTAGTTGTATCTAATCACAAATCCTTCTATCAGCTCTCCAGCAGGGTTGCCAACCGTCCAGAAATTCCAGCACAGTCCGTAAAAATAGGGCACTTTTTTGCCCTGTCCATACATTTTTTTTATTGTGTCTGTAAATTTTTTTTTTTTAAAGCTGAAGAAATTTTTATAGATTATTATGACTGTAATTATCATCATTTTACAATTTACAGTGAATGCATCGAATGTCTTCTTATCAGAATTATGTGCTCAAGTATCTTGTAATAGTACTTGCTCAGCAGTGAGATCGGGGCTATCAAATCTCACACAGGAGCAGCTTGCCTGACTACTCCTGCTTGAGATGTAAAGAGACCCTGCTCTGATCTCACTGCAGAGTGATAACAAGTTGTGCACAACAGACACACTGTAAGTGTGATATTGACACTTTAAGCTCTCAACACTGGGTATGTCATGGGGTTGAGCAGAGCTAACAGGGCAATGAGAGTAGGATATCTGAAAGAATGGTTTTTAATGTGACGCAGCTAATTTCAGATGTTCTGCCTCTCTTTCCACAGGGACCTTATCTGAAAGGTTTTCTTCATCTAAGCTTTCTAATCATGTAGGAGGTTAGGCCAGGAGATCAGGACTGTCTGCCATTATATGGCACTGAGAAATCTGCTCTAAGCTATGGTGTAGGTGTGTTTTTCTATGGGCAGCTTTAGCTGCACCAATAGAGGGATGAAAAGTAGAAGTTCATAGATCAGCATGAACTTTAAATATGGCCATGTTGACAGAAAAATAAAAATGCTATGGATTTTGGAAAAAAAAAGCTTATTTAAAAAAAACCTGGCATCAAATCAAATGTGACCAGTTTTTGCTCTTATATATTACTAGCTTTTACCCGCGGCTTTGCTCACGTGGAATTTGGTCTGCCACATTAAGTTTCATGACAGATCATTTTAATAGTAAAAAAAATAATCTTAATAGTAAAAAAAAATAATCTTAATAGTAAAAAAAAATAATCTTATTTAGTTACCAAAATTTCAGATGTCTAACTTCAAAACTGACGGATTCCATACAATCTTTGAACCCCTATAATATGAAGAGGGAAACTCTTGAGGGTGGAATTATCAAAATTCCTTTCTTAGTGCTCATTTAAGCTATAATAGAACCTATCTGCAAATTTCAAGATGCTAAGTTCAGTGGTTTCGGCTGTGCGTTGACCGCTAGGTGTGTCAGTCAATCAGGTTTACAGTTTTATATAATCTTCGCCTGTATGGTGTGTTTATAAAAAGTAGCCCTATGTCCTTCCCCAGGCTTGAAATTATCCATATCAAATTTCATCACAAACGGATTACTAAACACTGATTAATAAACAGGACGGACTGAAGTTACTTGCGTTTAATATTGTTCGTGTTAGTAAAGAATTAGTATGTAATTGGAATAATGGACATCTGCAGGTAATTTATCTATGTGTTTTTACTGCAATATACTCCTGTAAATTATGTTATTTGATTTCTTTCGTTCATCGAAAATATGTAGATTTTGCGATTTAGAAACACGTGAGCAAGCTACGTATAGCTGACCGTGGGAAAAACAGGGCATGCCTAAATGTATCCCCGCTACCTTCAAAGTTTGCCCTTGCAATTTATTGATGGTCATTGAAAATGCAACTTTAAGTGGGAACTGCAAACGTTTGAAATTAAAGGGTAAGTTATTGGGTATTATTGGGATGCGTGGTATAAGAATATTTTCACCCTTAGCTTCACCAGTTAAAATTGTGGCCTTTACAATGTGCCTGCCTAGTTCAGTGACTCGCAATCTAGTGCCATTACATAATCTCGGGGCGTCCAAGTTGCGCATTAACAAAACGGGTATACCGACCTTTAATTCGAGCTTATGAGATGGGACCCCGGATAGCTCCAAAGAGTTAAGAAACTCCACGGGGTAGCTCGTACAGTCTTCAGATGACACGACTGTGTCGATGGAGTTGTAGGTTGTTGCATCGCTGGTTACTTGGTCCAAGATAATTTTATTGATTTTCGCAACTGTTTCATTTATTGGTGCTAGTATAGTTCTTTCACATAGCCAATTTTCATCGTGGATGTTTTGTTGCAAATTTGGAAAAACTTGAGCAATAAGTGCGTCTTCCGAATCCACAACAAGACAAAATTGGTTAGTGAATAGAACCATACCTTCTTCGTCAGTTTCGATTCGACCTTCGCCGATCTCGAGCAGTTTCTCAGCGTACGCGCCCGACTCTAGATCACTGAATAACTGGACACGCATGTTGGTGGTGAGGTGCAGCTTTTCAACTTTGGTCCATAAATATGAGGATTTCAGACATGCGTTAATTTCGTCTGCTGCAGTGCCTCGCTCGATGACAGGCAAAGTTTGCCTAAAGTCCCCAGCCAATAAAACAACCACACCACCCATTATTGTTTGTTTACTGTGTAAGTCTTGTAGACAACGATCAAGAGCTTCGATGGCGCATTTGTGTGACATTGTGCACTCGTCCCACACGATTAGTTTGCACTGTTGCAACAGGAGGCCACGGGCTCTGCTCTTGCTGATATTACACGATGGGGTTTCTTCGTTCACCAGATTAAGAGGTAATTTAAAGACTGAATGTGCCATCCGTCCACCGCTTAGCAATGTTGCAGCAATTCCAGAGGAAGCCACAGCTAATGCAACGTTATGACCGTATGGTTTTTCCTGTACCACCCGGGGCATCAAGGAAAAAAAGTCCACCTTCACCATTCTCAACTCGTCCTACTATTTTGTGATAAATCTCTCTTTGATCAGGTAGCAAACGTGGCTCAGTTTCGCAAACGTGAGCGTCTAACTGGTTGGTATTATAGCTTAGCTCTTTTATCAACTCGTTTGACAGCTCTCCTCTACGCCGCGGTGAGGGTAGACCAAAATCGGACAATTTCTTTCCAGAAATTATTAATATTTTGTCCTCGATAAGCCCCAACGCCTCATTGAAACAGAGATCATCGTTAACGTGATCCATTCTTTCAAATCTGTGCATGATATCCTCTGATAACGCAGTTTTATACTCGTGCCAGAGTTGTAGAGGATTGGATAAACCGCAAGTGCATATCAATATGGCAAACAGCTCTCTTATTTGCGCCGGGGAGCGACATAGCACGGCCTCTTCTAAGGTGGTATCCCAGTGGTTATCATCTTCCAACAACCCCATCTTCTCACACACCTGCCGAAAAGTTGCAAGTTCTTGACCTACAAATGTTTTTAAATCCGAAAAGTTGGTTGGACCCCTTTTTACATTCAGCAGCATACACAAGCAATAACATTCAAAATTGCTAACGTGCACCGTGTAAATGCGACCTAGAGCGTCTCCTGCCTTCACACCTGGCCAGCCATCGACAGGTGTTCCTTGTAAACGACGTTTCCATTGCTTCCGTGCCACATTCCATGTATAGTAGCGAGGCACATCAATGTAAAGTAATGTTTTTGCAAACGTATCACTTTGGCACAACAGGAAAAATGCAGTTAGTGTAGTTTTAGGCGGTGCTTCTAATCTCTCTCTAAAATTATTTTCCCTAAAGTAAACCCTCTCGCCATTGGGTAAATGAATCGCTAGATGAGTGATGGTTGGGTGTGTCTCGTGCAGAGGCAGACCTAAGATCCGCCACGCTGCTTCGTTACTACTAACATATCGGCCGGTTCTAAAGGTCTGCACCTCATCTCTTGGGTCAATGTTAACATTCCCTTGCTGGCGGATGTTAAAAATAGCCTGGTCGCTACCCTTATTAATATATTTACAAATATATTTTATCGCCAGTACTGTATTACAGAACTCGACATTTAAATGAGAATTAAAATTTTTTGATAAGAGTGGAGAATATGGGACCACCCAGCTATTGTCCACCAATATTTCCTGTGTTCCTCTACGGGTTTTTATAATCGTCGTGCATCAACCATTCTCTGGTGCTCTGCGCCTGTACAAAGGATAACCTTTGTCATTGGTTTGAGTATCTTTTAAAAGCTTCCTCGGATATTTTTTGGTACATTTTCCTTCCTTCATGCATGGCGATGAAGAATTGAATGTACCACATGGCCCGTGAATCATATTCTTTGTCACTGTATCATAGAGCTTTTGATCGGTTTCTGGGTTTGGTATCTCAGCACATATGATTTCGTCAATTTGGTTCGGATGCAATTTTTCCTTTAACCACAGCAGTAAGTGCACATGAGGCAAACCTCGCTTTTGCCACTCGATCGAGTACATGAAGCTTTGCATATCACCAAATATGTTACCTTTTGTAAGTAGAGCTACCAACTTCTGTACTTTTATTCTAAATACTCGAGCTGTTAAGTCATGTCTGTCCGTTGAATTTTGACCAGCCATAAGCTCTTTGGTGATTTCTGGCCAAGTCATTGTAATAAATAAATCAGGCCTCCCATAATTACGTACGAATGTGAACGCATCTTGTGTGTATTCGTGTAGGTATCTCGGGCTATTTACAAATAATGACGGGAGAATCACCATCTGACCTAAGTTATTTGGATCCAAATCCGCAACATTTCTTATTGCATCTTGCAAGTGAATATAATTTTCTGCGCGCAGTTTTTTTTTATTTAAAGAAATGAACCTTAAGCGCTCACTTTCCATCTTTACATACATGTCGACCAGAAACTGATGAAGTAGGAGCCTACACTTAAGCATCAAATTAAACTCGCTGCGACGGACCATCAAGTGAAAGGCATAAAAATCTTTGCAGGACACCTTTTTGCTTGGCATTGCTTGTTTGGTAATGGGATTTATCTGAGGAATATCAATGCTGTACCCCTCTTGTCCTTTCCAAAAAATTATTGGGTACTCGAGAGCGTCATAGAATCTATGTGTATCAGGAATCCTAGTGAGCATGCCATCGCACGGCTGCACAACGATGTCCCGAGACATAGTTTGTTCGCTACTAACTATTACAGCAGCTATTTCATTTGTAGTAGGGGCATTGAGTCGTCTCTCATGTTGACCACGTGGTACATGGTCTGGGTGAATCACTACTTTGAAATGATCGTCATTGATCATTCTGTCTCTAGCCGTTTTAAATTCATGCACCAAAATGTTGTGGTCGTGAAGTACTCGTTGTAATTTTTAACTATGTTTCTATCTACGCTTTGCACGCACTCAGTACGCCTGTTGATTTGTTCTTCTTCGTCACCTATGAAATAAACTTGTAAAAATTGTGGTTGCGAAATGGACGTAGGAATTAAAGAACCGATACGGTGGTATACTTGTCCTTGTATTGTAAAGGTCGGGCAAAACCCTGGCATTGAGACAATTTGATCTGCTCCAAAAGACGTCATATGAAAGCACATGTTGTATTTTCTTATATTATTTAGAAAAAGGCGAGATTCATCAGTTTCATTAGAGAAAAGCTCTTTTAAAGGTTGAACTGGCTCGTCTATATAAGGAAGAGCTACTTTCCCGCCCAAACAACACATACCTGCTGCTTCCTCTTTCCATTTAAGAGCTCCGCAATATTTGCAATCTATGGTCATTGCTTCTATTTTTATAAGCTTGTGAGTTTCATAATCAAGACTCTCGTCATACTCAAATGCAGCTTTATTAAACAATATCCATGTATTTCTTGTAAATGTTTGACGTCGCTGTGCTGCCCTTTCAGCAACAGTGCGTCTGCGAGATTCGGCCATTTCATAAGTTTCAGTGGCTCTTTGGGACGGCATGTAAGTCGCTTGCTGCTGACGTCGAGCTTGGGACTGTTCTGGAGTTTCAGCAGCCCGTTGAGACGCCAGATACTCTGCATGCTGTTCATGTCGGGCTTGGGACTGTTCTTGAGTTTCAGCAACCCGTTGAGATGCCAAAAACTCCGCATTCCGTTCACGTCGGGCTTGGGATTGTTCTGGAGTCCCTGCAGCTCTATGTGCCGCACAATGCACCGCCTGCTCAAGCCTTCGTTGCTCGGCTTGTTGAGACGTCTCATCATGTCTAATTATTTTCATAGCTCGGGCTTTATTAGAGCTTTGCGAAATGTTAGACTTACGCTTTCGCGGCATTTTTATAACTACTAATTACAAAATAGGTACTTAGTAAAGTTAAAAAAAAATACTAAAACAATCTAATTAGTTATATTACGATCGCTGTACAGATGATATCAGTTGTATATGACTGGTCTATGAGGAGCAGCTGTGGCGCGGTTACCCATAGCAACCATTCCCAGTGCTCTGTGGGAGCTGAGAGCAGCCTGCTGGTGCTGTGGGTGACATGCTGCTCTGCACACACACAGGGCTGTGCTGCACACAGGAGGGGAGGACGCCATTTGTGTAGCGCTGCTGCCGGTGCTGTCAGGCTGCAGTGTGTGCATCCTCCATGGAGCCGCGCTCAGGTTACTGCCCCTCCCCATGTGTGAGTCACTTCCCCTCCGCCCAGGTGAGGCGATCTGAACTTTCCCGGCTGCAGCAGCTGGCGCAGGTGAGCGCATGTTTTATTATACGGTGTTATGTGGGGGGACAATGGCGGCGGGGACCCCCTGTGTGAGGACAATGACAGTCCGGTGCCCCCGGGCAACCTGCAGGAGGAAGCCTCACACTCCCCCCGGGCTGTGGGCGCGGGCAGGCCGTGCTGGGACGTGTAGTTCCCTAGTAACCTGTTCCTGACATATGGGCTGTTTTCTGTGTTTTTTATTTTTGTTTGTTTTTTTTAAGTCTGAGTAAATGTCATAAATTATCCTTCTCCCTTCAGCTGTTTCCAGAGTGTAATGTATCAGGGTGAGCTCATGACTGACAGCTGCCAAAGTTTCTAGGAAATGTCAGTCCCTGGGGGTAGTGTGTGAACCCCCTGTGCCACACTTGTACCTGGCCACGGTATTCTGACTGTGGACAGGCGGCAACTGTGACCTCACTATACAATGATCCACTATGGGCAAATTATTATATTATCAATCTCTTCTGACTGCAGTAAATCAGCCATTTAAATATGACCTGTGTATGTGTGTATATAAGAGAGCTCTCAGAGGCCAGATTTTTTTCCGACTTAATTGACATGTATCGTTATATTACAACCAAAATTCCATAAAATCATTACAAATTGTAGCCTATATGTTATTCCGATGTATAATCTATATTACTGTAAAGTTTCATGCAAATCCGTCAAGTAGTTTTTTCGTGAAAGAGTAACAAACATACATACTCACAAACTTTCGCATTTATAATATTAGTAGGATTCCACTATTCCCCTGAGTAATCTTTTTTTTAATCCATCATACAGCTCCAGAGATATGGATGTTTTTATTTAGTGATAATTTTTAAGGTTTTTATGAAGAGGGTAGTGCTAACAGGTTTCTTTAAGCTGCTATGTATAATTACTCTTTCAGCATCATTTCTTTGGCAAAGACCATAAAAGTTAGCATGATATAAAACGTCCATATTTCTGGTATCAAATGGCGGATTTATTTAAAAAAAACTGATTACTGAGGGGAACAGTGGGAATAACGTTGGACTAAAACAGGCCACTTTTAATCTGGTGACAGGACATCTTTAAGGCCCAGAGGAGCTGGTTGCAACCATTCCTCCAATTTTCCTTCTACCTTCTGCTTCTATCTGAAACTTAACCTGCATGCTTATTTGCTAACAAACTAGGCTGTTATTTGACCTAGCAAAATTGAAATTATGTTTTAAGTATTACAGTACTACAGTATTGGTTTTTCAATTGCTATCGAGGTTGAGGTATATGTATTAAACTAGGCTTTAGGTATATTCAATGCCCATGGCAATATTGTATTAACTGTAAATCTTTCAATGCATTATTGCTTATTGAAACCAGCAGCGCAAATTCCACAAAGACTATCTGTATGTATACTCCCTATTTACCATCACAAAATGAATGATTGTATTTCCCACAATAAGTCCCAGCGGTAAAAAAGAAACCCATTGGACCATAGTATGTTGTGAACACAGCAGTTCCGAAATGGTTGTCGGTTATTTTAAATAAATAAGCCTAGCTGTTAGTGGAGAAGAATGACAGGCATCAATCTTTTATATCTTTAACCCCCTTAAAGACCAACAGTCCAGGTGCATGAAATATTAGGATTTTAGGAAAGAAATTACACAACATTGTTATAAAGAGGGAAGAATTGATTTTTTAAGCATATGATTGTGCAGCTTGAGAGAGCACATCTTTAACAGGACTGTCTGCTAAAGCAGAGATTAATGTCGGGCCGTAGAGCATTCATCACCGTTTTCTGTTCATTGCTGACACTGGCACAAATCAAAGACAAACTCATGAATGCAGTATCTCCTCGATTATAAATCCATGGTGAAAACACTGCATCTCCGTTAAGAGCCATCATTGTGAGCTCTGTCCATTTCAATTCTGCAAAAAGAGGAAGCCCCTTCAGGCTAGGTAATGATTCATTCATGTCCCATCATTTTTAGTATTTTTCCCCATTGGGATTTTCTCCTAGTTAATGATTTCTCGTTTATGGCCAGAAACCAGGCTGATTATGGATTCTAAGAGCCATCCGCTACCAAGAATGAAACAGAATGCAAATCTAAAGAGGAGACCATTTCGCAAGCATAAGTGGCCATCTCGAGGGTTATAATTTTACCGTTAGCGAGCCATTGATTGGGTTGGTTTGGTGTAAGGGCTTTCAAGTAATTATAATCATTGCAAAGCAGGGATATTCATTAGACGTTGGCATGGTGAGGGATGGTGCTTCAGTGGCTAACTGCATGTTGTCTGTGCATAGCTCCTGGCTGTTCACTTTTTATCTACAGTATGTCGTTTTCTCTAATTATCAACATGCTTGTTTTATTAATGTATTCCTTAAAACAGCGTCAAATATATTCATAGACAAACACTATATAATATATTTAGTAAGATTGCTATTATATTAAGGTATTTTTAACATCTTTATTGCATCATGAATTTAATTCTCAGTGCATTTTATGAAACTGATTTATATTTTTGAATATACTGAATTGTCCTATTGTTTAAGTATTTTAATAGGCAGGGGACTGGAATTAGAAATGACTTGCATGAAAATATTAAGTAGGGGTAGACTTTTGCTATTTCAGATGAGAAATCTGGGAGACTATCATATAAATATGAAAAAAGGTCAAAAGGCAGAGATAAATATAATGTTATTTCCATATTTCTTCAAACAATGCTGTTTTACGCATACATTTTGTTTATTTATATAGGATAGATATCAGGGGGCAATTGTTAAAAAAATCAACTTCTGTATGCCTTTTATTTGTTTGCAACAAAGTCTTGGTTGTATAAATAGGATTGTAACCTTAAGCGGGGTGAATGTCCTAATTACAGAAGGATACAACAAACAATAAAGAAAAAAGATGTGTAAATACAAATAATATAAATATTTATTAAGGAATATTTTTAAAAAGCAAGGAAAAGGGAAATATGTATGCAACATGGCAAATGCAGTAAAGGAAGATGGTGAACCAAAAAAAAGAAAAAATGTGTAATAATTAACCCGAGATGTAAAATCATGTAAAATAGTGCAACAGCAGTAAATCTGTGTGTCTGGCTAACCAACCAAAGCAAATGTATAAAAGTGAGTCCGAAGAAAAAATAACAGGTAGATATTAGGGCTCATACATAGAGTAAGTAGAGAATAAAAAAATATTATGGTGCCAACTAGTGATGAGTGAACATGCTCGCCACTACTTGGTACTCACCCGAGCACCATGGCGAGTATTTCCGGGTTGCTCGGGCGGAAGCTCGGGTCTCCTCCCTTCATGTTTGGCGCTCTTTAGAGAGCCAATGAACATGCAGGGATTGCCTGCCATGCACTGTAATGCTGTAGCCATGTTGGTTGTGGGCATTACAGTGATTGGCTGGCCGCACAGCGTCATCAGGTCTATATAAGACCTGGCGCCGCCATGCTCGTCACAGTCACTCCGGATCAGACAGTGTAGGGAGAGGTGCTGCTGCATCAGGGAGAGATTTGCTTGTGTATTAGGTAGTGTAGGGAGAAAAAACGTACATTATACAAATCCATCTTAACAAACAGTCCTTCTGAGGACTAACTAATCCATCTGTAGAGATATCAAGCAGGCAGTGTATATAGGCAGGCAGTGTATATAACTGACTGCAGTGCACATAGGACAAGAGGCTCCATTCCAGTTCTGCCTTCTGCTGCTGTTATATTTCTAGAAATAGGCCAAGGTCTCAGGGGCCAGGAATAATTTTTTTTTGCATCTTAATCCTCATAAAAGCAATCCAGAGACCACCATTTTTCTGCGCCATTTGCTTGTTGGCACTGCAGAATACAGTCAGGTCCTTTCCATATTACAGTGCTAAAAATCCAGCTATTTAAAACTGTGTTTTCTCCGTCACATGGATCACATATACTCTTTGAGAAAATACTGCCATTTCTGGCCTCCATTAAATTTTTTTCAGTGTGTCAGCAAAGTTTTTGACACTAGTTTGCTGCTCAAAACAGTTGCCTACAGGCCAGGTATTTAAAACTGTGTTTTCTCCACCACACAGATTACATATACGTTTTCACAAAATACTGCCATTTCAGGCCTCCATTAAAAAATGTTTTCAGTGTGTCAGTGAAGCAATTGACACCAGATTGCTGTTCAAAATAGTTACTTAAAGGCCAGATATTTAAAACTGTGTTTTCTCGTCACTCGGATCACATATATGTTTTCAGAAAATACTGCCATTTCTGGCCTCCATTAAAAAAAATTTCAGTGTGTCAGTGAAGCAATTGACACCAGATTGCTGTTCAAAATAGTTACCTACAGGCCAGGTATTTAAAACTGTGTTTTCTCCGTCACATGGATCACATATACGTTTTCAGAAAATACTGGCATCTCTGGCCTCCATTAAAAAAAAATTTTCAGTGTGTCAGCGAAGCAATTGACACCAGATTGCTGTTCAAAACAGTTACCTACAGGCCAGGTATTTAAAACCGTGTTTTCTCCGTCACACGGATCACATATACGTTTTCAGAAAATACTGCCATTTCTGGCCTCCATTAAAAAATGTTTTCAATGTGTCAGTGAAGCAATTGACACCAGATTGCTGTTCAAAATAGTTACCTACAGGCCAGGTATTTAAAACTGTGTATTCTCCGTCAAACGGCTCACATATAAGTTTGCTCCAAACTCAGTCATTTGTAGTGTGCGTGGAAGATACTGTCCTCCAATTAAAATGGGCAAGGCACGTGGCAAGGGACGGGGAACTGGACGTGATGGTAATGGTGCATGCAGAGGCTGAGGACAATGCCGTGGGCAAGCCGAAATTGTGCCACAACAAACACCCACATCTTCTCGCCTGACCTTCCTGTCCCAATTTCTAAGGGACCGCAGCACACCACTATTGAACCCAGAGCAGTGTTAAAAGGTTGTTGGTTGAATAGCGGATAATGCTTCCAGGCACTTAGCCACCACCACCCTGTCTTCCATCGGATCAAGTCTCAGTAGCCATGAGTTTGGACCGCATATTCCTCACCCTGATCCTCCTTCCTCCCACCATGCTGAGTACCCAGAGACAACTGATCCCACACTTGGACACTTTGAAGAGCTGTTCACTTTTCCATTTATAGATTCGGGCTTCTCGCCCGGTCCACTTGAAGCCGGGCAAGAGGAGATCGCGTGTAGCGATACCCAAATATTTGAGCAGCCACGGTCACACGAAGGGAACGGTGGGAAAGTGTCACAAGAGGTGGACTATGATGAGATACAATTGCCAGAAAGTCAGGAGGAGGTCCAGGGTGCGGAAGTTGAAGATGAGGTGGTGGACAATATAGTAACTGACCCAACCTGGCAGGAGGACATGCAGAGCTAGGAAGGCAGCACACAGGGGGAGGGAGGCAGAGCACCCCAACAGGCAGGAAGAAGCAGTGTGGTGGCCGCAGACAGAAGGCAGGCAATCGTTCCCCGTAACACCAATACGAAGGAAGTTGCCAGTACAACTGTTAGGTCTTCCCGAGTCTGGTTGATTTTTAAAAACTGCCAATAACGCCAAAAAGGCCAATTGCACCACCTGCCAGGTCAGCATCAGCAGGGCTGGCAAAACGACCAGCCTGACCACCACCAGCATGATTAGACACATGTTAGCAAAGCGCCTGACTTTGTGGGCCAAACCCCAGGGTCCAGGAACAGTGTCTGTGGGTGGCACCATTGCTTCTTCTGCTGTTGTGCATGCAAGCCAATCCCCTGTCCATGGTGCATGCAAAGTTGCCTCCTGCCCTGCACCTGTCATTGCACACTCTCAAGTAGTAGCATCAGGAAGCACGTCCATGTCCTTGTCCCAGCGCAGCGTTCAGTAGTCCATACGCCAGGCCTTGGAACGCAAGTGCAAATATGCAGCCAACACCCCACAGGCCACACTTCTAAATTCTCACATTTCACGACTGCTTGCGCTCAAAATGGTGCCTTTTAGGTTCATGGAGACGGAAGCATTCCACAAACTGATGCCATCCCTCGGTACTCGGTCCCCAGCCGCCACTATTTTTCCCGCTGTGCCGTCCCCGCATTACACAAGCACGTGTCCCAAAACATTGGCCGTGCTCTCAACAACGCAGTTACCGGTAAAGTCCACCTAACCACGGACACGTGGAAAAGTGCTTGTGGGCAGGGACGGTACATCTCGCTGACGGCACACTTGGTTAACATAGTGGAAGCTGGGACCCAGTCGGACCTTGGGACGGAATACGTCCTCCCGACGCCAAGGATTGCGGGCCCTAGGTCAATCAGGGTTGCCCCCACAGTCTACAGCTCCTGCACCTCATCCTCCTTAGCCTCCTCCTCCTCTTCAGCCTCCATCTCCAAAATGACCACATCAGTCACAAGCTGGAAGCACTGCAGCACAGCCTCGGCCAAGCGGCAACAGGCTGTGCTGAAGCTAATATGCTTAGGTGAAAAACCGCACAATGCTGAAGAGTTGTGGACAGCTCTGAAAGAGCAGGCAGATCTGTGGCTCACACCACTGAACCAGGCATGGTCGTGTGTGACAATGGCCGGAACCTGGTGGCGGCTCTGAAGCGAGGCGAGCTCACACACGTACCATGCCTGTGCCATGTGCTTTACCTCATGGTTCAGCGGTTTCTGAAATCCTACCTGGATCTGCCGGATCTGCTTGTTAAAGTACACCGCTTGTGTGCCAATTTTAGAAAGTCAGCTACAGCTTCCGCCGCCCTTGCAGTGTTTCAGCAGCATTTGCAGCTTCCGGATCACAGACTGGTGTGTAATGTCCTCATGCATTGGAACTCTACGCTGCAGATCTTGAGAGGTGTATTACCATGCATCTTTTCACACCCAGACATGGGTATACTCTTCCTGATTTTGGCTATTTGCACTTGTCCTCCTCCTTCTCCTCATCCTCCACCACCATATCACCAGGGTGACCGTAGTCCGTGATGCAACAAACACCTAATTTTTTTAAAGGGTGTTTATGATGCCCCTAAAAAATTTTTTCATACAGTATGTTCATGTATACCCCCCAGGGGTAAATGTTTGTCAGCCCATACACTTAGTGCATGCGCATTACAAGTATAGGAGGCCCGCTCCTTTCTAAAGGGAACATTTTTTTTATGAGGCCCTCCTCCACGTCTCTTCCAAGGGGCATTGAAGTGCCTCCAAATTTTTGGCAGCCCTTGAATTAACTGCATAGGCCAATACTATGGGAGACTCTCTCCTTTCTAATGGGAATTTGTCATTACTGTGGCCCTGCTCTATGTGTCTTTAAATTCTTAGTGGGGTTTTTCCTAAAATTGATCAGCCGTTGGACTCACTGCATACCCTATAACTGTATAGCAGACTCTCTCCTTTCTAATGGGAACATGTCGTACCTTGTTACTGTGGCCCTCCTCTGTGTGTCTTTAAATTCTTAGTGGGGTTTTTCCTAAAATTTTCAGCCATTGGACTCACTGCATACCCTATAACTATATAGCAGACTCTTTCCTTTCTAATGGGAACATGTCGTTCTTGTTACTGTGGCCCAGCTCCATGTGTCTTTAATTAAATTCTTAGTGGGGTTATTCTTAAAATTGGTCAGCCGTTGGACTCACTGCATATCCTATAACTGTATAGCAGACCCTCTCCTTTTAAATGGGAACATGTCGTACCTTGTTACTGTGGCCCTGCTCCATGTGTCTTTAAATTCTTAGTGGGGGTTTTTCCTAAAATTGGTCAGCCGTTGGACTCACTGCATACCTTATAACTGTATAGCAGACCCTCTCCTTTCTAATGGGAAAATGTCGTACCTTGTTACTGTGGCCCTGCTCCGTGTATCATTAAATTCTTAGTGGGGTTTTTCCCAAATTTTGCCAGCCCTTGCAGTCAAAGCATTGGCATTACCACTATAGGAGACCCGGACCTTTATAATGGGAACATTTTTTTTACTGAGACCCTCCTCTATGTCTCTTCAAAGGGGTATTGGGTTGCGTCCAAATATTTGACAGCCCTTGCAGTCACTGGATACGCAATAACAGTATAGGAGACCCACTTGTTAATAATGGGAACAACAAAGCATAGCCGGCTGATGGCTCTCTAACAATAGCTAGGGCCGACTGCTGGCCTTTTAAGAATAGTAAGGGCAGTCTGATGTCCCTATAGGCTTTATGACTTTCAGAGTCCCTCCATCATAAATGAAACAGGAAGTGTCTGATGATGTGTCACACACCACATTGCCAGATAAGGTTGTAAAATGTTAAAATGACATTTCCCGGGGAATGCATTTGTCTTAAAAAAAAGGAAAAGAAACAAAACAATAGGATTTTTCGTTAGTATAAAAAATAGCGTCACCAATTTAACAACAATGTAATCACATTGTTCCGCTCATGCACCTCCTCCTCCATCTCCGAAATGACCACATCAGTCACAAGCTGACAGCACTGCAGCACTGCCTTGGCCAAACGGCAACAGGCTGTGCTGAAGATAACATGCTTAATGCTTAATTGACAAACCGCCCAGCGCTGCAGAGTTGTTGAAAGCTGTAACACAGCAGCCTGATCTGTGGCTCTCATTGTTGAACATACAGCCAGGCATGGTCATGTGTAACAATGGGCGGAACCTGGTGACTGAGAAATGACAGCTGGGGTAGATACAGTTTCCCTCTATGCCAGTCCTTTCACCGAGCTAAATACAACTTTCAGCAAAAAAAGTTGTGGACTGGCTCTGTACCGTCCTTGGCCACATCCACTTGTCCATGTGTTTGTGGTTAGGCGGTCCTTCCCAGTAAGTGCACTGGGGAGGGCACTGGTAATGGTGTGGGACCCGTGCTTGTAGAAGGCGGAGACGTACTGGGAAATATAGTGCCGGCTGGGGACCAAGTATGGACACCAGGCCGCCGCCGGCATGAGGTTGTGAAAAGCTTCCGCTTCCACGAGATTAAAAGGCCATATTTCAAGTTCAAAAAGCTGCCCAGAAATGTGGCAGTTTAGTGTTGCTGCCTGTAGGTGGGTGGCTGGCTGGCTGCATACTTGCAATTGCATTCCAAGTAACAGAAAACTAAGCAGATGGTGGCCACTGTCATCATCATGGCCTCACCTCGGCACTATGAACTCTCCTGAAGGAGAAGCCAGGGCCCGCCGGAGGAGTCTCCGGTTCTCTGGTGTGCCCGTCCAACCCTGCCGAGACGCATCCCTGGCTAAGAAAAGTGTGGCGGAAGGTTCCCGGACACTCTATGGCTGCTTTTTTAATGTGGATCGGCCATGCTTATGCATGTTATTTCTCAAACCGCATTACAGATCAGGCCATTGTCCAACTCTGTATTCAAGAAATTAAATGCGCAAAGAAAGATGTGTGTGTGTCAAAGCACCACAGACAAATGCGAGTTGATGTTGGACGGGCTGCCATTGCTTCTGCAACAAGCTGCATTAGAGAACTTCCTGGGAGAAATGACATGCAGGGTAGATATGGTTTCCCTCTATGCCAGTCCTTTCACTGATCTAAATACAACTCTCAGCAAAAAAAGTTGCAGACTGTCTCCGTACCGTCCATGGCCACTTTCACCTGTCCACGTGTTTGTGGTTAGGCGGTCCTTCCCAGTAAGTGCACTGGGGAGGGCACGGGTAATGTTGTGGGACCCGTGCTTGTGGAAGGCGAAGGCGACACAGGGAGAAACAGTCGTGGCTGGGGACCGAGTATGGACTCCCGGCCGCCGCTGGCATGAGGTTATGAAAAGCTTCCGCCTCCACGAGCCTAAAAGGCCACATTTCATGTGCAAGCAGCTGTAAAAAATTTGTCAGTATAGCATTGCAGCCTGTGGGTGGGTGGATGGCTGCCTGCATACTTGTGCTTGCATTCCAAGGAATGGGGTAGGGACAACTGAACGCTGCACTGGGACAAGGACGTGGACGGTGATTGTTGCAAGTCTGCAATGACAGGAAAAATGGCGGGAGGCATCTTCGCATGCACCAAGGATCACTTATGATGAAGCAAAAAAAGAAGAAAGAGACAATGTAATATGGAAATGCACACCTATGAGTCAATAGTGTTAAATAAAAAAATTCCAAAATGTATTAATGTGCTCTGACACAAACATGCTAAAACCAATTAAAAACAGAAACCATACAAAAAGACCATGTCCACAAGTAATCAATAACCTGAAGGTACAGATAATGACATAGATCAATTGCTAGGTACACTCTCCCATAAGAACATGTTACAAATAACCACCATACATCAAATACTGCAGTTTGGTTGAACAAAATGGCAGGTATAGAGGATCATATAGGCAGAAACATGTAGGTATATAGTATAATAAAGATATAGAACTCAAAACCAGGCGTCCCTGGAGAAAATATTTAACTTCAGTATAGCACCTATATAATGGCTCATAAACCACATATATAACTATACAAATCCAGTGTGCGAGCAAAGAACCTGAAATGCAGACTAGTGTAGCCACTCCAACCTGTCAAAGTCAATGTTACTCATATAGACCGCCATGTGGTGGAATGAAGAGGAACGCATGTGGATGTAGCGGTGAAAATTCGAGAGGGACCATAGGAGTGAGCAAAGCCCACGCGTATTGCTGTGAAGGGCAGGTCCTGATGCTTGAGGGTCAATGCACATATATACACAATGTGCTTACCTGGTTCCACAATCTGGTGTGCGGGGCGCACTATCCCCATAGCAGGGAGAGGAAGTAAGTGAAAGAACAAGTCACATGAGAGGTATCACATGACACCTACCCATAAGGCAAAGCGCTGTCAGCGCCTGCACAGACCAATAGAAAAACAAGTATGGGCAAAAACGCCCACACACAATATGGAGCGTCGGTGAACAAGGCACTGAATGCATACAGTACAGACCAAAAGTTTGGACACACCTTCTCATTTAAAGATTTTTCTGTATTTTCTTGACTATGAAAATTGTACATTCACATTGAAGGCATCAAAACTATGAATTAACACATGTGGAATTATATACTTAACAAAAAAGTGTGAAACAACTGAAAATGTGAAAAAGACTTAGGTATACTAATAGATCATAGACTGAACATGAGTCAACAGTGTGATGCAGCAGCAAAAAAGGCAAATACAATTCTGGGATGTATTAACAGAAGCATACAGTCTAGATCACGTGAAGTCATTATCGGTCTTTACTCCTCTTTGGTCAGACCTCATCTGGAATACTGTGTACAGTTTTGGGCACCACATTTTAAAAAAGACATAGACAAACTGGAGCAAGTTCAGAGAAGAGCGACCAGAATGGTGACTGGTCTGCAAACCATGTCCTATGAGGAACGGTTGCAGGATTTGGGAATGTTTAGCTTGCAAAAAAGAAGACTGAGAGGAGACTTAATAGCTGTCTACAAATATGTCAAGGGCTGTCACATTGTAGAAGGATCATCTTTATTCTCATTTGCACAAGGAAAGACTAGAAGCAATGGGATGAAACTAAATGGGAGGAGACACAGATTAGATATTAGAAAAAACTTTTTGACAGTTAGGGTGATTAATGAGTGGAACAGGCTGCCACGAGAGGTGGTGAGTTCCCCTTCAATGGACGTCTTCAAACAGAGGCTGGACAGACATCTGTCTGAGATGATCTAGTGAATCCTGCTTTGAGCAGGGGGTTGGACCAGATGACCCAGGAGGTCCCTTCCAACTCTACCATTCTATGATTCTATGATTCTATGATTCTATGATTCTATGAAAATATGTCTTATATTCTAGGTTCTTCAAAGTAGCCACCTTTTGCTTTGATGACTGCTTTGCATACTCTTGGCATTCTCTTGATGAGCTTCAAGTGGTAGTCACCGGAAATAGTCTTCCAACAATCTTGAAGGAGTTCCCAGAGATGCTTAGCACTTGTGGAGGCCAGGTCATCTGGCGTAGCACCCCATCACTCTCCCTCTTGGTCAAATAGCCCTTACACAGTCTGGAGGTGTGTTTGGGGTCATTGTCCTGTTGAAAAATAAATTATGGTCCAGCAAACCGGATGGAATAGCATGCCGCTGCAAAATGCTGTGGTAGCCATCCTGGTTCAGTATGCCTTCAATTTTGAATAAATCCCCAACAGTGTCACCAGCAAAGCACCTTCACACCATCACACCTCCTCCTCCATGCTTCACGGTGGGAACCTGGCATGTACAGTCCATCCGTTCACCTTTTCTGCGTCGCACAAAGACATGGTGGTTGGAACCAAAGATCTCAAATTTAGACTCATCAGACCAAAGCACAGATTTCCACTGGTCTAATGTCCATTCCTTGTGTTCTTTAGCCCCAACAAGTCTCTTCTGGTTGTTGCCTGTCCTTAGCAGTGGTTTCCTAGCAGCTATTTTACCATGAAGGCCTGCTGCACAAAGTCTCCTCTTAACATTTGTTGAAGAGATGTGTCTGCTGCTAGAATTCTGTGTGGCATTGATCTGGTCTCTAATCTGAGCTGCTGTTAACCTGCGATTTCTGAGGCTGTTGACTCGGATTAACTTATCCTCAGAAGCAGAGGCGACTCTTGGTCTACCTTTCCTGGGGCGGTCCTCATGTGAGCCAGTTTCTTTGTAGCGCTTCATTGTTTTTGCAACTGCACTTGGGGACACTTTCAAAGTTTTCCCAATTTTTCGGACTGACTGACCTTCATTTCATAAAGTAATGATGACCACTTCTTTTTCTTTACTTAGCTGCTTTTTTCTTGCCATAATACAAATTCTAACAGTATATTCAGTAGGACTATCAGCTGTGTATCCACCTGACTTCTGCACAACACAACTGATGGTCCCAACCCCATTTATAAGTCAAGAAATCCCACTTATTAAACCTGACAGGGCACACCTGTGAAGCAAAAACCATTTCCGATCACTACCACGTGAAGCTCATCCAAAGAATGCCAAGAGTGTGCAAAGCAGTCATCAAAGCAAAAGGTGGCTACTTTGAAGAACTGAGAATATAAGACATATTTTCAGTTGTTTCACACTGTTTTGTTAAGTATATAATTCCACATGTGTTAATTCATAGTTTTGATGCCTTCAGTGTGAATGTACTGTACAATTTTCATAGACAAGAAAATACAGAAAAATCTTTAAAGGAGAAGGTGTGTCCAAACTTTTGGTCTGTACTGTATGTCAATGCGAGCATGGATTCTCCTGCAGGATGGTAAATGTTAAATGCAAACCAACAAATGTGAAAGTATGCATAATGGGTAAAAGAGGAAAAGGATGGGGAGAAAGAACGATCAGAGAAAACTAATATATAGCCCAATAAGATATGGGATATTTAACCCAAATAGTCATCATTAAAGATCCATATATTGAAGGGGGTGGGGGAAAGGGGAATATTGAATATGAAGAGAAAGATGTGCGCATCCAGGTGCACATGGACGCGCACATCAGAGAATGTAATATGCAACATGCACAGCGACGTTATTATGTACATGTGCATGTTTAAATCCCTGAGGACAAAGACCCACCAATAAAACATAATAGGACAAATATGTCCAGCAATATACACATATATATATACACATACACATAGAGATGCTAAGATCTATTCAGGGCCACATATCACGGTTCATGATTGGTTGGGGTTGGTATGTCCCCAAGGGAAAAGGGTACTAAAGAGGTACCTCATGAGCAATGTAAACTAAACCAAATGATAAATAAGTAAGATAGAGGGAATATGTATTTTTTGATGTAATGAGATTGACTCCCTGTCAATTCTATGTAGCAACAGATCAGGATAGGAGAAGCTCTAGCGACAAGATATGATCTTCTGGAAATGTCTTTATTAATAGAGTCCATTACCCAGTGCATATATGCAGTGCTAATTGATT
This sequence comes from Phyllobates terribilis, assembly GCF_046119375.1. Taxonomy (NCBI): domain Eukaryota; kingdom Metazoa; phylum Chordata; class Amphibia; order Anura; family Dendrobatidae; genus Phyllobates; species Phyllobates terribilis. The sequence goes on from NW_027362762.1 coordinate 507,948,225, forward strand.
AAGGATCCCAAAGATAATTCATGCCAGTCAGATAAGGCATTACTGTGATGTTACAACAATTGTCCAGGAGTTTGATTCCCATACTTTATAGAATAACGTGGTCCCAATCAAAGAGAAATCCAAAGAAAAGAGCAAGAGGACAGCAAAAATGAATGAGGAGGCAAATCCATAGTCCTGATCCCGGTTATCCCAGAAAGCCAGTGTAGAGGAGATCTTCGTTGAGTCCCAACGGAGCAACCGAGCGTAGTGTAAATATCCACCTGGATTCCATGCGCAACAATAAATTGTGGTTACTACCACCTCTGTTGTTGTTGTGGATTTTCTGTAAGCCAAATATAGAAACATTATGAGGTTTGCCACCATGTTCGGTCAAGAAGTGTGAGGCTATAGGGGTAAGTGTTTTTTCTTTCGTAAAATCCGAAGATGCTAAATGTATCGTAGATTGATGTTTCTGAGCCCGCCTCCTCAGTTCTTGGGATGTTTGGCCCACATATACTTTAGGACAGGAGCAAATAATTGCATAGACGACATTTTTAGTCTTGCAAATAATATACGATTTAAGTGGATAATGCTGATTGTCCAAATGATTACAACAATAATTTCTTGTGGGACGCATGTAGGGGCAGACATTGCAATCACCACAAGGAAAGGAGAAACCACGGTTCAGCCTGACAGTAGGTCTAACAAAATGGCTGGACGTAAGCAAATCACGAAGCCATCAGGGGTTTAGGACTAACAATAGAAGAAGTTTATGTATCAAAGGTGAGTACAGACCAATGTTGATTTAAAATATTCCTCACCTGATTCCAATCCGTACTATGACTGGTAATGAACATTGGGGCAGTGTCCAATGGTCGATAACGTGGTGTCAAGAGGGATTCCTGGTTTTGAATCTTGGCCCTCTGGAAAGCCCTCGATATGATCTTTTTGGGGTATCCCCTTTGCTTGAGCCTCTACGTTAGCTCCCTCGCCTGTTTATAAAAGTCAGCGTCTTGGGTACAATTCCGTCGGATACGCAGGAACTGACCGACAGGAATCCTTTTCCTAGAATGTGATGGGTGGAAGCTGTTATATCGGAGCAAGCTGTTGGTAGAGGTGGGTTTGCGAAAAAGATCAGTAATCAGTCTCTGATCTGAGATGGTAATCCTTAGGTCCAAAAATGTGGAGGTACTAGACGAAATAGAGTGGGTTAAAATGATGTTATGCGTGTTATGGTTCAAGTCACAGATGAATTGTGAGCAATCTTTTTCTGTGCCCGACCAAACAAAAAAGACATCGTCTATGTACCTGTGCCAGTGGGATACCCATTTTTGAAAGGCCGTCATCTGAGACACCACCATTTCATCCCACCATCCTAAGAAGATATTTGCATATGCTGGCGCACACTGTGCACCCATTGCCACGCCTGAGATTTGATGGTAGTATTGTCTATCAAACAAAAAATAGTTATGACAGAGCATGAAATTTAGCAAATCAATAATAAAAGAGTTATGCATGCGATTTTGATTGTCTATTCGAACAAGAAAGAAGGTGAGAGCTGTAACACCGTCCTTATGGGCAATATTGGAGTATAATGATTCTATATCGCAAGTAACGATTAATGATTTGTCTGGAAGGGTGATGTCACGGCATATTTTGATAAAGTGGGAAGAGTCCCTGATATACGAGGGTGAGGAAATGACCAAAGGCTGTAAGAAGAAATCCACATAAGAACCAGCATGTTCACAGAGGCTCCCTATGCTAGAAACGATGGGCCTTCCTGGTGGCCGCTCGATATCCTTACGCACCTTGGGCAAAAGGTAAAAGGTAGGTGTTACAGGATGTTCTACCTCAATAAATCTCTTTTCATTTGGGGAGATAACCCCGAGGTCACAGGCTTGAGTTAGTAGCCCCCGGAATCGTTTGAGATATACCTGTGTTGGATCCGAGGACAATCTCTGGTAGAATCGGGGGTTGCTGAGTTGTCTCGATGCCTCCTCCAGATAGAGGTGTATGGGCCAGATGACGACGTTGCCCCCCTTGTCACTTATGATGGGCACACTTTTAGACAGTGACCTGGAAGTCTGAACTGCTTCCAGAGGTCTTCCCCATGCTGTTCCCATGTCTTTTCAGCACTGTATGCATGTGTTTGATGATGTGTCACACACCACATGGCCAGATAAGGTTGACATTTCCCAGTGAATGCATTTGTCTTTGTTGAAAGCAATGCAAAAGTGCAAAAACGCATCAAAAACATTACGTGCGAACATAGCCCAAAGTGTGGAGGAGTATTTTTGTTTTTGGTTATTTATTTTGCTTTATATACATTGTACATGTCATGGTAAGGATGTTCCTTAACATATTTCCCAGGAAAATCCATTTTGGTTTCGTTTTGGTATGTTTTATTGTGAGTCCGTAAAAGTGGCGTAATACCTCTGACAATGTTGTTGACAGCAGTGACTTGGGAGTTATAAATGCTTCCAGGGGTCTTCCCCATGCTGTTCCCATGTCATTTGAGTACTGTTCCCATCGATTTGGGCAATTTTTAGGCCCTCTGCAGACCGCCGGGGGGAGCCGCCTGAAAAATGCTCGAGTTTCCCATAGACTTACATTGGGCTCGTTGCTCGGGTCGAGCACCCGAGTATTCCCATTTGCTCGCCTCGAGCAATGAGTACCCGAGCATTTTAGTGCTCGCTCATCACTAATTAGTATAACTAGGTGCATGGACACTATTATAAGGGGTAACAGGGGAATTATAAGGCAGCACAAGTTGTGGTTTGTGTAGAGGTGGTAGAATGAGAGGAGGGTCTTGGAAAAGCAATAAAGTAAAGATGCCTCTGTTATATTTTACAAGGACAAATTATGGTCGGAAGAAGAGATCATGGCGGTCTGGGCCGAATTAAAAAGAAGAGTGAAAATAAATGACAACAACCAGCGGGAACAGCACTGGTGAGAATCTGCACAGTACACACATATATGGTCTGCAGAGCACTGGTGTAGACCTGATATTACCATTATATGGTCACTGTATGGTCGTAATATCAGTCCTAGTGCAGTGGTTCTAATTATCCTGGTTTAATGTTAAAGTCTGCTGTGACTCCGTATGACTGCAGATTTCTGAAATCTCATAGTGTGTGTATCGCGTGCTGTGAGGATTCTCCGATGTCGGGAGCGGCCGGTCATGTGACCAAAAGTATGATTTGAATTCATGCGATCACGTGCTGGCTAGAAGTGCACAGCCTCTCTCAATTCAAGTGAATTTAGCAAAGCAGAGTATGATTAGTTGGAATGTGGCCGGAGGTGTGGAAATCCCATACTTGTGGTCACATGACGGCCTCTCCCAACGCTGGCACTGGAGAATCCTGACAGTGCTTGCCGTAAGGATTCAGAAGTCTGAAGTCACATAGACTTTAACAACAAGCCTGGACAACCCCGTTAGCAATCAGTTTGGTGGTATTATCAATACTGTATATACGGGTACTATTTGGTTACGGTTTGTTGGTATTTGTTTGTTATAGTGCAATATTGTTATTATTATTCAATTTTATATAGCGGTATTACTAGACATATTGTAAATCTTGATTTCCTTCAGGGAGGGTAATATAAGTAATAGATATCTCCATCTGGGGCTCGGGGGCTGGGCCTGTGTGCTTTTTTATGCCAGGGCTGAATTTCAGTCCCAGTCTGTCCCTTATAATCACTATAGAATTAAAATGGCTAAAGACCTTTTACTTTGACAGAAACATATCTTAAAATGTTAATAGGTGCCTGTGAGCATGTGCAGTAGCAGCTCCTAACCCTTCATTTTACTGTAGGAAGATGTCCTCCCAGTGAGTATTCTGATCTAAGAATGGAGATATCAGGGACACTAATAATGGAGATATCAGGGACATAGCGTGTTAATGCACTCGAATATTGCCTTGTCCCGATGAGAACCTTAAAAGAAACAGTTACAATCCTACCTCAGAATTATCAAGTCACATGTAAAACAGAGAGGATCCTTGAAGCTACTGATTGTATTGGCAAACATGTCTACCTCCTTCTGTTCTCTCCTCCAGCCACTGTTTCTGGCTTCTGGCTGGTAGGAGCAAATTTATTCTGTAGACATGCAAATTATGATTGTCCGGACCCCAGGGACTTTACCCATACCTGAGATGGTTACCCTCCCACACTAGGAGGCCATACCTGAGATGGTTACCCCTCCACACCAGGAGGCCATACCTGAGACGGTTACCCCTCCACACCAGGAGGCCATACCTGAGACGGTTACCCCTTTTGAGAATTTAAAATAAGGAAACGTGATTTGAAAGCCGCCGATCGTTACTACTACTGCCAAATTATAAGTAACGTCAAGGACCCACTAAAAGGAAAGCCAAATCTATCTATCTATCTATCTATCTATCTATCTATCTATCTATCTATCTGTCTATCTATCTGTCTATCTATCTATCTATCTATTTATGCACACATACACACACACCCATATATATGTACAGGTGCATGTCACTAATTTAGAATATCATCAAAAAATTAATTTCTTTCAGTTCTTCAATACAAAAAGTGACACTCATATATTATATAGAGTCGTTACAAACAGAGTGATCTATTTCAAGTGTTTATTTCTGTTAATGTTGATTTTTATGGCTTACAGCCAATGAAACACAAATGTCCGTATCTAAGTAAGTTAGAATAATTAACAAAAAACACCTGCAAAGTCTTCCTAAGCATTCAAAAAGGTCCCTTAGTCTGTTTCAGTAGGCTCCACAATCATGGGAAAGACTGCTGACTTGACAGATGTCCAGAAGGCCGTCATTGACACACTTCACAAGGTCCCAGCGTTCCAATTTTCATTTGGAAATCAAGGCCCCAGAGTCTGGAGGAAGAGTGGAGAGGCACACAATCAAAGCTGCTTGCAGTCTAGTGTGAAGTTTTCACAAGCAGTGATTGTTTGAGGAGCCATGTTATCTGCTGGTGTAGGTCCACTGTGTTTTATCAAGACCAAAGTCAGCGCAGCCGTCTACCAGGAAATTTTAGAGCACTTCATGCTTCCCTCTGCCGACAAGCTTTTTGGAGATGGAAATTTCATTCTCCAGCAGTACTTGGAGCCTGTCCACAATGCCAAAAGTACCAATACCTGGTTTAAAAACAACAGTATCACTGTGCTTGATTGGCCAATAAACTCGCCTGACCTTAACCCCATAGAGAATTTATGGGGTATTGTTAAGAGGAAGATGAGAGACACCAGACCCAACAATGTAGACGAGCTGAAGGCTGCTATCAAAGCCACCTGGGCTTCCATAACACCTCAGCAGTGCCTCAGGCTGATCGTCTCCATACCACGACGCATTGATGCAGTAATTGATGAAAAACGAGCCCCGGCCAAGTATTGAGTGCATTTACTGAACATACATTTCAGTAGGCCAACATTTCAGATTTTAAAAACATTTTTCAAGCTGTTGTTATAAAGTATTCTAATTTACTGAGATAATGACTTTTGTGTTTTCATTGGCTGTAAGCCATAATCATCAACATTAACAGAAATAAACACTTGAAATAGATCATTCTGTTTGTAATGACTCTATAGAAAAGATGAGTTTCACCTTATGTATTGAAGAACTGAAATAAATTTACTTTTTGATGATATTCTAAATTAGTGAGATATATACATATATATATATATACACCTACATACCTACCCACAGACCCACTTATATGTACATACCCATTTTTTTTATGTATGTATTATATAGATACGTATAATGACTAGAAACAGTGTCTCTATACAACAGCTTTTACTAAAGTTTAAATGTAGGTATCTTTCACTAATAAACCCTACACCATGTAAATAGATACAGGTATGTTACTTGTAAACTCTATGGTATATAACAGGTTGATACTGAAAACTATAACATCATACCCTTCTCCGTCTAGACGGAGAGAAATATAGCATGTAAGTCTAATATTAACTGCAGGCAGCCATAAGTGTATGTGCGGCAGACAGCAAGGTCTGTACCCCTGTCAGTCACCCTACCTACATACAATCATGAGAGACCGGGCGAAAACTGAGCCCACAATGTATCCTCCCGAGTTGGGTGCAGCCTCACACTGGCAGTGCCCCCTCACTGCTCCGCCATGTGCCGAGTTATTAGAGTCCACTCGCTGCACCGCCATGTTCGGTGTTATTACCAAAATATTTAATTATTTCTATATAAGAAAACAGATATGACAAGGATCCAGGTAATGCACTCAGTCCTGTGCTCTCTACAACCATAGATAATGTAAAGTAAGCCCCTTGTGGTTATACACCGCTCCTGCAAACCTCTGCGGGGGCAATATGCAGAAACAGATTATCTAGAAAGAAAAATAACCTGTACCACAGGATCTGCATTCTGCAGACACAAAACATGCCACCTATATAATGAGGAGTGACAAACTGGATTCACAGGATCTGTAAACATGATACGTATACCTCAAAGGATTGAGTCTGTCCCCATATTACACATAGTATATATTACACATATAGTATATAGTGATAACGCTCTTGATATACTGGCTCTGTATACATAAGTATACAGTACAAGAATGGAGCCTGTACCCATATTACACATACCGTATTTGCCGGCGTATAAGACGACTGGGCGTTTAAGACGACCCCCCAACATTTCCACTCAAAATATAGAGTTTTCTATATACAGTTAAATGAAAAAGTTTGGGCACCCCTATTAATCTTAAGCTTAATGTTTTCTTAAAATTGGTGTTTTTGCAACAGCTATTTCAGTTTGATATATGTAATAACTGTTGGACACAGTAATGTTTCTGCCTTGAAATGAGGCTTATTGTACTAACAGAAAATGTGCAATCTGCATTCAAACAAAATTTGACAGGTGCATAAGTATGGGCACCCTTATCATTTTCTTGTTTTAAATACTCCTACCTACTTTTTGGCCTCCATTCAAATTTTTTTCCACTGTGTCAGTGAAGTTTTTGACACCAGTTTGCTGTTCAAAATAGTTACATACAGGCCAGGTATTTAAAACTGTGTTCTCTCCATCAATCGGATCACATATACGTTTTATGCCCAAATATTTGAGCAGCCACAGTCACAAGAAGACGACGGTGGGAAAGTGTCCCAAGAGGTGGACGATGATGCGACACAATTGGCAGAAAGTCAGGAGGAGGACCAGGGTGCAGAAGTGGAAGACGAGGTGGTGGATGATATAGTAACTGACCCAATCTGGCAGGAGGACAGCAGCACACAGGGGGAGGGAGGCTGAGCACCCCAACAGGCAGAAAGAAGCAGTGTGGTGGCTGCAGACAGAAGGCAGGGGTGGCAAAACTAGCAGCCTGACCACCATCAGCATGATCAGGCACATAGCAGCAAAGCACCAGACTTTGTGGTCCGAACCCCAGGGTCCAGGAACAGTGTCTGCGGGTGGCACCATTGCTTCTTCCGCTGTTGCATGCAAGCCAATCCCCTGTCCATGGTGCATGCGAAGATGCCTCCTGCCCTGCACCCGTCGTTGCACACTCTCAAGTAGCAGCATCAGGAAGCACATCCACGTCCTTGTCCCAGCGCAGCATTCAGTTGTCCATACCCCAGTCCTTGGAACACAAGCGCAAATACGCAGCCAATGCCCCACAGGCCACACTACAAAATTCTCACATTTCAGGACTGCTTGCGCTCGAAATATTGCCTTTTAGGCTTGTGGAGACGGAAGCATTCCGCAACCTGATGGCGGCGGCCATCCCTCGGTACTCAGTCCCCAGCCGCCACTATTTCTCCTGGTGTGCCGTCCCCGCATTACACAAGCACGTGTCCCAAAACATTAGCCATGCCCTCAACAACGCAGTTACCGGGAAAGTCCACCTAACCACGGACAGGTGGACAAGTGCTTGTGGGCAGGGACGTTACATCTCGCTGACGGCACACTCAATTAACATAGTGGAAGCCGGGACCCACTCGGACCTTGGGACGGAACACGTCCTCCCGACGCCAAGGATTGCGGGCCCTAGGTCAATCAGGTTGCCCACATGGCCTACAGCTCCTGCACCTCATCCTCCTCAGCCTCCTCCTCCTCTTCAGCCTCCACCTCCGAAACGACCACATCAGTCACAAGCTGGAAGCATTGCAGCACTGCCTCGGCCAAGCGGCAACAGGCTGTGCTGAAGTTAATATGCTTAGGTGACAAACCACACAATGTTGAAGAGTTGTGGACAGCTCTAAAAGAGCAGGCAGATCTGTGGCTCACACCACTGAACCTACAGCCAGGCATGGTCATGTGTGACAATGGCCGGAACCTGGTGGCGGCTCTGAGGCGAGGCGAGCTCACACACGTACTATGCCTGGCCCATGTGCTTAACCTCATGGTTCAGCGGTTTCTCAAATCCTACCTGGAGCTGCCGGATCTGCTTGATAAAGTACGCTGCCTGTGTGCCCATTTTAGAATGTCACCTACAGCTTCCACCGCCTTTGCCGTGTTTCAGCAGCGTTTGCAGATTCCGGCTCACAGAATGGTGTGTGATGTCCCCAGACATTGGAACTCTACACTGCAGATGTTGGGAAGGATTTGTGAGCAAAAGAGGGCAGTTGTTGACTACCAGAATCAACAAGGCTGTCGGTATTCAGTTCAGACTCCCCACACAAGGCCTCAAGAGTGGACATGGATGTCAGACATATGTACCATCCTCCAAAACTTTGAGGACTCCACCAAGATGGTGAGTGGCGATGACACCATAGTTAGCGTCACCATCCCGCTTCTCTCTCTTCTGAAACGCTCTCTGCTCACAATCAAAGAGGATGCATTGCAGGCGGAGCACGATGAGATGGCGCAAGGAACCATGCAGGGTGATTACACACAGCCCAGCCTCATCTCATCCCAACGTAGATTGGGGGACAATGAGGAGGAGGAAGAACAGGAGCTAGATTCATGCGCTATAGACGGTACTACATGCACAGCTGTCATACTGTCTGTTCATTGTGGATGGCTAGAGGACATAGAGGAGGAGGAGGAGAGCATGGACTCATCCTCTTGGTGAGGACACGGAAGTCTTGCCTGTTAGTAGTCTGGCACGCATGGCTGAGTTTATGTTTCTCAGCCTTTCCCATGACCCTCGCGTTCTCAAAATTTTGGGTGACAGTCATTACTGCTTGGTGACACTTCTAGACCCACACTACAAGGAGAACTTTATATCTCTTATTCCTGAGGCGGAGAGGTCTACAACAATGGGGCTGTACCAGAAGGCCCTTGTTGCGGAACTATTAAAAAAATTCCCATCTGAATACTCTGGCAGCAGAAGTCACTCTTCGTTGGACAACTAAGAAGTACAGGCGAGAGAGACACAACTTCAATCCGGCAGAGGCAGGGGAAGACTGTCAAAGTTCTGGGAGAATTTTCTCAGCCCCTCCCATCGCACAAGCCCTGAGGTACACGGTACTCTCACAAGTAGTGGGTATCCAAGCTGGATATGTGGAATGAACTGGCTCTCTATGCATTGGAGGTCCTGGCCTGCCCTGCCGCCAGCGTTTTATTAGAGCAGGGTTTTAGTGCCGTTGGTGGAATTATAACTGATAAGTGCATCCGCCTGTCATCTGAAAATGCTGACAGGCTGACTCTTATAAAAATGAACAAGGACTGGATTGGGCCAGACTTCTCAACACTACCAAATGATAGCAGCGTAACATAAACTCAAATCCAGTGTCTTTTCTTGGGAGGTGTATTCCCATACAGCTTTGTACACCCAGACATGGGTATACGCTTCCTGATTTTGGCTATTTGCTCTTGTCCTCCTCCTTCTCCTCATCCTCCACCACCATATCACCAGGGTGATCGTGGTCCGCAATGCAACACCCACATAATTTTTTAAAGGAAGTATATGATGCCCGTAAAAAATTTTTTTTATACAGTATGTTCATGTATACCCCCCAGGGGTAAATGTTTTTCAGCCAATACACTTAGTGCATGGGCATTACAAGTATAGGAGGCCTGCTCCATTCTAATGGGAACATTTTTTATGAGGCCCTCCTCCACTTTATTTCCAAGGGGCATTGGAGTGCCTCCCAATTTTTGACAGCCCTTGCATTCACTGCATAGGCAAATATAATGGGAGACCCACTTCCTAATAATGGGAACATTGTTTTCAGGAGGCCCTCTGACCTCATCGTCTCTTCCAAGGGGAATTGGAGTGCCTTCAAATTTTTGGCTGCCCTTTCATTCACTGCATAGGCAAACTCAATGGGAGACCTACTTCCTAATAATGGGAACATTGTTTTCAGGAGGCCCTCCTCTAAGTCTCTTCAAAGGGGTATTGGGGTGCATCCAAATTTTCAAAGTGGTATTGGGGTGCGTCCAAATTTTGGGCAGCCTTGCCACTCACTGCATACGCAATAGCAGTATAGGAGACCCACTCTTTAGTAATGGGAACAATAAAACATAGCAGGCTGATAGCTCTCTAAGAATAGTGAGGGCCGACTGCTGGCCCTTTAAGAATAGTAAAGCCCACCTGATGACCCTATAAAAATAGGCTTTGTGACTTTCAGAGTCCCTTCTTCATAAATGAAACACGATGTGTCTGATGATATCTCACATACCACATTGCCAGATAAGGTTATAAAATGCTAAAATGACATTTCCTGGTGAATGCATTTGTTACGGTTGAAAGCAATGCAAAAGTGAAAAAACGCATCAAAAATGCTACGTGTGAACATAGCCCAAGGTGTGGAGAAGCATTTTTGTTTTTGGTTATTTATTTTGCTTTATATACAAGTAATTACTCTGGAAAGGATGTTCCTTAACATATTTCCCAGGAAAATCTATTTTGGTTTTGTTTTGGTATTTTTTATTGTGAGTCCGTAAAAGTGGCGTAATACCTCTGACAACGTTGTTGACAGAAGTGACCTGGGAGTCAGAAATGCTTCCAGGGGTATTCTCCATGCTGTCCCCATGTCATTTGAGCACTGTTCCCATCGATTTGGGCAATTTTTAGGCCCTCTGCAGACCGCCAGGGGGAGCCGCCTGAAAAATGCTTGAGTTTCCCTTAGACTTACATTGGGCTCGTTGCTCGGGTCGAGCACCCGAGTATTCCAATATGCTCGACCCAAGCATTGAGCACCCGAGCATTTTAGTGCTCGCTCATCACTAATAATAATACATATGTATTGAGGCTAATCAGATTAAACATATATAGTGAGCAATGATCACTTTCATACACAGGATCTGTACACAAGCTGTATATACCGGTGAAGAGACTCCATACATGGGAATGGGAGGGGGGGTTGATGGTTAAACAGCACACAGCAGGGTCAATATACATTGTACTGGCAGGAATGCGGACCCTCCTCTTACATATATCGTCCCCCGGCCCAGCTGTTCCTCTCTCCCAAGTCTCTAGTAAATGTGGCTGCCCAGCTCCACTATAGAGAGCATAGTAATGGCAGACACTTTATGATACCTTATGTGATGTAGGAGCTAATACTACACTACAGTACTACACATGATATTTGATGTGAATATGGTCATATCATCAGTTATATGAGGGTGATAGTCCAAGTATTATACTTTCCTGAGGCTGCAGATGATGCCCCTGACATGTGCTCCACATCTTGTGTTGTGCCTTGTAAATGGGGTAAGAGACCAGACCACTCCCCTGGAGGCCTTATAAGCGGCTCCCGCCTGACCCCACCATCCCTATACCTGTCGCCACCAATGCCGCACCCCCGTCATGCTGGCTTCCGCCTCACTGCTTTAGGCCATTGCTCCAGCCTTTTCTTTCTGTCTGTTACCCTTTGGCATCTTTTACCCTTTTTAACCTTTTGTATATTTTATTGAGAATTTTGTGAATAAAGTCTTTTGTCTACTACAATTTAAGTTGTATGGTAGACCTTTTTTCTTGTAGGTTGTTTCTCAGTGCACTTTGGTCTTCACATGATTGTTTAGAACATTTTTTAGGCTCAGATGGAGAAGAAACAGCAGAAAACGGCTCTAATCAGACGAGACGTCAGCGGTCACTGGATGTAAGTATGTATACTGCATCTGCACTGTATGACTTGGAGTGATAATGTTATCTGTAAAATCCCTTAGGCCGGTTTCACACGTTCGTATATTTCTGGTACTGGAAAAAACAGTACCCGAGATATCCGTGTCCCATGTCTCCGTGTGTGTCACACATGTTGCAACCGTGTGGCACCCGTGTGCCGCATGAGGATCGAACGGACCGGCGGCTAGGTATCAGCGCTACAGTTAGCGCTGTTCCCAATCGCAGGTTGCTGAACGCTGCCCTCATCATGTTTCCCTGTTAGCGCTGCGATCTGCACCAGCAGACACAATGATGAGGGCAGCAGTGACTGCTCCTGCAGTGTCCATGTGTAAAAATAAGAATAGAATAAAAAATCCTTATACTCACCAGTCCTCAGTGTCCCCCACAGTAATCCTCTGGCCGCTGACGTTGGCAGAGAGAATGAGCCGCTCCAGCAAGCGGCTCCGGAGTTGAGCTCAGTGAGTGACATATTGTACTTCACAATAGTAGCAAAATTTATTCGATATTACTTGTTTGCTTTTAGATGTGAACAAATCGGAAATTTGGCCAAAATGTTAAAAATTTTAATTTTCATGCCCTTAAATCAGAGAGATATGTCACACAAAATAGTTAATAAATATAAACATTTCCCATATGTCTACTTTACATCAGCACAATTTTGGGACCCAAATTTTTTTTTGTTAGGAAGTTCTAAGGGTTAAAAGTTGACCAACAAAATTTACAAAACCATTTTTTTAGGGACCACATCACATTTGAAGTGACTTTGAGGGGCCGTTATGACAGAAAATACCAAAAGTGACACCATTTAAAAAACTGCACCCCTCAAGGTGCTCAAAACCACATTCAAGAAATTTATTAACCCTTCAGGTGCTTCACAGGAATTTTTGGAAAGCGGAAGAAAACAATGAACCTTTAACTTTTTTTCACAAAAATGTTATTTTAGACACATTTTTTTATTTTTGCAAGGGTAACAGGAAACAATGGACCCCAAAATGTGTTGTGCAATTTCTCCTGTGTGCGCCGATACCACAGATATGGGGAAAAAACACTGTTTGGGCGCATGGCATGGTTTGGAAGGGAAGGAGCGCCATTTTACTTTTTGAGTGTAAAATTTGCTTGAATACTTAGCGGATGCCATGTCGTGTTTGGAGAGCACCTGATTAGTGTTGAGCCACCCCCGTAGTGTTCGAGTTTGGTTCGGTTCGTCGAACACCCGTATGTTCGCCGAACTGTTTGTCGAACTGTTCATCGAACACCTTCGAACACCGTTAAAACCAATGGCAGGCAAACAAAAACACATAGAAACACATAGAAAACACCTTCAAAGGTGTCCAAAAGCTGACAAACTCCTCAGAAGACACAACTAACACATGGAAAAGTGACAAGTACATATAGTCATGCGAAAAGAAAAGAGGTGGAGGAGTAAAAGGAGGGGGAGACACAGATATAGGCATGTCATGCGCATCTAAAACCAAAAAAGTGCGAAGCCGACACGGCCAGTCCGTTCCTGCCCGTGCAACCTCCGTGTCGCCGGGTTTGTGCCAGAGCTGCGGTGGACCCTGATGGCCAGCCCCCCTCTCTCAATACTGGTGCCTGTCCGCTGGTGGGCCGAGCCCCCCCGCGGTGGGGGGGAGTAACATCTGCAGAAGAAAGACCATCTTCCAGCCAAACTAAGATGTCTACTTCTTTTCGTGGACAATGTGATACGATCCCTTTCTTACGGACACGCCCATCGCTACAAATTCCAGATGAGGCACAAAAACAGCAGGTGCTTCAACGTATATCAAGTGCTCCTTCAAGTGGACTCTCCTCCACCTCAACTTCAACATCACAAATACTCTAGTCCTCAGAGGTGTCACTCCAATTGCACTTGCTTCCTCACAGCTCCCAAGTCTCCAGTTGCCCGTCTGAGTATGGGGTAACACAGATGGTTGAGTCTGCACAGCTGTTTACTCATACTATAGCCTGGGAAAAGGAGGTCTTCTCCAGGGCTTCTGTTAATCCAGACGAGGAAATGATCTGCACTGATGCCCAGAATCTTTATGAGTCGGATCCAGGACCAGATGAAGAAGGTTCTGAGCATAATGTAGACCTTCGTTCCCAAACTGTAACTCCTGTTGGTGGAGACAATGATGAAGACGATGAAGAGACTCAAATACCTGATTGGAGCGACAACTTGACTTTTCGGTCAGGCAGGAAGAGGTTGGCTCTGAGGACGACGGGTGTGAGAACACACAGGGTGATGATGACGAGGTTGGAGATCTCACTTACTGTCAACCCACAGTCAGCCAGTCGATGAGGTCAGCAGAGGAGGTGGAGGAGGATGTGACTAGCCCAGGGGATGGGGATGACTCAGTACCCGGGCCTTTGCCTGGCCTTTGGGATGTCGCGGTGGTCAGTCTTTAAAAGGGTGGATAATTGTTAATTTTATAAGAGTTCGTGACGCCACCTGTGGTATCTCGTGAGAAGCACCAGCGCTGCAGTAGTCCACTGAGGCCGGTGGTAAGTAAGCTCGATGGTATAGCTCCCCACAGGTGGAGTTAGGCCTCAGAAAAGCGTATGCAGGGGGAATGCAGGACAGGTGAGACCCAGCTGGGTCAGAGCAAGAACGGGAACGGACACGGTAGTCACTTCAGTACCTTTTACTGGTAGAAATTCAGGCACATCCCGGAGCACTGTAGGGTGAAGGGTGCATACCAGGATCCTCCCCAATGAGCGGGTGTAGGGCCTCCTGTTTCTTGCCTCTGTGTAGTAAGTTTCTGACCTGCCTGGAGCTCGGCCTAACTTTGTCTCTGTCCTGCGCTGGCTGACCTTGTGGTAGGGCTTTGTCTTGGAGTTCACGCTTCCAGTATGCGGGGCCTAAGTGTCTCCTGGCTCTGTTACGTATCAGCACCTAAGCGATGCTGGGACTTGTAGTTCTCCAGGGATTCTCCAGGGATTCCGGTTATGCCTTACTGGGTCATAGAGATCCCGGTAAGCTCGGATCCAGTGTCCGGTAAATGCTTCGGGGAGAACTGTTTAAGCTCCTCTGCCCCCTATGTACTAACTCTCCACTCGCCTTCGGCCTACTCGGGCCCTCACTACGCTATACACACTAACGGCAACTTGCCGCGCTTCACCGATCTTATGGCGCCGGCACACCTTAAGCTCTAACTGGGCTCCCTGAATCTAGCTAAAAGGAGCCTCGTGCTCCACTGCTGAACTATTAACTGAGTTCTCTAGACTAGACTGAGCTCCACTGCAGACTGACCACTCTTAGGCTTCTCTACTGCAGGAACTCTTCAGAGGAACTGAACTGCTTAGCTCCACCTTCCCTATTTATATCCCTAACGGGCTCCCTCTGGTGGTCTGAGGTGGAATGTGGAGATGTGTGAATGTTTATGGGGGCTTCTTGTGGAGGATTCCATCAATGCACTCTTTTAGGATCTGTGATACCAAGCGCAGCTGGGCATCACAGATGCTATTGACGACGAGGTTAGGTTGCGCCTTCCTGGACAGAGACAGCGTACTGGAAGCACGTCAACAACTGCATCCTCAACCACAACTCTGCCTCTGACCACAAGTCGTAGTGGCTCTTCTGGTCACATGAGCTCTAAGCCTTGCATATCCTGGGTATTTTTTCAGATCGATAAGAATGACTCAACTCGTGTTATCTGTAATATTTGTCACCAAAAGCTAAGTAGAGGCCAAAAAGTCCATAGTTTGAGTACCTCATGCATGAACCGTCACATGGATATGAAGCATAAGTTGCAGTGGGAAGCTCACTGTGCTACAATGCGGCCTAGCGGGCCGTTCCAACCACCGTCTGCCCCATCTTGTGCATCCGCGGCTTCTTTGTCCTCTGTGACTGGGGGGACAGCAGTCACACATGATTTTGGATGCAGACCTGCCACCTCTTTACCCGCAACAGCCAGTGTGATTGGCAGGTCCTCATCTCATTTGGAAGTGGAAACACCAGCTGGTGTTGAGCCCTCCCCGACATCGAGAGTAGAGATGATAGGTGTTCGACTCGAACTTTTCGCCAATCTCAAATTCGAGCTGTTTTGGGCGGTGTTCGAGCCGTTCGGCGAACACGAACTATTTGAAAAAATTTCGGCTGTTCGAGGTTATGTTCGATAACTGTTCGTGCACCAAAATCATAACTGGATTTTTTCTCAGTAATGCTGAAAATTAATGTTAATACGCAGTTTGAGTGTACAGCGGGTCGGGGGGAGGGGCAGGGGATGGATCTCTGCAGGAATAATGAAGATCTCCTTTTTTTTTTCTCTTTCCCGCATTTACAGTGGGGAGGTGCAATCTGTCAGCCTATCAGCAGCGCACACATGGAGCGAACTGCTTTTTTTCACACAAGCAAGGGCATGTGTCATTGGCAGTGTATGTCACATGTCCTTGCCCTATAAGACCCAGCCATTTTCCCCGTCGCCACCATTTTCTCACTGCTGCAGCTGCGTGTTAGACTGCACCGCTGTTTCTGTGTGCGCTATACCTTGTTAATTTCATGCCAATTTTCGCACAAATCTACAGATAGCTTGGGAGTAGGGAAGAGTTGTGATTGCAGTCCTTTTAAGGACTAGGTTACAGCATTTCCTACGACTTTTATCAGGCAGGTCTGTGCTCTTAAATAGATAGGTTGGGAGGAAAGACTAATTGTAATTGCAGTCCTTTTCAGGACTAAGCTACATCAGTTCCTATCAGTTTTTGCCAGACTGGTCAGTGCCAGTGCTTTGCTAGTTTTTTTCACAGCATTTGGCTAAATCTAGCAAAGCAAATCCTTTTTGGCCTATTGCAGAGTGTGTTAGTCAGTGGAGTAGCCTATCTGTGTTGCAAGCTACACCACCTGTGTATAGAAAACCAATTTTTTTTACTGCACCTAGTGAAGTAAAACTCTAGCTCTGAAAAAATATTTGGGCTTCTAGCAGTGTGTGGGACTTGTTCTATTAGTCCATCTATACTGACCTCCATCAGGTTGCAAACTGAATACAATTTTTTTCTGCATCTAGCTCTGAAAAAATATTTGGGCTTCTAGCAGTGTGTGGGACTTGGTCTATTAGTCCATCTATACTGACCTCCATCAGGTTGCAAATTGAATATAATTTTTTTCTGCATCTAGCTCTGAAAAAATATTTGGGCTTCTAGCAGTGTGTGGGACTTGGTCTATTAGTCCATCTATACTGACCTCCATCAGGTTGCAAATTAAAAATAATTTTTATCTGCATCCAGCTCTGAAAAAATATTTGGGCTTCTAGCAGTGTGTGGGACTTGTTCTATTAGTCCATCTATACTGACCTCCATCAGGTTGCAAATTGAATATAATTTTTTTCTGCATCTAGCTCTGAAAAAATATTTGGGCTTCTAGCAGTGTGTGGGACTTGGTCTATTAGTCCATCTATACTAACCTCCACCAGGTTGCAAATTCAATCTAATTTTTTTCTGCATCTAGCTCTGAAAAAATATTTCAGCTTGTAGCAGTGTGTGGGACTTGTTCTATTAGTCCATCTATACTGACCTCCATCAGGCTGCAAATACAATATCATTTTTATCTGCATCTAACCCAGCCAATACTTTTGGCCTAATAGCACAGTTTGGCCACTCAGCTCTGCTCGGTTCCCATTCATTATTTTTTTGTGCAAACAACTCCAGAGATGTGAATCAGTTAACCACCAAAATGAGTGGAAAAAGGCCTGCTGCTGGTGGAAAGGGGAATAGGCGTGTTGGGAAGGGGAAAAAAGGTTGTGTCCGTGGGGTAGGTGTTAAAGCAACAGTATCATCTGCAGATGAAAGACCATCTTCCAGCCAAACTGAAATGTATACTTCTTTTAGCGGACAATGTGATAAGATCCCTTTCTTACGACCACGCCAATCGCTACAAATTCTAGATGAGGCACAAAAACAGCAGGTGCTTCAACGGATATCAAGTGCTCCTTTAAGTGGGCTCTCCTCCACCTCAACTTCAACATCACAAATACTCCAGTCCTCAGAGGTGTTACCCCAATCGCCCTTGCTTCCTCACAGCTCCCAAATCTCCAGCTGCCCGTCTGAGTATGGGGTAGAACAGATGGTTGAGTCTGCAGAGCTGTTTAATCATTCTATAGCCTGGGAATCTGAGGTCGGCTCCAGAGTTTCTGTGAATCCAGATGAGGAAATGATCTGCACTGATGCCCAGAATCTTTATGAGTCGGATCCAGGACCAGACGCAGAAGGTTCTGACCTTAATGTAGACCCTCATTCCCAAACTGTAACTCCTGTTGGTGGAGACAATGAGGAAGACGATGATGAGACTCAAATACCTGATTGGAGCGACAACTTTAGTTTTTTGTCAGGGCAGGAACAGGTTGGCTCTGAGGACGATGGGTGTGATTACACACAGGGTGATGATGATGAGGTTTGAGATCCCACTTACTGTCAACCCACAGTCAGCCAAGAGATGAGGTCAGCAGAGGAGGTGGAGGAGGATGCTAGTGACGATGAGGTCAGGTTGCACATTCCTTGACAGAGACGTAGTACTGGAAGCACGTCAACAACTGCATCCTCAAACACAACTCTGCCTCTGACCACAAGTCGTGGTGGCTCTTCAGGTCGCATGGGTGCTAAGCCTTGCATAGCCTAGGCATTTTTTCAGATCGATAAAGATGACCCAACTCGTGTTATCTGTAACATTTGTCAGCAAAAGCTAAGTAGAGGCCAAAAAATACATAGTTTGAGTACTTCATGCATGAACCGGCACATGGACATGAAGCATAAGTTGCAGTGGGAAGCTCACTGTGCTACAATGCGGCCTAGCCGGCCGGGCCAACCACCGTCTGCCACATCTTGTGCATCCGCGGCCTCTTCATCCTCTGTGACTGGGGGGACAGCAGTCACACCTGTTTTGGGACGCAGACCTGCCACCTCTTTACCCGCAACAGCCAGCGTGATTGGCAGGTCATCATTTTCTTTTTAGGTGGTAACACCAGCTTGTGTTGAGCGCTGTCCGACATCGATAGCACCACCTTTGGATCAAGGCAACCTAACATGTCCGCCTGCATCTTCCTCACAGACGGGCAATTTGCTGGGGACACCCTTATCAACCCCGTCTAAGCACAACAGCCAGCCCTCGGTCCCTCAGATGTGGACAAGTAAAAGACCACTTCCTCCTAGCCATGAGAAAGCTAAGAGGTTGAATTTCACCATCTGCAAGCTCTTGGCTACAGAAATGCTGCCTTTCCGCCTGGTGGACACAGAGGATTTTCGAGACCTTATGTACGTCGCAGTGCCCCAGTACCAGATGCCCAGTCGGCACTACTTCTCAAAGAAAGGTGTGCCTGCGCTACACCAGCATGTCGCAGACAACATCACCGCTTCTTTGAGAAACTCTGTGTGTGACAGGGTGCATTTCACCACAGACACTTGGACGAGTAGGCATGGACAGGGGCGTTACATGTCGGTGACTGGGCACTGGGTAACTAGGGTGACAGCAGGACAAGGGGCTGCTGTCCAAGTCTTGCCGTCCCCACGAGTTGTGCGTCAATCCTCTCTAAGTTAGAACTCTCCTGTTAGGCAAAAATGGTCATGTGACCAGCAAACTAGAAAAAAACTATTTATTCCGGCTCTGCCCTCCTGGCCTTGCTGGACTTCATTGTATTTACTACTCTTGAGCTAGCTTGGTGCTCTGTTACTGTTCTCTGTTAGTTTTGCTAGGTCTTCGGACCTCTATGTTCTTTGTTGTGTGTTTGTCTTTGACTGCTATAATTTCTGCTAGGAGGTGTCCAACTTTATCCCAGTCCCTAGTTCTTGTAGGGATCCCTCACTTGCATCTATAGGTCTTCGTACAGACTAGCCGAGGACTTTAGCGGGTCTGATCGCAGGATCAGGTTCCCCGTTACATTGTAGGGATCCAGTTTAGTTCTATTGTAGGGACAGATCTCCTGTCTTTCCTTAATGCTTGTAGCAGATCATAACAGTAAGTCCAGCCCAAAAAATTTCTCTTAGGAAAGACCTCCAGTTTCCATAATGGTCTCGGTTGAAGATTTGGCTCAACGCTTGCAGGGACTCTCTCTGGAGGTGGCCGAGCTCCAACAACACGTGAGTAGCTGTTCTGGAGCACATTTGGTAGAGCCAAAGGTACGTCTGCCTGATCTATTTTTTGGTGAACAACAAGATTTTTTTTCTTTTAAAAATGCTTGTTTATTGTATTTTCGTTTAAGACCCGGATCCTCTGGTGATGAATCACAGCTCATAGGGTTCATAATGTCACTTTTGCGCAAGGATCCTCAGGGATGGGCTTTTTCTCTCCAACCTAGTGATCCGTGCTTTAGATCAGTGGATAGTTTTTTTCTGCTTTGGGTTTGTTGTACGATGATCCTGATCGTGTCTCATCTGCTGAGTCTGAATTGAGATGTTTGAGGCAGAGATCAGCTGATGTGGAAAAGTATTGTTCTCACTTCCGTCGGTGGTCTGCCCAGGTGGGGTGGAACGATTGAGCTTTGAAAAGCTTGTTTCTTGCAGGGCTAGGTGAAAGGGTTAAGGATTTGCTGATTGCTTATCCCACACCTGGAAACTTGCAGGAGGCAATGCAATTAGCTATACGGGTGGTCAGGAGACTGCGTGCAAGGGTTAATGAGAGCAAATCCTCTGCTATGTCAGCTCCGCGTCCTGAGAGGGTCTGTGCTGACAAAGGAGAGCCGATGGAGATTGGGGCGATGACACCCTGCTCTCAGGAAAAAGACCGCAGGCTTTCTGAAGGTTTGTGCTTCTATTGCGGAAATTCTGGTCATTTTATTAAGAACTGTGTGCTTCGTATGAAGTTTAGAAAAAAAAATGGTCAGTTATGCACGTATAGCCTGTTTAAATACAAAGGGAGTATTCCTATCTGCTACTACCGCTGCTCAGGAAGAATTAATTGAATTTTGGGTATTTGTGGATTGTGGTTCTACTCTGAATGTGATTGATGGGGGATTCTTGGAAAAACTTACATTAAAACCTAAACCTTTGTCATCCCCTATTGCTGTGGTTTCTGTTGATGGCTCTCCCTTGAAGAGTGTTACTCACAAGGTCTGTGAATTTCCCCTCACTATTAATGGTGTTCATAAAGAGAAATTGGATTTGGTAGTATTGAATAATTTGCCTTCTCCAGTAATATGGGGGTTGCCCTGGTTAAAATTGCTGTACTGTACTGGATTGGTCTACCAATGAAATTAAGTGTTGTAACGGACGTATTGCTGTGGTGGAAAAAGGGGAATTACCTGTACCTATTCAGGATTTTTGGAGAGTTTTTTCTGAGGAGGAGTCACAAATTTTGCCTCCCCATAGAGACTATGATTGTACCATTGAATTTGTCCCTGGAGCGACTCTTCCTAAAAGTCGTTTATTTAATCTTACTATTCCTGAGAGAAAGGCTTTGGAGGAATACATACAGACAAGCTTGGCCGCCGGTCACATTCGGCCTTCCAAGTCTCCTGTGGCTGTTGGATTTTTTTTTTGTTAAAAAAAAAGATGGCGGTTTACGTCCTTGTCTGGACTTTCGTGAGATTAATAAAATTACTGTACGCAATCCTTACCCACTGCCATTGATTCCTGATTTGTTTAACCAGTTAGTGGGGGCCAAGTGGTTCTCTAAAATTGATCTCAGGGGGGCATACAATTTGTTGCGCATGAAGGAGGGTGATGAATGGAAGACCGCTTTTAACACTCCTGTGGGTCATTTTGAGAATCTGGTTATGCCTTTTGGTCTTACCAATGCTCCAGCATTTTTTCAGAATCTTATTAATGACATCCTTAGACCTTTGATCGGCAAAAATGTGGTTGTGTATTTGGATGACATTCTGATTTATTCGCCTGATCTGGAGTCTCATTGGTTTAGCGTACGTGAGGTATTACAGTTATTAATGGACAATTCGCTTTTTGCTAAGCTGGAGAAATGTGAGTTCGCTGTACTGAGAATTAATTTTTTGGGTTACATTATCTCCAGTGAAGGTTTTGAGATGGACCCGGTTAAAGTTCAAGCTGTGCAGGAATGGCCTAGGCCTATTGGTTTGAAATCGATACGGAGGTTTTTGGGTTTCGCCAATTATTACAGAAAATTCATAAAAAAAATTTCTATTATTGTCAAACCGCTGACCGATCTCACTAGGAAAGGTGCTAATGCGGTTCAGTGGACTTCTGAGGCCATTGAAGCTTTTGTGTTTCTAAAGGAGAAGTTCAGCTCTGCTCCCATCCTTATGCAGCCTGATGTGACTAAGACGTTTTTGGTTGAGGTTGATGCTTCTTCTGTGGGGGTTGGTGCGGTGTTGTCTCAGGAAATCAAGGATGGAGTACATCCCTGTGCTTTTTTTCAAAAAAAATTTCTGAGACTGAACTTAATTACGATATTGGTAATCGGGAATTGCTGGCTATTAAACTCGCATTTGAACACTGGCGTCATCTCTTGGAAGGTGCTGAATTTCCCATTCAGGTTTTCACTGATCATAAGAATCTGATCTATCTTGATGCTGCAAGCGCTTGAATGCCCGTCAGGCTAGGTGGGCACTTTTTTTCTCGCGGTTTAATTTTTTCGTTACTTACATCCCGGGTACCAAGAATGTTAAAGCGGATGCTTTGTCTCGCAGCTCTTCTCCCATGGTCAGTGCTGAGGAGGAGGAGGAGAGCATTTTACAAGAAGGTGTTGTGATTGCTGCTTTGGACTCCGTTTTGGAAGATGAGATTCTTAAAGCACAGGAGAATGCCCCATCTAACACTACCCATGGGAGGTTGTTTGTGCCTAGGACCTTTAGGAGAGATTTGTTTGTTGAGTGTCATGAGTCTCGGTTGGCAGGTCATCCAGGAATTTCTGAGACCAAGAGACTTGTGGGTCGCAGTTTTTGGTGGCCTGGATGGCAGAAGGAAGTCATTAAGTGGGTGCGTCAATGTACTGTGTGTGCTAGATCTAAGTCTTCGCATGCTCCTGCTGCGGGGTTTCTTTGCCCTCTGGAGGTTCCTAGTGCACCTTGGACACATCTGGCTATGGACTTTATTACTGACCTTCCCCCCTCTGAAGGTTTCACAGTCATCTGGGTGGTCGTGGACCGTTTTAGCAAGATGTGTCACTTGGTTCCCTTCACCAAACTGCCTTGCGCTAAGACACTCGCTAAGGCCTTTGTCAAGGAAATTGTCAGACTACATGGCGTTCCTACTGACATTGTTTCTGATAGGGGACCTCAGTTCGTGGCTCATTATTGGCGTGCCTTTTGTGACAGGTTGGGAGTTCATTTGTCGTTTTCATCTGGATATCATCCTGAGTCTAATGGCCAGACAGAAAGAAAGAACCAGGATGTTGAGCAGTTCTTGCGTTGCTTTGTGGCAAACAATCAAGAGGGGTAGTCTGAGTTTCTGCCACTTGCTGAATTTGCTCTTAACAGCCATACATCCTCTTCTGCTGGGTGTTCGCCTTTTTTTTGTTGTACTGGGAGACATCCGTCTTTTGGGTCATTCTCCAAATTGGTATCGGCTGTGCCGGAGGAAGAGAGTTTTTCCAGTGATTTGGAGAGAGTATGGACGAATGTGCGTGATAATCTTCAGGAGGCTAACAAAAAATCTAAGAGGTACTTTGATAGGAAACGGCAAGAGGTTTCGTTTGCTATTGGTGACATGGTTTGGTTGTCCTCTAAGAATCTACGATTGAGGATTCCTTCGAAAAAATTGGGTCCCAAGTTTGTAGGGCCCTTTAAGGTGCTTCAGATAGTTAACAAATCTGCTGTTAGGTTGGAGGTTCCTACCTCCTGGAAGATTAATCCGGTGTTTCATGTTTCTCTGTTGAAAAAAGCTGATGTGTCGGTTGGTGATGCCTCTGCCACTGTTCCTCCGGTGGTGGAGGACAGGGAATATGAAATTTCCCGCATCCTAAATTCTAGACGGTATAGAGGGAGTTTGCAGTATCTCGTCGCATGGAAGGGTTTCGGACCCGAGGATAACTCATGGGTGAGGGCGGATGATGTTTCTGCTTCCAGACTTGTCAGAGCGTTTCACAGGAGGTTTCCTGATAAGCCCGGTCCTAGGGGATCCGGAGCATCCTCTTAGAAGAGGGGGTACTGTTAGAACTCTCCTGTTAGGTTTTTTCTAATTTGCTGGTCACATGACTATTTTTGCCTATTTAATCCTGCTCCGCCCTCCTGGCCTTGCTGGACTTCATTGTATTTACTACTCTTGAGCTAGCTTGGTGCTGTGTTACCGTTCTCTGTTAGTTTTGCTAGGTCTTCAGACCTCTATGTTCTTTGTTGTGTGTTTGTCTTTGACTGCTATAATTTCTGCTAGGAGGTGTTCAACTTTATCCCAGTCCCTAGTTCTTGTAGGGATCCCTCCATTGCATCTATAGGTCTTTGTACAGACTAGCCGAGGACTTTAGCGGGTCTGATCGCAGGATCAGGTTCCCTGTTACATCGTAGGGATCCAGTTTAGTTCTATTGAAGGGACAGATCCCCTGTCTTTCCTTAATGCTTGTAGCAGATCATAACACTCTATCTCAAAGTTCCTCCACTGCTTCTGCCTCCTCAACCTCCTCTCGGTCCTCCACCTGCACCCAAAGCCTGTCTGGTCATGCCACAAGCTTTATAACTGCGCAGAAGGGATCCTGCACACCTCCTTACTATGCTGGCAGTAGGGCTCAACGTCATCAGGCGGTTTTTACTTTGAAATGTCTGGGAAATGTGAGTCACACAGCTGAGGGGTTGTGGTCAGCTCTGGAGAACCAATTTCATGAATGGTTGTCTCCATTGGACCTGAAACCAGGGATGACCGTGTGCGACAATGCTGCAAACCTGGGTGCGGCCCTTCGCCGGGCAATGTCACACACGTGCCTTGTATGGCTCACGTGTTGAACCTGGTTGTCCAGCAATTTTTAGCCCACTATCCCGGACTAGATGGCCTTCTGCAGAGGGCACGGTCGCTGTGTGCTCACTTCCGCCATCCGCATCCCGCAGCTCAGCGACTTACATCTCTACAGAAGTCGTTGGGCCTGCCACTTCACCGGCTAAAATGTGATGTGCCTACCCGGTGGAATTCTATTCTGCACATGTTGCAGCGACTGTGGCTGCACCGACAAGCCCTGGTGTAATACGTTCTGACGTATAGCCTGGGCCAACGAGATCCAGAGGTGGGGCAAATCACGCTGGAGGAGTCCTCTCAGATCAGGGACCTATGCACCCTTCTGCTCAGTTTTGAAATGGTGACGAAGATGTTTAGTGCTGACGATGCCATTATCAGCATGACTATTCCGGTGATTTACATGCTGGAGCGCATGTTAAACAGAATTCGGAGTCCGGTGGTGGCACAAGAGGAGGTGGAGGAAGTAGAGGAGGAGGAGTTGTATGCGGAAGGGCTAACATCTGCAAGGTCCAGACGGTCGGCAGCACCAAGGCAGCAGGTATGTGAGGGTGGGGGAGATGGTTTTACCAGGGCGCATGGTAGCTGCTAAACTAGTGAGGAATGTGCAGGAGCCCAGGAAGAAGTGGAGGACGAACTGATGGAAGACTCATCAGATGAAGGAGACCTTGATCACATTTCTGTTGTGCAAGATTGGGGGGAGAGGACAGAGGAAGGAAGCATGATTGTTACCTCGCCACCAACACTATAGTGACTTTTTGCTCCTGGATGCGCAACACACATGAGTGCCTTCTTCTGCACTACCTGCAACATGACCCTCGAATTGTGAGAATTAGAAATAATACTGACTACTGGGTTGCCACACTGTTAGATCCCCGCTACAAAAGTAAATTTGCAGAAATTATTCCTGCCATAGAAAGGATGCACGCATGCAGGAGTATCAGTAGAGACTGTGGCAGAATCTTACATGTGCTTTTCCACAAAACTCAAGTGGTGTATGTAGTGAATCTCACAGTTCCAAATTGCCAACCATGGGATCGTCAAGTGTTCAGCACTCAAACTGTAACAGAAACACAGTATCTGCTTGTAACATCAATTTTGCGGAATCATTTCACCACTTTTTTAGCCCATCCTTTGCAAAGCCACAGGAGACAAGAAGTCTGACACATAGTCAACGCCTAGAGACGATGGTACAGGAGTATCTCCAAGTAAACATTGAAGCCATGACTGTGTCACTGGACCCTTGCTCTTTTTGGGCTTCCAATCTGGATAAATGGCCGGAGCTCACCACTTACGCCTTGGAGATCTTGTCATGCCCCACAGCCAGCGTTCTGTCTGAACGTGTGTTCAGCGTTGCTGGTGCTGTGCTGACAGATAAACGCACCCGGCTGTCCACTGATAATGTAGACAGACTCACGTTCATAAAGATGAACAAATCATAGATCCGAAATGACTTTTCTACCCCTGTGTCATCCTGGGGAGAGTAAAAGCTTGATGATTGGTTAAAATCACCTCACCAACCATTGTAAGCTTTCAAATTACTAATCATGTTTATCTGTATCTTGGCTGGAAAATTATTTGGGCCTTGTAGCAGTGTGCAGTACTGATTCTATTAGGCCATCTATACTAAGCTCCACCAGATTTAAAATTAATAATCATGTTTATCTGTATCTTGGCTGGAAAATAATTTGGGCTTTGTAGCAGTGTGCAGTACTGATTCTATTAGGCCATCTATACTTAGCTCCACCAGATTTAAAATTACTAATCATGTTTATCTGTATCTTGGCTGGAAAATAATTTGGGCTTTGTAGCAGTGTGCAGTACTGATCCTATTAGGCCATCTATACTAAGCTCCACCAGATTTAAAATTAATAATAATTTTTAGCTGCATCTAGCCCGGAAAATAATTTTGGGGCTCCTAGATGCGCAAGACACATGAGTGCCTTCTTGCTGCACTACCTGCAACATAACCCTCAGATTGTCAGAATTCGAAGTAATCCTGACTACTGGGTTGCCACACTCTTAGATCCCCCACACTTTTCGATCAACCTTTTCATTTTAATAAAGAACAAAAAAATGGTCATTTTTGAAATTATAAGCATTAGCAGGTTATTACAAACTGAAATCAAACAGTTTTCAACTCAAAACTTTATTCTAGGTGATGTTACATTTGCACATAGGACCCCTTGTTCGAAAGGAAATTCTGAACTCTCTCGTCCATTGAATTTGTCAGGTTTTGGATGGTTTCTGCTTCAATTGTTTTGCATGAGGACAGAATACCCTCCCAAAGCTGTTGCTTAGATGTGAACTGCCTCCCACCATCATAGACACTCCTTTTGATGATGCTCCAGAGGTTCTGAATGGGGTAGAGGCCAGGGGAGCAAGGGGGTCACACCATAAGTTTGTCCCCTTTTATGCCCATATCAGCCAGAGATGCAGATGTGTTATGTGCGGCATGAGACGGTGCATTATCATGCATGAAAATGATCTTGCTGTGGAATACACGGTTCTTCTTCTTGAACCATGGCAGGAAGTGCTGTTTGAGAAACTCAACATACATTATGGAGTTCATCTTTACCCCTTCAGGGATCCTAAAGGGGCCGACAATCTCTCTCCCCATGATTCCAGCCCAAAACATTACTCCACCTCCTCCTTGTTGGCGCTGTAGCCATGTTTGCGTGGGGTGTCCATCAACCAGCCATCCTCCACTCCATCCATCTGGACCATCGAGCGTTGCACGGCACTCATCCTTGAACAAAACAGTTTTGAAGTCAGTCTTCATGTGTAGTTTGGCCCACTGGAGCCGTTTCTGCTTGTGTGCAGTGGATAGAGGAGGTCGACAGGATGGCTTACGCACAGCTGCAAACCTCAGAAGCACCCTGCATCTTGTTTTTCGGGGGACGTTGGAGGCACCAGCAGCTTCAAAAACTTGTCTGCTGCTATGACAAGGCTTTTTTGCCGCTGCTCTTTTAACCTGACGTAATTCCCTGTAGGAAATAGTCCTCAATTTGCCCTTATCAGCACGCACACGTGTGTACTGTGAATCAGCTACATACTTCTTGATTGCCAAGACACTTCATCCTGATCATCGCACAATGATTGTAGTCATGCCTTGACCTAAACACTCCACAATTTGTTGCTTCTCAGCAGCCGACACATCCTTTTTCTTTCCCATTTTGGCAGAAAATGTAGGCTGCTTAATAATGTGGGACAGCCTTCTTAAGTAGTCTTGCCTTTCATTGGACACACCTGCCAAACTAATTAGCACAGGTGTCTGCAATTGCTTACAGTGATATAAAGAGCCCTGACACACATCACCATCAATGAGTTTAACTGACAAGCAAACAAATTCTTCTCTTATCACTCCTAAACACTTTTTGCATAATAATTTGGAACACAGTGTACATGTGCTTTTCCACAAAACACCAGTGGTTCACGTAGTGAATCTTACAGTTCTAACTTGCCAACCGTGGTCTGTATGGAGTTGTTCAATAAAGGGCCCAAAATTAAGATAACATAGATGGGAGAGGTCTCTAAGAATAGGAATTCCTAAGTATTTGATACCCTGTGAGGGCCAGGCAAAGGGAAAGTTGAACTGGATGGAATCCTGTACGGATTTGGGGAGGGAGACATCGAGGGCCTCAGACTTCACTGCATTGATTTTAAAATTTGACCATGTAACAAAGTGATCTATTTCAGCCATAACAGCAAGGATGGAAATATGTGATTGAGTGATATATACTAGGACATCGACATCATCAGCAAATAGAGAGCACTTGTACTCGGTGCCTCCCACCTCAATCCACCTAATATTGGGGTTATGGCGAATTGATGAGAGCAGGTGCTCCGTCACTAGGATGTATAAGAGAGGGGACAGAGGACATCCCTGCCTTGTCCCATTGGTGATCATGAAAGGTGATGAAAATGTTCTGATGCGCCCCCTGGGCCTTGGGACGCCCGGAGCCGGACCCTTTTTGGTGGATGCTGGTGGTTGTAGTCTCCGTGGCGGCGACCCGGTTCCGTGGCTCAGGGCGGTCAAACCAGTGGTGGAACTATTTATGTGGTTTTGATGTTTAAATGTCCGACTACGCCACCCGTGGATTGCGGTCAGAGTGAACCTCCGCTGCAGGGCATACCGCTGAGGCTGGTGTTGTGGGTGCAACAGAGCGTAGTATAACTCCCCACGGGAGGAGTATAGCCTCAGCGCAGTGTATGCGGAGGATGGGGCTGATGGTGCAGGGCAGCAG
This sequence comes from Phyllobates terribilis, assembly GCF_046119375.1. Lineage (NCBI taxonomy): Eukaryota > Metazoa > Chordata > Amphibia > Anura > Dendrobatidae > Phyllobates > Phyllobates terribilis. Next base: position 507,977,315 of record NW_027362762.1, read on the forward strand.
CAGTAACGACACCGAGTCAGTGATGTAGTCCAGGGCCTTTTCTCACAGTTCTTATTATCCAGACCACTTCTGCAGGTAACGGCTGCCCACGTCGTACTGTGCTCACCAGTTGAGGGGCTCAGACAACTCCCAGATAACTTTGGAGCGCTTCACAGGACCCCCTTTGTGTGTCCTTTGTCTGGCCTTTCTTACCAACGCTTCTGTCCGACTGCCTCGGGCCTCCTCTTGGTAAACTTGGCGCCAGTTTCCCTGACCCTATGTGGTGCCTTCCTAGCGGGTGTAGCGAGGGGCTGCGCCACATAAAATGTTACAGCCTCCGGTTTCTAGCTGAGGGTCGTTTCCCGCCTCTACTAGTTTCGGGGACCGGTCTCCCCCTTTGGCCTGACCCCTCCACGCAGGTGGATTCGGGCGTGCGGTGGCGACTTGCCCGTCCGCACCCCAGGGATCCCTTCATTCCTCGTTCCTGGAGCCTTCTCCGCTCCTCTTCCTTCCTTCTCCCTCTTCCAGGCCTGGGCTTCTGTTACTAAGCCCGCCTCCGGAGCAGAGCTCATGCAGAGCCCCTGCTCTCTGTCACTTCTGCTCAGACTTCTCTGCACTGAACTAAGATGGTGCCCACCTTTTATACTTCCTTCTCAATGCACCCAGGAACTGCTTCCTCCCTGCTCCTGCACTACAGTGTTCCCCTTCCTCAGTGTTCCCTCCCCCCACTCCAGCCAGGGACAGGGACTGTCGTGCCCATCTCAGGGGCATATTGGTCGCCCTGCCCCACGGCAATGTGGTGTAATGCATGCAGGTGTCGGGGTCCTGATCCACACTCCATCCTTACCTGAGAGTGAGATATCACACCTCTGGGTGAGGTGCAATACCTCTGTTGCAACCGAGCCCTCGGGGTGCTACAGTTCCATTAATCTTCAGCCTAGGTGACGTATTGCGATACAGGGCCGTGATTTTGGCTATAAAAGGGTCCCCTAGACCCCTACCCCAAGCTTTTTAAGAGAATAATATATGGCGTGCCAGGAGACTCTATGGAATGCTTTCTCAGCATCCAACGAGAGTATCTAATTACAAATCTTTAACTGCATCTAGCCCAGGAAATACTTTGTGCCTAGTAGCAGTGTCTGCTAGTCAGCGGATTATCCCAGCTGTTAAGCAAGCTACACCACCTGTAGTTTGGACACTTAATTTTTTCAAAGGAAATGCTTCGGGACCCCGGGATACTCAGTGAAGAGCATCAGGAGGCACCCCAAGGCATAGGGGCTGTGACTGGCGGTAGGACGCCTTGCGGTGGAAGGCCCACCTCGATCCTTATAAAAGCTTTTTAACTGCAGCAGCTTTAGTGGACGTTACTGGAGCTGGAATTACGCGGCTGCTGGCATGAGACTTGCCCTCCAATAGATCCTTGTAAAAGGATTTAAATTGTATTCATTCAAATTAGAGAGACAATTTAAATAAAAATTAGACCTGCCTCCACCACAGGTGGGCTTGCGCGACCCACCAGCGGACAGGCACCAGTATTGGGAGAGGGGGGCTGGCCGTCAGGGTCCACCGCGGCTTTGGCACAAACCCGGCGACACGGAGGTGGCACGGGAAGGAATGGACTGGCCGTGTCGACCTCTCACTTCTTGTATTTTAGAAGGGCATGACATGCCTATATCTGTGTCTCCCCCTCCTTTTACTTCTCCACCTCTTTTCTTTTCGCATGACTATATGTACTTGTCACTTTTCCATGTGTTAGTTATGTCTTCTGAGCAGTTTGTCAGTTTTTGGACACTTTTGAAGGTGTTTTCTATGTGTTTCTATGTGTTTTTGTTTGCCTGCCATTGGTTTTAAAGGTGTTCGAAGGTGTTCGACGAACAGTTCGACGAACAGTTTGGCGAACACAAGGGTGTTCGACGAACAGAACAGAACTCGAACACTACGGGGGTGGCTCAACACTAATCGAGATCACCACCTTTTTATCAAGGCAACCTAACTTTTCCGCCTGCATCTTCCTCACAGACCGGCAAGTTTGCTGGGGACACCCTACTCAACCCCGTCTAAGCACAACAGCCAGCCCTCGGTCCCTCAGATGTGGACAAGTAAAAGACCATTTCCTCCTAGCCATGACAAAGCTAAGAGGTTGAAATTCACCATCTGCAAGCTGTTGGCTACAGAAATGCTGTCTTTCCGCCTGGTGGATACAGAGGATTTTCGAGACCTTATGTCCGTCGCAGTGCCCCAGTACCAGATGCCCAGTCGGCACTACTTCTCAAAGAAAGGTGTGCCTGCGCTCCACCAGCATGTCGCACACAACATCACCGCTCCTTGAAGAAACTCTGTGTGTGACAGGGTGCATTTCACCACAGACACTTGGGTGAGTAAGCATGGACAGGGGCGTTACATGTCGCTGACTGGGCACTGGGTAACTATGGTGACAGCAGGAGAGGGGGCTGCTGTCCAAGTCTTGCCGTCCCCACGAGTTGTGCGTCAATCCTCTCTATGTTAGAACTCTCCTGTTAGGCAAAAATGGTCATGTGACCAGCAAACTAGAAAAAACCTATTTAATCCTGCTCCGTTCTCCTGGCCTTGCTGGACTTCATTGTATTTACTACTCTTGCCGTCCCCACGAGTTGTATGTCAATCCTCTTTATCTAGATGTTCCTCCACTGCTTCTGCCTCCTCAACCTCCTCTCGGTCCTCCACCTGCACCCAAAGTCTGTCTGGTAATGCCACCTGCTTTCTAACTGCGCAGAAGGAATCCTGCACACCTCCTAACTATGCTGGCAGCAGGGCTCAATGGCATCAGGCGGTGTTTACTTTGAAATGTCTGGGAAATGTGAGTCACACAGCTGAGGAGTTGTGGTCAGCTCTGGAGACCCAGTTTCATGAATGGTTGTCTCCACTGGACGGCAACCAGGGAAGGCCGTGTGCGACAATGCTGCAAACCTGGGTGCGGCCCTTCGCTGGGGCAATGTAACACACGTGCCTTGTATGGCTCACGTGTTGAACCTGGTTGTCCAGCAATTTTTAGCCCACTATCCCAGACTAGATGGCCTTCTGCAGAGGGCACGGTCGCTGTGTGCTCACTTCCGCCGTTCGCATCCCGCAGAGCAACGACTTACATCTCTACAGAAGTCGTTGGGCCTGCCAGTTCACCGGCTGAAAAGCGATGTGCCGACATGGCGGAATTCAACTCTGCACATGTTGCAGCGACTGTGGCAGCACCGACAAGCCCTGGTGCAATACGTTCTGACTAGTGTTGAGCGAGCACTAAAATGCTCGGGTGCTCGAAGCTCGGGCCGAGCTCGCCGTGATACTCGGGTGCTCGACCCGAGCAACGAGCCCAATGTTAGTCTATGGGAGACTCGAGCATTTTTGCGGCGGCTCCCCCGGCAGTCTTTTAAAAGCCTAACAAGTGCCCAAAACGATAGTGACAGTGCTCAAATGACATGGGGACAGCATGGGGATCGCCCCAGGAAGCATTTCTGACCCCCAGGTCACTGCTGTCAACAACGTGGTCAGAGGTATTAAGCCACTTTTACAGGCTCAAAATAAAACGTTCAAAAACGAAAGTGAAAGTGCTTTCCTGTGAAATATGTTAAGGATAGTGTTGAGCGATACCTTCCGATATCAGGAAATATCGTATCGGATTGGATCGGACCGATACCCAAAAAGTATCGGATATCGCCGATTCCGATACCGGAAACCAATGCAAGTCAATGGGACACAAATATCGGAATGAAAATAAACCCTTTCTTTCCTTGTAGGTTAATTCTACATGAAGTAAAACAACTAAGAATAATGTAGAATGTATTACGCGAAAAGCCAGCAATTCAGCAGCGGCATACACCGGTAACCGACAATTTACAACAAAAAGAATAGAGCTTCACACACAGATTAGATAGATAGAAACATGTCAGTCACATATATATGAAGTACAGTGACAGTGTTGCTTACTGTACTTGTCATTTAGTGTAAAGCATTTATTTAAAAAAATAATAGTGTTTTCATGCACTGTCTCTTTAAAAAAGCCGGCCGACAATTCAGCTGCGGTACCCGACAATTTATAACAGACAGAATAGAGCTTCACACATAGATTAGATAGATAGAAACATGTCAGTCACATATATATGAAGTACAGTGACAGTGTTGCTTACTGTACTTGTCATTTAGTGTAAAGGATTTATTTAAAAATATAATAGTGTTTTCATGCACCATCTCTTTAAAAAAGCCGGCCGGCAATTCAGCATCTGTACCCGACAATTTAGAATAGAAGGAATAGAGAATCATACATAGATTAGATAGATAGAAACATGTCAGTCACATATATATGAAGTACAGTGACAGTGTTGATTACTGTACTTGTCATTTAGTGTTAAAATAAAGGATTTATTTAAAAAAAAATTGGCGTGGGGTTCCCCGTAATTTTAGACTCTAGCGGAGGTTAAGCAGACGGCTGGGGCAGATGTTTGAAGGCTGGGAAGGGGGTAATACCCACGGAGCTTCCCAGGCTACTAATATCAGCCCCCAGCTGAATATCTAGCCTTTACTAGCTATTAAAATGGGGGACCCCCTCAAAAAAATGACGTGGGGTCCCCCCTAATTTAATAGCTAGCAAAGGCTAGGCAGACAGCTGGGGGCTGATATTAATAGCCCAGGAAGGGTGCCATGAATATTGGCCCCCTCCCAGGATAGAAACACCAGCCGTCAGCCGCCCCAGAAATGGCGCATCCATCTTTATGCCGTCACAGAGAGACACTGAGGAGCGCAAGCATGCCTGCGCTTCTCAGTGTCTGCGGGATGACAGGCTGGATGGCAGCGTTCTGCTGCGGTCCAGCCTGTCATCTCGATGTAGCAGAGCTGAAGCTGTCGTGGGAACCATGGAAAGGTAAGGATGATGTTGCTTTATTATTTTACTTTTATTGCAGGAGATCGTTGGCTTCAGCTGGAATGGGTGTGATGGTAAGTATAGTTTAATTTAGAACAATAAAGAATTGCGTGTTTATTTCAATTAAAGGACTTTTTCTGGGTGTTGTGTTTTTTTAAATACTTTAATAGAAATTCATGGTGGTCATGTCTAATATTGGCGTGACCCCATGAATTTCAGGCTTAGGGCCAGCTGATAATGCCAAGCTGGCCTTAACCCCTTTATTACCCAGTGAGCCACCGCACCAGGGCCCTGGATGAGTTGGGTACAGCGCCAGAAGATGGCGCTTCTATGAACGCGCCATTTTCCGGGGTGGCTGCGGACTGCAATTTGCAGCGGGTGGGGCCCAGAAAGCATGGGCCTCCCTGCGCTGCGGATTCCAGCCCCCAGCTGCCTAGTTGTACCTGGCTGGACACAAAAATAGGGCGAAGCCCCACGTATTTTTTTTTTTAATTATTTCATGAAATTCATGAAATAATTAAGAAAAAAAGGGCTTCCCTATATTGTTGTGTCCAACCAGGTACAAATAGGCAGCTGGTGGTTGGGGGCAGCCTGTTCCTGCCTGCTGTACCTGGCTGGACACAAATATAGTGCGAAGCCCCACGTCAATTTTTTTTTAATTATTTCATGAAATAATTTTTAAAAAAAAGGGCTTCCCTATATTGTTGTGTCCGGCCAGGTACAAATAGGCAGCTGGTGGTTGGGCGCAGCCCGTTCCTGCCTGCTGTACCTGGCTGGACACAAATATAGGGCGAAGCTCCACATCAATTTTTTTTTTATTTCATGAATTTCCTGAAATAATTAAAAAAAAATTGACGTGGGGCTTCGCACTATATTTGTGTCCAGCCAGGTACAGCAGGCAGGAACGGGCTGCGCCCAACCACCAGCTGCCTATTTGTACCTGGCCGGACACGACAATATAGGGAAGCCCTTTTTTTCTTTATTATTTCATGAATTTCATGAAATAATTTAAAAAAAAAATACGTGGGGCTTCTCCCTATTTGTGTGTCCAGCCAGGTACAACTAGGCAGCTGGGGGATGGAATCTGCAGCGCAGGGAGGCCCAAGCTTTCTGCCCCCCCCCCGGTGCAAATTGCAGTCCGCAGCCACCCCGGAAAATGGCGCGTTCATAGAAGCTGGATGCTGTACCTGGCTGGCATACAAAAATATGGCAAAGCCCACGTCAAAATTTTTGGGAAAAATTAATTAAAAAATAAATAATAATTTAGGGACTGCATCTTTATTAACTCCTCAAATGTCATTTAGTGTTAAAATATAGGATTTATTTAAAAAAAAATTGGCGTGGGATCCCCCATAATTTTAGGCTCTAGCGGAGGTTAAGCAGACGGCTGGGGCAGATGTTTGAAGCCTGGGAAGTGGGTAATACCCACGGAGCTTCCCAGACTACTAATATCAGCCCCCAGCTGAATACCTAGCCTTTACTAGCTATTAAAATGGGAGACCCCCCCAAAAAATGACGTGGGGTACCCCCTATTTAATAGCTAGCAAAGGCTAGGCAGACAGCTGGGTGCTGATATTAATAGCCCAGGAAGGGTGCCATTAATATTGGCCCCCTCCCAGGCTAGAAACGCCAGCCAATTCTGGCGCTTTGCCTCGCTCTTCCACGCTGCCCTGGTGCGGTGGCAGGGGGTAATAGGGTTGGGGTTCATGTCAGCGCCAGCTGCCATGAAGCCCAGGTTAGTAATGATGGGCGTCTATAAGACACCCCCATTACTAACCTACAAAGTGTTAAAAAGAAAAAACACACACTACACCCAGAAAAAAATAATTTATTTGAAATAAAACACACAATTTTATTTAATTCTTAGTTTACTAAAAAAAAATAGTTACCTGTCCACGTTCCTGCGCTGATCTCCCATGCACAGCTGTCACATCTGGAGATGGTGACAGGTGTGCATGGCTGCTGTAAGCTCACACTGCCGGGAACACGTCCGCTCCCGTCAGCGGGGGCCACTGACTGAGGTCACCGGAGTGCATTCAGGCAGCGCAGCTCCGGAGACCTCCTTTACGGCACTGCTGTACCGTGGGAATTTCTCACGATACAGCAGGGCCGTAAAGGAGCTAACTGGAGCAGCGCTGCCTGAACTCCGGCGAACCCGCTTATGCAATGACGGGGCTGCTTTACGGCCCCACCATTCTAGCGGCGGCGGCGGTTCAGAGCGGTCACATTCTATGTGGCTGCTCTAAACTGGAGATCTTCGTGGGACACTCGTGGACTACTACGGAGGGGTAAGGATAAGGTTGTGATTTATTATCTTATATTTTATTACAGGAAATCCATGGCTTCGGGGAATTAGGTGTCTAGGTGAGTATAGGTGTAGTTTTTTATTTTTTACTTTATTTTAGGTGGCGATCGGCGGGGACAGGTCATGTATGAACTAATTTATTGTAGGCAACCACTGGCCACCAATGACATGTATTTAAAATTTATTGGGGACACAGTAGGGCAATTTAAATAGCAGGATCAGGCTGATGGGAACTACTGCTCCCATCGAGCTGATCCTGCTGGCACGAGTGGATGGGGGACAGACATAGGCCGATGGGAGTAGTAGTGTCACATCGGCCTATGTCTGCCTGCACGCACACACCTGCAGACATCTCACAGACACCGCACACACCCGCACACACTCGCAGACATCGCGCACACACTCGCAGACATCGCACAGACACCGCAGACATCGCACAGACACCGCGCACACCCGCAGACATCGCACAGACACCGCGCACACCCGCAGACATCGCACAGACACCGCACACACTCGCAGACATCGCACAGACACCGCACACACTCGCAGACATCGCACAGACACCGCAGACATCGCACAGACACCGCGCACACCCGCAGACATCGCACAGACACCGCACACACCCGCAGACATCGCGCAGACACACGCAAAGACACCGCACACATCGCACAGACACCGCACACACCCCGCACACACTCGCAGACATCGCACAGACACCGCAGACATCGCACAGACACCGCGCACACCCGAAGACATCGCACAGACACCACGCACACCCGCAGACATCGCACAGACAACGCACACACCCGCAGACATCGCACAGACACCACACACACCCGCAGACATCGCACAGACACCGCACACACTCGCAGACATGGCACAGACACCGCACACACTCGCAGACATCGCACAGACACCGCAGACATCACACAGACACGGCACACACCCGCAGAAATCGCACAGACACCGCACACACCCCGCACACACTCGCAGACACACGCACAGACACCCACACACACCAATCATGACGGGCTGATCGTCTGGGAGGTGATGCTGTGCGGCCAGCCAATCACTGTAATGCCCACAAACAACATGGCTGCGGCATTACAGTGACTGGCTCGCAAACCCTGCATGTTCATTGTCTCTGTAAAGAGCAACAAACATGCAGGGCGGAGACCCGAGCTCCCGCCCGAGTAACCCGGAAATGCTCGGTGCTCGCCGAACATCCCGAGGAGCGTGATGCTCGGGCGAGTACCGAGCAGTGTCGAGCATGTTCGCTCAACACTAGTTCTGACGTATAGCCTGGGCCAACGAAATCCAGAGGTGGGGCAATCACACTGCAGGAGTGGTCTCAGATCAGGGACCAATGAAGTTGACGCGCCCCCTGGGCCGTGGGGTACCCGGAGCCGTGCCGGTAGACGCTGGGGGTTGTAGTCACTGTGGCGGCAACCCGGTCCATGACCCAGGGCGGTCTATCCAAGGGTAATTTGTATATATGGGTTTTATAATGTCCGACTACGCCACCTGTGGAGTGCGGCTAAAGGGGCCGCCGCTGCGGAACAGTCCTCTGAAGCTGGTAGTTTTGCAGCAATGGTATTATTACTCCCCACAGGAAGAGTGTAGCTTCAGGGTAGTGTAGGTGGATGATGGTGGTTGTAGTGCAGGGAGTCAGTAATGAACACAGAGTCCGTGTGATGCAGTCCCAAGATCTTTACTCACAGTTGTTGCAGTCCAGATTACAGGTACCAGAGCAATCTCCCCCGTCATGGTGTGCGTACTCAGTGAGGGGCTCAGTACACCCCCAGATAGCTCCAGAGTACTTAGCAGGACCCCCTTCTGTGTGTCCTTTCTCTGGCCTTCACCCTGCACCTCACACCCAGTGACACTTCTATCTGGTATCCTCGGGCCTTGGCAGGCAACGTGTGTTCCGTCCCCTGGGTCCTATGTGGCTACCTTCTTACTGAAACTGGTGTGGACTTTGGCCTGCAGTACATGAAATGCTGCAGCCTCCAGTTTCTAGTTGACTCTTCCTGTTTCTCCGCTAGTTGAGGGACCGGTTCCCCTTATCTGGCCTGACCCCTCTACCTCCTGGTAGCAGCGGGCGTACTGGTGGCCTTCTGCACGGCCCGTACCCCTAGGGTCCCTTCGGTTCCTGGAGCCTTCCTGCTCCCACTCCTCTCTTCTCTCCTTCAGTCCTGGGCCTCCCAGGCTAGGCCCGCCTCCAGAGCAGAGCTCATGCAGAGCCTCTGCTCCTGTCACTTCTCCTCCTCTGACTGGCTTGCTCTTTCTAAGATGGCTTCCTATTTATACTCTCCCTGTCATGTGCTCCCCTAAGCTGATTTCTCCACCCACACCCACTACATAGGACCCTCCCACCAGCTAGGGACCTGGGACTGTGCTCTCACATAGGAACAATCTCGCCCTTCCCCCACTGCGGGTATGTGTTGGATGCAGGTGTTAGGGTCCCGAGCCATACTCCTTCCTTACCTGAGGGTGAGATACCACACCTCTGGGTGAGATGCAGTACCTCTGTGGCGACTGAACCCTCAGGGGCGCCACACACCCTTCTGCACAGTTTTGAAATGGCGACGAAGATGTTTAGTGCTGACGACGATGTCATTATCAGCATGACTATTCTTGTGATTTACATGCTGGAGCACATGTTAAACAGAATTCAGAGTCAGGTGGTGGGAGAAGAGAAGGTGGAGGAAGTAGAGGAGGAGTCGAATGCGGAAGGGATAACATCTCCAAGGTCCAGACGGTCGGCAACACCAAGGCGGCAGGCATGGGAGGGTGGGGGAGATGGATTAACCAGGGCGCATGATAGCAGCCAAACTGTTGAGGAAGGTGCAGGAGCCGAGGAAGAAGTGGAGGACGAACTGGCGATGGGCATGGAAGACTCATCAGATGAGGGAGACCTTGATCACATTTCTGTTGTGCGAGGTTGGGGGGAGAGGGCAGAGGAAGGTAGCATGATTCTTACCTCGCTACCAACACAACAAGGACTTGGTCCTGCTGGATGCGCAAGACACATGAGTGCCTTCTTGCTGCACTACCTGCAACATGACCCTCGGATTGTCAGAATTCGAAGTAATGCTGACTACTGAGTTGCCACACTCTTAGATCCCCGGTACAAAAGTAAATTTGCCAAAATAATTCCTGCCATAGAAAGGGATTCACACATGCAGGAGTATCTGCAGAGGCTGTTGCAGAATCTTACATGTGCTTTTCCACAAAACACCAGTGGTGCACGTAGTGAATCTCACAGTTCTAACTTGTAAACCGTGGGACTGTCGAGTCTTCATCACTCAAACCGTAACAGTAACACAGTATCTGCTGGTAATAGCAATTTTGTGGAATCGTTTCACCACTTTTTTAGACCATCCTTTGTAAGACCACAGGAGATAAGAAGTCTGACACATAGTCAACGCCTAGAGAGGATTGTACAGGAGTATCTCCAAGTGAACATCGAAGCTATGAGTGTGTCACTGGACCCTTGCTCATTTTGGGTTTCCAATCTGGAAAAATGGCCGGAGCTCGCCACTCACGCCTTGGAGATCTTGTCATGCCCTGCAGCCAGCCTTCTCTCTGAACGTGTGTTCAGCGCTGCTGGTGGTGTGCTGACAGAAAAGCGCACGCGGCTGTTCACTGAGAATATAGACAGACTCAGGTTCATAAATATGAACAAATCATGGATCCGCAAGGACTTTTCTACCCCTGTGTCATCCTGGGGAAACTAAAAGCTTGAGGATTTGGTAAAATCACCTCACCAACCGTTTTAAGAAACTCTGGTGCAATTGATGCCACTTAGGTGGTGTCTGTGCCACAATTTTTGGAAAAAACGGAGATTCTTTTTGGAGTCCCCTTGCTGTGTTTTACGTGACGTTGGCATCATTAATTCCAGGTGGGTTGGGTCGCCCCCTCCCCCTTTTAACTGTAAGAAACTGCATACTCTATGGCTTGGGGTAACACAGATAGCTGAGTCTGAAGATCTGTTTACTCAGAGGTCTGCTCCAAAGCTTCAGTGTCTGCTAGTCAGCGTAGAATTTTTAACTGCATCTAGCCTAGGCAATACTTTGGGCGTAGTAGCCCAGCTGCGAAGCAAGCTGCACCGCCTGTGTATCTAATAAGAATTTTTAAATGCATCTAGCCTAGGCAGACTGTGGGGACCCCCAACCAAACCCAGACACTCAGCCCCCCTACGGCTCCTTTTTCCTTGACAATACAATAATGTAACTCTTACAACTGGATGGGTGAGGATCGGTCGCAGCTTTATTAACTCTTTATACTCATTCCATTAGAAAGGCATTTTATTTCTAAAATAATTCAGCTTGTTGCAGCATGCCCTGGGTCTCCACACCGGCAAGTTGGCCAACAAGTGTAACACTCCAACATGTCCTTTCTATTTCCAGGCAACGGAGGATCCTGCGTACTAGTATGCAGGACTCTGACCCCCATCCATCACTCTCAACGCTTGTTCCACTCCGTCCTGGAGTCCTGACAGGAATATGTCCTGTCCAATATCCATTAAGTGAACACCGTCGCGCCGTATGAGGCCTGCTTTATCTCCTTCCAGTTGTCGGTGTTGTATCACTATACCGCCTCTGTCTCTTCTAAATTTTGCCATCCAAATATTTATTACCTGCCTTGTCCGCTCGATGGCCGTGATGTCTCGCGCACCTTGCCATACCACTATCGGCACAATCTCTGACCATACTATAGTTAGTTTTGTGAAAAATTCTCTGAAGTGCTCAGTGTCTAGTTTCATTATTGCCATTAGTTATGCGCTCTTGTGATGACCTAGGTCATTTCTCCGGGCCTGTATAACTAAGAAGACCGAATCTCTTGCCTCTCTCCCTACCTTTATTACCTCCATTAGTACCTGTGGCCATAGCAGGCCTCTAATACCTCTCCAGTTGAAATATGTGTTATGAAACTCTAATTTCCTCCCGCCTGGGTGGACTTTCGCCCTTTTTTCTGCCCAATATATATGCGAGTGGCCTATCACCCACACTGTTGGCTTAGCGTCACCTGTAAAAGAAACAAACCACGTTAGGATAACAAGTCCGGTCTTATGTATCTCGTCAAACACGTGGATCGCCATCTCCCTATCCTCTGAACTTCGTTTCTGACAGACCTGCTCTTGCTGCTTCCATGGCCGTGCCTATGCGGAATGTGTGTGTCCCGTAATCTTTGGGGTGGTTCCCTGCCGATGTTATGCATTTATTAAATATAGCTTGGAACTGGTATCTTGATAATGGCGTTCCATCAATGTGTGATAGGAAGAAATTACTTTGTGATCTGATGGTTATATATGTTTTTACTATTGTTACCCGACTCAGTGTACCATTTGTGGGTTTTATAAGTACCCAAGTGCCCCTGCCCGCTGGAACCGTTTTCGATTGGCGTATGCATAGACATATTGCATTATTGGCTATGACTACGTCCTGGTGTAATAAGCCTCCACTGGTGGTAATTTTGGATTGAGGGACTAATTCGCTTATGCATAGGGCCCCGATGAAGGCGATCGCAAATGCAGTAGACAGTAGTGTTGCTTCAAATTGTGAGTGTCATGTTAATGGTGTTAGGGATATGATGTGAGAAATCAGTTTTAGTGACACGGGATGGGACTTCTACACTCCTGACTTGGCTGACCCCTTTTCCACCCTTTTATGGATTGTCTGATGATGAATCTCTTTGTCACATCTCCCCAATTCAGTAGTTGGAAGTGAAATGCTACTCCAGTCAGACACCGCTGTGCTGACGCCCCTGATATGCCCCTCATCATTAGCTGGTGGAGAAATTCTATGGTGACTTGTAATCTGGCTTGTTCTCATTGGTCAACCCGTCTGCCTGCTACTAGTCGTGTCCACTCTTCCCATGCCTTACCGTATGCTTGCCACGTCGACGGGGCAACTGACGCTCTGATTAATGGTATCAACTATTCGCCACTAGATCCCATAGGGAGGGTGGGCAACTGTTGCCCGATCGGTGGGCGTTGGGGAGGAGATCTGTGAAAATCTGTGATAATGCATTAGCAGCAGCTTTAGACCCCTCAGCATCGTGGCTAGCGCGGACCGATGCATTGTGTTTTAGGCACAGGAATGCTAGCCGGCGAAGACGGGAGAGACGATGATGCCATCTTATTAATGTAGTGCACTATGCTGGTGTTTTTTGTTATGAAGCGTATATTTTTGTTAGCCAGGAGCGCGCCCCATATTTCTAGTGCTACCACTATTGGGAAGAAAACAATTGTTCCGGGCTAGATGCAGCTAAAAATTATTATTAAATTCAAAGCTGGTGGAGCTTGGTAAAGATGGCCTAATACAATGAGTACAACACACTGCTACTATGCCCAAAATTATTTTCCAGGCAAGATGCAGCTAAAAATTATTAGTAATTTGAAAGCTGGTGGAGCTTAGTATAGATGGCCTAATAGAATGAGTACCACACACAGCTAATATGCCCAAAATTAGTTTACAGGCAAGATGCAGCTAAAAATTATTTTGAATTTGCAACCCGGTGGAGGTTAGCATAGATGGACTAATAGAACAAGTCTCACACACTGCTACAAGCCGAAGCCCAAATATTTTTTCAGAGCTAGATGCAGATAAAAATTATTTTGAATTTGCAACCTGGTGGAGGTTAGCATAGATGGACTAATAGAACAAGTCCCACACACTGCTACAAGCCGAAGCCCAAATATTTTTTCAGAGCTAGATGCAGATAAAAATTATTTTGAATTTGCAACCTGGTGGAGGTTAGTATAGATGGACTAATAGAACAAGTCCCACACAGTGCAACAAGCCGAAGCCCAAATATTTTTTCAGAGCTAGATGCAGAAAAAAATTATTTTGAATTTGCAACCTGGTGAAGGTTAGTATAGATGGACTAATAGAATAAGTCCCACACACTGCTACAAGCCGAAGCCCAAATATTTTTTCAGAGCTAGATGGTGATAAAAATTATTTTGAATTTGCAACCTGGTGGAGGTTAGTATAGATGGACTAATAGAACAAGTCCCACACACTGCTACAAGCCCGAGCCCAAATATTTTTTCAGAGCTAGATGCAGATAAAAATTACTTTGAATTTGCAACCTGGTGGAGGTTAGTATAGATGGACTAATAGAACTAGTCCCACACACTGCTACAAGCCGAAATATTTTTTCAGAGCTAGATGCAGATAAAAATTATTTTGAATTTGCAACCTGGTGGAGGTTAGTATAGATGGACTAATAGAATGATGCTATGCCCAAAAGGTTTTACCTCACTAGGTGCAGTAAAAAAATTGGTATTCTATACACAGGTGGTGTAGCTTGCAACACAGATAGGCTACTCCACTGACTAACACACACTGCAAGATTCCAAAAGGATTTGCTTTGCTAGATTTAGCCAAATGCTGTGAAAAAAACTTGCACAGCACTGAAACAGACCTGCCTGGCAAAAAGTGATAGGAACTGATGTAACCTATCCTCAAAAGGACTGCAATTACAAATAGTCTTTACTCCCAACCTATCTATTTAAGAGCACAGACCTGCCTGATAAAAGTCACAGGAAATGATGTAACCTAGTCCTTAAAAGGACTGCAATCACAACTATTCCCTACTCCCAAGCTGTCTGTAGATTTGTGCGAAAATTGGCTTGAAATTAACAAAGTAAAGCGCACACAGCAACAGCGGTGCCGTCTAACACGTAGCTGCAGCAGTGAGAAAATGGTGGCGACGGGGAAAATGGCTGGGTCTTATAGGCAAGGACATGTGACATACACTGCCAATGACACATGCTCATGCTTGTGTGAAAAAAAGCAGTTCGCTCCGTGTGTGCGCTGCTGATAGGCTGACAGATTGCACCTCCCCACAGTAAATGCGGGAAAGAGAAAAAAAAATGTAGTTCTTTATTATTTATGCAGAGATCCATCCCCTGCCCCTCCCCCCGCCCCGCTGTGCACTCAAACTGCGTATTAACATTAATTTTCAGCATTACTGAGAAAAAATCTAGTTATGATTTTGGTGCATAAACAATTATCGAACATAACCTCGAACAGCCGAATTTTTTCAAATTGTTCGTGTTCGCCGAACGGCTCGAACATCGCCCAAAACAGCTCGAATTTGAGATTTCCGAACAGTTCGTGTCGAACACCGCTCATCTCTACCGCTGATGTATCTAAACAGTGGAAACTGCCCACAACTGATCCCATTTTGGAAACTAGACCCCTCAAGAAACTTCTGTAGATGTGTGGTGAGCACCCTGAACCACTAGGTGCTTCACAGAAGTTTATAACGTAGAGCTGTGAAAATAAAAAATAAAAAAACTTTTCGCACAAAAATTATCTTTTAGCCCCAAATTTTTAATTTTACAAGGATAAGAGGAGAAAATGAACCGCAAAAACTGTTGTTTAATTTCTCCTGAGTATGCCAATACCCCATATGTGGGGAAAATACACTGTTTGGGTACATGGCAGGGTTCAGAAGGGAAGGAGCACTGTGTGACTTTTTGAATGCAAAATTGGCTGGCATTGAGAGCTAACGCCATGTCGCATTTGGAGAGCCCCTGATGTGCCTAAACAGTGGAAACCCCCCACAAGTGACCCCATTTTGGAAACTAGACCCCTCAAGGATTTTATCAAGGGGTACAGTGAACATTTTGAACCCAGCAGTATGACACAGAATTTGATAACATTAGGTCATCATATTGAATAAGCTGTCATTAGTAGAGATGAGCGTTGTTCTACTCGAACTGTTCGCCAATCTCAAATTCGAGCTGTTTTGGGCGGTGTTCGAGCCGGTCGGCGAACACGAACAATTTGAGAAAAATTCGGCTGTTCGAGGTTATGTTCGATAACTGTTCGTGCACCAAAATCATAACTGGATTTTTTCTCAGTAATGATGAAAATTAATGTTAATACGCAGTTTGAGTGTACAGCGGGGCGGGGGGAGGGGCAGGGGATGGATCTCTGCAGGAACAATGAAGATCTCCATTTTTTTTTCTCTTTCCCGCATTTGCAGTGGGGAGGTGCAATCTGTCAGCCTATCAGCAGCGCACACACGGAGCGAAGTGCTTTTTTTCACACAAGCAAGGGCATGTGTGATTGGCAGTGTATGTCACATGTCCTTGCCCTATAAGACCAAGCCATTTTCCCCGTCGCCACCATTTTCTCACTGCTGCAGCTGCGTGTTAGACGGCACCGCTGTTGCTGTGTGCGCTATACCTTGTTAATTTCAAGCCAATTTTCGCACAAATCTACAGATAGCTTGGGAGTAGGGAATAGTTGTGATTGCAGTCCTTTTAAGGACTAGGTTACAGCATTTCCTACGACTTTTATCAGGCAGGTCTGTGCTCTTAAATAGATAGATTGTGGGAGTAAAGACTAATTGTAATTGGAGTCCTTTTCAGGACTAGGTTACATCAGTTCCTATCAGTTTTTGCCAGGCAGGTCTGTGCCAGTGCTGTGCAAGTTTTTTTCACAGCATTTGGCTGAATCTAGCAAAGCTAATCCTTTTTGGCCTATTGCAGAGTGTGTTAGTCAGTGGAGTAGCCTATCTGTGTTGCAAGATATACCACCTGTGTATAGAATACCAATTTTTTTACTGCACCTAGTGAAGTAAAATCTTTTGGGCATAGCATCATTCTATTAGTCCATCTATACTGACCTCCATCAGGTTGCAAACTGAATATAATTTTTTTCTGCATCTAGCTCTGAAAAAATATTTGGGCTTCTAGCAGTATGTGGGACTTGGTCTATTAGTCCATCTATACTGACCTCCATCAGGTTGCAAATTAAAAATAATTTTTTTCTTCATTTAGCTCTGAAAAAATATTTGGGCTTCTAGCAGTGTGTGGGACTTGTTCTATTAGTCCTTCTATACTGACGTCCAGCAGGTTGCAAATTGAATATAATTTTTTTCTCCATCTAGCTCTGAAAAAATATTTGGGCTTCTAGCGGTGTGTGGGACTTGGTCTATTAGTCCATCTATACTGACCTCCATCAGGTTGCAAATTAAAAATAATTTTTTTCTGCATCTAGCTCTGAAAAAATATTTGGGCTTCTAGCAGTGTGTGGGACTTGGTCTATTAGTCCATCTATACTGACCTCCATCAGGTTGCAAATTAAAAATAATTTTTTTCTGCATCTAGCTCTGAAAAAATATTTGGGCTTCTAGCAGTGTGTGGGACTTGGTCTATTAGTCTATCTATACTGACCTCCATCAGGTTGCAAATTAAAAATAATTTTTTTCTTCATTTAGCTCTGAAAAAATATTTGGGCTTCTAGCAGTGTGTGGGACTTGTTCTATTAGTCCTTCTATACTGACCTCCAGCAGGTTGCAAATTGAATATAATTTTTTTCTGCATCTAGCTCTGAAAAAATATTTGGGCTTCTAGCAGTGTGTGGGACTTGGTCTATTAGTCCATCTATACTGACCTCCATCAGGTTGCAAATTAAAAATAATTTTTTTCTGCATCTAGCTCTGAAAAAATATTTGGGCTTCTAGCGGTGTGTGGGACTTGGTCTATTAGTCCATCTATACTGACCTCCATCAGGTTGCAAATTAAAAATAATTTTTTTCTGCATCTAGCTCTGAAAAAATATTTGGGCTTCTAGCAGTGTGTGGGACTTGGTCTATTAGTCCATCTATACTGACCTCCATCAGGTTGCAAATTGAATAAAAAAAATTTCTGCATCTAGCTCTGAAAAAATATTTGGGCTTCTAGCGGTGTGTGGGACTTGGTCTATTAGTCCATCTATACTGACCTCCATCAGGTTGCAAATTAAAAATAATTTTTTTCTGCATCTAACCCAGCCAATAGTTTTGGCCTAATACCACAGTTTGGCCACTCAGCTCTGCTCGGTTACCATCCATTGTTTTTTTGTGCAAACAACTCTAGAGTTGTGAATTAGTTAACCACCAAAATGAGTGGAAAAAGGCCTGCTGCTGGTGGAAAGGGGAATAGGCGTGTTGGGAAGGGGAAAAAAGGTTGTGTCCGTGGGGTAGGTGCAGAAGAAAGACCATCTTCCAGCCAAACTAAAATGTCTACTTCTTTTAGCGGACAATGTGATAAGATCCCTTTCTTACGGCCACGCCAATCGCTACAAATTCCAGATGAGGCACAAAAACAGCAGGTGCTTCAACGGATATCAAGTGCTCCTTTAAGTGGGCTCTCCTCCACATCAACTTCAACATCACAAATACTCCAGTCCTCAAAGGTGTCACCCAAATCGCACTTGCTTCCTCACAGCTCCCAAATCTCCAGCTGCCCGTCTGAGTATGAGGTAGAACAGATGGTTGAGTCTGCAGAGCTGTTTACTCATACTATAGCCTGGGAATCAGAGGTCGACTCCAGCGCTTCTGTGAATCCAGACGAGGAAATGATCTGCACTGATGCCCAGAATCTTTATGAGTCGGATCCAGGACCAGACGCAGAAGGTTCTGACCATAATGTAGACCCTCATTCCCAAACTGTAACTCCTGTTGGTGGAGACAATGAGGAAGACGATGATAAGACTCAAATACCTGATTGGAGCGACAACTTTAGTTTTTTGTCAGGGCAGGAACAGGTTGGCTCTGAGGACGACGGGTGTGATAACGCACAGGGTGATGATGATGAGGTCGGAGATCCCACTTACTGTCAACCCACAGTCAGCCAAGAGATGAGGTCAGCAGAGGAGGTGGAGGAAGATGTAAGTGACGACGAGGTCAGGTTGCGCCTTCCTGGACAGAGACGTAGTACTGGAAGCACGTCAACAACGGCATCCTCAAACACAACTCTGCCTCTCACCACAAGTCGTGGTGGCTCTTCAGGTCGCATGGGTGCTAAGCCTTGCATAGCCTGGGCATTTTTTCAGATCGATAAAGATGACCCAACTCGTGTTATCTGTAACATTTGTCAGCAAAAGCTAAGTAGAGGCCAAAAAATACATAGTTTGAGTACTTCATGCATGAACCGGCACATGGACATGAAGCATAAGTTGCAGTGGGAAGCTCAGTGTGCTACAATGCGGTCTAGCCGGCCGGGCCAACCACCGTCTGCCATATCTTGTGCATCCGCGGCCTCTTCATCCTCTGTGACTGGGGGGACAGCAGTCACACCTGTTTTGGGGCGCAGACCTGCCACCTCTTTACCCGCAACAGCCAGCGTGATTGGCAGGTCATCATTTTCTTTGGAGGTGGTAACACCAGCTGGTCTTGAGCGCTGTCCGACATCGATAGCACCACCTTTGGATCAAGGCAACCTAACATGTCCGCCTGCATCTTCCTCACAGACCGGCAGTTTGCCGGGGACACCCTTATCAACCCCGTCTAAGCACAATAGCCAGCCCTCGGTCCCTCAGATGTGGACAAGTAAAAGACCATTTCCTCCTAGCCATGAGAAAGCTAAGAGGTTGAATTTCACCATCTGCAAGCTCTTGGCTACAGAAATGCTGCCTTTCCGCCTGGTGGACACAGAGGATTTTCGAGACCTTATGTCCGTCGCAGTGCCCCAGTACCAGATGCCCAGTCGGCACTACTTCTCAAAGAAAGGTGTGCCTGCGCTCCACCAGCATGTCGCACACAACATCACCGCTTCTTTGAGAAACTCTGTGTGTGACAGGGAGCATTTCACCACAGACACTTGGACGAGTAGGCATGGACAGGGGCGTTACATGTCGCTGACTGGGCACTGGGTAACTATGGTGACAGCAGGACAAGGGGCTGCTGTCCAAGTCTTGCCGTCCCCACGAGTTGTGCGTCAATCCTCTTTATGTCATTTTTCCTCCACTGCTTCTGCCTCCTCAACCTCCTCTCGGTCTTCCACCTGCACCCAAAGCCTGTCTGGTCATGCCACAAGCTTTCTAACTGCGCAGAAGGGATCCTGCACACCTCCTTACTATGCTGGCAGTAGGGCTCAACGTCATCAGGCGGTTTTTACATTGAAATGTCTGGGAAATGTGAGTCACACAGCTGAGGAGTTGTGGTCAGCTCTGGAGAACCAATTTCATGAATGGTTGTCTCCACTGGACCTGAAACCAGGGAAGGCCGTGTGCGACAATGCTGCAAACCTGGGTGCGGCCCTTCGCCGGGGCAATGTCACACACGTGCCTTGTATGGCTCACGTGTTGAACCTGGTTGTCCAGCAATTTTTAGCCCACTATCCCAGACTAGATGGCCTTCTGCAGAGGGCACGGTCGCTGTGTGCTCACTTCCGCCGTTCGCTTCCCGCAGCTCAGCGACTTACATCTCTACAGAAGTCGTTGGGCCTGCCACTTCACCGGCTAAAATGCGATGTGCCTACCCGGTGGAATTCAACTCTGCACATGTTGCAGCGACTGTGGCAGCACCGACAAGCCCTGGTGCAATACGTTCTGACGTATAGCCTGGGCCAACGAGATTCAGAGGTGGGGCAAATCACGCTGGAGGAGTGCTCTCAGATCAGGGACCTATGCACCCTTCTGCACAGTTTTGAAATGGCGACGAAGATGTTTAGTGCTGACGATGCCATTATCAGCATGACTATTCCGGTGACTTACATGCTGGAGCACATGTTAAACAGAATTCGGAGTCAGGTGGTGGCACAAGAGGAGGTGGAGGAAGTAGAGGAGGAGGAGTTGTATGCGGAAGGGCTAACATCTGCAAGGTCCAGACGGTCGGCAGCACCAGGGCGGCAGGCATGTGAGGGTGGGGGAGATGATTTTACCAGGGCGCATGGTAGCAGCCAAACTAGTGAGGAAGGTGCAGGAGCCCAGGAAGAAGTGGAGGACGAACTGATGGAAGACTCATCAGATGAGGGAGACCTTGATCACATTTCTGTTGTGCGAGGTTGGGGGGAGAGGACAGAGGAAGGAAGCATGATTGTTACCTCGCCACCAACACAACAGGGACTTGGTGCTCCTGGATGCGCAACACACATGAGTGCCTTCTTGCTGCACTACCTGCAACATGACCCTCGAATTGTGAGAATTAGAAATAATCCTGACTACTGGGTTGCCACACTGTTAGATCCCCGGTACAAAAGTAAATTTGCAGAAATTATTCCTGCCATAGAAAGGGATGCACGCATGCAGGAGTATCAGCAGAGACTGTTGCAGAATCTTACATGTGCTTTTCCACAAAATACCAGTGGTACACGTAGTGAATCTCACAGTTCCAACTTGCCAACCGTGGGACCGTCAAGTGTTCAGCACTCAAACCGTAACAGAACCACAGTATCTGCTGGTAACATCAATTTTGCGGAATCATTTCACCACTTTTTTAGCCCATCCTTTGCAAGGCCACAGGAGACAAGAAGTCTGACACATAGTCAACGCCTAGAGACGATGGTACAGGAGTATCTCCAAGTAAACATTGAAGCCACGACTGTGTCACTGGACCCTTGCTCTTTTTGGGCTTCCAATCTGGATAAATGGCCGGAGCTAGCCACTTACGCCTTGGAGATCTTGTCATGCCCCGCAGCCAGCGTTCTGTCTGAACGTGTGTTCAGCGCTGCTGGTGGTGTGCTGACAGATAAGCGCACGCGGCTCTCCACTGATAATGTAGACAGACTCACGTTCATAAAGATGAACAAATCATGGATCCGAAACGACTTTTCTACCCCTGTGTCATCCTGGGGAGAGTAAAAGCTTGATGATTGGTTAAAATCACCCTACCAACCGTTTTAAGCTTTCAAATTACTAATCATGTTTATCTGTATCTTGACTGGAAAATAATTTGGGCTTTGTAGCAGTGTGCAGCACTGATCCTATTAGGCCATCTATAATAAGCTTCACCAGATTTAAAATTAAAAATAATTTTTAGCTGCATCTAGCCCGGAAAATAATTTTGGGGCTCCGAGATGCGCAAGACACATAAGTGCCTTCTTGCTGCACTACCTGCAGCATGACCCTCATATTGTCAGAATTCGAAGTAATCATGACTACTGGGTTGCCACACTCTTAGATCCCCCAAACTTTTCGATCAACCTTTTCATTTTAATAAAGACCAAAAAAATGGTCATTTTTGAAATTATAAGCATTAGCAGGTTGTTAGAAACTGAAATCAAACAGTTTTCAACTCAAAACTTTATTCTAGGTGATGTTACATTTTCACATAGGACCCCTTGTTCGAAAGGAGCTTCTGAACTCTCTCGTCCATTGAATTTGTCAGGTTTTGGATGGTTTCTGCTTCAATTGTTTTGCATGAGGACAGAATACCCTCCCAGAGCTGTTGCTTAGATGTGAACTGCCTCCCGCCATCATAGACACTCCTTTTAATGATGCTCCAAAGGTTCTGAATGGGGTAGAGGTCAGGGGAGCATGGGGGTCACACCATAAGTTTGTCCCCTTTTATGCCCATATCAGCCAGAGATGCAGATGTTTTATGTGCAGCATGAGATGGTGCATTATCATGCAGAAAAATGATCTTGCTGTGAAATACACGGTTCTTCTTCTTGAACCATGGCAGGAAGTGCTGTTTGAGAAAATCCACATACATTATGGAGTTCATCTTTAGCGCCTTCAGGGATCCTAAAGGGGCCGACAATCTCTCTCCCCATGATTCCAGCCCAAAACATTACTCCACCTCCTCCTTGTTGGCGCTGTAGCCGTGTTTGCGTGGGGTGTCCATCAACCAGCCATCCTCCACTTCATTCATCTGGACCATCGAGCGCTGCATGGCACTCATCCGTGAACAAAACAGTTTTGAAATCAGTCTTCATGTAATGTTTGGCCCACTGGAGCCGTTTCTGCTTGTGTGAAGTGGATAGAGGAGGTCGACAGGATGGCGTATGCACAGCTGCAAACCTCTGAAGGACCCTGCATCTTGTTGTTCGGGGGACGTTGGAGGCACAAGCAGCTTCAAAAACTTGTCTGCTGCTATGACAAGGCTTTTTTGCCGCTGCTCTTTCAACCTGACGTAATTGCCTGTAGGAAAGAGTCCTCAATTTGCCCTTATAAGCACGCACACGTGTGTACTGTGAATCAGCTACATACTTCTTGATTGCCAAGACACTTCATCCTGATCATCGCACAGTGTTGATTGTAGTCATGCCTTGACCTAAACACTCCACAATTTGTTGCTTCTCAGCAGCCGACACATCCTTTTTCTTTGCCATTTTGGCAGAAAATGTAGGCTGCTTAATAATGTGAGAGAGCCTTCTTAAGTAGTCTTGCCTTTCATTGGACACACCTGCCAAACTAATTAGCACAGGTGTCTGCAATTGCTTACAGTGATATAAAGAGCCCTGACACACATCACCATCAATGAGTTTAACTGACAAACAAACAAATTCTTCCCTTATCACTCCTAAACACTTTTTGCATAATAATTTGGAACGCGGTGTACATGTGCTTTTCCACAAAACACCAGTGGTTCACGTAGTGAATCTTACAGTTCTAACTTGCCAACCGTGGTCTGTATGGAATTGTTCAATAAAGGGCCCAAAATTAAGATAACATAGATGGGAGAGGTCTCTATGAATAGGAATTCCTAAGTATTTGATACCCTGTGAGGGCCAGGCAAAGGGAAAGTTGGACTGGATGGAATCCTATATGGATTTAGGGAGGGAGACATCGAGGGCCTCAGACTTCGCTGCATTGATTTTAAAATTTTACCATGTAACAAAGTGATCTATTTCAGCCATAACAGCAGGGATGGATATATGTGATTGAGTGATATATACTAGGACATCATCAGCAAATAGAGAGCACTTGTACTCGGTGCCTCCCACCTCAATCCACCTAATATTGGGGTTATGGCGAATTGATGAGAGCAGGTGCTCCGTCACTAGGATGTATAAGAGAGGGGACAGAGGACATCCCTGCCTTGTCCCATTGGTAATTGTGAAAGGTGATGAAAATGTTCTGACGCACCCCCTGGGCCTTGGGACACCCGGAGCCGGACCCTTTTTGGTGGATGCTGGTGGTTGTAGTCTTCGTGGCGGCGATCCGGTTCCGTGGCTCAGGGCGGTCAAACCAGTGGCGGAACTATTTATGTGGTTTTGATGTTTAAATGTCCGACTACGCCACCCGTGGATTGCGGTCAGAGTGAACCGCCGCTACAGGGCAGACCGCTAAGGCTGGTGTTGTGGGTGCAGCAGAGTGTAGCATAACTCCCCACGGGAGGAGTATAGCCTCAGGGCAGTGTATGCGGAGGATGGGGGTGATGGTGCAGGGCAGCAGCAGTAACGACACGGAGTCAGTGATGCAGTTCAGGGCCTTTACTCACAGTTCTTATTATCCAGACCACGTCTGCAGGTAACGGCTGCCCACGTCGTACTGTGCTCACCAGGTGAGGGGCTCAGACAACTCCCAGATAACTTTGGAGCGCTTCACAGGACCCCCTTTGTGTGTCCTTTGTCTGGCATTTCTTACCAACACTTCTGTCCGGCTGCCTCGGGCCTCCTCTTGGTAAACTTGGCGCCAGTTTCCCTGACCCTATGTGGTGCCTTCCTAGCGGGTGGAGCAAGGGGCTGCGCCACATAAAATGTCAGAGCCTCCGGTTTCTAGCTGAGGGTCGTTTCCTGCCTCCACTAGTTCGGGGACCGGTCTCCCCCTTTGGCCTGACCCCTCCACGCAGGTGGATTCGGGCGTGCGGTGGCGACTCGCCCGTCCGCACCCCTGGGATCCCTTCATTCCTCGTTCCTGGAGCCTTCTCCGCTCCTCTTCCTTCCTTCTCCCTCTTGCAGGCCTGGGCCTCTGTTACTAGGCCCGCCTCCGGAGCAGAGCTCATGCAGAGCCCCTGCTCCCTGCCACTTCTGCTCAGACTTCTCTGCACTGAACTAAGATGGTGCCCACCTTTTATACTCCCTTCTCAATGCACCCAGGAACTGCTTCCTCCCTGCTCCTGCACTGCAGGGTTCCCCTTCCTCAGTGTTCCCTCCCCCCACTCCAGCCAGGGACAGGGACTGTCGTGCCCATCTCAGGGGCATATTGGTCGCCCTGCCCCACGGCAATGTGGTGTAATGCATGCAGGTGTCGGGTCCTGATCCACACTCCATCCTTATCTGAGAGTGAGATATCACACCTCTGGGTGAGGTGCAATACGTCTGTAGCAACCGAGCCCTCGGTGCTACAGTTCCATTTATCTTCAGCCTAGGTGACGTATTGTGATACAGGGCCGTGATTTTGGCTATAAAAGGGTCCCCTAGACCCCTACCCCAAGCTTTTTAAGAGAATCATATATGGCGTGCCAGGAGACTCTATGGAATGCTTTCTCAGCATCCAACGAGAGTATCTACTTACAAATTTTTAACTGCATCTAGCCCAGGAAATACTTTGTGCCTAGTAGCAGTGTCTGCTAGTCAGCGGATTATCCCGGCTGTTAAGCAAGCTACACCACCTGTAGTTTGGACACTTAATTTTTTCAAAGGAAATGCTTCGGGACCACGGGATACTTAGTGAAGAGCATCAGGAGGCACCCCAAGGCATAGGGGCTGGGACTGGCACTAGGATGCCTTGCGGTGGACAGCCGAGCTCGATCCTTATAAAAGCTTTTTAACTGCAGCAGCTTTAGTGGACGCTACTGGAGCTGGAATTACGCGGCTGCTGGCATGAGACTTGCCCTCCAATAGATCCTTGTAAATGGATTTAAAGTGTATTCATTCAAATTAGAGGGACAATTTAAATTAAAAAGCTTAGAGCTGCCTCCACCACAGGGGGGCTCTCTCGACCCACCAGCGGACAGGCACCAGTATTGGGAGAGGGGGGCTGGCCGTCAGGGTTCACCGCGGCTCTGGCACAAACCCGGCGACACGGAGGTGGCACGGGCAGGAGCGGACTGGCCGTCTCGGCTTCTCACTTTTTGGATTTTAGAAGGGCATGACATGCCTATATCTGTGTCTCCCCCTCCTTTTACTCCTCCACCTCTTTTCTTTTCGCATGACTATATGTACTTGTCACTTTTCCATGTGTTAGTTGTGTCTTCTGAGCAGTTTGTCAGCTTTTGGACACCTTTGAAGGTGTTTTCTATGTGTTTCTATGTGTTTTTGTTTGCCTGCCATTGGTTTTAACGGTGTTCGAAGGTGTTCGACGAACAGTTCGACGAACAGTTCGGCGAACACACGGGTGTTCGACGAACCGAACCGAACTCGAACACTACGGGGGTGGCTCAACACTAGTCATTAGTCTTGAGAGCAAGTGATCGCTACTTGAGTTTGCATCGGGTACTCGGGTATGTACCATGTATTGTGGGTGCTCGAGTGACATGCTCGAGTCCCTGCCCCACATGTTTCTCGGTTGTTTGACTCCCCAATAAAAATGCAGGGATCGCTCGGGCATGGCAGGCAATCCCCGCTAGATTTATTTTGCTGTATAACAGCCCCGAAACATATGGGGTGGAGACTCGAGCATGTCACTTGAGCACCTGCGATACTCGGTGCATACCCGAGCACCCTATGCAACCTCAAACTTGTGCGCAACACTAGTCACCATATTGTCATCATTTCTTTACTTTTGAAAAAATCCCAACACAACTCTAACCCCAACCCTAACACAACCCTAACCCTAGCACAACCCTAACCCTAGCACAACTCTAACCCTAGCATAATCCTAACCCTAACCCTAGCACAATCCTAAACCTAGCACAACCCTAACACTAGATTTTATTTTTTCGCCGTTCCTCGTCTGGTATAAGTGATTAGATGACTTTATTATTCGGGTCTGGGCGATTACAGCGATACCAAATTCATATCGGGTATTTATGTTTGCCAGTTGTCACACACTAAAAGACGCTTTTTTTTGCAAAGACTAGTTTTTGCAATCACTTTTCCACATTTCGTCCGACAGAGTCATGTAAGGGCTTGTTTTCTGAGGCACAAATTGACGTTTCTATTGGTACAATCTTCGGGAATGTGACATTTTTTGTTTTCTTTGTATTCCGATTTTTGGGGGACAGAATAAACAAAAACAAACAATTCAGGAATTTTTTGAGTTTTTTTATGCCCTTCTGCGTTTGTTAAAAAAGGCAGCTTTATTCTTTGGGTCAGTACGTTTACAGCAATATTACATTTATATATTTTTTTATGTTTTGGTGATTTTACACAATAAAATTTTATAGAAAAGAACACTTTTTTTTGTCTTTTTTCTGAGAGCTATGACTTTTTTATTTTTTGGCTGATGGAGCTTTATGGCGGCTTGATTTTTGCTGGACAAGATGATGTTTCCAGTGGTACCATTTTTATTTACATTCGTCTTTTTGATCGCGTTTTATTCCATTTTTTGTTTGGGAGTATGATGATAGAGCATCATTTTTTGCTTTGTTTTTATTTATTATGTTCACTAAAGGGGTTAACTAGTGGGACAGTTTTATAGGTCAGGTCATTCCGGATACGGCAATACCAAATTTGTGTATTGTATTTTTATTGTTTTTGCTTTTTTCAGAATAATATTTATTCATGGGTACAATATATACCGTATATATATATATTTTTTTGATTATTTCTTCATTTTTTTAAAATATTTTTACAATTTCTTTTAATTTTTTATTTCACTTTCTGACTCTATTTTTCACTTTTACACTTTGTACCACTATTGGACTTTCATTTTTTGCAGGCTGATCGCTTGCATAGCACAGAGATGCAGCAGCAGCAGCATTTCTATGCTATGCAGAATGTCAGCCCTGCAGACCTAAGTTAGATAGATCGTGCACTGCGCACGATCTATCTAACTTCTTGATGCCTGGTGACCCGGATGTTGTCATGATGACATTGGGTCACCATGGCAACGATCAGGACCCCGCGCACACAGTGTGGGGTCTCCGATGCAAGGTAGGAGGGGCGCTCTTACCGCCGCTTGCCCCGGAAATGTTTTTATCTACTTCGATTGTAGCATTTCAGGCGTTAATGTGCCAGCAGCAGTGCGGGACCTCCCCTGGCACATAGTACCGGGTGTCAGCTGTGATAATCAGCTGACACCTGGCGGGGATCGCCCCACAGAGCTTCTGTGTGGGAGCGATCACATTGTGCATAACAGTGTGTACCTGGTCCATAACGTCCAGGGCACAGGGACGTACTATTACTGACAATGTCAGTAAGGGGTTAAAAAAGGTGTTTACTTCGCTTGTGACCCAGGGTCCTCCTCCTATTCTGATAGATAATACTGAAGAATTTGAGATAGAAAATATTGTGGACTCTTTAAGAGTTTGGAACTCCGTTGAGTATTTGATTCATTGGTAGGGGTATGGTCCTGATGAGAGGTCCTGGGTCTCGAGAGGTAATTTACATACCAACCGTCTCATTGCTGAGTTCCATAAGAGGTTTCCAGACAAGGTGGGTGGTGAGAGCCTGGAGGTCTCTCCTAGGCAGGGAGGTACTGTTAGGAATCGTGATTCAGTGCTCCCATCTGGGAATAGATTGGGTCAGGTGCCACACTACTCCAGTTGCAAGCGCCGCCATTGTCCTGACACTGGAGGCGGAGCTACCACACGCACACGGAAACTGTCCCAATCTCATGGAACGTTGTGTTCTGGAGTAGTAGGATGTGTGGGGACGTGGGACGCCGTGTCTCCCATGGATTTCACTGCCTGGGGAACATGGGACGCTGTGTTGCCTCATTGCCAGGCAATGCACAATGCTGCTGTATCTGGCACTGGGCAGTGGTGGGAATGTGTCCATTCTGTTGTACAAGTTAGCAGGGAGTGGTTGTCTGGGGATGATTGGGAGGTATTCAACACCTGATCCTTTCCTTCAGCATTAGGCGGACTATTTAACCTTGCTCCCAGCTCTGGCCTTTGCTGTTTATTGCAGTTCCTATGTGCTGTGGTGGTGAGTGGTGCTAGCAGTGGTGTTGCTATCTTTTCAGGTGTTTTCCTAGGGGTTTTATCCTTCTCTCTTCTTGCTACACTTCCTGGGGTTCTTGCAGAACCTAGTTTTTGACTAGGCACTGGCCATGTTACCAGACATCAGCTGTCTGGCGACAGTGGGTCTGGGAAGGGTTCTGCCAAAGTTCCCATTCAATTTACTGGGAGCTGAGTGAATAGTATTCCCGGCACTCAAGGGCTCGCCTAATTGGGAAGCTTGTGCCAAGTACATCTGTGGCCGTGCCTTTGCTGGTTTGGTGCCAGTCTTGCTGGGTCTCACTACCTTTAGTGTATAACAGCTCTGAAGCTGAAAATGTATGTCCCATCGGTATCGGAGACTATACAAACCTTAATATTCATAACTCTCCACCAGTACCCTAGTGGCTACCAAAGGTGTTTTGATGGAAGGACTCTCGTCCGGGGGAACAATAGCTATCTCTAAACAGTGTTAGATATTCGCTTCCCTTCCTTTCAAAACTTAGAAGTCTTTCCTGTCTAACTACCTGTCCAGTCTATAAATCTCAGTCTTTCACAATACACATCCCCTTTCAGTCACCTAGGCACTGCCTGGAGACTGGACTTCAAGCAAAATATTAATTAGATTTGTCACTTCCCTATGTCAACTGTGCCATTCTACATCAACGAGGCTTAGAATGTCAGCTCTTTTTCCTACTGAAATTCTGTGTGAGAAGAAGAGTGGGGGGGGGTTCATCTTGATATGCTCTTTGACATAGAGCATACGTCAGCTTGCTCACTGTTTTAACACAAGTTTTTAGTCAGAATATCTGCAGTTGTATATTTGGGTGCAAGATGTTTAATATAGTAGTATTTTGTTGCAAATAACACTGCAATTTACAGGTCAAAATCTGAAAATCCACAACTAAAAAACAACCATGAAAAAAAATTAGGCGAAATTTCTCGACTTTTATCAATGTTTCCATCCATGCCGGGCCCCTGTGGAGAGACTGTAGTTGTTCCTGAGCAAAATCTTCACCACAGAAGGCTGGGATTCCCAAGACCTGAGCAGCAACCCTGCTAGAAGCAGAAAATCGGCAGCAGAAGTAACCATCTTGTTTGCGGTTTTGGTTTTACCTTTTCGCTGAGAGCCTGTTTTCACCTTACTGACCAGGACAAATTTTACAATTCTGACCAGTGTCACTTTATGTGGTAATAACTCTGGAACGCTTCAATGTGTCCCAGTGATTCTGAGTTTTTTCGTGACACATTGTCCTTTATGGTAGTGGTATATTTAGGTCGCTATTTTTTGCGTTTATTTGTGAAAATTTCAGAATTTTGCAATTTTCAAACTTATCATTTTTATACCCTTAAACCAGATAGTTATATCAAACAAAATAGTTAATAAATAACATTTATCACATTTCTACTTTACATTAGCATCATTTTTTGGTTAGGAAGTTTTTTATTTTTATAAGGGCGAATAGGAAAAAAATGGATCTCACAGATTGTGGTGCAATTTCTCATGAGTGCGCCAATACCCTACATGTTATCGAGAAATACTTTTCAGGCACAGTGCAAAGCTCAGAAGGGATGGAGCGTCATATTATAGTGCAGATTTTACTGTTATGGTTTGTGAGTGCCATGTCCAACTGGAAGAGCCCCATGGTGACAGAACAGGAGAACCCCACATAAGCAACCCCATTTTACAAACTACATCTCTCAATTCATTTATCTAGGGGTGCAGTGATCATATTGACACCACAAGTGTGTCATATTATTTTATACCATTGGGCAGTGAAGAAAAAATAATTACATTTTGACCTAAAAAAATATTGTTTTAGCCCAAGATTTTTAATTTTCACACTGACAAAAGGGTAAAAATGGCACTAAAATGTGTCTCACAATTCCTGCTGAACGTGAAAATACCCCATATGTGCCTGTACAGTACTGCTTACCCATACGGCGAGACTCGGGAAAGACTGAGCAATATTTGACTCCCGGAGCATAGATTTTCTAAAAATAGTTTGCGGACTCCATATACAGAGCCCCCAAGTGCTAGAAGAGCAGAATCCCCCCTCAAGTGACCTTATTATGGAAAATACACTCCTTTGGGAATATATCTACAGATGTAATGACAATTTGACTTAATGGGTGTTTTCCAGAAACAAGCAGCAGTGGATGTTGCCAAGTAAAAATTACAAATCTGCCATTGTAGTGCTCATACATTGTAGTGCCCATACATTATGCCCAGCTCATGGTTCTGGAGACATGCACTCATAAATTAGGCGGGCTCTTATCACTACAGAAATGCCAAAAATGTGGACACTAAATGTGATTCAGACACATTGGGACTCAAAAGGGAGGGGGGCATTCACTGGATTTCTTTTGGGGAGCGAAGAGCCATTTCACTTTTCTTTGCGTTAACAGTAATGTGGAAGACCCTTATATTTCTGTTAAGAGATGACTGTCCTGAGTGGGGATTTTCTTTTTTTGTGGATTGAGTTGAAGCTTTTATTGGTAACATTTTACATAACAGTTTGGATCACATTTATCCTGTTCTCCACATTGAGCACTTACATCGGGGTCTCCATCTAAGACCACGTTCACACATTCTGTATTTGGTCAGTATTTTACATCAGTAATTGTAAACCAAAACCAGAAGTGGAGCAATCAGAGAAGCAGTATAATACTGACCAAATACTGAACGTGTGAACACGGCCTAAATCTTCAAATGACATAATTAAGATGAAACCCCCGACGGATCCAATCACTATAATGAGACAGCTGAGTTACTCTGTAATCCCTCTGGCCTCTTTTCAGCGCTGTCTTTCTTTTCAGAGGTGCACAAAACTGTGGCGGACCGCTCTTTTATGCATGCTTAAAAAGACACTGCTGAATCATAGGTCAGACAACGTCCACAGTATCTCCTTCTGCATCATTATATGAAATTGATAAGGAAGCTTTATTCTTTGGGTCAATAGGATTCCAGTTATACCACAGTATATGTTATGTTTGCAGCTTTTGCACAATAAAAGCTATTTTATGGAAAAAAAGAATTGTTTTTTTACATTGCTGTATTCTGAGAGCTGTAGCTTTTTTACTTTTCCACTGATGGAGCTGCATTGTGGCTTGTATTTTTGCGGGACAAGATGGTGTTTTCAGCTATATCATTTTTATTTACATTAATCTTTTTGATCTTGTTTTATTCCACTTTTTAGTAGTAGCATTGCAATGAATTATACTTGTCAGTAGTGCACTGACAGAACCTCTACCAGCCTCCTAAATGATGCGATCGATAATAGCAGATTGAGGGGGTTAAACAGCAAGGGGGTAGTGCAGACCTATACATTATTGGTCGAGAATCCTTATCCGACTATGATGTATAGGTACGCCAAAGGTCATGAAGAGATTAACCATCTTCGCATCCTGCCATATTTTTGTTATTACGCTTGTTTGTTTTTTTTACTCCCCCTTTCTGAGAACCATAACTCTTTTATTTTTCCAATGACATACAAGTGCTTCTCACTAAATTAGAATATCAACAAAAAGTAAATTTATTTCAGTTCTTCAATACAAAAAGTGAAACTTAGTTCAGTGGTTAGCACTGCAGCCTTGCAGCGCTGGGGTTCTGGGTTCATATCCCTCCAAGGACAACATCTGCAAGGAGTCTGTATGTTCTCCCCGTGTTTGATTGTGTTTCCTCAGGTTCTCCGGTTTCCTCCCACACTCCAAACATAGGCGAATTATAATGAGGGCAATCTGGGCTACCACCCTGGGCCCAAGGCTCGGGAGGGCCCATGGCTAGAATGCCCTCATTATAATGTGCGCAGCGCCAATGCGGTGCACATATCCTAGCAGGTGGGGGACCCCGGGCCGCTTCCCCAGTAGTTTCTCAGGGCCCCTGCTTCTTTGTCGGCTGGGCCAGCACTGCACCTGTAAACTTGCTTGTGTGCTTAGCTTAGAGCTTAGAGACACGGCCTTGTGCGCGGCAGTGTCTGCTAGCGTGACATCAGGCAGTGCGCCCTGCACTGCTACTTACCACCGGAGAGGAGCTGGACGATGGGAGCCGAGCCGTGGGATGGTGAGTGGTGTGTGTGTGTGGCACAGTGTGTCTGTCTGTGTGTGTGTGTGGCACAGTGTGTCTGTCTGTGTTTGTGTGGCACAGTGTGCAGATATCATTGTGTGATATGTCTGTTTATATGTATTTTTGTGTTTCAAGTGTATTTATGCATGTATGCATATGTCTTTGTATATATTTGTTTGTGTGTGTGTGTGCGTTTCGCCTCCTGCTGTAACTGGGGGGCACTGTGCGGCCTCCTGCTGCATCTGGGGTGCACCGTGCAGCCTCCGGCTGCATGGAGATGGTGCCGTGCGGTCTACTGCTGCATCTGGGGACGCCATGCGGCCTCCTGCTGCATCTGGTGGGCGCCGTGCGGCCTCCTGCTGCATCTGGGGGATGCCATGCGGCCTCCTGCGGCATCTGGAGGGCGCCGTGCGGCCTACTGCTGTGTGGAGATGGCTCCGTGTGGCCTCCTGCTGCGTGGAGATGGCGCCGTGTGGCCTCCTGTTGTGTGGTGATGGCGCCATGCGGCCTCCGGCTGCGTGAAGATAGTGACGTGCGGCCTCCAGCTGCGTGGAGATGGCGCCGTACTGCCTCCGGCTGCGTGGAGATGGTGCTGTGCGGCCTCCGGCTGTGAATAGGAAAGTTATGTGGGCGCTCATATTGTATATAGGGGGATGTCAGCATACTTAATTGTGCTCACTATTAAATCATACAATTAATGTAATAAAATAATTATAATTAATATATTAATATTGGGCAGAATTAATTTCACATGAGCTATCACATGATCTAGCAAAGGGGGATCATGTGACATGTCAAATGATACATCAGGTGTGTGTGTGGGGGGTGGGGCCCACGCCTTCTAAATTGCCTGTGGCCCTTGCTACTTTTAATCCAGCCCTGACTCCAAAGACATACTTATAGGGAATTTAGATTGCGAGCACCGATGGGGACAGTGCCCATGATGTCTGTAAAGCGCTGTGGAATTAATGGTGCTATATAAGCAAGTAAAATAAATAAGTAAAATAAATATTATATAGAGTCATTACAAACAGAGTGATCTATTTCAAGTGTTTAATTCTGTTAATGTTGATGATTATGGCTTACAGCCAATGAAAACACATAAGTCATTATCTCAGTAAATTAGAATACTTTATAATACCAGCTTGAAAAATGTTTTTAAAATCCGAAATGTTGGCCTACTGAAATGTATGTTCAGTAAATGCACTCAATACTTGGTCGGGGCTCCTTTTGCATCAAGGAGGTGATCAGCCGGTGGCACTGCTGAGGTGTTATGGAAGCCCAGGTTGCTTTGATAGCAGCCTTCAGCTCGTCTGCATTGTTGGGTCCAGTGTCTCTCATCTTCCTCTTGACAATACCCCATAGATTCTCTATTGGGTTAAGGTCAGGTGAGTTTGCGGGCCAATCAAGCACAGTGATACTGTTGTTTTTAAACCAGGTATTGGTACTTTTGGCAGTGTGGACAGGTTCCAAATCCTGCTGGAGAATTAAATTTCCTTTTCCAAAAAGCTTGTCGGCAGAGGGAAGAATGAAGTGCTCTAAAATTTCCTGGTAGGTGGCTGTGCTGACTTTGGTCTTGATAAATCACAGTAGACCTACACCAGCAGATGACATGGCTCCTCAAACCATCACTGATTGTGGAAACTTCACACTAGACCTCAAGCAGCTTAGATTGTGTGCCTCCCCACTCTTCCTCCATACTCTGGGACCTTGATTTCCTAATGAAATGCAAAATTTACTTTCATCTTAAAACAACACCTTGGACCACTGAGAAACAGTCCAGGTCTTTTACTCATTGGCCCAGGTAAGATACTTTTGCCATTGTCTATTGGTCATGAGTGGCTTGACACAAGGAATGCGTCACTTGTAGCCCATGTCCAGGATATATCTGTGTGTGGTGGCTCTTGATGCAGTGACTCCATCAGCAGTCCACTCCTTGTGAATCTACTCCAAATGTTTAAATGGCCTTTTCTTAACAATCCTTTCAAAGCTGCAGTTATCCCGGTTGCTTATGCACCTTTTTCTACCACACTTTTTCCTTCCACTCAAATTTCCATTAATATGCTTAGATACAGCACTCTGTGAACAGTCAGCTTCTTTAGCAATGACCTTTCGTGACTTACCCTCCTTGTGAAGTGTGTAAATTACTGCCTTCAGGACTTCTGTCAAGTCAGCAGTCTTCCCCATGATTGTGGAGCCTACTGAGACGGACTAAGGGACCTTTTTAAATACCTAGGAAGCCTTTGCAGGTGTTTTTTGTTAATTATTCTAATTTACTGAGATAATACTTTTGTGTTTTCATTGGCTGTAAGCCATAATCATCAACTTTAACAGAAATAAACACTTGAAATAGATCACTCTGTTTGTAATGACTCTATATAATATATGAGTTTCACTTTTTGTATTGAAGAACTAAAATAAATTAACTTTTTGATGATATTCTAATTTAGTGAGAAGCACTTGTAGACGAATGTCGGCTTGATTTGTTTTGTAGGACGATTTGTAGTTTTGAATGACACAATTCACATTACCATATAATGTACTGAAAAACAGGAACATAATTCAAAACATAGTGAGATTGTAAAAAAAAAAATCACAATTCCATAATTGTTTTTCGGGTTCTATTTTTAGTATGTATGATATAATCAGTACGAATACAGTAATATCTAACTTATAAGGTTTTTTACAATTTATACTTTAGTTGTAAAATAAAGTTCAGAACATTAACAAAAATATGCCTCAGATTATGCATATTGCATACTTGGAGTCACATGACTACCTTTACTGCCACTGGAGATACCTGACAGCATGCGCTGTGCGAATTCACGAGTCTGCAGTCACATACCTGTACAACCCCGTACGGTGACGGGGTTTGGTGAGTTTTTTACTTCAGTATTTGTAAGTCAAAACCAGGAGTGGGTGATAAATACAGAAGTGGTGACGTGTTTTTATTATACTATTCCTCTTATTGTTCCACTCCTGCTTTTGTCTGTTTTATTCTGCCTCCCAAAAGTCAGAATAGAAAGCGATCAAAAAACGTAATTTGCTCGAAAATGGTACCAATAAAAACGTCAACTTGTTCTGCAAAAAACAAGCCTTAACATGACTCTGTCGGCCGACATATGGAAAAGTTATAGCTCTCATAATATGGCGATGCAAACATTAGTTTTTGCAAAAAAAAAAGTGTCTTTTAGTGTGTGACAGCTGTCAATCATAAAAACCCGATATGAATCTGGCATCGCTGTAATCGCACTGACCCAAAGTATAAAGTCGCCTAATCACTTTTATACCGCACGAGGAACAGCGTAAAAAATAAATAAAACCAATTCACCTGCTGCTGATTTGTTTATTTTGCCTCCCTAAGATCGCAATATGGCTCGGCGCACATTTATTCTGTGCTTTACACTGAGCGCTTACAACGGTCTTTCCGTGTAAATGTTTGAAATAAGTGATTCAGACGGAACCCCTAACAGAAGATTCCTTGTAATGAGGCAGATGGAGGCACTGTGGATGCCATCTGACCTATGATTTGGCGGTGTCCATCTTTTTAGGCGTAGATAAAAGGGCGGCTGGCCACAGTTTTGTGCACCTCTGAAAAGAAGGACAACGCTGAACAGAGGCTAGACAGAGTCCAGAGTACCTCTGCTGCCTCATCTCATTATAGTGAATGGCTCCCTCAGGGGTTTCATCTGAATCAATTCATTCTGAGATTTAGATGAAAACCCCAAAGTAAGTGCTCAGCATAGAGCGCTGGATAAATGTGATCCAAAATGTTATGTAAAATGTTCCTAATAAAAGCTTCACATAAAAGCCCCCACTCAGGACATTCATGTGTTAATGGAAAAATAGGGGGATTCCACGTTAGTGGTAGTACAAAACCACATTTAGTGTCCACATGTTTGGCAGGGGTATAATTTTCAAAATGGGGTCACTTGAGGGGGGATTCTGCTCTTCTAGCACTTAAGGGCTTTGTATATGGAATCCGCAAACTATTCTAGGAAAATCTGCGCTCCAGCAGGCAAATATTGTTCCGTCCCTCCTGAGTGTCGCCATGTGGCTAAGCAGTACCATTTTTAATCATTATCCCAGTGTGAAAATGTAAAATCTGGGGCTAAAACAATTTTTTTGCGGTAAAAATTTAATCACTGCCCAATGGTATAAAATTCTGTGACACACCCTTGGTGTCAGTATAATCACTGCACCCCTAGATGAATTAATTGAGAGGTGTAGTTTGTAAAATTGGGTCATTTATGGAGGAATCTGCTGTTCTGACACCTCAGGGGCTCTCCCAGTGGGTCATGTCACCTGCAAACCACATCAGTAAAATCTGCACTATAATATGGTGCTCCTTCCTTTCTGACCTCTGCACTGTGTCTCAAAAGTAGTTCATAATTACATATAGGGTATTGGCGTACTCAGGAGAAAATTGCACAACAAAATGAGAGGTCAATTTTTCTCCTAGTACCCTTGTGAAAAGAAAAAAATTTGGGGCTAAAAGAACATTTTTGTGATTTTTTTATTTTCACAGCTCTACGTTGTAAACTTCTGTGAAGCACCTGGGGGTTCAAAGTGCTCACCACACATCTAGATAAGTTCATTGAGGGGTCTAGTTTCCAAAATGGGGTCATTTTTAGGGGGTTTCCGCTGTTTAGGCACAACAGGGGCTCTTTAAATGCGACATGGCGTCTGCTCTAAAATCCAGCCTATTTTGTGTACAAAAAGTCAAATGGCACTCCTTCCCTTCCGAACCCTGCCATGCGCTCAAACAGTGTTTTTCATATAGGATATAGGCGTGCTCAGGATAAATTTCACAACAACTTTGGGGGTCAATTTTCTCATCATGTACCCTTGCGAAAAGAAAAAATTTGGGGCTAAAAGACAATTTTTGTGATTTTTATATTTTCACGGCTCTACGTTATAAACTTCTGTGAAGCACCTGGGGGTTCCAAGTGCTCACCACCCATCTAGATAAGTTCATTGAGGAGTCTAGTTTCCAAAATGGGTTCACTTGTGGGGAGTTTCCGCTGTTTAGGCACATCAGGAGCTCTCCAAATGCGACATGGGGTTTGCTGATTATTCCGAGCCCTGCCGTGCGCCCAAACAGTGTTTTTTCCGCCACATATGGGGTATCAGCATGCTCAGGAAAAATTGCACAATACAAATACATTTTGGGGACCATTTTTATCTGTTACCTTTGTGAAAATAAAAATATGGGTCTAAATTTAATTTTTGTGAAAAAAAGTTAAATGTAAATTTTTTTCTTCCTCATTGCATCAGTTCCTGTGGAGCACCTGAAGGGTTAATAAACTTATTGAATGTGGTTTTGAGCACCTTGAGGGGTGCAGGTTTTGGAATGGTGTAACGTTTGGGTATTTTCTGTCATATAGACAGCTCAAAGTCACTTCAAATGTGATGTGGTCCCTAAAAAAATGGTTTTGTAAATTGTGTTGGAAAAATGAGAAATTGCTGGTCAACTGTTAACCCTTATAACTTCCTAACGAAATCTTTTTTTTCCAAAATTGCGCTGATATAAAGTAGACATGTGGGAAATGTTATTTATTAACTATTTTGTGTGACATATCTCTCTGATTTTAGGGCATAACAATTCAAAGTTTGAAAACTGCAACATTTTCAAATTCTCGCCAAATTTCCGTTTGTTTTTTTTTACAAATAAACGCAAGTGATATCGAAGAAATTTTACCACTATCATGAAGTACAATATCTAATGAAAAAACAGTCTCAGAATCAGTGGGATCCGTTGAAGTGTTCCAGAGTTATTACCTCATAAATTGACAATGGTCAGTATTGAAAAAAATTGGCCTGGTCATTAACCTACAAAGTGGCTCAGTCCTTAAGGGGTTAATACAATTATCAGCTCACCATGCAAAAAACAAGGCCTCACACAACTGTATCGACTGAAAAACGGAAAAATGACAGGTCTCGAAAAATGGTGACACAAACAAAAAAATGTTTTATTTTTTGTACAAATTTCTGAATTTTTGTTTTCAACACTAAAATAATAATAAAAAAACGTGGAAGTTTGATATTGCGGTAATCATACTGACGTGGATCGTAAGGTTATTTTTACTGCAACATGAAAGCTGTAAAAACTAAACCTTAAAAACATTGTTGGAATTGTGTAGGTTTATTTTTGCATTTTCATTGCACTTAGGATTTTTTCCCCCCGGTTTCCAATACATTGTGTGGTCAAATGATTGATGTCATTACCATAAAAGAAATCCTGCAAAAAAACAAGCCCTCATACAGCTATGTGCATTGAAATTTTTTTAAAAAATTATGGCTCTTGGATGAAAGGGAGGAAAGAAAACACAAAAAAAGGAAATTGGTTGTATCAGGAATGGGATTACAAGGGATTTCTAGCGTGATTTGAAAAGCCTGCAGTCACTTTGTGTGTGAATACGGACTGACGACTGGTGACAATGTGCAATGCGCACACTGTCACCATTCTCCTGTATTGCCAGCACCAGAGGGTGGACTCCTGACCACCATTTATATACTTCTCCCATGTCCCCACTAGATTCTCTGGGGCTTTTCTCAATGCTTTTTTTATTGCTCTGCTCAGAAAATCCCCTTAATAAGAAGCTAGTTGCAAAGTTGTTTTTTTACAAACACTTTGCAATTTATCCATAAAAGAATTAGTGAATAACATTTTAATGGCTGAAGTAGAACAACCTGTGAGTCTTAGAGGGCTGTGTCTATACCCCTGCACTGTCTACCAATATTATATCAGCATACTGCTGTAGGAAGCCATTATGGCAGCAGTCAGAGATGAGAGGACAGCCCCAATAACATTTTAATGGATGAATTAGAACAACCAGTGAGTCAGGTCTTAGGGGGCTGTGTCTATACCCTTGCACTTTCTACCAATATTATATCAACATACTGCTATAGGAAGCCATTATGGCAGCAGTCAGAGATGAGAAGACAGCCCTCCTCACACGTGTCACTGTACAGTATCCGCCCCCCCTGTAATACAGCCTGGAGCTGGGAGGGGTCGTCACTACAGCACCGACGAGCACCGTGGAGGACTGGCTGAATGATTTCACCTCACAACTCCTCACCATGTCTGGAGGCCGTCAGCAAGGAGCCGACAGGAGCTGGTGAGGAGTGGGCAATATGCGGAAATATGGCTGACTAGTAGCTGGTTACACTGCATCGCGGGGTAGAGACTGTTACTGTCATTGGTTCTGCTCTCCTACTAGTTGTGGGTGAATTAGAAAGGTTTTATTATGACTGGAGTTAGACGTGCTCAGGAGAAATAGGTTATGTCAGTGATTGGAACTGGGCAGGAGGAATCCGTCATGTTAGGCATTAGAACAGCGGAATTCCACTGCAACTGCCGGGTTCTACATACACTGTTAGTACTGTCGGCGGGAAACCATACGGTTCCGCCCACTCACAGAAAATGGCGGGAAGAGCGAAAGCTAAATGGCACCACTGCGCCTCATCATTTATTATATAAAGAAATAAGCTGCAAATCCGATATATTATGGAAATAGCTACGTGCTACAAATGTTCAGTAGTTTTATGCTTAATGGCTGGCTTTATTTATTGCACTTATACAGAAAAGGTGGAAATGAATGTGCAATGCTCTTGACACATAGTGCATGCTAAATTTAGTAAGATTAGTAAAACAGTTACTGTAAAAAAATAATAGTTGGGCCATGTATTTGTTTAGCCCATTTCATACTGTGTTATGTTTAATAGAATGAGAGTTGTTGGAGCATTTTACTTGCCCCATTTTTAAAATCTCTATAATGTATCTTGTGTGAATAAAACATGTCAGAGGTCACTCAGTTTGGCATAAGTGCAGATTAGCAAGGTTCCTTCTCTGCCTCCTTGTCTCTGCAGAGGTCACTGTGCGGCTGGAAATTGTGGAATTTGGGCCACTTTTACCTGACTGGATTTTGATCATTAGTGTTTAGATGTAGCATGTAACTCCTTTCCAGACCAGGTGATTATTTGTTTGCGCTTTTGCTTTTTCCTTCTCTTCCAAGAGTCATATTTTTTTAAATTTTCAAGTAATTTGAAAACAATACAATTCTGCCATTGTTTTTAAAATTTTGTTTATAGAGCATTTAGTGTGATAAAAAATACCTGGAAACATGATTCTCCATATCTGAACGATTACTGTAATAACGATTTTGGAATTTTATTTTTTATTCATTGGTATGTAAGGCGTTTGACAGAGGCATGTTCTGTTAGATTGCCTGACATTGTAAGACTGGGGCTAGTTACACTGTGACTTTGTTCGAGACCCAGGTCTGACGGTCAGAGATCACTATGTGCTTTTACTACGGTACATCACAGTGTAATGCAGGTGAATGGGATTGCATAACAATGCCTAAGATACCACAAGAAGCAAGTCACACAAAAGCTGACTGAGGGTGTGTGCAGACGATCCAGAGCCGCTGCGGGTTTGACGCTGAGGACTTATGCAACGTTAAACCCGCAGCGGCCAGCAGTTACAGCATAGTGGATGGGATTTGTACAAATCCCAAGTCCACTATGCGTCTCTGTGCACCCGCGGAAACTGACATGCGGCATGTCTTTCCAGAACGCGGCATGTCTTTCCAGACCGCAGCATGTCAATTTCTCCTGCGGGTCCGCATGCAGACTTTCCCCATAGACCTAATCTCTATGAGGAAAGTCTGTAGGTAAAAAAAAAAAAAAAAGGCGGAGCTCATTTGCCTCTTAGCTCCTCCGCAGCGTCGGGGCCAAAGGCTGGTAGATACGTATGCACATACCCTTAGACTTCTGCTTGTCGCGGTACTCAATGTCACTGCATTTTGCTGCGATGTTGCAGTGGCACAAAGCAATATTTGGGAGTGTGACCTACAGTGCCAGTCAAAATTTTGGGCTCACCTGTTCTTGAGACTCACAGATAATACACATAAAACTTATAATTTATTAGTATCAATTAAAAATATCAAAGACAAAAAAATCCCTCAAAAAACAAAAGCCAGTATATAACCAAAACTGGATAATACAAGTGAATGGGGGGGAGTTGGATACCTTACAGTGGTCTATCCCTACCTGTCAGCGGAGGTTGGCACCCTCTTGAACGCAAGTGTCACCCCCACTCCTCGACGGCTGTCTACAAAGGATCCCATTAGGCCCTGAGCAGATGGAAGGTGATGGGATTCCATACAGAGTTGAGGGGGGCAGAAAAAAAGTAGCCAAACAGCTGATTCTGGACACCGCAACCAACTCACCACTGTACCTGCAGCATGCAGTTGTGAAAAATATCGAGGAAAGTCTGTGTGATATCCTGAGAACACTATTACCTCTTGTATATTCTATATTAGACAATAGTCCTACAACGTACAGCACATAGTTGTTGTGCATGCAATAAATACCCATAAACGGACCACAAACAGCCGGGTGGGGTATAGTGCTTTTTACTGCCATTTGGCGATATCTGCACCATTATTTGAACATTTGATCCAGAGGATGCATGAGGCACTTTATTAATAACGCCACTGGTATACTGTGAAAGAGCATGCACAAGGCACTTTATCAAGAATGCCATTACAATCACCAAAAGCTAAATCGTCTTTTGATTATACATCTTGCATCTTAGGAATTTATATGGTTTGTGACTCCTGATGAGCCGATTTGCAGGAGAAACGCGTAGAGCAGGGGTCATGAACCTTTTTGGCTGAGAGAGCCATGAACGCTACATATTTTAAAATGTAGTTCCGTGAGAGCCATACAATATTTTTAAAACTAAATACAAGTAAGGCTATGTGCCCACAATGCAGAAATGCTCCGGTAGAGCGGTCACTCGTCTGAGAGCCAGATGCAGCTTTCAAAAGAGCCACATCTGGCTTGTGAGCAATAGGTTCTCGACCCCTGGTTAGAGCAATACATACCTGGACCTGTGTTTGCGCTTAGCATGTTTTTTAGGGAGTGTAGTTCTATTAACTATTACGCCTCTGTTCTATTTCTATCTATAACATGATTGGTGTAATTCATTAATGCCATTATATGCAATTATTTTGGACCATCTGTCATTGTGGGTCATACTTTATGTCTATAACAAAATAGACTCATATTATGTTACACGCTGATTATATCTGGACGATACCCTTATGATATCATGTTATAAACTATGTTATATCGTGTATTTAACCCTCTCATTTATAACGGCTTTCTTGTGGTCCATTTATGGGTATTTACTACATGCACAACAAATTTTTGCTGTAAGTTGTAGGACTATTGTATAATATAGAATATACAAGAGCTAAGAGTGTTCTCAGGCTATCATACACACTTTCCTGGATATTTTTCACCACAACTGCCCGCTGCAGGTACAGTGGTGAGTTGGTTGCGGTGTCCAGAATCAGCTGTTTGGCTACTTTTCTTCTGCCCCCTCACCTCTGTATGGAATCCCATCACCTTCCATCTGCTCAGGGCCTAATGTGGTCCTTTGGGGAGAACCATTGAGGAGCGGGGGTGCCATTTGCGTTCAAGAGGGTGCCATCCTCCGCTGACAGGTAGGGATAGACCGGTGGACAGTGTTTGTATCCACCCCTCCCCATCCACTTGTATTATCCAGCTTGCGTTATATACTGGTTTTTGTTTTTTGAGGGATTATTTTGTCTTTGATATTTTTAATTGATACTTATAATATCAATTAAAATTATAAATTGTAAGTTTTATGGGTAATATCTGTCAGTCTACTTAATAACTACACACTTTCTTTACGGACTGATTGGTGATTTTCTTTGCTCACCTGTTCATGCAATGGTTTTTCTTATTGTAATGGGCACATTGTAGATTCAGACTGAAGAAATCAAAGCCATGAAGGATCTTCATCAGCTGGCACCTTAACTGAGCGGGCTCAGTTCCTGCTCCATACACCCATGCCCTGTGTATGATGTGCACGTATGTCCAGGTGGCAGAGAGGGTTTTAAGTTAGCTGCTATTTTATGAATATCAGTGCAAGCAAGTGGGCAGGATATGTCTACTGCAAATTTACAAATCATGACAGCTTCTGCATAAATTGATAGGCTGCAGATATCAAATCCACAGCATTGTTTAATTTACACTGTGGATTTTCTCCACGTGATAGCATAATTTGCACAAGCCGGCTTCATCGCCAGCTCATATCAGCAGCATCACTGCGCCTCTGTAGCCGGGTGTAAGTTTCCCGGCCTGAAAGGCTTCCTCCGCAAGACCGGAAGCCATTTTCTGAACTTTCGGTCATGTGCAGTGCGCCTCAGAAGCCTGGAAGCTTACACCCGGCTACAGAGGCGCAGTGACGATGCCAAAATAAGCGACTTGCATGCGCGAGATTTGCATGACCTGGCAATGACGCCAGCTCATGCAAATTATGTTATGTGGGCGTGATAACATGGAAAGAGGATTGACCAGTCTGGGGAAACTAACGTACCATCAACTAGTCAAAGCTCTAATTAGCATAGGAAATGGGGACATTATAAATGCTTTTTCAAGGCTATGTGCGCACGTTCAAGATTTGAAGTAGAAATTCCTCCATTGTTTCTGAACCTCTTGACAGCAATAACGCTTCTGAAAATCCACAGCGTTTTTTATGTGCTTTTGCCTGCGGATTTGCCATGCGGTTTTCCA
The DNA here is from genome assembly GCF_046119375.1 of Phyllobates terribilis. Taxonomy (NCBI): domain Eukaryota; kingdom Metazoa; phylum Chordata; class Amphibia; order Anura; family Dendrobatidae; genus Phyllobates; species Phyllobates terribilis. The sequence continues at coordinate 508,021,889 of NW_027362762.1, forward strand.
ATGCATTGTATAGGCAAAAACGCATGCGGAAATGCACAAAGAATGGACATGTAGCATTTTTTTAACGCACATGAAATCTGGTCAGGAAAATTCCTGATCATGTGCACAGAACTTGCAAAATGTCATGGGATAAGGTATGCAATGCATTTTTGGTCCATTTCTGCTCTGAAAAAAAAACGCACAAAAAACACACTGTGTGCACATACACCAAAGCATTTATTTAACTGAATAATGTTATACAGGGCTGGTTAGGCAGGGAATTTACTCATACATAGGTGAATGCTGCTGGGTTGGATGAGGGGCTGTGACCTGTCACCACTATTAGGCTACATTCACACATTTAGGATTTGGTCAGTACTTTACATCAATATTTGTAAGCCAATGAGGAGTGAAACAATCAGAGGAAAAGTAAAATAGAAACATGTGCTCCACTTCTGCATTTCTCACGCACTCCTGGTTTTGGCTTCCAATACGGATATAAAATACTGAACAAAAACTGAACGCGGCCTTAACGTTCCGATGTAGGGTCAATCTGTAGGTTAATAGCATTATGGTGGGCGCACTTAGCCGAACTCTATGGTGATAAAATTAACTATTCTCCCCACAGTGTTCCGGTTTCAGTCACGAGGGTGGTGCCAGCAGTGACTTGGATCACTTGCATGAAATAAAATGCAGTCACTTTTTTATTTTACTTTGTATACTGTTTGTGGAGTGGAATCATATTTGTCCACCCATCAACAGGAGTGTTGCGCAGCCTTTTTAAGACTGCACAGATGCGCTACATTGTGAGCTTTCCATCAAAGTAACAGGGCGTGCTTGGAATCTCAGATCACTGTTAACTAAGTGGTGACCCAAGCCAATCCAGGCACGCCTTTATGACTCAAAGTCGGCGGCTTCTGGGAGAAATACAATTAATTTCATTCCAGTAAACGCACCTTCAGTGCGGCAGCTTTATAGCATTGTAACTATTAAAAGGAACCTGTCACATGCAAAAATAAGCTACTTAACTGCAGATCCAGGGTTAATCTGCAGGTTAATAGCATTCTGAACCTGCTCGGCGCCCACACATTGAGCTTCGTTTCCTGGAGGAAAAGAGCTTTATTCCACCCCCCCCCCACCTGCTTTTGTTGTTCGAGGGGTAGCTCCGGCACGGTTTCAATCAGTGCTTTGTGTATAGACATCGGCGGCTATGACCGAGGCCCCCGCACTAACTGACAGCTGACCCTAATTTGGATCCTGTTGTTAGTCAGTTCCGAGGGTATTGTTACAGCCGCTGCTCTCTATACACTGAGCGGTGACTGAAACTGTGCCAGCTCCACCCCTGTGACTGAAACCCAAATGCTTCTGGGGAAAAAAAGTTAATTTCCTCCCGGCATCGGGACTTTCAGTGCGGGCGCTAGGCAGGTTCAGAACGAGATTTACCCCATGTCTTCAGGTTAATAGCATTTTTTCACGTGTTCCCTTCAACAGGCAGAACAAGAGCATGGACACACAGCCGTTTAACTCGTGCGATGATCGCATTGCACTGAATGGACTGGCCAGCACCTCTTCTGACCGGAGTACGACAGTGCGATGGATTTCTATACAGCTGTCAAGCTCAGGTCAGGAGAGGTGCCGGCCAGAAGGAGGTTTACCATGTGATACTCGTAGGAGAAATACATCAGTGTGTCCCTGCCCAATCCGGTATCTGAAGGTAAGCAGAGTGTGTGGACATGGCAGGTTCCCTTTAAAGGGAAGGTGTCTTTAAAAAAAATGTTTTTTGAAAAATTTAAAAAATTGCCTCTTCTCCATTTGCAACAAAAAATCCTAATTTAATCTCCTTGATTTATCAGTAGGAGGCATCACCCCTTACACCTCATGAACAAATGTTTGCTGTAACATCTCTCAAATGTAGTGCCTTGTATCTTTTGAATTCATTTGTAATATTGCCCGATGAAGGAGCCTCTGTACTCTGAAAGCTTACATATATATTTTTTTTCTGGTTAGCCAATAAAGGTATTAACTGTCCCACTAGTTAACCCCTTTACTGAACACTGTAAAAAATAAAAATAAAAAACTAAGCAAAAAAATATGCTTTATCATCATACTGCCAAACAAAAAATGTAATAAAACGCGATCAAAAAGACGAATGTAAATAAAAATGGTACCTCTGAAATTGTCATCTTGTCTCACAATAAAGTCATCATACAGCTCCAACGGACGAAAAATAGAAAAGTTATAGCTCTCAGAATAAAGCAATGCAAAAAACAATTCTTTTTTCTATAAAATAGTTTTTATTGTGTAAAAGCGCCAAAACATTAAAAAACAATATAAATGTGGAACCGCTGTCAACATACTGACCTGAAAATAAAGCCGCCTTATCAATTTTATCACAAGCGGAACGGCATAAAAAAAAAAAACCAAAAAACAATTCCTGAATTGTTGTTTTTGTTTATTCTGCCTCCCAAAAATCAGAATAGAAAGCGATCAAAAAATGTCACGTGAAAATGGTACCAATAAAAACGTCAACTTGTCCCACAAAAAACAAGCTGTCACATGACTGTCGGCCGAAATCTGGAAAAATTATAGCTCTCAAAATATGGCGATGTAAAAAAGAGTCTTTGCAAAAAAAAGGGGTTTTTTAGTGTGTGACAGCTGTCAATCATAAAACACCGATATGAATCTGGTATCGCTGTAATCGCACCAACCCGAAGAATAAAGTCATCTAATCATTTATATGGCACGAGGAATGGCGTAAAAAATAAACTCTAGGGTTAGGGTTGTGCTAGGGCTAGGGTTGTACTACACATACAGTCATATGAAAAAGTTTGGGCACCCCTATTAATCTTAAGCTTAATGTTCTATAAAAATTGGTGTTTTTGCAACAGCTATTTCAGTTTGATATATGTAATAACTGTTGGACACAGTAATGTTTCTGCCTTGAAATGAGGTTTATTGTACTAACAGAAAATGTGCAATCTGCATTCAAACAAAATTTGACAGGTGCATAAGTATGGGCACCTCACCAGAAAAGTGACATTAATAGTTAGTAGATCCTCCTTTTGCAAAAATAACAGCCTCTAGTCGCTTCCTGTAGCTTTTAATGAGTTCCTGGATCCTGGATGAAGGTATTTTTGACCATTCCTCTTTACAAAACAATTCCAGTTCAGTTAAGTTTGATGGTCGCCGAGCATGGACAGCCCTCTTCAAATGATCCCACAGATGTTCAATGATATTCAGGTCTGGGGACTGGGATGGCCATTCCAGAACATTGTAGTTGTTCCTCTGCATGAATGCCTGAGTAGATTTGGAGCGGTGTTTTGGATCATTGTCTTGCTGAAAGATCCATCCACTTTGTAACTTCATATTTATCACTGATTCTTGAACACTATTGTCAAGAATCTGCTGATACTGTGTGGAATCCATGCGTCCCTCAACTTTAACAAGATTCCCAGTGCCAGCATTGACCACACAGCCCCAAAGCATAATGGAACCTCCACCAAATTTTACTGTGGGTAGCAAGTGTTTTTCTTGGAATGCTGTGTTTTTTTTGCCGCCATGCATAACGCCTTTTTGTATGACCAAATAACTCAATCTTGATTTCATCAGTCCACAGGACCTTCTTACAAAAAGAAATTGGCTTCTCCAAATGTGCTTTTGCATACCTCAGCCAACTCTGTTTGTGGCGTGCTTGCAGAAACGGCTTCTTTCGCATCACTCTCCCATACAGCTTCTCCTTGTGCAAAGTGCCTTGTATAGTTGACCGATGCACAGTGACACCATCTGCAGCAAGTTGATGCTGCAGCTCTCTGGAGGTGGTCTGAGGATTGTCCTTGACTGATCTCACCATTCTTCTTCTCTGCCTTTCTGATGTTTTTCTTGGCCTGCCACTTCTGGCCTTAACAAGAACTGTCCCTGTGTTCTTCCATTTCCTTACTATGTTCCTCACAGTGGAAACTGACAGGTTAAATCTCTGAGACAGCTTTTTGTATGCTTCCCCTGAACAACTATGTTGAATAATCTTTGTTTTCAGATCATTTGACAGTTGTTTTGAGGAGCCCATGATGCCACTCTTCAGAGGAGATTCAAACAGGAGAACAACTTGCAAGTGGCCACTTTAAGTAGCTTTTCTCATGATTGCATACACCTGGCTATAAAGTTCAAAGCTCCATGAGGTTACAAAACCAAAAAAAGTGCTTTAGTGAGTCAGTAAAAAGTAGGTAGGAGTATTTAAAACAAGAAAATGATAAGGGTGCCCATACTTATGCACCTTTCAAATTTTGTTTGAATGCAGATTGCACATTTTCTGTTAGTACAATAAACCTCATTTCAAGGCAGAAACATTACTGTGTCCAACAGTTATTACATATATCAAACTGAAATAGCTGTTGCAAAAACACCAATTTTTATAAAACATTAAGCTTAAGATTAATAGGGGTGCCCAAACTTTTTCATATGACTGTATATTTAGCCACAGACTGCTTAATCTTACGGCAGTATTCACTTATAAACCTCAGTATTAACAAAATATATCAGCCAAGAGGAAAAACTTTTAAAATATAACCTTTATTAAATCCTTAAAATAATTAATTTTTTAATTTTTTGTACCTCCAATGTCCAATATAAAAGGCTCATAACCCCTGTCACATCATAGGCAAGCTCCCTATGCACTAGAGGGAATCAGCACAAAATACCTCTGGTCCATATAAAACTTAGACACAGTGATAAAAAAACTCTAAATAATATGTGTAGATCTCACCCATTCTCTTGTCCATGGGCATCCTCCAGGGTTTTTTTCTCCAGTTCAGAAATCTCCAAATATTAAGGATAAATCTACCCTGTCGTGCCCCTGGTGATTGCTCCCGCCCTGACAAGGGCAGTACCCAAGTGTATCTATTACCCCACAAAATACCTCCTGACGCGTTTCTTCCTCCTCAAAAAGGATTCATCAGGGGAGTGTAACTCGTATCTTGGGGAGCACTACAAAAAAGTGACTAAGTGCTGTAAAGTGCTATGTGGTTCAAAAAATCTCGTCTAATGAACCTCACAATAGTGAGTGTCCATTTTTTGTGGTACAAAGTACTGTTACCACCTTCAAAAATGCAGATATGCAAAGAGAAAAGGAGAGTATCCACATCTGTCTTCTCTGTTTAAATATACTACTTTTCCCTCCATTTTTGGGCATCCCATGTCACTTCCGAGGTGGGGCTTGATTTGTTCTATCATTATCACTAATCAACAGCCTTTTTGTTATAGAATATTACCCCTTGTTTTTCTTAGGTAAAAGTCTTCATTTTCATAAAGGTTCCCTTTTAACTTTTAATATCGCGGTGGCTTCCCATTCATCGCTTAAAAAATGCCCATATGATCCTTTCCCTCCTATTGTGTCCATCTCTTAAGGTCATCAAACTCCCACGTGTCAAAATATGGGGGTCATATATTTGTTTTCTAGCGTTCATTATATGTTTCTCTTTCCTTAGCATTTGGAACTCATCTGCCATTTCCGAACGCCTGGAACGCAAGCCTCCTATGTCATTTCCGGGCGTTCTCTACCGCGTCACTTCCCTGCATCTGGACCGCAGAGCCCCATGCGACCTTAACTATTTTCGGGCATATGGAACGCATAGTTCCCACGTGAGCCCGAAATACGCGCTTCTCACAGCGCTTCCGGGGGTCTGGACCTCAAAACATCTTTTGGACATTCCCTGTGCGTGTCACTGATCTCATTTCTGCCTCAACATGTGATTTAATGCATTCTTACACAGAATCCCTTCAAAAAGAAGGAACTTCTCTCTTAGAAAACAACTTTACACCACCAATCTCCTACTTATTATTTTACATTACCCTCCTTTATTGTAACTGGAGGGATCTATCGGTGCCACCTTAGATATAAAATTATTAGGGAACTTTTAATATTAGATTTCTACTCTGGCACTGAATCCAAATTCTTTTCAAACGATCATCCCATGATTTTTCTTATAAGATTTGCCAGTACACAAAGTTATCGCCCCAAAATCACATATCAGAGGTACCTATATATCGCCCTATTTATTTTTCTTTTCCAGTGCATGTAAACATTTGGCCTTCTTTTTTTCTATAAAAGGCCTCCATATTTCTTTTTAAAAAAGTCTGACTTATAGCTGGTTTCAGTAAGTGGGTCTTTACACAAAAGCATGGCCGTCTCCGGATATTACAGGGGGATTATCATCTATATAAAGCAACTATAATTAAGCTGTTCATTTAAACCCCCAGGGGCCATGGTACCTAACTGGAAAATCCATCTTGCTACTTTCTGCTGTAGGATTTTGTCCTTGTTACCTCCTCTAATATTGGTCTTCATACGTTCGATTCCCATAAAAGAAATTACTTTAGGATCTCTTCCAAGTACCGAATTCACATGCTTTGCAATTGGCATCTCTTTTTTATTTAATATGGCGTCCGCTAATTATTCAAGCAAATTTTACATTCAAAAAGTCAAATGGTGCTCCTTCCCTTTCGAACCCTGCCATGCGCCCAGTGTATTTTCCCCACATATGGGGTATCGGCTTACTCAGGAGAAATTGCACAAGAAATTGTATGGTGCAATTTATCCTGTTACCCTTATGAAAATGCAAAATTGGAGGCTGAAAAACATTTTTGTGGGAAAAATGTGAAAATTTTATTTCTACGGCTCAATGTTATAAACTTCTGTGAAGGGGTGCTCACCACACATCTAGATAAATTCCTTCCCTTTCCGAATCCTGCCGTGTGCCCAAACAGTGGTTTTCCCCCACATATGGGATATCAGCACGCTCAAGAGGTATTGCACAACAAATTTTGGGTCCATTTTTTAATGATACCCTTGCGGAAATAAAAAAAATTGAGGTCTAAAGTAACATTTTTGTGAAAAAAAATAAATGTCCATTTTTTTCTACCACATGCCAAAAATTCCTGTGAAGCATCTGAAGGGTTAATAAACTTATTGAATGTGGTTTTGAGCACCTTGAAGGGAGCAGTTTTTAGAATGGTTTCATTTTTGGGTATTTTCTGTCATAAAGGACCCTCAAAGTCACTTCAAATGTGATGTGGTCCCTAAAAAAATGGTGTTATAAAAATGAAAAATCGCTGGTCAATTTTTAACCCTAAAAGCTCCTTAACAAAAATAAATTTTGGTTCCAAAATTGTGCTGATGTAAAGTAGACATGTGGGAAATGTTATTTATTAACTATTTTGTGTGACACATCTCTCTGATTTAAGGGCATGAAAATTCAAAGTTTGAAAACTGCAAAATTTTTGCCAATTTTTTTTTCCACAAATAAACGCAAGTGATATCGAAGAAATGTTACCACTATCATGAAGTACAATATGTCACGAAAAAACAATCTCAGAATCAGGGGGATCTGTTGAAGCGTTCCAGAGTAATTACCTCATAAAGTGACACTGGTCAGAATTGTAAACATTGGCCTGGTCATTAACGTGCAAACCACCCTCGGTGGTAAAGGGGTTAAAGTAAAATATGAAAAATAATTTAAAATTCCACTTTTAAACAATAGGGGGAGCAGCTGCTGAAATTTGCCATGAAAACCTAGTGTACAACTAGCTCACATTACAACTGCAGTAAATATGGGCTGGATCTGCCACCCCTTCCCCTGTGTGTTTGCAACAGGATATTATCCTAAGTCATATTGCACAACTCGTTAAAGGGTCAATTGTGATTTGTAGGATTGCTGCTTCCAATAGGTAGCGCTATAGAGTTCAGATCCTCTTTTTCTCTGAAAAGGCAATTTTCAACAGGATAAGAAAAATGAAGTTTAAGATTCCAGTGCAGAGCAATTTTGTTGGTGACTTCAGAGTGATACTGAAAGTTGGTGCTGCTCGCTGTATCATTAGCTTGGGTTAGATACGTGATTTGTATCACATGCACGATTAGATACACTTAGGCTATGTGCCCACAATGCAGAACTGATGCAGATTTTTCCTGAGCGTTTCTGCCAGGGAGAGGCGTTTTTTAAGCATTTTTGCATGCATTTCCGCATGCGCTTTTCCAAGCGATTTTGAGCTTCACTTGGAAAAGTGCTTGACAAGTTGGTCACACAATATTAATCCATGCAACTGGCATGGATTTATATTGTGTGATCAATTTATGCTGCTTTAAATGCAGCATGAATAGTAAAAAAAAGAAATAAAACTTAAAAAATAAAAAAAACATTATACTTACCTCTCCGGTGGCGCCCGGTCTCCTCTCCGGTGGCGTCCTCTGTCATTGGCGTCCCTCGGTCTTCTGGAAGGATCTGCATTGACGTCATTTAGTCAGCTGACAGGTCACGTGACCGCCGACATCAGCGGTCGCGTGACCGTCACATGACTAAATGATGTCACCGCAAGTCCTTTGAGAACACCGCGGGACGCCGAGAGAACACGCCACTAGAGATGTAAGTATAATGTTTTTTTTTATTTTTTACCTTTTAATTCTTTTTTTTACTAATGGTACCCAGGTCGGTTGAGAGTCTCCTCTTATCCAGACCCGGGTACCATCCACGCACTGAACCGTATAACATCCGCATGCTTACCTGCGGATGTTATGCGGTTCGATGCAAGGCAATGGCGGCAATTTTGCACAAGAAATGGTTGTGCTGCGGATTTTTCTGCAATGATAATCTGCAGCGGAAATTTCCGCAGCATGTGCACAGCACATGCGGATTTCCATTGGGAAACACGCATTAAATCCGCATTGTGGGCACTTGGCCTTAGAGTAACACGCTGGGATTAGATACAGGGCTCAGTGTCGTTTATCACATGATGGGATTAGATATTGAGCTCAATGGATTGTATCACACATGATGGGATTAGATATGCTGTATGTAAAGTGTAACCCTGCTCCTTCTACCTCTATGGGAGCAGTAGTGTAATGCGTGACCCCGCTTCCTCTACTTCTATGGGAGCAGTAGTGTAATGTGTGACCCCGCTCCGTCCACTATATTACTACTCACATAGAAGTATAGGGAACGGGGTCACACATTACACTACTGCTCCAACAGAAGTGGACGGAGCGGGGTCACACATTACAGCACTCGTCCCATAGAAGTGGACGGAGCGGGGTCACACATTACAGTACAGCTTCCATAGAAGTAGACCTTTCATGTGGCACTAAAGGGTTGTTTAACCTTGTTTACACTAATAAATGAGAAAATTGAAGGTGGATCCCCCCTATTTTTGATAACCAGCCAAGGTAAAGCAAACAGCGTATATTATGTGCGTATATTATTCGTCTGGGAACTTGGAAGGTCCATGGTTATTGATCCCTTCCCAGCCTAAAAATACAAGCCCGCAGCCGCCCCAGAATTGGCACATCCCATTAGATGCCCCAATTTTGGCTTTTTGCCTAGCTCTTCCTAATTGCCCTGGTGTGGTGGCACCACAGTATAATACGCCCCATATAGTGCTCCATACAGTATAATGCGCCCCACATAGTGCTTCATACAGTATAATGGCTCCACATAGTGCACCACAGTATCATGGCCCCATATAGTGCTCCTTACAGTATAATGGCCGCACATGGTGCTCCACAGTATAATGGCCACACGTAGTGCCCCACTGTTTCCCATCCTAGTATAAGTTCCTTCCTTCTGGTATATGTCCCGCCGTTCTGGTATATGTCCCTCCATCATGATCTCCATCCTGATATATGTCCCTCCTTCATGATTCTCTTCCAGGTATATGTTTCCATACTGGTAATGTCCCCCATCCAGCTATATATCCGTCTATCATGATCACCATCCTGGTATATGCCCCCCATATATTCAGTGCACACAAAAAAATCAATAAACACTTCTACTCACCTTCCCTGCGCTTCCCACACAGCACAGCATCCTGTTCTGTGTATTCAGAGCACAGCAACGTGATGATTTCCTCTGAACAGGTTAGTGAGCAGTGATCACAGCCTGTACTGTAATACTGATGACAGACTGTGATCACTGCTCCATCGCCTCACCCCGGACCTCCGTTCCCAGGCAGCTCTTGTCATTGCATGCACTGAGTGTGTGCGATGACAAAGGGAAAGTGGAGGCCACAGCATATACTGCGGGCTTCACAAAGGTGTCCGCGAACTCTTACCACAGCTGTGACCTGAACAGCCCAGGGTTCAGCTAAGGCAGTCTCAATACAAGAGATGCTTTCGGATGGTGATCGCAGTCAATTATTCCCAGGGGCTGCCGTATTGTGTCGTGCTCAGACACTTACACACCCCCAAATGCAAATGGCAGCCCTCAGTAAAAAATAATAAATAACAACTATTAAAGTGGTACCTTTAATTTTGTATTAAAAAATAATTGATTATATAATGTCAAATTATTAATAGAAAAATAAAAATCACAGCACCGTCCCTTTAAAGCTGGTTTGCTGTGAATAAGAAGGCTGATTGTTTTCAGGACAGGATTTCAGTGTATGTTCAACCTTGACCCATGAGACTTGTGATTAAATGGAAGGTTCCATCAAAAAAAATTGTTTTTTTCAACGGTTGAAAAAAGTTAAAGTATTAGACTATGTGCCCACAATGCAGATTTGAAGCAGAAATTTCCTGAGCATTTCTGCATCTCCTTGGCAGAAAAAACGCATGTGGATTTCACATGCGTTTTTTCAGCCTTTTTACATGCGTTTATGCATGCGTTTTTTGCAAGTGTTTTTCCAAGCGATTTTCAGCATCACTTGGAAAAGGGCTTGACAAGTTGGTCACACAATATAAATCCATGCAACGGGCAGCATCTGAAGTAAAAAAAAAGAAGTAAAAATAAATAAAAAACCTTATATTCACCTCTCCAGCGGCCCCCGGTCTCCTCCCGGCGGCGTCCTCTCTCCTTGGCATCCCGCGATGTACCTGCGGTGACGTCATTTAGTCTGCTGATGGTCACGCGACTATCACCTGACTCTAACGTCAGTAGTCGCGTGAACATCACCTGACTAAATGACGTCACCGCAGGTCCTGCAAGAACACAGCGGGACGTCGAGGAGAGGACGCCACCTGGAGGAGACCGGGGGCCGCCGTAGAGGTGACTATGAATATTTATTTTTGATTTTTTACTTTATAGTTATTTTTTAACTTGCAGGTATGATGGAACCCGGGTTGGAGGAGAGTCTCCTCTTCTACCAACCCGAGTACCATCCACTCATTGAACCACATAACATCCGCATGTATACATGCGGATATTATGCGGTTCAATGCAAGCCAATGGGTGCGATTTTGTCACAAATTGCGTGTGCCTTAGAATTTTCCGCAGCGGAAACTTCCGCAGCATGTGCAGAGCACATGCGGATTATCATTGGGATACATCCCAGACCTGTTACCAAGCGATTTATATATGTTTTTGTGGTGGAAACACAGCCTTAGACTAAGTGCCCAAGATGCAGAAATGCTCTGGATTTTTCCTGAGCATTTCTGCATCTCCCTGGCAGAAAAATCGCATGCGGATTGTACATGCTTTTTTCCTGCGAGGGACCAGCATAAGTGAGGTGTTTTGATCATGCGATTTCGCATGCGGGTTGTCAAGCACTTTCCAAGCGATTTTAGCATCACTTGGAAAGTGCTTGACAAGTTGGTCACACTATATAAATCCATGCAACCGGCATGGATTTATATAGTGTGACCGTAAAAGAATGGTAAAAAATAAATATTATACTTAACTTCTGATGGCCCCCGGTCTCCTTATCCGATGCGTCCGGTCTTCCTGGTGTCTCGCGGTTGTGTAAAACGACCTGTCATGACGTCATTTAGTCATGTGACGGGTCACGCGACCGCCGACGTCTTCGGTCGTGTGACCCGTCACATATCTAAATGATGTCATGGTAGGTTCTTTTAGACCATCGCGAGCTGCCGGGAAGCCAGGACGCATCGCTGAGGAAACCGGGGGCCATCAGAAGGTAAGTATAATGTATATTTTTTATTTTAATTCCTTTTATTTACAGGTACTAGGGTACCCGGGTCTGGATGAGAGTCTCCTCTTCTCCAAACCCGTGTACCATCTGCACATTGAATCGCTTAATATCCGCATGTGCACATGTAGTCATGCAGATATTATGCGATTCAATGCAAGTCAATGGCAGCGAAAACGCCGCGATTACGCAAAATAATTGGTAGTGCTGCTGATATTTCCACAATGATAATTGGGGAACATCATTGAGGAACATGGCAGACCTTCTACCAAGCGTTTTTAAGTGTTTCTGCAGCGGAATTGCCGCTGCGGAAACGATTAAAAAGCGCATATTGGGCACACTGCCTGAATGTTGTTTTTTTTTAAATATTATAATTTGTTTTTAAATAAGTAAAATATTAAACATAATTTTAAAAGTTTTTATATTTCCTCTTTTAAACACTAGGGGGAGCAGCTGCTGAAATTTGCCATAAAAACCTAGTATAGTGCCAGCTCACATTACAGTGTCACAGAGGACAGCTGGCAGCATTTAGGCTGTGTGCCCACGATGCGTTTTTTAAGTGTTTCTGCAGCGGCAAAAACGATGCAGAAACACTTAAAAAATGCTTTGTAGAAGGGCTGCAATGTTCCCCAATGATAATCCGCATGTGCTGTGCACATGCTGCGGAAATTTCCGCTGCGGGTTATCATTGCGGAAAAAAACGCAGTACTACCAATTACTTTGCGGAAGCGCTGCGTTTTCGCCACCATTGACTTGCATTGGAACGCTTGGATTCTGATTCAATGTGCGGATGGTACCCGGGTGTGGAGGAGAGGAGACTCTCCTCCGGACTCGAGTACCATAGAACCTGTAAAAAAAAGAATAAAATAAAAAATAAATCTTATATTTTCCTTCTGATGGCACCGGTCTCCTTGTCTTCGCTTGCCAGCAGCTCACGGTGGACTGAAGGACCTGCGCTGACGTCATTTAGTCATGTGACGGCAGGTCCTTCAGTGTAGTGTACCGCGAGCTGCTGGTAAGCCAGGACGGAGCAATGCAAGACTGCGGGGGCCACCAGAAGGTAAGTATAGATTTATTTTTTTATTTTTTGACATTCTTTGGGGTCACACTATATAAATCCATGCCGTTTGCATGGATTTATATAGTGTGACCAAGTTGTCAAGCACTGTCCAAGTGATGCTAAAATCGCTTGGAAAGCGCTTGTCAACCCGCATGCGGAAATGCAAGTGAAGAACGCTTCACATCCACATGTCCCTGGCAGGAAAAATGCATGTACAATCCGCATGTACAATCCACATGTACAATCCGCATGCAATTTTTCTGCCAGGGAGATGCAGAAATGCTCAGGAAAAAATCCGGAACATTTCTGCATCGTGGGCACATAGCCTTATTCTGTTAGTTGGTGCTTCTTTCTGTATCATAAGTTAAAATTGTTAGATACATGGAGTGTATCATGTGCTGCGATTAGATTCGCTTATTGTAACGCTGGAATTAGATACAGAGCCAAGTGTAGTGTATCACCTGATGGGATTAGACATTGAGCTCAGTGGAGTGTATCACACAGGATAGGATTAATTACACAGTATCTAATGTATATACTGTGTCACCCCGCACAGTAGAGATGAGCGTTGTTCTACTCGAACTGTTCGCCAATCTCAAATTCGAGCTGTTTTGGGCGGTGTTCGAGCCGTTCGGCGAACACGAACAATTTGAGAAAAATTCGGCTGTTCGAGGTTATGTTCGATAACTGTTCGTGCACCAAAATCATAACTGGATTTTTTCTCAGTAATGATGAAAATTAATGTTAATACGCAGTTTGAGTGTACAGCGGGGTGGGGGGAGGGGCAGGGGATGAATCTCTGCATAAATAATGAAGATCTCCATTTTTTTTTCTCCTTCCCGCATTTACAGTGGGGAGGTGCAATCTGTCAGCATATCAGCAGCGCACACACGCAGCGAACTGCTTTTTTTCACACAAGCAAGGGCATGTGTCATTGGCAGTGTATGTCACATGTCCTTGCCCTATAAGACCCAGCCATTTTCCACGTAGCCACCATTTTCTCACTGCTGCAGCTGCGTGTTAGACGGCACCGCTGTTGCTGTGTGCGCTATACTTTGAGTGTTAATTTCAAGCCAATTTTCGCACAAATCTACAGATAGCTTGGGAGTAGGGAATAGTTGTGATTGCAGTCCTTTGAGGACTAGGTTACATCATTTTCTACGACTTTTATCAGGCAGGTCTGTGCTCTTAAATAGATAGGTTGGGAGTACGGACTAATTGTAATTGCAGTCCTTTTCAGGGCTAGTTTACATCAGTTCCTATCACTTTTTCCCAGGCAGGTCTGTGCCACTGCTGTGTAAGTTTTTTTCACAGCATTTGGCTAAATCTAGCTAAGCAAATCCTTTTTGGCCTATTGCAGTGTGTGTTAGTCTGTGGTGCAAGCTACACCATATGTGTATAGAATACAATTTTTTTTACTGCACCAAGCCAAGTAAAACCTTTTTGGCATAGCATCATTCTATTAGTCCATCTATGCTAACCTCCACCAGGTTGCAAATTAAAAATAATTTTTATCTTCCTCTAGCTCTGAAAAAATATTTGGGCTTGTAGCAGTGTGTGTGGGACTTGTTCTATTAGTCCATCTATACTAACCTCCACCAGGTTGCAAATTAAAAATAATTTTTATCTGCATCTAGCTCTGAAAAAATATTTGGGCTTGTAGCAGTGTGTGGGACTTGTTCTATTAGTCCATCTATACTAACCTCCACCAGGTTGCAAATTAAAATAATTTTTATCTGCATCTAGCTCTGAAAAAATATTTGGGCTTGTAGCAGTGTGTGGGACTTGTTCAATTAGTCCATCTATACTAACCTCCACCAGGTTGCAAATTAAAAATAATTTTTATCTGCATCTAGCTCTGAAAAAATATTTGGGCTTGTAGCAGTGTGTGGGACTTATTCTATTAGTCCATCTATACTAACCTCCACCAGGTTTCAAATTAAAAATAATTTTTATCTGCATCTAGCTCTGAAAAAATATTTGGGCTTGTAGCAGTGTGTGGGACTTGTTCTATTTGTCCATCTATACTAACCTCCACCACCTGATTATGTAATAAAATTGTTTTACTGCATCTAACCAAGCCAATACTTTTGGGCAAATACCACAGTTTTGCAACTCAGCTCTGCTCGGTTCCCATCCATTGTTTTTTGTGCAAACAACTCCAGAGTTGTCAATTAGTTAACCACCAAAATGAGTGGAAAAAGGCCTGCTGCAGGTGGAAAGGGGTATAGGCGTCTTGAGAAGGGAAAAAAAGGTTGTGTCCGTGGGGTAGGTGTTAAAGCAACATTAACATCTGCAGAAGAAAGACCATCTTCCAGCCAAACTAAGATGTCTACTTCTTTTAGCAGACAATGTGATACGATCCCTTTCTTACGGCCACGCCAATCGCTACAAATTGCAGATGAGGCACAAAAACAGCAGGTGCTTCAACGGATATCAAGTGCTCCTTTAAGTGGGCTCTCCTCCACCTCAGCTTCAACATCACAAATACTCCTGTCCTCAGAGGTGTCACCCCAATCGCACTTGCTTTCTCACAGCTCCCAAGTCTCCAGCTGCCCGTCTGAGTATGGGGTAGAACAGATGGTTGAGTCTGCAGAGCTGTTTGCTCATATTATAGCCTGGGAATCAGAGGTCGTCTCCAGAGCTTCTGTGAATCCAGACGAGGAAATGATCTGCACTGATGCCCAGAATCTTTATGAGTCGGATCCAGGACCAGATGCAGAAGGTTCTGACCATAATGTAGACCCTCGTTCCCAAACTGTAACTCCTGTTGGTGGAGACAATGAGGAAGACGATGATGAGACTCAAATACCTGATTGGAGCGACAACTTTAGTTTTTCGTCAGGGCAGGAAGAGGTTGGCTCTGAGGACAACGGGTGTGATAACACACAGGGTGATGATGACGAGGTTGGAGATCCCACTTACTGTCAACCCACAGTCAGCCAGTCGATGAGGTCAGCAGAGGAGGTGGAGGAGGATGCTAGTGACAACGAGGTCAAATTGCGCCTTCCTGGACAGAGACGTAGTACTGGAAGCACGTTAACAACTGAATCCTCAAACACAACTCTGCCTCTGACCACAAGTCGTGGTTGATCTTCAGGTTGCATGCGTGCTAAGCCTTGCATAGCCTGGGCATTTTTCAGATTGATAAGGATGACCCAACTCGTGTTATCTGTAACATTTGTCAGCAAAAGCTAAGTAGAGGCCAAAAAATACACAGTTTGAGTACTTCATGCATGAACCGGCGCATGGATAGGAAGCATAAGTTGCAGTGGGAAGCTCACTGTGCTACAATGTGGCCTAGCCGGCCGCGCCAACCACCGTCTGCCACATCTTGTGCATCCGCGGCCTCTTCATCCTCTGTGACTGAGGGGACAGCAGTCACACCTGTTTTGGGATGCAGAACTGCCACCTCTTTACCCGCAACAGCCAGCGTGATTGGCAGGTCATCATTTTCTAAGGAGGTGGAAACACCAGCTGGTGTTCAGCGCTGTCCGTCATCGATAGCACCACCTTTGGATCAAGGCAACCAAACATGTCTGCCTGCATCCTCCTCACAGACCGGCAGTTTGTCGGGGACACCCTTCTCAACCCCGTCTTAGCACAACAGCCAGCCCTCGGTCCCTCAGATGTGGACAAGTAAAAGACCATTTCCTCCTAGCCATGAGAAAGCTAAGAGGTTGAATTTCACCATCTGCAAGCTCTAGGCTACAGAAATGCTGCCTTTCCGCCTGGTGGACACAGAGGATTTTCGAGACCTTATGTCCGTCGCAGTGCCCCAGTACCAGATGCTCAGTTGGCATACTTCTCAAAGAAAGGTGTGCCTGCGCTCCATCAGCATGTCGCACACAACATCACCGCTTCTTTGAGAAACTCTGTGTGTTACAGGTTGCATTTCACCACAGACACTTGGACAAGTAGGCATGGACAGGGGCGTTACATGTCGCTGACTGGGCACTGGGTAACTATGGTGACAGCAGGACAAGGGGCTGCTGTCCAAGTCTTGCCGTCCCCACGAGTTGTGCGTCAATCATCTTTATCTCAAAGTTCCTCCACTGCTTCTGCCTCCTCAACCTCCTCTCGGTCCTCCACCAGCACCCAAAGCCTGTCTGGTCATGCCACAAGCTTTCTAACTGCGCAGAAGGGATCCTGCACACCTCCTTACTATGCTGGCAGCAGGGCTCAATGTCAACAGGAGCTTTTTACTTTGAAATGTCTGGGAAATGTGAGTTACACAGCTGAGGAGTTGTAGTCAGCTCTGGAGAACCATTTTCATAAATGGTTGTCTCCACTGGACCTGAAACCAGGGAAGGCCGTGTGCGACAATGCTGCAAACCTGGGTGCGGCCCTTCCCCGGGGCAATGTCACACACGTACCTTGTATGGCTCACGTGTTGAACCTGGTTGTCCAGCAAATTTTAGCCCACTATCCCGGACTAGATGGCCTTCTGCAGAGGGCATGGTCACTGTGTGTTCACTTCCGCCGTTCGCATCCCGCAGCTCAGCGACTTACATCTCTACAGAAGTCGTTGGGCCTGCCACTTCACCGGCTAAAATGCGATGTGCCTACCTGGTGGAATTCAACTCTGCACATGTTGCAGCGACTGTGGCAGCACCGACAAGCCCTGGTGCAATATGTTCTGACGTATAGCCTGCGCCAACGAGATCCAGAGGTGGGGCAAATCAAGCTGGAGGAGTGGTCTCAGATCAGTGACCTATGGACCCTTCTGCACAGTTTTGAAATGGCGACGAAGATGTTTAGTGCTGACGATGCCATTATCAGCATGACTATTCCGGTGATATACATGCTGGAGCACAAGTTAAACAGAATTCGGAGTCAGGTGGTGGCACAAGAGGAGGTGGAGGAAGTAGAGGAGGAGGAGTTGTATGCGGAAGGGCTAACATGTGCAAGGTCCAGATGGTCGGCAGCACCAAGACGGCAGGCATGTGAGGGTGGGGGCGATGGTTTTACCAGGGCGCATGGTAGCAGCCAAACTGGTGAGGAAGGTGCAGGAGCCCAGGAAGAAGTGGAGGACGAACTGATGGAAGACTTATCAGATGAGGGAGACCTTGATCACATTTCTGTTGTGCGAGGTTGGGGGGAGAGGGCAGAGGAAGGAAGCATGATTGTTACCTCGCCACCAACTCAACAGGGACTTGGTGCTGCTGGATGCGCAACACACATGAGTGCCTTCTTGCTGCACTACCTGCAACATGACCCTCGAATTGTGAGAATTAGACATAATCCTGACTACTGGGTTGCCACACTGTTCGATCCCCGTCACAAAAGTAAATTTGCAGAAATTATTCCTGCCATAGAAAGGGATGCACGCATGCAGGATTATCAGCAGAGACTGTTGCAGAATGTTACATGTGCTTTTCCACAAAACACCAGTGGTGCATGTAGTGAATCTCACAGTTGAAGCTTGCCAACCGTGGGACCATCGAGTGTTCAGCACTCAAAATGTAACAGAAACACAGTATCTGCTGGTAACATCAATTTTGCGGAATCATTTCATCACTTTTTTAGCCCATCCTTTGCAAAGCTACAGGAGACAAGAAGTCTGACACATAGTCAACGCCTAGAGACGATGGTACAAGAGTATCTCCAAGTAAACACTGAAGCCATGACTGTGTCACTGGACCCTTGCTCTTTTTGGGCTTCCAATCTGGATAAATGGCCGGAGCTCGCCACTTACGCCTTGGAGATCTTGTCATGCCCCGCAGCCAGCGTTCTGTCTGAACGTGTTTTCAGCGCTGCTGGTGGTGTGCTCACAGATAAGCGCACGCGGCTCTCCACTTATAATGTAGACAGACTCACGTTCATAAAGATGAACAAATCATGGATCCGAAAGGACTTTTCTACCCCTGTGTCAACCTGGGGAGAGTAAAAGCTTGATGATTTGTTAAAATCATCTCACCGACCATTTTAAGCTTTCAAATTACTAATCATGTTTATCTGTATCTTGGCAGGAAAATATTTTGTGCCTTGTAGCAGTGTGCAGTACTGATTCTATTAGGCCATCTATACTATACTCCACCAGAT
Source organism: Phyllobates terribilis (assembly GCF_046119375.1). NCBI lineage: Eukaryota > Metazoa > Chordata > Amphibia > Anura > Dendrobatidae > Phyllobates > Phyllobates terribilis. The sequence goes on from NW_027362762.1 coordinate 508,040,877, forward strand.
TTAAAATTACTAATCATGTTTATCTGTATCTTGGCTAGAAAATTATTTGGGCCTTGTAGCAGTTTGCAGTACTGATTCTATTAGGCCATCTATACTAAACTCCACCAGATTTAAAATTATTAATCATGTTTATCTGTATCTTGGCTGGAAAATAATTTGGGAATTGTAGCAGTTTGCAGTACTGATTCTATTAGGCCACCTATACTAAACTCCACCAGATTTAAAATTACTAATCATGTTTATCTGTATCTTGGCTGGAACATAATTTGGGCCTTGTAACAGTTTGCCGTACTGATTCTATTAGGCCATCTAGACTAAACGCCACCAGATTTAAAATTGCTAATCATGTTTATCTGTATCTTGGCTGGAAAATAATTTGGGCCTTGTAACAGTTTGCAGTACGGATTCTATTAGGCCATCTATACTAAACTCCACCAGATTTAAAATTACTAATCATGTTTATCTGTATATTGGCTGGAAAATAATTTGGGACTTGTAGCAGTTTGCAGTTCTGATTCTATTAGGCCATCTATACTAAACTCTACCAGATTTAAAATTACTATTCATGTTTATCTGTATCTTGGCTGGAAAATAATTTGGGCCTTGTAGCAGTTTGCAGTACTGATTCTATTAGGCCATCTATTCTAAGCTCCACCAGCTTTCAAATTAATAATAATTTTTAGCTGCATCTAGCCCGGAAAATTATTTTGGGGCTCCTAGATGCGCAAGACACATGAGTGCCTTCTTGCTGCACTACCTGCAACATGACCCTCAGAGTGTCAGAATTCGAAATAATCCTGACTACTGGGTTGCCACACTCTTAGATCCCCCACACTCTTCGATCAACCTTTTCATTTCAATAAAGACCAAAAAAATGGTTATTTTTGAAATTATAAGCATTAGCAGGTTATTAGAAACTGAAATCAAACAGTTTTCAACTCAAAACTTTATTCTAGGTGATGTTACATTTGCACATATGACCCCTTGTTCGAAAGGAGCTTCTGAACACTTTCGTCCATTGAATTTGTCAGGTTTTGGATGGTTTCTGCTTCAATTGTTTTGCATGAGGACAGAATACCCTCCCAGAGCTGTTGCTTAGATATGAACTGCCTCCCGCTATCATAGACACTCATTTTGATGATGCTCCAGAGGTTCTCAATGGGGTTGAGGTCAGGGGAGCATGGGGGTCACACCATAAGTTTGTCCCCTTTTATGCCCTTATCAGCCAGAGATGCAGATGTGTTATGTGCAGCATGAGACGGTGCATTATCATGCATGAAAATGATCTTGCTGCGGAATACACGGTTCTACTTCTTGAACCATTGCAGGAAGTGCTGTTTGAGAAACTCCACATACATTATGGAGGTCATCTTTACCCCTTCAGGGATCCTAAAGGGGCCGACAATCTCTCTCCCCATGATTCCAGCCCAAAACATTACTCCACCTCCTCCTTGTTGGCGCCTTAGCCGTGTTTGCATGTGGTGTCCATCAACTAGCCATCTTCCACTCCATCCATCTGGACCATCGAGCGTTGCACGGCACTCATCGGTGAACAAAACAGTTTTGAAGTCAGTCTTCATGCATTGTTTGGCCCACTGGTGCCGTTTCTGCTTGTGTACAGTGGATAGAGGAGGTCAGCAGGATGGCTTACGCACAGCTGCAAACCTCTGAAGGACCCTGCATCTTGTTGTTTGGGGACATTGGAGGCAACAGCAGCTGCAAAAACTTGTCTGCTGCTATGACAAGGCTTTTTTGCCGCTGCTTTTTTAACCTGACGTAATTGCCTGTAGGAAAGAGTCCTCAATTTTCCCTTATCAGCACGCACACGTGTGTACTGTGAATCAGCTACATACTTTTTGATTGTGCGATAATCAGGATGAAGTGTCTTGGCAATGTTGATTGTAGTCATGCCTTGACCTAAGCACTCCACAATTTGTTGCTTCTCAGCAGCCGACACATCCTTTTTCTTTCCCATTTTGGCAGAAAATGTAGGCTGCTTAATAATGTGGAACAACCTTCTTAAGTAGTCTTGCCTTTCATTGGACACACCTGCCAAACTAATTAGCACAGGTGTCTGCAATTGCTTACAGTGATATAAAGAGCCCTGACACACATCACCATCAATGAGTTTAACTGACAAACAAAAAATTTCTTCCCTTATCACTCCTAAACACTTTTTGCATAATAATTTGGAACACAGTGTACATTTGCTTTTCCACAAAACACCAGTGGTTCACGTAGTGAATCTTACAGTTCTAACTTGCCAACCGTGGTCTGTATGGAGTTGTTCAATAAAGGGCCCAAAATTAAGATAACATAGATGGGAGAGGTCTCTATGAATACGAATTCCTAAGTATTTGATACCCTGTGAGGACCAGGCAAAGGGAAAGTTGGACTGGATGGAATCCTGTATGGATTTGGGGAGGGAGTCATCGAGAGCCTCAGACTTCACTGCATTGATTTTAAAATTTGACCATGTAACAAAGTGATCTATTTCCGCAATAACAGCAGGGATGGATATATGTGATTGAGTGATATATACTAGGACATCATCAGCAAATGCAGAGCACTTGTACTCGGTGCTTCCCACCTCAATCCACCTAATACTGGGGTTATGGCGAATTGATGAGAGCAGGTGCTCCGTCACTAGGATGTATAAGAGAGTGGAAAGAGGACATACCTACCTTGTCCCATTGGTGATTATGAAAGGTGATGAAAATGTTCTATTTATCTTCAGCCTAGGTGACGTATTGCGATACAGGGCTGTGATTTTGGCTATAAAAGGGTCCCCTAGACCCCTACCCCAAGCTTTTTAAGAGAATAATATACGGCATGCCAGGAGACTCTATGGAATGCTTTCTCAGCATCCAACTAGAGTATCTAATTACACATTTTTAACTGCATCTAGCCCAGGAAATACTTTGTGCCTAGTAGCAGTGTCTGCTAGTCAGCGGATTATCCCAGCTGTTAAACAAGCTACACCACCTGTAGTTTGGACACTTAATTTTTTCAAAGGAAATGCTTCGGGCCCCCGGGACACTCAGTGAAGAGCATCGGGAGGCACCCGAAGGCACAGGGGCTGGGACTGGCGGTAGGACGCCTTGCGGTGGACCGCCAAGCTCGATCCTTATAAAAGATTTTTAACTGCAGCAGCTTTAGTGGACGGTACCGGAGCTGGAATTCCCACAGCTGCTGGCATCAGACTTGCCCTCCAATAGATCCTTGTAAAAGGATTTAAAGTGTACTCATTCAAATTAGAGAGACAATTTAAATTAAAAAGCTTAGACCTGCCTCCACCGCAGGGGGGCTCGCTCAACCCACCAGCGGACAGACACCAGTATTGGGAGAGGGGGGCTGGCCGTCAGGGTCCACAGCAGCTCTGACACAAACCCGGCGACACGGAGGTCGCACGGGCAGTAACGGACTGGCCGTGTCGTCTTCGCACTTTTTTGGTTTTAGAAGGGCATGACATGCCTATATCTGTGTCTCCCCCTCCTTTTACTCCTCCACCTCTTTTCTTTTCGCATGACTATATGTACTTGTCACTTTTCCATGTGGTAGTTGTGTCTTCTGAGCAGTTTGTCAGCTTTTGGACACCTTTGAAGTTTTTTCTATGTGTTTTCTATGTATTCCTATGTGTTTTTGTTTGCCTGCCATTGGCTTTAACGGTGTTCGAAGGTGTTCAACGAACAGTTGAAAGAACAGTTCGGCGAATATACGGGTGTTCGACGAACCGAACTCGAACACTACGGGTGTGGCTCAACACTACTCCTAAGTCAGTATGGATTACTGCTTCTGTAGATTCCTCTGTGGTAATGAGAGGCTCTTCCTCCTGGGGTTTTAGCAGACCTGGACACAACTTCAGATGGTCCCTAGATACTGTTGCAGTCGTCCTTCCTCTGTCTCTACTAATTAGGCAGGTCTTCCAATTATCAAACCTTGAATTTAACACAGGGTTCTCTCTCCCACTGGTCAACAAGTTTATGGTTTCTTCTCTTCCTTTTTAACACTACTTCACCAGGTGTGAAGGGTTCTGCTGGGGCACCTCTGTTGTATTGAGCTTCCTGCTTGTCCCTCACCCGAGTGACACTGTCTTCGACACAGGCTTGTACTCTTCTGTACTGCTCCTGTCTGGTCGTGTCCCACTCCTCAGTGGTCACATCTGCTTCTGGTTCTACAACACCGAGCTCCAGGTCCATGGGCAACTTTCCTGGTCTTGCTCGCATGAGATATGCTGGAGTGCAATTGGTGGAACTTACAGGTTTGTGATTGTACTGATCTACCAGGTCAGGTGGTAGGTCTGGCCACTGGATTCTCTCCTCAAGTAGTAAGGTCTTCAGCAGGTCGATGATGATGTTGTTCATCTTTTCACAGAGACCGTTGGTTTGGGGGTGGTACGGTGTAGTTCTGATCTTTTTACACCCGTACAAATGGCAGAACTCCTTGAACAACTCAGCCTCAAAGGCCGGCCTTGGTCCGTCAGCACCTGCTCAGGGTATCCATGGGGTCTACAGAAATATGCCTGGAACATTTTTGCTGCTGTCTCTGCGGTCAGGTCTTTGACGGGAGTGACCACCAGGAAACATGAGTAGTGATCCACCATGGTCAGGGCATAGGAATACCCTGACCTGCTGGGTAACAGTTTGACATGGTCCAGGGCCACGATCTCCATGGGTCGAGTCATCTTGATGGGTTGCAGGGGTGCCTTCTGGCTGCTGTAGTCTTTTCTTCTGAGGCTACAGGGTCCACAGTTTCCTACCCAGTAGAATCAACACTTCAGCAGGGTCTCTAGCTTCTTCCAGCCAAAGTGCCCCGCCTGATCGTGGTAGGCCTCCAACACCATTTGGATGTCTCTCTTTGGGACCGCTATCTGCGATACCATCTCATGGGTTTTTGGATTGACGTACCTCCGGCACAGCTTCTCACGGTAGATAAACAGCCAGCTTCTGTCATTCCACAGCTGCTTTGCTTGCAGAGACGCTTCCTTCTCCAGGGAGGAACCTTCTTGGGTTATCAGATCCTTGATACGGCTGACAACAGGGTCACTGTCCTGGGTCTCTTTCCAGCTGTGGTGAGGAAAAGGGTTTAACGTCTTCCCACGCTGCCTCCTGGAGGCTCGTTGCTCGTGGATCATCCCATTCCGGTGAAAGGCATGTAGCTCAATCTCTTCCAGGTCATCCACTTCTTCTTCTGTGTCTGACTGGTGAGGCATCCTGGACAGGGCATCAGCGTTGGCGTTCTTGCGGCCTGCCCGGTATTTAATTTTGAATTTGTAGTTTGACAGCCGAGCCATCCATCGCTGCTACAAGGCTCCTAACTTGGCTGTCTCAAGATGGGTCAAGGGGTTATTATCAGTGAAGGCAGGGAACTTACTGGAGGCTAGGTAGTGCTTGAACCTTTCAGTGATGGCCCAGACCAAGGCCAGGAACTCTATAGTTCTCTGGGTTCCTCTCGGTCGGGCGGAGCTGCCTGCTTGCGTATGCGATCACTTTCTCTTGGCCATTCTGCTTCTGACTTAGGACAGCTCCCAGTCCTTCATTGCTGGCATCAGTATACAGCAGGAACGGTTGGCTGTAGTCAGGGTAGGCTAGGATCTCATCGCCTGTCAGGATCTCCTTCATCTCCTGAAATGACTTGGCTTGCTCCTTACCCCAGTGGAACGGTGGATTTCTGCCTTTGCGGGACTGTCCTACCATGAGGTCTTGCAGAGGGGCTGCTTTCTTAGTGTAGTCTTTTACAAACCTCCGGTAGTATCCTACTAGTCCAGGAACTGATGCACCTCCTTGAGGTTCTTCGGCTCCGGCCTCTTCTGGATGGCAGTGACCTTCTCCGGGTCTGGTGCTACTCCCTCTGGACTAACAATGTGCCCCAGGTACTGTACCTTTCTCTTGAGCAGGTGGCACTTTGAGGGCTTCAGCTTCATCCCGTACCGGGACAGTGACTCAAATACCTCCGCCAGGTGCTTCAAGTGGTCCTCATATGTTCTGGAGTACACTATCACGTCATCCAGGTATAGTAACATAGTCTCGAAGTTGCGGTGTCCCAGGCAGCACTCCATCAATCTCTGGAACATTCCGGGGGCATTGCAGAGTCCAAACGGCATACTATTGAACTCGCAGATTACCATTGGGGTGGTGAAGGCCGTCTTCTCCCGATCCTACTCAGCCACAGCTACTTGCCAGTACCCACTAGTGAGGTCAAGGGTGGAGAAGTAATTTGCAGACTTTAAGGCAGCCAGGGATTCCTCAATATGTGTTAAAGGGTATGCATCTTTATGTGTAATGTGATTTACTTGTCTATAATCTACACACATTCTCATGCTTCCATCCTTTTTCCTGACTAGAACTAGGGGAGCTGCCCAGGAACTACAACTATCCCTTACTACCCCTGCCTTCTTCATGTCGTGCAACATCTCCTTCGCGTTCTGGTAGTGTGCTGGTGGTATAGGCCTGTAACGTTCTTTGATGGGGGGATGATCACCTGTGGGGATATGGTGTTGAACCCCGTTAATCCTCCCAAAGTCAAGTGGGTGCTTACTGAATACCTGCGCGTATTCCTGAACCACTCGGTGTACACCCTGCTTCTGGTGGGCAGGAGTGGTGTCTGTCCAAACATGGAGCTGTTGACACCAATCCTCCACTTGGGTTGCCGGGTCATTATCCTCCTCTTCGTCTGGTGAGGTTAAGGACTCCGCCATGTGTATGGAGTTGTTATTTACTGTGTACAGTTTGGCCACAGTGGCGTAGCGTGGTAATCTGACCTCATCTTCCCCTTAGTTTAGAAGACGGACGGGCACCCACCCATTGCGTACATCCACTATCCTTCTGGCAGTTAAGAGTGTAGGTCTGTGCTCTGAGCTAAGGAGTTCTACTACCGCCTGGTAGCTCTGTCCTTTCAGACCTATTGTGGCTCTACACCAAATAAGCATTTCACTCATTGGGGGAATCACAATGGGATGGGGTCTGCTACCCGCACATTACCAATCTCACCACCGGATAGCTTTACTTGCTGCTGGTACATCAGGGCTCGGATCTCCTTCTGCAGCGCGCTTCTCTGTCCTGGCCTGGCAGTGTCAGCTATCTGTTGGAGCAAGAACACAACTTCTCCCAAACAGTTACCAACAATATCAGTGCAAAGTACCATATACAAATTGGTATCATCAGGATTAGTCTCTACTACAATTAGTCCCTGGTCCTTCAGTTCCACTCTTCCCACCTTTACTGCCACATTCTTAACCCCGACTAGGTTAAGGGGGAGGCCGTTTGAGGCATAAACGGAAAGATTTGGAGCTGGCGGGCTTAGATCGTCCATGGACCAGAACCTTCTGTAGAGGACGTTAGGCATGATTGTTACCTGAGATCCTGTGTCTAGCAGAGCATGTGTCGGGATGCCGTCCAGCACAATTGACAGGAAAGGTCTTCCTCCCACGACTCTGCTGTACCAGTCTGATGGGCCTGGGGAATTTACTCCTGGGTGTCGGCCCTTGGCCCCAGGGTTTTCTCGTTTAAAGGACAGCTCTGGATGGTGTGCCCGGACTTGTGGCAGCGGTGGCAGACAGGGTCCCTCGGTGGACGGCGTTGGTCGCTGATCTTCCCGGGGGGTGGCGTTGTCCTCTTCCTCCTCCTCATCTAGGGGACATCCTCATAGCTGTCGGCTAGCAGGATCCTTCCTTCCTCCTCGGGCTCCGTCCGCAGCTGCAGGGCACTCAGTACAGTGGTCAGGGTTTTGCTCAACTGACGCACTTCAGAACGCAGGCTGTCCAGCTCACTAGGGGACGTTGCTTGCACCTTGTCTTCAGCAGCCACTGGGGAAAAGGTGGACGCTTCAGCTACTGGGGTGGCCCCACCCTGGTAACATTGGATAGCAGTTGTTTCCAGGGCCTGCAGTCCTTTTATAGCCATGTCCTTAAGGGTGTCAAAGGTTGCATCTGGATGATCCAGGGACCACCAATGCACAGTCCTGCTCTCCTCTAGGGACCTCAGTCCCCGGATAAACTGTTCTTTCAGCACTTTATTTTCATCATTGATGCTGGTTGGACTAACCTGTTTCAGAGCCCGCAGGTCCCCTTGTAAACGCCAGGCATAGTCCCGAACACTGTCCTCCGGTTGCTGAGAGCAGTTGTAGAACCTCATCCGGAGGTCCGCCACAGTACGATTTTCAAAGACAGTCTGTAACTTTTTAAAGATTGCGGACACTGTCTCCTGGTCTGCTGCCGACCAGGTTTCTACTTCTCACTCCGCAGCACCAGTCAATTGTCCTAATACAACAGCGGCTCTTTGCTTGCCTCTCATAGAGTACATGTCCAGTATACCGCAGATTTTCCGTTTAAATCCAGACAGGGTATCTGGCTTGCCGCTGTACTGGGGGAGCTACTTCGCTCCAGGGATGTATGGTAGGGCCATAGGTATGACAGGGGTTACAGGCCCTGCTGGTGGAGCGGCTGTTTCGACCTGCACGGCGTCGAACTCGGGTTGAACATCAGGGCCATTAACCAGTATTCCGGCGTTGGGCTGCTCTTCGGACATTCTGGCTTCCCCCTAGTGAACCATGGCCTGCCTTCTTTTCTTTTCTTCCGGTAGGCCGCAGCTCCCCAGGTGACGGTCATCTTCAGGACCTTGCGTCGCTTGCGTCCTACGTCAGAGCGTTCAGCGATGCTCCTTCCAGGACCTGGCGCTTCCTGATTTGACGTCTAGGCGTCGGGCGTGTCCGGGGCTTCGCGCGCTTTGGCAGGTACGCCTCCCAGTTTCCCGCTGTTACTCCCTTCATCCTGCTCGGCAGCCCAACAATGGCGGCAATCTTCTCCACAGTTAAAATACACAGTTTCTGATTAAAGGCGCACAGTACCCGGTGGCAACGGGCATAGCACTCCGTCGTTGCAGCGAGCACGGAATCCTGTTTGTGACGCCAGGAAAGAGATGTGGCGCCAAGGGGATGGGGAGGACTAGGCGCCCGGGCCTCGTTGTTAGTTTTGGGGGTGTCACTGTTGTCGGCTCCCGGGCCCGAACCCTGGGCTTCTCTTTAAAAAGGGTGGGTAATTATATGAAAGTTTGTGACGCCACCTGTGGTGCCTGGTGAGGATCACCAGCGCTGCGGCAGCCCACTGAGGCCGATGTTAAGGCAGCTTGAGTGGTATAGCTCCCCACAGGCGGAGCTAGGCCTCAGGGCAGCATAGGAGAAGGGATGCAGGGACAGATGGGACCCAGCCGGGTCAGAGCAAGAACAGGGACAGACACGATAGTCACTTCAGTACCTTTTACTGATGGATGTTCAGGCACATTCCGGAGCACTGTAGGGTGAAGGGTGCATATCGGGATCCTCCCCAGTGAGCGGGTATAGGGCCTCCTGTTTCTTGCCTTTGTGTAGTAAGTTTCTGACCTGCCTGGAGCTAGGCCTAACTTTGTCTCTGACCTTCACCGGCTGACTTTGTGGTAGGGCCTTCTCTTGGAGTACACGCTCCCAGCTTGGCGGGGCCTCGGTGACTCCTGGCTCTGGTACATGTCAGCTCCTGGGTGCTCCTGGGACCTGAAGTCTTCCAGGGGTCTCCGGTTGTCTCTACAGGGGGGTATACGACCCTGTAGACGCGGACCCGGTGTCCGGTAAATGTTTTCTGGGGTGAGCTTGTACAGCTCCTCTGACCCTGATGCTACTCACTCCTCTAGCCTTCGGCCTCGCTCGAGGCCCTCACTAGGCTATACACACTAGCGGCAGCTTGCCGTTCTTCACCCCTCTTATGGCGTCGGCACACCTTAAGCTCACTATTCTGAGCTACAACTGGACTGAGCTCCACTACAGGCTGACCTCTCTCAGGCACGTCTACTGCAGGAACTGACTTAGACTGAGCTCGACTCTGTAATCAGGCCTGTACTTGCTGAACTCTCCAGAGGAACTACTTACTGCCTAGCTCCACCTTCCCAATTTATATCCCTAACGGGCTCCCTCTGGTGGTCTGAGGTGGAAGGTGGAGGTGTGTGTATGCTGTGGGGGCCTCTTGTGGAGGAATCCTTTCATGCACACCTCTAGGATCTGTGGCACGAATGCACAGCAGGGGCGCCACACATGTCCCTGCTCCTTAATATATATAGGCATGACAACTAGGATGCTCAAAATTCGAGCGAGAAAACTTGTCCGGGACATCATGGCAGCTGCTACCTACAGAAGACAATTTGAATCTATTAAAGACAATACCTAAACATTTTAAGGTCCATCACTCTTGTGATCCTTCGGGTTAATCAAGATGGATCTGGACTTTGAAAACGTTACATCCCCATGGCCTTAATGAGGCCTTTACTTTTAATCCATTTCTCTAATCTCCCTCCCCTTTTTCCCCTTCAGACGTTTTTTTGGCATCATGTTTTTATAATGTTTTAAGCAAAAATTATTTTTAATTGTGTTTGTTTCTACAATCCTAATGATGTCCCATTTATTATATTTTAGTATATACTTACCGTACCTTGATGTTGGCTCTTGCTTCTATCCATGTTGAAGCGGATGTGGACGCCTCCTAGCATCATTTTTAAGAGGAGAAATAAGAGAATAGGATGAGAAGGCACCACTAGACATGATGCGGACAATTAGGGTTTAACAGCCTACATCTACTACATCTGGACATCAATTTGTTTCATGTGGATATATACACTGTGTTCCAAATTATTATGCAAATAATATTTTCTCAGATTTTCCCAAATTACCTATATGAATTGCAGCCATTGTAATTTTCCAGTCAAATAACTATTAGAGTACAATTGAAAGGTTTTTGTACAAACAGCCTATGATAACAGTATATTTTTAAAAAAATAAAAAACTCAAACTGCACTCAAAATGCATGTTCCAAATTATTATGCACAGCAGAGTTTTCAACCTTTTCATTTTAATAAAGAACAAAAAAATGGTTATTTTTGAAATTATAAGCATTAGCAGTTTATTACAAACTGAAATCAAAGTTTTCAACTCAAAACTTTATTCTAGGTGATGTTACATTTTCACATAGGACCCCTTGTTCGAAAGGAGCTTCTGAACTCTCTAGTCCATTGAATTTGTCAGGTTTTGGATGGTTTCTGATTCAATTGTTTTGCATGAGGACAGAATACCCTCCCAGAGCTGTTGCTTAGATGTGAACTGCATCCTGCCATCATAGACACTCCTTTTAATGATGCTCCAGAGGTTCTCAATGGGGTTGAGGTCAGGGGAGCATGGGTGCCACACCATAAGTTTGTCCCCTTTTATGCCCATAGCAGCCAGAGATGCAGATGTGTTATGTGCAGCATGAGACAGGGCATTATCATGCATGAAAATGATCTTGCTGCGGAATGCACGGTTCTTCTTCTTGAACCATGGAAGGAAGTGCTGTTTGAGAAACTCAACATACATTATGGAGTTCATCTTTACCCCTTCAGGGATCCTAAAAGGGCAGACAATCTCTCTCCCCATGATTCTAGCCCAAAACATTACTCCACCTCCTCCTTGTTACCGCTGTTGCTGTGTTTGCATGGGGTGTCCATCAACCAGCCATCCTCCACTCCATCCATCTGGACCATCGAGATCAACATTCTCCCCCTACATCACTATTGCGATTATGGGGGGCATGCCTCTGAGCGACTGCTCCTCCACTCATGTGACTTTTAGTGGGCGTGGCATTAGGCTTCACACTCATTTAGTCTGTCTTTCTGTTCATGTGACCCTCCGTGGGCGTGGCTTTAGGCTGCACGTTTACCCTTACTTTCTCTCCGCTCATGTGACCTCAGTGGGCATGGTGTTGGGTGGCACGCCTACACTAGGGAGGTGGCGTTCTTGCAATGACGTCAGCACAGGTCTGTCCTATCCTTAGCGCTGACTCGTTCCTCATGAATACTCTTTATTTTACGGTTGCTGCTATTGGTACCTTATGTATATTTATGGGACGCACACTGCTTATGATGCCACACCCCCGGAAGAAGGCACACGCCGAAACGCATAAAGGGGCTGGACTACTATTTGGCACTCATTAGTAAGTACTCTTGCTGTACCACTACTTTTGGTTCATCAATCTCTTTAGCGGGGACCATATATGGCTAATACTTTATGGACAATTTGATTGTTTACATGCACGATGTACTTTACTACGTTTGGTAAATATGTTAGCTATTTTTGTATGGTTACTGCACCTGTATACAGTTGTGCTCAAGAGTTTACATACCCCGGCAGAATTTTTCCTTTTTCGGCCTTGTTTCCGAGAATATGAATAATAAAAAAAAAACTTTTTCCCCACTCATGGTTATTGGTTGAGTGAAGCCATTTATTGTCAAACTACTGTGTTTTCTCTTTTTATATCTTGAGAAACCAAATTGTGAGGAAGCATGAGCAATCTCAAGGCTACAAGTCCATCTCCAAAGACCTGAATGTTCCTGTGTCTTCCGTGCGCAGTGTCATCAAGAAGTTTAAAGCCCATGGCACTGTGGCTAACCTCCCTAGATGAGGATGGAAAAGAAAAATTGTTGAGAGATTTCAACGCAAGATTGTGCGGATGGTGGATAAAGAACCTCGACTAACATCCAAACAAGTTCAAGCTGCCCTGCAGTCCGAGGGTACAACAGTGTCAACCCATACTATCCGTCGGCGTCTGAATGAAAAGGGACTGCATGGTATGATACCCAGGAAGACCCCACTTCTTAAACTGAGACATAAAAAAGCCTGGCTGGAGTTTGCCAAATCTTACCTGAGTAAGCCTAAAATATTTTGGAAGAATGTTCTCTGGTCAGATGAGACAAAAGAAGAGCTTTTTGGGAAAAAGCATCAACATAGAGTGTACAGGAAAAAAAAAGAGGCATTCAAAGAAAAGAACACGGTCCCTACAGTCAAACATGGTGGAGGTTTCCTGATGTTTTGGGGTTGCTTTGCTGCCTCTGGCACTGAACTGCTTGACCGTGTGCATGGCATTATGAAGTCTGAAGACTACCAACAAATTTTGCAGCATAATGTAGGGCCCAGTGTGAGAAAGCTGGGTCTCCCTCAGAGGTCATGGGTCTTCCAGCAGGACAATGACCCAAAACACACTTCCAAAAGCACTATAAAATGGTTTGAGTGAAAGCACTGGAGACTTCTAAGGTGGCCAGCAATGAGTCCAGACCTGAATCATATAGAACACCTGTGGAGAGATCTCAAAATGGCAGTTTGGAGAAGGCACCCTTCAAATATCAGGGACCTGGAGCAGTTTGCCAAAGAAGAATGGTCTACAATTCCAGCAGAGCATCGTAAGAAACTCATTGATGGTTACCGGAAGTGGTTGTTCGCAGTTATTTTGGCTAAAGGTTGTGCAACCAAGTATTAGGCTGAGGGTGCCAATACTTTGTCTGGCCCATTTTTGGAGTTTTGTGTGAAATGATCAATGATTTGATTTTTGCTTCATTCTCTTTTGTGTTTTTCCTTGCAAGCAAATTAAATGAAGAAAATAATACCAAAGAATTTGTGATTGCAATCATTTTCAGGAAGAAACTGAGTATTATCTGACAGAATTGCAGGGGTGCCAATACTTTTGGCCACCACTGTATAATATGAGCCCAACAAAACCCTTCATTTAATATAACGTGCCCCCCCACATAGCTCTCAATTTAATGTATTGGGCCCCACTTAGCCCTCCATTTAATATAGTGAGTCCATCTTAGCCCTCCATTTAATATAATGGGCCCAATAAGGTCTTCTATTTAATATAATGAGCCCCACATAGCAATCCATATAATATCACGGGACCCACATAGCCCTCCATTTAATATAAGGGGTCACATATAGCCCTCCAGATAATTTAATGGGTACCACATAGCCCTCCATTTAATATAAAGGGCCACACATGGCACTAAATTTAATATAACAGCCCCATATACCCTTTCATTTAATATAATGGGCCCAACAAAGCCTTCCATTTAATGTAATGGGCACCACATAGCCCTCAATTTAATATAATGGGTCCCACATAGCCCTTCAATTAGTGTAATGGACGCCACATAGCTTTACATATAATGTAATGGTCCCCATGTAACCCTCCATTTAATATTATGGGCCCCACATAGATTTTTTCATAATATATTACGACCCACATAGCCTTTCATTCAACAAAAAGGGTCCATATAGCCATATATAGGTGAAAAAATGGGAAAGTATGTGCTCTGGTGGCAATTCAACTGGAAAGGGTGTGCTCCGATGGCACTGAAATGGGAAAGAGTGTGCTCCTGTGGAACCCTAATGGGAAAGAGTGTGCTCCGGTGGCAAGCCAATGGGAAAGGGTGTTCTCCGGTGGCACTGCAATGACAAAAGGAAGGCTATTTGTGGCCTGTTATATGAGATGCCATGTTAGGCTCATTATATTAAATGGAGGGCTATGCAGGGCCCATTATAATACTTGCAGGGCTACGTGGGGCCCATTGTATTAAATGGAGGGTTTTGTAGCGCTTTTTATACTATAGCTAAATCTATGTGGGGTCCATTATATTGAATGTTGGGCTATGTGGGGCCGATTATATTAAATGAAGGGTTTTGTGGTTCCGAATATATTAACCCTAGAATGCATGACATCAGAAATATACACTTTCACGTAACCCGGGCCTTTTAGGTTCATGTGCAAATCATTTGGAGGAACTCAAATAAATAACTTTTACAAGTTTATTTCAAAATTGCAAAATAAGATATGAAAAATACACAACATTGTAATTATAATTGTTTGCAGAAAACACAAAAAAAAGTAAGTACATGGGCCTTAGGCCCGGGTTACGCATTCTATGTGATTAATCCTTTTTATCATTTAACCATTTTTTTTCAAATTTCAAACAAAGACATGAAAAACAGACAAACAAGGGTATATAAATGTTGAAGTAAACTAGCTGCAGCTACATTTCTTTTCCAACTTTTCCTTTTCAATTTTATTGATCTTCCACACAATTTACATGTTATCTTTTCTGAAGAATGTTCTTTACAGACATTTTCTCCACAAATGATACAGTAACGCTCAGTTTTCCTGTCTTTGTTGGAGAAATAAAACCACGCTTTTGTTTTCTTTCTCCTGGCTCTGGAATTGCCTGAAAATTAAATACGCCACACCATTTGATAGCTTCTCTAGTTTTCTTTGGCAACCATTTTATGTTGCTTCGCTGCATCATGTTGTGACGCCTCTACTCGAAAAGCCCTTTTCTTTACCCTGGGAGATGGGGGACTCGGAGTCGGGTCTTGTGATGGAGAGATGGGGTGCAACCATGGCCTGGACCCGACCCGTGTTCAGGGCCGTCACATTAAAAGGATGGTGTGGGCTTATCCAGGTTGAGTGGCTGATTTACGACTACGCCACCTGTGGCACCTGGTGAAGGCCACCAGCGCTGCTGCAGTCCGCTGAGGCATGGTGTTATGGTGGCCAAAGTTATCACTACTCCCCACAGGCGGAGCAAGGCCTCAGGGCAGAGGGACAGGATGGAGGGGGTAGTAGTAGAGGAGAACGGGCTCGCGTCGTGCGGTGTAGCGCTGAATAAACAGTCCGGAGGCCATAGGGGTGAACTTCCAAGGCTTTACTCACTTTAGAGTTGGCAGAAGGAAGGCGACTCCCTGCTCCCCGCGTGGTCCTGCGGTCACCAGGGATGGGGGTCCGACAACCTCCGAGCAAGTCCAGCATTCGATCGGGACCCTGCACCAGAGTGTAGGATACTCAGGGCCTACCGGGCTTTCCCGACCAGGACATGGAGTAGCAAGGTCGGGTGTCAGGAGCCGGTACCCCTCTTGCAGCCGGACTCCCTCTGAACATATAAGGTTGGCGAGGACAGGTGGCGTACACCGCTCCGTCTGCATCCTCCCCGGGATCCATTTGCTATGGAGCCACACTCTTAAGCTCTGGGCCTTCTTGGTCCTGGTCCTTGACCGGGTCGAGACATTCCTTGTCTACAACCTACCCCTCATCCCAAGGCCGGGGCACAAGGGCTGTGTCTCCATCCGATGCAGGCCCACACAGGATCTGCGCTCTGGGAGGGAGGTCACAGTGCCAAGACCTGACTACACTGTCAGTCAAAGAACGATCAAAAGACCTTAAGACCAAAATGGCTTTTTATAAAATATGAAATTTAAAGTGTCACTAAATTGTAAGTCCTCCACCCTCACCCACTAACTGGTTCCCCTAACTCTTGATTCCCCAGTCTCCCTGTAACCAGGAGGGCAGCACCTAGTGCATTGTAGCCCCCTCTGGTGGAGAAATGTGGTGTTGGATGCAAAGGTTGGGTCCCGACCATCACACTGTTCTTACCTCAGAGGAGGAACACTACACTCCATTAGAGAAGTGCAGCATCCCTGTGGCGGTTGAACCCTCAGGGGCGCCACAATGTGAGGCATTGCAAGTTCATAGCAAAAGTCCTTCACGAATAGGCGTCTCCTGTCATTCCTACTAGCATGGAAATGGAGAAAAGTTTCAGTATAAATAATGTAGGAATTAAGGGTTGATACATCAAGCATATTTGAAAAAATTATTACAGACCAACATTTTGTTTGCCTCTGTCATGAATATTTTCGAACCATTTCATCCATTTTGCCCACACCTCCTTTAGTTTTATTATAGTGCAGGATGATTTCTGGTTTCTGTTTCCTGACAATACTGGAATCATGATGCATGGTGCTGAGTAATATAAAGGATTTTTCCTTCTTCGCTTTGTAAGACACAATTGTTGCTTTGTTGCTGAAACCAAAGACACTATCATAAAGTGATCGCTGTGGAATGTGCTTCATCACCGGAGGAATATCTTGTCAATTTGGCTTCATAGTAAGCTGTAAGATCTTTTTCATGCAAAAAAATTGCCCAGTTCAACATTAGCAAAGTAATTGTCCATTGTAATGTTTCTACCAGAATTGTAAATTGGTAAAGCAAGTTTTTTTTACAATGTCTGAACCTAGGTCTTTCTACACTGGAGCGTCAACTTCTTTGCCACAGTAGATAAGCCCATTCATCCCATAATAATTTTCAGAATCACACATCCAGAATATTTGTATTCCATACTTGGCTGGTTTACTAGGCATATATTGAATGAACTTGCAATGTCCTCTGTAGGCTACAAGTTGCTTATCCACTGTTACATTAGCACTAGAATTGTAGAGTTTGGTACAATTCTTGATAAAAATATTCCAGATGTAACTGATAGGTGCTATTTGATCCATTTCCAACCTCAAAGGACGAGTTCGCTTATCATCAAATGAAAGGCTTCTTCGAATTTCCTCATATCTATCCACTGACATTGTTGCTTTGCAGTGTGGATCAGAAAGTAGGTCCAGAAATAATTCTCTGATAGGAACATCAAAAGTTTTTTTACACCCTGCCAGAAGTGTTAGTCCAATATAATTATTAATCCACTAGATGGTGGCCCGATTCTAACGCATTGGGTATTCTAGAATAGGTATGCGGCCGACCGGGCGCAAGCAGCAGAGCGGTGTTTACATTTGGCGCCAAAATCGCTGATTGGTCGAGGGTGGCAACCGCGACCAATCAGCAAAGCGGTGTTAAAATTTGGCGCCTATATCGCAGATTGGTCACGGCCGGCGGTCGCGACTAATCAGAAGAGCGGGGTTTAAATTTGGCGCCAATAATGCTGATTGGTCGCGGCCAGCGAACGCGACCCATCAGCAGAGCGGGGTTTAAATTTGGCGGCAATAATGCTGATTGTTTGCGGCCGGCGGTCGCGACCAATCAGCAGAGCGGTATTTAAATTTGGCGCCAATAATGGTGATTGGTCACGGCCGCGACCAATCAGCAGAGCGGTGTTTAAATTTGTCGCCAATAATGCTGGTTATTCGTGACCGGTAACCGCGACCAATGAGCAGAGCGGTGTTTAAATATGGCGCCAATATCGCTGATTGGTCGCGGCCGGCCACCGCGACCAATCAGCGAAGCGGTGTTTAAATTCGGCGCCAATATCGCTGATTGGTCACGGCCGGCGGTCGTGACTAATCAGCAGAGCGGGGTTTAAATTTGGCGCCAATAATGCTGATTGGTCGCGGCCAACGAACGCGACCCATCAGCAGAGCAGGGTTTAAATTTGGCGGCAATAATGCTGATTGTTTGCGGCCGGCGGTCGCGACCAATCAGCAGAGCGGTATTTAAATTTGGCGCCAATAATGGTGATTGGTCACGGCCGCGACCAATCAGCAGAGCGGTGTTTAAATTTTTCGCCAATATTGCTGGTTATTCGTGACCGGTAACCGCGACCAATGAGCAGAGCGGTGTTTAAATATGGCACCAATATCGCTGATTGGTCGCGGCCGGCCACCGCGACCAATCAGCAAAGCGGTGTTTAAATTCGGCACCAATGTCGCTGATTGGTCACAGACGGTGGTTGCGACTAATGAGCAGAGCGAGGTTTCAATTTGGTGGTGCCAATACTGCTGATTGGTCGCGGCCGGCGACAGCGACCAATCAGCAGAGCGTTGTTTAAACTTGGAACCAAAATTGCTGATTGGTCGCGGCCGGCCACCGCGACCAATCAGCAGAGCGGGGTTTACATTTGGCTCCAAAATCGCTGATTGGTCACGACCGGCGGTCGCGACCAATCAGCAGAGCGGGGTTTGAATTTTGCACAAATACTGCTGATTGTTCGCGGCCGGCGACCGCGACCAATTAGCAGAGCATTGTTTAAATTTGGCGCCAATCTCGCTGATTGGTCGCATCTGGCGTCCGCAACCAATCTGCCGAGCGTTGTTTAAATTTTGCGCCAAAATCACTGAATGGTCGCGGCTGGCGGTAGCCACCAATCAGCAGAGCGGTGTTTCAATTTGCCACCAAAATCACTGGTTGGTCGGGGCCGGCGGCCGCAACCAATCAGCGTCGTATTAGTGAGGACCGGGGAGCGGCGCTGCCTGTGCGGGTACTTCCGCTGCGAGCAGCTGGGAGATGAGCGGCTGCTCGCAGAAGAAGCATCCCGACCGGCGGCGCCGCTCCTCGGTCCTCCGTTCACACTTGCCGTCAGGAGATCATAGCGCTGTTTAAATTAGGCGCCAATCTCACTGATTGGTCGCGGTCGGCAGGCGGCCACAACCAATCAGCAGAGCGCTGTTTAAATTTGGCGACAATCTCGCTGATTGGTCCCGGCTGCCGTCCGCGACCAATCAGCAGAGCGTTGTTTAAATTTGGCGCCAAGCTCGCTGATTGGTCGCGGCTGGCGTCCGCGACCAATCAGCAGAGCGTTGTTTAAATTTGGCGCCCAGCTCGCTGATTGGTTGCGGTTGGCGTCCACGACCAATCAGCACAGCAGTGTTTAAATGTGGCGGCAAGATCGGTGATTGGTCGCGGCCGCTATTTAAATGTGGTGCCCAAATAGGTGATTGGTCGCGGGCAGCGGCCGCGACCAATCAGCAGAGTGGTGTTTAACTTTAGCGCCAAGATCACTGATTGGTCGCGGGCGGAGAGCGCGACCAATCAGCGAATCGTGTTGGTGAGGACTGCTCGCAGCAGAAGTATCCCGACCCGCAGCGCCGCTCCCCAGTCCTCCCTTGACACGCTAGCCGCTGATGTCCCCACAGTATCCGCATGGTGTTACAAAGGTCCGGACATTTGTGGTAAAAATCGCTGATTGGTCGCTGGCGCTGCCCGCGACCAATCACCGATTTTGGCGCCAAATTTAAATATCGGCTGCGACCAATCACCGATCTTGGCTCCACATTTAAACACCGCTGTGCTGATTGGTCGCGGACGCTATTTAAATGTGGCGCCAAAATCGGTGATTGGTCGCACCCGGCGTCGGCAACCAATCAGCACAGCGGTGTTTAATAGTGGAGCCAAGATCGGTGATTGGTCACGGACGATATTTAAATGTGGCGCCCAAATCGGTGATTGGTCGCGGGCAGCGTCCGCGACCAATCAGCACAGCGGTGTTTAACTTTTGCGGTAAGATCAGTGATTGGTCGGGTCCGAAGACCGCGACCAATCAGCGAATCGTCTTGGTGAGGACCGGGGAGCGGCGCTGCCTGTGCGGGTACTTCCGCTGCGAGAACCCGGGACATGAGCGGGCGCTCGCAGCAGAAGTATCCCGACCCGCGGCGGTTGGGGTCCTTCCGCTGCTACCGGCCGGGAGATGAGCGCCTCGCGCCGCTCATCTCCCGGCTGCATCTCCGTCCCGCAGATGGGTCCGGCGGTCGAGGTCCTTCTGCTGGTACCGGCCGGGAGATGAGCGCCTCGCGACGGTCATCTCCCGGCTGCATCGCCGCTGAGCTCCTTCCCGCAGATGAGCCGCTAACGACCGCCATATTTTTTCAGAAATCCCGCGGCGCTGATTGGCCGCTGCCGGACCAATGAGCGACGCGGGATTTTCAGGACAGACAGACAGACAGATAGACATACAGACAGACAGACAGACAGACGGGATAAGACGATTATATATATAGATGTCCATAAATGCAGAAAGGTGCACTAGACACTGCAAAAACTTTATCTAGATATATGTCCAAGCCCCCTATCGTAAAGACACACCCCCGGAAGAAGCTTAATTGCAAAACGGTGTAGGGGTAAGAGGTGAAGCTGCTCCTCATGGTATATCTCTGGTCATAAGCCTAATCAGGTATTGATTTTTATACATCTCCTTTGCCTAGTGCTATAGCGGTTGGTGCGTCCATTTATTGATTACCTTATAGTCAGGTCATAGGGGTATAACACTTTGCACTTTACATTTAATATTAACCCTATAGCTGGCATCTTTGGTCTTAAAAAGGACATTTTTCTACACCCCCAGCACTTATACATTTGTGAGGCATCATTAATTATCTTCCTCCTTTTTGTTGGAAATGGTGATATGAATCAGCTTACATTTCACTTCTCTATTGTGGAGTTCCCCTGTATTTTATATTGTGTATGTTTTTTAATATATGTGTTTCAATAAAATCATGTTTTTAAATTCTAACTAGAGTCTCTGTTATCCCGCTAGTGTTAATACATCTAGCTGGTTTAAGTGGATATTGTTAGTCCAATATAAGCAAACAATTCCTCTTTTGAGATATTTTGAGATGTTTTTTTTTCCAGAAGAAATGTCATGGCCTTATGACGTTGGGAAGGAAGAGTCAGTCTCCCTCCCAAGATCACATGGCCATTACATCATCACAGGTCTTTCAACACACAGGCATGATCTATCCCCCTCCCCAGCAACCCTGACTACGATAACACAGTAACTTGAGACACAAACTCTGATGAGTACAAGATAAACATAGTACGGGCCTAAAAGGCCCAGGTTCTATAAATATGGGCTTTCCCCAAAAAACATTGTTATACCAAAATGCCTATCACATAAAATTATATGTACAACTGGATATTACCAACAACGATATACTTGAGGAATACCTAGAGTTTCAAAATTTTAATTAAAGTAATTTTGCAGAAAATAGCAAGAACAACCTGACCTATAAACTGTCCCTCTAGTAAAATTATTCAATGAACACAGTAAAAAAAATCCAAAAAAGCTATACTTTATCATCATACCGCCAAACAAAAAGTGGAATAAAACGCGATCAAAAAGTCAAATGTAAATAAAATCTTGTTCCACAAAACACAAGCCGCTATCTAGCTCCTTCAGCGGAAAAAATTTGAAGTCCATTTGAAATTTGGGTTCAAAGTAAATTTTTGTGAAAAAAAGTTAAATGTAAATTTTTTCCTTCCACATTAATAATGAAGAGTGCATTTCCTTCCACACTGCAAGAATTCCTGTGAGACACCTGAAGGCTAACATGCGTCGGCACATCACAGATCAACCTGTTAACTGGCATGGAGAAAGACCTCTGTATGAATGCAAGTCGATGACATGAGGGATGCGAATGGCGGAATTGAGCACACAGCTTCCGTACTTTCTGAAGCAGCTCATCCAGTGAGCCATGCAAGGCACGTGAGTGAGTTCGCCCCGGCATAGGGCCGCCAACAAGTTTGCACCATTATTGCACATGGCCTTCCCTGGGTCCAGGTTCAGCAGAGACAGCCATTGCTGAAACAGCCTGAAGAGCTGTCCACAACTTTTCAGCTCCATGACTGAGATCTCCAAGGCATATTAATTTGAAGACTGCATGATTGCAGTGTGCCCTGGCTGCGCAGTACAGAGGTGGTGTGGATTCACTCTGCACTGTTGGAACAGGTGTCTCGTTAAGACAGAGGTTGATTACGCAGGTGGAGGCCCTAGAGGAGATGGAGGACGCAGAAGCAGTGGAGGAAGTGTGAAATACAGAGGTTTGTTCTGCAAGCCTTGGAGATTCCAAGATTTGTCGAGAAGCCCTTTCCCCTCATGTCCCCACAGCAACCAGCAGAGTAACACAGTGCCCAGTCAGCAAGATGTAACCCCCTTGGCCATGCTTATGACGCGCCCCCAGGGCCGTGGGGTACTCAGTGCCGGGCCTATCGATGTTGGGGGAGGGATATGTCACAGTGCCGGTGGCCCGGTCCATGGCCCAGGGCGGTCAACAAAAAGGGGGAAGGAAAATATATTTACAGTTATATGAAAAAGTTTGGGCACCCCTATTAATCTTAAGCTTAATGTTTTATAAAAATTGGTGTTTTGCAACAGCTATTTCAGTTTGATATATGTAATAACTGTTGGACACAGTAATGTTTCTGCCTTGAAATGAGGTTTATTGTACTAACAGAAAATGTGCAATCTGCATTCAAACAAAATTTGACAGGTGCATAAGTATGGGCACCTCACCAGAAAAGTGACATTAATATTTAGTAGATCCTCCTTTTGCAAAAATAACAGCCTCTAGTCGCTTCCTGTAGCTTTTAATGAGTTCTTGGATCCTGGATGAAGGTATTTTTGACCATTCCTCTTTACAAAACAATTGCAGTTCAGTTAAGTTTGATGGTCGCCGAGCATGGACAGCCCTCTTCAAATGATCCCACAGATGTTCAATGATATTCAGGTCTGGGGACTGGGATGGCCATTCCAGAACATTGTAATTGTTCCTCTGCATGAATGCCTGAGTAGATTTGGAGCGGTGTTTTGGATCATTGTCTTGCTGAAAGATCCATCCCCTGCGTAACTTCAACTTTATCACTGATTCTTGAACATTATTGTCAAGAATCTGCTGATACTGAGTGGAATCCATGCGTCCCTCAACTTTAACAAGATTCCCGGTGCCGGCATTGGCCACACAGCCCCAAAGCATGATGGAACCTCCACCAAATTTTACTGTGGGTAGCAAGTGTTTTTCTTGGAATGCTGTGTTTTTTTGCCGCCATGCATCACGCCTTTTTGTATGACCAAACAACTCAATCTTGGTTTCATCAGTCCACAGGACCTTCTTCCAAAAAGAAATTGGCTTCTCCAAATGTGCATTTGCATACCTCAGCCGACTCTGTTTGTGGCGTGCTTGCAGAAACGGCTTCTTTCGCATCACTCTCCCATACAGCTTCTCCTTGTGCAAAGTGCGTTGTATAGTTGACCGATGCACAGTGACACCATCTGCTGCAAGTTGATGCTGCAGCTCTCTGGAGGTGGTCTGAGGATTGTCCTTGACTGATCTCACCATTCTTCTTCTCTGCCTTTCTGATGTTTTTCTTGGCCTGCCTCTTCTGGCCTTAACAAGAACTGTCCCTGTGTTCTTCCATTTCCTTACTATGTTCCTCACAGTGGAAACTGACAGGTTAAATCTCTGAGACAGCTTTTTGTATCCTTCCCCTGAACAACTATGTTGAATAATCTTTGTTTTCAGATCTTTTGACAGTTGTTTTGAGGAGCCCATGATGCCACTCTTCAGAGGAGATTCAAACAGGAGAACAACTTGCAAATGGCCACTTTAAGTAGCTTTTCTCATGATTGCATACACCTGGCTATGAAGTTCAAAGCTCAATGAGGTTCCAAAACCAAAAAAGTGCTTTAGTAAGTCAATAAAAAGTAGGTAGGAGTATTTAAAACAAGAAAATGATAAGGGTGCCCATACTTATGCACCTGTCAAATTTTGTTTGAATGCAGATTGCACATTTTCTGTTAGTACAATAAACCTCATTTCAAGGCAGAAACATTACTGTGTCCAACAGTTATTACATATATCAAACTGAAATAGCTGTTGCAAAAACACCAATTTTAAGAAAACATTAAGGGGTGCCCAAACTTTTTCATATAACTGTATATGGGATTTGTAGTTCTTAGGAAGTGTTCGTGACGCCACCTGTGGTGTTTCTGGTAATATGTACCAGCACTGCTTCAGACCTCTGGGGCAGTTGATAGGGCAGGTGGGATGTTTCTGCTCCCCACACGTGGAGCGGGGACCAGGGCAGTGTAGTGTAGATGATGGTGTTGCTGGGCTTGTGGTGCAGGAGAGATGGCGCAGCGGAAATAACTGACAGAGGCAGTGGAGTACAGTCACGGTTCGTGGCCCAGGGCGGTCAACAAAAAGGGGGAAGGAAAATATATTTATATGGGATTTGTAGTTCTTATGAAGTGTTCGTGACGCCACCTGTGGTATCTGGTAATATGTACCATCGCTGCTTCAGACCTCTGGGGCCGTTGATAGGGCAGCTGGGATGTTTCTGCTCCCACAGGTGGAGTGGGCCCCAGGGAAGTGTAGTGTAGATGATGGTTATGCTGGGTTTGTGGTGCAGGAGAGATGGCGCAGCGGAAATAACTGACGGAGGCAGTGGAGTACAGTCATCCGAGTTTACTCACAGTTCTGTTCAAGTTCCTCAGGTACATTGTACGGGTGTCAGCCTCCCGCGTCGCACTGCGTCTACCAGATAAGGGGTCCAGCACTTTCTCAAGTATATCAGGAGAACTTGACGGAACCCCGCTTCCTTTATGTTCCTTACTAGACCGACTTCTCGCGCCGGGTCTTCTCCCTCCTGCCCTGCGCTTTCCCACACACAGTCTCGATCGGGTGCTCTGAATTCCCTCTGGGCAACCTGGAGTTCCCGGACCTACTTGATGCCCTTCACGGTGACTAGAGTGAGACTGTGGCAACTGCACCATGGAAGTGCAGAAGCCTCCGGTTTTCCAGCCGAGACCAGGAGTAACACAGCTGGTCCAGGGACCGGTTCCCTTCTTGCAGCCTGATCCCTCTGACCCTTGGCAGATTGGGGCATACGGGTGCAGTCCTGCACTCACCGTACCCCCTGGGATCCCTTCTGTTACCGGTGCCTTTCTACTCTGCTCCCCTCCTGGGCCTCTATTTCTAGGCCCCTTTCTGAAACAGAGCTCTTGAAGAGACTCTGCTCCCCTCCTCTCCTTTCACTGAATCCACTCTCACTCTCTGTCCTGCCACCCTAAGATGGCTTCCCTTTATATATCTCCTATTATGGTGCTCCCCTGTTCTACATCCTCCACCCTCACCCACTACTGGTTCCCCCTCTCTTTGGTTCCCCCCACTCCAGCCAGGGACAGGGATCAGCAATAACACAGTGCATCTTGCCTTTCCAGCCGGCCTTGAGTAGTGTAGTGTTGAAGGCGGGTGTTGGGGTTCCGGGCAGCACTCCCTCCTTACCTGAGTAAAGGAGACACCACACCTCTGGGTGAGGTGCAGTACCTCTGTGGCGACTGAACCCTCAGGGGCGCCACACTTACTTGTCCAGGTGTCTGTGGTGAAATGCACCCTGGCAGATATATATGTAGTCAAGAAACGGGAGATGTCTGTGACATGCTGGTGTAGCACAGGCACAGCTTACTTAGAGAAGTAATGGTGACTGGGCAATCTGTATCTACCATGCGGAAAGGCAGCATTTCCATGGCCAACAGATTTGAGATGCTGGAGTTCAACCTCTTAGCTTTGTCATGTTTAGGATGAAACTATCTTTTACGTGACCACAACTGCAGGACTGAGGGCTGGCAGCGGTGCTGAGAGAGTTAGGAGTACGGTGAAACGGACAATCTGCTGGACTGTGAGTGAGGTGCAGTCGCAGATGTTGCGGTGGATTGAGAAACATGTGGTGTGCTCGGTGAAACAAACACAGCAGTCATGTCCGCTTCCGTTACAGCTGACGGGTTCTCACTCAGCCTGACTGTAGCGGGTAGAGAACCAGAAGATTTGAGGTGGGAGACCTGCGTGCCAATACTTGACACAGTAATAGAGGAGTGGGAAGAAGAAACAGCGGATGCAGTTGATGGGGCAGCTGATGGTTAAGGTCCGCTGGTCTGCATTTTAGCGCAGCGAGATTCCCAGCGTAACACATGTTGTGTGCATATGTGAAGGTTCATGCATGTAGTAGTCAAATTATTGCACTTTTTCCCTCTACTGAGTTTTTTGTTGCAAAGTGTGCAGATAACGTGAGTTGGCTCATCCTCTGCAGTCTCAATAAAGGCCCAGGCTAGGCAACCCTTGCCACCCCTGCAAGCTGCAGACCTGTGACTGCTGTAGGCCACAGCCACAGATGTGGCTAAGGATGCAGTGCTCCTCGTGCTTGCATCACTCCGTGTCTGCGCCATAGAGCGGAAGATAACCTCCTCGTCTTCCTCCTCCACCTCCTCAGATGAGCTACTTGGCTGCGTGACTCTGGGTTCACACCAAGTAGGATCTTCAATCTCGTCATCATCCAATATGTTATCCCATTACTCGCCCTCAGAGTGACCCTTCTCTTGTTGCCCTGACAGCACAATACAGTCCTAATGAGCCTCAGGTATCTGAGTCTCATCAGGATGGTGGTTAACATCTGGTGACATGGATCAGGAACCTGCTTGGGTCCTACTCTGTCCTGCTCCAAATCCAACATAAAAAAATTATGGGCATCGGTGCAGATGCTTTCCTCCTTTTCTTGACTCTGAATGTTTGGAGTACACTTCTGATGCCCATGGTATAGAATGGATGAACAGTTCTACAGACTCGCCCATCTGTGGTTCGCTACAGTCAGTTGGGAGCTTGGACAGGTGTGACATGGGGGGAAGCAAAGGTAATTGGGGTGCTCGCTAGTGCTTTCACTAACATTATCACCTACCTCAAATATACCTTGAACACCAAGCCTATTCCCCCTTCCACCACGACCTCTCTTTTTCCCACTCATGTTGCTCAGATACTGTAGTAGAAGCACGCTATTAGCATAACAAAATTAGATTTTTTCCTCTGCAACAGTTCTGCACGCACCTGAATTTCAGCGGCATTAAATGAAGAGGTAAAATATGGCTTGCGGTATAACGTTAATAACCAAACAGAGTATTTTTTTTTTACTGTGGATGACGCCTATATAACATAGATTTTCTTCAAACTATTTCAAACTGAGATGTTCCTGCTGTATAGTGTTAAAAACCGAGCAAAGTACAGTGAAAGAAATAAGTATTTGATCCCTTGCTGTTTTTGTAAGTTTGCCCACTGACAAAGACATGAACAGTCTATTATTTTAAGGGTAGGTTAATTTTAAGATTGAGAGATAGAATATCCCCCCAAAAAATCAAGAAAATCACATTGTATAAATTATATAATTTTTTTTGCATTTTGCAGTAAGAAATAAGTATTTGATCCCTCTGGCAAACAACACTTAATACTTGGTGGCAAAACCCTTGTTGGCAAGCACAGCAGTCAGATGTTTATTGTAGTTGATAAGGTTTGCGCACATGTCAGGAGGAATTTTGGTCCACTCCTCTTTGCAGATCATCTCTAAATCATTAAGATTTTGAGGCTGTTGCTTTGCTACTCGGAGCTTCAACTCCATCCATAAATTTTCTAAGGGATTAAGGTCTGGAGACTGGCTAGGCCGCTCCATGACCTTACTGTGGTTCTTTTTGAGCCACTCCTTTGTTGCCTTGGCTGTATGTTTTGTGTCATTGTCTAGCTGGAAGAGCCAGCCACGACCCATCTTCAATGCTCTTACTGAGGAAAGGAGGTTGTTGGCCAAAATCTTGCAATACATGACCCCATTCATCTTCCCTTCAGTACAGTGCAGTCGTCATGTCCCCTTTGCAGAAAAGCACCCCCAAAGCATAATGTTTACCCACCATGCTTCACGGTTGGGACAATGTACTTAAGGTTGTACTCATCCTTCCTCCAAACACGGTGAGTTGAGTTAATGCCAAAAAGCTCAATTTTTGTCTCATCTGACCACAGAACCTTCTCCCAATAACTCACAGAGTCATCTAGGTGTTCATTGGCTAAATTCCGACGAGCCTGCACATGCACCTTCTTGAGCAGGGGGACCTTGCGGGCACTGCAGGATTTTGAAACTTTAAGACGTAATGTGTTACCAATGGTTTTCTTTGTTACTGTGGTCCCAGCTGCCTTGAGATCATTAACAAGTTCCCCCCATGTAGTTTTAGGCTGATCTCTCACCTTCTTCATGATCAAGGATACCCCATGAGGTGAGATTTTGCATGATGCCCCAGATCGATATCGATTGACAGTCATTTTGTATTTCTTCCCTTTTCTTACTATTGCACCAACAATTGTCTCCTTCTCACCCAGCGTCTTACTTATGGTTTTGAAGCCCATTCCAGCTTTTTGCAGGTCTATGATCTTGTCCCTGACATCCTTAGAAAGGTCTTTGGTCTTTCCCATGTTGTAGAGGTTAAAGTCTGACTGATTAATTGAGTTTGTGGACAGGAGTCTTTTATACAGGTGACTATGTAAGGCAACTGTCTTTAATGCAGTTAACGAGTTGATTCAGCGCGTCCAACTGGTCTGTAGGAGCAAGAGAACTAATAATGGTTTGTAGGGGATCAAATACTTATTTCTCACTGTAAAATACAAATAAATGTATCTAATTTATACAATGTGATTTTCTTGATTTTTTTTTGGATATTCTTTCTCTCAATATTAAAATTAACCTACCCTTAAAATTATAGACTGTTCATGCCATTGTCAGTGGGCAAACTTACAAAAACAGCAAGGTATCAAATAGTGTTGAGCCACCCCCGTAGTGTACGAGTTCGGTTCGGTTCATCGAACACCCATGTGTTCGCCGAACTGTTCGTCGAACTGTTCGTCGAACACCTTCGAACACCGTTAAAACCAATGACAGGCAAACAAAAACACATAGAAACAAATAGAAAACACCTTCAAAGGTGTCCAAAAGCTGACAAACTGCTCAGAAGACATAATTAACACATGGAAAAGTGACAAGTACATATAGTCATGCGAAAAGAAAAGAGGTGGAGGAGTAAAAGGAGGGGGAGACACAGATATAGGCATGTCATGCCCTTCTAAAATCCAAAAAGTGAGAAGCCGACACGGCCAGTTCGTTCCTGCCCGTGCCACCTCCGTGTCGCCGGGCTTGTGCCAGAGCCGCGGTGGACCCTGACGGCCAGCCCCCCTCTCCCAATACTGGTGCCTGTCCGCTGGTGGGTCGAGCCCCCCCGTGGTGGGGGGGTGAACATCTGCAGAAGAAAGACCATCTTCCAGCCAAACTAAGATGTCGACTTCTTTTCGTGGACAATGTGATACGATCCCTTTCTTACGGACACGCCCATCGCTACAAATTCCAGATGAGGCACAAAAACAGCGGATATCAAGTGCTCCTTCAAGTGGGCTCTCCTCCACCTCAATTTCAACATCACAAATACTCCAGTCCTCAGAGGTGTCACCCCAATCGCACTTGCTTCCTCACAGCTCCCAAGTCTCCAGCTGCCCGTCTGAGTATGGGGTAACACAGATGGTTGAGTCTGCAGAGCTGTTTACTCATACTATAGCCTGGGAAACGGAGGTCTGCTCCAGAGCTTCTGTTAATCCAGACGAGGAAATGATCTGCACTGATGCCCAGAATCTTTATAAGTTGGATCCAGGACCAGATGAAGAAGGTTCTGAGCATAATGTAGACCCTCGTTCCCAAACTGTCACTCCTGTTGGTGGAGACAATGATGAAGACGATGATGAGACTCAAATACCTGATTGGAGCGACAACTTGACTTTTCGGTCAGGGCAGGAAGAGGTTGGCTTTGAGGACGACGGGTGTGATAACACACAGGGTGATGATGACGAGGTTGGAGATCCCACTTACTGTCAACCCACAGTCAGCCAGTCGATGAGGTCAACGGAGGAAGTGGAGGAGGATGTGACTAGCCCAGGGGAATGGGATGACTCGGTACCCGGGCCTTTGCCTGGCCTTGGGGATGTCGCGGTGGTCAGCTCCCTGGCCCGTACCCTGGGGGCACTCTTTAAAAGAGTGGATAATTGTTAATTTTATAAGAGTTCGTGACGCCACCTGTGGTATCTGGTGAGAAGCACCAGCGCTGCAGCAGTCCACTGAGACCCGTGATAAGGCAGCTCGATGGTATAGCTCCCCACAGGTGGAGCTAGGTCTCAGGGCAGCGTATGCAGGGGGAATGCAGGACAGGCGAGACCCAGCTGGGTCAGAGCAAGAACGGGAACGGACACTGTAGTCACTTCAGTACCTTTTACTGGAGGAAATTCAGGCACATCCCGGAGCACTGTAGTGTGAAGGTTGAATATCAGGATCCTCCCCAATGAGCGGGTGTAGGGCCTCCTGTTTCTTGCCTCTGTGTAGTAAGTTTCTGACCTGCCTGGAGCTAGGCCTAACTTTGTCTCTGTCCTGCGCTGGCTGACCTTGTGGTAGGGCCTTCTCTTGGAGTTCACACTCCCACTATGCGGGGCCTAAGCGTCTCCTGGCTCTGTTACATATCAGCACCTTAGCGATCCTGGGACTTGTAGTTCTCCAGGGATTCTGGTTATTCCTTACTGAATCTAGCTAGCTGGAGCCTCGTGCTCCACTGCTGAACTATTAACTGAGTTCTCTAGACTAGACTGAGCTCCACTGCAGACTGACCTCTCTTAGGCTTCTCTACTGCAGGAACTCTTCAGAGGAACTGAACTGCCTAGCTCCACCTTCCCTATTTATATCCCTAACGGGCTCCCTCTGCAGGTCTGAGGTGGAAGGTGGAGATGTGTGAATGTTTATGGGGGCCTCTTGTGGAGGATTCCATCAATACACTCTTCTAGGATCTGTGATACCAAGCACAGCCGGGCGTCACAGATGCTATTGACGACGAGGTTAGGTTGCGCCTTCCTGGACAGAGACGGAGTACTGGAAGCACGTCAACAACTGCATCCTCAACCACAACTCTGACTCTGACCACAAGTCGTATTGGCTCTTCAGGTCGCATGGGCTCTAAGCCTTGCATAGCCTGGGCATTTATTCAGAATGATAAGGATGACCCAACTCGTGTTATCTGTAATATTTGTCACCAAAAGCTAAGTAGAGGCCAAAAAATCCATAGTTTGAGTACTTCATGCATGTACCGTCACATGGATATGAAGCATAAGTTGCAGTGGGAAGCTCACTGTGCTACAATGCGGCCTAGCAGGCTGGGCCAACCACCGTCTGCCCCATCTTGTGCATCCGCGGCCTCTTCATCCTCTGTGACTGGGGGGACAGCAGTCACACATGTTTTTGGACGCAGACCTGCCACCTCTTTACCTGCAACAGCCAGTGTGATTGGCAGGTTGTCAGTTCATTGGGAAGTGGAAACACCTGCTGGTGTTGAGCGCTCTCTGACATCGAGAGCACCACCTTTGGATCAAGGCAACCTAACATGTCCATCTGCATCTTCCTCACAGACCGGAAGTTTGCCGGGGACACCCTACTCAACCCCGTCTAAGCACAACAGCCAGCCCTTGGTCCCTCAGATGTGGAAAAGTAAAAGACCATTTCCTCCTAGCCATGAGAAAGCTAAGAGGTTGAATTTCACCATCTGCAAGCTCTTGGCTACAGAAATGCTGCCTTTCCGCCTGGAGGACACAGTGGATTTTCGAGACCTTATGTCCGTCGCAGTGCCCCAGTACCAGATGCCCAGTCGGCACTACTTCTCAAAGAAAGGTGTGCCTGCACTCCACCAGCATGTCGCACACAACATCACTGCTTCTTTGAGAAACTCTGTGTGTGACAGGGTGCATTTCACCACAGACACTTGGACGAGTAGGCATGGACAGGAGCGTTACATGTCGCTGACTGGGCACTGGGTAACTATGGTGACAGCAGGACAAGGGGCTGCTGTCCAAGTCTTACCATCCCCACGAGTTGTGCGTCAATCCTCTTTATCTCGAAGTTCCTCCACTGCTTCTGCCTCCTCAACCTCCTCTTGGTCCTCCACCTGCACCCAAAGCCTGTCTGGTAATGCCACCTGCTTTCTAACTGCGCAGAAGGAATCCTGCACACCTCCTTACTATGCTGGCAGCAGGGCTCAAGGCATCAGTGTTTACTTTGAAATGTCTGGGAAATGTGAGTCACACAGCTGAGGAGTTGTGGTCAGCTCTGGAGACCCAGTTTCATGAATGGTTGTCTCCACTGGACCTGCAACCAGGGAAGGCTGTGTGCGACAATGCTGCAAACCTGGGTGTGGCCCTTCGCCGGGGCAATGTCACACACGTGCCTTGTATGGCTCACGTGTTGAACCTGGTTGTCCATAAATTGTTAGCCCACTATCCCGGACTAGATGGCCTTCTGCAGAGGGCACGGTTGCTGTGTGCTCACTTCCACCGTTCGCATCCCGCAGCTCAACGACTTACATCTCTACAGAAGTCGTTGGGCCTGCCAGTTCACCGGCTGAAAAGCGATGTGCCGACATGGTGGAATTCAACTCTGACCATGTTGGAGCGACTGTGGCAGCACCGACAAGCCCTGGTGCAATACGTTCTGACGTATAGCTTGGGCCAACGAGATCCAGAGGTGGGGTAAATCACGCAGGAGTGGTCTCAGATCAGGGACCTATGAAGTTGACGCGCCCCCTGGGCCGTGGGGTACCCTGAGCCGGGCCGGTAGACGCTGGGGGTTGTAGTCACTGTGACGGTGACCCGGTCCGTGATCCAGGGCGGTCAATCCAAGGGTAATTTGTATAAATGGGTTTTATAATGTCCGACTACGCCACCTCTGGAGTGGGGCAAAAAGGGCCGCCGCTGCGGAACAGTCCTCTGAAGCTTGTGGTTTTGCAGCAATGGTATTATTACTCACCACAGGAAGAGTGTAGCTTCAGGGCAGTGTGGGTGGATGATGGTGGTTGTAGTGCAGGGAGTCAGTAATGAACACAGAGTCCGTGTGATGCAGTCCCAAGATCTTTACTCACAGTTGTTGCAGTCCAGATTACAGGTACCAGAGCAATCTCCCTCGTCGTGCTGTGCGTACTCAGTGAGGGGCTCAGTCCACCCCCAGATAGCTCCGGAGTACTTAGCAGGACCCCCTTCTGTGTTTCCTTTCTCTAGCCTTCTCCCTGCACCTCACACCCAGTGACACTTCTATCCGGTATCCTCGGGCCTTGGCGGGCGACTTGTGTTCCGTCCCCTGGGTCCTATGTGGCTACCTTCTTAGTGAGACTGGTGTGGACTTTGGCCTGCAGTACATGAAATGCTGCAGCCTCCGGTTTCTAGTTGAGCCTTGCTGTTTCTCCGCTAGTTGAGGGACCGGTTCCCCTTATCTGGCCTGACCCCTCTACCTCCTGGTAGCAGCAGGATTACGGGTGGCCTTCTGCATGGCCTGTAGCCCTAGGGTCCCTTCGGTTCCTGGAGCCTTCCTGCTCCCACTCCTCTCTTCTCTCCTTCAGTCCTGGGCCTCCCAGGCTAGGCCCGCCTCTGGAGCAGAGCTCATGCCGAGTCTCTGCTAGTGTCACTTTTCCTCCTCTGAATGGCTTGCTCTTTCTAAGATGGCTTCCTATTTATACTCTCCCTGTCATGTGCTCCGCTAAGCTGCTCCCCTAAGCACCCACTACATAGGACCCTCCCACCAGCTAGGGACCTGGGACTGTGCTCTCCCTTAGGAGCAATCTCGCCCTACCCCCACTGCGGGTATGTGTTGGATGCAGGTGTTAGGGTCCCGAGCCATATGCCTTCCTTACCTGAGGGTGAGATACCACACCTCTGGGTGAGATGCAGTAACTCTGTGGCGACTGAACCCTCAGGGGCGCCACACACCCTTCTGCACAGTTTTGAAATGGCGACAAAGAAGATGTTTAGTGCTGACGACGATGCCATTATCAGCATGACTATTCCGGTGATTTACATGCTGGAGCACACATTAAACAGAATTCAGAGTCAGGTGGTGGGACAAGAGGAGGTGGAGGAAGTAGAGGAGGAGTCGTATGCGGAAGGGATAACATCTCCAAGGTCCAGACGGTTGGCAGCACCAAGGCGGCAGGCATGGGAGGGTGGGGGAGAGGGATTAACCAGGGCGCATGGTAGCAGCCAAATTGTTGAGGAAGGTGCAGGAGCCAAGGAAGAAGTGGAGGACAAACTGGCGATGGGCATGGAAGACTCATCAGATGAGGGAGACCTTGATCACATTTCTGTTGTGCGAGGTTGGGGGGAGAGGGCAAAGGAAGGAAGCATGATTCTTACCTCGCTATCAACACAACACGGACTTGGTCCTCCTGGATGCGCAAGACACATGAGTGCCTTCTTGCTGCACTACCTGCAACATGACCCTCAGATTGTCAGAATTCGAAGTAATCCCGACTACTGGGTTGCCACACTCTTAGATCCCCAGTACAAAAGTAAATTTGTCAAAATAATTACTGCCATAAAAAGGGATTGACGCATGCAGGAGTATTTTCAGACGCTGTTGCAGAATCTTACATGTGCTTTTCCACAAAACACCAGTGGTGCACGTAGTGAATCTCACAGTTCTAACTTGCCAACCGTGGGACTGTCGAGTCTTCATCACTCAAACCGTAACAGTAACACAGTATCTGCTGGTAACAGCAATTTTGTGGAATCGTTTCACCACTTTTTTAGACCATCCTTTGCAAGGCCACAGGAGACAAGAAGTCTGACACATAGTCAATGCCTAGAGAGGATGGTGCAGGAGTATCTCCAAGTGAACATCGAAGCCATGACTGTGTCACTGGACCCTTGCTCATTTTGGTATTCCAATCTGGAAAAATGTCCGGAGCTCGCCACTCACGCCTTGGAGATCTTGTCATGCCCTGCAGCCAGTGTTCTCTCTGAACGTGTGTTCAGCGCTGCTGGTGGTGTGCTGACAGATAAGCACACGTGTCTGTCCACTGAGAATGTAGACAGACTCACGTTCATAAAGATGAACAAATCATGCATTCGCAAGGACTTTTCTACCCCTGTGTTATCCTTGGGAGACTAAAACCTTGAGGATTTGGTAAAATCACCTCACCAACCGTTTTAAGCAACTGTGGGGCAATTGATGCCACTTAACCCTAGAACGCATGACCATAAAAATCTACACTTTCATATACCTGGGGCTTTTTAGGCCCATGTGCAGATAAAATGGAATAACTCAAACTCAAATGACAAACAACTATATACATGAAGAATACCTAGAGTTTCAAAATTCTAACTAAAGTAATCTTGCAGAAAATAGAAAACAATTAACAGGGTGGGCCTGCGAGGCTCCATGTATGCGTTCTAGGGTTAAGTGGTGTCTGTGCCACAATTTTGGGAAAAAATGGAGACTCTTTTTGGAGTCCCCTTGCTGTGTCTTACGTGACGTTGGCATCGTCAATTCCAGGTGGGTGGGGTCGCTCCCCCCCCCCTTTTAACTGTAAGAAACTACATACACTATGGCTTGAGGTAACACAGATGGTTGAGTCTGAAGAGTTGTTTACTCAGAGGTCTGCTCCAAATCTTCAGTGTCTGCTAGTCAGCGTAGAATTTTTAACTGCATCTAGCCTAGGCAATACTTTGGGCGTAGTAGCCAAGCTGCGAAGCAGGCTGCACCGCCTGTGTATCTAATAAGAATTTTTAAATGCATCTAGCCTAGGCAGACTGTGGGGACCCCCAACCAAACCCAGACGCTCAGCCCCCCTACCGCCCCCCTTTCCTTGACAATACAATAATGTAACTCTTACAACTGGATGGGTGAGGATCGGTCACAGCTTTAGTAACTCTTTATACTCATTCCATTAGAAAGGCATTTTATTTCTAAAATAATTCAGCTTGTTGCAGCATGCCCTGGGTCTCCACTCCGGCAAGTTGGCCAACAAGTGTGACTCTCCAACATGTCCTTTCTATTTCCAGGCCACGGAGGATCCTGCGTACTCGTATGCAGGACTCTGACCCCCACCCATCATTCTTAACGATTGTTCCACTCCGTCCTGGAGTCTTGACAGGAATATGTCCAGTACAATATCCATTAAGTGAACAACGTCGGGCCGTATGAGGCCTGCTTTATCTCCTTCCAGTTGTCGGTCTCTTCTAAATTTTGCCATCCGAATATTTATTACCCGCCTTGCCCTTTCGATGGCCGTGATGTCTCGCGCACCTTGCCATACCGCTATCGGCACAATCTCTGACCATACTATAGCTAGTTTTGTGAAAAATTCTCTGAAGCGCTCAGTGTCTAGTTTCATTATTGCCATTAGTTATGAGCTGTTGTGATGACCTAGGTTGTTTCCCCCGGCATGTATAACTAAGATGACCGGACATCTTGCCTCTCTCCCTACCTTGATTACCTCCATTAGTACCTGTTGCCATAGCAGGCTTCTAATACCTCTCTAGTTGAAATATGTGTTATGAAACTCTAATTTCCTCCCGCCTGGGCAGACTTTCGCCCTTTTTTCTGCCCAATACATATACGAGTGGCCTATCACCCACGCTGTTGGCTTAGCGTCACCTGTAAAAGAAACAAACCACGTTAGGATAGCAAGTCCGGTCTTATGTATCTTGCCAAACACGTGGATCGCCATCTCCCTATCCTCTGAACTTCCGTTTCTGACAGTCCTGCTCTTGCTGCTTCCGTGGCCGCGCCTATGCGGAATGAGTGTGTCCCGTAATCTTTGGGGTGGTTCCCTGCCGATGTTATGCATTTATTAAATATAACTTGGTACTGGTATCTTGATAATGGCATTCCATCAATGTGTGATAGGAAGAAATTACTTTGTGATCTGATAGTTAGATATGTTTTTACTATTGTTACCCGACTCAGTGTACCGTTTGTGGGTTGTAGAAGTACCCAAGTGCCCCTGCCCGCTGCAACCATTTTCGATTTGTGTATGTGTAGACGTATTGCATTATTGGCTATGACTACGTACTGGTGTAATAAGCCTACACTGGTGGTAATTTTGGATTGAGGGACTAATTCTCTTATGCATAGCGCCCCGAAGAAGGCGATCACAAATGCAGTGGACAGTAGTGTTGCTTCAAATTGTGAGTGTCATGTTAATGGTGTTAGGGATATGATGTGAGAAATCAGTTTTAGTGACACGGGACGGGACTTCTAAACTCCTGACTTGGCTGACCCCTTTTCCACCCTTTTATGGATTGTCTGATGATGAACCTTTGTCGCATCTCCCCAATTCAGTAGTTGGAAGTGAAATGCTACTCCGGTCAGACACCGCTGCGCTGACGCCCCTGATATGCCCCTCATAATTAGCTGGTGGAGAAATTCTATGGTGACTTGTGATCTGGCTTGTTCACATTGGTCAACCCATCTGCCTGCTACTAGTCGTGTCCACTCTTCCCCTGCCTTACCGTATGCTTGCCACGTCGACGGGGCAACTGACGCTCTGATTAATGGCATCAACTATTCGCCACTAGATCCCATAGGGAATGTGGGCAACTGTTGCCCGATGGGTGTGCATTGTGGAAGAGCTCTGTGAAAATCTGCCAATTGAATTGTTA
The DNA here is from genome assembly GCF_046119375.1 of Phyllobates terribilis. NCBI lineage: Eukaryota > Metazoa > Chordata > Amphibia > Anura > Dendrobatidae > Phyllobates > Phyllobates terribilis. The sequence continues at coordinate 508,078,329 of NW_027362762.1, forward strand.
TAAAGCGTTAGCAGCAGCTTTAGACCCCTCAGCATAGTGGCTAGCGCGGACCCATACATTGTGTTTTAGGCACAGAAATGCTAGCCTGGGTAGTAGGCCTAGCACTGGGAGAGACGATGATGCCATCCTAATAATGCATTGCGCTAGGCTTGTGTTTTTTGTTATGAAGCTTATATTTTTGTAAGCCAGGCGCGCGCCCCATATTTCTATTTCTACCACTATTGGGAAGAAAAATTATTTTCAGGGCTAGATGCAGCTAAAAATTATTATTAATTTAAAAACTGGTGGAGCTTGGTATAGCTGGCCTAATACAATGAGTCCCACACACTGCTAGAAGGCCAAATATTTTTTCAGAGCTAGATGCAGATAAAAATTATTTTTAATTTGCAACCTGATGGAGGTCAGTATAGATGGACTAATAGAGAAAGTCCCACACACTGCTAGAAGGCCAAATATTTTTTCAGAGCTAGATGCAGATAAAAATTATTTTGAATTTGCAACCTGATGGATGTCAGTATAGATGGACTAATAGGGAAAGTCCCATACACTGCTAGAAGGCCAAATATTTTTTCAGAGCTAGATGCAGATAAAAATTATTTTTCATTTGCAACCTGATGGAGGTCAGTATAGATGGACTAATAGAGAAAGTCTCACACACTGCTAGATGGCCAAATATTTTTTCAGAGCTAGATGCAGACAAAAAAATATTTTGAATTTGCAACCTGATGTAGGTCAGTATAGATGGACTAATAGAACAAGTCCCACACACTGCTAGAAGGCCAAATATTTTTTCAGAGCTAGATGCAGATAAAAATTATTTTTAATTTGCAACCGGATGGAGGTCAGTATAGATGGACTAATAGAGAAAGTCCCACACACTGCTAGAAGGCCAAATATTTTTTCAGAGCTAGATGCAGATAAAAATTATTTTTCATTTGCAACCTGATGGAGGTTAGTATAGATGGACTAATAGAGAAAGTCCCACACACTGCTAGAAGGCCAAATATTTTTTCAGAGCTAGATGCAGACAAAAAATTATTTTGAATTTGCAACCTGATGGAGGTCAGTATAGATGGACTAATAGAGAAAGTCCCACACACTGCTAGAAGGCCAAATATTTTTTCAGAGCTAGATGCAGATAAAAATTATTTTTAATTTGCAACCGGATGGAAGTCAGTATAGATGGACTAATAGAGAAAGTCCCACACACTGCTAGAAGGCCAAATATTTTTTCAGAGCTAGATGCAGACAAAAAATTAATTTGAATTTGCAACCTGATGAAGGTCAGTATAGATGGACTAATAGAGAAAGTCTCACACACTGCTAGATGGCCAAATATTTTTTCAGAGCTAGATGCAGACAAAAAATTATTTTGAATTTGCAACCTGATGTAGGTCAGTATAGATGGACTAATAGAACAAGTCCCACACACTGCTAGAAGGCCAAATATTTTTTTCAGAGCTAGATGCAGATAAAAAATATTTTTCATTTGCAACCTGATGGAGGTCAGTATAGATGACTAATAGAGAAAGTCCCACACACTGCTAGAAGGCCAAATATTTTTTTCAGAGCTAGATGCAGATAAAAAATATTTTTCATTTGCAACCTGATGGAGGTCAGTATAGATGGACTAATAGAGGAAGTCCCACACACTGCTAGAAGGCCAAATATTTTTTCAGAGCTAGATGCAGATAAAAATTATTTTTAATTTGCAACCTGATGGAGGTCAGTATAGATGGACCAATAGAGAAAGTCCCACACACTGCTAGAAGGCCAAATATTTTTTCAGAGGTAGATGCAGAAAAAAATTATATTCAGTTTGCAACCTGATGGAGGTCAGTATAGATGGACTAATAGAACAAGTCCCACACACAGCTAGAAGCCCAAATATTTTTTCAGATGTAGATTCAGAAAAAAATTATATTCAGTTTGCAACCTGATGGAGGTCAGTAAAGATGGACGAATAGAACAAGTCCCACACACAGCTAGAAGGCCAAATATTTTTTCAGAGCTAGATGCAGAAAAAAATTATATTCAGTTTGCAACCTTATGGAGGTCAGTATAGATGGACTAATAGAATGATGCTATGCCCAAAAGAATTTACTTCACTAGGTGAAGTAAAAAAATTGGTATTCTCTACACAGGTGGTGTAGCTTGCAACACAGATAGGCTACTCCACTGACTAACACACTCTGCAATAGGCCAAAAAGGATTAGCTTTGCTAGATTCAGCCAAATGCTGTGAAAAAAACTTGCACAGCACTGGCACAGACCTGCCTGGCAAAAAGTGATAGGAACTGATGTAACCTAGCCCTGAAAAGGACTGCAATCACAACTATTCCCTACTCCCAAGCTATCTGTAGATTTGTGCGAAAATTGGCTTGAAATTAACAAGGTATAGCGCACACAGCAACAGCGGTGCCGTCTAACACGCAGCTGCAGCAGTGAGAAAATGGTGGCGACGGGGAAAATGGCTGGGTCTTATAGGGCAAGGACATGTGACATACACTGCCAATGACACATGCCCTTGCTTCTGTGAAAAAAAGCTCTTCGCTCCGTGTGTGCGCTGCTGATAGGCTGACAGATTGCACCTCCCCACTGTAAATGCGGGAAAGAGAAAAAAAAATGGAGATCTTCATTATTCCTGCAGAGATCCATCCCCTGCCCCTCCCCCCGCCCCGCTGTACACTCAAACTGCGTATTAACATTAATTTTCATCATTACTGAGAAAAAATCCAGTTATGATTTTGGTGCATGAACAGTTATCGAACACAACCTCGAACAGCCAAATTTTTCTCAAATAGTTCGTGTTCGCCGAACGGCTCGAACACCGCCCAAAACAGCTCGAATTTGAGATTGGCGAACAGTTCGAGTCGAACAACGCTCATCTCTAGTATCAAATACTAATTTACCCCATTGTATTTTTTTTTACTGGGGATGACGCCTGTATAACATAGGAGATATTCTCCAAACTATTTCAAACTGAGATTTCCCTGCTGTACAAATTTAGGGACCGAACAAAGTATTTTTTAACTGTGGATGAGGCCTGTATAACATAAGAGATGTTCTCCAAACTATTTCAAACTCAGATCTAGGCTGCTGTATAACATTAGCAACAGCAAAAACTAGATTTTTTTGATTCATCACAAGCTCTGAATACAGCTGAATATTACCGCCACTAAAAGTACTAGGTGGCTTATAGCTGAGCGCAACACGATTGCAAAAAAAAAGAATTTTTTGGACTCTGTCTGGCAACAGAAAAAAACAATTTTTTTTCTCTGAAAACAGATGAATTTCACCGCCACTAAAAGCACTAGATGGCTTATAGCAGAGTGTAACACGTCTGCGACACAAAAAAGATCTTTGGTGGACTGTGGCCCTGGCTAGCAACAGAAAAAATATCTTTTTTTTACCTAGAAAACAGATGAATTTCACCGCCACTAAAAGCACTAGGTAGCTTATAGCAGAGTGTAACACGTCTGTGACACAAATAAAATCTTTGGTGGACTGTGGCTAGCAACAGAAAAAAACTTTTTTAAAACAGCTGAAGTACACCGCCACTAACATAGTAGCTGAGGTATAGCAGAGTGTATGTCGTTTGCCACACAAAAAAAAACTTTGGTGGACTGTGGCACTGGCTAGCAACAGAAAATATTAATTTTTTTACTCTGAAAACAAATGAATTTCACCACCACTAAAAGCACTAGGTGGCTTATAGCAGAGTGTAACACGTCTACAACAGAAAAAAATCTTTGGTGGACTGCGGCTAGCAACAGCAAAAAAATATTTGTTTATTGTGCATAAAGCTGAAGTTCATCCACCAAAAAAATGACAAACTGGGCTAAAACAGCTTGCACTATATTAGCAAATGAAAAAAAAAGTTTTCTGTGCTCTGTACTCAGAAGCTCTGCACTGACAAGCTCTGCAGATAGGTGAATTTCAACCCCACAACAAAAAAAGTGGCCTTCAAGGGCTTGCTTGATCACATTAGCAAGTGCAAAAATAGATTATAGGTCTGCATGGAGCACAGACAGTACAACCGGTGCACAGCACTGTTTTAAGCGATAGGCCCTGCTGTTTGTGTCAGAATCTCAGTAATTGCACATAACAAAAAAAAAGGGCTGCAAGATCGATTGAACAGGTACACAGCACAGGACTTATCTACACTATCTGACTTCCACAGAAGTGCCCATCTACCTAGCTAATATCTTTCATTACATAGGACAGAGCATACTCAGCAGCATCTATCTCCTTCAGTGACATGCATAAAATGGCGCTGAGGGAACATGGCCGCTTTTTATATAGGGAGGACTTGTGATTTCAGCAGACAATTGCAGAAGCCCTTGTGTCTGGGGCACTGTGGATGCTTCCTGTGCTCTGATTGGCTAGCCGCTCTTTCCTGACTTAAAGTTACTGCCTACAGGAAAAAAAAAAAACGCGCCCCTGATCAGACCTGTTCTGAGCTATGACCAGCCCTCCCACTCATCTGCCACGTCTCCCAGCTCATCATACGCAAGCACTATGCTAGCAAAACTGTAAAAAACACTAGTTTCCTGTCAATCACGTAACCACGTAAATTCGCCGAACGTTACCGATTTTCCCGAATTTAACAAATTTTGCTGGCCTTTCTGATCACGAATCCGAACTGCTGTACACTCTCTGCCAATGTTTGGAGGCCAAGCTCCAAGGACACCAACTGTACACTATAAAAGATAAAAGCTATCAAAGCAGGAGAATGACAGCTGATAGAAAAAGCAAGTCAATTTCAAACATAGTTATTTTTACGCTGTCTAACTAAAGTATTTAGAAATTTTGAATTACCTTTAAAGGGTTAATGTGCTGATGGAGAGCCATAATTTCTAGACTACAGGAAGTACACAGCATATATTTCTCTTGCAGAGCCTGCAGAGTGCCAAACAAGCGTCTGGCAGCAATGTGCAAAAGTATTCCAGCACTCGAGATGTCTGCACATACCACTCACCGACCATACCTTGCAGTGGAGCTACCTCTACCAATATTATGAAACCAATATCATGCTCAGCATTACCTGTTCCACAGCTGACCAACTGGAAAAGATGATTTGGCTCCAGAAGATGTTTTTGATGCACGTCACCTGCGCTGTGTATCACTGATACTAGCAATCTACTCCACTGATGACATCAACTCCTCATCACCCATGTCTAGTTCCCTGGTTTTGTCCAACATGGAATCATCATCATCATGTTTATCGTCATCCATGATTCGGCTGACAGGTGCGTTTGTGTGTGAAATGGCCAATGCTCCATGCCTTCTACCTTATTCCCACCCTGAGGTTTGCTTTGTCTCAGTGTACTACTACCACAGACAAGATTCCCACCATCTCGGCTTGCAGAGCCTGCAATACAGATTATTATTAGTGATGGGCGAGCACTAAAATGCTCGGGTGCTCAATTCTCGGGTCGAGCAAATTGGGATGCTTGGGTGCTCGACCCGAGCAACAGGCCCAATATCTATGGGAAACTCGAGCATTTTTCAGGCGGCTCCCCCGGCGGTCTGCAGAGGCCTAAAAATTGCCCAAATCGATTGGAACAGTGCTCAAATGACATGGAAACAGCATGGAGAAGACCCCTGGAAGCATTTCTGACTCCCAGGACACTGCTGTCAACAACGTTGTCAGAGGTATTACGCCACTTTACGGACTCACAATAGTACATACAAATACTAAACCAAAATGGATTTTCCTGGGAAATATGTTAAGGAACATCCTTTCCAGGGTAATGACTTGTATATAAGGCAAAATAAATAACCAAAAACAAAAATACTCCTTCACACCTAGGGCTATGCTCACACGTAGCGTTTTTTATGCGTTTTTGCACTTTTGCATTGCTTTCAACCATGACAAATGCATTCACTGGGAATTGTCATTTTAACATTTTACAACCTTATCTGGCCATGTGGTGTGTGAGACATGATCAGACACATCCTGATTCATTTATGAAGGAGGGACTCTGAATGTCGCAAAGCCTATTTTTATAGGGCCATCAGGCGGACTTTACTATTCTTAGAGGGCCAGCAGTCGGCCTTTGCTATTCTTAGAGAGCCATCAGTCGGCTATGCTTTGTTGTTTCCATTGCTAAAGAGTGGGTCTCCTATACTGTTATTGTTTATGCAGTGAGTGCCAGGTCTGCCCAAAATTTGGACTCACCCCAATACCCCTTTGAAAATTTGGATGCACCCCAATACCCCTTTGATGAGACTTAGAGGAGTGCCTCCTGAAAACAATGTTCCCATTATTAGGAAGTGGGTCTCCCATTGAGTTTGCCTATTCAATGAATGCAAGGACTGCCAAAAATTTGGACCTACTCCAATGCCCCTTGAAAGAGACATAGAGGAGGGCATCCTGAAAGAAAATGTCCCCATTATTAGAAAGTGGGTCTCCCATTGTGTTTGCCTATGCAGTGAATGCAAGGGTTGCCAAAAATTTGGAAGCACTCCAATGCTCCTTGGAAGAGACGTGGAGGTCAGAGGGCCTCCTGAAAACAATGTTCCCATTATTAGGAAGTTGGTCTCCCATAGTGTTGGCCTATGCAGTGAATGCAAGGACTGCCAAAAATTTGGAGGCACTCCAATGCCCCTTGGAAGAGACATAGAGGGCCTCTTGAAAAAATGTTCCCATTATTAGGAAGTGGGTCTCCCATAGTGTTGGCCTATGCAGTGAATGCAAGGGCTGCCAAAAATTGCTTGCTGATGGTGCTACTTGAGAGTGTGCAATGACAGGTGCAGGGCAGGAGGCATCTTCGCATGCACTCTGGACAGGGGATTGGCTTGCATGCACAACAGAGGAAGAAGCAATGGTGCCACCCTGGACCCCGGGGTTCGGCCCACAAAGTTGGGTGCTTTGCTGCCATGTGCCTGATCATGCTGGTGGTGGTCAGGCTGGTAGTTTTGCTTCCCCCTGCTGATGCTGGCCTGGTAGGTGGTGCAAATAGCCTTTTTGGGGTTAACAGCAGTCTTTAATAAACAACCAGACTCGGGAAGACCTAACAGTTGTGCTGGCAACGTCCGTCGTGTTGATGTTACGGGGAACGATTGCCCGCCTTCGGTCTGCGGCCACAACACTGCTTCTTCCTGCCTGTTGGGGTGCTCTGCCTCCCTCACCCTGTGTGCTGCTGTCCTCACTCTCAAGTCCTCCTGCCAGGCTGGGTCAGTTACTATATCATCTACTACCTTGTCTTCCCCTTCCGCACCCTGGTCCTCCTCCTGACTTTCTGGTAATTGTGTCTTATCATCGTCCACCTCTTGTGACATTTTCCCACCATCACCTTAGTCTGACCTTGGCTGCTCAAATATTTGGGCATCGCTACATGCAATCTCCTCTTGCCCTGCTTCAAGTGGACCAAGCAAGAGGCCCGAATCTATAAATGGAAGAGTGAACAGCTCTTCAGAGTGTCCAAGTGTGGGATCAGTTGTCTCTGGGTACTCGGCATGTTGGGAGGAAGGAGGATCAGGGTGAGGAATATGCAGTCCAGACTGATGCCTACTGAGACTTGACCGTGTGGAAGACAGGGTGGTGGTGGTTAAGTGACTGGAAGCATTATCTGCTATCCAACCAATAACCTTTTCACACTGCTTTGTCTTCAATAGTGGTGTTCTGCGGTCCCCTATTAATTGGGACAGGAAGGTCCTGCGAGAAGATGTGGGTGTTTGTTGTGGCACAATTTCAGCTGGCCCACGGCCTCGGCCTCTGTATGCACCATCACAATCACGTCCAGTTCCCCGTCTCTTGACACATTCCTTGCCCATTTTAAATGGAGGACAATATCTTCCACGCTCACTACAAATGGCTGAATTTGGTGCGGACTTATATGTGATCCATGTGACGGACAAACCACAGTTTTAAATAGCTGGCCTGTAGGTAACTATTTTTAACAGCGCCGACTTTGTGTCAATTAGTTCACTGACACACTGCAACAAAATGTCAATGGAGGCCAGAAATGGCAATATTTTCAGTGCAATTATATATGATCCGTGTGACGGACAAACCACAGTTTTAAATAGCTGGCCTGTAGGTAACTATTTTTAACAGCAAACTGGTGTCAATAACTTCACTGACACAATGAAACAAAATTTTAATGGAGGCCAGAAATGGCAATATTTTCAGCACAATTATGTGATCCGTGTGAAGGACAAACCACAGTTTTAAATAGCTGGCCTGTAGGTAACTATTTTTAACAGCGCCGACTTCGTGTCAATCAGTTCACTGACACACTGCAACAAAATTTAAATGGAGGACAGAAATGGCAATATTTTCAGCGCAATTATATATGATCCATGTGACGGACAAACCACAGTTTAAAATAGCTGGCCTGTAGGTAACTATTTTTAACAACACCGACCTCGTGTCAATCAGTTCAGCAAACTGGTGTCAGTAGCTTCACTGACACACTGCAACAACATTTCAATGGAGGCCAGAAATGGCAATATTTTCAGCGCAATTATATGTGATCCGTGTGACGGACAAACCACAGTTTTAATTAGCTGGATTTTTAGTGCTTTAATTTGGAAAGGACCTGGCTGTATTCTACAGTGCCAAAAAGCAAATGGCGCAGAAATAAGATGTTCTCTAGATTGCTTTTTAAGCAAATAATGAGGATTAAGATCCCCAAAAAATTATTCCTGGCTCCTGACACCTGGACCTTTGTCTAGAAATGTCTAACAGCAGCAGAAGGCATAACTGGAATGGAGCTTCTTGTGCTATATGCACTGCAGTCTGCTATATACACTGCCTGCGTGCCTATATACACTGCCTGCCTAATATCTCTGCAGATGGATTAGTCCTCAGAAGGACTGTTTGTTGAGATGGATATGTGTAATGTACTTGTTTTCTCCCTACACTACCTAATACATAACCAAATCTCTCCCTAGCTCCGAGCATCTCGAATACGAGTACCGAGTACTTGCGAGTGTGCTCGCTCATCACTAAGTAGGATGAGTGATGGGGCATATACTCTTTCAAATTTGACGTATTTGTTTAGTACCACAGCTATTGGGACGGTTGCTACCAGGACTACTATCAGTGTAAGAGGTGTTGCTAGCAGCAACCATATTTTTATCCATGATATTAGTTTTTTTTCTATCATCCTGCCATGCCTCTCACCCGTGCTATGTTTAGTTTTGGCATACATTTTGGACAAAAGTATCATGTTTAATTTGTTCATAAGCTTTGTTAGCAAATTTTTGGTTTAAAATTCTCTCACTTTGGAAAGCTTAACCCTAAATTAAGAAGTCACTATCTAAGTACATGCATAGAAATTAATTTGCGGGAACAGTCAGCAGAATTGCTGTGATGGTAAGATTGTTAAATGCAACTAGTCAAACAGTTGCAAAACCTTAACCTCTTACTGTGTTTATTAATTTTATTATGATGTTCATTAATAATAATAATAATAATAATAATTTTTATTTTTATAGTGCCAACAAACAGTGGGTACGGAAAGTATTCAGACCCCTTTAAATTTTTTCACTCTTTGTTTCATTGCAGCCATTTGGTAAATTCTAAAAAGTTCATTTTTTTCTCATTAAAGTACACTCTGCACCCCATCTTGACTGAGAAAAACCAGAAATGTAGAAATTTTTGCAAATTTATTAAAAAAGAAAAACTGAAATATCACATGGTCATAAGTATTCAGACCCTTTTCTCAGACACTCATATTTAAGTCACCTGCTGTCCATTTCCTTGTGATCCTCCTTGAGATGGTTCTACTCCTTCATTGGAGTCCAGCTGTGTTTAATTAAACTGATAGGACTTGATTTGGAAAGGCACACACTTGTCTATGTAAGACCTCACAGCTCACAGTGCATGTCAGACCAAATGAGAATCATGAGCTCAAAAGGAACTGCTCAAGGAATTCAGAGACAGAATTGTGGCAAGCCACAGATCTGGCCAAGGTTACAAAAGAATTACTGCGTTACACAAGGTTCCTAAGAGCACAGTGGCCTCTATAATCCTTAAATGGAAGAAGTTTCGGACCACCAGAAGTCTTCCTAGACCTGGCCGTCCAGCCAAACTGAGCAATCGTGGGAGAAGAGCCTTGGTGAGAGAGGTAAAGATGAACCCCAAGATCACTGTGGTTGAGCTCCAGAGATGCAGTAGGGAAATGGGAGAAAGTTCCACAAAGTCAACTATCACTGCAGCCCTCCTCCAGTCTGGCCTTTATGGCAGAGTGGCCTGACGGAAGCCTCTCCTCAGTGCAAGACATATGAAAGCCCAAATAGAGTTTGCTCAAAAACACTTGAAGGACTCACAGATTATGAGAAATAAGATTCCCTGGTCTGATGAGACGAAGATAGTACTTTTTGGGCATAATGTTAAGTGGTATGTGTGAAGAAAACCAGGCACTGCTCATCACCTGCCCAATACAATCCCAACAGTGAAACATGGTGGTGGCAGCATCATGCTATGGGGGTGTTTTTCAGCTGCAGGGACAGGACGACTGGTTTCAATTGAAGGAAACATGAATGCGGCCAAGTACAGAGATATCCTGGATGAAAACCTCTTCCAGAGTGCTTTGGACCTCAGACTTGGCCAAAGGTTCACCTTACAACAAGACAATGACCCTGAGCACACAGCTAAAATAACAAAGGAGGGGCTTCAGAACAACTCTGTGACCATTCTTGAATGGCCCAGCCAGAGCACTGACCTAAACCCAATTGAGCATCACTGGAGAGACCTGAAAATGGCTGTCTACCAATGTTCACCATCCAACCTGACGGAACTGGAGAGGATCTGCAAGGAAGAATGGCAGAGGATCCCCAAATCCAGGTGTGAGAAACTTGTTGCATCATTCCCAAGAAGACTCATGGCTGTACTCATGGCCAGCTCCAGGTTTTTGTGGGACTTGGGCAAAAGAGTCTCAGTGGGCACCTTTAACACATACCACGATTCATGATGCACAGATACCGCAGAGAAATATAGGTATAGTACAAGGCCAAAGATTTTACTTCTTACATTACATGAGTGATATCTAATGTAAATTCCACAATAGCTCAGAAACTGGCGAATCGCTTCACACAGTGTACTGGCCCCCATAAAATGCTCCATACAGAATACTGGCCCCCATATAACGCTCCATACGGAATACTGGTCCCCATAAAATGCTCCATACAAAATACTGGCCCCCATATAATGCTCCATACGGAATACTGGCCCCCATAAAATGCTCCATACAGAATACTGGCCCCCATATAACGCTCCATGCAGAATACTGGCCCCCATAAAACGCTCCGTACAGGATACTGGCCCCCATATAACGCTCCGTATAGGATTCTGGTCCCCTTATAACACTCCATACAGGATACTGGCTTGCATATAATGCTCCATGCAGGCTGTTCCCTCCACATAATGCCTTATGCAGGATGTCACCCCCATATAATGCCCCATGCAGGATGTCACTCCCCATATAATGCCCCATGCAGGATGTCACCCCCTATATAATGCCCCATGCAGGATGTCACTCCCCCACAAATAATGCCCCATGCAGGATATCACTTCTCCCCCCATATAATGCCCCATGCATGATGTCACCCCCATATAATTCCCCATGCAGGATGTCCCTCCCCCCATATAAGGCCCTATGCAGGATGTCCCTTCCCCCCCATATAATGCCCCATGCAGGATGTCACCCCCTCTTTATAATGCCCCATGCAGGATGTCACCCCCCCATATAATGCCCCATGCCTCCATACTTTAAAAAAAAAAAAATCAAATACTCACCTCACTCCTCCTCACCTGCTGCTGCTGCTCAGGTCCGGCCTCCAGCGTCGCCAGCGTCATCTCGCTCGCTCTGCGCTGCCTGTGATGGCTCAGGGAAGGGCGCGGTGGAAAGACGTCACCGCACCCACTGACCTGAGACATCACAGGGAGCGCACAGCAGGAAGACAATGGATCTGCGGAGGCACGGGGAAAGGTAAGTATCCAGCTACTGGGGCCCTGAGCAAGCGGGGGAGAAGGGCGGTCACTGGCACTGCTCTACTCCACCCATAGCCCCCCGGGGTGCCCGACCGCGAGTGGGTCCCCCGCCTGCTCAGGGCCCCGGCACTTGCTGACACCGGCCCTGGCTGTACTGGCTGAAAAGGGTGCTTCTACTCAATACTGAGCAAAGCGTCTGAATACTTATGACGATGTGATATTTCACTTTTTTAATAAATTTGCAAAAAATTCTATATTTCTGTTTTTTTTTTCAGTCAAGATGGGGTGCAGAGTGTACTTTAATGAGAAAAAAATTGAACTTTTTAGAATTTACCAAATGGCTGCAATGAAGCAAAGAGTGAAAAATTTAAAGGGGTCTGAATACTTTCCGTACCCACTGTATTCCGCAGCACTTTACAATTTCATTCAAAATTAAATGATAAGTAATTTAATGAAATTTAAAAAGCTAGTTTGTGAAGTTGTGACACGCTGTAACAAACTTGCAGTAACAACGGCAGCATGGTCGTGGATTGCACAGTATCTACATTAGAAAATTAAAACAGGTATTTAAACAATAAAGAGATCTTTTATATTAAAGGAGAAGGGAAAAAAGCCACGTGCCTTTACAAAATAGGATGAGGCCAGAAAAATTAAGGTAGAACCACATCCAAATAGTAATCATGTACAAATTGCCGCTGAATTCAGGTGGCGTGTATGCTCATCTAATATTAGACTATTAGAAAAATTATGTGACTTAGAAATTATTTTAAAAATGCCCCAATTTTGGCAGATAAACACTTGTATTTAAGTTTTAGATATAAGGAGGTTTCCCTTTTCAACATAGAATGATATGTTTCAAGAACAGGGATAAATTTTTACTCACAAACAGAAACAAGCCTTGATTTCAGAATTTGGATTTAGTTGCAAAATCTGCAATTATTGTTTAATACTACCCTTGCTTGCTGACACTGCATGAGAAATAAAAAAACAGCTATTAATGTACTGTTGCTTCAGTATATAACAGATGTATTAATTCACAGTCATCAGCAATAAAGTAGTAAACCACAATTGCATAATGATTTTTTACTATCCCTCTGCTGTTTTATCTGAGTGTTCCTATCCCTACACAGTAAAAGAAAGGCATTCCATGGCCATCCTCTATGTTTTATGCTGCCTTTGATAGCCCCTCTGATTGCCAGTGTTATAAATGTAATCGGAATACTTAACCCCTTTAGTGACTGGACCAATTTTTTTAAATCTGACTTGTCACTTTATGTAGTAATAACTCTGGAATGCTTCAACATATCCCATTGATCTTGAGATAGTTTTTTTGGGGACACATTAAACTTTATAATAATGGTAAATTTAGATTGATATGTTTTGTGATTATTTATAAAAATATCAGAAATTTGACAAAATGTTTTAAAAATTTGCAATTTTCAAACTTTGAATGATTATCCCTTTTATCTTGATAGTCATGCCACACAAAAACATAAATAAATATTTCCCTCATGTCTAAAAGACATCAGCACCATTTGTAAAATGTTGTTTTATTTTGTTAACATTTTAGAATGTTTAAAAATTTAGAAGTAATTTTTCATTTTTTCAAGGAAATTTACAAATCTTATTTTTATAGGGACCTGTTCAGTTTTGAAGTGATTTTGGGGGTCCTATATATTTGAAACTACCGAAAAGTGATACCATTTTAAAAACTGCACCCCTCAACGTATTCAGAATAACTTTCAAGAAATTCATTAACCCTTCAGGTGCTTTTCAGAAATTAATGCAAGTGGCATGACAGGAATGAAAAAGTTTATTTTTACCACCTAAATTTTGATAACTTCTGAACAGGCTGCTACAGCCGGAAGACTGTAAGGCCGTTATTTGGCCATGAACTACCATGATAGCTATCAGGACCACACAACCAAGATCTTAGGCTGCTAATTTGGTTAAAGAGGGAGCCCCCACATTGTTAACCATTTAGATTCAGTAGTTACTATTGATAGTTGCATCTAAGGGGTTAAACGGCCATGGTCAGTGCCAACAATGATCGCGGCTGATGCAGCAAGTTGTTCGCTATAGTGTACAGCTGATAGCTACAGCTGTTGGGGGATACAAATCTTTTATATCGCAGGAAGGCAAAAATACATATAGGTGGTCACTAAGGTCATTAAGGGGAAGCCCACACTCCTGAGTCTGACACCATTAGCTTGCTCACTGAGTCTTCCAGAGTCTACCCTCACCTACTGTATCCTCACCCATCCCTTGTAGATTGTGAGCCCTCGCAGGCAGGGTCCTCGCTCCTCCTGTACCAGTCGCTGTCACATTGTGTTCAAGATTATTGTAATTGTTCTTGTATTATACCCCTTTTTCACATGTAAAGTGCCATGGAATAAATGGCGCTATAATAATAAATAATAATAATAATGTGTGAAATGGCAAATGGCATTTTATTTGCTAAACCTCTCGAATCGTAGATCGTTCGAGTTTGCGTAGAATCACGTGTTTCAGGAAATTTGACTCAAATTCAATCCTCCACACATCGATTAATTAATCTCTAAGTAAAATACACCAAAAGGTGATAAAGGAACCCAATGTAAACTCTAAGCAACTAAAAGCCTCGCTCAGATTAGCTAATGTTAATATTTATGAGTAAACCATCAGGAGTAAATACTCAACTGCAATGGTTTACCTAACAGGTTTGCAAGTAGAAAGCCACTGCTATCCTCTAAAGAATATTACAGCCTATTGGTAATATACTAAAGATTACCTGGATAATCCATTATACTATTGGAGCAGTGTTTTGTGGATGGATAGAACCAAAATAAAGCCTTATGGTAAAATTAGAAGCCGCATGTTTTGATAAAGAAAAACACTGCATGTCAGCATACAAGCATCATGCCCTCTATAAAACATGCTGGTGGGGATGGTATTCTAGATATCATAGTGTGGGCCTGTTTTTCTGCATCTGTGCCATGATGAAATGACCATGATCGATTCCATTGTTGATGGAGCAATGATTTTGAATGTTATCAGCAAATTACAATGGAAGATGGCAGGACATATGTCCATGAGCTGAATCGCAAGAGAAGTGGGTCATGCGGCAAAGCAACAACCTAAAGCAAACAAGTTGTTATACAAAAGAATGTTTAAAGATTTAAATTAAAGTTTTGTAATGGCCAAGTTAAAGTCCTGACCCTAATTTTTTAGAATTGTTGGGAAAGAGCTTGTGGTGAGAAGTGCATAGAATAAAATCCACTAACATGATAGAGCTAAAGCTGTTTTCTGGAAAAGAATGAGCTAAAATTCATCTGGGCTGATGTGCAAAACTAGTTAACAATTACCAGAAACCTTTAATGGAGTTAATGCTGCACATGGGGGATGGGCGGGGTGGGTTAGTGTGTGTGTGGGGGGGCACACCAGATTCTAAAAGTGAAAGTTCTTGTACTTTTACTACTCACTGAAATATGGTATTTTGTCAGTTTAATCAATAAAAAAAGACACATATTCTAATATTTTTGACTTATTTCCATGTTTTGGTTCTCGTTTTCTATGTTTAGAACTTATGTAGCAATTTCATGTAGTTTTAGGTGAAATTCATGCAGAGATATGGACAATTCTGAAGGTTCACAAACTTTCAAGCATCGTTGTATGTATATTTTAACCTAATATAGTGTAACATTTAAAATAGACAAATAGCCTTCTAGGGCATGGGTAAGTATGCTTAGAAGACTGCATTACTGAATAGACCAATGGTCCTTTATTAGGCTCCACCTGTCTTGTATTATAATGCTTTTTATAATGCCTATTGTAATGCTCACTATGAAAGAGCCATCAGAGCCATCAATCTCTACTGATTGTACTTGGAGGGATGTAGCTTAAACCTACATTATGAACGTTATCAGCCATGATTTCTACAACTCTGGATGCATAGAATACATTGCCGAAACCACCATACTTTATATAATTTAGCATGGGATTGACAAACATTTTATAGCATTATACTGCTTACAATGTGAGACTTGTCATTTTGTCATGGGATACATTCTGTTTACAAATCAGGCACATGCAGTGTGGGCAAGATACTGACACAGAGTGGTATAGTGTTAAAAATGGAAATATTGCAATAGCACTATCCCTTTCCCAATAAGAGTGTAGTAAGCTGCATAAAAAGTCTCACTAACTGCCTATGTGTGTAAAGATCCCATGCAAAAAATAAAATGCAAGTTAAATGCACTAATAGATCTCCATATGTCCGAAGCTGAATATATAAGTGCAATAAGTATCCTCTAAACAAATGTGGTGGATGCTGTGTGTATGTGTACAGAAAATCCCCTGTGCCTACCTGTATATAGACATGCAATGCCTTTCTGGATATGAAGGAACATAAAGAGGATTCACTGAATGAGGATTCGCTGATTAAGGAGTAACTTCACACCTCGGTCTGTGGTGCTTTTGGTGTCTCTGGTGCTCCGGCCGGCTGCACTGGTTTGAGACAGACTGGATGAAAAAAGAAACCCTGAGGAAGGAGAACGCTACCTCCGAAAAGCGTAATATAACTGACTACTGTTTTTGCCCACGGGGAGACCAGTAGCAAGTGACGTCACATTTGCTGGAAGCAGCAGTCTTTTTTCATCCAGCATGTCTCAAACCATTAATAAACTAACAGACTCCATGGATATCAGGCTTATGATATTATTATTATTATTATTGAAAACAAGGGGGACTATATTGGTCACTGATATATTTTTTTGAAATGTATTTTTTGTATATTATGAGTTCTTTGGTTATTATTCTCACTTTAAGGAATGAAAAAATAAATTAAGATGGGAATTTGACGTTTTTTAATTTACTTGCATAATAATTCTGCACACTAATAGTTGTCCAATAATTCTGCACACATACATATTCTCCTAAGAAGGACAAAAACTCGCATTTACTCTCTTAAATATTCAGATTTTAGGTTTATTAACCCTTTGGATTGATTGACAGCACTATAGTTGTTCAATAATAAAATTAATCATCAAGAATACATATTGATTAATAATTCTGCACACTGTATTATGCAGTTTCTAAGTAATTTGTATAAGCACATTCTTGTAATATAGAACTTTTTGCTATGCTTCTTTTTAGTTTATCTATGTGGATTATAAAGTAGAATTTACCACAAGCTTAAAAGTTTACATAAATGTTTTCAAAAACATTTTCATTAAAATGTAGATAAGAGTAATAGGGCATAAAAAGACCTAGATTGGAGGATTATAGTCTGTTCCTTGTGCTGTCTACTTCCTGAAAATATATGGATATTGGATATATAGTGATTTGTTCAATGTGTAATTCCTATTTAAATTATTATGTGTGGCTCCCAAAGATATAATATTTCAATACTTTTAGAGCAGTATAAGGATTACTAAAAAGAGGAAGAAAATTGAACATTTACAGAATACTTTTTGCTGTTGCCAGGAATATGACATGATACAATACAATTGTGGCACTTAAACCAAACAATTTTTTTCTAAAAATGACGTAGAAGACATGAATTTAACAAAAAGAACTCCGCCAAATTACATAAAGAACAATGGGTTTTGTGAAGGGAGTTGCATCTACATGTCCTGTTAAATACAGTTACAAGATTATAATAATTCCATTTAGTAAAGCAGGGCACTGAACAAATGCTGAAGAGTCTTAAGAGGCCTTAGTGGGACTTAAGTATTAGAGATCTAGAAGAAACCCTAGGGGACACAATATCTGGTACAATATTGGTCTTAAAAGACTGAGCTGCATGAATCTATGATGAAATTAAGGAAAACCTGTCACCAGGTCAAAAGTGGTCAGTTTTTGTTTCTTTGTCTATTGCTTCCTTGAGTAATCTCTTTTTTCCTAAATCTGTCACATAATTACGGAGATATGGACCTGATCTGCTGAATTACCCTATGAAAGAAAAGCCTTTTGGTAAAAAGCATAAAAATTTGTACTTATTAAAACAGTCTATATCTCTGGAGCTATATGGCAGATTTTAAAAAAACAAAACAATACAAAACTCAATACTCAGGGAAGCAGAAGGGATAATATAAGAGTAAAAACTAGACACTTAAGATCTCGTGATAGGTCTTCATTTAGAGTAGATGTACACATATTCTTTCAAGAAAAAATCATTTTTTGATAGAACACCAGTACAAATTTTTTGCTTTCTGATCGCTGTAATGTTGTGGTTTAATAATAACTATCAATATTACCATTTCCAAATTACTAGTCAGCTATTTGTCAAGTTCACTAAAGGTGCATCTAGTTGGGGACATCTCAGTTGATCATAATAAAAAATTGGGGCTTAATGCTTTAGCACATTTTATTACAACGCATTTGTTCTTACACTTAAACAGTTTTATTTGTATGTAGAAACATACTTCTCATAAATGATACCAGATGCAGAATGTAAAAAAAAAATACCAATAACATCACTGTCAACTTACACTATTATAAGAAAGATGCCCCTTTCTGAACCAAGAAAAGCTTGAGAGCCTGCCATCTGTATTTTATCTTCTTTGGGAATAGCATTGGCAGATGGGGTAAACTTTATAGGTGAAAGGCTTTAAACACTGAATATTGAAGAGAAGATTTTTTTCCATATTTGTTACCTTCAAATGGCTTTGCTTCGCTAAAGTTGAGCAGACCACACCTTTATGTTTCAAGTTGTATAGTGATGTTTTATCTAAATGATTCCAATCTCTTATTAATCCATATGTGAAGTGTTAAATTTAAGACATAAAGGATTTATGAAGTAGCCAAAATGTGAAACTATTTACATATAGCAAGAAAGAACACATGCTTGAATATACCATTTGTTATACATTAATCTGAACTGTTAGTATCATTAACAAGCTCATTGTGGAAGCCGCCCTATTTAAGGTTCTTCTTTATAATTGAGACGAAGTACTAATTATCCCTGAAAAATTTAAATTTTTAATTGGGATTCAATTGCTTTGTGAATTGTTCTTGGAAAAGTATCAACAGAAACATGAGACAAAGTAGCATTTTAAGTTAAGCAGAAATAAAATGTGCTTCTCTTTTATTTTAATGCTATGTAATGTTAAACAAGTACTCTTAACAAGTACTCTTTTTACTGTCTGCATAACATCCTTAAAATAGTTATGTTACTATAACATTTTGTATATACTTCCAGTTTTAGTTTAGTGAATATTATTTTAAGTTTTAATTAATGATGAGCGAGAATGCTCGCTACTGCTCGGTGCTCGCCCGAGCATCTCACTGCTCGAGATGCTCGGCGCTCGCTGATTATTTCCGGGGTTGCTCGGCGGTAGCTCGGGTCCCCTCCCTACATGTTTGGCGCTCTTTACAGAGCCAATGAACATGCAGGGACTGTCTGTCACTCACTGTAATGCCGTAGCCATGTTGGTTGTGGCATTACCGTGATTGGCTGGCCCCACAGCGTCATCAGGTCTATATCATGCTCGTCACAGTCACTCCGGAATCAGACAGTGTAGGGAGAGGTGCTGCTGAGTTAGGGAGAGATTTGCTTGTTTCTAGTTAGTGTAGGTGCATCAAACTATATTAGAGACACATATCCATCTCAACAAACAGTCCTTCTGAGGACTAATCCATCTGCAGAGATATCAAGCAGGCAGTGTATATAGGCAGGCAGGAAGGGTATATAGTAGACTGCAGTGCATATAGCACAAGAGGCTTCATTCCAGGTTTGTCTGCTGCTGATGCTGCTGCTGTTAGACATTTCTAGAAATAGGCCCAGGTCTCAGGGGCCAGGAATATTTTTATTTGGATCTTAATCCTCATTATTTACTTAAAAAGCAATCCAGAGAACACACTGTTTTTCTACACCATTTGCTTGTTGGTACTGCAGAATACAGCCAGGTCCTTTCCATATTACAGCACTAAAAATCCAGCTATTTAAAACTGTAGTTTGTCCGTCACACGGATCACATATAATTGCGCTGAAAATACTGCCATTTCTGGCCTCCATTAAAAGTTTGTTTCAGTGTGTCAGTGAAGTTATTGACACTAGTTTGCTGTTCAAAATAGTTACCTTCAGGCCAGATATTTAATACTGTGTTTTCTCTGTCACATGGATCACATATATGTTTTCAGAAAATACTGCCATTTCTGGCCTCCATTAAAATTTGTTTCAGTGTGTCAGTGAAGCTATTGACACCAGTTTGCTGTTCAAAATAGTTACCTATAGGCCAGGTATTTAAAACTGTGTTTTCTCCATCACACGGATCACATATACGTTTTCAGAAAATACTGCCATTTCTGGCCTCCATTAAACATTTGTTTCAGTGTGTCAGTGAAGCTATTGACACCAGTTTGCTGTTCAAAATAATTACCTACAGGCCAGGTATTTAAAACTGTGTTTTCGCCGTCACACGGATCACATGTATGTTTTCAGAAAATACTGCCATTTCTGGCCTCCATTAAAAATTTGTTTCAGTGTGTCAGTGAAGCAATTGACACCAGTTAGCTGTTCAAAATAGTTACCTACAGGCCAGGTATTTTAAATTGTGTTTTCTCCGTCACACGGATCACATGTATGTTTTCAGAAAATACTGCCATTTCTGGCCTCCACCAAAATTTTTTTCATTGTGTCAGTTAAGCTTTTGACACCAGTTTGCTGTTCAAAAAAGTTACCTACAGAAAACTGTGGTTTGTCCGTCACACGGATCACATATAAGTTTGCTCCAAATTCAACCATTTGTAGTGAGCGTGGGAGATATTTTCCTCCATTTAAAATGGGCAAGGCACGTGGCAAGGGACGGGGATCTGGACGTGATAGTGCATGCAGAGGCCGTGGGCAAACTGAAATTGTGCCACAACAAACACCCACATCTTCTCGCTTGACCTTCCTGTCCCAATTAATAGGGGACCATAGAACACCACTATTGAACACAGAGCAATGTGAAAAGGTTATTGGTTGGATAGCAGATAATGCTTCAAGTCACATAGCCACCATCACCCTGTCTTCCACACGGTCAAGTCTTAGTAGCTGTGAGTCTGGACCACATATTCCTCACCCTGAACCTCCTTCCTCCCATCATGCCAAGTGCCCAGAGACAACTGATCCCACACTTGGACACTCCGAAGAGCTGTTCACTCTTCCATTTATAGATTCGGGCCGCTTGCCCTGTTCACTTGAAGCGGGGCAAGAGGAGATCGCATGTAGCGATGCCCAAACAATTCAGCAGCCACGGTCACATGAAGGTGACGGTGGGAAAATGTCACAAGAGGTGGATGATGATGAGACACAATTGCCAGAAAGTAAGGAGGAGGACCAGGGTGCGGAAGTGTAAGATGAGGTGGTGGATGATATAGTAATTGACCCAACCTGGCAGGAGGACATGCAGAGCGAGGAGAGCAGCACACAGGGGGAGAGAGGCAGAGCACCCCAACAGGCAGGAAGAAGTAGTGTGGTGGCTGCAGACAGAAGGCAGGCAACTGTTCCCCATAACAACAACACGAAGGAAGTTGCCAATACAACTATTACGTCTTCCGGAACCGCTTGTTTTTTAAAGACTCTGCCAATAACCCCAAAAGGCCATTTGCACCACCTGCCAGGTCAGCATTAGAGATGAGCGTTGTTCTACTCGAACTGTTCGCCAATCTCAAATTCGAGCTGTTTTGGGCGGTGTTCAAGCCGTTCGGCGAACACGAACAATTTGAGAAAAATTCGGCTGTTCGAGGTTATGTTCGATAACTGTTCGTGCACCAAAATCATAACTGGATTTTTTCTCAGTAATGATGAAAATTAATGTTAATACGCAGTTTGAGTGTACAGCGGGGTGGGGGGAGGGGCAGGGGATGGATCTCTGCAGGAACAATGAAGATCTCCATTTTTTTTTTCTCTTTCCCGCATTTACAGTGGGGAGGTGCAATCTGTCAGCCTATCAGCAGCGCACACACGGAGCGAAGTGCTTTTTTTCACACAAGCAAGGGCATGTGTCATTGGCAGTGTATGTCACATGTCCTTGCCCTATAAGACCAAGCCATTTTCCCCGTCGCCACCATTTTCTCACTGTTGCAGCTGCGTGTTAGACGGCACCGCTGTTGCTGTGTGCGCTATACCTTGTTAATTTCAAGCCAATTTTCGCACAAATCTACAGATAGCTTGGGAGTAGGGAATAGTTGTGATTGCAGTCCTTTTAAGGACTAGGTTACAGCATTTCCTACGACTTTTATCAGGCAGGTCTGTGCTCTTAAATAGATAGATTGTGGGAGTAAAGACTAATTGTAATTGGAGTCCTTTTCAGGACTAGGTTACATCAGTTCCTATCAGTTTTTGCCAGGCAGGTCTGTGCCAGTGCTGTGCAAGTTTTTTTCACAGCATTTGGCTGAATCTAGCAAAGCTAATCCTTTTTGGCCTATTGCAGAGTGTGTTAGTCAGTGGAGTAGCCTATTGTTATGTTCTGCTACCAGAGCTAAGGAAAGAGAGGAGATCTGTCCCTACGATAGAACTCAGCTGAATCCCTACGATGTAACAGGGAACCTGATCCTGCGATCAGAAATGCTAAAGTCCTAAGCTAGTCTGTACGGAGACCTATAGATGTGGGGAAGGAATCCCTACAAGTACTAAGGACTGGGAGGAAAATGGGACACCTCCTAACAGAAATAGTAGCAGACAGACGAACAAACAAAATATATAGAACATAGAGGTCCGTAGACCAAGCAAACTAACAGAGTTAGATACAGAGCACAGGCTAGCTAGAAAGTAGTTATAGAATGAAGTCCAGCAAAGCCAGAAGGGCGGAGCAGGATTAAATAGGCCAACAAGGTCATGTGACCAGCAAAGGAAAAAACCTAAGAGCAAGGTTCTAACAGTACCCCCCCTTCTAAGAGGATCCTCCGGATCCCCTAGGACCAGGCTTATCAGGAAATCTCCTGTGAAACGCTCTGATAAGTCTGGACGCGGAAACATCATCTGACCTCACCCAAGAGTTATCCTCGGGTCCGAAACCTTTCCAGGCCACAAGATACTGCAAACTACCTCTATACCGTCTAGAGTTAAGGATGCGAGAAATTTCATATTCCCCGTCCTCCACCACCGGAGGAACAGAGGCAGAGGCGTCACCATCCGACACAACAGCTTTTTTTAACAGAGAGACATGAAATACCGGATTAATTCTCCAGGAGGTAGGAACCTCCAACCTAACAGCAGATTGGTTGACAACCTGGAGCACCTTAAAGGGCCCTACAAACTTGGGACCCAATTTCTTAAAAGGAATCCTCAACCGCAGATTCCTAGAGGACAACCAGACCATGTCACCAACAGCGAACAAAACCTCCTGTCGTTTCCTATCAAAGTAGTCTTTAGATTTTCTGTTGGCCTCCTGAAGATTACCACGCACATCCGTCCAAACTCTCTCCAAATCACCGGAAAAATTCTCCTCCTCAGGCACGGCAGATACCAACTTGGAGAATGACCCAAACGACGGATGTCTCCCAGAACAACAAAAAAAAGGCGAACAACCAGCAGAAGAAGATGTATGATTGTTCAGAGCAAATTCAGCAAGTGGCAGAAACTCAGACCACCCCTCTTGATTGTCTGCCGCAAAACAACGCAAGAACTGCTCAACATCCTGGTTTTTCCTTTCTGTCTGGCCATTAGACTCAGGATGATATCCGGACGAGAACGACAAATGAACTCCCAACCTGTCACAAAAGGCATGCCAAAAACGAGCCACGAACTGAGGACCCCTATCAGAAACAATGTCAGTAGGAACGCCATGAAGTCTGACAATTTCCTTGACAAAGGCCTTAGCGAGAGTTTTAGCGCAGGGCAGTTTGACGAAGGGAACCAAGTGACACATCTTGCTAAAACGGTCCACGACCACCCAGATGACAGTAAAACCCTCAGAGGGGGGAAGGTCAATTATAAAGTCCATAGCCAAATGTGTCCAAGGAGCACTGGGAACCTCCAAAGGACAAACCAACCCCGCAGCAGGAGTATGTGAGGACTTAGATCTAGCACATATAGTACATTGACGCACCCACTTAATGACTTCCTTCTGCCATCCAGGCCACCAAAAACTGCGACCCACCAGTCTCTTAGTCTCAGAGATTCCGGGATGACCTGCCAACCGAGATTCGTGACACTCAACAAACAAATCTCTCCTAAAGGTCCCAGGCACAAACAACCTCCCATGAGGAGTGTTAGATGGGGCATTCTCCTGTGCTTTAAGAATCTCATCTTCCAAAACGGAGTCCAAAGCAGCTATCACAACACCTTCTTGTAAAATGTTCTCCTCTTTCTCTGCACCGACTATGGGAGAAATACTGCGAGACAAGGCATCCGCCTTAACATTCTTAGTACCAGGGATGTAAGTAACGGAGAAATTAAACCGCGAGAAAAACAGTGCCCACCTAGCCTGACGGGCATTCAGGCGCTTGGCAGCATCAAGATATATCAGATTTTTATGATCCGTAAGAACCTGAACGGGAAATTCCGCACCTTCCAAGAAGTGGCGCCAGTGTTCAAATGCGAGTTTAATAGCCAATAATTCCCGATTACCAATATCGTAATTCAGTTCAGTCTCCGAAAATTTTTTTGAAAAAAAGGCACAGGGATGTAATCCATCCCCGTTATCCTGAGACAATACTGCGCCAACCCCCACAGAGGAAGCATCAACCTCAACCAAAAACGGCTTAGTCACAACAGGCTGCATAAGGATGGGAGCAGAGGTGAACCTCTCCTTGAGATACACAAAAGCTTCAATGGCCTCAGAAGACCACTGAACCGCATCAGCACCTTTCCTGGTGAGATCGGTCAGAGGTTTGACAATACTAGAAAAATTTTTTATGAATTTTCTGTAATAATTGGCGAAACCCAAAAACCTCTGTATCGATTTCAAACCAATAGGCCTAGGCCATTCCTGTACAGCTTGAACTTTAACCGGGTCCATCTCAAAACCTTCGCTGGAGATAATGTAACCCAAAAAACTGATTCTCTGTACAGCGAACTCACATTTCTCCAGCTTAGCAAAAAGCGAATTGTCCATTAATAACTGTAATACCTCACGTACGCTCCGCCAATGAGACTCCAGATCCGGCGAATAAATCAAAATGTCATCCAAATACACAACCACATTTTTGCCGATCAAAGGTCTAAGGATGTCATTAATAAGATTCTGAAAAAATGCAGGAGCATTAGTAAGACCAAAAGGCATAACCAGGTTCTCAAAATGACCCACAGGAGTGTTAAAAGCAGTCTTCCATTCATCACCCTCCTTCATGCGCAACAGATTGTATGCCCCCTTAAGGTCAATTTTAGAGAACCACTTGGCCCCCATTAACTGGTTAAACAGATCAGGAAGCAATGGCAGTGGGTAAGGATTGCGTACAGTAATTTTGTTAATCTCACGAAAATCCAGACAAGGACGTAAACCGCCGTCCTTTTTTTTTACAAAAAAAAATCCAACCGCCACAGGAGACTTAGAGGGCCTAATGTGACCGGCGGCCAAACTTGTCTGTATGTATTCCTCCAAAGCCTTCCTCTCAGGAATAGTAAGGTTAAATAAACGACTTTTAGGAAGAGTCGCTCCAGGGACAAATTCAATAGAACAATCATAGTCTCTATGGGGAGGCAAAACCTGCGATTCCTTCTCAGAAAAAACTCTCCAAAAATCCTGAATAGGAACAGGCAATTCTCCCCTATCCAAAGCTGCAATACGCCCGTTACAACACTTGTCATAACATTTATGGCTCCAGGATTTAATTTCACTGGTAGACCAATCCAGTACAGGATTGTGAAATTTTAACCAGGGCAATCCCAATATTACTGGAGAAGGCAAGTTATTCAAAACTACCAAATCCAATTTCTCATGGTGAACACCATTAATAGTGAGAGGAAATTCACAGACCTTTAGAGTAATATTCTTCAAAGGGGAACCATCCACAGAAACCACAGCAATGGGGGATGATAAAGGTTCGGGTTTTAAATTGAGTCTTTCCAAGAATCCCCCATCAATTACATTCAGAGTAGAGCCACAATCAACAAACACCCGAAATTCCATTAATTTTTCCTGAGCAATCGCGGAAGCAGCTAAAAATACACCCTTGGAATTTAAACAGGCAATACGGGCATGACTGACCATTTTTTTTTCTTTCTTCATACGAAGCTCACAGCCTTTAATCAAATGACCAGATTTTCCGCAATAGAAACACAAGCCTTCAGAAAATCGACGGTCTTTTTCTTGAGAGCGAGGTGCCACCGATCCAATCTCCATCGGTTCACCACTGTTAGTACACACATTCTCATAACCAGAAACTGACATAGCAGAGGATTTGCTCTCATTAACCCTTGCACGCAGTCTCCTATCCACCCGTATAGCTAATTGCATAGCCTGTTGCAAATCTTCAGGTGTAGGATAAGCAATTAGCAGGTCTTTAACCCTTTCATTGAGCCCAGCAAGAAATAGACTTTTCAGAGCAGAATCGTTCCACCCTGTTTGAGTAGACCATCGACGGAAATGAGTACAATATTTTTCCACATTACCTGATCCCTGTTTCAAACGTCTCAACTCAGTCTCAGCTGATGCGACACGGTCAGGATCATCATATAATAGTCCCAAAGCAGAAAAAAAAACTATCCACTGATCTGAAGCATGTATCACTAGGTTGCAAAGAAAAGGCCCACTCCTGAGGCTCTTTGCGCAAAAGTGACATTATGAACCCTATGCGCTGGGATTCATCCCCAGAGTACTTGGGTCTCAAACGAAAATACAATAAGCAAGCATTTTTAAATGAAAAAAATTCTCGGTGTTCACCAAAAAATAAATCCGGCAAACATACCTTAGGCTCCAAGAAATGTGCTCCAGGACAGTTACTCACGTGCTGACGGAGCTCGGCCACCTCCAGAGAGAGTCCCTGCAGGTGTTTAGCCAAATCCTGAACCGACACCATGATGGAACAGAAAAATCTTTGCTTAGAGAATTTGCAGGCTGGACTTACTGTTATGTTCTGCTACCAGAGCTAAGGAAAGAGAGGAGATCTGTCCCTACGATAGAACTCAGCTGAATCCCTACGATGTAACAGGGAACCTGATCCTGCGATCAGACCTGCTAAAGTCCTAAGCTAGTCTGTACGGAGACCTATAGATGTGGGGAAGGAATCCCTACAAGTACTAAGGACTGGGAGGAAAATGGGACACCTCCTAACAGAAATAGTAGCAGACAGACGAACAAACAAAATATATAGAACATAGAGGTCCGTAGACCAAGCAAACTAACAGAGTTAGATACAGAGCACAGGCTAGCTAGAAAGTAGTTATACAATGAAGTCCAGCAAAGCCAGAAGGGCAGAGCAGGATTAAATAGGCCAACAAGGTCATGTGACCAGCAAAGGAAAAAGCCTAAGAGCAAGGTTCTAACACCTATCTGTGTTGCAAGATATACCACCTGTGTATAGAATACCAATTTTTTTACTGCACCTAGTGAAGTAAAATCTTTTGGGCATAGCATCATTCTATTAGTCCATCTATACTGACCTCCATCAGGTTGCAAATTGAATACAATTTTTTTCTGCATCTAGCTCTGAAAAAATATTGGGCTTCTAGCTGTGTGTGGGACTTGTTGTATTAGTCCATCTATACTGACCTCCATCAGGTTGCAAACTGAATATATTTTTTTCTGCATCTACCTCTGAAAAAATATTGGGCTTCTAGCTGTGTGTGGGACTTGTTCTATTAATCCATCTATACAGACCTCCATCAGGTTGCAAACTGAATATATTTTTTTCTGCATCTACCTCTGAAAAAATATTGGGCTTCTA
The DNA here is from genome assembly GCF_046119375.1 of Phyllobates terribilis. Taxonomy (NCBI): domain Eukaryota; kingdom Metazoa; phylum Chordata; class Amphibia; order Anura; family Dendrobatidae; genus Phyllobates; species Phyllobates terribilis. The sequence goes on from NW_027362762.1 coordinate 508,106,067, forward strand.
GCTGTGTGTGGGACTTGTTGTATTAGTCCATCTATACTGACCTCCATCAGGTTGCAAACTGAATATATTTTTTTCTGCATCTACCTCTGAAAAAATATTGGGCTTCTAGCTGTGTGTGGGACTTGTTCTATTAATCCATCTATACAGACCTCCATTAGGTTGCAAACTGAATATATTTTTTTCTGCATCTACCTCTGAAAATATATGTGGCCTTCTAGCAGTGTGTGGGACTTTCTCTATTAGTCCATCTATACTGACCTCCATCAGGTTGCAAACTGAATATAATTTTTTTCTGCATCTAGCTCTGAAAAAATATTTGGCCTTCTAGCAGTGTGTGGGACTTTCTCTATTAGTCCATCTATACTGACCTCCATCAGGTTGCAAATTAAAAATAATTTTTATCTGCATCTACAGTACCTCTGAAAAAATATTTGGGCTTCTAGCTGTGTGTGGGACTTGTTCTATTAGTCCATCTATACTGACCTCCATCAGGTTGCAAATTGAATATAATTTTTATCTGCATCTAGCTCTGAAAAAATATTTGGCCTTCTAGCAGTGTGTGGGACTTTCTCTATTAGTCCATCTATACTGACCTTCATCAGGTTGCAAATTGAATATAATTTTTATCTGCATCTAGCTCTGAAAAAATATTTGGCCTTCTAGCAGTGTGTGGGACTTTCTCTATTAGTCCATCTATACTGACCTCCATCAGGTTGCAAATTAAAAATAATTTTTATCTGCATCTAGCTCTGAAAAAATATTTGGCCTTCTAGCAGTGTGTGGGACTTTCTCTATTAGTCCATCTATACTGACCTCCATCAGGTTGCAAACTGAATATATTTTTTTTCTGCATCTACCTCTGAAAAAATATTGGGCTTGTAGCTGTGTGTGGGACTTGTTCTATTAATCCATCTATACAGACCTCCATCAGGTTGCAAGCTGAATAAAAATATTTTCTGCATCTACCTCTGAAAAAATATTTGGGCTTCTAGCTGTGTGTGGGACTTGTTCTATTAGTCCATCTATACTGACCTCCATCAGGTTGAAAATTGAATATAATTTTTTTCTGCATCTAACCCAGCCAATAGTTTTGGCCTAATACCACAGTTTGGCCACTCAGATCTGCTCGGTTCCCATCCATTGTTTTTTTGTGCAAACAACTCCAGAGTTGTGAAGTAGTTAACCACCAAAATGAGTGGAAAAAGGCCTGCTGCTGGTGGAAAGGGGAATAGGCGTGTTGGGAAGGGGAAAAAAGGTTGTGTCCGTGGGGTAGGTGTTAAAGCAACAGTAACATCTGCAGAAGAAAGACCATCTTCCAGCTAAACTAAAATGTCTACTTCTTTTAGCGGACAATGTGATAAGATCCCTTTCTTACGGCCACGCTAATCGCTACAAATTCCAGATGAGGCACAAAAACAGCAGGTGCTTCAACGGATATCAAGTGCTCCTTTAAGTGGGCTCTCCTCCACATCAACTTCAACATCACAAATACTCCAGTCCTCAAAGGTGTCACCCCAATCGCACTTGCTTCCTCACAGCTCCCAAATCTCCAGCTGCCCGTCTGAGTATGAGGTAGAACAGATGGTTGAGTCTGCAGAGCTGTTTACTCATGCTATAGCCTGGGAATCAGAGGTCGACTCCAGCGCTTCTGTGAATCCAGACGAGGAAATGATCTGCACTGATGCCCAGAATCTTTATGAGTCGGATCCAGGAACAGACGCAGAAGGTTCTGACCATAATGTAGACCCTCATTTCCAAACTGTAACTCCTGTTGGTGGAGACAATGAGGAAGACGATGATAAGACTCAAATACCTGATTGGAGCGACAACTTTAGTTTTTTGTCAGGGCAGGAACAGGTTGGCTCTGAGGACGACGGGTGTGATAACGCAGAGGGTGATGATGATGAGGTTGGAGATCCCACTTACTGTCAACCCACAGTCAGCCAAGAGATGAGGTCAGCAGAGGAGGTGGAGGAAGATGCTAGTAACGACGAGGTCAGGTTGCGCCTTCCTGGACAGAGACGTAGTACTGGAAGCACGTCAACAACTGCATCCTCAAACACAACTCTGCCTCTCACCACAAGTCGTGGTGGCTCTTCAGGTCGCATGGGTGCTAAGCCTTGCATAGCCTGGGCATTTTTTCAGATCGATAAAGATGACCCAACTCGTGTTATCTGTAACATTTGTCAGCAAAAGCTAAGTAGAGGCCAAAAAATACATAGGTGAGTACTTCATGCATGAACCGGCACATGGACATGAAGCATAAGTTGCAGTGGGAAGCTCAGTGTGCTACAATGCGGCCTAGCCGGCCGGGCCAACCACCGTCTGCCATATCTTGTGCATCCGCGGCCTCTTCATCTTCTGTGACTGGGGGGACAGCAGTCACACCTGTTTTGGGGCGCAGACCTGCCACCTCTTTACCCGCAACAGCCAGCGTGATGGGCAGGTCATCATTTTCTTTGGAGGTGGTAACACCAGCTGGTGTTGAGCGCTGTCCGACATCGATAGCACCACCTTTGGATCAAGGCAACCTAACATGTCCGCCTGCATCTTCCTCACAGACCGGCAGTTTACCGGGGACACCCTTATCAACCCCGTCTAAGCACAATAGCCAGCCCTCGGTCCCTCAGATGTTGACAAGTAAAAGACCATTTCCTCCTAGCCATGAGAAAGCTAAGAGGTTGAATTTCTCCATCTGCAAGCTCTTGGCTACAGAAATGCTGCCTTTCCGCCTGGTGGACACAGAGGATTTTCGAGACCTTATGTCCGTCGCAGTGCCCCAGTACCAGATGCCCAGTCACCAGCATGTCGCACACAACATCACCGCTTCTTTGAGAAACTCTGTGTGTGACAGGGTGCATTTCACCACAGACACTTGGACGAGTAGGCATGGACAGGGGCGTTACATGTCGCTGACTGGGCACTGGGTAACTATGGTGACAGCAGGACAAGGGGCTGCTGTCCAAGTCTTGCCGTCCCCACGAGTTGTGCGTCAATCCTCTTTATGTCAAAGTTCCTCCACTGCTTCTGCCTCCTCAACCTCCTCTTGGTCTTCCACCTGCACCCAAAGCCTGTCTGGTCATGCCACAAGCTTTCTAACTGCGCAGAAGGGATCCTGCACACCTCCTTACTATGCTGACAGTAGGGCTCAACGTCATCAGGCGGTTTTTACATTGAAATGTCTGGGAAATGAGAGTCACACAGCTGAGGAGTTGTGGTCAGCTCTGGAGAACCAATTTCATGAATGGTTGTCTCCACTGGACCTGAAACCAGGGAAGGCCGTGTGCGACAATGCTGCAAACCTGGGTGCGGCCCTTCGCCGGGGCAATGTCACACACGTGCCTTGTATGGCTCACGTGTTGAACCTGGTTGTCCAGCAATTTTTAGCCCACTATCCCAGACTAGATGGCCTTCTGCAGAGGGCACGGTCGCAGTGTGCTCACTTCCGCCGTTTGCATCCCGCAGCTCAGCGACTTACATCTCTACAGAAGTCGTTGGGCCTGCCACTTCACCGGCTAAAATGCGATGTGCCTACCCGGTGGAATTCAACTCTGCACATGTTGCAGCGATTGTGGCAGCACCGACAAGCCCTGGTGCAATACGTTCTGACGTATAGCCTGGGCCAACGAGATCCAGAGGTGGGGCAAATCACGCTGGAGGAGTGGTCTCAGATCAGGGACCTATGCACCCTTCTGCACAGTTTTGAAATGGCGACGAAGATGTTTAGTGCTGACGATGCCATTATCAGCATGACTATTCTGGTGATTTACATGCTGGAGCACATGTTAAAAAGAATTCGGAGTCAGGTGGTGGCACAAGAGGAGGTGGAGGAAGTAGAGGAGGAGGAGTTGTATGCGGAAGGGCTAACATCTGCAAGGTCCAGACGGTCGGCAGCACCAAGGCGGCAGGCATGTGAGGGTGGGGGAGATGGTTTTACCAGGGCGCATGGTAGCAGCCAAACTAGTGAGGAAGGTGCAGGAGCCCAGGAAGAAGTGGAGGACGAACTGATGGAAGACTCATCAGATGAGGGAGACCTTGATCACATTTCTGTTGTGCGAGGTTGGGGGGAGAGGACAGAGGAAGGAAGCATGATTGTTACCTCGCCACCAACACAACAGGGACTTGGTGCTCCTGGATGCGCAACACACATGAGTGCCTTCTTGCTGCACTACCTGCAACATGACCCTCGAATTGTGAGAATTAGAAATAATCCTGACTACTGGGTTGCCACACTGTTAGATCCCCGGTACAAAAGTAAATTTGCAGAAATTATTCCTGCCATAGAAAGGGATGCACGCATGCAGGAGTATCAGCAGAGACTGTTGTAGAATCTTACATGTGCTTTTCCACAAAATACCAGTGGTGCACGTAGTGAATCTCACAGTTCCAACTTGCCAACCGTGGGACCGTCAAGTGTTCAGCACTCAAACCGTAACAGAACCACAGTATCTGCTGGTAACATCAATTTTGCGGAATCATTTCACCACTTTTTTAGCCCATCCTTTGCAAGGCCACAGGAGACAAGAAGTCTGACACATAGTCAACGCCTAGAGACGATGGTACAGGAGTATCTCCAAGCAAACATTGAAGCCATGACTGTGTCACTGGACCCTTGCTCTTTTTGGGCTTCCAATCTGGATAAATGGCCGGAGCTAGCCACTTACGCCTTGGAGATCTTGTCATGCCCCGCAGCCAGCGTTCTGTCTGAACGTGTGTTCAGCGCTGCTGGTGGTGTGCTGACAGATAAGCGCACGCGGCTCTCCACTGATAATGTAGACAGACTCACGTTCATAAAGATGAACAAATCATGGATCCGAAACGACTTTTCTACCGCTGTGTCATCCTGGGGAGAGTAAAAGCTTGATGATTGGTTAAAATCACCCTACCAACCGTTTTAAGCTTTCAAATTACTAATCATGTTTATCTGTATCTTGGCTGGAAAATAATTTGGGCTTTGTAGCAGTGTGCAGCACTGATTCTATTAGGCCATCTATAATAAGCTCCACCAGATTTAAAATTACTAATCATGTTTATCTGTATCTTGACTGGAAAATAATTTGGGCTTTGTAGCAGTGTGCAGCACTGATCCTATTAGGCCATCTATACTAAAGCTTCACCAGATTTAAAATTAATAATAATTTTTAGCTGCATCTAGCCCGGAAAATAATTTTGGGGCTCCGAGATGCGCAAGACACATAAGTGCCTTCTTGCTGCACTACCTGCAGCATGACCCTCATATTGTCAGAATTCGAAGTAATCATGACTACTGGGTTGCCACACTCTTAGATCCCCCAAACTTTTCGATCAACCTTTTAATTTTAATAAAGACCAAAAAAATGGTCATTTTTGAAATTATAAGCATTAGCAGGTTGTTAGAAACTGAAATCAAACAGTTTTCAACTCAAAACTTTATTCTAGGTGATGTTACATTTTCACATAGGACCCCTTGTTCGAAAGGAGCTTCTGAACTCTCTCGTCCATTGAATTTGTCAGGTTTTGGATGGTTTCTGCTTCAATTGTTTTGCATGAGGACAGAATACCCTCCCAGAGCTGTTGCTTAGATGTGAACTGCCTCCCGCCATCATAGACACTCCTTTTAATGATGCTCCAAAGGTTCTGAATGGGGTAGAGGTCAGGGGAGCATGGGGGTCACACCATAAGTTTGTCCCCTTTTATGCCCATATCAGCCAGAGATGCAGATGTTTTATGTGCAGCATGAGATGGTGCATTATCATGCAAAAAAATGATCTTGCTGTGAAATACACGGTTCTTCTTCTTGAACCATGGCAGGAAGTGCTGTTTGAGAAAATCCACATACATTATGGAGTTCATCTTTAGCGCCTTCAGGAATCCTAAAGGGGCCGACAATCTCTCTCCCCATGATTCCAGCCCAAAACATTACTCCACCTCCTCCTTGTTGGCGCTGTAGCCGTGTTTGCGTGGGGTGTCCATCAACCAGCCATCCTCCACTCCATCCATCTGGACCATCGAGCGCTGCACGGCACTCATCCGTGAACAAAACAGTTTTGAAATCAGTCTTCATGTAATGTTTGGCCCACTGGAGCCGTTTCTGCTTGTGTGAAGTGGATAGAGGAGGTCGACAGGATGGCGTATGCACAGCTGCAAACCTCTGAAGGACCCTGCATCTTGATGTTCGGGGGACGTTGGAGGCACCAGCAGTTTCAAAAACTTGTCTGCTGCTATGACAAGGTTTTTTTGACGCTGCTCTTTCAACCTGACGTAATTGCCTGTAGGAAAGAGTCCTCAATTTGCCCTTATCAGCACGCACACGTGTGTACTGTGAATCAGCTACATACTTCTTGATTGCCAAGACACTTCATCCTGATCATCGCACAATGTTGATTGTAGTCATGCCTTGACCTAAACACTCCACAATTTGTTGCTTCTCAGCAGCCGACACATCCTTTTTCTTTCCCATTTTGGCAGAAAATGTAGGCTGCTTAATAATGTGAGACAGCCTTCTTAAGTAGTCTTGCCTTTCATTGGACACACCTGCCAAACTAATTAGCACAGGTGTCTGCAATTGCTTACAGTGATATAAAGAGCCCTGACACACATCACCATCAATGAGTTTAACTGACAAACAAACAAATTCTTCCCTTATCACTCCTAAACACTTTTTGCATAATAATTTGGAACACAGTGTACATGTGCTTTTCCACAAAACACCAGTGGTTCACGTAGTGAATTTTACAGTTCTAACTTGCCAACCGTGGTCTGTATGGAGTTGTTCAATAAAGGGCCCAAAATTAAGATAACATAGATGGGAGAGGTCTCTATGAATAGGAATTCCTAAGTATTTGATACCCTGTGAGGGCCAGGCAAAGGGAAAGTTGGACTGGATGGAATCCTATATGGATTTGGGGAGGGAGACTTCGAGGGCTTCAGACTTCGCTGCATTGATTTTAAAATTTGACCATGTAACAAAGTGATCTATTTCAGCCATAACAGCATGGATGGATATATGTGATAGAGTCATATATACTAGGACATCATCAGCAAATAGAGAGCACTTGTACTCGGTGCCTCCCACCTCAATCCACCTAATATTGGGGTTATGGCGAATTGATGAGAGCAGGTGCTCCGTCACTAGGATGTATAAGAGAGGGGACAGAGAACATCCCTGCCTTGTCCCATTGGTGATTGTGAAAGGTGATGAAAATGTTCTGACGCGCCCCCTGGGCCTTGGGACACCCGGAGCCGGACACTTTTTGGTGGATGCTGGTGGTTGTAGTCTCCGTGGCGGCGACCCGGTTCCGTGGCTCAGGGCGGTCAAACCAGTGGCGGAACTATTTATGTGGTTTTGATGTTTAAATGTCCGACTATGCCACCCGTGGATTGCGGTCAGAGTGAACCGCCGCTCCAGGGCAGACCGCTGAGGCTGGTGTTGTGGGTGCAGCAGAGCGTAGCATAACTCCCCACGGGAGGAGTATAGCCTCAGGGCAGTGTATGCGGAGGATGGGGGTGATGGTGCAGGGCAGCAGCAGTAACGACACGGAGTCAGTGATGCAGTCCAGGGCCTTTACTCGCAGTTCTTATTATATAGACCACTTCTGCAGGTAACGGCTGCCCACGTCGTACTGTGCTCACCAGGTGAGGGGCTCAGACAACTCCCAGATAACTTTGGAGCACTTCACAGGACCCCCTTTGTGTGTCCTTTGTCTGGCCTTTCTTACCAACCCTTCTGTCCGGCTGCCTCGGGCCTCCTCTTGGTAAACTTGGCGCCAGTTTCCCTGACCCTATGTGGTGCCTTCCTAGCGGGTGTAGCGAGAGGCTGCGCCACATAAAATGTCACAGCCTCCTGTTTCTAGCTGAGGGTCATTTCCTGCCTCCACTAGTTTCGGGGACCGGTCTCCCCCTTTGGCCTGACCCCTCCACGCAGGTGGATTCGGGCATGCGGTGGCGACTCGCCCGTCCGCACCCCTGGGATCCCTTCGTTCCTCGTTCCTGGAGCCTTCTCCGCTCCTCTTCCTTCCTTCTCCCTCTTCCAGGCCTGGGCCTCTGTTACTAGGCCCGCCTCCGGAGCAGAGCTCATGCAGAGCCCCTGCTCCCTGCCACTTCTGCTCAGACTTCTCTGCACTGAACTAAGATGGTGCCCACCTTTTATACTCCCTTCTCAATGCACCCAGGAACTGCTTCCTCCCTGCTCCTGCACTACAGGGTTCCCCTTCCTCAGTGTTCCCTCCCCCCACTCCAGCCAGGGACAGGGACTGTCGTGCCCATCTCAGGGGCATATTGGTCGCCCTGCCCCATGGCAATGTGGCGTAATGCATGCAGGTGTCGGGTCCTGATCCACACTACATCCTTACCTGAGAGTGAGATATCACACCTCTGGGTGAGGTGCAATACCTCTGTAGCAACCGAGCCCTCAGGGTACTACAGTTCCATTTATCTTCAGCCTAGGTGACGTATTGCGATACAGGGCCATGATTTTGGCTATAAAAGGGTCCCCTAGACCCCTACCCCAAGCTTTTTAAGAGAATCATATATGGCGTGCCAGGAGACTCTATGGAATGCTTTCTCAGCATCCAACGAGAGTATCTAATTACAAATTTTTAACTGCATCTAGCCCAGGAAATACTTTGTGCCTAGTAGCAGTGTCTGCTAGTCAGCGGATTATCCCGGCTGTTAAGCAAGCTACACCACCTGTAGTTTGGACACTTAATTTTTTCAAAGGAAATGCTTCGGGACCACGGGATACTCAGTGAAGAGCATCAGGAGGCACCCCAAGGCATAGGGGCTGGGACTGGCAGTAGGATGCCTTTCGGTGGACAGCCGAGCTCGATCCTTATAAAAGCTTTTTAACTGCAGCAGCTTTAGTGGACGCTACTGGAGCTGGAATTACACGGCTGCTGGCATGAGACTTGCCCTCCAATAGATCCTTGTAAATGGATTTAAAGTGTATTCATTCAAATTAGAGAGACAATTTAAATTAAAAAGCTTAGAGCTGCCTCCACCACAGGGGGGCTCGCTCGACCCACCAGCGGACAGGCACCAGTATTGGGAGAGGGGGGCTGGCCGTCAGGGTTCACCGCGGCTCTGGCACAAACCCGGCGACGCGGAGGTGGCACGGGCAGGAGCGGACTGAACGTGTCGGCTTCTCACTTTTTGGATTTTAGAAGGGCATGACATGCCTATATCTGTGTCTCCCCCTCCTTTTACTCCTCCACCTCTTTATTTTCGCATGACTATATGTACTTGTCACTTTTCCATGTGTTACTTGTGTCTTCTGAGCAGTTTGTCAGCTTTTGGACACCTTTGAAGGTGTTTTCTATGTGTTTCTATGTGTTTTTTTTGCCTGCCATTGGTTTTAACGGTGTTCGAAGGTGTTCGACAAACAGTTCGACGAACAGTTCGGCGAACACACGGGTGTTCGACGAACCGAACCGAACTCGAACACTACGGGGGTGGCTCAACACTAGTCAGCATCAGCGTGGGGGGGCAAAACGACCAGCCTGACCATCACCATCACGATCAGGCACATGGCAGCAAAGCACCCGAGTTTGTGGGCCGAACCCCAAGAACAGTGTCTGCGGGTGGCACCACTGCTTCTTCCACTGTTTTGCATGCAAGCCAATCCCCTGTCCATGGTGAATGCAAAGATGCTTCCTGCCCTGCACCTGTGATTGCACACTCTCAAGTAGCAGCATCAGGAAGAACGTCCACGTCCTTGTCCCAGCGCAGCGTTCATTTGTCCATACCCCAGTCCTTGGAACGCGAGTGCAAATAAGCAGCCAATGCCCCACAGGCCACACGACTAAATTCTCACATTTCATGACTGCTTGCGCTCGAAATGTTGCCTTTTAGGCTCATGGAGACGGAAGCATTCCGCAACCTGATAGCGGCGGCCGTTCCTCGGTACTCGGTCCCCAGCTGCCACTATTTCTCCCATTGTGCCATCCCCGCATTACACAAGCACGTGTCCCAAAACATTAGCCGTGCCCTCAACAACGCAGTTACCGGGAAAGACCACCTAACTACAGACACGTGGACAAGTGCTTGTGGGCAGGGATGGTACATCTCACTGACAGCACACTGGGTTAACATAGTGGAAGCCGGGACCCAGTCGGTCCTTGGGACGGAACACGTCCTCCCGAAGCCAAGGATTGCAGGCCCTAGGTCAATCAGGGTTGCCCCCGCAGTCTACAGCTCCTGCCCCTCATCATCCTCAGCCTCCTCCTCCTTTACAGCCTCCATCTCCGAAATGACCATATCAGTCACAAACTGGAAGAACTGCAGCACTGCCTCGGCAAAGCGGCAACAGGCTGTGTTGAAGCTAATATGCTTAGGTGACAAACTGCACAATTCTGAAGAGTTGTGGATAACTCTGAAAGAGCAGGGAGATCTGTGGCTCACACTGCTGAGCCTACAGCCAGGCATGGTCATGTGTGACAATGGCCGGAACCTGGTGGCTGCTCTGAGGCGAGGCAAGCTCACACACATACCATGTCTGGCCCATGTGCTTAACCTTGTGGTTCAACTGTTTCTCAAATCCTACCCGGAGCTGCCGGATCTTTTTGTTAAAGTACGCCGCCTGTGTGCCCATTTTAGAAAGTCACCTACAGCTTCCGCTGCCCTTGCAGTGTTTCAGCAGCATTTGCAGCTTCTGGCTCACAGACTGGTGTGTGATGTCCTCACGTGTTGGAACTCTACACTGCAGATGTTGGGAAGGATTTGTGAGCAGAAAAGGGCATTTGTTGAGTACCAGCATCAACAAAGCTTTCGGTATTCAGTTCAGACTCCACTCGTAAGACCTCAGGAGTGGACATGGATGTAGGACATATGTACCATCCTCCAAAACTTTGAGGACTCCACCAAGATGGTGAGCGGCGATGACGCCATAATTAGTGTCATCATCCCGCTTCTCTGCCTTCTGAAACGCTATCTGCTCACAATCAAAGAGGATGCATTGCAGGCGGAGCACGATGAGATGGAGCAAGGAACCATACAGGGTGATTACACAGAGCCCAGTTTCATCTCATTCCAATGTGGATTGGGTGACAATAAGGAACAGGAGGAGGAGGAGGAAGAACAGGAGGTAGTTTCATGCGCTATAGAGGGTACTAACTGAACAACTGTCATACCGTCTGTTCAGCGTGGATGGCCTGAGGACAGAAAGGAGAAGGAGAGCATGGTCACTTATCCTCTTGGTGAGGACACGGAAGTCTTGCCTGTTAGCAGTCTGGCATGCATGGCTGATTTTATGTTATTCTGCCTTTCCCGTGGCCCTCCCGTTCTCAAAATTTTGGATGACAGTCATTACTGGTTGGTGACACTTCTAGACCACGCTACAAGGAGAACTTTAAATCTCTTATTCCTGAGGCGGACAGGTCTACAAAAATGGGGCACTACCAGAAGGCCCTTGTTGCAGAACTATTAAAAAAATTCCCATCTGAAAATGTTGGCAGTAGAGGTCATAGTTCGTTGGATAACCAAGGACTACAGGCGAAAGAGACACAACTCCAATCCAGCAGAGGCAGGGGAACACTGTCAAAGTTCTGGGAGAAATTTCTCAGCCCCTCCCATCGCACAAGCCCTGAGGCGTGGGGTACTATCACAAGGAGTGCAAAGTTTGAAAAGATGCTGAGGGAGTACCTTGTCGACCGTACCAACATCCTCCGTGATTCCTCTGTGCCTTATAACTATTGGGTATCCAAGGTGAATACGTGGAATGAACTTGCTCTCTATGCCTTGGAGGTCCTGGCCTGGCCTGCCCTGCCACCAGCGTTTAATCAAAGCGGGTTTTTAGTGCCGCTGGTGGAAGTATAACTGATAAGCGCATCCTGAAAATGCTGACAGGCTGACTCTTATAAAAATGAACAAGGGCTGGATTGGGCCAGACTTCTCAACACCACCGAATGACAGCAGCATAACATAAACTCAAATCCAGTGTCTTTTCTTGGGAGGTGTATTCCCATGCACCTTTTCACACACACACATGGGTATACGCTTCCTGATTTTGGCTATTTGCTCTTGACTAGTGTTGAGCCACCCCCGTAGTGTTCGAGTTCGGTTCGGTTCGTCGAACACCCGTGTGTTCGCCGAACTGTTCGTCGAACTGTTCGTCGAACACCTTTGAACACCGTTAAAACCAATGGCAGGCAAACAAAAACACATAGAAACACATAGAAAACACCTTCAAAGGTGTCCAAAAGCTGACAAACTGCTCAGAAGACACAACTAACACATGGAAAAGTGACAAGTACATATAGTCATGCGAAAAGAAAAGAGGTGGAGGAGTAAAAGGAGGGGGAGACACAGATATAGGCATGTCATGCCCTTCTAAAATCCAAAAAGTGAGAAGCCGAGACGGCCAGTCCGCTCCTGCCCGTGCCACCTCCGTGTCGCCGGGTTTGTGCCAGAGCCGCGGTGAACCCTGACGGCCAGCCCCCCTCTCCCAATACTGGTGCCTGTCCGCTGGTGGGTCGAGAGAGCCCCCCTGTGGTGGAGGCAGCTCTAAGCTTTTTAATTTAAATTGTCCCTCTAATTTGAATGAATACACTTTAAATCCATTTACAAGGATCTATTGGAGGGCAAGTCTCATGCCAGCAGCCCCGTAATTCCAGCTCCAGTAGCGTCCACTAAAGCTGCTGCAGTTAAAAAGCTTTTATAAGGATCGAGCTCGGCTGTCCACCGCAAGGCATCCTAGTGCCAGTCCCAGCCCCTATGCCTTGGGGTGCCTCCTGATGCTCTTCACTGAGTATCCCGTGGTCCCGAAGCATTTCCTTTGAAAAAATTAAGTGTCCAAACTACAGGTGGTGTAGCTTGCTTAACAGCCGGGATAATCCGCTGACTAGCAGACACTGCTACTAGGCACAAAGTATTTCCTGGGCTAGATGCAGTTAAAAATTTGTAAGTAGATACTCTCGTTGGATGCTGAGAAAGCATTCCATAGAGTCTCCTGGCACGCCATATATGATTCTCTTAAAAAGCTTGGGGTAGGGGTCTAGGGGACCCTTTTATAGCCAAAATCACGGCTCTGTATCACAATACGTCACCTAGGCTGAAGATAAATGGAACTGTAGCACCGAGGGCTCGGTTGCTACAGACGTATTGCACCTCACCCAGAGGTGTGATATCTCACTCTCAGATAAGGATGGAGTGTGGATCAGGACCCGACACCTGCATGCATTACACCACATTGCCGTGGGGCAGGGCGACCAATATGCCCCTGAGATGGGCACGACAGTCCCTGTCCCTGGCTGGAGTGGGGGGAGGGAACACTGAGGAAGGGGAACCCTGCAGTGCAGGAGCAGGGAGGAAGCAGTTCCTGGGTGCATTGAGAAGGGAGTATAAAAGGTGGGCACCATCTTAGTTCAGTGCAGAGAAGTCTGAGCAGAAGTGGCAGGGAGCAGGGGCTCTGCATGAGCTCTGCTCCGGAGGCGGGCCTAGTAACAGAGGCCCAGGCCTGCAAGAGGGAGAAGGAAGGAAGAGGAGCGGAGAAGGCTCCAGGAACGAGGAATGAAGGGATCCCAGGGGTGCGGATGGGCGAGTCGCCACCGCACGCCCAAATCCACCTGCGTGGAGGGGTCAGGCCAAAGGGGGAGACCGGTCCCCGAACTAGTGGAGGCAGGAAACGACCCTCAGCTAGAAACCGGAGGCTCTGACATTTTATGTGGCGCAGCCCCTTGCTCCACCCGCTAGGAAGGCACCACATAGGGTCAGGGAAACTGGCGCCAAGTTTACCAAGAGGAGGCCCGAGGCAGCCGGACAGAAGTGTTGGTAAGAAAGGCCAGACAAAGGACACACAAAGGGGGTCCTGTGAAGCGCTCCAAAGTTATCTGGGAGTTGTCTGAGCCCCTCACCTGGTGAGCACAGTACGACGTGGGCAGCCGTTACCTGCAGACGTGGTCTGGATAATAAGAACTGTGAGTAAAGGCCCTGAACTGCATCACTGACTCCGTGTCGTTACTGCTGCTGCCCTGCACCATCACCCCCATCCTCCGCATACACTGCCCTGAGGCTATACTCCTCCCGTGGGGAGTTATGCTACGCTCTGCTGCACCCACAACACCAGCCTTAGCGGTCTGCCCTGTAGCGGCGGTTCACTCTGACCGCAATCCACGGGTGGCGTAGTCGGACATTTAAACATCAAAACCACATAAATAGTTCCGCCACTGGTTTGACCGCCCTGAGCCACGGAACCGGATCGCCGCCACGAAGACTACAACCACCAGCATCCACCAAAAAGTGTCCGTCTCCGGGTGTCCCAAGGCCCAGGGGGTGCGTCAGAACATTTTCATCACCTTTCACAATCACCAATGGGACAAGGCAGGGATGTCCTCTGTCCCCTCTCTTATACATCCTAGTGACGGAGCACCTGCTCTCATCAATTCGCCATAACCCCAATATTAGGTGGATTGAGGTGGGAGGCACCGAGTACAAGTGCTCTCTATTTGCTGATGATGTCCTAGTATATATCACTCAATCACATATATCCATCCCTGCTGTTATGGCTGAAATAGATCACTTTGTTACATGGTAAAATTTTAAAATCAATGCAGCGAAGTCTGAGGCCCTCGATGTCTCCCTCCCTAAATCCATATAGGATTCCATCCAGTCCAACTTTCCCTTTGCCTGGCCCTCACAGGGTATCAAATACTTAGGAATTCCTATTCATAGAGACCTCTCCCATCTATGTTATCTTAATTTTGGGCCCTTTATTGAACAATTCCATACAGACCACGGTTGGCAAGTTAGAACTGTAAGATTCACTACGTGAACCACTGGTGTTTTGTGGAAAAGCACATGTACACCGCGTTCCAAATTATTATGCAAAAAGTGTTTAGGAGTGATAAGGGAAGAATTTGTTTGTTTGTCAGTTAAACTCATTGATGGTGATGTGTGTCAGGGCTCTTTATATCACTGTAAGCAATTGCAGACACCTGTGCTAATTAGTTTGGCAGGTGTGTCCAATGAAAGGCAAGACTACTTAAGAAGGCTCTCTCACATTATTAAGCAGCCTACATTTTCTGCCAAAATGGGAAAGAAAAAGGATGTGTCGGCTGCTGAGAAGCAACAAATTGTGGAGTGTTTAGGTCAAGGCATGACTACAATCAACATTGTGCGATGATCAGGATGAAGTGTCTTGGCAATCAAGAAGTATGTAGCTGATTCACAGTACACACGTGTGCGTGCTGATAAGGGCAAATTGAGGACTCTTTCCTACAGGCAATTACGTCAGGTTGAAAGAGCAGCGGCAAAAAAGCCTTGTCATAGCAGCAGACAATTTTTGAAGCTGCTTGTGCCTCCAACGTCCCCCGAACAACAAGATGCAGGGTCCTTCAGAGGTTTGCAGCTGTGCATACGCCATCCTGTCGACCTCCTCTATCCACTTCACACAAGTAGAAACGGCTCCAGTGGGCCAAACATTACATGAAGACTGATTTCAAAACTGTTTTGTTCACGGATGAGTGCCGTTCAGCGCTCGATGGTCCAGATGGATGGAGTGGAGGATGGCTGGTTGATGGACACCCCACGCAAACACGACTACAGCGCCAACAAGGAGGAGGTGGAGTAATATTTTGGCCTGGAATCATGGGGAGAGAGATTGTCGGCCCCTTTAGGATCCCTGAAGGCGCTAAAGATGAACTCCATAATGTATGTGGATTTTCTCAAACAGCATTTCCTGCCATGGTTTAAGAAGAAGAACCGTGTATTTCACAGCAAGATCATTTTTCTGCATGCTAATGCACCATCTCATGCTGCACATAAAACATCTGCATCTCTGGATGATATGGGCATAAAAGGGGACAAACTTATGGTGTGACCCCCATGCTCCCCTGACCTGTACCCCATTCAGAACCTTTGGAGCATCATTAAAAGGAGTGTCTATGATGGCGGGAGGCAGTTCACATCTAAGCAACAGCTCTGGGAGGGTATTCTGTCCTCATGCAAAACAATTGAAGCAGAAACCATCCAAAACCTGACAAAT
Source organism: Phyllobates terribilis (assembly GCF_046119375.1). Classification (NCBI taxonomy): domain Eukaryota; kingdom Metazoa; phylum Chordata; class Amphibia; order Anura; family Dendrobatidae; genus Phyllobates; species Phyllobates terribilis. Next base: position 508,122,022 of record NW_027362762.1, read on the forward strand.
TCAATGGACGAGAGAGTTCAGAAGCTCCTTTCGAACAAGGGGTCCTATGTGAAAATGTAACATCACCTAGAATAAAGTTTTGAGTTGAAAACTGTTTGATTTCAGTTTCTAACAACCTGCTAATGCTTATAATTTCAAAAATGACCATTTTTTTGGTCTTTATTAAAATGAAAAGGTTGATCGAAAAGTTTGGGGGATCTAAGAGTGTGGCAACCCAGTAGTCATGATTACTTCGAATTCTGACAATATGAGGGTCATGCTGCAGGTAGTGCAGCAAGAAGGCACTTATGTGTCTTGCGCATCTCGGAGCCCCAAAATTATTTTCCGGGCTAGATGCAGCTGAAAATTATTATTAATTTTAAATCTTGTGAAGCTTTAGTATAGATGGCCTAATAGGATCAGTGCTGCACACTGCTACAAAGCCCAAATTATTTTCCAGCCAAGATACAGATAAACATGATTAGTAATTTGAAAGCTTAAAACGGTTGGTAGGGTGATTTTAACCAATCATCAAGCTTTTACTCTCCCCAGGATGACACAGGGGTAGAAAAGTCGTTTCGGATCCATGATTTGTTCATCTTTATGAACGTGAGTCTGTCTACATTATCAGTGGAGAGCCGCGTGCGCTTATCTGTCAGCACACCACCAGCAGCGCTGAACACACGTTCAGACAGAACGCTGGCTGTGGGGCATGACAATTTCTCCAAGGCGTAAGTGGCTAGCTCCGGCCATTTATCCAGATTGGAAGCCCAAAAAGAGCAAGGGTCCAGTGACACAGTCGTGGCTTCAATGTTTACTTGGAGATACTCCTGTACCATCGTCTCTAGGCGTTGACTATGTGTCAGACTTCTTGTCTCCTGTGGCCTTGCAAAGGATGGGCTAAAAAAGTGGTGAAATGATTCCGCAAAATTGATGTTACCAGCAGATACTGTAGTTCTGTTACGGTTTGAGTGCTGAACACTTGACGGTCCCATGGTTGGCAAGTTGGAACTGTGAGATTCACTACGTGCACCACTGGTATTTTGTGGAAAAGCACATGTAAGATTCTGCAACAGTCTCTGCTGATACTCCTGCATGCGTGCATCCCTTTCTATGGCAGGAATAATTTCTGCAAATTTACTTTTGTACCGGGGATCTAACAGTGTGGCAACCCAGTAGTCAGGATTATTTCTAATTCTCACAATTCGAGGGTCATGTTGCAGGTAGTGCAGCAAGAAGGCACTCATGTGTGTTGCGCATCCAGGAGCACCAAGTCCCTGTTGTGTTGGTGGCGAGGTAACAATCATGCTTCCTTCCTCTGTCCTCTCCCCACAACCTCGCACAACAGAAATGTCATCAAGGTCTCCCTTCCCTCATCTGATGAGTCTTCCATCAGTTCGTCCTCCACTTCTTCCTGGGCTCCTGCACCTTCCTCACTAGTTTGGCTGCTACCATGCGCCCTGGTAAAATCATCTCCCCCACCCTCACATGCCTGCCGCCTTGGTGCTGCCGACCGTCTGGACCTTGCAGATGTTAGCCCTTCCGCATACAACTCCTCCTCCTCTACTTCCTCCACCTCCTCTTGTGCCACCACCTGACTCCGAATTCTGTTTAACATGTGCTCCAGCATGTAAATCACCGGAATAGTCATGCTGATAATGGCATTGTCAGCACTAAACATCTTCGTCGCCATTTCAAAACTGTGCAGAAGGGTGCATAGGTCCCTGATCTGAGACCACTCCTCCAGCGTGATTTGCCCCATCTCTGAATCTCGTTGGCCCAGGCTATACGTCAGAACGTATTGCACCAGGGCTTGTCGGTGCTGCCACAGTCGCTGCAACATGTGCAGAGTTGAATTCCACCGGGTAGGCACATCGCATTTTAGCCGGTGAAGTGGCAGGCCCAACGACTTCTGTAGAGATGTAAGTCGCTGAGCTGCGGGATGCAAACGGCGGAAGTGAGCACACAGCGACCGTGCCCTCTGCAGAAGGCCATCTAGTCTGGGATAGTGGGCTAAAAATTGCTGGACAACCAGGTTCAACACGTGAGCCATACAAGGAACGTGTGTGACATTGCCCCGGCGAAGGGCCGCACCCAGGTTTGCAGCATTGTCGCACACGGCCTTCCCTGGTTTCAGGTCCAGTGGAGACAACCATTCATGAAATTGGTTCTCCAGAGCTGACCACAACTCCTCAGCTGTGTGACTCACATTTCCCAGACATTTCAATGTAAAAAGCGCCTGATGACGTTGAGCCCTACTGCCAGCATAGTAAGGAGGTGTGCAGGATCCCTTCTGCGCAGTTAGAAAGCTTGTGGCATGACCAGACAGGCTTTGGGTGCAGGTGGAAGACCGAGAGGAGGTTGAGGAGGCAGAAGCAGTGGAGGAACTTTGACATAAAGAGGATTGACGCACAACTCGTGGGGACGGCAAGACTTGGACAGCAGCCCCTTGTCCTGCTGTCACCATAGTTACCCAGTGCCCAGTCAGCGACATGTAACGCCCCTGTCCATGCCTACTCGTCCAAGTGTCTGTGGTGAAATGCACCCTGTCACACACAGAGTTTCTCAAAGAAGCGGTGATGTTGTGTGCGACATGCTGGTGGAGCGCAGGCACACCTTTCTTTGAGAAGTAGTGCCGACTGGGCATCTGGTACTGGGGCACTGCGACGGACATAAGGTCTCGAAAATCCTCTGTGTCCACCAGGCGGAAAGGCAGCATTTCTGTAGCCAAGAGCTTGCAGATGGTGAAATTCAACCTCTTAGCTTTCTCATGGCTAGGAGGAAATGGTCTTTTACTTGTCCACATCTGAGGGACCGAGGGCTGGCTATTGTGCTTAGACGGGGTTGATAAGGGTGTCCCCGGCAAACTGCCGGTCTGTGAGGAAGCTTCCCACTGCAACTTATGCTTCATGTCTATGTGCCGGCTCATGCATGAAGTACTCAAACTATGTATTTTTTGGCCTCTACTTAGCTTTTGCTGACAAATGTTACAGATAACACGAGTTGGGTCATCTTTATCGATCTGAAAAAATGCCCAGGCTATGCAAGGCTTAGCACCCATGCGACCTGAAGAGCCACCACGACTTGTGGTGAGAGGCAGAGTTGTGTTTGAGGATGCAGTTGTTGACGTGCTTCCAGTACTACGTCTCTGTCCAGGAAGGCGCAACCTGACCTCGTCGTCACTAGCATCTTCCTCCACCTCCTCTGCTGACCTCATCTCTTGGCTGACTGTGGGTTGACAGTAAGTGGGATCTCCGACCTCATCATCATCACCCTGTGCGTTATCACACCCTTCGTCCTCAGAGCCAACCTGTTCCTGCCCTGACAAAAAACTAAAGTTGTCGCTCCAATCAGGTATTTGAGTCTTATCATCGTCTTCCTCATTGTCTCCACCAACAGGAGTTACAGTTTGGGAATGAGGGTCTACATTATGGTCAGAACCTTCTGCGTCTGGTCCTGGATCCGACTCATAAAGATTCTGGGCATCAGTGCAGATCATTTCCTCGTCTGGATTCACAGAAGCGCTGGAGTCGACCTCTGATTCCCAGGCTATAGTATGAGTAAACAGCTCTGCAGACTCAACCATCTGTTCTACCTCATACTCAGACGGGCAGCTGGAGATTTGGGAGCTGTGAGGAAGCAAGTGCGATTTGGGTGACACCTTTGAGGACTGGAGTATTTGTGATGTTGAAGTTGATGTGGAGGAGAGCCCACTTAAAGGAGCACTTGATATCCGTTGAAGCACCTGCTGTTTTTGTGCCTCATCTGGAATTTGTAGCGATTGGCGTGGCCGTAAGAAAGGGATCTTATCACATTGTCCGCTAAAAGAAGTAGACATTTTAGTTTGGCTGGAAGATGGTCTTTCTTCTGCACCTACCCCACGGACACAACCTTTTTTCCCCTTCCCAACACGCCTATTCCCCTTTCCACCAGCAGCAGGCCTTTTTCCACTCATTTTGGTGGTTAACTAATTCACAACTCTGGAGTTGTTTGCACAAAAAAACAATGGATGGTAACCGAGCCGAGCTGAGTGGCCAAACTGTGGTATTAGGCCAAAACTATTGGCTGGGTTAGATGCAGAAAAAAATTATTTTTAATTTGCAACCTGATGGAGGTCAGTATAGATGGACTAATAGACCAAGTCCCACACACCGCTAGAAGCCCAAATATTTTTTCAGAGCTAGATGCAGAAAATTTTTTTATTCAATTTGCAACCTGATGGAGGTCAGTATAGATGGACTAATAGACCAAGTCCCACACACTGCTAGAAGCCCAAATATTTTTTCAGAGCTAGATGCAGAAAAAAATTATTTTTAATTTGCAACCTGATGGAGGTCAGTATAGATGGACTAATAGACCAAGTCCCACACACTGCTAGAAGCCCAAATATTTTTTCAGAGCTAGATGCAGAAAAAAATTATTTTTAATTTGCAACCTGATGGAGGTCAGTATAGATGGACTAATAGACCAAGTCCCACACACCGCTAGAAGCCCAAATATTTTTTCAGAGCTAGATGCAGAAAAAAATTATATTCAATTTGCAACCTGCTGGAGGTCAGTATAGAAGGACTAATAGAACAAGTCCCACACACTGCTAGAAGCCCAAATATTTTTTCAGAGCTAAATGAAGAAAAAAATTATTTTTAATTTGCAACCTGATGGAGGTCAGTATAGATGGACTAATAGACCAAGTCCCACACACTGCTAGAAGCCCAAATATTTTTTCAGAGCTAGATGCAGAAAAAAATTATTTTTAATTTGCAACCTGATGGAGGTCAGTATAGATGGACTAATAGACCAAGTCCCACACACCGCTAGAAGCCCAAATATTTTTTCAGAGCTAGATGCAGAAATTTTTTTTATTCAATTTGCAACCTGATGGAGGTCAGTATAGATGGACTAATAGACCAAGTCCCACACACTGCTAGAAGCCCAAATATTTTTTCAGAGCTAGATGCAGAAAAAAATTATTTTTAATTTGCAACCTGATGGAGGTCAGTATAGATGGACTAATAGACCAAGTCCCACACACTGCTAGAAGCCCAAATATTTTTTCAGAGCTAGATGCAGAAAAAAATTATTTTTAATTTGCAACCTGATGGAGGTCAGTATAGATGGACTAATAGACCAAGTCCCACACACTGCTAGAAGCCCAAATATTTTTTCAGAGCTAGATGCAGAAAAAAATTATTTTTAATTTGCAACCTGATGGAGGTCAGTATAGATGGACTAATAGACCAAGTCCCACACACTGCTAGAAGCCCAAATATTTTTTCAGAGCTAGATGCAGAAAAAAATTATTTTTAATTTGCAACCTGATGGAGGTCAGTATAGATGGACTAATAGACCAAGTCCCACACACTGCTAGAAGCCCAAATATTTTTTCAGAGCTAGATGCAGAAAAAAATTATATTCAGTTTGCTACCTGATGGAGGTCAGTATAGATGGACTAATAGACCAAGTCCCACACACTGCTAGAAGCCCAAATATTTTTTCAGAGCTAGATGCAGAAAAAAATTATTTTTAATTTGCAACCTGATGGAGGTCAGTATAGATGGACTAATAGACCAAGTCCCACACACTGCTAGAAGCCCAAATATTTTTTCAGAGCTAGATGCAGAAAAAAATTATATTCAGTTTGCAACCTGATGGAGGTCAGTATAGATGGACTAATAGAATGATGCTATGCCCAAAAGATTTTACTTCACTAGGTGCAGTAAAAAAATTGGTATTCTATACACAGGTGGTATATCTTGCAACACAGATAGGCTACTCCACTGACTAACACACTCTGCAATAGGCCAAAAAGGATTAGCTTTGCTAGATTCAGCCAAATGCTGTGAAAAAAAACTTGCACAGCACTGGCACAGACCTGCCTGGCAAAAACTGATAGGAACTGATGTAACCTAGTCCTGAAAAGGACTCCAATTACAATTAGTCTTTACTCCCACAATCTATCTATTTAAGAGCACAGACCTGCTTGATAAAAGTCGTAGGAAATGCTGTAACCTAGTCCTTAAAAGGACTGCAATCACAACTATTCCCTACTCCCAAGCTATCTGTATATTTGTGCGAAAATTGGCTTGAAATTAACAAGGTATAGCGCACACAGCAACAGCGGTGCCGTCTAACACGCAGCTGCAGCAGTGAGAAAATGGTGGCGACGGGGAAAATGGCTTGGTCTTATAGGGCAAGGACATGTGACATACACTGCCAATCACACATGCCCTTGCTTGTGTGAAAAAAAGCACTTCGCTCCGTGTGTGCACTGCTGATAGGCTGACAGATTGCACCTCCCCACTGCAAATGCGGGAAAGAGAAAAAAAAATGGAGATCTTCATTGTTCCTGCAGAGATCCATCCCCTGCCCCTCCCCCCGCCCCGCTGTACACTCAAACTGCGTATTAACATTAATTTTCATCATTACTGAGAAAAAATCCAGTTATGATTTTGGTGCACGAACAGTTATCGAACATAACCTCGAACAGCCGAATTTTTCTCAAATTGTTCGTGTTCGCCGACCGGCTCGAACACCGCCCAAAACAGCTCGAATTTGAGATTGGCGAACAGTTCGAGTAGAACAACGCTCATCTCTACTCTTGACGTCATCCTTCTCCTCATCCTCATCCTCCACCACCATATCACCAAGGTGACCGTGGTCCGTGATGCAACACCCATAAAAAATTTTTAAACAGTGTTTATGATGCCCGTAAAAATTTTTTTTATACAGTATGTTCATATATACCCCCCAGGGGTAAATGTTTGTCAGCTCATACACTTAGTGCATGGGCATTACAAGTATAGGAGACCCGCTCCTTTTTAATGGGAACAATTTTTTATGAGGCCCCCCTCCACATCTCTTCCAAGGGACATTGGAGTGCCTCCCTATTTTTGGCAGCCCTTGCATTCACTGCACAGGCCAACACTATGGGAGACCCACTTCCTAATAATGGGAATATTTTTTCATGAAGCCCTCTGTATCTCTTCCAAGGAACATTGGAGTGCCCCCCAATTTTTGGCAGCTTTTGCATTCACTGCATAGGCAAACACTATGGGAGACCCACTTCCTAATTATGGGAACATTGTTTTTAGGAGGCTCTCCGACCTCTACGTCTCTTGCAAGGGGCATTGGAGTTCCTCCAAATTTTTGGCAGCCATTGCTTCACTGCATAGGCAAACAGTATGGGATACCCTCTCCTTTCTAATGGGAATTCGTCATTACTGTGGCACTGCTCTATGTGTCTTTAAATTTTTAGTGAGGTTTTTCCCAAATTTTGTCAGCCGTTGGACTCACTGTATACCCTATAACTGCATAGCACACCCGCTCCTTTGTAATGGAAACATGTCATTACTGTGGCCCTGCTCTCTGTGTCTTTAAATTGGTAGTGGGGTTTTTCCTAAATTTTGTCAGCCGTTGGACTCACTGCATAACCTATAACTGTATAGCACACCCGCTCCTTTGTGCTGGAAACATGTCAATACTCTGGCCCTGCTCTCTGTGTCTTTAAATTGTTAGTGGGGTTTTTCCCAAATTTTGTCAGCAGTTGGACTCACTGTATACCCTATAACTGTATAGCACACCCGCTCCTTTGTAATGGAAACATGTCATTACTGTGGCCCTGCTCTATGTGTCTTTAAATTGGTAGTGGGGTTTTTCCCAAATTTTGTCAGCCGTTCGACTCACTTCATACCCTATAACTGTATAGTGTAGTTTTTCCTAAATTTTGGGAAAAAAAAATCGGCTCCGCCCATGAACAAGCCGGGACCCCGAACACAAACCCAAATTTGAAATGCCGAACAAATTCTCTTAACAGTACTTATAAGCAATATACAGTCAAATTTAGCTCCCATCTCCTCCTTCTCCTGTCCAGACCCAGCATTGTCACATCATAATAATAAATTGCAAAATTGCAGAGTGCCCTGTATGAAGCAGCACCTGCTACATGGAGAAAGACCTGACACAGACAGTGGCAACCTTGGCACATGCTTCAAGCTAATTTTCTCCAATGTTGTAGAAGGTGTGCTGAGCGTCTGTGGAGAAAATCACGTTCAGCGGAAGACTTCATCCACTATAAATTCATGCTCAAAACGTATATAACTCTGCTCTTAATGTGGCCAAACAAGACTACTTTATCACCCTCATCACATCACTAGCCAACAATCCAAAATGACTCTTCGAAACCTTTCACTCCCTCCTAAGCCCCAAAGGACAGGCCCCGGTCAACAACCTCAGTGCTGATGATCTGGCCACTTATTTCCTTCAAAAAAATCAACCACATACAGTGGGGAAAAAAAGTATTTAGTCAACCACCAATTGTGCAAGTTCTCCCACTTAAAAAGATGAGAGAGGCCTGTAATTGACATCATAGGTAGACCTCAACTATGAGAGACAAAATGAAAAAACAAATCCTGAAAATCAGTTTGTCTGATTTGGAAAGAAAATTTTGGTGGAAAATAAGTATTTGGTCAATTACAAACAAGCAAGATTTCTGCCTCTCACAGACCTGTAACTTCTATAAGAGGCTCCTCTGTCCTCCACTCATTACTAGTAGTGTTGAGCTACCCCCGTAGTGTTCGAGTTCGGTTCGGTTCGTCGAACACCCGTGTGTTCGTCGAACTGTTCGTCGAACACCTTCGAACACCGTTAAAACCAATGGCACATAGAAACACATGCAAAACACCTTCAAAGGTGTCCAAAAGCTGACAAACTGCTCAGAAGACATAACTAACACATGGAAAAGTGACAAGTACATATAGTCATGCGAAAAGAAAAGAGGTGGAGGAGTAAAAGGAGGGGGAGACACAGATATAGGCATGTCATGCCCTTCTAAAATCCAAAAAGTGAGAAGCCGACATGGCCAGTCAGTTCCTGCCCGTGCCACCTCCGTGTCGCCGGGTTTGTGCCAGAGCCGCGGTGGACCCTGACGGCCAGCCCCCCTCTCCCAATACTGGTGCCTGTCCGCTGGTGGGTCAAGCGAATCCCCCTGTGGTGGAGGCAGCTTTAAGCTTTTTAATTTAAATTGTCTCTCTAATTTGAATGAATACACTTTAATTCCTTTTACAAGGCCAGCAGCCGCGTAATTCCAGCTCCAGTAGCGTCCACTAAAGCTGCTGCAGTTAAAAAGCTTTAATAAGGATCAAGCTCGGCTGTCCACCGCAAGGCATCCTACCGCCAGTCCCAGCCCCTATGCCTTGGGGTGCCTCCTGATGCTCTTCACTGAGTATCCCATGGTCCCGAAGCATTTCCTTTGAAAAAATTAAGTGTCCAAACTACAGGTGGTGTAGCTTGCTTAACAGCCGGGATAATCCGCTGACTAGCAGACACTGCTACTAGTCACAAAGTATTTCCTGGGCTAGATGCAGTTAAAAATTTGTAATTAGATACTCTCATTGGATGCTGAGAAAGCATTCCATAGAGTCTCCCGGCACGCCATATATTATTCTCTTAAAAAGCTTGGGGTAGGGGTCTAGGGGACCCTTTTATAGCCAAAATCACGGCCCTGTGTCGCAATACGTCACCTAGGCTGAAGATAAATGGAACTGTAGCACCCTGAGGGCTCGGTTGCTACAGAGGTATTGCACCTCACCCTGAGGTGTGATATCTCACTCTCAGGTAAGGAAGGAGTGTGGCTCAGGACCCGACACCTGCATGCATTACACCACATTGCCGTGGGGCAGGGCGACCAATATGCCCCTGAGATGGGCACGACAGTCCCTGTCCCTGGCTGGAGTGGGGGGAGGGAACACTGAGGAAGGGGAACCCTGTAGTGCAGGAGCAGGGAGGAAGCAGTTCCTGGGTGCATTGAGAAGGGAGTATAAAAGGTGGGCACCATCTTAGTTCAGTGCAGAGAAGTCTGAGAAGAAGTGACAGGGAGCAGGGGCTCTGCATGAGCTCTGCTCCGGAGGTGGGCCTAGTAACTGAGGCCAAGGTCTGGAAGAGGGAGAAGGAAGGAAGAAGAGAGGAGAAGGATCCAGGAGCGAGGAATGAAGGGATCCCAGGGGTGCGGACGGGCGAGTCGCCACCGCACGCCCGAATCCACCTGCGTTGAGGGGTCAGGCCAAAGGGGGAGACCAGTCCCAGAAACTAGTGGAGGCGGGAAATGACCCTCAGCTAGAAACCGAAGGCTGTGACATTTTATGTGGCGCAGCCCCTCGCTACACCCGCTAGGAAGGCACCACATAGGGTCAGGGAAACTGGCACCAAGTTTACCAAAAGGAGGCCCGAGGCAGCCGGACAGAAGGGTTGGTAAGAAAAGCCAGACAAAGGACACACAAAGGGGGTCCTGTGAAGTGCTCAAAAGTTATCTGGGAGTTGTCTGAGCCCCTCACCTGGTGAGCACAGTACGACGTGGGCAGCCGTTACCTGCAGAAGTGGTCTGGATAATAAGAACTGCGAGTAAAGGCCCTGGACTGCATCACTGACTCTGTGTCGTTACTGCTGCTGCCCTGCACCATCACCCCCATCCTCCGCATACACTGCCCTGAGGCTATACTCCTCCCGTGGGGAGTTATACTACGCTCTGCTGCACCCACAACACCAGCCTCAGCGGTCTGCCCTGCAGCGGCGGTTCACTCTGACCGCAATCCACGGGTGGCGTAGTCGGACATTTAAACATCAAAACCACATAAATAGTTCCGCCACTGGTTTGACCGCCCTGAGTCACGGAACCGGGTCGCCGCCACAGAGACTACAACCACCAGCATCCACCAAAAAGGGTCCGGCTCCGGGTGTCCCAAGGCCCAGGGGGCGCGTCAGAACATTTTCACCACCTTTCATAATCACCAATGGGACAAGGCAGGGATGTCCTCTGTCCCCTCTCTTATACATCCTAGTGACGGAGCACCTGCTCTCATCAATTCGCCATAACCCCAATATTAGGTGGATTGAGGTGGGAGGCACCGAGTACAAGTGCTCTCTATTTGCTGATGATGTCCTAGTATAAATCACTTAATCACATATCCATCCCTGCTGTTATGGCTGAAACAGATCACTTTGTTACATGGTCAAATTTTAAAATCAATGCAGCGAAGTCTGAGGCCCTCGATGTCTCCCTCCCCAAATCCATACAGGATTCCATCCAGTCCAACTTTCCCTTTGCCTGGCCCTCACAGGGTTTCAAATACTTAGGAATTCCTATTCATAGAGACCTCTCCCGTCTATGTTATCTTAATTTTGGGCCCTTTATTGAACAACTCCATACAGACCACGGTTGGCAAGTTAGAACTGTAAGATTCACTACGCGAACCACTGGTGTTTTGTGGAAAAGCACATGTACACTGTGTTCCAAATTATTATGCAAAAAGTGTTTAGGAGTGTTAAGGGAAGAATTTGTTTGTTTGTCAGTTAAACTCATTGATGGTGATGTGAGTCAGGGCTCTTTATATCACTGTAAGCAATTGCAGACACCTGTGCTAATTAGTTTGGCAGGTGTGTCCAATGAAAGGCAAGACTACTTAAGAAGGCTGTCCCACATTATTAAGCAGCCTACATTTTCTGTCAAAATGGGAAAGAAAAAGGATGTGTCGGCTGCTGAGAAGCAACAAATTGTGGAGTGTATAGATCAAGGCATGACTACAATCAACATTGTGCGATGATCAGGATGAAGTGTCTTGGCAATCAAGAAGTATGTAGCTGATTCACAGTACACACGTGTGCATGCTGATAAGGGCAAATTGAGGACTCTTAACTACAGGCAATTACGTCAGGTTAAAAGAGCAGCGGCAAAAAAGCCTTGTCATAGCAGCAGACAAGTTTTTGAAGCTGCTGGTGCCTCCAACGTCCCCTGAACAACAAGATGCAGGGTCCTTCAGAGGTTTGCAGCTGTGCGTACGCCATCCTGTCGACCTCCTCTATCCACTGCACACAAGCAGAAACGGCTCCAGTGGGCCAAACATTGCATGAAGACTGATTTCAAAACTGTTTTGTTCACGGATGAGTGCCGTGCAACGCTCGATGGTCCAGATGGATGGAGTGGAGGATGGCTGGTTGATGGACACCCCATGCAAACACGGCTACAGCGCCAACAAGGAGGAGGTGGAGTAATGTTTTGGGCTGAAATCATGGGGAGAGAGATTGTCGGCCCCTTTAGGATCCCTGAAGGGGTAAAGATGAACTCCATAATGTATGTGGAGTTTCTCAAACAGCACTTCCTGCCATGGTTCAAGAAGAAGAACCGTGTATTCCACAGCAAGATCATTTTCATGAATGATAATGCACCGTCTCATGCTGCACATAACACATCTGCATCTCTGGCTGCTATGGGCATAAAAGGGGACAAACTTATGGTGTGACCCCCATGCTCCCCTGACCTCTACCCCATTCAGAACCTCTGGATCATCATCAAAAGGAGTGTCTATGATAGTGGGAGGCAATTCACATCTAAGCAACAGCTCTGGGAGGGTATTCTGTCCTCATGCGAAACAATTGAAGCAGAAACCATCCAAAACCTGACAAATTCAATTGACGAGAGAGTTCAGAAGCTCCTTTCGAACAAAGGGTCCTATGTGCAAATGTAACATCACCTAGAATAAAGTTTTGAGTTGAAAACTGTTTGATTTCAGTTTCTAATAACGTGCTAATGCTTATAATTTCAAAAATGACCATTTTTTTGGTCTTTATTAAAATGAAAAGGTTGATCGAAGAGTGTGGGGGATATAAGAGTTTTCCAGCCAAGATACAGATAAACATGATTAGTAATTTGAAAGCTTAAAATGGTTGGTGAGGTGATTTTAACCAATCATCAAGCTTTTACTCTCCCCAGGATGACACAGGGGTAGAAAAGTCGTTTCGGATCCATGATTTGTTCATCTTTATGAACGTGAGTCTGTCTACATTATCAGTGGAGAGCCGCGTGCGCTTATCTGTCAGCACACCACCAGCAGCGCTGAACACACGTTCAGACAGAACGCTGGCTACGGGGCATGACAAGATCTCCCAGGCGTAAGTGGCTAGCTCCGGCCATTTATCCAGATGGGAAGCCCAAAAAGAGCAAGGGTCCAGTGACACAGTCATGGCTTCAATGTTTACTTGGAGATACTCCTGTACCATCGTCTCTAGGCGTTGACTATGTGTCAGACTTCTTGTCTCCTGTGGCCTTGCAAAGGATGGGCTAAAAAAGTGGTGAAATGATTCCACAAAATTGATGTTACCAGCAGGTACTGTGTTTCTGTTACGGTTTGAGTGCTGAACACTTGACGGTCCCACGGTTGGCAAGTTGGAACTGTGAGATTCACTACATGCACCACTGGTGTTTTGTGGAAAAGCACATGTAAGATTCTGCAACAGTCTCTGCTGATACTCCTGCATGCGTGCATCCCTTTCTATGGCAGGACTAATTTCTGCAAATTTACTTTTGTACCGGGGATCTAACAGTGTGGCAACCCAGTAGTCAGGATTATTTCTAATTCTCACAATTCGAAGGTCATGTTGCAGGTAGTGCAGTAAGAAGGCACTCATGTGTCTTGCGCATCCAGGAGCACCAAGTCCCTGTTGTGCTGGTGGCGAGGTAACAATCATGCTTCCTTCTTCTGTCCTCTCCCCCCAACCTCGCACAACAGAAATGTGATCAAGGTCTCCCTCATCTGATGAGTCTTCCATCAGTTCGTCCTCCACTACTTCCTGGGCTCCTGCACCTTCCTCACTAGTTTGGCTGCTACCATGCGCCCTGGTAAAACCATCTCCCCCACCCTCACATGCCTGCCGCCTTGGTGCTGCCGACCGTCTGGACCTTGCAGATGTTAGCCCTTCCGCATACAACTCCTCCTCCTCTACTTCCTCCACCTCCTCTTGTGCCACCACCTGACTCCGAATTCTGTTTAACATGTGCTCCAGCATGTAAATCACCGGAAAAGTCATGCTGATAATGGCATCGTCAGCACTAAACATCTTCGTCGCCATTTCAAAACTGTGCAGAAGGGTGCATAGGTCCCTGATCTGAGACCACTCCTCCAGCGTGATTTGCCTCACCTTGAGGTTATCGATGGCCCAGGCTATACGTCAGAACGTATTGCACCAGGGCTTGTCGGTGCTGCCACAGTCGCTGCAACATGTGCAGAGTTGAATTCCACATAGGCACATCGCATTTTAGCCGTTGAAGTGGCAGGCCCAACGACTTCTGTAGAGATGTAAATCGCTGAGCTGCGGGATGTGAACGGCGGAAGTGAGCACACAGCGACCGTGCCCTCTGCAGAAGGCCATCTAGTCTGGGATAGTGGGCTAAAAATTGCTGGACAACCATGTTCAACATGTGAGCCATGCAAGGCACGTGTGTGACATTGCCCCGGCGAAGGGCCGCACCCAGGTTTGCAGCAATGTCGCACACGGCCTTCCCTGGTTTCAGGTCCAGTGGAGACAACCATTCATGAAATTGGTTCTCCAGAGCTGACCACAACTCCTCAGCTGTGTGACTCACATTTCCCAGACATTTCAAAGTAAAAACCGCCTGATGACGTTGAGCCCTACTGCCAGCATAGTAAGGAGGTGTGCAGGATCCCTTCAGCGCAGTTAGAAAGCTTGTGGCATGACCAGACAGGCTTTGGGTGTAGGTGGAGGACCGAGAGGAGGTTGAGGAGGCAGAAGCAGTGGAGGAACTTTGAGATAAAGAGGATTCACGCACAACTCGTGGGGACGGCAAGACTTAGACAGCAGCCCCTTGTCCTACTGTCACCATAGAAACCCAGTGCTCAGTCAGCGACATGTAACGCCCCTGTCCATGCCTACTCGTCCAAGTGTCTGTGGTGAAATGCACCCTGTCACACACAGAGTTTCTCAAAGAAGCGGTGATGTTGTGTGCGACATGCTGGTGGAGCGCAGGTACACCTTTCTTTGAAAAGTAGTGCCGACTGGACATCTGGTACTGGGGCACTGCGACGGACATAAGGTCTCGAAAATCCTCTGTGGCCACCAGGCGGAAAGGCAGCATTTCTGTAGCCAAGAGCTTGCAGATGGTTAAATTCAACCTCTTAGCTTTCTCATGGCTAGGAGGAGATCGTCTTTTACTTGTCCACATCTGAGGGACCGAGGGCTGGCTGTTATGCTTAGACGGGGTTGATAAGGGTGTCCCCGGCAAACTGCCGGTCTGTGAGGAAGATGCTGACGGACATGTTAGGTTGCCTTGATCCAAAGGTGGTGCTATCGATGTCGGACAGTGCTCAGCACCAGCTGGTGTTACCACCTCCAAAGAAAATGATGACCTGCCAATCACGCTGGCTGTTGCGGGTAAAGAGGTGGCAGGTCTGTGTCCCAAAACAGGTGTGACTGTTGTCCCCCCAGTCACAGAGGCTGAAGAGGCCGCGGATGCACAAGATGTGGCAGACGGTGGTTGGCCCGGCCGGCTAGGCCGCATTGTAGCACAGTGAGCTTCCCACTGCAACTTATGCTTCACTGTTAGAACCTTGCTCTTAGGTTTTTTCTATTGCTGGTCACATGACCTTGTTGGCCTATTTAGTCTTGCTCCGCCCTTCTGGCTTTGCTGGACTTCATTGTATTACTACTCTTTAGCTAGCCAGTGCTCAGTATCTAACTCTGTTAGTTTGCTTGGTCTTCGGACCTCTGTGTTCTATATTGTTTGTTTGTTCGTCTGTCTGCTACTATTTCTGTTAGGAGGTGTCCATTTTGCTCCCAGTCCCTAGTACTTGTAGGGATTCCTCCCCCACATCTATAGGTCTTCGTACAGACTAGCTGAGGACCTTAGCAGGTCTGATCGCAGGATCAGGTTCCCTGTTACATCGTAGGGATCAAGCTGAGTTCTATCGTAGGGACAGATCTCCTCTCTTTCCTTAGCTCTGGTAGCAGAACATAACAGTAAGTCCAGCCTGCAAATTCTCTAAGGAAAGATTTTTCTGTTCCATCATGGTGTCGGTTCAGGATTTGGCTCAACGCCTGCAGGGACTCTCTCTGGAGGTGGCCGAGCTCCGTCAGCACGTGAGTAACTGTCCTGGAGCACATTTCTTGGAGCCTAAGGTACGTTTGCCTGATGTATTTTTTGGTGAACACCAAGAATTTTTTTCATTTAAAAATGCTTGCTTATTGTATTTTTGTTTGAGACCCAGGTCCTCTGGGGATGAATCCCAGCGCGTAGGGTTCATAATGTCACTTTTGCGCAAAGAGCCTCAGGAGTGGGCCTTTTCTTTGCAACCTAGTGATACATGCTTTAGATCAGTGGATAGTTTTTTTTCTGCTTTGGGGCTATTATATGATGATCCTGACCGTGTCTCATCTGCTGAGACTGAGTTGAGACGTTTGAGACAGGGATCAGGTAATGTGGAAAAATATTGTACTCATTTCCGTCGGTGGTCTACTCAAATAGGGTGGAACGATTCTGCTCTGAAGAGTCTGTTTCTTGCTGGGCTTAGTGAAAGGGTTAAAGACCTGCTAATTGCTTATCCCACACCTGAAGATTTGCAACAGGCTATGCAATTAGCTATACGGGTGGATAGGAGACTGCGTGCAAGGGTTAATGAGAGCAAATCCTCTGCTATGTCAGTTTCTGGTCATGAGAAAGTGTGTACTGACAGTGGAGAGCCGCTGGAGATTGGAGCGATGGCACCTCGCTCTCAAGAAAAGGACCGCAGATTTTCTGAAGGTTTGTGTTTCTATTGCGGAAATTCTGGTCATTTCATTAAAAGCTCTGTGCTTCGTATGAAGAAAGAAAAAAAAATGGTCAGTCATGCCCGTATTGCCTGTTTAACTTCCAAGGGTCTATTTTTAGCTGCTTCCACTATTGCTCAGGAAAAATTAATGGAATTTCGGGTGCTTGTCGATTGTGGGTCTACTCTGAATGTAATTGATGGGGGATTCTTGGAAAAACTCAATTTAAAACCCGAACCTTTGTCATCCCCCATTGCTGTGGTTTCTGTGGATGGCTCCCCTTTGAAGAATGTTACTCTCAGGGTCTGTGAGTTTCCCCTCACTATTAATGGTGTTCACCATGAGAAATTGGATTTGGTAGTTTTGAATAACTTGCCTTCTCCGGTGGTGTTGGGATTGCCCTGGTTAAAATTGCACAATCCTGTACTGGATTGGTCTACCAATGAAATTAAATCCTGGAGCCATAAATGTTATGACAAGTGTTGTAACGGGCGCATTGCAGCTGTGGATAGGGGGGAATTGCCTGTTCCTATTCAGGATTTTTGGAGAGTTTTTTCTGAGAAGGAATCGCAGGTTTTGCCTCCCCAAAGAGACTATGATTGTACTATTGAATTTGTCCCTGGAGCGACTCTTCCTAAAAGTCGTTTATTTAACCTTACTATTCCTGAGAGAAAGGCTTTGGAGGAATACATACAGACAAGTTTGGCCGCCGGTCACATTAGGCCCTCTAAGTCTCCTGTGGCGGTTCGATTTTTTTTTGTAAAAAAAAAGGACGGCGGTTTACGTCCTTGTCTGGATTTTCGTGAGATTAACAAAATTACTGTACGCAATCCTTACCCACTGCCATTGATTCCTGATCTGTTTAACCAGTTAGTGGGGGCCAAGTGGTTCTCTAAAATTGACCTTCGGAGGGCATACAATCTGTTGCGCATGAAGGAGGGTGACGAATGGAAGACTGCTTTTAACACTCCTGTGGGTCATTTTGAGAATTTGGTTATGCCTTTTGGTCTTACTAATGCTCCTGCATTTTTTCAGAATCTTATTAATGACATCCTTAGACCTTTGATCGGCAAAAATGTGGTTGTGTATTTGGATGACATTTTGATTTATTCGCCGGATCTGGAGTCTCATTGGCGGAGCGTACGTGAAGTATTACAGTTATTAATTGACAATTCGCTTTTTGCTAAGCTGGAGAAATGTGAGTTCGCTGTACAGAGAATTAGTTTTTTGGGCTACATTATCTCCAGCGAAGGTTTTGAGATGGACCCGGTTAAAGTTCAAGCTGTGCAGGAATGGCCTAGGCCTATTGGTTTGAAATCGATACAGAGTTTTTAGGTTTCGCCAATTATCATAGAAAATTCATTAAAAATTTTTCTATTATTGTCAAACCTCTGACCGATCTCACCAGGAAAGGTGCTGATGCGGTTCAGTGGACTTCTGAGGCCATTGAAGCTTTTGTGTATCTCAAGGAGAGGTTCACCTCTGCTCCCATCCTTATGCAGCCTGATGTGACTAAGCCGTTTTTGGTTGAGGTTGATGCTTCCTCTGTGGGGGTTGGCGCAGTATTGTCTCAGGATAACGGGGATGGAGTACATCCCTGTGCCTTTTTTTCAAAAAAATTTTCAGAGACTGAACTGAATTACGATATTGGTAATCGGGAATTATTGGCTATTAAACTCGCATTTGAACACTGGCGCCACCTCTTGGAAGGTGCTGAATTTCCCGTTCAGGTTTTTACGGATCATAAAAATCTGATATATCTTGATGCTGCCAAGCGCCTGAATGCCCGTCAGGCTAGGTGGGCATTGTTTTTCTCGCGGTTTAATTTTTCCGTTACTTACATCCCAGGTACTAAGAATGTTAAGGCGGATGCCTTGTCTCGCAGTTTTTCTCCCATAGTCGGTGCTGAGAAAGAGGAGAACATTTTACAAGAAGGTGTTGTGATAGCTGCTTTGGACTCCGTTTTGGAAGATGAGATTCTTAAAGCACAGGAGAATGCCCCATCTAACACTCCCCATGGGAGGTTGTTTCTGCCTGGGACCTTTAGGAGAGATTTGTTTGTTGAGTGTCACGAATCTCGGTTGGCAGGTCATCCCGGAATCTCTGAGACCAAGAGACTGGTGGGTCGCAGTTTTTGGTGGCCTGGATGGCAGAAGGAAGTCATTAAGTGGGTGCGTCAATGTACTATATGTGCTAGATCTAAGTCCTCACATACTCCTGCTGCGGGGTTACTTTGCCCTCTGGAGGTTCCCAGTGCTCCTTGGACACATTTGGCTATGGACTTTATAACTGACCTTCCCCCCTCTGAGGGTTTTACTGTCATCTGGGTGGTCGTGGACCGTTTTAGCAAGATGTGTCACTTGGTTCCCTTCGTCAAACTGCCCTGCGCTAAGACTCTCGCTAAGGCCTTTGTCAAGGAAATTGTCAGACTTCATGGCGTTCCTACTGACATTGTTTCTGATAGGGGACCTCAGTTCGTGGCTCGTTTTTGGCGCGCCTTTTGTGACAGGTTGGGAGTTCATTTGTCGTTCTCATCCGGATATCATCCTGAATCTAATGGCCAGACAGAAAGGAAAAACCAGGATGTTGAGCAGTTCTTGCGTTGTTTTGTGGCAGACAATCAAGAGGGGTGGTCTGAGTTTCTGCCACTTGCTGAATTTCCTCTGAACAATCATACATCTTCTTCTGCTGGTTGTTCGCCTTTTTTTTGTTGTTCTGGGAGACATCCGTCGTTTGGGTCGTTCTCCAAGTTGGTATATGCCGTGCCTGAGGAGGAGAATTTTTCCGGCGATTTGGAGAGAGTTTGGACGGATGTACGTGGTAATCTTCAGGAGGCTAACAGAAAATCTAAAGACTACTTTGATAGGAAACGACAGGAGGTTTTGTTCGCTGTTGGTGACATGGTTTGGTTGTCCTCTAGGAATCTGCGGTTGAGGATTCCTTCTAAGAAATTGGGTCCCAAGTTTGTAGGACCCTTTAAGGTGCTTCAGGTTGTCAACCAATCTGCTGTTAAGTTGGAGGTTCCTACCTCCTGGAGAATTAATCCGGTGTTTCATGTCTCTCTGTTGAAAAAAGCTGTTGTGTCGGATTGTGACGCCTCTGCCTCTGTTCCTCCGGTGGTGGAGGATGGGGAATATGAAATTTCTCGCATCCTTAATTCTAGACGGTATAGAGGTAGTTTGCAGTATCTCGTGGCCTGGAAAGGTTTCGGACCCGAGGATAACTCATGGGTGAGGTCGGATGATGTTTCCGCGTCCAGACTTATCAGAGCGTTTCACAGGAGATTTCCTGATAAGCCTGGTCCTAGGGATCCGGAGGATCCTCTTAGAAGGGGGGGAACTGTTAGAACCTTGCTCTTAGGTTTTTTCTATTGCTGGTCACATGACCTTGTTGGCCTATTTAGTCTTGCTCCGCCCTTCTGGCTTTGCTGGACTTCATTGTATTACTAATCTTTAGCTAGCCAGTGCTCAGTATCTAACTCTGTTAGTTTGCTTGGTCTTCGGACCTCTGTGTTCTATATTGTTTGTTTGTTCGTCTGTCTGCTACTATTTCTGTTAGGAGGTGTCCATTTTGCTCCCAGTCCCTAGTACTTGTAGGGATTCCTCCCCCACATCTATAGGTCTCCGTACAGACTAGCTGAGGACTTTAGCAGGTCTGATCGCAGGATCAGGTTCCCTGTTACATCGTAGGGATCAAGCTGAGTTCTATCGTAGGGACAGATCTCCTCTCTTTCCTTAGCTCTGGTAGCAGAACATAACATTCATGTCCATGTGCCGGTTCATGCATGAAGTACTCAAACTATGTATTTTTTGGCCTCTACTTAGCTTTTGCTGACAAATGTTACAGATAACACAAGTTGGGTTATCTTTATCGATCTGAAAAAATGCCCAGGCTATGCAAGGCTTAGCACCCATGCGACCTGAAGAGCCACCACGACTTGTGGTGAGAGGCAGAGTTGTGTTTGAGGATGAAGTTGTTGATGTGCTTCCAGTACTACGTCTCTGTCCAGGAAGGCACAACCTGACCTCGTCGTCACTAGCATTCTCCTCCACCTCCTCTGCTGACCTCATCTCTTGGCTGACTGTGGGTTGACAGTAAGTGGGATCTCCAACCTCATCATCATCACCCTGTGTGTTATCACACCCGTCGTCCTCGGAGCCAACCTGTTCCTGCCCTGACAAAAAACTAAAGTTGTCGCTCCAATCAGGTATTTGAGTCTCATCATCGTCTTCTTCATTGTCTCCACCAACAGGAGTTACAGTTTGGGAATGAGGGTCTACATAATGGTCAGAACCTCCTGCATCTGGTCCTGGATCCGACTCATAAAGATTCTGGGCATCAGTGCAGATCATTTCCTCGTCTGGATTCACAGAAGCGCTGGAGCCGACCTCTGATTCCCAGGCTATAGTATGAGTAAACAGCTCTGCAGACTCAACCATCTGTTCTATCTCATACTCAGACGGGCAGCTGGAGATTTGGGAGCTGTGAGGAAGCAAGTGCGTTTGGGCTGACACCTCTGAAGACTGGAGTATTTGTGATGTTGAAGTTGATGTGGAGGAGAGCCCACTTGAAGGAGCACTTGATATCCGTTGAAGCACCTGCTGTTTTTCTGCCTCATCTGGAATTTGTAGCGATTGGCGTGGCCGTAAGAAAGGGATCTTATCACATTGTCCGCTAAAAGAAGTAGACATTTTAGTTTGGCTGGAAGATGGTCTTTCTTCTGCAGATGTTACTGTTGCTTTAACACCTACCCCACGGACACAACCTTTTTTCCCCTTCCCAACATGCCTATTCCCCTTTCCACCAGCAGCAGGCCTTTTTCCACTCATTTTGGTGGTTAACTAATTCACAACTCTGGAGTTATTTGCACAAAAAAACAATGGATGGGAACCGAGCAGAGCTGAGTGGCCAAACTGTGGTATTAGGCCAAAACTATTGGCTGGGTTAGATGCAGAAAAAAATTATATTCAATTTGCAACCTGATGGAGGTCAGTATAGATGGACTAATAGACCAAGTCCCACACACTGCTAGAAGCCCAAATATTTTTTCAGAGCTAGATGCAGAAAAAAATCATATTCAATTTGCAACCTGATGGAGGTCAGTATAGATGGACTATTAGACCAAGTCCCACACACTGCTAGAAGCCCAAATATTTTTTCAGAGCTAGATGCAGAAAAAAAATATTTTTAATTTGCAACCTGATGGAGGTCAGTATAGATGGACTAATAGACCAAGTCCCACACACTGCTAGAAGCCCAAATATTTTTTCTGAGCTAGATGCAGAAAAAAATTATATTCACTTTGCAACCTGATGGAGGTCAGTATAGATGGACTATTAGAACAAGTTCCACACACTGCTAGAATCCCAAATATTTTTTCAGAGCTAGATGCAGAAAAAAATTATATTCAATTTGCAACCTGATGGAGGTCAGTATAGATGGACAAATAGAACAAGTCCCACACACTGCTAGAAGCCCAAATATTTTTTCAGAGCTAGATGCAGAAAAAAAATATATTCAATTTGCAATCTGATGGAAGTCAATATAGATGGACTAATAGACCAAGTCCCACACACTGCTAGAAGCCCAAATATTTTTTCAGAGCTAGATGCAGATAAAAATTATTTTTAATTTGCAACCTGATGGAGGTCAGTATAGATGGACTAATAGAACAAGTCCCACACACTGCTAGAAGCCCAAATATTTTTTCAGAGCTAGATGCAGAAAAAAAATATATTCAATTTGCAACCTGATGGAGGTCAGTATAGATGGACTAATAGAACAAGTCCCACACACTGCTAGAAGCCCAAATATTTTTTCAGAGCTAGATGCAGAAAAAAATTATATTCAATTTGCAACCTGATGGAGGTCAGTATAGATGGACTAATAGACCAAGTCCCACACACTGCTAGAAGCCCAAATATTTTTTCAGAGCTAGATGCAAATCAAAATTATTTTTAATTTGCAACCTGATGGAGGTCAGTATAGATGGACTAATAGAATGATGCTATGCCCAAAAGGTTTTACTTCACTAGGTGCAATAAAAAAATTGGTATTCTATACACAGGTGGTGTAGCTTGCAACACAGATAGGCTACTCCACTAACTAACACTCTCTGCAACAGGCCAAAAAGGATTAGCTTTGCTAGATTTAGCCAAATGCTGTGAAAAAAACTTGCACACCACTGGCACAGACCTGCCTGGCAAAAACTGATAGGAACTGATGTAACTTAGTCCTGAAAAGGACTGCAATTACAATTAGTCTTTACTCCCAACCTATCTATTTAAGAGCACAGACATGCCTGATAAAAGTCGTAGGAAATGCTGTAACCTAGTCCTTAAAATGACTGCAATCACAACTATTCCCTACTCCCAAGCTATCTGTAGATTTGTGCGAAAATTGGCTTGAAATTAACAAGGTATAGCGCACACAGCAACAGCGGTGCCATCTAACACGCAGCTGCAGCAGTGAGAAAATGGTGGCGACGGAGAAAATGGCAGGGTCTTATAGGGCAAGGACATGTGACATACACTGCCAATGACACATGCCCTTGCTTGTGTGTAAAAAAGCACTTCGCTCCATGTGTGCGCTGCTGATTGGCTGATAGATTGCACTTCCCCACTGTAAATGCGGGAAAGAGAAAAAAAAATGGAGATCTTCATTATTCCTGCAGAGATCCATCCCCTGCCCCTCCCCCCGCCCCGCTGTACACTCAAACTGCGTATTAACATTAATTTTCATCATTACTGAGAAAAAATCCAGTTATGATTTTGGTGCACGAACAGTTATCGAACATAACCTCGAACAGCCGAATTTTTTTCAAATCGTTCGTGTTCGCCGAATTACTAGAGATGAGCGGTGTTCGATTCGAACTGTTCGCCAATCTCAAATTCGAGCTGTTTTGGGCGGTGTTCGAGTCGTTCGATGAACTCGAACAATTTGCAAAAAATTCGGCTGTTCGAGGTTATGTTCCATAACTGCTCATGCACCAAAAGCGTAACTGGATTTTTTCACAGTAATACTGTTAATCAATGTTAATAGACAGTTTCAGTGTAGAGTGGACAGGGGGAGGGGCAGTGGGTGGCTCTCTGCAGAAATAATACAGATCTCCATTTTTTTTTTCTTTCCTTCATTTACAGTGGGGCGGTGCAGTCTGTCAGCCTATCAGCAGCGCACACACGCAGCGAAGTGCTTTTTTTCACACAAGCAAGGGCATGTGTCATTGGCTGTGTATGTCACATGTCCTTGCCCTAAAAGACCCAGCCATTTTCCCCGTCGCCACCATTTTCTCACTGGTGCAGCTGCGTGTTAGACGGCACCTCAGCTGCTGTGGGTACTATACAGTATAACTGTGTGAATTGCGAGCGAATTTCCAGTTACATAGAGAGGTAGGTTTAGGGAGTAGGAACTAGTTCTAATTGCAGGCCTTTGAGGGCTAGGTTCCAGCAGTTCATAGCACTTTTTGCCAGGCAGGACTGTGCCAATCTGTGCAAGTGTTTTTCACAACATTTGGCGAAACGTAGCTCAGCCAATCCTTTTGGGCCTGTAGCAGTGTCTGTTAGTCATTGGAGAAGCCTATCTGTGTTGCAAGCTACACCACCTGTGTATCTAATACCAATTTTTTACTGCATCTAAGCCAGCCAATCCTTTTGAGCCTGTAGCAGTGTCTGGTAGTCAGTGGAGTAGCCCATCTGAAGCAAGCTACACCACCTGTGTATCTAATAACAATTTTTTTACTGCATCTAACCCAGTAAATCCTTTTGGGCATAGTAGCAGTGTCTCATAGTCAGCGGAGTAGCCCACCTGTGAAGGAAGCTACACCGCCTGTGTAACTAATTCTATTTTTTTACTGCATCTAACCTAGGAAATCTTTTTGGGCATTGTAGCAGTGTTTGGTAGTCAGCGGAGTAGCCCACCTGTGAAGGAAGCTCCACCACCTGTGTATCTAATTCTAATTTTTTACTGCATCTAACCTAGGAAATCTTTTTGGGCCTGGTAGCAGTGTCTCGTAGTCAGTGGAGTAGCCCATCTGAAGCAAGCTACACCACCTCTGTATTTAATAATTTTTTTTTACTGCATCTAACCCAGTAAATCCTTTTGGGCATAGTAGCAGTGTCTCAAAGTCAGCGGAATAGCCCACCTGTGAAGGAAGCTACCCCGCCTGTGAATCTAATTCTAATTTTTTACTGCATCTAACCAAAGAAATGTTTTTGGGCCTAGTAGCAGTGTCTGGTAGTCAGCGGAGTAGCCCACCTGTGAAGAAAACTACACCGCCTGTGTATCTAATTCTAATTTTTTACTGCATCTAACCCAAGAAATCCTTTTGGGCCTAGTAGCAGTGTCTGTTATTTAGCGGAGTAGCCCACCTGTGAGGGAAGCTACACCACCTGTTTATCTATTTCTAATTGTTTACTGCATCTAAACCAGGAAATCCTTTTGGGCCTAGTAGCAGTGTCTCATAGTCATTGGAGTAGCCCAGCCGTGAAGCAAGCTACACCGCCTGTGTATCTAATAAAAATTTTTACTGCATCTAACCCAGCCAATCCATTTGGGCTAGTACCACAGTTAGGCCACTCAGCTCTGCTTGGTTTACATCCATCATTTTTTGTGCATACAACTAGAGAGTTGCCAATTAGTTAACCACCAAAATGAGTGGCAAAAGGCCTGCTGCTGGTGGAAAGGGGAATAGGCGTGTTGGGAAGGGAAAAAAAGGTTGTGTCCATGGGGTAGGTGGTAAAGCAACAGTAACATCAGCAGAAGAAAGACAATCTTCCAGCCAAACTAAGATGTCGACTTCTTTTAGTGGACAATGTGATATGATCGCTTTCTTACGGACACGCCCATCGCTACAAATTCCAGATGAGGCTCAAAAACAGCAGGTGCTTCAACGGATATTAAGTGCTCCTTCAAGTGGGCCCTCCTCCACCTCAACTTCAACATCACAAATACTCCAGTCTTCAGAGGTGTCACCCCAATCGCACTTGCTTCCTCACAGCTCCCAAGTCTCCAGCTGCCCATCTGAGTATGGGGTAACACAGATGGTTGAGTCTGCAGAGCTGTTTACTCATACTATAGCCTGGGAAACAGAGGTCTACTCCAATGCTTCAGTGTCTGCTAGTCAGCGTAGTAGCCCCGCTGTAAAGCAAGCTACACAGCCTGTGTATCTAATAACAATTTTTTACTGCATCTAACCCAGCCAATCATTTTGGGCTAGTAGCTGTGTCTCGTAGTCAGCAGAGTAGCCCATCTGTAGCAAGCTACACCACCTGTGTATCTAATAACAATTTTTTACTGCATCTAACCCAGGAAATCCTTTTGGGCTAGTAGCAGTGTCTCGTAGTCATTGGTGTAGCCCATCTGAAGCAAGCTACACCGCCTGTGTATCTAATAACAATTTTTAACTGCATGTAGCCCAGGCAATACTTTGGGCCTAGTAGCAGTGTCTGCTAGTCAGCGGAGTAGCCCAGCTGTTAAGCAAGCTACACCGTCTGTACATCTAATTACAATTTTTTAACTGCATCTAGCCCAGGCAATACTTTGGGCCTAGTAGCAGGGTCTGCTAGCCAGCAGAGTAGCTCACCTGTTAAGCAAGCTACACCGCCTATAGATCTAATTACAAATTTTTAACTGCATCTAGCCCAGGCAATACTTTGGGCCTAGTAGCAGTGTCTGCTAGTCAGCGGAGTAGCCCAGTTGTTAAGCATGCTACACCGCCTGTAGATCTAATTACAAATTTTTAACTGCATCTAGCCCAGGCAATACTTTGGGCCTAGTAGCAGTGTCTGCTAGTCAGTGGAGTAGCCCAGCTGTTAAGCAAGCTACACCACCCGTGCTTTGGACAATTATTTTTTTCAAAGGAAACGCTTCCGGCCCCCGGGACACTCAGTCAAGAGCATCGGGGAAGCGCCCCAAAGCAAAGGGGCTGGGACTGGTGGTAGCACGCCTTGCGGTGGACCGCCAAGCTCAATCCTTATAAAAGCTTTTTAACTGCAGCAGTTTTAGTGGACGCTACTGGAGCTGGAATTACCGTGGCTGCTGGCACCAGACTTGCCCTCCAATAGATCCTTGTAAAAGGATTTAAAGTGTACTCATTCAAATTACAGAGCCAATTTAAATTACAGAGCTTAGACCTGCCTCCACCGCGGGGGGTCTCGACCCACCAGCGGACAGGCACCAGTATTGGGAGAGGGGGGCTGGCCGTCAGGGTCCACCGCGGCTCTGGCACAAACTCGGCGACACAGAGGTTGCACGGGCAGGAACGGCATGGCCGTGTCGGCTTCGCACTCCAGCGTAGTCCCTCTGCCCGCTGGTGCCCGTAACCTCAAAGGGATGCTCAAGCGGCTTTTCTTCCCAGTGCTGTTCCCCACCCAGCAGGAACGTGGGGGAGCTCAGGTCGGCCTTCCACTGTACTCCCTTACTCCCCTCGCCCTCTTTCCTTCTTCCTTTCTCCCTCTAACCCCTTGGCTCTGTGGTGTCCGCTCTCCCTCCAGCTCTCTCCTTCTCACAGGTGGACTACCACGTGTATTCACACTGAGGCGAATCTTTTGGGCCCAGGCATAAGAAGTCGTCGAGGTAATGGATAATATGTGCCCCCTTAGAAACGTCCATGATGACCCATTCGAGGAAGCAACTAAACGCCTCAAATAGTGTGCAGGATACGGAGCACCCCATGGGCAAACAGCGATCTATATAGTATTAACCTTCCCAGAAGCAGCCCAATAGGCGGACACTATTCGGAGGCACAGATAGTAAGTAACCAGAATGCCCCCTCAATGTCTATTTTGGACATTTGGGTGCCCCTTCCCAACTTCTTGACCTGCCTGATTGCCTTGTCAAAGGAGGTACAGTATATACTACTGTACTTGGTTCCGCGTCGATGTTGTCGTTTACTGACCTGCCCCTTGGATATGACAAATGGTGGATTAGTTCGAATGTATTGGGTTCCGTTTTTGGCAAGACTCCCAACGGGGATACCACTACGTCTTGTAATGAAAGTGTTCTGAATGGAACCGGCATTCTACCTAAAGATATTTATTTTTTTAATTTTCTTGTCACGACGTCTGGGTGTTGGTAGGTTGATTTTAGATTTTTACTCCAGCCTTTCTTGATTTTAGAGAGGCATGACATGCCTATATCTGTGTCTCCTCCTCCTTTTACTCCCCCACCTCTTTTCTTTTCGCATGACTATATGTACTTGCTACTTTTCCATGTGTTAGTTGTGTCTTCTGAGCAGTTTGTCAGCTTTTGGACACCTTTGAAGGTGTTTTCTATGTGTTTTCTATGTGTTTCTATGTGTTTTTGTTTGCCTGCCATTGGTTTTAACGGTGTTCGACGGTGTTCGACGAACCATTCGACGAACCGTTCGGCGAACATGCCTGTGTTCGACGAACCGAATCCGAACACTACGGGGGTGGCTCAACACTACTCATTACCTATAGTACTGGCACCTTTTTGAACTTGTTATCAGTATAAAAGACACCTGTCTGCAACCTCAAACAGTCACACTCCAAACTCCACTATGGTAAAGACCAAAGAGCTGTCGAAGGACACCAGAAACAAAATTATAGCCCTTCACCAGGCGGGAAGACTGAATCTGCAATAGGCAAGCAGCTTGGTATGAAGAAATCAGCGGTGGGAGCAATAATTAGAAAATGGAAGACATACAAGATCACTGATAATCTCCCTCGATCTGGGGCTCCACACAAGATCTCACCCCGTGGGGTCAAAATGATCTCAAGAACAGTGAACAAAAATCCCAGAACCACACGGGAGGACCTAGTGAATGACCTGCAGAGAGCTGGGACCAACGTTACACAGGCTACCATCAGTAACACACTACACCAACAGGGACTCAAATCCTGCAGTGCCAGACGTGTCCCCCTGCTTAAGCAATTCCATGTTCGGGCCCATCTGAAGTTTGCTAGAGAGCATTTGGATGATCCAGAAGAGTATTGAGAGAATGTCATATGGCCAGATGAAACCAAAGTAGAACTGTTTGGTAGAAACATAATTCGTCGTGTTTGGAGGAGAAAGAATGCTGAGTTGCATCCAAAGAACACCATACATACTGTGAAGCATGGGGGTGGCAACATCATGCTTTGGGGCTGTTTCTCTGCCAAGGGACCAGGACGACTGATCCATGTACATGAAAGAATGAATGGGACCATGTATCGTGAGATTTTGATTGCAAACCTCCTTCCATCAGCAAGGGCATTGAAGATGAAACGTGGCTGGGTGTTTCAGCATGACAATGATCCCAAGTACACCGCCAGGGCAATGAAGGAGTGGCTTCGTAAGGAGCATTTCAAGGTCCTGGAGTGGCCTAGCCAGTCTCCAGATCTAAATCCTACAGAAAATCTTTGGAGGGAGTTGAAAGTCCGTGTTGCCCAGCGACAGCCCCAAAACATCACTGCTCTAGAGAAGATCTGCATGGTGGAATAGGCCAACATACCAGCAACAGTGTGTGCCAACCTTGTGAAGACTTACAGAAAACGTTTGACCTTTGTCATTGCCAACAAAGGATATATAACAAAGTATTGAGATGAACTTTTGTAATTGACCAAATACTTATGTTCCACCAAAATTTGAAAAAAATTTCTTTCCTAATCAGACTTTTCAGGATTTGTTTTCTTATTTTGTCTCTCATAGTTGAAAGGTCTACCCATGATGTCAATTACAGGCCTCTCTCATCATTTTAAGTAGGAGAACTTGCACAATTGGTGGCTGACTAAATACTTTTTTCCCCACTGTATATGTATATATATATGTTGTGGTAAAGCAGCTTGCTTGGCTGTACACAGAGGTAGACACGGAACGCTGTTTCTTTAAATTTTGGGTTGGTTTATTAAAACATGTCATAAACAACCCTGCACAGCACAGTCCGTATATCGGTCGGGGTCCAGCCACTAAAGGTTAACCACACACGGTTCAAATTTAGCCCAACACATGCAAGCTCCTCTCTGGAGCAAACCTCTCCAGATGCTGAACCACACCTGAGTCAAAAGGCTGGGTATTTATAGCCCAGACCACACACTGAGGTGCAGGAGAAAACTTCCATGTTTCACATCACTGAAGCTAATAGCCTCAGTGAAACATACACACGTGGTCAAAATTGTTGGTACCCCTTGTTTAATGAAAGAAAAACCTACAATGGTCACAGAAATAACTTGAATCTGACAAAAGTAATAATAAAATAAAAATCTATGAAAATGAACAAATGAAAGTCAGACACTGCTTTTCAACCCTGCTTCCACAGAATTTAATAAAAAATTAATAAAAGGCCTGGACAGAAATAATAGTACCCCTTAAAATAATGTGACAAAAGGGATATGTTAAATCAAGTTGTGTCCACTAATTAGCATCACAGGTGTCTACAATCTTGTAATCAGTCAGTGGGCCTGTATATAGGGCTACAGATACTCACTGTGCTGTTTGATGACATGGTGTGTACCACACTCAACATGGACCAGAGGAAACAAAGGAAAGAGTTGTCTCAGGAGATTAGAAAGAAAATTATAGACAAGCATGTTAAAGGTAAAGGATATAAGACCATCTCCAAGCAGCTTGATGTTCCTGTGACTACAGTTGCTCATATTATTCATAAATTTAAGATCCATGGGACTGTAGCCAACCTCCCTGGATGTGGCCGCAGGAGGAAAATTGATGACAAATCAAAGAGATGGATAATACGAATGGTACCAAAAGAGCCCAGGATAACTTCTAAACAGATTAAAGGTGAACTTCAAGCTCAAAGAACATCAGTGTCAGATCGCACCATCGGTCGTTGTTTGATCCAAAGTGGACTTCATGGGAGACGACCAAGGAGAACACCATTGTGGAAAAAAATCATAAAAAAGCCAGAGTGGAATTTGCCAAACTACATGTTGACAAACCACAAAGCTTCTGTCCTATGGACAGATGAGACAAAAATGGAAGTTTTTGGCAAGGCACATCAGCTCTATGTTCACAGACAGAAAAATGAAGCATATCAAGATAAGAACACTGTCTCTACTGTGAACATGGAGGAGGCTCTGTTATGTTCTGGGGCTGCTTTGCTGCATCTGACACAGGGTGTCTTGAATCTGTGCAGGGTACAATGAAATCTCAAGACTATCAAGGGATTCTAGAGAGAAATGTGCTGCCCAGTGTCAGAAAGCTTGGTCTCAGTCGCAGGTTATTGGTCTTGCAACAGGATAATGACCCAAAACACACAGCTAAAAACACCCAAGAATGGCTAAGTGGAAAACATTGGACTATTCTGAAGTGGTCTTCTATGAGCCATTTTGTCCATTGCTGTCATCATACCTTTAAGCAGGTTGGTCAGGGGCACGGCTAGCATGGAAAAATTTGGGATAAATCACTTATAGTATCCCACAATTCCTAGAAATGCTCAGACCTGTTTCTTGGAAGTCAGTTGTGGACAATTTTGGATTGCTTCCACCTTCTTCACTTGCAGCTTTATTTCGCCTCTACTGTTCCCACAGTGCACTTCTTTGGGTTTATGGTAAAGCCGGAATTCCTCAGCACATCAAATACCACCTGGACCTTCTCTAGGTGACTTTTTCAATCTGGGCTAAAGATCACGATGTCGTCTAGGTAAGTGGCAGCGTACTTCTTGTGCGAGGTAAGGATCCGGTCCATCGCCCTCTGGAAAGTAGCTGGGGCTCCATGTAGACCAAACAGCATCCTGGTGTACTGAAAGCACCCATCAGGTGTAGAGAAGGCAGTCTTCTTGGCACTTGGTGACCAAAGATTTTGCCAGTATTCCTTTGGTAGGCCCAGGGTGTTGATGTATCTGGCTGGCCCTAGCTTTTCAAAAAGTTTGTCTACCCAGGGCATCGGATACGTGTCAAACTCAGACACTTCGTTTAGCTGTCTGTAGTCGATACAGAATTGCCATTCTTCGTCCGGCTTCGGCACAAGAACAATGGGGCTGGACCAGCCGCTCTTTGATTCCTCGATGACGTTCAGGTTCAACATTCTCCGCGCCTCCTTGGAGATCACCTTGCGGCAGGCGTTGGGGATTCTATATGGCCTCTGTTTCCCCTATACTTGCGATTCCATCAGGATCTCATGTTCCACAACCTGCGTACTCCCTGGCAACTCCAAAACAGGTCTCGGTTTCACTTAAGCAGCTCTCGGCACTGTTGCTTCTGTGCCAGTGACAGTGTCTCTGCTACTGTGACATCGGCCCTGGCTTCAGGATGGGCCCCCAGGCACGTAGTTTCCACCGGTTCTGTCTTGCCATGGTTTGAGCAGGTTAATGTTGTTCAGTCTCACCGACCGGTTGTAGATTCTTGCTTGGGTTTCTTGGGATTGGAGGAGGCTCTCCCTCACAATTGGCATCACCTTCTCGATCCGGCTCTGCATTTGGGCCACATGCTTGATGATGCTCTTGTGTGGTGTCAACTTGGCTTCCCATGTTTCCTTTGCAATATCCAGAAGTCAGTGAGCATGCCGTCCATATAGCAGTTCGAAGAGGGAGAATACCGTAGAGGCCTGGGAAACTTCCCTAACTGAGAACAGCAGGTAGGGGAGTAGGCAATCTCAGTCTCGGCCATCCTTTTCCACCACCTTCTTCAACATGGACTTCAGGGTCTTGTTAAACCTCTACACAAGGCTGTCCATCTGGGATGCTACATGTAGGTTCTGAGCTGTGTAATTTGGAAAGCTTTACACAACTCCCTCATCACTTTTGACATGAAAGGGGTTCTTGGTCTGTCAGGATCTCCTTTGGCAGGCCCGTCCGGTAGAAAATATGTACTAGTTCTCAGGCTATACTCATAGCAAAAGAGTTTCTCAGTGGTACCGCCTCCGGGTACCTTGTCGTATAGTCGATCACCACTAAAATGTACTGGTGCCCCCTGGCGGACTTAACCAGGGGCCCAACAAGGTCCATGGCAATCCGGTTGAATGGGACCTCTATAATGGCAATGGCACTAGGGGATTGCGAAAGTGGGTTACTAGAGCAGTTAGTTGACAGGTACAGCAGGACCAGCAGAAATTAACAATGTGTCGATGACATCCTGGCCAGTAGAACCTCTGCAGGACCCATACCTGGAAGCATTTTTTATTTATCTGCTATCCAACCAATTACCTTTGCACACTGGTCTGGCTTCAAGAGTGGTATTCCGCGGCCCCCTAGAAAGTGGAACATGAAGCTAGGTTGACATGATGTGGGTACTTGTTGTGCTCCCTGAGCAGGCACAGTTTCATCTCGACCACGGCCTCGGCGTGCACCAAAACCATTACGACCTCTTCCCCGTCCCTTGCCATGAGCCTTGCCCATTTTAAATGGAGTTTAATATTTGTCACGTTGCCAAAAATGTCTGTATTATTACCGCAGTAATATAGGATGCCGTCTGATGACTACGGTTTTAAGCAGTGAACTGGGAGTCAGAGATGCTTCCAGGGGTCTTCCCCATGCTGTTCCCATGAAATTTCAGCACTGTATGGATGTGTCTGATCATGTCTCACACACCACATGGGCAGATAAGGTAGTAAAATGTTAAAATGACATTTATGGTGCCTACCAGCCCCGGGACCGCAGCCGATGCCAGCCGGGAAACATACATATTGAACCCTGACTGGAGAGGTGGATCACTAGTTAAAAGTGCCCTGCAGGTGAGATTCCCTGTTTTTGGGTAGTCATCCACATTTGCCTGCCAGTAACTACTTGTTCCTGTCCTGTATCGTCTGAGGTATCTATTTTTGCCTTTATTTTTATTTGTATCCACTCTCCCAAAGCGTTAGAATAAGTAAGAAAAATCTGTCATATTGTTTTATTGCTTAAGTATTACGTGTAATTTAAAGTAATTAAGTTTTAAAGTCTATAAAGTCTTTAAAAGTTAAATACCGTATTTTTCGGACTATAAGATACACCGGACCATAAGACGCACCTAGGTTTTAGAGGAGGAAAATAAAAAAAAATGTAAGCAAAAAATGTGTTCTTGATGCACTTTTAAGGGGGAGAGGGTCTTCTGCTGACACTGGTATAGGGGTAATGTCCCCCAATTCTGACAATATCCCCCATCCTAGTATATATGCCCCCCCTTCCTTTTATACATGATCCCCATCCCCATCCTGGTATGCCTGGCATCCCTCCATCCTGGTATGCATTTAACCCCTCCATCCTGGTATGCATGGCACCCCTCATCCTTTTCCTGGTATACATGGCACCCCTCATGTAATGGGAAAGATGATGATCCAGCTCCACAGACTCCAATAGTAAAAACAAATGTCTTTTATTTAGAATTTTTTTAAAATATCCTGATAGCGATAATGTAACTCCAGTTGGTGGAAGAACAATATTAGAAGGGAAACACAGGGGCACCAAGGACATATTCATACCAAGTTTAAGAGCGGCCTTCGCTCGAAACGTGTCTGATAGCGCACCCCTCTTTGGTGTCCCTGTATTTCCCTTCTAGTATTGTTCTTCTACCAGCTGGAGTTACATTATCGCTATCTGGATATTTTTAAAAAATTCTAAATAAAAGACATTTGTTTTTACTATTGGAGTCTGTGGAGCTGGATCATCGTCTATCCCATTACCTGTCTACTGAGCGCAAGCAGCAGCGCTGAACACGGATCCCGGAGACACCCAGCTGGTTCATGGAGGTGAGCTCTTTTTTTTTCTTTTCCCTTTCCATGGCACCCCTCATCCCTATCCTGGTATGTATGGCACCCCTCATCCCTATCCTGGTATGCATGTCACCCCTCATCCCTATCCTGGCATGCATGGCACCCCTCATCCCTGTCCTGGTATGCATGGCACCCCTCATCCCTATCCTGGTATGCATGGCACCCTTCATCCCTATCCAGGTATGCATGGCACCCCTCATCCCTATCCTGGTGTGCATGGCACCCCTCATCCTTATCCTGGTATGCATGGCACAGCAATTCCCATCCTGGTATGCATGGCACCCCTAATCCCTATCCTGGTATGCATAGCACCCCTCATCCTTATCCTGGTATGTATGGCCCCTCATCCTTATCCTGGCATGTATGGCCCCCTCATCTTTATCCTGTTATGTATGCCCCCCTCAATGTTATCCTGGTATATATGGCCCCCTCATCTTTATCCAGTTATGTATGCCCCATCATCCTTATCCTGGTATGCATGGTCCCCCTAATCCCATCAAGCTGCACATAAAAAAAAATAAACACTCCTACTCTCCTTTCTTCTTTCTTCTAGCGCTGCATCCTGTCTGCCCGAACAGATCTCTCCATGTGAGCCGCGCATTGCGTCACTGCCATGCGCGGCTCACAGGGAGAGATCAGCTGCCGGAATTCACTGCTCCTCACGCCGGGACTGTGTGCATGGGGAGCAGTGGCTCTTGTTGCCAGGCTATCTTGTGTGCTGGCTTATTTAATGGCATGAATATTCACCCCTCCCCACGCCCACCCCTCCCTTTAACAGCGGGCACAGGCGATTCCGGAAACAGCAGGAGCCTCGCTGCGGCTACGCTGTGTGCCGCTATTAAGGAGCATGACTATTCAGTGCTCCCCACGCCCCATGGGCATGGGGAGCAGTAAATATTCATTTTCTTTAGCAGCGAGGACAGTGTAGGCTGCAGCGGGCGGCTGCTGCCTCTGGGGCCTGCTCCTCCACCATTACCACTCCCCCCATGACCCACACAGCATATACAGTACAGACCAAAAGTTTGGACACACCTTCTCATTTAAAGATTTTTCTGTATTTTCATGACTATGAAAATTGTACATTCACACTGAAGGCATCAAAACTATGAATTAACACATGTGGAATTATATATTTAACAAAAAAGTGTGAAACAACTGAAAAAATGTCTTATATTCTAGGTTCTTCAAAGTAGCCACCTTTGGCTTTGATGACTGCTTTGCACACTCTTGGCATTATCTTGATAAGCTTCAAGAGGTAGTCACCGGAAATGGTCTTCCAACAATCTTGAAGGAGTTCCCAGAGATGCTTAGCACTTGTTGGCCCTTTTGCCTTCACTCTGTGGTCCAGCTCACCCCAAACCATCTCAATTGGGTTCAGGTCTGGTGACTGTGGAGGCCAGGTCATCTGGCATAGCACCCTATCACTCTCCTTCTTGGTCAAATAGCCCTTACACAGCCTGGAGGTGTGTTTGGGGTCATTGTCCTATTGAAAAATAAATGATGGTCCAACTAAACGCAAACCGGATGGAATAGCATGCCGCTGTGGCGGACATGCTGGTTCAGTATGCCTTCAATTTTGTATAAATCCCCAACAGTGTCACCAGCAAAGCACCCCCACACTATCAAACCTCCTCCTCCATGCTTTACGGTGGGAACCAGGTATGTAGAGTCCATCCGTTCACCTTTTCTGAGACGCACAAAGACACGGTGGTTGGAACCAAAGATCTCAAATTTGGACTCATCAGACCAAAGCACAGATTTCCCCTGGTCTAATGTCCATTCCTTGTGTTCTTTAGCCCAAACAAGTCTCTTCTGTTGCTGCCTGTCCTTAGCAGTGGTTTCCTAGCAGATATTTTACCATGAAGGCCTGCTGCACAAAGTCTCCTCTTAGCAGTTGTTGAAGAGATGTGTCTGCTGCTAGAACTCTGTGTGGCATTGACCTGGTCTCTAATCTAAGCTGCTGTTAACCTGCGATTTCTGAGGCCGGTGACTCGGATAAATTTATCCTCAGAAGCAGTGGTGACTCTTGGTCTTCCTTTCCTCGGGCGGTCCTCATGTGAGCTAGTTTCTTTGCAGCGCTTGATGGTTTTTGCAACTGCACTTGGGGACACTTTCAAAGTTTTCCTAATTTTTCACACTGACTGACCTTCATTTCTTCAAGTAATGATGGTCACTCGTTTTTCTTTACTTAGCTGCTTTTTTCTTTCCATAATACAAATTCTAAGGCTGTGTGCCCACGATGCGTTTTTTAAGCGTTTCCGCAATGGCAAAACACTGCAGAAACACTTAAAAAATGCATGGTAGAAGGCCTGCCATATTCCCCAATGATAATCCGCATGTGCTGTGCACATGCTGTGGAAATTTCCGCTGCGGATTATCATTGCGGAAAAAAACGCAGCACTACCAATTATTTTGCGGAAGCGCTGCATTTTCGCCGCCATTGACTTGCATTAGAACGCATGTATTCCGCTTCACTAGATAAGCACATGCAGAATAATTGCGTTCAATGTGCGGATGGTACCCAGGTCTACAGGAGAGGAGACTCTCCTACGGACCCGGGTACTATAGAAACTGTAAAAAAAAAGAATAAAATAAAAAAAAAATATTATATTTACCTTCTGATGGCCCCCGATCTCCTTGTCTTCACTTGCCGGCATATCGCGATGGACTGAAGGACCTGAGCTGACGTCATAGTCATGTGACGGGTCACGCGATGCTGATGTCGGCAGGTCCTTCAGTGTACCGCGATCTGCCGGCAGCCAGGGCCGAGCGAAGCAAGACTGCGGGCGCCATCAGAAGGTAAGTATTGATTCATTTTTTATTTTTTGACATTCTCTCGGGTCACACTATATAATCCATGCCATTTGCATGGATTTATATAGTGTGACCAAGTTGACAAGCACTTTCCAAGTGATGCTAAAATCGCTTGGAAAGCGCTTGTCCACCCGCATGCGGAAATGCATGTGAAGAACGCTTCACATCCGCATGTCCCTGTCAGGAAAAACGCATGTACAATCCACATGTACAATCCGCATGTGTTTTTTCTGCCAGGGAGATACAGAAACGTTCAGGAAAAATCCGGAGCATTTCTGCATCGTGGGCACATAGCCTTACAGTCTATTCAGTAGGACTATCAGCTGTGTATCCACCAGACTTCTGCACAACACAACTGATGGTCCCAACCCCATTTTTAAGGCAAGAAATCCCACTTATTAAACCTGACAGGGCACACCTGTGAAGTGAAAACCATTTCCGGTGACTACCTCTTGAAGCTCATCAAGAGAATGCCAAGAGTGTGCAAAGCAGTCATTAAAGCAAAAGGTGGCTACTTTGAAGAACCTAGAATATAAGACATATTTTCAGTTGCTTCACACTTTTTTGTTAAGTGTATAATTCCACATGTGTTAATTCATAGTTTTGATGCCTTCAGTGTGAATGTACAATTTTCATAGTCATGAAAATACAGATAAATCTTTAAATGAGAAGGTGTGTCCAAACGTTTTGTCTGTACTGTATATATATATATATATATATATATATATATATATATATATATATATATATCAGAGCTGGGGAGGCAGGCAGTGTATGTGGCAGATTGCAGTGTATAATACTGCACAAGAAGCTCCATTCCAGTTCTGTCTGCTGCTGCTGTTACAGATATTTCTACAAATAGCCCCAGGTATCAGGGGCCAGGGATGATTATTTTTTTGATCTTAATCCTGATTATTTGCTTAAAAAGCAATCCAAAGAACGCCATTTTTCTGCTCCATTTGCTCTTTGCCACAGCAGAATACAGCCAGATTCTTTCCATATTACAGCGATAAAAATCCAGAAATTTGTAGTGAACGTGGAAAATATTGGCCTCCATTTAAATTTTGTTGCAGTGTGTTAGTTAAGTTATTGACACCAGGTCGCTGTGAAAAATTGTAACCTACAGGCCAGCTATTTAAAACTGTGGTTTTCCATGACACGTATCACAATAAGTTCACTCCAATTTCAGCCTTTTCTGGCCGCCATGTAAATTTTGTTGTGGTTTGTCTGTGTAGTTATTGACACCAGGTCGCTGTGAAAAATAGTAACCTACAGGCCAGCTATTTAAAACTGTGGTTTTCCGTG
Source organism: Phyllobates terribilis (assembly GCF_046119375.1). Taxonomy (NCBI): domain Eukaryota; kingdom Metazoa; phylum Chordata; class Amphibia; order Anura; family Dendrobatidae; genus Phyllobates; species Phyllobates terribilis. The sequence goes on from NW_027362762.1 coordinate 508,160,347, forward strand.
ACACGTATCACATATTACTGAGGATCAAATCCAGCCATTTGCAGTGAACGTGGAAAATATTGTCCTCCATTTAAAATGGACAAGGCACGTGGCAAGGGACGGGGAAGTGGACGTGATGGTGATGGTGCATGCAGAAGACGAGGCCGAGGCCATGGGCAAGCTGAAATTGTGCCACAACAAAGATCCACATCTTCTCGCTCGACCTTCCTGTCCCAATTAATAGTGGACAGCAGAATACCTCCACTGAACAAAGAGCAGTGTGAAAAGATTATTGGTTGGATAGTAGATAATGCTTCCAGTCACTTAGCCACCACACCACCACCCTGTCTTCCACACGGTCAAGTCTCAGTAGCCGTGAGTCTGGACCGCAGATTCATCACCCTGATCCTCCTTCCTCCCACCATGCCGAGTGCCCGGAGACAACTGATCCCACACTTGGACACTCCGAAGAGCTGATCACTTTTCCATTTATAGATTCAGGCCTCTCGCCCGATCCACTTGAAGCAGGCCAAGAGGAGATCGGATGTAGCAATGCCCAAATATTTGATCAGTATGTAAAAAAGGAGAGAACAGGGCGCAATGTGTGACTCAGTAATGCAATTTATAGAGGGGTGTGGGAATGGCTACTAAGCTTATGGAGTTGTGCACCTCTGCACAACCCCAGTGTAAAGCTCCACAAGCTCTGCTCTGTTGGTGGCTGTCATCTGCTTTCAGCGGCGTTCACAGATCCTGATCTCACGGTGATGGGTCACGTGATCAGGTTAGTTGCACATACCGCCGAGATGGACGCCCAGCTTCACCAACACTCACGGCAGTGTCCAAGATGGGTTAGGGCAGCGCAGCTTGGAAACCAGGGTAGTAACTCTTAGTTAACTTCATCCCACAGGTGGTTGAACAAGTAAATAAAGGCAGCTGTACCGCACCCCAGCAGGGGGAGAAAGACAATCAGCAAATGTGAATAGCGGTATCAGAGCGCCAATAACGGCAAAAATTAATTAAAATGACTGATTTATTAATACACACAACGCGTTTCGGTGGACAAGGCCACCTTTATCAGCCACGGTCACTCGAATGGGACAGTGGGAAACTGTCACAAGAGGTGGATGATTATGAGACACAATTTCTAGAAAGTCAGGAGGAGGACCCGTGTGCGGAAGTGGAAAATGAGGTGGAGGACGATGAAGTCACTGACCCAACCTGGCAAGGTGACATGCAGAGTGACAGCAGTACACAGGGGGAGGGTGATGTAGCATCATAACAGGCAAGAACAAGCAGTGTGGTGGCCGCAGACACAAGGCGGGCAACCTTTCCCCGTAACATGAACACGACGGAAGTTGCCAGTCTGGTTGTTTTTTAAAGACTCTGCCGATAACCCCAAAAAGCACGTTTGCACCACCTGCCAGGCCAGTATCAGCAGGGGTGACAAAACTAGCAGCCTGACTACCACCACCACGATCAGGAACATGGCAGAAAAGCACCTGACTAAGTGGGCCGAACCCCAGGGACCAGAAACAATGTCTGCGGGTGACACCACTGCTTGTTCTGCTGTTGTGCGTGCACGCCAATCCCCTGTCCATGGCGCATGCCATGATGCCTCCCGCCCTGCACCTGTCCTTGAACACTCTCAACTAGCACCATCTGCATGCACGTCCATGTCCTTGTTAGACATGAGCGGTGTTCGACTCGAACTGTTCGCCAATCTCAAATTCGAGCTGTTTTGGGCGGTATTCGAGTCGTTCGACGAACGCGAACGATTTGCAAAAAATTTGGCTGTTCGAGGTTATGTTCGATAACTGTTCGTGCACAAAAAGCTTAACTGGATTTTTTCACATCATGCAGGGATTGTCTGCCACTCACTGTAATGCCACAGCCATGGTGGTTGGGGCAACACAGTGATTGCCCAAATCGATGAGAACAGTGCTCACAGTGAAACATGAAAAGCCGGCAATTCAGCAGCAGCATACACCGGTACCCGACAATTTAGAACAGAAAGAATAGAGCATCACACATAGATTAGATAGATGGAAACATGACAGTCACATATATAAGAAGCACAGTGACAGTGTTGGTTACTGTACTTGTCATATAGTGTTAAAGGATTTATTAAAAAAAAATAATAGCGTTTTCATGCACCGTCTCTTTAAAAAAGCCGGCCGGCAATTCATCATCGGTACCCGACAATTTACAATAGAAAGAATTGAGCATCACACATAGATTAGATAGATAGAAACATGTCAGTCACATATATAATAAGTACAGTGATTGTATTGATTACTGTACTTGTCATTTAGTGTTAAAATAAAGGATTTATAAAAAAAAAAAAAATTGGCGTGGGGTTCCCCGTAATTTTAGTCTCTAGCTGAGGTTAAGCAGACAGCTTGGGCAGATGTTTGAAGCCTGGGAAAGGGGTAATACCCACGGAGCTTCCCAGGCTACTAATATCAGCCCTCAGCTGAATACCTAGCCTTTACTAGCTATTAAAATGGGGGACCCCAAAAAATAATGATGTGAGGTCCCCCCTATTTTAATAGCTAGCAGAGGCTAGGCAGACAGCTGGGGGCTGATATTAATAGCCCAGGAAGGGTGCCATGAATATTGACCCCCTCCCAGGCTAGAAACACCAGCCGTCAGCCGCCCCAGAAATGGCGCATCCATAGGATGCACCAATTCTGGCACTTAGGCTTGCTCTTCCCACTGCCCTGTAGCGGTGGCAGTGGGGTAATAGGACAGGGGTTGATGTCAGCTTATAATGCCAGCTGACATCAAGCCCAGGTTAGTAATGTAGAGGCATCTATAAGACACCCCCATTACTAACCCCATAGTCAAAGTTAAAAAAAAAACACAAACACCCAGAATAAAGTCCTTTAATTGAAATAAACACACAATTATTTATTGTTCTAAATTAAACCATACTTACCATCACGCCCATTCCAGCTGAAGCCAATGTCTTCTGCAATAAAAGTAAAATAATAAAGCAACCTCATCCTTACCTTTCCATGGTTCCCAGGACGGCTCCAGCTCTGCTACATTCACATGACAGGCTGGATCGCAGCCGAAAGCTGCCATCCAGCTTGCCATGCCGCGGACACTGAGAAGCGCAGGCATGCTTGCGCTCCTCAGTTTCAGGCTGTGACGGCATCCAGATGAGTCAAGTTCATGTCCAATGAACTCGGCTCACCTCATTCATCTCACTGACAGCATGGGAGAATTCTCCTGCGCATGCGCTGAGCGTGAGAGAATTCTCCTGCGCTCACTGCAAGCGCAAGAGCAGGAGAATTTTCCCACGCTGTCAGTGACGTTCATGAGGTGAGCTGAGTTCACTGAACTCAGCTCACCTCATGCACGTCACTGACAGCGTGGGAAAATTCTCCTGCGCTTGCCGTGGGTGCAGGAGAATTCTCTCAAGCTCACGGCAAGCGCAGGAGAATTTTCACACGCTATCAGTGACATGCATGAGGTGAGCTGAGTTCATTGGACATGATCTCGGCTCATCTGGATGCCGTCACAGCCTGACACTGAGGAGCGCAAGCATGCCTGCGCTTCTCATTGGCTGCGGCATGGCAAGCTGGATGGCAGCTTTCGGCTGCGATCCAGCCTGTCTTGTGAATGTAGCAGAGGTGGAGCTGTCCTGGGAACCATGGAAAGGTAAGGATGCTGTTGGTTTATTATTTTACTTTTATTGCAGGAGATCGTTGGCTTCAGCTGAAATGGGCGTGATGGTAAATATGGTTTAATTTAGAACATTAAAAAATTGTGTGTTTATTTCAATTAAAGGACTTTATTCTGGGTGTTGTGTTTTTTTTAAATACTTTACTAGAAATTCATGGCGGTCATGTCTAATATTGGCGTGACCTCATGATTTTTGAGCTTAGGGCCAGCTGATAATACCAAGCTGGCCCTAACCCCTTTATTACCCAGTGAGCCACCGCACCAGGGCCCTGGATGAGTTGGGTAGAGTGCCAAAAGAAGGCGCTACTATGAACGCGCCATTTTCTGGGGTGGCTGCGGACTGCAATTTGCAGCGGGGGGGGCGGGGGGGGGGCAGAAAGCTTGAGCCTCTCTGCGCTGCGGATTCCATCCCCCAGCTGCGTAGATGTACCTGGCTGGACACAAAAATAGGGTGAAGCCCACGTCAATTTTTTTTAAATTATTCTTTGAAATTCATGAAATAATTTAAAAAAAATTGACGTGGGGCTTCGCCCTCTTTTTGTGTCCAGCCAGGTACAGCAGGCAGGAACGGGCTGCCCCCATCCCCCAGATGCCTATTTGTACCTGGCCGGACACAACAATATAGGGAAGCCCTTTTTTTTTAAATTATTTCATGAATTTCATGAAATAATTAAAAAAAAAAATACGTGGGGCATCGCCCTATTTTTGTGTCTAGCCAGGTACAACTAGGCAGCTGGGGGATGGAATCTGCAGCGCAGGGAGGCTCAAGCTTTCTTGGCCCCACCCGCTGCAAATTGCAGTCCGCAGCCACCCCAGAAAATGGCACGTTCATAGTAGCGCCATCTTCTGGTGCTGTACCCAACTCATCCAGGGCCCTGGTGCGGTTGCTCACTGGGTAATAAAGGGGTTAGGGCCAGCTTGGTATTATCAGCTGACCCTAAGCCCCGAAATTCATGGGGTCACACCAATATTAGACATGACCGCCATGAATTTCTAGTAAAGCATTTAAAAAAAACACAACATCCAGAATAAAGTCCTATAATTGGAATAAACACACAATTTTTTAAAGTTCTAAATTAAACCATACTTACCATAATGCCCATTCCAGCTGAAGCCAACGATCTCCTGCAATAAAAGTAAAATAATAAACCAACATCATCCTTACCTTTCCATGGTTCCCAGGACAGCTTAGGCTCTACTAGATTCACATGACAGGCTGGATCGCAGCCGAAAGCTGCCATCCAGCTTGCCATGCCGCAGACACTGAGAAGCGCAGGCATGCTTGCGCTCCTCAGTGTCTGGCTGTGATGGCATCCAGATGAGCCGAGGTCATGTCCAATGACCTCAGCTCACCTCATGCACATCACTGACAGCATGGGAAAATTCTCCTGTGCTTGCCGTGAGCGCAGGAGAATTCTCTCACGCTCAGCGCATGCGCAGGAGAATTCTCCCACTCTGTCAGTGACGTGAATGAGGTGAGCTGAGTTCATTGGACATGAACTTGACTCATCTGGATGCCGTCACAGCCAGACACTGAGGAGCGCAAGCATGCCTGCGCTTCTCAGTGTCTGCGGCATGGCAAGCTGGATGGCAGCTTTCGGCTGCGATCCAGCCTGTCATGTGAATGTAGCAGAGCTGGAGCCGTCCTGGGAACCATGGAAAGGTAAGGATGATGTTGGTTTATTATTTTATTTTTATTGCAGGAGATCGTTGGTTTCAGCTGGAATGGGCGTGATGGTATGTATGGTTTAATTTAGAACATTAAAGAATTATGTGTTTATTTCAATTAAAGGACTTTATTCTGGGTGTTTGTGTTTTTTTTTTAACTTTGACTATGGGGTTAGTAATGGGGGTGTCTTATAGACGCCTCTCCATTACTAACCTGGGCTTTATGTCATCTGGCATTATAAGCTGATATCAACCCCAGCCCTATTACCCCACTGCCACTGCTACAGGGCAGTGGGAAGAGCGAGGCTAAGTTCAAGAATTGGCGCATCCTATGGATGCGCCATTTCTGGGGCGGCTGACGGCTGGTGTTTCTAGCCTGGGAGGGAGTCAATATTCATGGCACCCTTCCTGGGCTATTAATATCAGCCCCCAGCTGTCTTCCTAGCCTTTGCTATCTATTAAAATAGGGCGGACCCCACGTAATTTTTTTTGAGGGTCCCCCATTTTAATAGCTAGTAAAGGCTATGTATTCAGCTGGGGTCTGTTATTAGTAGCCTGGGAAGCTCCGTGGGTATTACTCCCTTCCCAGGCTTGAAGCATCTACTCCAGCTGTCTGCTTAACCTCCGCTAGAGACTAAAATTACGGGGAACCCCACGCCAATTTTTTTTTTAATAAATCCTTTATTTTAACACTAAATGACAAGTACAGTAATCAACACTATCACTGTACTTATTATACAGTATATGTGACTGACATGTTTCTATCTATCTAATCTATGTGTGATGCTCAATTCTTTCTATTCTAAATTGTCGGGTACCGATGCTGAATTGCCGGCCAGCTTTTTTAAAGAGACGGTGCATGAAAACACTGTTATATTTTTTAATAAATCCTTTAACACTATATGACAAGCACAGTAACCAACACTGTCACTGTACTTCTTATATATGTGACTGACATGTTTCTATCTATCTAATCGATGTGTGATGCTCTATTCTTTCTGTTCTAAATTGTCGGGTACCGCTGCTGAATTGCCGGCCGGCTTTTTTAAAGAGAGTGTCTTCTGAGCAGTTTGTCAGCTTTTGGACACGTTTGAAGGTGTTTTCTATGTGTTTTTATTTGCCTGCCATTGGTTTTAACGGTGTTCGACAGTGTTCTAAGGTGTTCGACGAACAGTTCCATGAACTTCCCGGTGTTCGACGAACCGAACCGAACCAGAACACTACTGGGTTGGCTCAACACTAGTCCTTGTCCCAGCACAGCATTCAGTTGTCCCTACCTCAGTCCTTGGAATGCAAGCGCAAATGCGCAGCTAAAGCCCCACAGGCTACACTAGTAAATTCACACATTTTGCGAATGCTAGCACTCAAAATGTTGCCTTTTAGGCTCATGGAAATGGAAGTTTTCCGCAACTTGATGGCGGCGGCTGTCCCTCGGTACTCGGGTCCCAGCCGACACTATTTCTCCCGGTGTGTCGTCCCCTCTTTACACAAATATGGGTCCCACAACATTAGCCGTGCCTTTAACAGTGCAGTTACTGGGAAAGTCCACCTAACCACGGACACGTAGACAAGCGCTTGTGGGCAGGTATGGTACATCTTGCTGATGGCACACTGGGTTAATATAGTGGAAGTCGGGATCCAGTCGGACCTTGGGACGGAACATGTCCTCCTGACGCCGATGATTGCGGGCCCTGAATCAATCAGGGTTGCCACCACTTTCTACAGCTCCTGCATGTCATCCTCTTCAACATCCATCTCCGAAATTACCAATATCAGTTGAAAGCTGGAAGTACTGCAGCACTGCCTTTGCCAAGCGGCAACAGGCTGTGCTGAAGCTAATATGCTTAGGTGACAAACCACACAACGCTGAAGAGTTGTGGACAGCTCTGAAAGAACAGGCAGATCTGTGGCTGACACTGCTGAACCTACAGCCAGGAATGGTCATGTGGGACAATGGCCAGAACCTGGTGGCGGCTCTGAGCTGAGCTCACACACGTACCATGCCTGGTCCATGTGCTTAACCTTGTGGTTCAGCGGTTTCTCAAAACCTACCCGGATCTGTTGAATCTGCTTGTCAAAGTACGCCACCTGTGTGCCCATTTTAGAAAGTCAGCTACAGCTTCCGCCGTTCTTGCCGTGCTTCAGCAGCGTTTGCAGCTTCCAGCTCACCGACTGATCTGCGATGTCCGCACGAGTTGGATATCTACATTGCAGATGTTGGGAAGGATTTGTGAGCAGAAGAGAGCGGTTGTTGACTACCAGCATCAACAAGGCTGTCGGTATTCAGGTCAGACTCCGCACATAAAACCTCAGTAGTGAACATGGATGTCAGACAAATGTACCATCCTCCAAAACTTTGAGGGCTCCACCAAGATGGTGAGCGGCGATGACGCAATAATTAGCTTCACCATCCCGCTTCTCTATCTTCTGAAACGCTCTCTGCTTTCAAGTAAAGAGGATGCATTGCAGGCAGAGCACGATGAGAGGAAGCAAGGAACCATACATGGTGATAACACAGCCCAGCCTCATCTCAACCCAACATGGATTGGGTGACAATGAGGAACAGGAGGAGGAGGAGGAAGAACAGGAGCTATTTTTCTGCTTTATAGATGGTACTACATGCACAACTGCAACTGCTATACCGTCTGTTCAGCGTGGATGGCATGAGGACAGGGAGGAGGAGTAGGATGAGGAGGATAGCATGGTCAGTCGTCCTCTTGGTGAGGGCACAGAAGTCTTGCCTCTTTGCTGTCTGTCATGCATGGCTGAGTTTATGTTACGTTGCCTTTCCCGTGACCCTTGCGTTGTCAAAATTTTGGCTGACAGTCATTGCTGGTTGGTGACGCTTCTAGACTCATGCTATAGGGAGAACTTTATGTCTCTTATTCCTTTGCAGGACAGTCCTAATAAAATGGGGCAGTATGAGAAGGCCCTTAGTGAAAAAATTCCATCTGAAAACGCTGGCGGCATAGGTCACAGTTCGTTGGACAACCAAGGAGTACAGGCGAGAGAGCCGCAAATGCAATCCAGCAGAAGCAGGGGAACACTGTCAAAGTTCTGGGACAGTTTTCTCAGACCCTCCCATCGCACAGGTCCTGAGGCAGGGGGTACTCTCACAAGGAGTGCAAAGTTGCACCCAAAAATGCTGATAGGCTGACTCTTATAAAAATGAACAAGGGCTGGATTTGGCCAGACTTCTCAACTCCACCGAATGATAGCAGCGCAACAAACTCAAACACAGTGTCTTTTTTTGGGGAGGTCTAACTGTATTCCCATGCACCTCTGTCTTCACACCCAGACATGGGTCTACGCTTCCTTATTTTGTCTATTTGCTCTTGTTCTCCTCCTTCTACGCATCCTCAACCTCCACCACCATATCACCACCATATGTACCATATCAACATATTTACGTCACTTGCAAGGGGCATTGGAGTACTTCCAAATTTTTGGCAGCCATTGCTTCACTGCATAGGCAAACACTCTGGGAGACCCACTTCCTAATAATGGGAACATTGTTTTTAGGAGGCTCTCTGACCTCTACGTCTCTTGCAAGGGGCATAAGAGTGCCTCCAAATTTTTGGCAGCCCTTGCAGTCACTGCATATGCAATAACAATATAGGAGACCCATTCGTTAATAATGGGAACAACAAAGTATAGCCGGCTGATGGCTCTCTAACAATAGCGAGGGCCGACTGCTGGCCCTTTCGGAATAGTAAGGGCCACCTGATGGCCCTATAAAAATAGGCTTTGTGACTTTTAGAGTCCATCATAAATGAAAACAAGACGTGTCTGATGATGTGTCACATACCACATGGCCAGATAATGTTGTAAAATGTTAAAATTACATTTCCCGTAACGTAAAGAAAAAACGTAGAAAAAAAGACAGTAGAATCTTTCTTTAGTATAAAAAAAACAGAGTCACCAATGTAACCTCAATGTAATCACATTGTTCAGCTCCTGCACCTCCTCCTTCAGTTCAGCCTCCATCTCCGAAATGAACACATCAGTCACAAGCTGAAAGCACAGCAGCACTGCCTTGGCCAAGTGGCAACAGGCTGTGCTGAAAATAACATGCTTAATGCTTAGGTGACAAACTACCCTCTGCTGTAGAGTTGTTGAAACCTGTAACACAGCAGCCTGTTCTGTGGCTCTCACCACTGAACATACAGCCAGGCATGGTCATGTGTGATAATGGGCGGAACTTGGTGACGGAGAAATGACAGCCGGAGTAGATACGGCTTTCCAAAAGTCAGTCCTTTCACTGAGCTAATATGGCTGTGGTGAAATACAACTCACCGACAAGCTGTGGACTGGCTCTGTACCGTCCCTGGCCACATTCACTTGTCCATGTGCTTGTGGTTTGGCGGTCCTTCCCATTAAGTGCACTGGGGAGGGTACGGGTAATGTTGTGGGACCCGTGCTTGAGGAAGGTGGAGACCACACTGGGAGAAATAGTGGCGGCTGGGGACCGAGTATGGACACCCGCCGCTACCGCCATGAGGTTGTGGACAGCTTCCACCTCCACAAGCCTAAAAGACCACATTTCAAGTGAAAGCAGCTTTAGAGGACTTCCTGGGAGAAATGACAGCTGGAGTGGATACGGTTTCCCAAGTCTTTTCACCAAGCTAAAGAATATGGCTGTGGTGAAAAACAATTCTCAGCAAAAAAAAGCTGTGGACTGGTTCTGTACCATCCCTGGCCACATTCACTTGTCCACGCGTTTGTGTAAGTCTACTGGGGAGGGCATGGGTAATCTTGTGGGACCTGTTCTTTTGCACGGTGGAGATGACACCGGGAGAAATAGTGGTGGCTGGGGACCGAGTATGGACACTCAGCCACCACTGCCATGAGGTTTTGGACAGATTCTGCCTCCACGAGCCTAAAAGGCCACATTTCACGTGCAAGCAGCTGTCAAAAGTTTGGCAGTATAGTACTGCAGCCTGTGGGTGGGTGGGTGGCTGGCTGCATACTTGCGCTTGCATTCCAAGGAATGGGGTGGGGACAACTGAACACTGCACTGGGACAAGGACGTGGACCGTGATTGTTGCAAGTTTGCAATGACAGGTGCATGGCAGGAGGCATCTTTGCCTGCGCCAAGCATCACTTATGATGGGCACACTTTTAGGCAGTGACCTGGGAGTCAGAGATGCTTCCAGGGGTCTTCCCTATGCTATTCCCATGCATTTTCAGCACTGTAAGCATGTGTCTGATGATGTGTCACACACCACATGGCAATATAAGGTTGTAAAATGTTAAAATAATTCCCAGTCAATGCATTTGTCTAGGTTGAAAGCAATGCAATACTGCAAAACGCATCAAAAATGCTACGTGTGAACATAGCCCAAGGTGTGGAGGTGCATTTTTGTTTTTGGCTATTTATTTTGCCTTATATACAAGTCATTACCCTGGAAAGGATGTTCTTTATCATATTTCCCAGGAAAATCCATTTTGGTTTAGTTTTTGCATGTTTTATTGTGAGTCCGTAAAAGTGGCGAAATACCTCTGACAACGTTGTTGACAGGAGTGACCTGGGAGTCAGAAATGCTTCCAGGGGTCTTCCCCATGCTGTTTCCATGTCATTTGGGCACTGTTCCAGTCGATTTGGGCAATTTTTAGGCCCTCTGGAGACGACCGCGTGGAGCCGCAGGGGAAATGCTCGAGTTTCTCATAGACTTACATTGGGCTCGTTACTCGGACCGAGCACTCGAGCATTCCAATTTGCTTGACCCAAGCAACGAGTACTCGAGCATTTTAGTGCTCGCTTATTACTAGTCATTAGTATTCAGACCCTTTGCTCTCACACTCATATTTAAGTCACAAGCTGTCCATTTCCTTGTGATCCTCCTTGAGATGGTTCTACTCCTTCATTGGAGTCCAGCTGTGTTTAATTAAACTGATAGGACTTGATTTGGAAAGGTACACACCTGTCTATATAATACCTCACAGCTCACAGTGCATGTCAGACCAAATGAGAATCATGAGCTCAAAGGAACTGCCCAAGGAGCGCAGAGACAAAATTGTGGCAAGGTACAGATCTGGCCAAGGTTACAAAAGAATTTCTGAAGCATTCAAGGCTCCTAAGAGCACAGTGGCCTCAATAATCCTTAAATGAAAGAAGTTTGGGACCACCAGAAGTCTTCCTAGAACAGGTCGTCCAGCTAAACTGAGCCACCGTCGGAGAAGAGCCTTGGTAAGAGAGGTAAAGAAGAACCCCTAGATCACTGTGCCTGATCCCCAGAGATGCAGTAGGGAGATGGGAGAAAGTTCCACAAAGTCAACTATCACTGCAGCCCTCCACCAGTCAGGCCTTTATGGCAGAGAGGCCTGACGGAAGCCTCTCCTCAGTGCAAGACATATGAAAGCTAACATACAGTTTGCTCAAAAACACATGAAGGACTCCCAGGCTATGAGAAATAAGATTCTCTGGTCTGATGAGACGAAAATAGAACTTTTTGGTGATAATTCTAAGCGGTTTGTGTGGAGAAAACCAGGCACTGCTTATCACCTGCCCAATACAATCCCAACAGTGAAACATGGTGGTGGCAGCATCATGCTATGGGGGTGTTTTTCAGCTGCAGGGACAGGATGACTGGTTGCAATTGAAGGAAACTTGAATGCGGCCATTTACAGAGATATCCTGGATGAAAAACTCTTCCAGAGTGCTCTGGACCTCAGACTTGGCCGAAGGTTCACCTTCCAACAATACAATGACCCTAAGCACACAGCTAAAATAACAAAGGAATGGCTTCAGAACAACTCTGTGACCATTCTTGACTGGCCCAGTCAGAGCCCTGACCTAAACCCAATTGAACATCTCTGGAGAGACCTGAAAATGGCTGTCCACCAACATTCACCATCCAATCTGACAGAACTGGAGAGGATCTGCAAGGAATGATAATAATGGCAGAGATTCCTCAAATCCATGTGTGAAAAACTTGTTGCATCATTTCCAAGAAGACTCATGGCTGTATTAGCTCAAAAGGGTGCATCTACTCAATACTGAGCAAAGGGTCTGAAAACTTATGACCATGTAATATTTCAGTTTTTCTTTTTTAATAAATTTGCAAAAATGTCTACATTTGTTTTTTTTCAGTCAAGATGGGGTGCAGAGTGGACTTTAATGAGAAAAAAATGAACTTTTTAGAATTTACCAAATGGCTGCAATGAAACAAAGAGTGAAATATTTAAAGGGGTCTGAATACTTTCCATACCCACTGTAGTAATCCAAAATTAGTAAATATGATGGATTGTGATGCTCAACAGATGATGATAGCCTATGTTGCTCAAAGCTTGTTAGATCAAGCCCGTTCTGTCCGAGCTGCACAAGTAGCTCAGCCTTCTCCATCTGTAACTCCCCCATTATAAGCGTCTTCCTCAGTAGTCACTCATTCACCTGTAACAACTACTGTAGATCTAGTACTGTAAAAACGAGTTCACCTCCTCCTGCAGCTATTGCAGATGGATGAGTGCATAAAGACATATTTGCTGGTACTGCTGAGGCCAGAGAAGAACTATATCCAAACGGAGAGTTAGGAATGTATTTTGACAAATTAGCCGTAATAAATGAGAATTATACCTACGTAAGTACTGCCAATATTGTAACTGGGAGCAGAAAGCCCCTAAACAAGAATCCCCCAGTACAATTACAACCCATGCAAGAATTTACAGGCCCCGGTAATCAGTCAAGGAAGATGAGGAAGCCTTATACTTGCACTGATTTATTTGAAATAAATAAACAAGTGGGGGAATAAAAGAAAAATCTCAGGAAATCTTGGGATGTGTTAGATAAGATTTTTCACACACATCAACTGTATGGTCAAGATATATCACAAATATTACATACTGTTTTTACCCCTGCAGAAGTTGTGTAATTACTTAAAGATACTGAGTATGCTGGACCTTTTCCAGTTTTTAATGTTGATCAGGTAAAAACTCAATGGGATAAAATTCATCTAAATTATAAGAAGACATTTAAACAAACCTCTGATTGTAACGCAATAAGCAATATCCAACAGGGGCAAATGAATATGTAAGAGAATACCATCACAGATTCTGACATTTGGTAAAAGATCAAAGTGGTGAGAAGGACTTGTTTGAGGTTCCTGAGGTAGCTATAATTCTTGTCCAAACAATTGTTGAAGGATTAACTAAAATGTTAAAAGGCAAACTCACCACTAAACTACCTCATTGGAAACAAGTGACAATAGATGTCTTAGCTGATTTATATCACAATGAAAAGAATCTTGAGGGGGTACAAAAGAGAAAGGAAGACTGCTTAATGCAGTTGCAAATAACCGCTACTGAACATGCTCTGAAAACAACAGGTACCACTGGTAAGAATGAAAATGCCAAGGGAAAAGACTTTAGGTGTTTCAATTGCAATGGCAAAGGTCACATTGCCAGGTATTGTAAAAAGCCAAAGAAACAAAAAAGAAACAGGAATAAGATAAGCAGGATTGACTAGATGATAGTGAAAACATAAAATGTCATTAACCCATTAATGCCTTTGAAAAATTTTTCCTTTTCCTCCAGAGAACCAGTTTTACACTGTGATGTTGCAGGAGAGAACATACTTTTTCTTGTTGACACAGGTCCTCTGTATCCCTAATCAATGACAACACATTTCTTCCCAAAACAGGAGAAAAAATGAAAATGGTTGGAGTCACAGGAAAACCTAACTTTCTGTCGATTTCAGATCCAACTATGGTTACCATAGGTCCCATCACAACAGAGAACTCCTTATTGTTGTCAGCAGATGCCCCGATAAGTCTTCTAGGACGGGATCTGCTATGTAAGCTAAATTTTACCATATTCTGCACTCCGAATGGAGTACATCTACAAGTACCAAAGGGCAATACTGAGGATGTAGTGAATTTGTTGTATATGAGTCCAGATGCCATACCTTTAACCAGAACAATGGGTCCGGCAATAGAATCAATGTTAAGAAAAGTCCCCCACAAACTGTGGAATACTGATTCTACTGAGGTTCGCCACATGAATCATGTCCAACCTGTACAAATTGACTTAAAGCTACTCTGTGTTGTCACCTGTAAACCTCAGTACCCATTAAAACCTGAGGCTGAAGTTGACATAGCACCAACTATTGAGTCTCTCTTGAAACATGTGGTGTTAAAGAAACTTCACAACCACTGTAACAGTCCCATTTATCTCATCAAGAAACCAGGAGGCAAGGGACAATGGAGAATGGTCCCAGATCTAAGGACAATAAATGAAGTGGTTGTGCCATTTCACCCAGTTGTTCCAAATCCAATCACTATTTTGATGCAGATCCCATCAGACAGTACTCATTTTTATGTTATTGATTTGTGTCGTGCCTTTTTCTCCATTCCCATTCAGCCTGACTCACAATACCTCTTTCCCTTCACTTATAGAGGACAACAGTACACATGGATTCGCCTGCCACAGGGATTCCTGAACTCACCCACTATCTTCAGTCAAGCACTAAGTAACAACCTGTCTGATTTGTTGCTCCCTTGCGGATCTATCTTGATTCAGTATGTGGATGACCTGCTGCTGTGTTCCATTTCCAAGGAATAGGGTCTGAAAGATACAGAAGTCCTTCTGTGCTTTCTGGCAGAAAATGGACACAAAGCAGCAAAAGCCAAGTTGCAACTGTGTCAGGCTAAGGTGATTTACATGGGAAATTGCTTGACACAAGGACTAAGACATCTTTTGACAGAGTGACTGCCATACAGCGCCTCACCATACCCTATAACTCAAAGCAGATGAGACAGTTTTTAGGGATGGTCGGATATTGTAGACAGTGGATTCCTTGTTTTTCTTTGCATGCCACTCCCTTCTATGCTCTCACTAAAGACACTGTCTCTGAAACTTTTGAGCATACAGAGGAAGTTCAAACCGCTTTTGTCGAACTGAAGGATGCCCTGGTGTCTGCCCCTGCACTTGGTTTACCCAATTACGCTCTCCCTTTTCATCTTTTTTGTCATGAATTACAGGGGCATGCTCAAGCAGTACTTACTCAAAGACATAATGATGCTAACAGACCAATTGCCTACTACAGCTCTAAACTAGACCCAGTTGCACGGGGAATGCATGCTAGTGTTAAGGCCGTTGCAGCAGCAGCATTCTCTGTGGAGAAATCCGCGGACTTGGTTCTCATGAACTCACTGACTGCATCAGTTCCCCACTCCGTGTATGCCCTGCTCAACCGCCAGAGGACTAAACATGTCACTCAAGCAAGACTTACCAGATGGGAAGTGCCACTCCTCCAGCCCAGCCACATTACTCTACGCAGGTGCTCACAGTTGAACCCTGCGACCTTACGGCCCAATGAGACAGGATTGTCTCAGAGAGAAGGAGTGGATGGGGAGACGGGTAAGTACGACTCAGACAAAGAATTTGACAGCACAACACACCCTGATGAACGCGACTGTGTACTTCACATGCAAACATTAACACTGCCTAGGGCAGACTTACAAGAGGAACCGCTTCAGAACACAGATTTAGTGTTTTATGTACAGTAGATGGTAGTTGCCACAGACAAACAGACACAGGAGAATTGAATTCTGGGTTCACTGTAGTGGATGACCAGAATGTGGTACATTCCAAAGCATTAGGAACACCACACTCAGCACAAAGAGCAGAACTCATTGCACTTACAAAAGCATGTCAGTTAGCAGAAGGACAACATGTTAACATTTATTGAGACTCAAGGTATGCATTTTGTGTAATACATGATTTTGGTACTGTCTGGAAAATAAGAAATTTTCTCACTGCTAGTGGTTCTCCAATAAGCCACTCAGAAGAAATTGCTCAGTTACTTGATGCAGTACATCTCCCAAAATAGATTGCTGTCATCAAATGTCAGGCCCATACCACTGGACAAGATCCAGTGGCTAAAGGAAATAACAGAGCTGACGCTGCTGCAGAGACTGCAGTAAGCAAGATTTCAAGCACATTCATAATGAGCCTGATCGAAATCCCAAATTGGGAAAAACTGCAATCAATGAAAACCAATTGTTCTCCTCAGGAAAAGGCCCGATGGAAGGATAAAGGGTGCACACAGGATTTTGATGGCCTCTGGAGAGACAGTGATGGTAAACCAGTGGCCCCAAAATCTCTCCTGAGAGCGCTAGCAGATGCCGAGCATGGTTTAATCCATGGAGGTAAAAATGCGATGTGAAATTTGGTATATACATACTGTTGTGCACCAGGTTTCACAGCAATGGCAAAAAGATAGTGTTTGTCTTGTCAAACATGCTTCCAGCAAAATGCTGGAAGAGCTCTGAAAGCTTCACCTTCTCACCTTCCATTAACCATGGGTCCTTTTCAGATTTTGCAAATTGATTACATTCAGTTACCAAAAGTTGGTAGACTGCAGTATGTCTTGGTATGTGTTGATCAATTCTCAGGATGGGTAGAGGCTTATCCAACTGCCTCACAGACAACATAAGTTAGAGATTCCAAGATATGTAAGGAATTTGTGTGTAGATATGACGCGCCCCTGGGCCTGTGTCGCGCTGCGTTGCGCACGCGGGAGCTTACCCGGAGCCGGATCTCTTGAGGGTTGTAGTCTCGTGGCGGTGACCCGGTCCGTGCCCAGGGAGTCAAACTGAGCGGCGATGTAACAGCGGTAGATGTAGGATGACTACGCCACCCGTTGAATGCAGCTATGGAGCTGCCGCTGCAGGACAGTCCGCTGAGGCCGGTGGATGGATGGTGCAGCGTAGATGGTATAACACCCAACGGGAGGGGTATGGCCTCAGGGCAGCAGATGTGGATGATGGGGGTAGCAGGAACCACTCAGAGACGGTGCGGTGTAATTCAGGGTCTTTACTGGTAACAACGATAGACCCTCCCGGAGTACTTGCTAGTGAACGGAGCCTGGTCAGTCCTTGAGCAGATGGGATCTCCCCTGGCCAGGCGGAGTTGTAGGCCTCCCAAACTGACTGTACTCTTCTGGCTACCTTGCTAGAAGCGGATATAAGTAGCCCACGTCCCTGAGTGTACCGTGTGGTGCTCACCCGTATGGCCGGTGACTCGGGGCCTTCTAATGGCTTCCGCTCCACGATGGCGGTGCTGGTCCCACGCGTGTGACCGTGCCTTCGGGTTTCTGGGCCTGAGGACCTGAAATCCCCTGCCGGTCGGCTTCTGCTGCTGGGTAAGAGTTAGTCCCCACAGCCTCGGACGCCGGGTCCGGTAAGAAAGCTTCTCAGTCAGGGCGAGCTCTGCATCTGCCAGCCCCTGACTCGTAGTAGTATTGCTTCTGCTGTTTCTTGTCTCTACTCTCCTTGACTGACTAACCCTGCCTCAGCCCAGGGTTTATACAGGGGAAGTTCTTCCCCTCCCAAGACTGGGCAGGAGGTGTGGCATGCACAGGATCCCTGACCAAAGGACCTCCCACCTGCTCTCAGACATAACATTACATTACTGTGGAAAACCAGACCCCTGGGGTGCCACATTCCCCCCTAGTGAAATTTAGTACTCCGGGACTAAACATATTTTAGAAAAAACATAACAAGATATAACAACAATAATAGTACAATAAGAAGAAACACATAAAGGTGGTCACGGCATGTCCGTAACCGGGTGTAGTCTTTGAAGAAAGCAAGGTGTCCATTTCACCAAAACAGGGAGACGTAACCAGGTAGGGGTCTGTCCTACCCCGAGTCCTTAACAGTCTCTAGTCCATCCTGGGTTACGCTCCAACTATGTACAAGGATTCCCGGTAAATCCACCAAGGATTCCTAAAAATAACTGGAAACACAAAATTATACACAAGCAACAATACACAGATAAACATAAATAAAACAATTTATACACTTCAAATCCTCCAGCGTGCGGGTAACTGGCCTCTAGTGGCCCTAGTGGACCTACGGAGCTGACTGTCTGGCCCTGAACTACAGGTTGTAGGAGCTGTCAAGGGTAAACTGGGCAGCTGTCTACCGGCTCTTTGTCTCACTAGGGGTACGGCAGGCTCACTATAAGCAGAGGGTTGATCCTCCTGTTCTGCTTGTGTGGAGTCTTCTGCCTCCTGGACCGGCTGTTCTTCCAGCTCTACCTGTTGCTCCGTAGGTGCTTGGGATGCTGGTTGGAGGAAGGTGAGTACGGGTACCACAACTGCACCATTGACTTGAGTCCAAGACCGAGGGAAGTCCCCGAGCACAGTACTAACCATATCTTCCCTTTCCTCTACGGGTCGATGGTCTTCTTGTTCCTCTTCAGGGTTCCTCAGTTGTTCGGGACACTTCTTCAGGTGGTCCCGGGATACAATGGCTGTGGTTTCCCCTCCGTCTTTACTGATGGTACAAACCTTCGGGTTCTCGTGGCTTGAGGGCAGTACGGTGTACGGGTCCTTCTCCCACTGGTCATCCAACTTGTGGAGCCGTCTCTTCCTCTTCAAGACCTGCTCTCCGGGTACCAGGGGAACAGCGGGAGCATACTGGTTGTAAGTTTTCTCTTGTCTTTCCCTAGCCTGACAGAGACTTCGCTCCACGCTCTCCTGTACTCTCCGGTACTGCTGCTGCCTCTCTGTGTCCCAGTCTGTTTCTGGTGAAGTGTCCTCGGGTGTCAGGACTCCCATTTCCAGGTCAACAGGTAACTTACCAGGTCTTGCCCTCATTAGGTAAGCCGGGGTACAGTTGGTGGAACCTACCGGGATGTGGTTGTATAGGTCCACCAGATCGGGCAACTTCTCAGGCCACAGACTGCGTTCTTCCAGGGGCAACGTTTTTAGAAGATCCATTACCACCTGGTTCATTTTCTCACAAAGTCCATTAGTTTGCGGATGGTAGGGTGTCGTCCTTATCTTCCGGCAGCCATACAGATTGCAGAATTCCTGGAAGACCTCGGCTTCAAAGGCAGGTCCCTGGTCCGTCAGCACTTGGTCCGGGTACCCGTGTGGACGGCAAAAGTGCTGCTGGAAGGCTCTAGCTGCTGTTTGAGCCGTTAAGTCCTTGACGGGGACGACAACCAGAAACCGGGAGTAATGATCCACTATGGTTAACGCGTAGACGTAGCCACTTCTGCTTGGGGTCAGTTTTACATGATCCAAGGCTACCAGTTCCAACGGTTGCCGGGTGACGATGGACTGCAGGGGAGTCTTCTGGCTGGCACGGTCCTTCCTTCTCAGGTTGCACGGGCCACAGTCTCTGCACCACTTCTCGATGGTTCCCCTCATGCCTACCCAGTGGAACCGCTTGCGCAGCAGGAACTCCAGCTTCTTCCACCCGAAGTGTCCAGCTCCGTCGTGGTATGCCTCCATCACCATGGCTGCGTCTCTTCGTGGCACCACTACTTGCCAGAGTAATTCATGCGTCCGGGAGTTAACCATTCTGCGGCACAACTTCCCTTTGTAGAGGAACAGTCGACTCTTCTCTGCCCATAGTTGTTTGGCTTCCTCCGGAGCGTCTGGTTCAAGGCGAGCCTCCGGCCGAGTCAGCATCTCCTTCACCAGTTGGACGGCAGGGTCGCTGTCTTGCGTTTCCGCCCAGTTGTAGTGGGGCAAGGGGTTCAACGTAGCAGCCTGCTTACTCCTTACCCGGTGGGAATACTGGATAGTCCCATGACGGTGGAATGCAGGGAGTTCAACTTCTTCCAGTCCCTCCGGATCTTCTCCTCCGTCCGGCAGGTTGGGCATCCTGGACAGGGCGTCCGCGTTGGTATTGGAGCGTCCTGCCCGGTATTTGATTGTGAACTCGTAGTTGGACAGACGGGCCATCCACCTCTGCTCCAGGGCACCGAGTCTTGCCGTGTCCAGGTGTGTCAACGGGTTGTTATCCGTGTACACGGTGAACCGGGAAGAAGCGAGGTAATGCTTAAAGCGCTCGGTGACTGCCCATACTACGGCCAGGAACTCTAACTTAAATGAGCTGTAATTCTCGGGGTTCCTTTCGGTGGGTCGCAGTTTTCGGCTGGCGTAGGCAATTACTCGTTCCTTCCCCTGCTGGATCTGGGACAGTACGGCTCCTAGCCCGATGTTACTGGCGTCGGTGTAGAGGATAAAGGGCTGGCTATAATCCGGATACGCCAGGATTTCGTCCCCCGTGAGGGCCATCTTCAGCTGGCGGAAGGACTCTTCTTCCAGCTCCTCCCATTTGAAGGGCGGCTTCTGGTTCTTGGCCTTCCGGGACTGGCCTATCACGAGGTCCTGCATAGGTGCTGCCTTTTTGGTGAAACCGGGAATAAACCTTCGGTAGTAGCCTACCAACCCGAGGAACTGCCGCACTTCTTTTACGCTGGAGGGGCTTGGCCATTCCTTAATTGCGGTGATCTTATCAGGGTCGGGAGCCACTCCGTCAGCGCTCACCACGTGTCCCAGGTACTGCACCTTTGGTTTCAGGAGGTGACACTTGGAGGGTTTCACCTTTAGGCCGTAACTTGCCAGAGCTTCGAACACTTCCGCCAGGTGTTTCAGGTGGTCCTCATACGTCTTGGAATATACGATGACATCGTCCAGGTACAACAGGACCGTCTCGAAGTTTCTGTGGCCCAGACAACACTCCATTAGTCGTTGGAAGGTTCCCGGTGCGTTGCAGAGTCCGAACGGCATGCAGGTGAACTCGCTAAGTCCCATCGGGGTGGTGAATGCGGTCTTCTCCCGGTCCGCCTCTGCTACAGGAACCTGCCAGTACCCGCTAGTGAGATCCAAGGTAGAGAAGAAGTTAGCAGATCTTAAAGCAGCCAATGACTCCTCTATCCTTGGTAAGGGGTACGCATCCTTGTGTGTGATACGATTGATTTTCCGGTAATCTACACACATCCTCATGGTGTTGTCTTTCTTTCGG
This sequence comes from Phyllobates terribilis, assembly GCF_046119375.1. NCBI lineage: Eukaryota > Metazoa > Chordata > Amphibia > Anura > Dendrobatidae > Phyllobates > Phyllobates terribilis. The sequence goes on from NW_027362762.1 coordinate 508,181,451, forward strand.
ACTAAGACTAGTGGAGCTGCCCAGGGGCTACAGCTATCCCTGATCACCCCAGCCTCCTTCATGTCTCTAAGCATCCCCTTGGCGTGTTGGTAGTGGGCAGGGGGTACGGGTCGATACCTCTCTTTTATAGGAGGATGGTCTCCCGTGGGGATGTGGTGTTCTACCCCCTTGACTCGCCCGAAGTCTAACGGGTGTTTACTGAACACTCTCTCGTACTCCTGAACCACCCGATAGACTCCTTGTTTCTGGTGGGCGGGAGTGGAGTCAGTACCCAGATGTAGTTGCTGACACCAGTCCTCCATGTTTTTCTTAGAGCCGTTACCTTCCTCCGGGTGAGATGGAGGCAAGGGTTCCACAGATTGTATAGAATTTTGGTTAATGGTATATAATTTGGCTAGCGTGGCATACCGGGGCAGGTACACTTCCCTCTCCCCGATATTTATTATGCGAACGGGCACCCTCCCATGGCGTACATCAACCACCCCCCGTGCTGTCAAAATGGTGGGCCTACTGTCCGAGTAAACTGGTTCTACCATTGCCTGGTAATCTCTACCTCTCAGACCAATAGCTGCCCGGCACCAAATCATCATTTCACTTTTTGGGGGCATGGCAATAGGAAAAGGGTCACACATTCTTACGCTACCAATCTCACCGCCGGAGAGTTCCACCTGTTGCCGTCGCATCAGTGCCCGGATCTCTTTCTGGAGCACCCGCTGCTCGCCGGAGCTGGCGTTCTTGGCAACCTGCTGTAAAAGGAAAATCACCTCTGCAAGACAATTTTCAATTACATTAGTTCCTAGAGTTATTTTTGGGTGACTCTCATGTTTGTCAATATCTACAATGATCAGTCCCTGTGCTGCCAGTTCGACTCTACCGATTTTGATGGTCACCTCTTTAAATCCGATCTGTGGCACGGGCTGGCCATTGCTGGCGATGATACTCAAGTCGTCGTCAGGGTAGCGGGTAATATCCGAGTCATTCCAGTACTGCTTAAAGAGCACGTACGGGATGGTGGTGACCTGTGACCCGGTGTCCAGTAGGGCACTCATGGGAATGCCATCCAGTACCACAGGCAAGACTGGACGTCCTCCCACATATCTGTCGCGCCAGTTCGATGGGCCTGGTGATCTTTTTCCTGGGGGTTGGCCCTCTACCCCAGGTTGTGCCAGTTTAAAGAACAGTACCTTGCCATATGTCCAGGTTGATTGCAGCGGCGGCAGATGGGTCGTCCGTCCTCGCTGTATCGGTCACTGGGTCTTCCTCTGGCCGGTGGGGTCCTCCTTGGTCGACGCCACGGGATGTCCTCCGGTCCGGATGCCAGCTGGATCTTCCCTGGGGTGGAAACCTGTAAAGACTGCACAGTTCGGGTTAGCGCAGCAACGCTCTTAGCTAGCTCTTGGACCTGATGGTGTAGGTCTGGAGCCGGGTCATTGTCCAAAGCCTGCGCATCAGCTCCCACAGGCCCTGCCGACAAGGGCGCCGCCTCCTGGTGGTAAGTGATAGCAGGGCGCTTGTGGGTCACAACGCCACCCGGTGCCGGTTCTCGGAGCACCCGGATGGCTCTGTCCTTGAACTGTGCAAAGCCCAGATGGGGATCCTGTAAGGCCATTGCCCGCAACTGGGTTCGGTGGGTATTACAATACAGTCCCTCTATAAACTGTTCGGTCAACAGCCTGTCCTTGTTTCCCACTCCATCAGGGTCGGTCTGCTTAATGGCCCTCAGGGCCTCTTGTAGGTTTAGTGCATAGTCCCTTATACTCTCATGCGCTCGCTGCTTGCACCCGTAGAATCTAAGCTTAATCTCGGCTGAGGTGCGGGTATCAAAGGTGTCCTTCAGCCGGGTTAGTATCCCTGCGACAGTCTTCCTCCCAGGTGGCCAGGATTTTACTTCCCTTTTGGCTGCCCCGGTTAGTTGGGCCACCAGGATGCTCACTTTTTGCTCTTCTGTGAGGGGGTACACCTGGAAGAGGCTATCCAGCTTTTCTCTAAAGTCATGCAGGGTATGTGACTCCCCTGAGTACTGGGGTAGCCAAGCTGCTCCCGGGATATAGGGCATGGTGAAGGGCATAACTGCAGCAGCGGTAGCGCTGGCGGGGGTTGAGGCAGTGAAGCTCTCCTCCGTATCCGACATCTTCCTCCCCCCTAGTGGACCGTGGCCTACCTTGCGATGATCCTGTTCCGTAGGCCGCGGCTCCGCAGTGGATCGTCAGGGTTGAGGACCTTCCGTCGCGCTCCTGTGACGTCGGCGTCTGCTGGGCTCCTTCCAGGACCTTACGCAACGTCCGGACGTGAGGCGGGGCTTCAGTTCTCACGCGCTTTCGGAGTCCACGCCCCTCTTCTTCCCGCGCGGCGTCCTCAAGATGGCGTCCAATGGCGGGAAAACTCCACGGATGGCGGGAAGAAGGCAGAAGATGGCGCCGGATGGCGGGAAACTTCACCGATGGCGGGAAGAAGGCTGAAGATGGCACCGGATGGCGGGAATCTTCACCACAGGTAAGTTTGAAAAGTCTCTTTATCAGGCACGCAGTACCCGGTGGTTGCGGGCACGAAATCCTGCCGACTACACCAAAGTTGACGCGCCCCTGGGCCTGTGTCGCGCTGCGTTGCGCACGCGGGAGCTTACCCGTAGCCGGATCTCTTGAGGGTTGTAGTCTCGTGGCGGTGACCCGGTCCGTGCCCAGGGAGTCAAACTGAGCGGCGATGTAACAGCGGTAGATGTAGGACGACTACGCCACCCGTTGAATGCAACTATGGAGCTGCCGCTGCAGGACAGTCCGCTGAGGCCGGTGGATGGATGGTGCAGCGTAGATGGTATAACACCCAACGGGAGGGGTATGGCCTCAGGGCAGCAGATGTGGATGATGGGGGTAGCAGGAACCACTCAGAGACGGTGCGGTGTAATTCAGGGTCTTTACTGGTAACAACGATAGACCCTCCCGGAGTACTTGCTAGTGAACGGGGCCTGGTCAGTCCTTGAGCAGATGGGATCTCCCCTGGCCAGGCGGAGTTGTAGGCCTCCCAAACTGACTGTACTCTTCTGGCTACCTTGCTAGAAGCGGATATAAGTAGCCCACGTCCCTGAGTGTACCGTGTGGTGCTCACCCGTATGGCCGGTGACTCGGGGCCTTCTAATGGCTTCCGCTCCACGATGGCGGTGCTGGTCCCACGCGTGTGACCGTGCCTTCGGGTTTCTGGGCCTGAGGACCTGAAATCCCCTGCCGGTCGGCTTCTGCTGCTGGGTAAGAGTTAGTCCCCACAGCCTCGGACGCCGGGTCCGGTAAGAAAGCTTCTCAGTCAGGGCAAGCTCTGCAGCTGCCAGCCCCTGACACGTAGTAGTATTGCTTCTGCTGTTTCTTGTCTCTACTCTCCTTGACTAACTAACCCTGCCTCAGCCCAGGGTTTATACAGGGGAAGTTCTTCCCCTCCCAAGACTGGGCAGGAGGTGTGGCATGCACAGGATCCCTGACCAAAGGACCTCCCACCTGCTCTCAGACATAACATTACATTACTGTGGAAAACCAGACCCCTGGGGTGCCACAGATATGGTATTCCTCAGGTAATATCCAGGGATCAAGGCCCTGCTTTTACTGGTAATGTGCTCCAAAAGGTTTGCTCTATGTTAAGGGTAACAACTGCATACTCCATATCACCCACAAGCTAGTGGGAAAGTGGAAAATAACAATTTAACAATAAAGGAAAAACTGGCAAAATGTTGCAAAGAAACAGGTATGAAATGGCCAGATGCACTGCCTTTGGTATTGATGAATATCAGGACAACCACACGGGTCTTTTGCAGCTGTCACCTTTTGAAATTTTGTATGCCAAAATACCTAATCACCCGCTTTCACCCCCAAAAAACTGCTCATGCTGCTCAGAACACCTTGAATGTGGACTACATCTTATGTTTACAAAGACAACTGAGAGACATTGTCCAGAGTGTTCATATACAGCAACCACAAGTCAACTTATCCTGTCATGAGGTGCAGCCAGGAAACTACGTGTTGGTGCATAAGTTCTAGAGGTCTGGTTCTCTTACCAATGGGTAAGAACGGTGGAAAGGTCCATACCAAGTCCTGTTGACTACACCTACCAGCGTCAAGGTAGAAGGAAGAGGAACATGGATCCACGCATCTCACTGCAAACGAGTGAAACCTGCAGCTGAGACAACATCGTTGTCGACGCTAGCCAAAGAGGAGCCAGCAGACATTATCAGTACCACACACTCTGAGCTGCACCCGTAAGTGATTTTTGTTTGTGGTCTGAGACGAAGCAGAAATACGCATCCCTCAGGCTGCCAACCTAAGTCGCTGCTGTAACAGATGAAGATAATTCCAGTGCTGTTATTCCATCGCGTGAAAAGGATAGTACAAAGAAGAAGATGTTACTCTATGAGCAGTTGTACGGACCACGACTTTGGGTAGTGGTGAAAGGCCTATGAAGTCTCTTGGTGATGATGGTGTGTCTCAGTATAAGCGAATGTTCCACAGATACAGATTATCCTGCAATACCACTAGATCCATTCATAGGAGGGCGAATGAAAAGGGGTGTATCCAGGGGTGGATTAAGAGTAGCAAGGGCCCCGGGCAGTTTAGAAGGCGCGGCCCCCCCCACACACACACACCTAATGTTTCACGTGACATGTCACATGATCCCCTGTGATAGATCATGTGATAGTTCACGTGAAATTAATTTGGCACAATATTAATTATAATAATTTTTTTTAGGCTGTGTGCCCACTATGCATTTTTTAAGCGTTTCCGCAGCGGTAATTCCGCTGCAGAAAGGCTTAAAAATGCTTGGTAGAAGGTCTGCCATGTTCCCCAATGATAATCCGCATGTGCTGCGGAAATTTCCGCTGCGGATTATCATTGCGGAAAAATCCGCAGCATTACCAATTATTTTGCGGAAGCGAGGCGCTTTCGCCGCCATTGACTTGCATTGGAACACATGGAATCCGCATCACTGTATCTGTACATGCAGAATCCATGCGTTTCAATGTACGTATGGTACCCGGGTCTGGAGAAAAGGAGACTCTCCTCCGGACTCGAGTACCATAGAACCTGTAAAAAAAGAATAAAATAAAAAATAAATATTATACTTACCTTCTGATGGCGCCCGGTGTCTTTATCCGATGCGTCCAGGCTTGCCGGCAGCTCGCGATGGTCTGAAAAGGACCTGCCGTGACGTCATTTAGTCATGTGACGGGTCACGCGACCGCTGACGTCGGCAGGCCATCAGAAGGTAATTATGTATTTACTTTTTACCATTCTTTTACGGTCACACTATATAATTCCATGCCGGTTGCATGGATTTATATAGTGTGACCAAGTTGTCAAGCACTTTCCAAGTGATGCTAAAATTGCTTGGAAAGCGCTTGTCAACCCGCATGCGGAAATGCATGTGAAGAACACTTCAAATCAGCAAGTCCCTGGCAGGAAAAACGCATGTACAATCCGCATGTACAATCCGCATGTAGAATCCACATGCGTTTTTTCTGCCAGGGAGATGCAGAAACGCTCAAAATAAATCCAGAGCATTTCTGCATCGTGGGCACATAGCCTTACATTAATTGTATGACTCAATATTGAGCACACGTAGCCATCTATACACAGCAGGAGGCCGCACGTAGCCATCTATACACAGCAGGAGGCCGCACGTAGCCATCTATACACAGCAGGAGGCCGCACGTAGCCATCTATACACAACAGGAGGCCGCATGTAACCATCTATACACAGCAGGAGGCCGCACGTAGCCATCTATACACAGCAGGAGGCCACACGTAGCCATCTATACACAGCGGGAGGCCGCACGTAGCCATCTATACACAGCGGGAGGCCGCACGGCACCATCTATACACAGCAGGAGGCCGCACGGCGCCATCTATACACAGCGGGAGGCCGCACGGCGCCATCTATACACAGCAGGAGGCCGCACGGCACCAACTATACACAGCGAGAGGCCGCACAGTGTCCCCCCCAGAGACAGCAGGAGGCCGCACGGCACCATCTATACTCAACAGGAGGCCGCACACAGTCACACACGCCCACAAACATATACAGACATATACATACACGCATAAACACATTTGAAACACAAAAATACATATAAACTGCGTGACGTAACAGCTAGGAGACACGGCACAGGGAAGTTAACTGCTGCAGTGCTGGCCCAGCCGAAGAAGAAGCAGCGGCCGTGCGCCGCTGCTGGGGGAGCGGTCCGGGGGCCCCCCCCTGCCACTGTCTGCCGGTATGTGCCGCGGCGCCGAACATATAATGAGGACAATCTGGCCATAGATGCCCCTGGCCCCCTGGATGTTCGGGGCCCCAGGTGGTAGCCCAGATCATCCTCATTATAATCCGCCTATGGGTGTATCTGATGTTCATGACTGTATAGAACACTATTGTAAACCAAATGTTTATGAAGTCAGGTGAATAGTTTGGTTTTTTGATGAAAAAGAATTCCTCAGAGGTAAACGTGATTTACATGAACACCTACAAGAGCCCTGAGACAATAAGCTGTTAAATATGCATGACACCATAGCCAAACCCACAGGAGTTAAAGATTGTTGGATATGCACTCATTCACCTATATCCTCCAAATCTTTGCCTTTCTTAGCTATTCCTGTTCCAATAGAGTAACTTATCCTATCACTCGAAGAGAATTTTGCTTTCCCTACAAATCTAAGTGCCTCACGATACAACAACACACGGGTGTCCCTCCCAATAGCAAGGTGGACAGCTCCACAATGGTGGATAGCAATTAGAGACCTATCCCTCATTGCACCCCACAAAATTGCTGTATGCGGCCCTGGGTCTATCAGCATACGATGTAACAGAATTCAATATCACAAATAATGACTTGGGGTCCATACCTGTAGATATGGACTCATTACAAGTGATATTCCTACCTAGCTGTATTCCTTGCACACAAGACAAAAATGATGAATTTACTATATTTGGGAGCCTGGTGTATGAACTAACAGAAGGAACCTCAGGGTTATTGCATGACTTGATAAATAGTTCTGGCTATAACGAGATTGAAAATACATGCAATGAAACAGTAAAAGGTATACCAAGGTTCCCCTGGTGTCCATCTCCAAGATTGCAACCCCTCATATGTAGTGATGAGCGAGTACCGTAATATTCGTAATCACTATACTCGTTATGAGTACTTTGTAATAATTGCGTATTCGTTCCGAATAGGGAGTACAATGTAAGTCAATGGGAAATGCGAGTAAAGGGTTCTGGGGGCATGAGGAAAAGGCTAAAATGGATGGGAAAGTGATGAAACAGAATAAGAAGAGCCTGGAGAAAGTGCCTGCATGCATTTCTGACTCAAATATGTTTTTGGAAATAAGTTTGTCGCAATATTACGCCATTTTTACAGACAAACAAGAACAACTACCAAACCTAACCTAAATTGCATTTAACAGACCAAAAAGGTTAACAAAGAGTTTTTTCCTGCATAATCACTTGTATATAAGGCTAAATACACCAGAGAAACTATAAAAATATCCCTTTTAGCGTTTGTTCACACATACTGTTGTGGCTTTTATTCGCCTTTTACAATTGGGAGGGTCCTGACATACAGATTGTAGGACCCTCTGTCTTACATCATTTTTAGTTCGCTATTCCCCAGCACTTTACAAGCACAGCTAGAACACACCAGTAGGTATGTTGATCTTTAACCTGAGAGGCCTCAGGTGGCTCTGTAACATGCGTCTTGGAGGGACAGTTGTTACTTAGATATTTGGGCGGTCCCTCCATCATTGACACTCAGATAGTGGAATACATATTCCATAGCAATTTACAATGTGCCCATTGTAGCGTGATACTGCGGCCCTAAATTCAAACGTTCAGAGGGCCTGCAGTATGCAGGAAAGCAGAGTTTTGTGAGAGCCCTCGTGTGGCCCTGTAACATACATTTTGAAGTGCCCGTCTCTAGAAATTTTGGTGGTCCCTCTTGTGTACATTATTGTAAATGCGCTCACTTATTGATATTGTAGGGCCCTCACACTATTATTTAACTCATTTAAGGGCGATCTTCAGGTACGGCTGAACTCTGTGAACCGGAAAAATAAAGCTGCACTAGTCAGCTGGATGACGAGCTCAAATATAGCACTTGTGCAAGTGAATAGACAAAGGATATATGGTGCCCCCCTTCCAGGATGGGTTGGAGAAGCTTCTCCAAATGGCTCAGAGATTTTGATTTTCAATATTCCCAGATTATATAGCAAGAGAAGACTTCTTGATACTGTACTACTTGGTCCAGTGCAGAATGTGCATTGTATTTCCAAAAATTACTCCTAGGGGCTGTGTTATAGGTGCAGGAAGATTCCATGACAAGGGCCTCCCTTGACAAACATTATCTACAATGGAGTACAGTCGTAGTTGTGGCCCTCAATTCAAGTTTTCTGAGGGCCATCAGTTGGTCATCAACAGTCAGTGTAAATTTCTATTGAATATGTATCCCCTATCTCAGTAACAATGTGACACAACCTGGTTGACGCAGGAAGCCACCATCCCAAGGGCCTCCAATCACAAATAGTAGTTAGGCTGGAGTAGGAATATTGTCCTGGTTTGTCCACTGCACAATGTGCATAGGGTTTGTAAAAATTAGCCCTCTGGGATGGGCTGAGTCATGGTTGACTCACTATTTTGGCTGTGACAGCTAGCTTGGCTTGTGACATCAAGATCTGAAAATCTGTCAACAAAACCCAAAATGTCCAAAAAGCCTGATGTTAAGGGACGTGAACGTGGTGTTGTCAGTGGTGCGCGAGAAGGCACTCAGTCTGTGTCAGGTCAGAAGAAGCTTGATGCATCCACTATATTCCTGGGAAAATTTCCCGGTCTGGAACGTAAACGTCTGTGAAAGCCAGAAGAGCAAGAGCAGATTCTATCTTGGATAGCAGACAAGGGCTCCACACATTTGTCAAGCAGCAACAAATCTTCCATGACCACACAGTCTACTATGGATACACAGAAGTAGCTGGTTCTCCTTCCTCCTGCCATTATCAGTCACAGGAGACTTATGACCCCAAGCTTGGCCACTCCGAGGATCTGTTTGATACGTATCCTTTGGTTGGCTCTGGCTTATCACCATGCAGCATTGAAGAGGGACAAGAGGAGGTGGTGTGCGTTGATGCTCAAGTATTTGAGGACCTACGGCCAGAAGAAAGCCACTTGGAGGAACGTCATTTACTGTCTCCAGAGGTGGAGTCTGATGATGATGAGACACACTTGCCATCAGGTCAGCCTACAATGTCAACTGGGAAGGAGGATGAGATGGAAGACGAGGTGGTCGATGATGAGTCCACTGATCCGACCTGGACCGTTGGCACGCATAGCCATGACAGCAACACAGAGGAAGAAGGATATGTAGCACCAACACAGGCACCAAGGGGTCGTGGTTTGCCCAAAGTGAGAACTGTGTCAACTGTTCTCAAGAGGACCCCGCTGTGCGCCAAGTCAGGGAAAGGGGGCATTCAGCTGCTGTGTGGAATTTTTTTTCTGAAACTCCTTCAGAGAAAAACATTGTAGTCTGTAGCATCTACAATACCAAGTTGAGCAGGGCAAACGCAACCTGAGCACCACCAGTATGCGAAACAGCATGGCAGTCAAGCACCCCAGTAGGTGGGTAGAACACCAGAGTACCAAATCTGCATCTGCAGATCAAACCAATGCCATGTCGCCTGGGCTATGTCCTTCAAAATCTGCTGTTCAGGAAGCACTCACTCATACCTCCTGCCCACAAGCTGTGGTTGCTCACACACAACAAACATCAACCACATCCACTTCCTTGTCCCAACAAAGTGTCCAATTGTCCGTGCCTGAGAGCTTGGAAAGAAAGTGTAAATACCCAGCCACGCACCCGCAGGCACAAGTACTAAACTCGCTCATTGCCAAATTGCTAGCTGTGGAGATGTTACCGTTTAGGTTTGTGGGAACACAGTCTCTCCGTGATCTCTTGGCTGTGGCTGCCCCACGATACAGTGTTCCCAGCCACCACTATTTTGCCTGATGTGCCATCCCTGTGTTACACAAGCACGTGTTAAACAATCTGAACTGTGCCCTCACCAACACCATAACCGGGAAGGTCCACCTAACAACAGACACCTGGACAAGTTGTTGTGGACAGGGACGATACATTTCTGTCACGGCACACTGGGTGAACATGGTGGAGGGTGGGACAAAGGCGCAAACTGAAACATCATACATCCTACCCACGCCAAGAATAGCGGGCCCAACTTCTGTCAGGGTTTCCGCCTCTTCATATTCCACTTCCTCTCTCCCCTCCTCCTGCTCCTCATACTCTGCTGAATTATCCTCCCCATCACTGCCAAGCTGGGACCTGTGCAGCAGCGCATCGGCAAAGCGGCAACACACTCTGCTGAAATTGATCTGTTTAGGTCAGAAAGCACACACTGCAGCCGAGCTGTGGCAAGCTTTAAACCAACAGATCAGTGTCTCTCCCCGCTGCACCTCCATCCTGGTCTGGTCTTCTGCGATAATGGGTGCAACCTGGTGGTGGCTTTAAAGGTTGGCAAGTTGGTACACGTGCCATGCATGACTCACGTGCTGAACCTAGTTGATAGAAAATATCTGACCTAGCACCACAATTTATCTAACTGCATGTTTGTGCCAAAGTCCCCATACAAGCAAGCGGGAAGAGAGAAAATGGGACAATGAAGGCATCAAACACACTAAATAATTAAATATATACACAGCATCGTGAAAAAATTAAACAAAATATTATTATTCTTAGGACATTAAACACCACCATTAAAAACATGATTAAAAAACATGTAAGACAAAAAAAAAAAGCAAACAGAAAGATCCCCTTGTAGAGATTAGCATATCAATCCAATATAATCTTAAATAGCAAACAATTCATCTGTGCAAAATATTCAATAATTGTGGTACATGATCTAAGTGAAACTAGTATAAATATAATAGCATGATTTAAACCAATCAATCAATAAGATAGCATGATTTGAAAATATCCTCCAGACCCACTCAGTATCTAATGATTCCTAAAAAAAATTTTTTCCACAAAGAGAGTATCCAATACATAAAGTATATCCTAGAAGGTGATACAGAAAAGAGTGGTACCAGAATAGGAAGTAAATATGAAAGTACCAACAATATAAATGCAAAGATAGAAAAAAGGAGAAGTCAATAATACGAAACCTACGCGTTACGCCATACGATTATAGCTTCCTCAGGGGTATGAGGCAGAGCTTATAGCACTCGCTGCAGCATGTAATCTGGGAAAAGGTAAAGAAATTAATGTATTTTCTGACTCGCAATATGCTTATGGTGTTGCACATGACTTTTGCGAAGCCATAATTTCTTGACCTCTGCAGGCAAACCTATAAGGAATGCGCAAGCGGTAGAGCAGCTACTCACAACACTCACCCTTCCCTGAAGGGCAGCCATAGTCAAAGTGTCAGCACACACTTGGGAACAAACTCCCCTTGCAGTAGGAAATGCTTAGGCCGACCAGGCGGCTAAGGAAGCAGCACGACTACCTCTGACAGAGATACTGGCTATCGCAAGTGCGGGAACCCCAGAAGACTCAGAGTCAGGGAGTACAGGAAGCCCCCTTTCAAATAAGGAGACATCCCCTGCATTAGTCCCAGTGGCCGTGGACCTCGAAATACTGCAGGTCTTCCAGACCCAGGCTCCCCCCAACGAGCAGAATGCATGGGTCAAAGCGGGCGCCATACAGTCAGTGTCAGGAGTATGGCAGGTAAATAAACGTATTTGCCTTCCACGCTGCCTGTTCCCCATTATGGCTGCCCTTGCACATTTTCCGGTGCATAACTTAAAGGGTGTTATGTGTGCAGTGGTGCTACAAAACTGGTGTGCCCCAGGGTTCCTGAATACGGCTGCAAAGTATGTTCAGGAATGAACGATTTCCTAGACAAACAAGCCAACCTCCTGCTATAAGAAAGGAGCATTAATTCCCTGTGTTTCTCTTGCTAATACTCCATTGTTTCCAGTGAAGAAGAAAACTGCAGAGGAGAACTGGATAAATTCAGGATGGTGCAAGATCTGAGAGCTGTGAATGCAGTTACAATCCTGGAGACCCCAGTGGTGCAAAATCCACATACATTACTCAGTGAAATTCCCTCTGAGGCAACGCATTTTACAGTAATCGACTTGGCAAATGCCTTCTTCAGTGTGCCTCTGCATCCAGACTGTCAGTATCTTTTTGCTTTTACACACAGAGGAGTACAGTACGCCTGGACTGTTATACCTCAAGGAGCTCAGAACTCTCCTCATCACTTCACACTGGCCTAAACTACTTGTCTCCAACACTGGAAGAGTGAGAACCCTGAAGTCACATTTATTTAATATGTCGATGATCTACTCCTCTGTTGTCCAGACGACCAAACTTGCCACAGGTTCAGATATTCTTTGCTCCAATTTCTGGCCACCATCGGATGCGAAATTACTCTGCAAAAGCTACAATGGTGTTGTACCAAAGTTGTGTTTTTGGGTCATTGCATATCCCAAGGTACCAAGCATCTCACTGAAGAGCGGAAAACTGCCATCCGTGACAGCGCGTACCCGAGAACTGTCAAACAACTCCAAGCTTTCCTGGGAATGGTCACATACTGCAGGCAGTGGATCCCTAATGCGTCAGCTCTCATGCAACCTCTATATGATCGGGTTCACTCTTCTGAGATTGACTTGCATTTTGACCAAGAAGTTGAAGATGCAATAGACTAGTTGAAAGAACTCATAATTTCAGCCCCTGTACTGGGGATTCCCAACTATGAATTTCAATTCTTTCTATTTGTCTCTGAAGCATGGGGCCATGCCTCAGGAGTTCTGGCACAAAAACATGGAGGCCGCATGAGACCCATCGGATATTATTCCAGTGAATTGGATCCAGTGGCGCAAACAGCTCCAACATGTCTCAAAGCAGTGCTGGCAGCTACAGAACTCCTCCACAGAACAGCAGATGTTGTACTTGGCCATCCTACAACTATACTGGCCCCTCATGATTTCAAAGCTATCCTTGAACAAACCCAGCACAACCATCTATCTATGCAACGTCGTGTCAGAATCCAATGTGAGCTCCTTTTACCACAAAATATAGCTCTTCGGCGATGTACTGTCTTGAACCCCTCCACTCTGCTTCCTCTGTCAAGGGGGACAGCCCTGAAGACTTAGGGGGGGTCCTCAGAAGACCATAAATACCCTGATTCGAGTGACCATGATTGCTTTGAGGTCATGAAGGCAGAAACCTCTCACCTACATACTGTCTCTGAGCAGCCACTGCCTGAAAGCGGATCTGATGCTGTATACTGACGGGTCCAGATACGCAGATGAATATGGAACTTACCATACCGGATATGCGGTGGTGTCCCCACCAACGGTTGTTTCTGCTGGACCACTGCCATCTTATATATCAGCTCAAGAGGCCGAACTGTATGTGAGGCGCCCCTGAGGGTTCGACCGCCACAGGGATGCTGCACCTCTTTAATGGGGTGTAGAGTTCCTCCTTTGAGGTAAGAACAGTGCGATGGTCAGGACCCTCCCTCCACATCCAACACCACACTTCTCCCACCAGAGGGGGCTAGTAGGCACTAGGTGCTGCCCCTACTGGAAGTTGGGAGACTGGGGAACCAAGAGATGGGGAACCAATTAGTGGGTGAGGGTGGAGGATTCACATTTTAGTGACACTTTAAATTTCATATTTAATACACAGCCATTTTGGTTCTGGGTTCTTTGTTCGTGATCTCCCTCCCTGAGCGTGGATCCTGTGTGGACCTGCAGAGGATGGAGACACGACCCTCGTATCCTGGCCTTGGGTCAAGGGGCAGGTTGTAGATAATGTATGTCTCAGCCCGGTCAAGGACCATGACCCAGAAGGCCCGGAGCTTAGGAGTGTAGCTCCACCGCAAATGGATCCGGGGAGGATGCAGGTGGACCGGTATACGCCACCTGTCCTCGCCAACCTGATCTATTCAGAGGGATTCCGGCTGCAAGAGGGGTACCGGCCCCCGACACCTGACCTTGCTACTCTATGTCCTGGTCAGGGAAGCCCGGGAGGCCCTGAGGATCCCACCGGGTAACGGAAGGAGCGGAGCTGCTACCCGTACCCTTTTTCTGAGTGAAGTTCAGAGGGAGAGCCGGCCTATCTACACACACACAGACAGGAAAGGACTCGGTCTGAAGTCTAGGAACACTCTGGTGCGGGGTCCTGATTGAACACTGGACTTACTCGGAGGTTGTCGGACCCCCCCCCATCTCTGGTGACCGCAGAACGCCGCGAGGAGCAGGGAGAAGCCTTTCAACTGCAATCTCCACCATGAGTAAAAACCCTGGAAGTTAACCCCTATAGCCTCCGGACTCTTTATTCTGCATTACACCGCACTACGCAGCACCAGACCTCCTATACTACAACCCCCTCCATCCTGTTTCTCTTCCCTGAGGCCCTGCTCCACCTGTGGGGAGTAGTACCAACGACGGCTGCCATAACATCCTACCTCAGCGGACTGCAGCAGCGCTGGTGGCCTTTACCAGGTGTACCTGGTGGCGTAGTCGGGATCAGCCACTCAACCCAGATAAGCCCGTACCATCCTTTTTAATGTGATGGCCCTGGGCACGGAGCGGGTCCGGGCCATGGCTGCACCCCATCGACAACATAGGACCCAGCTCCAAGTCCCCCATCTCCCAGGGTAGGGCTTCCAGCGTCACACATATGCTCTGACCGAAGACTGCAAGTGCGCAGAGAGTTGAGTGGCCAATATTTACATGGACTCCAGGTACGGATTCGGGATTGCCCACGACTTTGGCCTGATATGGGCCGTGAGGGGCTACAAGACAGCCAGTGGAGCTCCAATCAGCAATGCAGCGGCAGTGAGAAGTCTGCTAGAAGCTCTGAAGTTACCTAGGCAAGTGGCTGTGATCAAAATTAAGGCTCAAGGGAAGCTGAATTCAGAGGAAGCCAAGGGCTGACATTACAGCAAAAGCAGCAGCTATGGAACCAATATTTCCAGAGGAGGCAGAGGTGTCGGGGGGTACGGAGGTGTTTGTGCTCACCAGAAGTCAGAGACAATGAGGAGATGAGGAAGAAACGGGAATGAGAAATTTGGGGTTGGAAGATGAAGAGGAGCAAAGACTGGAAGAGAATCCGACACACAGGATTTAAGTGGACCGTCAGAATGTGGTACCGGAAGAAGGAAGACAAAGATTGAAAACAAGAAGTGATTGAAAGTGATCAAGGACCCGCCTTCACTGCAGAAGTTACCAAATCAATCTGGGAGATGATTGGGGTGGATGTGGGCCTGCATACTCCTTATCATCCTCAAAGTAACGGCAAAGTTGAAAGGATGAATGGCACTTTAAAAAAACAAACTTCTTAAAGCCAGTAAAGAATTGTCACTTCCATGGCCGGAGGTGCTGCCTATTGCCCTATACTCAGTCCGAAGACAACCCACAGGGCTCACACCATATGAGATCTTGTTTGGGGGGCCACCTAGAATGGGTCAATATCACCCAGAGCAGCTTAGTTCAGGGAATAATAAGTTTGTGAATTTTGTTGTCGGACTTGCTATAGAGTTAAAACTAACACATGCTACAGTGTACTCTTCTATTCCAGACTCAGATCTAGAACCAGGTACTCACAGCATCCAACCTGGAGATTTTGTCTGGATAAAGAATCACGTGCTAGGCACACTGGATGCCAGATTTGAAGGGCCCTACCAAGTGCTGCTTACATCACCTACGGCTGAAGGTCGAAGGCCGAACATCATGGGTCCACACATCCCATTGCAAGAAGGTGGTCTCAGACCCAAAACCCTGATGTTCCTTTGTCTAATGACAGTAGCTGGGGGGGAAGTCTTTGGTTCGGTAACACGTGCATTCCAAGCAATTATTACTAAAGAGATTGATATTCCAGTTTTCTGGTACAACACTTCCTTGAATGTGGTGACTTGAAGATTACGATTAGATTAGAGGGCAAATAGACTGGGGAATGTGCCATAACTAAAGCATTAATGTCTGTTTACCTTAAATCTGAGTCCCAAGAATCCAAAGAGGAAATAGAGGCTGCGTTTACAGGTACATACAGGGCCAAGAGAGAAGTTAACCCCAAAGGCAGTTTTGACCCACATATATATATTGATGCTCTCGGAGTGCTTAGGGGGGTGCCAGACGAATTCAAGGCCTGAGACCAAGTGAAGGTGGGATTTCAGTCCATAATACCCATAATAACTGTTAACAAGAATGTAGATTAGATTAATTACATATATTATAACCAACAAAGATTTGTCAATTACACCAAAGATGCCTTACAAGGGATAGCTGACCAACTAGCACCCACATCTACCATGGCTTTCCAAAACAGAATAGCTCTGGATATGCTACTTGCAGAGAAAGGAGGGGTATGCAAAATGATAGGTGAGCATTGTTGTACGTATATCCCAGACAATACCAGCACCACAGGGAAAGTTACTAAGGCTCTCAAAATCTATGAACAAACATTTCCCCTTAGAACAAAAGTGTTGTACCAGAGAGATTACCGGAAGTAAATGAGTTTGTAAAGTTAATATCCATATTTCTGTGTTAGGGGTGGCCCTCGATTACCCAATCACTAGATCTTTTAGGGTCTCCAACCCTTTCCTATAGGTCTTCATACGAATTAGATTTAGGAACGTCGGTGGGTCCGTCTAAAAGGGACGGGGCGCCCGTCACATCGTAGGGTTCCAGAATAGCCTTAACATAGGGTCAATCACTTCTCCCCCTCTGATTTTTAGCATAAGGATATTAAAAGCAAATAATTGATTTTAGGGGGGTTTGTCAAGGTAAAATATATATTATAGAAAATCAATTAGTGTCTTTTAATAGATTACCTAATCAGAGTGAATCAATATAGCGATGATGGAATAATCTATGTGTATTTATGTATGCAAATGTGTATATGCACATGGATTATGTTAATAGTTAATGAATATATAACTAACAGCTTCTGTTCTAATTTGTAGACACGAACAACTAAATGATTTCCTGGGAATGACGTATGCATGTGCACGGCTGATAACAGAGAGATTCATGTCGAGTTGGCAAAGATGGCGCTGAGAGGCGAACTCACCCCCTCCATCGGAATTCCTAAGGCGTTACTCAAACCAAGAGATACATAGATGGACAAATTACAGCGTGCCGAGTTATCAGAAAAGAGCAATAAATTTTACTAATCCCACCTAGAAGGAGAATGCTATTTAACCCCATGTCTACGTAATAAAGTATGCCATTTTGCGTGGTTCAGTTTCTGAGTGAAGTTTTTCAACCAGATAAGCAGATTTGGTTAATTAGCTTCTCTGCATGCACTCAGACATCTTTAATTTGGAGGAGAGCAGTTACCTAGTGTATCTTAAATTGGTGTAACCTTCACAGTTTGTAGATATGGGGTGCCCGAAACTATAGAAAGTGACAGAGGAACCCACTTTACTGGGGAACTAATGAAACAAATCATGGTCACTCTTGGGATATAACAGGCTTTCCATGTTCCCTATCATCAACAAAGTAGTGGGAAGGTGGAACGTCTCAATGGTACCTTGAAACTAAAAATTCAAAAGTGCATGAAAGAAACACACTTGTCCTGGGTAGATTGTTCACCCCTAGCATTGTATTCAGTGAGGACCGCCCCAAGGGGGAGGGAGAAGCTGTCCCCATATGAAATACTGTTTGGTAGTGTCCCTAAGACAGGGTTGTATTTCCCACAGCAGCTGCAGGCCTCCTATGGTTCTCTCACTGAATATGTTCTGGAGTTGCATAAACATTTGACTGTTACTCATAATCATGTTCTTTCCTCTATCCCAGACCCCAATTGCCTCAGCGGCACTCACACTTTGGTACCAGGAGACTGGGTCGTGGTAAAGAGACATATGAGGAGACCACTGGAGCCCAGATACAGTGAACCATTCTAAGTGCTGTTAACCACTGCCACTTCTGTCAAGCTTCAAGGCAAAGACACTTGGATCCATTCCAGCCATTGTAAAAAGTTTTGAACCCCAGCAGCAGCAAAGATGTTGACCCTGTTTGTTTGGTGATAGCAACCGTACCCCTTGCCCTAACTCTCCATGAATTACTTAAAGAGAACTGGGATAACAAACTGATAAAGCATCACCAAGTCTTACCCCAAGACAAGAACTCTAATCACCGTCCTAAGAACTGTTGGATATGCACCCATAGTCCAATATCCTCCAATACTATGCCTTATTTAGCTATTCCAGTGACTTTGAAAGAAATGTTTTACTTAAGTAACTACGCTTTTCCTATTAGACTAAGAACAACAAAGAAAAAGAAGGCTGTAGGTCTAACTGTAGCTGCTTGGGTGACTGAGCCATGGTTGTTGTTTAACAGGAGTGGTCCGCCTCTAAGTCAGACTGAAATGCCTTGGGCGACTTGTCATGTCGACCTCTCCTGTTATCCAAACTATACCTCTTGCAGCTGTATTCAGATAAAATCCAGAGGGTTTCCTTTCTCTACAGCTGACTATTCAGAGTGCAATGGATCTGATACAACTACTACACAGTGTATAGCGGTTGATGCCACTCTCAATCCTAAGCTTCATTGTGTAAATGTCACCTTGCAAAATCTAATATCAGGTTTTACCTCAAATGACACTCAGTATCAGGGAAAAATTATGGAAAAATTAAGCACCACCTTGTTATCTAAATGGATTGCTAGTCTGTTCAACAACACTGTTGTTGGAGCACCAGAGAGTTTATATATTGTATGTGGACATCAGGCTTACAAGTGGTTACTCAATAATTTCACAGGAGTTTGCACACTGGCCTTTCTGACACCTTCTACTTTTATAGTACCACACACAAGAGTAGATATTAATGCAATCCCACTACACGCACTGTACAGATGAGCTGTTGACGACAAGCTCAGACCAAATGGTAAACAACATCTTGTAGAAATGGGGGTAGCTAACAAATTATTTAGTGTTTTATTCAATTACCCATTCATAATGCAAATGTGGGATAAGTTGGTAGAGGCGACTGATTATCTAGATGACCAGATCTTCCAGATTCTTGACGTTCTCAATACATCTAATATTGTACAGAAACAAATAATTGCAGTTACTAACCAACACACCATAGTGCTAGATTACTTGACTGCTAGAGAGGGAGGGATGTGTCAGATAATATGCCCTACCTGTTGCCACTACATAGACCCTGCAGGAAATTTCCAGGTAAAGACCAAGATAGAGATACTTAGAAAATGAGGGATGCGTGGCTCCAAGAACATCATGTCAAAAAAGATTCCTGGTGGAGCGACACTTTCTCTTTTCTTAATCCTGTCAATTGGTTCAACGGTATAGGTGGATGGCTAATGGGTATCCTACAAGGTATTCTACAAATAGGAATTTTGATATTACTAGTGTATATAGTTGCCAGGATTAGTATATTTGGTATTAAGAGACTATGCAAGAAAACACGTAAGATTAAGCATCACAGGCCTGCGAAATATAATACTTCTCCTATAAACATATATGATGAGATTTACAAGCAAGATATTTGTCGGTGAACGGGATTCGTCCCCTCCAGGCTTTTATAGCATGAGGAAGTAGCTGATGAATAAATTGTTTTGTAAAATAATAAAAAGGGAAGAATTGTTATGGTTCATTTTTAATATTTAGATTCATTATTAATTTATAAAAAACAATTTATGTTTTTTGCTATGTCTGAAGTCTGCTTGAGTTTTTAAGACTTACATTGTGGAATGTCTGACTAAGATACTGGTTTCCTGTGAAGTCCCTGAGAAGGTTTTACGTTGGGCCAAGGGAAGTGTGTTTACTACTGAAAGTCATATTTCGGTTTCCTGTTCAGTTTTATGTAACAATCGTATTTCCTTTTTGTCTAGCTAATAAATATGGCTAGTCTTTGTTGCCACACCAGAAGACTCTACCTGCTGACAATGCATGTCGCATGTATTCTGTCTCTCTTCCTTCATCGATGAAGTATCTTAATTTGAATCTCACTGGCAATGTGAAGACCCTTTGCTGTCTATTCCAAAGTTCTCCTTAAAACAAAGAGGGTCTCCATAACAGTATGAACAGGATTCACAATATGGAAAGGTGGCAGTGTGAGAAACAGTGTGAAGAGGGGGTTCAGTATGAAGAGAGAACTCAGCATAGAGAGGGGCAGTATGCAGGAGCAGTATGAATAATGGGCTCAGTATGGAGAAGGGGCAACATTGTGAAGAGAGGGCTAAGTATGGATAGGGCGCAGTATTGGAGAAACAGTGTAAAGAGGGCAAGTACAATGTAAAAAGGTACTTAGTATAAAGAGAGGGCTAACTATGTAGAGGGGGCAGCATCAGGGCAGTGTGAAAAATAGATGGCTCAGTATAGAGAAGGAGCAGCATGATGGTGAGAGTATCTAGAAGTGGCTCAATATAGAGAGGAAGCAGCATAGAGTGACATTGTGAAGTGGAAACTCAGTGTGGAAAAGGAGCCACATAGGTGGGACAGTGAGAGGAAGCTCAATATAAAGAAGGGCCAGTGTGTGGGGGACAATGTGTACATGGGGCTCAGTATGGAGATGGACAATGTGGGGGGCAGTGTGACTAGGTGTCTCAGTAGGTAGAAGTGGGTCAGTATGGAGAATGGGCAGTGCGGCAAAGCTGTCATAAAAAAATGGCAGGAAAGATGCTGCAAAAGATACTTTAAGAAAAATCTACTTGCGTATCCTGAACAACTCTCTGCTTGAAAAACTTGCTGTTTGCAAATGTCGAAAAGACATTGTCGGCACATACCCTATTTGTACTTTTGAAAAATTTCATGATATAGCTGATTTCCTGTAGCATTGCTAGTAAATTTCTATCATTACTCTTTTAATAGAAGAAAGAAAACAGCTGATTTGCAGAGTTAAAGATATATTATTGAGGTCTTGTTAATAATCTACAGTTTGATGCATGACAGTAGATACCTGAACATGTCTGCTGGGCACTGTCTGATTGCACTGTGTCAGTTTCAATACAACTGTTTAATATCTGGAGTGTTTCTGCTCTGCCCCGATGCTGGAGATTTTTATGATTAAATTAAGCCTATAGCAGGTTATCACTGTAAACTTTGCTGAAAAGTGTGCCCTGTATTTGATTGGATTTTGCCTTGCTAGGAATCAGATTATGTTCCAAAAGCAAAAGGCAAAATACTTATATCTACAACTCTAGATCAGCGGTGTGATAATTAGACTACAGCAAATTGGTTTTAAAACCAATCCAACTGAGCTTTTATCAGATCAGGTGAAAAGTCAGGATTTCACTGAATAGATTTGGGGATTAAAATGGATGTATAGTTTCAACTGAGCTGTTTTGATCTACTCATTTTCTTGCTGTCTTGTTTTGATCCTTTCTGGAAGGCATTGTATTCTGCAAATGTTTAATCTGCTAGGGTGATATCATATGTAACTAAAGTTTAACTTTCCATTTAAGTATAAGTATTTTATTATAGATGTGCCTAGGAAAGACTTTAGAACAAAATAGTGTGTGGGAAAACCATTATCAGAATATTTTACATCATTTTGACGTATAAAATTATATATAAGTGTAATAATGCAATCATATAATATATTTCAAAACTGAATGTAATACACCAGTTATTATAGGCATGTATAACCACTTGATTAAGAAAAGTGTTTTTTATTTGAAATTGTGCATGCTGCTAACCATTTTTTTTCTTTATTTGATTATTTCAGTCAATGTATTATGGTTTTATAGTCTATAGTACATGGCGTAAATAATTTGATATAATCATTGCTAGTACTCCTTAAAATACAGTTTTCAAAGTATCCATTTATATTTTTGTTACATTTTTCCCATACAACTTAATTTGTGGCCAAGATATAATATGATCTGGCAAGTTCACACGTGAAGTAATCAATGTTTAGTAACTCTCCTCTCTAAATTATTGAAAAGATATCCAAAATATATAAGGGGACATGGTCTGCTTCTGAAAATAGCTGGGAAAATGCCTTAGAGTTTTTAAATAGGGCCAAGAAACTATAGTTAAACATATTATGCTCTTGTCAAGATGAGGAGATGGGCAGACAAGGGCAGACAAGGGACCAACTCTGACCAGGAATTTGACAAAAATTTTCAGGTGGTCTGCAGATACAATTTAGAAAAACACAATTTATTATTTTAATGGAATGATCCATACTCTATTGTAGATATTAGAGATCAGGGGACTTACTTAAATTCAAATTCGATGACCACCGAATGTTCCCCAGAAATTAGATTCATGAATAAATTTGTATTAAATTTAATATAGGAAAGCCTGTAATTATTCAGAAAATACACATGAAGGAGAGAAGAGAGAGAGAATGGATGCCTGTTCACCAGAACTTACACTCTAAAGGCGAGATACAGTATCTCCCTGCTGATCATAAGAGCTTAAACTCTACAGAAGAAAGAAAAAGGGAGAGGACCCCACTGACTATTAGAGCTTACGCTTTATTGGAGAGAGAGAACTACATTGATCATAAGAGCTTATACTTTACGAAAGAGAGGACCTGCTGACCATAAGAGCTTACCCTTTACAGGAAAGAAAGACTTAATCAGTGACTCCAGAGATTGAAATTGACTCTGCCATACAACTGTGCTCCACTGGTAACGGCAGATCTGTGATGACTTGGGTACTGACCACCACTGTACAAGATATGATAATCTTTAAGATATCAGAGCTGCAGGGCATTATGGAGAGGCTTGCACAGCAATGCAAAATAACGTTAAATAATGATGCTTCAAAAGTGTGTGAAACGGTGCAGGGCAATATTTTCTTTTTATTGAACCATGAATCGAAACTCAAAATGTTCAAATTCGTGTGCAATCACTGATTTCAGGAAATTCAACTCAAACTTGATCAAACTTGATCATTCCACTCATCGTTAGTGTATATCATTAATAATGCTAATAATTGTATCAATATTTGATGTTTCCAAAAAGAACTAGTAAGTAATTCAATATTCTGCCTATGTACATTCACTGTGCTATATTGAAGACAAAAGATGCTCATGGACAATTGCAATTCTGGTAAAATTCATACTAATCTCAACTAATCACCAGAAATAAATATTTTCAAACGCTTTTGCTTTAACATTTCAAAAGCACATATACTAGATATTCACCAAGCCTTTTTCCTACATAGAAATACACAAATAACATGAATGGCACAAAACAATGTTTAGCAATATTTCAGACCTCATGAAACATACCTCAACAAAAATAAGCACATTTATTTTAATTAATGGCATATTTTTTTCAAGATCTGATAGAGGAATAAATTAATGAATCACTCAATGTTAAGGAAAAAATTATGGAATTATAATAAAAAAAATCCCAATTAACACTTTGTTGCTTCTCTTCAGGCTTTTATAATGGCCTGTAATTTTGAGGCATGGACTATGCATTAATGATTAATAATGATTGAGGAAATGTTGGGAATAGACGCTCTGGGTGGAACAGGCTCTGTTAAACCACTAAGCTTAGAATGGCTTAGACATGTAGTGCTTTCCAGTCTAGCAGTATGGAATAATTAGCTTTCAGTTTCGGCCTATTGGAAAGCACCACCTCCCACTGAAGCTCCCAGCTTGCAGCTAGAAGGTGCCAGATATAGTTTTGTCTACTCTGGTTCACACCTATGGTCTCAGCTGCTTCTTTTTATTTTGTTGTATCCCTGTTGTCTGTCCACAGCCCATTTCCTGATCATTCTTTTGCTTGCTAATGTTTTATTATTCTGTCTTGCTGGTTCTGACCCAGCTACCTAACTATCCCTGCCAGCCTGCACCACCAGCCAACATCTGATCCTGTGGTCCCAGCCCAGTGGCCCTGGTGTAAGCCAAGATCCCTGTACAGTTAAAGGGTGAAGCCAAGCGCAACCCCTGAGATCTGGTAAATGGAGCAGTTTGTGCTAAGTCTGTCTGTGGTAGTCAATTTTAGAGCTGCCAGTCGACCACTGACAAAGCTTCATTACAGTATATCTGAGCCCGCATATGGATCCCCTCCTAGTGGGAGTATATCAATTGCAAAACCTCATCATTGTCCAATGATTAAGGAAGGTATTCTAAAACGCGTCTGTGACCAAATTGTTCTCTTGTGCTACTACTAAATTTGTCTCTGGATATGATTCCATTTTAAAGTTTTTTTTATTAAAGGCTATTTTTAGATGTTTATTACGCTGGATCTTTTTGTCTTTATCTACAAGACAGACGTCCCAATTCACCCAACGAATACTAAAGGGCTTGGCTGCATCCTAGTACTGGCCAGGCCGCCTGATCTAATAGTATGGGCATCATCAATAGGCTGTGAGCCAGATACTGTGCATCACACGTATCAGTGTGACTGGCGTCCTATGTAAGCCCATCTGTGTGCATGTTTAATACTACATAGCCACCCCCTCCAGGAACTGGTAGGTCTGTGAGTGGCTGTTTGCATCAGTATTTTGCACCTGTGCTGCCCCCGCCTTTATTAGTGTTGGTAAGGCTGTTTTTTTTCCCTCTGTGATGTTTTTTGAATCTATGTCATCTAATTAGCCGTTTTTACCTTTTCTATTGAAGCATCTAATCAGTATGTGCAATGATCATTGTGAAGTGAGAAGGAGCAGGTGTACAGTGTCCATTTTAGGACATGATCAGATATCAAAATCAAACATCAGAATGATTTCAGTTTGTGGCTAAATACCTGTCTGAGAACTGATTCTGACAAGTGATTTTGACGAATGATTTTGACGAGTGATTCTGACGAGTGATTCTGACGAGTGATTCTGACGAATGATTTTGACGAGTGATTCTGACAAATGATTCTGACGAGTGATTTTGACGAGTGATTTTGACGAATGATTCTGACGAGTGATTCTGACGAGTGATTTTGATGAGTGATTTTGATGAGTGATTCTGACAGGTGATTTTGATGAGTGATTTTGATGAGTGACTTTTACAACTATAATAATAATAATAAAAAAAAAAGTCAGAATCACTTGTCAAAATCACTCGTCAAAATCACTCGTCAAAATCATTCGTCACAATCACTTGTCAGAATCACTCGTCAGAATCAGAATCACTCGTCAAAATCATTCAGCAGAATCACTCGTCAAAATCACTCGTCAAAATCACTCATCAAAATCACTCAGCAGAATCACTAGTCAAAATCACTTGTCAGAATCAGTTCTCAGACGGGGTATTTAGCCTCAAATTGACATTATTCTGATGTTAGATTTTGATATCTGATCATGTCCTAAAATGGACACTGTACAGGTGGAGCTGTGACATCCCCTATTGAGAATGAAGGATCCTGTATTATCAGCTGTGTATAGAGGTGTTACCTCTTATTGTAATTCTTCTTTTGATAAGAAGCCTAGTGAAAACTTTTCTTGAAAGGACAGAAAGTATTTTTAAATACGGAACAATAAATAAAAAAAATACAAAGCCAACAAGTTTTAAAAGTACATGTAAAACAAATCTTGATTTAAACTATAGGTTATTTTCCAATGGCACTTTACCATTAAGGAAAAATATAGTATAAATTGAGAAATTATTACATTTATTTAGGTATGTTTTACAAAGTCATAATGTTCAACTCATTAGACAAATATTGTTTTGTGTCAATATATGATTCATGTATTTGCTACAAAGTACCAACACCTGGGTTAATATCTTTCTTGTGCTGTAATTAGATCATTTTTGCCAAGAATTGTACAGTATATTATTGTCAAAATATAATGCTATTATTCACTCGATGCATAGCGCACACAATAAGAAATTATTTTAAATGTACACTTGCATGTATGAATGTCTCTCTCAACTACTTTCTAAAAAAATTGTAAGGATATGTCATATAATTGAGAAAAATGTGTAAAGATTTGTGATTTTTACTTTACTATTTTTTCATCCCTCTAGAGGGAGCAAAAACCTTCTAAATAATTTACCAACTTTCCGTAATTTAATAGAAAATGGATATTAAAACTGCACTTAGCATTCTTATTATATGAAGGCTCGGACTGGACCACAGTGAAATAGGTGAAACTCCCGTTAGGCTCCTGTGCAGGAGTGCACCCCCACACCCTTATATGAGCAATAGATGGAACAATACACTTGATTTGCTATAGTATTCATTGAGCAAACTATCCAGTTTATAGTTATATAGAATAGAACATGATCAGGGGAAAAGTGTTTGATGGTGCATATGCATTTTCCCTAAGTTCCTGTCTTACACTGTGTAAATAAACCTGACAGGCAGTTTGGTATATTGGTGTATTTTCACTGCTCCATTCAGCCACCCCAGTTGATGACCTTGGGTAATCACCTTTAATGATCAGGTATGGTATAAAAAGCAAAACAAAAAACAAAAGCCCCCACGCACATTAGTATTAGTGTTATATGCAGGTGTACATGTACGCTCTGGCAATTAAAAAATATAATCTAGAATAAAAACATAATGCATAGGCACACAGCAGTATATACAGTATAGTGTAACAAATATAAAAAACATAGTTTACTTAGCTTGATTAAAAGAGTAGCCTGCTCTGCCACCATCTATTTTGAGGCTTGGATGGCACATAGCGAAGTAAGGCCATAGAGTTAGGGACCATCCTTATTGGGTACATCTTGTGGTGGTGGGATGGCGTCAATTCTTTTTAGATTAAAAAAATGTTAACAAAGAAACCTGTATTCTTTACTTTTGTTACTGTTTATTTAATCACTGCAGTGTGCCTATGCATTATATTTTTAGGGTATGCGCCCACGTTGCAAATTCGAAGCAGAAATTTCCTGAGCATTTTTTCCTCTCCGTAGCAGAAAAAACGCATGCGGATTTTACATGTGTTTTTTAAGTATTTTTATATGCGTTTATGCATGCGTTTTTTCAAGCGGTTTTCCAAGAGATTTTGAGCATCACTTGGAAAAGGGCTTGACAATGTAATGAGGAGAGTTCTGCATTCAAATGGTGCATCTATACTAAAAAAAAGAATTAAAAAGTAAAACGGAAAAAAAAAATCTTATACTCTCCTCTCCGGTGGAGATCCTCTCTCCTCGACGGCCCGATTAAATGACATCACTGCAGGTCCTGCCAGTACACCGCAGGCCCCCAAGGAGAGAGGATTGCTGCCGGGAGGAGAACGGGGGCCGCCGGAAAGGTGAGTATGAATATTTTTTTTTACTTTATAATTCTTTTTTAACTTGCGGGTACGATGGTACCTGGGTCGGATCAGAGTCTCCTCTTCTCCAGATCCTGGTACCATTCACGCATTGAACAGCATAAAATTCGCATGTGTAAATCTATACATGCAAATTTTATGCAGTTCAATGCAAGTTAATGGGAGCAATTTTGCGGCGAAATCGCGCCCAAATTGGTTATGCTGTGGATTTTTCTGCAATGATACACAGCAGTGGAAATTTCTGCAGCATGTGCACAGCACATGCGGATTATCATTGGGGAACATGGCAGACATCTTAACAAGCAATTTTAATGCGTTTCCGCGGCGGAAATGCTACCGCGGAAGCCCATTAAATCCGCATCGCGGGCACACAGCCTTATTGTAGGTTATATTTGTTTAATGGCCACACTTATACTAACTCTATACATTATGTAGCGTCGGCGTCCCTGCCCCCTGCTAGGCAGGGACGCTGTTCCCCTCACCTCTCTGCTCCGAGCCCGGCGTCCTCCTCCCGCTCTGCTGGCAGCGCGCGCTCCTTCCCGGCCACGGTGCTTAGGGCGCGCGTGCGCGCGCTCCCCCCCTCTTAAAGGGGCCGCGCGCGTCGTCCCAAGGAGTCCCCGGCCAATGGCCGGAGGACTTCACAGTATATAAGGCACCTCCTCCAAAATGGAGGTGCCCGAGCAATGTTGTTGCACTGTTCACTACTCTGCTTCAGCCCTCAGGTCCCGTTGCCTATTACCTGCCAGTTACCTGCCAGTTACCTGCCAGTTTCCTGCCAGTTTGCTGCCTGATTCCTGCCTGTCATCCGCTTTCCTGCTTGCTAGCCTGAGGTCCGACGGTCTGCCTTCCGACTCCTGTCAGTCTGTCTATGGACCAGCTTGCCCGCTCACCTGGGAGCGCTCACCTGCTACCTGTCTGTTAGCCTACCTGGAGGCTCCGCCGTCACGTGCTGTGACCATCTGCCAGTCCAGAGACTCTTGCCTGCTCACCTGGGAGCGCTCATCTGCTACCTGCCAGTTAGCCTGCCTGGAGGCTCCGCCGTCACATGCTGTGACCACCTGCTTATCCAGAAACTCTCGCCCGCTCACCTGGGAGCACTCATCTGCATCCGCCTGTTAGCCTGCCTGGAGGCTCCGCCGTCACATGCTGTGACCACCTGCTTATCCAGAGACTCTCGCCTGCTCACCTGGGAGCACACACCTGCCATCCGCCTGCTAGCCTACCTGGAGGCTCAGCCGTCACAGGTCGTACCAATCCTATACCCAGAGACTGTCCCGGTCACTTGCTGTGACCTCCTGCCCGTTCACCCAGAGACTGCCCCGGTCACTTGCTGTGACCTCCTGCCCGTTTACCCAGAGACTGTCCCGGTCACTTGCCGTGACCTCCTGCCCGTTTACCCAGAGACTGTCCCGGTCACCTGCTGTGACTACCTGCCCGTCTTCCCTGGTCACCACCCGCTTCCTTACAAGGATCGACCCCTTGTATAGTTGCTCAGAGGTTCCGCCTCCCAGACCCGTTGCAGTTTGCTCGGGCCATGGAACCCGGTGGTACCCAAGCTCCCTCGCTCTCGGACCTATGTCATGAATAGAGATGAGCGTTGTTCTACTCGAACTGTTCGCCAATCTCAAATTCGAGCTGTTTTGGGCGGTGTTCGAGCCGGTCGGCGAACACGAACAATTTGAGAAAAATTCGGCTGTTCGAGGTTATGTTCGATAACTGTTCGTGCACCAAAATCATAACTGGATTTTTTCTCAGTAATGATGAAAATTAATGTTAATACGCAGTTTGAGTGTACAGCGGGGCGGGGGGAGGGGCAGGGGATGGATCTCTGCAGGAATAATGAAGATCTCCATTTTTTTTTCTCTTTCCCGCATTTGCAGTGGGGAGGTGCAATCTGTCAGCCTATCAGCAGCGCACACACGGAGCGAAGTGCTTTTTTTCACACAAGCAAGGGCATGTGTGATTGGCAGTGTATGTCACATGTCCTTGCCCTATAAGACCAAGCCATTTTCGCCGTCGCCACCATTTTCTCACTGCTGCAGCTGCGTGTTAGACGGCACCGCTGTTGCTGTGTGTGCAATACCTTGTTAATTTCAAGCCAATTTTCGCACAAATATACAGATAGCTTGGGAGTAGGGAATAGTTGTGATTGCCGTCCTTTTAAGGACTAGGTTACAGCATTTCCTACGACTTTTATCAGGCAGGTCTGTGCTCTTAAATAGATAGATTGTGGGAGTAAAGACTAATTGTAATTGGAGTCCTTTTCAGGACTAGGTTACATCAGTTCCTATCAGTTTTTGCCAGGCAGGTCTGTGCCAGTGCTGTGCAAGTTTTTTTCACAGCATTTGGCTGAATCTAGCAAAGCTAATCCTTTTTGGCCTATTGCAGAGTGTGTTAGTCAGTGGAGTAGCCTATCTGTGTTGCAAGATATACCACCTGTGTATAGAATACCAATTTTTTTACTGCACCTAGTGAAGTAAAATCTTTTGGGCATAGCATCATTCTATTAGTCCATCTATACTGACCTCCATCAGGTTGCAAACTGAATATAATTTTTTTCTGCATCTAGCTCTGAAAAAATATTTGGGCTTCTAGCAGTGTGTGGGACTTGGTCTATTAGTCCATCTATACTGACCTCCATCAGGTTGCAAATTAAAAATAATTTTTTTCTTCATTTAGCTCTGAAAAAATATTTGGGCTTCTAGCAGTGTGTGGGACTTGTTCTATTAGTCCTTCTATACTGACCTCCAGCAGGTTGCAAATCGAATATAATTTTTTTCTGCATCTAGCTCTGAAAAAATATTTGGGCTTCTAGCGGTGTGTGGGACTTGGTCTATTAGTCCATCTATACTGACCTCCATCAGGTTGCAAATTAAAAATAATTTTTTTCTGCATCTAGCTCTGAAAAAATATTTGGGCTTCTAGCAGTGTGTGGGACTTGGTCTATTAGTCCATCTATACTGACCTCCATCAGGTTGCAAATTAAAAATAATTTTTTTCTTCATTTATCTCTGAAAAAATATTTGGGCTTCTAGCAGCGTGTGGGACTTGTTCTATTAGTCCATCTATACTGACCTCCATCAGGTTGCAAATTAAAAATAATTTTTTTCTGCATCTAGCTCTGAAAAAATATTTGGGCTTCTAGCAGTGTGTGGGACTTGGTCTATTAGTCCATCTATACTGACCTCCATCAGGTTGCAAATTAAAAATAATTTTTTTCTGCATCTAGCTCTGAAAAAATATTTGGGCTTCTAGCAGTGTGTGGGACTTGGTCTATTAGTCCATCTATACTGACCTCCATCAGGTTGCAAATTGAATAAAAAAAATTTCTGCATCTAGCTCTGAAAAAATATTTGGGCTTCTAGCGGTGTGTGGGACTTGGTCTATTAGTCCATCTATACTGACCTCCATCAGGTTGCAAGTTAAAAATAATTTTTTTCTTCATTTAGCTCTGAAAAAATATTTGGGCTTCTAGCAGCGTGTGGGACTTGTTCTATTAGTCCATCTATACTGACCTCCATCAGGTTGCAAATTAAAAATAATTTTTTTCTGCATCTAGCTCTGAAAAAATATGTGGGCTTCTAGCAGTGTGTGGGACTTGGTCTATTAGTCCATCTATACTGACCTCCATCAGGTTGCAAATTAAAAATAATTTTTTTCTGCATCTAGCTCTGAAAAAATATTTGGGCTTCTAGCAGTGTGTGGGACTTGGTCTATTAGTCCATCTATACTGACCTCCATCAGGTTGCAAATTGAATAAAAAAAATTTCTGCATCTAGCTCTGAAAAAATATTTGGGCTTCTAGCGGTGTGTGGGACTTGGTCTATTAGTCCATCTATACTGACCTCCATCAGGTTGCAAATTAAAAATAATTTTTTTCTTCATTTAGCTCTGAAAAAATATTTGGGCTTCTAGCAGTGTGTGGGACTTGTTCTGTTAGTCCTTCTATACTGACCTCCAGCAGGTTGCAAATTGAATATAATTTTTTTCTGCATCTAGCTCTGAAAAAATATTTGGGCTTCTAGCGGTGTGTGGGACTTGGTCTATTAGTCCATCTATACTGACCTCCATCAGGTTGCAAATTAAAAATAATTTTTTTCTGCATCTAGCTCTGAAAAAATATTTGGGCTTCTAGCAGTGTGTGGGACTTGGTCTATTAGTCCATCTATACTGACCTCCATCAGGTTGCAAATTAAAAATAATTTTTTTCTTCATTTATCTCTGAAAAAATATTTGGGCTTCTAGCAGCGTGTGGGACTTGTTCTATTAGTCCATCTATACTGACCTCCATCAGGTTGCAAATTAAAAATAATTTTTTTCTGCATCTAGCTCTGAAAAAATATTTGGGCTTCTAGCAGTGTGTGGGACTTGGTCTATTAGTCCATCTATACTGACCTCCATCAGGTTGCAAATTAAAAATAATTTTTTTCTGCATCTAGCTCTGAAAAAATATTTGGGCTTCTAGCAGTGTGTGGGACTTGGTCTATTAGTCCATCTATACTGACCTCCATCAGGTTGCAAATTGAATAAAAAAATTTTCTGCATCTAGCTCTGAAAAAATATTTGGGCTTCTAGCGGTGTGTGGGACTTGGTCTATTAGTCCATCTATACTGACCTCCATCAGGTTGCAAATTAAAAATAATTTTTTTCTGCATCTAACCCAGCCAATAGTTTTGGCCTAATACCACAGTTTGGCCACTCAGCTCTGCTCGGTTACCATCCATTGTTTTTTTGTGCAAACAACTCCAGAGTTGTGAATTAGTTAACCACCAAAATGAGTGGAAAAAGGCCTGCTGCTGGTGGAAAGGGGAATAGGCGTGTTGGGAAGGGGAAAAAAGGTTGTGTCCGTGGGGTAGGTGCAGAAGAAAGACCATCTTCCAGCCAAACTAAAATGTCTACTTCTTTTAGCGGACAATGTGATAAGATCCCTTTCTTACGGCCACGCCAATCGCTACAAATTCCAGATGAGGCACAAAAACAGCAGGTGCTTCAACGGATATCAAGTGCTCCTTTAAGTGGGCTCTCCTCCACATCAACTTCAACATCACAAATACTCCAGTCCTCAAAGGTGTCACCCAAATCGCACTTGCTTCCTCACAGCTCCCAAATCTCCAGCTGCCCGTCTGAGTATGAGGTAGAACAGATGGTTGAGTCTGCAGAGCTGTTTACTCATACTATAGCCTGGGAATCAGAGGTCGACTCCAGCGCTTCTGTGAATCCAGACGAGGAAATGATCTGCACTGATGCCCAGAATCTTTATGAGTCGGATCCAGGACCAGACGCAGAAGGTTCTGACCATAATGTAGACCCTCATTCCCAAACTGTAACTCCTGTTGGTGGAGACAATGAGGAAGACGATGATAAGACTCAAATACCTGATTGGAGCGACAACTTTAGTTTTTTGTCAGGGCAGGAACAGGTTGGCTCTGAGGACGACGGGTGTGATAATGCACAGGGTGATGATGATGAGGTCGGAGATCCCACTTACTGTCAACCCACAGTCAGCCAAGAGATGAGGTCAGCAGAGGAGGTGGAGGAAGATGCTAGTGACGACGAGGTCAGGTTGCGCCTTCCTGGACAGAGACGTAGTACTGGAAGCACGTCAACAACTGCATCCTCAAACACAACTCTGCCTCTCACCACAAGTCGTGGTGGCTCTTCAGGTCGCATGGGTGCTAAGCCTTGCATAGCCTGGGCATTTTTTCAGATCGATAAAGATGACCCAACTCGTGTTATCTGTAACATTTGTCAGCAAAAGCTAAGTAGAGGCCAAAAAATACATAGTTTGAGTACTTCATGCATGAACCGGCACATGGACATGAAGCATAAGTTGCAGTGGGAAGCTCAGTGTGCTACAATGCGGTCTAGCCGGCCGGGCCAACCACCGTCTGCTATATCTTGTGCATCCGCGGCCTCTTCATCCTCTGTGACTGGGGGGACAGCAGTCACACCTGTTTTGGGGCGCAGACCTGCCACCTCTTTACCCGCAACAGCCAGCGTGATTGGCAGGTCATCATTTTCTTTGGAGGTGGTAACACCAGCTGGTCTTGAGCGCTGTCCGACATCGATAGCACCACCTTTGGATCAAGGCAACCTAACATGTCCACCTGCATCTTCCTCACAGACCGGCAGTTTGCCGGGGACACCCTTATCAACCCCGTCTAAGCACAATAGCCAGCCCTCGGTCCCTCAGATGTGGACAAGTAAAAGACCATTTCCTCCTAGCCATGAGAAAGCTAAGAGGTTGAATTTCACCATCTGCAAGCTCTTGGCTACAGAAATGCTGCCTTTCCGCCTGGTGGACACAGAGGATTTTCGAGACCTTATGTCCGTCGCAGTGCCCCAGTACCAGATGCCCAGTCGGCACTACTTCTCAAAGAAAGGTGTGCCTGCGCTCCACCAGCATGTCGCACACAACATCACCGCTTCTTTGAGAAACTCTGTGTGTGACAGGGTGCATTTCACCACAGACACTTGGACGAGTAGGCATGGACAGGGGCGTTACATGTCGCTGACTGGGCACTGGGTAACTATGGTGACAGCAGGACAAGGGGCTGCTGTCCAAGTCTTGCCGTCCCCACGAGTTGTGCGTCAATCCTCTTTATGTCAAAGTTCCACCACTGCTTCTGCCTCCTCAACCTCCTCTCGGTCTTCCACCTGCACCCAAAGCCTGTCTGGTCATGCCACAAGCTTTCTAACTGCGCAGAAGGGATCCTGCACACCTCCTTACTATGCTGGCAGTAGGGCTCAACGTCATCAGGCGGTTTTTACATTGAAATGTCTGGGAAATGTGAGTCACACAGCTGAGGAGTTGTGGTCAGCTCTGGAGAACCAATTTCATGAATGGTTGTCTCCACTGAACCTGAAACCAGGGAAGGCCGTGTGCGACAATGCTGCAAACCTGGGTGCGGCCCTTCGCCGGGGCAATGTCACACACGTGCCTTGTATGGCTCACGTGTTGAACCTGGTTGTCCAGCAATTTTTAGCCCACTATCCCAGACTAGATGGCCTTCTGCAGAGGGCACGGTCACTGTGTGCTCACTTCCGCCGTTCGCATCCCGCAGCTCAGCGACTTACATCTCTACAGAAGTTGTTGGGCCTGCCACTTCACCGGCTAAAATGCGATGTGCCTACCCGGTGGAATTCAACTCTGCACATGTTGCAGCGACTGTGGCAGCACCGACAAGCCCTGGTGCAATACGTTCTGACGTATAGCCTGGGCCAACGAGATTCAGAGGTGGGGCAAATCACGCTGGAGGAGTGGTCTCAGATCAGGGACCTATGCACCCTTCTGCACAGTTTTGAAATGGCGACGAAGATGTTTAGTGCTGACGATGCCATTATCAGCATGACTATTCCGGTGATTTACATGCTGGAGCACATGTTAAACAGAATTCGGAGTCAGGTGGTGGCACAAGAGGAGGTGGAGGAAGTAGAGGAGGAGGAGTTGTATGCGGAAGGGCTAACATCTGCAAGGTCCAGACGGTCGGCAGCACCAAGGCGGCAGGCATGTGAGGGTGGGGGAGATGGTTTTACCAGGGCGCATGGTAGCAGCCAAACTAGTGAGGAAGGTGCAGGAGCCCAGGAAGAAGTGGAGGACGAACTGATGGAAGACTCATCAGATGAGGGAGACCTTGATCACATTTCTGTTGTGCAAGGTTGGGGGGAGAGGACAGAGGAAGGAAGCATGATTGTTACCTCGCCACCAACACAACAGGGACTTGGTGCTCCTGGATGCGCAACACACATGAGTGCCTTCTTGCTGCACTACCTGCAACATGACCCTCGAATTGTGAGAATTAGAAATAATCCTGACTACTGGGTTGCCACACTGTTAGATCCCCGGTACAAAAGTAAATTTGCAGAAATTATTCCTGCCATAGAAAGGGATGCACGCATGCAGGAGTATCAGCAGAGACTGTTGCAGAATCTTACATGTGCTTTTCCACAAAATACCAGTGGTGCACGTAGTGAATCTCACAGTTCCAACTTGCCAACCGTGGGACCGTCAAGTGTTCAGCACTCAAACCGTGACAGAACCACAGTATCTACTGGTAACATCAATTTTGCGGAATCATTTCACCACTTTTTTAGCCCATCCTTTGCAAGGCCACAGGAGACAAGAAGTCTGACACATAGTCAACGCCTAGAGACGATGGTACAGGAGTATCTCCAAGTAAACATTGAAGCCACGACTGTGTCACTGGACCCTTGCTCTTTTTGGGCTTCCAATCTGGATAAATGGCCGGAGCTAGCCACTTACGCCTTGGAGATCTTGTCATGCCCCGCAGCCAGCGTTCTGTCTGAACGTGTGTTCAGCGCTGCTGGTGGTGTGCTGACAGATAAGCGCACGCGGCTCTCCACTGATAATGTAGACAGACTCACGTTCATAAAGATGAACAAATCATGGATCCGAAATGACTTTTCTACCCCTGTGTCATCCTGGGGAGAGTAAAAGCTTGATGATTGGTTAAAATCACCCTACCAACCGTTTTAAGCTTTCAAATTACTAATCATGTTTATCTGTATCTTGACTGGAAAATAATTTGGGCTTTGTAGCAGTGTGCAGCACTGATCCTATTAGGCCATCTATACTAAAGCTTCACCAGATTTAAAATTAAAAATAATTTTTAGCTGCATCTAGCCCGGAAAATAATTTTGGGGCTCCGAGATGCGCAAGGCACATAAGTGCCTTCTTGCTGCACTACCTGCAGCATGACCCTCATATTGTCAGAATTCGAAGTAATCATGACTACTGGGTTGCCACACTCTTAGATCCCCCAAACTTTTCGATCAACCTTTTCATTTTAATAAAGACCAAAAAAATGGTCATTTTTGAAATTATAAGCATTAGCCGGTTGTTAGAAACTGAAATCAAACAGTTTTCAACTCAAAACTTTATTCTAGGTGATGTTACATTTTCACAAAGGACCCCTTGTTCAAAGGAGCTTCTGAACTCTCTCGTCCATTGAATTTGTCAGGTTTTGGATGGTTTCTGCTTCAATTGTTTTGCATGAGGACAGAATACCCTCCCAGAGCTGTTGCTTAGATGTGAACTGCCTCCCGCCATCATAGACACTCCTTTTAATGATGCTCCAAAGGTTCTGAATGGGGTAGAGGTCAGGGGAGCATGGGGGTCACACCATAAGTTTGTCCCCTTTTATGCCCATATCAGCCAGAGATGCAGATGTTTTATGTGCAGCATGAGATGGTGCATTATCATGCAGAAAAATGATCTTGCTGTGAAATACACGGTTCTTCTTCTTGAACCATGGCAGGAAGTGCTGTTTGAGAAAATCCACATACATTATGGAGTTCATCTTTAGTGCCTTCAGGGATCCTAAAGGGGCCGACAATCTCTCTCCCCATGATTCCAGCCCAAAACATTACTCCACCTCCTCCTTGTTGGCGCTGTAGCCGTGTTTGCGTGGGGTGTCCATCAACCAGCCATCCTCCACTCCATCCATCTGGACCATCGAGCGCTGCACGGCACTCATCCGTGAACAAAACAGTTTTGAAATCAGTCTTCATGTAATGTTTGGCCCACTGGAGCCGTTTCTGCTTGTGTGAAGTGGATAGAGGAGGTCGACAGGATGGCGCATGCACAGCTGCAAACCTCTGAAGGACCCTGCATCTTGTTGTTCGGGGGACGTTGGAGGCACAAGCAGCTTCAAAAACTTGTCTGCTGCTATGACAAGGCTTTTTTGCCGCTGCTCTTTCAACCTGACGTAATTGCCTGTAGGAAAGAGTCCTCAATTTGCCCTTATCAGCACGCACACGTGTGTACTGTGAATCAGCTACATACTTCTTGATTGCCAAGACACTTCATCCTGATCATCGCACAATGTTGATTGTAGTCATGCCTTGACCTAAACACTCCACAATTTGTTGCTTCTCAGCAGCCGACACATCCTTTTTCTTTCCCATTTTGGCAGAAAATGTAGGCTGCTTAATAATGTGAGAGAGCCTTCTTAAGTAGTCTTGCCTTTCATTGGACACACCTGCCAAACTAATTAGCACAGGTGTCTGCAATTGCTTACAGTGATATAAAGAGCCCTGACACACATCACCATCAATGAGTTTAACTGACAAACAAACAAATTCTTCCCTTATCACTCCTAAACACTTTTTGTATAATAATTTGGAACGCAGTGTACATGTGCTTTTCCACAAAACACCAGTGGTTCACGTAGTGAATCTTACAGTTCTAACTTGCCAACCGTGGTCTGTATGGAGTTGTTCAATAAAGGGCCCAAAATTAAGATAACATAGATGGGAGAGGTCTCTATGAATAGGAATTCCTAAGTATTTGATACCCTGTGAGGGCCAGGCAAAGGGAAAGTTGGACTGGATGGAATCCTATATGGATTTGGGGAGGGAGACATCGAGGGCCTCAGACTTCGCTGCATTGATTTTAAAATTTTACCATGTAACAAAGTGATCTATTTCAGCCATAACAGCATGGATGGATATATGTGATTGAGTGATATATACTAGGACATCATCAGCAAATAGAGAGCACTTGTACTCGGTGCCTCCCACCTCAATCCACCTAATATTGGGGTTATGGCGAATTGATGAGAGCAGGTGCTCCGTCACTAGGATGTATAAGAGAGGGGACAGAGGACATCACTGCCTTGTCCCATTGGTGATTGTGAAAGGTGATGAAAATGTTCTGACGCACCCCCTGGGCCTTGGGACACCCGGAGCCGGACCCTTTTTGGTGGATGCTGGTGGTTGTAGTCTTCGTGGCGGCGACCCAGTTCCGTGGCTCAGGGCGGTCAAACCAGTGGCGGAACTATTTATGTGGTTTTCATGTTTAAATGTCCGACTACGCCACCCGTGGATTGCGGTCAGAGTGAACCGCCGCTACAGGGCAGACCACTGAGGCTGGTGTTGTGGGTGCAGCAGAGCGTAGCATAACTCCCCACGGGAGGAGTATAGCCTCAGGGCAGTGTATGCGGAGGATGGGGGTGATGGTGCAGGGCAGCAGCAGTAACGACACGGAGTCAGTGATGCAGTTCAGGGCCTTTACTCACAGTTCTTATTATCCAGACCACGTCTGCAGGTAACGGCTGCCCACGTCGTACTGTGCTCACCAGGTGAGGGGCTCAGACAACTCCCAGATAACTTTGGAGCACTTCACAGGACCCCCTTTGTGTGTCCTTTGTCTGGCCTTTCTTACCAACACTTCTGTCCGGCTGCCTCGGGCCTCCTCTTGGTAAACTTGGCGCCAGTTTCCCTGACCCTATGTGGTGCCTTCCTAGCGGGTGTAGCGAGGGGCTGCGCCACATAAAATGTCAGAGCCTCCGGTTTCTAGCTGAGGGTCGTTTCCTGCCTCCACTAGTTCGGGGACCGGTCTCCCCCTTTGGCCTGACCCCTCCACGCAGGTGGATTCGGGCGTGCGGTGGCGACTCGCCCGTCCGCACCCCTGGGATCCCTTCATTCCTCGTTCCTGGAGCCTTCTCCGCTCCTCTTCCTTCCTTCTCCCTCTTCCAGGCCTGGGCCTCTGTTACTAGGCCCGCCTCCGGAGCAGAGCTCATGAAGAGCCCCTGCTCCCTGCCACTTCTGCTCAGACTTCTCTGCACTGAACTAAGATGGTGCCCACCTTTTATACTCCCTTCTCAATGCACCCAGGAACTGCTTCCTCCCTGCTCCTGCACTACAGGGTTCCCCTTCCTCAGTGTTCCCTCCCCCCACTCCAGCCAGGGACAGGGACTGTCGTGCCCATCTCAGGGGCATATTGGTCGCCCTGCCCCACGGCAATGTGGTGTAATGCATGCAGGTGTCGGGTCCTGATCCACACTCCATCCTTACCTGAGAGTGAGATATCACACCTCTGGGTGAGGTGCAATACGTCTTTAGCAACCGAGCCCTCAGGGTGCTACAGTTCCATTTATCTTCAGCCTAGGTGACGTATTGCGATACAGGGCCGTGATTTTGGCTATAAAAGGGTCCCCTAGACCCCTACCCCAAGCTTTTTAAGAGAATCATATATGGCGTGCCAGGAGACTCTATGGAATGCTTTCTCAGCATCCAACGAGAGTATCTAATTACAAATTTTTAACTGCATCTAGCCCAGGAAATACTTTGTGCCTAGTAGCAGTGTCTGCTAGTAAGCGGATTATCCCGGCTGTTAAGCAAGCTGCACCACCTGTAGTTTAGACACTTAATTTTTTCAAAGGAAATGCTTCGGGACCATGGGATACTTAGTGAAGAGCATCAGGAGGCACCCCAAGGCATAGGGGCTGGGACTGGCAGTAGGATGCCTTGCGGTGGACAGCCGAGCTCGATCCTTATAAAAGCTTTTTAACTGCAGCAGCTTTAGTGGACGCTACTGGAGCTGGAATTACCGCGGCTGCTGGCATGAGACTTGCCCTCCAATAGATCCTTGTAAATGGATTTAAAGTGTATTCATTCAAATTAGAGAGACAATTTAAATTAAAAAGCTTAGAGCTGCCTCCACCACAGGGGGGCTCGCTCGACCCACCAGCGGACAGGCACCAGTACTGGGAGAGGGGGGCTGGCCGTCAGGGTTCACCGCGGCTCTGGCACAAACCCGGCGACACGGAGGTGGCACGGGCAGGAGCGGACTGGCCGTGTCGGCTTCTCACTTTTTGGATTTTAGAAGGGCATGACATGCCTATATCTGTGTCTCCCCCTCCTTTTACTCCTCCACCTCTTTTATTTTCGCATGACTATATGTACTTGTCACTTTTCCATGTGTTAGTTATGTCTTCTGAGCAGTTTGTCAGCTTTTGGACACCTTTGAAGGTGTTTTCTATGTGTTTCTATGTGTTTTTGTTTGCCTGCCATTGGTTTTAACGGTGTTCGAAGGTGTTCGACGAACAGTTCGACGAACAGTTCGGCGAACACACGGGTGTTCGACGAACCGAACCGAACTCGAACACTACGGGGGTGGCTCAACACTAGTCATGAACTGTCCCGTCAGAGGTCCCAACAGGAGTCCATCCTGGGTCACCTGCGGAATGTCAACTCTTGCCTGGACACTCTGACTGCTCCACCAGCAACCACCGCTAGTGTCATGACTCAAAACCCGGCAGCGCCGCTGCCCACCAATACCATGGTATCCTGTCCTGGACCCCGGCTTTCCGCACCTCCTCGCTACGGAGGCGACCCCGCTCAAGCTCGGGGCTTCATAAACCAGTGCACCCTGCACTTCGAACTCTTGTCCCACCAGTTTATCTCCGACCAGTCCAAAGTGGCCTTTATCATGTCCCACCTCACGGGGGA
Organism: Phyllobates terribilis; assembly: GCF_046119375.1. NCBI lineage: Eukaryota > Metazoa > Chordata > Amphibia > Anura > Dendrobatidae > Phyllobates > Phyllobates terribilis. The sequence goes on from NW_027362762.1 coordinate 508,221,886, forward strand.
GGCTCTGGCTTGGCTGAATCCTCTATGGGAGAGAGGAGACCCTCTGGTGTCCGACTTGTCAGCCTTTCTCACGGCTTTCCGGAAAGTCTTCGATGAACCCGGACGGAAGACCTCATCCGCATCGTCTCTGCTACGCCTCCGTCAGGGAGATCTCACCGTGGGCCAATATGCCATACGGTTCCGTACCCTTGCCTCGGAGCTGGCCTGGGATAACGACGCTCTGGTGTCTGTCTTCTGGGAGGGTCTGTCCGGCCGTATTAAAGATGAACTCGCCGGTCGGGACATTCCTACCACTCTCGACGACTTAATAACTCTTGCCACCCGGATTGACCTACGGTTCCAGGAGCGCGCCAAAGAGGTCTCTCGTGAGAGAAGGTTTCCACGTCTAGCTCCCATCTTCCAGAAACCCGTTATTCCCTCCGTTTCTCCCCAGGCACACTCTCCTGAGCCTATGCAGGTCGACCAGACCAAGATGGTGAAAACCCGTCAAGACTTACGCCGTGCCGAGGGGAGCTGCTTCTACTGTGGCAGTAAGGAGCACCGGATCCGTACCTGCCCGGAGAGGTCGGGAAACGCCTATGTCTAGGATTGCTCAGAGAGGTCGTCCTAGACAAGAATAAATCCTCTCCATCTCTGCTGTTGTCAGTCTCAATCGTCTGCGGGGAGAACCGTTATTTCGAACTAGCCCAACTTGACTCTGGAGCAGCCGGGAATCTTATTTCACAGTCCCTGGTAGAGAAATACCGTATCCCCACCAAACCTCTGGCTGTACCCTTATCTGTCGCTGCCGTGGATGGGGGCCTCTTACCACGTCCCATCCAACTCATCACCGAATCCATTACTCTGCAGGTGGGAATGCTGCATTCTGAGAGTATCTCCTTTCATGTTCTGCCTGGACTCTCTCATGCCCTCTTGCTAGGCCTACCTTGGCTCCAGAGACACGCACCCGTGCTTGACTGGCAGACCGGAGAAGTCCTTCGCTGGGGACAGGACGGCCATAAGACTTGTTTGGTTCCCGTCCATCCCGTCCGTCCTTCTCCTACCCCAGCTAATCTACCTGGACTTCTGATTCTTTATTGGTCATATGCTGATGTCTTTAATAAAAAGGAGGCAGAGACACTACCCCCTCATAGACCATACGACTGCCCTATCGACCTGTTACCCGGTACTACTCCTCCCCGTGGGCGTATTTACCCATTGTCCGCTGCTGAGACCCGGTCTATGTCCGAATATATTGAGGAGAACCTGGCCCGGGGATTTATCCGGAAATCTACCTCCCTGGCGGGAGCAGGCTTTTTCTTCGTTAAAAAGAAAGACGGCTCTCTCCATCCCTGCATAGACTATAGAGGCCTAAACCAGATCACGGTGAAGAATAAGTACCCCCTTCCGCTCATTCCGGAGTTATTTGATCGCCTGAGGGGGGCTAGAATCTTCACCAAACTGGACCTTCGTGGGGCGTACAACCTGGTCCGTATCCGTCAGGGGGATGAATGGAAGACGGCATTCAACACCCGGGACGACCACTATGAGTATCTGGTAATGCCCTTCGGTCTCTGTAACGCTCCCGCCGTCTTTCAAGAGTTGGTCAATGACATCTTCCGGGATCTTCTCTACTCCTGCGTGGTGGTGTACCTGGACGACATCTTGGTCTTCTCTCCGGATCTTCAGACTCACCGGAGGGATGTTCGTCAGGTCCTGCTCAGGCTCAGGCAGAACCACCTCTTCGCTAAATATGAGATGTGCCTTTTTGAGCAGACCTCGCTTCCGTTTTTGGGCTACATAATTTCTCAGACTGGCCTACGAATGGATCCTGAGAAACTGTCTGCCATCGAGAAGTGGCCTCGACCGGAGGGGTTGAAGGCCATTCAGCGGTTCCTGGGCTTCGCCAACTACTACCGCCTCTTCATACCGCACTTCTCTTCCCGGACTGTCCCAATTTCTGCGCTCACCCGTAAGTGCACTAATCCCAAAGAGTGGCTGCCCGAAGCAGAGGAGGCCTTTCTTTCCTTAAAACAGGCCTTCTCTTCCGCCCCGGTGCTGCATCGCCCAGATGGCAACAAGCAGTTCTTCCTGGAAGTTGACGCCTCCTCCTCTGGAGCCGGAGCGGTACTTACCCAAAAATCGTCTTCCGGGAGAATGGTAGCTTGTGGCTTCTTCTCCAAACTCTTCTCCTCTTCGGAGCGCAACTATTCCATAGGAGATCGAGAGTTATTGGCCATCAAGCTGGCATTGGAGGAGTGGCGTTACCTGCTCGAAGGGGCTCTTCACCCGGTAATAATTTACACTGACCACAAGAACTTGGCTTACCTCCAGCATGCCCAGAGACTTAACCCGCGCCAAGCCCGGTGGTCCTTGTTTTTTGCTCGCTTTGATTTTGTTCTTCATTTTCGCCCGGCTGACAAAAACATCAAGGCGGACGCCTTGTCCCAATCCTTTCTGGTGTCTGATCTCGAGGAGGAACCAAAACACATCATCGATCCCGCCAGAGTAATGCAGGTGGCTCCCGTGAGTCTAAATCGCCTCCCTCCCGGTAAGACGTTCGTATCAGTACCTGATCGGGAGAAGATCCTACACTGGGGTCACTCGTCTAAACTAGCTGGCCACGCCGGTCAGAAAAAGACCCTCCAGCTTATTACCCGGTACTACTGGTGGCCTACCCTGCACAAGGACGTAATTGACTTTGTTTCTGCCTGTGTGTCCTGCGCCCGCAACAAGGTTCCGAGACATCTGCCAGCCGGTCGCCTCCTTCCGCTTCCTGTACCTGCTGCCCCCTGGCAGCATATAGCTATGGACTTCATAACTGATCTCCCCGTCTCTGCTGGTTGTACGGTCATTTGGGTGGTCGCTGACCGCTTTTCCAAGATGGCTCATTTCGTTCCCCTGCCAGGCCTCCCGTCTGCACCCGAGCTGGCTAAAGATTTTATCCGCCACATCTTTCGTCTTCATGGCCTGCCCTTCCACATCGTGTCGGATCGTGGGGTACAGTTCACCTCACGCTTCTGGAGAGCCACTTGTAAACTGCTAGACGTCACCCTGGACTTCTCCTCCGCTTACCACTCACAGTCTAATGGTCAAGTGGAGCGGATCAATCAGAACCTGACCAGTTACCTCCGGCACTCTCGTTAATGCCCACCATTCTGACTGGGTGGATCTCCTGCCATGGGCTGAATTCTCGTACAATAACCACGAGAGCGAATCTTCCTCCAAATCCCCGTTTTTTGTAGTCTTCGGTCAGCATCCTCGGATCTCATTTCCCGTCTCCACCTCGGTGGATAATCCGGCTGCGGAATCTCTCGTTAACAAATTTTCCTCCATTTGGGAGAGTACCCGATCCGCACTCCTTCAGTCGTCCGAGCGGATGAAAAGACACGCTGACAAAAAACGTCTGGATCCTCCACAATTCCATCCTGGGGATAAAGTCTGGCTCTCGTCCAAGTATGTCCGGCTCAAGATTCCTTCCTATAAGTTAGGGCCTCGGTTCATCGGTCCTCTGGAGGTTATCAGTCAGATCAACCCGGTGGCCTATAAATTGAAACTTCCGGCCAACCTACGGATCCCTAACTCCTTCCATGTATCTCTCCTCAAACCCGTGGTACTTAACTCTTTTTCCAAGTCTACAGGTATGCCTCCTGCTCCGGTTTCTGCTGAAGACGAGTTTGAGGTAGAGAACATTCTGGCCACCAAAAGGGTAAGAGGAAAGACCTTTTTTCTAGTAGATTGGAAGGGGTTTGGTCCTGAGGAGAGAACGTGGGAGCCCCGGGAGAACATCCATGCCCCTCTCATCCTTGCTAAATTTCTGTCTGGCCTAAAAAAGGGGGGGCCTAAAGGGGGGGGTACTGTAGCGTCGGCGTCCCTGCCCCCTGCTAGGCAGGGACGCTGTTCCCCTCACCTCTCCGCTCCGAGCCCGGCGTCCTCCTCCCGCTCTGCTGGCAGCGCGCGCTCCTTCCCGGCCACGGTGCTTAGGGCGCGCGCGCGCGCTCCCCCCCTCTTAAAGGGGCCGCGCGCGTCGTCCTAAGGAGTCCCCGGCCAATGGCCAGAGGACTTCACCATATATAAGGCACCTCCTCCAAAATATAGGTGCCCGAGCAATGTTGTTGCACTGTTCACTACTCTGCTTCAGCCCACAGGTCCCGTTGCCTGTTACCTGCCAGTTACCTGCCAGTTACCTGCCAGTTTCCTGCCAGTTTGCTGCCTGATTCCTGCCTGTCATCCGCTTTCCTGCTTGCTAGCATGAGGTCCGACGGTCTGCCTTCCGACACCTGTCAGTCTGTCTATGGACCAGCTTGCCCGCTCACCTGGGAGCGCTCACCTGCTACCTGTCTGTTAGCCTACCTGGAGGCTCCGCCGTCACGTGCTGTGACCATCTGCCAGTCCAGAGACTCTTGCCTGCTCACCTGGGAGCGCGCATCTGCTACCTGCCAGTTAGCCTGCCTGGAGGCTCCGCCGTCACATGCTGCGACCACCTGCTTATCCAGAGACTCTCGCCCGCTCACCTGGGAGCACTCATCTGCATCCGCCTGTTAGCCTGCCTGGAGGCTGCGCCGTCACATGCTGTGACCACCTGCTTATCCAGAGACTCTCGCCTGCTCACCTGGGAGCACACACCTGCCATCCGCCTGCTAGCCTACCTGGAGGCTCAGCCGTCACAAGTCGAACCAACCCTATACCCAGAGACTGTCCCGGTCACTTGCTGTGACCTCCTGCCCGTTCACCCATAGACTGCCCCGGTCACTTGCTGTGACCTCCTGCCCGTTTACCCAGAGACTGTCCCGGTCACTTGCCGTGACCTCCTGCCCGTTTACCCAGAGACTGTCCCGGTCACCTGCTGTGACTACCTGCCCGTTTTCCCTGGTCACCACCCGCTTCCTTACAAGGATCGACCCCTTGTATAGTTGCTCAGAGGTTCAGCCTCCCAGACCCGTTACACATTACACTCAAACTTATAGGTGTGCAAGCTCTTATTTTTGACTTTGCCTTCGTTTCTTATACTCCATATATTTGGGGGAGTGCCTCGCATCACCTACTCCTGGGCTGTGAACCTTTATCTACTCAGCTTTCCGATTGGGTAGCAGGATGGCTTTTATTTTTTTTTTATCAAAAAATGGTAAACTAAGAACCCATTTTTTTTTACATCTATTAATAATTACTTACCGTAGTGTGCCTATGCCTTTTGTTTTTGTATGATACAAAAAGGCATCGAGTCAACAAGCTGATGGCTCTCTCAGTGCTCCTGGGAAACTGCTGTGAGTAAAGCAATTATCTGGTTAGCAACTTAGGAGCTGTGCATTGGGCCCAGCTCTGGTGAGTCAGGAATTGCATGTTTAGTTAGCCGCCAGCCGGCCTATGATTTTATTTTGTATGCTTTCTATTTTCTTTTGCTTCTATATATAGAACCAATAAAACAGGTTAAAAACATTTTTATCAAACCTGCCTGGTGTGAATTGTGTCTTGGAGTACCTGATGCTCCCATCTGACCCATTAGATGGCTAATGCTCTAAACCTGTTACAAGAAGCATAAATAAATTTGTAATTTAAAGTGATATAATATTTATTTATTTTACCCGCTTAAATAGCGCCATTAATTCCACAGCGCATTACAGACATTATCGGTACTGTCCCTACTGGAACTCATAACCTACCTTCCCTATCAGTATGTCTTTGGAGGGTGGGAGTAAACCCTTGCAAGCAAGGGGAGAACATACAAACTCCTTGCAAATGTTGTTCTTGGTGGGATGTGAACACAGGAACCCAGTGCTAACCACTGAGCCACCGTACTGCATTTAGCTGAACAGTAGGTCCCCAGATTTAGTTTTACTGGTGGGACCTTGGAACCCCAATCTGACACTGACTATATTTGTTAAATTATTTTTGTTGCACTTTTATGTTATGCAATACAATTATTCTACTGTCTAATGTGGCAAATAGAATACTTCCTGAAGATCTGTGAAGACCAGTTTTGCAAAGCAGGAAAAGGTAAAATATCCAAGAATTAATTCTTTTTCCATTGGATTGACATTGCTAATTATTTATTTTAGACATGTTCCTTCCATTTGTCCTTTTCACTTTTTTTAGCATTGATCTGAAAGATGCTGCAAGCGGATTATTCACCGATCCCAGGAGTCCCTTGTTTTAAACTTCACCCATGCTTTAAGAAATGTTATCTTTCCTCTTCTTCTCCAGGCATACCAAATCAGATGTCTTTTTAAATGTAGATGAAAACTATATTGATGGATTCCATCTCCAGCCTCCTACCCTGCTCCTTTCCTCTTCTGCTTAAAGTAAGGTTGGCCGCATCAGATTTATTTTATGCATTTTTAACCTGCCAGGATTTGGAAATCCCCTCTCAATGTGCACTTTTGTCAAAGGGAAAATATAAGTACAGAACTTCTCTAAAGAGTAAAAAAAGAAGAAGATTAAGTGTTTTTTTTCCAGCTCCTGGTATTACTGGTAGTGTTATAGATGCATATAATTTTAGGTATGGATCTTTGTGAAAGAGGAAAGTAATTGCACCTGAATTACCACGTATATGCTGAAAATATCACTCTTTACTTTGCTCATTGTACTGTGAAGTCCATAAAACTGAATCCTTATTTATTAAGTAAGCAGTTCCTGCCAAAAATCAGACACTTTCTCCCTAATGCTTACTTTTAATACAATGTAACATCAATTTCCTAATTTGCTTAACAAGTAGGCTAATAAATGTATTGCATCTATTTATGCAAACTTCCATTTTTCAGAAATGTTTTGTACAATGTTATGTATCACTATTTTACTGTTTTTTCTATTTATTATAGTTACTTTCAAAACTATGACATTCATCATGGTGCAATGATTGACAATATCTCAATAGAACATGAGTTAACAAATTAAATATGCAATGGTGGTGCTTTTAGATGCAAAGAAAAATCACCAATTAGTCATGGAGCATCACAAGCAAGAATGATATAGAATGATGTGGCTAATGCTGGGCATGAAGGGGTAAAACATGATACAAGGAGTCTCTCTTTGATCTTAGGCTCTGTATACATTAATATCCTGGCTTCTATTCTTAACAGAGCCTTGACAGCTATAAAGGATTTTTTTATATGTATATTGGAGCTATGGACTTATAATTGGGTCCATCAGGATTCCATCTATTAAAAACACCCAAACCCCTAGAGAATGGGAAAGAAATGCCAATATGAACAGAAGAGTTTGTCTTACACCACCTGAAAACAGTGAAACATCATTTAACCAAAGTGCTTCTTTATATATTTGTTCCTAGAAAAATTGCAAAAATATTCTTACTTTTCTTTATGGTGAAAAAATATGGATTAGTATAGAAACATTTTGGACTCTTTGCTGTTGAATGGGCTCTTAGACAATCCATTTCTATATATACATTTTTAGCCATGTTGATGTAATTTTGGGGAGTTCATTGATTAAGACCCTTTTTATATGCTCAGAAAATGGCAACAGAGTTTAGACGCAGATCAATTCACATTTGTAATCACAGGGCCATTCACTGTAAGACAACAAGAGTTTAAATTTGAACAAGACCCGGGATCCAAATCGTACATAACACCTATATAACACAGGCACATAAACACAAATAACATGAAAATTATACAACAATATAATCTAAATTGATACTTAGCTGGGCAAAATCTTATGTAGCAGATGCTACTGTCAATCTAATCATTATCATCAGCCATAGGTGAAAGAAAATAGGCACTGTTTGATGCCTACTTATTAATTTTGACAAATGTAAGGTTTTCCACCCTTATGGAGGACAATTTGGTCTACTTGAGAAATTCAAAGCCATCTGGCATGTCTACATGGCATGCTTTACAATGTAATAAAAGTACGCAGACACTCTTCTTGCCATGGTCAGGATATAATTAAGAAACTTTGCACGATTATATTTGAGACATGTTGCAGGCATTATCGCCTATAGTAATGTCTAGTTGCAGGTGATGGGGAGAAATCCAGCGTGAGATTTGCTGCTTGATATAGTGGAACAACTCGTCCACTTTATGGCTTTGTTGCACATGCTCAAAAATTGAAAACCGGCTTGTCAGCGTTTAAATAGTCAGTGCCCAAAAAGCAGTAGATGATGATAACATCGACCAAAGAGAGGGGATAGGAAGACAGTTTGAGGCTTGCTCATATTGCTGGCCAGCTTGATTTTCCAACATTTGCAGATGATGTTGAAGAGATGTAGTTCCTAGCCTATTTGAGGCGGGATAGGACATTCATGGTTTATTTTCCTCCCCCTAAATTTCAAAAGATTTGCTGTCTGGCAATATGGAAAAGAATTTACACACACACAATTAACATACATAGGATTTAGTCTCCACCACAACCAAACCTTTCAGCTTTGAGGCCTCCCCAGCCACAGATTTCACTACTATCACAGCTTTGCGTCCACTCCACCAACAGAAGTTGTGGTGTGGCGCCCCTGCGGGTTCAGTAGCCACAGAGGTACTGAATCTCACCCAGAGGTGTGGTACTACACTCTCATTTAAGGAGGGAGTACTACCCGGGACCCACACACTTGCATTCAATACACTCCACTTCAGTGGGGAAGGGTGAGATTGCTCCTAAGGGAGAGCACAGTCCCTGGTCCCTAGCTGGAGGGTGGAACTAGGTAGAGGAGGTGGGTGGAGGAAGTAGATCAGGGGAACACCGTCAGCAGGACTATAAGAGGGAAGGGAACCATCTAGAAGGAGTTCAGTTCACTTCAGTCAGAGAGTACAGAGGAGAGAGAGCTGGGAGCAAGAGCTCTGGAGGAGCTCTGTTCAGGGGGAGTGGAGGAAGGAGAAGGGCCTAGTCATAGAGGCCAAGGAGGAGAGAGGAGAGAGGAGCAGTGAGGAGGGCTCCAGAGGAAGACAGAGGGGATCCCAGGGGCACGGCGAGTACAGAGGCCTCCCATGCGCCCGAATTCACGCTGACGTGGAGGGATCAGGCCACAGAAGGGGACCGGCCCCTAAACTAGTGGAGAACAATCAGGCTCAGCTAGATAACCGAGGCTGCTATACTTGCAAGGTGCAGCTGCCAACCACCACAATTACATCGCCGAAAAGGTGGCCACATAGGGTCCAAGGGATTGCAAGTTGCCCAACAAGACCAGAGGCTACCGGCTTGGGACACTGATTGTGAGGCGCAGGGCAGGAGGGTGAGAGCCAGCGTAGGGAAGACGACCGAGAAATGAACATAGAACGTGGTCCCGTTTCAGTACTCCTGAGAGATGTGAGAGTTTGCTAACCCCTTCCCTGGAGGACACAGGATGACGTGGGAAGTTACACACTGGCCTTGTAACCTGGAGTCTTGAACAACTGTGAGTAAACCTGAAGACTGCACCCCATTGTGTCCTGGAATTATTGCTGTGCCATCACCAGCCCCGCACTACACAGCACCAGGAAACATCTTCCTCATAAAATCATCATACACTGCCCTGGAGCTAAGCTCTACCTGTGGAGAGCAGAATCAACTCTGCTGTGTCACCATCAGCTCCAGAGGATCTGCACCGCAGCGGTGGCCCCATATAGCCGCATACCACAGGTGACGTCACGAACATTATCTCTGAAAACTTTATTCCCCTTTTACTTTTCCCCCTTTAATTGACCGCCCTGGGTCACGGACCGGGTCACTGCCACCGTGACATCCCCCAGCATCGACAGGCCCGGCTACCGTGCCCTGGAGCTAAGCTCTACCTGTGGAGAGCTGAACAAACTCTGCTGCGTCACCATAAGCTCCAGAGGATCTGCAATGCATCGGCAGCCCCATATAGCCGCATACCACAGGTGGCGTCACAAACATTATCTCTAAAAACTTTATTCCCCTTTTAATTTTCCCCCTTTAATTGACTGCCCTGGGTCACGGACCGGGTCACTGCCACCCTGACATCACCCAGCATCGACCGGCCTGGATACTGAGTACCTCACGGCCCTGGGGGCGCGTCAGTGGCATCACCCACTCTCAATCTAACCACAGAAGAATCAAATCAGCTGCCGGAAGATCTTTATACTGTTTGCCTACTCTGCTCTTTATTGCTGATACCACCACCTTCCTCCTCTGATGACTTCACTTTCCTGTTATCCTGATCTGGTTCCCAAACACTCTCTAGCACACATTCATCATCATCCCTTATTTGGTGGAGAGTTTTCCAAGTCCAGTGTGGGAAACGTCGTGAACAAGATATTTACCCCTTTACCCACCAAATAACTGAACAAGAATTCAAAATCTCAGTATATTAGCTTGTGATATGCACACTTTCTCTGGAATACAAATATATATATTTTTTAAGAAACATTATTGGTATATTTGCTTCTGCATGAAGAATAAAAAAAAACTGTGTAATTGAAATGCATCAGCTGCAGCAGCAGTTGACAGCTACACTATATCACTGTGTGCACAATCACTGCTGCGGTGCTGCCAGCTCTTCTCTCTCTCTACCACTATCAGTTAAATCTCTGCATTATTCTATTTCTACTACACTAATCTCAGTCACTAATGCAGTTGTACAACACACACTGTCTGTACTAATTGCCTAATAGGGTATGACAGTCCCTCCTTATTGGACATGCGATACCATGTGATATGATAGCTGCAAGGCATTTGGGGAATCATGCCTGGCTGCACCCAAGGACATACCAGCCTACAATGATTGATGCATTGTGTAGAATGTCAGTGGGTACTTTTGTCAATTTGCGGGAAGCAAATCGAAAACATTTTTGGTTTTGCCGGGTTCTGCAAATTTCAAAAAATTCGACAAAAATTGCATTGAATTGATTGAAATTTCATTGGATCAATTTGCTAATCTCTAGAGAGATATATTTAATTCAGTGAAACAATAAATTAGGAAAAAATGCAAACACAAATATTTCACTCTGAAATGTGGCAATCAGCATTTTGGCAAGTTTTTTAACTTGTAGGCATTTAGCCATTATGTTTATTATAAAATCCCAGTTTACATCTTCAGGAAGTTGGAATATGTCTGCATTATAGTCAATGTTAATGTTTTATTGTAGGCAGTACTTGAGGTCATAACTCGGGGCTTTTATTATATGGAAAACCATACAACTTGCCACACAAGCCACATTTGGTCATAAAGTCAACGGCTGAGCACTAAAGACTTAATACATTAAATTAGACATAACTGTCAAAGTGGCTTTACAGCATTTAAAGGCTACTTGGTGACAAGGAATCCTTAGTTCAAAAAAATCAAATGGAGGTGTCTTCTTTCTAGACTTGTCTCTTTAATGTTCATCTGTTATTAGTGAAAAGTCCAAATAATGCCTATGCTTCAAATGAAAATTTAATGTGAATTGGTGACAAAGTCTGAGGACCTCTAAGTGAACTCAGATAGGTCCTCAGGACTGACAGAGACAAAATTTTCCACCTGGATCAAATGTGAGATGTCGTGAGTAGTACATTTCACTCTCTCCTGGATTCTGTCTTTTCCACTGGCTTTTCCTCTAAGTACTGACATTAAATATTAATTGTAGCATATGGCACTTTTTATCCATTTCATAAATATAACCATTTACAGCACATTTGAAATCAGGAAAATAGAATTATGTGAAAATAGATTATTTCTTTTTTTTTTCAGCAGCAGTATTGTAAGAATTGAAAAAGGAGTGAAAAACGAAAAATGCTCCTCCAAAAATGTGCCTTAGTTTTTAGAAGTTTGATTGACAGGTGTCAAATATGCCTCTGAGAGATATGTCTGTTTAATTTGCCTCTTGAGATGAGAAATTCCTTGGTGACATTTAACATGTCTCTGAAGGTTGCGAGAGGTTAGAATCGTTCTGGTATTCTTCCCCCCACCGCTTTACTTTTCAGATTCTGGTTTCTGAAGTGCCAGTGAATAAGAATGTAGCTCTGTCCTCTCCCCAGAGACTCTCAAAGATCTTTAAATACCATCAACAAAAGAGTAGACATTAGAAAGGTCATTAAGAAATATGAGGGAGGTGGCATTTCACATCCTGGCCACATTGTTACTGAAATCATATGACTTTAATATTAACTAATTGGCCGCAGTAAAAGATTGTTCCAGGGGAGCCTGCAGAATCATCAAGCAGGCAACAGACATGTGGAGCTTCGCTAAGAAGTGGGAAACTGCATTGTATTTCTTATTAAATATTTACTAAGCCGCATGTTTAAGGAATTCAGGAGAAGACGAATGAAACACAGGAGGCATGGACAGGACTTTAGTCTGGCACATATTCTTTGATTGTTTCAAACATATGCTATAATAGATGCATATGAATTATGTAATTTTCTCTAAATATTTTCCTCTTTAATGGTGGGGAGAGAAGGGGAACACAAATTCTGGAATTTTAATGGGTTTTTGAAATCTTTATGTATAACTACTTATATAACTGTAAAATAGAATAGATTGCATGGCCCTGCTAGAGCAGCTCTGGAGGATCCTGCACACCAATGCAATACATAATCATCTCTTTGAATGCATGGCGTCAAATGCTACATTTTGCTGTGATGGCTATGGTAAGGGAAATTTATCACCAGGGTCCAGGCTTGGAGTGGACCACAGGAAAACAGGAGACTCCAGTGGGCCCCTGTGCAAAAGTGGGCCACCACTCTCTTATATGAACAGTACTTGGCACAATATACTTAAAGTGCACCTGTCAGCATTCTGCTCAGTAAACTGTGTTCTTATGACAGGTCACTGATCCTTCAGTAACCTGCTTCCTATTTTACATAATTCATATTGTAGTGAGGGGCTAGGTAAAACAGGAGGCAGGTCAGTGAAGGATCAGTGAGCTGTCATTAGAGCCTACAGATGAATATGTAAGCAGAGCACCAGATAAAGCAACCCCCACAGGCTGCCCTGGAGCACGAGGATATCATTATCTTCAAACTGAAAGTAAAGATTACACAAGAACCATAGGATGGATTTCATCAACCAAGGTATCATTTTAATCAATGTAATGTCGCCCACCTGACTGTGTATGTAGTTTACTGAGCACAATCCTGCTGACAGGTGCGCTTTAAATCACTATGTACAGACAAAGGCAACAGCTTATTCATTTAAAGTGAACCTGTCAGCAGGATTTTGTAAGTAAAAGCTATTGTCATGTTGGAGCTGCTGCACTGATTAATATGATACCTGAGGTGAAGAAATCCATCTTGTGGTTCTTCTGATTATAAGTGTTTGCAGTTTTAAGTTAATGATATGCCTGTGCTCCGGGGAGGGACTGTAGGCTGGGTCTTTCCTTGGTGCTCTAGGCCAGATCAGCAAGATAAGACCTGCCCACAGGCCCGACCCTATCTTTCTCTCTGTCTGGCTGTTTCTATGATAAGGAACATACTTGTGCTCCGGGGTGGCCTGTGGGCAGATCTTATCTTGCTGATCTAGCCTAGAGCACCAAAGAAAAACCCTGTCTACATTCCTGTCCAGGAGCACGAGCTTATCATTAACTCAAATCTGCAAACACTGATAACACAAGAAACACAAGATGGATTTCTTCACCTCATTTATCATATTAATCAGTGCAGCAACCCCAACATGACAATGCCTCTAGTTTACTTACCAAAATCCTGCTGACAGGTTCGCTTTAACAATCTACAGTCTCTTGCAAGGGGCATTGAAGTTCCTCCAAACTTTTGTCAGCCGTTGCTTCACTGCATAGGCAAACAGTATGGGAGACACACTTCCTATTAATGGGAACATTGTTTTCAGGAGGCCCTCCGACCTCTACATCTCTTGCAAGGGGCATTGGAGTTCCCCCAAATTTTTGGCAGCCATTGCAGTCACTGCATACGCAATAACAGTATGGGAGACCCACTCGTTAATAATGGGAACAACAAAACATAGCTGGCTGATGGCTCTCTAACAATAGTGAGGGCCAACTTCTGGCCCTTTAAGAATTGTAAGGGCCTCCTGATGGCCCTATAAAAATAGGCTTTGTGACTTTCAGAGTTCCTCCATCATAGATGAAACAGGATGTGTCTGATAATATGTCACACACCACATGGCCAGATAAGGTTGTAAAATGTTAAAATTACATTTCCTGGTGAGTGCATTTGTCTTGGTTGAAAGCAATGCAAAAGTGCAAAAACACATCAGAAACGCTACATGTGAACGAAGCCCAAGGTGTGGAAGAGCATTTTTGTTTTCATATTTTTATTTTGCCTTATATACAAGTCATTACCCTGGAAAGGATGTTCCTTAACATATTTCCCAGGAAAATCCATTTTGTTTTTGTTTTTGGATGTTTTGTTGTGAGTCGGTAAAAGTGGCGTAATACCTCTGACAACGTTGTTAACAACAGTAACCTGTGAGTCAGAAATGCTTCCAGGGGATCTTCCCCATGCTGTTCACATGTCATTTGAGCACTAGTTCCATCGATTTGGGCAATTTTTAGGCCCTCTGCAGACCACCGGGGGGAGCCACCGGAAAAATGCTCAAGTTTCGCATAGCCTTACATTAGGCTCGTTACTCGGTCCGAGGACTCGAGCATTCCAATTTGTTCGACTCGAACAACAAGTACCAGAGAATTTTAGTGCTCGCTCATCACTAATGATAATGTCTGTAAAGTGCTATGGAATATGATGGTGATATATATGCAAGGATAATAATCTGCACATGGCTTCATCAACAAAGTTTTGTCCAGGACAGGCAACACAGCAAATAGAAAGTTTCCAAAAACAAAATAGTTTCATTTAATACATGACATGCTAAAAAAAGACAAATGGCTTGATTCATTAAAGCTTTCTTGCCAGAATTCATGGAGTTGCACCTAAATTTTTGACGTCTTCACGCCAGTTACAGCCAGCCCTGACGAAATGATGAACTACAGTGTTCCCTATGCAATAAATCTCATCCCAGTACCAGTAGGTGCACACCAATTGTTAACCACTCCATATTCATGAAGGAGTGTGCCCCGCTTTAGATGCATCTGATTCTAGCATGCCTCCTCATATTGATAAATAGGGCTCAAAATCGGCAGCCGAAAAAAAAGCGATGAAAATGCATGTTAAAAATTTTTACAAAAAAGCAATAAAGAAACACAAGTAATTGACTGATTGGTGCAGAAATTCTGCAGTATCAAAAACACAATAACTACTCATTGGTGGAACTTATCCATCAGTTGGACAGAAGTCTAAAAATTTAGAGGTCTTGTCTGTTAGAATTAATCTAGCAATCTGGTCTGAGACTAGAGATGAGCTAATCAATTTGATGAGAATTGAATTTATGCCACATTTTAAGAATTTTGCTGGATCTAGTGAATTCAAACCGTTAGTTATTCAATTCATGTAAATTGCCAAAAATACCTGCCACTGTTTTACACAATGCAGAAGACTGCATCAGCCAGGGAAGGCTCACATGACTTTAAGCTAGGCTGGACAGGCTTTTCAGTAACGCCTTGCAGCTATCATATCACAAAGTATAGTACATTAATCACACAGTTTAGCATAGCCTCTTGTATCCAGTATAAAAACGGAGGCAGGGAATGCAAGTCAGCAAACATTTTATTGTGAAATAACAGCTTAACTATAGAAATAGCAAAAAAACTCTAGATATACTGTACAGATAGTGTGTGTGTGATAATATAGCAATGAAGAATGATTACTATCTGTTTGCATTCAGCCATATATATGAAGACTACTTTGACATTATTAAGGATGTGTTTGTGCCAAAGAGCTTGAGAGGTGGCATAAAGTTCTAGGACACTTCAGAGTATTGAATACGTCTTTTCAGCAGAGTTGGAGTACCTGACATGCGTAGCAAACTTATTCACTGCATATCAAGTTTTTGGGAAAAATATGCAAAACTGGCAAATTTAAATTCTGCAATATTTGATCACTTATGTCATTCAAATGCTACATTCAAAATCCATGTTTACTTTTATATCCTTATAAAGCTGACCATTTATCTCTCATGTGTTATGCGGTTTGACTCCGTTTTGTATACAATTTTTTCTCATCCATTTTTAAAAATTGAAGGAAGTAAATTTACTGAGGTTTAAATTACAGAATCTATTGACTTATGACAATATATTAGTTAAAAACAGATAAAACATGAATTAAATGCTGAAAGAACATGTTTTTCATCCATGTTTAATGGATCTCAATAGACTTTAGTGGGCAAGTCTGATCCGCAAAAGAGGAGAAAAAAATTAGGAGATGCTCTGAGTATCATGATTAGAGATGAGCATTGTTCAACTAGAACTGTTCGCCAATCTCAAATTCGAGTTGTTTTGGGCGGTGTTCGAGCCGTTCGATGAACACGAACGATTTGAAAAAAATTCGGCTGCTCGAGGTTATGTTCGATAACTGTTCGTGCACCAAAATCATAACTGGATTTTTTCTCAGTAATGATGAAAATTAATGTTAATACGCAGTTTGAGTGTACAGCGGGGTGGGGGGAGGGGCAGGGGATGGATCTCTGCAGGAATAATGAAGATCTCCATTTTTTTTTCTTTTTCCCGCATTTACAGTGGGGAGGTGCAATCTGTCAGCCTATCAGCAGCGCACACA
This sequence comes from Phyllobates terribilis, assembly GCF_046119375.1. Lineage (NCBI taxonomy): Eukaryota > Metazoa > Chordata > Amphibia > Anura > Dendrobatidae > Phyllobates > Phyllobates terribilis. Next base: position 508,238,374 of record NW_027362762.1, read on the forward strand.
CGGAGCGAAGTGCTTTTTTTCACACAAGCAAGGGCATGTGTCATTGGCAGTGTATGTCACATGTCCTTGCCCTATGAGACCCAGCCATTTTCCCCATCGCCACCATTTTCTCACTGCTGCAGCTGCGTGTTAGACGGCACCGCTGTTGCTGTGTGCGCTATACCTTGTTAATTTCAAGCCAATTTTCGCACAAATATACAGATATCTTGGGAGTAGGGAATAGTTGTGATTGCAGTTCTTTTAAGGACTAGGTTACAGCATTTCCTACGACTTTTATCAGGCAGGTCTATGCTCTTAAATAGATAGGTTGTGGGAGTAAAGACTAATTGTAATTGCAGTCCTTTTCAGGACTAAGTTACATCAGTTCCTATCAGTTTTTGCCAGGCGGGTCTGTGCCAGTGCTGTGCAAGTTTTTTTCACAGCATTTGGCTAAATCTTGCAAAGCTAATCCTTTTTGGCCTATTGCAGAGTGTGTTAGTCAGTGGAGTAGCCTATCTGTGTTGCAAGCTACACCACCTGTGTATAGAATACTAATTTTTTTACTGCACCAAGTGAAGTAAAACCTTTTGGGCATAGCATCATTCTATTAGTCCATCTATACTGACCTCCATAAGGTGGCAAATTGAATGTAATTTTTTTCTGCATCTAGCTCTGAAAAAATATTTGGCCTTCCAGCTGTGTGTAGGACTTGTTCTATTAGTCCATCTATACTGACCTCCATCAGGTTGCAAACTGAATATAATTTTTTTCTGCATCTACCTCTGAAAAAATATTTGGACTTCTAGCTGTGTGTGGGACTTGTTCTATTAGTCCATCTATACTGACCTCCATCACGTTGCAAATTGAATATAATTTTTTTCTGCATCTAGCTATGAAAAAATATTTGGCCTTCTAGCAGTGTGTGGGACTTGTTCTATTAGTCCATCAATACTGACCTCCATCAGGTTGCAAATTTAAAATTATTTTTATCTGCATCTAGCTCTGAAAAAATATTTGGGCTTCTAGCAGTGTGTGGGACTTGTTCTATTAGTCCATCTATACTGACCTCCATCAGGTTGCAAATTGAATATAATTTTATTCTGCATCTAGCTCTGAAAAAATATTTGGGCTTCTAGCAGTGTGTGGGACTTGTTCTATTAATCCATCTATACTGACCTCCATCAGGTTGCAAACTGAATATAATTTTTTTCGGCATCTAACCCAGACAATAGTTTTGGCCTAATACCACAGTTTGGCCACTCAGCTCTGCTCGGTTCCCATCCATTGTTTTTTTGTGCAAACAACTCCAGAGTTGTGAATTAGTTAACCACCAAAATGAGTGGAAAAAGGCCTGCTGCTGGTGGAAAGGGGAATAGGCGTGTTGGGAAGGGGAAAAAAGGTTGTGTCCGTGGAGTAGGTGTTAAAGCAACAGTAACATCTGCAGAAGAAAGACCATCTTCCAGCAAAACTAAAATGTCTACTTCTTTTAGCGGACAATGTGATAAGATCCCTTTCTTACGGCCACGCCAATCGCTACAAATTCCAGATGAGGCACAAAAACAGCAGGTGCTTCAACGGATATCAAGTGCTCCTTTAAGTGGGCTCTCCTCCACATCAACTTCAACATCACAAATACTCCAGTCCTCAGAGGTGTCACCCCAATCGCACTTGCTTCCTCACAGCTCCCAAATCTCCAGCTGCCTGTCTGAGTATGAGGTAGAACAGATGGTTGAGTCTGCAGAGCTGTTTACTCATACTATAGCCTGGGAATCAGAGGTCGGCTCCAGCGCTTCTGTGAATCCAGACGAGGAAATGATCTGCACTGATGCTCAGAATCTTTATGAGTCGGATCCAGGACCAGATGCAGAAGGTTCTGAACATAATGTAGACCCTCATTCCCAAACTGTAACTCCTGTTGGTGGAGACAATGAGGAAGACGATGATGAGACTCAAATACCTGATTGGAGCGACAACTTTAGTTTTTTGTCAGGGCAGGAACAGGTTGGCTCTGAGGACGACGGGTGTGATAACGCACAGGGTGATGATGATGAGGTTGGAGATCCCACTTACTGTCAATCCACAGTCAGCCAAGAGATGAGGTCAGCAGAGGAGGTGGAGGAGGATGCTAGTGACGACGAGGTCAGGTTGCGCCTTCCTGGACAGAGACGTAGTACTGGAGGCACGTCAACAACTGCATCCTCAAACACAACTCTGCCTCTGACCATAAGTCGTGGCGGCTCTTCAGGTCGCATGGGTGCTAAGCCTTGCATAGCCTGGGCATTTTTTCAGATCGATAAAGATGACCCAACTCGTGTTATCTGTAACATTTGTCAGCAAAAGCTAAGTAGAGGCCAAAAAATACATAGTTTGAGTACTTCATGCATGAACCGGCACATGGACATGAAGCATAAGTTGCAGTGGGAAGCTCACTGTGCTACAATTCGGCCTAGCTGGCCGGGCCAACCACCATCTGCCCCATCTTGTGCATCTGCGGCCTCTTCATCCTCTGTGACTGGGGGGACAGCAGTCACACCTGTTTTGGGACGCAGACCTGCCACCTCTTTACCCGCAACAGCCAGCGTGATTGGCAGGTCATCATTTTCTTTGGAGGTGGTAACACCAGCTGGTCTTGAGCGCTGTCCGACATTGATAGCACCACCTTTGGATCAAGGCAACCTAACATGTCCGCCTGCATCTTCCTCACAGACCGGCAGGTTGCCGGGGACACCCTTATCAACCCCGTCTAAGCACAAGAGCCAGCCCTCAGTCCCTCAGATGTGGACAAGTAAAAGACCATTTCCTCCTAGCCATGAGAAAGCTAAGAGGTTGAATTTCACGATCTGCAAGCTCTTGGCTACAGAAATGCTGCCTTTCCGCCTGGTGGACACAGAGGATTTTGGAGACTTTATGTCCATCGCAGTGCCCCAGTACCACATGCCCAGTCGGCACTACTTCTCAAAGAAAGGTGTGCCTGCGCTCCACCAGCATGTCACACACAACATCACCGCTTCTTTGAGAAACTCTGTGTGTGACAGGGTGCATTTCACCACAGACACTTGGATGAGTAGGCATGGACAGGGGCGTTACATGTCGCTGACTGGGCACTGGGTAACTATGGTGACAGTAGGACAAGGGGCTGCTGTCCAAGTCTTGCCGTCCCCACGAGTTGTGCTTCAATCCTCTTTATGTCAAAGTTCCTCCACTGCTTCTGCCTCCTCAACCTCCTCTCGGTCCTCCACCTGCACCCAAAGCCTGTCTGGTCATGCCACAAGCTTTCTAACTGCGCAGAAGGGATCCTGCACACCTCCTTACAATGCTGGCAGTAGGGCTCAACGTCATCAGGCGGTTTTTGCTTTGAAATGTCTGGGAATTGTGAGTCACACAGCTGAGGAGTTGTGGTCAGCTCTGGAGAACCAATTTCATGAATGGTTGTCTCCACTGGACCTGAAACCAGGGAAGGCCGTGTGCGACAATGCTGCAAACCTGGGTGCGGCCCTTCGCCGGGGCAATGTCACACACGTGCCTTGTATGGCTCACATGTTGAACCTGGTTGTCCAGCAATTTTTAGCCCACTATCCCGGACTAGATGGCCTTCTGCAGAGGGCACGGTCGCTGTGTGCTCACTTCCGCCGTTCGCAACCCGCAGCTCAGCGACTTACATCTCTACAGAAGTCGTTGGGCCTGCCACTTCACCGGCTAAAATGCGATGTGCCTACCTGGTGGAATTCAACACTGCACATGTTGCAGCGACTGTGGCAGCACCAACAAGCCCTGGTGCAATACGTTCTGACGTATAGCCTGGGCCAACGGGATCCAGAGGTGTGGCAAATCACGCTGGAGGAGTGGTCTCAGATCAGGGACCTATGCACCCTTTTGCACAGTTTTGAAATGGCGACGAAGATGTTTAGTGCTGACGATGCCATTATCAGCATGACTATTCCAGTGATTTACATGCTGGAGCACATGTTAAACAGAATTCGGAGTCAGGTGGTGGCACAAGAGGAGGTGGAGGAAGTAGAGGAGGAGGAGCTGTATGCGGAAGGGCTAACATCTGCAAGGTCCAGACGGTCGGCAGCACCAAGGCGGCAGGCATGTGAGGGTGGGGGAGATGGTTTTACCAGGGCACATGGTAGCAGCCAAACTAGTGAGGAAGGTGCAGGAGCCCAGGAAGAAGTGGAGGACGAACTGATGGAAGACTCATCAGATGAGGGAGATCTTGATCACATTTCTGTTGTGTGAGGTTGGGGGGAGAGGACAGAGGAAGGAAGCATGATTGTTACCTCGCCACCAACACAACAGGGACTTGGTGCTCCTGGATGCGCAAGACACATGAGTGCCTTCTTGCTGCACTACCTGCAACATGACCCTCGAATTGGGAGAATTAGAAATAATCCTGACTACTGGGTTGCCACACTGTTAGATCCCTGGTACAAAAGTAAATTTGCAGAAATAATTCCTGCCATAGAAAGGGATGCACGCATGCAGGAGTAGCAGCAGAGACTGTTGCAGAATCTTACATGTGCTTTTTCACTAAACACCAGTGCTGCATGTAGTGAATCTCACAGTTCCAACTTGCCAACCGTGGGACCGTCGAGTGTTCAGCACTCAAATCGTAACAGAAACACAGTATCTGCTGGTAACATCAATTTTGCGGAATCATTTCACCACTTTTTTAGCTCATCCTTTGCAAGGCCACAGGAGACAAGAAGTCTGACACATAGTCAACGCCTAGAGACGATGGTACAGGAGTATCTCCAAGTAAACATTGAAGCCATGACTGTGTCACTGGACCCTTGCTCTTTTTGGGCTTCCAATCTGGATAAATGGCCGGAGCTCGCCACTTATGCCTTGGAGATCTTGTCATGCCCCGTAGCCAGCGTTCTGTCTGAACGTGTGTTCAGCGCTGCTGGTGGTGTGCTGACAGATAAGCGCACGCGGCTCTCCACTGATAATGTAGACAGACTCACGTTCATAAAGATGAACAAATCATGGATCCGAAACTGCTTTTCTACCCCTGTGTCATCCTGGGGAGAGTAAAAGCTTGATGATTGGTTAAAATCACCTCACCAACCGTTTTAAGCTTTCAAATTACTAATCATGTTTATCTGTATCTTGGCTGGAAAATTATTTGGGCTTTGTAGCAGTGTGCAGTAATGATTCTATTAGTCCATCTATACTAAGCTCCACCAGATTTAAAATTACTAATCATGTTTATCTGTATCTTGGCTGGAAAATTATTTGGGCTTTGTAGCAGTGTGCAGTAATGATTCCATTAGGCCATCTATACTAAGCTCCACCAGATTTAAAATTACTAATTATGTTTATCTCTATCTTGGCTGGAAAATAATTTGGGCTTTGTAGCAGTGTGCAGTACTGATTCTATTAGGCCATCTATACTAAGCTCCACCAGATTTAAAATTAATAGTAATTTTTAGCTGCATCCAACCCGGAAAATAATTTTGGGGCTCCGAGATGTGCAAGACACATAAGTGCCTTCTTGCTGCACTACCTGCAACATTACCCTCAGATTGTCAGAATTCGAATTAATCCTGACTACTGGGTTGCCACACTCTTAGATCCCCCACACTCTTCGATCAACCTTTTCATTTTAATAAAGACCAAAAAATGGTCATTTTTGAAATGATAAGCATTAGCAGGTTATTAGAAACTGAAATCAAACAGTTGTCAACTCAAAACTTTATTCTAGGTGATGTTATATTTGCACATAGGACCTCTTGTTCGAAAGGAGCTTCTGAACTCTCTCGTCCATTGAATTTGTCAGGTTTTGGATGGTTTCTGCTTCAATTGTTTTGCATGAGGACATAATACCCTCCCAGAGCTGTTGCTTAGATGTGAACTGCCTCCCGCCATCATAGACACTCCTTTTGATGATGTTCCAGAGGTTCTGAATAGGGTTGAGGTCAGGGGAGCATGGGGGTCACACCATAATTTTGTCCCCTTTTATGCCCATATCAGCCAGAGATGCAGATGTGTTATGTGCAGCATGAGACGGTGCATTATCATGCATGAAAATGATCTTGCTGTGGAATACACCGTTCTTCTTCTTGAACCATGGCAGGAAGTGCTGTTTGAGAAACTCAACATACATTATGGAGTTCATCTTTACCCCTTCAGGGATCCTAAAGGGGCCGACAATCTCTCTCCCCATGATTTCAGCCCAAAACATTACTCCACCTCCTCCTTGTTGGCGCTGTAGCCGTGTTTGCGTGGGGTGTCCATCAACCAGCCATCCTCCACTCCATCCATCTGGACCATCGAGCGTTGCACGGCACTCATCCGTGAACAAAACAGTTTTGAAATCAGTCTTCATGTAATGTTTGGCCCACTGGAGCTGTTTCTGCTTGTGTGCAGTGGATAGAGGAGGTCGACAGGATGGCGTAAGCACAGCTGCAAACCTCTGAGGGACCCTGCATCTTGTTGTTCGGGGGATGTTGGAGTCACCAGCAGCTTCAAAAACTTGTCTGCTGCTATGAAAAGGCTTTTTTGCCGCTGCTCTTTTAACCTGACGTAATTGCCTGTAGGAAAGAGTCCTCAATTTGCCCTTATCAGCACGCACACATGTGTACTGTGAATCAGCTACATACTTCTTGATTGCCAAGACACTTCATCCTGATCATCGCACAATGTTGATTGTAGTCATGCCTTGACCTAAACGCTCCACAATTTGTTGCTTCTCAGCAGCCGACACATCCTTTTTCTTTCCCATTTTGGCAGAAAATGTAGGCTGCTTAATAATGTGGGACAGCCTTCTTAAGTAGTCTTGCCGTTCATTGGACACACCTGCCAAACTAATTAGCACAGGTGTCTGCAATTGCTTACAGTGATATAAAGAGCCCTGACACACATCACCATCAATGAGTTTAACTGACAAACAAACAAATTCTTCCCTTATTACTCCTAAACACTTTTTGCATAATAATTTGGAACACAGTGTACATGTGCTTTTCCACAAAACACCAGTGGTTCACGTAGTGAATCTTACAGTTCTAACTTGCCAACCGTGGTCTGAATGGAGTTGTTCAATAAAGGGCCCAAAATTAAGATAACATAGACGGGAGAGGTCTCTATGAATAGGAATTCCAAAGAATTTGATACCCTGTGAGGGCCAGGCAAAGGGAAAGTTGGACTGGATGGAATCCTGTATGGATTTGGGGAGGGAGACATCGAGGGCCTCAGACTTCGCTGTATTGAATTTAAAATTTGACCATGTAACAAAGTGATCTATTTCAGCCATAACAGCCTGCTGATGGATATATGTGATTGACATCATCAGCAAATGCAGAGCACTTGTACTCGGTGCCTCCCACCTCAATCCACCTAATATTGGGGTTATGACGAATTGATGAGAGCAGGTGCTCCGTCAGTAGGATGTATAAGAGAGGGGACAGAAGACATCCCTGCCTTGTCCCATTGGTGATTATGAAAGGTGATGAAAATGTTCTGACGCGACCCCTGGGCCTTGGGACATCCGGAGCCGTACCCATTTTGGTGGATGCTGGTGGTTGTGGTCTCCGTGGCAGCGACCCGGTTCCGTGGCACAGGGGGGTCAAACCAGTGGCAGAACTATTTATGTGGTTTTGATGTTTAAATGTCCGACTACGCCACCCGTGGATTGCGGTTAGAGTGAACCGCCGCTGCAGGGCAGACCGCTGATTCTGGTGTTGTGGGTGCAACAGAGCGCAGCATAACTCCCCACGGGAGGAGTATAGCCTCAGGGCAGTGTATGCAGAGGATGGGGGTGATGGTGCAGGGCAGCAGCAGTAACGACACGGAGTCAGTGATGCAGTCCAGGGCCTTTACTCACAGTTCTTATTATCCAGACCACTTCTGCAGGTAACGGCTGCCCACGTCGTACTGTGCTCACCAGGTGAGGGGCTCAGACAACTCCCTGATAACTTTGGAGCGCTTCACAGGACCCCCTTTGTGTGTCGTTTGTCTGGCCTTTCTTACCAACCCTTCTGTCCGGCTGCTTCGGGCCTCCTCTTGGTAAACTTGGCGCCAGTTTCCCTGACCCTATTTGCTGCCCTCCTAGCAGGTGTAGCGAGGGGCTGCGCCACATAAAATGTCACAGCCTCCGGTTTCTAGCTGAGGGTCGTTTCCCGCCTTCACTAGTTTCGGGGACCAGTCTCCCCCTTTGGCCTGACCCCTCAACGCAGGTGGATTCGGGCGTGCGGTGGCGACTCGCCCGTCCACACCCCTGGCATTCCTTCGTTCCTCGTTCCTGGAGCCTTCTCCGCTCCTCTTCCTTCCTTCTCCCTCTTCCAGGCCTGGGCCTCTGTTACTAGTAGAGATGAGCGTTGTTCGACTAGAACTGTTCGCCAATCTCAAATTCGAGCTGTTTTGGGCGGTGTTCGAGTTGTTCGACGAACCCGAACGATTTGCAAAAAATTCGGCTGTTCGAGGTTATGTTCGATAACTGTTCGTGCACCAAAAGCGTGTCCTGCATGTCTGGTGCTATTTAGAGCACCAATCATGCAGGGATTGTCTGCCACTCACTGTAATGTCACAGCCAAGGTGGTTGTGGCATTACAGTGATTGCCCAAATCGATGGGAACAGTGCCAACAGTGAAACATGAAAAGCCGGCAATTCAGCAGCGGCATACACCGGTACCGGACAATTTAGAACCGAAAGAATAGAGCTTCACACATAGATTAGATAGATATAAACATGTCAGCCACATATATACGAAGTACAGTGAAAGTGCTGCTTACTGTACTTGTCATTTAGCGTAAAGGATTTATCAAAAAAAATAATAGTGTTTTCATGCACCGTCTCTTTAAAAAAGCCGGCCGGCAATTCAGCAGCGGTACCCGACAATTTAGAATAGAAGGAATAGAGAATCACACATAGATTAGATAGATAGAAACATGTCAGTCACATATATATGAAGTACAGTGACAGTGTTGATTACTGTACTTGTCATTTAGTGTAAAGGATTTATCAAAAAAAATATTAGTGTTTTCATGCACCATCTCTTTAAAAAAGCCGGCCGGCAATTCAGCATCTGTACCCAACAATTTAGAATAGAAGGAATAGAGAATCACACATAGATTAGATAGATAGAAACATGTCAGTCACATATATATGAAGTACAGTGACAGTGTTGCTTACTGTACTTGTCATTTAGTGTAAAGGTTTTATTAAAAAAAATAATAGTGTTTTCATGCACCGTCTCTTTAAGAAAGCCGGCCGGCAATTCAGCATCTGTACCCGACAATTTATAACAGACAGAATAGAGCTTCACACATAGATTAGATAGATAGAAACATGTCAGTCACATATATATGAAGTACAGTGATAGTGTTGGTTACTGTACTTGTCATTTAGTATTAAAATAAAGGATTTATTATTAAAAAAATTGGCGTGGGGTTCCCCTTAATTTTAGGCTCTAGCGGAGGTTAAGCAGACAGCTGGGGCAGATGTTTGAAGCCTGGGAAGGGGGTAATACCCACGGAGCTTCCCAGGCTACTAATATCAGCCCCCAGCTGAATACATAGCCTTTACTAGCTATTAAAATGGGTGACCCCCCCAAAAAAATGACGTGGGGTCCCCCCTAATTTAATAGCTAGCAAAGGCTAGGCAGACAGCTGGGGGCTGATATTAATAGCCCAGGAAGGGAGCCATGAATATTGGCCCCCTCCCAGGCTAGAAACACCAGCCGTCAGCCGCCCCAGAAATGGCGCATTCATAGGATGCGCCAATTCTGGCACTTAGCCTCGCTCTTCCACGCTGCCCTGGTGCGGTGGCAGGGGGTAATAGGGCTGGGGTTGATGTCAGCTTATAATGCCAGCTGACATCAAACCCAGGTTAGTAATGGAGAGGCGTCTATAAGACACCCCCATTACTAACCCCATAGTCAAAGTTAAAAAAAACACAAACACCCAGAATAAAGTCCTTTAATTGAAATAAAGACACAATTCTTTATTGTTCTAAATTAAACCATACTTACCGTCACGCCCATTCCAGCTGAAGCCAACGATCTCCTGTAATAAAAAGAAAAATAATAAAGCAACCTCATCCTTACCTTTCCATGGTTCCCACGACAGCTTCAGCTCTGCTACATCGAGATGACAGGCTGGACCGCAGCAGAACGCCGCCATCCAGCCTGTCATCCCGCAGACACTGAGAAGAGCAGGCTTGCTTGCGCTCCACATTGTCTCTCTGTGACGGCATAAAGATGAGCCGAGGTCATGTCCAATGAACTCGGCTCACCTCATGCACGTCACTGACAGCGTGGGAGAATTCTCCTGCACTCAGCACTTCAGCGTGAGAATTTTCCCACGCTGTCAGTGACGTGCATGAGGTGAGCCGAGTTCATTGGACATGACCTCGGCTCATCTTTATGCCGTCACAGCGAGACACTGAGGAGCGCAAGCATGCCTGCTCTTCTCAGTGTCTGCGGCATGACAGGCTGGATGGCAGCGTTCTGCTGCGGTCCAGCCTGTCATCTCGATGTAGCAGAGCTGAAGCTGTCGTGGGAACCATGGAAAGGTAAGGATGAGGTTGGTTTATTATTTTTCTTTTATTGCAGGAGATCGTTGGCTTCAGCTGGAATGGGCGTGATGGTAAGTATAGTTTAATTTAGAACAATAAAGAATTGTGTGTTTATTTCAATTAAAGGACTTTTTTCTGGGTGTTGTGTTTTTTTTAAATACTTTACTAGAAATTCATGGCGGTCATGTCTAATACTGGCGTGACCCCATGAATTTTGGGCTTGGGGCCAGCTGATAATACCAAGCTGGCCCTAACCCCTTTATTACCCAGTGAGCCACCGCACCAGGGCCCTGGATGAGTTGGGTACAGCGCCAGAAGATGGCGCTTCTATGAACGCGCCATTTTCCGGGGTGGTTGCGGACTGCAATTTGCAGCGGGGGGGGGCACAGAAAGCTTGGGCCTCCCTGCGCTGCAGATTCCAGCCCCAGCTGCCTAGTTGTACCTGGCTGGACACAAAAATAGGGCGAAGCCCCACGTATTTTTTTTTTTATTATTTCATGAAATTCATGAAATAATTAAGAAAAAAAGGCCTTCCCTATATTGTTGTGTCCGGCCAGGTACAAATAGTCAGCTGGTGGTTGGGGGCAGCCCGTTCCTGCCTGCTGTACCTGGCTGGACACAAATATAGTGCGAAGCCCCACTTCAATTTTTTTTAATTATTTCATGAAATTCATGAAATAATTAAGAAAAAAAGGCCTTCCCTATATTGTTGTGTCCGGCCAGGTACAAATAGGCAGCTGGTGGTTGGGGGCAACCCATTCCTGCCTGCTGTACCTGGCTGGACACAAATATAGTGCGAAGCCCCACTTCAATTTTTTTTAATTATTTCAGGAAATTCATGAAATAATTTTAAAAAAATTGACGTGGGGCTTCGCACTATATTTGTGTCCAGTCAGGTGCAGCAGGCAGGAACGGGCTGCCCCCAACCACGAGCTGCCTATTTGTACCTGGCCGGACACAACAATATAGGGAAGCCCTTTTTTCTTAATTATTTCATGAAGTTGACGCGCCCCTGGGCCTGTGTCGCGCTGCGTTGCGCACGCGGGAGCTCACCCGGAGCCGGATCTGTTGAGGGTTGTAGTCTCGTGGCGGTGACCCGGTCCGTGCCCAGGGAGTCAAACTGAGCGGCGATGTATCAGCGGTAGATGTTGGACGACTACGCCACCCGTTGAGTACAGCTAAGGAGCTGCTGCTGCAGGGCAGACCGCTGAGGCCGGTGGTAGGATTGTGCAGCGTGATAGTATAACCCCCAACGGGAGGGGTATGGCCTCAGGGCAGCCGACGTGGATGATGGGGGTAGCAGGAACCACTCGGAGACGGTACGGTGTAGTTCAGGGTCTTTACTGGTGACAAAGATAGACCCTCCCGGAGTACTGGCTAGCGATTGGGGCCTGGTCAGTCCTTGAGCAGATGGGATCTCCCCTGGCCAGGCGGAGTTGTAGGCCTCCCAAACTAACTGTACTCTTCTGGCTACCTTGCTAGAGGCGGGTATAAGTAGCCCACGTCCCTGAGTGTACCGCGTGGTGCTCACCCGTATGGCCGGTGACTCGGGGCCTTCTAGTAGCTTCCGCTCCACGACGGCGGTGCTGGTCCCACGCGTGTGACCGTGCCTTCGGGTTTCTTGGCCAGAGGACCTGGAATCCCCTGCCTGACGGATTCTGCTGCTGGGTAGGAGTTAGTCCCCACAGCCTCGGACTCCGGGTCCGGTAAGAAATCTTCTCAGTCAGGGCGAGCTCTGCAGCTGCCAGCCCCTGACTCCTTGTAACACTGCTCCCACAGAGCTCCTGATGTTCTGTTCCTATATTTGCTTCTTTTCTCTGTCTCTACTTCTTCTCTACTCACTCACCCTGCCTCAGCCCTAGGTTTATATAGGGGAAGTTCTTCCCCTCCCAGGACTGGGCAGGAGGTGTGGCATGCATAGGATTCCTGACCAAGAGACCTCCCACCTGCTCTCAGACGTAATATCTCTATCACTGTGGCAACCAGACCCCTGGGGTGTCACATTCCCCCCTAGTGAAATTTAGTACTCCGGGACTAAACATATTTTAGAAAAACATAACAAGATATAACAATAACAATACAATAAAGAAACACATAAAGGTGGTCACGGCATGTCCGTAACCGGGTGCAGTCTTTGAAGAAAGCAAGGTGTCCATTTCACCAAAACAGGGAGACGTAACCAGGTAGGGGTTTGTCCTGCCCCGAGTCCTTAACAGTCTTTAGTCCGTCCTGGGTTACGCTCCAACTATGTACACAGGATTCCCGGTAAATCCACCAAAGACTCCTATAAACAACTAGAAACACATAATTATACACAAGCAACAAGAAAAACAGGTAACCACAAATAAAACAATTTATACACTACAAATCCTCCAACGTGCGGGTAACTGGCCTCTAGTGGCCCTAGTGGACCTACGGAGCTGACTGTCTGGCCCTGAACTACAGGGTGTAGGAGCTGTCAAGGGTAAATTGGGCAGCTGTCTACGGGCCCTTTGGCTCACTAGGGATATGGCAGACTCACTGCAAGCAGAGGGTTGATCCTCCTGATCTGCTGGTGTGGGGTCTTCTGCCTCCTGGACCGGCTGTTCTTCCAGCTCTACCTGTTGCTCCGTAGGTGCTTGGGATGCTGGTTGGAGGAAGGTGAGTACGGGTACCACAACTGCACCATTGACTTGAGTCCAAGACCGAGGGAAGTCTCCGAGCACAGTACTAACCATATCTTCCCTTTCCTCTACGGGTCGATGGTCTTCTTGTTCCTCTTCAGGGTTCCGTAGCTGTTCAGGACACTTCTTCAGGTGATCCCGGGATACAATGGCTGTGGTCTCCCCTCCGTCTTTACTGATGGTACAGACCTTCGGCTTCTCGTGGCTTGAGGGCAGTACGGTGTACGGGTCCTTCTCCCACTGGTCGTCCAACTTGTGGAGCCGTCTTTTCCTCTTCAAGACCTGCTCTCCGGGCACCAGGGGAACAGCGGGAGCATACTGGTTGTAAGTTTTCTCTTGTCTCTCCCTAGCCTGACAGAGACTTTGCTCCACGCTCTCCTGTACTTTCCGGTACTGCTGCTGCCTCTCTGTGTCCCAGTCTGCTTCTGGTGAAGTGTCCTCGGGTGTCAGGACTCCCATTTCCAGGTCAACAGGTAACTTACCAGGTCTCGCCCTCATTAGGTAAGCCGGGGTACAGTTGGTGGAACCTACCGGGATGTGGTTGTATAGGTCCACCAGATCGGGCAGCTTCTCAGGCCACAGACTGCGTTCTTCCAGGGGCAACGTTTTCAGAAGATCCATTACCACCTGGTTCATTTTCTCACAAAGTCCATTAGTTTGCGGATGATAGGGTGTCGTCCTTATCTTCCGACAGCCATACAGATTGCAGAATTCCTGGAAGACCTCCGCTTCAAAGGCAGGTCCCTGGTCCGTCAGCACTTGGTCCGGGTACCCGTGTGGACGGCAGAAGTGCTGCTGGAAGGCTCTAGCTGCTGTTTGAGCCGTTAAGTCCTTGACGGGGACGACAACCAAGAACCGGGAGTAATGATCCATGATGGTTAACGCGTAGACGTAGCCACTTCTGCTTGGGGTCAGTTTTACATGATCCAAGGCTACCAGTTCCAACGGCTGCCGGGTGACGATGGACTGCAGGGGAGTCTTCTGGCTGGCACGGTCCTTCCTCCTCAGGTTGCACGGGCCACAGTCTCTGCACCACCTCTCGATGGTTCCCCTCATGCCTACCCAATGGAACCGCCCACGCATCAGGAACTCCAGCTTCTTCCATCCGAAATGCCCAGCTCCACCGTGGTATGCCTCCATCACCATGGCTGCGTCTCGTCGTGGCACCACTACTTGCCAGATTAGTTCATGCGTCCGGGAGTTAACCATCCTGCGGCACAACTTCCCCTTGTAAAGGAACAGTCTACTCTTTTCTGCCCACAGTTGCTTGGCTTCCTCCGGAGCGTCTGGGTCAAGGCGAGCCTCTGGCCGAGTCATCATCTCCTTCACCAGCCGGACGGCAGGGTCACTGTCTTGCGTTTCCGCCCAGTTGTAGTGAGATAAGGGGTTAAGCGTAGCGCCTTGCTTACTCCTTACCCGATGGGAATACTGGATAGTCCCATGACGGTGAAACGCGGGGAGTTCGACTTCTTCCAGTCCCTCTGGATCTTCTCCTACGTCCGGTAGGTTTGGCATCCTGGACAGGGCGTCCGCGTTGGTATTGGAGCGTCCTGCCCGGTATTTGATGGTGAACTCGTAGTTGGACAGGCGGGCCATCCATCTCTGCTCTAGGGCACCGAGTCTTGCCGTGTCCAGGTGTGTCAACGGGTTGTTATCCGTGTACACGACGAACCGGGAAGAAGCGAGGTAGTTCTTAAAGCGTTCGGTGACTGCCCACACCACTGCCAGGAACTCTAGCTTAAATGAGCTGTAATTCTCAGGGTTTCTTTCGGTGGGTCGCAGTTTTCGGCTGGCGTAAGCGATTACTCGCTCTTTCCCCTGCTGGATCTGGGACAGCACGGCTCCTAGCCCGATGTTACTTGCGTCGGTGTAGAGGATAAAGGGCTGGCTGTAATCCGGGTACGCCAGGATTTCATCCCCCGTGAGGGCCATCTTCAGCTGGCGGAAGGACTCTTCTTCCAACTTCTCCCATTTGAAGGGCGGCTTCTGGTTCTTGGCCTTCCGGGACTGGCCTATCAGGAGGTCCTGCATAGGAGCTGCCTTTTTGGTGAAACCGGGGATGAACCTGCGGTAGTAGCCTACCAACCCGAGGAACTGCCGCACTTCCTTTACACTGGAGGGACTTGGCCATTCCTTAATTGCGGTGATCTTATCAGGGTCGGGAGCCACTCCGTCAGCGCTCACCACGTGTCCCAGGTACTGCACCTTTGGTTTCAGGAGGTGACACTTGGAGGGTTTCACCTTTAGGCCGTAGCTTGCCAGAGCTTCGAACACTTCCGCCAGGTGTTTCAGGTGGTCCTCATAAGTCTTAGAATATACGATGACATCGTCCAGGTACAACAGGAACATCTCGAAGTTTCTGTGGCCCAGACAGCACTCCATTAATCGTTGGAAGGTTCCTGGTGCGTTGCAGAGTCCGAACGGCATACAGGTAAACTCGCTAAGTCCCATCGGGGTGGTGAATGCGGTCTTCTCCCGGTCCGCCTCTGCTACAGGAACCTGCCAGTACCCACTAGTGAGATCCAAGGTAGAGAAGAAGTTAGCAGATCTTAAAGCAGCCAAAGACTCCTCTATCCTTGGTAAGGGGTATGCATCCTTGTGTGTGATACGGTTGATTTTCCGGTAATCTACACACATCCTCATGGTGTTGTCTTTCTTTTTGACTAAGACTAGTGGAGCTGCCCAGGGGCTACAGCTATCCCTGATCACCCCAGCCTCCTTCATGTCTCTAAGCATCCCCTTGGCGTGTTGGTAGTGTGCAGGGGGTACGGGTTGATACCTCTCTTTTATGGGAGGATGGTCTCCCGTGGGGATGTGGTGTTCTACCCCCTTGACTCGCCCGAAGTCTAACGGGTGTTTACTAAACACTCTCTCGTACTCTTGAACCACCCGATAGGCTCCCTGTTTCTGGTGTGAGGGAGTGGAGTCAGTACCCAAATGTAGTTGCTGACACCAGTCCTCCATTGTTTTCTTAGAGCCGTTACCTTCCTCCGGGTGAGATGGAGGCAAGGGTTCCACAGATTGTATAGCATTTTGGATAATGGTATATAATTTGGCTAGCGTGGCATACCGGGGCAGGTACACTTCCCTCTTCCCGATATTGATTATGCGAACGGGCACCCTCCCATGGCGTACATTAACCACCCCCCGTGCTGTCAAGATGGTGGGCCTACTGTCTGAGTAAACTGGTTCTACCATTGCCTGGTAATCTCTACCTCTCAGACCAATAGCTGCCCGGCACCAAATCATCATTTCACTTTTTGGGGGCATGGCAATAGGGAAAGGGTCACACATTCTCACGCTACCAATCTCACCGCCGGAGAGTTCCACCTGTTGCCGTCGCATCAGTGCCCGGATCTCTTTTTGGAGCACTCGCTGCTCGCCGGAGCTGGCGTTCTTGGCAACCTGCTGTAAAAGGAAAATCACCTCTGCAAGACAATTTTCAATTACATTAGTTCCTAGAGTTATCTTTGGGTGACTCTCGTGTTTGTCAATGTCTACAATGATCAGTCCCTGTGCTGCCAGTTCAACTCTACCAATTTTAATGGTCACCTCTTTAAATCCGATCTGTGGCACGGGCTGACCATTGCTGGCGATGATACTCAAGTCTTCGTCAGGGTAGCGGGTAATATCCGAGTCATTCCAGTACTGCTTGAAGAGCACGTACGGGATGGTGGTGACCTGTGACCCGGTGTCCAGTAGGGCACTTATAGGAATGCCATCCAGTACCACAGGCAAGATTGGACGTCCTCCCACATATTTGTCGCGCCAGTTCGATGGGCCTGATGATCTTTTTCCTAGGGGTTGGCCCTCTACCCTAGGTTGTGCCAGTTTAAAGGACAGTACCTTGCCATATGTCCGGGTTGATTACAGCGGCGGCAGATGGGTCGTCCGTCCTCGTTGTATCGGTCGCTGGGTCTTCCTCTGGCCGGTGGGGTCCTCCTTGGTCGACGCCACGGGATGTCCTCCGGTCCGGATGCCAGCTGGATCTTCCCTGGAGTAGAAACCTGTAAAGACTGCACAGTTCGGGTTAGCGCAGCAACGCTTTTAGCTAGCTCTTGGACCTGATGGTGCAGGTCTGGAGCCGGGTCATTGTTCAAAGCCTGCGCATCAGCTCCCACAGGCCCTGCCGACAAGGGCGCCGCCTCCTGGTGGTAAGTGGTAGTGGGGCGTCTGGGGGTCACAACGCCACTTGGTGCCGGTTCTCGAAGCACCCGGATGGCTCTGTCCTTGAACTGTGCAAATCCCAGATGAGGGTCCTGTAAGGCCATTGCCCGCAACAGGGTTCGGTGGGCATTGCAATATAAACCCTCTATAAATTGTTCAGTCAACAGCCTGTCCTCGTCTCCCACGCCGTCAGGGTCGGTCTGCTTAATGGCTCTCAGGGCCTCTTGTAGGTTCAGGGCATAGTCCCTTATACTCTCATGTGCCCGCTGTTTGCACCCGTAGAATCTAAGCTTGATCTCGGCTGAGGTGCGGGTATCAAAGGTGTCCCTCAGCCGGGTTAGTATCCCTGCGACAGTCCTCCCTCCAGGTGGCCAGGACTTTACCTCCCTTCGGGCTGCCCCAGTTAATTGGGCCACCAGGATGCTCACTTTTTGCTCTTCTGTGAGGGGGTACACCTGGAAGAGGCTATCCAGCTTTTCTCTAAAGTCATGCAGGGTATGTGACTCCCCTGAGTACTGGGGTAGCCATAGGGCATGGTGAAAGGCATGACTGCAGCAGCGGTGGCGCTGGCGGGGGTTGAGGCAGTGAAGCTCTCCTCCGTATCCGACATCCTCCTCCCCCCTAGTGGACCGTGGCCTACCTTGCGATGATCCTCTTCCGTAGGCCGCGGCTCCGCAGTAGATCGTCAGGGTTGAGGACCTTCCGTCGCGCTCCTGTGACGTCGGCGTCTGCTGGGCTCCTTCCAGGACCTTACGCGACGTCCGGACGTGAGGCGGGGCTTCAGTTCTCGCGCGCTTTCGGAGTCCACGCCCCTCTTCTTCCCGCGCAACGTCTTCAAGATGGCGTCCAACGGCGGGAAAACTCCACGAAAGGCGGGAAGAAGGCTGGAAATGGCGCCGGTTGGCGGGAATCTTCACCGATGGCGGGAAGAAGGCTGAAGATGGCGCCGGATGGCGGGAATCTTCACCACAGGTAAGTTTGAACAGTCTTTTTCAGGCACGCAGTACCCGGTGGTTGCGGGCACGAGATCCTGCCAACTACGCCAAAAGTTGACGCGCCCCTGGGCCTGTGTCGCGGGAGCTTACCCGGAGCCGGATCTGTTGAGGGTTGTAGTCTCGTGGCGGTGACCCGGTCCGTGCCCAGGGAGTCAAACTGAGCGGCGATGTATCAGCGGTAGATGTTGGACGACTACGCCACCCGTTGAGTACAGCTAAGGAGCTGCTGCTGCAGGGCAGACCGCTGAGGCCGGTGGTAGGATTGTGCAGCGTGATAGTATAACCCCCAACGGGAGGGGTATGGCCTCAGGGCAGCCGATGTGGATGATGGGGGTAGCAGGAACCACTCGGAGACGGTACGGTGTAGTTCAGGGTCTTTACTGGTGACAAAGATAGACCCTCCCGGAGTACTGGCTAGCGATTGGGGCCTGGTCAGTCCTTGAGCAGATGGGATCTCCCCTGGCCAGGCGGAGTTGTAGGCCTCCCAAACTAACTGTACTGAATTTTCCCACGCTGTCAGTGACGTGCATGAGGTGCGCCGAGTTCATTGGACATGACCTCGGCTCATCTTTATGCCGTCACAGCCAGACACTGCAGAGCGCAAGCAAGCCTGCGCTTCTCAGTGTCTGCGGGATGACAGGCTGAATGGCAGCTTTCTGCTGCGGTCCAGCCTGTCATCTCGATGTAGCAGAGCTGAAGCTGTCGTGGGAACCATGGAAAGGTAAGGATGAGGTTGCTTTATTATTTTTCTTTTATTTCAGGAGATCGTTGGCTTCAGCTGGAATGGGCGTGACGGTAAGTATGGTTTAATTTAGAACAATAAAGAATTGTGTCTTTATTTCAATTAAAGGACTTTATTCTGGGTGTTTGTGTTTTCTTTTAACTTTGACTATGGGGTTAGTAATGGGGGTGTCTTATAGACGCCTCTCCATTACTAACCTGGGCTTGATGTCAGCTGGCATTATAAGCTCACATCAACCCCAGCCCTATTACCCCCTGCCACCGCTACAGGGCAGCGTGGAAGAGCGAGGCTAAGTGCCAGAATTGGCGCATCCTATGAATGCGCCATTTCTGGGGCGGCTGATGGCTGGTGTTTCTAGCCTGGGAGGGGGCCAATATTCATGGCACCCTTCCTGGGCTATTAATATCAGCCCCCAGCTGTCTGCCTAGCCTTTGCTAGCTATTAAATTAGGGGGGACCCCACGTCATTTTTTTTGGGGGGTCCCCCATTTTATTAGCTAGTAAAGGCTATGTATTCAGCTGGGGGCTGATATTAGTAGCCTGGGAAGCTCCGTGGGTATTACCCCCTTCCCAGGCTTCAAACATCTGCCCCAGCTGTCTGCTTAACCTCCGCTAGAGACTAAAATTATGGGGAACCCCACGCCAATTTTTTTTAATAATAAATCCTTTATTTTAATACTAAATGACAAGTACAGTAACCAACACTATCACTGTACTTCATATATATGTGACTGACATGTTTCTATCTATCTAATCTATGTGTGAAGCTCTATTCTGTCTGTTATAAATTGTCGGGTACAGTTGCTGAATTGCCGGCCGGCTTTTTTAAAGAGACAGTGCATGAAAACACTATTATATTTTTTAATAAATCCTTTACACTAAATGACAAGTACAGTAAGCAACACTGTCACTGTACTTCAAATATATGTGACTGACATGTTTCTATCTATCTAATCTATGTGTGAGGCTCTATTCCTTCTTGTCTAAATTGTCGGGTACCGGTGTATGCCGCTGCTGAATTGCCGGCCGGCTTTTTTAAAGAAAGCGTCTTCTGAGCAGTTTGTCAGCTTTTGGACACCTTTGAAGGTGTTTTCTATGTGTTTCTATGTGTTTTTGTTTGCCTGCCATTGGTTTTAACGGTGTTCGACGGTGTTCTAAGGTGTTCGACGAACAGTTCGACGAACAGTTCCTCGAACATCCCGGTGTTCGACGAACCGAACCGAACCCGAACACTACGGGGGTGGCTCAACACTAGTTACTAGGCCCGCCTCTGGAGCAGAGCTCATGCAGAGCCCCTGCTCCCTGTCACTTCTGCTCAGACTTCTCTGCACTGAACTAAGATGGTGCCCACCTTTTATACTCCCTTCTCAATGAACCCAGGAACTGCTTCCTCCCTGCTCCTGCACTACAGGGTTCCCCTTCCTCAGTGTTCCCTCCCCCCACTCCAGCCAGGGACAGGGACTGTGGTTCCCATCTCAGGGGCATATTGGTCGCCCTGCCCCACGGCAATGTGGTGTAATGCATGCAGGTGTCGGGGTCCTGATCCACACTCCATCCTTACCTGAGAGTGAGATATCACACCTCTGGGTGAGGTGCAATACCTCTGCAGCAACCGAGCCCTCGGGGTGCTACAATTCCATTTATCTTCAGCCTAGGTGACGCATTGTGATACAGGGCCGTGATTTTGGCTATAAAAGGGTCCCCTAGACCCCTACCCCAAGCTTTTTAAGAGAATAATATATTGAGTGCCAGGAGACTCTATGGAATGCTTTCTCAGCATCCAACGAGAGTATCTAATTACAAATTTTTAACTGCATCTAGCCCAGGAAATACTTTATGCCTAGTAGCAGTGTCTGCTAGTCAGCGGATTATCCCGGCTGTTAAGCAAGCTACACCACTTAATTTTTTCAAAGGAAATGCTTCGGACCACGGGATACTCAGTGAAGAGCATCAGGAGGCACCCCAAGGCATAGGGGCTGGGACTGGCGGTAGGACGCCTTGCGGTGGACAGCCGGGCTCGATCCTTATAAAAGCTTTTTAACTGCAGCAGCTTTAGTGGACGCTACTGGAGCGGCTGCTGGCATGAGACTTGCCCTTCAATAGATCCTTGTAAAAGGATTTAAAGTGTATTCATTCAAATTAGAGAGACAATTTAAATTAAAAAGCTTAGAGCTGCCTCCACCACAGGGGGGCTCGCTCGACCCACCAGCGGACAGGCACCAGTATTGGGAGAGGGGGGCTGGCCATCAGGATCCACCGCGGCTCTGGCACAAACGGAGGTGGCACGGGCAGGAACGGACTGGCCGTGTCGGCTTCTCATTTTTTGGATTTTAGAAGGGCATGACATGCCTATATCTGTGTCTCCCCCTCCTTTTACTCCTCCACCTCTTTTCTTTTCGCAAGACTATATGTACTTGTCACTTTTCCATGTGTTAGTTATGTCTTCTGAGCAGTTTGTCAGCTTTTTGACACCTTTGAAGGTGTTTTCTATGTGTTTCTATGTGTTTTTGTTTGCCTGCCATTGGTTTTAACGGTGTTCGAAGGTGTTCGACGAACAGTTCGACGAACAGTTCGGCGAACACAAGGGTGTTCGACGAACTGAACCGAACTCGAACACTACGGGGGTGGCTCAACACTAATCATGATTCAAGGACATGAATCTGTTTTCAAAAGAGATGTGTATATGGATCAATTAAACCATGGGTCAGTGTGCTGTAACAGAACATGGACGGTAATAGCAACTTTCATTTAGTGAATTAGAAATAAGGAGAGGACTGCAGCAAAAATGGTTGAACTTAGATGGGAAAATTCTACAAAGGTACTGTACATAAGGCTCTAAGAAACTTTCCACTGAGTGACAGCTCATGAAAAAACAAACTCTTAACCCTCCCGAGTTCAGGGGCAGTGCACCTGACAGACACTGGTTATAAAAGCACCTATAATTTCTATTTCAAAATGGATCCAAAATAACATCTTATTTAAGGAAAGCCCATGTATATATAGCAACTCTAAATATACTTAGAAACAAGAGGACCATGAGTCAAATATTATAGAAAACAAAGTGAACAAAGTTACCCTATATCAGTATATGACCATATCTAGGGCAATAGTTGTAGTAAGAGAAATCACTATCCCCCCATAGCAAATGTAATGAGATGCATGATGTAACCTTGTCCCACTTAAATCAACAATGTCTAGTCACATAAATTATCATGAATCTTAACATATAAGTGTGGTGGTATACAGTGCCTACAAGTAGTATTCAACCCCCTGCAGATTTAGCTGGCTTGATAAGATGCAAATAAGTTAGAGCCTTCAAACTGCAAACGAGAGTAGGTTTTATGAACAGAAGCATAAATCTTGCAAACCAAAAAGTTATGTTGCTCAGTTGAATTTTATTAAATTTTAAACATAAAAGTGTGGGTCAATTATTATACAACCCCTATGTTTAATATTTTGTGGAATAACCCTTGTTTGCAATTACAGCTAATAATCGTCTTTTATAAGACCTGATCAGGCCTGCACAGGTCTGTGGAGTTATCTTGGCCCACTCCTCCATGCAGATCTTCTCCAAGTTATCTAGGTTCTTTGGGTGTCTCATGTGGACTTTATTCTTGAGCTCCTTCCACAAGTTTTCAATTGGGTTAAGGTCAGGAGACTGACTAGGCCACTCCAACACCTTGACTTTTTCCCTCCTGAACCAAGCCTTGGTTTTCTTGGCTGTGTGCTTTGAGTCGTTGTCTTGTTGGAAGATGAAATTACGACCCATCTTAAGGTCCTTGATGGAGGAGCGGAGGTTCTTGGCCAAAATCTCCAGGTAGGCCGTGCTTTCCATCTTCCCATGGATGCGGACCAGATGGCCAGGCCCATTGGCTGAGAAACAGCCCAACAGCATGATGCTGCCACCACCATGCTTGACTGTAGGGATGGTATTCTTGGGGTCGTATGCAGTGCCATCCAGTCTCCAAATGTCACGTGTGTGGTTGGCACCAAAGATCTCGATCTTGGTCTCATCAGACCATAGAACCTTGAACCAGTCTGTCTCAGAGTCCTCCAAGTGATCATGAGCAAACTGTAGACGAGCCTTGACATGACGCTTTGAAAGTAAAGGTACCTTACGGGCTCGTCTGGAACGGAGACCATTGCGGTGGAGTACGTTACTTATGGTATTGACTGAAACCAATGTCCCCACTGCCATAAGATCTTCCCGGAGCTCCTTCCTTGTTGTCCTTGGGTTAGCCTTGACTCTTCGGACAAGCCTGGCCTCGGCACGGGAGGACACTTTCAAAGGCTGTCCAGGCCGTGGAAGGCTAACAGTAGTTCCATAAGCCTTCCACTTACGGATGATGCTCCCAACAGTGGAGACAGGTAGGCCCAACTCCTTGGAAAGGGTTTTGTACCCCTTGCCAGCCTTGTGACCCTCCACGATCTTGTCTCTGATGGCCTTGGAATGCTCCTTTGTCTTTCCCATGTTGACCATGTCTGAGTGCTGTTCTCAAGTTTGGGGAGGGTCTTAAATAGTCAGAAAAGGCTGGCAAAAGAGATCTTTAATCCACACATGTGAAGCTCATTATTCTTGGTGCCTGAACTACTTCTTAATACATTAGGGGGACCAAACAGAATTCTTGTGGTTTGAGGGGTTGAATAATAAATGACACTCTGAATTAACTTTTAACGTTTTAAAAAAAAAAAAAAAAAAAATTTGCTGCAGTGCATTTCCCACTTCCAGGCTGATCTACAGTACAAATGTCACAATGCCAAGTTAATTCCGCATGTGTCAACCAGCTAAATCTGCAGGGGGTTGAATACTACTTGTAGGCACTGTACATCAATATAACATCATGAGGAAATAGGTAAGTCATAAAATTATAAACTGATTTCCCATGGTTCAGAGACACCAGAGTTTTATTGCCCTACGCGTGTTTTGCTCAAATGGCTTCTTCGGGGGCGTGGACATATACTGATATAGTGTAACTTTGTTCATTTGTTTACATAGTAACATACTTACAGCATTTATAGGAGACGCTGTGTGACTCCTGTTCTGGTTTCTTGCTTCTTTGTTATACTCTACTAGTGTTTGTTCCCCGTGCCCACCCCCACACTTCCTTTTTATCTGTCTTGATGAATTATTAATTTGAGATCTTATTAAATATGAAATAAAGTATATTTTTTACATTTTCTATAGCATTTGACTCATGGTCCTCTTGTTTCTATATACACCTAGAATTTCTATTGATCACAATTTCAGGACTCTAAAAGTAATCGGTGACCTTCATAGGGATGTATTAAAAGAGAGTACACAAAATCAGATGACAAAAAATAAAAAATAAAACAGCGTGGGGTCCCCCTTATTTTTAATAACCATTTAAGGGAAAGCAGACAGCTGCAAGCTTATATTAATAGACTGGGAATTCCAATTCTGCTTTCCCTTAGTTGGTTATTAAAAATAGGGGGGACCCAACACCATTTTTTTATTTATTTATTTATTAGTATTTTTAAATTATTTGTTTATTTATTAGTAATAAATAAAAAAATAAATGAATGAAAAAAGCGGCGTGGAGTCTCCCCTATTTTTAATAACCAGCTAAGGGAAAGCAGACAGCTGCGGGCATATAATAATAGACTGGGAATGCTTATGATTATTGGGCAATTCTCAACCTACAAATAACAGCTTGCAGCCACCCCAGAAGTGGCACGCCATATTTAATGCCCAATTCTGGAGCTTAGCCTCAGCTCATCTAGATTTCCCTGATGCGGTGCCAATAGGAGTAATTTTTTTGGGGGGTTGATGTCAGTAGCTGACTTACACCAAGCAAGTCTCAGGGTTAGAAATGGAGAGGTATCTATGAGACTCCCCAATTACTAACCTAGAAGTAGAAATAAATAAAGACACACACACACAGAAAAAAACTTTATTTGAATAAAGACTCCCCCACATTTGCCCTTGTTCACCAATTTATTAATGAAATCATCCCACAAAATAATCCTTGTTCATCTTCTTGGTCCCCAGCGCCTGTGGATTGCATTAAACCTACCAATATTCAGGCTATTCTCATCAGAGTTGCCTGCTCTCACTGCAATCAGCAAGACCAGGTGCACGATGATGAAAGTAGTGGTCATCAACCAGTGCTTGTGAATAGCTGTAGTTTTACTACTATCCACAGGCGCAGGAGACCAAGAAGATGAACAAGGATTGCTTTGTGGGATAATTTCATTAATAAATTGGTGAGCGAGAACTAGTGTGGGGGAGTCTTTATACAAATAAAGTTTTTTTCCTGTGAGTGTGTGTTTTTTTTGGGGATTACAGGGTTAGTAATTTGGGTATCTCATAAGCACCTCTTTATTACAAGCCCCTGAGCTTTGTGTCAGCCAGCTGCTGATATCAACCTCAAAAACATTAGCCCTGGTGCGGTGTAATCAGGATGAGCCAAGGCTAAGCACCAGAATTGGCACATCAAATATGATGAACCACTTCTAGGGCTACTGTGGGCTGATATTTGTAGATTGGTAATAGCCCAGTAACCATAGACATTCCCAGTCTATTAATATATGCTCGCAGCTGTCTGCTTTTCCTTAGCTGGTTATTCACTTTTTTAATTCATTTATTTATCTACTTATTTATTACTAATAAATAAACAAATAAATGAAAAATACTAATAAATAAATGAAAAAAAAACAATGGTGTGGGGTCCCCCCTATTTTTAATAACCAACTAAGGGAAAGCAGACAGCTGTGGGCTTATATTAATAGGCTGGGAATGCCTATGGTTATTGGGCCATTCCCAACCTACAAATATCAGCCTGCAATCGCCTCAGAAGTGGCGCATCACACTTGATGCGCAATTTCTGGCGCTTAGTCTTGGCTCACCTAATTGCCCTAGTGCGGTGGCAATAGGGGTTTTTGTGGTTGATGTCAACAGCTGGCTGACACCAAGCACATGGGGTAAGTAATGATGTCATTCAGACACCTAACCCAATAGTAAAAAGAAATAAAACACACACCAAAAAGTCCTTTATTTGTCAAAAACACTACCCAACAAATGCCCTCTTTCAGAAATTTATTATAGATAAAACTCTCACACGGATCTGAGATAATCCACTTCGAGGTCCCACGACCAGCCCCATCCAAATTTCCAGCATATGGAGCCCCGTTTAGAGAACGGAACTTTATAGGCACTAACTGCAGCAGACACTTCTGTGTCTCACAGCAATCCACAAAACAAGGCAGTCTCTGTGACCGGCAGTGAAGTCAGTAGGGTTACCATTTCCCGCCAGTGAGAGGCGTTGTGAGACAGTGTGGGAAACAGCGGCTCTGACTGGGGGAAACCTTATTGACGTCACTGATAGTTATGAGCGAACATGCTCGCCACTGCTCGGTACTCGCCTGAACATCACGGTGCTCGACAAGCTCAGCGCTAGTCGAGTATTTCCGGGTTGCTCGGGCGGGAAGTTGGGTCCCCTCCCTGCATGTTTGGGGCTCTTTAGAGAGCCAATGAACATGTAGGGATTGCCTGCCACGCACTGTAATGCCGTAGCCATGTTGGTTGTGGGCATCACAGTGATTGGTTGGCCGCACAGCGTCATCATGTCTATATAAGACCTGGCGCAACTATGCTCGTCACAGTCTACCCCGGAATCAGGCAGATTAGGGAGAGGTGCTGCTGCATCACGGAGAGATTTGCTTGTTTATAGTTAATATAGGTATTCCACAACATATATATATATATACAACTGAACTAACAGTCCTTCTGAGGACTAATCCAGCTGCATATATTCAGTGGTGATAGCAGGAGTTGGGCAGGCAGGGTATGTGGCAGACTGCAGTGCATATAGTGCAAGAGGGTCCATTGAATGTCGAGTTAGTATGGGTATTGCACAACATATACACACGTGGTCAAAATTGTTGGTAGTTAAATCAAGTTGTGTCCACTAATTAGTATCACAGGTGTCTACAATCTGGTAATCAGTCAGTGGGCCTGTATATAGGGCTACAGATACTCACTGTGCTGTTTGGTGACATGGTGGGTACCACACTCAACATGAACCAGATGAAGCAAAGGAAAGAGTTGTCTCAGGAGATTAGAAAGAAAATTATAGACAAGTATGTTAAAGGTAAAGGTTATTAGACCATCTCCAAGCAGCTTGATGTTCCTGTGACTACAGTTGCACATATTATTCAGAAATTTAAGATTCATGGGATTGTACCCAACCTCCCTGGACGTGGCCGCAGGAGAAAAATTGATGACAAATCAAAGAGATGGATAATACGAATGGTAGCAAAAGAGCCCAGGATAACTTCTAAAGAGATTAAAAGTGAACTTCAAGCTCAAGGTGTAAGAATCTATGTTGTTTTACTATCGACCATCTTGTTGTGGTTTGCTGGCTTCTAGTCTTTTCCTCTGGTGCTGAGTTTCTAGGTCACGTGATCTCTGCACTCTTTAATACCCAACACCTGGCTCCCATTCACTGCTGGACATCAGTGTTGTAACGCTCATGCTCTGGCTAAGTAGATTGTTTAGTTCTTCTTGCTTTGGACTATTGTTATCCTGGGACTACTTGTTTCACCAGTTTTGCTTCCTTTAATTTTCGTTTCTGCAACTAACTTTTCTGTTAGGAGGTCTCCTGTTTTTGCTCCCAGTCCTTAGATCTTTTAGGGACACCTTTTCCCGTCCTACTGGTCTTCATTTGAGTTCGGTGCAGGAGTTTCGGTGGGACTATTCATAAAGGAATAGGGCACCCACCCCAGCGTAGGGTTAAGCTTAGACTCAGTGCAGGGACAGCTTTTACCTCCTATTCCTTAGTTCTAAGTTGCAGAACATAACAGTATGTCCAGCCGCATTTAAAAAAAAAAAAAGTTGTTCTCCTCTCCTCTTCCTGGATTTTCTTCAGTATGGTTACCATCCAGGAGCTTGCTCAATGCTTGCAAAGGTTGACTCTGGAGGTTGCCAATCTTCACCAGTACGTGAGTAAATACCCTGCAGAATGCTATGAAGAACCTAAAGTAGGATTACCTGAGTGTTTCTCAGGGAAACGACTGGATTTTTTTTCATTTAAAAATGCTTTTTGTTGTATTTTCTGCTCAAACCTAGATCTTCTGGTAATGAACTACAGCGTGTAGGAATTATTATGTCTCTATTGCGTAAGGAACCTCAAATCTGGGCGTTTTCCTTGTCTCCTGATGATCATTGTCTGAGGTCTGTGGAGGCATTTTTTGATGCCATGGGTTTGCTATATGATGATAGTGATCGGGTTACATCAGCTGAGCCAGAGCTCAGACGTCTCAAACAGGGTTCTCTTGATGCTGAGAGTTATTGCACCCTGTTCAGACGATGGTCTGCAGAGCTCAGGTGGAACGATCCTGCACTCAAGTTTCAGTTTCTGGCAGGCTTGAGTGAAAGGGTTAAAGATTTGCTCATTGTATTTCCTGCACCTGATACTCTGCAAGTTGCCATGCAGTTAGCTATCCGTGTAGTTAGAAGGTTGAGGGCTAGATAGAATGAGGAGAAGTTTCCTGTATTGCTGGATTTTGTTTCTCACGATATTCCTGCCGACACAGGGGAACCTATGCAGGTCTGGGCAATGTCATCCCGTTCCAAGGAGGTTCTCTGAGGGACTTTGCTTGTATTGCGGTAAGGCTGATCATTTTTTTAAAGCAATGTGAGGTTCGCTTAAGGAAAGAAAAAAAAATGGTCAGTAGAAATAACACTCCCGTTCGCATTGCGTTTTTACGTTCTGCTGGGGTGTTTTTTCCTGGTAATACCACCTGTCAGGGTCGTTTGATTGAGTTTCAGGTTATAGTGGATTGTGGTTCTGCACTTAATTTGATAGATCAACAATTTCATGAAAAGTATAAGTTTGATTCTGAACCTTTGTCGTCTCCTTTTCCTGTGGTGGTGATTGATAATTCTCCCCTGGGGCATCGGAGCATTCTTCGAAAGGGGTTTCCGATCACTATGAATATGGAACATCAGGAGCAGATTGACTTATTTGTACTTGCTAAGTTGTCTTCCCCGGTCGTCCTGGTGCTGCCCTGGTTAAAAGTGCATAATCCTTTGCTGGACTAGTCTGGTTCCATAAGATCCTGGGGTCAGGGGTGTTATGGTAAGTGTTGTAATGTTCACATTGCGGCTGTTGTGAAGGGGAAGTTACCTGAACCCATTCAGGATTTTTGGAGTGTTTTTTCGGAGGTGGAGTCGAAAGCTTTACCACCTCATAGAGATTACGATTGCGCTATTGACTTCGTCCCTGATGTTAAGCTCCCAAAGAGTCGGTTGTTTAATCTGACAATTCTCGAGAGGGAGGCTTTGAAGGAGTACCTTCAGACTAGTTTAGCTGCAGGTCACATAAGACCCTCTAAGTCTCCTGTGGCGGTTGGGTTCTTTTTTGTCAAAAAGAAGGATGGGGGTCTTAGGCCATGTCTGGATTTTCAGGAGATTAATAAGATCACTGTGCGCAATCCTTACCCGTTACCACTTATTCCGGATTAGTTTAACCAATTGACCGGAGCTAAATGGTTTTCTAAGATTGACCTTCGTGGGGCATATAATTTGCTGCGAGTGAAGGACAGAGATGAATGGAAGACAGCTTTTAACACCCCGGAAGGTCATTTTGAGTGTTTGGTGATGCCTTTTGGGCTTACTAACGCTCCTGCATTTTTTCAAAATTTAATCAATGACATTCTGAGACTCTTGATCGGTAGGAGTGTTATTGTTTATCTGCATGACATTTTGATTTATTCATCGGATCTTGAGTCTAATTGGCAGAGAGTCCGCAAAGTTCTTTAGATTCTGAGAGATAACACACTCTTTGCTAAATTGGAGAAGTGTCAGTTTCCTGTCCAGAAAATTAGTTTTTTGGGTTACTTTGTCTCTTGTAATGGTTTTGAGATGGACCCGGTGAAAGTTCAGGCTGTGCTTGAGTGGCCGAGGCCTGAGGGTTCGAAGTTTGCACAGAGGTTTTTGGGGTTTGTCAATTATTACAGGAAATTCATAAAGAATTTCTCTGTCATTGCTAAACCCATTACTGATCTCACCAAGAAGGGTGCTAATACAGTCCAATGGTCTACTGAGGCTATTGAGGCTTTTGAGTATCTCAAGGAGAGGTTCAGCTCTGCTCCTGTTCTTATCCAGACGGATGAGACTAAGCCAATTTTGGTTGAGGTGGATGCCTCATCTATAGGCGTAGGGGCAGTTCTGTCTCAGGAGGGTGAGGATGGGGTGCATCCCTGTGCTTTCTTTTCAAAAAAAATTTCTGAGACACAGCTCAGCTATGATGTTGGGAATCATGAGTTGTTGGCTATTAAACTCGCGTTCGAGCACTGGTGACCTTTTTTGAAGGGGGCTCGACATCCTATACAGGTTTTCACTGATCATAAGAATTTAATTTATCTGAACCCAACTAAACATTTGAATGCCCGTCAAGCTAGGTGGGCACTGTTTTTGCCCGGTTCAATTTTTCCGTAACCTTTGTCCCGGGGACAAGGAATGTTAAGGCTGACGCTTTGTCTCGTAGTTTCTCTCCAGCGGTGAATGCTGAGAGGGAGGAGTGTATTTTGCAGAGAGGGGTGGTGGTGGCCGCATTGGTTTCGGAATTGTAGAATAGCATCCTAGGAGCTCAGAGTGCGGCACCAACTAACACTCTGTGTCATAAATTGTTTGTGCCTAGAGCCTTGAGGAGAGCGTTGTATGTTGAATGTCATGAGTCTTGGTTGGCGGGTCACCCAAGGATTTTGGAAACTAGGAAGTCTATCGGTCGGAGTTTCTGGTGGCCAGGGTGGCAAAGGGAAGTCATCAAGTGGGTGCGTCAGTGTTCTGTGTGCACTAGGTCGAAGGCCTCTCACGCTCCGGCTGCAGGGTTGCTATGCCCCTTGGAAGTTCCTAGTTCACCATGGATGCACCTTGCCATGGATTTTATCACCGATCTGCCTTTATCGGAGGGGTTTTCTGTCATTTGGGTTGTTGTGGACCGGTCTAGTAAAATGTGTCATCTGGTTCCATTCAACAAGTTACCTTGCGCCAAGACTCTTGCTAAGGCTTTTGTGAAGGAGATTGTTAGGCTCAATGGTGTTTCCACGGACATTGTTTCCGATAGAGGACCACAGTTTGTGGCTCGCTTTTGGCGTGCTTTTTGTGACAGATTGAAAATTCATTTGTCATTTTTGTCGGGGTATCATCTAGAGTCCAATGGACAGACTGAAAGGAAGAACCAGGATGTCGAGCAGTTTTTGAGATGTTTTGTGGCAGACAATCAGGAAATGTGGTCAGAATTTCTACCACTTGCGGAGTTTGCCCTTAATAATCATACTTCTTCCTCGGCTGGTTGCTCTCCTTTGTTTGTTGTATTGGCAGGTATCCATCTTTTGGTCCATTTTCCAAAGTTGGGGCTGCTGTACCGTAGGAGGACAATTTTTCTGGTGATTTGGAGAGGGTTTGGACCAGTGTATGTCTGAACCTTAAAGAAGCTAACAGGAGAACAAAAAGGTATTTTGACAAAAAAAGAAAGGAGTCCTTGTTTGCTGTTGGGAATATGGTTTGGTTGTCCTCTAGGAATCTTCGTTTGAAAATTCCTTCTAAAAAACTGGGTCCCAAATTTGTGGGTCCTTTCAAAGTGGTTCAGATTGTTAACTCGGCAGCGGTGAGGTTGGGCATTCCCTCGTCCTGGAGGATTAATTCTGTGTTTCATGTGTTGTTACTTAAGAAGGCAGACATGCCGGATAAGCAGGCAAAGCCTACTGTTCCTCCTGTTGATGAGGACAGTGAATTTGAGATTTCACGCATTTTGGATTCCAGGTGGCATAGAGGAAGATTACAGTATCTTGCGTCCTGGAGAGGTTTTGGCCCCAAGGATAATTCCTGGGTGAAGGCCAAGGTCGTCTCGGCTTCAAGGCTAATTAAGTCTTTTCACAGGAGTTTTCCTGGTAAGGCTCGGACTAGAGGATTCGGAGGATCCTCATAAAATTGGAGGTACTGTTAGAATCTATGTTGTTTTACTATCGGCCATCTTGTTGTGGTTTGCTGGCTTCTAGTCTTTTCCTCTGGTGCTGGGTTTCTTGGTCACGTGATCTCTGCACCCTTTATTACTCAGCACCTAGCTCTCATTCCCCGTTGGACATCAGTGTTGTAACGCTCGTGCTCTGGCTAAGTAGCCTTGTTTATTTCTTCTTGCTTTGGACTATTGT
Organism: Phyllobates terribilis; assembly: GCF_046119375.1. Taxonomy (NCBI): domain Eukaryota; kingdom Metazoa; phylum Chordata; class Amphibia; order Anura; family Dendrobatidae; genus Phyllobates; species Phyllobates terribilis. Next base: position 508,270,611 of record NW_027362762.1, read on the forward strand.
TTTCCTGGGACTTCTTGTTCCACCAGTTTTGCTTCCTTTAATTTTCGTTTCTGCAACTAACTTTTCTGTAAAGCTATGTGCCCACGATGCAGAAATGAAGCACAAAATTTCTGCAGCATTCCTGCATCTCCCTCGCAGAAAAAACGCATGCAGATTGTGCATGCGTTTTTCCTGCCAAATACATGCGGATTTGAAGCGTTATATACATGCGTTTCTGCATGTGGGTTGACAAGCGCTTTCCAGGCAATTTTAGCATCACTTGGAAAGTGCTTGACAACTAGGTCACACTATATAAATCCTTGCAAACTGCATGGATTTATATAGGGTGACCGTAAGAATGTTTAAAAATAAAAAAATAGACCTATACTTACCTTCCGATGGCCCAGCGTGTGTAGCTGCGCTCGTTCCTGGCTGCCAGCTGATCGCGGGACACTGCACTGAAGGGCCTGCAGTCACATGACTGTGACATTACCAAAGGTCCTTCAGTCCTGCCCGCAAGCACAGGGAAGGAGACCGGGGGCCATCAGAAGGTGAATATAAACTTTATTTTTTATTTTATTATTTTTTTTACAGGTAAAATTGTACCCAGGTCTGGAAGAGAGTCTCCTCTCCTCCAGAACTGGGTGTTAGAACCCTCCTGTTAGTTTTTTCTATTTTGCTGGTCACATGACTTTTTGCCTATATAATCCAGCTCCGCCCTCCTGGCCTTACTGGACTTCAGTGTTACATTTACTCTTTAGCCAGCCAGGTGCCTTGTACCTTACTCTGTAGTTTGCTTGGTCTTTTAACCACTAGTACTTCTGTTTGTTTGTTTGTCTTTGCTCTGCTACAATTTCTGCTAGGAGGTGTCCAACTATATCCCAGTCCTTAGTTCTTGTAGGGACCCCTTCCTTACATCTATAGGTCAGACTAGCCGAGGGCTTAGGCGGGTCTGTTCACAAGGAACAGGTCCCCCGCTGCATCGTAGGGAATCAGCTTAGTCCTATTGTAGGGACAGTTTTCCTATCTTTCCTTAGTGTTTGTAGCAGTTCATAACAGTAAGTCCAGCCCTAAAATAAAACACTCTAAAAAAAAAAAAAAATCCTGATTTCAGCATGGTGTCGGTTCAGGAGTTGGCTCAACGCCTGCAGGGACTGTCGTTGGAGGTGGCCGAGCTCCAGCAACACGTGAGTAGCTGTCCTGGAGCGCATTTTGTGGAGCTGAAGGTAGGACTTCCAGATTTTTTTTATGGCAGACGGCAAGATTTTTTTTCCTTTAAAAACGCTTGTTTATTATGTTTACGTTTAAGACCCAGATCGTCGAGGAATGAATCACAGCGCATTGGATTTATAATGTCACTTTTGCGCAAAGAACCACGGGGATGGGCCTTTTCTCTACAACCTAATGATCCGTGTTTTAGATCTGTGGAAGATTTTTTTTCTGCTATGGGGTTGTTGTATGATGATCCTGATCGAGTCTCATCTGCTGAAACTGAATTAAGACGTTTGAAGCAGGGATCAGGTGATGTGGAAAATTATTGTACATATTTCAGAAGATGGTCGGCTGAAGTGGAATGGAATGACTCAGCATTAAAATGTTTGTTTCTTGATGGTCTAGGTGAAAGAGTTAAGGATCAGCTGATTGCCTTCCCTAAACCTGGAACCTTGCAGGAGGCAATGCAATTAGCCATACGTGTGGACAGGAGACTGCGTGCTAGGAGTAATGAAGAGAAATCTACTGTTATGGCAGCTCCTAGTTTTCAGAGGGTCTGTTCAGAGGGTGGAGAACCGATGGAGATTGGGGCGATGTCACCCCACTCTCAGGAAAAAGACCGCAGGTTTGCTAAAGGATTGTGTTTTTATTGCGGTAAATCTGATCACTTTATTAAGAACTGTGTGCTTCGTTTGAACAAAGGAAAAAAAGAAAGAGGCCATTGAAGCTTTTGTGTATCTCAAGGAGAGGTTTAGTTCTGCTCCCATCCTTATGCAGCCTGATGAGACCAAGCCTTTTTTGGTCGAGGTTGATGCTTCTTCGGTGGGGGTCGGTGCTGTTTTGTCTCAGGAAAACAAGGATGAAGTACATCCCTGTGCTTTTTTTTCAAAAAAAATTTCTGAGACCGAACTTAATTATGATGTCGGTAATCGGGAATTGCTGGCGATTAAACTCGCATTTGAACATTGGCTTCATCTCTTGGAAGGTGCTAAATTTCCCATTCAGGTTTTCACTGATCATAAGAATCTGATCTATCTTGATGCTGCCAAGCGATTGAATGCCCGTCAAGCTAGGTGGGCACTTTTTTTTTCGCGGTTTTATTTTTCTGTTACTTACATCCAGGGTACCAAGAATGTAAAAGCTGATGCTTTATCACGCAGTTTTTCTCCCATGGTTGGTACCGAGGAGGAGGAGCGAATTTTACAGGAAGGTGTTGTGATAGCAGCATTGGACTCCGTTTTGGAAGATGGGATTCTGAAAGCCCAGGAGGATGCCCCATCTAACACTCCCCATGGGAGGTTGCTTGTGCCTAGGAACTTTAGGAGAGATTTGTTTGTGGAGTGTCATGAGTCTCAGTTGGCAGGTCATCCAGGAATTTTGGAGACTAAGAGACTTGTAGGTCGCAGTTTTTGGTGGCCTGGGTGGCAGAAGGAAGTCATTAAGTGGGCGCGTCAATGTACTGTGTGTGCTAGATCTAAGTCTTCACATGCTCCTGCTGCGGGGTTGCTTTGCCCTCTGGAGGTTCCTAGTGCTCCTTGGACGCATCTTGCTATTGATTTTATTACTGACATTCCTGCCTCTGAGGGTTTCACTGTTATCTGGGTGGTCGTGGACCGTTTTAGCAAGATGTGTCACTTGGTTCCCTTCATCAAACTGCCCTGCGCCAGGACACTCGCTAAGGCTTTTGTTAAAGAAATTGTCAGGCTCCATGGCGTTCCTACCGACATTGTTTCCGATAGGGGACCTCAGTTCGTGGCTCGTTTTTGGCATGCCTTTTGTGACAGGTTGGGAGTCCATTTGTCATTTTCGTCTGGTTATCATCCTGAGTCTAATGGACAGACAGAAAGAAAGAACCAGGATGTTGAACAGTTTTTGCGTTGTTTTGTGGCTGACAATCAAGAGGGGTGGTCTGAGTTTCTGCCACTGGCTGAATTTGCTCTTAACAACCATACATCCTCTTCTGCTGGGTGTTCTCCTTTTTTTTGTTGTACTGGGAGACATCCGTCGTTTGGGTCATTCTCCAAATTGGTATCGGCTGTGCCGGAGGAGGAGAATTTTTCCGGTGATTTGGAGAGAGTTTGGACTGATGTACGTCGTAACCTTCAAGAGGCTAACAAAAAATCCAAGAGGTACTTTGACAGGAAACGTCAAGAGGTTTTGTTTACTGTTGGTGACATGGTTTCGTTGTCCTCTAGGAATCTGCGGTTGAGGATTCCTTCTAAGAAATTAAGCCCGAAGTTTGTAGGTCCGTTTAAGGTTCTTCAGGTAGTTAACCAATCTGCTGTTAGGTTGGAGGTTCCTACCTCCTGGAAGATTAATCCGGTGTTTCATGTTTCCTTATTGAAAAAGGCTGATGTTTCTGATAGGGACGCCACTGTCTCTGTTCCTCCGGTGGAGGAAGACGGTGAATATGAATTTACTCGCATTCTTAATTCTTGATGGCATAGAGGGAGATTGCAGTATCTCGTCGCTTGGAAGGGTTTCGGTCCCAAGGATAACTCCTGGGTAAGGGCGGATGATGTCTCTGCTCCTAGACTTGTCGGAGCGTTGCACAGGAGGTTTCCTGATAGATCTGGGCCTGGAGGATCCGGAGGATCCTCATAGAAGAGGGGGTACTGTTAGAACCCTCCTGTTAGTTTTTTCTATTTTGCTGGTCACATGACTTTTTGCCTATATAATCCAGCTCCGCCCTCCTGGCCTTGCTGGACTTCAGTGTTACATTTACTCTTTAGCTAGCCAGGTGCCTTGTACCATACTCTGTAGTTTGCTTGGTCTTTTGACCACTAGTACTTCTGTTTGTTTTTTTGTCTTTGCTCTGCTACAATTTCTGCTAGGAGGTGTCCAACTATATCCCAGTCCTTAGTTCTTGTAGGGACCCCTTCCTTATATCTATAGGTCTGCATTCAGACTAGCCGAGGACTTAGGCGGGTCTGTTCACAAGGAACAGGTCCCCCGCGGCATCGTAGGGAATCAGCTTAGTCCTATTGTAGGGACAGTTTTCCTATCTTTCCTTAGTGTTTGTAGCAGTTCATAACACTAGGTACCATCCGCACATTGAAACGCATATAATCCGTGAGTACAAATGTACTGACACGGATTATATGCGTCTCAATGCAAGTCAATGGCGGCGATTACGCCGCGCTTCCGCAAAATTAATGGACATGCTGCGGATTTTTGAGCGCAGCATAAATGCTGCGGAAAAATCCACAGCATGGGCATAGAACTTGCGGAATCTCCTTGGGGACCATTGGGGGCAGATTACCTAGCGTTTAACAAGCGTTTACGCTGCGTAAATTCCGCAGCATATATGCTTGAAAAACGCTACATGGGCACTTAGCCTTAGGAGGTCTCCTGCTTTTGCTCCCAGTCCTTAGATCTTTTAGGGACCCCTTTCCCCTTCCTACATGTCTTCGTTTGAGTTCAGTGCAGGAGTTTAGGTGGGGCTATTTGTAAGGAATAGGGCACCCACCCCAGCGTAGGGTAAAGCTGAGTCTCATTGCAGGAACAGCTTTTCACCATCCGTCATTGTTTGATCCAAAGTGGACCTCATGGGAGACAACCAAGGAGAACACCATTGTTGAAAAAAAATCATAAAAAAGCCAGATTGGAATTTGCCAAATTACATGTTGATAAGCCACAAAGCTTCTGGGAGAATGTCCTATGGACAGATGAGACAAAAATGGAAGTTTTTGGCAAGGCACATGAGCTCTATGTTCACAGACGGAAAAATTAAGCATATCAAGAAAAGAACACTGTCCCTACTGTGAAACATGGTGGATGCTCTGTTATGTCCTGGGGCTGCTTTGCTGCATCTGGCACAGGGTGTCTTGATTCTGTGCAGGGCACAATGAAATCTCAAGACAATCAAGGGATTCTAGAGAAAAATGTTCTGTCCAGTGTCAGAAAGCTTGCTCTCAGTCACAGGTCATGGGTCTTGCAACAAGATAATGACCCAAAACACACAGTTAACACCCAAGAATGGCTAAGAGGAAAACATTGGACTATTCTGAAGCGGCCTTCTATGAGCCCTGACCTAAATCATATTGAGCATCTTTGAAAAGAGCTGAAACATGCAGTCTGGAAAAGGCAACCTTCAAACATGAGACAACTTGAGCAGTTTGCTCATGAGGAGTGGGCCAAAATACCTGTCGAGAGGTGCAGAAGTCTCATTGACAGTTACAGGAATCGTTTGATTGCAGTGATTGCCTCAAAAGGTTGTTCAACAAAATATTAAGTTAAGAGTACCATCATTTCTGTCCAGGCCTATTTCATGAGTTTATTTTTTTTTCAATTCTGTGGAAGCAGGGTTCAAAAGCAATGTCTGACTTTCATTTGTTCATTTTCATAGATTTTTAATTTATTATTACTTTTGTCAGATTCAAGTTATTTCTGTGGCCATTGTAGGTTTTCTTTCATTAAACGAAGGGTACCAACAATTTTGACCACGTGTGTATACAGTGGTGGCCAAAAGTATTGGCACCCCTGCCATTCTGTCAGAAAATACTCAGTTTCTTCCTGAAAATGATTGCAATCACAAATTCTTTGGTATTATTATCTTCATTTAATTTGCTTGCAAGGAAAAATCACAAAAGAGAATGAAGCAAAAATCAAATCATGGATCATTTCACACAAAACTCCAAAAATGGGCCAGACAAAAGTATTGGCACCCTCAGCCTAATACTTGGTTGCACAACCTTTAGCCAAAATAACTGCGAACAACCGCTTCCGGTAACCATCAATGAGTTTCTTACAATGCTCTGCTGGAATTGTAGACCATTCTTCTTTGGCAAACTGCTTCAGGTCCCTGATATTTGAAGGGTGCCTTCTCCAAACTGCCATTTTGAGATCTCTCCACAGGTGTTCTATGGGATTCAGGTCTGGACTCATTGCTGGCCACCTTAGAAGTCTCCAGTGCTTTCTCTCAAACCATTTTATAGTGCTTTTGGAAGTGTGTTTTGGGTCATTGTCCTGCCGGAAGATCCATGACCTCTGAGGGAGACCCAGCTTTCTCACACTGGGCCCTACATTATGCTGCAAAATTTGTTGGTAGTCTTCAGACTTCATAATGCCATGCACACGGTCAAGCAGTCCAGTGCCAGAAGCAGCAAAGCAACCCCAAAACATCAGGGAACCTCCGCCATGTTTGACTGTAGGGACCGTGTTCTTTTCTTTGAATGCCTCTTTTTTTTTCCTGTACACTCTATGTTGATGCTTTTTCCCAAAAAGCTCTACTTTTGCCTCATCTGACCAGAGAACATTCTTCCAAAACATTTTAGGCTTTCTCAGGTAAGTTTTGGCAAACTCCAGCCTGGCTTTTTTATGTCTCGGGGTAAGAAGTGGGGTCTTTCTGGGTATCCTACCATACAGTCCCTTTTCATTCAGACGCCGACGGATAGTACGGGTTGACACTGTTGCACCCTCGGACTGCAGGGCAGCTTGAACTTGTTTGGATGTTAGTCGAGGTTCTTTATCCACCATCCGCACAATCTTGCGTTGTAATCTCTCGTCAATTTTTCTTTTCCGTCCACATCTAGGGAGGTTAGCCACAGTGCCATGGGCTTTAAACTTCTTGATGACACTGCGCACGGACACAGGAAGACACAGGAACATTCAGGTCTTTGGAGATGGACTTGTAGCCTTCAGATTGCTCATGCTTCCTCACAATTTGGTTTCTCAAGTCCTCAGACAGTTCTTTGGTCTTCTTTCTTTTCTCTATGCTCAATGTGGTACACACAAGGACACAGGACAGAGGTTGAGTCAACTTTAATCCATGTTAACTGGCTGCAAGTGTGATTTAGTTATTGCCAACACCTGTTAGGTGCCACAGGTAAGTTACAGGTGCTGTTAATTACACGAATTAGAGAAGCATCACATGATTTTTCAAACAGTGCCAATACTTTTGTCCACCCCCTTTTTTAGGTTTGGTGTGGAATTATATACAATTTGGCTTTAGGACAATTCTTTTTGTGTTTTTTTCATTGAAGACAAATTAAATGAAGATAATAATACCAAAGAATTTGTGATTGCAATCATTTTCATGAAGAAACTGAGTATTATCTGACAGAATTGCAGGGGTGCCAATACTTTTGGCCACCACTGTATATATCCATCTGAACTAACAGTCCTTCTGATGATGATGATGATGATGATGAGACACAATTGCCTGAAATTAAGGAGGAGGAATAGGGTGGGAAAGTGGTAGACGAGGTGGTGGATGATATAGTAATTGACCCAACCTGGAAGGGGTCGAAATACAGAGCGAGGACAGAAGCACACAGGGGGAGGGAGGCATAGCACCAAAACAGGCAGGAAGAAGCAGTGTTATGGCCGCAGACACTATCTGGAAGGCATTACTCATAACGCCAACATGACGGAAGTTGTCAGTAAAACTGTTAGGTCTTCCCGAGTCTGGTTGCTTTTTAAAGAATCTGCAGATAACCCCAAAAATGCTATTTGCCCCACCTGCCAGGCCAGCATCAGCAGGGGTAGCAAAACTAGCAGTCTGAACACCACCAGCATGTTCTGGCACATGGCAGCAAAGCACCCGACTAAGTGGGCTGAACCCCAGGGTCCAGAAACAGTGTCTGCGGGTGACACTATTGCTTCTTCTGCTGTTGTGCATGCACGACAATCCCCTGTCCTTAGCGCATGCCAAGATGCCTCCCACCCTGCTCGTGTCATTGCACACTCTCAACTAGCACCATCATCACGCACGTCCATGTCCTTGTCCCAGCGCAGCATTCAGTTATGTCTACCCCAGTCCTTGGAACGCAATTGCAAATACGCAGCCAACACCCCACAGGCTAAACTACTAAATTCACACATTTTGCGAATGCTTGCACTCGAAATGTTGCCTTTTAGGCTTGTGGAAACGGAAGTTTTCCGCAATCTGATTGCAGCGGCCGTCCCTCGATCCCCAGCTGCCACTATTTCTCCCAGTGTGCCGTCCCCGTATTACACGAGCATGTGTCGCACAACATTAGCCGTGCCCTCAACAATGCAGTTACTGGGAAAGTCCTCCTAACCATGGACACATGGACAAGTGCTTGTGGGCAGAGACAATGATCTCGATGATGGCACACTGGGTTAATATAGTGGAAGCCGGGACCCAGTCGGACCTTGGGACGGAACACGTCCTCCCGACACCGAGGATTGCGGGCCCTGGGTCAATCAGGGTGGCCCCCACATTCTACAGCTCCTGCACCTCCTCATCCTCTCCACCTCCCCCTCTTCAGCCTCCATCTCGGAAATGACCACATCAGTCGCAAGCTGGATGCACTGCAGAAATGCCTCAGCCAAGCGGTAACAGGCTGTACTGAAGCTAATATGCTTTGGTGACAAACCGCACAATACTGAAGAGTTGTGGACAGCTCTGAAAGAGCAGGCAGATCTGTGGCTGACACTGCTGACCCTACAGTCAGGCATGGTCTTGTGTGACAATGGCTGGAACCTGGTCGCGGCTCTGAGGTGAGAGTAGCTCACACACATACCATGCCTGGCCCATGTGCTCAACCTCGTGGTTCAGCGGTTTCTCAAAATCTACCCGGATCTGTCGGATCTGCTTGTTAAAGTACACCACCTGTGTGCCCATTTTAGAAAGTCAGCTACAGCTTCCAACGCCATTGCCGTGCTTCAGCAGCATTTGCAGCTTCCAACTCACCGACTGATCTGCGATGTCTCCACACGTTGGAACTCTACATTGCAGATGTTGGGAAGGATTTGTGAGCAGAAGAGGGCATCAACAAGGCCATCGGTATTCAGTTCAGACTCCAGACATACAGTGCCTACAAGTAGTATTCAACCCCCTGCAGATTTAGCTGGTTTGCAAATAAGTTAGAGCCTTCAAACTGCAAACGAGAGTAGGTTTTATGAGCAGAAGCATAAATCTTACAAACCAAAAAGTTATGTTGCTCAGTTGAATTTTATTAAATTTTAAACATAAAAGTGTGGGTCAATTATTATACAACCCCTATGTTTAATATTTTGTGGAATATCCCTTGTTTGCAATTACAGCTAATAATCGTCTTTTATAAGACCTGATAAGGCCAGCACAGGTCTGTGGAGTTATCTTGGCCCACTCCTCCATGCAGATCTTCTCCAAGTTATCTAGGTTCTTTGGGTGTCTCATGTGGACTTTATTCTTGAGCTCCTTCCACAAGTTTTCAATTGATAAAACCTACAACTATGACACATGGTCAGACTTAAAAGCTCATTTATTCAACAAAAAAATCACAAAGAATATATATTTATACAAAAATGAATAGACACAGAGGAAAAAAGTCCAGAGAAATGGATATTCTGAGGGCAGGCAGAAAAATTGTAAAATATCAGAATCTATGCAAGACATACTACTAAATACCATACTAGGGTCAAAAAGTTTCAATCATATAGGAATAACAGTTAGATTTAAAGTGCATAGTGCAATAAATATATTCCCAGATACATATACATATATATAGATAATAAGCTCATAAAGATGAGATAATAATAGAGAGACACAGTAACTAGGCAAAGAGGTATGTCAAAAAGTGAGAAATGTAAATAGATAATGAACTACCTGTAAGTCCCTCAGAATCCACACAGATGTATAATATGTATATACACATCCTAAACACAATAAAAAATATATATATAAAATAATATATATAGTGAAAAAAGGGGGGGGGAGTGCACATAAATGTGTTGACATGTCCGTTAGTACAGTCCATCACATGAAGATCTTGAGTAAGGCCTGCTACTTCATTCATCCGACACATAAGGGCGGCCATCTCCCTCCTCATGGATAGATATGCGGAATAGGCGAAAGAACTACAAAGAGTTTTACAGATATTGAGGGACACATAGTCACTAGTATTTGTTATTTTTGGATTCAAGTTTTCAATTGGGTTAACGTCAGGAGATTGACTAGGTCACTCCAACACCTTGACTTTTTCCCTATTGAACCAGGCCTTGGTTTTCTTGGCTGTGTGCTTTGGGTCGTTGTCTTGTTGGAAGATGAAATTGCGACCCATCTTAAGATCCTTGATGGAGGAGCGGAGGTTCTTGGCCAAAATCTCCAGGTAGGCCGTGCTATCCATCTTCCCATGGATGCGGACCAGATGGCCAGGCCCCTTGGCAGAGAAACAGCCCCACAGCATGATGCTGCCACCACCATGCTTGACTGTAGGGATGGTATTCTTGGGGTCGTATGCAGTGCCATCCAGTCTCTAAACGTCACGTGTGTGGTTGGCACCAAAGATCTCGATCTTGGTCTCATCAGACCATAGAACCTTGAACCAGTCTGTCTCAGAGTCCTCGAAGTGATTATGAGCAAACTGTAGACGAGCCTTGACATGACGCTTTGAAAGTAAAGGTACCTTACGGGCTCGTCTGGAACGGAGACCATTGCAGTGGAGTACGTTACTTATGGTATTTACTGAAACCAATGTCCCCACTGCCATGAGATCTTCCCGGAGCTCCTTCCTTGTTGTCCTTGGGTTAGCCTTGACTCTTCGGACAAGCCTGGCCTCGGCACGGGAGGACACTTTCAAAGGCTGTCCTGGCCGTGGAAGGCTAACAGTAGTTCCATAAGCCTTCCACTTACGGATGATGCTCCCAACAGTGGAGACAGGTAGGCCCAACTCCTTGGAAAGGGTTTTGTACCCCTTGCCAGCCTTGTGACCCTCCACGATCTTGTCTCTGATGGCCCTGGAATGCTCCTTTGTCTTTCCCATGTTGACCATGTCTGAGTGCTGTTCACAAGTTTGGGGAGAGTCTTAAATAGTCAGAAAAGGCTGGCAAAAGAGATCTTTAATCCACACATGTGAAGCTCATTATTCTTGGTGCCTGAACTACTTCTTAATACTTTAGGGGGACCAAACAGAATTCTTGTGGTTTGAGGGGTTGAGTAATAAATGACACTCTGAATTAACTTTTTATGTTTTAAAAAAAAAAAAAAAAAAAAAAAAATTTGCTGCAGTGCATTTCCCACTTCCTGGCTGATCTACAGTACAAATGTCACAATGCCAAGTTAATTCCGCATGTGTCAACCAGCTAAATCTGCAGGGGGTTGAATACTACTTGTAGGCACTGTAAGACCTCAGGAGTGGACATGGATGTCAGACAAATGTACCATCTTCCAAAACTTTGAGGACTCCACCAAGATGGTGAGCGGCAATGACACCATAATTTGTGTCACCATCCCATTTCTCTGTCTTCTAAAATGCTCTCTGCTCACAAATAAAGAGGATGCATTGCAGGCGGAGCATAATGAGATAGAGTACAGGGTGATTTCACACAGCCCAGCCTCATCTCATCCCAACGTGGATTGGGTGACAATGAGGAAGAGGAGGAGAAGGAAGAACAGGAGCTAGTTTCCTGCGCTATAGATGGTACTACCTGCACAGCTGACATACTATCTGTTCAGCGTGGATGGCCTGAGTACAGGGAGGAGGATGAGAAGGTGAGCATAGTCAGTCTCTTTGTAAGGACACGGAAATCTTGCCTGTTAGCAGTCTGGCACACATGGCTGAGTTTATGTTATGCTGCCTTTCCCGTGACCTTCGTGTTGTCCAAATTTTGATTGTCACCCAACATTTTGACAACGCGAGGGTCACAGTTAAGGCAGCGTAACATAAAGTCAGCCATGCGTGCCAGACTGGTAACGAGCAAGACTTCTGTGTCCTCACCAAGATGACGACTGACCATGCTCTCCTCCTCCTCCTCCTCCCCCCTGTCCTCAGGCCACCCATGCTGAACCTACGGTATGACAGTTGTACAGGTACTACCGTCTACAGCGCATGATACCAGCTCCCGTTCTTCCTCCTCCTCCTTCTCCTCCTCTCCCTCATTGTCCTCCAATGCACATTGGGATGAAATGAGGCTGGGCTGTGTGTAATCGCCCATTACGGCTTCTTGATCCATCGCATCATACTCTGGCTGCAATGCCTCCTTTTTAATTCTCTGCAGAGAGCGTTGCAAAAGACAGACAAGTGGGATGCTGATACTAATGATGGCATCATCGCCAATCACCATCTTGGTGGACTCCTCATAGTTTGTCAGGATAGTACATATGTCAGACATCCAGGTCCACCCTTGAGGTCTTGTGTGTGGAGTCTGACCTGAATATCGACAGCCTTGTTGCAGCTGGTACTCCACAACTGCTCTCTTCTGCTCACAAATCCTTTGCAACATGTGGAGGGTAGCGTTCCAATGAGTGGGGACATCACACACCAGTCGGTGTGCCGGAAGCTGGAAACGCTGCTGCAACACAGCAAGAGCGGCGGAAGCTGTAGCCGACTTCCGAAAATGAGCTGACAGGCGGCGTACTTTGACGAGCAGATCTGGCAACTCGGGGTACGATTTTAGAAACCGCTGAACCACGAGGTTAAGCACATGAGCCAGGCATGGTACGTGTGTAATCTCGCCTCGCCTCAGAGCCGCTACCAGGTTACGGCCATTGTCACTCACGACCATGGCTGGATGTAAGTTCAGCAGTCTCAGCCACAGATCTGCCTGCTCTTTCACAGCTGTCCACAACTCAAAAGCAGTGTGAGGTTTATCACCTAAGCTTATGAGTTTTAGCACAGCCTGTGGCCGCTTGGCTGAGGCAGCACTGCAGTGCTTCCAGCTTGTAACTGATGAGGTAATATCTGAGATGGAGGCTGAACATGAGGAGGAGGATGATGCGCAGGAGCTGTACACTGTGGGGGCAACTCTGACTGACATAGTGCCCGCAATCCTCGGTGTGGGGAGGATGTGTTCCGTCCCAAGGTCCGACTGGGTCCCGGCTTCCACTATGTTTACCCAGTGCGCCATCAGGGAGATGTACCGTCCCTGGCCACAACCACTTGTCCACGTGTGTGTTGTCAGGTGGACTCTCCCAGTAACTGCGTTGTTGAGGGCACGGCAGATGTTTTGGGACACGTACTTGTGTAGTGCGGGGATGGCACACTGGGCAAAATAGTGTCGGCTGGGGACCGAGTGCCAAGGGACAGCCACCGCCATAAGGTTGCGGAAGGATTCCATCTCCACCAGCCTAAAAGGCAGCATTTCGAACGCAAGCAGTCGTGAAATGTGCGAATTTAGGATTGTTGCCTGTGGGGCGTTGGCTGCGAATTTGTGCTTTGGTTCAAAGGTCTGGGATATGGACAATTGAATGTTGCAGTGGGACGTGGACGTGGACGTTAATGCTGTTTCTTGAGAAACTGCCATAACAAGTGAAGAGTGAGAGAAGGGGGCATCTTTGCATGCAGTATGGACAGGGGATTGCCTTGAACGCACAACAGGGGGTTCTATTAGACGCACAACAGCGGAAGAAGCAGTGGTGACACCCGCTGACACTGGTTGTGGACCCTGGGGTTCGCCCCACAAAGTCGGGTGCTTTGCTGCCATGTGCCTTATCATGCTGGTGGTGGTCAAGCTGGTAGTTTTGTCTCCCTTGCTGATGCTGGAATGGAAGGTGGTACAAATGGCCTTTTTGGGGTTATCAGGAGAGTCTTTAAAAAAATTCCACACTCAGGAAGACCTACCGGTTGTACTGGCAACGTCCCTCATGTTGGATTTACGGGGAACTGTTGCCCGCCTTCTGTGTGCGGCCACCACACTGCTTCTTCCTGCCTGATGGGGTACTCTGCCTCCCTCCCCCTGTGTGCTGCTTGCCTCACTCTGCTTGTCCTCCTGCCACGTTGGGTCAGTTACTAGATCATCCACAACCTCCTCCTCTTCCACTTGCGCATCACGATCCTCCTCCTCACTTCATGGCAATTGTGGCTCGTCATCATCCACCTCTTGTGACAAATTGCCAGCGTCGACTTCCTCTGGCCGTGGCTGTTCAAATATTTGGGCATCGCTACATGGGATCTCCTCTTCCACCACTTCCTTTTGGCGAGGGGCACAAATATGGAAATGGACCAGTGAACAGCTCTTCAGAGGGTCCAAGTGTGGGATCAGTTGCTGTCTGACGACACTCGGCATGGTGGGAGGAAGGAGCATGAGGGTGAGGAAGAGTATGCAGTCAAGACTCATGGCTACTAAAACTTGACAGTGTGGAAGACAGACCGGAGGTGGTGGTGCCCAGGTAACTGGAAGTATTATCTGCTATCCAATTAATAACCTGTTCACACTGATCAGTTCGCAATACTGGTGTTGTAGTGTGTTTCCCTAGTAATTCGGTCAAGAAGTGGGAGCGAGAAGATGTGGCTGTTGGTTGTGGCACATTTTCACCTTGGAAACGGCCTTGTCCTCTACACTCACCATCACCAGAATGTCCAGTTCCACGTCCCTTGCCACGCGCCTTGCCCATTGTAAATGAAGTAAAATAGCTTACACTTGCACTATCAATGGAAAACGGGTAATAAAAAGGAGATTAGAACCGTGGAAGAGGAAAACCACCGTTCTATTTCTCTGGCCTAGACCAGAATCCTTTAAACAGATATATTTGTGTCTGAACACTGAGGGAGACACTCAATTTTTTTATTTTTTATGTAAAAAAGGCAAAAAGGTGGATAATACAGAGATTTGAACCGTGGAACTGCAAAACCACAGTTATAGTTATGTGGCCTACATCAGACTCTTTTAAACAGATATATTTGTGTCTGAACAGTCAGGGAGACACTATTACTGTTTTTTTTTTCGGAAAAAATGCCAAAAGCAGGATAATACAGAGATAAGAACCGTAGAACTGCAAAAGCACAGTTCTAGTTATCTGGCCTACACCAGACTCTTTTAAACAGCTATATTTGTGTCTGAACAGTCAAGGAGACACTATTACTATTTTTTTTTTACGGAAAAAATGCCAAAAGCAGGATAATACAGAGATTTGAACTGTGGAACTGCAAAACCAAAGTTCTAGTATCTGGCCTACACCAGACTCTTTTAAACAGATATGTTGGTGTCTGAACAGTCACAGACACACCCAATTTTTTTTGGGGGGGGGAATACCAAAAGGTTAATAAGACACGTATTTGTACAGTCTGACTAAGGAAAAAAAAATACTGGATTTAGATGAAAAAAAAAGGACTTTTCCTGGCCCCTGAGACCGGGGAATAAGTCTAGCAATTTGACCAGCAGGAGCACACAGGACTGTAATACAGCGTTTGTTGGTATAACCACTGCATCTCCTATACAGCCTGCCTGCCTGCCTCATATCTGGGATGGATATAAGTCCTGAGAAGGACTGTTTGTTTAATTTGGAAGGCTTTAGAGACCCTACACTAACTATTTCGGAGTATAAATCTTTCCCTAGCTCAGCAGCACTGACCCTACACTGGCTGATCAGGAGCAACTGTGTCCAAGATAGCGGTGCCTGGTTTTAAATACTCGAGGTGAGGCTGTGCAGCCAGCCAATCACTGTAATGCCCACAAACAACATGGCTGTGGTATTACAGTGACTGGCTGGCAATCCTTGCATGTTCATTGGCTCTGTAGAGAGCGCCAAACGTGCAGGCCGGAGACCCGAGCTCCCGCCCGAGTAATCCGGAAATGCTCGGTGCTCGCCGAACATCCCGAGTAGTGAGATGCTCGGGTGAGTACCGAGAAGTGTCAAGCATGCTCGCGCAACACTACTAATTATATGTTAATGGTGGGTGCATGTCTATATTCAGCTGTATGTGCTCTGGAAGAGGTGCTCTACATAACTGTGTGTTATTTTCTGCAGAGACGAGTCCTGGCTGGATGAAGTGATGGCGGTCTCCACTGAATGCAAAAGAAAAGCAAAGATGAAGGACTTCAACTAGAGACGGCACTGTAGAGTCAGTGTTTTACCTGTACACTTACACTATATATAGAGCTCCTGTGTATAATGGCACTTGTGTTTTTATTTCATTAAAGATCAGTATTGTAATATTCGGTCACTATATGTTGGTAATACAGTATGTGTTCTGATGATGGCGTGGGGTATTTGTTCCCTGCATGTGGTATTATTCAGTTGCTATGTGGTCACACAGACCTTGCAGGCAGGGGTCAGAGCGGGCAGGGGGCTGGGTGACATTAATGTGCCCTCACATACACAGCCCCATGGTCCTTTTTTAACATCAGTGCATTTCAGTGACTATCGGCCTTACAGGGCTGCATCGGCGGGATCCATTGCATCGGCGGTGTTCGGGCCACAAGAGACGGAGGGTCCAATGGGAAGAATCGGAAGTCGGGATGGCCAGCTGGATTCAGGAAGGTCGGCTGGGGGGACCACAGCTCCTCCACTGCCTGGTGAGTTGTGTTCTATGTCTTGTTCGTTACCCCAGAATTTTCTATCACCAGTGTTAAGCAGGGGTCGGTGGCTGCGGGTACAAGTCAGGGACAGACGGGGGTGGTTGGCAAAGGGGTGAGTGAGGTATTAGCAAATGTGAGGGAGTTATTGTCGTGACTGGAAAGGGGTAGTAGAGCCACTTCAGGCCATTTAGCCACATGGGTAAGCCTGCAATGGGGCAGGCTGAGCAGTGTGGGTAATAGACTTGGGGGTGAGAGTTAATTGCCCGAGCCCTTTTCGGTGTCGGTGCAGACAGAAAAAGAAAAGGAGTGTAGAATTAATTTGGACGATAGGGCTCGCGGGGAGGTTTATGTGTGTTTTGAAGGATCCATTAGGGGCACACCATAAGAAAGAGGTGAGGGAAAAAATTTGGAAAGACGAATACGTAGAATTTTTTTCTCTTCTGCCTCTGGTGAAATTTAACCTGGAAAAGAGTAAAAAGGATGGTAGTAGGAAGGAGGACAAAGAGAATAAAAGGTGGCGTTTAATCCCGCAGACTTTCACTAATTGGCTGCAGGCATTCGCCATTTTGGCCAGCGTGATAGGTGAGAAGGCACCGGAGAACTGCTCTCCCTTGTTTTGCTATATGGATGCTATTGGGGAGGCCCATAGGACTTACGGGGGACAGACTCGGCTTCTGTATGACAAGCAGTTTCGTCAGAGGAAATCTATTCGTGGGATCAGAAGGATATTTGCCTTTGGTTACGGGTGAACTTAACCGTGATGCTCCCTTATCTAAATAGGTTTCCTGATAGGGAAAAAGCGGAAGTGTTATTATCAGGTTTTGCTGACGGATTTAAAATTCCTCCACCTCAATTCAAAATTCCCCGGGTGCTGAAAAATCTTAGATCAGCAGATCAGTATGCAGAGGTGGTTTCTGTAAAGTTACAAAAAGAGGTGGCTTTGGGGCGTATGGCTGGTCCTTTTGCCGATCCTTCTTTTTCAAATTTGGTAGTATCTCCATTCACCATCTTTCTTATCCGCGGGAAAGGTCAGTTAATGACAGGATTGATCCGGAACTGTGTTCCGTGGTTTTACGTCATTCGATGAGGCAGCGCAGTGGGTTAGACGGTGTGGTAAAGGGGCATTGCTGGCTAAGACGGATGTGGAATCAGCGTTTCGGTTGTGCCTGTTCATCCTGAAAGTGTTAGGTTGTTGGGTTGTTACTGGTGGGGTGAGTTTTTTGTGATAGGTGTTTGTCCATGGGCTGTTCTTTGTCTTGTTCCTTGTTTAAGGCTTTCGGGAAATTTATAGAATGGGTTGTCCAGGATGTGACCGGTCTTGAATCTATC
Organism: Phyllobates terribilis; assembly: GCF_046119375.1. Classification (NCBI taxonomy): domain Eukaryota; kingdom Metazoa; phylum Chordata; class Amphibia; order Anura; family Dendrobatidae; genus Phyllobates; species Phyllobates terribilis. The sequence goes on from NW_027362762.1 coordinate 508,288,317, forward strand.
ATCCATTATCTGGATGATTTTTTGTGCATTGGTTCGGGCGAATCTACATGTTGTGAAATTCTGCTGAGAGCGATTCAGTGGGTAGCAGAGCGTTTTGGAGTGCCTTTGGCTTCAGAAAAAACTGAAGGTCCAACTACGACCATTTGTTTTTTAGGAATCGTAATTGATTCAGTTAATTGGGAATTTAGGTTGCCAGAGGAGAAAGTGTCGGCTTTGAAAAAGGAGGTTGCGCGGGCTAGGAAGTTTAAAAAAATGACTTTGAGGGAAATACAGTCTCTTCTTCTGAAACTTAATTTTGCATGCCGCATTATTCCCATGGGGAGAATTTTTTCTCATTGGTTAGCCAGCGCTACGGCGGGTGTAAAATTGCCACATCATTACGTTCGTTTGTCGACTGAACACAGAGATGATTTGGTAGTGTGGGAAAAATTTCTTGAGCAATATAACAGACGTTCATTGCTCATAGATGAAGTACAGGACAATTGTACTTTGGAATTGTAGACGGATGCGGCAGGAAGTTCAGCTTTTGGGGCGTACTTTAGAGGTCAATGGTGCGCATCCGGTTGGCCTGAAGATTGGGTAGCTTCAGGATTGGTAAAAAAACATAGCCTTATTAGAGATTTTTCCCATTTTGGTGGCAGTATATCTGTGGAGGGGGGAACTTCAAAATAAGAGGGTACGGTTTAACTGCGATAACATGGGGGTCGTGTGTGCAATTAATAACATTACAGCATCCTTGCCTCCAGTGATTAGGTTTCTCCACCAGTTAGTGCTGACTTGCCTTTCCATGAATGCTTATGTGACAGCATCTCATGTACCGGGAGTGCAGAATGCCATTCCTGATTCACTTTCTCACTTGCAGTTGGAGCGCTTCCGGCGGTTGGCACTAGAGGCAGACAAGGGGCTGGAGTGCCCTCCGGAGCTTTGGAAGGTGGTATATGGGCTGCTGAGTCGTTGATTAGGTCATCGTTGGCAGTGGGAACTTGGGAAGCGTATCAATCTATCTGGCAATTATGGGAAGACCGGTTGTTTAATACGGTCGGGCTTTCGGCTCTGGACGATGATCAGTTAGGAGTATTATTGTCATGGATAAGTCAAGGGGCTGAGGGGGGTTGGTCAGTAGCAAAAATCTCTATTGCGGCTATGGCCTTTGGCTTCAAGTTACATGGTCAGAGAGATTTAACAAAAAGTTTTTTTGATAAAACAGGCATTGAAGGGGTTTTGGAGGGGGAAGGGGCAGGAGGACTCTAGGAGGTCAGTTTCATTTGGCATTTTGGAAAAGAGAGGGGAGGTGTTACCTTCTGTGTGTTGCTCTGAGTTTGAAATTTGTCTTTTTAGATTGGCCTCTTCCCTGGCCTTCTTTGGAGCTTTGAGGGTGGGTGAGATCGTATCACCTCGCAGATCAGTGGGCGGGGGTCTTTTGTCAGCAGATGTAGTGGGCACCTCAGGAGGTGTGGAATTTTGGATCCGGATATCAAAAACGGATCAGTTGGGAAAAGGAAGACGCGTATTTTTGGGAGCGGTTGGGAATTCTTTTATGTGTCCGTTAAGATGCTTGCAGCTGTTTAAGGAGTCTGAACCAAAGGGAGGTCCCTTATTGTGTCACAAGGACGGGTCTTTCTTGTCTAGATACCGGTTTATAGCAGTATTTAGGAAGTGTTTAAAGTCATTGGGGTTAGATTCATCCCGTTTTGGGTCACACTCGTTTCTGATTGGAGCAGCAATGGAAGCGGCTGCGGGTGGTCTTAAGAGGGAAACTATACAGGGCATTGGGCGGTGGGAGTCGAGGCATTATCGGAGTTATATCAGACCCCAGGCTCGGGCAGGTAAACTGCCTCTTTAATGTTGGATTTTATGGCTGCTGTTGGTTTATGGCAAGTGTTTTTCAAATTTGTTTGTGTTTATTCTGCAGGTTCCAATTCCGTGTTGGCATGGATCCTGGGAGACTCCTACGTGCACTGGGGAGCACTGAGGGTGGATATAAGGCATGCAGGAAGGCAGCTCGGTTGTGACAGAGAAACGGCTCTGATCAGGTGGTTGGGCTTTAGAGGCATGAGTTGGTGTAGAGTGCTGCAGGAGGTACATCACAGAGCGCGTTTAGATAGGTCACCTGACATTTTGGTTTTGCACTTGGGGGGGAACGATCTAGGTTTGCAACCTTTTAGCGAGTTGATAAAGGATATTAAACATGATTTGTTGCGATTGTGGTTGGCATTTCCAGGTTTGTTTATTGTTTGGTCAGAGATTGTCCCTCGGAGATTTTGGCGTAGAGCTAGGTCTGTTGAGAAAATCAATAAAGCTAGGATTAGTTAATAGGGCAGTCTCTAGTTTTGTTACTAGGAATGGGGGGATTGCTGTGCGGTATTTCGATTTAGAAAAAGGAGTGGGTGAGCTTTGGTTGGCGGATGGTGTGCATTTAAATGCAGTGGGCATTGACATGTGGCTTTGGGGTTACAAGAGGGCATCGAGAGGGCCATAGCTTTTCATTCGGGGGGGGTCTCGGGCATTTGAGATATTCAAAGTGCCCTCATTGTGGCGGTTGGGGGTCCTTGAAGTTGGATTTAAATTGGTATGGGGGGTCCATTAGGGTATGGATTCCTTAATTGGAAAACGTTGGTTGCTGATCTGCTTTTGGGGGTCTCATGGCAGGTAATGTCAGAGTCCGGGAAGTGGAAGTAAATAATGGAACACTTTTGGGTTATGGTGCTATCGAGCCAGTGGGGTAACGGCTGGGGGCAATTTGGTTTTAATTGTTGATTTTATCTTAATCACCAGATCTTTGGAGCTTCAAGGACCCTCCTACCATTGAGTGTTAATTATTTATCTATGCAATTTTTGTTTAAATAAAGGCTTCTGTGTCCAGAATTTCCCAAAAGAATATGGTGCTTTAGTCTTATTTTATTTTAGTAAGGGAATTCCAAAGAAGGAAGGGTACAAAATTTGGATGGTTCGGTTAAATGGATCATAGACAATACCAGTGTCAAGGAGAATACTACTTCTGTTCATTTGCATTCACTGCTTGACTATAAATTGGCCGATCAGAATCTCCACTGGGTGAACAATGGTTTATGTGTATGGGGATTGATAGCCATAGTGGTTGACCAACAGTGAGCATGGCCTTCCAGTTTAGGTGCTGCAACCTTAACTTCTGCAGCTCTTCTACAGGGATATTCAAATAGTTGGATCTTCAGGGTATGTGATTACAGTCATCCTGTGCTGAGAAAAAGTAATGATTATATGGTATATTCAAAATACAACAGTTGTAACAGTTTATTGCAGCAATGGAAAACATATTATGTGATCCAACAGAAATAAGAATAAAAAAATAAACAGGAAACAAATCCATAACAAAATAAGGAACATTTAAATGCACACAGCTGTCCTTTATTAGATCATCTATTAAGATACATCATTATACTTAAGGATTTTAATTAGCTCGTGTTAATTTCTATTGCAAATTTTCCCCCTCTTGTCACATGAGTCTGTTTACTTGAAGCTGATTCATTAGGTTTATTAAGTGCCCCCCACTGTTACCTGTCTGCTTCTCGTCCTCACTTGATTAATGACAGAGAGAAGACTCATCACTTCAGTTCCAACACTCGCTGATCAAGAACATGGTGTTATGCTCTGTGTTATCTTATAGACAGAGCCATTTCCCCCTCTATTGGTCAGATTGGAAATTCACATATAAAAAGATAAGTACATGTTAAAGATATTGTGGAAACACTAGTGCTATGTAAATTGCAAATCTAGTTATGTCTTATTGTGTACCTTTGAATAATTCACGTTTATAACTTTTATTATAATGTAAATTTATTACATTTTGTATATGCTCAATTATTCAGTCTTGTAGTTGTTTGCTATTTTACTTGATTTTGTATATATAAGGCTATGGCTACAAGGCAACTTTGGTGACACCTGTTGTGCAGCCAAGGTTAGCTATGTGTTGTTGCTAAATCACAGTGCAATACAAGTGAATATAGTCGCACTGTGACCCTAAGGGTACTGTGATATCGAAAAGCTAGTTGCAAAAAATCTTACGTAATTGGACTTTTTGCAACTTGCTAGTCATGGTTGCAGAACCCTCATGGTTGCAATGAGGCATCAATTACTTGCGACAGGTGTTGCAACCAAAGTCACCATATACTGTGGTTCTAGCCTAAAAAGCATTATGCATAAAATCTAATTTATACAGAACCCCATTCCTTTTGGAAAGGTCACTATGTAGTATAATGGTCAGCTGAGAATTTTATAGATTAGGCGGGGTCTTAATGTAAGATCAATAGATTTGACCCTTTTCCAAACAGCCATATAAGAACTGTAGAGGGCAAACACCATATTTATGCTGGGAGACTGTCCATTGCTCAGTTTCCTATCTTGCTTTGCTGATTAGTAGTGTTGAGCCACCCCCGTAGTGTTCGAGTTCGGTTCGGTTCGTCGAACACCAGTATGTTCGCCGAACTGTTCGTCGAACTGTTCGTCGAACACCGTCGAACACCGTTAAAACCAATGGCAGGCAAACAAAAACACATAGAAACACATAGAAAACACATAGAAAACACTTCAAAAGAGTCCAAAAGCTGACATACTGCTCAGAAGACACAACTAACACATGGAAAAGTGACAAGTACATATAGTCATGCGAAAAGAAAAGAGGTGGAGGAGTAAAAGGAGGGGGAGACACAGATATAGGCATGTCATGCCCTTCTAAAATCAAGAAAGGCTGGAATAAAAATCTAAAATCAGCCTACCAACACCCAGACGTCGTGACAAGAAAATTAAAAAAAGAAATATCTTTAGGTAGAATGGCGGTTCCATTCAGAACACTTTCCTTACAAGACGTAGTGGTATCCCAGTTGTGAGTTGTGCCAAAAACGGAACCCAATACATTCGGCATAATCCACCATTTGTCACATCCAAGGGGCTGGTCCGTAAACGACAACATCAACGCCGAACCAAGTACAGTAGTATATACTGTACATCCTTTGACAAGGCAATCAGGTGGATCAAGAAGTTGGGAAGGGTCACCCTAATGGCCAAAACAGACATTGATTCGGTGTTCCGGTTACTTATTACCTGTGCCTCCGAATAGTGTCCACCTAATGGGCTGCTACTGGGAAGGAGCATACTATATAGATCGCTGTTTGCCCATGGGGTGCTCCAGATCCTGCTCACTATTTGAGGCGTTTAGTTGCTTCCTCGAATGGGTTGTAATGGACGTTTCTAAGGGGGCACATATTATCCTTTACCTCGACAACTTCTAATGCAAGGGCCCAAAAGATTCGCCACAGTGTGAATACACGCGGTAGTCCATCAGTGAGAAGGAGAGAGCTGGAGGGGGAGCGGACACCACAGAGCCGAGGGGTTAGATGAAGAACGGAAGAAGGAAAGAGGGCGAGGGAGGTAAGGGAGTACAGTGGAAGGCCGACCTGAGCTCCCCCACGTTCCTGCTGGGTGGGGAACAGCCCTGGGAAGAAAAGCCGCTTGCGCATCCCTTTGAGGTTACGGGCGCGAGCGGGCAGAGGGACTACGCTGGAGTACGAAGCCGACACGGCCAGTCCGTTCCTGTCTGTTCCTGCCCGTGCGACCTCCGTGTCGCCGGGTTTGTGCCAGAGCCGTGGTGGACCCTGACGGCCAGCCCCCCTCTCCCAATACTGGTGCCTGTCTGCTGGTGGGTCGAGCCCCCCCGCGGTGGGGGGGAGTAACATCTGCAGAAGAAAGACCATCTTCCAGCCAAACTAAGATGTCTACTTCTTTTCGTGGACAATGTGATGCGATACCTTTCTTACAGACAAGCCCATCGCTACAAATTCCAGATGAGGCACAAAAACAGCAGGTTCTTCAACGGATATCATGTGGTCCTTCAAGTGGGATCTCCTCCTCCTCAACTTCAACATCACAAATACTCCAGTCCTCAGAGGTGTCACCCCAATCGCACTTGATTCCTCACATCTCCCAAGTCTCCAGCTGCCCCTCTGAGTATGGGGTAACACAGATGGTTGAGTGTGCACAGCTGTTTACTCATACTTTAGCCTGGGAAACGGAGGTCTGCTCCAGAGCTTCTGTTAATCCAGAAGAGGAAATAATCTGCACTGATGCCCAGAATCTTTATGAGTCGGATCCAGGACCAGATGAAGAACGTTCTGAGCATAATGTAGACCCTCGTTCCCAAACTGTAACTCCTGTTGGTGGAGACAATGATGAAGACGATGATGAGACTCAAATACCTGATTGGAGCGACAACTTGACTTTTCGGTCAGGGCAGGAAGAGGTTGGCTCTGAGGACGACGGGTGTGAGAACACACAGGGTGATGATGATGAGGTTGGAGATCCCACTTACTGTCAACCCACAGTCAGCCAGTCGATGAGGTCAGCAGAGGAGGTGGAGGAGGATGTGACTAGCCCAGGGGATGGGGATGACTGATTACCCGGGCCTTTGCCTGGCCTTTGGGATGTTGCGGTGGTCGGCTCCCGGGCCCGTACCCTGGGGTCACTCTTTAAAAGGGTGGATAGTTGTTAATTTTATAAGAGTTTGTGACGCCACCTGTGGTATCTGGTGAGAAGCACCAGCGCTGCAGTAGTCCACTGAGGCCGGTGATAAGGCAGCTCGATGGTATAGCTCCCCACAGGTGGAGCTAGGCCTCAGAAAAGCGTATGCAGGGGGAATGCAGGACAGGCGAGACCCAGCTGGGTCAGAGCAAGAACGGGAACTGACAAGGTTGTCACTTCAGTACCTTTTACTGGTGGAAATTCAGGCACATCCCGGAGCACTGTAGGGTGAAGGGTGCATATCAGGATACTCCCCAATGAGCGGGTGTAGGGCCTTCTGTTTCTTGCCTCTGCGTAGTAAGTTTCTGACCTGCCTGGAGCTACGCCTAACTTTGTCTCTGTCCTGTGCTGGCTGACCTTGTGGTAGGGCCTTGTCTTGGAGTTCACGCTCCCAGTATGTGGGGCCTAAGCATCTCCTGGCTCTGTTACGTATCAGCATCTTAGCGGTCCTTGGACTTGTATTTCTCCAGGGATTCCAGTTAAGCCTTACTGGGTCATAGAGATCCCGGTAAGCTCGGATCTGGTGTCCGGCAAATGCTTCAGGGGTGAGCTGGTTAAGCTCCTCTGCCCCCTATGCACTAACTCTCCACTCGCCTTCGGCCTACTCGGGCCCTCACTAGGCTATACACACTAACGTCAGCTTGCCGCACTTCACCGATCTTATGGCACCGGCACACCTTAAGCTCTAACTGGGCTCCCTGAATCTAGCTAACAGGAGCCTCGTGCTCCACTGCTGAACTATTACCTGAGTTCTCTAGACTAGACTTAGCTCCACTGCAGACTGACCTCTCTTAGGCTTCTCTACTGCAGGAACTCTTCAGAGGAACTGAACTGCCTAGCTCCACCTTCCCTACTTATATCCCTAACGGGCTCCCTCTGCTGGTCTGAGGTGGAAGGTGGAGATGTGTGAATGTTTATGGGGGCCTCTTGTGGAGGATTCCATCAATGCACTCTTCTATGATCTGTGATACCAAGCGCAGCTGGGCGTCACAGATGCTATTGACGACGAGGTTAGGTTGCGCCTTCCTGGACAGAGACGGAGTACTGGAAGCACGTCAACAACTGCATCCTCAACCACAACTCTGCCTCTGACCACAAGTCATAGTGGCTCTTCAGGGCGCATGGGCTCTAAGCCTTGCATAGCCTGGGCATTTTTTCAGATCGATAAGGATGACCCAACTCGTGTTATCTGTAATATTTGTCACCAAAAGCTAAGTAGAGGCCAAAAAATACATAGTTTGGGTAATTCATGCATGAACCGTCACATGGATATGAAGCATAAGTTGCAGTGGGAAGCTCACTGTGCTACAATACGGCCTAGCGGGCCGGGCCAACCACCATCTGCCCCATCTTGTGCATCCGCGGCCTCTTCATCCTTTGTGACTGGGGGGACAGCAGTCACACATGTTTTTGGATGCAGACCTGCCACCTCTTTACCCGCAACAGCCAGTGTGATTGGCAGGTCATCATTTCATTTGGAGGTGGAAACACCAGCTGGTGTTGAGCGCTCTCCGACATCGAGAGCACCACCTTTGGATCAAGGCAACCTAACTTTTCCACCTGCATCTTCCTCACAGACCGGCAAGTTTGCCGGGGACACCCTACTCAACCCCGTCTAAGCACAACAGCCAGCCCTCGGTCCCTCAGATGTGGACAAGTAAAAGACCATTTCCTCCTAGCCATGGCAAAGCTAAGAGGTTGAATTTCACCATCTGCAAGCTGTTGGCTACAGAAATGCTGCTGGTGGACACAGAGGATTTTCGAGACCTTATGTCCGTCGCAGTGCCCCAGTACCAGATGCCCAGTCGGCACTACTTCTCAAAGAAAGGTGTGCCTGCGCTCCACCAGCATGTCACACACAACATCACCACTTCTTTGAGAAACTCTCTGTGTGACAGGGTGCATTTCACCACAGACACTTGGGCGAGTAGGCATGGACAGGGGCGTTACATGTCACTGACTGGGCACTGGGTAACTATGGTGACAGCAGGACAAGGGGCTGCTGTCCAAGTCTTGCCATCCCCACGAGTTGTACGTCAATCCTCTTTATCTAGAAGTTCCTCCACTGCTTCTGCCTCCTCAACCTCCTCTCGGTCCTCCACCTGCACTTAAAGCCTGTCTGGTAATGCCTCCCGCTTTCTAACTGCGCAGAAGGAATCCTGCACAACTCCTTACTATGCTGGCAGCAGGGCTCAATGGCATCAGGCGGTGTTTACTTTGAAATGTCTGGGAAATGTGAGTCACACAGCTGAGAAGTTGTGGTCAGCTCTGGAGACCCAGTTTCATGAATGGTTGTCTCCACTGGACCTGCAACCAGGGAAGGCCGTGTGCGACAATGCTGCAAACCTGGGTGCGGCCCTTCGCTGGGGCAATGTCACACACGTGTCTTGTATGGCTCACGTGTTAAACCTGGTTGGCCAGAAATTTTTAGCCCACTATCCCGGACTAGATGGCCTTCTGCAGAGGGCACGGTCGCTGTGTGCTCACTTCCGCCGTTTGAATCCCGCAGCTCAATGACTTACATCTGTACAGAAGTCGTTGGGCCTGCCAGTTCACCGACTGAAATGCGATGTGCCGACACGGTGGAATTCAACTCTACACATGTTGCAGAGACTGTGGCAGCACCGACAAGCCCTGGTGCAATACGTTCTGATGTATAGCCTGGGCCAACGAGACCCAGAGGTGGGGCAAATCTCGCTGCAGGAATGGTCTCAGATCAGGGACCTATGAAGTTGATGCGCCCCCTGGGCCGTAGGGTACCTGGAGCCGAGTCGATAGATGCTGGGGGTTGTAGTCACTGTGGCGGCAACCTGGTCCGTGATCCAGGGTGGTCAATCCAAGGGTAATTTGTATATGTGGGTTTTATAATGTACGACTACGCCACCTGTGTAGTGCGGCCAAAGGGGTCGTCGCTGCGGAACAGTCCTCTGAAGCTGGTGGTTTTGCAGCAATGGTATTATTACTCCCCACAGGAAGAGTGTAGCTTCAGGACAGTGTGGGTGGATGATGGTGGTTGTAGTGCAGGGAGTCAGTAATGAACACAGAGTCCGTGTTATGCAGTCCCAAGATCTTTACTCACAGTTGTTGCAGTACAGATTACAGGTACCAGAGCAATCTCCCTCGTCGTGCTGTGCGTACTCAGTGAGGGGCTCAGTCCACACCCAGATAGCTTCAGAGTACTTAGCAGGACCCCCTTCTGTGTGTCCTTTCTCTGGCCTTCTCCCTGCACCTCACACCCTGTGACTCTTCTATCCGGTATCCTCGGGCCTTGGCGGGCGACGTGTGTTCCGTCCCCTGGGTCCTATGTGGCTACCTTCTTAGTGAGACTGGTGTGGACTTTGGCCTGCAGTACATGAAATTCTGCAGCTTCCAGGTTCTAGTTGAGCCTTGCTGTTTCTCTGCTAGTTGAGGGACTGGTTCCCCTTATCTGGCCTGACCCCTCTACCTCCTGGTAGCAGCGGGCGCACGGGTGGCCTTCTGCACGGCCCATACCCCTAGGGTCCCTTCGGTTCCTGAAGCCTTCCTGCTCCCACTCCTCTCTTCTCTCCTTCAGTCCTGGGCCTCCCAGGCTAGGCCCACCTCCGGAGCAGAGCTCATGCAGAGCCTCTGCTCCTGTCACTTTTCCTCTGACTGGCTTGCTCTTTCTATGATGGCTTCCTATTTATACTCTCCTTGTCATGTGCTCCCCTAAGCTGCTTTCTCCACCCACTACATGAGACCCTCCCACCAGCTAGGGACCTGGGACTGTGCTCTCCCTTAGGAGCAATCTCGCCCTACCCCCACTGCGGATATGTGTTGGATGCAGGTGTTAGGGTCCCGAGCCATACTCCTTCCTTACCTGAGGGTGAGATACCACACCTCTGGGTGAGATGCAGTACCTCTGTGGCGACTGAATCCTCAGGGGCGCCACACACCCTTCTGCACAGTTTTGAAATGGCGACGAAGATGTTTAGTGCTGACGACGATGCCATTATCAGCATGACTATTCTGGTGATGTACATGATGGAGCACACGTTAAACAGAATTCAGAGTCAGGTGGTGGGACAAGAGGAGGTGAAGGAAGTAGAGGATGAGTCGTATGCGGAAGGGATAACATCTCCAAGGTCCAGACGGTCGGCAGCACCAAGGCGGCAGGCATGGGAGGGTGGGGGAGAGGGATTAACCAGGGCGCATGGTAGCAGCCAAACTGTTGAGGAAGGTGCAGGAGCCGAGGAAGAAGTGGAGGACGAACTGGCGATGGGCATGAAAGACTCATCAGATGAAGTAGACCTTGATCACATTTCTGTTGTGCGAGGTTGGGGGGAGAGGGCAGAGGAAGGAAGCATGATTCTTACCTCGCTACCAACACAACAAGGACTTGGTCCTCCTGGATGCGCAAGACACATGAGTGCCTTCTTGCTGCACTACCTGCAACATGACCCTCGGATTGTCAGAATTCGAAGTAATCCCGACTACTGGGTTGCCACACTCTTAGATCCCCGGTACAAAAGTAAATTTGCCAAAATAATTCCTGCCATAGAAAGGGATTCACGCATGCTGGTGTATCAGCAGAGGCTGTTGCAGAATCTTACATGTGCTTTTCCACAAAACACCAGTGGTGCATGTAGTGAATCTCACAGTTCTAACTTGCAAACCGTGGGACTGACGAGTCTTCATAACTCAAACCGTAACAGTAACACAGTATCTGCTGGTAACAGCAATTTTGTGGAATCATTTCACCACTTTTTTAGACCATCCTTTGCAAGGCCACAGGAGACAAGAAGTCTGACACATAGTCAACGACTAGAGAGGATGGTACATGAGCATCTCCAAGTGAACATCGAAGCTATGACTGTGTCACTGGACCCTTGCTCATTTTGGGCTTCCAATCTGGAAAAATGGCCGGAGCTCGCCACTCACGCCTTGGAGATCTTGTCATGCCCTGCAGTGCGTTCTCTCTGAACGTTTGTTCAGCGCTGCTGGTGGTGTGCTGACAGATAAGCGCACATGGCTGTCCACTGAGAATGTAGACAGACTCACGTTCATAAAGATGAACAAATCATGGATCCGCAAGGACTTTTCTACCCCTGTGTCATCCTGGGGAAAGGGGAGACTAAAAGCTTGAGGATTTGGCAAAATCACCTCACCAACCGTTTTAAGCAACTCTGGGGCAATTGATGCCACGTAAGTGGTGTCTGTGCCACAATTTTTGGAAAAAATGGAGACTCTTTTTGGAGTCCCCTTGCTGTGTTTTACGTGACGTTGGCATCGTCAATTCCAGGTGGGATGGGTCGCCCCCTTTTAACTGTAAGAAACTACATACACTATGGCTTGGGGTAACACAGATGGTTGAGTCTGAAGAGCTGTTTACTCAGAGGTCTGCTTCAAATCTTCAGTGTCTGCTAGTCAAGGTAGAGTTTTTAACTGCATCTAGCCTAGGCAATACTTTGGGCGTAGTAGCCCAGCTGCGAAGCAAGCTGCACCGCCTGTGTATCTAATAAGAATTTTTAAATGCATCTAGCCTAGGCAGACTGTGGGGACCCCCAACCAAACCCAGACGCTCAGCCCCCCTACCGCCCCCCTTTCCTTGACAATACAATAATGTAACTCTTACAACTGGATGGGTGAGGATTGGTCACAGCTTTATTAACTCTTTATACTCATTCCATTAGAAAGGCATTTTATTTCTAAAATAATTCAGCTTTTTGCAGCATGCCCTGGGTCTCCACACCGGCAAGTTGGCCAACAAGTATAACTCTCCAACATGTCCTTTCTATTTTCAGGCCACGGAGGATCCTGCGTACTCGTATGCAGGACTCTGACCCCCATCCATCACTCTTAACGCTTGTTCCACTCCTTCCTGGAGTCCTGACAGGAATATTTCCAGTCCAATATCCATTAAGTGAACACCGTCGGGCCGTATGAGGCCTGCTTTATCTCCTTCCAGTTGTCGGTGTTGTATCACTACACCGCCTCTGTCTCTTCTAAATTTTGCCATCCGAATATTTATTACCCGCCTTGTCCGTTAGATGGCCGTGATGTCTCGCGCACCTTGCCATACCGCTATCGGCACAATCTCTGACCATACTATAGTTAGTTTTGTGAAAAATTCTCTGAAGCGCTCATTGTCTAGTTTCATTATTGCCATTAGTTATGCACTCTTGTGATGACCTAGGTCGTTTCCCCTGGCCTGTGTAACTAAGATGACCGGACCTCTTGCCTCTCTCCCTACCTTTATTACCTCCATTAGTACCTGTGGCCATAGCAGGCCTCTAATACCTGTCCAGTTGAAATATGTTTTATGAAACTCTAATTTCCTCCCACCTGGGTGGACTTTCGCCCTTTTTTCTGCACAATATATATACGAGTGGCCTATCACCCACACTGTTAGCTTAGCGTCACCTGTAAAAGAAACAAACCACGTTATAACAAGTCCGGTCTTATGTATCTCGCCAAACACGTGGATCGCCATCTCACTATCCTCTGAACTTCCGTTTCTGACAGTCCTGTTCTTGCTCCTTCCATGGCCTTGCGAATGCATAATGAGTGTGTCCTGTAATCTTTGGGGTGGTTCCCTGCCGATGAAATGCATTTATTAAATATAACTTGGAACTGGTATCTTGATAATGGCGTTCCATCAATGTGTGATAGGAAGAAATTACTTTGTGATCTGATGGTTATATATGTTTTTACTATTGTTACCCGACTCAGTGTACCGTTTGTGGATTGTTGAAGTACCCAAGTGACCCTGCCCACTGGAACCGTTTTCGATTGGCATATGCGTAGACGTATTGCATTATTGGCTATGACTATGTCTTGGTGTAATAAGCCTCCACTGGTGGTAATTTTGGATTGAGCGTCTAATTCGCTTATGCATAGCGCCCCGAAGAAGGCGCTCGCAAATGCAGTAGACAGAAGTGTTGCTTCAAATTGTGAGTGTCATGTTAATCGTGTTATGGATATGATGTGAGAAATCAGTTTTAGTGACACGGGACGGGACGTCTACAATCCTGACTTGGCTGACCCCTTTTCCACCCTTTTATGGATTGTCTGATGATGAATCTCTTTGTCACATCTCCCCAATTCAGTAGTTGGAAGTGAAATGCTACTCCTGACAGACACCGCTGCGCTGACGCCCCTGATATGCCCCTCATCATTAGCTGGTGGAGAAATTCTATAGTGACTTGTAATCTGGCTTGTTCACATTGGTCAACCCGTCTGCCTGCTACTAGTCGTGTCCACTCTTCCCATGCCTTACCTTAAGCTTGACACGTCGAAGGGGCAACTGACCCTCTGATTAATGGCATCAACTATTCGCCACTAGATCCCATAGGGAGGGTGGGGAACTGTTGCCCGATGGGAGGGCGATGGGGAGGAGATCTGTGAAAATCTCCCAATTGAATTGTGATAAAGTGTTAGCAGCAGCTTTAGACTCCTCAGCATCGTGGCTAGCGCGGACCCATACATTGTGGTTTAGGCACAGGAATGCTAGCCGGCGTAGTAGGCCTAGCACTGGGAGAGACAATGATGCCATGATGCCATCTTATTAATGCTGTGCGCTAGACTGGTGTTTTTTGTTATGAAGCGTATATTTTTGTTAGCCAGGAGCGTACGCCATATTTCTATTGCTACCACTATTGGGAAGAAAAATTATTTTCCGTGCTAGATGCAGCTAAAAATTATAATTAATTTCAAAGCTGGTGGAGCTTGGAATAGATGGCCTAACACAATGAGTACCACACACTACTACTATGCCCAAAATTATTTTGCAGGCAAGATGCAGCTAAAAATTATTAGTAATTTGAAATCTGGTGGAGCTTAGTATAGATGGCCTAATAGAATGAGTACCACACACTGCTAATATGCCCAAAATTAGTTTACAGGCAAGATGCAGCTAAAAATTATTATTAATTTCAAAGCTGGTGGAGCTTAGTATAGATGGCCTAATACAATGAGTACCACACACTGCTACTAAGCCAAAATTATTTTCCGGGCTAGATGCAGCTAAAAATTATTATTAATTTCAAAGTTGGTGGAGCTTGGTATAGATGGACTAATACAATGAGTACCACACACTATTACTATGCTCAAAATTATTTTACAGGCAAGATGCAGCTAAAAATTATTAGTAATTTGAAAGCTGGTGGAGCTTAGTATAGATGGCCTAATAGAATGAGTACCACACACTGCTAATATGCCCAAAATTATTTTACAGGCAAGATGCAGCTAAAAATTATTAATAATTTCAAAGCTGGTGAAGCTTGGTATAGATGGCCTAATACAATGAGTACCACACACTACTACTATGCCCAAAATTATTTTCCAGGCTAGATGCAGCTAAAAATTATTAGTAATTTGAAAGCTTGTGGAGCTTAGTATAGATGGCCTAATAGAATGAGTACCACACACTGCAAATATGCCCAAAATTATTTTACAGGCAAGATGCAGCCAAAAATTATTATTAATTTCAAAGCTGGTGGAGCTTGGTATAGATGGCCTAATAGAATGAGTACCACACACTGCTACTAAACCCAAAATTATTTTCCGGGCTAGATGCAGCTAAAAATTATTAGTAATTTGAAAGCTGGTGGAGCTTAGTATAGATGGCCTACTAGAATGAGTACCACACACTGCTAATATGCCCAAAATTATTTTACAGGCAAGATGCAGCTAAAAATTATTATTAATTTCAAAGCTGGTGGAGCTTGGTATAGATGGCCTAATACAATGAGTACCACACACTACTACTATGCCCAAAATTATTTTCCAGGCTAGATGCAGCTAAAAATTATTAGTAATTTGAAAGCTTGTGGAGCTTAGTATAGATGGCCTAATAGAATGAGTACCACACACTGCTAATATGCCCAAAATTAGTTTACAGGCAAGATGCAGCCAAAAATTATTATTAATTTCAAAGCTGGTGGAGCTTGGTATAGATGGCCTAATACAATGAGTACCACACACTGCTACTAAGCCCAAAATTATTTTCTGGGCTAGATGCAGCTAAAATTATTATTAATTTCAAAGCTGGTGGAGCTTGGTATAGATGGCCTAATACAATGTGTACCACACACTACTACTATGCCCAAAATTATTTTCCAGGCAAGATGCAACTAAAAATTATTAGTAATTTGAAAGCTGGTGGAGCTTAGTATAGATGGCCTAATAGAATGAGTACCACACACTGCTAATATGACCAAAGTTATTTTACAGGCAAGATGCAGCTAAAAATTATTATTAATTTCAAAGCTGGTGGAGCTTGGTATAGATGGCCTAACACAATGAGTACCACACACGACTACTATGCCCAAAATTATTTTCCAGGCAAGATGCAGCTAAAAAATTATTAGTAATTTGAAATCTGGTAGAGCTTAGTATAGATGGCTAATTGAATGAGTACCACACACTGCTAATTTGCCCAAAATTAGTTTACAGGCAAGATGCAGCTAAAAATTATTATTAATTTCAAAGCTGGTGGAGCTTTGTATAGGTGGCCTAATACAATGAGTACCACACACTGCTACTAAGCCCAAAATAATTTTCCGGGCTAGATGCAGCTAAAAATTATTATTAATTTCAAAGCTGGTGGAGCTTGGTATAGATGGCCTAATAAAATGAGTACCACACACTATTACTATGCCCAAAATTACTTTACAGGCAAGATGCAGCTAAAAATTATTTTTAATTTCAAAGCTGGTGGAGCTTGGTATAGATGTCCTAAAACAATGTGTACAACACACTGCTACTAAGCCCAAAATTATTTTCCGGGCTAGATGTAGCTAAAAATTATTATTAATTTCAAAGCAGGTGGAGCTTGGTAGAGGTGGCCTACTAGAATGAGTACCACACACTGCTAATATGCCCAAAATTATTTTACAGGCAAGATGCAGCTAAAAATTATTTGTAATTTCAAAGCTGGTGGAGCTTGGTATAGATGGCCTAATACAATGAGTACCACACACTACTACTATTCCCAAAATTATTTTACAGGCAAGATGCAGCTAAAAATTATTAGTAATTTGAAAGCTGGTGGAGCTTAGTATAGATGGCCTAATAGAATGAGTACCACACACTGCTAATATGCCCAAAATTATTTTACAGGCAAGATGCAGCTAAAAATTATTATTAATTTCAAAGCTGGTGGAGCTTGGTATAGATGGCCTAATACAATGAGTACCACACACTACTACTGTGCCCAAAATTATTTTTCAGGCAAGATGCAGCTAAAAATTATTAGTAATTTGAAAGCTGGTGGAGCTTAGTATAGATGGCCTAATAGAATGAGTACCACACACTGCTAATATGCCCAAAATTATTTTACAGGCAAGATGCAGCTAAAAATTATTATTAATTTCAAAGCTGGTGGAGCTTGGTATAGATGGCCTAATACAATGAGTACCACACACTACTACTGTGCCCAAAATTATTTTCCAGGCAAGATGCAGCTAAAAATTATTAATAATTTGAAAGCTGGTGGAGCTTAGTATAGATGGCCTAATAGAATGAGTTCCCTACACTGCTAATATGCCCAAAATTATTTTACAGGCAAGATGCAGCTAAAAATTATTATTAATTTCAAAGCTGGTGGAGCTTGGTATAGATGGCCTAATACAATGAGTACCACACACTACTACTATGCCCAAAATTATTTTCCAGGCAAGATGCAGCTAAAAATTATTAGTAATTTGAAAGCCGGTGGAGCTTAGTATAGATGGCCTAATAGAATGAGTACCACACACTGCTAATATGCCCAAAATTATTTTCCAGGCAAGATGCAGCTAAAAATTATTAGTAATTTCAAAGCTGGTGGAGCTTGGTATAGATGGCCCAATACAATGAGTCCCACACACTACTACAATGCCAAAAATTATTTTCCAGGCAAGATGCAGCTAAAAATTATTAGTAATTTGAAAGCTGGTGGAGCTTAGTATAGATGGCCTAATAGAATGAATACCACACACTGCTAATATGACCAAAATTATTTTACAGGCAAGATGCAGCTAAAAACTATTAGTAATTTCAAAGCTGGTGGAGCTTGGTATAGATGGCCTAATACAATGAGTACCACACAATACTACTATGCCCAAAATTATTTTCCAGGCAAGATGCAGCTAAAAATTATTAGTAATTTGAAAGCTGGAGGAGCTTAGTATAGGTGGCCTAATAGAATGAGTACCCCACACTGCTAATATGCCCAAAATTATTTTACAGGCAAGATGCAGCTAAAAATTATTATTAATTTCAAAGCTGGTGGAGCTTGGTATAGATGGCCTAATACAATGAGTACCACACACTACTACTATGCCCAAAATTATTTTCCATGCAAGATGCAGCTAAAAATTATTATTAATTTGAAAGCTGGTGGAGCTTAGTATATATGGCCTAATAGAATGAGTACCACACACTGCTAATATGCCCAAAATTAGTTTACAGGCAAGATGCAGCTAAAAATTATTATTAATTTCAAAGCTGGTGGAGCTTGGTATAGATGGCCTAATACAATGAGTCCCACACACTGCTACAAGCCCAAATATTTTTTCAGAGCTAGATGCAGATAAAAATTATTTTGAATTTGCAACCTGGTGAAGGTTAGTATAGATGGACTAATAGAACAAATCCCACACTCTGCTACAAGCCCAAATATTTTTTCAGAGCTAGATGCAGATAAAAATTATTTTTTTATTTGCAACCTGGTGGAGGTTAGTATAGATGGACTAATAGAACCAGTCCCACACACTGCTACAAGCCTAAATTTTTTTTCAGAGCTAGATGCAAATACAAATTATTTTGAATTTGCAACCTGGTGGAGTTTAGTATAGATGGACTAACAGAACAAGTCTCACACACTGCTACAAGCCCAAGCCCAAATATTTTTTCAGAGCTACATGCAGATAAAAATTATTTTTAATTTGCAACCTGGTGGAGGTTAGTATAGATGGACTAATAGAACAAGTCCCACACACTGCTACAAGCCCAAGCCCAAATATTTTTTCAGAGCTAGATGCAGATTAAAATTATTTTGAATTTGCAACCTGGTGGAGGTTAGTATAGATGGATTAATAGAACAAGTCTCACACACTGCTACAAGCCCAAGCCCAAATATTTTTTCAGAGCTAGATGCAGATAAAAATTATTTTTAATTTGCTAACTGGTGGAGGTTAGTATAGATGGACTAATAGAACAAGTCCCACACACGGCTACAAGCCCAAGCCCAAATATTTTTTCAGAGCTAGATGCAGATAAAAATTATTTTTAATTTGCAACCTGGTGGAGGTTAGTATAGATGGACTAATAGAACAAGTCCCACACACTGCTTCAAGCCCAAATATTTTTTCAGAGCTAGATGCAGATAAAAATTATTTTGAATTTGAAACCTGGTGGAGGTTAATATAGATGGACTAATAGAATGATGCTATGCCCAAAAGGTTTTACTTGGCTAGGTGCAGTTAAAAAAATTTGTATTCTTTACACAGGGGGTGTAGCTTGCAACACAGATAGGCTACTCCACTGACTAACACACTGGCACGGACCTACCTGACAAAAAGTGATAGGAACTGATGTAACCTTGCCCTCAAAAGGACTGCAATTACAATTACTCTTTACTCCCAACCTATCTATTTAAGAGCACAGACCTGCCTGATAAAAGTCGTAGGAAATTATGTAACCTAGTCCTCAAAAGGACTGCAATCACAACTATTCCCTACTCCCAATCTATCTGTAGATTTGTGCGAAAATTGGCTGGAAATTAACACTCAAAGTATAGCGCACACAGCAACAGCGGTGCCGTCTAACACGCAGCTGCAGCAGTGAGAAAATGCTGGCTACGTGGAACATGGCTGGGTCTTATAGGGCAAGGACATGTGACATACACTGCCGATGACACATGCCCTTGCTTGTGTGAAAAAAATCAATTCGCTCCGAGTGTGCGCTGCTCATAGGCTGACAGATTGCACCTCCCCAATGTAAATGCGGGAAAGAGAAAAAAAATGGAGATCTTCATTATTTATGCAGAGATCCATCCCCTGCCCCTCCCCCACCCCGCTGTACACTGAAACTGCATATTAACATTAATTTTCAGCATTACTGAGAAAAAATCCAGTTATGATTTTGGTGCACGAACAGTTATCGAACATAACCTCGAACAGCCGAATATTTTTCATATTGTTCGTCTTCGCCGAACAGCTCGAACACCGCCCAAAACAGCTCAAATTTGAGATTGGCGAACAGTTCGATTCGAACACTGCTCATCTCTACTGATTAGCTAAAGGTGATCTGTACAATTTGTGAAAGCTCTAAAGGCCTCAATACATATTAGACTATAGTCAGCCAAAGCCGCCAATATCTGAAGGATCTGAAGACTTTTGCCCCTAACTTTCTGAAATCTTCTTTTTGTGGCCAGTGGTGGATGAAACGGTAAAATTTCTGTCCCTCTTTTACTTCTTGGAGAGTTGTGAAGTATACATTGTGCAAAACAAGTACAATATATTATATGGTGCCACACTCTTGCCCAGAGGGATATACTTTGCTACCAGCTGCGTTTTAGAGCTATATTGTGCTGCCACGTGTGCCCAAAGAAATATATTGTGAAAATCGGTTCCCAAAATAAACACAGTCCCAAATTCCAAAATTAATTTAGGCATCAAAATAATTTCACACACCAGAATCAATAAATATTTCATACTAGATTAGTGCAATTACTTAGCATGTTTTATGTGCAGTTCTGTTCTCTCCCAAGCCCCAAATCCTGGTTTCTTTTAGAAAAGCATATAATAGGTCGCTTTGCCATCCTTGTGTGCCTCAAATTGCTTACAGAGAGAATAAGGACCTACATGGACAATGAACATGGACAATTTTACTTAAAGACTGATGGCCTTTGTGGAAGAAATTGCAGCGTGCTCTACTCTGGTCCGATTTACAAACCACAATAATGCATGCAATGTAAAGCAGGTCCGGCAGACGTCCAGAATGCAGATGAGCACACGAAGCCAGTTACTTGCCCAAATTGTGAACTCGACGGGCTTGTTTTTCCATACGGTCATCTGACGTTGGCCTTACTCTTGAGCAGGGCTTCTCAAACCTTTTCATCTCCTTTATTAATTAATTTTACTCACTAATATATTGCCACCCTATTACACAGTGCAGTACAGGCATTGTCATCACTGTTATCACTGAGGCTCAATGTCTACATTCCCTATGACTATGTCTTTGGAGTGTGGGAGTAAACTGACAAAAACATGGGGAGAACATATAAACTCCTTGCAGATGTTGTACTAGGTGGAATTTGAACTCTTTACTCCAGTAATGCAAGGCTACAGTACTAACCACTGCACCACCTGGTTAAAGCCATCGACGAAACGCGCGTCGGATCTGAGTGGACCCTGAGGGATTGGCAGGTAGTTTATTTATTACTCTTATTTATTACTTGATACACCCTTGTGATTTAGAGGTCATACCTACCCTATTGGTGGATTTATAGTCACCATACATTGCTCACTTTATGATTATATATTTTCATATATGCACCCATTTGGGTAATATTTACTGTACTATGCACTTTTAGTAATTGTATTAGACTATTAATAATATAGGATAGGTATACTCTGGCTTTGGCCTATTATGTATGGTGTCTCCTGAATATTTAATATTTCACCTGCCTACCCTCAGACGTCTATTGTCTGGGCATTTTTCCTCTGTGTAATTGCGCTTCTATGTAATTTTTATTCTATTTAAATAAATGTTTTTTACATTGGATTATGTGTCATACTTGAGATGTTGATATAGTAATGGAGTAGGAGTAATTTATAGCGTCTTCCCATTGGTCTAAATCTGGAGAAATTTTTAAGTCAGATTCCCATTTGGCGAAGTGTGAATTTTCAACGAATTCAATGTTGTTGTTAAACCAGGAATATACATTTTTTGTGCCCCAAAACAGGTTGTGGTTAATATTGCAAAGGAGTTTAACTGAATGTTCGAAGATTTTTGGTTTATTGATTAAGAATTGTTTTATATTGTCTTTTAGGAGCACAAAATAAAGAAAATCAGATGTTGGTAGGCTAAATCTGGCTTTTAACTCAGTATATAAACAGATATTATCACCGTTGTATAAATCTTTTATTTTTTTAAGGCCAAGATTCGACCAATGAGAGGGGATTAGGGAGTTGTTAAGAGAAGCTATGAATGATAAGAGAAGAGTTTTAATGATGTCGAATTTTTTTGCTTTCCTTCTGGGCTTTCAAATTTTTTCCCAAGTGGAAATAGTAGCTTGGAAAATAGGGTTATTAGAGTAGTTGGAAGAGTTTTAAATAATTGTTTATATAATAAGTCACAAAGAGGGGAGTTATTATTTTGGTGAACTTCCAGGTTGTAACAGGCAGGATAGTTATCAGGAACAAACCAGTAATAGCTCTGTTTGATCAAGTTGACCAAATAATAAGCTGTAATGTTAAGGAGACTGGCGCCGCGTTTTTTTTTTTTTTGCATAGAATGTTAGTAGTAGTAGGAACTCTAGCTTTTTTATAATTCCAGATAAAGGAATTACTTTGGTTTTGTAGTCTTAATAAGGAGGAGGAGGGAATTGAAAGAGGAAGTGTTCTAAAAAGATATGGAATTTTGGGAAGGATAATAGATTTAATTATTAATATTTTACACAGCCACGAAAGATCATGATTACCCAAGGCCAGTAAATCCTTAGCTATGGTATTGCTTAAGTTATCAATGTTGAGAGAGATCATAGAGTTAATATTTTTGGTAATTGAGATACCTAAATAAGGGAGTTCATTTTCTGACCAAGAAAAGGATGAGAGGTTTTTAATTTTATCTGTGGAGTGGCTATTGAGATTGAAATGCAGAATTTTAGATTTATTTTCATTGATCTTGAAATATGAGATTTTTGAAAATGTGTTGAGCATTTTGGTGAGCTCAAAAATAGAATTCACAGGGTCAGAGAGAGTCAAAAAAAGACCAATTTTGTATTGACGTGAAGGAATCGAGATTCCAGAAATTTTTGGATTGTCCCTTCTTGTTTGAGCAAGAGGCTCCATTGCAAGAGCAAAAAAAAGAGGGGATAACAGACACCCTTGTCTAGTGCTGTTGGATAGCGTAAATTGTTTTGAGAGACGGTTGTTTACATAGATACTAGCGCTAGCGTTTGAGTAGAGAGCAGAGATAAAAAGAAGTGATTTGTCGTTAAAGCCGAATTTAAGGAGTGTTGAATTTAAATAGCTCCAGTTCAGTCTGTCGAAGGCCTTTTCGGCATCAAGGGTAAGAAAAATTGCGGGAAGCTTCGAGGAATTGATCAATTTAATAATATTTATAATTCTCCTTGTTCCTTCCATGGCCTGTCTGCCACCAACAAAACCAATTTGGTTGTTGTTTATAAGGTATGGGAGGGAGTTTTTCAATCTATTTGCTAAAATTTTAGAGTAAATTTTAAGGTCTGTATTAATCAGTGAAATTGGCCTGATGTTTTTGACCTGGTCTAATTCGTCTTTAGATTTAGGGATTAATATAATGTTGGCTTTAAGCATTTCTGCAGGGAAAGATCCCTGGGAAGAGGCCAAGTTGAATATTTGGGTCATTTTTGGGATCAAGTGTTTGTTAAAAATTTTAAAGTACTCGTTAGTAAAACCATCAGGACCAGGAGCTTTATGGTTTTTTAGATTTTGGATGGTATCTTCGATTTCTTTTTCGAAAAACGGGGCGGTTAATTGATCTAAGTCATTAGGATTAATCTTGGGAAGATTAGTGAACGAAAGGAATGATTCAATATCATTTTTATTTGGTTGGGGAGAGAGAGGATTGAGGTGTAGGTTATACACTTTGTGGTAGTACTCTGCAAAAATGTCCGCAATCTCTTTTGGATGAGATGACGGAACCCCTTTAGTAGAAGTGATTTTGTCATTTCTATTTTTTAATCTATTGGATTTCAGACGACGCATCATAAATCTAGTTGGTTTGTTTACAGAGGTATAGAGGATTTGATCATCGAATTTTAAGAGGAGAAAATTTTGTGTTTTAATTCTTGTCTGAGATCGAAAATTTCTTTTTGAATTGATATAAAGGGAGAAGTGGAGTTGAGTTGGAGGTCTTCTTTGATTTTTATTTGAGATTGCAAAGAGGTTAGTTTAGCTCTATATTTTTTCTTGTGTCTGGACGAGATCTGCATCAGGATCCCCCTCATAAATGCTTTATGAGCATTCCAACAGATGAAAGGGTCCATTCCCTCGGTATAGTTTCCAGTAAAGAAATTTCTTAAGGCGGAATCGATTTCTTCTGTATAATTAGGATTTTGTAGAAGAAAGGAGTTGTATTTCCACAAGAATTTATTTTGGAGATTAGGTCCTAAAGAGATTTCGCACATAACAGGAGAGTGATCAGAGATAGTTCTTGGAAGGATTGTTACTTTCTTAAATTTAGGAAGAGAGAACACATCAGTGATAATAAGATCAATTCTAGAAGCGGATTGGTGCACGTCAGAAAAATGGGTATATTCAATAGATGTTGTACTGATACAGCGAAAAACGTCAAAGAATTCATTTTTCCCTTAGATACTCCTAACAATAGAGCCAACTAGGGATCAGTGAACCCGTGGAAGTTCGGGTTCGTTGGGTTTGAACGAACTTTAGTCCAAAGTTTGGTTTGGTTATCAGAACTGTACCCAAACTTGAATCTGAACCCGAGCCCCATAAAAATCAATAGGGACCCAAACTTTAGAGCTAGAAAATCTCTCTCTCTCCTCCCTCAACTGTAAAATGGACTTCTAGGAGATGTCCTTGTTCGGAGTTCAGTCACTAGGTATCTGGTATGAACCCCAAATTTTACCATTTAGTTTCGCTCATATCTAATGACAACAACATATAGATGGTTAACAGAGCATGGGGGCTCCCTCTTCAACTTTATTGGCACCATAAGATTGTGATTGTGTGGTCCTAATGGCTGCCATGGTAATTCACGTCCAAATATCGGCCATAGAGTCTACCAGCTATAGTGACCTACTGTATTCACAGTTTATCAACCTTTTAATGATAAAAATATATACTTTGATTTCTGTTATGCAACTTTGCATAAAGTCCTGAAAAGCACCAGAAAGCTTAATAAACTATGTGACAGCAGTTTTGAATACGTTGAGGGGTGCTGTTTTTAATATGGTATCACTTTTGAGGATTTTCCAATATATCGCCCCCCCAATATACTTAAAAACAGAATAGATTCCTAAAAAAAGAGGTTTTGTAAATCTTGAAAAAATTAGAATATGATGCAAAATGTTTAAACCTTCTAATATTTTATCAAAGTAAAAGTACATTATACAAATGGTGTTGATGTTAACCGCTTCGCGATGCCCCACTGTAGATAAACGTCGGCGCTTGCTGGGCTCTGTGCAGCGCCGACGTTTAAAAACGGTGGGTGGTCCCGCAGCGCTCAGGACCCCCAGGGTCCTGCAAGCGCTGCGGTACCGGTTCAGAGCGATAGCTCTGACATGTGGCATCATGGGGACCTGATTGGATAAGGTCCCCATGATGTTAACCTGTTCCTATCTTCTAGATGCCGCGATCCATAGCGATCGCGGCATTTAAAAGATAGTGACAGCCGGTGGTCCATGATCGGGACCCCCCACATACCTTAGCAGCGGCGGGGATCCCGGTGCTGTGACCTCTGACATCATGGAGACCTGATTGGCTCAGGTCTCGATGATGTCAGCGTCACACCAGCCAATCAGAGAGATCACTAGGGAAGTTTGTTTTAGCAACAAACTTTCCCGGGCGATCTGGCTGTTAAATACACTGTTTCTCCTCCGATCACAGTGAGAGAGCAGAGGAGAAACAGTGTGACAAGAGCTGTCAGCCTTGCCACTGTAAAAGTGAAAAAAAAAAATAAAAAAAGAAAGTAAGTTTAGGGTTAGTCAGTCCTGTCAGTCAGTCAGTCCTGTCAGTCAGTCAGTCCTGTCAGATCAGTCAGTCCTGTCAGGTCAGTCAGTCCTGACAGATCAGTCAGTCCTGTCAGTCAGTCAGTCCTGTTAGATCAGTCAGTCCTGTCAGATCAGTCAGTCCTGTCAGTCAGTCAGTCCTGTCAGATCAGTCAGTCCTGTCAGTCCTGTCAGTCCTGTCAGATCAGTCAGTCCTGTCAGTCAGTCAGTCCGGTCAGTCCAGACCGGTCAGTCCAGTCTGGTCCCATCCGTTCAGTCCGGTCTGTTCAGTCCGATCCGTTCAGTCCAGTCAAAAAATATAAAAATAAAATGGCCCGTCAGACTTATACCGCAGAGGAGGTGTATGCCCTGCTATGTTCTGACACTGATGACAGTGCAGTCTCAGATGGAGATATGGATTTTGAGGGCTTAAGTAGCGGCGACACTGAGAGCTCAGAAATGAGCAGTGATTCTGGTCCATCCTCAAGCCCAAGGACCAGTACAGCAATAGGGGCAAATAGCGCTACTGGAGAAACGTCTCCAAATCAGGGAACACTGCCCAGTACAAGCGCTGTCCCTGCTACTAGTGAATTGGCGCACGCCAGTGTACAAGGGGCTTTGCCCCATGATCTAGCATTTCCCAGATGGGAGGCTTCGGATTTGGCTGCTCCATTAAGCCCTGATTTCAACGCCATTCCTGGTATAAATATGGGGGTGGAAGATTTTGGACCAATTCATTTTTTTATTTTTATTTTAGCAGACAGCTTGCTAGAGCATATTGTCGTGCAAACAAATTTAAACGTATCCCAATTCATAAGCCAGAATCCCCGATGTTACTATGCTAGGGCAAATTTATGGACACCAACTAATGTCCCGGAAATAAAAAAAATTTTAGGACTTACATTTGCCATGGGGCTTGTTAAAAAACCGAGCATTCGATCCTACTGGTCCAACCACCCTGTTCAAGCCACCCCTATGTTTTCAGTCGTTCTTACTAGGACCCGTTATGAAATGCTCATGCGGTTTTGGCATTTTAATGACAATAGTCAATGCCTGCCCAGAAATGCCCCAGAACATGACAGGTTATATAAAATTAGACCCATCATTGAAAATTTGTCAGAAAAATTCTTAAGGCTCTACACCCCAACACAAAATAGTTCTATAGATGAGTCCCTTGTAAAATTCAAAGGAAGACTGCACCTCAAGCAATTTATCCCATTTAAAAGGGCAAGGTTTGGAATAAAGATATATAAAATGTGTGAAAGTTCAACCGGATACACATCTGCTTTTCGCATATATGAGGGGAAAGATAGCCAACTGAACCCACCAGGATGCCCTACTTATCTGGGGACATCTGGAAAAATTGTTTGGGAGCTGATAAGTCCATTTATTCAAAAAGGCTACAATCTATATTTGGACAATTATTACACCAGCATACCCCTATTTAAAAGTCTGGTTGAACACAACATCGGGGCTGTGGGACCATCTGTGAAAACCGTCAGGGGTTTCCACAACCGTTGGTCAACCGAAAGTTTCAAAAGGGGCAGTCAGGGGCTGTACGCAACGGAGAGCTGCTTGCCCTGAAATATAGGGATAAGAGGGATATTTTTGTCCTCAGCTCGATCCACACAGATGCCACAAGGGCCACTGTAGAACTAGGATCCACCACTCCGAAGCAAAAACCTGTGTCAGTCATTGACTACAACAAACACATGAGGGGTGTGGACCTTTCAGACCAGGTTCTACAGCCATACCAGGTATCAAGAAAGTCCTATACCTGGTATAAAAAGTTGGTTATTTATTTGTTTCAGGTGGCCACATACAATTCTTTTGTGTTGTACAAAAAAGCAGGAAATTCCGATCCTTTTCTTGATTATCAAGAAAAGGTAATTGAAAATCTTGTTTTTCAAAGTGTTAGACCCGCTCATCCATTAGAATCTGAGGATGTGAAAAGACTCACTGAGCGACATTTTATTGCACTTATTCCAGCAACGGAAACAAGAAGGAACCCCCAGAAAAGATGTCGCGTATGTACTAAGAGAGGAATGAGGCGTGATACCTGCTACTATTGCCCACAATGCCCATCATTGCCAGCGTTATGCGTCACTGACTGCTTTAAAATCTTCCACACAGAACAACGTTTTTAAACTGTAAAAATGTATCCCAATTTGTCATTCAAACATTTGGTTCATTTAGTGAATGACACATTCGAGTAGAGCTCACTTAATTTTCAGGGGGTTGCTTCTGGAAATCATCCATTGAGTTAAAATGGTCACTAAACCCATAGATGAATTCCCAGAGGGGTGTCATTTCCAAAATGGGGTCACTTCAGGGGGGATTCTTTAGTTCTGGTACTTAGCGCCTCTGAAAAGTGCCAAAACAGCAGAATCCCCCCTGAATTGACCCCATTTTGATAATGACACCTCTCTGGGAATTCATCTATGGGTTTAGTGACCATTTACCTATCTACTTATTTTCCCACCACTAGATTAATTTATACAGAGGAGTAGTTTGTAAAATTCGGTCACTTGTTGGGGGTTTCCTCTGTTTAGGCACCTCAGGGGCTCTCCAAATGCAACATGGCATCCGATATCGATTCCAGTCAAATTTCCATTCCAAAAGTCAAATGGCGCTCCTTACCTTCCGAGCCATGCCGTGCGCCCAAACAGTGGCTTTGCACCACATATGGGGTATCAGCGTGCTCAGGAGAAATTGCACAACACATTTTGGGGTCCATTTTTTCTGGCTGCGCTTGTGAAAATTAAAAATTTGAGGTTAAAATAGCAGTTTTGTGTTAAAAATGTGTTTTTTTATATTCACACTTCAACATTATAAAATTCTGTGAAGCCCCTGTGGGTTCAACGTGCTCACCACACATCTATATGAGTTCATTTTGGGGTCTAGTTTCCAAAATGGGGTCACTTGTTGGGGGTTTCCTCTGTTTAGGCACCTCAGGGGCTCTCCAAATGCAACATGGCGTCCGCTATCGATTCCAATAAAATTTCCATTCCAAAAGTCAAATGGCGCTCCTTACCTTCCGAGGCATACCGTGCGCCCAAACAGTGGCTTTGCACCACATATGGGATATCAGCGTACTCAGGAGAAATTGCACAACACATTTTGGGGTCCATTTTTTCTGGCTGCCCTTGTGAAAATTAAAAATTTGAGGCTAAAATAGCAGTTTTGTGTTAAAAATGTGTTTTTTTATTTTCACACTTCAACATTATAAAATTCTGTGAAGCCCCTGGGGGTTCAAGGTCCTGTCAGTCAGTCAGTCCTGTCAGATCAGTCAGTCCTGTCAGACCTGTCAGATCAGTCAGTCCTGTCAGTCAGTCAGTCCGGTCAGTCAGTCAGTCCGGTCAGTCCAGTACGGTCAGTCCAGTCCGGTCCCATCCGTTCAGTCCGGTCTGTTCAGTCCGATCCGTTCAGTCCAGTCAAAAAATATAAAAATAAAATGGCCCGTCAGACTTATACCGCAGAGGAGGTGTATGCCCTGCTATGTTCTGACACTGATGACAGTGCAGTCTCAGATGGAGATATGGATTTTGAGGGCTTAAGTAGCGGCGACACTGAGAGCTCAGAAATGAGCAGTGATTCTGGTCCATCCTCAAGCCCAAGGACCAGTACAGCAATTGGGGCAAATATCGCTACTGGAGAAACGTCTCCAAATCAGGGAACACTGCCCAGTACAAGTGCTGTCCCTGCTACCAGTGAATTGGCGCACACCAGTGCACAAGGGGCTTTGCCACATGATCTAGCATATCCCAGATGGGAGGCTTCGGATTCGGCTGCTCCATTCAGCCCTGATTTCAACGCCATTCCTGGTATAAATATGGGGGTGTAAGATTTTGGACCAATTCATTTTTTTTTAACAGACAGCTTGCTAGAGCATATTGTCGTGCAAACAAATTTATACGCATCCCAATTCATAAGCCAGAATCCCCGATGTTACTATGCTAGGGCAAATTTATGGATACCAACTAATGTCCCGGAAATAAAAAAAATTTTAGGACTTACATTTGCCATGGGGCTTGTTAAAAAACCGAGCATTCGATCCTACTGGTCCAACCACCCTGTTCAAGCCACCCCTATGTTTTCAGTCGTTCTTACTAGGACCCGTTATGGAATGCTCATGCAGTTTTGGCATTTTAACGACAATAGTCATTGCCTGCCCAGAAATGCCCCAGAACATGACAGGTTATATAAAATTAGACCCATCATTGAAAATTTGTCAGAAAAATTCTTAAGGCTCTACACCACAACACAAAATAGTTCTAGAGATGAGTCCCTTGTAAAATTCAAAGGAAGACTGCACCTCAAGCAATTTATCCCATCTAAAAGGGCAAGGTTTGGAATAAAGATCTATAAAATGTGCGAAAGTTCAACCGGATACACATCCGCTTTTCGCATATATGAGGGGAAAGATAGCCAACTGAACCCACCAGGATGCCCTACTTATCTGGGGACATCTGGAAAAATTGTTTGGGAGCTGATAAGTCCATTTTTTCAAAAAGGCTACAATGTATATGTGGACAATTATTACACCAGCATACCCCTATTTAAAAGTCTGGTTGAACACAACATCGGGGCTGTGGGACCATCTGTAAAACAGTCAGGGTTTTCCACAACCATTGGTCAACCAAAAGTTTCAAAAGGGGCAGTCAGGTGTTGTACGCAACGGAGAGCTGCTTGCCCCGAAATATAGAGATAAGAGGGATATTTTTGTCCTCAGCTCGATCCACACAGATGCCACAAGGGCCACTGTAGAACTAGGATCCACCACTCCGAAGCAAAAACCTGTGTCAGTCATTGACTACTACAAACACATGGGGGGTGTGGACCTTTCAGACCAGTTTCTACAGCTATACCAGGTATCAAGAAAGTCCTATACCTGGTATAAAAAGTTGGTTATTTATTTGTTTCAGGTGGCCACATACAATTCTTTTGTGTTGTACAAAAAAACAGGAAATTCCGATCCTTTTCTTGATTATCAAGAAAAGGTAATTGAAAATCATGTTTTTCAAAGTGTTAGACCCGCTCATCCATTAGAATCTGAGGATGAGAAAAGACTCACTGAGCGACATTTTATTGCACTTATTCCAGCAACGGAAACAAGAAGGAACCCCCAGAAAAGATGTCGTGTATGTACTAAGAGAGGAATGAGGCGTGATACCTGCTACTATTGCCCACAATGCCCATCATTGCCAGCCTTATGCGTCACTGACTGCTTTAAAATCTTCCACACAGAACCACGTTTTTAAACTGTAAAAATGTATCCCAATTTGTCATTCAAACATTTGGTTCATTTAGTGAATGACACATTCGAGTAGAGCTCACTTAATTTCCAGGGGGTTGCTTCTGGAAATCATCCATTGAGTTAAAATGGTCACTAAACCCATAGATGAATTCCCAGAGGGGTGTCATTTCCAAAATGGGGTCACTTCAGGGGGGATTCTTTAGTTCTGGTACTTAGCGCCTCTGAAAAGTGCCAAAACAGCAGAATCCCCCCTGAAGTGACCCCATTTTGGAAATGACACCTCTCTGGGAATTCATCTATGGGTTTAGTGACCATTTACCTATCTACTTATTTTCCCACCACTAGTTTCCAAAATGCGGTCACTTGTTGGGGGTTTCCTCTGTTTAGGCACCTCAGGGGCTCTCCAAATGCAACATGGCGTCCGCTATCGATTCCAGTCAAATTTCCATTCCAAAAGTCAAATGGCGCTCCTTACATTCCGAGCCATGCCGTGCGCCCAAACAGTGGCTTTGCACCACATATAGGGTATCAGCGTGCTCAGGAGAAATTGCACAACACATTTTGGGGTCCATTTTTTCTGGATGCCCTTGTGAAAATTAAAAATTTGAGGCTAAAATAGCAGTTTTGTGTTCAAAATGTGTTTTTTTATTTTCACACTTCAACATTATAAAATTCTGTGAAGCCCCTGGGGGTTCAAAGTGCTCACCACACATCTAGATAGGTTCCTTGAGGGGTCTAGTTTCCAAAATAGGGTCACTTGTTGGGGGTTTCCTCTGTTTAAGCACCTCAGGGGCTCTCCAAATGCAACATGGTGTCCGCTAGCGATTCCAGTCAAATTTCCATTCCAAAAGTCAAATGGCGCTCCTTACCTTCCAAGCCATGCCGTGCGCCCAAACAGTGACTTTGCACCACATATGGGGTATCCGCGTGCTCAGGAGAAATTGCACAACACATTTTCGAGTCCATTTTTTCTGGCTGCCCTTGTAAAAATTAAAAATTTGAGGTTAAAATAGCAGTTTTGTGAAAAAAAGTTAAATGCTCATTGTTTTCTTCCACATTCCAAAAATTCCTGTGAAGCACCTGAAGGGTTAATAAACTTCTTGAATGTGGTTTTGAGCACCTTGAGGGGTGAAGTTTTTAGATTGGTATCTCTTTTGGGTATTTTCTGTCATAAAGGCCCCTCAAAGTCACTTCAAATAAGATGTGGTCCCGAAAAAAATGTTTTTGTAAATTTTGTTTTAAAAATGAGAAATCGCTGGTCAACTTTTAACCCTTATAGCTCCCTAACAAAAAAAAACTTGGCTCCAAAATTGTGCTGATGTGAAGTAGACATGTGGGAAATGTTATTTATTAACTATTTTGTGTGACATATCTCTCTGATTTAAGGGCATGAAAATTCAAAGTTTGAAAATTGCAAAATTTTCAAAATTTTAGCTAAATTTCTGATTTTTTCACAAATAAACGCAAGTGATATCGAAGAAATTTTACCACTTTCTTGAAGTACAATATGTCACGAAAAAATAATCTTAGAATCAGGGGAATCCGTTTAAGCGTTCCAGAGTAATTACCTCATAAATTGACAGTGGTTAGAATTGAAAAAATTGGCCCAGTCACAAAGGCAAAAACAGGCTATGGTGCGAAGTGGTTAAGTAGACATAAGGTGAATGTTATTTATTAACTATTTTATGTGATATGACTATCTAGACTATAGATATAAACTTTAAAAGTTTAAAAATTGCTGTTTTAAAGAAAAAAATAAATTCTCAAATATCTTAGATTTTTTATAAACAAAAGCAAAACATTTCAACCTAAATTTACCACTAACATAAAATACTATTTGTCACTAAAAATCAAACTCAAAATCACAGGGATATGTTGAAACATTCCAGAGTTATTGCCACATAAGGTGACATTGGTCAGATTTGAAAAATTTGGCCTGGTCACTAAGTGGTTAGTAAAGGAGTCGCTGAAGATCAGAAAAAAAGTCTGTTGTCCATGGATTAGGTCTTATATTGCAACATATTCTTATTAACTTTAATGGGAATGAGAATACTAAATAAAGTCCATGGATGAATGTGGCACTGTCTTCAGAAAGTAAAAAGCAGACCCTTTTTTCTCATCCTGTGCAACTTTGAGTTCACGTGTGCGCATGTGTGTTTATTTAATATTCTTTATTAGTTTTTTTCATATTAAATTTTTATTCTAATGCATTTTTATTATTCTGTTTGGATACATCTGATAGCAGATGTGTCACCAAGGGGGATATAGGGGACTCGGTACCCGGGCCTTTTACCTTGCTTAGGATGTCACGGCAGTCGGCTCCTGGGCCCGTACTCTGGGGTCTAACTTGAAAAAGGGTTTTTTAGTGTAAAGTTTGTTTCGTGACGCCACCTGTGGTTTACGGTAATGGTTACGTGCGCTGCTGCAGACCTCCGGGGGTGATGAAATGGCAACTGGGATGTTTCTGCTCCCCACAGGTGGAGCAGACCCCCGGGGCAGAGTAATATAGCCGATGGTGATGCTGGGGCTTGTGGTGCGGGAGAGATGGCGCAGCGGCAATAACTGACGGAGGCAGTGGAGTGCAGTCATCCGAGTTTACTCACAGTTCTGTTCAAGTTCCTCAGATACACTGTAAGCCTCCCGCGTCACACTGCGTCTACCAGATAAGGGGTCCAGCGCTTTCTCAAGTATATCAGGAGCACTTGACGGAATCCCGCTTTCTTTATGTTCCTTACTAGACCGACTTCTCGCGCCGGCTCTTCTCCCTCCTGCCCTGCACTTCCCCACACACAGTCCCGATTGGGTGCTCTGAAGTCCCTCTGGGCAACCTGGAGTTCCCGGACCTACTTGATGCCCTTCATGGTGACTAGGGTGAGGCTGTGGCAACTGCACCATGGAAGTGCAGAAGCCTCCGGTTTTCCAGCTGAGACCTGGAGTAACCTGGCTGGTCCAGGGACCGATTCCCTTCTTGCGGCCTGATCCCTCTGACACTTGGCAGACTCGGGCGTACGGGTGCCGTCCTGCACTCGCCGTACCCCCTGGGATCCCTTCTGTTCCCGGAGCATTCCTCCCTTGCTCCCCTCCTCTCTTGGGCCTCTACCACTAGGCCCACAATGGAGCAGAGCTCCTGAAGAGACTCTGCTCCCCTCCTCTCCTTGCTACTCACTCTCTGTCCTCTCACTACTCCTCCACCACCCTAAGATGGCTTCCCTTTATATACCTCCTATTATGGTGCTCCCCTGTTCTGCATCCTCCACCCTCACCCACTACTGGTTCCCCCTCACTTTGGTTCCCCCCACTCCAGCCAGGGATAGGGCTCAACAGAAACACAGTGCATCTTGCCCTTCCAGCCGGCCTGGAGCAGTGTAGTGTTGAATGCGGGTGTTGGGGTTCCGGGCAGCACTCCCTCTTTACCTTGAGAGAAGGAGACACCACACCTCTGGGTGAGGTGCAGTACCTCTGTGGCAACTGAACCCTCAGGGGCGCCACACATGTAAGAATTGCAGAGCTATCAGCAACACTTGTTAAATGGAAACTATTTTTTTCAGGTCACGCGCTTACATGAGACTCACAAGATGGTAACACCATTATACAGTACAATGGATGGTTAAAGCGAGCGTTTTTTGTCTGTATATCCTGAGTTCCTATTGGTATTGTTATATTTCATAGTGATGATAGAAAAAGCTGCTTTGTTTATAATCAGTGTTACCATTGATCATACACTGTTTCTCCTATGATTCTCTTATGTATTATTCATGTGACAATATTGCTGGCACTATAGTAACTGTCCTTGTACAGGGAGTGATTTTGAGCACCACACAGGGTTTTCGCCTCTTAAAATATCCGAACCATCGATTAAAAACTAAGAACCTTTAACAACAGAGAATTAACTGACTGGTTTATAGTTCGGGATATTCACAAGAGGAAACAGAATGACTTTTATTGTGCACAATTTATTTTATAATAAAATCAGCATATATTATGCACCAAGTTATGTTAAAGAGGAAATAACGTGAAATTATAGTGGAAAAATGTTATGTAAGTTTTTCATGCAGGGAACCTTTATTGCAGAGATATTTTTCTTAGAATTAAAGTGTCCTTTATGAAAAATGTTTATATTTCTAATTATGTTTGTAACATACAGTCGGAACAGCTTTTGAGTGGTGGTATTTTCACAGATAACAATATTCTTATACATAATCCTATATAATAGTAATTGTGCACTTAAACAGAAGCATAAATTGACGCTCCCAAGTCCCAATGTAAAAGCTATACCAGGTCCTTGACTTAGAGAGAACACATAGATATTGCTGTTAAAAATTGTTATGGTGTATCCTAGTGTTCATTCGATTCAGTCTTCGACTATTCCACCTTACGTGTTCAGTTCAGGTGGTCCTACTTGCTCAGTAGATTGGTCAAACCACTTTGATCTTCCTGTATACAAGGGGTGGGGCAGCTATATAGACTTTGAATGATATCTGCTACCTTACTAGGGTAATAAGAATGCAGCTTTTTATTATAATTATTGTTTTTTTTTTTACTTCTTAAACTTTATTGAGCCAAAGATGACTTTCTTTGTTCAACAAGGTTAACAATGGAATGGAAATGAGGAGGCAATTTTGACTATTGGTTACCCAATACTGCTAATGAATAGCGTTGAGTTTTTCTTTTTTAAAAGACTGACTGGCAACTGCATAGAAAAATAATATGACATTTTAATAAATTTTTGTGATGCCTTCAGTTAGTCAATGTTCTAGTTATTGTGACTAGTCACAAAATGAGAGGAAAAGAATCCTTCAACTGAGAGACCTTGTTTTATCACCACAGCAGATCACAACACACATAGGATGTGATGTCAGCACTGTTCAACATTGCATGTGCCAGTAGTTGGGAAAACAACTATGAAACTTTGCACGGACGGATCGTTATTCTGTGCTGTAAGTGAAATTGGACATCACATACCAAGCCTAAGAAATCAAACAGTGTCTACATAACATATCATAGGGTGTTTGCACAACATTGGGCTATTAGCCAGTTGTCTACCAACAGGTGTTCTGTTGACTTCATACCACCGCTCTCAAAGGCTATTGTAGTGCAGAGTAAATGGCAGTGAAGGCTGGATTTGAGGTTTATCCTTTTCAGCAATTAACCCTGTGCATGTCTTAGATGCAATGCTAGCCAGAGATTGGTCTGAAGGCCACATGGGCCACATCATGAAGAGGTCTTCATGAGGGGATGTCATATCTTACAGGATTATGGTTTGATTTGGCATAATCTATTGTAGTTGGACCCGTCTAGGATTCAATTAAGGTACATTAACAGCCCAGCGTTACATTTATTTGGTCACAGAACCAGTGGTTTGGTAATTTCTACAAAGTGTCCTAGAATCCGTTTTTCAGCACAACATCAGACTCATGTTGCTCATGCTACAAAAGCTGCTTATGTGGCCAAAACATGCTATAATAGCTTCCAGCATCTTCAGACTTGTCTCCAATCATGCATATCTGGGACGTCATTGGTCGGCAATAGCAAAGGGAGCTGCCAGCTTTCTTGACCTTGTTTCAAAGAATATGAATGATAACAAAAGAAGAGTTTTCTCCACTCATGGTTATTGGTTGGGGGAAGCCATTTGTTGTCAAACTACTGTGTTTTCTCTTTTCAAATCTTAATGACAACCAAAAACATCAAATGACCCTGATCAAAAGTTCACATACCCTGGTGATTTTGGCCTGATAACATGCACAGAATTTGTCACAAATGGGTTTGAATACCTAATAAAGGTAACATCCTCACCTGTGACCTGTTTCCTTGTATTTAGTGTGTGTGCATAAAAGCTGAGTGAATTTCTGGGATCCAGACAGACTCTTGCATCTTTCACCCAGCCACGGAGGTTTCTAGATTGTGAGTCATGGGGAAAGCAAAAGAATTGTCAATGGATCATTGGGAAAAGGTAGTTGAACTGTATAACACAGGAAAGAGATACAAAAAGATATCCAAGGAATTGATAATTCCAGTCAACAGCGTTCAAACTGTGATTAACAAATGGAAAATCAGGGGCTCTGTAAAAACAAAACCATGGTCAGGTAAACTAATCAAAAATTTCATTCACAACTGCCAGGAAAATTGTTCATGATGCAAATAAATACCCACAAATAACATCAGCTGAAATTCAGAACTCTCTGAAAACTAGCAGTGTAGCTGTTTCAGGAATCACAATAAGGAGACACTTGAAGAAAAATGGGCTGCATGGTTGAGTCGCCAGAAGAAAGCCATTACTGCACAAACTCCACAAAGTATCTCGCCTACAACACGCCAAACAGAACAGAGACAAGCCTCAAAACTTCTGGAACAAGGTAATTTGGACTGATGAGACCAAAATTGAACTTTTTGGCCACAACCATAAACGTTACATTTGGAGAGAGGTCAACAAGGCCTATGATGAAAGGAACACCATTCCTACAGTAAAGCTTGGAAGTGGATCACCAATATTTTGGGGATGTGTAAGCTACTAAGGCACAAAGGAAAGTTAAAGGAAAGATGAATGCAGCACGTTATCAGCAAATACTGGACGCAAATTTGCACTCATGGGACGTACTTGGACGTTCCAATGTGAAGGTTTCACCAATTTAAAATACACTAGGTAACTGCTCTACTCCAAATTAAAGATGTCCGAGTGCATGCAGAGAAGCTAATTAACCAAATCTGCTAATCTGGTTAAAAAACTTCACTCAGAGACTGAACCACGCAAATGGCAAACTTTATTACATAGACATGGGGTTAAATAGCATTCTCCTTCTAGGTGGGATTAGTAAAATGTCTTGGTATTTTCTGATAACTTGGCTCATTGTAATTTGTTCGTTCATGTATCTTTTGACCTCAGTAACGCCTTAGGAATTCCGATGGGAGGGGTGAGTTCGTCTCTCAGCGCCATCTTTGCCAACTCGACATGAATCTCTATGTTATCAGCCGTGCACATGCATACGTCATTCCCAGGAAATCATTTAGTTGTTCGTATCTACAATAAGAATAGAAGCTATTAGTTATATATTCATTAACTATTAACATAATCCATGTGCATATACAGTACAGACCAAAAGTTTGGAAACACCTCAATTAAAGATTTTTCTGCATTTTCATGACTTTGAAATTTGTACATTCACACTGAAGGCATCAAAACTATGAATTAACACATGTGGAATTATATACTTAACAAAAAAGTGTGAAACAACTGAAAATATGTCTCATATTCTAGGTTCTTCAAAGTAGCCACCTTTTGCTTTGATGACTGCTTTGCACACTCTTGGCATTCTCTTGATGAGCTTCAAGAGGTAGTCACCGGAAATGGTTTTCACTTCACAGGTGTGCCCTGTCAGGTTTAATAAGTGGGATTTCTTGCCTTATAAATGGGGTTAGGACCATCAGTTGTGTTGTGCAGAAGTCTGGTGGATACACAGCTGATAGTCCTACTGAATAGACTGTTAGAATTTGTATTATGGCAAGAAAAAAGCAGCTAAGTAAAGAAAAACGAGTGGCCATCATTACTTTAAGAAATGAAGGTCAGTCAGTGCGAAAAATTGGGCAAACTTTGAATCTGTCCCCAAGTGCAGTTGCAAAAACCATCAAGCGCTACAAAAAAATCGCTCACATGAGGACCGCCCCAGGAAAGGAAGACCAAGAGTCACCTCTGCTTCTGAGGATAAGTTTATCCGAGTAACCAGCCTCAGAAATCGCAGGTAAACAGCAGCTCAGATTAGAGACCAGGTCAATGCCACACAGATTTCTAGCAGCAGACACATCTCTACAATAACTGTTAAGAGGAGACTTTGTGCAGCAGGCCTTTATGGTAAAATAGCTGATAGGAAACCACTGCTAAGGACAGGTAACAAGCAGAAGAGACTTGTTTGGGCTAAAGAACACAAGGAATGGACATTAGACCAGTGGAAATCTGTGCTTTGGTCTGATGAGTCCAAATTTGAGATCTTTGGTTCCAACCACCGTGTCTTTGTGTGACGCAGAAAAGGTGAACGGATGGACTCTACATGCCTGGTTCCCACCGTGAAGCAAGGAGGAGGAGGTGTGATGGTGTGGGGGTGCTTTGCTGGTTACACTTTTGGGGATTTATTCAAAATTGAAGGCATACTGAACCAGCATGGCTACCACAGCATCTTGCAGCGGCATGCTATTCCATCCGGTTTGTGTTTAGTTGGACCATCATTTATTTTTCAACAGGACAATGACCCCAAACACACCTTCAGGCTGTGTAAGGGCTATTTGACCAAGAAGGAGAGTGATGGGGTGCTACGCCAGATGACCTGGCCTCCACAGTCACCAGACCTGAACCCAATCGAGATGGTTTGGGGTGAGCTGGACCGCAGAGTGAAGGCAAAAGAGCCAACAAGTGCTAAGCATCTCTGGGAACTCCTTCAAGATTGTTGGAAGACCATTTCCGGTGACTGCCTCTTGAAGCTCATCAAGAGACTGCCAAGAGTGTGCAAAGCAGTCATCAAAGCAAAAGGTGGCTACTTTGAAGAACCTAGAATATAAGATATATTTTCAGTTGTTTCACACTTTTTTGTTAAGTATATAATTCCACATGTGTTAATTCATAGTTTTGATGCCTTCAGTGTGTGTACAATATTCATAGTCATGAAAATACAGAAAAATCTTTAAATGAGAAGGTGTGTCCAAACTTTTGGTCTGTACTGTACACATTTGCATACATACATACACATAGATTATTCCATCATCTCTATATTGATTCACACTGATTAGGTAATCTAATAAAAGAAACTAATTGATTTTCTATAATATATATATTTTACCTTGACACCAACATGACAATGATCCAAAACACAAGGCCAAGTCGACCTGTCATTGGCTACAGCAGAACAAAGTGAAGGTTCTGGAGTGGCCATCTCAGTCTCCTGACCTCAATATCATTGCACCATTCTGGGGAGATCTCAAGCGCGCAGTTCATGCTAGACAGCCCAGGAATTTACAGGAACTGGAGGCTTTTTGCCAAGAAAAATGGGCAGCTTTATCATCTGAGAAAATAAAGAACCTCATCCACAACTACCACAAAAGACTTCAAGCTGTCATTGATGCTAAAGGGGGCAATACATGGTATTAAGAACTGGGGTATGTGAACTTTTGATCAGGGTCATTTGGATGTTTTTGTCTGTCATTAAAATTTAAAAAGAGAAAACAGTAGTTTGACAATAAATGGCTTCACCCAACCAATAACCATGAGTGGAGAAAAAGTGTTTTGTTATCATCCATATTCTCTCAAAAAAGGCCAAGAAAGCAAACATTCTGCCGAGGTATGTAAACTTTTGAGCACAACTGAAGCTGTAAGCTCTGGTCAGTTACAGCTGGGCATAATAAATGAAACCCCGCAGACCTAAGGATGTGACGCGCCCCTGGGCCTGTGTCGCGCTGCATTGCGCACGCGGGAGCTTACCCGGAGCCGGATCTCTTGAGGGTTGTAGTCTCGTGGCGGTGATCCGGTCCGTGCCCAGGGAGTCAGACTAAGTGGCGCTGTATCAGCGGTAGATGTTGGACGACTACGCCACCCGTTGAGTACAGCTAAGGAGCTGCTGCTGCAGGGCAGACCGCTGAGGCCGGTGGTAGGATTGTGCAGCGTGATAGCATAACCCCCAACGGGAGGGGTATGGCCTCAGGGCAGCCAACGTGGACGATGAGGGTAGCAGGAACCACTCGGAGACGGTACGGTGTAGTTCAGGGTCTTTACTGGTGACAAAGATAGACCCTCCCGGAGTACTGGCTAGCGATTGGGGCCTGGTCAGTCCTTGAGCAGATGGGATCTCCCCTGGCCAGGCGGAGTTGTAGGCCTCCCAAACTGACTGTACTTTTCTGGCTACCTTGCTAGAGGCGGGTATAAGTAGCCCACGTCCCTGAGTGTACCGTGTGGTGCTCACCCGTATGGCCGGTGACTCGGGGCCTTCTAGTAGCTTCCGCTCCACGACGGCGGTGCTGGTCCCACGCGTGTGACCGTGCCTTCGGGTTTCTGGGCCAGAGGACCTGCAATCCCCTGCCGGTCGGTTTCTGCTGCTGGATAGGAGTTAGTCCCCACAGCCTCGGACTCCGGGTCCGGTGAGAAATCTTCTCAGTCAGGGCGAGCTCTGCAGCTGCCAGCCCCTGACTCCTTGTTGCACTGCTCCTACAGAGCTCCTGTAGTTTCTTCCTATGCTGCTTCTCTTCTCTACTTCTTCTCTACTCACTAACCCTGCCTCAGCCCTAGGTTTATATAGGGGAAGTTCTTCCCCTCCCAGGACTGGGCAGGAGGTGTGGCATGCATAGGATCCCTGACCAAGAGACCTCCCACCTGCTCTCAGACATAACATGGCTGTACTGTGGAAACCAGACCCCTGGGGTGCCACATTCCCCCCTAGTGAAATTTAGTACTCCGGGACTAAACATATTTTTGGAAAAACATAACAAGGTATAACAATAATGATACAATAAGAAAAACACATAAAGGTGGTCAAGGCATTTCCGTAACCGGGTGCAGTCTTTGAAGAAAAGCAAGGTGTCCATTTCACCAAAACAGGGAGACGTACCCAGGTAGGGGTCTGTCCTGCCCCGAGTCCTTAACAGTCTTTAGTCCGTCCTGGGTTACGCTCCAACTATGTACACAGGATTCCCGGTAAATCCACCAAAGACTCCTATAAACAACTAGAAACACATAATTATACACAAGCAACAAGAAAAACAGGTAACCACAAATAAAACAATTTATACACTTCAAATCCTCCAACGTGCGGGTAACTGGCCTCTAGTGGCCCTAGTGGACCTACGGAGCTGACTGTCTAGCCCTGAACTACAGGGAGTAGGAGCTGTCAAGGGTAAACTGGGCAGCTGTCTACCGGCTCCTTGGCTCACTAGGGGTACGGCAGGCTCACTATAAGCAGAGGGTTGATCCTCCTGTTCTGCTTGTGTGGAGTCTTCTGCCTCCTGGACCGGCTGCTCTTCCAGCTCTACCTGTCGCTCCGTAGGTGCTTGGGATGCTGGTTGGAGGAAGGTGAGTACGGGTACCACAACTGCGCCATTGACTTGAGTCCAAGACCGAGGGAAGTCTCCGAGCACAGTACTAACCATGTCTTCCCTTTTCTCTACGGGTCGAGGGTCTTCTTGTTCCTCTTCAGGGTTCCGTAGCTGTTCGGGACACTTCTTCAGGTGATCCCGGGATACAATGGTCGTGGTTTCCCCTCCGTCTTTACTGATGGTACAGACCTTTGGGTTGTCGTGGCTTGAGGGCAGTACAGTGTACGGGTCCTTCTCCCACTGGTCGTCCAACTTGTGGAGCCGTCTTTTTCTCTTCAAGACCTGCTCTCCGGGTACCAGGGGAACAGCGGGAGCATACTGGTTGTAAGTTTTCTCTTGTCTTTTCCTAGCCTGACAGAGACTTCGCTCCACACTCTCCTGTACTCTCCGGTACTGCTGCTGCCTCTCTGTGTCCCAGTCTGCTTCTGGTGAAGTGTCCTCGGGTGTCAGGACTCCCATTTCCAGGTCAACAGGTAACTTACCAGGTCTCGCCCTCATTAGGTAAGCCGGGGTACAGTTGGTGGAACCTACCGGGAAGTGGTTGTATAGGTCCACCAGATCGGGCAGCTTCTCAGGCCACAGACTGCGTTCTTCCAGGGGCAACGTTTTCAGAAGATCCATTACCACCTGGTTCATTTTCTCACAAAGTCCATTAGTTTGCGGATGATAGGGTGTTGTCCTTATCTTTCGGCAGCCATACAGAGTGCAGAATTCTTGGAAGACCTCCGCTTCAAAGGCAGGTCCCTGGTCTGTCAACACTTGGTCCGGGTACCCGTGTGGACGGCAGAAATGCTGCTGGAAGGCTCTAGCTGCTGTTCGAGCTGTTAAGTCCTTGACGGGGACGACAACCAAGAACCGGGAGTAGTGATCCACGATGGTTAGTGCGTAGACGTAGCCACTTCTGCTTGGGGTCAGTTTTACATGATCCAAGGCTACCAGTTCCAACGGCTGCCGGGTGACGATAGACTGCAGGGGAGTCTTCTGGCTGGCACGGTCCTTCCTTCTTAGGTTGCACGGGCCACAGTCTCTGCACCACCTCTCGATGGTTCCCCTCATGCCTACCCAGTGGAACCGCTCGCGCAGCAGGAACTCCAGCTTCTTCCATCCGAAGTGTCCAGCCCCGTCGTGGTATGCCTCCATCACCATGGCTGCGTCTCTTCGTGGCACCACTACTTGCCAGATTAGTTCATGCGTCCGGGAGTTAACCATTCTGCGGCACAACTTCCCCTTGTAAAGGAACAGTCGACTCTTCTCAGCCCATAGTTGCTTGGCTTCCTCCGGAGCGTCTGGGTCAAGGCGAGCCTCTGGCCGAGTCAGCATCTCCTTCACCAGTCGGACGGCAGGGTCACTGTCTTGCGTTTCCTCCCAGTTGTAGTGAGGCAAGGGGTTAAACGTAGCGGCTTGCTTACTCTTTACCCGATGGGAATACTGGATAGTCCCATGACGGTGGAACGCGGGGAGTTCAACTTCTTCCAGTCCCTCTGGATCTTCTCCTACGTCCGGTAGGTTTGGCATCCTGGACAGGGCGTCCGCGTTGGTATTGGAGCGTCCTGCCCGGTATTTGATTGTGAACTCGTAGTTGGACAGACGGGCCATCCATCTCTGCTCTAGGGCACCGAGTCTTGCCGTGTCCAGGTGTGTCAACGGGTTGTTATCCATGTACATGATGAACCGGGAAGAAGCGAGGTAGTGCTTAAAGCGTTCGGTGACTGCCCACACCACTGCCAGGAACTCTAGCTTAAATGAGCTGTAATTCTCAGGGTTTCTCTCGGTGGGTCGCAGTTTTCGGCTGGCGTAAGCGATTACTCGTTCTTTCCCCTGCTGGATCTGGGACAGCACGGCTATTAGCCCGATGTTACTTGCGTCGGTGTAGAGGATAAAGGGCTGGCTGTAATCAGGGTACGCCAGGATTTCATCCCCCGTGAGGGCCATCTTCAGCTGGCGGAAGGACTCTTCTTCTAACTTCTCCCATCTGAAGGGTGGCTTCTGGTTCTTGGCCTTCCGGGACTGGCCTATCAGGAGGTCCTGCATAGGAGCTGCCTTTTTGGTGAAACCGGGGATGAATCTGCGGTAATAGCCTACCAACCCGAGGAACTGCCGCACTTCTTTTACACTGGAGGGACTTGGCCATTCCTTAATTGTGGTGATCTTATCAGGGTCGGGAGCCACTCCGTCAGCGCTCACCACGTGTCCCAGGTACTGCACCTTTGGTTTCAGGAGGTGACACTTGGAGGGTTTCACCTTTAGGCCGTAGCTTGCCAGAGCTTCGAACACTTCCGCCAGGTGTTTCAGGTGGTCCTCATAGGTCTTGGAATATACGATGACATCGTCCAGGTACAACAAGACCGTCTCAAAGTTTCTGTGGCCCAGACAGCACTCCATTAATCGTTGGAAGGTTCCTGGTGCGTTGCAGAGTCCGAACGGCATACAGGTAAACTCGCTAAGTCCCATCGGGGTGGTGAATGCGGTCTTCTCCCGGTCCGCCTCTGCTACAGGAACCTGCCAGTACCCACTAGTGAGATCCAAGGTAGAGAAGAAGTTAGCAGATCTTAAAGCAGCCAAAGACTCCTCTATCCTTGGTAAGGGGTACACATCCTTGTGTGTGATACGGTTGATTTTCCGGTAATCTACACACATCCTCATGGTGTTGTCTTTCTTTTTGACTAAGACTAGTGGAGCTGCCCAGGGGCTACAGCTATCCCTGATCACCCCAGCCTCCTTCATGTCTCTAAGCATCCCCTTGGCGTGTTGGTAGTGTGCAGGGGGTACGGGTCGATACCTCTCTTTTATGGGAGGATG
Source organism: Phyllobates terribilis (assembly GCF_046119375.1). NCBI lineage: Eukaryota > Metazoa > Chordata > Amphibia > Anura > Dendrobatidae > Phyllobates > Phyllobates terribilis. Next base: position 508,332,866 of record NW_027362762.1, read on the forward strand.
GTCTCCCGTGGGGATGTGGTGTTCTACCCCCTTGACTCGCCCGAAGTCTAACGGGTGTTTACTAAACACTCTCTCGTACTCTTGAACCACCCGATAGACTCCCTGTTTCTGGTGTGAGGGAGTGGAGTCAGTACCCAAATGTAGTTGCTGACACCAGTCCTCCATTGTTTTCTTAGAGCCGTTACCTTCCTCCGGGGAAGATGGAGGCAAGGGTTCTACGGACTGTATGGAATCTTGATTGATGGTATACAATTTGGCTAGCGTGGCATACCGGGGCAGGTACACTTCCCTCTTCCCGATATTTATTATGCGAACGGGCACCCTCCCATGGCGTACATTGACCACCCCCCGTGCTGTCAAAATGGTGGGCCTACTGTCTGAGTAAACTGGTTCTACCATTGCCTGGTAATCTCTACCTCTCAGACCAATAGCTGCCCGGCACCAAATCATCATTTCACTTTTTGGGGGCATGGCAATAGGGAAAGGGTCACACATTCGCACGCTACCAATCTCACCACCGGATAGTTCTAGCTGTTGCCGTCGCATCAGTGCCCGGATCACTTTCTGGAGCACTCGCTGCTGGCCGGAGCTGGCGTTCTTGGCAACCTGCTGTAAAAGGAAAATCACCTCTGCAAGACAATTTTCAATTACATTAGTTCCTAGAGTTATCTTTGGGTGACTCTCGTGTTTGTCAATGTCTACAATGATCAGTCCCTGTGCTGCCAATTCGACTCTACCGATTTTAATGGTCACCTCTTTAAATCCAATCTGTGGCACGGGCTGACCATTGCTGGCGATGATACTCAAGTCGTCGTCAGGGTAGCGGGTGATATCCGAGTCATTCCAGTACTGCTTGAAGAGCACGTACGGGATGGTGGTGACCTGTGACCCGGTGTCCAGTAGGGCACTCATAGGAATGCCATCCAGTACCACGGGTAAGACTGGACGTCCTCCCACATATTTGTCGCGCCAGTTCGATGGGCCTGGTGATCTTTTTCCTGGGGGTTGGCCCTCTACCCCAGGTTGTGCCAGTTTAAAGGACAGTACCTTGCCATATGTCCGGGTTGATTGCAGCGGCGGCAGATGGGTCGTCCGTCCTCGTTGTATCGGTCGCTGGGTCTTCCTCTGGCCGGTGGGGTCCTCCTTGGTCGACGCCACAGGATGTCCTCCGGTCCGGATGCCAGCTGGATCTTCCCTGGAGTGGAAACCTGTAAAGACTGCACAGTTCGGGTTAGCGCAGCAACGCTTTTAGCTAGCTCTTGGACCTGATGGTGCAGGTCTGGAGCCGGGTCATTGTTCAAAGCCTGCGCATCAGCTCCCACAGGCCCTGCCGACAAGGGCGCCGCCTCCTGGTGGTAAGTGGTAGTGGGGCGTCTGTGGGTCACAACGCCACCTGGTGCCGGTTCTCGGAGCACCCGGATGGCTCTGTCCTTGAACTGTGCAAATCCCAGATGAGGGTCCTGTAAGGCCATTGCCCGCAACTGGGTTCGGTGGGCATTGCAATATAAACCCTCTATAAATTGTTCAGTCAACAGCCTGTCCTCGTCTCCCACGCCGTCAGGGTCGGTCTGCTTAATGGCTCTCAGGGCCTCTTGTAGGTTCAGGGCATAGTCCCTTATACTCTCATGTGCCCGCTGTTTGCACCCGTAGAATCTAAGCTTGATCTCGGCTGAGGTGCGGGTATCAAAGGTGTCCCTCAGCCGGGTTAGTATCCCTGCGACAGTCCTCCCCCCAGGTGGCCAGGACTTTACCTCCCTTTGGGCTGCCCCGGTTAATTGGGCCACCAGGATGCTCACTTTTTGCTCCTCTGTGAGGGGGTACACCTGGAAGAGGCTATCCAGCTTTTCTCTAAAGTCATGCAGGGTATGTGACTCCCCCGAGTACTGGGGTAGCCAGGCTGCCCCCGGGATATAGGGCATGGTGAAAGGCATGACCGCCACAGCGGTGGCGCTGGCGGGGGTTGAAGCGGTGAAGCTCTCCTCCGTATCCGACATCCTTCTCCCCCCTAGTGGACCGTGGCCTACCTTGCGATGATCCTCTTCCGTAGGCCGCGGCTCTGCAGTGGATCATCAGGGTTGAGGACCTTCCGTCGCGCTCCTGTGACGTCGGCGTCTGCTGGGCTCCTTCCAGGACCTTACGCAACGTCCGGACGTGAGGCGGGGCTTCAGTTCTCGCGCGCTTTCGGAGTCCACGCCCCTCTTCTTCCCGCGCGGCGTCCTCAAGATGGCGTCCAATGGCGGGAAAACTCCACGTATGGCGGGAAGAAGGCTGAAGATGGCGCCGGATGGCGGGAAAACTCCACCGATGGCGGGAAGGAAGCGGAAGATGGCGCCGGATGGCGGGAATCTTCACCACAGGTAAGTTTGAACAGTATTTTTCAGGCACGCAGTACCCGGTGGTTGCGGGCACGAAATCCTGCCGACTACGCCAAAAGTTGACGCGCCCCTGGGCCTGTGTCGCGCTGCATTGCGCACGCGGGAGCTTACCCGGAGCCGGATCTCTTGAGGGTTGTAGTCTCGTGGCGGTGATCCGGTCCGTGCCCAGGGAGTCAGACTAAGTGGCGCTGTATCAGCTGTAGATGTTGGACGACTACGCCACCCGTTGAGTACAGCTAAGGAGCTGCTGCTGCAGGGCAGACCGCTGAGGCCGGTGGTAGGATTGTGCAGCGTGATAGCATAACCCCCAACGGGAGGGGTATGGCCTCAGGGCAGCCAACGTGGACGATGAGGGTAGCAGGAACCACTCGGAGACGGTACGGTGTAGTTCAGGGTCTTTACTGGTGACAAAGATAGACCCTCCCGGAGTACTGGCTAGCGATTGGGGCCTGGTCAGTCCTTGAGCAGATGGGATCTCCCCTGGCCAGGCGGAGTTGTAGGCCTCCCAAACTGACTGTACTCTTCTGGCTACCTTGCTAGAGGCGGGTATAAGTAGCCCACGTCCCTGAGTGTACCGTGTGGTGCTCACCCGTATGGCCGGTGACTCGGGGCCTTCTAGTAGCTTCCGCTCCACGACGGCGGTGCTGGTCCCACGCGTGTGACCGTGCCTTCGGGTTTCTGGGCCAGAGGACCTGCAATCCCCTGCCGGTCGGTTTCTGCTGCTGGATAGGAGTTAGTCCCCACAGCCTCGGACTCCGGGTCCGGTGAGAAATCTTCTCAGTCAGGGCGAGCTCTGCAGCTGCCAGCCCCTGACTCCTTGTTGCACTGCTCCTACAGAGCTCCTGTAGTTTCTTCCTATGCTGCTTCTCTTCTCTACTTCTTCTCTACTCACTAACCCTGCCTCAGCCCTAGGTTTATATAGGGGAAGTTCTTCCCCTCCCAGGACTGGGCAGGAGGTGTGGCATGCATAGGATCCCTGACCAAGAGACCTCCCACCTGCTCTCAGACATAACATGGCTGTACTGTGGAAACCAGACCCCTGGGGTGCCACAGATGCATCTCACATGCGTGAGATTTTTACCATTAATGACCATTGGCACAGAGGGGTGGGACGGAATATGGGCGTGGGTAGGGATGCATATTTAGTTTTCATTTACATACACAGGACTAGCCAGTTCTAGACTGTAATTGACTGGACTAGATCAGCCAGCTGTACTCGCCGAGTTAAGATAAAGAAAGAAAACAAATAAAGTTACACCAATAAAATGTACATATTTTGAAGGGGACACCCAATCACTAATTCAGGCTACTATTAGTATCCTACTAAAAAATCACTGACATATTCCCTTTAATGATTTGTGTGCACAAGTGCATTCAGAGTGGCAGAACATTTTTCAGAGATCCATTAAAACCTTACTGATAAATTGCTAAGGCGTGTAAGAGTCTGCATTTCTGTGAGTGGCGCTCATACTCTATTTGGAATAAATAGAGATGTTTTTAAAATTTTGTTTCCATTTGTCTATCATATGCATGTCTTTAACATGTCTATCTATCCTGTGATTTCTTTAATTCCATGACTTTTCCTTTGTGGTATAACAATTTCATTGTTGAGTAGTGTATATGTTCTTTTGCTACTTAAATATTTTACCAAATGTGATGTTAGAAATAAGTATTTTTAATGTGTTCATATATGACCTGTCTATCTTTTATTCACTGGCAAATATAGACATGTTTCAGTGATATTGCCACCATGAGCAGCGTGTTAGAAGTTCTCATTCAGTTCTTAGCTTCTGCCAATCATCCCTCCTACAGCTTCTATTAACGGAGCATAAGAAATGAGTCTGGCAGAGGTCATGGTGTGCCCCATTAACTTCATTAGCATAGGATACCAAATAGCATAAGCTGCTCTGTGAACCATTACTGGGATTTTTACACTTCTCCAAGTGCTGACTGATGGCTTGAACATGTTAATGCGTCTCTGCCTTTTTGTTCTCTCTATCACAATGCTTCTTAGGATTTCGTTTAATGGGCTCCCCGGATCATATCACCTTTGTCCAGGCAATTTCTCTTCTAATTCATTAGAATGGGCATTAAACTGCTTAACCATTTAAGTTCCAAGAGATCTCGGTTTCTAGAAAGGACATTAGCATAAAATGTGCTGCTGCTTCAATCCCACTGAAGTGTGCAAGATCATGATGATAATAAAAAGCAGTGAGACTGGCTCCAAAATAAATGAGTCGAAGGAAGCTGACGTGGCTTTTTTTTTTCTTAAATTGATCCCATTTAGGATAAAATCATTTCTAGCAACAGGAGGCCAGCAGCCAGCTTATGGCACTCAACATGGATATAAGGAGCAGAAGCAGAGGGCTGATTTGAAGAACGTACCCCATGAATGTATAATGTATATCATAAAAGCTGCACTGCGTGGCGTGCATGTGTCAATATCATACTTTAGCTGACTAAAGTACGTCTTCTGCTTTTCATATCACTTTGTATTTGCTCAGCACTTTCTAAGGTACAGTCCTTTGGTAGGATTAGAGTCTGAAATGTGATGAATTTCTATTAGTTTCAGTAACCAGTTTCCAAGTAAGATATAAAGCTGACTTCTTAAAAATGGAGCATTTCTGTAGCCTACATGGTATGATACAAAGATTTCAGCTAACTATGTGGACCACTGTGGTCATTTAAACCTCATTAAAACAAACTATTAGATATATGAACAAACATGCTAAAATTATGATTTTGTGTTTGCACTTTTTTTTCAAATTTTACTTTTCCTGAAAAACTTATATAGATTTTGGTCAATTTGGTCGTTTCAGACAGAAAACTATTTGGTATATATATATTTAGGCCCCATGGCAGTATGGTAGTAAAATTTAGCATTCATACAGGTGCATGAGACCTTACTCTTCTTTTTGATGCAGAGTTTTTTAGAATTTTTTTGGTTTGATTCCGTACAAGTCCAGTAGAAAAAATATAGCAAGCCCTGCCTATGGGGTCTTAAAAAAACACTAGGCAATTTATCTAACCATGCCTCATTGTCTATGGATGAGAAATATATAATCAAACAAATCTTCTCACCCAGTCCATACAGAATATGTTATACATTAGAAAGAATCATTTCCAAAAAAACCGTTTAACACAATCAGACAATAGTCAATTGATACTCTCAAGGTTATGTAAAAGCCATAACATGATGATACAACACAAACCATTTCTGTTCTCCACTGCAATTACTTTTTGCTTTGCAAATGACCCCCAATGTGCTTTTAAAAGATCTTCTAATCAGTAATAGTAACAAAGTAGTGTTAATCTTTCATCATTCCTCACCCCGTGGACTACAGATGTTGTCTGTGAAGAGATCATTATCTAAATCAGCTGGAACTCTAAGCATTACAGGAATTCATCAACTGCCTATGGAGAAAGGAAAAGCAGCCACATTGGTCTCCCGGGCGCATTACGGCACAGTGCTGCTGGAAGACGGGTACCATTTACAGTTTATCCTCTTTGCAGCGATGGCATTTCAGAACCTTGTTTAAGTCTGACCTGTTTGCAATTAAACAACTCATTACTATTATATTATTTAACTGCTACAAATTATTTCTTTTTCTGTTAAAACGGGAGATTTTTCTTGAGTAAAACAACAAAAAATGTAAGATATATGTCATTACTTAAAAATGCAACAAAGAGCACATTTATTAGAAAATGTATCAATTTGTACCATATTGTATGCGTTTCAGCATTCATAGGTATTTATACTTTGAAATGCAAAGCCATGAAGTATATCACAATGTCAATCGCAATGTGCCATTTTAGACATCATGCCAGCAGGTGAACGCCAAAGTGACAGCCTTAGGTTAAGGTCAAACAGCTGTAGAGTCTCTCATCAGAGAAAATAGGGCCGATTATGCAAATGACACTCCGATCAAACACTGATCAGTGTGAACATAGTATGATCCTATTATTTTGGATGAGAGAATCGGAGCACACTGTAAGGCGAAGATGGAGAACAAAATTTCTTTATCTTCTCCATTATGTAAGTGCATGGAAATTGGACTGCACGCCATGTATGGTAGGTTTGTGAGTGGTTGCTTTATCAGTATTGTGCACCTGTGCTGCCCCTGCCTTTATCATGGGGGTCTGCTGTATTTTGCTAGTGCGTGTAACTTGCTGTTTGTAAGTAAGGCCGCTCTTTTTTACTGTAATATGATTTCAATCATTTGTTGAATTCACTTCCCAGGTTTGAAGTTCAGCCTCTCTGACCACAAAATTCTCTCCTTCGCGCTCACAAATCCTCATCCACCCCAGCACACTCCTACGTATTACACATTCAGAAATCTACAAGCCGTTAACCCTCATAGACTTACAGACTCCCTTCACTCATCACTGTTCACTATCTCCTCTTTTTCCTGTTCTGATCAGGCTGTAAATCACTACAATGACACTCTCAGAAGCACCCTGGACCAAGTAGTGCCCCTCACCCTCAGAACCTCCAAACACAGAGTAAAACAGATCTGGCTCACACCGCAAACTTGATTTCTTCAGCGATGCTCCAGGAGTGCCGAACGCCTATGGAGGAAAACTCGCACACCAGAACACTTTATCCACTATAAATTTACAGTATGTTAAGAATCTATAAACTCTGACTTTCATCTAGCCAAACAGACCTACTTTACCAACTTGATCTCCTCACTATCCAACAATGCAAAAAACTATTTATTCACCTTTCACTCCCTCTTCAGTCCTAAAGCACAGGCCCCCGTCATTTGTGCTAATCATCTGACTTTCTACTTTACAGAGAAAATAGAAAATATCCATCAGAAAATCAGCTCCCAGACATCAAGTGCTGTGACTCCCATCCCTCCCCACATCTCCTCTGGCTCACTCTCTACATATGACCCAGTCACAGAAGAAGAAGTCTCCAGGCTTCTTTCTTCTTCTCTTCCTACTACATGCGCTACTGACCCCATTGCCTCACACCTACTCCAGTCTCTCTCTCCAGTCATCACTACTCACCTAACTAAAATCTCTCCCTCTCTTTTTGTATCTTCCTCTCCTCCTTTTATCATTACTCCATTATTAAAAAATCCTTCTCTTGACCCATCCTGCCCAAATAACTACAGACCAGTCTCCAATCTCCTCTTCATCTCTAAACTCTTGGAGCACCTTGTCTACTCCCGCCTTACCCGTTACCTCTCAACTCACTCTCTTCTAGATCCATCACAGTATGGATCCCGCCCCTACATTCTACAGAAACTGCACTCATCAAAGTGACCAATGACCTTTTGACAGCAAAACGTAATGGTGAATACTCTCTGCTCATTCCTCTTGACCTCTCTGCAGCTTTCGACACTGTTGACCACCATCTTATACTCTCTATGCTCCACTCAATTGCCATATAGGACACTGCTTTCTCCTGGTTCTCCTCCTATCTTTCTGACAGCTCCTTCAGTGTATTGTTCGCTGGCTCCACTTCTTCCCCTCTTCTTCTCACTATTGAGATCCCCCAGAGTTCAGTCATTGGTCCTCTTCTCTCTCTACACAGCCCCAGTTGGACAGACCATCAGCAATTTTGGCTTTCAGTACCATCTTTATGCTGATGACACACAACTATACACTTCATCCCCTGATCTTACCCCCGATGTACTACAGAACACCAGTAACTGTTTGTCCCCAGTTTCCAACATCATGTCCGCTCAATATCTGAAACTCAACCTATCCAAACCTGAACTTCTTCTGCTCCTACGATCTACTTACCTCCCTAAATCTGACATCTCCCTCTCAGTGTGTGGCACCACAATAACACCTAGCCAGCAGGCTCACTGTCTAGGTGTTGTGTTTGACACCAATCTTTCCTTCACCTCCTATATACAGTCTCTTGCCAGCTCTTGTTGCTTGCACCTGAACAACATCTCTAGAATCTGCCCCTTTCTCACCATGGAAACAACAAAAACCCTCACTGTTGCCCTCATCTACAACCACCTGGACTGCTGTAATTCTCTATTAATTGGCCTCCCCCTCACTCAACTACCCCCTCTCCAGTCCATCCTTAATGCAGCAGCCAGGGTCATCTATCTGGCTAACCATTACTCGGACGTTTCCACTCTGTGACAGTCATCCATACCTCCCACTTCTGGCTCCAAGACTTCTCCTGAGTTGCAACTATTCTTTGGAATGCTCCACCTCAAGAAATTAGGATAAACTACAATTTATACAGTTTTAGGCACTCCCTAAAATCACATTTGTTTAGGATGGCCTATCGCGTTCCCTAATCCAAGTCCTTTTTATGTATAGCCCATTCACTATTTCTTAGAATATAATTCTCCATCAAACTCCACTGCACCTAAAAGCACTACAAATACTGGCTGGTGACGAGCTCAAGCAGCCTTTATTTATCCCCCATTTCCTCAAGATGGCTGGACCATCATTGTAAATTAGCCCCTGTACTTTCTGTCACCCACACCTCATTGTAGATTGTAGGCTCTGATTGTAAGCAGGGTTGTCATTATTTTTACATTAATTATTGTATTATCTTTAACTATGTTACTTATGACTGTTGTATATTAACCTCTGAATTGTATAGCGCTTCGGCATATGTTGGCACTATATAAATAGAGATTATTATTATCCTGATTATAACGGTGTATCACTTAGTTAACTGGGTGCAGCATTTGTGATACAATCACAGTTTTTGTCTGCTATAGAGGTAACAGTGCTCAGAATGCTGATCTCTGTATAGCCCCACCTAAACCTCTGATTGGCAGTTTTCAGTGCATACTGTATATAGACAGAAAATTGCTAATCAGTGCTGGGGTAATGGTTGGATTAGGAGACACGAGGCAGCATGTGCTGTAGTGATAATATCTTGCTGATAAATTGCTTATTTTATTGAAACACAGCACAAAGCCTGGTAAGTGACACAATGTTCAAATAAGGCTTTCAGCCCCTGTATCAGGCTAGTCACAGATTGCATAGCAAAAACCTGCTGACAGGTTCCCATTAAGAATATGTAGTTTTCTATGACTTGTTTCTATATAAAGCATTTTTAAAGGGATTCTGTAATCAGGTCTTTGCTATGTAATCTGAGAACAGCATAAAGTAACAGCTGAGACACTGAATCAATTGATGTGTCATTTATTGGGCTGTGTGCTGTTGCTTACTTACAATTAAGGTTTTATCACCCGGAGATTTTATCATTGCCCTGACCACAGTGCAAACACTAGTCTGACCACACCCCTTTTTGTTATATGCAGCTTAATGTCAATAGACAATGTAAATACAGAGCCTTGGTGTGGATGGGGTTAGCTTTTCAGCTCTGCTTCATGCTACTGTATATATAATAAGGTAGCAAAAACCTGGTTACAGATTTCATCTAATGCAGTCAGGACTCAAATGAAAAGCCTATGAGTCCTATACTCTCCAGCCACATAGATTTGACTGTCTACCGACTATATAAGAAAACTGTACACTCAGACAAGCAAACATAGGAGACTTGACACATCGGAACCCTTGCCTCTGCTAAATAACATCTATAATATAATCGTAGATGCGTCCCTTTGTCTGAAGCTTTTATAGACTGGTCAAGAACGACACACCAGCGCAGTCTGGCTCCAGAAGAACACATCGAGCCGTTACATGTAAGAGGTAAGCATACCGCGATCCCCGGCGCTATACTTACATACTTACCTGACCGGAAGAAGTGTTGCCGCAGTGGCTCTGTTTGGTCCGGAGGTTGGGGGAGGAGTGCGGCATCAGAATCGGCGCATGCGCATAGTGCTATCCAGCGCCATTTTACTGAAGACACATTTGCAGTGTGTCTTCAGCAAAATAGCGCCGGACAGCGCGGTATGGGCACGAGCATACTCTGGCAACACACTACTCCCCCGGCCTCTGGCAGAATGGGACGCAGCACTGGAGCACAGGGAAGAAAGGTGAGTATAAGTGTTTATTTTTTTGTGTATGTGCAGCCTGATAGGGATGAGGGATGGGGTACCATGCATACCAGGATAGGGATGAGGGGCCACGATGCATACCAGAATACGAATGAGGGGGTACCATGCATACCAGGATGAGGGATGGGGTACCATGAGTACCAGGATAGTGATGAGGGATACCATACATACAAGTATAGGGATGAGGGGGTACAATGCATACCAGGATGAGGGATGGGGTACCATGCAAACCAGGATAGAGATGAGGGGTGCCATGCACACCAGAATGCGGATGAGAGGGTACTATGCATACCAGAATATTGATTAGTGGCCATGCATATCAGGATACAGATGAGGGGGTACCATGCATACCAGGATAGGGATGAGGGGTGCCATGCATGCCAGGATTGGGATGAGGGGGTACCATGCATACCAGGATAAGGGATGGGGTACCATGCATACATGGATTGGGGATGAGGGGATACCATGCATACCAGGATATGGATGAGGGGTACCATGCATACCAGGATAAGGATGAGGGGTGCCATGCATACCAGGATACGAATGAGGGGGTACCATGCATACCAGGATAGGGAAGAGGGGTGTCATGCATACCAGGATTGGGATGAGGGGTGCCATGCATGCCAGAATAGGTATGAGGGGTACCATGCATACCAGGATAGGGATGAGGGGTGTCATGCTTACCAGGATACGGATGAGGGGCCATGCATGCCAGGATAAGGAATGGGGTACCATGCATACCAGGACTGGGGATGAGGGGGTACGCATACCAATATTGGGGATGAGGGGTACCATGCATACCAGGATAGGGATAAGGGGTGCCATGCATACCAGGATAGGGATGAGGGGTACCATAATACCAGGATTGGGATGAGGGGTGCCATGCATACCAGGATATGGATGAGGGGTACCATACATACCAGGATGAGGGATGGGGTACCATACATAACAGGATAAGGATGAGGGGTACATTAGTCATGAGTGAGCATGCTCGCTACTGCTCTGTGCTCTCCCGAGCATCTCACTGCTCGAGATACTCGGTGCTCGTCGAGTATTTCCGGGGTTGCTTGGCGGGAGCTCAGGTCCCCTCCCTGCAGGTTTGGCATTCTTTAGAGCGCCAATCAACATGCAGGGATTGCCTGCCACTCACTGTAATGCCGCAGCCATGGTGGTTCTATATCAGACCTGGCGCCGCCATGCTTGTCACAGTCACTCCCGAATCAGACAGTGTAGGGAGAGGTGCTGCTGCGTCAGGTAGAGATTTTCTTGTGTATTAGGTAGTGTAGGGAGAAAAAACGTACATTACACATATCCATCTTAACAAACAGTCCTTTTGAGGACTAACTAATCCATCTGCAGAGATATCAGACAGGCAGTGTATATAGGCAGGAAGGGTATATAGCAGACTGCAGTGCATATAGCACAAGAGACTCCATTCCAATTCTGCCTTCTGCTGCTGTTAGATATTTCTATACAAAGGCCCAGGTCTCAGGGGCCAGGAATACTTTTTTTTGGATCTTAATCCTCATTATTTGCTTAAAAAGCAATCCAGAGAACACCGCTTTTCTGCGCCATTTGCTTGTTGGCACTGTAGAATACAGCCAGGTCCTTTCCATATTACAGTGCTAGAAATCCAGCTATTCAAAACTCTGTTATCTCCATCGCACGGATCACATATACGTTGTCAGAAAATACTGCCATTTCTGGTCTCCATTAAAAATTTCCTTTAGTGTGTCAGTGAAGCAATTCACACCAGTTCGCTGTTCAAACTACTTACCTATAGGCCAGGTATTTAAAACTCTGTTTTCTCCGTCACACGGATCACATATACGTTGTCAGAAAATACTGCCATTTCTGGCCTCCATTAAAAATTTCCTTTAGTGTGACAGAGAAGCAATTCACACCAGTTTGCTGTTCAAATCAAACCACTTACTGTGAGGCAGTGAGATCGTATACGAAGGACGTTATAAGTCCCCCAGAATGTGTACAGAGACCTATTAAATCCATTGAAGTTCATTGCAGTCACAAACTCACCTGCGGCTGCAATGCAGGAATGAAGGTGAGCAATGACCTGGTCAGACTACCTGGCTAAGGCAGATTAAGTAAAACCCGGCAGGGCCTTCATTTCTTGGAGGAGGTCACAGGAGGCAGTGGGGCGGCCTCCTTCCTCCAACCGGGGTTTTCCAGTGGCTCTTGCCACAGGTCCTTTAAAACCCTGCACTAAGGATTAGTGTTGTTCTATTTTGGAACCTGCTAGGAGCATAGCAGGAAAGCTCAACAGGATTGAGTGTGGCTGAACCCCCGCCTGGGAAGGCTCTGCACCTTTCAGCATCTGAACGGCCCGGTGTGACCGTTGCCCCCGGCAACCGTTGTTTATGGACTCATGTTAACCCGGCTGCGAACCGGAGGACTTTCTGTTTACCCGTGAGTTGCTGAATAAAAGCTGTTTATGTTTAACTTGCTTGGGTCACTGCCTCAGTTACTGCACGGTGTGAACACCGCCGCCTTACATTACCTACAGGCCAGGTATTTAAAACCATGTTTTCGCCGTCACATGGATCACATATACGTTGTTAGAAAATACTGCCATTTCTGGCCTCCATTAAAATTTCTTTCAGTGTGTCAGTGAAGCAATTCACAACAGTTTGCTGTTCAAACTACTTACCTATAGGCCAGGTATTTAAAACTCTGTTTTCTACATCACATGGATCACATATACAGTACAGACCAAAATTTGGACACACGTTCTCATTTAAAGATTTTTCTGTATTTTCTTGACTATGAATATTGTACACACACACTATTCACACAATCAAAACTATGAATTAACACATGTGGCATTATATACTTAACAAAAAAGTGTGAAACAGCTGAAAATATGTCTTATATTCTAGGTTCTTCATAGTAGCCACCTTTTGCTTTGATGACTGCTTTGCACACTCTTGGCATTCTCTTGATGAGCTTCAAGAGGTAGTCACCGGAAATGGTCTTCTAACAATCTTGAAGGAGTTCCCAGAGATGCTTAGCACTTGTTGGCTCTTTAGCCTTCACTCTGCGGTCCAGCTCACCCCAAACCATCTCGATTGGGTTCAGGCCAGGTGACTGTGGAGGCCAGGTCATCTGGCGTAGCACCCCATCACTCTCCTTCTTGGTCAAATAGCCCTTACACAGCCTGGAGGTGTGTTTGGGGTCATTGTCCTGTTGAAAAATAAATGATGGTTCAACTAAACGCAAACCGGATGGAATATCATGCCGCTGCAAGATGCTGTGGTAGCCATGCTGGTTCAGTATGCCTTCAATTTTGAATAAATCCCCAACAGTGTCACCAGCAAAGCACCCCCACACCATCATACCTCCTCCTCCATGCTTCACGGTGGGAACCAGGCATGTAGAGTCCATCCGTTCACCTTTTCTGCGTCGCACAAAGACACGGTGGTTGGAACCAAAGATCTCAAATTTGGACTCATCAGACCAAAGCACAGATTTCCACTGGTCTAATGTCCATTCCTTGTGTTCTTTAGCCCAAACAAGTCTCTTCTGCTTGTTGCCTGTCCTTAGCAGTGGTTTCCTAGCAGCTATTTTACCATGAAGGCCTGCTGCACAAAGTCTCCTCTTTTAACAGTTGTTGAAGAGATATGTCTGCTGCTACAGCTCTGTGTGGCATTGACCTGGTCTCTAATCTGAGCTGCTGTTAAGCTGTGATTTCTGAGGCTGGTGGCTCAGATAAACTTATCCTCAGAAGCAGAGGTGACTCTTGGTCTTCCTTTCCTGGGGTGGTCCTCATGTAAGCCAGTTTCTTTGTAGCACTTGATGGTTTTTGCAACTGCACTTGGGGACACATTCAAAGTTTGCCCAATTTTTTAGACTGACTGACCTTCATTTCTTAAAGTAATGATGGCCACTCGTTTTTCTTTACTTAGCTGCTTTTTTCTTGCCATAATACAAATTCTAACAGTCTATTCAGTAGGACTATCAGCTGTGTATCCACCTGACCTCTGCACAACACAATTGATGGTCCCAACCCCATTTGTAAGGCAAGAAATCCCACTTATTAAACATGACAGGGCACACCTGTGAAGTGAAAACCATTTCCGGTGACTACCTCTTGAAGCTCATCAAGAGAATGCCAAGAGTGTGCAAAGCAGTCATCAAAGCAAAAAGTGGCTACTTTGAAGAACCTAGAATATAGAAAATACTGCCATTTTTGGCATCCATTAAAAATTTCCTTTAGTGTGTCAGTGAAGCAATTCACACCAGTTTGCTGTTTAAACTACTTACTAGTGTTGAGCCACCCCCGTAGTGTTCGGGTTCGGTTCGGTTCGTCGAACACCGGGATGTTCGAGGAACTGTTCGTCGAACTGTTCGTCGAACACCTTAGAACACCATCGAACACCGTTAAAACCAATGGCAGGCAAACAAAAACACATAGAAACACATAGAAAACACCTTCAAAGGTGTCCAAAAGCTGACAAACTGCTCAGAAGACGCTTTCTTTAAAAAAGCCGGCCGGCAATTCAGCAGCGGCATACACCGGTACCCGACAATTTAGACAAGAAGGAATAGAGCCTCACACATAGATTAGATAGATAGAAACATGTCAGTCACATATATATGAAGTACAGTGACAGTGTTGCTTACTGTACTTGTCATTGAGTGTAAAGGATTTATTAAAAAATATAATAGTGTTTTCATGCACCGTCTCTTTAAAAAAGCCGGCCGGCAATTCAGCATCTGTACCCGACAATTTATAACAGACAGAATAGAGCTTCACACATAGATTAGATAGATAGAAACATGTCAGTCACATATATATGAAGTACAGTGATAGTGTTGGTTACTGTACTTGTCATTTAGTATTAAAATAAAGGATTTATTATTAAAAAAAATTGGCGTGGGGTTCCCCTTAATTTTAGTCTCTAGCGGAGGTTAAGCAGACAGCTGGGGCAGATGTTTGAAGCCTGGGAAGGGGGTAATACCCACGGAGCTTCCCAGGCTACTAATATGAGCCCCCAGCTGAATACATAGCCTTTACTAGCTATTAAAATGGGGGACCCCCCAAAAAAAATGACGTGGGGTCCCCCCTAATTTAATAGCTAGCAAAGGCTAGGCAGACAGCTGGGGGCTGATATTAATAGCCCAGGAAGGGAGCCATGAATATTGGCCCCCTCCCAGGCTTGAAACACCAGCCGTCAGCCGCCCCAGAAATGGCGCATTCATAGGATGCGCCAATTCTGGCACTTAGCCTCGCTCTTCCACGCTGCCCTGTAGCGGTGGCAGGGGGTAATATGGCTGGGGTTGATGTCAGCTTATAATGCCAGCTGACATCAAGCCCAGGTTAGTAATGGAGAGGCGTCTATAAGACACCCCCATTACTAACCCCATAGTCAAAGTTAAAAGAAAACACAAACACCCAGAATAAAGTCCTTTAATTGAAATAAAGACACAATCCTTTATTGTTCTAAATTAAACCATACTTACCATCACGCCCATTCCAGCTGAAGCCAACGATCTCCTGCAATAAAAGAAAAATAATAAAGCAACATCATCCTTACCTTTCCATGGTTCCCACGACAGCTTTAGCTCTGCTACATCGAGATGACAGGCTGGACCGCAGCAGAACGCTGCCATCCAGCCTGTCATCCCGCAGACACTGAGAAGCGCAGGCATGCTTGCGCTCTGCAGTGTCTGGCTGTGACGGCATAAAGATGAGACGAGTTCATGTCCAATGAACTCGGCGCACCTCAATCACGTCACTGACAGCGTGGGAAAATTCTCACGCTGAAGCGCTGAGTGCAGGAGAATTCTCCCACGCTGTCAGTGAAGTGCATAAGGTGAGCTCATGTCCAATGAACTCAGCTCACCTCCTGCACGTCACTGACAGCGTGGGAGAATTCTCCTGCACTCAGCGCTTCAGCGTGAGAATTCTCCCACGCTGAAGCGCTGAGTGCAGGAGAATTTTCCCACGCTGTCAGTGACGTGCATAAGGTGAGCTCATGTCCAATGAACTCAGCTCACCTCCTGCACGTCACTGACAGCGTGGGAGAATTCTCCTGCACTCAGCGCTTCAGTGTGAGAATTCTCACGCTGAAGCGCTGAGTGCAGGAGAATTTTCCCACACTGTCAGTGACGTGCATGAGGTGAGCCGAGTTCATTGGACATTAACTCGGCTCATCTGGATGCCCTCACAGAGAGACACTGTGGAGCGCAAGCAAGCCTGCGCTTCTCAGTGTCTGCGGGATGACAGGCTGGATGGCAGCGTTCTGCTGCGGTCCAGCCTGTCATCTCGATGTAGCAGAGCTGAAGCTGTCATGGGAACCATGGAAAGGTAAGGATGATGTTGCTTTATTATTTTTCTTTTATTTCAGGAGATCCTTGGCTTCAGCTGGAATGGGCGTGACGGTAAGTATGGTTTAATTTAGAACAATAAAGAATTGTGTGTTTATTTCAATTAAAGGACTTTTTTCTGGGTGTTGTGTTTTTTTTAAATACTTTACTAGAAATTCATGGTGGTCATGTCTAATATTGGCGTGACCCCATGAATTTTGGGCTTAGGGCCAGCTGATAATGCCAAGCTGGCCCTAACCCCTTTATTACCCAGTGAGCCACCGCATCAGGGCCCTGGATGAGTTGGGTAAAGCGCCAGAAGATGGCGCTTCTATGAACGCGCCATTTTCCGGGGTGGCTGCGGACTGCAATTTGCAGCGGGGGTGGCCCAGAAAGCTTGGGCCTCCCTGCGCTGCGGATTCCAGCCCCCAGCTGCCTAGTTGTACCTGGCTGGACACAAAAACAGGGCGAAGCCCCACGTCAATTTTCTTTAAATTATTTCATGAAATAATTAAGAAAAAAAGGGCTTCCCTATATTGATGTGTCCGGCCAGGTACAAATAGGCAGCTGGTGGTTGGGGGCAGCCCGTTCCTGCCTGCTGCACCTGACTGGACACAAATATAGTGCGAAGCCCCACGTCAATTTTTTTTTAATTATTTCATGAATTTCCTGAAATAATTTAAAAAAATTGAAGTGGGGCTTCGCACTATATTTGTGTCCAGCCAGGTACAGCAGGCAGGAATGGGCTGCCCCCAACCACCAGCTGCCTATTTGTACCTGGCCGGACACAACAATATAGGGAAGGCCTTTTTTTCTTAATTATCTCATGAATTTCATGAAATAATTAAAAAAAATTGAAGTGGGGCTTCGCACTATATTTGTGTCCAGCCAGGTACAGCAGGCAGGAACGGGCTGCCCCCAACCACCAGCTGACTATTTGTACCTGGCCGGACACAACAATATAGGGAAGGCCTTTTTTTCTTAATTATTTCATGAATTTCATGAAATAATTTAAAAAAAAATACGTGGGGCTTCGCACTATATTTGTGTCCAGCCAGGTACAACTAGGCAGCTGGGGGCTGGAATCTGCAGCGCAGGGAGGCCCAAGCTTTCTGGGCCCCCCCCGCTGCAAATTGCAGTCCGCAGCCACCCCGGAAAATGGCGCGTTCATAGAAGCGCCATCTTCTGGCGCTGTACCCAACTCATCCAGGGCCCTGGTGCGGTGGCTCACTGGGTAATAAAGGGGTTAGGGCCAGCTTGGTATTATCAGCTGGCCCCAAGCCCAAAATTCATGGGGTCACGCCAGTATTAGACATGACCGCCATGAATTTCTAGTAAAGTATTTAAAAAAAACACAACACCCAGAATAAAGTCCTTTAATTGAAATAAACACACAATTCTTTATTGTTCTAAATTAAACTATACTTACCATCACGCCCATTCCAGCTGAAGCCAACGATCTCCTGCAATAAAAGAAAAATAATAAACCAACCTCATCCTTACCTTTCCATGGTTCCCACTACAGCTTCAGCTCTGCTACATCGAGATGACAGGCTGGACCGCAGCAGAACGCTGCCATCCAGCCTGTCATGCCGCAGACACTGAGAAGAGCAGGCATGCTTGCGCTCCTCAGTGTCTCGCTGTGACGGCATCCAGATGAGCCGAGGTCATGTCCAATGAACTCAGCTCACCTCATGCACCTCACTGACAGCGTGGGAAAATTCTCCTGCACTCAGCGCTTCAGCGTGAGAATTCTCCCACGCTGTAAGTGACGTGCATGAGGTGAGCCGAGTTCATTGGACATGACCTCGGCTCATCTTTATGCCGTCACAGAGAGACAATGTGGAGCGCAAGCAAGCCTGCGCTTCTCAGTGTCTGCGGGATGACAGGCTGGATGGCGGCGTTCTGCTGCGGTCCAGCCTGTCATCTCGATGTAGCAGAGCTGAAGCTGTCGTGGGAACCATGGAAAGGTAAGGATGAGGTTGCTTTATTATTTTATTTTTATTACAGGAGATCGTTGGCTTCAGCTGGAATGGGCGTGATGGTAAGTATGGTTTAATTTAGAACAATAAAGAATTGTGTCTTTATTTCAATTAAAGGACTTTATTCTGGGTGTTGTGTTTTCTTTTAACTTTGACTATGGGGTTAGTAATGGGGGTGTCTTATAGACGCCTCTCCATTACTAACCTGGGCTTGATGTCAGCTGGCATTATAAGCTGACATCAACCCCAGCCCTATTACCCCCTGCCACCGCACCAGGGCAGCGTGGAAGAGCGAGGCTAAGTGCCAGAATTGGCGCATCCTATGAATGCGCCATTTCTGGGGCGGCTGACGGCTGGTGTTTCTAGCCTGGGAGGGGGCCAATATTCATGGCTCCCTTCCTGGGCTATTAATATCAGCCCCCAGCTGTCTGCCTAGCCTTTGCTAGCTATTAAATTAGGGGGGACCCCACATCATTTTTTTGGGGGGGTCCCCCATTTTAATAGCTAGTAAAGGCTAGGTATTCAGCTGGGGGCTGATATTAGTAGCCTGGGAAGCTCCGTGGGTATTACCCCCTTCCCAGGCTTCAAACATCCGCCCCAACTGTCTGCTTAACCTCCGCTAGAGCCTAAAATTAAGGGGAACCCCACGCCAATTTTTTTAATAATAAATCCTTTATTTTAATACTAAATGACAAGTACAGTAACCAACACTATCACTGTACTTCATATATATGTGACTGACATGTTTCTATCTATCTAATCTATGTGTGAAGCTCTATTTTGTCTGTTATAAATTGTCGGGTACAGATGCTGAATTGCCGGCCGGCTTTCTTAAAGAGACGGTGCATGAAAACACTATTATTTTTTTTGATAAATCCTTTACGCTAAATGACAAGTACAGTAAGCAGCACTTTCACTGTCCTTCGTATATATGTGGCTGACATGTTTATATCTATCTAATCTATGTGTGAAGCTCTATTCTTTCCGTTCTAATTTGTCGGGTACCGGTGTATGCCGCTGCTGAATTGCCGGCTTTTCATGTTTCACTGTTGGCACTGTTCCCATCGATTTGGGCAATCACTGTAATGCCACAACCACCATGGCTGTGGCATTACAGTGAGTGGCAGACAATCCCTGCATGATTGGTGCTCTAAATAGCACCAGACATGCAGGACACGATTTTGGTGCACGAACAGTTACCGAACATCACCTCGAACAGCCAAATTTTTTGCAAATCGTTCGGGTTCGTCGAACAACTCGAACACCGCCCAAAACAGCTCGAATTTGAGATTGGCGAACAGTTCTAGTCGAACACCGCTCATCTCTACTACTTACCTACAGGCCAGGTATTTAAAACTCTGTTTTCTCCATCACATGGATCACATATACGTTGTTAGAAAATACTGCCATTTCTGGCCTCCATTAAAAATTTCTTTCAGTGTGTCAGTGAAGCAATTCACACCAGTTTGCTGTTTAAACTACTTACCTACAGGCCAGGTATTTAAAACTCTGCTTTCTCCGTCACACGGATCACATATACATTGTCTGAAAATACTGCCATTTCTGGCCTCTATTAAAAATTTCTTTCAGTGTGTCAGTGAAGCAATTCACACCAGTTTGTTGTTCAAACTACTTGCTTACAGGCCAGGTATTTAAAACTCTGTTTTCTCCATCACACGGATCACATATAAGTTCACTCCAAGCTCAGTCATTTGTAGAGAGCGTGGAAGATACTGTCCTCCATTTAAAATGGGCAAGGCATGTGGCAAAGGACAGCGAACTGGACATGATGGTGATGGTGCATGTAGAGGCCGAGGACGTGGCCGTGGGCAAGCTGAAATTTTGCCACAACAAACACCCACATCTATTCGCCTGACCTTCCTGTCCCAATTACTAGGGGACCGCAGCACACCACTATTGAACCAAGAGCAGTGTCAAAAGGTTGTTGGTTGGATAGCAGATAATGCTTCCAGTCACTTAGCCACCACCACCACCACCACCCTGTCTTCCACACGGTCAAGTCTCAGTAGCCATGAGTCTGGACCGCATATTTCTCACCCTGATCCTCCTTTCTCCTACCATGCCAAGGGCCTGGAGACAACTAATCCCACACTTGGAAACTCTGAAGAGCTGTTCACTTTTCCATTGATAGATTCGGGCCTCTCGCCCTGTCCACTTGAAGCGGTGCAAGAGGATATCGCATGTAGCGATGTCCAAATATTTGAGCAGCCACGGTCACACGAAGGCGACGGTGGGAAAGTGTCACAAGAGGTGGGCGATGATGAGACACAATTGCCAGAAAGTCAGGAGGAGGACCAGGGTACGGAAGTGGAAGACGAGGTGGTGGATGATATAGTAACTGACCCAACCTGGCCGGAGGACATGCAGAGTGTCGACAGCAGCACACAGGGGGAGGGAGGCAGAGCACCCCAACAGGCAGGAAGAAGCAGTGTGGTGGCCGCAGACAGAAGGCAGGCAACCGTTCCCCGTAACACCAACATGAAGTAAGTTGCCAGTACAACTGTTAGGTCTTTCCGAGTCTGGTTGTTTTTTAAAGACTCTGCCGATAGCCCCAAAAAGGCCATTTGCACCATCTACCAGGCCAGCATCAGTAGGGGTGGCAAAACGACCAGCCTGACCACCATCAGCATGATCAGGCACATGGCAGCAAAGCACCTGACTTTGTGGGCCGAACCCCAGGGTGCAGGAACAGTGTCTGCAGGTGGCACCATTGCTTCTTCCGCTGTTGTGCATGCAAGCCAATTCCCTGTCCATGGTGCATGCGAAGATGCTCCAGCCCTGCACCTGTCGTTGCGCACTCTTAAGTAGCAGCATCAGGAAGCACGTCCATGTACTTGTCCCAGCGCAGCGTTCAGTTGTCCATACCCCAGTCATTGGAACGCAAGCGCAAATGTGCAGCTAACGCCCCACAGGCCACACTACTAAATTCTCAAATTTCACTACTGCTTGTGCTCAAAATGTTGCCTTTTATTCTCGTGGAGACGGAAGCATTCCGCAACCTGATGGCGGCGGCCGTCCCTCTGTACTCGGTCACCAGCCGCCACTATTTCTCCTGGTGTGCCATCCCCGCATTACCCAAGCACGTGTCCCAAAACATTAGCGGTGCCCTCAACAACGCAGTTACCGGGAAAGTCCACCTTACCACGGACACGTGGACAAGTGCTTGTGGGCAGGGACGGTACATCTTGCTGACGGCACACTGGGTTAATATAGTGGAAGCTGGGACTCAGTCGGACCTTGGGACGGAACATGTCCTCCCGACGCCAAGGATTGCGGGCCCTAGGTCAATCAGGGTTGCCCCCATGGTCTATAGCTCCTGAACCTCATCCTCCTCAGCCTCCTCCTCTTCTTCAGCCTCCATCTCCGAAATGACCACATCAGTCACTGGAAGCACTGCAGTACTGCCACGGCCAAGTGGTAACAGGCTGTGCTGAAGCTAATATGCTTAGGTGACAAACCGCATAAAGCTGAAGAGTTGTGGACAGCTCTGAAAGAGCAGGCAGATCTGTGGCTCACACCGCTGAACCTACAGCCAGGCATGGTCGTTTGTGACAATGGCCTGAACCTGGTGGCAGCTCGGAGGCGAGGCGAGCTCACACACGTACCATGCCTGGCCTAAGTGCTTAACCTCGTGGTTCATCAAATCCTACCCGGAGCTGCCGGATCTGCTTGTTAAAGTACGCGGCCTGTGTGCCCATTTTAGAAAGTCGGCTACAGCTTCCACCTCCCTTGCCGTGTTTCAGCAGCGTTTGCAGCTTCCAGCTCACTGACTGGTGTGTGATGTACCCACGCGTTGGAACTCTACAAAGCAGTTGTTGGGAAGGATTTGTGAGCAGAAGGGGGCAGTTGTTGACTACCAGCATCAACAAGGAAGTCGATATTCAGTTCAGACTCCACACATAAGACCTCAGGAGTGGACATGTATGTTAAACATATGTACCATCCTCCAAAACTTTGAGGACTCCACCAAGATGGTGAGCGACAATGGCGCCATATTTAGCGTCACCATCCCGCTTCTCTGTCTTCAGAAATGCTCTCTGCTCACAATCAAAGAGGATGCCTTGCAGGCGGAGCACGATGAGATGGAGCAAGGAACCATACAGGGTGATTACACACAGCCAAGCCTCATCTCATCCCAACATGGATTAGGTGACAATGAGGAAGAGAAGGAGGAAGGACAGGAGCTAGTTTCATGCACTATAGACGGTACTACCTGCACAGCTGTCAAACCGTCTATTCATCGTGGATGGCCAGAGGACAGAGAGGAGGAGGAGAGCATGGTCAGTCATCCTCTTGGTGAGGACACGGAAGTCTTGCCTGTTAGTAGTCTGGCACGCATGGCTGAGTTTATGTTACGCTGCCTTTCCCATGACCCTCGTGTTCTCAAAATTTTTGGTGAAAGTCATTACTTGTTAGTGACACTTCTAGACCCATGCTACAAGGAGAACTTTATATCTCTTATTCCTGAGCCGGACAGGTCTACAAAAATGGGGCTGTACCAGAAGGCCCTTGTTGCGGAACTATTGCAAAAATTCCCATCTGAAAATGCTGGCGGCAGAGGGCACACTTCGTTGGACAACCAAGGAGTACAGGCGAGAGAGACACAACTTCAATCCAGCAGATGCAGGGGAAAACTATCAAATTTCTGTGAACGTTTTCTCAGACCCTCCCATCTCACATGCCCTGAGGCGCGAGGTGCTCTCACAAGGAGTGCAAAGTTTGGTAAGATGCTGAGGGAGTACCTTGCCAACCGTACCAACGTGCTCAGTTATTCCTCTGTGCCTTATAATTATTGGGTATCCAAGCAGGATACGTGGAATGAACTGGCTCTCTATGCCTAGGAGGTCCTGGCCTGCCCTGCCCCCAGCGTTTTATCAGAGCGGGATTTTAGTGCCGCTGGTGGAATTATAACTGATAAGCGTATCCAACTGTCAACTGAAAATGCTGACAGGCTGACTCTTATAAAAATGAACAAGGGCTGGATTGGGCCAGACTTCTCAACACCACTGAATGATAGCAGCGTAACATAAACTCAAATCCAGTGTCTTTTCTTGGGAGGTGTATTCCCATGCACCTTTTCACACCCACACATGGGTATACGCTTCCTGATTTTGGCTATTTGCTCTTGTCCTCCTCCTTCTCCTCGTCCTCCACCACCATATCACCAGGGTGACCGTGGTCCGTGATGCAACACCCACATAATTTTTTTAAAGGGTGTTTATGATGCCCGTAAAAAAAAAATTTTTATACAGTATGTTCATGTATACCCCCCAGGGGTAAATGTTTGTCAGCCCATACACTTAGTGCATGGGCATTACAAGTATAGGAGGGCCGCTCCTTTCTAATGGGAACAATTTTTATGAGGCCCTCCTCCACGTCTCTTCCAAGGGGAATTGAAGTGCCTCCAAATTTTTGGCAGCCCTTGCATTCACTGCATAAGCCAACACTATGGGAGACTCTCTCCTTTCTTATGGGAATTTGTCTTTACTGTGGCCCTGCACTATGTGTCTTTAATTTCTTAGTGGGGTTTTTCCTTAATTTGTTCAGCCGTTGGACTCACTGCATACCCTATAACTGTATAGCAGACTCTCTCCTTTCTAATGGGAACATGACGTACTCTTTACTGTGGCCCTGCTCTATGTGTCTTTTAAAGTCCCTCCATCATCAATGAAATAGGATGTGTCTGATGATGTGTCACACACCACATTGCCTGATAAGGTTGTAAAATGTTAAAATGACATTTCCCGGTGAATGCATTTGCCTTAAAAAATAACGTAAAAAAAAAAAAAAACGGATCTTTCTTTAGTATAAAAACAGAGTTGCCAATATAACCTCAATGTAATCACATTGTTCAGCTCCTGCATCTCCTCCTCCGTCTCCGAAATGACCACATCAGTCACAAGCTGAAAGCACTGCTTCACTGCCTTGGCCAAGCAGCAATAGGCTGTGCTGAAGATAACATGCTTAATGCTTAGTTGACAAACCGCCTAGCGCTGCAGAGTTGTTGAAAGCTGTAACATAGCAGCTTGATCTGTGGCTCTCACCTCTGAACATACAGCCAGGCATGGTCGTGTGTGACAATGGGCGGAACCTGGTGATGGAGAAATGACAGCCGAAGTAGATACGGTTTCCCTCTATGCCAGTCCTTTCACCGAGCTAAAGAATATGGCTGTGGTGAAATACAACTCCCACTGAGAAGCTCTTTCAGATTGAAAAACATTGTGCCCAAAAGAGGATTTGATTCTGAGGGCTCACCTTTTTCCCCCACTCAAGATCCCCATAGCAGCTGCAAAGTTAGCTCTATCATGAACTCTCCTGATGTAGAAGCCAGGGCACACCAGA
Source organism: Phyllobates terribilis (assembly GCF_046119375.1). NCBI lineage: Eukaryota > Metazoa > Chordata > Amphibia > Anura > Dendrobatidae > Phyllobates > Phyllobates terribilis. The sequence continues at coordinate 508,357,862 of NW_027362762.1, forward strand.
GGATTCTCTGGTGGGACCGTCCAACCCTGCCGAGAAGCAGTCCTGGCTAAGAAAAGTGTGTGGGAAGGTTCCCAGACACTCTATGGCTGCTTTTTTACTGAGGTGGAAACCCACGCAAATGGGGAGAACGTCCAAAATCCTTGCAGATGTTGTCCTTGCTGGGATTTGAACCCAGGATCCCAGCGCTGCAAGGCTTCAATGCTAACCACTGATCCAATGTGTTGCCGTTCACCCTCTGATATCTAACAGGCTGGAGAAACTTGCACCTATTGCCACTCTATCTTCAGCTCCTTTGTGAGAAACTAATGTATTTGAGCAGCCACTCAGTCTACCAAATAAAATTCCTGAGAAGGAAATTGGGGAAGGCTTCGCTACTGGTACTGGGGGCAGTGCTAATACCATGGCGTCGTAACGTAGTTTACTGGAAATATTCCAGGCTGGTAGGAGGCAAGCAGATTCCCACAGAAAAGTACCAGCAGTAATGTTCAGGGACCCGCGCTTGTAGAAGGCAGAGACTACACCGGGAGAAATAGTGGCAGCTGGGGACCGAGTATCGACACGAGGCATGAAGTTGTGAAAATCTTCCGCCTCCATGAGCCTAAAAGGCCACATTTCAAGTGAAAACAGTTTTAGAGGACTTCCTGGGAAAAATGACAGCTGGGTAGATATCGTTTCTCAAGTCCTTTCACCAAGCTAAAGAATATGGCTGTGGTGAAATACAACTCAGCAAAAAAATCTGTGGACTGGCTCCGTACCGTCCCTGGCCACATTCACCTGTCCATGTGTTTGTGGTTAGGCGGTCCTTCCCAGTAAGTGCACTGGGGAGGGCATGGGTAATGTTATGGGACCCGTGCTTGTGGAAGACGGAGACGACACCGGGAGAAACTGTGGCGGTTGGGGACCGAGAATGGACACCCGGCCGCCGCCGGCATGAGGTTATGAAAAGCTTCCACCTCCACGAGCATAAAAGGCCACATTTCAAGTGCAAGCAGCAGTCAAAAATTTGGCAGTATATTATTGCAGCTTGTGGGTGGGTGGCTGTCTGCATACTTGTGCTTGCATTCCAAGGACTGGGGTAGGGACAACTGAACGCTGCACTGGGACAAGGACGTGGACGGTGATTGTTGCAAGTCTGCAACAACAGGTGCATGGCGGGAGGCATCTTCGCATGCGCCAAGGATCACTTATGATGGGCACACTTTTAGGCAGTGACCTGGGAGTCAGAGATGCTTCCAGAGGTCTTCCCTATGCTGTTCCCATGTCTTTTCAGCACTGTATGCATGTGTCTGATGATGTGTCACACATCACATGGCCAGATAAGGTTGTAAAATGTTAAAATTACATTTCCTGGTGAATGCATTTGTCTTGGTTGAAAGCAATGCAAAAAGTGCAAAAACGCATCAAAAACGCTACATGTGAACATAGCCCAAGGTGTGGAGGAGTATTTTTGTTTTTGGTTATTTATTTTGCCTTTTATACAAGTCATTACCCTGGAAAGGATGTTCCTTAACACATTTCCCAGGAAAATCCATTTTGGTTCCGTTTTTGTATATTTTATTGTGAGTCCGTAAAAGTGGTGTAATACTCTGAAAACGTTGTTGACAGCAGTGATCTGGGAGTCAGAGATGCTTCCAGGGGTCTTCCCCATGCTCTTCCCATGTCATTTGAGCACTGTTGCCATCGACTTTGGACAATTTTTAGGCCCTCTGCAGACCGCCGGGGGAGCCGCCTGAAAAATGCTCGAGTTTCCCCTAGACTTACATTGGGCTCGTTGCTCGGGTCGAGCACCCGAGTATTCCAATTTGCTTGACCTGAGCAATGAGTACCCGAGCATTTTAGTGCTCGCTCATCACTAGGTACCATACATAACAGGATTAGGGATGAGAGTTACCATACATACCAGGATTATGGATGAGGGGTACCATACATACCAGGATAGGGATGAGGGATACCATGCATACCAGGATTGGGGATGAGGGGTGCCATGCATACCAGAATTGGGGATGAGGGGTACCATACATACCAGGATGAGGGATGTGGTGCCATGCATACCAGGATTGGGGGTTGAGGGGTGCCATGCATACCAGGATGGGGATGAGGAGTACCATGCATACCAGGATTGATATGAGGGGTGCCATACATACCAGGATTGGGGATGAGGGGTACCATACATACCAGGATTGGGGATGAGGGGGCAACATGCATACCAGGATAGGGATGAGGGGTTACAGTGCATACCAGGATAGGGATGAGGGGGTACCATGCATACCAGGATAGGAATGAAGGGGTACCATGCATACCATGATAGGGATGAGGGGTTACAGTGCATACCAGGATACAGATGAGGGGCCATTCATACCAGGATAGGGATGAGGGGGTACCACGCATACCAGGATAGGGATGAGGGAGTACCATACATATCAAGATAGGGATGAGGGTACCATGCATACCAGGATGAGGGGCACCATACATTTCAGAATGAGGGATGGGGTGCCATGCTTACCAGGATTGGGGAATGAGGAGTGCCATGCATACCAGGATGGGGGTGAGTGGCCCATTCATGCCAGGATATGGCTGAAGGGGCCATACATACCAGAATTCGGGATGAGGGAGCCATGCATACCAGATTAGGGATGGGACGCTATGCATACCAGAATTGGGATGAGGGGTGCCATGCATACCAGGATGGGGGATGATGTGGCCATGCATACCAGGATGAGGGATGGGGTGCCATGCATACAAGGATTGGAGATGAGGGGGCCATGCATATCAGGATGAGGGATGGGGTGCCATGCATACCAGGATTGGGATAAGGGGTGCCATGCATACCAGGATTGGGCATGAAGGGTGCCATGCATACCATGATTGGGGATGATGGGTGCCATCCATACCAGGATTGGGGATGAGGGGTTACATACATACCAGGATAGGGATGAGAGTGCCATACATACCAGGATTGGGGATGAGGGGTGCCATGCATACCAGGATTGGGGATGAGGGGTGCCATGCATACCAGGATTGGGGATGAGGGGTGCCACATATCAGGATTGGGGATGAGTGGTGACATACATACCAGGATAGGGATGAGGGTGCCATACATACCAGGATAGGGATGAGAGGTACCATGCATACCAGGATAGGGATGAGGGTAGCCATGCATAACAGGATAGGATTGGGGCAGCACATAACAGGAAGGGGTAACAGGATTGGGTAGCACAAATACCAGGATGGAGGCAGCATAAATATCAGGATGGGGGCAGCACAAATACCAGGATAGGGGCTGCCCATAACAGAATGGGGGCGCAGAATGGGGACAGCACATAACAGGATGGGGGCAGCACATAACAAGATGGGGGCAGCACATAACAGGATGGGGGCAGCACATAACAGGATGGGGGCAGCACATAACAGGATGGGGGCAGCACATAACAGGATGGGGGCAGCATATAACATGATGGGAGACCATATACCAATAAAAATGCTCGCCACCCGGGCATAGAACAGGTTCAATAGCTAGTATACTATGTATAACAGTAATTTGTACTGGCCTTGTAATGATTACCAAGTTATATTGTAGCTACAAACAAGTGCAACCATGTTATTATTGTATTGTCGACAAAATACATAATGTTAATTCTATAACAATACAACAGTATTTCATAAGTTAATAACTAACACTTAGAAATCTGATGTTTTCAATTAACATGTTGGTCCAATGCTCAGCCTCAGGTTATTGTACTTTAACTGTATAAAATATACTTGCTGTTATCTTAGAGGACAGATAATTGAGCTTATCAAATTAAAAAAATTATGCTGCTGAATTATTGGGAGTTTTACCTGAGGTGATCCACATTTCAGAGCAGAAACACTAGAAGAGAAGTGTAGATACATACCACTTCTTAGTGTAGAGATCCCAATGATTAATATAAGGCACAAGGTTAATAGGTAGTAAGCTTACCTTCACAAGGTGCTAGCCAAGCACATTTGTGTTTAATAGCTTGTTTAGATACTAGCATCAATTACAACAGTGCCCTTGCTCCAACTGGTAATGATAGTGGCGTTTTCAGAGCATGGAGAAAAAGATTAAAATATCTTGGCTGTGTAAGCTGGGTAAGAGTTGAGATCCGATGGCACAGACAACTATTACTTTGTTAGTAGACATTTTTCGCATGAACCAGGTGATAAATCAAGTCAGTGACGTATAAGCTCAGGGGAGGATTAAGGGCCTGGGTAGTTTAAAAGGGGCGGGCCACCACACACACACACAGGGACCCCCACACATGATCCCCATTGATACATCATGTCTATCATGTGATAGATTCTTTGAGTTACATATAGGTGCTTTGTTGCACATCAGTAGATGGAAAATGATAGAGATAGCAGCTCGCTTACTGCGGTGCGCAGATTTTTCCCTTTTATACAGCACCATACATAACATAGTGCTATATAAAATAGAGCAGTTGTGGGAAATTAAGTTTCACAAGGGGCTACATGAGAGACTGACTATTGTGGAGGGCCGAACCAATAGGCTGAAATTAATTCTGCTAGATATTAATATTAACATAATAAAAAAATATTAACAGTTGTATGATTTAATATTGAGCAGAATTAAGTACGCTGACATCCCCCTATATACAGTATAAACCCCCACAAACAACAACCAAAGCGATCAACCTATGGGGCCCTTATACATGTAAACCATGACAAAAAAAAAACACTTAAAAAATTCTGCTTTTATTTATTTTAAAAATACAATACACAAAGACATAACTACACACATAAATAAATGCACACACATTTGAACAGAAAAACAGTGATTTAAAAAAAAGGGCAGAAATGAGGGGAGTTGAGGACTAGTTTTGTCCTTCACAATTCCCCTCCTGACAGCAGAGGTTGGCACCCTAACTTGAAACGGTATGGCGTCCTCACTCCTCGTCGACTATGTAGCCCTAGCGTAATAGTGAGGAAGGGTGTAATCTTCCCCTGGGACTGAAGTAGTTATAATTACATATCCCCATAGTTAGGCATTCTCTGAACTGCTATTAGGTCAAGTTACGGGGTTAATTTCAGTGGTGCAGTCAGTGGAGTAAGGGGGAAGTGTAGTGACAGGGATAGACATTGGGCATGTCTGGAGGTTGGATATAGTTCCTTGTGGGGCTGCAGTACTTTTTATCAGCCACAAGATGCCACTGTTGGGCACAGTTGTCAGTGAGAGGTAAGGCAGTTGCTAAGCAGATGGCTTAGTGGGTGGAGCCTCTGGGTGTGCTAAAAATAGCTGCAACCATTATTTTTGAGTTCAGTTGAAGCCCTGTCAGGGAAGTGACAGGAACTCTTACATGCGGACGTCCAGGGAAATTGGCTGCTAGGGTAGGCGGGGTCTCTCTACCCTCAGACAGTGAATCCGTAGTGTGAATAACTCCTCACGCAGAAGTCCCATTAGCTGGCTGGAGAAACTCAACGGAGGTATTGAGGACCCGTGGCACTTCTAGTCTGAAGGTAGCAGAGGAAAATAGGACTCAAGGATAAGCCTTGAGGGAGATAAAGGATATGGGCACACTGTCGCTGGTGAGGAACCGTCTCTTAGGCTAAGGAATAGAGACAGAGAGATGCTTCACCTAAAGAGGGCAACAGGGCTGAAGATGATTTTAGCACCTGAATGGGAGACAAGAACCTGTTGGGCCTTATCCAATCTACCAGACTGTAAATATTGTAATTAGTCCTTTCCCCCAAGTAAAACCCCAGTTATGGTTAATAACTTTGTGTCCTCTGAAATTATTACTGCCCTGGTCCCAGAAAAGAAATGTCTGGAGACAGGCGTGACCGGATGGTGTAAAGTAAGTGAAGAATGTCACATGCACAGCCACACATCAGAGGGAGGACACAAATAAGGTGCCAAAGCGAGCAGGGGCCACAACTCGCCCACGACTACCTCGCTGGGGCACCTTACACTACCACGACTCTAATTGACCAGGCATTCTCAACAGGTGAGCATACAATATGTAATGAATAGTGATGAGCGAGCATGCTCGCCACTGCTCGGTACTCGCCCGAGCATCTCAGTACTCGAGATGCTCGGAGCTCGCCGAGTACTTGCGAGATGATCGGGCGGGAGCTCGGGTCCCGTCCTGCATGTTTGGCACTATTTAGAGTGCCAATCAACATGCAGGGATTGCCTGCTACCCACTGTAATGCCACAGCCATGTTGGTTGTGGCATTACAGCGATTGCCCAAATCGATGGGAACAGTGCTCAGTGAAACATGAAAAGCCGGCAATTCATAAGCAGCATACAGTTATAACATCGGTACCCGACAATTTAGAACAGAAAGAAAAGAGCATCACACATAGATTAGATAGATAGAAACATGTCAGTCACATATATAATTAGTACAGTGACTGTGTTGGTTACTGTACTTGTCATTTAGTGTTAAAATAAAGGATTTATTTAAAAAAAAATTGGCGTGGGGTTACCCGCAATTTTAGTCTCTAGCGGAGGTTAAGCAGACGGCTGGGGCAAATGTTTGAAGCCTGGGAAGGGGGTAATACCCACAGAGCTTCCCAGGCTACTAATATCAGCCCCCAGCTGAATACCTAGCCTTTACTGGCTATTAAAATGGGGGACCCCAAAAAAATGACATGGAGTCCCCCTATTTTAATAGCTAGCAAAGGCTATTCAGACAGCTGGGGGCTGATATTAATAGCCCAGGAAGGGTGCCATGAATATTGGCCCCCTCCCAGGCTAGATACACCAGCCCTCACCCGCCCCAGAAATGGCGCATCCATTCGAGCTGTTTTGGGCAGTGTTAGAGCCGTTCGACGAACCCGAACGATTTGAAAAAAATCCGGCTGTTCGATGTTATGTTCTATAACTGTTCGTGCACCAAAATCGTAACTGGATTTTTTCACAGTAATGCTGATAATCAATGTTAATACACAGTTTGAGTGTACAGTGGGGCTGGGGGAGGGGCATGGTATGGATCTCTTCAGAAATAATGAAGATCTCCATTTTTTTTTCTCTTTCCCGCATTTACAGTGGGGAGGTGCAGTCTGTCAGTCTATCAGCAGCGCACACATGGAGCGAAGTGCTTTTTTTCACACAATCAAGAGCATGTGTCATTGGCTGTGTAAGTCACATGTCCTTGCCCTATAAGACCCAGCCATTTTCCCCGTCGCCACCATTTTCTCACTGCTGCAGCTGAATGTTAGATGGCACCGCTGCTGCTGTGTGTGCGCTATACAGTATAACTGTGTGAATTGCAAGTGAATTTTATCTGAAATAGACAGATAGTTTGGGAGTAGGGACTAGTTCTAATTGCAGCCCTTTTGAGGGCTAGGTTACAGCATTTACTATGACTTTTAGCAGGCAAGTCTATGCTTTTAAATAGACAGATAGGTTGGGAGTAGTGACTAGTAATTGCAGCCCTTTTGAGGGCTAGGTTACATCAGTTCCTATTACTTATTGCCAGGCAGGTCTGTTTTAGTGCTGTGCAAGTGTTTTTCACCGCATTTGGCTAAATCTAGCTAAGCAAATCCTTTTGGGCCTCTTGCAGTGTGTGTTAGTCAGTGGAGTAGCCTATCTGTGTTGCAAGCTACACCACCTGTGTATGTAATACAATTTTTTTACTGCACCTAGCCAAGTAAAACCTTTTGGGCACATTAGCAGTGTGTGGTACTCATTCTAATAGGCCATCTATACTAAGCTCCACCAGCTTTCAAATTACTAATAATTTTTAGCTACATCTTGCCTGTAAAATAATTTTGGGCATATTAGCAATGTGTGGTACTCATTCTATTAGGCCATCTATACTAAGCTCCACCAGCTTTCAAATTACTAATAATTTTTAGCTGCATCTTGCCTGTAAAATAATTTTGGGTATAGTAGCAGTGTTTGGTACTCATTCTATTAGGCCATCTATACTAAGCTCCACCAGCTTTCAAATTACTAATAATTTTTAGCTGCATCTTGCCTGTAAAATAATTTTGGGCATAGTAGCAGTGTGTGGTACTCATTCTATTAGGCCATCTATACTAAGCTCCACCAGCTTTCAAATTACTAATAATTTGTAGCTGCATCTTGCCTGGAAAATAATTTTGGGCTTGTAGCAGTGTGTGGTACTCATTCTATTAGGCCATCTATACTAAGCTCCACCAGCTATCAAATTACTAATAATTTTTAGCTGCACATGTTAAACAGAATTCGCAGTCAGGTGGTGGGACAAGAGGAGGTGGAGGAAGTAGAGGAGGAGGAGTTGTATGCGGAAGGGCTAACATCTGCAAGGTCCTGACGGTCGGCAGCACCAAGGTGGCAGGCATGGGAGGGTGGGGGAGAGGGATTAACCAGAGCGCAAGGAAGCAGCCAAACTACTGAGGAAGGTGCAGGAGCCCAGGAAGAAGTGGAGGACGTACTGGCAATGGGCATGGAAGACTCATCAGATGAGGGAGACCTTGATCACATTTCTGTTGTGTGAGGTTGGGGGGAGAGGGCAGAGGAAGGAAGCATGATTCTTACCTCGCCACCAACACAACAGGGACTTGGTGCTCCTGGATGCGCAAGAAACATTAGTGCCATCTTGCTGCACTACCTGCAACATGACCCTCGAATTGTCAGAATTCGAAATAATTCTGACTACTGGGTTGCCACACTCTGAGATCCCCGGTACAAAAGTAAATTTGCCGAAATAATTCCTGCCATAGAAAGGGATTCATGCATGCAGGAGTATCAGCAGAGACTACTGCAGAATCTTACATGTGCTTTTCCACAACACACCAGTGGTGCACGTAGTGAATCTCACAGTTCTAACTTGCCAACCGTGGGACTGTCGAGTCTTCAGCACTTAAACCGTAACAGAAAAACAGTATCTGCTGGTAACAGCAATTTTGCGGAATCCTTTCACCACTTTTTTAGCCCATCCTTTGCAAGGCCACAGGAGACAAGTAGTCTGACACATAGTCAACGCCTAGAGACGATGGTACAGGAGTATCTCCAAGTGAACATCGAAGCCATGACTGTGTCACTGGACCCTTGCTCTTTTTGGGCTTCCAATCTGGATAAATGGCCTTAGCTCGCCACTCACGCTTTGGAGATCTTGTCATGACCCGCAGCCAGCGTTCTGCTGGTGGTGTGCTGACAGATAAGCGCACGCGGCTGTCCACTGACAATGTAGACAGACTCACGTTCATAAAGATGAACAAATCATGGATCGACAAGGACTTTTCTACCCCTGTGTCATCCTGGGGAGAGTAAAAGCTTGAGGATTTGTTAAAATCACCTCACCAACTGATTTAAGCTTTCAAATTACTAATAATTTTTAGCTGCATCTAGACGGAAAATAATTTTGGGCCTGTAGCAGTGTGTGGTACTCATTCTATTAGGCCATCTATACTAAGCTCCACCAGCTTTCAATTTACTAATAATTTTTAGCTGCATCTTGCCCGGAAAATAATTTTGGGCCTGTAGCAGTGTGTGGTACTCATTCTATTAGGCCATCTATACTAAGCTCCACCAGCTTTCAAATTACTAATAATTTTTAGCTGCATCTTGCCTGGAAAATAATTTTGGGCCTGTAGCAGTGTGTGGTACTCATTCTAATAGGCCATCTATACTAAGCTCCACCAGCTTTCAAATTATTAATAATGTTTAGCTGCATCTTGTCTGGAAAATAATTTTGGGCATAGCAGCAGTGTGTGGTACTCATTCTATTAGGCCATCTATACTAAGCTCTACCAGCTTTCAAATTAATAATAATTTTTGTTCACTCTGAACGTGTGTTCAGCGCTGCTGGTGGTGTGCGGACATATAAGCGCATGCGGCTGTCCTCTGACAATGTAGACAGACTCACGTTCATAAAGATGAACAAATCATGGATCCACAAGGTCTTTTCTACCCCTGTGTCATCCTGGGGAGAGTAAAAGCTTGTGGATTTGTTAAAATCACCTCACCAACCGTTTAAAACAACTCTGGCGCAATTGATGCCACTTAAGTCGTGTCTGTGCCCCATATTTTTGGAAAAAATGGAGACACTTTTTGGAGTCCCCTTGCTGTGTTTTACGTGACGTTTTAATCGTCAATTACAGGTGGGTTGGGACCCACCCCCCTTTTAACCATAAGAAACTACATACACTATGGCTTGGGGTAACACAGATGGTTGAGTTTGAAGAGCTGTTTACTCAGAGGTCTGCTCCAAACTTCAGTGTCTGCTAGTCAGTGTAGCAACCCAGCTGCGAAGTAAGCTGCACCGCCTGTGTATCTAATAATAATTTTTAACTGCATCTAGCCTAGGCAGACTGTGGGGACCCCCAACCAAACCCAGAAGCTCTGCATCTAACCCAGCCAATCATTTGATAGTATTGTTAGTAGCAGAGTCGCATGGGCTCTAAAACTTGCATAGCCTGTGAATTTTTTCAGATCGATAAGGATGACCCAACTCGTGTTATCTGTAACATTTGTCACCAAAAGCTAAGTAGAGGCCAAAAAATCCATAGTTTGAGTACTTCATGCATGAACCGTCACATGGATATGAAGCATAAGTTGCAGTGCGAAGCTCACTGTGCTACAATGCGGCCTAGCGGGCCGGGACAACCACCATCTGCCCCACCTGTGTCATTCTGGGGAGACTAAAAGCTTGAGGATTTTGGAAAATCACCTCACCAACCATTTTAAGCAACTCTGGGACAATTGATGCCACTTAAGTGGTGTCTGTGCCACAATTTTGGGAAAAAATGGAGACTCTTTTTGGAGTCCCCTTGCTGTGTTTTACATCAATTCCAGGTGGGTCGTGTCTCTCCCCCACCTTTTAACCGTAAGAAACTACATACACTATGGCTTGGGGTAACACAGATGGTTGAGTCTGAAGAGCTGTTTACTCATAGTATAGCCTGGGAATCAGAGGTCTGCTCCAAAGCTTCAGTGTCTGCTAGTCAGCGGAGTAGCCACCGCCTGTAGATCTAATTAGAATTTTTTTTTTCAAATTCAAGTTTTTTTTTATTTTTGTGTTGAAAAAGTAAAAGAAAATACAATATACATAGTAAAAGGGGTAGTATAACTATAAATCTATGCATAACGACAGAACATTGGGGGGTACAGGGAGGGTTTTCCATCAGTATCCAGATCAAGCATGTATTTTTCCATATGAAAGATAGAGAGAGATGGAGCGGACCACGGCAGACCACCAATCAATAGAGTGCGATTATGATCATTGTTGTGCCGACATCACGGATAACTTTAGTTGGGGGCTAGATGGTAGGCGTCAGAGTTTTGCAAATCAATCCAATCCCTCCAATTCACACAGTATCTATCAACATCAGCCGGTGAGATGGCAATCAGATGCTCCATCCTATTAAGGAGGGAGATCTCGGCAAACAATTCCTCCACAGTGGGTGGGTCTCTGCTTTTCTAGTGTCGTGGAATGACATTCTTAGCCACCTGTATTAGGTAGCCTATTGATGACCTTTCATAACTACGTTTACTTATTGGTAACATTGATAAAAGGAGGGCTTCTGGCATATTAGGGATAGTCAAACCAGTTATTTTCTCAATCATGGGAACCACCTTTGCCCAAAATGCATTTATTATAGGGCATGCCCACCATATGTGTGACATTGTCCCTTCCCCCTCCCCACATCTCCAACATCTATCTGAGACCACTGGATACCATCTATGAAGGACTGCTGGTACCCGGTACCATCTAGAGATAATTTTGAAGGAGGTTTCCTGAGCTTTGGACCATATTGAGGTTTTATGTGTTAGGAAGAAACATTTATCCCATTGTGAGTCAGAGAAGGACTTCCCCAGTTCCCTTTCCCATGCACCGCAGAATCCTGGCCTATTGTCAGTTACGTGGGCAATGAGGAGATTATACAGTAGGGAGATGGAGTGTGTAGGGGGTGACAATGATGGGCTCAATTTTTCAAAATTTGTGAGATCTCTATGAAGATGTGTGCACTTCTTCACAGTTCAATAGAAGTGTTGTAACTGGCTATATTCAAAATTAGCCTTCGGGGAAGTGGCTCTTCCCTGTAACAAGTCATTGAGGGGGAGCAGCGAAGTATTGGAGATGACATGAGAAAATAATATCCGAAGGGATTTATTTGAACCGAGAAATCTATTTGCAGATAGTCCTGGTGGGAAATCTGGATTATCTGAAATCGGGAGCAAGGGGCCCTGGGGGTCGATTGAGGATAAGCTTTTTTTTGGGCTCTCAAAGCCAAAGCACTGGCATAAGTACTATATGACATGAGGCCAAGAGAGGGGACAATTAAATGGGCGCACCATGGGAGAGTGGTAAGAGCTTTAGGACAAATGGATTGAGCTATTTTGACCCACAATTTCCCCTCCGAATGATGGAAGAAGTCCAGGATTCTAGCGTGTACTGCTGCCATGTAATACTTTCTACAATCCGGAAGGCTAAGGCTCCCCTTTTGTTTGTGTCTGATCAGAACGTCCCCCCGAATGCGTGGACGCCCACTTGCCCAGATAAATCTGCAAAAGCTACTGCATATTCTTTTCCAAAAATTTGAGGGAATTACCACGGGAATTGTTTGGAAGAGGAATAAAAGTTTAGGTAGGACGTTCATTTTTAGCATATTTATTCTGCCGAACCAGGAAAAATCCTTCACTGTCCAAGAAGTAAGATCTCTATGGAGTTGTTCAATAAAGGGTTCAAAATTAAGATAAAATAGACGGAAGAGGTCTCTATGAATACAAATTCCTAAGTATTTGATACCCTGTGAGGGCCAAGCAAAGGGAAAGTTGGACAGGATGGAATCCTGTATGGATTTGGGGAGGGAGACATCGAGGGCCTCAGACTTCGCTGCACTGATTTTAAAATTTGACCATGTACCAAAGTGATCTATTTCAGCCATAACAGCAGTGATGGATATATGTGGTTGAATGATATATACTAGGACATCATCAGCAAATGCAGAGCACTTGTACACGGTGCCTCCCACCTCAATCCCCCTAATATTGGGGTTATCGTGAATTGATGAGAGCAGGTGCTCCATCACTAGGATGTATAAGAGAGGGGACAGAGGACATCCCTGCCTTGTCCCATTGGTGATTATGAAAGGTGATGATAATGTTCCATTTATCTTCAGCCTAGCTGATGGATTGCGATACAAGGCCATGATTTTGGCTATAAAAGGGTCCCCTACCCCATGCTTTTTAAGAGAAAAATATATGGCGTGCCAGGAGACTCTATGGAATGCTTTCTCAGCATCCAACGAGAGTATCTAATTACAAATTTTTAACTGCATCTAGCCCAAGCAATACTTTGGGCCTAGTAGCAGTGTCTGCTAGTCAGCGGATTAACCCAGCTGTTAAGCAAGCTACACCACCTGTAGTTTGGACACTTAATTTTTTCAAAGGAAATGCTTCGGGCCCCCGGTACACTCAGTGATGAGCATCGGGGAGGCACCCCAAGACACAGGGGCTGAGACTGGCGGTAGGACGCCTTGCAGTGGACCGCCAGGCTCGATCCTTATAAAAGCTTTTAACTGCAGCAGCTTTAGAGGACGCTACTGGATCTGGATTTACCGCGGCTTCTGGCATGAGACTTGCCCTCCAATTGATCCTTGTAAAAGGATTTAAAGTGTACTCATTCAAATTAGAGAGACAACTTAAATTAAAAAGCTTAGACCTGCCTCCACCGCAGGGGGGCTCGCTCGACCCACCAGCGGACAGGCACCAGTATTGGGAGAGGGGGGCTGGCCGTCAGGGTCCACCGCAGCTCTGGCACAAACCCGGCGACACAGAGGTCGCACGGGCAGGAACGGACTGGTCGTGTCGGCTTCGCACTTTTTTGGTTTTAGAAGGGCATGACATGCCTATATCTGTGTCTCACCCTCCTTTTACTCCTCCATCTCTTTTCTTTTCGCATGACTATATGTACTTGTCACTTTTCCATGTGTTAGTTGTGTCTTCTGAGCAGTTTGTCAAGCTTTTGGATACCTTTGAAGTGTTTTCTATGTGTTTTCTATGTGTTTTTGTTTGCCTGCCATTGGTTTTAACAGTGTTCGAAGGTGTTCGACGAACAGTTCTGCAAACATACGGGTGTTCGACGAACCGAACTCGAACACTACGGGGGTGGCTCAACACTATTCAACACTTAATGTGATTGATAAAGGGTTTTTGGAAAAACTTAAATTGAGATCCAAACCTTTGTCGTCACCTATTTCTGTGATTGCAATTGATAACACTCCCTTGAAATGTATTACTCACAAGGTTTTGCTGCATTTCCCCTCACTATCAATGGAGTTCACCAAGAAATTTTGGACTTGGTTGTATTAGATAATTTACCCTCTCCGGTCGTTCTAGGTTTGCCTTGGTTAAAACTGCACAATCCTTTACTTGACTAGTCTACTAATGTGATTAAGACTTGGAGTCCGAAGTGCTATGATAAATGTTGTAATTGTCGCATTGCAGCTGTGGAAAAAGGGGAATTACCGGTACCTATTCAAGATTTTTGGAGGTTTTTTTCGGAGGAGGAGTCGCAAGTTTTACCTCCTCATAGGGATTATAATTGCGCCATTGAGTTTGTTCCGGGAGCTACTCTTCCCAAGAGTCGCTTGTTTAATCTGACTATCCCTGAAAGAAAGGCCTTGGAGGAGTACATACAGACTAGCCTGGTTTACGTCCATGTGTGGATTTTTGAGAAATTAATAAGATTACCGTACGCAATTCCTTCTCATTGCCGTTAATTCCTGACTTGTTTAACCAGTTGGTGGGGGCCAAGTGGTTCTCTAAAATTGATCTCCGGGGGGGCATACAATTTGTTACAAGGGAAGGAGCAAATGAATGATGAATGGAAACCTGCTTTCAACACTCCGGTAGGTCATTTTGAGAATCTGGTGATGCCTTTTGGTCTTACCAATGCACCTGCATTTTTTCAGAACCTTATTAATGACATCCTGAGACCTTTGATTGGTAAGAATGTGGTTGTGTATTTGGATGACATTTTGATTTATTCACCAGATCTAGAGTCCCATTGGCAGAGTGTATGTGAAGTTTTGCAGTTATTGAGTGGTAATTCACTCTTTGCTAAGCTGGAAAAATGTGAGTTCACTGTGCAAAAAATTTGTTTTTTGGGCTACATTGTCTCCAGCGAGGGCTTTGAGATGGACCCGGTGAAGGTTCAGGCTGTGCAGGCATGGCCTAGGCCTATTGGTTTGAAATCTATGCAGAGATTTTTGGGTTTTGCCAATTATTACAGGAAATTCATTAAGAATTTTTCTGTAATTGTTAAGCCTCTAACCGATCTTATCAGGAAATGTGCGAATACAGTCCAGTGGACTACTGAGGCCATTGAAGCGTTTAAGTATCTCAAAGAGAGGTTCAGTTAAGCCCCTATCCTTATGCAGCCTGATGAGACCAAGCCTTTTTTGGTCGAGGTCGATACTTCATTGGTGGGAGTAAGAGCAGTTTTATCTCAGGAGAACAGGGATAGAGTACATCCTTGTGCCTTCTTTTCGAAAAAAATTTTCGGAAACCGAACTGAATTATGATGTTGGAAATCGGGAGTTGCTGGCTATTGAACTCGCGTTTGAACATTGGCATACTTTTTGTGACAGGTTGGGAGTCCATTTGTCATTTTCGTCTGGGTATCATGCTGAGTCTAATGGACAGACTGAAAGAAAGAACCAGGATGTTGAATAGTTTTTGCGTTGTTTTGTGGCGGAAAATCAAGAGGTGTGGTCTGAGTTTCTGCCTCTTGCAGAATTTGCTCTTAACAATCATACATCTTCCTCTGCTGGGTGTTCTCCTTTTTTTGTTGTAATGGGAGACATCCGTCCTTTGGTTCGTTCTCCAAATTGGGGTCGGCGGTGCCGGAGGAGGAGAATTTTTCCGGTGATTTGGAGAGAGTTTGGACTAATGTACGTTGCAACCTTCAAGAGGCTAACAAGAAGTCCAAGATGTATCTTGACTGGAAACGTAAGGAGGTTTTGCTTACTGTGGGTGACATGGTTTGGTTGTCCTCAAAGAACCTGCAGTTGAGGATTCCCTCTAAAAAACTGGGTCCTAAGTTTGTGGGTCCATTTAAAGTGCTTGAGGTTGTTAACCCGTCTGCGGTTAGGTTGGATGTCCCTATTTCCTGGAAGATTAATCCTGTGTTTCATGTTTCCTTGTTGAAAAAGGCTGATGTATCAGATAGGGATTCCACTGTCACAGTTCCTCCTGTGGTGGAAGACGGCGAATATGAAATTTCTCATATCCTGAATTCTAGATGGCATAGAGGGAGATTACAGTATCTTGTCTCCTGGAAGGGTTTCGGTCCCGAAGATAACTCCTGGGTAAGGGCGGATTATGTCTCTGCCCCTAGGCTTGTTAGAGCTTTCCACAGGAGGTTTCCGGATAGTCCTGGGCCTGGAGGATCCTCATAAAAGAGGGGGTACTGTTAGAACTCTCCTGTTTGCTTTTTCCATCTTGTGTTTTGCGGTCTCGTGACCACCTGCCTTTATATTCCAGCTCCACCATTCTGGCTGTGCTGGACTTCAGTGTTATTGACTGTTTATCTAGCCAGGTGCTTCGGTGCCTATCTCTGTCAGTTCGCTTGCTCCTTCTGGGACCTCTAGTACCTTTTTGTCTGTTTGTCTTTTTGTGTTCTGCAACAACTTCTCTGTTTAGGAGGTGTCCCATTTTTGTTCCAGTCCTTAGTTCTTGTAGGGTCCCCTTCCCTTATGCTATAGGTCTTTGTTCAAACTAGCCGAGGACTAAGGCGGGTCTGTTCGCTAGGAACAGGCAGCCCGCTACATCGTAGGGATTCAGCTTAGTCTTACTGTAGGGACAGCTTTCCCCTATCCTTCCTTAGTACATGTTGCAGATGATAACAAAAATATTAGTAAATTAGAAGCCTGCTATTTAAAACCGTGTTTCTCTGTCAGACATATCAACTATAAGGCTGTTCCAAAATCAGACATTACTTCCATTTTCAATCTGTAGCAGTGTGTCGGTCAAGCTATTCACACTAGGTGTCTGTGAAGAATAGTATTAGTAAATTACAGGCCTGCTATTTAAAATTGTGGTTCTCTGTCAGACATATCACCTATAAGACTGTTCCAAAATCAGACATTTCTTCCATTTCCATTCCGTTGCCGTGTGTTGGTCAAGTTATTTATACTAGGTGTCTGTGAAGAATAGTATTAGTAAATTACAGGCATGCTATTTTAAACTGTTGTTCTATGTCAGACATATCACCAATAAGATTGTTCCAAATCAGATATTTCTTCCTTTTTCATTTCGTTGCAGTGTGTCAATCAAGCTATTCACACTAGGTCTCTGTGTAGAATAATATTAGTAAATTACAGGCCTGCTATTTAAAACTGTCGTTCTCTGTCAGATGTATCACATATAACTGCGTTCCAAAATCAGCCATTTCTCGTGAATGTAGAAAATATTGTCCTCCATTTGAAATGGGCAGGGTGCATGGCAAGGGACGGGAAAGTGGACGTGATGGTGATGGTGCATACAGAGGCCGAGAAAGTGAGCAAGCTGAAATTGTGTCCCAACAAACATCTACATCTTGTCGCTTGACCTTCCTGTCCCAATTACAAGGGGACCGCAGTACACCACTATTGAACCCAGAGCAGTGTCAAAAAGTTGTTGGTTGGATAGCAGATAATGCTTCTAGTCACTTTGTTACCACCATGACCCTGTCTTCCACACGGTCATGTCTCAGTATCCCTGAGTCTGGACGGCATATTCCTCACTCTGATCCTCCTTCCTCCCACCATGCCGAGTGCCCAGAGACCACTGATCCCACACTTGGACACTCAGAAGGGCTGTTCACTTTTCCATTTGTAGATTCGGGCCTCTTGCTCGGCCAGCTTCAAACAAGTCAAGAGGAGAACGCGTTTAGTGTTGCCCAAATATTGGAGCAGCCATGGTCACACGAAGGCAATGGTGGGAAAGTGCAATTACTGTCGCAAGAGGTGGATGATGATGATGAGACATAATTGCCAGAAAGTCAGGAGGAGGACCAGGGTGCGGTAGTGGAAGATGAGGTTGTGGATGATATAGTAACTTACCCAACTTGCCAGTGGGACATACAGAGCGAGGACAGCAGCACAGAGGGGGAGGGAGGTGTAGCACCACAACAGGCAGGAAGAAGCAGTGTGGTGGCCACAGATACAGGGCAGGAAAGCGTTTCTCATAACGCCAGCACGACGGAAGTTGCTAGTAAAACTGTTAGGTCTTCCCGAGTCTGGTTGTTTTTTAAAGACTCTACAAATAACCACAAAAAGGCCATTTGCACCACCTGCAGGCCAGCATCAGCAGGGGTAGAAAAACTAGCAGCCATACCACCACGAGCATGCTCAGGCCCATGGCAGCAAAGCACCCGACTAAGTGGGCCGAACCCCAGATTCCAGAAACAGTGTCTGCAGGTGACACCACTGCTTCTTCCGCTGTTGTGCGTGCACGCCAATACCATGTCCATGGCACATGCCAAAATGCCTCCTGTCCTGTGCATTTCATTGCCCACTCTCAACTACCACCATAAGCAAGCACATCCACATCCTTGTCCCAGCGCAGCGTTCAGTTGTCCCTACCCCAGTCCTTGGACCGCAAGTGCAAATACGCAGCCAACGCCCCACAGGACACACTACTAAATTCACTCATTTCGCGAATGCTTGCGCTTGAAATGTTGCCTTTTAGGCTCATGGAGATGGAAGGTTTCCGCAACCTGATGGCGACGGCTGTCCCTCGGTATTTGCTCCTCAGCCGCCACTATTTCTCCCAGTGTGCCGTCCCCGCATTACACAAGCACGTGTCCCACAACATTAGCCGTGCCCTCAACAATGTAGTTACTGGGAAAGTCCACTAAACATGGACACGTGAACAAGTGCTTCTGGGCAAGGACAATACATCTTGCTGACGGCACACTGGGTTAATATAGTGGATTCCGGGACCCAATCGGACCATAGGACGGAACACATCCTCCCGACGCCGAGGATTGCAGGCCCTGGCTCAATCCGGGTTGCACCTCCTCCTCCTCCTTCTCTTCAGCCTCCATCTCCAAAATGACCACATCAGTCACAAGCTGGAAGCACTGCAGCACTGACTCGGCCAAGTGGCAACAGGCTGTGCTGAAGCTAATATGCTTAGGTGACAAACCGCACAACACTGAAGAGTTGTGGACAGTTCTGAAAGAGCAGGCAGATCTGTGGCTGACACCGCTGACCCTACAGCCAGGCATGGTCGTGTGTGGCCGGAACCTGGTGGCGGCTCTGAGGCGAGGCGAGTTCACACACGTACCATGCCTGGCCCATGTGCTTAACCTCGTTGTTCAACGGTTTCTCAAAACCTACTTGGATCTGTTGGACCTGCTTGACAAAATATGCCGCCTGTGTGCCCATTTTGAAAGATCAACTACAGCTTCCGCCGCGCTTGCCGTGCTTCAGCAACGTTTGCAGCTTCCAGCTCACCGACTGATCTGCGATGTCCCTAGGCATTGGAATACTCTGCAGATGTTGGGATGGATTTGTGAGCAGAAGAGCGCAATTGTTGACTACAAGCATCAACAAGGCCGTTGGTATTCATGTCAGACTCCACACATAAGACCTCAGGAGTGGACATGGATGTCAGACATCTGTACCATCCTTCAAAACTTTGAGGACTCCAGCAAGATGGTGAGCGGTGGTGACACCATAATTAGCATCACCATCCCGCTTATCTGTCTTCTGAAATGCTCTCTGCTCACAATTAAAGAGGATGCATTGCAGGCGGAGGACGATGAGATGGAACAAGGAACCATACAGGGTGATTCCACACAGCCCAGCATCATCTCATCCCAAAGTGGATTGGGTGACAATAAGGAAGAGGAGGAGGAGGAAGAACAGTTTCCAGCACTATAGACGGTACTATCTGCACAACTGTCATACCATCTGTTCAGCGTGGATGGCCTGAGGACAGGGAGGAGCAGGAGGAGGATGAGGAGGAGAGCATGGTGAGTCGTCCTCTTGGTGAGGACATGGAAGTCATGCCTGTTAGCAGTCTGGCACACATGGCTGAGTTTATGTTACGCTGCCGTTCCTGTGACCCTCGTGTTGTCCAAATTTTGAGTGACAGTCATTACTGGTTGGTGTCACTTCTAGACCCACAATACAAGGAGAACTTTCTGTCTCCAATTCCCGCGCAGGACAGGCCTAATAAAATGATACAGTACAAGAAGGACCTCGTTGCGGAATTATTTAAAAAATTTCCATCTGAAAACGCTGGAGGCAGAGGTCACAGTTCGTTTTACAACCAAGGAGTACAGGCGAGAGAGATACAAATGCAATCCAGCAGAGGCAGGGGAACACTGTCAATGTTCTGGGACAGTTTTCTCAGACCCTTCCATTGCACAGTCCCTCTCCCAAGGAGGGAAAAGCTTCGGAAGATGGTGAGGGAGTACCTTGCCGATCGTAACAAAGTCCTCCGTGATTCCTCTGTGCCTCATAATTATTGGGTATCCAAGCTGGACACGTGGCATAAACTGGCTCTCTACGCCTTAGAGGTCCTGGCCTGCCCTGCCGCTAGTTTTTTGTCAGAGCGGATTTTTAGTGCTGCTGGTGGAATTATAACCAATAGGTGCATCCACTAGTCAACTGAAAATGCTGACAGGCTGACTCTTATTATTATCAGCAGGATCTTAGTATCCCACACACATGCAGACTTTTGTCTCTTAGAGAGGCGTTCGTATTGATAAGATCCTGGTATTTTGGGAAATGCCTTAACGTGGCTACCAGGTACACATGAATTGGCCAATTTATACTCTAAGATTTCTGATTTATTTCTATTTTCTAGAGCAGTAATGCTATTCAAATTTCATATATTTCATGTTTGCATACTTCACGTTGCAGAGTGCTGCTTTGTTAGTTGTATATGAAGTTAGCTGCTCCTAGTAAGCACCTGTTCACACCTATTTCTTGTTTTGGAAGTGCCAGTCAGTTTTTTTCTGTTTCAATTGCTAGATTGGTCCAAACTTCTCAACACCACCGAATGATAGCAGCGTAACATAAACTCAAATACAGTGTTTTTTTCTGAGAGGTCTAACTCTATTCCAATGCACCTACATCTTAACACCCAGACATGGGTATACGCTTCTTGATTTTATGCAATGTAGAAAAAATATTTCAGCTCACCTGGGTCAGCCTGCACTTTCTCATGAGGCACGGTGCTCGGATTGTAAAGATCCCCATCTGGGAGACATTAGGCAGTGATGAAGAAGTAGTTATCCAGCAACCCATGAAAGTGACTAAAAAAATAGCCTTTATTTTGAAAAAATTGCTATGAATAAGGATCTACGTACAGTACAAACCAAAAATTTGGACACACCTTCTCATTTCAAGATTTTTCTGTATTTTTATGACTATGAAAATTGTACATTCACACTGAAGGCATCAAAACGATGAATTAACACATGTGGAATTATATACTTAACAAAAAAGTGTGAAACAACTGAAAATATGTCTTATATTCTAGGTTCTCCAAAGTAGCCACTTTTTGCTTTGATGACTGCTTTGCACACTCTTGGCATTCTCTTGATGAGCTTCAAGAGGTAGTCACTGGAAATGGTTTTCACTTCACAGGTGTGCCCTGTCAGGTTTAATAAGTGGGATTTCTTGCCTTATAAATGGGGTTGGGACCATCAGTTGTGTTGTGCATAAGTCAGATGAATACACAGCTGATAGTCCTACTGAATAGACTGTTAGAATTTGTATTATGGCAAGAAAAAAGCAGTAAAGTAAAGAAAAACGAATGGCCATCATTACTTTAAGAAATGAAGTTCAGTCAGTCCGAAAAATTTGGCAAACTTTGAAAGTGTCCCAAAGTGCAGTTGCAAAAGCCATCAAACGGTACAAAGAAACTGGCTCACATGAGGACTGCCCCAAGAAAGGAAGACCAAGAGTCCCCTCTGCTTCTGAGGATAAGTTTATCCGAGTCACCAGCCTCAGAAATCGCAGGTTAACAGCAGCTCAGATTAGAGACCAGGTCAATGCCACACAGAGTTCTAGTAGCAGACACATCTCTACATAACTGTTAAAAGGAGGCTTTGTGCAGCAGGCCTTCATGGTAAATAGTTGCTAGGAAACCACTGCTAAGGACAGGCAGCAAGCAGAATAGACATTTTTGGGCTAAACAACACAAGGAATGGACATTAGACCAGTGGAAATCTGTGCTTTTGTCTGATGAGTCCAAATTTGAGATCTTTGGTACCAACCACCGTGTCTTTGTGCGACACAGAAAAGGTGAATGGATGGACTCTACATGCCTGGTTCCCACCGTGAAGCATGGAGGAGGAGGTGTGATGGTGTGGGGGTGCTTTGCTGGTGACACTGTTGGGGATTTATTCAAAATTGAAGGCATACTGAACCAGCATTGCTACCACAGCATCTTGCATGCTATTCTATCCGGTTTGCGTTTAGTTGGACCATCATTTATTTTTCAACAGGACAATGACCCCAAACACACCTCCAGACTGTGTAAGGGCTATTTGACCAAGAAGGAGAGTGATGGGGTGCTACGCCAGATGACTTGGCCTCCACAGTCACCAGACCTGAACCCAATCGAGATGGTTTGGGGTGAGCTGGACCGCAGAGTGAAGGCAAAAGGGCCAACAAGTGCTAAGCATCTCTGGGAACTCCTTCAAGATTGTTGGAAGACCAGTTCCGGTGACTACCTCTTAAAGGTCATCAAGAGAATGCCAAGAGTGTGCAAAGCAGTCATGAAAGCAAAAGGTGGCTACTTTGAAGAACCTATATTAGACAAAGTAGTATTATACCGAATGGTTTCACTTTGCTGTGGTGGGATAGTTTTCATGCTATTTTTGATCAAAAACAGTGTTACTATGAACCCTGTTTTATTTAAATGCACTTTGCTTTTTATTTATTTACAGCAGGGTTTATGTTCATTTTGCTTCTTGTAGATTTTTTATCATTGGGCAATGAAGAAAGAATAATTACATTTTTACCACAAATTTTTATAAGGGTTATTAGGAATAAATGGACCTCACAGTTTGTTGTGCACTTTCTCCTGAGTGCGCCAATGTGCTACAAGTAACCAGGAAATGCTTTTCAGGCTCAGTGGAAAGCTCAAAAGGGAAGACACGCTAACAGAATTAAACAAACCACACCTCTCAATTATTTCATCTAAGGATGCAGTGATCATATTAACACTATGGTTGAGTCACACAATTTTATACCTTCCACAGTGAAGAAAAAATAATTACATTTTTACCATAAAAATTTAGTTTTAGCCCCAGATTTTACATTTTTAAATGGGGAAATAGGTGAAAATGGCAACAAAATTTGTCACACAATTTCTGCTGAATGTGGCAATAACCCATATTCGGGTGTACACTACTGCTTAGCCACATGGTGAGACTCAGGAGGGAAGGAGCGCTATTTGACTTTTGGAGAACAAATTTTCATAGACTAGTTTCCGGACTCCATATACAGAGACCTTAAGTGCTAGAAGAGCAGAATCCCCTCTCAAGTGACCCCATTTTGTTAATCACTTGCCTCTGGGAATTTATTTACAGATGTAGCAGTGATGATTTTTAGTCCATGGGTGTTTTCCATGGGCAGCACAATGGCTCAGTGGTTAGCACTGCAGTCTCGCAGCTTGCAGCGCTGGGGTCCTGGGTTGAAATCCCACCAAGGACAACATCTGCAAGGAGTTTTTATGTTCTCCCCGTGTTTGCGTGGGTTTCCTCCCACACACCAAAGACATACTGATAGGGAATGTAGATTGTGAGCCCCGATGGGGACAGTGCTGATAATGTCTGTAAATTGTCTGAATTGTAAAGTGTTGCAGAATATGTTGGCGCTATATAAATAAAGAGATTATTATTATTTTCCAGAAGGGAAGGGGGTTATCTGGATTTCGGAGCGCAGAATTCACTGGATTTCTTTTGAGGGCAAGGAGCCATAGCGCTTTTCCAAAGCCTTTGAGCTACTAGTAACGTGTAAGCCCCAAATATTTTCATTGACAGATGAAGAGCCTGAATAGGTACTTGCTTTTTCATCGACTGAGTTGAAGTTTTTACTGGGACCATTTTACATAACATTTTGGTTCACATTTATACCTAGCTCTACGATGAACACTTACATCAGGGTTGCCATCTAAATATCCAAATTACTTTATTCAGATGAGACCCCTAAGGAATCCATTCACTTTAATGAGGCAACAGAGTTACTCTGGACTCAAGTCTGGCCTCCACCACTGTCCTTCTTTTCAGTGGTGCACAAAACTATGTCCATCTGTGCTTATGTTGCACGCTTAAAAAAAAAGAATATGTGGTTACTAGTAAAACAGGTAGGCAAAAATTATAACGTGCCTTTTTTTTTAAATTAAAATATAAATAAATTAATAACACTCCAAACTTTTTCCAAACAGATTAATAAATAATAATAAAAAATAACACTTCCCATACCTTTACAAGTGTATGGAAACAAGACCAACTTGGACCAGACAACCCCTTTAACCACTTCTCTTTCTCTTTGCAGTACCTTTTAATTGTTTACATTTATATTATGTAAAAAGTTTGAACTTCTTATATCTAACCTCTAGAGGAGTCATTTTCTTTGATTGTTTTTTTTCTGTTTTTAAACACATTTGACCATTTAGGTTAATGTGTGAAATGATGGAAGGAAATGTTTTTGTTTTGCGATCTGCACACATGGAGTCAAAAATAATTTAAATTTACTGGCACCTGCATATTTCAGGAAATTCAACAGTACCTTATACGCATTCAATTAATCTTCCTTCTCTAGTAAGACTTGGCATTTCAATTGAACCTGACAGTTGAAACATGCTGTCCAATCCACAGGCAACATGAATCAGGCACTGGCTGATACACACTGGGGTGTTTCAGAGAAAAACATACTTTAAAACCGAGCAGTGCTGGAGACTAGTTGGACAGACGGGACCCTGGCGACTTCTCCTCACCCATTGCCAATGATTCACAGAAAAAGACCTGTCAATCCATCAGACCTGCAAAGCTTTTAAAGTATGTTTTCTTTGAAATGCCACAGCGTTTCAGAGTCAAACATACCTGTCTGAGATCATACAGCCACTGCCTGATACATGCTGCCCGTGTATTGGGAAGCAGGTATTAGCTGTCAGGTTCACTTTAAACATGTTGCTGGTACTGGTTATTAGTGTTGAGCCACCCCCGTAGTGTTCGGGTTCAGTTAGTCGAACACCGGGATGTTCGTGGAACTGTTCGTCGAACACCTTAGAACACCGTCGAACAGCGTTAACACCAATGGCAGGCAAACAAAAACACATAGAAAACACCTTCAAAGGTGTCCAAAAGTTGACAAACTGCTCAGAAGACACTCTCTTTAAAAAAGCTGGCTGGCAATTCAGCATCGGTACCCGACAATTTAGAACAGAAAGAATAGAGCATCACACATAGATTAGTAGGGCTGGGATTGATGTCAGCTTATAATGCCAGCTGACATCAAGCCCAGGATAGTAATGGAGAGGCGTCTATAAGACACCCCATTACTAACCCCATAGTCAAAGTTAAAAAAAACACAAACACCCAGAATAAAGTCCTTTAATTGAAATAAACACACAATCCTTTAATGTTCTAAATTAAACCATACTTACCATCACGCCCATTCCAGCTGAAGCCAATGTCTTCTGCAATAAAAGTAAAATAATAAACCAACCTCATCCTTACCTTTCCATGGTTCCCAGGACGGCTTCAGCTCTGCTACATTCATATGACAGGCTGTATCGCAGCTGAAAGCTGCCATTCAGCTTGCCATGCCGCAGACACTGAGAATCGCAGACATGCTTGCACTCCTCAGTGTCTCGCTGTGAGGGCATCCAGATGAGCCTAGGTCATGTCCAATGAACTCAGCTCACCTCATGCACGTCACTGATAGCGTGGGAGAATTTTCCTGCGCTCAGCGCTTGAGCAGGAGAATTCTCCCATGCTGTCAGAGACTGCCACCGCTACATGTCCAATGAACTCAGCTCATCTTCCCAGGCTTCAAACATCTGCCCCAGCCGTCTGCTTAACCTCCGCTAGAGACTAAAATTATGGGGAACCCCACGCCAATTTTTTTTTTTTAATAAATCCTTTATTTTAACACTAAATGACAAGTACAGTAATCAACACTATCACTATACTTATTATATATGTGACTGACATGTTTCTATCTATCTAATCTATGTGTGATGCTCTATTTTTTCTGTTCTAAATTGTTGGGTACTGATGCTGAATTGCCGGCCGGCTTTTTTAAAGAGACGGGTGCATGAAAACACTATTATTTTTTTTTAAGAAATCCTTTAACACTAAATGACAAGTACAGTAAGCAACACTGTCACTGTACTTATTATATATGTGACTGACATGTTTCTATCTATCTAATCTATGTGTGATGCTCTATTCTTTCTGTTCTAAATTGTTGGGTACCGGTGTATGCCGCTGCTGAATTGCCGGCTTTTCATGTTTCACTGTGAGCACTGTTCCCATCGATTTGGGCAACCACTATAATGCCACAACCACCATGGCTCTGGCATTACAGTGAGTGGCAGACAATCCCTGCATGATGTGAAAAAATCTAGTTACGCTTTTGGTGCATAACCTCGAACAGCCAAATTTTTTGCAAATTGTTCGCATTCGTCAAACGACTAGAACACCACCCAAAACAGCTCGAATTTGAGATTGGCGAACAGTTCTAGTGGAACACCGCTCATCTCTACTGCTTATATAGAAAAGATATTCTTCCAATTCATAGTACTGTATAAAAGTTTTAGGCAGGTATGGAAGTAATGCTGCAACATAAGAATGCTTTAAAAAATAGAAGTGTTAATAGTTTATTTTTATTAATTAGCAAAATCCCAAGAGAATGCCGAAAGGAGAAATCTAAATCAAATCAATATTTGGTGTAACCACACTTTGCTTTCAACCCAGCATCAAACAATCAAGTCTTCTAGGTACAATGCACACAGTTTTTGAAGGACCTCCTTGTAGGTAGGTTATTTCTATCATCTTCAAAAACTCACCACAAATCTTCTGTGAATGTTGCTTTTGCAAATTCTTCTGTCACTTCATGAAATCCCAGACAGACTCGATGTTGTTGAGACCAAAGGCTTTGTGAGGGGTCATATCTTCACTTCCAGGATAAACTATTAACATTTCTATTTTTTAAAGCATTTTTACTTATGAATGAGAAGACAAACTCCCTTTCTTGTTAATAAATGAAAATATTATTGATATCATTAATTAATAAGGTGATGTACTGTAGTATAACATAGATGAATATAACTACAGTTACCCAAACTCTGCAGGTCCATCACTTCCCTATCACTTAAATCTGTGCATTATTATTCTCAGACTCAGACTACACCCATTTCCTATGTTTTCAGTGCTCCAGTAATATACCAGACCCTGATTTAGGCTTTTATATGCCTAACTGTAATGTTGAGCTATGAGCCCAATCCTTCTATCCCTAGGCTGTAAAATCCTAAAATTGCCACTGCTTTTTCTGTCTTATCTTTCATAGTGCTTGTAATAGTCCCCCCCGTTTGGTCGCGCTAGACCATATGATGTGATTGTGATAGCTGCAAGGCTGTCATGTGGGAACACTCTACTACTGATGCAATATTCAGCAATCTATGAAATGGTGCCAGGAATTTTTTGTGGGGCAAAGCACTCCAATCAACTTGCAAATTATATTATCTGGGTGGCACCAGTGAAATTTGATTCAAAGTCAATTCACAATGTATTGATCTCTAGTGTTTAGCAATTAAGGCAGCATATTTAATTAGAGCTTGACCACTTCTTCTTTTCAAGAGAAATTAATATGTGATCTTTTCAGTTTTATTTTTTTTTAATAGCTTCAAAATCTAATGTTACATTTATCTTTAAATCACTATAACAGTACGAGCTCAATTTTTCTGATCACCGAATCTCCTACATCGACATCCTTTTTAAATATAAAATTCCTGCTATATTCAGCCAATGCTAGAGGGAGTTTTATTTTACTGTGTAAAAATTAAGCATTACATTACAAGTGTATATAGGTTTATGCAATTTAATATAGTTTACTTAAGTGATAGACAAAAAACCTACAAGATATCAAAAGATATCATCAAACAAGATCTACAAAGACAAAAGCATGCAAGCTATCATAAGATATAATCAAAAGACTCATAAACCTACAAGATACAAATACAAAATCAAAAGGATTGAAAATATACCACAAGAGAGAGTAACTTTTTTTTATTAAAAAAACCAACCATTCAGTGCAACTTTGAATCAGATCATTCATAACTAAAGTAGAGGTAGTTCGATAATGGAAGCTTAGCTTACCAAAACACCACACATATTTCCATCTTAAAGAGAAAGAAAATAAATCTGATCTTCAAAACACATCTTGGAAACAATATTTTCAGTATATTTGTAGATTCATCTTCTTCTTGTACCTCATATTTAATAATTGCTTGTATAAATGTTATTTTTGCACTGGAATAGTCATTCATTATATGTCAACCTAAAGTTAAGTTACAAACTGCAGTATGATGTTAAAAAAATTGGAAAAATGTGCAGACATAGAGTTTAAATTAAAAGGGAAACTAAAAAAAGAGAGTGGAGTGTCTTACTTTGTAATGACAGAGGTCACTGAAGTACCGCTAATAGTGGCAGACCACATGTCCACTATGAGGCATGTGAGTCGGTTGGCACGATGTCAGCGTTCGGCATCCTGGATGTCAATACATTCGAAGATAATTATGGAAGATGGAGTGTCAGCTGACGTTCCCTCCTCCATCATTCTTCCTGCGTGTCTGACGTCTCAACGGGTGCAATGAGGTCACTATATTGACAGTGATATATTGACAGTGCAGAGGATCACACTATACATTGCAGAGACTGGAGCAACAGTGGAACAAGGAAGGAGAGCTTATTTTTATTTTTTTAATCAATGAGTACATTATGGGGGGCATCATACTATTTGGGTGGCTATTTGGGGGCCATAATACTTTCTAGAGGGTTACTTGGTGGGTCATCATACTATTTGGTGGGCTACGTGGGGGCCCATAATACTATTTTGAGTGCTATGTGGGAGGCATGATATTATTTGTAGAGCTATATAGGGTTCATCATAGTATATGGAGGAATATGTGAGGGCCATTATATTATTTGGAGGGCTGTGTGGAGGCCAGTTATACTGTTTGGAGGGTTGTGCGGGGGGGCAGTTATATTGCTTGGAAAGTTGTTTAGGGGCCATTATACTGTTTAAAGGACTGTATGGGGGCCATTATACTGTTTAGAGTGTTGTGTGGGGGCCATTATATTGTTTGGAGGGCTAGTGGGGACCATTATACAGTGTGGAGGGTTATGTTAGGGCAATTATACTGTGAGGAAGCATGTTCAGGGCCCATTATACTATTTTCAGGGCTACTTGGGGGTCATTATGTGTGTGAGCAGGGAGGCTACGTAGGCGTCATTACAGTGTGGATGGTTGGGGGCCACCATACTGCATGGGTGACTATGGGGGCCATCATTGTGTGGAGGTCTGTGCATGTGTAGGGGCCATTATACTGTGTGTGGTGGACAATGGATCCCATCATACTGCGTTGCGGTCAGTGTGGGGGTATCATACTTTGCGTGGGCAGGGATAGTATTGTAAGGTCATCATACTGTGCGTGTGGATAATACAGTGGAGGAATTCACTGAGGGGATATTTTATTGTGCTAAGGGGCATATTTTTTTTGCTTCTTACCTCTCAGTACTAATTTTACTACTAAAACAAAATCTTGAATCCAAGACTTACAGTATGTGTTCCAGAAAGTTTTCCTTCTGTTTTGTAAGATGGGCAAGCCATACTTTTTTTTCTACATCTTAAAGAAAAATCTCCATAATACAGAATTGAAAGCACAACTTTCTAACTCACAAAGTGTGTGCGATGTGAAATTATTTTTTTTGCACACTTTCTAATTGTCCAATATTAGACCTGTACACCCTCCAGCTGAATACAGCAGCCTGTTTCAGGAGCTTGCTTTTCAAACACAAATGTACTGAGCTTTTTTTGACACGTCATACATTTAAAAGCATACAGCCATGTTTTTTTATCATTTTATTTTTTTAAAAGAAAGAACATATTCTAGTTTTTGAATGCCTTAATTGTCCAATTTGCCAATCATACGCCCCATGACCAAAGAGTGTTCTGCTGCCACATGTTGATTTCTGGTTGTGACACACACAGCATGCCTCTGAACCAGAGGTGGACGCCGAGTTCTTTTTGCCGACATCTCCTTATTTCTAAACTGCCTCCTGATGGACTGTTTGACTACTTCACTGAGATATTTACAGTATCTCTATGCAACCTATATCCTCAGGTACACTGATAAAGGTCCTTTTGGACCAAAACGTTTGTTTCTCTGTACATACTTATCATCATTAAATTGATCAATAAATTGCAATATCTTTGAGTGCCAAGTTTTTTTCCCTAATGACACAAAACTCCCAGAGGTTTACCATTGTTAGGGCTACATAAAGTAGCTGAGACAGCAGCAAAAACAGCTACAGTTTATGGATACACATCAGAAAAAAAAGATGCACTGGCTGAACAGTCATATCAGAACTGTGTCCTTTCTTGGGCAGATACTCTGTTCCATAATCCCATGGAGTATTTGATTAAAAAATTGGTACATAAGCAAGAACTGACTAGGTTTGCCAAATACTATCATGTCCGGCTGTCATGGGTGTGTCAGATGTTACAAACAGTTGCCCTGTAGTTGGTTGCAGAAGATCTCTTCATTTGGCATTACAGACACCTTCTTAGCTGTTTCACTCTAGGACCCAGAGGCTACCTCCTTCCTGCTATTTGACACCCTGTTCTGGGTGTTTAAATAGTTTCACTTTGCAGCAGGAAGGTGCTGGTGATACTCACATGTTTCCTGGTGATTGCTTGGAGCTCTCAGATTGCTATCTTCCTCTGTGGTGCTAGGAGGACGCTTGGAGTTATCTCTCTGAATTCGGCTAAAGCAAAGCTACTTTCCCCCGTGTTTGTCTCCCTTGTTGTCTTTAGTCGTTAGTGGGGATCGACTAGTGCTCATTCTCCCCTTCCCTATCCAGGGCCAAGCGCTAGGGAAATCCAGGTTTAGGTTCGCGTGCAGCGATTGGTGAGGAACCAATATAGGGACGTTAGTAGAGACAGGGTGATATCAGATCTGTCTAGGAGGTTTCCACTCCCCCCTTTTCCTAGAGTCAACCTTTCTCCCTTCCCTTTGTGTTGCACTAAGTCTTTAACACACCTTGCGTGACACCGGCCTTCAGTATAAAATCAGAGAGGGTTTTCAGCATGGCGGATGGCTTTTTCACACTCAAGCTAACCAGGTTATCCATTGAAAATGTGGAAAACCTAACATTTTTCAAAATTAATCAGGCATGGATCAGAGCCAACTTTCATTCACCCACAGCTGATGTCATTGGTTAGATGTCAATGGCTGTACCATCTGCCTGACTGCTTGACTTTCCATTGTCTTTCTTTTACAGAATTTACTGCCATAGATGCAGATGGCCTCATGCAAATATATTAAAATAATACTAGCAACAATTTCTATGCAACAAAAGCTAACTGCACTCAGTATATTATAAATAGAATTTACTTTATTCATATACAAATACAATACAGACAATAATAACATAGAATAGACACATACAGTACATAAATAACACTGGCATATGCAAGCTTCTAACCACATATGACGTAACAGTAAATGTGGACTAGGTATAATAAGTAGAGATGAGCGTTGTTCTACTCGAACTGTTCGCCAATCTCAAATTCGAGCTGTTTTGGGCGGTGTTCGAGCCGTTCGGCGAACACGAACAATTTGAGAAAAATTCGGCTGTTCGAGGTTATGTTCGATAACTGTTCGTGCACCAAAATCATAACTGGATTTTTTCTCAGTAATGATGAAAATTAATGTTAATACGCAGTTTGAGTGTACAGCGGGGTGGGGGGAGGAGCAGGGGATGGATCTCTGCAGGAACAATGAAGATCTCCATTTTTTTTTCTCTTTCCCGCATTTACAGTGGGGAGGTGCAATCTGTCAGCCTATCAGCAGCGCACACACGGAGCGAAGTGCTTTTTTTCACACAAGCAAGGGCATGTGTCATTGGCAGTGTATGTCACATGTCCTTGCCCTATAAGACCAAGCCATTTTCCCCGTCGCCACCATTTTCTCACTGCTGCAGCTGCGTGTTAGACGGCACCGCTGTTGCTGTGTGCGCTATACCTTGTTAATTTCAAGCCAATTTTCGCACAAATATACAGATATCTTGGGAGTAGGGAATAGTTGTGATTGCAGTCCTTTTAAGGACTAGGTTACAGCATTTCCTACGACTTTTATCAGGCAGGTCTGTGCTCTTAAATAGATAGGTTGTGGGAGTAAAGACTAATTGTAATTAGAGTCCTTTTCAGGACTAGGTTACATCAGTTCCTATCAGTTTTTGCCAGGCAGGTCTGTGCCAGTGCTGTGCAAGTTTTTTTTCACAGCATTTGGCTGAATCTAGCAAAGCTAATCCTTTTTGGCCTATTGCAGAGTGTGTTAGTCAGTGGAGTAGCCTATCTGTGTTGCAAGATATACCACCTGTGTATAGAATACCAATTTTTTTACTGCACCTAGTGAAGTAAAATCTTTTGGGCATAGCATCATTCTATTAGTCCATCTATACTGACCTCCATCAGGTTGCAAACTGAATCTAATTTTTTTCTGCATCTAGCTCTGAAAAAATATTGGGCTTCTAGCTGTGTGTGGGTCTTGTTCTATTAATCCATCTATACTGACCTCCATCAGGTTGCAAACTGAATATAATTTTTTTCTGCATCTAGCTCTGAAAAAATATTGGGCTTCTAGCTGTGTGTGGGTCTTGTTCTATTAATCCATCTATACTGACCTCCATCAGGTTGCAAACTGAATATAATTTTTTTCTGCATCTAGCTCTGAAAAAATATTGGGCTTCTAGCTGTGTGTGGGTCTTGTTCTATTAATCCATCTATACTGACCTCCATCAGGTTGCAAACTGAATATAATTTTTTTCTGCATCTAGCTCTGAATAAATATTTGGCCTTCTAGCAGTGTGTGGGACTTGTTCTATTAGTCCACCTATACTGACCTCCATCAGGTTGCAAACTGAATATAATTTTTTTCTGCATCTACCTCTGAAAAAATATTGGGCTTCTAGCTGTGTGTGGGACTTGTTGTATTAGTCCATCTATACTGACCTCCATCAGGTTGCAAACTGAATATATTTTTTTCTGCATCTACCTCTGAAAAAATATTGGGCTTCTAGCTGTGTGTGGGTCTTGTTCTATTAATCCATCTATACTGACCTCCATCAGGTTGCAAACTGAATCTAATTTTTTTCTGCATCTAGCTCTGAAAAAATATTGGGCTTCTAGCTGTGTGTGGGTCTTGTTCTATTAATCCATCTATACTGACCTCCATCAGGTTGCAAACTGAATATAATTTTTTTCTGCATCTAGCTCTGAAAAAATATTGGGCTTCTAGCTGTGTGTGGGTCTTGTTCTATTAATCCATCTATACTGACCTCCATCAGGTTGCAAACCGAATATAATTTTTTTCTGCATCTAGCTCTGAAAAAATATTGGGCTTCTAGCTGTGTGTGGGTCTTGTTCTATTAATCCATCTATACTGACCTCCATCAGGTTGCAAACTGAATATAATTTTTTTCTGCATCTAGCTCTGAAAAAATATTTGGCCTTCTAGCAGTGTGTGGGACTTGTTCTATTAGTCCACCTATACTGACCTCCATCAGGTTGCAAACTGAATATATTTTTTTCTGCATCTACCTCTGAAAAAATATTGGGCTTCTAGCTGTGTGTGGGACTTGTTGTATTAGTTCATCTATACTGACCTCCATCAGGTTGCAAACTGAATCTAATTTTTTTCTGCATCTAGCTCTGAAAAAATATTGGGCTTCTAGCTGTGTGTGGGTCTTGTTCTATTAATCCATCTATACTGACCTCCATCAGGTTGCAAACTGAATATAATTTTTTTCTGCATCTAGCTCTGAAAAAATATTGGGCTTCTAGCTGTGTGTGGGTCTTGTTCTATTAATCCATCTATACTGACCTCCATCAGGTTGCAAACTGAATATAATTTTTTTCTGCATCTAGCTCTGAAAAAATATTGGGCTTCTAGCTGTGTGTGGGTCTTGTTCTATTAATCCATCTATACTGACCTCCATCAGGTTGCAAACTGAATATAATTTTTTTCTGCATCTAGCTCTGAAAAAATATTGGGCTTCTAGCTGTGTGTGGGTCTTGTTCTATTAATCCATCTATACTGACCTCCATCAGGTTGCAAACTGAATATAATTTTTTTCTGCATCTAGCTCGGAAAAAATATTGGGCTTCTAGCTGTGTGTGGGTCTTGTTCTATTAATCCATCTATACTGACCTCCATCAGGTTGCAAACTGAATATAATTTTTTTCTGCATCTAGCTCTGAAAAAATATTGGGCTTCTAGCTGTGTGTGGGTCTTGTTCTATTAATCCATCTATACTGACCTCCATCAGGTTGCAAACTGAATATAATTTTTTTCTGCATCTAGCTCTGAAAAAATATTTGGCCTTCTAGCAGTGTGTGGGACTTGTTCTATTAGTCCACCTATACTGACCTCCATCAGGTTGCAAACTGAATATATTTTTTTCTGCATCTAGCTCTGAAAAAATATTGGGCTTCTAGCTGTGTGTGGGACTTGTTGTATTAGTCCATCTATACTGACCTCCATCAGGTTGCAAACTGAATATATTTTTTTCTGCATCTACCTCTGAAAAAAAATTGGGCTTCTAGCTGTGTGTGGGTCTTGTTCTATTAATCCATCTATACTGACCTCCATCAGGTTGCAAACTGAATATAATTTTTTTCTGCATCTAGCTCTGAAAAAATATTTGGCCTTCTAGCAGTGTGTGGGACTTGTTCTATTAGTCCACCTATACTGACCTCCATCAGGTTGCAAACTGAATATATTTTTTTCTGCATCTACCTCTGAAAAAATATTGGGCTTCTAGCTGTGTGTGGGACTTGTTGTATTAGTCCATCTATACTGACCTCCATCAGGTTGCAAATTGAATATAATTTTTTTCTGCATCTAACCCAGCCAATAGTTTTGGCCTAATACCACAGTTTGGCCACTCAGCTCTGCTCGGTTACCATCCATTGTATTTTTGTGCAAACAACTCCAGAGTTGTGAATTAGTTAACCACCAAAATGAGTGGAAAAAGGCCTGCTGCTGGTGGAAAGGGGAATAGGCATGTTGGGAAGGGGAAAAAAGGTTGTGTCCGTGGGGTAGGTGTTAAAGCAACAGTAACATCTGCAGAAGAAAGACCATCTTCCAGCCAAACTAAAATGTCTACTTCTTTTAGCGGACAATGTGATAAGATCCCTTTCTTACGGCCACGCCAATCGCTACAAATTCCAGATGAGGCACAAAAACTGCAGGTGCTTCAACGGATATCAAGTGCTCCTTTAAGTGGGCTCTCCTCCACATCAACTTCAACATCACAAATACTCCAGTCCTCAAAAGTGTCACCCAAATCGCACTTGCTTCCTCACAGCTCCCAAATCTCCAGCTGCCCGTCTGAGTATGAGGTAGAACAGATGGTTGAGTCTGCAGAGCTGTTTACTCATACTATAGCCTGGGAATCAGAGGTCGACTCCAGCGCTTCTGTGAATCCAGACGAGGAAATGATTTGCACTGATGCCCAGAATCTTTATGAGTCAGATCCAGGACCAGACGCAGAAGGTTCTGACCATAATGTAGACCCTCATTCCCAAACTGTAACTCCTGTTGGTGGAGACAATGAGGAAGACGATGATAAGACTCAAATACCTGATTGGAGCGACAACTTTAGTTTTTTGTCAGGGCAGGAACAGGTTGGCTCTGAGGATGACGGGTGTGATAACGCACAGGGTGATGATGATGAGGTTGGAGATCCCACTTACTGTCAACCCACAGTCAGCCAAGAGATGAGGTCAGCAGAGGAGGTGGAGGAAGATGCTAGTGACGACGAGGTCAGGTTGCGCCTTCCTGGACAGAGACGTAGTACTGGAAGCATGTCAACAACTGCATCCTCAAACACAACTCTGCCTCTCACCACAAGTCGTGGTGGCTCTTCAGGTCGCATGGGTGCTAAGCCTTGCATAGCCTGGGCATTTTTTCAGATCGATAAAGATGACCCAACTCGTGTTATCTGTAACATTTGTCAGCAAAAGCTAAGTAGAGGCCAAAAAATACATAGTTTGAGTACTTCATGCATGAACCGGCACATGGACATGAAGCATAAGTTGCAGTGGGAAGCTCAGTGTGCTACAATGCGGCCTAGCCGGCCGGGCCAACCACCGTCTGCCATATCTTGTGCATCCGCGGCCTCTTCATCCTCTGTGACTGGGGGGACAGCAGTCACACCTGTTTTGGGGCACAGACCTGCCACCTCTTTACCCGCAACAGCCAGCGTGATTGGCAGGTCATCATTTTCTTTGGAGGTGGGAACACCAGCTGGTGTTGAGCGCTGTCCGACATCGATAGCACCACCTTTGGATCAAGGCAACCTAACATGTCCGCCTGCATCTTCCTCACAGACCGGCAGTTTGCCGGGGACACCCTTATCAACCCCGTCTAAGCACAATAGCCAGCCCTCGGTCCCTCAGATGTGGACAAGTAAAAGACCATTTCCTCCTAGCCATGAGAAAGCTAAGAGGTTGAATTTCACCATCTGCAAGCTCTTGGCTACAGAAATGCTGCCTTTCCGCCTGGTGGACACAGAGGATTTTCGAGACCTTATGTCCGTCGCAGTGCCCCAGTACCAGATGCCCAGTCGGCACTACTTCTCAAAGAAAGGTGTGCCTGCGCTCCACCAGCATGTCGCACACAACATCACCGCTTCTTTGAGAAACTCTGTGTGTGACAGGGTGCATTTCACCACAGACACTTGGACGAGTAGGCATGGACAGGGGCATTACATGTCGCTGACTGGGCACTGGGTAACTATGGTGACAGCAGGACAAGGGGCTGCTGTCCAAGTCTTGCCGTCCCCACGAGTTGTGCGTCAATCCTCTTTATGTCAAAGTTCCTCCACTGCTTCTGCCTCCTCAACCTCCTCTCGGTCTTCCACCTGCACTTAAAGCCTGTCTGGTCATGCCACAAGCTTTCTAACTGCGCAGAAGGGATCCTGCACACCTCCTTACTATGTTGGCAGTAGGGCTCAACGTCATCAGGCGGTTTTTACATTGAAATGTCTGGGAAATGTGAGTCACACAGCTGAGGAGTTGTGGTCAGCTCTGGAGAACCAATTTCATGAATGGTTGTCTCCACTGGACCTGAAACCAGGGAAGGCCGTGTGCGACAATGCTGCAAACCTGGGTGCGGCCCTTCGCCGGGGCAATGTCACACACGTGCCTTGTATGGCTCACGTGTTGAACCTGGTTGTCCAGCAATTTTTAGCCCACTATCCCAGACTAGATGGCCTTCTGCAGAGGGCACGGTCGCTGTGTGCTCACTTCCGCCGTTCGCATCCCGCAGCTCAGCGACTTACATCTCTACAGAAGTCGTTGGGCCTGCCACTTCACCGGCTAAAATGCGATGTGCCTACCCGGTGGAATTCAACTCTGCACATGTTGCAGCGACTGTGGCAGCACCGACAAGCCCTGGTGCAATACGTTCTGACGTATAGCCTGGGCCAACGAGATTCAGAGGTGGGGCAAATCACGCTGGAGGAGTGGTCTCAGATCAGGGACCTATGCACCCTTCTGCACAGTTTTGAAATGGCGACGAAGATGTTTAGTGCTGACGATGCCATTATCAGCATGACTATTCCGGTGATTTACATGCTGGAGCACATGTTAAACAGAATTCGGAGTCAGGTGGTGGCACAAGAGGAGGTGGAGGAAGTAGAGGAGGAGGAGTTGTATGCGGAAGGGCTAACATCTGCAAGGTCCAGACGGTCGGCAGCACCAAGGCGGCAGGCATGTGAGGGTGGGGGAGATGGTTTTACCAGGGCGCATGGTAGCAGCCAAACTAGTGAGGAAGGTGCAGGAGCCCAGGAAGAAGTGGAGGACGAACTGATGGAAGACTCATCAGATGAGGGAGACCTTGATCACATTTCTGTTGTGCGAGGTTGGGGGGAGAGGACAGAGGAAGGAAGCATGATTGTTACCTCGCCAACAACACAACAGGGACTTGGTGCTCCTGGATGCGCAACACACATGAGTGCCTTCTTGCTGCACTACCTGCAACATGACCCTCGAATTGTGAGAATTAGAAATAATCCTGACTACTGGGTTGCCACACTGTTAGATCCCCGGTACAAAAGTAAATTTGCAGAAATTATTCCTGCCATAGAAAGGGATGCACGCATGCAGGAGTATCAGCAGAGACTGTTGCAGAATCTTACATGTGCTTTTCCACAAAATACCAGTGGTGCACGTAGTGAATCTCACAGTTCCAACTTGCCAACCGTGGGATCGTCAAGTGTTCAGCACTCAAACCGTAACAGAACCACAGTATCTGCTGGTAACATCAATTTTGCGGAATCATTTCACCACTTTTTTAGCCCATCCTTTGCAAGGCCACAGGAGACAAGAAGTCTGACACATAGTCAACGCCTAGAGACGATGGTACAGGAGTATCTCCAAGTAAACATTGAAGCCACGATTGTGTCACTAGACCCTTGCTCTTTTTGGGCTTCCAATCTGGATAAATGGCCGGAGCTAGCC
This sequence comes from Phyllobates terribilis, assembly GCF_046119375.1. Classification (NCBI taxonomy): domain Eukaryota; kingdom Metazoa; phylum Chordata; class Amphibia; order Anura; family Dendrobatidae; genus Phyllobates; species Phyllobates terribilis. The sequence goes on from NW_027362762.1 coordinate 508,396,602, forward strand.
ACTTACGCCTTGGAGATCTTGTCATGCCCCGCAGCCAGCGTTCTGTCTGAACGTGTGTTCAGCGCTGCTGGTGGTGTGCTGACAGATAAGCGCACGCGGCTCTCCACTGATAATGTAGACAGACTCACGTTCATAAAGATGAACAAATCATGGATCCGAAACGACTTTTCTACCCCTGTGTCATCCTGGGGAGAGTAAAAGCTTGATGATTGGTTAAAATCACCCTACCAACCGTTTTAAGATTTCAAATTACTAATCATGTTTATCTGTATCTTGACTGGAAAATAATTTGGGCTTTGTAGCAGTGTGCAGCACTGATCCTATTAGGCCATCTATACTAAAGCTTCACCAGATTTAAAATTTAAAATAATTTTTAGCTGCATCTAGCCCGGAAAATAATTTTGGGGCTCCGAGATGCGCAAGACACATAAGTGCCTTCTTGCTGCACTACCTGCAGCATGACCCTCATATTGTCAGAATTCGAAGTAATCATGACTACTGGGTTGCCACACTCTTAGATCCCCCAAACTTTTCGATCAACCTTTTCATTTTAATAAAGACCAAAAAAATGGTCATTTTTGAAATTATAAGCATTAGCAGGTTGTTAGAAACTGAAATCAAACAGTTTTCAACTCAAAACTTTATTCTAGGTGATGTTACATTTTCACATAGGACCCCTTGTTCGAAAGGAGCTTCTGAGCTCTCTCGTCCATTGAATTTGTCAGGTTTTGGATGGTTTCTGCTTCAATTGTTTTGCATGAGGACAGAATACCCTCCCAGAGCTGTTGCTTAGATGTGAACTGCCTCCCGCCATCATAGACACTCCTTTTAATGATGCTCCAAAGGTTCTGAATGGGGTAGAGGTCAGGGGAGCATGGGGGTCACACCATAAGTTTGTCCCCTTTTATGCCCATATCAGCCAGAGATGCAGATGTTTTATGTGCAGCATGAGATGGTGCATTATCATGCAGAAAAATGATCTTGCTGTGAAATACACGGTTCTTCTTCTTGAACCATGGCAGGAAGTGCTGTTTGAGAAAATCCACATACATTATGGAGTTCATCTTTAGCGCCTTCAGGGATCCTAAAGGGGCCGACAATCTCTCTCCCCATGGATTCCAGCCCAAAACATTACTCCACCTCCTCCTTGTTGGCGCTGTAGCCGTGTTTGCGTGGGGTGTCCATCAACCAGCCATCCTCCACTCCATCCATCTGGACCATCGAGCGCTGCACGGCACTCATCCGTGAACAAAACTGTTTTGAAATCAGTCTTCATGTAATGTTTGGCCCACTGGAGCCGTTTCTGCTTGTGTGAAGTGGATAGAGGAGGTCGACAGGATGGCGTATGCACAGCTGCAAACTTCTGAAGGACCCTGCATCTTGTTGTTCGGGGGACGTTGGAGGCACAAGCAGCTTCTAAAACTTGTCTGCTGCTATGACAAGGCTTTTTGGCCGCTGCTCTTTCAACCTGACGTAATTGCCTGTAGGAAAGAGTCCTCAATTTGCCCTTATCAGCACGCACACGTGTGTACTGTAAATCAGCTACATACTTCTTGATTGCCAAGACACTTCATCCTGATCATCGCACAATGTTGATTGTAGTCATGCCTTGACCTAAACACTCCACAATTTGTTGCTTCTCAGCAGCCGACACATCCTTTTTCTTTCCCATTTTGGCAGAAAATGTAGGCTGCTTAATAATGTGAGAGAGCCTTCTTAAGTAGTCTTGCCTTTCATTGGACACACCTGCCAAACTAATTAGCACAGGTGTCTGCAATTGCTTACAGTGATATAAAGAGCCCTGACACACATCACCATCAATGAGTTTAACTGACAAACAAACAAATTCTTCCCTTATCACTCCTAAACACTTTTTGCATAATAATTTGGAACGCAGTGTACATGTGCTTTTCCACAAAACACCAGCAGTTCACGTAGTGAATCTTACAGTTCTAACTTGCCAACCGTGGTCTGTATGGAGTTGTTCAATAAAGGGCCCAAAATTAAGATAACATAGATGGGAGAGGTCTCTATGAATAGGAATTCCTAAGTATTTGATACCCTGTGAGGGACAGGCAAAGGGAAAGTTGGACTGGATGGAATCCTATATGGATTTGGGGAGGGAGACATCGAGGGCCTCAGACTTCGCTGCATTGATTTTAAAATTTGACCATGTAACAAAGTGATCTATTTCAGCCATAACAGCAGGGATGGATATATGTGATTGAGTGATATATACTAGGACATCATCAGCAAATAGAGAGCACTTGTACTCGGTGCCTCCCACCTCAATCCACCTAATATTGGGGTTATGGCGAATTGATGAGAGCAGGTGCTCCGTCACTAGGATGTATAAGAGAGGGGACAGAGAACATCCCTGCCTTGTCCCATTGGTGATTGTGAAAGGTGATGAAAATGTTCTGACGCGCCCCCTGGGCCTTGGGACACCCGGAGCCGGACTCTTTTTGGTGGATGCTGGTGGTTGTAGTCTCCGTGGCGGCAACCCGGTTCCGTGGCTCAGGACGGTCAAACCAGTGGCGGACCTATTTATGTGGTTTTGATGTTTAAATGTCCGACTACGCCACCCGTGGACTGCGGTCAGAGTGAACCGCCGCTCCAGGGCAGACCGCTGAGGCTGGTGTTGTGGGTGCAGCAGAGCGTAGCATAACTCCCCACGGGAGGAGTATAGCCTCAGGGCAGTGTATGCGGAGGATGGGGGTGATGGTGCAGGGCAGCAGCAGTAACGACACGGAGTCAGTGATGCAGTCCAGGGCCTTTACTCACAGTTCTTATTATCCAGACCACGTCTGCAGGTAGCGGCTGCCCACGTCGTACTGTGCTCACCAGGTGAGGGGCTCAGACAACTCCCAGATAACTTTGGAGCACTTCACAGGACCCCCTTTGTGTGTCCTTTGTCTGGCCTTTCTTACCAACACTTCTGTCCGGCTGCCTCGGGCCTCCTCTTGGTAAACTTGGCGCCAGTTTCCCTGACCCTATGTGGTGCCTTCCTAGCGGGTGTAGCGAGGGGCTGCGCCACATAAAATGTCAGAGCCTCCGGTTTCTAGCTGAGGGTCGTTTCCTGCCTCCACTAGTTCGGGGACCGGTCTCCCCCTTTGGCCTGACCCCTCCACGCAGGTGGATTCGGGCGTGCGGTGGTGACTCGCCCGTCCGCACCCCTGGGATCCCTTCATTCCTCGTTCCTGGAGCCTTCTCCGCTCCTCTTCCTTCCTTCTCCCTCTTCCAGGCCTGGGCCTCTGTTACTAGGCCCGCCTCCGGAGCAGAGCTCATGAAGAGCCCCTGCTCCCTGCCACTTCTGCTCAGACTTCTCTGCACTGAACTAAGATGGTGCCCACCTTTTATACTCCCTTCTCAATGCACCCAGGAACTGCTTCCTCCCTGCTCCTGCACTACAGGGTTCCCCTTCCTCAGTGTTCCCTCCCCCCACTCCAGCCAGGGACAGGGACTGTCGTGCCCATCTCAGGGGCATATTGGTCGCCCTGCCCCACGGCAATGTGGTGTAATGCATGCAAGTGTCGGGTCCTGATCCACACTCCATCCTTACCTGAGAGTGAGATATCACACCTCTGGGTGAGGTGCAATACGTCTGTAGCAACCGAGCCCTCAGGGTGCTACAGTTCCATTTATCTTCAGCCTAGGTGACGTAATGCGATACAGGGCCGTGATTTTGGCTATAAAAGGGTCCCCTAGACCCCTACCCCAAGCTTTTTAAGAGAATCATATATGGCGTGCCAGGAGACTCTATGGAATGCTTTCTCAGCATCCAACGAGAGTATCTAATTACAAATTTTTAACTGCATCTAGCCCAGGAAATACTTTGTGCCTAGTAGCAGTGTCTGCTAGTCAGCGGATTATCCCGGCTGTTAAGCAAGCTACACCACCTGTAGTTTAGACACTTAATTTTTTCAAAGGAAATGATTCGGGACCATGGGATACTTAGTGAAGAGCATCAGGAGGCACCCCAAGGCATAGGGGCTGGGACTGGCATTAGGATGCCTTGCGGTGGACAGCCGAGCTCGATCCTTATAAAAGCTTTTTAACTGCAGCAGCTTTAGTGGACGCTACTGGAGCTGGAATTACGCGGCTGCTGGCATGAGACTTGCCCTCCAATAGATCCTTGTAAATGGATTTAAAGTGTATTCATTCAAATTAGAGAGACAATTTAAATTAAAAAGCTTAGAGCTGCCTCCACCACAGGGGGGCTCGCTCGACCCACCAGCGGACAGGCACCAGTATTGGGAGAGGGGGGCTGGCCGTCAGGGTTCACCGCGGCTCTGGCACAAACCCGGCGACACGAAGATGGCACGGGCAGGAGCGGACTGGCCGTGTCGGCTTCTCACTTTTTGGATTTTAGAAGGGCATGACATGCCTATATCTGTGTCTCCCCCTCCTTTTACTCCTCCACCTCTTTTATTTTCGCATGACTATATGTACTTGTCACTTTTCCATGTGTTAGTTATGTCTTCTGAGCAATTTGTCAGCTTTTGGACACCTTTGAAGGTGTTTTCTATGTGTTTCTATGTGTTTTTGTTTGCCTGCCATTGTTTTTAACGGTGTTCGAAGGTGTTCGACGAACAGTTCGACGAACAGTTCGGCGAACACACGGGTGTTCGACGAACCGAACCGAACTCGAACACTACGGGGGTGGCTCAACACTAATAATAAGCATAAAAGTGATATAATAAGAAAAACAATGTATGTCTAGAGGCCTCAAAGGACCTCTCAAATACTCATGTACGATAGACTGTCAAAAACTCTAAAGATGTAAAAAATATATTAGTAGTGAAATAAACATACAAGGGAGACATGACTAGTTGAGGAAAAAAAAGCTATCTGGACAAGCCTGAAAGTAACCATACTGGGTTAATAAGACTTTTTAAATTTAAAATATCATTAATCAAAACTGACTCACAGACTAAAGCTAATATGTCACTTATATTCCAAAGTGAAAAAGTAAAAAAAAAGTAAAGTATATGTGGGACCGCTCCCTGCACATAGCATCGGGTGTCAGCTGTGACAATCAGCTGACACCCGGCGGCGATCGTGCCCGCACATCCTTTGTGCAGGCAATATCGCCAGGACATACTATTCCGTATCTGGCACAAAAGGCCCAGGGCGCAGGTATGGAATAGTACGCCCAATGGCAAAAAGGGGTTAATACTTCAGGGGCTTTACATATTCGATATGATGACAGAAAACTGTTTCACTAAAATTTTGGCTCCAAATGATGCTACGTCCCTTTTGTTCCCTGCCATGTCCAAACAGTAGTGTATTGTCATAGACTATTTCCATTCTCAGGACAAATTGCTTAATAAATAAATGCTACTTTTTTTTATTTGACCTCTAACAAAAAAATAAACATTTTGAGCTAGATCTAAATGTAATTCTTCACAGGACAATACTTCAGAAGTCTGTAAAACACCTGTGGGATAAAAATGTTCACTACACCCCTATCTGAATTCCTTGAGGGGATAATTTTCAATATGAGGTCACTTTCTAGGGATTTTACTATGCTGCTGCCATACCATCCCTTAGCACTTGATACCTGAATTGCCCCATAAAAATAAGTTTATGAAAGCTCCTTAACATGTCAAAAATTGCTGCTAAACTTATAAGCCATTGATTACCCCAAAAATAAATAGATGAATAAAAAATTATGTCAACATAAAGTAAATAAATTGAAAATGTTAATAATTAACTATTTTATATACACTCCTGTGAAAATCAGTATGCTTTCAAAGATGCCCAAAAATGTCTGGAAGCTTGTCAAGAAATTGGAATGTTTATCCCCATTTTCAGGGGTTTTGCATGTGTATCCCAAAGAATTTACCCCCTAAAATGTCATGTTATGCAAAGAGGCAAACATTATGCTCATCTCCTCACATCTACTAATCATTATAAAAAATTTGCATCATCAGATTACCTGTCAAAAGCAACCAAGGGGTAAAAATACCCTTAACACCGCCCCCTCATAGAAGTGGGGGGGTTGGAGCATTTTGGACACAGTGAGCATGGATTGTGGTGTGTAATACTGTAGTAAGGCACGACTCACATTTTTGTGGCACTACTGGCACCCCATCCCGCATTTTGAGGGGGGAACACAAAAAGGACCCCAAGAAAATAAATTTTCGCAATTGGAGGGAACATTTTCGAAACTTTTGTCAAAAGGTGGTGTAAGCGTCCTCTCCATCATCCCAAAACTCCATTACTGTACGAAAGAAGAAACCACCCCTTTTAACTCATTTTCAAGTCTGCACTGGTGTCTGTGGGTTTTTGTTTTTCCTTACAAATATGCCTTACAGATACAGCTTAAAAAGAGTTGTTAGCCCTTACACAGGGGTGGGAGAGGCTTGAAAACTCCTTAGAAACAATACCTGCTTTCTTGGGGAGTTCTTTTGTTTGCTTGGCCAACATGGCAAGACTAGCTTTCTGTCAGGTTGTACTCGTGCATTCACATGAGTATTTGAATGTGAACACATATTCACATTAAAATGCTCATGTGAATGCACGAGGACAATCTGAAAAAATGCTAGTTTTTATTGAAATAAAATTTTCAATTTTTACAGGCATTCAAAAGTTAATGTTACATAAACTCAAGGCCTACCGGATATCAGATTCAGATGTCAAAGTCACATATCAAAGGCAGATATCAGACTCAGATGTCAAAGTCACATATCAAAATCAAAGGTCAAAGTCAGATATCAAAGTCAGTTCTCAGACGGTATTTAGCCTCAAACGGACATTCTGATGTTTGATTTTGATATCGGTTCATGTCCTAAAATGGAAACTGTTTAAGAGAATATCTATGTGTGCATAACTATTGGGCAACTAATACTGTGCAGAATTATTATGCAATTAAATGAAAAACGTAACATTTTCAATGTCAATTGGTTATTTTCATCTGTTAAAGTGAGAATAATAACCAAACAATTCAAAATGTGCAAAAATACATTTAGAAAATTGTAAAAAATATATCAGTGATTTACTTTTTGGGCAGCAGCAACAGCAGCTGCTGTTTTCCATCACTGCAAATCTCAAATTTAAGAAGGGCCTTCACATTATCAATAGGGTTTAGGCCAGGTGAGGAAGTTATTTTTTCATCTTTAGAGCCTTTACTGGTTTGTCAAGACCTGGAGAACTTTGATTCATGCATTGAAGCATTGACATGCATAAAAATCATGGTTTTCTTGAAGGATGCAGACTTTTTCCTGTGCCACTGCTTGAAGAAAGTGTCTTCTAAAAATGGCAATATGTTTTGGAGTTTATTTTTAGACTTTCTTCAACAGGAAAAGGTCCAGCTTGCTCAACATTAGTACCGGCCCATTCCAGTACCCCAACTCCACCTTGTTGGTGTCTGATACAATGTAGAGGTCTGTACATTCTACTGATTCAACCACAGACCCATCCATCAGATCCATCAAGAGTCATTCTCATCTCATCAGTCCATAAACCTTTAAAAAAATCTGTCTTCAGATATTTATTGGCCAAGTCTTGACGATTTAACTTATATGTCTTGTTCAGTGGTGATCGGATTTCAGCCTTTCTTACCTTGCCCATATCACTGAGCATTGAACACCTTGTACTTCTGGGCACCCCAGGGAGGCTGCAGTTCTTGAATATGACAGATTTGGAGGATAATGGATTCCAAGTCGATTCACATTAGATTATTCTCAAAACTTTGGCAGTTAATGTACATCTTATTTCTCAACACATTTTTTGTGACCCCATTGACTATTTGCAGCAAAACTTTTGATGGCTCTGTGATCACGCCCTAATACCTTATATCTATATCTCAATTTCAGGAGTGCTGCATCCCTCTATTAGACCTTTCATATTTTTTGACTTTTCATAATCAGTTAAATCTCTTTTTGAGTCCATTTTGCCTGAAGAAAACAACATGCTTAATAAATCTGTACACATTGATAAAGGGTGCTGATGTCCTTTGGTCTCACCCTCTCTCATTACATAAATACACATCACCTAATATTTTTAAAACAGTATACACTCAAATTTATACAGTTTGGAGTTGGAAAATCAGCATAAAAATGATGATATTCTTAAAATAATCACTTTCCTAATAATTGTGTACACAGTGTATATCATGCATTTTATTAAAAAAATTCATTTTGACACAAAATTGTCTAAAGGTGCCCATGTACATAAAATGCTTAGTGACATTTTAACAATGTGACATATATTCACTTTCAGAAAAAATATAGATAGTTTTTTCTTTAATTTTGGTTTTATTTGTAAATGCAAAAAGTGTGAAAATTGTTGTGGCTGCCTGAGATTCACTGCTTGGAGGTAGTGATTAGAACATGTGGAGAGAAGAGGGGTGAAGAGGTGGGCAGTAAGGTGAGTAAACATTTTTTTAAATTAATTGATGGCCCTTACGATTCAGCAAAATGACGGCTAGTTGATGAAATTCAATTCAACTTCAATATATTCACTCATCTGTTGATATAAGGCCATTTAAAAAAAATAGTTTCCATTATTCTTCAGTTTATTAATAATTTACAAGTAATAAACATTCATGACAGTTGACAATCTTTCCAGGAGTGCACATCCCAACAAATAGGCCCCCAGATTAGATTATGAAATGCTCAGAGAAATTGCAGAAAAAAACTCAACTGAAGAACTAGGCATCAGTTAGCATGTTAAATATTCGAGTTCATGACAATACAAATAGCAAAATACTGAACAAATATGGCTTGTTTGGAAATGTACCAAGGGGAAGTCTCTTCTCTGAACTCATCTGAATATCAAAGCTTTCTAGAGTTAATTGTGAGACCATTTATTCAAATGCTGAAACTTTGCCAAAGCTGAGTCATGAAGCAGAACAATGATCCGCACACAAGCAATACTATATCAAAATGGCTGAAAAAAAACATCATCAAGATGTTGCAATGGCCCAAAATCCAGACTTCAATCTAATTTAAATGCTGTAGTGGAGCCTTAAAAGAACTGTGCTTAAATCAATGAATACACACCTCAATTTAGTTAAGCAACATTTGCCAAGAGTGAGCCAAAAATCCTTCAGAACAATGTGAAAGACTGAAAAAGTCATACAGAAAATAGTTACTTCATGTTATTGCTGAAAAGTTGTACTACAAGATATTGTTTCATGAAGTGTACTTATTTTTTACTGTGCTTCTGCTTTTTGGCTTATTTTTTTGAATAGATATGTAGTATGTTATATTTTGTTAATTTACCTAATTTTAAGACATTTTAATGACTAGATGGATTAATTTTGTTATTTTGTCATAATACTTTAATATAATTCAAAGCGAGTGTATTTTGTTTTTCTCTTGACTGTAAATACAAAAAAAAATATTTTTAGTTACATAGGTTGTAAAAAGATCTAGGTCCATCAAGTTCAACCTTTATCTACCAATTATACATTTTGTCACAAAATTATCTATAACTCACAATGTCATGTGCACTGAGGAAATCATCCAGCCCTTTTTTGAAAGCTGTTATAGTGTCTGCCATTACTACCTCTTGTGGTCGGGCATTCCACAGTCTGACTCCTCTAACTGTGAAGAACCATTTCCTATTTAGCTTTCGTAATAGCCTTTCTTCCACCTTTAATGAGTGCTCCTGGTCCTTAGTATGGTCTTTGGAAGGAAAATGTCATGTGCCAGTCCTTTTTACTGACCATACATATACATGTACAGTATGTTTACATATAAATTCGATCTCCTCTGAGACATCTTTTTTCTGAGCTAAACAAGCCCAACTTTTCTAAACTTTCATCATATGACAGGCCTTCTATTCCTTGTAATAATCTAGTTGAGATGGCTGCCTTTGAACTGACTCTAACTTCTAAAAATCTTTTTTAAAATGTAGAGCCCAAAACTAGATCCCATATTCTAGATGTGGCCCCATCAGTGATTTATAAGTGATAACAATATGTTAGTATTACGGGATTTTAGCTCTCTTTTTATACACATTGAGTACTGCTGCTCAGCTTACTTGTAACCAGAATACCCAAGTCCTTCTACTGTACTGTAGTCCCGAGTATACTCCCATTTAATGTATATGCAGCAATAGGATTACTTCATCCTAGGCACATTACTCTACATTTATATACATTAAATCTCATTTACTAAGTATTTGCCCATTCAGTCATCTTATCCAGATCGTTTTGTAATATTGTACAGTCAAGGTCAGTTTTTAATACTTGTTAACGTGAAGGGTTAACAAAGTTTGGTGTCATCAGCAAAAACTGTCATTTTGCTCTCAATCCCATCTACAAGGTCATTAATAAAGAGATTAAAAAGAATCAGTCCTAGCACAGATCCTTTTGGCACCCCACTTCAGACTATGTCCCATTTAGAGAACGTACCATTTATAATGACTTTTTGTTTCCTGTCTTTTAGCCAATTCCTTACCCATCTGCATATAGCTTCCCCTAGTCCATGCTTCTGTAGCTTTAGTATAAGGCTGCTATGTGGTACTGCATCAAATGCCTTTGCAAAGTCCAGATAAATCACATCAAACACATTACCAACATCCAGATTTGCACTTACCTCCTCATAGAAACCCAGCTAGTTGGTTAGACATGAATTATCTTTCATGGATCCATACTGATTATAATTTATTATTTTATTCTCTGCAATATAACTCTGCAGGTAATCTCTTATGATGCCCTCAAAAACTTTGCATACTGCCGATGTCAAACTTACTGGACGGTAGTTACCTGGATCCACCTTCTTACCTTTCTTAAATATCGGTACCACACCAGCCATCCTCCAATCCTGTGGCACTACCCCTGTTATAAGAGAGTCTAAGAATATGAGATACAGCAGTCTATCAATTACTGAGCTCAATTCTCTCAGTATCTGTGGATGAATGCCATCTGGGCCGGGGGAATTAATATTTATTTGCTCAGATGCAGTTCTGGTGTTAAACTAGTTATATCAGGTGGTGGACTTTGATTCTTGCCTTGTTGAAAGATCCCTGGAACAGTCAGTTCATTGGTGAGCAGAGATGAAAAATGCCTGTTTAACCCCTTTACTGCATAGGGCGTATTAGTACGTATCTGTGCCCTGGGACTTATGGACCAGATACGTATTTATACGCCCTGGCGATTTCGCCTGCACACAGCCTGTGCGGGCGCGATCGCCGCCGGGTGTCAGCTGATTGTCGCAGCTGACACTCGGTACTATGTGCAGGGAGCGGTCCCGCACCGCTCCTGGCACATTAACCCCCGCAGTGCTGTGATCAAAGTCGATCGCAGTCGATCGCAGCATTGCGGTGGCTAAGGGGAGGTGATAGGGATACTCACCTCCTCTTCCGGCCTCCAGCGCTGTCTGCCGTGGCTTCCAGGATGTTGCCATGACGACCCGATGTCGTCATGGAAACATCCGGGTAACCAGACAGCAGGAATATTTTTTGGACATGCGCAGTGCATCTCCAAACTATCTCCTCCCTGTCCAGCACTGACAGCCTGCATGGCACAGGGATGGTGCTGCATTCCAGTGCCATGCAGGTGATCAGAGGAAAAAAAGTGAAAGTCCCATAGTGGGACAAAGTGAAAAAGTAAAAAAACTGCCATAAAGTGAAAAAAAAAAAAAAAAAAATTGTAAAAATATAAAAAAAAAAAATAATCCACCAAAAATAAAAATATAATGTACCAATCAATAAATATTATTATAAAAAAAAAAACAATAAAAGTACACATTTGGTATCGCTGCGTCCGGAACGACCTGACCTATAAAACTGTCCCACTAGTTAACCCCTTCAGTGAGCACGGTAAAAAAAAAAAAAAAAACAAGCAAGAAACAATGCTTTATCACCACACCGCCAAACAAAAAATTGAATAACACGCGATCAAAAAGACGAATATAAATAAAAATGGTACCGCTGAAAACGACATCTGGTCCCGCAACAAACAAGCCGCCATACAGCTCCATCAGCCGAAAAATAAAAAAGTTATAGCTCTCAGAATAATTTTTTCTATAAAATTGCTTTTATTATGTAAAAGTGCAAAACATAGAAAAACTAGATAAATGTGGTACCGCTGTAAACGTACTGACCCAAAGAATAAAGCTGCCTTATCAATTTTACCACACGCGGAACAGAATAAAAAAAAAAGAAAAAACAATTAGTGAATTGTTGGTTTTTGTTTATTCTGCCTCCCAAAAATCGGAATAGAAAGTGATCAAAAATGTCACGTGCTTGAAAATGGCACCAATAAAAACGTCAACTCATGCCGCAAAAAACAAGCCATCACATGACTCTGTCGGCCAAAATCTGGAAAAATTATAGCTCTCAAAATATGGCGATGCAAAAACTAGATTTTACAAAAAATGCGTCTTTTAGTGTGTGACAGCTGTCAATCATAAAAACTCCATATGATTCTGGTATCGCTGTAGTCGCACCGACCCGAAGAATAAGGTCGTCTAATCACTTATACCGCACGAGGAACGGCGTAAAAAATAAACTCTCGGGTTAGGTTTGTGCTAGGGTTAGGGTTGGGCTAGAGTTAGGGCTGGGTTTGGGGTTAGGGTTGTGATGGGGTATTGATTTTTTTCAAAAGTAAGAAAAAAAGATGACGATATGGCGACTAGTGTTGAGCGCAAGTGCTCGCTACTTGAGTTTGCATCGGGTGCTCTGGTATGCATTGAGTATCGTGGGTATTTCAGTGACATGCTCGTGTCTCCGCCCCATTTGCTTCGCGGCCAAAAAAACTTTGCGGTGATTGCCTGCCATGCACGAGCGATCCCCGCATGTTTTTTTTGGGTGTCTAATAACCGTGAAACATGCGGGGCAGGGATTCGAGCATGTCACTTGAGCACACGCAGTACATGATGCATACCTGAGTACCCGATGCAAACTCAAGTAGCGAGCACTTGCGCTCAAGACTAATGACAACTTATTCAATATGATGACCTAACGTTATCAAATTCTGTGTCGTACCTCTGGGTTCAAAATGTTCACTATACCCCTTAACAAAATCCTTGAGGGGTATAGTTTCCAAAATGGGGTCACTTGTGGGGGAGCTCCGCTGTTTAGGCACATCAGGGGCTCTCCAAACGCGACATGGTGTCCGCTAACAAACTGAATGGAAAATCAGCTAAAATTGTTAACGGACGCCATGTTACGTTTGGAGAGCCCCTGTGTGCCTAAACATTGGAGCTCCCCCACAAGTGACCCCATTTTGGAAACTAGACCACCCAAGGCACCTATCTAGATGCATAGTGAGCACTAGATAGGTGCCTTGGGGAGTCTAGTTTCCAAAATGGGGTCACTTGTGGGGGGTTTCCACTGTTTAGGCACATCAGGGGCTCTCCAAACGCAAAATGGCGTCCGCTAATTATTCAAGCAAATTTTACAATCAAAAAGTCAAATGGCGCTCCTTCCCTTCAAAGCCCTGCCGTGCGCCAAAACAGTGGTTTTCCCCACATATGTGGTATATGCATGCCCAGGGGAAATTGCACAACAAATTTTGGGGTCCATTTTTTCTTGTTACCCCTGCAAAAATAAAAAAAATTGGGTCTAAAGTAACATTTTTGTGAAAAAAGTTAAATGTTCATTTTTTTCTTCCACATTCCAAAAATTCCTGTGAAGCACGTGAAGGGTTAATAAAGTTCTTGAATGTGGTTTTGAGCACCTTGAGGGGTGCAGTTTTTAGAATGGTGTCACTTTTGGGTATTTTCTGTCATAAAGACCTCTCAAAGTGACTTCAAATGTGATGTGGTCCCTAAAAAAATGGTTTTGTAAATTTTGTTGGAAAAATGAGAAATCGCTGGTCAACTTTTAACCCTTATAGCTCCCTAACAAAAAAAAATTTTGGTTGCAAAATTGTGCTGATGTAAAGTAAACATGTGGGAAATGTTACTTATTAAGTATTTTATGTGACATATCTCTCTGATTTAAGGGCATAAAAATTAAAATTTGGAAAATTGCAAAATTTTCTAAATTTTCGGCAAATTTCCGATTTTTTCACAAATAAACGCAAGTGATATCGAAGAAATTTTTCCACAATCATGAAGCTCAATATGTCACGAAAAAACAATCTCAGAATCAGGGGGATCCATTGAAGCGTTCCAGAGTAATTACCTCATAAATTGACAGTGGTCAGAATTGCAAAAATTGGCCTGGTGATTAACGTGCAAACCACCCTCGGGGGTAAAGGGGTTAATATCTCAGCCTTTCCTTTGTCTTCTAAAATTATCTTGTTATTATCATCCTTTAAAGTGCCGATACCATCCGTTTTCTCATTTTTTGGCATTGATCTATTTATAAAACAATTTGGGATTTATTTTAATGTCACTGGCAATTTGTTTCTCTTTAGATAACTTTGCTAGCTTGATTTCTTTTTTACATTTCTTATTTAGATCTTTATACTCCTGAAATGCTATTTCTGTATTCTCAGCCTTCAAGATTTTGAATGCCCTTTGTTTTTGTCTTATTAAACTTTGTAATGTTTTATTTATCCACAATGGTTTCTTTTTAATCCTGGACACTTTATTGCCAGACGGTATAAGTTTTCTACCGGATTTGAGTAGTTTATCCTTAAACATGTCCCATTTATGTTCGGTGTCCCCAGTTACCATGATATGGTCCCAGGCTAAACAATTAAGCTCTTCCTTTAATTTATTGAAACCAGCTTTTCTAAAGTTCCAGGTTATTGCATTTGCCCTTTGAAATTGTTATAGTTTCAATTTTTTATAGTTTGGTTTCTCCCTTTATTAAATAAAGTTTGTCAGACAAGGTCAAAAATCTATGGTAACACTCCTATTCAGTTGTCTCAAATACAGTTATATGAAAAAGTTTGGGCACCCCTATTAACGTTAAGCTTAATGTTTTATAAAAATTGGTGTTTTTGCAACAGCTATTTCAGTTTGATATATGTAATAACTGTTGGACACAGTAATGTTTCTGCCTTGAAATGAGGTTTATTGTACTAACAGAAAATGTGCAATCGGCATTCAAACAAAATTTGACAAGTGCATAAGTATGGGCACCCTTATCATTTTCTTGTTTTAAATACTCCTACCTACTTTTTACTGACTTACTAAAGCACTTTTTTTGGTTTTGCAACCTCATTGAGCTTTGAACTTCATAGCCAGGTGTATGGAATCATGAGAAAAGCTACTTAAAGTGGCCACTTGCAAGTTGTTCTCCTGTTTGAATCTCCTCTGAAGAGTGGCATCATGGGCTCCTCAAAACAACTGTCAAATGATCTGAAAACAAAGATTATTCAACATAGTTGTTCAGGGGAAGGATACAAAAAGCTGTCTCAGAGATTTAACCTGTCAGTTTCCACTGTGAGGAACATAGTAAGGAAATGGAAGAACACAGGGACAGTTCTTGTTAAGGCCAGAAGTGGCAGGCCAAGAAAAACATCAGAAAGGCAGAGAAGAAGAATGGTGAGATCAGTCAAGGACAATCCTCTGACCACCTGCAGAGAGCTGCAGCATCAACTTGCTGCAGATGGTGTCACTGTGCATCGGTCAACTATACAACGCACTTTGCACAAGGAGAAGCTATATGGGAGAGTGATGCGAAAGAAGCCGTTTCTGCAAGCACGCCACAAACAGAGTCGGCTGAGATATGCAAAAGCACATTTGGAGAAGCCAATTTCTCTTTGGAAGAAGGTCCTGTGGACTGATGAAACCAAGATTGATTTGTTTGGTCATACAAAAAGGCGCTATGCATGGTGGCAAAAAAACACAGCATTCCAAGAAAAACACTTGCTACCCTCAGTAAAATTTGGTGGAGGTTCCATCATGCTTTGGGGCTGTGTGGCCAATGCCAGCACCGGGAATCTTGTTAAAGTTGAGGGACGCATGGATTCCACTCAGTATCAGCAGATTCTGGACAATAATGTTCAAGAATCAGTGACAAAGTTGAAGTTACGCAGGGGATGGATCTTTTAGCAAGACAATGATCCAAAACACCGCTCCAAATCTACTCATGCATTCATGCAGAGGAACAATTACAATGTTCTGGAATGGCCATTACAGTCCCCAGACCTGAATATCATTGAACATCTGTGGGATCATTTGAAGAGGGCTGTCCATGCTCGGCGACCATCAAACTTAACTGAACTGGAATTGTTTTGTAAAGAGGAATGGTCAAAAATACCTTCATCCAGGATCCAAGAAATCATTAAAAGCTACAGGAAGCGACTAGAGGCTGTCATTTTTGCAAAAGGAGACTCTACTAAATATTAATGTCACTTTTCTTGTGAGGTGCCCATACTTATGCACCTGTCAAATTTTGTTTGAATGCAGATTGCACATTTTCTGTTAGTACTATAAACCTCATTTCAAGGCAGAAACATTACTGTGTCCAAGAGTTATTACATATATCAAACTGAAATAGCTGTTGCAAAAACACCAATTTTTAAAAAAACTTTAAGCTTAAGATTAATAGGGGTGCCCAAACTTTTTCATATAACTGTACATAATGTGCAAACAAATACAATCACAATCTGAACAAAGTAAGGAATATATGAACAGTGTATGAATTTTGAAATGAATTACTTCTACAGTATGTATAAATTTGAGGAACATGTTTTTATTACATTGTATGGGCCCATTCAACCGGATACAAAGCATCTTTTTTTAGATTGAAATCTACACTAACAGACTTACCTCTCGCATAAGTCTGCAAATTTAAATTTCATATCTGTGAAGAATAGTATTAGTAAATTACCGGCTTGCTTTTTAAAACCGTTGATCTCCTATAAGAGTATTCCAAAATCAGCCATGTCTTCCATTTTCATTTTGTTGCAGTGTGTCAATCAAGCTATTAACACTAGGTCTCTGTGAAGAATAGTATTAGTAAATTACAGGCCTGCTATTTAAAACCGTGTTTCTCTGTCAGACACATCACCTATAAGAGTGTTCAAAAATCAGCCATTTCTCCATTTTCATTTCATTGCAGTGTGTTGGTCAAGCTATTCACACTGGGTCTCTGTGGAGAATAATATTAGTAAATTACAGGCCTGCTACTTAAAACCATAGTTCTCTGTCAGACATATCACCTGTAACAGTGTTCCAAAATCAGCCATTTCTGCCTTCCATTTCGTTGAAGTGTGTTGGTCAAGCTATTCACACTAGGTCTCTGTGTAGAATAATATTAGTAAATTACAGGCCTGCTATTTAAAACCTTGGTTCTTTGTCAGACATATCACATATAACTGCGTTCCAAAATCAGCCATTTCTCGTGAACGTGGAAAATATTGTCCGCCATTTAAAATGGGCAAGGTGCGTGGAAAGGGACGGGGAAGTGGGCGTGATGGTGATGGTGCTCGCTGAGGCCGAGGACGTGGCTGTGGGCAAGCTGAAACACCCACATCTTGTCGCTCGACCTTTCTGTCCCAATTATTGGGGACTGCAGTACACCACTATTAAACCCAGGGCAGTGTCAAAAGGTTGTTGGTTGGATAGCAGATAAAGCTTCCAGTCACTTTGCCACCACCACCACCCTGTCTTCCACACAGTCAAGTCTCAGTAGTCGTGAGTCTGGACCGCATATTCCTCACCCTTATCCTACTTACTCCCACTATGAATGGCTAGAGAACCAAAGCAGTAAACAAAATAAAAATGTATAAGATCCAAATGAATGCATGTTACTGCATTAATGACTTTTTATCCGGACAGACCATCATATCTATAATACCGGGGAGTCTCTGCTTAGCAGAAAAAAAGATGGCCACTAAAGTCCATTTGAAATTATCACAATTATATCTTTATTGAAAATACATATACCATATCAAAACAAATACATATCTATACACAAGCGGTCCACATTGTGGGAACACGATACTGGGGACCAAGATTAAAAATAAAAATTTACACCGTATAAAAACATGTGACACAGCGGCCGCAAATAGCTAGCCTGTTTTTCAGAGTATATATAGTTGGTAACTTAGGGGAAACTGGAAACAAAGTGTCTAATCCTCATCATGAATATCACATCATATAGAAAATATCATCTCGATGTAGTGTCCTTCACCCTCACAAATAAATTGATCTCATCATGCCATCCAGAATGCTCATATGTCACTATTATTCAAAACATATGTCATGCATCAGATAAAATACATTTCTACATTATTTACCTGGATAGCCACTGGCCTCTAAAGCTCCGCTGTATACGACACCCAGACGCACGTTTCGGTTAAAACTTTTCTCAAGGGGTAGTCGTGAGTCTGGACCGCATATTCCTCACCCTGATCCTACTTACTCCCACTATGCCGAGTGCCCGGGGACAACTGATCCCACATTTGTACACTCAGAAGAACAGTTCACTTTTCCATTTGTAGATTCGGGCCTCTCGCTCAGCCTGCTTCAAGCGAGTCAAGAGGAGAACGCGTGTAGCAATGCCCAAATATTGGAGCAGCCACGGTCACATGAAGGCAACGGTGGGAAAGTGTAATTACTGTCGCAAGAGGTGGATGATGATGATGAGATTGCCAGAAAGTCAGGAGGAGGACCAGAGTGTGGAAGTGGAAGACGAGGTGGTGGATGATATAGTAATTGACCCAACCTTGCAGGGGGACATTAAGAGCGAAGACAGCAGAACACAGGGGGAAAGAGGCTCGGCACCACAAAAGACAGGAAGAAGCAGTGTGGTGGCCGCAGACACAAGGCGGGAAAGCTTTCCTTGTAACGCCAACACGACGGCGTTGCCAGTTCAACTGTTAGGTCCTCTCAAGTCTGTTTGTCTTTTAAAGACTCTGCAGATAACCCCAAAAAGGCCATTTGCACCACCTGCCAGGTCAGCATTAGCAGGGGTAGCAAAACTAGCAGTCTGACCACCACCAGCATGATCAGGCATATGGCAGCAAAGCACCCAACTAAGTGGACCGAACCCCAGGGTCCAGAAACAGTGTCTGCAGGTGACACCACTGCTTCCTCCGCTGTTGTGCATGCACGCCAATCCCCTGTCCATGGCACAGGCAAAGATGCCTCCCGCCTTGCACATGTCTTTGCACACTCTCAAGTAGCACCATCATCAAGCACATCCACGTCCTTGTCTCAGCGCAGCGTTCAGCTGTCCCTACCCCAGTACTTGGAACGCAAGCGCAAATACGCAGTCAACGTCCCAGAGGCCACACTACTAAATTCACACATTTCGCGAATGCTTGCGCTGGAAATGTTGCCTTTTAGGCTCGTGGAGACGGAAGGTTTTCACAACCTGATGGCAGCAGCCGTACTCAGTCCCCAGCCACAACTATTTCTCCTGATGTGCCGCCCCCGGCATTACACGAGCCCGTGTCTCACAACATTAGCCGTGTCCTCAACAATGCAGTTATTGGGAAAGTCCACCTAACCACGGACACGTGGACAAAGAACCTGGTGGCGACTCTGAGGCGAGCTCACACACGTACCATGCTTGGCCCATGTGCTTAACCTCGTGGTTCAGCGGTTTCTAAAAACCTACCCGGATTTGCCAGATCTGCTTGTCAAAGTACGCCACCTGTGTGCCCAATTTAGAATGTCAGCAACACCTTCCTCCACCCTTGCCGTGCTTCAGCAGCGTTTGCAGCTTCCAGCTCACCGACTAATCTGCAATGTCCTCACGCATTGGAATTTTACATTGCAGATGTTGGGAAGGATTTGTGAGCAGAAGAGAGCAGTTGTTGACTACCAGCATCAACAGGGCCGTTGGTATTCAGTTCAGACTCCTCACATAAGACCTCAGGAGTGGACATAGATGTCAGACATATGAACCATCCTCCAAAACTTTGAGGACTCCACCAAGATGGTGAGCAGCGATGACACCATAATAAGCATCACCATCCCACTTCTCTGTCTTGTGAAACTCACTCTGCTCACATTTAAAGAGGATGCATTGCAGGCAGAGCACGATGAGATGGAGAAAGAGACCATACAGGGTGATTCCACACAGCCCAGCCTCATCTCATCTCAATGTGGATTGGGTGACAATGAGGAAGAGGAGAAGGAGGAAGAATAGGAGCTAGTTTCCTGCGCTATAGACGGTACTACCTTAACAACTGTCATACAACATACAACTGTTCAGCGTGGAAGGCCTGAGGACAGGGAGGATGAGGATGAGAGCATGGTCAGTCGTCCTCTTCGTGAGAACACTGAAGTCTTGCCTGTTTTCAGTCTGGCACGCATGGCTGAGTTTCTGTTTACACTGCCTTTCCTGTGACCCTCGCGTTGTCCAAATTTTGGGTGACAGTTATTATTGGTTGGTGACACTTCTAGACAAACGCTACAAGGAGAACTTTCTGTTTTATTCCCATGCAGGACAGGCCTAATAAAATGGTGCAGTACGAGAAGGCCCTTGTTGCGGAATTATTTTAAAAATTCCCATCTGAAAACGCTGGTGGCAGAGTTCACAGTTCGTTGGACAACCAAGGAGTACAGGCGAGAGAGACACAAATGCAATCCAGCAGAGGCAGAGGAAAACTGTCAAAGTTCTGGGACAGATTTTTCAGGTCCTCCCATCGCATATGCCCTGAGACACGGGGTACTCTTCCAAGGAGGGAAATGTTTTGGAAGATGGTGTGGGAGTACCTTGCTGACTGTACCAACATCCTCCGTGATTCCGCTGTGCCTTATCATTATTGGGTATCCAAACTGGACACGTGGCATGAACTGACTCTCTAAGCCTTGGAGGTCCTGGGCAGCCCTGCCGTTAGCATTTTGTCTGAGTGGGGTTTTTAGTGCCACCGGTGGAATTATAACCGATAAGTGCATCCACCTGTCAGCTGAAAATGCTGACAGGCTGACTCTTTTAAAATGAACAAGGGCAAATGATAGCAGCGTAACATAAACACAAATACAGTGGGTTTTTTTTGGGAGGTCTAACTCTATTCCCATGCACCTCTGTCTTCACACCCAGACATAGACAAAATCAGGAAGCATTTACCTATTTGCACTTGTCCTCCTCCTTCTCATCCTCCACATCCTCTACCATATCACCACCATATCTACCATATCAACATATCTACGTCTCTTGCAAGGGACATTGGAATTCCTCCAAATTTTTGGCAACCGTTGCATTCACTGCCTGGACAAACAGTATGGGAGACCCACTTCCTATTAATGGAAACATTGTTTTCAGGAGGCCGTCCAATCTCTATGTCTCTTGCAAGGGGCATTGGAGTTCCTCCAAATTTTTGTCAGCCGTTGCATTCACTGCATAAGCAAACAGTATGGGAGACCCACTTCCTAATAATGGGAACATTGTTTTCAGAAGGCCCTCTGACCTCTATGTCTCTTGCAAGGGGCATTGGAGTTCCTCAAAATTTTTGACAGCCATTGCAGTCACTGCATACGCAATAACAGTATAGGAGACCCACTCCTTTTTTAATGGGAACATGTTGTACTCGTTATTGTTGCCCAGCTCTTTGTGTCTTTAAATTGTTAGTAGGGTTTTTCCTAAGTTTTGGCAGCCGTTGGACTCACTGCATACACTATAAATGTATAGCAGACCCTCTCCTTTCTAATGGGAACATGTCGTTACTGTGGCCCAGCTCTATGTGTGGTTAAATTGTGTTTAAAAATTTCCCATAGACTTACATTGGGCTCGTTACTCAGACTGAGCAATCCATCATTCCAATTTGCTCGACCCGAGCAACGAGTACCAGAGCATTTTAGTGCTCGCTCATCACTAACTACAAGTAAAAGCTGTATTTCCTTCTCTGTGAAGCTTTTGCAAAGATAATGCCTGCCATAGCTTGTCTGACCAGGATAGCCCTGCAGAGTCAACACTCCCCCATGTGTGCCAACATTACAGCTATAACAAATAACCAAGGTAGCAGCAGCAACAGTGATTACAGTGTACTTGACATGATGGACCAGATGTTTCATCTGCCCCTGTGTAACATACCTGGCGGCGTCCTTGCATAGTGGTCCATCTCCCACTGTGCAAGAGCGCGCACTTGATTTCCTGTCCAGACTGCCACTCTGACCTCTTTCCATACTGTCTGCTTTGCTCTGCTCATGCTGTAATGCAGGCGCCCGGACTGACTGGCATGTGCGTGTATATGTAGTGATTCCACTGGACCGTGCCGGAGAGTGAATGCCTGGAGGGGCGCAACTAAGTATCCACCCGATCCGATCAAGGTCGCACTACGGCATACGACGCCAGTGCACCAAGGAGGAACCGAGCAGAGGGACCAGTTGCTACTCCACGTCAGTCCCCGGACACGGCTGTAGACCCACACCGGGGAATACAGGAACAGGCAGGTTAGGCTGGCACACAGACGGGTGGATGCTGGCAAGCACGACTAGTATGCAAAAAGGGAGGTACTGACAGGTACGGCCGGTATGCAGGTTGGTGGATGCTGGTAAGCACTAGTGTTGAGCCACCCCAGTAGTGTTCAAGTTCGGTTCGGTTCGTCAAACACCCGTGTGTTCGCCGAACTGTTCGTCGAACTGTTCGTCGAACACCTTCGAACACCGTTAAAACCAATGGCAGGCAAACAAAAACACATAGAAACACATAGAAAACACCTTCAAAGGTGTCCAAAAGCTGACAAACTGCTCATAAGACACAACTAACACATGGAAAAGTGACAAGTACATATAGTCATGCGAAAAGAAAAGAGGTGGAGGAGTAAAAGGAGGGGGAGACACAGATATAGGCATGTCATGCCCTTCTAAAATCCAAAAAGTGAGAAGCCGACACGTTCAGTCCGCTCCTGCCCGTGCCACCTCCGTGTCGCCGGGTTTGTGCCAGAGCCGCAGTGAACCCTGACGGCCAGCCCCCCTCTCCCAATACTGGTGCCTGTCCGCTGGTGGGTCGAGCGAGCCCCCCTGTGGTGGAGGCAGCTCTAAGCTTTTTAATTTAAATTGTCTCTCTAATTTGAATGAATACACTTTAAATCCATTTACAAGGATATATTGGAGGGCAAGTCTCATGCCAGCAGCCGCGTAATTCCAGCTCCAGTAGCGTCCACTAAAGCTGCTGCAGTTAAAAAGCTTTTATAAGGATCGAGCTCGGCTGTCCACCGCAAGGCATCCTAGTGCCAGTCCCAGCCCCTATGCCTTGGGGTGCCTCCTGATGCTCTTCACTGAGTATCCCGTGGTCCCGAAGCATTTCTTTTGAAAAAATTAAGTGTCCAAACTGCAGGTGGTGTAGCTTGCTTAACAGCCGGGATAATCCGCTGACTAGCAGACACTGCTACTAGGCACAAAGTATTTCCTGGGCTAGATGCAGTTAAAAATTTGTAATTAGATACTCTCGTTGGATGCTGAGAAAGCATTCCATAGAGTCTCCTGGCACGCCATATATGATTCTCTTAAAAAGCTTGGGGTAGGGGTCTAGGGGACCCTTTTATAGCCAAAATCACGGCCCTGTATCCAAATACGTCACCTAGGCTGAAGATAAATGGAACTGTAGCATCCTGAGGGCTCGGTTGCTACAGAGGTATTGCACCTCACCCAGAGGTGTGATATCTCACTCTCAGGTAAGGATGGAGTGTGGATCAGGACCCGACACCTGCATGCATTACACCACATTGCCGTGGGGCAGGGCGACCAATATGCCTCTGAGATGGGCACGACAGTCCCTGTCCCTGGCTGGAGTGGGGGGAGGGAACACTGAGGAAGGGGAACCCTGTAGTGCAGGAGCAGGGAGGAAGCAGTTCCTGGGTGCATTGAGAAGGGAGTATAAAAGGTGGGCACCATCTTAGTTCAGTGCAGAGAAGTCTGAGCAGAAGTGGCAGGGAGCAGGGGCTCTGCAGGAGCTCTGCTCCGGAGGCGGGCCTAGTAACAGAGGCCCAGGCCTGGAAGAGGGAGAAGGAAGGAAGAGGAGCGGAGAAGGCTCCAGGAACGAGGAATGAAGGGATCCCAGGGGTGCGGACGGGCGAGTCGCCACCGCACGCCCGAATCCACCTGCGTGGAGGGGTCAGGCCAAAGGGGGAGACCGGTCCTCGAAACTAGTGGAGGCAGGAAATGACCCTCAGCTAGAAACCGGAGGCTGTGACATTTTATGTGGCGCAGCCCCTCGCTACACCCGCTAGGAAGGCACCACATAGGGTCAGGGAAACTGGCGCCAAGTTTAAAAGAGGAGGCCCGAGGCAGCCGGACAGAAGGGTTGGTAAGAAAGGCCAGACAAAGGACACACAAAGGGGGTCCTGTGAAGCACTCCAAAGTTATCTGGGAGTTGTCTGAGCCCCTCACCTGGTGAGCACAGTACGACGTGGGCAGCCGTTACCTGCAGACATGGTCTGGATAATAAGAACTGTGAGTAAAGGCCCTGGACTGCATCACTGACTCCGTGTCGTTACTGCTGCTGCCCTGCACCATCACCCCCATCCTTCGCATACACTGCCCTGAGGCTATACTCCTCCCGTGGGGAGTTATGCTACACTCTGCTGCACCCACAACACCAGCCTCAGCGGTCTGCCCTGCAGCGGCGATTCACTCTGACCGCAATCCACGGGTGGCGTAGTCGGACATTTAAACATCAAAACCACATAAATAGTTCCGCCACTGGTTTGTCCACCCTGAGCCACGGAACCGGGTCGCCGCCACGAAGACTACAACCACCAGCATCCACCAAAAAGGGTCCGGCTCCGGGTGTCCCAAGGCCCAGGGGGTGCATCATAACATTTTCATCACCTTTCACAATCACCAATGGGACAAGGCAGGGATGTCCTCTGTCCCCTCTCTTTTACATCCTAGTGACGGAGCACCTGCTCTCATCAATTCGCCATAACCCCAATATTAGGTGGATTGAGGTGGGAGGCACCGAGTACAAGTGCTCTCTATTTGCTGATGATGTCCTAGTATATATCACTCAACCACATATATCCATCCATGCTGTTATGGCAGAAATAGATCACTTTGTTACATGGTCAAATTTTAAAATCAATGCAGCGAAGTCTGAGGCCCTCGATGTCTCCCTCCCCAAATCCATATAGGATTCCATCCAGTCCAACTTTCCCTTTGCCTGGCCCTCACAGGGTATCAAATACTTAGGAATTCCTATTCATAGAGACCTCTCCCATCTATGTTATCTTAATTTTGGGCCCTTTATTGAACAACTCCATACAGACCACGGTTGGCAAGTTAGAACTGTAAGATTCACTACGTGAACCACTGGTGTTTTGTGGAAAAGCACATGTACACTGTGTTCCAAATTATTATGCAAAAAGTGTTTAGGAGTGATAAGGGAAGAATTTGTTTGTTTGTCAGTTAAACTCATTGATGGTGATGTGTGTCAGGGCTCTTTATATCACTGTAAGCAATTGCAGACACCTGTGCTAATAAGTTTGGCAGGTGTGTCCAATGAAAGGCAAGACTAGTTAAGAAGGCTGTCTCACATTATTAAGCAGCCTACATTTTCTGCCAAAATGGGAAAGAAAAAGGATGTGTCGGCTGCTGAGAAGCAACAAATTGTGGAGTGTTTAAGTCAAGGCATGACTACAATCAACATTTTGCGTTGATCAGGATGAAGTGTCTTGGCAATCAAGAAGTATGTAGCTGATTCACAGTACACACGTGTGCGTGCTGATAAGGGCAAATTGAGGACTCTTTCCTACAGGCAATTACGTCAGGTTAAAAGAGCAGCGGCAAAAAAGCCTTGTCATAGCAGCAGACAAGTTTTTGAAGCTGCTGGTGCCTCCAACGTCCCCCGAACAACAAGATGCAGGGTCGTTCAGAGGTTTGCAGCTGTGCATACGCCATCCTGTCGACCTCCTCTATCCACTTCACACAAGCAGAAACGGCTCCAGTGGGCTAAACATTACATGAAGACTGATTTAAAAACTGATTTGTTCATGGATGAGTGCCGTGCAGCGCTCGATGGTCCAGATGGATGGAGTGGAGGATGGCTGGTTGATGGACACCCCACGCAAACACGGCTACAGCGCCAACAAGGAGGAGGTGGAGTAATGTTTTGGGCTGGAATCATGGGGAGAGAGATTGTCGGCCCCTTTAGGATCCCTGAAGGCGCTAAAGATGAACTCCATAATGTTTGTGGATTTTCTCAAACAGCACTTCCTGCCATGGTTCAAGAAGAAGAACCGTGTATTTCACAGCAAGATCATTTTTTTGCATGATAATGCACCATCTCATGCTGCACATAAAACATCTGCATCTCTGGCTGATATGGGCATAAAAGGGGACAAACTTATGGTGTGACTCCCAAGCTCCCCTGACCTCTACCCCATTCAGAACCTCTGGAGCATCATCAAAAGGAGTGTCTATGATGTCGGGAGGCAGTTCACATCTAAGCAACAGCTCTGGGAGGGTATTCTGTCCTCATGCAAAACAATTGAAGCAGAAACCATCCAAAACCTGACAAATTCAATGGACGAGAGAGTTCAGAAGCTCCTTTCGAACAAGGGGTCCTATGTGAAAATGTAACATCACCTAGAATAAAGTTTTGAGTTGAAAACTGTTTGATTTCAGTTTCTAATAACCTGCTAATGCTTATAATTTCAAAAATGACAATTTTTTTGGTCTTTATTAAAATGAAAAGGTTGATCGAAAAGTTTGGGAGATCTAAGAGTGTGGCAACCCAGTAGTCATGATTACTTCGAATTCTGACAATATGAGGGTCATGTTGCAGGTAGTGCAGCAAGAAGGCACTTATGTGTCTTGCGCATCTCGGAGCCCCAAAATTATTTTCCAGGCTAGATGCAGCTAAAAATTATTATTAATTTTAAATCTGGTGGAGCTTAGTATAGATGGCCTAATAGGATCAGTGCTGCACACTGCTACAAAGCCCAAATTATTTTCCAGCCAAGATACAGATAAACATGATTAGTAATTTTAAATCTGGTGGAGCTTATTATAGATGGCCTAATAGAATCAGTGCTGCACACTGCTACAAAGCCCAAATTATTTTCCAGCCAAGATACAGATAAACATGATTAGTAATTTAAAAGCTTAAAACGGTTGGTAGGGTGATTTTAACCAATCATCAAGCTTTTACTCTCCCCAGGATGACACAGGGGTAGAAAAGTCGTTTCGGATCCATGATTTGTTCATCTTTATGAACGTGAGTCTGTCTACATTATCAGTGGAGAGCCGCGTGCGCTTATCTGTCAACACACCACCAGCAGCGCTGAACACACGTTCAGACAGAACGCTGGCTGCGGGGCATGACAAGATCTCCAAGGCGTAAGTGGCTAGCTCCGGCCATTTATCCAGATTGGAAGCCCAAAAAGAGCAAGGGTCCAGTGACACAGTCATGGCTTCAATGTTTACTTGGAGATACTCCTGTACCATCGTCTCTAGGCGTTGACTATGTGTCAGACTTCTTGTCTCCTGTGGCCTTGCAAAGGATGGGCTAAAAAAGTGGTGAAATGATTCCGCAAAATTGATGTTACCAGCAGATACTGTGGTTCTATTACGGTTTGAGTAATGAACACTTGACGGTCCCACGGTTGGCAAGTTGGAACTGTGAGATTCACTACGTGCACCACTGGTGTTTTGTGGAAAAGCACATGTAAGATTCTGCAACAGTCTCTGCTGATACTCCTGCATGCGTGCATCCCTTTCTATGGCAGGAATAATTTCGGCAAATTTACTTTTGTACCGGGGATCTAACAGTGTGGCAACCCAATAGTCAGGATTATTTCTAATTCTCCCAATTCGAGGGTCATGTTGCAGGTAGTGCAGCAAGAAGGCACTCATGTGTGTTGCGCATCCAGGAGCACCAAGTCCCTGTTGTGTTGGTGGCGAGGTAACAATCATGCCTCCTTCCTCTGTCCTCTCCCCCCAACCTCGCACAACAGAAATGTGATCAAGGTCTCCCTCATCTGATGAGTCTTCCATCAGTTCGTCCTCCACTTCTTCCTGGGCTCCTGCACCTTCCTCACTAGTTTGGCTGCTACCATGCGCCCTGGTAAAACCATCTCCCCCACCCTCACATGCCTGCCGCCTTGGTGCTGCCGACCGTCTGGACCTTGCAGATGTTAGCCCTTCCGCATAAAAAACTCCTCCTCCTCTACTTCCTCCACCTCCTCTTGTGCCACCACCCGACTCCGAATTCTGTTTAACATGTGCTCCAGCATGTAAATCACCGGAATAGTCATGCTGACAATGGCACCGTCAGCACTAAACATCTTCGTCGCCATTTCAAAACAGTGCAGAAGGGTGCATAGGTCCCTGATCTGAGACCACTCCTCCAGCGTGATTTGCCCCACCTCTGGATCTCGTTGGCCCGGGCTATATGTCAGAACGTATTGCACCAGGGCTTGTCGGTGCTGCCACAGTCACTGCAACATGTGCAGAGTTGAATTACACCGGGTAGGCACATCGCATTTTAGCCGGTGAAGTGGCAGGCCCAACGACTTCTGTAGAGATGTAAGTTGCTGAGCTGCGGGATGCGAACGGCGGAAGTGAGCACACAGCAACCGTTTCCTCTGCAGAAGGCCATCTAGTCTGGGATAGTGGGCTACAAATTGCTAGACAACCAGGTTCAACACGTGAGCCATACAAGGCACGTGTGTGACATTGCTCCGGCGAAGGGCCGCACCCAGGTTTGCAGCATTGTCGCACACGGCCTTCCCTGGTTTCAGGTCCAGTGGAGACAACCATTCATGAAATTGGTTCTCCAGAGCTGACCACAACTCCTTAGCTGTGTGACTCACATTTCCCAGACATTTCAAAGTAAAAACCGCCTGATGACGTTGAGCCCTACTGCCAGCATAGTAAGGAGGTGTGCAGGATCCCTTCTGCGCAGTTAGAAAGCTTGTGGCATGACCAGACAGGCTTTGGGTGCAGGTGGAAGACCGAGAGGAGGTTGGAGAGGCAGAAGCAGTGGAGGAACTTTGACATAAAGAGGATTGACGCACAACTCGTGGGGACGGCAAGACTTGGACAGCAGCCCCTTGTCCTGCTGTCACCATAGTTACCCAGTGCCCAGTCAGCGACATGTAACGCCCCTGTCCATGCCTACTCGTCCAAGTGTCTGTGGTGAAATGCACCCTGTCACACACAGAGTTTCTCAAAGAAGCGGTGATGTTGTGTGCGACTTGCAGGTGGAGCGCAGGCACACCTTTCTTTGAGAAGTAGTGCCGACTGGGCATCTGGTACTGGGGCACTGCGACGGACATAAGGTCTCGAAAATCCTCTGTGTCCACCAGGCAGAAAGGCAGCATTTCTGTACCCAAGAGCTTGCAGATGGTGAAATTCAACCTCTTAGCTTTCTCATGGCTAGGAGGAAATGGTCTTTTACTTGTCCACATCTGAGGGACCGAGGGCTGGCTATTGTGCTTAGACGGGGTTGATAAGGGTGTCCCCGGCAAACTGCCGGTCTGTGAGGAAGATGCAGGCGGACATGTTAGGTTGCCTTGATCCAAAGGTGGTGCTATCGATGTCGGACAGCGCTCAACACCAGCTGGTGTTACCACCTCCAAAGAAAATGATGACCTGCCAATCACGCTGGCTGTTGCGGGTAAAGAGGTGGCAGGTCTGCGCCCCAAAACAGGTGTGACTGCTGTCCCCCCAGTCACAGAGGATGAAGAGGCCGCGGATGCACAAGATATGGCAGACGGTGGTTGGCCCGGCCGGCTAGGCCGCATTGTAGCACACTGAGCTTCCCACTGCAACTTATGCTTCATGTCCATGTGCCGGTTCATGCATGAAGTACTCAAACTATGTATTTTTTGGCCTCTACTTAGCTTTTGCTGACAAATGTTACAGATAACACTAGTTGGGTCATCTTTATCGATCTGAAAAAATGCCCAGGCTATGCAAGGCTTAGCACCCATGCGACCTGAAGAGCCACCACGACTTGTGGTGAGAGGCAGAGTTGTGTTTGAGGATGCAGTTGTTGACGTGCTTCCAGCACTACGTCTCTGTCCAGGAAGGCGCAACCTGACCTCGTCGTCACTAGCATCTTCCTCCACCTCCTCTGCTGACCTCATCTCTTGGCTGACTGTGGGTTGACAGTAAGTGGGATCTCCATCCTCATCATCATCACCCTGTGCGTTATCACACCCGTCGTCCTCAGAGCCAACCTGTTCCTGCCCTGACAAAAAGCTAAAGTTGTCGCTCCAATCAGGTATTTGAGTCTCATCATCGTCTTCCTCATTGTCTCCACCAACAGGAGTTACAGTTTGGGAATGAGGGTCTACATTATGGTCAGAACCTTCTGCGTCTGGTCCTGGATCTGACTCATAAAGATTCTGGGCATCAGTGCAGATCATTTCCTCGTCTGGATTCACAGAAGCGCTGGAGTCGACCTCTGATTCCCAGGCTATAGTATGAGTAACTACCAGAGAAAAAAGTGAAGACCGAATCAACACTTCTATAGCAAAAAATGGTCAATATTTATTATGATACAAAGATCAGACATATACAAAGGTCAGTACAATATTATAAAAAAGGACAATAAAATCAATAACAGCCCTCTCTACATGTGACTCCACACAGGGACCCATAATATAGGTAATCCATGGCAGACCCAGATCCTATGTATTTAGTTTTATTATATCATATCTGCTATATATATATAACACACATAAGCATTAAAATGGATACTATATATGCTGATTACCCTCACTGCTGTATAGTGGAAACCAGTAGAAGTCATTTACCATATCACCCTCCTATTATCTACTATTATTGTCATGTGCGGTGCACTAGATGAATAGAGGGAACATAAATGTCCCCATTGTATGCTTACCGCAGCTCTCCAGTGTCCAAATGTAATCACCAGGGGGCAATAGCACTGTTAGGGGTCCATAATGGGGAGGCACATGTCGAGAGAGACGCCCCTACGCGCGTTTCGGCTGTTCCCTTCGTCAGGACGAAGGGAACAGCCGAAACGCGCGTAGGGGCGTCTCTCTCGACATGTGCCTCCCCATTATGGACCCCTAACAGTGCTATTGCCCCCTGGTGATTACATTTGGACACTGGAGAGCTGCGGTAAGCATACAATGGGGACATTTATGTTCCCTCTATTCATCTAGTGCACCGCACATGACAATAATAGTAGATAATAGGAGGGTGATATGGTAAATGACTTCTACTGGTTTCCACTATACAGCAGTGAGGGTAATCAGCATATATAGTATCCATTTTAATGCTTATGTGTGTTATATATATATAGCAGATATGATATAATAAAACTAAATACATAGGATCTGGGTCTGCCATGGATTACCTATATTATGGGTCCCTGTGTGGAGTCACATGTAGAGAGGGCTGTTATTGATTTTATTGTCCTTTTTTATAATATTGTACTGACCTTTGTATATGTCTGATCTTTGTATCATAATAAATATTGACCATTTTTTGCTATAGAAGTGTTGATTCGGTCTTCGCTTTTTTCTCTGGTAGTTCTATATTTGGCGATGGAGTCGCATTTAGTCCATATAGGGTAGTAATTAATAAAAGGTACATATCATACCTATATCTACACACATGGTGTGATTTATACTACCCATTTATGATTGGTGTTCTTTATAGTATGAGTAAACAGCTCTGCAGACTCAACCATCTGTTCTACCTCATACTCAGATGGGCAGCTGGAGATTTGGGAGCTGTGAGGAAGCAAGTGCGATTGGGGTGACACCTTTGAGGACTGGAGTATTTGTGATGTTGAAGTTGATGTGGAGGAGAGCCCACTTAAAGGTGCACTTGATATCCGTTGAAGCACCTGCTGTTTTTGTGCCTCATCTGGAATTTGTAGCGATTGGCGTGGCCGTAAGAAGGGGATCTTATCACATGGTCCGCTAAAAGAAGCAGACATTTTAGTTTGAATCATAGAATCATAGAATCATAGAATGGTAGAGTTGGAAGGGACCTCCTGGGTCATCTGGTCCAACCCCCTGCTCAAAGCAGGATTCACTAAATCATCTCAGACAGATGTCTGTCCAGCCTCTGTTTGAAGACGTCCATTGAAGGGGAACTCACCACCTCTCGTGGCAGCCTGTTCCACTCATTAATCACCCTAACTGTCAAAAAGTTTTTTCTAATATCTAATCTGTGTCTCCTCCCATTTAGTTTCATCCCATTGCTTCTAGTCTTTCCTTGTGCAAATGAGAATAAAGATGATCCTTCTACAATGTGACAGCCCTTGACATATTTGTAGACAGTTATTAAGTCTCCTCTCTGTCTTCTTTTTTGCAAGCTAAACATTCCCAAATCCTGCAACCGTTCCTCATAGGACATGGTTTGCAGACCAGTCACCATTCTGGTCGCTCTTCTCTGAACTTGCTCCAGTTTGTCTATGTCTTTTTTAAAATGTGGTGCCCAAAACTGTACACAGTATTCCAGATGCGGTCTGACCAAAGAGGAGTAGAGACCGATAATGACTTCACGTGATCTAGACTGTATGCTTCTGTTAATACATCCCAGAATTGTATTTGCCTTTTTTGCTGCTGCATCACACTGTTGACTCATGTTCAGTCTATGATCTATTAGTATACCTAAGTCTTTTTCACATGTACTGTTGCTTAGCTCTATTCCTCCCATTCTGTATATGCTTTTTTCATTTTTATTGCCCAGATGTAGTACTTTGCATTTTTCCCTGTTAAAAACCATTCTGTTGGTTGCTGCCCACTGCTCCAGTTTATTTAGGTCTTTTTGAATCCTCTCTCTCTCTTCTCTAGTATTAGCTATCCCTCCTAGCTTTGTGTCATCAGCAAATTTAATCAGTTTACCCTCAATTCCTTCATCTAAATCATTGATAAAGATGTTGAACAATACAGGTCCCAGGACGGAGCCCTGTGGTACCCCACTTGAGACATTCATCCAGCTGGATGTGAAGCCATTTACAACCACCCTTTGAGTCCGATCACTAAGCCAGTTATGAATCCACCTAACAGTTGCCTGGTCCATTGCATACTTGGTCATTTTTTCAATAAGGATGGTGTGAGATACTTTGTCAAATGCTTTGCTGAAGTCAAGATATACTATATCTACAGCATTTCCCTGATCCACCCAGTCAGTGATTCTGTCATAGAAGGAAATTAAGTTAGTCTGACATGACTTGTTAGTTACAAACCCATGCTGACTCTGGTTAATCACTTCATTCTTATCCATGTACTTACATACATGTTGTTTAATTATTTTCATCAAAGATCTTTCCTGGTATAGAAGTCAGACTCACCGGCCTATAGTTCCCTGGGTCCACCTTCTTCCCCTTTTTGAAGATAGGAACAACATTTGCTCTTCTCCAGTCTTCTGGTACTTCTCCTGCTCTCCAAGAATTTTCAAAGATTATGGAGAGTGGTTCTAAAATTTCTTCTACGATCTCCTTCAGTACTCTGGGGTGTAATTCATCTGGACCTGGAGACTTGAACTCATTTATGTTAGCTAAATATTCCCTCACAATCTTTCTGTTTACAGATAACTTGGATTCCTCTATTCCTTTAAAAGGACAGTGAAGATCAGTTGATGTTACATTTTCTTTCTGAGAGAAAACAGATGCAAAATAGGAGTTAAAAAGTTCGGCCTTCTCAACATCCTCTCTTACCATTTCTCCATTTTCATCCTGTAAAAATCCTATAGCATCTTTGACTTTTCTTTTACTTTTGACATACCCCCAAAATCCTTTTTTATTGATTTTGACATCTCTTGCAAGCCTTAATTCATTGTCAGCTTTAGCTAACCTGATACGTGCCCTACAGGATCTGCAGACTGCATTATAATCTTCTTTAGATATGCCTCCCTCTTTCCATTTAATGAACATTTCTTTCTTTCTTTTTAGCATGTGTTTAAGTTCTGTGTTAATCCATCCTGGTTTCCTTAAATGCTTCCCATTCTTCCTACTTTTCGGGATTGTTAACGATTGTGCTTTGAGAATCTCATTTTTAAAAATTTCCCATCCTTCCTGGACATTTTTGTCCTTAAGGACATCCAGCCATTGGATCCCTCCTATTCTCTTTCTGAGTCTCTTAAAATCTGCCTTTCTAAAATCTAACCTTGAAGTTTGAGTCTTCACATGTCTTCCTCCTCTAGTTATCCAAAATTCTATAATAGCATGATCGCTGCCTCCTAGGGTCCCAGCCACCTTT
This sequence comes from Phyllobates terribilis, assembly GCF_046119375.1. NCBI lineage: Eukaryota > Metazoa > Chordata > Amphibia > Anura > Dendrobatidae > Phyllobates > Phyllobates terribilis. The sequence continues at coordinate 508,430,545 of NW_027362762.1, forward strand.
ACCTCCTCAACCATTTCCTCCCTGTTTATAAGGATTAGATCCAAAGTAGCAGATCCCCTTGTTTTCTCCCCTACCTTTTGGAAGATAAAGTTGTCAGCAAGAGAGGATAAGAATTTGCTTGACCTGTTAGTTTTACTTGAGAGAGATTCCCAACAAATGTCTGGATAGTTGAAATCTCCCATGACCACTGCGTCATATTTTTTGGAGAACTTGGTCATTTGATACATAAAGAGTTCATCCATATCTTCAGCTTGCCCAGGTGGCATGTAGTAAATGCCTACAATCGTGTCCTTTCCGTTGTTCTCTCCTTGTATTCTTACCCAAACAGTTTCCACAGAACTCCCAGTCTCTGAAGCTTCAATCTCTGTGCAGATATACGCTTTTCTAACATACAATGCGACACCTCCTCCTCGTTTATCAAGTCTGTTTCTTGCAAATAAGTTGTATCCTTTTAGCCTTTTATTCCAATCATGTGTATCGTCCCACCAAGTCTCAGTGATTCCAATGATATCATATTCCTTTTCCTGCGTTAGTAGTTCCAATTCTCCTTGTTTGTTGCCCATGCTTTGTGCATTTGTATAAAAACATTTTAGTTTGTGATTGGTTTCTCTTCATCCCATATTTTTATTATTTAAATTGTTTTGTCTTTGTTCTTCCTTTCCACTTCCAGTAGCAGAGATCTCAATAGTATTTGTCAGCTGTATGGCTTTTTCTGGCCTTTTGCTTCCCTTCCCACATTGTTCTAGTTTAAAGCTCTCCTGATGAGTGTAGCAAGGCGACTTCCAAATACATGTTTTCCAGTCTTCGTAAGGTGCACCCCATCTCTAGCAAGTAGTCCATCGTATAGGTAATTCATTCCGTGATCCAGAAATCCAAATCCTTGTTGACGGCACCATCGACGTAGCCAGTTGTTCACCTGTAGAATCTTATTCCACCTCATTGTTCCATGGCCATCCACTGGGAGGATGGATGAGAAGACCACCTGCGCTCCCAATTCTTTCACTTTCTTGCCTAAGTCTTCAAAGTCACTGCAGATGGTTACCAGGTCCTTTCTTGCGGTGTCATTTGTCCCCACATGTATTGGCTGGAAGATGGTCTTTCTTCTGCAGATGTTACTGTTGCTTTAACACCTACCCCACGGACACAACCTTTTTTCCCCTTCCCAACACGCCTATTCCCCTTTCCTCCAGCAGCAGGCCTTTTTCCACTCATTTTGGTGGTTAACTAATTCACAACTCTGGAGTTTTTTGCACAAAAAACCAATGGATGGGAACCGAGCAGAGCTGAGTGGCCAAACTGTGGTATTAGGCCAAAACTATTGGCTGGGTTAGATGCAGAAAAAAATTATATTCGATTTGCAACCTGATGGAGGTCAATATAGATGGACTAATAGAACAAGTCCCACACACAGCTAGAAGCCCAAATATTTTTTCAGAGGTAGATGCAGATAAAAATTATTTTTAATTTGCAACCTGATGGAGGTCAGTATAGATGGACTAATAGAGAAAGTCCCACACACTGCTAGAAGGCCAAATATTTTTTCAGAGCTAGATGCAGAAAAAAATTATATTCAGTTTGCAACCTGATGGAGGTCTGTATAGATGGATTAATAGAACAAGTCCCACACACAGCTAGAAGCCCAATATTTTTTCAGAGGTAGATGCAGAAAAAAAATTATTTTTAATTTGCAACCTGATGGAGGTCAGTATAGATGGACTAATAGAGAAAGTCCCACACACTGCTAGAAGGCCAAATATTTTTTCAGAGCTAGATGCAGAAAAAAATTATATTCAGTTTGCAACCTGATGGAGGTCTGTATAGATGGATTAATAGAACAAGTCCCATACACAGCTAGAAGCCCAATATTTTTTCAGAGGTAGATGCAGAAAAAATATTATTTTTAATTTGCAACCTGATGGAGGTCAGTATAGATGGACTAATAGAGAAAGTCCCACACACTGCTAGAAGGCCAAATATTTTTTCAGAGCTAGATGCAGAAAAAAATTATATTCAGTTTGCAACCTGATGGAGGTCAGTATAGATGGACTAATAGAACAAGTCCCACACACAGCTAGAAGCCCAATATTTTTTCAGAGGTAGATGCAGATAAAAATTATTTTTAATTTGCAACCTGATGGAGGTCAGTATAGATGGACTAATAGAGGTAAGTCCCACACACTGCTAGAAGGCCAAATATTTTTTCAGAGCTAGATGCAGATAAACATTATTTTTAATTTGCAACCTGATGGAGGTCAGTATAGATGGACTAATAGAGAAAGTCCCACACACTACTAGAAGGCCAAATATTTTTTCAGAGCTAGATGCAGAAAAAAATTATATTCAGTTTGCAACCTGATGGAGGTCAGTATAGATGGACTAATAGAACAAGTCCCACACACTGCTAGAAGCCCAAATATTTTTTCAGAGCTAGATGCAGAAAAAAATTATATTCAATTTGCAACCTGATGGAGGTCAGTATAGATGGACTAATAGAATGATGCTATGCCCAAAAGATTTTACTTCACTAGGTGCAGTAAAAAAATTGGTATTCTATACACAGGTGGTATATCTTGCAACACAGATAGGCTACTCCACTGACTAACACACTCTGCAATAGGCCAAAAAGGATTAGGTTTGCTAGATTCAGCCAAATGCTGTGAAAAAAACTTGCACAGCACTGGCACAGACCTGCCTGGCAAAAACTGATAGGAACTGATGTAACCTAGTCCTGAAAAGGACTGCAATTACAATTAGTCTTTACTCCCACAATCTATCTATTTAAGAGCACAGACCTGCCTGATAAAAGTCGTAGGAAATGCTGTAACCTAGTCCTTAAAAGGACTGCAATCACAACTATTCCCTACTCCCAAGCTATCTGTAGATTTGTGCGAAAATTGGCTTGAAATTAACAAGGTATAGCGCACACAGCAACAGCGGTGCCGTCTAACACGCAGCTGCAGCAGTGAGAAAATGGTGGCGACGGGGAAAATGGCTTGGTCTTATAGGGCAAGGACATGTGACATACACTGCCAATGACACATGCCCTTGCTTGTGTGAAAAACAGCAGTTCGCTCCGTGTGTGCGCTGCTGATAGGCTGACAGACTGCACCTCCCCACTGCAAATGCGGGAAAGAGAAAAAAAAATGGAGATCTTCATTATTCCTGCAGAGATCCATCCCCTGCCCCTCCCCCCACCCCGCTGTACACTCAAACTGCGTATTAACATTAATTTTCATCATTACTGAGAAAAAATCCAGTTATGATTTTGGTGCACGAACAGTTATCGAACATAACCTCGAACAGCCGAATTTTTCTCAAATCGTTCGTGTTCGCCGAACGGCTCGAACACCGCCCAAAACAGCTCGAATTTGAGATTGGCGAACAGTTCGAGTAGAACAACGCTCATCTCTAGTAAGCACCACTGGTATGCAGGCAGGGAGGTACTGGCAGGTACGACAGGTTGGAGCACAGAGTGGATAGGTCCCAGTACAGACTGGGACTCAGGAACAGAACCGCAGATGCGGTGGACAAACACAGTAGAGTCAGGCCGCCCGGAGAGGCAAGCAAGAGTAGAGCGAGACGAGACAGCCTGTAGCGGTGAGCGAGAGTAGAGCAGGACGAGGCCGCCTGGAGCGGTGAGCAAGAGTAGAGCAGGACGAGGCCGCCTGGAGCGGTGAGCAAGAGTAGAGCAGGACGAGGCCGCCTGGAGCGGTGAGCAAGAGTGGAGCAGGACGAGACTGCCGGAACAGTGAGCAAAGGGTCAGAGCAGAGCGAAACTGCCGGAGCAGTGAGCAAAGAGGCAGAGCGAGATTGCCGGAGCAGTGAGCAAAGGGTCAAAGCAGAGAGAGACTGCCGGAGCAGTGAGCAAAGGGTCAAAGCAGAGCGAGACTGCCGGAGCAGTGAGCAAAGGGTCAGAGCAGAGCAAGACTGCCAGAGCTGTGAGCAAAGGGTCAGAGCAGAGCGAGACTGCCAGAGCCGTGAGCAAAGGGTCAGAGCAGAGCAAGACTGCCGGAGCAGTGAGCAAAGGGTCAGAGCAGAGCGAGACTTCCAGAGCAGTGAGCAAAGGGTCAGAGCAGAGCGAGACTGCCGGAGCAGTGAGCAAAGGGTCAGAGCAGAGCGAGACTGCCAGAGCAGTGAGCAAAGGGTCAGAGCAGAGCGAGACTGCTGGAGCAGTGAGCAAAGGGTCAGAGCAGAGCGAGACTGCCAGAGCAGTGAGCAAAGGGTCAGAGCAGAGTGAGACTGCCAGAGCAGTGAGCAAAGGGTCAGAGCAGAGCGAGACTGCCGGAGCAGTGAGCAAAGGGTCTGAGCAGAGCGAGACTGCCAGAGCAGTGAGCAAAGGATCAGAGCAGAGCGAGACTGCCGGAGCAGTGAGCAAGGCAGAGCAGGCAAGAACCGCCGGAGCGGTGAACAAGGCAGAGCGGGCAGAAACCGCCAGAGCGGCGAGCAAGGCAGGGCAGAGGGGACAGGGCTCTGTTCACACAGAACAGACAGGAAGGGAAAGGCAGAACCAGATACCCACAGGGTACTTGCAGTGAAGTAGCGAGTGGACCACAAACTCACAAACGGAAGTACAGTGACAAAAAGCAGGAGTTAGGTACGAGTTCAGACTCTGCAGAAAAAGGGAAGATATGGGCGAAGAGAGAAACGGGAAACAGCCTGGAAGATGGTTAGGGCAGGAACAGACACTGCGAAAAGACACGGACAACAGATCTAGGTATGCGGCCCCTACAAGGCGGAAGGAACAGGCTAAGAGTGTGTTCACACTGGCCTGGAAATACAGACTCCAGGAAAGGCAGAAAGACAGCTGGCTAGAGTACACAGACAGGACACAGTTCAGACACGGGAACTGATACCGCAAGGCAGGAAACATAGACAGGACCTGCCACATCAGTGACTAGAAGCCAACTGACAGAACAAGATGCTCAGGCATGGATTCCAAGGAGGAGCTGGTTTAAATACCAGGTGACAGACAGCAATAGGCTGAGGACGCATCAGAGGTGTGTCTGCAGCAGCTACAAGAAACAGGAAGTTCGGCGGGCGTCGCCCTAAGCAGCCAGAGCAGAGCAAAGCAGACAGTATGGTAAGAGGCCAGAGGGGCAGTCTGGACAGGAAATCAAGTGCACGCTCTTGCACAGTGGGAGATGGACCACTATGCTCGGACGCCGCCAGGTATGTTACACCCTGCACCAACCTTTTGCACATCAGAAAACAGTCACACTGCCTGAACAACCAAATTCAATCAAACCTGCTCTGTGTCCATTCTACTGCATGTAGCTTGAGCCCTGAGCTCATCTACTCCTGGCTCATAAGATTTGACAAATATGAAAAACTGACCCAGTTTGCTTTTGGTTTACTGTCATGTCAAGCCTCCAGTGTACTATCAGAGAGGGTGTTCAGAGCAACTAATGGCCTTGTATCACCCAAGTGGACCAGATTATCCCATGCAAGGTTGGAAAACATATCATTTGACTAAATGATAAGGACATGGATCACTGCCAATTTCTATTCACCTATGGCTGACGCCAATGGCTGTACCATCTGGCTGCCTAACTGTTCATTAGTTGTCTTCTGCATCATTCTGCTGCCTCGTGTACTGATGGTCAATACTTAGCTGGGTTTCTACTCTCTGTCATCTGTGTTATCTATTCTGTAGTACAACTGCAGCTGGCGCTATACTACTAAACATCTCCTTGTCTGACCTGTCATGATTTCATACTGTTCAGCTTGTGCCTGTGCCACTTCACAGCCATGCCTGCAGCACATCTCCTCTCTGCCTTCGCAGTACAGACTGTACTGCTTAGGCAAAACATACTCTCTCAATGGAACTAAACCATGAAACAGCTTCCAAAATAGAGCTAATTTATGGATAGGCTGGGTGAAAAGATATTGCTCTCCTTATAAAGGTTTAACTTTTGGACAATTTGGTACAAAAACCTTTATAATTGCTTAATCATTTTGTGAAGAGAAAACCTATTGCAGTTCCCAAAAAGGGATATTTTACAATTTAAGTGGCCTACAAATTCTCAAACTGCAGTGCCTAGCTGAATAGGCTGTTGATTATCACTGATTACCATTCTATTCCCCTAGCCTGGTAGGTTGAGGTCAACTGGACATTGATAAGGCTTTGTAATAATTAAACAGCTTAAAACAAGTTCAATACACACCTACAAGAGCTCAGACTGTAATACATGTATTTTTCAGACAATTATAGACTTTTTGGTGATGCAATTCAAATTGCATTTTTTGGAGAAAATTTGATAAAGCCATCGAACTTGAATTTCAAGCAGTCTAATAATTTCTAATAATAACTGATCTTGTTATGGTGGTCTTTTTTTACATTTAAACGAATGCTATACTGTACATGCTAAAGGCAGGACAAATTACTTGGGTTAAGGCTAAGGCTGAGCACTTTTGATCAATAATATTTTTGTATTCTGCTCTTATGTTAGCAATGTCCACATGTAATTTAAAGGTTTACCATCCACTCTGCAGCACTGTAAGTATAACAATTATTTATCCAAAATATTAGCGCACACCAAAAAAATTCTTTCCAAATCAATGTGATTTTCAGGATTTATTTTCTCATTTTGTCTCTCATAGTTGAGGTCTACCTATGATGTCAATTACAAACCTCTCTCATCTTTCTAAGTGGGAGAACTTGCACCATTGGTGGCAACTAAATACTTTTTTTCCCTGCTGAATCTATTAAGAGGTGTTTATCCTTTTCATACATTTTTTGCGTCTCACTGCAGCAGTATCTGCAGCAGTCTTTTGATTTAAGAACAGTGTATGAAACCTCGGTCTACAGTAAGTAATGGTCTCAATGTTTTATGTTTATTTTACAGGACCTCTAGTCTTGTATCAAACTACACAATATAATAACCTAGACATCACATTTTCATGGTAAAATATAGCAAATTACAAACAAAGCTCTGCTAATATGAGCTGTTCAGTTCTTAGATACACTAAGTTAATAGACTCCTTTGAATTTCTGAAAATGTTCAGCTTTCATATTAATAGATTGTCAGGGAAAATGTTCCATGTTATTTATTCGTGTATCTAGTTCTACCATCCTGTTTTAACTGGTTCATTAAATTCTTGGAAATAGCCATGTCTTTAGAATAGCAAAAAAACAACCATAGACATGCCCGTCCATTGGTTGAGTAGCCAGACAGTGTACGCAAAGGACAGACCTAAGCAGCTGCTGTTATTCTTTCTAAATCAGAGGAAATGTTAAAGATGTTGGGATAGACTCTGCAGCGCTCAGTTTGGTCGCTTTGGAATGATCGGTTCAGAGAAGCGCTGGCTCGCTGCCACAATCTCATAATCAGCTTTATATGATGTACCAGCAAGATGTAAATAAAACCTATGCATAGAGGTCAGTATTAGTTTGGATTTTTGTATAGCTGATGTAGTTGTTGTAAATTTTATTGATTGAATGAATAAAAGAAAGGAAACCTGAGTCATATTTGTAATGAAAAGGATTGTTCTGCAGTACATTCTAATATTGCATATGTGTACTAGTTAAAGTTGCCTGAGTAAATGCCTAAAGATTTTAAAGAAGAATTCTCATATTAAGCACTCATAGCTTATCAATAGTGTATGAATACACACATGCAGTTACGTAGAGAGGGCAGAGGGTTGGTCACCCTGGACTCACATGGTTGGGCACATACAGAGCAATCGCCACTCTTAGGCTGTGTGCCCACGATGCGTTTTTTGGTGCGCATTTTGGTGCGCATTTGCAGCGCGTAAACGCTCCAGAAACGCATTGCATACCTTATCCCATGACTTCCTATGACATTCTGCAAGTTCTGTGCACAAGGTCCGTATTTTTTCGGCGCAGATTTTACTCGCAGAAAAAATACAGACATGACCAATTCTTGTGCGTTTCTGCATGTGTATTTGCCTATACAATGCATTGGAAAAACGCATGGCAAATACGCATGCAAATACGCATGCAAATACGCGTCAAATACGCATGTAAAAAACGCATGCGTTTTTCTGCCAAGGAGATGCAGAAATTCTCAGGAAAATTTCTGCTTCATTTCTGCATCGTGGGCACTTCATTTTGACGCGTATTTGACGCGTATTTGCATGCGTATTTGCCATGCGTTTTTCCAATGCATTGTATAGGCAAATACACATGCAGAAACGCACAAGAATTGGTCATGTCTGTAATTTTTTTGCAAGCAAAATCTGCGCAGAAAAAATACGGACCATGTGCACAGAACTTGCAGAATGTCATAGGAAGTTATGGGATAAGGTATGCAATGCATTTCTGGAGCGTTTACGCGCTGCAAATACACACCAAAATACGCACAAAAAACACATTGTGGGCACACAGCCTAAGGCTCCTTTTACATTGCATTCTTGTCCACACTCAGTGGTCCTGTCAGGGCTCATGTCTGAATCCCCGGCAAAATGGGATTCAGTTGTATGCGCCGACGGGGCCTTTGCCTAATTGTATCAGCATGAATAGTACACAGTGATAGAGCAAATATCCATGTACTTTGTGCCTGGTTACTCTCTATAGATTCTGAAGGCCACAGGTCGCTTTAGACCAATGTTTCCCAAACTCCAGTCCTAACGGCCCCCAACAGATCATGCTTTCAGGATTGCCTTAGTACCGCACGGATTCTGATGTCTTGATAATAATTCCCTGTGCAAAACTGAGGAAATCCTGATCTGTTAGTGGATGTGAGAAGTGGAGTTTGGGAAACACTGCTTTACACCATAGAAAAATCATAGAAATATATTTGTATACAGTATATGAAGAATTATGAAGCATTATTATGCATATATGAATTAAAGAGAATCTGTCAGCAGGTTTTTGCTAAGTAATCTGAAGGCAGCAACAGATAGAGGCTGAATTCAGGGACTTGTAAAAGTGCATGCTACTGTGAAAGATTTATCACTATTAGATTAAAATTGCTGGACAAGTCCGGCAACACTCCTCCTGTGATAAATACCTTACTGTCTATGGACTTTGTATATGGAAAGACTGGTGTGGGTGGGGTTAACTTTCTCAGCTTTGCTTCATTCTAAATCTTAAAGCTCTGAGTGTGTCAGAACTGCTGCACCCAGTAATCTAAGTGATACATCGTTGTATTCAGCTCCTCTTTACTTACACTATGCTGCTCTCAGATAAGGTAGCGAAAACCTGCTGACAGATTCCCTTTAAGGGGGAATTATTACTATTATGGAAGATCTGCGGCATTATTACCATATAAAAAGGATCAGATGCTATTATTGGTGTTTATGGTGGATAAGGAGTAGTGTTGAGCCACCTCCGTAGTGTTCGGGTTCGGTTCGGTTCGTCGAACACCGGGATGTTCGAGGAACTGTTCGTCGAACTGTTCGCCGAACACCTTAGAACACCGTCGAACACCGTTAAAACCAATGGCAGGCAAACAAAAACACATAGAAACACATAGAAAACACCTTCAAAGGTGTCCAAAAGCTGACAAACTGCTCAGAAGACGCTTTCTTTAAAAAAGCCGGCCGGCAATTCAGCAGCGGCATAAACCGGTACCCGACAATTTAGACAAGAAGGAATAGAGCATCACACATAGATTAGATAGATAGAAACATGTCAGTCACACATATAAGAAGCACAGTGACAGTGTTGCTTACTGTACTTGTCATTTAGTGTAAAGGATTTATTAAAAAATATAATAGTGTTTTCGTGCACCGTCTGTTTAAAAAAGCCGGCCGGCAATTCAGCATCTGTACCCGACAATTTATAACAGACAGAATAGAGCTTCACACATAGATTAGATAGATAGAAACATATCAGTCACATATATATGAAGTACAGTGATAGTGTTGCTTACTGTACTTGTCATTTAGTGTAAAGGATTTATTAAAAAAAATAATAGTGTTTTCATGCACTGTCTCTCTAAAAAAGCCGGCCGGCAATTCATCATCTGTACCCGACAATTTATAACAGACAGAATAGAGTTTCACACATAGATTAGATAGATAGAAACATATCAATCACATATATATGAAGTACAGTGATAGTGTTGGTTACTGTACTTGTCATTTAGTATTAAAATAAAGGATTTATTATTAAAAAAAATTGGCGTGGGGTTCCCCTTAATTTTAGTCTCTAGCGGAGGTTAAGCAGACAGCTGGGGCAGATGTTTGAAGCCTGGGAAGGGGGTAATACCCACGGAGCTTCCCAGGCTACTAATATCAGCCCCCAGCTGAATACCTAGCCTTTACTAGCTATTAGAATGGGGGACCCCCCCAAAAAAATGACGTGGGGTCCCCCCTAATTTAATAGCTAGCAAAGGCTAGGCAGACAGCTGGGGGCTGATATTAATAGCCCAGGAAGGGAGCCATGAATACTGGCCCCCTCCCAGGCTAGAAACACCAGCCGTCAGCAGCCCCAGAAATGGCGCATTCATAGGATGCGCCAATTCTGGCACTTAGCCTCGCTCTTCCACGCTGCCCTGGTGCGGTGGCAGGGGGTAATAGGGTTGGGGTTGATGTCAGCTTATAATGCCAGCTGACATCAAGCCCAGGTTAGTAATGGAGAGGCGTCTATAAGACACCCCCATTACTAACCCCATAGTCAAAGTTAAAAAAAACACAAACACCCAGAATAAAGTCCTTTAATTGAAATAAAGACACATTCCTTTATTGTTCTAAATTAAACCATACTTACCGTCACGCTCATTCCAGCTGAAGCCAACGATCTCCTGCAATAAAAGAAAAATAATAAAGCAACCTCATCCTTACCTTTCCATGGTTCCCACGACAGCTTCAGCTCTGCTACATCGAGATGACAGGCTGGACTGCAGCAGAACGCTGCCATCCAGCCTGTCATCCCGCAGACACTGAGAAGCGCAGGCATGCTTGCGCTCTGCAGTGTCTGGCTGTGACAGCATAAAGATGAGACGAGTTCATGTCCAATGAACTCAGCTCACCTCATGCACGTCACTGACAGCGTGGGAGAATTCTCCTGCACTCAGCCCTTCAGCGTGAGAATTCTCCCACGCTGTCAGTGACGTACATGAGGTCAGCTGAGTTCATTGGACATGAATGAGCTCACCTCATGCACGTCACTGACAGCGTGGGAGAATTCTCACGCTGTAGCGCTGAGTGCAGGAGAATTTTCCCACGCTGTCAGTGACGTGCATGAGGTGAGCTCATTCATGTCCAATGATCTCAGCTCACCTCATGCACGTCACTGACAGCGTGGGAAAATTCTCCTGCACTCAGCGCTACAGCGTGAGAATTCTCCCACGCTGTCAGTGACGTGCATGAGGTGCGCCGAGTTCATTGGACATGAACTCGTCTCATCTTTATGCCGTCACAGCCAGACACTGCAGAGCGCAAGCATGCCTCCGATTCTCAGTGTCTGCGGGATGACAGGCTGGATGGCAGCGTTCTGCTGCGGTCCAGCCTGTTATCTCGATGTAGCAGAGCTGAAGCTGTCGTGGGAACCATGGAAAGGTAAGGATGAGGTTGCTTTATAATTTTTCTTTTATTGCAGGAGATCGTTGGCTTCAGCTGGAATGGACGTGACGGTAAGTATGGTTTAATTTAGAACAATAAAGGAAAGTGTCTTTATTTCAATTAAAGGACTTTATTCTGGGTGTTTGTGTTTTTTTAACTTTGACTATGGGGTTAGTAATGGGGGTGTCTTATAGACGCCTCTCCATTACTAACCTGGGCTTGATGTCAGCTGGCATTATAAGCTGACATCAACCCCAACCCTATTACCCCCTGCCACCGCACCAGGGCAGCGTGGAAGAGCGAGGCTAAGTGCCAGAATTGGCGCATCCTATGAATGCGCCATTTCTGGGGCGGCTGACGGCTGGTGTTTCTAGCCTGGGAGGGGGCCAATATTCATGGCTCCCTTCCTGGGCTATTAATATCAGCCACCAGCTGTCTGCCTAGCCTTTGCTAGCTATTAAAATAGGGGGGACCCCACGTCATTTTTTTGGGGGGTCCCCCATTTTAATAGCTAGTAAAGGCTAGGTATTCCGCTGAGGGCTGATATTAGTAGCCTGGGAAGCTCCGTGGGTATTACCCCCTTCCCAGGCTTCAAACATCTGCCCCAGCCGTCTGCTTAACCTCCGCTAGAGCCTAAAATTATGGGGACCCCCACGCCAATTTTTTTTTAAATAAATCCTTTATTTTAACACTAAATGACAAGTACAGTAATCAACACTGTCACTGTACTTCATATATATGTGACTGACATGTTTCTATCTATCTAATCTATGTGTGATTCTCTATTCCTTCTATTCTAAATTGTCGGGTACAGATGCTGAATTGCCGGCCGGCTTTTTTAAAGAGACAGTGCATGAAAACACTATTATTTTTTTTAATAAATCCTTTACACTAAATGACAAGTACAGTAAGCAACACTGTCACTGTACTTCATATATATGTGACTGACATGTTTCTATTTATCTAATCTATGTGTGATCCTCTATTCCTTCTATTCTAAATTGTCGGGTACAGATGCTGAATTGCCTGCCGGCTTTTTTAAAGAGACGGTGCATGAAAACACTATTATTTTTTTTAATAAATCCTTTACACTAAATGACAAGTACAGTAAGCAACACTGTCACTGTACTTCATATATATGTGACTGAAATGTTTCTATCTATCTAATCTATGTGTGATTCTCTATTCCTTCTATTCTAAATTGTCGGGTACAGATGCTGAATTGCCGGCCGGCTTTTTTAAAGAGACAGTGCATGAAAACAGTATTATTTTTTTTAATAAATCCTTTACATTAAATGACAAGTACAGTAATCAACACTGTCACTGTACTTCATATATATGTGACTGACATGTTTCTATCTATCTAATCTATGTGTGATTCTCTATTCTTTCTGTTCAAAATTGTCGGGTACAGATGCTGAATTGCCGGCCAGCTTTTTTAAAGAGACAGTGCATGAAAACACTATTATTTTTTTTGATAAATCCTTTACACTAAATGACAAGTACAGTAATCAACACTGTCACTGTACTTCATATATATGTGATTGACATGTTTCTATCTATCTAATCTATGTGTGATTCTCTATTCTTTCTGTTCTAAATTGTCGGGTACAGATGCTGAATTGCCTGCCGGCTTTTTTAAAGAGACGGTGCATGAAAACACTATTATTTTTTTAAATAAATCCTTTACACTAAATGACAAGTACAGTAAGCAACACTGTCACTGTACTTCATATATATGTGACTGACATGTTTCTATCTATCTAATCTATGTGTGATTCTCTATTCCTTCTATTCTAAATTGTCGGGTACAGATGCTGAATTGCCGGCCGGCTTTTTTAAAGAGACAGTGGATGAAAACAGTATTATTTTTTTTAATAAATCCTTTACACTAAATGACAAGTACAGTAATCAACACTATCACTGTACTTCTTATATATGTGACTGACATGTTTCTATCTATCTAATCTATGTGTGAAGCTCTATTCTGTCTGTTATAAATTGTCGGGTACCGCTGCTGAATTGCCGGCCGGCTTTTTTAAAGAGACGGTGCATGAAAACACTATTATTTTTTTTAATAAATCCTTTACACTAAATGACAAGTACAGTAATCAACACTGTCACTGTGCTTCTTATTTATGTGACTGACATGTTTCTATCTATCTAATCTATGTGTGAAGCTCTATTCTGTCTGTTATAAATTGTCGGGTACCGCTGCTGAATTGCCGGCCGGCTTTTTTAAAGAGACGGTGCATGAAATCACTATTATTTTTTTTGATAAATCCTTTACACTAAATGACAAGTACAGTAAGCAGCACTGTCACTGTACTTCGTATATATATGTGGCTGACATGTTTATATCTATCTAATCTATGTGTGAAGCTCTATTCTTTCGGCTCTAAATTGTCGGGTACCGGTGTATGCCGCTGCTGAATTGCCGGCTTTTCATGTTTCACTGTTGGCACTGTTCCCATCGATTTGGGCAATCACTGTAATGCCACAACCACCATGGCTGTGGCATTACAGTGAGTGGCAGACAATCCCTGCATGATTGGTGCTCTAAATAGCGCCAGACATGCAGGACACGCTTTTGGTGCACGAACAGTTATCGAACAAAACCTCGAACAGCCGAATTTTTTGCAAATCGTTCGGGTTCATCGAACAACTCGAACACCGCCCAAAACAGCTCGAATTTGAGATTGGCGAACAGTTCTAGTCGAACACCGCTCATCTCTAATAAGGAGGCATTATTTGTATATGGGAGGAACAGAGGGCAAAAGTATTTTATATGAAAGATAATGGAGCATTATTACTATAAATGGGAGATCAGTGGGCATTATTAATATAGATGAAAGATCATGGTGTATTAGTATTTATTGGGGATCAGAAGGTGTTATTAGTATACATGGGGGATCATACTATTGGTATATAAGGGGGTTCATGTGGCATTATTACTATATATGGGAGAATCAGGAGAAATTATTACTAAATATGGTGGGAGAAAAAAGTATTATTAGTATATATTGGGGGGTCAGATGGCACTATCAGTGTACATATGGGGGATCAAAGGGCATTATTACTACCTATGGGGTATCAGAAGTCATTATTACTATATATGGGAAAATCAATGGTCATTATTGGTGTACAGTGGCATGTAAAAGTTTGAGCACCCCTGCTCAAAATTACTGTTATTGTGAACAGATAAGCAAGTTGAAAATGAAATGATCTCTAAAAGGCCTAAAGTTAAAGATGATACATTTCCTTTGTATTTTAGGCAAAAAAAATATATACAGGGTTGTCCAAAAGTAGGTGTACAGAAAGTATAATAAGGTTATGAAGGGGGAGATTTATCAAACATGGTGTAAAGTAAAACTGGCTAAGTTGCCCTTAGCAACCAATCAGATTCCACTTTTCATTCCTCACAGACTCTTTGGAAAATGAAAGGTGGAATCTGATTGGTTGCTAAGGGCAACTGAGCCAGTTTCACAGATCTAGTTTTCACAGATAGATCTCCCCCAAATCTGTTTTCTTTTCAGATAATTCAGATAACATATTGGAAATCTCAAAATGCTGAAATGGTTAGAGAAAATTGGGTTGAAACATTTGGTACTCAAGCCCCAAAGAGACAAACCATTTACCGCATTCGTGACAAATTCAATGCCACTGACTCAATCCTTAATGCTCCAAAAACTGGTCAACCCAAAACAGTCTGTACAGAAGATAATAAACAACTTGTTGCTGAAACATTTGTTCAGAGTCCAAAAAAGTCCACCAGAAGAGCCTCTTTGGAATTGGGAATTTCACGAGCTTCTATCATGCGAATCCTGAAATCTATTGGGTGGAAAGCTTATCGTCCACGTCTAATTCATGGTTTATTGGAGGATGATCCAGACAGGCGGCTGCAATTTAGTGAGACTATGCTTAGCGAAATTGAAGAAAATCCAGTAATTTTAGATAACATTATGTGGAGTGATGAAGCTTCTTTCAAATTATCTGGCCATATTAACAGACATAATTGTATTTACTGGTATAATGAGAACATGCATTTAACATTAGAGCAACAACTAAATGAGCCTGGTGTCAATGTTTGGGGTGGTATTTCAAGTTTTGGTGTTTTAGGACCAATATTTTTTGATGGAACAGTCACAGGAGATAAGTATCTCGAAATTCTAATGAATCAAGTTGTTCCTCAGTTACAGCAACAGCCTAATTCAAATGACCTTTATTTCCAACAAGATGGGGCCCCTCCACATTATTCAAGAGTAGTCCGCGAGTATCTTGATGAAACATTTCCTAATAAATGGATTGGCTGAAGAGGTCCATTTGATTGGCCGGCGCGTTCACCAGACTTGACCCCAATGGATTTTTTCTTTTGGGGAGTACTCAAGGACAAAGTTTATAGTCGTAAACGAAAAAGTGTCAGTGATTTGAAAAATTACATAAGAGATGCATTTTAAGAAATTAATACCCCAAGAGACTTGTGCAAAAAAGTTTGTCGAAGCCTAAGAGGCAGACTTCAAAGCTGTGCAGATTGTAATGGAAAACAGTTTGAGCACCTGCGTTGATAAAATTTAAGGGATTTTACATTATTGTTCAGAATAAAATTTAATTGTCAATGTTATGCTTGTGTTAGTAAATATAATTTTATATATAAATCAAAATAAATGTTATTATTTTCTGGCCACCTACTTTTGGACCACCCTGTATATATATTGTCATCTTTTATATTTTAAAAATTACAAAAAGGGCCAATGCAAAAGTTTGGGCACCCTGCATGGTTAGTACCTAGTAGCACCCCCTTTTGAAAGTATCACAGCTTGTAAATGCTTTTTGAAGCAAGCCAAGAGTTTTTCCATTTTTCCATTCTTTCTTGGAAAATTCATCCAGTTCTCTGAGATTCCCGGGTCGTCTTGTTTGCAGTGCTGTTTTGAGGTCTAGCTACAGATTTTCAATGATGTTCAGATCAGGGGAGTGTGAGGGCCATTGTAAAACCTTCACATTGAGCCTTTTGAGGTAGTCTATTGTAGATTTTGATGTGTGTTTAGGACCATTATCCATTTATAGAAGCCATCCTCTTTTCAACTTCAGCTTTGTTAAAAATGACACATTTCCTTCGTATTTTACCAAAAAATAAATAAACCAATAAACACAACACTTAGCTCTTACTGCTCATGAGCCGAACTCAAAGAGCTAAGACTTTTTCTATGTACACTATGGCCTTTTTCTCTCAAATATTGTTCACAAATTTGTCTAAATCAAGGAAATCCATCCACCTCACTGGTGTGGATATTAACATGCTGATTAGACAGCATGATTATCGCATATATATATGCAACCATCCGTTAATTTTCAGATGACAAATCAAGATGCCTTATCTCAGTTTAACACTGTCACCTGCATTGAAATGGAGGGTTTCACATATAAGAAGAAGGTATGGCCAACCACATGAGAAGGTAAGTTCTTTACAAGGATTGAATCTGTAAACATATGCCAATTATCCTTTGCCTTTTCCACAATATATTATTAATATTGTTGTTGTTAATTTTTTTGCTTTATTTTGTCTTGCTTTTCTATGAAATTATTTTAAAGGGAACCTGTCAAGTTGCCAAAGGTTTTTACACCTTCACAACTTTTGACGTAAATTTATGCCATGATCGGGAAGAGGTTCATGACCTATGATGTAAACTTACGTCATAGCGATCATGCGGGCACACAATGTGGTTTCAAGGACTTTGAAGGGTGCATTTTTTATAGTAGTGTCACATTTGGGTATTTTCTGTCACATAAGCCCCTCAAAGTCACCTCAGATGTGATGTGGTCTCTAATAAAAATTGGTTTTGTAAATTTTGTTGGAAAAATGAGACATTGCTTCCTACCAAAAAATAATTTAAAAATGATGCTGATGTAAGGTAGACATGTGATAAATTTAATTTAGTAACTATTTTGTATGGTATAACTATTTGGTTTAAGGGCATAAAAATTCAAGGTTTGAAAATTGATAAATGGTCTAATTTTTTGTAAAATTTTCGATATTTTCATAAAAAAAAAAAAATTATATCGACCACAATTTACCACTAACATAAAGTAAACATGTCATGAAAAAAAATCTCAGAATCACTTGGATATGTTTAAGCCTTGCAGAGTTATAACCACATATATTGACACTGGTCACAGTTGAAAAAATTGGCCCGGTCAGGAAGGTGAAACAGGCTAAGTGGTGCAGGCAGAGATCAGTTAGTTCTTTGACCTATAGTAAAAAAATGTAATCCTAGATAAACCCTTTAAACACTGAATTTTTATGTATTATGTTTTGCTTGGGAAAAGTGGCACTGCCTCATCTTTTTTTGCCATATGGGTGGTCTTCTGTGAGATAGAGTTGCAAATTTAATTATTCAACCCACATTGCAAATTCAGATTATTAGCAACATTTACAAACATTCTGCTGTTTGCAATAAGCAAATGAAACAGCAACAATTTAACTATTTCCAAACCTGTGACAAAATAGTTGGTCACATGTCAGTTGTCGGTGAATAGAGTGAGCTCGAGAGCTGAGCCTGCACCACAGCTGTTGATACACAGGAAGCATTTTCTTGTAACACTAGCAATCAAAGCTGGCACTGATTATTGCGGTTTACCATACAAATGCTGGTGACTCTCACTGACAGCACCATTTAAATAGCACAGTTGCTGATGTGCACGCACATTGACACCCATGAGTACCTTGCAACATGATTATGGGGTGCCAATGAGTGGTCAAGGCCATCATGGGCCTGCTGACATTTTCATGCCTGCCATCTTAGTCCTCTAGAGAAGTCCAGCACATGGGCTCCATAGGAGAACATAATTTTAATTACAATGATAATAATGTGAGCCGTTTTAATTTTAGAATAAGGACTCGCAAGTATGAGGACCCTTGACGCAGGTTGCGATCTTGCGTACTTAGGCCAAAATATCAACCAATACCTCATGTAATATATTTATCTTATAGGTTTTTTTTCATCTTTTTATTGCACATTTTCCATTTTTTGCAGTATGCAGCTATACTTTTTATTGTTGCTTGGGTCAGTTGGGGCGTCTGTCTTGTGGGGTGGACGTATACACTGCTGGGCAGCCCACTTGATTTAAAATTATGGGCGTCATTAACAGGCTATAAGCCAGACACAGTGCATCACACGTATCTGTGTGACTGGTGTCCTATGAAAGCTACCTTTGTGTGCATTTTTAATACTACACAGCCACTCACATATCTGCCACTTCATGTAGGGGGTGGCTGTCGCATCAGTATTTCGCACCTGTGCTGCCCCCATCTTTATCAAGGGGGTCTGCTGCATCCTTGTAGTGCATTCCGACCTGGTGTTGGTAAGTCTGGTTTCTTTTCTGTGATGTTTTTTTTATTCATGTCCTTTTTTGTGAGCCTTCTTAGCCCAAGTAGTATGTATTGGTACATACTTGCGCTACACAGAAAACACCTAAGTGCAGCTGGTTCTGTGTGCTGGCCTGTCAAAAAAACAAAGAAACACTAGAAATATACAGACCACTGTGCTTTCACTAGTTAAAAGTGATAAGGAGTATAAAGATGAACAGCAGACACACATAGACCAATGTATGTCACTGGACAAAGTGATCAATTGGTTAGATCTTAAGCCCTTATAGAAGCCTCAGTGCCCTTATACAGCATGCCTCTGCCCATATACAGTATGCCTCTCCTAATGGCAGAGGCATACTGTATAGGGGCACTGAGGCTTCTATATGACATCGAAGCTTTTGCTTTCTCATAGAAGACAAAACGTTTTACCTAGGATATCTGGATACTTGATTGAATAAATCTTACCCTCCACATGTTGCAGGTTACCAGTGCCAGTGGAAGCAAAGCATCCACTGAGTGTCTTCAAGCCACCACTATGCTTCATGGTAGGAAGGATGTTCTTTTCAGCATTTGTTTAATTTTTTCTCCTCCAGGCTTACTACTGATCCATAGGCTCGAAAATTTATTGTTCTGTTTCATAGATTCACAGAACAGAATCCCAAAAGTTTTGTGGATTATTTATTTAGTTTTAAGTTGAGTGGAAGTGAATTCTACTAGTATTTTACAGAAATCTACATTCCGGAGAATGCAGATTTTTTGCAATTCGCTCTGCATGAGTTCAGCAGAATTAAGGTCAACTGTGGCCGCCATTTTGCTGACTGGTGGAGGCCAGCAAAAGGATAAAAAGAAAAAAAACTCGCCTTGCTGCTTATCTCTCTGATGAACCTTGATCTTCCCTGCCGGCTGTACGCTCCTCCACACCTCCGTCATATTGCATCTCCATGTCCATGTTCACTGTGAGCCAGGGCTTCTGGCTGTGAACAGCTCCTGAAGTTTACTGTGCACGCTCTAGGGCCTGCTCATAGCTAGAAGCACTGGCGAAGAGTGAACACCAGGCCAGAGATGCAAATATAAGTATTTTTTTATTTTTAACATCTTAACTTATTAAAAATGTCTATGTGAATTGGATTTCCCAAGAAAATTCATGCAAACAGGCCAAAGATATTGTGCTTTTGGAGTGGAGGTCTACGTCTTGGAGCTTGGGCATGAAGACCTTCAGAGTTCTGTGTGCATCATACCAGTTCTTTGACTACCTGCCTCTACAGGAATCTAGGGTCACTGTGCTTTCTATTAGGGAGGAGCTTTCTAATGCATGATGCAGAAGTGTGTGGATAAGAATCATTGTGGTGGAAGTATATATGTACGACTATCTAAGGGGTAATGTTTTGACAATCTTAGCATAAGAGGATGCTCATTAGTATGACATTGCCTCCCTTGCTGGAGTGAGTTGGATGCCCATTAGTATGACATTGCCTCCCTTGCTGGAGAGAGTTAACCACAGGGAGAGTAGTGGTTTCTTTCTCCATACAGTGGTTGACTACAGAACAGGTTGCCGAATTGTGAGAGATGCGAAATGAGTAACTAAAGATTGTTTATGCATTGTGCCACTTCATTAGTACTATGAAGTGTATGTACCTCATTGAAGTAAGTTTGTTTTAGTATACTGAATTACATCAAGGACAATTCTTTAGGGGCCTACACACACTGTAGACAGGTACAATGGATCCCAGCCTGTTATTATGCTTTGGTGCTCATTTTATTGCAGAAGCAACCCACACACCACAAGGTCCAAGCCATCATCATTATCAGCTCTGTTATAGTTGCCCTGACACCTCAGAAAGGAAACATAGGATCAATTTACTGAGGAACACAATTTTCATTGTGTTAGATCTGACACTTGTTTTTGACTAACTTTTGGCTTCTGAATTAAAAAGTGTTCAGTTTTTCTCTATCACAACAACTTTTTAAGCTACAGGATATCATCGCTTTGTCTCCAAAATACGCAAAAAATATATAAAATGTACATAAAATGGAAAATAATGCAAAAAATAACCTGAATGTAATGTATATTTAAAGCTATTTTATTTATACAAAGGTAAAATATTACTGTAAGTCAAATTGTGTGCAAGTAGTAAAGTTAAGTAGCAGTTAACATAAAAATTTACGTTTATAGCTTTTCCTGGAGTGCTCAATCTGTGGACAATCTCGCCTGATGCTCCAACAATAGTTAGCCATCATATGCACATCCCATAAACACTGATGCCATCCCTCCATGACCTTCAAATATTGGTGGAATCATTCAACTTGCTCATCACTGAATGCACCAAGATCTCAGTAATATTTACACATTAGGCTTACCTTCTTCAGTACTGGAGTTGTACAACACATACTTTCTGGAGTATCGTCACATCTTCTGAGCGTCACTGTGAGCGCTAAATCCTCAGATCCTTTCTAGCCTGGGACTTCTAGCTCTGATGAGGCCTGGGATGTTTCTGCACATACACTGTACAGGCTTCATGAGAGCCAAAAGTCCTGGTCTAACGTGAAGAAGCCAGTGGATTTAGCACTTACAGCAGCGATCAGAAGATGGTTGTTGGGGAGGAAAGGAGTGTTCGGTGAGATAAAGTGAGAATATTTTTTTTTCATTTTTAATTTCTGGAGAATAACTTTTCTACTAATCAAATTTCCCACGAAAATCCTAATAAATAAACAAATTTGAATTTTGTCAGAGGAATCCAGCTCAACAGTACATAATTTTAAGCTTTATTTGAAAATTAAAACATCTTCACATTCATCATTAGTTCATAGATAATAAGACCATAAAAGCATTTCTGATGCACTCAGCACTCTTAGTCATAAGTTTTAATCATATACAAATAAAGTTGAAGATTTTATACTGTTGAACTGGATTCCTCCTACTACATTCTGTTCATCATCATTAGTGGCAGCAATGATCAATCGGTGCCCTGGAGGGACTAGGCAACTGTGGTGAGCTGTTTTTTCTCCTTTTTCCAATTTGAATTCAAATTTTGTTGATTTGCTCATCTTTACTCTGTTTCTATTGCTGAACTGTGAGCTCTGACTTTCTTTAATTTACCTGAATTACCTTAAAATGGCTATTGCATTTCCTGTTTCAGCTTTTATATAGGCTAATTAAGTTTCTTCTAATTCACTAGGTTATACCATGTGATGAGATAGCTGAAAAGCATAATAAAGAAGCCAAGGCCATGTGAGCCTTTTGTGGCTGATGAAATCATCTGCTTCAGGTAAACTGGCAATGAGCATTTTTTGTCAAATAGTTAGAATAGCAAATGCAAGTCATATCTGGCCTCCTTTGCAAATTCTGGCAAGTGCCTTAGAGGGAAGAAATGTAAGGTGATGCGCCCCCCTGGGCCGGGGGATACCCGGTGCCAGGCCGGTAGATGCTGGGGGTTGTAGTCACAGTGGCGGTGACCCGGTCCGTGACACAGGGCGGTCAATCCAAGGGAAATTGTATGTGGGTTTTATTAAAGAGTCTGACTACGCCACCTGTGGATTGCGGCTAAAGGGGGCCGCCGCTGCGGAACAGTCCTCTGAAGCTGATGGTATTGTAGCAAGGATGTTATGACTCCACACAGGAAGAGTTAGCTTCAGGGCAGGGTGTGGATGTTGGTGGTTGTGCTGGGTGTCGTAGTGCAGTAATAACCACAGAGTCAGTATAGTGCAGTCCCAGGATCTTTACTGATGACAATTAGGCAAGCCTGGATTGGGGTACTGGCTAGAGGTAAGAGTCCAGTCAGCCTGGAAGCAACCATAGAGTCCTCCTTGCCAGGTGAAGTTGTAGGCCTCCCCTTCTCACTATACTCTTTGGCTTTTCTGCTTGTAGCTGTGCTATAGCCCACATCCCTGAGTGTAACGTTTCTGTGCTCACCCGTGTGGCAGGCAGCTCGGGCCTTGCTGATGCGTTGCTCCCACGTGGCGGTGCTGGTCCCTCTGTGCTGCTGAGCCTCTGGGTGTCTGATGGGGCCAGAAGACCTTCAATCTCCTGCCCTATGGTATCTGCTGCTGGGCCTTCAGTGCCCACAGCCTCGGACTCCGGTGTCCGGCTCTCTGTGCTTCTCCAGCTAGGATGAGCTACCTCAGCTACAGTCCCTAGCTCTTGTCTCCTCAACGTCCTAAACTCAACTCCTCACACTAAGACTAACTAACCCTGCCCCCAGATGCCAGTTGCCAAGGGGAGGAGCTCCCCTTGCTTGTCTGGAGCCAGGAAAGTGTTGCATGTTTAGTATCCCTGACTAGGGGACCCCTGCTTGCTTCCAGGCATGGCATTACCTCTTTTTAGGGAGGCAAAGCCACTGTGGCAACCGGACCCCTGGGGTGCCACATTCCCCCCTAGTTAATTTCAGTAGTCCCGGACTGAGAATATTTTTCAAAAGTAACAAATAGCAATAACAAGGCACACAGAAAATTATTAACATTACAGTCTTTAACAGGTTACAGTATAATCTGCAACCAGGTGTCCATTCCACTGAGCAAGGTGCAACTTGAACATGAGGGACCCATCCGCAAAGCCTCAACATAGGCCCTGGGCGTGGCTGCAGGGCATAGATGATCCAGGTGTTGGACCACGTCTTCGGCCACGCCAGACAGGTTTTTGTTCTGAGGTCATTTGTTATAATCATAGAACCAATAAGGGGGGCACTCTAATAAGTGCAACTATTTACAATGGAAAGTTCTTTGGTTATTCACCGTCCATAACCTACAAGTCTTTATACCCTTACCGGGTAACTAAATGCACACATGACCAACTTTTGCAATTCACTTTCAGAACACAACTTCTCTGCTTTAACCTTACGGGTAACTATATACAGTATACATTTTAGTTTCTCCAACGGGCAGGAAGCTGACCTTTTGTACTCCTGGTCGATCTACGTAGTACACTGGTGGTCACTGCTCTACCCTGGTCCCTTGTGTCTACCCCTGGTGTGGTGAGTTCAGTGTGAACTACTCTACGGGTAGTCTGAGGTATCACTGGTAGGCTGGGTAATCTCCTACGAATTCTTTGGCTCACAATGGGTACGACAGGTTCACTGCTAGCAGAGGGTTGATTCTCCTGGTCTGCTGATAATGAAACTTCTGTCTCTGGGGCCGACTGGTCTTCCAGCTGTTCTGGGACTTCTGCAGCTTCCGGTGAGGCTGCTTGGAGAAAGGTAAGGACCGGTACTACAATTGCATTGTCCACCTGTGTCCACGACTGGGGAAATTCTCCGAGTACTGTTTGGACCACCTCCTCCACTTCTTTTGAGGGCTGAGAGTTGTTTTGATTTTCTTTTGTGTGTTTTAACTGCTCAGGACTTATCTTCAAGTGGTCTCTTGAGACTGCCGCTGAAGTTTCTCCTCCATCTTTGCTGATGAGGCACACTTTGGTGTTATCGTAACTCGAGGGTAGGGTGGTGTACGGCTCTACCTTCCACTAATCATCTAGTTTGTGGAGTCGTCTCTTTCTCTTAAGGACTTGTTCTCCAGGTAACAAGGGGACAGCGGGTGCATGTTGATTATAAGTTTTCTCTTGCTTTTGTCTTGCCTGGGACAAGCTTCTTTCAACACTCTCTTGCACTTTGCGGTATTGTTGCTGCCGCTCAGTATCCCAATCCGCATCTGGTGAGGTTGTCTCTGGTTTTAGGACTTCCATGTCCAAGTCGATGGGCAGCTTACCAGCTCTTGCCCTCATCAGGTAAGCGGGTGTACAATTGGTGGAGTTCACCGGGATGTGATTATATAGATCCACCAGATCGGGCAACTTCTCTGGCCACAGGCTGTGTTCTTCCAGGGGCAACGTCTTCAACAGGTCTATCACCACCTGGTTCATCTTCCCACACAACCCGTTGGTTTGGGGATGATACGGTGTTGTTCTGATTTTCTTGCAGCCGTACAGGTTGCAGAATTCCTGGAACACGTCCGCTTCGAAGGCTGGACCTTGATCAGTAAGCACACGGTCAGGGTAACCGTGCGGGCAACAGAAGTGCTGTTGAAATGCCTTGGCTGCCGTCTGAGCCGTCTGGTCTTTCACTGGCACTACGACCAGGAACCGGGAGCAGTAGTCTACGATGGTGAGAGCGTAGACATAGCCTGACCTGCTTGGGGCTAGCTTCACATGGTCCAAGGCTACTAGTTCGTGTGGCTGTTTGGTGATGATGGGCTGCAGGGGAGCCCTCTGACTGACACGGTCTTTTCGTCTCAGGTTGCATGGGCCGCATTCTCAACACCATCTCTCGATTGCTTTCCTCATGCCAGCCCAGTAGAATCGCTCACGTAGCAAGACTTCCAACTTCTTCCATCCGAAGTGTCCCGCTCCATCGTGGTACGCTTCTAAGACCATTGACGCATCCCGCCTCGGGACTACCACCTGCCAGACCAGTTCATGTGTCCGGGGGTTGATACACCTTTGACACAGCTTCCCTTCATAGATGAACAGCTTGCCCTTCTCCTTCCACAGCTATTTGGTCTCCTGTGGAGCATCTGGATCAGGGCGCGAGTCAGCCTGTGTCAGCAACTCCTTTACCAGGCAGACAGCCATGTCGCTATCCTGTTACTCTGCCCATCCATGGTCGGGTAATGGGTTGAACGTGACCTCTCTATTGGCGTAGCACCTGTTCTTCACACAATGGGAGCACTGGGTCACCCCATGACGATGGAAAGTGGGTATCTCTATCTCCTCCAGCTCTTCCAGGTCTTCTTCCCCATCTGGCAAGTTGGGCATCCTGGACAGCGCGTCAGCATTTGCATTTTTGTGCCCAGCCCTATACTTGATGGTGAACTCATAGATAGATAGTCGGGCCATCCATTGTTGTTCCAGGGCACCAAGCTTCGCAGTTTCCAGGTGCGTCAGCAGGTTATTGTCTGTGAAGACCGTTAATTTGGAGGAGGCGAGATAGTGCTTGAAGCGCTCTGTCACAGCCCAGACTACGGCGAGGAACTCCAACTTGAAGGAACTGTAGTTATCGGGGTTCCTTTCCGTGGGCCGGAGCTTCCTGCTGGCATAGACAATTACTCTCTCTCTGCCCTGCTGTATCTGGGACAGCACCGCTCCTAACCCCACGTTGCTTGCGTCCGTATGGAGTATGAAGGGTTGGCCATAGTAGGGTAGGCCAGGACTTCGTCTCCCGTGAGGGCCATCTTTAGTCGGGTGAAGGATTCGTCTTCTGGCTTATCCCATTTGAACAGAGGCTTCAGGGTTTTGGCCTTCCTAGACTGGCCTACTAGGATGTCCTGCTTGGGTGCCGCTATCTTAGTGAAGCTAAGGTCTGAATGCTTGGTCTGGGGGATAATGTGTGCAAGTGGGTAAATAGCTGGCTGAGTGATAGAAAGCAGAGAGTGGTTATCAATGGAGTAAGCTTAGGGTGTGTCAGGGTTACTAGCGGGGTGCCTCAAGGGTCTGTCTTGGGCCCTATATTATTTAATATATTTATTAATGATCTAGTGGAAGGGTTGAATAGTAAAATAGCAATATTTGCAGATGATGCTAAACTTTGTAAAGTAGTTAATACAGATGAGTATAGGGCACAGCTACAGGAGGATTTAGATAAATTGGGGAGTTGGGCCAAAAAATGGCAAATGGGGTTCAATGCCGATAAATGTAAGGTCATGCGCATGGGAAAGAAAAACAGCAGTCACCCATACATATTAAATGGGAAACCGTTGGGGAAATCTGACATGGAGAAGGACCTGGGCGTCTTGGTTAACAGCAAATTAAATTGGGGAGCCTAGTGTCAGGCAGCAGCTGCGAAGGCAAATAGAGTCATGGCATGCATCAGAAGAGGAATAGGGGCATATGATGAGAACATTGTTCTTCCTCTGTATAAAGCGCTGGTAAGGCCGCACTTAGAATACTGTGCACCGTTCTGGGCTCCGGTGCTCAGGAAAGACATATTGGAGCTAGAGAGGGTACAAAGGAGGGTGACTAAGGTAATAAAGGGAATGGTGGGACTAGAATACCGAGAGAGGTTGTCAAAATTAGGCCTATTTATGTTGGATAAGAAAAGGCTTAGGGGAGACCTCATAAACATGTATAAATACATCAGGGGGCAGTACAGAGATCTCTCCCATGACCTGTTTATACCAAGGATGGTGACAAAGACGAGGGGGCACACTATGCATCAGGAGGAAAATAGGTTCCTGCACCAGCATAGAAGGGGATTCTTTACGGTCAGAGCCGTGAGACTCTGGAACTCTCTGGGAGAGGAAGTGGTGATGTCCAACTCACTTAATGAGTTCAAGAGAGGCCTGGACGCCTTTCTTGAGAACAATAAAATTACATATTATGCTTAGTGATAGTTAATTAATCCAGGGATTTAATCTGACTGCCAGATTGGAGTCGGGAAGTGAAATTTTCCTCAATGATGTAAATTGGCATATACCACATGTTTTTTTTTTTGCCTTCCCCTGGATCAACGCTGCGGAATAGCTGCAGTGCACAAGAAATAGGCTGAACTGGAGGGACGCTTGTCTTTTTTCGGCCTTATAAACTATGTAACTATGTAGCTATGTAACTATGTAAGCCTTTGATAAACCTTCAGTAGTAGCCTACCAACCCGAGGAACTGCCGCACTTCCTTAATAGTGGAGGGTCTTGGCCAGTCCTTGATTAGGGTGACCTTTTCAGGGTCTGGTGCTACACCTTCGGCGCTTACCACATGACCTAGGTACTGTACCTTGGGCTTCAACAGGTTGCATTTGGACGGCTTCACCTTCAGGCCATACTCAGCTAGGGCTTCAAACACCTCTGCCAGGTGCTTCAGGTGGTCTTCATAGGACTTGGAGTAGACAATGACATCATCCAGGTACAGCAGGACAGTCTCAAAGTTCTTGTGTCCCAGACAGCACTCCATCAACCGCTGGAAGGTTCCTGGGGCGTTGCAGAGCTCGAATGGCATGCAGTTGAACTCGCTGAGGCCCATCGTCGTTGTAAATGCGGTCTTTTCTTTATCCGCCTCTGCTACAGGAACCTGCCAATACCCACTGGTGAGATCCAAAGTAGAGAAATAATTAGCAGATCTTAATGCAGCTAGGGACTCTTCAATTCTGGGTAACGGGTAGGCATCCTTATGTGTAATGCGGTTAATTTGCCTGTAGTCAACACATATTCTCATTGTACCATCCTTTTTCCTGACGAGAACTAATGGAGCTGCTCAGGGGCTACAACTATCTCTTATCACCCCAGCCTCCTTCATCTCCCGTAACATCCCTTTGGCACACTGATAGTGAGCTGGGGGTACAGGCCGGTAGCGCTCTTTAATGGGTGGATGATCTCCCGTGGGGATATGGTGTTGTACCCCTTTTACCTGCCCAAAATCTAGTGGGTGTTTGCTGAAGATCCGCTCATACTCCTGGACCACCCGGTATACTCCATGTTTTTGGTGCTGAGGGGTGGAGTCAGTGCTCATGTTTAGCTTCTGACACCAATCCTCCATCTGTCCCTTAGAGCCATTATCCTCCACTGGTTTGGATGGAGGCAAGGGTTCCACTGCCTTTATAGAGTTGTTACTAACTGTGAATAATTTAGCAAGGGTAGCATACCGGGGTAAATGGACCTCTTCCTCTCCACAATTCAGGATGCGGACTGGCACTCTCCCATTGCGGACATCAACCACCCCCCTGGCTGTCAAAATGGTAGGCCTACTGTCAGAGTATACAGGCTCTACCAGGGCCTGGTAATCTCAACCCCTGAGACAGATTGCTGCCCGACACCATATCAACATTTCACTTCTAGGGGGCATGGCAATGGGGAATGGGTCACTCATCCTGACACTGCCAATTTCACCACCAGACAGTTCTACCTGTTGTCTTCTCATCAGGGCTCTGATTTCTCTCTGCAGAACCTGCTGCTGACTGGAACTGGCAGTTTACGCAACCTGCTGTAACAAGACAATAATTTCTGAAAGACAATTTTCTATAACATTAGTGCCTAAGGTTATCATGGGATGACTTTCTCGACGATCAATATCAACAATAATCATTCCTTGTGATGGCAATTCTACTTTGCCAACTTTTATGGTCACCTCTTTATACCCCACCTGAGGCAAGGGCTGACCATTGCTGGCATAGATGCTCAGATGCTCATCTGGACAGCGGGTAATGTCCGAATCAGTCCAGTATCGTTTATAAAGAATGTATGGCATAGTGGTTACCTGGGATCCAGTGTCCAGCAACGCGCTCATTGGGATGCCATCAAGCACGACGGGTAGGACCGGCTGTCCTCCCACGTACTTGTCTTGCCAGCTATGTGGGCCTGGTCAACTTACTCCTGGGGGTTGGCCCTCTGCCCCAGGTGTCGCTCGTTTAAATTACAGTACCTTGTGTAGTGTCCCGCCTTTTGACAGCGGCGGCAGATGGGTTGTCCGTCCCGGTCGTAGCGATCGCTGTTCCTCCCTCTGATCGGTGGAATCCTTTTCTGTCATCGCCACGGGACATCATCTGGACTGGAAGCCAGCTCGATCTTTTCCTGGGGAGACACTTGCAGGGCCTGCACGGTTTTGGTCAATGCGGCCACGCTTTTGGTCAGTTCCTGGACTTGAAGGCGCAGGTCGGCAGACGGGTCATTGTCCAGAATCTGCGCGTCAGCCCCCACAGGTTCTGGGGAAAAGTATGCCACCTCCTGGTGGTAGGTGATAGCTGGGCGCCGATGGGATGCAGCGCCTCCTGGTGTTGATTCCCGCAGCACCCTGATGGCTCTGTCTTTAAATTGTGCAAAGTCCAGATCAGGGTTTTGCAGAGCCATAATGCACAGCTGCGTGCTGTGAGCGCTGGACAGGAGCCCCTCAATAAACTGCTGAGTTAACAATCTGTTCTCATCATGCACACTGTCAGGGTCTACCTGTTTGATGGCCTGCAGCGCCTCCTGCAGATTAAGAGCATAGTCCTGTACACTGTCCTGTACTCTTTGTTTGCACCCGTAAAACTTCATTTTAATTTCCGCTGCAGTGCGGGTGTTAAAGGTATCCTTTAACCAGGCCAGTATTTCTTTTACAGTGCCTTTGTCTCTGCCCTGCCAGGACTTCACCTCTCTCTGGGCTGCACCGATTAGCTGGCCAATGAGGATGCTGACTTTTTGTGCCTCAGACAGGGGGTATACTTTAAACAAACTGCACAATCTTTCCTCAAAGTCATTCAGGGTGTGCGACTCTCCTGAGAACTGGGGCAACCACGCCGCCCCCGGTATATATGGCATTGATAACGGCATCACAGTGGCAGCGTCCACGCCTGCGGCTGAACCCTCCTCCATGCTGGGCATCTTCCTCCCCCCTAGTGAACCGCGGCATACCTTCCTGCTTGTTGAGCCGGCTGCGGTCCCTCGGATGAGAAGAGGAGAACTGCTCGACTAGCAGTTACCGGCGTCCCCTTGCGTCTGACGTCAGGGCGTACGCTTCCTGGCACGGCGACCTCCTTCCAGGACCTGACGCTGCGTCAGTGCATGAAGCGGGGCTTGGGCTTCACGCGCTTCCAGTGGTTAAGCCCCTCTTCTTCCCGCGCGGCAACTCGGAAATGGCGGGAAACAGCTGCAATTGGCGCGAAACTCCACCACGGTATGCGACACAGTTTGTTAAGGTGCACAGTACCCGGTGGCAACGGGCACGAAATCCTGCCGACTACGCCAAAGTTGACTCACCCCTGGGCCGTGGGGTACCCGGTGCCGGGCCGGTAGATGCTGGGGGTTGTAGTCACAGTGGCGGGGACCCGGTCCGGGACCCAGGGAGGTCAATCCAAGGGAAATTGTATATGGGTTTTATTAAAGAGTTCGACTGAAGCTGGTGGTATTGCAGCAAGGATGTTATGACTCCCCACAGGAAGAGTTAGCTTCAGGGCAGGGTGTGGATGTTGGTGGTTGAGCAGGGTGTCGTAGTGCAGTAATAACCACAGTATAGTGCAGTCCCAGGATCTTTACTGATGACAATTAGGCAAGCCTGGATTGGGGTACTGGCTAGAGGTAAGAGTCCGGTCAGCCTGGAAGCAACCATAGAGTCCTCCTTGCCAGGTGAAGTTGTAGGCCTCCCCTTCTCACTATACTCTTTGGCTTTGCTGCTTGTAGTTGTGCTATAGCCCACTTCCCTGAGTGTAACGTTTCTGTGCTCACCCGTATGGCAGGCAGCTCGGGCCTTGCTGATGCGTTGCTCCCACGTGGTGGTGCTGGTCCTTCTGTGCTGCTGAGCCTCTGGGCGTCTGATGGGGTCAGAAGACCTTCAATCTCCTGCCCTATGGTATCTGCTGCTGGGCCATCAGTGCCCACAGCCTCGGACTCCTGTGTCCCGTTCTCTGTGCTTCCCCCGCTAGGACGAGCTACCTCAGCTCCAGTCCCTAGCTCTTGTCTCCTCGACGTCCTAAACTCAACTCCTCATACTAAGACTAACTAACCCCGCCCCCAGATCCCAGTTGCCAAGGCAAGGAGTTCCCCTTGCTGGTCTGGAGCCAGGAAAGTGTTGCATGTTTAGTATCCCTGACTAGGGGACCCCTGCTTGCTTCCATCACACACAGCACGGTAGTGCTTTTTCCCTAAGCGCTTTTGCTAAGCATCAATATTTTTTTCTCTTCCATACAACCCTGCCACTGGTTGACTCCCCTTGTATCCATTGGGCAGATCCTGGTTCTGATGAAGGCCGAATGAGGCTGAAACGTTAACTCTAATGAATCATGATAATTAAAAATTGTTTTTGAAATCTCTTCACTGAAATTGGGAGTGCCAGATTCTTACTTTTCATTAATTGGAGTGGAATCCTATCTGAGCACCCATAAGTTCAAGGAGTGCCACGTAGCCCCCTTTTTTGCTTCCAAGCATGGCATTACCTCTTTTTAGGGAGGCAAAGCCACTGTGGCAACCGGACCCCTGGGGTGCCACATAAGGCTTAATGGAATAAATGTCCCATCACTCATCTCAATCACAACAGGAGGATGTAGCTTCAAACAGCGACACCATCAGATGGAGTTAGCATTCTGTTCAGTCCACCTCCTCCACTGCCTTAACAGTTAATGTTGTCCACTGCCATAACAGTTAATGTTCTTAATAGCGAAATTTCAAATCCGTCAATGACTTCTTTTCTATTTTGCCCCAAAGTCTCCTCATCCCCTAGGACTATGGAACATAGAACATCAGAAAACTTCTAGTTATTATTTTGCAAGACATTAACAGTCTGCCTTTGTTCTCGGAAGACATGGTGCCAGAGGAAATGGAGAACATGATTCTAATGCAAATCTGTGTTGCAGGCTCTGCAATCCGAGATAGTAGTGACACTGTCAGTGGTATTAGCACTCTGAGCCAGAGAAAACCCCAGGGATGGAATCAGCTGCGGCAGCAAGGAGGGCTTTCCATTTGACACACAGGTGAACATTTCCACTTAATCATGGCTAACAATGAAGATGATGATGATAATTCTGTGTTGGATCCAGACAGGGGTGAGGAGAAGTTGAGGTCAACAGAGTGGGAAGTGTAATCTTAGACTGAGGCCACAGGCTCAAAAGGCTATCTTGGACAGACTTGGCACAAGCCACTCCATCTGGCTGACTCCACACAAATCCCAATACCCTTTAACCCATGTATAGAGGTCTGGTTTTACAATAGATCCCTGTGGAATGCTACCATGGAATGGCTGCCGTCCAGAGGTAGGAATAGTCGCCATGCAGGGTCATAGCCAAGAGGTCATATTAAGGACAAAATCAGGATCAATAAGAAAAGTCAGAAATAAGCTGGAAGCCTTAATAGGGTGTGGTGCTCTCCAATTAGCTGGAGCAGGGAGTTGATAACTTCATCTGGAAGCACACACCCATACTGCCAGACTGGACGGCACTACAGGTCCCGGCCACTCAAATCTTAGTGGCTGGACAGAGCCTGCCTTCCAAAGTTTCTGGTTCTGATATTTCTATCACCAGCACCACCAACAGAGTAAATACGTCGGAACCTGGCGACAGTGGCAGAAATCGCAGTAGCAGGTTTTGGTGGCGATGTGACAGGAAGTTGCTGGCATCTGTGATACACAGCTCAGGTTCCAAGCATCTAAAACATCCTCAAGCTTCAAGTTGTGCTCCTCCTCTTTGCTGGTGGTACAGTCGCTGCCTTACCAGCATGAAGATTCTGCTTCCTTTTGAGAAATTATGAGATGTGTATAGCCTTGCTGGAAGATTTTTTTACCTGCTTTCACCAAGCAAACACTTGCTTCTTACACAACTAAACAAGCAGACATTTCTGTGATCCACACAGGTCCCTTCCGTTGCCATCGTTAGGCTACAACAAGTAGCTGAGGCAACAGCAAAAGGTTCAGTACATATAACATGAGGAACCAACTGTTTTTTTTTATTATGCAACCTGGTGCATTTTACCAAACACAGCTGAACTGTCGGAATTGCAAGGTTCACTTTTATCTACACCATGTCTTTTCTCAGGCAGATGCCATTGGAACACACGTGGATCGTGGACCAACTGTGCCATGGGCCAGGGAGAGCCTGGAGGGGCATAACTAGGTGACCACCTGGGTTTTAACTAGAGCCCTTGATGGTTTGGTTAGCCTTGGGCCCCAGGTGGACGCCTGGTGCTACTCCAGGACAGATCCCAGTACCACCCTGCTAACCCCAAGGGTCAGGACAGGAGACACATACTTGGAGTCCTAGGTGATACTGGATAATGGTGGAATGGATAGTAGTGCTAGCACAGATGGGAGAGGGTAATAAGCACAGGTAATAGGTCACGTGCCGCCGGAGCAGTTTCAGGATCAGGTAGTTCAGGTGCCATCCCAGGTTCAGGTACCGCTGGTTCAAATTACAGATACAGATCAGATGGGAACACATATTAGAACACATGCAGGTTCATGTTCCTAACAACAGGCTTGCAGACAACATACTTCAACACTCAGTTGTTGCTGAGGAACACCTTTATGGGTGGTGGTGCCTTAAGTACTAAGTGCCTCCCAGTTATTGCCTGGGGACAGAGGATTGCGCACGCTGTTTCTTCAAGAGACTGGGAATGCACGCGCATGCCTTGAGCACGCTGCCAGAGGAGCAGTGGGATGCGAAAGCCAGAGCAGCAGACATGACAGGGCGGCCTGGGCGGTGAGTGAGTCGGCGTCCTTGCCAGGAGGGAGGGGCAGAGGCATGCAGGGATGCTGGCGTTACAACCATTAGCCCCGATCCCATGGATTTCTGTGTCAACAAATTGTACCAGTGGCAACAACTGGCCCAGTTTGCTATGGGAGTACTGTTGTGTCCAGCTTCCACTGTCATGTTAGAGAGGGTATTCGGTGCATTAAGCGGATCAAGTTATCAACCACAAGCATAAAAACCTATCAATTTTCAAAATTAATCAAGCATGGATCAGTGTAGACTTTCATGCACTGATGGCTGATGTCAATGATTAAATAAGCAATTCCATCTTTTTGCCTGCCTGATTGTCCATTCATTTCCATCTACATTGTTCCACTGCCGCCAGAGCCGGTGGACCACACTCTGCTGGACATCTGTTTCCTGTCCATTATGTCATCAATACTGTAGTACTGCTGCTGCTGAGGCTACTGTTGCTGGCCCTAAACTACCAAGCATCTCCTTGTCCTTAACTCTTTACTGTTGCTGCTCCTGTGAGAACTACTGCACAGGCATGCCAGTCACACATATCCTGGTTGCCCACTGAGTTTTAAAGTGCTAGATACTACTACTGATGCTGGGAATTATACTCTTATGTTTCTGTACTCTAAAGAAACAACCCTCAAAATAGTATCAATACAAAAATGTCCATAAGACACATATCATATATCCCAGTTGAGAAGAAAGGGTACATGGTCCCATCTACTTAATTATAAAGACTCAAATTAAATAAACAATGGAGTACTCCCATAAATTGCTTAAAGGGGTTGTCCGGTACTTTAAAAAAAATGCCAGTGTGTTTTAATGATAAATACAACCTTCTTTCTAATTACCTTGCGCTGCTGATACTGCCTGTGAGCGGCGCTATCGGTGGCCGCTCACAGGCAGCATGGGACCCCGCGCTGACTTCACGACAAGTAAGGTGTGACTTAGCGCTGGGGTCCCCGCAGTGGCTGCTGAGTTGTGGGCGGGGTTATTCCCCTCTGTCACACCCAACATCCCCCCCCCCGTGTTTTCCCAGTGAATGAGGACAGGGAGAGCGCGTAGTGGAAGCCGGGTGTGACCCAGGGGAATAACCCCGCCCACATCCCAGCAGCCACCGGCAGAACGTGGAAAAGAGACCCCCGACTGTAGTAGCCGCAACTTGTCGTGATGTCAGCGGATGTCAGAGCCGGCTGCAGCCGGGGGTCACGTGCTGCCTGTGAGCGGCCACCGATAGCGCCGCTCTCAGGCAGTATCAGCAGCGCAAAATAATTAGAAAGAAGGTTGTATTTATCATTAAAACACACTGGCATTTTTTAAAAAGCACCGGACAACCCCTTTAAACCCAAATGACTGAACCAAGATGGAGTAAACACAAGTCACCAACCAAATGAATAAATAAAATCACCTTGTATTAATTATACATTAAAAATTAGTTAATCAGTCAAAAATTTACAAATAGGTCTAATAAGGAGCAAATGGTGGGGGTAACTTCAAAATCCAAAGAAAATCACATAGTAAATACCAAAAGGGAACATATGACCAGTCCATATAAGAAATGTTTCAGGCATATATAGTTAAAGTGACAGTGACCTAAAGTGACACATGTTATTTAGTACATTTTGTTTTGCTTACCCATGATAAGGGAGGATTGATTAGCCCACCATACTGCCCCGATACGCGTTTCGCATGATGTTTTCTAAAGGGACAGTGTGACCATAATTTAGTCCTGCCAGGTTTATATATTCCATATGCCAGGTGCTAGTTAGTGCGGCACATGAACACCGCAGTCCACGCCATTGATATTGGCGCTCACCCTCCGCTATCATGACGGTGCACACGTGTCAGGTAAATAAGACCCAATGACATCATAAAAATGCGTGCCTCACACTACTGATGGCCGGGCAAGACTGCAAGGCACCGGGCAAGAGCGGATGCGCACATTGGCAGCCATTTTCATGAAGTACAATGGATGCAGCTGTTAAAGAACTTAAAGATGAGAAGGGAAATCATAGAGGCAAACAATCAGCGTCCCGTCCAGTTTTGTATACTTATTCTGACACATGTATGCATATTTGAATACCTTGTATTTAATCATTATTATGTATATGTTGTTTTTTGTCTTCTGCATGAGTTCATTATCACTGTTGTTTTTCATATGTATTATTAGGCTTGCCGCCCATGTGAACCCATTGGCAGTTTCTATTGGCTATTTTCATGTATATAATCCACTAGCTATTGAACCCGTTCTACGCCCGGATGGCGAGCATTTTTATTGGTATATGGTTTCCCATGCTGGTATGTGCTGCCCCCCATCCTGGTATTTGTGCTGCCCCAATCCTGGTATTTGTGCTGCCACCATCCTGTCCCCCCATCCTATCCTGGTATGCATGGCACCCCTCATCCATATCCTGGTATGCATGGCACCCTTCATCCCCAATCCTGGTATGCATGGCACCCCTCATCCCTATCCTGGTATGCATCACACCCCTCATCCCTATCATGGTATGCATGGCACCCCTCATCCCCATCCTGGTATGCATTGCACCCCTCATCCCCAATCCTGGTATGAATGGCACCATTCACCCCCAGTTCTGGTATGCATGGCACCCCTCATCCCTATCCTGGCATGCATGGCACACCTTGTACCCAATCCTGGTATGCATGTCACCCCTCATCCCCAATCCTGGTATGCATGGCACCCCTCATCCCCAATCCTGGTATGCATGCCACCCCTCATCCCCAATCCTGGTATGCATGGCACCCCTCATCCCCAATCCTAGTATGCATGGCACCCCTCACCCCCAATCCTGGTATGCATGGCACCCCTCATTCCAAATCTGGTATACATTGCACCCCTTATCCCAATCATGGTATGCATGGCACCCCATCTCTCTTCCTGGTATGTATGGCACCCCTCATCTCTATCCTGGTATGTATGGTACCCCTCATCCTGGTATACATGGCACCTCTCATCCCCAATCCTGGTATGCATGGCACCCCTCATTCCCAATCCTGGTATGCATGGCACCCCTCATTCCAAATCCTGGTATGCATGGTACCCCTCATCCCTATTCTAGTATGTATGGTACCCCACATCCTGGTATACATGGCACCCTCATCCCCAATCCTGGTTTGCATGGCACCCCTCATCCCCAATCCTGGTATGCATGGCACCCCTCATCCCCAATCCTGGTATGCATGGTACCCCTCATCCCTATTCTGATATGTATGGTACCCCTCATCCTGGAATACATGGCACCCCTCATCCCAATTCTGGTATGTATGGCACCCCTCATCCCCCAATCCTGGTATGTATGGCACCTCATCCCTCATCCTGGTATGTATGGCACCCCATTACTTATCCTGGTATGTATGGCACCCCTCATCCCCCAATCCTGGTATGCATGGCACCCCATCCCTCATGATGGTATGCATGGCACCCCTCATCCCTTTCCTGGTATGTCTGGTACTCCTCATCCTGGTATGCATGACACCCCATCCCTCATCCTGGTATGCATGGCACCCCTCATCCCTATTCTGGAATGTATGGTACCCCTCATCCTGGTATACATGGCACCCCTCATCCCAATTCTGGTATGTATGGCCTCCTCATCCCCCAATCCTGGTATGCATGGCACCCCATCCCTCATCCCCAATCCTGGCATGCATGGCCCCCTCATCCCTATTCTGGTATGCATGTTACCCCTCATCCCCAATGCTGGTATGAATGGCACCCCTCATCCCCAATCCTTGTATGCATGGCATCCCTCACACCCCCAATCCTAATATGTATGGCCCCCTCACCCCCCAATCCTGGTATGTGTGGTACCCCTCATCCCCAAATCCTGGTATGTGTGGCCCCCTCATCCCCCAATCCTGGTATGTGTGGACTCCTCACTCCCCAATCCTGGTATGCATGGCACCCCTCACCCCTCAATCCTGGTATGCATGGTACCCCTTATCCTACAATCCTGGTATGTATGGTCCCCTCATCCCCCAATCCTCGTATGTGTGGCCCCCTCACCCCCCAATCCTGGTAAGTATGGCACCCCTCATCCCTTTCATGCTGCACAGACACAAAAAAATAAACACTTATACTCACCTTTCTTCCCTGTGCTCCAGCGCTGCTGTGTCCTCTTCTGCCGGAGGCTGGGGGAGGAGTGAGGCACCGGAGTACGTGCATGCCCATACCGCGTTGTCCGGCGCCATTTTGCTGAAAACACACTGCAAATGTGTCTTCAGTAAAATGGCACCGGATAGCGCTTTGTACATGCGCCGATTCAGACACCTTAACTCCTGCCCCGGTCTCCGGCGAGAAGAGAGGCGCCACGGCAACGCTCCTCCCGGTCAGGTAAGTATGTAAGTATAGCGCCGGAGATCGCGGTATGCGTTCAGTGTCTACACATACCGTGATCTCCAGCCCCATACACTCCTGTTACCTGTAACGGCTCCATGCGTTCTTCTGTCTAGAGCCAGACTGCGCAGGCGTGTCACTCTTGCGTAGTCTATAAAGGCTACAGACAGAGGGACACTTGTAGCATTATATTATAGATCTCAGGATTTATTATGATCAGCTTTGAGAAAAAACGCCTGAGTGCATTTGAAACGCGTCGCTATGTACCATTGATCGCCTTAATCGATCTGCCATTGAGCTTTTTTAATCTGAGAGTTCTTTATTGAATAAACTTCGGATATTTGGAGGCTGGATATCATCCCTTTCTTTTGATCAAAATAGTTTTTGACCTTGTGAAATAATATATTCCCTAGAAGAGAGAGTCACCTTGAGCAGAAAGGGCTCTTAAGTCTTAATGATTAGAGTTTCCTCCTCATGTACTCAAACAGCTTTTATGCTAATTACAGCTACCAACAAGCTATCGTCACCCACTAAGTATGTTTAAAGACACATCATTTATGTAATTTGTGTTAGGGAATCATGAATTGCAGGGCAACATTTTAATGGAATGAGATTGTAATTGCTTAATGGTTAGAATAAAATATCTTATTGTGCTTCTTGTCTAGTTGTTTGACACTCTCACTGTTGGTAATAATGTTCTCTTACTTTTGGTAGTAAAGTTTTTCAATTCATCAAAATACATATTCACATGAATAAAATATTTGGCACCCTTTTCGCTAAAGAAAGAAAAACCCACAACAGTCACTGAAAATACTTGAAACTAACTAAAGTAAATTTTAATTGACATTTACTGAATATCAACTAATGACA
Organism: Phyllobates terribilis; assembly: GCF_046119375.1. NCBI lineage: Eukaryota > Metazoa > Chordata > Amphibia > Anura > Dendrobatidae > Phyllobates > Phyllobates terribilis. Next base: position 508,469,684 of record NW_027362762.1, read on the forward strand.
ATCTGACATTTCTTTTCAATGGAGGTTCAACAGTTGAAAAGAAATAAAAAAAAGAATAAAATGGCTTGGAGAAGGACAAAAGTAATGGTACCTTTAACTTAATATTTTGTTGCACAGCCTTTTGAGGTAATCACTGCAAACAAATTATTTCTGTAACTCTCAATGAGAGTTCTGCACCTGTTCACAGGTATTTTGGCCCACTCTTCGTGTGAAAAATGCACCAGCTGTCTCAGGTATGGTCAGGTCAGGTTTTCAAACTGCAGGTTTCAGCTTCTTGCATAGATGTTGAATAAGATTTAGGTCAGGGTTCATAGAAGCCACTTCAGAATAGTTAAATGCTTTGCTCTTAGCGATTCTTGGATGTTTTTAGCTGTGTATTTTGGGTCATTATCCATATTGGAGGACCCATGATCTGCCACTCAGACCAAGCTTTCTGATACTGGGCAGCATATTTCATCCCAGTATGCCTTGATAGTATTAAGATTTTATTGTACCATGCAAAGATTGAAGACACCTTCACCAGATGCAGCAAAGAAGCAGCAAACTATAAGCAAGCCTCCTCCAGGTTTCACAGAAAGGCATTATGTTTTTTTCTTTGTATGTTTCATCTTTGCATATTTGAATATAGAGCTGATGTTTCTTGCCAAAAGGCTACAGCTGTGTCTCATCTGTCCAATGGACATTCTCCTAGGAGTTTTGTGTTTTTTCAATATGTATTTTGGAAAATCTTACTTTTTTATGATTTGCTTTCAACGGTGGTCTTCTCCTGAGTCTTCTTCTATGAAGTCAACTTTGGCCAAGACAGCCACAGATGGTGTGATCTGACACTGATCTACTTGATGACACTTGATCAAAAACACTACCTGGGATATTAGATCTCAGGTTAAGAAGGCACATATGCTATATTATTCTTAAAATATTCATTCTTTATTGTAAATTCATATGAAATTTGAAAAATTAAAAACAAGCAATGATTAGCCAATTATAGCATACAGATATCATGCAGAAACTTAAATAGAAATAAATACAAAGTAAATGACTGAAAAAAATGCACAGATGTGAATCTCAATGCAGAGGTATCAGTAGTGATGAAAGTAAAGTACTCAATGCAGAGCCATACATGGTAATAAAATAAAATGCAAGTGCCTATGTACCCAAAGAAGGTTCTTCTATCTAGAGTTAATTTTCATCAGTAATTCACATTAAGGTAGATAATCTACTTAAAGTGCCATGTGCTTCTACTTACAGCCATACAGTGAAGAGTCTGCATGAATCAAGGCTGCCACCCCGACAACGCCGTTTTGCCACGCTTCTTCCAGGAGATTGCACACAGGTGGACTTCCTTACACTTAGCATGTGACTTATGAAGGTAATTGCTTGCACCAGAAATTTTGCTTCATTGCAAAAGGGGTGAATACATATGAATATGACAATTTTTAGTTATTTGATCCCATAAATTTAATTTGTGACTATATTTCTCTCATTTCACTTCACCAACTTTTTAGTGCTGATGCATCACGCACAAATCGGAATGCAAAAATATTTAAACACAGGTTGTAATGTACCAAACTAGGTAAAAGCCAAGGGATGAATACTTCTCAAGCCACTGTAGGTAATTGTGGTAAAATACATAGGATACTGATTGTCATGCATGTTTAAGCACTTGCCATACGATGTACTCCCTGACTTTGATGCGGGCTCAGGACCTGAGCCTACATTATTGATGGCAAATGGTGCCTGTGTTATTCAGCGATCTTCTTCCCCTAACAGCCGAGAATGGGGATCGCTATTAAGCAGTCAAATGCTACTGTCAGAGTGCAAGGCCCAGAGGCTTGCTTTTCAAAACAACTATCGGTGCCTCCGCGCCCGTGGCTGGCATATATAAAACACTATGAATTTTGCTACATATATATACATATATAATATTTTTTATTAATTTCCCCACATACAAAGATATATACAGTACAGACCAAAAGTTTGGACACACCTTCTCATTTAAAGATTTTTCTGTATTTTCATGACCATGAAAATTGTACATTCACACTGAAGGCATCAAAGCTATGAATTAACACATGTGGAAATATATACTTAACAAAAAAGTGTGAAACAACTGAAAAAATGTCTTATATTATAGGTTCTTCAAAGTAGCCACCTTTTGCTTTGATTACTGCTTTGCACACTCTTGGCATTCTCTTAATGAGCTTCAAGTGGTAGTCACCAGAAATGGTCTTCCAACAATCTTGAAGGAGTTCCCAGAGATGCTTAGAACTTGTTGGCCCTTTTGCCTTCACTCTGCGGTCCAGCTCACCCCAAACCATCTCGATTGGGTTCAGGTCTGGTGACTGTGGAGGCCCGGTCATCTGTCGTAACACCCCATCACTCTCCTCCTTGGTCAAATATCCCTTACACAGCCTGGAGGTGTGCTTGGGTTCATTGTCCTGTTGAAAAATAAATGATGGTCCAGCTAAACGCAAACCGGATGGAATAGCATGCCGCTGCAAGATGCTGTGTTAGCCATGCTGGTTCAGTATGCCTTCAATTTTGAATAAATCCCCAACAGTGTCACCAGCAAAGCACCCCCACACCATCACACCTCCTCCTCCATGCTTCACGGTGGGAACCAGGCATGTAGAGTCCATCTGTTCACCTTTTCTGCGTCGCACAAAGACATGGTGGTTGGAACCAACAATCTCAAATTTGGACTCATCAGACCAAAGCACAGATTTCAACTGGTCTAATGTCCATTCCTTCTGTTCTTTAGCCCAAACAAGTCTCTTCTGCTTGTTGCCTGTCCTTAGCACTGGTTTTCTAGCAGCTATTTAACCATGAAGGCCTGCTGCACAAAGTCTCCTCTTAACAGTTGTTGAAGAGATGTGTCTGCTGCTAGAACTCTGTGTGGCATTGACCTGGTCTCTAATCTGAGCTGCTGTTAACCTGCGATTTCTGAGGCTGGTGACTCGGATAAACTTATCCTCAGAAGCAGAGGTGACTCTTGGTCTTCCTTTCCTGGGGCGGTCCTCATGTGAGCCAGTTCCTTTGTAGCGCTTGATGGTTTTTGCAACTGCACTTGGGGACACTTTCAAAGTTTTCCCAATTTTTCGGACTGACTGACCTTCATTTCTTAAAGCTGCTTTTTCTTTACTTAGCTGCTTTTTTCTTGCCATAATACAAATTCTAACAGACTATTCAGTAGGACTATCAGCTGTGTATCCACCTGACTTCTGCACAACACAACTGATGGTCCCAACCCCATTTATAAGGCAAGAAATCACACTTATTAAACCTGACAGGGCACACCTGTGAAGTGAAAACCATTTCCGGTGACTACCACTTGAAGCTCATCAAGAGAATGCCAAGAGTGTGCAAAGCAGTCATCAAAGCAAAAGGTGGCTACTTTGAAGAACCTAGACTATAAGACATATTTTCAGTTTTTTCACACTTTTTTGTTAAGTATATAATTCCACATGTGTTAATTCATAGTTTTGATGCCTTCAGTGTGAATGTACAATTTTCATTGTCATGAAAATACAGAAAAAGCTTATAATGAGAAGGTGTGTCTAAACTTTAGGCCTGTACTGTATATAAATATATATATATATATATATATTGTGAGGTAGTGCTATTCATCACGCTGAGGGCACTCGCTTCACTGGGTCAATTAAAGCACACATGCAACGTTTTCCGGTAATATGAAGACCAGCAGTTTATTACACCTCATAAACTGTTTATAACATAGTCCATCTCAATGGCTCGCAGGAATGTTACACATGTATATCCTTGAGCCTTTTCAGTGGCAGCTATGCCGGCTTGGCTTACAGATACACACTTCAGCAAGGTACAGCAACAATATTCATTTAAAGCGCCGGTTTACCTTTTCGAGGTCTCAGCTGCTTCTATCAGCTCTGTTCTGCCACAGCTGTGGCTTTAAGGCTCCCCAGACATAGTCTCCAGGCCACATGCCTTCCAAGGCTACTGGTATCTCAGACACAGGGATCCAGCCTCTTGCCTTCCAGGCTAGTGGAGTCCCAGACACAGGGACCAGGCCTCATGCCTTCCAAGGCTACTGGTATCTCAGACACAGGGATCCAGCCTCTTGCCTTCCAGGCTAGTGGAGTCCCAGACACAGGGACCAGGCTTCTTGCCTCACCAGGCCTCTTTCTCCCTGTTTCAAAACCACCAGGATTTATATATCCTTATGTGCACACAGGACCTGTGATGATGTCACAGTCATGTGATCAGTCACCTGAGGGGAGGTAAATGGTCAGCCAGAACACACCCCCTGGACATTTTAGCAATGCAGCAAGCCGCTGCATTACATAATATATATATATATGTATATATATATATATATATATATATATATATATATACAAATATACTGTATATATATACATATTATTGTAGTGATTCACTATCTCTGGTAGACGTTAGTCCTTACGTTGCGTTCACACAGGCAATGCAATTTTGGTCCAAACACATGCAGTTTCTACTGCTTTCCACAGGCTGCACAACATGACAGCAAGCTCATAATCGTAAATCCCTAGCCTTGTCCAGGCGCTAACTAAACTGAACAGACCCTGGCTACTTATATAGCCCTCAGATAGGGCAAACAAAGCAGCTATTGTCCATACCATTGCCTACTGTATTGTCACCCATCCCTTGTAGATTGTGGGCCCTCGCAGGCAGGGTCCTCTCTCTTCTTGTACCAGTCGCTGTCATGTTTTTGTTCAAGATTATTGTAATTGTTTTTGCTATGTATACCCCCCTTTTCACATGTGAAGTGCCATGGAATAAATGGAGCTATAATAATAAATAATAATAATAATAGTAACCACTGATACTTGCAGTTTTGTGCACATGGCTTTTGCAGACACTTCTCAGAGAGGGTTTCTGGCCTTTCTCTCTCTTTAGCACCAAGATTCATCTAGTCTGGTCATCTTCCCTGAGCTGACTGACTAAGGAGAACAGCAAGCCTGGTTATATGCAGGGCCAACCAGTTGATCTAACCAGCACCTGTAGAGCTAGGATTTAACCCTACCTGGCTTTGCTACAATATATATTTACATATATTTGTGGTGGGCCACTGAGGAGGCGCCAGATGTTGCAGAAGGGCCAGCTCGAGTGTGTAGCCTCACTGGCAGCAGATAATGTCACTGTAGCTGGAGTGGGTCGCTGGACCCCTCAACGTTTTCCTTGCGTCCACAACAATTTCAAAAGCAGGAGGTGACACTTGTGGATGGTATAGGACCCCCCAGGGGACATTCCTGTAGCAGTGGTGTCTGGGTGCAGGTTTTGGAGCGCCCGTGATGTTTGTGCAATCTCAAGCCACCAGACACACAGGTGAACTTGGCAACATAACAATTTTACTGAAGGAGATAACAGGGTACAGTCTCTCTTACAGGTAAAGTTCACAGTATATTGTGCATATGGAAGTTATGGTTTTCTTCTCATGAGACAAGCATTGTTATTGTCCAGGGCGGCTGGAGCAGAGTTCTCTTCACTTGTTTGTACAGGACATGCTATGTGTAGTTCACAAAATATTAAACTGATGGATGGACCTTCACAGATTGGCTCTCTGTGGAAAACACACTAAAGTATGGCTGTACTCACAGCTTTTATCTCACTGTTCCCTCTTGCAGGGGGTAGGTTTAAACAAAGTCGGTGGCGTGGCAGCCATGTGGATCTTGTCCTGGCTAGAAGCGATCAGGATAACCAGAGAGCAGGAGAGTCCATGTACAGCGTTATCTCTCCTGACTAGAAGACACTTCACTCTTTTTATGAAGGCGATTCTATGAGGAAAAATGTCCCCTCAGCATAGACTGGAATTGAAAACACTTCTCTGAGAGAATAATGTCTTTCCTCAATCTTTCTGAGGCAGCAGGAACCACCCACAACTGGTTTGTACCAGCGTTCTAGTCAGAGTGAGAGCCCGGAGTTGGGAGACTCCTCCCAGCCGTTCCTATGGCTAACTCTTGTTGTGAGGAGAATAATCATTACTTCATATACACACACTGGCCAGCAGATGGCAGGAAAGTACAATTTACAATGCAAGGAAGTACAACTTACAATGAAATGTATTATATCCCCTAATTCAGTGCACAAAATGGAACAAATCTAGTACCACATTACAGCTGTCTCATTTAGCAGTAGTACTATGTACCAGGATGCCACATACTCCCCTTCTTAAGAAAAGCCATCCTCGGCGAACAGATGGAGGGTGAAGCCTTGTCCAAATGACAAAGTTAGGGATACAGAGGAAAAAGTGCTATACACATGTTCATGGCAGCATGGAATAATTACTAGTAAAACCAACGTAGAATGTGAACATGAGAAATATTCAGAAACATTGTTGGGATAGAGTCTCAAGGCATTTGATGTAAATGTCCATTCATAGGAAAAATACAATAGTAGATAAACATGAACATAAACAACATTCTTAGTAATAACTATAATACTGTTACATGTAAATGGGGTTAATGAAGTTTAAGATTTCTTGGCTTTGAGAGTGTTATGATCTGCAACATGTACTAAGGAAAGATAAAGGAAAGCTGTCCCTACAATAAGACTAAGCTGAATCCCTATGATGTAGCGGGCTGCCTGTTCCTAGTGAACAGACCCGCCTTAGTCCTCGGCTAGTCTGAAAGAAGACCTATAGAATTAAGGGAGGGGTCCCTAAAAGAACTAAGGACTGGAACAAAAATGGGACACCTCCTAAACAGAAGTTGTTGCAGAACACAAAAAGACAAACTGACAAAAAGTACTAGAGGTCCCAGAGGACCAAGCGAACTTGACAGAGAAAGGCAAAGAAGCACCAGGCTAGAGAGACAGTAAAACACTGAAGTCCAGCACATCCAGAAGGGCGGAGCTGGAATATAAAGGCAGATGGTCACGTGACCGCAAACCACAAGATAGAAAAAATAAACAGTACACCCTCTTTCTTTCCTTTTAGTTTTTTGGGCTGGACTTACTGTTATGATCTGCAACATGTACTAAGGAAAGATAGGGGAAAGCTGTCCCTACAGTAAGACTAAGCTGAATCCCTACAATGTAGCAGGCTGCCTGTTCCTAGTGAACAGACCCGCCTTAGTCCTCGGCTAGTCTGAAAGAAGACCTATAGAATTAAGGGAGGGGTCACTAAAAGAACTAAGGACTGGAACAAAAATGGGACACCTCTTAAACAGAAGTTATTGCAGAACACAAAAAGACAAACTGACAAAAAGTACTAGAGGTCCCAGAGGACAAAGCTAACTGGACAGAGAAAGACAAAGAAGCACCAGGCTAGAGAGACAGTAAAACACTGAAGTCCAGCACAGCCAGAAGGGCGGAGCTGGAATATAAAGGCAGATGGTCACATGACCGCAAACCACAAGATAGAAAAGACAAACAGGAGAGTTCTAACAGTGAGCCAGGCACAGTCATTGAACTGTTATATTAACTAGAAAAAAAACACATTAATATGGTAAATCTGAGTATATAGATTTCAAAAGGGCATATCATTCAAGAAGGATATATTGTGAAGTAACTAGTCCCCGTACCTAGGAGGTAGGATACCTTTGGTACTCCGCAGAGAGCGCCTCAGAGGTACTGTCCATTGGCAGGAGATTAGTTTAGGTTCTGTGGTTTCTTCAGGTGGAAGAAAAGTATTCTCTGTTGAGGTAGGAATGAACTGACAATAGCCAGGAAACGCAAATTGCGGAGCGAAGATAAGTTCAGCAAGGCTCCGCAGTCCTTGTAATGAGTCTGGAGGATTCTGTGTTCCAATCAAAGTTGACTTCGATAATTGTGACTCTCTCAGGAGTTCTTCCTTGAGACACAGTTTTAGGCAGTTTCTGTGTACCGTCTTGGGTTTCCAACCAATTTTGGATGCCTCATACACAGACGATGGAAAGGGTACAGCGGTTATGGTGTACGGTTCAACTTCCCAAAGTGGATCCAATTTTCCAGTCCGATGGTTGTTTCAGAGACAGACTCAGTCACCAATCTGTAGGGGTTTGGCATGAGCATGTTGATTATAGTCTTCTTGTTGTCTTCTTCGTGCTTCTTCCATGCAATGTTCTGTAGCATCGGCATCTCTGCCTCCAGCCGGGCAGAGATGCCGTTCCCCTCACCGCCGCAGTCCAGGTCCGGTGTCCTCCTGCTCCCCTGCTGTTGTGGCACGCTCTGCGTGCACCTTCCCGAGCTCTGTGCTTAGGGTACGCGCTCCCTCCCTCTTAAAGGGGCCGCGCGCGCCGTCCTATAAAGTCCCCGGCCAATGGCCAGAGGACTTCCCCTATATTAGGCACCTCCTCCAATTTGGTGGTGCCTGTGCAAGGTTGGTGTTCCGTGTGCTAAACACTTGTTCCAGCCCTCAGGTCCCGCTGCCTGTCTGTCCTTCCTGCCTGTCTTCTGTCAGACCAGCCCACCAGCCTGTCTAACAGTTCTTTTCTCCAGTCTGTCTACAGTTGTGCCCGCCAGCCTGCTTACCTGGAGCACATGTCTGTAACCTGCCGTGCCTGCCAGCCTGCTTACTTGGAGCACCTGCCAGTTACCTGCCGTGCCCGCCTGCTCGCCTACCCGGAGCACCCGTCTGGCTATCTGCCGAACTAGTCCACTTATCTACCCGGTCCACCCGTCAGCATTCCTGCCATGCTCATCCGCTGTACCGGTCAGTTCCTGCCATCTGACCCATGGAAGTCACCTGCTCTCACACAAGGTCGGTCTCAGAGTGGCACTTGGTCCACCTGCCCGGTTCCTCCCTGGTTCACGGAGTCGACTAAGCCGCCGTGCGACCTTGGTCGGGCCATGTAGGCACTTAGTCACACCCCTCTGGTCCCTCCTTGCACCGAAGCACAGAGGTTCCACCACCCGGACCCGTAACATAATCAACAATTTCTTTGGATTCCGCCATGTGTCTGCGGTGTTCAATCACCCAGTCTGTTTGTGGAAAAGGATTAATGGCTTCAGGTACTTGTACCGATGACAAGGCCAGTCTGAAGGCAACTGGCCTTGTTGGCAGAACATCAGATAAAATGGAGTATGACCAGTTGAGCAATGGGAGGTGTTATTGTAGATGTGGACAAGATCTTTCAGAATCTCAGGCCACTCAGTTCCCTTGGTGGCAGAAGCAGTGCGCAGCATACTGATGATGACTTGGTTTACTCTTTCACATAGTCCATTACCTTGTGGATGGTAAGCAGTGGTACGCAGTTTCTTGTAATCTCTGTACTTGCACAGCTCATGGAAAAGTTGAGATTCAAAGGCAGGTCTACGATGTGGTCTGGACATCCATAGTGTTAGATGAACTCGGTATAGAAGACTTCAGCTGTAATTTTGGCTGCAAGATCTTTGACAGGAGCAATAGCAGCAAGCTTTGTGTAATGGTCCACCATTGTGAGGGCATATATATAGCCAGAATGAGTTGGGCCCAATTTCACAAGAGCAACAATTTCTCCTGGTTTTTGTGACTTGATAGGATGTAAGGGTGCTTTTTGATCTCTGCATCCATCTTTTATGATGTTAGATGCGGGACATTCTCGGCACCAACTTTCAATGTCTCTTCTCATACCAACCCAGTAGAACCTTCGGAGGATGGTAGCTTCAGTTTTCTGGACACCGAAATGGCCAAAGCGATCACGATAGGCTTCAAGGATGACCTGTGCATCTCTCCGAGGAATGAGTATTTGGTGAATTCTGTCACCTGAGACAGGGTCCAAAGTGTTTCTCATTATGAGCCTTTTTTGGACAAATAGGCATTTTCTCTGTCTCCAGAGGCGGGTAAGTTCCACATCAGGATGATCTTGTCTTAGCCGGGTTGGAACTTGTCCAGTAGTAAGTGTAAGGGTGGTGAGGATGGCATCTCACTCCTCTGATATTTCTGTTGGTTGAATGTATTTTACATGCATGCTACTGCTATGTATTTAATGGTTATTTCCCCAATGGCTGCAGTGTTGACCGGAGGCCACAAGATGTCACTGTCTTTCTTTTCACTCTGGTTCAGAATGTAGGAGAAATCTGCCCAGATACAGACATCAGGCACAAAGACAGTTTGAGGGTTAATTAGAAGTACAGCCCATAGTGGGAGGGAGCTTTGTGGCTTCTGGGAGAAGGGATCCATTTTACTCAGTTTAGAAAAAGTAAGATAAAGAGGAAAGACAGATTGTTCTTGGTGTGGAACTATAAGGCTCATGAGGACAATGATCTAGTTACAGAGGCAACAGGATGACACAGGCAAGTGGGGAAACCTGCAGGAGCAAAGCTTAGAAGACCAGGAAACGTACTGTCCAGCGAGAAAGGGGACCTTAGGATGAGGTAGCGTCCTGCTGTGGGTACAGAAGCGTACTGTCCAGCGAAAAAGGGACCTTGGGACAAGGCATCGCCCTGCTGTGGTTACTGAAACAGGGAGCATGTCTCTGCGAGCGGCCCCTGGGACTGATATAAGCAGGACACAGGGGATCAGGGCATAGCAACACACGTGGACCCGTATGACTCTACCCCTAAGAAAATGCAGGCATTTAAGATCTCTCCTCACTTCTGTGCCATACCTGTTGCCAGAAACAAAGTGCAGACTGTAACTCTGAGAATGGAGCCTGTGTACTGTGTGGCAAGTGATGAAGAATGCATAACCTGTTACTCTATGTTCACCTGTTTGATTGTGCATAAAAAGAACACTGTTTATAACAGCTGGTTTGGCTTCTTGACTGAGAGGGTTAAACGGGACAGTTCTGCACCCAGCGCATTAACAGGGATTGTGGAGATCTTAGATCTCAAATCGTCGTTGCACATGCATCCACACAGTACACTATTTCCTGTAGCGGGCCGGGGTGTCAAAGAAGCGATGCTCACCCATGACTGCCACCCAGAGCCCCGTTACATAAGGAAGTCATGAAGTTCTCCCAGAACTCTGCTCTCTTCTTGTAATTTCTTCCACAACGAAGGTTCTTGAAGAGGTTCAACAGGTGGCTTGGAATGAGATTCTCCATTTTAAGCAGAGGCAGTGATTGCACTCTGTTGGGCAAACCTTGAGTAGAAAGGAGGCATTTCTACCTCTTCCCAGATGTCATCTCGGGGTGGTTCTTCTCCAAAAGGCAGCCGGGACAACGCATCGGCATTGACATTTGATTTGCCACTGCAGTATTTGACTGTGAATTTGTAGTTCGCTAGGCGTGAAGCCCACCGTTGTTCCATGGCTCCCAACCAGGCGGTATCCAGGTGCGCTAGCGGATTATTGTCTGTGCAGACAGTAAAGGGTGTGGCAGCCAGGTAGTCCTTGAATTTTTCTGTAACAGCCCAGACAAGTGCAAGCAGTTCAAGCTTGAATGAAGTGTAGTTGCTGTCATTCTTCTCAGCTCCTCTGAGGCTGCGGCTGGCGTAAGTAATCACACGCTCCTTATTGTCATGGACCTTGGAGGCTAGCATCTGTATACAAAAGGAATGGCTGAGTGTGATCGGGATAGGCCAGGATAGGTGGCTGGGTAAGAAGGTCTTTTCAGTGCTTGGAATGATTGTTCTTGACGATTTGTCCAGTCTACTGGAAGCCTTTGGTTGTAGTTTTCCTTGGGACATCCCCGTAGCAACTCAGTAAGTGGTTCTGACACTTAAGCAAAGTGTGGAATAAAGCGGCGATAGTAGCCTTAGAATCCCAAAAAGCTTCGGACTTCTTTGACTGTAGTGGGCGTTCTCCAGTTTTGAACTGCAGCAATTTTGTCAGGGTCCTGTTGTACCCCTTCCGCGCTTACCACATGTCCAAGGTAGTTTACTCATGCTTTTAGTAAGTGGCATTTGGAGGACTTGATTTTGAGGCTGCAGCGTCGGCGTCTCTGCCTCCTGCCGGGCAGAAACGCCGATCCCCTCACTGCCGCTGTCCCGATCCGGTGTCCTCTGGCTCCCTTGCTGCATCCACCCGGGGTGCACGCACCACATGCACTGTACTTAGGGCGCAAGCGCGTGCTCTCCCTCCCTCTTAAATGGGCCCCGCGCACCGTCCTAAAGAGTCCCTGGCCAATGGCCAGAAGACTGCTCCTATATAAGGCACCTCCTCCAAAATTGAGGTGCCTGTGCAAGGTTGTTGTTTGTGTGCTAACACTCTCCTCAGCCCTCAGGTTCTAGTGCCCACCAGCCTGCCTTTCTATCAGCCGTGCCCGCCTGCTTGTCTATCAGCCGTGCCCGCCTGCCTGTCTAGCAGCTGTGCCTGCCTGCCTGTCTATCTGCCGTGCCTGCCTGCTTGTCTACCCGCATCACCTGCCTGTCTACCAGCTGTGCTCATCTGCTGTGCCTGTCGGCTTTGGCCATCAGTCCCGTGGGAGTCGCCTGCTCTCACTCAAGGTCGGACCCAGAGTGGCACCTGGTTCACCTTCCCGGTTCCTCGACTTAGCCGCCATGTGGCCAGGGTCGGTCCGAGTAGGCACTTAGTTACGCCCCTCTGGTCCCTCCTTGTATCACAGCACAGAGGTTCCACCACCCGGATCCGTAACAGTTTGAACAGGCCATGGAATCCGGTAGCTCCCAGGCTCCTTCGCTCTCAGACCTGTACCAAGAGGTCTCTCGCCAGAGATCCTAACAGGATACTATCCGGTCCTATCTGCGGACAGTCAACTCCCACTTGGATGCGCTGTCCACCCCGACTGTGTCCGCCTCTAACCAAGCGGTACCCGCTCCGGCGGCACCTCAATCCAGTGGCGCTGTGGAATCCAGCTTAGGACCCAAGCTTTCTGCTCCTCCATGTTTTGGTGGTGACTCTGCCCTGTGTCGGGGCTTCATTAAGCAGTGCACGCTGCACTTTGAGCTCCTGGCACATCAGTTCGCCTCCAAACGGGCCAAGGTGTCAATCATCATGTCTCATCTCACCGGAGAGGCGTTGGTGTGGCTTAACCCTCTGTGGGAGAGAGGAGATCCTTTGGTGTCCGGCCTCCAGGCCTTTCTCACGGCTTTCCAGAAGGTGTTTGATGAGCCCGGACAAAAATCTTCGACTGCCACCTCTCTTCTCTGACTCCGCCTAGGGTGTCTCTCTGTGGGACAGTATGCCGTGCGTTTCAAGACCTTCACATCTGAACTTGCCTGGAACAATGAGGCTCTGGTGTCCACCTTTTTTGAGGGCTTTTCCAGATGGATCAAGGATGAGCTAGCCAGTCATGACATACCTCCCTCTCTGGACGACCTGGTGTCATTAGCTACACAGATCGTCATCCGTTTTCAGGAGCTTTTTAAGGAGGTGACCCGTGAGAGAAGGCCCCTGAGCCTCGCACCAACCTACCAAAGGCCAGTCTCGCAACCAGCATCCCCTCCGGTGTCTTCTCCAGAGTCTATGCAAATAGACCAAGTTAACATGGTCAAGTCTCGTCAGGAGATCCGCCGCGCCGAGGGGAGTTGCTGCTACTGTGGCAGTATAGAGCATTTAATCCGCTCCTGTCCGGTGAGACCGGGAAACTCCAATGTCTAGGACAGCTCGGAAAGGTCGTCCTAGGCAAAAGTTCTTCCTCTCCGCCCTTGACTCTGTCCGTTTCAGTTACCAGTGATGAGACCCGATTCTTCGAGACTGCCTATCTTGATTCCGGAGCCGCTGGGAACCTCATTCAACAGGCCATAGTGGAGTGATATCAGATTCCTACCATATGTCTGGCTGATCCTTTAGCGGTTTTCTCTGTGGATGGAAAGCTTCTCTCAGAGACCATCTTGTTTGTCACTGAGCCTGTAACTCATCAGGTGGGAATGCTACATTCGGAGAGGATCTCCTTTAACGTCCTGTCCGGTCTCTCTCATCCCCTCTTGGTTGGCCTGCCTTGGTTACAGAGACATGAGCCTGTCCTGAATTGGAGCTCGGGTAAGGTGCTCCGTTGGGGTCAGGAATGTCATAAGTCCTGTCTGGTTCCGGTTCATCCTGCTCGACATCCGTCTTCTCCAACTAACCTACCTGGTCTGCCGCCACCCTACTGGTCATATGCGGACGTCTTTGATAAAAAGGAGGCAGAGACACTACCACCTCATAGGCCGTATGATTGCCCCATTAACCTAATACCTGGTGCTTCACCTCCTCGCGGGTGTATCTACCCCTTGTCGCTGGCCGAGACCCGTGCTATGTCTGAGTACATAGAAGAGAATCTTGCTATGGGATTTATCCAGAAATCCACCTCTCTGGCTGGAGCAGGATTCTTCATCAAAAAGAAAGACGGCTCTCTTCGTCCATGTATCGACTATAGGGGCCTAAACCAGATTACCATCAAAAATAAGTACCCCCTGCCTCTCATCTCGGAGCAGTTTGACCGCCTAAAAGGAGCGAAAATCTTCACTAAGCTCGATCTTCGTGGGTCATACAATCTGGTCCGGATTCGCCAGGGAGACGAGTGGAAGACGGCATTCAACACTCGGGATGGTCACTACGAGTACCGCGTGATGCCCTTCGGTCTCTGTAATGCTCCAGCCGTCTTCCAAGAGTTAGTGAACGACATCTTCCGAGATCTCCTGTATTCCTGCATGGTGGTGTACCTGGACGATATCTTGGTGTTCTCCCCTGATCTGCCCTCTCACCAGAGAGATGTTCATCAGGTAATGCCGGGGCTCCAGAAGAATCGCCTGTATGCTAAGTACGAGAAATGCCTCTTTGAGCAGACCTCCCTACGACTTTTAGGGTATATCATCTCTGAGACTGAACTGCGGATGGATCCCGAGAAGGTGTCTGCCGTCTTAAAGAGGCCATGACCTGAGGGGTTGAAGGCTATTCTGCAGTTTCTGGGATTCGCTAACTATTACCGCCTCTTCATTCCTCATTTCTCCTCCTGGACTGCTCCCATCTCTGTTCTCACCCGTAAAGGAGCAAATCACAGGGAATGGACTTCCGAGGCGGAAAGTGCCTTTGTCTCTCTTAAGCAAGCCTTCTCCTCAGCTCCAGTGCTACATCGTCCTGATTGCAATAAACAGTTCTTCCTGGAGGTTGATGCCTCTTCTTCCGCGGCCACCCAGACATCCTCGTCTGGGCGAATGGTGACCTGCGGCTTCTTCTCCAAACTCTTTTCTTCATCCGAGCGCAATTACTCCATAGGAGAAAGAGAACTGCTGGCCATCAAATTAGCACTGGGGGAGTGGCACTACTTGCTTGAGGGGCTCTGCACTCGGTCATCTACACTGACCATAAAAACCTCGTTTACTTGCAGACCGCCCAAAGACTAAATCCGCGTCAGGCCACATGGTGTTTGTTCTTTGCTCGTTTCAGCTTCACTCTCCATTACCACCCAGCAGACAAGAATATTAAAGCTGGCGCTCTATCCCACTGTTTTCTGTCTACCGACCAAGAGGAGGAGCCTCTACACATCACTGACACCTCCAGAATAATGACTGTTGCACCGTTTGACCTGTCTCATCTACCTCCTGGTAAGACCTTTGTAGCGGCTCAGGATCGGAAGAGGGTCTTACTCTGGGGTCATTCGTCCAAGCTGGCTGGTCATGCCGGCCAGAGGAAGACGCTTCGGCTCATTGCCCGACATTATTGGTGGCCCACCCTGCACAGGGATGTTTCGGATTTTGTCGCGGCTTGTTCCTCCTGTGCCCGTAACAAGATACCTAGGCACCTCCCAGCTGGTCGTCTTCTTCCTCTCCCCGTGCCTTCTGCTCCTTGACAACACATTGCCATGGACTTCATCACTGATCTTCCTGTATCTGCCGGTTCTACTGTCATATGGGTGGTCGCTGACCCTTTCTCCAAGATGGCTCACTTCATTCCTTTGCCTGGTCTTCCATCCACACCTGTGCTGGCTAAGGACTACTTCCGTCACATCTTTCATCTCCACGGCTTACCCCTCCGCATTGTCTTGGACAGAGGAGTTCTGTTCACTTCTCGCTTTTGGAGAGCCACCTGCAAGCTGCTGGATGTCTCTTTGGACTTTTCTTCAGCCTATTATCCTCAGTCCAATGGTCAAGTGGAACATATTAATCAGATCCTTACCAGTTTTCTTCGGCACTTTGTCAACGCTCACCATAACGATTGGGTAGAACTTCTGCCTTGGGCCGAGTTTTCTTTTTACAATCATGTGAGTGAGTCCTCTGCTAAGTCTCCGTTTTTTGTGGTTTACGGTTGACACCCGCGAATTCCATTTCCCATCTCTTTTTCAGTGCACAATCCTGCCGCGGAGTCTCTCGTCAGTGACTTTTCGGTGATTTGGGAAGAAACTAGATCTGTGCTTCTTCAGTCCTCCGAGCGGATTAAGAAGCATGCTGATAAGAGACGTCTGGATCCGCCTCTATTTCTTCCAGGAGACAAGGTCTGGTTTTCCTCCAAATATGTCCGTCTCAAGATCACATCATGCAAGTTGGGCCCGCAGTTCATCCGTCCTTTCGAGATTCTGAACCAAATAAATCCAGTGGCGTACAAGTTGAAACTCCCTGCCTCCTTACAGATTCCCAATACCTTTCATGTGTCTCTCCTCAAGCATGTTGTCCGTAATCCTTTCTCTGATGATCCAGGTACCACTCCAGCTCCAGTCTCCGCTGAGGACGTCTTTGAGGTAGAGAATATTTTGGCCATCAAGTGGGTAAGAGGAAAGACTTTCTTTCTTGTGGATTGGAAGGGGTTTGGTCCTGAGGAGAGGTCTTGGGAGCCCAGGGAGAACATTCATGCTCCTCGTCTTCTAGAAAAATTTCTTGCAGGCTTAAAGAGAGGGCGTAAAGGGGGGGTACTGTAGCGTCAGCGTCTCTGCCTCCTGCATGGCAGAGACGCCGATCCCCCCACCGCCGCGGTCCCGATCCGGCATCCTCCGGCTCCCCTGCTGCATCTGCCCGGGGTGTGCGCACCAAGCGCAGTTTCCCCAGCACTGTACTTAGGGCGCGTGCGTGTGCACTCCCTCCCTCTTAAACGGGCCCTGCGCGCCATCCTAAAGAGTCCCCGGCCAATGACCAGAGGACTGCTCCTATATAAGGCACCTCCTCCAAAATGGAGGTGCCTGTGCAAGGTTGTTGTTTGTGTGCTAACACTCTCCTCAGCCCTCAGGTTCCAGTGCCCACCAGCCTGCCTGTCTATCAGCTGTGCCCGCCTGCTTGTCTATCAGCCGTGCCCGCCTGCCTGTCTATCAGCCATGCCCGCCTGCCTGTCTATCAGCCGTGCCCACCTGCCTGTCTATCAGCCGTGCCCGCCTGCCTATCTGCTGTGCCCGCCTGCTTGTCTACTCACATCACCTGCCTGTCTACCAGCCGTGCTCATCTGCTTTACCTGTCGACTTCGGCCATCAGTCCCATGGAAGTCGCCTGCTCTCACACAAGGTCGGTTCCAGAGTGGCACCTGGTTCACCTTCCTGGTCCCTCCTTGGTTCACGGAGTCAACTAAGCCGCCGTGTGGCGAGGGTCGGTCTGTGTAGGCACTTAGTTACACCCCTCTGGTCCCTCCTTGTATCACAGCACAGAGGTTCCACCACCCGGATTAGTAACAGAGGCTATGTTGGCTTAGGACCTTGAAGACTTCAGACAGATGGTGAATGTGGTCTTCATATGTCCGGGAATAGACAATGACATCATCAAGGTAAAGGAGGACACTCTGGAAATTTTTGTGGCCAAGACATCTCTCCATCAGCTGTTAGAACGTTGCAGGGGCATTGCAGAGCCCAAAAGGCATAAAGTTAAATTCAAAATGCCTCATTGGTGTGGTAAAGGCAGTCTTCTCTCTGTCTTCTGGCGCCATGGGAACTTGCCAGTATTCGCAGGTTAAGTCAAGGGTAGAGAAGTAGGAGGCAGATTTGATAGCAGTCAGGGACTCTTCAATTCGTGGCAAGGGATAGGCATCCTTGTGTGTGATGTTGTTCAATTTGCGGTAATCCACGCAGAAACGGATGGAGCCATCTTTTTTTTTCACAAGGACCAGCAGTGCCGCCCAAGGGCTTTGACTTTCACGTATGACATCAGCCTCTTTCATGTCTTGAAGCATTTTCTTGACAGGCTGGTACTTCGCAGGTGGTATGGGATGATGTCGCTCCTTGATGGGAGAATGATCACCTGTGAGGATTCGATGCTGAATCAGAGTAGTCTTACCGAAATCCAATGGGTGCTTACTGAATGCTTGATGATAACGTTTGGCAATGTTCAGAACTCCATTGATTCTCTCTGCTGGAGTAGTGGCATCTCCCACATTCAGCTCAGTCCACGAGAGGTCTGAAGTAACCTTCTTACTGTCTTGGACAGCTTGGGTAGAATGTTGATTAGCTGTTACTTCACTTGAGATTATGTCTTCTGGTGAGAGTTGAGACAACTGCGCTACTGGATTAAATTTGGTAAGGTTAACAGGTGTGTCACTTAAGTTAATCAGTCGAACTGGCACTCTTCCATTGGAGAAAGTTACAATGTTGCGAGCAGCTTTCACTAATGGTTGTCCTTCTAGCAGGACTGGTTCGAGGAGAGTCTGATAATCATGATTTTCCATACCTGGTCGGGCCCGGCACCATACCATGGTTTCTGAACTAGGCTGTAGAATTACCGGTCAGGTGTCTCGAATGCGGACACAACAGATTTCACCCTTGCTATTTGCAAACTTCTGCTGGGCGGCAAGCACACGGATGGCATGCTGAATGGTTCACTGATCAGAAGATGTAGCTGAATGGAGAGAGGCATGCAAGGCAGACAACACTTCTGGAAAACAATTTTTAAGAACATTCATTCCTAGAACCATTACAGCTAAACCCTCATTCTCTACATCAGTTAAAATGACACTCTGTTTTTGGAGCTTAATGCCCCAATCTGAATAGTGGGCTCCCACTAACCCTGATGAGGTATGGGTTGACCATTACTAGCTATAATGTTCATCTGTTCATCCAGACATCTGGAGGGTTATTAAAGTCACTAAAGACCCAATGTTCAAGACATGACCGCTTCTGAAAAGTAGTAACCTGTGTGCCGGTATCGACACGAGCTTCCAGAGGGACATCGTTTACCAGGACAGTTATGTTCAGGCAGGGAGAGATGAAGGGAGGCACCCACATGGATGCTCCCTTTTGGACCTTTTCTTCTTCCTCCCGAGGGGCGGTCCTCAGCCTCGGGGGTGGCCCATTTAACTGATAGCACTGGGCCTCGGTGTGACCATATCTGTGCCAGTGCTGACAGAAAGGTCTCTTATGGTGAGCAGCTTTGCCTGGAGGTAGACTTCTTGATGGAGACTCAGGAGAGAGTTCTGTCCTGGGCTTTCTCCCTGGAGCGCGAAGGTGAAGTAATCAGATTTTTGATCTGCTGAGAGACTTGTTCGAGTCCTCTGGCTATGTCATCTACACGGGCCTCATGAGGATGCCTTGGAGTCCACAGCATGACTCAGCGCAGCTTGTGTAGCTTGAATGGTACCAGGCAATGTCATCTGGAAAGAGGGGCTGCAGTAATAGACCCACCTAGAGGAGCAAAGGGGACATAGTTTCCCTGTACATATTCACCGATGGCTAGGGTCTTGAAGTCTGCAAAGGCGAAGCTGGGATGCAGAGTTGGCTCTGCGACAGTTCAGAGCGAGTCTCCTCTATGAAGCGGTATATCAAGATTTTGTCAAAGTCCACACTTTCACGGGGGTCAACCTGTAGAACAGCGGAGAAAGCCTCTTTGAGGGATAGAGCATAGTCCCTTAGGGTCTCACCTGGCTGTTGTCGTCTTGCAAAGAATCTCATCTTGACCTCAGAGATGGATGTAACCTCAAAGGCATCCTTCAGTTTCGCGAGGATTTGCTCAGAGGTTTTCTTCTCTGTTGGGGGCCAGGATTGAACTTCCCTGGAAGCAGCACACTCAAGCTGACCCAGCAGGATCTGCACTTGCTTTTCTGGAGAGAGAGGGTAAAATAGAAAGAGAGCCAGCAACTTGTCATGGAAGTCCCTGAAGGTATGCGGCTCACCCTTGTAGTGTGGCAACCAGGGTGTCCTAGGATAAAATGCTTAAGGGGTTAAATTTGTGTGCACTCTGTCTAAGGCGAGGTGCAGATGCAATGGGCTTGGTTTGCCCTAGATACACTGTAAAGTTAATTCATTGCACTCTCAAAATTATAATGATGCAAAGTTTAATTTATTTATACAACAAAAACCAAGGAAATTTATCAAACCAGTGGTGAGTGGCGATAATAGATAGAGACGTTTCAGTTTCCTTGGTTTTTGTTGTATAAATAAATTAAACTTTGCATCATCAGAATTTTGAGAGTGAGATGAATTAACTTTACAGTCCAGGATAAAATGGGACAGAGAACGGCATGTTGCTTGCGATGGGTACAGCAGGGCTCCTAACACCAGCTTGGCTGTTGTCGCTGGGTTCACTCATGATGTAGATGCTGAGATGACTGCTCACAATCTGACAGAGTCTCTGATACAAGCACACAGATGAATCCTGTTAGTGATGCCACAAATTGTGGTGGGCCACTGGGGAGGCGCCAGATGTTGCAGAAGGGCCAGCTGGGGTGTGTAGCCTCACTGGCAGCAGATAATGTCACAGTACCTGGAGTGGGTCTCTGGACCCCTCAAAGCTTCCCTCGTGTCCACAACAATTTCAAAAGCGGGAGGTGGCACTTGTGGATGGTATAGGACCCCCGGGGGCACTCCTCTAGTGGTGGTGTCTGGGTGCAGGTTTTGGAGTGCCCGTGATGTTTGTGCAATCTCAAGCAGCCAGATACTCAGGTGAACTTGTAAACATAACAATTTTACTGAAGGAGGTAACAGGGTACAGTATCTCTTACAGGCAAAGTTCACAGTATATTGTGCATACGGAAGTTATGGTTTTCTCCTCATGAGACAAGCATTGTTATTGTCCAGGGTGGCTGGAGAAGAGTTCACTTCACTTGCTTGTACAGGAAATGCTATGCACAGTCCAGGAAATATTACACTGATGGAGGGACAGTCACTGATTGTCTCTCTGTGGAAAACACACTAAAGTGTGGATGTACTCACAGTTTTTATCCCACCGTTCCCTCTTGAAGGGGGTAGGTTTAAACAAAGTCGGTGGCATGACAGCCATGTGGATCTGGTCCTGGCTAGAAGCGATCAGGATAACCAGAGAGCAGGAGAGTCCATGTACAGCTTTCTCTCTCCAGACTAGAAGACACTTCACTGTTTTTGTGAAGGAGATTATGTGAGGAAAAATGGCCCCTCAGTGTAGACTGGCATTGAAAACACTCCTCTGAGAGAATAATGTCTTTCCTCAATCTTTCTGAGGCAGCAGGAACCGCCCACAAGTGGTCTGTACCAGTGTTCTAGTCAGAGTGCGCCCTGAGCTGGGAGACTCCTTCCAGGCTTTGCTATGACCACCACTTGTCGTGAGGAGAATAATAATCATTACTTCATATACACACATTGGCCAGTAGATGGCAGGAAAGTACAATTTACAATGCAATGCATTATATCCCCTAATTCAGTGCACAAAATGGAACAAATCTAGTACCACACTACAACTGTCTCATTAGCAGCAGTAGAACGGGTACTGGGATGCCACATATATATATATATATATATATATATATATATATATATATATATATATATGTAAACAATAAAGATGCCATAATTCCTTTTTTGGGCCTATGAAATAAATGACAAAAAATGCAATAAGAGGTGGTCAAAATGTTGTATTTGTTCCATAATGGTATCAATAAAAACGTCAACAAAAGTTGCAAAAAAGCAAACCGTCACACAGATCCCACAAGCAAAAATTTTAAATGTTAAGGGTCTCCAAATTTATTTTGGTTTTAACAAATAGTCAAGTTTTTTTCACCATTTAAACCCCAAAAAAACAGATGCATGTTTTTTATCACCATAATAGTACTAATCTGGAGAGTAATATTGTCTGGTGATTTTTACTATATAATGAATGCTGTAAAAAAAACTAAATAAAAAAGTATATTGAAGCATTGCATTTTTTTTGCAATTTTCAACACACTTGGAATCATTTTCCTGCTTTTCAGTACATCACTTGATAAAATATATGGTGTCATTCAAAAGATCAACCTGTCCTGCAAAAAACAAGCCCTCCTATAGCTATGTTGATAATTTTTAAAAAAAATGATGGCGCTTGGAAGACAGGGAGGCAAAAACGAAAGTGCAAAAATGGAAAATCGCCATGTTGTGATGGGGTTTAAAAATGTATTTGACATGCATTATGTCACCAAATGTAGACTTATATAAAGACAACTTGAGTCCTTGAGACAGAGCATGGATTGGATTAGGGCTCAGGTCTCATTGGACTGCAATGGAAAAATGTATGTGTTGCTACAGGTTGACATACATAGGTTGACATCAGTTGCAGAGAACAACTGACAAATAGTGTTGAGCGAACATGCTCGACACTGCTTGGTACTCGCCCGAGCATCACGCTACTCAGGATGATCGGCGAGCACCGAGCATTTCCGGGTTACTCGGGCGGGAGCTCGGGTCTACGCCCTGCATGTTTGGCGCTCTTTACAGAGCCAATGAACATGCAGGGATTGCCAGCCAGTCACTGTAATGCCACAGCCATGTTGTTTGTGGGCATTACAGTGATTGGCTGGCCGCACAGCGTCACCTCGAGTATTTAAAACCGGGCGCCGCCATCTTGGACACAGTCGCTCCGGATCAGACAGTGTAGGGACAGCGCTGCTGATTTAAGGAGAGATATATCCTGCAAAATAGTTAGTGTAGGGTCTGTAAAGGCTGCCAGATCAAACAAACAGTCCTTCTCAGGACTAATATCCATCCCAGGTATATCAGGCAGGCAGGCAGGCAGGCTGTATAGGAGACGCAGTGGTTATACCAGCAAACGCTGCATTACAGTCCTGTGTGCTGCTCCTGTTGCTGAAATTGCTGGACTTAGCTCCAGGTCCCGGGGGCCAGGAAAAATCCTTTTTTTTTTATCTAAATTCTCTTTTTTTTTTCCTCCTTCACAATGTACAAATACCCATCTTATTAACCTTTTGGTGCCCCCCCCCAAAAAAAAAAGTGTGCCTCTGATTTTTCAGACACAAATATATCTGCTGAAAATAGTCTGGTGTAGGCCCGAGAAATACAAGTGTGGTTTTGCAGTTCCACGGTACAAACCTCTGTATTATCCACTTTTGGGCCATTTGTATCTAAAAAAAACAGTTTGAGTGTGTCGCTCACTGTTCAGCCGCAAATATATATATATTTTAAAAAGCCTGGTATACACCAGTAAATTATTACTGTGGTTTTGATGTTCCACGGTAAAACATCTCTATTATCCTGTTTTTGGCATTTTTTGCTGTATAAAAATAATAATAGTGTCTCCCTGATTTTTCAGACACAAATATATCTGTTGAAAATAGTCTGGTGTAGGCCAGAGAGACAGAAGTGTGCTTTTACTGTTCCACGGTAAAAAATCTCTATTATCCTGCTTTTTGCACTTTTTGCTGTAAAAAAAAAAAAAATAGTGTCTCCCTGATTTTTTCAGACACAAATATATCTGTTGAAAATAGTCTGGTGTAGGCCCGAGAAATACAAGTGTGGTTTTGCAGTTCCATGGTACAAACCTCTGTATTATCCACTTTTGGGCCATTTGTATCTAAAAAAAACAGTTTGAGTGTGTTGCTCACTGTTCAGCCGCAATTATATATATATTTTAAAAAGCCTGGTATACACCAGTAAATTAGAACTGTGGTTTTGCTGTTCCACGGTAAAAAATCTCTATTATTCAGGCTTTGGTAGTTTTTTCCGTAAAGAAAAACAGTAGTGTCTCCTGACTGTTGTGACACAAAAATATATCTGTTGAAAATAGTCTTGTGTAGGCCCGACATCCCAGTGTGGTTTCACAGTTCCACGGGTCAAATCGCTGTACTATCCAGTTTTGGGCCTTTGGTATCTAAAAAAAAAGCAGTTTGAGTGTGTCGCTCACTGTTCAGCCGCAAATATCTCTATTTAAAAAAGTGTGGTATACCCCAGTAAACAATAACTGTGGTTTTCCTCTTCCACGGTTCTAATCTACTCTTTATTACCCTTTTTCCATTGATAGTGCAAGTGTAAGCTATTTTACTTCATTTACAATGGGCAAGGCGCGTGGCAAGGGACGTGAAAGTGGACGTTCTGGTGATGGTTTGTGCAGAGGACGGGGCCGTGGCCAAGGTGAAAATGTGCCACAACCAACAGCCACATCTTCTCGCTCCCACTTCTTGACCGAATTACTAGGGAAGCACAGAACAACACCAGTATTGAGAACTGATCAGTGTGAACAGGTTATTAATTGGATAGCAGACAATGCTTCCAGTTACCTGGGCACCACCACCTCCGGTCGGTCTTCCACACGGTCAACTCTTAGTAGCCGTGAGTCTCGACCGCATACTCCTCCTCACCCTGATGCTCCTTCCTCCCACCATGCCGAGTGTCATCAGACAGCAAGTGATCCCACACTTGGACACTCTGAAGAGCTGTTCACTGGTCCATTTCCATAATTGGGCCCCTCGCCTGATACGCTTGAAGTGGTGGAAGAGGAGATCCCATGTTGCGATGCCCAAATATTTGAACAGCCACGGACACAGGAAGTCGACGTTGGCAATCTGTCACAAGAGGTGGACGATGACGAGACACAATTGCCAGGAAGTGAGGAGGAGGATCGTGGTGCGCAAGTGGAAGAGGAGGAGGTGGTGGATGATCTAGTAACTGACCCAACGTGGAAGGAAGACATGCAGAGTGAGGCCAGCAGCACACAGGGGGAGGGAGGCAGAGTACCCCAACAGGCAGGAAGAAGCAGTGTGGTGGCCGCAGACAGAAGGCAGGCAACCGATCCCCGTAACACCAACACGAGGGACGTTGCCAGTACAAGCGGTAGGTCTTCCAGAGTCTGGAATTTTTTTAAAGACTCTGCTGATAACCCCAAAAAGGCCATATGTTCCACCTGCCATGCCAGCATCAGCAGGGGTGACAAAACTACCAGCCTGACCACCACCAGCATGATCAGGCACATGGCAGCAAAGCATCCGACTTTGTGGGGCGAAACCCAGGGTCCACGACCAGTGTCAGCGGGTGTCACCACTGCTTCTTCCACTGTTGTGCGTGCAATAG
The DNA here is from genome assembly GCF_046119375.1 of Phyllobates terribilis. Lineage (NCBI taxonomy): Eukaryota > Metazoa > Chordata > Amphibia > Anura > Dendrobatidae > Phyllobates > Phyllobates terribilis. Next base: position 508,494,625 of record NW_027362762.1, read on the forward strand.
AACCCCCTGTTGTGTGTGCAAAGTAATCCCCTGTCCATACTGCATGTAAAGATTCCCCCTCCTCTCAGTCTTCACTTGTTATGGCAGTTTCTTAAGAAACAGCATCAACGTCCACGTCCCACCGCAGCGTTCAATTGTCCATATCCCAGACCTTTGAAAGAAAGCGGAAATTCGCAGCTAACGCCCCACAGGCCACAGTCCTAAATTCGCACATTTCACGACTGCTTGCATTGGAAATGCTGCCTTTTAGGCTGGTGGAGACGGAATCCTTCCGCAATCTTATGGCGGTGGCCGTCCCTCGGTACTCGGTCCCCAGCCGACACTATTTTGCCCGGTGTGCCATCCCCGCACTACACAAGCACGTGTCCCAAAGCATCTGCCGTGCCTTCAACAACGCAGTTACTGGGAGAGTCCACCTGACAACGGACACGTGGACAAGTGCTTGTGACCAGGAAAGGTACATCTCTCTGACGGCACACTGGGTAAACATAGTGGAAGCCGGGACCCAGTCAGACCTTGGGACGGAACACATCCTCCCCACACCGAGGATTGTGGGCCCTATGTCAGTCAGAGTTGCCCCCACAGTGTACAGCTCCTGCGCATCCTCCTCCTCCTCCTCCTCCTCATGTTCAGCCTCCATCTCAGAAATCACCACATCAGTTACAAGCTGGAAGCATTACAGTACTGCCTCCGCCAAGCGGCAACAGGCTGTGCTGAAACTCATAAGCTTAGGTGATAAACCTCACACTGCTTGTGAGTTGTGGACAGCTGTGAAAGAGCAGGCAGATCGGTGGCTGAGACCGCTGAACCTACATCTCGGCATGGTCGTGTGTGACAATGGCCGTAACCTGGTGGCGGCTCTGAGGCGAGGTGAGATCACACACGTACCATGCCTGGCTCATGTGCTTAACCTCGTGGTTCAGCGGTTTCTTAAATCGTACCCCGAGTTGCCAGATCTGCTCGTGAAAGTACGCCGCCTGTCAGCTCATTTTCGCAAGTCGGCTACAGCTTCCGCCGCCCTTGCTGTGTAGCAGCAGCTTCCGGCACACCGACTGGTGTGTGATGTCCCCACACGTTGGAACTCTACCCTCCACATGTTGCAAAGGATTTGTGAGCAGAAGAGAGCAGTTGTGGAGTACCAGCTGCAACAAGGCCGTCGATATTCAGGTCAGACTCCACACATAAGACCTCAGGAGTGGACCTGGATGTCTGACATATGTACCATCCTGACAAACTTTGAGGAGGCCACCAAGATGGTGAGTGGCGATGACGCCATCATTAGTGTCAGCATCCCACTTGTCTGTCTTTTGCAACGCTCTCTGCAGAGAATTAAAGAAGAGGCATTGCAGCCAGAGTATGATGAGATGGATCAAGAAGCCGTAGCGGGCGATTACACTCAGCCCAGCCTCATCTCATCCCAACGTGCATTGGGGGACAATGAGGGAGAGGAGGAGGAGGAGGAGGAAGAACAGGAGCTGCTATCATGCGTTGTAGACGGTAGTACCTGTACAAGTGTCATACCGTCGGTTCAGCGTGGGTGGCCTGAGGACAGGGGGGAGGAGGAAGAGGAGGAGGAGAGCATGGTCAGTCGTCATCTTGGTGAGGACACGGAAATCGTGCCCGTTACCAGTCTGGCACGCATGGCTGACTTTATGTTGCGCTGCCTTAACCGTGACCCTCGCGTTGTCAAAATGTTGGGTGACAGTCATTACTGGTTGGTGACACTTGTAGACCCCCGCTACAAGGAGAACTTTCACTCTCTTATTCCTGAGGTGGAGAGGTCTACAAAAATGGGGCAATACCAGAAGGCCCTTGCTGCAGAACTCATAAAAAAATTCCCATCTGAACACGCTAGCGGCAGAGGTCACAGTTCGTTGCCCAACCAAGGCGTACAGGCGAGAGAGATGCAACTCCAATCCAGCAGAGGCAGGGGAACACTGTCAACGTTCTGGGACAGTTTTCTGACACCCGCCCAGCTTACAGGCCCTGAGGCGCGGGGTACTCTCACAAGGAGTGGAAAGTTTCAAAAGATGGTGAGGGAGTACCTTGCCGATCGTACCAGCGTCCTCCGTGATTCCTCTGTGCCTTTTAATTATTGGGTATCCAAGCTGGACACTTGGAATGAACTCGCTCTGTACGCCTTGGAGGTGCTGGCCTGCCCTGCCGCTAGCGTGTTATCGGAGCGTGTTTTTAGTGCCGCTGGGGGAATTATAACTGATAAGCGCACTCGCTTGTCAACTGACAATGCTGACAAGCTGACCCTTATCAAAATGAACAAGGGCTGGATTGGGCCAGACTTCTCATCACCACCAAATGACAGCAGAGTAACATAAAGTCAAATCCACTATGTTATTTCGGGAGGTGTATTCACATGCACCGCTTCACACCCACACATGGGTATACGCTTCCTCGTTTCGGCTGTTTAATCTTCTTCTCCTTATCCTCAGCCTCCACCACCACTATACCACCAGGATGCCAGCATTGCAAGTTCTTCCATCCTAATTTTTGGCAGATTTTGCTGGGAAAGCATAAGCAAATACCATGGGACGCCCACTCCCCAATAATGGGACTTATGTTTGTAATATGCTGTACTGCATGGCTCTTGTAAGGGGCATTGCAAGTTGCTCCATCCTAATTTTTGGCAGCTTGTGCTGGGAAAGCATAAGCAAATACTATGGGAGACCCACTCCCCAATAATGGGACTTATGTTTGTAATATGCTGTACTGCATGGCTCTTGTAAGGGGCATTGCAAGTTGCTCCGTCCTAATTTTTGGCAGCTTTTGCTGGGAAAGCATAAGCAAATACTATGGGAGACCCACTCCCCAATAATGGGACTTATGTTTGTAATATGCTGTACTGCATGGCTCTTGTAAGGGGCATTGCAAGTTGCTCCGTCCTAATTTTTGGCAGCTTTTGCTTGCAAGGCATAAGCAAATACTATGGGACACCCACTCCCCAATAATGGGACTTATGTTTGTAATATGCTGTACTGCATGTGACGCGCCCCCTGGGCCGTGTGTACACGTATGTGGGATACCCGATGCCGGGTCTCTGGGGTCTGTAGTCTCCGTGGCGGTGACCAGGTCCCGTGGCTCAGGCTGGTCAAACCAGTGGCAGTCTTTCTTAGGTTTTGAGGTTAATTGTCCGACTGCGCCACCCGTGGATTGCGGTCAGGGAGTACCACCGCTGCGAGGCAGACCGCTGAGGCTGGTGTTGTGTGCGCAGCATAGAATGGGATAACTCCCCTCGGGAGGAGTATAGCCTCAGGGCAGTGAGTGTGGATGATGGGGGTGATGGTGCACGAGCGCAGCAGGAACGACTCAGAGTCTTTGCAGTGCAGTTCAGGGTCTTTACTGGTGATTATAAGGTAGACCCTCCCGGGAGTACTGGCTAGCATAAGAGACCTGGTCAGTCGGTGAGCAAGAAGGAGTTCCCCTGGCCAGGTGGAGTTGTAGGCCTCCCCGTCTGTCTGCACTCTTCCTGGCTACCTTGCTGTAAGCGGGTTGAAGTAGCCCACGTCCCTGAGTGTACCGTGTAGTGCTCACCCGTATGGCTGGTGACTTGGGGCCTTCTGTTAGCCTCCGCTCCACAACGGCGGTGCTGGTCCCTTGCTTGTGACTGAGCCTCCTGGCTTCTATGGCCAGAGTACCTGAAATCCGCTGCCGGCTGGTTTCTGCTGCTGGATATATAAGTCCTCACAGCTTCGGACTCCTGTGTCCGGTTCCTATTGTCTTCTGCCAGGGTGAGCTCTGCTCAGCTTCCAGCCCCTGGTCTTTAGCTCCTAGCTCCTACAGAGCTCCTTGCTGTTACTTTACCGTGCTCTCACTCTGACTCTGACTGTTCTCTGACTCACTCAACCCCGCTCCAGATCCAGTTTATAAAGGCAGAATTCCCCCCTCCCAGGACTGGGGCAGGAGGATGTTGCATGTTTAAGGGATCCTGACCAGGAAACCTCCCACTTGCTCTCCGACGTAATATCTCTATTACTGTGGTGACCAGACCCCTGGGGTGCCACACATGGCTCTTGTAAGGGGCATTGCAGTTCCTCATAATTTTTGGAAAGCCTTCCATTCACTGCTTAGGCCAACAGTGCACGGGAGACCCAGTTGCTATAAATCAAAAAAAAGGTTTAGTCAATGCCCTCTGACCTCCATGTCATTTCCAAGGGGCATTGGAGTGGCTCGAAATTTTTGGTAGGCATTGCACTCACTGTATGCCCTATAACTGTGTAGCCGAACTGCTCCTTTTGTTACAGAAACATATCCTACAAGACATATCTGGTTGACTGGCCTGATATTGATGTGAATGGTCCCTGTTCCTCCTGCTCTTTTTCCTTTGCAACCACCTCATCCATCATTTATCACCTGAAGCTTTGTTTTAACGGGAGTCATAGAACTGGGATAGTAGCAGGAAAACATCCAGCAATCCTCGGAGGATGTAGGATATGCGCCAAAACGCGGACCACCTCAGGCCTAGCCGCTACTACATACATGCGCTTGCATTCCAAGAAAACAAAGCAGATGCTAACTTCTATCATCATCATCATGCTCCTCACCTAGGCACTCTCAACTCCCCTGATGGAGAAGCCAGGGCCCACCGGAGGAGTCTGGTTCTCTGGTGGGCTCGTCCAATGCTGCCCTAAAGCAGGCCAGTCTAAGAAAAGTGTGGGGGAAGGTGACAGGAGAAATCAGGGCGGCTGGGGACCGAGTATGGACACCTGACCGCCACCTGGTGGCTGGGGACCGAGCGTGGACACCCGGCCGCCGGGCGGCTGGGGACAGAGTATGGATACCTCGCTGTCGAAGCGGCCATGAGGTAGTGGCCAGCTTCGGCCCCCTCCAAACTAAAAGGCCTCATTTCAAGTGAAAGCTAGCAGTATGGTATTGCAGCCTGCGGGTGGGTGGGTGGCTGGCTGCATATTTTCGCTTGCATTGCAAGGAATGGGGGAGGTACAATTGAACACTGCCCTGGGACAAGGACTTGCACGGGGATAGTTGCAAGTCTGCATCTACTGATGCGGCAAGGATCACTTCTGATGGGCACACTTTTAGACAGTGACCTGGGGGTCAGAGATGCTTCCAGGGGTCTTCCCCATGCTGATCCCTTGTCTTTTCAGCACTGTATGCATGTGTCACACAGCACATGGCCAGATAAGGTTGTAAAATATTACAATGACATTTCCCGGTGAACGCATTTGTCACGGTTGAAAGCAATACAAAAGTGCAAAAACGCATGAAAAATGCTACTTGTGAACATAGCCCAAGGTGTGGAGGAGTATTTTTGTTTTTGGTTATTTATTTTACCTTATACACAAGTTTTTACCCTGGAAAGGAAATTCCTTAACATATTTCACAGGAAAACCGTTTCAGTTTTGTTTTTGAACGTTTTATTGTGAGCCCGCAAAAGTGGCTTAATACCTCTGACCACGTTGTTGACAGCAGTAACCTGGGGGTCATAAATGCTTCCTGGGGCGATCCCCATGCTGCCCCCATGTCTTTTGAGCACTGTCACTATCGTTTTGGACACTTTTTAGGCTTTCTACAGACTGCCGGGGGTGCTGCCGCAAAAATGCTCGGGTCTCTCATAGACTAACATTGGGCTCGTTGCTCGGCTCGAGCACCCGAGTATCACGGTAAGCTCGGCCTGAACTTCGAGCACCCGAGCATTTTAGTGATCACTCAACACTATCAGTCGTCATCTTGGTGAGGACACGGAAGTCTTGCCCGTTACCAGTCTGGCACCAATGGCTGACTTTATGTTACGCTGCCTTAACCGTGACCCTCGCATTGTCAAAATGTTGGGTGACAGTCATTACTGGTTGATGACACTTTTAGACCCCCTCTACAAGGAGAACTTTCACTCTCTTATTCCTGAGTTGGAGAGGTCTACAAAATTGGGGCAGTACCAGAAGGCCCTTGCTGCAGAACTATTAAAAAAATTCCCATCTGAACACGGTAGCGGCAGAGGTCACAGTTCGCTGCCCAACTAAGGCATACAGGCGAGAGAGACGCAACTCCAATCCAGCAGAGGCAGGGGAACACTGTCAATGTTCTAGGACAGTTTTCTGAGACCTACCCAGCTTACAGGCCCTGAGGGTACTCTCACAAGGAGTGGAAAGTTTCAAAAGATGGTGAGGGAGTACCAGCGTCCTCCGTGATTCCTCTGTGCCTTTTAATTATTGGGTATCCAAGCTGGACACTTGGAATGAACTCACTCTGTATGCCTTGGAGGTCCTGGCCTGCCCTGCCGCTAGCGTGTTATCGGAGCGTGTTTTTAGTGCCGCTGGGGGAATTATAACTGATAAGCGCACTCGCCTGTCAACTGACAATGCTGACAAGCTGACCCTTATCAAAATGAACAAGGGCTGGATTGGGCCAGACTTCTCATCACCACCAAATGACAACAGAGTAACATAAAGTCATATCCACTGTGATATTTCGGGAGGTGTATTCCCATGCATCGCTTCACACCCACACATGGGTATACGCTTCCTCATTTCGGCTGTTTTTTGCTCTTCTCCTTATCCTCAGCCTCCACGACCACTATACCACCAGGGTGACCGTGGTCCATGTTTCCAGCATTGCAAGTTCCTCTGTCCTAATTTTTGGCAGCTTTTGCTTGGAAGGCATAGGCAAAGACTATGGGAGACCCATTCCCCAATAATGGGAATAATGTTTTTAATATGCTGTACTGCATGGCTCTTGTAAGGGACATTGCAAGTTCCCCCTTCCTAATTTTTGCCAGCTTTTGCTTGGAAGGCATAGGCAAAAACTATGGGAGACCCACTCCCCAATAATGGGAATAATGTTTTTAATATGCTGTACTGCATGGCTCTTGTAAGGGGCATTAAAATCGTCTTGTTAAGCTACTGTGACCTCCATGTCTCTTCCAAGGGTCGTTAATATTGTCTTTTTATTCCACTGCGACCTCCACCACTCTTCCAAGGGGCATTAAAAGTATCTTGTTAAGCTACTGTGACCTCCACGTCTCTTCCACAGGGCGTTGATATTGTCTTTTTATTCCACTGCAACCTCCACCACTCTTCCAAGGGGCATTGATATTGTCTTTTTATTCCACTGCGAACTCCACCACTCTTCCAAGGGGCATTAAAACCGTCTTGTTAAGCTACTGTGACCTCCACGTCTCTTCCAAGGGGCATTGATATTGTCTTTTTACTCCACTGTAACCTCCACCACTCTTCCAAGGGGCATTAAAACTGTCTTGTTAAACCACTCTGAACTCCACGTCTCTTCCAAGGGGCATTAAAACCATCTTGTTAAGCTACTGTGACCTCCACATCTCTTCCAAGGGGCATTAAAACTGTCTTGTTAAACCACTCTGAACTCCACGTCTCTTCTAAGGGGCATTAAAACTGTCTTGTTAAACCACTCTGAACTCCACAGCTCTTCCAAGGGGCATTGACATGTTGCTTTTAATTACCTCTAACCTCCACGACTCTTCCAACGGGCATTGCATTTCCTCCTAATTTTTGTCAGCTTTTGCTTTTCAATGCATAGGCAAACACTAAGGGAGACCCACTCCCCAATAATGGGTAGAAGGTTTTTAATACACTGTAATCCACGTCTGTTTCAAGTGGCATTGCAGTGCCTAATAATTTTTGGAAAGCCTTCCATTCCCTGCTTAGGCCAAAAGTGTACAGGAGACCCAGTTGCTATAAATGGAAAAAACGGTTTAGTTAAGACCCTCTGACCTCCATGTCACTTCCAAGGGGCATTGGAGTGCCTCGAAATTTTTGGTAGGCATTGCATTCCCTGTATGCCTTATAACTGTGTAGCTGAACCGCTCCTTTTGGTGCAGAAACATATCCTACAAGACATGTGTGGTTGGCTGGCCTGATATTGATGTGAATGGTCCCTGTTCCTCCTGCTCTTTTTCCTTTGCCATCACCTCATCCATCATTAATCACCTGAAGCTTTGTTTCAACGGGAGTCATAGAACTGGGATAGTAGCAGGAAAACATCCAGCAATCCTCGAAGGAGGTAGAATATGCGCCAAAACGCTGACCACCTCAGGCATAGCTGCTACTGCATACATGCGCTTGCATTACAAGGAACAGAAAGCTAAGGAGGTGGATGGCCTCATGATCATGAATAATTTACTCATTGTGTAGGAGGCCGACCACTGCTGCTGTCTACCTTCTGAACTTTGTGCTGAAGCCTGATTGACCCAGGACCCGCAATCCTCTATGTCTGGAGGACGTGTTGCATCCCAGTGTAGAACTGTGTCCCGGCTTCCACAATATTAACCCAGTGTGAAGGCGTCAGTGAGATGGACCATTCCTGGCCACATTCACTTGTCCACGTGTTTGTGGTTAGGCTGTCCTTCCCACTAAATGCACTGGGGAGGGCACAGGTAATGTTTTGGTATGCATGCTTGTGTATAAGGCGCACCGGGACAAATAGGGGCGGCTGGGGACCGTTTATGGACACCCGGTCACCCCCATGCGGCTGGGGACTGTGTGTGGGCACCCGGCCGTGGGGCGGCTGGGGACTGAGTATGGACACCCGGCCGCCCCCTGGCGGCTGGGGACCAAGCGTGGACACCCGGCCGCCGGGCGGCTGGGGACTGAGTATGAATACCAGGCTACCGACGCAGCCATGACGTGGTGGCCAGATTCCACCTCCACATGCCTAAAAGGCCCAATTTCAAGTGCAAGCAAGCTAGCAGTATGGTATTGCAGCCTTGGGGTGGGTGGGTGGCAGGCTGCATACTTGCGCTTGTATTGCAAGTTATGGGGGAGGTACAATTGAACACTGCCCTGGGACAAGGACTTGCACGGGGATAGTTGCAAGTCTGCATCTTCTGATGCGGCAAGGATCACTTCTGATGGGCACACTTTTAGGCAGTGACCTGGGTGTCTGAGATGCTTCTAGGGGTCTTCCCCATGCTGTTCCCATGTCTTTTTAGCACTGTATGCATGTGTCACACAGCACATGGCCAGATAAGGTTGTAAAATATTACAATGACATTTCCCGGTGAACGCATTTGTCACGGTTGAAAGCAATACAAAAGTGCAAAAACGCATGAAAAATGCTACTTGTGAACATAGCCCAAGGTGTGGAGGAGTATTTTTGTTTTTGGTTACTTATTTTACCTTATACACAAGTCTTTACCCTGGAAAGGATGTTCCTTAACCCCTTTCCGACCTGGTCAGTAATAGTACGCACCAGGTTGGGAAGGCCGGTTCAGCGGGGGCTCCGGCGGTGAGCCAGCACTGAAGCGAGCACATGTCAGCTGATTATTGGAATCGCAATCCACCCGCGGCTGTTAACATGCTAAATCTCTGACAGTGGCATTTAACTCGCGCTTCCGGGAGTCCTAAGCCCCGCCCATCAGTGACCCCGTCACGTGATCGCGGGTCACCAATGGGTGGGCATGACAACTCAGGGTCTGCAGCAGACGCCTGTGGTTGTCATGTCTCAATTGCTATGAGCGCCACCTAGTGGTCAGCACTCATAGCAAGTGAGCATTTCTCCTGCATACAAGCGATCTGCTCATCGCTTGTATGCAGTAGAAGCAATCAGACAACTGCTGCTTCTAGTCTCCTCTGGAGACTATAGAAGCAAGCAGAAAGTGTAAAAAAAAAGTTTTTAAAAAAATAAAAAAAATAAAAAATATATAAAAGTTTAAGTCACCCCCCTTTCGCCCCATTCAAAATAAAATATATATATATATATAAAAAAAAAACACATACACATATTTGGTATCGCCGCGTTCAGAATCGCCCGATCTATCAATATAAAAGAAGAATTAATACAATCAGTAAACGGCGTAACTAGAAAAAAATTTTAAACGCCAGAATTAAGTTTTTTTGGCCGCTACAACTTTGCAATAAAATGCTATAACGGGCGATCAAAACATCGGATCTACCCCAATATGGTATCAATAAAAACGTCAGCCCGGCACGCAAAAAATAAGCCCTCACCTGGCCCCAGATCCCGAAAAATGGAGAAGCTAAGGGTCTCGGAAAATGGCGTCATTTTTTTTTGTTTTTTTAGCAAGCTTTGGATTTTTTTTTCACCGCTTAAATAAAAAAGAACCTATACATGTTTGGTGTCTATGAACTCGTAACGACCAGGAAAATAATGATGGCAGGTCAGTTTTAGCAATCTGTGAACGTGGTAAAAAAAGGACCCAAAAAACAACTGTGGAATTGCATTTTTTTTGCAGTTTCACTGCACTTGGAATTTTTTTCCCATTTTCCAGCACACGATATGGTAAAACCAGTGATGGTGTTTAAAAGTACAACTCGTCCCGCAAAAAATAAGCCCTCACATGGCCATATTGAACGAAAATTAAAAAAGTTCTGGCTCTGGGAAGAAGGGGAGCAAAAAAGGAAAACACAAAAACAGAAAGACCCATGGTCGTTAAGGGGTTAACATATTTCACAGGAAAGCACTTTCACTTTTGTTTTTGAACGTTTTATTGTGAGCCTGTAAAAGTGGCTTAATACCTCTGACCACGTTGTTGACAGCAGTGACCTGGGGGTCATAAATGCTTCCTGGGGTGATCCCCATGCTGTCCCCATGTTATTTGAGCACTGTCACTATCGTTTTGGGCACTTTTTAGGCTTTCTACAGACTGCCGGGGGAGCCGCCGCAAAAATGTTCGGGTCTCCCATAGACTAACATTGGGCTCGTTGCTCGGGTCGAGCACCCGAGTATCACAGTGAGCTCGGCCCGAGCTTCGAGCACCCGAGCATTTTAGTGCTCGCTCAACACTACTGACAAAGCATGCTTCTATATATGGACTCATTTGTGAGCTTAGCTATGTCATAAATGTATAGTCACATGTTAGCTGATTGGTGCTTATCCTGGGTTTCATCACCTTTGAATTTTTAAAACTGCACACCATTGATGAGCAAAGATCTTACTCAGGTGTCTAAATGAGTTGTATGCCCTGACCATAAATTTCTACTATTTCATGATGATCTTGGCTCTGACAAAAGTCTTTCAGCACAGTTTTGCAGGTGAATAAGGTCGAATTGTGACCTGCAAAGTACCATGAGAAACAAGTCACATAAAGTCAGACAAGAATTGTGCTGCAATCTAACACTGGCACGTAGAGATTTTTCAGCTGTCCAACCTGTGATGTGGCAAAAAATCACTGTGTAGTCCCGACATAAGTTTTTGCTTATCAATTATTGTACAGAAGGTAAGGTTTTCATACTAGAGACAGGATGGGAAAGTGCTGATTGGGTACACCTTGTCGCAGTGGGATGGCTTTTACATTTTTTTTATCAAAATAGTATCAATTACTGTAAGTACCCTATATTATTTACATGTAATACTACTATTTACATATTTACTTACTATAGGTTATATGCTTGCTTTTGTCTTGGGTTTTGATAGTTATCAGTGGTGAGAAAATTAATTTACAAGTAACAGGATATTTAGGTATTTTTGCCTCAATGTCCTCAAATATAGTGCTGTGAATAAACTCTGCTGTCAGAGTGCGATCCGACAAAACATTGGATCGCACTTGGACCATTGTTAGTCTATGGGGTCTTGCAGATGTCCAATTATTTCCTCCGACAGTGACTTTCTGAGAAATAAAATTGCTGCATGCCAGAGTTTGATCAGATATTAGGATCACACTCCATCATGCAAGTCAACAAGTGGATGGAAAATATCGGACTGCACTCTGGTGACATCGGAGTACAGTCTAATTTCCACGCACTATGAAAAAAATCGCTGCACAGCGGATTTCCGGTCCGCTTGCACACTGTCGGGAGATGTCATCCTCCACTTTCTCTTATAATGCGGATGAAGCCACATCTATTTTGGCACAGAGCACCATACCAAGTGATTTTCTATGGGCACCTCCAGGAGAGACAAGGGGACGCGATTTGGAAAAAGAGCAGCGACACCTTATCAACCTTGAATTGCACTGCGCCACGTTAACTGAATATCTGAAGGTACAACGGATTCCAAGAGGCCTGAGAGTACCACTGAGACCCACCCTCTTCTCTGACGTACCAGAATACTGCAGTAAGTTTGAACAGATCCTCAATAAGTGTTCGTTTGATTTAATGATCCTGACTGTAGATTTCCTTGCACAAAGCGATTACATCCACTAAGGACCAGATCAGGAATATAGAGACTCAGTTGAGTACCCTGGCCAGTCCTGAAGAGTGGTCTGCATTACAAGCAAAAATCAAGATTAATACCGACCAACATAGGCGAGATACCGAATTGAGGAAGATGAACAAGTTTCAGAGAGACACCGAGGATTACGACCTCAATAGAGTCTATAGATGGCAAGGCAAGGGTGGCAACACCCACAAATTCACACGCTCCTCTACAGACTTTTCTTCATCGGGGTCAGAGGCAGAGAGGAGAGACCATTTCACAAACTCTTCTCATTTTTTAGGACTTCCACGGAGACAACAATGAAGAAGAAAACGAGGAGAGGCGGGCAGCACAAGAGGCAACACAGAATTCACCAGGGTGACCCTGTCCCAAACACAACCTCGCTGGTGGTAAATATTTCCTCTAAGACTCTAACCAGCACCCAATTATCTGTGTTACAGAAAGGCCTGTCCTTTTGCCCAACAGGGAGGTATAACACCTTCCAACTAGACTTGGAGCTGCAACGCTTCTACCGCTCCCTGAGTCTTAAAACACACTTCTCAGGGACAGATCTCCCTCCTACACGAGACCTAACCATCCCGACTACTAACCCTGACGTATTGATCACATCTAAGAGCTTAGTTCTAGCCAACAAGAGTACTTACAGACCTCCTCATGGCTCTCATGCCCTAGAAACCTTCATTGAGTTTGTCGACACAGCATTTAGGGATCTACGCTCTAGGGTAGACAGAGGGAAACTCCACTACGAGCCCAACTTATCTGCACTAGATCAACAGGCGCTGAATAGCCTCAAAGATGACAAGGATTTAGTCATAAAACCGGCAGACAAAGAGGGCGCCATAGTGATTATGGATAAGGACCAATACATTCAAGAGGTAGATCGCCAGCTTAGCGATACTACCACCTATCTTCAACTCTCACAGGACCCCACCAGTCAGTTAAGTAATCTCATCAAGACTACGGTCAGTCGACATATTGAAGCAGGAACTATTGACACCAAGACAGGGGAATTTCTCAATAAAGTACATCCTATCATTCCGGCATTCTATGTATTACCGAAAATACTTAAAAACTTGACAAATCCCCCTGGACGACCGATAGAGTCGGTTGAAGCCACTATCTTTTCTCCACTATCTAGATTTCTTGAAAAAATAATTACACCATTGATACAGAGAAGCCCATCTTTTCTCTTGGACACAGGTGCATTCCTCAAGACACTGTCTGACTTGGGACAGGTCCCCACCACTTCTCTGTTAGTATCCTTTGATGTGAAGAGCCTGTACACTTCAATACCACATGACCAGGGCATCCACGCAGTGAAGGCCCTCTTAATTGAATCAGACATTGACCCTCGGGTTATTGAACTAACGATTGATCTACTTACCATAGTACTCACCAAAAACTACTTTTTATTGCAGGACAAATACTATCTGCAGGTCAAAGGCACCGCAATGGGCTCAAACGTAGCGCCTCCATATGCCAATTGCTTCATGGCAGCCTTTGAGAACCTTATAGTATACACCCACCCACTCTTCCAGACGCACTCTTTGCTCTGCAAAAGATTTATAGATGATATCTTTTGCATCTGGGATGGTCCCCTGGAAACACTTGACACCTTTTACAATCACCTCAATTCAGCATGGCCAGACTTGGGTTTTACCATTACTCATGACCATCAGAGAGTAGTTTTTTGGACACTGTGGTCATCAAAGACGGAAATGGCTTACTCACTACAGATCTGTATTCAAAACCCACTGATCGCAACGGACTATTACATTACTCTAGTAACCACCCAGTACACATCAAAAAATCCATTCCTCAATCACAGTTTAAGAGGGTGGAAAGGATAGTATCAGATCCTGACATTCGACAACGAAGGTTACAGGAGATGGGCAACAAGTTCATAGCAAGGGGTTACCCTCCATCCACCTTACAGTCCCAGCAAGCGGGTCCTAATAGACCTCGCCCCAACAATTCTGAGCGGATTCCATTCATCCACACATATCACCCCTTCACCTATACCCTTCATAAAATCATCCGCAAGCATTGGAACATCTTAGGCACTGCATATCCATCCATCACCAGTTTCCAGAAACCGTTTATGCCCTGCTTTAAGCGTGCCCGTAATCTCAGAGACTCCCTAGTACGAGCAGACATTGGCAGCACTAATCTGGGACCTAACCAAAGATTCCTCCAGAATCCCAGAATGGGAACTTTCCCATGCCTTCAATGCAGACAATGCAGCAACGTCCTAAAAGGTAGAACAGTTTATCATCCTCAAACGGGCAAGCAATACAGTATTAAGGGCTACTACACTTGTGAAAGCTCCTACGTGATATATTTGATCAAATGCCCGTGTGGCATGATATACGTAGGAGAAACCACACAACCTATTAGGGACAGAATCTCAAAGCACAAGTCCACGATACGTTGTAAAAATCTACTATTACCCATTCCCAACGACTTTATAAACAACGGACATAACATCTCCCAACTGAGGTTTCAGGTTCTGGAACAAATTCAACAGCCACGACGTGGAGGTGATCGTATCCGCCTCCTCAAACAGAGGGAGGCACATTGGATCCACAAACTGGAGTCACTTTCCCCCAAAGGGCTCAACAGGGAATATGACCTTCTCTCCTTTACCTAGCCAGTATTGTAGGATCAAGAGTGCAGGGGCTTCCTGTACCTCTCACAAAAGTCCCAAAACCATACATTGAGGTTCACAAGTGGGCATATAGAATGGTATATACACATACATTTATATATAGGTAAACTTTGTATACTGTTGGTTGTGCCACTTTTAAGTGATAATGTGCACTCTGTCCGTGTTTGTACTATACACATCGCATATGCCATGGTGTTACCATGATCTGGAACCATACATAGGTCTCGGCTATTGCACTGCCATGTATGTAATTTAACAATGCTGATCTCTATTATTTTTATTTACAGATGTTTCTCTCCCTGGTCCTCTTCTCAGCCTCCTCCCCTCTCCGTTTCCAGACTACATCCTCCTAGCGCAGATTACTCCTTCCTGTGCGCTGGAACGCAGACACTACAGCCTTGGAACACAAGCGCTACCGATGAACGTCACTTCCGGTGACGTCATCCATCTTCCGGTTCCTCTCTTCCTGTCTCCGCGTATAGCGGTCACACAGGCGATAGTTGCCCCCTATTTAAAGGACCCCTACTCACAGCAGGCCACAACAACAAGCGGTGGATACCGCGTTGTGGAGCCTGCCAAGTCCCTCACACTAAGGTAATTACCTATCATTTTTTCCACACTCGAGGTACCACAGTATATGCTCACCTAAGCTTCAACTATTCTTTTATCCCCAGGTGGTCCTCAACACTTTTCCAATAAGGAATAGTTCATCCAAACCTCACAATATACTGAAATCGGTAGGTCCCCATGCCTAACTTCTAGTTACATATAGTTAGCCATCCGCCCTTCCACTTAGGCCCTCCCCCCTCCCCTACTCATTTATTCCATTTGTTTTATCCTTGTTTTGTCATCCCTCCCACTTTGTTATCCCGGTTCAGGGATTTTATTCAACACTGAAATTGACAATTGTATAATTGTAACACTGTTATGTCAATGTATTTACATTGTTCTACATTTTGCAGTTAACTGATGAAGGTCACTATGACCGAAACGTTTTTTATGCTTATGGACTGCAAATAAAAATTTCACCGCTTTGAATATTTGAGTGCCAAGGCTTTTTCTATAATTTCCACGCACTGACAGAGAGGAAAAGATGGAGAAATGTTTTTTTCCATCTTCTGCATGCATTTCATCCCTTGAATAGTAAAGCTGCTGTTTAGAAAGGAAATGTGTAACAGTGCCGACTGTGACATTAAATTCGTACATGGATTAAAAGTTATGTAGACATTTTACAATGTTTTTCAATTACATTTTATTTATTCTATCAATAGGAGACAGGAAAGCTCAGTAAATATAACAGCACTTACTTAAGTATTTATAAAACTCCTACAAGCCTCGGATCTGAAGAGTAAACACTTTGATGGATTGCTAAATTGCATTTTGACAGAATGGGATTTATTGTAACTTAGCGATACTGTATATTTGAAAGTATTGCATCTAGGGAAGGAATAATCTTTTGCATTCTATATTTACGATTATACAAAACACAGTACAGTGGCATACTGTTTCATGTTAAAACCTTTCTGTCATGTTGTATTCTTAGGCTTCCTTCACATAGGCCCCTTTTATCAAAACTGTCAAAGAAAAATGGTCTCCTAATTTGTGAAAACTTGTATCATTCAGCAACCAATCATAATTCAGATTTTATTTTTTAAACTGCCCAAGTAAGCTCAAAGCTGTGTTGTGATTGGTTATTATAGGAAACAAAGAAAGTATTGCTTGAAATCTGCCACCGTGATTTTTTGCAGACTCTTAAAAAGAAAAAATTGCAGTTTGAAATGTTTCGAAATATTTTTTCATAAGCTTTTTTTCTCTGCATTTTCTAGTTTTTTCATTTTGAACAATTGATTTTCTTTGTGTAGTAAAGTTTTGCTGAGAAGCCTATAGAAATGTTTTAAAGGAGTGGTCCATCTCAGAAGAAAATAGATTAACTGCCGACTTCCCAACCACGACAGCTTGCAATTCCACTATTACCCTTGTGGATGGACAGTCTCGATTTGACTTTTCTTCTGACACTGGACACTAAACGGAAATACTTTTGATTCATTAGTGTATTTTCATCTTTTTGTTTAGTTTTTGATGTTTTAGGCATGCTTAGATCTGCATAAACGTCTACTTTTGATTTTCCATTTATGTATATATTTATATATGTTAAACGTTTTTTTATTTTATGCTGTCATTGTAGTAATGGCTTTTGTTTTCCAGATTCTTCCAGCTGATTAATCAATTATGACTTTTTAAAAATCTCAACATTTTCACACTGATGTCACTATGAAACATGGTAATGTTTTAACACTAGATGTTATGACCATCCTGAGTTTGGGTGCACATTAATGCTAGTGGGATGTCTTTTACGCTTTTTTTAAAATTAAAAACGGTATTCAGGAAGTACTTTATTTATTTATATGCACTATTGCTTTTGCTTATTTACTTACATCAGACTATATGTTCATATTGTTTCTCTCTTAGGTTTTTTTTTTTTGCAAAAATACATTCCAGTCCCTCTAGAGTGATCTTTTTTAACTTAAATTTTTTGATCAAATTATAATATAAAAAGTTGCAAAAAAGGTTAAAAAAACAAACAAAACATATTTGATTTTGCACAACATTCAAGAACTGCATGTTTGCCGCCCCAGCCGGGCCGCTGCGGTCACGGTACTGGTGCACGGCAGTCCGAGTGCTGGTATGGTCCGACCGGGGACGCGCGCCAGTCAATTGTGGGGGTTAATAAAATAATAAAAAGGTTCGTGACACCAGTTGGGGTGTTCGACCTTGTATGGCCGGGCACTGATGAGGGCCCCGGGAAGTTAGGTTGTGATGAGCAGTGCCAGATGATTAACCCTTCCCACTCAAGGCTGGCTCCCAGGGAATTTGGAGCAGGAATGGCACAGCAGGAAATAATCAGCTTGAGACACTGTAATAACCAGTTTGTGCCTTTTACTGTAGTTCTGCAAACAGTTCCAGAAGCTTCTGTACAATTCACATACAGGGTTTTGGACAGCCCTGCATGGTGAGGGTTCAGACTCTGCTGTGAGGTTGTGTAGCCTTCCTGCTGGTAATTATACGTCTGGTTGACGATTCCTTGGATCCCCAGGGATCCAAGGTGAACCATTACTGGATCTGTGATCCCTTCCAACGAGCAGGCAACATGAGTTCTGTCAGAACACTCACTTTTTTTGCAGCAGTGTCTTTGACTCCATGCAGTTGCTGAGCTCCCGGAAAAAACTTCGCTGCTCGTTATATGAAGACCGAGCAGTCTTTCAGTTTAGCACAGACTCTGGAAGTCTCTGTGCTCTGGGGACTGGATCCTGCCTTGTGCAGCTTTCCCTTGCAGAGAGTAAACCTCTCTCCCTTGCACAAGAACTCCATGATGCTCATTCCTCACACTACATTTAGAACTCAAGCACCTCCTCCCCTATTTGAGGGATCATGCAAAACTTTCTGGATTGGGCAAAAGTGCACAATCCCTCAGTAAGGGATGGAGTAACAATATGTGTATGTAATGAAAACAGCAGAGAACTTATCCCTCACCATAGCTGGCAATACATATGAATTATATTACACATGCAGGCATTTTGTGGCGCTATAGACATGAGCACCACACTTGCTATATTGAAAAATTTGTAACAATAAATGAATACCACAAAACAAATAAAGGCAAAATAACAAAGAAAAATGTATGTTTGTATATGTATGTATGTGTAAACGTATTTGTGGGTGTGTGTGTATTATATATATATATATATATATATATATATATATACAGTACAGACCAAAAGTTTGGACACACCTTCTCATTTAAAGATTTTTCTGTATTTTCATCACTATGAAAATTGTGCTTTGCACACTCTTGTCATTCTCTTGATGAGCATGAAGAGGTAGTCACCGGAAATGGTTTTCACTTCACATGTGTGCCCTGTCAGGTTTAATAAGTGTGATTTCTTGCCTTATAAATGGGGTTGGGACCAACAGTTGTGTTGTGCAGAAGTCAGGTGGATACACAGCTGATAGTCCTACTGAATAGACTGTTAGAATTTGTTTTATGGCAAGAAAAAAGCAGCTAAGTAAAGAAAAATGAGTGGCCATCATTACTTTAAGAGATGAAGGTCAGTCAGTCCAAAAAATTGGGAAAACTTTGAAAGTGTTCCCAAGTGCAGTTGCAAAAACCATCAAGCACTACAAAGAAACTGGCTCACATAAGGACCGCCCCAGGAAAGGAAGACCAAGAGTCACCTCTGCTTCTGAGGATAAGTTTATCCGAGTCACCAGCCTCAGAAATCGCAGGTTAACAGCAGCTCAGATTAGAGACCAGGTCAATGCCACACAGAGTTCTAGTAGCAGACCCATCTCTTCAACAACTGTTAAGAGGAGACTTTGTGCAGCAGGCCTTCATGGTAAAATATCTGCTAGGAAACCACTGCTAAGGACAGGCAACAAGCAGAAGAGACTTGTTTGGGCTAAAGAACACAAGGAATGGACATTAGACCAGTGGAAATCTGTGCTTTGGTCTGATGAGTCCAAATTTGAGATCTTTGGTTCCAACCACCGTGTCTTTGTGTGACGCAGAAAAGGTGAACAGATGGACTCTACATGCCTGGTTCCCACTGTGAAGCATGGAGGAGGAGGTGTGATGGTGTGGGGGTGCTTTGCTGGTGACACTGTTGGGGATTTATTAAAAATTGAAGGCATACTGAACCAGCATGGCTACCACAGCATCTTGCAGCGGCATACTATTCTATGAGGTTTGCGTTTAGTTGAACCATCAACTCATCCCACCTCCCCTCTGACTTGTGGATGATGACCTGAGCCACAGATGTGGATATAAAATGGGATCTCTATTGTTCTGCAAGAAAAATCAGAGTGACTTGCCAGAGCAACAGCTAGGACAACATGGCTCCACTAAGAGAAGAAGGACACAGATTTGACTTTCTACAGGATGTCAGCTTAGGGGACCACGGCACCAACTGGAAGAACACTGATCTTCTCCATTGAATATCCTCGAACCCATGAATATGTTTGGGGAAGATAGAATTGTGACCCTCCGGTCACCTGACTCCCAGGGATACGTTTGGGGGAAACCAGGTTTGGACCCTCCGATCACCTGGTCCCATGGAGATGTTTGGAGTAGACGGGTTGGGACCCTCCGGTCACCTGGAACCCATGGATATGTTTGGGGTAGCCAGGTTGGGAACCTCCTGTCATCTGGTCATGTAACTCAATGACAAGCTTCTTAAGCTTGTCGTTACCTCCTCTCTGTGGGTGCCCACCAAAAGTAGGATGCCACTGGGTGGGATAGTTGGCCTCGGAGAGCCATAAATTGCAGCGGCTTTATTCCCGGTGAGTCACCAAAGAGTGAGACTCTATAATTTTGCACCATCTTGGGTATTTTTCTGGTACTGTTCTATATGTTATTGTCTGTTTGGCGTTTCAATAAGGTATTGCCACACTGTTTTACCTTCACCCTGTGCTGTCTGAGTAGCATTCTGCCCACAGAAGACCCCTGGGAGTAGTCTAAATAAAAAACCTATGTGTGTACTCAGCACGCATCTCTCTCTGAGTACTCTGCCAAAAATTCTGTTTGTGTATTCTGCACTAATCTCTGTATGAGTGCTCTGCCAAAAAACATGTTTGTATACTCTGCACGCAAGTCTGTGGGAGCACTCTGCCAAAAAGCCTGTGAAGGCATCATGAAGTCTCAAGATTACGAAAGGATTTTGGGTCGCAATATAGTGGCCAGTGTCAGAAAGCTGGGTTTGGATCCTAGGTCATGGGTCTTCCAGCAGGACAATAACCTCAAACTTACTTCAAGAAGCACCCAGAAATGGATGGAAACAAAGAGCTGGAGAGTTTTAAAGTGAGCCCGGATCTAAATCTCATTGAACACCTGTCGAGAGATCTTATTAAAATTGCTAAGAAACCTGGAGCAGTTTACAAAGGAACAGTGGTCAAAAATTCCAGTTGAGTGGCGTAAGAAGCTTGTTGATGGTTATAGGAAGCAATTGATTGCAGTTATTTATTCCAAAGGGTGTGCAACCAAATATTAAGTTGAGGTTGCCAACAATTTTGTCCAGCCTATTTTTGGAGTTTAGTGTGAAATTATGTTCAATTTGTCTTTTTCTAACTCTGTTTTTTTGTGTTGTCCCAATACACGCAAGGAAATAAACATGTGTAAAACAAAACATGTGTCAGTGAAATAGAAGAAATACTGAAAGAAATACTTCTTTTTCTGGAACAATTTCAAGGGTGCCAACACTTTTGGCCATGACTGTATGTACAATGGGTACGGAAAGTATGCAGACCCCTATAAATTTTTCACTCTTTGTTTCATTGCAGCCATTTGGTAAATTTTAAAAAGTTCATTTTTTTTCTCATTAAAGTACACTCTGCACCCTATCTTGACTGAAAAAAACAGAAATGTAGAAATTTTTGCAAATTTATAAAAAAAGAAAAACTGAGGTATCACATGGTCATGAGTATTCAGATACTTTGCTCAGTATTGAGTAGAAGCACCCTTTTGAGCTAGTACAGCCATGAGTCTTCTCGGGAATGATGCAACAAGTTATTCACACATGGATTTGGGGATCCTCTGCCATTCTTCCATGCAGATCCTCTCCAGTTCCTTCAGGTTGGATGGTGAACGTTGGTGGACAGCCATTTTCAGGTTTCTCCAGAGATGCTCAATTGGGTTTAGGTCAGAGTTGTTCTGAAGCCACTCCTTTGTTATTTTAGCTGTGCACTTAGGGTCATAGTCTTGTTGGAAGGTGAATCTTTGGCCTAGTCTGTCGTCCAGAGCACTCTGGAAAAGGTTTTCATCCAGGATATCTCTGTACTTGGCCGCATCCATGTTTCCTTCAATTGCAACCAACCGTCCTGTCCATGCAGCTGAAAAACACCCACATAGCCTGATGCTGCCACCACCATGTTTCACTGTTGGGATTGTATTGGGCAGGTGATGAGCAGTGCCTGGTTTTCTCCACACATACCACTTAAAATTATCACCAAAAAGTTCTATCTTCATCTTATCAGCCCAGAGAATCTTATTTCTCATAGTCTGGGAGTCCTTCATGTGTTTTTGAGCAAACTCTATATGGGCTTTCATATGTCTTGCACTGAGGAGAGGCTTCTGTCGGGCCACTCTGCCATAAAGGCCCGACTGGTGGATGGCTGCAGTGATAGTTGTTTCAAGGTAAAATATATATATTATAAAAAATCAATTAGTTTCTTTTAGTAGATTACCTAATCAGTAATATTATAGAGATGATGGAATAATCTATGTGTATATATGTATGCAAATGTTTATATGCACATGGATTATGCTAATAGTTAATGAATATATAATGAACAGTTTCTGTTCTTATTGTAAGCATGAACAACTAAATGATTTCCTGGGAAAGACGTATGCATGTGCATGGCTGATAACAAAGAAATTCATGTCGAGTTGGCAAAGATGGCACTGAGAGATGACTTCACCGCTCCCATCAGAATTCCTAAGGCGTTACTGAGGCCAAGAGATACATGGATGAGAAAATTGCAGTGTGCCAAGTTTTCAGAAAGAGCAAAGAATTTTACTAATCCCATCTAGGAGTAGAATACTATATAACGCCATGTTTACGTAATAAAGTATGCCATGTTGCGTGGTTCAGTCTCTGAATTAAGTTTTTTGATCAGATTAGCAAATTTGGTTGATTAGCTTCTTTGTATGCACTCGGACATCTTTAATTTGGAGGAGAGCAGTTACCTAGTGTATCTTAAATTGGTGAAACCTCCACAAATGGTGCCGTGACTCGGATCACACTCTAGCGGACTCTAGGTCTTGGGATGCCCATCACCGGACCACCTACGGACGAGCCAGTACTGCTCAAAGCGAGAGCCTGATCAACTCTCATCACTGAATACGGTAAGTCTGCAGATTTAATGAATCCGTAGTACTTATTCATATTTTGAGCGGTCTCTGATGAGTTTGTGGTGTCTAGATTGGCCCTTAGGGACAGCCCCGTGCGACTGGGCGGGTCCCCGCTGTGTGATTCCAAGAACTCTGGTGTGTAGTCACTCCTGGCTAACTGCTGCTCTGTGGTTTCTGAGGTATGCAGGGGTGTACAAGTATACACCTGAGAATTTAGGAAAATTTCTTTGTTGATAACGTGGGCAGGCGGGGAGTGACGTTGCTGATAAGCCGTGTATTAAGACGCCATTAGGGCGCAGGCACGCGGGGCCAACCAATCCTCTATTAAGTGGTGTATTAAGTCGTGGGGCACGCGGGGAGTGAAGTTGCTGATAAGTTGTGTATTAAGACGCCATTAGGGCGTGGGCACGCGTGGTCAACCAATCCTCTATTAACACGTGGAATATGCAGGGAGCCAACTGCATTGTTAAGCCGTATATTAAGACATCACTAGGACGCGGGTGCGCGGGGTGTTCAGTGCTTCATTAAGTCGTAAAAGAATCAATTCATTGCTTGGTAGGGAGTGTATGGACCTGTTACAATTCTACTTGTGTATCAGCTGCCTGGTCTGATCATAAGTCTAAGGAGACGGAACTCCTGGAGCCAAAATCATGGAAAAACTAAACACATTGATTGTGTTGCAGGGGTCGCTCGATCAGGAGCGACAGGACCCCAAAGGTATAGTTGCTAGAAGAGAAGGAAGGAAATATGTAGAGAAAACCAAAAAAGTAATGTCATTATGTGGGTTGTACCTGGAGCGTAGATTACAGTACGAGATGTTGAATGCAGCAATTTGTGAAAACAGGGGAAAACTGGAAGAAAATGGGTTGTTGCAAAGTGCATACATGTGGAAAAAGGTTGCTCTGAGTTTAACAAAAGAAGGGTTTGTGGAAATTCAGAATAGGCATAACAAAGGGAACATAACTGGTTATTTCTATGTTAGAGAGATGCCTTCGCCACCGCCCTATAATGGCGGTGCAATGAATTGATGGGTGTGTTCTAATTGTGGCCAGCAGCATCCATTGTCAGCAGATTATTGTTTTGCATGTCACGCGCCCCATCCAGGAGGCCCACACCTCGCTACTACCCAAGCCACTCCTAGTGCCCCATCCTCATCCGTTATACCTATGTCCGCCCAAAGTTCAAACCCTTCCTGCAGCGGCCATGTTAAAGCATTCACTTGTTTCGCTATAGCTTTAGCAATGAGGAGTACCTTTTGCAATAACCGCCATACCACAGCATTATCTTGACTGCATACCACCTGCACTCTGGTCTCAAGATCCTGATGATATAGTCTGGCTGACTGTCCAAGTTTTCCTGAAAGAAGGTGCACAGATTCCCAGACTCCCACACTACCCAATGAAAGCAGCCCAAAAAGCGTCATTAGATGCCCAGATCCAAGAATTACTCAAGAAAGGAGCATTAATTCCCTGTGTTTTTCCTGCTAATACTCCATTGTTTCCAGTGAAGAAGAAAACTGCAAGAGGAGAACCGGATAAATTAAGGATGGTGCAAGATCTGAGAGCTGTGAATGCAGTTACAATCCGGGAGACCCCAGTAGTGCCAAATCCACATACATTACTCAGTGAAATTCCCCCTGATGCAACTCATTTTACAGTAATCGACTTGCCAAATGCCTTCTTCAGTGTGCCTCTGCATCCAGACTGTCAGTATCTTTTTGCTTTTACACACAGAGGAGTACAGTACACCTGGACTGTTATGCCTCAAGGAGCTCAGAACTCATCACTTCACACTGGCCTTAACTACCTGTCTCCAACCCTGGAAGAATGAGAACCCTGAAGTCACATTGATACAATATGTTGACGATCTACTCCTCTGTTGTCCCGATGACCAAACTTGCCACAGATTCCGCTATTCTTTGCTCGGATTTCTGGCCACCATCGGATGCAAAGTTACTCTGTGAAAGCTACAATGATGTTGTACCAAAGTTGTGTTTTTGGGTCATTGCATATCCGAAGGTACCAAGCATCTCACTGAAGAACGGAAAACTGCCATCCCTGACTTTCCATACCCGAGAACTGTCAAACAACTCCAAGCTTTCTTGGGAATGGTCTCATACTGCACGCAGTGGATCCCTAACACGTCACTTCTCATGCAACCTCCATATGATCAGGTCCACTCTTCTGAGCTTGACCTGCATTTTGACCAAGAAGCTGAGGATCCAATGGACCAGTTGAAAGAACTCATCATTTCAGCCCCTGCACTGGGGATTCCCAACTATGAATTTCCATTCTTTCTATTTGTCTCTGAAGCATGTGGCCATGCCTCAGGAGTTCTGGCACAAAAACATGGAGGCCACATGAGACCCATTGGATATTATTCCAGTAAATTGGATCCAGTGGCGCAAACAGCTCCAACATGTCTCAAAGCAGTGCTGGCAGCTACAGAACTCCTCTACAGAACAGCAGATGTTGTACTTGGCCATCCTACAACTATACTGGCCCCTCATGATTTGAAAGCTATCCTTGCACAAACCCAGCACAACCATCTATCTATGCAACATCGTGTCAGAATCCAATGTGAGCTCTTTTTCCAGAAAATATAGCTCATCAGCGATGTACTGCCTTGAACCCCTCCACTCTGCTTCCTCTGTCAAGGGGGGACTGCTCTGAAGACTTAGGGGGGTCCTCAAAAGACCATGAATACCCTGATTCGAGTGACCATGATTGCCTTGAGGTCATCAAGGCAGAAACCTCTCACCTACCTACTGTCTTTGAGCAGCCACTGCCTGAAGTGGATCTGATACTGTATACTGACGGGTCCAGATACGCAGATGAATATGGAACTTACCATATCGAATATGTGGTGGTGTCCCCATCAACGGTTGTTTCTGCTGGACCACTGCTATCTTGTAAGTCAGCTCAAGAGGCCGAACTGTATGCTCTGACCAAAGCCTGCAAGTGCGCAGAGAGTCAAGAGGCCAATATCTACACGGACCCGAGGTATGGAGTCGGGATTACCCACGACTTTGGCCTCATATGGGCCCTGAGGGGCTACAAGACAATCAGTTGAGCTCCAATCCGGAATGCAGCGACAGTGTGCAGTCTGCTAGAAGCTTTGAAGTTACCTAGGCAAGTGGCTGTGATCAAAATTAAGGCTCATGGGAAACTGAATTTGGAGGAAGCCAAGGGGAATCATCTGGCTGACATGACAGCGAAAGCAGCAGCTTTGGAACCAATATTTCAAAAGGAAGCAGAGGTGTCGGGGGTGTTGGTGCTCACCAGAAGTCAGAGACAACCAGGGGATGAGGAAGAAACGAGAATGAGAAATTTGGGGTTGGAAGAAGAAGAGAAGAAAGATGAAAAGGAGCAAAAACTGGAAGAAAATCCGGCACACAGGACTTTAGTGGACCGGTAGAATGTGGTAACAGAAGAGGAAAAACAAGGATGGATCAGGCGGGGAGGAAGGTTTTGTAATGATGGAATCTGGAGAGTGGGAAGAAGAATATGTCTGCCAAGGGCACTGTATCCTGCAGTGGTTCAATGGCCTCATGGAAAGGAGGGAAGAATCAGATGATTTCAGCTATTAATAAACTCTATTTTGCACCCGAGATCTCAGTTCTTGCTACAAACTATACTAGGAGCTGTGAGATTTGTAACACTTGTAATCCCGAAAGAACAGAACATGTGCCAAAGAAGAAACTGGAAAAGTCACAGTATCCTTTCCAGAGAATCCAAATTGATCATATGCAATTACCCAAGAGTGGAAGATATGAATATGTTCTGGTGGTGGTGGATATGGTTTCCAGCTGGACAGAAGCATACCCAGTGGCTAACATGACTGCTAGAACTACAGTGAAAAGGCTTTTTGCAGAACTTATCTGCAGATTCGGGATTCCAGAAGTGATTGAAAGTGATCAAGGACCCGCCTTCACTGCAGAAGTTACCAAATCAATCTTGGAGATGATTGGAGCGGATTTGGGCCTGCATACTTCTTATCATCCTCAAAGTAGCGGCAAAGTTGAAAGCACGAATGGTACTTTGAAAAACAAAATTCCTAAAGCCAGAAAAGAATTGTCACTTCCATGGCGGGAGATGCTGCCTATTGCCCTATACCCAGTCGGAAATACCCCAAGACAACCCACAGGGCTCACTCCATATGAGATCTTGTTTGGGGGGGCCACCTAGAATGGGTCGATATTACCCACAGCAGCTTAGTTCAGGGAATGATAAGCTTGTGAATTTTGTTGTCGGACTTGCTAAAGAGTTAAAACTAACACATGCTACCGTGTACTCTTCTATTCCAGACTCAGATCTTGAATCAGGTCCTCACAGCATCCAGCCTGGAGATTTTGTCTGGAAAAAGAATCATGTGCGAGGCACACTGGATGCCAGATTTGAAGGGCCCTATCAAGTGTTGCTTACATCACCTATGGCTGTGAAGGTCGAAGGCCGAACATCATGGGTCCACGTATCCCATTGCAAGAAGTCGGTCTCAGACCTGCAACCCTGATGTTCCTTTTTCTGATGACGGTAGCTATGGGGGAAGTCTTTGTTACAGTAACACGTGCATTCCAAGCAATTATTACTAAAGAGAATGATAATCCAGTTTTCTGGTACAACACTTCCTTGAATGTGGTGACTTTCCAATTTGAGTACTGTGGGAATTACAGTACTATAGAGGGTGCAGAGGCCCTGGAAATCTCTGAGTGATGTGTACTGGGTTTGTAAAGTTAATATCCATATTTCTGTGTTAGGGGTGGCCCTCGATTACCCAGTCAATAGATATTTTAGGGTCTTCATCCCTTTCCTGTAGGTCTTCGTTTGTGTTAGATTTAGGAAACGTCGGTGGGTCCTTCTAAAGGGGACGGGGCGCCCGCCACATCGTAGGGTTCCAGAATAGTCTTAACATAGGGTCAATTCCTTCTCCCCCTCTGATTTTTAGCATATGGATATTAAAAGCAAATAATTGATTTTAGGGGGTCTAT
The DNA here is from genome assembly GCF_046119375.1 of Phyllobates terribilis. Lineage (NCBI taxonomy): Eukaryota > Metazoa > Chordata > Amphibia > Anura > Dendrobatidae > Phyllobates > Phyllobates terribilis. Next base: position 508,522,297 of record NW_027362762.1, read on the forward strand.
CAAGGTATATATATATATATATATTATAGAAAATCAATTAGTTTCTTTTAATAGATTACCTAATCAGTGTGAATTAATATAGAGATGATGGAATAATCTATGTGTATGTATGTATGCAAATGTGTATATGCACATGGATTATGTTAATAGTTAATGAATATATAACAGTTTGTGTTCTTATTGTAGGCATGAACAACTAAATGATTTCCTGGGAATGACGTATGCATGTGCATGGCTGATAACAGAGAAAGTCATGTCAAGTTGGCAAAGATGGCGCTGAGAGACAACTTCACCCCTCCCATCAGAATTCCTAAGGCATTACTGAGGCCAAGAGACACATGGATGAGCAAATTGCAGTGTGCCAAGTTATCAGAAAGAGCAATGAATTTTACTAATCCCACCTAGGAGTAGAATACTATATAAACCCATGTCTGCGTAATAAAGTATGCCATTTTGCTTGGTTCAGTCTCTGAATGAAGTTTTTCGACCAGATTAGCAAATTTGGTTGATTAGCTTCTTTGCATGCACTTGGACATCTTTAATTTGGAGGAGAGCAGTTACAGTACCTAGTGTCTCTTAAATTGGTGAAACATCCACAGTTGACTTTATTGAACTTTCTCCCATCTCCCTACTGCATCTCTGGAGCTCAGCCACAGTAATCTTGGGGTTCTTCATTACCTCTCTCACCAAGGCTTCTCCCACGATTGCTCAGTTTGGCTAGATGGCCAGGTCTAGGAAGACTTCTGGTGGTCCCAAACTTCTTCCATTTAAGGATTATGGAGGCCATTGTGCTTTTAGGAATCTTGAGTGATGCAGAAATTATTTTATAACCTTGGTCAGATCTGTGCCTTGCCACAATTCTGTCTCTGTGCTCCTTGCGTTGTTCCTTTGAGCTCATGATTCTTATTTGGTCTGACATGCATTGTGAGCTGTGAGGTCTTATATAGACTGGTGTGTGCCTTTCCAAATCAAGTCCTATCAGTTTAATTATACACAGCTGGACTCCAATGAAGGAGTAGAACTATCTCAAGGGGGATCACAAGGAAATGGACAGCATGTGACTTAAATATGAGTGTCTGAGCAAAGAGTCTGAATACTTATGACCATGTGATATAGGGTATCAGTGTACTTAGGAGAAAGTGCTCAACAAATTTTGGGGTCCATTTTGCCTCTGTTAATCTTGTGAAAATAAAACATTTGGGGCTAAGGTAACATTTTGTGGGAAAAATGTGATTTTTTTCAATTTTAATAGCTCATTGTTATAAAATTATGTGAAGCACCTGCGGGTTTAAGGTGCTCAACACACAGCTAGACAAATTCCTTGAGGGCTGCAATTTCCAAGATATAGTCATTTTTGGGGGGGTTCTACTGTTTAAGCACATTAGGAGTCTGCAGACGCGACATGGCGTCCGCTTTCTATTTCAACCGATTTTGCGTTCTAAAAGTCAAATGGCGCTCCTTCCCTTCTGAGCCCTGCTGTGTGCCCAAACACTTGTTTTCAACCATATATTGGGCATCAATTGGATCTCGGCGCACTCAGTAGAAATTGCACTGCAAATTGTATGTTCCACTTTCTCCTTTTACTCTTGTGAAAATGAAAAATTTGGGGATAAATGAACATATTTTGAGAAAAAGTAGGGAAAAGTAAAATGCTTCCAGAGATGAGAGAGAAGAGCTTGCACTCTCCTCTGTGCAGCTGACACCCACTTTTGGAATTAGGTAACCATAGATATGGCAATGGCTAAACAGATGTGAGGCCCTGTTTCAGGAATGTGGATTAGATTTATGACCAAGATAAGCATTTTAGGAATGTAGAGATCTAGGATTCTCCTTTGTCTGCTTACCAGAAAAGTAAGAAGGGAGGTTTGCATGAACTGAGTCGATCCAATAAATAGGAATCTCATAATTTTCTGAAACTGAAAAGTCCAACCCTGTAGGAGTCATGAAGGAGGGATGTGTGGGTGTAACTTAGGAGCTAATAAAAGGCAAATGCCAATGTTTGGGTGTCGTCAGTATGTTGAGGCACAGTTCACTGTAGATGCTGTCCGTTTTTCTGGAGTGCCTCCCTCCATAAACCTGAAGCCATTGCTGTGACAAAAGGTCTAGTAAGTTTTCTTGCTATTTATCATTTTATGTTATGCAATTGTATATTCTGCATTGTTTTGTCCCTGTTGTAAAATCTTTTGTATATTTTTATAAACACTGTCAATCATTCTGAACTAAATATAAAATGTAATATTTCTGTTGCTTTTGTTCTGTAAACTGCACCCAGAAGCCATATGCTACCAGAACCAGAACCAAGCGTCCAGTCAGCCTGTATTAAACCCGACTTGTGGTGGCAGCTAATAATCTTTCTTGGGTTATCGTGAAGTTAGCAGTGATCGTACGGAGGTATATACATATATTCTGTATGTTGGAATCTGCAGGTGTGTATACCATACTCTCACTGTTAGTTTTCCAATAACTGGCCTGTTAATGCAAACAGCCTGCAACCTCCTACGTTAATAGTCAGCCAATCGTGTAATTGTCCGGACGATAGGGGGCAGCAGAGAACTGTTTACTCAAGAGATCACAGTGGGTGGTTCTGATCTTCCCGGGATGCGATAATCTTGAAAGTAAAATTTTAATTTTTTCCATTCAAATTCCTTTAACTCCTGTGAAACACCTGAAGGGCTAACAAACTTCTTGAATGTGGTTTCGAGCAATTTTAGGGATGCAGCTTTTAAAATTGTGTAACTTGTGCAAAGGAACATCAAATAGGATGTGATCCCTAATACAATTGGTTTTGTAAATTTTGTTGGAAATACAAGAAATTGCTGACCAACTTTTAACCCTTCTAAGTTGCTAATAAATTATGTTTCAGAAATGATGCTGATGTAAAGTAAACATGTGTTAAATGTTATGTATTAACTATTTTGTGTGATATAACCATCTTGTTAAAATTCATAAAACTTGAACTTTTGAAACTTAAAAATTTTTAAAAATTTTCACCAAATTTCTGATATTTTCACAAATAAACACAAAAAATATTGACCTAAGTTTACCATTAACATAAAATACAATGTGTCACGAGAAATTATTCTCAGATTCACTAGGATGTATTGAAGTGCTTCAGAGTTATTACAACATAAAGTAACACTGGTCAGACTTGTAAAATTTGGCCTGGTCAGGAAGGTGAAAACAGGCTGGGGGTGTGAAAGGGATAATTAGCACATTGGCCAGTGTATGAACTCACCAACCCGCATCAGCCCACACCCATGACAGGCTCCCTGGCTGCTGATTGGTTGCCATGGTTGGCCACCATTGCTATCATATTGTCATATTGGTCCTTCCATGAAGCCCAGCCTGAGGTTGGAGCTCCTAGGAAAACATATATTTTACTATGTACTGCAAAACTGTGGTATTGCAATTTATACTAAAAGCATTAATACGATCACAGTTTTTTTTTTCAATAGAAAATGAAAAGAATGGAATTTTTTAAGGCTGTTCTCATATCCATGTAGTAAGTTTTGTTCTGTTTCCATGTCTATTTATTAAGCTCAGTTTTGTTCCTGTATTGATGCAGAAAACTGGGTTCTGGTCAATTATCTATATAGTAAATACAGTTCTGTTCCCATATATACAGTTAGATCCATATATATTTGGACAGAGACAACATTTTTCTAATTTTGGTTCTAGACATTACCACAATGAATTTTAAACAAAACAATTCAGATGCAGTTGAAGTTCAGACTTTCAGCTTTCATTTGAGGGTATCCACATTAAAATTGGATGAAGGGTTTAGGAGTTTCAGCTCCTTAACATGTGCCACCCTGTTTAGAAAAATGTTGTCTCTGTCCAAATGTATATGGACCTAACTGTATGTAGTAAGCTCTGTTCTTTTCCCGTATCTATGCAGTAAGCTCTTTTCTGTTCCCATTTCTATGTGGAAAGCTCTGTTCTGTTCCTGTATCTACAGTTGAAACAAGAAGTTTACATATACCATATAAAAAGACACATATGAATTTACAGTAGGTAATAAAAATGCCTTAAAACATTCTCTCTCTCTCATTATTCTGGCATTTGGCAAATATTAAAAATTATGGTAATCCTAATTGACCTAAAACGGGAAAAGTTTATTCTGATTTCATGTCAGATATTGAGAAAAACATGCATATGTGTCTTTTTATATAGAGTATGTAAACTTATGGTTTCAACTGTATGTACTAAGCTTGGTTCTTTTTCCATATCTATGTAGTAAGCTCAGTTTGGTTCCCGTATTGATGTAATAAACTCCCTACTGCTCCCATATCTATGTAGTAAGCCCTTCTGTCCATGTATCTATGTACCAGATTCTGTTATTTTTAAAACCTGCTGTCTCTGTTACTATATTGCAGCAGCCATGTTAAAGTTGTGCTGCCACAAGTCGTAGGCCAATGGTTTCTAATTGTCCCTCAGGCTTAAATTTGCCAGACCCTGCTTGATAGTTTTGAGATTTTATTGTTCTGTGCACAGATTCAATATACCCTGTGCTAGCAAAGACAATTATTATTGTAATGTTTTCATTAGCTCAGTGAAATGTTTCTGATAACATACTGTACATGGGAAATACTAGTAATGCAGTTCTCTTTTGCACCTGTTTTGATGGCTGTAAAGGTGGAGCTGTATCTTAATTAGCAAACCATTAGAACAAATTACTGACTATAACACCAATTTATTTACTTTGCAATGATGCCGCTTTTTCATCTATGATCGTTTCTTGTGCACTCGCAGAAGTCAAATTAGTCTCAGTATGAAATCGCTGCTGCAGACTCTTATCTGTTACACTACAGGCTAAACAATTTCGCAGCATGCCATTTAGAAATTCACCAAAATTGCAATGTTCTGCTATGTAAGTAGAAATAGTCTCATTTACTCTCTGATTCGAGTTTTATGAAACTGAAATCTTTGAATAATGGCAGAAATGAAAACAATATGCTTGGATCACTTCTGACAGTTTCCCATCAGTCTTTGTGTTTGTAGCTCAGCAGTCTCATCTAATGAACAAAGTGTGGTTTGGTTGTTGAGTATCTTAGAAACTGCTGATCTTTTGGGATTTTCATGCACAACAGCTTCTAGAGTCTGCACAGAATAATGTGCCAAATTAAAAGAGATACAATAAGCACCTTCCTCTCCAAATCCACAACATGTCAAACCATAAAGTGAACAGTATATGACAGCAGAATACCATAGTGTTCCACTTCTAGCAGCTAAAGAAGGATACACGTGGAAACAAAAGCTCACCATAACTAGATAGTTGCTTGGAAAACGTACTGGCGGTGTGCTGCCCAAACAATCAGTGACAAGCGTGCTGCATTTAACACATAATCAGGTCTGAAGGTCTGCAGAAATTGAGTAAGGATACCTTGTTATTGGTAGCCTGACAGTTATTAAAAGGGCTTCCATGGACAGACTTTGCACTAGCTACTCTGCTAGTTGGCCTTCACACTTTAACGCTTATATAGAAATCTGTTCTTATTAAAGGTCCCCTGGGTTATATGTGTGGAGTTGCTGCTGGCCTGTGGAGTGAGCTGGAAGAGGAAAGACATATACAGTGGGTCAAAAGCAGAGGTGACAAAAACTAAGGCAGTATCATGAGGCAGAGCAATGTACAAAACAATACAAGCACAGTAACACAATGTAACATGCAGGATTAAGGTAGCAGCGGTACAGGAACTGAACAAGTGTGAGGTTTAACTCATAGTTGAAGTTTAAAACAAGGGTTTAAATAGAACAAAGACACACTCATGGCTCCCAAGATAGAGTTCATTGGAGCAGATACTCAGCTCTCTGAAGAAACAAGGGTTGACTGACAGGTGAGAAAATAATTCCTATATCAAAGTTAAATATGAAACACATCTAGTTTTACATTTTCTTCTGCCTAGAGACATAGGCAGTAGGAGATTGTTCAGAAACAGACGTGACAGTACTCCACCTTTAAAGTGGGGCCCTTAGACCATTAGGACTAGGCTTATCAGGGAACAACTGATAAAAAATCCTGACTAGGTAAACAGATTAATGTTATTGGCTATAATTAAAAATCTTTCCCTAGACTATTACATTTCCTATGTACAAGATAATCAAGGTCTCACTCCTCTTCTGAGAATCAGTAATCAATTATACTTCATGTTCTAGATTACCATTAACCAATTTGTAACCAAGTGAACTGGCAAGCTGTATAACTTCAGCTGGGGTTTGGGGAATGCATTAGATATCCTAAAGAATGGAGGTAGTTTCAGATGGAAGGCTACAATGTTACAAGGATGGAATTTATGGATAGTGGTAACTTGTGTTGAGCGAGTATGTTCTATTAACCCTTTCGCCGAGTATACTCGAGCCGAGCTCCGAGTATTTACAGCTGCTCGGTGATAAGGTTAAATCGCTCCCGTGTGCATGATTTGCGACTGTTTGACAGCTTTATTACATGGGAGGAATGTCTATTTCTTACACATTCCTCACATGTAATAAAGCTGTCAAACAGTTGCAAATCATGCACACGGGAGCGATTTAACCTTATCACCGAGCAGCTGTAAAAACTCGGAGCTCGGCCCGAGCATACTCGGACAGAACATACTCGCTCAACGCTAGTGGTAACCTTTTCAAATATTAGCCCTATTTCTTGAGTGTCCAAAAACATTATAGTACATTTTCCAGCATTAGTAATACTGTCTAGAACTACAAAACACAATGATCAGCCAGGAGGTGTATGGCTGGCAACACTGTGCAGTGGCAGGAGCAGCATGGTAGGGAGTTAAGACAGGGCAGACAAGGAGATGCTGGCTTGGTTAGGCCAGCAACAGCTGACCCAGTAGCAAGATGGACAAGGAAGAGGTGCCCAACAGATTTTGGTCCGTCAGGAATGGTGTAGCAGAACAATGTAGACGAGTAGAAGATAGTCAATGAAAAGTCAGGCAGACAGATTGTATGGCCAATTTAATCATTGGCGTTAGCTATCAGTGAAAAAAAGTCTTCACTGATCTATGCCTGATCTCCCTACGCAAAAGTCCTGTTAGCCGGCCGGAGAAACTCAACAGAGGTATTGAGGACCCGGGGCACTTTCAGTCTGCAGGCAGCAGAGGAAGATAGGACTCCAGGCTAAGACGTGGAGAAGATATAGGATCCAGATACACTGTCGATTGTGAGGTGGAAGATTCTCTTGGGCTAGAGATTAGAGTCACAGAGATGCTTCACTTAAAGAGGGAACCCGGGCTGAAGATGTTGCCAGCGCCTGTGAGGGAGATGATAACCTGTCGGGCCTTATCCATTATATCTGCCTGTAAATATTGTACATATTCCTCTTCCTCAAGTAAAGTCCAAGTTATGGTTAAGAACCTTGTGTCCTCTGAATTTATTGCTGCCCTGGTCCCAGAAGAGAAATGCCTGGAGACAGCCGCGATTGGATGGTCTGAAGTAAGTGGAGAGCACCACATACACAGCCACACATCAGAGGGAGGACATGTATTGTCTGTAGGGTGCCAGAGTGAGCAGGGGCTACAGCTCGCCCACGACTACATCACTGGGGCACCTTACACTTACATAACACTGGAGGCTAAACATGACAGTACGCTATTGCAAGTTATTGCCACTGCTCCATTTTTTGACCCAAAAATCCATCCTGCTCCTTCTCTTCTTCTTCCTCCTAGTCTTTCTCCTCCAAATTCTGCAGCATGTGACATGAGCTTTTAGAGGCCTCAACAAATATAGTGTGCCACAGAACTGATGCAAATTGGTGTTCTTCCTCCATACCTTCTTGCATAATAGTGAGTGTTTTTTCTGGAGTAATAGTAGTGGGATAACATAAATGATTCTACAAGTGTCCCTATTGACAAATGTTATCGCCTCTTTAAACAGTTTCAGTAGGCGACAAGCATACCTCATTACATTCTAATGTCAGATCTCAAAGTAATACATGCTCCAGTTTGACTGCTAAATGATGTAGCCCATTACCATTTTACGCCGTTCATACACACGCTGCAACATATACAATGTTGAATTCCTGCAGGATGCGACAACATAGCTAGGCGGTGCTCTAGCAGCCTGTTTTATTTTTTTTTGCAAAGCCATCTTTTTTTCCACATAAGACCTATTCAAATGAACTCACACTTTTCTGGCCATAGCTGCCACCTTTCTCAAGGGAGTATACAGTGGCATGATAAAGTTTGGAATCCCCTGGAGAAAAATACTGTTATTGTGAACAGTTAAGCAAGTTGATGATGAAATGATCTCTAAAAGACCTAAAGTTAAAGATGACACATTTCCTTTACATTTTAGGCAAAAAAATATATATTGTGGTAGATCGACCCACTTGGCTACTTAAAGAGGTAGTCACAGGAACTCTTTCCGTTTTAAGTTTGCAACTGGTTTATTAAAAACGTACTACATAAACCAGTCCAAAATTAGGTAAACAAACACGGCCCTTCTAGCATAACAGGAAAAACAAAATAGCATACAGGACAGTCTGTGTGACTGCAGGGATCTGCCCGCTCAGGGGAACAAAAACAAGGTTCAGATCTCTTTAACACAAGCACAGCTCGGGAGCTCTCATCTGCAGTCACACTGAACACTGAATGAGTCCCAAGGTTCCATAATTACCTTCTGGACCACACCCTGAGGTGGAGATATGGTGAACAACCTCCCACCCACTCTTCAGCTGTTAACAAAATCCCAGCCCTTAACATGACTGATTAACCCTTCTCAGCATTGTGTGCTGAAACATTTTTCCGGGTTCATATCAATGAGACTAACATCTTGAGTAACACATATCTCCCCTTCAGTATTTTACCAGTGACCTTCTTACATATACCCCCCACCTCTGCCCATAAGAACCTTCAGTCACGAAACAGGGAAGTCTAGACAGGGCATCTGTATTACTGAATAGTTTCCCGGGCCTATGCTTCACATGGAAGCTGAAGTCCTGGAGGGCTAGAAACTACCTAGCCATCCAAGCATTCTTCCCCTTCCTTTCTCTCATCCATCTTAGGGGCACATGGTTTGACACTCGCCTGAACTTTCTGCCTTGCCTCAGAGTGTCAATCATTAATTTAATGGGCAAGCATTCTTTTTCCACGATAGCATAATTCTTTTCACAGGAGGAGAGTTTCCTACTTAAGTATAGGATTGGATGTTCCTCACCATTTATTTCCTGGGACAACACTGCTCCCAACCCAACCTCTGAGGCATCTGTCTGGACCACGAACTCTTTATTGAAGTCAGGTGTGACCAAGACCGGCTGTTTACAGAGGGCAAGCTTCAACTGTTGAAATGCCATCTCTGCTTCTGAAGACCACTTGGCAATAGACGTCTTTGAGCCCTTAAGAAGGTTGGTCAGGGGTGCGGCTCTCATGGCGAAATTTGGGATAAACCGCGGATAATATTCAACAATTCCCAGAAACCCCATAACCATTTTCTTCAAGATCGGTTGCGGCCAATTTTGGATAGCCTCTACTTTGTTCACTTGTGGCTTTATTTCGCACCTCCTGACGATATAGCCTAAGTATTTGGCCTTCTCCTCCACCATGGTGCACTTCTTTGAGTTTATGGTAAACCCTGCCTTCCTCATTGCATCCAATACCGCCTGGACCTTCTGCAGATGACTTCCCCAATCCGGGCTGATATCACAATATAGTCCAGGTAAGCTACGGAATACTTCTTGTGAGGGGCTAAGATCCGATCAATGGCCCCTCTGGAAGGTGGCTGGATCTCCCTGCAGCCCAAAAGGCATTCTGGTGTACTGGAAGCAATCATCAAGTGTAGAAAAGGCCGGCTTCTGCTTGGCACTTTTGGACAGGAAAATGTATCAGTATCCTTTTGTTAGGTCAAGGATGGTGATGTATCTGGCTGACACTAACCTCTTAATGAGTTCATCGACCAAGGGCATTTCAAACACATCGAACTTGGACATCTCATTCAGCTTCCTATAATCATTACAAAAGCGAAATTCTCCATGGGGCTTCGACACAAGGACAATGGAGCTGGGCCAGCCACTCCTTGACTCCTCAATGATTCCCAGGCTCAACATTCTCATGACCTACTTTGAAATCACCTTGCAATGGGCTATGGGAATTCAATATGGCTTTAGGTTTACCCACACTTGCAGTTCTGTCAGGATTTTGGGCTCAAAGAACTGTGTGCATCCTGGCAACTCTGAAAACATGTCTCAGTTCCGCTGAAGCAGTTCTCATCGCTATTGTTTCTATATTGATAATGTCTCTGCCACTGTGACATCCTCGACCTTGGCTTCAGGATTGGCCCCCAGGCACGCAGCTTCCACAGGTTCACGTTTTCACCACAGCTTAAGCAGGTTGACATACTACACCTGGTACGGTTTTTCTTCTCCCTGGCGGGTGGACCTTGTAGTTGATGTCACTCAGCCTTTCGACCACTTTGTATGGCCCCTGCCACCTGGCTATAAATTTACTTTCAACAGTGGGAATTAGCACTAACACCCGATCTCCAGGGCTAAACTGTCTCAGCCTCGCTGACTGATTGTAGACTTTTGTCTGGGCCTCTTGTGCCTGAAAGAGGCTCTGTCTCACAATCGGCATCACCTTGGCAATCATTTCCTATATTTGGGACACATGCTCGATAATGCTCCAGTGGGGTGTAATCTCTGCTTTCCAGGCCACTTTTGCTATATCCAGAAGTCCACAAGGGTGTCAGCCATACAACAATTCAAATGGAGAAAAGCCTGTATAGGCCAGGGGGACTTCTCTAATGGAAAACAGCAGATATGGGAGTAGACAATCCCAGTCTTGGCCATCCTTCTCCACTACCATATTGAGCATTGACTTCAAGATTTTGTTGAACCTCTCCACCAGACTGCCCGTCTGTGCATGGTACACCAATATCTTGAGTTGTGTTATCTTGAGGGCCTTACACAACTCCCTCATCACTTTAGATATGAAAGGAGTTCATTGGTCCGACAGACTCTTCTTTGGCAGGCTCATCCGGTAAAAATTATGGACTAGCTCTCAGACTATACTCCGAGCAGAGGATTTTCTCAGTGGTACCGTCTCCGGGTACCATGTTACATAGTCCATGGCCACAAGGATATAATGGTGACCACTGGTGGACTTAATTTGGAATCCAACAAGATCCATGGCAATGCGGTCAAATAGGACTTCTATAATGGGTAATTTGCACTAGAGTACTACGGAAGTGACAGATTGGAGCAGTTAGCTGACAGGTGGTACAGGACCAGCAATAGTTAACAATCTCTTGCTGACATCCACGCCTGTAGAATGTTTGAACGATCCGCTCTTGGGTTTTGTCTAAACCAAGATACCCACTAGTGATGAGTGAGCACTAAAATGCTTGGGTGCTCATTGCTCAGGTTGAGAAAATTGTAATGCTCGGGTGCTTGACTTGAGCAATGAGCCCAATGTAAGTCAATGGGAAAATTGAGCATTTTTCCGACGGCCCTCCCCCAGGCTTCTGGAGGGGGCCTAACAATTGGCCAAATTGATAGGAACAGTGCTAAAATGATATGGGAACAACATGGGGAAGACCCCTGGAAGCATCTCTGACTCCAAGGTCAATGCTGTGAACAATGTTGTCAGAGTACAGTATTATGCCATTTTTACAGACTCACAATAAAACATACAAAAATGAGTCCAAAATTTATTTTCTTGGAAAAAATGTTAATGAACATTCTTTCCAGGGTAATGACTTGTATATAAGACAAAATAAATAATCAAAAGCAAAAATACTCCTCCACACCTTGGCCTATTTTCACACGTAGCGTCTTTGATGCACTTTTGCATTGCTTTCAATGGTGAAAACTACATTCACAGGTAAATGTAATTTTAACATTTTACTACCTTATCTGGCCATGTGGTATGTGAGACATGATTAGACACATCCTGTTTCATTTATGAAGGAAGGACTCTGAAAGTCACATAGCCTGTTTTTACAAGGCCATCAGGAGGCCATTACTATTGTTAGAGGGCCATCAGCCGATTATGCTTTGTTGTTCCCATTATTGAGTGGGTCACCTATACTGTTATTGCGCATTGACTGCAAGGGCTACCATAAAATAGGACGCACACCAATATCCCTTTGAAGAGAGGTAGAGGAGGGTCTCATAAAAAAAATTGTTGCCATTATTAAGGAGTGGGTCTCCTATAGTGGTAAAGCCCATGCAGTGATTGCAAGGGCTGCCAAAAAATTGGATGCACTACAATAAACCTTTAAAGAGGCGTAGAGGAGGTCCTCATTAAAGAAATTGTTACCATTGTTAAGGAGTGGGTCTCTATTAGTGATCGGGTTCGGTTCGGTTCGTCGACCACCGGGATGTTCGTGGAACTGTTCGTCGAACACCTTAGAAAACCGTCGAACACCGTTAAAACCAATGGCAGGCAAACAAAAACACATAGAAACACATATAAAACACTTTCAAAGGTGTCCAAAAGCTGACAAACTGCTCAGAAGACACTCTCTTTAAAAAAGCCGGCCGGCAATTCAGCAGCGGCATACACCGGTACCTGACAATTTAGAAAAGAAAGAATAAAGCATCACACATAGGTTAGATAGATAGAAACATGTCAGTCACATATATAAGAAGTGCAGTGACAGTGTTGCTTACTGTACTTGTCATTTAGTGTTAAAGAATTTATTAAAAAAATAATAGTGTTTTCATGCACCGTCTCTTTAAAAAAGCCGGCCGGCAATTCAGCATCGGTACCCGACAATTTATAACAGAAAGAATAGAGCATCACATGTAGCAGAGCTGAAGCTGTCGTGGGAACCATGGAAAGGTAAGGATGATGTTGCTTTATTATTTTACTTTTATTGCAGAAGACATTGGCTTCAGCTGGAATGGGCGTGATGGTAAGTATGGTTTAATTTAGAACAATAATGAATTGTGTGTTTATTTCAATTAAAGGACTTTATTCTGGGTGTTTGTGTTTTATTTTAACTTTGACTATGGGGTTAGTAATGGGGGTGTCCTATAGATGCCTCTCCATTACTAACCTGGGCTTGATGTCAGCTGGCATTATAAGCTGACATCAACCCCAGCCCTATTACCCCACTGCCACCGCTACATGGCAGTGGGAAGAACGAGGCAAACTGCCAGAATTGGCGCATCCTGGGGCGGCTGACAGCTGGTATTTCTAGCCTGGGAGGGGGCAAATATTCATGGCACCCTTCCTGGGCTATTAATATCAGCCCCCAGCTGTCTGCCTAGCCTTTGCTAGCTATTAAAATAGGGGGGACCCCACATCATTTTTTTCTGGGGTCCCCCATTTTAATAGCTAGTAAAGGCTAGGTATTCAGCTGGGGGCTGATATTAGTAGCCTGGGAAGCTCCCTGGGTATTACCCCCTTCCCAGGCTTCAAACATCTGCCCCAGCCATCTGCTTAAACTCCGCTAGAGACTAAAATTACGGGGAACCCCACGCCAATTTTTTTTCTAATAAATCCTTTATTTTACCACTAAATGACAAGTACAGTAATCAACACTGTCACTGTACTTATTATATATGTGAATGACATGTTTCTATGTATCTAATCTATATGTGATGCTCTATTCTTTCTGTTATAAATTGTCGGGTACCGATGCTGAATTGCCGGCCGGCTTTTTTAAAGAGACGGTGCATGAAAACACTATTATTTTTTTTAATAAATTCTTTAACACTAAATGACAAGTACAGTAAGCAACACTGTCACTGCACTTCTTATATATGTGACTGACATGTTTCTATCTATCTAACCTATGTGTGATGCTTTATTCTTTCTGTGCCGCTGCTGAATTGCCGGCTTTTCATGTTTCACTGTGAGCACTGTTCCCATCGATTTGGGCAACCACTGTAATGCCAAAACCACCATGGCTGTGGAATTACAGTGAGTGGCAGACAATCCCTGCATGATTGGTGCTCTTAATAGCGCCAGACATGCAGGACACGCTTTTGATGCACGAACAGTTATCGAACATAACCTCGAGCAGCCAAATTTTTTGCAAATCGTTCGTGTTCGTCGAACGACTCGAACACCGCCCAAAACAGCTCGAATTTGAGATTGGCGAACAGTTCTAGTCGAACACCACTCATCTCTAGTCTCTATACTGTTATTGCATATGCCGTGACTGCAAGGGGTGCCAAAATTTTTAACGCACCCCAATACCTCTTTGAAGAGAAATAGAGGAGGGCCTCAGCAATAAAAAAATTCCATTATAAAGGAGCGGGTCTCCTATACTGTTATTGCGTATGCAGTGACTGCAAGGGCTGCCAAAAATGTGGACGCACCCTTGTACCTTTTTGAAGAGACATAGAGGAGGGCCTCAGTAAAAAAAATTTTTCCCATTATTAAGGAGTGGGTCTCCTATAATGGTAATTAATGCCCATGCAGTGACGGCAAAGGCTGCCCAAAAATTGGATGAACTCCAATACCCCTTTGAAGAGACGCAGAGGAGGTCCTCATTAAAAAAATTGTTACCATTGTTAAGGAGTGGGTCTGCTATACTGGTAATGCCCATGCGCTAAGTGCATGTGCTAAAAAACATTTACCCAAGTGGGGCATACATAACATACTGTATAGCATACATAATGTTAGAGGTACGACTCTAAAAAAATATGCTACAGACATCATAAACACCCTTAAAAAAATTATTTGGGTGTTGCATCATGGTCACCCTTGTGAAATGGTGGTGGAGGATGAGGAAAACAAGAAGGAGGAGGACAACAAAACATAGTCAAAATCAGGAGGCATATACCCATGTCTGGGTGTGAAGAGGTGCATGGGAATAGACCACCCCCAAAAAAAACCCACTGGATTTGACTTTATGTTCTGCTGCTATCATCCGGTGGTGTTGAAAAGTCTGGCCCCATCCAGCCCTTGTTCATTTTGATGAGAGTCAGCCTGTCAGCATTTTCAGTTGACAGGCGGATGTGCCAATCAGTTATAATGCCCAAGGTGGCACTGAGAACCCGCTCTGACAAAACGCTAATGGCAGGGCAGACCAGGACCTCCAAGGTGTAGATAGCCAGTTCATGCCATGTGTCCAGCTTGGATTCCCAGTAGTTATAAGGCACAGAGAAATCATGGAGGATGTCGGTAAGGTCGGCAAGGTACTCCTTCAGCATCTTCCAAAACTTTTTCCTCCTTGTTAGAGTATCCCATGCATCAGGACCTGTGCGCTGGAAGGGTCTGAGAAAATTGTTCCACACCTTTGACAGTGTTCCCCTGCCTCTGCTGCATCGTATTTGTGTCTCCCTCACCTGTACTCCTTGTTTGTCCAATGAGCTGTGACCGCTGCTGCCAGCATTTTCAGATGGGAATTTTTTTAATAATTTTTGAACAAGGGCCTTCTGGTACTGCAACATTTTTAGACCTCTCTGCCACGGGAAGGGAAGATAGAAAATTCTCCTTGTAGCATGGGTCAAGAAGTGTGACCAACCAGGAATTACTGTCACCCATTATGTGTACAACGCGAGGGTCACGGGAAAGGCACAACATAATGTTAGCTATTTGTGCCATACTGCCAACAACCAAGACTTCCCGGTCTTGACCAAGAGGATGACTGTCCATGCTCTCCTCATCCTCCTTCTGGTCCTCATTCTCCCTCTCCTCAGGCCATCAACACTGAACAGACAGTATGACTGTTGTGTGGGTAGTACCATCTGTTGCGCAGGAAAACAGATCCTCTTCCTCCTCCTCCTCATTATCACCCAATCCACGTTAAGATGAGTTGAGGCTAGGCTGTGTGGAATCATCCTGTATGTATCCTTACTCCATTTCATAGTTCTCCGCCTGCAATTCCTCTTCTTTAATTGTGAGCAGCTAACGTTTCAGTAGACAGAGAAGTGGAATGGTGATGCGAATTATGGAGTCAACACCGATCACCATCTTGGTCGAGTCCTCAAAGTTTTGGAGGACAACACAGATGTCAGACATCCATGCCCATTCATCAGCTCTTATGTGCGGAGGCTGACCTGAATACCGATGGGCGTGCTGAAGCTGGAACTCAACAAGTGCCCTCTGCTGCTCACAAATCCTTATCAACATATGCCACATTGAGTGATAACGCGTGATAACATCACACACCAGTCGGTGAGCTGGAAGCTACAAGCACTGCTGAAGCACGGCGAGGGCGGCAAAAGCTGTAGGTGACTTTCAGAAATAATTGACACATGGTCAAAGCATGATACCTGTGCGAGATCACCTAGCCTCAAAGCCTTCACCAGGTTTTGGCCATTGTCACACACGACCATGCCTGGCTGTAGGTTCAGCGGTGACAGCCACAGATCTGCCTGCTCAGTTACAGCTGTCAATAACTCTGAAGTGGTGTGCGGTTTGTCCCCTAAGCATATTAACTTCAGCACAACCTGTTGCCGCTTGGCCGAGGCAGTACTGCAGTGTTTCCAGCTTCCGACTGATGAGGTAATTTCGTAGATGGAGGCTCAGGAGGAGGAGGAGATGTAGAATTTAGCGCCAACCCTGACTGACCCAGGGCCCGCAATCCTCAGCGTCGGGAGAATGTGTTCCGTCCCAGGGTCCGATTGGGTACCGGCTTCCAATATATTAATCCAGTGTGCTGTCCCTGGCCACAAGCAGATGTCGACGTGTCCGGTGGTTAAGTGGACCTTCCCAGTAACTGCATTGTTGAGGGCACGGGTAATGTTCTGGGATACGTGCTCATGTAAGGCGAGGACGCACACCGGGAGAAATAGTGGCGGCTGGGGACTGAGTACCAATGGATGGCCACCGCCATGAGGCTATGGAAAGATTCCATCTCCATGAGCCTAAAAGGCGTAAACAGTTGAGAAATGTGTCAGTTTAGTGCTGTGGCCTGTGGGGTGTTGGCTGCGTATTTGCGCTTGTGTTCAAAGGACTGGGGAATGGACAACTGAACACTGCACTGGGACAAGAACGTTGAAGTGGTTGCGGATGGTTTTGGTTGCATGTGTGCAGTACTGAAGGCATCTTCACCTGCACCTTGGACAGGGGATTGGCTGGCATGCACAACAGCGGAACAGGCAGTGGTGTCACCTGCAGACATTGTTTCTGGACACTGGCGTTCGGCCCAACTAGTAGGGTGCTTTGCTGTCACGTTCCTGAGCATGCTGGTGGTGGTCAGGCTGGCAATTTTGCTGCCCCTGCTTATGCTGGCATGGCAGATGTTGCAAATGGCCTTTTTGGGGTTATCTGAATAGACTTTAACCCCTTTACCCCCCAGGGTGGTTTGCTCGTTAATGACCAGGCCAATTTTTACAATTCTGACCACTGTCAATTTATGAGGAAATTACTCTGAAACGCTTCAACGGATCCCGCTGATTCTGAGAGTGTTTTTTCGAGACATATTGTACTTCATGACTGGAGTAAAATTTCTTCAATATCACTTGCGTTAATTTGTGAAAAAAATGGAAATTTGGCAAAAATTTCGAAAATTTCACAATTTTCAAAATTTTAATTTTCATTCCGTTAAATCAGAGAGATATGTTACACAAAATAGTTAATAAATAACATTTCCCACATGTCTACTTTACATCAGCACAATTTTGGAACCAAAAATTTTTTTTGTTAGTGCGCTATAAGGGTTAAAAGTTGATCAGCGATTTCTCATTTTTCCAAAAAAATTTACAAAACAATTTTTTTAGGGACCATATCAGATTTGAAGTGACTTTGAGGGGCTTTTACAGTATGACAGAAAATAAACAAAAATGACACCATTCTAAAAACTGCACCCCTCAAGGTGCTCAAAACCACATTTAAGAAGTTTATTAACCCTTCACGTGCTTCACAAGAATTTTTGGAATGGGTAAGAAAAAAATGAACATTTAACTTTTTTCACAAAAATGTTACTTTAGACCCCAATTTTTTTATTTTTGCAGGGGTAACAGGAAAAAATGGACACCAAAGTTTGTTGTGCAATTTCTACTGAGTACGCAGATACCCCACACTTGGGGAAAAAACAGTGTTTGGGCGCACAGCAGGGCTCAGAAGGGAAGGAGCGCCATTTGACTTTTTGAATGTATAATTTGCTTGAATAATTAGCGGACGCCATGTTGCGTTTGGAGAGCCCCTGATGTGCCTAAACAGTGGAAACCCCCCACAAGTGACACCATTTTGGAAACTAGACCCCTCAGGGAGCTTATCTAGATGTGTGGTGAGCATCTTGAACCCCCTGGTGCTTCACAGAAGTTTATAACATGGAGCCGTGAAAATAAAATGTTCACATTTTTCCCACAAAAATATTTTTCAGCCCCTAGTTTTGCATTTTCATAAGGGTAACAGGAGACATTTCACAATTCAACTTGTTGTGCAATCTCTCCTGAGTAAGCCGATACCCCATATGTTGGGGAAAACCACTGTTTGTGTGCACGGCAGGGTTTGGAAGGGAAGGAGCTCCATTTGACTTTTTGAATGTAAAATTTGCTTGAATAATTAGCGGATGTTCCCATGATGTGCCTAAATAGTGGAAACCCCCACAAGTGACACCATTTTGGAAACTAGACCCCTGAGGGAACTTATCTACATGTGTGGCGAGCACCCTTAACCCCCACGTGCTTCACAGAAGTTTAGAACATGAAGCCGTGAAAATAAAAAAAATCTAACTTTTTCCATAAAAATGATCTTTTTGCCCCAATTTTTTTAGTTTTACAAGGGTAAGAGGAGAAAATGAAACCTAAAAACTGTTGTGCAATTTCTCCTGAGTACGCCAATACCCCATATGTGGGGAAAATACACTGTTTGGGCGCACGTCAGGGTTCAGAAGGGAAGGAGCACTGTGTGACTTTTTCAATGCAAAATTGCCTGGAATCAAGAGCGGACGCCATGTCGCATTTCGGGAGCCCCTGATGTGCGAAAAAGAGTGGAAACCCCCCACAAGTGACCCCATTTTGGAAACTAGACCCCTAAAGAAATTTATCAAGGTGTATAGTGTACATTTTGAACCCAAAGGTACGACAGAATTTGATAACATTAGGTCAACATATTGAATAAGTTGTCATTAGTCTTGACCGCAAGTGCTTGCTACTTGAGTTTGCATTGGGTACTCGGGTATGCACCAAGTATAGCGGGTGCTCGAATGACATGCTCGAGTCCCCGCCCCGCATGTTTCACAGTTGTTAGACACCCAAAAAAAAACATGCGGGGATCGCTCGTGCATGGCAGGCGATCCCAGCAACGTTTTTTTTGGGCGCGAAGCATATTGGGTGGAGACTCGAGCATGTCACTCAAACACCCGCGATACTCAGTGCATACCCGAGTACCCGATGCAAACTCAAGTAGTGAGCACTTGCGCTCAACACTGGTCACCATATTGTCATCATTTTTTTTTTTCTTTACTTTTGAAAAAACCCCAACCCTAGCCCCAACCCTAATACAACTACAACCCTAACACTAGCACAACCCTAACCCTAGCTCAATCGTAACCCTAGAGTTTATTTTTTTACACCATTCCTCATGCGGTATAAGTGATTAGACGACTTTATTTTTCGGGTCGGGGTGATTACAGCTATACCAGATTCATATCGGGTTTTTATGACTGACAGCTGTCACACACTAAAAGACGCTTTTTTTTGCAAAGACTAGTGTTTGCATCGCCATATTTTGAGAGCTATAATTTTTCCATATTTTGGCTGACAGAGTCATGTGGTGGCTTGTTTTTTGCGGGACAAGTTGACTTTTTTATTGGTACCATTTTTGGGCACGTGACATTTTTTGATCGCTTTCTATTCTGATTTTTGGGAGGCAGAATATACAAAAACCAAAAATTCAGGAATTGTTTTTTTGCGTTTTTTTTTATGCCGTTCCGCATGTGGTAAAATTGAAAATGCAGCGTTATTCTTTGGGTCAGTGCATTTACAGCGGTACTGCATTTATATAGTTTTTTTTATGTTTTGCCGCTTTTACACAATAAAAACGATTTTCTAGAAAAAATATTTTTTTGTATCGCTTTATTCTGAGAGCTATAACTTCTTTTTTTTTCTGACAATGGAGCTGTGTGGTGGCTTGTTTTTTGCGGGACAAGATGACGTTTTTAGCGGTACCATTTTTATTTACATTCGTGTTTTGATCGCGTGTTATTCCATTTTTTGTTTGGCGGTATGATGATAAAGCATTGTTTTTTGCTTCGTTTTTTATTTATTTTTTTACCGTGTTCACTAAAGTGGTTAACTAGTGGTACAGTTTTATAGGTCAGGACGTTCTGGACGCGGCAATACCAAATATGTGTACTTTTATTGGTTTATTTTTTTTTTAATAATAAATAAATATTATGGGTTCAATATATTTTTATCGTTACAATTTTTTTTTTTATTTTTTTTTTCACTTTTCTACTTTTTTTTTTTACT
Organism: Phyllobates terribilis; assembly: GCF_046119375.1. Classification (NCBI taxonomy): domain Eukaryota; kingdom Metazoa; phylum Chordata; class Amphibia; order Anura; family Dendrobatidae; genus Phyllobates; species Phyllobates terribilis. The sequence goes on from NW_027362762.1 coordinate 508,542,605, forward strand.
TTTACACATTGTCCCACTATGGGACTCTCACTTTTTGCAGCCTGATCGGCTGCATGGCATAGAGAGCAGCAGCTCTCTTTGTCATGCAGCCTGTCAGCGCTGCACACAGGGGAGACATTACTTTGGTCGCGCATTGCGTATGACCAAAGGAACGTCGTGCCTTCTGGTGACCCGGATGTTGTCATGACGACATCAGGTCATCATGGCAACAGCCAGAAGCCGCCGCAGACATTGCTGGACGCCGGCAGGATCACCTCCCCTCTTGCCTCCGCAATGCTGTATACCGATCACCCCAGCACAAAGCAACGGGTGTCAGCTGTGACAATCAGCTGACACCCGGCGCAATCGCCCCGCACCGCTTGCGTGCGGGCGCGATCGCAGCGCGAGTATTAATAAGTTGCTGGCCCTATAGGCCCAGGGCGCAGCAACGTACTATTACTGACAAGGTCGGAAAGGGGTTAAAAAAAGAGTCAGACTCTGGAAGGCTTAACAGTTGGGCTGGCAACTTGCCTTTTGTTGGTGTTCCAGGGAACAGTTGCCCACCTTAAGTCTGTGGCCACCCCACTGCTTTTTCCTGCCTGTTGTGGTGCTATGCCTCCCTCCCCTTCTGTGCTGCTGTGCTTGCTATGCATGTCACCTTGCCAGATTGGGTCAGTGACTTCATCGTCCACTCACTGCTACTGAGACTGGACTGTGTGGAATGGTGTGTGGCGATGGTGGTGGCAAACTGATTGAAAGCATTGTCTGCTATCCAACAACAACCTTTTCACACTGCTCTGGCTTCAATAGTTGTGTTCTGCAGCCCCCTAGAAATTGGGACAGGAAGGTAGTTCGACATGATGTAGGTGTTTGTTGTACGTCCTCAGCAGGCACAGTTTCATCTTGCCCATGGCCTCAGCCTCTGCTTGCACCATCTGCATCACATCCACTTCTTTGTCCCTTGCCACGCACCTTGCACATTTTAAATGGAGTGTAATATTTGGCACGCTCCAAAAAAAATGACGATTATGTAATAAGTAATATCGGATCACGTCTGATGACCCCGGTTTTAGGCAGTAGCCTTATAGATATAGTATTGGTCATCGACCAAGTGTGAATACGTTGAACAACACACACCTGGCAGACTTTAACTGGAGTGTAATATTTGGCACGCTGAAAAAATGTGACAATTAATACGGCAGTATTATCGGATCACAACTGATGACCACGGTTTTAGGCAGTGGCATTAGAGATTTGGTATTGGTCAGCGACCAAGTGTAGAGAAGGTTGAACAGCACACAACTGGTAGACTTTATCTGGAGTGTAATATTTGGCATGCTCCAAAAAATGTCACTATTATTACGTTAGTAATATTGGATCACGTCTGATGATCACGGTTTTAGGCAGTGGCGTTAGAGATATGTTATTAGTCAGCAACCAAGTGTGAATAGTTTGAACAACACACAACTGGCAGACTTTAACTGGAGTGTAATATTTGGCATACTCCAAAAAATGTGACGACTATTACCGCAGTAATATCTGATCACATCTTATGACCATGGTTTCAGGCAGTGGCATTAGAGATATGGTATTGGTCAGCGACCAAGTATGAATAGGTTGAACAGCACACAACTGGCAGACTTTAACTGGAGTGTAATAATTGGCAGCTCCAAAAAATGTCATGATTATTATGGCAGTAATATTGGATCATGTCCGATTACCACGGTTTTAGGCAGTGGTGTTAGAGATATGGTATTGGTCAGCAACCAAGTGTGAATAGGTTGAACAAGACACAACTGTCAGACTTTAACTGTAGTGTAATAATTGGTATGCTCCAAAAAATGTCACGATTATTACCGCAGTAATATCGGATCATGTCTGATGATGGACAAGTTTCTCTGCTTCCACAATGCAGCAATGCAAATAAAATCAAAGAAATCTGGCTGTATTCTGCTAACAAGCAAATGGAGCAGTAAAAATAGTGTACTATATTGCTTTTTAAGCAAATAATCAGGATTGTGAGCAAAAAAAAATTAGCCCTGATATATAGGGCTATGGATATCTGTAACAGTAGCAGACAGAACAGGCAATGGACCCTATTCTGCAGTATACACTGTTAGTGTTGAGCCACCCCCGTAGTGTTCGAGTTCGGTTCGGTTCGTCGAACACCCCTGTGTTCGCCGAACTGTTCGTCGAACTGTTCGTCGAACACCTTCGAACACCGTTAAAACCAATGGCAGGCAAACAAAAACACATAAAAACACATAGAAAACACCTTCAAAGGTGTCCAAAAGCTGACAAACTGCTCAGAAGACACAACTAACACATGGAAAAGTGACAAGTACATATAGTCATGCGAAAAGAAAAGAGGTGGAGGAGTTAAAGGAGGGGGAGACACAGATATAGGCATGTCATGCCCTTCTAAAATCCAAAAAGTGAGAAGCCGAGACGGCCAGTCCGCTCCTGCCCGTGCCACCTCCGTGTCGCCGGGTTTGTGCCAGAGCCGCGGTGAACCCTGACGGCCAGCCCCCCTCTCCCAATACTGGTGCCTGTCCGCTGGTGGGTCGAGAGAGCCCCCCTGTGGTGGAGGCAGCCCTAAGCTTTTTAATTTAAATTGTCCCTCTAATTTGAATGAATACACTTTAAATCCATTTACAAGGATCTATTGGAGGGCAAGTCTCATGCCAGCAGCCGCGTAATTCCAGCTCCAGTAGCGTCCACTAAAGCTGCTGCAGTTAAAAAGCTTTTATAAGGATCGAGCTCGGCTGTCCACCGCAAGGCATCCTAGTGCCAGTCCCAGCCCCTATGCCTTGGCGTGCCTCCTGATGCTCTTCACTAAGTATCCCGTGGTCCCGAAGCATTTCCTTTGAAAAAATTAAGTGTCCAAACTACAGGTGGTGTAGCTTGCTTAACAGCCGGGATAATCCGCTGACTAGCAGACACTGCTACTAGGCACAAAGTATTTCCTGGGCTAGATGCAGTTAAAAATTTGTAAGTAGATACTCTCGTTGGATGCTGAGAAAGCATTCCATAGAGTCTCCTGGCACGCCATATATGATTCTCTTAAAAAGCTTGGGGTAGGGGTCTAGGGGACCCTTTTATAGCCAAAATCACGGCCCTGTATCACAATACGTCACCTAGGCTGAAGATAAATGGAACTGTAGCACCGAGGGCTCGGTTGCTACAGACGTATTGCACCTCACCCAGAGGTGTGATATCTCACTCTCAGATAAGGATGGAGTGTGGATCAGGACCCGACACCTGCATGCATTACACCACATTGCCGTGGGGCAGGGCGACCAATATGCCCCTGAGATGGGCACGACAGTCCCTGTCCCTGGCTGGAGTGGGGGGAGGGAACACTGAGGAAGGGGAACCCTGCAGTGCAGGAGCAGGGAGGAAGCAGTTCCTGGGTGCATTGAGAAGGGAGTATAAAAGGTGGGCACCATCTTAGTTCAGTGCAGAGAAGTCTGAGCAGAAGTGGCAGGGAGCAGGGGCTCTGCATGAGCTCTGCTCCGGAGGTGGGCCTAGTAACAGAGGCCCAGGCCTGCAAGAGGGAGAAGGAAGGAAGAGGAGCGGAGAAGGCTCCAGGAACGAGGAATGAAGGGATCCCAGGGGTGCGGACGGGCGAGTCGCCACCGCACGCCCGAATCCACCTGCGTGGAGGGGTCAGGCCAAAGGGGGAGACCGGTCCCCGAACTATTGGAGGCAGGAAACGACCCTCAGCTAGAAACCGGAGGCTCTGACATTTTATGTGGCGCAGCCCCTTGCTCCACCCGCTAGGAAGGCACCACATAGGGTCAGGGAAACTGGCGCCAAGTTTACCAAGAGGAGGCCCGAGGCAGCCGGACAGAAGTGTTGGTAAGAAAGGCCAGACAAAGGACACACAAAGGGGGTCCTGTGAAGCGCTCCAAAGTTATCTGGGAGTTGTCTGAGCCCCTCACCTGGTGAGCACAGTACGACGTGGGCAGCCGTTACCTGCAGACGTGGTCTGGATAATAAGAACTGTGAGTAAAGGCCCTGAACTGCATCACTGACTCCGTGCCGTTACTGCTGCTGCCCTGCACCATCACCCCCATCCTCCGCATACACTGCCCTGAGGCTATACTCCTCCCGTGGGGAGTTATGCTACGCTCTGCTGCACCCACAACACCAGCCTTAGCGGTCTGCCCTGTAGCGGCGGTTCACTCTGACCGCAATCCACGGGTGGCGTAGTCGGACATTTAAACATCAAAACCACATAAATAGTTCCGCCACTGGTTTGACCGCCCTGAGCCACGGAACCGGATCGCCACCACGAAGACTACAACCACCAGCATCCACCAAAAAGGGTCCGGCTCCGGGTGTCCCAAGGCCCAGGGGGTGCGTCAGAACATTTTCATCACCTTTCACAATCACCAATGGGACAAGGCAGGGATGTCCTCTGTCCCCTCTCTTATACATCCTAGTGACGGAGCACCTGCTCTCATCAATTCGCCATAACCCCAATATTAGGTGGATTGAGGTGGGAGGCACCGAGTACAAGTGCTCTCTATTTGCTGATGATGTCCTAGTATATATCACTCAATCACATATATCCATCCCTGCTGTTATGGCTGAAATAGATCACTTTGTTACATGGTAAAATTTTAAAATCAATGCAGCGAAGTCTGAGGCCCTCGATGTCTCCCTCCCTAAATCCATATAGGATTCCATCCAGTCCAACTTTCCCTTTGCCTGGCCCTCACAGGGTATCAAATACTTAGGAATTCCTATTCATAGAGACCTCTCCCATCTATGTTATCTTAATTTTGGGCCCTTTATTGAACAATTCCATACAGACCACGGTTGGCAAGTTAGAACTGTAAGATTCACTACGTGAACCACTGGTGTTTTGTGGAAAAGCACATGTACACCGCGTTCCAAATTATTATGCAAAAAGTGTTTAGGAGTGATAAGGGAAGAATTTGTTTGTTTGTCAGTTAAACTCATTGATGGTGATGTGTGTCAGGGCTCTTTATATCACTGTAAGCAATTGCAGACACCTGTGCTAATTAGTTTGGCAGGTGTGTCCAATGAAAGGCAAGACTACTTAAGAAGGCTCTCTCACATTATTAAGCAGCCTACATTTTCTGCCAAAATGGGAAAGAAAAAGGATGTGTCGGCTGCTGAGAAGCAACAAATTGTGGAGTGTTTAGGTCAAGGCATGACTACAATCAACATTGTGCGATGATCAGGATGAAGTGTCTTGGCAATCAAGAAGTATGTAGCTGATTCACAGTACACACGTGTGCGTGCTGATAAGGGCAAATTGAGGACTCTTTCCTACAGGCAATTACGTCAGGTTGAAAGAGCAGCGGCAAAAAAGCCTTGTCATAGCAGCAGACAAGTTTTTGAAGCTGCTTGTGCCTCCGACGTCCCCCGAACAACAAGATGCAGGGTCCTTCAGAGGTTTGCAGCTGTGCATACGCCATCCTGTCGACCTCCTCTATCCACTTCACACAAGCAGAAACGGCTCCAGTGGGCCAAACATTACATGAAGACTGATTTCAAAACTGTTTTGTTCACGGATGAGTGCCGTGCAGCGCTCGATGGTCCAGATGAATGGAGTGGAGGATGGCTGGTTGATGGACACCCCACGCAAACACGGCTACAGCGCCAACAAGGAGGAGGTGGAGTAATGTTTTGGGCTGGAATCATGGGGAGAGAGATTGTCGGCCCCTTTAGAATCCCTGAAGGCGCTAAAGATGAACTCCATAATGTATGTGGATTTTCTCAAACAGCACTTCCTGCCATGGTTCAAGAAGAAGAACCGTGTATTTCACAGCAAGATCATTTTTCTGCATGATAATGCACCATCTCATGCTGCACATAAAACATCTGCATCTCTGGCTGATATGGGCATAAAAGGGGACAAACTTATGGTGTGACCCCCATGCTCCCCTGACCTCTACCCCATTCAGAACCTTTGGAGCATCATTAAAAGGAGTGTCTATAATGGCGGGAGGCAGTTCACATCTAAGCAACAGCTCTGGGAGGGTATTCTGTCCTCATGCAAAACAATTGAAGCAGAAACCATCCAAAACATGACAAATTCAATGGACGAGAGAGTTCAGAAGCTCCTTTCGAACAAGGGGTCCTATGTGAAAATGTAACATCACCTAGAATAAAGTTTTGAGTTGAAAACTGTTTGATTTCAGTTTCTAACAACCTGCTAATGCTTATAATTTCAAAAATGACCATTTTTTTGGTCTTTATTAAAATGAAAAGGTTGATCGAAAAGTTTGGGGGATCTAAGAGTGTGGCAACCCAGTAGTCATGATTACTTCGAATTCTGACAATATGAGGGTCATGCTGCAGGTAGTGCAGCAAGAAGGCACTTATGTGTCTTGCGCATCTCGGAGCCCCAAAATTATTTTCCGGGCTAGATGCAGCTAAAAATTATTTTTAATTTTAAATCTGGTGAAGCTTATTATAGATGGCCTAATAGGATCAGTGCTGCACACTGCTACAAAGCCCAAATTATTTTCCAGTCAAGATACAGATAAACATGATTAGTAATTTGAAAGCTTAAAACGGTTGGTAGGGTGATTTTAACCAATCATCAAGCTTTTACTCTCCCCAGGATGACACAGGGGTAGAAAAGTCGTTTCGGATCCATGATTTGTTCATCTTTATGAACGTGAGTCTGTCTACATTAGCAGTGGAGAGCCGCGTGCGCTTATCTGTCAGCACACCACCAGCAGCGCTGAACACACGTTCAGACAGAACGCTGGCTGCGGGGCATGACAAGATCTCCAAGGCGTAAGTGGCTAGCTCCGGCCATTTATCCAGATTGGAAGCCCAAAAAGAGCAAGGGTCCAGTGACACAGTCGTGGCTTCAATGTTTACTTGGAGATACTCCTGTACCATCGTCTCTAGGCGTTGACTATGTGTCAGACTTCTTGTCTCCTGTGGCCTTGCAAAGGATGGGCTAAAAAAGTGGTGAAATGATTCCGCAAAATTGATGTTACCAGCAGATACTGTGGTTCTGTTACGGTTTGAGTGCTGAACACTTGACGGTCCCACGGTTGGCAAGTTGGAACTGTGAGATTCACTACGTGCACCACTGGTATTTTGTGGAAAAGCACATGTAAGATTCTGCAACAGTCTCTGCTGATACTCCTGCATGCGTGCATCCCTTTCTATGGCAGGAATAATTTCTGCAAATTTACTTTTGTACCGGGGATCTAACAGTGTGGCAACCCAGTAGTCAGGATTATTTCTAATTCTCACAATTCGAGGGTCATGTTGCAGGTAGTGCAGCAAGAAGGCACTCATGTGTGTTGCGCATCCAGGAGCACCAAGTCCCTGTTGTGTTGGTGGCGCGGTAACAATCATGCTTCCTTCCTCTGTCCTCTCCCCCCAACCTCGCACAACAGAAATGTGATCAAGGTCTCCCTCATCTGATGAGTCTTCCATCAGTTCGTCCTCCACTTCTTCCTGGGCTCCTGCACCTTCCTCACTAGTTTGGCTGCTACCATGCGCCCTGGTAAAATCATCTCCCCCACCCTCACATGCCTGCCGCCCTGGTGCTGCCGATCGTCTGGACCTTGCAGATGTTAGCCCTTCCGCATACAACTCCTCCTCCTCTACTTCCTCCACCTCCTCTTGTGCCACCACCTGACTCCGAATTCTGTTTAACATGTGCTCCAGCATGTAAATCACCGGAATAGTCATGCTGATAATGTCATCGTCAGCACTAAACATCTTCGTCGCCATTTCAAAACTGTGCAGAAGGGTGCATAGGTCCCTGATCTGAGACCACTCCTCCAGCGTGATTTGTCCCACCTCTGAATCTCGTTGGCCCAGGCTATACGTCAGAACGTATTGCACCAGGGCTTGTCGGTGCTGCCACAGTCGCTGCAACATGTGCAGAGTTGAATTCCACCGGGTAGGCACATCGCATTTTAGCCGGTGAAGTGGCAGGCCCAACGACTTCTGTAGAGATGTAAGTCGCTGAGCTGCGGGATGCGAACGGCGGAAGTGAGCACACAGCGACCATGCCCTCTGCAGAAGGCCATCTAGTCTGGGATAGTGGGCTAAAAATTGCTGGACAACCAGGTTCAACACGTGAGCCATACAAGGCACGTGTGTGACATTGCCCCGGCGAAGGGCCGCACCCAGGTTTGCAGCATTGTCGCACACGGCCTTCCCTGGTTTCAGGTCCAGTGGAGACAACCATTCATGAAATTGGTTCTCCAGAGCTGACCACAACTCCTCAGCTGTGTGACTCACATTTCCCAGACATTTCAATGTAAAAACCGCCTAATGACATTGAGCCCTACTGCCAGCATAGTAAGGAGGTGTGCAGGATCCCTTCTGCGCAGTTAGAAAGCTTGTGGCATGACCAGACAGGCTTTGGGTGCAGGTGGAAGACCGAGAGGAGGTTGAGGAGGCAGAAGCAGTGGAGGAAAAATGACATAAAGAGGATTGACGCACAACTCGTGGGGACGGCAAGACTTGGACAGCAGCCCCTTGTCCTGCTGTCACCATAGTTACCCAGTGCCCAGTCAGCGACATGTAACGCCCCTGTCCATGCCTACTCGTCCAAGTGTCTGTGGTGAAATGCACCCTGTCACACACAGAGTTTCTCAAAGAAGCGGTGATGTTGTGTGTGACATGCTGGTGGAGCGCAGGCACACCTTTCTTTGAGAAGTAGTGCCGACTGGGCATCTGGTACTGGGGCACTGCGACGGACATAAGGTCTCGAAAATCCTCTGTGTCCACCAGGCGGAAAGGCAGCATTTCTGTAGCCAAGAGCTTGCAGATGGTGAAATTCAACCTCTTAGCTTTCTCATGGCTAGGAGGAAATGGTCTTTTACTTGTCCACATCTGAGGGACCGAGGGCTGGCTATTGTGCTTAGACGGGATTGATAAGGGTGTCCCCGGCAAACTGCCGGTCTGTGAGGAAGATGCAGGCGGACATGTTAGGTTGCCTTGATCCAAAGGTGGTGCTATCGATGTCGGACAGCGCTCAAGACCAGCTGGTGTTACCACCTCCAAAGAAAATGATGACCTGCCAATCACGCTGGCTGTTGCGGGTAAAGAGGTGGCAGGTCTGCGCCCCAAAACAGGTGTGACTGCTGTCCTCCCAGTCACAGAGGATGAAGAGGCCGCGGATGCACAAGATATGGCAGACGGTGGTTGGCCCGGCCGGCTAGACCGCATTGTAGCACACTGAGCTTCCCACTGCAACTTATGCTTCATGTCCATGTGCCGGTTCATGCATGAAGTACTCAAACTATGTATTTTTTGGCCTCTACTTAGCTTTTGCTGACAAATGTTACAGATAACACGAGTTGGGTCATCTTTATCGATCTGAAAAAATGCCCAGGCTATGCAAGGCTTAGCACCCATGCGACCTGAAGAGCCACCACGACTTGTGGTGAGAGGCAGAGTTGTGTTTGAGGATGCAGTTGTTGACGTGCTTCCAGTACTACGTCTCTGTCCAGGAAGGCGCAACCTGACCTCGTCGTCACTAGCATCTTCCTCCACCTCCTCTGCTGACCTCATCTCTTGGCTGACTGTGGGTTGACAGTAAGTGGGATCTCCGACCTCATCATCATCACCCTGTGCGTTATCACACCCGTCGTCCTCAGAGCCAACCTGTTCCTGCCCTGACAAAAAACTAAAGTTGTCGCTCCAATCAGGTATTTGAGTCTTATCATCGTCTTCCTCATTGTCTCCACCAACAGGAGTTACAGTTTGGGAATGAGGGTCTACATTATGGTCAGAACCTTCTGCGTCTGGTCCTGGATCCGACTCATAAAGATTCTGGGCATCAGTGCAGATCATTTCCTCGTCTGGATTCACAGAAGCGCTGGAGTCGACCTCTGATTCCCAGGCTATAGTATGAGTAAACAGCTCTGCAGACTCAACCATCTGTTCTACCTCATACTCAGACGGGCAGCTGGAGATTTGGGAGCTGTGAGGAAGCAAGTGCGATTTGGGTGACACCTTTGAGGACTGGAGTATTTGTGATGTTGAAGTTGACGTGGAGGAGAGCCCACTTAAATGAGCACTTGATATCCGTTGAAGCACCTGCTGTTTTTGTGCCTCATCTGGAATTTGTAGCGATTGGCGTGGCCGTAAGAAAGGGATCTTATCACATTGTCCGCTAAAAGAAGTAGACATTTTAGTTTGGCTGGAAGATGGTCTTTCTTCTGCACCTACCCCATGGACACAACCTTTTTTCCCCTTCCCAACACGCCTATTCCCCTTTCCACCAGCAGCAGGCCTTTTTCCACTCATTTTGGTGGTTAACTAATTCACAACTCTGGAGTTGTTTGCACAAAAAAACAATGGATGGTAACCGAGCAGAGCTGAGTGGCCAAACTGTGGTATTAGGCCAAAACTATTGGCTGGGTTAGATGCAGAAAAAAATTATTTTTAATTTGCAACCTGATGGAGGTCAGTATAGATGGACTAATAGACCAAGTCCCACACACTGCTAGAAGCCCAAATATTTTTTCAGAGCTAGATGCAGAAAAAAATTATTTTTAATTTGCAACCTGATGGAGGTCAGTATAGATGGACTAATAGACCAAGTCCCACACACCGCTAGAAGCCCAAATATTTTTTCAGAGCTAGATGCAGAAAAAAATTATATTCAATTTGCAACCTGCTGGACGTCAGTATAGAAGGACTAATAGAACAAGTCCCACACACTGCTAGAAGCCCAAATATTTTTTCAGAGCTAAATGAAGAAAAAAATTATTTTTAATTTGCAACCTGATGGAGGTCAGTATAGATGGACTAATAGACCAAGTCCCACACACTGCTAGAAGCCCAAATATTTTTTCAGAGCTAGATGCAGAAAAAAATTATTTTTAATTTGCAACCTGATGGAGGTCAGTATAGATGGACTAATAGACCAAGTCCCACACACCGCTAGAAGCCCAAATATTTTTTCAGAGCTAGATGCAGAAATTTTTTTTATTCAATTTGCAACCTGATGGAGGTCAGTATAGATGGACTAATAGACCAAGTCCCACACACTGCTAGAAGCCCAAATATTTTTTCAGAGCTAGATGCAGAAAAAAACTATTTTTAATTTGCAACCTGATGGAGGTCAGTATAGATGGACTAATAGACCAAGTCCCACACACTGCTAGAAGCCCAAATATTTTTTCAGAGCTAGATGCAGAAAAAAATTATTTTTAATTTGCAACCTGATGGAGGTCAGTATAGATGGACTAATAGAACAAGTCCCACACGCTGCTAGAAGCCCAAATATTTTTTCAGAGATAAATGAAGAAAAAAATTATTTTTAATTTGCAACCTGATGGAGGTCAGTATAGATGGACTAATAGACCAAGTCCCACACACTGCTAGAAGCCCAAATATTTTTTCAGAGCTAGATGCAGAAAAAAATTATTTTTAATTTGCAACCTGATGGAGGTCAGTATAGATGGACTAATAGACCAAGTCCCACACACCGCTAGAAGCCCAAATATTTTTTCAGAGCTAGATGCAGAAAAAAATTATATTCAATTTGCAACCTGCTGGAGGTCAGTATAGAAGGACTAATAGAACAAGTCCCACACACTGCTAGAAGCCCAAATATTTTTTCAGAGCTAAATGAAGAAAAAAATTATTTTTAATTTGCAACCTGATGGAGGTCAGTATAGATGGACTAATAGACCAAGTCCCACACACTGCTAGAAGCCCAAATATTTTTTCAGAGCTAGATGCAGAAAAAAATTATATTCAGTTTGCAACCTGATGGAGGTCAGTATAGATGGACTAATAGAATGATGCTATGCCCAAAAGATTTTACTTCACTAGGTGCAGTAAAAAATTGGTATTCTATACACAGGTGGTATATCTTGCAACACAGATAGGCTACTCCACTGACTAACACACTCTGCAATAGGCCAAAAAGGATTAGCTTTGCTAGATTCAGCCAAATGCTGTGAAAAAAAACTTGCACAGCACTGGCACAGACCTGCCTGGCAAAAACTGATAGGAACTGATGTAACCTAGTCCTGAAAAGGACTCCAATTACAATTAGTCTTTACTCCCACAATCTATCTATTTAAGAGCACAGACCTGCCTGATAAAAGTCGTAGGAAATGCTGTAACCTAGTCCTTAAAAGGACTGCAATCACAACTATTCCCTACTCCCAAGCTATCTGTAGATTTGTGCGAAAATTGGCTTGAAATTAACAAGGTATAGCGCACACAGCAACAGCGGTGCCGTCTAACACGCAGCTGCAGCAGTGAGAAAATGGTGGCGACGGGGAAAATGGCTTGGTCTTATAGGGCAAGGACATGTGACATACACTGCCAATCACACATGCCCTTGCTTGTGTGAAAAAAAGCACTTCGCTCCGTGTGTGCGCTGCTGATAGGCTGACAGATTGCACCTCCCCACTGCAAATGCGGGAAAGAGAAAAAAAAATGGAGATCTTCATTGTTCCTGCAGAGATCCATCCCCTGCCCCTCCCCCCGCCCCGCTGTACACTCAAACTGCGTATTAACATTAATTTTCATCATTACTGAGAAAAAATCCAGTTATGATTTTGGTGCACGAACAGTTATCGAACATAACCTCGAACAGCCGAATTTTTCTCAAATTGTTCGTGTTCGCCGACCGGCTCGAACACCGCCCAAAACAGCTCGAATTTGAGATTGGCGAACAGTTCGAGTAGAACAACGCTCATCTCTATACACTGTCCACAAACTCTGCCTGCCTAAATCCGGCTATCACCAGTAATAATATATGCAGTTGGATTAGTCCTTTGAAGGACTGTTAGTTCAGATGTATATATATCTTGCTGTGGAATACCTATACCTAACTAATAAACCGCCAATTCTCTCCCTAGCTCAGCAGCACCTCTCCTAACTCTGCCTTTATGAAAGGTAGACTTTGAAGAGCATAGGGTCACTGAGTCGGATATAGACCTGATGATGCTATGTGGCCAGCCAATCACTGTCATCCCACAACCAACATGGCTGCGGCATTTCAGTGAGTGGCAGGCAATTTCTTGCATGTTTATTAGCTGTTAAAACAGCGCCAAACATGCAAGGCAGGGACTTGAGCTCCCTCCTGAGCATCCTGGAAGCATTCGCCAAGTGCCAAGCATCTCAAACAGTGAGATGCTAGGGCGAGTACTGAGCAGTAGCGAGCATGCTTGCTAATCACTAATGCCCACCCAAGACATGAGAATGGGCCAGGTCTAACGCTCTACGCCTATATGGTTTCGGTACTAACATTTTCTCTATTACTTAATGTTGTGACATGGGGTTTCCCGTGGGCGTAATACTACTCAGACAACACAGGGTGAGGGTAAAACAGTGTGGCAATACTTTATCGAACCACCAAAGACAATAACATATAGAACAGTCCCAGCAAATACACAAGATGGTGCAAGTTCCAGAGTCTCACCCTTCTGCTCGCCCGCCGGGAATAGAGCAGTGAGGTATGTGGCCAGGGGACCTGGATTTTATCATAACATCTCTGAGAGTTCAGTGATAGTCCATGGAGCAAATCTGTATTTCCCTTGCTGGAGTCTTGTGTCCTATTTGCTGTGCTGAAGAATCTCTCTTGGCTGACTTTTTGTAAAGTCTCTATGATACAGAGGCATATGCCTCTTGAATAGTTCACAATTGTCCTTTCAAGCACACATCCACAGGTCAAAGATCAGGGATCATGATATTAATTCACAGTGCTCGAGTATCCACAGCTCATCCACCAATGTTGATTGGCAAACACCCTACAATGGTATTTAACATATTTAGCAAACATCCATTGTTCAAAGATCCTGAGTCGCTGCATTGAAAAACTAGCAAATGATATGTTGTAGGAGCTGATATAAGATAAATGTAAATAACAGCCATTCATAAATTACCAAATATCAACTCAAGTGATCAACATTCAGGTTTATGCAAACAATAGTCTGTGTTGATCAACCAAAGAAGTACACAAGTCAATATAAAAATAAAGTTGAAAGAAGATAAGAGAACAAGAGTGTAACTGGCGTATACAAACATTTTTATTAATAATAATTTGAGTAACAATCACAAATCTTTAAATAGCATTATGAATACAGAGAAAGGAAGTGTAAGGACCAAGTCTGCAGGGCAACAAGATACAGTCCCAGCAAGTATATAAGATGGTGTAAATGACAGAGTCTCATGAATTAGAACATCTATGACTTCGGAGCTTCCAGGGCCAACTACCCCGACCAGTAGCACCCCACTTTTGGAGAGCACTCACAGAGAGGAGGAAGCGGCAAACTTTGTAAGCTGACAGAGTCGATTGAGGTATGTAGCCAGGTGACCTGATTGTCCCTACCTTGTTCTCCAAACGACTGCATGGGTTCAGTCATAGGCAGTGAATTAAATCTGTATTCCTCCTGTTGGTGCCATAGTTTCTTGGCTACTGTCCTCTAGAGTCTCAAATCTGTATTCCTCCGGTTGGAGCCATAATGCCTTAGCTACTGTCATGTATAGTCTCTGGAAACAGAGGCTGATTCCTCTTTTATAGTCCACAGCTCTTATTCAGGCCATTAGCCACAGGTTTGGGGGAAGGTGGGAGGAGGTCATCTTTCATTCTTCAAGTGTTAAAATAACATGCATATTTTGTCCTTCAATGTTTGCAGAACAACAAACTGTATGGACTGATACAATAGGTAGTCAGCAAGAATTAACCAAATTAACAAACAACAATTGTGCAATCAATATACGCCTTTGTCCCTCAAGGATACCAGAATAATAAGCTGCAGGGACTGATACAATAGGTAGCCAACAAGCATTCAACAAATCAAGAAACATCAATTCAAGAGTCAACTTTAAGGCTCATATGAACAATGGCTTATGTATCTTGACCTGCTGAAAATTACGTCTGGCATAGTGAAGAATAAATATTGTGTCGTCACAGCACTCCTTCCATTCCGAGCCATGCTGTGCATCCAAACAGTAATTTTTATCCACATATGGAAAAAAATATCCATTCTCGGGGTATTCTCGCAATCAGGAGAAATTGCACAACAAATTGTACTGTTCATTTTCCTTTGTTACTCTTGTAAAAATGCTAAATTTGGGGCTTAATGAACACTTTTGTGGGAAAAATTAAAATGTTAATTTTTTTCTTCCACGTTGCTTAAATTCCTGTGAACTACCTAAAGGGTTAATATACTTCTTGACTGAAGTTTTGAGCACTTGGAAGGATGCAGTTTTTAAAATGGTGTCAAGTTTGGGTATTTTCTGTTATATACACCCCTCAAAGTCACTTCAATTTTGACGTGGTCCCTAACAGAAACCGTATTGTAAATTTTGATGCAAGAATGAGAAATTGCTGATAAACTTTTAACCCTTCTAACTCCCCAACAAAAAAATATATATATTTCAAAAATGATGCTGATGTAAAGTAGACATATGGGAAATTTAATTAATAAATTAATTTGAACATCATGACAAACTGTTTTAAGGATATAAAAATTTAAAGTTTGAAAATTGTGACATTTTCAACATTTTTGCCAAATGTCTGATATTTTCACAAATAAATGCAAAAGATTTTAACCTAAATTTACCGCTAACATAAAGTACAATGTGCCATGAAAAAACAGTCTCAGAATCACCGAGATTCATTAAAGCATTCCAGATTTATTACCATATAAATTGACACTGTTCAGGATTGAAAAATTTGGCCTTGCCAGAAAGGTGAAAACAGCATTTGGGGTGAAGGGGTTAAACATCTACTTATGTACTATGAAAAAATCAAGAAATCATTTGGCACAAGAATACCATATCCTATATATTTCACATAGCAAATATGCTTTCAAAATGGATCGTTATCTGCCTTCCATTTTTACGGAAATATGATGGAAACAAACTAGCTTGGTGTACAGTCTTGGCCAAAAGTATTGAGGATGAGACAAATACTAATTTTTCCAAAGTTTACTGCTTCATTTTTTGTAATGGCAATTTGCATATACTCCTGAATGTCAAAGAGTGATCAGCTTAACAGCAATTACTGTACTTGCAAAGTCAATATTTGCCCAGAAAATGAACTTTAACCCCCAAAACACATTTCAACATCATTGCAGTCCTGACTTAAAAGGAGCAGCTAACATCGTTTTAGTGATTGATCCATTAACACAGGTGTGGGTGTTGATGAGGACAGGGCTGGCGATCATTCAGTCATGATTAAGTAAGAATGACATCACTGGACACTTTAAAAGTTGGCTGGTTCTTGGTATCATTGTTTCTCTTCAGTTAACCATGGTTATCTCTAAAGAAACACGTGCAGCCATCATTGCACTGCACAAAAATGGCCTAACAGGGAAGAGTATCGCAGCTACAAAGATTGCACCTCAGTCAACAATCTATCGCATCATCAAGAACTTCAAGGAGAGAGCTTCCATTGTTGTCAAAAAGACTCCAGGGCACCCAAGAAAGACCAGCAAGCGCCAGGACCGTATCATAAAACTGTTTCAACTGCGGGATCGGACTACCAGCAGTGCCGAGCTTGCTCAGGAATGGCACCAGGCTGGTGTGAGTGCTTCTGCACGCACTGTGAGGCGGAGACTCTTTGAGCAAGGGCTGGTTTCAAGGAGGGCAGCAAAGAAGCCACTTCTCTCCAGAAAAAACATCAGGGACCGACTGATATTCTGCAAAAGGTACAGGGAGTGGACTGCTGAGGACTGGGGCAAAGTCATTTTCTCTGATGAATCCCCTTTTCGATTGTTTGGGACATCTGGAAAACAGCTTATTCGGAGAAGAAGAGGTGAGCGCTACCACCAGTCTTGTCTCATGCCAACTGTAAAGCATCCTGAAACCATTCATGTGTGGGGTTGCTTCTCAGCCAAGGGAATCGGCTCACTCACAGTCTTGCCTAAAAACACAGCCATGAATAAAGAATGGTACCAGAATGTCCTCCAAGACCAACTTCTCCCAACCGTCCAAGAGCAGTTTGGCGCCCAACAATGCCTTTTCCAGCATGATGGAGCACCTTGCCATAAAGCAAAGGTGATAACTAAATGGCTCATGGAGCAAAACATAGAGATTTTGGGTCCATGGCCTGGAAACTCCCCAGATCTTAATCCCATTAAGAACTTGTGGTCAATCATCAAGAGACGGGTGGACAAACAAAAACCAACTAATTCTGGCAAAATGCAAGCATTGATTATGCAAGAATGGACTGCTATCAGTCAGGATTTGGTCCAAAAGTTGATTGAGAGCATGCACGGGAGAATTACAGAGGTCTTGAAGAAGAAGGGGCAACACTGCAAATATTGACTTGCTGCATTAACTCATTTTAACTGTCAATATAACCTATTGGTACTCATAATATGATTGCAATTATATTTCTGTATGTGATATAAACATCAGACAAACCCTAATAATAACCAGAGGCCAGCAGATCATGTGAAAATATAATTTTGGTGTCATTCTCAAAACTTTTGGCCATGACTGTACAATGGACCCCACGCAACTAATTAAAGGTTAAATTATAAAAATGGTAAAAAAATACCCATTTTATGGGAGCAGATGCTTGTCTTGCAGTTGTTTATACAGAGGAGGTGCAAATGGAAGACGTTGCTTACAAAAAACATTGAGACTAGAAAATCTTGAGAGGTTCAAATCCTAAAAGCTACACGAGCTGCTGTATTCGGCTGGTATGCTGAGATATAATATTGGACTACACACAAGGAAGTATGTACAAAAAAAATAAACATTTTTTACAGCATGCACACGTTGTGAGGTAGACCATCACATTTCAATTTCTGAAATATGGAGATTTTTTTTTCATTAAAAAAAAATAAAAATCTTTAATAATAAAAGGTGAATAGGATTCTTAAAAATATTTATTTTGACTTGTTTATCTCACAAGCCAGGAAGTACACTTTCTCAGGCAGACAAAATTTGGTTTCAATTTTTTTCTTCAGTAGCAAAATTAGGACAGATGGATATTCCGGGAATCTCTAACAAGTTTTTTCTACTTAATATGAGAGCCCCATAATGTAGAGATAGAGACCCTGATTCCAACGATGTGTCACTTACAGGACTGCTTGCTGTAGTTTTGCTAAAATCACTGTTTTATCAGGATTAGACTATCACCAAAGGACTAGTGAACCTGCTTCCAGGTAGTCTAGCACATTCATGAGCTCTGTATAACCTTGCCCCCATCACTTCTGTATACACTGTACACAAACAGAAAACTGCCAATCAATGGTGTGGGTGGGGTTGTAAAGAGCTCCTCATTCAGAGAACTGCTAGATCTGCAGCAGTAAAATCTGATTTGATCAAAATGAGAGCAAGCAGTTCAGTAAGTGACACATCGCTGCATTATGCTGCTCTCATATTAAGGGGAAAAAACTGACAGATTCCCTTTAAACTGCACTCCTTGTTTTAAGTCGATCAAGAATAATAAAAAATTGTGTTAAGGCAGCTGTAATCATAGTATACCACAGATTTAATCAATTCACAGTCACACTGACTCTGCAGGTCCTGTACCTTCAAATCACTTCACTCTTTGTATTATTATTCACAGGCTGTGACTGCCACTCCCATTTTCAATGTTCTTCAGTGCTGCAGTAGTTCACTACAATAAGATGCAGTCCTTTCTATCCTTATCTATAATAAGCCCACCACACAAACCTCCACATGCTACAATGGTCCCCATACAACCCTCCACTCTATATAATGACCCACACACATTATAATGGCCAACACTAGCCCTTCAAACAGTATAATTCTCCCTCCACATAGCCCTCCAAACAGTATAATTGCCTTCTCACAGCCCTCTAAACAATATAATAGCCCCCACACAGCCCTCCAAACAATATAATGGTCACACAGAGCAGCTCTCCAAACAGTATAATGGCCCTTACACAGCCTTCCAAATAATATAATGGCCACTACACAGCCCTACAAATAATATAGTGGCCACCAAACTACCCTGCAAGCAGTATAATGGCCCCCACACAGTCCCTCAAGTAATGTAATGACTCCCACACTGCCCTTCAAACAGTACAATGCCCACACACAGCCCTTAAAACATTATAATGACATCCATATTGCCCTCCAAATAGTAAAAGTGCCCCCACAAAGTACTCATTGATTAAAATATATACAGTATATATATATATATATATATATATATATATATATATATATATATTCATTCACCTCTCCGGTTTCATCTCTGCAGCGTTTGAACTGATGCTCTGCACATCTCAGCACAGTGAGCGAATTGCAGTGACTTCAGATACACAGGGAGAATGATGGAGGAGGTTGCTGACAGCTCCCTGATTCATTATTGCTTTCAATTATATCTGCATCCAGGATGCGGATACAGTTGTAATTCTGATGCCATTCGGGGGGTACTGCCCTGACCCATGGCCCCATAGCGTGGTCTGCTGTTATTAGCAGTACGCTACTGAAGGTGATAATGAAAGGTAGTGTCAGGCTTATTAGATGAGGTAGATCCTCGAAGCCAAAGCTCCGGTTGGCATATGGACCAATGCGCGTTGGTACAACAGGCAGATAAAGCACACGGCACAGTTATCAGAGGTACTGGAAGCCACAGGCAGACAGGAGATATCCTGGAGATTTCAGACAGGTAGCAGTGGTACTGGAAACTGCAAACAGGTAGCAGAGGCAGGCAGACCGGCAATGTCCGGGAGATGACAGACAGGTAGCAGAGGTACTGGAAGACGGGTAACAGGTAGCAGATGTATTGGAAGTCGCAGGCAGACCAGAGACATCCGGGAGACCGCAGACTGGTAGCAAAGGTACTGGAAGCCACAGACAGATCGGAGATGTCTGAGAGACCGCAGACAGATAGCAGAGGTACAGGAAGCAGCAGGCAGAAAAGAGACATATTGGAGACCACAGACAGATAGCAGAGGTATTGGAAACCACAAACATGTAGCAGAGATACTGGAAGTTTCAAGCAGAATGGATACATCAGGGAAACCGCAGACAGGTAGCAGAGATACTGGAAGCCGCAGGCAGACTGGAGATGTCTGGGAGACTGCAGACAGGTAGAAGAGGTCCTGGAAGACAGGAAAAACAGGTACTGGAAACCACAAATAGGTCTTGGTGCACCGACAAACTATAAGTATTAATACCAAGACACAGGTGTATGTCTTCGTAGTAAGGTAAAAGGCCTTGGTAGATGATCACATGGAAGGATGCCATGGCTACATACAAAGCCCGACATGGAGCACAAAAAAATTTAGCGGACTGGGGTGAAGGGAGCAAAGCCCAGACGCGAGGCAGGTGTGTAACAGCTGAGTGGGCCCCTAACCAGTTAACTATTTTTACAATTATGGTGGCACCCTGTAATTGTGGGCATAGAGGAACCTCAGCAGATGATCATGCTGTTACTGAAAATAAATCAGACAAACACCTTACGAAGATCATATAGTGGTAGTTACCAGAGAGATTACAGTACAATTATAGAGAGTGACCTACAGCTGATGTTCTAGCCCAGACCGCCATGACAACTTCTTCCAGCCATGTGTCATCTGCAGAATTTACAACAGAGACACATTTTACTTCTCACATTTCTAGCAGCGTTTCCATCTTTTCCCAACCTGTACAAATTCTTCATCTTACTGTTATTTCAAATATGAGCTACTGCTCACCAGAACTGGTATCAGGCCCCTCGGACTCACGGGCCCCATAGTTGCTGCATGGTCTGAAGCTATTAGCAGTACGCCACTGACAGAAGGTGTCCCTATTACTGCATCTGCTATGTGGCACAAAAACAGAGCTCTTCTTAGTGCCCCACATTGTGACCTCTAGATGATAAAATTTCCCCATAGAAAATTTTAATGCTCTGTGCAAGTGCCCTAGAAAACAGTGCCCACATTTTCCCCCTACAAAATAATATTGTCTAGTGTGCACCTTTGATTGTCTTAATACCCTGAGTGCTCCTATAACAATAATGCTTTCTAAGTGCCCACTTAACATATCATGTAATAATGTACCCTGATTCCCCCATGCACAGTTCTGGTATACACAGTATGATAAGACCACAGCTCTCTTACAAACCGTATGATGTACCCACAGCTCCCCTATACAAAGCATAATGCCTACACAGCTCCCCTATTATGGACTCACAGCACCCCTATACATAGTATGATACCCCCACAGCTCCTCTGTACACAATACACAACATACATACTCTGTATACAAGATCCCCTATGCCCAGTGTGGTACCCCCACAGCTTTCCTATACATAGTATGATGCCATCACAGCTCAACTATACACAGTTTCATGGGTCCCCACTCCTCCCTCAAAACACAGTATAATGACCTCCACAGTAGTTCTTATACTGTATGATGACCTCCAGACTGTATAATTATCCCCACACTGTATAATGGCCCTTACAGTAGACCTCACACTGTTTAATGGACACCATACTGTATAATAGCCCGGCATTGTGTAATTAGTAGACCATAGTACTCATAGTAGGCCACGCACTGTATAATAGCCCCTACAATGGACCCCTACACTGTATAATGGCCCCTACACTCTATATTTGTGCTCACACTGCATAATGGACCCCATAATTGCCCTCACACTGTACAATGGTCCCCACATGGTATAATGGCCCCAATATTAACATTCCACACTATATAACAGCCCCCAAACTGTATAATGGCCTTCACAGTAGTCAAAACATTGTATAATGACTCCCACAGTGTACCCACACTCTATGCTGGCCTTCACACAGCATTAGCCCCCCCCCCCACCGTAGTCCTTACACTGTATAATGTCTTGCATCAGAAGCTCAACATTGTATGATGACCCCCACAGAAGACAGTACACTGTATGAGGGCCCGCCAAAGTAACATCCGCACTGTATGAGGGCCTTCGCATTAACCGCCAAACTGCTGAGAGCCAACCACAGTAGCCTCCACCCTGCTGAGAGCCAACCACAGTAACCTCCACACTGCTGAGGGCCCACCACAGTAACCAGCACACTGTATGAGAGCACTTGACAGTAACTCCCTACTTTCTGAGAACCCTCCACAGTAATCTCCACACTGTATAAGGGCCCCCCACAGTAAATGACTCGCCCCCTGGGCCGTGGGGCACGCGGAAACGGGAGATAGGGAGACGCTGGGAGTAGTAGTGGCGGCCCGGTCCCGCGGCTCAGGGTGGTCAGGCCAATGGTAGTCTGCTATGTACTGGTTGATAATGTCCGACTACGCCACCCGTGGATTGCGGTTATTAGGAACCGCCGCTGCAAGGCAGTCCACTGGGGCTGATGATGAATGCAGCTGGGATGGTGTGACTCCCCACGGGAAGAGTGCGGCCCCAGGGCAGTGTAGTGGATGATGGGAGTGATGCTGGTGAAGGTCCCAGTACCGGTAGTGCCGGAGGAGTGAAGGAGCACACGGACAACAAGTTACAGTCCAGGGTCTTTACTCACAGTTCGTTTGTCCCGGGTCACTTCCGTCGGCAGTGACCGCCCGAGCCGTGCTGCGTCCACCAGGTGTGGGGCTCGGTGAACTCCCAAGCGGTCAAGAGCATGGCACAGGACCCCCTTTAATCCTTTCTCTGGCCTGCCTCACCAGTGACCCACTTTTGTCCGGCTGCCGCGGACTTGTGCGGTTAAACGTGGGCCCCGTCCTCCGCTGTCCTATATGGTGCCTTCCTAGCAGATTTGATGAGGTGTCGCACCAATAGATGATCACGACGACCGGTCTTTGGCTGAGGGTTGTTTCTCCTCCACCAACTTGGGATCCGGTACCCTTAATCTGCTTGACCCTGCATCCTGGATTCTCGTGGGTTCTTAGGGTCCCTTCCACCTTCTTGTTCCTGAGCCCTTCTGTTTCTCTGTCTCTCCTTCTCTTTCTCTGTTCCTTTCTGTTCCTTTCTGTTCCATTCTCTTGGAGCTGAGATGAGCCAAAATCCCAGCTCCCCTTCACCTCCTCCTCGGCCTCTCACTAGGCCCTCCTGGAGTAGAGCTCCTACAGAGCCTCTACTCCCTGTCTTCTCCTCTGGCTGAACTGACCCAGAACTAAGATGGTGCCCACCTTTTATACCTCCCTCTGACCATGAGCCCAGGTGACCAGCAACCAATGGGCTCCTTCCTACGCTCAGGAACCAACCCCTATCTGCCCCTACAGCACTGGGTGTTCCACCCCCCTCCCCACTCCAGGCAGGGACATAGTCGGTCGTGCCTGCATTTATGTCTAGTGGGAGCACCGTTGAGCTGTCCCTCGGAAATGGGGTGTGTGTGCTGTATGCAGCTAACTGAGCCCTGGTCCATACTCCATCCTTACCCGGGAGTGGAATATCACACCTCTGGACTGAGGTGCAATACCCCTGTAGCGGCCGAACCCTCGGGGCGCTACATTCCCCCCTGGTAAAGCACAGCACGTCCTCGGGCTGGAAAAGAGCAAAAACAGTTAATTACAGGACATGCAAAACTTTTTAAAACTTTTCACATCAGAAAACAGGCAACATGGTTCAATTCCCTTTATGGGAAACGCTTTCCTTTTCTTGTCACACTATTATAAAACACTTTGCTAATGCCTCTGGAACTCTTTTGTCATATAAAACACCTTGTAAAACATTTGCATTATCACCTAACAGCATATTAAATTTTCTTATGTAAAACATTTTTAAGTAAAGCACATTCTTGGATTCTTGGATCATGGCCGCGGTGCAACTTGCGACCAGGTAAAGGTGCAACAGTCCAGTAAATCTTGAGGTAGACGTTGCGGTTTTTGTATAAAACCAGTAGGGGGCGCTTTAGGAAGCGCAACTATATACAAGGGATTTGACCGCTCTCAGTCCTCGGCCAGTTTTGGGAAGGGAATGGCTGCTCACAGTCCTCAGCCTGGTAGGGGATGAGGGGCACACAGGTAACAGTTCAATATTTGTCCCAACGGGGACCACACTTTCAAGACGGGAACAGTCCCAAAAACAGTTCTGATACCCTGACGGGTAACTATGTACACAGGTACTTTGCTACTTACTAGTAGCGGTGTCCTCCATATGCTCCTTCTTTCTCCTCATATGGTTCTTCAGACCCGTCCGGGTCCTCTTGGCTCTCCTCATAGCCGCGGTGTTGTAGCTCCTCCTCAGTGAGCCGATGAACATGTAGGGCGTATGGTCCTTTTGCACCTACGTGGCGGGTAAAGGCGACCACATCACCAGAGTATAGGTCACGGCCATGATGTCCCTCAGGTAGATGACTCTCCACGTCCCTGTGGGTCACAAAGACGTTGCCTGCGGTTTCTGGGCCCCTGATGAAGCCCCAGCCGTTCTCCATGTGGAACTTGACTATGGTCCCGGTGATTCGGGGACTACGGGCTGCTTGGGGGTCTTGGCGGGCCTTGCGCTTTTGTTCAGCACTCTGGGCTTGGAGCCATTCCTCTCTGACGCGCCTCTCTCGTCTCTCCCGCTCAAAGGTCGCCAGTTGCTGGTGACAGGCCTCCAGACGACGGACCGCGTCTGCCCGGGTCTCTTGAGAGAACCCCATCAAGTTCTCGCTGGTGGGGTCCCACGCAAATTGGACGTCCTCCAGTGGGGGTAGGGTGACCTCGACGGGTTCAGGAGCCGGTATCAGAGGCTCGCGCGGGGGCTGGGCCTTCCATGGCTGATTGTCGGTCACTTCAGCCGGCCACTCCAGCGGCAGTCCATCCGGACCGGTGTGATGTGCCAATAGGTCCACGCCCAGCGATGGTATAGTGGGGGGACCTAATCTGGGAGCAGCGCCCGGGGGCACTCGGCCTTGCGACCAGGCCGGGGGTCTTGTGGCTGCGCTAGGTGGCAGTCCCATCCGGGACAGGGGCGCAGGCTTAGCGATGGCGCCTTGGTCATCCAGGCCTTGCGACCGGGCCGATGATGCTTCCTTCTTTATGGCGCCCGGGGTCAAGGGGCGTGGTGCTGGGCGGGGCGTGGCCGCGGCGCTCGCCGCTTGAGGCCTAGCCGGGAGCAGTGGCGGCGCGGCAACAGGTGCGGTGAGTGGGGCTTCTGGTGCTGCGACGGGAGGCTGGGGCAGGCTTGCGGGTGCTGGGCTTGGGGTGGTGACGTCCCCTTCACTTGCCTCAGTCCTCCTGGCTCCCTCTGCGGCATCGCCTCCGGTCCTCTCTCCTCTTGCACCGTCGTCAGAGGCAGGCAAACCCCGGGGTGCGGCTGAGGCCTGTCGCTGGTGGGTCTCGGCCTGCCGGGCCAGTTCCTCTCTCCACTCGGTGAGTGCACTCCGCTGCGCCCGGACCATCCTCCGCTCCAGGTCCTCCAGTGCAGCTTGCGCACGCTCCGGGTCTCTGGGGAGCTGCGCTAGGACTTCTGCTAGGCTGCAGAGCGGTTCGGCCTGCAGTAGGCTTCGGGCCAGGAGGCTGGTGCTGCTGAGGGTGTTCACCCCCGGGTGCGGTCTGTCTGGACTGATCCAGACCACCCCCTGCCCCGCAGTTTTCTTCTCTTTCCGCCCCCATGGGGGGTGGTCCTGGGGCATTCTGCTGACAATCACTCTCAGGGGCAGCCCCCCCACGTTGACGGACATTTCCACAGCAGTGCTCATGGTTATTGGGGGCGGGCTTCCTCTTTGGCGCCATTCTGGGACCCGGCCCACGATGGGAGGCGGCCTCCTGTGGTCTTTTGGTGCGCACATTATGGCGCTCGTTCTTCTGGGGCGGGCGCCATCTTTAGTACCGTGAAACAGTCTCTCTTCAGTCGCGCAGTACCCGTGGTTAGCGGGCACGAAATCCTGCCGACTACGCCAAAGCTGACTCGCCCCCTGGGCCATGGGGCACGCGGAACCGGGAGATAGGGAGACGCTGGGAGTAGTAGTGGCGGCCCGGTCCCGCGGCTCAGGGTGGTCAGGCCAATGGTAGTCTGCTATGTACTGGTTGATAATGTCCGACTACGCCACCCGTGGATTGCGGTTATTAGGAACCGCCGCTGCCAGGCAGTCCGCTGGGGCTGATGATGAATGCAGCTGGGATGGTGTGACTCCCCACGGGAAGAGTGCGGCCCCAGGGCAGTGTAGTGGATGATGGGAGTGATGGTGGTGAAAGTCCCAGTACCGGTAGTGACGGAGGAGCGAAGGAGCACACGGACAACAAGTTACAGTCCAGGGTCTTTACTCACAGTTCGTTTGTCCCGGGTCACTTCCGTTGGCAGTGACCGCCCGAGCCGTGCTGCGTCCACCAGGTGTGGGGCTCGGTCAACTCCCAAGCAGTCAAGAGCATGGCACAGGACCCCCTTTAATCCTTTCTCTGGCCTGCCTCACCAGTGACCCACTTTTGTCCGGCTGCCGCGGACTTGTGCGGTTAAACGTGGGCCCCGTCCTCCGCTGTCCTATATGGTGCCTTCCTAGCAGATTTGATGAGGTGTCGCACCAATAGATGATCACGACGACCGGTCTTTGGCTGAGGGTTGTTTCTCCTCCACCAACTTGGGATCCGGTACCCTTAATCTGCCTGACCCTGCACCTTGGATTCTCGTGGGTTCTTAGGGTCCCTTCCACCTTCTTGTTCCTGAGCCCTTCTGTTTCTCTGTCTCTCCCTCTCTTTCTCTGTTCCTTTCTGTTCCTTTCTGTTCCGTTCTCTTGGAGCTGAGATGAGCCAAAATCCCAGCTCCCCTTCACCTCCTCCTCGGCCTCTCACTAGGCCCTCCTGGAGTAGAGCTCCTACAGAGCCTCTACTCCCTGTCTTCTCCTCTGGCTGAACTGACCCAGAACTAAGATGGTGCCCATCTTTTATACCTCTCTCTGACCATGAGCCCAGGTGACCAGCAACCAATGGGCTCCTTCCTACGCTCAGGAACCAACCCCTATCTGCCCCTACAGCACTGGGTGTTCCACCCCCCTCCCCACTCCAGGCAGGGACATAGTCGGTCGTGCCTGCACTTATGTCTAGTGGGAGCACCGTTGAGCTGTCCCTCGGAAATGGGATGTGTGTGCTGTATGCAGCTAACTGAGCCCTGGTCCATACTCCATCCTTACCCGGGAGTGGAATATCACATCTCTGGACTAAGGTGCAATACCCCTGTAGCAGCCGAACCCTCGGGGCGCTACATAAACCCCACACTGTATGAAAATCCCTCACTCTTTACGATGCCTCCACAGTCACACCACAAATACTAAATAAAATAAAAACATTATATACTCACTTAACTCCAGCTTCTGAGGAGTCTGCCAGCAGACAGAAACAAAGCTCAGGCAGACTAATGTCATCACTGCTGTGGTGACATCGTCGTGCTGCCATCACCTTGTACAGTGCATCACCCAGCTGTTCTGTAGGCCTAAAGTGACCTGCGTTCTGCCGAACAGATAGCACTAGTGTAGGGAGAACGTCTCCCTGCAACTGCTGCAGAACTTAACTGTATTGGCATGCTGTGCAAAACATGGCTCCCAGTAGAATGCTAATTTGAACAGATAATCACCTCATGCAAGTTGAGTGGCAAATATGACAACAAGTCCTATCTTAAATGGAAATGTAGCACCCCGAGGGCTCGGTTGCTACAGGGGTATTGCACCTCAACCCAGAGGTGTGGTATTCCACTCCCGGGTAAGGATAGAGTGTGGGACTGAGCTCAGTAGGCTGCATGCACTACATTCACCCCATTTCCGGGGGACAGATCAATGGTACTCCCACTAGGTAAATGTGCAGGTACGACAGCGTCTGTCCCTGGCTGGAGTGGGGAGGGGGGAGGAACATCCCAGTAGTGTAGGGGCAGATAGGGGAGGGGCTCTGGGCATAGAGGTAGGAGCCCATTGGGTGCTAGTCACCTGGGCTCACAAATAGAGGGAGTATATAAGGTGGGCACCATCTAGGAACAGGGTGAGTTCAGGGAGTGAGTTCAGAGAGGAGCTCAGCCAGGAGGGCTGACAGGGAGCTGTGGCTCTGGCTGGGCCCAGCTCCAGGGCCAGGCCGGTAGTGGAGAAGAGGAGGAAGAAAGGCCCAGAGACGCAGGACAAGAGGGAACCCTGAGATCCCACAAGTGGACGGGTGAAGGGTTGGCAGAAAAGGGTACCGGATCCCAAGCTGGCAGAGGCAAGATATCCTTAACCAGGAACCGGAGGTCGTGGTCAAGATTTGGCACGACCCTCACCACACTCACCAGGAAGGCATACCAAGAATAGGGTCAGGAAAGCCAGAGAAGGTTTTACCACCAAGAGGCCCGAGGGAGCCGGACAAAGGTGGGTCCCTGGTGGGAACGGCCGGTAGGAAGGAAGAGAGGGGAGCTCAGGACCACGCTCTGGACTTGCCTGGGGGTTGGCCGAGTCCCACACCTGGTGGACGCAGCACGGCTCGGGTGGTCACTCAAGGCCGGAGTGACCGGAGCAACACCTGTGAGTAAAAAGCCTGAAACTGCATCACATGTCTCTGAGCTTTCTTGCTGCACCATCGCTACCATCATCATCTACACTTGCTGCCCTGAGGCCGTACCCCTCCCGTTGGGGGTTATACCATCTACGCTGCACAACCATATCACCGGCCTCAGCGGACTGTCCTGCAGCAGCAGCCCTAAAGCTGCATTCAACGGGTGGCGTAGTCGTACAACATCCTACTATTCAAGACACTGCCGCTCAGCTTGACTCCCTGGGCACGGACCGGATCACCGCCTCGAGACTACTACCCCCATCTGATCCGGATCCGGGTAAGCTCCCCCGTGCGCGCGATGCCGCGCGACGCAGCAGGCCCAGGGGCGCGTCAGAAACACTCTTGCATTGCTCAGCGGCCTTATTACTGTTTATATGGTTAAATCATCTCTCTTCCCTATTTTTTGCGATCTGCAATACTGCATCTGGATTTCTGAACTTCCCAGATGATGAGTTGGAACTGACACATTATGGTTCATACTCATTTGCGTTAAAAACAGATGAGTGAGATCCGATAAAAAATCCGCAAAAATCACCACATATTACATTTCTGGCAAAGTGAATGGGATTTCTATAACTCTCACGACCACTATGCATTTTTACTACATTTCCACAATGGAAGCAAATTATATGGAAAGCATTTAATCCGCACATGACTTTTTATCAATAAAGTTTTAGAACAGCTAAGTAACAGAAATAATCCAAAATAAGGCAGTTTAATTTAACACTTTCACAACATATGACATAAACTTACATCAAATGTCATGTCCCTGCCTTTAATACGGGCTCGCAAGCCAAGCACGCAGCTTTCTCACATGACGTCTGATTTAATCCTTTAGCAGTTGTGGGTGGATCACAGCTCTGCCTGTAGTTGTTAATCTGTTAAATCCTGCTGTCAACTTCTGGCAGCGCCATTTAACATGTGGAACAAGATTGCACGTCGGTCCATGCTCCCATTGGCGCGCCCATGACGTGATTGCTAGTTTCTGATGGGTTATCATGACAGCTGGGGTCTGCTGAAGTCACCATGTCTGTCATTACCATCCTTCTGTGAAAGCTAGCCCGTGGCTAGCATTCATAGGAGATCATGATTTTCAGTATATATAGCAGCGCTGATGCATTGCTATACAGTATATAGCACAAGCGATCCTATGATCACAGCTTAAAGACCCCTAAGGGGACTATTAATTCCAGTAAAGAATGATAAAAAAAAAGTTTTTAAAGATATGAAAAAAATTAGAAAAACTCACAAAAGTTAAAATCACTCCCCTTTTGCGTCATTAAAAATAAAAAAATAAAATAATTAAAAAAATACACATATTTGGTATCGCTGCATTTGTAATAGTGCGATCTATCAAAATATAAAATAAATTAATCCAATTCGTACATGGCGCATCAATAAAAAAATCAAAACGCCAGAATTATATTT
The DNA here is from genome assembly GCF_046119375.1 of Phyllobates terribilis. NCBI lineage: Eukaryota > Metazoa > Chordata > Amphibia > Anura > Dendrobatidae > Phyllobates > Phyllobates terribilis. The sequence continues at coordinate 508,572,338 of NW_027362762.1, forward strand.
TTTCCAATAAAATGCAATAAGAGGCTGTCAAAATATCTTATCTACCCCAAAATGGTATCACTAAAAACATCAGCTCAGGGTACAAAAAATAAGAACTCACACAGCCCCGTATCCCAAAAAATGAAAACATTACGGGTCTCGGAAAATGGTGACAAGTGAATTTTTTTACTTTCAAATTTCCAATTTTTTTTCACCACTTAAAAAAAAGCCATACATGTTTGATTTCTCCATACTCTTATTAACCTGGAGAATCATATTGTCGGGTCAGTTTTAACATGTAGTGAACATGGTAAATAAAAAATCCAAAAAAACTATTGTGAAAATGCACTTTTTTTGCAATTTCAACACACTTGGAATTTTTTTCAACAGACTTTGTGATAAAATGAATGGTGGCATTCAAAAGTACAACTCATTCCGCAAAATACATGCCCTCATAAGGCTATATTGAAAAGTTATGGCTCTTGGAAGAAGGGGAGGAAAAAACAAAAAAGGGAAAAGCGGAAAATGGCCGTCTCATGAAGGGGTTAAAACATGAGACACCAAAAGAAGACAAAAAATGCAGCAGAAAAATAAACAGAAAAAGCACGATAAAAAAGTATATGATAAAAAAAACAGAAGTAACCTAATTTATTCAATTGATGCAGAATTGCTGCAGAAAATTTGCAATATCAAAAATGCACTTATTGTGGTAACTTAACCTTAAGGTTCTTGTCTTGGTAACAGCCAAACAGAAGAAATGAAAGAAGAAAACTGTGATATGCTGTTATCAACTCTAATTAATGTCATGGCTAACAGTAATGTTTTGGAATATAAAGATGCAATTGGTTAAGATTAATTTCATATACCAGCCAGATGTTTGCTCCAGGATATTTGGCCAGCAGGAGATTCTCCTGGGCTTCAAAATGCTGAGCTCTGTCAAAGTTAAAATGAATGTACTTCAGTGGGTTTCTCACCTGAGACCTGCCAACAAATGAAATGTTTTAAAAGGTAAAAGACCAATGTAAATAAATATATGAAGGGGCATGTAAGTAGTTAGGGGTCACAGCTACCCTACTGAATGGTTATGAAATCAATGACAATTAAAAAAGTTATATATATATATATATATATATATATATATATACAGTTATATGAAAAAGTTTGGGCACCCCTATTAATCTTAAGCTTAATGTTTGAATGCAGATTGCACATTTTCTGTTAGTACAAGAAACCTCATTTCAAGGCAGAAACATTATTGTGTCCAACAGTTATTACATATATCAAACTGAAATAGCTGTTGCAAAAACACCAATTTTTATAAAACATTAAGCTTAAGATTAATAGGGGTGCCCAAACTTTTTCATATAACTGTATATTTATGATAAAAAAAAAATTGTTTCAGAAACTGTATCCAGATAAATATTAGACCGATAGAGAGAAGGAGAGAGAGAGAGATGCAGTTGCATATTAGGTGTAAATTAGGCTGATCAATGGCAGTCTGTTAAAGACTTGTTTTAAAAGTTTTTTTCTGTTGACTCTTGAAAAGAAATACCTATTATTGAAACTGTCGTGAATTTCTAGCTACGGTATATATCTGTTCACAATTTAGTCCTATAGAAGAATTGATACCTTAAAAGTAAATGATAGCAATCTGTTCAATGATTGTGGCAATGAGCTATGTCCCTTTCTCAATTGCAATCATGCATCCAGTAGCATGATTGAATATGAGCTTTCTACTTCTTACCTTCAACAAGATTGCATCATAAAGTCTTGAATGTTAGATTTTAAGTAAAAAAACAAACATATTCAACAAGGGATTTTTTATAAGATTGGACACTTTGTGAAGATAAGAAATGTAAGTTGTTCTATTAATTTCTTTTGAAAATGCAATGCATCTTCAATCTGCAGTTTAATGATTCAAGCACAGAACTATGCAAAATAAAGAAAACAATAACAGCTCAAATATTTTGTATATTAAGTGACTGCAACTTTGCTTAGTATTACAATAGCTAAAACAATATATTGTAAAAGGCAGGTAAAAAGTTAAGTATCCAATTTGCTTAACAAAATGTAACGGATGCACTGTTTAGATGTGCCACTTTAGATAAAATAAAAAATGCAGTGGCCCTTCATGGTAAACTAGCTACTGTTTCCATTCCATCGCCTCTATTCTGCACTACACATCTACTGCTATCTGCAGAATGAATTAACCGGTTCAGGACCGCCCACTGTACATAAACGTCGGTGCTGCCTGGGCTCTGTGCAGCGCCGATGTTTAAAAATGGTGGGTGGTCCCGCAGCGCTCAGGACCCCAAGCGCTGCGGTTCCGGTGCAGAGCGATAGCTCTAACATGTGACATCATGGGGACCTGATTAGATCAGGTCCCCATGATGTTAACCCGTTCCTATCTTCTAGATGCCGCGATCCATAGCGATCGTGGCATTTAAAAGGTAGTGACAGCTGGTGGTCGGTGATCGGGACCCCCACATACTTTAACAGTGAGGGGATCCCAGTGCTGTGACCTCTGACCTCATCGAGATTTGATTGGCTCAGGTCTCGAAGATGTCAGCGTCACACCAGCCACTCAGAAAGATCACTAGGGAAGTTTGTTTTAGCAAGAGCAGAGGAGAAACAGTGTGACAAGAGCTGTGTCAGCCTTGCCACTGTGACAGTAAAAAAAAAAAAAAAAAAGAAAGATATTTAGGTTAAAGTTAGGGTTAGCCTTAGGGTTAGTCAGTCCTGTCAGTCAGTCCTGTCAGTCAGTCCCGTCAGTCAGTCAGTCAGTCCGGTCCGGTCAGGTCAGTCCAGTCCATCAGTCCAGTCTGGTCAGTCCAGTCCAGTCCGGTCAGTCCAGTCCGGTCCGGTCAGTCCAGTCTGGTCAGTCCAGTCCAGTCCGGTCAGTCCAGTCCAGTCAGCCCACTCCAGTCTGGTCAGTCCAGTTCGGTCAGTCCAGTCTGGTCAGTCAAGTCCAGTCTGGTCAGTCCAGTCCAGTCCGGTCAGTCCAGTCCAGTCAGTCCAGTCCAGTCCGGTCAGTCCAGTCAAAAAATATAAAAACAAATAAAATGGCTTGTCAGACTTATACCGCAGAGGAGGCATATGCCCTGCTATGTTCTGACAGTGACGACAGTGCAATCTCAGATGGAGATGTGGATTTTGAGGGCTTTAGTAGCAGCAATACTGAGAGATCAGAAATGAGCAATGATTCTGGTCCATCCTCAAGCCCAAGGACCAGTACAACAATAGGGGCAAATAGAGCTACTGGAGAAACGTCTCCAAATCAGGGAACACTGCCCAGTACAAGCACTGTCCCTGCTTCTAGTGAATTGGAGCACTCCAATTCACTAGAGGGCTTTGCCACTTGATATAGCATTTGACTCGCCCCCTGGGCCGTGGGGCACCTCGGGCTTCAGTGCAATGATGGGGGTAGTAGTGGCAACCCGATCCCATGGCTCAGGGTGGTCAGACCAAATTCTGTGGCAGTCTATTTGTAGGGTTATGAATGTCCAACTACGCCACCCATGGATTGCGGTCAGGGATGACCGCCGCTGCAAGGCAGACCGCTGAGGCTGATGTTGGGGTGCAGCACAGGGATAAGATAACTCCCCAAGGGAAGAGTGCAGCCTCAAGGCAGCATATGTGAATGCTGGGGGTGATAGTGCAGGCCCCAATAATCAGAGTTCAGAGACCGCTTCAAACAGTCCAGGGTCTTTATTGCAGGTATTTCTAATGACCCAACAGGAGTACTGGGTAGGAATGGGCCTGGGTGTCTGAGAACATTCGGGCGAGCCCCACTGGTCAGGGTGAGTATGGAGGCATACCGTTCTCTCTCTGCCCTTGCTGACTATCCCCCGTCCCTGAGCTGGCCGTGTACTTCGCCTGTATGGCTTGCGACTCGGGCCTTAGGTACCTGTTGCTTCTCCGTGCTGTACTGGTCCATCTGTGTGGCGGAGCCTCCAGGCTTCTTAGGCCAAGGGACCTGAAATCCCTTGCGGGTTGGTTATCTGCTGCAGGGCTTGCAACCCTGACAGCCTCGGACCCCAATGTCCAGTAGTAATTCTCTCAGCCAGGACCGGCTCTCGTCGCCTCTGTCCCTGGCTCGCAGCTTCTCCACTGCCTCATGGACTCCTTGGCTACAGCTCAACGGTCCCTCCTTCTCTGGGACTAGTCTTAGTCCTGAGCTAGGTCGTCCAGTTCTCTCTAACCCTGCCCCCAGTACCAGCTTTTATAGGGGTAGCCAGCTCCCCCTACTGGCCTGGGACAGGAGTTGCTGTTTGCTAATTGTCCCTGACCAGGGAACCTCCCTCCTGCTCTCAGACACAGCCTTTAATATTTGTGGCATCCAGGCCTGGGGTGACACACATTTCCCAGATGGGAGGCTTCGGATTCGGCTGCTCCATTCAGCCCTGATTTCAATGCCATTCCTGGTATAAATGTGGAGGTGGAATATTTTGGACCAATTCATTTTTTTTAATTTGTTTTTTACAGACAGCTTGCTAGAGCATATTGTCGTGCAAACAAATTTATACACGTCCCAATTCATAAGCCAGAATTCCCGATCTTACTATGCTAGAGCAAATTTATGGACACCAACTAATGTCCTGGAAATAAAAAATTTTTTAGGACTTACATTTGCCATGGGGCTTGTTAAAAAACCGAGCATTCGATCCTACTGGTCCAACCACCCTGTTCAAGCCACCCCTATGTTGTCAGTCGTTCTTCCTAGGACCCATTATGAAATGCTCATGAGGCTTAGGCATTTTAACTACAATAGTCAATGCCTGCCCAGAAATGCCCCAGAACATGACAGGTAATATAAAATTAGACCCATCATTGATAATTTGTCAGAAAAATTCTTAAGGCTCTACACCCCAACACGAAATATTTCTATAGATGAGTCCCTTGTAAAATTCAAAGGAAGACTGCACCTCAAGCTATTTATCCCATCTAAAAGGGCAAGGTTTGGAATAAAGCTCTATAAAATGTGTGAAAGTTCAACTGGATACACATCCGCTTTTTGCATGTATGAAGGGAAAGATAGCCAACAAAACCCACCAGGATGCCCTACTTATCTGGGGACATCTGGAAAAATTGTTTGGGAGCTGATAAGTCCATTTTTTTAAAAAGGCTACAATCTATATGTGGACAATTATTACACCAGCATACCCCTATTTAAAAGTCTGGTTGAACACAACATCGAAGCTTGTGTGACCATTCGTAAAAAACGTCAGGGGTTTCCACAACCATTGGTCAACCAAAAGTTCCAAAAGGGGCAGACAGGGGCTGTATGCAACGGAGAGCTGCTTGCCATGAAGTATAGGGATAAGAGGGATATTTTTGGCCTCAGCTCGATCCACACAGATGCCACAAGGGCCACTGTAGAACTAGGATCCACTACTCCGAAGCAAAAACCTGCGTCAGTCATTGACTACAACAAACACATGGGGGGTGTGGACCTTGCAGACCAGGTTCTACAACCATACCAGGTATCAAGAAAGTCCTATACCTGGTATAAAAAGTTGGTTATTTATTTGTTTCAGGTGGCCACATACAATTCTTTTGTGTTGTACAAAAAAGCAGGAAATTCAGATCCTTTTCTTGATTATCAAGAAAAGGTAATAGAAAATCTTGCTGGTTCAGTATGCTTTGAATTTTGAATAAATCCCCAACAGTGTCACCAGTAAAGTACCCCCACACCATCACTCCTCCTCCTCCATGCTTCACGGTGGGAACCAGGCATGTAGAGTCCATCCGTTCACCTTTTCTGCATCGCACAAAGACACAGTGGTTGGAACCAAAGATCTCAAATTTGGACTGATCAGACCAAAGCACAGATTTCCACTGGTCTAATGTCCATTCCTTGTGTTATTTAGCCCAAATAAGTCTCTTCTGCTTGTTGCCTGTCCTTAGCAGTGGTTTCCTAGCAGCTATTTACCATGAAGGCCTGCTGCACAAAGTTTCCTCTTAACAGTTGTTGAAGAGATGTGTCTGCTGCTAGAACTCTGTTTGGAATTGACCTGGTCTCTAATCTGAGCTGCTGTTAACCTGCGATTTCTGAGGCTGGTGACTCGGATAAACTTATCCTCAGAAGCAAAGGTGACTCTTGGTCTTCCTTTCCTGGGGCGGTCCTCATGTGAGCCAGTTTCTTTGTAGCACTTGATGGTTTTTGCAACTGCACTTTGGGACACTTTCAAAGTTTGCCCAATTTTTCGGACTGACTGACCTTCATTTCTTAAAGTAATGATGGCCACTCGTTTTTCTTTACTTAGCTGCTTTTTTCTTGCATAATACAAATTCTAGCAGTCTATTCAGTAGGACTATTAGCTGTGTATCCACCAGACTTCTGCACAACACAACTGATGGTCCCAACCCCATTTATAAGGCAAGAAGTCCCACTTATTAAACCTGACAGGGCACACCTGTGAAGTGAAAACCATTTCCGGTGACTACCTCTTGAAGCTCATCAAGAGAATGCCAAGAGTCTGCAAAGCAGTCATCAAAGCAAAAGGTGGCTACTTTGAAGAACCTAGAATATAAGACATATTTTCAGTTGTTTCACATTTTTTTGTTAAGTATATATTTCCACATTTGTTAATTCATAGTTTTGATGCCTTCAGTGTGAATGTACAATTTTCATAGTAATGAAAAAAGAGAAAAATCTTTAAATTAGAAGGTGTGTCCAAACTTTTGGTCTGTACTGTATATATATATATATATATATATATATATATATATATATATATATATATATATATATATACATATATATATATATACATACACTGCTCAAAAAATAAAAGGAACACTCGAATAACACATCCTAGATCTGAATGAATGAAATATTCTCATTGAATACTTTGTTCTGTACAAAGTTGAATGTGCTGACAGCAAAATCACACAAAAATCATCAATGGAAATCAAATTTATTAACCAATGGAAGCCTGGATTTGGAGTCACCCCCAAAATATTAGTGGAAAAACACACTACAGGCTGATCCAACTTTGATGTAATGTCCTTAAAACAAGTCAAAATGAGGCTCAGTATTGTGTGTGGCCTCCATGTGCCTGTATGACCTCCCTACAATGCCTGGTCATGCTCCTGATGAGGCTGCGGATGGTCTCCTGTGGGATCTCCTCCCAGACCTGGACTAAAGCATCTGCCATCTCCTGGACAGTCTGTGGTGCAACGTGACGTTGGTGGATGGAGCGAGACATGATGTCCCAGATGTGCTCAATCGGATTCAGGTCTGGGGAATGGGCAGGCCAGTCCATAGCTTCAATGCATTCATCTTACAGGAACTGTTGACACACTCCAGCCACATGAGGTCTGGCATTGTTCTGCATTAGTAGGAACCCAGGGCCAACCGCTCCAGCATATGGTCTCACAAGTGGTCTGAGGATCTCATCTCGGTACCTAATGGCAGTCAGGCTACCTCTGGCGAGTACATGGAGGGCTGTTCGGCCCTCCAAAGAAACTCCACCTCACACCATTACTGACCAACTGCCAAACCGGTCATGCTGAAGGATGTTGCAGGCAGCAGTGTTGCTTCCTAAGTGGACAGTTTGATTTCACAGAACTTTGATTTACTTGGGAGTTATATTCTGTTGTTTAAGTGTTCCCTTTATTTTTTTGAGCAGTGTATATATATATATATATATATACTGTATGCCCTCCAGAGTTGATGTGCAAGGCCAGATTTCCCTTTAAAGGGAATTTCTTAGTAGAATTAACCATCCAAAACTTTCTATATGGACATGTAGGACATAGGAAGCTGAATGAAATGATACCTTGATATCTGTTATCCAATATCTTATTCTTGAGACCTCCACATTTTCTTATTTGTAAATTATCAATTCCAGGCTATGGGCAGGATACTGATCGGCATGAGCATCTGCCAAAATAAAAGGGGACATTACCAGTGTGAGACATGTAACCAGTGTGATATGAAATCACTGCTTTCCTGATCTCAGTTTTGAGTTGTATGTGATTATACCGGCCACATCTGCAGGTTCCTCTCAGCTTCAGCTTCCATCTCACAAACAGCCAGTGTTGTAATAATGTTACAATACAGCAGAGCTGTGAAAACTGTAGCTGCTAAAGTATTTGTAAGGAGACAAAGTTCAGTTCTACTGCTCTTTGTTAGTAACATATCTCACACTGGTAACTCCCTCTTTTATTTCAAAAAATCTCTGGAGACAGATTCTCATGTAGATCGCTGTCCAGCCCAAAGATCTTAACAGCTCATTTACATAAGAGAAAACATGGATTTCTCTAGAATAAGACATACATGCCCAAATAGTCAGCGTAGGAGGGTGTATCCTACTGACAGATTCCCTTTAACTGAGAATGCATCTGTAAGCTAATCAAATGAGAGAGTTTATAATTCTTATCTTCCTTCTGAGCTCTTCTCAGTTGATTAATGATCACAAAGTTCAGCTCATTTTTCAGAGCAAGAAAAACATAAATTCTCTAATCAGAATGAGCTCACTGATGCATTTTGTTAATTCTATTGGCAGCCAGCAATAGGCATTGCAACACAGAGGCTACAGAATGTAAACAGTGCAATATTTGCGATGGGACCCCATTACAAAAATTATTTTAACAAAAAATAAAAAAATTTAAGTTAAAAAAAACTGCTCCCATTGAAGGTGTCCATATACTTTTAAAACTGTCTCATTTATGTTTGCAGTAATAAATACTGTATATCCCTATTAATGATGAGCGAATGTACTCGGTTAACCCTTTAACCAAGTATCTTCGGCGTGCTCGAAAACTGTGTTTGAGTCGCAGCAGCTGCATGTCTTGCAGCTGTTAGACAGCTGCGACACATGCAGGGACTACCTGTTTATTAGGCAATCACTGCATGTTTTGCAGCTGTCTAACAGACGCAAGACATGCAGCAGCAGCGACTCGAACACAATTTTTGAGCACGCCGAAGATACTCGATTAGGAACCCAGCATGCTCGGTTAATGCGTTAACCGAGCACGTTCGCTCATCACTAGTCCCTATGTCTCTCTATGTACACTGCTCAAAAAAATAAAGGGAATACTTAACCCTTTCGCAACCCTGGGATTTTCCGCTTTTGCATTTTCGCTTTTTGCTCCCCTTGTTCCCAGAGCCATAGCGTTTTTATTTTTTGGTCAATATGGCCGTGTGAGGGCTTATTTTTTGTGGGACAAGTTGTACTTTTCAACGCCATTACTAGTTTTACCATATCATGTATAGGAAAACAGGAAAAAATTCCAAGTGCGGTGAAATTGCAAAAAAAGTGCAATACCACAGATGTTTTTTTTTTTTTACCACGTTTACTGAATGCTAAAACTGACCAGCCATTATTATTCTCCAGGTCATTACGAGTTCGTAGACACCAAGCATGTATAGTTTATTTTTTATTTAAGTGGTAAAAAAAAATAAAAAAAAATAGCGCCATATTATAAGACCTGTAGCGTCTCCATTTTTCAGGATCTGGGGCCGGGTGAAAGCTTATTTTTTGCGCACCGAGCTGAAGTTTTTGTTGATACCATTTTGGGGTAGATCCGATGTTTTGATCGCCCGTTATTGCATTTTACTGCAATGTTGTGGCAACAAAAAAACGTAATTCTGGAGTTTAGAATTTTTTTCTCGTTACGCCGCTTACCAATCAGATTATTTATTTTTTTATTTTGATAGATTGGGCGATTCTGAACATGGCAATACCAAATATGTGTATGTAGGGTTTTTTTTTATTATTTTATTTTGAATGGGGCGAAAGGGGGGTGATTTAAACTTTTATATTTTTGTAATTTTTTTTATATTTTTAAAACCATTTTTTTTTCACTTTTTGCTTGCTTCTATAGTCTCCATAGGAGACTAGAAGCAGCACTTGTCTGATCGCCTCTGCTACATACAGATGATCAACAGATCACCTGTATGTAGCAGAAATGGTCCTGTGCTATGAGCACCGACCACTAGTACATGACAACCACTGGAGTCTGCTGCAGACCCAGGGTTGTCATGACCACCCATCGGTGACCCGCAATCATGGGACGGGGTCACCGATGGGTGGGGTAGGTGACGCGCTTCCGGCGCGGCACTGTTAAATGCCACTGTCAATCTAGATTGACAGCGGCATTTAACATGTTAACATGTGCTGTTACGGGCACATGTCAGCTGTAAAAATCAGCTGACATGTGCCCGGTTCAGTGCGGGCTCAGCGCCGGAGCCCTCACTGATACGGAGGATTACCGCCTGTGTGTACTAATACGTCACAGGCTGTAAAGGGGTTTACAACAGAATATAACTCCAAGTAAATCAAACTTTTGTGAAATCAAACTGTCCACTTAGGAAGCAACACTGATTGACAATCAATTTTACATGCTGTTGTGCAAATGGAATAGACAATATATGGAAATTATTGGCAATTATCAAGACACCTTCAATAAAGGAGTGGTTCTGCAGGTGGGACCACAGACCACATCTCAGTACCAATGCTTTCTGGCTGATGTTTTGGTCACTTTTGAATGTTGGTTGTGCTGTCACACTCGTGGTAGCATGAGACAGACTCTACAACCAACAGAAGTTACTCAGGTAGTGCAGCTTATGCAGGATGGCACATCAATGTGAGCTGTGGCAAGAAGATTTGCTGCGTAGTGTCCAGACGCTGGAGGAGCTACCAAGAGACAGACCAGTACTCCAGGAGATGTGGAGGGGGCCATAGGAGGGCAACAAACCATTAGCAGGACCACTACCTCCACCTTTATGCAAGGAGGAACAGGAGGAGCACTGCCAGAGCCCTGCAAAATGACCTCCAGCAGGCCACAAATGTGCATGTGTCTGCACAAACAGTTAGAAGTCGACTCCATGAGGGTGGAATGAGGGCCCGACGTCACAGATGGGGGTTGTGCTCACAGCCCAACACCGTGCAGGACGCTTGGCATTTGCCACAGAACACCAGGATTGGCAAAGTCGCCACTGGCCCCCTGTGCTCTTCACAGATGAAAGCAGGTTCACACTGAGCACATGTGACAGACGTGACAGAGTCTGGAGACGCCGTGGAGAGCGATCTGCTGCCTGCAACATCCTTCAGTATGACCGGTTTGGCAGTGGGTCAGTAATGGTGTGGGGTGGTATTTCTTTGGAGGGCTGCACAGCCCTCCATGTGCTCGCCAGAGGTAGCCTGACTTCTATTAGGCACCGAGATGAGATCCTCAGACCCCTTGTGTGACCATATGCTGGTGCAGCTGGCCCTGGGTTCCTCCTAATGCAGGAAAATGCCAGACCTCATGTGGCTGGAGTGTGTCAGCAGTTCCTGCAAGATGAATGCATTGAAGCTATGGACTGGCCCGCCCGTTCCCCAGACCTGAATCCGACTGAGCACATCTGGGACACCAGGTCTCGCTCCATCCACCAACATCACGTTGCACCACAGACTGTCCAGGAGTTGGTGGATGCTTTAGGCCAGGTCTGGGAGGAGATCCCACAGGAGACTATCCGCAACCTCATCAGGAGCATGCCCAGGCATTGTAGGGAGGTCATACAGGCACGTGGAGGCCACACACAATTCTGAGCCTTATTTTGACTTGTTTTAAGGACATTACATTAAAGTTGGATCTGCCTGTAGTGTGTTTTTCCACTTTAATTTTGGGGGTGACTCCAAATCCAGGCCTCCATTGGTTCATAAATTTGATTTCCATTGATGATTTTTGTGTGATTTTGTTGTCAGCACATTCAACTTTGTACAGAACAAAGTATTCAATGAGAATATTTAATTCATTTAGATTTAGGATGTGTTATTTGAGTGTTCGCTTTATTTCTTTGAGCAGTGTAGTTGTATAGTTCAGCACATTAACAGCATTCTCATATGGCTCTCAGGAGAATAAGCCCCAAAATGCAGCTTATATTTGGTGGTCTTGTAAATAAAGACTTCTTTACAATAAGATGCTATCTTTCACTTCTGCTGTAGAATGCTGTTGTCCCTCTAAAAATCACTCATTACTTTTGTAGATGCTTCACACAGGAAGTTAAAAGAGAAGACAATAGAAAATCACGCATACTTCTTGGGAAGATAGGAAATTTATGGACTTGTAATGTTCCAAAAATTAGTACCAGGATTGGTAGGATTGGTAGCCAACCAATTATTGCAACCACCCTGTAGAAGAACCTTGATGATGTGCTAGCTACCTTATAGCTATTGTTTTACAATGGAGGTTAAAGAAGTGTGAGTGTTGTAGAATGTAGTATTAGGTAAAAAAGCAAATATTGAGAACTGCAGTGAAAATTAGAACAAAAAGAACATCATGATATACAGTACTATTGCAGTATGGTTCAAATTGCCTTCTAAGGCTGGTTAGGTAGAGTCATTGGATTGCTCGGGGTGATAGTGTCTTGTCAGTAGGTTAACATCATGTATTCTTCCTTAGCTGACAAATATGATTTTGAATATGTAAGGATTCAAATATCCAAAATGAACATTTCAGAAAAAAATAAAGATAATCTTTCTTTTTAACAAGGTTTGCTTTGACTGTCTTATGCTTCTAGTGTGTAGCTTACTTCTAGATACAAGTGGCTTCTTATGAATGTTGGAAACACTTCCAGAATGTACTTTTTAAATAGATGGCAACTATAATTACAAATGAAACAGGGGAATGGAGCATCTAGATTTTATTGCAATGATTATTATTATAGTAGCAAACACAGAAAATCATCTTTGTTTGGAACGATGGAGCTCAGTGGCCTAAGGCCAAGCAATTAGTTATTTTCTTTTTAAGTTGAAATCAAATGGTGCCATTGAAATGAGAATAGAAATGAATTACCGTCTCCCATCAGTGCAGGCTGAGGGAAAGAACCGCGCAGTATAAAAGCCATTTTAAATCCATTTTTTTGGCACCTACAGCTTAATTAAACTTGTGCCTAACATACACACGTGGAATGAACATTGCAATAAGCTATTGTGCTCCTTCTGTAATTAATTATTTAACTTTAAAGTATTTGGAGCGCTTTTCTAATTAATTGACTGGACTCACCCTGTCTCAGGTCTCTGGAAATAAGGTTAATTAAAGCAGCAGGTCTGCAATACATCAAATGGTTTATCTCAGATCCTTTCCCATGTTTCGGTACAGTTACTCTATTTACTTGGAAACAGGAATTTATTGATATTTATGCCAAATATAATCCTTTACAATATGGATAAACTAGTGTTCATTTTGTAGAGCATTCATTTTGGGATTTCTCATTGCATAAGTAGCTTCCCAAGAAGAAATTAATATTGCAAATTATGCTTTATGGAAGACAGACTTGCCAAATGGCATATACTGGATTATGATAAAAATGAATGTATGATAAATCTTAACAAAGTTGCTACTCATTGAATATATAAGCAATTGCATAAATATTAACTGTGATAAAATATTAAGTATTAGCCAAATTACACCATTACACCAAACCTAATTTGCTAAGTAGCTAAGAAATCTGACATCTTTGAAGCCTCCCCATAGGTACCATAAGGGGATAATTAATGGTCCCGTCATTTCCAGTATGTTGAGCAATTGTTGGGTCTGAGTTTATGTGCTTGTATAGGAATTGCCTTTATTATAATTTAATGGCATCTATGCATGCTTCTTTCATGGTGATTTGGCACAAAACTGAACCAGAAGGACATATGGCAGACTTTGAAGGAAGTAAGAAAAAGCTTCACCAATTCTTCCCATATGCATCTTCAATTTAAGTGCCACCCAAACATGACATAATTTAACTCACAAATAATATATATAACCCCATTCATCACATCCCAAAATGAATACATACCACACCCCAGACCTATCAATTTAATACACACACAGTGGCATCAATCGCTGTATATAATAACAGATAACATTGTATATAATAAGGAAAGGCTTACATAATATTCAAGTATGTCATCCCTTTTCTTGATTTTGGTTAAAGGTGTTGTCTGGCCTTTGGGTACAAATCTGCAGTCACTCCATGTGACTGCAGACCTGTGAATGCTCACAGGACACGCACTGCGCACTGTAAGGATTTTACGGTGCTGGTATTGGGAGCAAGCGGTCATGGTGAGTTTTTGACGCTGCAGAATTTCTGCATCATTTCTCCACATATTATTTAAATTAAGTTACTTGCGCCCTTTCATTATGTTTTTGTGAGCAGTTTTTAAACATACGTTTTTTGGGCTCTTTTGGTATGTCATCCTTTAAATAAAGCTGCTTTTTTACACTTCCTGGTATTTGGATTTGATAAAACTTTATTCATATACTTTGGTGCAGATTACATGTGCTTTTGATGTGTTTCTACCATGGAAACACAATAAAAATGCATGTGCATATTTACCTAGGAAGCTTCCACATCTAATGCAAGTCTATTGGGAAAATCCGGGCATAAAACTCAGCGTACCCGCAAGAGAAATTAGCATGCTGCGGATATGAAAGCTGCACCACAGATCACTTTACGCTGAGTAAGATAAAAGCACAATGTGCATGAGATTTCTATAAATCCCATCCACTTTACTGGAACTTTAAGAGGCTGCGTTTTTGAAGCAGTAAAAATATATGCAGCGCCAAAAGTGCACCAAAAGTTCATTGTTTCAACGTAGCTTAATGCTTTCATTTCTCAGCTGTGTGGACTTGTCTTTTGCAGTGAGATAACATTTTTATTAATAAAATTTTATGCTGTATTGCAGCAACTAAAAAACATAATTTTGATGCTTTTAACTTTATGTCTATTTACGGTGTTTACCGATCAAGGTTAATAATTTTTATATTTTAACAGATTGGACTTTTCTGGATCCGGCGATAAACACATATGTGTATTTTTTTATATTTTATCTTTATTTTTAATTGGGGAAAATAGGGGTGATTTAAACTTTTATGTTCTTGATATTTTTCATATTTTTAGAAACTTTTTTTTTCTTTTTCATTGTATTTATTAGTCCCCTCAGGGGACTTGAACCTTTTAACATCTGATCTCTTGTGCTGTATACAGCATTGCTGCATATAGTAAAAATCACGGTCTCCTTTGAAGCCCAGCCATAGGAGCAAATGGAGCTCTGTAATGACAGGCACGGAGGTCTTCAACAGAAACCAGACTGTTATAGGAACTCATCGGCACCCTGCAATCCCATTATGCAAGCAAGAGTGACGTACCCCCATGCTGGCACCCTGTTAATGGCACTATCAGAGTTTGACAGAGGCATTTAATAGGTTAACAGTCACGGGAAGAGCTTCGCTCCACCTGCAGCTGTTAGAGGCAGGTCCTGACTGTAAAACATAGCCATTACCTGTGGGAATGGGTAGAGCTCACCCCATGAGCCATCTCCAAATACCCGCTACCGGCTTGCATCGTACATGTATGGTGGATGATGGTAAGGGGTTAAAGGATATATGCAAGATGACAAGAAGGAAGTTTATGAATTATTTGAAAGAAAATGTTATTTATGCTAATTATATATATAATATATTTAGAAATGAGAAAAAAAATGTAGCACTATATAATAGTAGCATATGTAGTAGTATATTACATATCATAAAGGCATGGTTTTATTTATGGAGTTTGCGAAGAGGGAGAGTTTACAGTTAGTTTAGAAAAAAATGGGCTGGGAAATTGATTTGATCTCCTTAGGAAAATATGCATGATATAAATAATAGCAAAATATTACAATATTTAATCTATTTCATTGAATGAAATGGTTTCATTTATAAAGGTTAACATTTTATTAATATGAATATATGTGTTTCTGTAATTAGTTCTCTTGAGGCCTTATTATTTTGCTATGGAAAGTTGAATACATTTCGTATGCTTGAAAGTGTAGTAATTAAAATCAGCATATTCCACTTTCCCAAAATACATAAATGCACATAAGCTACAAAATGAAACTGATTGCTCAGATAACTTGTTGTATTTTCACTTTGTACTCTCCTTAGAATGAAATTTTCATTCTGTACACCATTTATTCCGAAAGCTTATACTTTTATGATAGTTTTCAAAACTTCAGCAACATAAAATTTCCAGTTTAAACTTTTACTGCCTTTTTCACACTTTTATGAAATCATCTGATTCTCTCTATCATGATGATAATACACTGGCAACCTTCTTTATCAGATGCTCCTCCTAGACATAAAATGTCAGTCCGTACCAGTATTCTCTGAAATCGGGAAGCTGTTCCAAGGAAACTTAATGATAGTAGTCAAAGCAACCCTGAGAGCCACTGGCATTTCAAGCCATTTTCAGAAGTAATCTATGAAGATAATAGCATAGGTACAATCATTAACAGCCTGCTCAAATGGCCTCACAATATCAATTGCCTCTATTCCCATTCTGAATGTATAAGAGGCGCATGTTGTGATTGGGATGCCAGTGACTGTTGTTTTATTAGGTGATTGACAGTGGCACATAACAATGACTACAGCATCTCAGACTTTCACACAAGGGAACAATGCAATACATTCAATTCATATTATATTGAAGCAGAATATTTGAATGGACGCAATGAGATGGCAGATTTCAAACAGTTTTAATCTGACATATTTGATGCAGAAAATCCCAACTTGACCTTATACATTGCTACTTTCATAAGTAAAGGCACAGGGCAGAGCTGCTCACTTCAGTGATTGGCTTATGCCAGCACTGCAGCCAAATATTAGACATCAAGAGCAGAAGCGGAGACTCAATGTTGAATGGGGGGAAGTGTGTAAAGAACAGGTTTTTTTTTACAATAAACTCCTGCCGTAAGACAGGATTGTATGAAAGGGGACAACCCCTTTAAGCCCCTAGCTCACCTGGAAATACCTGTGTGACCAAGCTTGATTTTGCATGTGCAGAGCTGGCTCAGTATTATATAGCTGACATCTGCCTCTAACAGAAGAGACAAATTTTTCCTATTTTTTTCCCATTTAGACTTGTGCATATGTCATTTTAGATTTCCAAAGGAGAAGCTGAATGATCACAGCAGCAAGACAAGAAGACATCGCACAACTGAGGACATAGCTGAAGACCTGAAAGGACTATCCCTTTGAATCGCAGAAATTCGGGAGGTATGAGGCTCCCAATAGTATTGCCTTAGTATTGCAGATTATAGAAAAATAATGGCATCCTATGGTGCTCAGCTTGTGACCAGGAGTACTAAGATGGCAGCCATGGGTGCCTTCAGCAAGCCTCCAGCTGCCATGGTAACCAATTGGTTCCGCGTCCTCATGATCAGGTTGAGCACCAACAACTGCTCCATCTATATGCCACCATTAAAGATTGACAGGAGAATCTAAGTGGTTAACAGCAAGCATCTGTCTCTAACAGTTCTGGCCACAACTGTTAGAAACAAATAGTGGCTATTTAACATCCGCCATATGCCATGTGATATCCCCCCATCTTAATGCAGAAAGGGGATATCCAGTGATACATTAAATCCTGAGAGCTGAATTAATGCATGTAAATTGGGTTTGCAGCAGTACCTAATACTAATGCCAATACCTTTCCTATTGTTACTGCACAGGTTATTTCATGGTTTCATTTACTCTGACCAATTTTTACAAATAGTCTTCATAAAAAAAAAGTCCTTGCACAACCTTTGCAAAGGTTAGAGTGTCCCAAATCACTACTTAAACAAACATATTTATTTATTGATGCAGCTACCCTAAAAGTGACAGTTTATTTAGCTAAATCCTAAAGAATTCCTACTCCGCTTGGAAGGATGAAGCAGAGAGGGATAAGATTGTGAGAGATTCCCAGGGCAAAAAAGCGTTGTCTGCAATTTTATGTCTGATACACAGCCATGTCCCACTCTGTCACTGATACACGATGACGGATGCTGGAATTCAATTTAGGTTTTGTCAGCTTTGTAAATGGCGCTATGCAGTTGGAATCCGGTAAATGCAATCTATATCAGTAAGCAGAACGCTGCATGGAACAATTGAAAGGTGACTAAGAGAGGTCTGGATAGAGAAAATGCTATGATGTGAATCATTTAACCCTATAATAAGGGAGGCAGCAATCGAACACAGAGATTTAAAACAAATGGCCAGATTTACACAGTATAATGCAAACAGCAAGGTGTTAATGGTGTCAAGGTGTTAATGAATCTGTCACACTAATGGATCCAGTTAATGAACAGTATGCATGCTTAAAAGGTTACTATGTGGTCAATCACATCCCTATTGTGTTTATCAGTTACCATGGTAACACAGAGAGTGCAAAACTATGTTTAGACAATAACCAAAATAATGAAAACGCTTAGACATACTTATCTTAAGTGACTGGTGCTTAAAATACATTTCTTATGATGACTGTAGTAAGTAAAGTAAATGAATCACATGAATTAGCATACAATTCTAAGGACTCATTCAGACTGTCTGTTTTTTCTCGTATGTGAAAAAATGGGACAATTTCCATCAGTGTGCTGGATCCAGTTTACATCCATTTTTGATCCATATGACCATTGTTACCATCTGTGTGTTATCTGTTTTCTCCTTTGAAAACTAAATACATTTCCAAGCTTCTCTTGCACATTAAACAGTGACAGCACTTGGGTGACATGGATGGCATTCGTGCGATGTCTGTTTTTTTTTTTTCACGGATTCATTAATTGGAATGGACCATGAATCTGGTCAAAAATAAACATGTCACGCAATATGTGAACAACCCCATGGACTATAACAGATACATGATCTAT
The DNA here is from genome assembly GCF_046119375.1 of Phyllobates terribilis. NCBI lineage: Eukaryota > Metazoa > Chordata > Amphibia > Anura > Dendrobatidae > Phyllobates > Phyllobates terribilis. The sequence goes on from NW_027362762.1 coordinate 508,590,967, forward strand.
CCATAAAAAACATGAATCAAACATGTGCATGAAACAAGGACCTAATGCATTGATAATTCAGGCACATTTGTATGTTTTAATTTCTGAATTGCAATTTTAATGTTCCTACAAGAAATGCAGATTTGTTTTTAGATTTTTTCAGGTTCTTTTTTTTTTTACATCTTCGCTTCACTACATAATCAATATATGCTTTGGGTTTGTTTTATGACTGGCACATTCTTTTTAATGACCAGTAAGGAAACAATGAAAGACAATAGGAGGATCTCAAGAGGTCAAAAGTGACTACTTTAGATTAAGAAAATAAATTACATGAAATTCTATAAAGTGCAGGGCACTTTGGCAAATAGACTAAAGAACGTTTCTTTTCTTAATGTTCCAAAGGCACAAAGTAGAGAGATATGTGAAAAAACAGTGCCATAAGAGCAAACAAACCTAATGAGATGAGCAGAAATAGAACGAAATGTGGAGTCCTAGAGATAACCCCACTCTTCTTATACATTGCTGCTCATGTCATTCGGTTTGTTCCCTACTTCTCTTTTCTTTGTATTTTTTCTCTATATAACATTATGTTTTATCTGTATTAACCTTTATTAGTCCATGTGTGGCACCCCAGGGGTCTGGTTTTCCACAGTAATGTAATGTTATGTCTGAGAGCAGGTGGGAGGTCCTTTGGTCAGGGATCCTGTGCATGCCACACCTCCTGCCCAGTCTTGGGAGGGGAAGAACTTCCCCTGTATAAACCTGGGGCTGAGGCAGGGTGAGTCAGACAAGTGGAGTAGAGACAAGAAGCAGCATAGGAAACAGCAGAGTTACAAGGAGTCAGGGGCTGGCAGCTGCAGAGCTCGCCCTGACTAAGAAGACTTCTTTCCGGACCCGGAGTCCGAGGCTGTGGGGACTAACTCCTACCCAGCAGCAGAATCCATCAGGCAGGGGATTTCAGGTCCTCTGGCCCAGAAGCCCGAAGGCACGGTCACACGCGTGGGACCAGCACCGCCATCGTGGAGCGGAAGCCATTAGAAGGCCCCGAGTCACCGGCCATACGGGTGAGCACCACACGGTACACTCAGGGACGTAGGCTACTTACATCAGCTTCTAGCAAAGTAGCCAGAAGAGTACAGTCAGTTTGGGAGGCCTACAACTACGCCTGGCCAGGGGAGATCCCATCTGCTCAAGGACTGACCAGGCCCCGTTCGCTAGCAAGTACTCCGGGAGGGTCTATCGTTGTTACCAGTAAAGACCCTGAACTACACCGTACCGTCTCTGAGTGGTTCCTGCTACCCCCATCATCCACGTGGGCTGCCCTGAGACCATACCCCTCCCGTTGGGGGTTATACTATCACGCTGCATAATCCTACCATCGGCCTCAGCGGTCTGCCCCGCAGCAGCAGCTCCCTGGCTGCACTCAACGGGTGGCGTAGTCATCAACTATTTACTACTAGTAGACTGCCGTCCAGTTTGACTCCCTGGGCACGGACCGGGTCACCGCCACGAGACTACAACCCTCCACGGATCCGGCTCCGGGTAAGCTCCCGCGTGCGCACCGCAGCGCGACACAGGCCCAGGGGCGCGTCAACTTTGGCGTAGCCGGCAGGATTTCGTGCCCGCAACCACCGGGTACTGCGTGCCTGAAAAGCAAAGACTGTTCAAACTTACCAGTGGTGAAGATTCCCGCTATCCGTGGAGGTTTCCCGCCATCCGGCGCCATCTTCTACCTTCTTCCCGCCATCCGCGAAGTTTTCCCGCCATCCGGCGCCATCTTCGACCTTCTTCCCGCCATCCGTGGAGTTTTCCCGCCATTGGACGCCATCTTGAGGACGCCGCGCGGGAAGAAGAGGGGCGTGGACTCCGAAAGCGCGCGAGAACTGAAGCCCCGCCTCACGTCCGGACGTTGCGTAAGGTCCTGGAAGGAGCCCAGCAGACGCCGACGTCACAGGAGCGCGACGGAAGGTCCTCAACCCTGACGATCCACTGCGGAGCCGCGGCCTACGGAAGAGGATCATCGCAAGGTAGGCCACGGTCCACTAGGGGGGAGGAAGATGTCGGATACGGAGGAGAGCTTCACTGCCTCAACCCCCGCCAGCGCTACCGCTGCTGCAGTTATGCCCTTCACCATGCCCTATATCCCGGGAGCAGCTTGGCTACCCCAGTACTCAGGGGAGTCACATACCCTGCATGACTTTAGAGAAAAGCTGGATAGCCTCTTCCAGGTGTACCCCCTCACAGAAGAGCAAAAAGTGAGCATCCTGGTGGCCCAACTAACAGGGGCAGCCAAAAGGGAAGTAAAATCCTGGCCACCTGGGAGGAAGACTGTCGCAGGGATACTAACCCGGCTGAAGGACACCTTTGATACCCGCACCTCAGCCGAGATTAAGCTTAGATTCTACGGGTGCAAGCAGCGAGCGCATGAGAGTATAAGGGACTATGCACTAAACCTACAAGAGGCCCTGAGGGCCATAAAGCAGACCGACCCTGATGGGGTGGGAAACGAGGACAGGCTGTTGACTGAACAATTTATAGAGGGTTTATATTGCAATGCCCACCGAACCCAGTTGCGGGCAATGGCCTTACAGGATCCCCATCTGGACTTTGCACAGTTCAAGGACAGAGCCATCCGGGTGCTCCGAGAACCGGCACCAGGTGGCGTTGTGACCCACAGACGCCCCACTACCACTTACTACCAGGAGGCGGCGCCCTTGTCAGCAGGGCCTGTGGGAGCTGATGCGCAGGCTTTGGACAATGACCCGGCTCCAGACCTACACCATCAGGTCCAAGAGCTAGCTAAGAGCGTTGCTGCGCTAACCCGAACTGTGCAGTCTTTACAGGTTTCCACCCCAGGGAAGATCCAGCTGGCATCCGGACCGGAGGACATCCCGTGGCGTCGACCAAGGAGGACCCCACCGGCCAGAGGAAGACCCAGTGACCGATACAGTGAGGACGGACGACCCATCTGCCGCCGCTGCAATCAACCCGGACATATGGCAAGGTACTGTTCTTTAAACGGGCACAACCTGGGGTAGAGGGCCAACCCCCAGGAAAAAGATCACCAGGCCCATCGAACTGGCGCGACAGATATGTGGGAGGACGTCCAGTCTTGCCTGTGGTACTGGATGGCATTCCCATGAGTGCCCTACTGGACACCGGGTCACAGGTCACCACCATCCCGTACGTGCTCTTCAAGCAGTACTGGAATGACTCGGATATTACCCGCTACCCCGACGACGACTTGAGTATCATCGCCAGCAATGGTCAGCCCGTGCCCCAGATCGGATTTAAAGAGGTGACCATCAAAATTGGTAGAGTCGAACTGGCCGCACAGGGACTGATCATTGTAGATATTGATAAACATGAGAGTCACCCAAAAATAACTCTAGGAACTAATGTAATTGAAAATTGTCTTGCAGAGGTGATTTTCCTTTTACAGCAGGTTGCCAAGAATGCCAGCTCCGGCGAGCAGCGGGTGCTCCAGAAAGAGATCCGGGCACTGATGCAACGGCAACAAGTGGAACTCTCCGGCGGTGAGATTGGTAGCGTAAGAATGTGTGACCCTTTTCCTATTGCCATGCCCCCAAAAAGTGAAATGATGATTTGGTGCCGGGCAGCTATTGGTCTGAGAGGTAGAGATTACCAGGCAATGGTAGAACCAGTTTACTCAGACAGTAGGCCCACCATTTTGACAGCACGGGGGGTCGTCAATGTACGCCATGGGAGGGTGCCCGTTCGCATAATAAATATCGGGGAGAGGGAAGTGTACCTGCCCCGGTATGCCACGCTAGCCAAATTATATATCACTAATCAAAATTCTATACAATCTGTGGAACCCTTGCCTCCATCTCACCCGGAGGAAGGTAACGGCTCTAAGAAAGACATGGAGGACTGGTGTCAGCAACTACATCTGGGTACTGACTCCACTCCCTCACATCAGAAACAAGGAGTCTATCGGGTGGTTCAAGAGTATGAGAGAGTGTTTAGTAAACACCCGTTAGACTTCGGGCGAGTCAAGGGGGTAGAACATCGCATCCCCACGGGAGATCATCCTCCCATAAAAGAGAGGTATCGACCCGTACCCCCTGCACATTACCAACACGCCAAGGGGATGCTTAGAGACATGAAGGAGGCTGGGGTAATCCGGGATAGTTGTAGCCCCTGGGCAGCCCCATTAGTTTTAGTCAAAAAGAAAGACAACACCATGAGGATGTGTGTAGATTACCGGAAAATCAACCGTATCACACACAAGGATGCGTACCCCTTACCAAGGATAGAGGAGTCATTGGCTGCTTTAAGATCTGCTAACTTCTTCTCTACCTTGGATCTCACTAGCGGGTACTGGCAGGTTCCTGTAGCAGAGGCGGACCGGGAGAAGACCGCATTCACCACCCCGATGGGACTTAGCGAGTTCACCTGCATGCCGTTCGGACTCTGCAACGCACCAGGAACCTTCCAACGCCTAATGGAGTGTTGTCTGGGCCACAGAAACTTCGAGACGGTCCTGTTGTACCTGGACGATGTCATCGTATATTCCAAGACGTATGAGGACCACCTGAAACACCTGGCGGAAGTGTTCGAGGCTCTGGCGAGTTACGGCCTAAAGGTGAAACCCTCCAAGTGTCACCTCCTGAAACCAAAGGTGCAGTACCTGGGACACGTAGTGAGCGCTGACGGAGTGGCTCCCGACCCTGATAAAATCACCGCAATTAAGGAATGGCCAAGCCCCTCCAGCGTAAAAGAAGTGCGGCAGTTCCTCGGGTTGGTAGGCTACTACCGAAGGTTTATTCCCGGTTTCACCAAAAAGGCAGCACCTATGCAGGACTTCCTGATAGGCCAGTCCCGGAAGGCCAAGAACCAGAAGCCGCCCTTCAAATGGGAAGAGCTGGAAGAAGAGTCCTTCCGCCAGCTGAAGATGGCCCTCACGGGGGACGAAATCCTGGCGTACCCGGATTATAGCCAGCCCTTTATCCTCTACACCAGGGTTCCCCAACTCCAGTCCTCAAGGCCCACCAACAGGTCATGTTTTCAGGATTTCCTTAGTATTGAACAGGTGATAATTCCATCATCAGCACAGGCAATAGTTACATCACCTGTGCAATACTAAGGAAATCCTGAAAACATGACCTGTTGGTGGGCCTTGAGGACTGGAGTTGGGGAACCCTGCTCTACACCGACGCCAGTAACATCGGGCTAGGAGCCGTACTGTCCCAGATCCAGCAGGGGAAGGAACGAGTAATCGCCTACGCCAGCCGAAAACTGCGACCCACCGAAAGGAACCCCGAGAATTACAGCTCATTTAAGTTAGAGTTCCTGGCCGTAGTATGGGCAATCACTGAGCGCTTTAAGCATTACCTCGCTTCTTCCCGGTTCACCGTGTACACGGATAACAACCCGCTGACACACCTGGACACGGCAAGACTCGGTGCCCTGGAGCAGAGGTGGATGGCCCGTCTGTCCAACTACGAGTTCACAATTAAATACCGGGCAGGACGCTCCAATACCAACGCGGACGCCCTGTCCAGGATGCCCAACCTGCCGGACGGAGGAGAAGATCCGGAGGGACTGGAAGAAGTTGAACTCCCTGCGTTCCACCGTCATGGGACTATTCAGTATTCCCACCGGGTAAGGAGTAAGCAGGCTGCTACATTGAACCCCTTACCCCACTACAACTGGGCGGAAACGCAAGACAGTGACCCTGCCGTCCGACTGGTGAAGGAGATGCTGACTCGGCCGGAGGCTCGCCTTGAACCAGACGCTCCGGAGGAAGCCAAACAACTATGGGCAGAGAAGAGTCGACTGTTCCTTTACAAAGGGAAGTTGTGCCGCAGAATGGTTAACTCCCGGACGCATGAATTACTCTGGCAAGTAGTGGTGCCACGAAGAGACGCAGCCATGGTGATGGAGGCATACCACGACGGAGCTGGACACTTTGGGTGGAAAAAGCTGGAGTTCCTGCTGCGCGAGCGGTTCCACTGGGTAGGCATGAGGGGAACCATCGAGAAGTGGTGCAGAGATTGTGGCCCGTGCAACCTGAGAAGGAAGGACCGAGCCAGCCAGAAGACTCCCCTGCAGTCCATCGTCACCCGGCAACCGTTGGAACTGGTAGCCTTGGATCATGTAAAACTGACCCCAAGCAGAAGTGGCTACGTCTACGCGTTAACCATCGTGGATCATTACTCCCGGTTCTTGGTTGTCGTCCCCGTCAAGGACTTAACGGCTCAAACAGCAGCTAGAGCCTTCCAGCAGCACTTCTGCCGTCCACACGGGTACCCGGACCAAGTGCTGACGGACCAGGGACCTGCCTTTGAAGCGGAGGTCTTTCAGGAATTCTGCAATCTGTATGGCTGCCGGAAGATAAGGACGACACCCTACCATCCGCAGACTAATGGACTTTGTGAAAAAATGAACCAGGTGGTAATGGATCTTCTAAAAACGTTGCCCCTGGAAGAACGCAGTCTGTGGCCTGAAAAGTTGCCCGATCTGGTGGACCTATACAACCACATCCCGGTAGGTTCCACCAACTGTACCCCGGCTTACCTAATGAGGGCAAGACCTGGTAAGTTACCTGTTGACCTGGAAATGGGAGTCCTGACCCCCGAGGACACTTCACCAGAAACAGACTGGGACACAGAGAGGCAGCAGCAGTACCGGAGAGTACAGGAGAGCGTGGAGCGAAGTCTCTGTCAGGCTAGGGAAAGACAAGAGAAAACTTACAACCAGTATGCTCCCGCTGTTCCCCTGGTACCCGGAGAGCAGGTCTTGAAGAGGAAGAGACGGCTCCACAAGTTGGACGACCAGTGGGAGAAGGACCCGTACACCGTACTGCCCTCAAGCCACGAGAACCCGAAGGTCTGTACCATCAGTAAAGACGGAGGGGAAACCACAGCCATTGTATCCCGGGACCACCTGAAGAAGTGTCCCGAACAACTGAGGAACCCTGAAGAGGAACAAGAAGACCATCGACCCGTGGAAGAAAGGGAAGATATGGTTAGTACCGTGCTCGGGGACTTCCCTCAGTCTTGGACTCAAGTCAATGGTGCAGTTGTGGTACCCGTACTCACCTTCCTCCAACCATCATCCCAAGAACCTACGGAGCAACGGGTAGAGCTGGAAGAACAGCCGGTCCAGGAGGCAGAAGACTCCACACAAGCAGAACAGGAGAATCAACCCTCTGCTTATAGTGAGCCTGCCGTACCCCTAGTGAGACAAAGAGCCGGTAGACAGCTGCCCAGTTTACCCTTGACAGCTCCTACACCCTGTAGTTCAGGGCCAGACAGTCAGCTCCGTAGGTCCACTCGGGCCACTAGAGGCCAGTTACCCGCATGCTGGAGAATTTAAAGTGTATAAATTGTTTTATTTATGTTTTTCTGTGTCTTGTTGCTTGTGTATAATTTTGTGTTTCTAGTTATTTTTAGGAATCCTTGGTGGATTTACCGGGAATCCTTGTACATAGTTGGAGCGTAACCCAGGATGGACTAGAGACTGTTAAGGACTCGGGGTAGGACAGACCCCTACCTGGTTACGTCTCCCTGTGTTGGTGAAATGGACACCTTGCTCTCTTCAGAGACTGCACCCGGTTGCGGACACGCCGTAACCATCTTTATATGTTTTCTTATTGTATTATTAATGTTTTTGCCTTGTTATGTTTTTCTAAATGTGTTTAGTCCCGGAGTACTAAATTTCACTAGGGGGGAATGTGGCACCCCAGGGGTCTGGTTTTCCACAGTAATGTAATGTTATGTCTGAGAGCAGGTGGGAGGTCCTTTGGTCAGGGATCCTGTGCATGCCACACCTCCTGCCCAGTCTTGGGAGGGGAAGAACTTCCCCTGTATAAACCCGGGGCTGAGGCAGGGTGAGTCAGACAAGTGGAGTAGAGACAAGAAGCAGCATAGGAAACAGCAGAGTTACAAGGAGTCAGGGGCTGGCAGCTGCAGAGCTCGCCCTGACTAAGAAGACTTCTTTCCGGACCCGGAGTCCGAGGCTGTGGGGACTAACTCCTACCCAGCAGCAGAATCCGTCAGGCAGGGGATTTCAGGTCCTCTGGCCCAGAAGCCCGAAGGCACGGTCACACGCGTGGGACCAGCACCGCCATCGTGGAGCGGAAGCCATTAGAAGGCCCCGAGTCACCGGCCATACGGGTGAGCACCACACGGTACACTCAGGGACGTGGGCTACTTACATCAGCTTCTAGCAAGGTAGCCAGAAGAGTACAGTCAGTTTGGGAGGCCTACAACTACGCCTGGCCAGGGGAGATCCCATCTGCTCAAGGACTGACCAGGCCCCGTTCGCTAGCAAGTACTCCGGGAGGGTCTATCGTTGTTACCAGTAAAGACCCTGAACTACACCGTACCGTCTCTGAGTGGTTCCTGCTACCCCCATCATCCACGTGGGCTGCCCTGAGACCATACCCCTCCCGTTGGGGGTTATACTATCACGCTGCATAATCCTACCATCGGCCTCAGCGGTCTGCCCCGCAGCAGCAGCTCCCTGGCTGCACTCAACGGGTGGCGTAGTCATCAACTATTTACTACTAGTAGACTGCCGTCCAGTTTGACTCCCTGGGCACGGACCGGGTCACCGCCACGAGACTACAACCCTCCACGGATCCGGCTCCGGGTAAGCTCCCGCGTGCGCACCGCAGCGCGACACAGGCCCAGGGGCGCGTCACATGCACTTTATTTTTATTACAGGGAGTGGTCCACTCATTCAGTTTCATCATGTCCTGACTATGTTTAAACAATTAATTTTGGAGAAAAATAACTAATTTTCCTATGTGTCCTGACGTGGACAATAGAAAAAGACCATCTTATGTGCATACGTTTTCAGTGCTTAAAATATATTTAAATTAATGTTTGTATATTAATAAAAAGTTTAATTTATCTTTGGATGTTATTATGGTAGGACTGTTGTCCTTTTTGTTTTTACCTGTTTTTACTTTGTTACGTTTGCTTTCTTTGAACTATATCTACAAAGTGAATGAACAAAAGAGAGATGTAGACCAAATCAATATTTAGCGTAATCAGCCTTTGCCTTCAAAACACCATCAATTCTTCTAGAAACACTTGCACACATTTTTGGAGGAACTAAAAGGGAAGGTGTTCCAAACATCTTGGAGAAATAACCACAGATCTTCTGTGAATGTAGGCTACATGGACTGGTTGTTGAGATCATGGCTCTGTTAGGGCCATATCATTATTTACATGACTCATTGTTCTTCTTCTGAAGGTCTTAATGAAATTGGCTGTACGTTAGGGGTCATTTTCCTGCTGCAGAATAAATTTGAATCCAATCAGATGCCTTCCTGGTAGTTTTGCATAATGGATAAGTATCTACCTGTATTTCTCAACAATGAGGATACCAAGAAATTGACAACACAGAGGACTATAGATGCAGGGGTCAAGCAAGGAAAGTTAGTGCAGAAGATAAAAGACACATTGTGCTTATTTCCCTTTTAAATCGCAAGATGTCCAACAGTGGTATCAGCTCAGTTTTGGTAGCAACCAGTGGGTCACAACTACACTCATCCTCCTAAAAGTCTGGCCAAAAGTGGTCTTCTTGGAAGAATTATGGTAAAAAGCATGCATTTGACATGGAAACATGGAAATAAAGCCACACGACTCAACTATGCATGAAAACATAGATGCTATGATGCAGAAACATGGCAGCAAGTGCTTTGAGCTGATGGTTCAAAATATTTGGCTCCAACAGAAAGTAGTTTCTTTGCTGAAGGAATTGGAGAGCGGTACAATAATGAGTGTCTGCTGGCAACAGTGAATTATTGTGGAAGTTTCTTGCAAGTTTGTTGCTGCATTTAAGCTAATAATGTTAGGAATTTGGTCAAGATTATTGATGTCCTCAATTCTGAGAAATAGAGCATGGGCATAACTTGGGAAGTAGGCAGAGTACATACAGTGGGTTCAGTAAGCAGAAGGGTGCTGTCAGGCTGCTTCTGCTGTGAATCAATATAAACATCTTGTAACGGGTCTGGGAGGCGGAACCTCTGGGCTACTATACAAGGGAGCGGTCCTTGTAAGGGAGCGGGTGGCGACCAGGCAGGCAGTCACAGCAGGTGACCGGGACAGTCTCTGGGTGTACGGGCAGGAGGTCACGGCAAGTGATCAGGGCAGTCTCTGGAAGAATGGGCTGGAGGTCACGGCAAGTGACCGGGGCAGTCTCTGGAAGAACGGGCTGGAGGTCACGGCAAGTGACCGGGGCAGTCTCTAGGTAAGGGGTAGGTACGACCTGTGATGGCTGAACCTCCAGGTAGGCTAGCAAGGCAGATGGAGGATGTGTGCTCCCAGGTGAGCAAGCGAGAGTCTCTGGAATAGCAGGTGGTCACAGCACGTGACGGCGGAGCCTCCAGGTAGGCAAGCAGGCAGGTAGCGGAGAAGCGCTCCCAGGTGAGCGGGCAAGAGTCTGGAATAGCTGGTGGTCACAGCACGTGACAGCGGAGCCTCCGGGCAGGCAAGCAGGCAGGTAGCGGAGAAGCGCTCCCAGGTGAGCGGGCAAGCTGGTCCATAGACAGACTGACCGGAGTTGTAAGGCAGACCGTCAGACCTCAGGCAAGCAGGCAGGTAGCTGATGTGCGCTCCCAGGTGAGCGGGCAAGTTGGTCCTTAGACAGACTGACCGGAGTTGCAAGGCAGACCGTCGGACCTCAGGCAGGCAGGCAGGTAACAGGAAATCAGGCAGGATTAGGACAGCAAGCTGGCAGGAATCTGGCAGGTAACTGGCAGGTAACTGGCAACGGGACCTGAGGGCTGAAGCAGAGTAGAACGGTGCAACAACATTGCTCGGGCACCTCCATTTTGGAGGAGGTGCCTTATATATGGTAAAGTCCTCCGGCCCCTTTAAGAGGGAGGGAGGGCGCGCGCGCCCTAAGCACAGTGGCCGGGAAGGAGCGCGCGCTGCCAGCAGAGCGGGAGAGGGACACCGGGCACGGAGCAGAGCGGTGAGGGGAACAGCGTCCCTGCCTAGCAGAGGGCAGGGACGCCGGCACTACAGTACCCCCCCCTTTAGGCCCCCCCTTTTTTAGGCCAGATAGAAATTTAGCTAGGATGAGAGGGGCATGGATGTTCTCCCGGGGCTCCCACGTTCTCTCCTCAGGACCAAACCCCTTCCAATCTACCAGAAAAAAGGTCTTTCCTCTTACCCTTTTGGTGGCAAGAATGTTCTCTACCTCAAACTCGTCCTCAGCAGAAACCGGAGCAGGAGGCGTACCTGTAGACTTGGAAAAAGAGTTAAGCACCACGGGTTTGAGGAGAGATACATGGAAGGAGTTAGGGATCCGTAAGTTGGCCGGGAGTTTCAATTTATAGGCCACCGGGTTGATCTGACTGATGACCTCCAGAGGACCGATGAACCGAGGCCCTAACTTGTAAGAAGGTATCTTGAGTCGAACATATTTAGATGAGAGCCAGACTTTATCTCCTGGACGAAATTGTGGAGGATCCAGGCATTTTTTGTCAGCGTGTCTTTTCATACGCTCGGATGACAGAAGGAGTGCGGACCGGGTACTCTCCCATATGGAGGAAAATTTGCTAATGAGAGATTCCGCAGCCGGGTTGTCCACAGAGGTGGAGACAGGAAAAGGAATCCGAGGATGCTGACCAAAGACTACAAAAAACGGGGATTTGGAGGAGCATTCGCTCTCGTGATTATTATAAGAGAACTCGGCCCATGGTAGGAGATCCACCCAGTCAGAATGGTGGGCATTAATGAATTGCCGGAGGTAACTGGTCAGGTTCTGATTGATCCGCTCCACTTGACCATTGGACTGTGGGTGGTAAGCGGAAGAGAAGTCCAGGGTGACGTCTAGTAGTTTACAAGTGGCTCTCCAGAAACGTGAGGTGAACTGTACCCCACGATCCGACACGATGTGGAGGGGCAGGCCATGAAGACGGAAGATGTGGCAGATAAAGTCTTTAGCCAGCTCGGGTGCAGACGGAAGGCCTGGCAGGGGAATAAAGTGAGCCATCTTGGAAAAGCGGTCAGCGACCACCCAAATAACCGTACAACCGGCAGAGACGGGGAGATCAGTTATAAAGTCCATTGCTATATGCTGCCAGGGGGCAGCAGGTACAGGAAGCGGAAGGAGGCGTCCGGCTGGCAGATGTCTCGGGACTTTGTTGCGGGCGCAGGACACACAGGCAGAAACAAAGTCTATTATGTCCTTGTGCAGGGTAGGCCACCAATAGTGCCGGGCAATAAGCTGGAGGGTCTTTTTCTGACCGGCGTGGCCAGCTAGTTTAGACGAATGGCCCCAGTGTAGGATCTTCTCCCGATCAGGTACTGAAACAAACGTCTTACCGGGAGGGAGACGATTTAGACTCATGGGAGCCACCTGCATTACTCTGGCGGGATCGATGATATGTTTAGGTTCTTCCTCGAGATCGGACACCAGAAAGGATCGGGACAAGGCGTCTGCTTTGACGTTTTTGTCAGCCGGGCGAAAATGAATAACAAAATCAAAGCGAGCAAAAAACAAGGACCACCGGGCTTGGCGCGGGTTAAGTCTCTGGGCATGCTGGAGGTAAGCCAAGTTCTTGTGGTCAGTGTAAATTATTACCGGATGAAGAGCCCCCTCCTCCAACGCCAGCTTGATGGCCAATAACTCTCGGTCTCCTATGGAATAGTTGCGCTCAGAAGAGGAGAAGAGTTTGGAGAAGAAGCCACAAGTTACCATTCTCCCGGAAGATGATTTTTGAGTAAGTACCGCTCCGGCTCCAGAGGAGGAGGCGTCAACTTCCAGGAATAACTGCTTGTTGCCATCCGGGCGATGCAGCACCGGGGCGGAAGAGAAGGCCTGTTTTAGGGAAAGAAAGGCCTCCTCTGCTTCGGGCGGCCACTCTTTGGGATTAGTACCCTTACGGGTGAGCGCGGAAATAGGGGCAGTCCGGGAAGAGAAGTGCGGGATGAAGAGGCGGTAATAGTTGGCGAAGCCCAGGAACCGTTGAATAGCCTTCAACCCCTCTGGTCGGGGCCATTTCTCGATGGCAGACAGTTTCTCAGGATCCATTTGTAGGCCGGTCTGAGAGATAATGTAGCCCAGAAACGGAAGCGAGGTCTGCTCAAAGAGGCACTTCTCATATTTAGCGTAGAGATGGTTCTGCCTGAGCCTGAGCAGGACCTGACGAACATCCCTCCGGTGAGTCTGGAGATCCGGAGAGAAGACCAAGATGTCGTCCAGGTACACCACTACGCAGGAGTAGAGAAGGTCCCGGAAGATGTCATTGACCAACTCTTGAAAGACGGCAGGAGCGTTACAGAGGCCAAAGGGCATTACCAGATATTCATAGTGGCCGTCCCGGGTGTTGAATGCCGTCTTCCATTCATCCCCCTGACGGATACGAACCAGGTTGTACGCCCCACGGAGGTCCAGTTTGGTGAAGATTCTAGCCCCCCTCAGACGATCAAATAACTCTGGAATGAGCGGAAGGGGGTACTTATTCTTCACCGTGATCTGGTTAAGGCCTCTATAGTCTATACAGGGACGGAGAGAGCCGTCCTTCTTTTTGACGAAAAAGAAGCCTGCTCCCGCCGGGGAGGTAGATTTCCGAATGAATCCCCTGGCCAGATTCTCCTCAATATATTCGGACATCGACCGGGTCTCAGCAGCGGATAATGGATAAATACGCCCACGGGGAGGAGAAGTACCAGGTAACAGGTCGATAGGGCAGTCGTATGGTCTATGAGGGGGTAGTGTCTCTGCCTCCTTTTTATTAAAGACATCAGCATAAGACCAATAAGGAATCGGAAGTCCAGGTAGATTAGCTGGGGTAGGAGAAGGACGGACGGGATGAATGGGAACCAGACAGGTCTTATGGCAGCCCTGTCCCCAGCGAAGGACTTCTCCGGTCTGCCAGTCAAGAACGGGTGCATGTTTCTGGAGCCAAGGTAGGCCTAGCAAGAGGGCGTGAGAGAGTCCAGGCAGAACATGGAAGGAGATACTTTCAGAATGCAGCATTCCCACCTGCAGAGTAATGGATTCGGTGATGAGTTGGATGGGGCGTGGTAAGTGCCCCCCATCCACGGCAGCAACAGACAAGGGTACAGCCAGAGGTTTGGTGGGGATGCGGTATTTCTCTACCAGGGACTGTGAAATAAGATTCCCGGCTGCTCCAGAGTCCAGTTGGGCTAGTTCGAAATAACGGTTCTCCCCGTAGATGATTGAAACTGACAACAGCAGGGATGGAGAGGATTTATTCTTGTCTAGGTGGACCTCTCTGAGCGAACCTAGACACAGGCGTTTCCCGACCTCTCCGGGCAGGCACGGATCCGGTGCTCCTTACTGCCACAGTAGAAGCAGGTCCCCTCGGCACGGCGTAAGTCCTGACGGGTCTTGACCATCTTGGTCTGGTCGACCTGCATAGGCTTAGGAGGGTGTACCTGGTTAGAGACAGAAGGAGTGACGGGTTTCTGAAAAGTAGGAGCTAGACGTGGTAACCTCCTCTCACGGGTGACCTCTCTGGCACGCTCCTGGAACCGTAGGTCAATCCGGGTGGCAAGAGTTATTAAGTCATCGAGAGTGGTAGTAATGTCCCGACCGGCAAGTTCATCTTTAATACGGCCGGACAGACCCTCCCAGAAGACGGAAACTAGAGCGTCGTTATCCCAGGCCAGCTCCGAGGCAAGGGTACGGAACCGTATGGCATATTGGCCCACGGTGAGACTTTCCTGACGGAGGCGTAGCAACGATGATGCGGATGAGGTCTTCCGTCCGGGTTCGTCGAAGACTTTCCGGAAAGCCGTGAGAAAAGCAGGCAAGTTGGACACCAGGGGGTCTCCTCTCTCCCATAGAGGATTTAGCCAGGCCAGGGCCTCCCCGGTGAGATGGGACATGATGAATGCAATTTTGGCTCGGTCGGAGTTAAACTGGTGGGACAATAGTTCAAAGTGCAGGGTGCACTGATTTATGAAGCCCCGAGCCTGGGCTGAGTCGCCTCCGAAGCGAGGAGGTGCAGAAAGCCGAGGTCCGGGGTAGGATATCATGGTGTTAGTGGACAGCGGAGCTGCCGGATTGCGAGACATGGCACTGGCGGAGGTTGTTGGTGGAACAGTCAGAGTGTCCAGGCGAGTATTGACATTCCGCAGGTGACCCAGGATGGACTCCTGTTGGGACCTTTGACGGGACAGTTCATGACACAGGTCCGAGAGCGAGGGAGCTTGGGTGCCACCAGGTTCCATGGCCCGAGCAAACTGTAACGGGTCTGGGAGGCGGAACCTCTGGGCTACTATACAAGGGAGCGGTCCTTGTAAGGGAGCGGGTGGCGACCAGGCAGGCAGTCACAGCAGGTGACCGGGACAGTCTCTGGGTGTATGGGCAGGAGGTCACGGCAAGTGATCAGGGCAGTCTCTGGAAGAATGGGCTGGAGGTCACGGCAAGTGACCGGGGCAGTCTCTGGAAGAACGGGCTGGAGGTCACGGCAAGTGACCGGGGCAGTCTCTAGGTAAGGGGTAGGTACGACCTGTGATGGCTGAACCTCCAGGTAGGCTAGCAAGGCAGATGGAGGATGTGTGCTCCCAGGTGAGCAAGCGAGAGTCTCTGGAATAGCAGGTGGTCACAGCACGTGACGGCGGAGACTCCAGGTAGGCAAGCAGGCAGGTAGCGGAGAAGCGCTCCCAGGTGAGCGGGCAAGAGTCTGGAATAGCTGGTGGTCACAGCACGTGACAGCGGAGCCTCCGGGCAGGCAAGCAGGCAGGTAGCGGAGAAGCGCTCCCAGGTGAGCGGGCAAGCTGGTCCTTAGACAGACTGACCGGAGTTGTAAGGCAGACCGTCGGACCTCAGGCAGGCAGGCAGGTAACAGGAAATCAGGCAGGATTAGGACAGCAAGCTGGCAGGAATCTGGCAGGTAACTGGCAGGTAACTGGCAACGGGACCTGAGGGCTGAAGCAGAGTAGAACGGTGCAACAACATTGCTCGGGCACCTCCATTTTGGAGGAGGTGCCTTATATATGGTAAAGTCCTCCGGCCATTGGCCGGGGACTCCTTAGGACGGCGCGCGGCCCCTTTAAGAGGGAGGGAGGGCGCGCGCGCGCCCTAAGCACAGTGGCCGGGAAGGAGCGCGCGCTGCCAGCAGAGCGGGAGAGGGACACCGGGCACGGAGCAGAGCGGTGAGGGGAACAGCGTCCCTGCCTAGCAGAGGGCAGAGACGCCGGCACTACACATCTCACATCAAGAGGTGGTTCAAGGTGTCTCCTTAGGGAGGTATTTTATTTATGCCCCAGAAGTGGTATTCAATAGTGATGAGCGAGCATGCTCGCTACTGCTCGGTGCTCGCCCGAGCATCTCACTACTCGAGATGCTCGACGCTCGCCAAGTATTTCCGGGGCTGCTCGTCGGGAGCTCGGGTCTCCTCCCTGCATGTTTGACACTCTTTACAGAGCCAATGAACATGCAGGGATTGCCTGCCACTCACTGTAATGCCGTAGCCATGTTGATTGTGCATTACAGTGATTGCATGGCCGCACAGCATCATCAGGTCTATATCAGACCTGACGCTGCCATGCTCGTCACAGTCACTCTGGAATCAGAAAGTGTAGGGAGAGCTGCTGCTGAGCTAGGGAGAGATTCGCTTGTTTCTAGTTAGTGTAGGTGTACCAAACTATATTAGAGACACATATCCATCTCAACAAACAGTCCTTCTGAGGACTAATCCATCTGAAGAGATATCAGGCAGGCAGTGTATATAGGCAGGCAGTGTATATAGCAGAATGCAGTGCATATAGCAAACGAGGCTCGATTCCAGTTCTGCCTTCTGCTGCTGTTAGATATTTCTAGACAAAGGCCCAGGTCTCAGGAGCCAGGAATAATTTTTTTTTGGATCTTAATTAGTGTTGAGCCACCCCCGTAGTGTTCGAGTTCGGTTCGGTTCGTCGAACACCCGTGTGTTCGCCGAACTGTTCGTCGAACTGTTCGTCGAACACCTTCGAACACCGTTAAAACCAATGGCAGGCAAACAAAAACACATAGAAACACATAGAAAACACCTTCAAAGGTGTCCAAAAGCTGACAAACTGCTCAGAAGACACAACTAACACATGGAAAAGTGACAAGTACATATAGTCATGCGAAAATAAAAGAGGTGGAGGAGTAAAAGGAGGGGGAGACACAGATATAGGCATGTCATGCCCTTCTAAAATCCAAAAAGTGAGAAGCCGACACGGCCAGTCCGCTCCTGCCCGTGCCACCTCCGTGTCGCCGGGTTTGTGCCAGAGCCGCGGTGAACCCTGACGGCCAGCCCCCCTCTCCCAATACTGGTGCCTGTCCGCTGGTGGGTCGAGCGAGCCCCCCTGTGGTGGAGGCAGCTCTAAGCTTTTTAATTTAAATTGTCTCTCTAATTTGAATGAATACACTTTAAATCCATTTACAAGGATCTATTGGAGGGCAAGTCTCATGCCAGTAGCCGCGTAATTCCAGCTCCAGTAGCGTCCACTAAAGCTGCTGCAGTTAAAAAGCTTTTATAAGGATCGAGCTCGGCTGTCCACCGCAAGGCATCCTACTGCCAGTCCCAGCCCCTATGCCTTGGGGTGCCTCCTGATGCTCTTCACTAAGTATCCCATGGTCCCGAAGCATTTCCTTTGAAAAAATTAAGTGTCTAAACTACAGGTGGTGCAGCTTGCTTAACAGCCGGGAAAATCCGCTCACTAGCAGACACTGCTACTAGGCACAAAGTATTTTCTGGGCTAGATGCAGTTAAAAATTTGTAATTAGATACTCTCGTTGGATGCTGAGAAAGCATTCCATAGAGTCTCCTGGCACGCCATATATGATTCTCTTAAAAAGCTTGGGGTAGGGGTCTAGGGGACCCTTTTATAGCCCAAATCACGGCCCTGTATCGCAATACGTCACCTAGGCTGAAGATAAATGGAACTGTAGCACCCTGAGGGCTCGGTTGCTACAGACGTATTGCACCTCACCCAGAGGTGTGATATCTCACTCTCAGGTAAGGATGGAGTGTGGATCAGGACCCGACACCTGCATGCATTACACCACATTGCCGTGGGGCAGGGCGACCAATATGCCCCTGAGATGGGCACGACAGTCCCTGTCCCTGGCTGGAGTGGGGGGAGGGAACACTGAGGAAGGGGAACCCTGTAGTGCAGGAGCAGGGAGGAAGCAGTTCCTGGGTGCATTGAGAAGGGAGTATAAAAGGTGGGCACCATCTTAGTTCAGTGCAGAGAAGTCTGAGCAGAAGTGGCAGGGAGCAGGGGCTCTGCATGAGCTCTGCTCCGGAGGCGGGCCTAGTAACAGAGGCCCAGGCCTGCAAGAGGGAGAAGGAAGGAAGAGGAGCGGAGAAGGCTCCAGGAACGAGGAATGAAGGGATCCCAGGGGTGCGGACGGGCGAGTCGCCACCGCACGCCCGAATCCACCTGCGTGGAGGGGTCAGGCCAAAGGGAGAGACCGGTCCCCGAACTAGTGGAGGCAGGAAACGACCCTCAGCTAGAAACCGGAGGCTCTGACATTTTATGTGGCGCAGCCCCTCGCTACACCCGCTAGGAAAGCACCACATAGGGTCAGGGAAACTGGCACCAAGTTTACCAAGAGGAGGCCCGAGGCAGCCGGACAGAAGTGTTGGTAAGAAAGGCCAGACAAAGGACACACAAAGGGGGTCCTGTGAAGTGCTCCAAAGTTATCTGGGAGTTGTCTGAGCCCCTCACCTGGTGAGCACAGTACGACGTGGGCAGCCGTTACCTGCAGACGTGGTCTGGATAATAAGAACTGTGAGTAAAGGCCCTGAACTGCATCACTGACTCCGTGTCGTTACTGCTGCTGCCCTGCACCATCACCCCCATCCTCCGCATACACTGCCCTGAGGCTATACTCCTCCCGTGGGGAGTTATGCTACGCTCTGCTGCACCCACAACACCAGCCTCAGTGGTCTGCCCTGTAGCGGCGGTTCACTCTGACCGCAATCCACGGGTGGCGTAGTCGGACATTTAAACATGAAAACCACATAAATAGTTCAGCCACTGGTTTGACCGCCCTGAGCCACGGAACTGGGTCGCCGCCACGAAGACTACAACCACCAGCATCCACCAAAAAGGGTCCGGCTCCGGGTGTCCCAAGGCCCAGGGGGTGCGTCAGAACATTTTCATCACCTTTCACAATCACCAATGGGACAAGGCAGTGATGTCCTCTGTCCCCTCTCTTATACATCCTAGTGACGGAGCACCTGCTCTCATCGATTCGCCATAACCCCAATATTAGGTGGATTGAGGTGGGAGGCACCGAGTACAAGTGCTCTCTATTTGCTGATGATGTCCTAGTATATATCACTCAATCACATATATCCATCCATGCTGTTATGGCTGAAATAGATCACTTTGTTACATGGTAAAATTTTAAAATCAATGCAGCGAAGTCTGAGGCCCTCGATGTCTCCCTCCCCAAATCCATATAGGATTCCATCCAGTCCAACTTTCCCTTTGCCTGGCCCTCACAGGGTATCAAATACTTAGGAATTCCTATTCATAGAGACCTCTCCCATCTATGTTATCTTAATTTTGGGCCCTTTATTGAACAACTCCATACAGACCACGGTTGGCAAGTTAGAACTGTAAGATTCACTACGTGAACCACTGGTGTTTTGTGGAAAAGCACATGTACACTGCGTTCCAAATTATTATACAAAAAGTGTTTAGGAGTGATAAGGGAAGAATTTGTTTGTTTGTCGTTAAACTCATTGATGGTGATGTGTGTCAGGGCTCTTTATATCACTGTAAGCAATTGCAGACACCTGTGCTAATTAGTTTGGCAGGTGTGTCCAATGAAAGGCAAGACTACTTAAGAAGGCTCTCTCACATTATTAAGCAGCCTACATTTTCTGCCAAAATGGGAAAGAAAAAGGATGTGTCGGCTGCTGAGAAGCAACAAATTGTGGAGTGTTTAGGTCAAGGCATGACTACAATCAACATTGTGCGATGATCAGGATGAAGTGTCTTGGCAATCAAGAAGTATGTAGCTGATTCACAGTACACACGTGTGCGTGCTGATAAGGGCAAATTGAGGACTCTTTCCTACAGGCAATTACGTCAGGTTGAAAGAGCAGCGGCAAAAAAGCCTTGTCATAGCAGCAGACAAGTTTTTGAAGCTGCTTGTGCCTCCAACGTCCCCCGAACAACAAGATGCAGGGTCCTTCAGAGGTTTGCAGCTGTGCATGTGCCATCCTGTCGACCTCCTCTATCCACTTCACACAAGCAGAAACGGCTCCAGTGGGCCAAACATTACATGAAGACTGATTTCAAAACTGTTTTGTTCACGGATGAGTGCCGTGCAGCGCTCGATGGTCCAGATGGATGGAGTGGAGGATGGCTGGTTGATGGACACCCCACGCAAACACGGCTACAGCGCCAACAAGGAGGAGGTGGAGTAGTGTTTTGGGCTGGAATCATGGGGAGAGAGATTGTCGGCCCCTTTAGGATCCCTGAAGGCGCTAAAGATGAACTCCATAATGTATGTGGATTTTCTCAAACAGCACTTCCTGCCATGGTTCAAGAAGAAGAACCGTGTATTTCACAGCAAGATCATTTTTCTGCATGATAATGCACCATCTCATGCTGCACATAAAACATCTGCATCTCTGGCTGATATGGGCATAAAAGGGGACAAACTTATGGTGTGACCCCCATGCTCCCCTGACCTCTACCCCATTCAGAACCTTTGGAGCATCATTAAAAGGAGTGTCTATGATGGCGGGAGGCAGTTCACATCTAAGCAACAGCTCTGGGAGGGTATTCTGTCCTCATGCAAAACAATTGAAGCAGAAACCATCCAAAACCTGACAAATTCAATGGACGAGAGAGTTCAGAAGCTCCTTTCGAACAAGGGGTCCTATGTGAAAATGTAACATCACCTAGAATAAAGTTTTGAGTTGAAAACTGTTTGATTTCAGTTTCTAACAACCTGCTAATGCTTATAATTTCAAAAATGACCATTT
The DNA here is from genome assembly GCF_046119375.1 of Phyllobates terribilis. Taxonomy (NCBI): domain Eukaryota; kingdom Metazoa; phylum Chordata; class Amphibia; order Anura; family Dendrobatidae; genus Phyllobates; species Phyllobates terribilis. Next base: position 508,611,890 of record NW_027362762.1, read on the forward strand.
TTTTGGTCTTTATTAAAATGAAAAGGTTGATCGAAAAGTTTGGGGGATCTAAGAGTGTGGCAAACCAGTAGTCATGATTACTTCGAATTCTGATAATATGAGGGTCATGCTGCAGGTAGTGCAGCAAGAAGGCACTTATGTGCCTTGCGCATCTCGGAGCCCCAAAATTATTTTCCGGGCTAGATGCAGCTAAAAATTATTTTTAATTTTAAATCTGGTGAAGCTTTAGTATAGATGGCCTAATAGGATCAGTGCTGCACACTGCTACAAAGCCCAAATTATTTTCCAGTCAAGATACAGATAAACATGATTAGTAATTTGAAAGCTTAAAACGGTTGGTAGGGTGATTTTAACCAATCATCAAGCTTTTACTCTCCCCAGGATGACACAGGGGTAGAAAAGTCGTTTCGGATCCATGATTTGTTCATCTTTATGAACGTGAGTCTGTCTACATTATCAGTGGAGAGCCGCGTGCGCTTATCTGTCAGCACACCACCAGCAGCGCTGAACACACGTTCAGACAGAACACTGGCTGCGGGGCATGACAAGATCTCCAAGGCGTAAGTGGCTAGCTCCGGCCATTTATCCAGATTGGAAGCCCAAAAAGAGCAAGGGTCCAGTGACACAGTCGTGGCTTCAATGTTTACTTGGAGATACTCCTGTACCATCGTCTCTAGGCGTTGACTATGTGTCAGACTTCTTGTCTCCTGTGGCCTTGCAAAGGATGGGCTAAAAAAGTGGTGAAATGATTCCGCAAAATTGATGTTACCAGCAGATACTGTGGTTCTGTTACGGTTTGAGTGCTGAACACTTGACGGTCCCACGGTTGGAAAGTTGGAACTGTGAGATTCACTACGTGCACCACTGGTATTTTGTGGAAAAGCACATGTAAGATTCTGCAACAGTCTCTGCTGATACTCCTGCATGCGTGCATCCCTTTCTATGGCAGGAATAATTTCTGCAAATTTACTTTTGTACCGGGGATCTAACAGTGTGGCAACCCAGTAGTCAGGATTATTTCTAATTCTCACAATTCGAGGGTCATGTTGCAGGTAGTGCAGCAAGAAGGCACTCATGTGTGTTGCGCATCCAGGAGCACCAAGTCCCTGTTGTGTTGGTGGCGAGGTAACAATCATGCTTCCTTCCTCTGTCCTCTCCCCCCAACCTCGCACAACAGAAATGTGATCAAGGTCTCCCTCATCTGATGAGTCTTCCATCAGTTCGTCCTCCACTTCTTCCTGGGCTCCTGCACCTTCCTCACTAGTTTGGCTGCTACCATGCGCCCTGGTAAAACCATCTCCCCCACCCTCACATGCCTGCCGCCTTGGTGCTGCCGACCGTCTGGACCTTGCAGATGTTAGCCCTTCCGCATACAACTCCTCCTCCTCTACTTCCTCCACCTCCTCTTGTGCCACCACCTGACTCCGAATTCTGTTTAACATGTGCTCCAGCATGTAAATCACCGGAATAGTCATGCTGATAATGGCATCGTCAGCACTAAACATCTTCGTCGCCATTTCAAAACTGTGCAGAAGGGTGCATAGGTCCCTGATCTGAGACCACTCCTCCAGCGTGATTTGCCCCACCTCTGAATCTTGTTGGCCCAGGCTATACATCAGAACGTATTGCACCAGGGCTTGTCGGTGCTGCCACAGTCGCTGCAACATGTGCAGAGTTGAATTCCACCGGGTAGGCACATCGCATTTTAGCCGGTGAAGTGGCAGGCCCAACGACTTCTGTAGAGATGTAAGTCGCTGAGCTGCGGGATGCGAACGGCGGAAGTGAGCACACAGCGACCGTGCCCTCTGCAGAAGGCCATCTAGTCTGGGATAGTGGGCTAAAAATTGCTGGACAACCAGGTTCAACACGTGAGCCATACAAGGCACGTGTGTGACATTGCCCCGGCGAAGGGCCGCACCCAGGTTTGCAGCATTGTCGCACACGGCCTTCCCTGGTTTCAGGTCCAGTGGAGACAACCATTCATGAAATTGGTTCTCCAGAGCTGACCACAACTCCTCAGCTGTGTGACTCACATTTCCCAGACATTTCAATGTAAAAACCGCCTGATGACGTTGAGCCCTACTGCCAGCATAGTAAGGAGGTGTGCAGGATCCCTTCTGCGCAGTTAGAAAGCTTGTGGCATGACCAGACAGGCTTTGGGTGCAGGTGGAAGACCGAGAGGAGGTTGAGGAGGCAGAAGCAGTGGAGGAACTTTGACATAAAGAGGATTGACGCACAACTCGTGGGGACGGCAAGACTTGGACAGCAGCCCCTTGTCCTGCTGTCACCATAGTTACCCAGTGCCCAGTCAGCGACATGTAACGCCCCTGTCCATGCCTACTCGTCCAAGTGTCTGTGGTGAAATGCACCCTGTCACACACAGAGTTTCTCAAAGAAGCGGTGATGTTGTGTGCGACATGCTGGTGGAGCGCAGGCACACCTTTCTTTGAGAAGTAGTGCCGACTGGGCATCTGGTACTGGGGCACTGCGACGGACATAAGGTCTCGAAAATCCTCTGTGTCCACCAGGCGGAAAGGCAGCATTTCTGTAGCCAAGAGCTTGCAGATGGTGAAATTCAACCTCTTAGCTTTCTCATGGCTAGGAGGAAATGGTCTTTTACTTGTCCACATCTGAGGGACCGAGGGCTGGCTATTGTGCTTAGACGGGGTTGATAAGGGTGTCCCCGGCAAACTGCCGGTCTGTGAGGAAGATGCAGGCGGACATGTTAGGTTGCCTTGATCCAAAGGTGGTGCTATCGATGTCGGACAGCGCTCAACACCAGCTGGTGTTACCACCTCCAAAGAAAATGATGACCTGCCAATCACGCTGGCTGTTGCGGGTAAAGAGGTGGCAGGTCTGCGCCCCAAAACAGGTGTGACTGCTGTCCCCCCAGTCACAGAGGATGAAGAGGCCGCGGATGCACAAGATATGGCAGACGGTGATTGGCCCGGCCGGCTAGGCCGCATTGTAGCACACTGAGCTTCCCACTGCAACTTATGCTTCATGTCCATGTGCCGGTTCATGCATGAAGTACTCAAACTATGTATTTTTTGGCCTCTACTTAGCTTTTGCTGACAAATGTTACAGATAACACGAGTTGGGTCATCTTTATCGATCTGAAAAAATGCCCAGGCTATGCAAGGCTTAGCACCCATGCGACCTGAAGAGCCACCACGACTTGTGGTGAGAGGCAGAGTTGTGTTTGAGGATGCAGTTGTTGACGTGCTTCCAGTACTACGTCTCTGTCCAGGAAGGCGCAACCTGACCTCGTCGTCACTAGCATCTTCCTCCACCTCCTCTGCTGACCTCATCTCTTGGCTGACTGTGGGTTGACAGTAAGTGGGATCTCCGACCTCATCATCATCACCCTGTGCGTTATCACACCCGTCGTCCTCAGAGCCAACCTGTTCCTGCCCTGACAAAAAACTAAAGTTGTCGCTCCAATCAGGTATTTGAGTCTTATCATCGTCTTCCTCATTGTCTCCACCAACAGGAGTTACAGTTTGGGAATGAGGGTCTACATTATGGTCAGAACCTTCTGCGTCTGGTCCTGGATCCGACTCATAAAGATTCTGGGCATCAGTGCAGATCATTTCCTCGTCTGGATTCACAGAAGCGCTGGAGTCGACCTCTGATTCCCAGGCTATAGTATGAGTAAACAGCTCTGCAGACTCAACCATCTGTTCTACCTCATACTCAGACGGGCAGCTGGAGATTTGGGAGCTGTGAGGAAGCAAGTGCGATTTGGGTGACACCTTTGAGGACTGGAGTATTTGTGATGTTGAAGTTGATGTGGAGGAGAGCCCACTTAAAGGAGCACTTGATATCCGTTGAAGCACCTGCTGTTTTTGTGCCTCATCTGGAATTTGTAGCGATTGGCGTGGCCGTAAGAAAGGGATCTTATCACATTGTCCGCTAAAAGAAGTAGACATTTTAGTTTGGCTGGAAGATGGTCTTTCTTCTGCAGATGTTACTGTTGCTTTAACACCTACCCCACGGACACAACCTTTTTTCCCCTTCCCAACACGCCTATTCCCCTTTCCACCAGCAGCAGGCCTTTTTCCACTCATTTTGGTGGTTAACTAATTCACAACTCTGGAGTTGTTTGCACAAAAAAACAATGGATGGTAACCGAGCAGAGCTGAGTGGCCAAACTGTGGTATTAGGCCAAAACTATTGGCTGGGTTAGATGCAGAAAAAAATTATTTTGAATTTGCAACCTGATGGAGGTCAGTATAGATGGACTAATAGACCAAGTCCCACACACTGCTAGAAGCCCAAATATTTTTTCAGAGCTAGATGCAGAAAAAAAATATTTTTAATTTGCAACCTGATGGAGGTCAGTATAGATGGACTAATAGACCAAGTCCCACACACCGCTAGAAGCCCAACTATTTTTTCAGAGCTAGATGCAGAAAAAAATTATATTCAATTTGCAACCTGCTGGAGGTCAGTATAGAAGGACTAATAGAACAAGTCCCACACACTGCTAGAAGCCCAAATATTTTTTCAGAGCTAAATGAAGAAAAAAATTATTTTTAATTTGCAACCTGATGGAGGTCAGTATAGATGGACTAATAGACCAAGTCCCACACACTGCTAGAAGCCCAAATATTTTTTCAGAGCTAGATGCAGAAAAAAATTATTTTTAATTTGCAACCTGATGGAGGTCAGTATAGATGGACTAATAGACCAAGTCCCACACACCGCTAGAAGCCCAAATATTTTTTCAGAGCTAGATGCAGAAAAAAATTATTTTTAATTTGCAACCTGATGGAGGTCAGTATAGATGGACTAATAGACCAAGTCCCACACACTGCTAGAAGCCCAAATATTTTTTCAGAGCTAGATGCAGAAAAAAAATATTTTTAATTTGCAACCTGATGGAGGTCAGTATAGATGGACTAATAGACCAAGTCCCACACACCGCTAGAAGCCCAACTATTTTTTCAGAGCTAGATGCAGAAAAAAATTATTTTTAATTTGCAACCTGATGGAGGTCAGTATAGATGGACTAATAGACCAAGTCCCACACACTGCTAGAAGCCCAAATATTTTTTCAGAGCTAGATGCAGAAAAAAATTATTTTTAATTTGCAACCTGATGGAGGTCAGTATAGATGGACTAATAGACCAAGTCCCACACACCGCTAGAAGCCCAACTATTTTTTCAGAGCTAGATGCAGAAAAAAATTATATTCAATTTGCAACCTGCTGGAGGTCAGTATAGAAGGACTAATAGAACAAGTCCCACACACTGCTAGAAGCCCAAATATTTTTTCAGAGCTAAATGAAGAAAAAAATTATTTTTAATTTGCAACCTGATGGAGGTCAGTATAGATGGACTAATAGACCAAGTCCCACACACTGCTAGAAGCCCAAATATTTTTTCAGAGCTAGATGCAGAAAAAAATTATTTTTAATTTGCAACCTGATGGAGGTCAGTATAGATGGACTAATAGACCAAGTCCCACACACTGCTAGAAGCCCAAATATTTTTTCAGAGCTAGATGCAGAAAAAAATTATTTTTAATTTGCAACCTGATGGAGGTCAGTATAGATGGACTAATAGACCAAGTCCCACACACTGCTAGAAGCCCAAATATTTTTTCAGAGCTAGATGCAGAAAAAAATTATTTTTAATTTGCAACCTGATGGAGGTCAGTATAGATGGACTAATAGACCAAGTCCCACGCACCGCTAGAAGCCCAACTATTTTTTCAGAGCTAGATGCAGAAAAAAATTATATTCAATTTGCAACCTGCTGGAGGTCAGTATAGAAGGACTAATAGAACAAGTCCCACACACTGCTAGAAGCCCAAATATTTTTTCAGAGCTAAATGAAGAAAAAAAATATTTTTAATTTGCAACCTGATGGAGGTCAGTATAGATGGACTAATAGACCAAGTCCCACACACTGCTAGTAGCCCAAATATTTTTTCAGAGCTAGATGCAGAAAAAAATTATATTCAGTTTGCAACCTGATGGAGATCAGTATAGATGGACTAATAGAATGATGCTATGCCCAAAAGATTTTACTTCACTAGGTGCAGTAAAAAAATTGGTATTCTATACACAGGTGTTATATCTTGCAACACAGATAGGCTACTCCACTGACTAACACACTCTGCAATAGGCCAAAAAGGATTAGCTTTGCTAAATTCAGCCAAATGCTGTGAAAAAAACTTGCACAGCACTGGCACAGACCTGCCTGGCAAAAACTGATAGGAACTCATGTAACCTAGTCCTGAAAAGGACTCCAATTACAATTAGTCTTTACTCCCACAACCTATCTATTTAAGAGCACAGACCTCCCTGATAAAAGTCGTAGGAAATGCTGTAACCTAGTCCTTAAAAGGACTGCAATCACAACTATTCCCTACTCCCAAGCTATCTGTATATTTGTGCGAAAATTGGCTTGAAATTAACAAGGTATAGCGCACACAGCAACAGCGGTGCCGTCTAACACGCAGCTGCAGCAGTGAGAAAATGGTGGCGACGGGGAAAATGGCTTGGTCTTATAGGGCAAGGACATGTGACATACACTGCCAATGACACATGCCCTTGCTTGTGTGAAAAAAAGCACTTCGCTCCGTGTGTGCGCTGCTGATAGGCTGACAGATTGCACCTCCCCACTGCAAATGCGGGAAAGAGAAAAAAAAATGGAGATCTTCATTGTTCCTGCAGAGATCCATCCCCTGCCCCTCCCCCCACCCCGCTGTACACTCAAACTGCGTATTAACATTAATTTTCATCATTACTGAGAAAAAATCCAGTTATGATTTTGGTGCACGAACAGTTATCGAACATAACCTCGAACAGCCGAATTTTTCTCAAATTTTTCGTGTTCGCCGAACGGCTCGAACACCGCCCAAAACAGCTCGAATTTGAGATTGGCGAACAGTTCGAGTAGAACAACGCTCATCTCTAATCTTAATCTTCATTATTTGCTTAAAAAGCAATCCAGAGACCACAGTTTTTCTGCGCTATTTACTTGTTGGCACTGCAGAATACAGCCAGGTCCTTTCCATATTACAGCGCTAAAAATCCAGCTATTTAAAACTATATTTTCTCCGTCACATGGATCACATATATGTTTTCAGAAAAGACTGCCATTTCTGGCCTCCATTAAAAAAAATTTCAGTGTGTCAGCAAAGTTTTTGACACCGGTTTGCTGTTAAAAATAGTTACCTACAGGCCAGGTATTTAAAACTGTGTTTTCTCCGTCACACGGATCACATATACGCTTTCAGAAAATACTACCATTTTTGGCCTCCATTAAATTTTTTTTTCAGTGTGTCAGCAAAGTTTTTGACACAGGTTTGCTGTTCAAAATAGTTACCTATAGGCCAGGTATTTAATCTGTGTTTTCTCCGTCACACGGATTACATATACATTTTCAGAAAATACTGCCCTTTCTGACCTCCATTAAAAATTTGTTTCAGTGTGTCAGTGAAGCAATTGACACCAGATTGCTGTTCAAAACAGTTACCTACAGGCCAGGTATTTAAAACTGTGTTTTCTCCGTCCCACGGATCACATATACATTTTCAGTAAATACTGCAATTTCGGACCTTCATTAAAAATTTGTTGCAGTGTGTCAGTGAAGTAATTGACCCAAGATTGCTGTTCAAAATAGTTACCTAAAGGCCAGGTATTGAAAATCGTGTTTTCTCCGTCACACGGATCACATATACGTTTTCAGAAAATACTGCCATTTCTGGCCTCCATTAAAAATTTTTTTCAGTGTGTCAGCAAAGTTTTTGACACTGGTTTGCTGTTCAAAATAGTTACCTACAGGCCAGGTATTTAAAACTGTGTTTTCTCCGTCACATGGATCACATATACGTTGTCAGAAAATACTGCCATTTCTGACCTCCATTAAAAATTTGTTTCAGTGTGTCAGTGAAGCAATTGACACCAGTTTGCTGTTCAAAATAGTTACCTACAGGCCAGGTATTTAAAGCTGCGGTTTGTCTGTCACACGGATCACATATAAGTTCGCTCCAAATTCAGTCATTTGTTGTGAGTGTGGAAGATATTGTCCTCCATTTAAAATGAGCAAGGCACGTGACAAGGGACGGGGAACTGGACGTGATGGTTATGATGGTGCATGCAGAGGCCGCGGCCATGGGCAAGCTGATATTGTGCCACAACAAACAATCACATCTTCTCGCTCGACCTTCCTGTCCCAATTAACAGGGGACTGCAGAACACCACTATTGAACACAGAGCAGTGTCAAAAGGCTATTGATTGGATAGCAGATAATGCTTCCAGTCACTTAGCCACCACCACCTTGTCTTCCACACGGTCAAGTCTCAGTAGCTGTGAGTCTGGATCGCATATTCCTCACCCTGATCCTCCTTCCTCCCACCATGCGGAGTACCCAGAGACAACTGATCCCAAACTTGGACACTCTGAAGAGCTGTTCACTTTCCCAATTACAGATTCGGGCATCTCGCCCGGTCCACTTGAAGCAGGGCAAGAGGAGATCACATGAAGCGATGACCAAATATTTGAGCAGCTACGGTCATATGATGGCGACAGCAGGAAAGTGTCCCAAGAGGTGGACGAAGATGAGACACAATTGCCAGAAAGTCAGGAGGAGGACCAGAGTGCGGAAGTGGAAGACGAGGTGGTGGATGATATAGTAACTGACCCAACCTGGCTGGAGGACATGCAGAGCGAAGACAGAAGCACACAGGGGGAGGGAGGCAAAGCACCCCAACAGGCAGGAAGAAGCAGTGTGGTGGCCGCAGAAAGTAGGCAGGCAAACATTCCCCATAATACCAACACGAAGGAAGTTGCCAGTACAACTGTTATGTCTTCTCGGGTCTGGTTGTTTTTTAAAGACTCTGCCGATAACCCCAAAAAGGCCATTTGCACCACCTGCCAGGCAAGCATCAGCAGGGGTGGCAAAACAACCAGCCTGACCACCACCAGCATGATCAGGCACATGGCACCAAAGCACCCGACTTTGTGGGCCGAACCCCAGGGTTCAGGAACAGTGTCTGCGGGTGGCACCATTGCTTCTTCCGCTGTTGTGCATGCAAGCCGATCCCCTGTCCATGGTGCATGCGAAGATGCCTCCTGCCCTGCACATGTCATTGCACACTCTCAAGTAGCAGCATCAGGAAGCACATCCACATCATTGTCCCAGCACAGTGTTCAGTTGTCCATACCCCAGTCCTTGGAACGCAAGCGCAAATACGCAGCCAACGCCCCACAGGCCAAAGTACTAAATTCCCACATTACACGACTGCTTGCACTCGAAATGTTGCCTTTTAGGCTCATGGTGAAGGAAGTATTCCGCAACCTGATAGCGGAGGCCTTCCCTCGGTACTCGGTCCCCAGCCGCCACTATTTCTCATGGAGTGCCATCCCCTCATGTGTCCCAAAATATTAGCCGTGCCCTCAACAAGGCAGTTACTGGGAAAGTCCACCTAACCACAGACACGTGGACAAGTGCTTGTGGGCAGGGATGGTACATCTCGCTGACGGCACACTGGGTTAACATAGTGGAAGCCGGGACCCAGTCGGACCTTGGGACGGAACATGTCCTCCCGACGCCGAGGATTGAGGGCCCTAGGTCAATCAAGGTTGCCCCCACAGTCTACAGCTCCTGCATCTTATCCTCCACAGCCTCCTCCTCCTCTTCAGCCTCCATCTCCAAAATGACCACATTAGTCGCAAGCTGGAAGCACTGCAGCACTGCCTCGGCCAAGCAGCAACAGGCTGTGCTGAAGCTAATATACTTAGGTGACAAACCGCACAATACTAAAGAGTTGAGGACAGCTCTGATAAATCAGACAGATCTGTGGATCACACCGCTGAACCTACAGCCAGGCATGATCGTGTGTGACAATGGCCGGAACCTGGTGGCGGCTGTGAGGCGAGGCGAGCTCACACACGTACCATGCCTGGCCCATGTGCTCAACCTCGTGGTTTAGCGGTTTCTCAAGTCCTACCCGGAGCTGCCGGATCTGCTTGTTAAAGTACGCCTGTGTGCCCATTTTAGAAAGTCACCTACAGCTTCCACCGCCCTTGCCGTGTTTCAGCAGCGTTTGCAGCTTCCAGCTCACAGAGTGGTATGTGATGTCCCCACGCATTGGAACTTTACACTGCAGATGTTGGGAAGGATTTGTGAGCAGAAGAGAGCAGTTATTGAGTACCAGCATCAACAAGGCCGTCGGTATTCAGTTCAGACTCCACACATAAGACCTCAGGAGTGGACATGGATGTTAGACATATGTTCCATCCTCCAAAACTTTGAGGATTAAACCAAGATAGTGAGCGGCGATGACGCTCATAATCAAAGAGGATGCATTGCAGGCGGAGCACGATGAGATGAAGCAAGGAACCATACAGGGTGATTACACACAGCCCAGCCTCATCTCATCCCAACGTGGATTGGGTGACAATGCGGAAGAGGAGGAGGAGGAAGAACAGGAGCTCGTTTCTACAAAAATGGGGCAGTACCAGAAGGCCCTTGTTGCAGAACTATTAAAAAAATTCCCATCTGAAAACGCTGGTGGTAGAGGTCACAGTTCGTTGGACAACCAAGGAGTACAGGTGAGAGAGACACAAATGCAATCCAGCAGAGGCAGGGAAACACTGTCAAAGTTCTGGGACAGTTTTCTCAGACCCTCCCATTGCACAGGCCCTGAGGTCCTGGGTACTCTCACAAGGAGTGCAAAGTTTGCGAAGATGCTGAGAGAATACATTGCCGACCGTACCAATGTCCTCTGTTATTCCTCTGTGCCTTTTAATTATTAGGTATCCAAGCTGGATACGTGGAATGAACTGGCTCTCTACGCCTTGGAGGTCCTGGGCTTCCCTACCGCTAGCGTTTTATCAGAGCGGGTTTATAGTGCCGCTGGTACAATTAAAACTGATGATAAGCGCATCCGCCCGTCAACTGAAAATGCTGACAGGCTGACTCTTATAAAAATTAACAAGGGCTGGATTGGGCAAGACTACTCAACACCACCGAATGATAGCAGCATAACATAAACTCAAATCCAGTGTCTTTTTGGGAGGTGTATTCCCATGCACCTCTTCACACCCACACATGGGTATATGCTTCCTGATTTTGGCTATTTGCTCTTGTCCTCCTCCTTCTCCTCATCCTCCACCACCATATCACCAGGGTGACCGTGGTCCGTGATGCAACACCCACATAATTTTTTTAAGGGGTGTTTATGATGCCCGCAAAGAAAAAAAAATTATACAGTATGTTCATGTATACCCCCCAGGGGTAAATGTTTGTCAGCCCATACACTTAGGGCATGGGCATTCCAAGTATAGGAGACCCTCTCCTTTCTAATGGGAACATTTTTTTATGAGGCCCTCTTCCACATCTCTTCCAAGGGGCATTGAAGTGCATCCCAATTTTTGGCAGCCCTTGCATTCACTGCATAGGCCAACACTATGGGAGACCCTCTCCTTTCTAATGAGAATTTGTCGTTACTGTGGCCCTGCTCTATGTGTCTTTAAATTCTTAGTGGTGTTTTTCCTAAAATTGGTCAGCCGTTGGACTCACTGCATACCCTATAACTGTATAGCAGACTCTCTCCTTTCTAATGGGAATTTGTCGTTACTGTGGCCCTGCTCTATGTGTCTTTAAATTCTTAGTGGGGTTTTTCCTAAAATTGGTCAGCCGTTGGATTCACTGCATACCCTAAAACTGTATAGCAGACTCTCTCATTTCCAATGGGAACATGTCGTACTTGTTACTGTGGCCCTGCTCTATGTGTCTTTAAATTCTTAGTGGGGTTTTTCCTAAAACTGGTCAGCCGTTGGACTCACTGCATACCCTATAGCTGTACAGCAGACCCTCTCCTTTCTAATGGGAACATATTGTATTTGTTACTGTTGTCCTGCTCTATGTGTCTTTAAATTCTTAGTGGAGTTTTTCCTAAAATTGGTCAGCTGTTGGACTCGCTGCATACCTTATAACTGTATAGCAGACTCTCTCTTTTCTAATGGGAAATTGTCATTACTGTGGCCCTGCTCTATGTGTCTTTAAATTCTTAGTGGGGTTTTTCATAAAATTGGTCAGCCGTTGGACTTACTACATACCCTATAAGTGTATAACAGACCCTCTCTTTTCTAATAGGAACATGTCGTACTTGTTACTGTGGCCCTGCTCTATGTGTCTTTAAATTCTTAGTGGAGTTTTTCCTAAAACTGGTCAGCCGTTGGACTCACTGCATACCCTATAACTGTATAGCAGACCCTCTCCTTTCTAATGGGAACATATTGTATTTGTTACTGTTGTCCTGCTCTATGTGTCTTTAAATTCTTAGTGGAGTTTTTCCAAAAATTGGTCAGCTGTTGGACTCGCTGCATACCCTATAACTGTATAGCAGACTCTCTCCTTTCTAATTGAATTTGTGTTTACTGTGGCCCTGCTCTATGTATCTTTAAATTCTTAGTGGGGTTTTTCATAAAATTGGTCAGCCGTTGGACTCACTGCATACCCTATAACTGTATAGCAGACCCTCTCTTTTCTAATAGGAACATGTCGTACTTGTTACTGTGGCCCTGCTCTATGTGTCTTTAAATTCTTAGAGGGGCTTTTCCTAAAATTGGTCAGCCATTGGACTCACTGCATACCCTATAACTGTATAGCAGACTCTCTCCTTTCTAATGTGAATTTGTCGTTCCTGTGGTCCTGCTCTATGTGTCTTTAAATTCTTAGTGGAGTATTTCCTTAAATTGGTCAGCCGTTGGACTCACTGCATACCCTATAACTGTATTGCAGACTCTCTCCTTTCTAATGGGAATTTGTCGTTACTGTGGCCCTGCTCTATGTGTCTTTAAATTCTTAGTGGGGTTTTTCCCAAATTTTGGCCACTCTTGCAGTTACAGCATGGGCATTACCACTATAGGAGACCAGCTCCTTTATAATGGGAACATTTTTTTTACTGAGATCCTCCTCTATGTCTCTTCAAAGGGGTATTGGGTTGCGTCCAAATTTTTGGCAGCCCTTGCAGTTACTGCATACGCAATAACAGTATAGGAGACCCACTTGTTAATAATGGGAACAATAAAGCATAGCCGGCTGATGGTTATCTAACAATAGCGAGGGCCGACTGCTGGCCTTTTAAGAATAATAAGGGCCGTCTGATGGCCCTATAAAAATAGGCTTTATGACTTTCAAAGTCCCTCCATCATAAATAAAACAGGATGTGTCTGATGATGTGTCACACACCACATTGCCAGATATGGTTGTAAAATGTTAATTTCCCTGTGAATGCATTTGTCTTAAAAAATAACGTAAAAAAACCCAAAACAATAGAATCTTTCTTTAGTATAAAAAACAGCGTTACCAATTTAACCTCAATGTAATCACATTGTTCAGCTCCTGCACCTCCTCCTCCATCTCCGAAATGACCACATCAGTCACAACCTGACAGCACTGCAGCACTGCCTTGGCCAAGTGGCAACAGGCTGTACTGAAGATAACATGCTTAATGCTTAGGTGACAAACCGACCAGCACCTCTGAGCTGTTGAAAGCTGTAACACAGCAGCCTGATCTGTGGCTCTCACCGCTGAACATACAGCCAGGCATGGTCGTGTCTGCCAATGGGCAGAACCTGGTGACGGAGAAATGACAGCCGGAGTAGATTCGGTTTACCTCTATGCCAGTCCTTTCACTGAGCTAAAGAATATGGCTGTGTTGAAATACAACTCCCACTGAGAAGCTGTTTCAGATTGAAAAACATTGTGCCCACCAGAGGATTTGATTTTGAGGGCTCACATTTCTCCCCTGCTCAAGAGCCCCATAGCAGCTGCAAAGTTAGCGCTATCATGAACTCTCCTGAGGTAGAAGCCAAGGCACACCAGAGGATTCTCTGGTGGAACCGTCCAACCCTGCCGAGAAGCAGCCCTGGCTAAGAAAAGTGTGGGGGAAGGTTCCCGGACACTATGGCTGCTTTTTTAGAATCATAGAATGGTAGAGTTGGAGGGGACCTCCTGTGTCATCTGGTCCAACCCCCTGCTCAAAGCAGCATTCACTAAATCATTTCAGACAGATATCTGTCCAGCCTCTGTTTGAAGACGTCCATTGAAGGGGAACTCACCACCTCTCGTGGCAGCTTGTTCCACTCATTGATCACCATAACTGTCAAAAAGTTTTTTCAAATATCTAATCTGTGTCTCCTCCCATTCAGTTTCATCCCATTGCTTCTAGTCTTTCCTTGTGCAAATGAGAATAAAGATGATCCTTCTGCAATGTGACAGCCCTTGAGATATTTGTAGACAGCTATTAAGTCTCCTCTCAGTCTTCTTTTTTGCAAGCTAAACATTCCCAAATCCTGTAACCGTTCCTCATAGGACATGGTTTGAAGACCGGTCACCATTCTGGTCGTTCTTCTCTGAACTTGCTCCAGTTTGTCGATGTCTTTTTTAAAATGTGGTGCCCAAAACTTGACGCAGTATTCCAGATGAGGTCTGACCAACGAGGAGTAAAGTCCAATAATGACTTCACGTGATGTAGACTGTATGCTTCTGTTAATACATCCCAGAATTGTATTTGCCTTTTTTGCTGCTGCATCACACTGTTGACTCATGTTCAGTCTATGATCTATTAGTATACCTTAGTCTTTTTCACATGTACTGTTGCTTAGCTCTATTCCTCCCATTTTGTATATGCTTTTTTCATTTTTATTGCCCTGATGTAGTACTTTGCATTTTTCCCTGTTAAAAACCATTCTGTTAGCTACTGCCCACTGCTCCAGTTTATTTAGGTCTTTTTGAATCCTCTCTCTCTCTTCTCTAGAATTAGCTATCCCTCCTAGCTTTGTGTCATCAGCAAATTTAATCAGTTTACCCTCAATTCCTTCATCTAAATCATTGATAAATATGTTGAACAATACAGGTCCCAGGACAGAGCCCTGTGGTACCCCACTTGAGACATTCATCCAACTGGATGTGAAGCCATTTACTGTGGATTGGACATGCTTATGCATGTTATTTCTCATTTCGCATTGCAGATCAGGCCATTGCCCAACTCTGTAGTCATGAATTTAAATGCGCAAAGAAAGATGTGTGTGTGTCAAAGCACCACCGACAAGTGCGAGTTGATGTTGGACAGGCTGCCATTGCTTCTGCAACAAGCTGCATTAGAGGATTACCTGGGAGAAATGACACCGAGAGTAGATACGGTTTCCCTATATGCCAGTCCTTTCACCGAGCTAAATACATCTCAGCAAAAAAAGCTGTGGACTGGCTCCGTACTGTCCCTGGTCACATTCACCTGTCCACGTGTTTGTGGTTAGGCGGTTCTTCCCAGTAAGTGTGACTCGCCCAGGGGGATGGGGACGACTCGGTACCCGGGCCTTTGCCTGGCCTTGGGGATGTCGCGGTAGTCGGCTCCCAGGCCCGTACCCTAAGGTCAGCTTTTAAAAGGGGATTATTTGTTAACTCTATGAAAGTTCGTGACGCCACCTGTGGTTTCTGGTGAGAATCACCAGCGCTGCGGCAGTCCACTGAGGTCGGTGATAAGGCAGCTCGATGGTATAGCTCCCCACAGGTGGAGCTAGGCCTCAGGGCAGCGTGCGGAGAGGGGGATGCAGGACAGACAAGACCCAGCCGGGTCAGAGCAAGAACGGGAACGGACACGGTAGTCACTTCAGTACCTTTTACTGGTGGTAGTTCAGGCAAATCCCGGAGCACTGTAGGGTGAAGGGTGCATATCACGATCCTCCCCAATGAGCGGGTGTAGGGTCTACTGTTTCTTGCCTCCGCGTAGTAAGTTTCTGACCTGCCTGAAGTTAGGCCTAACGTTATCTCTGTCCTGCACCGGCTGACATTGTGGTAGTGCCTTCTCTTGGAGTGAACACTCCCAGCTTACGGGGCCTATGTATCTCCTGACTCTGCTACGTATCAGCTCTCTGGTGAACCTGGGACCTGTAGTTCTCCAGGGATTCCGGTTATGCCTTACTGGGTCGTAGAGATCCCAGTAAGCTCGTACCCGGTGTCCGGTATATGTTTCGGGGTGAGCTGGGTAAGCTCCTCTGCACCCATTGCTACTCACTTTCCACTCGCCTTCGGCCACGCTCGGGTCCTCACTAGGCTACTCACACTAACGGCAGCTTGCCGCTCTTCACCGCTCTTACAGGCGTCGGCACACCTTGGGCTCACTTACTTGAGCTCCTGAGTCTAGACTGAGTTTCAGGACCGCTGGATGCCTAGCTTGCCTACACAGCAACCCACGTGCTTCTCTGCGCACACAGATTTCACTCTCTGTGCACTCCAGACTAACTGAGCTCCACTCTGTATTCAGATCTGTACTTGCTGAACTCTCCAGAAGAACTAACGGCCTAGCTCCACCTTCCCTATTTATATCCCAAACGGGCTCCCTCTGCTCGTCTGAGGTGGAAGGTGGAGGTGTGTGAATGCTTATGGGGGCCTCATGTGGAGGATTCCATTAATGCATCCTTCTAGGATCTGTGGTACCAAGCGCAGCTGGGCGCCACATTCCCCCCTAGCAAAGCTCAGCACTCCCGGGCAATGCAATAACACTTCTCTTTATGGGAGGCACATTTCTTAAACATTGCATAATAACATACACAGGTACAAAGCATCCTCAGAATTCAAGTCTCTTGTGGTGAGGTTCCCAGACAGGATGTCCATCTCACAGGGTAGAGTACTTGGTGGTTTGAGCGACCTGTCCCAAACCCTCAACGTAGGACCTGGGGTGGCTGCAGGACATGAAGATCCTGAGTTGGACCTCCAGTAGAGCCACTCCAGACAGGTTTTACTTCTGAGGTCACCTAGAAGGGCACTCCAGGGAGTGCAAATATTTACAAGAAATAGTTTTTTGGGCCGCACATAGTCCTCAGCCACGGAGTTCTTAGATAAATAAGGAAGTCATTAGGCAAAGTGTCCATATAACTTGAACTGTTCAGTAATAAAGCAGAGCACAAAATAATATACATATGCATGAAAACACGCAGAAATACAGCTCAATACCCCAGGGGTAACTATCTTCACTTTTCAGAGTTTAGCTATCTTACTGATTATACCTGACAGAGGGTTGACCTTTAGTACTACGCGTGGACCTGCGTGGTACTGGAATGCGTGAGGCACTAATAGGTGCTCTACCTCTCAATGTGCCAGTACTAGATGTGAAGGGGCTACAAGGCTGCATTGACCTCTCTACAGGTCTGGCAAGTATGCCATAGGCTGGGCCTTCTTGCTCTGCTCCAACCGGGGATCCTTCTTCCGGGGACTCTTCTTGAGCTGGCTCCTTTTCAGCACTTACAAGTTCTTCTTGCTATGGGTAGAAAGTAATTACAGGGATGATTACTGCTCCTCCTCGTTGGGGCCAATCTACCAGGAAATCTCCTAAGTCGGTGTGTATTACTGCTTCTTTAGGCTCCTCCGGGATAACGAGAGGCACTTTCTCTTGGGGTTTTAGATATGCATTTCACTCATTGGGGGGATCACAATGGGTATGGGGTCCGTCACCCGCACATTACCGATTTCACCATCTGTTAACCTTACTTGCTGTTGGTACATCAGGACTTGGATCTCCTTCTGCAGCGCCCTCCTCTGTCCTGGTCTGGCCGTGTTAGCTATCTGTAGGAGCAAGAACACAACTTCTCCCAAACAGTTACCAACAATGTTAGTGCCTAGTACCATATACCGATTGGTATCATCAGGATTAGTCTCTACTACAATAAGTCCCTGGTCCTTCAGCTCCACTCTCCCAACCTTTACTGTCACATTCTTAACCCTGAATAGGTTAAGGGGGAGTCCATTTGAGGCATAAACAGAAAGATTTGGAACTGGCGGACTTAGGTCGTCCATGGACCAGAACCTCTTGTAGAGGACGTCAGGCACTATGGTTACCTGAGTTCCTGTGTCCACCAGAGCGTGCGTCGGGATGCCGTCCAGCACAATGGACAGGAAAGGTCTTCCTCCGATGAACCTGTTGTACCAGTCTGAGGGGCCTGGGGAGTTTACTCCTGGGTGTCGTCCCTCGGCCCCAGGGTTTTCTCGTTTAAAGGACAATTCTGGGCGGTATGTCCGGTCTTGCGGCAGCGGTAGCAGGCAGGGTCCTTCTGTGGACGGAGCTGGTCACTGATCCTCTTAGAGGGTGGTGTTGTCCTCCTCCTCCTTTGCATCCAGGGGACATCCTCAGAGCTATCGGCTAACAGGATTTTCCCTCCTTCCTTGGGCTCCGTCCGCAGCTGCAGAGCACTCAGCACAGTGGTCAGGGTTTTGCTCAACTGGCGCACTTCAGAGCGCAGACTGTCCAGCTCTCTAGGGGATGTTACTGGAACCTTGGCTTCAGCAGCCACTGGGGAAAAGGTGGGTGTAGCAGGCACTGTGGTATCCCCACCCTGGTAACATTGGATGGTATTTGTTTCTAGGGGCTGCAGTCCTTTTATAACCATGTCCTTAAGATTGTCAAAGGTAGCATCTGGATGATCTAAGGACCAGCAACACACAGTCCTGCTCTCCTCTGGAGACCTCAGTCCCCGGACAAACTGTTCCTTCAGCGTTCTGTTTTCATTTTCGATGCTGGTTAGATTAACCTGTTTCAGAGCCCGCACGGCCCCTTGTAGATGCCAGGCATAGTCCCGAACATTGTCCTCCGGCTGTTGAGAACAGTTGTAGAACCTCATCCGGAGGTCCGCCTAAGTATGATCCTCAAAAACAGTCTGTAGCTTTCTAAAGATTGCCGACACTGACTCCTGGACTGCGGCTGACCATGTTTCTACTTCCCGTTCCGCAACACCAGTCAGTTGTCCTAATACAACAGCGGCCCTCTGCTTGCCTGTCATAGTGTACATGTGCAAGATACCGCATATCTTCCGTTTGAATCCAGACAGGGTATCTGATTTGCCGTTGTACTGGCGAAGCCACTTTGCTCCAGGAATGTACGGTAGAGTTATGGGGATGACAGGAGTTACACGCACTGCTGGTGGAGCGGCCGCCTCGTCCTGCCCGGCGTCAGGCGCGGGTTGAACATCAGGGCCGTTAACCGGTATTCTGGCGTCGTGCTGTTCCTCGGACATTCTGACACCCCCTAGCAAACCGTGGCCTACCTTCTTTTCTTTTCTTCTGGTAGGCCGCAGCTACGCAGGTGACGGTCGTCTTCAGGACCTTGCGTCGCTTGCGCCCTACGTCAGAGCATTCAGCGATGCTCCTTCCAGGACCTGGTGCTTCCTGGTTTGACGTCGAGGCGTGGGGCGTGTCCCGGGCTTTGCGCGCTTTTGCAGGTACCCCCCTCAGTTTCCCGCAGTTACGCCCTTCTTCTCGATCGGCGGCCCAACAATGGTGGCAATCTTCACCACTGTTAAACGTACACAGTTTTTAATTAAAGGCGCACAGTACCCGGTGGCAACTGGCATAACACTCCGTCGTTGCAGCGGACACGCGATCCTGTTCGTGACGCCAGGAAAGATGACTCACCCAGGGCCTTTGCCTGGCCTTGGTGATGTCGCGGTGGTCGGCTTCCGGGCCCATACCCTGGGGTCAGCTTTTAAAAGGGGATTATTTGTTAACTCTATGAAAGTTCGTGAGGCCACCTGTGGTTTCTGGTGAGAATCACCAGCCCTGCGGCAGTCCACAGAGGCTGGTGATAAGGCAGCTTGATGGTATAGCTCCCCACAGGTGGAGCTAGGCCTCAGGGCAGCGTACGGTGAGGGGGATGCAGGACAGACGAGACCCAGCCGGGTCAGAGCAAGAACGGGAACGGACACGGTAGTCACTTCAGTAGCTTTTACTGGTGGTAGTTCATGCACATCCCGGAGCACTGTAGGGTGAAGGGTGCATATCATGATCCTCCCCAATGAGCGGGTGTAGGGCCTCCTGTTTCTTGCCTTCGCGTAGTAAGTTTCTGACCTGCCTGAAGCTAGGCCTAACTTTATCTCTGTCCTGCACTGGCTGACATTGTGGTAGTGCCTTCTCTTGGAGTGCACGCTCTCAGCTTACAGGGCCTATGTGTCTCCTGGCTCTGTTACATATCAGCTCTCTGGTGAACCTGGGACCTGTAGTTCTCCAGGGATTCCGGTTATGCCTAACTGGGTCGTAGAGATCCCAGTAAGCTCGGACCCGGTGTCCGGTATTTGTTTCGGGGTGAGTTGGGTAAGCTCCTCTGCCCCCACTGCTACTCACTTTCCGCTCGCCTTCGGCCATGCTCGGGCCCTCACTAGGCTACTCACACTAACGGCAGCTTGCCGCTCTTCACCGCTCTTACAGGCGTCGGCACACCTTGGGCTCCTGAGTCTAGACTGGGCTTCAGGACCGCTGGAGGCCTAGCTTGCCTACACAGCAACCCACGTGCTTCTCTGCACACACAGCTTTTCACTTTCTGTGCACTCCAGACTAACTGAGCTCCACTCTGTATTCAGAGCTGTACTTGCTGAACTCTCCAGAAGAACTAACTGCCTAGCTCCACCTTCCCTATTTATATCCCAAACGGGCTCCGTCTGCTGGTCTTAGGTGGAAGGTGGAGATGTGTGAATGTTTATGGGGGCCTCTTGTGGAGGATTCCATTAATGCATCCTTCTAGGATCTGTGGTACCAAGCGCAGCTGGGCGCCACAAGTGCACTGGGGAGGGCACAGGTAATGTTGTGGGACCCGTGCTTGTAGAAAGCGGAGACGATACCCAGAAAAATAGTGGCGGCTGGGGACCGAGTATGGATACCCGGTCGCCGCCGCCATAAGATTGTGGACAGCTTCCGTCTCCACGAGCGTAAAAGGCCACATTTCAAGTGCAAGCAGCTGTCAAAAATTTGGCAGTATAGTATTGCAGCATGTGGGAGGGTGGGTGCCTGGCTGCATACTTGCGCTTGCATTCCAAGGAATGGGGTAGGGACAACTGAGCGCTGCACTGGGACAAGGATGTGGACGGTGATTGTTGCAAGTCTGCAACTACAGGTGCATGGCGGGAGGCATCTTCGCATGTGCCAAGGATCACTTATGATGGGTACACTTTTAGGCAGTGACCTGGGAGTCAGAAATGCTTCCAGAGGTCTTCCCCATGCTGTTCCCATGTCTTTTCAGCACTGTATGCATGTGTCTGATGATGTGTCACATACCACATGGCTAGATAAGGTTGTAAAATGTTAAAATGACATTTCCCAGTGAATGCATTTGTCTTGGTTGAAAGCAATGCAAAAGTGCAAACACGCATCAAAGACGCTACGTATGAATATAGCCCATGATGTGGAGGAGTATTTTGGGTTTTAGTTATTTATTTTGCCTTATATACAAGTCATTACCCTGGAAAGGATGTTCCTTAACATATTTCCCAGGAAAATCCATTTTGGTTTTGTTTTTGTATGTTTTATTGTTAGTCCATACAAGTGGCGTAATACTCTGACAACATTGTTGACAGCAGTGACCTGGGAGTCAGAAATGTTTCCAGGGGTCTTCCCCATGCTGTTCCCATGTCATTTGAGCACTGTTCCCATTGATTTGGGCAATTTTTAGGCCCTCTGCAGACCGCCGGGGGGAGCCGCCTGAAAAATACTCGAGTTTCCCATAGACTTATATTGGGCTCATTGCTCGAGTCGAGCACCCGAGTATTCCAATTTGCTTGACCTGAGCAACGAGTTCCCGAGGATTTTAGTGCCCACTCATCTCTAGTTATTACATAATGGCTAGCTTAAAAAGAAACTTTGGGCAGCGTGAATTAGAGCCTCCCTGCCAGATTGCAGCCAGTTATATTATTTCTATGAAATGCTCCAGTGTTGCAGTGAAAATATAGTTTAAGGAAAATCCATCAGAAGGATCAGCCCTCCTAATCCATCTTCAACAGTGTTTCAGGTCATAGAAAGCTGAATAAAATGATACCTTGATATCTGCGATCTAATATCTTATTCAAGAAAATGCCAAGGTTCTTATATGTAAATGATCTGTTCAGGACTATGGGCCAGACACTGATCTGCATAAGAATCTGCCTCCAGAGATTATTTTTTATAAAGGGGGGTGTTACTAGTGTGAACATGTAACAAACACAGAACAGCAGAACTGAACTTTGTCTCACAACAAACACGTTATCAGCTGCAGCTCTCACAGCTCTGCTATACTGCAATAATATTGCAACCCTGTCTGCCTGTGAAATAGAAGCTGAAGCACTGAGAGGAACCTGCAGATCTGTCAGTTATAATTACAAACAGCTCTGCAGTGAGATCAGGAGAGCAGAGGGCGGCCATTACACATCACACTAGCAGCTCCCCTTCTATATAAAATAAACTTTGCAGGCAGATTCTTATGCAGATCAGTGTCAAGCCCATAGTCCTGAACAGCTCATTGACATATAAAAAAAAACGTGGAATTCTCTTGAATAAGATATCGGATCACAGATATCAAGGTATCATTTTATTTAGCTTAACATGGACAAAATCGAATTTGTCATCTTTCCCCAATCTCACTCAACCCCCCAACAGACCTATCCATCAAATGGCTTCTCACTCTTCCCCAGTCCCGCAAGCTTGTTGCCTTGGGGTTACCCTTAACTCTGATGTCTCCTTCAAACCACATATCCAAGCCCTTTCCATTTCCTGACAACTCCAACTCAAAAATGTTTCCCGGATCCATACATTCCTTAATCAAGAATCTGCAAAAACACTAGTGCACACCCTCATCATCTCCCGCCTTGACTACTGCAACCTACTGCTCTGTGGCCTCCCTTCTAACACTCTAGCACCCCTCCAATCTATCCTAAACTCTCCTGCCCTACAAATCTACCTGTTTCTCCGCTATTCCCCAGCCTCTCCTCTCTGTCAATACCTTCACTTGCTCCACATTGCCCAGAGACTACAGTTCAAAACCTTAAGTATTGCATATAAAGCCATCTACAACCTGTCATGCAAGATGTGGGAAAGATTTAGTGCAACACAAAGGGAAGAGAAAAAGGAAGCCCAGACTCTAAGGAAAGGGGGGAGTGGAGACGTCCTGGCTTATGTCTCCCCTAACGTCCCTATATTGGCTCTTCACCAATCTCTGCACGCTTTCCTCGTCCTGTCTTTCCCTGGCATTTGGGTAATGCTAGGGAAGGGAGGAGATGAGCACTAGTCGATCCCCACTGACACTAAAGACAACAAGGGGGGACAAACAAAGGGGAATTGCTTAGCTTTAGGCGACTACAAACAACTGCGTACACGTCCTCAACACCAGAGAGGAAGAAGTACTCCTCTTCCTCAAGCCTTCACAAGGAGTGATGAATATCGCCGGCACCTCCCTCTGGAACACAGCTGGTATTTATACATTCAGGCCAGGGTGTTAATTAGCCAGAGGAAGGTAGCCACTGGGTCCTAGAGACAGCCTCTAAGAAGGTGTCTGTAATGCCAAACATAGAGATCTCCTGCAACCAACTGCAGGGTGACTTTCACTTCTGACACACCCGTGACACAACCTGTCTCCTCCATACATCTGTAACCTAGTCTCCCGGTACTTACCTGTATGCAACCTCCGATCCTCAGAAGATCTCCTTCCCCTCTTATCTCAGCTTCCCACCATCGCAAACAAAATTTTTCCCGTGCATTCCCCCTACTCTGGAACTTTCTACCCGAACATATCAGACCCTCCTGCCATGGAAAAATTCAAAAGGATCTTGAAGACCTACCTCTTCCGACAAACCTACAACCTGCAGTAACCCTTGTCCACTATACCACTGCATGACCACCACTAACTCACCTATTATATCCTCACCCATCCCTTGTAGACTGTGAGACCTCATGGGCAGGATCCTCTCTCCTCCTGAACCAGTCTGTTCAACGCGCTGTGATTGTTTACTCATGCCAAATAAGCATGAGAAAATAATCACTGATGTGAGCTGCCACATGGAATCACATTGGGCTATTCAATGTTTTATCGCAAAGAACTCGGACGTGTTATACGATAGTGTGACTCTGGCCTGAGTCTCTCCTGTAGAGTGTATGCTCTTCTGGTCAGCAGAGTCCACTTTTTCTCTTATGGCCAACGTGGTCCTTTATCTCATTCTTTCTCTTCTAGTGTATAAGCTCCAATAGTCAGCAGGGACGTCTCATTTTCTTTCCTGCAGTGTGTTAGCTCTTATGATTAGCAGGTTCCCATCTCTCCTGTAGAGTGTAAGCTCTTATGGTCAGCGGGATCTTCTCTCTTTTCTCCCTCACTTTTATTTTCTGAGCAATTACAAGCTTTCCAGTATTGAGTTTCATACAAATATACAGTATTAGCTGCAAAACAAATTTTTGGGGAAAATTTGGTTAAGTCAGCAAATTAGATTTTTAAAAGATCCATTCATCTTTAATGCTTAGTCATTTAAAGGGACTCAAAAGGTAGGATTTTGCTACATCATCTGAGAGCAGCACGATATAGATTTAAAGACTCTGATTCTGGCAATGTGTCAATTACTTTACTGGGCATAGTAGTTTTGATTAACCTCTTTACAGCCCAGTGCGTACTAATACGTACCTGCGCCCTGGGCTTTAAGTGCCAGGTACGTATTAATATGCCCTGCCGATTGCACTCACACACAGGCTGTGTGGACGCGATCGCCGCCGGGTGTTAGCTGACTGTCACAGTTGACACCCGGTACTATGTGCTGGGAGTGGTCCTGCACCGCTCCCGGCACATTAACCCCCAGAATGCTGCGATCAAAGTCGATCGCTGCATTCCAGAGGTAAGCGCCGGTACTCACCTCTTCCACGTGTCCCGCGATGTCTGAGGCTGGGTCCCGTGGTTGTCATGGTGACCCGGATGTTGTCATGACAACATCCAAGTCACCTGAGATCCGGAAGATACTTTGATCATGGGCAGTGCACGATCAAAGTATCTTGTGTCTCTGCAGCGCTGACATCCTGTATAGCACAGGGATGGTGCTCCATCCCTATGCTATACAGGCGATCAGAGTAAAAAAAGTGAAAGTCCAATGGTGGAACAAAGTATAAAAGTAAAAAAAAGTGTTAGAAAATGAAAAAAAAAAATTGTAAAAATATAAAAAAAAAAAAAAATAAAAAAAAATCCCCCAAAAATATAATGTACTCATCAATAAATATTATTATGCAAAAAAACAAAAAAAAAACAATAAAAGTACACATATTTGGAATCACCGCATCCGGAACGACCCGACCTATAAAACTGTCCCACTAGTTAACCCTTTTAGTGAACATGGTGAAAAAAATGAAAAACTTATCAAAAATCGATGCTTTATCATCATACCGCCAAACAAAAAATGGAATAAAACGTGATCAAAAAGGCAAATATAAATAAAAATGGTACCACTGAAAATGTCATCTTGTCTCACAAAAAACAAGCTGCCATACAGCTCCATTAGCCGAAAAATAAAAAAGTTACAGCTCTCAGAATAAAGCGATGCAAAAAATATTCTTTTTTCTATAAAATAGCTTTTATTGTGTAAAAGTGCCAAAACAAAGAAAAACAATATAAATGTGGTACCGGTGTAAACGTACTGACCCGAAGAATAAAGCTCCCTTATCAATTTTACCACACGACATAAGAAAAATAAAAAAAAAACAATTCCTGAAATGTTGGTTTTTGTTTATTCTGCCTCCCAAAAATTGGATTAGAAAGTGATCAAAAAATGTTACGTGCCTGAAAATGGTACCAATAAAAACATCAGCAAAATATATGGATGCAAAAACTACACTTTGCAACCAATTAAAACGTCTTTTAGTGTGTGACAGCTGTCAATAATAAATACCCCTATGAATCTGGTATCGCTGTAATCGCATGGACCCGAAGAATAAAGTCGTCTAATCACTTATACCGCATGAGGAATTGCGTAAAGAATAAACTCTAGGGTTTGAGTTGGGTTAGGGTTGTTCTAGGGTTAGGGTTGGGGTTGTGCTAGGGGTAGAGTTAGGGTTGTGCTAGAGTTAGGGTTGTGCTAGGGTTAGGGTTGTGCTAGGATTGTGCTAGGGTTAGGGTTGGGGTTGTGCTAGGGTTGGGATTTTTTCGAAAGTAAAGGAAAAAAATGATGGCGATATGGCGACTAGTGTTGAGCACAAGTGCTCACTACTTGAGTTTGCATCGGGTGCTCGGGTATGCACCGAGTATCCTGGGTGCTCGAGTGTCATGCTCGAGTCTCGTCCCCATTTGCTTTGTGGCCAAAAAAACCTCGCTGGGATTGCCTGCCATGCACGAGCGATTCCCGCATGTTTTTGTTGGGTGTCTAACAACCATAAATCATGTGGTGTGGGGACTCGAACATGTCACTTGAGCATCCGCGATACATGGTGCATACCCGAGTACCCGATGGAAACTCACTTATAGTGAGCACTTGCGCTCAAGACTAACGACAACTTATTCAATATGATGACCTAATGTTATCAAATTCAGTGTCATACCTCTGGCTTCAAAATGTTCACTACACCCCTTGATAAAATCCTTGAGGGTTCTAGTTTCCAAAATGGGGTCACTTGTGGGGGGTTTCCACTATTTAGGCACATCAGGGGCTCTCTACACGCAACATGGCGTCTGCTAATTATTCAAGCAAATTTTACATTCAAAAAATCAAACGGTGCTCCTTTCCTTCCGAACCCTGCCGTGCGCCCAAACAGTGGTTTTCCCCCACATATGGGGTATCTGCTTACTCAAGAGAAATTGCACAACAAATGGTATTACCCTTATCAAAATGCAAAATTAGGGGCTGATAAACATTTTTGTGGGAAAAATGTGAAAATATTATATTTACGGCTCAATGTTATAAACTTCTGGTGCTCACCATACATCTAGATAAGTTCCCTGAGGGGTTTAGTTTCCAAAATGGTGTCACTTGTGGGGGGGTTTCCATTGTTTAGGCACATCAGGGGTTCTCCAAATGCAACATGGCGTCCGCTAATTTTTGAAGCAAATTTTACATTCAAAAAGTCAAATGGCGTTCCTTCCCTTCCGAATCCTGCCGTGCTCCTAAACAGTGGTTTTCCCTCACATATGGGGTATCTGCTTACTCAGGAGAAATTGTACAACAAATGCTATGGTGCTATTTCTCCTGTTACCCTTATGAAAATGAAAAATTGCGGGCTGAAAAACATTTTTGTGGGAAAAATGTGAAAATTGTATTTTTACGGCTCAATGTTATAAACTTCTGTGAAGCACCTGGGGGTTCAAGGTACTCACCACACATCTAGATAAGTACCCTGAGGGGTCTAGTTTCCAAAATGGTGTCACTTGTTGGGGGTTTCCATTGTTTAAGCACATCAGGGGCTCTCCAAATGCAACATGGGGTACGCTAATTATTCAAGCAAATTTTACTTTCAAAAAGTCAAAAGGCACTCCTTCCCTTCCGAACCCTGTCGTGCGCCCAAACAGTGGTTTCCCCCCCCCATATAGAGTATCGGCATGCTCAGGAGGAATTGCACAACAAATTTTGGGGTCCATTTTTTCCTATTACCCTTGCGAAAATAAAAAAAATTGGGGTCTAAAGTAACATTTTTGTGAAAAAAATTAAATGTTAATTTTTTTCTTCCACATTCCAAAAATTCCTGTGAAGCACCTGAAGAGTTAATAAACTTCTTGAATGTGGTTTTGAGCATCTTGAGGGGTGCAGTTTTTAACATGGTGTCCCTTTTGGGTATTTTCTGTCATAAAGGCCCCTCAAAGTCGCTTCAAATGTGATGTGGTCCCTAAAAAAATGGTTTTGTAAATTTTGTTGGAAAAATGAGAAATTGCTGGTCAACTTTTAGCCCTTTTAACTTCCTAACAAAAAAAAAAATTGGTTCCAAAATTGTGCTGATGTAAAGTATGCATGTGGAAAATGTTATTATTATCTATCTTGTGTGACATATCTCTCCGATTTAAGAGCATGGAAATTCAAAGTTTGAAAATTGCGAAATTTTCAAAATTTTAGCCAAATTTCCATTTTTTAACAAATAAACGCAAGTGGTATTGAAGAAATTTTTCCACTATCATGAAGTACAATATGTCACAAAAAAACAATCTCAGAATCAGTGGGATCCGTTGAAGCGTTCCAGAGGTATTACCTCATAAAGTGACAGTGGTCAGAATTGTAAAAATTGGCCTGGTCATTAACGTGCAAACCTACCTGGGGGGTAAAGGGGTTAAAAACAGTTTTATCTGCTGCAGATCTACCAGTTATCTGAATGCTGATCTCTGTATAACCCCACCCACACCACTGATTGGCAGTATTCTGTGTATACTGTGCACAGACAGAAAGCTGCCAATCAGTGGTGGGGGCAGGGTTGTATTACCTGGTCGTAGGTCAAGTAATCCTCTAATGATAATCTCCAGCTAGTAAAACAGTTATTTTAGAAAAACTACTCTTTGAAGACCATTAAGTGATACATCGCTGGAAATAGGGTTTCTGCCTCTCCATTCTGCTGCTCTCAGATTAGGTAGCAAAAACCACATGACAGATTGCATTTAAAACAATCAACTGTTTTCAACTTTTAAAACCATGTGTTTTCTTTGTTTCGAAGCCTATCCTTCCATAATTTCATTTTTCTAAACAAATTAAAATATAGTAATAATAATATCATTATATTTCCTTACTCAACTAGCAGCAGCAGCTCTGAAACGAGTAGATTACTGCTGACCACCTTGTAATCACATGCAAAATTAAGATTGATGGAGTGATCAGAAGAAATGAAATTACCCTTTCCCTCTGTATTATCGGCACTCGTTTAGGAAATGCACATATTGACCTCAGTTTTTTTATTCAATCTGTAGCTCAAATGTCGAATCAATATGCAAATTTCTCTTGCCACACATTTCCCAAATATGACTCATTAAAAACTTTCAAGTAAATAAATGCAGTTCCCTTGCAGTTTGGATGGAAATATTGCAGTACATATAAATGCAAATGAGTTCCTGCTTGTTACTGACGCTAATGTGATTAAAGGGGCAATTTCATCAACTCAGAAATAAATCCTTTTCTGCTCTACTCAACACATGCTTCCCTCTCACTGTATGAAATGAATTTCGTGTACAACATACAAAAACACACTTCCATTATGCATCTTGGAATATTTAATAAGAGAATTATATTGTATATGAAAACATCAACATGAGTTTCCAGATTTATATATTGTGTTTCATAACAATACGTTATGTTATAACATTTTTTCTTGACTGCAGGTATAACACATTGTTTTCTTAATGTAAATACACTAATTAATTAGAAAAGTATCACGCAGTAAAGAGCTTCTGTGCTAAAATAAGTGTAGGCCCCTAACAAAACTTTAACAATGCACACACCCCACAAAAAAGCCTTGCTGCCCATTTACCTCTCACATATAGGACACAACCTAGACCCAACCTACATGCACCAACTACCCTCTGGACACAGACCGTACATAAACTTGACAGCAGCTAAAAACAGTTTAAATGGTAATTGCATTGTGATATTGCACTACGGACTACGGTATTGCAATATTACACAGCTAAAAAAATTTATTTAGCTATAGTCAGTTTTCATGACATATCAGTTTTGGTCACATTACGGTCACAAGGTGTCAAGTCCTGCTCATTAGTTCCATTGTGATAGAGAGGGCCCTTGTTTATGAACCTTCTGCAGCTGACCTAACTACACAGGCACTTATTCACTCCTTAATTAGCCACTTAAGTGCATCTATCAACAAAATGCATTATTTTGACTAATTGCATTGAGGAATAAAACATATTACAAAGACACATATAAAAAGGCATACAAAAGAAAAAGAAGATATGTTACAATATATATCCACATTAGTGATGAGCGAGCACTAAAATGCTCAGGTGCTTGTTGCTCGGGTCGAGCAAATCGCAATGCTTGGGTGCTTGACCTGAGCAACAAGCCCATTGTAAATCTATGGGAAACTCGAGCAATTTTTCCGGCGCCCCCCCCCCGGCGGTCTGCCGAGGGCCTAAAAATTGCCCAAATCGATGGGAACTGTGCTCAAATGACATGGGAACAGCATGGGGAAGACCCCTGGAAGCAACTCTGACTCCCCAGTCATTGATGTGAACATTGTCAGAGTATTACACCACTTTTATTGACTCACAATTAAACATACAAAAACAAAGCCAAAATGGATTTTCCTGGAAAAAACGTTCTTTCCAGGTTAATGAGTTGTATATAAGGCAAAAAAAAAAAAAAACACATGAAAAAATGCTCCTCCACATCTTGGGCTATGTTCACACGTAGCACTTTTGATGCATTTTTGCACTTTTGCATTGCTTTCAACGGTGAAAAATGTATTCACCAGTTAATGACATTTTAACATTTTACTACCTTATCTGCCCATGTGGTGTGTGAGACATTATTAATAACATCCTGTTTCAGTTATGAAGGAGAGACTCTGAAAGTCACAAAGTCTATTTTATGCAGGGTCATCAGGTGGCCCTTATTATTGTTAAAGGGCCAGCAGTCGGTCCTCACAATTGTTAGAGGGCCATCAACAGGCTATGCATTGTTGTTCCCATTAATAAGTTGTGGGTCTCCTATACTGTTTTTGCGTATGCAGTGACTGCAAGGGCTGCCAAAATGTGTACGCACCTCAATACCCCCTTTGAAGAGACATAGATGAGGGCCTCAGTGAAAAAAATGATCCCATTATAAATGAGTGGGTCTCCTATACTCTGATTGCGTATGCAGTGACTGCAAGTGCTACCAAAAATTTGGGTGCACTCCAATATCCCTTTGAAGAGACATAGAGGAGGGACTCAATAAAATAAAATGTTCCCATTATAAAGGAGCAGGTCTCCTATACTGTTATTTTGTATGCATTGACTGCACGGGCTGCTCAAAAATTTGGACGCACCCCAATACCCCTTTGAAGAGACATAGAGGAGCGCCTCAGTTAAAAAAATTTTTTTCCATTATAAAGGAGTGGGTCTCCTATACTCTTATTGTGTACGCAGTGACTGCAAGGGCTGCCAAAACTTTATACGCACCCAAATACCCCTGTGAAGAATCGTAGAGGAGGGCCTCAGTAACATAATGTTCCCATTATAAAGGAACGAGTCTCCTATACTGTTATTGCGTATGCAGTGACTGCAAGGGTTGCAAACAATTTGGAAGCATTCCAATACCCCTTTGAAGAGACGTAGAGGAGGGCCTCAAAAAAAAAAATATTCCCATTATAAAAGAGCCGGCCCCCTATACTTTTATTGCGTATGCAGTGACTGCAAGGGTTGTCAAAAATTTGGATGCATTCCAATCCCCCTTTGAAGAGACGTAGAGGAGGGCCTCATTAAAGAAATTGTTCCCATTATTAAGAAGTGGGTCTCCTAAAGTGGTAATGCCAATGCAGTGACTGCAAGGGCTTCCCAAAAATTGGATGCACTCCAATAGCCCTTGGAAGTGACATACAGGAGGTCCTTATTTAAAAAATTGTTACCATTATTAAGGAGTGGGTCTCCTATACTGGCAATGGTAATGACAACATTTACCCCTGGGGGGTATACATGAACATACTGTATAACATGCAGAATGTTAGAGGTAGGCCTCTAAAAAATTTCCTATGGGCATCAAAAACACCCTTAAAAAAATTATGTGGGTATTGCATCATGGTCACCCTAGTGATATGGTGGTAGAGGATGAAAAGAAGGAGAAAGAGGAGGACAACAGAAAATAGACAAAATCATGTCAGGGTGTGAAGAGATGCATGGGAATGGACCCCCCCCAAAAAACGCCACTGGATTTGACTTTATGTTCTGCAGCTTTCATCCGGTGGTATTGAGAGGTCTGGCCCAATCCAGGCCTTGTTCATTTTTTATGAGTCAGCCTGTCAGCATATTCAGTTGACAGGCGGATGTGCCTATCAGTTATAATGCCCCCGGCAGCACTAAAAAAACGCTCTAACAAAACGCTAACGGCAGGGCACGTCAGGACCTCCAAGGCATAGAGAGCCAGTTCATGCCACATGTCCAGCTTGGATACCCAATAGTTATAAGGCACAGAGGAATCACGGAGGATGTTGGTACAGTATGACAGTTGTGTGGGTAGTACCATCTGTAGAACAGGAAACCAGCTCCTGTTCCTCCTCCTCCTCTTCATCCTTCTCATTATCACCCAATCCATGTTGGGATGAGACGAGGATAGGCTGTGTGGCATCACCCTGTATGGTTCCTTGCTCCATCTCATCGTGCTCCATCTCATTGTGCTCCACCTGCAATGCCTTCTCTTTGATTGTGAGCAGCGACTGTTTCAGTAGACAGAGAAGCGGGATGGTGACTCTAATTATGGCGTCATCGCTGCTCGCATCTTGGTGGAGTACTCAAAGTTTTAAAGGATGGCACAGATTTCTGGCATCCATGCCCACTAATCAGCTCTTATGTGCGGAGGCTGACCTGAATACCGACGAGCGTGTTGAAGCTGGTAATCAACAACTGCCCTCTGCTGCACACAAACGCTTCCCAACATCTACAAGGTTGAGTTCCAATGCGTGGTGACATTCCACACCAGTCGGTGACCTGGAAGCTGCAAATGGTGCTGAAGCACTGCGAGGGCGGAGGAAGCTGTAGACGACTTTCAAACTTAATCAAACTTAACTCAACTGAAATTGTTTTGTAAAGAGGAATGGTCAAAAATACCTTCATCCAGGATCCAGGAACTCATTAAAAGCTACAGGAAGCGACTAGAGGCTGTTATTTTTGCAAAAGGAGGATCTACTAAATATTAATGTCACTTTTCTGGTGAGGTGCCCATACTTATGCACCTGTCAAATTTTGTTTGAATGCAGATTGCACGTGTTCTGTTTTTACAATAAACCTCATTTCAAGGCAGAAACATTACTGTGTCCAACAGTTATTACATATATCAAACTGAAATAGCTGTTGCAAAAACACCAATTTTTATAAAACATTAAGCTTAAAATTAATAGGGGTGCCCAAGCTTTTTCATATAACTGTATGTAGAGAAATATAGAGCAGAAAGGAAAAAAATTAACACTTCTATATCAACACTCTTTAAAAAAAGCCATACTCTGGAAGACCTAACAGTTGGCCTTGTATCTGTGGCCACCCCACTGCTTGTTCTTGCCTTTTGTGGTGCTACGCCTCCCTCCCACTCTGTGCTGCTGTCATCAATATGCATGTCACGTTGCCAGGTTGGGTCAGTGACTTCATTGTCCAACACCTCAAAAAAAAGAAAGATTCTTCTCACCTTGCCATGTAAATATTAGCAATAGAGGAAGGGAAACAGGCCCCCATTGGTTTGCCTTGTTTTTGAAGAAAAACCTGTCCATTAAAAGATAAATAGTTATATTTTAATAGAAATTATACTGACATAAACATGAATTGTTGTATTTGTTTAGGACAAGAACTATATTTCAGAAGAACATTGTTACATATTTTCAACTTTTTAAATATGCCACACCTACTACACATGGCTATACAAACCTGCATGTCATATTGAAAAGAATAATAAACACTAGTGTTGTGTGAGTATGCTCTGTTAATCCTTTCGCCGAGTATGCTCGGGCCTAGCACCAAGTATTTATAGCTGCTCGGTGATATGCTTGAATCACTCCCGTGTGCATGATTGCAACTATTTGACAGTTTTATTACATGGGAGGAATGTCTATTTCTTACACATTCCTCACAAGTAATAAAGCTGCCAAACAGTTGCAAATCATGCACACGGGGGTGATTCAAGCATATCACCGAGTAGCTATAAATACTCGGAGCTCTGCCAGAGCGCACTCGGACAGAACATACTCGCTCAACACTGCTCGGTACTCGCCCAAGCATCTAATTACTCGGGATGTTCGGCGAGCACCGAGCATTTCCGGGTTACTTGGGCGGGAGCTCGGGTTTCCGCCCTGCACGTTTGGCGCTCTTTACAGAGCCAATGAACATGCATGGATTGCCAGCCAGTCACTGTAATGCCGCAGGCATGTTGTTTGTGGGCCTTACAGTGATTGGCTGGCCGCATAGTGTCACCTCGAGTATTTAAAACCGGGCGCCACCATCTTGGACACAGTCGCTCCAGATCAGACAGTGTAGGGTCAGTGCTGCTGAACTAGGGAGAGATTTATCCTGCAAAATAGTTAGTGTAGGGTCCCTAAAGCCTGCCAGCTCAAACAAACAGTCCTTCTCAGGACTAATATCCATCCCAGATATAAGGCAGGCAGGCAGGCTGTATAGGAGACGCAGTGGTTATACCAGCAAACGCTGCATTACAGTCCTGTGTGCTCCTGCTGGTCAAATTGCTGGACTTATTCCCCTGTCTCAGGGGCGAGGAAAAATCCTTTTCTTTTTTTATCTAAATCCTGTATTTCAGACTGTCCAAATACGAATCTTATTAACCTTTTGCTATTTCCGACCCCCCCCCAAAAAAAATTGAGTGTGTCTGTGACTGTTCAGACACCAATATATCTGTTTAAAAAGAGTCTGGTGTAGGCCAGAAAAATATAATTGTGGTTTTGCAGTTCCACGGGTCAAATCTCTGTATTATCCCTTTTTTGGCATTTTTTGCAGTAAAAAAATCTGTAATAGTGTCTCCCTGACTGGTCAGATACAAATATATCTGTTTCAAAGAGTCTTGTGTAGGCCAGAAAAATACAACTGTGGTTTTGCAGTTCCACGGGTCAAATCTCTGTATTATCCTGTTTTTGGCATTTTTTGCCGTAAAAAAAAACAGTAATAGTGTCTCCCTGATTGTTCAGACACAAATATATCTGTTTGAAAGATTCTGGTGTAGGCCAGAAAAGTATAACTGTGGTTTTGCAGTTCCACAGGTCAAATCTCTGTATTATCCTTTTTTTGGCATTTTTTGCCATAAAAAAAAACAGTTATAGTGTCTCCCTGATTGTTCAGACACAAATATATCTGTTTAAATGAGTCTGGTGTAGGCTAGAAAAATATAATTGTGGTTTTGCAGTTCCACGGGTCAAATCTCTGTATTATCCTTTTTTTGCCTTTTTTGCCGTCGAAAAAAATTGTAATAGTGTCTCCCTGACTGGTCAGACACAAATATATCTGTTTAAAAGAGTCTGGTGTAGGCCAGAAAAATATAACTGTGGTTTTGCAGTTCCACAGGTCAAATTTCTGTATTATCTTTTTTTGGGCATTTTTTGCCGTAATAAAAAACTGTAATAGTGTCTCCCTGACGGGTCAGACACAAATATATCTGTTTAAAAGAGTCTGGTGTAGGCTAGAAAAATATAACTGTGGTTTTGCAGTTCCACAGGTCAAATCTCTGTATTATCCTGTTTTGGGCATTTTTTGGCATAAAAAAAACTGTAATAGTGTCTCCCTGATTATTCAGACACAAATATATATGTTTGAAAGATTATGGTGTAGGCCCGAAAAATATAACTGTGGTTTTGCAGTTCCACAGGTCAAATCTCTGTACTATCCTTTTTTTGTCATTTTTTGCAGTAAAAAAAAACTGTAATAGTGTCTCCCTGACTGGTCAGACACAAATAAATCTGTTTAAAAGAGTCTGGTGTAGGCCAGAAAAATATAACTGTGGTTTTGCAATTCCACAGGTCAAATCTCTGTATTATCCTGTTTTTGGAATCTTTTTTCCATAAAAAAAAACAGTAATAGTGTCTCCCTGATTGTTCAGACACAAATATATCTGTTTGAACGATTCTGGTGTAAGCCAGAAAAGTATAACTGTGGTTTTGCTTTTCCTCAGGTTAAACCTCTGTATTTTCCTTTTTTTGGCATTTTTTGCCGTAAAAAAAAACTGTAATAGTGTCTCCCTGATTGTTCAGACACAAATATATCTGTTTGAAAGATTCTGGTGTAGGCCAGAAAAATATAACTGTGGTTTTCCTCTTCCACGGTTCTAATCTCCTTTTAACTACCCTTTTTTCCATTGATAGTGCGAGTGTAAGCTATTTTACTTCATTTACAATGGGCAAGGCGCGTGGCAAGGGACGTGGAACTGGATGTTCTGGTGATGGTGCGTGTAGAGGATGGGGCCATGGCCAAGGTGAAAATGTGCCACAACCAATAGCCACAACTTCTTGCTCCCAGTTTTTGACCGAATTACTAGGGAAGCACACAACAACAAGACCACTATTGCAAACTGATCAGTGTGAACAGGACATTAATTGGATAGCAGATAATACTCCCAGTTACCTGGGCACAACCACCTCTGGTCTGTCTTCCACACGGTCAAGTTTTAGTAGCCGTGAGTCTCGATTGCATACTCCTCTTCACCCTGATGCTCCCTCCTCCCACCATGCTGAGTGTCGTCACACAGCAACTGATCCCACACTTGGACACTCTGAAGAGCTGTTCGCTGGTCCATTTCCATATTTGTGCCCCTCGCCTACTCCGCTTGAAGTGGTGGAAGAAGAGATCCCATGCAGCGATGCCCAAATACTTGAACAGCCACGGCCAGAGGAAGTCGACGCTGGCAATTTGTCACAAGAGGTGGACGATGACGAGACACAATTGCCACGAAGTGAGGAGGAGGATCGTGGTGTGCAAGTGGAAGAGGAGGAGGTGGTGGATGATCTAGTAACTGACCCAACATGGCAGGAGGACACGCAGAGCGAAGCCAGCAGCACACAGGGGGAGGGAGGCAGAGTACCCCAACAGGCAGGAAGAAGCACTGTGGTGGCCGCAGACAGAAGGAGGGCAACCGTTCCCCATAACACCAACACGAGGGACGTTGCCAGTACAACCGGTAGGTCTTCCAGAGTCTGGAATTTTTTTAAAGACTCTGCTGATAATCCCAAAAAGGCCATTTGTACCACCTGCCATGCCAGCATCAGCAGGGGTGACAAAACTACCAGCCTGACCACCACCAGCATGATCAGGCACATGGCAGCAAAGCACCCGACTTTGTGGGGTGAACCCCAGGGTCCACGACCAGTGTCAGCGGGTGTCACCACTGCTTCTTTTGCTGTTGGGCATGTAATAGAACCCCCTGTTGTGCGTGCAAGGCAATCCCCTGTTCATACTGCATGCAAAGATGACCCCTCCTCTCAGTCTTCACTTGTCAGGGCAGTTTCTCAAGAAACTGCATCAACGTCCACCTCCACATCCCACCGCAGCGTTCAATTGTCCATATCCCAGACCCTTGAACGAAAGCGCAAATTCGCAGCCAGCGCCCCACAGGCCACAGTCCTAAATTCACACATTTCACGACTGCTTGTGTTGGAAATGCTGCTTTTTAGGCTGGTGGAGACGGAATCCTTCCCCAACCTTATGGCGGTGGCCGTCCCTCGGTACTCGGTCCCCAGCCAACACTATTTTGCCCGGTGTGCCATCCCCGCACTACACAAGTACGTGTCCCAAAACATCTGCCATGCCCTCAACAACGCAGTTACTGGGAGAGTCCACCTGACAACGGACACGTGGAAAAGTACTTGTGGCCAGGGACGGTACATCTCCCTGACGGCACACTGGGTAAACATAGTGGAAGCCGGGACCCAGTTGGTCCTTGGGATGGAACACATCCTCCCCACACTGAGGATTGCGGGCCCTATGTCAGTAAGAGTTGCCCCCACAGTGTACAGCTCTTGCGCATCATCCTCCTCCACCTCCTCATGTTCAGCCTCCATCCCAGATATCACCACATCAGTTACAAGCTGGAAGCACTGCAGTACTGCCTCAGCCAAGCGGCAACAGGATGTGCTGAAACTCATAAGCTTAGGTGATAAACCTCACACTGCTTGTGAGCTGTGGACAGTTTTGAAAGAGCAGGCAGATCTGTGGCTGAGACCGCTGAACCTACATCCAGGCATGGTCGTGTGACAATGGCCGTAACCTGATGATGGCTCTGAGGCGAGGCGAGATCACACATGTACCATGCCAGGCTCATGTGCTTAACCTCGTGGTTCAGCGGTTTCCTAAATCGTACCCCGAGTTGCCAGATCTGCTCGTCAAAGTACGCCGCCTGTCAGCTCATTTTCGCAAGTCAGCTACAGCTTCCGCTGCCCTTGCTGTGTTGCAGCAGCGTTTGCAGCTTCCTGCACACCGACTGGTGTGTGATGTCCCCACACGTTGGAACTCTTCCCTCCACATGTTGCAAAGGATTTGTGAGCAGAAGAGAGCAGTTGTGGAGTACCAGCTGCAACAAGGCCGTCTATATTCAGGTCAGACTCCACACATAAGACCTCAGTAGGGGACCTGGATGTCTGACATATGTACCATCCTGACAAACTTTGAGGAGTCCACCAAGATGGTGAGTGACGATGACGCCATCATTAGCGTTAGCATCCCACACGTCTGTCTTTTGCAATGCCCTCTGCAGAGAATTAAAGAGGAGGCATTGCAGCCAGAGTATGATGAGAAGGATCAAGAAGCCATAGCAGGCGATTACACACAGCCCAGCCTCATCTCATCCCAATGTGCATTGGGGGACAATGAGGGAGAGGAGGAGGAGGAAGAGGAAGACCAGGAGCTGGTATCATGCGCTGTAGACGGTAGTACCTGTACAACTGTCAAACCGTCGGTTCAGCGTGGGTGGCCTGAGGACAGGGGGAGGAGGAGGAGGAGAGCATAGTCAATCGTAATTTTGGTGAGGACACGGAAGTCTTGCCCGTTACCAGTCTAGCACGCATGGCTGACTTTATGTTATGCTGCCTTAACCGTGACCCTCGCATTGTCAAAGTGTTGGGTGACAGTCATTACTGGTTGGTGATACTTTTAGACCCCCACTACAAGGACAACTTTCACTCTTATTCCTGAGGTGGAGAGGTCTACAAAAATGTGGCAGCACCAGAAGGCTTTTGCTGCAGAACTGTTAAAAAAAATTCCCATCTGAAGACACTAGCGGCACAGGTCACAGTTCGTTGACCAACCAAGGCGTACAGGTGAGAGAGACGCAACTCCAATCCAGCAGAGGCAGGGGAACATTGTCAACATTCTGGGACAGTTTTCTGAGACCCGCCCAGCTTACAGGCCCTGAGGCGTGGGGTAATCTCACAAGGAGTGGAAAGTTTCAAAAGATGGTGAGGGAGTATCTTGCCTACCGTACCAGCATCCTGCATGATTCCTCTGTTAATTTTAATTATTGGGTATCCAAGCTGGATACTTGGAATGAACTCGCTCTGTACACCTTGGAGGTCCTGGCCTGCGATGCCGCTAGCGTGTTATCGGAGCATGTTTTTAGTGCCGCTGGGGGAATTATAACTGATAAGAGCACTCGCCTTTCAACTGACAATGCTGACAAGCTGACCCTTATCAAAATGAACAAGGGCTGGATTGGACCAGACTTCTCATCACCACCAAATGACAGCAGAGTAACATAAAGTCAAATCCACTGTGTTATTTCGGGAGGTGTATTCCCATGCTCCGCTTCACACCCACACATGGCTATACGCTTCCTCATTTCGGCTGTATTTTGCTCTTCTCCTTATCCTTATCCTCCACCACCACTATACCACCAGGGTGACCGTGGTCCGTGTTGCCAGCATTGCAAGTTCCTCCGTCCTAACTTTTGCCAGCTTGTGCTTGGAAGGCATAGGCAAAGACTATGGGAGACCCTCTCCCCAATAATGGGAATAATGTTTCTATTATGCTGTACTGCAAGGCTCCTGTAAGGGGCATTAAAATCGTCTTGTTAAGCTACTGCGACCTCCACCATTCTTCCAAGGGGCATTTAAACCGTCTTGTTAAGCTACTGATACCTCCACGTCTTTTCCAAGGGGCATTTAAAACCGTCTAGTTAAGCTACTGAAACCTCCATGTCTCTTCCAAGGGGAATTTAAACCGTCTTCATAAGCTACTGCGGCCTCCACGTCTCTTCCAATGGGCATTAAAAATGTCTTGATAAGCTACTGCGACCTCCACGTCTCTTCCAAGGGGCATTAAAACTGTCTTGTTAAGCAACTGAGACCTCCACCACTTCTCCAAGGGACATTAAAACCGTCTTGTTAAGCTACTGCAACCTCCACCACTTCTCCAAGGGGCATTAAAACCATCTTGTTAAGCTACTGCAACCTCCACCACTTTTCCAAGGGGCATTAAAACCGTCTTGTTAAGCTACTGCAACCTCCACGTCTCTTCCAAGGGGCATTAAAATCATCTTGTTAAGCTACTGCGACCTCCACGTCTCTTCCAAGGGGCATAAAAAACGTCTTGTTAAGCTACTGCGACCTCCACGTCTCTTCCAAGGGGCAATAAAACCGTCTTTTTAAGCTACTGCGACCTCCACCACTTCTCCAAAGGGCATTAAAACTGTCTTGTTAAGCTGCTGCGACCTCCACCACTTCTCCAAGGGGCATAAAAACCGTCTTGTTAAGCTACTGCGATCTCCACCACTTTTCCCAGGGGCATTAAAACCATCTTGTTAAGCTACTGCGACCTCCACCACATATTCATGGGGCATTGATATTGTCTTTTTATTCCACTGTGACCTCCACGTCTCTTCCAAGCGGCATTAAAACCGTCTAGTTTACCTACTGCGACCTCCACCACATTTTCAAGGGGCATTGATATTGTCTTTTTATTCCACTGTGACCTCCACGTCTCTTCCAGGGGGCAATAAAACCGTCTTGTTAAGCTACTGCAACCTCCACGTCTCTTCCAAGGGGCATTTAAACCGTCTTGATAAGCTACTGCAACCTCCAAGTCTCTTACAAGGGGCATTAAAAATATATTGTTAAGCTACTGTGACCTCCACGTCTCTTCCAAGGGGCATTAAGACCGTCTTTTTAAGCTACTGCGACCTCCACCACTTCTCCAAGGGCATTAAAACCGTCTTG
This sequence comes from Phyllobates terribilis, assembly GCF_046119375.1. Taxonomy (NCBI): domain Eukaryota; kingdom Metazoa; phylum Chordata; class Amphibia; order Anura; family Dendrobatidae; genus Phyllobates; species Phyllobates terribilis. The sequence continues at coordinate 508,652,478 of NW_027362762.1, forward strand.
TTAAGCTACTGCGACCTCCACCACTTCTCCAAGTGGCATTAAAACCATCTTGTTAAGCTACTGCGACCTCCACCACTTCTCCCAGGGGCAATAAAACCGTCTTGTTAAGCTACTGCGACCTCCATGTCTCTTCCAAGGGGCATTTAAACCGTCTTGTTAAGCTACTGCGACCTCCACGTCTCTTCCAAGGGGCATTAAAACCGTCTTGTTAAGCTACTGCCACCTCCATGTCTCTTCCAATGGGCATTAAAACCGTCTTTTTAAGCTGCTGCAACCTCCACGTCTCTTCCAAGGGGCATTAAAACCGTCTTTTTAAGCTACTGCGACCTCCACCACTTCTACAAGGGGCATTAAAACCATCTTGTGAAGCTACTGCCACCTCCACCACTTTTTCAAGGGACATTAAAACCATCTCGTTAAGCTACTGCGACCTCCACCACATTTTCAAGGGGCATTGATAATTGTCTTTTTATTCCACTGTGACCTCCACGTCTCTTCCAAGGGGCATTAAAACCGTCTTTTTAAGCTACTGCGACATCCACCGCTCTTCCAACGGGCATTAAAACCGTCTTTTAAAGCTACTGCGACCTCCATGTCTCTTTCAAGGGGCATTAAAACCGTCTTTTTAAGCTACTGCGACCTCCACCACTTTTCCCAGGTTCATTGATATTGTCTTTTTATTCCACTGCGACCTTCACCACTTTACCAAGGGGCATTAAAACCGTCTTTTTAAGCTACTGCGATCTCCATCACTTCTCCAAGGGGCATTAAAACTGTCTTGTTAAGCTGCTGCGACCTACCTCCACCACTTCTCCAAGGGGCATAAAAACCGGCTTGTTAAGCTACTGCGATCTCCATCACTTTTCCCAGGGGCATTAAAACCGTCTTGTAAAGCTAATGCGACCTCCAGCACATTTTCAAGGGGCATTGATATTGTCTTTTTATTCCACTGTGACCTCTACGTCTCTTCCAAGGGGCATTAAAACCGTCTTGTTAAGCTACTGCGACGTCCACGTCTCTTCCAAGGGGCATAAAAACCATCTTGTTAAGCTCCTGCGACCTCCACGTCTCTTCCAAGGGGCATTAAAACCGTCTTTTTAAGCTACTGCGACCTCCACCACTTCTCCAAGGGGCATTAAAACTGTCTTGTTAAGCTGCTGCGACCTCCACCACTTCTCCAAGGGGCATAAAAACCGTCTTGTTAATCTACTGCGATCTCCACCACTTTTCCCAGGGGCATTAAAACCATCTTGTTAAGCTACTGCAACCTCCACCACATATTCAAGGGGCATTGATATTGTCTTTTTATTCCACTGTGACCTCCACGTCTCTTCCAAGGGGCATTAAAACCGTCTAGTTAACATACTGCGACCTCCACCACATTTTCAAGGGGCATTGATATTGTCTTTTTATTCCACTGTGACCTTCTTCCAGGGGGCATTAAAACCGTCTTGTTAAGCTCCTGCAACCTCCACGTCTTTTCCAAGGGGCATTTAAACCGTCTTGATAAGCAACCTCCAAGTCTCTTACAAGGGGCATTAAAAATATATTGTTAAGCTACTACGACCTCCACGTCTCTTTCAAGGGGCATTAAAACCGTCTTTTTAAGCTACTGCGACCTCCACCACTTCTCCAAGGGCATTAAAACCATCTTGTTAAGCTACTGCGACCTCCACCACTTCTCCAAGTGGCATTAAAACCATCCTGATAAGCTACTCCGACCTCCACCACTTCTCCCAGGGGCAATAAAACCATCTTGTTAAGCTACTGCGACCTCCATGTCGCTTCCATGCGGCATTTAAACCGTCTTGTTAAGCTACTGCGACCTCCATGTCGCTTCCATGCGGCATTTAAACCATCTTGTTAAGCTACTGCGACCTCCATGTCGCTTCCATGCGGCATTTAAACCGTCTTGTTAAGCTACTGCGACCTCCAGGTCTCTTCCAAGGGGCATTTAAACCGTCTTTTTAAGCTACTGCGATCTCCATCACTTTTCCAAGGGGCATTAAAACTGTCTTGTTAAGCTGCTGCGACCTACCTCCACCACTTCTCCAAGGGGCATAAAAACCGTCTTGTTAAGCTACTGCGATCTCCATCACTTTTCCCAGGGGCATTAAAACCGTCTTGTAAAGCTAATGCGACCTCCAGCACATTTTCAAGGGGCATTGATATTGTCTTTTTATTCCACTGTGACCTCCACGTCTCTTCCAAGGGGCATTAAAACTGTCTTGTTAAGCTACTGCGACCTCCACGTCTCTTCCAAGGGGCATAAAAACCATCTTGTTAAGCTCCTGCGACCTCCACGTCTCTTCCAAGGGGCATTAAAACCGTCTTTTTAAGCTACTGCGACCTCCACCACTTCTCCAAGGGGCATTAAAACTGTCTTGTTAAGCTGCTGCGACCTCCACCACTTCTCCAAGGGGCATAAAAACCGTCTTGTTAATCTACTGCGATCTCCACCACTTTTCCCAGGGGCATTAAAACCATCTTGTTAAGCTACTGCAACCTCCACCACATATTCAAGGGGCATTGATATTGTCTTTTTATTCCACTGTGACCTCCACGTCTCTTCCAAGGGGCATTAAAACCGTCTAGTTAACCTACTGCGACCTCCACCACATTTTCAAGGGGCATTGATATTGTCTTTTTATTCCACTGTGACCTCCACGTCTCTTCCAGGGGGCATTAAAACCGTCTTGTTAAGCTCCCGCAACCTCCACGTCTCTTCCAAGGGGCATTTAAACCGTCTTGATAAGCAACCTCCAAGTCTCTTACAAGGGGCATTAAAAATATATTGTTAAGCTACTACGACCTCCACGTCTCTTCCAAGGGGCATTAAAACCGTCTTTTTAAGCTACTGCGACCTCCACCACTTCTCCAAGGGCATTAAAACCATCTTGTTAAGCTACTGCGACCTCCACGACTTCTCCAAGTGGCATTAAAACCATCTTGATAAGCTACTCCGACCTCCACCACTTCTCCCAGGGGCAATAAAACCATCTTGTTAAGCTACTGCGACCTCCATGTCGCTTCCCTGCGGCATCTAAACCGTCTTGTTAAGCTACTGCGACCTCCAGGTCTCTTCCAAGGGGCATTAAAACCGTCTTTTTAAGCTACTGCGATCTCCATCACTTTTCCAAGGAGCATTAAAACTGTCTTGTTAAGCTGCTGCGACCTACCTCCACTACTTCTCCAAGGGGCATAAAAACCGTCTTGTTAAGCTACTGCGATCTCCATCACTTTTCCCAGGGGCATTAAAACCGTCTTGTAAAGCTAATGCGACCTCCAGCACATTTTCAAGGGGCATTGATATTGTCTTTTTATTCCACTGTGACCTCCACGTCTCTTCCAAGGGGCATTAAAACCGTCTTGTTAAGCTACTGCGACCTCCACGTCTCTTCCAAGGGGCATAAAAACCATCTTGTTAAGCTCCTGCGACCTCCACGTCTCTTCCAAGGGGCATTAAAACCGTCTTTTTAAGCTACTGCGACCTCCACCACTCCTCCAAGGGGCATTAAAACTGTCTTGTTAAGCTGCTGCGACCTCCACCACTTCTCCAAGGGGCATAAAAACCGTCTTGTTAATCTACTGCGATCTCCACCACTTTTCCCAGGGGCATTAAAACCATCTTGTTAAGCTACTGCAACCTCCACCACATATTCAAGGGGCATTGATATTGTCTTTTTATTCCACTGTGACCTCCACGTCTCTTCCAATGGGCATTAAAACCGTCTAGTTAACCTACTGCGACCTCCACCACATTTTCAAGGGGCATTGATATTGTCTTTTTATTCCACTGTGACCTCCACGTCTCTTCCAGGGGGCATTAAAACCATCTTGTTAAGCTCCTGCAACCTCCACGTCTCTTCCAAGGGGCATTTAAACCGTCTTGATAAGCAACCTCCAAGTCTCTTACAGGGGCATTAAAAATATATTGTTAAGCTACTACGACCTCCACGTCTCTTCCAAGGGGCATTAAAACCGTCTTTTTAAGCTACTGCGACCTCCACCACTTCTCCAAGGGCATTAAAACCATCTTGTTAAGCTACTGCGACCTCCACGACTTCTCCAAGTGGCATTAAAACCATTTTGATAAGCTACTCCGACCTCCACCACTTCTCCCAGGGGAAATAAAACCATCTTGTTAAACTACTGCGACCTCCATGTCTCTTCCATGCGGCATTTAAACCGTCTTGTTAAGCTACTGCGACCTCCAGGTCTCTCCCAAGGGGCATTAAAACCGTCTTTTTAAGCTACTGCGACCTCCATGTCTATTCCAAGGGGCATTTAAACAGGCTTGTTAAGCTACTGCGACCTCCACGTCTCTTCCAAGGGGCATTAAAACCATCTTGCTAAGCCACTGCGACTACCACGTCTCTTCCAAGGGGCATTAAAACCATCTTGTTAAGCTACTGTGACCTCCACGTCTCTTCCAAGGGGCATTAAAACCATCTTGATAAGCTAATGCGACCTCCACCACTTTTCCAAGGGACATTAAAACCGTCTTGTTAAGCTACTGCGACCTCCGCGTCTTTTCCAAGGGGCATTAAAACCGTTTTTTTAAGCTACTGCGACATCCATGTCTCTTCCAAGGGGCATTAAAACCATCTTGTTAAGCTACTGCGACCTCCACGTCTCTTCCAAGGGGCATTAAAACCATCTTGTTAAGCTAATGCGACCTCCACCACTTTTATAAGGGGCATTAAAACCATCTTGTTAAGCTACTGCAACCTCCACCACATATTCCAGGGGCATTGATATTGTCTTTTTATTCCACTGTGACCTCCACGTCTCTTCCAAGGGGCATTAAAACCGTCTAGTTAAACTACTGCGACCTCCACCACATTTTCAAGGGGCATTGATATTGTCTTTTTATTCCACTGTGACCTCCACGTCTCTTCCAGGGGGCATTAAAACCGTCTTTTTAAGCTCCTGCAACCTCCACATCTCTTCCAAGGGGCATTTAAACCGTCTTGATAAGCAACCTCCAAGTCTCTTACAAGGGGCATTAAAAATATATTGTTAAGCTACTGCGACCTCCACGTCTCTTCCAAGGGGCATTAAAACCGTCTTTTTAAGCTACTGCGACCTCCACCACTTCTCCAAGGGCATTAAAACCGTCTTGTTAAGCTACTGCGACCTCCACCACTTCTCCAAGTGGCATTAAAACCATCTTGTTAAGCTACTCCGACCTCCACCACTTCTCCCAGGGGCAATAAAACCATCTTGTTAAGCTACTGCGACCTCCATGTCTCTTCCATGCGGCATTTAAACCATCTTGTTAAGCTACTGCGACCTCCAGGTCTCTTCCAAGGGGCATTAAAACCATCTTTTTAAGCTACTGCGACCTCCATGTCTCTTCCAAGGAGCATTTAAACCATCTTGTTAAGCTAATGCGACCTCCACCACTTTTCCAAGGGGCATTAAAACCGTCTTGTTAAGCTACTGCGACCTCCACGTCTCTTCCAAGGGGCATTAAAACCGTCTTTTTAAGCTACTGCAACCTCCATGTCTCTTCAAAGGGGCATTTAAACAGGCTTGTTAAGCTACTGCGAACTCCACGTCTCTTCCAAGGGGCATTAAAACCATCTTGCTAAGCCACTGCGACTACCACGTCTCTTCCAAGGGGCATTAAAACCATCTTGTTAAGCTACTGTGACCTCCACGTCTCTTCCAAGGGGCATTAAAACCATCTTGCTAAGCTAATGCGACCTCCACCACTATTCCAAGGGACATTAAAACCGTCTTGTTAAGCTACTGCAACCTCCGCGTCTTTTCCAAGGGGCATTAAAACCGTTTTTTTAAGCTACTGCGACCTCCATGTCTCTTTCATGCGGCATTTAAACCATCTTGTTAAGCTTCTGCGACCTCCAGGTCTCTTCCAAGGGGCATTAAAACCGTCTTTTTAAGCTACTGCGACCTCCATGTCTCTTCCAAGGGGCATTTAAACCATCTTGTTAAGCTAATGCGACCTCCACCACTTTTCCAAGGGGCATTAAAACCATCTTGTTAAGCTACTGCGACCTCCACCACTTTTCCCAGGTTCATTGATATTGTCTTTTTATTCCACTGCGACCTTCACCACTTTACCAAGGGGCATTAAAACCATCTTTCTAAGCTACTGCGACATCCACCACTTCTCTAAGGTGCATTAAAACTGTCTTGTTAAGCTGCTGCGACCTCCACCACTTCTCCAAGGGGCATAAAAACCGTTTTGTTAAGCTACTGCGATCTCCACCACTTTTCCCAGGGGCATTAAAACTGTCTTGTAAAGCTAATGTGACCCTCACCACATTTTCAAGGGGCATTGATATTGTCTTTTTATTCCACTGTGACCTCCACGTGTCTTCCAAGGGGCATTAAAACCGTCATTTTAAGCTACTGCGACCTCCACGTCTCTTCCAAGGGGCATAAAAACCGTCTTGTTAAGCTACTGCGACCTCCACGTCTCTTCCAAGGGGCATTAAAACCGTCTTTTTAAGCTACTGCGACCTCCACCACTTCTCCAAAGGGCATTAAAACTGTCTTGTTAAGCTGCGGCGACCTCCACCACTTCTCCAACGGGCATAAAAACCGTCTTGTTAAGCTACTGCGATCTCCACCACTTTTCCCAGGGGCATTAAAACCATCTTGTTAAGCTACTGCGAACTCCACCACATATTCAAGCGGCATTGATATTGTCTTTTTATTCCACTTTGACCTCCACGTCTCTTCCAAGGGGCATTAAAGAGTCTTGTTAAGCTACTGCGACCTCCACGTCTCTTCCAAGGGGCATTAAAACCGTCTTGTTAAGCTACTGCGACCTCCACGTCTCTTCCAAGGGGCATTAAAACCATCTTGTTAAGCTAATGCGACCTCCACCATCTTTCCAAGGAGCATTAAAACCATCTTGTTAAGCTACTGCGACCTCCACCACTTTTCCCAGGGGCATTGATATTTTCTTTTTATTCCACTGCAACCTTCACCTCTTTACCAAGGGGCATTAAAACCTTCTTGTTAAGCTAATGCGACCTCCACGTCTCTACCAAGGGGCATTTAAACCATCTTGTTAAGCTACTGCGACCTCCACGTCTCTTCCAAGGGGCATTAAAACCGTCTTGTTAAGCTACTGCGACCTCCACGTCTCTTCCAAGGGGCATTTAAACCGTCTTGTTAAGCTACTGTGACCTCCACGTCTCTTCCAAGGGGCTTTAAAACCATCTTTTTAAGCTACTGCGACCTCCTCGTCTCTTCCAAGGGGCATTAAACCATCTTATTAAGCTACTGTGACCTCCACGTCTCTTCCAAGGGGCATTAAAAAAGTTTTGTTAAGCTACTGTGACCTCCACGTCTCTTCCAAGGGGCATTAAAAGGATCTTGTTAAGCTACTGCGACCTCCATGTTTCTTCCAATGTGAATTAAAGCATCTTGTTAAGCTACTGCGACCTCCACGTCTCTTCCAAGGGGCATTAAAACCGTCTTGTTAAGCTACTGCGACCTCCACCTCTCTTCCAAAGGGCATTAAAACCATCTTGTTAAGCTAATGCGACCTCCACCATCTTTCCAAAGGGCATTAAAACCATCTTGTTAAGCTACTGCGACCTCCACCACTTTTCCCAAGGGCATTGATATTTTCTTTTTATTCCACTGCGACCTTCACCTCTTTACCAAGGGGCATTAAAACCTTCTTGTTAAGCTAATGCGACCTCCACGTCTCTACCAAGGGGCATTTAAACCGTCTTGTTAAGCTACTGCAACCTCCACGTCTCTTCCAAGGGGCATTGAAACCGTCTTGTTAAGCTACTGCAACCTCCACGGCTCTTCCAAGGGGCATTTAAACCGTCTTGTTAAGCTACTGCGACCTCCACGTCTCTTCCAAGGGGCATTAAGACCGTCTTTTTAAGCTACTGCGACCTCCACCACTTCTCCAAGTGGCATTAAAACCATCTTGTTAAGCTACTGCGACCTCCACCACTTCTCCAAGTGGCATTAAAACCATCTTGTTAAGCTACTGCGACCTCCACCACTTCTCCCAGGGGCAATAAAACCGTCTTGTTAAGCTACTGCAACCTCAAATGTCTCTTCCAAGGGGCAATTAAACCGTCTTGTTAAGCTACTGCGACCTCCACGTCTCTTCCAAGGGGCATTAAAACCGTCTTGTTAAGCTACTGCGACCTCCATGTCTCTTCCAATGGGCATTAAAACCGTCTTTTTAAGCTACCGCAACCTCCACGTCTCTTCCAAGGGGCATTAAAACCGTCTTTTTAAGCTACTGCGACCTCCACCACTTCTACAAGGGGCATTAAAACCATCTTGTGAAGCTACTGCCACCTCCACCACTTTTCCAAGTGGCATTAAAACCATCTTGTTAAGCTACTCTGACCTCCACCACTTCTCCCAGGGGCAATAAAACCATATTGTTAAGCTACTGCGACCTCCATGTCTCTTCCATGCGGCATTTAAACCGTCTTGTTAAGCTACTGCGACCTCCAAGTCTCTTCCAAGGGGCATTAAAACCGTCTTTTTAAGCTACTGCGACCTCCATGTCTCTTCCAAGGGGCATTTAAACAGGCTTGTTAAGCTACTGCGACCTCCACGTCTCTTCCAAGGGGCATTAAAACCATCTTGCTAAGCCACTGCGACTACCACGTCTCTTCCAAGGGGCATTAAAACCGTCTTGTTAAGCTACTGCGACCTCCGCGTCTTTTCCAAGGGGCATTAAAACCGTTTTTTTAAGCTACTGCGACATCCACGTCTCTTCCAAGGGGCATTTAAACCATCTTGTTAAGCTACTGCGACCTCCACGTCTCTTCCAAGGGGTATTAAAACCATCTTGTTAAGCTAATGCGACCTCCACCACTTTTCCAAGGGGCATTAAAACCATCTTGTTAAGCTACTGCGACCTCCACCACTTTTCCCAGGTTCATTGATATTGTCTTTTTATTCCACTGCGACCTTCACCACTTTACCAAGGGGCATTAAAACCATCTTTTTAAGCTACTGCGACATCCACCACTTCTCTAAGGGGCATTAAAACTGTCTTGTTAAGCTGCTGCGACCTCCACCACTTCTCCAAGGGGCATAAAAACCGTCTTGTTAAGCTACTGCGATCTCCACCACTTTTCCCAGGGGCATTAAAACTGTCTTGTAAAGCTAATGTGACCTCCACCACATTTTCAAGGGGCATTGATATTGTCTTTTTATTCCACTGTGACCTCCACGTGTATTCCAAGGGGCATTAAAACCGTCTTTTTAAGCTACTGCGACCTCCACGTCTCTTCCAAGGGGCATAAAAACCGTCTTGTTAAGCTACTGCGACCTCCACGTCTCTTCCAAGTGGCATTAAAACCGTCTTTTTAGCTACTGCGACCTCCACCACTTCTCCAAGGGGCATTAAAACTGTCTTGTTAAGCTGCTGCGACCTCCACCACTTCTCCAACGGGCATAAAAACCGTCTTGTTAAGCTACTGTGATCTCCACCACTTTTCCCAGGGGCATTAAAACCATCTTGTTAAGCTACTGCGAACTCCATCACATATTCAAGCGGCATTGATATTGTCTTTTTATTCCACTTTGACCTCCACGTCTCTTCCAAGGGGCATTAAAGAGTCTTGTTAAGCTACTGCGACCTCCACGTCTCTTCCAAGGGGCATTAAAACCGTCTTGTTAAGCTGCTGCGACCTCCACGTCTCTTCCAAGGGGCATTAAAACCATCTTGTTAAGCTAATGCGACCTCCACCATCTTTCCAAGGGGCATTAAAACCATCTTGTTAAGCTACTGCGAACTCCACCACTTTTCCCAGGGGCATTGATATTTTCTTTTTATTCCACTGCAACCTTCACCTCTTTACCAAGGGGCATTGAAACCTTCTTGTTAAGCTAATGCGACCTCCACGTCTCTACCAAGGGGCATTTAAACCGTCTTGTTAAGCTACTGCGACCTCCACGTCTCTTCCAAGGGGCATTAAAACCGTCTTGTTAAGCTACTGCGACATCCACGTCTCTTCCAAGGGGCATTTAAACCGTCTTGTTAAGCTACTGTGACCTCCACGTCTCTTCCAAGGGGCTTTAAAACCATCTTTTTAAGCTACTGCGACCTCCACGTTTCTTCCAAGGGGCATTAAACCGTCTTATTAAGCTACTGTGACCTCCACGTCTCTTCCAAGGGGCATTACAAAAGTTTTGTTAAGCTACTGTGACCTCCACGTCTCTTCCAAGGGGCATTAAAAGGATCTTGTTAAGCTACTGCGACCTCCATGTTTCTTCCAATGGGAATTAAAGCATCTTGTTAAGCTACTGCGACCTCCACGTCTCTTCCAAGGGGCATTAAAACCGTCTTGTTAAGCTACTGCGACCTTCACCTCTCTTCCAAGGGGCATTAAAATCATCTTGTTAAGCTACTGCGACCTCCACGTCTCTTCCAAGGGGCATTAAAACCGTCTTGTTAAGCTACTGCAACCTCCACCACATATTCAAGGGGCATTGATATTGTCTTTTTATTCCACTCTGACCTCCACGTCTCTTCCAAGGGGCATTAAAACCGTCTAGTTAACCTACTGCGACCTCCACCACATTTTCAAGGGGCATTGATATTGTCTTTTTATTCCACTGTGACCTCCACGTCTCTTCCAGGGGGCAATAAAACCGTCTTGTTAAGCTACTGCAACCTCCACGTCTCTTCCAAGGGGCATTTAAACCGTCTTGATAAGCCACTGCAACCTCCAAGTCTCTTACAAGGGGCATTAAAAATATATTGTTAAGCTACTGCGACCTCCACGTCTCTTCCAAGGGGCATTAAGACCGTCTTTTTAAGCTACTGCGACCTCCACCACTTCTCCAAGTGGCATTAAAACCATCTTGTTAAGCTACTGCGACCTCCACCACTTCTCCAAGTGGCATTAAAACCATCTTGTTAAGCTACTGCGACCTCCACCACTTCTCCCAGGGGCAATAAAACCGTCTTGTTAAGCTACTGCAACCTCCATGTCTCTTCCAAGGGGCAATTAAACCGTCTTGTTAAGCTACTGCGACCTCCACGTCTCTTCCAAGGGGCATTAAAACCGTCTTGTTAAGCTACTGCGACCTCCATGTCTCTTCCAATGGGCATTAAAACCGTCTTTTTAAGCTACCGCAACCTCCACGTCTCTTCCAAGGGGCATTAAAACCGTCTTTTTAAGCTACTGCGACCTCCACCACTTCTACAAGGGGCATTAAAACCATCTTGTGATGCTACTGCCACCTCCACCACTTTTCCAAGTGGCATTAAAACCATCTTGTTAAGCTACTCTGACCTCCACCACTTCTCCCAGGGGCAATAAAACCATATTGTTAAGCTACTGCGACCTCCATGTCTCTTCCATGCGGCATTTAAACCGTCTTGTTAAGCTACTGCGACCTCCAAGTCTCTTCCAAGGGGCATTAAAACCGTCTTTTTAAGCTACTGCGACCTCCATGTCTCTTCCAAGGGGCATTTAAACAGGCTTGTTAAGCTACTGCGACCTCCACGTCTTTTCCAAGGGGCATTAAAACCGTTTTTTTAAGCTACTGCGACATCCACGTCTCTTCCAAGGGGCATTAAAACCATCTTGTTAAGCTACTGCGACCTCCACGTCTCTTCCAAGGAGCATTAAAACCATCTTGTTAAGCTAATGCGACCTCCACCACTTTTCCAAGGGGCATTAAAACCATCTTGTTAAGCTACTGCGACCTCCACCACTTTTCCCAGGTTCATTGATATTGTCTTTTTATTCCACTGCGACCTTCACCACTTTACCAAGGGGCATTAAAACCATCTTTTTAAGCTACTGCGACATCCACCACTTCTCTAAGGGGCATTAAAACTGTCTTGTTAAGCTGCTGCGACCTCCACCACTTCTCCAAGGGGCATAAAAACCGTCTTTTTAAGCTACTGCGATCTCCACCACTTTTCCCAGGTGCATTAAAACTGTCTTGTAAAGCTAATGTGACCTCCACCACATTTTCAAGGGGCATTGATATTGTCTTTTTATTCCACTGTGACCTCCACGTGTATTCCAAGGGGCATTAAAACCGTCTTTTTAAGCTACTGCGACCTCCACGTCTCTTCCAAGGGGCATAAAAACCGTCTTGTTAAGCTACTGCGACCTCCACGTCTCTTCCAAGTGGCATTAAAACCGTCTTTTTAGCTACTGCGACCTCCACCACTTCTCCAAGGGGCATTAAAACTGTCTTGTTAAGCTGCTGCGACCTCCACCACTTCTCCAACGGGCATAAAAACCGTCTTGTTAAGCTACTGTGATCTCCACCACTTTTCCCAGGGGCATTAAAACCATCTTGTTAGGCTACTGCGAACTCCACCACATATTCAAGCGGCATTGATATTGTCTTTTTATTCCACTTTGACCTCCACGTCTCTTCCAAGGGGCATTAAAGAGTCTTGTTAAGCTACTGCGACCTCCACGTCTCTTCCAAGGGGCATTAAAACCGTCTTGTTAAGCTGCTGCGACCTCCACGTCTCTTCCAAGGGGCATTAAAACTTTCTTGTTAAGCTAATGCGACCTCCACCATCTTTCCAAGGGGCATTAAAACCATCTTGTTAAGCTACTGCGACCTCCACCACTTTTCCCAGGGGCATTGATATTTTCTTTTTATTCCACTGCAACCTTCACCTCTTTACCAAGGGGCATTGAAACCTTCTTGTTAAGCTAATGCGACCTCCACGTCTCTACCAAGGGGCATTTAAACCGTCTTGTTAAGCTACTGCGACCTCCACGTCTCTTCCAAGGGGCATTAAAACCGTCTTGTTAAGCTACTGCGACATCCACGTCTCTTCCAAGGGGCATTTAAACCGTCTTGTTAAGCTACTGTGACCTCCACGTCTCTTCCAAGGGGCTTTAAAACCATCTTTTTAAGCTACTGCGACCTCCACGTTTCTTCCAAGGGGCATTAAACCGTCTTATTAAGCTACTGTGACCTCCACGTCTCTTCCAAGGGGCATTACAAAAGTTTTGTTAAGCTACTGTGACCTCCACGTCTCTTCCAAGGGGCATTAAAAGGATCTTGTTAAGCTACTGCGACCTCCATGTTTCTTCCAATGGGAATTAAAGCATCTTGTTAAGCTACTGCGACCTCCACGTCTCTTCCAAGGGGCATTAAAACCGTCTTGTTAAGCTACTGCGACCTTCACCTCTCTTCCAAGGGGCATTAAAATCATCTTGTTAAGCTACTGCGACCTCCACGTCTCTTCCAAGGGGCATTAAAACCGTCTTGTTAAGCTACTGCAACCTCCACCACATATTCAAGGGGCATTGATATTGTCTTTTTATTCCACTCTGACCTCCACGTCTCTTCCAAGGGGCATTAAAACCGTCTAGTTAACCTACTGCGACCTCCACCACATTTTCAAGGGGCATTGATATTGTCTTTTTATTCCACTGTGACCTCCACGTCTCTTCCAGGGGGCAATAAAACCGTCTTGTTAAGCTACTGCAACCTCCACGTCTCTTCCAAGGGGCATTTAAACCGTCTTGATAAGCCACTGCAACCTCCAAGTCTCTTACAAGGGGCATTAAAAATATATTGTTAAGCTACTGCGACCTCCACGTCTCTTCCAAGGGGCATTAAGACCGTCTTTTTAAGCTACTGCGACCTCCACCACTTCTCCAAGTGGCATTAAAACCATCTTGTTAAGCTACTGCGACCTCCACCACTTCTCCAAGTGGCATTAAAACCATCTTGTTAAGCTACTGCGACCTCCACCACTTCTCCCAGGGGCAATAAAACCGTCTTGTTAAGCTACTGCAACCTCCATGTCTCTTCCAAGGGGCAATTAAACCGTCTTGTTAAGCTACTGCGACCTCCACGTCTCTTCCAAGGGGCATTAAAACCGTCTTGTTAAGCTACTGCGACCTCCATGTCTCTTCCAATGGGCATTAAAACCGTCTTTTTAAGCTACCGCAATCTCCACGTCTCTTCCAAGGGGCATTAAAACCGTCTTTTTAAGCTACTGCGACCTCCACCACTTCTACAAGGGGCATTAAAACCATCTTGTGATGCTACTGCCACCTCCACCACTTTTCCAAGTGGCATTAAAACCATCTTGTTAAGCTACTCTGACCTCCACCACTTCTCCCAGGGGCAATAAAACCATATTGTTAAGCTACTGCGACCTCCATGTCTCTTCCATGCGGCATTTAAACCGTCTTGTTAAGCTACTGCGACCTCCAAGTCTCTTCCAAGGGGCATTAAAACCGTCTTTTTAAGCTACTGCGACCTCCATGTCTCTTCCAAGGGGCATTTAAACAGGCTTGTTAAGCTACTGCGACCTCCACGTCTTTTCCAAGGGGCATTAAAACCGTTTTTTTAAGCTACTGCGACATCCACGTCTCTTCCAAGGGGCATTAAAACCATCTTGTTAAGCTACTGCGACCTCCACGTCTCTTCCAAGGAGCATTAAAACCATCTTGTTAAGCTAATGCGACCTCCACCACTTTTCCAAGGGGCATTAAAACCATCTTGTTAAGCTACTGCGACCTCCACCACTTTTCCCAGGTTCATTGATATTGTCTTTTTATTCCACTGCGACCTTCACCACTTTACCAAGGGGCATTAAAACCATCTTTTTAAGCTACTGCGACATCCACCACTTCTCTAAGGGGCATTAAAACTGTCTTGTTAAGCTGCTGCGACCTCCACCACTTCTCCAAGGGGCATAAAAACCGTCTTTTTAAGCTACTGCGATCTCCACCACTTTTCCCAGGTGCATTAAAACTGTCTTGTAAAGCTAATGTGACCTCCACCACATTTTCAAGGGGCATTGATATTGTCTTTTTATTCCACTGTGACCTCCACGTGTATTCCAAGGGGCATTAAAACCGTCTTTTTAAGCTACTGCGACCTCCACGTCTCTTCCAAGGGGCATAAAAACCGTCTTGTTAAGCTACTGCGACCTCCACGTCTCTTCCAAGTGGCATTAAAACCGTCTTTTTAGCTACTGCGACCTCCACCACTTCTCCAAGGGGCATTAAAACTGTCTTGTTAAGCTGCTGCGACCTCCACCACTTCTCCAACGGGCATAAAAACCGTCTTGTTAAGCTACTGTGATCTCCACCACTTTTCCCAGGGGCATTAAAACCATCTTGTTAGGCTACTGCGAACTCCACCACATATTCAAGCGGCATTGATATTGTCTTTTTATTCCACTTTGACCTCCACGTCTCTTCCAAGGGGCATTAAAGAGTCTTGTTAAGCTACTGCGACCTCCACGTCTCTTCCAAGGGGCATTAAAACCGTCTTGTTAAGCTGCTGCGACCTCCACGTCTCTTCCAAGGGGCATTAAAACTTTCTTGTTAAGCTAATGCGACCTCCACCATCTTTCCAAGGGGCATTAAAACCATCTTGTTAAGCTACTGCGACCTCCACCACTTTTCCCAGGGGCATTGATATTTTCTTTTTATTCCACTGCAACCTTCACCTCTTTACCAAGGGGCATTGAAACCTTCTTGTTAAGCTAATGCGACCTCCACGTCTCTACCAAGGGGCATTTAAACCATCTTGTTAAGCTACTGCGACCTCCACGTCTCTTCCAAGGGGCATTAAAACCGTCTTGTTAAGCTACTGCGACATCCACGTCTCTTCCAAGGGGCATTTAAACCATCTTGTTAAGCTACTGTGACCTCCACGTCTCTTCCAAGGGGCTTTAAAACCATCTTTTTAAGCTACTGCGACCTCCACGTTTCTTCCAAGGGGCATTAAACCGTCTTATTAAGCTACTGTGACCTCCACGTCTCTTCCAAGGGGCATTACAAAAGTTTTGTTAAGCTTCTGTGACCACCACGTCTCTTCCAAGGGTCATTAAAAGGATCTTGTTAAGCTACTGCGACCTCCATGTTTCTTCCAATGGGAATTAAAGCATCTTGTTAAGCTACTGCGACCTCCACGTCTCTTCCAAGGGGCATTAAAACCGTCTTGTTAAGCTACTGCGACCTTCACCTCTCTTCCAAGGGGCATTAAAACCATCTTGTTAAGCTACTGCGACCTCCACCACTTTTCCCAAGGGCATTGATATTTTCTTTTTATTCCACTGCGACCTTCACCTCTTTACCAAGGGGCATTAAAACCTTCTTGTTAAGCTAATGCGACCTCCACGTCTCTACCAAGGGGCATTTAAACCGTCCTGTTAAGCTATTGCAACCTCCACGTCTTTTCCAAGGGGCATTGAAACAGTCTTGTTAAGCTACTGCGACCTCCACGGCTCTTCCAAGGGGCATTTAAACCGTCTTGTTAAGCTACTGCGACCTCCACGTCTCTTCCAAGGGGCATTAAAACCATCTTGCTAAGCCACTGCGACTACCACGTCTCTTCAAAGGGGCATTAAAACCATCTTGTTAAGCTACTGTGACCTCCGCGTCTTTTCCAAGGGGCATTAAAACCGTTTTTTTAAGCTACTTCAACATACATGTCTCTTCCAAGGAGCATTAAAACCATCTTGTTAAGCTACTGCGACCTCCACGTCTCTTCCAAGGGGCATTAAAACCATCTTGTTAAGCTAATGCGACCTCCACCACTTTTCCAAGGGACATTAAAACCGTCTTGTTAAGCTACTGCGACCTCCGCGTCTTTTCCAAGGGGCATTAAAACCGTTTTTTTAAGCTACTTCAACATACATGTCTCTTCCAAGGAGCATTAAAACCATCTTGTTAAGCTACTGCGACCTCCACGTCTCTTCCAAGGGGCATTAAAACCATCTTGTTAAGCTAATGCGACCTCCACCACTTTTCCAAGGGGCATTAAAACCATCTTGTTAAGCTACTGCGACCTCCACCACTTTTCCCAGGTTCATTGATATTGTCTTTTTATTCCACTGCGACCTTCACCACTTTACCAAGGGGCATTAAAACCATCTTTTTAAGCTACTGCGACCTCCACCACTTCTCCAAGGGGCATAAAAACCATCTTGTTAAGCTACTGCGATCTCCACCACTTTTCCCAGGGGCATTAAAACTGTCTTGTAAAGCTAATGTGACCTCCACCACATTTTCAAGGGGCATTGATATTGTCTTTTTATTCCACTGTGACCTCCACGTGTCTTCCAAGGGGCATTAAAACCGTCTTTTTAAGCTACTGCGACCTCCACGTCTCTTCCAAGGGGCATAAAAACCATCTTGTTAAGCTACTGCGACCTCCACGTCTCTTCCAAGGGGCATTAAAACCGTCTTTTTAAGCTACTGCGACCTCCACCACTTCTCCAAGGGGCATTAAAACTGTCTTGTTAAGCTGCTGTGATCTCCACCACTTCTCCAACGAGCATAAAAACCATCTTGTTAAGCTACTGTGATCTCCACCACTTTTCCCAGGGGCATTAAAACCATCTTGTTAAGCTACTGCGAACTCCACCACATATTCAAGCGGCATTGATATTGTCTTTTTATTCCACTTTGACCTCCACGTCTCTTCCAAGGGGCATTAAAGAGTCTTGTTAAGCTACTGCGACCTCCATGTCTCTTCCAAGGGGCATTAAAACCATCTTGTTAAGCTACTGCGACCTCCACGTCTCTTCCAAGGGGCATTAAAACCATCTTGTTAAGCTAATGTGACCTCCACCATCTTTCCAAGGGGCATTAAAACCATCTTGTTAAGCTACTGCGACCTCCACCACTTTTCCCAGGGGCATTGATATTTTCTTTTTATTCCACTGCAACCTTCACCTCTTTACCAAGGGGCATTAAAACCTTCTTGTTAAGCTAATGCGACCTCCACGTCTCTACCAAGGGGCATTTAAACCGTCTTGTTAAGCTACTGCGACCTCCACGTCTCTTCCAAGGGGCATTAAAACCGTCTTGTTAAGCTACTGCGACCTCCACGTCTCTTCCAAGGGGCATTTAAACCGTCTTGTTAAGCTACTGTGACCTCCACGTCTCTTCCAAGGGGCTTTAAAACCGTCTTTTTAAGCTACTGCGACCTCCACGTCTCTTCAAAGGGGCATTAAACCGTCTTATTAAGCTACTGTGACCTCCACGTCTCTTCCAAGGGGCATTACAAAAGTTTTGTTAAGCTACTGTGACCTCCACGTCTCTTCCAAGGGGCATTAAAAGGATCTTGTTAAGCTACTGCGACCTCCATGTTTCTTCCAATGGGAATTAAAGCATCTTGTTAAGCTACTGCGACCTCCACGTCTCTTCCAAGGGGCATTAAAACCGTCTTGTTAAGCTACTGCGACCTCCACCTCTCTTCCAAGGGGCATTAAAACCATCTTGTTAAGCTAATGCGACCTCCACCATCTTTCCAAGGGGCATTAAAACCATCTTGTTAAGCAACTGCGACCTCCACCACTTTTCCCAAGGGCATTGATATTTTCTTTTTATTCCACTGCGACCTTCACCTCTTTACCAAGGGGCATTAAAACCTTCTTGTTAAGCTAATGCGACCTCCACGTCTCTACCAAGGGGCATTTAAACCGTCTTGTTAAGCTACTGCAACCTCCACGTCTCTTCCAAGGGGCATTGAAACCGTCTTGTTAAGCTACTGCGACCTCCACGGCTCTTCCAAGGGGCATTTAAACCGTCTTGTTAAGCTACTGTGACCTCCACGTCTCTTCCAAGAGGCTTTAAAACCGTCTTGTTAAGCTACTGCAACCTCCACGTCTCTTCCAAGGGGCATTAAAATCGTCTTGTTAAGCTACTGCGACCTCCAAGTCTCTTCCAAGGGGCATAAAAAACGTCTTGTTAAGCTACTGCGACCTCCACGTCTCTTCCAAGGGGCACTAAAACTGTCTTTTTAAGCTACTGCGACCTCCACCACTTCTCCAAAGGGCATTAAAACTGTCTTGTTAGGCTGCTGCGACGTCCACCACTTCTCCAAGGGGCATAAAAACCGTCTTGTTAAGCTACTGCGATCTCCACCACTTTTCCCAGGGGCATTAAAACCATCTTGCTAAGCTACTGCGACCTCCACCACATATTCAAGGGGCATTGATATTGTCTTTTTATTCCACTGTGACCTCCACGTCTCTTCCAAGGGGCATTAAAACCGTCTAGTTAACCTACTGCGACCTCCACCACATTTTCAAGGGACATTGATATTGTCTTTTTATTCCACTGTGACCTCCACGTCTCTTCCAGGGGGCAATAAAACCGTCTTGTTAAGCTACTGCAACCTCCACGTCTCTTCCAAGGGGCATTTAAACCGTCTTGATAAGCTACTGCAACCTCCAAGTCTCTTACAAGGGGCATTAAAAATATATTGTTAAACTACTGCGACCTCCACGTCTCTTCCAAGGGGCATTAAGACCATCTTTTTAAGCTACTGCGACCTCCACCACTTCTCCAAGGGCAATAAAACCATCTTGTTAAGCTACTGCGACCTCCACCACTTCTCCAAGTGGCATTAAAACCACCTTGTTAAGCTACTGCGACCTCCACCACTTCTCCCAGGGGCAGTAAAACCGTCTTGTTAAGCTACTGCGACCTCCATGTCTCTTCCAAGGGGAATTTAAACCGTCTTGTTAAGCTACTGCGACCTCCACGTCTCTTCCAAGGGGCATTGAAACCGTCTTGTTAAGCTACTGCGACCTCGACGGCTCTTCCAAGGGGCATTAAAACTGTCTTTTTAAGCTACTGCGACCTCCACCACTTCTCCAAAGGGCATTAAAACTGTCTTGTTAAGCTGCTGCGACCTCCACCACTTCTCCAAGGGGCATAAAAACCGTCTTGTTTAGCTACTGCGATCTCCACCACTTTTCCCAGGGACATTAAAACCATCTTGTTAAGCTACTGCGACCTCCACCACATATTCAAGGGGCATAGATATTGTCTTTTTATTCCACTGTGACCTCCACGTCTCTTCCAAGGGGCATTAAAACCGTCTAGTTAACCTACTGCGACCTCCACCACATTTTCAAGGGGCATTGATATTGTCTTTTTATTCCACTGTGACCTCCACGTCTCTTCCAGGGGGCAATAAAACCGTCTTGTTAAGCTACTGCAACCTCCACGTCTCTTCCAAGGGGCATTTAAACCGTCTTGATAAGCTACTGCAACCTCCAAGTCTCTTACAAGGGGCATTAAAAATATATTGTTAAGCTACTGCGACCTCCACGTCTCTTCCAAGGGGCATTAAGACCGTCTTTTTAAGCTACTGCGACCTCCACCACTTCTCCAAGGGCAATAAAACCATCTTGTTAAGCTACTGTGACCTCCACCACTTCTCCAAGTGGCATTAAAACCACCTTGTTAAGCTACTGCGACCTCCACCACTTCTCCCAGGGGCAATAAAACCGTCTTGTTAAGCTACTGCGACCTCCATGTCTCTTCCAAGGGGCATTTAAACCGTCTTGTTAAGCTACTGTGACCTCCACGTCTCTTCCAAGGGGCATTAAAACCGTATTTTTAAGCTACTGCGACCTCCATGTCTCTTCCAATGGGCATTAAAACCGTCTTTTTAAGCTACCGCAAACTCCACGTCTCTTCCAAGGGGCATTAAAACCGTCTTTTTAAGCTACTGCGACCTCCACCACTTCTACAAGGGGCATTAAAACCATCTTGTGAAGCTACTGCCTCCTCCACCACTTTTCCAAGAGGCATTAAAACCATCTCGTTAAGCTACTGCGACCTCCACCACATCTTCAAGGGGCATTGATAATTGTCTTTTTATTCCACTGTGACGTCCCCGTCTCTTCGAAGGGGCATTAAAACCGTCTTTTTAAGCTACTTTGACCTCCACCGCTCTTCCAAGGGGCATTAAAACCGTCTTTTAAAGCTACTGCGACCTCCATGTCTCTTTCAAGGGGCATTAAAACCTTCTTTTTAAGCTACTGCGACCTCCACCACTTTTCCCAGGTTCATTGATATTGTCTTTTTATTCCACTGCGACCTTCACCACTTTACCAAGGGGCATTAAAACCGTCTTTTTAAGCTACTGCGATCTCCATCACTTCTCCAAGGGGCATTAAAACTGGCTTGTTAAGCTGTTGCGACCTACCTCCACCACTTCTCCAAGGGGCATAAAAACCATCTTGTTAAGCTACTGCGATCTCCACCACTTTTCCCAGGGGCATTAAAACCATCTTGTAAAGCTAATGCGACCTCCAGCACATTTTCAAGGGGCATTGATATTGTCTTTTTATTCCACTGTGACCTCCACGTCTCTTCCAAGGGGCATTAAAACCGTCTTGTTAAGCTACTGCGACCTCCACGTCTCTTCCAAGGGGCATAAAAACCATCTTGTTAAGCTCCTTCGACCTCCACGTCTCTTCCAAGGGGCATTAAAACCGTCTTTTAAAGCTACTGCGACCTCCATGTCTCTTTCAAGGGGAATTAAAACCGTCTTTTTAAGCTACTGCGACCTCAGCCACTTTTCCCAGGTTCATTGATATTGTCTTTTTATTCCACTGCGACCTTCACCACTTTACCAAGGGGCATTAAAACCGTCTTTTTAAGCACCTGCGATCTCCATCACTTCTCCAAGGGGCATTAAAACTGTCTTGTTAAGCTGTTGCGACCTACCTCCACCACTTCTCCAAGGGGCATAAAAACCATCTTGTTAAGCTACTGCGATCTCCACCACTTTTCCCAGGGGCATTAAAACCATCTTGTAAAGCTAATGCGACCTCCATCACATTTTCAAGGGGCATTGATATTGTCTTTTTATTCCACTGTGACCTCCACGTCTCTTCCAAGGGGCATTAAAACCGTCTTGTTAAGCTACTGCGACCTCCACGTCTCTTCCAAGGGGCATAAAAACCATCTTGTTAAGCTCCTGCGACCTCCACGTCTCTTCCAAGGGGCATTAAAACCGTCTTTTAAAGCTACTGCGACCTCCATGTCTCTTTCAAGGGGCATTAAAACCGTCTTTTTAAGCTACTGCGACCTCCACCACTTTTCCCAGGTTCATTGATATTGTCTTTTTATTCCACTGCGTCCTTCACCACTTTACCAAGGGGCATTAAAACCGTCTTTTTAAGCTACTGCGATCTCCATCACTTCTCCAAGGGGCATTAAAACTGT
Source organism: Phyllobates terribilis (assembly GCF_046119375.1). Lineage (NCBI taxonomy): Eukaryota > Metazoa > Chordata > Amphibia > Anura > Dendrobatidae > Phyllobates > Phyllobates terribilis. Next base: position 508,674,437 of record NW_027362762.1, read on the forward strand.
CTTGTTAAGCTGTTGCGACCAACCTCCACCACTTCTCCAAGGGGCATAAAAACCGTCTTGTTAAGCTACTGCGATCTCCACCACTTTTCCCAGGGGCATTAAAACCATCTTGTAAAGCTAATGCGACCTCCAGCACAATTTCAAGGGGTATTGATATTGTCTTTTTATTCCACTGTGACCTCCACGTCTCTTCCAAGGGGCATTAAAACCGTCTTGTTAAGCTACTGCGACCTCCATGTCTCTTCCAAGGGGCATTAAAACCGTCTTGTTAAGCTACTGCGACCTCCACGTCTCTTCCAAGGGGCATAAAAACCATTTTGTTAAGCTCCTGCGACCTCCACGTCTCTTCCAAGGGGCACTAAAACCGTCTTTTTAAGCTACTGCCACCTCCACCACTTCTCCAAGGGGCATTAAAACTGTCTTGTTAAGCTGCTGCGACCTCCACCACTTCTCCAAGGGGCATAAAAACCGTCTTGTCAATCTACTGCTATCTCCACCACTTTTCCCAGGGGCATTAAAACCATCTTGTTAAGCTACTGCAACCTCCACCACATATTCAAGGGGCATTGATATTGTCTTTTTATTCCACTGTGACCTCCACGTCTCTTCCAAGGGGCATTAAAACCGTCTAGTTAACCTACTGCGACCTCCACCACATTTTCAAGGGGCATTGATATTGTCTTTTTATTCCACTGTGACCTCCACGTCTCTTCCAGGGGGCATTAAAACCGTCTTGTTAAGCTAATGCGACCTCCACCACTTCTCCCAGGGGCAATAAAATCGTCTTGTTAAGCTACTGCGACCTCCATGTCTCTTCCAAGGGGCATTTAAACCGTCTTGTTAAGCTACTGCGACCTCCACGTCTCTTCCAATGGGCATTAAAACCGTCTTTTTAAGCTACTGCGACCTCCACCACTTCTACAAGGGGCATTTAAACCATCTTGTGAAGCTACTGCCACCTCCACCACTTTTCCAAGGGGCATTAAAACCATCTCGTTAAGCTACTGCGACCTCCACCACATTTTCAAGTGGCATTGATAATTGTCTTTTTATTCCACTGTGACCTCCCCGTCTCTTCGAAGGGGCATTAAAACCTTCTTTTTAAGCTACTGCGACCTCCACCGCTCTTCCATAGAATCATAGAATCATAGAATAGTAGAGTTGGAGGGGACCTCCTGGGTCATCTGGTCCAACCCCCTGCTCAAAGCAGGATTCACTAAATCATCTCAGACAGATGTCTGTCCAGCCTCTGTTTGAAGACGTCCATTGAAGGGGAACTCACCACCTCTCGTGGCAGCCTGTTCCACTCATTAATCACCCTAACTGTCAAAAAGTTTTTTCTAATATCTAATCTGTGTCTCCTCCCATTTAGTTTCATCCCATTGCTTCTAGTCTTTCCTTGTGCAAATGAGAATAAAGATGATCCTTCTACAATGTGACAGCCCTTGACATATTTGTAGACAGCTATTAAGTCTCCTCTCAGTCTTCTTTTTTGCAAGCTAAACATTCCCAAATCCTGCAACCGTTCCTCATAGGACAGGGTTTGCAGACCAGTCACCATTCTGGTCGCTCTTCTCTGAACTTGCTCCAGTTTGTCTATGTCTTTTTTAAAATGTGGTGCCCAAAACTGTACACAGTATTCCAGATGAGGTCTGAACAAAGAGGAGTAAAGACCGATAATGACTTCACGTGATCTAGACTGTATGCTTCTGTTAATACATCCCAGAATTGTATTTGCCTTTTTTGCTGCTGCATCACACTGTTGACTCATGTTCAGTCTATGATCTATTAGTATACCTAAGTCTTTTTCACATGTACTGTTGCTTAGCTCTATTCCTCCCATTCTGTATATGCTTTTTTCATTTTTATTGCCCAGATGTAGTACTTTGCATTTTTCCCTGTTAAAAATCATTCTGTTGGTTGCTGCCCACTGCTCCAGTTTATTTAGGTCTTTTTGATTCATCTCTCTCTCTTCTCTAGTATTAGCTATCCCTCCTAGCTTTGTGTCATCAGCAAATTTAATCAGTTTACCCTCAATTCCTTCATCTAAATCATTGATAAAGATGTTGAACAATACAGGTCCCAGGACGGAGCCCTGTGGTACCCCACTTGAGACATTCATCCAGCTGGATGTGAAGCCATTTACAACCACCCTTTGAGTCCGATCACTAAGCCAGTTATGAATCCACCTAACAGTTGCCTGGTCCATTGCATACTTGGTCATTTTTTCAATAAGGATGGTGTGAGGTACTTTGTCAAATGCTTTGCTGAAGTCAAGATATACTATATCTATAGCATTTCCCTGATCCACCCAGTCAGTGATTCTGTCATAGAAGGAAATTAAGTTAGTCTGACATGACTTGTTAGTTACAAACCCATGCTGACTCTGGTTAATCACTTCATTCTTATCCAGGTACTTACATACATGTTGTTTAATAATTTGTTCAAAGATCTTTCCTGGTATAGAAGTCAGACTCACCGGCCTATAGTTCCCTGGGTCCACCTTCTTCCCCTTTTTGAAGATAGGAACAACATTTGCTCTTCTCCAGTCTTCTGGGACGTCTCCTGTTCTCCAAGAATTTTCAAAGATTATGGAGAGTGGTTCTAAAATTTCTTCTACGATCTCCTTCAGTACTCTGGGGTGTAATTCATCTGGACCTGGAGACTTGAACTCATTTATGTTAGCTAAATATTCCCTCACAATCTTTCTGTTTACAGATAACTTGGATTCTTCTATTCCTTTAAAAGGACAGTGAAGATCAGTTAATGTTACATTTTCTTTCTGAGAGAAAACAGATGCAAAATAGGAATTAAAAAGTTTGGCCTTCTCAATATCCTCTCTTACCATTTCTCCATTTTCATCCTGTAAAAATCCTATAGCATCTTTGACTTTTCTTTTACTTTTGACATACCCCCAAAATCCTTTTTTATTGCTTTTGACATCTCTTGCAAGCCTTAATTCATTGTCAGCTTTAGCTAACCTGATACGTGCCCTGCAGGATCTGCAGACTGCATTATAATCTTCTTTAGATATGCCTCCCTCTTTCCATTTAATAAACATTTCTTTCTTTCTTTTTAGCATGTGTTTAAGTTCTGTGTTCATCCATCCTGGTTTCCTTAAATGCTTCCCATTCTTCCTACTTTTCGGGATTGTTAACGATTGTGCTTTGAGAATCTCATTTTTAAAAATTTCCCATCCTTCCTGGACATTTTTGTCCTTAAGGACATCCAGCCATTGGATCCCTCCTATTCTCTTTCTGAGTCTCTTAAAATCTGCCTTTCTAAAATCTAACCTTGAAGTTTGAGTCTTCACATGTCTTCCTCCTCTAGTTATCCAAAATTCTATAATAGCATGATCGCTGCCTCCTAGGGTCCCAGCCACCTTTACCTCCTCAACCATTTCCTCCCTGTTTATAAGGATTAGATCCAAAGTAGCAGATCCCCTTGTTTTCTCCCCTACCTTTTGGAAGATAAAGTTGTCAGCAAGAGAGGATAAGAATTTGCTTGACCTGTTAGTTTTACTTGAGAGAGATTCCCAACAAATGTCTGGATAGTTGAAATCTCCCATGACCACTACATCATATTTTTTGGAGAACTTGGTCATTTGATGCATAAAGAGTTCATCCATATCTTCATCTTGCCCAGGTGGCCTGTAGTAAATGCCTACAATGGTGTCCTTTCCATTGTTCTCTCCTTGTATTCTTACCCAAACAGTTTCCACAGAACTCCCAGTCTCTGAAGCTTCAATCTCTGTGCAGATATACGCTTTTCTAACATACAATGCGACACCTCCTCCTCGTTTATCAAGTCTGTTTCTTGCAAATAAGTTGTATCCTTTTAGCCTTTTATTCCAATCATGTGTATCGTCCCACCAAGTTTCAGTGATTCCAATGACATCATATTCCTTTTCCTGCATTAGTAGTTCCAATTCTCCTTGTTTGTTGCCCATGCTTTGTGCATTTGTATAAAAACATTTTAGTTTGTGATTGGTTTCTCTTCCTCCCATATTTTTATTATTTAAATTGTTTTGTCTTTGTTCTTCCTTTCCACTTCCAGTAGCAGAGATCTCAATAGTATTTGTCAGCTGTATGGCTTTTTCTGGCCTTTTGCTTCCCTTCCCACATTGTTCTAGTTTAAAGCTCTCCTGATGAGTGTAGCAAGGCGACTTCCAAATACATGTTTTCCAGTCTTCGTAAGGTGCACCCCATCTCTAGCAAGTAGTCCATCGTATAGGTAATTCATTCCGTGATCCAGAAATCCAAATCCTTGTTGACGGCACCATCGACGTAGCCAGTTGTTCACCTGTAGAATCTTATTCCACCTCATTGTTCCATGGTCATCCACTGGGAGGATGGATGAGAAGACCACCTGCGCTCCCAATTCTTTCACTTTCTTGCCTAAGTCTTCAAAGTCTCTGCAGATGGTTTCCAGGTCCTTTCTTGCGGTGTCATTTGTCCCCACATGTATTAGCAGGAATGGGTAGTGATCTGTAGGTCTGAAGAGTCTTGATATCCTGTCAGACACATCTTTAATTTTTGCTCCTGGAAGACAGCACATTTCTCTTGAGGTTATGTCTGGCCTGCAGATAGCGGCCTCTGTTCCTCTCAACAGGGAATCCCCCATGACCACCACTCTCCGTTTTTTCTTCACAACATTCTTCTTTCTCCATCCAGGAGGATTCTGAGGGCTTACAAGGTTATTCATTGCTGGCAAAGTCTTATTTTGCTGTATTTCTTCATGGTTCTCCTGCGTGAGAGCCTGGTACTGGTTCCTGAGTAGAGATGAGCGTTGTTCTACTCGAACTGTTCGCCAATCTCAAATTCGAGCTGTTTTGGGCGGTGTTCGAGCCGGTCGGCGAACACGAACAATTTGAGAAAAATTCGGCTGTTCGAGGTTATGTTCGATAACTGTTCGTGCACCAAAATCATAACTGGATTTTTTCTCAGTAATGATGAAAATTAATGTTAATACGCAGTTTGAGTGTACAGCGGGGCGGGGGGAGGGGCAGGGGATGGATCTCTGCAGGAACAATGAAGATCTCCATTTTTTTTTCTCTTTCCCGCTTTTGCAGTGGGGAGGTGCAATCTGTCAGCCTATCAGCAGCGCACACACGGAGCGAAGTGCTTTTTTTCACACAAGCAAGGGCATGTGTGATTGGCAGTGTATGTCACATGTCCTTGCCCTATAAGACCAAGCCATTTTCCCCGTCGCCACCATTTTCTCACTGCTGCAGCTGCGTGTTAGACGGCACCGCTGTTGCTGTGTGCGCTATACCTTGTTAATTTCAAGCCAATTTTCGCACAAATATACAGATAGCTTGGGAGTAGGGAATAGTTGTGATTGCAGTCCTTTTAAGGACTAGGTTACAGCATTTCCTACGACTTTTATCAAGCAGGTCTGTGCTCTTAAATAGATAGATTGTGGGAGTAAAGACTAATTGTAATTGGAGTCCTTTTCAGGACTAGGTTACATGAGTTCCTATCAGTTTTTGCCAGGCAGGTCTGTGCCAGTGCTGTGCAAGTTTTTTTCACAGCATTTGGCTGAATCTAGCAAAGCTAATCCTTTTTGGCCTATTGCAGAGTGTGTTAGTCAGTGGAGTAGCCTATCTGTGTTGCAAGATATACCACCTGTGTATAGAATACCAATTTTTTTACTGCACCTAGTGAAGTAAAATCTTTTGGGCATAGCATCATTCTATTAGTCCATCTATACTGACCTCCATCAGGTTGCAAACTGAATATAATTTTTTTCTGCATCTAGCTCTGAAAAAATATTTGGGCTTCTAGCAGTGTGTGGGACTTGGTCTATTAGTCCATCTATACTGACCTCCATCAGGTTGCAAATTAAAAAAAATTTTTTTCTTCATTTAGCTGTGAAAAAATATTTGGGCTTCTGGCAGTGTGTGGGACTTGTTCTATTAGTCCTTCTATATTGACCTCCAGCAGGTTGCAAATTGAATATAATTTTTTTCTGCATCTAGCTCTGAAAAAATATTTGGGCTTCTAGCGGTGTGTGGGACTTGGTCTATTAGTCCATCTATACTGACCTCCATCAGGTTGCAAATTAAAAATAATTTTTTTCTGCATCTAGCTCTGAAAAAATATTTGGGCTTCTAGCAGTGTGTGGGACTTGGTCTATTAGTCCATCTATACTGACCTCCATCAGGTTGCAAATTAAAAATAATTTTTTTCTTCATTTATCTCTGAAAAAATATTTGGGCTTCTAGCAGTGTGTGGGACTTGTTCTATTAGTCCATCTATACTGACCTCCATCAGGTTGCAAATTAAAAATAATTTTTTTCTGCATCTAGCTCTGAAAAAATATTTGGGCTTCTAGCAGTGTGTGGGACTTGGTCTATTAGTCCATCTATACTGACCTCCATCAGGTTGCAAATTAAAAATAAATTTTTTTCTTCATTTAGCTCTGAAAAAATATTTGGGCTTCTAGCAGTGTGTGGGACTTGTTCTATTAGTCCTTCTATACTGACCTCCAGCAGGTTGCAAATTGAATATAATTTTTTTCTGCATCTAGCTCTGAAAAAATATTTGGGCTTCTAGCGGTGTGTGAGACTTGGTCTATTAGTCCATCTATACTGACCTCCATCAGGTTGCAAATTAAAAATAATTTTTTTCTGAATCTAGCTCTGAAAAAATATTTGGGCTTCTAGCAGTGTGTGGGACTTGGTCTATTAGTCCATCTATACTGACCTAAATCAGGTTGCAAATTGAATAAAAAAATTTTCTGCATCTAGCTCTGAAAAAATATTTGGGCTTCTAGCGGTGTGTGGGACTTGGTCTATTAGTCCATCTATACTGACCTCCATCAGGTTGCAAATTAAAAATAATTTTTTTCTGCATCTAGCTCTGAAAAAATATTTGGGCTTCTAGCAGTGTGTGGGACTTGGTCTATTAGTCCATCTATACTGACCTCCATCAGGTTGCAAATTGAATAAAAAAAATTTCTGCATCTAGCTCTGAAAAAATATTTGGGCTTCTAGCGGTGTGTGGGACTTGGTCTATTAGTCCATCTATACTGACCTCCATCAGGTTGCAAATTAAAAATAATTTTTTTCTGCATCTAACCCAGCCAATAGTTTTGGCCTAATACCACAGTTTGGCCACTCAGCTCTGCTCGGTTACCATCCATTGTTTTTTTGTGCAAACAACTCCAGAGTTGTGAATTAGTTAACCACCAAAATGAGTGGAAAAAGGCCTGCTGCTGGTGGAAAGGGGAATAGGCGTGTTGGGAAGGGGAAAAAAGGTTGTGTCCGTGGGGTAGGTGCAGAAGAAAGACCATCTTCCAGCCAAACTAAAATGTCTACTTCTTTTAGCGGACAATGTGATAAGATCCCTTTCTTACGGCCACGCCAATCGCTACAAATTCCAGATGAGGCACAAAAACAGCAGGTGCTTCAACGGATATCAAGTGCTCCTTTAAGTGGGCTCTCCTCCACATCAACTTCAACATCACAAATACTCCAGTCCTCAAAGGTGTCACCCAAATCGCACTTGCTTCCTCACAGCTCCCAAATCTCCAGCTGCCCGTCTGAGTATGAGGTAGAACAGATGGTTGAGTCTGCAGAGCTGTTTACTCATACTATAGCCTGGGAATCAGAGGTCGACTCCAGCGCTTCTGTGAATCCAGACGAGGAAATGATCTGCACTGATGCCCAGAATCTTTATGAGTCGGATCCAGGACCAGACGCAGAAGGTTCTGACCATAATGTAGACCCTCATTCCCAAACTGTAACTCCTGTTGGTGGAGACAATGAGGAAGACGATGATAAGACTCAAATACCTGATTGGAGCGACAACTTTAGTTTTTTGTCAGGGCAGGAACAGGTTGGCTCTGAGGACGACGGGTGTGATAACGCACAGGGTGATGATGATGAGGTCGGAGATCCCACTTACTGTCAACCCACAGTCAGCCAAGAGATGAGGTCAGCAGAGGAGGTGGAGGAAGATGCTAGTGACGACGAGGTCAGGTTGCGCCTTCCTGGACAGAGACGTAGTACTGGAAGCACGTCAACAACTGCATCCTCAAACACAACTCTGCCTCTCACCACAAGTCGTGGTGGCTCTTCAGGTCACATGGGTGCTAAGCCTTGCATAGCCTGGGCATTTTTTCAGATCGATAAAGATGACCCAACTCGTGTTATCTGTAACATTTGTCAGCAAAAGCTAAGTAGAGGCCAAAAAATACATAGTTTGAGTACTTCATGCATGAACCGGCACATGGACATGAAGCATAAGTTGCAGTGGGAAGCTCAGTGTGCTACAATGCGGCCTAGCCGGCCGGGCCAACCACCGTCTGCCATATCTTGTGCATCCGCGGCCTCTTCATCCTCTGTGACTGGGGGGACAGCAGTCACACCTGTTTTGGGGCGCAGACCTGCCACCTCTTTACCCGCAACAGCCAGCGTGATTGGCAGGTCATCATTTTCTTTGGAGGTGGTAACACCAGCTGGTCTTGAGCGCTGTCCGACATCGATAGCACCACCTTTGGATCAAGGCAACCTAACATGTCCGCCTGCATCTTCCTCACAGACCGGCAGTTTGCCGGGGACACCCTTATCAACCCCGTCTAAGCACAATAGCCAGCCCTCGGTCCCTCAGATGTGGACAAGTAAAAGACCATTTCCTCCTAGCCATGAGATAGCTAAGAGGTTGAATTTCACCATCTGCAAGCTCTTGGCTACAGAAATGCTGCCTTTCCGCCTGGTGGACACAGAGGATTTTCGAGACCTTATGTCCGTCGCAGTGCCCCAGTACCAGATGCCCAGTCGGCACTACTTCTCAAAGAAAGGTGTGCCTGCGCTCCACCAGCATGTCGCACACAACATCACCGCTTCTTTGAGAAACTCTGTGTGTGACAGGGTGCATTTCACCACAGAAACTTGGACGAGTAGGCATGGACAGGGGCGTTACATGTCGCTGACTGGGCACTGGGTAACTATGGTGACAGCAGGACAAGGGGCTGCTGTCCAAGTCTTGCCGTCCCCACGAGTTGTGCGTCAATCCTCTTTATGTCAAAGTTCCTCCACTGCTTCTGCCTCCTCAACCTCCTCTCGGTCTTCCACCTGCACCCAAAGCCTGTCTGGTCATGCCACAAGCTTTCTAACTGCGCAGAAGGGATCCTGCACACCTCCTTACTATGCTGGCAGTAGGGCTCAACGTCATCAGGCGGTTTTTACATTGAAATGTCTGGGAAATGTGAGTCACACAGCTGAGGAGTTGTGGTCAGCTCTGGAGAACCAATTTCATGAATGGTTATCTCCACTGGACCTGAAACCAGGGAAGGCCGTGTGCGACAATGCTGCAAACCTGGGTGCGGCCCTTCGCCGGGGCAATGTCACACACGTGCCTTGTATGGCTCACGTGTTGAACCTGGTTGTCCAGCAATTTTTAGCCCACTATCCCAGACTAGATGGCCTTCTGCAGAGGGCACGGTCGCTGTGTGCTCACTTCCGCCGTTCGCATCACGCAGCTCAGTGACTTACATCTCTACAGAAGTCGTTGGGCCTGCCACTTCACCGGCTAAAATGCGATGTGCCTACCCGGTGGAATTCAACTCTGCACATGTTGCAGCGACTGTGGCAGCACCGACAAGCCCTGGTGCAATACGTTCTGACGTATAGCCTGGGCCAACGAGATTCAGAGGTGGGGCAAATCACGCTGGAGGAGTGGTCTCAGATCAGGGACCTATGCACCCTTCTGCACAGTTTTGAAATGGCGACGAAGATGTTTAGTGCTGACGATGCCATTATCAGCATGACTATTCCGGTGATTTACATGCTGGAGCACATGTTAAACAGAATTCGGAGTCAGGTGGTGGCACAAGAGGAGGTGGAGGAAGTAGAGGAGGAGGAGTTGTATGCGGAAGGGCTAACATCTGCAAGGTCCAGACGGTCGGCAGCACCAAGGCGGCAGGCATGTGAGGGTGGGGGAGATGATTTTACCAGGGCGCATGGTAGCAGCCAAACTAGTGAGGAAGGTGCAGGAGCCCAGGAAGAAGTGGAGGACGAACTGATGGAAGACTCATCAGATGAGGGAGACCTTGATCACATTTCTGTTGTGCGAGGTTGGGGGGAGAGGACAGAGGAAGGAAGCATGATTGTTACCTCGCCACCAACACAACAGGGACTTGGTGCTCCTGGATGCGCAACACACATGAGTGCATTCTTGCTGCACTACCTGCAACATGACCCTCGAATTGTGAGAATTAGAAATAATCCTGACTACTGGGTTGCCACACTGTTAGATCCCCGGTACAAAAGTAAATTTGCAGAAAATATTCCTGCCATAGAAAGGGATGCACGCATGCAGGAGTATCAGCAGAGACTGTTGCAGAATCTTACATGTGCTTTTCCACAAAATACCAGTGGTGCACGTAGTGAATCTCACAGTTCCAACTTGCCAACCGTGGGACCGTCAAGTTCAGCACTCAAACCGTAACAGAACCACAGTATCTGCTGGTAACATCAATTTTGCGGAATCATTTCACCACTTTTTTAGCCCATCCTTTGCAAGGCCACAGGAGACAAGAAGTCTGACACATAGTCAACGCCTAGAGACGATGGTACAGGAGTATCTCCAAGTAAACATTGAAGCCACGACTGTGTCACTGGACCCTTGCTCTTTTTGGGCTTCCAATCTGGATAAATGGCCAGAGCTAGCCACTTACGCCTTGGAGATCTTGTCATGCCCCGCAGCCAGCGTTCTGTCTGAACGTGTGTTCAGCGCTGCTGGTGGTGTGCTGACAGATAAGCGCACGCGGCTCTCCACTGATAATGTAGACAGACTCACGTTCATAAAGATGAACAAATCATGGATCCGAAACGACTTTTCTACCCCTGTGTCATCCTGGGGAGAGTAAAAGCTTGATGATTGGTTAAAATCACCCTACCAACCGTTTTAAGCTTTCAAATTACTAATCATGTTTATCTGTATCTTGACTGGAAAATAATTTGGGCTTTGTAGCAGTGTGCAGCACTGATCCTATTAGGCCATCTATAATAAGCTTCACCAGATTTAAAATTAAAAATAATTTTTAGCTTCATCTAGCCCGGAAAATAATTTTGGGGCTCCGAGATGCGCAAGACACATAAGTGCCTTCTTGCTGCACTACCTGCAGCATGACCCTCATATTGTCAGAATTCGAAGTAATCATGACTACTGGGTTGCCACACTCTTAGATCCCCCAAACTTTTCGATCAACCTTTTCATTTTAATAAAGACCAAAAAAATGGTCATTTTTGAAATTATAAGCATTAGCAGGTTGTTAGAAACTGAAATCAAACAGTTTTCAACTCAAAACTTTATTCTAGGTGATGTTACATTTTCACATAGGACCCCTTGTTCGAAAGGAGCTTCTGAACTCTCTCGTCCATTGAATTTGTCAGGTTTTGGATGGTTTCTGCTTCAATTGTTTTGCATGAGGACAGAATACCCTCCCAGAGCTGTTGCTTAGATGTGAACTGCCTCCCGCCATCATAGACACTCCTTTTAATGATGCTCCAAAGGTTCTGAATGGGGTAGAGGTCAGGGGAGCATGGGGGTCACACCATAAGTTTGTCCCCTTTTATGCCCATATCAGCCAGAGATGCAGATGTTTTATGTGCAGCATGAGATGGTGCATTATCATGCAGAAAAATGATCTTGCTGTGAAATACACGGTTCTTCTTCTTGAACCATGGCAGGAAGTGCTGTTTGAGAAAATCCACATACATTATGGAGTTCATCTTTAGCGCCTTCAGGGATCCTAAAGGGGCCGACAATCTCTCTCCCCATGATTCCAGCCCAAAACATTACTCCACCTCCTCCTTGTTGGCGCTGTAGCCGTGTTTGCGTGGGGTGTCCATCAACCAGCCATCCTCCACTCCATTCATCTGGACCATCGAGCGCTGCACGGCACTCATCCGTGAACAAAACAGTTTTGAAATCAGTCTTCATGTAATGTTTGGCCCACTGGAGCCGTTTCTGCTTGTGTGAAGTGGATAGAGGAGGTCGACAGGATGGCGTATGCACAGCTGCAAACCTCTGAAGGACCCTGCATCTTGTTGTTCGGGGGACGTTGGAGGCACAAGCAGCTTCAAAAACTTGTCTGCTGCTATGACAAGGCTTTTTTGCCGCTGCTCTTTCAACCTGACGTAATTGCCTGTAGGAAAGAGTCCTCAATTTGCCCTTATCAGCACGCACACGTGTGTACTGTGAATCAGCTACATACTTCTTGATTGCCAAGACACTTCATCCTGATCATTGCACAATGTTGATTGTAGTCATGCCTTGACCTAAACACTCCACAATTTGTTGCTTCTCAGCAGCCGACACATCCTTTTTCTTTCCCATTTTGGCAGAAAATGTAGGCTGCTTAATAATGTGAGAGAGCCTTCTTAAGTAGTCTTGCCTTTCATTGGACACACCTGCCAAACTAATTAGCACAGGTGTCTGCAATTGCTTACAGTGATATAAAGAGCCCTGACACACATCACCATCAATGAGTTTAACTGACAAACAAACAAATTCTTCCCTTATCACTCCTAAACACTTTTTGCATAATAATTTGGAACGCGGTGTACATGTGCTTTTCCACAAAACACCAGTGGTTCACGTAGTGAATCTTACAGTTCTAACTTGCCAACCGTGGTCTGTATGGAATTGTTCAATAAAGGGCCCAAAATTAAGATAACATAGATGGGAGAGGTCTCTATGAATAGGAATTCCTAAGTATTTGATACCCTGTGAGGGCCAGGCAAAGGGAAAGTTGGACTGGATGGAATCCTATATGGATTTAGGGAGGGAGACATCGAGGCCCTCAGACTTCGCTGCATTGATTTTAAAATGTTACCATGTAACAAAGTGATCTATTTCAGCCATAACAGCAGGGATGGATATATGTGATTGAGTGATATATACTAGGACATCATCAGCAAATAGAGAGCACTTGTACTCGGTGCCTCCCACCTCAATCCACCTAATATTGGGGTTATGGCGAATTGATGAGAGCAGGTGCTCCGTCACTAGGATGTATAAGAGAGGGGACAGAGGACATCCCTGCCTTGTCCCATTGGTGATTGTGAAAGGTGATGAAAATGTTCTGACGCACCCCCTGGGCCTTGGGACACCCAGAGCCGGACCCTTTTTGGTGGATGCTGGTGGTTGTAGTCTTCGTGGCGGCGATCCGGTTCCGTGGCTCAGGGCGGTCAAACCAGTGGCGGAACTATTTATGTGGTTTTGATGTTTAAATGTCCGACTACGCCACCCGTGGATTGCGGTCAGAGTGAACCGCCGCTACAGGGCAGACCGCTAAGGCTGGTGTTGTGGGTGCAGCAGAGCGTAGCATAACTCCCCACGGGAGGAGTATAGCCTCAGGGCAGTGTATGCGGAGGATGGGGGTGATGGTGCAGGGCAGCAGCAGTAACGACACGGAGTCAGTGATGCAGTTCAGGGCCTTTACTCACAGTTCTTATTATCCAGACCACGTCTGCAGGTAACGGCTGCCCACGTCGTACTGTGCTCACCAGGTGAGGGGCTCAGACAACTCCCAGATAACTTTGGAGCGCTTCACAGGACCCCCTTTGTGTGTCCTTTGTCTGGCCTTTCTTACCAACACTTCTGTCCGGCTGCCTCGGGCCTCCTCTTGGTAAACTTGGCGCCAGTTTCCCTGACCCTATGTGGTGCCTTCCTAGCGGGTGGAGCAAGGGGCTGCGCCACATAAAATGTCACAGCCTCCGGTTTCTAGCTGAGGGTCGTTTCCTGCCTCCACTACTTCGGGGACCGGTCTCCCCCTTTGGCCTGACCCCTCCACGCAGGTGGATTCGGGCGTGCGGTGGCGACTCGCCTGTCCGCACCCCTGGGATCCCTTCATTCCTCGTTCCTGGAGCCTTCTCCGCTCCTCTTCCTTCCTTCTCCCTCTTGCAGGCCTGGGCCTCTGTTACTAGGCCCGCCTCCGGAGCAGAGCTCATGCAGAGCCCCTGCTCCCTGCCACTTCTGCTCAGACTTCTCTGCACTGAACTAAGATGGTGCCCACCTTTTATACTCCCTTCTCAATGCACCCAGGAACTGCTTCCTCCCTGCTTCTGCACTGCAGGGTTCCCCTTCCTCAGTGTTCCCTCCCCCCACTCCAGCCAGGGACAGGGACTGTCGTGCCCATCTCAGGGGCATATTGGTCGCCCTGCCCCACGGCAATGTGGTGTAATGCATGCAGGTGTCGGGTCCTGATCCACACTCCATCCTTATCTGAGAGTGAGATATCACACCTCTGGGTGAGGTGCAATACGTCTGTAGCAACTGAGCCCTCGGTGCTACAGTTCCATTTATCTTCAGCCTAGGTGACGTATTGTGATACAGGGCCGTGATTTTGGCTATAAAAGGGTCCCCTAGACCCCTACCCCAAGCTTTTTAAGAGAATCATATATGGCGTGCCAGGAGACTCTATGGAATGCTTTCTCAGCATCCAACGAGAGTATCTACTTACAAATTTTTAACTGCATCTAGCCCAGGAAATACTTTGTGCCTAGTAGCAGTGTCTGCTAGTCAGCGGATTATCCCGGCTGTTAAGCAAGCTACACCACCTGTAGTTTGGACACTTAATTTTTTCAAAGGAAATGCTTCGGGACCAAGGGCTACTCAGTGAAGAGCATCAGGAGGCACCCCAAGGCATAGGGGCTGGGACTGGCACTAGGATGCCTTGTGGTGGACAGCCGAGCTCGATCCTTATAAAAGCTTTTTAACTGCAGCAGCTTTAGTGGACGCTACTGGAGCTGGAATTACGCGGCTGCTGGCATGAGACTTGCCCTCCAATAGATCCTTGTAAATGGATTTAAAGTGTATTCATTCAAATTAGAGGGACAATTTAAATTAAAAAGCTTAGAGCTGCCTCCACCACAGGGGGGCTCTCTCGACCCACCAGCGGACAGGCACCAGTATTGGGAGAGGGGGGCTGGCCATCAGGGTTCACCGCGGCTCTGGCACAAACCCGGCGACACGGAGGTGGCACGGGCAGGAGCGGACTGGCCGTCTCGGCTTCTCACTTTTTGGATTTTAGAAGGGCATGACATGCCTATATCTGTGTCTCCCCCTCCTTTTACTCCTCCACCTCTTTTCTTTTCGCATGACTATATGTACTTGTCACTTTTCCATGTGTTAGTTGTGTCTTCTGAGCAGTTTGTCAGCTTTTGGACACCTTTGAAGGTGTTTTCTATGTGTTTCTATGTGTTTTTGTTTGCCTGCCATTGGTTTTAACGGTGTTCGAAGGTGTTCGACGAACAGTTCGGCGAACACACGGGTGTTCGACGAACCGAACCGAACTCGAACACTACGGGGGTGGCTCAACACTATTCCTGAGCAGTATTGGTGCTGACTGCCTCTCGATCCTCCAGCTTCTGTGGGTCACATGCTTCCATTCCTCTGTTTCCTCAGGTGCAGTTCGAATTTCTTCTCTTTCTGAATCATGAAGAGATAATTCTGCTCTGTCTAAGAACTCTTCACCTTCCTTAATGATTTTTAAGGTAGTTAACCTCTCTTCTAGATTTCGCAACTTTTCCTCCAACAGGGACACAAGCTTGCATTTCTGGCATGTGAAGTTTGGCTTTTCCACTGGCAAGTCTGTGAACATGTAGCAGGATATGCAGCTCACCAAATGGCTCCTGGACTCTTCCATGTTCTTACTGTTAATGTTCTGAAAACAGTGAAAAAAGCTTCAAAAAAAGCTTCAAAATGCGCGCGCCTCACGGCGCGCGGTTTACCGATGTCCTCTTTTCAGCTCCAACAGCCAAAATCCAGTGTTCTTTGAGCTCGCGGAGACTCTTCACTTACCCCAAAATGCAGTGGGAATATGCAAATTATCTCCTCAGGACTCCTCCCCTGGTTCCAAGGGGCATTAAAACCGTCTTTTAAAGCTACTGCGACCTCCATGTCTCTTTCAAGGGGCATTAAAACCGTCTTTTTAAGCTACTGCGACCTCCACCACTTTTCCCAGGTTCATTGATATTGTCTTTTTATTCCACTGCGACCTTCACCACTTTACCAAGGGGCATTAAAACCGTCTTTTTAAGCTAATGCGATCTCCATCACTTCTCCAAGGGGCATTAAAACTGTCTTGTTAAGCTGTTGCGACCTACCTCCACCACTTCTCCAAGGGGCATAAAAATCGTCTTGTTAAGCTACTGCGATCTCCACCACTTTTCCCAGGGGCATTAAAACCATCTTGTAAAGCTAATGCGACCTCCAGCACATTTTCAAGGGGCATTGATATTGTCTTTTTATTCCACTGTGACCTCCACGTCTCTTCCAAGGGGCATTAAAACCATCTTGTTAAGCTACTGCGACCTACACGTCTCTTCCAAGGGGCATAAAAACCATCTTGTTAAGCTCCTGCGACCTCCACGTCTCTTCCAAGGGGCATTAAAACCGTCTTTTTAAGCTACTGCGACCTCCACCACTTCTCCAAGGGGCATTAAAACTGTCTTGTTAAGCTGCTGCGACCTCCACCACTTCTCCAAGGGGCATAAAAACAGTCTTGTTAATCTACTGCGATCTCCAACACTTTTCCCAGGGGCATTAAAACCATCTTGTTAAGCTACTGCAACCTCCACCACATAATCAAGGGGCATTGATATTGTCTTTTTATTCCACTGTGACCTCCACGTCTCTTCCAAGGGGCATTAAAACCGTCTAGTTAACCTACTGCGACCTCCACCACATTTTCAACGGGCATTGATATTGTCTTTTTATTCCACTGTGACCTCCACGTCTCTTCCAGGGGGCATTAAAACCGTCTTGTTAAGCTCCTGCAACCTCCCCGTCTCTTCCAAGGGGCATTTAAACCGTCTTGATAAGCAACCTCCAAGTCTCTTACAACGGGCATTAAAAATATATTGCTAAGCTACTGCGACCTCCACGTCTCTTCCAAGGGGCATTAAGACCATCTTTTTAAGCTACTGCGACCTCCACCATTTCTCCAAGGGCATTAAAACCGTCTTGTTAAGCTACTGCGACCTCCACCACTTCTCCCAGGGGCAATAAAACCATCTTGTTAAGCTACTGCGACCTCCATGTCTCTTCCATGCGGCATTTATACAGTCTTATTAAGCTACTGCGACCTCCAGGTCTCTTCCAAGGGGCATTAAAACCGTCTTTTTAAGCTAATGCGACCTCCATGTCTCTTCCAAGGGGCATTTAAATAGGCTTGTTAAGCTACTGCGACCTCCACGTCTCTTCCAATGGGCATTAAAACCATCTTGCTAAGCCACTGCGACTACCACGTCTCTTCCAAGGGGCATTAAAACCATCTTGTTAAGCTACTGTGACCTCCATGTCTCTCCCAAGGGGCATTAAAACCGTTTTTTTAAGCTACTGCGACATCCATGTCTCTTCCAAGGGGCATTTAAACCATCTTGTTAAGCTACTGCGACCTCCACGTCTCTTCCAAGGGGCATTAAAACCATCTTGTTAAGCTAATGCGACCTCCACCACTTTTCCAAGGGGCATTAAAACCATCTTGTTAAGCTACTGCGACCTCCACCACTTTTCCCAGGTTCATTGATATTGTCTTTTTATTTCACTGCGACCTTCACCACTTTATCAAGGGGCATTAAAACCATCTTTTTAAGCTACTGCGACATCCACCACTTCTCTAAGGGGCATTAAAACTGTCTTGTTAAGCTGCTGCGACCTCCACCACTTCTCCAAGGGGCATAAAAACCGTCTTGTTAAGCTACTGCGATGTCCACCACTTTTCCCAGGGGCATTAAAACTGTCTTGTAAAGCTAATGTGACCTCCACCACATTTTCAAGGGGCATTGATATTGTCTTTTTATTCCACTGTGACCTCCACGTCTCTTCCAAGGGGCATTAAAACCATCTTGTTAAGCTACTGCGACCTCCACGTCTCTTCCAAGGGGCATAAAAACCATCTTGTTAAGCTCCTGCGACCTCCACGTCTCTTCCAAGGGGCATTAAAACCGTCTTTTTAAGCTACTGCGACCTCCACCACTTCTCCAAGGGGCATTAAAACTGCCTTGTTAAGCTGCTGCGACCTCCACCACTCTCCAAGGGGCATAAAAACAGTCTTGTTAATCTACTGCGATCTCCAACACTTTTCCCAGGGGCATTAAAACCATCTTGTTAAGCTACTGCAACCTCCACCACATAATCAAGGGGCATTGATATTGTCTTTTTATTCCACTGTGACCTCCACGTCTCTTCCAAGGGGCATTAAAACCGTCTAGTTAACCTACTGCGACCTCCACCACATTTTCAACGGGCATTGATATTGTCTTTTTATTCCACTGTGACCTCCACGTCTCTTCCAGGGGGCATTAAAACCGTCTTGTTAAGCTCCTGCAACCTCCCCATCTCTTCCAAGGGGCATTTAAACCGTCTTGATAAGCAACCTCCAAGTCTCTTACAACGGGCATTAAAAATATATTGCTAAGCTACTGCGACCTCCACGTCTCTTCCAAGGGGCATTAAAACCATCTTTTTAAGCTACTGCGACCTCCACCATTTCTCCAAGGGCATTAAAACCGTCTTGTTAAGCTACTGCGTCCTCCACCACTTCTCCAAGTGGCATTAAAACCATCTTGTTAAGCTACTGCGACCTCCACCACTTCTCCCAGGGGCAATAAAACCATCTTGTTAAGCTACTGCGACCTCCATGTCTCTTCCATGCGGCATTTATACAGTCTTATTAAGCTACTGCGACCTCCAGGTCTCTTCCAAGGGGCATTAAAACCGTCTTTTTAAGCTAATGCGACCTCCATGTCTCTTCCAAGGGGCATTTAAATAGGCTTGTTAAGCTACTGCGACCTCCACGTCTCTTCCAATGGGCATTAAAACCATCTTGCTAAGCCACTGCGACTACCACGTCTCTTCCAAGGGGCATTAAAACCATCTTGTTAAGCTACTGTGACCTCCACGTCTCTTCCAAGGGGCATTAAAACCGTTTTTTTAAGCTACTGCGACATCCATGTCTCTTCCAAGGGGCATTTAAACCATCTTGTTAAGCTACTGCGACCTCCACGTCTCTTCCAAGGGGCATTAAAACCATCTTGTTAAGCTAATGCGACCTCCACCACTTTTCCAAGGGGCATTAAAACCATCTTGTTAAGCTACTGCGACCTCCACCACTTTTCCCAGGTTCATTGATATTGTCTTTTTATTTCACTGCGACCTTCACCACTTTACCAAGGGGCATTAAAACCATCTTTTTAAGCTACTGCGACATCCACCACTTCTCTAAGGGGCATTAAAACTGTCTTGTTAAGCTGCTGCGACCTCCACCACTTCTCCAAGGGGCATAAAAACCGTCTTGTTAAGCTACTGCGATCTCCACCACTTTTCCCAGGGGCATTAAAACTGTCTTGTAAAGCTAATGTGACCTCCACCACATTTTCAAGGGGCATTGATATTGTCTTTTTATTCCACTGTGACCTCCACGTCTCTTCCAAGGGGCATTAAAACCGTCTTTTTAAGCTACTGCGACCTCCACGTCTCTTCCAAGGGGCATAAAAACCATCTTGTTAAGCTACTGCGACCTCCACGTCTCTTCCAAGTGGCATTAAAACCGTCTTTTTAAGCTACTGCGACCTCCACCACTTCTCCAAGGGGAATTAAAACTGTCTTGTTAAGCTGCTGCGAACTCCACCACTTCTCCAACGGGCATAAAAACCGTCTTGTTAAGCTACTGCGATCTCCACCACTTTTCCCAGGGGCATTAAAACCATCTTGTTAAGCTACTGCGAACTCCACCACATATTCAAGCGGCATTGATATTGTCTTTTTATTCCACTTTGACCTCCACGTCTCTTCCAAGGGGCATTAAAGCGTCTTGTTAAGCTACTGCAACCTCCACGTCTCTTCCAAGGGGCATTTAAACCGTCTTGTTAAGCTACTGCGACCTCCACGTCTCTTCCAAGGGGCATTTAAACCATCTTGTTAAGCTACTGTGACCTCCACGTCTCTTCCAAGGGGCTTTAAAACCATCTTTTTAAGCTACTGCGACCTCCACGTCTCTTCCAAGGTGCATTAAACCGTCTTGTTAAGCTACTGTGACCTCCACGTCTCTTCCAAGGGGCATTAAAAAAGTCTTATTAAGCTACTGTGACCTCCACGTCTCTTCCAAGGGGCATTAAAAGGATCTTGTTAAGCTACTGCGACCTCCACGTTTCTTCCAATGGGAATTAAAGCATCTTGTTAAGCTACTGCGACCTCCACGTCTCTTCCAAGGGGCATTAAAACCATCTTGTTAAGCTACTGCGACCTCCACGTCTCTTCCAAGGGGCATTAAAACCATCTTGTTAAGCTAATGCGACCTCCACCATCTTTCCAAGGGGCATTAAAACCATCTTGTTAAGCTACTGCGACCTCCACCACTTTTCCCAAGGGCATTGATATTTTCTTTTTATTCCATTGCGACCTTCACCTCTTTACCAAGGGGCATTAAAACCTTCTTGTTAAGCTAATGCGACCTCCACGTCTTTACCAAGGGGCATTTAAACCATCTTGTTAAGCTACTGCAACCTCCACGTCTCTTCCAAGGGGCATTGAAACCTTCTTGTTAAGCTACTGCGACCTCCACGTCTCTTCCAAGGGGCATTTAAACTGTCTTGTTAAGCTACTGTGACCTCCACGTCTCTTCCAAGGGGCTTTAAAACCATCTTTTTAAGCTACTGCGACCTCCACTTCTCTTCCTAGGGGCATTAAACCGTCTTGTTAAGCTACTGCGACCTCCACGTCTCTTCCAAGGGGCATTAAAACCGTCTTGTTAAGCTACTGTGACCTCCACGTCTCTTCCAAGGGGCACTAAAAGGATCTTGTTAAGCTACTGCGACCTCCACGTCTCTTCCAAGGGGAATTAAAGCATCTTGTTAAGCTACTGCGACCTCCACGTCTCTTCCAAGGGGCATTAAAACCGTCTTGTTAAGCTGCTGTGACCTCCACGTCTCTTCCAAGGGGCATTAAAAGGATCTTGTTAAGCTACTGCGACCTCCACGTCTCTTCCAAGGGGAATTAAAGCATCTTGTTAAGCTACTGCGACCTCCACGTCTCTTCCACGGGCATTAAAACCATCTTGTTAAGCGAATGCGACCTCCACCATCTTTCCAAGGGGCATTAAAACCATCTTGTTAAGCTACTGCGACCTCCACCACTTTTCCCAAGGGCATTGATATTTTCTTTTTATTCCACTGAGACCTTCACCTCTTTACCAAGGGGCATTAAAACTTTCTTGTTAAGCTAATGCGACCTCCACATCTCTACCAAGGGGCATTTAAGCCATCTTGTTAAGCTACTGCGACCTCCACGTCTCTTCCAAGGGGCATTGAAACCGTCTTGTTAAGCTACTGCGACCTCCACGTCTCTTCCAAGGGGCATTTAAACAGTCTTGTTAAGCTACTGTGACCTCCACGTCTCTTCCAAGGGGCTTTAAAACCGTCTTTTTAAGCTACTGCGACCTCCACATCTCTTCCAAGGGGCATTAAACCGTCTTGTTAAGCTACTGCGACCTCCACGTCTCTTCCAAGGGGCATTAAAACAGTCTTGCTAAGCTACTGTGACCTCCACGTCTCTTCCAAGGGGCATTAAAAGGATCTTGTTAAGCTACTGCGACCTCCACGTCTCTTCCAAGGGGCATTAAAACCATCTTGTTAAACCATTCTGAACTCCACAGCTCTTCTCAGGGACATTGAAATGTCGTTTTTAATTAACTCTAACCTCCATGACTCTTCCAACGGGCATTGCATTTCCTCCTAATTATAGTCAGCTTTTGCTTTTCAATGCATAGGCAACCACTAAGGGGTACCCATTCCAAAATAATGGGTAGAAATGTTTTAGTATACTGTAATCCACGTCTGTTTCAAGGGCCATTGCAGTTCCTCATAATTTTTTGAAAGCCTTCCATTCACTGCTTAGGCCAACAGTGCACAGGAGACCCAGTTGCTATAAATGGAAAAAATGGTTTAGTTAAGGCCCTCTGACCTCCATGTCACTTCCAAGGGGGATTGGAGTGCCTTGAAATTTTTGGTAGGCATTGCACTCACTGTATGTATAACTGTGTAGCCGAACCGCTCCTTTTGGTACAGAAACATATCCTACAAGACATGTGTGGTTGACTGGCCTGATATTGATGTGAATGGTTCCTGTTCCTCCTGCTCTTTCTCCTTTGCCACCACCTCATCCATCATTCATCGCCTGAAGCTTTGTTTTAACGGCAGTCATAGAACTGGGATAGTAGCAGGAAAACATCCAGCAATCCTTGGAGGAGGTAGGATATGCGCCAAAATGCTGACCACCTCAGGCCGCTACTACATACATGCGCTTGCATTCCAAGGAACAGAAAGCTAAGGAGATGGATGGCCTCATTATCATGAATAATTTACTCGTTGTGTAGGAGGCTGACCACTGCTGCTGTCTACCTTTTGAACTTTGTATTGAAGCCTGATTGACCCTGGACCCGCAATCCTCTATGTCTGGAGGACGTGTTGCATCCCAGCGTCCAACTGTGTCCCAGCTTCCCCAATATTAACCCAGTGTGAAGGCGTGAGATGGACCATCCCTAGCCACATGCACTTGTAGACATGTTTGTGGTTAGGTTGTCCTTCAAATAGGGGCAGCTGGGGACCGTTTATGGACACCCGGCCGCCCCCAGGCGGCTGGGGACCGTGAGTGGACACCCGGCCATGGGGCGGCTGGGGACCGAGTATGGACACCCTGCCACCCCTTGGCGGCTGGGGACCGAGCATGGACACCCGGCTGCCGGGCGGCTGGGGACTTAGGTGGGTGGGTGGCAGGCTGCACACTTACGCTTGCATTCCAAGAAAACAAAGCAGATGCTAACTTCTATCATCATCATCATGCTCCTCACCTTGGCACTCTCAACTCTCCTGATGGAGAAGTCAGGGCCCACCGGAGGAGTCTGGTTCTCTGTTGGGCTCGTCCAATGCTGCCCTAAAGCAGGCCGGGCTAAGAAAAGTGTGTGTGGGGAAGTTGACAGGAGAAATAGGGGCGGCTGGGGGCCGTTTATGGACAATTGGCTGCCCCCAGGCGGCTGGGGACCGTGTGTGGACATCCGACCGCAGAGGGGCTGGGGAACGGGTATGGACACCCGGCCGCCCCCTGGCGGCTGGGGACCGAGCGTGGACATCCGGCCGCCGGGCAGCTGGGGGCTGAGTATGGATACCTCACTGCCGAAGCAGCCATGAGGTAGTGGCCAGCTTCAGCCTCCTCCAAACTAAAAGGCCGCATTTCAAATGCAAGCTAGCAGTATGGTATTGCAGCCTGGTGGTGAGTTTGTGGGTGGCAGGTTGCACAATTACGCTTGCATTCCTAGAAAACAAAACAGATTCTAACTTCTATCATCATCATCATGCTCCTCACCTTGGCACTCTCAACTCCCCTCATGGAAAAGCCAGGGCCCACCGGAGGAGTCTGGTTCTCTGGTGGTCTCGTCCAATGCTGCCCTAAAGCAGGCCGGGCTAAGTAAAGTGTGTGGGGGAAGTTCCGCGGAGAAATAGGGGCGGCTGGGGACCGTTTATGGACAATTGGCTGCCCCCTGGCGGCTGGGGACCGAGAGCGGATACCCCGCCGAGGGGCGGCTGGGGACCGAGTATGCACACCAGGCCACCCCCTGACGGCTGGGGACCGAGTGTGGACACCAGGCTGCCGGGCGGCTGGGGACTGAGTATGGATACCTCACTGGCAAAGCAGCCATGAGGTAGTGGCCAGCTTCGGCCTCCTCCAAACTAAAAGGCCCCATTTCAAGTGCAAGCTAGCAGTATGGTATTGCAGCCTGGGAGTGGGTGGGTGTCAGGATGCATACTTGCGCTTGCATTGCAAGGAATGGGGGAGGTACAGTTGAACACTGCCCTGGGACAAGGACTTGCACGGGGATAGCTGCAAGTCTGCATCTTCTGATGTGGCAAGGATCACTTCTGATGGGCACACTTTTAGGCAGTGACCTGGGTGTCAGAGATGCTTCCAGGGGTCTTCCCCATGCTGTTCCCATGTCTTTTCAGCACTGTATGCATGTGTCACACAGCACATGGCCAGATAAGATTGTAAAATGTTAAAATGACATTTCCCGGTGAATGCATTTGTCATGGTTGAAAGCAATACAAAAGTGCAAAAACGCATAAAAAATGCTACTTGTGAACATAGCCCAAGGTGTGGAGGAGTTTTTTTTGTTTTTGGTTATTTATTTTACCTTATACACAAGTCTTTACCCTGGAAAGGAAGTTCCTTAACATATTTCACAGGAAAGCACTTTCAGTTTAGTTTTTGAACGTTTTCTTGTGAGCCCGTAAAAGTGGCTTAATACCTCTGGCCACGTTGTTTACAGCAGTGACCTGGGGGTCATAAATGCTTCCTGGGGCGATGCCCATGCTGTCCTCATGTCTTTTGAGCACTGTCACTATCGTTTTGGGCACTTTTTAGGCTTTCTATAGACTGCCGGGGGTGCCGCCGCAAAAATGCTCGGGTCTCCCATAGACTAACATTGGGCTCGTTGCTCGAGTCGAGCACCCGAGTATCACGGCGAGCTCGGCCCGAGCTTTGAGTACCTGAGCATTTTAGTGCTCGCTCAACACTAATTATTATCAGAGATCAAGAGGATCGGTTGCTGAAATATAATAGGTTAGATCCTTTCCCCCTTCCCACAACATTTTCTTCTCGAGGAGAGTCTGGAGACTCCTATACTAATTAGACGATGTTGGGTTCTACCAATTTTAGTCTAATATGTGCTGTATTTCATATATTTACTTCATATATGAAAAATAACAAATAATTTGAAATACCAAAAATGTGTTTTAAGCATTCACTTTTCAATAAACGCAAGTGTGCATAACTTATTAGACAGTCAATCCAAAATATAATACAAGAATTGAGTTACAGTTCAAGGCATCAACATACATGTATATCATGAGTAGTACAAAAATACAATACTTACAGTAAATTTATATGTTTAGAACCTGAACGGAAAAAAAGCAGTCATATAGCGATGTGACAAATGATGTGCATGTCACTAACGTACTGTAAACACAAAGTAATTATTTCTCTTATACATTATAATAACACCACACTTCTCACTGCCACCACAAACATTCATCAGTCATATTATTTATATCAGTCACACTGCTATATAATGTCCCATTGTTAAATACAGTCAGTCAAATTTATATACAGTTAGGTCCATATATATTTGGACAGAGACAAAATTTTTCTCATTTTGGCTCTAGAAATTACCACAATGAATAAACAATTCAGATGCAGTTGAAGTTCAGACTTTCAGCTTTCATTTGAGGGTATCCACATTAAAATTGGATGAAGGGTTTAGAAGTTTCAGCTCCTTAACCTGTGCCACCCTGTTTTTAAAGGGACCAAAAGTAATTGGACAGATTAAATAATTGTGAATAAAATGTTCATTTCTAGTACTTGGTTGAAAACCCTTTGTTGGCAATGACTGCCTGAAGTCTTGAACTCATGGACATCACCAGACGCTGTGTTTCCTCCTTTTTGATGCTCTGCAAGGCCTTCACTGCGGTGGTTTTCAGTTGCTGTTTGTTTGTGGGCCTTTCTGTCCGAAGTTTAGTTTTTAACTAGTGAAATGCATGCTCATTTGGGTGGAGATCAGGTGACTGACTTGGCCATTCAAGAATATTCCACTTCTTTGCTTTAATAAACTCCTGGGTTGCTTTGGCTTTATGTTTTGGGTCATTGTCCATCTGTAGTATGAAACGACGACCAATCAGTTTGGCTGCATTTGGCTGGATCTGAGCACACAGTATGGCTCTGAATAAATCAGAATTAATCCGACTGCTTCTGTCCTGTGTCACATCATCAATAAACACTAGTGACCCAGTGCCACTGGCAGCCATGCATGCCCAAGCCATCACACTGCCTCCGCCGTGTTTTACAGATGATGTGGTATGCTTTGGATCATAAGCTGTACGACGCCTTCACCGTACTTTTCTCTTTCCATCATTCTGGTAGAGGTTGATCTTGGTTTCATCTGTCCAAAGAATGTTCTTCCAGAACTGTGCTGGCTTTTTTAGATGTTTTTTAGCAAAGTCCAGTCTAGCCTTTTTATTCTTGATGCTTATGAGTGGCTTGCACATTGCAGTAAACCCTCTGTATTTAGTTTCATGCAGTCTTCTCTTTATTGTAGATTTGGATATTGATACGCCTACCTCCTGGAGAGTGTTGTTCACTTAGTTGGCTGTTGTGAAGGAATTTCTCTTCACCATGGAGATTATTCTGCGATCATCCACCACTTTTGTCTTCCGTGGGCGCCCAGGTCTTTTTGCATTAATGAGTTCACCAGTGCTTTCTTTCTTTCTCAGGATGTACCAAACTGTAGATTTTGCCACTCCTAATATTGTAGCTATTTCTCGGATGGGTTTTTTCTGTGTTTGCAGCTTAAGGATGGCTTGTTTCACCTGCATGGAGAGCTCCTTTGACCGCATGATTACTTCACAGCAAAACATTCCAAATGCAAGCCCCACACCTCAAATCAACTCCAGGCCTTTTATCTTCTTAATTGAGAAAGACATAACGAAGGGATTGCCCACACCTGTCCATGAAATAGCCTTGGAGTCAATTGTCCAATTACTTTTGGTCCCTTTAAAAACAGGGTTGCACATGTTAAGGAGCTGAAACTCCTAAACCCTTCATCCAATTTTAATGTGGATACCCTCAAATGAAAGCTGAAAGTCTGAACTTCAACTGCATCTGAATTGTTTTGTTTAAAATTCATTGTGGTAATGTCTAGAACCAAAATTAGAAAAATTTTGTCTCTGTCCAAATATATATGGACCTAACTGTATATTGTCAGTTTAGATGGCAGGTTGATTTGTGGAATTCCAGTCCATTGGCCAAGTCAATAGTATCTAACCACTAGATGGGAGGCTTGTGGTCTATTATCTTTAGCAATCTCCGACTTTGCTTTTGATTAGCTGGACCTGTACTATGTCATCATTGTGGCGTGATGCATGATCATTGCCGCATTGGGGATTCGGGAAGCTAAAATAAATGCACAGCTCCCGCCCAGGGGTCACAGAGCACTGACCTGGCCAATGGACTGAAGTAAGTGTATGTAAAAAAAAGTAATACAATACTTATGTATAAAGCTGAGACAAAATACATAATTTTTTTTCCTATTAATTATTTTTTTTTTTTTATTACTTTCTTCATTCATGTTTATGTATTTTGTCTCATCTTTATACAGAAGTATTTTATTACTTTTTTTCACATACACTTACCCTCTTTTTCTTTCTTTGTTTTTTCATACTTCCTCCAACATTGTCCACATTTCACACACACTTTTCAACATATATATGTATTTATTTTTTCATATTCACGTTGTAAAAAAAATATTTTGGATGTCCTTCATTATTTACTATTTATTCACTATTTTCTACACTATACTTTGGTTTAGTTTCGCAGCCCATATATCTGTGTGTGTACCTCCACACACACATTGTCACAGGTATGTTATGTGTGATATTTCTATAAATAGCAGTATGATAAGGTGACCGCTTGTATATAATTTTTCTATAACATTCACTTTTTATATACAGTGGTGTGAAAAAGTGTTTGCCCCTTTCCTGATTTCTTATTGTTTTGCATGTTTGTCACACTTACATGTTTGGGATCACAAAAAATTAAAATATTAGATAAAGATAAGTAAACACAAAATGCAGTTTATAAATTAAGGTCTTTATTATTAAGGGAAAAAGCAATCCAAACCTACAGGGCCCTGTGCCGGACTGATGAGTGATGGAGTGCACTACCCTCATGAGAACTGGCCACTGTGAACTATGATAACCTAACTGAGGTCACCTCAGTTCACAATTACCGGGTGTGGCAGTGGCTGCTTCTCCAGTCTACGAAGCTGCATTTTCTGAATGAAGAATGGATGAAGAAGACTTGGATCGTCGTGGGACCTTCATTTGGACTACGGAAGACTGGTGTTTATTTTATTTATTATATATATTTTTAAATAAATTGGGGAAAGAAGAAAATTGTTGGGGAGTTCCTTTTTAAATAAAGTTTTTTTTGGTTGATTTTTTCAAATTTCTGTTTACTTACTGGGTTAATAATGAGGGTGTCTGATAGTCGTTGCCCCATTACAAGCTTCTGGGTTTGATGTCTGTGGACATTACACAGCTTACATCAACCTCAAAATATTATCATTCTTGCCAAGACACCATGGCCAAAATTGGGGCAGCTGTGGGCTGGTGTTATTAGTCTGGGGGTGCAATATCCATGACCCTTTTCAGCATAATAAGACCAGCCCACAGCTGTCTGCTTTCTTTTGGCTGGTTATTAATTAAAATCCCTAATTACTAACCCTGTAGGTTTGAAGCAAAAAAAAACACACAGAGAAAAGTCCTTTATTTGTACAAAGCACTCCCCGACCCTCTTTTACCCATTTATTACCTTTAAAAATCTGAAAAAAAGGCAGACTCCCTTGGATTATATGATTTTTTAAAAGGTAATAGATGGGTAAAAGAGGGTTGGGTAGTGTTTTGTACAATTAAAGCACTTTTCTCTCAGTGTGTGGGTTTATTACTTTTGACTACGGGGTTAGTAATCAGGGTGTCTGATAGACGCCTCTCCATTACTAACCCCTTGGCTTGAGGTAAGCGGACATTACACAGCTGACATCAACCCCAATACCATTACCCCGCTTGACAACTGTTAAATATACTTATTTTTGTATATTTATTTATAAGTACAGTGGCTCAGTGGTTAGCGCTGGGGTCCTGGGTTCAAATCTCACCAAGGACAACATCTGCAAGGAGTTTGTATGTTCTCCCCATGTTTGCGTGGGTTTCCTCCAGGTTCTCCAGTTTCCTCCCACACTTCAAAGACATACTGATAGGGAATGTAGATTGTGAGCCCCAATGGGGACAGTGCCCATAATGTCTGTAAAGCGCTGTGGAATTAATGGCGCTATATAAGTGAGTAAAATAAATAAATAAATATGTAGGACTATTTATCAGATGCGATTGTTCAAAGAATATATCACGATATTCTTATAAAAAAACATAGAGGTTCATTCTTGCATTGTCCATTAAAAAGAATAATTGTAGTAGTTACATAAAATAGGTGAAATAGTTACAAAGTGATTGATTCATGAGTGTCCATCTTTCCTTGCCTTGTCAAGCACATATCAGGATGGAGCACATGTGCCCGGGCTTTGTCAGCTGTTTTCCTCAGCACGCAGATCCTCCATCTGACGTAGTGTGAAGTGGCAAGAGAGACCCCCTCACTGTGACTCACATGGGTTATATACGCCCCTTATAGCACTTGTTCTTCATATATGACCCTAACTATATACCCTGAGTTAAATGTATAAGAATAGCCTGAATGTCTTGTCAGTAATACCTACCAAATGCAATTTATGTACTTCAGAATTGAGAATAAAAAATGAATATTCATAATTAATATTTACCACCAACATACCAGGTCAAGCAGGAAGACCCGAGGCTAAGTGCCAGAATTGGCGCATCTAATCGATGCGCCATTTCTGGGACAGCTGAGGGCTGATGTTATTATTCGGAGAGGGGGTCAATATCCATGGCCCCTTCCCAGCTTAGCCTCTGCTGGATATTAAAAATAGGGGGATCACACATCAATTTTTTTTGGGGAGGGTCCCCCCTTTTTGTTAACCAGGAAAGGCTAAGCAGACAGCTGTGAACTGATATTAATAGCCTGGGAAGAAATTATTCAGCACCAGGGTTCAAATATAGGTCTCAATCCTATAAAATAAATTGACATGAATAGATTTATGTTATTACTGATGTAGAGGATGTATTCAATAACTGATTGGGTCTAGGTTTTTTACTCATAAAGTGCAACTATTGATAAAGTGTCTAGTGCCATTAGCTGAAATAAATTTTCTAGATTCAAGATTTTGCAGCTTATAAAGTGTCTAGTGCTATATTGGCTATATTAGACCTTCAAATTTCAATGTAAAATCATTAATTTATCTCAAGTCATATTTATAAAGTACAACTGATAGAAAAGGTGTCTAGTGCTAGCAGCTATGGTGATTTTTCCTCATGTGAGCTGTAACAAACCTATACAATACAGTTTACATGTAGCAATAGATAGACAAAGCTATATATAGGCCAATGATATCACACTCTCAGTTGTAGCAAGATCTAGATGGTTCACATATCTCAAAGTGCCCAGATATATGGTTCTAACCATGACAAAATTGCTGTCAAGCAAAAGGTTGCAATCTAAATCCTTTCTAAATCGTGTCATAAACTTACAGGAGAGAGTAGTATCCCAGTGATCCTGGCGCTGCACCCCGACGGCCGTTTCGCCACGCTTCTTCCTGGGAGCGGTGACTACCATGAAACAGCTGGGACCTTAAATACTAATTGCTACCAATGATTAAACGTTGGAGCACCCATGTGATGCTCGACGTAGCGGGCGCATGCGCGCCGTGCGGCTTCTCATAATTGAAAAAACGGACTTCCGGTTCAGGCGCTTGGAACGCAAGCGTGGAACGCTTGACGCTGCTCCGTGCAACCCACCGGAAGTCCATGAGCGTCGACAGCCGCGCATGCACACCCATCGAGAATAACGGAGAAAAGTACAGAGGATGCTCCATGTATTTAATGTGCATATATAGATGGATACAAGGGAAAAAAGTAATTAAAGGTAAGGAGAGAAAACGTAATAAACGCAGCTGAGAGTAAAATTAGAGATGGCAGTCAAGATAAAGACTTTATATATGTGGAATACTAAAGTTAGAGATGGCAATTAGGATAAAAGGCTTATATGTGCTAAGTACAGTTTGAGATTGTCAATATATACTGTGCACCTTTCAAGCCATGATTATCCCCTCTTAATACTAATAAATACCAATCACCAGCAAACTGCAGAAGAAGTCTGCCAAATGATATAGGGATTTATCCCCCTGATAGACCTCAATCCTATTCCCCTTACCCATTATTCTATTGATAATATTGGATCCTCTGAAGCTAGGTGTCGAAAACAGCATAAACATTGATCATCATTATGGGCTAGATCTGATAAGAATGTTGCACATAAAAATTAAACCTCATATCCCTATACATGAAAATGTTATACATATAGTCTCAAATAATTCCATAGCCGGTACATAGTAGGGGATAAGACCTCAATTTTCTTGATGATCTTGTTGAATATTTAAAGATGGAGCGTACTGCCATCACAGACAGCGTTATGCTATCGACAGGAATCCAGGCATCTTATTCTGTCCGATCCAGAGTAGTTCAAATATCACAAAAAGTCCCAAGCTATAGTCATTTGTTAAACAAGAACAGAAAATTAAAAACAATCAATACATGGTAAAACCGACAAAATAAAATAAAGACAAAAACATATGCTGTCCAAGAGGCTAATATACATAAAGTCTATAAGAAAGATGCAAAACCCAAACTCTCATTTAAGCCTTGTGGAGACATCGTGCCCAATCTATATATCCATCTGCTTTCCACTTGTGCCAAAATCCTACCCAAGTCACCCCCTCTAACACCTAAAGTGACCTGATCAATGGCTTTAATTATAAGCCCATCTGCTTTACATTTATGATGTTCCCTAAAATGTCTCGGTAAGGTTTTTAAAGTTTTAACATCAACCACTGACCCAGCCTTCTCTATGTCACGGACATGCTCTCTTACACGTACCTTTAGCTCTCTTGATGTTAGGCCTATATAGATTTTATGACAGGGGCATTCAGCATGATAAATCACCCCTTTTGATCCACAGGTTAGATGTTTCCTGATTTGAAAAGTCCTGGATGCATCATAATTAGTGAAGGTTTTAATTTTTCTTAAATTTTGACAGGCTTGGATAGGTTGTTGAACATTGTAAACAAATTTGCCAGGTTATAGGTACTAAGCTTTATATGTTTGAAATCCCAAGTAATAAAGTCTGTTTTCAAGTAGAAATCCCTGAATGGAATTTATGGAAATCCAAGTTGATTTTTTGTGAATATTTTATTCTGATTTTGTATTTGGCATGTGGACTACCCAGGAATTTTACTGGAAATTTTTATTCAGATTTTTACATGGACTTCAAGGCATATTTCTCTGTGAAAGTGAATTAGGGACATAAGATAAAACAGATAGCATACTGTGTTCTTTCACACAAAAATAATTCCAGAAATAATAATAAAAAAAGCAAATAAATGCCACATCCAACCTCTACAAAAAAGTGCAGTCTAATCGCGCTTACCGGGATCAGTATTCAAATGTCATGGGCGGCGCCAGCACTAACTGAACGCGGTGCCACTCATGACTGAATGTGAGAATCACTCCCCTATGACTGAATACGAGCTGCTAGATAAAGTAAATGAAATGTTATAACATCACTATGCTGCCGATTTTCATAAAAACAGCTTGTTAGTGATGCACATTGCATCACTAACAACGCTATGGGGGCAGTGTACATAGCAACTAGGACGTGACAGGTTCACTTTAAAGAAAAACTAGTTCTGCAATGTTACATTGCATCCAGATATGCTTTTTAACAGTGAAAAACAAAAGCTATCTACACATGTTGGGATGCTCTTGGTTGCTATAGCTTTAGAACTATTCCAGTTAAAGAAGCACTCCCATGAAGGTCCTATTATATAGCACCGTGCACTTAATATTGCTCATTTTGCCCTTCTACCCAGTTAATTCTTCTGTTTTCATTAGGTCTATGACATCACATGATTAAAAACTGACTTGCTGAATCCTTTTAAGCTCTCTGCAGAAAAAATAAGTCAATTGTTCCTGTATGAGTCATGAGTCACTGCAAAAGTCCCTGGCAGGGGGAGGAAGAGCAGCTGGGTCAGGAGTTGAAGAGGGGAATGATTTCTGCATAGACAAAAGACTTCTTTTTACATAAAGCAGGGAAAACAGAAGAATTAACTGAGTAGAAAAACAAAATGAGCAATTGTAAGTGCACAGTGTTATATAATATAGTGATTACAATATATTTATAGGATAAAAACTTTGATGGGAGTGCTTCTTTAAGTTATATAAATTATGATAAATTTGCCAGGCATGCTCCAGAGCTTGCCGGGACTTGAGTAAAGTGACAAAAGTAGCTAAATTTTTGTGCAACTTCAAGATCAATCATCAATCATCAATCTCATACTCAAGTAGGTAGCTAACTGCTCAGGAGATTATGGACATATTATAGAAGCTCCATTGAAAAAATAAAGAAAATGCAACATTTATATTCATGACACAGTTTAAAATCTGCTCAAATGTTTTAAAAATTACATACACTTGTGATAGAGTAGAATGTCACATGTGAATTCACCCTAATAGGCTTGCACGGGCCATTTGGTTGGCGTGTTCCTCATGGGAGTGGGAGAATAGAGTGAGCAGCATGTCCATTTTCTGGAGTGGCAATATTGTAAAAGAACAAGTGTAGTGTTTACTACATAGATAACAGAACATAGGTAACAAAATCAAACTTCAGTCAACTAAAAATGGGCATGGGAATGTGCCTCACCAAGAACATCCTGTTCGCATGCCTTTGTGAAG
The DNA here is from genome assembly GCF_046119375.1 of Phyllobates terribilis. NCBI lineage: Eukaryota > Metazoa > Chordata > Amphibia > Anura > Dendrobatidae > Phyllobates > Phyllobates terribilis. The sequence goes on from NW_027362762.1 coordinate 508,707,972, forward strand.
TGTGACACCATTCATATAAAGTACAAACAACCTCCTATGGACTTGTCAGTAAGGGAACTAATGCCTCCCAGATAACCATTTGCTTTTGCATCCATATTCTACTTTAAACTACCCAGACTGGATGGATTTATACATATGTAATATACTATATACACTTAATGCTATTTGAATCTCATGTCCTTGTTAGAAAATGTAGAACAAAATGCATTTAAATATATAGTTCACGTAGCTTCAGTTCAGGTTCCCAACAATTTAGAATATTTAGAGGCAGCAGATCATTTCGAACCCCAACTCTGTGAGACTCTTCATTTCTTATCCCTTCCCAGGAAGGGAAACTCAGCATGTAAGTGTTGAGAGGATTTCCACTCTAAATCACACCATCACTTTACATTTCTGCTTAATGAATCATAAGAATTATAGGAACATTACAAATGTATTTTCTTGAGCGGACTATTAGTTTGTTTCTCTGGGCTTCTAATAGAAGACATGCTTCATTTAAAACGCTGAGAAACCCCCAGGCTGCCAGGAAATAAATGGTATTATTCCAGGCGTTTGCTTCATTTTTAAATGATCTTATCAGGAAATATGCAGAAGTATTATAGTTGAGCTTATTATTTCTCTCCAATACTCTGCAGGTGCCATAATGCTGAGCGGCTATATGTGACATAACAGGCGCTGCTTCATTTTATGAGATAAGCTGGTATTATAGGTTTTGTATAAAATCTATGTATTACATTAGACTGAATGTTTTTTTTCATAGATATACAGCATAATTTATAGTTAATTATTAAAATATGTGCTGGTTCCATGGGGAAATCATTTAAAGTGTAATTAGCTTTCATACTAAAGAGATGATATCAGAGAACAATCTTTTTCATGTCTCACGATTCATAACATCAGCTATCGGGACTTCCAGACCTCACAAGATTTCAACCAATATTTTGCGTATCAATGTCGTATAGGGTAGTCACGTTAAAAGGGGATGAACTGCAGTAAGAACTTGATCCCCTACAATGGAACGCTGTTATGTTTCCAGTGTAAAGCATTGTTAAAGCAGTAGGTTGTCAATATCAGATTGGTGGGAGTCTGACACCTGATACCTATACCGTTCAGCTGTTTTTAGTTCCAGTGTCTGCTTGATATGGTCAGTGAATAGAGCCAGAACAGCACGTAGTTGCTGCTTCAGATAGCTGCAGTTCAGCTCCTATTCAAGTGAATTTGAGCTGAGCTGCAGTTCTTGGCAACGACCTCTACACAATGAACTGAAACCATACTGTTCTATCTCTGTTCATTGTTTATATCCGGTTGCCACAAGAACTGATAAATGCTAATTGACAGGGGTGTTAAACGGTCAGCTTTCCAATATTAATCACCTAGCCAGAGTATAGGTCATCAATGTCAAAAGGCCGAACAACTCTTAAAAATGTTATTGTGCCTAAAATGTGGCTAATGTTACTGAACAAACATAGTCCAGATATCCTCTAACGCATACAGTAGAAGCTGCAAACAGCTGTCTCAAACGTGTTACCATTTCTGTGTTGACTGATGACAAATCCTCTGGAATCATAAGGCCTTATGTGAGAGATGCAGAGACTGCAAAAGTCTGAGTCTGTTGCAAAAGTGCCTATTTTTGATGAAGCCCCAAAATGTTATTAAATAGCGAGTTTTCCCAAAACATGGTTGACAGTCACTTAGAGACTAAAGGCCCCTGTAGACACGTATATTGGGGCTTCCCAACTCTCCCTCAACAGATGATGTCATCAGAGATAAGGATCTGGTATATTCAATTTCGGATTGCTGATCATTTTGTTCTCGGCGAGATGAACCGCTATCGGAGAAATCTGCCACAGTCTCTCTCATAGAGGATTGCTCAGCAGAGCAAGCGCTCCTGTGTATCGAGGAGTTGGGGGTGATATCTACAAGCAAATCATTGGGGCAAATGTGACAGACCATGTGCTAAAAGTGGACAATGCTAAAAATCATGTCAAAAGGTGACTGAATCAGAAAGTTTCTGGTTCTTTTCAAATGTTTAAGTTTTTGTTCAAAACAGCTATTTTTAATTATTTTGGTGATCTATGATTCTGAAAACTTGTTTAAAATTGTACAAATTTGCACACATATACGTTTACTGATGTCAAATAAAGAAAATGTACATTTTTTTTTTATAAATCTTATAGATTGTCTATTGTACATAAATTCATGATTTTGCCTAATTACAATATTTCTTTGAGAGATTTTTCAGAAATCAGAAGATCTACATCGACTAAAAGAAGTGCAAATTAATTCATTTCTCTCATTTCAGCCTAAGGTGTCTCTCTGTATCGACTAAAAGAAGTTTGAAAGTGCCAAAGATATTTGTAGCCAGGAACCAAGGTGGTCTAGTTCTATTAATGGCTGTAATGCAAATCTTACAAAATGTCAGGAGTCTGACTTATACCAGTGTTTGTTACTGCAGTATTCTTTTTTTGTTTCTACAAGTTACTATTGACCCTGTTGCAGTGGAGAAACTAACTTGCTTACATTGCCTTTTTGCCATGTAACTGTCATATTTATACAACCATATGCCATATTGAGTGATATATGATGTTTTGTGTGCCTGATACTTACTGCCAGTATTGTGCTTTTGCTCGTTAGAATTACAGCCAAGTAGTTTTTTTGCATTGTAGTGTTTGTGATGTAAATTCTGCTGCAAATGTGACAGATGTGTGACAAACTTGAGAAGCATTACATTTGTGATGTGTGATTGGTGATGGGTGAGCCAATACATTTTCAGGGAAAACGCTCCAAACCTAAATATACCTAGGCAGGGATTCACTTAGTAGTTGTAGTAAGGACTGATTTTCTGCTCAATAGGAGTAAGGGTTGCGTTGTGAACTTTAATGAATTACTACACCGAGTTTCCTGGTGAATTGGCTCAGTCTTGGGACATTGTGGGTCAACATAGCCTTCCATGCCCACATAAAAAATTCCTGTATCTTGTCAGTAGAAGTCAGACACATGCAGACAGACAGTTTGGCACATGGAAAGAGAAGCTGTGCAGCCCAGCAAAAAGTGTGTGCATTACAGCTAGCTAGAACATGGGTGAGCAGTACTAGTAACATAAGAGTAAAACAGGAAGCTCCAGTTTGTACATAGATAAAAGGGTTATCCAGGCTTGAGGTTAAAGTCTACAGTGACTGCAGACATATAAATCCTCACAGTATGCAGTGTGCATGCTGTCAGGATTTTCCGGTGCTGTCACCAGTAGTGAATGGGCACATGAACGCAAGTATGCAATTTGCATACATGTGGTCACAGGCCAACTAAACTTGTGCAGCCTTTCTCAATACAAGTGAATTGAGCAAGGCCAAAATCGTCTAGTCAGAATGTGGCCAGGAGAATGAAAATCGCATACCTGCGGTCACATGACCGCCTGTTCCCAGTACCAGCAGAGAAGAATCTTGACAGTGCGCATTGTACATGCTGTCAGGATTCACAAATCTGCAGTCACATAGAGTAACTGCAGACTTTAACACCAAACCTTGACAATCCCTTTAAGTATTACTTGTCCAAGATGGAGGAGAGCAGACCATCTTTGTAGAGAACAAACACTGAAGAGAAAGGGTGATGGGTAAGAGGGGAGCATAGAAGATTATTTCTGTAGGTGAAAAGTACATTTGTGACAGGGAAAAGATTAGGCACCAGAGAATCTAGAATTTGCAGAGCAGAGGGGGAGCATATGGGCTTTTTCTGGATTGTGAGGATTTTAATACCTGACAGAGATAGTTCAAGACCAATGCCTGAAAATTATCAGACAAGAGTTAATGCAAGACATTTCTGCCAGGAGCAGTTAGTGACAATGCAGAGGGCTATGACAAGTACTCTTAGTGTGTGCTATAGTGCATTGCAGGAGACACAGACTGTGGAGGAGCTGCCGAAAAAATGTGCTAGCCGGTACAAGTAAAGTGTTCCAGCTGCCGGCCCACTGGTATGGTTTATACCAAATTCCTACTTGTGTTGCCTTGTCAAAGACTGAGACAACCTGTTGTGAAATGGAAGACTGTTGAAACCATTGTGTAGGTTGCCTCATGTGAGACATCAAGCTTGTTGCCTCTCAGTGAGTAAAATTGTCTAAATGACCCCCTCTGTATGCCTCGATTCCTTCTGCTATCCCTTGGGAACCACTCTATCACCAAAGTCCTTTGTATTCATTCTCTTAATGGGCGTACCACCACAACATCTTTATGAACATGTGACCCCGCCTTCTACCACAAAATGAAAATGATTTATTTTATATGCTGCTTCTGTAAAGTTCCTTTCTCCACGAAGAGGATTTTTTTCATGTGTTTTTCTCTTTTAACAGCAGGAAAGATTTTAGCGGTGCTGTGTGTGAGCCGGAAATTCACTGGAAAGCAATGGGTAAAAAAAAGAAAAGAAATAATAAAATATTATTCATCAAAATAAATTTGGATATTTTGAGAATCCAAGTACAGTATTGTCTTTTATTAATATTCAATCCACTTTACCCATCAATTGCAATGCCAAAAACTCTGAATTACAACAATACTGTTACAAACAACAAGCCTTCAAAAGAAAGACAGCTGAAGCAAAGTGAAGCAACACACTTAGTAGCTTCTATGGGTTACAGCTAGAAATTCTGCCTTGCATCCGACACCTTTCCATTTCAATGCAGGTTACACTCAAATGCTTGCCAAGTTATGCAGGATGGAAAGCACTGCTCAACAGAGGCATGAGAAATTCATTCAGAGATGACGGCTATTAACGATATGACTCGCTTGAATGGATGAATACAAAACAAACTGGTAATCTGGAACAATTACTCGCAGCGCCTATTCACTGAGCCTTTTGTGTATGTAATAAAACAGATGCAAATAAGAATATAGAAATGCATTCGACAGGCAGGACAATGAAAGGTCACTGGATCAAAGTGTTAGATTTTCTGCGTAATAATGAGGCAAGCATTATTTATCTGCACCCTTCACTTTACCTTTCCTATCTAACTCTGGAAGTAGAGATTTGTATGTCAGATTTAACAGGGATAATGACATATTGTACAGCAGGGTAGGTCATTGCGATTAGCTAGAGCCAGAATTAGTTGGAACAGACAATTGCTATATGCCTGTACAAGTAAAAAGCATTCCTTCGCGGTAAATGCTGTTGTCCAACTTTTCGTGCGGATGGATGTAGATTTAAAATGCAAGTGGCTTCTTGGAAAGGAGCTGCACATTGTTTCTTCAAGTACATTCATATGTTCACGTTTGTCTTATAGAGCTATGCATATAAGCGCAATAACTTTTAATTTATGAATTTCATATCTTTCAACAGGTTCACATTGTTAAAGATGTTGTCTCATCTAGAACATTTCGGTCATATTCACAGGATATGCTAAAAATGTCTGATTGATGTGCAGGTCCCAAATTTATCTCAAGGAACAGTGCTCGGTTGTGCACCACTGGGATGGGGAAAGCATGTGCAGCAGCAGCACTCTCTACTTATTTATTTCATAGTATCCTGCCCCAGAATAGAGCAACTCTTTAAAGAAATAGGAGGAATAAAGTAATTCATATTTTTATTTTAAAAAGACCCTGTCATCTGATTCATGCTGCCCAAACCTCTAGTAATGCTCAGAAGAGCTGACCTGGGGCAGCACCAGATTAAACTTGTCTCTGCCTATGGTCTCTGGTCCATGGTCTAACCATGTCTTCTCTGAAATGCCTTATTATTTCATTGAAAGAAATTCATGGAGTTGGGGATTTTTTTCGTTTCTTTTAATTTACTTGGCTAGTAAAGGGGGTGTCTGATAGAAGCCTCTCCATTTCTAACCCATGGGCTTGATGCCAGCTGACACTACACAGCTGACATCAAACCCCAAAAATATTATCCCGATTGCCAAGCACTCCAGGGCAATCGGGAAGAGCCAGGAAAAGCCTGATAATATCAGCTCCCAGCTGTTTGCTTTACCTTGGCTGGTTATCAAAAATAAGAGGGACCCCACATCATTTTTCTAAATGATTTATTTAAAAGATAATGTCAGTAGCCAAAATGGCTATGATATTACCGTGTATGGCAGGCAATCCCCGAATGCTTATTGGCTGTGTAACAGCAGCGAAACATGTTGGCCGGGGACTCGAGCTAAGCTGTAGAGCACCCACAATACTTGATCGAATAATGAGCTTCCCGAGCACCCCGATGGTTGATTATTATCACTTATGGTAATCTGTAAAAATTTTGCATAAATAGTACAGAAAAATATAAAAAGCATTGTAATATATTTTGCCATAGAAATATGTTTCTTTCTTCACTCATGAGCTACTTCTTGCCCTCCCCACTGCCTCTTAAATTCACCATCTACTCAGAAGAAACTAATTTGTCTTGGTTAAAGCAAGATTGAAGTCTATGGGGAGGGGGGGGATATTCAGCACCGCGAGAGAGAAATAGACATGGGTAGATGGAGCTGCAGCTTCAAGCAACTGTTTTAGCTCACTCCAGTGCTAGATTCATAGCCACACCACTCAGTACTGCTGTATATTATCTTGCAGGATGGTGCTGCTGCTGCATTTGTCTCATAAGCAACAGAAAAAACGAGCAGGAATCCATTCTCTCTCTGTGTACTGTGTGCGGGAGAAGTTATAGCAGTTAGATTCCGCCCACCAGCTCAGAGAGAACTGAAAACCAAAGCTAGAGCAGTGGGGAAACTGGTGAAAAATTAATGAAAATTATATAAAGACCAGAAATAGTGTTATTCCTTATGTGCGCACAAATGATGGTTAACTCTGCAAAGCAGAATGAAACAACAGGTATGCTTCAACCTTACAAAGTATAGTATAACTTTTAAAGTTGGTTTTATTACACTAATTATGGATATCTTTTAAGGATTGGATGACTAATAAATATATATTTCTATCTTTGCAGGAAAATTTCTTAAATTAAAATTGAATACATCTTAAAGCATTTACAAATAATTTGATGATCTTATTTATTTACATAGATTTGAAGCAGTAAAAAAAATTAAAGCATTGACAAACGTCACCCCTTTTAATCGGACCCTGCAGAAAAAATGCAAGATGAATGGCTGTCCTTGAAAGGAAATCTTGAGTACACCACAAAAGGAGCCACATATAAAGATTGGCTAGATTGGTTCTTCATTCTGGCTCATCATTGAGGTTCCTTTATATCCATATGTTAAAAAATATGGGCAATGGACAGATGGTTTGCCTTCATTAAACAGATTTTTTAACTGCTTCTTTACTCCTATATTTTTAGCATGAAAGCACTTTGATGAGGGCATCCATGATAATTGTTTAGTTTCCAAAATTTACTTCTCTTGTACAAAATATACTTTTTACATAATTAATATAGTTAAATTGAAAATCAAAATGTTAATATTATAAAGAAACAAAATCTATAACTGTTGTTGTGGTCTCAGGTAATTTTAGCAATGATTTATTTAGTGAATTGCCCTCTTAACTGTCAGACACACATTTGCTAGACAGGAAAAGCAAGAAAGGAAGAAAGCATAAAATGCTACAAGTCAATGAACCATGGTCCTTGTGGTTACAGTAGCTTCCATGCTGTGAACTCCAGGGCCTTTCTAGCTTCATTTAGCAGCCTTCTCTGTGGCATTTAGATCCCCAGGTCTAGGAAACAGGCGTAACACTCGTTTGTAAGAGAACAAATACAAGCCGTCTGGAATTCCCAAGGAAAAACACAGTTGTCCTATTTAATCTCCACAGCACATCAGAAACACTGGAATATAAAATATAACATATTGAAGATGACAATCAAGGCTGTATATGTACTAAACGAAAAACAACTGATTCCCATAAATAGTTTTAAATGCACGGAAAAATCATATCAAGCACTGCAAAATGGTCTAAACACAAAAAAAAATGCTTGGCATAGATACATTATGATACCTAGACATTAGAGATAAGTGGATAGATCTGCCAATTGATGAACTTATTATTATTCCAAGATCTATTAAATAAAATATTCTCTGTTCATGGGAAAATAAACGCCTTTAACCAAGCTGTCATGATAACCCATCAGCGTCCTGCGATCATGTCACGAGTGCAGCGATAGGCGTAGATAATGAAGTGCACGCATACCGGCACTTGTTAAAATGTACTCCTTGTCATGGCTGGTGGGCTCTAATGAACTGGCCAGTTTATGCTCTAAGTACCTTTATTTTTCTAAGTATACTCTATAGGGCAGTAATGCAGTCCGGTATTCATATATTCAATGTTTGCATACATTTTAGCGCTTACAGAGTTTTGCTGTATTCCTTTGTTTCTATGTCATGCAGTCATAGCAGCTTGCATCTGTTAGCACTTGCTTTATTCTGTTCGGAGGTGCTGGTCAATTTTTTTTCTCTTTTTACTTTTCTCTTGGAGGTTTTTACTGCCTCCTTTTCTGACTGAGAACTCCTCCCATGCAGCCTAAAGGCTGCTTCAGATGTCCATGCAAATTGGTCCAAGCACAGACTGCAATGCATGGACTGGCCGTAGAGCTCCCGATCCAAGCATGACAGCTTCATAGACATAAATTGGGAGACCTGTGGCCAATACCTGCATTGCGGTTCCGTGCTCAGACCGATTTGCATGGATGTCTGAAGCAGCCCTTTGACTATATTTAATTAGTTCAGGATCCTACCTGTACTTTAAATTAGTAGGCTTGTATCCTAGGAGAGTCAGGTTTGATAAATATTAGGTTTAGGGTCCCATCAAAGAAAGGTACACCTTTTCACAGCTGGTGTACTCTCATGAATTGGCCAATTTATGTGCTAAGTATCTTCATTTTTATAAATATATTCTATAAAGAAGTAATACAGTCTGGGTCTCATATATTCAATGTTTGCATACATCTAAGCGCTTACAGAGTTTTGCTGTATTCTTTTGTTAGCAAAACTGTAATCTTTCCTTACGTCTTGACTAAAAATTGTGACTTATGCTACCTATTGCTAGCCATTCTCTATAAATTCATTGTTTTGATATGTACTGAAAATACAATGAAGTCTTCAGACAGAAAAAGAAACCTTATTAGATATTGCCTCTGGCGACTTCACAATCAAATGTTCCTGCAATTACATTCTGCTACACATCCTTTGTCTCATCTTGTTAAATATGTTATAAAAAGAAGATATCTAAACTGGTGCTTTGAATTTTAATCTGTTTGTTGTGGTAATGTTCTCTATACTCCCATCATTGATTTAGGTGTTGCATAGAAGAGTTAATAACCTTTCAAAATTGTTCTGTTTTGCTGTGAAAAAAGTGGATGAAATATTTTCATTCTTGCTATAATTATTTATGAAACTGAAGACACCTTACCACTGTGGTAAGAACTATATAGAATAGACTTATAAAATTAAGGTATTTCGTCCACAAATTGGCTAACCCATGTAAGCCACAAAAAGGCGTACCTTTATTTGTTGGTACCCTATTCCTAATATTTATCAAACATGTCTCTCGCGGGCTAAAAGCCTACAATCTTGAATGCCAGATAAGATCTAGTACTAACTTAAAACAGTCTTAGGCCATGTTGACACGTTCAGTATTTGGTCAGTATTTTACATCAGTATTTGTAAGCCAAAACCAGGAGTGGAACAATCAGAGGAGAAGTATAATAGAAACACGTCACCACTTCTGGATTTATCACCCACTCCTGGTTTTGGCTTTCAAATACTGACATAAAATAATGAATGGGGCTTTAGGCTGATGGAAGTGTCCTCTGACAAATGTGGAGGCAGTCACCACCTCCAACAAAATACTGCAAAAAAACAACTGACCAGTACCACCGAACAGGATAAAGCAACTGTGAACAGGCCCAAGCTGCTACAACTGCATAATATACAAACAAAAAGAATACATAATCACACTGTAAGCACTAAAATATACGGAAAAATTTAATATATGAAATTTAGACTGCATTACTGCTATCCACCCTTCAAATTTGTAGGTTTTTAGATTGGGAGAGACATGTTTCATAAATATTAGGATTTGGGTCCCATCAAAAAATATATGCCTTGTCACAGCTGGTGGGCTTACATGAACAGGCTATTCATTTTTTAACTTCATTTATAAGTATATTTTAAATAGCAGTAATGCAGCTTAAATTTCATATACACAATGCTTCCATACATCTTAGTGTATACAGAGTGCTGCTGCATTCTTTAGTTTACATCTATACCATATATATATATATATATATATATATATATATATATATATATATATACATACACAGTATATATATATGTATACAAGTATATGTCCCCCTCAACACTGAAATTGCATCTCCAAGAAAAAAAAGTTGAGGAATTATTGAGATCACAAGATCCATATTGAGATGATGAGAGCATGGAAACAACTTTCTTAAAATATATCACGCTGCACACTGTCAGGATTCCAAGGTGCAGGTGCCAGGAGCCCAAGTGAGCGATTTGCATAGAGTGACAGCAGACTTGAACTCCAAGCCTGGTCAACACCTTTAAGCATTGAGTTTATGCCACGTGGAGGGATGCACACACTTAAGTACCTTGGCATGCTATCAATAAGGTTATTAATGATTAAATGAGGAATGTTCTGCCACATTGATTACACTCATCAGTGTAATCTGGATGAGCCAGATTTGTGCAAGTCCACAATTCTCTTCCTGATATCTTGGCTGATTTCTTTAGACTTTCCCATGATGCTACACAAAGAAGCAGTGTGTTTCAGGTGTGCATTAAAATACATCCACATGTGTGTCTCTAATTAACTCAGATGTTGCCAAAAAACTATCAGAAGCTTCCAAACTAATGATATCATCATATGGGCAGGACAAAATTGTTTAAAGGCATAGTAATCTTAGTGTATGTAAACTTTTGACTTTGCAGTAAGTAATAAAAATGCCTTAAAACATTCTCTCTCATTTTTCTGGCATTTGGAAAATATGAAAAATTATCCTAATTGACCTAAAACGGGAAAGGTTTATTCTCATTTCAGGTCAGATATTGAGAAAAACATGCATATGTGTCTTTTTATATAGTGTATGTAAACTTTTGGTTTCAACTGTATATATATGATAATATATGTAAAAGACGAACAACATTTATTCACATTACACGATTGGTGTCTTCAGGGATAGGAACGAGACAGTCATTGTCCATACCTCTTACACAGGCTGCTCACATTAGCATGAGAAATATGCGGCATGGCATTGTCGTGTTGAACAATGGCTTCTGGGACCCATATGCAGAGCTGTGTTACACTGCCTATTACTGTCACATGTTAAACCCTTAGGTGCTGCTGTCAATAGCAACTGTTGCATTTAAGTGGTCAGACACAGAGAAAGACCTTTTTTTACCCTATTATCTCTTCCCTTTTATAAAGTGATGGCAAAACACGTGAAGTGTCAGCACATTAAGAGATTTTGAATGTTTATACTTTTCATGTTCTTTGATCAGCTCAGTACATGATTTATATTTTGATGTGCTTTATGAATTCAGAGATAGTGATTATCATTCATATCCCTTAGTACAGGGGTAGGGAACCTTTTCTCTACCAAGGGCAATTTTGATATTTATACCATCCTTCATGGGCAATACAAAATTATCAACTTGCAAGTGATCCTGCTATATTTGGTCAAACAATTAACTACCTCACCCCTAAATTGATGTCTGGAACTGCTTTTCTTTGTGAGGCATTTGATGTTTAGTGGTATTGATGCAGTTGCTACTCTCAATTGATTTTCCAGGTTTATGTCGGTCTGGAGCGCAGTTGATTCTTTGTGATAAGTTTTGTAATGAATTGATTGCAGCAGTAATTTGTTCTGAACGCAGATGTATATTATACTGCATGCCTCCTCCCAGTGGGAAATTCATTACTGCTCACGTAATGTTTATAGAACTCAAGCAGCGGAAGGTCTGCAGTATATACATTGTGGTAGGATACACTGCGACTGCTGATTATATCACATAGGAGACCCAAAGACTGCTGTATACATCACTTAGGAGACAGTGGAGCTGGTGCATACATCACATAGGAAACAATGGGACCGATGCATACATCACATAGGAGACAGTGTAGCTGGTGCATACATTATACATAGGAGGCAATGAGACTGTTGCCGGTGGTTCCCCGCCCTGCCCTTACAGTATATGGAGCTATCTATCGATGAATGCCATTAAAATATACACTACCATTCAAAAGTTTGGGGTCATTTAGAAATTTCATTATTTTTGAAAGAAAAGCACTTTTTTTTTCAATGAAGCTAACATTAAATGAATCAGAAATACACTCTATACATTGTTAATGTGGTAAATGACTATTCTAGCTGCAAACGTCTTGTTTTTATTGCAATATCTACATAGGTGTATAGAGGCCCATTTCCTACAACCACCACTCCATTGTTTTAATGGTACATTGTGTTTGCTAGCTGTGTAAGAAGGCTACTGGATGTTTAGAAAACCCTAGAAAAGCCTTGCACAAGTATATTAGCCCAGATGAAGACGGTTTGGCTGATTTAAGAAGCTATAAAATTGACCTTCCTTTGAGCTAGTTGGGAATCTGGAGCATTACATGTGTTTGTTCTATGAATCTCTCAAATGGCTAGAAAAAGAGAACCGTCATGTAAAACTCGACAGTCTATTCTTGTTCTTAAAAATTAAGGCTATTCCATGCGAGAAGTTGCCAAGAAACTGAAGATTTCCTACAATGATGTGTACTACTCTCTTCAGAGGAGAGCACAAACAGGCTCTAACCAGAGTAGAAAGAGAAGTGGGAGGCCTCGCTGTACAACTGAGCAACAAGACAAGTACATTAGAGTCTCTAGTTTGAGAAATCGATGCCTCACAGCTCCTCAACTGGCAGCTTCATTAAATAGTACATGCAAAACGCCAGTGTCAACGTCTACAGTGAAGAGGCGACTCCAGGATGCTGGCCTTCAGGGCAAAGTGGCAAAGAAAAAGCCATATGTGAGACTGGCTAATAAAAGGAAAAGATTAATATGGGCAAAAGAACACAAACATTGAACAGATGAAAATTGGAAAAAAGTTTTATGGACAGACGAATCAAAGTTTGAGGTGTTTGGATCACACAGAAGAACATTTGTGAGACGCAGAAGAACTGAAAAGATGCTGGAAGAGTGCCTGACGCCATCAGTCAAGCATGGTGGAGGTAATGTGTTGGTCTGGGATTGCTTTGGTGCTGGTAAAGTGGGAGATTTGTACAAGGTAAATGGGATTTTTAATAAGGAAGGCTATCACTCCATTTTGCAACGCCATGCCATACCCTGTGGACAGCACTTGATTGAAGCCAATTTCATCCTACAACAGGACAATGACCCAAAGCACACCTCCAAATTATGCATGAACTATTTAGGGAAGAAGCAGGCAGCTGGTATTCCATCTGTAATGTAATGGCCAGCACAGTCACCAGATCTCAACCCAATTAAGCTGTTGTGGGAGCAGCTTGACAGTATGGTACGCAAAAAGTGCCCATCAAGCCAATCCAACTTGTGGAGGGGCTTCAGGAAGCATGGGGGGAAATTTCTCAAGATTACCTCAGCAAGTTAACAGCTAGAATGCCAAAGGTCGGCAATGGGAGCATTCTTTGACTAAAGCAAAGTTTGAAGGAGAAAATTATTCTTTCTAATAAAAATCATTATTTCTAACCTTGTCAATGTCTGGACTATATTTTCTAATCATTTTGCAACTCATTTGATAAATTTAAGTATGAGTTTTCATGGAAAACACAAAATTGCCTGGGTGACCCCAAACTTTTAAACGGTTGTGTACTATGCAATTCTTATTTTTTAATAGTATGTAATATTTCACATGAATTATTTATTTAAGCACAAAGCAGTTATATTTTGGTGACTGACTCTTGAATACAATTGAACTTGTTCCAGTCAGTAGCCGTATGTATGTCAGAACTGTATAGTCAAAATGCTCTTATACTTTAGGGATCTACTTACCTCTTGTATTTTGTGACTTGATATAGTTATTACTTGCCATATCTTTGTGCTTTTATATACAATACTTTTGATATTTTGCTTGGATAAAAAACACATGCACCTATTGAGTTCTACTGGTATTTATGTACTTTTCTCTATTTCTAATATAATTTTCTTACCAATTTTATGTGTATAATAAGATTAATTGAGATATTTTGGGGATTACACGCATGGTATCTGTAGTCATTTTTCTAGATTTCAGATCCTATTATCTCCCCTTCTTTCCAAGATGAGATCACAAGGTACATGAGTTGTCATGGTGTTTGACAGACATCTATCTCTCCTGATTCCCCAACACACAGAAACACTGTGAGAGAGCCGCTGCTGGACTCCTCTAGTGAGAAGAAACAAATCGGCAGTACAAAGTCAGACATGTTGGATCCTTCTCTCTCCCAACATCATCCGTCGGAAAAAGTCTGGAAGCCTCTATACTTATTAGACTGTCAGCCATCATCAGCGGGTTCGCTTGATATTTGTCTAATGTGTATGAGGCCTTAAGCTACTGCCTGCAGCTCATAATCTATGTTATATGTGACAGGATCCCTTTACATGCTGACATACAATCATACTTATGATCATAGCTAAGATTGTGCAAAATTCAATTAAAATTAGTTTTTCTAAGTTAAATTGTTATTATATGTGTCTATTGGGCTTTTTTCCGAAGACTAAGTAATATTTATAATGGACACATGATAAATATGACATTTTTATCTATATAACATTTTGTTCTTTACAATATTCATAAATATTATGAACCAATAAAATACAGAAGAGTAATACGTCTAGATTAATAAACCCAGGCAAACGATAGTAAAGACAAATCTGGACATCCTATTGTGCAATTAGTTAAATTGCTTCTCTTGTAAATTTGAAGAGTTAATCAGTTTTAATTTATTTTAATTTATAATCAATGGTGAAGTATAATCTTTGAACAGTAAGGTTACAAAGGGGCAATAGTAAGAAATGTTTCCCTATGATTCAGAGAAGATAGAGAATAACATTCCAGCATGGTCTATAATTCAAAGCCAACTTTCTACATTGAATAAATTGTGGCTATGATTCTGGCTGTAGTTAAAAAGTAATTTATTGGCTAATGATTTCACAAATTAAAATGGATGTGGATTGTCCCTAATATTAAATTCACTGTATCTAATTTAATGTGCCACAGCATATCTGTATTAGTTATAGCACATATTGCCATTTGAAATGCACTCAAAATGACTGTGCCCAATTTAATTCATTGTCATAAAAAAACTTCTTCTGTTTTGGCGGCCATACCATCCATGCTCTGCTGCTATTATTTAATGCACATTTGTGTTAGGTCTGCAAAAAGATAAATGAAGGAGTCATATGATTGGATAATACTACAATGCAAAAATCATTGCTAGCACCTCCTAACAAACAGAACCTTCTGTGAATTATTAGAGGATACTGACTAGTTTGATTTTTTGCATTGTACATTTGGTTGTGGTGTCTGGATCCATTTTGGTCTTGCACTCCTCCAATCTGTCCAAAGCTGTTTCTGTTCCATCTTGTCATACAGTGCTCAGCATAATTGAGTATAGCCTATTTGAAGAGTAAGATTTGAATCAGTATTTCACTGAATACAAAAACAATTTCCAAAATTTTAATAAGACTGAGTTTCCTATAATATTTTTTAAACATACACATTCTAACATGACAATGATCCAAAACACACATCTAAGGCCAATGATGCATTTCTGAAGAATAACATGATAAAAGTGATTCAGTGTTCAAGTATGTCTCCTGATTAAAGATGAGCGAACCTTTTGATGTTCGGGTTCGTCGACTTTACTCGAACATCAGAAAAAAGTCGGGCACCCAGGGCAGCGGGATCACGCTTTCACGTTGTTACTGCGACATGCAGTAGAAAGCTTACCGCAGGTCACAGGTGCAGGCTGGTGAGACTACTACTCCCATCATTGGTGCCTCCTGTCACTGTAAACTGCGAGCGCAGGTGCCTCTGATGGGAGAAGTAGTCTCTCATCAGCTGGCGCCTGTGCTCCAAGTAAAAAAATTTTTTTAAATTAATAAATATTCAAATAAAAATAAAAAACACATTATACTCACCTACATCTAATCCTCAATGCCCTTGTCCCCTGTAAAACATTTAAAATAAAAAAACACTATAATACTCACCTTAATGCCTAAGCCCCGATGGCCATGTCACCTGTAACAAAGAAAAAATAATAAACAACCATATTCCTCACCTATCCGCTGTAATCCCAGTAATCCAGAGTGTCCCACGGTGATCTCACTCTGGAGATGTGACTGCTCTAACCGGCAGCCGGAGATACACTGACAGGAGCGTAATCGCTCCTGCAGTGTATAGCGCTGAGTTGCTGCAAGAGAGGTCACTGGAGTTCATCAGCTGATGACCTGGGGTGATCTCACTTATGGCACCACTGCTGCGTGAGAAAATTCTCACTACTGTGTCAGTCTGTAGCCAGCTGTCCTGTAGAGCAGTGAGATCTACGTGGGACACTGTGGATTTTTTCATCATGTCGGAGAGGTTAGGGATATGGTTGCTTTTTAATGTTTTTACAGAACACCAGGGCTTCAGTGGAATGGGCGTTAGGTGAGTATAACTGTGTTTGTTATTTTTAAATAAAAAAGGAAAGTGTTATTTCAAATAAAGGATTTTTTTTTTGCTGTGTCTTAATTTCACAAATTTTACTATGGGGTTACACGGAAAATATATATTTTTGTTCCGTGTTAGCCAGTAGATAGAAAAATATTTTATTTGAGAGTCCTCAGTGGTTGATACCTTTTAATGGCTAAAAGATAGTAACAAATTGCAAGCTTTCGAGACTACTCACTCCTCTTCATCAGGCATAGTATAACATGAAATCTGAAGAGTCACATATTTATACACAATAGGACACAGAAAAAATGCAATAGATGAGACAAGTGACGCAAAGTAGAACTTTGAGTATAGGAGAGGGGATAAACAGCTGTGGCCGTAAATATTGGAGCAGTTCATAGATAAGCACTGTGAAAGTTTTATTGTTCGGTGATTGAGGCCTGGTCGAGTTTTGTGATGACCCCACAGGTCTGAAGTGCACATTCCTTAGTTGATGTAGAATGACATAAATCAATGCGACACATTCATGCCAGCATTGAGTGTGTTAAAGGATGTAATAAGTTTATATTACCAGACTTTTCTGTCTCTCTGAGATTTGAAATTACCTTTTAATACCATTAATTTCATGTCTGTGATGTTGTGATCAGGGAGACAAAAATGCTTAGCCACAGGTAGATCTATTCTTTTTTCTTTTATTGTGTGGCGTTGATGATTCACCCTTGTCCTAAGTTTTTACCCTGTCTCCCCTACATAAAGACCCTCAGCTGGACATTTGGTACATATAATTAAATACACTACATTGGATGTGATGCAGCTGAAAGTACCTGGGATCTTGTAATCCTGATGTGAATTGGTAATCTTTATCTTGTCTGTGGTCATTATAAATGGACAGGTTTTACCTTTTTTCTGGTTGCAAGGAAAGGTTCCTGTAGCTGGTGGAGATGACAGGGAGCTTCTGACAATGATGCTTCTTAAATTTGGGGGCTGCCTTAAACACAGAAGTGGGGGGTCTGGAAATATGGGTTGTAGTTGGGCATCTTTTTGTAGTAAAGGCTTGCATAAGGGCAAGTTGGAAAAGCAAGACTAAGCTCCAGATTTGGCGCATTTTATTGATGCACCATTTCTAGGGTTGCTGAGGGCTGATATTATTAGCCTCAGAGGGGATCATCATCTAAGGACCCTATCCTGGGGCCTATTAATATCAGCTCACAGCTGTCTGTTTAGCCTTTGATGGTTAGAATGTATAGGGGGACCCCACGCCAATTTTTTTTCAGGGGTCCACCTGCAATCTAGCCAGTAAAGGCTAAGCAAACAGCTGCGGGCTGTTAATAATAGCCAGGGAACATCTATGGCTAATGGCCCCTTCCCTGGCTATTAATATCAGCCCCCAGTAGTCAACTTTCCCTCTGCTGGTTATGAAAATGACGCGGGAGCCCACGCCATTTTTTTTCATTTATTTTTTATTTATTAGCAATTACAGTATAATATACACCCAAGATTATCTTAGTTCACAGCCTTCAGGTGTTTCAGCAGCTGGAAACTCCAGTGAACTTTAAACGTCCTTCAAAGTTTCCCATGAGTTTTCTGGGCCTTGCAGCTGCCAGGAGACCCGGTGACTTTGAACACTGGTAGCCTGAAAGGTTACCAGAGTTCAAGCCACATGGTCCCACAGTAGCTCTAGTGCCAGACTGTTGAATGTTGGAGTGCCGAGTGCCAGGTACTGAATGCAGCTCACATCATTATTGCCTGGTCTCCCTGAGATCAGCGTTACCAGGTGACAATGATGGGAGCTGTAGTCAGCACCCACAGTGTACATTAGGTGTAAAAAAAAGATTTAAAAAAATATATATATATAGACTCCGGTGTAATTTCCATAACCAACAGAGGGAAAGTCAACCACTGGGGGCTGATATTACTAGCCAGGGAAGGGGCTATTAGCCCAAAATGTTCACTGGCCAGTAATAACAGCTCACAGCTGTTTTCTTATCCTTTACTGATGCGGTGGAAAATTGGGTAATAGGGCTTGGAAAAACATTAGCATCAGCAGTGTAAGTGGCAAAAGCAATTTCTGTGAGTTATTTCACACATTTTTAGACCAGCCTTGGCACCAGCAGAACAGAATACAAGTCTGACACGTACTGAATGACTGGAGAGGATGATGCAGAAGTTTTTTTGAGCTCAATATCAATGCCATTAGGTCATGCCTTGGCATTTTTGTCATGCTCGGCAGCCAGCGTTCTCTCAGAATGTGTCTTCAGCTGGTGGTGTCTTGACGGATAAGCACATCCGGCTGTCGCCTGAAAGTGTAGATCGCCTAACCTTCCTCAAGATGAACAAGTCATAGATCTCCAATGACTTTTGCACCCCTGTCGCAGACTGAGCAGACTAGGCGATGGTGTTGTTTTTAGTGTGCTGCATTGATCTCATGTTATTGCTGTCAGTGACACCTTTGTCGTGGCTTCTATGCCTGCTGTTGTTACTGCTGCTGATGTTACTAACAATTTTTTGAAAAGTGGAGACTCCAAGTTGGGTCTCCTTCTGGTAGTTTACCTGTAGTGGAATAGCAGGCCTACACTGGTCCTTCATCCACCTCTTAATTTGAACTTAAATTCAAAGCTGTAAATGCTGTCCCAGACCCTGTCTCATACATGGCCCATGCCAGACTTTTGCTGTACCATTATAACATTTCTACTGTGGGTTAATTGATGCTACTTTTGCTGTTGTCTACCCCTAATTTTTGGAAATGTTTGGACTCCAAATTGGGTCTTCATGTGTATTGCTTGAATATGACAGAGCTCTCAGAGCACCAGACCTACACCGGTCACTCATCCACCAGTTTTTGATCATTGCTTAAGCTAGAAACGCTGGTCCAATACCTGTCCCAGGCCCTGTCCCATGTATCCATGCTGCACAATTATACTATTTGTACTCTCAGTCAATTGATGCCACTTTTCCTGGTGTCTGCCCTTAATTTGAGCTGTTTTGGCAGCTTTTAGGCCCCCCTGATGGTGTTGTCTATGCGTTTGGTTTTATCTCCCATTGAATTCAATGGGGTTCTAATTTGTTCAATAAACTTTTCGATGAACTGTTCGGCGAACATCTGGAGCTCATCTCTAGTTATAGCTGATTTGGGTTTATGTTAAATTTTTTAAATAAAAATTGCTGTAAACTGGACTTTATCATCGACAGACAAAACTGAATTGACATAATGTGGAATATAAATTTCCCTCCAGGAAAATGTTAATTTCTTTCAACTGGAGAGACGCTTTGTTGGGTGAAAAGAGTAGGGCATCAAAATGCTCTGCTCAACTGTCAGAATAATGTACCAAAGGAGTCCAAGTCGATGTAATAGTGAAATAGACTTTATTTCTACGCGTTTCATGGTGATCACACCACTTCCTCAGGACAGTCTATACACATACACATATAGGGTCTGTTGTTTATTGCGAAAGAATGCACATGAAGACGCCTCCCTTCTTAAAAGGCCACACCCAGTGGGTGGGAAATCAGACTTAAACGCATGTATACACGGTAAAGCACACACAAAACAATCATAAAGCATAATAGAGTATATCACTTAAAAACATTACTCATACATTTAAAAATATAAATACAAAAAAAATTCCTAAAAATATATTAGTAGAAGAGTAGTTAAATGAATAAATACATTTTACAAGCTAGAGGAGTGCTTGAACCTATGGTGTTGACCCATTCATTCTTTGTTAGGACCCTGCTGCTGTTTTAAACCATTGAGCCATGGGTGAATTTGATTTGATCTCATTATTTGGTGATAGTTTCATAAAAATCTATGAGATCAAAAAAATAATAATGGATAAAAGAAGCTTCAAAGTTCTTAGACTAGTTTAAAAGTAGGAATGTTTTTTTCTGTATTTATATTTTTAAATGTATGAGTAATGTTTTTAAGTGATATACTCTATTATGCTTTATGATTGTTTTGTGTTTGTTTTACGGTCTATACATGCGTTTAAGTCTGATTCCCCGCCCAATGGGTGTGGTGTTTTTTTGAAGGGAGGCGTCTTCATGTGCATTTTTTGCTATAAACAACAGACCCTGTATGTGTATGTGTATAGACTGTCCTGAAGAAGTGGTGTGATCACTACGAAACGCGTAGAAATAAACTCTATTTCAACATTACATCGACATTTTGATGCACCACTCTTTTCACCCGACAAAGGATCATTGCTTCGAGGTTTGCAGCAGCCTCCTATGCTAAGTACAGGGGTTGTGTCTTACACAACCCTATTAGTTGAGTGAATTTGAATTATCTTTCACAAATATTCCTTTTATCTCGGATAAGACCCTATGTGCACTCTATATTCCTTCTAGTTACCTTGTAACACAACTGGAGAGACGGAAATATTTGTAATATAGAGTTCAATGATCCTCAAAACGCTATGTTGAATAGAACAAGAAAAATGTATGAGATTGCTGATGTCTCGTGCTCTTGCTGATTATTTTTTCCTTGCAGATTTTAAGCCGTTGCATGTCTGTAGCGTCTATTCTTTCAGTATTTTTGCAGTTTTTTCACTTATTCTAAATAAGAGTAAAAAATCTCATAAAAATGCAGCAATGTCAAGTTGAAAAAGCATATATTTTATGTAGTGTTTTTCCTGACAGGTTTTTGGTGCTGAAATGTCTGCAGCAAATACATATTGTGTGCACAAACCCATGCCTTATTAGTATCAGTAAACAGTGCAGACTATGGGCTGTTATCTTTACTAGACACTGACTTCAACAATTATCTTAAATAGAAGAAAGGTGCATTTACACTGCAGCCATTAAAATGTTTTTCCACCGCTTTGTCATGTAACTGAAAGTTTATAATTTGCACAGTTGCACTTACGTGCTGAATAGATTCTCATCATCTTCTCTCATTGTTCTGCTGAGTAAAGCAGATGAAAATCTAGTCTGAACATGACCCTTTGGAAGTGCATTGAGGTGAAGGATGCATTGGTGGAAAAGAAAAAGAAAAAACTCTTTAAATCTCTTAGTTTGCGAGTGTGAATGAGCTGAGTGTGTCCGGAGCGTAAGTGCGAACGAAAGTAAGTGTGTGACTTGTTTTTCAGTGAAGAGGTATTGGGAATCCTGCAGAAAATACCTGTGTGAATTGCGGTGAGTGCTGCATTATGACCTGCTGAGTGCTTTTCCACCTGTTTAGATTTATTGGGCTTTTTAAAACCTATTTTCTCACTACAGTTTTAGTTTCTTAGTTTACTACCTGTGTATTTAAGGGTTAACTACATTGCACTAAAATCCTGAGGTGTAGCTTTACTCACAAGGGGTTAATTAAGGGGAAGGGGTCATAATTAAGGGTTTATAAGGGGCAGCTGGTTGGGCATTCAGTCCTTTGGAAGTGCATTGAAGTGAAGGGTGCATTGCTGGAAAAGGGAAAAAAAAAAAACTCTTTAAATCTTAGTTTGCGAGTGTGAACGAGCTGCGTGTGTCCGGAGCGTAAGTGCGAACGAAAGTAAGTGTGTGACTTGTTTTTTAGTGACTTTGGATTCAGGGAGTTTGGAAGGGAGGACTTTGGACTGAATTGCTGACTGTATTTCATTAATTTCTTTACTTTACTTTTACTTAACATTCTGTATATTGCAACCCCCATTAGGAAATGAGCTCCATTATTGACAATGCTATCCAGTGTACATCTTGCCACATGTATGTATTCCTTGAACAGCCGGTCGAGGTTGCTTACTGCTGCTTGAGATGTGTGCACGTTGTGTGTTTGGAAGCCCAGATACTGGATCTAAATGAGCAGCAGGCAATACTGAGATCCATTGACAACATGGAAAGGAGTCTGCTGCTCACTGGGGTAGATGTGGGGGAGGGTGGTAGCCGGGAGCTGCAGGACAGTGAGGTCGCTAGTTGGGTGACAGTTAGAAGGGGTGGTAGATGGAAGAGTGCCAGAGAGGCTAGTCCTGATCTGGCACACCCCAATAAGTTTGCAAAGTTGGCAGATGAGGGGAGTGACGGTACAGGGGTAGCACTACTGCAGCAAGGCATGTCCCCTGAAAGCCTGAGGAGTGTCAGCTCCAGTAAAGAGGGAAATAGGAGAGTAGGGCAGGCCAGGCAGGTGCTGGTAGTGGGGGACTCAATTATTAGAGGAACAGATAGGGCAATCTGTCACAAAGACAGGGATCGTCGAACAGTGTGCTGCCTACCTGGCGCTCGAGTCCGGCTGATCGGGTTGACAGATTACTGGGAGGGGCTGGTGAGGACCCAGCGGTCATGGTGCACATTGGCACAAATAACAGTTAGAGGTAGGTGGAAGGTCCTTACAGATGATTTCAGGGAATTAGGCTGCAAGCTGAAAGCAAGGACCTCCAAGGAGGTATTCTCTGAAATACTACCGGTACCACGTGCAACGCCAGAGAGGCAACGGGAGATTAGGGAGATAAATAAGTGGCTCAAGAACTGGTGTAGGAAGGAGGGATTTGGGTTCCTGGAGAACTGGGCCGACTTCTCAGTTGGCTACAGACTCTAAGCTAGGGACCGGCTTCACCTTAATGGGGAGGGTGCAGCTGTGCTGGGGGAGAAAATGGCTAGAAGGTTGGAGGAGTGTTTAAACTAGGGATTGGGGGGGATATTCATTTTATAGGTGGGGAAGATAGTGCAGATAGTGACCTGGGCACAAATAAAGAAATTGGGGGTGTGGTTAGAACAGTCAATAAAGTAAGAAGGAATAGAGGTACAGAGAGATACATAAAATTCATGTACACTATTGCCAGAAGCCTCACCAACAAAATGGAGGAATTAGAATTAATTTTGTTGGAAAATAATTATGACATGGTAGGGATATCTGAGACGTGGCTGGGCGAGAGCCATGACTGGGCAGTTAATTTACATGGCTATAGTCTGTTCAGAAATGACCGTACAAACAAGCGAGGGGGGGGGTGTGTGTTTATATGTAAAATCATCCTTAAAACCTGTCTTGCGGGAGGATATATGTGAATCTAATGAAAATGTAGAGTCCCTGTGGGTGGAGATAAGGGGAGGGGAAAAAAATAATAAAATACTGATAGGAGTTTGTTATAAGTCTCCAAAAATAATGGAAGTAGCGAAAATATCCTCGTAAAGCAAATAGATGAAGCAGCGATTCAAGGAGAAGTCATTATCATGGGAGACTTCAACTACCCTGAAATACATTGGGGGACAGAAACATGTAGTTCAAGCAAAGGAAATAGGTTTTTGACTACTATGAGAGACAATTACCTTTCACAACTGGTTCAGGACCCATCAAGAAGGGGGGCACTGCTAGACCTAATATTAACCAATAGGCCACACCGCATATCAAATATACGAGTTGGGGGTCACTTGGGTAATAGTGATCACAAAATAATACGTTTTCATGTAACCTTTAATAAGATGTGTAGTAGAGGGGTTACAAGGACACTAAACTTCAGGAAGGCAAATTTCCAACGGTTAAGAGATGAACTTAGTGCAATAAACTGGGACGATATCCTGAGACATAAAACTACACAAAGCAAATGGGAGACATTAACATCCTGAATAGGACCTGTGTACAATATATACCCTATGGGAATAAACATGCTAGAAATAGGAGGAAACCACTATGGCTAAATAGAGCTGTAAGGGGCGCAATAAGTGACAAAAAGAAAGCATTTAGAGAACTAAAGCAAGTAGGTAGTGATGAGGCATTAAATAAATATAGAAAATTAAATAAATTATGTAAAAACCAAATCAAGGCAGCAAAGATTGAGGCAGAGAGAATCATTGCCAGAGAAAGTAAAAATAGCCCCAAAATATTCTTTAACTACATAAATAGTAAAAAACTAAAAAATGATAGTGTTGGCCCCCTTAAAAATAGTCTGGGTGAAATGGTGGATGAGGATGAGGAAAAAGCCAATATGCTAAATGATTTTTTTTCAACCGTATTTACACAAGAAAATCGCATGACAGAAAACATGATTAGTGATAACAAAAATTCTCCAGTAAATGTCACTTGCTTAACCCAGCAGGAAGTACGGCGGCATCTAAAAATCACTAAAGTTGACAAATCCCCGGGCCCGGATGGAATACACCCACGCGTACTGCAGGAATTAAGTAACGTCATAGATAGACCATTATTTTTAATCTTTAAAGATTCCATAATAACAGGGTCTGAACCACAGGACTGGCGTATAGCAAATGTGGTGCCAATATTCTAAAAGAGGACAAAATCTGAACTTGGAAATTATAGGCCGGTAAGCTTAACCTCTACTGTGGGTAAAATCCTGGAGGGTTTCCTAAGAGATGCTATACTAGAGTATCTGAAGAAGAATAACCTCATGACCCAATATCAACATGAGTTTACGAGGGACCGTTCCTGTCAAACTAATCTGATCAGTTTTTATGAGGAGGCAAGTTCTGGACTGGACCAAGGAAATGCAGTGGATGTTGTGTATATGGACTTTTCAAAAGCTTTTGATACGGTTCCACACAAAAGGTTGATACATAAAATGAGAACAATGGGGATAGGGGAAAATATATGTACAGTACAGACCAAAAGTTTGGACACACCTTCTCATTTAACGATTTTTCTGTATTTTCTTGACTATGAAAATTGAACATTCACACTGAAGGCATCAAAACTATGAATTAACACATGTGGAATTATATACTTAACAAAAAAGTGTGAAACAAATGAAAATATGTCTTATATAGTGTTGAGCCACCCCCGTAGTGTTCGAGTTCGGTACGGTTCGTCGAACACCCGTGTGTTCGCCGAACTGTTCGTCGAACTGTTCGTCGAACACCTTCGAACACCGTTAAAACCAATGGCAGGCAAACAAAAACACATAGAAACACATAGAAAACACCTTCAAAGGTGTCCAAAAGCTGACAAACTGCTCAGAAGACATAACTAACACATGGAAAAGTGACAAGTACATATAGTCATGCGAAAATAAAAGAGGTGGAGGAGTAAAAGGAGGGGGAGACACAGATATAGGCATGTCATGCCCTTCTAAAATCCAAAAAGTGAGAAGCCGACACGGCCAGTCCGCTCCTGCCCGTGCCACCTCAATGTCGCCGGGTTTGTGCCAGAGCCGCGGTGAACCCTGACGGCCAGCCCCCCTCTCCCAATACTGGTGCCTGTCCGCTGGTGGGTCGAGCGAGCCCCCCTGTGGTGGAGGCAGCTCTAAGCTTTTTAATTTAAATTGTCTCTCTAATTTGAATGAATACACTTTAAATCCATTTAAAAGGATCTATTGGAGGGCAAGTCTCATGCCAGCAGCCGCGGTAATTCCAGCTCCAGTAGCGTCCACTAAAGCTGCTGCAGTTAAAAAGCTTTTATAAGGATCGAGCTCGGCTGTCCACCGCAAGGCATCCTACTGCCAGTCCCAGCCCCTATGCCTTGGGGTGCCTCTTGATGCTCTTCACTGAGTATCCCGTGGTCCCGAAGCATTTCCTTTGAAAAAATTAAGTGTCTAAACTACAGGTGGTGTAGCTTGCTTAACAGCCGGGATAATCCGCTGACTAGCAGACACTGCTACTAGGCACAAAGTATTTCCTGGGCTAGATGCAGTTAAAAATTTGTAATTAGATACTCTCGTTGGATGCTGAGAAAGCATTCCATAGAGTCTCCTGGCACGCCATATATGATTCTCTTAAAGAGCTTGGGGTAGGGGTCTAGGGGACCCTTTTATAGCCAAAATCACGGCCCTGTATCGCAATACGTCACCTAGGCTGAAGATAAATGGAACTGTAGCACCCTGAGGGCTCGGTTGCTACAGACGTATTGCACCTCACCCAGAGGTGTGATATCTCACTCTCAGGTAAGGATGGAGTGTGGATCAGGACCCGACACCTGCATGCATTACACCACATTGCCGTGGGGCAGGGCGACCAATATGCCCCTGAGATGGGCACGACAGTCCCTGTCCCTGGCTGGAGTGGGGGGAGGGAACACTGAGGAAGGGGAACCCTGTAGTGCAGGAGCAGGGAGGAAGCAGTCCCTAGGTGCATTGAGAAGGGAGTATAAAAGGTGGGCACCATCTTAGTTCAGTGCAGAGAAGTCGGAGCAGAAGTGGCAGGGAGCAGGGGCTCTGCATGAGCTCTGCTCCGGAGGCGGGCCTAGTAACAGAGGCCCAGGCCTGCAAGAGGGAGAAGGAAGGAAGAGGAGCGGAGAAGGCTCCAGGAACGAGGAATGAAGGGATCCCAGGGGTGCGGACGGGCGAGTCGCCACCGCACGCCCGAATCCACCTGCGTGGAGGGGTCAGGCCAAAGGGGGAGACCGGTCCCCGAACTAGTGGAGGCAGGAAACGACCCTCAGCTAGAAACCGGAGGCTCTGACATTTTATGTGGCGCAGCCCCTTGCTCCACCCGCTAGGAAGGCACCACATAGGGTCAGGGAAACTGGCGCCAAGTTTACCAAGAGGAGGCCCGAGGCAGCCGGACAGAAGTGTTGGTAAGAAAGGCCAGACAAAGGACACACAAAGGGGGTCCTGTGAAGCGCTCCAAAGTTATCTGGGAGTTGTCTGAGCCCCTCACCTGGTGAGCACAGTACGACGTGGGCAGCCGTTACCTGCAGACGTGGTCTGGATAATAAGAACTGTGAGTAAAGGCCCTGAACTGCATCACTGACTCCGTGTCGTTACTGCTGCTGCCCTGCACCATCACCCCCATCCTCCGCATACACTGCCCTGAGGCTATACTCCTCCCGTGGGGAGTTATGCTACGCTCTGCTGCACCCACAACACCAGCCTTAGCGGTCTGCCCTGTAGCGGCGGTTCACTCTGACCGCAATCCACGGGTGGCGTAGTCGGACATTTAAACATCAAAACCACATAAATAGTTCCGCCACTGGTTTGACCGCCCTGAGCCACGGAACCGGATCGCCGCCACGAAGACTACAACCACCAGCATCCACCAAAAAGGGTCCGGCTCCGGGTGTCCCAAGGCCCAGGGGGTGCGTCAGAACATTTTCATCACCTTTCACAATCACCAATGGGACAAGGCAGGGATGTCCTCTGTCCCCTCTCTTATACATCCTAGTGACGGAGGACCTGCTCTCATCAATTCGCCATAACCCCAATATTAGGTGGATTGAGGTGGGAGGCACCGAGTACAAGTGCTCTCTATTTGCTGATGATGTCCTAGTATATATCACTCAATCACATATATCCATCCCTGCTGTTATGGCTGAAATAGATCACTTTGTTACATGGTAAAATTTTAAAATCAATGCAGCGAAGTCTGAGGCCCTCGATGTCTCCCTCCCTAAATCCATATAGGATTCCATCCAGTCCAACTTTCCCTTTGCCTGGCCCTCCAGGGTATCAAATACTTAGGAATTCCTATTCATAGAGACCTCTCCCATCTATGTTATCTTAATTTTGGGCCCTTTATTGAACAATTCCATACAGACCACGGTTGGCAAGTTAGAACTGTAAGATTCACTACGTGAACCACTGGTGTTTTGTGGAAAAGCACATGTACACCGCGTTCCAAATTATTATGCAAAAAGTGTTTAGGAGTGATAAGGGAAGAATTTGTTTGTTTGTCAGTTAAACTCATTGATGGTGATGTGTGTCAGGGCTCTTTATATCACTGTAAGCAATTGCAGACACCTGTGCTAATTAGTTTGGCAGGTGTGTCCAATGAAAGGCAAGACTACTTAAGAAGGCTCTCTCACATTATTAAGCAGCCTACATTTTCTGCCAAAATGGGAAAGAAAAAGGATGTGTCGGCTGCTGAGAAGCAACAAATTGTGGAGTGTTTAGGTCAAGGCATGACTACAATCAACATTGTGCGATGATCAGGATGAAGTGTCTTGGCAATCAAGAAGTATGTAGCTGATTCACAGTACACACGTGTGCGTGCTGATAAGGGCAAATTGAGGACTCTTTCCTACAGGCAATTACGTCAGGTTGAAAGAGCAGCGGCAAAAAAGCCTTGTCATAGCAGCAGACAAGTTTTTGAAGCTGCT
Source organism: Phyllobates terribilis (assembly GCF_046119375.1). Taxonomy (NCBI): domain Eukaryota; kingdom Metazoa; phylum Chordata; class Amphibia; order Anura; family Dendrobatidae; genus Phyllobates; species Phyllobates terribilis. The sequence goes on from NW_027362762.1 coordinate 508,736,519, forward strand.
TGTGCCTCCAACGTCCCCCGAACAACAAGATGCAGGGTCCTTCAGAGGTTTGCAGCTGTGCATACGCCATCCTGTCGACCTCCTCTATCCACTTCACACAAGCAGAAACGGCTCCAGTGGGCCAAACATTACATGAAGACTGATTTCAAAACTGTTTTGTTCACGGATGAGTGCCGTGCAGCGCTCGATGGTACAGATGAATGGAGTGGAGGATGGCTGGTTGATGGACACCCCACGCAAACACGGCTACAGCGCCAACAAGGAGGAGGTGGAGTAATGTTTTGGGCTGGAATCATGGGGAGAGAGATTGTCGACCCCTTTAGGATCCCTGAAGGCGCTAAAGATGAACTCCATAATGTATGTGGATTTTCTCAAACAGCACTTCCTGCCATGGTTCAAGAAGAAGAACCGTGTATTTCACAGCAAGATCATTTTTCTGCATGATAATGCACCATCTCATGCTGCACATAAAACATCTGCATCTCTGGCTGATATGGGCATAAAAGGGGACAAACTTATGGTGTGACCCCCATGCTCCCCTGACCTCTACCCCATTCAGAACCTTTGGAGCATCATTAAAAGGAGTGTCTATGATGGCGGGAGGCAGTTCACATCTAAGCAACAGCTCTGGGAGGGTATTCTGTCCTCATGCAAAACAATTGAAGCAGAAACCATCCAAAACCTGACAAATTCAATGGGTCCTATGTGAAAATGTAACATCACCTAGAATAAAGTTTTGAGTTGAAAACTGTTTGATTTCAGTTTCTAACAACCTGCTAATGCTTATAATTTCAAAAATGACCATTTTTTTGGTCTTTATTAAAATGAAAAGGTTGATCGAAAAGTTTGGGGGATCTAAGAGTGTGGCAACCCAGTAGTCATGATTACTTCGAATTCTGACAATATGAGGGTCATGCTGCAGGTAGTGCAGCAAGAAGGCACTTATGTGTCTTGCGCATCTCGGAGCCCCAAAATTATTTTCCGGGCTAGATGCAGCTAAAAATTATTTTTAATTTTAAATCTGGTGAAGCTTATTATAGATGGCCTAATAGGATCAGTGCTGCACACTGCTACAAAGCCCAAATTATTTTCCAGTCAAGATACAGATAAACATGATTAGTAATTTGAAAGCTTAAAACGGTTGGTAGGGTGATTTTAACCAATCATCAAGCTTTTACTCTCCCCAGGATGACACAGGGGTAGAAAAGTCGTTTCGGATCCATGATTTGTTCATCTTTATGAACGTGAGTCTGTCTACATTATCAGTGGAGAGCCGCGTGCGCTTATCTGTCAGCACACCACCAGCAGCGCTGAACACACGTTCAGACAGAACGCTGGCTGCGGGGCATGACAAGATCTCCAAGGCGTAAGTGGCTAGCTCCGGCGATTTAACCAGATTGGAAGCCCAAAAAGAGCAAGGGTCCAGTGACACAGTCGTGGCTTCAATGTTTACTTGGAGATACTCCTGTACCATCGTCTCTAGGCGTTGACTATGTGTCAGACTTCTTGTCTCCTGTGGCCTTGCAAAGGATGGGCTAAAAAAGTGGTGAAATGATTCCGCAAAATTGATGTTACCAGCAGATACTGTGGTTCTGTTACGGTTTGAGTGCTGAACACTTGACGGTCCCACGGTTGGCAAGTTGAAACTGTGAGATTCACTACGTGCACCACTGGTATTTTGTGGAAAAGCACATGTAAGATTCTGCAACAGTCTCTGCTGATACTCCTGCATGCGTGCATCCCTTTCTATGGCAGGAATAATTTCTGCAAATTTACTTTTGTACCGGGGATCTAACAGTGTGGCAACCCAGTAGTCAGGATTATTTCTAATTCTCACAATTCGAGGGTCATGTTGCAGGTAGTGCAGCAAGAAGGCACTCATGTGTGTTGCGCATCCAGGAGCACCAAGTCCCTGTTGTGTTGGTGGCGAGGTAACAATCATGCTTCCTTCCTCTGTACTCTCCCCCCAACCTCGCACAACAGAAATGTGATCAAGGTCTCCCTCATCTGATGAGTCTTCCATCAGTTCGTCCTCCACTTCTTCCTGGGCTCCTGCACCTTCCTCACTAGTTTGGCTGCTACCATGCGCCCTGGTAAAATCATCTCCCCCACCCTCACATGCCTGCCGCCTTGGTGCTGCCGACCGTCTGGACCTTGCAGATGTTAGCCCTTCCGCATACAACTCCTCCTCCTCTACTTCCTCCACCTCCTCTTGTGCCACCACCTGACTCCGAATTCTGTTTAACATGTGCTCCAGCATGTAAATCACCGGAATAGTCATGCTGATAATGGCATCGTCAGCACTAAACATCTTCGTCGCCATTTCAAAACTGTGCAGAAGGGTGCATAGGTCCCTGATCTGAGACCACTCCTCCAGCGTGATTTGCCCCACCTCTGAATCTCGTTGGCCCAGGCTATACGTCAGAACGTATTGCACCAGGGCTTGTCGGTGCTGCCACAGTCGCTGCAACATGTGCAGAGTTGAATTCCACCGGGTAGGCACATCGCATTTTAGCCGGTGAAGTGGCAGGCCCAACAACTTCTGTAGAGATGTAAGTCGCTGAGCTGCGGGATGCGAACGGCGGAAGTGAGCACACAGCGACCGTGCCCTCTGCAGAAGGCCATCTAGTCTGGGATAGTGGGCTAAAAATTGCTGGACAACCAGGTTCAACACGTGAGCCATACAAGGCACGTGTGTGACATTGCCCCGGCGAAGGGCCGCACCCAGGTTTGCAGCATTGTCGCACACGGCCTTCCCTGGTTTCAGGTCCAGTGGAGACAACCATTCATGAAATTGGTTCTCCAGAGCTGACCACAACTCCTCAGCTGTGTGACTCACATTTCCCAGACATTTCAATGTAAAAACCGCCTGATGACGTCGAGCCCTACTGCCAGCATAGTAAGGAGGTGTGCAGGATCCCTTCTGCGCAGTTAGAAAGCTTGTTGCATGACCAGACAGGCTTTGGGTGCAGGTGGAAGACCGAGAGGAGGTTGAGGAGGCAGAAGCAGTGGAGGAACTTTGACATAAAGAGGATTGACGCACAACTCGTGGGGACGGCAAGACTTGGACAGCAGCCCCTTGTCCTGCTGTCACCATAGTTACCCAGTGCCCAGTCAGCGACATGTAACGCCCCTGTCCATGCCTACTCGTCCAAGTGTCTGTGGTGAAATGCACCCTGTCACACACAGAGTTTCTCAAAGAAGCGGTGATGTTGTGTGCGACATGCTGGTGGAGCGCAGGCACACCTTTCTTTGAGAAGTAGTGCCGACTGGGCATCTGGTACTGGGGCACTGCGACGGACATAAGGTCTCGAAAATCCTCTGTGTCCACCAGGCGGAAAGGCAGCATTTCTGTAGCCAAGAGCTTGCAGATGGTGAAATTCAACCTCTTAGCTTTCTCATGGCTAGGAGGAAATGGTCTTTTACTTGTCCACATCTGAGGGACCGAGGGCTGGCTATTGTGCTTAGACGGGGTTGATAAGGGTGTCCCCGGCAAACTGCCGGTCTGTGAGGAAGATGCAGGTGGACATGTTAGGTTGCCTTGATCCAGAGGTGGTGCTATCGATGTCGGACAGCGCTCAAGACCAGCTGGTGTTACCACCTCCAAAGAAAATGATGACCTGCCAATCACGCTGGCTGTTGCGGGTAAAGAGGTGGCAGGTCTGCGCCCCAAAACAGGTGTGACTGCTGTCCCCCCAGTCACAGAGGATGAAGAGGCCACGGATGCACAAGATATGGCAGACGGTGGTTGGCCCGGCCGGCTAGGCCGCATTGTAGCACACTGAGCTTCCCACTGCAACTTATGCTTCATGTCCATGTGCCGGTTCATGCATGAAGTACTCAAACTATGTATTTTTTGGCCTCTACTTAGCTTTTGCTGACAAATGTTACAGATAACACGAGTTGGGTCATCTTTATCGATCTGAAAAAATGCCCAGGCTATGCAAGGCTTAGCACCCATGCGACCTGAAGAGCCACCACGACTTGTGGTGAGAGGCAGAGTTGTGTTTGAGGATGCAGTTGTTGACGTGCTTCCAGTACTACGTCTCTGTCCAGGAAGGCGCAACCTGACCTCGTCGTCACTAGCATCTTCCTCCACCTCCTCTGCTGACCTCATCTCTTGGCTGACTGTGGGTTGACAGTAAGTGGGATCTCCGACCTCATCATCATCACCCTGTGCGTTATCACACCCGTCGTCCTCAGAGCCAACCTGTTCCTGCCCTGACAAAAAACTAAAGTTGTCGCTCCAATCAGGTATTTGAGTCTTATCATCGTCTTCCTCATTGTCTCCACCAACAGGAGTTACAGTTTGGGAATGAGGGTCTACATTATGGTCAGAACCTTCTGCGTCTGGTCCTGGATCCGACTCATAAAGATTCTGGGCATCAGTGCAGATCATTTCCTCGTCTGGATTCACAGAAGCGCTGGAGTCGACCTCTGATTCCCAGGCTATAGTATGAGTAAACAGCTCTGCAGACTCAACCATCTGTTCTACCTCATACTCAGACGGGCAGCTGGAGATTTGGGAGCTGTGAGGAAGCAAGTGCGATTTGGGTGACACCTTTGAGGACTGGAGTATTTGTGATGTTGAAGTTGATGTGGAGGAGAGCCCACTTAAAGGAGCACTTGATATCCGTTGAAGCACCTGCTGTTTTTGTGCCTCATCTGGAATTTGTAGCGATTGGCGTGGCCGTAAGAAAGGGATCTTATCACATTGTCCGCTAAAAGAAGTAGACATTTTAGTTTGGCTGGAAGATGGTCTTTCTTCTGCACCTACCCCACGGACACAACCTTTTTTCCCCTTCCCAACATGCCTATTCCCCTTTCCACCAGCAGCAGGCCTTTTTCCACTCATTTTGGTGGTTAACTAATTCACAACTCTGGAGTTGTTTGCACAAAAAAACAATGGATGGTAACCGAGCAGAGCTGAGTGGCCAAACTGTGGTATTAGGCCAAAACTATTGGCTGGGTTAGATGCAGAAAAAAATTATTTTTAATTTGCAACCTGATGGAGGTCAGTATAGATGGACTAATAGACCAAGTCCCACACACCGCTAGAAGCCCAAATATTTTTTCAGAGCTAGATGCAGAAAAATTTTTTATTCAATTTGCAACCTGATGGAGGTCAGTATAGATGGACTAATAGACCAAGTCCCACACACTGCTAGAAGCCCAAATATTTTTTCAGAGCTAGATGCAGAAAAAAATTATTTTTAATTTGCAACCTGATGGAGGTCAGTATAGATGGACTAATAGACCAAGTCCCACACACCGCTAGAAGCCCAAATATTTTTTCAGAGCTAGATGCAGAAATTTTTTTTATTCAATTTGCAACCTGATGGAGGTCAGTATAGATGGACTAATAGACCAAGTCCCACACACTGCTAGAAGCCCAAATATTTTTTCAGAGCTAGATGCAGAAAAAAATTATTTTTAATTTGCAACCTGATGGAGGTCAGTATAGATGGACTAATAGACCAAGTCCCACACACTGCTAGAAGCCCAAATATTTTTTCAGAGCTAGATGCAGAAAAAAATTATTTTTAATTTGCAACCTGATGGAGGTCAGTATAGATGGACTAATAGACCAAGTCCCACACACCGCTAGAAGCCCAAATATTTTTTCAGAGCTAGATGCAGAAAAAAATTATATTCAATTTGCAACCTGCTGGAGGTCAGTATAGAAGGACTAATAGAACAAGTCCCACACACTGCTAGAAGCCCAAATATTTTTTCAGAGCTAAATGAAGAAAAAAATTATTTTTAATTTGCAACCTGATGGAGGTCAGTATAGATGGACTAATAGACCAAGTCCCACACACTGCTAGAAGCCCAAATATTTTTTCAGAGCTAGATGCAGAAAAAAATTATTTTTAATTTGCAACCTGATGGAGGTCAGTATAGATGGACTAATAGAACAAGTCCCACACGCTGCTAGAAGCCCAAATATTTTTTCAGAGATAAATGAAGAAAAAAATTATTTTTAATTTGCAACCTGATGGAGGTCAGTATAGATGGACTAATAGACCAAGTCCCACACACTGCTAGAAGCCCAAATATTTTTTCAGAGCTAGATGCAGAAAAAAATTATTTTTAATTTGCAACCTGATGGAGGTCAGTATAGATGGACTAATAGACCAAGTCCCACACACCGCTAGAAGCCCAAATATTTTTTCAGAGCTAGATGCAGAAAAAAATTATATTCAATTTGCAACCTGCTGGAGGTCAGTATAGAAGGACTAATAGAACAAGTCCCACACACTGCTAGAAGCCCAAATATTTTTTCAGAGCTAAATGAAGAAAAAAATTATTTTTAATTTGCAACCTGATGGAGGTCAGTATAGATGGACTAATAGACCAAGTCCCACACACTGCTAGAAGCCCAAATATTTTTTCAGAGCTAGATGCAGAAAAAAATTATATTCAGTTTGCAACCTGATGGAGGTCAGTATAGATGGACTAATAGAATGATGCTATGACCAAAAGATTTTACTTCACTAGGTGCAGTAAAAAAATTGGTATTCTATACACAGGTGGTATATCTTGCAACACAGATAGGCTACTCCACTGACTAACACACTCTGCAATAGGCCAAAAAGGATTAGCTTTGCTAGATTCAGCCAAATGCTGTGAAAAAAACTTGCACAGCACTGGCACAGACCTGCCTGGCAAAAACTGATAGGAACTGATGTAACCTAGTCCTGAAAAGGACTCCAATTACAATTAGTCTTTACTCCCACAATCTATCTATTTAAGAGCACAGACCTGCTTGATAAAAGTCGTAGGAAATGCTTTAACCTAGTCCTTAAAAGGACTGCAATCACAACTATTCCCTACTCCCAAGCTATCTGTATATTTGTGCGAAAATTGGCTTGAAATTAACAAGGTATAGCGCACACAGCAACAGCGGTGCCGTCTAACACGCAGCTGCAGCAGTGAGAAAATGGTGGCGACGGGGAAAATGGCTTGGTGTTATAGGGCAAGGACATGTGACATACACTGCCAATCACACATGCCCTTGCTTGTGTGAAAAAAAGCACTTCGCTCCGTGTGTGCGCTGCTGATAGGCTGACAGATTGCACCTCCCCACTGCAAATGCGGGAAAGAGAAAAAAAAATGGAGATCTTCATTGTTCCTGCAGAGATCCATCCCCTGCCCCTCCCCCCGCCCCGCTGTACACTCAAACTGCGTATTAACATTAATTTTCATCATTACTGAGAAAAAATCCAGTTATGATTTTGGTGCACGAACAGTTATCGAACATAACCTCGAACAGCCGAATTTTTCTCAAATTGTTCGTGTTCGCCGACCGGCTCGAACACCGCCCAAAACAGCTCGAATTTGAGATTGGCGAACAGTTCGAGTAGAACAACGCTCATCTCTAGTCTTATATTCTAGGTTCTTCAAAGTAGCCACCTTTTGCTTTGATGACTGCTTTGCACACTCTTGGCATTCTCTTGAAGAGCTTCAAGAGGTAGTCACCGGAAATGGTCTTCCAACAATCTTGAAGGAGTTCCCAGAGACGCTTAGCACTTGTTGGCCCTTTTGCCTTCCCTTTGCGGTCCAGCTCACCCCAAACCATCTCGATTGGGTTCAGGTCTGGTGACTGTGGAGGCTAGGTCATCTGGCGTAGCACCCCATCACTCTCCTTCTTGGTCAAATAGCCCTTACACAGCCTGGAGGTGTGTTTGGGGTCATTGTCCTGTTGAAAAATAAATGATGGTCCAACTAAACACAATCTGGATGGAATAGCATGCCGCTGCAAGGTGCTGTGGTAGCCATGCTGGTTCAGTATGCCTTCAATTTTGAATAAGTCCCCAACAGTGTCACCAGCAAAGCACCGCCACACCATCACACCTCCTCCTCCATGCTTCACGGTGGGAAGCAGGCATGTAGAGTCCATCCGTTCACCTTTTCTGCGTCGCACAAAGACACTGTGGTTGGAACCAAAGATCTCAAATTTGGACTCATCAGACCAAAGCACAGATTTCCACTGGTCTAATGTCCATTCCTTGTGTTGTTTAGCCCAAACAAGTCTCTTCTGCTTGTTGCTTGTCCTTAGCAGCGGTTTCCTAGCAGCTATTTTACCATGAAGGCCTGCTGAACAAAGTCTCCTCTTAACAGTTGTTGAAGAGATGTGTCTGCTGCTAGAACTCTGTGTGGCATTGACCTGGTCTCTAATCTGAGCTGCTGTTAACCTGCGATTTCTGAGGCTGGTGACTCAGATAAACTTATCCTCAGAAGCAGAGGTGACTCTTGGTCTTCCTTTCCTGGGGCGGTCCTCATGTGAGCCAGTTTCTTTGTAGCGCTTGATGGTTTTTGCAACTGCACTTGGGGACACATTCAAAGTTTTCCCAATTTTTCGGACTGACTGACCTTCATTTCTTAAAGTAATGATGGCCACTCGTTTTTCTTTACTTAGCTGCTTTTTTCTTGCCATAATACAAATTCTAACAGTCTATTCAGTAGGACTGTCAGCTGTGTATCCACCAGACTTCTGCACAACACAACTGATGGTCCCAACCCCATTTATAAGGCAAGAAATCCCACTTATTACACCTGACAGGGCAGACCTGTGAAGTGAAAACCATTTCCAGTGACTACCTCTCGAAGCTCATCAAGAGAATGCCAAGAGTGTGCAAAGCAGTCATCAAAGCAAAAGGTGGCTACTTTGAAGAACCTAGAATATAAGACATATTTTTATTTGTTTCACACTTTTTTGTTAAGTATATAATTCCACATGTGTTAATTCATAGTTTTGATGCCTTCAGTGTGAATGTACAATTTGCATAGTCAAGAAAATACAGAAAAATCTTTAAATGAGAAGGTGTGTCCAAACTTTTGGTCTGTACTGTATGTGGGTTAAGAATTGGCTCATTGATAGGAAACAAAGGGTGGTTATTAATGGAAAACACTCAGACTGGGTCTCAGTTAACAGTGGTGTACCACAGGGGTCAGTATTGGCCCCCTTCTTTTTAACATATTTATTAATGACCTTATAGGGGGCATACAGAGTAATATTTCAATATTTGCAGATGACACTAAACTCTGCAGGGTAATCAATACAGAGGAGGACAATTTTATATTACAGGAGGATCTATGTAAACTAGAAGCTTGGGCTGATAAATGGCAAATGAGCTTTAATGGGGATAAATGTAAGGTAATGCACTTGGGCAGAGGAAATAAAATGTATAATTATATGCTTAATTGTAAAACACTGGGCAAAACTTTAACTGAAAAAGACCTGGGTGTATTGGTGGACGACAAGCTCACGTTTAGTGGCCAGTGTCAGGCTTCTGCTGCAAAGGCAAATAAAATAATGGGATGCATTAAAAGAGGCATAGATGCTCATGAGGAGAACATAATTTTACCTCTATACAAGTCATTAGTGCGACCACACTTAGAATACTGTGTATAGTTCTGGTCTCCGGTGTATAAGAAAGACATAGCTGAACTAGAGCGGCTGCAGAGAAGAGCGACCAAGGTTAATAGAGGACTGGGGGGTCTGCAATACCAAGACAGGTTATTACACTTGGGGTTATTTACTGTGGAAAAAAGAAGGCTTAGGGGTGATTTTATTACTATGTACAAGTATATGAGGGGACAGTACAAAGACCTTTCTACTGATCTTTTTACTCTGAGGCCTGAGACTGGGACAAGGGGGCATCTTCTACGTCTGGAGGAAAGAAGGTATAAACATAATCACAGACAGGGATTCTTTACTGTAAGAGCAGTGAGACTATGGAACTCTCTGCCGCATGATGTTGTAATGAGTGATTCACTGTTAAAATTTAAGAAGGGCATGGATGCCTTTCTTGAAAAGTATAATATTACAGGTTATAAATACTAGATTCCTTGATAGGGCGTTGATCCAGGGAACTAGTCTGATTGTCGTATGGAGTCGGGAAGGAATTTTTTTCCCCAATGTGGAGCTTAGTGTTTGCCACATGGTTTTTTTTTGCCTTCCTCTGGATCAACAAGTTAGGCTATGGGTTGGACTAGATGGACTTAGTCTTTCTTCAACCTTCAAAACTATGTTACTATGTAAACTGTGTTACAATTTAATGCAAATCACATTCCTGCAGTGAGGTGACAACTAGTGTTGAGCGAGTATGTTCTATTAACCCTTTCGCCGAGTACGCTCGGGCCGAGCTCCGAGTATTTATAGCTGCTCGGTGATAAGGTTAAATCGCTCCGTGTGCATGATTTGCAACTGTTTGTCAGCTTTATTACATTTGAGGAATGTCTATTTCTTACACATTCCTCACATGTAATAAAACTGTCAAAGAGTTGCAAATCATGCACACGGGAGCGATTCAACCATATCACAGAGCAGCTGTAAATACTCGGAGCTTGGCCCGAGTATACTCGGAACAAAACATACTCGCTCAACCCTAGTGACAACCACTCCAACCAACAAGCAGAGCCGAATCCTAACATTGTATATACTGCACACTGTCAGCTATTCCGTAAGCTGTACTATTTGCTGAAAGTTTTTATTGGGGCAAAAAAACCCTTTAACCCCTGTGGTCAGGGTAAATACACCTTAAAGAGAACCTGCCAGCACAATTTTGCAAATAAATCATGGCTGCAATGTCTAATACTGATTACATTGATACCTTTGGTGAAGCAATCTGCTTTATTATTCTTCTTTAATCACCATTTGAAGATTTCTGCTAATGAGATTTCGATGCATATGTGGCGCCCCTGAGGGTTCAGTTGCCACAGGGGTACTGCACCTCAGATAATGGTGTGGAATCTCCTCTTCCAGATAAGGATGGAGCATCTCTCAGGACACCACTTCACCACTCAACACTACACCACTCCTGTCCTGTAGGGGGCCTAAATGCACCAGGGTGCTGCCACGGGCCCGGGATAGTGGAGATGGGGGGGAACCAAAGATAGGGGGAACCATGTAGTGGGTGAGGGTGGAGGAAACACTTTTAGGAAACACTTATTGTTTCATATTTAATCTACGGCCATCTTAAGTTCAAGGTCTTTGATTGAGGGTCTTCTGTCAGGGTCCAGCCAGAGGCTGTAGCTGGCGGAAGGTTCGCGGTCCTCGTATTCTAGCCTTGAGACGAAGAGCGGGTCAGAGTTAACCACTGTCTCTACCCAGTCAAGGTCCTGAGCTAAGAAGACCTTGGAGGCGAGCAGAGGAGATAGGCTCCACAGGCAAAAGGATCCCAGGGGGATACGGAGGGAGCGGAGTCACCACCTGTATTCTTTATTATGGCCCAGTCAGAGGGATTTCTGCTGCAAGAGGGGTAACCGGCCCCCGATATCTGACTTTGTCACTTCAAGTCTCAGTCAGAAAAGCCCGGAGGCTTAGTGGATTCCAGGGGGATACAGACGGAGCGGAGTCACCACCTGTATCTCTTACACTGCATTTATCCAGTGCGACCCGGCCTTACACCACGTTCATTCCACACATACAGTCAGGAGAAGACTTAGTGGGAGAACTTGCCAAGGAGAGGAACACACACCAGAGGGGTCTCTACAGGTGCTCCTGATCTACCTGGGAAGTGCGGAACCCCCTTCCCGGTGGCCGCAGTACGCCATGTGTAGCAGAGAGAAGCTTTGCGGCTGAAACTTCATCTAAAGTGAGTAAAGACCCGGATGACTTCACACACCGCCTCAGCCTGTTATTTCTTACGCAGCACTGCACCCACCATTCCTTCTCACACTGCCCTGAGGCCTGCTCTTCCTGTGGGGAGCCGTCCCATCTTAGCTGCCCCTAACACCAGCCTCAGTGGACTGTTGCAGCGCTGGTGTCTATCACCGGAAACCACAGGTGGAGTAGTCGAAATACCACTCAACCTTGAAAGCCCGATATTTTTATGTGACAACCCTGGGCACGGACCGGGTCCAGGCCACGACTGCATCCCTCCCCGCGACACCTACTCCGACCCGGCTCCGAGTAACCCCAAAGCTCAGGGAAGGTGTCGCACATAGGGACTGGACTGGGCACTGGGTCATCTTCTTCTGGCCCAGCCCTCCTGCCTGCCTCCAGTGTTTGAATGACAGGTTACTGATTTTCCACTTACCTGCCTCACATGCTGTCATTCCCATGGGTGGCGCATGAGTAGATTGACTTATCAACTGGTCCTCAATAAAGTGGCACAAGGGGTGGCACAGGTTTAAATTGAGATCTCGGCTCAAACACATCTCTAAAAGACATCACTGAGCCAAGACCTCAATCTGCACCACTCAAGGCAGTGACATTGGCTGTGTGAAATTTCAAACAGGAGGCAGGTTACTGAGAAAGCAGTGACCTGTCATCACTTGAGGCAGGAGGAGAAGACACTATCCACAGTTGGACCCTTGTGTACTGAAATCTCATTACCAGAAAACTTCAACTGCTGATTAAAGAAGAATCACATAGCATATTTCTTCACCAATTTTAATCTGTATAACTGCACCATTATAGCCTTTTAAGCTTGCTTAACCAGTTCCAGCCATGGGCATCTAGCCCAGCTCCCGACCAGGAACACGTTCATTTTTTTTGTACATGCAGTTTAAAGAGCTCTAAAAAAATTTGAGCAGATACTCAAACAATTTTGACATCTTTATTTTTCGTGATACCTGGGACTTCATTTTTATGTCACTGTGTCAGATTCTTTTTTCGTGATATTGGTGGAAAAATGAAGGAATGAAAAGTGTCTGTTTTTCCTGTTTTTTTAATTTTTATGACCACAAGGAATTACCAAAATACATTTAAATATTTGTTCCCTATTTTGCAACAAATATTTTTATATATCGAAAATATATACAGTACAGACCAAAAGTTTGGACACATCTTCTCATTTAAAGATTTTTCTGTATTTTCATGACTATGAAAATTGTACATTCACACTGAAGGCATCAAAACTATGAATTAACACATGTGGAATTATATACTTAACAAAAAAGTGTGAAACAACTGAAAATATGTCTTATATTCTAGGTTCTTTAAAGTAGCCACCTTTTGCTTTGATGACTGCTTTGCACACTCTTGGCATTCTCTTGATAAGCTTCAAGAAGTAGTCACCAGAAATGGTTTTCACTTCACAGGTGTGCCCTGTCAGGTTTAATAAGTAGGATTTCTTGCCTTATAAATGGGGTTGGGACCATCAGTTGTGTTGTGCAGAAGTCTGGTGGATACACAGCTGATAGTCCTACTGAATAGACTGTTAGAATTTGTATTATGGCAAGAAAAAAGCAGCTAAGTAAAGAAAAACGAGTGGTCGTCATTACTTTAAGAAATGAAGGTTAGTCAGTGCGAAAAATTGGGAAAACTTTGAAAGTGTCCCCAAGTGCAGTTGCAAAAACCATCAAGCGCTACAAAGAAACTGGCTCACATGAGGACCGCCCCAGGAAAGGAAGACCAAGAGTCACCTCTGCTTCTGAGGATAAGTTTATCCGAGTCACCAGCCTCAGAAATCGCAGGTTAGCAGCAGCTCAGATTAGAAACCAGGTCAATGCCACACAGAGTTCTAGCAGCAGACACATCTCTTCAACAACTGTTAAGAGGAGACTTTGTGCAGCAGGCCTTCATGGTAAAATAGCTGCTAGGACACCACTGCTAAGGACAGGCAACAAGCAGAAGAGACTTGTTTGGGCTAAAGAGCACAAGCAATGGACATTAGACCAGTGGAAATCTGTGCTTTGGTCTGATGAGTCCAAATTTGAGATCTTTGGTTCCAACCACTGTGTCTTTGTGCGACGCAGAAAAGGTGAACGGATGGACTCTACATGCCTGGTTCCCACCATGAAGCATGGAGGAGGAGGTGTGATGGTGTGGGGGTGCTTTGCTGGTGACACTGTTGGGGATTTATTCAAAATTGAAGGCATACTGAACCAGCATGGCTACCACAGCATCTTGCAGCGGCATGCTATTCCATCTGGTTTGCGTTTAGTTGGACTATCATTTAGTTTTCAACAGGACAATGATCCCAAACACACCTCCAGGCTGTGTAAGGGCTATTTGACCAAGAAGAAGAGTGATGGGGTGCTACGCCAGATGACCTGGCCTCCACAGTCACCAGACCTGAACCCAATCGAGATGGTTTGGGGTGAGCTGGACCGCAGAGTGAAGGCAAAAGGGCCAACAAGTGCTAAGCATCTCGGGGAACTCCTTCAAGATTGTTGGAAGACCATTTCCGGTGACTACCTCTTGAAGCTCATCAAGAGAATGCCAAGAGTGTGCAAAGCAGTCATGAAAGCAAAAGGTGGCTACTTTGAAGAACCTAGAATATAAGACATATTTTCAGTTGTTTCACACTTTTTTGTTAAGTATATAATTCCACATGTGTTAATTCATAGTTTTGATGCCTTCAGTGTGAATGTACAATCTTCATAGTCAAGAAAATACAGAAAAATCTTTAAATGAGAAGGTGAGTCCAAACTTTTGGTCTGTACTGTATATTTTTTATGAGGATGGGATTAGTAACAGCAGTTTGTATTGACTGACATTTTTATCAATTTTTTACATTTATTTATATTTTTACCTGTTATTTCTCATGTATTTTACACTTTGTGTCCTTTATAAGGTCTTAAAAACCATTTGGGGTCATTTAAATATTTTTATTTCCATTGTAATTGTGGCTGGTATATTACTCTCAGTTATAAGGGAGATTCAGCCTCCTTGCTGCATAGTAGATTCTGCTGCCACGTTATACACAGAGATCACATGACCACTGCTTCCTATTATTGTGTACACAGAGCTTCTTTAGCGCTGTCTATACAGTGATGGAGAAGGCACAGACAGTAATAAACCATCTCTGCCTTCTCTATGAGAACTGTGGCTGATATACAATCAGGTTCAGCTTAGCTCCTATGTATTGACATGTTAGAATGTCACTGGAGAGTAGGAGCAGGACCGCCAGGACATTTTAAGTCTATGAGCAGTCTGGAAGCAGTTAAAAGTCATCTCTTTCAGCAGTGTATCATCCTGTTTAAATAGGACTCACACTGCCGCAGCAAACCACTCTTGAAGCCAGACAAGTGTGAAAAGGTTGTAGGTTGGATAGCAGATAATGTTTTCAGTCAGTCTTCCACACAGTCCAGTCTCAGTAGCTGTGAGTCTGGAGCACATAATTCCTCACCCTGATCCTCCTTCCTCCCACCATGCTGAGTGCTCGGAGACAAGTGATCCGACACTTGGACACTCTGAAGAGCTGTTTACTTTTCCATTTATTCTTGCCTCTCGCTTGGTCCCCTTCAAGCGGGGCAAGAGGAGTTCGCATGTAGCAATGCCCAAATACTTGAGCAGCCATGGTCACATGAAGGCGATGAAGGGAAAGTGAAATTACTGTTGCAAAAGGTGGATGATGATGAGACACAATTGCCAGCAAGTCAGGAGGAGGCCCAGGTTGCATATCTGGAGGATGAGATGGTGGACAATGAAGTCACTGACCCAACCTGGCAAGGTGACATGCATAGCAAGGACAGCAGAGCAGAGGGGGAGGGAGGCATAGCACCACAACAGGCAGGAAGAAGCAGTGGGGTGGCCACAGACACAAGGCGGGCAACTGTTCCCCAAAACACCAATACGAGGGAAGTTGCCAGTCCAATTGTTATGTTTTCCCTAGTCTGGCTCTTTTTTTTAAACACTGTCCAGTTAACCCAAAAAAAGACCATTTGCAACATCTACCATTTCAGCATCAGCAGGGGCAGCAAAACTATCAGCCTGATTACCACCAGCCTGACTACCACCAGCATGCTCAGGCACATGACAGCAAAGCACCCAACTAGTTGGGATGAATTCTACGGTTCAGAGACGGTGTCTGTGGGTGACATCACTGCCTGTTCCGCTGTTGTGCATGCACGCCAATCCCCTGTCCATGATGCAGGCAAAGAAGCCTCCCACCCTGCACCTATCATTGCACACTTGCAGCCATCACCCTCAGCAACTACGTCCATGTCCTTGTCCCAGCACAGCATTCAGTTGTCCCTATCCCAGTCCTTGGAACGCAAGTGCAAATATGCAGCCACTAACCCACAGGTCACAATACTAAACTGCCACATACTCAGTCCTCAGCCACCACTATTTCTCCCGGTGTACCATCTCCACCTTACACAAGAAATGTCCCAGAACATTATCCGTGCTCTCACCAGCACAGTTACTGGGAAGGTCCACCTAACCACGGACACGTGGACAAGTGCTTGTGGCCAGGGATGGTACATTTTACTGATGGCACACTGGGTTAATATTGTGGAAGCTGCAACCCAGTCGAACCCTGTGATGGAAAACATCCATCCGACACTGTGGATTATGGGCCCTGGGTCAATCAGGGTTGCCCCCACAATCTACAGCTACTCCTATTCAGCCTCCATCTCCGAAATGAGCACATCAGTCGCAAGCTGGAAGCACTGCAGCACTGCCTCGGCCAAGCGGCAACAAGCTTTGCTGAATCTTATCTGCTTAGGTGAAAAACCACACACCTCTACAGAGTTGTTGAAAGCTGTAACAGAGCAGGCTGATCTGTGTCTCTTACCACTGAACCAACAGCCAGATATGGTCGTGTGTGAAAATGGCCGGAACCTGGTGGCGGCTCTGAAGCTTGGCAACCACGCACACCTTCCATGCTTTTCCCATGTGCTCTACTTAGTGGTTCAGCAGTTTCACAAAGCCTACTTAGATCTGCCTGAGCTGCTTGTGAAAGTACGCCACATGTGTTCCCATTTCCGAAAGTCTGCTACAGCTTCCGCCAACCTGGCAGTGCTTCAGCAGCATTTGCAGCTTCCAGCTCACCGACTGGTGTGTGATGTCAACCAGTGTTGGAATTCAACATTGCATATGTTGGGAAGGATTTGAGAGCAGAAGAGGGCACTTGTTGAGTACCAGTTTAAACACGCCCATCGGTATTTCGGTCAGCCTCTGCACATAAGAGCTGATGAGTGGGCATGGATATCTGACATATGGGCTGTCCTCCAAAACTTTGAGGACTCGATCAAGATGGTTAGCGGCGATGGCGCCATAATAAGCATCACCATCCCGCTTCTCTGTCTACTGAAGCGCTCGCTGTCATCCTCCTCTTTATCCTTCTCCTCATCCTCCACCAACATATCACCCAGATGACCATCATGCAATGCCCACATAATTGTTTTTAAGGGTGTTTATGATGCCTGTAGGAACTATTTTTAGAGGCCTTCCTCTAACATTCTACATAATATATATGCATACCCCCCAGGGGTAAATGTTTTTCAGCCCATGCACTTAGTGCATTACTAGTCTAGGAGACCCACTCCTTAATAATGGAAAATATTTTTTTTACTGAGGCCCTCCACTACGTCTTTTCAAATTGGCATTGCAGTGCGTCCGAATTTTTGGCAGCTCTTGAACTTGCTGCATACGCAACAGTGTAGGAGACCCACTCCTTAATAATGGAACCACATTTTTTTATGAGGACCACCACTACGTCTCTTTAAAATGGTATTGGAGTGCGTCCTAATTTTTGGCAGCCCTTGGATTTATTGCTTATGCAGTAACAGTATAGGAGACCCTCCCCTAAATAATGGGAAGGCCAATTCAAATCGATTCTATATTCTACAATATTACCTCTTATCTGAAATTCGTTTATGGGTGAGCTATTGCACTATGGATAGCGTATTACACGCATCCAGACAGGGATACTGCTGTTACCTAGCACCTGTCCCTATTCTAAATGCTGCTATTATCTGCTATAAATGAGACTTCATTCTGGTCGCATACATCTCTTACACTGTCTAATAACTTGATTGATTTTTTACAAAAATCATTGACAGATTCATGTTTTTTAATACAATCTACACTCAAAGCAGGCAGGGTTGCTTGCGTTCCTGCAGTTTGGTGCTGCAACGGACCAAAAAAACCTTACCTTTTCAGAGCTGGTTAAAATCTATTTTTTATTCTACAATATTACCTCACTTATCTGAAATTCGTGTACGGGTGAGCTATAGCAGGATGAATAGCATATTACATGGATCTAGCCAGGAATTATTGCCTTTTACTGTGTGCTACAAAAAAAATAAATTCTATTCCCTATTGATACCACTGTTAGCTGCTTTTAGAATAGGGACAGGTGCTAGGTATCATCAGCTGGAAATGTGTTCATATTCTGGTCACATACATATCTTCCACAGTGCATAATTTGATTTATGTTTTGCATGCACTCATTGACCGAATCATGAATTTTCTATACTCAGAAATTAATCAAGGTTGACTGAAATTTATCATAGTTGACAGAAATTTAGCGAAGTTGGCAGAAATTTTTCAAATTTGACAGAAATTAATCAAACTTAAATTTTTTTTTACAGATTTAATATGTCCATTCACAGTTTCTTTGTAGCTTCTGTATGTAAGAGGTAGTGGTGGGAGACTTGACGCTACTGGAGCTGGAATTACCACTTCAGAACTCTCCAGTGCTTTGTTTCGTTCTATTTCTGAGTGCTTCTTGAAGTATGTTTGGGATCATTGTCCTGCTGGAAGATCCATGACCTAGGATGCAAACCCAGCTTTATGACACTAGGCACTACATTGCGAAGCAAAATCCTTTGGGAATCTTCACATTTCATGATGCCTTGCACACAGTCAAGGCAGCCTGTGCCAGAGTCAGCAAAACAACCCCTAAATATCTTTGAACCATCACCATATTTGACTAAAAGTACTGTGTTCTTTTATTTATAAGGCTTATTCCATTTACAGTAAACAATTGAATGATGTGCATTACCAAAAAGCTCTATCTTTGTCTTATCTGTCCCCAAGACGCCTGTTGGCCCTCTAAAAATAGTGGAAACCGCCTGCTGGACATCCAAGTTTAAAACTTTTCAGAATATATACAAAAAAGAAAAATTTGACCACCTCAGATGAATATGTTATATTGCAGTAGCAATAAGTGGCTATGCTAAGCATAGCCGGCTGATGGCCCTCTAACAATAATGAGGGCCAACTGCTGTCCCTTTAACAATAGTAAGGGCTGCCTGATGGCTCTGTAAAAATAGGCTTTGTGACTTTCAGTGTCCCTCTTTCATAAATGAAACAGGATGTGTCTAATCATGTCTCACACACCACATGGCTAGATAAGGTAGTAAAATGTTAAAATTACATTTACTGGTGAATGTATTTTTCGCTGTCGAAAGAGATGCAAAAGTGGAAAAACACATCAAAAACAGTAGGAGTGAACATAGCCCAGGGTGTGGAGGAGCATTTTTGTTTCTGGTTATTTATTCTGCCTTATATACAAGTCATTACCCTGGAAAGAATGTTTCTTAACAATTTTTCAGGAAAATCCATTTTAGCTTTGTATTTTTTATTGTCAGTCTGCAAAAGTGGTATAATACTCTGACAACATTGTTCACAGCAGTGACCTGGGATCAGAGATGCTTTCAGGGGTCTTTTCCATGCTGTTCCCATGTAATTTCATCACTGTTTCCATTGATTTGACCAATTTTTAGGCCCCCTCCAGACCTCAGAGGGGGCCACCAGAAAAATGCTTGGGTTTTCCATTGACTTACATTGTACTCATTAATGGGGTCGAGCACTCGAGCATTACGATTTCCTCGACCCGAGTAAAGATTACCTGAGTATTTTAGTGCTCGCTTCATAAAAGAAAGGTCAGATCAAAAAATGCAGCTGATTTGGGCATAAGAGGAATAATTTTAGTACTGTTTTTTTATTTTAAAAAGCATGAAAAGTCTGTCAGTGTACTGTGACATTTAATGTTGGCTACTACAGATTATCATTCATTCATATGGTGAGGTCACTGACATAAGACTCTATTTGAATTCAAAACTTTTTAAAGGGTTTGGATACAGACCTCAGAATGGTATATACGTCATTTCACAATTTGTAGGCTCTGCAAGATTTGGCATACATTAAATTTCTTTTACAAATTCAGCAAAGATTGTGAATTTGTATTTAAAAATATTCACTCACCTCTACTAGAAATATAAAAGGTATGAAATATTTTTTTTCATTAATTGTTAAGCGAATAATTTCTTTTGAAAATGGAATTATTAGAAAATAGGCTATATTTTTTACACTAAGACCACGGCCCCACTATCAGTATTTGGTCAGTGTTCGGTCAGTATTTTTTCTCAGGAGTGGGAGCCAAAACAAGGAGTGGGTGATAAATGCAGAATTGGTGACTTGCTCCTATTATACCTTTTCTCTGATTGTTCCTAACCTGGTTTTGCCTCCCACTTCTGAGAAAAAATACTGATCGAATACTGACTAAATACTGATAGTGGGGCCCTGGCCTTAATGCCAAAATAGACTAAACCATAGCAAATTTTGGCAAAACATTGAGCTCCTTAGCATACATGGACTACCATGACCTTGAGTCAATCCTAACAATTTTTTAATCAGTAAAACACATTTAAAAAAAAATGTTATGCATTTAGTACAGCAGTATCACTATAATTATCTAGGCACATCAAGCTATTGTCATATGTTATGATGATCACTTTCCTTTTTTTTTACTTTACCAAAGCAAAATGTTGAAAACCGTCCTGCTCTTAACTTGCTTATTTGATTCCATGCCCACTATTTATACTTCTTCTACATATACTTTTTCTTTCATCTCTACTCCATTTGTTCAGCCGGTCATTATTGCATACCTCCAGACTTTATTTCGTGAATGGTATGAACATAGTGAATGTCTATTAATTCACTCCTTACTTTTGTTTTACAACTGTCTCTATTTGGTTAGGAAATTTCACTCTTATTGAATTTATGGTTTTCTAAGCCTATTGAACTTTTTTTTACTAGCTCACTAATTTATGACATTTTGCTTCAATATGCCATAACTTACTGATCTGTGAGGGTTAGAAGGCTGGGACCACATCATTCCTGAAAATTAGATATGAGTGAATGCATTCTTTACAAATGGAATTCAGGTCTAATCTTATGAAATTTTATGGTTTCAGCAAATTTGACCAAGTTGTGAATTGAAAAAAAAGGTGATGTAGAATATTGAGACAATGACAGCTCTCACAGCTCAGCAATAGAGGTAGAAAACAAAATCCCAAAATATTGGACAAATACTCGAGACAGTAATATGCTGTACAGCTGCAGCACTGAAGAATATGAACGTAGAAGTCTGCAAAAATTACAGAAATTCGATTGGTAAGGACAATGGAGAGATAGAAGAGGTGCTAGCAGCAGTGCCAGGCTCAGTGTGATTGATCATTGATGTGGTGTAGCTGGCATTTGTCCTTCTGCATTTGAATTACTATTATACTTTTTTTTGTCTTTATTCTTAATACACTTGAATGCAATACAATATTTTTTCTTTAAAGAAAGCAAAAATCTGAAATCAGGATCAGTCAGAGACTGTCACAAGCAATTATACTGAGATTTTGCATTTCTTGTTCAATTGTTTTTGTGAAGGGGGAATTCAGATATATTTGTAAAAAAAATCCCCTCCCAAAATTCACAAAATCCAGTCAATTAATGGCAATCGTCTATGTCACAAAGAGTCAATGTTGCAAACAAATTTTTTTTGCACATCTATTTTATGAGTCAAATTTTACATCTGTACATGCCACACCAATATAGTGCGGTATTGAAGATGCTGGATTTTAGATGTGTACTTACCTATCATTTATTTAATTGTTTTTGGTAAGGAGGTAGAGTTGTGTTAAGTAATAACAAAATATATATAAAAAAATGTAGACATTAAGTCTGTTTTTGTACACCTGTTTTACTAGTCCAATTTGACAACCATGCGCGCCACATCTATACTACAACCTGCTACCCCGTTTGGCTTTCTTTATATGTACCTACCAAGTATTTCTTTTTAAATCCTTTTCGATAAGGATTGAATAAATGGGATTGAATAGACTGTCAAAAGTTAATTATAGTGTTGTACAAAATGTATGATTAAAGAATTTGGTAACCGCTAGCAGCAGGAGAAACACCACGAATACCACTGACATCAGTCAATGGGCAGAAGTGTTAATAAACGTATGTCACGTTGTCTTTTTTTGCCTCTGGGATTATGGAATTTTTAGCACATCAATATTTTCAGCCGCAGCTGGATTGTGTTACCTCTGACTGTGACACCTTCAGTTTGAGTCTGTGTAATGCACTGCCTGATCACAAATAAGCAAGGGAGATCATTTTTGAACAGATTTTTCCATTTAAAAAAATGAAATGTCTGTCAACGCACTGTTGTTGAATGTGCTGTTACCATCTATTTTTATAGGGAGGTAACAAATATTACAAAGTATGTATTTGTGTGAACAAACTTGAAACAGGTTGGATAGGTGACCTCAGAATTTTAGGTGCGACTTTTAAGGGCTATTGTAGACTTTGCTATTGCTATTTGCTACGAATTGATTATCTGCAAATTGAATTTTGCAGAAAAATTTGTCAAATCTGGAGAATTCAAATTTCAAAAGATTTGATCATCACTAGTTAAAACCAATATTTATTAAAGAATTTTTGTTCAGACAGTAAAGTGCAAAAAATATAATGAGAGGCTTCTATAAATAAAAAAAGTTAATTTCCTTTTGCCACTCCACTGAAATGATATACAGTCTAATAAGAACAAACATAGTAAGGCAGGATTAGAATTTAGTACGGAATTAGATTTTGCAGAGAGTTCTCAGTTAGCACAGCATATTTGGAAAATTGATATATTCCCAGAATTCAACTGGCAGGATACTACTTTTAATTGTCCTTGAATACCACTGCAGAGGTCAAGCATGCAGAAAGATCAGGAAAATATCATGATGATACATACTGTGCCCATCTTCCTATTGAACTGTAGGCTGCACGGCATATGTTAGTCTACTCAGACAAAGTATTTCTAAACTAAAGATAAATTACCTCTGAAATAATATTACATTAGAACACATTGAAGCATGATGTAAAACAAGTAACAAGCAAGATGAAAATTTAATTTATTATGGTGCAGTGCAACTCACCTCCCAATTCAATTTATCGTTTATATATTTTTACTTTGAAATATTTTTTTCCTATAACTTTTCCATCAATTGCTACATGCCCTTTGTATTCTGAAATATCATGCCACAAAATATTTGATTGTTACAGGCATAAATAAATGTCTGTCGCAAAGTTCATATGAACAAAAATAATGTCTGAAATATTTTCAAAAGCATACCAATGTAGATACAAGAAAATCTCTTCACTGGTTGCAGTCAAGTCTTTCTCTTAACTATGCTTTTTATTGTGGATAATAAGTAGCTGAATATCCTTTACAAGGCTCACTTTTCCTTTCAATACTATTATAAATGTCTCTGTAATTTCTTCTTTTTTTTTTTAAATAAAAATGTTGTTGATATATCAGGTCTCATTTGACATCCAGTTTACTAAAGAAGTGAAAGTCATAGGTCTCTTGGACACTATAAGGACAAAAGTATTGGGGCATGCATTTTAATCATTGAGTTGAGGTTTTCCATTCATTCCCATAGCTGTAGGTGAAATCTGCCTTTATAAACATTTGTGAAAAAAATGTGTCATTTTTATACACTCACTCAATTTGATTGAGGTACTGTAGTCGGATGCCTCCATTGTAACAAATAAATTTGTGAAATTTTTATTTGAAAGGACTTCCATTTCCCTTGCTGGTGTCCTTTACAGTTAACCTCCCCCACCTTTTCCACCACTGTATAGAATTCTTGCCCAACAGACCATTAGGTCTGGTCAATTTTGGAAATTTCAGAAAATGATTATTGGTTCTTGACTCCTGGGGAACACCATTTAACATGCTTACATTTTCCAAAGTACCTTCTACCATTTAGTCCCTGAGCTGTACAGTCCCAAAATTTTCCTGGGATTCCTCCAGGTCAGGTATATTGGCTTCAGGGGATGCTTCTGTAGCGCCCCGAGGGTTTGGTCACTACAGAGGTATTGCATCTCACCCAGAGGTGTGATATCTCACTTCCAGGTAAGGATGGAGTGTGGCTCAGGACCCTAACACCCACATGCACTACACCACATTTCTGGGGGGCAGGGCGACAATGGTTCCAAGAGTGAGCACAACAGCCCCTTTCCCTGGCTGGAGTGGGGGGAGGGAACACCTAGAAAGGGGGAACCCGGTAGTGTGTGGGTGGGGAGATTAGATTCAGGGTGCACTGGAAAGGGGAGTATATAAGGTGGGCACCATCTTGGAGTCCGAGAGAGCAGAGAGAGAAGGAGGCTGGGAGCAGGGGCTCTGTACGGGCTCTGCTCCGCACGGAGGCTAAGTCTCTAGGCTTGAGCCTAGAGAAGAGAAGAGCTGCTGAGTTCCATCAGAGAGGAGAGGAACGGAGGAGGCTCCAGGAGAGGAGTGAAGGGACCCCAGGGGTGCGGACCGGCCAGTCGCCACCGTACGCCCGCCGCTACCAGAGTAGGGGGGTCAGGCCAAGAAAGGGAACCGGATCCCTCATCTAGTGGAGGAGAGCAACTACCCTCAGCTAGTAACCGGAGGCCGTGGCATTGCACGTGTTACGGCCCCTCACTACACCCGTTAGGAAGGCACCATATAGGGCCCAGGGAAACGGAACATACGTTTGCCCCCCAAGGCCCGAAGTAGCTGGACAGAAACGTGGTCAATTGTGGGGTACGACGGGCCCGAGAAAAGACACATGAAGGGGATCCTGGAAAGCATTCCAAAGGTACCTGGGAGTTGGCCGAGCCCCTCACCTGGTGAGCACAGTACGACGTAGGCAGCCATTACCTGCAGAAGTGGCTTGGAGTGTAAAACTGTGAGTAAAGTCCCTGGACTGCATCACTGGACTCTGCGTCATTACTGTTGCTCCCACGCACCATCACCCCCACCATCTGCACTCACTGCCCTGAGGCTATACTCAGGGCATACTTATACTACCCTCTGCTGCGCACACCACATCAGCCTCAGCGGTCTGCCCCGCAGCGGCGGTTCTCAGTGACCGCAATCCACGGGTGGCGTAGTCGGACATTTCAACATTAAAAACCAAGTAAACAGATCCGCCACTGGTTTGACCACCCTGAGCCACGGGACCGGGTCACCACCACGGAGACTACAACCCCTGACATTACACAGAGACCCGGCTCCGGGTATTCCCCCACACACGGCCCAGGGGGCGCGTCACTTCCTCATCCTCATTTCTAGGCAGTGCAGCGCAAAATTCACCATTTACATTTTGTGACCTTGTTACCATAGCCGACTCCCGACAGCATACCAAACTACTGGTTGCTACATCTTTAGCCCATATGTCCCAGAATAAAATAAAATGTAAACCGATAACAACAGCATGCAAAAAGTCTCTGACCACTCCCAGTTGATGAGATATGGAACCACAATCTATGCGTATATCGACCTGGGCCAGGGGATACTTCTTGGAATCTTCATGGATACAGCTTACCTCCACCTCCTTCCCAGTGACTAGCACATGCGGAACATGTGTCCCTTACCAGGGTCACCAAACTTCCTGAATCCAGGAGTCCTGTCACTTGGACACCGTTCACCGTCATCTGCTGGCACAGCTGAGGTCCCTCATTGGGGTGTGGTACGGCACTGCATGTGGGATGTGCAAAACAGAAAAAGCATTGGCCTATTGAGCAGTCCAGGGTTTCTGATACCAGCGGGCAATGGGCTAATATATGATTTGGGAAGTGACAACTCCAACAGACAATGGTACGAGATGTACCCCTTGAACCCAATCTGAATTCTCCTAGGTCTTTGTGCGCACCTAAAATGTGGAATTAGATCCCCTCTTTTAAGCATCCCAGGAAGGTGACCTCAGGATCCCTTGATTGCTCATGGAATTCTCCACAGCCAGGTATCTTTCTACAAGGCTCACAAGGTTACCCGCATTTTGAGAATCTCCTTGGGATACCTAGCTTTGTACTGATTTAGGTAGTGAGTAGATAAATCAATCCACTATCACTCTTTCTACCATTGGTGCCAGAGAGCAGGTCTCAGGCTGCAACCATTTTTGCGCCAGATGTAAGAGGTCGAACATCTAAGACCGGGCAAGCTTGTCCCTCTGGTAGCACTAGAGGTGTACTGGTTGCATCATGGCTGCCATGTGTTACATAATCTCCACCTTCAGCTTTTTGTACACCATGGAGTCTTGCAGAGTGAGGTCCTAGTACACTTTCTGCGGTTGCCCAATATGGTATGAAGCTAGGACCTCTGCCTGTGCTCTGGGGGCAGTTTCTACCTGTCTGACACTCTCTCAAACACAGTCAGGAAAACCTCGACATTGTCCCCCACAGTAAGTTTCTGCAAAGTTTCCAATACTACTCTCCTCCCATGGATACCATCACTATGGCTGGCGTAAAGTGCCATTTCTCTGGCCTAGACAGCTTACATGATGAGAACCATATGCTGATGCTGTTGCACCTGAACCAACTGCTTAACAAGCTCCGCTATACTTTCATACTGTGTTTTCAATGCTGTCGCTGTCTTTATCCAGGACATTCTAACTTTAAACTGTAACCACCTATGCTATTTGGGACTACTAGCCCACATTCAAACACCAATTGTAGGCATTCGAGTTCACACAGGCACCCGAGTTATGTGTACTAACAATGTGACGTTTATTTCCACTGGTTGCTCAGTGCCGAAAAACAAAACCATAAACACAAAATCTCTAACCATATCCAGGCGCTAACAATGCAAACTAGTCCCTAGCTACTTAGACACGACTGAGCTAGTCTTAGTCCAGTCAACCACAACAGCTTTTGTCTACAGCCACCACTGAGACTTGCAGTTTGGTGCACACTGCCTGTGCAGACTCTTCTCAGAGAGGGAATCTAGCTTGTCTCTTTCTTCAACTGCAACACAATCCAATTATGCATGTTTACATGTTCACAAAGGATGATATTGTAAAATGTTTTCTATACATGTAAAATTCTGGGAGATCTAATGTCTCATTTTCTGACCATTGTGTTCCATTTATATAAAGACTCACAAATCCTCCACCTTACTGCACATATTTTTTACAGCAGCAAAAACTTATTTAAAAACATGGAGAACTCTTATGTTCATTCAAACTTGATTGTCTAAATATACCTGATAAGTGCATATTCACACTTGAATTTATCTTAAATGTTAGTAAATTGTATGTACCTTTATTACATCACATGTTCATACTAGACCTTTTTGTCTGACATGCAGTATTTATGGGAAACTTAATGGCTTTTTGATTGCTGTGACCATTTTGTTTTTTTTATTTTAAGGCTCATTATTCTTCCTTTCTATCATACATACCTGTTGTAACAGTAAATATTAATTTATATACTGGGGGCATTTTATGTCCTTTTAAATGTGGTTGTTCAAATTTGCTCAACTGGTGCACGTTTACTCCTGAACTTTTTTTTACTTTTAAGTAAATTGTAAGCAATTGTGTCTGTCTTTGTATATGTTCCTAAATTGTTTTTTTTACTTGCAAACAATAAACATTTTTTGTATTTTAGCCACAAACTCCTTCCAGTTTTTCATTTAAATCCTTTGGAGTGGCTTACGTGGGTTCAGAGATACACTTGTATTTTATCTGTAATACCCATTTATGATAATCAATATGTACCTGTTGGATTTATGGTTTCTCCAACACAATCCAGTCTTCTCAGCTCCCCCCAGCAGACTGACTAAGGTGAGCACCTAGTCTGGTTATATGCAAAGCTAACCAGGTGCACCTAATCAGAACCTGTAGTGCTAGGATTTAACCCTAGCCTCCCTGGCATTGCTACAGTACATAATGCATAAAAGTTGCCAATGTCCTGCTGACTAGTTAACTGCAGAGTTCCAAACCTTCTCTGACATTAACATCAGCACAAAAACTGTGCGCTAAGAGCTTCGTGGCATGGGTTTTCATTGCCAAGAAGCTGCAAGAAAGTCTTAAATCAGCAAGCACAATATCAAGTGTTTGATGGAGAGGTGAACAGCATGCTGCCACTGGACTCTGGCAGGCTTATAGATAAATCTGAGTTATCAAATACCAGGAGAATGTTACCTGCTTGAATGAATTCTGCCATTTGTAAAGCATGTTGTGAGGAGCAATAATGTTATAGAGTTGTTTTTCAGAGGTTCACTAAGTTTTAGTGTAGGAAAATTCTTAAAGGCAACCTGAAAAGGTGAAAAAAATTGATACTTTGCCTTTATAAACATTTTTGCTGTTTTAAAGAAATTCATCTTTGAAATCTTACTGGGATGATGCACTGAACACTCTCCTTATTCTTTGCCCTAGGCAATGATTGCCCCTGTGCGAGCTCTCATAAGGAAAGCTGGTCACTGAAAGGAGAATGACCAGTCAAAGATCGTAGACAGGCAGCTGGTGAGGAATAGGCAGTGCATTGTCCCACCCTGCTGCACTTTCAATTCATTTGCATAAGATCTCAATAATGGATTTCTCTAAAACAGGAAAAAAAAAATTGTACAAGCAATGTATTGATTTATTCAGCATTATAATGTGTTTACGTACTTTACATTAATTTGGGATATAGAATACAGATAGCAGGTTCCTTTTAATGCTTCAGCATAACATGACAGTTTATGGTAGACTTGTTTCTGTTCCAGCAGTACTATGCACAAATCAAGTTCCCATGTAACACATTAGAGAAGTGTTAGAACATAGATTGCTAACCAGGCCCTCGTATTATCAGTATCTGACTGATTAAATGATTTTGTGGATGAATGGTAAAAAATTCCCACAGACACTTCAAAATCTTGTAGACAACCATCCCCGAAGAGTGGAAGCAGTAATACCTTCAAAGAATGGAAGGGTGGGGACAAACTTCACGTTAATGTCTCAGGATTTAGAATGAGATGTCATATATACGTAAGCTCTTGTAGTTGTAATGTGTAATATAGGTGTCTCAATACATTTGTCTACATAGTTTATCAGGGACTGATTTGTAAGCCACAGGTTTTTTTTAAAATGTGAAATTTGTTGAATGACTAATCAGTAGCAATCTACTTTTTAGGGTTGCTACATGAGTTGAAATTAATACAGTGGGGAAAAAAAATATTTAGTCAGCCACTAACTGTGCAAGTTCTCCCACTTAAAAAGATGAGAGAGGCCTGTAATTGACATCATAGGTAGACCTCAACTATGAGAGACAAAATGAGAAAACAAATCCTGAAAATCACATTGTCTGATTTGGAATGAAATTTTTTTTACATTTTGGTGGAACAGAAGTATTTGGTCAATTACAAACAAGCAAGATTTCTGGCTCTCACAGACCTGTAACTTCTTCTTTAAGAGGCTCCTCTGTCCTCCAATCATTACCTGTAGTACTGGCACCTGTTTGAACTTGTTATCAGTATAAAAGACACCTGTCCGCAACCTCAAACAGTCACACTCCAAACTCCACTATGGTGATTACCAACAAGAGGGTAAATCTGGACTTTCTGTCCCATTTTTTTATAACCATAAAGATGCCAAAATCAGTTTAGGGGAGCTTAGTTTTATTCATTTTTATTGGTATATGCTCCCCCATCCTGTTACGTGCCGCCCCCATCCTGTTACGTGCCTCCCCCATCCTGTGACGTGCAGCCCCCATCCTGTTACGTGCAGCCTTCATCCTGCGCCCCCATCCTGTTATGTGCTTACCCCATCGGGAGGCCAGGGGAGGAGTATGGCGCCAGAGTACGCGTCTGCCCATACAGAGCTGTCCGGCGTCAATGTGTCTTTACTAAATGGTGCCTGATAGTGTTCTATGCGCATGCGCCGATTCCGACGCTGCACTCCTCCCCCGGACTCCGGCCAAAACAGAGGTGCCGCGGCAACATTCCTTCGGGTCAGGTATTTACTTATGGTTCCGGAGATCGCAGTATGCATTCAGTGTCTACGCATACTGCAATCTCCGGCGCCATATACTTCTCTTACCTCTTATGCGTTCTTTTGTCTGGAGTCAGACAGCGCAGGAGCGTCAGACATGTGCAGTCTATAGAGGCTTCGGACAGAAGGACACATCCCTGGTTATATTATAGATGTCCCCCAATTCTGCTAATATCCCCCATCCTGGTATATGGCACCCCTCCATCCCAGTATGCATGGCACCCCTCCTTCCCGGTATGCATGGCACCCCTAATCCCCATCTTGGTATGCAAGGCACCCCTCATCCTTATATGCAAGGCCTCCATCATCCTTATCCTGGTATGCAAGGCCTCCCTCATCCCCAATCCTGGTATGCATGGCACCCCTCATCCCTATACTGGTACGCATGGCACCCCTCATCCCCAATCCTGGTATGCATGGAACCCCTCATCCTTAATCCTGGTATGCATGGCACCCCTCATCCCTATACTGGTATGCATGGAACCCCTCATCCTTAATCCTGGTATGCATGGCACCCCTCATCCCAGTCCTGGTATGCAGGGCACCCCTCATCCCCAAACCTGGTATGCATGGAACCCCCTCATCCCCAATCCTGGTAAGTATGGTCCCCCTCATCCCCAATCCTGGTATGCATGGTACCCCCTCATCCCGAATCTTTGTATGCATGGTACCCCCTCATCCCCAATCCTGGTATGCATGGCCCCTCACCCCCATCACACTGCACACAAAAAACCCCACTTCTACTCAACTTTCTTCCCTGCACTCCAGCGCTGCGTCCCGTTCTGCCTGAGGCCGGGGGAAGAGTGTGGCGCCAGAGTACTCGCGTGCCCATACCGCGCTGTCCGGTGCCATTTTGTTGAAGACACACTGCAAATGAGTCTTCAGTAGTGTTGATCGAACATGCTCGACACTGCTAGGTACTCGCCCGAGCATCACGCTACTCGGGATGTTCGGCGAGCACCGAGCATTTCCGGGTTACTCGGGCGGGAGCTCGGGTCTCCGCCCTGCATGTTTGGCGCTCTTTACAGAGCCAATGAACATGCAGGGATTGCCAGCCAGTCACTGTAATGCCGCAGCCATGTTGGTTGTGGGCATTACAGTGATTGGCTGGCCGCACAGCGTCACCTCGAGTATTTAAAACCGGGCGCCGCCATCTTGGACACAGTCGCTCCGGATCAGACAGTGTAAGGTCAGTGCTGCTGATTTAGGGAGAGATATAAACTGCGAAATAGTTAGTGTAGGGTCTGTAAAGGCTGCCAGATCAACAAACAGTCCTTCTCAGGACTAATATCCATCCCAGATATCAGGCAGGCAGGCTGTATAGGAGACGCAGTGGTTATACCAGCAAACGCTGCATTACAGTCCTGTGTGCTGCTCCTGTTGCTGAAATTGCTGGACTTAGCTCCAGGTCTCAGGGGACAGGAAAAATCCTTTTTTTTTTCATCTAAATCCTCTTTTTTTTTTCCTCCTTCACACTATGCAAATACCCGTCTTATTAACCTTTTGGTGTCACCCCCCCAAAAAAAAAAGCGTGTCTCTGATTTTTCAGACACAAATATATCTGTTGAAAATAGTCAGGTGTAGGCTAGAGAAACAGAAGTGTTGTTTTGCAATTCCACAGTTCAAACCTCTGTATTATCCACGTTTGGGCCATTTGTATCTAAAAAAAAAACAGTTTGAGTGTGTCGCTCACTGTTCAGCCGCAAATATATCTATTTAAAAAAGTCTGGTATACCCCAGTAAACAATAACTGTGGTTTTGCCATCCCACGGTAAAAAATCTCTATTATTCAGGTTTTGGTATATTTTCCGTAAAGAAAAACAGTAGTGTCTCCTGACTGTTGTGACACAAAAATATATCTGTTGAAAATAGTCTGGTGTAGGCTCGACAAATCCCAGTGTGGTTTTGCAGTTCCATGGGTCAAATCTCTGTACTATCCAGTTTTGGGCCTTTGGTATCTAAAAAAAAACAGTTTGAGTGTGTCGCTCACTGTTCAGCCGCAAATCTATATAGTTAAAAAGTCTGGTATACCCCAGAAACAATAACTGTGGTTTTGCCATCCCACGGTAAAAAATCTCTATTATTCAGGTTTTGTTATTTTTTACGTAAAGAAAAACAGTAATAGTTTCTCCCTGATTGTTCAGATTGTTTAATAGAGTCGGGTGTAGGCCAGAGAAATAGAACTGTGGTTTTCCTCTTCCACGGTTCTAATCTACTTTTCATTACCCTTTTTCCATTGATAGTGCAAGTGTAAGCTATTTTACTTCCTTTACAATGGGCAAGGCGTGTGGCAAGGGACGTGGAAGTGGACGTTCTGGTGATGGTTCGTGCAGAGGACGGGGCCGTGGCCAAGGTGAAAATGTGCCACAACCAACAGCCACATCTTCTCGCTCCCACTTCTTGACCGAATTACTAGGGAAGCACAGAACAACACCAGTATTGAGAACTGATCAGTGTGAACAGGTTATTAATTAGATAGCAGATAATACTTCCAGTTACCTGGGCACCACCACCTCCGGTCTGTCTTCCACACGGTCAACTCTTAGTAGCGGTGAGTCTCGACCGCATACTCCTCCTCACCCTGATGCTCTTTCCTCCCACCATGCCGAGTGTCATCAGACAGCAATTGATCCCACACTTGGACACTCTGAAGAGCTGTTCACTGGTCCATTTCCATATTTGTGCCCCTCGCCTGATACGCTTGAAGTAGTGGAAGAGGAGATCCCATGTAGCGATGCCCAAATATTTGAACAGCCACGGCCACAGGAAGTCGACGCTGGCAACTTGTCACAAGAGGTGGACGATGACGAGACACAATTGCCAGAAAGTGAAGAGGAGCATCGTGGTGCGCAAGTGGAAGAGGAGGAGGTGGTGGATGATCTAGTAACTGACACAACGTGGCAGGAGGAAATGCAGAGTGAGGCCAGCAGCACACAGGGGGAGGGAGGCAGAGTACCCCAACAGGCAGGAAGAAGCAGTATGGTGGCCACAGACAGAAGGCGGGCAACCGTTCCCCGTAACACCAACACAAGGGACGTTGCCAGTACAAGCAGTAGGTCTTCCAGAGTCTGGAATTTTTTTAAAGACTCTGCTGATAACCCCAAAAAGGCCATATGTTCCACCTGCCATGTCAGCATCAGCAGGGGTGACAAAACTACCAGCCTGACCACCACCAGCATGATCAGGCACGTAGCAGCAAAGCACCCGACTTTGTGAGGCGAAACCCAGGGTCCACGACCAGTGTCAGCGGGTGTCACCACTGCTTCTTCCACTGTTGTGCGTGCAATAGAACCCCCTGTTGTGTGTGCATGGCAATCCCCTGTCCATACTGCATGTAAAGATGCCCCCTCCTCTCAGTCTTCACTTGTTATGGCAGTTTCTCAAGAAACAGCATCAACGTCCACGTCCACGTCCCACCGCAGCGTTCAATTGTCCATATCCCAGACCTTTGAAAGAAAGCGGAAATTCGCAGCTAACGCCCCACAAGCCGCAATCCTAAATTTGCACATTTCACGATTGCTTGCGTTGGAAATGCTGCCTTTTAGGCTGATGGAGACGGAATCCTTCCGCAATCTTATGGCGGTGGCCGTCCCTCGGTACTCAGTCCCCAGCCGTCACTATTTTGCCCGGTGTGCCATCCCCGCACTACACAAGCACGTGTCCCAAAGCATCTGCCGTGCCCTCAACAACGCAGTTACTGGGAGAGACCACCTGACAACGGACACATGGACAAGTGCTTGTGGCCAGGGACGGTACATCTCTCTGACGGCACACTGGGTAAACATAGTGGAAGCCGGGACCAAGTCGGACCTTGGGACGGAACACGTCCTCCCCACACCGAGGATTGCGGGCCCTATGTCAGTCATAGTTGCCCCCACAGTGTATAGCTCCTGCGCATCATCCTCCTCCTCCTCCTCCTCATGTTCAGCCTCCATCTCAGATATCACCACATTAGTTACAAGCTGGAAGCACTGCAGTACTGCATCCGCCAAGAGGCAACAGGCTGTGCTGAAACTCATAAGCTTAGGTGATAAACCTCACACTGCTTGTGAGTTGTGGACAGCTGTGAAAGAGCAGGCAGATGTGTGGCTGAGACCGCTGAACCTACATCCCGGCATGGTCGTGTGTGACAATGGCCGTAACCTGGTGGCGGCTCTGAGGCAAGGTGAGATCACACACGTACCATGCCTGGCTCATGTGCTTAACCTCGTGGTTCTGCGGTTTCATAAATCGTACCCCGAGTTGCCAGATCTGCTCGTGAAAGTACGCCGCCTGTCAGCTCATTTTCACAAGTCGGCTACAGCTTCCGCCGCCCTTGCTGTGTTGCAGCAGCGTTTTCAGCTACCGGCACACCGACTGGTGTGTGATGTCCCCACACGTTGGAACTCTACCCTCCACATGTTGCAAAGGATTTGTGAGTAGAAGAGAGCAGCTGTGGAGTACCAGATGCAACAAGGCCGTCGATATTCAGGTCAGACTCTACACATAAGACCTCAGGAGTGGACCTGGAATGTCTGACATATGTACCATCCTGACAAACTTTGAGGAGGCCACCAAGATGGTGAGTGGCGATGACGCCATCATTAGTGTCAGCATCCCACTAGTCTGTCTTTTGCAACGCTCTCTGCAGAGAATTAAAGAGGAGGCATTGCAGCCAGAGTATGATGAGATGGATCAAGAATCCGTAGTGGGCGATTACACACAGCCCAGCCTCATCTCATCACAACGTGCATTGGGGGACAATGAGGGAGCGGAGGAGGAGGAGGAGGAAGAACAGGAGCTGCTATTATGCGCTGTAGACGGTAGTACCTGTACAAGTGTCATACCGTCGGTTCAGCGTGGGTGGCCTGAGGACAGGGGGGAGGAGGAGGAGGAGGAGGAGAAGAGCATGGTCAGTCGTCATCTTGGTGAGGACACGGAAATCTTGCCCGTTACCAGTCTGGCACGCATGGCTGACTTTATGTTACGCTGCCTTAACCGTGACCCTCGCGTTGTCAAAATGTTGGGTGACAGTCATTACTGGTTGGTGACACTTTTAGACCCCCGCTACAAGGAGAACTTTCACTCTCTTATTCCTGAGGTGGAGAGGTCTACAAAAATGGGGCAGTACCAGAAGGCCCTTGCTGCTGAACTCTAAAAAAAATTCCCATCTGAACAAGCTAGCGGCAGAGGTCACAGTTCGTTGCCCAACCAAGGCGTACAGGCGAGAGAGATGCAACTCCAATCCAGCAGAGGCAGGGGAACACTGTCAACGTTCTGGGACAGATTTCTGACACCCGCCCAGCTTACAGGCCCTGAGGTGCGGGGTACTCTCACAAGGAGTGGAAAGTTTCAAAAGATGGTGAGAGAGTACCTTGCCGAATGTACCAGCATCCTCTGTGATTCCTCTGTGCCTTTTAATTATGGGGTATCCAAGCTGGACGCTTGGAATGAACTCGCTCTGTACGCCTTGGAGGTCCTGGCCTGCCCTGCCGCTAGCGTGTTATCGGAGCGTGATTTTAGTGCCGCTGGGGGAATTATAACTGATAAGCGGACTCGCCTGTCAACTGACAATGCTGACAAGCTGACCCTTATCAAAATGAACAAGGGCTGGATTGTGCCAGACTTCTCATCACCACCAAATGACAGCAGAGTAACATAAAGTCAAATCCACTGTGTTATTTCGGGAGGTGTATTCACATGCACCGCTTCACACCCACACATGGGTATACGCTTCCTCATTTTGGCTGTTTTATGTTCTTCTCCTTATCCTCAGCCTCCACCACCACTATACCACCAGGGTACCAGCATTGCAAGTTCCTCCGTCCTTATTTTTGTCAGCTTTTGCTTGGAAGGCATAAGCAAAGACTGTGGTAGACCCACTCCCCAATAATGGGACTTATGTTTGTAATATGCTGTACTGCATGGCTCTTGTAAAGGGTATTGCAAGTTGCTCCGTCCTAATTTTTTGAAGCTTTTGCTTGGAAGGCATAAGCAAATCCTATGGGAGACCCACTCCCCAATAATGGGACTTATGTTTGTAATATGCTGTACTGCATGGCTCTTGTAAGGGGCATTGCAAGTTGCTCCGTCCTAATTTTTGGAAGCTTTTGCTTGGAAGGCATAAGCAAATCCTATGGGAGACCCACTCCCCAATAATGGGACTTATATTTGTAATATGCTGTACTGTATGGCTCTTGTAAGGGGCATTGCAGTTCCTCATAATTTTTGGAAAGCCTTCCATTCACTGCTTAGGCCAACAGTGCACAGGAGACCCAGTTGCTATAAATGGAAAAAAAATTTTAGTTAAGGCCCTCTGACCTCCATGTAATTTCCAAGGGGCATTGGAGTGCCTCGAAATTTTTGGTAGGCATTGCACTCACTGTATGCCCTATAGCTGTGTAGCCGAACCGCTTCTTTTGTTACAGAAACATATCCTACAAGACATATCTGGTTGACTGGCCTGATATTGATGTGAATGGTCCCTGTTCCTCCTGCTCTTTCTCCTTTGCCACTACCTCATCCATCATTTATCACCTGAAGCTTTGTTTTAACGGGAGTCATAGAACTTGGATAGTAGCAGGAAAACATCCAGCAATCCTCGGAGGAGGTAGGATATGCGCCAAAAAGCTGACCACCTCAGGCCTAGCTGTTACTACATACATGCGCTTGCATTCCAACAAGACAAAGCAGATGCTAACTTCTATCATCCTCATCATGCTCCTCACCTTGGCACTCTCAACTTCCCTGATGGAGAAGCCAGGGCCCACCGGAGGAGTCTGGTTGTCTGGTGGGCTCGGCCAATGCTGCCCTAAAGCAGGCCAGGATAAGAAAAGTGTGGGAAAGGTTACTAGGACAAATAGGGGTGGCTGGGGACCGAGTATGGACACCCGGCCGCCCCCTGGAGGCTGGGGAGCAAGCGGGGACATCCGGCCACCGGGCGGCTGGGGAATGAGTATGGATACCAGGCCGCCGACGCAGCCATGGCGTGGTGGCCAGATTCCGCATCCACATGCCTAAAACGCCCAATTTAAAGTGCAAGCAAGCAGTATGGTATTGCAGCCTGGGGGTGGGTGGGTGGCAGGTTGCATACTTGCGCTTGCATTGCAAGGAATGGGAGAGGTACAATTGAACACTGCCCTGGGACAAGTACTTGAGCGGGGATAGTTGCAAGTCTGCAACGACAGGTGCAGGGTGGGAGGCATCTTTGCATGTAACAGGGGTTTGGCATGCACACACTACAGCGGAATAGGCTCTCCTTCCCACTAAATGCACTGGGGAGGGCACAGGTAATGTTTTGGTATAAGCGCTTAATCTTATGTATAAGGCACACCAGGACAAATAGGGGCGGCTGGGGACTGAGTATGGATACCTCGCTGCCGAAACAGCTATGAGGTAGTGGCCAGCTTCGGCCTCCTCCAAACTAAAAGGCCACATTTCAAGTGCAAGCTAGCAGTATGGCATTGCAGTCTGGGGGTGGGTGGGTGGCAGGCTGCACACTTACACTTGCATTAAAAGAAAACAAAGCAGATGCTAACTTCTGTCATCATCATCATGGTCCTCACCTTGGCACTCTCACCTCCCCTGATGGAGAAGCCAAGGCCCACCGGAGGAGTCTGGTTCTCTGGTGGGCTTGTCCAATGCTGCCCTAAAGCAGGCCGGGCTAAGAAAAGTGTGTGGGGGGATGTTCCAAGGAGAAATAGGGGCGGCTGGGGACCATTTATGGACACCCGGCTGCCCCCAGGCGGCTGGGAACCGTGCGTGGACACCCGGCCGCGGGGCGGCTGGGGACCGAGCATGGACACCCGGCCGCCAGGCGGCTGGGGACTGAGTATGGATTCCAGGCCGCCAATGCAACCATGACGTGGTGGCCAGATTCCGCCTCCACATGCCTAAAAGGCCCAATTTCAAGTGCAAGCAAGCAAGCAGTATAGTATTGCAGCCTGGGGGTGGGTGGGTGGCAGGCTGCATACTTGCGCTTGTATTGCAAGGAATGGGGGAGGTACAATTGAACACTGCCCTGGGACTAGAACTTGCACGGGGATAGCTGCAAGTCTGCATCTTCTGATACGGCAAGGATCACTAATGATGGGCTCACTTTTAGACAGTGACCTGGGTGTCAGTGATGCTTCCATGGGTCTTCCCCATGCTGTTCCTGTGTCTTTTCAGCACTTTATGCATGTGTCACACAGCACATGGCCAGATAAGGTTGTAAAATGTTAAAATGACATTTCCCGGTGAATGCATTTGTCACAGTTGAAAGCAATACAAAAGTGCAAAAACGCATAAAAAATGTTGCTTGTGAACATAGCCGAAGGTGTGGAGGAGTATTTTTGTTTTTGGTTATTTATTTTACCTTATACACAGGTCTTTACCCTGGAAAAGAAATTCCTTAACATATTTCACAGCAAAAAAGTTTCAGTTTCGTTTTTGAACGTTTTATTTTGAGCCCGTAAAAGTGGCTTAATACCTCTGACCACGTTGTTGACAGCAGTGACCTGGGGGTCAGAAATGCTTCCTGGGGTGATCCCCATGCTGTCCCCATGTCATTTGAGCACTGTCACTATCGTTTTGGGCACTTGTTAGGCTTTTATAAGACTGCCGGGGGTGCCACCGCAAAAATGCTCGGGTCTCCCATAGACTAACATTGGGCTCGTTGCTCGGGTCGAGCACCCGAGTATCACGGCGAACTCGGCCCGAGCTTCGAGCACCCGAGAATTTTAGTGCTCGATCAACACTAGTCTTCAGTAAAATGGCGGCGGATAGCGCGCTATGCGCATGTGCCAATTCTGACGCCACATTCTGCCCCCAGCCTCTGCCCAGAACAGAGGCACTGCAGCAACGCTCCTCCTAGTCAGGTAAGTATGTCCTTATGGTGCCTGAGATCGCAGTATATGTTCAGTGACTACGCATACCACGTTCTCTGGCACCATACACTCCTCTTACCTGTAACGGCTAGATGTGGTCTTCTGTTTGGAACCAGAGTGCGCAGGCGCGTCCCGCATGCGCAGTCTATAGAGGCTTCGGACAGAGGGACGCTTGTAGCGTTATATTATTGATATCATAATGAGTACACAAATAATAAATTAAATATAAAAAAAATGTGACTACAATGAAATTATTTAATATATATTTTTAATCAAAATTGTACACACCCCTCATCCTTGTATGCAAGGTCCCCATCATCCTTATCCTGGTATGCAAGGCCACCCTGTTCTCTATCCTCATATGCATGGCACCCCTCATCCCCAATCCTGGTATGCATGGCACTCATCATCCCCAATCCTGGTATGCATGGCCCCCATCATCCCCAATCCTGGTATGCATGGCCCCCATCATACCCAGTCCTGGTATGCATGGCACCCCTGATCCCCATACTGGTATGCAAGGCACCCCTCATCCTTATATGCAAGGCCCCCATCATCCTTATGCTGGCATGCAAGGCCACCCTCTTCTCTATCCTGGTATGCATGGCACCCCTCATTCTTATCCTGGTATGCATGGCACCCCTTTTCCTGGTATGCATGGCACCCCTCATCCTTAATCCTGGTATGCATGGCACCCCTCATCCTTAATCCTGGTATGCAGGGCACCCATCATCCCCAATCCTGGTATGCATGGAACCCCCTCCATCCCCAATCCTGGTATGCGTGGTACCCCCTCATCCCCAATCCTGGTATGCATGGCACCCCTTATTCCATATCCTGGTATGCATGGCACCCCTCATCCTTAATCCTGGTATGCATGGCACCCCTCATCCCAAATCCTGGTGTGCATGGCCCACCTCCATCCCCAATCCTGGTATGCATGGTACCCCCTCATCCCCAATCCTGGTATGCATGTCCCCTCATCCCCATCATGCTGCACACAAAAAACCCCACTTCTACTCACCTTTCTTCCCTGTGCTCCAGCGCTGCGTCCCGTTCTGCCTGAGGCCGGGGGAGGCGTGTGGTACAGGAGTATGTGCGTGCCCATACTGCGCTGTCCGGCGCCATTTTGTTGAAGACACACTGCAAATGTGTCTTCAGTAAAATGGTGACGGAAAGCGCGCTATGCGCATGTGCCGATTCTGACTCCGCATTCTGCCCCCAGCCTCTGGCCAGAACAGAGGTACCACAGCAACGCTCCTCCCGGTCAGGTAAGTATGTCCTTATAGTGCCGGAGATCGCGGTATGCGTTCAGTGACTACGCATACCGCGTACTCTGGTGCCATACACTCCTCTTACCTGTAACGGCTGGATGCGGTCTTCAGTCTGGAACCAGACTGCGCAGGAGCGTCACGCATGCGAAGTCTATAGAGGCTTCGGACAGAGTTACGGTTGTAGCATTATATTATAGATATCATAATGAGTACACAAATAATAAATTAAATATAAAAAAATTTAGACTACAATGAAATTATTTAATATACATTTTTAATCAAAATAGTACACTTTGTCTTAACTCAGTATCATATGGAGAATTTAATAATTTCTTTTCTCTGGTTTATACAAATGTAACGATCAAAATGATAGTTCAAACTACCAGTAAAATAATGAGATAGCAGTCAACATCCAGTTCCAGGCTATCACAAACCCCAACAAAGGGTGTAAAAGGCAACTTTCTGCTGGCTTATGTAAATGAACTACTCATATACTGTAGCCTTTGTCAGACATTTTGACATTTATTGAAACAAAGCCAAAAATTGCAGCATAAAATCAAAAGCTTTCATGCCAATTCTGCATAATATTGACAGGATGCGACATTTCTGGAGGACACGCCCCTTTCCACATGCATAATATCCATGAATCAGCTGGATGGCTCTATAGACACTAGAAACCATAAACGTATGTCAATTATAAAATGTTATTTTGCTACTTAATGACGCAACAAATCAACAACACTGATATGCCATGAATGACAGACATTCACTTAATTTTATGTAGCTGACAATGCAAAATTTACAAATCTCTATGGAACGTCTTCGTAGAGAAATAATTGTTGTTGAAGATGAAATAAAAAAGTTTAAATCACTTGGATACATATGGAACCCAACAAAAAATATATATTTTTGATTGGCTCCAATATGTTTATGTGCTTATTAGTGTGGAGCGAGTATGTTCTATTAACCCTTTTGGCGAGTATGCTCGGGCCGAGCTCTGAGTATTTATAGCTGCTCGGTGATATGGTTGAATCGCTCCCTTGTGCATGAGTTGCAACTGTTTGACAGTTTTATTACATGTGAGGAATGTCTATTTCTTACACATTCCTCACATGTAATAAAATTGTCAAACAGTTGCAAATCGTGCACACGGGAGCGATTCAACCATATCACCGAGCAGCTATAAATACTCGGAGCTCGGCCCGAGCATACTCAGACAGAACATACTCACTCAACCCTAGTGCTTATGTATGTCCAAAGACATGAGTATCATATTATGGCTCAGAACAACACATCATTTGGATGGTGGGGTAATATAATCATATACTTGTCATGCCCCAAATCAAATAATTTTGTCCACTCTAATTTTGGGAATGTGCTTTCAGGCATGGATTGGATTTGGATGGATTGGGCAGTGGGGAAAAAAAGTATTTAGTCAACCACAATTTGTGCAAGTTCTTCCACTTAAAAAGAAGAGAGAGGTCTGTAATTGATATCATAGGTAGACCTCAACTATGAGAGACAAAATGAGAAAACAAATCGAAAAAATCACATTGTCTGATATGGAAAGATTTTTTTTTTCAAATTTTGGTGGGAAATAAGTATTTGGTCAATTACAAAAGTTCATCTCAATACTTTGTTATATATATTTTGTTGGCAATGACAGAGGTCAAACGTTTTCTGTAAGTCTTCACAAGGTTGGCACCCACTGTTGCTGGTATGTTGGCCCATTCCTCCATGCAGATCTCCTCTAGAGCAGTGATGTTTTCTGGCTGGCAACACTGAATTTCAACTCGCTCCAAAGGTTTCTATGGGGTTTAGATCTGGAGACTGGCTAGGCCACTCCAGGACCATGAAATGCTTCTTACGATGCCACTCCTTCGTTGCCCTGGCGGTGTGCTTGGGATTATTGTCATGCTGAAAGACCCAGCCACGTTTCATCTTCAATGCCCTTGCTGATGGAAGGAGGTTTGCACTCAAAATCTCACGATACATGGCCCCATCCATTCTTTCATGTACACGTATCAGTCATCCTGGTCCCTTGGCAGAGAAACAGCCCCAAAGCATGATCTCGCCACCCCCATGCTTCAGAGTAGGTATGGTGTTCTTTGGATGCAACTCAGCATTCTTTCTCCTCCAAACACGACGAGTTGTGTTTCTACCAAACAGTTCTACTTTGGTTTCATCTGACCATATGACATTCTCCCAATACTCTTCTGGATCATACAAATGCTTTCTAGCAAACTTCAGATGGGCCCGGACATGTAATGGCTTAAGCATGGGGACATGTCTGGCACTACAGGATCTGAGTCCCTGGCTGCATAGTGTGTAACTGATGGCAGCCTGTGTAACATTGGTCCCAGCTCTCTGCAGGTCATTCACTAGGCCCCCCCGTGTGGTTCTGGGATTTTTGCTCACCTTTCTTGAGCTCATTTTGACCCCACAGGGTGAGATCTTGTGTGGAGCCCCAGATAGAGGGAGACTATCAATGGTCTTGTATGTCTTCCATTTTCTAATTATTGCTCCTACAGTTGCTTTCTTCACACCAAGCTGCTTGCCTATTGCAAATTCAGTCTTCCCAGTCTGGTACAGGGCTACAATTTTGTTTCTTGTGTCCTTCGACAACTCTTTGGTCTTCACCATTGTGGAGTTTGGAGTGTGACTGTGTGAGGTTGC
Source organism: Phyllobates terribilis (assembly GCF_046119375.1). Lineage (NCBI taxonomy): Eukaryota > Metazoa > Chordata > Amphibia > Anura > Dendrobatidae > Phyllobates > Phyllobates terribilis. The sequence continues at coordinate 508,779,051 of NW_027362762.1, forward strand.
GGACAGGTGTCTTTTATACTGATATCAAGTTCAAACAGGTGCCAGTACTAAAGGTAATGAGTGGAGGACAGAGGGGGCACTTAAAGAAGAAGTTACAGGTTTGTGAGAGCCAGAAATCTTGCTTTCTTGTAATTGACCAAATACTTATTTTCCACCAAAATTTGAAAAAAAAATCTTTCCAAATCAGACAATGTAATTTTCAGGATTTGTTTTCTCATTTTGTCTCTCATAGTTGAGGTCTACCTATGATGTCAATTACAGGCCCCTCTCATCTTTTTAAGTGGGAGAACTTGCACAATTGGTGTCTGACTAAATACTTTTTACCCCACTGTATTAGTGATGCTTTTTTTCATTTTCTTTTTCATTATCTATCGATTCCACACAGCATCAGATTTGGGGTAGCCATGTCCCCATGCAGTTTAAAGTGTGTGACCCCCCCCCACAGCATGGGATGCATCATGTGGTATATAACATGACACTTTCAGGCGGTCATGAGATAGGTTCCATAATGAATACACACGCTCTGGTGCACATCTGCAGATGCAAGGAGACAGAGGGAGCTTAGAGCACTGTGATAACTTTTTTTTCCTTATGTAGAGTGCTGTACATTAACTATAGAGGATGCTATGTAATAAGGTATGATGCTACAAATAAGAGAGAATGCTATGCTATGTATAGGGACAAATTATACATAACAAGAGAGGATGCTGTACAATAAGAGATGGTGCTATACATAACAAGAAAGGATGATATTTTATCAGGGATGGCGCTTTACGCAACAAGAGAGGATACTCTATAATAAGGGATTGCCCTATACAATACAAGAGAGGGTGCTATGCATTAAGGGATAACACCATACATAACAAGAGAGGATACTATGTAATAAGAAATGGTGCTATACATAAAAAGTGAGAGCGCTATGCAATAAGGGATGGCACTACACATAAGAGAGGATGCTATGTAATAAGGGACAGCATCCTACATAAAAATAAGAGAAACAACAACCAAGAAGAGAAGAGTTAGGACAAAATTAAATATAAATAATGTAAATCTTTATTAATAAATAGTGATGGGCGAGCACTAAAATGCTCGGGTGCTCGATGCTCAGGTGGAGCAAATTGGAATGCTCGGGAGCTCGACCCGAGCAGCGAGCCCAATGTAAGTGTATGGGAAACTCGAGCATTTTTCAGGTGGCGTTTTTGATGTGTTTTTGCACTTTTGCATTGCTTTCAACCGTGACAAATGCATTCACCGGGAAATGTCATTTTAACATTTTACAACCCTATCTGGCCATGTGGTGTGTGAGACATCGTGAGACATCATCAGACACATCCTTTTTCATTTATTATAGAGGGACTCTGAAAGTCACAAAGCCTATTTTTCAAGGGCCTTTACTATTCTTAGAGCGCCATCAGTCGGCTATGCTTTGTTGTTCCCATTACTAAAGATTGGGTCTCCTATACTGTTATTGCCAATGCAGTGAGTGGCAGGTCTGCCCAAAATTTGGACGCACCCCAATACCCCTTTGAAGAGACTTAGAGGAGGGCCTCCTGAAAACAATGTTCCCATTATTAGGAAGTGGGTCTCCCATAGTGTTGGCCTATGCAGTGAATGCAAGGGTTGCCAAAAATTTGGACCTACTCCAATGCCACTTGGAAGAGACATAGAGGAGGGACTCCTGAAAAATATGTTCCCAGTATTAGGAAGTGGGTCTCCCATAGTGTTGGCCTATGCAGTGAATGCAAGGGTTGTCAAAAATTTGGAGGCTCTCCAATGCCCCTTGGAAGAGACGTGGAGGTCAGAGGGCCTCCTGAAAAAAAAGTTCCCATTATTAGGAAGTGGGTCTCCCATAGTGTTTGCCTATGCAGTGAATTCAAGGGTTGAAAAAAAATTTGGACGCATTCCAATGTCCCTCGGAAGAGACGTAGAGGGCCTCATGAAAAAATGTTCCCATTATTAGGAAGTGGGTCTCCCATAGTGTTTGCCTATGCAGTGAATTCAAGGGCTGAAAAAAAATTTGGACACATTCCAATGTCCCTCGGAAGAGACGTAGAGGGCCTCATGAAAAAATGTTCCCATTATTAGGAAGTTGGTCTCCCATAGTGTTGGCCTATGCAGTGAATGCAAGGGCTGCCAAACATTGGGAGGCACTCCAATGCACCTTGGAAAAGATGTGAAGGAGGGCCTCATAAAAAAATAAACCCATTAGAAAGGAGCAGGTCTCCTATACTTGTAATTCCCATGCACTAAGTGTATGGGCTGACAAACATTTACACCTGGGGGGTATACATGAAAATACTGTATAAACAATTTTTTTTACCGGCATCATAAACACCCTTTAAAAAATTATGTGGATGTTGCATCATGGACCATGGTCACCCTGGTGATATGGTGGTGGAGGATGAGAATGAGGAGAAGGAGGAGGACATGAGCAAATAGCCAAAATCATGAAGCGTATACCCATGTGTGGGTGTGAAAAGGTGCATGGGAATACACCTCCAAAAAAAAGACACTGGATTTGAGTTTGTTACGCTGCTATCATTTGGTGGTGTTGAGAAGTCTGGCCTAATCCAGCCTTGTTCATTTTTATAAGAGTCAGCCTGTCAGCACTTTCAGTTGACAGGCGGATGCGCTTATCAGTTAAAATTCCACCAGCGGCACTAAAAACCCGCTCTGATAAAACCCTAGCGGCAGGGCAGGCCAGGACCTCCAAGGCGTAGAGAGCCAGTTCATTCCACGTATCCCCCTTGGATACTCAATAATTATAAGGCACAAAGGAATCACAGAGGATGTTGATATGATCGGCAAGGTACTCCCTCAGCATCTTCCCAAACTTTGCACTCCTTGTGAGAGTACCCCACGATGGGAGGGGCTGAGAAAACTCTCCCAGAACTTTGACAGTGTTCCCCTGCCTCTGCTGGATTGGAGTTGTGTCTCTCTCGGCTGTACTCCTTGGTTGTCCAACAAACTGTGACCTCTGCTGCCAGAGGAGCACTGTCTCTTTATGGTTCGGATTGGTTTACTAAAAATGTCATGAACCATCCTATAGTTCATAAAGTAAACGCAGCCCATTTGGCATAATGGCAAAGCAAAATAAAAGATACAGCACAGTCCGTATATTGGCCGGGGTCCGGTCACTCAGGCCAGCTCACGGTCCAGGCTAGCCCATAAACAAAAGCTCCTCTCTCTCAGGTGCTAGCTTCTCCATACACTGAACAACACCTAAGTCAAAAGGCTGGATATTTATAGCCCGGACACACCCTGGGGTGGAGATATGGTAACTTGCCTCCCATCTGCACTATAAATAGCCACTCAGCATCTTCCCAAACTTTGCACTCCTTGTGAGAGTACCCCGCGCCTCAGAGCCTGTGCGATGGGAGGGGCTGAGAAAATTCTCCAAGAACTTTGACAGTGTTCCTCTGCCTCTGCTGGATTGAAGTTGTGTCTCTTTCACCTGTACTCCTGTTGTCCAATTAACTGTGACCTCTGCCACCAGCGTTTTCAGATGGGAATTTTTTTAATAGTTCTGCAACAAGGGCCTACTGGTACTGCCCCATTTTTGTAGACCTATCTGCCTCAGGAATAAGAGATATAAAGTTCTCCTTGTAGCGTGGGTCTAGAAGTGTCACCAACCAGTAGTTATTGTCACCCAAAATTTTGAGAACGCAAGTTTCACGGGAAAGGCAGCGCAACATATACTCAGCCATGCGTGCCAGACTGCTAACAGGCGAGACTTTCGTGTCCTCACCAAGAGTACGACTGACCATTCTCTCCTCCTCCTCCTCCCTGTCCTCAGGCCAGCCACGCTGAACAGACGGTATGACAGTTGTGCAGGTAGTACCGCCTATAGCGCATGAAACTAGCTCCTGTTCTTCCTCCTCCTCCTCTTCCTCATTGTCACCCAATCCACGTTGGGATGAGATGAGGCTGGGCTGTGTGTAATCACCCTGTAACGTTCCTTGCTCCATCTCATCATGGTTCGCCTGCAATGCATCCTATTTGATTGTGAGCAGAGAGCATTTCAGAAGACCGAGAAGCGGGATGGTGACGCTAATTATGGCATCATCGCTGCTCACTATTTTGGTGGAGTCCTCAAAGTTTTGGAGGATGGTACAGATGTCTGACATCCATGTCCACTCCTGAGGTCTTATGTGTGGAGTCTGAACTGAATAGCGACGGCCTTGTTGATGCTGGTACTCAACAACTTCCCTCTTCTGCTCACAAATCCTTCCCAATGGCTGCAGTGTAGAGTTCAAACGCGTGGGGAAATCACACACCAGTCGGTGAGCCAGAAGCTGCAAATGCTGATGAAGCACGCAAGGGTGGCGGAAGCTTTAGCTGACTTTCTAAAATGGGCACACAGGCAGCGTACTTTGACAAGAAAATCCAGCAGCTCCAAGTAGGTTGTGAGAAACCGCTGAACCATGAGGTTAAGCACATGGGCCTGGCATGGTACGTGTGTGAGCTCGTCTCTCCTCAGAGCCACCACCAGCTTCCGACCATTGTCACACCATGCCTGGCTGTAGGTTCAGCGGTGTCAGCAAAAGATCTGCCTGCTCTTTCAGAGCTGTCCACAACTCTTCAGCATTGTGCGGTTTGTCACCTAAGCATATTAGCTTTAGCACAGCCTGTTGCAACTTGGCCGAGGCAGTGCTGCAGTGCTTCCAGCTTTTGACTGATGTGGTTATTTCGGAGATGGAGGCAGAAGAGGAGGAGGAGTCTGAGGAGGATGAGGTGCAGAAGCTGTAGACTGTGGGGGCAACCCTTATTGACCTAGGGCCTGCAATCCCCGGTGTCAGGAGGATGTGTTCCATCCCAAGGTCCGACTGGGTCCCGGCTTACACTATGTTAACCCAGTGTGCCATCAGCGAGATGTGCCATCCCTGCCCACAAGCACTTGTCCACTGTAACTGCATTGTTGAGGGCATGGCTAATGTTGTGGTACACGTGCTTGTGTAATGCGGGGACGGCACACTGGGAGAAATAGTGGTGGCTGGGGTCCGAGTACCGAGGGACGGCCGTTGCCATCTGGTTGCGGAAAGTTTCTGTCTCCACGAGCCTAAAAGGCAACATTTCAAGTGCAAGCAGTGGCGAAATGTGTGAATTTAGTAGTGCGGCCTGTGGGGCATTGGCTGCGCATTTGCGCTTGCGTTCCTAGGACTGGGGTATGGACAACTGAACGCTGCGCTGGGACAAGGATGTGCTTGCTAATGGTGCTAGTTGAGAGTGTGCAACGACAGGTGCAGGGCAGGAGGCATCTTCGCATGCACTATGAACAGGGGATTGGCTTGCACGCACAACAGTGGAAGAAGCAGTGGTGTCACCTGCAGACATTGTTCCTGGACCATGGGGTTCGGCCCTCAAAGTCGGGTGCTTTGCTGCCATGTGCCTGATCATGCTGGTGGTGGTCAGGCAGTTTTGCTAACCCTGCTGATGCTGGCCTGGTAGGTGATGAAAATGGCCTTTTTGGGGTTATCGTCAGAGTCTTTAAAAAACAACCAGACTCGCGAAGACCTAACAGTTGTACTGGCAACGTCTGTTGTGTTGGTGTTACGGGGATTGGTTGCCCACCTTTTGTCTGTGGCTACCACACTGCTTCTTCCTGCCTGTTGGGGTGCTCTGCCTCTCTCCTTCTTTGTGCTGCTCTCCTTGCTCTGCATGTCCTCCTGCCAGGTTGGGTCAGTTACTTTATCATCCACCACCTCGTCTTCCACTTCCGTCCACCTCTTGTGACACTTTCGCACCTTCGCCTTCGTATAATCGTGGATGCTCAAATATTTGGGCATCGCTACATGCGATCTCCTTTTGCTCCGCTTCAAGTGGACCAGGCGAGAGGCCCGAATCTATAAATAGAAAAGTAAACAGCTCTTCGGAGTGTGCAAGTGTGGGATCAGTTGTCTCTGGGCATTCGACATGGTAGGAGGAAGGAGGATTAGCTTGAGGAATATGCAGTCCAGACTCACAGCTACTGAGACTTGATCGTGTGCAAGACAGGGTGGTGGTGGCTAAGTGACTGGAAGCATTATCAGCTATCCAACCAATAACCTTTTCACACTGCTCTGTGCTCAATAATGGTGTTCTGCGGTCTCCTATTAAATGGGACAGGAAGATCGAGCGAGAAGATGTGGGTGTTTGTTGTGGCACAATTTCAGCTTGCCTATGGCCTTGGCCTCTGCATGCACCATCATAACCATCACGTCCAGTTCCCCGTCCCTTGTCACGTTCCTTGCTCATATTAAATGGAGGAGAATTTCTTCCACGCTCACTACAAATGGCTAAATTTGGAGGGAACATATACAGTACAGACCAAAACTTTGGACACACCTTCTCATTTATAGATTTTCTGTATTTTCATGACTATGAAAATTGTACATTCACACTGAAGGCATCAAAACTATGAATTAACACATGTGGAATTATATGCTTAACAAAAAAGTGTGAAACAACTGAAAATATGTCTTATATTCTAGGTTCTTCAAAATAGCCACCTTTCGCTTTGATGACTGCTTTGCACACTCTTGACATTCTCATGATGAGCTTCAAGAGGTAGTCACCGGAAATGGTTTTCACTTCACAGGTATGCCCTGTCAGATTTAATAAGTGGGATTTCTTGCCTTAAAAATGGGGTTGGGACCATCAGTTGTACTGTGCAGAAGTCTGGTGGATACACAGCTGATAGTCCTACTGAATAGACTGTTAGAATTTGTATTATGGCAAGAAAAAAGTAGCTAAGTAAAGAAAAACGAGTGGCCATCATTACTTTAAGAAATGAAGGTCAGTCAGTCCGAAAAATTGGGAAAACTTTGAAAGTGTCCCCAAGTGCAGTTGCAAAAACCATCAAGCGCTACAAAGAAACTGGCTCACATGAGGACTGCCCCAGGAAAGGAAGACCAAGAGTCACCTCTGCTTCTGAGGATAAGTTTATCCGAGTCACCAGCCTCAGAAATTGCAGGTTAACAGCAGCTCAGATTAGAGACCAGGTCAATGCCACACAGAGTTCTAGCTGCAGACACATCTCTTCAACAACTGTTAAGAGGAGACTTTGTGCAGTAGGCCTTCATGGTAAAATAGCTGCTAGGAAACCACTGCTAAGGACAGGCAACAAGCAGAAGAGACTTGTTTGGGCTAAAGAACACAAGGAATGGACATTAGACCAGTGGAAATCTGTGCTTTGGTCTGATGAGTCCAAATTTGAGATCTTTGGTTCCAACCACCATGTCTTTGTGCGACACAGAAAAGGTGAACGGATGGACTCTACATGCCTGGTTCCCACCGTGAAGCATGGAGGAGGAGGTGTGATGGTGTGGGGGTGCTTTGCTGGTGACACTGTTGGGGATTTATTCAAAATTGAAGGCATACTGAACCAGCATGGCTACCACAGCATCTTGCAGCGGCATGCTATTCCTTCCCGTTTGCGTTTGTTGGGCCATCATTTATTTTTCAACAGGACAATGACCTCAAACACACCTCCAGGCTGTGTAAGGGCTATTTGACCAAGAAGGAGATTAATGGGGTGCTACGCCAGATGACCTGGCCTCCACAGTCACCAGACCTGAACCCAATCGAGATGGTTTGGGGTGAGCTGGACCGCAGAGTGAAGGCAAAAGGGCCAACGAGTGCTAAGCTTCTCTGGGAACTCCTTCAAGATTGCTGGAAGACCATTTCCGGTGACTATCTCTTGAAGCTCATCAAGAGAATGCCAAGAGTGTGCAAAGCAGTCATCAAAGCAAAAGGTGGCTACTTTGAGGAACCTAGCATATAAGACATATTTTCAGTTGTTTCACACTTTTTTGTTAAGTATATAATTCCACATGTGTTAATTTATAGTTTTGATGCCTTCAGTGTGAATGTACAATTTTCATAGTCAAGAAAATACAGAAAAATCTTTAAATGAGAAAGTGTGTCTGTACTGTATGTGATCCGTGTGTTGGACAAAGCACAGTTTTAATTAGCTGGCCTGTATGTAACCATTTCTAACAGCGCCAACCTTGTGTCAATCAGTTCACTGACACACTGAAACAAAATTTTAATGGAGGCAAGAAATGGCAATATTTTCAGTGCAATTATATGTGATCCGTGTGATGGACAAACCACAGTTTTAAATAGCTGGCCTGTAAGTAATTATTTTTAACAGCAAACTTGTGTCAATAACTTCACTGACACACTGCAACAAAATTTAAATGGAGGCCAGAAATGGCAATATTTTCAGCGCAATTGTATATGATCCGTGTGACAGACAAACCACAGATTTACATAGCTGGATTTTTAGCGCTGTAAGATGGAAAGGACTTGGCTGCATTCTGCAGTGACAACAAGCAAATAGCGCAGATAAGCGGTGTTCTCTGGATTGCATTTTAAACAAGTAATCAGGATTAAGATAAAATGAAAAAATTATTCCTGGCCCCTGATACCTGAGCCTGTTTGTACAAATATCTGTAAAAGCACCTGCAGACAGAACTGGAATGGACCCTCTTGCTATGTGCACTGCAGTCTGCTATATACCCTGCCTGCCTGCCTAGCACTGATATCTGTGCAGCTGAATTAGTCCTCAGGAGGACTGTTAGTTGAGATGGATATGTGTCTCTAATAGAGTCTCGTATACCTACACTAACTAGAAACAAGCAAATCTCTCCATAGCTCAGCAGCAGCTCTCCCTACACTGTCTGATTCCGGAGTGACTGTGCCGAGCATGGCTGCACCAGGTCTGATATTGGCCATAATGACGCTGTGCGGCCAGCCAATCACTGTAATGCCACAACCAACAAAGCTGCGGCATTACAGTGTGTGGCAGACAATCCCTGCATTTTTATTGGCGCTCTAAAGAGCACTAAACATGCAGGGAGGGGACTCGAGCAACCCCGGAAATACTTGGCGAGCGCCGAGAATCTCGAGCAATGAGATGCTCGGTTGAGCACCGAGCAGTAGCAAGCATGCTCGCTCAACACTATTAATAAACATTGTAAACCAGGAAAGGGAAAATGAATATCTAACATGACAAATACAGATATGAGAACTGGGTGAACCATACAGGGAAAAAAGTTCCATCTGCAATATGCCCAGTACCACATACAGAAGAACTGCTGGTTCTAAAAGCATCCAAAACATTTTCAGTTGAGTGAAATGAGGAAGAAACAGGCGCTTGGTGTCATGAAGCATCTTCCTCTTGTGAACCAGACTTTTTGTCAGCAACCTCAACTGAGTCACATCTTATATCACAAAGTGAACTGAAGGAGCTTGTTAGAGATTTGGATCTACCCAAGAGTAAGACTGAGCTCTTAGGTTCCAGACTACAGCAGTAGAATCTCCTAGTGGGCAATGTGCAGATTTCTTTGTTCCGCAACTATGATAAAGATCTTGTCCAATACTTCTTCATGGAGGGCGATCTTGTGGCATGCAACAACATTAACCGTTTAATGGAAGTTCTGACAATAAGTCATAATCCAGAGGAAGGGAAGCTCTTCATTGATTTGTCCAAAACGAGCCTAATAGTCATCTTGCTGCATAATGGCAATGTGCTCCTTCTATCCCAATTGGTTATGCAGTCCACATGAAAGAAACATATGACAACATGACACAGCTGTTGAGGTGCTGAACTATGACCAACATTTATGGCCCCTCTGTGGTGACTTTTAGGCTGGGTGCCCACGTAGCGTTTTCCAAGCGTTTATGCTGCGGAATTTCTGCAGCGTAAATGCTGTTGAAACGCTAGGTAATCCGCACCCCTGGTCCCCAAGGGGATTCCGCATGTTCTATGCTCATGCTGCGGATTTTTCCGCAGCGTTTATGCTGCATACAAAAATCCGCAGCAAGTCATTTAATTTTGCGGAAGCACAGCGGAACTCCCGCCATTGACTTGCATTGAGACGCATAGAAACCGCGACTGTACATTTGTACAAGCGGCTTCTATGCGTCTCTATGTGCGGATGGTACCCAGTTCTGGAGGAGAGAAGACTCTCATCCAGACCTGGGTACCATTGTACCTGTGAAAAAAAGAAGAAAATAACAAATAAAGTTTATACTCACCTTTCAGAAGGCTTCTCTCTGAATGCCGACATCGCTGAAGGACCTGCGGTGACGTCACAGTCATGTGACCGCAGGCCCTTCACCGCTCTGTCTCGCGATATGCCGGCAGCCGGGAACCAGCCAGGAAGCAGCGCTGCAGCCACGCCGGGACATAGGGGGTGAGTATAGCTTTATTTGTTTTAATTTTTACGGTTCACACTGTATAAATCCATGCCGTTTGCATGGATTTATATAGTGTGACCTAGTTGTCAAGCACTTTCCAAGTGATGCTATCACCTGGAAAGCGCTTGTCAATCTGCATGCGGAAACGCATGTGAATCCACATGTGGATCTGCATGTATTCTGCAGGAAAAACGCATGCACAATCTGCATGCGTTTTTTCTGCCAGGGAGATGCAGAAATGCTGCAGAAATTTTCTGCTTCATTTCTGCATCGTTGCTGTGTGCGCTATACCTTGTTAATTTAAAGCCAATTTCCGCACAAATCTACAGATAGCTTGGGAGTAGGGAATAGTTGTGATTGCAGTCCTTTTAAGGACTAGGTTACAGCATTTCCTACGACTTTTATGAGGCAGGTCTGTGCTCTTAAATAGATAGATTGTGGGAGTAAAGACTAATTGTAATTGCAGTCCTTTTCAGGACTAGGTTACATCAGTTCCTATCAGTTTTTGCCAGGCAGGTCTGTGCCAGTGCTGTGCAAGTTTTTTTCACAGCATTTGGCTGAATCTAGCAAAGCTAATCCTTTTTGGCCTATTGCAGAGTGTGTTAGTCAGTGGAGTAGCCTATCTGTGTTGCTGTGTTGCAAGATATACCACCTGTGTATAGAATACCAATTTTTTTACTGCACCTAGTGAAGTAAAATCTTTTGGGCATAGCATCATTCTATTAGTCCATCTATACTGACCTCCATCAGGTTGCAAATTAAAAATAATTTTTATCTGCATCTACCTTTGAAAAAATATTTGGGCTTCTAGCTGTGTGTGGGACTTGTTCTATTAGTCCATCTATACTGACCTCCATCAGGTTGCAAACTGAATATAATTTTTTTCTGCATCTAGCTCTGAAAAAATATTTGGCCTTCTAGCAGTGTGTGGGACTTTCTCTATTAGTCCATCTATACTGACTTCCATCAGGTTGCAAATTAAAAATAATTTTTATCTGCATCCAGCTCTGAAAAAATATTTGGCCTTCTAGCAGTGTGTGGGACTTTCTCTATTAGTCCATCTATACTGACCTCCATCAGGTTGCAAATTAAAAATAATTTTTATCTGCATCCAGCTCTGAAAAAATATTTGGCCTTCTAGCAGTGTGTGGGACTTTCTATATTAGTCCATCTATACTGACCTCCATCAGGTTGCAAATGAAAAATAATTTTTTGTCTGCATCTAGCTCTGAAAAAATATATGGCCTTCTAGCAGTGTGTGGGACTTTCTCTATTAGTCCATCTATACTGACCTCCATCCGGTTGCAAACTGAATATATTTTTTTTCTGCATCTACCTCTGAAAAAATATTTGGGCTTCTAGCTGTGTGTGGGACTTTCTCTATTAGTCCATCTATACTGACCTCCATCAGGTTGCAAATTGAATATAATTTTTTCCTGCATCTAACCCAGCCAATAGTTTTGGCCTAATACCACAGTTTGGCCACTCAGCTCTGCTCGGTTCCCATCCATTGTTTTTTTGTGCAAACAACTCCAGAGTTGTGAATTAGTCAACCACCAAAATGAGTGGAAAAAGGCCTGCTGCTGGTGGAAAGGGGAATAGGCGTGTTGGGAAGGGGAAAAAAGGTTGTGTCCGTGGGGTAGGTGTTAAAGCAACAGTAACATCTGCAGAAGAAAGACCATATTCCAGCCAAACTAAAATGTCTACTTCTTTTAGCGGACAATGTGATAATATCCCTTTCTTACGGCCACGCCAATCGCTACAAATTCCAGATGAGGCACAAAAACAGCAGGTGCTTCAACGGATATCAAGTGCTCCTTTAAGTGGGTTCTCCTCCACATCAACTTCAACATCACAAATACTCCAGTCCTCAAAGGTGTCACCCCAATCGCACTTGCTTCCTCACAGCTCCCAAATCTCCAGCTGCCCGTCTGAGTATGAGGTAGAACAGATGGTTGAGTCTGCAGAGCTGTTTACTCATACTATAGCCTGGGAATCAGAGGTCGACTCCAGCGCTTCTGTGAATCCAGACGAGGAAATGATCTGCACTGATGCCCAGAATCTTTATGAATCGGATCCAGGACCAGACGCAGAAGGTTCTGACCATAATGTAGACCCTCATTCCCAAACTGTAACTCCTGTTGGTGGAGACAATGAGGAAGACGATGATGAGACTCAAATACCTGATTGGAGCGACAACTTTAGTTTTTTGTCAGGGCAGGAACAGGTTGGCTCTGAGGACGACGGGTGTGATAACGCACAGGGTGATGATGATGAGGTTGGAGATCCCACTTACTGTCAACCCACAGTCAGCCAAGAGATGAGGTCAGCAGAGGAGGTGGAGGAAGATGCTAGTGACGACGAGGTCAGGTTGCGCCTTCCTGGACAGAGACGTAGTACTGGAAGCACGTCAACAACTGCATCCTCAAACACAACTCTGCCTCTCACCACAAGTCGTGGTGGCTCTTCAGGTCGCATGGGTGCTAAGCCTTGCATAGCCTGGGCATTTTTTCAGATCGATAAAGATGACCCAACTCGTGTTATCTGTAACATTTGTCAGCAAAAGCTAAGTAGAGGCCAAAAAATACACAGTTTGAGTACTTCATGCATGAACCGGCACATGGACATGAAGCATAAGTTGCAGTGGGAAGCTCAGTGTGCTACAATGCGGCCTAGCCGGCCGGGCCAACCACCGTCTGCCATATCTTGTGCATCCGCGGCCTCTTCATCCTCTGTGACTGGGGGGACAGCAGTCACACCTGTTTTTTGGCGCAGACCTGCCACCTCTTTACCCGCAACAGCCAGCGTGATTGGCAGGTCATCATTTTCTTTGGAGGTGGTAACACCAGCTGGTGTTGAGCGCTGTCCGACATCGATAGCACCACCTTTGGATCAAGGCAACCTAACATGTCCGCCTGCATCTTCCTCACAGACCGGCAGTTTGCCGGGGGCACCCTTATCAACCCCGTCTAAGCACAATAGCCAGCCCTCGGTCCCTCAGATGTGGACAAGTAAAAGACCATTTCCTCCTAGCCATGAGAAAGCTAAGAGGTTGAATTTCAACATCTGCAAGCTCTTGGCTACAGAAATGCTGCCTTTCCGCCTTGTGTACACAGAGGATTTTCGAGACCTTATGTCCGTCGCAGTGCCCCAGTACCAGATGCCCAGTCGGCACTACTTCTCAAAGAAAGGTGTGCCTGCGCTCCACCAGCATGTCGCACACAACATCACCGCTTCTTTGAGAAACTCTGTGTGTGACAGGGTGCATTTCACCACAGACACTTGGACGAGTAGGCATGGACAGGGGCGTTACATGTCGCTGACTGGGCACTGGGTAACTATGGTGACAGCAGGACAAGGGGCTGCTGTCCAAGTCTTGCCGTCCCCACGAGTTGTGCGTCAATCCTCTTTATGTCAAAGTTCCTCCACTGCTTCTGCCTCCTCAACCTCCTCTCGGTCTTCCACCTGCACCCAAAGCCTGTCTGGTCATGCCACAAGCTTTCTAACTGCGCAGAAGGGATCCTGCACACCTCCTTACTATGCTGGCACTAGGGCTCAACGTCATCAGGCGGTTTTTACTTTGAAATGTTTGGGAAATGTGTGTCACACAGCTGAGGAGTTGTGGTCAGCTCTGGAGAACTAATTTCATGAATGGTTGTCTCCACTGGACCTGAAACCAGGGAAGGCCATGTGCGACAATGCTGCAAACCTGGGTGCGGCCCTTCGCCGGGGCAATGTCACACACGTGCCTTGTATGGCTCACGTGTTGAACCTGGTTGTCCAGCAATTTTTAGCCCACTATCCCAGACTAGATGGCCTTCTGCAGAGGGCACGGTCGCTGTGTGCTCACTTCCGCCTTTCGCATCCCGTAGCTCAGCGACTTACATCTCTACAGAAGTCGTTGGGCCTGCCACTTCACCGGCTAAAATGCGATGTGCCTACCCGGTGGAATTCAACTCTGCACATGTTGCAGCGACTGTGGCAGCACCGACAAGCCCTGGTGCAATACGTTCTGACGTATAGCCTGGGCCAACGAGATCCGGAGGTGGGGCAAATCACGCTGGAGGAGTGGTCTCAGATCAGGGACCTATGCACCCTTCTGCACAGTTTTGAAATGGCAACGAAGATGTTTAGTGCTGACGATGCCATTATCAGCATGACTATTCCGGTGATTTACATGCTGGAGCACATGTTAAACAGAATTCGGAGTCAGGTGGTGGCACAAGAGGAGGTGGAGGAAGTAGAGGAGGAGGAGTTGTATGCGGAAGGGCTAACATCTGCAAGGTCCAGACGGTCGGCAGCACCAAGGCGGCAGGCATGTGAGGGTGGGGGAGATGGTTTTGCCAGGGCGCATGGTAGCAGCCAAACTAGTGAGGAAGGTGCAGGAGCCCAGGAAGAAGTGGAGGACGAATTGATGGAAGACTCATCAGATGAGGGAGACCTTGATCACATTTCTGTTGTGCGAGGTTGGGGGGAGAGGACAGAGGAAGGAAACATGATTGTTACCTCGCCACCAACACAACAGGGACTTGGTGCTCCTGGATGCGCAACACACATGATTGCCTTCTTGCTGCACTACCTGCAACATGACCCTCGAATTGTGAGAATTAGAAATAATCCTGACTACTGGGTTGCCACACTGTTAGATCCCCGGTACAAAAGTAAATTTGCAGAAATTATTCCTGCCATAGAAAGGGATTCACGCATGCAGGAGTATCAGCAGAGACTGTTGCAGAATCTTACATGTGCTTTTCCACAAAACACCAGTGGTGCACGTAGTGAATCTCACAGTTCCAACTTGCCAACCGTGGGACCGTCAAGTGTTCAGCACTCAAACCGTAACAGAACCACAGTATCTGCTGGTAACATCAATTTTGCGGAATCATTTCACCACTTTTTTAGCCCATCCTTTGCAAGGCCACAGGAGACAAGAAGTCTGACACATAGTCAACGCCTAGAGACGATGGTACAGGAGTATCTCCAAGTAAACATTGAAGCCATGACTGTTTCACTGGACCCTTGCTCTTTTGGGCTTCCAATCTGGATAAATGGCCGGAGCTAGCCACTTACGCCTTGGAGATCTTGTCATGCCCCGCAGCCAGTGTTCTGTCTGAATGTGTGTTCAGCGCTGCTGGTGGTGTGCTGACAGATAAGCGCACGCGGCTCTCCACTGATAATGTAGACAATCTCACGTTCATAAAGATGAACAAATCATGGATCCGAAACGACTTTTCTACCCCTGTGTCATCCTGGGGAGAGTAAAAGCTTGATGATTGGTTAAAATCACCCTACCAACCGTTTTAAGCTTTCAAATTACTAATCATGTTTATCTGTATCTTGACTGGAAAAATAATTTGGGCTTTGTAGCAGTGTGCAGCACTGATCCTATTAGCCCATCTATACTAAGCTCCACCAGATTTAAAATTAATAATAATTTTTAGCTGCATCTAGCCCGGAAAATAATTTTGGGGCTCCGAGATGCGCAAGACACATAAGTGCCTTCTTGCTGCACTACCTGCAACATGACCCTCATATTGTCAGAATTCGAAGTAATCATGACTACTGGTTTGCCACACTCTTAGATCCCCCAAACTTTTCGATCAACCTTTTCATTTTAATAAAGACCAAAAAAATGGTCATTTTTGAAATTATAAGCATTAGCAGGTTATTAGAATCTGAAATCAAACAGTTTTCAACTCAAAACTTTATTCTAGGTGATGTTACATTTTCACATAGGACCCCTTGTTCGAAAGGAGCTTCTGAACTCTCTCGTCCATTGAATTTGTCAGGTTTTGGATGGTTTCTGCTTCAATTGTTTTGCATGAGGCCAGAATACCCTCCCAGAGCTGTTGCTTAGATGTGAACTGCCTCCCGCCATCATAGACACTCCTTTTGATGATGCTCCAGAGGTTCTGAATGGGGTAGAGGTCAGGGAAGCATGGGGATCACACCATAAGTTTGTCCCCTTTTATGCCCATATCAGCCAGAGATGCAGATGTTTTATGTGCAGCATGAGATGGTGCATTATCATGCAAAAAAATGATCTTGCTGTGAAATACATGGTTCTTCTTCTTGAACCATGGCAGGAAGTGCTGTTTGAGAAAATCCACATACATTATGGAGTTCAGCTTTAGCGCCTTCAGGGATCCTAAAGGGGCCGACAATCTCTCTCCCCATGATTCCAGCCCAAAACATTACTCCACCTCCTCCTTTTTGGCGCTGTAGCCGTGTTTGCGTGGGGTGTCCATCAACCAGCCATCCTCCACTCCATCCATCTGGACCATCGAGCGCTGCACGGCACTCATCCGTGAACAAAACAGTTTTGAAATCAGTCTTCATGTAATGTTTGGCCCACTGGAGCCGTTTCTGCTTGTGTGAAGTGGATAGAGGAGGTCGACAGGATGGCATATGCACAGCTGCAAACCTCTGAAGGACCCTGCATCTTGTTGTTCGGGGGACGTTGGAGGCACCAGCAGCTTCAAAAACTTGTCTGCTGCTATGACAAGGCTTTTTTGCCGCTGCTCTTTCAACCTGACGTAATTGCCTGTAGGAAAGAGTCCTCAATTTGCCCTTATCAGCACGCACACGTGTGTACTGTGAATCAGCTACATACTTCTTGATTGCCAAGACACTTCATCCTGATCATCGCACAATGTTGATTGTAGTCATGCCTTGACCTAAACACTCCACAATTTGTTGCTTCTCAGCAGCCGACACATCCTTTTTCTTTCCCATTTTGGCAGAAAATGTAGGCTGCTTAATAATGTGAGACAGCCTTCTTAAGTAGTCTTGCCTTTCATTGGACACACCTGCCAAACTAATTAGCACAGGTGTCTGCAATTGCTTACAGTGATATAAAGAGCCCTGACACACATCACCATCAATGAGTTTGACTGACAAACAAAGAAATTCTTCCCTTATCACTCCGAAACACTTTTTGCATAATAATTTGGAACACAGTGTACATGTGCTTTTCCACAAAACACCAGTGGTTCACGTAGTGAATCTTACAGTTCTAACTTGCCAACCGTGGTCTGTATGGAGTTGTTCAATAAAGGGCCCAAAATTAAGATAACATAGATGGGAGAGGTCTCTATGAATAGGACTTCCTAAGTATTTGATACCCTGTGAGGGCCAGGCAAAGGGAAAGTTGGACTGGATGGAATCCTATATGGATTTGGGGAGGGAGACATCGAGGGCCTCAGACTTCGCTGCATTGATTTTAAAATTTCACCATGTAACAAAGTGATCTATTTCAGCCATAACAGCATGGATGGATATATGTGATTGAGTGATATATACTAGTACATCATCAGCAAATAGAGAGCACTTGTACTCGGTGCCTCCCACCTCAATCCCCTAATATTGGGGTTATGGCGAATTGATGAGAGCAGGTGCTCCGTCACTAGGATGTATAAGAGAGGGGACAGAGGACATCCCTGCCTTGTCCCATTGGTGATTGTGAAAGGTGATGAAAATGTTCTGATGCACCCCCTGGGCCTTGGGACACCCGGAGCCGGACCTTTTTTGGTGGATGCTGGTGGTTGTAGTCTTCGTGGTGGCGACCCGGTTCCGTGGCTCAGGGTGATCAAACCAGTGGCGGAACTATTTATGTGGTTTTGATGTTTAAATGTCCGACTACGCCACCCGTGGATTGCGGTCAGAGTGAACCGCCGCTGCAGGGCAGACCGCTGAGGCTGGTGTTGTGGGTGCAGCAGAGCATAGCATAACTCCCCATGGGAGGAGTATAGCCTCAGGGCAGTGTATGCGGAGGATGGGGGTGATGGTGCAGGGCAGCAGCAGTAACGACACGGAGTCAGTGATGCAGTCCAGGGCCTTTACTCACAGTTCTTATTATCCAGACCACGTCTGCAGGTAACGGCTGCCCACGTCGTACTGTGCTCACCAGGTGAGGGGCTCAGACAACTCCCAGATAACTTTGGAGCGCTTCACAGGACCCCCTTTGTGTGTCCTTTGTCTGGCCTTTCTTACCAACCCTTCTGTCCGGCTGCCTCGGGCCTCCTCTTGGTAAACTTGGCGCCAGTTTCCCTGACCCTATGTGCTGCCCTCCTAGCGGGTGTAGCGAGGGGCTGCGCCACATAAAATGTCACAGCCTCCGGTTTCTAGCTGAGGGTCGTTTCCTGCCTCCACTAGTTCGCCGAACTGTTCGTCGAACTGTTCGTCGAACACCTTCGAACACCGTTAAAACCAATGGCAGGCAAACAAAAACACATAGAAACACATAGAAAACACCTTCAAAGGTGTCCAAAAGCTGACAAACTGCTCAGAAGACACAACTAACACATGGAAAAGTGACAAGTACATATAGTCATGAGAAAAGAAAAGAGGTGGAGGAGTAAAAGGAGGGGGAGACACAGATATAGGCATGTCATGCCCTTCTAAAATCCAAAAAGTGAGAAGCCGACACGTTCAGTCCGCTCCTGCCCGTGCCACCTCCGTGTCGCCGGGTTTGTGCCAGAGCCGGACATTTAAACATCAAAACCACATAAATAGTTCCGCCACTGGTTTGACCGCCCTGAGCCACGGAACCGGGTCGCCGCCACGAAGACTACAACCACCAGCATCCACCAAAAAGGGTCCGGCTCCGGGTGTCCCAAGGCCAAGGGGGTGCGTCAGAACATTTTCATCACCTTTCACAATCACCAATGGGACAAGGCAGTGATGTCCTCTGTCCCCTCTCTTATACATCCTAGTGACGGAGCACCTGCTCTCATCAATTCGCCATAACCCCAATATTAGGTGGATTGTGGTGGGAGGCACCGAGTACAAGTGCTCTCTATTTGCTGATGATGTCCTAGTATATATCACTCAATCACATATATCCATCCATGCTGTTATGGCTGAAATAGATCACTTTGTTACATGGTAAAATTTTAAAATCAATGCAGCGAAGTCTGAGGCCCTCGATGTCTCCCTCCCCAAATCCATATAGGATTCCATCCAGTCCAACTTTCCCTTTGCCTGGCCCTCACAGGGTATCAAATACTTAGGAATTCCTATTCATAGAGACCTCTCCCATCTATGTTATCTTAATTTTGGGCCCTTTATTGAAAAACTCCATACAGACCACGGTTGGCAAGTTAGAACTGTAAGATTCACTACGTGAACCACTGGTGTTTTGTGGAAAAGCACATGTACACTGCGTTCCAAATTATTATGCAAAAAGTGTTTAGGAGTGATAAGGGAAGAATTTGTTTGTTTGTCAGTTAAACTCATTGATGGTGATGTGTGTCAGGGCTCTTTATATCACTGTAAGCAATTGCAGACACCTGTGTTAATTAGTTTGGCAGGTGTGTCCAATGAAAGGCAAGACTACTTAAGAAGGCTCTCTCACATTATTAAGCAGCCTACATTTTCTGCCAAAATGGGAAAGAAAAAGGATGTGTCGGCTGCTGAGAAGCAACAAATTGTGGAGTGTTTAGGTCAAGGCATGACTACAATCAACATTGTGCGATGATCAGGATGAAGTGTCTTGGCAATCAAGAAGTATGTAGCTGATTCACAGTACACACGTGTGCGTGCTGATAAGGGCAAATTGAGGACTCTTTCCTACAGGCAATTACGTCAGGTTGAAAGAGCAGCGGCAAAAAAGCCTTGTCATTGCAGCAGACAAGTTTTTGAAGCTGCTTGTGCCTCCAACGTCCCCCGAACAACAAGATGCAGGGTCCTTCAGAGGTTTGCAGCTGTGCATGCGCCATCCTGTCGACCTCCTCTATCCACTTCACACAAGCAGAAACGGCTCCAGTGGGCCAAACATTACATGAAGACTGATTTCAAAACTGTTTTGTTCACGGATGAGTGCCGTGCAGCGCTCGATGGTCCAGATGGATGGAGTGGAGGATGGCTGGTTGATGGACACCCCACGCAAACACGGCTACAGCGCCAACAAGGAGGAGGTGGAGTAATGTTTTGGGCTGGAATCATGGGGAGAGAGATTGTCGGCCCCTTTAGGATCCCTGAAGGCGCTAAAGATGAACTCCATAATGTATGTGGATTTTCTCAAACAGCACTTCCTGCCATGGTTCAAGAAGAAGAACCGTGTATTTCACAGCAAGATCATTTTTCTGCATGATAATGCACCATCTCATGCTGCACATAAAACATCTGCATCTCTGGCTGATATGGGCATAAAAGGGGACAAACTTATGGTGTGACCCCCATGCTCCCCTGACCTCTACCCCATTCAGAACCTTTGGAGCATCATTAAAAGGAGTGTCTATGATGGCGGGAGGCAGTTCACATCTAAGCAACAGCTCTGGGAGGGTATTCTGTCCTCATGCAAAACAATTGAAGCAGAAACCATCCAAAACCTGACAAATTCAATGGACGAGAGAGTTCAGAAGCTCCTTTCGAACAAGGGGTCCTATGTGAAAATGTAACATCACCTAGAATAAAGTTTTGAGTTGAAAACTGTTTGATTTCAGTTTCTAACAACCTGCTAATGCTTATAATTTCAAAAATGACCATTTTTTTGGTCTTTATTAAAATGAAAAGGTTGATCGAAAAGTTTGGGGGATCTAAGAGTGTGGCAACCCAGTAGTCATGATTACTTCGAATTCTGACAATATGAGGGTCATGCTGCAGGTAGTGCAGCAAGAAGGCACTTATGTGCCTTGCGCATCTCGGAGCCCCAAAATTATTTTCCGGGCTAGATGCAGCTAAAAATTATTTTTAATTTTAAATCTGGTGAAGCTTTAGTATAGATGGCCTAATAGGATCAGTGCTGCACACTGCTACAAAGCCCAAATTATTTTCCAGTCAAGATACAGATAAACATGATTAGTAATTTGAAAGCTTAAAACGGTTGGTAGGGTGATTTTAACCAATCATCAAGCTTTTACTCTCCCCAGGATGACACAGGGGTAGAAAAGTCGTTTCGGATCCATGATTTGTTCATCTTTATGAACGTGAGTCTGTCTACATTATCAGTGGAGAGCCGCGTGCGCTTATCTGTCAGCACACCACCAGCAGCGCTGAACACACGTTCAGACAGAACGCTGGCTGCGGGGCATGACAAGATCTCCAAGGCGTAAGTGGCTAGCTCCGGCCATTTATCCAGATTGGAAGCCCAAAAAGAGCAAGGGTCCAGTGACACAGTCGTGGCTTCAATGTTTACCTGGAGATACTCCTGTACCATCGTCTCTAGGCGTTGACTATGTGTCAGACTTCTTGTCTCCTGTGGCCTTGCAAAGGATGGGCTAAAAAAGTGGTGAAATGATTCCGCAAAATTGATGTTACTAGCAGATACTGTGGTTCTGTTACGGTTTGAGTGCTGAACACTTGACGGTCCCACGGTTGGCAAGTTGGAACTGTGAGATTCACTACGTGCACCACTGGTATTTTGTGGAAAAGCACATGTAAGATTCTGCAACAGTCTCTGCTGATACTCCTGCATGCGTGCATCCCTTTCTATGGCAGGAATAATTTCTGCAAATTTACTTTTGTACCGGGGATCTAACAGTGTGGCAACCCAGTAGTCAGGATTATTTCTAATTCTCACAATTCGAGGGTCATGTTGCAGGTAGTGCAGCAAGAAGGCACTCATGTGTGTTGCGCATCCAGGAGCACCAAGTCCCTGTTGTGTTGGTGGCGAGGTAACAATCATGCTTCCTTCCTCTGTCCTCTCCCCCCAACCTCGCACAACAGAAATGTGATCAAGGTCTCCCTCATCTGATGAGTCTTCCATCAGTTCGTCCTCCACTTCTTCCTGGGCTCCTGCACCTTCCTCACTAGTTTGGCTGCTAACATGCGCCCTGGTAAAACCATCTCCCCCACCCTCACATGCCTGCCGCCTTGGTGCTGCCGACCGTCTGGACCTTGCAGATGTTAGCCCTTCCGCATACAACTCCTCCTCCTCTACTTCCTCCACCTCCTCTTGTGCCACCACCTGACTCCGAATTCTGTTTAACATGTGCTCCAGCATGTAAATCACCGGAATAGTCATGCTGATAATGGCATCGTCAGCACTAAACATCTTCGTCGTCATTTCAAAACTGTGCAGAAGGGTGCATAGGTCCCTGATCTGAGACCACTCCTCCAGCGTGATTTGCCCCACCTCTGAATCTTGTTGGCCCAGGCTATATGTCAGAACGTATTGCACCAGGGCTTGTCGGTGCTGCCACAGTCGCTGCAACATGTGCAGAGTTGAATTCCAACGGGTAGGCACATCGCATTTTAGCCGGTGAAGTGGCAGGCCCAACGACTTCTGTAGAGATGTAAGTCGCTGAGCTGCGGGATGCGAACGGCGGAAGTGAGCACACAGCGCCCGTGCCCTCTGCAGAAGGCCATCTAGTCTGGGATAGTGGGCTAAAAATTGCTGGACAACCAGGTTCAACACGTGAGCCATACAAGGCACGTGTGTGTCATTGCCCCGGCGAAGGGCCGCACCCAGGTTTGCAGCATTGTCGCACACGGCCTTCCCTGGTTTCAGGTCCAGTGGAGACAACCATTCATGAAATTGGTTCTCCAGAGCTGACCACAACTCCTCAGCTGTGTGACTCACATTTCCCAGACGTTTCAATGTAAAAACCGCCTGATGACGTTGAGCCCTACTGCCAGCATAGTAAGGAGGTGTGCAGGATCCCTTCTGCGCAGTTAGAAAGCTTGTGTCATGACCAGACAGGCTTTGGGTGCAGGTGGAAGACCGAGAGGAGGTTGAGGAGGCAGAAGCAGTGGAGGAACTTTGACATAAAGAGGATTGACGCACAACTCGTGGGGACGGCAAGACTTGGACAGCAGCCCCTTGTCCTGCTGTCACCATAGTTACCCAGTGCCCAGTCAGCGACATGTAACACCCCTGTCCATGCCTACTCGTCCAAGTGTCTGTAGTGAAATGCACCCTGTCACACACAGAGTTTCTCAAGGAAGCGGTGATGTTATGTGCGACATGCTGGTGGAGCGCAGGCACACCTTTCTTTGAGAAGTAGTGCCGACTGGGCATCTGGTACTGGGGCACTGCGACGGACATAAGGTCTCGAAAATCCTCTGTGTCCACCAGGCGGAAAGGCAGCATTTCTGTAGCCAAGAGCTTGCAGATGGTGAAATTCAACCTCTTAGCTTTCTCATGGCTAGGAGGAAATGGTCTTTTACTTGTCCACATCTGAGGGACCGAGGGCTGGCTATTGTGCTTAGACGGGGTTGATAAGGGTGTCCCCGGCAAACTGCCGGTCTGTGAGGAAGATGCAGGCGGACATGTTAGGTTGCCTTGATCCAAAGGTGGTGCTATCGATGTCAGACAGCGCTCAACACCAGCTGGTGTTACCACTAGAGATGAGCGTTGTTCTACTCGAACTGTTCGCCAATCTCAAATTCGAGCTGTTTTGGGCGGTGTTCGAGCCGTTCGGCGAACACGAACAATTTGAGAAAAATTCGGCTGTTCGAGGTTATGTTCGATAACTGTTCGTGCACCAAAATCATAACTGGATTTTTTCTCAGTAATGATGAAAATTAATGTTAATACGCAGTTTGAGTGTACAGCGGGGTGGGGGGAGGGGCAGGGGATGGATCTCTGCAGGAACAATGAAGATCTCCATTTTTTTTTCTCTTTCCCGCATTTGCAGTGGGGAGGTGCAATCTGTCAGCCTATCAGCAGCGCACACACGGAGCGAAGTGCTTTTTTTCACACAAGCAAGGGCATGTGTCATTGGCAGTGTATGTCACATGTCCTTGCCCTATAAGACCAAGCCATTTTCCCCGTCGCCACCATTTTCTCACTGCTGCAGCTGCGTGTTAGACGGCACCGCTGTTGCTGTGTGCGCTATACCTTGTTAATTTCAAGCCAATTTTCGCACAAATATACAGATAGCTTGGGAGTAGGGAATAGTTGTGATTGCAGTCCTTTTAAGGACTAGGTTACAGCATTTCCTACGACTTTTATCAGGGAGGTCTGTGCTCTTAAATAGATAAGTTGTGGGAGTAAAGACTAATTGTAATTGGAGTCCTTTTCAGGACTAGGTTACATGAGTTCCTATCAGTTTTTGCCAGGCAGGTCTGTGCCAGTGCTGTGCAAGTTTTTTTCACAGCATTTGGCTGAATCTAGCAAAGCTAATCCTTTTTGGCCTATTGCAGAGTGTGTTAGTCAGTGGAGTAGCCTATCTGTGTTGCAAGATATAACACCTGTGTATAGAATACCAATTTTTTTACTGCACCTAGTGAAGTAAAATCTTTTGGGCATAGCATCATTCTATTAGTCCATCTATACTGACCTCCATCAGGTTGCAAACTGAATATAATTTTTTTCTGCATCTAGCTCTGAAAAAATATTTGGGCTTCTAGCAGTGTGTGGGACTTGGTCTATTAGTCCATCTATACTGACCTCCATCAGGTTGCAAATTAAAAATAATTTTTTTCTTCATTTAGCTCTGAAAAAATATTTGGGCTTCTAGCAGTGTGTGGGACTTGTTCTATTAGTCCTTCTATACTGACCTCCAGCAGGTTGCAAATTGAATATAATTTTTTTCTGCATCTAGCTCTGAAAAATAGTTGGGCTTCTAGCGGTGTGTGGGACTTGGTCTATTAGTCCATCTATACTGACCTCCATCAGGTTGCAAATTAAAAATAATTTTTTTCTGCATCTAGCTCTGAAAAAATATTTGGGCTTCTAGCGGTGTGTGGGACTTGGTCTATTAGTCCATCTATACTGACCTCCATCAGGTTGCAAATTAAAAATAATTTTTTTCTGCATCTAGCTCTGAAAAAATATTTGGGCTTCTAGCAGTGTGTGGGACTTGGTCTATTAGTCCATCTATACTGACCTCCATCAGGTTGCAAATTAAAAATATTTTTTTTCTGCATCTAGCTCTGAAAAAATATTTGGGCTTCTAGCAGTGTGTGGGACTTGGTCTATTAGTCCATCTATACTGACCTCCATCAGGTTGCAAATTAAAAATATTTTTTTTCTGCATCTAGCTCTGAAAAAATATTTGGGCTTCTAGCAGTGTGTGGGACTTGGTCTATTAGTCCATCTATACTGACCTCCATCAGGTTGCAAATTAAAAATAATTTTTTTCTGCATCTAGCTCTGAAAAAATATTTGGGCTTCTAGCGGTGTGTGGGACTTGGTCTATTAGTCCATCTATACTGACCTCCATCAGGTTGCAAATTAAAAATAATTTTTTTCTGCATCTAGCTCTGAAAAAATATTTGGGCTTCTAGCGGTGTGTGGGACTTGGTCTATTAGTCCATCTATACTGACCTCCATCAGGTTGCAAATTAAAAATAATTTTTTTCTGCATCTAGCTCTGAAAAAATATTTGGGCTTCTAGCGGTGTGTGGGACTTGGTCTATTAGTCCATCTATACTGACCTCCATCAGGTTGCAAATTAAAAATAATTTTTTTCTGCATCTAGCTCTGAAAAAATATTTGGGCTTCTAGCGGTGTGTGGGACTTGGTCTATTAGTCCATCTATACTGACCTCCATCAGGTTGCAAATTAAAAATAATTTTTTTCTGCATCTAGCGCTGAAAAAATATTTGGGCTTCTAGCAGTGTGTGGGACTTGGTCCATTAGTCCATCTATACTGACCTCCATCAGGTTGCAAATTAAAAATAATTTTTATCTGCATCTACAGTACCTCTGAAAAAATATTTGGGCTTCTAGCTGTGTGTGGGACTATTTGTATTAGTCCATCTATACTGACCTCCATCAGGTTGCAAACTGAATATATTTTTTTCTGCATCTACCTCTGAAAAAATATTTGGCCTTCTAGGAGTGTGTCGGACTTTCTCTATTAGTCCATCTATACTGACCTCCATCAGGTTGCAAATTAAAACTAATTTTTATCTGCATCTACAGTACCTCTGAAAAAATATTTGGGCTTCTAGCTGTGTGTGGGACTATTTGTATTAGTCCATCTATACTGACCTCCATCAGGTTGCAAATTCAAAATAATTTTTTTCTGCATCTAACCCAGCCAATAGTTTTGGCCTAATACCACAGTTTGGCCACTCAGCTCTGCTCGGTTACCATCCATTGTTTTTTTGTGCAAACAACTCCAGAGTTGTGAATTAGTTAACCACCAAAATGAGTGGAAAAAGGCCTGCTGCTGGTGGAAAGGGGAATAGGCGTGTTGGGAAGGGGAAAAAAGGTTGTGTCCGTGGGGTAGGTGTTAAAGCAACAGTAACATCTGCAGAAGAAAGACCATCTTCCAGCCAAACTAAAATGTCTACTTCTTTTAGCGGACAATGTGATAAGATCCCTTTCTTACGGCCACGCCAATCGCTACAAATTCCAGATGAGGCACAAAAACAGCAGGTGCTTCAACGGATATCAAGTGCTCCTTTAAGTGGGCTCTCCTCCACATCAACTTCAACATCACAAATACTCCAGTCCTCAAAGGTGTCACCCAAATCGCACTTGCTTCCTCACAGCTCCCAAATCTCCAGCTGCCCGTCTGAGTATGAGGTAGAACAGATGGTTGAGTCTGCAGAGCTGTTTACTCATACTATAGCCTGGGAATCAGAGGTCGACTCCAGCGCTTCTGTGAATCCAGACGAGGAAATGATCTGCACTGATGCCCAGAATCTTTATGAATCGGATCCAGGACCAGACGCAGAAGGTTCTGACCATAATGTAGACCCTCATTCCCAAACTGTAACTCCTGTTGGTGGAGACAATGAGGAAGACGATGATAAGACTCAAATACCTGATTGGAGCGACAACTTTAGTTTTTTGTCAGGGCAGGAACAGGTTGGCTCTGAGGACGACGGGTGTGATAACGCACAGGGTGATGATGATGAGGTCGGAGATCCCACTTACTGTCAACCCACAGTCAGCCAAGAGATGAGGTCAGCAGAGGAGGTGGAGGAAGATGCTAGTGACGACGAGGTCAGGTTGCGCCTTCCTGGACAGAGACGTAGTACTGGAAGCACGTCAACAACTGCATCCTCAAACACAACTCTGCCTCTCACCACAAGTCGTGGTGGCTCTTCAGGTCGCATGGGTGCTAAGCCTTGCATAGCCTGGGCATTTTTTCAGATCGATAAAGATGACCCAACTCGTGTTATCTGTAACATTTGTCAGCAAAAGCTAAGTAGAGGCCAAAAAATACATAGTTTGAGTACTTCATGCATGAACCGGCACATGGACATGAAGCATAAGTTGCAGTGGGAAGCTCAGTGTGCTACAATGCGGCCTAGCCGGCCGGGCCAATCACCGTCTGCCATATCTTGTGCATCCGCGGCCTCTTCATCCTCTGTAATAATCTTCATCCTGCAACAGCCAGTGTGATTGGCAGGTCATCAGTTCATTGGGAAGTGGAAACACCTGCTGGTGTTGAGCGCTCTCTGACATCGAGAGCACCAGCTTTGGATCAAGGAAATCTAACATGTCCGCCTGCATCTTCCTCACAGACCGGCAGTTTGCCGGGGACATCCTACTCAACCCCGTCTAAGCACAACAGCCAGCCCTCGGTCCCTCAGATGTGGAAAAGTAAAAGACCATTTCCTCCTAGCCATGAGAAAGCTAAGAAGTTGAATTTCACCATCTGCAAGCTCTTGGCTACAGAAATGCTGCCTTTCCGCCTGGAGGACACAGTGGATTTTCGAGACCTTATGTCCGTCTCAGTGCCCCAGTACCAGATGCTCAGTCGGCACTACTTCTCAAAGAAAGGTGTGCCTGCGCTCCACCAGCATGTCGCACACAACATCACCGCTTCTTTGAGAAACTCTGTGTGTGACAGGGTGCATTTCACCACAGACACTTGGACGAGTAGGCATGGACAGGGGCGTTACATGTCGCTGACTGGGCACTGGGTAACTATGGTGACAGCAGGACAAGGGGCTGCTGTCCAAGTCTTACCGTCCCCACGAGTTGTGCGTCAATCCTCTTTATGTCAAAGTTCCTCCACTGCTTCTGCCTCCTCAACCTCCTCTCGGTCCTGCACCTGCACCCAAAGCCTGTCTGGTAATGCCACCTGCATTCTAACTGCGTAGAAGGAATCCTGCACACCTCCTTACTATGCTGGCAGCAGGGCTCAAGGCATTAGTGTTTACTTTGAAATGTCTGGGAAATGTGAGTTACACAGCTGAGGAGTTGTGGTCAGCTCTGGAGACCCAGTTTCATGAATGGTTGTCTCCACTGGACCTGCAACCAGGGAAGGCCATGTGCAACAATGCTGCATCGCCGGGGCAATGTCACACACGTGCCTTGTATGGCTCACGTGTTGAACCTGGTTGTCCATAAATTGTTAGCCCACTATCCTGGACTAGATGGCCTTCTGCAGGGGGCACGGTCGCTGTGTGCTCACTTCCGCTGTTCGCATCCCGCAGCTCAATGACTTACATCTCTACAGAAGTCGTTGGGCCTGCCAGTTCACCGGCTGAAATGCGATGTGCCGACACGGTGGAATTCAACTCTCACCATGTTGCAGCGACTGTGGCAGCACCGACAAGCCCTGGTGAAATACATTCTGACGTATAGCCTGGGCCAACGAGATCCAGAGGTGGGGAAAATCATGCTGCAGGAGTGGTCTCAGATCAGGGACCTATGAAGTTGACGCGCCCCCTGGGCCGTGGGGTACCCTGAGCCGGGCCGGTAGACGCTGGGGGTTGTAGTCACTGTGGCGGTGACCCGGTCCGTGATCCAGGGCGGTCAATCCAAGGGTAATTTGTATTTATGGGTTTTATAATGTCCGACTACGCCACCTCTGGAGAGGGGCAAAAGGGGCCGCCGCTGCGGAACAGTCCTCTGAAGCTGGTGGTTTTGCAGCAATGGTATTATTACTCACTACAGGAAGCGTGTAGCTTGAGGGCAGTGTGGGTGGATGATGGTGGTTGTAGTGCAGGGAGTCAGTAATGAACACAGAGTCCGTGTGATGCAGTCCCAAGATCTTTACTCACAGTTGTTGCAGTCCAGATTACAGGTACCAGAGCAATCTCACCCATCGTGCTGTGCGTACTCAGTGAGGGGCTCAGTCCACCTCCAGATAGCTCCGGAGTACTTAGCAGGACCCCCTTCTGTGTGTCCTTTCTCTGGCCTTCTACCTGCACCTCACACCCAGTGACACTTCTATCCGGTATCCTCGGGCCTTGGCGAGCGACTTGTGTTCCGTCCCCTGGGTCCTATGTGGCTACCTTCTTA
The DNA here is from genome assembly GCF_046119375.1 of Phyllobates terribilis. Taxonomy (NCBI): domain Eukaryota; kingdom Metazoa; phylum Chordata; class Amphibia; order Anura; family Dendrobatidae; genus Phyllobates; species Phyllobates terribilis. The sequence goes on from NW_027362762.1 coordinate 508,808,335, forward strand.
GTGAGACTGGTGTGGACTTTTACCTGCAGTACATGAAATGCTGCAGCCTCCGGTTTCTAGTTGAGCCTTGCTGTTTCTCCGCTAGTTGAGCGACCGGTTCCCCTTATCTGGTCTGACCCCTCTACTTCCTGGTAGCAGCAGGAGTACGGGTGGCCTTCTGCACGGCCCATAGCCCTAGGGTCCCTTCGGTTCCTGGAGCCTTCCTGCTCCCACTCCTCTCTTCTCTCCTTCAGTCCTGGGCCTCCCAGGCTAGGCCCGCCTCTGGAGCAGAGCTCATGCCGAGCCTCTGCTCCTGTCACTTTTCCTCCTCTGACTGGCTTGCTCTTTCTAAGATAGCTTCCTATTTATACTCTCCCTGTCATGTGCTCCGCTAAGCTGCTCCCCTAAGCACCCACTACATAGGACCCTTCCACCAGCTAGGGACCTGGGACTGTGCTCTCCCTTAGGAGCAATCTTGCCCTACCCCCACTGCGGGTATGTGTTGGATGCAGGTGTTAGGGTCCCGAGCCATATGCCTTCCTTACCTGAGGGTGAGATACCACACCTCTGGGTGAGATGCAGTAACTCTGTGGCGACTGAACCCTCAGGGGCGCCACACACCCTTCTGCACAGTTTTGAAATGGCGACGAAGATGTTTAGTGCTGACGACGATGCCATTATCAGCATGACTATTCCGGTGATTTACATGCTGGAGCACACACTAAACAGAATTCAGAGTCAGGTGGTGGGACAAGAGGAGGTGGAGGAAGTAGAGGAGGAGTCGTATGCGGAAGGGATAACATCTCCAAGGTCCAGACGGTTGGCAGCACCAAGGCGGCAGGCATGGGAGGGTGGGGGAGAGGGATTAACCAGGGCGCATGGTAGCAACCAAACTGTTGAGGAAGGTGCAGGAGCCGAGGAAGAAGTGGAGGACGAACTGGCGATGGGCATGGAAGACTCATCAGATGAGGGAGACCTTGATCACATTTCTGTTGTGCGAGGTTGAGGGGAGAGGGCAGAGGAAGGAAGCATGATTCTTACCTCGCTACCAACACAACAAGGACTTGGTCCTCCTGGAAGCGCAAGACTCATGAGTGCCTTCTTGCTGCACTACCTGCAACATGACCCTCAGATTGTCAGAATTCGAAGTAATCCCGACTACTGGGTTGCCACACTCTTAGATCCCCGGTACAAAAGTAAATTTGCCGAAATAATTTCTGCCATAAAAAGGGATTGACGCATGCAGGAGTATCTGCAGACGCTGTTGCAGAATCTTACATGTGCTTTTCCACAAAACACCAGTGGTGCACGTAGTGAATCTCACAGTTCTAACTTGCCAACCGTGGGACTGTCGAGTCTTCATCACTCAAACCGTAACAGTAACACAGTATCTGCTGGTAACAGCAATTTTGTGGAATCGTTTCACCACTTTTTTAGACCATCCTTTGCAAGGCCACAGGAGACAAGAAGTCTGACACATAGTCAACGCCTAGAGAGGATGGTGCAGGAGTATCTCCAAGTGAACATCGAAGCCATGACTGTGTCACTGGACCCTTGCTCATTTTGGTATTCCAATCTGGAAAAATGGCCGGAGCTCGCCACTCACGCCTTGGAGATCTTGTCATGCCCTGCAGCCAGTGTTCTCTCTGAATGTGTGTTCAGCGCTGCTGGTGGTGTGCTGACAGATAAGTGCACGCGTCTGTACACTGAGAATGTAGACAGACTCACGTTCATAAAGATGAACAAATCATGGATTCGCAAGGACTTTTCTACCCCTGTGTTATCCTTGGGAGACTAAAACCTTGAGGATTTGGTAAAATCACCTCACCAAACGTTTTAAGCAACTGTGGGGCAATTGATGCCACTTAACCCTAGAACGCATGACCAAAAAAATCTACACTTTCATATACCTGGGGCCTTTTAGGCTCGTGTGCAAATAACATGGAATAGCTCAAACTCAAATGACAAACAACTATATACATGAAGAATACCTAGAGTTTCAAAATTCTAACTAAAGTAATCTTGCAGAAAATAGAAAACAATTAACAGGGCGGGCCTGCGAGGCCCCAGGTATGCGTTCTAGGGTTAAGTGGTGTCTGTGCCACAATTTTGGGAAAAAATGGAAACTCTTTTGGAGTCCCCTTGCTGTGTCTTACGTGACGTTGGCATCGTCAATTCCAGGTGGGTTGGGTCGCTCCCCCCCTTTTTAACTGTAAGAAACTAGATACGCTATGGCTTGGGGTAACACAGATGGTTGAGTCTGAAGAGCTCAGAGGTCTGCTCCAAATCTTCAGTGTCTGCTAGTCAGCGTAGAATTTTTAACTGCATCTAGCCTAGGCAATACTTTGGGCGTAGTAGCCCAGCTGCGAAGCAAGCTGCACCGCCTGTGTATCTAATAAGAATTTTTAAATGCATCTAGCCTAGGCAGACTGTGGGGACCCCCAACCAAACCCAGACGCTCAGCCCCCCTAAAGGCCCCCTTTCCTTGACAATACAATAATGTAACTCTTACAACTGGATGGGTGAGGATCGGTCACAGCTTTATTAACTCTTTATACTCATTCCATTAGAAAGGCATTTTATTTCTAAAATAATTCAGCTTGTTGCAGCATGCCCTGGGTCTCCATTCCGGCAAGTTGGCCAACAAGTGTAACTCTCCAACATGTCCTTTCTATTTCCAGGCCACGGAGGATCCTGCGTACTCGTATGCAGGACTCTGACCCCCACCCATCACTCCTAACGCTTGTTCCACTCCGTCCTGGAGTCCTGACAGGAATATGTCCAGTTCAATATTCATTAAGTGAACAACGTCGGGCCGTATGAGGCCTGCTTTATCTCCTTCCAGTTGTCAGTGTCGTACCACTACACCGCCTCTGTCTCTTCTAAATTTTGCCATCCGAATATTTATTACCCGCCTTGTCCGTTCGATGGCCGTGATGTCTCGCGCACCTTGCCATACCGCTATCGGCACAATCTCTGACCATACTATCGCTAGTTTTGTGAAAAATTCTCTGAAGCGCTCAGTGTCTAGTTTCATTATTGCCATTAGTTATGCACTGTTATGATGACCTAGGTTGTTTCCCCCGGCCTGTATAACTAAGATGACCGGACATCTTGCCTCTCTCCCTACCTTGATTACCTCCATTAGTACCTGTGGCCATAGCAGGCCTCTAATACCTCTCTAGTTGAAATATGTGTTATGAAACTCTAATTTCCTCCCGCCTGGGCAGACTTTCGCCCTTTTTTCTGCCCAATACATATACGAGTGGCCTATCACCCACACTGTTGGCTTAGCGTCACCTGTAAAAGAAACAAACCACGTTAGGATAACAAGTCCGGTCTTATGTATCTTGCCAAACACGTGGATCTCCATCTCCCTATCCTCTGAACTTCCGTTTCTGACAGTCCTGCTCTTGCTGCTTCCGTGGCCGCGCCTATGCGGAATGAGTGTGATAGGAAGAAATTACTTTGTGATCTGATGGTTAGATATGTTTTTACTATTGTTACCCAACTCAGTGTACCGTTTGTGGGTTGTAGAAGTACCCAAGTGCCCCTGCCCGCTGGAAACGTTTTCGATTTGTGTATGCGTAGACGTATTGCATTATTGGCTATGACTACGTCCTGGTGTAATAAGCCTCCACTGGTGGTAATTTTGGATTGAGGGACTAATTCGCTTATGCATAGCGCCCCGAAGAAGGCGATCACAAATGCAGTAGACAGTAGTGTTGCTTCAAATTGTGAGTGTCATGTTAATGGTGTTAGGGATATGATGTGAAATATCAGTTTTAGTGACACGGGACGGGACGTCTACACTCCTGACTTGGTTGACCCCTTTTCCACCCTTTTATGGATTGTCTGATGATGAACCTTTGTCACATCTCCCCAATTCAGTAGTTGGAAGTGATATGCTACTCCGGTCAGACACCGCTGCGCTGACGCCCCTGATATGCCCCTCATAATTAGCTGGTGGAGAAATTCTATGGTGACTTGTGATCTGGCTTGTTCACATTGGTCAACCCGTCTGCCTGCTACTAGTCGTGTCCACTCTTCCCATGCCTTACCGTATGCTTGCCACGTTGACGGGGCAACTGACGCTCTGATTAATGGCATCAACTATTCGCCGCTAGATCCCATAGGGAAGGTGGGCAACTGTTGCCCGATGGGTGGGCGTTGTGGAAGAGCTCTGTGAAAATCTGCCAATTGAATTGTTATAAAGCGTTAGCAGCAGCTTTAGACCCCTCAGCATAGTGGCTAGCGCGGACCCATTGTGTTTTAGGCACAGGAATGCTAGCCTGGGTAGTAGGACTAGCACTGGGGGAGACGATGATGCCATCTTATTAATGCAGTGCGCTAGGCTGGTGTTTTTTGTTATGAAGCGTATATTTTTGTAAGCCAGGCGCGCGCCCCATATTTCTATTGCTACCACTATTGGGAAGAAAAATTATTTTCAGGGCTAGATGCAGCTAAAAATTATTATTAATTTAAAAGCTGGTGGAGCTTGGTATAGATGGACTAATACAATGAGTCCCACACACTGCTAGAAGGCCAAATATTTTTTCAGAGCTAGATGTAGATAAAAATTATTTTTCATTTGCAACCTGATGGAGGTCAGTATAGATGGACTAATAGACCAAGTCCCACACACAGCTAGAAGGCCAAATATTTTTTCAGAGCTAGATGCAGATAAAAATTATTTTTAATTTGCAACCTGATGGAGGTCAGTATAGATGGAGTAATAGAGAAAGTCCAACACACTGCTAGAAGGCCAAATATTTTTTCAGAGCTAGATGCAGAAAAAAATTAGATTCAGTTTGCAACCTGATGGAGGTCAGTATAAATGGATTAATAGAACAAGTCCCACACACAGCTAGAAGCCCAAATATTTTTTCAGAGGTAGATGCAGAAAAAAATTATATTCAGTTTGCAACCTGATGGAGGTCTGTATAGATGGATTAATAGAACAAGTCCCACAAACTGCTAGAAGGCCAAATATTTTTTCAGAGCTAGATGCAGAAAAAAATTATATTCAGTTTGCAACCTGATGGAGGTCAGTATAGATGGACTAATAGAACAAGTCCCACACACAGCTAGAAGCCCAAATATTTTTTCAGAGGTAGATGCAGAAAAAAATTATATTCAGTTTGCAACCTGATGGAGGTCTGTATAGATGGATTAATAGAACAAGTCCCACACACTGCTAGAAGGCCAAATATTTTTTCAGAGCTAGATGCAGAAAAAAATTATATTCAGTTTGCAACCTGATGGAGGTCAGTATAGATGGACTAATAGAACAAGTCCCACACACAGCTAGAAGCCCAAATATTTTTTCAGAGGTAGATGCAGATAAAAATTATTTTTAATTTGCAACCTGATGGAGGTCAGTATAGATGGACTAATAGAACAAGTCCCACACACAGCTAGAAGCCCAAATATTTTTTCAGAGGTAGATGCAGAAAAAGATTATATTCAGTTTGCAAACTGATGGAGGTCTGTATAGATGGATTAATAGAACAAGTCCCACACACAGCTAGAAGCCCAATATTTTTTCAGAGGTAGATGCAGAAAAAAAATATATTCAGTTTGCAACCTGATGGAGGTCAGTATAGATGGACTAATAGAGAAAGTCCCACACACTGCTAGAAGGCCAAATATTTTTTCAGAGCTAGATGCAGAAAAAAATTATATTCAGTTTGCAACCTGATGGAGGTCAGTATAGATGGACTAATAGAACAAGTCCCACACACTGCTAGAAGCCCAAATATTTTTTCAGAGCTAGATGCAGAAAAAAATTATATTCAATTTGCAACCTGATGGAGGTCAGTATAGATGGACTAATAGAATGATGCTATGCCCAAAAGATTTTACTTCACTAGGTGCAGTAAAAAAATTGGTATTCTATACCCAGGTGGTATATCTTGCAACACAGATAGGCTACTCCACTGACTAACACACTCTGTAATAGGCCAAAAAGGATTAGCTTTGCTAGATTCAGCCAAATGCTGTGAAAAAAACTTGCACAGCACTGGCACAGACCTTCCAGGCAAAAACTGATAGGAACTGATGTAACCTAGTCCTGAAAAGGACTGCAATTACAATTAGTCTTTACTCCCACAATCTATCTATTTAAGAGCACAGACCTGCCTGATAAAAGTCGTAGGAAATGCTGTAACCTAGTCCTTAAAAGGACTGCAATCACAACTATTCCCTACTCCCAAGCTATCTGTAGATTTGTGCGAAAATTGGCTTGAAATTAACAAGGTATAGCGCACACAGCAACAGCGGTGCCGTCTAACACGCAGCTGCAGCAGTGAGAAAATGGTGGCGACGGGGAAAATGGCTTGGTCTTATAGGGCAAGGACATGTGACATACACTGCCAATGACACATGCCCTTGCTTGTGTGAAAAAAGCACTTCGCTCCGTGTGTGCGCTGCTGATAGGCTGACAGATTGCACCTCCCCACTGTAAATGCGGGAAAGAGAAAAAAAAATGGAGATCTTCATTGTTCCTGCAGAGATCCATCCTCTGCCCCTCCCCCCACCCCGCTGTACACTCAAACTGCGTCTTAACATTAATTTTCCTCATTACTGAGAAAAAATCCAGTTATGATTTTGGTGCACGAACAGTTATCGAACATAACCTCGAACAGCCGAATTTTTCTCAAATCGTTCGTGTTCGCCGAACGGCTCGAACACCACCCAAAACAGCTCGAATTTGAGATTGGCGAACAGTTCGAGTAGAACAACACTCATCTCTAATTCTGAGGACATCAATATAACTATAAGTGGCTTTGAGGCCCAGTTACAGTCCTATGGTATGAATGTGAGTGGCTGTCTGCATTGCAGAGGTTCACAATTCAGTTAGCTGCAAAAAGGTTTCTGTATATTTCTATAATATAGTATACCTTTGACATTTACATTGTGGTAAGTTGACTCACTCGTCTGCTTACGGAAGTAGACTCAGGATCCGAGTATTCTCTGCAGGCTTTATTATATGGCATAAAGCCCTGCAACTCCAGCAAAAATAAACACGGCCTTACTGGCAAGACAACAAAACAAAAGATGAACGATAGCAGAGTTCCTCTCTGAGCTATGGCTGTCCAGTCTGGAGACATTGCCTCTCCAAACACAACACAGAGAAAAAAAAACAGGACTGAACATTTAAAGCTTGCTCAGCCACACCCTGAGGTGGAGGTATGGGGAATGACATCCCTCCCATCTCTACATCATTCCCATAAAACCACACCCTTTAAAAGAGGAAACCCCCAGCATATAACATGCTGGCAGAAATTTAGTAGGTCTCATTTCACACAGGAGAGCATCCTGAGTGACACAAACCTCCCCTCGCATATAACACCAGTAACTCTGTAACACGTATATAATATAAAGTCATGGCCAAAAGTTTTGAGAATGACACCAAAATTATATTTTCACATGATCTGCTGGCCTCTGGTTTTTATTAGTGTTTGTCTGATGTTTATATCACATACAGAAATATAATTGCAATCATATTCTGAGTACCAATAGGTTATATTGACAGTTAGAATGAGTTAATGCAGCAAGTCAATATTTGCAGTGTTGCCCCTTCTTCTTCAAGACCTCTGTAATTCTCCCTGGTATGCTCTCAATCAACTTTTGGACCAAATCCTGACTGATAGCAGTCCATTCTTGCATAATCAATGCTTGCATTTTGCCAGAATTTGTTGGTTTTTGTTTGTCCACCCGTCTCTTGATGATTGACCACAAGTTCTCAATGATATTAAGATCTGGGGAGTTTCCAGGCCAATGACCCAAAATCTCTATGTTTTGTTCCATGAGCCATTTTGTTATCACCTTTGCTTTATGGCAAGGTGCTCCATCATGCTGGAAAAGGCATTTTTGGGCGCCAAACTGCTCTTGGACGGTTGGGAGAAGTTGCTCTTGGAGGACATTCTGGTACCATTCTTTATTCATGGCTGTGTTTTTAGGCAAGACTGTGAGTGAGCCGATTTCCTTGGCTGAGAAGCAACCCCACACATGAATGGTTTCAGGATGCTTTACAGTTGGCATGAGACAAGACTGGTGGTAGCGCTCACCTCTTCTTCTCCGAATAAGCTGTTTTCCAGATGTCCCAAACAATCGAAAAGGGGATTCATCAGAGAAAATGACTTTGCCCCAGTCCTCAGCAGTCCACTCCCTGTACCTTTTGCAGAATATCAGTCGGTCCCTGATGTTTTTTCTGGAGAGAAGTGGCTTCTTTGCTGCCCTCCTTGAAACCAGCCCTTGCGCAAAGAGTCTCCGCCTCACAGTGCGTGCAGAAGCACTCACACCAGCCTGCTGCCATTCCTGAGCAAGCTCGGCACTGCTGGTAGTCCGATCCCGCAGCTGAAACAGTTTTAAGATACGGTCCTGGCGCTTGCTGGTCTTTCTTGGGCGCCCTGGAACCTTTTTGACAACAATAGAAGCTCTCTCCTTGAAGTTCTTGATGATGCGATAGATTGTTGACTGAGGTGCAATCTTTGTAGCTGCGATACTCTTCCCTGTTAGGCCATTTTTGTGCAGTGCAATGATGGCTGCATGTGTTTCTTTAGAGATAACCATGGTTAACTGAAGAGAAACAATGATACCAAGAACCAGCCTCCTTTTAAAGCGTCCAGTGATGTCATTCTTACTTAATCATGACTGATTGATCGCCAGCCCTGTCCTCATCAACACCCACACCTGTGTTAATGGATCAATCACTAAAACAATGTTAGCTGCTCCTTTTAAGGCAGGACTGCAATGATGTTGAAATGTGTTTTGGGGGTTAAAGTTCATTTTCTGGGCAAATATTGACTTTGCAAGTACAGTAATTGCTGTTAAGCTGATCACTCTTTGACATTCAGGAGTATATGCAAATTGCCATTACAAAAAATGAAGCAGTAAACTTTGGAAAAATTACTATTTGTCTCATTCTCAATACTTTTGGCCATGACTGTATATGTGTGTGTAATGAGTAAAAGTGTGTAATGTGTATTTGTGCACGTGTAATTTATAAGCGTGTATGTCTGTATATATATGTGTAAAGTATATGTATATTATGCATGTGCATATATTTCAGTGCTGTTTTAAAGTATGCTTAGCAATACCGTTTGTGTCTACAGTATAGAAGCACTATTTATGCAAATTGCATCTAGCAGTGTGTTTGTCTTATTATTTATATTTTTATGCAAGTAAACACATATCTTTGTCCGTGAACCCCCTTTTTTACACCTCTGCATGTCTATATAGTCTGTGGCTACATTTTTTTTGTACCTTAGCTGAAACCTTTGTATTATCATTGCACATTCCATTGTATAGAAACAATTTAAAATCATTCATATTAGCATTTACATTAAACATAATAATTTAATAAACTTTTTGAGCTAATACATAACAAGAAATTCATGTTTGTGAGAATGATATATGAACAAAAATATCTCTTGCATTGTATTAAGAGCTTTACAGAAAGCCATATACAATATAATAATGGCATTATTATTTAACATAATGCTTGGAATAATCCTCCTCTTTAGCCGTGGTAAGTGATCTTAGACATATACTGCCTCTAGGCTTAGAATTGATCGTAGACATCCTGAGGGCTGTAGATAAAGTGACCTCGATCTGTATTTCCGTGGCTTCCCTTCTTTTGGCTCATAATGTGACTGGACTATTGATAAATAGCCTATTGGGAAATCAATAAAAGAACAAACATGTCAAGACTACAGATTAATGTATCTGAGCTGGCACATGGAGCTTGCTAAGTCCCTGCTACTCTCCAAGCTGTTGTATTTCCAGGACCATGTACAGCTCTCATAAGTCAACTCACCAATTGAATCTAAATTGGAAACATCATCACTTTCCTGTAAAGATTTCAGGTGGGCTATACTGTATGGCAGGTAAGAATGAAAAATTATGGATGTCATACTCCCTTTACATATAAAGTAACTACAATACTGAGCATATAACTAATAAATCTTCTCAGAATCTAGATTTCTTTTTATCAGAGAGGTTTATGGTGATATATTTAAAGGACAAAAGGAACTTGCATCATCATTCTGCATTTTTTTTTACAAAATTTGTAGAGATAGCAATAAAAAAAATTTGTGCATGCAAAAATATTTTTTGTATATAATATGCTTTGTGGTTATGTTGTGTTGTGTCTTCAATCGAGCGGTTGTCCATGCAATTTACCATTGCATATTTATTTTTTGCCATCACATAGCTATGCCACTAACATACTGTAAAAACATCAAATCATAGCATTATTATCTATCATAATAAAAATTTCAAGGGTTTATGTATGCCCAATATACACCAAAAGGCAAAAGCTAAATGTGTTCTAACGGTTTTATTGATTATGAAGTTTGACTGGGCCACTCACAGTTATTGACCATCAGCTGAACTTTACAGGTTAGATGTCAAATGTAGTGACATTGGCCTCCATATAGTCATTTCAATGTTTCTTAAAGGGGTTGTCTGGGACTTTTACGTTGATTGCCTATCCTTAGGATAGGTCATTAATCTCTGATCGGGGTGTGACAACCGGCACACTACTGATCAGCTCTGCCAGGCACCAGGGGGAAGAAATGCAGTACGGGTTAGATGTCAAATGTAGAGAAGACATTCGCCTTCATATAGTCATTTTAATGTCTCTTAAAGGAGTTGTCCGGGGCTTTTACGTTGATTGCCTATCCTTAGGATAGATCCTTAATATCTGATTGGTGGGGTGTGACACCTGCCACCCTGCTGATCAGCTCACCCTGGAGCCAGGGGGAAGATATGCAATACGCAGCCAGGGCAATTATACTGTTGACAGAGCTGTGTTGTGTAGCTGGACTATTGAGTGTTTCTGCATGCTGCCAGCGCTTAGCAGAAGTGCCGAGTGTCTCATCCTCACTGATAAGATATTGATGACATACAATTGTGCCCAAAAGTTTACATAACCCGGCAGAATTTTTGCTTTCTTGATCTTGTTTCAGAGAATATGGATGATATTAAAAAAACTTTTTTTCCACTCATGGTTATTGGTTGGGTGAAGCCATTTATTGTCAAACTACAGTGTTTTCTCTTTTTAAATCTTAATGACAACCAAAAACATCCAAATGACCCATATCAAAAGTTCACATACCCTGGTGATTTTGGCCTGATAACATGCACAAAATTTGACACAAATGGGTTTGAATGGCAAGGTAACATCCTCATCTGTGACCTGTTTGCTTGTAATCAGTGTGGGTGCATAAAAGCTGAGTGAGTTTCTGGGATCCAGACAGACTCTTGCATCTTTCATTCAGCGATTTAGTGAATCCTGCTTTGAGCAGGGGGTTGGACCAGATGACCCAGGAGGTCCCTTCCAACTCTACCATTCTATGATTCTATGATTCTATGATGTTGAACAGTCTCTGCTGGACCACTAGCAAATTCCATCATCAGGAGCAGTCACTTGACCTCTATGATCATTAATTAGTTCCAGGATAAGGAGACTGGACGTCAGGATATCATCAGGTCAGGTTCAGCAGAGACTTTTGGAATAGCAGCACTTGTGCAGAGAGCAGATTCCCAGTGTGGGTATATCTTCTTTTCCTCTTTTATTACCACTGTCAGTTTTTTAAACAAGCTAGAAAGTCTATTTAACTATTATTGAGTTACCATTGCAACTCATGAATGGAAAATCTGTTTAGTCAAATAAAACTGGATCCTAATTTATGTACAGGTTGTTAATTAGTTGATGAGCTAAAATTAACATAGACTTGTGAACTGTATGTGCCCTGATTGCCATTAAGAAGGCTCTTTATTGTACTCCGAGGTCTCCCAACCTCAAAGCATAATAAACGGATGGACAAAGAAGGGGTTAAAAAACAATAAGCTATCATACTCAGACCACCTCTCACTTGTCCCTGACACCACAGCTTCCTACTGGTCATCCTCTCATTCCTGAAGACACCAGCTCCTGCACCAGTCTTCAGTTTACTCTTCACCAGCTCTTACAGCAGCAACAAGGCCTTGACATACATTATAATATCCTGTTGTGCATCACCCTACGTGGTCACGATGCTTCAGGTGACTGCATGAGGTGGTGTTGTAGGTTAGAACATAACATGCTTTGAGGTGCTGGAAGATGTGGTGAAAAGTGAAGAGAAGATCAGAGCCAAAGCTGGTGCCTTAGAGAGCAAGTGGAGGATGAAGGGACAAGTTATGTACTATATTTTATTGTCTTTTAACCCCATCCCCAGCCTATATGAATCCAAAAAAATCGCATCTCTCTGACATTTTGCTGGGATCACAAAGCAAATCCCCCAATATTCGGATTTCCTAGGGTTTGCAGATTTGGGACTAATTCCAAGCAAATTGAATAAGTGTTCAATTGATTAACTCATCCTTACCTTCTACCTCTCCCATCACATATCTAGAAGACTGAGAGGATGAATGAGAAGAGCAGAGATAGCTTGGAACAGAGTTCAGTCAGATTTATGTCAGAATAAGCAGCACTACGAACTTTCTGAAGAAGTTATACAGACTTTGCAGCATCAGGAAAAGTAGGAAATTGTATATGAAGACTATTAAGCCAACTGCTTAATGCTGCATTTAGGAAGCAAATGAACAATAATATGCTCCTATGGTTTTGGTATGTGTTGGTGATGCCAGAAAGTATTCTTCACAATTTTGTGGGTGGGGGTTGCCATCTTGGACATATCTTTAAGACTGGATTCAGATAGTCATATGCAAAATCATCAATTTTCATCTTAAATAAAATAAGATGATTTTTCATCTATTTGCCATTCATATGCGTTTTTTATATCCATATGACATTTGTATTACATCAATATGGCTTCTAGTTTTTACATCATCATACATCATAAAAGGCGAAATACAGTTTGCTATATTAATAGTTGCAAAAGATTCATTAAAACACAGATACTTTATGGAAGGTAACTCATGTGTGATCTGTTTTTTTTCCACCCATTGACTTTATATGACTGGGGTCCGGAGCTATTGGAATAATGTAAGGATCAATCTATAATATGCATTCTCTTTTTTATTACCTGTTCATTTATACATTTCTTTTTAGTATTGCATTTGCTACCTAAATATTTAGGGGCTAGGTACTTGATTTGTTTTAATGATTTCTAGTGTTGGAGTTGCAATAAATGATTTAGGCAAACATTTAATACCACCTTCATTGTGCAGAAAAGTCAGATTATGGCACACTACAAATTTGTACTTTCTGACTTTTTACATCTCCTGTTACTTTCAAAAATAGCAAGCAAAATTGGAAGGGTTTAGCAGGAATGGTTAATACTTACTGTATGTGTATGGCTGTGTGCACACGGTGCTTTTTTTTGTGTGTTTTGATGACTTTTTTTTCTCACGGAATTGGGCCAAACATGGTAGGGAATCCTTGTGCTAGCCTAGTCAATGAGAATCCTGAAGTGCTGTGCACATGAGCAAGAATTTTTCTGTCAGGATTTGCAGTACGTTTAAATCTGCAGCATGTCAATTCTTTGAGCGGTTTCGCTATGTTTTCCACCCATTGACTTCAATTGAGTAAGTCAAATCTGCAGTAAAAACGCAGATATAAAAATGTTTGTGGATTTGCTGTGGATTTTTGCTGGATTTGACTGACTCAATTGAAGTCAAGAGATCAAAAATGCAGCAGAAACACACAAAGAATTTACCGCAGGTCACATACATCGGCTGATGAGAGACTACTCCTCACATCAGCCTATAGCTGCTATCACTGATAATAGCGAGAACAGGCGCGACTGATGGGAGCTGTCATCAGCCGGTGCTTGTGCTCACAGTAGTGAAAAAAAAAGTTTAAATAAATATTAAAATAAAAATAAAAGAACCACCATATACTCACTTTAACGCCTTATCCCCAATGCCATTTCAAAACTTTTACTATCGGGTTAGTAATGGAGGCGTCTTATAGATGCTTCTCTATTATGAACCTGATCTTCATGTCAGCTGCCAATACAAGGCTGACTTGAACCCCAACCCGCATCAGGGCAAGTGGGAAGTGCGAGGCGAAGCGCCAGATTTGGCGCATCTTATTGATACTCCATTTCTAGGGCGACTGGGAGCTGATATTATTAGCCTCGGAGGGGACCAGGGTCCATGGCCCCTTCCCTGGCTATTAATATCAGCTCACAGCTGTCTGTTTAGCCTTTGCTGGTTAAATTTTATAGGGGACCTTATGTCAATTTTTTTCTGGGGTCCCCCTGTAATCTTGCCAGTAAAGTGTAAGCAAATAGCTGTGAACTGTTATTAATAGCCAGGGAATATTGCCTGGCTAGTAATATCAGCCCCCAGTGGTTAGCTTTCTCTCTGTTGGTTATGAAAATGACATGGGAGCCCACGCCATATTTTTAATTTAATTCTTCATTTTATTTAATTTATGAGACATCCCGTGCCCACTGTGCTTGTTTTTGATGCTGCGTAAACTCACCCGCAGCATGTCAGTTTCTGTAGAGGAGAGACTAATCTCTGCAGCAGATTTTGACTGATTGAAATGTCATTACATGCGGTGGATTCTCATGTACTGGCAAAGCAAGTGAAGCATTAGAACGCAGTGAAAACATGCTGCGTCCAAAGCACTGCTGGTTCCTGATCATGAGGATGTACCCAGAGGTTAATCAAACATCTTTGAGCTTTCATTAATAGCCAGGGAACATGTTGGCCCAATGGCCCCTTCATATGCTTAAAATAGCAGACCTCAGCTGCCCCAGAAATGGCACTTCATATTTGAATACGATTAGGGGTTATGGGATTAGGGATAATGGAATTAGGTGTCACTCACACCAAGATTTAGGTTTAGTATTGTAGAGGAGTTTATTCCGCCATCCAAAAATACACAACGTTTCGACCCTGTGTGGGTCTTTGTCAAGTATATGTCATATACTTGACAAAGGCCCACACAGGGTCAAAACGTTGTGTGTTTTGGGATGGCGGAATAAACACCTCTTTTGCAATTGAACACCCTGGCGTGGACGCTGTCTTTTACTCTTGTATGCTGATATTTCCTCAAGTGGATTCCTTGAGAATTATGGACGTGCGTCCCTTGCAGTAAGTGCTACTGACCACCATCTTTCCAGGATGATAGTATTGAAGAGGTGTCAGCCAGACACCCTCATTACTAAACCTGTAAGTAAAGAGTTAAACACACACTGAGATTAAAATACTTTATTTGAAATAAAGCAGATATATTCTTTAATCATTTAACCCCTTTCCGACGATGTCAGTAATAGTACGTAGCTGCGCCCTGGGACTTATGGACCAGCTACATACTATTACGCATAATGTGATCACGCCAGCACACAAGCGGTGCGGGGCGATCGCCGCCGGGTGTCAGCTTATTGTCACAGCTGACACCCGATGCTATGTGCAGGGAGCGGTCCCGCACCACTCCCTGCATATTAATCCCTGCAATGCTGCGATCGAAGTCAATCGCAGCATTGTGGGGGCAAGAGGGGAGGTAAACACGATACTCACCTCCACTCCCGGCCTCCAACGATGTCTGTGGCGGCTCCCGAATGTTGTCATGACAAGCCAATGTCATCAATGCAGCATTCGGGTCACCAGGAGGCAGGATGTTACTTTGGTCATGCGCAGTGCATGACCAAAGTAATGTCTCCCTGTGTGCAGCGCTGGCAGGCTGCATGGCATAGGGAGCTGCTGCTCTCTATGGTATAGAGCCGATTAGGCTGCAAAAAATGAAAGTCCCATAGTGGGACAATGTGTAAAAGTAAAAAAAAAGTGTAGTAAAGTGAAAAAATAAATAAAAAAAAAAATTGTAAAAATAATCCCCAAAAAATAAAATATATTATACCAATAATATTTATTTATTATGAAAAAAAAAAAAATAAACCAATAAAAGTACACATATTTGGTATTGCTGCGTCCGGAAAGACCTAACTTATAAAACTCTCCCACTAGTTAACCACTTTAGTGAACACGGTAAAAAAAAAAAAAAAAAAAACTAAGCAAAAAGAAATGCTTTATCATCATACCACAAAACAAAAAAATGGAATAACACGCGATCAAAAAGACGAATGTAAATAAAGATGGTACTGCTGAAAACGTCATCTTGTCCCACAAAAAACAAGCCGCCATACAGCTCCATCATCCGAAAAATAAAAAAGTTATAACTCTCAGAATAAAGCGATGCAAAAAAATTCTTTTTTCTAGAAAATAGTTTTTATTATGTAAAAGCGCCAAAACACAAAAAAAGCAATATAAATGAGGCACCGCTGTAAACATACTGACCCGAAGAATAAAGCTTCCTTATCAATTTTATCACATGTGGAGCGGCATAAAATAAAACCCAAAAAGACAATTCCAAATTGCTGGTTTTTGTTTATTCTGCCTCCCAAAATCAGAATAGAAAGCGATCAAAAAATGTCACATGCCCAAAATTGGTACCTTGGTACCAATAAAAACGTCAACTTGTCCTGCAAAAAACAAGCCATTACATGACTCTATCGGACAAAATATGGAAAAATTATAGCTCTCAAAATATGGCGATACAAAAACTAGTCTTTGCAAAAAAAAAGTCTTTTAGTGTGTGACTGCTGTCAATCATAAAAACTCGATATGAATCTGGTAGCGCTGTAATCACACCAACCCAAAGAATAAAGTCATCTAATCACTTATACCACACGAGGAACGATGTAAAAAATAAACTCTAGGGTTAGGGTTGTGCTAGGGTTAGGGTTATGGTTATATTAGGGTTGGGGTTAGGATTGTGCTAGGGTTAGGGTTGTGCTAGGGTTAGGGTTGGGCTAGGATTAGGGTTGGGCTAGGGTTAGAGTTTGGGTTGGGGTTGTGCTAGAGTTAGGGTTGGGCTAGGGTTACTGTTGAGCTAGGGTTAGGGTTGGGCTATGGTTAGAGTTGGGCTAGGGTTAGAGTTGGGCTAGGTTCAGGGTTGGGGTTTGGGTTAGGGTTGGGCTAGAGTTAGGGTTGGGGTTGTATTAGGGTTGTGGTTGGGATTTCTTCAATAGTAAAGAAAAAAAAAAATGATGACGATATGGCAACCAGTGTTGAGCGCAAGTGCTCGCTACTTGAGTTTGCATCAGGCGCTCGGGTATGAACTGAGTATCGGGTGTTAGAGTGACATGCTCGAGTCTCGTATTGGGTGTTCGAGCGACATGCTCAAGTCTCTGCCCCATATGCTTTGAGGCCAAAAAAATGTTGCTGGGATTGCCTGCCATGCACAATCAATCGCCACATGTTTTTTTTGGGTGTCTAACAACCGTGAAACATGTGGGGCGGGGACTCGAACATGTCACTCGAGCACCCAAGATACATGGTGCATACCTGAGTACCCGATGAAAACTCAAGTAGCGAGCACTTGCGCTCAAGGCTAATGACAACTTATTCAATATGATGACCTAATGTTATCAAATTGTGTTGTACCTCTGGGTTCAAAATGTACTCTATACCCCTTGATAAAATCCTTGAAGGGTCTAGTTTCCAAAATGGAGTCAATTGTGTTGGGTTTCCACTATTTATTCACATCAGGGGCTCCCAAAATGCGACATGGCGTCCTCTCTTGATTCCAGCCAACTTTGCGTTCAAAAAGTCACACAGTGCTCCTTCCCTTCTGAACCCTGACATGCGCCTAAACAGTGTATTTTCCCAACATGTCAGGTATTGACGTACTCAGGAGAAATTGCACAACAGTTTTTAGGTTCCATTTCTCCTCTTACTCCTGTGAAAATAAAAAATTTGGGGCTAAAAGATCATTTTTGTGGACAAAGTTAGATTTTTTTATTTTCCCGGCTCCATGTTATAAACTTCTGTGACGCACCTGGGGGTTAAGGGTGCTCACTACACATCTAGATAAGTTCCCTGAGGGGTCTAGTTTCCAAAATGGTGTTACTTGTGGGGGGTTTTCACTATTTAGGCACATCAGGGGCTCTCTAAACGCAACATGGCGTCCGCTAATTATTCAAGCAAATTTTACATTCAAAAAGTCAAATGGCGCTCCTTCCCTTCCAAACCCTGCCGTGCGCCCAAGCAATAGTTTTCCCCCACATATGGGATATCGGATTACTCAAGAGAGATTGTACAACAAGTTGGAAGATGTAATTTCTCTTGTTACTCTTATGAAAATGCAAAACTGGGGGCTGAAAAACATTTTTGTGGGAAAAATGTGAAAATGTTATTTTCAAAGCTCCATATTTTAAACTTCTGTGAAGCACCTGGGGGTTTAAGGTGCTCACCACACATCTAGATAAGTTCCCGGAGGGGTCTAGTTTCCAAAATTGTGTCACTTATGGGGGGTTTCCACTGTTTAGGCACATCAGGGGCTCTCCAAATGCAACATGGCGTCAGCTAATTATTCAAGCAAATTTTACACTCAAAAAGTCAAATTGCGCTCCTTCCCTTCTAAACCCTGCCATGCGCCCTAAAAGTGTTTTTTCCCCATGTATGAGGTATCTGCGTGCTCAGAGGAAATTGCACAACAAATTTTGGGGTCCATTTTTTCCTGTTACCCCTAAAAAAATTTGGGTCTAAATTAACATTTTTGTGAAAAAAGTTAAATGTTCATTTTTTTCTTCCCCATTCCAAAAATTCCTGTGAAGCACCTTAAGGGTTAATAAGCTTCTTGAATGTGGTTTTGAGCACCTTGAGGAGTGCAGTTTTTAGAATGGTGTCACTTTTGGATATTTTCTGTCATAAAGGTCCCTCAAAGTCACTTCAAATGTGATGCAGTCCCTAAAAAAATGGTTTTGCAAATTTTGTTGTAAAAATAAGAAATCGCTGGTCAACTTTTAGCCCTCATAGCTCCCTAATAAAAAAAAAATTGGCTCCAAAATGTTGCTGATGTAAAGTAGACATGTGGGAAATTTTATTATTATTATTATTATTATTATTATTATTAACTATTTTGTCTGATACATCTCTCTGATTTAAGGGCATAAAAATTTACATTTAGAAAATTGCAAAATTTTCTAAATTTTTGCCAAATTTCCAATTTTTTCACAAATAAATACAAGTGATATCAAAGAAATTTTACCACTATCATGAAGTGCAGCATGTCATGAAAAAACAATCTCAGAATCAGTGGGATCCGCTGAAGCGTTCCAGAGGTATTACCTCATAAACAGATTTGTAAAAATTGGTCCGGTCATTAACATGCAAACCACCCTCGGGGGTAAAGGGGTTAAATAAACCAATATACTCACAACAGGTCTGACAGTAATCCAAGATTTAAAGCTATGTCCCACATTATTTTTTCAAATATCTTTATTATCTTTATTTAGCTTCAAAAAGCATTCATTGCTGTACAAAAATGCACAGCGTTTTTTCTGCATTGTTTTTGCTGCCAAGAGATGCAGAAACCTTGCAGAAATTTCTGCAATCAATTACTCAACATGCACACGTATCCTTAATACTACTTCTGCTGCAAATTAGTGCCAGTATAAAGTAAATCTAGACCTGTTTTAGCAGGAGTTGATTTCATTTTTTTGTGCAAACACAGCCAAAGATATGCCTAACACATACTCCCAAACGTAATTACACTGTCCCAGTTGCACCATCACTAACTGAATCCAGCAAATCCCTTGAATCAACACATTGTTATTAAAGCAAACGTTGCATCTATGCGTTAACTGTTGTGCAGCTCCAATTAACTAAGAAACCAGACAAAAAAATGAAGACAACCCCCCTCCCAAAATGAAAATCCATCATGTTTTTTTAAAAAGATGGTGAGAGAAATTAAGGAGTGTATACCTGTAACGGGTCTGGGAGGCGGAACCTCTGAGCAATTATACAAGGGGGCGGTCCTTGTAAGGAAGCGGGTGGCTCCCAGGGAAGACGGGCAGGTAGTCACGGCAAGTGACAGGGACAGTCTCTGGGTAGAAGGGCAGGTAGTCACGGCAAGTGACAGGGACAGTCTCTGGGTAGAAGGGCAGGTAGTCTCGGCAAGTGACAGGGACAGTCTCTGGGTAGAAGGACGGGTACTCACGGCAAGTGACAGGGACAGTCTCTGAGTAGAAGGACAGCAGGCAGGTGACTGGTGAGCGCTCCCAGGTGAGCGGGCGAGAGTCTCTGGACAGGCAGGTGGTCACGGCACGTGACGGCAGAGCTTCCAGGTAGACTAGCAGGCAGGTAGCAGGTGAGAGCTCCTAGGTGAGCAGGCGAGAGTCTCTGGACAGGCAGGTGGTCACGGCAAGTGACGGCGGAGCCTCCAGGTAGGCTAGCAGGCAGGTAGCAGATGGGCGCTCCCAGGTGAGCAGACAAGAGTCTCTGGACAGGCAGGTGGTCACGGCAAGTGACGGCTGAGCCTCCAGGTAGGCTAGCAGGCAGGTAGCAGATGAGCGCTCCCAGGTGAGCAGGCAGGCTGGTCCATAGACAGACTGACAGGTGTCAGAAGGCAGACCGTCCGACCGCAGGCTAGCAAGCAGGTAAACGGATATCAGGCTGGCATCAAGCAGGAATCTGGCAGGTGACTTGCAGGAAACAGGCAGGATCTGGCAGGTGACTGGCTGGAAACAAGCAGGAATCTGGCAGGTGACTGGCAGGTAACAGGCAGGAATCTGGCAGGTGACTGGCAGGTAACTGGTAACGGGACCTGAGGGCTGAAGCAGAGTGAAAGCTTTGCAACAACATTGCTCGGGCACCTCCATTTTGGAGGAGGTGCCTTATATATGGTGAAGTCCTCTGGCCATTGGCCGGGGACTCCTTAGGACGGCGCACGCGGCCCCTTTAAGAGAGGGGGAGCGCGCGCGTGCCCTAAGCACCGTGGCCGGGAAGCAGCGCGCACTGCCAGCAGAGCGGGAGGAAGATGCCGGGCACAGAGCAGAGAGGTGAGGGGAACAGCGTCCCTGCCTAGCAGGAGGCAGGGACGCCAACGCTACAGTCCCCCCCCCTTTAGGCCCCCCCTTTTTTAGGCCCGACAGAAATTTATCAAGGATGAGAGGGGCATGGATGTTCTCCCGGGGCTCCCACCTTCTCTCCTCAGGACCAAACCCCTTCCAATCTACCAGAAAAAAGGTTTTTCCTCTTACCCTTTTGGTGGCCAGAATGTTCTCTACCTCAAACTCGTTCTCAGCGGAAACCGGAGCAGGAGGCGTACCTGTAGACTTGGAAAAAGAGTTAAGTACCACGGGTTTGAGGAGAGATACATGGAAGGAGTTGGGGATCTGTAAGTTGGCCGGGAGTTTTAATTTATAGGCCACCGGGTTGATCTGTTTGATAACCTCCAGTGGGCCGATGAACCGAGGCCCTAACTTGTAGGAAGGAATCTTGAGTCGAACATATTTGGACGAGAGCCAGACTTTATCTCCAGGACGGAATTGTGGAGGATCCAGGCGTTTCTTGTCAGCGTGTTTTTTCATCCGCTCGGACGACTGAAGGAGTGCGGAACGGGTACTCTCCCAAATGGAGGAGAATTCGCTAACGAGAGATTCCGCAGCCGGATTGTCCACCGAGGTGGAGATGGGAAATGGGATCCGAGGATGCTGACCGAAGACTACAAAAAACGGGGATTTGGAGGAAGATTCGCTCTCGTGATTATTATAAGAGAACTCGGCCCATGGTAGGAGATCCACCCAGTCCGAATGGTGGGCATTAACGAAGTGCCGGAGGTAACTGGTCAGGTTCTGATTGATCAGCTCCACTTGACCATTGGACTGTGGATGGTAAGCGGAGGAGAAGTCCAGAGTGACGTCAAGCAACTTACATGTGGCTCTCCAGAAGCGTGAGGTGAACTGAACCCCACGATCTGACACGATGTGGAGGGGCAGGCCATGGAGATGGAAGACGTGGCGGATAAAGTCTTTAGCCAGTTCCGGTGCAGACGGGAGACCCGGCAGGGGAATGAAGTGCGCCATCTTGGAGAAGCGATCAGCGACCACCCAAATGACCGTACAACCGGCAGAGACAGGATGATCCATTATAAAGTCCATAGCAATTAGAGATGAGCGTTGTTCTACTCGAACTGTTCGCCAATCTCAAATTCGAGCTGTTTTGGGCGGTGTTCGAGCCGTTCGGCGAACACGAACAATTTGAGAAAAATTCGGCTGTTCGAGGTTATGTTCGATAACTGTTCGTGCACCAAAATCATAACTGGATTTTTTCTCAGTAATGATGAAAATTAATGTTAATACGCAGTTTGAGTGTACAGCGGGGTGGGGGGAGGGGCAGGGGATGGATCTCTGTAGGAACAATGAAGATCTCCATTTTTTTTTCTCTTTCCCGCATTTGCAGTGGGGAGGTGCAATCTGTCAGCCTATCAGCAGCGCACACACGGAGCGAAGTGCTTTTTTTCACACAAGCAAGGGCATGTGTCATTGGCAGTGTATGTCACATGTCCTTGCCCTATAAGACCAAGCCATTTTCCCCGTCGCCACCATTTTCTCACTGCTGCAGCTGCGTGTTAGACGGCACCGCTGTTGCTGTGTGCGCTATACCTTGTTAATTTCAAGCCAATATTCGCACAAATATACAGATAGCTTGGGAGTAGGGAATAGTTGTGATTGCAGTCCTTTTAAGGACTAGGTTACAGCATTTCCTACGACTTTTATCAGGGAGGTCTGTGCTCTTAAATAGATAGGTTATGGGAGTAAAGACTAATTGTAATTGGAGTCCTTTTCAGGACTAGGTTACATCAGTTCCTATCAGCTTTTGCCAGGCAGGTCTATGCCAGTGCTGTGCAAGTTTTTTTCACAGCATTTGGCTGAATCTAGCAAAGCTAATCCTTTTTGGCCTATTGCAGAGTGTGTTAGTCAGTGGAGTAGCCTATCTGTGTTGAAAGATATACCACCTGTGTATAGAATACCAATTTTTTTACTGCACCTAGTGAAGTAAAATCTTTTGGGCATAGCATCATTCTATTAGTCCATCTATACTGACCTCCATCAGGTTGCAAATTAAAACTAATTTTTATCTGCATCTACAGTACCTCTGAAAAAATATTTGGGCTTCTACCTGTGTGTGGGACTTGTTGTATTAGTCCATCTATACTGACCTCCATCAGGTTGCAAACTGAATATATTTTTTTCCTGCATCTACCTCTGAAAAAATATTGGGCTTCTAGCTGTGTGTGGGACTTGTTGTATTAGTCCATCTATACTGACCTCCATCAGGTTGCAAACTGAATATATTTTTTTCTGCATCTACTTCTGAAAAAATATTGGGCTTCTAGCTGTGTGTGGGTCTTGTTCTATTAATCCATCTATACTGACCTCCATCAGGTTGCAAACTGAATATAATTTTTTTCTGCATCTAGCTCTGAAAAAATATTTGGCCTTCTAGTAGTGTGTCGGACTTTCTCTATTAGTCCATCTATACTGACCTCCATCAGGTTGCAAATTAAAACTAATTTTTATCTGCATCTACAGTACCTCTGAAAAAATATTTGGGCTTCTAGCTGTGTGTGGGACTTGTTGTATTAGTCCATCTATACTTACCTCCATCAGGTTGCAAACTGAATATATTTTTTTCTGCATCTACCTCTGAAAAAATATTGGGCTTCTAGCTGTGTGTGGGACTTGTTGTATTAGTCCATCTATACTGACCTCCATCAGGTTGCAAACTGAATATATTTTTTTCTGCATCTACCTCTGAAAAAATATTGGGCTTCTAGCTGTGTGTGGGTCTTGTTCTATTAATCCATCTATACTGACCTCCATCAGGTTGCAAACTGAATATAATTTTTTTCTGCATCTAGCTCTGAAAAAATATTTGGCCTTCTAGTAGTGTGTCGGACTTTCTCTATTAGTCCATCTATACTGACCTCCATCAGGTTGCAAATTAAAACTAATTTTTATCTGCATCTTCAGTACCTCTGAAAAAATATTTGGGCTTCTAGCTGTGTGTGGGACTTGTTGTATTAGTCCATCTATACTGACCTCCATCAGGTTGCAAACTGAATATATTTTTTTCTGCATCTACCTCTGAAAAAATATTGGGCTTCTAGCTGTGTGTGGGACTTGTTGTATTAGTCCATCTATACTGACCTCCATCAGGTTGCAAACTGAATATATTTTTTTCTGCATCTACCTCTGAAAAAATATTGGGCTTCTAGCTGTGTGTGGGACTTTTTGTATTAGTCCATCTATACTGACCTCCATCAGGTTGCAAACTGAATATATTTTTTTCTGCATCTACCTCTGAAAAAATATTGGGCTTCTACCTGTGTGTGGGACTTGTTGTATTAGTCCATCTATACTGACCTCCATCAGGTTGCAAACTGAATATATTTTTTTCTGCATCTACCTCTGAAAAAATATTGGGCTTCTAGCTGTGTGTGGGACTTGTTGTATTAGTCCATCTATACTGACCTCCATCAGGTTGCAAACTGAATATATTTTTTTCTGCATCTACCTCTGAAAAAATATTGGGCTTCTAGCTGTGTGTGGGACTTGTTGTATTAGTCCATCTATACTGACCTCCATCAGGTTGCAAACTGAATATATTTTTTTCTGCATCTACCTCTGAAAAAATATTGGGCTTCTAGCTATGCGTGGGTCTTGTTCTATTAATCCATCTATACTGACCTCCATCAGGTTGCAAACTGAATATAATTTTTTTCTGCATCTAGCTCTGAAAAAATATTTGGCCTTCTAGTAGTGTGTCGGACTTTCTCTATTAGTCCATCTATACTGGCCTCCATCAGGTTGCAAATTAAAACTAATTTTTATCTGCATCTTCAGTACCTCTGAAAAAATATTTGGGCTTCTAGCTGTGTGTGGGACTTGTTGTATTAGTCCATCTATACTGACCTCCATCAGGTTGCAAACTGAATATATTTTTTTCTGCATCTACCTCTGAAAAAATATTGGGCTTCTAGCTGTGTGTGGGACTTGTTGTATTAGTCCATCTATACTGACCTCCATCAGGTTGCAAACTGAATATATTTTTTTCTGCATCTACCTCTGAAAAAATATTGGGCTTCTAGCTGTGTGTGGGTCTTGTTCTATTAATCCATCTATACTGACCTCCATCAGGTTGCAAACTGAATATAATTTTTTTCTGCATCTAGCCCTGAAAAAATATTTGGCCTTCTAGTAGTGTGTCGGACTTTCTCTATTAGTCCATCTATACTGACCTCCATCAGGTTGCAAATTAAAACTAATTTTTATCTGCATCTACAGTACCTCTGAAAAAATATTTGGGCTTCTAGCTGTGTGTGGGACTTGTTGTATTAGTCCATCTATACTGACCTCCATCAGGTTGCAAACTGAATATATTTTTTTCTGCATCTACCTCTGAAAAAATATTGGGCTTCTAGCTGTGTGTGGGAATTGTTGTATTAGTCCATCTATACTGACCTCCATCAGGTTGCAAACTGAATATATTTTTTTCTGCATCTACCTCTGAAAAAATATTGGGCTTCTAGCTGTGTGTGGGTCTTGTTCTATTAATCCATCTATACTGACCTCCATCAGGTTGCAAACTGAATATAATTTTTTTCTGCATCTAGCTCTGAAAAAATATTTGGCCTTCTAGTAGTGTGTCGGACTTTCTCTATTAGTCCATCTATACTGACCTCCATCAGGTTGCAAACTGAGTATAATTTTTTTCTGCATCTAGCTCTGAAAAAATATTTGGCCTTCTAGTAGTGTGTCGGACTTTCTCTATTAGTCCATCTATACTGACCTCCATCAGGTTGCAAATTAAAACTAATTTTTATCTGCATCTACAGTATCTCTGAAAAAATATTTGGGCTTCTAGCTGTGTGTGGGACTTGTTGTATTAGTCCATCTATACTGACCTCCATCAGGTTGCAAACTGAATATATTTTTTTCCTGCATCTACCTCTGAAAAAATATTGGGCTTCTAGCTGTGTGTGGGTCTTGTTCTATTAATCCATCTATACTGACCTCCATCAGGTTGCAAATTCAAAATAATTTTTTTCTGCATCTAACCCAGCCAATAGTTTTGGCCTAATACCACAGTTTGGCCACTCAGCTCTGCTCGGTTACCATCCATTGTTTTTTTGTGCAAACAACTCCAGAGTTGTGAATTAGTTAACCACCAAAATGAGTGGAAAAAGGCCTGCTGCTGGTGGAAAGGGGAATAGGCGTGTTGGGAAGGGGAAAAAAGGTTGTGTCCGTGGGGTAGGTGTTAAAGCAACAGTAACATCTGCAGAAGAAAGACCATCTTCCAGCCAAACTAAAATGTCTACTTCTTTTAGCGGACAATGTGATAAGATCCCTTTCTTACGGCCACGCCAATCGCTACAAATTCCAGATGAGGCACAAAAACAGCAGGTGCTTCAACGGATATCAAGTGCTCCTTTAAGTGGGTTCTCCTCCACATCAACTTCAACATCACAAATACTCCAGTCCTCAAAGGTGTCACCCAAATCGCACTTGCTTCCTCACAGCTCCCAAATCTCCCGCTGCCCGTCTGAGTATGAGGTAGAACAGATGGTTGAGTCTGCAGAGCTGTTTACTCATACTATAGCCTGGGAATCAGAGGTCGACTCCAGCGCTTCTGTGAATCCAGACGATCAAATGATCTGCACTGATGCCCAGAATCTTTATGAGTCGGATCCAGGACCAGACGCAGAAGGTTCTGACCATAATGTAGACCCTCATTCCCAAACTGTAACTCCTGTTGGTGGAGACAATGAGGAAGACGATGATAAGACTCAAATACCTGATTGGAGCGACAACTTTAGTTTTTTGTCAGGGCAGGAACAGGTTGGCTCTGAGGACGACGGGTGTGATAACGCACAGGGTGATGATGATGAGGTCGGAGATCCCACTTACTGCCAACCCACAGTCACAACTCTGCCTCTCACCACAAGTCGTGGTGGCTCTTCAGGTCGCATGGGTGCTAAGCCTTGCTAAGCCTGGGCATTTTTTCAGATCGATAAAGATGACCCAACTCGTGTTATCTGTAACATTTGTCAGCAAAAGCTAAGTAGAGGCCAAAAAATACATAGTTTGAGTACTTCATGCATGAACCGGCACATGGACATGAAGCATAAGTTGCAGTGGGAAGCTCAGTGTGCTACAATGCGGCCTAGCCAGCCGGGCCAACCACCGTCTGCCATATCTTGTGCATCCGCGGCCTCTTCATCCTCTGTGACTGGGAGGACAGCAGTCACACCTGTTTTGGGGCGCAGACCTGCCACCTCTTTACCCGCAACAGCCAGCGTGATTGGCAGGTCATCATTTTCTTTGGAGGTGGTAACACCAGCTGGTGTTGAGCGCTGTCCGACATCGATAGCACCACCTTTGGATCAAGGCAACCTAACATGTCCGCCTGCATCTTCCTCACAGACCGGCAGTTTGCCGGGGACACCCTTATCAACCCCGTCTAAGCACAATAGCCAGCCCTCGGTCCCTCAGATGTGGACAAGTAAAATACCATTTCCTCCTAGCCATGAGAAAGCTAAGAGGTTGAATTTCACCATCTGCAAGCTCTTGGCTACAGAAATGCTGCCTTTCCGCCTGGTGGACACAGAGGATTTTCGAGACCTTATGTCCGTCGCAGTGCCCCAGTACCAGATGCCCAGTCGGCACTACTTCTCAAAGAAAGGTGTGCCTGCGCTCCACCAGCATGTCGCATATAACATCACCGCTTCTTTGAGAAACTCTGTGTGTGACAGGGTGCATTTCACCACAGACACTTGGACGAGTAGGCATGGACAGGGGCGTTACATGTCGCTGACTGGGCACTGGGTAACTATGGTGACAGCAGGACAAGGGGCTGCTGTCCAAGTCTTGCCGTCCCCACGAGTTATGCGTCAATCCTCTTTATGTCAAAGTTCCTCCACTGCTTCTGCCTCCTCAACCTCCTCTCGGTCTTCCACCTGCACCCAAAGCCTGTCTGGTCATGCCACAAGCTTTCTAACTGCGCAGAAGGGATCCTGCACACCTCCTTACTATGCTGGCAGTAGGGCTCAACGTCATCAGGAGGTTTTTACATTGAAATGTCTGGGAAATGTGAGTCACACAGCTGAGGAGTTGTGGTCAGCTCTGGAGAACCAATTTCATGAATGGTTGTCTCCACTGGACCTGAAACCAGGGAAGGCCGTGTGCGACAATGCTGCAAACCTGGGTGCGGCCCTTCGCCGGGGCAATGTCACACACGTGCCTTGTATGGCTCACGTGTTGAACCTGGTTGTCCAGCAATTTTTAGCCCACTATCCCAGACTAGATGGCAATCTGCAGAGGGCACGGTCGCTGTGTGGTCACTTCCACCGTTCGCATCCCGCAGCTCAGCGACTTACATCTCTACAGAAGTCGTTGGGCCTGCCACTTAACCGGCTAAAATGCGATGTGCCTACCCGGAGGAGGAGTTGTATGCGGAAGGGCTAACATCTGCAAGGTCCAGACGGTCGGCAGCACCAAGGCGGCAGGCATGTGAGGGTGGGGGAGATGGTTTTACCAGGGCGCATGGTAGCAGCCAAACTAGTGAGGAAGGTGCAGGAGCCCAGGAAGAAGTGGAGGACGAACTGATGGAAGACTCATCAGATGAGGGAGACCTTGATCACATTTCTGTTGTGCGAGGTTGGGGGGAGAGGACAGAGGAAGGAAGCATGATTGTTACCTCGCCACCAACACAACAGGGACTTGGTGCTCCTGGATGCGCAACACACATGAGTGCCTTCTTGCTGCACTACCTGCAACATGACCCTCGAATTGTGAGAATTAGAAATAATCCTGACTACTGGGTTGCCACACTGTTAGATCCCCGGTACAAAAGTAAATTTGCAGAAATTATTCCTGCCATAGAAAGGGATGCACGCATGCAGGAGTATCAGCAGAGACTGTTGCAGAATCTTACATGTGCTTTTCCACAAAATACCAGTGGTGCACGTAGTGAATCTCACAGTTCCAACTTGCCAACCGTGGGACCGTCAAGTGTTCAGCACTCAAACCGTAACAGAACCACAGTATCTGCTGGTAACATCAATTTTGCGGAATCATTTGACCACTTTTTTAGCCCATCCTTTGCAAGGTCACAGGAGACAAGAAGTCTGACACATAGTCAACGCCTAGAGACGATGGTACAGGAGTATCTCCAAGTAAACATTGAAGCCACGACTGTGTCACTGGACCCTTGTTCTTTTTGGGCTTCCAATCTGGATAAATGGCCGGAGCTAGCCACTTACGCCTTGGAGATCTTGTCATGCCCCGCAGCCAGCGTTCTGTCTGAACGTGTGTTCAGCGCTGCTGGTGTTGTGCTGACAGATAAGCGCACGCGGCTCTCCACAGATAATGTAGACAGACTCACGTTCATAAAGATGAACAAATCATGGATCCGAAACGACTTTTCTACCCCTGTGTCATCCTGGGGAGAGTAAAAGCTTGATGATTGGTTAAAATCACCCTACCAACCGTTTTAAGCTTTCAAATTACTAATCATGTTTATCTGTATCTTGACTGGAAAATAATTTGGGCTTTGTAGCAGTGTGCAGCACTGATCCTATTAGGCCATCTATACTAAAGCTTCACCAGATTTAAAATTAAAAATAATTTTTAGCTGCATCTAGCCCGGAAAATAATTTTGGGGCTCCGAGATGCGCAAGGCACATAAGTGCCTTCTTGCTGCACTACCTGCAGCATGACCCTCATATTGTCAGAATTCGAAGTAATCATGACTACTGGGTTGCCACACTCTTAGATCCCCCAAACTTTTCGATCAACCTTTTCATTTTAATAAAGACCAAAAAAATGGTCATTTTTGAAATTATAAGCATTAGCAGGTTGTTAGAAACTGAAATCAAACAGTTTTCAACTCAAAACTTTATTCTAGGTGATGTTACATTTTCACATAGGACCCCTTGTTCGAAAGGAGCTTCTGAACTCTCTCGTCCATTGAATTTGTCAGGTTTTGGATGGTTTCTGCTTCAATTGTTTTGCATGAGGACAGAATACCCTCCCAGAGCTGTTGCTTAGATGTGAACTGCCTCCTGCCATCATAGACACTCCTTTTAATGATGCTCCAAAGGTTCTGAATGGGGTAGAGGTCAGGGGAGCATGGGGGTCACACCATAAGTTTGTCCCCTTTTATACCCATATCAGCCAGAGATGCAGATGTTTTATGTGCAGCATGAGATGGTGCATTATCATGCAGAAAAATGATCTTGCTGTGAAATACACGGTTCTTCTTCTTGAACCATGGCAGGAAGTGCTGTTTGAGAAAATCCACATACATTATGGAGTTCATCTTTAGCGCCTTCAGGGATCCTAAAGGGGCCGACAATCTCTCTCCCCATGATTCCAGCCCAAAACATTACTCCACCTCCTCCTTGTTGGCGCTGTAGCCGTGTTTGCGTGGGGTGTCCATCAACCAGCCATCCTCCACTCCATCTATCTGGACCATCGAGCGCTGCAGGGCACTCATCCGTGAACAAAACAGTTTTGAAATCAGTCTTCATGTAATGTTTGGCCCACTGGAGCCGTTTCTGCTTGTGTGAAGTGGATAGAGGAGGTCGACAGGATGGCGCATGCACAGCTGCAAACCTCTGAAGGACCCTGCATCTTGTTGTTCGGGGGACGTTGGAGGCACAAGCAGCTTCAAAAACTTTTCTGCTGCTATGACAAGGCTTTTTTGCCGCTGCTCTTTCAACCTGACGTAATTGCCTGTAGGAAAGAGTCCTCAATTTGCCCTTATCAGCACGCACACGTGTGTACTGTGAATCAGCTACATACTTCTTGATTGCCAAGACACTTCATCCTGATCATCGCACAATGTTGATTGTAGTCATGCCTTGACCTAAACACTCCACAATTTGTTGCTTCTCAGCACACACATCACCATCAATGAGTTTAACTGACAAACAAACAAATTCTTCCCTTACCACTCCTAAACACTTTTTGCATAATAATTTGGAACGCAGTGTACATGTGCTTTTCCACAAAACACCAGTGGTTCACGTAGTGAATCTTACAGTTCTAACTTGCCAACCGTGGTCTGTATGGAGTTGTTCAATAAAGGGCCCAAAATTAAGATAACATAGATGGGAGAGGTCTCTATGAATAGGAATTCCTAAGTATTTGATACCCTGTGAGGGCCAGGCAAAGGGAAAGTTGTACTGGATGGAATCCTATATGGATTTGGGGAGGGAGACATCGAGGGCCTCAGACTTCGCTGCATTGATTTTAAAATTTTACCATGTAACAAAGTGATCTATTTCAGCCATAACAGCATGGATGGATATATGTGATTGAGTGATATATACTAGGACATCATCAGCAAATAGAGAGCACTTGTACTCGGTGCCTCCCACCTCAATCCACCTAATATTGGGGTTATGGCGAATTGATGAGAGCAGGTGCTCCGTCACTAGGATGTATAAGAGAGGGGACAGAGGACATCACTGCCTTGTCCCATTGGTGATTGTGAAAGGTGATGAAAATGTTCTGACGCACCCCCTGGGCCTTGGGACACCCAGAGCCGGACCCTTTTTGGTGGATGCTGGTGGTTGTAGTCTTCGTGGCGGCGACCCGGTTCCGTGGCTCAGGGCGGTCAAACCAGTGGCGGAACTATTTATGTGGTTTTGATGTTTAAATGTCCGACTACGCCACCCGTGGATTGCGGTCAGAGTTAACCGCCGCTACAGGGCAGACCGCTGAGGCTGGTGTTGTGGGTGCAGCAGAGCGTAGCATAACTCCCCACGGGAGGAGTATAGCCTCAGGGCAGTGTATGCGGAGGATGGGGGTGATGGTGCAGGGCAGCAGCAGTAACGACACGGAGTCAGTGATGCAGTTCAGGGCCTTTACTCACAGTTCTTATTATCCAGACCACGTCTGCAGGTAACGGCTGCCCACGTCGTACTGTGCTCACCAGGTGAGGGGCTCAGACAACTCCCAGATAACTTTGGAGCACTTCACAGGACCCCCTTTGTGTGTCCTTTGTCTGGCCTTTCTTATCAACACTTCTGTCCGGCTGCCTCGGGCCTCCTCTTGGTAAACTTGGCGCCAGTTTCCCTGACCCTATGTGGTGCCTTCCTAGCGCGTGTAGCGAGGGGCTGCGCCACATAAAATGTCAGAGCCTCCGGTTTCTAGCTGAGGGTCGTTTCCTGCCTCCACAAGTTCGGGGACCAGTCTCCCCTTTGGCCTGACCCCTCCACGCAGGTGGATTCGGGCGTGCGGTGGCGACTCGCCCGTCCGCACCCCTGGGATCCCTTCATTCCTCGTTCCTGGAGCCTTCTCCACTCCTCTTCCTTCCTTCTCCCTCTTCCAGGCCTGGGCCTCTGTTACTAGGCCCGCCTCCGGAGCAGAGCTCATGCAGAGCCCCTGCTCCCTGCCACTTCTGCTCAGACTTCTCTGCACTGAACTAAGATGGTGCCCACCTTTTATACTCCCTTCTCAATGCACCCAGGAACTGCTTCCTCCCTGCTCCTGCACTACAGGGTTCCCCTTCCTCAGTGTTCCCTCCCCCCACTCCAGCCAGGGACAGGGACTGTCGTGCCCATCTCAGGGGCATATTGGTCGCCCTGCCCCACGGCAATGTGGTGTAATGCATGCAGGTGTCGGGTCCTGATCCACACTCCATCCTTACCTGAGAGTGAGATATCACACCTCTGGGTGAGGTGCAATACGTCTGTAGCAACCGAGCCCTCAGGGTGCTACAGTTCCATTTATCTTCAGCCTAGGTGACGTATTGCGATACAGGGCCGTGATTTTGGCTATAAAAGGGTCCCCTAGACCCCTACCTCAAGCTTTTTAAGAGAATCATATATGGCGTGCCAGGAGACTCTATGGAATGCTTTCTCAGCATCCAACGAGAGTATCTAATTACAAATTTTTAACTGCATCTAGCCCAGGAAATACTTTGTGCCCAGTAGCAGTGTCTGCTAGTCAGCGGATTATCCCGGCTGTTAAGCAAGCTGCACCACCTGTAGTTTAGACACTTAATTTTTTCAAAGGAAATGCTTCGGGACCATGGGATACTTAGTGAAGAGCATCAGGAGGCACCCCAAGGCATAGGGGCTGGGACTGGCAGTAGGATGCCTTGCGGTGGACAGCCGAGCTCGATCCTTATAAAAGCTTTTTAACTGCAGCAGCTTTAGTGGACGCTACTGGAGCTGGAATTACCGCGGCTGCTGGCATGAGACTTGCCCTCCAATAGATCCTTGTAAATGGATTTAAAGTGTATTCATTCAAATTAGAGAGACAATTTAAATTAAAAAGCTTAGAGCTGCCTCCACCACAGGGGGGCTCGCTCGACCCACCAGCGGACAGGCACCAGTATTGGGAGAGGGGGGCTGGCCGTCAGGGTTCACCGCGGCTCTGGCACAAACCCGGCGACACGGAGGTGGCACGGGCAGGAGCGGACTGGCCGTGTCGGCTTCTCACTTTTTGGATTTTAGAAGGGCATGACATGCCTATATCTGTGTCTCCCCCTCCTTTTACTCCTCCACCTCTTTTATTTTCGCATGACTATATGTACTTGTCACTTTTCCATGTGTTAGTTATGTCTTCTGAGCAGTTTGTCAGCTTTTGGACACCTTTGAAGGTGTTTTCTATGTGTTTCTATGTGTTTTTGTTTGCCTGCCATTGGTTTTAACGGTGTTCGAAGGTGTTCGACGAACAGTTCGACGAACAGTTCGGCGAACACACGGGTGTTCGACGAACCGAACCGAACTCGAACACTACGGGGGTGGCTCAACACTTATAGCAATATGCTGCCACGGGGCAGCAGGTACTGGAAGAGGAAGAAGGCGACCGGCTGGCAGGTGTCTCGGAACTTTGTTGCGGGCGCAGGACACACAGGCAGAAACAAAGTCTATTACATTCTTGTGCAGGGTAGGCCACCAGTAATGCCGGGTAACGAGCTGGAGGGTCTTTTTCTGACCGGCGTGGCCAGCTAGCTTAGACGAGTGACCCCAGTGTAGGACCTTCTTCCGATCAGGTACAGTTACGAACGTCTTACCGGGAGGGAGACGATTTAGATTCACGGGAGCCACTTGCATTACTCTGGCGGGATCAATGATGTGCTTAGGTTCCTCCTCTAGATCAGATACCAGGAAGGATCGGGATAAGGCGTCAGCTTTGATGTTTTTGTCTGCCGGATGAAAATGAAGAACAAAATCAAAGCGGGCAAAAAACAAGGACCACCGGGCTTGGCGCGGGTTAAGTCTCTCGGCGCTCTGAAGGTAAGTCAAGTTCTTGTGGTCCGTGTAAATTATTACCGGGTGAAGAGCCCCCTCGAGCAGGTAATACCACTCCTCCAGTGCCAGCTTAATGGCTAACAATTCTCGGTCTCCAATAGAATAGTTGCACTCAGAAGAGGAGAAGAGTTTGGAGAAAAAAATCGCAGGTTACCATTCTTCCGGAAGATGACTTTTGGGTAAGTACCGCCCCGGCTCCGGAGGAGGAAGCGTCAACTTCTAGGAAGAATTGTTTGTTGCCGTCCAGACGATGCAGCACTGGGGCGGAGGAGAAGGCCTGTTTTAAGGAAAGAAAGGCCTCCTCAGCTTCGGTCGGCCATTTTCTGGGATTAGTACCCTTACGGGTGAGCGCAGAGATAGGGGCAGTCCGGGAAGAGAAGTGCGGTATGAAGAGGCGGTAATAGTTGGCGAAGCCCAGGAACCGCTGAATAGCCTTCAACCCCTCTGGTCGGGGCCACTTCTGAATGGCAGACAGTTTCTCAGGATCCATTTGTAGGCCGGTCTGAGAGAATATGTAGCCCAGAAATGGAAGAGAGGTCTGCTCAAAGATGCACTTCTCATATTTAGCGTAGAGGTGGTTCTGCCTGAGCCTGAGCAGGACCTGACGAACATCCCTCCGGTGAGTAGAAAGGTCCGGAGAGAAGACCAAGATGTCGTCCAGGTACACCACCACTCAGGAGTAGAGAAGGTCACGGAAGATGTCATTGACCAACTCTTGAAAGACGGCAGGAGCGTTACAGAGACCGAAGGGCATTACTAGGTGCTCATAGTGGCCGTCCTGGGTGTTGAATGCCGTCTTCTACTCATCCCCCTGATGGATACGGACCAGGTTATACGCCCCACGGAGATCCAGTTTGGTGAAGATTCTAGCCCCCCTCAGGCGGTCAAATAATTCTGGAATGAGCGGGAGGGGGTATTTATTCTTCACTGTAATCTGGTTAAGGCCTCTATAATCTATACATGGACGGAGTGAGCCGTCCTTCTTTTTGACGAAGAAGAAGCCTGCTCCCGCCGGGGAGGTAGATTTCCGGATAAATCCCCGGCTAGATTCTCCTCAATATATTCTGACATGGACTGGGTCTCCACTGTGGACAAAGGGTAGATACGCCCACGGGGAGGAGTAGAGCCGGGTATCAGGTCGATTGGATGATCGTATGGTCTATGAGGGGGTAATGTCTCTGCTTCTTTTTTATTGAAGACATCCGCATAAGACCAATAGGGAACCGGTAGACCGGGTAGATTGACTGGGGTAGGAGAAGGACGAGCAGGATGAGCGGGAACTAGACAAGTCCTATGGCAGTCCTGTCCCCAGCGAAGGACTTCTCCGGTCTGCCAGTCAAGCACGGGTGCATGTTTCTGGAGCCAAGGTAGGCCTAACAAGAGTGCGTGAGAGAGTCCAGGCAGAACATGAAAGGAGATGCTCTCAGAATGCAGCATTCCCACCTGCAGAGTTATGGATTCGGTGATGAGTTGGATGGGATGTGGTAAGAGACCCCCATCCACGGCGGCGACAGATAAAGGTACGGACAGAGGTTTGGAGGGAATGCGGTATTTCTCTACCAGAGACTGAGAAATGAGATTTCCGGCAGCTCCTGAGTCAAGTTGAGCCAGTTCGAAATAGCGGTTCTCTCCGCAGGTGATAGAGACTGACAGCATCAGAGATGGAGAGGGTTTACTTTTGTCTAGGGCGACCTCTCTGAGCGATCCTAGACACAAGCGTTTCCCGACCTCTCTGGGCAGGAACGGATCCGGTGCTCCTTACTGCCACAGCAGAAGCAGCTCCCCTCGGCACGGCGTAAGTCTTGACGGGTTTTGACCATCTTGGTCTGGTCGACCTGCATAGGCTCAGGTGAGTGTGCCTGGGGAGTAACGGAGGGAGTGACGGGTTTCTGGAAGGTGGGGGCTAGACGTGGAAACCTCCTCTCATGGGTGACCTCTCTGGCGCTCTCCAGGAATCGGATGACAATCCGGGTGGCAAGTGTTATTAAGTCGTCGAGAGTGGTAGGAATGTCCCGACCGGCGAGTTCATCTTTAATACGGCCGGACAGACCCTCCCAGAAGACAGATACCAGAGCGTCGTTATCCCAGGCCAGCTCCGAAGCAAGGGTACGGAACCATATGGCATATTGGCCCACGGTGAGATCTCCTTGACGGAGGCGTAGCAGAGACAATGCGGATGAGGTCCTCCGTCCGGGTTCGTCGAAGACTTTCCGGAAAGCCGTGAGAAAGGCTGGCAGGTCGGACACCAGGGGATCTCCTCTCTCCCACAGAGGATTTAGCCAAGCCAGAGCCTCCCCCAAGAGGTGGGACATGATAAAGACTACTTTGGACCGGTCGGAGATAAACTGGTGGGACAAGAGTTCAAAGTGCAGGGTGCACTGGTTTATGAAGCCCCGAGCTTGAGCGGAGTCACCTCCGAAACGAGGAGGTGCAGAAAACCGGGGTCCGGGGCAGGATACCATGGTATTGGTGGGCAGCGGCGCTGCCGGGTTGCGAGTCATGACACTAGCGGTGGTTGCTGGTGGAGCAGACAGAGTGTCCAGGCGAGAGTTGACACTCCGCAGGTGACTCAGGATGGACTCCTGTTGGGACCTCTGATGGGACAGTTCATGACATAGGTCCGAGAGCGAGGGAGCTTGGGTGCCACCGGATTCCATGGCCCGAGCAAACTGTAACGGGTCTGGGAGGCGGAACCTCTGAGCAACTATACAAGGGGGCGGTCCTTTTAAGGAAGCGGGTGGCTCCCAGGGAAGACCGGCAGGTAGTCACGGCAAGTGACAGGGACAGTCTCTGGGTAGAAGGGCAGGTAGTCACGGCAAGTGACAGGGACAGTCTCTGGGTAGAAGGGCAGGTAGTCACGGCAAGTGACAGGGACATTCTCTGGGTAGAAGGTCGGGTACTCACGGCAAGTGACAGGGACAGTCTCTGGGTAGAAGGACAGCAGGCAGGTGACTGGTGAGCGCTCCCAGGTGAGCGGGCGAGAGTCTCTGGACAGGCAGGTGGTCACGGCACGTGACGGCAGAGCCTCCAGGTAGACTAGCAGGCAGGTAGCAGGTGAGCGCTCCTAGGTGAGCAGGCGAGAGTCTCTGGACAGGCAGGTGGTCACGGCAAGTGACGGCGGAGCCTCCAGGTAGGCTAGCAGGCAGGTAGCAGATGAGCGCTCCCAGGTGAGCAGACAAGAGTCTCTGGACAGGCAGGTGGTCACGGCAAGTGAAGGCGGAGCCTCCAGGTAGGCTAGCAGGCAGGTAGCAGATGAGCGCTCCTAGGTGAGCAGACAAGAGTCTCTGGACAGGCAGGTGGTCACGGCAAGTGACGGCGGAGCCTCCAGGTAGGCTAGCAGGCAGGTAGCAAATGAGCGCTCCCAGGTGAGCAGACAAGAGTCTCTGGACAGGCAGGTGGTCACGGCAAGTGACGGCGGAGCCTCCAGGTAGGCTAGCAGGCAGGTAGCAGATGAGCGCTCCCAGGTGAGAGGGCAGGCTGGTCCATAGACAGACTGACAGGTGTCGGAAGGCAGACCATCGGACTGCAGGCTAGCAAGCAGGTAAACGGATATCAGGCTGGTATCAAGCAGGAATCTGGCAGGTGACTGGCAGGAAACAGGCAGGATCTGGCAGGTGACTGGCTGGAAACAAGCAGGAATCTGGCAGGTGACTGGCAGGTAACAGGCAGGAATCTGGCAGGTGACTGGCAGGTAACTGGTAACGGGACCTGAGGGCTGAAGCAGAGTGAAAGCTTTGCAACAACATTGCTCGGGCACCTCCATTTTGGAGGAGGTGCCTTATATATGGTGAAGTCCTCTGGCCATTGGCCGGGGACTCCTTAGGACGGCGTGCGCGGCCCCTTTAAGAGAGGGGGAGCGTGCGCGCGCGTGCCCTAAGCACCGTGGCCGGGAAGCAGCGCGCGCTGCCAGCAGAGTGGGAGGAAGACGCCGGGCACAGAGCGGAGAGGTGAGGGGAACAGCGTCCCTGCCTAGCAGGAGGCAGGGACGCCGACGCTGCAATACGTAGGATCCGCGATAATGAACAGGCCTAATTAAAGGGAATCTGTCAACATGTTTTTGCTGCCTCATCTAAGAGCAGCATGATGTAGGCTGAATCTAACGATGTATCACTTAGATTACTGGCTGTTGACATTCTGATACAATCAAAGTTCTTAGATTTAGCAATGCAGCAGTGCTGAGAAACCTAACCCTGCCCACACCAGGCTCTGTATGTACCTTGTCTATAGACAGTGAGCTGCTTATCACAGGAGTGGGCGGAGTCAGACTAACTTGCTTATGCTGCTGTAGCTGCTGTAATTCCTGCAATGATAATCACCAGGTGATAAAACCTTCAGTGTAGGTAAACAACAGCCTGGCATGTGACACATCGTTGAAGTGTGTGTTTTAACCACTACCTCTTGCTGTCCTCAGGTTACATAGCAAAAAAATGCTGACAGATTCCTTTAAAAAGAATGTCCATCCAACCACTACTATGTACAATTTTGGATACTTATGGCAGTTACATAGTAACATAGTTTTTAAGGTTGAAGGAAGACTAAGTCCATCTAGTCCAACCCATAGCCTAACTTGTTGATCCAGAGGAAGGCAAAAAAAAAACATGTGGCAAACACTAAGCTCCACATTGGGGAAAAAAATTCCTTCCCGACTGCATACAACAATCAGACTAGTTCCCTGGATCAACGCCCTATCAAGGAATCTAGTATTTATAACCTGTAATATTATACTTTTCAAGAAAGGCATCCATGCCCTTCTTAAATTTTAACAGTGAATCACTCATTACAACATCATGCGGCAGAGAGTTCCATAGTCTCACTGCTCTTACAGTAAAGAATCCCCGTCTGTGATTATGTTTAAACCTTCTTTCCTCCAGACGTAGAAGATGCCCCCTTGTCCCCGTCTCAGGCCTCAGAGTAAAAAGATCAGTAGAAAGGTCTTTGTACTGTCCCCTCATATACTTGTACATAGTAATAAGATCACCCCTAAGCCTTCTTTTTTCCACAGTAAATAACCCCAAGTGTAATAACCTGTCTTGGTATTGCAGACCCCCCAGTCCTCTAATAACCTTGGTCGCTCTTCTCTGCACCCGCTCTAGTTCAGCTATGTCTTTCTTATACACCGGAGACCAGAACTGTACACAGTATTCTAAGTGTGGTCGCACTAATGACTTGTATAGAGGTAAAATTATGTTCTCCTCATGAGCATCTATGCCTCTTTTAATGCATCCCATTATTTTATTTGCCTTTGCAGCAGCAGCCTGACACTGGCCACTAAACGTGAGCTTGTCGTCCACCAATACACCCAGGTCTTTTTCAGTTACAGTTTTGCCCAGTGTTTTACAATTAAGCATATAATTATACATTTTATTTCCTCTGCCCAAGTGCATTACCTTACATTTATCCCGATTAAAGCTCATTTGCCATTTATCAGCCCAAGCTTCTAGTTTACATAGATCCTCCTGTAATATAAAATTGTCCTCCTCTGTATTGATTACCCTGTAGAGTTTAGTGTCATCTGCAAATATTGAAATATTTCTCTGTATGCCCCCTACAAGGTCATTAATAAATATGTTAAAAAGTAGGGGGCCCAATACTGACCCCTGTGGTACCCCACTGTTAACTGAGTCCCAGTCTGAGTGTTTTCCATTAATAACCACCCTTTGTTTCCTATCACTGAGCCAATTTTTAACCCACAAACATATATTTTCCCCTATCCCCATTGTTCTCATTTTATGTATCAACCTTTTGTGTGGAACCGTATCAAAAGCTTTTGAAAAGTCCATATACACAACATCCACTGCATTTCCTTGGTCCAGTCCAGAACTTGCCTCCTCATAAAAACTGATCAGCTTAGTTTGACAAGAACGGTCCCTCGAAAACCCATGTTGATATTGGGTCATGAGGTTATTCTTCTTCAGATACTCTAGTATAGCATCTCTTAGGAAAGGCTCCAGGATTTTACCCACAGTAGAGGTTAAGCTTACCGGCCTATAATTTCCAAGTTCAGTTTTTGTCCCTTTTTTGAATATTGGCACCACATTTGCTATACGCCAGTCCTGTGGTACAGACCCTGTTATTATGGAATCTTTAAAGATTAAAAATAATGGTCTATCTATGATGTTACTTAATTCCTGCAGTAGTCGTGGGTGTATCCCATCCGGGCCCGGGGATTTGTCAACTTTAGTGATTTTTAGATGCCGCCGTACTTCCTGCTGGGTTAAGCAAGTGACATTTACTGGAGAATTTTTGTTATCACTAATCATGTTTTCTGTCATGCGATTTTCTTGTGTAAATATGGTTGAAAAAAAATCATTTAGCATATTGGCTTTTTCCTCATCCTCATCCACCATTTCACCCAGACTATTTTTAAGGGGCCAACACTATCATTTTTTAGTTTTTTACTATTTTGGGGTTATTTTTACTTTCTCTGGCAATGATTCTCTCTGCCTCAATCTTTGCTGCCATGATTTGGTTTTTACATAATTTATTTAATTTTCTATATTTATTTAACGCCTCATCACTACCTACTTGCTTTAGTTCTCTAAATGCTTTCTTTTTGTCACTTATTGCGCCCCTTATAGCTCTATTTAGCCATAGTGGTTTCCTCCTATTTCTAGCATGTTTATTCCCATAGGGTATATATTGTACACATGTCCTATTCAGGATGTTAATAAATGTCTCCCATTTGCTTTGTGTAGTTTTATGTCTCAGGATATCGTCCCAGTTTATTGCACTAAGATCATCTCTTAAACGTTGGAAATTTGCCTTCCTGAAGTTTAGTGTCCTTGTAACCCCTCTACTACACATCTTATTAAAGGTTACATGAAAATGTATTATTTTGTGATCACTGTTACCCAAGTGACCCCCAACTCGTATATTTGATTTGCAGTCTGGCCTATTGGTTAATATTAGGTCTAGCAGTGCCCCCCTTCTTGTTGGGTCCTGAACCAGTTGTGAAAGGTAATTGTCTCTCATAGTAGTCAAAAACCTATTTCCTTAAGATTCTAAAATAAAACTGCTTTGGAAACCAAGACAGTTTGTCCTGTTTTTGGTCTCTTCTGGCACCTCTAGCCTATGTTTACATTGAGTTTTATCGCCACATCAGTGGCTCCATCGGGACCATATCATATGTGCTGATGGGCATTGACTGTAGTGATAGAGATGTAGTCACTGTGTGCTCTGTCGGAAATTATTTTCAGTCAAATCAGAATATTTGAGGCAGGCTTGATGCAGTAGACAATATCTTTGAATCCGCCTCATATGGACAAAAAATTATGTCTATCAATGCACACAGTGACTCTATCGGCATCATAAAAGTCAATTGGCCCATCAGCGCATACACATGAATCCAGCTTTCCAGGGTTTCAAACGTAAGCCCTAACTGAGCCATTTATGTGAGGGAAAAACAGTATGTGAACCCAGCCTTAAAAGGTGTAACCAATTCAAGGCAATGATCTGGTCAGATTGAACAGCACATTGCATTTGTTTCTTTTCTGTACTCTAATGACCCAATGTGTGCAATTCTCCACTTACTTAAAAAATGAACTTTCACAGGAGAGAGGTCACTGATCAGGTTCTCACCACCTAAAAGCAAAATCAGTTCAGTACCCCCCTCCTCCTCCTTTGGCTTCTTGATTTTTCCTTTTCATATAATCGATCGCTCTACCCTGTATAATGTACTTGCTCTAAGTACATGATTCTTGTCATTAATTTACTGTTGCCCTCTAAAGATCACATCTAGCAAGCTGTATGTTGTATTTGTTGTGATTAATGAACTCTAACCTCTAATATCAATGAGGAGGACAAGTTGAGGACAGATGAGTTGCTTGATTAATAGCAGTGGAATCCATTCTGATAGCACATTGAGAGTCAAATATCATTGGTCATTAAGTGAGGATCAATGTAGCCATTAATATAGATGGGAAGGCAATTATATACAATAGCAAGCACTTCACAGCCTACTTAAACCAGTCATACACATCTTATGGTGGCAGCCTATTCACCTTCAAATTATTGTCAGAGCTCTTCAAATGTACGCTTAGTGCAATTGTGCCTTTTATTGTGAAAATAAATTGTGTTTTCCATTAGAAAAAGACTGTCGAAAGCCTATTTTTATTTTGCTTCGGGCTGGCATTTCCATTTGCTGGAGAACCAATCAGAAATCACTGGGATTCTAAAGTAGAGTGGTTTGTATGAAGGATTTTGATTGGGTGTTCTAAACCCAAATCCCCCAACCATGAAAAAGCAATTATTGTAGGACTGATAGTTTCATAAGAATATTGGTTTCTGGTACCCATGGGCACTTTATAAAGGAGACGTATGAAATGTGATATAAAGGTAATTGTTAGTAACTTACTGTATATCATTTTATATATAGAAGTTAATGTGTTCTTACAATTTCATCAATATTTTGCCTTTTCGCTTAATTCCATTGAGATGATGATATGCGTTTTATTTAATCCTTTGTTACTTAGAATTAACTTTGTGGTAATTTCTTAATTAATTCAACATTGATAATTTGCATTAGCTGATTCTTTTTCTGTGAGTTTTATCTAATTTGGCACTAGCATAATGAATTTTATTAACTCAGTTGTAAAGATATTTAATAAAAGAAACTGTGTAATTTACAAGTTGAAATGATTCACTGCACAAATGCAAACCATAAGTTTAGAACTACGCAATGCATTTTTTTATGTATTTTTTTGTAGATTCAAATAGACCGTAGGTTTCTCTTGGAAGCAGGAGATCGCCCCTCCTGGTATTCTTAAAATCAAGCTTCTACATTCAAAGGTTCATGCAATACTGTACAGCAACAAGTCAAAATGTTGTTCTCTATTGCTGTATTGTAAGGAACTTTGAATGAAGAAGTCTAAGTTTAGAGAATGCTGAAAATCGTTTTGCAATTTGACAAATAACATTCAGCCCTCATGCACAGGAGATCATATGTTGTACAGCTACATGGTGACCCCTAGAATCTCTTGTTTCTTTACAGTGGGGTTTTTCCTCTAGAAGCACAATTATAGACATGTTGGACTAGCCCACCAGAGTACCAGAGAATCCTCTGGCGTGCCCTGGCTTCTCCTTCAGGAGAGTTCATAGTGAAAACCTTGCAGCTGCTATGGGGCTCTTGAGTGGGGGAGAAAGGTGGGCCCTCAGAATCAAATCCCCTCGTGTGCCCAATGTCTGACACTGGCTATAGAATATGCCATATGATGGAATACCATTTAAAATAAGTTTCCATATAAATACTGCAGAAAAGAACCACTGAATATTAAGTCAGGTCAGAAGAAAATAAAGATTCCGTGAAGCTCCAAAAAGTCCTTATAACTCTATATTTCAACCATGTTTGTAACTTTTTTTTAGAAATATAATGTAGCACATAAGGTTCTGTAGAACAACAGAGATCCATTATGGCTGTATGATCATATCACAGCTGCTAGAAGCAGAACTTAAAAGAGTTTTCTGTTTTTTCCTCTTCTATGGCTTCAGTTTATTTCAATAAAAAAAACAGAGCTTTACTCACCCACTCCGGGGCCAGAGTTCAGTCCATGCTGCTGCTCCAGGTGTCACATCACCAGCGCTGCAGACAATTACTGAACGCAGCTGCTCTGAACAAGTTTACATCTTGAGCCGCTCAGAGTCGATGAGCTTACTTAATGGCTGCCTACAGGGTATAGAGGATTTCTGAAACAGGAAAACATTTTTCATATCAATAAAAAATAAATATGCATAAATAGTATGCACTGACCAATAGACTGTTGGGTACTATAAAGGTCATCAACACTCCAGGAGTTACCTGTTTTACTTTCCCTCAAGCAGTCACCTGCTCGTTCATAGTTTTCACATGGTCCAGTATGCTCTATTTGGCATAGTTTATTTGGACTTACCCCCTAATCTCAATAGATGAGTCTTTCAATATAGTATCCTGTGGAGCATTTGAGACTATAAGTCATTGCATGAACAGCACAGGTGATGGTGACTCCTTAATGGAGGGCAGTGGGAAGGATGTGTAACGGTGTACAGTTCATGCCCTTCGTCCCTTCCTTCTTACACTCTTGTTTTAATTTGTACA
The DNA here is from genome assembly GCF_046119375.1 of Phyllobates terribilis. Taxonomy (NCBI): domain Eukaryota; kingdom Metazoa; phylum Chordata; class Amphibia; order Anura; family Dendrobatidae; genus Phyllobates; species Phyllobates terribilis. The sequence continues at coordinate 508,852,464 of NW_027362762.1, forward strand.
AGGTTTTATGAATATTAACGCTGTGAATGATTTAAATACAGTACAGACCAAAAGTTTGGACACACCTTCTCATTTAAAGATTTTTCTGTATTTTCATGCCTTTGAAAATTGTACATTCACACTGAAGGCATCAAAACTCTGAATTAACACATGTGGAATTATATACTTAACAAAAAAAGTGTGAAACAACTGAAAATATGTCTTATATTCTAGGTTCTTCAAAGTAGCCACCTTTTGCTTTGATGACTGCTTTGCAAACTCTTGGCATTCTCTTGATGAGCTTCAAGAGGTAGTCACCGGAAAAGGTTTTCACTTCACAGGTGTGCCCTGTCAGGTTTAATAAGTGGGATTTCTTGCCTTATAAATGGGGTTGGGACCATTAGTTGTGTTGTGCAGAAGTCAGGTGGATACACAGCTGATAGTCCTACTGAATAGACTGTTAGAATTTGTATTATGGCAAGAAAAAAGCAGCTAAGTAAAGAAAAACAAGTGGCCAACATTACTTTAAGAAATGAAGGTCAGTCAGTCCGAAAAATTGGGCAAACTTTGAAAGTGTCCCTAAGTGCAGTTGCAAAAACCATCAAGTGCTACAAAGAAACTGGCTCACATGAGGACCGCCCCAGGAAAGGAAGACCAAGAGTCACCTCTGCTTCTGAGGATAAGTTTATCCGAGGCACCAGCCTCAGAAATCGCAGGTTAACAGCAGCTCAGATTAGAGACCAGGTCAATGCCATACAGTGTTCTAGCAGCAGACACATCTCTACAACAACTGTTAAGAGGAGACTTTGTGCAGCAGGCCTTCATGGTAAAATAGCTGCTAGGAAACCACTGCTAAGGACAGGCAACAAGCAGAAGAGACTTGTTTGGGCTAAAGAGCACAAGGAATGAACATTAGACCAGTGGAAATCTGTGCTTTGGTTTGATGAGTCCAAATTTGAGATCTTTGGTTCCAACCACCGTGTCTTTGTGCAACGCAGAAAATGTGAACGGATGGACTCTATATACCTGATTCACACCGTGAAGCATGGAGGAGGAGGTGTGATGGTGTGGGCGTGCTTTGCTGGTGACACTGTTGGGGATTTATTCAAAATTGAAGGCATACTGAACCAGCATGGCTACCACAGCATCTTGCAACGGTATGCTCTTCCATCCGGTTTGCGTTTAGTTGGACCATCATTTATTTTTCAACAGGACAATGACCCCAAACACACCTCCAGGCTGTGTAAGGGCTATTTGACCAAGAAGGAGAGTGATGGGGTGCTACACCAGATGACCTGGCCTCCACAATCACCAGACCTGAACCAAATCGAGGTGTTTTTTTGTGAGCTGGACCGCAGAGTGAAGGCAAAAGGGCCAACAAGTGCTAAGCATCTCTGGGAACTCCTTCAAGATTGTTGGAAGAACTTTTCCGGTGTCTACTTCTTGAAGCTCATCAAGAGAATGCCAAGAGTGTGCAAAGAAGTCATCAAAGCAAAAGGTGGCTACTTTGAAGAACCTAGAATATAAGACATATTTTCAGTTGTTTCACACTTTTTTGTTAAGTATATAATTCCACATGTGTTAATTCATAGTTTTGATGCCTTCAGTGTGAATGTACAATTTTCAAAGTCATGAAAATACAGAAAAATCTTTAAATGAGAAGGTGTGTCCAAACTTTTGGTCTGTACTGTATATTTTATTGACATTGACGGGTTATAGAATTACATGACTAGATATGGATAGTGTAGGGATGAGCAGTTAAAATATAGGTATACAGTGGGTACGGAAAGTATTCAGACCCCTTTAAATTTTTCACTCTTTGTTTCATTGCAGCCATTTGGTAAATTCTAAAAAGTTCTTTTTTTTCTCATTAAAGTACACTTTGCACCTCATCTTTACTGAAAAAAAGCAGTAATGTAGAAATTTTTGCAAATTTATTAAAAAAGAAAAACTGAAATATCACATGGTCATAAGCATTCAGACCCTTTGCTCAGACACTCATATTTAAGTCACATGCTTTCCATTTCCTTGTGATCCTCCTTGAGATGGTTCTACTCCTTCATTGGAGTCCAGCTGTGTGTAATTAAACTGATAGGACTTGATTTGGAAAGGCACACACCTGTCTATATAAGACCTCAGAGCTCACAGTGCATGTCAGACCAAATGAGAATCATGAGCTCAAAGGAACTGCGCAAGGAGCTCAGAGACAGAATTGTGGCAAGGCACAGATCTGGCCAAGGTTATAAAAGAATTTCTGCAGTACTCAAGGTTCCTAAGAGCACAGTGGCCTCCATAATCCTTAAATGGAAGAAGTTTGGGACCACCAGAAGTCTTTCTAGACCTGGCCGTCCAGCCAAACTGATCAATCGTGGGAGAAGAGCCTTGGTGAGAGAGATAAAGAAGAACCCCAAGATCACTGTGGCTGAGCTCCAGAGATGCAGTAGGGAGATGGGATAAAGTTCCAAAAAGTCAACTATCACTGCAGACCTCCACCAGTCGGGCCTTTATGGCAGAGTGGCCCGACGGAAGCCTGTCCTCAGTGCAAGACATATGAAACCCCGCATAGAGTATGCTCAAAAACACATGAAGGACTCCCAGACTATGAGAAATAAGATTCTCTGGTCTGATGAGACGAAGATAGAACTTTTTGGTGATAATTCTAAGCGGTATGTGTGGAGAAAACCAGGCATTGCTCATCACCTTTTAAGTGAATTAAAAGGTGAAATCTGCTATGTGCAAGAAACTCTAATCAGTTCAGTCACAGAACAGCAGTTTGAAGGTTTGGATAAGAAACTAAAAGAAAAAATTAAAAAACTTGAAGTAACGATTAAACAAATAAAAAAAACTAAACTGCACCGAGATTTGAAGGATTATGAGTCGGGGAAGATCTATACTTGGGCAGTCAAGCATGAGATTCCAGTGACTCCCAAACCAATCTTTAAGAAATCAAGATCAGAGGTGTCCAGACCTACAAGTACAACATAGCATTTAGTGATTTGGATACATCAGGGGGTTATAGTGATGACCCGGATGAAGGCACATCACCAGAAAATACCCCCAGCATCTCACCTGATATCACTACTATACATCCAAAAAATGGACACGGAGTGTGGGGAGGAAACGCGGGATCCAGAAATCAAAACCCAAGGAGATATCCACAGCGGTACAGGGGCAAACGGAAAAAGTTTTGGACCCCACTGAAATTATAGTTAATTTGTCTTCTTTCATCATTAGCATCGACCAATTGAAATTACTGTCCAAGGGGTTATGCACCTGATTTTCATTTAAATTTTTTTCATACGATCCTCGACGTTAACCGTTTTGTGCAAGCCTTAATGTTAAAGAGACATTTTTTCAAGGATTTTGAAAATGAGGAGCAAGAATTTATCAACCCTACATGTCCTCTTACCTCTATGAGCTTGAATGATCAGACCACTTATAAAAATTTGGTACAGCTGGATATAGAATCAAGGAGGGAAACGGTGACTGTATGTACTGCCGAAAATTTCCAGACAAAAACCCTTCTTTTTATCCGGTCCAATCACGTGTTCCTGTATTGGACCGTTTCCAGGAGCTGATCCAGAGTGATTTGAAGGAACTTTATTTGAATTCCTCATCGAGTAGACAGAAAAATAGTGTTATTTCCTCTCTAAAAAACAACTCTGAATTGGTAAAAAGAAATGGGGACAAAGGGGGGGCAGTGGTCTTATTAAATAAGTCTTTGTATAATAGCTTAAATTATCAGATTCTAGAAGATATTAACACTTATTCTGTCTTACAAGGTGATCCTACTGTGAGTTTCAATAAGGAATTGAAGCGTCTTATTACTATGGGTCAATCTAAGGGGGTTATGACCAAAAAAGAGGCAGTGTATGTATATGTAAGTGAACCGGTTGTCCCTATTTTCCACTCGGGACCTAAACTGCATAAGGGGAGGTTCCCCCCACCCATGACACCTATTGTCTCTGGGATAGGGTCTTACAGTGAACATTTGTCCGAATGGGTGGACACTCTCTTGCAGCCGGTGGTACAAATTTGTCCAGGCTATATAAAGGATACAAATCACTTGTTAACCCTTTTGGAACAGGTTGTATGGGAGGAAAACTACACATGGGTTGCATGTGATATTGAATCCTTTTATTCTTGTATTCCACATGCCTTGAGAATAAAAGCAGTCTCTGAGATGCTGCAGAAATATTCGAATTATTCCCCGGACTTGATTTCCTTTGTTATTTTGGCACTGGACTTTCTATTAAGCCATAACTATTTTCTGTATAATAATAAATATTTTTTACAATGCCGGGGTGCCTCAATGGGCGCAAAATTTTCTCCGTCTTTCACTAACTTCTTCATTTCCTGGTGGGAAGAGTCAAGTATTTTTTCAGCTGACAACCCTTTCCAGTCCAGATATATGGACGATATAATCATTTTGTGGTCCACAGACGTTGCCAATGTTCCCCAATTTATAGAATATGTTAATGCCAACAATTGTAATCTTTTTTTTACTTACAGGTGCAGTAAGGCAGAGATTAGTTTTTTGCATTTAAAAGTTTCTGCAAATGTATCTGATGGTAAAGTAAAAACATCGACTTTTCGTAAGGAAACCATGGGAAGTACTATCCTCAGAGCTGATTCTTGTCATCCAAGACATGTAAGGGTTAATATTCCAAGGGGTGAGATGTATATATCTAAAAGAAACTGCAGTGACCACGAATGTTATATCCAGGAGAGAAATGATATCTGCAGTAGGCTCAAAAAAAGAGGTTATCAGGACTGGTCTCTTACCAGAGCAATTAAATCAGTGGAAAAAATTCCCCGGTTAGATATGGTGGGCAAGTGTAAAAATCAGCTGAGACAGAAAAAAAAAAAAAAAAAACGGTATTTGTAACAACATACAGTGAGGAATATAGTCAGATTGAAATAATTGTTAAAAAATATTTGCCAATGTTAAAAAGTGACCAAATCCTAGATAACATTCTGAAGGAAGGCTGCTTATTTTCAACTAGGAAAGCTCCAACTTTGTCCAATCTTTTATCACCAAGTTTGGTGATGACAGGTTTGGGAAATAGAACTTGGCTATGTACAAGGGTTTTTTTTAAATGTGGTAATAACATGTGTGGCACATGCAGATACGCAGTGAATACTAAACAATTCCAGAAAATAGCGAAACCAGAAATGTTTAAAATTCAGAATTTTATCCACTGCAGTAGCTCATATGTCATTTATATAATTACCTGCAATGTCTGTAATCTCTCATATATAGGCTGCACCACGAGGAAATTGCGACAGCGTATTAATGAACATCTTCGTGATTCAGTGAACGGTGAAGCCTCTAATCCATCCAATGTATCCAAGCATTTTTTTCAAGTACATGGAGGAGATTTGAGGGGTTTCCAATTCTTTGGGACAGAAACTCCTGAGTCGGGAAACCTATTGGATTCTGATGATGGAGACCGCCCACCCCACCGGCCTGAATAAACGCTCGGATTTGATTCTATTCTATTAGAACTGTTCACGAATCACATTTATAACACCTTGTTACAATATTGTAATCTGTTTTTAAACTTGTATATGTGTTTTGTATTGGCATTTTAAAATGTGTTTGATACAGAGGTTTTGTAAGTCATGTGACAAGGGAGGCGGGACATGTTTGCCCGGCTAGTTTAAAATCCCCATGCCACAGCCATACAGCTAGGTTATGATTAAGGGGCACATATAGCCCTGAAACGCGTAAACCAATGTCCTGGGACCTTGCTGGATTAAGCCCTCCACCTCCAAAAAAAATGTTGGCCTGTGTTTTTATACTTAAGAACTTTTTGGAATAAAGTTTTGGAACATATTGCTTTGGTGCCGGATTTTTTCATATTTCTACGGCTCATCACCTGCCCAATACAATCCCGACAGTGAAACATGGTGGTGGCAGGATCATGCTATGTGGGTGTTTTTCAGCTGCAGGGACATGACGACTGGTGGCAATTGAAGGAAACATGACTGCTGCCAAGTACAGAGATATCTTGGATGAAAACCTCTTCCAGAGTGCTCTGGACCTCAGACTTGGCCAAAGGTTCACCTTCCAACAAGACAATGACCCCAAGCACACAGCTAAAATAACAAAGGAGTGGCTTCAGAACAACTCTGTGAGCATTCTTGACTGGCTCAGCCAGAGCCCTGACCTAAACCCAATTGAGCATCTCTGGAGAGACCTGAAAATGGCTATCCACCAACATTCACCATTCAACCTGACGGAACTGGAGAGGATCTGGAAGGCAGAATGGCAGAGGATCCCCAAATCCAGGTGTGAAAAACTTGTTGCATCATTCCTAAGAAGACTCATGGCTGTACTAGCTCAAAAGGGTGTTTCTACTCAATACTGAGCAAAAGGGTCTGAATACTTATGACCATGTGATATTTCAGTTTTTCTTTTTTAATAAATTTGCAAAAATTTCTACATTTCTGTTTTTTTCAGTCAAGATGGGGTGCAGAGTGCACTTTAATAAGAAAAAAAATGAACTTTTTTGAATTTACCAAATGGCTGCAATGAAACAGAGTGAAAAATCTAAAGGGGTCTGAATACTTTCCGTACCGATTGTAAGATTAAAATTAGACATAGGCTAGAACTTTAGATAATGCAGTAGTTAGCACAATACAGGAAACAGGAGGCGTGTAGTGCCAGTGATGACGCAGTTAATTGTTCAAAGAATAGCTCCCGTTGGGAGGGCAGGAGTAGATATAAGAGTGGGCACTTTATGGTTAGGGGAGTTCAGTGAGAGGTAGTGAAATGCATAGTGTTAGGTCAAAGTTCAGATGATGTGGGTTGCTAAGAACAGCATGTGGCTGTCATGCGAGGCAGTGGGAGATCAAACTGAAATCTATAATAGATATTCCTGTAATGTCTGTAGCCTACACCTCAGGCCAAGTACCAAGAAGCGGGCCTGGTTTTCTGACATCTCGAGGTCAGTGGATGTGGAATTACATGGGAAACAGGTGGCCAATCCATATAGTATATTGCACCCCATAGTCCTCCATATAGTATAATGAACTTCTCATAGTCCTCCTTATAGTATAATGCACTACCCATATTCCTCCATACAGTATAATGCACCCCATAGTCCTTCATATAGTATAATGTACACCCCATAGTCCTGCATATAGTATAATGGACCCCATAGTCCTCCATATAGTATAATGCACAGCCCATAGCCCTTGTAAGGCAGCGCTAGTCATCATTATGGGGGATACTCGCTGCACCGGGTAAATTAAGCACACGTGCAATGTCCTTCCGGTATTTCACCGCTGTCCCGGAAAAATATTCGTTGCCCCGCCGAGCCACCGCAAACCAGGTTTGAGTGCGATGATAATCTTCGCAACCCCACCGAGTTGCCGCAAGATGCTTTAAACTTCGTGAGCCCCGCCGGGCCACAGCAAACCAGGTTTGAGTGCGACGCCAATCTTCGAAACCCTGCCGAGTTGCCGCAAGATGCTTTATCCACACTCGTCTTCCTAGGCCGTTGACGCTAGCAACTGGGCTGTCGTTGCCCGCATCCTCGAACCACATGTAAGGCAGCGCTAGTCATCATTATGGGGGATACTCGCTGCACCGGGTAAATTAAGCACACGTGCAATGTCCTTCCGGTATTTTCTCAATACAGCAGTTTATTATGTTATCATAAACCGCTGTTCACACACATAATGTCCATCTTAGTTTGTCACCGGCATGTTTACACACTTAACATCCGGGAGTCTCTCAAATAGCAGACAGGCCCAATTGGCCCAGGACACAGCCTTCAGCAAGGTAATACTATAGCAATGTCCATAACACAGTCCATGTAACAAAGTGTATCACCTTTGCCGGGTTTAGTTGCTGCAGTCCCTTTGATCCGCCACCACTGTGGCTTCCCAGGTAGGGGTCTCTAGCCGTCGTCCCGTCTAAGGCTACTGGAATGTTTCACTCACACACATCCAGTCTGCGCCTTTCCAGACTCTTCACCAAGCCTCTGCCTTCCAAGGCCACTAGCATCCACTCACAGGATCCAGTCTCAGCCTTTCAGGCACCAGGCTTCACTCAGCCTCACTAGGCAGAACGGTGTCCCACACACATGGGGAACAAACTTCATGTCTCTCACACCGAACACACCTGTCTCCAATTACCGGGGTTTATATATCCTGTGCACACATACACCCATACTGACAGGACCTTGCTGATGTCACAGTCATGTGATCAGTCAGCTGTGTGTATAGGTCCTGTGTGCTGTCCCAGTCATGTGTACAGACCTTTACTGTGCATACAGGACCTGTGTGATGTCACAGTCATGTGACCAGTCAGTTAAAGGGGAAGGTACATGGTCAGGTAAAACACATCCTGGACCATTTACAGTAATGCTAGCAAGCTGCTGCATTACATATCCCCCCCTCTGTTCAAACTTGTGGGGTTGAACACATAATATACACAATAACATTATAACCCCCAGCTCACATAGAGACCATGTACTTTACAATTGTGCTACTCAGCCCCTGGAACCTTAGTCAACGACATTAGCCCATTCCTTAGGGATCTACCATTTGTCACTGTCACTGACTTCGTCAGGTCACCTTTCCGGGTCGTAACCTTGTCAGGTCTCCCCCGCTCCCAGCGGTCAGTCATAATCTTGTCAGACCTCCCCCGCTCCCAGCGGTCAGTCATACAGCGGTGTGACTCACATGCCCTGGTATCTAAGGTCCGGTTCGACTCCGTACTGTCCTGTCCTCTATGGGGTCGTTTGTATGGGCTGCTCAAACCTGAGTTACTGGAGGTCTCACTACCTCTAAACCCATGCCCACTACTCTCAGGACATCTTGAAAGGTCCATAACTCCAGCTGTAGCAGTTCTGTTATTTAGGGGGCCCTTTCTCTGTCGGGTCTCACTATTTCTAGATGGCTTCCATCTTCTGCTGCTCAGATGATGCTGTCTATCTACTCGCAGTCTAGCGAGATTCAATTGTTCTACCTCCTGCAGGTAGGTCACTCGGTACTCAATCAGCATGCATATATATTCTAGGCTTTCTTCTGTTCCTACAGTGGAGAAGGACACCATGCCGTCTTCGTCTGGTATCCAGTCCTGATGATCACGTGGACTGCATACTTTCACCACACCAGACTTCTTGACCATCATCTGCATGGCTCGACCGCTTCTCCCAATGAGCTTTCTCACCAGAACATGAGGCACCCGGATGACCTCTTCACGCATACTGTGAGCTTTCCTCATCCGCTCCAGTTGTCTAACGGCTTGTTCCGTCTTCAACCGGAGAAACCGCTTCGTGCGAATACATCGCCAATGCATATCACTTAGGATCACCACCCTCTTCATTGTGACTTCGGTCATGGACAGAACCACCAGCTGTTTAGCTTCGGAGGTCAAGTACACCTTACAGGCTCCCACAGCCTTCTTAAACTCTTCATGCACGGACTCACGGGTGCATTCTTCCCTCAAATCCTCGGGTACATCTATGAGGCCTTTGTACCAAGACGTTTCGGACTCACCAGTAGTTTCCAGACGATCAACCAGCTCAGGGTTCAGGGACAACTGACTTTCAGCTTCTTCCCCCTGTATGCTTACCCTGAGCTGACTCACAGCTACAAATTCACGAATTTTCGTCTTGACCACTTCCACTTCATATTTATCTTCTGTTATCATGCTCTTAGCTCTCCTCAGGTCCACCTTCTCATGGTATAAGGGAGTGAGTGCAACGTGTTTGCACTTTTCCTTCTCCAAGGAGGCCTCGTTCACTGAGTGATACTTTGTCATGCGACTTTTGAGCCCGGAAACCTCTTCCTCTAGTTCCGTCACTCGCCTCTCAGCGGCCCGTCTCTGAAGCTCTTCCTGCTTCAACTGCTCTTTTAACAGTAGAGTTCTCTCAGACCTCTCTTGCTTCAAATGGGCCTGAAGCAATTCCTTGAGCTCCCTGATCTCGGCTCTTACTTCCACTGTATCATCCAAGCTCGCATCACTCGAGGAGGTATCTGCTTCATACCTCCCATCACCAGCGGTCAACTCCTGGCCCTGGTCTGTGGCTTTTCCGATGGACTCCTCCATCCTCTCTCGCTCAGCTTCTATCTTGCTGACTGTTTCCTTAAGGTACGTCTCCGCCTTCTGGAGAGTATCACAGGACATCTGTAGCTCCTTCACCTGAGCTTCCAGATCTAGGGTCTTTCCCCGGAGACCATCATTCTCCTCACGGGTGTCTTGCAGAGTGGTCTCAACCACTTGGCGCACTTGCTCTGCACCCGCCTTATCCTCCTCTTGTTTTTCTTTTACCTTGAGGAGATCCTCATAATCTCTCTTAAGTTGTTGCAGTTCCATACCGAACTTTTCATCACACTCCTTCTTGGAGTCACACAGCTCCTGGTTGAACTGTTCACGCAATCGTTCTAGGTTTTGTTCACGCCCAGCAACTTCATGCTGCAGCGCCTCTTTGAGGGCAGACAGCTCTAACTGTACCAGGGAGAAGCGATCTTTCACCTCGCATAACTCATCTTCACACACCGCTTTGTCAATCTGTAATTGAAAAACCTCCTCCTTAATTTTGCGGCGGTCCTCCTTAATTCCGTAGAACATTTCCTTCCAATGGTTAATTTCCGCGTTGCTTCCCTCCATGTCTTGCTGCCAGTTCCTCATAACCTGGTATATTTTCTGCTGCTCAGACTCCAGGTTCAGCTGGTCAGAGGACACGTTCCCCAGGTTTTCACATAACTGCTGCACGTCAATCTGACACTGCGGCCTGATAGGCTCCAGCTCTTGGTCATGACTGGCCGCCTCCCCTTTCAGGGCTGTCGGGTCCTGACTCGTCAGTCTCAGTACCGTACCGGAGGTTGCTACTGGCAACGTCATCTCCTCTTCTACCTCTAAAGGAGGATCCACACTTGAAGCATAGGCACACAGTACTATATTCTCTTTATTTTCTTTTTCAGGGAGTACTACTGGAGCAACCTTTTTGTGGCCCGTGCGCCGTCGACGACGAGAGGGAGACTCTCTCCCCTCATCTAGCCCCTCCTGACTGAACTCACTTTTTACTTTCATAGCGTCACAGTCAGCTACGGGGTCTGTGTCACTCCTCATGGTGTTGTGGACTAACAGGTCACCTCCCACTTTGACGTCACCCCCTTCTACTGGAGTTACCCCGTAATCAACGGTCACATTGTCATTTTTAGGAGGTACCAACTAGAGATGAGCGTTGTTCTACTCGAACTGTTCGCCAATCTCAAATTCGAGCTGTTTTGGGCGGTGTTCGAGCCGTTCGGCGAACACGAACAATTTGAGAAAAATTCGGCTGTTCGAGGTTATGTTCGATAACTGTTCGTGCACCAAAATCATAACTGGATTTTTTCTCAGTAATGATGAAAATTAATGTTAATACGCAGTTTGAGTGTACAGCGGGGTGGGGGGAGGGGCAGGGGATGGATCTCTGCAGGAACAATGAAGATCTCCATTTTTTTTTCTCTTTCCCGCATTTGCAGTGGGAAGGTGCAATCTGTCAGCCTATCAGCAGCGCACACACGGAGCGAAGTGCTTTTTTTCACACAAGCAAGGGCATGTGTCTTTGGCAGTGTATGTCACATGTCCTTGCCCTGTAAGACCAAGCCATTTTCCCCGTCGCCACCATTTTCTCACTGCTGCAGCTGCGTGTTAGACGGCACCGCTGTTGCTGTGTGCGCTATACCTTGTTAATTTCAAGCCAATTTTCGCACAAATCTACAGATAGCTTGGGAGTAGGGAATAGTTGTGATTGCAGTCCTTTTAAGGACTAGGTTACAGCATTTCCTACGACTTTTATCAGGCAGGTCTGTGCTCTTAAATAGATAGATTGTGGGAGTAAAGACTAATTGTAATTGGAGTCCTTTTCAGGACTAGGTTACATCAGTTCCTATCAGTTTTTGCCAGGCAGGTCTGTGCCAGTGCTGTGCAAGTTTTTTTCACAGCATTTGGCTGAATCTAGCAAAGCTAATCCTTTTTGGCCTATTGCAGAGTGTGTTAGTCATTGGAGTAGCCTATCTGTGTTGCAAGATATACCACCTGTGTATAGAATACCAATTTTTTTCCTGCACCTAGTGAAGTAAAATCTTTTAGGCATAGCATCATTCTATTCGTCGATCTATACTGACCTCCATCAGGTTGCAAATTGAATATAATTTTTTTCTGCATCTAGCTCTGAAAAAATATTGGGTTCTAGCTGTGTGTGGGACTTGTTCTATTAATCCATCTATACAGACCTCCATCAGGTTGCAAACTGAATATATTTTTTTCTGCATCTACCTCTGAAAAAATATTGGGCTTCTAGCTGTGTGTGGGACTTGTTCTATTAATCCATCTATACAGACTTCCATCAGGTTGCAAACTGAATATATTTTTTTCTGCATTTACCTCTGAAAAAATATTGGGCTTCTAGCTGTGTGTGGGACTTGTTCTATTAATCCATCTATACAGACCTCCATCAGGTTGCAAACTGAATATATTTTTTTCTGCATCTACCTCTGAAAAAATATTGGGCTTCTAGCTGTGTGTGGGACTTGTTCTATTAATCCATCTATACACACCTCCATCAGGTTGCAAACTGAATATATTTTTTTCTGCATCTACCTCTGAAAAAATATTTGGGCTTCTAGCTGTGTGTGGGACTTGTTCTATTAATCCATCTATACAGACCTCCATCAGGTTGCAAACTGAATATATTTTTTTCTGCATCTACCTCTTAAAAAATATTGGGCTTCTAGCTGTGTGTGGGACTTGTTCTATTAATCCATCTATACAGACCTCCATCAGGTTGCAAACTGAATATATTTTTTTCTGCATCTACCTCTGAAAAAATATTGGGCTTCTAGCTGTGTGTGGGACTTGTTGTATTAGTCCATCTATACTGACCTCCATCAGGTTCCAAACTGAATATATTTTTTTCTGCATCTACCTCTGAAAAAATATTGGGCTTCTAGCTGTGTGTGGGACTTGTTGTATTAGTCCATCTATACTGACCTCCATCAGGTTGCAAACTGAATATATTTTTTTCTGCATCTACCTCTGAAAAAATATTGGGCTTCTAGCTGTGTGTGGGACTTGTTCTATTAATCCATCTATACAGACCTCCATCAGGTTGCAAACTGAATATATTTTTTTCTGCATCTACCTCTGAAAAAATATTGGGCTTCTAGCTGTGTGTGGGACTTGTTGTATTAGTCCATCTATACTGACCTCCATCAGGTTGCAAACTGAATATATTTTTTTCTGCATCTACCTCTGAAAAAATATTGGGCTTCTAGCTGTGTGTGGGACTTGTTGTATTAGTCCATCTATACTGACCTCCATCAGGTTGCAAACTGAATATATTTTTTTCTGCATCTACCTCTGAAAAAATATTGGGCTTCTAGCTGTGTGTGGGACTTGTTCTATTAATCCATCTATACAGACCTCCATCAGGTTGCAAACTGAATATATTTTTTTCTGCATCTACCTCTGAAAAAATATTGGGCTTCTAGCTGTGTGTGGGACTTTTTGTATTAGTCCATCTATACTGACCTCCATCAGGTTGCAAACTGAATATATTTTTTTCTGCATCTACCTCTGAAAAAATATTGGGCTTCTAGCTGTGTGTGGGACTTGTTCTATTAATCCATCTATACAGACCTCCATCAGGTTGCAAACTGAATATATTTTTTTCTGCATCTAGCTCTGAAAATATATTGGGCTTCTAGCTGTGTGTGGGACTTGTTCTATTAATCCATCTATACAGACCTCCATCAGGTTGCAAACTGAATATATTTTTTTCTGCATCTACCTCTGAAAAAATATTGGGCTTCTAGCTGTGTGTGGGACTTGTTCTATTAATCCATCTATACAGACCTCCATCAGGTTGCAAACTGAATATATTTTTTTCTGCATCTACCTCTGAAAAAATATTGGGCTTCTAGCTGTGTGTGGGACTTGTTGTATTAGTCCATCTATACTGACCTCCATCAGGTTGCAAACTGAATATATTTTTTTCTGCATCTACCTCTGAAAAAATATTGGGCTTCTAGCTGTGTGTGGGACTTGTTGTATTAGTCCATCTATACTGACCTCCATCAGGTTGCAAACTGAATATATTTTTTTCTGCATCTACCTCTGAAAAAATATTGGGCTTCTAGCTGTGTGTGGGACTTGTTCTATTAATCCATCTATACAGACCTCCATCAGGTTGCAAACTGAATATATTTTTTTCTGCATCTACCTCTGAAAAAATATTGGGCTTCTAGCTGTGTGTGGGACTTGTTGTATTAGTCCATCTATACTGACCTCCATCAGGTTGCAAACTGAATATATTTTTTTCTGCATCTACCTCTGAAAAATATTGGGCTTCTAGCTGTGTGTGGGACTTGTTGTATTAGTCCATCTATACTGACCTCCATCAGGTTGCAAACTGAATATATTTTTTTCTGCATCTACCTCTGAAAAAATATTGGGCTTCTAGCTGTGTGTGGGACTTGTTGTATTAGTCCATCTATACTGACCTCCATCAGGTTGCAAACTGAATATATTTTTTTCTGCATCTACCTCTGAAAAAATATTGGGCTTCTAGCTGTGTGTGGGACTTGTTCTATTAATCCATCTATACAGACCTCCATCAGGTTGCAAACTGAATATATTTTTTTCTGCATCTACCTCTGAAAAAATATTGGGCTTCTAGCTGTGTGTGGGACTTGTTGTATTAGTCCATCTATACTGACCTCCATCAGGTTGCAAACTGAATATATTTTTTTCTGCATCTACCTCTGAAAAATATTGGGCTTCTAGCTGTGTGTGGGACTTGTTGTATTAGTCCATCTATACTGACCTCCATCAGGTTGCAAACTGAATATATTTTTTTCTGCATCTACCTCTGAAAAAATATTGGGCTTCTAGCTGTGTGTGGGACTTGTTCTATTAATCCATCTATACAGACCTCCATCAGGTTGCAAACTGAATATATTTTTTTCTGCATCTAGCTCTGAAAAAATATTGGGCTTCTAGCTGTGTGTGGGACTTGTTGTATTAGTCCATCTATACTGACCTCCATCAGGTTGCAAACTGAATATATTTTTTTCTGCATCTACCTCTGAAAAAATATTGGGCTTCTAGCTGTGTGTGGGACTTGTTCTATTAATCCATCTATACAGACCTCCATCAGGTTGCAAATTGAATATAATTTTTTTCTGCATCTAACCCAGCCAATAGTTTTGGCCTAATACCACAGTTTGGCCACTCAGCTCTGCTCGGTTCCCATCCATTGTTTTTTTGTGCAAACAACTCCAGAGTTGTGAATTAGTTAACCACCAAAATAAGTGGAAAAAGGCCTGCTGCTGGTGGAAAGGAGAATAGGCGTGTTGGGAAGGGGAAAAAAGGTTGTGACCGTGGGGTAGGTGTTAAAGCAACAGTAACATCTGCAGAAGAAAGACCATCTTCCAGCCAAACTAAAATGTCTACTTCTTTTAGCGGACAATGTGATAAGATCCCTTTCTTACGGCCACGCCAATCGCTACAAATTCCAGATGAGGCACAAAAACAGCAGGTGATTCAATGGATATCAAGTGCTCCTTTAAGTGGGCTCTCCTCCACATCAACTTCAACATCACAAATACTCCAGTCCTCAGAGGTGTCACCCCAATCGCACTTGCTTCCTCACAGCTCCCAAATCTCCAGCTGCCCGTCTGAGTATGAGGTAGAACAGATGGTTGAGTCTGCAGAGCTGTTTAGTCATACTATAGCCTGGGAATCAGAGGTCGACTCCAGTGCTTCTGTGAATCCAGACGAGGAAATGATCTGCACTGATGCCCAGAATCTTTATGAGTCGGATCCAGGACCAGACGCAGAAGGTTCTGACCATAATGTAGACCCTCATTCCCAAACTGTAACTGTTATGTTCTGCTACCAGAGCTAAGGAAAGAGAGGAAATCTGTCCCTATGATAGAACTCAGCTGAATCCCTACGATGTAACAGGGAACCTGATAATGTGATCAGACCTGCTAAAGTCCTAAGCTAGTCTGTACGGAGACCTATAGATGTGGGGAAGGAATCCCTACAAGTACTAAGGACTGGGAGGAAAAATGGATCACCTCCTAACAGAAATAGTAGCAGACAGACAAACAAACAAAATATATAGAACACTGAGGTCCGTAGACCAAGCAAACTAACAGAGTTAGATACAGAGCACAGGCTAGCTAGAAAGTAGTTATACAATGAAGTCCAGCAAAGCCAGAAGGGCGGAGCAGGATTAAATAGGCCAACGAGGTCATGTGACCAGCAAAGGAAAAAACCTAAGAGCAAGGTTCTAACAGTACCCCCCCTTCTAAGAGGATCCTCCGGATCCCCTAGGACCAGGCTTATCAGGAAATCTCCTGTGAAACGCTCTGATAAGTCTGGACGCGGAAACATCATCTGACCTCACCCAAGAGTTATCCTTGGGTCCGAAACCTTTCCAGGCCACCAGATACTGCAAACTACCTCTATACCGTCTAGAGTTAAGGATGCGAGAAATTTCATATTCCCCGTCCTCCACCACCGGAGGAACAGAGGCAGAGGCGTCACCATCCGACACAACAGCTTTTTTTAACAGAGAGATATGAAATACCGGATTAATTCTCCAGGAGGTAGGAATCTCCAACCTAACAGCAGATTGGTTGACAACCTGAAGCACCTTAAAGGGCCCTACAAACTTGGGACCCAATTTCTTAGAAGGAATCCTCAACCGCAGATTCCTAGAGGACAACCAAACCATGTCACCAACAGCGAACAAAACCTCCTGTCGTTTCCTATCAAAGTAGTCTTTAGATTTTCTGTTGGCCTCCTGAAGATTACCACACACATCCGTCCAAACTCTCTCCAAATCACCGGAAAAATTCTCCTCCTCAGGCACGGCAGATCCCAACTTGGAGAATGACCCAAACGACGGATGTCTCCCAGAACAACAAAAAAAAGGCGAACAACCAGCAGAAGAAGATGTATGATTGTTCAGAGCAAATTCAGCAAGTGGCAGAAACTCAGACCACCCCTCTTGATTGTCTGCCACAAAACAACGCAAGAACTGCTCAACATCCTGGTTTTTCCTTTCTGTCTGGCCATTAGATTCAGGATGATATCCGGACGAGAACGACAAATGAACTCCCAACCTGTCACAAAAGGCACGCCAAAAACGAGCCACGAACTGAGGACCCCTATCAGAAACAATGTCAGTAGGAACGCCATGAAGTCTGACAATTTCCTTGACAAAGGCCTTAGCGAGAGTTTTAGCGCAGGGCAGTTTGACGAAGGGAACCAAGTGACACATCTTGCTAAAACGGTCCACGACCACCCAGATGACAGTAAAACCCTCAGAGGGGGGAAGGTCAGTTATAAAGTCCATAGCCAAAGGAGCACTGGGAACCTCCAAAGGGCAAAGCAACAGCGCAGCAGGAGTATGTGAGGACTTAGATCTAGCACATATAGTACATTGACGCACCCACTTAATGACTTCCTTCTGCCATCCAGGCCACCAAAAACTGCGACCCACCAGTCTCTTGGTCTCAGAGATTCCGGGATGACCTGCCAACCGAGATTCGTGACACTCAACAAACAAATCTCTCCTAAAGGTCCCAGGCACAAACAACCTCCCATGAGGAGTGTTAGATGGGGCATTCTCCTGTGCTTTAAGAATCTCATCTTCCAAAACGGAGTCCAAAGCAGCTATCACAACACCTTCTTGTAAAATGTTCTCCTCTTTCTCAGCACCGACTATGGGAGAAAAACTGCGAGACAAGGCATCCGCCTTAACATTCTTAGTACCAGGGATGTAAGTAACGGAGAAATTAAACCGCGAGAAAAACAGTGCCCACCTAGCCTGACGGGCATTCAGGCGCTTGGCAGCATCAAGATATATCAGATTTTTATGATCCGTAAGAACCTGAACGGGAAATTCCGCACCTTCCAAGAAGTGGCGCCAGTGTTCAAATGCGAGTTTAATAGCCAATAATTCCCGATTACCAATATCGTAATTCAGTTCAGTCTCCGAAAAATTTTTTGAAAAAAAGGCACAGGGATGTAATCCATCCCCGTTATCCTGAGACAATACTGCGCCAACCTCCACCGAAGAAGCATCAACCTCAACCAAAAACGGCTTAGTCACATCAGGCTGCATAAGGATGGGAGCAGAGGTGAACCTCTCCTTGAGATACACAAAAGCTTCAATGGCCTCAGAAGACCACTGAACCGCATCAGCACCTTTCCTGGTGAGATCGGTCAGAGGTTTGACAATACTAGAAAAAATTTTTATGAATTTTCTGTAATAATTGGCGAAACCTAAAAACCTCTGTATCGATTTCAAACCAATAGGCCTAGGCCATTCCTGTACAGCTTGAACTTTAACCGGGTCCATCTCAAAACCTTCGCTGGAGATAATGTAACCCAAAAATCTAATTCTCTGTACAGCGAACTCACATTTCTCCAGCTTAGCAAAAAGCGAATTGTCCATTAACAATTGTAATACCTCACGTACGCTCCGCCAATGAGACTCCAGATCCGGCGAATAAATCAAAATGTCATCCAAATACACAACCACATTTTTGCCGATCAAAGGTCTAAGGATGTCATTAATAAGATTCTGAAAAAATGCAGGAGCATTAGTAAGACCAAAAGGCATAACCAGATTCTCAAAATGACCCACAGGAGTGTTAAAAGCAGTCTTCCATTCGTCACCCTCCTTCATGCGCAACAGATTGTTTGCCCCCTTAAGGTCAATTTTAGAGAACCACTTGGCCCCCATTAACTGGTTAAACAGATCAGGAATCAATGGCAGTGGGAAAGGATTGCGTACAGTAATTTTGTTAATCTCACGAAAATCCAGACAAGGACGTAAACCGCCGTCCTTTTTTTTTTACAAAAAAAAATCCAACCGCCACAGGAGACTTAGAGGGCCTAATGTGACCGGCGGCCAAACTTGTCTGTATATATTCATCCAAAGCCTTCCTCTCAGGAATAGTAAGGTTAAATAAACGACTTTTAGGAAGAGTCGCTCCAGGGACAAATTCAATAGAACAATCATAGTCTCTATGGGGAGGCAAAACCTGCGATTCGTTCTCAGAAAAAACTCTCCAAAAATCCTGAATAGGAACAGGCAATTCTCCCCTATCCAAAGCTGCAATACGCCCGTTACAACACTTGTCATAACATTTATGGCTCCAGGATTTAATTTCATTGGTAGACCAATCCAGTAGAGGATTGTGAAATTTTAACCAGGGCAATCCCAATATTACTGGAGAAGGCAAGTTATTCAAAACTACCAAATCCAATTTCTCATGGTGAACACCATTAATAGTGAGAGGAAATTCACAGACCTTGAGAGTAATATTCTTCAAAGGGGAACCATCCACAGAAACCACAGCAATGGGGGATGATAAAGGTTCGGGTTTTAAATTGAGTCTTTCCAAGAATCCCCCATCAATTACATTCAGAGTAGACCCAAAATCAACAAACACCCGAAATTCCATTAATTTTTCCTGAGCAATCGTGGAAGCAGCTAAAAATACACCCTTGGAATTTAAACAGGCAATACGGGCATGACTGACCATTTTCTTCATACGAAGCTCACAGCCTTTAATCAAATGACCAGATTTTCCGCAATAGAAACACAAGCCTTCAGAAAATCGACGGTCTTTTTCTTGAGAGCGAGGTGCCACCGATCCAATCTCCATCGATTCACCACTGTTAGTACACACATTCTCATAACCAGAAACTGACATAGCAGAGGATTTGCTCTCA
Source organism: Phyllobates terribilis (assembly GCF_046119375.1). Classification (NCBI taxonomy): domain Eukaryota; kingdom Metazoa; phylum Chordata; class Amphibia; order Anura; family Dendrobatidae; genus Phyllobates; species Phyllobates terribilis. The sequence continues at coordinate 508,872,211 of NW_027362762.1, forward strand.
TTAACCCTTGCACGCAGTCTCCTATCCACCCGTATAGCTAATTGCAAAGCCTGTTGCAAATCTTCAGGTGTAAGGATAAGCAATTAGCAGGTCTTTAACCCTTTCATTGAGCCCAGCAAGAAATAGACTTTTCAGAGCAGAATCGTTCCACCCTGTTTGAGTAGACCAACGACGGAAATGAGTACAATATTTTTCCACATTACTTGATCCCTGTCTCAAACGTCTTAACTCAGTCTCAGCTGATGCGACACGGTCAGGATCATCATATAATAGTCCCAAAGCAGAAAAAAACTATCCACTGATCTGAAGCATGTATCACTAGGTTGCAAAGAAAAGGCCCACTCCTGAGGCTCTTTGCGCAAAAGTGACATTATGAACCCTATGCGCTGGGATTCATCCCCAGAGGACTTGGGTCTCAAACGAAAATACAATAAGCAAGCATTTTTAAATGAAAAAAATTCTCGGTGTTCACCAAAAAATAAATCCGGCAAACATACCTTAGGCTCCAAGAAATGTGCTCCAGGACAGTTACTCACGTGCTGACGGAGCTCGGCCACCTCCAGAGAGAGTCCCTGCAGGCGATGAGCCAAATCCTGAACCGACACCATGATGGAACAGAAAAATCTTTCCTTAGAGAATTTGCAGGCTGGACTTACTGTTATGTTCTGCTACCAGAGCTAAGGAAAGAGAGGAAATCTGTCCCTACGATAGAACTCAGCTGAATCCCTACGATGTAACAGGGAACCTGATCCTGCGATCAGACCTGCTAAAGTCCTAAGCTAGTCTGTATGGAGACCTATAGATGTGGGGAAGGAATCCCTACAAGTACTAAGGACTGGGAGGAAAAATGGGACACCTCCTAACAGAAATAGTAGCAGACAGACAAACAAACAAAATATATAGAACACTGAGGTCCGTAGACCAAGCAAACTAACAGAGTTAGATACAGAGCACAGGCTAGCTAGAAAGTAGTTATACAATGAAGTCCAGCAAAGCCAGAAGGGCGGAGCAGGATTAAATAGGCCAACGAGGTCATGTGACCAGCAAAGGAAAAAACCTAAGAGCAAGGTTCTAACAGTAACTCCTGTTGGTGGAGACAATGAGGAAGACGATGATAAGACTCAACTACCTGATTGGAGCGACAACTTTAGTTTTTTGTCAGGGCAGGAACAGGTTGGCTCTGAGGACGACGGGTGTGATAACGCACAGGGTGATGATGATGAGGTTGGAGATTCCACTTACTGTCAACCCACAGTCAGCCAAGAGATGAGGTCAGCAGAGGAGGTGGAGGAAGATGCTAGTGACGACGAGGTCAGGTTGCGCCTTCCTGGACAGAGACGTAGTACTGGAAGCACGTCAACAACTGCATCCTCAAACACAACTCTGCCTCTCACCACAAGTCGTGGTGGCTCTTCAGGTCACATGGGTGCTAAGCCTTGCATAGCCTGGGCATTTTTTCAGATCGATAAAGATGACCCAACTCGTGTTATCTGTAACATTTGTCAGCAAAAGCTAAGTAGAGGCCAAAAAATACATAGTTTGAGTACTTCATGCATGAACCGGCACATGGACATGAAGCATAAGTTGCAGTGGGAAGCTCAGTGTGCTACAATGCGGCCTAGCCGGCCGGGCCAACCACCGTCTGCCATATCTTGTGCATCCGCGGCCTCTTCATCCTCTGTGACTGGGGGCACAGCAGTCACACCTGTTTTGGGGCGCAGACCTGCCAACTCTTTACCCGCAACAGCCAGCGTGATTGGCAGGTCATCATTTTCTTTGGAGGTGGTAACACCAGCTGGTGTTGAGCGCTGTCCGACATCGATAGCACCACCTTTGGATCAAGGCAACCTAACATGTCCGCCTGCATCTTCCTCACAGACCGGCAGTTTGCCGGGGACACCCTTATCAACCCCGTCTAAGCACAATAGCCAGCCCTCGGTCCCTCAGATGTGGACAAGTAAAAGACCATTTCCTCCTAGCCATGAGAAAGCTAAGAGGTTGAATTTCACCATCTGCAAGCTCTTTGCTACAGAAATGCTGCCTTTCCGCCTGGTGGACACAGAGGATTTTCGAGACCTTATGTCCGTCGCAGTGCCCCAGTACCAGATGCCCAGTCGGCACAACTTCTCAAAGAAAGGTGTGCCTGCGCTCCACCAGCATGTCGCACACAACATCACCGCTTCTTTGAGAAACTCTGTGTGTGACAGGGTGCATTTCACCACAGACACTTGGACGAGTAGGCATGGACAGGGGCTTTACTTGTCGCTGACTGGGCACTGGGTAACTATGGTGACAGCAGGACAAGGGGCTGCTGTCCAAGTCTTGCCGTCCCCACGAGTTGTGCGTCAATCCTCTTTATGTCAAAGTTCCTCCACTGCTTCTGCCTCCTCAACCTCCTCTCGGTCTTCCACCTGCTCCCAAAGCCTATCTGGTCATGCCACAAGCTTTCTAACTGCGCAGAAGGGATCCTGCACACCTCCTTACTATGCTGGCAGTAGGGCTCAACGTCATCAGGCGGTTTTTACATTGAAATGTCTGGGAAATGTGAGTCACACAGCTGAGGAGTTGTGGTCAGCTCTGGAGAACCAATTTCATGAATGGTTGCCTCCACTGGACCTGAAACCAGGGAAGGCCGTGTGCGACAATGCTGCAAAACTGGGTGCGGCCCTTCGCCGGGGCAATGTCACACACGTGCCTTGTATGGCTCACGTGTTGAACCTGGTTGTCCAGCAATTTTTAGCCCACTATCCCAGACTAGATGGCCTTCTGCAGAGGGCACGGTCGCTGTGTGCTCACTTCCGCTGTTCGCATCCCGCAGCTCAGCGACTTACATCTCTACAGAAGTCGTTGGGCCTGCCACTTCACCGGCTAAAATGCGATGTGCCTACCCGGTGGAATTCAACTCTGCACATGTTGCAGCGACTGTGGCAGCACCGACAAGCCCTGGTGCAATACGTTCTGACGTATAGCCTGGGCCAACGAGATTCAGAGGTGGGGCAAATCACGCTGGAGGAGTGGTCTCAGATCAGGGACCTATGCACCCTTCTGCACAGTTTTGAAATGGCGACGAAGATGTTTAGTGCTGACGATGCCATTATCAGCATGACTATTCCGGTGATTTACATGCTGGAGCACATGTTAAACAGAATTCGGAGTCAGGTGGTGGCACAAGAGGAGGTGGAGGAAGTAGAGGAGGAGGAGTTGTATGCGGAAGGGCTAACATCTGCAAGGTCCAGACGGTCGGCAGCACCAAGGCGGCAGGCATGTGAGGGTGGGGGAGATGGTTTTACCAGGGCGCATGGTAGCAGCCAAACTAGTGAGGAAGGTGCAGGAGCCCAGGAAGAAGTGGAGGACGAACTGATGGAAGACTCATCAGATGAGGGAGACCTTGATCACATTTCTGTTGTGCGAGGTTGAGGGGAGAGGACAGAGGAAGGAAGCATGATTGTTATCTCGCCACCAACACAACAGGGACTTGGTGCTCCTGGATGCGCAACACACATGAGTGCCTTCTTGCTGCACTACCTGCAACATGACCCTCGAATTGTGAGAATTAGAAATAATCCTGACTACTGGGTTGCCACACTGTTAGATCCCCGGTACAAAAGTAAATTTGCAGAAATTATTCCTGCCATAGAAAGGGATGCACGCATGCAGGAGTATCAGCAGAGACTGTTGCAGAATCTTACATGTGCTTTTCCACAAAATACCAGTGGTGCACCTAGTGAATCTCACAGTTCCAACTTGCCAACCGTGGGACCGTCAAGTGTTCAGCACTCAAACCGTAACAGAACCACAGTATCTGCTGGTAACATCAATTTTGCGGAATCATTTCACCACTTTTTTAGCCCATCCTTTGCAAGGCCACAGGAGACAAGAAGTCTGACACATAGTCAACGCCTAGAGACGATGGTACAGGAGTATCTCCAAGTAAACATTGAAGCCACGACTGTGTCACTGGACCCTTGCTCTTTTTGGGCTTCCAATCTGGATAAATGGCCGGAGCTAGCCACTTACGCCTTGGAGATCTTGTCATGCCCCGCAGCCAGCGTTCTGTCTGAACGTGTGTTCAGGGCTGCTAGTGGTGTGTTGACAGATAAGCGCACGCGGCTCTCCACTGCTAATGTAGACAGACTCACGTTCATAAAGATGAACAAATCATGGATCCGAAACGACTTTTCTACCGCTGTGTCATCCTGGGGAGAGTAAAAGCTTGATGATTGGTTAAAATCACCCTACCAACCGTTTTAAGCTTTCAAATTACTAATCATGTTTATCTGTATCTTGGCTGGAAAATAATTTGGGCTTTGTAGCAGTGTGCAGCACTGATCCTATTAGGCCATCTATACTAAAGCTTCACCAGATTTAAAATTAATAATAATTTTTAGCTGCATCTAGCCCGGAAAATAATTTTGGGGCTCCGAGATGCGCAAGACACATAAGTGCCTTCTTGCTGCACTACCTGCAGCATGACCCTCATATTGTCAGAATTCGAAGTAATCATGACTACTGGGTTGCCACACTCTTAGATCCCCCAAACTTTTCGATCAACCTTTTCATTTTAATAAAGACCAAAAAAATGGTCATTTTTGAAATTATAAGCATTAGCAGGTTGTTAGAAACTGAAATCAAACAGTTTTCAACTCAAAACTTTATTCTAGGTGATGTTACATTTTCACATAGGACCCCTTGTTCGAAAGGAGCTTCTGAACTCTCTCGTCCATTGAATTTGTCAGGTTTTGGATCATTTCTGCTTCAATTGTTTTGCATGAGGACAGAATACCCTCCCAGAGCTGTTGCTTAGATGTGAACTGCCTCCCGCCATCATAGACACTCCTTTTAATGAATGGGGTACAGGTCAGGGGAGCATGGGGGTCACACCATAAGTTTGTCCCCTTTTATGCCCATATCAGCCAGAGATGCAGATGTTTTATGTGCAGCATGAGATGGTGCATTATCATGCAGAAAAATGATCTTGCTGTGAAATACACGGTTCTTCTTCTTGCACCATGGCAGGAAGTGCTGTTTGAGAAAATCCACATACATTATGGAGTTCATCTTTAGCGCCTTCAGGGATCCTAAAGGGGCCGACAATCTCTCTCCCCATGATTCCAGCCCAAAACATTACTCCACCTCCTCCTTGTTGGCGCTGTAGCCGTGTTTGCGTGGGGTGTCCATCAACCAGCCATCCTCCACTCCATCCATCTGGACCATCGAGCGCTGCACGGCACTCATCCGTGAACAAAATAGATTTGAAATCAGTCTTCATGTAATGTTTGGCCCACTGGAGCCGTTTCTGCTTGTGTAAAGTGGATAGAGGAGGTCGACAGGATGGCGTATGCACAGCTGCAAACCTCTGAAGGACCCTGCATCTTGTTGTTCGGGGGACGTTGGAGGCACAAGCAGCTTCAAAAACTTGTCTGCTGCTATGACAAGGCTTTTTTGCCGCTGCTCTTTCAACCTGACGTAATTGCCTGTAGGAAAGAGTCCTCAATTTGCCCTTATCAGCACGCACACGTGTGTACTGTGAATCAGCTACATACTTCTTGATTGCCAAGACACTTCATCCTGATCATCGCACAATGTTGATTGTAGTCATGCCTTGACCTAAACACTCCACAATTTGTTGCTTCTCAGCAGCCGACACATCCTTTTTCTTTCCCATTTTGGCAGAAAATGTAGGCTGCTTAATAATGTGAGACAGCCTTCTTAAGTAGTCTTGCCTTTCATTGGACACACCTGCCAAACTAATTAGCACAGGTGTCTGCAATTGCTTACAGTGATATAAAGAGCCCTGACACACATCACCATCAATGAGTTTAACTGACAAACAAACAAATTCTTCCCTTATCACTCCTAAACACTTTTTGCATAATAATTTGGAACGCAGTGTACATGTGCTTTTCCACAAAACACCAGTGGTTCACGTAGTGAATCTTACAGTTCTAACTTGCCAACCGTGGTCTGTATGGAGTTGTTCAATAAAGGGCCCAAAATTAAGATAACATAGATGGGAGAGGTCTCTATGAATAGGAATTCCTAAGTATTTGATACCCTGTGAGGGCCAGGCAAAGGGAAAGTTGGACTGGATGGAATCCTATATGGATTTGGGGAGGGAGACATCGAGGGCCTCAGACTTCGCTGCATTGATTTTAAAATTTGACCATGTAACAAAGTGATCTATTTCAGCCATAACAGCATGGATGGATATATGTGATTGAGTGATATATACTAGGACATCATCAGCAAATAGAGAGCACTTGTACTCGGTGCCTCCCACCTCAATCCACCTAATATTGGGGTTATGGCGAATTGATGAGAGCAGGTGCTCCGTCACTAGGATGTATAAGAGAGGGGACAGAGGACATCCCTGCCTTGTCCCATTGGTGATTGTGAAAGGTGATGAAAATGTTCTGATGCACCCCCTGGGCCTTGGGACACCCGGAGCCGGACCCTTTTTGGTGGATGCTGGTGGTTGTAGTCTTCGTGGCGGCGACCCGGTTCCGTGGCTCAGGGCGGTCAAACCAGTGGCGGAACTATTTATATGGTTTTGATGTTTAAATGTCCGACTACGCCACCTGTGGATTGCGGTCAGAGTGAACCGCCGCTGCAGGGCAGACCGCTGAGGCTGGTGTTGTCTGTGCAGCAGAGCGTAGCATAACTCCCCACGGGAGGAGTATAGTCTCAGGGCAGTGTATGCGGAGGATGGGGGTGATGGTGCAGGGCAGCAGCAGTAACGACACGGAGTCAGTGATGCAGTCCAGGGCCTTTACTCACAGTTCTTATTATCCAGACCACGTCTGCAGGTAACGGCTGCCCACGTCGTACTGTGCTCACCAGGTGAGGGGCTCAGACAACTCCCAGATAACTTTGGAGCGCTTCACAGGACCCCCTTTGTGTGTCCTTTGTCTGGCCTTTCTTACCAACCCTTCTGTCCGGCTGCCTCGGGCCTCCTCTTGGTAAACTTGGCGCCAGTTTCCCTGACCCTATGTGGTGCCTTCCTAGCGGGTGTAGCGAGGGGCTGCGCCACATAAAATGTCACAGCCTCCGGTTTCTAGCTGAGGGTCGTTTCCTGCCTCCACTAGTTTCGGGGACCGGTCTCCCCCTTTGGCCTGACCCCTCCACGCAGGTGGATTCGGGCGTGCGGTGGCGACTCGCCCGTCCGCACCCCTGGGATCCCTTCATTCCTCGTTCCTGGAGCCTTCTCTGCTCCTCTTCCTTCCTTCTCCCTCTTCCAGGCCTGGGCCTCTGTTACTAGGCCCGCCTCCGGAGCAGAGCTCATGCAGAGCCCCTGCTCCCTGCCACTTCCTCTCAGACTTCTCTGCACTGAACAAAGATGGTGCCCACCTTTTATACTCCCTTCTCAATGCACCCAGGAACTGCTTCCTCCCTGCTCCTGCACTACAGGGTTCCCCTTCCTCAGTGTTCCCTCCCCCCACTCCAGCCAGGGACAGGGACTGTCGTGCCCATCTCAGAGGCATATTGGTCGCCCTGCCCCACGGCAATGTGGTGTAATGCATGCAGGTGTCGGGTCCTGATCCACACTCCATCCTTACCTGAGAGTGAGATATCACACCTCTGGGTGAGGTGCAATACCTCTGTAGCAACCGAGCCCTCAGGGTGCTACAGTTCCATTTATCTTCAGCCTAGGTGACGTATTGTGATACAGGGCCGTGATTTTGGCTATAAAAGGGTCCCCTAGACCCCTACCCCAAGCTTTTTAAGAGAATCATATATGGCATGCCAGGAGACTCTATGGAATGCTTTCTCAGCATCCAACGAGAGTATCTAATTACAAATTTTTAACTGCATCTAGCCCAGGAAATACTTTGTGCTAGTAGCAGTGTCTGCTAGTCAGCGGATTATCCCGGCTGTTAAGCAAGCTACACCACCTGTAGTTTAGACACTTAATTTTTTCAAAGGAAATGCTTCGGGACCATGGGATACTCAGTGAAGAGCATCAGGAGGCACCCCAAGGCATAGGGGCTGGGACTGGCAGTAGGATGCCTTGCGGTGGACAGCCGAGCTCGATCCTTATAAAAGCTTTTTAACTGCAGCAGCTTTAGTGGACGCTACTGGAGCTGGAATTACGCGGCTGCTGGCATAAGACTTGCCCTCCAATAGATCCTTGTAAATGGATTTAAAGTGTATTCATTCAAATTAGAGAGACAATTTAAATTAAAAAGCTTAGAGCTGCCTCCACCACAGGGGGGCTCGCTCGACCCACCAGCGGACAGGCACCAGTATTGGGAGAGGGGGGCTGGCCATCAGGGTTCACCGCGGCTCTGGCACAAACCCGGCGACACGGAGGTGGCACGGGCAGGAGCGGACTGGCCGTGTCGGCTTCTCACTTTTTGGATTTTAGAAGGGCATGACATGCCTATATCTGTGTCTCCCCCTCCTTTTACTCCTCCACCTCTTTTATTTTCGCATGACTATATGTACTTGTCACTTTTCCATGTGTTAGTTATGTCTTCTGAGCAGTTTGTCAGCTTTTGGACACCTTTGAACGTGTTTTCTATGTGTTTCTATGTGTTTTTGTTTGCCTGCCATTGGTTTTAACGGTGTTCGAAGGTGTTCGACGAACAGTTCGACGAACAGTTCGGCGAACACACGGGTGTTCGACGAACCGAACCGAACTCGAACACTACGGGGGTGGCTCAACACTAGTACCAACCCACAACCAGTAACAATTTCCAGTTTTCTGCAGTCCACACTCTTGTGAAAATCCGCCCCTTTTCTGACTCCGCCTTTTTAACAACCACACCGGCAGGGTAATTTTTACACAAAAAATCAGCAGTAGTCTTAGGACTCAGTTCACAACATCTCTTACCACCTCCCCGGGCACTCTGGGACAACACTGGCGCCCCCGGAGAGTCCATAGAATGGTCCACTGCCGCCATTCCATATGGTGCCCACAGCTCCTGCGGTTCCTGCACCATGTCCAGTAAAAGTTTCCCAAATACCTGCTCCGGTCGCAACCGGCCCTTAAACCGCTCAATAGCTCCAGACAGATCTGCTGCTTTGCTCACAGCCATCGCGGTACGCAGTTCACACTAGAACTTCACCACTCTCCCGGAAAAATATTCGTTGCCCTGCCGAGCCACCGCAAACCAGGTTTGAGTGCGATGATAATCTTCGCAACCCCGCCGAGTTGCCGCAAGATGCTTTAAACTTCGTGAGCCCCGCCGGGCCACAGCAAACCAGGTTTGAGTGCGACGCCAATCTTCGAAACCCTGCCGAGTTGCCGCAAGATGCTTTATCCACACTCGTCTTCCTAGGCCGTTGACGCTAGCAACCGGGCTGTCGTTGCCCACATCCTCGAACCACATGTAAGGCAGCGCTAGTCATCATTATGGGGGATACTCGCTGCACCGGGTAAATTAAGCACACGCGCAATGTCCTTCCGGTATTTTCTCAATACAGCAGTTTATTATGTTATCATAAACCGCTGTTCACACACATAATGTCCATCTTAGTTTGTCACCGGCATGTTTACACACTTAACATCCGGGAGTCTCTCAAATAGCAGACAGGCCCAATTGGCCCAGGACACAGCCTTCAGCAAGGTAATACTATAGCAATGTCCATAACACAGTCCATGTAACAAAGTGTATCACCTTTGCCGGGTTTAGTTGCTGCAGTCCCTTTAATCCGCCACCACTGTGGCTTCCCAGGTAGGGGTCTCTAGCCGTCGTCCCGTCTAAGGCTACTGGAATGTTTCACTCACACACATCCAGTCTGCGCCTTTCCAGACTCTTCACCAAGCCTCTGCCTTCCAAGGCCACTAGCATCCACTCACAGGATCCAGTCTCAGCCTTTCAGGCACCAGGCTTCACTCAGCCTCACTAGGCAGAACGGTGTCCCACACACATGGGGAACAAACCTCATGTCTCTCACACCGAACACACCTGTCTCCAATTACCGGGGTTTATATATCCTGTGCACACATACACCCATACTGACAGGACCTTGCTGATGTCACAGTCATGTGATCAGTCAGCTGTGTGTATAGGTCCTGTGTGCTGTCCCAGTCATGTGTACAGACCTTTACTGTGCATACAGGACCTGTGTGATGTCACAGTCATGTGACCAGTCAGTTAAAGGGGAAGGTACATGGTCAGATAAAACACATCCTGGACCATTTACAGTAATGCTAGCAAGCAGCTGCATTACACCCTCCATATAGTATAATGTGCCCCATAGTCCTCCATATTGTATAATGTGCCCCATAAACCTCCACGTAGTATAATGTGCCCCATAGACCTCCATATAGTATAATGCACTCCCCATAGTCCTCCATATTCTATAACACACACCATAGTCCTCTATGTTGTATAATGCACCCCTATAGTCCTCCATATAGTATATTGCACACCCATAGTCCTCCATACAGTATAATGCACCCCATAGTCCTCCATATTGTGTAATGCATTCCTCATAGTTCTCTATAGACTATAATGCACTCCCCATAGTTCTCCATACAGTATAATACACACCCCTAGTCCTCGATAGAGTAAAATGCAGCCCCTATGTAGTACATATGGTACAATGCACAGATCAAAGTCCTTGATAGAGTATAAATCAGCCCCCATATAGTACAAATAGTATAATGCACTCCCCATAGTCCTTGATAGAGTACAATGCAGCCCCCATAGAGTAAAATGCAACCCCATATGGCATAATGCAGCCCTCATATGGTATAATGCAGCCCCCATAGGGTATAATGCAGCCCCATATAGTATAATGCAGCCCAATATGGTATAAATCAGCACCTATATAGTATAATGCATCACCAATATAGTTAAATACAGCCCCCACATGGTTTAATGCAGTACCCATATGGTGTAATGCAGCCCCCATATGTTATAATGCAGCCCCATATGGTATAATGTAGCCCCTATATGATATAATGCAGCCCCCATGTGACATAATGCAGCACCAATATTGTCCACTGCTCAAAAAAATAAAGGGAATGCTCAAATAACATATCCTAGATCTGAATGAATGAAATATTCTCATTGAATACTTTGTCTGAACAAAGTTGAATGTGTTGACAACAAAATCACACAAAAATCATCAAAGGAAATCAAATTTATTAACCAATGGAGGCCTGGAATTGGAGTCACCCCCAAAATTAAAGTGGAAAAACACACTACAGACTGATCCAACTTTGATGTAATGTCCTTAAAAGAAGTCAAAATGAGGCTCAATATTGTCTGTGGCCTCCACGTGCCTGTATGACCTCCCTACAATGCCTGATGAGGTTGCAGGTTGTCTCCTGGGGGAACTCCTCCCAAACCTGGAATAAAGCATCCGCCAACTCCTGGACAGTCAGTGGTGCAACGTGACGTTGGTGGATGGAACGAGACATGATGTCCCAGATGTGCTCAATCAGATTCAGGTCTGGGGAACGGGCGGGCTAGTCCATAGCTCAATGTGAACCTGCTTTCATCTGTGAAGGGCACAGGGCGCCAACGGCGACTTTGCCAATCCTGGTGTTCTGTGGCAAATGCAAAGCATCCTGCATGGTGTTGGGCTGTAAGCTCAACCCCCATGCCACCCTCATGGAGTCGGTTTCTAACCGTTTGTGCAGAGACATGCACATTTGTGGCCTGCTGGAGGTCATTTTGCAGGGCTCTGGCGGTGCTCCTCCTGTTCCTCCTTGCACAAAGGAGGAGGTAACGGTCCTGCTGCTGGGTTGTTGCCCTCCTATGGCACCCTCCACATCTCCTGGTATCTGCTCCATTCTCTGGACACTGTGCTGACAGACACAGCTACCCTTCTTGCCACAGCTCGCATTAATGTGCCATCCTGGATGAGCTGCACTACCTGAGCAAATTCTGGGGGTTGTAGGGTCTCATGCTACCACGAGTGTGAAAGCACAACCAACATTCAAAAGTGAACAAAACATCAACCAGAAAGCATTGGTACTGAGATGTGGTCTGTGGTCACCACCTGCAGAACCACTCTTCTATTGAGGGTGTCTTGATAATTGCATATAATGCACACCCCATATAGTATAATGCAGCCCCATATGGTATAATTCAGGCCTCATATGGGTATAATGCAGCCATATAGTATATTTCAGCCCCCATATGGTATATTGCAGCCCCATATAGTATAGTGCAGCCCCATATGGTGTAATGCAGCCCCCATATAGTATAATTCAGCCTCACTTTGTATAATACGGCCGCCATATAATATAATGCAGCCCCTATATGGTATGATGAAGCCCGTGTATGATATATTGCAGCCTCTATATAGTATAATGCAGACCCACATGGTATAATGCAGCCCTCATATGGTATAAGGCAACCCACATGTGATATAATGCAGCCTCACATTGTATAATGCAGCCCCCATATAATATAATGCAGCCCCTATAGAGTATAATGCAGCCTCATATGGTATAATGCAGCCCCCATATTGTATAATACAGACCCTGTATAGTATAAAGCAGCCCCTATATGGTATAACGATGCTCAATATGATATAATGCCGTCCCTATATGGTATAATGCAGCCCTCATATGGTATAATGCAGCCCATTTAACGTATAATACAGCCACCCAATGTTATAATGCAGCCCCTGTATGGTATAATGCAACTGCTATATGGTATAATGAACACCCCTTAGTCCTCCAGTACTATGGCCACCACGTACTCACTAATTTTAAAAAAAAAGTACTCACCTCTCCCTGTTCCTCCGCTGCCCCCGTCTCTGCAGCATGTCTCCTCAGTAGCTACACCGCTCAGCATAGTGTGGGGCGATGAAGTGACGTCATCGCTCTCGCTGGCTGAGACGTCAGATACAGAGGGGGAATGATAGGAGAGGAGCTCACTCCTCTATCATTGCTTTCAACTGTATCGGCATCTACTATGCTGATACAGTTGAATGTGCGATGCTGGACATGGGGGGATGTCTGGAGCCGGCTCTGGCACCGAGCCCCCCTGACTCACGGGCCCCATAGTGGCCATGTGGTCTGCCGATATTCGCAACACGATACTGGCTGGGGGTCCATGGGTGTGTGGGAGCTCTAAGCTAATGCCTAGTTTGCCCCGTCCTAACGCAGACCCTGGCAGTGGGATAAATCATCCCTCATAATACATAGAACAACTAATCAAACACAGCACTGGCACAACACCCATCACAAAAATCACTAGCAGAACCTCCCTCATCATAAACAGCAAAGGAACACAGTCCCCTCATTACACAGCACTGGAATACAGCATTCCTGATTACACACAGCACTGGCAAACATCATCCCTTCTAAATACAGCACTGGCAAACAGCACCTCTCATCACACAAAGCAGAGGTGCAAATTATCACTCATCACATGCAGGATTGGCACACCTGCCCAATAAGCACCAGATTATCACATACAGGATATCACAAAAGTGAGTACATTTTTTAAAATATTTTATTATATCTTTTCATGGGACAACACTGAAGATATGACACTTTGGTACAATGTAAAGTAGTCAGTGTACATATTGTAGAACAGTGTAAATTTGTTGTGACCTCTAAATAACTCAACACACAGCCATTAATGTGTAAACTGCTGGCAACAAAAGTGAGTACACCCCTAAGTGAAAATGGCCAAATTGTGTCCAAAGAGTGAATATTTTGTGTGGCCACCATTATTTCCAAGCAATGCCTTAACTCTCTTGGGCATAGAGTTCACTTGGTCTTTATTGGCTAGTCAAGCATTGGAGCCTTCATTGCTTGTGATGGAGCATTGTCCTACATAAAAGTCATGATTTTCTGGAAAGATTCAGACTTTTTCCAGTACCACCGCTTGAAGAAAGTATCTTCTAAACGCTGGCAGTAGGTGTGGCAGTTGATTTTGAGTCCATCTTCAATGTGAAAAGTCAAGCCAGTTCATCTTTTAAGAGGTCGTCTACTACTCGGAAAACCACTCTGCCTTCAAACAAATCACTTACATTTAGAGGAAGTATGCACTGCTACTCTCTCTCTTCCTCCAGATGTATGTGATAAGTCAAAAGGCAGCAGAGTCAAGCAGCTGCTGATTAGAGATGAGCGTTGTTCTACTCGAACTGTTCGCCAATCTCAAATTCGAGCTGTTTTGGGCGGTGTTCGAGCCGTTCGGCGAACACGAACAATTTGAGAAAAATTCGGCTGTTCGAGGTTATGTTCGATAACTGTTCGTGCACCAAAATCTTAACTGGATTTTTTCTCAGTAATGATGAAAATTAATGTTAATACGCAGTTTGAGTGTACAGCGGGGTGGGGGGAGGGGCAGGGGATGGATCTCTGGAGGAACAATGAAGATCTCCATTTTTTTTTTCTCTTTCCCGCATTTACAGTGGGGAGGTGCAATCTGTCAGCCTATCAGCAGCGCACACACGGAGCGAAGTGCATTTTTTCACACAAGCAAGGGCATGTGTCATTGGCAGTGTATGTCACATGTCCTTGCCCTATAAGACCAAGCCATTTTCCCCGTCGCCACCATTTTCTCACTGCTGCAGCTGCGTGTTAGACGGTACCGCTGTGCTGTGTGCGCTATACCTTGTTAATTTCAAGCCAATTTTCGCAAAAATCTACAGATAGCTTGGGAGTAGGGAATAGTTGTGATTGCAGTCCTTTTAAGGACTAGGTTACAGCATTTCCTACGACTTTTATCAGGCAGGTCTGTGCTCTTAAATAGATAGATTGTGGGAGTAAAGACTAATTGTAATTGGAGTCCTTTTCAGGACTAGGTTACATCAGTTCCTATCAGTTTTTGCCAGGCAGGTCTGTGCCAGTGCTGTGCAAGTTTTTTTCACAGCATTTGGCTGAATCTAGCAAAGCTAATCCTTTTTGGCCTATTGCAGAGTGTGTTAGTCAGTGGAGTAGCCTATCTGTGTTGCAAGATATACCACCTGTGTATAGAATACCAATTTTTTTACTGCACCTAGTGAAGTAAAATCTTTTGGGCATAGCATCATTCTATTAGTCCATCTATACTGACCTCCATCAGGTTGCAAATTGAATATAATTTTTTTCTGCATCTAGCTCTGAAAAAATATTGGGCTTCTAGCTGTGTGTGGGACTTGTTGTATTAGTCCATCTATACTGACCTCCATCAGGTTGCAAACTGCATATATTTTTTTCTTCATCTACCTCTGAAAAAATATTGGGCTTCTAGCTGTGTGTGGGACTTGTTGTATTAGTCCATCTATACAGACCTCCATCAGGTTGCAAACTGAATATATTTTTTTCTGCATCTACCTCTGAAAAAATATTGGGCTTCTAGCTGTGTGTGGGACTTGTTGTATTAGTCCATCTATACTGACCTCCATCAGGTTGCAAACTGAATATATTTTTTTCTGCATCTACCTCTGAAAAAATATTGGGCTTCTAGCTGTGTGTGGGACTTGTTCTATTAATCCATCTATACAGACCTCCATCAGGTTGCAAACTGAATATATTTTTTTCTGCATCTAGCTCTGAAAAAATATTTGGCCTTCTAGCAGTGTGTGGGACTTTCTCTATTAGTCCATCTATACTGACCTCCATCAGGTTGCAAATTGAATATAATTTTTTTCTGCATCTAACCCAGCCAATACTTTTGGCCAAATACCACAGTTTGGCCACTCAGCTCTGCTCGGTTCCCATCCAATGTTTTTTTGTGCAAACAACTCCAGAGTTGTTAATTAGTTAACCACCAAAATGAGTGGAAAAAGGCCTGCTGCTGGTGGAAAGGGGAATAGGCGTGTTGGGAAGGGGAAAAAAGGTTGTGTCCGTGGGGTAGGTGTTAAAGCAACAGTAACATCTGCAGAAGAAATACCATCTTCCAGCCAAACTAAAATGTCTACTTCTTTTAGCGGACAATGTGATAAGATCCCTTTCTTACGGCCACGCCAATCGCTACAAATTCCAGATGAGGCACAAAAACAGCAGGTGCTTCAACGGATATCAAGTGCTCCTTTAAGTGGGCTCTCCTCCACATCAACTTCAACATCACAAATACTCCAGTCCTCAAAGGTGTCACCCCAATCGCACTTGCTTCCTCACAGCTCCCAAATCTCCAGCTGCCCGTCTGAGTATGAGGTAGAACAGATGGTTGAGTCTGCAGAGCTGTTTACTCATACTATAGCCTGGGAATCAGAGGTCGACTCCAGCGCTTCTGTGAATCCAGACGAGGAAATGATCTGCACTGATGCCCAGAATCTTTATGAGTCGGATCCAGGACCAGACGCAGAAGGTTCTGACCATAATATAGACCCTCATTCCCAAACTGTAACTCCTGTTGGTGGAGACAATGAGGAAGACGATGATAAGACTCAAATACCTGATTGGAGCGACAACTTTAGTTTTTTGTCAGGGCAGGAACAGGTTGGCTCTGAGGACGACGGGTGTGATAACGCACAGGGTGATGATGATGAGGTTGGAGATCCCACTTACTGTCAACCCACAGTCAGCCAAGAGATGAGGTCAGCAGAGGAGGTGGAGGAAGATGCTAGTGACGACGAGGTCAGGTTGCGCCTTCCTGGACAGAGACGTAGTACTGGAAGCACGTCAACAACTGCATCCTCAAACACAACTCTGCCTCTCACCACAAGTCGTGGTGGCTCTTCAGGTCGCATGGGTGCTAAGCCTTGCATAGCCTGGGCATTTTTTCAGATCGATAAAGATGACCCAACTCGTGTTATCTGTAACATTTGTCAGCAAAAGCTAAGTAGAGGCCAAAAAATACATAGTTTGAGTACTTCATGCATGAACCGGCACATGGACATGAAGCATAAGTTGCAGTGGGAAGCTCAGTGTGCTACAATGCGGCCTAGCCGGCCGGGCCAACCACCGACTGCCATATCTTGTGCATCCGCGGCCTCTTCATCCTCTGTGACTGGGGGGACAGCAGTCTCACCTGTTTTGGGGCGCAGACCTGCCACCTCTTTACCCGCAACAGCCAGCGTGATTGGCAGGTCATCATTTTCTTTGGAGGTGGTAACACCAGCTGGTGTTGAGCGCTGCCCGACATCGATAGCACCACCTTTGGATCAAGGCAACCTAACATGTCCGCCTGCATCTTCCTCACAGACCGGCAGTTTGCCGGGGACACCCTTATCAACCCCGTCTAAGCACAATAGCCAGCCCTCGGTCCCTCAGATGTGGACAAGTAAAAGACCATTTCCTCCTAGCCATGAGAAAGCTAAGAGGTTGAATTTCACCATCTGCAAGTTCTTGGCTACAGAAATGCTGCCTTTCCGCCTCGTGGACACAGAGGATTTTTGAGACCTTATGTCCGTCGCAGTGCCCCAGTACCAGATGCCCAGTCGGCACTACTTCTCAAAGAAAGGTGTGCCTGCACTCCACCAGCATGTCGCACACAACATCACCGCTTCTTTGAGAAACTCTGTGTGTGACAGGGTGCATTTCACCACAGACACTTGGACGAGTAGGCATGGACAGGGGCGTTACATGTCGCTGACTGGGCACTGGGTAACTATGGTGACAGCAGGACAAGGGGCTGCTGTCCAAGTCTTGCCGTCCCCACGAGTTGTGCGTCAATCCTCTTTATGTCAAAGTTCCTCCACTGCTTCTGCCTCCTCAACCTCCTCTCGGTCTTCCACCTGCACCCAAAGCCTGTCTGGTCATGCCACAAGCTTTCTAACTGCGCAGAAGGGATCCTGCACACCTCCTTACTATGCTGGCAGTAGGGCTCAACGTCATCAGGCGGTTTTTACATTGAAATGTCTGGGAAATGTGAGTCACACAGCTGAGGAGTTGTGGTCAGCTCTGGAGAACCAATTTCATGAATGGTTGTCTCCACTGGACCTGAAACCAGGGAAGGCCGTGTGCGACAATGCTGCAAACCTGGGTGCGGCCCTTCGCCGGGGCTATGTCACAAATGTGCCTTGTATGGCTCACGTGTTGAACCTGGTTGTCCAGCAATTTTTAGCCCACTATCCCAGACTAGATGGCCTTCTGCAGAGGGCACGGTCGCTGTGTGCTCACTTTCGCCGTTCTCATCCCGCAGCTCAGCGACTTACATCTCTACAGAAGTCGTTGGGCCTACCACTTCACCGGCTAAAATGCGATGTGCCTACCCGGTGGAATTCAACCCTGCACATGTTGCAGCGACTGTGGCAGCACCGACAAGCCCTGGTGCAATACGTTCTGACGTATAGCCTGGGCCAACGAGATTCAGAGGTGGGGCAAATCACGCTGGAGGAGTGGTCTCAGATCAGGGACCTATGCACCCTTCTGCACAGTTTTGAAATGGCGACGAAGATGTTTAGTGCTGACGATGCCATTATCAGCATGACTATTCCGGTGATTTACATGCTGGAGCACATGTTAAACAGAATTCGGAGTCAGGTGGTGGCACAAGAGGAGGTGGAGGAAGTAGAGGAGGAGGAGTTGTATGCGGAAGGGCTAACATCTGCAAGGTCCAGACGGTCGGCAGCACCAAGGCGGCAGGCATGTGAGGGTGGGGGAGATGGTTTTACCAGGGCGCATGGTAGCAGCCAAACTAGTGAGGAAGGTGCAGGAGCCCAGGAAGAAGTGGAGGACGAACTGATGGAAGACTCATCAGATGAGGGAGACCTTGATCACATTTCTGTTGTGCGAGGTTGGGGGGAGAGGACAGAGGAAGGAAGCATGATTGTTACCTCGCCACCAACACAACAGGGACTTGGTGCTCCTGGATGCGCAACACACATGAGTGCCTTCTTGCTGCACTACCTGCAACATGACCCTCGAGTTGTGAGAATTAGAAATAATCCTGACTACTGGGTTGCCACACTGTTAGATCCCCGGTACAAAAGTAAATTTGCAGAAATTATTCCTGCCATAGAAAGGGATGCACGCATGCAGGAGTATCAGCAGAGACTGTTGCAGAATCTTACATGTGCTTTTCCACAAAATACCAGTGGTGCACGTAGTGAATCTCACAGTTCCAACTTGCCAACCGTGGGACCGTCAAGTGTTCAGCACTCAAACCGTAACAGAACCACAGTATCTGCTGGTAACATCAATTTTGCGGAATCATTTCACCACTTTTTTAGCCCATCCTTTGCAAGGCCACAGGAGACAAGAAGTCTGACACATAGTCAACGCCTAGAGACGATGGTACAGGAGTATCTCCAAGTAAACATTGAAGCCACGACTGTGTCACTGGACCCTTGCTCTTTTTGGGCTTCCAATCTGGATAAATGTCCGGAGCTAGCCACTTACGCCTTGGAGATCTTGTCATGCCCCGCAGCCAGCGTTCTGTCTGAACGTGTGTTCAGCGCTGCTGGTGGTGTGCTGACAGATAAGCGCACGCGGCTCTCCACTGATAATGTAGACAGACTCACGTTCATAAAGATGAACAAATCATGGATCCGAAACGACTTTTCTACCCCTGTGTCATCCTGGGGAGAGTAAAAGCTTGATGATTGGTTAAAATCACCCTACCAACCGTTTTAAGCTTTCAAATTACTAATCATGTTTATCTGTATCTTGGCTGGAAAATAATTTGGGCTTTGTAGCAGTGTGCAGCACTGATTCTATTAGGCCATCTATAATAAGCTCCACCAGATTTAAAATTACTAATCATGTTTATCTGTATCTTGACTGGAAAATAATTTGGGCTTTATAGCAGTGTGCAGCACTGATCCTATTAGGCCATCTATACTAAAGCTTCACCAGATTTAAAATTAATAATAATTTTTAGCTGCATCTAGCCCGGAAAATAATTTTGGGGCTCCGAGATGCGCAAGACACATAAGTGCCTTCTTGCTGCACTACCTGCAGCATGACCCTCATATTGTCAGAATTCGAAGTAATCATGACTACTGTGTTGCCACACTCTTAGATCCCCCAACCTTTTCGATCAACCTTTTCATTTTAATAAAGACCAAAAAAATGGTCATTTTTGAAATTATAAGCATTAGCAGGTTGTTAGAAACTGAAATCAAACAGTTTTCAACTCAAAACTTTATTCTAGGTGATGTTACATTTTCACATAGGACCCCTTGTTCGAAAGGAGCTTCTGAACTCTCTCGTCCATTGAATTTGTCAGGTTTTGGATGGTTTCTGCTTCAATTGTTTTGCATGAGGACAGAATACCCTCCCAGAGCTGTTGCTTAGATGTGAACTGCCTCCCGCCATCATAGACACTCCTTTTAATGATGCTCCAAAGGTTCTGAATGGGGTAGAGGTCAGGGGAGCATGGGGGTCACACCATAAGTTTGTCACCTTTTATGCCCATATCAGCCAGAGATGCAGATGTTTTATGTGCAGCATGAGATGGTGCATTATCATGCAGAAAAATGATCTTGCTGTGAAATACACGGTTCTTCTTCTTGAACCATGGCAGGAAGTGCTGTTTGAGAAAATCCACATACATTATGGAGTTCATCTTTAGCGCCTTCAGGGATCCTAAAGGGGCCGACAATCTCTCTCCCCATGATTCCAGCCCAAAACATTACTCCACCTCCTCCTTGTTGGCGCTGTAGCCGTATTTGAGTGGGGTGTCCATCAACCAGCCATCCTCCACTCCATCCATCTGGACCATCGAGCGCTGCACGGCACTCATCCGTGAACAAAACAGTTTTGAAATCAGTCTTCATGTAATGTTTGGCCCACTGGAGCCGTTTCTGCTTGTGTGAAGTGGATAGAGGAGGTCGACAGGATGGCGTATGCACAGCTGCAAACCTCTGAAGGACCCTGCATCTTGTTGTTCGGGGGACGTTGGAGGCACAAGCAGCTTCAAAAACTTGTCTGCTGCTATGACAAGGCTCTTTTGCCGCTGCTCTTTCAACCTGACGTAATTGCCTGTAGGAAAGAGTCCTCAATTTGCCCTTATCAGCACGCACACGTGTGTACTGTGAATCAGCTACATACTTCTTGATTGCCAAGACACTTCATCCTGATCATCGCACAATGTTGATTGTAGTCATGCCTTGACCTAAACACTCCACAATTTGTTGTTTCTCAGCAGCCGACACATCCTTTTTCTTTCCCATTTTGGCAGAAAATGTAGGCTGCTTAATAATGTGAGACAGCCTTCTTAAGTAGTCTTGCCTTTCATTGGACACACCTGCCAAACTAATTAGCACAGGTGTCTGCAATTGCTTACAGTGATATAAAGAGCCCTGACACACATCACCATCAATGAGTTTAACTGACAAACAAACAAATTCTTCCCTTATCACTCCTAAACACTTTTTGCATAATAATTTGGAACACAGTGTACATGTGCTTTTCCACAAAACACCAGTGGTTCACGTTGTGAATCTTACAGTTCTAACTTGCCAACCGTGGTCTGTATGGAGTTGTTCAATAAAGGGCCCAAAATTAAGATAACATAGATGGGAGAGGTCTCTATGAATAGGAATTCCTAAGTATTTGATACCCTGTGAGGGCCAGGCAAAGGGAAAGTTGGACTGGATGGAATCCTATATGGATTTGGGGAGGGAGACATCGAGGGCCTCAGACTTCGCTGCATTGATTTTAAAATTTCACCATGTAACAAAGTGATCTATTTCAGCCATAACAGCATGGATGGATATATGTGATTGAGTGATATATACTAGGACATCATCAGCAAATAGAGAGCACTTGTACTCGGTGCCTCCCACCTCAATCCACCTAATATTGGGGTTATGGCGAATTGATGAGAGCAGGTGCTCCGTCACTAGGATGTATAAGAGAGGGGCAGAGAACATCCCTGCCTTGTCCCATTGGTGATTGTGAAAGGTGCTGAAAATGTTCTGACGCGCCCCCTGGGCCTTGGGACACCCGGAGCCGGACCCTTTTTGGTGGATGCTGGTGGTTGTAGTCTCCGTGGCGGCAACCCGGTTCCGTGGCTCAGGGCGGTCAAACCAGTGGCAGAACTATTTATGTGGTTTTGATGTTTAAATGTCCGACAACGCTACCCGTGGATTGCGGTCAGAGTGAACCGCCGCTCCAGGGCAGACCGCTGAGGCTGGTGTTGTGGGTGAAGCAGAGCGTAGCATAACTCCCCACGGGAGGAGTATAGCCTCAGGGCAGTGTATGCGGAGGATGGGGGTGATGGTGCAGGGCAGCAGCAGTAATGACACGGAGTCAGTGATGCAGTCCAGGGCCTTTACTCACAGTTCTTATTATCCAGACCACGTCTGCAGGTAACGGCTGCCCACGTCGTACTGTGCTCACCAGGTGAGGGGCTCAGACAACTCCCAGATAACTTTGGAGTGCTTCACAGGACCCCCTTTGTGTGTCCTTTGTCTGGCCTTTCTTACCAACCCTTCTGTCTGGCTGCCTCGGGCCTCCTCTTGGTAAACTTGGCGCCAGTTTCCCTGACCCTATGTGGTGCCTTCCTAGCGGGTGTAGCGAGGGGCTGCGCCACATAAAATGTCACAGCCTCCTGTTTCTAGCTGAGGGTCATTTCCTGCCTCCACTAGTTTCGGGGACCGGTCTCCCCCTTTGGCCTGACCCCTCCACGCAGGTGGATTCGGGCGTGCGGTGGCGACTCGCCCGTCCGCACCCCTGAGATCCCTTCGTTCCTCGTTCCTGGAGCCTTCTCCGATCCTCTTCCTTCCTTCTCCCTCTTCCAGGCCTGGGCCTCTGTTACTAGGCCCGCCTCCGGAGCAGAGCTCATGCAGAGCCCCTGTTCCCTGCCACTTCTGCTCAGACTTCTCTGCACTGAACTAAGATGGTGCCCACCTTTTATACTCCCTTCTCAATGCACCCAGGAACTGCTTCCTCCCTGCTCCTGCACTACAGGGTTCCCCTTCCTCAGTGTTCCCTCCCCCCACTCCAGCCAGGGACAGGGACTGTCGTGCCCATCTCAGAGGCATATTGGTCGCCCTGCCCCACGGCAATGTGGTGTAATGCATGCAGGTGTCGGGTCCTGATCCACACTCCATCCTTACCTGAGAGTGAGATGTCACACCTCTGGGTGAGGTGCAATACCTCTGTAGCAACCGAGCCCTCAGGGTGCTACAGTTCCATTTATCTTCAGCCTAGGTGACGTATTGTGATACAGGGCCATCATTTTGGCTATAAAAGGGTCCCCTAGACCCCTACCCCAAGCTTTTTAAGAGAATCATATATGGCATGCCAGGAGACTCTATGGAATGCTTTCTCAGCATCCAACGAGAGTATCTAATTACAAATTTTTAACTGCATCTAGCCCAGGAAATACTTTGTGCCTAGTAGCAGGGTCTGCTAGTCAGCAGATTATCCCGGCTGTTAAGCAAGCTACACCACCTGTAGTTTGGACACCTCTTTTTTTCAAAGGAAATGCTTCGGGACCACGGGATACTCAGTGAAGAGCATCAGGAGGCACCCCAAGGCATAGGGGCTCGGACTGGCAGTAGGATGCCTTGCGGTGGACAGCCGAGCTCGATCCTTATAAAAGCTTTTTAACTGCAGCAGCTTTAGTGGACGCTACTGGAGCTGGAATTACGCAGCTGCTGGCATGAGACTTGCCCTCCAATAGATCCTTGTAAATGGATTTAAAGTGTATTTATTCAAATTAGAGAGACAATTTAAATTAAAAAGCTTAGAGCTGCCTCCACCACAGGGGGGCTCGCTCGACCCACCAGCGGACAGGCACCAGTATTGGGAGAGGGGGGTTGGCCGTCAGGGTTCACCGCGGCTCTGGCACAAAGCCGGCGACACGGAGGTGGCACGGGCAGGAGCGGACTGAACGTGTCGGCTTCTCACTTTTTGGATTTTAGAAGGGCATGACATGCCTGTATCTGTGTCTCCCCCTCCTTTTACTCCTCCACCTCTTTTCTTTTCGCATGACTATATGTACTTGTCACTTTTCCATGTGTTAGTTGTGTCTTCTGAGCAGTTTGTCAGCTTTTGGACACCTTTTGAAGGTGTTTTCTATGTGTTTCTATGTGTTTTTGTTTGCCTGCCATTGGTTTTAACGGTGTTCGAAGGTGTTCGACGAACAGTTCGACGAACAGTTCGGCGAACACACGGGTGTTCGACGAACCGAACCGAACTCGAACACTACGGGGGTGGCTCAACACTACTGCTGATAGGCCACAGTAGAAGTGGAGGTCTGTTCTCTGTTACTGATCCAGCCACAAGCCCATCCATCTGCTCCGTCAAGAGTGACTCTTATCTTATCAGTACATAAAACCTTTGAAAAGTTTGTCATCAGATATTTCTTGGCCCATACTTGATGTTTCACCTTTGTCTTGTTCAGTGATGATTGGCTTTCAGACTTCCTTATCTTGCAATGTCAACCCTTTTTCTGGCCATCTGGAATTCAGAAAAATGGAGACAGCTGACTCCTATTTTCACAGAATTCTCATGAAGAAGTCTCTAGTAAATATATAAAAGGACAAATAAAATGTTAGAAAATTTCTGACATGTTAGAAGCACTCAGTTGATCCTATGTGCATAGTAACAACTGTATACAAATTCATGGTTAACACTTCTAGTGTCCCATTATGACTCTAATACTTTGCTCTCATTATAGTGGTGTCAATAATGCTTTATTCTTTAAAGAATCTGCTGGAAAGGTTATCATCTAGTTTAATACAGTTTGTAGTAAAATAGGTCATGATGAGTCGCGGGCTTCTAGGAGCAGTCAGATGGCCATATTAATCGCACAAGGATCACATTCCGACTGGCCATCGGCTCTCTTTACCTGAGCATTACAGCTGCATAGAAATACAAACTGTCATGCTCAGGTCAGAAGAGCCGACGGCAAGTCCAAGGATTGCGATGAGCTCCTCGTGTGAGAAATACGGCAGTCTGACTCAGTCCTCATAGCTGCAGCTGATTTGCTGCAATGTTCTTCAGATTTCTACTGTCAGAAGAGGAAGATGGAAGGAGCATGTGGGTCCGGTAGGTGAGTATGTGTTTGATTTTAGAATCACCATGGATCCATTTTTATCCCCTTCAATTTTTTATCTTTGCACTTTTTTTTACCTCCTCAACTTCTGAGGGCCATAATATTTCTATTTTTTTTATGCTAATGTGTGCATATGAGCACTTTTATTTGCATGACAAGTTGAATTTTTCTATGACACCATTCATTCTACAATGTATCAGAAATTAGGGAAAAATGGAAGTTTGGTAAAATGGTAAAAAAAACGTGATTCAGCCATTGCTTTTTTGGTTTGTGTTTTTCCCATGTTCATTGTGCAGTAAAATTGACCAGGCAACCTCATTCTTCATAACTGCGTACGATTATAATGATGCCAAACATGTATTGCTTGTTTTCAGCGCTGAAAAAAAAATCTGAATTTTGTAAAAAAAAGAAAGTATTTTGTTCATGTTTTTTGAAATTTGTAATATTTTTTTAATTTTCCTTCGATGGAGCTCTGAAAAGGCTTGCTTTTTGTAGAGTGAGCTGATGTTTTTGTTTATATATTTTGTTGATTGATACGATTTTGATCACTTTATTTTTCAATTTTATTACGGAGGTGTGGTGATCTAAATGAATGCAATTCTGACTTTTTTTTTATAATTACGCCCTTACCGCTTGAGTTAATAATTTTCATAGAAGATACTTTTATGGAGGTGGATATACTACAGGGTTGGCCATTTATATGGAAACACCTAAATTAAATGGGAATGGTTGGTGATATCAACTTCCTGTTTGTGACACATTAGTATATGGGAGGGGGAAAACTTTTCCAGATGGATGGTGACCATGGTGGCCATTTTGAAGTCGGCCCACCCTGTACACATGTACTTTTTGGGAGGAAGAGGTATGATTCAAATTTTTTAATTGATTTTAATGTTTTTAAAAAAATTAACCTGCTGGTATTAGAAAATTGTATTATATCTAGACAAAATGACATTCTCTTTTCAAACAGAGGCAGGTCTACAAAGCAGGATAATGCAGGTACCCAGGTACCAAGACAACCTATTGCCACCTTGGCGACTGTTCCATTTAAATGCTGCTTTCAGTGATAGCTGCATTCAAATGGTTACATAGCAGCATTTGGAGATAGCTCTGGTCAGCAATGCTACAGCAAGATGCCGGGTACAGTACAGACCAAACGTTTGGACACACCTTCTCATTTAAAGATTTTTCTGTATTTTCTTGACTATGAAAATTGTACATTCACACTGAAGGCATCAAAACTATGAATTAACACATGTGGAATTATATACTTAAGAAAAAAGTGTAAAACAACAGAAAATATGTCTTATATTCTAGGTTCTTCAAAGTAGCCACCTTTTGCTTTGATGACTGCTTTGCAACCTCTTGGCATTCTCTTGATGAGCTTCAAGAGGCAGTCACCGGAAATGGTCTTCCAACAGTCTTGAAGGAGTTCCCAGAGATGCTTAGCACTTGTTGGCCCTTTTGCCTTCACTCTGCGGTCCAGCTCACCCTAAACCATCTCGATTGGGTTCAAATCTGGTGACTGTGGGGGCCAGGTCATGTGGCGTACCACCCCATCACTCTCCTTCTTGGTAAAATAGCCCTTACACAGCCTGGAGGTGTGTTTGGGGTCAATGTCCTGTTGAAAAATAAATGATGGTCCAACTAAACGCAAACCGGATGAAATAGCATGCTGCTGCAAAATGCTGTGGTAGCCATGCTGGTTCAGTATGCCTTCAATTTTGAATAAATCCCCAACAGTGTCACCAGCAAAGCACCCCCACACCATCACACCTCCTTATCCATGCTTCACGGTGGGAACGAGGCACGTAGAGTCCATCCGTTCACCTTTTCTGCATCGCACAAAGACACGGTGGTTGGAACCAAAGATCACAAATTTGGACTCATCAGACCAAAGCACAGATTTCCACTGGTCTAATGTCCATTCCTTGTGTTCTTTAGCCCAAACAAGTCTCTTCTGCTTGTTGCCTGTCCTTAGCAGTGGTTTCCTAGCAGCTATTTTACCATGAAGGCCTACTGCACAAAGTCTCCTCTTAACAGTTGTTGAAGAGATGTGTCTGCTGCTAGAACTCTGTGTGGCATTCACCTGGTCTCTAATTTGAGCTGCTGTTAACCTGCGATTTCTGAGGCTGGTGACTCAGATAAACTTATCCTCAGAAGCAGAGGTGACTCTTGGTCTTCCTTTCCTGGGGCAGTCCTCATGTGAGCCAGTTTCTTTGTAGTGCTTGATGATTTTTGCAACTGCACTTGGGGACACTTTCATTTCTTAAAGTAATGATGGCCACTCGTTTTTCTTGACTTAGCAGCTTTTTTCTTGCCATAATACAAATTCTAACAGTCTATTCAGTAGGACTATCAGCTGTGTATCCACCAGACTTCTACGCAACACAACTGATGGTCCCAACCCCATTTATAATGCAAGAAATCCCACTTATTAAACCTGACAGGGCACACCTGTGAAGTGAAAACCATTTCCAGTGACTACCTCTTGAAGCTCATCAAGAGAATGCCAAGAGTGTGCAAAGCAGCCATCAAAGCAAAAGGTGGCTACTTTGAAGAACCTAGAATATAAGACATATTTTCAGTTGTTTCACACTTTTTTGTTAAGTATATAATTCCACATGTGTTAATTCATAGTTTTGATGCCTTCAGTGTGAATGTACAATTTTCATAGTCATGAAAATACAGAAAAATCTTTAAATGAGAAGTTGTGTTCAAACTTTTGGTCTGTACTGTATGTATCACAGCTTACATCTGCCAGATGGAGTGCAAGCTCAGCTCCTGAAACCATTCCATAATCCAACACACAACATACAATGTACTTTTACATAAAGTGTCATCATGATGTTGAACTAATTAAATGTAGTCGTTCGCAGCATTTCCGGGGCAAGCATCGGTAAGAGTGCCCCTCTTATCTTGTATTCAGGGTCCCGATCTGTGTGTGCTGGGTTCGGATCATTGCCGTGGTGACCTGATGTCACCATTGCCGTGGTGACCTGAAGTTAGGTAGATCATGCTCAGTGCACAATCTACCTAACTTTTGTGTGCAGGGCTGACAACCTGCACAGCATAAGGGATGCTGCTGCATCCCTATGCTGTACAATCAATCAGCCTGCAAAAAATGAAAGTCCCACAGTGGGAGAAAGTGTAAAAGTAAAAAACATTGCCAGATAGTGAAAAAAAATTAAAAAATTGTAAAAATATTTAAAAAAATGAAAAAATAATCCCAAAAAATAAAAATATACTGTACCCATAAATAAATATTATTATGAAAAAAACAAACAAAAAACAATAAAAGCACACATATTTAGTATTGCTGCCTCCTTACTTACCTGACCTATAAAACTGTCCCACTAGTTAACCCCTTTAGTGAGCACGGTAAAAAAAAAAAACGAAGCAAAAAAGACGAATGTAAATAAAAATGGTACTGCAAAAGTTGCCATTCAGCATCATCAGCTGAAAAAGAAAAAAGTTATAGCTCTCAGAAAAAAGCAATGCAAAAAATTTTTTTTTTTATATATAAAAATGTGGTACCTCTGTTAACTTACTGGCCTGAAGAATAAAGCTGCCTTATCAATTTTACCACACGCGGAACGGTATAACCCCCCCAAAAAATAAAATCCTGAATTGTTTGTTTTTGTTTATTCTGCTTCCCAAAAATTGGAATAGAAAGCGATCAAAAAATGTCACGTGCCCGAAAGTGGTACGAAGAAAAATATCAACTTGTCCTGCAAAAAACAAGCCCTTACATGATTCTGTCAGCTGAAATATGGAAAAATTATAGCTCTCAAAATCTGGCAATGCAAAAACTAGTCTTTGCAAAAACAAAAGGGTTTATAGTGTGTGACAGCTGTCAATCATAAAAACCCAATATAAATCTGGTATCGCTGTAATCGCACCGACCCGAAGAATAAAGTCGTTTAATCACTTATACCACACGAAGAATGGCATAAAAAAATAAACGCTACGGTTAAGGTTGTGCTAGGGTTAGTGTTGTGTTCGGATTAGGATTGTGCGAGGGTTGGGGTTGTGTTAGGGTTAGGATTGTGCTAAAGTTAGGATTGTGCTAGGGTTAGGGTTGCAGTTAGGATTACGGTTAGGGTTGTATTAAGGTTAAGGTTGTATTAGGGTTGGGGTTAGGGTTGTGTTAGGGTTTTAGTTGTAATAGAATTGGGATTAGGGTTGTGTTAGTGTTGTGTTGGGGTTGGGATTTTTTCAAAAGTAAAGAAAAAAAATTATGACAATATGGCGACCAGTGTTGAGTGCAAGTGCTCGCTACTTGAGTTTGCATCGGGTGCTAGGGTATGCACCGAGTATCGTGGGTGTTTGAGTGACATGTTCGAGTCTCCACATCATATTTTTCGTGGCTGTTATACAGCCAAAAAAAACATGCAGGGATTGACTGCCATGCACGGGCATGTTTTTTTTGGGTGTCTAATAGCCATGAAACATGCAGGGTGGGGACTTGAGCACGTCACTCAAGCACCCGTGATACTTGGTGCATACCCAAGTACCCAATGCAAATTCAAGTAGCAAGCATTTGCGCTCAAGACTAATGACAACTTATTCAATATGAGGACCTAATGTTATCAAATTCTGTGTCGTATTTCAGGGTTCAAAATGTTTACTATACCCCTTGGCAAAATGTTTGATAGGTCTAGTTTCCAAAATGTTGTCACTTGTTTGGGGTTTCTATTGTTTAGCCACATCACGGGCTTCCCAAACACGACATGGCGTCCACTAATTATTCAAGCCAATTTTACATTCAAAAAGACAAATGGCGCTCCTTCCCTTCTGAACCCTGCTGTGTGCTCATATATGGGATATTGGAGTGCTTAGAAGAAGTTGCACAACAAATTTCATGGTACATTTTTTCCTGTTATCGTTGCAAAAATAAAAAAATTTGGGTCAAAAATAACATTTTTGTGATAAAAGTTAAATGTTCATTTTTTTCATTCACATTCCAAAAATTCCTGTGAAGCACCTGAAGGGTTAATAAACTTCTTGAATGTGGTTTGAAGCACCTTGAATGGTGTAGTTTTTACAATGGTGTCACTTTTGGGTATTTTCTGTCATAAAGGCTCCTCAAAGTCACATCAAATGTGATGTGGTCCCTAAAAAAATGGTTTTGCAAATTTTGTTGGAAAAATGAGAAATTGCTGATCAACTTGTAACCCTTATAGCTCCCTAATAAAAAAAATTTGGTTCCAAAATTGTGCTGATGTAAAGTAGACATGTTGGAAATGTTATTTATTAACTCTTTTGTGTGACATATCTCTCTGATTTAAGGGCATGAAAATTAAAATTTTGAAAATTGAAAAATGTACTAAATTTTTGCAAAATTTCCAATATTTTCACAATAAACGCAAGTCATATCAAATTATTTTTTACCACTATTATGAAGTACAATATATCATGAAAAAACAGTCTCAGAATCAGTGGGATCCTTTGAAGCGTTCCAGAGTTATTACCTCATAAAGTGACAGTGGTGACAGTGGTCAGAATTGTAAAACTTGGCCTGGTCATTAAACGTGCAAACCAACTTTGGGGGGGGGGGGGGTTAAATCAGAAAGTGTTAAAGAGAATGTGGAATTTAATTATCTTTAAAAGTCAACTGTTAGTTGAGAGGATTGATCAGCAGAGGATAAAATTCGAGTCGAATTACCTCAAATACATAGGTCCCATCCAAACTGAAATACTCTTCAATTTGATTTGCAAGGATTAATAAAAAATTCCCAGAGCCATTTAACATACTATCAAAGACTCAGAGCAGGCTATTGACATATGATGGGCCACACCACACAGGTTTTGACATAATGCCCTGCAGCGATCACATAACTTTGTCTAGTGCTGCTAATCAGGCTATCACAGCAAGTAAAATAGATAAAGGCTGGTTAAACTGCATCATTTTAGGTGATTACTGCATAGGAATAGAAGGTCAAAGTGCACAGCTCATTACACACAGGGGATAGAAAAAGAGAAAAGTTGGATTTTGCTGTATTACTGCAGTGCTGAAGCACTCTGAAAATGAGAATGGTAGTTTTAGTCTGTGAATAATAAAAAAAAAGATTTAAGTGATGTAGGGCAGTGCTGCACCTTTATATTCAATAAGTGTGACTGTGAATTGATTGATCTGAGATATGCTATTTGTAATGCAGCAGCTTGCTGCATTGCTAAAATGTCCAGGGGGTGTGTTCTGGCTGACCACTTACCTCCCCCTCAGGTGACTGATCACATGACTGTGACATCATCACAGGTCCTGTGTGCACAGAAGGATATATAAATCTTGGTGGTTTTTAAACAGTGGAGAGAGAGGCCTGGAAGGCAAGAGGCAGGATCCCTGTGTCTGGGATACCAGTAGCCTTGGAAGGCAAGAGGCCTGGTGAGGCAAGAAGCCTGGTCCCTGTGTGGGACTCCACTAGCTGGGAAGACAGAGGCTGGATCCCTGTGTCTGAGATAACAGTAGCCTTGGAAGGCATGTGGCCTGGAGACTACATCTGGGAAGCCTTAAAGCCACAGCTGTGGCAGAACCGAGCTGATAGAAGCAGCTGAGACCCGGAAAAGGTAAATCGGCGCTTTAAGTGAAAATTGTTGCTGTACCTTGCTGAAGTCTGTATTTGAAGCAAAGCGGGCATAGCTGCCACTGAAAAGGCTCTAGGATACATGTGTAACATTCCTGTGAGCCATTGAGATGGACTATGTTATGAGCGGTTTATGATGTGTAATAAACTGCTGGCCTTCATATTACCGGAAAACGTTGCATGTGTGCTTTAATTGATCCAGTGAAGCGAGTACCCCCAGCGTGATGAATAGCGCTACCTTACATATTCTAACAGCACCTTAATAGTCTTTTTTTACCAGTCTTTTTTATATTCTGCAAAAAAAGAGCGGCAGCATTAAACCCCTCAGTGATATTTTTCAGCTAAAAAAAAATCCTGAATCCAAGGCTGTGTCACATAAAGTGTGCTTGCTGCTTTGGGCAAGCTATTTTTTAAATGTCAGAGAATGATCTCTATAATCTAGAAATTTAAACACAACTGTTTACCCCACAAAAAATGTGTGTATTATAAAAAAAATGTTTTTTCTTTGCATACTTCATTGTTGTAATAGTCTAATATAGGACCCATACAAACACTACCTGAATACAATAACTCGTTGCTGTTGCTTGCTTTTGAGACTTGAATCTGCCCAGCTTTTCTTGTCTCGCCCTATTTGGAAATACATGGAGCCAAGATTTGTTTGTTTTTAATATGATTAAGGTAAGGATACTTTTTATATTTTAAGTACTCTTTTTAACTGTCTGACTTATGAACCCTGCACCCCACAGCAATACTGTATGCTGTTGCCACATGTTTATTCCAGTCGCAAACTGACATTTATTAAACGTAGTATTTTAGTTTTATGTAGCTTACGTTGCATTTTTGTTGAAGGAGGAAATAGTTAAAATATTAAATAAATTATAAAAACAATACTAAAAATGGTTGAGGGTTTGGAACTGTTTTACTATTTACATCTTACAATCATGAGTGCCACAAGCTTGAGAAAAGATTACTGCAGCTGATACGTTACATGGATTAATAAAAGGTTAATTTCACTGGATGTACTGCTTCAATCGCCATATTTAAAGTCATTACAACAATACTGCTGGCTGTGACCTCAAAATATTTTCTGTATGTGTACTAGTGATGAGTGAGCACTCAAATTCTCGGGTAATCGAGGCTCCGTTGCTCGAGTTGAACAAATTGGAATGCTCGAGTGCTCGGTCCAAGCAACGAGCCCAATGTAAGTCTATAGGAAACTTTAGCAATTTTCCGGTGGCTCCCCCCAGCGGTCTGCAGAGGGCCTAGAAACTGCTGAAATCTATGGGAACAGTGCTCAAATGACATGGGAACAGCATGGGGAAGACTCCTAGAAGCATCTCTGACTCCCAGGTCACTGCTATGAACAATGTTGTCAGAGTATTACGCCACTTTTACGGACTCACAATTAAACATACAAAAACGAAACCAAAAGAGATTTTCTTGGGAAAAAATGTTAAGGAACATCCTTTCCAGGGTAAATACTTGCACATAAGGCAAAATAAATAACCAAAAAAGATACTCCTCCACACCTTGGGCTATGTTCACATGTAGCGTTTTTGATGCGTTTTTGCACTTTTGCATTGCTTTCAAAGGTGAAAAATACATTCACCGGTAAATGTCATTTTAACATTTTACTACCTTATCTGGTTATGTGGTGTGTGAGACATGATCAGACACATCCACAGTGCTGAAAAGACATGGGAACAGCATGGGGAAGACCCCTGGAAGCATCTGACTCCTAGGTCACTGCCTAAATCTGTGGTCATCAGACGTGATCCTATATTACTGCGGTAATAATACAGACATTTTTGGCAACGTGAAAAATCTTAAAGGGAATCTGTCATCCCCTGGGACTATCCATACCGCTAATATGGGCATATAGGTTATAGAAATGTGAATCTATACTTATCTGTATGGCCCATATTAGCGATCTGGTTTCTGTGTAATCACATTTTTATTAAATGATTTCTTCTAAGCTTGGCGTCCCCCGGACACCAAGAAATACCTGACTACTAGCCCTATTATCATACTTACCCCACCACTCCTGCACGTCACAGGGCTCTGTGACGTGCAATTTCGGGCTGGATCCCGCGCCTGCGCTGTTTCCCCTGTATGGACGGTGCTCTTCTCCCTGTTGTCCGTAGAGCCTTGCGGAGCAGGGTACTTGTGCGCAGGCGCTGGAAAGGCTGGTGCCTGAGCACAAGTTCCCTCCACCAGTATATAAGTATAGATTCACATTTCTATAACCTGTATACCCATATAAGCGGTCTGAAAAGCCCCAGGGGGTGACAGAGTCCCTTTAAACTCCATTTAAAATGGGCAAGGTGTTTGGCAAGGAACAGGGAAGTGGATGTTATGGTGATGATGATAGTGCACGCAGAGGCCAAGGCCGTGAGCAAGATGAAACTGTGCCTCCTGAGGGAGCACAACAAGCACCCGCATCATGTTGAATTAACTTCCTGTCCCAATATGTAGGTGACCACGGAACACCACTATTGAAGCCAAAGCAGTATGAAAAGGTTGTTGGTTGGATAGCAGATAATGCTTCCAGTCAGTTTGCCACCACCGCCACCCTGTCTTCTTCATGGTCCAGTTTCAGTAGCCGTGGTTCTGGACCACATTATTATTATTACTTTAGTGCCATTTATTCCATGGTGCTTTACATGTGAAAAAGGGGTATACATCGCAAAAACAATTACAATAATCTTGAGCAAAAATGTGACAGTGACTGGTGCAGGAGAGCAGAGGACCCTGCCCATGAGGGCTCACAGTGTACAAGGGATGGGTGAGGATACAGTAGGTGAGGATAGAGCTGGTCGTGCAGCGGTATGGTGGAGCGAGGGTTACTGCAGGTTGTATGTTTGTCGGAAGACGTGGGTCTTCAGCTTCCTTTTAAAGGTTTCAACAGTAGGCGAGAGTCTGATATGTTGGGATACAGAGTTCAAGAGTAGGAGGGATGCACGGAAGAAATCTTGTATGCGATTGTGGGATAATAAGACGGGAGTAGAGAAGGAGATCTTGTGAGGATCGGAGGTTGAGTGCAGGTATGTACCTGGAGACTAGATCACAGATATATGGAGGAAACAGGTTGTGGATGGCTTTGCATGTCATGGTTAGGGTTTTGAACTGGAGTCTCTGGGCAATGGGGAGCCAGTGAAGGGATTTTATACATTGCAATCTTATAGATTGCTGGAGCCAGTACACAGTAAAAAAGCAGCCATAGAGTGTCCGGGAACCTTCCCACAGACTTTTCTTAGCCAGGGCTGCTTCTCGGCAGGGTTGGACGGGCCCACCAGAGAACCGGAGACTCTTCTGGTCGGCCCTGACTTCTCCTTCAGGAGAGTTCATAGTTCAAACCTTGCAGGTCATGATGATAATAGAGGCCACCATCTCCTTAGCTTGCTGCTGGTACTTTTCTGTGGTAATAAGCTTGGCTCCTACCAGCCTGGAATATTTCCAGTATTTTATGGCACGACGCCATGGTATTAGCAGTGCCCCCAGGACCAGTAGCGAAGCCATCCACAATTTCTTTCTCAGGAACTTTATTTGGTAGACTGAGTGGCTGCCCAAATACATCAGTTTCTCACAAAGGAGCTGAAGATATTGAGTGGCAGTAGGTGCCAGTTTCTCCAGCATGTTAGATATGAGAGTGAGAACAGAGAGGGCAGCTCAGTAACTCAGTGATTAGCACTGAAGCCTTGCAGCGCTGGGGTCTTGGGTTCAAATCTGTTACCCGCACGCTTGGACTGTTTGGCGTGAGTGTGGCTAGTGGTCCCACTTTGCCACAAACCGAGGAGTGCCTGGAGGGGAGTGCCTAGGAACCTCTCCAGATCCGACCACGGATGTACAGTGGCTTAATCGACTCCCATGGTCCGAGGGGGGACGTGGGAGGTGGCCCAGGTGCTACTCCAGGTCAGACCCCGGTCACACAGCTGTTGACCCACACCGGGGAATGCAGGAATGGGCAGGTTTGGCTGGTATGCAGACAAGTGGGTACTGGCAGGCATGGCTGGTATGCAGAGAGGCGGGTACTGACAGGCACGGGTGGTATGCAGACAGGCGGGAACTGACAGGTAGGTAAACAGGCTGAATAGGGACCAGTACAGACTGGGATACAGGAACTGAGCCGCAGGTGTGGAGGGGAAGCAGAGCAGGGCAGAGCTGCAGATGCGGAGGGGAAGCGGAGAAGGGCAGAGCAGAGCAGAGCCACAGGTGTGGAGGGGAAGGGGAGCAGGAAAGTGCAGAGCCGCAGGTGCGGACGGGAAGTGGAGCAGAGCAGGAAAGAGCAGAGCCACAGGTGCGGACGGAAGCGGAGCAGAGCAGTTCCCCAGGAGTGGACAGACAGGACAGGGCTCTGTTCCCATGGAACAAACAGGGACAGGGAAACACAGGAAGATATCTAGACCACAGGAGGTAGATACGGAGGCAGGGAAACAGGATAAGCACAACCAGATACACAAAAGGTACTTGCTATGAAGTAGCGAGTGGATACAAAACTGACAAACACAAATACAGAGACAACGAGTAAGAGTTAGGTACTGGTTCAGACACTGCAGGAAAAGGGAAGGATCGGACATAGAGACAAACAGGTAATGGGCTAGGACACAGTTCAGACAAGAACTGACACAGGAATGAGATACAGGAACGAGCCTGGGCATTCAGCCCCCAGGGTGGCAGAAATAGACTGGAAGTCACAGATACTGGTAATGGGCCTGGGTACTCAGCCCCCAGGGTGACGGAAACAGACTAGATTCAGGACAGGACCTGGCAACTCACAGTTGCACAGAACACACTAAAAGAAAGTGTTGCTCAGGCACCTCCCACTGGGTGGAGGAGGTTTAAATATCCAGTGACTCACAGCAATAGGCTGGGGAAGCATTAGGACTGGGCACACTAACTTTAAGAATCAGGAAGTTCCAGCACTGCCGCCCTAAGCCAGCAGACAAGAGACATGCACACAGCATATAGAAGAGCATAGTGCACAGCCTGGACTGGTAGGTAAGTTGGCAGTCTTGCATGGTGGGAGATGGTAAGCCATGCCAGCACGCCACCATGGATGTTACAAAATCCCACCAAGGACAACATCTGCAAGGATATGCACGCCACCAGGGATGTTACAAAATCCCACCAAGGACAACATCTGCAAGGATATTGTATGTTCTCCCCATGTTTGCGCGGGTTTCCCCCTCAGTAAAAAAGCAGCCATAGAGTGTCCAGGAACCTTCACACAGACTTTTCTTAGCCAGGGCTGCTTCTCAACAGGGTTGGATGGGCCCACCAGATAATCCTCCAGTGGGCCCTGGCTTCTGCATCAGGAGAGTTTATAGCGCAAACTTTGCAGCTGCTATGGGGCTCTTGAGCGGGGGAGAAAGGTGGGCCCTCAGAATCAAATCCTCTGGTGGGCCTAATGTTCTTCAGTCTGACACTGCTTCTCGGTGAGAGTTGTATATCACGACAGCCATATTCTTTAGCTCGGTGAAAGGACTGGCATAGAGGGAAACCATATCTACTCTGGCTGTTATTTCTCCCAAAAAGTCCTCTAATGCAGCTTGTTGCATAAGCAATGGCAGCCCATCCAACATAAACTCACACTTCTCGGTGGTGCTTCAAAACACAAAGATCTTTCTTTACGCCTCGATGGGTGCAAATGGGACTGGAAGAAACAAGGAAAAAAGTGGCTAACGGATCGTGAAATTGATGGAACTGTCAAGTTAATTGGAGGAAGCCTGATGATATGGGGTTGTTTCACAGCCAAAGGCATTGGATACTTGACCAAGATCGATGGTGGTCTCAATGCTGAGCTATATTTTAGTATCCTACAACATGAGTTGCTTCGTACACTTGAGTACGTTGCGTAGCATACAACGAGATTGGCAAAGAAATGGTTCAATGACAATGAAGAAGATGTGATGTATTAGCCACCACAGTTTCGAGAACTCAACCCAATTGAATACTTGGTATACATGCATGTTTTTTCTTTGTATTTTTGCATTCTGTGCAAACGTGGGTGTGGCCTCCCTTCCTAGAGCTGGATAATACATTTAAAGCTTCCCTAGACTGGTGTTTACAGTTCACGACTCATTCCTTTGTCTGCCCTTATTCACACATTGAGGTCAACTTTGACATATGGTAAGCCCAAGGTTTTTAATAATAGACAGTGAAGGACTGTCCCGAAAGGGTACACAGTCCTCGACCAGTATGCACCAACTTTGGGAACGTGTAGAAGAGAGCAGGGATCAGATTTTGGTCAAAACATGCTTGAATATGATTGAGTGCGTGCCAAGAAGGATTCAGGCAGTGTTGAAAATCAAAAGTGGATTTACAAAGTACTAACAAAATAATAAAAATAAAAATATAGATTTTTAGGAGCAAAACAGTAACAATGCAGTGACATGACAAGATCTACATAATTAATCATATGCAAAAAAAATGCAAGTCAAATTTATTTATGAGATAGCTAAGATGATTGTCTATAAAATGATGGTAGTCACACGCTTGAAGCAGTAGTGGATGGTGAGATATGGAGCCTGAAAGTCAAAATTTCAAAACATTGTTACCTTTTGCTTATCACTGTATCCGAAAAGATGAGCAAATCAGTCAGCCTTTGTTCTCTGATGATATGGGGCAGTAGGAGATGGAGAACATACGCTTAAATTCAAGCAGACCTCTTTGTAGGTTAACGACAGACAATTCTTTACCAGTTTGCTGACTCTACAAAAGGAAAGTAAGCCATGGACATCCTGGCTTGTACAGTCAAGGAACTACGGCTCACCATCAGCACATAAATCAACATCACCTGTTCATTTGGTACAGCTGATGCAGTGCGAGATCGA
Source organism: Phyllobates terribilis (assembly GCF_046119375.1). Classification (NCBI taxonomy): domain Eukaryota; kingdom Metazoa; phylum Chordata; class Amphibia; order Anura; family Dendrobatidae; genus Phyllobates; species Phyllobates terribilis. The sequence continues at coordinate 508,910,425 of NW_027362762.1, forward strand.
AGTTGACCTACTCAATCTTCTCGGCATGGTTATCTTTATGTCAGCCAAGCTGCACCCTCAAGTAGCACATGGCCGGTGTCATCAACCCCATCATCATTGTCATCATACCCTACTTGTCACACTCCAATGAAGCTTCTTCTTCCTCCTTCTCTGTTGCAATATCAACAATACATCCTGACTGTATGTAGAGGATAAACACACTTCCCGCCAACCGCTGATTTGGGGACCAAACTCTCACTTATTCAAACTGCTAGTAGTGCAGTTGTTGCTGTTTCATCCTTGTGGAGATTGCCACCTTTCAAAAAGTGATGATGTGTGCCCAGCCTTGCTGAAAGATCCCCATCCGACATTTTTTCTCACATAAATGGTTGTCTGCTGTCTTGTTTTCAAGTGCAGGGATATGTAGGTCATTCTCTTGACTTGTCTTTTAGCTCCAAGAATCAGGCATGGATCATTCACCTATGGCTAATGCTAATAATTAAATCACCCATACTATTTATACTGCCTGATTGTCTATCTTCTACACTATTCTGCTGTCGCCAGTGTTGATTGCCCACGCTCAACTGGGCATCTACTCCCTCTTCATCATGTCATATTTACTGTAGTGCTGCTGCTGCCAGGGCTGCTGTTGCTGGCGTTAAACTGCCACACATCTCCTTGCCTGTTGCATCCTAATTGTCCAAAGTGCGACTTTTGTCGCAACCACAGAGGCATGCTAGCCACACATATCCTTGCTGCCCAACTTTTTTTTACAGTGCTCAACTATTCTACTGCTGTCACTCATACTATCTGCCTGTTTTATTGTCTATCTTCTACACTATTCTGCTGCTGCCAGTGTTGATGGCCCACGCTCAGCAGGGCATCTACTCCCTCTTCATCATGTTATCTATACTCTAGTGCTATTGCTGCCACTGCTGCTGTTGCTGGCCTTAAACTGACACACATCTCCTTGCCTGGTCCATCCTAATCCTCCAAAGTGTGGCTTTTGCTGCAATCACATCAGAATGCCAGCCACACATCTCCTTGCTGCCCATTTTTTTATAGTGCTCCACTGTACTACTGCTGTCAGGGCTTCCGTTGCTGGTCTACCCCATCATAATTCTCTACCATGCAGCATTTGCTGCTGCAACTACATAGCCTTGTTGACAACCTATTGCTTCTTCACTTTGAAACAGGGAATTTCTTTAATTGCCTTTGTAATTGATTAATTATTTTGAAAATAGAAAGCACCAGTAGATTGTAAAAAAGGGACAATTTTTTCATTCTTAATTGAGAAAGCATTGGTTCTTCACGTTCAAAACAGCATACCTATATCTGATCCCTATATAAAGTGATAATTTTAGATGGCTTGTTTAAAAGGTATCATGTCTTAATTTAGTAAATAAAAAAAATCTCTTGATACTCCCTAAACAGGGGAAGTGGTTGGACCTCCCCTTGTGAAAAATGTCATTTTTATTTTGCAATGATTGTATATAAACACCAGAAAGGCAGGCATCTGCCCCCAAAAAGTTATACAGTTATATGAAAAAGTTTGGGCACCCCTATTAATCTTAAGCTTAATGTTTTATAAAAATTGGTGTTTTTGCAACAGCTATTTCAGTTTGATATATATAATAACTGTTGGACACAGTAATGTTTCTGCCTTGAAATGAGGTTTATTGTACTAACAGAAAATGTGCAATCTGCTTTCAAACAAAATTTGACAGGTGCATAAGTATGGGCACCCTTATCATTTTCTTGTTTTAAATACTCCTACCTACTTTTTACTGACTTACTAAAGCACTTTTTTTGGTTTTGTAACCTCCTTGAGCTTTGAACTTTATAGCCAGGTGTATGCAATCATGAGAAAAGCTACTTAAAGTGGTCACTTGAAAGTTGTTCTCCTGTTTGAATCTCCTCTGAAGAGTGGCATCATGGGCTCCTCAAAACAACTGTCAAATGATCTGAAAACAAAGATTATTCAACATAGTTGTTCAGGGGAAGGATACAAAAAGCTGTCTCAGAGATTTAACCTGTCAGTTTCCACTGTGAGGAACATAGTAAGGAAATGGAAGAACACAGGGACAGTTCTTGTTAAGGCCAGAAGTGGCAGGCCAAGAAAAACATCAGAAAGGCAAAGAAGAAGAATGGTGAGATCAGTCAAGGACAATCCTCAGACCACTTCCAGAGAGCTGCAGCATCAACTTGCTGCAGATGGTGTCACTGTGCATCGGTCAACTATACAACGCACTTTTCACAAGGAGAAGCTGTATGGGAGAGTGATGCGAAAGAAGCCGTTTCTGCAAGCACTCCACAAACAGAGTTGGCTGAGGTATACAAAAGCACATTTGGAGAAGCCAATTTCTTTTTGGAAGAAGGTCCTGTGGACTGATGAAACCAAGATTGAGTTGTTTGGTCATACAAAAAGGCGTTATGCATGGCAGCAAAAAAACACAGCATTCCAAGAAAAACACTTGCTACCCACATTAAAATTTGGTGCAGGTTCCATCATGCTTTCGGGCTGTGTGGCCAATGCCGGCTCCGGGAATCTTGTTAAAGTTGAGGGACGCATGGATTCCACTCAGTATCAGCAGATTCTTGACAATAATGTTCAAGAATCAGTGACAAAGTTGAAGTTACGCAGGGGATGGATCTTTCAGCAAGATAATGATCCAAAACACCGCTCCAAATCTACTCAGGCATTCATGCAGAGGAACAATTACAATGTTATGGAATGGCCATCCCAGTCCCCAGACCTGAATATCATTAAACATCTGTGGGATCATTTGAAGAGGGCTGTCCATGCTCGGCGACCATCAAACTTAACTGAACTGCAATTGTTTTGTAAAGAGGAATGGTCAAAAATCCCTTCATCCAGGATCCAGGAAATCATTAAAAGCTACAGGAAGCGACTAGAGGCTGTTATTTTTGCAAAAGGAGGATCTACTAAATATTAATGTCACTTTTCTGGTGAGGTGCCCATACTTATGCACCTGTCAAATTTTGTTTGAATGCAGATTGCACATTTTCTGTTAGTACAATAAACCTCATTTCAAGGCAGAAACATTACTGTGTCCAACAGTTATTACATATATCAAACTGAAATAGCTGTTGCAAAAACACCAATTTTTATTAAACATTAAGCTTAAGATTAATAGGGGTGCCCAAACTTTTTCATATAACTGTAATTGTTAAACCATTTTTTCAATTTAGTTAGGCTAAAAAGTCTGATACTGCAGTGTACTGTTAAATAGACTTTTGGTTCCCAGCAGTTACCAATAGTTACCTTCTGTTTTCCACTAGGCAGATAGGTAGAGTTTAATTGGACACTAAATAGGCTGTGTTTGAAGAGCTCAAAACAGGTTCAATACAGTCTTAGGAGACCTCAGAGTGTTATACACACATTTTTCTTGCAATTAAAGGCTTTGTAGTATTACAATTTGCTGCAAATGTATTCACAACAAATCCATTTTCTTTTAATTCAGCAAAGCTGGTTAATTCAAATTTCAAACAACTCACTCCTCTCTAGTAGATGTAATTTCAAGTAACGTTACAGAATAAACTGTGCTATGTGAGTGCATGAGATGTAACAATATATCTGATCATTGTATGTCTTATATCTTGAAGTTTCACCAGTTTTCCCCTATGCAGAGTCTTTTTTTTGCAATCCACACTGAGCTGGTAGGAGGAGAGTAACTACTATGATCTCTGCCATACACAGCACAACACAGAACATGGGAATAAATTCCTAGTCTTCATTCCCATTTTTTCCACACAGAGACAAGAAGCAGCAAGGGAGGACATTACTCAGCAGTACTAATCGGTGTAGACTTGAATCCAGCACTGGACTGAGGTAAAAATCTTTTTAGAAAGATCAATATGATCTTTCTGTGTCTTTAGCTGCATGTTTTTCCACTCTGCACCTCTCTCCCACTCCATAGATTATAATATGTTGTGTTACATGAAGACACAGTGCACTGGCAATCCATTTTGTCTAAGCAAGATGGATTTAAGCTGTTTTTTCTTTCAGAAATGATGATAAGGTCACGAAGCAAGAGTTAGGGGAAAAAGTACATTATAAGTAAGGATTTCTCTGATAACATATCTTAGGTTACTCATATTCATCTGTACTATTGATTTATGCAAAGATTCTTGAAAGTAAAGCTTCCCTTTAAATTATTACATTACCAAATAATAATATTTTGGGGAATATTGCTAAATTAGAATAAAAAGAAAACTAAGAGAGAATTTAGCTGCCATGGAAAATCAGGGTGGAATTTAATTGTTTTCTATAGCTTCATTTTTTTAGTTGGCTCCTGTTCGCACTATCTTGTATAAGCTGGTAATTTTTTGCTATTTGTATCTAATCCTTTTTGACATGTGCACTCCCGCTCCCATCAGTCTCAGCTGATTTTAAGTAGTTAGCTGGTTCACTCCAGCCCCAAAAAGTGTAGGCTTCTTGGCCAGGAGAGGTGACAAAGCAGGACAGGGACCCAACAATGAAGGACGCCTTGACTCTGGCTGTTGGGCACACATATATTGGCCAATTGGCGCTAAGTACCTTCCTTTTACTGTATTTTTTTATATTAATATTACAGATTAATTTTCCAATAGTTCACATATACATCATAGAGCGCTTTCCTATTTTTCCATGGCAGCAATGCAGCTTAATTGCTTTAGAGCAACCATTCTTAGCAATTCCAGGTGCAATTTAATTGCTTTCTATAGTTTTATTTTTTAGTTGGCTCCTGTTCACACTAGTTTGGATGTGCTGGTTATTTTCTGCTAAGAGAGAATTTTGGTGATATGTTATCACCTAAAACTGCTCGTAGTTCAGCAATATTAAGAATAACATTGAATTTATGAACATATTAAAATCTAAGACATTTTTTAAACAAAGGGTTAAAGTGATTATTATCAGAAAACACAAAGAATATTATAATTACAAGTTTATCAATTAGTTAAATTACATTTTGTGAGTTTTACATACTAGTGTTTTAATTATCAATTAATTAGGCCCAGCCTTTCATTTACCCTAAATGGAAACAAAAGTACTAATGTGGTACAAAAATAAAAAAAAGTCTTAGTTGGATGTGTTGTTTCATGCTAAAAGAGAAATATGCATGTTTGTAAAGACAACATTCCAAATTAATAGCAAAAAGTCGAGAAAGATCTTTGAAAGCATTGAAATCAATGAAAGAAGTACAAAAGAATGGAATATGTAGTAGTTGAAGAGTTGGAGAGGGGGCTATGTGAGTGTTAGGTGAAGATAAGAAAGCAATTCTACGCTGTAATGCTTATCGACTGTTTCTGATTTGCTGAAAGAAGTTGTGTCTTTACGAGCTTTAAAACTGTATGCCTCCTCTCTGCGTTGCTACAGCCTACACTGAACATAATGCAGAGTATGTTTAAAGTTAGTTTTGTGGTTTGACATTCGGGTAAATCAAGACCCCCATCCTCCCTAGAAGCTTACAGTAAGTATTTGTTAGCATCAATTTGTATGTCAGTCAGAAGAATTTTGTATTTTAATTTTGCAAAAAGTAAACTCTAATGCAGTATAAAGATGGTACAGGGCAGTAAATTAGATTTAATGGGAATTTATCACCAAGTTTTTGCTACTAAATCTGAGATCAGCATAATATATTGGCAGAGACCCTGATTCCAAAGGCCCTGATACACTAAATAGATAATTTACTGGTCTGTCTAGTGCAGTTTTTTTTTTTTAAATCACTGCTTTATTAGCAGGAGAATATCAATAGGGGAATAGTAAACCTGCTGCCAAGTAGTCCATCCACACCCCCACCACTGATTAGCTGTAGTGTTGAGGGAGCATGCTTGACACTACTCGGTACTCACCCGAGCATCACGCTACTCGGGATGTTCGGCGAGCACCGAGCATTTCCGGGTTACTCGGGCGGGAGCTCGGGTCTCCGTCCTGCACGTTTGGCGCTCTTTACAGAGCCAATGAACATGCAGGGATTGCCAGCCAGTCACTGCAATGCCGCAGCCATGTAGTTTGTCTGCATTACAGTGATTGGCTGGTCGCACAGCATCACCTTGAGTATTTAAAACCGGGCGCCGTCTTCTTGGACACAGTCGCTCCGGATCAGACAGTGTAGGGAGAGTGCTGCTGAGTTAGGGAGAGATATATAGTGCGAAATAGGTCGTGTAGGGTCTCTAAAGCCTGCCAAATCAAACAAACAGTCCTTCTCAGGACTAATATACATCCCAGATATCAGGCAGGCAGGCTATATAGGAGACGCAGCGATTATACCAGCAAACGCTGCATTACAGTCCTGTGTGCTACTGTTGGTCAAATTGCTAGACTTATCACCCCGGTCTCAGGGGCCAGGAAAAATATTTTTTTTTTCATCTAAATCCTGTATTTTTTTTTTCCTCAGTCAGACTGTCCAAATGCGCGTCTTATTAACCTTTGGAATTTTTTGCCGTAAAAAAAACAGTAATAGTGTCTCCCTGACTGGTCAGACACCAATATATCTGTTTAAAAGAGTCTGGTGTAGGCTAGAAAAATATAACTGTGGTTTTGCAATTCCACGGGTCAAATCTCTGTATTATCCTGTTTTTGCCATTTTTTGCCTTAAAAAAAAAAAAAAATAGTGTCTCCCTGACTGGTCAGACACCAATATATCTGTTTAAAAGAGTCTGGTGTAGGCCACAAAAATGGAACTGTGGTTTTGCAGTTCCACGGGTCAAATCTCTGTATTATCCTGTTTTGGGCATTTTTTGCCGTAAAGAAAAACAGTAATAGTGTCTCCCTGACTGGTCAGACAGCAATATATCTGTTTAAAAGAGTCTGGTGTAAGCCAGAAAAATATAACTGTGGTTTTGCAGCTCCACGGGTCAAATCTCTGTATTATCCTGTTTTTGGCATTTTTTTGCCGTAAAAAAACTGTAATAATGTCTCCCTGACTGGTCAGACACAAATATATCTGTTTAAAAGAGTCTGATGTAGGCCAGAAAAATATAACTGTAGTTTTGCAGTTCCACGGGTCAAATCTCTGTATTATCCTGTTTTTGGCATTTTTTTCCTTAAAAAAAAAAAAATAGTGTCTCCCTGACTGGTCTGACACCAATATATCTGTTTAAAAGAGTCTGGTGTTGGCCAGAAAGATATAACTGTGGTTTTGTAGTTCCACGGGTCAAATTTCTGTATTATCCTGTTTTTGGATTTTTTTGCCGTAAAAAAAAACTGTAATAGTGTCTCCCTGACTGGTCAGACACCAATATATCTGTTTAAAAGAGTCTGGTGTAGGCCAGAAAAATATAATTGTGGTTTTGCAGTTCCACGGGGCAAATCTCTGTATTATCCAGCTTTTGGTATTTTTTCCGTAAAGAAAAACAGTAATAGTGTCTCCCTGATTGTTCTGAGACAAATATATCTGTTTGAAAGATTCTGGTGGATGCCACATAACTATAACTGTGGTTTTGCAGTTCCACGGTTCAAATCTCTGTATTATCCAGCTTTTGGTATTTTTTCCGTGAAGAAAAACAGTAATAGTGTCTCCCTGATTGTTCAGACACAAATATATCTGTTTGAAAGATTCTGGTGTATGCCACATAACTATAACTGTGGTTTTGCATTTCCACGGTTCATATCTCTGTATTATCCAGCTTTTGGCCTGTTTTACGTAAAAAGAACAGTAATAGTGCCTCCCTGTCTGTTCAGTCCCAAATATAACTGTTTAAAAGATTCTGGTGTAGGCCAGAGAAATAGAACTGTGATTTTCATCTTCCACGGTTCTAATCTCCTTTTTATTGCCCTTTTTCCATTGATAGTGCGAGTGTAAGCTATTTTACTTCATTTACAATGGGCAAGGTGCGTAGCAAGGGACGTGGAACTGGACGTTCTGGTGTTGGGGCGTGTAGGGGACGGGGCCGTGGCCAAGGTGAAATTGTGCCACAACCAACAGCCACATCTTCTCGCTCCCACTACTTGACCGAATTACTAGTGAAGCACAGAACAACACCAGTATAGCGAACTGATCAGTGTGAACATTTTATTAATTGGATTGCAGATAATACTTCCAGTTACCAGTGCACCACCACCTCCAGTCTGTATTCCATACGGTCAAGTTTTAGTAGCCATGAGTCTCGACCGCACACTCCTCCTCACCCTGATGCTCCTACCTCCCACCATGCCGAGTGTCGTCAGACAGCAACTGATCCCACACTTGGACACTCTAAAGAGCTGTTCACTGGTCCATTTCCTTATTTGTGCCCCTCGCCTGCTCCGCTTGAAGTGGTGGAAGAGGAGATCCCATGTAGCGATGCCCAAATATTTGAACAGCCACGGCCACAGGAAGTTGACGCTGGCAATTTGTCACAAGAGGTGGACGATGACGAGACACAAGGAAGTGATGAGGAGGATCGTGATGCGCAAGTGGAAGAGGAGGATGTGGAGGATGATCTTGTAACTGACCCAACGTGGCAGGAGGACACGCAGAGCGAGGCCAGCAGCACACAGGGGGAGGGAGGCAGAGTACCCCAACAGGCAGGAAGAAGCAGTGTGGTGGCCGCACACAGAAGGTGGGCAACAGTTCCCCGTAACACCAACACGAGGGATGCTGCCAGTACAACCGGTAGGTCATCCAGAGTCTGGAATTTTTTTAAAGACTCTGCTGATAACCCCAAAAAGGCCATTTGCACCACCTGCCATGCCAGCATCAGCAGGGGTGACAAAACTACCAGCCTGACCACCACCAGCATGATCAGGCACATGGCAGCAAAGCACCAGACTTTGTGGGGCGAACCCCAGGGACAACGACCAGGGTCTGTGGGTATCACCACTGCTTCTTACGCTGCTGTCCGTGTAATAGAACCCCCTGTTGTGCGTGCAAGGCAATCCCCTGTCCATACTGCATGCAAAGATGCCCCCTCCTCTCAGTCTTCACTTGTTATGGCAGTTTCTCAAGAAACAGCATCAACGTCCACATCCACGTCCCACCGCAGCGTTCAATTGTCCATATCTCAGAGCTTTGAACGAAAGCGCAAATTCGCAGCCAACGCCCCACAGGCCACAGTCCTAAATTCGCACATCTCACGACTGCTTGCGTTTGAAATGCTGCCTTTTAGGCTGGTGGAGATGGAATCCTTCTGCAACCTTATGGTCCCCAGCCTACAATATTTTGCCCTATGTCAGTCAGAGTTGCCCCAACAGTGTACAGCTCCTGCGCATCATCCTCCTCCTCCTCCTCCTCATGATCAGCCTCCATCTCAGATATCACCACATCAGTTACAAGCTGGAAGCACTGCAGTACTGCCTCAGCCAAGCGGCAACAGGCTGTGCTGAAACTCATAAGCTTAGGTGATAAACCTCACACTGCTTGTGAGTTGTGGACAGCTGTGAAAGAGCAGGCAGATCAGTAGCTGAGACTGCTGAACCAACATCCAGGCATGGTCGTGTGTGACAATGGCCGTAACCTGGTGGCGGCTCTGAGGCGAGGCGAGATCACACACGTACCATGCCTTGCTCTTGTGCTTAACCTCGTGGTTCAGCGGTTTCTTAAATCGTACCCCGAGTTGCCAGATCTGCTCATGAAAGTACGCTGCCAGTAAGCTCATTTTCGCAAGTCGGCTACAGCTTCCGCCGCCCTTGCTGTGTTGCAGCAGCATTTGAAGCTTCTGGCACACCGACTGGTGTGTGATGTCCCCACAAGTTGGAACTCTACCCTCCAAATGTTGCAAAGGATTTGTGAGCAGAAGAGAGCAGTTGTGGAGTACCAGCTGCAACAGGGCCATCGATATTCAGGTCAGACTCCACACATAAGACCTCAGGACAGGACCTGGATGTCTGACATATGTACCATCCTGACAAACTTTGAGGAGTCCACCAAGATAGTGAGTGGCAATGATGCCATCATTAGCGTCAGCATCCCACTTGTCTGTCTTTTGCAACGCTCTCTGCAGAGAATTAAAGAGGAGGCATTGCAGCCAGAGTATGATGAGATGGATCAAGAAGCCGTAGCGGGCGATTACATACAGCCCAGCCTCATCTCATCCCAATCTGCATTGGGGGACCATGAGGGAAAGGAGGAGGAGGAGGAATAACAGGAGCTGGCATCATGCGCAGTAGACGGTAGTACCTGTACAACTGTCATACCGTCGGTTCAGCATGGGTGGCCTGAGGACAGGGGGGAGGAGGAGGAGAGCATGGTCAGTCGTCATCTTGGAGAGGACACGAAAGTCTTGCCTGTTACCACTCTGGCACGCATGGCTGACTTTATGCTACGCTGCCTTAACCGTGACCCTCGCGTTATCAAAATGTTGGGTGACAGTCATTACTGGTTGGTGACACTTTTAGACCCCCGCTACAAGGAGAACTGTCACTCTCTTATTCCTGAAGTGGAGAGGTCTACAAAAATGGGGCAGTACCAGAAGGCCCTTGCTGCAGAACTGTTAAAAAAATTCCCATCAGAACACGCTAGCGGCAGAGGTCACAGTTCGTTGCTCAACCAAGGCGTACAGGTGAGAGAGACGCAACTCCAATCCAGCAGTGGCCATGGAACACTGTCAGTGTTCTGGGACAGTTTTCTGAGACCCACCCAGCTTACAGGCCCTGAGGCGCGGGGTACTCTCACAAGGAGTGGAAAGTTTCAAAAGATGGTGAGGGAGTTCCTTGCCGACCGTACCAGCATCCTCCTTGATTCCTCTGTGCCTTTTAATTTTTGGGTTTCCAAGCTGGACACATGGATTGAACTCGCTCTGTACGCCTTCGAGGTCCTGGCCTGCCCTGCCGCTAGCGTGTTATTGGAGCGTGTTTTTAGTGCCGCTGGGGGAATTATAACTGATAAGCGGACTCGCCTGTCAACTGACAATGCTGACAAGCTGACCCTTATCAAAATGAACAAGGGCTGGATTGGGCCAGACTTCTCATCACCACCAAATGACAGCAGAGTAACATAAAGTCAAATCCACTGTGTTATTTCGGGAGGTGTATTCCCATGCACCGCTTCACACCCACACATTGGTATACGCTTCCTCAATTTGGCTTTTTTTTGCTCTTCTCCTTATCTTTATCCTCCACCACCACTATACCACCAGGGTGACCGTGGTCCGTGTTGCCAGCATTGCAAGTTCCTCCGTCCTACTTTTTGGCAGCTTATGCTTGGAAGGCATAGGCAAAGACTATGGGGGACCCACTCCACAATAATAGGAATAATGTTTTTAATATGCTGTACTGCATGGCTCTTGTAAGGGGCATTAAAACCGTCTTGTTAAGCTACTGCGACCTCCACTGCTCTTCCAAGGGGCATTTAAACCATCTTGTTAAGCTACTGCAACCGCCACCGCTCTTCCAAGGGGCAATAAAACCGTCTTGTTAAGCTACTGCGACCTCCACGTCTCTTCTAAGGGGCATTTAAACCATCTTGATAAGCTACTGCAACCTCCACCGCTCTTCCAACGGGCATTAAAACTGTGTTGTTAAGCTACTGCGACCTCCACCACTTTTCCCAGGGGCATTGATATTGTCTTTTTATTCCACTGCGACCTCCACGTCTCTTCCAAGGGGCATCAAAACTGTCTTGTTAAGCTACTGCGACCTTCACGTCTCTTCCAAGGGGCATTTAAACCGTCTTGTTAAGCAACTGCAACCTCCATGTCTCTTCCAAGGGGCATTAAAACCATCTTGTTAAGCTACTGCGACCTTCTCGTCTCTTCCAAGGGGCATTTAAACCATTTTGTTAAGCTACTGCAACCTGCACGTCTCTTCCAAGGGGCATTAAAACCATCTTGTTAAGCTACTGCGACCTCCACTGCTCTTCCAAGGGGCATTTAAACCATCTTGTTAAGCTACTGCAACCTCCACCGCTCTTCCAAGGGGCAATAAAACCGTCTTGTTAAGCTACTGCGACCTCCACGTCTCTTCTAAGGGGCATTTAAACAGTCTTGTTAAGCTACTGCCACATCCACCGCTCTTCCAAGTGGCATTTAAACCGTCTTGTTAAGCTACTGCGACCTCCACCGCTCATCCAAGGGGCATTAAAACTGTCTTGTTAAGCTACTGCGACCTCCACCGCTCTTCCAAGGGGCATTAAAACCATCTTGTTAAGCTAATGCGACCTCCACCACTTTTCCAAGGGCATTAAAACCGTCTTGTTAATCTACTGCGACCTCCACCACTCTTCCAAGGGGCATTAAAACCATCTTGTTAAGCTACTGCGACCTCCACCGCTCTTCCAAGGGGCATTAAAACCATCTTGTTAAGTTACTGCGACCTCCACCACTTTTTCAAAGGGGCATTGATATTGTCTTTTTATTCCACTGCGAACTCTACCATTCTTCCAACGTGCATTGCATTTCCTCCTAATTTTAGTCAGCTTTTGCTTTTCAATGCATAGGCGATCACTAAGGGAGACCCACTCCCCAATAATGGGTAGAATGTTTTTAGTATGCTGTAATCCACGTCTGTTTCAAGGGGCATTGCAGTTCCTCATAATTTTTGGAAAGCCTTCCATTCGTTGCTTAGGCCAACAGTGCACAGGAGACCCAGTTGCTATAAATGGAAAAAACGGTTTATTTAAGGCCCTCTGACCTCCATGTCACTTCCAAGGGGCATTGGGGTGCCTCGAAATTTTTGGTAGGCATTGCACTCACGGCATGCCCTATAACAGTGTCGCCGAACCTCTCCTTTTGGTACAGAAACATATCCTACAAGACATGTGTGGTTGACTGGCCTGATATTAATGTGAATGGTCCCTGTTCCTCCTGCTCTTTCTCCTTTGCCACCACCTCATCCATCATTCATCACCTGAAGCTTTGTTTTAACGGGAGTCATAGAACTGGGATAGTAGAAGGAAAACATCCAGCAATCCTCGGAGGAGGTAGGATATGCGCCAAAACGCTGACCACCTCAGGCCTAGCCACTATTACATACATGCGCTTGCATTCCAAGAAAACAAAGCAGATGCTAACTTCTATCATCATCATGCTCCTCACCTTGGCACTCTCAACTCCCCTGATGGAGAAGCCAGGGCCCACCGGAGGAGTCTGGTTCTCTGGTGGGCTCGTCCAATGCTGTCCTAAAGCAGGCCGGGCCAAGAAAAGTGTGTGGGGGGAAGTTCTAAGGAGAAACAGGGGTGGCTGGGGACCGTTTATGGACACCCTGCCGCCCCCAGGTGGCTGGGGAGCGTGTGTGGACACCCGGCCGCGGGGTGGCTGGGGACCGAGTATGGACACCCAGCCTCACCCTGGCGGCTGGGGACCGAGCGTGGACACCCGGCTGCCGGGCGGCTGGGGACTGAGTATGGATACCTCACTGCCGAAGCAGCCATGAGATAGTGGCCAGCTTCGGCCTCCTCCAAACCAAAAGGCCCCATTACAAGTGCAAGCAAGTTAGCAGTATGGTATTGCAGCCTGGGGGTGGGTGGGTGGCAGGCTGCATACTTGCACTTGCATTGCAAGGAATGGGGAGTTAGAATTGAACACTGCCCTGGGACTATGACTTGCACGGGGATAGTTGCAAGTCTGCATCTTCTAATGCGGAAAGAATCACTTCTGATGGGCACACTTTTAGGCAGTGACCTGGGTGTCAGAGATGCTTCCAGGGGTCTTCCCCATGCTGTTCCCATGTCTTTTCAGAACCGTATGCATGTGTCACACAGCACATGGCCAGATAAGATTGTAAAATGTTAAAATTACATTTCCCGGTGAATGCATTTGTCACGGTTGAAAGCAATACAAAAGTGCAAAAACGCATAAAAAATGCTACTTGTGAACATAGCCCAAGGTGTGGAGGAGTATTTTTGTTTTTGGTTATTTATTTTACCTTATACACAAGTCTTTACCCTAGAAAGGAAGTTCCTTAACATATTTCACAGGAAAACCGTTTCAATTTTGTTTTTGAACATTTTATTGTGAGCCTGTACAAGTGGCTTAATACCTCTGACCACGTTGTTTACAGCAGTGACCTTGGGGTCAGAAATGCTTCCTGGGGTGATGCCCAAGCTGTCCCCATGTCTTTTGAGCACTGTCACTATAGTTTGGGCACTTATTAGGCTTTCTACAGACTGCCGGGGGTGCCGCCGCAAAAATGCTCGGGTCTCCCAAAGACTAACATTGGGCTCGTTGCTTGGGTCGAGCACCCGAGTATCACGACGAGCTCGGCCCGAGCTTCGAGCACCCGAGCAGTTTAGTGCTCACTCAACACTAATTAGCAGCTTTCTGCCTATGCACAGTGTACACAGAAAGCTGTCAATCCGTGGTGTGGGATAGGTTATACAGAGCTCAGAATTCAAAGAACTAGTAGATTTGCAGCAGATAAAACAGTTTTAAATAGAAACTGCAGCACCCAGTAAAGTAAGTAATACATTGCTGGAATTGGGACTTTACTCTCACATCATGATGCTCTCAGATGGAGTAGCAAAAACTAGGTGACAAACTCCCTTTAACTAGTGTACCTCACAAGATATTCACATTTAAAGCGGAACTTCAACTTTACTAACATATCTATACAACCAAAAAAGATAGATCTCTATCTGCGTTCAGCCTGACCGAGACCAGTAGTAAATTACATAATATGAATTTCCCATATCTGTTTTTAGTCATTTTTCTCTCCTTACTCCATGTTTTCTACTTCTATATGTATGTTTATACAAGTATTGTTCAATAAAATGTATTATCTTATCTAATTAACCCCTAGGTGTTTTTTGTTTCTCCGTCATCCCTGACGGGCCACACAATTTACAATTTGTATTTTATAATATTACTACTTGTCTCGGTCAGGCTTTACGCAGATAGAGATCAATCTTTTTTGGTTGTATAGTGAAGTTCAGGGGTATGTTCCAATTTTAGTGGTTCTTTATTTATAGGTTAATATCTACTAACATGCCTGACAACGTAAATTATTATATTTCCAATGATGTAACAATTCTTAATGTTTTTTTTTTTCTTTGTTACTCCTCTTTCATGCTATTTTACACATGGTGAGGTAGAGCCTCAAAGTCATTGGTTCGGGAGAGCAGTTTGAAAGCACCATGAATAGATAACATTAAAGCAAAAAGGTCAACCAGTAGAAGCAACAGAGGTTCTAGTCGCATGACTGGAGTAGTAGAGTAATAGATACCAGAGAAGCTGGAGACTCAGCAAAGGGAAACCAAAGAAGCAGAGGTAGACTTTAGTAGAAGTAGAAGCAGAGTTCAGCACTTGTACCAGAGTCCTGCAGAACAGCAGACATGGGAATGTCAAGAGTCTCGCTTGTAGCCATGCAGCAGAAGCCAGAAGCATAATAGAGCTAAGTATATCAGGAGACTGGCTTGAAGTGATGTACCAGAATTTGGAAGAATTGCAGCCTGAATATGTCAGAAGACTCAGTTATAGTGATGTAGCAGACCCCAGCAGAGCTTAGTATGTTTGAAGTGTCCCTTGTAGTGATATAGGAGATCCCAACAGAATAGCAGAGCTGGGTATGTGGGGAATGTGAGGAGAGTCCCTTGTAATGATGTAGCATAGCCCAGTGGAACAATAGAGCTGGGTATGTCATTAGGTACAGAATTTAACAGAGTGAAGCATTTAAATTCCTATATAGTGACATGGAATCAACTAAATTAATTTTCAAGCAGCATAACACCATCTGAGATGGCTTATAAGACCCAGACATGAGACCTCAGAGGTGCTCATTTGGTGAGCACAAGAACAGAGAGTCATGGTGGGGGATGGGGGAGTGAAGAAAATGGAGTGTCCAGGGCTGGAATCAGGATAGGTTATCATTAGAAATGTATGAATAAATTAACAACTGGGTGTGTCTCAACACAGTCTAGCATTGTGAGCATTGATTGTACTGGGTGGTAGACCTTGTAGCCAAATACTCTTTCTAGTATAACTCCACTGTCAATGTAGTCATCAATTTTTAGTATTAGTTACAAAGAAATTTTACAATACAAGGTTATTAGATGCCCTAGTATTTTTAATTCATGGGAAATATAATTACTTACGAAAACTTATCAGCAGAGTTGAAGTTAACCCTTTATTTGTAAATCACTAAAAGGCAATTCATTGAAAAACATTGAAGCCTATAATATGGATTACACTAGCGAGCAGCCAGCGTATAACCCGGACGAGTGCTATCCAATGTTTCATACTACACTGCTCAAAAAAATAAAGGGAACACTCAAATAACACACCCTGGATCTGAATGAATGAAATATTCTCATTGAAAACTTTGTTCTGTACAAAGTTGAATGTGCTGACAACAAAATCACACAAAAATCATCAATGGAAATCAAATTTATTAACCAATGGAGGCCTGGATTTGGAGTCACCCCCAAAATTAAAGTGGAAAAACACACTACAGGCTGATCCAACTTTGATGTAATGTCCTTAAAACAAGTCAAATTGAAGCTCAGTATTGTGTGTGAGCTCCACGTGCCTGTATGACCTCCCTACAATGTCTGGGCATGCTCCTGATGAGGTTGCGGATGGTCTCCTGTGTGAACTCCTCCCAGACCTGGACTAAAGCATCTGCCAACTCCTGGACAGTCTGTGGTGCGTTGGTGGATGGAGCGAGAAATGATGTCCCAGATATGCTCAATCGGATTCAGGTCTGGGGAATGGGCAGGCCAGTCCATACCTTCAATGCCTTCATCTTGCAGGAACTGCTGACACACTCAAGCCACATGAGGTCTGGCATTGTCCTGCATTAGGAGGAACCCAGGGCCAACCACACCAGCATATGGTCTCACAAGGGGTCTGAGGATCTCATCTCGGTACCTAATGGTAGTCAGGCTACCTCTGGCGAGCACATGGAGGACTGTGCGACCCTCCAAAGAAATGTCACCCCACACCATTACTGACCCACTGGCAAACCGGTCATGCTGAAGGATGTTGCACGCAGCAGATCGCTCTCCACGGCGTCGCCAGACTCTGTCACATGTGCTCAGTGTGAACCTGCTTTCACCTGTGAAGAGCACAGGGCACCAAAGGCGACTTTGCCAATCCTGGTGTTCTGTGGCAAATGCCAAACGTCCTGCACGGTGTTGGGCTGTGAGCAAAACCCCCATCTGTGGACGTCGGGCCCTCATACCACCCTCATGGAGTCGGTTTCTCACCGTTTGTGCAGACACATGCACATTTGTGGCCTGCTGGAGGTCATTTTGCAGGGCTCTGGCAGTGCTCCTCCTGTTCCTCCTAGCAAAAAGGCGGAGGTAGCGATCCTGCTGCTGGGTTGTTGCCCTCCTTCGGCCCCCTCCATGTCTCCTGGTGTACTGGCCTGTCTCCTGGTAGCGCCTCCAGCCTCTGGACACTACGCTGACAGATACAGCAAACCTTCTTGTCACAGCTTGCATTGATGTGCCATCCTGGATGAGCTGCACTACGTGAGCAACTTCTGAGGGTTGGAGAGTCCGTCTCATGCTACCACGAGTGTGAAAGCACAACCAACATTCAAAAGTGACCAAAACATCAGCCAGAAAGCATTGGTAATGAGATGTGGTCTGTGGTCCCCACCTGCAGAACCACTCCTTTATTGAGGGTGTCTTGATAATTGCCAATAATTTCCATCTATTGTCTATTCCATTTGCACAACAGCATGTGAAATTGATTGTCAATCAGTGTTGCTTCCTAAGTGGACAGTTTGATTTCACAGAAGTTTGATTTACTTGGAGTTATATTCTGTTGTTTAAGTGTTCCCTTTATTTTTTTGAGCAGTGTATATTCCAATATGCTCCATTGTTATTCTATAGAGCAGTGCCAGCAAATTTTTTTTTTCTTATACCGAGTCGGCATGTGACAAAAATCGCTGCTTGCTGCAATTGGCGGCATATATCGGACGGCGCGCACCCATTGAAGTCTATGGGTGCCTGTAAAACATTGGACTGCCCTTGGATGTTATCAGAGTGCAGTCTAAGATATGCCTACTCACAGAATGGGTAACTAGAAGGAATATAGAGCGCACATAGGGTTTTATCCGAGATAAAGGAAATATATGTGAAAGATAAATCAAATTCACTCACCTATTGAGGTTGTGTAAGACACAACCACTGTACTTAGCATTGGTGGCTGCTGCAAACCCCGAAACAATGATCCTTTGTTGGGTGAAGAGAATGGGGCATCAAACTGCGCTGCTCGCCTGTCAGAATTATGTACCAGAGGAATCCAAGTCGATGTAATAATAAAATAGGCTGTATTTCTACGCGTTTCGTGGTGATCACACCACTTCCTCAGGACTGAGGAAGTGGTGTGATCACCACGAAACGCGTAGAAATAAAGTCTATTTTATTATTACATCGACTTGGATTCCTCTGGTACATAATTCTGACAGGCGAGCAGCGCAGTTTGATGCCCCATTCTCTTTACTCACAGAATGGAGAAGATGGAGAAATGGAGAAATTAAATTCTCCATCTTCTCTGCATCTGTGATCCGATTCTTGCATGAAAATTGGATCACAGTAAATTGACACTCGGCTCACGATCGCAGCAGAGTTTGAGCTGAGGGTCATTTGCGTATAACATCAGAGTCTCACTTGTGAAAGAATCATCGGATGCTTCTCGCCAGTGTGAGTGAGCCCTTAGAAGGTAACTAATAGAGTAACGGAACATAAGAGGTGAATTAAATGGGTTTACATTTACAAATTTTAACCCTACCAGAAAAATGTATCTAAAATACCCATACTTGAAATAAGCAAACGTTTGTGTGGAGTTTGCCAGCTCTGATTGTGTTTGCGTGAGTTTCCTCAATGTTCTTCGCTTTTCTCTCACAAGAAAAAAAACGTCAAAACTGTCAGAAGAATGTTTATCCAGTAATTGCCATATCATGTACCCTCAATAAACATGCTTGTCACATTAATAAGACTCTTACAAGCTGTTTCATTCTGACTCTTATACCCTTTTTTCATATACAGTATCATTACAAAAGCCACAACCTGTATCTCCTTAATGAAGAAGTGGGCCCACTCCTGACTCCAGCATCCTTGGCTGCTTTGAGACAATCAATATACTATATACTGGATAGATTATTTATTTTTCGTCCCTATTGCTACAGAATGTATAAGCACTATATAAATAATCAGAACTTGACTGAAGGTTTTTGATAGAGATCTCATCTAGTACAGTGATGCCAAAGGAACATATCATGTGCACTAGAGATGACTGAGTCAATCTGTGGAGGATCAAGTTCAATTCAAATCTTCTGAAATCTGCAGTGTCATGCAAAATCAAACATTTTGAGATTTAATTTGCAGTTTGCAAAATAAAAAAAACTTGCCCCGCAGCATTTCCCACACTGTTAAAGCCTCACATAGAGGGGCAAACTACATTTTGTGTTGCCTCCCCTTGTGTATTTTCCGAGCAAATACAAGCTTTTCAGTATTGAGATTAACGCTAATTTATACGTTGTGAATCAAATATAGGGGGAAAATTTGGAAAATTCAAATTTCAAAAGATTAACTCATCTCTAATGTACACCAAACTAAGGTTATAAACTCCACTACTGTCATTTTGAAACTTTGATTATCAGCATGGGCTGGAAGAGGTGTCTGAATTTGCCAGACTTTGGGCACCACCTGCTTACTTCAAGAAAACCAAAACTATGTGCAAGTTTATAAAGGCTCTTTAATGCTGTTTAACTTCTTTACTTTCTTGTACAAGTATATTTTGCTGTTTTAAAGAAAACAATAGCTGAAATTGTATGCTAAACAGTTGCTAGTGCAGTGGGTTGGCCCTGCACTTATAGTTCTCCTGCTTCTAAGCCTTTTCCCCACCCACTACCTGCCTCCTGTCTCTGACTGACAGGTAACTCATGTTTCACTCATGCATATGTGTAATTGAGAGGGCTTGGTGCATTATTCGGCCCCCTTAATTACAATGATATGCCCTGCTCCTTACAGTGATTGGCAGCACTCACTTAGTCTGATCTAACTCCTCAGGCCTGAACATACTTACACTAGTGCAGATGAGTGCCTGCATGCACAACTTAAGTGTCATCCCCTCTCCAGTGTATAGCAAAAGATTATTGTACACAGGATTACAAAACAGCAGCAGTGATGCTGATAGGAAAGGAAACAATGTCAGTGTATGCACGCTCTCATCTCCCTCTCATGTGTATAGTGGCCGCATGCTGCTGTTTATTCTTGTGTGCAGTGTGTGGCCACTAAACAGAGGACAGGGGAATTAGAACTTGGTTCTTCCACACACTGACATTGTTAGTGATGAGCGAACCCGAACACTAAAGTTCGGGGTCCGTACCGAACACCTACTGTTCGGGCACGGAGCCCGAACACGGACTTCTTCAGGAAGTCCATGTCAATGTTCGGATTTGTGTTCTGGTGTTTCCCGCACTATCATATGGATATATAGATAGATAATAGATATATGGATAGATAAATAGATAATTAGATATATGAATAGATAGAAAGATAGATAGATAATAGACATATAGATAAATATATGGATTGATAGTAGTAGTACCATCAGCTGGCGCCTATGACCCGTGGTAAGCTTTTTACCGCTGGTCACTGTCACAGCTGTGGCATCATGCTGACGCCTATTAGTATGATGCCACAGTGCTCTGACCGCGGTAATGCTATTACCTCCGATCAGAGCCTGTGTTTCCTGCTCTGTCACGCAAATGGCAGCGCGGGAAACCAGGTATATTCGGCTCCCCCATTCACATCAATGGGGTCCGTGTTCAGGTTCGGGGTTCGGGTACTGTTCTGGTACCCAAACCCGAACTTTATTAAACTGTTCGGCTCAATTAGCCGAACCCGAACAGTCACGGGTTCGCCCATCACTAGACATTGTGTATGCAGGTGCTCACCAACTCCAGCTCAGTATGTTCAGGTCTGGGAAGCTGATGCTCATTACCAATAGTGGAGGGGCGGAATATTGTATTTTAGGGGGCGGAAAGGTTCACTGAGTCCTTGGCTCAAAGCCCTTTGGTTTACATATGTAATAAAACTGTTTTTCTATAAAACACATTTACTAAAACATACAGATTATTTTTATGTGGGCTAAGTCAACTTTCTGAATGTTTAAATAATTCAATATCAGTTTTAGGGGTGACAGACTGCCTTTAAAGATTTTTTTTAGAATAGGTCATAAACAGGCGTGTGTCTGACTCCATGATCACTGCTGACCAGTGGGTAACTATAGTTGATGCAGGGGTTGCAGTCACACCTGGGCACTATAGTTGAGAGGAAACCAAACGGTCCCTTTGAACCATATGATAAGACGAATACTAAGACCCATGATATTTGGGGGCCCTATTGAAGATATTGCATTGGAGCCCATGAGCTTTGAGTTAAGTCACTACTGCTGATTATCAGAATGAAGGTACTAAGTTGCAACACTGAACAACAGCAACTGTATGTATTTGGTAAGGATGTAGCATTCATTTTCATTGTGCTGGTTGACAGAGGTTCCAAGTGTCAGACCCCAACCAATGAAATATTGATGGTCTTATTAATAGGCTATAAACACTTAGGTTCCGGAAAACCCCAGCTTGTAGAAATGGCACAAAATGAGCCATTTGACTGAATACAACCGTTGATTCTTTTTGAAATAGATGCTTACAATAATAGACATGAAATACTTATTTACAACATATGGAAATGATTCTGCAATGCTCTTGTGCGTCTAAATAGAAAAGAATTGCAAGCATTATACATGCAATTGATCGAATAACTACCGTAAAAGCTGAATAACAGCATTGTTTTCTGTTTTTTTCCTGTCAGCAAAACCATCAGCAGTGAATTGAAGTGCACTGAGGGGCACAAAACTTAATAAGCAGCACAGCATAGCCCTCCACATGCACTTCACAACATATATTTTCCAGAGACTCTACCACTTTAACAATCTTTGTTATAAAACTGAAGGGAGTTCTGAAACCCTCCATTAACATTCCAGTATCTGGCTGGCTGCTGTCCATCTCCATCTTTCCAGTTCCATACAACACAGGATGAAATATTTTCACGGATTTCCATCCCTCTGTCTACTTAGTTTGCGTGATTCACAGAAAGACACAGTGGGGAAGATGTATAAAAATGGAACTGGGAGGAAAATGTAATCAGATTTAATAAATGTTAAGATTGTGCTTGTGACTTGCAACATTTTCTTTCCCTGTCAACAACTGTGTTGGAAAGAAAAGTGCTGAGAAAATGTGTCATTTTACAAAGAAAAAATGTTGTGCGTAATGTATAAATACAGCACTAATTGCTTTTAATTTAATGTGATTTTTACTGGCAGATAACTCGAGTCCTAAAGACATAAGCATTAGGCACGGAGGTCTATTTTACAAATTGCAAATGGGTTGTTGTATTTAATGTGATTTTATACTGAACTTATGTGTTTTCTTTTTTATTTTTACTATATGTAAAGCTCCCTTTTGTGGACCCAGATAAGTCAACTAAAAACATTTCAGTAACATGTTATAAAGCGCAAAGGATTTAGAGTTATAGAAACGGCGGCTCAGTGTTAATGGTGGCTCAGTGGTTAGCATTGTTGCTTTGCAGTGCTTGGGTCCTGGGTTAAAATCCCACCAAAAACAACATCAGCAAGGAGATAGCATGGTTTCCTCCAAATACTATGGTTTCCTTACACACGCCAAAGACATACTGATAGAGAATCTAGATTGTGAGCCCCAATGGGGACAGTGATGCTGATGGCTGTAAAGCGCTGTGGAGTTAATAGCGCTATATAAGACTATGTGCACACGAAGCGTTTTTGATGCATTTTCGCGGCATTTTTTCCACCACGGAAACGCTGTAAAAACGCTTGTTAATAGGTACAATAAAAAAATTTAAAAAAAGAGTTTTTTATTTCATTACTCTGGCCGTGTATTTATTGAAAAGGCGGCGACCATTTTACTACGCGGTTAGTAATGGGGGTGTCTTATAGATGCTCTTCATTACTAACCTGGGCTTCACCTGGACCACAGAGTGAAGGCAAAAGGGCCAACAAGTGCTAAGCATCTCTGGGAACTCCTTCAAGATTGTTGGAAGACCATTTCCGGTGACTACCTCTTGAAGCTCATCAAGAGAATGCCAAGAGTGTGCAAAGCAGTCATCAAAGCAAAAGGTGGCTACTTTGAAGAACCCAGAATATAATACATATTTTCAGTTGTTTCACACTTTTTTGTTAAGTATATAATTCCACATGTGTTAATTCATAGTTTTGATGCCTTCAGTGTGAATGTACAATTTTCATAGTGATGAAAATACAGAAAAATCTTTAAATGAGAAGATCAGTCAAAACTTTTGGTCTGTACTGTATTTTTATTATTAAATGAATAAGGTAAAGCATAAAGGTGTAGTGAACAACACTAAAACATCAGTGCAGCAGGAGGAGATGCAAGAAGCCACATAAGGGGTCAAATGAAATATATACCAATACACATTAGCCACAATCAATATGAATATAAAGAAGCATTAGTAAATACAAGTGTATATATTAAACAAAGCCTCCATACACTTTTTAAATTTGGCAATATAACCATATACAGTGGCATGTAAAAGTTTGGGCACCCCTGGTCAAAGTTAGTTTTATTGTGAACAGTTAAGCAAGTTGAAGATGAAATGATCTCTAAAAGGCCTGAAGTTAAAGATAACATTTCCTTTGTATTTTAGGCAAAAAATATATATTTTTTAATCTTTTACATTTTAAAATTGACGAAAAAGGAAAATGGACCAATGCAAAAGTTTGGGCATCCTGCATGGTTAGTGCCTATTAGCCCCCCTTTGAAAGTATCACAGCTTGTAAAAGCTTTTTGTAGCAAGACAAGAGTCTTTCAATTCTTGTTTGAGGGATTTTCATCCATTCTTCCTTGGAAAATCCTTCCAGTTCTGTGAGATTCCTTGGTCATCTTGCATGCACTGCTATTTTGAGGTCTAGCCACAGATTTTCATTGATGTTCAGAAGAGGGGACTGTGAGGGCCATTGTAAAACCTTCAGCTTGCACCTTTTGAGGTAGCCTATTGTGTATTTTGATGTTTGTTTAGGATCATTAACCATTTGTAGAAGCCATCCTCTTTTCAACTTCAGCTTTTTTACAGATGGTGTTATGTTTGCATCAAGAATTTGTTGAAATTTCATTGAATCCATTGTTCCTTCTACCCGTGAAATGTCCCCTGTACCATTGGCTGCAACACAACCCCAAAGCATGACTGATCCACCCCCATGCTTAATAGTTGGCGAGATGTTATTTTCCTGAAATTTGGTGGCCTTTTTTCTCCACACATACCTTTGATCATTGTGGCCAAAGACTTCAATTTTAACCTTTTCGGTCGACAGAACTTGTTTCCAAAATGTATCAGGCTTGTTTAGATGTTCTTTTGCATACTTCTGATGCTGAATTTTTTGGTGAGGCTGCAGGAGAGGTTTTCTTCTGATGACTCTTCCGTTAAGGTCATATTTATGCAGGTGTCTCTGAACAGTAGAACAATGAACCACAAAGTTAGAGTCTGTTAAATCTTTCTGTAGGTCTTTTGAGGTCAAGCGGGGGTCCTGATTTGCCTCTCTAGCAATCGTACAAACAGCTCTCACTGAAATTCTGCTTGGTCTTCCAGACCTTATCTTGACCTTCACTGTTCCTATTAACTGCCATTTCTTAATTACATTTCAAACTGAGGAAAGGGCAACTTGAAAACACTTTGCTATCTTCTTATAGCCTTCTCCTGTTTTATGGGCCTCCACCATTTTCATTTTCAGAGTGCTAGGCAGTTGCTTAAAATTATTTTCTCTCCATCTTCTTTCTGCTGAGTTTTAATCCCATTCTGGCTAAGAATGAAAAGGTAGGTACTGTAAGTGAAAATGATTTGTTCTATCCTACGATGACCTTCAGCCAGGGAATGCTTTTCGGTAAACATAACAGATCTTATTCAGGAAAAATAAATATTTGAATTAGGTTTCAAGGCAGCAAAAGGTAATCCAGACAGGCAAACTGCTACCAGAAAACTAATGGTAGACTCCAAGCCCTTAAAAATTATTTCAAGATGCTATTGTAGCATCGGCGTCTCTGCCCCTTGCTAGGCAGAGACGCCGTCCCTCTCACCTCCCCGCTCCTGGCGCGTCATCCTCCAGCGCTTCTCTCCCCGCTGCTTCCTAAGGAGTCCCCGGCCAATTGCCGGAGGACCTCCCATATATAAGGCACATCCTCCAAAATGGAGGTGCCCGAGCAAAGTTGTTTGCACTGTATCTGATCTGTGCTTCAGCCCTCAGGTCCCGCTTCTAGCCTGACTTCTCATCCTGCCTGCCAGCCAATTATCTGCCCGTCACCTGCCGAGCCTGCCAGCCTGCTCACCTGGTGTGCTCACCTGTTACCTGCCTGTTACCTGCCTCGTCTGTCAAGACCGCTCACCTGGGAGCGTCCACCAGTTACCTGCCTGTTACCAGTCTCGTCTGTCTGCCTGCTCACCTGGGAGCGTTCAACAGTTACCTGCCTGTTACCTGCTGTGTCCGTCAGCCCGCTCACCTGGGAGCGCCCACCAGTTACCTGTCAGTTACCCGCCTCGTCTGTCTGCCCGCTCACCTGGGAGCACCTGCCTGTTTCCTGCCAGCCTGCCTGGAGACCCTGCTGTCACTTGCTGTGACCACCTTCCTGGTAAACCTAAAGACTGCTACTTGCCCTGCTTTCTCGAACTGTGACCACCTGTCAGCTACCAGAGACTTCCGCCTGCTTGCTGTGTCCATCCGCCATACCGGTTAGTCCCAGCCATCTGACCCGTGGGAGCCACCTGCTCTCTTACAAGGTCGTCCCCAGAGTAGCACCTGGTCCCTCAGCCCGGATCCTCCCTGGTCACGTTGTCGTTAGCTGCCGTACGACCAGGGTCGGTTCGGGTGGATACTTAGTCACGCCCCTCTGGGTCCCTCCTTGCACCTCGGCACAGAGGTTCCACCACCCGGACCCGTAACAGTTTGCTCGGGCCATGGAACCCGGTGGCACCCAAGCTCCCTCGCTCTCTGACCTATACCATGAAGTCTCCCGTCAGAGATCCCAGCAGGAGTCCATCCTGAACCACCTGCGGAATGTCAACTCCCGCCTGGACACACTGACTGCTCCACCAGCAACCACCGCTAGTGTCACGACTCGCACCCCGGCAGCGCCGCTGCCCACCAATACCATGGCATCCTGTCCCGGACCCCGGCTTTCTGCACCTCCTCGTTTCGGAGGCGACCCCGCTCAAGCTCGGGGCTTCATAAACCAGTGCACCCTGCACTTTGAACTCTTGACTCACCAGTTTATCTCCGACCGGGCCAAAGTGGCATTCATCATGTCCCATCTCACTGAGGAGGCACTGGCATGGCTTAACCCCCTGTGGGAGAGAGGGGACCCCCTGGTGTCTGACCTGTCATCTTTCCTCACTGCTTTCCGGAGAGTCTTCGATGAACCGGGACGATAGACCTCATCTGCCTCCTCTCTGCTACGTCTCCGCCAAGGGAGTCTCACCGTGGGCCAATATGCCATACGGTTCCGCACCCTCGCTTCTGAGCTTGCCTGGGATAACGAGGCCCTGGTGTCCGTCTTCTAGGAGGGTCTTTCCGGTCGGATTAAAGATGAGCTCGCCGGTCGGGACTTTCCTACCACCCTGGATGACCTGGTGTTGCTGGCTACCCGGATTGACAACCGGTTTCAAGAACGCACCAAAGAGACCACCCGTGAGAGAAGGTTTCCCCGCCTAGCTCCTACTTTCCCGAGACCTGTCTCCTCTTCTGTCACTCCCCGGGCGCACTCACCCGAGCCCATGCAGATCGATCAGACCAAGATGGTCAAATCTCGCCAAGAGTCATGCCGAGCCGAGTGGAGCTGTTTCTATTGTGGCAGTAAGGAGCACCTGATCCGTTCCTGCCCGGAGAGGCCGGGAAACTCCAGTGTCTAGGACCGCTCAGAGAGGTCGCCCTAGACAAAAGTAAGTCCTCTCCAACCCTGACTTTGTCTGTATCTATCTCCTGGGGAGAAAACCATCACTTTGAACTCACCCACCTGGATTCTGGATCCGCAGGAAACGTCATCTCCCAGTCCGTGGTTGAGAAATACCGTATTCCCACCAAGTCTCTGGCTGAACCTTTGTCAGTCGCCTCCGTGGATGGAAGACTCCTTCCGGTGACCATCCTGCTCGTCACGGAACCCATAGCCCTGCAGGTGGGAATGCTGCACTCTGAGGTAATCTCCTTCCATGTGTTTTGCCTGGACTCTCCCACTCCCTATTGCTAGGTCCACCTTGGCTCCAGACACATGAACCCGTGTTGAACTGGCATTCCGGTGAAGTACTCCGGTGGGGTCCGGTCTACCATAAGACCTGCCTGGTTCCGGTTCGTCCGGTTTGTCCTCCACCTACCCCAGCTAATTTACCCGGTCTGGCCCTATGCTGACGTCTTCGGTAAAAAGGAAGCAGAGACATTGCCACCTCATAGGCCATATGATTGCCAGATCGACCTGGTACCTGGCGCCACTCCACCCCGTGGGCGTATTTATCCGTTGTCTGCGGCTGAAACCCAGGCCATGTCTGAGTACATAGTGGAGAATCTGGCCAGGGGATTCATCCGGAAGTCTACTTCCCTGGCTGGAGCCGGATTCTTCTTTGTCAAAAAAAAGGATGGCTCGCTACGCCCCTGTATTGACTATAGAGGACTCAATCAGATCACGGTTAAAAATAATACCCCCTTCCGCTCATCTCTGAGTTATTTGATCGTCTTAAAGGCGCCAGGATCTTTTCCAAGCTGGATCTACGTGGAGCGTATAACCTGGTCCATATCTGTCAAGGAGACGAGTGGAAAACGGCATTTAATACTCGGAACGGACACTATGAGTACCGTGTGATGCCCTTTCGCCTCTGCAATGCTCCGGCCGTCTTCCAAGAACTGGTCAATGACATCTTCCGTGACCTTCTTTACTCCTGCGTATTGGTATACCTGGACGACATCTTGGTCTTCTCTCCGGATCTTCCCACAAACCGGAGGGATGTTCGTCAGGTCCTGCTTAGGCTCAGGCAGAACCACCTCTATGCTAAATACGAGAAGTGCCTTTTTGAGCAGACCTCTCTTCCATTCCTGGGCTATGTTATCTCCCAGACAGGCTTGCGAATGGATCCCGAGAAGCTCTCTGCTGTCCTAAAGTGGCCCCGTCCGGAGAGCTTGAAGGCGATACAGCGATTCCTGAGCTTCACTAATTACTATCGTCTCTTCATTCCTCACTTCTCATCTCGGACTGCTCCCATTTCTGCGCTCACCCGTAAGGGAGCAAATCCTGAGGTATGGCCACCCGAAGCTGAGGAGGCCTTCCTTTCCCTAAAGCAAGCCTTCTCCTCTGCCCCTGTGCTGCACCCTCCGGACTGCAACAAACAGTTCTACCTGGAGGTTGATGCTTCCTCCTCTGGAGCCGGAGCGGTGCTCACCCAAAAGTCTTCATCTGGGAGAATGGTAACCTGCGGCTTTTTCTCCAAAATCTTCTCCTCCTCTGAGCGCAATTACTCCATAGGAGACCGAGAACTGCTGGCCGTCAAATTGGCGCTGGAAGAGTGGCGCTATCTGCTTGAAGGGGCTCTATACCCGGTGATCATCTACACGGATCACAAAAACCTGGCATATCTCCAAAATGCCCAGAGACTTAATCCACGTCAGGCCCGGTGGTCTTTGTTTTTTGCCTGCTTTGATTTCATCCTTCATTTCCGCCCGGCGGACAAGAATGTCAAAGCTGATGCCTTGTCCCGATCCTTCCTGTCCTCCGACCAAGAGGAGGAGCCTATGCACATTATCATCCCCTCCAAGGTGATGAATGTGGCCCCCTTGGATTTGACTTGTCTTCCACCCGGCAAGACGTTTGTGGCGGCTCCTGACCGTGAGAAGGTTCTTCGCTGGGGTCATTCTTCTAAACTAGCTGGCCATGCCAGCCAAAAGAAGACCTTCCTACTCATTTCCGGGCATTACTGGTGGTCTACCCTGCGTAAGCATGTGGTAGACTTCGTCTCTGCCTGTTCATCTTGTGGCCGCAACAAAGTTCCCAGACACTTTCCAGCTGGTCATCTCCTGACGCTTCCCATACCTGTTGCCCCGTGGCAACACATCGCTATGGACTTCATTACCGATCTTCCTGTTTCTGCTGGGTGTACTGTCATTTGGGTGGTCGCGGACCGCTTTTCTAAAATGGCCCACTTTATTCCCCTGCCTGGTCTCCCGTCTGCACCTGAGCTGGCTAAGGCCTTTATCCGCCATATCATCCATCTCCATGGCCAACCCCTCCACATCGTGTTGGATCGAGGGGTTCAGTTCACCTCACGCTTCTGGAGAGCCACATGTAAACTGCTGGACGTCACCCTGGATTTCTCCTCCACTTACCACCCTCAGTCCAATGGTCAAGTGGAGCGGATCAATCAGATCCTTACCAGCTATCTCCGGCACTTTGTTAATGCCCACCATTCTGATTGGGTGGACCTCCTTCCTTGGGCCGAATTCTCTTATAATAACCACGAGAGCGAATCCTCTTTCAAGTCCCCTTTCTTTATTGTCTATGGCCAGCACCCCCGGATTCCGTTTCCCGTCTCCGCCTCTGTGGACAACCCTGCCGCGCAGTCTCTTGTCAGCGAGTTTTCTACCATTTGGGAGAGTACTAGGTCCGCACTTCTTCAGTCCTCCGAGCGGATGAAGAGATATTCTGATTAGTGTTGAGCCACCCCCGTAGTGTTCGAGTTCGGTTCGGTTCGTCGAACACCCGTGTGTTCGCCGAACTGTTCGTCGAACACCTTCGAACACCGTTAAAACCAATGGCAGGCAAACAAAAACACATAGAAACACATAGAAAACACCTTCAAAGGTGTCCAAAAGCTGACAAACTGCTCAGAAGACACAACTAACACATGGAAAAGTGACAAGTACATATAGTCATGCGAAAAGACAAGAGGTGGAGGAGTAAAAGGAGGGGGAGACACAGATAGAGGCATGTCATGCCCTTCTAAAATCCAAAAAGTGAGAAGCCGACACGTTCAGTCCGCTCCTGCCCGTGCCACCTCCGTGTCGCCGGGTTTGTGCCAGAGCCACGGTGAACCCTGACGGCCAGCCCCCCTCTCCCAATACTGGTGCCTGTCTGCTGGTGGGTCGAGCGAGCCCCCCTGTGGTGGAGGCAGCTCTAAGCTTTTTAATTTAAATTGTCTCTCTAATTTGAATAAATACACTTTAAATCCATTTACAAGGATCTATTGGAGGGCAAGTCTCATGCCAGCAGCCGCGTAATTCCAGCTCCAGTAGCGTCCACTAAAGCTGCTGCAGTTAAAAAGCTTTTATAAGGATCGAGCTCGGCTGTCCACCGCAAGGCATCCTACTGCCAGTCCGAGCCCCTATGCCTTGGGGTGCCTCCTGATGCTCTTCACTGAGTATCCCGTGGTCCCGAAGCATTTCCTTTGAAAAAATGAAGTGTCCAAACTACAGGTGGTGTAGCTTGCTTAACAGCCGGGATAATCCGCTGACTAGCAGACACTGCTACTAGGCACAAAGTATTTCCTGGGCTAGATGCAGTTAAAAATTTGTAATTGTTGGATGCTGAGAAAGCATTCCATAGAGTCTCCTGGCACGCCATATATGATTCTCTTAAAAAGCTTGGGGTAGGGGTCTAGGGGACCCTTTTATAGCCAAAATCACGGCCCTGTATCGCAATACGTCACCTAGGCTGAAGATAAATGGAACTGTAGCACCCTGAGGGCTCGGTTGCTACAGAGGTATTGCACCTCACCCAGAGGTGTGATATCTCACTCTCAGGTAAGGATGTAGTGTGGATCAGGACCCGACACCTGCATGCATTACACCACATTGCCGTGGGGCAGGGCGACCAATATGCCCCTGAGATGGGCACGACAGTCCCTGTCCCTGGCTGGAGTGGGGGGAGGGAACACTGAGGAAGGGGAACCCTGTAGTGCAGGAGCAGGAAGGAAGCAGTTCCTGGGTGCATTGAGAAGGGAGTATAAAAGGTGGGCACCATCTTAGTTCAGTGCAGAGAAGTCTGAGCAGAAGTGGCAGGGAGCAGGGGCTCTGCATGAGCTCTGCTCCCGAGGCGGGCCTAGTAACAGAGGCCCAGGCCTGGAAGAGGGAGAAGGAAGGAAGAGGAGCGGAGAAGGCTCCAGGAACGAGGAACGAAGGGATCTCAGGGGTGCGGACGGGCGAGTCGCCACCGCACGCCCGAATCCACCTGCGTGGAGGGGTCAGGCCAAAGGGGGAGACCGGTCCCCGAAACTAGTGGAGGTAGGAAACGACCCTCAGCTAGAAACAGGAGGCTGTGACATTTTATGTGGCGCAGCCCCTCGCTACACACGCTAGGAAGGCACCACATAGGGTCAGGGAAACTGGCGCCAAGTTTACCAAGAGGAGGCCCGAGGCAGCCGGACAGAAGGGTTGGTAAGAAAGGCCAGACAAAGTACACACAAAGGGGGTCCTGTGAAGCACTCCAAAGTTATCTGGGAGTTGTCTGAGCCCCTCACCTGGTGAGCACAGTACGACGTGGGCAGCCGTTACCTGCAGACGTGGTCTGGATAATATGAACTGTGAGTAAAGGCCCTGGACTGCATCACTGACTCCGTGTCATTACTGCTGCTGCCCTGCACCATCACCCCCATCCTCCGCATACACTGCCCTGAGGCTATACTCCTCCCGTGGGGAGTTATGCTACGCTCTGCTGCACCCACAACACCAGCCTCAGCGGTCTGCCCTGGAGCGGCGGTTCACTCTGACCGCAATCCACGGGTGGCGTAGTCGGACATTTAAACATCAAAACCACATAAATAGTTCCGCCACTGGTTTGACCGCCCTGAGCCACGGAACCGGGTTGCCGCCACGGAGACTACAACCACCAGCATCCACCAAAAAGGGTCCGGCTCCGGGTGTCCAAAGGCCCAGGGGGCGCGTCAGAACATTTTCATCACCTTTCACAATCACCAATGGGACAAGGCAGGGATGTTCTCTGTCCCCTCTCTTATACATCCTAGTGACGGAGCACCTGCTCTCATCAATTCGCCATAACCCCAATATTAGGTGGATTGAGGTGGGAGGCACCGAGTACAAGTGCTCTCTATTTGCTGATGATGTCCTAGTATATATCACTCAATCACATATATCCATCCATGCTGTTATGGCTGAAATAGATCACTTTGTTACATGGTCAAATTTTAAAATCAATGCAGCGAAGTCTGAGGCCCTCGATGTCTCCCTCCCCAAATCCATATAGGATTCCATCCAGTCCAACTTTCCCTTTGCCTGGCCCTCACAGGGTATCAAATACTTAGGAATTCCTATTCATAGAGACCTCTCCCATCTATGTTATCTTAATTTTTGGCCCTTTATTGAACAACTCCATACAGACCACGGTTGGCAAGTTAGAACTGGAAGATTCACTACGTGAACCACTGGTGTTTTATGGAAAAGCACATGTACACTGTGTTCCAAATTATTATGCAAAAAGTGTTTAGGAGTGATAAGGGAAGAATTTGTTTGTCAGTTAAACTCATTGATGGTGATGTGTGTCAGGGCTCTTTATATCACTGTAAGCAATTGCAGACACCTGTGCTAATTAGTTTGGCAGGTGTGTCCAATGAAAGGCAAGACTACTTAAGAAGGCTGTCTCACATTATTAAGCAGCCTACATTTTCTGCCAAAATGGGAAAGAAAAAGGATGTGTCGGCTGCTGAGAAGCAACAAATTGTGGAGTGTTTAGGTCAAGGCATGACTACAATCAACATTGTGCGATGATCAGGATGAAGTGTCTTGGCAATCAAGAAGTATGTAGCTGATTCACAGTACACACGTGTGCGTGCTGATAAGGGCAAATTGAGGACTCTTTCCTACAGGCAATTACGTCAGGTTGAAAGAGCAGCGGCAAAAAAGCCTTGTCATAGCAGCAGACAAGTTTTTGAAGCTGCTTGTGCCTCCAACGTCCCCCGAACAACAAGATGCAGGCTCCTTCAGAGGTTTGCAGCTGTGCATACGCCATCCTGTCGACCTCCTCTATCCACTTCACACAAGCAGAAACGGCTCCAGTGGGCCAAACATTACATGAAGACTGATTTCAAAACTGTTTTGTTCACGGATGAGTGCCGTGCAGCGCTCGATGGTCCAGATGGATGGAGTGGAGGATGGCTGGTTGATGGACACCCCACGCAAACACGGCTACAGCGCCAACAAGGAGGAGGTGGAGTAATGTTTTGGGCTGGAATCATGGGGAGAGAGATTGTCGGCCCCTTTAGGATCCCTGAAGGCGCTAAAGATGAACTCCATAATGTATGTGGATTTTCTCAAACAGCACTTCCTGCCATGGTTCAAGAAGAAGAACCGTGTATTTCACAGCAAGATCATTTTTCTGCATGATAATGCACCATCTCATGCTGCACATAAAACATCTGCATCTCTGGCTGATATGGGCATAAAAGGGGACAAACTTATGGTGTGACCCCCATGCTCCCCTGACCTCTACCCCATTCAGAACCTTTGGAGCATCATTAAAAGGAGTGTCTATGATGGCGGGAGGTAGTTCACATCTAAGCAACAGCTCTGGGAGGGTATTCTGTCCTCATGCAAAACAATTGAAGCAGAAACCATCCAAAACCTGACAAATTCAATGGACGAGAGAGTTCAGAAGCTCCTTTCGAACATGGGGTCCTATGTGAAAATGTAACATCACCTAGAATAAAGTTTTGAGTTGAAAACTGTTTGATTTCAGTTTCTAACAACCTGCTAATGCTTATAATTTCAAAAATGACCATTTATTTGGTCTTTATTAAAATGAAAAGGTTGATCGAAAAGTTTGGGGGATCTAAGAGTGTGGCAACCCAGTAGTCATGATTACTTCGAATTCTGACAATATGAGGGTCATGCTGCAGGTAGTGCAGCAAGAAGGCACTTATGTGTCTTGCGCATCTCGGAGCCCCAAAATTATTTTCCGGGCTAGATGCAGCTAAAAATTATTTTTAATTTTAAATCTGGTGAAGCTTTAGTATAGATGGCCTAATAGGATCAGTGCTGCACACTGCTACAAAGCCCAAATTATTTTCCAGTCAAGATACAGATAAACATGATTAGTAATTTGAAAGCTTAAAACGGTTGGTAGGGTGATTTTAACCAATCATCAAGCTTTTACTCTCCCCAGGATGACACAGGGGTTGAAAAGTCGTTTCGGATCCATGATTTGTTCATCTTTATGAACGTGAGTCTGTCTACATTATCAGTGGAGAGCCGCGTGCGCTTATCTGTCAGCACACCACCAGCAGCGCTGAACACACGTTCAGACAGAACGCTGGCTGCGGGGCATGACAAGATCTCCAAGGCGTAAGTGGCTATCTCCGGCCATTTATCCAGAATGGAAGCCCAAAAAGAGCAAGGGTCCAGTGACACAGTCGTGGCTTCAATGTTTACTTGGAGATACTCCTGTACCATCGTCTCTAGGCGTTGACTATGTGTCAGACTTCTTGTCTCCTGTGGCCTTGCAAAGGATGGGCTGAAAAAGTGGTGAAATGATTCCGCAAAATTGATGTTACCAGCAGATACTGTGGTTCTGTTACGGTTTGAGTGCTGAACACTTGACGGTCCCACGGTTGGCAAGTTGGAACTGTGAGATTCACTACGTGCACCACTGGTATTTTGTGGAAAAGCACATGTAAGATTCTGCAACAGTCTCTGCTGATACTCCTGCATGCGTGCATCCCTTTCTATGGCATGAATAATTTCTGCAAATTTACTTTTGTACCGGGGATCTAACAGTGTGGCAACCCAGTAATCAGGATTATTTCTAATTCTCACAATTCGAGGGTCATGTTGCAGGTAGTGCAGCAAGAAGGCACTCATGTGTGTTGCGCATCCAGGAGCACCAAGTCCCTGTTGTGTTGGTGGCGAGGTAACAATCATGCTTCCTTCCTCTGTCCTCTCCCCCCAACCTCGCACAACAGAAATGTGATCAAGGTCTCCCTCATCTGATGAGTCTTCCATCAGTTCGTCCTCCACTTCTTCCTGGGCTCCTGCACCTTCCTCACTAGTTTGGCTGCTACCATGCGACCTGGTAAAACCATCTCCCCCACCCTCACATGCCTGCCGCCTTGGTGCTGCCGACCGTCTGGACCTTGCAGATGTTAGCCCTTCCGCATACAACTCCTCCTCCTCTACTTCCTCCACCTCCTCTTGTGCCACCACCTGACTCCGAATTCTGTTTAACATGTGCTCCAGCATGTAAATCACCGGAATAGTCATGCTGATAATGGCATCGTCAGCACTAAACATCTTCGTCGCCATTTCAAAACTGTGCAGAAGGGTGCATAGGTCCCTGATCTGAGACCACTCCTCCAGCGTGATTTGCCCCACCTCTGGATCTCGTTGGCCCAGGCTATACGTCAGAACGTATTGCACCAGGGCTTGTCGGTGCTGCCACAGTCGCTGCAACATGTGCAGAGTTGAATTCCACCGGGTAGGCACATCGCATTTTAGCCGGTGAAGTGGCAGGCCCAACGACTTCTGTAGAGATGTAAGTCGCTGAGCTGCGGGATGCGAACGGCGAAAGTGAGCACACAGCGACCGTGCCCTCTGCAGAAGGCCATCTAGTCTGGGATAGTGGGCTAAAAATTGCTGGACAACCAGGTTCAACACGTGAGCCATACAAGGCACGTGTGTGACATTGCCCCGGCGAAGGGCCGCACCCAGGTTTGCAGCATTGTCGCACACGGCCTTCCCTGGTTTCAGGTCCAGTGGAGACAACCATTCTTGAAATTGGTTCTCCAGAGCTGACTACAAATCCTCAGCTGTGTGACTCACATTTCCCAGACATTTCAATGTAAAAACCGCCTGATGACGTTGAGCCCTACTGCCAGCATAGTAAGGAGGTGTGCAGGATCCCTTCTGCGCAGTTAGAAAGCTTGTGGCATGACCAGACAGGCTTTGGGTGCAGGTGGAAGACCGAGAGGAGGTTGAGGAGGCAGAAGCAGTGGAGGAACTTTGACATAAAGAGGATTGACGCACAACTCATGGGGACGGCAAGACTTGGACAGCAGCCCCTTGTCCTGCTGTCACCATAGTTACCCAGTGCCCAGTCAGCGACATGTAACGCCCCTGTCCATGCCTACTCGTCCAAGTGTCTGTGGTGAAATGCACCCTGTCACACACAGAGTTTCTCAAAGAAGCGGTGATGTTGTGTGCGACATGCTGGTGGAGCGCAGGCACACCTTTCTTTGAGAAGTAGTGCCGACTGGGCATCTGGTACTGGGGCACTGCGACGGACATAAGGTCTCGAAAATCCTCTGTGTCCACCAGGCGGAAAGGCAGCATTTCTGTAGCCAAGAACTTGCAGATGGTGAAATTCAACCTCTTAGCTTTCTCATGGCTAGGAGGAAATGGTCTTTTACTTGTCCACATCTGAGGGACCGAGGGCTGGCTATTGTGCTTAGACGGGGTTGATAAGGGTGTCCCCGGCAAACTGCCGGTCTGTGAGGAAGATGCAGGCGGACATGTTAGGTTGCCTTGATCCAAAGGTGGTGCTATCGATGTCGGACAGCGCTCAACACCAGCTGGTGTTACCACCTCCAAAGAAAATGATGACCTGCCAATCACGCTGGCTGTTGCGGGTAAAGAGGTGGCAGGTCTGCGCCCCAAAACAGGTGTGACTGCTGTCCCCCCAGTCACAGAGGATGAAGAGGCCGCGGATGCACAAGATATGGCAGACGGTGGTTGGCCCGGCCGGCTAGGCTGCATTGTAGCACACTGAGCTTCCCACTGCAACTTATGCTTCATGTCCATGTGCCGGTTCATGCATGAAGTACTCAAACTATGTATTTTTTGGCCTCTACTTAGCTTTTGCTGACAAATGTTACAGATAACACGAGTTGGGTCATCTTTATTTATCTGAAAAAATGCCCAGGCTATGAAAGGCTTAGCACCCATGCGACCTGAAGAGCCACCACGACTTGTGGTGAGAGGCAGAGTTGTGTTTGAGGATGCAGTTGTTGACGTGCTTCCAGTACTACGTCTCTGTCCAGGAAGGCGCAACCTGACCTCGTCGTCACTGGCATCTTCCTCCACCTCCTCTGCTGACCTCATCTCTTGGCTGACTGTGGGTTGACAGTAAGTGGGATCTCCAACCTCATCATCATCACCCTGTGCGTTATCACACCCGTCGTCCTCAGAGCCAACCTGTTCCTGCCCTGACAAAAAACTAAAGTTGTCGCTCCAATCAGGTATTTGAGTCTTATCATCGTCTTCCTCATTGTCTCCACCAACAGGAGTTACAGTTTGGGAATGAGGGTCTACATTATGGTCAGAACCTTCTGCGTCTGGTCCTGGATCCGACTCATAAAGATTCTGGGCATCAGTGCAGATCATTTCCTCGTCTGGATTCACAGAAGCGCTGGAGTCGACCTCTGATTCCCAGGCTATAGTATGAGTAAACAGCTCTGCAGACTCAACCATATGTTCTACCTCATACTCAGACGGGCAGCTGGAGATTTGGGAGCTGTGAGGAAGCAAGTGCGATTGGGGTGACACCTTTGAGGACTGGAGTATTTGTGATGTTGAAGTTGATGTGGAGGAGAGCCCACTTAAAGGAGCACTTGATATCCGTTGAAGCACCTGCTGTTTTTGTGCCTCATCTGGAATTTGTAGCGATTGGCGTGGCCGTAAGAAAGGGATCTTATCACATTGTCCGCTAAAAGAAGTAGACATTTTAGTTTGGCTGGAAGATGGTCTTTCTTCTGCAGATGTTACTGTTGCTTTAACACCTACCCCACGGACACAACCTTTTTTCCCCTTCCCAACACGCCTATTCCCCTTTCCACCAGCAGCAGGCCTTTTTCCACTCATTTTGGTGGTTAACTTATTAACAACTCTGGAGTTGTTTGCACAAAAAAACAATGGATGGGAACCGAGCAGAGCTGAGTGGCCAAACTGTGGTATTAGGCATAAACTATTGGCTGGGTTAGATGCAGAAAAAAATTATATTCAATTTGCAACCTGATGGAGGTCAGCATAGATGGACTAATAGAGAAAGTCCCACACACTGCTAGAAGGCCAAATATTTTTTCAGAGCTAGATGCAGAAAAAAATATATTCAGTTTGCAACCTGATGGAGGTCTGTATAGATGGATTAATAGAACAAGTCCCACACACAGCTAGAAGCCCAATATTTTTTCAGAGGTAGATGCAGAAAAAAATATATTCAGTTTGCAACCTGATGGAGGTCAGTATAGATGGACTAATACAACAAGTCCCACACACAGCTAGAAGCCCAATATTTTTTCAGAGGTAGATGCAGAAAAAAATATATTCAGTTTGCAACCTGATGGAGGTCTGTATAGATGGATTAATAGAACAAGTCCCACACACAGCTAGAAGCCCAATATTTTTTCAGAGGTAGATGAAGAAAAAAATATATGCAGTTTGCAACCTGATGGAGGTCAGTATAGATGGACTAATACAACAAGTCCCACACACAGCTAGAAGCCCAATATTTTTTCAGAGCTAGATGCAGAAAAAAATTATATTCAATTTGCAACCTGATGGAGGTCAGTATAGATGGACTAATAGAATGATGCTATGCCCAAAAGATTTTACTTCACTAGGTGCAGTAAAAAAATTGGTATTCTATACACAGGTGGTATATCTTGCAACACAGATAGGCTACTCCACTGACTAACACACTCTGCAATAGGCCAAAAAGGATTAGCTTTGCTAGATTCAGCCAAATGCTGTGAAAAAAACTTGCACAGCACTGGCACAGACCTGCCTGGCAAAAACTGATAGGAACTGATGTAACCTAGTCCTGAAAAGGACTCCAATTACAATTAGTCTTTACTCCCACAATCTATCTATTTAAGAGCACAGACCTGCCTGATAAAAGTCGTAGGAAATGCTGTAACCTAGTCCTTAAAAGGACTGCAATCACAACTATTCCCTACTCCCAAGCTATCTGTAGATTTGTGCGAAAATTGGCTTGAAATTAACAAGGTATAGCGCACACAGCAACAGTGGTGCCGTCTAACATGCAGCTGCAGCAGTGAGAAAATGGTGGCGACGGGGAAAATGGCTTGGTCTTATAGGGCAAGGACATGTGACATACACTGCCAATGAGACATGCCCTTGCTTGTGTGAAAAAAAGCACTTCGCTCCGTGTGTGCGCTGCTGATAGGCTGACAGATTGCACCTCCACACTGAAAATGCGGGAAAGAGAAAAAAAAAATGGAGATCTTCATTGTTCCTGCAGAGATCCATCCCCTGCCCCTCCCCCCACCCCGCTGTACACTCAAACTGCGTATTAACATTAATTTTCATCATTACTGAGAAAAAATCCAGTTATGATTTTGGTGCACGAACAGTTATCGAACATAACCTCGAACAGCCGAATTTTTCTCAAATTGTTCGTGTTCGCCGAACGGCTCGAACACCGCCCAAAACAGCTCGAATTTGAGATTGGCGAACAGTTCGAGTAGAACAACGCTCATCTCTAATGCTGATAAGAGACGTCTGGATCTGCCTCAATTCCGTCCGGGAGACAAGGTTTGGCTCTCCTCCAAACATGTACGGCTCAAAATACCCTCCTACAAGTTAGGTCCTCGTTTCATTGGCCCTTTCTAAATCCTCAGGCAAATTAATCCAGTGGCCTACAAATTAAAACTCCCAGCCACCTTACGGATACTCAACTCCTTCCACGTATCTCTCCTCTAACCCGTTGTCTTTAACTCTTTTTCCAACAATCCAGGTACTCCTCCTGCTCCGGTTTCCGCTGAAGATGTCTTTGAGGTAGAGAGTATTCTGGCCACCAAGAGGGTAAGAGGAAAGACCTTTTTTCTGGTAGATTAGAAGGGGTTTGGTCCTGAGGAGAGAACTTGGGAACCCAGGAAGAACATCAACGCCTCGCTTCTCCTTGAAAAATTCTTTCTGGCCTAAGAAAGAGGGGGCCTAAAGGGGGGGGTACTGTAGCATCGGCGTCTCTGCTCCTTGCTAGGCAGAGACGCCGTCCCTCTCACCTCCCCGCTCCTGGCGCGGCGTCCTCCAGTGCTTCTCTCCCTGCTGCTTCCGGCATGCGCTCCTTCCCCGGCAGAGTGCTTAGGGCGCGCGCGTGCTCCCCCTCTCTTAAAGAGACAGCGCGCGCCGTCCTAAGGTGTCCCCGGCCAATTGCCGGCGGACCTCCCATATTTAAGGCACCTCCTCCAAAATGGAGGTGCCTGAGCAAAGTTGTTTGCACTGTGTCTGATCTGTGCTTCAGCCTTCAGGTCCCGCTGCTAGCCTGACTTCTCGTCCTGCCTGCCAGCCTGTTATCTGCCCGTCACCTGCTGAGCCTGCCAGCCTGCTCACTTGGTGCGCTCACCTGTTACCTGCCTGTTACCTGCCTTGGCTATCTGTCCGCTCACCTGGGAGCATCCGCCTACCCTGTCTGTCAGACCTCTCACCTGGGAGCGTCCACCAGTTACCTGCCTGTTACCAGTCTCGTCTGTCTGCCTGCTCACCTTGGAGCGTCCAACAGTTACCTGCCTGTTACCTGCTGTGTCCGTCAGCCCGCTCACCTGGGAGCGCCCCCCAGTTACCTGTCAGTTACCCGCCTCGTCTGTCTGCCCGCTCACCTGGGAGCACCTGCCTGTTTCCTGCCAGCCTGCCTGGAGACCCTGCCATCACTTGCTGTGACCACCTTCCTGGTAAACCTAAAGACTGCTACTTGCCCTGCTTTCTCGAACTGTGACCACCTGTCAGCTACCAGAGATTTCCGCCTGCTTGCCGTGTCCATCCGCCATACCGGTCAGTCCCAGCCATCTGACCCGTGGGAGCCACCTGCTCTCTTACAAGGTCATCCCCAGAGTAGCACCTGGTCCCTCAGCCCGGATCCTCCCTGGTCACGTTGTCGTTAGCTGCCGTACGACCAGGGTCGGTTCGGGTGGATACTTAGTCACGCCCCTCTGGGTCCCTCCTTGCACCTCGGCACAGAGGTTCCACCACCCGGACCCGTAACAGTCATTATGGCACAAAGAGATGAGAGGTCATCCTATCACTGAAATAATGTATGAAAGTGCTGATGACAGATATGGTACAAGCAAGATGGATATGTCAAAGTGAGTTTAGTACTCTTTTCTATTATGAGCTCTTTGGAGCCTCCCATTTTACTGTATGTAAGCTCTTACAGTATTTGTTTCCCTGTTGACTAGAGATGATCCAATCTTTTGAAATTAGAATTTTCCCGGATCAGTAACTTTTTCACAAAATTCCCCCAATCGCAAGTAGTCCAATTGCCTTAAAAAGTTGTGTGTAACATTCTGGAGTCCCTTACTACTTTATCCAATCTGTTTTTTGCCCCTAAGCCCATCGTCTGATTTTACATTCCAGCTATTGTACTACTTTTTAGTGCAACAAAAATGTGTGTAATTTGAATACTAATAAAGCACTGCCTTAATTAACTACAGAATTGAAGCACAACACAACAAATCATATCCATGTTTTCCAGTGATATCTGATTTAAAAAAAATTCTAAAAAAACAATATATAATATTTTAATATTTGAAACTACCTTTAGAATCTGAGTTAGGGCAATAAATTATGTAAATTACATGAAAAAAATGCACAAAACAGAGTATTTTGGTTCCTGATATGTATCTGAGCTTTCTTGTTCTCAAGTTCAAACTACGTGTTACTGTTTGTCTTTTGTCCTGTTTGATGGATTTATTAG
Organism: Phyllobates terribilis; assembly: GCF_046119375.1. Taxonomy (NCBI): domain Eukaryota; kingdom Metazoa; phylum Chordata; class Amphibia; order Anura; family Dendrobatidae; genus Phyllobates; species Phyllobates terribilis. Next base: position 508,952,006 of record NW_027362762.1, read on the forward strand.
AATTTGTTTCCTAGTTCCAAAGCAGGCTTCGGGGTGCTAATTAAAATCACAGCAATCACTTTACGGTCAGCTTTAAACATTCTATCGGTTCTTGTGAGACCCGTGCAGGAACAGATGGGCACCCTATTAAAACTTGTAAAAGAAAAGCTAAACCAATTTAGAAACATGTTATGATTTGCATCAGTTTAAACACATCACTATACTACTCTCTGAGATGTCATCAGTCCATGGGAACATTTGGCAGGTGCACAGTCCATCTGGGTCCTGTAAAACTTCTGCCTGCTGGTTCCCCTAGTGAGTAGTTATAGAATTATGGTTTGATAGGTATCAATAACTTTTTTTTATGGAAACAAATGAATAACTGATGACTTTTTATCAGCTTCAGAGGATGTGTTCGATGTAATAACAACAAAAACACAATGACAGCATTGTAGAAGATAATATGATTGAACTTGGAAAGATAGCATATTACAGCACATAAAAGTGCCTACACTATTATTTACATTGCATACTGTATTAAGGAACGACAACGGTCCATTTCAGACATATTTTATTCCAATTTATTATTTAAGGCATTCTCTGTTATTTGCTTGCACAAGTTACATACAGTGATCATCAATAAAATGCCATCTTTAAGATACAGTCACTTTTTTCAGTGGTAGATAAAACATTGAACATTAAACAAAAGCATGTTGTGCCTGACCTTAGATCATAAAATTGTGTATATTATATAAATTGATTAGTATTTTGATACTACATAACATGTTGGCCTCAGAGAAAATATGCTTAGATCCACTTCAGCATCCTAGTTGATGAATTTTCACCCCATGCTTACCAAATCACGATTCACGAGTTCGGTTGGCTTCATAGGCACTTTTTTGTATCACACACCCAGCAGCACAATAGGATTGAGAATGAGATCTGTTTATTGCCCTCACCAATTAATGTCCAAGCAATAGGGTCCTTGTCCTATTGGAGCATTAAACTTACACCAAGCAAGAGCTAAATAGTGGTCATGGCATGGCTTTGCAAAATGTGATGACAGCCACCCTTACATCCTCTATCATGCTAGACTAAAGACAGCAAGCACCCCTCATTTTATCATTTGTTCTGAATTTCACAAATATTTTGTTTCTGTGATTTTAATGCTTTAAATTTTAACTTGTCTACCCATAACACTTTTCTATAATCATTCCTATTTTTGGGCTTTCCTCTTATTTTAATAACTAGTTAAATCATTTTCCTGCTATTGGCCAGACCAGACTTTTACTTTCAAACTCTGCCTAGGAGGCAAGTATCCCAATGCTGCATCTTTACTGTTGAAGATGATATTGATGGTTTGCATGTAAAATTTAAGATACCATCTCAGAAATTGAGATATGTTTGTTTTTCAACCTTGACTCATATGTGTTCACTAGATGGAGACCCGATGCTATCGCATCGGGAGGGCGGTAATGTCACGATGGGGGCAGGCTTTGCAGCGTTGAGAATCTCTCCCCCCCATGTGCTCACCCACCTGTCCACTCTCTCTTTCCCCCATGTGCTAACTTCTCCCGTCTGTGCTCTCTTCTTTGACCTGTCTACCCCATGTTCTATCTCCCTTGTCTGCTGTCTCCTTCCTGTGCTATGTTCTGCCCTCATGTGCTGTCCAATTTGAGCTGACTCCCCCCTGTACTCTGTCTCTCTTCCCCCTGTGCGCTTTTTCTCTCCCCCATCTGCTGTCTTCTCCTCTCATGTGATGTCTTCTTTCACCTGTGTACCCCATGTGCTCTCCCCCTTGTCAGCTCTCTCTCTCCACCCCTGTGCTGTCTTCTTCCCTCATGTGATCTCTCGTTTGAGCTGTCTCCCCACGCAGTAAATCAGACTGCCGCCATTTTTATCTTTTTAGCGACAGTCACATTAAAACTGCGCATGCGCTCCTCCTGTAGAAAGATGGCGGCGGTCAGTGAATCATTTGGCTGATCCCGGCGGCGGCGTGTACGGCGAGATCACGATGGTGCTCCGCTGGTGGTACCACGCAAGAGGATGGTGCCACCAGTGGTTTCCATATTGAGACACCCATCACTTGGGTGTCCCAGTATGGCGGTTGACGAACTTCCGCCGCTTGGAATTCTGGGATCCAGACACATATGGACGGAACAGGATGTGAAGACATTACAAGGTATGTATATGTGTTCATTATTTTAACCAGTTATACATTAGAGCTTCCAACTTGTCTTTCTAATGCAGGTAGAAACAAAATGATGCTATAGTACCAAGAGAGCAGTACTCACAGCCTTACATTATGCTGCAAAATTTGTTGGTAGTCTTTAGACTTCATAATGCCATGCACACGGTCAAGCAGTCCAGTGCCAGAGGCAGCAAAGCAACCCCAAAACATCAGGGAACCTCCGCCATGTCTGACTGTAGGGACCGTGTTCTTTTCTTTGAATGCCTCTTTTTTTTTCCTGTACACTCTATGTTGATGCTTTTTCCCAAAAAGCTCTACTTTTGTCTCATCTGACCAGAGAACATTCTTCCAAAACGTTTAAGGCTTTCTCAGGTAAGTTTTGGCAAACTCCAGCCTGGCTTTTTTATGTCTCGGGGTAAGAAGTGGGGTCTTCCTGGGTATCCTTCCATACATTCCCTTTTCATTCAGACGCCGACGGATAGTACGGGTTGACACTGTTGTACCCTCGGACTGCAGGGCTGCTTGAACTTGTTTGGATGTTAGTCGAGGTTCTTTATCCACCATCCGCACAATCTTGCGTTGAAATCTCTCGTCAATTTTTCTTTTCCATCCACATCTAGGGAGGTTAGCCACAGTGCCATGGGCTTTAAACTTCTTGATGACACTGCGCATGGAAGACACAGGAACATTCAGGTCTTTGGAGATGGACTTGTCGCCTTGAGATTGCTCATGGTTCCTCACAATTTGGTTTCTCAAGTCCTCAGACAGTTCTTTGGTCTTCTTTCTTTTCTCCATGCTCATTGTGGTACACACAAGGACACAGGACAGAGGTTGAGTCAACTTTAATCTATGTTAACTGGCTGCAAGTGTGATTTAGTTATTGCCAACACCTGTTAGGTGCCACAGGTAAGTTACAGGTGCTGTTAATTACACGAATTAGAGAAGCATCACATGATTTTTCAAAGGGTGCCAATAATTTTGTCCACCCCCTTTTTTAGGTTTGGTGAGGAATTGTATCCAATTTGGCTTTAGGACAATTCTTTGTGTGTTTTTTTCATTGAAGACAAATTAAATGAAGAGAATAATACCAAAGAATTTGTGATTGCAATCATTTTCAGGAAGAAACCGAGTATTATCTGACAGAATTGCAGGGGTGCCAATACTTTTGGCCAGCACGGTATATGACAAAATATGGATATTTTGTTGGGTAGGCATTTGCACCCACTTAGCAATTGTTGAATGTGCTTTTCCATTTTATATATTTTATAGATATATAGATAGATAGATAGATAGATAGATAGATAGATAGATAGATAGATAGATAGATAGATAGATAGATATGTGAACCATAAGAGGGACCCCAAATTTTGGGAAGGAAAAACATTTTTTAAATAAAATGGTGGTACGTCTTATAGTACAATTTTACAGTAGCTTACCCGAGGGTCTGCACGATTGGAGCGGGGTCACTGGAGGCAGGGTCACTGCTTCCAGTTGCGATCTTGCCTCCTGTGACCCTGATCCACCGCAGGTGCCCCCTGGTAAGCTACCTTCGGATTATAAGACGCACCTTCATTTTCCTTCCAAATTTGAGGGAAAAAAAGTGCCTCTAATAATCAGAAAAATATGGTAGATTGATTGATTGATTGATTGATTGATTGGTAGAGAGTTAAATGTAAAATTTTACATTAAAAATAAGCATACATGAAGGAACAATTTCAAAATGATAACATTTAATAATTGGAAATGAAAGAAAAAACACTGAAAACATTATGAAGTAACTGAACCAATAAACCAATGACGTTCCTCAGTACATAACAGCAGAATCAATACATCGAAAAGGTCATTTCAGTACTATGCAGCTTTTCGGCTTTACTTTTGCTAGAAGGATATTGTGAACTGAAACACAACACAAACATATGTAATCCTTGTGTCACTGGTAATGTAATTTATTGGCAATTATATAAAACAGACTCACAATGAGAATTTGGCATGCATGTTGACAAATCTATAAACTACAGACTCATTAAATAAAGGGCCCAATACACATTAAACTAAGGAAGGCCAAACTAGCCTATATCATTGGGAATGGCTGACCATCTAATGTTTATAGAAGGATTCGGTCTGTTGAATTTCAATGGCTGCGTTATGATACTGGCATAGCACTGCAGGAATCCAGTGGCCAAAGTAGCACAAGCAGGAACAACAAGCAGTAGTAGAAGTTCTTGGAGTTAGCAAAAGGTTGTAGAAATACAATCTGGAGATAAGGGAGAACAGTCTGGGTAAGAAAGTTCTGGAGCTGTAGACTCGAACTAGGAACTAACAGCTAGACAAAATACTCAGGCAATGAGTGAGAGATCCATGTGGCTTTAAGTAGGCCCAAACAGGAAAAACGATGGATTCCACATGTTCAGATTCTGCCATCTTAGTAAATCGCAATAGCAGAACACAGCAGCAGCCTCCAGTCGTAAGGAGTGTGATTGCAGCTCAATTATTAAGGTGAACAATACCAGCCACTAGTGGACAAACTGTAAAAGGAAAGCAGGAATCCTAATAGTACAAGCCTTTTTTTCTCCCAAAAAATAGGCTGCTGAAAGAATAGACTAACAGTGGCTCTCTCATAGAAAACACAGGAGTATTTGGCCGAATGTTCCAGTGTACCGAGTAGCTAGTAAAGATATCTGTCGGCTGAATAATCATTAAGCCAACAGCTATCTAATGTGTATGAGGGATTTGTTTCTGCTCCTGTGTATGGGAGTCCAGCGCAATAGTTGGCAACAAAATAATTGATGATTTGGCTGACAGCTATCTAAAATATATAGGGGCCTTTAAATTGATATATACACACAAAAACGCAGCACTAAAAGGTATTCTACTTAAAGACAAGGAGGATCATGTATTTACCCACTTTATGCAAAATTTCAGCTCACATAAAGCTTTGTTCAAGCTAATACACATAAATCTTTCCATCATTCTGTGTGTGGAAAGAAATACTACTTACTTCCTTCAACCAGAGATGCATAGTGGACCAGACAAAGATGTTTTAATATAATTTTAGAATTGATTTACTACTACATCTGCTTACAATGCTGCTTATTTGTGACAAGTGTGGAGTTAGCCAATCATAGAGTGCTGAAAGGACATATCAAAGAAATGTAAGAATAACTGGCGATGACAGGATGACCCGCTCACGTGATATGCCTCCGGTATGGATAACACATCTTTATTTGTGATGAGCGAGCACTAAAATGCTCTGGTACTCATAGCTCGGGTCGAGCAAATTTGAATGCTTGAGTGCTCGATCCAAATAACGAGTCCAATGTAAGTCTATGGGAAACCCCAGCATTTTTCCGGCGGCTTCCCCCGGGTGACTGCGAGGGCCTAAAAATCAATGGAAACAGTGCTTAAATGATATGGGAACAGCATGGGGAAGACCCCTGGAAGCATTTCTGACTCCCAGGTCACTGCTGTCAACAACGTTGTCAGAGCATTATGCCACTTTTACGGACTCACAATAAAACATACAAAAGCGAAACCAAAATGGATTTTTCTGGGAAATATGTTAAGGAACATCCTTTCCAGGATAATGACTTGTATATAAGGCAAAATAAATAACCAAAACCAAAATTGCTCCTCCACATCTTGGGCTATGTTCACACGTGGCATTTTTGATGTGGTTTTGCACTTTTGCATTGCTTTCAACCAAGACAAACACATTCACAGGGAAATGTCATTTTTACAACCTTATCTGGCCATGTGGTATGTGACATGGGAACAGCATGGGGAAGACTCCTGGAAGCATCTCTGACTCCAAGGGCACTGCCTAAAACTGTCATCATATCAGACGTGATCCTATATTACTGCGGTAATAATACAGACATTTTTGGCAACTTGACAAATCTTAAACTCCATTTAAAATGGGCAAGGTGTGTGTCGAGGGACGGGGAAGAGGACGTTATGGTGATGGTGATAGTGCACGCAGAGGCCGTGGGCAAGATGAAACTGTGCCTGCCAAAGGAGCACAACAAACACCCACGTCATGTCGAACTGCCTTCCTGTCCCAATTTCTAGGGGTCCGAGGAACACCGCTATTGAAGCCAGAACAGTGTGAAAAGGTTGTTGGTTGGATAGCAGATAATGCTTCCAGTCACTTTGCCACTACCACCTCCCTATATTCCACATGGCCCAGTCTCAATAGATGTGAGTCTGAATCACATTATTATTATTACTTTATATCAATTTACTCCATGGCACTTTACATGTGAAAAAGGGGTATATATCGCAAAAAAAATTACAATAATCTTGAACAAAAATGTGACAGCGACTGGTACCGGAGAGGAGAGGACCCTGCCCGCGAGGGCTCAGTCTACAAGGCATAGGTGAGAATACAATAGGTGAGGATAGAGCTGGTCTTGCAGCGGTATGGTAGTGTGAGGGTTACTGCAGGTTGTACGCATGTTGCAAGAGGTGGGTCTTCAGCTTCCTTTTAAAGATTTCAACAGTAGGCGAGAGTCAGAAATGGTGGGGTAGAGAGTTCCAGAGAAGGGGGGATGCACGGGAGAAATCTTGTATGCGATTGTGGGAAGAGGAGATAAAAGGGAAGTAGAGAAGGAGATCTTGTGAGGTTCGGAGGTTGCGTGCAGGTAAGTAACGGGAGACTAGGTCACAGGTGTATGTAGGAGACAGGTTGTGGATAGCTTTGCATTCCAAGATTAGAGTTTTGAACTGGAGTCTCTGTGTAACTGGGAGCCTCTGAAGGAATAGACAGAGAGGAGAGGCCAGGGAATAGCGATGGGACAGGTGGATTAGTCGGGCAACAGAGTTTTGGATAGATTGGAGGAATGCAAATGTGCTAGAAGGGAGGCCACAGAGCAGGAGGTTGCAGTTGTCGAGAAGGGAGATGATGAGCGCGTGCACTAGTGTTTTTGTAGATTCGTGGTTGAGGAATGTGCGGATCCGGGAAATTTTTTTACTTGGAGTCGGCATCTTCCTCACCATGATCCTCCTTCATCCCACCATTCCAAGTGCTCTGAGACAACTAATCCCACACTTCGACACTTTGAAGAGCTGTTTTGTTCATCTTTCCATTTATAGATTCCCACTCGGTCCGCTCGGAAGTGGAAAGAGCTTGGATATGTGGCTTGAAAGAAAGATTAGAGTCCAGGGTTACCCCAAAAGCTGTTCATTTTTCCATCGATAAATTTGGGCCTTTCCACCGGCCAGCTTTGAGCAGGGCAACAGAAAATCACATGTAGCGATTTGAGGATCCAGTCACCAAAAGATAATGGTGGGAAAGTGCAAATACTGTCGCAACAGGTGGATAATGATAGATACAACGGATAGAAAGTCAGGAGGTGGACCAGGGTGCGGAAGTGGAAAACGAAGCGGTGGACGATGATGTCACTAACCCAACCTAGCAAGGGGACATGTAGAGTGAGGACAGTAGCACACAGGGGGAGGGAGACGTAGCACCATAACAGGCAGGAACAAGCAGTGGGGTGGGCAACTGCTTCCCAGAACACCAACACGATGGAAGTTACCAGTACAACTGTTAGGTATTCCCGAGTCTGGTTCTTTTTTAAAGACTGTGTAGATAACCCCAAAAAGGCCATTTGCAACATCTGCCAGGCCAGCATCAGCAAGAGCACCAAAACCACCATCCTGACCACCAGCATGCTCAGGCACTTGACAGCATAGCATCTGACTAGCTGGGCCAACACCAAGGTCCAGAAACAATGTCTGTGGCTGACACCACTGTCTCTTCCACTGTTGTGCGTGCACGCCAATACCCTGTATATGGTGCTTGCGAAGATGCTTCTCGCCCTGCACCTGTCATTGCAGACTTACAACCAACACTGTCCGCGTCTTTGTCCCTTTGCAGCGTTCAGTTGTCTCTACCACAGTCCTTGGAATGCGAGAGCAAGTATGCAGCCAGCCATCCATCTGCAGGCCGCAATACTAAACTGCCACATTTCTGGACTGCTTGCACTTGAAATGTTGCCTTTTAGGCTCGTTGAGGTGGAAGATTTCCACAACCTCATGGCAGCGGCCAGATGTCCATACTCGGTCCCCAGCCACCACTATTTCTTTCGGTATCGTCTCCGTCTTCCATAAGCGCGATTCCCAGAACATTACCCGTGCCCTTCCCAGTGACCTTAAGTGGGAAGGATCGCCTAACCACAAACACGTGGACAAGTGAATGTGGCCAGGGACGGTACATCTCACTGACGCATGTCACTGGGTTAATATTGTACTCGGTCTCCTAGACAACGACCAAATTATTCCTGATGGATCATCCATCTCCTTAGCTTTGTGTTACTTGGAATGCAAGCGCAAGTATGCAGCCAGCCACCCACAGGCCGCAATACCAAACTGCCACATTTCTGGACTGCTTGCTTTCATGTGAAATATTGCCTTTTAGGCTTTTGGAGGCAGAAGCTTTTCACAACCTCATGCCGTCGGCGGCCGGGTGTCCATACTCGGTCCCCAGCCACCACTATTTCTCCCGGTATCGTCTCTGCCTTCCACAAGCGCGGGTGCCAGAAAATTACCCTTGGCCCCCCAGTGTACTCACTGGGAAGGACCGCCTAACCAAAAACACGTGGATAGGTGAATGTGGCCAGAGACGGTATGGAGCCAGTCCACAGTAAGAAAAAAAAATGCCATAGAGTGTCTGGGAACCTTCCCACACAATTTTCTTTGCAATGGATGCTTCTCGGCAGGGTTGGATGGGCCCACCAGAGAACCGGAGACTCTTCCGGTGGGCCCTGGCTTATCAATCAGGAGAGTTCATAGTGCCGAGGTGAGGTCGTGATGATGATAGAGGCCACCATATTCTTAGCATGCTGCTGGTACTTTTCTGTGGGAATCAGCTTGGCTCCAACCAGCCTGGAATATTTCCAGTGGTTTGGTATTGGCACCCAGTACAAGAAGCGAAGCCATCCACAATTTCCTTCTCAGGAATTTTATTTGGTAGACTGAGTGGCTGCCAAAATACATTAGTTTTTCACAAAGGAGCTGAAGGTACTGAGTGGCAGTAGGTGCAAGTTTCTCCAGCATGTTAGATATCAAACGGAGAGCAGTGAGGGCAGCAAAGTGGCTCAGTGGTTAGCACTGAAGCCTTGCAGCGCTGGGGTCCTGGGTTCAAATCTCACCAAGGACAACATCTGCAAGGATATTTTATGTTCTCCCTATGCTTACGTGGGTTTGTCCCTTAGAAAAAAGCTGCCATAGAGTGTCCAGGAACCTTCCCACACACTATTCTTAGCCAGGGCTGCTTCTCGGCAGGGTTGGACGGGCCCACTAGAGAACCGGAGAATCCTCCAGTGGGCCCTGGCTTCTGCTTCAGGAGAGTTCATTGTGCCGAAGTGAGGTTGCGATGATGATAGAGGCCACAATCTGCTTAGTTTTCTGTTACTTGGAATGCAAGTGCTAGTATGCTGCCAGCCACCCACCCACCCACTGGCTGCAATACTAAACTGCCACATTTCTGGACTGCTTGCACTTGAAATGTTGCCTTTTAGGCTCATGGAGGCGTAAGCTTTCCACAACCTCATGGCGGCGGCTGGGTGTCCATACTGGGTTCCCAGCCGCCACTATTTCACCCGGTATAGTCTCCGCCTTCCACAAGCGCGGGTCCCAGAAAATTACACGTGCCCTCCCCAGTGCACTCACTGTGATGGACCGCCTAACCACAAACATGTGGACAGGTGAATGTGGCCAGGGACGGTACGGAGCCAGTCCACAGTAAAAAAAAGCAGCCATAGGGTGTCCGAGAACATTTCCACACACTTTTCTTAGCCAGTGCTGCATCTCGGCAGGGTTGGACGGGCCCACCAGAGAACCGGAGACTCATCCGGTGGGCCCTTGGCTTCTCCATCAGGAGAGTTCATAGTGCCAAGGTGAGGTCATAATGATGGTAGAGGCCATCATATTCTTAGCTTGCTGCTGGTACTTTTCTGTGCGAATCAGCTTGGCTCCAACCAGCCTGGAATATTTCTAGTGGTTTCATATTGGCACCCAGTACCAGTAGCAAAGCCATCCACAACTTCCTTCTCAGGAATTTTATTTGGTAGACTGAGTGGCTGCCAAAATACATTAGTTTTTCACAAAGGAGCTGAAGATAGGTAGGTGCAAGTTTCTCCAGCATGTTAGATATCAAAGGGAGAGCAGAGAGGGCAGCAAAGTGGCTCAGTGGTTAGCACTGAAGCCTTGCAGCACTGGGGTCCTGGGTTCAAATCCCACCAAGGACAACATCTGAAAGGATTTTGTATGTACTCCCCGTGCTTATGTGAGTTTGCCCCTCAGTAAAAAAGCAGCCATAGAGTGTCCAGGAATCTTCACACACACTATTCTTAGCCAGGGCTGCATCTCGGCAGGGTTGGACAGGCCCACCGAGAATCCTCGGGTGGGCCCTGGCTTCTCCATCAGTAGAGTTCATGATAGTGCAAACTTTGCAGCTGCTATGGGGCTCTTGAGCTGGTGAGAAAGGTGGGCCCTCAGAATCAAATCCTCTGGTGGGCCCAATGTTTTTCTATCTGACATTGCTTCACGGGGAGAGTTGTATTTCACCACAGCAATATTCTTTAGCTTGGTGAAAGGACTGGCATAGAGGGATTCCGTATATACTCCGGCTGTCATTTCTCCGCCGCCAGGTTCCGCCCATTGTCACACATGACCATGCCTGGCTGTGTGTTCAGCAGTGAGAGCCACAGATCAGGCTGCTGTGCTACAGCTTTCAACAACTCTGCAGCGATGGGCGATTTGTCACCTAAGCATTAAGTATATTTTCTTCAGCACAGCCTGTTGCCGCTTGGCCAAGGCAGTGCTGCAGTGCTTCCAGCTTGTGACTGATGTGGTCATTTTGGAGATGGAGGCAGAACTGAAGGAGGAGGTGCAGGAGCTAAACAATGTGATTACATTGAGGTTATATTGGAGAGTCTGGCTTTTATACTAAAGAAAGGTCGTACTGTGTTTTTATTTATTTTTTTTTACGTCTCTTCAAATGTGTATTGGAATGCGTCTAAATTTTTGTCAGACCTTGAAATTGTTGCATATGCAATAACAATATAGGAAACACACTCCTTAATAATGAGAAGGAAAATTCAAATAGATTCTACGTTCTAGAACATTAACTGTCTTATCTGAAATTCTTTTGCGGGTGAGGTTTCGCAGTATAGATAGCGTATTACACCAATCCAGCCAGCTATCATTGCCTTATACTGCGTGCTGCTGGTTCTGCCCAAAAAAATTTAAAAACTATTCTATTCCCTATCGATTGCACTGTCAGATGCATTTACAATAGGAACAGGTGCTGCTGCTAGGTGGTATCATCAGCAGCTACACATGAGTGTTCATTTTGGTCACATAAATCTATTTCACAGTCCATAACTTTATTTTTTTTTATTTCTTTGGCCTTATATAAAAGTCATTACCCTGGAAAGAATGTTTCTTAACATTTTTTCCATTTTAGCTTGTTTTTTTGTATGGTTTTTTTTGTCACTGCGCAAAAGTGGTGTAATACTCTGACAACATTGTTCACAGATATGCTATTTGTCAGCGGCCAACTGAGAATAGGTTTGAACCCTCATCTGCAATACTTTAAATGGAGTGTAATGTTTGACACGCTCACAATAATTGCTGGATTATTAGTGCAATCATATGGGATAGCGTCTTATGGCCACAGTTTCAGGCAGTCGCCTAATAGTATGGTATTTGTCTGCGACCAAGTGTCAATTGGTTCAACAAAACACAGGTGTCTGACTTTAAAAGGAGTGGAATATTTGGCACACTCCACAAAATTTCTGTATTATTACGGCAGTCATATGGATCACGTACATCTGATCGTTGAAAAAAGTTCCTCTGCTTCCACAATACAGTAATATGGATAAAAGTAAAAAAAATCTGGCTGTATTCTGCGAACAAGCAAATGGAGATGTAAAATGATGTACACTGACACGCTGCTGCAATCTGTAAATGGAGGACAATATTTTCCACGTTCACTACAAATGGCTGGATTTAATACTATTCTACACAGACACCTAGTGTGAATAGCTTGACCGACACACTGCAACAAAATGAAAATGGAAGAAATGGCTGATTTTGGAGCACTCTTTGAGGTGATATGTCTGACAGAGAACCACGGTTTTAAATAGCAGGCCTGTAATTTACTAATACTATTCTTCACAGACACCTAGTGTGAATAGGTTGACCGACAAGCTGCAACAGAATGGAAAAGGAAGAAATGGCTGTTTTGAAACACTCTTATAGATGATATGTCTGACAGAGAACCATGGTTTTAAATAGCAGGCCTGTAGTTTACTAATACTATTCTTCACAGACACCAACTCTGAATAGCTTGACCGACATACTGCAACAAAATTAAAATGGAAGAAATGGCTGATTTTGGAACACTCTTAGAGATGATATGTCTGACAGAGAACCACAGTTTTAAATAGCAGGACTGTAATTTACTTTTACTATTCTTCACCGACAGATAATGTGAATAGCGGAAAATGGAAGAAATGGCTGATTTTGGAACAATCTTAGAGGTGATATGTCTGACAGAGAACCACCGTTTTAAATAGCAGGCCTGTAATTTACTAATATTATTCTACACAGAGACCTAGTGTAAATAGCTTGACGGAGACACTGCAACGAAATGAAAATGGAAGAAATGGCTAATTTTGGAACACTCTTATAGGTGATATGTCTGACAGAGAACTACGATTTTAAATAGCAGGCCCGTAGTTTACTAATAGAGATGAGCGTTGTTCTACTCAAACTGTTCGCCAATCTCAAATTCGAGCTGTTTTGGGCGGTGTTCGAGCCGTTCGGCGAACACGAACAATTTGAGAAAAATTCGGCTGTTCGAGGTTATGTTCGATAACTGTTCGTGCACCAAAATCATAACTGGATTTTTTCTCAGTAATGATGAAAATTAATGTTAATACGCAGTTTGAGTGTACAGCGGGGTGGGGGGAGGGGCAGGGGATGGATCTCTGCAGGAACAATGAAGATCTCCATTTTTTTTTTCTCTTTCCCGCATTTTCAGTGGGGAGGTGCAATCTGTCAGCCTATCAGCAGCGCACACACGGAGCGAAGTGCTTTTTTTCACACAAGCAAGGGCATGTGTCATTGGCAGTGTATGTCACATGTCCTTGCCCTATAAGACCAAGCCATTTTCCCCGTCGCCACCATTTTCTCACTGCTGCAGCTGCGTGTTAGACGGAGTATGGAATAGTTGTGATTGCAGTCCTTTTAAGGACTAGGTTACAGCATTTCCTACGACTTTTATCAGGCAGGTCTGTGCTCTTAAATAGATAGATTGTGGGAGTAAAGACTAATTGTAATTGGAGTCCTTTTCAGGACTAGGTTACATCAGTTCCTATCAGTTTTTGCCAGGCAGGTCTGTGCCAGTGCTGTGCAAGTTTTTTTCACAGCATTTGGCTGAATCTAGCAAAGCTAATCCTTTTTGGCCTATTGCAGAGTGTGTTAGTCAGTGGAGTAGCCTATCTGTGTTGCAAGATATACCACCTGTGTATAGAATACCAATTTTTTTACTGCACCTGGTGAAGTAAAATCTTTTGGACATAGCATCATTCTATTAGTCCATCCATACTGACCTCCATCAGGTTGCAAATTGAATATAATTTTTTTCTGCATCTAGCTCTGAAAAAATATTGGGCTTCTACCTGTGTGTGGGACTTGTTCTATTAATCCATCTATACAGACATCCATCAGGTTGCAAACTGAATATATTTTTTTCTGCATCTACCTCTGAAAAAATATTGGGCTTCTAGCTGTGTGTGGGATTTGTATTAGTCCATCTATACTGACCTCCATCAGGTTGCAAACTGAATATATTTTTTTCTGCATCTGCCTCTGAAAAAATATTGGGCTTCTAGCTATGTGTGGGACTTGTTCTATTAATCCATCTATACAGACCTCCATCAGGTTGCAAACTGAATATATTTTTTTCTGCATCTACCTCTGAAAAAATATTGGCCTTCTAGCTGTGTGTGGGACTTGTTGTATTAGTCCATCTATACTGACCTCCATCAGGTAGCAAACTGAATATATTTTTTTCTACATCTACCTCTGAAAAAATATTGGGCTTCTAGCTGTGTGTGGGACTTGTTCTATTAGTCCATCTCTACTGACCTCCATCAGGTTGCAAATTAAAAATAATTTTTATCTGCATCTACCTCTGAAAAAATATTTGGGCTTCTAGCTGTGTGTGGGACTTGTTCTATTACTCCATCTATACTGACCTCCATCAGGTTGCAAACTGAATATATTTTTTTCTGCATCTACCTCTGAAAAAATATTGGGCTTCTAGCTGTGTGTGGGACTTGTTGTATTAGTCCATCTATACTGACCTCCATCAGGCTGCAAATTAAAAATAATTTTTATCTGCATCTACAGTACCTCTGAAAAAATATTTGGGCTTCTAGCTGTGTGTGGGACTTGTTCTATTAGTCCATCTATACTGACCTCCATCAGGTTGCAAATTGAATATAAATTTTATCTGCATCTAGCTCTGAAAAAATATTTGGCCTTCTAGCAGTGTGTGGGAATTTCTCTATTAGTCCATCTATACTGACCTCCATCAGGTTGCAAATTAAAAATAATTTTTATCTGCATCTAGCTCTGAAAAAATATTTGGCCTTCTAGCAGTGTGTGGGACTTTCTCTATTAGTCCATCTATACTGACCTCCATCAGGTTGCAAATTAAAAATAATTTTTATCTGCATCTACCTCTGAAAAAATATTTGGGCTTCTAGCTGTGTGTGGGACTTGTTCTATTAATCCATCTATACAGACCTCCATCAGGTTGCAAACTGAATATAATTTTTTTCTGCATCTAGCTCTGAAAAAATATTTGGCCTTCTAGCAGTGTGTGGGACTTGTTCTATTAGTCCACCTATACTGACCTCCATCAGGTTGAAAACTGAATATATTTTTTTTCTGCATCTACCTCTGAAAAAATATTGGGCTTGTATCTGTGTGTGGGACTTGTTCTATTAATCCATCTATATAGACCTCCATCAGGTTGCAAACTGAATAAAAATTTTTTCTGCATCTAACTCTGAAAAAATATTTGGGCTTCTAGCTGTGTGTGGGACTTGTTCTAATAGTCCATCTATACTGACCTCCATCAGGTTGCAAATTGAATATAATTTTTTTCTGCATCTAACCCAGCCAATAGTTTTGGCCTAATACCACAGTTTGGCCACTCAGCTCTGCTCGGTTCCCATCCATTGTTTTTTTGTGCAAACAACTCCAGAGTTGTGAATTAGTTAACCACCAAAATGAGTGGAAAAAGGCCTGCTGCTGGTGGAAAGGGGAATAGGCGTGTTGGGAAGGGGAAAAAGGTTGTGTCCGTCGGGTAGGTGTTAAAGCAACAGTAACATCTGCAGAAGAAAGACCATCTTCCAGCCAAACTAAAATGTCTACTTCTTTTAGCGGACAATGTGATAAGATCCCTTTCTTACAGCCACGCCAATCGCTACAAATTCCAGATGAGGCACAAAAACAGCAGGTGCTTCAACGGATATCAAGTGCTCCTTTAAGTGGGCTCTCCTCCACATCAACTTCAACATCACAAACACTCCAGTCCTCAAAGGTGTCACCCCAATCGCACTTGTTTCCTCACTGCTCCCAAATCTCCAGCTGCCCGTCTGAGTATGAGGTAGAACAGATGGTTGAGTCTGCAGAGCTGTTTACTCATACTATAGCCTGGGAATCAGAGGTCGACTCCAGCGCTTCTGTGAATCCAGACGAGGAAATAATCTGCACTGATGCCCAGAATCTTTATGAGTCGGATCCAGGACCAGACGCAGAAGGTTCTGACCATAATGTAGACCCTTATTCCCAAACTGTAACTCCTGTTGGTGGAGACAATGAGGAAGACGATGATAAGACTCAAATACCTGATTGGAGCGACAACTTTAGTTTTTTGTCAGGGCAGGAACAGGTTGGCTTTGAGGACGACGGGTGTGATAACGCACAGGGTGATGATGATGAGGTTGGAGATCCCACTTACTGTCAACCCACAGTCAGCCAAGAGATGAGGTCAGCAGAGGAGGTGGAGGAAGATGCTAGTGACGACGAGGTCAGGATGCGCCTTCCTGGACAGAGACGTAGTACTGGAAGCACGTCAACAACTGCATCCTCAAACACAACTCTGCCTCTCACCACAAGTCGTGGTGGCTCTTCAGGTCGCATGGGTGCTAAGCCTTGCATAGCCTGGGCATTTTTTCAGATCGATAAAGATGACCCAACTCGTGTTATCTGTAACATTTGTCAGCAAAAGCTAAGTAGAGGCCAAAAAATACATAGTTTGAGTACTTCATGCATGAACCGGCACATAGACATGAAGCATAAGTTGCAGTGGGAAGCTCAGTGTGCTACAATGCGGCCTAGCCGGCGGGGCCAACCACCGTCTGCCATATCTTGTGCATCCGCGGCCTCTTCATCCTCTGTGACTGGGGGGACAGCAGTCACACCTGTTTTGGGGCGCAGACCTGCCACCTCTTTACCTGCAACAGCCAGCGTGATTGGCAGGTCATCATTTTCTTTGGAGGTGGTAACACCAGCTGGTGTTGAGCGCTGTCCGACATCGATAGCACCACCTTTGGATCAAGGCAACCTAACATGTCCGCCTGCATCTTCCTCACAGACCGGCAGTTTGCCGGGGACACCCTTATCAACCCCGTCTAAGCACAATAGCCAGCCCTCGGTCCCTCAGATGTGGACAAGTAAAAGACCATTTCCTCCTAGCCATGAGAAAGCTAAGAAGTTGAATTTCACCATCTGCAAGCTCTTGGCTACAGAAATGCTGCCTTTCCACCTGGTGGACACAGAGGATTTTCGAGACCTTATGTCCGTCGCAGTGCCCCAGTACCAGATGCCCAGTCGGCACTACTTCTCAAAGAAAGGTGTGCCTGCGCTCCACCAGCATGTCGCACACAACATCACCGCTTCTTTGAGAAACTCTGTGTGTGACAGGGTGCATTTCACCACAGACACTTGGACGAGTAGGCATGGACAGGGGCGTTACATGTCGCTGACTCGGCACTGGGTAACTATGGTGACAGCAGGACAAGGGGCTGCTGTCCAAGTCTTGCCGTCCCCACGAGTTGTGCGTCAATCCTCTTTATGTCAAGGTTCCTCCACTGCTTCTGCCTCCTCAACCTCCTCTCGGTCTTCCACCTGCACCCAAAGCCTGTCTGGTTATGCCACAAGCTTTCTAACTGCGCAGAAGGGATCCTGCACACCTCCTTACTATGCTGGCAGTAGGGCTCAAAGTCATCAGGCGGTTTTTACTTTGATATGTCTGGGAAATGTGAGTCACACAGCTGAGGAGTTGTGGTCAGCTCTGGAGAACCAATTTCATGAATGGTTGTCTCCACTGGACCTGAAACCAGGGAAGGCCGTGTGCGACAATGCTGCAAACCTGGGTGCGGCCCTTCGCCGGGGCAATGTCACACACGTGCCTTGTATGGCTCACGTGTTGAACCTGGTTGTCCAGCAATTTTTAGCCCACTATCCCAGACTAGATGGCCTTCTGCAGAGGGCACGGTCGCTGTGTGCTCACTTCCGCCGTTCGCATCCCGCAGCTCAGCGACTTACATCTCTACAGAAGTCGTTGGGCCTGCCACTTCACCGGCTAAAATGCGATGTGCCTACCCGGTGGAATTCAACTCTGCACATGTTGCAGCGACTGTGGCAGCACCGACAAGCCCTGGTGCAATACGTTCTGACGTATAGCCTGGGCCAACGAGATCCAGAGGTGGGGCAAATCACGCTGGAGGAGTGGTCTCAGATCAGGGACCTATGCACCCTTCTGCACAGTTTTGAAATGGCGACGAAGATGTTTAGTGCTGACGATGCCATTATCAGCATGACTATTCCGGTGATTTACATGCTGGAGCACATGTTAAACAGAATTCGGAGTCAGGTGGTGGCACAAGAGGAGGTGGAGGAAGTAGAGGAGGAGGAGTTGTATGCGGAAGGTCTAACATCTGCAAGGTCCAGACGGTCGGCAGCACCAAGGCGGCAGGCATGTGAGGGTGGGGGAGATGGTTTTACCAGGGCGCATGGTAGCAGCCAAACTAGTGAGGAAGGTGCAGGAGCCCAGGAAGAAGTGGAGGACGAAATGATGGAAGACTCATCAGATGAGGGAGACCTTGATCACATTTCTGTTGTGCGAGGTTGGGGGGAGAGGACAGAGGAAGGAAGCATGATTGTTACCTCGCCACCAACACAACAGGGACTTGGTGCTCCTGGATGCGCAACACACATGAGTGCCTTCTTGCTGCACTACCTTCAACATGACCCTCGAATTGTGAGAATTAGAAATAATCCTGACTACTGGGTTGCCACACTGTTAGATCTCCGGTACAAAAGTAAATTTGCAGAAATTATTCCTGCCATAGAAAGGGATGCACGCATGCAGGAGTATCAGCAGAGACTGTTGCAGAATCTCACATGTGCTTTTCCACAAAATACCAGTGGTGCACGTAGTGAATCTCACAGTTCCAACTTGCCAACCGTGGGACCGTCAAGTGTTCAGCACTCAAACCGTAACAGAACCACAGTATCTGCTGGTAACATCAATTTTGCGGAATCATTTCACCACTTTTTTAGCCCATCCTTTGCAAGGCCACAGGAGACAAGAAGTCTGACACATAGTCAACGCCTAGAGACGATGGTACAGGAGTATCTCCAAGTAAACATTGAAGCCATGACTGTGTCACTGGACCCTTGCTCTTTTTGGGCTTCCAATCTGGATAAATGGCCGGAGCTAGCCACTTACGCCTTGGAGATCTTGTCATACCCCGCAGCCAGCGTTCTGTCTGAACGTGTGTTCAGCGCTGCTGGTGGTGTGCTGACAGATAAGCGCACGCGGCTCTCCACTGATAATGTAGACAGACTCACGTTCATAAAGATGAACAAATCATGGATCCGAAACGACTTTTCTTCCCCTGTGTCATCCTGGGGAGAGTAAAAGCTTGATGATTGGTTAAAATCACCCTACCAACCGTTTTAAGCTTTCAAATTACTAATCATGTTTATCTGTATCTTGGCTGGAAAATAATTTGGGCTTTGTAGCAGTGTGCAGCACTGATTCTATTAGGCCATCTATAATAAGCTCCACCAGATTTAAAATTACTAATCATGTTTATCTGTATCTTGACTGGAAAATAATTTGGGCTTTGTAGCAGTGTGCAGCGCTGATCCTATTAGGCCATCTATTCTAAAGCTTCACCAGATTTAAAATTAATAATAATTTTTAGCTGCATCTAGCCCGGAAAATAATTTTGGGGCTCCGAGATGCGCAAGACACATAAGTGCCTTCTTGCTGCACTACCTGCAGCATGACCCTCATATTGTCAGAATTCGAAGTAATCATGACTACTGGGTTGCCACACTCTTAGATCCCCCAAACTTTTCAATCAACCTTTTCATTTTAATAAAGACCAAAAAAATTGTAATTTTTGAAATTATAAGCATTAGCAGGTTGTTAGAAACTGAAATCAAACAGTTTTCAACTCAAAACTTTATTCTAGGTGATGTTACATTTTCACATAGGACCCCTTGTTCGAAAGGAGCTTCTGAACTCTCTCGTCCATTGAATTTGTCAGGTTTTGGATGGTTTCTGCTTCAATTGTTTTGCATGAGGACAGAATACCCTCCCAGAGCTGTTGCTTAGATGTGAACTGCCTCCCGCCATCATAGACACTCCTTTTAATGATGCTCCAAAGGTTCTGAATGGGGTAGAGGTCAGGGGAGCATGGGGGTCACACCATAAGTTTGTCCCCTTTTATGCCCATATCAGCCAGAGATGCAGATGTTTTATGTGCAGCATGAGATGGTGCATTATCATGCAGAAAAATGATCTTGCTGTGAAATACACGGTTCTTCTTCTTGAACCATGGCAGGAAGTGCTGTTTGAGAAAATCCACATACATTATGGAGTTCATCTTTAGCGCCTTCAGGGATCCTAAAGGGGCCGACAATCTCTCTCCCCATGATTCCAGCCCAAAACATTACTCCACCTCCTCCTTGTTGGCGCTGTAGCCGTGTTTGCGTGGGGTGTCCATCAACCAGCCATCCTCCACTCCATCCATCTGGACCATCGAGCGCTGCACAGCACTCATCCGTGAACAAAACAGTTTTGAAATCAGTCTTCATGTAATGTTTGGCCCACTGGAGCCGTTTCTGCTTGTGTGAAGTGGATAGAGGAGGTCGACAGGATGGCGTATGCACAGCTGCAAACCTCTGAAGGACCCTGCATCTTGCTGTTCGGGGGACGTTGGAGGCACCAGCAGCTTCAAAAACTTGTCTGCTGCTATGACAAGGCTTTTTTGCCGCTGCTCTTTCAACCTGACGTAATTGCCTATAGGAAAGAGTCCTCAATTTGCCCTTATCAGCACGCACACGTGTGTACTGTGAATCAGCTACATACTTCTTGATTGCCAAGACACTTCATCCTGATCATCGCACAATGTTGATTGTAGTCATGCCTTGATCTAAACACTCCACAATTTGTTGCTTCTCAGCAGCCGACACATCCTTTTTCTTTCCCATTTTGGCAGAAAATGTAGGCTGCTTAATAATGTGAGACAGCCTTCTTAAGTAGTCTTGCCTTTCATTGGACACACCTGCCAAACTAATTAGCACAGGTGTCTGCAATTGCTTACAGTGATATAAAGAGCCCTGACACACATCACCATCAATGAGTTTAACTGACAAACAAACAAATTCTTCCCTTATCACTCCTAAACACTTTTTGCATAATAATTTGGAACACAATGTACATGTGCTTTTCCACAAAACACCAGTGGTTCACGTAGTGAATCTTACAGTTCTAACTTGCCAACCGTGGTCTGTATGGAGTTGTTCAATAAAGGGCCCAAAATTAAGATAACAGATGGGAGAGGTCTCTATGAATAGGAATTCCTAAGTATTTGATACCCTGTGAGGGCCAGGCAAAGGGAAAGTTGGACTGGATGGAATCCTATATGGATTTGGGGAGGGAGACATCGAGGACCTCAGACTTCGCTGCATTGATTTTAAAATTTGACCATGTAACAAAGTGATCTATTTCAGCCATAACAGCATGGATGGATATATGTGATTGAGTGATATATACTAGGACATCATCAGCAAATAGAGAGCACTTGTACTCGGTGCCTCCCACCTCAATCCACCTAATATTGGGGTTATGGCGAATTGATGAGAGCAGGTGCTCCGTCACTAGGATGTATAAGAGAGGGGACAGAGAACATCCCTGCCTTGTCCCATTGGTGATTGTGAAAGGTGATGAAAATGTTCTGACGCGCCCCCTGGGCCTTGGGACACCCGGAGCCGGACCCTTTTTGGTGGATGCTGGTGGTTGTAGTCTCCGTGGCGGCGACCCGGTTCCGTGGCTCAGGGCGGTCAAACCAGTGGCGGAACTATTTATGTGGTTTTGATGTTTAAATGTCCGACTACGCCACCTGTTGATTGCGGTCAGAGTGAACCGCCGCTCCAGGGCAGACCGCTGAGGCTGGTGTTGTGGGTGCAGCAGAGCATAGCATAACTCCCACGGGAGGAGTATAGCATCAGGGCAGTGTATGCGGAGGATGGGGGTGATGGTGCAGGGCAGCAGCAGTAACGACACGGAGTCAGTGATGCAGTCCAGGGCCTTTACTCACAGTTCTTATTATCCAGACCACGTCTGCAGGTAACGGCTGCCCACGTCGTACTGTGCTCACCATGTGAGGGGCTCAGACAACTCCCAAATAACTTTGGAGCGCTTCACAGGACCCCCTTTGTGTGTCCTTTGTCTGGCCTTACTTACCAACCCTTCTGTCCGGCTGCCTCGGGCCTCCTCTTGGTAAACTTGGCGCCAGTTTCCCTGACCCTATGTGGTGCCTTCCTAGCGGGTGTAGCGAGGGGCTGCGCCACATAAAATGTCACAGCCTCCTGTTTCTAGCTGAGGGTCGTTTCCTGCCTCCACTAGTTTCGGGGACCGGTCTCCCCCTTTGGCCTGACCCCTCCACGCAGGTGGATTCGGGCGTGCGGTGGCGACTCGCCCGTCCGCACCCCTGGGATCCCTTCGTTTTTCGTTCCTGGAGCCTTCTCCGCTCCTCTTCCTTCCTTCTCCCTCTTCCAGGCCTGGGCCTCTGTTACTAGACCCGCCTCCGGAGCAGAGCTCATGCAGAGCCCCTGCTCCCTTCCACTTCTGCTCAGACTTCTCTGCACTGAACTAAGATGGTGCCCACCTTTTATACTCCCTTCTCAATGCACCCAGGAACTGCTTCCTCCCTGCTCCTGCACTACAGGGTTCCCCTTCCTCAGTGTTCCCTCCCCCCACTCCAGCCAGGGACAGGGACTGTCGTGCCCATCTCAGGGGCATATTGGTCGCCCTGCCCCCTGGCAATGCGGTGTAATGCATGCAGGTGTCGGGTCCTGATCCACACTACATCCTTACCTGAGAGTGAGATATCACACCTCTGGGTGAGGTGCAATACCTCTGTAGCAACCGAGCCCTCAGGGTGCTACAGTTCCATTTATCTTCAGCCTAGGTGACGTATTGCGATACAGGGCCGTGATTTTGGCTATAAAAGGGTCCCCTAGACCCCTACCCCAAGCTTTTTAAGAGAATCATATATAGCGTGCCAGGAGACTCTATGGAATGCTTTCTCAGCATCCAACGAGAGTATCTAATTACAAATTTTTAACTGCATCTAGCCCAGGAAATACTTTTTGCCTAGTAGCAGTGTCTGCTAGTCAGCGGATTATCCCGGCTGTTAAGCAAGCTACACCACCTGTAGTTTGGACACTTAATTTTTTCAAAGGAAATGCTTCGGGACCACGGGATACTCAGTGAAGAGCATCAGGAGGCACCCCAAGGCATAGGGGCTGGGACTGGCAGTAGGATGCCTTGCGGTGGACAGCCGAGCTCGATCCTTATTAAAGCTTTTTAACTGCAGCAGCTTTAGTGGACGCTACTGGAGCTGGAATTACGCGGCTGCTGGCATGAGACTTGCCCTCCAATAGATCCTTGTAAATGGATTTAAAGTGTATTCATTCAAATTAGAGAGACAATTTAAATTAAAAAGCTTAGAGCTGCCTCCACCACAGGGGGGCTCGCTCGACCCACCAGCGGACAGGCACCAGTATTGGGAGAGGGGGGCTGGCCGTCAGGGTTCACCGCGGCTCTGGCACAAACCCGGCGACGCGGAGGTGGTACGGGCAGGAGCGGACTGAACGTGTCGGCTTCTCACTTTTTGGATTTTAGAAGGGCATGACATGCCTATATCTGTGTCTCCCCCTCCTTTTACTCCTCCACCTCTTTTCTTTTCGCATGACCATATGTACTTGTCACTTTTCCATGTGTTAGTTGTGTCTTCTGAGCAGTTTGTCAGCTTTTGGACACCTTTGAAGGTGTTTTCTATGTGTTTCTATGTGTTTTTGTTTGCCTGCCATTGGTTTTAACGGTGTTCGAAGGTGTTCGACGAACAGTTCGACGAACAGTTCGGCGAACACACGGGTGTTCGACGAACCGAACCGAACTCGAACACTACGGGGGTGGCTCAACACTATTTACTAATACTATTCTTCACAGACACCTAGTGTGAATAGCTTGATCGACACATTGCAACAAAATGAAAATGGAAGATATGGCTGATTTTGGAACACTCTTAGAGATTATATGTCTAACAGAGAACCATGGTTTTAAATAGCAGGCCTGTAATTTACTTTTACTATTCTTCACAGACATATAATGTGAATAGCTTGACCGACACAATGCAACGAAATGAAAATGGAAGAAATGGCTGATTTTGGAACACTCTTATAGGTGATATGTCTGACAGAGAACCACGATTTTAAATAGCAGGCCTGTAATTTACTAATATTGTTCTACACAGAGACATAGTGTACATAGCTTGACAGAGACACTGCAATGAAATGAAAATGGAAGAAATGGCTGATTTTGGAACACTCTTAGAGATTATATGTCTAACAGAGAACTACGGTTTTAAATAGCAGGCCTGTAATTTACTAATATTATTCTACAGAGAGACCTAGTGTGAATAGGTTGACCGACACACTGCAACAAAATGAAAATGGAAGCAATGTATGATTTTGGAACACTTCTATAGTTAATATGTCTGACAGAACCACCGTGTTAAATAGCAGGCCTATAGTTTACTAATACTATTCTTTACAGACACCTACTGTGAATAGCTTGACAGACACACTGCAACAAAATGAAAATGGAAGAAATGGCTGATTCTGGAACACTCTTAGAGGTGATATGTCTGACAGAGAACCACGGTTTTAAATAACAGGCCTGTCATTTACTATTACTATTCTTCACAGACATATAATGTGAATAGCTTGACCGACGCAATGCAAGAAAATGAAAATGGAAGAAATGACTGATCTTGGAGCACTGTTATAAGTGATATGTCTGACAGAGAGCCATGGTTTTAAATAGCAGGCCTGTAATTTACTAATACTATTCTTCACAGACACCTAGTGTGAATAGGTTGACCGACACACTGCAACAGAATGGAAAAGGAAGAAGTGGCTGATTTTGGAACACTCTTATAGGTGATATGTCTGACAGAGAACCACGGTTTTAAATAGCAGGCCTGTAATTTACTAATATTATTCTGCACAGAGTCCTAGCAGGAATAGCTTGACCGACACACTGCAACAAATTGAAAATGGAAGAAATGGCTGATTTTGGAACACTCTTATAGGTGATATGTCTGATAGAGAACCACGGTTTTAAATAGCAAGCCTGTAGTTTACTAATACTATTCTTCACAGAGACCTAGTGTGAATAGCTTGACCGACACACTTCAACGAATTGAAAATGGAAGAAATGGCTGATTTTGGAACACTCTTATAGGTGATATGTCTGACAGATAACCGTGGTTTTAAATAGCAGGTCAGTAATTTACTAATACTATTCTTCACAGACACCTAGCGTGAATAGCTTGACTGACACACTGCAACAGAATTGAAAAGGAAGCCAATATTTTTGAGGTTCAGATCAAATTTCTGGAATTTTATCGCTGAAATATGGAACAGATCTGGCTGTATTCTGCAGTGCTAACAAGCAAATGGTGCAGAAAAATGGTGTACCCTTGATTTCATTTTAAGCAAATAACCAGGATTAAGATAAAAAAAATGTTTGGGCCCCTGATATCTGGGTTATGTCTACAAATATCTGTAATTATTACAGCAGCAGCAGACAAGACGTTCAATGGACCCTCTTGCGCTATATGCATTGCAGTCTGCCACATACACTGTCTGCCACATGCAGTCTGTCTAACACTGATTATATGCAGTTGGATTAGTCCTCAGAACGACTGTTAGTTGAGATGGATATATATATATATATATATTGTGGAATACCTATACGAACAGGACGTTCAATGGACCTTCTTGCACTATATGCACTGCAGTCTTCCACATACCCTGCCTGCCTGCCTATATCCTGCTATCACCACTGAATATATGCAGCTGGATTAGTCCTCAGAAGGACTGTTAGTTCAGTTGAATACATATATATATATATATATTGTGGAATACCTATACTAACTATAAACAAGCAAATCTCTCCCTGATTCAGTAGCACCTCTGCCTGTTTCCGGGGTAGACTGTGACATGCATAACGGTGCCAGGTCTTATATAGCCCTAATGATTAGTGATGATCGAGCACGCTCGTTGCTCAAGATTTACGAGCATGCTCGGGCGAGCACCTATTATCTTCAGCGTGCTCGGGGGGGTTACGTTTTCGTCGCTCCATGAACATGATTTGAGACTGTTTGACAGCTTTAATACATGTGAGGAATGCCTGTTTTTACAGCATTCCTCACATGTATTAAAGCTGTCAAACAGTTGCAAATCATATTCACGGAGCGACGAAAACTTAACCCCCAAGCACGCTGAAGATAATAGGTGCTCGCCCGAGCATGCTCGTAAATCTCGAGCAACGAGCATGCTTGATCATCACTACTGATGATGCTGTGCGGCCAGCCAATCACTGTAATGCCCGCAACCAACATGGCTATGGCATTACAGTGCATGGCAGGAAATTTCTGCATGTTCATTGGCTCTCTAAAGTGCACCAAACATGCTGGGAGTGGACCCGAGTTCCCGCCCGAGCAACCTGGAAATAGTCGCTGAGCGCCGAGCTTATCGAGCACCGTGATGCTCGGGCGAGTACCGAGCAGTGGCGAGCACATTCGCGCATCACTAATCTTTATGCAGGAGCACAAGTAAACTTGCAGTAGAGGAATGATAAAGATGTTTAAATTAAGTATATTAAAAAGTTTATTATTTTTACTGCTAGTTTTTTGTTCCTGAAAAATCCCTCTAAGATCCGTCAGATATTTCAATGTATTGTTACATGGCTTCCTTTGTTCTAAAACAATACGCTAAAATATATTTTGTTCCCTGTTTAATTAATATGGGTAATGATTTTGGAATCAGCAGGAAAAAACATATTCATCTCAGTACATTATTAATCCGTGTGTACGGCTCACTTTGAAATAAAGGCCTGGCTTTGAACAATTTTTAATTAAATGAAAAATTAGGAAGTTGCAGATTCTTTTCCACTGGATCCTTGGAACAATAACATCACCACTGTTGCCTCAATTAATTTAGCCATAAATAAACATCACTTACAAGACTTAAGCGGCGAAGAACAAAAGTGTAAGGAAACGAAGACAAACGCTTCAATTATGGGAGGATTCAAAATCTAAATAAGTCACACAGTTAAAGATTGCAGAACATCTGCCTAGGTATACCTTAAATCACAAATATGTGAGCCCCTGGGGGGAATGTTTGTTAAAAAAGAACAGTTTGATTATAGACGAAGACTTACTGTGTACTTAGAACAGTCTGTCTGTATTTTGATGTTTTTAGTGACATCTATTCAATATAAGAGGTAATGCACAGAAAATGAAACACTGACTGCCAACTAAAAGTGATTGGATGGAAAAAGTTAATAAGCCATTTACTATATATTCACACCAGGATAAGCAAATGTCCATTAAAGGGAAATCAAATTTGTCACACATCAGCTTAAAATATCAACTCATTCAGCGTCTGCGCTGCTTTCCCCAAACCCTTATGTAACGCTCTGACTCCCCCTGCATACTCCCGAAAACCCTTTTTAATTTCTCCAGCATTGTATTCTAATCGGGTCCGTTTGGTCCGATGGCTTCGGACTCTCCACTCCTCCCCCGGCTGCTGCTCGTCCTTCATGTTGATGACGCCTCCTGTGTCATCCTCATCGCATTGAGAAATCTTGCGCCTGCGCAGACAAATCGCATCTCATGCCTGTGCAGTATACTTTGCCTTACTGTGGTCAAAGCCGAAAAACAGAAGTGCGAGGTGTCATCAACATCAAGGACGGCAAGCAGCAGCCATGGAGAGGAGTGGAGAGTCCGAAGCCATGCCTATCAAACTGGATGGACCAGATTACAATACAATGATGGAGAAATTAAGAAGGTTTTTCGAGGGTATACAGGCGGAGTCAGGCCATTATGTAAGCATTTGGGGGATGCCGCGCAGATGCTGAATAAGTTGATATTTTAAGCGGATATGTGACAAATTTGGTGATGAGCAAAATGGCCGTCATCCTCTCCTCATTCCCGCAACCCCTAGCCAACCATGGCATCTGAATGTCCGATCTGAATTAAAGGATTTCTTACTGGCATCTGATGGTGAGTGCTGTTCTGCTTTTCTCCTCGCAAGGATTGAATTAACTGGACTGTTTATACCACCACCATAGAGAGATTGCCGACAGCCACATGCCCTGGTAAGAGGGTTGATAGACGCACAGTGCTTATTTTTTGGATCTGGTGCCGTTCAGCTATTCTTCAAGGACTATTATCAAATAGCAAAATGTATCCTATTAGATAAAACAGATATCAGTCTAATGGTACTTTATTAATACATCTAAAGTACACCATGTCATGAATCAAACATAAGATTCCTGTGTATGGAGATGAGATGACCTTTGTCAGCTATATTTATACACATTTCATTTCCTGTTGTAATTCAAGTATTTTATAATTTGTTTTAATTATTTAACATAATTTTTATAATATAGATAAGGCCAAAAATGAACTATATGAACACATGGTACATTTGAATTAAAAATAACAGAAAAACATCTCTTGGTTAACAAATCATCTTGACTTTTATTGGTTGTATGATGGTCAGTGTTGTCCAAGGCCAACTACTATACACAATTGCAGCCATGCTCTAATTCATGCTGCCCATGGTTTGGACAGCATGTATCAGCTGAGAGGTTCCATCTAACAAGTAATGGAGGGAACTGTATGACTTAGTTTACTGGGTGCAGCAAATGTGACAAAATCAGAGTTTTTAGTTGTAGCATGAAGCAGAGCTCAGAAAGCTGCCCCAGCCCAAACCAGGCTCTTTATGTATGTTTTCTATTGACAGTAAGCTGATATCAAAAGGAGGGGGCTTGGTCGGACGACTGCTCATGCAAGCACCAGTTCTGACAGTGATAATGTCCTGGTGATAAAACCTTTATTGTAAGTTGCACACAGACTAAAAATTGACACATTGCTGATACCGCATACTGTTCTCAGATTACATAGCAAAAACCTGCTGGCAGATTCCTTTTAATGTAAAAGATACTTAAAATTAGACTTAAATGAGCAATTTCACACAACTGAAAACCCACAAGGGAATTTGTCTTGAACTAAAAATGATTACAATACAAAAATTGGTAACAGATTCAAAAATGTCAAAAGAATCAAAACTTCTAAAGACTCAGAAAAGTATTGTATCCACCTTTATGTCTGTGCAATAAGTGAAATCCTAGTACTCAGTCCTCAGAAATGCTGTCTTCTTGAATTCTATGCTTCAAAAGATATTAAAGGATTTTTTCAGGATCACAGGATTGATGGACTATTCTTAGGATAGGCTATCAATGTCAGATCAGTGGGGTCCCACTCTCGGAATCTCCATCAATCAGCTTGTAAGAGGTGTTTGGGTGGTTGTAACAGTGGCCCATAGAAGAGCGGTTCTCCACTCAAGGATGGCAGAAGGGATGCAGGTATATATAGTACAAAAGACAGTTCTACAATAGATTTACTGTGTAAGACACAATAAGCTAAGTAACTATGGTTCTTCAATCTTGAAGACTCCAACAATTTTACAAGAGGCAATACTATATTATAAGCAGAGGTAGATAGATGGTAACAAAAGTGGTCTGGCCATCTTCTCAACAACCAGTTTTTTAACCCTGGCACAGCATTTTTGTCATTCTCAGTGCAGCACAACACACATTTTCAGTATTTGTCACACAGCTTTTCTTGGTCACATCTCTTTCTGCAATGCACCGCTGTAGCTTGTGGAGATATTATGCGCTATCCTGTAGCTCTTCTCGGAGTTACCACAAATCAGTTATTCACATGCAGGCACATGAGGCCACATAGCTGAAGTTCTAATTGGCTCCCCCAACAACAAAAAAAACAATTAATATTGAGCGGAGTCACAGAAAAGCATATCTCACAACTTTGCAGCCTTAAGAAAGCAATTTTCCTCCTATTGAAGCCATAGATTCCCATTTTATTGTACCATAAAGTATGATGCCAACAAACGTGCTCCACAAACACATTATAATACCCCACAGTGAATTCCTCCACAGTACCCTCCACACGCAAAGTATGATAACCCTACTGTACCGCACCTCAACTGCCCCAGGAAAGTATGGTGAGCCCAACACAGTATGATCATTAACTATCACCCCCACACAGCCCTCCATGCAGTATAATGGGGCTACATACATTATAATGACCTCACACATCACTTTTTTTCTTTGCAGTCAATATGCTTTAGTGCATATAAAAGGGTGTGGCCGCCCTTTGTCTGGGCTGAGACGCTCATTTTGCCTCGGTTTTATGCTTACACTAGGGATCAGTCTCTCTGCCCTTGTCCATATGTATGTCACTTGACAAATGGTAAGGTTTTTAATATTAGAGTTAGGACTATCCCATAAGGGTTGCCGTGAAGTTGCGGGATGGCTTTCACATTATTTTGATCAAAATTATGTTAACTAAATACCCTTTATTATTTATTATTATTTTTGCACTGTGCTATTTATACATCTACTTTCAGTTATTTGGGTATTTTTCTTATTCTTGGTTTCTCTCTGTTTAATGGCCTTGTGTGAACATGGATTTACATTTTGCATGCACATCAACTTACGTTTCAGTTCAGACCTTCAGGTTTTTTCTTTGGAGTCAGTATGCTTTAGTGCATATAAAAGGGTGTGGCCGCCCTTTGTCTGGGCTGAGACGCTCATTTTGCCTCGGTTTTATGCTTACACTAGGGATCAGTCTCTCTGCCCTTGTCCATATGTATGTCACTTGACAAATAGTAAGGTTTTTAATATTAGAGTTAGGACTGTCCCATAAGGGTTGCCGTGAAGTGGCGGGATGGCTTTCACATTATTTTGATCAAAATTATGTTAACTAAATACGCTTTATTATTTATTATTATTTTTGCACTGTGCTATTTATACATCTACTTTCAGTTATTTGGGTATTTTTCTTGTTCTTGGTTTCTCTCTGTTTAATGGCCTTGTGTGAACATGCATTTACATTTTGCATGCACATCAACTTACGTTTCAGTTCAGACCTTCAGGTTTTTTCTTTGCAGTCAGTATGCTTTAGTGCATATAAAAGGGTGTGGCCGCCCTTTGTCTGGGCTGAGACGCTCATTTTGCCTCGGTTTTATGCTTACACTAGGGATCAGTCTCTCGGCCCTTGTCCATATGTATGTCACTTGACAAATGGTAAGGTTTTAATATTAGAGTTAGGACTGTCCCATAAGGGTTGCCGTGAAGTGGCGGGATGGCTTTCACATTATTTTGATCAAAATTATGTTAACTAAATACCCTTTATTATTTATTATTATTTTTGCACTGTGCTATTAATAAATTTCCTTTCAGTTATTTGGGTATTTTTCTTGTTCTTGGTTTCTCTCTGTTTAATGGCCTTGTGTGAACATGCATTTACATTTTGCATGCACATCAACTTACGTTTCAGTTCAGACCTTCAGGTTTTTTCTTTGCAGTCAGTATGCTTTAGTGCATATAAAAGGGTGTGGCCGCCCTTTGTCTGGGCTGAAACGCTCATTTTGCCTCGGTTTTATGCTTACACTAGGGATCAGTCTCTCTGCCCTTGTCCATATGTATGTCACTTGACAAATGGTAAGGTTTTTAATATTAGAGTTAGGACTGTCCCATAAGGGTTGCCGTGAAGTAGCGGGATGGCTTTCACATTATTTTGATCAAAATTATTCTAACTAAATACCCTTTATTATTTATTATTATTTTTGCACTGTGCTATTTATGCATCTACTTTCAGTTATTTGGGTATTTTTCTTGTTCTTGGTTTCTCTCTGTTTAATGGCCTTGTGTGAACATGCATTTACATTTTGCATGCACATCAACTTACGTTTCAATTCAGACCTTCAGGTTTTTCTTTGCAGTCAGTATGCTTTAGTGCATATAAAAGGTTGTGGCCACCCTTTGTCTGCGCTGAGACGCTCATTTTGCCTCGGTTTTATGCTTACACTAGGGATCAGTCTCTCTGCCCTTGTCCATATGTATGTCACTTGACAAATGGTAAGGTTTTTAATATTAGAGTTAGGACTGTCCCATAAGGGTTGCCGTGAAGTTGCGGGATGGCTTTCTCATTATTTTGATCAAAATTATGTTAACTAAATACCCTTTATTATTTATTATTATTTTTGCACTGTGCTATTTATACATCTACTTTCAGTTATTTGGGTATTTTTCTTGTTCTTGGTTTCTCTCTGTTTAATGGCCTTGTGTGAACATGCATTTACATTTTGCATGCACATCAACTTACATTTCAGTTCAGACCTTCATTTTTTTTCCTTGCAGTCAGTATGCTTTAGTGCATATAAAAGGGTGTGGCCGCCCTTTGTCTGGTCTGAGACGTTCATTTTGCCTCGGTTTTATGCTTACACTAGGGATCAGTCTCTCTGCCCTTGTCCATATGTATGTCACTTGACAAATGGTAAGGTTTTTAATATTAGAGTTAGGACTGTCCCATAAGGGTTGCGATGAAGTGGCGGGATGGCTTTCACATTATTTTGATCAAAATTATGTTAACTAAATACCCTTTATTATTTATTATTATTTTTGCACTGTGCTATTTATACATCTACTTTCAGTTATTTGGGTATTTTTCTTGTTCTTGGTTTCTCTCTGTTTAATGGCCTTGTGTGAACATGCATTTACATTTTGCATGCACATCAACTTACGTTTCAGTTCAGACCTTCAGGTTTTTTCTTTGCAGTCAGTATGCTTTAGTGCATATAAAAGGGTGTGGCCGCCCTTTGTCTGGGCTGAGACGCTCATTTTGCCTCGGTTTTATGCTTACACTAGGGATCAGTCTCTCTGCCCTTGTCCATATGCAAGTCACTTGACAAATGGTAAGGTTTTTAATATTAGAGTTAGGACTGTCCCATAAGGGTTGCCGTGAAGTTGCGGGATGGCTTTCACATTATTTTGATCAAAATTATGTTAACTAAATACCCTTTATTATTTATTATTATTTTTGCACTGTGCTATTTATACATCTACTTTCAGTTATTTGGGTATTTTTCTTGTTCTTGGTTTCTCTCTGTTTAATGGCCTTGTGTGAACATGCATTTACATTTTGCATGCACATCAACTTACGTTTCAGTTCAGACCTTCAGGTTTTTTCTTTGCAGTCAGTATGCTTTAGTGCATATAAAAGGGTGTGGCCGCCCTTTGTCTGGGCTGAGACGCTCATTTTGCCTCGGTTTTATGCTTACACTAGGGATCAGTCTCTCTGCCCTTGTCCATATGCATGTCACTTGACAAATGGTAAGGTTTTTAATATTAGAGTTAGGACTGTCCCATAAGGGTTGCCGTGAAGTGGCGGGATGGCTTTCACATTATTTTGATCAAAATTATGTTAACTAAATACCCTTTATTATTTATTATTATTTTTGCACTGTGCTATTTATACATCTACTTTCAGTTATTTGGGTATTTTTCTTGTTCTTGGTTTCTCTCTGTTTAATGGCCTTGTGTGAACATGCATTTACATTTTGCATGCACATCAACTTACGTTTCAGTTCAGACCTTCAGGTTTTTTTACCTCACCATACTGTATAATGGCTTCAACTAAGCCGTCAAATAGTATAAAGGCCTCTTCACAGCACTCCACACAGTATGATGGACCCCACACAAACTTTTATACTGTATAATTGCTTGTATACAGTATACTGGCCCCCACATAGCCCTCCATAAAGTATAAGGGCTCCCACATAGCCCACCATATATTATAATTGCTTTCACATAACCAACCAAATATTATAATAGCCTCCACATAGCCCACCATATAGTATAATATGCCACTTAGACCTCTATATTGTATAGTTCACCCCATAATCCTCCATATAGTATACTGCACCCCACAGTCCTCCATATAGTATAATGAGTTCCCCATACTTCTCCATATAGAATAATGCAATGCCATTAGTCCTCCATGCAATATAAGGCACTCCTCATAGTAATTCATGTAGTATAATGCACCCCAATATCCTCCATATTGTAAAATGGACCCCATAGTCCTCTATATACTATAACACACTCCACATAGTCCTCCATACAATTTGAAGGCCACCACAATGTACTCACTGATTAAAAAAAAAAAACAATACTAACCTCTCCTTCTTGTTCTCCTGCTGCTCCGGCCTCTGAATACAGCATTCTGAAGCGCTGCACATCACAGCGCAGTGGGCGCCATGTAGTGACGTCATCGAGAGATGTCAGGCAGGGGGACCCCATAACAACTGCGTGGCCTGCCATCATTGGCGGTACGCTACTGCATACAGGGTCCTGCCTTTTTTGCCATCTCTGATGTGGCACAGATCAGGCATAAGCATATAGGCTGCTAGAATCATAGAATGTTAGCGTTGGAAGGGATCCCCAGGGTCATCGTTTCCAAACCCCTGCACATTGCAGGATTCACTAAACCATCTCAGACAGATGTCTGTCCAGCCCCTGTTTTAAGACTACCATTGAAGGAGAACTCACCACCTCTCATGGCAGCCTGTTCCACTCATTGATCACACTCACTGTAAAAACGTTTTTTCTAATATCTAATCTGTATCTTCTCCCTTTCAGTTTCATTCCATTGTTTTTCATGTTTTCATGCAAATGAGAATGAGGATGATAACTCTACACTGTGACATTCCTTCAAATATTTGTAGACAGCTATTAAGTCTCCTCTTAGCCTTCTTTTTTGCAAGCTGAACATTCCCAGATCTTTTAACAGTTCCTCGTAGGACATAGTTTGCAGTCTGATCATCATCCTCGTACTCCTTCTCTGAACTTTCTCCAGTTTTTCGATGTATTTTTTAAAATGTGGTGCCCAGGACTGGACACAGTATTCCAGAAAAGGTCTGACTTCACATGATCTAGACTCTATGCTTCTCTTAATACATCCCAGAACTGTGTTTGCCATTTTTGCTGCTGCATCACACTGCTGACTCTGAGCAGTCTGTGATATATTAGTATACCCAAGTCTTTTTCACACGAGCTATTGCTTAGTTCAATTCCTCCCATTCTGTAGATGTCATTTTAATTTTTCTTGATCAGATGTAGAATCTTGTATTTCTCCCTGTTAAATACCATTCTATTAGATGCTGCCCATTGTTCAATCATATCTAGATCCTTCTGAATCCTTTCTCTGCCTTCTGCAGTGTTAGCTTTCCTTATTAGCTTGGCATCATTTGCAATTTTTATTAGTTTACCTTTAGTTGCCTTATCAAGATCATTTATAAAAATGTTGACTCACTCTGGTGTGACTATCTCTCTGTTCAGTATGAGTGACTAAAATTTCTCTGTTTGACGGATGCACTCCTCATTAGTGTTGAGCCACCCCCGTAGTGTTCGAGTTCGGTTCGGTTCGTCGAACACCCGTGTGTTCGCCGAACTGTTCGTCGAACTGTTCGTCGAACACCTTCGAACACCGTTAAAACCAATGGCAGGCAAACAAAAACACATAGAAACACATAGAAAACACCTTCAAAGGTGTCCAAAAGCTGACAAACTGCTCAGAAGACACAACTAACACATGGAAAAGTGACAAGTACATATAGTCATGCGAAAAGAAAAGAGGTGGAGGAGTAAAAGGAGGGGGAGACACAGATATAGGCATGTCATGCCCTTCTAAAATCCAAAAAGTGAGAAGCCGAGACGGCCAGTCCGCTCCTGCCCGTGCCACCTCCGTGTCGCCGGGTTTGTGCCAGAGCTGCGGTGAACCCTGACGGCCAGCCCCCCTCTCCCAATACTGGTGCCTGTCCGCTGGTGGGTCGAGAGAGCCCCCCTGTGGTGGAGGCAGCTCTAAGCTTTTTAATTTAAATTGTCCCTCTAATTTGAATGAATACACTTTAAATCCATTTACAAGGATCTATTGGAGGGCAAGTCTCATGCCAGCAGCCGCGTAATTCCAGCTCCAGTAGCGTCCACTAAAGCTGCTGCAGTTAAAAAGCTTTTATAAGGATCGAGCTCGGCTGTCCACCGCAAGGCATCCTAGTGCCAGTCCCAGCCCCTATGCCTTGGGGTGCCTCCTGATGCTCTTCACTAAGTATCCCGTGGTCCCGAAGCATTTCCTTTGAAAAAATTAAGTGTCCAAACTACAGGTGGTGTAGCTTGCTTAACAGCCGGGATAATCCGCTGACTAGCAGACACTGCTACTAGGCACAAAGTATTTCCTGGGCTAGATGCAGTTAAAAATTTGTAATTAGATACTCTCGTTGGATGCTGAGAAAGCATTCCATAGAGTCTCCTGGCACGCCATATATGATTCTCTTAAAAAGCTTGGGGTAGGGGTCTAGGGGACCCTTTTATAGCCAAAATCACGGCCCTGTATCACAATACGTCACCTAGGCTGAAGATAAATGGAACTGTAGCACCGAGGGCTCGGTTGCTACAGACGTATTGCACCTCACCCAGAGGTGTGATATCTCACTCTCAGATAAGGATGGAGTGTGGATCAGGACCCGACACCTGCATGCATTACACCACATTGCCGTGGGGCAGGGCGACCAATATGCCCCTGAGATGGGCACGACAGTCCCTGTCCCTGGCTGGAGTGGGGGGAGGGAACACTGAGGAAGGGGAACCCTGCAGTGCAGGAGCAGGGAGGAAGCAGTTCCTGGGTGCATTGAGAAGGGAGTATAAAAGGTGGGCACCATCTTAGTTCAGTGCAGAGAAGTCTGAGCAGAAGTGGCAGGGAGCAGGGGCTCTGCATGAGCTCTGCTCCGGAGGCGGGCCTAGTAACAGAGGCCCAGGCCTGCAAGAGGGAGAAGGAAGGAAGAGGAGCGGAGAAGGCTCCAGGAACGAGGAATGAAGGGATCCCAGGGGTGCGGACGGGCGAGTCGCCACCGCACGCCCGAATCCACCTGCGTGGAGGGGTCAGGCCAAAGGGGGAGACCGGTCCCCGAACTAGTGGAGGCAGGAAACGACCCTCAGCTAGAAACCGGAGGCTCTGACATTTTATGTGGCGCAGCCCCTTGCTCCACCCGCTAGGAAGGCACCACATAGGGTCAGGGAAACTGGCGCCAAGTTTACCAAGAGGAGGCCCGAGGCAGCCGGACAGAAGTGTTGGTAAGAAAGGCCAGACAAAGGACACACAAAGGGGGTCCTGTGAAGCGCTCCAAAGTTATCTGGGAGTTGTCTGAGCCCCTCACCTGGTGAGCACAGTACGACGTGGGCAGCCGTTACCTGCAGACGTGGTCTGGATAATAAGAACTGTGAGTAAAGGCCCTGAACTGCATCACTGACTCCGTGTCGTTACTGCTGCTGCCCTGCACCATCACCCCCATCCTCCGCATACACTGCCCTGAGGCTATACTCCTCCCGTGGGGAGTTATGCTACGCTCTGCTGCACCCACAACACCAGCCTTAGCGGTCTGCCCTGTAGCGGCGGTTCACTCTGACCGCAATCCACGGGTGGCATAGTCGGACATTTAAACATCAAAACCACATAAATAGTTCCGCCACTGGTTTGACCGCCCTGAGCCACGGAACCGGATCGCCGCCACGAAGACTACAACCACCAGCATCCACCAAAAAGGGTCCGGCTCCGGGTGTCCCAAGGCCCAGGGGGTGCGTCAGAACATTTTCATCACCTTTCACAATCACCAATGGGACAAGGCAGGGATGTCCTCTGTCCCCTCTCTTATACATCCTAGTGACGGAGCACCTGCTCTCATCAATTCGCCATAACCCCAATATTAGGTGGATTGAGGTGGGAGGCACCGAGTACAAGTGCTCTCTATTTGCTGATGATGTCCTAGTATATATCACTCAATCACATATATCCATCCATGCTGTTATGGCTGAAATAGATCACTTTGTTACATGGTAAAATTTTAAAATCAATGCAGCGAAGTCTGAGGCCCTCGATGTCTCCCTCCCTAAATCCATATAGGATTCCATCCAGTCCAACTTTCCCTTTGCCTGGCCCTCACAGGGTATCAAATACTTAGGAATTCCTATTCATAGAGACCTCTCCCATCTATGTTATCTTAATTTTGGGCCCTTTATTGAACAATTCCATACAGACCACGGTTGGCAAGTTAGAACTGTAAGATTCACTACGTGAACCACTGGTGTTTTGTGGAAAAGCACATGTACACCGCGTTCCAAATTATTATGCAAAAAGTGTTTAGGAGTGATAAGGGAAGAATTTGTTTGTTTGTCAGTTAAACTCATTGATGGTGATGTGTGTCAGGGCTCTTTATATCACTGTAAGCAATTGCAGACACCTGTGCTAATTAGTTTGGCAGGTGTGTCCAATGAAAGGCAAGACTACTTAAGAAGGCTCTCTCACATTATTAAGCAGCCTACATTTTCTGCCAAAATGGGAAAGAAAAAGGATGTGTCGGCTGCTGAGAAGCAACAAATTGTGGAGTGTTTAGGTCAAGGCATGACTACAATCAACATTGTGCGATGATCAGGATGAAGTGTCTTGGCAATCAAGAAGTATGTAGCTGATTCACAGTACACACGTGTGCGTGCTGATAAGGGCAAATTGAGGACTCTTTCCTACAGGCAATTACGTCAGGTTGAAACAGCAGCGGCAAAAAAGCCTTGTCATAGCAGCAGACAAGTTTTTGAAGCTGCTTGTGC
This sequence comes from Phyllobates terribilis, assembly GCF_046119375.1. Classification (NCBI taxonomy): domain Eukaryota; kingdom Metazoa; phylum Chordata; class Amphibia; order Anura; family Dendrobatidae; genus Phyllobates; species Phyllobates terribilis. The sequence goes on from NW_027362762.1 coordinate 508,990,438, forward strand.
CTCCAACGTCCCCCGAACGACAAGATGCAGGGTCCTTCAGAGGTTTGCAGCTGTGCATATGCCATCCTGTCGACCTCCTCTATCCACTTCACACAAGCAGAAACGGCTCCAGTGGGCCAAACATTACATGAAGACTGATTTCAAAACTGTTTTGTTCACGGATGAGTGCCGTGCAGCGCTCGATGGTCCAGATGAATGGAGTGGAGGATGGCTGGTTGATGGACACCCCACGCAAACACGGCTACAGCGCCAACAAGGAGGAGGTGGAGTAATGTTTTGGGCTGGAATCATGGGGAGAGAGATTGTCGGCCCCTTTAGGATCCCTGAAGGCGCTAAAGATGAACTCCATAATGTATGTGGATTTTCTCAAACAGCACTTCCTGCCATGGTTCAAGAAGAAGAACCGTGTATTTCACAGCAAGATCATTTTTCTGCATGATAATGCACCATCTCATGCTGCACATAAAACATCTGCATCTCTGGCTGATATGGGCATAAAAGGGGACAAACTTATGGTGTGACCCCCATGCTCCCCTGACCTCTACCCCATTCAGAACCTTTGGAGCATCATTAAAAGGAGTGTCTATGATGGCGGGAGGCAGTTCACATCTAAGCAACAGCTCTGGGAGGGTATTCTGTCCTCATGCAAAACAATTGAAGCAGAAACCATCCAAAACCTGACAAATTCAATGGACGAGAGAGTTCAGAAGCTCCTTTCGAACAAGGGGTCCTATGTGAAAATGTAACATCACCTAGAATAAAGTTTTGAGTTGAAAACTGTTTGATTTGAGTTTCTATCAACCTGCTAATGCTTATAATTTCAAAAATGACCATTTTTTTGGTCTTTATTAAAATGAAAAGGTTGATCGAAAAGTTTGGGGGATCTAAGAGTGTGGCAACCCAGTAGTCATGATTACTTCGAATTCTGACAATATGAGGGTCATGCTGCAGGTAGTGCAGCAAGAAGGCACTTATGTGTCTTGCGCATCTCGGAGCCCCAAAATTATTTTCCGGGCTAGATGCAGCTAAAAATTATTTTTAATTTTAAATCTGGTGAAGCTTATTATAGATGGCCTAATAGGATCAGTGCTGCACACTGCTACAAAGCCCAAATTATTTTCCAGTCAAGATACAGATAAACATGATTAGTAATTTGAAAGCTTAAAACGGTTGGTAGGGTGATTTTAACCAATCATCAAGTTTTTACTCTCCCCAGGATGACACAGGGGTAGAAAAGTCGTTTCGGATCCATGATTTGTTCATCTTTATGAACGTGAGTCTGTCTACATTATCAGTGGAGAGCCGCGTGCGCTTATCTGTCAGCACACCACCAGCAGCGCTGAACACACGTTCAGACAGAACGCTGGCTGCGGGGCATGACAAGATCTCCAAGGCGTAAGTGGCTAGCTCCTGCCATTTATCCAGATTGGAAGCCCAAAAAGAGCAAGGGTCCAGTGACACAGTCGTGGCTTCAATGTTTACTTGGAGATACTCCTGTACCATCGTCTCTAGGCGTTGACTATGTGTCAGACTTCTTGTCTCCTGTGGCCTTGCAAAGGATGGGCTAAAAAAGTGGTGAAATGATTCCGCAAAATTGATGTTACCAGCAGATACTGTGGTTCTGTTACGGTTTGAGTGCTGAACACTTGACGGTCCCACGGTTGGCAAGTTGGAACTGTGAGATTCACTACGTGCACCACTGGTATTTTGTGGAAAAGCACATGTAAGATTCTGCAACAGTCTCTGCTGATACTCCTGCATGCGTGCATCCCTTTCTATGGCAGGAATAATTTCTGCAAATTTACTTTTGTACCGGGGATCTAACAGTGTGGCAACCCAGTAGTCAGGATTATTTCTAATTCTCACAATTCGAGGGTCATGTTGCAGGTAGTGCAGCAAGAAGGCACTCATGTGTGTTGCGCATCCAGGAGCACCAAGTCCCTGTTGTGCTGGTGGCGAGGTAGCAATCATGCTTCCTTCCTCTGTCCTCTCCCCCTAACCTCGCACAACAGAAATGTGATCAAGGTCTCCCTCATCTGATGAGTCTTCCATCAGTTCGTCCTCCACTTCTTCCTGGGCTCCTGCACCTTCCTCACTAGTTTGGCTGCTACCATGCGCCCTGGTAAAATCATCTCCCCCACCCTCACATGCCTGCCGCCTTGGTGCTGCCGACCGTCTGGACCTTGCAGATGTTAGCCCTTCCGCATACAACTCCTCCTCCTCTACTTCCTCCACCTCCTCTTGTGCCACCACCTGACTCCGAATTCTGTTTAACATGTGCTCCAGCATGTAAATCACCGGAATAGTCATGCTGATAATGGCATCGTCAGCACTAAACATCTTCGTCGCCATTTCAAAACTGTGCAGAAGGGTGCATAGGTCCCTGATCTGAGACCACTCCTCCAGCGTGATTTGCCCCACCTCTGAATCTCGTTGGCCCAGGCTATACGTCAGAACGTATTGCACCAGGGCTTGTCGGTGCTGCCACAGTCGCTGCAACATGTGCAGAGTTGAATTCCACCGGGTAGGCACATCGCATTTTAGCCGGTGAAGTGGCAGGCCCAACGACTTCTGTAGAGATGTAAGTCGCTGAGCTGCGGGATGCGAACGGCGGAAGTGAGCACACAGCGACCGTGCCCTCTGCAGAAGGCCATCTAGTCTGGGATAGTGGGCTAAAAATTGCTGGACAACCAGGTTCAACACGTGAGCCATACAAGGCACGTGTGTGACATTGCCCCGGCGAAGGGCCACACCCAGGTTTGCAGCATTGTCGCACACGGCCTTCCCTGGTTTCAGGTCCAGTGGAGACAACCATTCATGAAATTGGTTCTCCAGAGCTGACCACAACTCCTCAGCTGTGTGACTCACATTTCCCAGACATTTCAATGTAAAAACCGCCTGATGACGTTGAGCCCTACTGCCAGCATAGTAAGGAGGTGTGCAGGATCCCTTCTGCGCAGTTAGAAAGCTTGTGGCATGACCAGACAGGCTTTGGGTGCAGGTGGAAGACCGAGAGGAGGTTGAGGAGGCAGAAGCAGTGGAGGAAAAATGACATAAAGAGGATTGATGCACAACTCGTGGGGACGGCAAGACTTGGACAGCAGCCCCTTGTCCTGCTGTCACCATAGTTACCCAGTGCCCAGTCAGCGACATGTAACGCCCCTGTCCATGCCTACTCGTCCAAGTGTCTGTGGTGAAATGCACCCTGTCACACACAGAGTTTCTCAAAGAAGCGGTGATGTTGTGTGCGACATGCCGGTGGAGCGCAGGCACACCTTTCTTTGAGAAGTAGTGCCGACTGGGCATCTGGTACTGGGGCACTGCGACGGACATAAGGTCTCGAAAATCCTCTGTGTCCACCAGGCGGAAAGGCAGCATTTCTGTAGCCAAGAGCTTGCAGATGGTTAAATTCAACCTCTTAGCTTTCTCATGGCTAGGAGGAAATGGTCTTTTACTTGTCCACATCTGAGGGACCGAGGGCTGGCTATTGTGCTTAGACGGGGTTGATAAGGGTGTCCCCGGCAAACTGCCGGTCTGTGAGGAAGATGCAGGCGGACATGTTAGGTTGCCTTGATCCAAAGGTGGTGCTATCGATGTCGGACAGCGCTCAAGACCAGCTGGTGTTACCACCTCCAAAGAAAATGATGACCTGCCAATCACGCTGGCTGTTGCGGGTAAAGAGGTGGCAGGTCTGCGCCCCAAAACAGGTGTGACTGCTGTCCCCCCAGTCACAGAGGATGAAGAGGCCGCGGATGCACAAGATATGGCAGACGGTGGTTGGCCCGGCCGGCTAGACCGCATTGTAGCACACTGAGCTTCCCACTGCAACTTATGCTTCATGTCCATGTGCCGGTTCATGCATGAAGTACTCAAACTATGTATTTTTTGGCCTCTACTTAGCTTTTGCTGACAAATGTTACAGATAACACGAGTTGGGTCATCTTTATCGATCTGAAAAAATGCCCAGGCTATGCAAGGCTTAGCACCCATGCGACCTGAAGAGCCACCACGACTTGTGGTGAGAGGCAGAGTTGTGTTTGAGGATGCAGTTGTTGACGTGCTTCCAGTACTACGTCTCTGTCCAGGAAAGCGCAACCTGACCTCGTCGGAACTAGCATCTTCCTCCACCTCCTCTGCTGACCTCATCTCTTGGCTGACTGTGGGTTGACAGTAAGTGGGATCTCCGACCTCATCATCATCACCCTGTGCGTTATCACACCCGTCGTCCTCAGAGCCAACCTGTTCCTGCCCTGACAAAAAACTAAAGTTGTCGCTCCAATCAGGTATTTGAGTCTTATCATCGTCTTCCTCATTGTCTCCACCAACAGGAGTTACAGTTTGGGAATGAGGGTCTACATTATGGTCAGAACCTTCTGCGTCTGGTCCTGGATCCGACTCATAAAGATTCTGGGCATCAGTGCAGATCATTTCCTCGTCTGGATTCACAGAAGCGCTGGAGTCGACCTCTGATTCCCAGGCTATAGTATGAGTAAACAGCTCTGCAGACTCAACCATCTGTTCTACCTCATACTCAGACGGGCAGCTGGAGATTTGGGAGCTGTGAGGAAGCAAGTGCGATTTGGGTGACACCTTTGAGGACTGGAGTATTTGTGATGTTGAAGTTGATGTGGAGGAGAGCCCACTTAAAGGAGCACTTGATATCCGTTGAAGCACCTGCTGTTTTTGTGCCTCATCTGGAATTTGTAGCGATTGGCGTGGCCGTAAGAAAGGGATCTTATCACATTGTCCGCTAAAAGAAGTAGACATTTTAGTTTGGCTGGAAGATGGTCTTTCTTCTGCACCTACCCCACGGACACAACCTTTTTTCCCCTTCCCAACACGCCTATTCCCCTTTCCACCAGCAGCAGGCCTTTTTCCACTCATTTTGGTGGTTAACTAATTCACAACTCTGGAGTTGTTTGCACAAAAAAACAATGGATGGTAACCGAGCAGAGCTGAGTGGCCAAACTGTGGTATTAGGCCAAAACTATTGGCTGGGTTAGATGCAGAAAAAAATTATTTTTAATTTGCAACCTGATGGAGGTCAGTATAGATGGACTAATAGACCAAGTCCCACACACCGCTAGAAGCCCAAATATTTTTTCAGAGCTAGATGCAGAAAATTTTTTTATTCAATTTGCAACCTGATGGAGGTCAGTATAGATGGACTAATAGACCAAGTCCCACACACTGCTAGAAGCCCAAATATTTTTTCAGAGCTAGATGCAGAAAAAAATTATTTTTAATTTGCAACCTGATGGAGGTCAGTATAGATGGACTAATAGACCAAGTCCCACACACCGCTAGAAGCCCAAATATTTTTTCAGAGCTAGATGCAGAAAATTTTTTTATTCAATTTGCAACCTGATGGAGGTCAGTATAGATGGACTAATAGACCAAGTCCCACACACTGCTAGAAGCCCAAATATTTTTTCAGAGCTAGATGCAGAAAAAAATTATTTTTAATTTGCAACCTGATGGAGGTCAGTATAGATGGACTAATAGAACAAGTACCACACGCTGCTAGAAGCCCAAATATTTTTTCAGAGATAAATGAAGAAAAAAATTATTTTTAATTTGCAACCTGATGGAGGTCAGTATAGATGGACTAATAGACCAAGTCCCACACACTGCTAGAAGCCCAAATATTTTTTCAGAGCTAGATGCAGAAAAAAATTATTTTTAATTTGCAACCTGATGGAGGTCAGTATAGATGGACTAATAGAACAAGTCCCACACGCTGCTAGAAGCCCAAATATTTTTTCAGAGATAAATGAAGAAAAAAATTATTTTTAATTTGCAACCTGATGGAGGTCAGTATAGATGGACTAATAGACCAAGTCCCACACACTGCTAGAAGCCCAAATATTTTTTCAGAGCTAGATGCAGAAAAAAATTATTTTTAATTTGCAACCTGATGGAGGTCAGTATAGATGGACTAATAGAACAAGTCCCACACGCTGCTAGAAGCCCAAATATTTTTTCAGAGATAAATGAAGAAAAAAATTATTTTTAATTTGCAGCCTGATGGAGGTCAGTATAGATGGACTAATAGACCAAGTCCCACACACTGCTAGAAGCCCAAATATTTTTTCAGAGCTAGATGCAGAAAAAAATTATTTTTAATTTGCAACCTGATGGAGGTCAGTATAGATGGACTAATAGACCAAGTCCCACACACCGCTAGAAGCCCAAATATTTTTTCAGAGCTAGATGCAGAAAAAAATTATATTCAATTTGCAACCTGCTGGAGGTCAGTATAGAAGGACTAATAGAACAAGTCCCACACACTGCTAGAAGCCCAAATATTTTTTCAGAGCTAAATGAAGAAAAAAATTATTTTTAATTTGCAACCTGATGGAGGTCAGTATAGATGGACTAATAGACCAAGTCCCACACACTGCTAGAAGCCCAAATATTTTTTCAGAGCTAGATGCAGAAAAAAATTATATTCAGTTTGCAACCTGATGGAGGTCAGTATAGATGGACTAATAGAATGATGCTATGCCCAAAAGATTTTACTTCACTAGGTGCAGTAAAAAAATTGGTATTCTATACACAGGTGGTATATCTTGCAACACAGATAGGCTACTCCACTGACTAACACACTCTGCAATAGGCCAAAAAGGATTAGCTTTGCTAGATTCAGCCAAATGCTGTGAAAAAAACTTGCACAGCACTGGCACAGACCTGCCTGGCAAAAACTGATAGGAACTGATGTAACCTAGTCCTGAAAAGGACTCCAATTACAATTAGTCTTTACTCCCACAATCTATCTATTTAAGAGCACAGACCTGCCTGATAAAAGTCGCAGGAAATGCTGTAACCTAGTCCTTAAAAGGACTGCAATCACAACTATTCCCTACTCCCAAGCTATCTGTATATTTGTGCGAAAATTGGCTTGAAATTAACAAGGTATAGCGCACACAGCAACAGCGGTGCCGTCTAACACGCAGCTGCAGCAGTGAGAAAATGGTGGCGACGGGGAAAATGGCTTGGTCTTATAGGGCAAGGACATGTGACATACACTGCCAATGACACATGCCCTTGCTTGTGTGAAAAAAAGCACTTCGCTCCGTGTGTGCGCTGCTGATAGGCTGACAGATTGCACCTCCCCACTGCAAATGCGGGAAAGAGAAAAAAAAATGGAGATCTTCATTGTTCCTGCAGAGATCCATCCCCTGCCCCTCCCCCCGCCCCGCTGTACACTCAAACTGCGTATTAACATTAATTTTCATCATTACTGAGAAAAAATCCAGTTATAATTTTGGTGCACGAACAGTTATCGAACATAACCTCGAACAGCCGAATTTTTCTCAAATTGTTCGTGTTCGCCGATCGGCTCGAACACCGCCCAAAACAGCTCGAATTTGAGATTGGCGAACAGTTCGAGTAGAACAACGCTCATCTCTACTCCTCATCCTCTCTTTTTTCAGAACTTATAAACTTATGTTGGTTGGCTGGTCTCTTCCACCCAGGAAAAACTACATTGACTTTATGCTGAAGCTTTTTACTTGCTCCTCTCCCCTGTGGCCCCCTCTTAAGTCCAGGGCTACCACACCAACATAGTTTTACCCCTATATGCAAGCTGAATACGATGCAGGCAATTCTTTGTTGCTGTACAGTTTTCTTCCTTCTGCCTGCTATGTCTGCATGTTTTTGACCTTTACTAGCAAGAAAACAAAAACTTTTATACTCTCTGCAGCATTAGCAGGGATCATACCTGCTAATGGGCGTGGAGAGGGGGTGAATGTTCATGCTCTTTAACAGCAGACACACGCGATTGCCCGGCAGCAGCGGGAGCCGCTCTGCGGATACACTGTGTGCCGCTATTAAGGAGCATGAATATTCAGTGCTCCCCATGCCCATGGCAGTGGGGAGCAGTGAATATTCATTTTCTTTAGCAGCGTGGACAGTGTAGGCTGCAGCAGGCGGCTGCTGCCTCCTGTGCCCCGCTCCTCTGTTGCAACCGCTCCCCCCACACTGTATATATATATACAGTGCATTGTGAAAGTATTTAGCCCCCTTTAACTTTTCTACCTTTTGCCACAGTTCTGGCTTCAAACATAAAGATATAAAATTCTAATTTTTTTGGGAAGAATCAACAACAAGTGGAATACAATCGTGAAGTATAATGAAATTTATTGGATATTTTAAACTTTTTTAACAAATTAAAAACTGAAAAGTGGGGCGTGCAATATTATTCGGCCCCCTTGAGTTAATACTTTGTAGTGCCACCTTTTGCTGTGATTACAGCTGCAAGTCACTTGGGGTATGTCTCTATCAATTTTGCACATCGAGAGGCTAAAATTCTTGCCCATTCTTCCTTGCAAAACAGCTCGAGCTCATTGAGGTTGGATGGAGGGCGTTTATGAACAGCAGTTTTCAGCTCTTTCCACAGATTCTCGATTGGATTCAGGTCTGGACTTTGACTTAGCCATTCTAACACCTGGATATGTTTATTTTTGAACCATTCCATTGTAGATTTTGGTTTATGTTTGGGATCATTATCTTGTTGGAAGATAAATCTCCGTCCCAGTCTCAGGTCTTTTGCAGACTCCAACAGGTTTTCTTACAGAACGGTCCTGTATTTGGCTTCGTCCATCTTCCCATCAATTTTAACCATCTTCCCTGTCCCTGCTGAAGAAAAGCAGGCCCAAACCATGATGCTGCCACCACCATGCTTGACAGCAGGGATGGTGTTTTGAGGGTTATGAGCTGTGTTGCTTTTACGCCAAACATATGGTTTTGCATTGTGGCCAAAAAGTTCGATTTTGGTTTCATCTGACCAGAGCACCTTATTCCACATGTTTGGTGTGTCTCCCAGGTGGCTTGTGGCAAACTTCAACCAAGACTTTTTATGGATATCTTTGAGAAATGGCTTTCTTCTTGCCACTCTTCCATAAAGGCCAGATTTGTGCAGTGTACGACTGATTGTTGTCCTATGGACAGACTCTCCCACCTCAGCTGTAGATTTCTGCAGTTCATCCAGAGTGATCATGGACCTTTTGGCTGCATCTCTGATCAGTCTTCTCCTTGTTCGAGATGAAAGTTTAGAGGGAAGGCCGGGTCTTGGTAGATTTGCAGTGGTCTGATACTCCTTCCATTTCAATATGATCGCTAACACAGTGCTCCTTGAGATGTCTAAAACTTGCGAAATCTTTTTGTATCCAAATCCGGCTTTAAACAACAGTATCTTGGACCTGCCTGGTGTGTTCCTTGGTCTTCATGATGCTCTCTGCACTTGAAACAAAACCCTGAGACTATCAAAGATCAGGTGCATTTATACGGAGACTTGATTACACGCAGGTGGATTCTATTTATCATTACCAGTCATTTAGGACAACATTTGATCATTCAGAGCTCCTCACTGAACTTCTGGAGTGAGTTTGCTGCACTGAAAGTAAAGGGGCCGAATAATATTGCACGCCCCACTTTTCCGTTTTTAATTTGGTAAAAAAGTTTAAAATATCCAATAAATTTCGTTCCACTTCATGATTGTGCCCCACTTGTTGTTGATTCTTCCCCCAAAAATTAGAATTTTATATCTTTATGTTTAAAGTCAGAAATGTGGCAAAAGGTAGAAAAGTTCAAGGGGGCCACATACTTTTACAATGCACAGTATATATACCCCTCCCCCTAACATTCGGACTATAAGACGCACCCCCCATTTTCCTCAAAATTTTGGAGGAAAAAAGTGCGTCTTATAGTCCGAAAAATACGGTACTTATTTCATGCAATAAAATTCTAATTAATTATGTAAAAATCATATAATGTGATTTTCTGTTTTTTAATTTTAAGATTCTGTCTCTCACAGCTGAAGTGTACCTATGATAAAAATTACAGACCTCTCCATTCTTTGTGGGTGGAAAAACTTGCAAAATCGGCAGTGTATCAAATACTTAATTTCCTCACTGCACATTTCTGCAAAAGGGTGTTAGCTCTATTTTCATCTGTTTTACAAGTCTTTTCAAGGGGGCATGGCACTCCGGAGCATTGTAGACACTAACTTACGAGCACACTCTACACCTAATAGCGGCTATGCCAGGTATTGCAGCATTTTGCAATTTACTTAAATAGGACAATACTTCAATAAGAAGAACAGCTGTTGCTAAGATTAAGGAGTGCAGATATAGAGACCACCGTAAACAAAGAGGCTGTGGTGTGGTACTCACATAATTGTCATTATTCCATCAAACAGTTGGTCGTTGAAGGGTCAAGAATGGATCTGTTATTGATAACCCATCAATATTTTGATCCCAAACATCCATGACTGAAAATGAATGGTTTACTACTGAATGTGTTTTCTCCTACTTTTAAAGTTATTGTTAAGGGTGGAATATGAAAAAAATACTGTAGTCACCATCCAGACTGGCACCATTCCCCCACACTCACTACTGGATGCCCTGCTGGTTTTGGAACATCAACACCTGGAAGGGAACATTCGGTTATCGCTGCAGCTGACCAGTGGTCATGCGATGTTAGACCAGAAGAGGACACAGTATCAAGTGTTGCTGATTTTTTTTTCCCCACCCAGGACCCATTAAAAAAAAGTAGAGGAAAAACCCTTTAACTTAAAACTTTTTGTCTGCCTTTTTTACATGTACAGCTCTAACCTAGAACACTTGCAATGTATTTTCCAAAGGTGCAGGGCACCATGATAAGAGGGCAATGACAAAGCACAGAACAGGCTAGTTAAATAACCTAAAATTGAACTATCACATAATGAATCCCCCTAGGATATTCACTCAATAATGCACCTTGTGTTAATTTAACTATTGGGAATGTGTTGCTAATGCAATGTTTAATTATGTTAGCTTAGAAAAATTAGAGTGCAGTCATGTCTGCAGGGAAGGAAGATCTCTTAAAGGAAAATGCATCCCATCAATGCTTTAATTAAAACATGTTAATATTCCTGATTTAAAAAAAAAAAATCTTGAGAACACAGTTTGTTCTGCAGCTTGAAGGTGATGTTAAGAGATAATGGAAGTCCCCCTTAAGGTGTGAAACTAGAATTAAAAGAATTTTGTTAAGTACGATTTGTAAAGTAAGATGGATAAATACAGAGCCATATCAAAGTGGTGGTCTCCATCCCCAATATCAGTGTCAATAGGATCTGAAAACAATGTAATATTTAGAATGGCAGTATACCTTTCTCATAAACTCTTTATAATTAAACAAACATATACATTGTGTAATGTTCATGACATTTACGATTGTCACATTGCAGACTATAGCAGTACTAATAAAGTAGAAAATGCCCATCTAAATGTGCATACAGTAAAAAGGAGAAAATATACTTTACTATACTGTAGTGCCCACTAAACTGTATTATATGATATCAAGCGGCCTTAAAAGAAACTTAAAGGGAGTCTGTCAGCACAGAATAACTGTTCAAGCCAAGTACAGGTGCTCAGTTCACTCTTGGTGCACCCTTGGCATGGTCAAACATTTAAGCACACCTTCCTATCGACTAGTTTTTTTTGTTTATCCAGCTCTTCACACCACCTCTTTTTTGATAGACAGCTTTGGCTTCATAGAGCCAGTGAAGGGCAGAGATGAATTGAAAACAAGTAGGTGAGAAGGTGCACTTAAATGCTTGGTGAAGCGAAGGGTTCACCGAGCGCCTGTGCTTGGCTATGAACTGACAAACTCCCTTTTAGGTTGTGTGCCCACTATGCGTTTTTTAAGTGTTTCCGCAGCTGCAATTCCGCCACAGAAACGCTTAAAAAACGCTTAGTAGAAGGTTTGCAATGTTCCCCAATGATAATCCGCATGTGCTGTGCACATGCTGCGGAAATTTCCGCTGCGGATTATCATTGCGGAAAAATCCCCTGTACTACCAATTATTTTGCATTATCGCAGTGTTTTCACCACCATTGACTTGCATTGAATCGCTTAATATCTGCATGATTATATGTGCATGTGCGGATATTAGGCGATTCAATGTGCGGATGGTACCCGGGTCTGGAGAAGAGGAGACTCTCCTACAGACCCGGGTACCATAGTACCTGTAAAAAAAAATAATTTAAAATAAAAAAATACATTACACGCACCTTCTGATGGCCCCCAGTCTCCATAGCAATGAGTCCTGGCTCCCTGGCAGCTCGTGATGGTCTAAAAGGACCTTCCATGACGTCATTTAGTCATGTGACAGGTCACACGACCGCTGACGTCGGCGGTCGCGTGACCTGTCACATGACTAAATGATGTCATGGAAGGTCCTTTTAGACCACCGTGAGCCACCCAACACACCTGACGCACTGGAGGAGACCGGGGGCCATTAGAAGGTGATTATAATGTTTATTTTTTACCATTCTTTTACAATAACTTGGTCACACTATGTAAATCCATGCCGGTTGCATGGATTTATATAGTGTGACCAAGTTGTCAAGCACTTTTCCAAGTGATGCTAAAATCACTTGGAAAGCGCTTGACAACCCGCATGCGAAATCGCATGTGAAAAACACTTCACTTATGCTTGTCCCTGGCAGGAAAAACGCATGTAAAATCCGCATGCATTTTTTCTGCCAGGGAGATGCAGAAATGCTCAGGAAAAATCCGGAGCACTTCTGCATCGTAGGCACATAGCCTAATAACTAGCTCTCACAATGTTCTAACTTTGAGAGTCTGTCTTTATATTCATATCTTCAGTTTGTTGTACCAAGTACATTATCCAGTGACTGATAGGGAACAGTACAATGTTCAAACCCAAGTTGTCAGCAGTTCAAATAAATGCACTGTGCAGTCAGTGTTTATGTATTATATGTTCAGTGATATTCATTGTACAATTCATCATAGGCTGGAAAAATCAGCCACAAGACAGTAGGGTGATCAATGAGTGGAACAGGCAGCCACGAGAGGTGGTGAGTTCTCCTTCAATGGAAGTCTTAAAACAGGGGCTAGACAGACACCTGTCTGAGATGGTTTAGTGAATCCTGCATTGAGCAGGGGTTGGACCAGATGACCCTGAAGGTCCCTTCCAATTCTAACGTCCTATGATTATATGAGGATTAGAGGAATTACCAGTGACCTGTGTTTAACATCCAATGTTTTATTATAATCAACAAAAATGAACATAATACACTGTACTGCATCTTTAAAGGGCAACTTAAAAAATTCCTGGACTTTTCCTCCTCACATTTACAGTGCTGGTGTGTAGCTGGATGAGTTGGTCTCAGCATCTCATGCAGGTGCAGACATATCATTAGTGCAATCTGTGCAGGTGCACAGGTACTCAGGAGTTAAGCAAGTGGAATTGTGTATTATGATATTGGACTGCAAAGCGTCCAGATACTGTTCTTGCACAAGCACCCTCTTCTGTTTGTGTACATCACTGGTCTCAGGGCAGTAGCGGTCTTTGTCCTCATGTTCGCCTCCAAAAATAAACAAGTGAACACGATAAAGCACAACCAGATCCACTTACCCAAAATAAAAAATATTTATTCTTCTCACAAATTTCACATACAAAACTGATATATCAAATAAAAAATGAAGACACACACAGGTTAGTCCTAGCCTGACCCTGGGTTTCGCCTTGATGGGTTTCTCTTGGGGCGAGACTGTGCATTCTCCATGATGGCTGTCCTGTTTTATTACTTTGTCTTAACACTTCCCACTAATGGAGTCATTTTTTTTCAACAGCTTTTGAGATAAATTTGGAGAGACCAACTATGTTGTGGTTTTTGATACTGTTTTTGTTTGGTTTATTGCAAAAAACAGAATGTTTATACATTTTGTTAAAAAACCCAATTGCCAATGGGTATCAAATTATTTTGATTGAAACTGTATATGTTTTCTGTAAATCCAAAGAACAGAGGCCTATAAGACGCAATACTTAATTTCAAATATAATCCAATCAAAACAAAGAAGTATAAATGCAATAAAATCCAAATTTTATTCAAAAAAGTTTAAAAAGACATCATATTAAAAAATGCATATAGGAGAAGTAAAAATGAAGAAACCCACAGTGACAAGTAGTATATATAATCATATAGACATTATTGCAACCCCAGTCATGTATGCTATAACAAAGCAGCAAAATAAATAAAGTGACTTGTGCTTAGTGCATATAAATGTGTCAATAAATCGGGCTAAGTATGTGCAAGTAAGCCCAATTGGAAAAGACACCGATTTCTAAAGCTGAAAAGAGAGCATACATGAAAGAGGCACTGTTGCTTATCAGATGTAAACTACCTAGATAGGGTATATATAGGGGCCAAGAGGTAAAGCTTCAAAAAGGATCAGAAAGCCCTCAATATTGTAGAATAAAAGGGCAGTGTCCCTGGCAAAGTTGCCAAATATAGCTGTCAATCAGTAAGGAATCATAGCAAGATGAAGGGCAAATCAAAAAGACACAAAATAGAGGAATGAAGCAATACAACCTGTGTCACTGATGGGACCAGACAACCCCAATGCGCGTTTTGCATTCTGCTTCTTCGGGGGGAAGGAACGAAGAAGTGCAATGTGAAACGCGCGTTGGGGTTGTCTGGTCCCATCAGTGACACAGGTTGTATTGCTTCATTCCTCTATTTTGTGTCTTTTTGATTTGCCCTTCATCTTGCTATGATTCCTTACTGATTGACAGCTATATTTGGCAACTTTGCCAGGGACACTGCCCTTTTATTCTACAATATTGAGGGCTTTCTGATCCTTTTTGAAGCTTTACATCTTGGCCCCTATATATACCCTATCTAGGTAGTTTACATCTGATAAGCAACAGTGCCTCTTTCATGTATGCTCTCTTTTCAGCTTTAGAAATCGGTGTCTTTTCCAATTGGTCTTACTTGCACATACTTAGCCCGATTTATTGGCACATTTATATGCACTAAGCACAAGTTACTTTATTTATTTTGCTGCTTTATTATAGCATACATGACTGGGGGTGCAATAATGTCTATATGATTATATATACTACTTGTCACTGTGGGTTTCTTCATTTTTACTTCTCCTATATGCATTTTTTAATATGATGTCTTTTTAAACTTTTTTGAATAAAATTTGTATTTTATTGCATTTATACTTCTTTGTTTTGATTGGATTATATGTTTTCTGTAGTATCCATATATCATAAAAGGTTGGATGCAAGAAAAGTTAAGAGTTAGCAGACATAATTTCCTGTTTGATAACATTAACAAACTGGCTTCTCAGACATCACTCCTTGATGAATGCTGAATATTGCCCATCTCACTAAGAAGTAGCAAACTAGAAACCTATGAATTAGCTCTAAAATGATGATAATAATAATAAAATATATATAATAGTTACATTCACATTTTATAATCTGTTTGCATAAACTATAATATTTTTTGTACAAACTTCAGCATTAATCATTGGTAGGGTTTTTTTCTATTTAGTATCATCTCCTGTTCTGCAAACCTAACAGCAGGTGGCAAACGTAAAACAGTAATTGAATCGTTTTATTTTCATACTGTAATATGCAATGTGTTCATACAAACAATTTCATGGGGTCAGAAAAATTCTCATGATATCTCTTAAGGAAGTGCGTTGAAGGCATATTTTGTAACAGCGAGAGAAAACATATTGAATGATTAGAAGACACCCTACCCTCTCTCCACAGGTTCTCTTGTGTTAATGGGCACTCCAAGCTGATTAATGGATTTCATTTCATTTTCAATCATAAATTTGATCTGTCTGTTTTACCAGTTCAGCACAATGAAAGTTAATGGAATAGAATCATTTCATTGCGCACTAGAAAACAACACATCAGGATTACATTTCTTTGTCCAATCATAAAGATAGCGCTGATCTAATTCTCTAGCAGGGTTCGCAACACAACCATTACAATAGCTATACTTGAAAAAATAACACCATATACGTTCTGATTAAAAAAAAGTGTAAATAAATGCTCATTGTTGATGTCGCTATTATATGTTAGCCTTGCGTTCCTGAATTATTAGCTAAAATATTTCCAGCGTACTTGACCAGTCCAAATTTAAAAATTTCTCATTGTGTATTGTTAACTCAAATATGTATCAACAATGAAAATTTGGAATTACTAATGGATTTTACAGTTTTCCAGGTCTGAATAGCAGTCTGTGAAAGTGTATTAAAAAAAAATCAGTTTTATTTTGGTTAAATAAAAGGGTATGGATATTTTCTGTAGCGGTACATTGTTACAAACAATTGTTGTAAAAGGTGCTTACCAATGAATACCAACAGGAAATAGAGATCAAAAATCACCAGAATGCTTTGTACGAGGGTCAGTCAATAAATAATGCCTCCTATTTTTTTCTCCTTTTAATTGGCAAGAAATTCAAATGCAATTACATAGGTTGAAAACCACAACATTAACGATTAATTTGTCACTTTTCAACATAATCTCCATGCATTTCCACAGTCTTGGTCCACCGTTTAACAAGGGCATGTATTCCAGCATGGTGAAAAGCATTCTTGGGACCCACCGTGCAAAAACTTTTCTGTATCCCAGTTGTCCAATAATTTTCATCACACTGCCTTCACTGAGGCAGATAATGCCACACAATTCATCTGCAGTCACCCGGCGGTCACCACGAATTATGTCATCGACTCACTGAATGTTGCTTGGAGTCACTGCGGTTACTGGACTGCCACTCCGCATTTTGTCAGCCAACGGTGATGGCCCTTCAGCTGTGTTACAGCGACGAACCCATCGTCTAACAGTACTGATATCCACTGTTGCATCACCGTACATATTTTTCAGTCTCTCATGAATTCGAATGGGCGTTTCACCTTCTGCATGCAAGAATTCAATCACAGAACATTGTCTAATACAAACATCAATGTCAGCTATTTTGCAAACGGATACAGTCCTGCCACCTGTTGGTGCAGGAAGTTGCAATTTCTGTGGATTGGAGAAGAAGGTTTGAGGAATTGTGCCAAATTCAAATATTTAACATAACTACCTTATTTAAGGAGAAAAAAAATAGGAGGCATTACTTATTGACTGACCCTCGTATATACAATTAAATTATTTTAAAAGAGTGAAGCCATTTCACACCAAAACTCAGCAACACAACAAATATGCTTAAAGCATAACCGTCGTCTTGATTTTTATTTCATAAATCAATAGTACACATGAAAACAAGCAACTTTGTAATGTATGTTATCAGACAAATCTGCTTCTTTCTCTGCCAGAATTGATTAGCCATTATCAAAATTCTCAATTCTGAGGTAAAATCTGTAATTAGTGAAGACAGACTTTCCTATGACTTAAGCCCCCGTCTCACATAGCGATATCGCTAGCGATATCACTGCTGAGTCACGGTTTTGGTGACTTACCAGCGACCTCACCAGCGATGTCACTGTGTGTGACACTTTGCAACGATCAGGCCCCTGCTGTGAGGTCGCTGATCGTTGCAAAGTGTCCTGGACCATTTTTTGGTCGTTGGCCTTCCGCTGGCCAGCACACATCGCTGTGTGTTACCAGCGGGACCAACGATCTGGCTGGTAACTATGGTAAACATCGGGTTACTAGGGGCACGTGCGCACTTAGTAACCCGCTGTTTACCATGGATACCACTCTGCTACGGTGCGCGGAGGCTCCCGCGCACCGTAGCAGAGTGGTATCCATGGTAAACAGTGGGTTACTAGGGGCACACGTGCTCTTAGTAACCCGATGTTTACCATAGTTACCAGCCTGCTCCTGCTTGCAGCAGGCTGGTAACGGGAGCAGGACATCGTGGAACGATTCTTTCCACGATATCGCTGCTCCCCTGATCGCTGGTGAGCCTGCCTGTTTGACAGCTCACCAGCGATGTATTAGCGATGCAGCAATGATCCCTGACAGGTCGTATCGTTGTCGGGATCGCTGCTGCATCGCTTAGTGTGACGGGGCCCTTTGATAGGAGAAGGCAAGTGTTACTGATAAGATTCTATCTAGATAGAAGCAAGAGGAGGTGGGTGGAGCTCTTCCTCTAGCTCCTCCCTCCTCTCATCTACATAGAATTGTATCTGTAACACCTGTCATCTCCTATTTTAGTAAGGCTACGTTCCCACGATCAGGAAGTGGCAGCGCTTTGGACGCAGAGTATGTTCACTGCGTCTAAAGCGCTTTATTCTAATCACACAGTTAAATCCACATGTGTTCACTGAACCAGGCGACGTTACCGTACCCTATCCATTCTATTGCGGAAATTTCTGTTGCGGAGACTAGCTTCTTCACAACAGAAGTTGACATGCTGCGGCTCCTAAAGCCGTGCTGCCAGGGAGTTTACGCAGTGGCAAATAGATGCACAGTGGGCATGGTATTTCTATAAATTCATCCACTGTGCTTGTGCTGTACAATGCAGCGGTTTGGACGCAGTGCAGGTGAGCTGAGTCCAAACCTCTGCTACTCAGGATCATGGGCACATACCCTAACATCAAAGTCTGTTATTGGCAAATATCTGACATATAAAAATGTAACTAATCCAAGAATCCAAGGCACAGGGTAGTAACCTTCAAAAAAGTTTTATTGGCACCAGTGTACACATAAAAAAATCGACATGCGACGTTTCGGCCACACAGGGCCCTTTTCAAGCCAAAAACAAGGTAGTTTTTGGCTTGAAAAAGACTCTGTGTGGCAGAAATGTCACATGTTTGTTTTTTATGTGTACACTGGTGCCAATAAAACTTTTTTGAAGGATACTACCTGGTGCCTTCGATACTTGGATTATTCACAGTTTTTACAACCGAGTAGAAAGCTGTTCTAAGTCTGTATGTAGTGGTGCATGGGATGTACCTTTTTATTTATAAAAAGGTAACATTCTAATACTTGTGTTCTATGATATTAGAGAATTGCCTATCCTATCTAATGAGATTCAATGTTGCCACACCATGTGGAGTCAACTTGGAATTCCAATTTGCAGTGAATTTATTCTCCAAGAATTAATTGTCCCTTGTTATGCTCTGGAGTCTGGAGTGAACCCAGGGGGTCATAAAAAATGTAAAATGTTGAAAAAAACAGCAACTAATACTCGCCTCAACTGCTCACTGTCCCCTATTTTGTCTTTGGTGCTTGTTCTTATGCCGCATGCTGAAACCCCGGGCATCTTCGCACTAGGCTGAGACTATGTCATGACTATGAGAGATGCCAAGGACCATGCATGTGAGATCGAACAGCAGAGTTGTCCAGAGAGGTGAGCAGTGAGATGAGAATTGATTTTTTGCTGGCCCTAAATGGCTCATCAAAATGGTGGCCCACTGTCTGCAATTTGGCAGAATTTGCTTAGAATAAAGAAAATGTTACACATTCTGGAAACACAGATTTTTGTACAATTCAAGTAGAATTCAATATCACTCGAATAAATTTGCCCAATTCTATTAATATGAATTAATCAGTCTTCGCATTACTTCAGATTCTACATACCCAAATACAATCATATATTACGGAGTTTTTCTAAGAGATAATGCAGTTAAAAAAACAAGAGTCAATTGATAATGTGGGAAAGGACTGAGCAAAAAGATGTATGGATGTTGGAAATTAAGGTGGACTAGCCCATATCAGAGAACTGGTCAAGCACAAGGAAGTCTTGGAGAAGGGTTTAATAGCTTCAAATTATGAAGGGTCTAAATCTTACTTCGCTGGCAGAAATGAGAGCATGGGTAGGGTGGTAGGCAAAAATGAGGTCGGATATGTAGAGTTGCAGCATGTGGACAACTTTCAGGTTACAGTCATAAGTTTGTAAGGAAACTGGAGGATCTCAGGAGAATTATCCATTCACTGCTATCACCCCAGCAGCTCACAAAGATATTTTCTTAAGTGAGTACATTAATTAGTCATATTGGTGACTCTTTTAAAATGTTATGTTATATATTACATTTAAGCAAGCTGTATAAACTTTCTTGTATAAGTGGCCAATTAGAAACTTACCACTCTTTCTAGAATGCTATGCCTTGACTTTTATAGTTATCCAGGCAAATTGCCCTGTTATTTTTTGTTATATGTTCGACCCTCAATTTTGCAGGCACTGTGCATTAAATCTAATTTGTGAATATTGATAGCCCTGCACTTTTTATTGTAATGTACTATATGAACTGATACTCTAAAGGGTAAAGTTTTACCTTGTGAAGAGTGTCATGTTGGTGTAGCGAGTGACAAGGAAGAGAGTTGTGGTGCCGCTCAATGAGAGTGGGTTTTGGCAGCAGTGAACAAAGTGTAACAATGTATCTGTACTCTCATCTCTGGTAATGCACTGCTGCACCTTATCTTTCCTGGTCAGTCAATTAATCAGGTTTTAATATGTGAAGGATTGGTGGTGTGCCAGGATGTAGCAGTGTGCTGTCCACATCACATGAAAAATAAATCTATATGCCTAATGGCATTTTTGAGGAATTATTTTTATTGACCGTGGACAGATAATTGTTACCTTCTATCTATTTTAATATACAAATTGGTCAAAGAAACCATCAAGCAATTGGATTTATTCTTCAATAGATGTGGACAGTGCACTGCTACATGCTGGCACACCACCAATCCCCCACAAGTTGGTGTAGGGAGACTTACAGGCTATGCAATACTCCCAATGGAATTTAAATTGCATATATGTTCTGAGGGCATGGATATTATCTGGGAACGATTACATATTACATGTGTTTCATTCATTCCCCTTTTTGGAAATATCTTTGCAAGGAGAAAAGTAGAAGAACAGCACTCACTGTCGGATGCCGGTATGAAGTCCTTTATTCCAGATCAGACATTAAGACTAGTGTTGAGCCACCCCCGTAGTGTTCGGGTTCGGTTCGGTTCGTCGAACACCGGGATGTTCGAGGAACTGTTCGTCGAACTGTTCGTCGAACACCTTAGAACACCGTCGAACACCGTTAAAACCAATGGCAGGCAAACAAAAACAAATAGAAACACATAGAAAACACCTTCAAAGGTGTCCAAAAGCTGACAAACTGCTCAGAAGACGCTTTCTTTAAAAAAGCCGGCCGGCAATTCAGCAGCGGCATACACCGGTACCCGACAATTTAGACAAGAAGGAATAGAGCCTCACACATAGATTAGATAGATAGAAACATGTCAGTCACATATATATGAAGTACAGTGACAGTGTTGCTTACTGTACTTGTCATTTAGTGTAAAGGATTTATTAAAAAATATAATAGTGTTTTCATGCACTGTCTCTTTAAAAAAGCCGGCTGGCAATTCAGCATCTGTACCCGACAATTTATAACAGACAGAATAGAGCTTCACACATAGATTAGATAGATAGAAACATGTCAGTCACATATATATGAAGTACAGTGATAGTGTTGGTTACTGTACTTGTCATTTAGTATTAAAATAAAGGATTTATTATTAAAAAAAATTGGCGTGGGGTTCCCCTTAATTTTAGTCTCTAGCGGAGGTTAAGCAGACAGCTGGGGCAGATGTTTGAAGCCTGGGAAGGGGGTAATACCCACGGAGCTTCCCAGGCTACTAATATGAGCCCCCAGCTGAATACATAGCCTTTACTAGCTATCAAAATGGGGGACCCCCCCAAAAAAATGACGTGGGGTCCCCCCTAATTTAATAGCTAGCAAAGGCTAGGCAGACAGCTGGGGACTGATATTAATAGCCCAGGAAGGGAGCCATGAATATTGGCCCCCTCCCAGGCTAGAAACACCAGCCGTCAGCCGCCCCAGAAATGGCGCATTCATAGGATGCGCCAATTCTGGCACTTAGCCTCGCTCTTCCACGCTGCCCTGTAGCGGTGGCAGGGGGTAATAGGGCTGGGGTTGATGTCAGCTTATAATGCCAGCTGACATCAAGCCCAGGTTAGTAATGGAGAGGCGTCTATAAGACACCCCCATTACTAACCCCATAGTCAAAGCTAAAAGAAAACACAAACACCCAGAATAAAGTCCTTTAATTGAAATAAAGACACAATCCTTTATTGTTCTAAATTAAACCATACTTACCATCACACCCATTCCAGCTGAAGCCAACGATCTCCTGCAATAAAAGAAAAATAATAAAGCAACATCATCCTTACCTTTCCATGGTTCCCACGACAGCTTCAGCTCTGCTACATCGAGATGACAGGCTGGACCGCAGCAGAACGCTGCCATCCAGCCTATCATCCCGCAGACACTGAGAAGCGCAGGCATGCTTGCGCTCTGCAGTGTCTGGCTGTGACGGCATAAAGATGAGACGAGTTCATGTCCAATGAACTCGGCGCACCTCATGCACGTCACTGACAGCGTGGGAGAATTCTCCTGCACTCAGCGCTTCAGCGTGAGAATTCTCCCACGCTGAAGCGCTGAGTGCAGGAGAATTTTCCCACGCTGTCAGTGACGTGCATAAGGTGAGCTCATGTCCAATGAACTCAGCTCACCTCCTGCACGTCACTGACAGCGTGGGAGAATTCTCCTGCACTCAGCGCTTCAGCGTGAGAATTCTCCCACGCTGAAGCGCTGAGTGCAGGAGAATTTTCCCACGCTGTCAGTGACGTGCATAAGGTGAGCTCATGTCCAATGAACTCAGCTCACCTCCTGCACGTCACTGACAGCGTGGGAGAATTCTCCTGCACTCAGCGCTTCAGCGTGAGAATTCTCCCACGCTGAAGCGCTGAGTGCAGGAGAATTTTCCCACGCTGTCAGTGACGTGCATAAGGTGAGCTCATGTCCAATGAACTCAGCTCACCTCCTGCACGTCACTGACAGCGTGGGAGAATTCTCCTGCACTCAGCGCTTCAGTGTGAGAATTCTCCCATGCTGAAGCGCTGAGTGCAGGAGAATTTTCCCACGCTGTCAGTGACGTGCATGAGGTGAGCCGAGTTCATTGGACATTAACTCGGCTCATCTGGATGCCCTCACAGAGAGACACTGTGGAGCGCAAGCAAGCCTGCGCTTCTCAGTGTCTGCGGGATGACAGGCTGGATGGCAGCGTTCTGCTGCGGTCCAGCCTGTCATCTCGATGTAGCAGAGCTGAAGCTGTCATGGGAACCATGGAAAGGTAAGGATGATGTTGCTTTATTATTTTTCTTTTATTTCAGGAGATCGTTGGCTTCAGCTGGAATGGGCGTGACGGTAAGTATGGTTTAATTTAGAACAATAAAGAATTGTGTGTTTATTTCAATTAAAGGACTTTTTTCTGGGTGTTGTGTTTTTTTTAAATACTTTACTAGAAATTCATGGTGGTCATGTCTAATATTGGCGTGACCCCATGAATTTTGGGCTTAGGGCCAGCTGATAATGCCAAGCTGGCCCTAACCCCTTTATTACCCAGTGAGCCACCGCATCAGGGCCCTGGATAAGTTGGGTACAGCGCCAGAAGATGGCGCTTCTATGAACGCGCGATTTTCCGGGGTGGCTGCGGACTGCAATTTGCAGCGGGGGTGGCCCAGAAAGCTTGGGCCTCCCTGCGCTGCGGATTCCAGCCCCCAGCTGCATAGTTGTACCTGGCTGGACACAAAAACAGGGCGAAGCCCCACGTCAATTTTCTTTAAATTATTTCATGAAATAATTAAGAAAAAAAGGGCTTCCCTATGTTGTTGTGTCCGGCCAGGTACAAATAGGCAGCTGGTGGTTGGGGGCAGCCCGTTCCTGCCTGCTGCACCTGACTGGACACAAATATAGTGCAAAGCCCCACGTCAAT
The DNA here is from genome assembly GCF_046119375.1 of Phyllobates terribilis. Classification (NCBI taxonomy): domain Eukaryota; kingdom Metazoa; phylum Chordata; class Amphibia; order Anura; family Dendrobatidae; genus Phyllobates; species Phyllobates terribilis. Next base: position 509,014,001 of record NW_027362762.1, read on the forward strand.
TTTTTTTTAATTATTTCATGAATTTCCTGAAATAATTAAAAAAAATTGAAGTGGGGCTTCGCACTATATTTGTGTCCAGCCAGGTACAGCAGGCAGGAACGGGCTGCCCCCAACCACCAGCTGACTATTTGTACCTGGCCGGACACAACAATATAGGGAAGGTATTTTTTTCTTAATTATTTCATGAATTTCATGAAATAATTAAAAAAAAAATACGTGGGGCTTCGCCCTATTTTTGTGTCCAGCCAGGTACAACTAGGCAGCTGGGGGCTGGAATCTGCAGCGCAGGGAGGCCCAAGCTTTCTGGGCCCCCCCCGCTGCAAATTGCAGTCCGCAGCCACCCCGGAAAATGGCGCGTTCATAGAAGCGCCATCTTCTGGCGCTGTACCCAACTCATCCAGGGCCCTGGTGCGGTGGCTCACTGGGTAATAAAGGGGTTAGGGCCAGCTTGGTATTATCAGCTGGCCCCAAGCCCAAAATTCATGGGGTCACGCCAGTATTAGACATGACCGCCATGAATTTCTAGTAAAGTATTTAAAAAAAACACAACACCCAGAATAAAGTCCTTTAATTGAAATAAACACACAATTCTTTATTGTTCTAAATTAAACTATACTTACCATCACGCCCATTCCAGCTGAAGCCAACGATCTCCTGCAATAAAAGAAAAATAATAAACCAACCTCATCCTTACCTTTCCATGGTTCCCACGACAGCTTCAGCTCTGCTACATCGAGATGACAGGCTGGACCGCAGCAGAACGCCGCCATCCAGCCTGTCATCCCGCAGACACTGAGAAGAGCAGGCTTGCTTGCGCTCCACATTGTCTCTCTGTGACGGCATAAAGATGAGCCGAGGTCATGTCCAATGAACTCGGCTCACCTTATGCACGTCACTTACAGCGTGGGAGAATTCTCACGCTGAAGCGCTGAGTGCAGGAGAATTCTCCCACGCTGTCAGTGACGTGCATGAGGTGAGCTCATGTCCAATGAACTCAGCTCACCTCATGCACCTCACTGACAGCGTGGGAAAATTCTCCTGCACTCAGCGCTTCAGCGTGAGAATTCTCCCACGCTGTAAGTGACGTGCATGAGGTGAGCCGAGTTCATTGGACATGACCTCGGCTCATCTTTATGCCGTCACAGAGAGACAATGTGGAGCGCAAGCAAGCCTGCTCTTCTCAGTGTCTGCGGGATGACAGGCTGGATGGCGGCGTTCTGCTGCGGTCCAGCCTGTCATCTCGATGTAGCAGAGCTGAAGCTGTCGTGGGAACCATGGAAAGGTAAGGATGAGGTTGCTTTATTATTTTATTTTTATTACAGGAGATCGTTGGCTTCAGCTGGAATGGGCGTAACGGTAAGTATGGATTAATTTAGAACAATAAAGAATTGTGTCTTTATTTCAATTAAAGGACTTTATTCTGGGTGTTTGTGTTTTTTTTAACTTTGACTATGGGGTTAGTAATGGGGGTGTCTTATAGACGCCTCTCCATTACTAACCTGGGCTTGATGTCAGCTGGCATTATAAGCTGACATCAACCCCAGCCCTATTACCCCCTGCCACCGCTACAGGGCAGCGTGGAAGAGCGAGGCTAAGTGCCAGAATTGGCGCATCCTATGAATGCGCCATTTCTGGGGCGGCTGACGGCTGGTGTTTCTAGCCTGGGAGGGGGCCAATATTCATGGCTCCCTTCCTGGGCTATTAATATCAGCCCCCAGCTGTCTGCCTAGCCTTTGCTAGCTATTAAATTAGGGGGGACCCCACGTCATTTTTTTGGGGGGTCCCCCATTTTAATAGCTAGTAAAGGCTATGTATTCAGCTGGGGGCTCATATTAGTAGCCTGGGAAGTTCCGTGGGTATTACCCCCTTCCCAGGCTTCAAACATCTGCCCCAGCTGTCTGCTTAACCTCCGCTAGAGCCTAAAATTAAGGGGAACCCCACGCCAATTTTTTTAATAATAAATCCTTTATTTTAATACTAAATGACAAGTACAGTAACCAACACTATCACTGTACTTCATATATATGTGACTGACATGTTTCTATCTATCTAATCTATGTGTGAAGCTCTATTCTGTCTGTTATAAATTGTCGGGTACAGATGCTGAATTGCCGGCCGGCTTTCTTAAAGAGACGGTGCATGAAAACACTATTATTTTTTTTAATAAATCCTTTACACTAAATGACAAGTACAGTAAGCAACACTGTCACTGTACTTCATATATATGTGACTGACATGTTTCTATCTATCTAATCTATGTGTGATTCTCTATTCCTTCCATTCTAAATTGTCGGGTTCCGCTGCTGAATTGCCGGCCGGCTTTTTTAAAGAGACGGTGCATGAAAACACTATTATTTTTTTTGATAAATCCTTTACGCTAAATGACAAGTACAGTAAGCAACACTGTCACTGTACTTCGTATATATGTGGCTGACATGTTTATATCTATCTAATCTATGTGTGAAGCTCTATTCTTTCGGTTCTAAATTGTCGGGTACCGGTGTATGCCGCTGCTGAATTGCCGGCTTTTCGTGTTTCACTGTGAGCACAGTTCCATTCGATTTGGGCAATCACTGTAATGCCACAACCACCATGGCTGTGGCATTACAGTGAGTGGCAGACAATCCCTGCATGATTGGTGCTCTAAATAGCGCCAGACATGCAGGACACGCTTTTGGTGCACGAACAGTTATCGAACATAACCTCGAACAGCCGAAATTTTTGCAAATCGTTCGGGTTCGTCGAACAACTCGAACACTGCCCAAAACAGCTCGAATTTGAGATTGGCGAACAGTTCTAGTCGAACACCGCTCATCTCTAATTAAGACGCCGCAGTTGGCTAGAGGGTGCGGGGGTGAGGTGAGGACAACGGCCGTTTCACACACTGAACTGCGCTTCTACGGGTCCAACAAACCCGTAGAAGCGCAGTTCAGTGTGCGAAACGGCCGTCGTCCTCACCTCACTCCCCCATGACCTAGCCAACCGCGGCGTCTGAATGTCCGATCTGGAATAAAGGACTTCATACTAGCATCTGACGATGAGTGCTGTTCTTCTACTTTTCTCCTTTCAAGGATATAATTCAGTAAGCTTTACACAGCACCACCACAGAAAGATTGCCGACCGCAACATACTCAGGAAAAAGGGTTAACAGATGCATGGGGCTTATTTTTTTTAATTTGGGGCCGTTAAGTTATTCTTACAGGACTACATTTATGGAAATGCTCATTCATTAGTGTTTTATGATGGAAGGACCTATGGTCACCTGGCTAGGCCTAATACTTGCCAACTCTAAAACTTCTGGATGAGTCCTGGTAAAATTGGAGACCTCCAAGACTCCTGAATAGCTCCTTATTGCTGCAGGAACCACCCAGAAAGAGGTGCTTTCAAAAAAAGAAAATTCATCTTTTTTTAACCCTTTTAACCCCGAGGGTGGTTTGCACGTTAATGACAATTCTTACCACTGTCACTTTTTGAGGTAATAACTCTGGAACGCTTCAACGGATCCCACTGATTCTGAGAATATTTTTTCATGACATATAGTACTTCATGATTGTAGTAAAATATCTTCGATATGACTTAAGTTTATTTGTGAAAAAATCGGAAATTTGGGGAAAATGTAGAAAATTTAGCAATTTTAAAAATTTGAATTGTCATGCCCTTAAATCAGAAAGATATGTCACACAAAATAGTTAAAAAATAATAATTCCCACATGTCTACTTTACATCAGCACAATTTGGGAACCAAAATTTTTTTTGTTAGGAAGCTATAAGGGTTAAAATTTGACCAGCGATTTCACATTTTTCCAACAAAATTTACAAAACCATTTTTTAGGGACCACATCACATTTGAAGTGACTTTGAGGGGCCTTTATGACAGAAAATACCCAAAAGTTACACCATTCTAAAAACTGCACCCCTCAAAGTGCTCAAAACCACGTTCAGGGTATGTGCCTACGATGCGCAAATGAAGCGGAAATTTGCACTTCATTTCCGCATGTCCTTTTCTCGGAAAAACGCACGCGGAAATTGACATGCGTTTTTCGCGCGGAATTCGTGCTTTTTGCACATGCGGAATTGCCTTACGTATTCTACTGCATTGTAGATGGCAATTCCGCATGCATAAACGCACAAAGAATTGACATTCTGCGGAATTTTTCACACATCAAAAAAGCTGCGGAAAATTCCGCAGCATGGGCATTGCAATTGCGGAATGCCATAGGGGACCATGGGGGAAGGCTTACATGCGTTATTCATGCGTTTACGCTGCGTAAATTTCCGCACAAAATACGCATGAATTACGCATCGTGGGCACATACCCTCAAGAAGTTTATTAACCCTTCTGGTGCTTCACGGGAATTTTTGGAACGTGGAAGAAAAAAATGAACATTTAACTTTTTTCACAAAAATTTTATTTTAGACCCAAATGTTTTTATTTTCACAACGGTATGTGAGGGAAAAGCACTTTTTGTGCACACGGCAGGGCTTGGAAGGGAAGGAGCGCCATTTAACTTTTTGAATGTAAAATTTGCTTGAATAATTAGCGGACGTCATGTTGCGGTGGGGTAGCCCCTGATGTGCTTAAACAGTGGAAACCCCCCACAAGTGACACCATTTTGGAGACTAGACCCCTCAGGGAGCTTATCTAGATGTGTGGTAAGCACCTTGAACCCCCGGGTGTTTCACAGAAGTTTATAACATTGAGCTGTAAAAATAAGATTTTTACATTTTTCCCACAAAAATGTTTTTCAGCCCCCAAGGTTGCATTTTCATAAGGGTGACAGGAGAAATTGCACCATGCAACTTGTTGTGTAATTCCTCCTGAGTAAGCAGATACCCCAAATGTGGAGGAAAACCACTGTTTGGGCGCACGGCAGGGTTCGGAAGGGAAGGAGCGCTATTTGACTTATTGAATGTAAAAGTTGCTTGAATAATTAGCGGATGCCATGTTGAGTTTGGAGAGTCCCAGATGTGCCTTAACCATAATTCTGTACACTGATGTGCATGAGACTTAAAGGGAATCTTTCAACAGGTTTTTATGCAATGTAAGAGCAGCATGATGTAGGGATAGAGACTTTGATTCCAGCATTGTATCACATAGTTTACTGGATGCAGCAGTTATAATAATTATAAATGTATTTATATAGCGCCAACGTATTCTGCAGCACTTTACAATCAAGCAGAGAGATGTACGTACTGTAAAGACATAACAGAATAACACAAATTTCAACTGTTACAGGAGAAGTGAGGGTCCTGAGGGATAGAAGGTAGAACGTGCTTGTTTTTTTAGTAGAGGGGTTATGACCGCATGTTTAAATGAGCAGCTATAGATACCCGAAGAAAGAGAGAGATAGAATATTTTAGTTAGGTGGGTAGTGACAACCTGGGAGAGAGACTAACAAAGAAGTGAGGAAATAGGGTCACCGATGCAGGTTGTAGGGCGAGAAGAAGAGAAGTGCCTGATAACTTTCTCTTTTGTGAATGGTTCTAAGGTGGAAAGTGAACTTGAGGTGCTGGATGGAAGGGGTTCCAATCTCCGAGGGGATTGGACAAAAATATTCTGATGGATATGGTTGATTTTTTTCTTTGAAAATAAGTGGCCAGATCATAAGCGCTAAGATTGGTGACATGGGCCTGTACTATAGGATTCAAAGGGGAGTGGAAATTTTCGAAGAGTCTTTTTGGATTGTCGGATAGTGATGTAATGAGTGTGGTGAAATAGGCTGTTTCGGCCAATTGGAGAGCAGAGTTATAAGTTGTTGTCTTTGCTGCAAATATAGTAAAGCTCAGAATGCTAAGCTGTGTATAACCACACTCACACCACTTACCACTAATTGGTAACTTTCTGTGTACAATGCTTATTGAAAGAAAGCTGCTAATCAGTGGTGGGGGCATAGTTGGACCAGGATTCATGAGACACCTAGTCCTCTAGTAATAATCTCATCATGATAAAACAGTGATTTTGTCACGACTCTGTTGTTGGGTATCCCAGGGCCAGGGGCTCCTACCCTGTCCCTAACGCTAGGGGCACCCTAGCTGGCCCTGTTCCCTGGATTACTTCTGAAGGTGAAGACGCAGGGGCCATGTACCTTGTCTGAGCTCCTCAATCCGCCTTCAGTCTGTTCCCTTCTCCACCCCAGGGAAGAGAGAAATAGTAGTATATGGCAGAACACTAACCAGACTAACAAAGTAATAGAAACAGGGCTAAAGGAAAATACCAATCATACAAATATATGTACACAAACAACAGAGGTTAATACCGAGAAGTGAAGGATGGGAAACAAACCAAAATAGGAGAAGAATAGGATGAACACGGAACCTAAATCACACAACAGTCTAAGCTAAAATCCACCAAACGCCTTCTCAAATAACCACTCTCCACCACTCTCCTAGAACCATGTAGTATAGCTAGATCTGGCAATGATAGCCTGCCAAAGCACATATATAGGAGCGGGAAGTGGCTAACACTTGTCAGCTGAGAGCCTAAATGAAGGTAAGCTTCCAGGAGCTCACAACTGAGCAGATTAACCCCTGCACTGCTAAAAGAAACTTGCACCGTTTAATATGAAGGCAAAAGGCTTCTAATGAGTACAGGAGAGGGAGGAATCAGATGCTGCGGTCTTCTGGCTCCTCTCTGTTGTGGTAAACCTGTGACAGATTCCATTGAAACAGCAAAACAGCTTAGTATGTGATTCATCACTGGAATCAGGGTCTCTGTCTCAACATCATGCTGGTCTCAGACTGCATAGTAAAATCTTGCTGACACATTCCCTTTAAGAATGATTTGCAGGAATAGATACTAACACTTGGTGCATGTGAGGCAGTTATTTTATGATATCTCTCTCTCTTGTAGTTTAATGTCACATACACTTAGGAGTTTGGGGTACATGTGCAATCAAACACAGAAGAGAAGCCAGTCTGAATGTGCTATTGTTTCTCCTATTTGTAATGCCTTGTTTTTTCTGTATCTCTTCAGTAACTAGATGGAAAAAGTTGCACTATATGCAAATACCATAGAATATTAGATATATAAATTTTACGAAATTACAGTCTTAAAATTGCATTGTTGTATAACATGCATTTTCATCTTCATGTTTTTCTCAAAGGCTTTTATACTGCTGTTCATTGATTAACAATGATTCTAGTGATATGCATAACATTTAAGACATGAGATAGCAGGGAGACTGCAAACACTCTTGAATTGGAAGAATGCATCCCACTCATTTATTTTAAACTTTTCCTTGAGATTATTATATCCAATTTATAACTCTAACATGGAATAGAGAAAGGTGATAAGGTGTGAAAAATCACAAACATGGTTTAAATGATGATTTTCTAAATTATCATAAATTAGTTTCTTTATCAGCTTTTCTGCTACTCTTTATCCCTTTAGATGAACATAAGATTGATTATGTCTTCTTCCTGTTTAGGTTCTTATCAGTTTTGGAATAGCTGAAAGCTTAGAATACCAGCAGAACATTTACCCTGACACCCTGGGTCTGTCGAAGACACTGATTCCAAGCACTCTGAAAAGGTCTTGTGAAAAGATACAAGTAATTAATTTCCATGCAGCAACATTGAAAAGGTTAACTTGATTTATTGAATGAGATTCAATCTGAAATGTGTTATGTGTATTGTTAAAAAGCTCCAATTACAGACTTTAATTTGTATCCCTCATGGAACTGTTATTTTAAAGACACCAGGCAGACCAGTACATATATTGTGAGACGCTATAGGCCATCACTATGATTAACACTTTCTTTGTTCACTTTGGGAAGGATAATTATTAATATTATCATTATTACTATAGTTCTACCCTGATAATTTAATGTATTTAACCCCTTCCCACCATCATTGTACATGTAAGGTGGTACAGGTATATGGAGCAAGGTTACAGGATGAGCCCCTTACTCGGAGGATAATAGTTGCATTTCACAACCAGGATCTGCTTCTAACAGCCGCAAGTGGAGCCGAGCTCTATTTAAACCCAGACAGTAGCTTGGCTTCAAAGGAGATAGTGTTTTTTACCATATGCAGCAATACTATTCCTATTGGAAAAGTGAGAAGTACAAAGAAAAATGCATGGTTCCTACATTGAAATATGGTGGTGGCAGTGTGATTATGTGGGGCTACATGAGTGTGCATGGTGTCGGGGAGCTACATTTCATTGATGGTATAAATTCAAAGAGGTACTGCAGCATTTTGAAAGAGAAGATGTTACCATCACTCCGTGCCCATGGTAGACGTGCCCTTTTCCAACATAACAATGATCAAAAACACCCCTTAGGCTATTGCTCCATTTCTATAGAAAAACAGGGTGAAAGTGATTCAGTGGCCAAGTACATCTCCTGATCAGAACCCAGCCAAACATCTATGGGGAATTCTGAGGAGACAAGTTGAGCATGAGTCTCCATCCAGCATCCAGGCTCTAAAAGAGGTCATTCTTGAGGAATGGAAAAAGATAGATGTTGCGATATGCCGCCAGCTTGTTCATTCCATACTTAGAAGACTTAGTGCGGTCCTTAAAAATCATGGAGGTCATAAAAAATACTAGGTGTAGTAGTTTTTGATGTGGGGTATCTTCATTTTTTCCATGAGTAAAATTGAAGAATTTGTAATGAAAGTTATATATTAATCTTACTTTCATGTTATGGTTTAAAATAAGTTCTTTAAACTGAGTCTTGTCAAAAGTTTGTAAATTGTTTTTGTGTTCAGTGAGATATTGATTACAACCTTCATTTTTAAAAGGGGATGTATATATATATATATACGATAGTCGCTCACCAAACATCATATATATATATACATACATATATACTGTATATACTGTATATATATGAGATCTCTGGGGTGTGACTATACTGTATATGCTATCTATGCATTCTCATTCCTCCCAACTTTTGAAGAACAGAGAGAGGGAAAAATTATGTGGCGTGCCACGCCCACGGCCACACCCTAATCCATGCCCATTTACTGTTTCTACCCTGGAAGGAGGAGATGTTGGAGGGGCGATGGCATTGAGGGACATTCAGGGCGTAGACCCAAACCTGGGACTGTCCGCTGTTACTTGGCGGCTGGACGGGGGCCATGAATCTCTTATCTTCTTGTGTCCCCAGCATGGCTTTGATTAGCCAGGGACAGCGCAACGTCATGGGCGTCAGGCACAGCATTAGTTGGGACCTGTGGATTTTTTTTTGTTCATTCATTCACAATCGGAGCTGCTAGAACTTTCTCATCTTTCTGTAGCTTCAATATATGACATCTGGCTTTTTGGAGTCTGTAAAGTCGTGTTGTTCACACGTTGCGTCGGCAACAAACTATGCAATGACTATCTTCTCTGGGTATTTCATTTGTGCTCCATTTTTCATGCCTTTTCTTTCTTATTTGATGCGTTTGTTTGTGCAGATGTTTTTCATATGATCTTTATAGTACAGAAAAGTTTCAATTCTTCACTTAATAAAGTAGTAGTTTTTTACACGTGTTTTTTGGTATTCTTCACATATAAACCTACAGAGAAAAAAGCACCAAAACCACACAGTTCAGCAACATCTTAAGATGCACAGGGGGAGCAGTTTTTATGAAATCACATCCACTTTTCTTCAACACCTCAACACAGCAGAATTTCTGGGCAAAACAAAAGCAGCAGAAAATGCACAGCAATTTAGATGTTATTCCATGAAATCTTCTGCCCTTGGTGCGTCTAAAGACGCTGCTGAACTGTGCAGTTTTGGTGCTTTTTTCCCTTCTAAGTTGGGCCTGAAAAAAATTCAGGGCTTTCACAAAACATTGGCAGAGTCCTCACAATTCCCATCCATTTTACTGCGATGGACTTCGGGAAAATGGACGGAAGCGGCACATGCGCAGATTGAGATCTTGGCTCCAGAAAGTCCCAATTTTCCCGAACTTCACTGTAGTAAAATGGATGGGAAGTGTGGGACACCACCGACATCGCAGCCTTGCACCACCAAACACCCCCTCCTTCCAGCCTGGGGCCCGCAGCATCTCCCCATTCTAGCCACTGCCAGCCTCCTGCAGCAGCGACCCTGCTTCCTGGGACCCTTCTCCTCCGCAGCCACCCTATTCCCCCTGTAAGCTATCACAAAAATGGGCTATAAGATGCATCACCATTTTAAATAAAAAAAATACTATTTTCCTTCCCAAAATTTGGGGTGCGTATTATGGTCCAGTGCATCTTATAGTCTGTAAAATACGGTAGCTTGAGTTAGGCACCTTACCTAAACATTCATTAGAGGGATAATTTAGACTATATTCAAATGAATGTTATAAATCTTTCGCAAGTTACATTTGTAAATTCTAGCCATAACTGGTAATTTTCATCTTTATTGTTTATTTTTATATATAATATTTGTTAATAAAATATATATTTGCACAATTTTCGGTACATATACTATATTTTTTATCATATTTGATAAATATGGTGGTGACGAGTAATTATAGGATACTAGTGTTTTAGTTAAAGTTTGTATTCCTCCTTAAATTACATCCTTGTATTCATGACATCCTTGTAAGTGTAAAGTGTACTGTACATGGATAGTCTGTTATGCACACAGACAGCACAATGAGCTAAAATGCATAACAATTTTGGCAAAATGTTCTAGTTGAGGGTTTGATACAATTGCATCTAGTTCATGCAATCCCCTTTCATTCATAAATCTCCAATATACACATTACAGAAATCTCATGAAATGAATACAATACATTATTTAAATATGACTGAATTATTTAAAAAAAAATGGTATATTGTTTCCTAATTAGAGATTAGTGAGTGGCCTGCATAACATATGGCCTGTGGGATGCAGGAACCGGGAGATGCCAGCTCCCTTGTTCTTATATTCAAATGTATTCACGTTTAAAGGCGCTAATACATTTGAACACTTGTGCATCGGAACTAGGACAGAGGAGCACCAGGAAGCCCTCGCCCCGATGTGCAGCGGCGTGATGAGGTCAACATGCTGCTGACCTCATGATGCTGCTGCAGCGGAGGTGCCACAGAGGAGCTGAGACAGCAGTCACCAGTAAGTACTTCATAGAGAATCTGAAGATGAAACATAGTATAATTTTGAATGAGGGGGCCATGGGAGGGAAGATTGGTGTTACTTTCCAAGGCATATTATGAGACAATGGAGGACATTGTGGGGCAATGGAGGACATGATGAGGCAATTAGAGGGAATTGTGAAGGGGGCATAGTATAGTGAAGGGCAGTCGGGTGGGGGAACTTTATGCAGAGAGGAAGTGTTAGGGGAGATATTATGGAAAGGTCAGTTTGGGGGGACATTATGAAGAGGGGATGTGTAGGGAGAAATTATGAAGAGGGGCAGTGTTGAGGGATATTATGGAGAGGGATGGTGTGGGGGTACATTATAGAGGGGGCAGTGTGGGAGGACATCATAGAGAAGGGCAGTGTTGGGGGATATTATAGAGAGGGGTGGTGTCGGGGGGATATTTTGTGCAGGAAGTCCAGGGTGGGCAATTATTTATTCAGGGGTGCAATATGGGAGATACTTTTATTATGGGGCAGTATAATGATATCTTTAATTTAAGGGCACTATGTCGGTATGAGCTGCTGAAGACAGAGAAGAAGTCATTCTAGAGAGATAAGCTGAGGGAGTGAAATCTCATCATGGCGTCTATACAACATGAAAACAAAAGGGATGGGAATGACTCAAATCAGAGAAGATGTCGCCTATAAAGTACCTGGATGCAAATGTTTATTTGCAAAACTGACTATGTAACCTCAGTGCTGTGGTCCCTGTATGGGGCTGACCTGACATTAAAATTGATCGCTGTACTAAGCTTGGTGCTGTATACATGGTTGTTCTGGTGCTGCATTCATGTACTGATGGTGGTTCTGATGCTACATTCATGTACTGATACTGGTTCTAGTGCTGCATTCATACCCTAATGGTGGTTCTGGCTCCACAATCATGTGCTGACGGTAGTTCTGATCTTGTACACAATGGATGGATTGTATCAAAGAGCATTATGGATTGTAGCAATCCATAATGCTCTTCATGGCAATGTTAAAACTTAAAAATCCTCAACATTTAAAGATTTGAGATTATGAGAAGGATTTGGTGAGTTTCTGCTCCAAAAATTCAGTTTAAGTTGGCATGTGTTCACACTGATTTTTTTTAGCAGATAGTAGAAACTGAGCAGAAATTCTCCAAATCCTTGTCAAAATACTCAAAACTTGGTTTTGATGATGTATTAATGCACTGATGGTGTGATCGTAGTTGTGGTTATGTATAAAGTATGGCAATGTGGCCCTTGGACCAAAAAATGTTGTGCACCCCTGTTTTAGACTATATTCACATAAATGTTATAAATCTTTTGCAAATCACATTCATTAATAGCAGACATGACTGATCTAGTCTTCTTAATTACAGATAAGAAAATCAATTTGACGCAAATCAAATTTGTGTTGAATGTTAAGAAATTCACAGGTCCTAGTGAATTCAACCAATTTTGAGCAAATTGCCAAAAAGAAATGCCCACTGTCATTTTACACAATGCAGAGGATTACATTAGGCACATGACTTCATTCACAACCTTCCGGACTTACCCGTAAAGCTTTGTAGCTATCACATCACATGATACAGAGCAACGAATCAGAAGAAATGATCGCATTCTGCATAAAAATCGAGGCAGGTAACGAAGCAGCCAGTTTAGGGTAATGAAATAAGAAGAGAAAGCCCTCAAACATTGGGAAAAATCAAGACAGTAATGTGTTGTACAATTGCTGCAATAAAGAAGATGGGTGTAGTAGTCTGCGAATATAGAGATTCCATTGATAGGGAGAGAGAGATAAGCTGCAGTACCAGAGTCAGCTTAATTGATCAGTAATATGGTGTGGCTGGCATTTGTCCTGCTCCAAAAAAATGAAATCAACATCAATCAGATGTTGTGGTTGTTGGTCACAAGCAACTGTACTGAGTTGTTTTCCTTTTTTTAAAAAAATACATGAGACAATTCCCCAAAATCCAGAAATTTAACTGTGACTACAGTGCCACAAACTATTTTTTTCTGTATAATACTAGTCAGATTTTACATCCATACATGCCACACTAATACTGTGCCCCATTGCTGGAGCTGGCTGTTGGAAGTGTACCTATAATTTTTTATTCTCTCATTTTTAGGTAAAGGGATGAATTTGCCTTTGGCGAGCATATTGGTGTGGAAGAAGCAGAGGATGTTATGGAATATATGGGATATATGGCACATTACTAGACTCACAGCCGGATAAAGTTACTTCTGACAGATATATTGTCAGTTTGAGTCAGTATCATGTTCAAAATGGTCTCCCTAATCACAAATGAAAAAATTAAAAGTCTGTCAATGTGTTATGTTATTAAATGCACTGCTGGTTGCTACTGGGTTACCAATTATTTTTCTGGCTAGCTTGAAAGGGATACAGTCCTACAAGACCTCAGTGTTAAAAACAAATTTTCAGGGCAAATGGAGGCTATACAGTATTGCCATTTGTGGCAAATCCATTAGCTGTAAAAAATGTGTTGAGACTTATGAATTTGAATGATCTCTATTTCTAATATTAACCAAAACACAGTTAATTGCCTGAATGCAGTTTTTACATTTGGAAATAATTCTAGGACCCAAATGTGGGTTAAATCTATGTAAAAATCCAGATTTAAGACAAAAATCTAGACAGTGATTTAAAGTTGTATAAAATGTACGAATATGCACAACCTAGAAATGAAATGTCACAGTTATCTCGGAGACCCAGCACTCTCATGTAAAATACATGGGCTCTGAAACTTTTCTAATGATCTCTCGTTTGCTCTTTTTACACCTCAACTCCCATGTTAGTGATGTACATAGCAAATGGATGGAAGGTACAGGACGAGAAATATACTAAGAGGCTGGCAAACTGCATTGAAAGGTGTTCTACACATAACTCTTGCTGAAAAACCATACATTATTTAACAAGAGTTTAAAATATATACTTATTTTAGTGAATCAGAGCAGGTTTAACGCTTCAAGCCAACGCCATCACATTTTGCAAATCCTATTGCTAAGCTTTGATTATAGAAAAGTACTGAATACCCCAAAACTGCAAGGCTGGAATCATACATACAGTTATTGATGCAGTTTTTGGAGATAAACACATGGGTGGGTTAACTACGTCAAAAACTGCCTATGTTTTTAAAAATTTTCTATGTCAATGTATGACCTCTGTTCATAATCATACAGAGTAGAAATGGTATAAAAGGGCTTGCATCCATTTTTATAAGTGCTTAATAGATGTCAATAGATCACATGGGAATGAGTCCAGGTCATAATAAGGAGAATAAATGCACTCACCAGGAATCAACCCTCTCCGAGTACACACACTTTTATTCATATAAAGATTCAAAGTTGAGTTTCTCAGTATTGAAATATCCAATAAAGGATATTTAATAGTGATGAGCGAGCATGTTCGCTACTGCTCGGTCCTCGCCCGAGTATCTCACTGCTCGAGATGCTAGGCGCTTGCCAAGTATTTCCGGGGTTGAAATACTCGGGAGCTCTTTATAGCGCCAATGAACATGCAGGGATTGCCTGCCACTCACTGTAATGCAGTAGCCATGTTGGTTGTGGCATTACAGTGATTGGCTGTCCGCACAGCATCATCAGGTCTATATCAGACCTGGCGCCACCATGCTCGTCACAGTCACTCCGGAATCAGACAGAGTAGGGAGAGGTGCTGCTGAGCTAGGGAGAGATTTGCTTGTTTCTAGTTAGTGTAGGGAGAAAACAAGCACATTACACATATCCATCTCAACAAACAGTCCTTCTGAGGACTAATCCATCTGCAGAGATATCAGGCAGGCAGGGTGTATAGGCAGGTAGGCAGTGTATATAGCAGACTGCAGTGCATATAGCACAAGAGGCTCCATTCCAGTTTTGTCTGCTGCTGCTGTTAGATATTTCTAGAAATAGGGCCAGGTCTCAGGGGCCAGAAATAATTTTTTTTGGATCCTAATCCTCATTATTCGCTTAAAAAGCAATCCAGAGAACACCGTTTTTCTGTGCCATTTGCTTGTTGGCACTGCAAAATGCAGCCAGGTCCTTTCCATATTACAGCGCTAAAAATCCAGCTATTTAAAACTGTAGTTTGTCCGTCACATGGATCACATATAATTGCGCTAAAAATACTGCCATTTCTGACCTCCATTAAAAATTTGTTTCAGTGTGTCAGTGAAGCAATTGACACGAGTTTGCTGTTCAAAATAGTTACCTACAGGCCAGCTATTTAAAACTGTGTTTTCTCCGTCACACGAATCACATATACGCTTTCAGAAAATACTGCTATTTCTGACCTCCATTAAAAAAAATTTCAGTGTGTTAGTGAAGCAGTTGACACCAGTTTGCTGTTCAAAATAGTTACCTACAGGCCAGGTATTTAAAACTGTGTTTTCTCCGTCAAACGGATCACATATACGTTTTCTGAAAATACTGCCATTTCTGACCTCCATTAAAAATTTGTTTCAGTGTGTTAATGTAGCAATTGACACCAGTTTGCTGTTCAAAATAGTTACCTACAGGCCAGCTATTTAAAACTGTGTTTTCTCCGTCAAACGGGTCACATAAACGTTTTCAGAAAATACTGCCATTTCTGACCTCCATTAAAAATTTGTTTCAGTGTGTCAGTGAAGCAATTGACACCAGTTTGCTGTTCAAAATAGTTGTCTACAGGCCAAGTATTTAAAACTGTGTTTTATCTGTCACACGGATCACATATACGCTTTCAGAAAATACTGCCATTTCTGACCTCCATTAAAAAAAATTTCAGTGTGTTAGTGAAGCAAATTACACCAGTTTGCTGTTCAAAATAGTTACCTACAGGCCAGGTATTTAAAACTGTGTTTTCTCTATCACACGGATCACATATACGTTTTCAGAAAATACTGCCTTTTCTGACCTCCATTAAAACATTTTTCAGTGTGTCAGTGATGCAATTGACACCAGTTTGCTGTTCAAAATAGTTGTCTACAGGCCAGGTATTTAAAACTGTGTTTTCTCCGTCACATGGATCACATATACCTTTTCAGAAAATACTGCCATTTCTGGCCTCCATTTCAAATTTGTTTCAGTCTGTCAGTGAAGCAATTGACCTCCATTAAAACATTTTTCAGTGTGTTAGTGATGCAATTGACACCAGTTTGCTGTTCAAAATAATAGTCTACAGGCCAGATATTAAAAACTGTGGTTTGTCCGTCACACGGATCACATATAAGTTCGCTCCAAATTCAGTCATTTGTAGTGAGCGTGGAAGATATTGTTCTGCATTTAAAATGAGCAAGGCACGTGGCAAGGGACGGGGAACTGGACGTGATGGTGATGATGGTGCATGCAGAGGCCGAGGCTGAGGCCGTAGGCAAGCTGAAATTGTGCCACAACAAACACCCACATCTTCTTGCTCGACCTTCCTGTCCCAATTAATAGGGGACCGCAGAACACCACTATTGAACACAGAGCAGTGTGAAAAGGTTATTGTTTGGATAGCCGATAATGCTTCCAGTCACTTAGACACCACCACCACCTTGTCTTCCACATGGTCAAGTCTCAGTAGCTGTGAGTCTGGACAATATATTCCTCACCTCCTTCCTCCCACCATGCCGAGTGTCCAGAGACAACTGATCCCACACTTGGACACTCCAAAGAGCTGTTCCCTTTTCCATTTATTAAAGCAGGGCAAGAGGAGATCACATGTAGCGATGCCCAAATATTTGAGCAGCCACGGTCACACGAAGACGATGGTGGGAAAGTGTCACAAGAGGTGGACGATGATAAGACATAATTGCCAGAAAGTCAGGAGGAGGACCAGGGTGCGGAAGTGGAAGACAATGTGGTGGATGATATAGTAACTGACCCAACCTGGTAGGAGGACATGCAGAGCGAGTGTAGCATCGGCGTCTCTGCCCCCTGCCAGGCAGAGACGCCATCCCCCTTACCGCCGCAGTCCTGCACTAGCGTCTTCCAGCCTCCCTGCAGCTGCAGCTGCTGCTGGTGCACACAGCTTCCCTGGCTCTGTGTTTAGGGCGCGCGCTCCCCCCCCCTCTTAAAAGGGCCGCGCGCGCCATCCTAAAAAGTCCCCGGCCATCACCGGAGGGCTTTCCCTATAAGAGGCACCTCCTCCAATATTGAGGTGCCCGTGCAAGGTTTTTGCTTTGTGATTCTTACTTTGCTCTGCAAGTCAGTCCTGTTCGCCAGCCTGATCTTCTGTTCAGTCTGCTAGCCTGACTTCTCTTCAGCCCAACAGTCTGTCTACAGTCCAGTCCGCCAGTCTGTCTATGGGCTTACCTGGAAGCACCTGCCTGTTACCTACCGTGCCTGCCAGCCCGCTTACCTGGAAGCACCATCCAGCTACCTGTTGCGCCGCCAGCTTGCCTACCCGGAACACTCGCCTTACTATCTGCGTAATCAGCCAGCTTGTCTACCCGGACCACCCGTCAGCCTGCCAGCCGAAGCTCATCCGCTGTACCGGTCAGTTCCTGCCTTCTGACCCATGGGTGTCACCTGCTCTCTTACAAGGTCGGTCACAGAATGCAACCTGGTCCCTCTGCTCGGTTCCTCCCAGGTTCACGGAGTCGACTGAGCCGCCGTGCGACCTTGGTCGGACCGAGTTGATACTTAGTCAGGCCCTCTGGCCCCACCACCACCCGGATCCGTAACAGTGAGGACAGCAGCACACAGGGGGAGGGAGGCAAAGCACCCCAACAGACAGAAAGAAGCAGTGTAGTGGCCGCAGAAGGAAGGAAGGCAACCGTTCCCCGTAAGACCAACATGAAGCTAGTTGCCAGTACTAGAGATGAGCGTTGTTCTACTCGAACTGTTCGCCAATCTCAAATTCGAGCTGTTTTGGGCGGTGTTCGAGCCGGTCGGCGAACACGAACAATTTGAGAAAAATTCGGCTGTTCGAGGTTATGTTCGATAACTGTTCGTGCACCAAAATCATAACTGGATTTTTTCTCAGTAATGATGAAAATTAATGTTAATACGCAGTTTGAGTGTACAGCGGGGCGGGGGGAGGGGCAGGGGATGGATCTCTGCAGGAACAATGAAGATCTCCATTTTTTTTTCTCTTTCCCGCATTTGCAGTGGGGAGGTGCAATCTGTCAGCCTATCAGCAGCGCACACACGGAGCGAAGTGCTTTTTTTCACACAAGCAAGGGCATGTGTGATTGGCAGTGTATGTCACATGTCCTTGCCCTATAAGACCAAGCCATTTTCCCCGTCGCCACCATTTTCTCACTGCTGCAGCTGCGTGTTAGACGGCACCGCTGTTGCTGTGTGCGCTATACCTTGTTAATTTCAAGCCAATTTTCGCACAAATATACAGATAGCTTGGGAGTAGGGAATAGTTGTGATTGCAGTCCTTTTAAGGACTAGGTTACAGCATTTCCTACGACTTTTATCAAGCAGGTCTGTGCTCTTAAATAGATAGATTGTGGGAGTAAAGACTAATTGTAATTGGAGTCCTTTTCAGGACTAGGTTACATCAGTTCCTATCAGTTTTTGCCAGGCAGGTCTCTGCCAGTGCTGTGCAAGTTTTTTTCACAGCATTTGGCTGAATCTAGCAAAGCTAATCCTTTTTGGCCTATTGCAGAGTGTGTTAGTCAGTGGAGTAGCCTATCTGTGTTGCAAGATATACCACCTGAGTATAGAATACCAATTTTTTTACTGCACCTAGTGAAGTAAAATCTTTTGGGCATAGCATCATTCTATTAGTCCATCTATACTGACCTCCATCAGGTTGCAAACTGGATATGATTTTTTTCTGCATCTAGCTCTGAAAAAATATTTGGGCTTCTAGCAGTGTGTGGGACTTGGTCTATTAGTCCATCTATACTGACCTCCATCAGGTTGCAAATTAAAATTAATTTTTTTCTTCATTTAGCTCTGAAAAAATATTTGGGCTTCTAGCAGTGTGTGGGACTTGTTCTATTAGTCCTTCTATACTGACCTCCAGCAGGTTGCAAATTGAATATAATTTTTTTCTGCATCTATCTCTGAAAAAATATTTGGGCTTCTAGCGGTGTGTGGGACTTGGTCTATTAGTCCATCTATACTGACCTCCATCAGGTTGCAAATTAAAAATAATTTTTTTCTGCATCTAGCTCTGAAAAAATATTTGGGCTTCTAGCAGTGTGTGGGACTTGGTCTATTAGTCCATCTATACTGACCTCCATCAGGTTGCAAATTAAAAATAATTTTTTTCTTCATTTATCTCTGAAAAAATATTTGGGCTTCTAGCAGCGTGTGGGACTTGTTCTATTAGTCCATCTATACTGACCTCCATCAGGTTTCAAATTAAAAATAATTTTTTTCTGCATCTAGCTCTGAAAAAATATTTGGGCTTCTAGCAGTGTGTGGGACTTGGTCTATTAGTCCATCTATACTGACCTCCATCAGGTTGCAAATTAAAAATAATTTTTTTCTGCATCTAGCTCTGAAAAAATATTTGGGCTTCTAGCAGTGTGTGGGACTTGGTCTATTAGTCCATCTATACTGACCTCCATCAGGTTGCAAATTGAATAAAAAAATTTTCTGCATCTAGCTCTGAAAAAATATTTGGGCTTCTAGCGGTGTGTGGGACTTGGTCTATTAGTCCATCTATACTGACCTCCATCAGGTTGCAAATTAAAAATAATTTTTTTCTGCATCTAGCTCTGAAAAAATATTTGGGCTTCTAGCAGTGTGTGGGACTTGGTCTATTAGTCCATCTATACTGACCTCCATCAGGTTGCAAATTAAAAATAATTTTTTTCTTCATTTAGCTCTGAAAAAATATTTGGGCTTCTAGCAGTGTGTGGGACTTGTTCTATTAGTCCTTCTATACTGACCTCCAGCAGGTTGCAAATTGAATATAATTTTTTTCTGCATCTAGCTCTGAAAAAATATTTGGGCTTCTAGCAGTGTGTGGGACTTGGTCTATTAGTCCATCTATACTGACCTCCATCAGGTTGCAAATTGAATAAAAAAATTTTCTGCATCTAGCTCTGAAAAAATATTTGGGCTTCTAGCGGTGTGTGGGACTTGGTCTATTAGTCCATCTATACTGACCTCCATCAGGTTGCAAATTAAAAATAATTTTTTTCTGCATCTAACCCAGCCAATAGTTTTGGCCTAATACCACAGTTTGGCCACTCAGCTCTGCTCGGTTACCATCCATTGTTTTTTTGTGCAAACAACTCCAGAGTTGTGAATTAGTTAACCACCAAAATGAGTGGAAAAAGGCCTGCTGCTGGTGGAAAGGGGAATAGGCGTGTTGGGAAGGGGAAAAAAGGTTGTGTCCGTGGGGTAGGTGCAGAAGAAAGACCATCTTCCAGCCAAACTAAAATGTCTACTTCTTTTAGCGGACAATGTGATAAGATCCCTTTCTTACGGCCACGCCAATCGCTACAAATTCCAGATGAGGCACAAAAACAGCAGGTGCTTCAACGGATATCAAGTGCTCCTTTAAGTGGGCTCTCCTCCACATCAACTTCAACATCACAAATACTCCAGTCCTCAAAGGTGTCACCCAAATCGCACTTGCTTCCTCACAGCTCCCAAATCTCCAGCTGCCCGTCTGAGTATGAGGTAGAACAGATGGTTGAGTCTGCAGAGCTGTTTACTCATACTATAGCCTGGGAATCAGAGGTCGACTCCAGCGCTTCTGTGAATCCAGACGAGGAAATGATCTGCACTGATGCCCAGAATCTTTATGAGTCGGATCCAGGACCAGACGCAGAAGGTTCTGACCATAATGTAGACCCTCATTCCCAAACTGTAACTCCTGTTGGTGGAGACAATGAGGAAGACGATGATAAGACTCAAATACCTGATTGGAGCGACAACTTTAGTTTTTTGTCAGGGCAGGAACAGGTTGGCTCTGAGGACGACGGGTGTGATAACGCACAGGGTGATGATGATGAGGTCGGAGATCCCACTTACTGTCAACCCACAGTCAGCCAAGAGATGAGGTCAGCAGAGGAAGTGGAGGAAGATGCTAGTGACGACGAGGTCAGGTTGCGCCTTCCTGGACAGAGACGTAGTACTGGAAGCACGTCAACAACTGCATCCTCAAACACAACTCTGCCTCTCACCACAAGTCGTGGTGGCTCTTCAGGTCGCATGGGTGCTAAGCCTTGCATAGCCTGGGCATTTTTTCAGATCGATAAAGATGACCCAACTCGTGTTATCTGTAACATTTGTCTGCAAAAGCTAAGTAGAGGCCAAAAAATACATAGTTTGAGTACTTCATGCATGAACCGGCACATGGACATGAAGCATAAGTTGCAGTGGGAAGCTCAGTGTGCTACAATGCGGCCTAGCCGGCCGGGCCAACCACCGTCTGCCATATCTTGTGCATCCGCGGCCTCTTCATCCTCTGTGACTGGGGGGACAGCAGTCACACCTGTTTTGGGGCGCAGACCTGCCACCTCTTTACCCGCAACAGCCAGCGTGATTGGCAGGTCATCATTTTCTTTGGAGGTGGTAACACCAGCTGGTCTTGAGCGCTGTCCGACATCGATAGCACCACCTTTGGATCAAGGCAACCTAACATGTCCGCCTGCATCTTCCTCACAGACCGGCAGTTTGCCGGGGACACCCTTATCAACCCCGTCTAAGCACAATAGCCAGCCCTCGGTCCCTCAGATGTGGACAAGTAAAAGACCATTTCCTCCTAGCCATGAGAAAGCTAAGAGGTTGAATTTCACCATCTGCAAGCTCTTGGCTACAGAAATGCTGCCTTTCCGCCTGGTGGACACAGAGGATTTTCGAGACCTTATGTCCGTCGCAGTGCCCCAGTACCAGATGCCCAGTCAGCACTACTTCTCAAAGAAAGGTGTGCCTGCGCTCCACCAGCATGTCGCACACAACATTACCGCTTCTTTGAGAAACTCTGTGTGTGACAGGGTGCATTTCACCACAGACACTTGGACGAGTAGGCATGGACAGGGGCGTTACATGTCGCTGACTGGGCACTGGGTAACTATGGTGACAGCAGGACAAGGGGCTGCTGTCCAAGTCTTGCCGTCCCCACGAGTTGTGCGTCAATCCTCTTTATGTCAAAGTTCCTCCACTGCTTCTGCCTCCTCAACCTCCTCTCGGTCTTCCACCTGCACCCAAAGCCTGTCTGGTCATGCCACAAGCTTTCTAACTGCCCAGAAGGGATCCTGCACACCTCCTTACTATGCTGGCAGTAGGGCTCAACGTCATCAGGCGGTTTTTACATTGAAATGTCTGGGAAATGTGAGTCACACAGCTGAGGAGTTGTGGTCAGCTCTGGAGAACCAATTTCATGAATGGTTGTCTCCACTGGACCTGAAACCAGGGAAGGCCGTGTGCGACAATGCTGCAAACCTGGGTGCGGCCCTTCGCCGGGGCAATGTCACACACGTGCCTTGTATGGCTCACGTGTTGAACCTGGTTGTCCAGCAATTTTTAGCCCACTATCCCAGACTAGATGGCCTTCTGCAGAGGGCACGGTCGCTGTGTGCTCACTTCCGCCGTTCGCATCCCGCAGCTCAGCGACTTACATCTCTACAGAAGTCGTTGGGCCTGCCACTTCACCGGCTAAAATGCGATGTGCCTACCCGGTGGAATTCAACTCTGCACATGTTGCAGCGACTGTGGCAGCACCGACAAGCCCTGGTGCAATACGTTCTGACGTATAGCCTGGGCCAACGAGATTCAGAGGTGGGGCAAATCACGCTGGAGGAGTGGTCTCAGATCAGGGACCTATGCACCCTTCTGCACAGTTTTGAAATGGCGACGAAGATGTTTAGTGCTGACGATGCCATTATCAGCATGACTATTCCGGTGATTTACATGCTGGAGCACATGTTAAACAGAATTCGGAGTCAGGTGGTGGCACAAGAGATGGTGGAGGAAGTAGAGGAGGAGGAGTTGTATGCGGAAGGGCTAACATCTGCAAGGTCCAGACGGTCGGCAGCACCAAGGCGGCAGGCATGTGAGGGTGGGGGAGATGATTTTACCAGGGCGCATGGTAGCAGCCAAACTAGTGAGGAAGGTGCAGGAGCCCAGGAAGAAGTGGAGGACGAACTGATGGAAGACTCATCAGATGAGGGAGACCTTGATCACATTTCTGTTGTGCGAGGTTGGGGGGAGAGGACAGAGGAAGGAAGCATGATTGTTACCTCGCCACCAACACAACAGGGACTTGGTGCTCCTGGATGTGCAACACACATGAGTGCCTTCTTGCTGCACTACCTGCAACATGACCCTCGAATTGTGAGAATTAGAAATAATCCTGACTACTGGGTTGCCACACTGTTAGATCCCCGGTACAAAAGTAAATTTGCAGAAATTATTCCTGCCATAGAAAGGGATGCACGCATGCAGGAGTATCAGCAGAGACTGTTGCAGAATCTTACATGTGCTTTTCCACAAAATACCAGTGGTGCACGTAGTGAATCTCACAGTTCCAACTTGCCAACCGTGGGACCGTCAAGTGTTCAGCACTCAAACCGTAACAGAACCACAGTATCTGCTGGTAACATCAATTTTGCGGAATCATTTCACCACTTTTTTAGCCCATCCTTTGCAAGGCCACAGGAGACAAGAAGTCTGACACATAGTCAACGCCTAGAGGCGATGGTACAGGAGTATCTCCAAGTAAACATTGAAGCCACGACTGTGTCACTGGACCCTTGCTCTTTTTGGGCTTCCAATCTGGATAAATGGCCGGAGCTAGCCACTTACGCCTTGGAGATCTTGTCATACCCCACAGCCAGCGTTCTGTCTGAACGTGTGTTCAGCGCTGCTGGTGGTGTGCTGACAGATAAGCGCACGCGGCTCTCCACTGATAATGTAGACAGACTCACGTTCATAAAGATGAACAAATCATGGATCCGAAACGACTTTTCTACCCCTGTGTCATCCTGGGGAGAGTAAAAGCTTGATGATTGGTTAAAATCACCCTACCAACCGTTTTAAGCTTTCAAATTACTAATCATGTTTAAGTGTATCTTGACTGGAAAATAATTTGGGCTTTGTAGCAGTGTGCAGCACTGATCCTATTAGGCCATCTATAATAAGCTTCACCAGATTTAAAATTAAAAATAATTTTTAGCTGCATCTAGCCCGGAAAATAATTTTGGGGCTCCGAGATGCGCAAGACACATAAGTGCCTTCTTGCTGCACTACCTGCAGCATGACCCTCATATTGTCAGAATTCGAAGTCATCATGACTACTGGGTTGCCACACTCTTAGATCCCCCAAACTTTTCGATCAACCTTTTCATTTTAATAAAGACCAAAAAAATGGTCATTTTTGAAATTAGAAGCATTAGCAGGTTGTTAGAATCTGAAATCAAACAGTTTTCAACTCAAAACTTTATTCTAGGTGATGTTACATTTTCACATAGGACCCCTTGTTCGAAAGGAGCTTCTGAACTCTCTCGTCCATTGAATTTGTCAGGTTTTGGATGGTTTCTGCTTCAATTGTTTTGCATGAGGACAGAATACCCTCCCAGAGCTATTGCTTAGATGTGAACTGCCTCCCGCCATCATAGACACTCCTTTTAATGATGCTCCAAAGGTTCTGAATGGGGTAGAGGTCAGGGGAGCATGGGGGTCACACCATAAGTTTGTCCCCTTTTATGCCCATATCAGCCAGAGATGCAGATGTTTTATGTGCAGCATGAGATGGTGCATTATCATGCAGAAAAATGATCTTGCTGTGAAATACACGGTTCTTCTTCTTGAACCATGGCAGGAAGTGCTGTTTGAGAAAATCCACATACATTATGGAGTTCATCTTTAGCGCCTTCAGGGATCCTAAAGGGGCCGACAATCTCTCTCCCCATGATTCCAGCCCAAAACATTACTCCACCTCCTCCTTGTTGGCGCTGTAGCCGTGTTTGCGTGGGGTGTCCATCAACCAGCCATCCTCCACTCCATTCATCTGGACCATCGAGCGCTGCACGGCACTCATCCGTGAACAAAACAGTTTTGAAATCAGTCTTCATGTAATGTTTGGCCCACTGGAGCCGTTTCTGCTTGTGTGAAGTGGATAGAGGAGGTCGACAGGATGGCGTATGCACAGCTGCAAACCTCTGAAGGACCCTGCATCTTGTTGTTCGGGGGACGTTGGAGGCACAAGCAGCTTCAAAAACTTGTCTGCTGCTATGACAAGGCTTTTTTGCCGCTGCTCTTTCAACCTGACGTAATTGCCTGTAGGAAAGAGTCCTCAATTTGCCCTTATCAGCACGCACACGTGTGTACTGTGAATCAGCTACATACTTCTTGATTGCCAAGACACTTCATCCTGATCATCGCACAATGTTGATTGTAGTCATGCCTTGACCTAAACACTCCACAATTTGTTGCTTCTCAGCAGCCAACACATCCTTTTTCTTTCCCATTTTGGCAGAAAATGTAGGCTGCTTAATAATGTGAGAGTGTAAAGAGAGGAGAGAACAAGGCGCAATGGGTGACTCAGTATTGCAATTTGTAGAGGGGTGTGGGGATGGCTACTAACCTTATGAAGTTGTGCACCTCTGCACAACCCCAGTGTAAAGCTCCACAAGCTCCGCTCTGTTGGTGGCTGTCATCTATTTCCAGCGGCGTTCACAGATCCTGATCTCTTGGTGGAATATCACGTGGTCAGGTTAGTAGCATGTAACGCCGAGATGGACGCCCAGCTTCACCAACACCCCAGGCAGCGCTCCGGAGGGGTTAAGGCAGCGCAGCTTGGAAAACCAGGGTAGTAATTTTAATTAAATTGCTCCCACAGGTTAAAAAAACAACAGATTAAAGGCAGCTCTACCGCACCCCAACAGGGGGAAAAGGACAATCAGTGAATATGAATAGCGGTACCAGAGCGCCAATAACAGGGCAAAAATATTAAAAGGACTGATTTATTAATATACACACAACGCGTTTCGGTGGACACAGCCACCTTCATCGGCTGTGTCCACCGAAACGCGTTGTGTGTATATTAATAAATCAGTCCTTTTAATATTTTTGCCCTGTTATTGGCGCTCTGGTACCGCTATTCATATTCACTAATAATGTGAGAGAGCCTTCTTAAGTAGTCTTGCCTTTCATTGGACACACCTGCCAAACTAATTAGCACAGGTGTCTGCAATTGCTTACAGTGATATAAAGAGCCCTGACACACATCACCATCAATGAGTTTAACTGACAAACAAACAAATTCTTCCCTTATCACTCCTAAACATTTTTTGCATAATAATTTGGAACGCGGTGTACATGTGCTTTTCCACAAAACACCAGTGGTTCATGTAGTGAATCTTACAGTTCTAACTTGCCAACCGTGGTCTGTATGGAATTGTTCAATAAAGGGCCCAAAATTAAGATAACATAGATGGGAGAGGTCTCTATGAATAGGAATTCCTAAGTATCTGATACCCTGTGAGGGCCAGGCAAAGGGAAAGTTGGACTGGATGGAATCCTATATGGATTTAGGGAGGGAGACATCGAGGGCCTCAGACTTCGCTGCATTGATTTTAAAATTTTACCATGTAACAAAGTGATCTATTTCAGCCATAACAGCAGGGATGGATATATGTGATTGAGTGATATATACTAGGACATCATCAGCAAATAGAGAGCACTTGTACTCGGTGCCTCCCACCTCAATCCACCTAATATTGGGGTTATGGTGAATTGATGAGAGCAGGTGCTCCGTCACTAGGATGTATAAGAGAGGGGACAGAGGACATCCCTGCCTTGTCCCATTGGTGATTGTGAAAGGTGATGAAAATGTTCTGACGCACCCCCTGGGCCTTGGGACACCCGGAGCCGGACCCTTTTTGGTGGATGCTGGTGGTTGTAGTCTTCGTGGCGGCGATCCGGTTCCGTGGCTCAGGGCGGTCAAACCAGTGGCGGAACTATTTATGTGGTTTTGATGTTTAAATGTCCGACTACGCCACCCGTGGATTGCGGTCAGAGTGAACCGCCGCTACAGGGCAGACCACTAAGGCTGGTGTTGTGGGTGCAGCAGAGCGTAGCATAACTCCCCACGGGAGGAGTATAGCCTCAGGGCAGTGTATGCGGAGGATGGGGGTGATGGTGCAGGGCAGCAGCAGTAACGACACGGAGTCAGTGATGCAGTTCAGGGCCTTTACTCACAGTTCTTATTATCCAGACCACGTCTGCAGGTAACGGCTGCCCACGTCGTACTGTGCTCACCAGGTGAGGGGCTCAGACAACTCCCAGATAACTTTGGAGCACTTCACAGGACCCCCTTTGTGTGTCCTTTGTCTGGCCTTTCTTACCAACACTTCTGTCCGGCTGCCTCGGGCCTCCTCTTGGTAAACTTGGCGCCAGTTTCCCTGACCCTATGTGGTGCCTTCCTAGCGGGTGGAGCAAGGGGCTGCGCCACATAAAATGTCAGAGCCTCCGGTTTCTAGCTGAGGGTCGTTTCCTGCCTCCACTAGTTCGGGGACCGGTCTCCCCCTTTGGCCTGACCCCTCCACGCAGGTGGATTCGGGCGTGCGGTGGCGACTCGCCCGTCCGCACCCCTGGGATCCCTTCATTCCTCGTTCCTGGAGCCTTCTCCGCTCCTCTTCCTTCCTTCTCCCTCTTGCAGGCCTGGGCCTCTGTTACTAGGCCCGCCTCCGGAGCAGAGCTCATGCAGAGCCCCTGCTCCCTGCCACTTCTGCTCAGACTTCTCTGCACTGAACTAAGATGGTGCCCACCTTTTATACTCCCTTCTCAATGCACCCAGGAACTGCTTCCTCCCTGCTCCTGCACTGCAGGGTTCCCCTTCCTCAGTGTTCCCTCCCCCCACTCCAGCCAGGGACAGGGACTGTCGTGCCCATCTCAGGGGCATATTGGTCGCCCTGCCCCACGGCAATGTGGTGTAATGCATGCAGGTGTCGGGTCCTGATCCACACTCCATCCTTATCTGAGAGTGAGATATCACACCTCTGGGTGAGGTGCAATACGTCTGTAGCAACCGAGCCCTCGGTGCTACAGTTCCATTTATCTTCAGCCTAGGTGACGTATTGTGATACAGGGCCGTGATTTTGGCTATAAAAGGGTCCCCTAGACCCCTACCCCAAGCTTTTTAAGAGAATCATATGGCGTGCCAGGAGATTCTATGGAATGCTTTCTCAGCATCCAACGAGAGTATCTACTTACAAATTTTTAACTGCATCTAGCCCAGGAAATACTTTGTGCCTAGTAGCAGTGTCTGCTAGTCAGCGGATTATCCCGGCTGTTAAGCAAGCTACACCACCTGTAGTTTGGACACTTAATTTTTTCAAAGGAAATGCTTCGGGACCACGGGATACTCAGTGAAGAGCATCAGGAGGCACCCCAAGGCATAGGGGCTGGGACTGGCACTAGGATGCCTTGCGGTGGACAGCCGAGCTCGATCCTTATAAAAGCTTTTTAACTGCAGCAGCTTTAGTGGACGCTACTGGAGCTGGAATTACGCGGCTGCTGGCATGAGACTTGCCCTCCAATAGATCCTTGTAAATGGATTTAAAGTGTATTCATTCAAATTAGAGGGACAATTTAAATTAAAAAGCTTAGAGCTGCCTCCACCACAGGGGGGCTCTCTCGACCCACCAGCGGACAGGCACCAGTATTGGGAGAGGGGGGCTGGCCGTCAGGGTTCACCGTGGCTCTGGCACAAACCCGGCGACACGGAGGTGGCACGGGCAGGAGCGGACTGGCCGTCTCGGCTTCTCACTTTTTGGATTTTAGAAGGGCATGACATGCCTATATCTGTGTCTCCCCCTCCTTTTACTCCTCCACCTCTTTTCTTTTCGCATGACTATATGTACTTGTCACTTTTCCATGTGTTAGTTGTGTCTTCTGAGCAGTTTGTCAGCTTTTGGACACCTTTGAAGGTGTTTTCTATGTGTTTCTATGTGTTTTTGTTTGCCTGCCATTGGTTTTAACGGTGTTCGAAGGTGTTCGACGAACAGTTCGACGAACAGTTCGGCGAACACACGGGTGTTTGACGAACCGAACCGAACTCGAACACTACGGGGGTGGCTCAACACTAGCCAGTACAACTATTAGGTCTTCTTGAGTCTGGTTGTTTTTTAAAGACTCTGCTGATAACCCCAAAAAGGCATGTGGCACCACTGCTTTTTCCGCTGTTTTGCATGCAAGCCAATCCTCTGTCCATGGTGCATGCAAAGATGCCTCCTGCCTTGCATCTGTCATTGCACACTCTTAAGTAGCAGCATCAGGAAGCATGTCCACGTCCTTGTTCCAGTGCAGCGTTCAGTTGTCCATACCCCAGTCCTTGGAACACAAGCGCAAATACGCAACCCATGCCCCACAGGCCACACTACTAAATTCCCACATTTCACGACTACTTGCGCTAGAAATGTTGCCTTTTAGGTTCGTGGAGACGGAATCATTCCGCAACCTGATGGCGGCGGCCATTCCTCGGTAATCGGCCCCCAGCCACCACTATTTCTCCTGTAGTGCCGTCCCCGCGTTACACAAGCACGTGTCCCAAAACATTAGCTGTGCCCTCAACAATGCAGTTGCCGGGAAAGTCCAGCTAACCACGGACACGTGGAATAGTGCTTGCAGGCAGGGATGGTACATCTCACTGACGGCACACTGGGTTAATATAGTAGAAGCCGGGACCCAGTTGGACCTTGAGATGGAACATGTCCTCCCGACCCCAAGGATTGCGGGCCCTAGGTCAATCAGGGTTGCCCCCACAGTCTACAGCTACTGCACCTCATCCTCCTCAGCCTCCTCCTCCTCTTCAGCCTCCATCTCCGAAATAACCACATCAGTCACAAGCTGGAAGCACTGCAGCACTGCCTCGGTCAAGCGGCAACAGGCTGTGCTGAAGATAATATGCTTAGGTGATAAACCGCACAATTCTGAAGAGTTGTGGACCTGAAAGAGCAGTCAGATCTGTGGCTCACACCGCTGAACCTACAGCCAGGCATGGTCGTGTGTGACCATGGCCGGAACCTGGTGGCAGCTCTAAAGCGAGGCAAGCTCACACACGTACCATGACTGGCCCATGTGCTTAAATTCATGGTTAAGAGGTTTCTCAAATGCTACCCAGTGCTGCCGGTTCAGCTTGTTAAAGTACGCCGCCTGTGTGCCCATTTTAGAAAGTCACCAACAGCTTCCGCCGCCCTTGCCGTGTTTCAGCAACGTTTGCAGCTTCCGGCTCACAGAAAGGTATGTGATGTCCCCACGCGTTGGAACTCTACACTGCAGATGTTGGGAAGGATTTGTGAACAGAAGAGGGCAGTTGTTGAGTACCAGCATCAACAAGGCCGTCGATATTCAGTTTAGACTCCACACATAAGATCTCAGGAGTGGACATGGATGTCAGACATATGTTCCATCCTCCAAAACTTAGGACTCCACCAAGATAGTGAGCTGCGATGACGCCAAAATTAGCGTCACCATCCCGCTTCTCTGTCTTCTGAAACGCTCTCTGCTCACAATTAAAGAGGATGCATTGCAGGCAGAGCACGATGAGATGGAGCAAGGAACTATACAGGGTGATTACACACAGCCCAGCCTCATCTCATCCCAACATGGATTGGGTGACAATGAAGAAGAGGAGGAGGAGGAAGAACAGGAGCTAGTTTCATGCGCTATAGACGGTACCACCTGAATAACTGTCATAGCGTCTGTTCTGCATGGATGGCCAGAGGACAGAGAGGAGGTGGAGGAGGAGGAGAGCATGGTCAGTCATCCTCTTGGTGAGAACACAGTAGTCTTGCCTGTTAGCAGTCTGGCACGCATGGCTGAGTTTATGTTACGCTGCCTTTCCCATGACACTCGGGTTCTCAAAATTTTGGGTGACAGTCATTACTGGTTGGTGACACTTCTAGACCCACGCTACAAGGAGAACTTTATATCTCTTATTCCTGAGGCGGACAGGTCTACAAAATTGGGGCAGTATCAGAAGGCCCTGGTTGCGGAACTATTAAAAAAATTCCCATCTGAAACGCTGGGGGCAGAGGTCACAATTCGTTGGACAACCAGGGAGTACAGGGGATAGAGACACAAATGCAATCTAGCAGAGGCAGGTGAACACTGTCAAAATTCTGGGACAGTTTTCTCAGACCCTCCCATCGCACAGGCCCTGAAGTGCGGGTACTCTCTCAAGGAGTGTAAAGTTTGGGAAGATGCTGAGAGTACCTTGCCGACCATACCAACGTCCTCTGTGATTCCTCTGTGCCTTATAATTATTGGGTATCCAAGCTGGATACATGGAATGAACTGGCTCTCTATGCCTTCGACATCCTGGGCTGCCCTGCCGCTAGCGTTTTATCAGAGCGGGTTTTTAGTGCCGCTGGTGGAATTATAAATGATAAGTGCATCCGCCTGTCAACTGAAAATGCTGACAGGCTGACTCTTATAAAAATGAACAAGGGCTGGATTGGGCCAGACTTCTCAACACCACCGAATGATAGCAGCGTAACATAAACTCAAATCCAGTGTCTTTTCTTGGGAGGTGTATTCCCATGCAC
This sequence comes from Phyllobates terribilis, assembly GCF_046119375.1. NCBI lineage: Eukaryota > Metazoa > Chordata > Amphibia > Anura > Dendrobatidae > Phyllobates > Phyllobates terribilis. Next base: position 509,045,477 of record NW_027362762.1, read on the forward strand.
CTTTTCACACCCACACATGGGTATACCCTTCCTGATTTTGGCTATTTGCTCTTGTCCTCCTCCTTCTCCTCATCCTCCACCACCATATCACGATGGTGACTGTGGTCTGTTATGCTACACCCACATAATTTTTTAAAGGGTGTTTATGACGCCCTTAAAAAATGTTTTATACAGTATGTTCATGTATACCCCCCAGGGGTAAATGTTTGTCAGCCCATACACTTAGTGCATGGGCATTCCAAGCATAGGAGGCCAGCTCCTTTCTAATGGGAAACATTTAATAATAAGTAATAGTGTCTCCTGATTGTTCAGACACAAAAATATCTGTTTAAAAGAGTCTAGTATACACCAGTAAATTATAGCTGTGATTTTGCTGTCCCACAGTAAAAAATCTCTATTATCCAGCTTTTGCTATTTTTTCCATCAAGAAAAACAGTAATAGTGTCTCCTGATTGTTCAGATACCAATGTATCTGCTTAAAATAGTCTGGTGTAGGCCCAAGAAATAGAACTGTGGTTTTGCAGTTCAACGGTAAAAAATCTCTATTAGCTGCCAAAAATTAGGACAGAGGAACTTGCAGTGCTGGCAACACGGACCACGGTCACACTGGTGGTATAGTGGTGGTGGAGGCTGAAGATAAGGAGAAGAGCACAAAACAGCCGAAATGAGGAAGCGTATACCCATTTGTGGGTGTGAAGCAGTGCATGGGAATACACCTCCCGAAATAACACAGTGGGTTTGACTTTGTTACTCTGCTGTCATTTGGTGGTGATGAGAAGTCTGGCCCAATCCAGCACTTGTTCATTTTGATAAGGGTCATCTTGTCTGCATTGTCAGTTGAGTGCGCTTATCAGTTATAATTCCCCCAGCGCCACTAAAAACACGCTCTGATAACACGCTAGCGGCAGGGCAGGCCAGGACCTCCAAGGCGTACAGAGCGAGTTCATTCCAAGTGTCCAGCTTGGATACCCAATAATTAAAAGGCACAGAGGAATCATGGAGGACGCTGGTACGGTCGGCAAGGTACTCCCTCACCATCTTTTGAAACTTTCCACTCCTTGTGCGAGTACCCCACGCCTCAGGGCCTGTAAGCTGGGCGGGTCTCAGAAAATTGTCCCATAATGTTGACAGTGATTCCCTGCCTCTCCTGGATTGGAGTTGCGTCTCTCACACCTGTACGCCTTGGTTGAGCAACGAACTGTGACCTCTGCCGCTTGAGTGTTCAGATGGCAATTTTTTTAACAGTTCTGCAGCAAGGGCCTTCTGGTACTGCCCCATTTTTGTAGACCTCTCCACCTCAGGAATAAGAGAGTGAAAGTTCTCCTTGTAGCGGGGGTCTAAAAGTGTCACCAACCAGTAATGACTGTCACCCAACATTTTGACAACGCGAGGGTCAGGGTTAAGACAGCGTAACATAAAATCAGCCATGGGTGCCAGACTGGTAACGGCAAGACCTCCGTGTTCTCACCAAGATGACGACTAACCATGCTCTCCTCCTCCTCCTCCTCCCCCCTTTCCTCAGGCCACCCACGCTGAACCAACGGTATGACAGTTGTACAGGTACTAGCGTCTACAGCGCATGATACCAGCTCCTGTTCTTCCTCCTCCTCTCCCTCATTGTCCCCCAATGCACGTTGGGATGAGATGAGGCTGGGCTGTGTGTAATAGCCCGCTATGGCTTCTTGATCCATCTCATCATACTCTGGCTGCAATGCCTCCTCTTTAATTCTCTGCAGAGAGCGTTGCAAAAGAAAGACAAGTGGGATGCTGACGCTAATGATGGCGTCATCGCCACTCACCATCTTGGTGGACTCCTCAAAGTTTGTCAGGATGGTACATATGTCAGACATCCAGGTCCACTCCTGAGGTCTTATGTGTGGAGTCTGACCTGAATATCGACGGCCTTGTTGCAGCTGGTACTCCACAACTGCTCTCTTCTGCTCACAAATCCTTTGCAAAATGTGGAGGGTAGAGTTTCAACGTGTGGTGACATCACACACCAGTCGGTGTGCCGGAAGCTGCAAATGCTGCTGCAACACAGTAAGAGCGGCGGAAGCTGTAGCCGACATCCAAAAATAAGCTGACAGGCAGCGTACTTTGACAAGCAGATCTGGCAACTCGGGGTACGATTTAAGAAACTGCTGAACCACGAGGTTAAGCACATGAGCCAGGCATGGTACGTATGTGATCTCCCCTTGCCTCAGAGCCGCCACCAGGTTACGGCCATTGTCACACACGACCATGCCTGGATGTAGGTTTAGCAGTCTCAGCCACAGATCTTCCTGCTCTTTCACAGCTGTCCACAACTCACAAGCAGTGTGAGGTTTATCACCTAAGCTTATGAGTTTCAGCACAGTCTGTTGCCGCTTGGCTGAAACAGTACTGCAGTGCTTCCAGCTTGTAACTAGTGTTGAGCCACCCCCGTAGTGTTCGAGTTCGGTTCGGTTCGTCGAACACCCGTGTGTTCGCCGAACTGTTCGTCGAACTGTTCATCGAACACCTTCGAACACCGTTAAAACCAATGGCAGGCAAACAAAAACACATAGAAACACATAGAAAACACCTTCAAAGGGGTCCAAAAGCTGACAAACTGCTCAGAAGACACAACTAACACATGGAAAAGTGACAAGTACATATAGTCATGCGAAAAGAAAAGAGGTGGAGGAGTAAAAGGAGGGGGAGACACAGATATAGGCATGTCATGCCCTTCTAAAATCCAAAAAGTGAGAAGCCGACACGGCCAGTCCGCTCCTGCCCGTGCCACCTCCGTGTCGCCGGGTTTGTGCCAGAGCCGCGGTGAACCCTGATGGCCAGCCCCCCTCTCCCAATACTGGTGCCTGTCCGCTGGTGGGTCGAGCGAGCCCCCCTGTGGTGGAGGCAGCTCTAAGCTTTTTAATTTAAATTGTCTCTCTAATTTGAATGAATACACTTTAAATCCATTTACAAGGATCTATTGGAGGGCAAGTCTCATGCCAGCAGCCGCGTAATTCCAGCTCCAGTAGCGTCCACTAAAGCTGCTGCAGTTAAAAAGCTTTTATAAGGATCGAGCTCGGCTGTCCACCGCAAGGCATCCTACTGCCAGTCCCAGCCCCTATGCCTTGGGGTGCCTCCTGATGCTCTTCACTGAGTATCCCATGGTCCCGAAGCATTTCCTTTGAAAAAATTAAGTGTCTAAACTACAGATGGTGTAGCTTGCTTAACAGCCGGGATAATCCGCTGACTAGCAGACACTGCTACTAGGCACAAAGTATTTCCTGGGCTAGATGCAGTTAAAAATTTGTAATTAGATACTCTCGTTGGATGCTGAGAAAGCATTCCATAGAGTCTCCTGGCACGCCATATATGATTCTCTTAAAAAGCTTGGGGTAGGGGTCTAGGGGACCCTTTTATAGCCAAAATCACGGCCCTGTATCGCAATGCGTCACCTAGGCTGAAGATAAATGGAACTGTAGCACCCTGAGGGCTCGGTTGCTACAGACGTATTGCACCTCACCCAGAGTTGTGATATCTCACTCTCAGGTAAGGATGGAGTGTGGATCAGGACCCGACACCTGCATGCATTACACCACATTGCCGTGGGGCAGGGCGACCAATATGCCCCTGAGATGGGCACGACAGTCCCTGTCCCTGGCTGGAGTGGGGGGAGGGAACACTGAGGAAGGGGAACCCTGTAGTGCAGGAGCAGGGAGGAAGCAGTTCCTGGGTGCATTGAGAAGGGAGTATAAAAGGTGGGCACCATCTTAGTTCAGTGCAGAGAAGTCTGAGCAGAAGTGGCAGGGAGCAGGGGCTCTGCATGAGCTCTGCTCCGGAGGCGGGCCTAGTAACAGAGGCCCAGGCCTGCAAGAGGGAGAAGGAAGGAAGAGGAGCGGAGAAGGCTCCAGGAACGAGGAATGAAGGGATCCCAGGGGTGCGGACGGGCGAGTCGCCACCGCACGCCCGAATCCACCTGCGTGGAGGGGTCAGGCCAAAGGGGGAGACCGGTCCCCGAACTAGTGGAGGCAGGAAACGACCCTCAGCTAGAAACTGGAGGCTCTGACATTTTATGTGGCGCAGCCCCTCGCTACACCCGCTAGGAAGGCACCACATAGGGTCAGGGAAACTGGCGCCAAGTTTACCAAGAGGAGGCCCGAGGCAGCCGGACAGAAGTGTTGGTAAGAAAGGCCAGACAAAGGACACACAAAGGGGGTCCTGTGAAGTGCTCCAAAGTTATCTGGGAGTTGTCTGAGCCACTCACCTGGTGAGCACAGTACGACGTGGGCAGTCGTTACCTGCAGACGTGGTCTGGATAATAAGAACTGTGAGTAAAGGCCCTGGACTGCATCACTGACTCCGTGTCGTTACTGCTGCTGCCCTGCACCATCACCCCCATCCTCCGCATACACTGCCCTGAGGCTATACTCCTCCCGTGGGGAGTTATGCTACGCTCTGCTGCACCCACAACACCAGCCTCAGCGGTCTGCCCTGTAGCGGCGGTTCACTCTGACCGCAATCCACGGGTGGCGTAGTCGGACATTTAAACATCAAAACCACATAAATAGTTCCGCCACTGGTTTGACCGCCCTGAGCCACGGAACCGGGTCGCCGCCACGAAGACTACAACCACCAGCATCCACCAAAAAGGGTCCGGCTCCGGGTGTCCCAAGGCCCAGGGGGTGCGTCAGAACATTTTCATCACCTTTCACAATCACCAATGGGACAAGGCAGGGATGTCCTCTGTCCCCTCTCTTATACATCCTAGTGACAGAGCACCTGCTCTCATCAATTCGCCATAACCCCAATATTAGGTGGATTGAGGTGGGAGGCACCGAGTACAAGTGCTCTCTATTTGCTGATGATGTCCTAGTATATATCACTCAATCACATATATCCATCCATGCTGTTATGGCTGAAATAGATCACTTTGTTACATGGTAAAATTTTAAAATCAATGCAGCGAAGTCTGAGGCCCTCGATGTCTCCCTCCCCAAATCCATATAGGATTCCATCCAGTCCAACTTTCCCTTTGCCTGGCCCTCACAGGGTATCAAATACTTAGGAATTCCTATTTATAGAGACCTCTCCCATCTATGTTATCTTAATTTTGGGCCCTTTATTGAACAATTCCATACAGACCACGGTTGGCAAGTTAGAACTGTAAGATTCACTACGTGAACCGCTGGTGTTTTGTGGAAAAGCACATGTACACCGCGTTCCAAATTATTATGCAAAAAGTGTTTAGGAGTGATAAGGGAAGAATTTGTTTGTTTGTCAGTTAAACTCATTGATGGTGATGTGTGTCAGGGCTCTTTATATCACTGTAAGCAATTGCAGACACCTGTGCTAATTAGTTTGGCAGGTGTGTCCAATGAAAGGCAAGACTACTTAAGAAGGCTCTCTCACATTATTAAGCAGCCTACATTTTCTGCCAAAATGGGAAAGAAAAAGGATGTGTCGGCTGCTGAGAAGCAACAAATTGTGGAGTGTTTAGGTCAAGGCATGACTACAATCAACATTGTGCGATGATCAGGATGAAGTGTCTTGGCAATCAAGAAGTATGTAGCTGATTCACAGTACACACGTTTGCGTGCTGATAAGGGCAAATTGAGGACTCTTTCCTACAGGCAATTACGTCAGGTTGAAAGAGCAGCGGCAAAAAAGCCTTGTCATAGCAGCAGACAAGTTTTTGAAGCTGCTTGTGCCTCCAACGTCCCCCGAACAACAAGATGCAGGGTCCTTCAGAGGTTTGCAGCTGTGCATACGCCATCCTGTCGACCTCCTCTATCCACTTCACACAAGCAGAAACGGCTCCAGTGGGCCAAACATTACATGAAGACTGATTTCAAAACTGTTTTGTTCACGGATGAGTGCCGTGCAGCGCTCGATGGTCCAGATGGATGGAGTGGAGGATGGCTGGTTGATGGACACCCCACGCAAACACGGCTACAGCGCCAACAAGGAGGAGGTGGAGTAATGTTTTGGGCTGGAATCATGGGGAGAGAGATTGTCGGCCCCTTTAGGATCCCTGAAGGCGCTAAAGATGAACTCCATAATGTATGTGGATTTTCTCAAACAGCACTTCCTGCCATGGTTCAAGAAGAAGAACCGTGTATTTCACAGCAAGATCATTTTTCTGCATGATAATGCACCATCTCATGCTGCACATAAAACATCTGCATCTCTGGCTGATATGGGCATAAAAGGGGACAAACTTATGGTGTGACCCCCATGCTCCCCTGACCTCTACCCCATTCAGAACCTTTGGAGCATCATTAAAAGGAGTGTCTATGATGGCGGGAGGCAGTTCACATCTAAGCAACAGCTCTGGGAGGGTATTCTGTCCTCATGCAAAACAATTGAAGCAGAAACCATCCAAAACCTGACAAATTCAATGGACGAGAGAGTTCAGAAGCTCCTTTCGAACAAGGGGTCCTATGTGAAAATGTAACATCACCTAGAATAAAGTTTTGAGTTGAAAACTGTTTGATTTCAGTTTCTAACAACCTGCTAATGCTTATAATTTCAAAAATGACCATTTTTTTGGTCTTTATTAAAATGAAAAGGTTGATCGAAAAGTTTGGGGGATCTAAGAGTGTGGCAACCCAGTAGTCATGATTACTTCGAATTCTGACAATATGAGGATCATGCTGCAGGTAGTGCAGCAAGAAGGCACTTGTGTCTTGCGCATCTCGGAGCCCCAAAATTATTTTCCGGGCTAGATGCAGCTAAAAATTATTTTTAATTTTAAATCTGGTGGAGCTTATTATAGATGGCCTAATAGGATCAGTGCTGCACACTGCTACAAAGCCCAAATTATTTTCCAGTCAAGATACAGATAAACATGATTAGTAATTTGAAAGCTTAAAACGTTTGGTAGGGTGATTTTAACCAATCATCAAGCTTTTACTCTCCCCAGGATGACACAGGGGTAGAAAAGTCGTTTCGGATCCATGATTTGTTCATCTTTATGAACGTGAGTCTGTCTACATTATCAGTGGAGAGCCGCGTGCGCTTATCTGTCAGCACACCACCAGCAGCGCTGAACACACGTTCAGACAGAACGCTGGCTGCGGGGCATGACAAGATCTCCAAGGCGTAAGTGGCTAGCTCCGGCCATTTATCCAGATTGGAAGTCCAAAAAGAGGAAGGGTCCAGTGACACAGTCGTGGCTTCAATGTTTACTTGGAGATACTCCTGTACCATCGTCTCTAGGCGTTGACTATGTGTCAGACTTCTTGTCTCCTGTGGCCTTGCAAAGGATGGGCTAAAAAAGTGGTGAAATGATTCCGCAAAATTGATGTTACCAGCAGATACTGTGGTTCTGTTACGGTTTGAGTGCTGAACACTTGACGGTCCCACGGTTGGCAAGTTGGAACTGTGAGATTCACTACGTGCACCACTGGTATTTTGTGGAAAAGCACATGTAAGATTCTGCAACAGTCTCTGCTGATACTCCTGCATGCGTGCATCCCTTTCTATGGCAGGAATAATTTCTGCAAATTTACTTTTGTACCGGGGATCTAACAGTGTGGCAACCCAGTAGTCAGGATTATTTCTAATTCTCACAATTCGAGGGTCATGTTGCAGGTAGTGCAGCAAGAAGGCACTCATGTGTGTTGCGCATCCAGGAGCACCAAGTCCCTGTTGTGTTGGTGGCGAGGTAACAATCATGCTTCCTTCCTCTGTCCTCTCCCCCCATCCTCGCACAACAGAAATGTGATCAAGGTCTCCCTCATCTGATGAGTCTTCCATCAGTTCGTCCTCCACTTCTTCCTGGGCTCCTGCACCTTCCTCACTAGTTTGGCTGCTACCATGCGCCCTGGTAAAACCATCTCCCCCACCCTCACATGCCTGCCGCCTTGGTGCTGCCGACCGTCTGGACCTTGCAGATGTTAGCCCTTCCGCATACAACTCCTCCTCCTCTACTTCCTCCACCTCCTCTTGTGCCACCACCTGACTCCGAATTCTGTTTAACATGTGCTCCAGCATGTAAATCACCGGAATAGTCATGCTGATAATGGCATCGTCAGCACTAAACATCTTCGTCGCCATTTCAAAACTGTGCAGAAGGGTGCATAGGTCCCTGATCTGAGACCACTCCTCCAGCGTGATTTGCCCCACCTCTGAATCTCGTTGGCCCAGGCTATACGTCAGAACGTATTGCAACAGGGCTTGTCGGTGCTGCCACAGTCGCTGCAACATGTGCAGAGTTGAATTCCACCGGGTAGGCACATCGCATTTTAGCCGGTTAAGTGGCAGGCCCAACGACTTCTGTAGAGATGTAAGTCGCTGAGCTGCGGGATGCGAACGGCGGAAGTGAGCACACAGCGACCGTGCCCTCTGCAGAAGGCCATCTAGTCTGGGATAGTGAGCTAAAAATTGCTGGACAACCAGGTTCAACACGTGAGCCATACAAGGCACGTGTGTGACATTGCCCCGGCGAAGGGCCGCACCCAGGTTTGCAGCATTGTCGCACACGGCCTTCCCTGGTTTCAGGTCCAGTGGAGACAACCATTCATGAAATTGGTTCTCCAGAGCTGACCACAACTCCTCAGCTGTGTGACTCACATTTCCCAGACATTTCAATGTAAAAACCGCCTGATGACGTTGAGCCCTACTGCCAGCATAGTAAGGAGGTGTGCAGGATCCCTTCTGCGCAGTTAGAAAGCTTGTGGCATGACCAGACAGGCTTTGGGTGCAGGTGGAAGACCGAGAGGAGGTTGAGGAGGCAGAAGCAGTGGAGGAACTTTGACATAAAGAGGATAGACGCACAACTCGTGGGGACGGCAAGACTTGGACAGCAGCCCCTTGTCCTGCTGTCACCATAGTTACCCAGTGCCCAGTCAGCGACATGTAACGCCCCTGTCCATGCCTACTCGTCCAAGTGTCTGTGGTGAAATGCACCCTGTCACACACAGAGTTTCTCAAAGAAGCGGTGATGTTGTGTGCGACATGCTGGTGGAGCGCAGGCACACCTTTCTTTGAGAAGTAGTGCCGACTGGGCATCTGGTACTGGGGCACTGCGACGGACATAAGGTCTCGAAAATCCTCTGTGTCCACCAGGCGGAAAGGCAGCATTTCTGTAGCCAAGAGCTTGCAGATGGTGAAATTCAACCTCTTAGCTTTCTCATGGCTAGGAGGAAATGGTCTTTTACTTGTCCACATCTGAGGGACCGAGGGCTGGCTATTGTGCTTAGACGGGGTTGATAAGGGTGTCCCCGGCAAACTGCCGGTCTGTGAGGAAGATGCAGGCGGACATGTTAGGTTGCCTTGATCCAAAGGTGGTGCTATCGATGTCGGACAGCGCTCAAGACCAGCTGGTGTTACCACCTCCAAAGAAAATGATGACCTGCCAATCACGCTGGCTGTTGCGGGTAAAGAGGTGGCAGGTCTGCGCCCCAAAACAGGTGTGACTGCTGTCCCCCCAGTCACAGAGGATGAAGAGGCCGCGGATGCACAAGATATGGCAGACGGTGGTTGGCCCGGCCGGCTAGGCCGCATTGTAGCACACTGAGCTTCCCACTGCAACTTATGCTTCATGTCCATGTGCCGGTTCATGCATGAAGTACTCAAACTATGTATTTTTTGGCCTCTACTTAGATTTTGCTGACAAATGTTACAGATAACACGAGTTGGGTCATCTTTATCGATCTGAAAAAATGCCCAGGCTATGCAAGGCTTAGCACCCATGCGACCTGAAGAGCCACCACGACTTGTGGGGAGAGGCAGAGTTGTGTTTGAGGATGCAGTTGTTGACGTGCTTCCATTACTACGTCTCTGTCCAGGAAGGCGCAACCTGACCTCGTCGTCACTAGCATCTTCCTCCACCTCCTCTGCTGACCTCATCTCTTGGCTGACTGTGGGTTGACAGTAAGTGGGATCTCCGACCTCATCATCATCACCCTGTGCGTTATCACACCCGTCGTCCTCAGAGCCAACCTGTTCCTGCCCTGACAAAAAACTAAAGTTGTCGCTCCAATCAGGTATTTGAGTCTTATCATAGTCTTCCTCATTGTCTCCACCAACAGGAGTTACAGTTTGGGAATGAGGGTCTACATTATGGTCAGAACCTTCTGCGTCTGGTCCTGGATCCGACTCATAAAGATTCTGGGCATCAGTGCAGATCATTTCCTCGTCTGGATTCACAGAAGCGCTGGAGTCGACCTCTGATTCCCAGGCTATAGTATGAGTAAACAGCTCTGCAGACTCAACCATCTGTTCTACCTCATACTCAGACGGGCAGCTGGAGATTTGGGAGCTGTGAGGAAGCAAGTGCGATTTGGGTGACACCTTTGAGGACTGGAGTATTTGTGATGTTGAAGTTGATGTGGAGGAGAGCCCACTTAAAGGAGCACTTGATATCCGTTGAAGCACCTGCTGTTTTTGTGCCTCATCTGGAATTTGTAGCGATTGGCGTGGCCGTAAGAAAGGGATCTTATCACATTGTCTGCTAAAAGAAGTAGACATTTTAGTTTGGCTGGAAGATGGTCTTTCTTCTGCAGATGTTACTGTTGCTTTAACACCTACCCCACGGACACAACCTTTTTTCCCCTTCCCAACACGCCTATTCCCCTTTCCACCAGCAGCAGGCCTTTTTCCACTCATTTTAGTGGTTAACTAATTCACAACTCTGGAGTTGTTAGCACAAAAAAACAATGGATGGTAACCGAGCAGAGCTGAGTGGCCAAACTGTGGTATTAGGCCAAAACTATTGGCTGAATTAGATGCAGAAAAAAATTATTTTGAATTTGCAACCTGATGGAGGTCAGTATAGATGGACTAATACAACAAGTCCCACACACAGCTAGAAGCCCAAATATTTTTTCAGAGGTACTGTAGATGCAGATAAAAATTAGTTTTAATTTGCAACCTGATGGATGTCAGTATAGATGGACTAATAGAGAAAGTCCGACACACTACTAGAAGGCCAAATATTTTTTCAGAGCTAGATGCAGAAAAAAATTATATTCAGTTTGCAACCTGATGGAGGTCAGTATAGATGGACTAATAGAGAAAGTCCGACACACTACTAGAAGGCCAAATATTTTTTCAGAGGTAGATGCAGAAAAAAATATATTCAGTTTGCAACCTGATGGAGGTCAGTATAGATGGATTAAGAGAACAAGACCCACACACAGCTAGAAGCCCAATATTTTTTCAGAGGTAGATGCAGAAAAAAATATATTCAGTTTGCAACCTGATGGAGGTCAGTATACATGGACTAATAGAGAAAGTCCGACACACTACTAGAAGGCCAAATATTTTTTCAGAGGTAGATGCAGAAAAAAATATATTCAGTTTGCAACCTGATGGAGGTCAGTATAGATGGATTAATAGAACAAGACCCACACACAGCTAGAAGCCCAATATTTTTTCAGAGGTAGATGCAGAAAAAAATATATTCAGTTTGCAACCTGATGGAGGTCAGTATAGATGGACTAATAGAACAAGTCCCACACACTGCTAGAAGCCCAAATATTTTTTCAGAGGTACTGTAGAGGCAGATAAAAATTAGTTTTAATTTGCAACCTGATGGAGGTCAATATAGATGGACTAATAGGGAAAGTCCGACACACTACTAGAAGGCCAAATATTTTTTCAGAGGTAGATGCAGAAAAAAATATATTCAGTTTGCAACCTGATGGAGGTCAGTATAGATGGACTAATACAACAAATCCCGCACACAGCTAGAAGCCCAAATATTTTTTCAGAGGTACTGTAGATGCAGATAAAAATTATTTTTAATTTGCAACCTGATGGAGGTCAGTATAGATCGACTAATAGAGAAAGTCCAACACACTACTAGAAGGCCAAATATTTTTTCAGAGGTAGATGCAGAAAAAAATATATTCAGTTTGCAACCTGATGGAGGTCAGTATACATGGACTAATAGAGAAAGTCCGACACACTACTAGAAGGCCAAATATTTTTTCAGAGGTAGATGCAGAAAAAAATATATTCAGTTTGCAACCTGATGGAGGTCAGTATAGATGGACTAATAGAACAAGTCCCACACACTGTTAGAAGCCCAAATATTTTTTCAGAGGTACTGTAGAGGCAGATAAAAATTAGTTTTAATTTGCAACCTGATGGAGGTCAATATAGATGGACTAATAGGGAAAGTCCGACACACTACTAGAAGGCCAAATATTTTTTCAGAGCTAGATGCAGAAAAAAATTATATTCAGTTTGCAATCTGATGGAGGTCAGTATAGATGGATTAATAGAACAAGACCCACACACAGCTAGAAGCCCAATATTTTTTCAGAGGTAGATGCAGAAAAAAATATATTCAGTTTGCAACCTGATAGAGGTCAGTATAGATGGACTAATAGAACAAGTCCCACACACTGCTAGAAGCCCAAATATTTTTTCAGAGGTACTGTAGATGCAGATAAAAATTTGTTTTAATTTGCAACCTGATGGAGGTCAGTATAGATGGACTAATAGAATGATGCTATGCCCAAAAGATTTTACTTCACTAGGTGCAGTAAAAAAATTGGTATTCTATACACAGGTGGTATATCTTGCAACACAGATAGGATACTCCACTGACTAACACACTCTGCAATAGGCCAAAAAGGATTAGCTTTGCTAGATTCAGCCAAATGCTGTGAATAAAACTTGCACAGCACTGGCACAGACCTGCCTGGCAAAAACTGATAGGAATTCATGTAACCTAGTCCTGAAAAGGACTCCAATTACAATTAGTCTTTACTCCCACAACCTATCTATTTAAGAGCACAGACCTCCCTGATAAAAGTCGTAGGAAATGCTGTAACCTAGTCCTTAAAAGGACTGCAATCACAACTATTCCCTACTCCCAAGCTATCTGTATATTTGTGCGAAAATTGGCTTGAAATTAACAAGGTATAGTGCACACAGCAACAGCGGTGCCGTCTAACACGCAGCTGCAGCAGTGAGAAAATGGTGGCGACGGGGAAAATGGCTTGGTCTTATAGGGCAAGGACATGTGACATACACTGCCAATGACACATGCCCTTGCTTGTGTGAAAAAAAGCACTTCGCTCCGTGTGTGCGCTGCTGATAGGCTGACAGATTGCACCTCCCCACTGTAAATGCGGGAAAGAGAAAAAAAAATGGAGATCTTCATTGTTCCTGCAGAGATCCATCCCCTGCCCCTCCCCCCACCCCGCTGTACACTCAAACTGCGTATTAACATTAATTTTCATCATTACTGAGAAAAAATCCAGTTATGATTTTGGTGCACGAACAGTTATCGAACATAACCTCGAACAGCCGAATTTTTCTCAAATTGTTCGTGTTCGCCGAACGGCTCGAACACCGCCCAAAACAGCTCGAATTTGAGATTGGCGAACAGTTCGAGTAGAACAACGCTCATCTCTACTTGTAACTGATGTGGTGATATCTGAGATGGAGGCTGAACATGAGGAGGAGGAGGAGGATAATGCACAGGAGCGGTACACTGTGGGGACAACTCTGATTGACATAGGGTCCGCAATCCTCAGTGTGGGGAGGATGTGTTCCATCCCAAGGTCTGACCGGGTCCCGGCTTTCACTATGTTTACCCAGTGTGCCGTCATGGAGCTGTACCATCCCTGACCACAAGCACTTGTCCACGTGTCTGTTGTCAGGTGGACTCTCCAAGTAACTGCGTTGTTGAGGGCACGGCAGATGTTTTGGGACACGTGCTTGTGTAGTGGGGGATGGCACACCGGGCAAAATAGTGTTGGCTTGGTACCGAGTACCAAGGGACGGTCACCGCCATAAGGTTGCGGAAGGATTCCGTCTCCACCAGCCTAAAAGGCAGCATTACCAATGCAAGCAGTCATGAAATGTGTGAATTTAGGACTGTAGCCTGTGGGGAGTTGGCTGCGAATTTGCGCTTTTGTTTAAAGGTCTGGGATATAGACAATTGAACACTGCGGTGGGACGTGGACGTGGACGTTGATGCTGTTTCTTGAGAAACTGCCATAACAAGTGAAGACTGAGAGGAGGGGGTATCTTTGCATGCAGTATGGACAGGGGATTGCCTTGCACGCACAACAGGGGGTTCTCTTACATGCACAACAGCGGAAGAATCAGTTGTGACACCCGCTGACACTGGTCATGGAAAAAGGGGCTTTGCCCCACAAAGTCGGGTGCATTGTTGACATGTGCCTGATCATACTGGTGGTAGTCAGGCTGGTAGTTTTGTCACCCCTGCTGATGCTGGCCTGGTAGGTGGTACAAATGGCCTTTTTGGGGTTAACAGCAGAGTCTTTAAAAATATTCCAGACTCTGGAAGACCTACCATTTGTACTGGCAACGTCCCTCGTGTTGGTGTTATGGGGAACGGTCGCCCGCCTTCTGTCTGCTGCCACCACACTGCTTCTTCCTGCCTGTTGGGGTACTCTCCCTCCCTCCCCCTGTGTGCTGCTGGCCTCGCTCTGCGTGTCCTCCTGCCATGTTGGGTCAGTTACTAGATCATCCACCACCTCCTCCTCTTCCGCACCACGGTCCTCCTCCTCACTTCGTGGCAATTGTGTCTCGTCATGGTCCACCTCTTTTGACAAATTGCAAGTGTCGGCTTCCTGTGGCCGTGGCTGTTCAAATATTTGGCCATTACTACATGGGATCTCCTCTTCCACCACTTCAAGAGGAGAAGGCGAGGGGAGGAAATATGGAAATGGACCAGTGAACAACCCTTCAGAGTGTTCAACTGTGGAATCAGTTGCTGTCTGACAACACTCGGCATGGTGGAAGGAAGGAGCATCAGGGTGAGGAGGAGTATGTTGTCGAGACTCATGGCTACTGGTGGTGGTGCCCAGGTGACTGGAAGTATTATCTGTTATCCAATTAATAACCTGTTCACACTGATCGGTTCGCAATAGTAGTGTTGTGTGTTTCCATAGCAATTCGGTCAAGAACTGGTAGCGAGAAGATGTGGCTGTTGGTTGAGGCACATTTTCACCTTTGTCACGGCCCCGTCCTCTGCACGCACCATCACCAGAACGTCCAGTTCCACGTCCCTTGCCACGCGCCTTGCCCATTGTAAATGAAATAAAATAGGTAACACTCGCACTATCAATAGCAAAAGGGTAATAAAAAGGAGATTTGAACGGTGGAAGAGGAAAACAACATTTCTAGTTCTCTGGCCTACACCAGAATCTTTTAAACAGATGTATTTGTGTCTGAACAGTCACCGAGACACTCAAACTGTTTTTTTATGGAAAAAAGGAAAAAAAAGGTGGATAACACCCAGATTTGAACAGTGGAATAGGAAAACAGTTCAAATTTCCTGGCATATACCAGACTTTTTTAAATAGATATATTTGTGTCTGAACAGTCAGCGAGACACTCAAGCTGTTTTTTTTTATGTAAAAAAGGCAAAAAGGTGGATTACACACAGATTTGAACCGTGGAAGAGGTAAACCAGAGTACTAGTCCTCTGGCCTTCAGCAGAATCTTTTAAACAGATATATTTGTGTCTGAACAGTCAGCAAGACACTCGCACTGTCTTTTTTTATGTAAAAAAGGCAAAAAGGTGGTTTACACCCAGATTTGAACCGTGGAAGAGGAAAACCACAGTTCTGTTTCTCTGGCCTACACCAGAATCTTTTAAACAGATATATTTGTGTGTGAAAAGTCAGCGAGACACTCAAACTGTTTTTTTTTTGTACAAAAGGCAAACAGGTGGATTACACCCAGATTTGTACCGTGGAAGAGGAAAACCACAATTCTAGCTCTCAAGCCTACGCCAGAATCTTTTAAACAGAATTATTTGTGTCTGAACAGTCAGCAAGACACTCGCACTGTCTTTTTTTATGGAAAAAAGGCAAAAAGGTGGATTACACGCAGATTTGAACCGTGGAAGAGGAGAACCACAGTTCTAGTTCTCTGGCCGACACCAGAATCTTTTAAACAGAATTATTTGTGTCTGAACAGTCAGCAAGACACTCGCACTGTCTTTTTTTATGGAAAAAAGGCAAAAAGGTGGATTACACCCAGATTTAAACCGTGGAAGAGGAAATCCACAGTTCTTATTTACTGTTGTACACCAGACTTTTTTAAATAGATATATTTGTGTCTGAACAGTCAGCGAGACACTCAAACTGTTTTTTTATGGAAAAAAGGCAAAAAGGTGGATAACACCCAGATTTGAACTGTGGAAGAGGAAAACCACAGTTCAAATTTCCTGGTGTATACCAGACTTTTCTAAATAGATATATTTGTGTCTGAACAGTCACCGAGACACTCAAACTGTTTTTTTTTTATGGAAAAAAGGCAAAAAGGTGGATTACACGCAGATTTGAACCGTGAAACATGAGAACCACAGTTCTAGTTCTCTGGCCCACACCAGAATCTTTTACACAGATATATATGTGTCTGAACAGTCAGCAAGACAATAAAACTGTTTTTTTTTATGTAAAAAGGCAAAATGGTGGACTACACCCAGATTTGAACCATGGAAGAGGAAAACCACAGTTCTAATTTACTGTCGTATACCAGACTTTTTTAAATAGTTTTATTTGTGTCTGAACAGTCAGTGAGACACTCAAACTGTTTTTTTATGATGTTAAAAAGGCAAAAAGGTGGATTACACCCAGATTTGAACCATGGAAGAGGAAAACCACATTTCTAATTTACTGTCGTATACCATACTTTTTTAAATAGATATATTTGTGTCTGAACAGTCAGCAAGACACTCAAACTGTTTTTTTTTTATGTAAAAAAGGCAAAAAGGTGGATTACACGCAGATTTGATCCGTGGAAGAGGAAAACCACAGTTCTAGTTCTCTGTCCTACACCAGAATCTTTTAAACAGATATATTTGTGCCTGAACAGTCAGCGAGAGACTCACACTGTTTATTTTATGTAAAAAAGGCAAAATGGTGGATTACACCCAGATTTGAAACGTGGAAGAGGAAAACCACAGTTCTAGTTCTCTGGCCTACACCAGAATCTTTTAAACAGATGTATTTGTGTCTGAAGAGTCACAGAGACACTCAAACAGTTTTTTTGTTTTTTTTTAAAAATGGCAAAAAGGTGGATTACACCCAGATTTGTACCGTGGAAGAAGAAAACCACAGTTCTAGTTCTCTGGCCTACACCAGAATCTTTTAAACAGATGTATTTGTGTCTGAAAAGTAGTGTTGAGCCACCCCCGTAGTGTTCGAGTTCGGTTCGGCTCGTCGAACACCCTTGTGTTCGCCGAACTGTTCTTCGAACTGTTCGTCGAACACCTTCGAACACCATTAAAACCAATGGGAGGCAAACAAAAACATATAGAAACACATAGAAAACACCTTCAAAGGTGTCCAAAAGCTGACAACCTGCTCAGAAGACATAACTAACACATTGAAAAGTGACAAGTACATATAGTCATGCGAAAAGAAAAGAGGTGGAGGAGTAAAATGAGGGGGAGACACAGATATAGGCATGTCATGCCCTTCTAAAATCCAAAAAGTGAGAAGCCGACATGGCCAGTCCGTTCCTGCCCATGCCACCTCCGTGTCGCCGGGTTTGTGCCAGAGCCGCGGTTGACCCTGATGGCCAACCCCCCTCTCCCAATACTGGTGCTTGTCCGCTGGTGGGTCGAGCCCCCCTGCGGTGGGGGGGGGGAGTAACATCTGCAGAAGAAAGACCATCATCCGGCCAAACTAACATGTCGACTTCTTTTCGTGGACAATGTGATACGATCCCTTTGTTACGGACACGCCCATCGCTACAAATTCCAGATGAGGCACAAAAACAGCAGGTGCTTCAGCGGATATCAAGTGCTCCTTCAAGTGGGCTCTCCTCCACCTCAATTTCAACATCACAAATACTCCAGTCCTCAGAGGTGTCACCCCAATCGCACTTGCTTCCTCACAGCTCCCAAGTCTCCAGCTGCCCGTCTGAGTATGGGGTAACACAGATGGTTGAGTCTGCAGAGCTGTTTACTCATACTATAGCCTGGGAAACGGAGGTCTGCTCCAGAGCTTCTGTTAATCCAGATGAGGAAATGATCTGCACTGATGCCCAGAATCTTTATAAGTCGGATCCAGGACCAGATGAAGAAGGTTCTGAGCATAATGTAGACCCTCGTTCCCAAACTGTAACTCCTGTTGGTGGATACAATGATGAAGACGATGATGAGACTCAAATACCTGATTGGAGCGACAACTTGACTTTTCGGTCAGGGCAGGAAGAGGTTGGCTTTGAGGACGACGGGTGATGATGACAAGGTTGGAGATCCCACTTACTGTCAACCCACAGTCAGCCAGTCGATGAGGTCACCCGGGCCTTTGCCTGGCCTTGGGGATGTCGCGGTGGTCGGCTCCCTGGCCCGTACCCTGGGGTCACTCTTTAAAAGGGTGGATAATTGTTAACTTTATAAGAGTTCGTGACGCCACCTGTGGTATCTGGTGAGAAGCACCAGCGCTGCAGCAGTCCACTGAGGCCCGTGATAAGGCAGCTCGATGGTATAGCTCCCCTCAGGTCGAGCTAGGTCTCAGGGCAGCGTATGTAGGGGGAATGCAGGACAGGCGAGACCCAGCTGGGTCAAAGCAAGAACGGGAACGGACACGGTAGTCACTTCAGCACCTTTTATTGGAGGAAATTCAGGCACATCCCGGAGCACTGTAGGGTGAAGGGTGCATATCAGGATCCTCCCCAATGAGCGGGTGTAGGGCCTCCTGTTTCTTGCCTCTGCGTAGTAAGTTTCTGACCTGCCTGGAGCTAGGCCTAACTTTGTCTCTGTCCTGCGCTGGCTGACCTTGTGGTAGGGTCTTCTCTTGGAGTTCACGCTCTCAGTATGCGGGGCCTAAGCGTCTCCTGGCTCTGTTACGTATCAGCACCTTAGCGATCCTGGGACTTGTAGTTCTCCAGGGATTCCGGTTATGCATTACTGGGTCATAGAGATCCCGGTAAGCTCGGATCCGGTGTCCGGTAAATGCTTCGGGGTGAGCTGGTTAAGCTCCTCTGCCCCTTATGTACTAACTCGCCACTCGCCTTCAGCCTACTCTGGCCCTCACTAGGCTATACACACTAACGGCAGCTTGCCGCACTTCACCGATCTTATGGTGCCGGCACATCTTAAGCTCTATCTGGGCTCCCTGAATCTAGCTAGCAGGAGCCTTGTGCTCCACTGCTGAACTATTAACTGAGTTCTCTTGACTAGACTGAGCTCCACTGCAGACTGACCTCTCTTAGGCTTCTCTACTGCAGGAACTCTTCAGAGGAACTGAACTGCCTAGCTCCACCTTCCCTACTTATATCCCTAACGGACTCCCTCTGCTGGTCTGAGGTGGAAGGTGGAGATGTGTGAATGTTTATGGGGGCCTCTTGTGGAGGATTCCATCAATACACTCTTCTAGGATCTGTGATACCAAGCGCAGCGGGGCGTCACAGATGCTATTGATGACGAGGTTAGGTTGCGCCTTCCTGAACAGAGACGGAGTACTGGAAGCACGTCAACAACTGCATCCTCAACCACAACTCTGCCTCTGACGACAAGTCGTAGTGGCTCTTCAGGTCGCATGTGCTCTAAGCCTTGCATAGCCTGGGCATTTATTCAGATCGATAAGGAGGGCCCAACTCGTGTTATCTGTAATATTTGTCACCAAAAGCTAAGTAGAGGCAAAAAAATCCATAGTTTGAGTACTTCATGCATGTACCGTCACATGGATATGAAGCATAAGTTGCAGTGGGAAGCTCACTGTGCTACAATGCGGCCTAGCAGGCTGGGCCAACCACCGTCTGCCCCATCTTGTGCATCCGCGGCCTCTTCATCCTCTGTGACTGGGGGGACAGCAGTCACACATGTTTTTGCAGACCTGCCACCTCTACCTGCAACAGCCAGTGTGATTGGCAGGTCGTCAGTTCATTGGGAAGTGAAAACACCTGCTGGTGTTGAGAGCTCTCTGACATCGAGAGCACCACCTTTGGATAAAGGCAACCTATCATGTCCGCCTGCATCTTCCTCACAGACCGGCAGTTTGCCAGGGACACCCTACTCAACCCCGTCAAAGCACAACAGCCAGCCCTCGGTCCCTCAGATGTGGAAAAGTAAAAGACCATTTCCTCCTAGCCATGAGAAAGCTAAGAGGTTGAATTTCACCATCTGCAAGCTCTTGGCTACAGAAATGCTGCCTTTCCGCCTGGAGGACACAGTGGATTTTCGAGACCTTATGTCCATCGCAGTGCCCCAGTACCAGATGCCCAGTCGGCACTACTTCTCAAAGAAAGGTGTGCCTGCGCTCCACCAGCATGTCGCACACAACATCACCGCTTCTTTGAGAAACTCTGTGTGTGACAGGGTGCATTTCACCAAAGACACTTGGACGAGTAGGCATGGACAGGGGCATTGCATGTCGCGGACTGGGCACTGGGTAACTATGGTGACAGCAGGACAAGGGGCTGCTGTCCAAGTCTTACCGTCCCCACGAGTTTTGCGTCAATCCTCTTTATCTCGAAGTTCCTCCACTGCTTCTGCCTCCTCAACCTCCCCTCGGTCCTCCACCTGCACCCAAAGCCTGTCTGGTAATGCCACCTGCTTTCTAACTGCGCAGAAGGAATCCTGCACACCTCCTTACTATGCTGGCAGCAGAGCTCAACGGCATCAGTGTTTACTTTGAAATGTCTGGGAAATGTGAGTCACACAGCTGAGGACTTGTGGTCAGCTCTGGAGACCCAGTTTCATGAATGGTTGTCTCCACTGGACCTGCAACCAGGGAAGGCTGTGTGCGACAATGCTGCAAACCTGGGTGCGGCCCTTCGCCGGGGCAATGTCACACACGTGCCTTGTATGGCTCACGTGTTGAACCTGGTTGTCCATAAATTTTTAGCCCACTATCCCGGACTAGATGGCCTTCTGCAGAGGGCACGGTCGCTGTGTGCTCACTTCCGCCGTTCACATCCCGCAGCTCAATGACTTACATCTCTACAGAAGTCGTTGGGCCTGCCAGTTCACCGGCTGAAATGCGATGTGCCGACACGGTGGAATTCAACTCTGCACATGTTGAAGCGACTGTGGCAGCACTGACAAGCCCTGGTGCAATACGTTCTGACGTATAGCCTGGGCCAACGAGATCCAGAGGTGGGGCAAATCGCGCTGCAGGAGTGGTCTCAGATCAGGGACCTATGAAGTTGACGCGCCCCCTGGGCCGTGGGGTACCCTGAGCCGGGCCGATGGACGCTGGGGGTTGTAGTCACTGTGGCGGTGACCCGGTCCGTGACCCAGGGCGGTCAATCCAACGTTAATTTGTATATATGGATTTTATAATGTCCGACTACACCACTTGTGGAGTGCGGCCAAAGGGGCCGCTGCTGCAGAACAGTCCTCTGAAGCTGGTGGTTTTGTAGTAATGGTATTATTACTCCCCACAGGAAGAGTGTAGCTTCAGGGCAGTGTGGGTGGATGATGGTGGTTGTAGTGCAGGGAGTCAGTAATGCACACAGAGTCCGTGTGATGCAGTCCCAAGATCTTTACTCACAGTAGTTGCAGTCCAGATTACAGGTACCAGAGCAATCTCACCCGTCGTGCTGTGCGTACTCAGTGAGGGGCTCAGTCCACCCCCAGATAGCTCCGGAGTACTTAGCAGGACCCCCTTCTGTGTGTCCTTTCTCTGGCCTTCTCCCTGCACCTCACACCCAGTGACACTTCTATCCGGTATCCTCGGGCCTTGGCGGGCGACTTGTGTTCCGTCCCCTGGGTCCTATGTGGCAACATTCTTAGTGAGACTGGTGTGGACTTTTGCCTGCAGTACTTGAAATGCTGCAGCCTCTGGTTTCTAGTTGAGCCTTGCTGTTTCTCCTCTAGTTGAGGGACCACTTCCCCTTATCTGGCCTGACCCCTCTACCTCCTGGTAGCAGCGGGAGTACGGGTGGCCTTCTGCACGGCCCGTAGCCCTAGGGTCCCTTCGGTTCCTTGAGCCTTCCTGCTCCCACTCCTCTCTTCTCTCCTTCAGTCCTGGGCCTCCCAGGCTAGGCCCGCCTCCGGAGCAGAGCTCATGCTGAGCCTCTGCTCCTGTCACTTTTCCTCCTCTGACTGGCTTGCTCTTTCTAAGATGGCTTCCTATTTATACTCTCCCTGTCATGTGCTCCCCTAAGCTGCTCCCCTAAGCAACCACTACTTCGGACCCTACCACCAGCTAGGGAACTGGGACAGTGCTCTCCCTTAGGAGCAATCGCGCCCTACCCCCACTGTGGGTATGTGTTGGATGCAGGTGTTAGGGTCCCGAGCCATACGCCTTCCTTACCTGAGGGTGAGATACCACACCTCTGGGTGAGATGCAGTAACTCTGTGGCGACTGAACCCTCAGGGGTGCCACACACCCTTCTGCACAGTTTTGAAATGGCGACGAAGATGTTTAGTGCTGACGACGATGCCATTATCAGCAAGACTATTCTGGTGATTTACATGCTGGAGCACACATTAAACAGAATTCAGAGTCAGGTGGTGGGACAAGAGGAGGTGGAGGAAGTAGAGGAGGAGTCGTATGCAGAAGGGATAACATCTCCAAGGTCCAGACGGTTGGCAGCACCAAGGCGGCAGGCATGGGAGGGTGGGAGAGAGGGATTAACCAGGGCGCATGGTAGCAGCCAAACTGTTGAGGAAGGTGCAGGAGCCGAGGAAGAAGTGGAGGATGAACTGGCGATGGGCATGGAAGACTCATCAGATGAGGGAGACCTTGATCACATTTCGGTTGTGCGAGGGTGGGGGGAGAGGGCAGAGGAAGGAAGCATGATTCTTACCTCGCTAACTACACAACAAGGACTTGGTCCTCCTGGATGCGCAAGACACATGAGTGCCTTCTTGCTGCACTACCTGCAACATGACCCTCAGATTGCAGAATTCGAAGTAATCCCGACTACTGGGCTGCCACACTCTTAGATCCCCGGTACAAAAGTAAATTTGCTGAAATAATTCCGGCCATCAAAAGGGATTGACGCATGCAGGAGTATCTGCAGATGCTGTTGCAGAATCTTACATGTGCTTTTCCATAAAACACCAGTGGTGCACGAAGTGAATCTCACAGTTCTAACTTGCCAACCGTGGGACTGTCGAGTCTTCATCACTCAAACCGTAACAGTAACACAGTATCTGCTGGTAACAGCAATTTTGTGGAATCGTTTCACCACTTTTTTAGACCATCCTTTGCAAGGCCACAGGAGACAAGAAGTCTGACACATAGTCAATGCCTAGAGAGGATGGTGCAGGAGTATCTCCAAGTGAACATCGAAGCCATGACTGTCACTGGACCCTTGCTCATTTTGGTATTCCAATCTGGAAAAATGGCCGGAGCTCGCCACTCACGCCTTGGAGGTCTTGTCATGCCCTGCAGCCAGTGTTCTCTCTGAACGTGTGTTCAGCGCTGCTCATGGTGTGCTGACAGATAAGCGCACGCGGCTCTCCACTGAGAATGTAGACAGACTGACGTTCATAAAGATGAACAAATCATGGATTCGCAAGGACTTTTCTAACCCTGTGTTATCCTTGGGAGACTAAAAGCTTGAGGATTTGGTAGTATCACCTCACCAACCGTTTTAAGCAACTGTGGGGCAATTGATGCCACTTAACCCTAGAACGCATGACCATAAAAATCTACATTTTCATATACCTGGGGCCTTTTAGTCCCGTGTGCAAATAACATGGAATAACTCAAACTCAAATGACAAACAACTATATACATGAAGAATACCTAGAGTTTCAAAATTCTAACTAAAGTAATCTTGCAGAAAATAGAAAGCAATTAACAGGGAGGGACTGCGAGGCCCCAGGTATGCGTTCTAGGGTTAAGTGGTGTCTGTGCCACAATTTTGGGAAAAAATGGAGACTCTTTTTGGAGTCCCCTTGCTGTGTCTTACGTGACGTTGGCATCGTTAATTCCAGGTGGGTTGGGTCGCTCCCCCCCCCTTTTAACAGTAAGAAACTGCACACACTATGGCTTGGGGTAACACAGATGGTTGAGTCTGAAGAGCTGTTTACTCAGAGGTCTGCTCCAAATCTTCAGTGTCTGCTAGTCAGCGTAGAATTTTTAACTGCATCTAGCCTAGGCAATACTTTGGGCGTAGTAGCCCAGCTGCGAAGCAAGCTGCACCGCCTGTGTATCTAATAAGAATTTTTAAATGCATCTAGCCTAGGCAGACTGTGGGGACCCCCAACCAAACCCAGACGCTCAGCCCCCCTACTGCCCCCCTTTCCTTGACAATACAATAATGTAACTCTTACAACTGGATGGGTGAGGATCGGTCACAGCTTTATTAACTCTTTATACTCATTCCATTAGAAAGGCATTTTATTTCTAAAATAATTCAGCTTGTTGCAGCATGCCCTGGGTCTCCACTCCGGCAACTTGGTCAACAAGTGTAACTCTCCAACATGTCCTTTCAATTTCCAGGCCACGGAGGATCCTGCGTACTCGTATGCAGGACTCTGACCCCCACCCATCACTCTTAACGCTTGTTCCACTCCGTCCTGGAGTCCTGACAGGAATATGTCCAGTCCAATATCCATTAAGTGAACACCGTCGGGCCGTATGAGGCCTGCTTTATCTCCTTCCAGTTGTCGGTGTCGTACCACTACACCGCCTCTGTCTCTTCTAAATTTTGGCATCCGAATATTTATTACCCGCCTTGTCCGTTCGATGGCCGTGATGTCTCGCGCACCTTGCCATACCGCTATTGGCACAATCTCTGACCATACTATAGCTAGTTTTGTGAAAAATTCTCTGAAGCGCTCAGTGTCTAGTTTCATTATTGCCATTAGTTATGCGCTCTTGTGATGACCTAGGTTGTTTCCCCGGCCTGTATAACTAAGATGACCGCACATCTTGCCTCTCTCCCTACCTTGATTACCTCCATTAGTACCTGTGGCCATAGCAGGCCTCTAATACCTCTCCAGTTGAAATATGTGTTATGAAACTCTAATTTCCTCCCGCATGGGCGGACTTTCACCCTTTTTCTGCCCAATATATATAGGAGTGGCCTATCACCCACACTGTTGGCTTAGCGTCACCTGTAAAAGAAACAAACCACGTTAGGATAACAAGTCCGGTCTTATGTATCTTGCCAAACACGTGGATCGCCATCTCCCTATCCTCTGAACTTCCGTTTCTGACAGTCCTGCTCTTGCTGCTTCCGTGGCCGCGCCTATGCGGAATGAGTGTGTCCCGTAATCTTTGGGGTGGTTCCCTGCCGATGTTATGCATTTATTAAATATAGCTTGGAACTGGTATCTTGATAATGGTGTTCTATCAATGTGTGATAGGAAGAAATTACTTTGTGATCTGATGGTTAGATATGTTTTTACTATTGTTACCCGACTCAGTGTACCGTTTGTGGGTTGTAGAATTACCCAAGTGCCCCTGCCCGCTGGAACCGTTTTCAATTTGTGCATGCGTAGACGTATTGCATTATTGGCTATGAATACATCCTGGTGTAATAAGCCTCCACTGGTGGTAATTTTGGATTGAGGGACTAATTCACTTATGCATAGCGCCCCGAAGAAGGAGATCACAAATGCAGTAGACAGTAGTGTTGCTTCAAATTGTGAGTGTCATGTTAATGGTGTTAGGGATATGATGAGAGAAATCAGTTTTAGTGACACGGGACGGGACGTCTACACTCCTGACTTGGCTGACCCCTTTTCCACCCTTTTATGGACTGTCTGATGATGAATCTTTGTCACATCTCCCCAATTCAGTAGTTGGAAGTGAAATGCTACTCCGGTCAGACATAGCTGCGCTGACGCCCCTGATATGCCCCTCATCATTAGCTGGTGGAGAAATTCTATGGTGACTTGTGATCTGGCTTGTTCACATTGGTCAACCCGTCTGCCTGCTACTAGTCGTGTCCACTCTTCCCATGCCTTACCGTATGCTTGCCACATCGACGGGGCAACTGAGGCTCTGATTAATGGCATCAACTCTTCGCCACTAGATCCCATAGGGAAGGTGGGCAACTGTTGCCCAATGGGTGGGCGTTGTGGAAGAGCTCTATGAAAATCTGCCAATTGAATTGTTATAAAGTGTTAGCAGCAGCTTTAGACCCCTCAACATAGTGGCTAGCGCGGACCCATACATTGTGTTTTAGGCACAGGAATGCTAGCCTGTGTAGTAGGCCTAGCAATGGGAGAGACGATGATGCCATCTTATTAATGCAGTGCGCTAGGCTGGTGTTTTTTGTTATGAAGCGTATATTTTTGTAAGCCAGGAGAGCGCCCCATATTTCTATTGCTACCACTATTGGGAAGAAAAATTATTTTCAGGGCTAGATGCAGCTAAAAATTAATATTAATTTAAAAGCTGGTGGAGCTTGGTATAGATGGCCTAATACAATGAGTCCCACACACTGCTAGAAGGCCAAATATTTTTTCAGAGGTAGATGCAGAAAAAAATTATATTCAGCTTGCAACCTGATGAAGGTCAGTATAGATGGACTAATAGAACAAGTCCCACACACTGCTAGAAGGCCAAATATTTTTTCAGAGCTCGATGCAGATAAAAATTATTTTTAACTTGCAACCTGATGGAGGTCAGTATAGATGGACTTATAGAACAAGTCCCACACACTGCTAGAAGGCCAAATATTTTTTCAGAGCTCGATGCAGATAAAAATTATTTTTAACTTGCAACCTGATGGAGGTCAGTATAGATGGACTTATAGAACAAGTCCCACACACTGCTAGAAGGCCAAATATTTTTTCAGAGCTAGATGCAGACAAAAAATTATTTTGAATTTGCAACCTGATGGAGGTCAGTATAGATGGACAAATAGAACAAGTCCCACACACTGCTAGAAGGCCAAATATTTTTTCAGAGCTAGATGCAGATAAAAATTATTTTTAATTTGCAACCTGATGGAGGCCAGTATAGATGGACTAATAGAACAAGTCCCACACACAGCTAGAAGGCCAAATATTTTTTCAGAGGTAGATGCAGAAAAAAATTATATTCAGTTTGCAACCTGATGGAGGTCAGTATAGATGGACTAATAGAACAAGTCCCACACACAGCTAGAAGGCCAAATATTTTTTCAGAGGTAGATACAGATAAAAATTATTTTTAATTTGCAACCTGATGGAGGTCACTATAGATGGACTAATAAAACAAGTCCCACACACAGCTAGAAGCCCAATAATTTTTTGAGATGTAGATGCAGAAAAAAATTATATTCAGTTTGCAACCTGATGGAGGTCAGTATAGATGGACTGATAGAACAAGTCCCA
Source organism: Phyllobates terribilis (assembly GCF_046119375.1). NCBI lineage: Eukaryota > Metazoa > Chordata > Amphibia > Anura > Dendrobatidae > Phyllobates > Phyllobates terribilis. Next base: position 509,072,628 of record NW_027362762.1, read on the forward strand.
CGCACTGCTTGAAGGCCAAATAATTTTTCAGATCTAGATGCAGATAAAAATTATTTTTAATTTGCAACTTGATGGAGGTCAGTATAGATGGACTAATAGAACAAGTCCCACACACTGCTAGAAGGCCAAATATTTTTTCAGAGCTAGATGCAGATAAAAATTATTTTGAATTTGCAACCTGATGGAGGTCAGTATAGATGGACTAATAGAACAAGTCCCACACACTGCTAGAAGGCCGAATATTTTTTCAGAGCTCGATGCAGAAAAAATTATATTAAATTTGCAACCTGATGGAGGTCAGTATAGATGGACTAATAGAACAAGTCCCACACACAGCTAGAAGCCCAAATATTTTTTCAGAGGTAGATGCAGAAAAAAATTATATTCAGTTTACAACCTGATGGAGGTCAGTATAGATGGACTAATAGAACAAGTCCCACACACAGCTAGAAGGCCAAATATTTTTTCAGAGCTAGATGCAGTTAAAAATTATTTTTAATTTGCAACCTGATGGAGGTCAGAATAGATGGACTAATAGAACAAGTCCCACACACTGCTAGAAGGCCAAATATTTTTTCAGAGCTAGATGCAGAAAATTATTATATTCAATTTGCAACCTGATGGAGGTCAGTATAGATGGAATAATAGAACAAGTCCCACACACAGCTAGAAGCCCAAATATTTTTTCAGAGGTAGATGCAGAAAAAAATTATATTCAGTTTGCAACCTGATGGAGGTCAGTATAGATGGACTAATAGAACAAGTCCCACACACAGCTAGAAGCCCAAATATTTTTTCAGAGGTAGATGCAGATAAAAATTATTTTGAATTTGCAACCTGATGGAGGTCAGTATAGATGGACTAATAGAACAAGTCCCACACACAGCTAGAAGGCCAAATATTTTTTCAGAGGTTGATGCAGTAAAAAATTATATTCAGTTTGCAACCTGATGGAGGTCAGTATAGATGGACTAATAGAACAAGTCCCACCCACTGCTAGAAGGCCAAATATTTTTTCAGAGCTAGATGCAGATAAAAATTATTTTTAATTTGCAACCTGATGGAGGTCAGTATAGATGGACTAATAGAACAAGTCCCACACACTGCTAGAAGGCCAAATATTTTTTCAGAGCTAGATGCAGATAAAAATTATTTTGAATTTGCAACCTGATGGAGGTCAGTATAGATGGACTAATAGAACAAGTCCCACACACTGCTAGAAGGCCAAATATTTTTTTCAGTGCTAGATGCAGACCAAAAATTATTTTGAATTTGCAACCTGATGGAGGTCAGTATAGATGGACTAATAGAACAAGTCCCACACACAGCTAGAAGGCCAAATATTTTTTCAGAGGTTGATGCAGTAAAAAATTATATTCAGTTTGCAACCTGATGGAGGTCAGTATAGATGGACTAATAGAACAAGTCCCACCCACTGCTAGAAGGCCAAATATTTTTTCAGAGCTAGATGCAGATAAAAATTATTTTTAATTTGCAACCTGATGGAGGTCAGTATAGATGGACTAATAGAACAAGTCCCACACACTGCTAGAAGGCCAAATATTTTTTCAGAGCTAGATGCAGATAAAAATTATTTTGAATTTGCAACCTGATGGAGGTCAGTATAGATGGACTAATAGAACAAGTCCCACACACTGCTAGAAGGCCAAATATTTTTTCAGAGGTAGATGCAGATAAAAATTATTTTGAATTTGCAACCTGATGGAGGTCAGTATAGATGGACTAATAGAACAAGTCCCACACACAGCTAGAAGGCCAAATATTTTTTCAGAGGTTGATGCAGTAAAAAATTATATTCAGTTTGCAACCTGATGGAGGTCAGTATAGATGGACTAATAGAACAAGTCCCACCCACTGCTAGAAGGCCAAATATTTTTTCAGAGCTAGATGCAGATAAAAATTATTTTTAATTTGCAACCTGATGGAGGTCAGTATAGATGGACTAATAGAACAAGTCCCACACACTGCTAGAAGGCCAAATATTTTTTCAGAGCTAGATGCAGATAAAAATTATTTTGAATTTGCAACCTGATGGAGGTCAGTATAGATGGACTAATAGAACAAGTCCCACACACAGCTAGAAGGCCAAATATTTTTTCAGAGGTTGATGCAGTAAAAAATTATATTCAGTTTGCAACCTGATGGAGGTCAGTATAGATGGACTAATAGAACAAGTCCCACCCACTGCTAGAAGGCCAAATATTTTTTCAGAGCTAGATGCAGATAAAAATTATTTTTAATTTGCAACCTGATGGAGGTCAGTATAGATGGACTAATAGAACAAGTCCCACACACTGCTAGAAGGCCAAATATTTTTTCAGAGCTAGATGCAGATAAAAATTATTTTGAATTTGCAACCTGATGGAGGTCAGTATAGATGGACTAATAGAACAAGTCCCACACACTGCTAGAAGGCCAAATATTTTTTTCAGTGCTAGATGCAGACCAAAAATTATTTTGAATTTGCAACCTGATGGAGGTCAGTATAGATGGACTAATAGAACAAGTCCCACACACTGCTAGAAGGCCAAATATTTTTTCAGAGCTAGATGCAGATAAAAATTATTTTTAATTTGCAACCTGATGGAGGTCAGTATAGAGGGACTAATAGAACAAGTCCCACACACAGCTAGAAGGCCAAATATTTTTTCAGAGGTAGATACAGATAAAAATTATTTTTAATTTGCAACCTGATGGAGGTCACTATAGATGGACTAATAAAACAAGTCCCACACACAGCTAGAAGCCCAATAATTTTTTGAGATGTAGATGCAGAAAAAAATTATATTCAGTTTGCAACCTGATGGAGGTCAGTATAGATGGACTGATAGAACAAGTCCCACGCACTGCTTGAAGGCCAAATAATTTTTCAGATCTAGATGCAGATAAAAATTATTTTTAATTTGCAACTTGATGGAGGTCAGTATAGATGGACTAATAGAACAAGTCCCACACACTGCTAGAAGGCCAAATATTTTTTCAGAGCTAGAGGCAGATAAAAATTATTTTTAATTTGCAACCTGATGGAGGTCAGTATAGATGGACTATTAGAACAAGTCCCACACACTGCTAGAAGGCCAAATATTTTTTCAGAGCTAGATGCAGATAAAAATTATTTTGAATTTGCAACCTGATGGAGGTCAGTATAGATGGACTAATAGAACAAGTCCCACACACTGCTAGAAGGCCAAATATTTTTTCAGAGCTCGATGCAGAAAAAATTATATTAAATTTGCAACCTGATGGAGGTCAGTATAGATGGACTCATAGAACAAGTCCCACACACAGCTAGAAGCCCAAATATTTTTTCAGAGGTAGATGCAGAAAAAAATTATATTCAGTTTGCAACCTGATGGAGGTCAGTATAGATGGACTAATAGAACAAGTCCCACACACAGCTAGAAGGCCAAATATTTTTTCAGAGCTAGATGCAGATAAAAATTATTTTTAATTTGCAACCTGATGGAGGTCAGTATAGATGGACTAATAGAACAAGTCCCACACACTGCTAGAAGGCCAAATATTTTTTCAGAGCTAGATGCAGAAAATTATTATATTCAATTTGCAACCTGATGGAGGTCAGTATAGATGGACTAATAGAACAAGTCCCACACACAGCTAGAAGGCCAAATATTTTTTCAGAGGTTGATGCAGTAAAAAATTATATTCAGTTTGCAACCTGATGGAGGTCAGTATAGATGGACTAATAGAACAAGTCCCACCCACTGCTAGAAGGCCAAATATTTTTTCAGAGCTAGATGCAGATAAAAATTATTTTTAATTTGCAACCTGATGGAGGTCAGTATAGATGGACTAATAGAACAAGTCCCACACACTGCTAGAAGGCCAAATATTTTTTCAGAGCTAGATGCAGATAAAAATTATTTTGAATTTGCAACCTGATGGAGGTCAGTATAGATGGACTAATAGAACAAGTCCCACACACTGCTAGAAGGCCAAATATTTTTTTCAGTGCTAGATGCAGACCAAAAATTATTTTGAATTTGCAACCTGATGGAGGTCAGTATAGATGGACTAATAGAACAAGTCCCACACACTGCTAGAAGGCCAAATATTTTTTCAGAGCTAGATGCAGATAAAAATTATTTTTAATTTGCAACCTGATGGAGGTCAGTATAGAGGGACTAATAGAACAAGTCCCACACACTGCTAGAAGGCCAAATATTTTTTCAGAGCTAGATGCAGATAAAAATTATTTTGAATTTGCAACCTGATGGAGGTCAGTATAGATGGACTAATAGAACAAGTCCCACACACTGCTAGAAGGCCAAATATTTTTTCAGTGCTAGATGCAGACCAAAAATTATTTTGAATTTGCAACCTGATGGAGGTCAGTATAGATGGACTAATAGAACAAGTCCCACACACTGCTAGAAGGCCAAATATTTTTTCAGAGCTAGATGCAGAAAAAAAATATATTCAATTTGCAACCTGATGGAGGTCAGTATAGATGGACTAATAGAACAAATCCCACACACAGCTAGAAGCCCAAATATTTTTTCAGAGGTAGATGCAGAAAAAAATTATATTCAGTTTGCAACCTGATGGAGGTCAGTATAGATGGACTAATAGAATGATGCTATGCCCAAAAGGTTTTACTTCACTAGGTGCAGTAAAAAAATTGGCATTCTATACACAGGTGGTGTAGCTTGCAACACAGAGAGGCTACTCCACTGACTAACACACTCTGCAATAGGCCAAAAAGGATTAGCTTTGCTAGATTTAGCTAAATGCTGTGAAAAAAACTTGCACAGCACTGGCACAGCACTGGCACAGACCTGCCTGGCAAAAACTGATAGGAACTGATGTAACTTAGTCCTGAAAAGGACTGCAATTACAATTAGTCTTTACTCCCACAACCTATCTATTTAAGAGCACAGACCTGCCTCATAAAAGTCATAGGAAATGCTGTAACCTAGTCCTTAAAAGGACTGCAATCACAACTATTCCCTACTCACAAGCTATCTGTAGATTTGTGCAAAAATTGGCTTGAAATTAACAAGGTATAGCGCACACAGCAACAGCGGTGCCGTCTAACATGCAGCTGCAGCAGTGAGAAAATGGTGGCGATGGGGAAAATGGCTGGTATTATAGGGCAAGGACATGTGACATACACTGCCAATGACACATGCCCTTGCTTGTGTGAAAAAAAGCACTTCGCTCCGTGTGTGCGCTGCTGATAGGCTGACAGATTGCACCTCCCCACTGTAAATGCGGGACAGAGAAAAAAAAAATGGAGATCTTCATTATTCCTGCAGAGATCCATCCCCTGCCCCTCCCCCCGCCCCGCTGTACACTCAAACTGCGTATTAACATTAATTTTCATCATTACTGAGAAAAAATCCAGTTATGAGGAGAACCACAGTTCTAGTTCTCTGGCCGACACCAGAATCTTTTAAACAGATATATTTGTGTCTGAACAGTCAGCGAGACACTCAAACTGATTTTTTTTTTATTTTTTTAAAAAGGCAAAAAGGTGGATTACACCCAGATTTGAACCGTGGAAGAGGAAAACCACAGTTCTAGTTATTTGGCCAACATCAGAATCTTTTAAACAGATATATTTGTGTCTGAACAGTCAGCAAGAGACTCAAACTGTTTTTTTTTATGTAAAAAAGGCAAAAAGGTGGATTACATGCAGATTTGAACCGTGGAAGAGGAAAAACACATTTCTAGTTCTCTGGCCTACACCAGAATCTTTTAAACAGATATATTTGTGTCTGAACAGTCAGCGAGAGACTCAAACTGTCTTTTTTTATGTAAAAAAGGCAAAAAGGTGGATTACACCCAGATTTAAACCACGGAAGATGAATACCACAGTTCTTTTTCTCTGGCCTACACCAGAATCTTTTAAACATATATATTTTTGTATGAACAGTCAGCGAGACACTCAAACTGTTTTTTTTTTAGTAAAAAAGCAAAAAGGTGGATTACACCCAGATTTGAACCGTGGAAGAGGAAAACCACAGTTCTAATTTACTGTCGCATACCAGACTTTTTTAAATAGATATATTTGTGTCTGAACAGTCAGCGAGAGACTCAAACTGTTTTTTTTTAATGTAAAAAAGGCAAAAAGGTGGATTACACCCAGATTTGAACCACGGAAGATGAATACCACAGTTCTTTTTCTCTGGCCTACACCAGAATCTTTTAAACATATATATTTTTGTATGAACAGTCAGCGAGACACTCAAACTGTTTTTTTTTTTGTAAAAAAGCAAAAAGGTGGATTACACCCAGATTTGAACTATGGAAGAGGAAAACCACAGTTCTATTTCTCTGGCCTACACAAGAATTTTTTAAACAGATATATTTGTGTCTGAACAGTCAGCAAGACACTCACACTGTTGTTTTTATGGAAAAAAGGCAAAAAGGTGGATGACACCCAGATTTGGACCGTGGAAGAGGAAAACCACAGATCTAGTTATCTGGCCTACACCTGAATCTTTTAAACATATATATTTGTGTATGAACAGTCAGCGAGACACTCAAACTGTTTTTTTTATTTGGGTAAAAAAGCAAAAAGGTGGATTACACCCAGATTTGAACTGTGGAAGAGTTAAACCACAGTTCTAGTTCTCTGACCTACCTCAGAATCTTTTAAACAGATATATTTGTGTCTGAACTGTCAGCGAGACACTCAAACTGTTTTTTTTTAATGTAAAAAAGGCAAAAAGGTGGATTACACCCAGATTTGAACTATGGAAGAGGAAAATCACAGTTCTAATTTACTGTCATATACCAGACTTTTTTAAATAGATATATTTGTGTCTGAACAGTCAGCGAGACACTCAAACTGGTTTTTTTTATGTAAAAAAGGCAAAAAGGTGGATTACACGCAGATTTGAACCATGGAAAAGGAAAACCACAGTTCTATTTCTCTGGCCTACGCCAGAATCTTTTAAACAGATATATTTGTGTCCGAACAGTCAGCGAGACACTCAAACTGTTTTTTTTTTGTAAAAAGGCAAAAAGGTGGATTACACCCAGATTTGAACCGTGGAAGAGGAATACCACAGTTCTGTTTCTCTGGCCTACACCAGAATATTTTAAACAGATATATTTGTGTATGAACAGTCAGCGAGACACTCAAATTGTTTTTTTATGTAAAAGAGGCAAAAAGGTGGATTACACCCAGATTTGAACCGTGGAAGAGTTAAACCACAGTTCTAGTACTCTGGCCTACACCAGAATCTTTTAAACAGATATATTTGTGTCTGAAGAGTCAGCGAGACACTCAAACTGTTTTTTTTATTTGGGAAAAAAAGCAAAAAGGTGGATTACACCCAGATTTGAACCATGGAAGAGGAAAACCACAGTTCTAATTTACTGTCGTATTCCAGACTTTTTTAAATAGATATATTTGTGTGAACAGTCAGCGAGACACTCACACTGTTTTTTTCATGTAAAAAAAGGCAAAAAGGTGGATTACACACAGATTTGAACCGTGGAAGAGGAAAACCACAGTTATGTTTCTCTGGCCTACACCAGAATCTTTTAAACAGATATATTTGTGTGTGAACAGGCAAAGAGACACTCAAACTGTTTTTTTTATGTAAAAAAGGCAAAAAGGTGGATTACACCCAGATTTGAACCATGGAAGAGGAAAACCACATTTCTAGTTCTCTGTCCTACACCAGAATCTTTTAAACAGATGTATTTGTGTCTGAACAGTCACCAAGACACTCAAACTGTTTTTTTTATGTAAAAAAGACAAAAAGGAGGATAACACCCAGATTTGAACCGTGGAAGAGGAAAACTACAGTTCTAGTTATCTGGCCTACACCAGAATCTTTTATACAGATATATTTGTGTCTGAACAGTCAGCGAGACACTCACACTGTTTTTTTTTTGGAAAAAAGGCAAAAAGGTGGATGACACCCAGATTTGAACCATGGAAGAGGAAAACCACAGTTCTAGTTCTCTGGCCTACACCAGAATCTTTTAAACAGATATATTTGTGTCTGAACAGTCAGCGAGACACTCCCACTGTTTTTTTTTATGGAAAAAATGCAAAAAGGTGGATTACACACAGATTTGAACCATGGAAGAGGAAAACCACAGTTCTAGTTCTCTGGCCTACACCAGAATCTTTTAAACAGATGAATTTGTGTCTGTACAGTCACCGAGTCACTCAAACTGTTTTTTTATGGAAAAAAGGCAAAAAGGTGGACAACACCCAGATTTGAACCGTGGATGAGGAGAACCACAGCTCTAATTTCCTGGTGTATACCAGACTTTTTAAAATAGATATATTTTTGTCTGAACAGTCAGCGAGACACTCAAACTGTTTTTTTTTATGTAAAAAAGGCAAATAGGTGGATTACACCCAGATTTGAACTGTGGAAGAGGAAAACCACAGTTCTATTCTCTGGCCTACACCAGAGTCTTTTAAACAGATGTATTTGTGTCTGAACAGTCACTGAGACACTCAAACTGTTTTTTTTATGTAAAAAAGGCAAAAGGGTGGATTACACCCAGATTTGAACCATGGAAGAGGAAAACCACAGTTCTAATTTACTGTCGTATTCCAGACTTTTATAAATAGGTATATTTGTGTCTGAACAGTCAGCGAGACACTCAAACTGTTTTTTTTTCATGTAAAAAAGGCAAAAAGGTGGATTACACCGAGATTTGAACCACGGAAGAGGAAAACCACAGTTCTAGTTACCTGGCCTACACCAGAATCTTTTAAACAGATATATTTGTGTCTGAACAGTCAGAGAGACACTCAACCTGTTTTTTTTTATGTAAAAAAGGCAAAAAGGTGGATTACACCCAGATTTGAACCGTGGAAGAGGAAAACCACAGTTCTAGTTATCTGGCCTACACCAGAATCTTTTAAATAGATATATTTGTGTCTGAACAGTCAGCAAGACACTCAAACTGTTTTTTTTTTAATGTATAAAAGGCAAACAGGTGGATTACACCCAGATTTGAACCATGGAAGAGGAAAACCACAGTTCTAGTTCTCTAGCCTACACCAGAATCTTTTAAAGAGATGTATTTGTGTCTGAACAGTCACCGAGACACTCAAACTGTTTTTTTTTTATGGAAAATAGGCAAAAAGGTGGATAACACCCAGATTTGTACCGTGGAAGATTAAAACCACATTTCTGTTTCTCTGATCTACACCAGAATCTTTTAAACAGATATATTTGTGTCTGAACAGTCAGTGAGACACTCAAACTCGTTTTTTTTTTTTTTAAAAAGGCAAAAAGGTGGATTACACCCAGATTTGAACCATGGAAGAGGAAAACCACAGTTCTAATTTACTGTCGTATACCAGACTTTTTTAAATATATACAATTGTGTCTGAACAGTCAGCGAGACACTCAAACTGTTTTTTTTTTATGGAAAATAGGCAAAAAGGTGGATTACACCCAGATTTGTACCGTGGAAGAGGAAAACCACAGTTCTAGTTCTCTGGCCTACACCAGAATCTTTTAAACAGATGTATTTGTGTCTGAACAGTCACCGAGACACTCAAACTGTTTTTTTTATGTAAAAAAGGCAAAAAGGTGGATTACACGCAGATTTGAACCGTGGAAGAGGAAAACCACATTTCTAGTTCCCTGGCCTACACCAGAATCTTTCAAACAGATATATTTGTGTCTGAACAGTCAGCGAGAGTCTCAAACTGTTTTTTTTTTATGTAAAAAAGACAAAAAGGTGGATTACACGCAGATTTGAACCGTGGAAGATGAAAACCACTGTTCTAGTTCCCTGGCCTACACCAGAATCTTTTAAACAGATATATTTGTGTCTGAACAGTCACCGAGACACTCAAGCAGTATTTTTTTATGGAAAAACGGCAAAAAGGTGGATTACACGCACATTTGAACTGTGGAAGAGGAAAACCACAGTTCTGTTTCTCTGGCATACACCAGAATCTTTTAAACAGATATATTTGTGTCTGAACAGTCAGCGAGACACTCAAACTGTTTTTTTTTTGTTTTTTAAAAGTCAAAAAGGTGGATTACACCCAGATTTGTACCTTTGAAGAGGAAAACCACAGTTCTAGTACTCTGGCCTACACCAGAATCTTTTAAACAGATATATTTGTGTCTGAACTGTCAGCAAGACACTCAAACTGGTTTTTTTTTATGTAAAAAAGGCAAAAAGGTAGATTACACCCAGATTTGAACCGTGGAAGAGGAAAATCACAGTTCTAATTTACTGTCGCATACCAGACTTTTTAAATAGATATATTTGTGTCTGAACAGTTACCGAGACACTCAAGCAGTTTCTTTTTATGTAAAAAAGGCAAAAAGGTGGATTACACCCAGATTTGAACCATGGAAGAGGAAAACCACAGTTCTAATTAACTGTCGTATACCAGACTTTTTTAAATATATATATCTGTGTCTGAACAGTCAGCGAGAGTCTCAAACTGTTTATTTTTATGTAAAAAAGTCAAAAAGGTGGATTACACGCAGATTTGAACCGTGGAAGAGGAAATCCACAGTTCTAGTTATCTTGCCTACACCAGAATCTTTTAAACAGATATATTTGTGTCTGAACAGTCAGCAAACACTCAAACTGTTTTTTTTTATGTAAAAAAGGCAAAAAGGTGGATTACACCCAGTTTTGAACTGTGGAAGAGGAATACGACAGTTCTGTTTCTCTGGCCTACACCAGAATCTTTTAAACAGATATATTTGTGTCTGCACAGTCAGCGAGACACTCAAACTGAATTTTTATGTAAAAAAGTCAAAAAGGTGGATTACACCCAGGTTTGAACCATGGAAGAGGAAAACCACAGTTCTATTTCTCTGGCCTACACAAGAATTTTTTGAACAGATATGTTTGTGTCTGAACAGTCAGCAAGAGTCTCAAACTGTATTTTTTTATGTAAAAAAGGTAAAAGGTGGATTACACCCAGATTTGAACCGTGGAAGAGGAAAACCACAGTTCTAGTTATCTGGCCTACACCAGAATCTTTTAAACATATATATTTGTATCTGAACAGTCAGCAAGACACTCAAACTGTTATTTTTAATGTAGAAAAGGCAAAAAGGTGGATTACACCCAGATTTGAACCGTGGAAGAGGAATACCACAGTTCTGTTTCTCTGGCCTACACCAGAATCTTTTAAACAGATATATTTGCGTCTGCACAGTCAGCGAGACACTCAAACTGAATTTTTATGTAAAAGAGGCAAAAAGGTGGATTACACCCAGATTTGAACCGTGGAAGAGTTAAACCACAGTTCTTTTTCTCTGGCCTACACCAGTATCTTTTAAACAGATATATTTGTGTCTGAACAGTCAGCGAGACACTCAAACTGAATTTTTATGTGAAAAAGGCAAAAAGGTGGATTACACCCAGATTTGAACCATGGAAGAGGAAAACCACAGTTCTAATTTACTGTCATATACCAGACTGTTTTAAATAGATTTATTTGTGTCTGAACAGTCAGCGAGACACTCACACTGTTTTTTTTATGTAAAGAATTCAAAAAGGTGGATTGCACACAGATTTGAACCGTGGAAGAGGAAAACCACTATTCTGTTTCTCTGGCCTACACCAGAATCTTTTAAACAGATGTATTTGGGTCTGAACAGTCACCGAGACACTCAAACTGTTTTTTTTTTTATGGAAAAAAGGCAAAAAGGTGGATAACACGCAGATTTGTACCGTGGAAGAGGAAAACCACATTTCTAGTTCACTGGCCTACACCAGAATCTTTCAAACAGATATATTTGTGTCTGAACAGTCAGCGAGAGTCTCAATCTTTTTTATGTAAAAAAGGCAAAAAGGTGGATTACATCCAGATTTGAACCATGGAAAAGGAAAACCACAGTTCTAATTTACTGTCGTATACCAGACTTTTTTAAATATATATATTTGTGTCTGAACAGTCACCGAGACACTCAAGCAGTTTTTTTTTATGGAAAAAAGGCAAAAAGGTGGATTACACGCAGATTTGAACCGTGGAAGAGGAAATCCACAGTTCTAGTTATCTTGCCTACACCAGAATCTTTTAAACAGATATATTTGTGTCTGAACAGTCAGCAAACACTCAAACTGTTTTTTTTTATGTAAAAAAGGCAAAAAGGTGGATTACACCCAGTTTTGAACTGTGGAAGAGGAATACGACAGTTCTGTTTCTCTGGCCTACACCAGAATCTTTTAAACAGATATATTTGTGTCTGCACAGTCAGCGAGACACTCAAACTGAATTTTTATGTAAAAAAGTCAAAAAGGTGGATTACACCCAGGTTTGAACCATGGAAGAGGAAAACCACAGTTCTATTTCTCTGGCCTACACAAGAATTTTTTGAACAGATATGTTTGTGTCTGAACAGTCAGCAAGAGTCTCAAACTGTATTTTTTTATGTAAAAAAGGTAAAAGGTGGATTACACCCAGATTTGAACCGTGGAAGAGGAAAACCACAGTTCTAGTTATCTGGCCTACACCAGAATCTTTTAAACATATATATTTGTATCTGAACAGTCAGCAAGACACTCAAACTGTTATTTTTAATGTAGAAAAGGCAAAAAGGTGGATTACACCCAGATTTGAACCGTGGAAGAGGAATACCACAGTTCTGTTTCTCTGGCCTACACCAGAATCTTTTAAACAGATATATTTGCGTCTGCACAGTCAGCGAGACACTCAAACTGAATTTTTATGTAAAAGAGGCAAAAAGGTGGATTACACCCAGATTTGAACCGTGGAAGAGTTAAACCACAGTTCTTTTTCTCTGGCCTACACCAGTATCTTTTAAACAGATATATTTGTGTCTGAACAGTCAGCGAGACACTCAAACTGAATTTTTATGTGAAAAAGGCAAAAAGGTGGATTACACCCAGATTTGAACCATGGAAGAGGAAAACCACAGTTCTAATTTACTGTCATATACCAGACTGTTTTAAATAGATTTATTTGTGTCTGAACAGTCAGCGAGACACTCACACTGTTTTTTTTATGTAAAGAATTCAAAAAGGTGGATTGCACACAGATTTGAACCGTGGAAGAGGAAAACCACTATTCTGTTTCTCTGGCCTACACCAGAATCTTTTAAACAGATGTATTTGGGTCTGAACAGTCACCGAGACACTCAAACTGTTTTTTTTTTTATGGAAAAAAGGCAAAAAGGTGGATAACACGCAGATTTGTACCGTGGAAGAGGAAAACCACATTTCTAGTTCATTGGCCTACACCAGAATCTTTCAAACAGATATATTTGTGTCTGAACAGTCAGCGAGAGTCTCAATCTTTTTTATGTAAAAAAGGCAAAAAGGTGGATTACATCCAGATTTGAACCATGGAAAAGGAAAACCACAGTTCTAATTTACTGTCGTATACCAGACTTTTTTAAATATATATATTTGTGTCTGAACAGTCACCGAGACACTCAAGCAGTTTTTTTTTATGGAAAAAAGGCAAAAAGGTGGATTACACGCAGATTTGAACCGTGGAAGAGGAAAACCACAGTTCTAGCTATCTGGCCTACACAAGAATCTTTTAAACAGATATATTTGTGTCTGAACAGTCAGCAAGACACTCAAACTTTTTTTTTTTATGTAAAAATGGCAAAAAGGTGGAAAACACCCTGATTTGAACGGTGGAAGAAGAAAACCACAGTTCTATATCTCTGGCCTTCACCAGAATTTTTAAACAGATATATTTGTGTCTAAACAGTCAGCGAGACACTCAAACTGTATTTTTATGTAAAAAAGGCAAAAAGGTGGATTACACCCAGATTTCAACCGTGGAAGAGGAAAACCACAGTTCTTTTTCTCTGGCCTACACCAGAATCTTTTAAACAGATATATTTGTGTCTGAACAGTCAGCGAGACACAGTTCTAATTTCCTGGCGTATACTAGACTTTTTTAAATAGATATTTTGTGTCTGAACAGTCAGCGAGACACTCAAGCTGTTTTTTTTTATGGAAAAAAGGCAAAAAGGTGGATTACACGCAGATTTGAACCGGGGAAGAGGAAAACCACAGTTCTAGTTCTCTGGCCTACACCAGAATCTTTTAAACAGATATATTTGTGTCTGAACAGTCAGCGAGAGACTCAAACTGTTTTTTTTATGTAAAAAAGGCAAAAAGGTGGATTACACCCAGATTTGAACCGTGGAAGAGAAAAACTTGAGTTCTAGTTCTCTGGCCTACACCAGAATCTTTTAGACAGATATACAGTGCCTACAAGTAGTATTCAACCCCCTGCAGATTTAGCTGGTTGACACATGCAGAATTAACTTGGCATTGTGACATTTGTACTGTAGATCAGCCTGGAAGTGGGAAATGCACTGCAGCAAATTTTTTTTTTTTTTTTTTTAAAAACGTTAAAAGTTAATTCAGAGTCTCATTTTGTATTCAACCCCTCAAACCACAAGAATTTTGTTTGGTCCCCCTAAAGTATTAAGAAGTAGTTCAGGCACCAAGAATAATGAGCTTCACATGTGTGGATTAAAGATCTCTTTTGCCAGCCTTTTCTGACGATTTAAGACCCTCCCCAAACTTGAGAACAGCACTCAGACATGGTCAACATGGGAAAGACAAAGGAGCATTCCAAGGCCATCAGAGACAAGATCGTGGAGGGTCACAAGGCTGGCAAGGGGTACAAAACCCTTTCCAAGGAGTTGGGCCTACCTGTCTCCACTGTTGGGAGCATCATCCGTAAGTGGAAGGCTTATGGAACTACTGTTAGCCTTCCACGGCCTGGACAGCTTTTGAAAGTGTCCTTCTGTGCCGAGACCAGGCTTGTCCGAAGAGTCAAGGCTAAACCAAGGACAACAAGGAAGGAGCTCCGGGAAGATCTCATGGCAGTGGGGACATTGGTTTCAGTCAATACCATAAGTAACGTACTCCACCGCAATGGTCTCCGTTCCAGACGAGCCTGTATGGTACCTTTACTTTCAAAGCGTCATGTCAAGGCTCATCTACAGTTTGCTCATGATCACTTGGAGGACTCTGAGACAGACTGGTTCAAGGTTCTATGGTCTGATGAGACCAAGATCAAGATCTTTGGTGCCAACCACACACGTGACGTTGGGAGACTGGATGGCACTGCATACGACCCCAAGAATACCATCCCTACAGTCAAGCATGGTGGTGGCAGCATCATGCTGTGGGGCTGTTTCTCAGCCAAGGGGCCTGGCCATCTGGTCCGCATCCATGGGAAGATGGATAGCACGGCCTACCTGGAGATTTTGGCCAAGAACCTCCGCTCCTCCATCAAGGATCTTAAGATGGGTCGCAATTTCATCTTCCAACAAGACAACGACCCAAAGCACACAGCCAAGAAAACCAAGGCCTGGTTCAAGAGGGAAAAAGTCAAGGTGTTGGAGTGGCCTAGTCAGTCTCCTGACCTTAACCCAATTGAAAACTTGTGGAAGGAGCTCAAGAATAAAGTCCACATGAGACACCCAAAGAACCTAGATAACTTGTAGAAGATCTGCATGGAGGAGTGGGCCAAGATAACTCCACAGACCTGTGCCGGCCTGATCAGGTCTTATAAAAGATGATTATTAGCTGTAATTGCAAACAGGGGTTATTCCACAAAATATTAAACATAGGGGTTGTGTAGCGCCGGCGTCCCTGCCCTCTGCTAGGCAGGGACGCTGTTCCCCTCACCCCTCTGCTCCGAGCCCGGCGTCCTCCTCCCGCTCTGCTGGCAGCGCGCGCTCCTTCCCAGCCACCGTGCTTAGGGCACGCGCGCGCGCGCTCCCTCCCTCTTAAAGGGGCCGCGCGCGCCGTCCTAAGGAGTCCCCGGCCAATGGCTGGAGGACTTCACCATATATAAGGCACCTCCTCCAAAATGGAGGTGCCCGAGCAATGTTGTTGCACTGTTCACTACTCTGCTTCAGCCCTCAGGTCCCGTTGCCAGTTACCTGCCAGTTACCTGCCAGAAACCTGCCAGTTTGCTGTCTGTTTCCTGCCTGACATTTCTCCTACCTGCTTGCTAGCCTGAGGTCCGACGGTCTGCCTTCCTACTCCTGTCAGTCTGTCTATGGACCAGCTTGTTTTTTTTATGTAAAAAAGGCAAAAAGGTGGATTACTCCCAGATTTGTACCGTGGAAGAGTTAAACCACAGTTCTTGTTCTCTAGCCTACACCAGAATCTTTTAAACAGATATATTTGTGTCTGAACAGTCAGCGAGACACTCAAACTGTTTTTTTTTTGTAAAAAAGGCAAAAAGGTGGATTACACCCAGATTTGAACCGTGAAAGAGGAAAACCACAGTTCTAATTTACTGTCGCATACCAGACTTTTTAAAATAGATATATTTGTGTCTGAACAGTCAGCGAGACACTCAAAATGTTTTTTTTTAAGCTAAAAATGGCAAAAAGGTGGAAAACGCCCAGATTGGAACCGTGGAAGAGGAAAACCACAGTTCTATATCTCTGGCCTTCACCAGAATTTTTAAACAGATATATTTGTGTCTGAACAGTCAGCGAGACACTCAAACTGTATTTTTTATGTAAAAAAGGCAAAAAGGAGTATTACACCCAGATTTGAACCATGGAAGAGGAAAGCCACAGTTCTAGTTCTCTGGCCTACACCTGTTATGTTCTGCTACCAAAGCTAAGGAAAGAGAGGAGATCTGTCCCTACTATAGGACTCAGCTGAATCCCTACGATGTAACAGGGAACCTGATCCTGCGATCAGACCTGCTAAAGTCCTAATCTAGTCTGTACGGAGACCTATAGATGTGGGGAGGGAATCCCTACAAGTACTAAGGACTGGGAGGAATATGGGACACCTCCTAACAGAAATAGTAGCAGACAGACGAACAAACAAAATAGATAGAACATAGAGGTCCGTAGACCAAGCAAACTAACAGAGTTAGATACAGAGCACAGGCTAGCTAGAAAGTAGATATACAATGAAGTCCAGCAAAGCCAGAAGGGCAGAGCAGGATTAAATAGGCCAACAAGGTCATGTGACCAGCAAAGGAAAAAAAACCTAACAGCAAGGTTCTAACAGTACCCCCCCTTCTAAGAGGTTCCTCCGGATCCCCTAGGACCAGGCTTATCAGGAAATCTCCTGTGAAACGCTCTGATAAGTCTGGACGCGGAAACATCATCTGACCTCACCCAAGAGTTATCCTCGGGTCCGAAACCTTTCCAGGCCACAAGATACTGCAAACTACCTCTATACCGTCTAGAGTTAAGGATGCGAGAAATTTCATATTCCCCGTCCTCCACCACCGGAGGAACAGAGGCAGAGGCGTCACCATCCGACACAACAGCTTTTTTTAACAGAGAGACATGAAAGACCGGATTAATTCTCCAGGAGGTAGGAACCTCCAACCTAACAGCAGATTGGTTGACAACCTGAAGCACCTTAAAGGGCCCTACAAACTTGGGACCCAATTTCTTAGAAGGAATCCTCAACCGCAGATTCCTAGAGGACAACCAAACCATGTCACCAACAGCGAACAAAACCTCCTGTCGTTTCCTATCAAAGTAGTCTTTAGATTTTCTGTTGGCCTCCTGAAGATTACCACGCACATCCGTCCAAACTCTTTCCAAATCACTGGAAAAATTCTCCTCCTCAGGCACGGCAGATCCCAACTTGGAGAACGACCCAAACGACGGATGTCTCCCAGAACAACAAAAAAAAGGCGAACAACCAGCAGAAGAAGATGTATGATTGTTCAGAGCAAATTCGGCAAGTGGCAGAAACTCAGACCACCCCTCTTGATTGTCTGCCACAAAACAATGCAAGAACTGCTCAACATCCTGGTTTTTCCTTTCTGTCTGGCCATTAGATTCAGGATGATATCCGGACGAAAACGACAAATGAATTCCCAACCTGTCACAAAAGGCACGCCAAAAACGAGCCACGAACTGAGGACCCCTATCAGAAACAATGTCAGTAGGAACGCCATGAAGTCTGACAATTTCCTTGACAAAGGCCTTAGCGAGAGTTTTAGCGCAGGGCAGTTTGACGAAGGGAACCAAGTGACACATCTTGCTAAAACGGTCCACGACCACCCAGATGACAGTAAAACCCTCAGAGGGGGGAAGGTCAGTTATAAAGTCCATAGCCAAATGTGTCCAAGGAGCACTGGGGACCTCCAAAGGACAAAGCAACCCCACAGCAGGAGTATGTGAGGACTTAGATCTAGCACATATAGTACATTGGCGCACCCACTTAATGACTTCCTTCTGCCATCCAGGCCACCAAAAACTGCGACCCACCAGTCTCTTGGTCTCAGAGATTCCGGGATGACCTGCCAACCGAGATTCGTGACACTCAACAAACAAATCTCTCCTAAAGGTCCCAGGCACAAACAACCTCCCATGAGGAGTGTTAGATGGGGCATTCTCCTGAGCTTTAAGAATCTCATCTTCCAAAACGGAGTCTAAAGCAGCTATCACAACACCTTCTTGTAAAATGTTCTCCTCTTTCTCACCACCGACTATGGGAGAAAAACTGCGAGACAAGGCATCCGACTTAACATTCTTAGTACCAGGGATGTAAGTAACGGAGAAATTAAACCGCGAGAAAAACAGTGCCCACCTAGCCTGACGGGCATTCAGGCGCTTGGCAGCATCAAGATATATCAGATTTTTATGATCCGTAAGAACCTGAACGGGAAATTCCGCACCTTCCAAGAAGTGGCGCCAGTGTTCAAATGCGAGTTTAATAGCCAATAATTCCCGATTACCAATATCGTAATTCAGTTCAGTCTCCGAAAAATTTTTTGAAAAAAAAAGGCACAGGGATGTAATCCATCCCCGTTATCCTGAGACAATACTGCGCCAACCCCCACAGAGGAAGCATCAACCTCAACCAAAAACGGCCTAGTAACATCAGGCTGCATAAGGATGGGAGCAGAGGTGAACCTCTCCTTGAGATACACAAAAGCTTCAATGGCCTCAGAAGACCACTGAACCGCATCAGCACCTTTCCTGGTGAGATCAGTCAGAGGTTTGACAATACTAGAAAATTTTTTTATGAATTTTCTATAGTAATTGGCGAAACCCAAAAACCTCTGTATCGATTTCAAACCAATAGGCCTAGGCCATTCCTGCACAGCCTGAACCTTAACCGGATCCATCTCAAAACCTTTGCTGGAGATAATGTAGCCCAAAAAACTAATTCTCTGTACAGCGAACTCACATTTCTCCAGCTTAGCAAAAAGCGAATTGTCCATTAATAACTGTAATACCTCACGCACGCTCCGCCAATGAGACTCCAGATCTGGCGAATAAATCAAAATGTCATCCAAATACACAACCACATTTTTACCGATCAAAGGTCTAAGGATGTCATTAATCAGATTCTGAAAAAATGCAGGAGCATTAGTAAGACCAAAAGGCATAACCAGATTCTCAAAATGACCCACAGGAGTGTTAAAAGCAGTCTTCCATTCATCACCCTCCTTCATGCGCAACAGATTGTATGCCCCCTTAAGGTCAATTTTAGAGAACCACTTGGCCCCCAATAACTGGTTAAACAGATCAGGAATCAATGGCAGTGGGTAAGGATTGCGTACCGTAATTTTGTTAATCTCACGAAAATCCAGACAAGGACGTAAACCGCCGTCCTTTTTTTTTACAAAAAAAAATCCAACCGCCACAGGAGACTTAGAGGGTCTAATGTGACCGGCGGCCAAGCTTGTCTGTATGTATTCCTCCAAAGCCTTCCTCTCAGGAATAGTAAGGTTAAATAAACGACTTTTAGGAAGAGTCGCTCCAGGGACAAATTCAATAGAACAATCATAGTCTCTATGGGGAGGCAAAACCTGCGATGCCTTCTCAGAAAAAACTCTCCAAAAATCCTGAATAGGAACAGGCAATTCTCCCCTATCCAAAGCTGCAATACGCCCGTTACAACACTTGTCATAACATTTATGGCTCCAGGATTTAATTTCACTGGTAGACCAATCCAGTACAGGATTGTGAAATTTTAACCAGGGCAAACCCAATATTACTGGAGAAGGCAAGTTATTCAACACTACCAAATCCAATTTCTCATGGTGAACACCATTAATAGTGAGAGGAAATTCACTGACCTTGAGAGTAATATTCTTCAAAGGGGAGCCATCCACAGAAACCACAGCAATGGGGGATGACAAAGGTTCAGGTTTTAAATTGAGTTTTTCCACGAATCCCCCATCAATTACATTCAGTGTAGACCCGCAATCAACAAACACCCGAAATTCCATCAATTTTTCCTGAGCAATCGTGGAAGCAGCTAAAAATATACCCTTGGAATTTAAACAGGCAATACGGGCGTGACTGACCATTTTTTTTTCTTTCTTCATACGAAGCTCACAGCCTTTAATCAAATGACCAGATTTTCCGCAATAGAAACACAAGCCTTCCGAAAAACGACGGTCTTTTTCTTGAGAGCGAGGTGCCACCGATCCAATCTCCATCGGTTCACCACTGTTAATACACACATTATCATAACCAGAAACTGACATAGCAGAGGATTTGCTCTCATTAACCCTAGCACGCAGTCTTCTATCCACCCGTATAGCTAATTGCATAGCCTGTTGCAAATCCTCAGGTGTAGGATAAGCAATTAGCAGGTCTTTAACCCTTTCACTGAGCCCAGCAAGAAATAGACTTTTCAGAGCAGAATCGTTCCACCCTGTTTGAGTGGACCAACGACGAAAATGTGTACAATATTTTTCCACATTACCCGATCCTTGTTTTAAACGTCTCAACTCAGTCTCAGCTGATGCGACACGGTCAGGATCATCATATAATAGTCCCAAAGCAGAAAAAAAACTATCCACTGATCTGAAGCATGAATCACTAGGTTGCAAAGAAAAGGCCCACTCCTGAGGCTCTTTGCGCAAAAGTGACATTATGAACCCTACGCGCTGGGATTCATCCCCAGAGGACTTAGGTCTCAAACGAAAATACAATAAGCAAGCATTTTTAAATGAAAAAAATTCTCGGTGTTCACCAAAAAATAAATCCGGCAAACATACCTTAGGCTCCAAGAAATGTGCTCCAGGACAGTTACTCACGTGCTGACGGAGCTCGGCCACCTCCAGAGAGAGTCCCTGCAGGCGATGAGCCAAATCCTGAACCGACACCATGATGGAACAGAAAAATCTTTCCTTAGAGAATTTGCTGGCTGGACTTACTGTTATGTTCTGCTACCAAAGCTAAGGAAAGAGAGGAGATCTGTCCCTACTATAGGACTCAGCTGAATCCCTACGATGTAACAGGGAACCTGATCCTGCGATCAGACCTGCTAAAGTCCTAATCTAGTCTGTACGGAGACCTATAGATGAGGGGAGGGAATCCCTACAAGTACTAAGGACTGGGAGGAATATGGGACACCTCCTAACAGAAATAGTAGCAGACAGACGAACAAACAAAATAGATAGAACATAGAGGTCCGTAGACCAAGCAAACTAACAGAGTTAGATACAGAGCACAGGCTAGCTAGAAAGTAGATATACAATGAAGTCCAGCAAAGCCAGAAGGGCAGAGCAGGATTAAATAGGCCAACAAGGTCATGTGACCAGCAAAGGAAAAAAAACCTAACAGCAAGGTTCTAACAACACCAGAATCTTTTAAACAGATATATTTGTGTCTGAACAGTCAGTGAGAGACTCAAACTGTTTTTTTTTATTTAAAAAAGGCAAAAAGGTGGATTACACCCAGATTTGAACCGTGGAAGAGGAAAACCACAGTTCCAGTTCTCTGGCCTACACCAGAATCTTTTAAACAGATACATTTGTATCTAAACAGTCAGAGAGACACTCAAACAGTTTTTTTTTTCTGTAAACAAGGCAAAAAGGTGGATTACACCCAGATTTGAACCTTGGAAGAGGAAAACCACAGTTCTAATTTACTGTCGCATACCAGACTTTTTTAAATAGATATATTTGTGTCTGAACAGTCAGCGAGACACACAAACTGTTTTTTTTTATGTAAAAAAGTCAAAAAGGTGGATTACACCCAGATTTGAACCATGGAAGAGGAAAACCACAGTTCTAATTTACTGTCGTATACCAGACTTTTTTAAACAGATATATTTGTGTCTGAACAGTCAGCGAGACACTCAAACTGTTTTTTTTATGTTAAAAAGGCAAAAAGGTGGATTACACACAGATTTGAACTGTGGAAGAGGAAAACCACAGTTCTAGTTCTCTCGCCTACACCAGAATCTTTTGAACAGATATATTTGTGCCTGAACAGTCACCGAGACAATCAAACTGTTTTTTTTTTATGTAAAAATGGCAAAAAGGTGGAAAACAACCAGATTTGAACCGTGGAAGAGGAAAACCACAGTTCTATATCTCTGGCCTTCACCAGAATTTTTAAACAGATATATTTGTGTCTGAACGGTCAGCGAGACACTCAAACTGTATTTTTTATGTAAAAAAAGCAAAAAGGTGGATTACACCCAGATTTGAACCGTGGAAGAGGAAAGCCACAGTTCTAGTTCTCTGGCCTATACCAGAATCTTTTAAGCAGATATATTTGTGTCTGAACAGTCACAGAGAGACTCAAACTGTTTTTTTTGGGGGGAAAAAAGGCAAAAAGGTGGATAACACCCAGATTTGAAGCGTAGACGAGGAAAACCACAGTTCTAATTTCTTTGCGTATACTAGACTTTTTTAAATAGATATATTTGTGTCTGAACAGTCAGCGAGACACTCAAACTGTATTTTTTATGTAAAAAAGGCAAAAAGTTGGATTACACCCAGATTTGAACCATGGAAGAGGAAAGCCACAGTTCTGGTTCTCTGGCCTACACCAGAATCTTTTAAACAGATATATTTGTGTCTGAACAGTCAGCGAGAGACTCAAACTGTTTTTTTTTTATTGAAAAAAGGCAAAAAGGTGGATAACAACTAGATTTGAACCGTGGAAGAGGAAAGCCACAGTTCCGATTTCCTAGTGTATACCAAACTTTTTAAAATAGATATATTTGTGTCTGAACAGTCAGCGAGACACTGAAGCTGGTTTTTTTTAATGGAAAAAAGGCAAAAATGAGGATTACACCCAGATTTAAACCGTGGAAGAGGAAAACCACAGTTCTAGTTCTCTGGCCTACACCAGAATCTTTTAAACAGATATATTTGTGTCTGAACAGTCAGCGAGAGACTCAAACTGTTTTTTTTTTATTTAAAAAAGGCAAAAAGGTGGATTACACCCAGATTTCAACCGTGGAAGAGGAAAACCACAGTTCTAGTTCTCTGGCCTACACCAGAATCTTTTAGACAGATATATTTGTGTCTGAACAGTCAGCAAGACACTCAAACTGTTTTTTTGTAATGTAAAAAAGGCAAAAAGGTGGATTACACCCAGATTTGTACAGTGGAAGAGGAAAACCACATTTCTAGTTCTCTGGCCTACACCGGAATCTTTTAAACAGATGTATTTGTGTCTGAACAGTCAGCGAGACAATCAAACTGTTTTTTTTTATGGAAAAAAGGCAAAAAGGTGGATAACAACCAGATTTGAACCGTGGAAGAGGAAAACCACAGTTCTGATTTCCTAGTGTATGCCAAACTTTTTAAAATAGATATATTTGTGTCTGAACAGTCAGCGAGACACTCAAGCTGTTTTTTTTAATGGAAAAAAGGCAAAAATGAGGATTACACCCAGATTTGAACCGTGGAAGAGGAAAACCACAGTTCTAGTTCTCTGGCCTACACCAGAATCTGTTAAACATATATATTTGTGTCTGAACAGTCAGCGAGAGACTCAAACTGTTTTTTTTTTATGTTAAAATGGCAAAAAGGTGGATTACACCCAGATTTTAACCGTGGAAGAGGAAAACCACAGTTCTGTTTCTCTGGCCTACAGCGGAATCTTATAAACAAATATATTTGTGGCTGAACAGTCAGCGAGACACTCAAACAGTTTTTTTATGTAAAAAGGCAAAAAGGTGGATTACACCCAGATTTGTACCGTGGACGAGGAAAACCACAGTTCTAATTTCTTGGTGTATACTAGACTTTTTTAAATAGATATATTTGTGTCTGAACAGTCAGCGAGACACTCAAGCTGTTTTTTTTATGGAAAAAAGGCAAAAAGGTGGATTACACGCAGATTTGAACCGGGGAAGAGGAAAACCACAGTTCTAGTTCTCTGGCCTACACAAGAATCTACTAAACAGATATATTTGTGTCTGAACAGTCAGCAAGGCACTCAAACTGTTTTCTTTTATGTAAAAAAGGCTAAAAGGTGGATTACACCCAGATTTGAACCATGGAAGAGGAATACCACAGTTCTGTTTCTCTGGCCTACACCAGAATCTTTTAAACAGATATATTTGTGTCTGCACAGTCAGCGAGACACTCAAACTGAATTTTTATGTAAAAAAGGCAAAAAGGTGGATTACACCCAGATTTTAACCATGGAAGAGGAAAATCACAGTTCTAATTTACTGTTGTATACCAGACGTTTTTAAATAGATATATTTGTGTCTGAACAGTCACCGAGACTATAAAACTGTTTTTTTTTTTATGCAAAAATGACAAAAAGGTGGAAAACAACCAGATTTGAACTGTGGAAGAGGAAAACCACAGTTCTATATCTCTGGCCTCCACCAGAATCTTTTAAACAGATATATTTGTGTCTGAACAGTCAGCGAGACACTCAAACTGTATTTTTTATGTAAAAAAGGCAAAAAGGTGGATTACACCCAGATTTGAACCGTGGAAGTTGAAAGCCACAGTTTTAGTTCTCTGGCCTACACCAGAATCTTTTAAGCAGATGTATTTGTGTCTGAACAGTCACAGAGACACTCAAACTGTTTTTTTTTGGGGAAAAAAGGCAAAAAGGTGGATAACACGCACATTTGAACCGTGGACGAGGAAAACCACAGTTCTAATTTCTTGGCGTATACTAGACTTTTTTAAATAGATATATTTGTGTCTGAACAGTCAGCGAGACACTCAAGCTGTTTTTTTTTACGGAAAAAAGGCAAAAAGGTGGATTACACGCAGATTTGAACCGGGGAAGAGGAAAACCACATTTCTAGTTCTCTGGCCTACACCACAATCTTTTAAACATATAAATTTGTGTCTGAACAGTCAGCGAGACACTCAAATATTTTTTTTATGTAAAAAAGGCAAAAAGGTGGATTACACCCAGATTTGAACCGTGGAAGAGGAAATGCACAGTTCTAGTTCTCTGGCCTACACCAGAATCTTTTAAACAGATATATTTGTGTCTGAACAGTCAGCGAGACACTCCAACTGTTTTTTTTTTATGTAAAAAAGGCAGAAAGGTGGATTACACCCAGATTTGAACCATGGAAGAAGAAAACCACAGTTCTATTTCTCTGGCCTACACAAGAATTTTTTAAACAGATATATTTGTGTCTGAACAGTCAGCGAGAGTCTCAAACTGTATTTTTTCATGCAAAAATGGCAAAAAGGTGGATTACACCCAGATTTGAACCGTGGAAGAGGAAAACCACAGTTCTAATTTACTGTCGCATACCAGACTTTTTAAAATAGATATATTTGTGTCTGAACAGTCAGCGAGACACTCAAACTGTTTTTTTTTAAGCTAAAAATGGCAAAAAGGTGGAAAACGCCCAGATTGGAACCGTGGAAAAGGAAAACCACAGTTCTATATGTCTGGCCTTCACCAGAATTTTTAAACAGATATATTTGTGTCTGAACAGTCAGCGAGACACTCAAACTGTATTTTTTATGTAAAAAAGGCAAAAAGGTGGATTACACCCAGATTTTAACCGTGGAAGAGGAAAGCCACAGTTCTAGTTCTCTGGCCTACACCAGAATCTTTTAAACAGATATATTTGTGTCTGAACAGTCAGCGAGAGACTCAAACTGTTTTTTTTTATTTAAAAAAAGCAAAAAGGTGGATTACAACCAGATTTGAACCGTGGAAGAGGAAAACCACAGTTCTAGTTCTCTGACCTACACCAGAATCTTTTAGACAGATATATTCGTGTCTGAACAGTCAGCAAGACACTCAAACTGTTTTTTTTTTAATGTAAAAAAGGCAAAAAGGTGGAAAACACCCAGATTTGAACGGTGGAAGAGGAAAACCACAGTTCTATATCTCTGGCCTTCACAAGAATTTTTAAAAAGATATATTTGTGTCTGAACAGTCAGCGAGACACTCAAACTGTATTTTTTATGTAAAAAAGGCGAAAAGGTGGATTACACCCAGATTTGAACCGTGGAAGAGGAAAGCCACAGTTCTAGTTCTCTGGCCTACACCAGAATCTTTTAAACAGATATATTTGTGTCTGAACAGTCAGCGAGAGACTCAAACTGTTTTTTTTTATGTAAAAAAGGCAAAATGGTGGATTACACCCAGATTTGAACTGTGAAAGAGGAAAAGCACAGTTCTAGTTCTCTCACCTACACCAGAATCTTTTGAACAGATATATTTGTGTCTGAACAGTCACCGAGACAATCAAACTGTTTTTTTTTTATGTAAAAATGGCAAAAAGGTGGATAACAACCAGATTTGAACCGTGGAAGAGGAAAACCACAATTCTGATTTCCTGGTGTATACCAGACTTTTTTAAATAGATATATTTGTGTCTGAACAGTCAACGAGACACTCAATCTGTTTTTTATTATGTTAAAATGGCAAAAAGATGGATTACACCAAGATTTTAACAGTGGAAGAGGAAAACCACAGTTCTGTTTCTCTGGCCTACACCAGAATCTTATAAACAAATATATTTGTGTCTGAACAGTCAGCGAGACACTCAAACTGTTTTTTTTTATGTAAAAAAGGCAAAAAGGTGGATTACACCGAGATTTGAACCGTGGAAGAGGAAAACCACAGTTCCAGTTCTCTGGCCTACACCAGAATCTTTTAAACAGATACATTTGTGTCTGAACAGTCAGAGAGACACTCAAACTGTTTTTTTTTTTGTAAACAAGTCAAATAGGTGGATTACACCCAGATTTGAACCTTGGAAGAGGAAAACCACAGTTCTAATTTACTGTCGTATACCAGACTTTTTTAAACAGATATATTTGTGTCTGAACAGTCAGCGAGACACTCAAACTGTTTTTTTTATGTAAAAAAGGCAAAAAGGTGGATTACACACAGATTTGAACTGTGGAAGAGGAAAACAACAGTTCTAGTTCTCTCGCCTACACCAGAATCTTTTGAACAGATATATTTGTGCCTGAACAGTCACCGAGACAATCAAACTGTTTTTTTTTTATGTAAAAATGGCAAAAAGGTGGAAAACAACCAGATTTGAACCGTGGAAGAGGAAAACCACAGTTCTATATCTCTGGCCTTCACCAGAATTTTTAAACAGATATATTTGTGTCTGAACGGTCAGCGAGACACTCAAACTGTATTTTTTATGTAAAAAAGGCAAAAAGGTGGATTACACCCAAATTTGAACCGTGGAAGAGGAAAGCCACAGTTCTAGTTCTCTGGCCTATACCAGAATCTTTTAAGCAGATGTATTTGTGTCTGAACAGTCACAGAGAGACTCAAACTGTTTTTTTTGGGGGGAAAAAAGGCAAAAAGGTGGATAACACCCAGATTTGAAGCGTAGACGAGGAAAACCACAGTTCTAATTTCTTGGCGTATACTAGACTTTTTTAAATAGATATATTTGTGTCTGAACAGTCAGCGAGACACTCAAACTGTATTTTTTATGTAAAAAAGGCAAAAAGTTGGATTACACCCAGATTTGAACCATGGAAGAGGAAAGCCACAGTTCTAGTTCTCTGGCCTACACCAGAATCTTTTAAACAGATATATTTGTGTCTGAACAGTCAGCGAGAGACTCAAACTGTTTTTTTTTTATTGAAAAAAGGCAAAAAGGTGGATAACAACTAGATTTGAACCGTGGAAGAGGAAAGCCACAGTTCCGATTTCCTAGTGTATACCAAACTTTTTAAAATAGATATATTTGTGTCTGAACAGTCAGCGAGACACTCAAGCTGTTTTTTTTTAATGGAAAAAAGGCAAAAATGAGGATTACACCCAGATTTAAACCGTGGAAGAGGAAAACCACAGTTCTAGTTCTCTGGCCTACACCAGAATCTTTTAAACAGATATATTTGTGTCTGAACAGTCAGCGAGAGACTCAAACTGTTTTTTTTTTATTTAAAAAAGGCAAAAAGGTGGATTACACCCAGATTTCAACCGTGGAAGAGGAAAACCACAGTTCTAGTTCTCTGGCCTACACCAGAATCTTTTAGACAGATATATTTGTGTCTGAACAGTCAGCAAGACACTCAAACTGTTTTTTTTTAATGTAAAAAAGGCAAAAAGGTGGATTACACCCAGATTTGTACAGTGGAAGAGGAAAACCACATTTCTAGTTCTCTGGCCTACACCGGAATCTTTTAAACAGATGTATTTGTGTCTGAACAGTCAGCGAGACAATCAAACTGTTTTTTTTTATGGAAAAAAGGCAAAAAGGTGGATAACAACCAGATTTGAACCGTGGAAGAGGAAAACCACAGTTCTGATTTCCTAGTGTATGCCAAACTTTTTAAAATAGATATATTTGTGTCTGAACAGTCAGCGAGACACTCAAGCTGTTTTTTTTAATGGAAAAAAGGCAAAAATGAGGATTACACCCAGATTTGAACCGTGGAAGAGGAAAACCACAGTTCTAGTTCTCTGGCCTACACCAGAATCTGTTAAACATATATATTTGTGTCTGAACAGTCAGCGAGAGACTCAAACTGTTTTTTTTTTATGTTAAAATGGCAAAAAGGTGGATTACACCCAGATTTTAACCGTGGAAGAGGAAAACCACAGTTCTGTTTCTCTGGCCTACAGCGGAATCTTATAAACAAATATATTTGTGTCTGAACAGTCAGCGAGAGACTCAAACTGTTTTTTTTTTATGTAAAAAGGCAAAAAGGTGGATTACACCCAGATTTGTACCGTGGACGAGGAAAACCACAGTTCTAATTTCTTGGTGTATACTAGACTTTTTTAAATAGATATATTTGTGTCTGAACAGTCAGCGAGACACTCAAGCTGTTTTTTTTATGGAAAAAAGGCAAAAAGGTGGATTACACGCAGATTTGAACCGGGGAAGAGGAAAACCACAGTTCTAGTTCTCTGGCCTACACAAGAATCTACTAAACAGATATATTTGTGTCTGAACAGTCAGCAAGGCACTCAAACTGTTTTCTTTTATGTAAAAAAGGCTAAAAGGTGGATTACACCCAGATTTGAACCATGGAAGAGGAATACCACAGTTCTGTTTCTCTGGCCTACACCAGAATCTTTTGAACAGATATATTTGTGTCTGCACAGTCAGCGAGACACTCAAACTGAATTTTTATGTAAAAGAGGCAAAAAGGTGGATTACACCCAGATTTTAACCATGGAAGAGGAAAATCACAGTTCTAATTTACTGTTGTATACCAGACGTTTTTAAATAGATATATTTGTGTCTGAACAGTCACCGAGACTATAAAACTGTTTTTTTTTTTATGCAAAAATGACAAAAAGGTGGATAACAACCAGATTTGAACTGTGGAAGAGGAAAACCACAGTTCTATATCTCTGGCCTCCACCAGAATCTTTTAAACAGATATATTTGTGTCTGAACAGTCAGCGAGACACTCAAACTGTATTTTTTATGTAAAAAAGGTAAAAAGGTGGATTACACCCAGATTTGAACCGTGGAAGTTGAAAGCCACAGTTTTAGTTCTCTGGCCTACACCAGAATCTTTTAAGCAGATGTATTTGTGTCTGAACAGTCACAGAGACACTCAAACTGTTTTTTTTTGGGGAAAAAAGGCAAAAAGGTGGATAACACGCAGATTTGAACCGTGGACGAGGAAAACCACAGTTCTAATTTCTTGGCGTATACTAGACTTTTTTAAATAGATATATTTGTGTCTGAACAGTCAGCGAGACACTCAAGCTGTTTTTTTTTACGGAAAAAAGGCAAAAAGGTGGATTACACGCAGATTTGAACCGGGGAAGAGGAAAACCACATTTCTAGTTCTCTGGCCTACACCACAATCTTTTAAACATATAAATTTGTGTCTGAACAGTCAGCGAGACACTTGCACTGTTTTTTTTTATGTTAAAATGGCAAAAAGGTGGATTACACCAAGATTTTAACCGTGGAAGAGCAAAACCACAGTTCTGTTTCTCTGGCCTACACCAGAATCTTATAATCAAATATATTTGTGTCTGAACAGTCAGCGAGACACTCAAATATTTTTTTTATGTAAAAAAGGCAAAAAGGTGGATTACACCCAGATTTGAACCGTGGAAGAGGAAAAGCACAGTTCTAGTTCTCTGGCCTACACCAGAATCTTTTAAACAGATATATTTGTGTCTGAACAGTCAGCGAGACACTCCAACTGTTTTTTTTTTATGTAAAAAAGGCAGAAAGGTGGATTACACCCAGATTTGAACCATGGAAGAGGAAAACCACAGTTCTATTTCTCTGGCCTACACAAGAATTTTTTAAACAGATATATTTGTGTCTGAACAGTCAGCGAGAGTCTCAAACTGTATTTTTTCATGCAAAAATGGCAAAAAGGTGGATTACACCCAGATTTGAACCGTGGAAGAGGAAAACCACAGTTCTAATTTACTGTCGCATACCAGACTTTTTAAAATAGATACATTTGTGTCTGAACAGTCAGCGAGACACTCAAACTGTTTTTTTTTAAGCTAAAAATGGCAAAAAGGTGGAAAACGCCCAGATTGGAACTGTGGAAAAGGAAAACCACAGTTCTATATCTCTGGCCTTCACCAGAATTTTTAAACAGATATATTTGTGTCTGAACAGTCAGCGAGACACTCAAACTGTATTTTTTATGTAAAAAAGGCAAAAAGGTGGATTACACCCAGATTTGAACCGTGGAAGAGGAAAGCCACAGTTCTAGTTCTCTGGCCTACACCAGAATCTTTTAAACAGATATATTTGTGTCTGAACAGTCAGCGAGAGACTCAAACTGTTTTTTTTTATGTAAAAAAGGCAAAATGGTGGATTACACCCAGATTTGAACTGTGAAAGAGGAAAAGCACAGTTCTAGTTCTCTCACCTACACCAGAATCTTTTAAACAGATATATTTGTGTCTGAACAGTCACCGAGACAATCAAACTGTTTTTTTTTTATGTAAAAATGGCAAAAAGGTGGATAACAACCAGATTTGAACCGTGGAAGAGGAAAACCACAGTTCTGATTTCCTGGTGTTTACCAGACTTTTTTAAATAGATATATTTGTGTCTGAACAGTCAACGAGACACTCAATCTGTTTTTTATTATGTTAAAATGGCAAAAAGGTGGATTACACCAAGATTTTAACAGTGGAAGAGGAAAATCACAGTTTTGTTTCTCTGGCCTACACCAGAATCTTATAAACAAATATATTTGTGTCTGAACAGTCAGCGAGACACTCAAACTGTTTTTTTTTATGTAAAAAAGGCAAAAAGGTGGATTACACCGAGATTTGAACCGTGGAAGAGGAAAACCACAGTTCCAGTTCTCTGGCCTACACCAGAATCTTTTAAACAGATACATTTGTGTCTGAACAGTCAGAGAGACACTCAAACTGTTTTTTTTTTTGTAAACAAGTCAAATAGGTGGATTACACCCAGATTTGAACCTTGGAAGAGGAAAACCACAGTTCTAATTTACTGTCGCATACCAGACTTTTTTAAATAGATATATTTGTGTCTGAACAGTCAGCGAGACACACAAACTGTTTTTTTTATGTAAAAAAGGCAAAAAGGTGGATTACACCCAGATTTGAACCATGGAAGAGGAAAACCACAGTTCTAATTTACTGTCGTATACCAGACTTTTTTAAACAGATATATTTGTGTCTGAACAGTCAGCGAGACACTCAAACTGTTTTTTTTTTAATGTAAAAATGGCAAAAAGGTGGAAAACACCCAGATTTGAACCGTGGAAGAGGAAAACCACAGTTCTATATCTCTGGTCTTCACAAGAATTTTTAAAAAGATATATTTGTGTCTGAACAGTCAGCGAGACACTCAAACTGTATTTTTTATGTAAAAAAGCAAAAAGGTGGATTACACCCAGATTTGAACCGTGGAAGTGGAAAACCACAGTTCTAGTTCTCTGGCCTACACCAGAATCTTTTAAACAGATATATTTGTGTCTGAACAGTCAGCGAGAGACTCAAACTGTTTTTTTTTATGTAAAAAAGGCAAAATGGTGGATTACACCCAGATTTGAACTGTGGAAGAGGAAAACCACAGTTCTAGTTCTCTCGCCTACACCAGAATCTTTTGAACAGATATATTTGTGTCTGAACAGTCACCGAGACAATCAAACTGTTTTTTTTTTATGTAAAAATGGCAAAAAGGTGGAAAACAACCAGATTTGAACCGTGGAAGAGGAAAACCACAGTTCTATATCTCTGGCCTTCACCAGAATTTTTAAACAGATATATTTGTGTCTGAACAGTCAGTGAGAGACTCAAACTGTTTTTTTTTATTTAAAAAAGGCAAAAAGGTGGATTACACCCAGATTTGAACCGTGGAAGAGGAGAACCACAGTTCTAGTTCTCTGGCCTACACCAGAATCTTTTAGACAGATAAATTCGTGTCTGAACAGTGAGCGAGACACTCAAACTGTTTTTTTTTTATGTAAAAAAGGCAAAAAGGTGGATTACACCCAGATTTGTACAGTGGAAGAGGAAAACCACATTTCTAGTTCTCTGGCCCACACCAGAATCTTTTAAACAGATGTATTTGTGTCTGAACAGTCAGCGAGAAAATCAAACTGTTTTTTTTTATGGAAAAAGGGCAAAAAGGTGAATAACAACCAGATTTGAACCGTGGAAGAGGAAAACCACAGTTCTGATTTCCTGGTGTATACCAGACTTTTTTAAATAGATATAGTTGTGTCTGAACAGTCAGCGAGACACTCAAGCTGTTTTTTATTATGTTAAAATGGCAAAAAGGTGGATTACACCCAGATTTTAACAGTGGAAGAGGAAAACCACATTTCTGTTTCTCTGGCCAACACCAGAATCTTTTAAGCAGATGTATTTGTGTCTGAACAGTCACAGAGACACTCAAACTGTTTTTTTTTGGGGAAAAAAGGCAAAAAGGTGGATAACACGCACATTTGAACCGTGGACGAGGAAAACCACAGTTCTAATTTCTTGGCGTATACTAGACTTTTTTAAATAGATATATTTGTGTCTGAACAGTCAGCGAGACACTCAAGCTGTTTTTTTTTACGGAAAAAAGGCAAAAAGGTGGATTACACGCAGATTTGAACCGGGGAAGAGGAAAACCACATTTCTAGTTCTCTGGCCTACACCACAATCTTTTAAACATATAAATTTGTGTCTGAACAGTCAGCGAGACACTCAAATATTTTTTTTATGTAAAAAAGGCAAAAAGGTGGATTACACCCAGATTTGAACCGTGGAAGAGGAAATGCACAGTTCTAGTTCTCTGGCCTACACCAGAATCTTTTAAACAGATATATTTGTGTCTGAACAGTCAGCGAGACACTCCAACTGTTTTTTTTTTATGTAAAAAAGGCAGAAAGGTGGATTACACCCAGATTTGAACCATGGAAGAAGAAAACCACAGTTCTATTTCTCTGGCCTACACAAGAATTTTTTAAACAGATATATTTGTGTCTGAACAGTCAGCGAGAGTCTCAAACTGTATTTTTTCATGCAAAAATGGCAAAAAGGTGGATTACACCCAGATTTGAACCGTGGAAGAGGAAAACCACAGTTCTAATTTACTGTCGCATACCAGACTTTTTAAAATAGATATATTTGTGTCTGAACAGTCAGCGAGACACTCAAACTGTTTTTTTTTAAGCTAAAAATGGCAAAAAGGTGGAAAACGCCCAGATTGGAACCGTGGAAAAGGAAAACCACAGTTCTATATGTCTGGCCTTCACCAGAATTTTTAAACAGATATATTTGTGTCTGAACAGTCAGCGAGACACTCAAACTGTATTTTTTATGTAAAAAAGGCAAAAAGGTGGATTACACCCAGATTTTAACCGTGGAAGAGGAAAGCCACAGTTCTAGTTCTCTGGCCTACACCAGAATCTTTTAAACAGATATATTTGTGTCTGAACAGTCAGCGAGAGACTCAAACTGTTTTTTTTTATTTAAAAAAAGCAAAAAGGTGGATTACAACCAGATTTGAACCGTGGAAGAGGAAAACCACAGTTCTAGTTCTCTGACCTACACCAGAATCTTTTAGACAGATATATTCGTGTCTGAACAGTCAGCAAGACACTCAAACTGTTTTTTTTTTAATGTAAAAAAGGCAAAAAGGTGGAAAACACCCAGATTTGAACGGTGGAAGAGGAAAACCACAGTTCTATATCTCTGGCCTTCACAAGAATTTTTAAAAAGATATATTTGTGTCTGAACAGTCAGCGAGACACTCAAACTGTATTTTTTATGTAAAAAAGGCGAAAAGGTGGATTACACCCAGATTTGAACCGTGGAAGAGGAAAGCCACAGTTCTAGTTCTCTGGCCTACACCAGAATCTTTTAAACAGATATATTTGTGTCTGAACAGTCAGCGAGAGACTCAAACTGTTTTTTTTTATGTAAAAAAGGCAAAATGGTGGATTACACCCAGATTTGAACTGTGAAAGAGGAAAAGCACAGTTCTAGTTCTCTCACCTACACCAGAATCTTTTGAACAGATATATTTGTGTCTGAACAGTCACCGAGACAATCAAACTGTTTTTTTTTTATGTAAAAATGGCAAAAAGGTGGATAACAACCAGATTTGAACCGTGGAAGAGGAAAACCACAATTCTGATTTCCTGGTGTATACCAGACTTTTTTAAATAGATATATTTGTGTCTGAACAGTCAACGAGACACTCAATCTGTTTTTTATTATGTTAAAATGGCAAAAAGATGGATTACACCAAGATTTTAACAGTGGAAGAGGAAAACCACAGTTCTGTTTCTCTGGCCTACACCAGAATCTTATAAACAAATATATTTGTGTCTGAACAGTCAGCGAGACACTCAAACTGTTTTTTTTTATGTAAAAAAGGCAAAAAGGTGGATTACACCGAGATTTGAACCGTGGAAGAGGAAAACCACAGTTCCAGTTCTCTGGCCTACACCAGAATCTTTTAAACAGATACATTTGTGTCTGAACAGTCAGAGAGACACTCAAACTGTTTTTTTTTTTGTAAACAAGTCAAATAGGTGGATTACACCCAGATTTGAACCTTGGAAGAGGAAAACCACAGTTCTAATTTACTGTCGTATACCAGACTTTTTTAAACAGATATATTTGTGTCTGAACAGTCAGCGAGACACTCAAACTGTTTTTTTTATGTAAAAAAGGCAAAAAGGTGGATTACACACAGATTTGAACTGTGGAAGAGGAAAACAACAGTTCTAGTTCTCTCGCCTACACCAGAATCTTTTGAACAGATATATTTGTGCCTGAACAGTCACCGAGACAATCAAACTGTTTTTTTTTTATGTAAAAATGGCAAAAAGGTGGAAAACAACCAGATTTGAACCGTGGAAGAGGAAAACCACAGTTCTATATCTCTGGCCTTCACCAGAATTTTTAAACAGATATATTTGTGTCTGAACGGTCAGCGAGACACTCAAACTGTATTTTTTATGTAAAAAAGGCAAAAAGGTGGATTACACCCAAATTTGAACCGTGGAAGAGGAAAGCCACAGTTCTAGTTCTCTGGCCTATACCAGAATCTTTTAAGCAGATGTATTTGTGTCTGAACAGTCACAGAGAGACTCAAACTGTTTTTTTTGGGGGGAAAAAAGGCAAAAAGGTGGATAACACCCAGATTTGAAGCGTAGACGAGGAAAACCACAGTTCTAATTTCTTGGCGTATACTAGACTTTTTTAAATAGATATATTTGTGTCTGAACAGTCAGCGAGACACTCAAACTGTATTTTTTATGTAAAAAAGGCAAAAAGTTGGATTACACCCAGATTTGAACCATGGAAGAGGAAAGCCACAGTTCTAGTTCTCTGGCCTACACCAGAATCTTTTAAACAGATATATTTGTGTCTGAACAGTCAGCGAGAGACTCAAACTGTTTTTTTTTTATTGAAAAAAGGCAAAAAGGTGGATAACAACTAGATTTGAACCGTGGAAGAGGAAAGCCACAGTTCCGATTTCCTAGTGTATACCAAACTTTTTAAAATAGATATATTTGTGTCTGAACAGTCAGCGAGACACTCAAGCTGTTTTTTTTTAATGGAAAAAAGGCAAAAATGAGGATTACACCCAGATTTAAACCGTGGAAGAGGAAAACCACAGTTCTAGTTCTCTGGCCTACACCAGAATCTTTTAAACAGATATATTTGTGTCTGAACAGTCAGCGAGAGACTCAAACTGTTTTTTTTTTATTTAAAAAAGGCAAAAAGGTGGATTACACCCAGATTTCAACCGTGGAAGAGGAAAACCACAGTTCTAGTTCTCTGGCCTACACCAGAATCTTTTAGACAGATATATTTGTGTCTGAACAGTCAGCAAGACACTCAAACTGTTTTTTTTTAATGTAAAAAAGGCAAAAAGGTGGATTACACCCAGATTTGTACAGTGGAAGAGGAAAACCACATTTCTAGTTCTCTGGCCTACACCGGAATCTTTTAAACAGATGTATTTGTGTCTGAACAGTCAGCGAGACAATCAAACTGTTTTTTTTTATGGAAAAAAGGCAAAAAGGTGGATAACAACCAGATTTGAACCGTGGAAGAGGAAAACCACAGTTCTGATTTCCTAGTGTATGCCAAACTTTTTAAAATAGATATATTTGTGTCTGAACAGTCAGCGAGACACTCAAGCTGTTTTTTTTAATGGAAAAAAGGCAAAAATGAGGATTACACCCAGATTTGAACCGTGGAAGAGGAAAACCACAGTTCTAGTTCTCTGGCCTACACCAGAATCTGTTAAACATATATATTTGTGTCTGAACAGTCAGCGAGAGACTCAAACTGTTTTTTTTTTATGTTAAAATGGCAAAAAGGTGGATTACACCCAGATTTTAACCGTGGAAGAGGAAAACCACAGTTCTGTTTCTCTGGCCTACAGCGGAATCTTATAAACAAATATATTTGTGTCTGAACAGTCAGCGAGAGACTCAAACTGTTTTTTTTTTATGTAAAAAGGCAAAAAGGTGGATTACACCCAGATTTGTACCGTGGACGAGGAAAACCACAGTTCTAATTTCTTGGTGTATACTAGACTTTTTTAAATAGATATATTTGTGTCTGAACAGTCAGCGAGACACTCAAGCTGTTTTTTTTATGGAAAAAAGGCAAAAAGGTGGATTACACGCAGATTTGAACCGGGGAAGAGGAAAACCACAGTTCTAGTTCTCTGGCCTACACAAGAATCTACTAAACAGATATATTTGTGTCTGAACAGTCAGCAAGGCACTCAAACTGTTTTCTTTTATGTAAAAAAGGCTAAAAGGTGGATTACACCCAGATTTGAACCATGGAAGAGGAATACCACAGTTCTGTTTCTCTGGCCTACACCAGAATCTTTTGAACAGATATATTTGTGTCTGCACAGTCAGCGAGACACTCAAACTGAATTTTTATGTAAAAGAGGCAAAAAGGTGGATTACACCCAGATTTTAACCATGGAAGAGGAAAATCACAGTTCTAATTTACTGTTGTATACCAGACGTTTTTAAATAGATATATTTGTGTCTGAACAGTCACCGAGACTATAAAACTGTTTTTTTTTTTATGCAAAAATGACAAAAAGGTGGATAACAACCAGATTTGAACTGTGGAAGAGGAAAACCACAGTTCTATATCTCTGGCCTCCACCAGAATCTTTTAAACAGATATATTTGTGTCTGAACAGTCAGCGAGACACTCAAACTGTATTTTTTATGTAAAAAAGGTAAAAAGGTGGATTACACCCAGATTTGAACCGTGGAAGTTGAAAGCCACAGTTTTAGTTCTCTGGCCTACACCAGAATCTTTTAAGCAGATGTATTTGTGTCTGAACAGTCACAGAGACACTCAAACTGTTTTTTTTTGGGGAAAAAAGGCAAAAAGGTGGATAACACGCAGATTTGAACCGTGGACGAGGAAAACCACAGTTCTAATTTCTTGGCGTATACTAGACTTTTTTAAATAGATATATTTGTGTCTGAACAGTCAGCGAGACACTCAAGCTGTTTTTTTTTACGGAAAAAAGGCAAAAAGGTGGATTACACGCAGATTTGAACCGGGGAAGAGGAAAACCACATTTCTAGTTCTCTGGCCTACACCACAATCTTTTAAACATATAAATTTGTGTCTGAACAGTCAGCGAGACACTTGCACTGTTTTTTTTTATGTTAAAATGGCAAAAAGGTGGATTACACCAAGATTTTAACCGTGGAAGAGCAAAACCACAGTTCTGTTTCTCTGGCCTACACCAGAATCTTATAATCAAATATATTTGTGTCTGAACAGTCAGCGAGACACTCAAATATTTTTTTTATGTAAAAAAGGCAAAAAGGTGGATTACACCCAGATTTGAACCGTGGAAGAGGAAAAGCACAGTTCTAGTTCTCTGGCCTACACCAGAATCTTTTAAACAGATATATTTGTGTCTGAACAGTCAGCGAGACACTCCAACTGTTTTTTTTTTATGTAAAAAAGGCAGAAAGGTGGATTACACCCAGATTTGAACCATGGAAGAGGAAAACCACAGTTCTATTTCTCTGGCCTACACAAGAATTTTTTAAACAGATATATTTGTGTCTGAACAGTCAGCGAGAGTCTCAAACTGTATTTTTTCATGCAAAAATGGCAAAAAGGTGGATTACACCCAGATTTGAACCGTGGAAGAGGAAAACCACAGTTCTAATTTACTGTCGCATACCAGACTTTTTAAAATAGATACATTTGTGTCTGAACAGTCAGCGAGACACTCAAACTGTTTTTTTTTAAGCTAAAAATGGCAAAAAGGTGGAAAACGCCCAGATTGGAACTGTGGAAAAGGAAAACCACAGTTCTATATCTCTGGCCTTCACCAGAATTTTTAAACAGATATATTTGTGTCTGAACAGTCAGCGAGACACTCAAACTGTATTTTTTATGTAAAAAAGGCAAAAAGGTGGATTACACCCAGATTTGAACCGTGGAAGAGGAAAGCCACAGTTCTAGTTCTCTGGCCTACACCAGAATCTTTTAAACAGATATATTTGTGTCTGAACAGTCAGCGAGAGACTCAAACTGTTTTTTTTTATGTAAAAAAGGCAAAATGGTGGATTACACCCAGATTTGAACTGTGAAAGAGGAAAAGCACAGTTCTAGTTCTCTCACCTACACCAGAATCTTTTAAACAGATATATTTGTGTCTGAACAGTCACCGAGACAATCAAACTGTTTTTTTTTTATGTAAAAATGGCAAAAAGGTGGATAACAACCAGATTTGAACCGTGGAAGAGGAAAACCACAGTTCTGATTTCCTGGTGTTTACCAGACTTTTTTAAATAGATATATTTGTGTCTGAACAGTCAACGAGACACTCAATCTGTTTTTTATTATGTTAAAATGGCAAAAAGGTGGATTACACCAAGATTTTAACAGTGGAAGAGGAAAATCACAGTTTTGTTTCTCTGGCCTACACCAGAATCTTATAAACAAATATATTTGTGTCTGAACAGTCAGCGAGACACTCAAACTGTTTTTTTTTATGTAAAAAAGGCAAAAAGGTGGATTACACCGAGATTTGAACCGTGGAAGAGGAAAACCACAGTTCCAGTTCTCTGGCCTACACCAGAATCTTTTAAACAGATACATTTGTGTCTGAACAGTCAGAGAGACACTCAAACTGTTTTTTTTTTTGTAAACAAGTCAAATAGGTGGATTACACCCAGATTTGAACCTTGGAAGAGGAAAACCACAGTTCTAATTTACTGTCGCATACCAGACTTTTTTAAATAGATATATTTGTGTCTGAACAGTCAGCGAGACACACAAACTGTTTTTTTTATGTAAAAAAGGCAAAAAGGTGGATTACACCCAGATTTGAACCATGGAAGAGGAAAACCACAGTTCTAATTTACTGTCGTATACCAGACTTTTTTAAACAGATATATTTGTGTCTGAACAGTCAGCGAGACACTCAAACTGTTTTTTTTTTAATGTAAAAATGGCAAAAAGGTGGAAAACACCCAGATTTGAACCGTGGAAGAGGAAAACCACAGTTCTATATCTCTGGTCTTCACAAGAATTTTTAAAAAGATATATTTGTGTCTGAACAGTCAGCGAGACACTCAAACTGTATTTTTTATGTAAAAAAGCAAAAAGGTGGATTACACCCAGATTTGAACCGTGGAAGTGGAAAACCACAGTTCTAGTTCTCTGGCCTACACCAGAATCTTTTAAACAGATATATTTGTGTCTGAACAGTCAGCGAGAGACTCAAACTGTTTTTTTTTATGTAAAAAAGGCAAAATGGTGGATTACACCCAGATTTGAACTGTGGAAGAGGAAAACCACAGTTCTAGTTCTCTCGCCTACACCAGAATCTTTTGAACAGATATATTTGTGTCTGAACAGTCACCGAGACAATCAAACTGTTTTTTTTTTATGTAAAAATGGCAAAAAGGTGGAAAACAACCAGATTTGAACCGTGGAAGAGGAAAACCACAGTTCTATATCTCTGGCCTTCACCAGAATTTTTAAACAGATATATTTGTGTCTGAACAGTCAGTGAGAGACTCAAACTGTTTTTTTTTATTTAAAAAAGGCAAAAAGGTGGATTACACCCAGATTTGAACCGTGGAAGAGGAGAACCACAGTTCTAGTTCTCTGGCCTACACCAGAATCTTTTAGACAGATAAATTCGTGTCTGAACAGTGAGCGAGACACTCAAACTGTTTTTTTTTTATGTAAAAAAGGCAAAAAGGTGGATTACACCCAGATTTGTACAGTGGAAGAGGAAAACCACATTTCTAGTTCTCTGGCCCACACCAGAATCTTTTAAACAGATGTATTTGTGTCTGAACAGTCAGCGAGAAAATCAAACTGTTTTTTTTTATGGAAAAAGGGCAAAAAGGTGAATAACAACCAGATTTGAACCGTGGAAGAGGAAAACCACAGTTCTGATTTCCTGGTGTATACCAGACTTTTTTAAATAGATATAGTTGTGTCTGAACAGTCAGCGAGACACTCAAGCTGTTTTTTATTATGTTAAAATGGCAAAAAGGTGGATTACACCCAGATTTTAACAGTGGAAGAGGAAAACCACATTTCTGTTTCTCTGGCCAACACCAGAATCTTATAATCAAATTTATTTGTGTCTGAACAGTCAGCGAGACACTCAAACAGTTTTTTTATGTAAAAAAGGCAAAAAGGTGGATTACACCGAGATTTGAACCGTGGAAGAGGAAAACCACAGTTCCAGTTCTCTGGCCTACACCAGAATCTTTTAAACAGATACATTTGTGTCTGAACAGTCAGAGAGACACACAAACTGTTTATTTTTTTGTAAACAAGGCAAAAAGGTGGATTACACCCAGATTTGTACCATTGAAGAGGAAAACCACAGTTCTAATTTACTGTTTTATACCAGACTTTTTTAAACAGATATATTTGTGTCTGAACAGTCAGCGAGACACTCAAACTGTATTTTTTATGTAAAAAAGGCAAAAAGGTGGATTACACCCAGATTTGATCCGTGGAAGAGGAAAGCCACAGTTCTAGTTCTCTGGCCTACACCAGAATCTTTTAAAGAGATATATTTGTGTCTGAACAGTCAGTGAGAGACTCAAACTGTTTTTTTTTTATGTAAAAAAGGCAAAAAGGTGGATTACACCCAGATTTGAACTGTGGAAGAGGAAAACCACAGTTCTAGTTCTCTCGCCTACACCAGAATCTTTTGAACAGATATATTTGTGTCTGAACAGTCACCGAGACAATCAAACTGTTTTTTTTTTATGTAAAAAAGGCAAAAAGGTGGAAAACAACCAGATTTGAACCATGGAAGAGGAAAACCACAGTTCTCTATCTCTGGCCTTCACCAGAATTTTTAAACAGATATATTTGTGTCTGAACAGTCAGCGAGACACTCAAACTGTATTTTTTATGTAAAAAAGGCAAAAAGGTGGATTACACCCAGATTTGAACCGGGGAAGAGGAAAGCCACAGTTCTAGTTCTCTGGCCTACACCAAAATCTTTTAAGCAGATGTATTTGTGTCTGAACAGTCACAGAGACACTCAAACTGTTTTTTTTTTTGGGAAAAAAGGCAAAAAGGTGGATAACACCCAGATTTGAACCGCGGACGAGGAAAACCACAGTTCTAGTTCTCTGGCCTACACCAGAATCTTTTAATCAGATACATTTGTGTCTGAACAGTCAGCGAGACACTCTCACTGGTTTTTTTTATGTTAAAATGGCAAAAAGGTGGATTACACACAGATTTTAACCGTGGAAGAGGAAAACCACAGTTCTGTTTCTCTGGCCTACACCAGAATCTTATAAACAAATATATTTGTGTCTGCACAGTCTGCGAGACACTCAAACTGAATTTTTATGTAAAAGAGGCAAAAAGGTGGATTACACCCAGATTTGAACAGTGGAAGAGTTAAACCACAGTTCTTGCTCTCTGGCCTACACCAGAATCTTTTAAACAGATATATTTGTGTCTGAACAGTCAGAGAGACACTCAAACTGTTTTTTTTTTGTAAACAAGGCAAAAAGGTGGATTACACCCAGATTTGAACCGTGGAAGAGGAAACCACAGTTCTAATTTACTGTCGCATACCAGACTTTTTTAAACAGATATATTTGTGT
Organism: Phyllobates terribilis; assembly: GCF_046119375.1. Taxonomy (NCBI): domain Eukaryota; kingdom Metazoa; phylum Chordata; class Amphibia; order Anura; family Dendrobatidae; genus Phyllobates; species Phyllobates terribilis. The sequence goes on from NW_027362762.1 coordinate 509,115,340, forward strand.
CTGAACAGTCACCGAGACACTCAAACTGTATTTTTTATGTAAAAAAGGTGGATTACACTCAGATTTGAACCGTGGAAGAGGAAAGCCACAGTTCTAGTTCACTGGCCTACACCAGAATCTTTTAAACAGATATATTTGTGTCTGAACAGTCAGCGAGAGACTCAAACTGTTTTTTTTTATGTAAAAAAGGCAAAAAGGTGGATAACACCAAGATTTGAACCGTGGAAGAGGAAAAACACAGTTCCATATCTCTGGCCTTCACCAGAATTTTTTAAACAGATATATTTGTGTCTGAACAGTCAGCGAGACACTCAAACTGTATTTTTTATGTAAAAAAGGCAAAAAGGTGGATTACACCCAGATTTGAACCGTGGAAGAGGAAAACCACAGTTCTAGTTCTCTGGTCTACACCAGAATTTTTATACAGATATATTTGTGTCTGAACAGTCAGCGAGACACTCAAACTGTTTTTTTTAAATGTAAAAATGGCAAAAAGGTGGAAAACACCCAGATATGAACCGTGGAAGAGGAAAACCAAAGTTCTAGTTCTCTGGCCTACACCAGAATCTTTTAAACAGATATATTTGTGTCTGAACAGTCAGCGAGAGACTCAAACTGTTTTTTTTTATGTAAAAAAGGCAAAAAGGTGCATTACACTCAGATTTGAACCGTGGAAGAGGAAAACCACAGTTCTAATTCTCTGGTCTACACCAGAATCTTTTATACAGATATATTTGTGTCTGAACAGTCAGCTAGACACTCAAACTGTATTTTTTAAATGTAAAAAAGGCAAAAAGGTGGAAAACACCCAGATTTGAACCGTGGAAGAGGAAAACCAAAGTTTTAGTTCTCTGGCCTTCACCAGAACCTTTTAAACAGATATATTTGTGTCTGAACAGTCAGCAAGACACTCAAACTGTTTTTTTTTATGTAAAAATGGCAAAAAGGTGGATTACACGCAGATTTGAACCGTGGAAGAGTTAAACCACAGTTCTTGTTCTCTGGCCTACACCAGAATCTTTTAAACAGATATATTTGTGTCTGCACAGTCAGCGAGACACTCAAACTGAATTTTTATGTAAAAGAGGCAAAAAGGTGGATTACACGCAGATTTGAACCGTGGAAGAGATAAACCACAGTTCTTGTTCTCTGGCCTACACCAGAATCTTTTAAACTGATATATTTGTGTCTGAACAGTCAGCGAGACACTCAAACTGTTTTTTTTTGGTAAAAAAGGCAAAAAGGTGGATTACACCCAGATTTGAACCGTGGAAGAGGAAAACCACAGTTCTAATTTACTGTCGCATACCAGACTTTTCTAAATAGATATATTTGTGTCTGAACAGTCAGCGAGACTCTCAAACTGTTTTTTTTATGTAAAAAAGGCAAAAAGGTGGATTACACCCACATTTGAAGCATGGAAGAGGAAAACCACAGTTCTAATTTACTGTCGTATACCAGACTTTTTTAAATAGATATATTTGTGTCTGAACAGTCACCGAGACACTCAAACTGTTTTTTATTTAATGTAAAAATGGCAAAAAGGTGGAAAACACCCAGATTTGAACCGTGGAAGAGGAAAACCACAGTTCTATATCTCTGGCCTTCACCAGAATTTTTAAACAGATATATTTGTGTCTGAACAGTCAGCGAGACACTCAAACTGTATTTTTTATGTAAAAAAGGCAAAAAGGTGGATTACACCCAGATTTGAACCGTGGAAGAGGAAAGCCACAGTACTAATTCTCTGGCCTACACCAGAATCTTTTAAACAGATATATTTGTGTCTGAACAGTCAGCGAGAGACTAAAACAGTTTTTTTTTTATGTATAAAAGGCAAAAAGGTGGATTACACCCAGATTTGAACCGTGGAAGAGGAAAACCACAGTTCTAGTTCTCTGGCCTACACCAGAATCTTTTAAACAGATACATTTGTGTCTAAACAGATAGTGAGACACTCACTCTGTTTTTTTTTTATGTTAAAATGGCAAAAAGGTGGATTACACCCAGATTTGAACCGTGGAAGAGGAAAACCATAGTTCTAGTTCTCTGGCCTACACCAGAATCTTTTAAACAGATATATTTGTGTCTGAACAGTCAGCAAGACACTCAAACTGTTTTTTTTTATGTAAAAATGGCAAAAAGGTGGATTACACGCAGATTTGAACCGTGGAAGAGTTAAACCACAGTTCTTGTTCTCTGGCCTACACCAGAATCTTTTAAACAGATATATTTGTGTCTGCACAGTCAGCGAGACACTCAAACTGAATTTTTATGTAAAAGAGGCAAAAAGGTGGATTACACGGAGATTTGAACCGTGGAAGAGATAAACCACAGTTCTTGTTCTCTGGCCTACACCAGAATCTTTTAAACTGATATATTTGTGTCTGAACAGTCAGCGAGACACTCAAACTGTTTTTTTTTGGTAAAAAAGGCAAAGAGGTGGATTACACCCAGATTTGAACCGTGGAAGAGGAAAACCACAGTTCTAATTTACTGTCGCATACCAGACTTTTCTAAATAGATATATTTGTGTCTGAACAGTCAGCGAGACTCTCAAACTGTTTTTTTTATGTAAAAAAGGCAAAAAGGTGGATTACACCCACATTTGAAGCATGGAAGAGGAAAACCACAGTTCTAATTTACTGTCGTATACCAGACTTTTTTAAATAGATATATTTGTGTCTGAACAGTCACCGAGACACTCAAACTGTTTTTTATTTAATGTAAAAATGCAAAAAGGTGGAAAACACCCAGATTTGAACCGTGGAAGAGGAAAACCACAGTTCTATATCTCTGGCCTTCACCAGAATTTTTAAACAGATATATTTGTGTCTGAACAGTCACCGAGACACTCAAACTGTTTTTTATTTAATGTAAAAATGGCAAAAAGGTGGAAAACACCCAGATTTGAACCGTGGAAGAGGAAAACCACAGTTCTATATCTCTGGCCTGCACCAGAATTTTTAAACAGATATATTTGTGTCTGAACTGTCAGCGAGACACTCAAACTGTATTTTTTATGTAAAAAAGGCAAAAAGGTGGATTACACCCAGATTTGAACCGTGGAAGAGGAAAGCCACAGTACTAGTTCTCTGGCCTACACCAGAATCTTTTAAACAGATATATTTGTGTCTGAACAGTCAGCGAGAGACTAAAACAGTTTTTTTTTTATGTATAAAAGGCAAAAAGGTGGATTACACCCAGATTTGAACCGTGGAAGAGGAAAACCACAGTTCTAGTTCTCTGGCCTACACCAGAATCTTTTAAACAGATACATTTGTGTCTAAACAGATAGTGAGACACTCACACTGTTTTTTTTTTATGTTAAAATGGCAAAAAGGTGGATTACACCCAGATTTGAACCGTGGAAGAGGAAAACCATAGTTCTAGTTCTCTGGCCTACACCAGAATCTTTTAAACAGATATATTTGTGTCTGAACAGTCAGCAAGACACTCAAACTGTTTTTTTTTATGTAAAAATGGCAAAAAGGTGGATTACACGCAGATTTGAACCGTGGAAGAGTTAAACCACAGTTCTTGTTCTCTGGCCTACACCAGAATCTTTTAAACAGATATATTTGTGTCTGCACAGTCAGCGAGACACTCAAACTGAATTTTTATGTAAAAGAGGCAAAAAGGTGGATTACACGCAGATTTGAACCGTGGAAGAGATAAACCACAGTTCTTGTTCTCTGGCCTACACCAGAATCTTTTAAACTGATATATTTGTGTCTGAACAGTCAGCGAGACACTCAAACTGTTTTTTTTTGGTAAAAAAGGCAAAGAGGTGGATTACACCCAGATTTGAACCGTGGAAGAGGAAAACCACAGTTCTAATTTACTGTCGCATACCAGACTTTTCTAAATAGATATATTTGTGTCTGAACAGTCAGCGAGACTCTCAAACTGTTTTTTTTATGTAAAAAAGGCAAAAAGGTGGATTACACCCACATTTGAAGCATGGAAGAGGAAAACCACAGTTCTAATTTACTGTCGTATACCAGACTTTTTTAAATAGATATATTTGTGTCTGAACAGTCACCGAGACACTCAAACTGTTTTTTATTTAATGTAAAAATGGCAAAAAGGTGGAAAACACCCAGATTTGAACCGTGGAAGAGGAAAACCACAGTTCTATATCTCTGGCCTTCACCAGAATTTTTAAACAGATATATTTGTGTCTGAACAGTCACCGAGACACTCAAACTGTTTTTTATTTAATGTAAAAATGGCAAAAAGGTGGAAAACACCCAGATTTGAACCGTGGAAGAGGAAAACCACAGTTCTATATCTCTGGCCTTCACCAGAATTTTTAAACAGATATATTTGTGTCTGAACAGTCAGCGAGACACTCAAACTGTATTTTTTATGTAAAAAAGGCAAAAAGGTGGATTACACCCAGATTTGAACCGTGGAAGAGGAAAGCCACAGTACTAGTTCTCTGGCCTACACCAGAATCTTTTAAACAGATATATTTGTGTCTGAACAGTCAGCGAGAGACTAAAACAGTTTTTTTTTTATGTATAAAAGGCAAAAAGGTGGATTACACCCAGATTTGAACCGTGGAAGAGGAAATCCACAGTTCTAGTTCTCTGGCCTACACCAGAATCTTTTAAACAGATACATTTGTGTCTAAACAGATAGTGAGACACTCACACTGTTTTTTTTTTTATGTTAAAATGGCAAAAAGGTGGATTACACCCAGATTTGAACCGTGGAAGAGGAAAACCATAGTTCTAGTTCTCTGGCCTACACCAGAATCTTTTAAACAGATATATTTGTGTCTGGACAGTCAGCGAGACACTCAAACAGTTTTTTTTTTTGTAAAAAAGGCAAAAAGGTGGAATACACCCAGATTTGTACCGTGGAGGAGGAAAACCACAGTTCTAATTTCCTGGCATATACCAGACTTTTTTAAATAGATATATTTGTGTCTGAACAGTCACCGAGACACTCAAACTGTTTTTATTTTTGTAAAAAAGGCAAAAAGGTGGATTACACCCAGATTTGAGCCGTGGAAGAGGAAAGCCACAGTTCTAGTTCTCTGGCCTACACCAGAATCTTTTAAACAGATATATTTGTGTCTGAACAGTCAGCGAGAGACTCAAACTGTTTTTTTTTATGTAAAAAAGGCAAAAAGGTGCATTACACCCAGATTTGAACCGTGGAAGAGGAAAACCACAGTTCTAGTTCTCTGGTCTACACCAGAATCTTTTATACAGATATATTTGTGTCTGAACAGTCAGCGAGACACTCAAACTGTTTTTTTAAATGTAAAAATGGCAAAAAGGTGGAAAACACCCAGATTTGAACCATGGAAGAGGAAAACCACAGTTCTAGTTCTCTGGCCTACACCAGAATCTTTTAAACAGATACATTTGTGTCTAAACAGATAGTGAGACACTCACACTGTTTTTTTTTTATGTTAAAATGGCAAAAAGGTGGATTACACCCAGATTTGAACCGTGGAAGAGGAAAACCATAGTTCTAGTTCTCTGGCCTACACCAGAATCTTTTAAACAGATATATTTGTGTCTGAACAGTCAGCGAGACACTCAAACAGTTTTTTTTTTTGTAAAAAAGGCAAAAAGGTGGAATACACCCAGATTTGTACCGTGGAGGAGGAAAACCACAGTTCTAATTTCCTGTCATATACCAGACTTTTTAAAATAGATATATTTGTGTCTGAACAGTCACCGAGACACTCAAACTGTTTTTATTTTTGTAAAAAAGGCAAAAAGGTGGATTACACCCAGATTTGAACCGTGGAAGAGGAAAGCCACAGTTCTAGTTCTCTGGCCTACACCAGAATCTTTTAAACAGATATATTTGTGTCTGAACAGTCAGCGAGAGACTCAAACTGTTTTTTTTTATGTAAAAAAGGCAAAAAGGTGCATTACACCCAGATTTGAACCGTGGAAGAGGAAAACCACAGTTCTAGTTCTCTGGTCTACACCAGAATCTTTTATACAGATATATTTGTGTCTGAACAGTCAGCGAGACACTCAAACTGTTTTTTTAAATGTAAAAATGGCAAAAAGATGGGAAACACCCAGATTTGAACCATGGAAGAGGAAAACCACAGTTCTAGTTCTCTGGCCTACACCAGAATCTTTTAAACAGATATATTTGTGTCTGAACAGTCAGCGAGAGTCTCAAACTGTATTTTTTCATGTAAAAATGGCAAAAAGGTGGATTACACGCAGATTTGAACCGTGGAAGAGTTAAACCACAGTTCTTGTTCTCTGGCCTACACCAGAATCTTTTAAACAGATATATTTGTGTCTGCACAGTCAGCGAGACACTCAAACTGAATTTTTATGTAAAAGAGGCAAAAAGGTGGATTACACGCAGATTTGAACCGTGGAAGAGATAAACCACAGTTCTTGTTCTCTGGCCTACACCGGAATCTTTTAAACAGATATATTTGTGTCTGAACAGTCAGATAGACACTCAAACTGTTTTTTTTTGGTAAAAAAGGCAAAAAGGTGGATTACACCCAGATTTGAATCGTGGAAGAGGAAAACCACAGTTCTAATTTACTGTCGCATACCAGACTTTTTTAAATAGATATATTTGTGTCTGAACAGTCACCGAGACACTCAAACTGTTTTTTATTTAATGTAAAAATTGCAAAAAGGTGGAAAACACCCAGATTTGAACCGTGGAAAAGGAAAACCACAGTTCTATATCTCTGGCCTTCACCAGAATTTTTAAACAGATATATTTGTGTCTGAACAGTCAGTGTGACACTCAAACTGTATTTTTTAAGTAAAAAAGGCAAAAAGGTGGATTACACCCAGATTTGAACCGTGGAAGAGGAAAGCCACAGTTCTAGTTCTCTGGCCTACACCAGAATCTTTTAAACAGATATATTTGTGTCTGAACAGTCAGCGAGAGACTAAAACAGGTTTTTTTTTATGTATAAAAGGCAAAAAGGTGGATTACACCCAGATTTGAACCGTGGAAGAGGAAAACCACAGTTCTAGTTCTCTGGCCTACACCAGAATCTTTTAAACAGATACATTTGTTTGTGAACAGATAGTGAGACACTCACACTGTTTTTTTTTTTTGTAAGAAAGGCAAAAAGGTGGAATACACTCAGATTTGTACCGTGGAGGAGGAAAACCACAGTTCTAATTTCCTGGCATATAACAGACTTTTTTAAATAGATATATTTGTGTCTGTACAGTCACCGAGACACTCAAACTGTTTTTATTTTTGTAAAAAAGGCAAAAAGGTGGATTACACCCAGATTTGAACCGTGGAAGAGGAAAGCCACAGTTCTAGTTCTCTGGCCTACTCCAGAATCTTTTAAACAGATATATTTGTGTCTGAACAGTCAGCGAGAGACTCAAACTGTTTTTTTTTATGTAAAAAAGGCAAAAAGGTGCATTACACCCAGATTTGAACCGTGGAAGAGGAAAAAAACAGTTCTATTTCTCTGGTCTACACCAGAATCTTTTATACAGATATATTTGTGTCTGAACAGTCAGCGAGACACTCAAACTGTTTTTTTTAAATGTTAAAATGGCAAAAAGGTGGAAAACACCCAGATTTGAACCGTGGAAGAGGAAAACCACAGTTCTAGTTATCTGGCCTACACCAGAATCTTTTAAACAGATATATTTGTGTCTGAACAGTCAGCGAGACACTCAAACTGTTTTTTTTTGGTAAAAAATGCAAAAAGGTGGATTACACCCAGATTTGAACCGTGGAAGAGGAAAACCACAGTTCTAATTTACTGTCGCATACCAGACTTTTTTAAATAGATATATTTGTGTCTGAACAGTCAGCAAGACTCTCAAACTGTTTTTTTTTATGTAAAAAAGGCAAAAAGGTGGATTACACCCACATTTGAAGCATGGAAGAGGAAAACAACAGTTCTAATTAACTGTCGTATACCAGACTTTTTTAAATAGATATATTTGTGTCTGAACAGTCACCGAGACTCTCAAACTGTATTTTTTATGTAAAAAAGGCAAAAAGGTGGATGACACCCAGATTTGAAGCGTGGAAGAGGAAAACCACAGTTCTAGTTCTCTGGTCTACACCAGAATCTTTTATACAGATATATTTGTGTCTGAACAGTCAGCGAGACACTCAAACTGTTTTTTTTAAATGTAAAAATGGCAAAAACGTGGAAAACACCCAGATTTGAACCGTGGAAGAGGAAAACCAAAGTTCTAGTTATCTGGCCTACACCAGAATCTTTTAAACAGATATATTTGTGTCTGAACAGTCAGCGAGACACTCAAACTGTTTTTTTTAAATGTAAAAAAGGCAAAAAAGTGGAAAACACCCAGATTTGAACCGTGGAAGAGGAAAACCAAAGTTTTAGTTCTCTGGCCTTCACCAGAATCTTTTAAACAGATATATTTGTGTCTGAACAGTCAGCGAGAGTCTCAAACTGTATTTTTTCATGTAAAAATGGCAAAAAGGTGGATTACACCCAGATTTGAACCGTGGAAGAGGAAAACCACAGTTCTTGTTCTCTGGCCTACACCAGAATCTTTTAAACAGATATATTTGTGTCTGCACAGTCAGCGAGACACTCAAACTGAATTTTTATGTAAAAGAGGCAAAAAGGTGGATTACACGCCGATTTGAACCGTGGAAGAGATAAACCACAGTTCTTGTTCTCTGGCCTACACCAGAATCTTTTAAACTGATATATTTGTGTCTGAACAGTCAGCGAGACTCTCAAACAGTTTTTTTTATGTAAAAAAGGCAAAAAGGTGGATTACACCCACATTTGAAGCATGGAAGAGGAAAACCACAGTTCTAATTTACTGTCGTATACCAGACTTTTTTAAATAGATATATTTGTGTCTGAACAGTCACCGAGACACTCAAACTGTTTTTTATTTAATGTAAAAATGGCAAAAAGGTGGAAAACACCCAGATTTGAACCGTGGAAGAGGAAAACCACAGTTCTATATCTCTGGCCTTCACCAGAATTTTTAAACAGATATATTTGTGTCTGAACAGTCAGCGAGACACTCAAACTGTATTTTTTATGTAAAAAAGGCAAAAAGGTGGATTACACCCCGATTTGAACCGTGGAAGAGGAAAGCCACAGTACGAGTTCTCTGGCCTACACCAGAATCTTTTAAACAGATATATTTGTGTCTGAACAGTCAGCGAGAGACTAAAACAGTTTTTTTTTTATGTATAAAAGGCAAAAAGGTGGATTACACCCAGATTTGAACCGTGGAAGAGGAAAACCACAGTTCTAGTTCTCTGGCCTACACCAGAATCTTTTAAACAGATACATTTGTGTCTAAACAGATAGTGAGACACTCACACTGTTTTTTTTTATGTTAAAATGGCAAAAAGGTGGATTACACCCAGATTTGAACCGTGGAAGAGGAAAACCATAGTTCTAGTTCTCTGGCCTACACCAGAATCTTTTAAACAGATATATTTGTGTCTGAACAGTCAGCGAGACACTCAAACAGTTTTTTTTTTTGTAAAAAAGGCAAAAAGGTGGAATACACCCAGATTTGTACCGTGGAGGAGGAAAACCACAGTTCTAATTTCCTGGCATATACCAGACTTTTTTAAATAGATATATTTGTGTCTGAACAGTCACCGAGACACTCAAACTGTTTTTATTTTTGTAAAAAAGGCAAAAAGGTGGATTACACCCAGATTTGAACCGTGGAAGAGGAAAGCCACAGTTCTAGTTCTCTGGCCTACACCAGAATCTTTTAAACAGATATATTTGTGTCTGAACAGTCAGCGAGAGACTCAAACTGTTTTTTTTTATGTAAAAAAGGCAAAAAGGTGCATTACACCCAGATTTGAACCGTGGAAGAGGAAAACCACAGTTCTAGTTCTCTGGTCTACACCAGAATCTTTTATACAGATATATTTGTGTCTGAACAGTCAGCGAGACACTCAAACTGTTTTTTTTAAATGTAAAAATGGCAAAAAGGTGGAAAACACCCAGATTTGAACCATGGAAGAGGAAAACCACAGTTCTAGTTCTCTGGTATACATCAGAATCTTTTAAACAGATATATTTGTGTATGAACAGTCAGCGAGAGTCTCAAACTGTATTTTTTCATGTAAAAATGGCAAAAAGGTGGATTACACCCAGATTTGAACCGTGGAAGAGGAAAACAACAGTTCTAGTTATCTGGCCTACACCAGAATCTTTTAAACAGATATATTTGTGTCTGAACAGTCATCAAGACACTCAAACTGTTTTTTTTTATGTAAAAATGGCAAAAAGGTGGATTACACGCAGATTTGAACCGTGGAAGAGTTAAACCACAGTTCTTGTTCTCTGGCCTACACCAGAATCTTTTAAACAGATATATTTGTGTCTGCACAGTCAGCGAGACACTCAAACTGAATTTTTATGTAAAAGAGGCAAAAAGGTGAATTACACGCAGATTTGAACCGTGGAAGAGATAAACCACAGTTCTTGTTCTCTGGCCTACACCAGAATCTTTTAAACAGATATATTTGTGTCTGAACAGTCAGCGAGACACTCAAACTGTTTTTTTTTGGTAAAAAAGGCAAAAAGGTGGATTACACCCAGATTTGAACCGTGGAAGAGGAAAGCCACAGTTCTAGTTCTCTGGCCTACACCAGAATCTTTTAAACAGATATATTTGTGTCTGAACAGTCAGCGAGAGACTAAAACAGGTTTTTTTTTATGTATAAAAGGCAAAAAGGTGGATTACACCCAGATGTGAACCGTGGAAGAGGAAAACCACAGTTCTAGTTCTCTGGCCTACACCAGAATCTTTTAAACAGATACATTTGTTTGTGAACAGATTGTGAGACACTCACACTGTTTTTTTTTTTGTAAAAAAGGCAAAAAGGTGGAATACACCCAGATTTGTACCGTGGAGGAGGAAAACCACAGTTCTAATTTCCTGGCATATACCAGACTTTTTTAAATAGATATATTTGTGTCTGTACAGTCACCGAGACACTCAAACTGTTTTTATTTTTGTAAAAAAGGCAAAAAGGTGGATTACACCCAGATTTGAACGGTGGAAGAGGAAAGCCACAGTTCTAGTTCTCTGGCCTACACCAGAATCTTTTAAACAGATATATTTGTGTCTGAACAGTCAGCGAGAGACTCAAACTGTTTTTTTTTATGTAAAAAAGGCAAAAAGGTGCATTACACCCAGATTTGAACCGTGGAAGAGGAAAACCACAGTTCTATTTCTCTGGTCTACACCAGAATCTTTTATACAGATATATTTGTGTCTGAACAGTCAGCGAGACACTCAAACTGTTTTTTTTAAATGTTAAAATGGCAAAAAGGTGGAAAACACCCAGATTTGAACCGTGGAAGAGGAAAACCACAGTTCTAGTTATCTGGCCTACACCAGAATCTTTTAAACAGATATATTTGTGTCTGAACAGTCAGCGAGACACTCAAACTGTTTTTTTTTGGTAAAAAATGCAAAAAGGTGGATTACACCCAGATTTGAACCGTGGAAGAGGAAAACCACAGTTCTAATTTACTGTCGCATACCAGACTTTTTTAAATAAATATATTTGTGTCTGAACAGTCAGCAAGACTCTCAAACAGTTTTTTTTTATGTAAAAAAGGCAAAAAGGTGGATTACACCCACATTTGAAGCATGGAAGAGGAAAACAACAGTTCTAATTTACTGTCGTATACCAGACATTTTTAAATAGATATATTTGTGTCTGAACAGTCACCGAGACACTCAAACTGTTTTTTATTTAATGTAAAAATGGCAAGAAGGTGGAAAACACCCAGATTTGAACCGTGGAAGAGGAAAACCACAGTTCTATATCTCTGGCCTTCACCAGAATTTTTAAACAGATATATTTGTGTCTGAACAGTCAGCGAGACACTCAAACTGTATTTTTTATGTAAAAAAGGCAAAAAGGTGGATTACACCCAGATTTGAAGCGTGGAACAGGAAAACCACAGTTCTAGTTCTCTGGTCTACACCAGAATCTTTTATACAGATATATTTGTGTCTGAACAGTCAGCGAGACACTCAAACTGTTTTTTTTAAATGTAAAAATGGCAAAAAGGTGGAAAACACCCAGATTTGAACCGTGGAAGAGGAAAACCAAAGTTCTAGTTCTCTGGCCTACACCAGAATCTTTTAAACAGATATATTTGTGTCTGAACAGTCAGCGAGAGACTCAAACTGTTTTTTTTAATGTAAAAAAGGCAAAAAGGTGCATTACACCCAGATTTTAACCGTGGAAGAGGAAAACCACAGTTCTAGTTCTCTGGTCTACACCAGAATCTTTTATACAGATATATTTGTGTCTGAACTGTCAGCGAGACACTCAAACTGTTTTTTTTAAATGTAAAAAAGGCAAAAAGGTGGAAAACACCCAGATTTGAACCGTGGAAGAGGAAAACCAAAGTTTTAGTTCTCTGGCCTTCACCAGAATCTTTTAAACAGATATATTTGTGTCTTAACAGTCAGCGAGAGTCTCAAACTGTATTTTTTCATGTAAAAATGGCAAAAAGGTGGATTACACCCAGATTTGAACCGTGGAAGAGGAAAACCACAATTCTAGTTATCTGGCCTACACCAGAATCTTTTAAACAGATATATTTGTGTCTGAACAGTCATCAAGACACTCAAACTGGTTTTTTTTATGTAAAAATGGCAAAAAGGTGGATTACACGCAGATTTGAACCGTGGAAGAGTTAAACCACAGTTCTTGTTCTCTGGCCTACACCAGAATCTTTTAAACAGATATATTTGTGTCTGCACAGTCAGCGAGACACTCAAACTGAATTTTTATGTAAAAGAGGCAAAAAGGTGGATTACACGCAGATTTGAACTGTGGAAGAGATAAACCACAGTTCTTGTTCTCTGGCCTACACCAGAATCTTTTAAACAGATATATTTGTGTCTGAACAGTCAGCGAGACACTCAAACTGTTTTTTTTTGGTAAAAAAGGCAAAAAGGTGGATTACACCCAGATTTGAACCGTGGAAGAGGAAAACCACAGTTCTAATTTACTTTCGCATACCAGACTTTTTTAAATAGATATATTTGTGTCTGAACAGTCACCGAGACACTCAAACTGTTTTTTATTTAATGTAAAAATGGCAAAAAGGTGGAAAACACCCAGATTTGAACCGTGGAAAAGGAAAACCACAGTTCTATATCTCTGGCCTTCACCAGAATTTTTAAACAGATATATTTGTGTCTGAACAGTCAGTGAGACACTCAAACTGTATTTTTTATGTAAAAAAGGCAAAAAGGTGGATTACACCCAGATTTGAACCGTGGAAGAGGAAAGCCACAGTTCTAGTTCTCTGGCCTACACCAGAATCTTTTAAACAGATATATTTGTGTCTGAACAGTCAGCGAGAGACTAAAACAGGTTTTTTTTTATGTATAAAAGGCAAAAAGGTGGATTACACCCAGATTTGAACCGTGGAAGAGGAAAACCACAGTTCTAGTTCTCTGGCCTACACCATAATCTTTTAAACAGATACATTTGTTTGTGAACAGATAGTGAGACACTCACACTGTTTTTTTTTTTGTAAAAAAGGCAAAAAGGTGGAATACACCCAGATTTGTACCGTGGAGGAGGAAAACCACAGTTCTAATTTCCTGGCATATACCAGACTTTTTTAAATAAATATATTTGTGTCTGTACAGTCACCGAGACACTCAAACTGTTTTTATTTTTGTAAAAAAGGCAAAAAGGTGGATTACACCCAGATTTGAACGGTGGAAGAGGAAAGCCACAGTTCTAGTTCTCTGGCCTACACCAGAATCTTTTAAACAGATATATTTGTGTCTGAACAGTCAGCGAGAGACTCAAACTGGTTTTTTTTATGTAAAAAAGGCAAAAAGGTGCATTACACCCAGATTTGAACCGTGGAAGAGGAAAACCACAGTTCTATTTCTCTGGTCTACACCAGAATCTTTTATACAGATATATTTGTGTCTGAACAGTCAGCGAGACACTCAAACTGTTTTTTTTAAATGTTAAAATGGCAAAAAGGTGGAAAACACCCAGATTTGAACCGTGGAAGAGGAAAACCACAGTTCTAGTTATCTGGCCTACACCAGAATCTTTTAAACAGATATATTTGTGTCTGAACAGTCAGCGAGACACTCAAACTGTTTTTTTTTTTATGTAAAAAAGGCAAAAAGGTGGAATACACCCAGATTTGTACCGTGGAAGAGGAAAACCACAGTTCTAATTTCCTGGCATATACCAGACTTTTTTAAATAGATATATTTGTGTCTGAACAGTCACCGAGACAATCAAACTGTTTTTTTTTTAATGTAAAAATGGCAAAAGGGTGGAAAACACCCAGATTTGAAGCGTGGAAGAGGAAAACCACAGTTCTATATCTCTGGCCTTCACCAGAATTTTTAATCAGATATATTTGTGTCTGAACAGTCAGCGAGACCCCCAAACTGTTTTTTTTATGTAAAAAAGGCAAAAAGGTGGATTACACCCAGATTTGAACCGTGGAAGAGGAAAGCCACAGTTCTAGTTCTATGGCTCAAACCAGAATCTTTTAAACAGATATATTTGTGTCTGAACAGTCAGCGAGAGTCTCAAACTGTATTTTTTCATGTAAAAATGGCAAAAAGGTGGATTACACCCAGATTTGAACCGTGGAAGAGGAAAACCACAGTTCTTGTTCTCTGGCCTACACCAGAATCTTTTAAATAGATATATTTGTGTCTGCACAGTCAGCGAGACACTCAAACTGAATTTTTATGTAAAAGAGCAAAAAGGTGGATTACACGCAGATTTGAACCGTGGAAGAGATAAACCACAGTTCTTGTTCTCTGGCCTACACCAGAATCTTTTAAACAGATGTATTTGTGTCTGAACAGTCAGCGAGACACTCAAACTGTTTTTTTTTGGTAAAAAAGGCAAAAAGGTGGATTACACCCAGATTTGAACCATGGAAGAGGAAAGCCACAGTTCTAGTTCTCTGGCTCAAACCAGAATCTTTTAAACAAATATATTTGTGTCTGAACAGTCAGCGAGAGACTAAAACAGTTTTTTTTTTTGTAAAAAAGGCAAAAAGGTAGAATACACCAAGATTTGTACCGTGGAGGAGGAAAACCACAGTTCTAATTTCCTGGCATATACCAGACTTTATTAAATGGATATATTTGTGTCTGAACAGTCACCGAGACACTCAAACTGTTTTTATTTTTGTAAAAAAGGCAAAAAGGTGGATTACACCCAGATTTGAACCGTGGAAGAGGAAAACCACAGTTCTAATTTACTGTCGCATACCAGACTTTTTTAAATAGATATATTTGTGTCTGAACAGTCAGCGAGACTCTCAAACTGTTTTTTTTTATGTAAAAAAGGCAAAAAGGTGGATTACACCCACATCTGAAGCATGGAAGAGGAAAACCACAGTTCTAATTTACTGTCGTATACCAGACTTTTTTAAATAGATATATTTGTGTCTGAACAGTCACCGAGACACTCAAATTGTTTTTTATTTAATGTAAAAATGGCAAAAAGGTGGAAAACACCCAGATTTGAACCGTGGAAGAGGAAAACCACAGTTCTATATCTCTGGCCTTCACCAGAATTTTTAAACAGATATATTTGTGTCTGAACAGTCAGCGAGAGACTAAAACAGTTTTTTTTTATGTATAAAAGGCAAAAAGGGTGGATTACACCCAGATTTGAACCGTGGAAGAGGAAAACCAAAGTTCTAGTTCTCTGGCCTACACCAGAATCTTTTAAACAAATACATTTGTGTCTAAACAGATAGTGAGACACTCACACTGTTTTTTTTTTATGTTAAAATGGCAAAAAGGTGGATTACACCCAGATTTGAACCGTGGAAGAGGAAAACCATAGTTCTAGTTCTCTGGCCTACACCAGAATCTTTTAAACAGATATATTTGTGTCTGAACAGTCAGCGAGACACTCAAACTGTTTTTTTTTGGTAAAAAAGGCAAAAAGGTGGATTACACCCAGATTTGAACCGTGGAAGAGGAAAACCACAGTTCTAATTTACTGTCGCATACAGGCCTTTTTTAAATAGATATATTTGTGTCTGAACAGTCAGCGAGACTCTCAAACTGTTTTTTTTTATGTAAAAAAGGCAAAAAGGTGGATTACACCCACATTTGAAGCATGGAAGAGGAAAACCACAGTTCTAATTTACTGTCGTATACCAGACTTTTTTAAATAGATATATTTGTGTCTGAACAGTCACCGAGACACTCAAACTGTTTTTTATTTAATGTAAAAATGGCAAAAAGGTGGAAAACACCCAGATTTGAACCGTGGAAGAGGAAAACCACAGTTCTAGTTCTCTGGCCTACACCAGAATCTTTTAAACAGATATATTTGTGTCTGAACAGTCAGCGAGAGACTCAAACAGTATTTTTTCATGTAAAAATGGCAAAAAGGTGGATTACACCCAGATTTGAACCGTGGAAGAGGAAAACCACAGTTCTAGTTATCTGGCCTACACCAGAATCTTTTAAACAGATATATTTGTGTCTGCACAGTCAGTGAGACACTCAAACTGAATTTTTATGTAAAAGAGGCAAAATGGTGGATAACACGCAGATTTGAACCGTGGAAGAGATAAACCACAGTTCTTGTTCTCTGGCCTTCACCAGAATTTTTAAACAGATATATTTGTGTCTGAAGAGTCAGTGAGACACTCAAACTGTATTTTTTATGTAAAAAAGGCAAAAAGCTGGATTACACCCAGATTTGAACCGTGGAAGAGGAAAGCCACAGTTCTAGTTCTCTGGCCTACACCAGAATCTTTTCAACAGATATATTTGTGTCTGAACAGTCAGCGAGAGACTAAAACAGTTTTTTTTTTATGTATAAAAGGCAAAAAGGTGGATTACACCCAGATTTGAACCGTGGAAGAGGAAAACCACAGTTCTAGTTCTCTGGCCTACACCAGAATCTTTTAAACAGATACATTTGTGTATGAACAGATAGTGAGACACTCACACTGTTTTTTTTTATGTTAAAATGGCAAAAAGGTGGATTACACCCAGATTTGAACCGTGGAAGAGGAAAACCATAGTTCTAGTTCTCTGGCCTACACCAGAATCTTTTAAACAGATATATTTGTGTCTGAACAGTCACCGAGACACTCAAACTGTTTTTATTTTTGTAAAAAAGGCAAAAAGGTGGATTACACCCAGATTTGAACGGTGGAAGAGGAAAGCCACAGTTCTAGTTCTCTGGCCTACACCAGAATCTTTTAAGCAGATATATTTGTGTCTGAACAGTCAGCGAGAGACTCAAACAGTTTTTTTTATGTAAAAAAGGCAAAAAGGTGCATTACACCCAGATTTGAACCGTGGAAGAGGAAAACCACAGTTCTATTTCTCTGGTCTACACCAGAATCTTTTATACAGATATATTTGTGTCTGAACAGTCAGCGAGATACTCAAACTGTTTTTTTTAAATGTAAAAATGGCAAAAAGGTGGAAAACACCCAGATTTGAACCGTGTAAGAGGAAAACCACAGTTCTAGTCATCTGGCCTACACCAGAATCTTTTAAACAGATATATTTGTGTCTGAACAGTCAGCGAGACACTCAAACTCTTTTTTTTTTAATGTAAAAAAGTCAAAAAGGTGGATTACACCCAGATTTGTACCGTGGAAGAGTAAAACCACAGTTCTAGTTCTCTGGCCTACACCAGAATCTTTTAAACAGATGTATTTGTGTCTGAACAGTCACAGAGACACTCAAACTGTTTTTTTTATGGAAAAAAGGCATAAAGGTGGAAAACAACCAGATTTGAACCGTGGAAGAAAAAAAAACACAGTTCTGATTTCCTGGTGTATACCAGACTTTTTAAATAGATATATTTGTGTCTGAACTGTCAGCGAGACACTCAAGCTGTTTTTTTTTATGTAAAAAAGGCAAAAAGGTGGATTACACCCTGATTTGAACCGTGGAAGAAGAAAACCATTGTTCTAGTTCTCTGGCCTACACCAGAATCTTTTAAACAGATATATTTGTGTCTGAACAGTCAGCGAGACACTCAAACTGTTTTTTTTTTTTGTAAAAAAGGCAAAAAGGTGGAATACACCCAGATTTGTACCGTGGAAGAGGAAAACCACAGTTCTAATTTCCTGGCATATACCAGACTTTTCTAAATAGATATATTTGTGTCTGAACAGTCACCGAGACAATCAAACTGTTTTTTTTTAATGTAAAAATGGCAAAAAGGTGGAAAACACCCAGATTTGAACCGTGGAAGAGGAAAACCACAGTTCTATATCTCTGGCCTTCACCAGAATTTTTAAACAGATATATTTGTGTCTGAACAGTCAGCGAGACCCCCAAACTGTTTTTTTTATGTTAAAAAGGCAAAAAGGTGGATTACACCCAGATTTGAACCGTGGAAGAGGAAAGCCACAGTTCTAGTTCTCTGGCTCAAACCAGAATCTTTTAAACAGATATATTTGTGTCTGAACAGTCAGCGAGAGTCTCAAACTGTATTTTTTCATGTAAAAATGGCAAAAAAGGTGGATTACACCCAGATTTGAACCGTGGAAGAGTAAAACCACAGTTCTAGTACTCTGGCCTACACCAGAATCTTTTAAACAGATGTATTTGTGTCTGAACAGTCACAGAGACACTCAAACTGTTTTTTTTATGGAAAAAAGGCGAAAAGGTGGAAAACAACCAGATTTGAACCGTGCAAGAGAAAAAAACACAGTTCTGATTTCCTGGTGTATACCATACTTTTTTAAATAGATATATTTGTGTCTGAACTGTCAGCGAGACACTCAAGCTGTTTTTTTTTATGTAAAAAAGGCAAAAAGGTGGATTACACCCAGATTTTAACCGTGGAAGAGGAAAACCACAGTTCTGTTTCTCTGGCCTACACCAGAATCTTATAAACAAATATATTTGTGTCTGAACAGTCAGCGAGACACTCAAACTGTTTTTTTTTTGTCAAAAAGGCAAAAAGGTGGAATACACCAAGATTTGTACCGTGGAAGAGGAAAACCACAGTTCTAATTTCCTGGCATATACCAGACTTTTTTAAATAGATATATTTGTGTCTGAACAGTCACCGAGACAATCAAACTGTTTTTTTTTTATGTAAAAATGGGAAAAAGGTGGATAACAAACAGATTTGAACCGTGGAAGAGGAAAACCACAGTTCTGATTTCCTAGTGTATATCAGACTTTCTAAAATAGATATATTTGTGTCTGAACAGTCAGCAAGACACTCAAACTGTTTTTTTTTATGTTAAAATGGCAAAAATGTGGATTACACCCAGATTTTAACTGTGGAAGAGGAAAACCACAGTTCTGTTTCTCTGGCCTACAGCAGAATCTTATAAACAAATATATTTGTGTCTGAACAGTCAGCGACACACTCAAACTGTTTTTTTTTTTCTAAAAAATATGCAAAAAGGTGGATTACATCCAGATTTGAATCGTGGAAGAGGAAATCCACAGTTCTAATTTACTGTCGCATACCAGACTTTTTTAAATAGATATATTTGTGTCTGAACAGTCATCGAGACACTCAAACAGATTTTTTTTTATGTAAAAAAGGCAAAAAGGTGAATTACACCCAGATTTGTACCATTGAAAAGTCAAAACAAAGTTTTAGTTCTCTGGCCTATACCATAATCTTTTAAACAGATATATTTGTGTCTGAACAGTCAGAGAGACACTCAAACTGTTTTTTTAATGTAAAAAAGGCAAAGAGGTGGATTACATCCAGATTTGAACCGTGGAAGAGGAATACCACAGTTCTGTTTATCTGGCCTACACCAGAATCTTTTAAACAGATATATTTGTGTCTGAACAGTCAGCGAGACACTCAAACAGTTTTTTTTGGGGAAAAAAGGCAAAAAGGTGGATAACACCCAGATTTGATCCGTGGACGAGGAAAATCACAGTTCTAATTTCCTGGCGTATACTAGACTTTTTTAAAAAGATATATTTGTGTCTGAACAGTCAGCGAGAGACTCAAACTGTTTTTTTTTTATGTAAAAAAGGCAAAAAGGTGGATTACACCCAGATTTGAACCGTGGAAGAGGAAAACCACAGTTCTAGTTCTCTGGCCTACACCAGAATCTTTTAAACAGATGTATTTGTGTCTGAACAGTCACCGAGACAGTCAAACAGTTTTTTTTATGGAGAAAGGCAAAAAGGTGGATAACACCCAGATTTGAACCGTGGAAGAGGAAAACCACAGTACTAGTTTCCTGGTGTATACCAGACTTTTTAAATAGATATATTTGTGTCTGAACAGGCAGCGAGACACTCAAACTGTTTTTTTTAATGTAAAAAAGGCAAAAAGGTGGATTACACCCAGAATTGAACCGTGGAAGAGTTAAACCACAGTTCTAGTTCTCTGGCCTACACCAGAATCTTTTAAACAGATATATTTGTGTCTGACCAGTCAGCGAGACACTCAAACTGTTTTTTTTTTAATGTAAAAAGGGCAAAAAGGTGGATAATACCCAAATTTGAACCGTGAAAGAGGAAAACCACAGTTCTGATTTCCTAGTGTATATCAGACTTTCTAAAATAGATATATTTGTGTCTAAACAGTCAGCGAGACACTCAAGCTATATTTGTTATGTAAAAAGGCAAAAAGGTGGATTACCCACAAATTTGTACCGTGGAAGAGGAAAACCACAGTTCTGATTTCCTAGTGTATATCAGACTTTCTAAAATAGATATATTTGTGTCTGAACAGTCAGCAAGAGACTCAAACTGTTTTTTTTTTATGTTAAAATGGCAAAAAGGTGGATAACACCCAGATTTGAATCGTGGAAGAGTAAAAACACAGTTCTATATCTCTGGCCTTCACCAGAATTTTTTAAACAGATATATTTGTGCCTGAACAGTCAGCGAGACACTCAAGCTGTTTTTGTTATGTAAAAAGGCAAAAATGTGGATTACACACAGATTTGTACCGTGGAAGCGGAAAACCACAGTTCTAGTTCTCTGGCCTACACCAGAATCTTTTAAACAGATGTACTTGTGTCTGCACAGTCACCGAGACACTCAAACTGTTTTTTTTATGGAAAAAAGGCAAAAAGGTGGATAACAACCAAATTTGAACCGTGGAAGAGGAAAACCACAGTTCTGATTTCCTAGTGTATACCAGACTTTTTAAAATAGATATATTTGTTTCTGAACAGTCAGCAAGAGACTCAAACTGTTTTTTTTTATGTTAAAATGGCAAAAAGCTGGATTACACCCAGATTTTAACCGTGGAAGAGGAAAACCACAGTTCTGTTTCTCTGGCCTACAGCAGAATCTTATAAACAAATATATTTGTGTCTGAATAGTCAGCGAGACACTCAAACTGTTTTTTTTTTTCTAAAAAATGGCAAAAAGGTGGATTACATCCAGATTTGAATCGTGGAAGAGGAAATCCACAGTTCTAAATTACTGTCGCATACCAGACTTTTTTAAATAGATATATTTGTGTCTGAACAGTCAGCGAGACACTCAAACAGATTTTTTTTTATGTAAAAAAGGCAAAAAGGTGTATTACACCCAGATTTGTACCATTGAAAAGTCAAAACAAAGTTTTAGTTCTCTGGCCTATACCATAATCTTTTAAACAGATATATTTGTGTCTGAACAGTCAGCGAGACACTCAAACTGTATTTCTTATGTAAAAAAGGCAAAAAGGTGGATTACACCCAGATTATAACCGTGGAAGAGGAAAGCCACAGTTCTAGTTCTCTGGCCTACACCAGAATCGTTTAAACAGATATATTTGTGTCTGAACAGTCAGCGAGACACTAAAACTGTTTTTTTTTATGTAAAAAAGGCAAAAAGGTGGATTACTCCCAGATTTGTACCGTGGAAGAGGAAAACCATAGTTCTAGTTCTCTGGCCTACACCAGAATCTCTTAAACAGATATATTTGTGTGTGAACAGTCAGCGAGACACTCAAACTGATTTTTTTTAAGTAAAAAAGGCAAAAAAGTGGATTACACGCAGATTTGAACCGTGGAAGAGGAAAACCACAGTTCTAGTTCTATGGCCTACACCAGAATCTTTTAAACAGATATATTTGTGTTTGAACAATCAGCGAGAGAGTTAAACTGTTTTTTTTATGTAAAAAAGGCAAAGAGGTGGATTACACCCAGATTTGAATCGTGGAAGAGTAAAGCCACAGTTCTAATTTACTGTCGTATACCAGACTTTTTTAAATAGATATATTTGTGTCTAAACAGTCAGCGAGACACTCAAACTGTACTTTTTATGTAAAAAAGGCAAAAAGGTGGATTACACCCAGGTTATAACCGTGGAAGAGGAAAGCCTCAGTTCTAGTTCTCTGGCCTACACCAGAATCGTTTAAACAGATATATTTGTGTCTGAACAGTCACCGAGACACTCAAACTATTTTTATTTTAATGTAAAAATGGCAAAAAGGTGGAAAACACCCAGATTTGAACCGTGGAAGAGGAAAACCACAGTTCTATATCTCTGGCCTTCACAAGAATTTTTAAAAAGATATATTTGTGTCTGAACAGTCAGCGAGACACTCAAACTGTATTTTTTATGTAAAAAAGGCAAAAAGGTGGATTACACCCAGATTTGAACCGTGGAAGAGGAAAGCCACAGTTCTAGTTCTCTGGCCTACACCAGAATCTTTTAAACAGATATATTTGTGTCTGAACAGTCAGCGAGAGACTCAAATTGTTTTTTTTTATGTAAAAAAGGCAAAAAGGTGGATTACACCCAGATTTGAACTGTGGAAGAGGAAAACCACAGTTCTAGTTCTCTCGCCTACACCAGAATCTTTTAAACAGATATATTTGTGTCTGAACAGTCAGCGAGAGACTCAAATTGTTTTTTTTTATGTAAAAAAGGCAAAAAGGTGGATTACACCCAGATTTGAACCGTGGAAGAGGAAAGCCACAGTTCTATTTCTCTGGCCTACACCAGAATCTTTTAAGCAGATGTATTTTTGTCTGAACAGTCACAGAGACACTCAAACTGTTTTTTTTTGGGGGAAAAAAGGCAAAAAGGTGGATAACACCCAGATTTGAACCGTGGACGAGGAAAACCACAGTTCTAATATCTTGGCGTATACTAGACTTTTCTAAATAGATATATTTGTGTCTGAACAGTCAGCGAGACACTCAAGCTGTTTTTTTTAATAGAAAAAAGGCAAAAAGGTGGAATACACGCAGATTTGAACCGTGGAAGAGGAAAACCACAGTTCTAGTTCTCTGGCCTACACCAGAATCTTTTAAACAGATACATTTGTGTCTGAACAGTCAGCGAGACACTCACACTGTTTTTTTTTTATGCTAAAATGGCAAAAAGGTGGATTACACCCAGATTTTAACCGTGGAAGAGGAAAACCACAGTTCTGTTTCTCTGGCCTACACCAGAATCTTATAAACAAATATATTTGTGTCTGCACAGTCTGCGGGACACTCAAACTGAATTTTTATGTAAAAGAGGCAAAAAGGTGGATTACACCCAGATTTGAACCGTGGAAGAGGAAAACCACAGTTCCAATTTACTGTCGCATACCAGACTTTTTTAAATAGATATATTTGTGTCTGAACAGTCACCGAGACACTCAAACTGTATTTTTTATGTAAAAAAGGCATAAAGGTGGATTACACCCAGATTTGAACCGTGGAAGAGGAAAGCCACAGTTCTAGTTCTCTGGCCTACACCAGAATCTTTTAAACAGATATATTTGTGTCTGAACAGTCAGCGAGAGACTCAAACTGTTTTTTTTTATGTAAAAAAGGCAAAAAGGTGGATTACACCCAGATTTGAACTGTGAAAGAGGAAAACCACAGTTCTAGTTCTCTCGCCTACACCAGAATCTTTTAAACAGATATATTTGTGTCTGAACAGTCAGCGAGACACTCAAACTGTTTTTTTTTATGTAAAAAAGGCAAAAAGGTGGATAACACCCAGATTTGAACTGTGGAAGAGGAAAAACACAGTTCTATATCTCTGGCCTTCACCAGAATTTTTTAAACAGATATATTTGTGTCTGAACAGTCAATGAGACACTCAAGCTGTATTTGTTATGTAAAAAGGCAAAAAGGTGGATTACACACAGATTTGTACCGTGGAGGAGGAAAACCACAGTTCTAGTTCTCTGGCCTACACCAGAATCTTTTAAACAGATGTATTTGTGTCTGAACAGTCACCAAGACACTCAAACTGTTTTTTTTATGGAAAAAAGGCAAAAACGTGGATAACAACCAGATTTGAACCGTGGAAGAGGAAAACCACAGTTCTGATTTCCTAGTGTATACCAAACTTTTTAAAATAGATATATTTGTGTCTGGACAGTCAGCGAGACACTCAAGCTGTTTTTTTAATGGAAAAAAGGCAAAACGGAGGATTACACCCAGATTTGAACCATGGAAGAGGAAAACCACAGTTCTAGTTCTCTGGCCTACACTAGAATCTTTTAAACATATACAGTGCTGGCCAAAAGTATTGGCACCCCTGCAATTATGTCAGATAATACTCAGTTTCTTCTTGAAAATGATTGCAATCACAAATTCTTTGATATTATTATCTTCATTTAATTTGTCTTCAATGAAAAAAACACAAAAAGAATTGTCCTGAAGCCAAATTGGATATAATCCCACACCAAACCTAAAAAAGGGGGTGGACAAAAGTATTGGCACCCTTTGAAAAATCATGTGATGCTTCTCTAATTCGTGTAATTAACAGCACCTGTAACTTACCTGTGGCACCTAACAGGTGTTGGCAATAACTAAATCACACTTGCAGCCAGTTAACATGAATTAAAGTTGACTCAACCTCTGTCCTGGGTCCTTGTGTGTACCTCATTGAGCATGGAGAAAAGAAAGAAGACCAAAGAACTGTCTGAGGACTTGAGAAACCAAATTGTGAGGAAGCATGAGCAATCTCAAGGCTACAAGTCCATCTCCAAAGACCTGAATGTTCCTGTGTCTTCCGTGCGCAGTGTCATCAAGAAGTTTAAATCCCATGGCACTGTGGCTAACCTCCCTAGATGTGGATGGAAAAGAAAAATTGACGAGAGATTTCAATGCAAGATTGTGCGGATGGTGGATAAAGAACCTTGACTAACATCCAAACAAGTTCAAGCTGCCCTGCAGTCCGAGGGTACAACAGTGTCAACCCATACTATCCGTCGGCGTCTGAATGAAAAGGGACTGTATAGTAGGATACCCAAGAAGACCCCACTTTTTACCCCGAGACATAAAAAAGCCAGGCTGGAGTTTGCCAAAACTTACCTGAGAAAGCCTAAAACGTTTTGGAAGAATGTTCTCTGGTCAGATGAGACAAAAGTAGAGCTTTTTGGGAAAAAACATCAACATAGAGTGTACAGGAAAAAAAAAGAGGCATTCAAAGAAAAGAACACGGTCCCTACAGTCAAACATGGCGGAGGTTCCCTGATGTTTTGGGGTTGCTTTGCTGCCTCTGGCACTGGACTGCTTGACCGTGTGCATGGCATTATGAAGTCTGAAGACGACCAACAAATTTTGCAGCATAATGTAGGGCCCAGTGTGAGAAAGCTGGGTCTCCCCCAGAGGTCATGGGTCCTCCAGCAGGACAATGACCCAAAACACACTTCCAAAAGCACTATAAAATGGTTTGAGAGAAAGCACTGGAGACTTCTAAGGTGGCCAGCAATGAGTCCAGACCTGAATCCCATAGAACACCTGTGGAGAGATCTCAAAATGGCAGTTTGGAGAAGGCACCCTTCAAATATCAGGGACCTGGAACAGTTTGCCAAAGAAGAATGGTCTACAATTCCAGCAGAGCATTGTACGAAACTCATTGATGGTTACCGAAAGCGGTTGGTCGAAGTTATTTTGGCTAAAGGTTGTGCAACCAAGTATTAGGCTGAGGGTGCCAATACTTTTGTCCTGCCCTTTTTAGGAGTTTTGTGTGAAATGATCAATGATTTGATTTTTGCTTCATTCTCTTTTGTGTTTTTTCCTTGCAAGAAAATTAAATGAAGATAATAAGACCAAAGAATTTGTGATTGCAATCATTTTCAGGAAGAAACTGAGTATTATCTGACAGAATTGCAGGGGTGCCAATACTTTTGGCCAGCACTGTATATTTGTGTCTGAACAGTCAGCGAGACACTCAAACTTTTTTTTTTTATGTTAAAATGGCAAAAAGGTGGATTACACCCAGATTTTAACAGTGGAAGAGGAAAACCACAGTTCTGTTTCTCTGGCCTACAGCGGAATCTTATAAACAAATATATTTGTGGTTGAACAGTCAGCGAGACACTCAAACAGTTTTTTTATGTAAAAAGGCAAAAAGGTGGATTACACCCAGATTTGAACCGTGGAAGAGGAAAACCACAGTTCTAGTTCTCTGGCCTACACCAGAATCTTTTAAACAGATATATTTGTGTATGAACAGTCAGCGAGACACTCAAACTGTTTTTTTTTGTAAAAAATTCAAAACGGTGGATTACACCCAGATTTGTACCGTGGAAGAGGAAAATCACAGTTCTAATTTCCTGGCATATACCAGACTTTTTTAAATAGATATATTTGTGTCTGAACAGTCAGCGAGACACTCAAACTGTTTTTTTTTATGGAAAAAATGCAAAAAGGTGGATTACACCCTGATTTGAACTGTGGAAGAGGAAAATCACAGTTCTGTTTCTCTGGCGTACACCAGAATCTTTTAAACAGATATATTTGTGTCTGAACAGTCAGCGAGACACTCAAACTGTTTTTTTGGGGGGGAAAAAAGGCAAAAAGGTGGATAACACCCAGATTTGAACCGTCGACGAGGAAAACCACAGTTCTAATTTCTTGGTGTATACTAGACTTTTTTAAATAGATATATTTGTGTCTAAACAGTCAGCGAGACACTCAAGCTGTTTTTTTTTTATGGAAAAAAGGCAAAAAGGTGGATTACACGCAGATTTGAACAGGGGAAGAGGAAAACCACAGTTCTAGTTCTCTGGCCTACACCAGAATCTATTAAACAGATATATTTGTGTCTGAACAGTCAGCGAGAGTCTCAAACTGTATTTTTTTATGTAAAAAAGGCAAAAAGGTGGATTACACCCAGATTTGAACCGTGGAAGAGGAAAACCACAGTTCTAGTTATCTGGTCTACACCAGAATCTTTTAAACAGATATATTTGTGTCTGCCCTGTCAGCAAGGCACTCAAACTGTTTTCTTTTATGTAAAAAAGGCTAAAAGGTGGATTACACCCAGATTTGAACCGTGGAAGAGGAATACCACAGTTCTGTTTCTCTGGCCTACACCTGAATCTTCTAAACAGATATATTTGTGTCTGCACAGTCAGCGAGACACTCAAGCTGTTTTTTTTTATGTAAAAAAGGGAAAAAGGTGGATTACACCCAGATTTGAACGATGGAAGAGGAAAATCACAGTTCTAATTTACTGTCGTATCCCAGACGTTTTTAAATAGATATATTTGTGTCTGAACAGTCACCGAGACAATCAAACTATTTTTTTTTTATGTAAAAATGGCAAAAAGGTGGAAAACAACCAGATTTGAACCGTGGAAGAGGAAAACCACATTTCTATATCTCTGGCCTTCACCAGAATCTTTTAAACAGATATATTTGTGTGTGAACAGTCAGCGAGACACTCAAACTGTATTTTTTCTGTAAAAAAGGCAAAGAGGTGGATTACATCCAGATTTGAACCGTGGAAGAGGAATACCACAATTCTGTTTCTCTGGCCTACACCAGAATCATTTAAACAGATATATTTGTGTCTGAAAAGTCAGCAAGACACTCAAACTGCTTTTTTATGTAAAAGAAGCAAAAAGGTGTATTACACCCAGATTTGAACCGTGGAAGAGGAAAGCCACAGTTCTAGTTCTCTGGCCTACACCAGAATCTTTTAAACAGATATATTTGTGTCTGAACAGTCAGCGAGACACTCAAACTGTTTTTTTTTGGGGAAAAAAGGAAAAAAGCTGGATAACACCCAGAAATGAACCGTGGGCGAAGAAAACCACAGTTCTAATTTCCTGGCGTATACTAGACTTTTTAAAATAGATATATTTGTGTCTAAACAGTCAGTGAGACCCTCAATCTGTTTTTTTTTTTATGGAAAAAAGGCAAAAAGGTGGATTACACGCAGATTTGAACCGGGGAAGAGGAAAACCACAGTTCTAGTTCTCTGGCCTACACCAGAATCTTTTAAACAGATGTATTTGTGTCTGAACAGTCACCGAGACAGTCAAACAGTTTTTTTTATGGAAAAAGGCAAAAAGGTGGACAACACCCAGATTTGAACCGTGGAAGAGGAAAACCACAGAAATAATTTCCTGGTGTATACCAGACTTTTTTAAATAGATATATTTGTGTCTGAACAGGCAGCGAGACACTCAAACTGTTTATTTTTTATGTAAAAAAAGCAAAAAGGTGGATTACACCCAGTATTGAAACGTGGAAGAGTTAAACCACAGTTCTAGTTCTCTGGCCTGCACCAGAATTTTTAAACAGATATATTTGTGTCTGAACTGTCAGCGAGACACTCAAACTGTTTTTTTTTTTGTAAAAAAGGTAAAAAGGTGGATTACACCCAGATTTGAACCGTGGAAGAGTAAAGCCACAGTTCTAATTTACTGTCGTATACCAGACTTTTTTAAATAGATATATTTGTGTCTAAAGAGTCAGCGAGACACTCAAACTGTTTTTTTTTATGTTAAAAAGGCAAAAAGGTGGATTACACCCAGATTTGTACCGTGGAAGAGTCAAAACAAAGTTCTAGTTCTCTGGCGTATATCATAATCTTTTAAACAGATATATTTGTGTCTGAACAGTCAGCGAGACACTCAAACTGTATTTTTTATGTAAAAAAGGCTAAAAGGTGGATTACACCCAGATTATAACCGTGGAAGAGGAATGCCACAGTTCTAGTTCTCTGGCCTACACCAGAATCGTTTAAACAGATAGATTCGTGTCTGAACAGTCAGCGAGACACTCAAACTGTTTTTTTTTTATGTAAAAAAGGCAAAAAGGTGGATTACTCCCAGATTTCTACCGTGGAAGAGGAAAACCACAGTTCTTGTTCTGTGGCCTACACCAGAATCTCTTAAACAGATATATTTGTGTCTGAACAGTCAGCGAGAGACTTAAACTGTTTTTTTTTTAAGTAAAAAAGGCAAAAAAGTGGATTACACGCAGATTTGAACCGTGGAAGAGGAAAACCACAGTTCTAGTTCTCTGGCCTACACCAGAATCTTTTAAACAGATATATTTGTGTTTGATCAGTCAGCGAGAGACTTAAACTGTTTTTTTTTATGTAAAAAAGTCAAAGAGGTGGATTACACCCAGATTTGAACCGTGGAAGAGGAATACCACAGTTCTGTTTCTCTGGCCTACACCAGAATCTTTTAAACAGACATATTTGTGTCTGAACAGTCAGCGAGACACTCAAACTGTTTTTCACATAAAAGAGGCAAAAAGGTGGATTACACCCAGATTTGAACCGTGGAAGCGTTAAACCACAGTTCTAGTTCTCTGGCCTACACCAGAATCTTTTAAACAGATATATTTGCGTCTGATCTGAACAGTCTGCGAGACACTCAAACAGTTTGTTTTTTTTTGTCTAAAAGGAAAAAAGCTGGATAACACCCAGAAATGAACCGTGGGCGAGGAAAACCACAGTTCTAATTTCCTGGCGTATACTAGACTTTTTAAAATAGATATATTTGTGTCTAAACAGTCAGCGAGACCCTCAAGCTGTTTTTTTTTATGGAAAAAAGGCAAAAAGGTGGATTACACGCAGATTTGAACCGGGGAAGAGGAAAACCACAGTTCTAGTTCTCTGGCAAACACCAGAATCTTTTAAACAGATATATTTATGTCTGAACAGTCAGCAAGAGACTCAAACTGATTTTTTTTTATGTAAAAAGAGGCAAAAAGGTGGATTACACCCAGATTTGTACCGTAGAAGAGGAAAACCACAGTTCTAGTTCTCTGGCCTACACCAGAATATTTTAAACAGATATATTTGTGTCTGAACAGTCAGCGAGACACTCACACTGTTTTTTTTTTTTATGGAGAAAAGGAAAAAGGTGAATTACACCCAGATTTGAACAGTGGAAGAGGAAAACCACAGTTCTAGTTCTCTGCCCTACACCAGAATCTTTTAAACACATGTATTTGTGTCTGAACAGTCACCGAGACACTCAAACTGTTTTTTTATGGAAAAAAGGCAAAAAAGTGGATAACACCCAGATTTGAACCATGGAAGAGGAAAACCACAGTTTTAATTTCCTGGTGTATACCAGACTTTTTAAAATCGATATATTTGTGTCTGAACAGTCAGCGAGACACTAAAACTGTATCTTTTATGGAAAAAAGGCAAAAAAGTGGATTACACCCAGATTTATACCGTGGAAGAGGAAAACCACAGTTCTAGTTCTCTGGTCTACACCAGAATCTTTTAAACAGATATATTTGTGTCTGAACAGTGAGCGAGACACTCAAACTGTTTTTTTATGTAAAAAAGGCAAAAAGGTGGATTGCACCCAGATTTGAACCGTGGAAGAGTTAAACCACAATTCTAGTTCTCTGGCCTACACCAGAATCTTTTAAACAGATATATTTGTGTCTGAACAGTCAGCGAGACACTCAAACTGTTTTTTTTTTTTCAAAAAAGGCAAAAAGGTGGATTACACCCAGATTTGAACCGTGGAAGAGGAAAACCACAGTTCCCATTCCCTGGCATATACCAGACTTTTTAAAATAGATATATGTGTGTCTGAACAGTCAGCGAGACACTCAAACTGTTTTTTCTTATGCAAAAAAGGCAAAAAAGGTGGATTACACCCAGATTTGTACCGTGGAAGAGTCAAAACAAAGTTCTAGTTCTCTGGCCTATACCAGAATCTTTTAAACAGATATATTTGTGTCTGAGCAGTCAGCGAGACACTAAAACTGCTTTTTTTATGTAAAAAAGGCAAATGGGTGGATTACACCCAGATTTGAACCGTGGAAGAGGAAAACCACAGTTCTATAGCTCTGGCCTTCACCAGAATTTTTTAAACAGATATATTTGTGTCTGAACAGTCAGCAAGACACTCGAACTGTATTTTTTATGTAAATCTTTTTGGCCTACACCAGAATCTTTTAAACAGATATATTTGGGTCTGAATAGTCAGCGAGACACTCAAACTGTTTTTTCTTATGTAAAAAAGGCAAAAAGGTGGATTACATCCAGATTTGCACCGTGGAAGAGTCAAAAC
Source organism: Phyllobates terribilis (assembly GCF_046119375.1). Lineage (NCBI taxonomy): Eukaryota > Metazoa > Chordata > Amphibia > Anura > Dendrobatidae > Phyllobates > Phyllobates terribilis. The sequence goes on from NW_027362762.1 coordinate 509,146,540, forward strand.
AAAGTTCTAGTTCTCTGGCCTATACCAGAATCTTTTAAACAGATATATTTGTGTCTGAGCAGTCAGCGAGACACTAAAACTGTTTTTTTTATGTAAAAAAGGCAAAAAGGTGGATTACGCCCAGATTTGAACCGTGGAAGAGGTAAACCACAGTTCTAATTTCCTGGCGTATTCCAGACTTTTTTAAATAGATTTATTTGTGTCTGAACAGTCACCGAGACACTCAAACTGTTATTTTTTTTATGTAAAAAGGCAAAAAGTTGGATAACACCCAGATTTGAACCGTGGAAGAGGAAAACCACAGTTCTATAACTCTGGCCTTCACCAGAATTTTTAAACAGATATATTTGTGTCTGAACAGTCAGCGAGACACTAAAACTGTTTTCTTTATGTAAAAAAGGCATAAAGGTGGATTACACCCAGATTTGTACCGTGGAAGAGTCAAAACAAAGTTCCAGTTCCCTGGCCTATACCAGAATTTTTAAAACAGATATATTTGTGTTTGAACAGTCAGCGAGACACTAAAACTGTTTTTTTTATGTAAAAAAGGCAAACAGGTGGATTACACCCAGATTTGAACCGTGGAAGAGGAAAACTACAGTTCTATTTCTCTGACCTACACGAGAATCTTTTAAACAGATATATTTGTGTCTGATGTATCAGCGAGATACTCAAATTGTTTTTTTATGTAAAAAGGCAAAAAGGTGGATTACACCCAGATTTGAACCGTGGAAGAGGTAAACCACAGTTCTAATTTCCTGGTGTATACCACACTTTTTGAAATAGATATGTTTGTGTCTGAACAGTCACAGAGACACTCAAACTGTTTTTTTTTATGTAAAAAGGCAAAAAGGTGTATTACACCCAGATTTGAACTGTGGAAGAGAACACAACAGTTCTAGTTCTCTGGCCTACACCAGAATCTTTTAAACAGATATATTTGTGTCTGAACAGTCAGCGAGAGACTCACACTGTTTTTTTTTTTTGTTTTTTTTTAAAAAGGCAAAAAGGTGGATTAGACCCAGATTTTTGCCGTGGAAGAGGAAAACCACAGTTCTAATTTACTGTCATATACCAGACTTTTCTAAATTGATATATGTGTGTCTGAACAGTCAGCGAGACATTCAAACTGTATTTTTTATGTAAATCTTTTTGGCCTACACCAGAATCTTTTAAACAGATATATTTGGGTCTGAATAGTCAGTGAGACACTTAAACTGTTTTTTTTATGTAAAAAAGGCAAAAAGGTGGATTACACCCAGATTTGAACCGTGGAAGAGGTAAACCACAGTTCTAATTTCCTGGCGTATTCCAGACTTTTTTAAATAGATTTATTTGTGTCTGAACAGTCACCGAGACACTCAAACTGTTATTTTTTTATGTAAAAAAGGCAAAAAGGTGGATAACACCCAGATTTGAACCGTAGAAGAGGAAAACCACAGTTCTATAACTCTGTCCTTTACCAGAATTTTTAAACAGATATATTTGTGTCTGAACAGTCAGCGAGACACTCAAACTGTATTTTTTATGTAAAAAAGGCAAAAAGATGGATTACACCCAGATTTGAACCGTGGAAGAGGAAAACCACAGTTCTAGTTCTCTGGACTACACCAGAATCTTTTAAACAGATATATTTATGTCTGAAGAGTCAGCGAGACACTCAAACTGTTTCTTTTTATGGAAAAAAGGCAAAAAAGTGGATAATACAGAGATTTGAACCTTGGAACTGCAAAACCACAGTTCTAGTTATCTGGCTGAAACCAGACTCTTTTAAACAGATATATTTGTGTCTGAACACTCACAGATACACTCATTTTTTTTTGGGGGGGGTGATAACAAAAGGTTAATAAGACGGGTATTTGTACTATCTGAATGAAGAAAAAAAAAAAAAAGAGGATTTAGATGAAAAAAAAGGATTTTTCCTGGCCCCTGAGACCAGGGGCTAAGTCTAGCAATTTGAGCAGCAGCAGCACCCAGGACTGTAATGCAGTGTTTGTTGGTATTACCACTGCGTCTCCTATAGAGCCTGCCTGCCTGATATCTGGGATGGATATTAGTCCTCAGAAGGACTGTTTGTTTGATTTTGCAGGCTTTAGAGACCCTACACTACTTATTCCATAGTATAAATCTCTCCCTAGCTCAGCAGCACTCTCCCTACACTTTCTGATCCAGAGCGACTGTGTCCAAGATGGTGGCACCCCATTTTAAATACTCGAGGTGACGCTGTGCGGCCAGCCAATCACTGTAATGCCCACAACCACGGCATTACAGTGACTGGCTGGCAATCCCTGCATGTTCATTGGCTCTGTAAAGAGCGCCAAACATGCAGGGCACAGACCCGAGCTTCCGCCCGAGTAACCCAAAAATGCTCAGTGCTCGCCGAGCTTCCTGAGTAGTGAGATGCTCGGGTGAGTACCGAGCAGTGTCGAGCATGCTCGCTCAACACTACTAAACATGAAATAGTTCTCATGTAGGAGTAGTGATAGTAACTCGAGGCACAGATGTATGGAGTTAGGTGATAGGTTGGACTGCGTAAGTACGTGAGAGGATGCTTCCAAACATAGTGTATGGGAAATAGAAGTATAGAGGCTATTGATATCCAGTGTAACCAATGTGCTGCCTGGTGGAATGTTGGAGATGTTTCTGATGATGTTTAGGAATTGACTGGTGTCCAGTAAAAAGGCCTTTGTTTTATGAACTAACGGCGTAAGGATTTTCTCACGATATTTGGCTAGTGGCTAGAGGATAGAGTCTGTAGAGGCTACTATGGGGCGGCCAGATGGATTAGTAAGAGATTTATAGATTTTTAGTATTATGTAGAATACAGGGGTTATCGGGTATAGGTTTGTCAAGAATGTAATTGTCTTGGTGTCAATGGTATTCAAGATGAGATGTTTCTTGAGTACCTCGTGGATTCTGGAGCAAATATTTCTGGTGGGGTCATGGCTGATCTTAACATATGTGTTTGTGATTGCAAGTTGACGCTCTATCTCATTAATATAGTAGGATTGATCCATGATAACTTTTGCTCCCCCCTTGTCTGCTGGTTTAATTGCTATGTGTTTATTACTTTGCAAAGCCTTAAGTGCATGTTTCTCGTTGTTGGACAGATTTTGGTGTGTGGGATAGAATCCCAGGCGTTGTTCTTGAAGTAGATTCTTGATGTCCCTATCGATTAACGCTATTGTAGTTTCCAATGCGTGGTTAGTGTGTGGAGGGTTAAGAGAGCTCAGATTGCGCTAAACCCAGAGATGCAATAGAGAGTTCCTGGACAGAAGCACCCCCGGTTGGGGGGCCCTGTTTACGGATGTCTCCTTAGATAGTCCAAAATGAGTTTTCAGGCATATTGAATGGTAAAACCGTTGAAGGTCCTTTTCCAGCTGGAATGAATTCCAGTTAGGTGTAGGACAGAAAGATAAGACTTTATGTAATACTTGTAGTTCTGTTGGAGACATAGTATAGCTGGAAATGTTTTTCAGCAGGTTGGTCATCTTACCTGGGATCGGGTGGTCATTCTTTGTCCTCCTCGATCTTCTGGTGGGTCTATGCGTTGACGTCCTCCTCGTCTGTTCTTCCATAAAAAACAACCCCCCACCGGTGGAAGAGTCGCTTCCCGAGCTGAAGGATTCTTGGTTGCGCTGTGGGTACTGTCATTGTGGCTAGTGGCCGGAAGAGGCGTTCCATTTGTAGACTCGGTCGTTGCTGTAATCGTCATTATTGCGTTGAAATTTTTGTCTCTTGCGTTCCTGTAGTGTGTTTTGATGGTCCAGTAGAATTTTGACGGTTTTTGCCTTGAGGTTGCTCCAGTCCGAAGGAGATAGATTAGTTGAAAGCTGTGCTTCGGTTGCAGCGATACTTCTCTCACTGTCTTTTATTTCTCCCTGAAGATGCTCGATAGTAAGGATGATAATATCAAGAGAACATTTGTTAAGGATTTTCTTAAACTTATCACAATACCCTGTGTTATCAGAAAAGAGGGTAGGGTGGAGGATGAGCTGCACTACCTGAGCAACTTCTGTGGGTTATACTGTAGACACTGCTTCATGCTACTGTACCTCTAGGGGTGATACCAAAGACAAAATGCAAAAGTGATAAAACAACAGACAAAAAGCATGAGAACAGAGGAGTGGTCTGTGGTCACCACCTGCAGAACTACTCCTTTAGAGGCGGTGTCTTGCCTACAGAACTACTCCGTTATAGGGAGTGTCTTGCTAATTGTCTATAATTTCTATATATACATACAGTAGTGTTCAAAATAATAGCAGTCCAATATGACTAACCAGATTAATCACTGTTTTTAGTATAAATTATATTACCACATGTCAAACTATTTTCCAGTTAGTGCAGTAGATTCTAAGAAAACGAAGACTCAGAATTCATGATCTGAATGTTTTTGAGTCTGTGTATTTGAATAATTAATTGAAAGGGGATGTGTTCAAAATAAGAGCAGTGTGGAGTTCAATTAGTGAAGTCAATCATTCTGTCAAGAAACAAGTGTGAATCAGGTGGCCCTTATTTAAGGGTGAAGCCAGCACATGCTGTACTTGCATTCCTCCTTGAAAGCCCGAGAAACATAGGTCATTCAAGACATTGTTCAGAAGAACAGTGTATTTTAATTAAAAAGTTGATTGGAGATGGTAAAACTTATAAAGAAGTGCAGACAATCATAGGGTGTTCAGCTAAAATGATCTCCAATACTTTTAAATGGAAAGCAATACCAGAGAGACGTGGAAGAAAACGGAAGACTACCATTCGAATGGATTGAAGAATAGCCGGAATGGCAAAGGCTCAGCCAATGATCAGCTCCAGGATAATCAAAGACAGTCTCAAGTTACCTATGAGTACGGTGACAGTTAAAATATCTCCTTGAGTGCCAAGGTTTTTCTAATAGTATACTCTGTAGACAGTGAACCATGGTGGTACAAGCGTCATGATATGGACATGTTTCTCTTACTATGGTGCCGGACCTATTAACAGCATTCCAGGGATCATGGAACAGCTTGCATAAATTAAAATACTTGAAGAGGTCATGTTGCCTTACACTGAATAGGATATGCCCTTGAAATGGGTGTTTCAACAAGACAACGACCCTAAACACACCAGTAAACTAGCAAAATCTTGGTTCCAGTCCAACAAAATTGAAGTTATGGAGTGGCCAGACCAACCCCCATACCTTAATCCAATAGAACACCTATGGGGTGACATCAAAAATGCCGTTTCTGAGGCAAAGCCAACACATGCCAAAAAATTGTGGGATGTAGCCAAAGCATCCTGGGCTGGAATAATAGTTGACAGGTGCCAGAAGTTGGTTGGCTCTATGGAACATACAGTGCTGGCCAAAAGTATTGGCACCCCTGCAATTCTGTCAGATAATACTCAGTTTCTTCCTGAAAATGATTGCAATCACAAATTCTTTGGTATTATTCTCTTAATTTAATTTGCTTGCAAGGAAAAAACACAAAAGAGAATGAAGCAAAAATCAAATCATTGATCATTTCACACAAAACTCCAAAAAAGGGCCGGACAAAAGTATTGGCACCCTCAGCCTAATACTTGGCACAACCTTTAGCGAAAATAACTGCGAACAACCGCTTCTGGTAACCATCAATGAGTTTCTTACAATGCTCTGCTGAAATTGTAGACCATTCTTCTTTGGCAAACTGCTCCAGGTCCCTGATATTTGAAGGGTGCCTTCTCCAAACTGCCATTTTGAGATCTCTCCACAGGTGTTCTATGGGATTCAGGTCTGTTCTCATTGCTGGCCACCTTAGAAGTCTCCAGTGCTTTCTCTAAAACCATTTTATAGTGCTTTTAGAAGTGTATTTTGGGTCAGACCCAGCTTTCTCACACTGGGCCCTACATTATGCTGCAAAATTTGTTGGTAGTCTTCAGACTTCATAATGCCATGCACACGGTCAAGCAGTCCAGTGCCAGAGGCAGCAAAGCAACCCCAAAACATCAGGGAACCTCCGCCATGTTTGACTGTAGGGACCGTGTTCTTTTCTTTGAATGCCTCTTTTTTTTTCCTGTACACTCTATGTTGATGCTTTTTCCCAAAAAGCTCTACTTTTGTCTCATCTGACCAGAGAACATTCTTCCAAAATGTTTTAGGCTTTTTCCGGTAAGTTTTGGCAAACTCCAGCCTGGCTTTTTTATGTCTCGGGGTAAGAAGTGGGGTCTTCCTGGGTATCCTACTATACAGTCCCTTTTCATTCAGACGCTGACGGATAGTACGGGTTGACAGTGTTGTACCCTCGGACTGCAGGGCAGCTTGAACTTGCTTAGATGTTAGTCGAGGTTCTTTATCCACCATCCGCACAATCTTGCGTTGAAATCTCTCGTCAATTTTTCTTTTCCGTCCACATCTAGGGAGGTTAGCCACAGTGCCATGGGCTTTAAACTTCTTGATGACACTGCACACGGAAGACACAGGAACATTCAGGTCTTTGGAGATGGACTTGTAGCCTTGAGATTGCTCATGCTTCCTCACAATTTGGTTTCTCAAGTCCTCAGACAGTTCTTTGGTCTTCTTTCTTTTCTCCATGCTCAATGTGGTACACACAAGGACACAGGACAGAGGTTGAGTCAACTTTAATCCATGTTAACTGGCTGCAAATGTGATTTAGATATTGCCAACACCTGTTAGGTGCCACAGGTAAGTTACAGGTGCTGTTAATTACACGAATTAGAGAAGCATCACATGATTTTTCAAACAGTGCCAATACTTTTGTCCACCCCCTTTTTTAGGGTTGGTGTGGAATTATATCCAATTTGGCTTTAGGACAATTCTTTTTGTGTTTTTTCATTGAAGACAAATTAAATGAAGATAATAATACCAAAGAATTTGTGATTGCAATCATTTTCAGGAAGAAACTGAGTATTATCTGACAGAATTGCAGGGGTGCCAATACTTTTGGCCAGCACTGTAGATGTGAAGCAGTTCAAAAAAAACTGTAGTTATGCAACTAAATATAAGGTTACTGATTCACAGGAAAGCTAAATCCTAAAAAAGTACATATTGTGAGTTTGTAAAGACAAATGCAGCCACTGCTAATGTTTAGAACATCCAATGTTCATTTTTTGTTATTTTCTGTAAAGTACTTAAAAATTATATACATTTCTCTTCATCTTTTGAATTAGAAAACAGTGTGCAATGCTCCCAATGCATGGAAATAAAAACTGGTATAAAGATTTTGTGCTTAACTCATGTTTTTGAACACATTGCTAATATTTTGAACAGTACTGTACATATACAGTGGCAAGTAAAAGTTTGGGCACCCCTGGTCAAAATTATTGTTATTGTGAACAGTTAAGCAAGTTGAAGATGAAATTATCTCTAAAAGGCCTAAAGTTAAAGATGACACATTTCTTTTGCATTTTAGACATAAAATATATATATTGTCATTTTTTTTTTCATTTTAAAAATTACAAAAAGGATAATGAGAGGATGCAAAAGTTTGGGCAGCCTTGGAGATTTGTGTGCTAAGATAACATACCAAGGTTTCAGACCTTAATTAGCCTGTTAGGGTTATGGCTTGTTCAGTATCATGATTAGGAAAGGCCAGGTGATGCAAATTTCCTAGCTTTATAAAATCCCAGCCTCCTCTAACCTTGTGCCAGAAAACAGCAGCCATGGGCTCTTCTAAGCAGCTGCCAAGCACTCTCAAAATGAAAAAGGTGGAGGCCCACAAAGCAGGAGAAGGCTGTAAGAAGACAGCCAAGCGTTTTGAAGTTGCCCTTTCCTCAGTTGGAAATGTATTTAAGAAATGGCAGTTAACAGGAACAGTGAAAGTCAAAATAAGGTCTGGTAGACCAAGAAGCTTTTCAGTGAGAGCTGCTCGTAGGATTGCTAGAGAGGCAAAATAGAACCCCTGCTTGAATGCACAAGACTTGTAAAAGATTTCGAATACTCTGGAGTTATGGCACATTGTTCTACTGTTTAGAGACACCTGAACAAATATGGCCTTCATGGAAGAGTCATCAGCAGAAAACCTCTTTTGTGTCCCCACCATAAAATTTAGAGTCTGAAGTATGCAAAAGAACATCTAAACAAGCCTGAAGCATTTTGGAAACAAGTCCTGTGGACCAATGAGATAAAAATAGAACTCCTTGGCCGCAATGATCAAAGGTGTGTGTGGAGAAAAAAGGGCACTGAATTTCAAGAAAAGAGCATCTTGCCTACTATTAAGCATGGGGGTGGATCAGTCATGTTTTGGGGTTGTGTTGCAGCAAATGGCACAGGGACATTTCACGGGTAGAGGGAAGAATGGATTCAATTAAATTTCAACAAATTCTTTATGTAAACATAACACCATCTATAAAAAAGCTGAAGTTCAAAAGAGGATTGTAACATACCTGGCGGCGTGCTTGCATGGTGCACCACCTCCCACCATGCAAGACCGCAATCTTACCTGTCAGTCCATGCTGCACTCTTTGTTTCAGTACCTGCTGTGTCCATGTCTCTTTTCTGATTGCTTATGGCGTCGACGCGGCTTTCTGCTTGTTTCTTATAACTACTGTTTGCACAGTCCTAATGAGTCCCCAGCCTATTGCTGTGAGTCACTAGATACTTATACCCCCTCCACCCAGTAGGAGGGGCCTGAGCAACACTTTCTTACAGTCTGTGTTCTGTGCAACTGTTAGTTGCCAGGTCCTGTCCTGACTCTAGTCTGTCCGCTACCCTGGGGGCTGAGTACCCAGGGCCTCAGCCTGTACCTGTTACTTCTAGTCTGTTTCCGCCATCCTGGGGGCCGAGTACCCAGGGCTGCTACCTGTATCTCTGACTTCTAGTCTGTTTCTGCCACCCTGGGGGCTGAGTTCCCAAGCTCGTTCCTGTATCTTGTTCCCAGTTCAGTTTCTGTCTGAACAGTGTCCTAGCCCGTTACTTGTTTGTCTCTATGTCCATTCCTTACCTTTTCCTGCAGTGTCTGAACCTGCACCTAACTCCAACTCGTTGTCTCTTTACTTCTGTTTGTGAGTTTTGTGTCCACTCGCTACTTCATTGTAAGTACCTTGTTTGTATCTGGTTCTGCTTGTCCCCTTTCCCTGCCTCCGTATCTACCTCCTGTGTTCTTACCATCTTCCTGTATTTTCCAGTCTGTTCCATGTGAACAGAGCCCTGTCCTGTCTGCCTTCACCTTCTGCTCTGCTTGTTCACCGCTCCGGGGGTTCCTCTCTGCTCCGCTTGTTTACCGCACCTGCGGTTCTGTTCTGCTCTACTTGTTCACCACTCTGGCGGTTCCGCTCTGTTCTGCTTGTTTACCGCACCTGCGGTTCTGTTCTGCTCTGCTTGTTTACCGCACCTGCGGTTTTGCTCCGCTGTGCTTGTCTACCGCACATGCGGTTTTGCTCCGCTCTGCTTGTTCACTGCACCTGCAGTTTTGCTTCGCTCTGCTTGTTCACCGCACCTGCGGTTTTGCTCCAATCTGCCTGCTCACCGCACCTGCGGTTTTGCTCCGCTCTGCTTGTTCACCGCACCTGCGGTTTTGCTCCGCTCTGCTTGTTCACTGCACCTGCGGTTTTGCCCTGCTCTGCTTTTTCACCGCTCCTGTGGTTTTGCTCTGCTAGTCCACCGCACCTGAGGCTCTGTTCCTGAATCCCAGTCTGTACTGATTCCTATCCAGCCTGCTTTCATACCTGCCAGTATCTGACTGTCTGCATTCCAGCCGTGCCTGTCAGCACCCGCCTGTCTGCATACCAGCCGTGCCTGCCAGTACCCAACTGCCTTCATACCAGCCGTGCCTGCTAAGTACCCACCTGCTGTCATACCAGCCGTGCCTGCCAGTACCCACCTGTCTGCATACCAGCTAACCTTCCTGTTCCTGCATTTCCCGGTGTGGGTCAACAGCTGTGACCGGGGTCTAACCTGGAGTAGCACCTGGTCCCTCTGCTCGGTTCCTCCCTGGCTCACGGAGTAGACTGAGCCGCCGTGCGACCTTGGTCGGATCGGGTTGATACTTAGTTACGCCACTCCAGGCACTCCTCGGTTCATGGTACAGTGGGATCACTAATCACGCTCACGCCAGTCAGTCCGGGCACGAGCGTAACAGTTTGCTCAGGCCATGGTTCCCGTTGAGCCCCACGGCCCTTTGCTCTCAGAGACATTTGAATCCTTGTCTGGTGAATACGTGCACCAAGAAAAAAAATTTTCTCAAGCTGTGGACCAGGCGATTTATGCACCAGCCCAAATGGATCTATCAGCACTCATTCCTGCGGATCCACCACGGTACTATGGGGATCCAAAGTGAAGCCGTGCATTTGTGGAGCAATGCATGCTGCATTTCAAATTCTATGCTCACTATTTTCCTACCGATCGGGTTAAAGTAGCATTCATGATGTCCTACCTAGTGGGTGATGCTTTGAAATGGATCACCCCACTATGGGAAGCATGGGATCCTATCATCTCTGACCTGCAGGCCTTCCTGGTGGCCTTTCTAATGGTCTTCGATGACCCTAATCCTGAGGCTTCTGCTAAAGCTTCCCTTCCCAGTATCCTGGAGCAGCCCCGATGGGTAATGTGTGTAGGTAGCCTACCAGTTCTCCAGCCTGAAGAGACTGCTGCCCACACAGAATCCACACAGGATGACAATGCTTCTCTTCCCAACCTCAAGAGGCAGTCCAGACGTGCAAGGCGTAGAGGTAAACGGTTACGCCAGGTTCTGTCCTTCCAAAGACCTCCTGTTCCCCAGCCTGTAGAGGCAGCTTTCTGCACAGAATCCATGAAGGATGACTATGTTTATCAGGCAAAGCAGAAGCCAGAACTTAGTCACAAAATCGGATTGCTGTCTCGCTGCGGTTGTTTGGGACCCCCTGACGGTCTTTGTCCAGCGAAGGTTGGAGAATCCCAAGACATTTGTCCTGTAGGAGAGGCTTCCCTTGGCGTTGGTGTTTCCTCTCCACAGATGACCGTGATTGTCTCTGTGGCAAGTGAAGGCCTCGGATTAACCGGAAGTTTCGGGCTTAAAGCCTTGAAAAGTCAGTGTCTGATTCCTGTCCGACAACTCCAGAAGCCAGTTTGGGCATTGTCAGCAGAAGGACGAGCCTTACTCAGAAACAGTCAAACTATGTCTGTACAAATTAAGCTCCAGATTGGAGCATTACACATGAAGAAGTTCACATTCCAGGTGCTGTCTGGTTTACCCACAGGTCATCCAGAGCCGAGAGATTTAGTGCCCGCTCAGGTCTGGAGATCCTGCATGGTGTTTCCTGGGGGACTGTTGAGGTGTAAGGGGTGTCCAGTAGTGTTGAGCCACCCCCGTAGTATTCGAGTTCGGTTTGGTTCGTCGAACACCCGTATGTTGGCCGAACTGTTCATCGAACACCGTCGAACACCGTTAAAACCAATGGCAGGCAAACAAAAACACATAGAAACACATAGAAAACACCATCAAAGGTGTCCAAAAGCTGACAAACTGCTCAGAAGACACAACTAACAAATGGAAAAGTGACAAATACATATAGTCATGCGAAAAGAAAAGAGGTGGAGGAGTAAAAGGAGGGGGAGACACAGATATAGGCATGTCATGCCTTTCTAAAACCAAAAAAGTGCGAAGCCGACACGGCCAGTCCGTTCCTGCCCGTGCGACCTCCGTGTCGCCGGGTTTGTGCCAGAGCCGCTTCTACAAATGGATAATGATCCTTAACACACGTCAAAATCCACAATAGACTACCTCAAAAGATGCAAGCTGAAGATTTTACAATGGCCCTCACAGTCCCCTGATCTGAACATCATTGAAAATCTGTGTCTAGACCTTAAAATAGCAGTGCATGCAAGATGACCCAGGAATCTCACCGAACTGAAAGAATTTTCCAATGAAGAATGGATGAAAATCCCTCAAACAAGAATTTAAAGACTCTTGTCTGGCTCCAAAAAGTGTTTACAAGCTGTGATATTTTCAAAAGGGGGTGGTACTAGTTACTAGCCATGCAGGGTGCTCAAACATTTGCATCGGCCTATTTTCCTTTTTGTAATTTCTAAAATGTAAAAAAAATATATATATATATATATATATATATATATATATATATATATTGCCTAAAATACAAAGGAAATATGTCATCTTTAACTTTAGGCCTTTTAGAGATCATTTCATCTTCAACTTGCTTAACTGTTCACTAAAACAGTAATTTAGACCAGGGGTGTCCGAAATTTTACATGCAACTGTACATATAAATATTTTGGTTGTAAAATGTCATTTGCTGAATAACTATTAATAAAAAAAACAGAATGATACGATAAATTATTACAGCAAAAAAAATATATATATTTAAAAAGAATTTTAAATGTAAGCATTTATTGATGAGATTATCTGTTTGAAAAGAATAGTAGCTCAGTGAAGAATCAGAATGCTGACCTGGTATATATATGGAAGTGATTCTCTTCCTATATTTGTCATTTTGTTTTACTATTGACTTTTGTTGATGAGATTCTGTCATGCCCTATTACAATCCATGAGACTGTGTTGTCAGAGCATAATGCAACGGAATTCTTTTATTAGAGAATGTAATTATTTAACTATCTGTGGAACCTTAATAGATTGTATCAATAAATGAAAGCAACAAGCAAAACATGAAAGAGTTAACCTGAAATCTGCCATCCATAAGGTTTTTCTGCATCAGCCATAGTGGAGTTGATGATGCTTATCTCATGACATTAATATGGCTCATTAAATTATTAGACCTACATCAAAAGGGTCAGATTTTCACAATGCTGCTCAAAGCATAAAGAAAAAATAACTGCGCTCCTTAATAAACATGGTCATCATTAATCCTGAATTGACATTTATGTAACATGTAATATGCCATCGATTATTCATTAAAACAAAACTGATTTAAAGGAGGTTTTCTGAGAGTAAGCAAATATTGTACAGTATAAGGCTTATAATATATGTGAGGCATGTACCAATCTTCTTCTTGTACTACTTGGTAGCAATCTCTGCTGCAAGACATAGTCTTTACAGAACAAGATAGGTCTTTCACTTCTATATTGTCAGATCACTACTATAACATCTGTGACTTGAGGCTCTACAATTTACTGTATATATACACATGCACAGAAGAACCTTTAGCACACATGCATGCTGAGTATCCCATGCCATTAGTCTACGTTCCCACTATCAGTTTTTGGTGAGCTTTTGATGTTGCAGATTTTCTGCACCCATTAAGTAAAATAGGTTACTTTTTAAAAAAAAAAATACGTAGCATATAAAACTCACCGAAAACTCATTGTGGAACCATTATAGTAACAAAACAGTCTGCTCATCTATCTTCTATTATTGCATATGGTTCCAATCCTCAGTAAGTAGAAAAAGTCCACAGTCAGAACCAGGACATAAGAAAATGTTACTCATTATTCATTAAAAACTTTTTAAAGTACATGGAAATACATATGTTTTATCCGAGAAACAAGTCCTAGGTGGAAAACACTAACTTGGTTGATGCGTTTCTTACTCCTAATAATGTATAGCACCAAATAGAAAGCAGTCATATGCCCCTTCTCCAATAATCACCAGAGCAGCACACAATATAATGGTATATACATCATTAAAACATTGCAAAGTATGTAAACTTGCTCAGGAAATTCTAGATTTTGAAAGACAGAATATATATAACTTATAACAAAGAATTAAACCAGTTGTATGATTTAAATCTCTCAGTTAAGTAGTATACAACATTAGAATCCAAGATGTTTTTCCTTTGTCTTGGGTAGCGGGGTCTTTGTAAATCTATTTGTAGATTTGTTGATTTTTATGTACAAAAATGTGTATAAACTCTCACTTCTTTTGTTCTTTTGTTAGGGACACCACAGATGTCCTGAGAAGATTGGATGGGATACATTTGGAGAATGACATGTGGCTGATCATCAGTGATGTGGAGACCATGTACACGTTTACAAGCCATGACCATGGGATATGTGCTGTTAAATATTTTTTGGAATATGACTAATTTGAATTCTTATTTGTGTGATTCCAGGTTTTCCCTCTTATATTTTTTTCTAATGCATAATTTGTATATTTAAGGATTACCCCTTCCTATAGCTCCAAGAGACTGCTATGATGGTGATTTGTGCATTCTCTTATGCCAATCTTTTCCTGGGGCTGTGGGAGATGGAGAATATGCAAAGACATAATGTCGATATCTCCAAATCGCAGCTTGTTTCTAGGTCATCTCAATAATAACATTTAGAATATTAAATGAATATGGAAACATAGCCAACCACATGTTTTTTTTCTTGATTAAGACAGATGATGGTACTCTTGGTACCCATATGGTTTATACAGTGATGGCAACAAATGCCCTTCTACATGCAATATTTTCACATCTCCCACAAATCAAGAAAGCTATCCCTATGGACCAATTTTTGAGAGTCAGTAGGATATGTTCTAATGACTATACTTTTATGAAACAAGCTAAAAACCTTACTTTAAGATTCCAAAATAGGAGACGAAACTGTGAGAAGATTAGGAGAGGAGAGGTTATATTAGAGCCAGGAGCTGCAGTAGACATGTTCTTTTGGCTAACTGACATGCTAATACGAGGGTCAGCCAATAAGTAATGCCTCCTATTTTTTTTCTCCTTAAATAAGGTAGTTATGTTAAATATTCGAATTTGGCACAATTCCTCAAACCTTCTTCTCCAATCCATAGCAATTGCTACTTCCTGCACCAACAGGTGGCAGGACTGTATTCATTTGCAAAATGGCTGACATTGATGTTCGTATTAGACAACGTTCTGTGATTGAATTCTTGCATGCAGCAGGTGAAACGCCCATTCGAATTCATGAGAGACTGAAAAATGTGTATGGTGATGCAACAGTAGATGTCAGTACTGTTAGACGATGGGTTCGTCGCTGTAACACATCTGAAGGGCCATCACCATTGGCTGACAAAATGCGGAGTGGCAGGACAGTAACTGCAGTGACTCCAAGCAACATTCAGCGAGTCGATGACATCATTCGTGGTGACCGCCGGGTGACTGCAGATGAATTGCATGGCATTATCTGACTCAGTAAAAGGCAGTGTGATGAAAATTATTGGACAACTGGGATACAGAAAAGTTTGTGCACGGTGGGTCCCAAGAATGCTTTTTACCATGCTGGAAAACCCTTACCCTTTACCCTTGTTAAACGGTGGACCAAGACTGTGGAAATGGATGGAGATTACATTGAAAAGTGACAAATTAATCGTTAATGTTGTCGTTTTCAACCTATGTAACTATGTAATTGCATTTGAATTTCTTGCCAATTAAAAGGAGAAAAAAAATAGGAGGCATTACTTATTGACTGACCCTCGTAAGAAGGTGAAATTCGATGTGCGGGCTAAGTTTATAACTACCTTTAATTTCTAACTGCCCAATTCCAGTTGCCCGATGAGCATGCACTGACCAAGTTATTGAGATGAGTCATATGATAGAGTTAGTGATGTCATGGCTGAGTGTCTCCTCAGTCTCGGTTCACGCCCATCTCTGTGTCTATTCGTCATTTCTCCCCTCAATTTAGCCACATGTCTAAATGGCCAAGCCTCTATTTGCACATTATCAGGTATCTGTTAACTGGTGATTACCAGATGTCCAGACCACATGTCTAATGGCTTCTAGGTCTTTGAGTTCACTTGATTGTATTACTTAACTTATGGTAATTTATTATTCATTAACTTATTGTAGGATTATAATTTTTTTATGCATTTTTGTATTTTTATCACTGTATTCTCATATGATATAATTATGTCTGTATGGATTTGACTTGTGTGTACAGTACAGACCAAAAGTTTGGACACACCTTCTCATTTAAAGATTTTTCTGTATTTTCATGACTATGAGAAATTGTACATTCACACTGAAGGCATCAAAACTATGAATTAACACATGTGGAATTATATACTTAACAAAAAAGTGTGAAGCAACTGAAAATATGTCTTATATTCTAGGTTCTTCAAGGTAGCCACCTTTTGCTTTGATGACTGCTTTGCACACTCTTGGCATTCTGTTGATGAGCTTCAAGAGGTAGTCACCGGAAAAGGTTTTCACTTCACAGGTGTGCCCTCTCAATCTTAATAAGTGGGATTTCTTGCCTTATAAATGGGATTGGGACCATCAGTTGTGTTGTGCAGAAGTAAGGTGGATACACAGCTGATAGTCCTACTGAATAGACTGTTAGAATTTATATTATGGCAAGAAAAAAGCAGCTAAGTAAAGAAAAACGAGTGGCCATCATTACTTTAAGAAATGAAGGTCAGTCAGTCCGAAAAATTGGGCAAACTTTGAATGTGTCCCCAAGTGCAGTTGCAAAAACCATCAAGTGCTACAAAGAAACTGGCTCACATGAGGACCGCCCCAGGAAAGGAAGACCAAGAGTCACCTCTGCTTCTGAGGATAAGTTTATCTGAGTCACCAGCCTCAGAAATCGCAGGTTAACAGCAGCTCAGATTAGAGACCAGGTCAATGCCACACAGAGTTCTAGCAGCATACACATCTCTTCAACAACTGTTAAGAGGAGACTTTGTGCAGCAGGCCTTCATGGTAAAATAGCTGCTAGGAAACCACTGCTAAGGACAGGCAACAAGCAGAAGAGACTTGTTTGGGCTAAAGAACACAAGGAATGTACATTAGACCAGTGGAAATCTGTGCTTTCGTCTGATGAGTCCAAATTTGAGATCTTTGGTTCCAACCATCGTGTGTTTGTGCTATGCACAAAGGTGAACGGATGGACTCTACATGCCTGGTTCCCACAGTGAAGCATGGAGGAGGAGGTGTGATGGCATGGGGGTGCTTTGCTGGTGACACTGTTGGGGATTTATTCAAAATTGAAGGCATACTGAACCAGCATGGCTACCACATCATCTTGCAGCGGCATGCTATTCCATCTGGTTTGCGTTTAGTTAGACAATCATTTATTTTTCAACAGGACAATGACCCCAAACACACCTCCAGGCTGTGTAAGGGCTATTTGACCAAGAAGAAGAGTGATGGGGTTCTACGCCAGATGACCTGGCATCCACAGTCACCAGACCTGAACCCAATCGAGATGGTTTAGGGTGAGCTGGACCGCAGAGTGAAGGCAAAAGGGCCAACGAGTGCTAAGCATCTCTGGGAACTCCTTCAAGATTATTGGAAGACCATTTCCGGTGACTACCTCTTGAAGCTCATGAAGAGGATGCCAAGAGTGTGCAAAGCAGTCATCAAAGGAAAGAGTGGCTACTTTGAAGAACCTAGAATATAAGACATATTTTCAGTTGTTTCACACTTTTTTGTTGAGTATATAATTCCACATGTGTTAATTCATAGTTTTGATGCTTTCAGTGTGAATGTACAATTTCTCAAAGTCATGAAAATACAGAAAAATCTTTAAATGAGAAGGTGTGTCCAAACTTTTGGTCTGTACTGTGTATGTGTATATATACATTACTGTGGAGATTCGCTCTGGTAGGCAAAGTCAGGGACGCAGTACAGAGGCACACGCAGGTTTTCAATCCAAGCTCACTGTCTTATTCACAGTGACAGCAGAAAACAAATGAGTCATACTTCAGACAAAACAAAAGTCCTGTTTCCACAGCATAGGTTCAGGTCCCATACGTGCCACCATGTTCATGTCTGATATTGCCACAAAACACCTCTCAGCACTTTCCCACCCACCAGCACATACTGAGGAGTTCTGGCTGTCTACTTATGCTGTCTTAAGACCTACAGCTGTGCAATCCAGGTGTTTCCTCAAAAACTCAGTATAGCAGAGAAGATCCAGGCCAGGGCTTACCTCTTTCCCTGTTCTTCACCACTGCGAGAGGCTCTTGCTGGCTGGAATATATCTACTATCCACTCGCAATATATATATAAATCTCTATGGATTGTACCATTTATATTTACTTCTAATCAATTAAGCTCTAATTACACTTAGTAAGTGGAAACTCCAACTGCTTGGCCATGTACTTTGGTGACCATTATGCTAATTATCAGTGAACCTTCCTCTTTTTAGTTGCGTCTTCACAGAATATTAAGCTTATCTACTTTTTATTAAAAAATAAAAATACAGTCTTAACCTTCTCCATTCTTATGCAATAATATTAACTTTACAGAATCCAGGTATTTACTTTTTCTTTTAATCGTTTGGCCATAAAGACTAATAGTTAACTACTGTGTTGTTAAGGCTTCCATTTTCAATAAAAAAAACACTTAATGCATCTCGACATTGATTAGCTAGTGCTCATCAGTTAATTGTATACAACATGCACAGATTATAAGCATGGGTGTCTTCAAATCAAGAAGCATTCAGCTGAGAATCCAATTTTACATTGTTAGCTGCAGACTCCAAACAGCCTGTTTCATTAAATAATGTGCTTTGTCTTCTTAAGCTTTCCTTCTACCTCTGCATTGTTAGAATAAAGGAATTTGCCTGCATAGTCAATATGTATACCGTATTTTGCAATTATACTTGGTAATGCTAGAATTAAACATCACGTCATGGAAACAGAATTGTGGGGAAGAACAATCATAGTTACTATACTCAGCATTTTAAACATTCAGTGAAATATTATTTGCAATAGGGAATGTTTTTTTTCTTTTTTAGCCACCAAGCTAAGAAACAAAAAGTCTTAAAGGGATTGTCCAACATCATCCATAGGATATTTTCATGTTTGATCAGGAATTTTTTCAGCTCCCATACAAATCAATGAAGAGAGCTATAGTTGCATGGCCACAACTCCACCAACAGTGGCATGTGATGGGGTCCTGTTTTTGAAAAAGATGTAAGCCTCATCAGTGGGATAACAATTAATATTTATTTTGATAGTGCCATTTATTCCATGTCATTTAACTTGTGAAAAGGGGTGCACATAATAAAAAACAAGCACAATAATCATGAACAATACAAGTGACCAATTGGTGAGGGCCCTACCCGCGTGGGATCATAGACTACAAGGGATGGGTGAGGATACAGTAGTTGAGGGTAGAGCTGCTCATGCAGCGGTATGGTGGAGCGAGGGTTAGTGCAGGTTGTAATCTTGTCACAGCTGCAATCAATAGCGATCGCTGCATTTAGAAGGCTGGCAGATGGAGGGGTCTCCCTCTCCCTTCAGATAAGCACCTCCGCGACATCATCACGAGCTTCCGATCATTGCTACTGCAACCAGAGGTTGTCATAATGACCCCCGGGCCGGCCAGTTATGGTGGCCATTTAAGACCATGCCAGGAGCATGGTCTAAGAGGCTTCTGTCAGGGTATCACTTACAGGTATAACGCCTTGCAATGCTAGTGCATTGCAAAACATTATACCAGTGATCAGAGTAATAAAAGATAAAGTCACAAAGAGGCACTAAGTAAAAGAAAAGTTAAAAAAAAAAATTTAATAAAAAATTTAAAAAAAGAAAAAAAAAATACAACATTAAATACATGTATTTATGTAAAAAAAAAAGTACATATACACTGTGTTCCAAATTATTATGCAAATAATATTGTCTCAGATTTTCCCAAATTACGAATTGCAGTCTTTGTAATTTTCCAGTCAAATAACTATTAGAGTACAATTGAAAGGTTTTTGTACAAACTGCCTATGATAACAGTATATTTTTAAAAAAATAAAAAACTCAAAGTGCACTCAAAATGCATGTTCCAAATTATTATGCACAGCAGAGTTTTCAACCTTTTCATTTTAATAAAGTACAAAAAAATTGTCATTTTTGAAATTATAAGCATTAGCAGGTTATTACAAACTGAAATCAAACAGTTTTCAACTCAAAACTTTATTCTAGGTGATGTTACATTTGCACATAGGACCGCTTGTTCGAAAGGAGTATCTGAACTCTCTCATCCATTGAATTTGTCAGGTTTTGGATGGTTTCTGCTTTAATTGTTTTGCATGAGGACAGAATACCCTCCGAGAGCTGTTGCTTAGATGTGAACTGCCTCCCGCCATCATAGACACTCCTTTTGATGATGCTCCAGAGGTTCTCAATGGGGTTGAGGTCAGGGGAGCATGGGTGCCACACCATAAGTTTGTCCCCTTTTATGCCCATAGCAGCCAGAGATGCAGATGTGTTATGTGCAGCATGAGACAGTGCATTATCATGCATGAAAATGATCTTGCTGTGGAATGCATGGTTCTTCTTCTTGAACCATGGAAGAAAGTGCTGTTTGAGAAACTCAACATACTTTATGGAGTTCATCTTTACCCCTTCAGGGATCCTAAAAGGGCCTTCAATCTCTATCCCCATGATTCCAGCCCAAAACATTACTCCACCTCCTCCTTGTTAGCGCCGTAGCCGTGTTTGCATGGGGTGTCCATGAACCAGCCATCCTCCACTCCATCCATCTGGACCATCGAGATCATTTCATGCATGATAATGCCCCGTTTGTACAAAAACCTTTCAATTGTACTCTAATAGTTATTTGACTGGAAAATTACAATGACTGCAATTTATATAGGTAATTTGGGAAAATCTGAGAAAATATTATTTGAATAATATTTTGGAACACAGTGTACTTGGTATCGTCATGTCCAGAACGACCCGATCTATAAGACTGTCACACTATTTAACCCTTTCAGCGGTACCCTATGCTTTTTTATCAAACTGCCAAAGAAAACAGAATAAAACGCAATAAAAAGTCAAGTACAAATAAAAATGGTGTCGCTGAAAATGCTATCTTGTCCCGCAAAGAACAGTAGACCCTACAGCTGTGTCAGCAGAGAAATAAAAAAGTTATAGCTCTCAGAATAGAGCAATGCAAAAACAATTATTTTTTCTATAAAATAGTTTTTATTGAGCAAAAGCGGCAAAACATTAAAAGAATTATATAAATATGGTATCCCTGTAATTGTACTGACCTGAAGAATAAAGTTGTTTTACTACTTTTGTCACACAGTTAACGGCATAAAAAAGAACCGCAAAAAATGATTTCTGAATTGCTGGTATTTGTTCATCCTGCCTCCTAAAAATTGGAATACAAAGTCATCAAAAAATGTTGTGTGCCCAAAAATGGAACTCGTCCCGCTAAAAACAAGCCCTCACATGACTCTATCAGCAGAAATATAAAAAATTACAGCTCTCAAAATATGGTGATGTAGTTTTTGCAAAAGAAAGCGTCTTTTAGTGTGTGATAGTAGCCAAACATAAAAAAACTATGTAAATGTGGTATCACTGTAATCACACTGACACAAAGATTAAAGTCGTCTAATCACTTTTACCACATGTGGAATGGCATAAAAAATCAATAAAACCAGCTCTTGACGTGCTGTTGATTTATTCATTCTGCCTCCCAAAGATCACAGTAAGTCTCAGCTCTGTGTAAATCTCTGAAATACGTGATTCAGCCGGCACCCCCAGCGAAAGATTCCTATAATTAATGAGGCAGATTGAGACACTGTGGACACCATCTGACCTATGATCCATCCGTGTCTGTCTTTTTAAGCATACACAAAAGTGTGATCGGCTACAATTTTATGAACCTCTGAAAAGAAGGACACCGCTGAGCAGACAGAGTCCAGAGTAATACTGCTGCATTATTATAGTAAATTGATCCCTCGGGGTTTCATCTGAATCACTTCATTTGGAGATTTAGATGGAAACCCCGATGAAAGTGCTCAGCGTAGAGAACAAGATAAATGTGATCCAAAACGTTATGTAAAATGATTCCAATAAAAGCTTCTACTCAATCCACAAAAAAGCAAGTCCCCACTCCGGTCCATTATCTGCCGATTGGAAAATAGGAGGCTTCCACACTACAGGTAGCATAAAGGCTCTGGAAAAGCACTGTAGATCCTCGCCCCCCAAAATTCAGCAAATTTTGTGCTCCCAAGACCAAATGCCCGTTTAATTTACGAGTGCATGTCTCCTGAAGCACGAGTTGGGCACAATGCATGTCCATTACAATGTACATGCACTACAACGTACTTGGCATGACAACGTACTGGTCACTACAATGTACTGGACGCTATAATGTACGGGCACTACAATGGCAGATTTGCAATTTTCATTTAGCAACATCCATTGCTACTTGTTTCTGGAAAACACCCATGGAGTCAAAATCATCACTACAACTGAAGATAAATTTCCAGAGGGGTGTAATTTCAGAAAGGGGTTACTTGGGGGGGGGGGGGCGGTTTCTCTTCTGGCACTTAGGGATTCTGTATCTGGAGTGCGCAAACTATTTGTCACAATTGCACCCCTGCCTGGGATGCAGTTACTGATGGCTCAGCTGTCCAATCTGGTGCAGGGGCTTGCTGAGTTATCAGTGTTTTCATTGACAGCTCAACCATCCAATCTGAGACTGAGACGTGCTGGGCTGTCTTCAGGTGCTCCCTGTCCCAGAAGATTGCCCAGCTACTTAGCTGGGCTGTCAGTCCCAGACATCTGCCAGACATAGCTTCAGCTAGTGTGGTTGGTTTTCTCTGTGCCTAGTGTTTTGCTTGATGATCTTTCGCTGCCTGACCTTGGGCCTCGTTCTGACCCTACACCTGTTTAACCCTTTTGCTTTGATCTGTTGTCCTCCTGGTATTTTGATTATGGACCATTACCTGACTACGTTTTTGTCTCTTACCTTTTTTTATGATGTGCCCTCTTGGCTTTTGACCTCAGACTCCTTGACTATCCCGACTCACGGCTTGTCTGTGCAAAGTGACTCAGCGTCACACTATTCTACGATGATTTGTTCTCTAAGTGTCAAATAGTGCTTCTTCCTTCCTGAGTCTCTCCGTCTGGCTCATCAATACTGTACAGCCACATATGAGATATTGCCACCTTCAGCAGAAATTGTGTGAGAATTTTGGTGCCATTTTTACCCATTTTACGTGCAAAAATGTAAAATCTGGGGCTAAAATTTTTTTGGTGGTAAAAATGTATTTGTTTTTTTCTCAACTTCCCAATGGTATAACATTTTGTGACACACCTGTTGTGTTAATATGATCACTGTATACTTACTTGAATTCATTGAGAGGTTTAGGTTGTAAAATAGGGTCACTTATGAGGGTTTTCTGCTGTCCTGGCACCTCAAGAGCTCTTCCAGCTGGTCATGGCACCCGGAAACTATATAAGCAAAATGTGTACTATAATATAGTGCTCTTTCCTTTCTGAGCTTTCCACTGTGCCTGAAAAGTATTTTCCGATTACATGTTGGGTATTGGTGCACTCAGAAGAAATTGCACAACTAACTGTGAGGTCCATTTTTTCCTATTAGCCATTATAAAAATTAAAAAATTGGGGCTGAAACATTTTAGTGGTAAAAATGTAATTATTCTTTCTACTCTGCCCAATGATATGAAATTCTTTGAGGCACATGTGGTGTCCACATGTTAATTGTACCCCTAGATTAATTTATTGGGAGGTGTAGCTTGTCATATGGGGTCACTTATGGGGGTCCGCTGTTCTGGCACCTCAAGGGCTTCGTTAATGTGACATGGCATCCTCAAGCCATTCCATCAAAATCTGTACTTCAATATGGCGCGCCTTCCCTTCTGAGTTTTGCACTGTGCCTCAAAAGTAGTTTTCCACCACATATTGGTTATTGGCGTACTCAGGAGAAATTGCGCAACAAATTGTACTGTTTGTTTATCCTATCATTCTTTTTGAAAACTAAAAACTCGGGGCCAAAGCAACATTCTAGTGGAAAAAATGGTAATTTCCCATTTATTCAGCCCAATATTATAAAACTGTAAATTGCCTGAGGGTCAAAAATGCTGCCTACACAACTAGATGAATTCCTCAAGAAGTGTAGTTTCCAAAATGTGGTCATTTGTGGCTGTTTCTGTTTTGGCATGTCAGGGGCTCTTCAAATGTAACATGACATGAGCAATCTATTCCAGTCTAAATTGCGCTTCAGAATTAAATTGGTGCACCTTCGCTTCCGAGCTTTGCTATGTGTCCAAACAGTAGTTTTTCACCAGATGTGAGGTATCGGTGTACTCAGGAGAAATTGTACAACACATTGCCCATTTTCTCCTGTTACCCTTATGAAAATGCAAAATTTGGGGGCAAAGCAAGATTTTTGTGGGAAAAAGTTACATTTTCATTTTTTTCTTCCACATTACTTTAATTCCAGTGAAGCATCTGAAGGATTAATAAACTTCTTGAATGTGGTTTTGAGCACTTTGAGGGGTGCAGTTTTTAAAATGGTGTCACTTTTGGGTATTTTTTCTTATATAGGACCTTCAAAGTCAGTTCAAATGTGATGAGGTCCCTAAAAAAATTTTGGGTAAATTTTGTTGCAAAAATGAGAAATTGCTTATAAACTTTTAACCTTTCTAACTTCCTAACAAAAACAATTAAAAAACTATGCTGATGTGAAGTAGAGATGTGGCTAATGTTATTTATTAACTATTTTATGTAATATAACTATCTGGTTTAAAAGCATAAAAATTAAAAGTTTGAAAATTGCGAAATTTTCTACAAAAAGAAATAAAGAAAAGGTGCTCCAAGTGTGTTACCCTCATAAAAAAACGAGCTAACTTTCCTTGCAGGTAATGGAGTCAACTAAAAGGAATCTTTACCAATAGGTGCTGTGTTCAGCTAGTGTGCACAACAATGTGAGAGAGGAAAAGGAATTCAACACATCCATCCAGTAGTATATAAAAATGTTCATCTTTATTTTTAATCGATTAAAACACGAATGTCCATGGCAGCATTAAAAAAACTGAAGCGTTTCTAGCGAACACACCCTTAATCATAGTATATATAGTTAATCATGTTACCCTCTATATAAGACACAGTGAGCAAAGGATTGCATATGCTCACCTGCCTGGGTTGTGGCGTGGCACAAACTTGTAAGAATGAAGGGTTGCTGCTCTGACCGCTAAAGTACAATGTGTCATGAATACAATCCTAGATTCACTGGGAAACGTTGAAGCATTCCAGAGTTATTAACTAATACCACATAAAGTAACCCTGGTCAGAATTCTCAAATTTGGCCTGGTCAGGAATGTGAAAACAGGCTCAGGGGTGAAGGGGTTAAGCTAAACATTGTCTTCAAAATAGTTTGTGCTCTTCATATTATCTAGATGTTATTAATGTTTTAGAATTGTAAATGTAGCCTTAATGTGAAAAACAATAACAAGTCTTTTTAGCTGAAGCTTTAGATCAGGACAGAGAGAATGATAATCAAAGACATTTTATGATATCAGACGTGTCAAAAAATGTAAACTTGCATTGCTTCAAAAACTGGACCCTGGTTTTCAGTTAACAGTTTGCTGTTCATGCACAAGAAATATATCAATCAATAGGCTTTGCAAAAACCTTATCAATGGGTAATGTATAGCTCTTACCTCTCAGACATTAATTGTCAAAGGTTTTCTAAATTGACTGACTCTTAAAAGTCATAAAGGTTACACATAGGCCCCGATTCATCAAGATCCATGATTTTCATGCCGGTCTTGATGAAGGGGCTTGCTAGAGTCAAAGGTTCCTGATTGATTAATTGGTGCCTCTTAATGAATCAGGAGCATCTGACAAGAGGTGAGTGCCTCTGTGCACCTTGCCACAAATCTTCACCAAGACAGGAACTATAGTCAGATGTCTTGAGTAAGGAACACCACAGCTTGTCATGAATTAGACAAGCTGTGGCATCAAACTCCTGCCGTACCCTTGTCTCACCCCAGCTCCAGCTTTGTCAGCATTACGCAAAAATTTTGTGACTTTTCAAAGCGATTTATGCCAGAATTCTGGAGCAATCGCTTTAGTGAATTGCAGCCAAACTCCTTACAATAATAATTAAACTAGAAAGTAAAAGCAGGATAGAATCGAGAAGAAAAATAAAAAACCTAAACTTTGCACATTGACATTGACTAAAACAGTATCCTAAAGAGCTAAAAGACTAAAAGTATTAACAGAACAAACTTAGTTGCTATTATAGTCAGTATGTAAATCCGGTTAGAAATGAATTAACTTCTGTTATTAATTTGTTCTTCTACATGTTGACTTAATATCTATTAAAAAGTAATACATAATGGCTGGTATGAAGAAAGATTTAGATTCCTTTTGGATATACAGTGGTGGCCAAAAGTATTGGCACCCCTGCAATTCTGTCAGATAATACTCAGTTTCTTCCTGAAAATGATTGCAATCACAAATTCTTTGGTATTATTATCTTCATTTAATTTGCTTGCAAGGAAAAAACACAAAAGAGAATGAAGCAAAAATCAAATCCTTGATCATTTCACACAAAACTCCAAAAATGGGCCAGACAAAAATATTGGCACCCACAGCCTAATACTTGGTTGCACAACCTTTAGCCAAAATAACTGCGAACAACCGCTTCCGGTAACCATCAATGAGTTTCTTACAGTGCTCTGCTGGAATTGTAGACCATTCTTCTTTGGCAAACTGCTCCAGGTCACTGATATTTGAAGGGTGCCTTCTCCAAACTGCCATTTTGAGATCTCTCCACAGGTGTTCTATGGGATTCAGGTCTGGACTCATTGCTGGCCACCTTAGAAGTCTCCAGTGCTTTCTCTCAAACCATTTTATAGTGCTTTTGGAAGTGTGTTTTGGGTCATTGTCCTGCTCGAAGACCCATGACCTCTGAGGGAGACCCAGCTTTCTCACACTGGGCCCTACATTATGCTGCAAAATTTGTTGGTAGTCTTCAGACTTCATAATGCCATGCACACGGTCAAGCAGTCCAGTGCCAGAGGCAGCAAAGCAACCCCAAAACATCAGGGAACCTCCGCCATGTTTGACTGTAGGGACCGTGTTCTTTTCTTTAAATGCCTCTTTTTTTTTCCTGTACACTCTATGTTGTTGCTTTTTCCCAAAAAGCTCTACTTTTGCCTCATCTGACCAGAGAACGTTCTTCCAAAACGTTTTAGGCTTTCTCAGGTATGTTTTGGAAAACTTCAGCCTGGCTTTTTTATGTCTCGGGGTAAGAAGTGGGGTCTTCCTGGGTATCCTACCATACAGTCCCTTTTCATTCAGATGCCGACGGATAGTACGGGTTGACACTGTTGTACCCTCGGACTGCAGGGCAGCTTGAACTTGTTTGGATGTTAGTCGAGGTTCTTTATCCACCATCCGCACAATCTTGCATTGAAATCTCTCGTCAATTTTTCTTTTCCGTTCACATCTAGGGAGGTTAGCCACAGTGCCATGGGCTTTAAACTTCTTGATGACACTGCGCACAGAAGACACAGGAACATTCAGGTCTTTGGAGACGGACTTGTAGCCTTGCGATTGCTCATTCTTCCTCACAATTTGGTTTCTCAAGTCCTCAGACAGTTTTTTGGTCTTCTTTCTTTTCTCCATGCTCAATATGGAACACACAAGGACACAGGACAGAGGCTGAGTCAACTTTAATCCATGTTAACTGGCTGCAAGTGTGATTTAGTTATTGCCAACACCTGTTAGGTGCCACAGGTAAGTTACAGCTGCTGTTAATTACACGAATTAGAGAAGCATCAAGTTGATTTTTCAAACAGTGCCAATAATTTTGTCCACCCCCTTTTTTAGGTTTGGTGTGGAATTATATCCAATTTGGCTTTAGGACAATTCTTTTTGTCTTTTTTCATTGAAGACAAATTAAATGAAGATAATAATACCAAAGAATTTGTGATTGCAATAATTTTCAGGAAGAAACTGAGTATTATCTGACAGAATTGCAGGGGTGCCAATACTTTTGGCAACCACTGTATACTGGATTGAGTTAGACCGGCTCTGATAAAACAATGTAAGTTGCCATGCATACTTTCTTGTCTAACAATCTTTCATTTTACATTATAGTAAATTATAAGGTAATACTTCACCTAAACGTTTTCATCATAGTAACAGCTCTACATTATAATCTAACAGATTATGCCTGTCTAACACTTTTTTTATATGAAAATCTAATATTTTTCATTTTCTGAATGTATTCTCCTGCAGAGAGCTGTCCATCTCTTTTCTTGCCCTGCTAGAAAATCTTAGCATCATTTTATCTCACTTCAAAGCTAGCAGTCCTCACACCTCATACAACTTGACCCTGTCTTACTTAGTTTTGACACATCTGAAAGTCATTCTTCGCATGTAGACTGCGCTGGTGTAACCTTTATACAACACTCTCCACTTTCTAAAGCATCTCTGTAATTGCTTCTGCAATCACGCTTACTACCACTTAAAGGAAATTTTCTGTGTAAGTGTCACTGTTGTTCCCAGCTGCAGGGAAGTTTCTCTTTGTCTGTTACAGCTACATTGGGTATTGTCATAGACTTGTCAAATACGGCACTGCTACTATTGCTTACTGTCTGCATGAGCTTCATTGTGGCTCACAGCTTCTCATGTTGAGATCAATCTAATTTAAGGATCAATTTAGGGGAATGTTATATTCTTTAAAAGAGACAAGAAAAAAAATTCAATCATCTTTCACATATTCAATGAGTCACACATCACTTGTAACCATAAAAGTTGAAATGCTGGTATTTGCAAAGCAAAGAAAGCAATATTAAAATATGCATATATTAAAAAGTTTAACTTATCTGGAAGTCAGCTTTTTTCCCAGACCAGTGGAACCTGCTAAAAATATTCCAGTACTTCTAACATGTTGATGGTGAGGTTCACTAAACTAAATATTAACTTTTATTTATGTACATTAAAATAAACAATATATTAAAATATCACCTAAATGGCAATAAAATACACCAGAAGGAATTAACGACAGTATAAATCAAAAATAAAGCTGACAGTGGTTCGGTTTTTACTACAGACCAATAATGAGACTGACAATGGTTCAATTAAACTAGAGAATATCCCTAACAGCACTTTACTTCACCTTGATTACGTGCATCTGACAAAAAACAGCTAACATGTACTCCAGGCAACATTGTCAATGTGCTCTGAAAAGTGTCAGGTTCACATATATAGCTTCATTCAGAGGAGAATGCCTAAAATATACAGCTCAGTCAACCTGTCAGTGGTTCAGGTCATCTATCTCATATGAAGCTGACAGTGGTTCAGCTTACATTCCTATCAAATATCAATGTTACTGTGCTGTATAAAGTGCCAGTGCTTACTTATACATATCTTATGTAGCAATAAAGTGCTTTAGTATAAGAATAGGAACAGACTCACCCGTCTTGATCAAAGGGGAATGGTCTTTGCGTCAGACATCCATCTCGATTATCCGATGGCCTGGCGGAGTTTTGCAGGAGATCCTAGGTAGCCCTCAGAAATATGAGCTGACCCTAGTGGATAAGACTGTTCCTAATCTTATACAAGAGCACTTTATTGCTACACAAAATATGTATACGTAAGCACTGGCACTTTATATTTAGTTTAGTGAACCTCACCTTCTGATTTATATTGGTCTATTTTTCGAGTAAGGTGTTATTTGGGGTTCACTTTGAATCACTCTTTTGCTTGTTGTATACTTCTAACTTGTGTTTTAGTGAATTCTCACAGTTCTGGAGAGCTCTGCATTTTTCTTCAAGTTTGGTTTGCCTCTTAGAAGTATATAAATAAATTGACAACTAGGTGTTACTAGAAATGAGCTGATCGATCAACTGCAAATCGACTTTGAGTCAAATTTCCTAAGATTCCTAGGTCCCAGCAAATACTAACAATTTGTGTTTTAATGTAAGAGGATTGCAAAATTTAAATAAATAAAAATGCTCTGTGCCATTTCATACACTGTTAATGATTGCATGAGCCAGAGAGCAGGCTCATGATAGGTGATCATAGATCACGGCTCATAATTGCAGATACAAGACATAAAAGACTAAATCTGATTGTGAAGTATTACTAGAGTACAAAAAAAACATTGGAAATGGACATTGTCTTCTCAGTCTGTAAATAATAATCCAAAAATTCAAGTGATAGGAAGGTACCGCACCTGAGAAA
Organism: Phyllobates terribilis; assembly: GCF_046119375.1. Taxonomy (NCBI): domain Eukaryota; kingdom Metazoa; phylum Chordata; class Amphibia; order Anura; family Dendrobatidae; genus Phyllobates; species Phyllobates terribilis. The sequence continues at coordinate 509,176,317 of NW_027362762.1, forward strand.
TCAGTGTGACTGCAAATTGATTGATATGTGACATACTGCAGTACAGCCTCCTTGTAACAGCATATTTTCAATTTTGAATCCACAAACAAGGAGGGCACGTTAATAGACAATACAATTAAAGGGCGAAGGTCAGGGTTCCTCTGGAATCTTTTATAGAGAGTGGCTTGTACCAAGTCTGTCCAAGGTAGCCTTTTTGAGCCTGTGGCCTTTAACAGATGTGACAATCTCCTTATTATGGGCTCATCTGCTTAGTGGAATTTGTTAAGCAGTCTGTCAATGTGAGGACCAAGACAGTGGGGGATGCAGAATGGAAGGCAAACAAGCCGAGCAGGAAACACCATAAGATATAGAACCTGGAGTGTGGATATACTTAAAATCTGAAGTTTAACAGTTAATCCATGACTTCCAGGAGACAAATTGTTAAAGGCAGCATTGTATACTTTAAGCAGACAGATGGTCAATGGCAGACACGTATGCAACCAGCAGACTGATGGTTAACCGCAAGGTAGCAGTGATGAACAGGCAAATTGGATACTTGCTTACAGAGAAGATTAAACACTGTTGCAGCCAATGTAAATTAGAAAGTTAATAAATTATCAGGAGTTTGCAGAAGAGATGATTAGCCAGCTGTGTGAAGTGGATAGTGAGGAAAACTCCTGAAGTACACATGGTAACTTAACGCTAGGCTTACTGAATACTCACTCACTAGTAGTCTGAGCCAGTTTTAAAAAGGTTTTTCCTTTTCATTAAAAGCTAATTATTTGCCTGTAGACCATTATAAAGAAACAAACTGCAGTGTACCTACTTTCCTCAGGACCACCGCCGGCGAGTCTGACTGCTGTTTCTGGTATCTGGCACTGGCTGCGGTGTTGACCTCATGTAGACAGAACAGCGGAAATTCAATGAACTCGCTGGCTTTGAGAAAGACATTCTCATGTAGACGGAATGCACCACTTAGAGCAACTGAGCTCACTGATTTGTTTCTGCACTGTCAATGTGACTTCATCATTAATGTCAGGCACCCGATACAGCAGTGCCATATCACTACAGTAACAGTGCAGGGGAAGGAACCAAGATCCACTGCCTGAGACAAGACAAGTGAGTAACATATCTGAAGGTAAATTTTGGCAACCCAAGAAAGGATATGTTCCCTATTAACAAATATGAACAAGTATGAAGAAATGTTTGTCTAGATACATTTTTCTTATTGATATCTGCCATAATCAGATGACCAGATAGTGATCTACCTTTCCAGTATACAAATATGGGCTGGATTTGTTGACATATATTGTCCCAAAGATTTTTGTCATATGAGCTGGTGTTATCGAAGGATGTATGTTATGGCTGTTGTTTATAGTATCTAAAAGATAAAGAACATAAGAAGCACACTTCATTGTCAGTGAATGTTTGAATTTTCTTGCTAATGCTCTTTACTGCCAATTTGGTGTGCAATGCAATTTATGACATAGCAAGTTACCCCTATAAGAAAGCCTTAGACACAAAGACTGTCTAGTTTAATTTGTTAGGTCAATGAATAGAATTCCCACAAGATGTCCACATCTAATGAACATTAAATAGAAGTTTCAGGAAATGAACACTAAGGTGCAATGACCTGTCTAGAATAGTAGATTAGACATGCTGCTGCACCGAAGCCCCACAATAAAATCCTAAAGTTAGATTAACAGTAAGCACGTTGATCCACATTTATCGATGTATTCATGCCTTATAAGAGGATTTTACTTATTATACTTTAAATTAGAATCTAATCTGTTGGGACTGTGTGACCTTTTTTACCACTTGATCCATAATTTAACTCCTTAGTGACGCAGACAATTTTAGTTTTACAATTTAGAAATTTTTTTTTTTCCGCCTCCTTCCCAAAAGCCATATTTTTCCATCAACATTTCGGTATGCAGGCTTTTTTTCTACAGCATGAGTTGCAGTTTTGTTGAATGACACCACTTATTTTATCATGTATACTACTGAAAAATAGAGGTAAACTTTCAGGTGAAATGATGAAAAAAATTGCAATTTCACCAATGATCTTTTAGTTTCACTTTTATAGTATTCAAAGTATGGTAAAAAATGATCTGGAATCATAAGTTGTCAGTTAAGAACAATTATGACATTACCAAACTTGAATAGGTTTTCTATTACTTTAGCATCTAAAAAAATTGAAGTTTGTAAAAGAAAAATTTGGTTTGTATCAATCCCTGACTCCCATACAATATTTTTATTTTTCTGATTATGGAAATATGAGAAAACTTGTTTTTTGATGTCAAGGTGTATTTTTTAATAGTGCTATTCTGGGGTAAATATTGCCTTTTTAATTCTTGTTTTTTTCTCCATTTTTTTTACTACTGGTGTGCATATTGGAAAATGTCAATTTTTTCTCACTTTGATTTTATTTTTGTATGGTGTTTTCTTTCTGTGTAAACATAGTAGCATAGTAATATAGTTTTTAAGGATGAAGGAAGACTAAGTCCATCTAGTTCAACCCATAGCCTAACATGTTGATCCAGAGGAAAAAAAAAACATGTGGCAAACACTAAGCTCCACATTGGGCAAAAAAATTCCTTCCTGACTCTGACGCGCCCCCGGGGCAATGGGGTACTCGGCAGCCGGGCCTCTTATGGATGCCGGTGGGGGATATCACAGTGGTTGGTTCGGTCCGTGACCTAGGGTGGTCAGTGCAAAGGGGGGATATTTTTATATAGGGTTTTTGGGATTGTTCATAATGCCACCTGTGGATTGTGGCCAAAGGGAGCCACCGCTGCGGAGCAGTCCTCTGGAGCTGGTGTTACGGCAGCAGGGGTGGTGTGGCTCTCCACAGGTAGAGCAAACTCCAGGGCAGTGTAAAAGATGGTGGTTGTGCTGGGCGTTGTGGTGCAGAGAGGGAACGATGGCGCAGATTAAAGAATGGACGGAGGCAGTGCGGTGCAGTGTACAGGTGCTAACCTCCCACGTTGCGCTGCGTTCACCAGGCAGGAGCTCAAGTTCTTCCTCAGGCTGGTTAGGCATACCTGACAGAACCCCACTTTCTCGTGTTCCTAGCTAGACCGACTTCACGCTGGGTCTTTCTCCCTCCTGCCCTGCGCTTCCCCACTCTGAATCCGGTTCGGGTGCTCTGAAGTCCCTCCTGTCCGTTGGCGTTCACAGACCTGCTTGACCCTCACGGGGATTAGAACGAGGCTTCGGCAACTGACTATATAAGCCAGAAGCCTCCGTTTTTTCCAGCCGTGACTTGAAGTACATGACTGGGCCAGGGGCCGGTCCCCTTCTTGCGGCGTACGATCCCTCTGTCTTCTGACAGATGCGGGGCGTATGGGTGCCGTCCTGCACTCGCCGTACTCCCTAGGATCCCTTCAACAGAACGGAGCCTACTCCCTGCTCCCCTCCAGAGCCTCCACACTAGGCCCTAGTTGTGGAGCAGAGCTCCTAATGAGACTCTGCTCCCGGACTGACTGTCCTGAGCTGTCCTTCTGAACTGCTCTCCTCTACTAACTCTCCTCCACCCTAAAATGGCTTCCCTATTTATACTCCTACCACAGTGCTCCAACTAACTACTTCCTCCACCCACACCCACTACTGGTTCCTCCTACCTCTGGGTTCCCCCCACTCCAGCCAGGGTCATGGCTCATCAGGAACAGACATTGCGTCTTGCCCTTTCAGCTGGCCTGGAGCAGTGAAGTGTTGGATGCAGGTGTTGGGGTTCCGAGCAGCACTCCCTCCTTACCTGAGAGAAGGGGATACCACACCTCTGGGTGAGGTGCAGTACCTCTGTGGCGACTGAACCCTCAGGGGCGCCACAACTCCACATACAGAAATCAGACTAGTTCCCTGGATCAACGCCCTCTCAAGGAATCTAGTATATATAACCAGTATTATACTTTTCAAGAAAGGCATCCGTGTCCTTCTTAAATTTTAGCAGTGAATCACTCATTACAACATCATGAGGCAGAATTCCATAGTCTCACTGCTCTTACAGTAAAGAATCAGCATCTGAGATTATGATTAAACCTTCTTTCCTCCAGACGTAGAAGATGCCCCCTTGTCCCCGTCTCAGGCCTCAGAATAAAAAGATCAGTAGAAAGGTCTTTGTACTTTTCCCTCATATATTTGTACATATTACATAGTACATAGTAATAAGATCACCCCTAAGCCTTTGTTTTTCCAAACTAAATAACCCCAAGAGTAATAACCTGTCTTGGTATTGCAGACACCCCTAATAACCTTGGTCGCTCTTCTCTGCACCCGCTTTAGTTCAGCTATGTGTTTCTTTTACACTGGAGACCAGAACTGTACATAGTATTCTAAGTGTGGCCACACTAGTGACTTGTATAGAGGTAAAATTATGTTCTTCTCATGAGCATCTATGCCTCTTTTACTGCATCCCATTATTTTATTTGCCTTTGCAGCAGCTGCCTGACACGGGCCACCAAATGTGAGCTTGTTGCCCACCAATGCACCCAGGTCTTTTTCAGTGACAGTTTTGCCCAGTGTTTTACAATTAAGCATATAATTATACAATTTATTTCAACTACCCAAGTGCATTACCCTACATTTATCCCCATTAAAGCTCGTTTGCCATTTATTAGCCCAAGCTTCTAGTTTACATATATCCTCCTGTAATATAAAATTGTCCTCCTCTGTATTGATTACCCTGCAGAGTTTAGTGTCATCTGCAAATATTGAAATACTACTCTGTATGCCCCCTACAGGTTCATTAATGAATATATTAAAAAGACCCCTATGGTACCCCACTGTTAACTGTGACCCAATCTGCGTGTGTTCCATTAATAACCACCCTTTGTTTCCTATCACTGAGCCAGTTCTTAACCCACTTACATATATTTTTCCCTAGCCCCATTGTTCTCATTTTATATATCAACCTTTTGTGTGGAACCGTATCAAGAAAAGTCCATATACACAACATCCACTGCTTTTCCTTGGACCAGTCCGGAACTTTCATCTTCATAAAAGCTGATCAGATTAGTTTGACAGGAATTGTCCTTCGTAAACCCATGTCAATATTGGGTCATGAGGTTATTCTTGTTCAGATACTCTAGTGTAGCATCTCTTAGAAAACCCTCCAGGATTTTACCCACAGTAGAGGTTAAGCTTACTGGCCTATATTTTCCAAGTTCAGTTTTTGTCCCTTATTTGAATATTGGCACCACATTTTCTATACGCCAGTCCTGTGGTACAGACCCTGTTATTATGGAATCTATAAAGATTAAAAATAATGGTCTATCTATGACGTTACTTAATTCCTGCAGTACTCGCTGGTGTATCCCATCCGGGCCCGGGGATTTGTCAACTTTAGTGATTTTTAGACGCCTCTGTACTTCCTGCTGGGTTAAGCAAGTGACATTTTATGGAGAATTTTTGTCATCACTAATCATGTTTTCTGTCATGCGATTTTCTTGTGTAAATACTATTGAAAAAAAATCATTTAGCATATTGGCCTTTTCCTCATCCTCATCCACCATTTCACCCAGACTATTTTTAAGGGCTCCAACACTATCATTTTTTAGTTTCATACTATTTACTGTATGTAGTTAAAGTATATTTTGGGATTATTTTTACTTTCTCTAGCAATGAGTCTCTCCATCTCAATCTTTCCTTCCTTGATTTGGTTTTTACAGAATTTATTTAATTTTCTGTATTTATTTAATGCCTCTTCACTACCTACTTGCATTAGTTCTCTAAATGCTTTCTTATTGTCACTTATTGCGCCCATTACAGCTCTATTTAGCCATAGTGGTTTTCTCCTATTTCTAGCATGTTTATTCCCATAGGGTATATATTGTGCACAGGTCCTATTCAGGATGCTAATAAATGTCTCCCATTTGCTTTGTGTAGCTTTATGTCTCAGGATATCGTCCCAGTTTATTGTACTAAGATCATTTCTCAACCGTTGGAAATTTGCCTTCCTGAAGTTTAGTGTCCTTGTAACCCTTCTACTACACATCTTATTGAAGGAAACATGAAATCTTATTATTTTGTGATAACTATTACCCAAGTGATCCCCAACTCGTATATTTGATATACGGTCTGGCCTGTTGGTTACTATTAGATCTAGCAGTGCCTCCGTTCTTGTTGGGTCCTGAACCAGTTGTGAAAAGTAATTATCTCTCATAGTTGTCAAAAACCTATTACCTTTGCTGGAACTACAGGTTTCTGTTCCCCAATGTGTTTCTGGGTAGTTAAAGTCCCCCAAAATAATGACTTCTCCTTGAGTCGCTGCTTCATCTATTTGCTTTATGAGGATATTCTCCGCTACTTCCATTCTTTTTGGAGACTTATAACAAACCCCTATCAGTAATTTATAAATTTTTCTCCCTCTCCTTATCTCCACCCACAGGGACTCTACATTTTCATTACATTCACATATATTCTCATGCAAGATGGGTTTTAAGGATGACTTTACATATAAACACACACCCCCCCTCGCTTGTTTGTACGGTCATTTCTGAACAGACTATAGCCCTGTAAATTAACTGCTCAGTCATGGCTCTCATCCAGCCATGTCTCAGATATCCCCACCATGTCATAATTATTTTCCAACAAAACTAATTCGAATTCCTCCATTTTATTAGTGAGGCTTCTGGCATTAGTGTACATGCATTTTATGTATCTCTCTGTACCTCTATTCCTTCTTACTATATTGACTGTTCTAACCCCACCCCCAATTTCTTTATTTATGCCCAGGTCACTATCTACACTATCTTTCCCATCTATAAAATGAATACCCCCCCCCAATCTCTAGTTTAAACACTCCTCCAACCTTCTAGCCATTTTCTCCCCCAAGCACAGCTGCAACCTCCCCATTGAAGTGCAGCCCATCCCTAGCGTAGAACCTGTAGCCAACTGAGATGTCGGCCCAGTTCTCCATGAACCCAAACCCCTCCTTCCTACACCAATTAATGAGCCACTTATTTATGTCCCTAATCTCCCATTGCCTCTCTGGCGTGGCACGTGGTACATGAAGTATTTCAGAGAATACTACCTTGGAGGCCCTTGCTTTCAGCTTGCAGCCTAATTACCTGAAATCATATTTAAGGACCTTCCACCTACCTCTAACTTTGTCATTTGTGCCAATGTGCACCATAACCGCTGGGTTCTCACCAGCCCCTCCCAGTAATCTGTCAACCCAATCAGCGATGAGCCGGACTCGAGCGCCAGGTAGGCCGCACACTGTTCGACGATCTCTGCCTTTGTGAAAGATTGCCCTATCTGTTCCCCTAATAATTGAGTCCCCACTACAAGCATCTGCCTTGCCTGCCCTGCTCTCCTATTTCCCTGCCTTACTGGAGCTGACACTCCTCCGGCTTTTAGAGGACATGCCTTGCTGCAGCAGCGCTACCCCTGTACTGACACCTCCCTCATTTGCCAACTTTGCAAACTTATTGGGGTGTGCCAGATCAGGACTAGCCTCCCTGGCACTCTTCTCTCTATCCCCCTTCTAACTGTCACCCTGCTAGCTGTTCTGCAGCTTCCTACCACCCTCCTCCACATCTACCCCAGTGAGCAGCTGCTCAATGAGCAGCAGACTCCTTTCCATATTTTATATTTTAACCCTTTCGCAACCTTGGTTTTGTCATTTTTGCTTTTTCGTTTTTTGCTCCCCTTGTTCCCAGAGCCATAGCGGTTTTATTTTTTGGTCAATATGGCCGTGTGAGGGCTTATTTTTTGTGGGACGAGTTGTCCTGTTCAACGCCATTACTAGTTTTACCATATCATGTACGGTAAAACGGGAAAAAAATTCCAAGTGCGGTAAAATTGCAAAAAAAGTGCAATACAACAGTTATTTTTTATTTTTTATTTTACCACGTTCACTGAATGCTAAAACTGACCTTCCATTCTTATTCTCCAGGTCATTATGAGTTTGTAGACACCAAACATGTATAGGTTCTTTTATATTTAAGTGGTGAAAAAAAATTCCAAAATTTTGTAAACAAAAAAATAGCACCATTTTCCGAGACCTGTAGCGTCTCCATTTTTCATGATCTGGGGCTGGATGAGGGCTTATTTTTTGCGCACCTGGCAGATATTTTTATTGATAACATATTGGGGTAGATCTGATGTTTTGATCGCCTGTTATTGCATTTAATTGCAATTTTGCAGCGACCAAAAAACGTAATTCTGGCTTTTAAAATTTTTTTCTCGTTACACCGTTTACCGATCGGATTAATTCTTTTTTTATATTGATAGATGGGGTGATTCTGAACGCGGCGATACCAAATAAGTCTATGTAGGTTTTTTGTATATATATATTTTATTTTGAATGGGGTGAAAGGGGGGTGATTTAAACTTTTATATTTTTTAATTTTTTTTTATATTTTTAAAAACTTTTTTTTTTCACTTACTGCATGCTTCAATAGTCTCCATAGGAGACTAGAAGCAGCAGTTGTCTGATCGTCTCTGCTACATACAGGGGACGAGCAGATCCCCTGCATGCAGCAGAAATGGTCCTGTGCTATGAGCGCCGACCACTAGGTGGCGCTCAGAGAGACCAGATCATGACAACCACAGGCGTCTGCTGCAGACCCTGGGTTGTCATGCCCACCCATCGGTGACCCGCGATCACGTAACGGGGTCGCCGATGGGCGGGGCTTATGACGCACAACCCGGAAGCGCGCGTTAAATGCCGCTGTCGGAGATTGACAGCGTCATTTAACATATTAACAGCCACGGGTGGATCGCGATTCCACCCGCGGCTGTTGCGGGCACATGTCAGCTGTAAGAATCAGCTGACATGTGCTCCGTTCAGTGAGTGCTCAGCGCAGAAGCCCTCACTGAACGGCGGGTACGCAAATGTGCGTACTAAGACGTCATGGGTTGGAAAGGGGTTAATTTTGACTACTTTTGCATGCAGCAATAATAAATAAGGATATTTTCAAATTTCAATTCTAATTTCTTTATGTTTTATTGGGCTAAAGAGAGTTGATTTAAAATTAGACATTTTTATTTTATTTTAAAGAACATTTTTTACTTTGCACTGTATTTTTAGGGTACTTGAATCTATAATAGGTTTGATAGCTTGTGGAGTGCAAGCTATCAAATCTATTAGATGCCGCTGTCATTTATGAGAACAGTATTTAAATTGAGCTGTCACCAGTGCACGCACGTACCGGCTCCTATTAGCCATTTAATAGCAAGGTGCTGAAAGCTCCCATTGCTGCCATTTTGACTCTTCCAGACAAATGCTGAGCTTTAAGAGAGACCATGAATTGTCCTACATACTGCAACTGTGGTATTTCAGTACATAATATAAGAAATCAGATGATTGTGGGTTCAAGTTGCACAAGACTAAAAAAAAAAGTCAAAAAATTATAAAAAATTAAAAAAAATTATATCACTCACCTTCCTTTCTTTGTTAAAAATCATTGTAGCAAGTTATTGGCAGATATGTATGCTGTGACAGATTTATCTAAAAAGGGATCTTTTAGTCACCAATGAGCCATAAAGTGTCAATAAAGTAGTCTTACTTTAACTTAGAAATTGGCTAAAAAAAGACACTTTTGATAAACATGGACCTATATTTCTAACTCTGCCAACAAGGTGCTGAAGGGTCCAGAAATAACTGGACAGTAAAACAAATTTTTTAATAGATTTGAAGGAGTAAAAACAAGAATTGATTGACATGTTACTTGTTTGTTACTCTTTCAACTTTCAATCTTGTCATCAATAAGTAAAATGCATTGCTCTATACATTTTAAAATCCATCCTGCTATTTCTATTCAAAGTGACATCATTAGTAAATATCAGAGATCAAGTTCCCTCAACAGCAATACATGTCCATGTGATAATTTTCTTTTTACCAGTTTTGACATATTTAGTATTCTTTCGATCATGAACCTGTCTATAACTTCTCCACGGTGCTCTCTTCCCATCATTGTGGTACAAGTTAATCTTGGTTTCATCTGTATAAAGCATCTTGATTTGGAACTGGCAAATTATGTTTAGGAATTTTAAATGAAGGAGAATAAGCATATTAATAACTAGTATAAGAGGACGTAGCTCATACACGTGAATAATAATAGTGAAAAAATAGAAAGACACATGATTCAATAGGAGACTGAGCTTATACACACCCCTCATTGGTTGTTTTCATTGGTGCAGTCAAATATATATGCCTGGCTGCCTCCACCCTTACACATGCCCCCTTACAAAGAAAGTAAGAAACGTGTGTTGGGGTGACAGGGACGGGCTGGGAACCAGTCTTAATTTAAGTTTAGCAGTATGAATTTAATTTATGATTGTTTTATGCTTAAACCCATTTAGGGATCATATCTGTGTGGATTATCCTTCCCCTTCACGATATCCATTAACCCCATTCATGACCATAGATGTATCCATACGTCCTGGTCCTGGTTGAGAAGAACTTCATGACCTAGGGCATATGGATTCGTCCTGGCGATTTTGCGCGGGCAGCCTTTGTGCATGAGCGATTGCTGCTGGGTATTCACCGAATATGACAGCTGACACCCGGCTCTCACTGCCATGAGCTGTAGTAGTACAGAGACTCTGGAAAAGCGCTATGGCTACTCACCCCCCAAAAGAAACACAGCAAATTCTGCACTCCCAAATCCAAATGTCCCTCTCCCTTCTGAGCCCCACAGTGTGCTTAAACCTCATTTAGCGTCCACATGTTTGGCATTTCTGTAGCGATGAAAGCCCATCTAGTTTAGAAGTGCATGTCTTCAGAAGCACAAGCTTGGTATAATGTACTGGGCACTACAAAGTACTGTGCACGACAATGTACGGGCACTACAATAGCAGATTTGCAATTTTCACTGACCAACATTCACTGCTGTTGGTTTCTGGAAAACACTCATGGAGTCAAAACATCCCTACATCAGTAGATAAATTCCTAAAGGGGTATAATTTCCAAAATGGGGTCAGTTGAGGGGGATATTCTGCTCTTATAGCACTTAGGGGCTCTGTATATGGAGTCTGCAAACTATTGTAGGAAAGACTGCTCTCCAGAATGCTCACAGTACTCTGTCCCTTCCGAGTTTCACCGTGTCGCTAAGCACTACTGTACAGTCATATATGGGGTATTTCCACATTCAGCAGAAATTGTGTGACAAATTTTGGTGCCATTTTCACCCATTTCCTCATGTGAAAATGTAAAATCTGGGGCTAAAACAACATTTTTGTGCTAAATATGTAATTCTTTTTTTTGTCACTGCCCAATGGTATAAAATTCTGTGACACACCTATGGTGTCAATATGATTACTCCACCCCTAGATGAATTCATTGAGAGATGTAGTTTGTAAAATGGGGTCACTTATGAAGTTTTTGATGTTCTGGCACCAGAGGGGCTCCTCCAGTAGGTCATGGCACCTGCAAACCATAACAAACCGTGCACTATAATATGGCACTCCTTCCCTTTTTAGATTTGCACTGTGCCTCAAAAATAGTTCCCGATTACATATAGGGTATTGTCACACTCAGGAGAAATTGCACAATAAACTGTGAGGTCCATTTTTTCCTATTAGCCCTTCTTAAAATTAAAAAATTTGGTCTGAAGCAACATTTTAGCACTACAAATGTACTCATTTTTTCTTTACTGTCCAATGGTATAAACTTCTCTGAGGCACATGTGGTGTCAGCATGCTCACTGAACCCTAGAAGAATTCATTGAGAGGTGTAGTTTGTAAAATGATACAACTTATGGGGGATTTCAGCTTTTCTGGCACCTCAGGGGCTTTACCAATGTAACATGAAACTCTCAACAATTCAAACAAAATCTGAACTCCAATATGGCGCTTCATCACTCCCAATCTTTGCACTGTGCCTCAACAGTAGTTTTCTACTTCATATGGGGTATTGGTGCACCCAGGAGAAATTTCACAATAAATTATTTGATCCATTTTCTCCTGTTACCCTTGTGAAAATGAAATATTTGGGGGGAAAACCAACAGTTTTGAGGGAAAAATGTATTTGCTATTTTTACAGTTTAACGTTATAAACTTGGGGTTTCAAGGTGCTCACCACACATCTAGAAAAATTCCTTGAGGCGTCAAGTTTCCAAAATGGCATCACTTGTGGGGAATTTCCACTTTTTAAGTGAATTAGGGGCTCTCCAAACACGACATGATGTCCGCTAATGATTCAGGCAATTTTGGTTTAAAAAAGTCAAATGGTGCTCCTTCCATTCCAAGCTCTGCCATGAGCCCAAACAGTAGTTTTCCTCCAAATAATGGGTATCAGTGTACTCAGGTGAAATTGCACAACGAATGTTATGGTGCATTTTTTCTTGTTACACTTGTGAAGATGCTGGTGTAGTACATTCCTTTGCCGCCTAAGGTACTAAGGGTTAGGGGACTATGGGGCAGAGTAGAAACAATTGTCATTGAAAGATTGGAAATTTTGTTCTGTACAACTTAATTTGCAAGGGTGCACTGTGCACATGTTGCGTTTTTGTCACATTTTTTTTTCTTTTTTGTTTGTCACAAAACCTAAAGGTTTTTCCAGTAACAGCAAATTGAATGAGATTCCTGAAGTCTCATGCACATTTCGCTTATTTTTTCCTTGCAGATTTGCAGAAGATTTCACCCATACTAATGAATGGGAATAAAACATCAAAAACACATGCATTTTATGCTGTATTTTTCCTGCCAACACATCAGCATTTGCAGCAGATTTTCAGCAGATTTTTCTGCTGCAAATATTTAATGTGTGCACATAGCCTTATGATGGCGAAGGAGATGGACAGAGAAAAATGCTAACGCCAGCTGATGGTGTTGGTGTCATCATCCTGCTGTGACTGTGATGAGTAATGGGATATACTGTTGTGCTCCAAAGTTTACATACCCCGGCAGAATTTTTCCTTTCTTGGCCTTGTTTCAGAGAATATGAGTAGTGTTGAGCCACCCCCGTAGTGTTCGGGTTCGGTTCGTCGAACACCGGGATGTTCGAGGAACTGTTCGTCGAACTGTTCGTCGAACACCTTAGAACACCGTCGAACACCGTTAAAACCAATGGCAGGCAAACAAAAACACATAGGAACACATAGAAAACACCTTCAAAGGTGTCCAAAAGCTGACAAACTGCTCAGAAGACGCTTTCTTTAAAAAAGCCGGCCGGCAATTCAGCAGCGGCATACACCGGTACCCGACAATTTAGACATGAAGGAATAGAGCATCACACATAGATTAGATAGATAGAAACATGTCAGTCACATATCTATGAACTACAGTGACAGTGTTGCTTACTGTACTTGTCATTTAGTGTAAAGGATTTATTAAAAAATATAATAGTGTTTTCGTGCACCGTCTCTTTAAAAAAGCCGGCCGGCAATTCAGCAGCGGTACCCGACAATTTATAACAGACAGAATAGAGCTTCACACATAGATTAGATAGATAGAAACATGTCAGTCACATATATATGAAGTACTGTGACAGTGTTGCTTACTGTACTTGTCATTTACTGCAAAGGATTTATCAAAAAAAATAATAGTGTTTTCATGCACCGTCTCTTTAAAAAAGCCGGCTGGCAATTCAGCATCTGTACCCGACAATTTAGAATAGAAGGAATAGAGAATCACACATAGATTAGATAGATAGAAACATGTCAGCCACATATATACGAAGTACAGTGACAGTGTTGCTTACTGTACTTGTCATTTAGTGTAAAGGATTTATTAAAAAATATAATAGTGTTTTCGTGCACCGTCTCTTTAAAAAAGCCGGCCGGCAATTCAGCATCTGTACCCGACAATTTATAACAGACAGAATAGAGCTTCACACATAGATTAGATAGATAGAAACATGTCAGTCACATATATATGAAGTACTGTGACAGTGTTGCTTACTGTACTTGTCATTTACTGCAAAGGATTTATTAAAAAAAATAATAGTGTTTTCATGCACCGTCTCTTTAAAAAAGCCGGCCGGCAATTCAGCAGCGGTACCCGACAATTTATAACAGACAGAATAGAGCTTCACACTTAGATTAGATAGATAGAAACATGTCAGTCACATATATAATAAGTACAGTGACAGTGTTGGTTACTGTACTTGTCATTTAGTATTAAAATAAAGGATTTATTATTAAAAAAAAATGGCGTGGGGTTCCCCGTAATTTTAGTCTCTAGCGGAGGTTAAGCAGACAGCTGGGGCAGATGTTTGAAGCCTGGGAAGGGGGTAATACCCACGGAGCTTCCCAGGCTACTAATATCAGCCCCCAGCTGAATACCTAGCCTTTGCTAGCTATTAAAATGGAGGACCCCCCTCAAAAAAATGACGTGGGGTCCCCCCTAATTTAATAGCTAGCAAAGGCTAGGCAGACAGCTGGGGGCTGATATTAATAGCCCAGGAAGGGAGCCATGAATATTGGCCCCCTCCCAGGCTAGAAACACCAGCCGTCAGCCGCCCCAGAAATGGCGCATCCATAGGATGCGCCAATTCTGGCACTTAGCCTCGCTCTTCCACGCTGCCCTGGTGCGGTGGCAGGGGGTAATAGGGTTGGGGTTGATGTCAGCTTATAATGCCAGCTGACATCAAGCCCAGGTTAGTAATGGAGAGGCGTCTATAAGACACCCCCATTACTAACCCCATAGTCAAAGTTAAAAAAAAAACACAAACACCCAGAATAAAGTCCTTTAATTGAAATAAAGACACAATTCTTTATTGTTCTAAATTAAACCATACTTACCATCATGCCCATTCCAGCTGAAGCCAACGATCTCCTGCAATAAAAGAAAAATAATAAAGCAACCTCATCCTTACCTTTCCATGGTTCCCAGGACAGCTTCAGCTCTGCTACATCGAGATGACAGGCTGGACCGCAGCAGAACGCTGCCATCCAGCCTGTCATCCCGCAGACACTGAGAAGCGCAGGCATGCTTGCGCTCCTCAGTGTCTGACTGTGACGGCATCCAGATGAGCCGACAATGAACTCGGCTCACCTCATGTACGTCACTGACAGCGTGGGAAAATTCTCCTGCACTCAGCGCTTCAGCGTGAGAATTTTCCCACGCTGTCAGTGACGTGCAAGAGGTGAGCCGAGTTCATTGGACATGACCTCGGCTCATCTGGATGCCGTCACAGCCAGACACTGAGTAGCGCAAGTAAGCCTGCGCTTCTCAGTGTCTGCGGGATGACAGGCTGGATGGCAGCGTTCTGCTGCGGTCCAGCCTGTCATCTCGATGTAGCAGAGCTGAAGCTGTCGTGGGAGCCATGGAAAGGTAAGGATGATGTTGCTTTATTTTTTTACTTTTATTGCAGGAGATCATTGGCTTCAGCTGGAATGGGCGTGGCGGTAAGTATGGTTTAATTTAGAACAATAAAGAATTGTGTGTTTATTTCAATTAAAGGACTTTTTTCTGGGTGTTTGTGTTTTTTTTAAATACTTTACTAGAAATTCATGGTGGTCATGTCTAATATTGGCATGACCCCATGAATTTCGGGCTTAGGGCCAGCTGATAATGCCAAGCTGGCCTTAACCCCTTTATTACCCAGTGAGCCACCGCACCAGGGCCCTGGATGAGTTGGGTACAGCGCCAGAAGATGGCGCTTCTATGAACGCGCCATTTTCCGGGGCAGCTGCGGACTGCAATTTGCAGCAGGTGGGGCCCAGAAAGCTTGGGCCTCCCTGCGCTGCAGATTCCAGCCCCCAGCTGCCTACTTGTACCTGGCTGGACACAAAAATAGGGCGAAGCTCCACGTATTTTTTTTTTAAATTCATGAAATTCATGGAATAATTAAGAAAAAAAGGGCTTCCCTATATTGTTGTGTCCGGCTAGGTACAAATAGGCAGCTGGTGGTTGGGAGCAGCCCGTTCCTGCCTGCTGTACCTGACTGGACACAAATATAGGGCGAAGCCCCACATCAATTTTTTTTTCATAATTTCATGAATTTCCTGAAATAATTTAAAAAAAATTGACGTGGGGCTTCGCCCTATATTTGTGTCCAGTCAGGTACAGCAGGCAGGAACGGGCTGCCCCCAACCACCAGCTGCCTATTTGTACCTGGCCAGACACAACAATATAGGGAAGCCCTTTTTTAAAAAAATTATTTCAAGAAATAATTAAAAAAAAATTGACGTGGGGCTTCGCCCTATATTTGTGTCCAGCCAGGTACAGCAGGCAGGGACGGGCTGCCCCCAACCACCAGCTGCCTATTTGTACCTGGTTGGACACAACAATATAGGGAAGCCCTTTTTTTCTTAATTATTCCATGAATTTCATGAAATAATTTTAAAAAAAAAATGCGTGGGGCTTCGCCCTATTTTTGTGCCCAGCCAGGTACAACTAGGCAGCTGGGAGCTGGAATCCGCAGCGCAGGGAGGCCCAAGCTTTCTGGGCCCCACCCGCTGCAAATTGCAGTCCGCAGCCGCCCCAGAAAATGGCGCGTTCATAGTAACGCCATCTTCTGGCGCTGTACCCAACTCATCCAGGGCCCTGATGCGGTGGCTCACTGGGTAATAAAGGGGTTAAGGTCAGCTTGGCATTATCAGCTGGCCCTAAGCCCGAAATTCATGGGGTCACGCCAATATTAGACATGACCACCATGAATTTCTAGTAAAGTATTTAAAAAAACACAACACCCAGAATAAAGTCCTTTAATTGAAATAAACACACAATTCTTTATTGTTCTAAATTAAACCATACTTACTGTCACGCCCATTCCAGCTGAAGCCAATGTCTTCTGCAATAAAAGTAAAATTATTAAGCAACCTCATCCTTACCTTTCCATGGTTCCCACGACAGCTTCAGCTCTGCTACATCGAGATGACAGGCTGGACCGCAGCAGAAAGCTGCCATCCAGCCTGTCATCCCGCGGACACTCAGAAGCGCAGGCATGCTTGCGCTCCTCAGTGTCTCGCTGTGACGGCATAAAGATGAGACAAGTTCATGTCCAATGAACTCGGCGCACCTCATGCACGTCACTGACAGCGTGGGAGAATTGTCCTGCACTCAGCACTTCAGCGTGAAAATTCTCCCACGCTGTCAGTGACGTACATGAGGTCAGCTGAGTTCATTGGACATGAATGAGCTCACCTCATGCATGTCACTGACAGCGTGGGAAAATTCTCACGCTGAAGCGCTGAGTGCAGGAGAATTTTCCCACGCTGTCAGTGACGTGCATGAGGTGAGCTCATTCATGTCCAATGATCTCAGCTCACCTCATGCACGTCACTGACAGCGTGGGAAAATTCTCCTGCACTCAGCGCTACAGCGTGAGAATTCTCCCACGCTGTCAGTGACGTGCATGAGGTGAGCTCATTCATGTCCAATGAACTCAGCTGACCTCATGCACGTCACTGACAGCGTGGGAGAATTCTCACGCTGAAGTGCTGAGTGCAGGAGAATTCTCCCACGCTGTCAGTGACGTGCATGAGGTGCGCCGAGTTCATTGGACATGAACTCGTCTCATCTTTATGCCGTCACAGTCAGACACTGCAGAGCGCAAGCATGCCTGCGCTTCTCAGTGTCTGCGGGATGACAGGCTGGATGGCAGCGTTCTGCTGCGGTCCAGCCTGTTATCTCGATGTAGCAGAGCTGAAGCTGTCGTGGGAACCATGGAAAGGTAAGGATGAGGTTGCTTTATTATTTTTCTTTTATTGCAGGAGATCGTTGGCTTCAGCTGGAATGGGCGTGACGGTAAGTATGGTTTAATTTAGAACAATAAAGGAATGTGTCTTTATTTCAATTAAATGACTTTATTCTGGGTGTTTGTGTATTCTTTTAACTTTGACTATGGGGTTAGTAATGGGGGTGTCTTATAGACGCCTCTCCATTACTAACCTGGGCTTGATGTCAGCTGGCATTATAAGCTGACATCAACCCCAACCCTATTACCCCCTGCCACCGCACCAGGGCAGCGTGGAAGAGTGAGGCTAAGTGCCAGAATTGGCGCATCCTATGAATGCGCCATTTCTGGGGCGGCTGACGGCTGGTGTTTCTAGCCTGGGAGGGGGCCAATATTCATGGCTCCCTTCCTGGGCTATTAATATCAGCCCCCAGCTGTCTGCCTAGCCTTTGCTAGCTATTAAATTAGGGGGGACCCCACGTCATTTTTTGGGGGGGGGTCCTCCATTTTAATAGCTAGTAAAGGCTAGGTATTCAGCTGGGGGCTGATATTAGTAGCCTGGGAAGCTCCGTGGGTATTACCCCCTTCCCAGTCTTCAAACATCTGCCCCAGCTGTCTGCTTAACCTCCGCTAGAGACTAAAATTACGGGGAACCCCACGCCAATTTTTTTTAATAATAAATCCTTTATTTTAATACTAAATGACAAGTACAGTAACCAACACTGTCACTGTACTTCATATATATGTGACTGACATGTTTCTATCTATCTAATCTATGTGTGAAGCTCTATTCTGTCTGTTATAAATTGTCGGGTACAGATGCTGAATTGCCGGCCAGCTTTTTTAAAGAGACAGTGCATGAAAACACTATTATTTTTTTTAATAAATCCTTTGCAGTAAATGACAAGTACAGTAAGCAACACTGTCACAGTACTTCATATATATGTGACTGACATGTTTCTATCTATCTAATCTATGTGTGAAGCTCTATTCTGTCTGTTATAAATTGTCGGGTACCGCTGCTGAATTGCCGGCCGGCTTTTTTAAAGAGACGGTGCATGAAAACACTATTATTTTTTTTAATAAATCCTTTGCAGTAAATGACAAGTACAGTAAGCAACACTGTCACAGTACTTCATATATATGTGACTGACATGTTTCTATCTATCTAATCTATGTGTGAAGCTCTATTCTGTCTGTTATAAATTGTCGGGTACCGCTGCTGAATTGCCGGCCGGCTTTTTTAAAGAGACGGTGCATGAAAACACTATTATTTTTTTTAATAAATCCTTTGCAGTAAATGACAAGTACAGTAACCAACACTGTCACTGTACTTCATATATATGTGACTGACATGTTTCTATCTATCTAATCTATGTGTGAAGCTCTATTCTGTCTGTTATAAATTGTCGGGTACAGATGCTGAATTGCCGGCCGGCTTTTTTAAAGAGACGGTGCATGAAAACACTATTATTTTTTTTGATAAATCCTTTACACTAAATGACAAGTACAGTAAGCAACACTGTCACTGTACTTCTTATATGTGTGACTGACATGTTTCTATGTATCTAATCTATGTGTGAAGCTCTATTCTTTCGGTTCTAAATTGTCGTGTACCGGTGTATGCCGCTGCTGAATTGCCGGCTTTTCATGTTTCACTGTGAGCACTGTTCCCATCGATTTGGGCAATCACTGTAATGCCACAACCACCATGGCTGTGGCATTACAGTGAGTGGCAGACAATCCCTGCATGATTGGTGCTCTAAATAGCGCCAGACATGCAGGACACGCTTTTGGTGCACGAACAGTTATCGAACATAACCTCGAACAGCCGAATTTTTTGCAAATCGTTCGGGTTCGTCGAACAACTCGAACACCACCCAAAACAGCTCGAATTTGAGATTGGCGAACAGTTCTAGTGGAACACCGCTCATCTCTAAATATGAGTGATAACAAAAAAACTTTTTCTCCACTCATGGTTATTGGTTGGGTGAAGCCATTTATTGTCAAACTATTGTGTTTTCTCTTATTCAATCTTAATGACAACCAAAAACATCCAAATGACCCTGATTAAAAGTTCCCATACACTGGTGATTTTGACCTGATAACTAGAGATGAGCGTTGTTCTACTCGAACTGTTCGCCAATCTCAAATTCGAGCTGTTTTGGGCGGTGTTCGAGCCGTTCGGCGAACACGAACAATTTGAGAAAAATTCGGCTGTTCGAGGTTATGTTCGATAACTGTTCGTGCACCAAAATCATAACTGGATTTTTTCTCAGTAATGATGAAAATTAATGTTAATACGCAGTTTGAGTGTACAGCGGGGTGGGGGGAGGGGCAGGGGATGGATCTCTGCAGGAACAATGAAGATCTCCATTTTTTTTTCTCTTTCCCACATTTACAGTGGGGAGGTGCAATCTGTCAGCCTATCAGCAGCGCACACACGGAGCGAAGTGCTTTTTTTCACACAAGCAAGGGCATGTGTCATTGGCAGTGTATGTCACATGTCTTTGCCCTATAAGACCAAGCCATTTTCCCCGTCGCCACCATTTTCTCACTGCTGCAGCTGCGTGTTAGACGGCACCGCTGTTGCTGTGTGCGCTATACCTTGTTAATTTCAAGCCAATTTTCGCACAAATCTACAGATAGCTTGGGAGTAGGGAATAGTTGTGATTGCAGTCCTTTTAAGGACTAGGTTACAACATTTCATACGACTTTTATCAGGCAGGTCTGTGCTCTTAAATAGATAGGTTGTGGGAGTAAAGACTAATTGTAATTGGAATCCTTTTCAGGACTAGGTTACATCAGTTCCTATCAGTATTTGCCAGGCAGGTCTGTGCCAGTGCTGTGCAAGTTTTTTTCACAGCATTTGGCTGAATCTAGCAAAGCTAATCCTTTTTGGCCTATTGCAGAGTGTGTTAGTCAGTGGAGTAGCCTCTCTGTGTTGCAAGATATACCACCTGTGTATAGAATACCAATTTTTTTACTGCACCTAGTGAAGTAAAATCTTTTGGGCATAGCATCATTCTATTAGTCCATCTATACTGACCTCCATCAGGTTGCAAACTGAATCTAATTTTTTTCTGCATCTAGCTCTGAAAAAATATTTGGCCTTCTAGCAGTGTGTGGGACTTGTTCTATTAGTCCACCTATACTGACCTCCATCAGGTTGCAAACTGAATATATTTTTTTCTGCATCTACCTCTGAAAAAATATTGGGCTTCTAGCTGTGTGTGGGACTTGTTGTATTAGTCCATCTATACTGACCTCCATCAGGTTGCAAACTGAATATATTTTTTTCTGCATCTACCTCTGAAAAAATATTGGGCTTCTAGCTGTGTGTGGGTCTTGTTCTATTAATCCATCTATACAGACCTCCATCAGGTTGCAAACTGAATATAATTTTTTTCTGCATCTAGCTCTGAAAAAATATTTGGCCTTCTAGCAGTGTGTGGGACTTGTTCTATTAGTCCACCTATACTGACCTCCATCAGGTTGCAAATTCAAAATAATTTTTTGTATGCATCTAGCTCTGAAAAAATATTTGGCCTTCTAGCAGTGTGTGGGACTTTCTCTATTAGTCCATCTATACTGACCTCCATCAGGTTGCAAATTAAAAATAATTTTTATCTGCATCTAAAGTACCTCTGAAAAAATATTTGGGCTTCTAGCTGTGTGTGGGACTTGTTGTATTAGTCCATCTATACTGACCTCCATCAGGTTGCAAACTGAATATATTTTTTTCTGCATCTACCTCTGAAAAAATATTGGGCTTCTAGCTGTGTGTGGGTCTTGTTCTATTAATCCATCTATACAGACCTCCATCAGGTTGCAAACTGAATATAATTTTTTTCTGCATCTACCTCTGAAAAAATATTGGGCTTCTAGCTGTGTGTGGGACTTGTTGTATTAGTCCATCTATACTGACCTCCATCAGGTTGCAAACTGAATATATTTTTTTCTGCATCTACCTCTGAAAAAATATTGGGCTTCTAGCTGTGTGTGGGACTTGTTCTATTAATCCATCTATACTGACCTCCATCAGGTTGCAAACTGAATATATTTTTTTCTGCATCTACCTCTGAAAAAATTTTGGGCTTCTAGCTGGGTGTGGGTCTTGTCCTATTAATCCATCTATACAGACCTCCATCAGGTTGCAAACTGAATATAATTTTTTTCTGCATCTAGCTCTGAAAAAATATTTGGCCTTCTAGTAGTGTGTGGGACTTTCTCTGTTAGTCCATCTATACTGACCTCTATCAGGTTGCAAACTGAATATATTTTTTTCTGCATCTACCTCTGAAAAAATATTGGGCTTCTAGCTGTGTGTGGGTCTTGTTCTATTAATCCATCTATACTGACCTCCATCAGGTTGCAAACTGAATATAATTTTTTTCTGCATCTAGCTCTGAAAAAATATTTGGCCTTCTAGTAGTGTGTCGGACTTTCTCTATTAGTCCATCTATACTGACCTCCATCAGGTTGCAAATTAAAAATAATTTTTATCTGCATCTACAGTACCTCTGAAAAAATATTTGGGCTTCTAGCTGTGTGTGGGACTTGTTGTATTAGTCCATCTATACTGACCTCCATCAGGTTGCAAACTGAATATATTTTTTTCTGCATCTAGCTCTGAAAAAATATTGGGCTTCTAGCTGTGTGTGGGACTTGTTGTATTAGTCCATCTATACTGACCTCCATCAGGTTGCAAACTGAATATATTTTTTTCTGCATCTACCTCTGAAAAAATATTGGGCTTCTAGCTGTGTGTGGGTCTTGTTCTATTAATCCATCTATACAGACCTCCATCAGGTTGCAAACTGAATATAATTTTTTTCTGCATCTAGCTCTGAAAAAATATTTGGCCTTCTAGCAGTGTGTGGGCTTTGTTCTATTAGTCCACCTATACTGACCTCCATCAGGTTGCCAATTCAAAATAATTTTTTGTATGCATCTAGCTCTGAAAAAATATTTGGCCTTCTAGCAGTGTGTGGGACTTTCTCTGTTAGTCCATCTATACTGACCTCCATCAGGTTGCAAATTAAAAATAATTTTTATCTGCATCTACAGTACCTCTGAAAAAATATTTGGGCTTCTAGCTGTGTGTGGGACTTGTTGTATTAGTCCATCTATACTGACCTCCATCAGGTTGCAAACTGAATATATTTTTTTCTGCATCTACCTCTGAAAAAATATTGGGCTTCTAGCTGTGTGTGGGTCTTGTTCTATTAATCCATCTATACAGACCTCCATCAGGTTGCAAACTGAATATATTTTTTTCTGCATCTACCTCTGAAAAAATATTGGGCTTCTAGCTGTGTGTGGGACTTGTTGTATTAGTCCATCTATACTGACCTCCATCAGGTTGCAAATTGAATATAATTTTTTTCTGCATCTAACCCAGCCAATAGTTTTGGCCTAATACCACAGTTTGGCCACTCAGCTCTTCTCGGTTACCATCCATTGTTTTTGTGTGCAAACAACTCCAGAGTTGTGAATTAGTTAACCACCAAAATGAGTGGAAAAAGGCCTGCTGTTGGTGGAAAAGGGAATAGGCGTGTTGGGAAGGGGAAAAAGGTTGTGTCCGTGGGGTAGGTGTTAAAGCAACAGTAACATCTGCAGAAGAAAGACCATCTTCCAGCCAAACTAAAATGTCTACTTCTTTTAGCGGACAATGTGATAAGATCCCTTTCTTACGGCCACGCCAATCGCTACAAATTCCAGATGAGGCACAAAAACAGCAGGTGCTTCAACGGATATCAAGTGCTCCTTTAAGTGGGCTCTCCTCCACATCAACTTCAACATCACAAATACTCCAGTCCTCAAAGGTGTCACCCAAATCGCACTAGCTTCCTCACAGCTCCCAAATCTCCAGCTGCCTGTCTGAGTATGAGGTAGAACAGATGGTTGAGTCTGCAGAGCTGTTTACTCATACTATAGCCTGGGAATCAGAGGTCGACTCCAGCGCTTCTGTGAATCCAGACGAGGAAATGATCTGCACTGATGCCCAGAATCTTTATGAGTCGGATCCAGGACCAGACGCAGAAGGTTCTGACCATAATGTAGACCCTCATTCCCAAACTGTAACTCCTGTTGGTGGAGACAATGAGGAAGACGATGATAAGACTCAAATACCTGATTGGAGCGACAACTTTAGTTTTTTGTCAGGGCAGGAACAGGTTGGCTCTGAGGACGACGGGTGTGATAACACACAGGGTGATGATGATGAGGTTGGAGATCCCACTTACTGTCAACCCACAGTCAGCCAAGAGATGAGGTCAGCAGAGGAGGTGGAGGAAGATGCTAGTGACGACGAGGTCAGGTTGCGCCTTCCTGGACAGAGACGTAGTACTGGAAGCACGTCAACAACTGCATCCTCAAACACAACTCTGCCTCTCACCACAAGTCGTGGTGGCTCTTCAGGTCGCATGGGTGCTAAGCCTTGCATAGCCTGGGCATTTTTTCAGATCGATAAAGATGACCCAACTCGTGTTATCTGTAACATTTGTCAGCAAAAGCTAAGTAGAGGCCAAAAAATACATAGTTTGAGTACTTCATGCATGAACCGGCACATGGACATGAAGCATAAGTTGCAGTGGGAAGCTCAGTGTGCTACAATGCGGCCTAGCCGGCCGGGCCAACCACCGTCTGCCATATCTTGTGCATCCGCGGCCTCTTCATCCTCTGTGACTGGGGGGACAGCAGTCACACCTGTTTTGGGGCGCAGACCTGCCACCTCTTTACCCGCAACAGCCAGCGTGATTGGCAGGTCATCATTTTCTTTGGAGGTGGTAACACCAGCTGGAGTTGAGCGCTGTCCGACATCGATAGCACCACCTTTGGATCAAGGCAACCTAACATGTCCGCCTGCATCTTCCTCACAGACCAGCAGTTTGCCGGGGACACCCTTATCAACCCCGTCTAAGCACAATAGCCAGCCCTCGGTCCCTCAGATGTGGACAAGTAAAAGACCATTTCCTCCTAGCCATGAGAAAGCTAAGAGGTTGAATTTCACCATCTGCAAGCTCTTGGCTACAGAAATGCTGCCTTTCCGCCTGGTGGACACAGAGGATTTTCGAGACCTTATGTCCGTCGCAGTGCCCCAGTACCAGATGCCCAGTCGGCACTACTTCTCAAAGAAAGGTGTGCCTGCGCTCCACCAGCATGTCGCACACAACATCACCGCTTCTTTGAGAAACTCTGTGTGTGACAGGGTGCATTTCACCACAGACACTTGGACGAGTAGGCATGGACAGGGGCGTTACATGTCGCTGACTGGGCACTGGGTAACTATGGTGACAGCAGGACAAGGGGCTGCTGTCCAAGTCTTGCCGTCCCCACGAGTTGTGCGTCAATCCTCTTTATGTCAAAGTTCCTCCACTGCTTCTGCCTCCTCAACCTCCTCTCGGTCTTCCACCTGCACCCAAAGCCTGTCTGGTCATGCCACAAGCTTTCTAACTGCGCAGAAGGGATCCTGCACACCTCCTTACTATGCTGGCAGTAGGGCTCAACGTCATCAGGCGGTTTTTACTTTGAAATGTCTGGGAAATGTGAGTCACACAGCTGAGGAGTTGTGGTCAGCTCTGGAGAACCAATTTCATGAATGGCTGTCTCCACTGGACCTGAAACCAGGGAAGGCCGTGTGCGACAATGCTGCAAACCTGGGTGCGGCCCTTCGCCGGGGCAATGTCACACACGTGCCTTGTATGGCTCACGTGTTGAACCTGGTTGTCCAGCAATTTTTAGCCCACTATCCCAGACTAGATGGCCTTCTGCAGAGGGCACGGTCGCTGTGTGCTCACTTCCGCCGTTCGCATCCCGCAGCTCAGCGACTTACATCTCTACAGAAGTCGTTGGGCCTGCCACTTCACCGGCTAAAATGCGATGTGCCTACCCGGTGGAATTCAACTCTGCACATGTTGCAGCGACTGTGGCAGCACCGACAAGCCCTGGTGCAATACGTTCTGACGTATAGCCTGGGCCAACGAGATCCAGAGGTGGGGCAAATCACGCTGGAGGAGTGGTCTCAGATCAGGGACCTATGCACCCTTCTGCACAGTTTTGAAATGGCGACGAAGATGTTTAGTGCTGATGATGCCATTATCAGCATGACTATTCCGGTGATTTACATGCTGGAGCACATGTTAAACAGAATTCGGAGTCAGGTGGTGGCACAAGAGGAGGTGGAGGAAGTAGAGGAGGAGGAGTTGTATGCGGAAGGGCTAACATCTGCAAGGTCCAGACGGTCGGCAGCACCAAGGCGGCAGGCATGTGAGGGTGGGGGAGATGGTTTTACCAGGGCGCATGGTAGCAGCCAAACTAGTGAGGAAGGTGCAGGAGCCCAGGAAGAAGTGGAGGACGAACTGATGGAAGACTCATCAGATGAGGGAGACCTTGATCACATTTCTGTTGTGCGAGGTTGGGGGGAGAGGACAGAGGAAGGAAGCATGATTGTTACCTCGCCACCAACACAACAGGGACTTGGTGCTCCTGGATGCGCAACACACATGAGTGCCTTCTTGCTGCACTACCTGCAACATGACCCTCGAATTGTGAGAATTAGAAATAATCCTGACTACTGGGTTGCCACACTGTTAGATCCCCGGTACAAAAGTAAATTTGCAGAAATTATTCCTGCCATAGAAAGGGATGCACGCATGCAGGAGTATCAGCAGAGACTGTTGCAGAATCTTACATGTGCTTTTCCACAAAACACCAGTGGTGCACGTAGTGAATCTCACAGTTCCAACTTGCCAACCGTGGGACCGTCAAGTGTTCAGCACTCAAACCGTAACAGAACCACAGTATCTGCTGGTAACATCAATTTTGCGGAATCATTTCACCACTTTTTTAGCCCATCCTTTGCAAGGCCACAGGAGACAAGAAGTCTGACACATAGTCAACGCCTAGAGACGATGGTACAGGAGTATCTCCAAGTAAACATTGAAGCCACGACTGTGTCACTGGACCCTTGCTCTTTTTGGGCTTCCAATCTGGATAAATGGCCGGAGCTAGCCACTTACGCCTTGGAGATCTTGTCATGCCCCGCAGCCAGCGTTCTGTCTGAACGTGTGTTCAGCGCTGCTGGTGGTGTGCTGACAGATAAGCGCACGCGGCTCTCCACTGATAATGTAGACAGACTCACGTTCATAAAGATGAACAAATCATGGATCCGAAACGACTTTTCTACCCCTGTGTCATCCTGGGGAGAGTAAAAGCTTGATGATTGGTTAAAATCACCCTACCAACCGTTTTAAGCTTTCAAATTACTAATCATGTTTATCTGTATCTTGACTGGAAAATAATTTGGGCTTTGTAGCAGTGTGCAGCACTGATCCTATTAGGCCATCTATAATAAGCTCCACCAGATTTAAAATTAAAAATAATTTTTAGCTGCATCTAGCCCGGAAAATAATTTTGGGGCTCCGAGATGCGCAAGACACATAAGTGCCTTCTTGCTGCACTACCTGCAGCATGACCCTCATATTGTCAGAATTCGAAGTAATCATGACTACTGGGTTGCCACACTCTTAGATCCCCCAAACTTTTCGATCAACCTTTTCATTTTAATAAAGACCAAAAAAATGGTCATTTTTTAAATTATAAGCATTAGCAGGTTGTTAGAAACTGAAATCAAACAGTTTTCAACTCAAAACTTTATTCTAGGTGATGTTACATTTTCACATAGGACCCCTTGTTCGAAAGGAGCTTCTGAACTCTCTCGTCCATTGAATTTGTCAGGTTTTGGATGGTTTCTGCTTCAATTGTTTTGCATGAGGACAGAATACCCTCCCAAAGCTGTTGCTTAGATGTGAACTGCCTCCTGCCATCATAGACACTCCTTTTAATGATGCTCCAAAGGTTCTGAATGGGGTAGAGGTCAGGGGAGCATGGGGGTCACACCATAAGTTTGTCCCCTTTTATGCCCATATCAGCCAGAGATGCAGATGTTTTATGTGCAGCATGAGATGGTGCATTATCATGCAGAAAAATGATCTTGCTGTGAAATACACGGTTCTTCTTCTTGAACCATGGCAGGAAGTGCTGTTTGAGAAAATCCACATACATTATGGAGTTCAT
This sequence comes from Phyllobates terribilis, assembly GCF_046119375.1. NCBI lineage: Eukaryota > Metazoa > Chordata > Amphibia > Anura > Dendrobatidae > Phyllobates > Phyllobates terribilis. The sequence continues at coordinate 509,203,948 of NW_027362762.1, forward strand.
CTTTAGTGCCTTCAGGGATCCTAAAGGGGCCGACAATCTCTCTCCCCATGATTCCAGCCCAAAACATTACTCCACCTCCTCCTTGTTGGCGCTGTAGCCGTGTTTGCGTGGGGTGTCCATCAACCAGCCATCCTCCACTCCATCCATCTGGACCATCGAGCGCTGCACGGCACTCATCCGTGAACAAAACAGTTTTGAAATCAGTCTTCATGTAATGTTTGGCCCACTGGAGCCGTTTCTGCTTGTGTGAAGTGGATAGAGGAGGTCGACAGGATGGCGTATGCACAGCTGCAAACCTCTGAAGGACCCTGCATCTTGTTGTTCGGGGGACGTTGGAGGCACAAGCAGCTTCAAAAACTTGTCTGCTGCTATGACAAGGCTTTTTTGCCGCTGCTCTTTCAACCTGACGTAATTGCCTGTAGGAAAGAGTCCTCAATTTGCCCTTATCAGCACGCACACGTGTGTACTGTGAATCAGCTACATACTTCTTGATTGCCAAGACACTTCATCCTGATCATCGCACAATGTTGATTGTAGTCATGCCTTGACCTAAACACTCCACAATTTGTTGCTTCTCAGCAGCCGACACATCCTTTTTCTTTCCCATTTTGGCAGAAAATGTAGGCTGCTTAATAATGTGAGACAGCCTTGTTAAGTAGTCTTGCCTTTCATTGGACACACCTGCCAAACTAATTAGCACAGGTGTCTGCAATTGCTTACAGTGATATAAAGAGCCCTGACACACATCACCATCAATGAGTTTAACTGACAAACAAACAAATTCTTCCCCTATCACTCCTAAACACTTTTTGCATAATAATTTGGAACGCAGTGTACATGTGCTTTTCCACAAAACACCAGTGGTTCACGTAGTGAATCTTACAGTTCTAACTTGCCAACCATGGTCTGTATGGAATTGTTCAATAAAGGGCCCAAAATTAAGATAACATAGATGGGAGAGGTCTCTATGAATAGGAATTCCTAAGTATTTGATACCCTGTGAGGGCCAGGCAAAGGGAAAGTTGGACTGGATGGAATCCTATATGGATTTGGGGAGGGAGACATCGAGGGCCTCAGACTTCGCTGCATTGATTTTAAAATTTTACCATGTAACAAAGTGATCTATTTCAGCCATAACAGCAGGGATGGATATATGTGATTGAGTGATATATACTAGGACATCATCAGCAAATAGAGAGCACTTGTACTCGGTGCCTCCCACCTCAATCCACCTAATATTGGGGTTATGGCGAATTGATGAGCGCAGGTGCTCCGTCACTAGGATGTATAAGAGAGGGGACAGAGAACATCCCTGCCTTGTCCCATTGGTGATTGTGAAAGGTGATGAAAATGTTCTGACGCACCCCCTGGGCCTTGGGACACCCGGAGCCGGACCCTTTTTGGTGGATGCTGGTGGTTGTAGTCTTCGTGGCGGCGACCCAGTTCCGTGGCTCAGGGCGGTCAAACCAGTGGCGGAACTATTTATGTGGTTTTGATGTTTAAATGTCCGACTACGCCACCCGTGGATTGCGGTCAGAGTGAACCGCCGCTACAGGGCAGACCGCTGAGGCTGGTGTTGTGGGTGCAGCAGAGCGTAGCATAACTCCCCACGGGAGGAGTATAGCCTCAGGGCAGTGTATGCGGAGGATGGGGGTGATGGTGCAGGGCAGCAGCAGTAACGACACGGAGTCAGTGATGCAGTCCAGGGCCTTTACTCACAGTTCTTATTATCCAGACCACGTCTGCAGGTAACGGCTGCCCACGTCGTACTGTGCTCACCAGGTGAGGGGCTCAGACAACTCCCAGATAACTTTGGAGCACTTCACAGGACCCCCTTTGTGTGTCCTTTTTCTGGCCTTTCTTACCAACACTTCTGTCCGGCTGCCTCGGGCCTCCTCTTGGTAAACTTGGCGCCAGTTTCCCTGACCCTTTGTGGTGCCTTCCTAGCAGGTGTAGCGAGGGGCTGCGCCACATAAAATGTCAGAGCCTCCGGTTTCTAGCTGAGGCTCGTTTCCTGCCTCCACTAGTTCGGGGACCGGTCTCCCCCTTTGGCCTGACCCCTCCACGCAGGTGGATTCGGGCGTGCGGTGGCGACTCGCCCGTCCGCACCCCTGGGATCCCTTCATTCCTCGTTCCTGGAGCCTTCTCCGCTCCTCTTCCTTCCTTCTCCCTCTTCCAGGCCTGGGCCTCTGTTACTAGGCCCGCCTCCGGAGCAGAGCTCATGCAGAGCCCCTGCTCCCTGCCAATTCTGCTCAGACTTCTCTGCACTGAACTAAGATGGTGCCCACCTTTTATACTCCCTTCTCAATGCACCCAGGAACTGCTTCCTCCCTGCTCCTGCACTACAGGGTTCCCCTTCCTCAGTGTTCCCTCCCCCCACTCCAGCCAGGGACAGGGACTGTCGTGCCCATCTCAGGGGAATATTGGTCGCCCTGCCCCACGGCAATGTGGTTTAATGCATGCAGGTGTCGGGTCCTGATCCACACTCCATCCTTACCTGAGAGTGAGATATCACACCTCTGGGTGAGGTGCAATACGTCTGTAGCAACCGAGCCCTCAGGGTGCTACAGTTCCATTTATCTTCAGCCTAGGTGACGTATTGCGATACAGGGCCGTGATTTTGGCTATAAAAGGGTCCCCTAGACCCCTACCCCAAGCTTTTTAAGAGAATCATATATGGCGTGCCAGGAGACTCTATGGAATGCTTTCTCAGCATCCAACGAGAGTATCTAATTACAAATTTTTAACTGCATCTAGCCCAGGAAATACTTTGTGCCTAGTAGCAGTGTCTGCTAGTCAGCGGATTATCCCGGCTGTTAAGCAAGCTACACCACCTGTAGTTTAGACACTTAATTTTTTCAAAGGAAATGCTTCGGGACCATGGGATACTTAGTGAAGAGCATCAGGAGGCACCCCAAGGCATAGGGGCTGGGACTGGCAGTAGGATGCCTTGCGGTGGACAGCCGAGCTCGATCCTTATAAAAGCTTTTTAACTGCAGCAGCTTTAGTGGACGCTACTGGAGCTGGAATTACCGCGGCTGCTGGCATGAGACTTGCCCTCCAATAGATCCTTGTAAATGGATTTAAAGTGTATTCATTCAAATTAGAGAGACAATTTAAATTAAAAAGCTTAGAGCTGCCTCCACCACAGGGGGGCTCGCTCGACCCACCAGCGGACAGGCACCAGTATTGGGAGAGGGGGGCTGGCCGTCAGGGTTCACCGCGGCTCTGGCACTAACCCGGCGACACGGAGGTGGCACGGGCAGGAGCGGACTGGCCGTGTAGGCTTCTCACTTTTTGGATTTTAGAAGGGCATGACATGCCTATATCTGTGTCTCCCCCTCCTTTTACTCCTCCACCTCTTTTATTTTCGCATGACTATATGTACTTGTCACTTTTCCATGTGTTAGTTATGTCTTCTGAGCAGTCAGCTTTTGGACACCTTTGAAGGTGTTTTCTATGTGTTTCTATGTGTTTTTGTTTGCCTGCCATTGGTTTTAACGGTGTTCGAATGTGTTCGACGAACAGTTCGGCGAACACACGGGTGTTCGACGAACCGAACTCGAACACTACGGGGGTGGCTCAACACTACTGATAACATGCACAGAATTTGACACAAATGGGTTTGAATGGCTACTAAAGGTAACATCCTTACCTGTGACCTGTTTGTTTGTAATCAGTGTATGTGCATAAAAGCTTAGTGAGTTTCTTGGATCCAGACAGACTCTTGCATCTTTCATCCAGCCACTGTTTCTGGATTGTGAGTCATGGGGAAAGCAAAAGAATTGTCAACGGATCTCTGGGAAAAAGTAGTTGACAGGAAAGGGATACAAAAAAATATCCAAGGAATTGATAAGGCCAGTCAGCAGTGTTCAAACTGTGATTAACAAATGGAAAATCAGGGGCTATGTAAAAACCAAACCAAGGTCAGGTAAACCAACAAAAATTTCGGCCACAACTGTCAGGAAAATTGTTCGGGATGCCAAGAAAAACCTACAAATAACATCAGCTGAAATTCAGGACTCTCTGAAAAATAGCGGTGTGGCTGTTTCAAGATGCACAATAAGGAGGCACTTGAAGAAAAATGGGCTGCATGGTCGAGTCGCCAGAAGAAAGCCATTACTGCGCAAATGCGACAAAATATCTCGTTTATAATACGCCAAACAGCAAAACTTCTGGACCAAGATAATTTGGAGTGATGAGACCAAAATTGAACTTTTTGGCCACAACCATAAACGTTACATTTGGAGAGAGGTCAACAAGGCCTATGATGAAAGGAACACCATTCCTACAGTAAAGCATGGAGGTGGATCACTGATGTTTTGGGGATGTGTGAGATACAAAGGCACAGAAAACTTGGTAACAGTTGAGGAAAGATGAATGCAGCCCATTATCAGCAAATACTGGAGGCAAATTTGCACTCATCAGCCCGTAAGCTGCGCATGGGATTTACTTGGACAATCCAGCATGACAACGATCCAAAACACAAGTTCAAGTTGAACTGTCATTGGCTACAGTAGAACAAATTGAAGGTTTTGGAGTGGCCATCTCAGACTCCTGACCTCAATATCATTGAGCCACTCTGGGGAGATCTCAAGCGCGCAGTTCATGCTAGACAGCCCAGGAATTTACAGGAACTGGAGGCTTTTTGCCAAGGAGAATGGGCAGCTTTGCCATCTGAGAAATTAAAGAAACTCATTCACTACTACCACAAAAGACTTCAAGCTGTCATTGATCTTAGAGGGGGCAATACACGGTATTAAGAACTGGGGTATGTGAACTTTTGATCAGGGTCTTTTGGATGTTTTTGGTTGGCAGTTTCAAAAGGAGCTGCCTGCAGCAGATCTTGATGATTTGCACAAGTGCATTCAGTGTGGTAGAACATTCCTCAGACAACCATTAATAACTTTATTGATAGCAGAAAAGGTATCTCTTTGCGTACATTTGTGCATGTGGCACTCATACTCAATACTGAATAAACTGAGATGTTTTGCAGATTTTCTTTTTTCATCATTTGCTGATCATGTACATGTCTATTCATTCTGTGACTTCCACAATTCATGAGTTTTCCTTCTTGGTGTTGTAATTTCATTGTTTGGGAGTGCATCTTAATTATTTGCACTATAGATTTTGGACTGCAAATTGCAAATTTATACATTTGAATGAAATCCTTCTTGGTCCTCTCCAATTTTCCTGTTTTTTGATAATTTAAAAAATATAAACTATATAGATACAATAATAAATTTGGAACTTTAATTATCTTCTGCTTTGGGAGACGATATTGGAGCTAAAACCAGGTGTCGATCACAAAGTGAGAGAATGTAAAGGACAGATACTGATACTGATATTTTTGCCAAGAACAATGGGCAGCTTTACCATCTGAGAAATTAAAGAACCTCATCCACAACTACCACAAAAGACTTCAAGCTGTCATTGATGTTAGAAGGGGCAATACACAGTATTAAGAACTGGAGTATGTGAACTTTTGATCAGGGTCATTTGGATGTTTTTTGTGGTCATTAAGATTTAAAAAGAGAAAACACAGTAGTTTGACAGAAAATGGCTTCACCTAACCAATAACCATGACTGGAGAAAAAGCTTTTTTGTTATCATTCATATTCTCTGAAATCAGGCCAAGAAAGGAAAAATTCTGCGGGGGTATGTAAACTTTTGAGCACAACTGCATACTCCATTATACCCTCCGCTTCCTCTCTGCTAATTCGCTTGCCAGAGTTTACAAAGGAGGACAAATGTGACTTGCACTTGATACTACTACTACTACAAGGATGGTTGCTGCCAGCACTACCAGCGCTTCTAATAGTGGCAACCACATTTTTATCCGTAATATTAGTTTTTTTTCTATAATCCTGTCACATCCGTCGCTTTAGCCATGTTTGGTTTTAGCATACATTTTGGACAAAAATATAATGTTTCATTTGTTTCTAAACTTTGTCAATAAGCTTAAACAATTTTTGATTTAAAATTCTCCCACTGCAGACCAAAAAATCTTAACCCCAAATAAGGAAGTCACCATGTAAGTACACACTGAAGTAATTTGCCAATAGCCAGCAATATTGCTGTGGTGCCTCTGTGGTGCCCCTGAGGGTTCAGTCGCCACAGAGGTACTGCACCTCACCCAGAGGTGTGGTGTCTCCTTCTCTCAGGTAAGGAGGGAGTGCTGCCCAGAACCCCAACAACCACATTCAACACTACACTGCTCCAGGCCGGCTGGAGGGGCAAGATGTAATGTGTTTCCTGCTGAGCCCTGTCCCTGGCTGGAGTGGGGGGAACCAAAGGTAGGGGGGAACCAGTAGTGGGTGTGGGTGGAGGATGTAGGGTAGGGGAGCACCATTGTAGGAGATATATAAAGTTAAGCCATCTTAGGGTGGCAGTGCAGTAGAGCACAGTGAGTGAGGACAGTCAGTCAGGGATCAGAGTCTCTTAGGAGCTCTGCTCCACAAGTGGGGCCTAGTGATAGAGGCCCAGGAGGGGAGCAGAGGAGTAAGGCTCCATTCTACAGAAGGGATCCCAGGGGGTACGGCAAGTGCAGGACGGCACCCGTACGCCGCGAATCTGCCAGGTGTCAGAGGGATCAGGCCGCAAGAAGTGGACCGGCGCCTGGACCAGCCGTGTTACTCCAGGTCTCGGCTGGAAAAAACGGAGGCTTCTGACTTTTATAGTGCAGTTGCCACAGCCTCATCCTAGTCACCGTGAGGGTCAAGCAGGTCCGGGAACTCCAGGTTGCCCAGAGGGACATCAGAGCACCCGAGAGGGACTGAGAGTGGGGAAGTGCAGGGCTGGAGGGAGTGTGAGAAGTCGGTCTAGTGAGGAACATAACAAAGTGGGGATCCGTCAAGCACTCCTGATGCATCTGAGGAAGAGCTGAACCCCCGGTCTGGTGAACGCAGCGCGACATGGGAGGCTGGCACCCGCGCAGTGTACCTGTGGAACTTACATAAGAACTGAGAGTAAAAACTCGGCTGACTGCACTGCACTGCCTCCGTCAGTTATTTCAGCTGCGCCATCTCTCCCTCTGCACTACAACGCCCAGCATCATCACCCACCAAAATCCACACTGCCCCGGGGGCCCGCTCCACCTGTGGGGAGCAGAAACATCCTAGCTGCCATCCCATCACCCCCGGAGGACTGCATCAGCGCTGGTAATCCTTACCAGGTACCACAGATGGCATCACGAACATTTCCTAAAACTACAAACCCCATACAAATAACATTCCCCTTTTTGTTGACTGCCCTGGGCCACGGACCGGGCCAGCCGCCGTGACATATCCCTTTTCTCAGCATCCACCAGCCCGGCACCGAGTACCTCACAGCCCTGGGGGCGCGTCACCTCCGATTATTAAATATTACTAGTCAACCTGTTGCAAAACTTTAAGCTCTTATTGTTTTTTTTTAAATAATGACATTCAAACAAAATTAAAAGTAATTAAATGAAACCTAAGATGCTGGGTTGCCAAGTTGCTACATGTAGGTTCAAGACAAGTAACAAATATAAGGCAACAATGGTATGTTCGTGGGGTGTACCGTATCTAGAGTAGACAATTAAAACAGATATTCCAAAAATAAAGAGACCTTTGGTATTAAAGGTGAAAAAGAGTCCTCGCACATTTACAAATAAGAATGGAACCAGAAAATATACGTCAAATCATTTCCCACAATCAAGCACATGAAACTGGCCACTGTATTCAGAATCGTTTATACATGTCTAATACTAGACTTCATGGAGCAATGCAGATGGCTCAAAAAAATATTTTAAACACTGCACAGACTTTGGTAGGAAAACACTTTTATTTAAGTTTTACAATAAAGCAGATTTCTCTTTAAAAAAGAAATGGTGCATCTCAATACAGAGGGATCACATTTTCACCTACAAAGAGAGATAAGCTTTGAATTCAGAATTTGGATCTAGTTGAGAAACAAGTGGCTTTTAATGTGCTGCTGTAACTGTACTGTATATTGCAGATGTATTACATCTTAGTCACACTGTGAGTGGTTCACTGTATATATCTTTAATCTTGGATTTATATTCACTGACTGCAATTATCAATCCCATTTTCAATCTTGTACATTGGCACTGAAGTAGTAGACCACAATCAAATGAGGCCTTTTTCTATCCTTGTCTTGTGTGCTCTGAGCTCCTATCCCTTCACAGTACAGGCATAAATAATATGGCTTCCCTTGGCTGGCCCCTATGTTTTATACTTTCTTTAATAGGCCTCATGCTTGGTTGTGCTACCCCTTGTCATCCAATTGCTACAGGGCATTATAGATAAGCCCACGCTGCCGCGGCAGATGCCATTAGCCCACTCACTGAGTGTGGCGCATATGTGAAATAGCGCCAGGCATTTTATTTTCCAATCCTCACAAATCGAATCACAGATTGTTCGAATTTATGTGTAACCATGGATTTCAGGAAATTTGACTCGAATTTGATCCTCCATATATCGATCTTCTTAACGCTGTTAAACAATTTTTTTAACATCTAATTCCACTAATTACAGGATATACTGGGTGTAGAGAAAAGTTATGGAAACACGCATCTGGACCTTTCTCATAGCTTTGTTTAGTTTTTCTCAACCTAATGATAACCACCTTCATCTCAACTGACACCTATTTGGACTGGATACAAAGAGCATGAACATTTATTAAATGCAAATTTATCATTTGCAATTTCAAACCCTTCATCTGCTGAACTTGTCAAGAAAAAAATGAGCTCATGGGCCACAGTGGACCATGAAACAATTTATTAATCAGTTTTCCAATCACTTTGAAAATAAAGAAATATATAAAAATGGTTATTTCTAAACTGTTAGCGCTAATTTTGTGTAAAACAATTTGAATTAAAGATAAAAGTATTCTTCAATCTAGTGCACTGGTCTGCAAAGGATACATACCAATAAAAAAAAAGGAAAAAATGGAATTTCTCCCAGTTTATTAGGGGAAATGAAAAAAAAAAGTTACTCATATTTTGCATCTGAAATTTGGTCCTCAAGCCGCCTTAATCTTGGAATAGAAATGCTGGGAGCCCTTAAGAGAAATTACCCAGTTTTCACTTCCCTCTACCACCAGCCTTTCATACCAGCCTTTCTCCTGTTTAGTTCCTTTAGACTCCTGCAGTTGAGAGACCTTTGGTGACATCATCGTCATATAACTGTAAAGTCACCTAGGTCCTTATCCAGTCTTAAACTCAAAATAGAAAAAAAATGGGGGATACCTTAGAAAGTGGGGGCCCTTAGCAAGTGCCCAGTTTGTCTCCAACTAATGCCAGTCCTGACTTTAACTAGGGCTTATTTTTGGAGTAGGGCTTATTCTCCAGCATACTCCAAATATCCTGTAAAATCATGGTAGGGCTTATTTTGGGGTAAGGTCTTATTTTCAGAGAAACATGATATCCTGTCCAGTTAGCAACAAAGAAAAGAAGGAAAAACAAAGCTGCAGTATAAATTCATTTTTCTGCCACCTCAGAAACTTTGCAAGTGCAACATGCAAACGTTCCTTCCCTTTTGTGGCTTTATATGTGCAAAAACAATTGCATATGATAACATGTAGGGCATTGAAGTACTTGGGAGAAATAGTTGTGTGTTTTTTTTCCTATTACTCTTTGTGAAAATGGATAAAACAACAATTTAGTGTAAAAATTTTTTTATTACACTTTCCATTCATTTATGTGGGTCACTTGAAGGATTTACAAGCTTTCTAAATACTATTTTGATTATTTTAAAAGATTCTCTTTTTAAAATGGTGTGATGTTTGGAGAGTTTGTAATATTTAGACCTCTCACTTGGGAACTGAAACAGCCTCTAAAACATAGGTTTCTGAAAGCTGGCAAAAAATTTGGAAATGCTACTAACTTTCAATTTATCAAATGTCCCAAAGAAATAAATGGACATTAGTGTTGAGCGAGCATGCTCGACACTGCTCGGTACTCGGTAGCTCGGGTCTCCGCCCTGCGCGTTTGGCGCTCTTTAAAGAGCCAATGAACATGCAGGGAATGCCAGCCAGTCACTGGAATGCCGCAGCCATGTTGTTTGTGGGCATTACACTGATTGGCTGGCCCCACAGCGTCACCTTGAGTATTTAAAACCGGGCGCCGCCATCTTGGACACAGTCGCTCCGGATCAGACTGTGTAGGGAGAGTGCTGCTGAGTTAGGGAGAGATATAAAGTGTGAAATAGGTAGTGTAGGGTCTCTAAAGCCTGCCAAATCAAACAAACAGTCCTTCTCAGGACTAATATCCATCCCAGATATCAGGCAGGCAGGCAGTGTTAGGAGGGCGGTTGCAGACAACTTTATTATAATGGAACGCAACCGACCCCGGGGTCCGCGATGCAGCCTGGTGGACTGCTGCCGAACACTTTAAGGGTGAAAAGGAAAGCAACCAACTTAAATACTAAACCCTTCCGTGTTACTGCACACAGGAACGGGTATAGCGGTTCGCTCTATCTCCGTTAACTGCACGGGAAATGTGCGACCGGGGAAGTAGCTGTAGCCTTGTTAACTTCACAGGGACTACACTGGCGGCGCTAGGATGCGTGTGTGACTACGCCGACGGGTACACGTGCCTCCAGCCGGCGTGCTACCGGACTGAAGAGTACTACTCCAAGTGGCTGACAGGCAAAAGCAGTCGATAGGATGCTGGCAGGCTGCTCGGGGTGTTAGGCGACCCCTTTTGCAGAGCCAGACTGCTAGGCGAAGCTACCTTCCTATTTCAACTAGCCTGGCTATAGAAACTACGAGGAACACAGTCGTCCTCACAACAGCATCACTTGCTCAATGATGAGAGCGAGCCGCCATGTTTGTGGGCGGGCCTTTTAAAGACTAAGCCCTGCCCACCTTCGCACTATTGGTGGCCTCACCCGCGAACAATCAGGCGGTGCCAGGTCACTGGATCAGGTGGTTGCCAAACCACCAATCACGGTCCGCCAGGTCACGGACATGCTCAGTGCCGAGAATCCTGGACTTAGGCTCCAACAGCCCTGTCTCCCTCAGCAACCTATGCTTAACATTGCTAGGCACAAATACCCAAGAGACAATCTGTACATCTCGTGGACCAGCTAGGCGTTGGGCCTGATGATGATGCTGAGCAGCATCAGCCCTGGCTGGACCAAAATGGGAGACCACAGAAGGTTCTGGACCCATTTCAAATCCAGCAACAGCCTCACACCTAACGTTATCCCCCGTTCTAACATCCCCCTCCACTTGATGCTCATTTTCCTCAATGAGCAGGGGAGCATGAATATGGTCCACCAGGTCACAGAGAAGATCCTCAGAACTGTGACCCCTCCGGTGTACAGGGTAAGCTTTTTTAAAGCGGGGGGCAAACTTAGCAGACTCCCCGCATACTTTAGTATTGCGAGCCCTGGGCCACACTCTGTCGCCCGGATAGAATAAGGGGGCAGGACAACGAGAAGTGACAACTAACTCTCTATGCGTGGAGTCCGTCACGGGTGACAGATGGAGAAGACCAGCTGGACTTTGACGGAAAGATTTATCTCTCGCACAGACTGAACACGTGAGAACAAAGTCCTTGACGTCCTGGCGCCGCCGGGGCAACCAATAGGACCGTTGAAGGGACTTAGTGGTACGTTTGACACCCAGATGAGCTCCGATCTTAGGGGCATGAGCCCAGGAGAGCACCATATTTTGAAGATTAGGGGAAACAAACGTCCTCCCCGACGAAACCTGGTTAGAGGACACTGCAGCCACCCTCTCTACCTGAGAGTTCTTTTTGACATAGTCTGACAAGACCCGGGTCCTGGGGACAGACAAAGAATCTGTACCGGAAGCCACAATGGTAGAGGGATCAGAGACTACCCTCTGGGTGACTGTGACCATACACTGAGACACACAATTCTCACTCCAGGAAGAAATACTCCCCGTATTCCAGTCAATGAGTGGAGTATGACAACGTAGCCAGGGGAGACCCAATAACACCTCGTCTAATCCACCGGGAATAATAAGAAAGGAGATGACCTCCCGGTGGCCCTGAGGAAATGACATGGTGAGGGGAATCGACTGGTGGGTGATTTGCGTGTCCAGGAGTGAACCATTGACTACACTGATGTTCATTGGTCTTGACAGTAACTCTATAGGGATGGCGTGCCTCTGGGCAAATGTAGATGACAAAAAATTGCCATCAGCACCAGAGTCCACCCTCGCCTTGGCAGTAACTGCTGATGTACCAAAGGACAATGTCACATTATATGATAATTTGGAGGAAGTCCTAGAATCTAATACACCTCCTCCAACGGTGGTAAGACCTACTCGTTTTCCCGACTGCTTGGAACTCTTATTTACGGGGTACTCCAAGAGAGTGTGACTCGCCCCCTGGGCCGTGGGGCACTCGGATCCGGGCAATAGGGGAACGATGGGGGTAGTAATGGCGACCCGGTCTGTGTCTCAGGGTGGTCAGACCAGTGGTAGTCCCTTTATAAGATTTAAGTGAAGTCCGACTACGCCACCCGTGGATTGCGGTTATTAGGAACCGCTGCTGCAAGGCAGACTGCTGGGGCTGATGATGTATGCAGCTGGGATAGTGTGACTCCCCATGGGAAGAGTGCGGCCCCAGGGCAGTATAATGGAAGATGGGGGTGATGGTGTAGGGCGTCCCAGTACCGTTAGTGCTGGAGGAGCAAGGAGCACGCAGACAACAGGTTGCAGTCCAGAGTCTTTACTAGAACAGGTGAACTGACCCACAAACAGTCCCGGCTAGGAGGGGACCTGGATGTCTGAGAGCAATTGGGAAATTGGCCCTGGTCAGGGTGAGGGTGTAGGCCTACCGTGCTCTCTGCGCTCCTTCTGGCTATCTCCTCCTGATAGGGTAACAGCCCACGGTCCGAGCTCACCGTGTATTCTCGCCTGTATGGCCTGCAACGTGGGTCCCTTTCTACTCCCGGCCTGGTACGGCTTTGCTGGTCCCTTCTGTTGTGGCAGAGCCTCCGGGCTTCTTAGGCAAAGGAACATACAGTCCCCTGCGGACTGGTTATCTGCTGCAGGACGAGGAATCCTCACAGCCTCAGACACCAAAGTCTGGTAAAATGGAGTTCTTTGTCTGCCAAGACAGACTCACTTCGCCTCTTGTCTCTGGCTTGTGGCTCTTCTAATGCCACACTTCTTCTTAGGGTGCAATACAACTGTCCCTCACTGTTCTGGGACAACTCTCAATCCTGAGGCAGGTCGTCCAGTTCTCCCTAACCCTGCCCCCAGTTCCAGCTTTTATAGGGGCAGCCTGCTCCCCCTACTGGCCTGAGACAGGAGGTATTGCATGCTAATGTTCCCCTGACCAGAGAACCTCCCCCTTGCTCTCAGACACAGCTTTATTATATTTGTGGCATCCAGGCCAGGGTGACACATTCCCCCCTAGTAGAATTTAGTACTCCGGAACTAAACAGTAAACAAAGATAATATACATGACTAATAAACATTAGTAGACAAACGACGCACAGGTTGAGTTCTTAAGGTCACAGTGTGGTCTGTGACCGGGTGTCCATATCACCAACACAGCGGGGAGCCTTAACCAGGTGGGGGTCTGTCCTACCCCAAGTCCTTTACAATCTTAGTTCATTCCTTGGTTAGGCTCCGAACGCAGTCCATACAAAGTCCCGGTTATTAAAAGTCCATAACCTTTGAGTCCGTACGGTAACTGCAAGGAACTGAAATACACTATTAATAATCATGCATGTAACTTGGCAAACATTTCAACATTTGGCAACATGGTTATTTACAATTTTAGTGCACCCTATATTCTCCAGCGAGCTGGTATCTGCCCCTTTGTGCTCCTGGTTGACCTGCGTAACCCACTGTCTGGTGGTGGACCGACCTGGCTTTCTCCACTAGCGTTAGGGGTACAGCTACCAGCTGGACTTACAGGCAGGGCAGGCAGCTGTCTGCGGGTCCTTTGGCTTACCGCTGGCATGGCAGGCTCACTGTCGGCAGAGGGTTGATTCTCCTGGGCTGCTGGTACAGGCTCTTCCGCCTCTGGAACTGCTTGCTCTTCTTCGCCTTCCGGCTCTGGTGCAGGTTGTTGCTCAGTCGGTTGCAGGAAATGCAGGACGGGTACCACTATGACATCGTTTATTCGAGTCCAGGACTGAGGGAACTCTCCGAGAATGGTGCTGATCATTTCTTCCTTGTCCTCTGCGGGTTCAAGGTCACTTTGATCCTCTTCTGCACTACGGAGTTGCTCGGGGCACCTTTTTAGGTGGTCTCTGGAGACGGTACTAGGGGTTTCTCCTCCCTCCTTTGTGATCACGCACACCTTCGAGTTGTCGTGATCAGACTGCAGTACGGTGTAGAGTTCCCTTTCCCACTGGTCGTCCAACTTATGTAGCCTTCTCTTCCGCTTCAGGACCTACTCACCAGGTTCTAGGGGACCAGCAGGGGCGCGTTGGTTGAAGAGTCTTTCTTGCCTTCCTCTCACCTGGGACAGGCTCTTCTCAACACTCTCCTGTACCTTCTTGTACTGCAGTTACCTTCCCGTATCCCAGTCCGCATCCGGGGAGGTGTCCTCAGGTGTTAGGACTCCCATCTCCAGGTCTATGGGCAGCTTACCTGGTCTAGCTCGCATCAGGTAAGCCGGGGTGCAGTTTGTAGCATTCACCGGGATATGGTTGTACAAATCTATTAGGTCCGGCAGTTTTTCTGGCCACAGGTTGCGTTCCTCCAGGGGCAACGACTTCATGAGATCAATGACTATATTGTTCATTTTCTCACACATCCCGTTGGTTTGTGGGTGGTAAGGCGTTGTCCGAATCTTCTTACAGCCATAGAGGTTGCAGAATTCTTGGAAGATTTCAGCTTCGAACGCTGTACCCTGGTCCGTCAGGACCTGTTCCGGATACCCGTGTGGACGGCAGAAGTATTGGCTACAGTTTGGGCTGTCAAGTCTTTTACCGGGACCACCATTAGAAAATAGGAATAATGGTCCACGATGGTCAGAGCATAGATGTATCCTGACCGGCTTGGAGCCAATTTGATGTGGTCCAGAGCTACCAGCTCAAGAGGCTGCGTGGTGACGATGGGCCTCAAGGGTGTCTTCTGGCTGGTGCGGTCCTTCCTCCTTACGTGACAAGGGCCACTTTTCTACAGCCCCTCTCATGCCAACCCAAAAGAACCGTCCTCTTAGCAGGAACTCCAGTTTCTTCCAACCGAAGTGCCCCGCTCTGTCATGGTAAGCCCCCAGGACCATAGCTGCATCCCGCCTTGGGACCACAATTTGCCAGGTCAGCTCATGTTTCCGGTGGTTGACAAGCCATCTGCACAGCTTACCTTCGTAGAGGAACAACTTGCTCTTCTCTTTCCATAGCTGCTTGGCTTCCTCTCGAGCATCCGGATCCATGCGGGCATCTTCCTGGGTCAGCAGATCTTTCACCAGGTGGATTGCAGGGTCACTATCTTGGGTCTCGGCCCAGCTGTGGTGAGGTAGGGGATTGATCATAATGGTGGTTAAATCTTCCTCCTTCACGCGGTGGGAGTATTGAGCGGCTCCGTACCGGTGAAACGCGGGGAGTCCTACCTCCTCCAGCTCTTCTGGGTCTTCGTCACCTTCAGGTAAGTGAGGCATTCTCGATAGGGCGTCAGCGTTGGCATTGGTTTTACGTGCCGGGTACTTGATCACTGTAATGCACACGCCCGGGCTGAGCGGCTTGTGCGTGTGATTCCACTGGACCGTGCCGGAGAGTGAAAGCCTGGAGGGGCATAACTAGATATTCACCCGATCCGACCAGGGTCGCACGACGGCATACGACGCCAGTGCACCAAGGAGGAACCGAGCAGAGGGACCAGGTGCTACTCCAGGACAGACCCCGGACACGGCTGTTGACCCACACAGGGGAATACAGGAACAGACAGGTTAGGCTGGCACACAGACTGGTGGGTATAGGCAGGCACGACTGGTATGCAGGCAGGCGGGTATGCAGGCAGGGGGGTACAGGCAAGCACGACTAGAGTGCAGACAGGGAGGCACTAGCAGGTAGGAACAGGCGGGATAGGACCCAGTACACACTGGGACTCAGGAACAGAACCACAGATGTGGCGGACAAACACAGCAGAGTAAGGCCGCCGAAAGTGGTGAGCGAGAGCAGGGCAAGACGAGACCGCCTAGAGCGGTGAGCGAGAGTAGAGCAGGACGAGGATGCCTGGAGCGGTGAGCAAGAGTAGAGCAGGACGAGGCCGCCTGGAGAGGTGAGCAAGAGTAGAGCAGGACGAGGCCGCCTTGAGCGGTGAGCAAGAGTAGAGCAGGACGAGGCCGACTGGAGCGGTGAGCAAGAGTAGAGCAGGACGAGGCCGCCTGAAGCGGTGAGCAAGAGTAGAGCAGGACGAGGCCGCCTGGAGCAGTGAGCAAAGGGTCAGAGCTGAGCGAGACTGCCGGAGCAGTGAGCAAGGAGTCAGAGCAGAGCGAGACTTCCGGAGCAGTGAGCAAGGAGTCAGAGCAGAGCGAGACTGCCGGAGCAGCCAGCAAAGGGTCAGAGCAGAGCGAGACTGCCGGAGCAGCCAGCAAAGGGTCAGAGCAGAGCGAGACTGCCAGGATCAGCAAGCAAAGGGTCAGAGCGGAGCGAGAGTGCCGGAGCAGTGAGCAAAGGGTCAGAGCGGAGCGAGACTGCCGGAGCAGTGAGCAAAGAGTCAGAGTGGAGCAAGACTGCCGGAGCAGTGAGCAAAGGGTCAGAGTGGAGCAAGACTGCCGGAGCAGTGAGCAATGGGTCAGAGCGGAGCAAGACTGCCGGAGCAGTGATCAAAGGGTCAGAGCAGGCCAGAACCGCCGGAGCGGTGAGCAAAGGCAGAGCAGGCTAGAACCACCAGAGCGGTGAGCAAGGCAGAGCAGGCTAGAACCGCCGGAGCGGTGAGCAAAGGCAGAGCAGGCTAGAACCGCCGGAGCGGTGAGCAAGGCAGAGCAGGCTAGAACCGCCAGAGCGGTGAGCAAGGCAGAGCAGGGGGGACAGGGCTCTGTACACACGGAATAGGCAGGAAGGGAAAGGCAGAACCAGATACCCACAGGGTACTTGCAGTGAAGTAGCGAGTGGACCACAAACTCACAAACGGAAGTACAGTGACAACGAGCAGGAGTTACGTACGAGTTCAGACTCTGCAGAAAAAGGAAAGGTACGGACATAGAGAAACACAGGAAACAGGTTAGAAGAGTATACAGACAAGAACAGACACAGTAGCAAGATACAGGAGCGGGTCTAGGTATGCAGCCCCTAGAAGGCGGGAGGAACAGGCTAGGAGCGTGTTCAGACAGGACAGACAAGATACGGGAGTGGGTCTAGGTATGCGGCCCCTAGAAGGCGGAACGAACAGGCAAGGAGCGTGTTCAGACAGGACTGGAAATACAGCCTACACGAAAGACAAGCAAGCAAACACAGAAAGGGACCTGGCACATTCAGAATGAAAGAGCACACTGAATGAAACACAATGCGCAGGCATGGGTTAATTGGAGCAGCTGGTTTAAATACCAGGTGACAGACAGCAATAGGCTGAAGACGCACAAGGGGTGTGCCTGCAGCAGGTACAAAAAGCAGGAAGTGATCGGGCGCCGCCCTTAAGAAGCAGAAACAGAATCAAACAGACAGCATGGAGGGAAGCCAGAGAGACATTCTGGATTGGAGATCAAGTGCGCGCTCTTGCACAGTGGGAGATGGACCACTATGCATGGACGCCGCCAGGTATGTTACAATCACGAAGTCATAATTGGAGAGACGGGCCATCCACCGCTGTTCCAGGGCACCAAGTCTTGCACTGTCTAGGTATGTTAACGGGTTGTTGTCCGTGTACACAGTGAGCTTTGCGGAGGCCAGGTAATGCTTGAAGCATTCCGTTACGGCCCCCACCACCGCCAAGAATTCTAGCTTGATGGAGTTCTAATTCTCCGGGTTCCTCTCGGTGGGCCTCAGCTTCCGGCTGGCGTATGCGATCACTCTTTCTCTGCCCTGTTGGTTTTGTGACAGTACGGCTCCCAGTCTCACATTACTGGCGTCTGTGTGGAGAATAAAAGGCTGGCCATACTCAGGGTAGGCCAGGATCTCATCCCCTGTGAGGGCCACCTTCAACTGGTGGAAGGACTCCTCTTCCGGTTTATCCCACTTGAAGGGTGGCTTTTGGCTTCTGGACTTAGACTGTCCTATGAGGAGGTCCTACATAGGAGCTGCCATCTTAGTGAACCCGGGGATGAACCTTCGGTAGTAGCCTACCAACCCGAGGAATTGCCTCACTTCCATGATGTTCGAAGGGCTGGCCAGCTCTTGATTGCCGTGACCTTGTCAGGGTCGGGGGCTACTCCTTCCGCACTTACCACGTGCCCTAGGTACTGGACCTTCGGCTTCAACAGGTGACACTTTGATGGCTTCACCTTCAGACCATAGCCTGCCAGGGCTTCGAACACCTCGGCCAGGTGCTTTAGATGGTCCTCGTAAGTCTTCGAATAGACGATCAAGTCGTCCAGGTAAAGGAGGACTGTCTCGAAGTTTCGGTGCCCTAGACAGCATTCCATCAGCCTCTGGAAGGTCCCTGGTGCGTTGCAGAGCCCGAAGGGCATACAGTTGAACTGGCTCAGTCCCATCGGGGTGGTGAAGGCGGTCTTCTCCTTGTCAGCCTCTGCCACAGGAACCTGCCAGGACCCGCTAGTAAGGTCCAAAGTAGAAAAGAAGTTAGCTGATTTTAGTGCGGCTAAAGACTCTTCTATTCTAGGCAGCGGATATGCGTCTTTGTGGGTGATACGGTTGATTTGTCTATAGTCCACGTACATTCTCATGGTGCCGTCTTTCTTTTTTACCAGAACCAGGGGGGCTGCCCAGGGGCTACAGCTATCTCTAATGACCCCAGCTTCTTTCATTTCCCGCAGCATACCCTTGGCGTTCTGATAATGTGCAGGGGGAACAGGCCTGTGTCTCTCTTGTATTGGTGGGTGGCTCCCTGTGGGGATGTGATGTTCTATCCCTTTTACTCTGCCGAAGTCTAGCGGGTGCTTACTAAATACTCTCGTACTCCTGTACCACCCGGTAGACCCCTTGTTTTTGGTGCAGGGGAGTGGAGTCAGCACCCACATGGAGTTTCTGGCACCAGTCCTTATGTTTCTGGGAGCCATTACCCTCCGCCTGTGGAGATGGAGGCAAGGGTTCCACGGCCCTGATAGCTTTGTGCTCAACCGCAAACAGTTTGGCAAGTGTAGCGTACCTGGGTAAATGTACCTCCCTCTCCCCAATGTTGAGGATGCGGACGGGCACCCTCCCATGACGGACATCAACCACCCCCTGGGCTGTCAAAATGGTGGGCCTGCTGTCTGAGTACATGGGTTCTAGCATGACTTGGTAGTCTCTACCTCTCAACCCGATTGCAGTCCGACACCAGATCATCATTTCACTTTTGGGAGGCATGGAAATGGGGAATGGGTCACTCATTCTTACGCTACTGATCTCACCACCAGACAGTTCTACCTGCTGCCGTCTCATCAGGGCTTTTATCTCTTTGTTGAGGACTCTCTGTTGGCTGGAACTAGCATTCACCGCCACCTGTTGTAGAATTACAATTACCTCTGAAAGACAATTTTCAATCACGTTAGTACCCACAGTTATTTTCGGGTGACTTTCACGACGGTCAATGTCCACAATAATCACTCCCTGTGCCGGTAGTTCAACTTTACCAATCTTAATGGTCATCTCTTTGAACCCCATCTGCGGCACGGGCAAGCCATTACTGGCGATGATGCTCAAGTCACTGTCTGGATACCGTGTTATATCAGCATCAGTCCAATACTGCTTAAAAAGTACATAAGGGATAGTGGTTACTTGCAACCCAGTATCCAGCAAGGCGCTCATGGGGATACCGTCCAGCACCACGGGTAAAACCGGGCGCCCCCCAATGTACTTATCACGCCAATTATAAGGGCCTGGTGATCTTATGCCTGGGGGTCGGCCCTCTGCCCCAGGTTGGACCCGTTTAAATTACAGTAGCTGGAAATGTGTCCGGGCTGGTTGCATCGACGGCAAATGGGCTGTCCATCCTCTGCGTAGCGGTCTGTAGGCCTCCCTCGGAACGACGGGATACTCCTCAGTCGACGCCACGGGACATCCTCCGGACTTGGAGCCAATTCGATGAATCTTGACGGGTCCACTTGTAACGCCTGGACGGTCCTGGTAAACGCCGCGAAGCTCCTGGTCAGCTCCTGGACTTGGTGATGCAGATCTTTCGACGGGGCTTGGTTCAGGGCCTGTGCATCGGCCCCCACAGAGTCCATAGAGGAGGGCGCCGCCTCTGGGTGGTAGGTGAGAGCAGGGCGACGGGGGTTTATAGCGCCACTTGTTGCGGGTTCACGGAGCACCCTTATGGCCCTGTCCTTAAATTAGGCAAAGGTCAGATCAGGGTTCTGAAAGAACATGAGGAACAGCTGGGTCCTGTGGGCTCTAGACAGCAGACCTTCTATAAACTGTTCTGTTAGTTGCTTATCCGTATCCTGCACGCTGCCAGGGTCAGCTTGTGGATGGCCCTCAAGGCTTCCTGAAAATTTAGGGCATAGTCTCTGATGCTGTCCTGTGTCTGCTGCTTACATCCATAGAACCTCATTTTAATTTCAGTGGAGGTACGTGTGTCAAAGGTACCACGCAGCCAGGCCAGAATACCCTCCACAGTTCTTTTCTCCTCAGCGGGCCATGACTTTACCTCCCACTGGGCTGCGCCAGTTAACTGCCCTGTCAGTATGCTAACCTTCTGTTCCTCTGTCACGGGGTAAACTTGGAATAAACTGTACAGCCTTTCCTTAAAGTCAGTTAGGGCATGGGGCTCCCCTGAATACTTAGGCAGCCAGGCCGCTCCAGGGATGTAGGGCAGGTAGAATGGCATCACCGCTGCTGCAGCTGCGCGGGTGGTAGTGGGCGCCTCCGTGTCCGACATCTTCCTCCCCCCTAGTTAAGCGTGGCCTACCTTCCGTCGATCCTCTTCTGCAGGCCGCGGCTCCGCTGATGCTGCTCCGGACGAGGACCTTGCGTCGCGTCCTGGTGACGTCAGCGTCGCTCTCTCTCCATTCCAGGACCTTGCGCAGCGTCAGTGCGTGGGGCAGAGCTTCGGGTCTCGTGCGGTTTGGACGTCCACGCCCCTCTTCTTCCCGCGCGGCGTCCTGAACATGGCGTCCGATGGCGGTAAAATGGCTGAAGATGGCGAAAACCGACAGAAGATGGCGGGAGACGGCTGGAAATGGCGGGAAAAGGCTCCGGATGGCGGGAAACCTCTTTTCAGATACGTGTACAGTCTTTTTCAGGCACGCAATACCCGTTTGTGGCGGGTTGGTTAAGATCCTGCCAACTACGCCAAAGCTGACTCGCCCCCTTGGCCGTGGGGCACTCGGATCCGGGCAATAGGGGAACGATGGGGGTAGTAGTGGCGACCCGGTCCGTGGTTCAGGGTGGTCAGACCAGTGGTGGTCCCTTTATAAGTTTTAAGTGATGCCCGACTACGCCACCCGTGGATTGCGGTTATTAGGAACCGCCGCTGCAAGGCAGACCGCTGGGGCTGATGATGTATGCAGCTGGGATAGTGTGACTCCCCACGGGAAGAGTGCGGCCCCAGGGCAGTATAGTGGAAGATGGGGGTGATGGTGTAGGGTGTCCCAGTACCGTTAGTGCTGGAGGAGCAAGGAGGACACAGACGACAGGTTGCAGTCTTTACTAGAACAGGTAAACTGACCCACAAACAGTCCCGGCTAGGAGGGGACCTGGATGTCTGAGAGCAATTGGGAAATTGGCCCTGGTCAGGGTGAGGGTGTAGGCCTACCGTGCTCTCTGCGCTCCTTCTGGATATCTCCTCCTGATAGGGTAACAGCCCACGGTCCGAGCTCACCGTGTATTCTCGCCTGTATGGCCTGCAACGTGGGTCCCTTTCTACTCCCGGCCTGGTACGGCTTTGCTGGTCCCTTCTGTTGTGGCAGAGCCTCCGGGCTTCTTAGGGCAAGGAACATGCAGTCCCCTGCGGACTGGTTATTTGCTGCAGGACGAGGAATCCTCACAGCCTCAGACACCAAAATCTGGTAAAATGGAGTTCTTTGTCTGCCAAGACAGGCTCACTTCGCCTCTTGTCTCTGGCTTGTGGCTCTTCTACTGCCACACTTCCTCTTAGGGTGCAATACAACTGTCCCTCACTGCTCTGGGACAACTCTCAATCCTGAGACAGGTCGTCCAGTTCTCCCTAACCCTGCCCCCAGTTCCAGCTTTTATAGGGGCAGCCTGCTCCCCCTACTGGCCTGAGACAGGAGGTATTGCATGCTAATGTTCCCCTGACCAGAGAACCTCCCCCTTGCTCTCAGACACAGTTTTATTATATTTGTGGCATCCAGGCCAGGGTGACACAAGTGCAGGTCGGGAACGAGAGGGACTAGACTCAGTCCGGGATATATCCATAGCCTCAGGCTCCGGGTCGGGAGTCGCGAGTTCGGAAATGGGTCAAGAGAAGGATGGTGCCAATCGATACTGAGGTTTGGTGACCTCCAGCTCTAACCTGTGTTCTGCATGACGCAAATCAATTTGGTTTGCGAGAGATATTAACTCCTCCAGGGAGGTTGAAATCTCTCTGGTAGATAGAGCATTTTTAACATGACCAGCCAGACCCTTCCAGAACACCGGAAAAAGCGACCGCTCAGACCAATCCAGTTCAGCCGCTAGGGTTCTAAACTGGAAGGCATAGTGGCTGGCGGTGGCCGAACCCTGGATCAACGCAAGAAGCTTAAGGGCCATATCATGCGTGACCTGAGGACCAAGGAATATACTTTTTAGAGTCTTAAGGAAAAGACCTGCAATTGCTACAACCGGATCATTCCGCTACCATAGAGGAGTAGCCCACACCAGAGCCCTGTGGGAGAGTAAAGAGATGACAATACCCACTTGGCTCTTTCGGAGGGGAACCGTGCTTCCATCATCTCCAAGTGAATGGAGCATAAATTAATAAAACCCCTGCAAAATTTACTGTCCCCAGAAAATTTTTCCGGGAGAGCAAAACGGGGTAATGGAGCACTTGCAGTGGTCTCATTATTCACCGCAGCCGAGTTAATAATATTGGCTGCTAGAGAAGCCGCCTGGGTTGCTACAGCAGTGATATCAGCGACCGGGACAGCTTGTTCAAGAGATTTAAGTCTGGCCTCAATTCACTGTGTATATTGCAGCAGTTGCTGGTTGTCGGCCATGTTCGGCAAGACCCTGGCATTCTGATACTGTTAGGAGGGCGGTTGCCGACAACTTTATTATAATGGAACGCAAACGACCCCGGGGTTTGCTATGCAGCCTGGTGGACTGCTGCCAAACACTTTTCGGGTGAAAAGGAAAGCAACCAACTTAAATAATAAACCCTTCCGTGTTACTGCACACAGGAACGGGTATAGCGATTCGCTCTATCTCCGTTAACTGCACGGGAAATGTGCGACCGGGGAAGTAGCTGTAGCCTTGTTAACTTCACAGGGACTACACTGGCGGCGCTAGGATGCGTGTGTGACTACGCCGGCGTGCTACTGGACTGAAGAGTACTACTCCACGTGGCTGACAGGCGATAGCCGTGGATAGGACGTCGGCAGGCTGCTCAGGGTGTTAGGCGACCCCTTTGGCAGAGCCAGACTGCTAGGCGAAGCTACCTGCCGTTTTCCACTAGCCTGCCTATAGAAACTACGTGGAACACAGTCGTCCACACAACAGCATCACTTGCTCAATGATCAGAGCGCGCCGCCATGTTTGTGGGTGGGCCTTTTAAAGACTAAGCCCTGCCCACATTCACACTATTGGTGGCATCACCCGCGACCAATCAGGCGGTGCCAGGTCACTGGATCAGGTGGTTGCCAAACCACCAATCACGGTCCGCCAGGTCACGGACATGCTCAGTGCGGAGAATTCTGGACTTAGGCTCCAACAGCCCTGTCTCCCTCAGCAACCTATGCTTAACATTGCTAGGCACAAATACCCAAGAGACAATCTGTACATCTTGTGGACCAGCTAGGCGTTGGGGCTGACAACAATGCTGAGCATCATCAGCCCCAGCTGGACCAAAATGGGAGACCACAGAAGGTTCTGGACCCATTTCAAATCCAGCAACAGCCTGATGCCTAACAGGCAGGCTGTATAGGAGATGCAGTGGTTATACCAGCAAACACTGCATTACAGTCCTGTGTGCTCCTGTTGGTCAAATTGCTAGACTTATCCCCCAGTCTCAGGGGACAGGAAAATTCCTTTTTTATTCATCTAAATCCTGTGGGTTTTTTTTTTCCTCAGTCAGACTGTACAAATACGCGTCTTATTAATCTTTTGGTATCCCCCCCCCAAAAAAAAAAATTGAGTGTGTCTGTGACTTTTCAGACACCAATATATCTGATTAAAAGAGTCTGGTGAAGGCCAGAGAAATAGAACTGTGGTTTTGCAGTTCCACGGGTAAAATCTCTGTATTATCCTGCTTTTGCCATTTTTTGCCGTAAAAAAAAACTGTAATAGTGTCTCGCTGACTGGTCAGACACCAATATATCTATTTAAAAGAGTCTGGTGTAGACCAGAGAAATAGAACTGTGGTTTTGCAGTTCCATGGTTCAAATCTCTGTATTATCCTGCTTTTGGCCTTTTTTCCATAAAAAAAACAGTAATAGTGTCTCGCTAACTGTTCAGACACAAATATATCTGTTTAAAAGATTCTGGTGTAGACGAGATAAATCGAACTGTGGTTTTGCAGTTCCACAGTTCAAATCTCTGTATTATCCTGCTTTTGGCCTTTTTTCCGTAAAAAAACAGTAATAGTGTCTCCCTGACTGTTCAGACACAAATATATCTGTTTAAAACATTCTGGTGTAGGCCAGATAACTATAATTGTGGTTTTGCAGTTCTATGGTTCAAATCTCTGTATTATCCTGCATTTAGTATAGTATAGTTTTTAAGGTTGAAAGAAGACTAAGTCCATCTAGTTCAACCCATAGCCTAACTTGTTGATCCAGAGGAAGGCAAAAAAAAACCATGTGGCAAACACTAAGCTCTACATTGGGGAAAAAAATTCTCGACTCCATACGACAATCAGACTAGTTCCCTGGATCAATGCCCTATCAAGGAATCTAGTATTTATAACCTGTAATATTATACTTTTCAAGAAAAGCATCCATGCCCTTCTTAAATTTTAACAGTGAATCACTCATTACAACATCATGCGGCAGAGAGTTCCATAGTCTCACTGCTCTTACAGTAAAGAATCCGCGCCTGTGATTATGATTAAACCTTCTTTCCTCCAGACGTAGAAGATGCCCCCTTGTCCCCGTCTCAGCCTCAGAGTAAAAAGATCAGTAGAAATGTCTTTGTACTGTCCCCTCATATACTTGTACATAGTAATAAGATCACCCATAAGCCTTCTTTTTTCCACAGTAAATAACCCCAAGTGTAATAACCTGTCTTGGTATTGCAGACCCCCCAATCCTCTTGGTCGCTCTTCTCTGCACCCGCTCTAGTTCAGCTATATCTTTCTTATACACCGGAGACCAGAACTGTGCACAGTATTCTAAGTGTGGTCGCACTAATGACTTGTATAGAGGTAAAATTCTGTTCTCCTCATGAGCATCTATGCCTCTTTTAATGCACCCCATTATTTTATTTGCCTTTGCAGCAGCAGCCTGACACTGGCCACTAAACGTGAGCTTGTCGTCCACCAATACACCCAGGTCTTTTTCAGTTACAGTTTTGCCCAGTGTTTTACAATTAAGCATATAATTATACATTTTATTTCCTCTGCCCAAGTGCATTACCTTACATTTATCCCCATTAAAGCTCATTTGCCATTTATCAGCCCAAGCTTCTAGTTTACATAGATCCTCCTGTAATATAAAATTGTCCTCCTCTGTATTGATTACCCTGCAGAGTTTAGTGTCATCTGCAAATATTGAAATATTACTCTGTATGCCCCCTACAAGGTCATTAATAAATATGTTAAAAAGAAGGGGGCCCAATACTGACCCCTGTGGTACCCCACTATTAACTGAGACCCAGTCTGAGTGTTTTCCATTAATAACCACCCTTTGTTTCCTATCACTGAGCCAATTCTTAACCCACATACATATATTTTCCCCTATCCCCATTGTTCTCATTTTATGTATCAACCTTTTGTGTGGAACCGTATCAAAAGCTTTTGAAAAGTCCATATACACAACATCCACTGCATTTCCTTGGTCCAGTCCAGAACTTGCCTCCTCATAAAAACTGATCAGATTAGTTTGACAGGAACGGTCCCTCGTAAACCAATGTTGATTTTGGGTCATGAGGTTATTCTTCTTCAGATACTCTATCATATCATCTCCAGGATTTTACCCACAGTAGAGGTTAAGCTTACTGGCCTATAATTTCCAAGTTCAGTTTTTGGCCCCTTTTTGAATATTAGGACCACATTTGCTATACGCCAGTCCTGTGGTACAGACCCTGTTATTATGGAATCTTTAAAGATTAAAAATAATGGTCTATCTATGACATTACTTAATTCCTGCAGTACTCGCTGGTGTATCCCATCCAGGCCCGGGGATTTGTCAACTTAAGTGATTTTTAGACGCCGCCGTACTTCCTGCTGGGTTAAGCAAGTGACATTTACTGGAGAATTTTTGTTATCACTAATCATGTTTTCTGTCATGCGATTTTCTTGTGTAAATACGGTTGAAAAAAATCATTTAGCATATTGGCTTTTTCCTCATCCTCATCCACTATTTCACCCATACTATTTTTAAGGGGGCCAACACTATCATTTTTTAGTTTTTTACTATTTTTGTAGTTAAAGAATATTTTGGGGTTATTTTTACTTTCTCTGGCAATGATTCTCTCTGCCTCAATCTTTGCTGCCTTGATTTGTTTTTTACATAATTTATTTAATTTTCTATATTTATTTAATGCCTCAACACTACCTACTTGCTTTAGTTCTCTAAATGCTTTCTTTTTGTCTCTTATTGCACCCCTTACAGCTCTATTTAGCCATAGTGGTTTCCTCCTATTTCTAGCATGTTTATTCCCAAGGAGTATATATTGTGCACAGGTCCTATTCAGGATGTTAATAAATGTCTCCCATTTGCTTTGTGTAGCTTTATGTCTCAGGATATTGTCCCAGTTTATTGCACTAAGATCATCTCTTAACCGTTGGAAATTTGCCTTCCTGAAGTTTAGTGTCCTTGCAACCCCTCTACTACACATCTTATTAAAGCTTACATGAAAACGTATTATTTTGTGATCACTATTACCCAAGTGACCCCCAACTCGTATATTTGATATGCGGTCTGGCCTATTGGTTAATATTAAGTCTAGCAGTGCCCCCCTTCTTGTTGGGTCCTGAACCAGTTGTGAAAGGTAATTGTCTCTCATAGTAGTCAAAAACCTATTTCCTTTGCTTGAACTACATGCTTCTGTCCCCCAATGTATTTCAGGGTAGTTGAAGTCTCCCATAATAATGACTTCTCCTTGAGTCGCTGCTTCATCTATTTGCTTTACGAGGATATTCTCCGCTACTTCCATTATTTTTGGAGACTTATAACAAACCCCTATCAGTAATTTATTATTTTTTCCCCCTCCCCTTATCTCCACCCACAGGGACTCTACATTTTCATTAGATTCACATATATCCTCCCGCAAGACTGGTTTTAAGGATGATTTTACATATA
The DNA here is from genome assembly GCF_046119375.1 of Phyllobates terribilis. Classification (NCBI taxonomy): domain Eukaryota; kingdom Metazoa; phylum Chordata; class Amphibia; order Anura; family Dendrobatidae; genus Phyllobates; species Phyllobates terribilis. The sequence goes on from NW_027362762.1 coordinate 509,231,585, forward strand.
AACACACACCCCCGCCTCGCTTGTTTGTACGGTCATTTCTGAACAGACTATAGCCCTGTAAATTAACTGACCAGTCATGGCTCTCGTCCAGCCACGTCTCAGATATCCCCACCACATCATAATTATTTTCCAACAAAATTAATTCTAATTCCTCCATTTTGTTGGTGAGGCTTCTGGCATTAGTATACATGCATTTTATGTATCTCTCTGTACCTCTATTCCTTCTTACTTTATTGACTGTTCTAACCCCACCCCCATTTTCTTTATTTGTGCCCAGGTCACTATCTGCACTATCTTCCCCACCTATAAAATGAATACCCCCCCCCCAATCCCTAGTTTAAACACTCCTCCAACCTTCTAGCCATTTTCTCCCCCAGCACAGCTGCACCCTCCCCATTAAGGTGCAGCCGGTCCCTAGCGTAGAGTCTGTAGAAAACTGAGAAGTCGGCCCAGTTCTCCAGGAACCCAAAACCCTCCTTCCTACACCAGTTCTTGAGCCACTTATTTATCTCCCTAATCTCCCGTTGCCTCTCTGGCGTGGCACGTGATACCGGTAGTATTTCAGAGAATACCACCTTGGAGGTCCTTGCTTTCAGCTTGCAGCCTAATTCCCTGAAATCATCTTTAAGGACCTTCCACCTACCTCTAACTTTGTCATTTGTGCCAATGTGCACGATGACCGCTGGGTACTCACCTGCCCCTCCCAGTAATCTGTCAACCCTATCAGCGATGTGCCAGACTCGAGCGCCAGGTAGGCAGCACACTCTTCGACGATCCCTGTCTTTGTGACAGATTGCCCTATCTGTTCCCCTAATAATTGAGTCCCCCACTACCAGCACCTGCCTGGCCTGCCCTACTCTGCTATTTCCCTCTTTACTGGAGCTGACACTCCTCCGACTTTCAGGGGACATGCCTTGCTGCAGTAGTGCTACCCCTGTACCGTCAGGTACAGGGTCTTTTTTCCGTTAAAAAAAACCAGTAATAGTGTCTCCCTGATTGTTCAAACAAAATATGTCTGTTTAAAAGATTCTGGTGTAGGCCAGATAACTAGAACTGTGGTTTTACAGTTCCACGGTTCAAATCTCTGTATTATGCAAATATATCTGTTTAAAAGATTCTGGTGTAGGCAAGATAATTATAACTGTGGTTTTGCAGTTCCACAGTTCAAATCTCTGTATTATCCTGCTTTTGGCCTTTTTTCCATAAAAAAAAACTGTAATAGTGTCTCGCTGACTGTTCAGACACAAATATATCTGTTTAAAAGATTCTGGTGTAGGCGAGATAAATAGAACTGTTGTTTTGCAGTTCTATGGTTCAAATCTCTGTATTATCCTGCTTTTGGCCTTTTTTTCCATAAAAAAAACAGTAATAGTGTCTCCCTGACTTTTTAGACACAAATATATCTGTTTAAAAGATTCTGGTGTAGGCCAGATAACTATAACTGTGGTTTTGCAGTTCCACGGTTCAAATCTCTGTATTATCCTGCTTTTGGCCTTTTTTCCGTAAAAAAAACAGTAATAGTGTCTCGCTGACTGTTCAGACACAAATATATCTGTTTAAAAGATTCTGGTTTAGGCCAGATAATTATAACTGTGGTTTTGCAGTTCCATGGTTCAAATCTCTGTATTATCCTGCTTTTTGCCTTTTTTCCGTAAAAAAAAACAGTAATAGTGTCTCGCTGACTGGTCAGACAAAAATATATCTGTTTAAAAGATTCTGGTGTAGGCGAGATAAATAGAACTGTGGTTTTGCAGTTCTATGGTTCAAATCTCTGTATTATCCTGCTTTTGGCCTTTTTTCCATAAAAAAAACAGTAATAGTGTCTCCCTGACTGTTCAGACAAAAATATATCTGTTTAAAGGATTGTGGTGTAGGCCAGATAATTATAACTGTGGTTTTGCAGTTCCACGGTTCAAATCTCTGTATTATCCTGCTTTTGAGCTTTTTTTCCGTAAAAAAAAACAGTAATAGTGTCTCCCTGACTGTTCAGACTCAAATATATCTGTTTAAAAGATTCTGGTGTAGGCCAGAGAAATAGAACTGTGGTTTTCCTCTTCCACTGTTCAAATCTATGTATTATCCTGCTTTTATCTTTTTTTCCGTAAAAAAATACAGTAATAGTGTCTCCCTGACAGTTCAGACACAAATATATCTGTTTAAAAGAATCTGGTGTTGGCCAGAGAAATAGAACTGTGGTTTTCCTCTTCCACGGTTCTAATCTCCTTTTTACTACACTTTTTCCATTGATCGTGTGAGTGTAAGCTGTTTTACTTCATTTACAATGGGCAAGGCGTGTGGCATGGGACCTGGAACTGGACGTTCTGGTGATGGTGCGTGTAGAGGATGGGGCCGTGGCCAAGGTGAAATTTTGCCACACTCAACAGCCACATCTTCTCACTCCCACTTCCTTACCGAATTACCAAGGAAGCACACTACAACACCAGTATTGCGAACTGATCAGTGTGAACACTTTATTAATTAGATAGCAGATAAAACTTCCAGTTACATGGGCACCACCACCTCCGGTCTGTCTTCCACATGGTCAAGTTTTAATAGCCGTGAGTCTCGACCGCATACTCCTCCTCACCCTGATGCTCCTTCCTCCCACCATGCCGAGTGTCGTCAGACAGCAACTGATCCCACAGTTGGACACTCTGAAGAGTTGTTCACTGGTCCATTTCCATATTTGTGCCCCTCGCCTGCTCCGCTTAAAGTGGTGGAAGAGAAGATCACATGTAGCGATGCCCAAATATTTGAACAGCCACAGCCACAGGAAGTCGACGCTGGCAATTTGTCACAAGAGGTGGACGATGACGAGACACAATTTCCACGAAGTGAGGAGGAGGATCGTGGTGCGCAAGTGGAAGAGGAGGAGGTGGTCGATAATCTAGTAACTGACCCAATGTGGCAGGAGGACACGCAGAGCAAGGCCAGCAGAACACAGGGGGAGGTAGGCAGAGTACCCCAACAGGCAGGAAGAAGCATTGTGGTGGCCACACAAAGAAGGCGGGCAACAGTTCCCCGTAACACCAACACGAGGGACGTTCCCAGTTCAACCGGTAGGTCTTCCAGAGTCTGGAATTTTTTTTAAAGACTTTGCTGATAACCCCAAAAAGGCCCTCGGTACCACCTGCCATGCCAACATCAGCAGGGGTGATAAAACTACCAGCCTGACCACAACCAGCATGATCAGGCACATGTCAGCAAAGCACCCGACTTTGTGGGGCGAACCCCAGGGTCCACGACCAGTGTCAGCGGGTGTCACCAATGCTTCATCCGCTGTTGTGCGTGTAAGAGAAACCCCTGTTGTGCGTGCAAGGCAATCCCCTGTCCATACTGCATGCAAAGATGCCCCCTCCTCTCAGTCTTCACTTGTTATGGCAGTTTCTCAAGAAACAGCATCAACGTCCATGCCCACGTCCCACCGCAACGTTCAATTGTCCATATCCCAGACCTTTGAACGAAAGCGCAAATTCTCAGCCAATGCCCCACAGGCCACAGTCCTAAATTCGCACAGTTCACAACTGCTTGCGTTGGAAATGTTGCCTTTTAGGCTGGTGGAGACGGAATCCTTCCGCAACCTTATGGTGGTGGCCGTCCCTCAATACTCGGTCCCCAGCCGACACTATTTTGCCCGTTGTGCCATCCCGGCACTACACAAGCACGTGTCCCAAAACATCTGCCGTGCCCTCAACAATGAAGTTACTGGGAGAGTCCACCTGACAACGGACATGTGGACAAGGGCTTGTGGCCAGGGACGGTACATCTCCCTGACTGCACACTGGGTAAACATAGTAGAAGCCGGGACCCAGTCGGACCTTGGAACGGAACACATCCTCCCCACACCGAGGATTGCGGGACCTATGTCTGTCAGAGTTGCCCCCACAGTGTACAGCTCCTGCGCATCATCCTGCTCCTCCTCCTCTTGTTCAACCTCCCCCTCAGATATCACCACATCAGTTACAAGCTGAAAGCACTGCAGTACTGCCTCAGCCAAGTGGCAACAGGCTGTGCTGAAACTCATAAGCTTAGGTGATAAACCTCACACTGCTTGTGAGTTGTGGACAGCTGTGAAAGAGCAGGCAGATCTGTCGCTGAGACCGCTGAAAAAACATCCAGGCATGGTCGTGTGTGACAATGGCCGTAACCTGGTGGCGGCTCTCAGGCAAGGCGAGATCACATACGTACCATGCCTGGCTCATGTGCTTAACCTTGTGGTGAGGAGGAGGATGAGGAAGAACAGGAGCTGGTATCATGCGATGTAGACGGTAGTACCTGTACAACTGTCATACCGTCGGTACTGCGTGGGTGGCCTGAGGACAGGGGGGAGGAGGAGGAGGAGAGCATGGTCAGTCGTCATCTTGGTGAGTACACGGAAGTCTTGCCCGTTACCAGTCTGGCACGCATGGCTGAGTTTATGTAACGCTGCCTTAACCGTGACCCTCACGTTGTCAAAATGTTGGGTGACAGTCTTTACTGGTTGGTGACACTTTTAGACCCCTGCTACAAGGAGAACTTTCACTCTCTTATTCCTGAGGTGGAGAGGTCTACAAAAATGTGGCAGCACCAGAGGCCCTTGCTGCAGAACTGTTAAAAAAATTCCCATCTGAACACTCTAGCGGCAGAGGTCACAGTTCGTTGCCCAACCAAGGCGTACAGGCGAGAGAGATCCAACTCCAATCCAGCAGAGGCAGGGGAACACTATCAACGTTCTGGGACAGTTTTCTGAGACCCGCCCAGCTTACAGGCCCTGAGGTGCAGGGTACTCTCACAAGGAGTGGAAAGTTTCAAAAGATGGTGAGGGAGTACCTTGCCGACCGTACCAACGTCCTCCGTGATTCCTCTGTGCCTTTTAATTATTTGATATCCAAGCTGGACACTTGGAATCAACTCGCTCTGTAAGCCTTGGAGGTCCTGGCCTGCCCTGCCACTAGCGTGTTATCGGAGCGTGCTTTTAGTGCCGCTGGGGGAATTATAACTGATAAGTGCACTCGCCTGTCAACTGACAATGCTGACAAGCTGACCCTTATCAAAATGAACAAGGGCTGGATTGGGCCAGACTTCTCATCACCATCAAATGACAGCAGAGTAACATAAAGTCAAATCCACTGTGTTATTTCGGGAGGTGTATTCCCATGCACCGCTTCACACCCACACATGGGTATACGCTTCCTCATTTCAGCTGTATTTTGCTCTTCTCCTTATCCTCAGCCTGCACCACCACTATACCACCAGGGTGACCGTGGTCCGTGTTGACAGCATTGCAAGTTCCTCCGTCCTAATTTTTGGCAGCTTTTGCTCGGAAGGCATAGGCAAAGACTATGGGAGACTCAATCCCCAATAATGAATATGTTTTTAATATGCTGTACTGCATGGCTCTTGTAACGGGGATGAAAACTGTCTGGTTAAGCTACTCTGACCTCCACGTCTCTTCCAAGGGGCATTGATATTGTCTTTTTACTCCACTGCGACCTCCACCACTCTTCCTAGGAGCATTAAAACTGTCTTGTTAAGCTACTGTGACCTCCACGACTTTTCCAAGGGGCATTAAAACTGTCTTGTTAAGCTACTTTGACCTCCACAACTCTTCCAAGGGGCATTCATATTGTCATTTTGTTCCACTGCGACCTCCCCCACTCTTCCAAGGGGTATTAAAATTGTCTTGTTATGCTACTGTGACCTCCACGTCTCTTCCAAGGGGCATTAAAACCATCTTGTTATGCTACTGTGACCTCCACCACTCTTCCAAGGGGCATTAAAACTGTCTTGTTAAGCTACTGTGACCACCACCACTCTTCCAAGGGGTATTGATATTGTCTTTTCATTCCACTGCAACCTCCACCACTCTTCCAAGGGGTATTAAAACTGTCTTGTTAAGCTACTGTTACCTCCACCACTCTTCCAAGGGGCATTAAAACTGTCTTGTTAAGCTACTGTGACCTCCACCATTCTTCCAAGGGGCATTAAAACCGTCTTGTTAAGCTACTGTGACCTCCACCACTCTTCCAAGGGGCATTAAAATCATCTTGTTCAGCTACTGTGACCTCCACCACTCTTCCAAGGGGCATTGATATTGTCTTTTCATTCCACTGCAACCTCCACCACTCTTCCAAGGGGCATTAAAACTGTCTTGTTAAGCTACTGTGACCTCCACCACTCTTCCAAGGGGCATTAAAACCGTCTTGTTAAGCTACTGTGACCTCCACCACTCTTCCAAGGGGCATTAAAACTGTCTTTTTAAGCTACTGTGACCTCCACCACTCTTCCAAGGGGCATTAAAACCATCTTGTTAAGCTACTGTGACCTCCACCACTCTTCCAAGGGGCATTGATATTGTCTTTTTACTCCACCGCGACCTCCACCACTCTTCCAAGGGGCATTAATACTGTCTTGTTAAGCTACTGTGACCTCCACTACTCTTCCAAGGGGCATTAAACTGTCTTGTTAAGTTACTGTGACTTCCACATTTCTTCCAAGGGGCATTAAAACTGTCTTGTTAAGCTACTGTGACCTCCACCACTCTTCCAAGGGGCATTGATATTGTCTATTTTTTCCACTGCGACCTCCACCACTCTTCCAAGGGGCATTAAAACTTTCTTGTTAAACTACTGTGACCTCCACCACTCTTCCAAGGGGCATTAAAACCATCTTTCTAAGCTACTGTGACCTCCACCACTCTTCCAAGGGGCATTGATATATTCTTTTTATTCCACTGCAACCTCCACCACTCTTCCAAGGGGCATTGATATTGTCTTTTTATTCCACTGCGACCTCCACCACTGTTCAAAGGGGCATAAAAACTCTCTTGTTAAGCTACTGTGATCTCCACGTCTCTTACAAGGGGCATTAAAACCGTCTTGTTAAGCTACTGTGACATTCACCACTCTTCCAAGGGGCAATGATGTTGTCTTTTTATTCCACTGCACCCTCCACCACTTTTCCAAGGGGCATTAAAACTGTCTTGTTAAGCTGCTGTGACCTCCACGTCTCTTCCAAGGGGCATTAAAACCATCTTGTTATGCTACTGTGACCTCCACCACTCTTCCAAGGGGCATTGATATTGTCTTTTTATTCCACTGCAACCTCCAACACTCTTCCAAGGGGCATTAATACTGTCTTGTTTAGCTACTGTGACCTCCTCCACTCCTCCAAGGGGCATTAAAACCGTCTTGTTAAGCTACTGTGACCTCCACCACTCTTCCAAGTGGCATTAAAACCGTCTTGTTAAACCACTCTGAACTCCACGTCTCTTCCAAGGGGCATTAAAACAGTCTTGTTAAGCTACTGTGACCTCCACCACTCTTCCAGGGGGCATTAAAACCATCTTGTTTAGCTACTGTGACCTCCACCACTCTTCCAAGGGGCATTAAAACCGTCTTGTTAAACCACTCTGAACTCCACAGCTCTTCCAAGGGGCATTAAAACCATCTTGTTAAACCACTCTCAACTCCACAGCTCTTCCAAGGGGCATTGAAATGTTATTTTTAATTACCTCTAACCTCCATGACTCTTATAACGGGCATTGCATTTCCTCCTAATTTTAGTCAGCTTTTGCTTTTCAATGCATAGGTGTACACTAAGGGAGACCCGCTCTCCAGTAATAGGTAGAAGGTTTTTAGTACACTGTAATCCACGTCTGTTTCAAGGGGCATTGCAGTTCCTCATAATTTTTGGACAGCCTTCCATTCACTGCTTAGGCCAACAGTGTACAGTAGACCCAGTTGCTATAAATGGTTTATTTAAGGCCCTCTGACCTCAATGTCATACGCAAGTGGCATTAGAGTGCCTCGAAATTTTTGGTATGCATTGCACTCACTGTATGCCCTATAACTGTGTAGCCGAACCGCTCCTTTTGGTACAGAAACATATCCTACAAGATATGTATGGTTGACTGGCCTGATATTGATGTGAATGGTCCCTGTTCCTCCTGCTCTTTCTCCTTTGCCACCACCTCATCCATCATTCATCACCTGAAGCTTTGTTTTAACGGGAGTCATAGAACTGGGATCATAGCAGGAAAACATCCAGCAATCCTCGGAGGAGGTAGGATATGTGCCAAAACGCTGACCACCTCAGGCCTAGCCGCTGCTACAGACATGCGCTTGCATTCCAAGGAACAGAAAGCTAAGGAGTTGGATGGCCTCATGATGATCATGAATAATTTACTTGTTGTGTAGGAGGCCGACCCCTGCTGCTGTCTAACTTCTGAACTTTGTGTTGAAGCCTAATTGACCCAGGACCCGCAATCCTCTATGTCTGGAGGACGTGCTGCATCCCAGTGTCCAACTGTGTCCCGGCTTCCACAATATTAACCCAATGTGAAGGTGTCAGTCAGATGGACCATAACAGGCCACATTCACTTGTCCACAAGTTTGTGGTTAGGCTGTCCTTCAAGTAGAGGCGGCTGGGGACCGAGTATGGACACCCCGCTGCCCCCTGGCGGCTGGAGACCAAGCGTGGACTGGCTCCGTACTGTCCCTGGCCACATTCACTTGATCACGTGTTTGTGGTTAGGCGGTCCTTCCCAGTAAGTGCACTGGGGAGGGCACGGGTAATGTTGTTTGACCCATGCTTGTGGAAGGCAGAGACGACATCAGGAGAAATAGTGGCAGCTGGGCACCGAGCATGGACACCCGGCTGCTGCTGCCATGAGGTTGGGGACTGCTTCCACCTCCACGAGCCTAAAAGGCAACATTTCAAGTGCACGTGTGGCGCCCCTGAGGGTTCAGTCGCCACAGAGGTACTGCACCTGACCCAGAGGTGTGGCATCTCCTTCTCTCAGGTAAGGATGGAGTACTGCCCCGGGACACCAACACCTGCACTCAACATTACAATACTCCAGGCCGGCTGGAAGGGCATTATGCACTACTTCTGCTGCCCTGTCCCTGGCTGGAGTGGGGGGAACCAAAGAGAGGGGGAACCAGTAGTGGGTGTGGGTGGAGGTCGTAGAACAGGGGAGCACTTAGAGAATAGATATATATAGGGAGCCATCTTAGTTAGTTAGTTAGTGGGTTCAGTGAGTGATGCAGTGAGAGAAAGGAGGAGGGGAGCAGAGTCTCTTCAGGAGCTCTGCTCAATAGTAGGGCCTAGTAAGAGAGGCCCAGGAGTGAGAGGGGAGTCAGGGAGGAAGGCTCCATTACAGAAGGGATCCCAGGGGGTACAGTGAGTTCAGGACGGCACCCGTACGCTAGAATCTGCCAAGCGTCAGAGGGATCAGGCCGCAGGAAGGGAACCGGTCCCTGGCCCAGCCGTGTTACTCCAGGTCTCGGCTAGAAAACCGGTGGCTTCTGCACTTCCATGGTGCAGTTGCCACAACCTCACCCTAGCCGCCATGAAGGGCACCAAGTAGGTCCGGGAACTCCAGGTTGCCCAGAGGGATCTCAGAGTACCCGATCGGGACTGTGTGTGTGGGAGCGCAGGGCAGGAGGGAGAAGACCCAGCGCGGGAAGTCAGTCAAGGAAGGAACATAAAGACAGGGGGTGCTTCTAATATACCTGAAGGAGTGCTGAACCCCTGCATGGCAAATGCAGTGCGACGCGGGAGTCTGACACCTGGACAGTGTACCTAAGGAACCTTAAAAAACTGTGAGTAAACTCGAATGACTGCACTCCGCTGTCTCTGTCACTTATTTCCACCCCGCTACCACTCCTGCACTACAACGCCCAGCATCACCAACTGTACCTACACTGCCCCGGGGGCCCATTTCACCTGTGGGGAGCAGAAACATCCCAGCTGCCATGCCATCACCCCCGGAGATCTGCAGCAGCGCGGGTACTCATTACCGGGAACCACAGGTGGCGTCACGAGACAAAAACTGTTAACAAAACCCCTTTTTAAAGAGTGACCCCAGGGTACGGGCCCGGGAGCCGACTACCGTGACATCCCACAGAAGGTCAAGGCCCGGGTACTGAGTTTCCCCCATGTCCCCCTGGGCGAGTCACAAGCAGCTATCAAAAATTTGTCAGTATTGTATTGCAGCCTGTGAGTGGGTGGGTGGCTGGCTGTATAATTGCACTTGCATTCCAAGTAACAGAAAACTAAGCAAGGAGTCTCCGGTTCTCTGGTGGGCCCGTCCAACTCTGCCGAGAAGCAGCCTGTTATGCTGGCATGTCCTTTAATAAAATAAAATAAAACTTAAAGAACACGTCGGGGTTCACCGGACTGCAGAGGAGCTGCAGCAGCTGAGTCCCAGAAGAATGTTCAGCTAAGCACAGAGAAAGAAATGAACTAGTGTGTTAAGTGCACACACAAGTAGTAACTAACAAGGTACAATGCTGGGAATTAGCAACACTCCAAAAATGAAACTAATAAACTTCTGCACTGCAAGACACCGCTGTGCAGAGCAAGAAGGATTTGGCAGCATGAAATGCCTGAACAATAGATGGCGGCGTATAGAGCTGCAGATAGATGCAGACCAACCGCTGAACCGACACAATAGAGCGTGCTGCTCACAGCATTCCCCTAGCCCTAATTGATGACTAGGAGGACTAGGGAGCTTTCAGCAGGAACCCTTGACAATGACTCTCACACACTGCATTTACTGCCAGAGACCTCACCCCAGGATAGAAAGAGATAGACTAGGCACCGGGGAGGAGCCCTTAAGTACACTAGAGACAGCCCCAGCCCCCCAGGACAACCAATCACGCTGTACCAGACAGCAGGGGGCGTGGCTTAGAAGCACATTACCACAAGGGGGCGTGGCTTAGTGGCACATGGGCAGAAACGCAGAAACCACACTTAGAATCCCTATTACTGAACCTAAATGCTGACAATTGCTGACCAGCAGGAAAGGGCCTGACCGGACGCCGCGAGAAAGCCCTTCTCCTGCGTACCGGCCTAACACAGCCCTGGCTAAGAAAAGTGTGTGGGAAGGTTCCCGAACACTTTATGGCTGCGGTTAGGCGGTCCTTCCCAGTAAGTGCACTGGGGAGGGCACGGGTAATGTTGTGGCACCCGAGCTTGTGGAAGGCGGAGACAACACCGGCAGAAATAGTGGCGGCTGGGGACCATGTATGGACACCCGGCAGCCACCGCCATGAGATTGTGGACAGCTTCCACCTCCACGAGCCTAAAAGGCGACATTTCAAGAGCAAGCAGCTGTCAAAAATTTGGCAGTATAGTTATGCAGCCCCCTTGTACTCCTGTACTACTCGATAGACCCCATATTTCTGGTGTGAAGGAGTGGAGGCAATGCCAATGTGCATTTTCTGACACCAGTCCTCCAACTGACCTGAGGAGCCACCCTCCCCACCTTAATGGTAACCTCTTTGTACCCCACCTGAGGCAAGAGCTGACCATTACTCGCTATTACCATTAAGTCTCCATCAGGGCAGTGAGTAAAGTCAGTATCAGCCCAATATCGTTTATACAGTATGTGAGACATAGTGGTTACCTGAGAACTGGTGTCCAAGAGGGCTTTTAAAGGGATGCCATTGATCACAACGGGTAGAATCGGCCGTCCTTCAACATACTTGTCTCTCCAGTTGTTTGGACCAGGCTGCCTTACTCCTGGAGGTTGGACCGCTGCCCCAGGGGTCTCTCGTTTAAGGACATCCTCTTTCAATGTGACCAACCTTGTCACAGCGTCGGCAGATGGGTCTTCCGGATGGGTCAAAGTTATGCAGTTATGCAGCTGCATACTTGCGCTTGCATTCCAAGGAATGGGGTAGGGACAACTGAACGCTGTACTGGGACAAGGATGTGGACGGTGATTGTTGCAAGTCTGCAATGACAGGTGCATGGCGGGAGGCATCTTCATATGCGCCAAGGATCACGTAATATGGGCATACTTAGGCAGTGACCTGGGAGTCAGAGATGCTTCCAGAGGTCTTCCCCATGCTGTTCCCATGTCTTTTCAGCACCGTATGCATGTGTCTTATGATGTGTCACACACCACATGGACAGATAAGGTTGTAAAATGTTAAAATTACATTTCCTGGTGAATGCATTTGTCTTGGATGAAAGCAATGCAAAAGTGCAAAAACGCATCAAAAACGCTATGTATGAACATAGCCCAAGGTGTGGAGGAGCATTTTTGGTTTTGGTTATTTATTTTGCCTTTTATACAAGTCATTACCCTGGAATGGATGTCCTTTCACATATTTCCCAGGAAAATCTATTTTGGTTTCGTTTTTGTATGTTTTATTTTGAGTCAGTAAAAGTGGCGTAAAACCTCTGACAACGTTGTTGACAGCAGTGACCTGAAAGTCAGAAATGCTTCGAGGGGTCTTCCCCATGCTGTTCCCATGTCATTTGAGCACTGTTTCCCATCGATTTGGGCAATTTTTAGGCCCTCTGCAGACCGCCAGGGAAGCCGCTGGAAAAATGCTCGAGTTTCCCATAGACTTACATTGGGTTCGTTACTCAGACCGAGCACTCCAATTTGCTCAACCCGAGCAACGAGTACCCAAGCATTTTAGTGCTTGCTCATCACTAATCCTAATGCTTCAGAACTCTCCTTTGTAGACTATTGCGTTCTGTTTAAACCCTTTAGGGCTCCTTAATGTCTCTGTAGCATTAGCAGAATGTAAATTGATATAACTACACCAAGTGCAATGTACTGCTGAGGAATAATGTATTCAGTTTTGGTCCTGAGCAACAGACTATCCTATGAATGACCAGGTCCTTCCCATAATGGACTTTCTGACCAAAATAAGGACATGTTAGTGCAATTTCTTCCTGATTCACTTGACTTAGCCATGTTAGTGGCAATCTGTTTTGATAAGCGGCTGCATGAACACAGACAGAAATGCACCGACTCTGCACTTCTGAGATGTCTACTATTCTTACCAAAGGGCCCATGCACATTGGGGTGACTCAGTCTCATTAACAATGAGTCAAGAGACTAAAGCTGGGTCAGTATAGCAGCGCGGAGAGTCAGGACATCAGGTACTTGCATGCCTGAACAATCTCTGTCTGAAAAGCACCGTTCCTTTCTAGGCGCACAGGTATTCACAGGTATTGACAGGCTGCTCCTTGTTCAGTCTTCTTATCTAGAAAAGTCTATGCAGCTTAAGCTTATATTGATTGTAACAAATTTTCTTGCTTTACAATTCTTAGTTTACCTATGAAAGTCACTGCTATTGATAATACACCTCTCACTCATGGTGTGGTGAAGTATACCACTAAGAAGATATTCCTCCTTATTTTTACCTTACATTTTCAATTTATTTTTTATTTTTTTGTTCTTGAAAACTTGTCTATAGGTCTTGGCCATGCTTTAGTTACATTGAAAAAAGTAAGTGAAAATGTTTGGCAATGCCTTACTTGCATTGAATAAAGTAAGTGAAAATCTTTATTATATTATGTGTACCTGAACCACAAATGAACCACACTTGACTAAATGCTTCTATATATTCTTTACTTTTCTTCCTCAAGTCGCATCAGGGTGATATTGTATACTGAAACCATTAATGTCAGAACAAATGTATGTCCTTCTCTGTGAAGTTATCAAAAGCTTTGTCCAGTGGCTTACCTGGAAAATTTAGCAAACTTACTGATGTTTTTTCTTTGTCTGAATCTGAAAAATTACTTAAACACATAGATTATGATTGTTCTAATAATCTGGTACCTATTTACCATCTTCCCAGTACAATGTATAAGGCCATGGAAAAATATATAACAGACAGTCTGCAAAAAGAATTGATTAGACCATCCATATCACTAATTAGGGCAGGTTTCCTTTTTGATGGTAAAAAAAATGGTTGTTTTGGACCATAAATTGTCTAACATGAACTTAACAAAATTACTTCTCTATAACCAGTTATTGTGGGTCCAAGGGCTCACCAAGCATGATATCAGAGAGGTGTACAGTATAACTTGATTCATATCAAGGAGGGATATGAGTTAAAAACTGTAATTAATACTCCTTGGGGTCACTATGAGTGTCTTTTGATGTCTTTCTTGATAAGTATTTATTTTTAGTTATTTTACTCACTTATATAGCACCATTAGTTCCACCGTGCTTTACAGACATTATCGGCACTGTCCCCGATGGGGCTCCCAATCTAAATTGTGGGAGGAAACCGGAGGAAACTCACCCAAACACGGGGAGAACATACTACTCCTTGCAGATGTTGTCCTTGGTGGCTAACAACTGAGCCACCGTGCTGCCCAGCTATTTTTCAACATTTTATTTTTTATGTAGTCAGAGATATAAGTGGGTCAATATTTGATTATTTATCTGCATAACATCTTGTTTTTTTCACCCAATTATTAGTCACACATACTACATGTATGTACTGTATTTGAAAGTCATACCTTTATTTGCTAAACTTCAAAAATGTGTCTTCCTTGATCACTAAATGAACTTCCTGGGGTATATCCTGTCCCCCAAAGGTTTACAAATGGACCCCACTAAGGTCCAAGCTATCAATTGAAAATTTATTAAACATTTTTCCAATATTGCCAAATCATTGACTGATTTAACTAAGAAAGGGACTGATGTTGTCAACAGAAAAATTCAGATGGTCTGTGTCTTCTCTGAGTTAAATGAAAGTTTCTCATCAGTCTCTGTATTAGTTCATCCTGACGTAGAGAATCCTTTTGTACATGCCTCAGAGGTTGAAATCGGAGTGGTGCTCTAACAAGGTATACCATCTCTTACCCAGCTCCGTCCATGCGCCTTCTTTTAACTAAAGTTTTCACCTTTCGAGAAGAATTCTGATATTGGTAATTGTAATTATTTTGGTAATCAAGGAAGCCTTCATGGAATGGCACCACTTCCTAGAAGGAGCCAGACTTAAAGTCACTGTGATGATGAGCCACAAAAATCTTACGTATCTAAAATCAGCTAAGAGACTAAACCGCAGTCAAGTTATCGGTTTCATTTTGTGATGACATTTAGACCTGGTACAAAAACTTTAAAGTTGATGCTCTGTCCTGAAGCTTCTGTTCATCTCAAGCCAAGAACTCTGAACAAATTCTCTTTGTAGCTCAGGGTATGGTTGTGTTTTGTTTCCAAAGATCTTGTTGAGGCAATATATAGATCATATAGATCTTTGCCATTGTACACAAAATAATATATTCCTCATAAGTTTGGTCTGTGAGTTCTCCAAGAGTCCCATATTTCTGCCCTTGAAAGTCACACTGGAATCCACCATACTATTGGACTAGTAACCAAAAATTTTCGGAGGCCAACCATTATTTGGGATTGTAGGGAATGTGTTATTGCATGTGAAATCTGTGCTTAATACTTCTATACACTAACTTGCCGTCCTGAAGACAAAGGCTTTAGCAGTCTACTGTGCATGTGCCAAAGAGTGCTGAGGCTTGTGTTCTCAGGAGGGCAAGTTAGTGCTCAAAGGTGAGGAGACCACTCATTCAGCAGGCACGCAGTTTTCTGGCCAGCTCTAGACTTCAGATGAACATTAGCTGTCAATCAACAGAGAGAGAAAGGTGCCAAGAAAATCAAATACCTAAGGAGGCTGAGTATCATTACGTGTGTACTCATGCCTTAACATCTCACTTGCATACCACTAAAACATGGATTTCTCAAGATTCAGAAAAAGGATTGACAATATACAGGTAACAGTGAGTTAATCCTTCATTGAACTACATGGGCATATAAACAATTTAGGGGGTCAAACTTACTGACAGATTATCTTGAAGCCAGCAATGAAAATGGGCTTTTATTTTATCCTTGTCCTCTTTATGCAATGATTTATTCATGCCTATGTGGAAAAAAAGTGACAATATTTATTATTCTCTGTGTACTTGTACGGATCCGAGTGGTGGAACCTCTGTGCTGTGATACAAGGAGGGTCCAGAGGGGCATAACTAAGTGCCTACCAGGACCGACCCTGGCTCCACGGCGGCTTAGTCGACTCCTTAAACCAAGGAGGGACCGGGAAGGTAGACCAGGTGCCACTCTGGGACAGACCTCGTGTGAGAGCAGGCGACTCCCATGGGTCTGATGGACGAAGCCAACCGGCACGGCAGATGAGCGCAGCTGGTAGGCAGGCAATACAGGTAGAAAGGCATGCTTGGCTGGCAGACTGACAAGTGAACACGCCTTATGGACAGGCTAGTGGACACGGCTGATAGACAGGCTAGCGGGCACGGCTGATAGACAGGCTAGCGGGCACGGCTGATAGACAGGCTGGCAGGCACGGCTGATGAACAGGCTGGCGGGCATGGCTGACAGGCTGGCAGGCAAGCAGCACTGGGACCTTAGGGCTGGAGAGAGTGTTTTGCACACCAGCAACAACTTTGCACAGGCACCTCCATTTTGGAAGAGGTGCCTTAAATAGGGGCAGTCCCCTGGCCATTGTCCGGGGACTTTTTAGGATGGTGCGTGCAGCCCCTTTGAGAGGGAGGGAGCGCGTGCCATAAGTACAGTGCCCGGGGATCTGCACGTGGTGTGCGCACCCCGGGCAGACGCTGCGAGGGAGCCAGAGGGAGGAGCGGAGGATGCTGGACCTGAGCCGTGGCGGTGAGGGGATCGGCGTTTCTGCAAGGCAGGAGGCAGAGACGCCGATGCTACAGTACCCCCCCTTACATACCCTCTTCTTCAAGCCCGCAAGAAATTTTTCTAGAAAAAGAGGAGCATGTATGTTCTCCCTGGGCACCCATCACCTCTCCTCAGGACCAAACCACTTCCAATCCACAAGAAAGAAAGTCTTTCCTCATACCCTCTTGATGGCCAATATTTTCTCTACCTCAAAGACATCCTCAGCGGAGACTGGAGCTGGAGTGGTAACTGGATCGTCAGAAAAAGTATTGAGGATGACAGGCTTGAGGAGAGACACATGAAAGGAATTGGGGAACCATAACGAGGCAGGGAGTTTCAACTTGTATGCCACTGGATTTATTTGACTCAGAACCTCAAAAGGAATGATGAACCGCGGACCCAACTTGTATGATGGTATCTTGAGATTGACTTATTTGGAGGAAAGCCAGACCTTGTCACCTGGATGGAATAGAGGCGAATCCAGACATCTCTTATCAGCAGCAGGATTTTCCACAGAAGAAGAAACAGGAAACGGAATATTGGGATGCTGACCGTATATCACAAAGAACGGAGACTTGACTGAGGACTCACTGACATGGCTGTTGTAAGAAAACTCGGCCCAAGACAGAAGTTCTACTCAGTTGTTATGGTGAGCATTGACAAAGTGCCGAAGGAAACTAGTGAGGATCTGATTGATACATTCCACGTGGCCATTCGACTGATCATGATAGACCAAAGAGAATTCCAATGTGACATCCAGCAGCTTGCACATGGCTCTCCAGAAGCGTAAAGTAAACTCCTCTATCAGAGACAATATGAAGAGGTAGGCCGTGTAGACGGAAGATGTGACAGATGAAGTCTTTAGCCAACACAGGCGCAGATGGAAGACCTGGCAGGAGAATGAAGTGAGCCATCTGGGAGATGCGGTTAGCGACCACCCATATGACAGTACAACCGGCCGATACAGGAAGATTCGTGATGAAATCCATAGCGATGTGTTGCCATGGAGCAGAAGGCACAGTTAGAGGAAGAAGTTGACCAGTCAGAAGTTGCCTAGGTGTCTTGTTATGGGCACAGGAAGAGCAAGCAGAGACAAAATCTGCAACATCCTTGGGCAGATTCAGCCACCAATACACTGTGTGCAGAATTATTAGGCAAGTTGTATTTTAGAGGATTATTTTTATTATTGATCAATAACTATGTTCTCAATCAACCCAAAAGACTCATAAATATCCAAGCTTAATATTTTTGGAAGTTGGAGTGGTTTTTATTTTAGATTTAGCTATCTTAAGAGGATATCTATTTGTGCAGGTAACTATTACTGTGCCGAATTATTAGGCAACTTAATAAAAACCAAATATAATCCCATGTCACTTGTTTATTTTCACCAGGTAAACCAATATCAGTGCACAAAATTTAGAAATAAACATTTCTGACATGCAAAAACCTAAACCAAAAAATTTAGTGATCAGTATAGCCACCTTTTTTATGATGACACTCAACAGCCTTCCATCCATAGATTCTGTCAGTTGCTTGATCTGTTTTCCATCAACATTGCGTGCAGCAGCCACCACAGCCTCCCAGACATTGTTCCAAGAGGTAAACTGTTTTCCCTCCCTGTAGATCTCACCTCCCCGCTCCCCGCGCGGCGTCCTCCTGCGCTTCTCTTCCTGCTGCTGCCAGCGCGCGCAGCTTCTTGGGCACTGTGCTTAGGGCGCGCACGCTCCCTCTCTCTTAAAGGGGCCGTGTGCACCGTCCTAAGGAGTCCCCGGCCAATAGCCGAGGGTCCTCCCATATATAAGGCACCTCCTCCAAAATGGAGGTGCCCGAGCAAAAGTTGTTACACAGTGTTACTTATCTCTGCTTCAGCCCTCAGGTCCAGTTGCCAGCCTGACTTCTGTTCCAGTCCGCCAGTCTGACTACTCTCCAGCCCGACAGTCTGCCTTCCGTTCTACCCGCCAGTCTGTCTGTGGGCAAGTCCACCTGCTTGCCAGGAAGCACCTGCCAGTTACCTGCCAGCTACCTGCCGTGCCTGCTAGCCCGCTCACCTGGGAGCACTCGCCTGTTACCTGCCTGTTCCTGCCCATTACCTGCCTGCTGCCTGCCGTGCCTGCTAGCCCGCTCACCTGGGAGCACCTGTTACCTACCTGTTACCTGA
Source organism: Phyllobates terribilis (assembly GCF_046119375.1). Lineage (NCBI taxonomy): Eukaryota > Metazoa > Chordata > Amphibia > Anura > Dendrobatidae > Phyllobates > Phyllobates terribilis. The sequence continues at coordinate 509,250,193 of NW_027362762.1, forward strand.
TAGCCTACCTGGAGGCCCCTGCGGTCACCTGCCATGACCACCCGCCTGCTAACCTAGAGACTTCGGCCTGCTTGGCCGTCACTTGCCGTAGCCTACCTGGAGGCTCCTGCTGTCACTTGCCGTGACCGCCTGTCTGTTACCTAGAGACTTCAACCTGCTCTGCCGTCACGTGCCGTGAGTAAAGTCAGTATCAGCCCAATATCGTTTATACAGTATGTGAGGCATAGTGGTTACCTGAGAACTGGTGTCCAAGAGGGCTTTTAAAGGGATGCCATTGATCACAACGGGTAGAATCGGCCGTCCTTCAACATACTTGTCTCTCCAGTTGTTTGGACCAGGCTGCCTTACTCCTGGAGGTTGGACCGCTGCCCCAGGGGTCTCTCGTTTAAGGACATCCTCTTTCAATGTGACCAACCTTGTCACAGCGTCGGCAGATGGGTCTTCCGGATGGGTCAAAGTTATGCAGTTATGCAGCTGCATACTTGCGCTTGCATTCCAAGGAATGGGGTAGGGACAACTGAACGCTGTACTGGGACAAGGATGTGGACGGTGATTGTTGCAAGTCTGCAATGACAGGTGCATGGCGGGAGGCATCTTCATATGCGCCAAGGATCACGTAATATGGGCATACTTAGGCAGTGACCTGGCAGTCAGAGATGCTTCCAGAGGTCTTCCCCATGCTGTTCCCATGTCTTTTCAGCACCGTATGCATGTGTCTTATGATGTGTCACACACCACATGGACAGATAAGGTTGTAAAATGTTAAAATTACATTTCCTGGTGAATGCATTTGTCTTGGATGAAAGCAATGCAAAAGTGCAAAAACGCATCAAAAACGCTATGTATGAACATAGCCCAAGGTGTGGAGGAGCATTTTTGGTTTTGGTTATTTATTTTGCCTTTTATACAAGTCATTACCCTGGAATGGATGTCCTTTCACATATTTCCCAGGAAAATCTATTTTGGTTTCGTTTTTGTATGTTTTATTTTGAGTCAGTAAAAGTGGCGTAAAATCTCTGACAACGTTGTTGACATCAGTGACCTGAAAGTCAGAAATGCTTCGAGGGGTCTTCCCCATGCTGTTCCCATGTCATTTGAGCACTGTTTCCCATCGATTTGGGCAATTTTTAGGCCCTCTGCAGACCGCCGGGGAAGCCGCTGGAAAAATGCTCGAGTTTCCCATAGACTTACATTGGGTTCGTTACTCAGACCGAGCACTCCAATTTGCTCAACCCGAGCAACGAGTACCCAAGCATTTTAGTGCTTGCTCATCACTAATCCTAATGCTTCAGAACTCTCCTTTGTAGACTATTGCGTTCTGTTTAAACCCTTTAGGGCTCCTTAATGTCTCTGTAGCATTAGCAGAATGTAAATTGATATAACTACACCAAGTGCAATGTACTGCTGAGGAATAATGTATTCAGTTTTGGTCCTGAGCAACAAACTATCCTATGAATGACCAGGTCCTTCCCATAATGGACTTTCTGACCAAAATAAGGACATGTTAGTGCAATTTCTTCCTGATTCTCTTGACTTAGCCATGTTAGTGGCAATCTGTTTTGATAAGCGGCTGCATGAACACAGACAGAAATGCACCGACTCTGCACTTCTGAGATGTCTACTATTCTTACCAAAGGGCCCATGCACATTGGGGTGACTCAGTCTCATTAACAATGAGTCAAGAGACTAAAGCTGGGTCAGTATAGCAGCGCGGAGAGTCAGGACATCAGGTACTTGCATGCCTGAACAATCTCTGTCTGAAAAGCACCGTTCCTTTCTAGGCGCACAGGTATTCACAGGTATTGACAGGCTGCTCCTTGTTCAGTCTTCTTATCTAGAAAAGTCTATGCAGCTTAAGCTTATATTGATTGTAACAAATTTTCTTGCTTTACAATTCTTAGTTTACCTATTAAAGTCACTGCTATTGATAATACACCTCTCACTCATGGTGTGGTGAAGTATACCACTAAGAAGATATTCCTCCTTATTTTTACCTTACATTTTCAATTTATTTTTTATTTTTTTGTTCTTGAAAACCTGTCTATAGGTCTTGGCCATGCTTTAGTTACATTGAAAAAAGTAAGTGAAAATGTTTGGCAATGCCTTACTTGCATTGAATAAAGTAAGTGAAAATCTTTATTATATTATGTGTACCTGAACCACAAATGAACCACACTTGACTAAATGCTTCTATATATTCTTTACTTTTCTTCCTCAAGTCGCATCAGGGTGATATTGTATACTGAAACCATTAATGTCAGAACAAATGTATGTCCTTCTCTGTGAAGTTATCAAAAGCTTTGTCCAGTGGCTTACCTGGAAAATTTAGCAAACTTACTGATGTTTTTTCTTTGTCTGAATCTGAAAAATTACTTAAACACATAGATTATGATTGTTCTAATAATCTGGTACCTATTTACCATCTTCCCAGTACAATGTATAAGGCCATGGAAAAATATATAACAGACAGTCTGCAAAAAGAATTGATTAGACCATCCATATCACTAATTAGGGCAGGTTTCCTTTTTGATGGTAAAAAAAATGGTTGTTTTGGACCATAAATTGTCTAACATGAACTTAACAAAATTACTTCTCTATAACCAGTTATTGTGGGTCCAAGGGCTCACCAAGCATGATATCAGAGAGGTGTACAGTATAACTTGATTCATATCAAGGAGGGATATGAGTTAAAAACTGTAATTAATACTCCTTGGGGTCACTATGAGTGTCTTTTGATGTCTTTCTTGATAAGTATTTATTTTTAGTTATTTTACTCACTTATATAGCACCATTAGTTCCACCGTGCTTTACAGACATTATCGGCACTGTCCCCGATGGGGCTCCCAATCTAAATTGTGGGAGGAAACCGGAGGAAACTCACCCAAACACGGGGAGAACATACTACTCCTTGCAGATGTTGTCCTTGGTGGCTAACAACTGAGCCACCGTGCTGCCCAGCTATTTTTCAACATTTTATTTTTTATGTAGTCAGAGATATAAGTGGGTCAATATTTGATTATTTATCTGCATAACATCTTGTTTTTTTCACCCAATTATTAGTCACACATACTACATGTATGTACTGTATTTGAAAGTCATACCTTTATTTGCTAAACTTCAAAAATGTGTCTTCCTTGATCACTAAATGAACTTCCTGGGGTATATCCTGTCCCCCAAAGGTTTACAAATGGACCCCACTAAGGTCCAAGCTATCAATTGAAAATTTATTAAACATTTTTCCAATATTGCCAAATCATTGACTGATTTAACTAAGAAAGGGACTGATGTTGTCAACAGAAAAATTCAGATGGTCTGTGTCTTCTCTGAGTTAAATGAAAGTTTCTCATCAGTCTCTGTATTAGTTCATCCTGACGTAGAGAATCCTTTTGTACATGCCTCAGAGGTTGAAATCGGAGTGGTGCTCTAACAAGGTATACCATCTCTTACCCAGCTCCGTCCATGCTCCTTCTTTTAACTAAAGTTTTCACCTTTCGAGAAGAATTCTGATATTGGTAATTGTAATTATTTTGGTAATCAAGGAAGCCTTCATGGAATGGCACCACTTCCTAGAAGGAGCCAGACTTAAAGTCACTGTGATGATGAGCCACAAAAATCTTACGTATCTAAAATCAGCTAAGAGACTAAACCGCAGTCAAGTTATCGGTTTCATTTTGTGATGACATTTAGACCTGGTACAAAAACTTTAAAGTTGATGCTCTGTCCTGAAGCTTCTGTTCATCTCAAGCCAAGAACTCTGAACAAATTCTCTTTGTAGCTCAGGGTATGGTTGTGTTTTGTTTCCAAAGATTTTGTTGAGGCAATATATAGATCATATAGATCTTTGCCATTGTACACAAAATAATATATTCCTCATAAGTTTGGTCTGTGAGTTCTCCAAGAGTCCCATATTTCTGCCCTTGAAAGTCACACTGGAATCCACCATACTATTGGACTAGTAACCAGGAATTTTCGGAGGCCAACCATTATTTGGGATTGTAGGGAATGTGTTATTGCATGTGAAATCTGTGCTTAATACTTCTATACACTAACTTGCCGTCCTGAAGACAAAGGCTTTAGCAGTCTACTGTGCATGTGCCAAAGAGTGCTGAGGCTTGTGTTCTCAGGAGGGCAAGTTAGTGCTCAAAGGTGAGGAGACCACTCATTCAGCAGGCACGCAGTTTTCTGGCCAGCTCTAGACTTCAGATGAACATTAGCTGTCAATCAACAGAGAGAGAAAGGTGCCAAGAAAATCAAATACCTAAGGAGGCTGAGTATCATTACGTGTGTACTCATGCCTTAACATCTCACTTGCATACCACTAAAACATGGATTTCTCAAGATTCAGAAAAAGGATTGACAATATACAGGTAACAGTGAGTTAATCCTTCATTGAACTACATGGGCATATAAACAATTTAGGGGGTCAAACTTACTGACAGATTATCTTGAAGCCAGCAATGAAAATGGGCTTTTATTTTATCCTTGTCCTCTTTATGCAATGATTTATTCATGCCTATGTGGAAAAAAAGTGACAATATTTATTATTCTCTGTGTACTTGTACGGATCCGAGTGGTGGAACCTCTGTGCTGTGATACAAGGAGGGTCCAGAGGGGCATAACTAAGTGCCTACCAGGACCGACCCTGGCTCCACGGCGGCTTAGTCGACTCCTTAAACCAAGGAGGGACCGGGAAGGTAGACCAGGTGCCACTCTGGGACAGACCTCGTGTGAGAGCAGGCGACTCCCATGGGTCTGATGGACGAAGCCAACCGGCACGGCAGATGAGCGCAGCTGGTAGGCAGGCAATACAGGTAGAAAGGCATGCTTGGCTGGCAGACTGACAAGTGAACACGCCTTATGGACAGGCTAGTGGACACGGCTGATAGACAGGCTAGCGGGCACGGCTGATAGACAGGCTAGCGGGCACGGCTGATAGATGGGCTGGTGGGCACAGCTGATAGACAGGCTGGCAGGCACGGCTGATGAACAGGCTGGCGGGCATGGCTGACAGGCTGGCAGGCAAGCAGCACTGGGACCTTAGGGCTGGAGAGAGTGTTTTGCACACAAGCAACAACTTTGCACAGGCACCTCCATTTTGGAAGAGGTGCCTTAAATAGGGGCAGTCCCCTGGCCATTGTCCGGGGACTTTTTAGGATGGTGCGTGCAGCCCCTTTGAGAGGGAGGGAGCGCGTGCCATAAGTACAGTGCCCGGGGATCTGCACGTGGTGTGCGCACCCCGGGCAGACGCTGCGAGGGAGCCAGAGGGAGGAGCGGAGGATGCTGGACCTGAGCCGTGGCGGTGAGGGGATCGGCGTTTCTGCAAGGCAGGAGGCAGAGACGCCGATGCTACAGTACCCCCCCTTACATACCCTCTTCTTCCAGCCCGCAAGAAATTTTTCTAGAAAAAGAGGAGCATGTATGTTCTCCCTGGGCACCCATCACCTCTCCTCAGGACCAAACCACTTCCAATTCACAAGAAAGAAAGTCTTTCCTCATACCCTCTTGATGGCCAATATTTTCTCTACCTCAAAGACATCCTCAGCGGAGACTGGAGCTGGAGTGGTAACTGGATCGTCAGAAAAAGTATTGAGGATGACAGGCTTGAGGAGAGACACATGAAAGGAATTGGGGAACCATAACGAGGCAGGGAGTTTCAACTTGTATGCCACTGGATTTATTTGACTCAGAACCTCAAAAGGAATGATAAACCGCGGACCCAACTTGTATGATGGTATCTTGAGATTGATTTATTTGGAGGAAAGCCAGACCTTGTCACCTGGATGGAATAGAGGTGAATCCAGACATCTCTTATCAGCAGCAGGATTTTCCACAGAAGAAGAAACAGGAAACGGAATATTGGGATGCTGACCGTATATCACAAAGAACGGAGACTTGACTGAGGACTCACTGACATGGCTGTTGTAAGAAAACTCGGCCCAAGACAGAAGTTCTACTCAGTTGTTATGGTGAGCATTGACAAAGTGCCGAAGGAAACTAGTGAGGATCTGATTGATACATTCCACGTGGCCATTGGACTGATCATGATAGACCAAAGAGAATTCCAATGTGACATCCAGCAGCTTGCACATGGCTCTCCAGAAGCGTAAAGTAAACTCCTCTATCAGAGACAATATGAAGAGGTAGGACGTGTAGACGGAAGATGTGACAGATGAAGTCTTTAGCCAACACAGGCGCAGATGGAAGACCTGGCAGGAGAATGAAGTGAGCCATCTGGGAGAAGCGGTTAGCGATCACCCATATGACAGTACAACCGGCCGATACAGGAAGATTCGTGATGAAATCCATAGCGATGTGTTGCCATGGAGCAGAAGGCACAGGTAGAGGAAGAAGTCGACCAGTCAGAAGTTGCCTAGGTGTCTTGTTATGGGCACAGGAAGAGCAAGCAGAGACAAAATCTGCAACATCCTTGCGCAGATTCAGCCACCAATACACTGTGTGCAGAATTATTAGGCAAGTTGTATTTTAGAGGATTATTTTTATTATTGATCAATAACTATGTTCTCAATCAACCCAAAAGACTCATAAATATCCAAGCTTAATATTTTTGGAAGTTGGAGTGGTTTTTATTTTAGATTTAGCTATCTTAAGATATCTATTTGTGCAGGTAACTATTACTGTGCCGAATTATTAGGCAACTTAATAAAAACCAAATATAATCCCATGTCACTTGTTTATTTTCACCAGGTAAACCAATATCAGTGCACAAAATTTAGAAATAAACATTTCTGACATGCAAAAACCTAAACCAAAAAATTTAGTGATCAATATAGCCACCTTTTTTATGATGACACTCAACAGCCTTCCATCCATAGATTCTGTCAGTTGCTTGATCTGTTTTCCATCAACATTGCGTGCAGCAGCCACCACAGCCTCCCAGACATTGTTCCAAGAGGTAAACTGTTTTCCCTCCCTGTAGATCTCACCTCCCCGCTCCCCGCGCGGCGTCCTCCTGCGCTTCTCTTCCTGCTGTTGCCAGCGCGCGCAGCTTCTTGGGCACTGTGCTTAGGGCGCGCACGCTCCCTCTCTCTTAAAGGGGCCGTGTGCACCGTCCTAAGGAGTCCCCGGCCAATAGCCGAGGGTCCTCATATATATAAGGCACCTCCTCCAAAATGGAGGTGCCCGAGCAAAAGTTGTTACACAGTGTTACTTATCTCTGCTTCAGCCCTCAGGTCCAGTTGCCAGCCTGACTTCTGTTCCAGTCCGCCAGTCTGACTACTCTCCAGCCCGACAGTCTGCCTTCCGTTCTACCCGCCAGTCTGTCTATGGGCAAGTCCACCTGCTTGCCAGGAAGCACCTGCCAGTTACCTGCCAGCTACCTGCCGTGCCTGCTAGCCCGCTCACCTGGGAGCACTTGCCTGTTACCTGCCTGTTCCTTGCTATTACCTGCCTGCTGCCTGCCGTGCCTGCTAGCCCGCTCACCTGGGAGCACCTGTTACCTACCTGTTACCTGATAGCCTACCTGGAGGCCCCTGCGGTCACCTGCCATGACCACCCGCCTGCTAACCTAGAGACTTCGGCCTGCTTGGCCGTCACTTGCCGTAGCCTACCTGGAGGCTCCTGCTGTCACTTGCCGTGACCGCCTGTCTGTTACCTAGAGACTTCAACCTGCTCTGCCGTCACGTGCCGTGACCACCCGTCAACTATCCAGAGACTTCTGCCTGCCTTTTGTGTCCATCCGCTATACCGGTCAGTCCCAGTCTGCTGACCCGTGGGAGCCACCTGCTCTCTTACAAGGTCGTCCCCAGAGTAGCACCTGGTACCTCTGCTCGGTCCCTCCCTGGTCACGGAGTCGTTAGCCGCCGTACGACCAGGGTCGGTCTGAGTTGATCCTTAGTCACGCCCCTCTGGGTCCCTGCTTGCACCGCGGCACAGAGGTTCCATCACCCGGATCCGTAACAGTTTGCTCGGGCCATGGAACCCTGTGGCCCCCAGACCCCCGCAATCTCCGACCTGCACCAGGAGGTCTTACGTCAGAGAGCTCAACAGGAGTCAGTCCTGTCCTACCTGAGGTCTGTTAATTCTCACCTAGGTGCATTATCCGATACGCCTGTGTCCTTCTCTGGTCAGGCAGCGCCTACTTCCGCGGCACCACCACCTAGTCCTATTATGGCGTCTGGGTATGGACCCCGGCTCTCGGCACCTCCACGTTTTGCTGGCAACCCTGCCTTAGCTCGGGGTTTCATAAACCAGTGCACCCTGCACTATGAACTCTTGGCTCATCAGTTCATCTCCGACCGGGCCAAGGTGGCATTCCTCATGTCCCATCTAACTGGGGAGGCACTGTCATGGCTAAATCCCCAGTGGGAGAGAGGGGATCCCCTGGTGTCCGACCTATCATCTTTCCTCGCTGCTTTCCGGAAAGTCTTCGATGAACCAGGACGAAAATCCTCTTCAGCCTCCTCTCTACTATGTCCCCGCCAAGAGAGTCTCACCGTGGGCCAATATGCCATACAGTTCCGTACCCTCGCTTCTGAGCTTGCCTGGGATGACGAGGCTCTGGTGTCCATCTTCTGGGAGGGCCTTTCCAGCCGGATTAAGGATGAGCTAGCCAGTCGGGACATTCCTACAACCCTGGATGACCTGGTCTCACTCGCTACCCGGATTGACATCCGGTTCCAAGAACGCACCAAAGAGACCACCCGGGAAAGAAAATTCCTCCGCCTCGCTCCTACTTTCCAGAGACCCGCCTCTCAACCAGTCACTCCCCAGGCACACTCGCCCGAACCCATGCAGATCGACCAGATCAAGATGGTCAAATCTCGCCAAGAGTCACGTCGAGCCGAGGGGAGCTGTTTCTATTGTGGCAGTAAAGAGCACCTGATCCGTTCCTGCCCAGAGAGGCAGGGAAACTTCAGTGTCTAGGACCGCTCGGAGAGGTCATCCAAGGCAAAAGTAAGCCCTCTCCATCCCTGACTTTGTCTGTCTCTATCTCCGGGGGAGAGAACCGTCTCTTTGAAATTGCTCATCTGGATTCTGGAGCTGCTGGAAACCTCATTTCCCAGTCCCTGGTAGAGAGATACCGAATTCCCACCAGACCTTTGGCTGAACCATTGTCCATCGCCTCTGTGGATGGAAGACTCCTTCCGGTGACCATCCTGCTCATCACTGAGCCCCTAACCCTGCAGGTGGGAATGCTGCACTCGGAGAAAATCTCCTTCCATGTGCTGTCCGGACTCTCTCACTCCCTATTGCTAGGTCTACCCTGGCTCCAGACACATGAACCCGTGCTGAACTGGCAATCCGGAGAAGTATTCCGGTGGGGGCAGGACTGCCATAGGACCTGCCTGATTCCGGTTCACCCGACTCGTCCTCCACCTACCCCAGCTAATTTACCTGGTCTACCGGCTCCTTACTGGCCCTACGTGGATGTCTTCGATAAAAAGGAAGCAGAGACACTGCCACCTCATAGGCCATATGATTGTCCGATCGACCTGGTACCTGGCACCACTCCACCCCGTGGGCGTATTTACCCATTGTCGGCGGCCGAAACCCGGGTCATGTCTGAGTACATTGAGGAGAATCTGGCTAGGGGATTCATCTGGAAATCTACCTCCCCTGCTGGAGCCGGATTCTTCTTTGTCAAAAAGAAGGATGGTTTGCTATGCCCCTGTATTGATTATAGAGGACTCAATCAGATCATGGTAAAAAATAAATATCCCCTGCCGCTCATCTCCGAGTTGTTTGATCGCCTTAAGGGCGCCAGGATCTTTTCCAAGCTGGATCTATGTGGAGCGTATAACCTGGTCCGAATCCGTCAAGGAGATGAGTGGAAGACGGCATTCAATACCCGGGACGGTCACTATGAGTACCGTGTGATGCCCTTCGGTCTCTGCAATGCTCTCACTGTCTTTCAAGAATTGGTCAGCGACATCTTCCGTGATCTTCTTTATTCCTGCATGATGGTATACCTGGACGATATCTTGGTCTTCTCTCCGGATCTTCCCACACACCGGAGGGATGTTCGTCAGGTCCTGCTTAGGCTCAGGCAGTACCACCTCTATGCAAAATACGAGAAGTGCCTCTTCGAGCAGACCTCTCTTCCATTCCTGGGCTATGTTATCTCCCAGATAGACCTACGAATGGATCCTGAGAAGCTCTCTGCTGTCCTAAAATGGCCCCGTCCGGAGGGGTTGAAGGCGATTCAGCGATTCCTGGGCTTCGCCAACTACTATCGTCTCTTCATCCCGCACTTCTCTTCTCGGACTGCTCCCATATCTGCGCTCACCCATAAGGGAGCAAATCCCAAGGAATGGTCACCTGAAGCTGAGGGAGCCTTCCTTTCCTTAAAGCAAGCCTTCTCCTCGGCCCCAGTGCTGCACCGTCCGGATTGCAGCAAACAGTTCTACCTGGAGGTTGATGCTTCCTCCTCCCGAGCCGGAGCGGTGCTCACCCAAAAGTCTTCTTCGGGGAGAATGGTAACCTGCGGCTTCTTCTCCATACTCTTCTCTTCCTCGGAGCGCAACTACTCCATAGGAGACCGAGAACTGTTAGCCGTTAAATTGGTGCTGGAGGAGTGGCGTTACCTGCTGGAAGGGGCTCTATACCCGGTGATCATCTATACGGATCACAAGAACCTGGCATATCTCCAGAATGCCCAAAGACTCAACCCGCGCCAGGCCCGGTGGTCTTTGTTCTTCGCCGGCTTCGACTTCATCCTACACTTCCGCCCGGCGGACAAGAATGTCAAAGCCGACGCCTTGTCCCGATCCTTCCTGTCCTCCAATCAAGAGGAGGAGCCTATGTACATCATCGACCCCTCCAAAGTGATGAATGTGGCCCCCTTGGATCTTACTCGTCTTCCACCCGGTAAGACGTTTGTAGCAGTACCAGATCGTGTGAAGGTTCTTCGCTGGGGTCATTCATCTAAGCTAGCCGGCCATGCTGGCCAAAAGAAGACCTTCTTGCTCATCGCCCGGCATTACTGGTGGCCTGCCCTGCGCAAGGATGTGGTAGACTTTGACTCAGCCTGTTCGTCAAAGTTCCCAGACATCTACAAGCCGGTCATCTCCTGCCTCTTCCCGTACCTGATGCTCCATGGCAACACATTGCTATGGACTTTATCACAGATCTCCCTGTCTCTGCCGGTTGTACAGTCATTTGGGTGGTCGCCGACCGCTTTTCTAAAATGGCTCACTTCATCCCTCTGCCTGGTCTCCCGCCTGCATCAGTGCTAGCTAAGGATTTCTTCCTCCACATCTTCTGTCTCCATGGCCTACCCCTCCACATCGTGTCAGATCGAGGGGTTCAGTTCACCTCTCGTTTCTGGCGAGCTACGTGTAAGCTGCTGGATGTCACCCTGGATTTCTCCTCCGCTTATCATCCACAGTCCAATGGTCAAGTGGAGCGGATCAACCAGATCCTTACCAGCTACCTCCGGCACTTTGTTAACGCTCACCATACTGATTGGGTGGATCTCTTGCCATGGGCCGAATTCTCCTACAACAACCATGAGAGCGAATCATCTTCCAAGTCTCCGTTCTTTATAGTGTATGGTCAACATCCCCGGATTCCGTTTCCCGTCTCCGCTTCTGTGGACAACCCTGCCGCGGAGTCTCTGGTCAGTGAATTTTCCACCATTTGGGAGAGTACTAGGTCCGCACTTCTTCAGTCCTCCGAGCGGATGAAGAGACATGCTGACAAGAGATGTCTGGATCCGCCTCAATTCCGTCCGTGAGACAAGGTTTGGCTCTCCTCCAAACATGTTCGGCTCAAAATATCCTCCTATAAGTTGGGTCCTCGGTTCATCGGTCCATTTGAAGTCCTTAAGCAAATCAATCCAGTGGCCTACAAGTTAAAACTCCCTACCACCTTATGGATTCCCAACTCCTTCCACGTATCTCTCCTCAAACCAGTTGTCTTTAACTCTTTTTCCAACAATCCAGGTTCTTCCCCTGCTCCGGTTTCTGCTGAGGACTAGAGATGAGCGTTGTTCTACTCGAACTGTTCGCCAATCTCAAATTCGAGCTGTTTTGGGCGGTGTTCGAGCCGTTCGGCGAACACGAACAATTTGAGAAAAATTCGGCTGTTCGAGGTTATGTTCGATAACTGTTCGTGCACCAAAATCATAACTGGATTTTTTCTCAGTAATGATGAAAATTAATGTTAATACGCAGTTTGAGTGTACAGCGGGGTGGGGGGAGGGGCAGGGGATGGATCTCTGCAGGAACAATGAAGATCTCCATTTTTTTTTTCTCTTTCCCGCATTTACAGTGGGGAGGTGCAATCTGTCAGCCTATCAGCAGCGCACACACGGAGCGAAGTGCTTTTTTTCACACAAGCAAGGGCATGTGTCATTGGCAGTGTATGTCACATGTCCTTGCCCTATAAGACCAAGCCATTTTCCCCGTCGCCACCATTTTCTCACTGCTGCAGCTGCGTGTTAGACGGCACCGCTGTTGCTGTGTGCGCTATACCTTGTTAATTTCAAGCCAATTTTCGCACAAATCTACAGATAGCTTGGGAGTAGGGAATAGTTGTGATTGCAGTCCTTTTAAGGACTAGGTTACAACATTTCCTACGACTTTTATCAGGCAGGTCTGTGCTCTTAAATAGATAGATTGTGGGAGTAAAGACTAATTGTAATTGGAGTCCTTTTCAGGACTAGGTTACATCAGTTCCTATCAGTTTTTGCCAGGCAGGTCTGTGCCAGTGCTGTGCAAGTTTTTTTCACAGCATTTGGCTGAATCTAGCAAAGCTAATCCTTTTTGGCCTATTGCAGAGTGTGTTAGTCAGTGGAGTAGCCTATCTGTGTTGCAAGATATACCACCTGTGTATAGAATACCAATTTTTTTACTGCACCTAATGAAGTAAAATCTTTTGGGCATAGCATCATTCTATTAGTCCATCTATACTGACCTCCATCAGGTTGCAAATTGAATATAATTTTTTTCTGCATCTAGCTCTGAAAAAATATTGGGCTTCTAGCTGTGTGTGGGACTTGTTGTATTAGTCCATCTATACTGACCTCCATCAGGTTGCAAACTGCATATATTTTTTTCTTCATCTACCTCTGAAAAAATATTGGGCTTCTAGCTGTGTGTGGGACTTGTTCTATTAATCCATCTATACAGACCTCCATCAGGTTGCAAACTGAATATATTTTTTTCTGCATCTACCTCTGAAAAAATATTGGGCTTCTAGCTGTGTGTGGGACTTGTTGTATTAGTCCATCTATACTGACGTCCATCAGGTTGCAAACTGAATATATTTTTTTCTGCATCTACCTCTGAAAAAATATTGGGCTTCTAGCTGTGTGTGGGACTTGTTGTATTAGTCCATCTATACAGACCTCCATCAGGTTGCAAACTGAATATATTTTTTTCTGCATCTACCTCTGAAAAAATATTGGGCTTCGAGCTGTGTGTGGGACTTGTTGTATTAGTCCATCTATACTGACCTCCATCAGGTTGCAAACTGAATATATTTTTTTCTGCATCTACCTCTGAAAAAATATTGGGCTTCTAGCTGTGTGTGGGACTTGTTCTATTAATCCATCTATACAGACCTCCATCAGGTTGCAAACTGAATATATTTTTTTCTGCATCTACCTCTGAAAAAATATTGGGCTTCTAGCTGTGTGTGGGACTTGTTGTATTAGTCCATCTATACTGACCTCCATCAGGTTGCAAACTGAATATATTTTTTTCTGCATCTACCTCTGAAAAAATATTGGGCTTCTAGCTGTGTGTGGGACTTGTTCTATTAATCCATCTATACAGACCTCCATCAGGTTGCAAACTGAATATATTTTTTCTGCATCTACCTCTGAAAAAATATTGGGCTTCTAGCTGTGTGTGGGACTTGTTGTATTAGTCCATCTATACTGACCTCCATCAGGTTGCAAACTGAATATATTTTTTTCTGCATCTACCTTGAAAAAATATTGGGCTTCTAGCTGTGTGTGGGACTTGTTGTATTAGTCCATCTATACTGACCTCAATCAGGTTGCAAACTGAATATATTTTTTTCTGCATCTACCTCTGAAAAAATATTGGGCTTCTAGCTGTGTGTGAGACTTGTTCTATTAATCCATCTATACAGACCTCCATCAGGTTGCAAACTGAATATATTTTTTTCTGCATCTAGCTCTGAAAAAATATTTGGCCTTCTAGCAGTGTGTGGGACTTTCTCTATTAGTCCATCTATACTGACCTCCATCAGGTTGCAAATTGAATATAATTTTTTTCTGCATCTAACCCAGCCAATAGTTTTGGCCTAATACCACAGTTTGGCCACTCAGCTTTGCTCGGTTCCCATCCATTTTTTTTTGTGCAAACAACTCCAGAGTTGTTAATTAGTTAACCACCAAAATGAGTGGAAAGAGGCCTGCTGCTGGTGGAAAGGGGAATAGGCGTGTTGGGAAGGGGAAAAAATTTTGTGTCCGTGGGATAGGTGTTAAAGCAACAGTAACATCTGCAGAAGAAAGACCATCTTCCAGCCAAACTAAAATGTCTACTTCTTTTAGCGGACAATGTGATAAGATCCCTTTCTTACGGCCACGCCAATCGCTACAAATTCCAGATGAGGCACAAAAACAGCAGGTGCTTCAACGGATATCAAGTGCTCCTTTAAGTGGGCTCTCCTCCACATCAACTTCAACATCACAAATACTCCAGTCCTCAAAGGTGTCACCCCAATCGCACTTGCTTCCTCACAGCTCCCAAATCTCCAGCTGCCCGTCTGAGTATGAGGTAGAACAGATGGTTGAGTCTGCAGAGCTGTTTACTCATACTATAGCCTGGGAATCAGAGGTCGACTCCAGCGCTTCTGTGAATCCAGACGAGGAAATGATCTGCACTGATGCCCAGAATCTTTATGAGTCGGATCCAGGACCAGACGCAGAAGGTTCTGACCATAATGTAGACCCTCATTCCCAAACTGTAACTCCTGTTGGTGGAGACAATGAAGAAGACGATGATAAGACTCAAATACCTGATTGGAGCGACAACTTTAGTTTTTTGTCAGGGCAGGAACAGGTTGGCTCTGAGGACGACGGGTGTGATAACGCACAGGGTGATGATGATGAGGTTGGAGATCCCACTTACTGTCAACCCACAGTCAGCCAAGAGATGAGGTCAGCAGAGGAGGTGGAGGAAGATGCGAGTGACGACGAGGTCAGGTTGCGCCTTCCTGGACAGACAACAACTGCATCCTCAAACACAACTCTGCCTCTCACCACAAGTCGTGGTGGCTCTTCAGGTCGCATGGGTGCTAAGCCTTGCATAGCCTGGGCATTTTTTCAGATCGATAAAGATGACCCAACTCGTGTTATCTGTAACATTTGTCAGCAAAAGCTAAGTAGAGGCCAAAAAATACATAGTTTGAGTACTTCATGCATGAACCGGCACATGGACATGAAGCATAAGTTGCAGTGGGAAGCTCAGTGTGCTACAATGCGGCCTAGCCGGCCGGGCCAACCACCGTCTGCCATATCTTATGCATCCGCGGCCTCTTCATCCTCTGTGACTGGGGGGACAGCAGTCACACCTGTTTTGGGGCGCAGACCTGCCACCTCTTTACCCGCAACAGCCAGCGTGATTGGCAGGTCATCATTTTCTTTGGAGGTGGTAACACCAGCTGGTGTTGAGCGCTGTCCGACATCGATAGCACCACCTTTGGATCAAGGCAGCCTAACATGTCCGCCTGCATCTTCCTCACAGACCGGCAGTTTGCCGGGGACACCCTTATCAACCCCGTCTAAGCACAATAGCCAGCCCTCGGTCCCTCAGATGTGGACAAGTAAAAGACCATTTCCTCCTAGCCATGAGAAAGCTAAGAGGTTGAATTTCACCATCTGCAAGTTCTTGGCTACAGAAATGCTGCCTTTCCGCCTGGTGGACACAGAGGATTTTCGAGACCTTATGTCCGTCGCAGTGCCCCAGTACCAGATGCCCAGTCGGCACTACTTCTCAAAGAAAGGTGTGCCTGCGCTCCACCAGCATGTCGCACACAACATCACCGCTTCTTTGAGAAACTCTGTGTGTGACAGGGTGCATTTCACCACAGACACTTGGACGAGTAGGCATGGACAGGGGCGTTACATGTCTCTGACTGGGCACTGGGTAACTATGGTGACAGCAGGACAAGGGGCTGCTGTCCAAGTCTTGCCGTCCCCACGAGCTGTGCGTCAATCCTCTTTATCTCAAAGTTCCTCCACTGCTTCTGCCTCCTCAACCTCCTCTTGGTCTTCCACCTGCACCCAAAGCCTGTCTGGTCATGCCACAAGCTTTCTAACTGCGCAGAAGGGATCCTGCACACCTCCTTACTATGCTGGCAGTAGGGCTCAACGTCATCAGGCGGTTTTTACATTGAAATGTCTGGGAAATGTGAGTCACACAGCTGAGGAGTTGTGGTCAGCTCTGGAGAACCAATTTCATGAATGGTTGTCTCCACTGGACCTGAAACCAGGGAAGGCCGTGTGCGACAATGCTGCAAACCTGGGTGCGGCCCTTCGCCGGGGCAATGTCACACACGTGCCTTGTATGGCTCACGTGTTGAACCTGGTTGTCCAGCAATTTTTAGCCCACTATCCCAGACTAGATGGCCTTCTGCAGAGAGCAAGGTCGCTGTGTGCTCACTTTCGCCGTTCGCATCCCGCAGCTCAGCGACTTACATCTCTACAGAAGTCGTTGGGCCTGCCACTTCACCGGCTAAAATGCGATGTGCCTACCCGGTGGAATTCAACTCTGCACATGTTGCAGCGACTGTGGCAGCACCGACAAGCCCTGGTGCAATACGTTCTGACGTATTGCCTGGGCGAACGAGATCCAGAGGTGGGGCAAATCACGCTGGAGGAGTGGTCTCAGATCAGGGACCTATGCACCCTTCTGCACAGTTTTGAAATGGCGACGAAGATGTTTAGTGCTGACGATGCCATTATCAGCATGACTATTCCGGTGATTTACATGCTGGAGCACATGAATTCGGAGTCAGGTGGTGGCACAAGAGGAGGTGGAGGAAGTAGAGGAGGAGGAGTTGTATGCGGAAGGGCTAACATCTGCAAGGTCCAGACGGTCGGCAGCACCAAGGCGGCAGGCATGTGAGGGTGGGGGAGATGGTTTTACCAGGGCGCATGGTAGCAGCCAAACTAGTGAGGAAGGTGCAGGAGCCCAGGAAGAAGTGGAGGACGAACTTATGGAAGACTCATCAGATGAGGGAGACCTTGATCACATTTCTGTTGTGCGAGGTTGGGGGGAGAGGACAGAGGAAGGAAGCATGATTGTTACCTCGCCACCAACACAACAGGGACTTGGTGCTCCTGGATGCGCAACACACATGAGTGCCTTCTTGCTGCACTACCTGCAACATGACTCTCGAATTGTGAGAATTAGAAATAATCCTGACTACTGGGTTGCCACACTGTTAGATCCCCGGTACAAAAGTAAATTTGCAGAAATTATTCCTGCCATAGAAAGGGATGCACGCATGCAGGAGTATCAGCAGAGACTGTTGCAGAATCTTACATGTGCTTTTCCACAAAATACCAGTGGTGCACGTAGTGAATCTCACAGTTCCAACTTGCCAACCGTGGGACCGTCAAGTGTTCAGCACTCAAACCGTAACAGAACCACAGTATCTGCTGGTAACATCAATTTTGCGGAATCATTTCACCACTTTTTTAGCCCATCCTTTGCAAGGCCACAGGAGACAAGAAGTCTGACACATAGTCAACGCCTAGAGACGATGGTACAGGAGTATCTCCAAGTAAACATTGAAGCCACGACTGTGTCACTGGACCCTTGCTCTTTTTGGGCTTCCAATCTGGATAAATGGCCGGAGCTAGCCACTTACGCCTTGGAGATCTTGTCATGCCCCGCAGCCAGCGTTCTGTCTGAACGTGTGTTCAGCGCTGCTGGTGGTGTGCTGACAGATAAGCGCACGCGGCTCTCCACTGATAATGTAGACAGACTCACGTTCATAAAGATGAACAAATCATGGATCCGAAACGACTTTTCTACCCCTGTGTCATCCTGGGGAGAGTAAAAGCTTGATGATTGGTTAAAATCATCCTACCAACCGTTTTAAACTTTCAAGTTACTAATCATGTTTATCTGTATCTTGGCTGGAAAATAATTTGGGCTTTGTAGCAGTGTGCAGCACTGATTCTATTAGGCCATCTATAATAAGCTCCACCAGATTTAAAATTACTAATCATGTTTATCTGTATCTTGACTGGAAAATAATTTGGGCTTTGTAGCAGTGTGCAGCACTGATCCTATTAGGCCATCTATACTAAAGCTTCACCAGATTTAAAATTAATAATAATTTTTAGCTGCATCTAGCCCGGAAAATAATTTTGGGGCTCCGAGATGCGCAAGACACATAAGTGCCTTCTTGCTGCACTACCTGCAGCATGACCCTCATATTGTCAGAATTCGAAGTAATCATGACTACTGGGTTGCCACACTCTTAGATCCCCCAAACTTTTCGATCAACCTTTTCATTTTAATAAAGACCAAAAAAATGGTCATTTTTGAAATTATAAGCATTAGCAGGTTGTTAGAAACTGAAATCAAACAGTTTTCAACTCAAAACTTTATTCTAGGTGATGTTACATTTTCACATAGGACCCCTTGTTCGAAAGTAGCTTCTGAACTCTCTCGTCCATTGAATTTGTCAGGTTTTGGATGGTTTCTGCTTCAATTGTTTTGCATGAGGACAGAATACCCTCCCAGAGCTGTTGCTTAGATGTGAACTGCCTCCCGCCATCATAGACACTCCTTTTAATGATGCTCCAAAGGTTCTGAATGGGGTAGAGGTCAGGGGAGCATGGGGGTCACACCATAAGTTTGTCCCCTTTTATGCCCATATCAGCCAGAGATGCAGATGTTTTATGTGCAGCATGAGATGGTGCATTATCATGCAGAAAAATGATCTTGCTGTGAAATACACGGTTCTTCTTCTTGAACCATGGCAGGAAGTGCTGTTTGAGAAAATCCACATACATTATGGAGTTAATGTTTAGCGCCTTCAGGGATCCTAAAGGGGCCGACAATCTCTCTCCCCATGATTCCAGCCCAAAACATTACTCCACCTCCTCCTTGTTGGCGCTGTAGCCGTGTTTGCGTGGGTTGTCCATCAACCAGCCATCCTCCACTCCATCCATCTGGACCATCGAGCGCTGCACGGCACTCATCCGTGAACAAAACAGTTTTGAAATCAGTCTTCATGTAATGTTTGGCCCACTGGAGCCGTTTCTGCTTGTGTGAAGTGGATAGAGGAGGTCGACAGGATGGCGTATGCACAGCTGCAAACCTCTGAAGGTCCCTGCATCTTGTTGTTCGGGGGACGTTGGAGGCACAAGCAGCTTCAAAAACTTGTCTGCTGCTATGACAAGGCTTTTTTGCCGCTGCTCTTTCAACCTGACGTAATTGCCTGTAGGAAAGAGTCCTCAATTTGCCCTTATCAGCACGCACACGTGTGTACTGTGAATCAGCTACATACTTCTTGATTGCCAAGACACTTCATCCTGATCATCGCACAATGTTGATTGTAGTCATGCCTTGACCTAAACACTCCACAATTTGTTGCTTCTCAGCAGCCGACACATCCTTTTTCTTTCCCATTTTGGCAGAAAATGTAGGCTGCTTAATAATGTGAGACATCCTTCTTAAGTAGTCTTGCCTTTCATTGGACACACCTGCCAAACTAATTAGCACAGGTGTCTGCAATTGCTTACAGTGATATAAAGAGCCCTGACACACATCACCATCAATGAGTTTAACTGACAAACAAACAAATTCTTCCCTTATCACTCCTGTAACGGGTCTGGGAGGCGGAACCTCTGAGCTACTATACAAGGGGGCAGTCCTTGTAAGGGAGCGGGTGGCGACCAGGGAAGATGGGCAAGAGGTCACGGCAGGTGACCGGGACAGTCTCTGAGTGAACGGGCTGGAGGTCACGGCAAGTGACCGGGGCAGTCTCTGGATGAACGGGCTGATGGTCACGGCAAGTGACCGGGGCAGTCTCTGAGTGAACGGGCAGATGGTCACGGCAAGTGACCGGGGCAGTCTCTGGATGAACGGGCAGATGGTCACGGCAAGTGACCGGGGCAGTCTCTAGGTAAAGGGTTGGTACGACCTGTGGCGGCTGATGATAGACGTGAGCTTCCAGGTGAGCAGGCGAGAGTCTTTGGATGAACGGGTGGTCACAGCATGTGACGGCGGAGCCTCCAGGAAGACCAACAGACAGGTGGCAGATGAGCGCTCCCAGGTGAGCGGGCAGAAGTCTCTGGACAGGCGGGTGGTCACAGCACGTGACGGCAGAGCCTCCAGGTAGGCTAGCAGACAGGCAGCAGATGAGCGCTCCCAGGTGAGCGAGCAGGAGTCACTGGACAGGCAGGTGGTCACAGCACGTGACGGCGGAGCCTCCAGGTAGACTAGCAGGCAGGTAGCAGGTGTGTGCTCCCAGGTGAGCGGGCAAGCTGGTCCATAGACAGACTGACAGGAGTTGGAAGGCAGACCGTCGGACCTCGGGCAAGCAGGCAGGTGGCTGATGTGCGCTCCCAGGTGAGCGGGCAGACTGGTCCTTAGACAGACTGACAGGAGTAGTAAGGCAGACCATCGGACCTCAGACTAGCAGGCAGGTAGCAGATAATCAGTCAGGAATCTGGCAGGTAACTGGCAGGTAACTGGCAGGAACTGGCAACGGGACCTGAGGGCTGAAGCAGAGTAGTGAACAGTGCAACAACATTGCTCGGGCACCTCCATTTTGGAGGAGGTGCCTTATATATGGTGAAGTCCTCCGGCCATTGGCCGGGGACTCCTTAGGACGGCGCGCGCGGCCCCTTTAAGAGGGAGGTAGAGCGCGCGCGCCCTAAGCACAGTGGACGGGAAGGAGCGCGCGCTGCCAGCAGAGCGGGAGGAGGACGCCGGGCACGGAGCAGGGAGGTGAGGGGAACAGCGTCCCTGCCTAGCAGAGGGCAGGGACGCCGGCGCTACAACTCCTAAACACTTTTTGCATAATAATTTGGAACACAGTGTACATGTGCTTTTCCACAAAACACCAGTGGTTCACGTAGTGAATCTTACAGTTCTAACTTGCCAACCGTGGTCTGTATGGAGTTGTTCAATAAAGGGCCCAAAATTAAGATAACATAGATGGGAGAGGTCTCTATGAATAGGAATTCCTAAGTATTTGATACCCTGTGAGGGCCAGGCAAAGGGAAAGTTGGACTGGATGGAATCCTATATGGATTTGGGGAGGGAGACATCGAGGGCCTCAGACTTCGCTGCATTGATTTTAAAATTTGACCATGTAACAAAGTGATCTATTTCAGCCATAACAGCATGGATGGATATATGTGATTGAGTGATATATACTAGGACATCATCAGCAAATAGAGAGCACTTGTACTCGGTGCCTCCCACCTCAATCCACCTAATATTGGGGTTATGGCGAATTGATGAGAGCAGGTGCTCCGTCAATAGGATGTATAAGAGAGGGGACAGAGAACATCCCTGCCTTGTCCCATTGGTGATTGTGAAAGGTGATGAAAATGTTCTGACGCGCCCCCTGGGCCTTGGGACACCCGGAGCCGGACCCTTTTTGGTGGATGCTGGTGGTTGTAGTCTCCGTGGCGGCAACCCGGTTCCGTGGCTCAGGGCGGTCAAACCAGTGGCGGAACTATTTATGTGGTTTTGATGTTTAAATGTCCGACTACGCCACCCATGGATTGCGGTCAGAGTGAACCGCCGCTCCAGGGCAGACCGCTGAGGCTGGTGTTGTGGGTGCAGCAGAGCGTAGCATAACTCCACACGGGAGGAGTATAGCCTCAGGGCAGTGTATGCGGAGGATGGGGGTGATGGTGCAGGGCAGCAGCAGTAATGACACGGAGTCAGTGATGCAGTCCAGGGCCTTTACTCACAGTTCTTATTATCCAGACCACGTCTGCAGGTAACGGCTGCCCACGTCGTACTGTGCTCACCAGGTGAGGGGCTCAGACAACTCCCAGATAACTTTGGAGTGCTTCACAGGACCCCCTTTGTGTGTCCTTTGTCTGGCCTTTCTTACCAACCCTTCTGTCCAGCTGCCTTGGGCCTCCTCTTGGTAAACTTGGCGCCAGTTTCCCTGACCCTATGTGGTGCCCTCCTAGCGGGTGCATCGAGGGGCTGCGCCACATAAAATGTCACAGCCTCCTGTTTCTAGCTGAGGGTCGTTTCCTGCCTCCACTAGTTTCGGGGACCGGTCTCCCCCTTTGGCCTGACCCCTCCACGCAGGTGGATTCGGGCGTGCGGTGGCGACTCGCCCGTCCGCACCCCTGAGATCCCTTCGTTCCTCGTTCCTGGAGCCTTCTCCGCTCCTCTTCCTTCCTTCTCCCTCTTCCAGGCCTGGGCCTCTGTTACTAGGCCCGCCTCCGGAGCAGAGCTCATGCAGAGCCCCTGCTCCCTGCCACTTCTGCTCAGACTTCTCTGCACTGAACTAAGATGGTGCCCACCTTTTATACTACCTTCTCAATGCACCCAGGAACTGCTTCCTCCCTGCTCCTGCACTACAGGGTTCCCCTTCCTCAGTGTTCCCTCCCCCCACTCCAGCCAGGGACAGGGACTGTCGTGCCCATCTCAGGGGCATATTGGTCGCCCTGCCCCACGGCAATGTGGTGTAATGCATGCAGGTGTCGGGTCCTGATCCACACTACATCCTTACCTGAGAGTGAGATATCACACCTCTGGGTGAGGTGCAATACCTCTGTAGCAACCGAGCCCTCAGGGTGCTACAGTTCCATTTATCTTCAGCCTAGGTGACGTATTGCGATACAGGGCCGTGATTTTGGCTATAAAAGGGTCCCCTAGACCCCTACCCCAAGCTTTTTAAGAGAATCATATATGGCGTGCCAGGAGACTCTATGGAATGCTTTCTCAGCATCCAACGAGAGTATCTAATTACAAATTTTTAACTGCATCTAGCCCAGGAAATACTTTCTGCCTAGTAGCAGGGTCTGCTAGTCAGCGGATTATCCCGGCTGTTAAGCAAGCTACACCACCTGTAGTTTGGACACTTCATTTTTTCAAAGGAAATGCTTCGGGACCACGGGATACTCAATGAAGAGCATCAGGAGGCACCCCAAGGCATAGGGGCTCGGACTGGCAGTAGGATGCCTTGCGGTGGACAGCTGAGCTCGATCCTTATAAAAGCTTTTTAACTGCAGCAGCTTTAGTGGACGCTACTGGAGCTGGAATTACGCGGCTGCTGGCATGAGACTTGTCCTCCAATAGATCCTTGTAAATGGATTTAAAGTGTATTTATTCAAATTAGAGAGACAATTTAAATTAAAAAGCTTAGAGCTGCCTCCACCACAGGGGGGCTCGCTCGACCCACCAGCGGACAGGCACCAGTATTGGGAGAGGGGGGCTGGCCGTCAGGGTTCACCGCGGCTCTGGCACAAACCCGGCGACACGGAGGTGGCACGGGCAGGAGCGGACTGAACGTGTCGGCTTCTCACTTTTTGGATTTTAGAAGGGCATGACATGCCTATATCTGTGTCTCCCCCTCCTTTTACTCCTCCACCTCTTTTCTTTTCGCATGACTATATGTACTTGTCACTTTTCCATGTGTTAGTTGTGTCTTCTGAGCAGTTTGTCAGCTTTTGGACACCTTTGAAGGTGTTTTCTATGTGTTTCTATGTGTTTTTGTTTGCCTGCCATTGGTTTTAACGGTGTTCGAAGGTGTTCGACGAACAGTTCGACGAACAGTTCGGCGAACACACGGGTGTTCGACGAACCGAACCGAACTCGAACACTACGGGGGTGGCTCAACACTACTGAGGACGTGTTTGAGGTAGAGAATATTCTGGCCACCAAGAGGGTAAGAGGAAAAACCTTTTTTTCTGGTGGATTGGAAGGGGTTTGGCCCAGAGGAGAGAACTTGGGAACCCAGGGAGAACATCCATGCCCCGCTTCTCCTTGAAAAATTTCTTTCTGGCCTGAAAAAGAGGGGGCATAAAGTGGGGGGTACTGTAGCATCGGCGTCTCTGCCCCCTACCAGGCAGAGACGCCGTCCTTCTCACCTCCCCGCTCCCCGCTCGGCGTCCTCCTGCGCTCCTCTTCCTGCTGCTGCCGGCGCACGCAGCTTCCCGGGCACTGTGCTTAAGGCACGCGCGCTCCCTCTCTCTTAAAGGGGCCACGCACGCCGTCCTAAGGAGTCCCCGGCCAATAGCCGAGGGTCCTCTCATATATAAGGCACCTCCTCCAAAATGGAGGTGCCTGAGCAAAAGTTGTTGCACAGTGTTACTTATCTCTGCTTCAGCCCTCAGGTCCAGTTGCCAGCCTGACTACTGTTCCAGTCCGCCAGTCTGACTACTCTCCAGCCCGACAGTCTGCCTACCGTTCTACCAGTCTGTCTATGGCAAGTCCGCCTGCTTAACAGGAAGCACCTGCCAGTTACCTGCCAGCTACCTGCCGTGCCTGCTAGCCCCCTCAGCTGGGAGCACTCGCCTGTTACCTGCCTGTTACCTGATAGCCTACCTGGAGGCCCCTGCGGTCACTTGCTGTGACCACCCGCCTGCTAACCTAGAGACTTCGGCCTGCTTGGCCGTCACTTGCCGTAGCCTACCTGGAGGCTCCTGCTGTCACTTGCCGTGACCACCTGTCTGAATTGATACTTAGTGACACCCCTCTGGGTCCCTCCTTGCACCGCGGCACAGAGGTTCCACCACCCGGATCCGTAACACATTTTATGATGGACCACAGGTTCTCTATGGGGTTCAGATCAGGTGTACAAGGGGGCCATGTCATTATTTTTTCTTCTTTAAGACCTTTACTGGCCAGCCATGCTGTGGAGTAGTTGGATGCATGTGATGGAGCATTGTCCTGCATGAAAATCATGTTTTCCTTGAACGATACCAACTTTTTCCTGTACCACTGCTTGAAGAAGTTGTCTTCCAGAAACCGGGAGTAGGTATGGGAGTTGAGCTTCTCTCCACCCTCAACCCGAAAAGGTCCCACAAGTTCATCTTTGATGATACCAGCCCATACAAGTACCCCACCTCCACCTTGCTGGCGTCTGAGTTGGAATGGAGCTCTCTGCCCCTTACTGATCCAGCCTCTGGCCCATCCATCTGGCCCATCAAGAGTCACTCTCATTTCATCAGTCCATAAAACCTTTGAAAAATCAGTCTTAAGATATTTCTTGGCCCATTCTTGACGTTTTATCTTATGTTTCTTGTTCAAAGGTGGTCGTTTTTCAGCCTTCCTTACCTTGACCATGTCCCTGAGTATCGCACACCTTGTGCTTTTTGATACTCCAGTAACATTGCAGCTGTGAAATATGGTAAAACTGGTGGCGAATGGCATCTTGTCAGCTTCACACTTGATTTTCCTCAATTCATGGGCAGTTATTTTGCGCCTTTTTTGGCCAACACGCTTCTTGTGACCCTGTTAGCTATTTGCCATGAAACGCTTGATTGTTCGGTGATCACGCTTCAAAACTTTGGAAATTTCAAGACTGTTGCATCCCTCTGCAAGACATCTCTCAATTTTGGACTTTTCAGAGCCAGTCAAATCTCTCTTCTGACCCATTTTGCCAAAGGAAAGGAAGTTGCCTAATAATTAAGCACACCTTATATAGGGTTTTGATGTCATTAGTCAACACCCCTACTCATTACAGAGATGCACATCACCAGATTTACTTAATTGGTAGTTGGCTCTCAAGCCTATTCAGCTCGGAGTAGGACAACATGTATAAAAAGTATCATGTGATCAAAATACTCATTTGCCTAATAATTCTTCACACAGTATAATGTCGGGAAATTAGCAGAAGCGTCTTCCTCTGACTGGCATGTCTAGCCAGGTTTGGACGAATTACCCCAGAGTAAGACCCTCCTCCTATCCGGACCCACCACAAAGATCTCATCAGGAGGGAGAAGAGACAGGTCAAACGGGGCAACCGTCATTATTCTGGAGGGGTCAATGATGTGTAGAGGCTCCTCCTCTTGATCAATTTACAGGAATGAGTGGGAGAGAGCATCAGCTTTAATATTCCTGTCTGCCGGGTGGTAATGGAGAGTGAAGTTGAAGCGAGCAAAGAACAGAGACCAACTGGCCTGATGAGGATTTAGTCTTTGAGCAAACTGCAAGTAGGCGAGATTCTTCTGGTCTGTGTAGATGACCACCGAATGCAGACCCCCTTCTAGTAAGAACTGCCACTCCTCCAGCGCTAGTTTGTTGGCAAGCAGTTCCCGATCTCCAATGGAGTAATTGCGCTAGTCAGGAGAGAAGCGCTTAGAAAAGAAGCCGCGGGTCACCATTCGCCCGGACGAGGATTTCTTGGTGAGCACAGCGCCGTCCCCTGAGGAAGAGGCATCAACCTCCTAGAAGAACTGTTTGTTACAGTCAGGATGGTGTAGCACTGGAGCAGAAGAGAAAGTTTGCTTCAAGGACATGAAGGCACTTTCTGCCTCAGGAGTCCATTCCTTGGGATTAGCCCCCTTGCGGATCAGGGCAGAGATGGAAGCAGTCCGGGAAGATAAATCAGGAATAGTTGAGCGAACATGCTCGACACTGCTCGGTACTCGCCCGAGCATCACGCAACTCGGGATGTTCGACGAGCACCGAGCATTTCCGGGTTACTCGGGCGGGAGCTCGGGTCTCCGCCCTGCATGTTTGGCGCTCTTTACAGAGCCAATGAACATGCAGGGATTGCCAGCCAGTCACTCTAATGCCGCAGCCATGTTTGCTGTGGGCATTACATTGATTGGCTGGCCGCACAGCGTCACCTCGAGTATTTAAAACTGGGCGCCGCCATCTTGGACACAGATGGCTGGGATCAGACAGTGTAGGGACAGCGCTGCTGATTTAGAGAGATATATATACTGCGAAATAGTTAGTGTAGGGTCTGTAAAGGCTGCCAGATCAGACAGTCCTTCTCAGGACTAATATCCATCCCAGATATCAGGCAGGCAGGCTGTATTGGTGTTAGAACCTTGCTCTTAGGTTTTTTCCTTTGCTGGTCACATGACCTTGTTGGCCTATTTCATCCTGCTCCGCCCTTCTGGCTTTGCTGGACTTCATTGTATAACTACTTTCTAGCTAGCCTGTGCTCTGTATCTAACTCTGTTAGTTTGCTTGGTCTACGGACCTCTATGTTCTATATATTTTGTTTGTTCGTCTGTCTGCTACTATTTCTGTTAGGAGGTGTCCCATTTTCCTCCCAGTCCTTAGTACTTGTAGGGATTCCTTCCCCACATCTATAGGTCTCCGTACAGACTAGCTTAGGACTTTAGCAGGTCTGATCGCAGGATCAGGTTCCCTGTTACATCGTAGGGATTCAGCTGAGTTCTATCGTAGGGACAGATCTCCTCTCTTTCCTTAGCTTTGGTAGCAGAACATAACAGTAAGTCCAGCCTGCAAATTCTCTAAGGAAAGATTTTTCTGTTCCATCATGGTGTCGGTTCAGGATTTGGCTCATCGCCTGCAGGGACTCTCTCTGGAGGTGGCCGAGCTCCGTCAGCACGTGAGTAACTGTCCTGGAGCACATTTCTTGGAGCCTAAGGTATGTTTGCCGGATTTATTTTTTGGTGAACACCGAGAATTTTTTTCATTTAAAAATGCTTGCTTATTGTATTTTGGTTTGAGACCCAAGTCCTCTGGGGATGAATCCCAGCGCATAGGGTTCATAATGTCACTTTTGCGCAAAGAGCCTCAGGAGTGGGCCTTTTCTTTGCAACCTAGTGATACATGCTTCAGATCAGTGGATAGTTTTTTTTCTGCTTTGGGACTATTATATGATGATCCTGACCGTGTCGCATCAGCTGAGACTGAGTTGAGACGTTTGAAACAGGGATCAGGTAATGTGGAAAAATATTGTACTCATTTCCGTCGATGGTCTACTCAAACAGGGTGGAACGATTCTGCTCTGAAAAGTCTATTTCTTGCTGGGCTCAATGAAAGGGATAAAAACCTGCTAATTGCTTATCCTACATCTGAAGATTTGCAACAGGCTATGCAATTAGCTATACGGGTGGATAGGAGACTGCGTGCAAGGGTTAATGAGAGCAAATCCTCTGCTATGTCAGTTTCTGGTTATGAGAATGTGTGTACTAACAGTGGTGAACCGATGGAGATTGGATCGGTGGCACCTCGCTCTCAAGAAAAAGACCGTAGATTTTCTGAAGGCTTGTGTTTCTATTGCGGAAAATCTGGTCATTTGATTAAAGGCTGTGAGCTTCGTATGAAGAAAGAAAAAAAAATGGTCAGTCATGCCCGTATTGCCTGTTTAAATTCCAAGGGTGTATTTTTAGCTGCTTCCACGATTGCTCAGGAAAAATTAATGGAATTTCGGGTGTTTGTCGATTGTGGGTCTACTCTGAATGTTATTGATGGGGGATTCTTGTAAAGACTCAATTTAAAACCCGAACCTTTATCATCCCCCATTGCTGTGGTTTCTGTGGATGGTTCCCCTTTGAAGAATATTACTCTCAAGGTCTGTGAATTTCCTCTCACTATTAATGGTGTTCACCATGAGAAATTGGATTTGGTAGTTTTGAATAACTTGCCTTCTCCAGTAATATTGGGATTGCCCTGGTTAAAATTTCACAATCCTGTACTAGATTGGTCTACCAGTGAAATTAAATCCTGGAGCCATAAATGCTATGACAAGTGTTGTAACGGGCGTATTGCAGCTTTGGATAGGGGAGAATTGCCTGTTCCTATTTAGGATTTTTGGAGAGTATTTTCTGAGAAGGAATCGCAGGTTTTGCCTCCCCATAGAGACTATGATTGTTCTATTGAATTTGTCCCTGGAGCGACTCTTCCTAAAAGTCGTTTATTTAACCTTACTATTCCTGAGAGGAAGGCTTTGGAGGAATACATACAGACAAGTTTGGCCGCCGGTCACATTAGGCCCTCTAAGTCTCCTGTGGAGGTTGGATTTTTTTTTCTGTAAAAAAAAAGGACGGCGGTTTACGTCCTTGTCTGGATTTTCGTGAGATTAACAAAATTACTGTACGCAATCCTTACCCACTGCCATTGATTCCTGATCTGTTTAACCAGCTAATGGGGGCCAAGTGGTTCTCTAAAATTGACCTTAAGGGGGCATACAATCTGTTGCGCATGAAGGAGGGTGACGAATGGAAGACTGCTTTTAACACTCCTGTGGGTCATTTTCAGAATCTGGTTATGCCTTTTGGTGTTACTAATGCTCCTGCATTTTTTCAGAATCTTATTAATGACATCCTTAGACCTTTGATCGGCAAAAATGTGGTTGTGTATTTGGATGACATTTTGATTTATTCGCCGGATCTGGAGTCTCATTGGCGGAGCGTACGTGAGGTATTACAGTTATTAATGGACAATTCGCTTTTTGCTAAGCTGGAGAAATGTGAGTTCGCTGTACAGAGAATTAGTTTTTTGGGTTACATTATCTCCAGCGAAGGTTTTGAGATGGACCCGGTTAAAGTTCAAGCTGTACAGGAATGGCCTAGGCCTATTGGTTTGAAATCGATACAGAGGTTTTTAGGTTTCGCCAATTATTACAGAAAATTCATAAAAAATTTTTCTAGTATTGTCAAACCTCTGACCGATCTCACCAGGAAAGGTGCTGATGCGGTTCAGTGGACTTCTGAGGCCATTGAAGCTTTTGTGTATCTCAAGGAGAGGTTCACCTCTGCTCCCATCCTTATGCAGCCTGATGTGACTAAGCCGTTTTTGGTTGAGGTTGATGCTTCCTCTGTGGGGGTTGGCGCAGTATTGTCTCAGGATAACGGGAATGGATTACATCCCTGTGCCTTTTTTTCAAAAAAATTTTCGGAGACTGAACTGAATTACGATATTGGTAATCGGGAATTATTGGCTATTAAACTCGCATTTGAACACTGGCGCCACTTCTTGGAAGGTGCGGAATTTCCCGTTCAGGTTCTTACGGATCATAAAAATCTGATATATCTTGATGCTGCCAAGCGCCTGAATGCCCGTCAGGCTAGGTGGGCACTGTTTTTCTCGCGGTTTAATTTCTCCGTTACTTACATCCCTGGTACTAAGAATGTTAAGGCGGATGCCTTGTCTCGCAGTTTTTCTCCCATAGTCGGTGCTGAGAAAGAGGAGAACATTTTACAAGAAGGTGTTGTGATAGCTGCTTTGGACTCCGTTTTGGAAGATGAGATTCTTAAAGCACAGGAGAATGCCCCATCTAACACTCCTCATGGGAGGTTGTTTGTGCCTGTGACCTTTAGGAGAGATTTGTTTGTTGAGTGTCACGAGTCTCGGTTGGCAGGTCATCCCGGAATCTCTGAGACCAAGAGACTGGTGGGTCGCAGTTTTTGGTAGCCTGGATGGCAGAATGAGGTCATTAAGTGGGTGCGTCAATGTACTATATGTGCTAGATCTAAGTCCTCACATACTCCTGCTGCGGGGTTGCTTTGTCCTTTGGAGGTTCCCAGTGCTCCTTGGACACATTTGGCTATGGACTTTATAACTGACCTTCCCCCCTCTGAGGGTTTTACTGTCATCTGGGTGGTCGTGGACCGTTTTAGCAAGATGTGTCACTTGGTTCCCTTCGTCAAACTGCCCTGCGCTAAAACTCTCGCTAAGGCCTTTGTCAAGGAAATTGTCAGACTTCATGGCGTTCCTACTGACATTGTTTCTGATAGGGGTCCTCAGTTCGTGGCTCGTTTTTGGCGTGCCTTTTGTGACAGGTTGGGAGTTCATTTGTCGTTCTCGTCCGGATATCATCCTGAATCTAATGGCCAGACAGAAAGGAAAAACCAGGATGTTGAGCAGTTCTTGCATTGTTTTGTGGCAGACAATCAAGAGGGGTGGTCTGAGTTTCTGCCACTTGCTGAATTTGCTCTGAACAATCATACATCTTCTTCTGCTGGTTGTTCGCCTTTTTTTTGTTGTTCTGGGAGACATCCGTCGTTTGGGTCGTTCTCCAAGTTGGGATCTGTCGTGCCTGAGGAGGAGAATTTTTCCGGTGATTTGGAGAGAGTTTGGACGGTTGTGCGTGGTAATCTTCAGGAGGCCAACAGAAAATCTAAAGACTACTTTGATAGGAAACGACAGGAGGTTTTGTTCGCTGTTGGTGACATGGTTTGGTTGTCCTCTAGGAATCTGCGGTTGAGGATTCCTTCTAAGAAATTGGGTCCCAAGTTTGTAGGGCCCTTTAAGGTGCTTCAGGTTGTCAACCAATGTGCTGTTAGGTTGGAGGTTCCTACCTCCTGGAGAATTAATCCGGTATTTCATGTCTCTCTGTTAAAAAAAGCTGTTGTGTCGGATGGTGACGCCTCTGCCTCTGTTCCTCCGGTGGTGGAGGACGGGGAATATGAAATTTCTCGCATCCTTAACTCTAGACGGTATAGAGGTAGTTTGCAGTATCTTGTGGCCTGGAAAGGTTTCGGACCCGAGGATAACTCTTGGGTGAGGTCAGATGATGTTTCCGCGTCCAGACTTATCAGAGCGTTTCACAGGAGATTTCCTGATAAGCCTGGTCCTAGGGGATCCGGAGGATCCTCTTAGAAGGGGGGGTACTGTTAGAACCTTGCTCTTAGGTTTTTTCCTTTGCTGGTCACATGACCTTGTTGGCCTATTTAATCCTGCTCCGCCCTTCTGGCTTTGCTGGACTTCATTGTATAACTACTTTCTCGCTAGCCTGTGCTCTGTATCTAACTCTGTTAGTTTGCTTGGTCTACGGACCTCTATGTTCTATATATTTTGTTTGTTCATCTGTCTGCTACTATTTCTGTTAGGAGGTGTCCCATTTTCCTCCCAGTCCTTAGTACTTGTAGGGATTCCTTCCCCACATCTATAGGTCTCCGTACAGACTAGCTTAGGACTTTAGCAGGTCTGATCGCAGGATCAGGTTCCCTGTTACATCGTAGTGATTCAGCTGAGTTCTATCGTAGGGACAGATCTCCTCTCTTTCCTTAGCTTTGGTAGCAGAACATAACAATAGGAGACGCAGTGGGTATACCAGCAAACGCTGCATTACAGTCCTGTGTGCTCCTGCTGCTGAAATTGCTGGACTTCAGGTCTCGGGGGCCAAGAAAAATCCTTTTTTTTTCATCTAAATCCTCTTTTTTTTCCTCCTTCACACTGTACAAATACCCATCTTATTAACCTTTTGGTGTCCCCCCCCCCAAAAAAAAAAAATGCGTCTGTGACAGTTCAGACACAAATATATATTTTTAAAAGAGTCTGGTGTAGGCCAGAGAAATAGAAGTGTGGTTTTGCAGTTACACGGTTCAAACCTCTGTATTATCCACTTTTGGGCCATTTTTACCTAAAAAAAAAACAGTTTGAGTGTGTCGCTCACTGTTCAGCGGCAAATATATCTATTTTAAAAAGTTTGGTATACACCAGCAAATTATAACTGTGGTCTTGTCATTCCACGGTAAAAAATCTCTATTATTCAGCTTTTGGTATTTTTTCCGTAAAGGAAAACAGTAATAGTTTCTCCCTGATTGTTCAGATTGTTTAAAAGAGTCGGGTGTAGGCCAGAGAAATAGATCTGTGGTTTTCCTCTTCCACGGTTCTAATCTACTTTCTATTACCCTTTTTCCATTGATAGTGTGAATGTAAGCTATTTTACTTCCTTTACAATGGACAAGGCGCGTGGCAAGGGACGTGGAACTGGACGTTCTGGTGATGGTGCGTGCAGAGGACGGGCCATGGCCAAGGTGAAAATGTGCCACTACCAACAGCCACATCTTCTCGCTCCCACTTCTTGACCGAATTACTAGGGAAGCACAGAACAACACCAGTATTGCGAACTAATCAGTGTGAACAGGTTATTAATTGGATAGCAGATAATACTTCCAGTTACCTGGGCACCACCGCCTCCGGTCTGTCTTCCACACGGTCAAATATTAGTAGCCGTGAGTCTCGACCGCATACTCCTCCTCACCCTGATGCTCCTTCCTCCCACCATGCCGAGTGTCGTCAGACAGCAACTGATCCCACACTTGGACACTCTGAAGAGCTGTTCACTGGTCCATTTCCAGATTTGAGCCCCTCGCCTGCTCCGCTTGAAGTGGTGAAAGAGGAGATCCCATGTAGTGATGCCCAAATATTTGAACAGCGACGGCCACAGAAAGTCCATGCTGGCAATTTGTCACAAGAGGTGGACGATGACGAGACACAATTGCCAGGAAGTGAGGAGAAGGATCGTGGTGCACAAGTGGAAGAGGAGGAGGTGGGGGATGATCTAGTAACTGACCCAATGTGGCAGGAGGACATGCAGAGCGAGGCCAGCAGCACACAGGGGGAGGGAGGCAGAGTACCCCAACAGGCAGGAAGAAGCAGTGTGGTGGCCGCACACAGAAGGCAGGCAACAGTTTCCCGTAACACCAACACGAGGGACGTTGCCAGTATAACCTGTAGGTCTTCCAGAGTCTGGAATTTTTTTAAAGACTCTGCTGATAACCCCAAAAAGGCCATTTGTACCACGTGCCATGCCAGCATCAGCAGGGGTGACAAAACTACCAGCCTGACCACCACCAGCATGATCAGGCACATGGAAGCAAAGCACCCGACTTTGTGGGGTGAACACCAGGGTCCACGACCAGTGTCAGCGGGTGTCATCACTGCTTCTTCCGCTGCTGTGCGTGCAAAAGAACCCCCTGTTGTGTGTGCAAGGCAATCCCCTGTCCATACTGCATGCAAAGATGCCCCCTCCTTTCATTCTTCACTTGTTATGGCAGTTTCTCAAGAAACAGCATCAACGTCCACGTCCCTACCGCAGCATTCAATTGTCCATATCCCAGACCTTTGAACGAAAGCGGAAATTCGCAGCCAACACCCCACAGGCCACAGTCCTAAATTCGCACATTTCATGACTGCTTGCGTTGGAAATGCTGCCGTTTAGGCTGGTGGAGACGGAATCCTTCCGCAACCTTATGGCCGTGGCCGTCCCTCGGAACTCGGTCCCCAGCCGACACTATTTTGCCCGGTGTGCCATCCCCACACTACACAAGCACGTGTCCCAAAACATCTGCCGTGCCCTCAACAACGCAGTTACTGGGAGAGTCCACCTGACAACGAACACGTGGACAAGTGCTTGTGGCCAGGGACGATACATCACCCTGACGGCACACTGGGTAAACATAGTGGAAGCCGGGAACCAGTCGGACCTTGGAACGGAACACAACCTCCCCACACCGAGGATTGCGGGCCCTATGTCAGTCAGAGTAGACCCAACAATGTACTGCTCCTGCGCATCATCCTCCTCCTCCTCCTCCTCCTCATGTTCAGCCTCCATCTCAGATATCACCACATCAGTTACAAGCTGGAATCACTGCAGTGCTGCCTCCGCCAAGTGGCAACAGGCTGTGCTGAAACTCATAAGCTTAGGTGAGAAACCTCACACTGCTTGTGAGTTGTGGACAGCTATGAAAGAGCAGGCAGATCTGTGGCTGAGACCGCTGAACCTACATCCAGGTATGGTCGTGTGTGACAATGGGCGTAACCTGGTGGCGGCTCTGGTGGCTCATGTGCTTAACCTCGTGGTTCAGCGGTTTCTTAAATCGTACCCCGAGATGCCAGATCTGCTCATCAAAGTACGCCGCCTGTCAGCTCATTTTCGCAAGTTGGCTACAGAATCCACCGCCCTTGCTGTGTTGCAGCAGCGTTTGCAGCTACCGTCACACCGACTGGTGTGTGATGTCCCTAGACGTTGGAACTCTACCCTCCACATGTTGCAAAGGATTTGTGAGCAGAAGAGAGCAGTTGTGGAGTACCAGCTGCAACAAGGCCGTCGATATTCAGGTCAGACTCCACACATAAGACCTCAGGAGTGGACCTGGATGTCTGACATATGTACCATCTTGACAAACTTTGAGGAATCCACCAAGATGGTGAGTGGCAATGACGCCATCATTAGCATCAGCATTCCACTTGTCTGTCTTTTGCAACGCTCTCTGCAGAGAATTAAAGAGGAGGCATTGCAGCCAGAGTATGATGAGATGGATCAAGAAGCCTTAGCGGTTGATTACACACAGCCCAGCCTTATCTCTTCCCAACGTGCATTGGGGGACAATGAGGGAGAGGAGGAGGAGGAGGAAGAACAGGAGCTTGTATCATGCGCTGTAGACAGTAGTAACTGTACAACTGTCATTCCGTCGGTTAAGCGTGGGTGGCCTGAGGACAGGGGGGAGGAGGAGGAGGAGGAGAACATGGTGAGTCGTCATCTTGGTGAGGACACGGAAGTCTTGCCCATTACCAGTCTGGCACGCATGGCTGACTTTATGTTACGCTGCCTTAACCGTGACCCTCGCGTTGTCAAAATGTTGGGCGACAGTCATTATTGGTTGGTGACAATTTTAGACCCCCGCTACAAGGAGAACTTTTACTCTCTTATTCCTGAGGTGGAGAGGTCTAAAAATATGCGGCAGTACAAGAAGGCCCTTGCTGCAGAACTGTTAAAAAAATTCCCATCTGAACACGCTAGCAGCAGTGGTCACAGTTCGTTGCCCAATCAAGGCGTACATGCGAGAGAGACGCAACTCCAATCCAGCAGAGGCAGGGGAACACTGTCAATGTTCTGGGACAGTTTTCTCAGACCCTCTCTTTGGACAGACCCTGAGGCGCAGGGTACTCTCACAAGGAGTGGAAAGTTTCAAAAGATGGTGAGGGAGTACCTTGCCGACCGTACCAGCGTCCTCCGTGATTCCTATGTGCCTTTTAATTATTGTGTATCCAAGCTGGACACTTGGAATGAACTCACTCTGTACGCCTTGGAGGTCCTGGCCTGCCCTGCCGCTAGCATGTTATCGGAGCGTGTTTTTGATGCAGTTGGGGTAATTATAACTGATAAGCGCACTTGCCTGTCAACTGACAATGCTGACAAGCTGACCCTTATCAAAATGAACAAGGGCTGGATTGGGCAAGACTTCTCATCACCACCAAATGACAGCAGAGTAACATAAAGTCAAATCCACTGTGTTATTTCGGGAGGTGTATTCACATGCACCGCTTCACACCCACACATGAGTATACGCTTCCTCATTTCGGCTGTTTTATGTTCTTCTCCTTATCCTCAGCCTCCACCACCACTATACCACCAGTGTGACCGTGGTCCGTGTGGCCATAAGTGAAAGTTCCTCCGTAGTTATTTTTGTCAGCTTTTGCTTGGAAGGCATAAGAAAAGACTGTGGGAGACCCACTCCCCAATAATGGGAATAATATTTTTAAGATGCTGTACTGTATGGCTCTTGTAAGGGGCATGTAAACCGTCTTGTTAGGCTTCTGCGACCTCCACTACTTTTCCAAGGGGCATTCAAACTGTCTTGTTAAGCTACTGTGACCTCCACCACTTTTCCAAGGGTCATTAAAACCATCTCATTAAGCTACTGCGACCTCCACGTCTCTTCCGAGGGGCATTAAAAACGTCTTTTTAAGCAACTGGGTCCTCCACGTCTCTTCCAAGGGGCATTAAAACCGTTTTGTTAAGCTACTGTGACCTCCACCACTTTTCCAAGGTGCATTAAAACCATCTTGTTAAGCTACTGGGACCTCTACATCTCATCCAAGGGGCATTAAAAGCGTCTTGTTAAACCACTCTGAACTCCACAGCTCATCCAAGGGGCATTGAAATGTTGTTTTTAATTAACTCTAACCTCCACCACTCTTCGAACCGGCATTGCATTTCCTCCTAATTTTTGGCAGCTTTTGCTTGGAAGGCATAAGCAAAGACTATGGGAGATCCACTCCCCAATAATGGGAATAATGTTTGTAATATCCTGTACTGCATGGCTCTTGTAAGGGGCATTGCAAGTTCCTCCGTCCAAATTTTTGGCAGCATTTGCTTGGAAGGCATAAGCAAAGACTATGGGAAACCATCTCCCCAATAATGGGAATAATGTTTGTAATATGCTGTACTGCATGGCTCTTGTAAGTGCCATTGCAAGTTTCTCCATCCTAATTTTTGGCAGCTTTTGCTTGGAAGGCATAAGCAAATCCTATGGGAGACCCACTCCCCAATAATGGGATTAATGTTTTTAAGATGCTGTACTGTATGACTCTTGTAAGGGGCATTAAAACGTCTTGTTAAGCTAATTCGACCTCCACCACTTTTCCAAGGGGCATTCAAACCGTCTTTTTAAGCTACTGTGACCTCCACCACTTTTCCAAGGGGCATTAAAACCGTCTTGTTAAGCTATTGCGACCTCCACGACTCTTCCGAGGGGCATTAAAGCCATCTTGTTAAGCTACTGTTACCTCCACCACTTTTCCAAGGGGCATTCAAACCATCTTGTTAAGCTACTGTGACATCCACCACTTTTCCAAGGGGCATTAAAACTGTCTTGTTAAGCTACTGCGACCTCCACGACTCTTCCAACGGGCATTGCATTTCCTCCTAATTTTAGTCAGCTTTTGCTTTTCAATGCATAGGCGAAATCCACGTCTGTTTCAAGGGGCATTGCAGTTCCTCATAATTTTTGGAAAGCCTTCCATTCACTGCTTAGGCCAACAGTGTACAGGAGACCCAGTTGCTATAAATGGAAAAAATGGTTTAGTTAAGGCCCTCTGACCTCCATGTCACTTCCAAGGGGCATTGGAGTGCCTCTAAATTTTTGGTAGGCATTGCACTCACTGTATGCCCTATAACTGTGCAGCCGAACCGCTCCTTTTGGTATTGAAACATATCCTACAAGACATGTGTGGTTGACTGGCCTGATATTGATGTGAATGGTCCCTGTTCCTCCTGCTCTTTCTCCTTTGCCACCACCTCATCCATCATTTATCACCTGAAGCTTTGTTTTAACGGGAGTCATAGAACTGGGATAGTAGCAGGAAAACATTCAGCAATCCTCTGAGGAGGTAGGATATGCGCCAAAACGCTGACCACCTCAGGCCTAGCCGCTACTACATACATTCGCTTGCATTCCAAGAAAACAAAGAAGATGCTAACTTCTATCATCATCACCATGCTCCTCACCTTGGCTCTCTCAACTCCCCTGATGGAGAAGCCAGGGTCCACAGGAGGAGTCTGGTTCTCTGGTGGGCTCGTCCAATGCTGCCCTAAAGCAGGCCAGGCTAAGAAAAGTGTGTGGGAAGGTGACAGGAGAAATAGGGGCGGCTGGGGACCGTTTATGGACACCCGGCCGCCGGGCGGCTGGGGACTGAGTATGGATACCAGGCCGCCGAATCAGCCATGAGGTAGTGGCCAGCTTCGGTCTCCTCCAAACTAAAAGACCACATTTCAAGTGCAAGCTAGCATATGGCATTGCAGCCTGGGGGTGGGTGGGTGTCAGGCTGTACACTTACGCTTGCATTAAAAGAAAACCAAGCAGATGCTAACTTCTATCATCATCATCATGCTCCTCACCTTGGCACTCTCAACTCCCCTGATGGAGAAGCCAAGGCCCACCGGAGGAGTCTGGTTCACTGGTGGTCTTGTCCAATGCTGCTCTAAAGCAGGCCAGGCTAAGAAAAGTGTGTGGGAAGGTGACAGGAGAAATAGGGGCTCCTGGGGACCGTTTATGGACACCCGGCCGCCCCCAGGCGACTGGAGACCGTGTGTGAACAATCGGCCGCGGGGCGGCTGGGGACCGAGTATGGACACCCGGCCGCCCCTTTGCGGCTGGGAACCGAGTGTGGACACCCGGCCGCCGGGTGGCTGGCGACTGGGTATGGATACCAGGCCGCCGAAGCAGCCATGAGGTAGTGGCCAGCTTCAGCCTACTCCAAACTTAAAGGCCCCATTTCAAGTGCAAGTTAGCAGTACGGCATTGCAGCCTGGGGGTGGGTGGGTGGCAGGCTGTACACTTACGCTTGCATTAAAAGAAAACCAAGCAGATGCTAACTTCTATCA
Source organism: Phyllobates terribilis (assembly GCF_046119375.1). Classification (NCBI taxonomy): domain Eukaryota; kingdom Metazoa; phylum Chordata; class Amphibia; order Anura; family Dendrobatidae; genus Phyllobates; species Phyllobates terribilis. The sequence goes on from NW_027362762.1 coordinate 509,288,953, forward strand.
TCATCATCATGCTCCTCACCTTGGCACTCTCAACTCCCCTGATGGAGAAGCCAAGGCCCACCGGAGGAGTCTGGTTCACTGGTGGTCTTGTCCAATGCTGCTCTAAAGCAGACCAGGCTAAGAAAAGTGTGTGGGAAAAGTGACAGGAGAAATAGGGGCGGCTGGGGACCGTTTATGGACACCCGGCCGCCCCCAGGCGGCTGGGGACCGTGTGTGGACACCTGGCCGCGGGGCGGCTGGGGACTTGGTATTGACACCCAGCCGCCCCCTAGCAGCTGGGGACCGAGCGTGGACACCCGGCCGCCGGGCGGCTGGGGACTGAGTATGGATACCTCGCTGCTGAAGCAGCCATGAGGTAGTGGCCAGCTTCGGCCTCCCCCAAACTAAAAGGACCCATTTCAAGTGAAAGCTAGCAGTATGGTATTGCAGCCTGCGGATGGGTGGGTGGTTGGCTGCCTATTTGCGCTTGCATTGCAAGGAATGGGGGAGGGACAATTGAACACTGCCTTGGGACAACGACTTGCACAGGGATAGTTGCAAGTCTGCATCTTCTGATGCGGCAAGGATCACTTCTGATGGGCACACTTTTAGGCAGTGACCTTTGAGTCAGAGATGCTTCCAGGGGTCTTCCCCATGCTGTTCCCATGTCTTTTCAGCACTGCATGCATGTGTCACACAGCACATGGCCAGATAAGGTTGTAAAATGTTAAAATGACATTTCCCGGTGAATGCATTTCTCACAGTTGAAAGCAATACAAAAGTGCAAAAACGCATGAAAAATGCTACTTGTGCACATAGCCCACGGTCTGGAGGAGTATTTTTGTTTTTGGTTATTTATTTTACCTTATACACAAGTCTTTACCCTGGAAAGGAAATTGCTTAACATATTTCGCAGGAAAGCACTTTCAGTTTCGTTTTTGAACGTTTTATTGTGAGCCCGTGGCTTAATACCTCTGACCACGTTGTTGACAGCAGTGACCTGGGGGTCAGAAATGCTTCCAGGGGCGATCCCCATGCTGCCCCCATGTCTTTTGAGCACTGTCACTATCGTTTTGGGCACTTTTTAGGCTTTCTACAGACTGCCAGGGGGGGCCGCGGCAAAAATTCTCGGGTCTCCCATAGACTAACATTGGGCTCGTTGCTCGGGTCGAGCACCCGAGTATCACGGTGAGCTCGGCCCGAGCTTCGAGGACCCGAGCATTTTAGTGCTCGCTCAACACTAATCAGGAATGAAGAGGCGGTAATAATTAGCGAATCCCAGAAACCACTGAATAGCCTTCAGCCCCTCAGGTCGGGGCCATTTTAGGACGGCAGAAAATTTTTTTGGGATCCATCCTAAGTCAAACTTGGCATACAGATGATTCTTTCTGAGTCTCTGCAACACCTGTGGAACGTCTCTCCGATGTGAAGGCAAATCAGGGGAGAACACCAGGATATCGTCCAGGTACACCACCACGCATGAGTATAGGAGATCTCAGAAGATGTTGTTCACCAGTTCCCGAAAGACAGCTGGCGCGTTGCAGAGACCGAAGGGCATCACTCGGTACTCGTAGTGGCCTTCTCGAGTGTTGAATGCCATCTTTCACTTGTCTCCCTGGCGAATCCGGATCAGATTGTACACACCACGAAGATCGAGTTTAGTGAAGATCTTCATGCCTTTTAGGCGGTCAAACAACTCTGAGATGAGAGGCAAGGGATACTTATTTTTGATCGTAACCTGATTTAGGTCCCTATAGTCGATACAAGGGCGAAGAGAGCCGTCCTTCTTCTTGACAAAGAAGAATCCTGCTCCAGCTGTGAATGTGGATTTCTGGATAAATCCCCTAGCAAGATTTTCTTCAGTGTATTCAGACATGGCACGGGTCTCAGCCAGCGACAGGGGTTAGATTCAACAACAAGGATGTGAAGTGAAGCACCAGGGATGAAGTCGATGGGAAAGTCATACGGCCTGTGAGGAGGTAGTGTCTTAGCCTCCTTCTTGTCAAAGACATCCGCATATGAACAGTAAGGTGCCGGCAAGCAAGGTAGGTTAGCTGGGGTGGACGGAGGTCAAACAGGATGGACGGGAACCAAGCAGGTCTTTTGACACTCCTTACCCCAGCGGAGCACCTCACGTGAGCTCCAATTCAAGACTTGCTCGTGTCTCTGTACAAGACAGTCCTAGCAGCAACGGATGAGAAAGGCCGGACAGCATGTAGAAGGAGATTTTCTCCGAGTGTAGCATTCCCACCTGAAGTACTACAGGCTCGGTGACAAACAAGATGGACTCTGAAAGAGGCTTCCCATCCACAGAGGAAACTGCTAGCGGATCCAAAAGACATTGAATAGGGATCTGAAACTGTTCCACAAAAGCCTGTTGGATGAGATTCCCAGCGGCTCTGGGATCCAGATAGGCAGTCTCGAAGAAGTGTATCTTCCCGCAGGTCATCGATACTGACAGAGTCAGGGATGGAGAGGAAGAATTTTTGCCCAGGATGACCTCTCCAAGCGATCCAGGCACTGGAGTTTCCCGGTCTCTCTGGACAAGAGCGGATTAGGTGTTCCGAGCTGCCACAGTAAAAACATCTGCCCTCAGTGCGGAGGACCTCCTGGCGAGACTTGCCCATCTTAACCTGGTCTACCTGCATAGCTTCAAGAATGGATGCCGAGGTAGAGGCCTGCATGGAGACTGGCCTTTGGAAGGTTGGTGCAAGGCGCAGAGATTTCTTCTCACGCATCACCTACTTAGAACACTCCTGAAACCGGATGTCGATCCATGAGGCCATAGACACCAGGTCATCCAGAGAGGAGGGTATGTCATGACTGGCTAGTTTGTCCTTGATCCATCCAGGAAGGCCCTCCCAAAAGGTAGACACCAGAGCCTCGTTATTCCAGGCTAGTTCAGATGCGAGGGTCCGAAACGGCACAGCGTGCTGGCCCACAGTGAGATTCCCTTGGTGTAGACGAAGATGAGAGGAGGCAGTCGAGGATGTGTGGCATGATTCATCAAAAACCCTGTGGAAGGCAGCAGGAAAAGCCTGATGATTGTACACCAGGGGCTCCCCTCTCTCCCATATGGGGTTGAACCACGCCAACACCTCTCTGGTGAGATGAGACATGATAAATGCCACTTTAGCCTGGTCAGAAGCGAACTGAAGAGTAGTATTGAGCCACCCCCGTAGGGTTCGAGTTCGGTTCGGTTCGTCGAACACCCATGTGTTCGCCGAACTGTTCGTCGAACTGTTCGTCGAACACCTTCGAACACCGTTAAAACCAATGGCAGGCAAACAAAAACACATAGAAACACATAGAAAACACCTTCAAAGGTGTCCAAAAGCTGACAAACTGCTCAGAAGACACAACTAACACATGGAAAAGTGACAAGTACATATAGTCATGCGAAAAGAAAAGAGGTGGAGGAGTAAAAGGAGGGGGAGACACAGATATAGGCATGTCATGCCCTTCTAAAATCCAAAAAGTGAGAAGCCGACACGGCCAGTCCGTTCCTGCCCGTGCCACCTCTGTGTCGCCGGGTTTGTGCCAGAGCCGCGGTGGACCCTGACGGCCAGCCCCCTATCCCAATACTGGTGCCTGTCCGCCAGTGGGTCGAGGCCCCCCACGGTGGGGGGGGAGTAACATCTGCAGAAGAAAGACCATCTTCCAGCCAAACTAAGATGTCAACTTCTTTTCGTGGACAATGTGATACGATCCCATTCTTACGGACACGCCCATCGCTACAAATTCTAAATGAGGCACAAAAACAGCAGGTGCTTCAACGGATATCAAGTGCTCCTTCAAGTGGGCTCTCCATCACCTCAATTTCAACATCACAAATACTCCAGTCCTCAGAGGTGTCACCCCAATCGCACTTGCTTCCTCACAGCTCCCAAGTCTCCAGCTGCCCGTCTGAGTATGGGGTAGCACAGATGGTTGAGTCTGCACAGCTGTTTACTCATACTATAACCTGGGAAACGGAGGTCTGCTCCAGAGCTTTTGTTAATCCAGATGAGGAAATGATCTCATCTGATGCCCAGAATCTTTATAAGTCGGATCCAGGACCAGATGAAGAAGGTTCTGAGCATAATGTAGACCCTTGTTCCCAAACTGTAACTCCTGTTGGCGGAGACAATGATGAAGACGATGATGAGACTCAAATACCTGATTGGAGCGACAACTTGACTTTTCGGTCAGGGCAGCAAGAGGTTGGCTCTGAGGACGACGGGTGTGATAACACACAGGGTGATGATGACGAGGTTGGAGATCCCACTTACTGTCAACCCACAGTCAGCCAGTCGATGAGGTCAGCAGAGGAGGTGGAGGAGGATGTGACTAGCCCTGGGGATGGGGATGACTCGGTACCCGGGCATTTGCCTGGCCTTGGGGATGTTGCGATGGTCGGCTCCCTGGCCCGTACCCTGGGGTCTCTCTTTAAAAGGGTGGATAATTGTTAATTTTATAAGAGTTCATGACGCCACCTGTGGTATCTGGTGACAAGCACCAGCGCTGCAGCAGTCCACTGAGGCCGGTGATAAGGCAGCTCGATGGTATAGCTCCCCACAGGTGGACCTAGGTCTCAGGGCAGCGTATGCAGGGGGAATGCAGGACAGGCGAGACCCAGCTGGGTCAGAGCAAGAACGGGAACGGACACGGTAGTCACTTCAGTACCTTTTACTGGTGGAAATTCAGGCACATCCCGGAGCACTGTAGGGTGAAGGGTGCATATCAGGATCCTCCCCAATGAGCGGGTGTAGGGCCTCCTGTTTCTTGCCTCTGCGTAGTAAGTTTCTGACCTGCCTGGAGCTAGGCCTAACTTTGTCTCTGTCCTGCGCTGGCTGACCTTGTGGTAGGGCCTTCTCTTGGAGTTCACGCTCACAGTATGCGGGGCCTAAGCGTCTCCTGGCTCTGTTACATATCAGCACCTTAGCGATCCTGGGACTTGTAGTTCTCCAGGGATTCCGGTTATGCCTTACTGGGTCATAGAGATACCGGTAAGCTCGGATCCTGTGTCCGGTAAATGCTTCGGGGTGAGCTGGTTAAGCTCCTCTGCCCCTTATGTACTAACTCGCCACTCGCCTTCGGCCTACTCGGGCCCTCACTAGGCTATACACACTAACGGCAGCTTGCCGCGCTTCACTGATCTTACGGCACCGGCACACCTTAAGCTTTATCTGGGCTCCCTGAATCTAGCAAGCAGGAGCCTCGTGCTCCACTGCTGAACTATTAACTGCGTTCTCTAGACTAGACTGAGCTCCACTGCAGACTGACCTCTCTTAGGCTTCTCTACTGCAGGAACTCTTCAGAGAAACTGAACTGCCTAGCTCCACCTTCCCTATTTATATCCCTAACGGGCTCCCTCTGCTGGTCTGAGGTGGAAGGTGGAGATGTGTGAATGTTTATGGGGGCCTCTTGTGGAGGATTCCATCAATGCACTCTTCTAGGATCTGTGATACCAAGCGCAGCGGGGCATCACAGATGCTATTGACGACGAGGTTAGGTTGCGCCTTCCTGAACAGAGACGGAGTACTGGAAGCACGTCAACAACTGCATCCTCAACCACAACTCTGCCTCTGACCACAAGTCGTAGTGGCTCTTCAGGTCACATGGGCTCTAAGCCTTGCATAGCCTGGGCATTTATTCTGATTGATAAGGATGACCCAACTCGTGTTATCTGTAATATTTGTCAGCAAAAGCTAAGTAGAGGCCAAAAAATCCATAGTTTGAGTACTTCATGCATGTACCGTCACATGGATATGAAGCATAAGTTGCAGTGGGAAGCTCACTGTGCTACAATGCGGCCTAGCCGGCTGGGCCAACCACCGTCTGCCCCATCTTGTGCATCCACAGCCTCTTCATCCTCTGTGACTGGGGGGACAGCAGTCACACATGTTTTTGGACGCAGACCTGCCACCTCTTTACCCGCAACAGCCAGTGTGATTGGCAGGTCGTCAGTTCATTGGGAAGTGGAAACACCTGCTAGTGTTGAGCGCTCTCCGACATCGAGAGCACCACCTTTGGATCAAGGCAACCTAACATGTCCGCCTGCATCTTCCTCACAGACCGGCAGTTTGCCGGGGACACCCCACTCAACACCGTCTAAGCACAACAGCCAGCCCTCGGTCCCTCAGATGTGGAAAAGTAAAAGACCATTTCCTCCTAGCCATGAGAAAGCTAAGAGGTTGAATTTCACCATCTGCAAGCTGTTGGCTACAGAAATGCTGCCTTTCCACCTGGAGGACACAGAGGATTTTCAAGACCTTATGTCCGTCACAGTGCCCCAGTACCAGATGCCCAGTCGGCACTACTTCTCAAAGAAAGGTGTGCCTGCGCTCCACTAGCATGTCGCACACAACATCACCGCTTCTTTGAGAAACTCTATGTGTGACAGGGTGCACTTCACCACAGACACTTGGACGAGAAGGCATGGACAGGGGCGTTACATGTCGCTGACTGGGCCCTGGGTAACTATGGTGACAGCAGGACAAGGGGCTGCTGTCCAAGTCTTACCCTCCCCACGAGTTGTGCGTCAATCCTCTTTATCTCGAAGTTCCTCCACTGCTTCTGCCTCCTCAACCTCCTCTCGGTCCTCCACCTGCACCCAAAGCCTGTCTGGTAATGCCACCTGCTTTCTAACTGCGCAGAAGGGATCCTGCACACCTCCTTACTATGCTGGCAGCAGGGCTCAACGGCATCAGTGTTTACTTTGAAATGTCTGGGAAATGTGAGTCACACAGCTGAGGAGTTGTGGTCAGCGCTGGAGACCCAGTTTCATGAAAGGTTGTCTCCACTGGACCTGCAACCAGGGAAGGCCATGTGCGACAATGCTGCAAACCTGGGTGCGGCACTTCGCCGGGGCAATGTCACACACGTGCCTTGTATGGCTCACGTGTAGCCCACTATCCCGGACTGGATGGCCTTCTGCAGAGGGCACGGTCGCTGTGTGCTCACTTCCGCCGTTCGCATCCCGCAGTTCAACGACTTACATCTCTACAGAAGTCGTTGGGCCTGCCAGTTCACCGGCTGAAATGCGATGTGCCGACACGGTGGAATTCAACTCTGCACATGTTGCAGCGACTGTGGCAGCACCGACAAGCCCTGGTGCAATACGTTCTGACGTATAGCCTGGGCCAACGAGATCCAGAGGTGGGGCAAATCACGCTGCAGGAGTGGTCTCAGATCAGGGACCTATGAAGTTGACGCGCCCCCTGGGCCATGGGGTACCCTGAGCCGGGCCGGTAGACGCTGGGGGTTGTAGTCACTGTGGCGGTGACCCAGTCCGTGACCCAGGGCGGTCAATCCAAGGGTAATTTGTATATATGGATTTTATAATGTCTGACTACGCCACCTGTGGAGTGCGGCCAAAGGGGCCGTCGCTGCGGAACAGTCCTCTGAAGCTGGTGGTTTTGCAGCAATGGTATTATTACTCACCACAGGAAGAGTGTAGCTTCAGGGCAGTGTGGGTGGATGATGGTGGTTGTAGTGCAGGGAGTCAGTAATGAACACAGAGTCCGTGTGATGCCGTCTCAAGATATTACTCACAGTTGTTTTAGTCCAGATTACAGGTACCAGAGCAATCTCCCCCGTCGTGCTGTGCATACTCAGTGAGGGGCTCAGTCGACCCCCAGATAGCTCCGGAGTACTTAGCAGGACCCCCTTCTGTTTGTCCTTTCTCTGGCCTTCTCCCTGCACCTCACACCCAGTGACACTTCTATCCGGTATCCTCGGGCCTTGGCGGGTGACGTGTGTTCCGTCCCCTGGGTCCTATGTGGCTACCTTCTTAGTGAGACTGGTGTGGACTTTGGCCTGCAGTACATGAAATGCAGCAGCCTCCAGTTTCTAGTTGAGCCTTGCTGTTTCTCCGCTAGTTGAGGGACCGGTTCCCCTTATCTGGCCTGACCCCTCTACCTCCTGGTAGCAGCGGGAGTACGGGTGGCCTTCTGCACGGCCCGTAGCCGTAGGGTCCCTTTGGTTCCTGGAGCCTTCCAGCTCCCACTCCTCTCTTCTCTCCTTCAGTCCTGGGCCTCCCAGGCTAGGCCCGCCTCCGGAGCAGAGCTCATGCCTAGTCTCTGCTCCTGTCACTTTTCCTCCTCTGTCTGGCTTGCTCTTTCTAAGATGGCTTCCTATTTATACTCTCCTTGTCATGTGCTCCCCTAAGCTGCTCCCCTAAGCACCCACTACATAGGACCCTCAAACCAGCTAGGGACCTGGGACTGTGCTCTCCCTTAGGAGCAATCTCGCCCTACCCCCACTGCGGGTATGTGTTGGATGCAGGATTCAGGGTCCCGAGCCATACGCCTTCCTTACCTGAGGGTGAGATACCACACCTCTGGGTGAGATGCAGTAACTCTGTGGCGACTGAACCCTCAGGGGCGCCACACACCCTTCTGCACAGTTTTGAAATGGCGACGAAGATGTTTAGTGCTGACGACGATGCCATTATCAGCATGACTATTCCGGTGATTTACATGCTGGAGCACACATTAAACAGAATTCAGAGTCAGGTGGTGGGACAAGAGGAGGTGGAGGAAGTAGAGGAGGAGTCGTATGCGGAAGGGATAACATCTCCAAGGTCCAGACGGTTGGCAGCACCAAGGCGGCAGGCATGGGAGGGTGGGGGAGAGGGATTAACCAGGGCGCATGGTAGCAGCCAAACTGTTGAGGAAGGTGCAGGAGACGAGGAAGAAGTGGAGGACGAACTGGCGATGGGCATGGAAGACTCATCAGATGAGGGAGACCTTGATCACATTTCTGTTGTGCGAGGTTGGAGGGAGATGGCAGAGGAAGGAAGCATGATTCTTACCTCGCTACCAACACAACAAGGACTTGGTACTTCTGGATGCGCAAGACACATGAGTGTCTTCTTGCTGCACTACCTGCAACATGACCCCCGGATTGTCAGAATTCGAAGTAATCCCGACTACTGAGTTGCCACACTCTTAGATCCCCAGTACAAAAGTATATTTGCCGAAATAATTCCTGCCATAAAAAGGTATTGACGAATGCAGGAGTATCTGCAGACGCTGTTGCAGAATCTTACATGTGCTTTTCCACAAAACACCAGTGGTGCACGTAGTGAATCTCACAGTTCTAACTTGCCAACGGTGGGACTGTCGAGTCTTCATGACTCAAACAGTAACAGTAACACAGTATCTGCTGGTAGCAGCAATTTTGTGGAATCGTTTCACCACTTTTTTAGACCATCCTTTGCAAGGCCACAGGAGACAAGAAGTCTGACACATAGTCAATGCCTAGAGAGGATGGTACAGGAGAATCTCCAAGTGAACATCGAAGCCATGACTGTGTCACTGGACCCTTGCTCATTTTGGTATTCCAATCTGGAATAATCGCCGGAGCTCGCCACTCACGCCTTGGAGATCTTGTCATGCCATGCAGCCAGCGATCTCTCTGAACGTGTGTTCAGCGCTGCTGGTGGTGTGCTGACAGATAAGCACACGCGGCTGTCCACTGAGAATGTAGACAGATTCACGTTCATAAAGATGAACAAATCATGGATTCGCAAGGACATTTCTACCCCTGTGTCATCCTTGGGAGACTAAAAGCTTGGGGATTTGGTAAAATCACCTCACCAACCATTTTAAGCAACAGTGGGGCAATTGATGCCACTTAACCCTAGAACGCATGACCATAAAAATCTACACTTTCACATACCTGGGGCCCTTTAGGACCGTGTGCAAATAACATGGAATAACTCAAACTCAAATGACAAACAACTATATACATGAAGAATACCTAGAGCTTCAAAATTCTAACTAAAGTAATCTTGCAGAAAATAGAAAACAATTAACTGGGCGGGCCTGCAAGGCCCCAGGTATGCGTTCTAGGGTTAAGTGGTGTCTGTGCCACAATTTTGGGAGTCCCCTTGCTGTGTCTTACGTGACGTTGGCATCATCAATTCCAGGTGGGTTGGGTCGCACCCCCCCCTTTTAACTGTAAGAAACTACATACACTATGGCTTGGGGTAACACAGATGGTTGAGTCTGAAGAGCTGTTTACTCAGAGGTCTGCTCCAAATCTTCAGTGTCTGCTAGTCAGCGTAGAATTTTTAACTGCATCTAGCCTAGGCAATACTTTGGGCGTAGTAGCCCAGCTGCGAAGCAAGCTGCACCGCCTGTGTATCTAATAAGAATTTTTAAATGAATCTAGCCTAGGCAGACTGTAGGGACCCCCAACCAAACCCAGACGCTCAGCCACCCTACCGCCCCCCTTTCATGGACAATACAATAATGTAACTCTTACAACTGGATGGGTGAGGATCGGTCACAGCTTTATTAACTCTTTATACTCATTCCATTAGAAAGGCATTTTATTTCTAAAATAATTCAGCTTGTTGCAGCATGCCCTGGGTCCCCACTCCGGCAAGTTGGCCAACAAGTGTAACTCTCCAACATGTCCTTTCTATTTCCAGGCCACGGAGGATCCAGCGTACTCGTATGCAGGACTCTGACCCCCACCCATCACTCTTAACGCTTGTTCCACTCCGTCCTGGAGTCCTGACAGGAATATGTCCAGTCCAATATCTATTAAGTGAACACCGTCGGGCCGTATAAGGCCTGCTTTATCTCCTTCCAGTTGTCGGTGTCGTATCACTACACCGCCTCTGTCTCTTCTAAATTTTGCCATCCGAATATTTATTACCCGCCTTGTCCATTCGATGGCCGTGATGTCTCGCGCACCTTGCCATACCGCTATCGGCACAATCTCTGACCATACTATAGCTAATTTTGTGAAAAATTCTCTGAAGCGCTCAGTGTCTAGTTTCATTATTGCCATTAGTTATGCGCTCTCGTGATGACCTAGGTTGTTTCCCCCGGCCTGTATAACTAAGATGACCGGACCTCTTGCCTCTCTCCCTACCTTAATTACCTCCATTAGTACCTGTGGCCATAGCAGGCCTCTAATACCTCTCCAGTTGAAATATGTGTTATGAAACTCTAATTTCCTCCCGCCTGGGCGGACTTTTGCCCTTTTTTGTGCCCAATATATATACGAGTGGCCTATCACTCACACTGTTGGCTTAGCGTCACCTGTAAAAGAAACAAACCACGTTAGGATAACAAGTCCGGTCTTATGTATCTCGCCAAACACGTGGATCGCCATCTCCCTATCCTCTGAACTTCCGTTTCTGACAGTCCTGCTCTTGCTGCTTCCGTGGCCGCACCTATGCGGAATGAGTGTGTCCCGTAATCTTTGGGGTGGTTCCCTGCCGATGTTATGCATTTATTAAATATAGATTGGAACAGGCATCTTGATAATGGCGTTCCATCAATGTGTGATAGGAAGAAATTACTTTGTGATCTGATGGTTAGATATGTTTTTACTATTGTTACCCGACTCAGTGTACGTTTGTGGGTTGTAGAAGTACCCAAGTACCCCTGCCCGCTGGAACCGTTTTCGATTGGTGTATGCGTAGACGTATTGTATTATTGGCTATGACTACGTCCTGGTGTAATAAGCCTCCACTGGTGGTAATTTTGGATTGAGGGACTAATTCGCTTATACATAGCGCCCCGAAGAAGGCAATCACAAATGCAGTAGACATTAGTGTTGCTTCAAATTGTGAGTGTCATGTTAATGGTGTTAGGGATATGATGTGAGAAATCAGTTTTAGTGACACGGGACGGGACGTCTACATTCCTGACTTGGCTGACCCCTTTTCCACCCTTTTATGGATTGTCTGATGATGAATCTTTGTCACATCTCCCCAATTCAGTAGTTGGAAGTGAAATGCTACTCCGGTCAGACACCGCTGCGCTGACGCTCCTGATATGCCCCTCATCATTAGCTGGTGGAGAAATTCTATGGTGACTTGTGATCTGGCTTGTTCACATTGGTCAACCCGTCTGCCTGCTACTAGTCGTGTCCACTCTTCCCATGCCTTACCGTATGCTTGCCACGTTGACGGGGCAACTGACGCTCTGATTAATGGCATCAACTATTCGCCACTAGATCCCATAGGGAGGGTGGGCAACTGTTGCCCGATGGGTGGGCGTTGTGGAAGAGCTCTGTGAAAATCTGCCAATTGAATTGTTATAAAGCGTTAGCAGCAGCTTTATACCCCTCACCATAGTGGCTAGCGCGGACCCATACATTGTGTTTTAGGCACAGGAATGCTAGCCTGCGTAGTAGGCCTAGCACTGGGAGAGACGATGATGCCATCTTATTAATGCAGTGCGCTAGGCAGGTGTTTTGTGTTATGAAGCATATATTTTTGTTAGCCAGGCGCGTGCCCCATATTTCTATTGCTACCACTATTGGGAAAAATTATTTTCAGGGCTAGATGCAGCTAAAAATTATTATTAATTTCAAACCTGGTGGAGCTTGGTATAGATGGCCTAATACAATGAGTCCCACACACTGCTAGAAGCCCAAATATTTTTTCAGAGCTAGATGCAGATAAAAATTATTTTTAATTTGCAACCTGATGGAGGTCAGTATAGATGAACTAATAGACCCAGTCCCACACACTACTAGAAGCCCAAATATTTTTTCAGAGCTAGATGCATAAAAAAATTATATTCAATTTGCAACCTGGTGTAGGTTAGTATAGATGGACTAATAGAACAAGTCCCACACACTGCTAGAAGCCCAAATATTTTTTCAGAGCTAGATGCAGAAAAAAATGATATTCAATTTGCAACCTGATGGAGGTCAGTATAGATGGACTAATAGACCAAGTCCCACACACTGCTAAAAGCCCAAATACTTTTTCAGAGCTAGATGCAGATAAAAATTATTTTTAATTTGCAACCTGATGGAGATCAGTATAGATGGACTAATAGACCAAGTCCCACACACTGCTAGAAGCCCAAATATTTTTTCAGAGCTAGATGCAGATAAAAATTATTTTTAATTTGCAACCTGATGGAGGTCAGTGTAGATGGACTAATAGACCAAGTCCCACACACTGCTAGAAGCCCAAATATTTTTTCAGAAGTAGATGCAGAAAAAAATTATATTCAATTTGCAACCTGATGGAGGTCAGTATAGATGGACTAATAGAACAAGTCCCACACACTGCTAGAAGCCCAAATTTTTTTTCTGAGGTAGATGCAGAAAAAAATGATATTCAGTTTGCAACCTGATGGAGGTCAGTATAGATGGACTAATAGAACAAGTCCCACACACAGCTAGAAGCCCAAATATTTTTTCAGAGCTAGATGCAGATAAAAATTATTTTTAATTTGCAACCTGATGGAGATCAGTATAGATGGACTAATAGACCAAGTCCCACACACTGCTAGAAGCCCAAACATTTTTTCAGAAGTAGATGCAGAAAAAAATGATATTCAATTTGCAACCTGATGGATGTCAGTATAGATGGACTAATAGAACAAGTCCCACACACTGCTAGAAGGCCAAATATTTTTTCAGAGGTAGATGCAGATAAAAATTATTTTTAATTTGCAGCCTGATGGAGGTCAGTATAGATGGACTAATAGAGAAAGTCCCACACACTGCTAGAAGGCCAAATATTTTTTCAGAGCTAGATGCAGACAAAAAATAATTTTTAATTTGCAACCTGATGGAGGTCAGTATAGATGGACTAATAGAGAAAGTCCCACACACTGCTAGAAGGCCAAATATTTTTCAGAGCTAGATGCAGATATAAATTATTTTTAATTTGCAACCTGATGGAGGTCAGTATAGATGGACTAATAGAGAAAGTCCCACACACTGCTAGAAGGCCAAATATTTTTTCAGAGCTAGATGCAGAAAAAAATTATATTCAGTTTGCATCCTGATGGAGGTCAGTATAGATGGACTAATAGAACAAATCCCACACACAGCTAGAAGGCCAAATATTTTTTCAGAGGTAGATGCAGATAAAAATTATTTTTAATTTGCAGCCTGATGGAGGTCAGTATAGAGGGACTAATAGAGAAAGTCCCACACACTGCTAGAAGGCCAAATATTTTTTCAGAGCTAGATGCAGACAAAAAATTATTTTGAATTTGCAACGTGATGGAGGTCAGTATATATGGATTAATAGAACAAGTCCCACACACTGCTAGAAGGCCAAATATTTTTTCAGAGCTAGATGCAGAAAAAAATTATATTCAGTTTGCAACCTGATGGAGGTCAGTATAGATGGACTAATAGAACAAGTCCCACACACTGCTAGAAGCCCAAATATTTTTTCAGAGCTAGATGCAAAAAAAAATTATATTCAATTTGCAACCTGATGGAGATCAGTATAGATGGACTAATAGACCAAGTCCCACACACTGCTAGAAGCCCAAATATTTTTTCAGAGCTAGATGCAGATAAAAATTATTTTTAATTTGCAACCTGATGGAGGTCAGTGTAGATGGACTAATAGACCAAGTCCCACACACTGCTAGAAGCCCAAATATTTTTTCAGAAGTAGATGCAGAAAAAAATTATATTCAATTTGCAACCTGATGGAGGTCAGTATAGATGGACTAATAGAACAAGTCCCACACACTGCTAGAAGCCCAAATTTTTTTTCTGAGGTAGATGCAGAAAAAAATGATATTCAGTTTGCAACCTGATGGAGGTCAGTATAGATGGACTAATAGAACAAGTCCCACACACAGCTAGAAGCCCAAATATTTTTTCAGAGCTAGATGCAGATAAAAATTATTTTTAATTTGCAACCTGATGGAGATCAGTATAGATGGACTAATAGACCAAGTCCCACACACTGCTAGAAGCCCAAACATTTTTTCAGAAGTAGATGCAGAAAAAAATGATATTCAATTTGCAACCTGATGGATGTCAGTATAGATGGACTAATAGAACAAGTCCCACACACTGCTAGAAGGCCAAATATTTTTTCAGAGGTAGATGCAGATAAAAATTATTTTTAATTTGCAGCCTGATGGAGGTCAGTATAGATGGACTAATAGAGAAAGTCCCACACACTGCTAGAAGGCCAAATATTTTTTCAGAGCTAGATGCAGACAAAAAATAATTTTTAATTTGCAACCTGATGGAGGTCAGTATAGATGGACTAATAGAGAAAGTCCCACACACTGCTAGAAGGCCAAATATTTTTCAGAGCTAGATGCAGATATAAATTATTTTTAATTTGCAACCTGATGGAGGTCAGTATAGATGGACTAATAGAGAAAGTCCCACACACTGCTAGAAGGCCAAATATTTTTTCAGAGCTAGATGCAGAAAAAAATTATATTCAGTTTGCATCCTGATGGAGGTCAGTATAGATGGACTAATAGAACAAGTCCCACACACAGCTAGAAGGCCAAATATTTTTTCAGAGGTAGATGCAGATAAAAATTATTTTTAATTTGCAGCCTGATGGAGGTCAGTATAGAGGGACTAATAGAGAAAGTCCCACACACTGCTAGAAGGCCAAATATTTTTTCAGAGCTAGATGCAGACAAAAAATTATTTTGAATTTGCAACGTGATGGAGGTCAGTATATATGGACTAATAGAACAAGTCCCACACACTGCTAGAAGGCCAAATATTTTTTCAGAGCTAGATGCAGAAAAAAATTATATTCAGTTTGCAACCTGATGGAGGTCAGTATAGATGGACTAATAGAACAAGTCCCACACACTGCTAGAAGCCCAAATATTTTTTCAGAGCTAGATGCAAAAAAAAATTATATTCAATTTGCAACCTGATGGAGGTCAGTATAGATGGACTAATAGAATGATGCTATGCCCAAAAGATTTTACTTCACTAGGTGCAGTAAAAAAATTGGTATTCTATACACTGGTGGTATGTCTTGCAACACAGATAGGCTACTCCACTGACTAACACACTCTGCAATAGGCCAAAAAGGATTAGCTTTGCTAGATTAAGCCAAATGCTGTGAAAAAAACTTGCACAACACTGGCACAGACCTGCCTGGCAAAAACTAATAGGAACTGATGTAACCTAGTCCTGAAAAGGACTGCAATTACAATTAGTCTTTACTCCCACAATCTATCTATTTAAGAGCACAGACCTGCCTCATAAAAGTCGTAGGAAATGCTGTAACCTAGTCCTTAAAAGGACTGCAATCACAACTATTCCCTACTCCCAAGCTATCTGTAGATTTGTGCGAAAATTGGCTTGAAATTAACAAGGTATAGCGCACACAGCAACAGCGGTGCCGTCTAACACGCAGCTGCAGCAGTGAGAAAATGTTGGCGACAGGGAAAATGGCTGGGTCTTATAGGGCAAGGACATGTGACATACACTGCCAATGACACATGCCCTTGCTTGTGTGAAAAAAAGCACTTCGCTCCGTGTGTGCGCTGCTGATAGGCTGACAGATTGCACCTCCCCACTGTAAATGCGGGAAAGAGAAAAAAAAATGGAGTTCTTCATTATTCCTGCAGAGATCCATCCCTGCCCCTCCCCCCACCCCGCTGTACATTCAAACTGCGTATTAACATTAATTTTCATCATTACTGAGAAAAAATCCAGTTATGATTTTGGTGCACGAACAGTTATCGAACATAACCTCGAACAGCCAAATTTTTCTCAAATCGTTCGTGTTCGCCGAACGGCTCGAACACCGCCCAAAACAGCTCGAATTTGAGATTGGCGAACAGTTCGAGTAGAACAACGCTCATCTCTACTGAAGAGCCAAGAGCTCGAAGTGTAGCATGCACTGGTTGATGAAGCCCCGACAGAGCGGGATCACCGCCAAAACGTGGTGGAGCAGATAGCTGGGGTCCTAAGCCAGGTACCACAGCGCCACTGGGTTGAGGTGCCGCTGAAGCGGATGTCGCTTGGTTAGAGGTGGACCCAGCCAGGGTGGGCAGTGCATCCTGGCGGGAGTTAACAGTCCGCAGATAGGATAGGATCGTATCCTGTTGAGATCTCTGGCGGGAGACCTCTTGGTACAGGTCAGAGAGCGAAGGAGCCTGGGAGCCATCGGATTCTATGGGCTATGCAAACTGTTATGGGTCAGGGTGGTGGAACCTCTGTGTTGTCATACAAGGAGGGACCAGAGGGGCATAACTAAGTGCCTAACCGGACTGACCCTGGCTCCACGGTGGCTTAGTCGACTCCATGAACCAAGGAGGGACCGGGAAGTTAGACCAGGTGCCACTCTGGGACCGACCTCGTGCGAGAGCAGGCAACTCCCACGGGACTGATGGCCAAAGCCAATCGGCACGGCAGATGAGCATGGCTGGTAGGCAGGCAGGCAATACAGATAGACAGGCAGGCTTGGCTGGCAGACTGACAAGTGGACACGACTGATGGACAGGCTAGCGGGCACGGCTGATAGACAGGCTGGCGGGCACGGCTGATAGACAGGCTGGTGGGCATGGCTAATAGACAGGCTGGTGGGCACAGCTGATAGACAGGCTGGTGGGCACGGCTGATAGACAGGCTGGTGGGCATGGCTGATAGACAGTCTGGCTTGCACGGCTGGTAGACAGGCTGGGACCTGAGGGCTGGAGAGAGTGCTTAGCACACAAACAACTTTGCACAGGCACCTCCATTTTGGAGGAGGTGCCTTAAATAGGGGCAGTCCTTCGGCCATTGGCCGGGGACTTTTTAGGACGGTGCGCGCAACCCCTTTAAGAGGGAGGGAGCGTGCGTGCTCCTGCCCTAAATACAGTGCCCGGGGATCTGCGTAGGTGCGCACACCCCGGGCAGTCACTGCAAGGGAGCCAGAGGGAGGAGCGGAGGACACCGGACCTGAGCCACGGCGGTGAGAGGATCGGTGTCTCTGCCAGGCAGGAGGCAGAGACGCCGACGCTACATGGATAATTTAACTAAATTCTTCAATATATTGTTTACTTTGATTCTTCAACTGAGCAAATATTGTAATCTTTATAAAAGAAGTAACTTACCATAATTGTTATTTTCAAAACTTGATTTTGCAAATCAATTGGATTAATAACTTCAAATATATAAATCAACTGAAACTGTAAATATTACACTTGTTATATCAATTGACTCATCTTTTTTGGAGGTGTTACATAAATTAAGTTGCACTTAAGGCATTAATGACTGTGAAACAAATCAGTACATCAATATGGCACAGGTACATACTCAAACTGAGCTAAAATAACTGGTGAGGAATCACAATGATTTGTGTTAGATCCAACTCTTTTTATTCTTTTTAACTTATGCATGAAAAAAAGTCAGTTTTTGTTTTTATTTATGGCATAAAACCACAATGTGTTTGTACAGTCAAGATAAAAAAGTTTAAATAAATGTATAAATAAGTTAACGACATGCATTTTGATAAAAATACAACCTAATTGAACTAAGTCACAGAAATAATATGGCTTTTCATATGTCCATTAGCCATGAAAATGTGCTATGGTTTTCATAAAAAAAGTGAGTTATTGAGCTGTAACAAGTTTGTCAGTAACTAAAATGAGATGTAGAATCTAAGGAATATCTACCTTTGGCACTAATAACCCCTGCAAAGAGGTATCAACATTCTTTGTCATATCCCTGATATGTGGTCCCCAGATATCTTATCGTGGTGGAATGCTAGAAACTTCTGGAGCTGCGAAAGATGCAATATCAGGAGCAAAGCCAAAACATCAACAGAATAGCAGTATATGACAAGAAAAAATATAAGAGGAAGATGGTGATCACAAGAGATAATTTGGTTCAGAATTAGATGATCAAGCTACAAGAACCCAGAGGAAAATAAAAGATGATAGCAAAATCTATAAGTAAGACTTAATCAAAGTCAAGGTCAAATTTACTCAGATTGAACGAACATTTTTCAGGCATGGGTTACCAGCCAGGTATTCTGTTTTTAAGCTTATGTTCCATAATATAAACTGAGAAAAAAATGTCCTGTGGTGCAATACCTATTGCATCCATGTGATTTACCAAGTACAAAAGTCATAGTTGTCAAAAAATCTTTCTGTGGATTGCCCATTAAAACATTTTCTGTAAAGTACCCTTTGGCATGGCATGTACACTTGTTCATTTAACGCGTATGTACATTTTGAATTTCACCATGACTTATTGGCCAAGGTGAGATGCTCCTGCATACTGGGTGTACGCTTGCTGTGGCAACCATATGGCATCCAAAGAGTATCCTGCATGAGAGATCATAAGTGTTAGTATATTTAAGCATTCAAAAAAGAGCTATACATTTACCCTATGGCCAACTGCATTACAAAGTTATACATAACATAGTAATGAATAATGCCTTACTGATAGTGTTGAGCATTCCGATACTGTAATATCGGGTATCGGCCGATATTCGCGGTATCGGAGTTCCGATAATGAGTTCCGATACTTTTACAATATCGAACACCGGAATCAGAAGTTCCCATAATGCCTGCGCTCTGCAGTGTCTCTGAATGATGACAAGCTGGATAGCAGCGCTCAGCTACGATCCAGCCTGTCATCAGAATGCCATCCCAGCGTGGGAGAATTCTCCTGATTGTTTAAAAGCCGGCGTACGGTAAAAAGCCGCCGGCTTTTAAACAATCACACAGCCCCATACTGCTTCCCCGCAGCCTCCCACCCTGATCCTCCCCTCCCCTCGCCACCTCCCATCCCGATCGTAAGTTAGGACCGGGCGGGGAGCGCAGCACCAAGGAGCGGGGAGCGAAGGACCTGGGCGGGGAAGCCGGCAGTGAAAAGACTTCACCGCCGGCTTTCCAGTTCTGTGCTGCGCTCTCCCGCCGGTTATTTCAAATAAACAGCTGAGGTATCAGGTGATGCTGATCAGCTGTTCATTTGAAGTAGCCGCGGTGCCCTCAGATGGTTCATGTGAGTTCAAGCTTGACTACATTGCATGAACTCACATGAACTTTCCCATAGCCGCACAGGTCAGCCTCACCTCCCAGACCAGCAGACCCGTCATGATTAGTGTGTGCATGCAGGCAGACATAGGCCGATGTGACACTACTACTCCCATCGGCCTATGTCTGTCCCCCGTCCACTCGTGCCAGCAGGATTAGCACGATGGGAGCAGTAGTTCCCATCAGCCTGATCCTGCTATTTAAACTGCCCCATGTGTTATTTTTACCCCTATATGTGTTTTATTATTTTAGGCCCCATATATATTTTTTTTGTTTTTGGTCCCCAATAAATTTTAAATACATTTCATTGGTGGCCAGTGGTTACCTAAAATAAATTAGTTTATACATTACCTGTCCCCGTTGATCGCCACCTAAAATAAAGTAAAAAATAAAAAAATACACCTATACTCACCTAGACACCTAATTCCCCGAAGCCATCGATCTCCTGTAATAAAATATAAAATAATAAACCACAACCTTATCCTTACCCCTCCGTAGTAGTCCACGAGTGTCCCACGAAGATCTCCAGTTTAGAGCAGCCACAAAGAATGTGACCGCTCTGAACCGCTGACGCCGCTAGAATGACGGGGCCGTAAAGCAGCCCCGTCATTGCATAAGCGGGTTCGCCGGAGTTCAGGCAGCGCTGCTCTGGTGAGCTCCTTTACGGCCCTGCTGTACCTTGAGAAATTCCCACGGTACAGCAGTGCCGTAAAGGAGGTCTCCGGAGCTGCGCTGACTGAATGCACTCCGGTGACCTCAGTCAGTGGCTCCCGCTGCCGGGAGCGGACGTGTTCCCGGCAGTGTGAGCTTACAGCAGCCATGCACAGCTGTCACCATCTCCAGATGTGACAGCTGTGCATGGGAGATCAGCGCAGGAATGTGGACAGGTAACTATTTTTTTTAGTAAACAAAGAATTAAATAAAATGGTGTGTTTTATTTAAAATAAATTATTTTTTTCTGGGTGTAGTGTGTTTTTTCTTTTTAATACTTTGTAGGTTAGTAATGGGGGTGTCTTATAGATGCCCATCATTACTAACCTGGACTTCATGGCAGCTGGCGCTGACATGAACCCCACCACTATTACCCCCTGCCACCGCACCAGGGCAACGTGGAAGAGCGAGGCTAAGTGCCAGAATTGGCGCATCCTATTGATGCACCATTTCTGGGGCGTCTGACGGCTGGTGTTTCTAGCCTGGGAGGGGGCCAATATTCATGGCACCCTTCCTGGGCTAATAATATCAGCCCCCAGCTGTCTGCCTAGTCTTTGCTAGCTATTAAAATAGGGGTGACCCCAGATCATTTTTTTGGGGGGGTCTCCCATTTTAATAGCTAGTAAAGGCTAGGTATTCAGCTGGGGGCTGATATTAGTAGCCTGGGAAACTCCGTGGGTATTACCCCCTTCCTAGGCTTCAAACCTCTGCCCCAGCCGTCTGCTTAACCTCCGCTAGAGACTAAAATTATGGGGGATCCCACGTCAATTTTCTTTTAATAAATCCTTTATTTTAAGACTAAATGACACTTGAGGGGTTAATAAAGATGCAGTCCCTAAATTATTATTTATTTTTTAATTAATTTTTCCAAAAAATTTTGACGTGGGCTTTGCCATATTTTTGTGTGCCAGCCAGGTAGAGCATCCAGGAACGGGATGCTCCCAGCTCCCAGCTGCCTATTTGTACCTGGACAGACACAACAATATAGGGAAGCCCTTTTTTTTAAATTATTTCATGAAATAATTAAAAAAAAATTGACGTGGGGCTTTGCACTATATTTGTGTCCAGCCAGTTACAGCAGGCAGGAACGGGCTGCCCCCAACCACCAGCTGCCTATTTGTACCTGGTTGGACACAACAATATAGGGAAGCCCTTTTTTTCTTAATTATTTCATGAATTTCATGAAATAATTAAAAAAAAAAAATACGTGGGGCTTCGCCCTATTTTTGTGTTCAGCCAGGTACAACTTGTAAATTGTCGGGTACCGGTGTATGCCGCTGCTGAATTGCCGGCCGGCTTTTTTAAAGAGACGGTGCATGAAAACACTAATATTTTTTTAAATAAATCCTTTACACTAAATGACAAGTACAGTAAGCAACACTGTCACTGTACTTATTATATATGTGACTGACATGTTTCTATGTATCTAATCTATGTGTGAAGCTCTATTCTTTCTTTTCTAAATTGTCGGGTATCGGTGTATGCCGCTGCTGAATTGACGGCTTTTCATGTTTCACTGTGAGCACTGTTCCCATCAATTCGGGCAACCACCTCCCCCAATACATTCTACATTATTGTTAGTTGTTTTCCTTCATGTAGAATTAACCTACAAGGAAAGAAAGGGTTTATTTTCATTCCGATATTTGTGTCCCATTGACTTGCATTGGTTTCCGGTATCCGAATCGGCGATATCCGATACTTTTTGGGTATCGGCCTGATCCAATCCGATCTGATATTTCCTGATATCGGAAGGTATCGCTCAACACTACTTACTGATCAAGGGAAATTATCTTGTTGCCTTGGGTGATCCAAAAGGACTTTTTTCACTATGAGACAACAAATATGGGACATTGGCTGTGAGGTTTATTTCACCTTCCTCAGCTTTATACAGCTACGTTTGTGAAAGGCTGAAATTGATAGACAAACATTACTAAATATGTATTTATGTAAGATAAAAGTTCATAAACTATTGAATTGTCAATTTGATTTACCATTAGGGTTCCATTTCTATTACAGAAATTCTTCAGGGTGCTAAGACACAACAGGACTTTCCTCTGTATTTTCAATAAAAGTATAAAGTATATAAAGTAGAAGGATATTCATCTTGAGCAGTCATAAGTTTTCACATAATATATTCTGAAATACTTTTTTTTTACTTCACATTCCTACCTTTTTTTTTACATTAGTAGGGAACATCATCTCCAAATCTTTTCCTGTCAAAGTCATGTCTTTTTTTCGAATAGACTGCAGTTTCTTATTCTACTTGAGGCTGCTTCAGGGTACAGACCACAGGGTTTTTTTGTTTTGTAACCCAACATGAACCCCTTCTGTTCTGACAATATAAATGCAAAACACTTAGGTGCCTAATAGTCCCTTGTCAGTTTCCACAGGACCGTTCTATACTATACTGTTACTTCATAATGTGATTCTATTGTCCTGACTTTCCATGAAACAGCTGTCTGTGTGCTTGCAATTTCCTCTGTAGGGACACTGCTTTTACAGGTGATTTGTATTCATGTGCAGTGATAGAAATGTATCAGTTTCTGGTATCCTTCACTTATTACAGGCATAACTATCCTAAAGTGTTAATTTGACTTAAAAAAAATTTTTATATCCTATTACATTCTTCTTATTTAATAGAGATTGAGGCATTGGTTTGAGGAGGAGGTTTCAGCTCTCTCTAGTTTAGTAAACTATTGTATTCCCTAAAAAATACAAATTCTGGAGCATTTTACCTTAGGATGGGTGCATTGTGCCATTCCTCCATTATTCCTCTTAATAATGTATAAATAAATTAATAACTGTGTGTTTCTGGTTGGGGACAGGAACAATTCTAGCTTTCATGCTCCCCGAGGCAAAATTGGTTTGAAATTCCACCTATGAATGTTCTTAGGATGCTTTACTGTTCAGATATCACCTTCTCCTTGCTGGATGATCATTCTTCCGTATTTCCCAAACTGTCTGAAGGGAGCGTCATCAGAGAAAAAAACTTTACTCCACTCACCTGCAGTCAAATCCTTGTACCTCTTGCAAAGTTGCAAACTACAGCCCCAAGAGAGACACCTCAGACAGCCACTTGAGGACAGATGCTCATCTCACCAGAAGTAGCCCTGGTTGAGAATGTGTCCCTGTGCAGTCTAACTTTGTGGAATCAATGTTGATAATGTCATACAGTGTAAGGCTGTGTGCCCACTATGCGGCAATTCCGCTGCAGAAATGCTTAAAAAACGCTTGGTAGAAGGTCTGCCATGTTCCCCAATGATGATCCGCATGTGCTGTGTACATGCTGCGGAAATTTCTGCTGCGGATTATCATTGCGGAAAAATCCGCCGCACTACCAATTATTTTGCGGAAGAGCGGCGTTTTCGCTGCCATTGACTTGCATTGGAACGCATGTCATCCGCATCACTGGATCTGTACCTGCGGATTCCATGCATTTCAATGTGCGGATGGTACCCGGGTTTGGAGAAGAGGAGACTCTCCTCCGGGCCTGGGTACCATAGTACCTGTAAAAAAAAGAATAAAATAAAAAATAAATATTATACTTACCTTCTGATGGCCCCCGATGTCCTTGTCTTGGCTTGCCGGAAGCTCGCAGTAGAATGCTGACGTCGGCAGGTCCTTTAATCTACCGCGAGCTACCGGCAAGGCAAGACAAGGACACCAGGGGCGATCAGAAGATAAGTATAATATTTATTTTTTATTTTTTACCATTCTTTCGGTCACACTATATAAATCCATGCCATTTGCATGGATTTATATAGTGTAACCAAGTTGTCAAGCACTTTCCAAGTGATGCTAAAATCACTTGGAAAGCGCTTGACAACCTGCATGCGAAAATGCATGTGAAGAACGCTTCACTTCCGCTTGTCCCTGGCAGGAAAAACGCATGTACAATCCGCATGCGTTTTTTCTGCCAGCAAGATGCAGAAACGCTCACGAAAAATCCGGAGCATTTCTGCATCGTGGGCACATAGCCTTAGACATTGTTCCCCAACCTATGCCTCTCTGACTTTTGCAATGCTACAGCTACCATCTTGCCCTCATGGCCTGAGGCCAATCCTTTGCAAGCAGCTTATCTCCTTCTTACAGGTTAAATCTTTAGATGCAGAATTGTCCTCCTCTTGCAGAAAAAAAAACATTTTAAAACAGTTGTTTCCTCCTTCTTTATTTGGGCTTCAAAACACACAGGACTATCTTATTACATGGCTAAAAAAGTAAAGAAGTAAAGCTCAGGTTCCAAGTGGGAAATGGTGGGAAAATGTTTGCATGATTTACAATTCACTGATTTACAGCCCATTGGTGAAGCATTGGTGATTTATTTCACCATATATGTAATTTTATGTTTGTGAATTTATAAGAAAAAAGGTGAACAGAATAGAAACAAGACAAATGTGTGGATACACACAGGATCTGTAGATATACAGGCAATGCAGAACTTGCAGCAGAATTATGGTTAATAGCAGACATTTATTCAATCAGGAACTTGTAACAGGTTATATGAAAAGCAGCAGGATAGCAGTGAAGTATTGACATGTTTGCTTGTAGAGTTGTGTTACCTTGAAAGCAGAAGTATGAAATCAAGAACTTGAATTAGGGAAAAGGTCTAACGCAGCATGTAATTTCCCCCCAAAAAACACAGAAAAAAATACAGCCTTGACAACACTAAATCAGTTTACCAATGCACTAGCAGAATGCAGCAGGCCCACATGATAAAGGCTGGGGCAGTGCAGGTGCAAAATACTGATAAAAACAATCACTCACAGGCCTACCAATTTACGAAGGGGGTGGCTGCCTATTATTTAAAATCCACAGAGATGGGGGTTGCATAGGAAGCCAGTCACACAGATACGTGTGATGCACAGTATCTGGCTTACAACCTATTGATGACTCCCATGCTATTAGAAAAGGTGGGCTGCCTAACACTTTATAAGTGCATCCCACAAGGACAGACACCCGAATAAACCCAACCAGCACTAAAGGGCCTGGCTGCAACCTGCAAAAAGATAAAAAATAATATAAAATGCATTACATGAGGTATTGGTCCATATTTGAACCAGGACATGTGGGTAACAATAATTTGATGGTTTTATTGCCCTGAGATTTTATATAAGCTCTTAGCCCTGTCACTTTAAAAATTCATTAGTTTATGACTGGTCCACTAGAAACAGAGAGTGAGCAATAGACTACTATACATTGTTGACTTAAGAATTATATCTATGACCTTCATGAACTGGTGAAATGGATTGTAGTTTAGTTCCCTAGTCAACACACATTAGAGATCTAAAACACTACACAACTAAAGATTTAAACCAACCCACACAAAATTAGCATTGAAAAACGCTTGTTTTTTAGCCCTCAGTTAGCAATAATTGGGGATCTAAGGTTTTAAACCATAACTTGCAAAGAAACATTAAATCCATGAATGCTTGAGAAATTAGGAAAAGTGGTTACATTGTAGAAAAATGTGTCAAAGTGGGGAATTTCATGAACGTATGAATTTCTTATTTTCATAATTTGTCTTGAAAAGTAATTGTTCTTTCAAGTAACCTTTCAGAAAAATATGTCCTATGTGTGAGAAATAACACCATTTCTAACCATCATGTGACTTATTTCCTGCAATCTCACAGTTTTCCTCTCTGCATGCTCTATCTGTAATTTTCAGTTCACTGTTTGCTGTGGGAGGAGAAAAGCAGCAGAGTTTTGCACCATACACAGCACAGAGAGGGAAATGCCTGCAGTTCATTCACTTTTAGCTCAAAGACAGGAACTACAGCGACATGGAAGACATTTTACAGCAGAGCTGAGATGTGTTGATCTGAATCAAGATCTGATGCAAGGTAAAACCCTTTGTATAGAGCTGTGCTCTATGTTTTTTTGTCTCCCTGTTCCCTTCCCTCCTTTTCACTCCTTTCCCCACGGTCCCTCTCAATAGGGGATAGTGGGCTGTGTCACATGACACATGCTGTCCATCTCCTCTGAACAAGATGGACTTGGGATGCTTTTTCACAGTAGATGAGAAGTTTATGAGGCAGAGTGGGGAGTGTTTTTTAAGGCAGGAAGGAAGCAGATTTCTCTGATAAGATACATTTCAAAATTTCTTATTATGCCCTGAACTACTGATTTATGCAAAGTTTGTTGAAAGTACAGTTCTGTTTTACAGATTTATATATTCTTCTATGTGTATTTTGTATCACTGATGTATCTTTTAGTGATAAATATTGGTAATATTTAATAATTAAGGATATGTCTATCCTTCTAATATTTTTACCAGAAAAAAAAATGCTAAAAGACGGAACAATTTACAAAATGCGGTGACGACAATAGGAAGTGTGGCTAATGTAATTATGGGCACAGTATCTAAAGGGCAATAATCCGTTACAAAAAAAATGTTTAATATTGCTATAAGCATTTTGTATTTCCCAGAAGGTATTGCAGAAAGCAAGAATTTTGTAGCACAGAGCAGGCAGCAATCTTTCTTTACTTAATTAAGGTTTTCTTTTGCAGTTTCCCCTTGCTCTTTTCACACACGGCTTCTCAAATTAAGATAAGGGATTGATCTGCGGTACTGGGACAATGAGTAGTGCTTAATTAGTTCATTACTCCATATTTTTTTTATCATGGACGTGATTGATGTTTTATTAAGCTTCCAGTAATTGCATAGTTTATTACTTGACTATAGAAACAACAGCATAATGTCATGGATTAACTTTTTACCTTAAAAAGTTGTGAATAATTTGTTTTTAAACGAAGTTGATTAATGTGGGGTCACTTATATATCCATGTTTACAGATGAACCTAAAAGCACTAAGAACACCAACAGTGGCATTATCATGTAAATTACGGGAGATGATGCCTTAACTATTGCAGCAGATCAAAACATATTCTGTACTTTCATTTTTGTTACATGGAGAAACTTTTAATAGTTTTTCCTTCATACCACAGCTTTATAATCTCTCTTTTATTAATGAAGAAGATAATCTTTAAAAGCTTTCAAGAATGGTGACTATTAAAAATAAACAACTCACGATTCCCAACATCATATTTTCTTTCCGCAGGCGAAAATTTCTTAGACAAAAAAACACATGAACGCAAGTAAGTCAGAGTTTTGGGCCCGTGCGACAAAACCGCCCCTTCTCCGACCTCCGAAGCATCCACCTCTACAATGAATGATTCTTGGAGATTGGATCAAAATGGGGGCAGACATGAAACATTCTTTTAATTTTTCGAAAGCCTTGATAGCACTCGGCGACCATATCTTGAGATTTGCCCCCTTACGTGTAAGGTCAGTAAGAGGTTACGCAATCTGAGATATCCCCTTGATAAATTTCCTATAATAGTTGGCGAATCCCAGAAAACGCTGTAAAGCCTTAAGACCACGAGCCTAAACCCAGTCAATTATGGCCTGTATCTTCCCAGGGTCCATCTTAAACCCTTCGGCAGACAAGATGAACCCCAAGAACGAAATTTTCTGAACAGAAAAAAAACATTTTTCCAATTCAGGAAACAAAGAGTTCTCCCTTAACCTTTGTAACACATGTTCCTGGTGAGAGCCCAAATCTGGAGAGAAAATTAGAATATCATCCAGATAAATTACAACATATCTTCCAATGCAATCAGAGAAAATATCATTCATAAAATTTTAAAACACAGCAGGTGCATTGGATAACCCAAAGGGCATGACAAGGTTTTCAAACACACCCTCAGACGTTAAAAAATTCAAGTCTTCCACTCATCACCCTCCCGGATGCGTATCAAATTGTATGACCCTCTAAGATCAAGTTTAAAGAATAACCTGGCCCCCAGAAGCTGATTATATAGGTGGGGGAACTGGGTACGTATTTTTAACCGTGATTTTGTTTAGTTCCCAGAAATCGAGGCAAGGACGGAGACTCCCATCTTTCTTTTTTACGAAGAAAAAACTGGCAGCTACCGGAGAGGAGGAAGGACGGATTTGTTAACATATTCTTTCATGGCGGCCCGTTGAGGCCCGGACGAATTGTAAATGCGAGTTTTAGGCAGTTTGGCACAAGGAATAAGCTCAATAGCACAATCATAAGGACGATGGAGGTAGTATCTCCACTGTTAAGGGAGGGCAATAACCCTTCATGGTTGACCAAGTGAGTGTCAAATTATTATGTTGATTGCAATCCACAGAAAACCAAACGGAAACAATGTTCTGTATTGGGAGGATTCAAAGAATCTCTGATCCCGTTTATTTTGTTTAGCATTTTATATTGTTTTGAGTATATCAAATAGCCAATCAACTCTACAGCCATGCTACAATACTATAGGCTAACTGATGTTAGTACAATTATTACGGAAAACACATATATGGTCATATTATCATTGTTAGTTTGAAGCACTATGGAAATTTTACAAGGTCAAACCTGGCCTAAACAAGTTAGATAACAGAGTGTCTGACAAAATGTTCTCTTGAGAAAAGGTTAGTGTGAGATAAGTTCTATGGGAAGAGAAAGAAAGTATGTTATGCAAGGAGTGATAATAACATGATTTTAAAGCGAGCAGACAAAATGGAGTTGTTCTAGCATGAGTATCAATATGTCCTTTACACCACCTCATTTTCCGAGACCACATCTCCGAAGTTCTTCAGGTACGCCGGCAGACCCTTCAGACTAGCGGAGCATATTTGTACAGTTTTTAGACATTTCTTGCAACAATTAGGGCCGTAGAAGCAGCAATAAAATGATTTGTAATCATATATATCAGACCCAGTCATCAGTAGAATACAGCAAGGGTATTTCCGACTCTAAAATATAACTTTTAATAGATAAGTTTAAAAATATTAGAATTAAAAACAAATATGATGGTACATACTCCCCAAGTCGTGGCAACAACTGTGATGAGGGAGCAGAACACGGCACCTGAATGGCGTACCAGGCCCTGGTCAAACAGGATCAAACAAAAACCTTAATGACACAGGGTGCCTATAAAATTTCCAATAAACAAGTGGATAAGGTTAGACGTTTCTCGAGTGAAATCAAATAGTGTCAGGTGATGATCATATCACTATCACAAGATAAAAGTCTTAGGATGAACAAAATAAAGCGTTTCTCCCTGGAGGGGAGGCAGGTAAGCAGGAAAAAGTCCAGGGGAGGGGTATATATCAGCCCCTTTTAACACCCTATATGGCTTCACCTGAGATTAGTGAAGACAGTTATGCCTTACTTTGCTGAGACAGCTTAGCCTCCATGGTGCTACATATTAGGGTCCCCTGATGACTCCAAAAGGAGGAAACGCATCAGGACAACAGGGCAAGCACAGGGATATTAGAGCAGTCTAGATGTAGACTGTCCTTGTTAGGGCAGGAGCAAAGGGCTACAGGGTTAACGCAGTCCATATAGGGTGTTAATATTGGCAGATACAGTATATACGCCTCCCCTGGACTTTTGCCTGCTTACCTGCCTCCCCTCCAGGGAGTATCTCCTCTCTCTACCCCACAGTGACGTGCACTACTCCACTAATATCGGATGAGGATGTTCCATTACTCTTATTCAATATCTTAATGCTTTATGTATACATACAGTATGTATGGAAGATATACGTTTCCTCTTGATGATGTCATTACCATTACTTTACCTCATCTACTTTGAATGTTTATGAGAAAAGGTTTATTTCATTCATGCTAAGATGTTTATCTTATGATAATGATATGATCATCACCTGACACTATTTGATTTCGCTCGAGTAACGACTAACCTTGTCCACTTGTTCTTTGGACGTTTCATAGGGACCCTGTGTCATTAAGGTTTTTGTTTGATCCTGTTTGACCAGGGCCTGGTACGCCATTCAGGTGACGTGTTCTGCTCCCTCATCACAGTTGCTGCCACGACTTGGAGAGTATGTTTATTTTGTCTCCGTCATATTTGTTTTTAATTATAATATTTTAAACTTATCTATTAAAAGTTATATTTTAGAGCCTGAAATACACTTGCTGTACTCCAACAATTAGGGCCCCATTTAACAATCTCCCTCTGACACCAATCAATGACAGGATTGTGCATCTGTAACCATGGAAGCCCCAGTATCAACCCAGCAGGTAAATTATCTAACACAAAACATGAGAAGGATTCAGAGTGGAGAGCTCCTACTTGAAGCGTGAAATCCACCATAACCTTCTTGACCAAATTCCTGGATAATGGTGTTTTTTTCAAGGATGAAGACTTGCAAGGGTCTTTCTAAACTAACTGTCCCTATGCCTAACTTCAAAACCAGTCCTGAATCAATAAAGTTAGCAGCAGACCCCCAGTCGATGAACACCAATGTTGATAACACCTGGTTCTCGAAGGAAAACAATATTTATCAGTACCCTGGAGGAGGAATAAAAAGGTACCTGGGAGCCTGGGTGACTTCCTCTGCCATCACCCAGACACAGACGTTCTCCTGATGGTTTGGTAGCCTGAGGATGAGTAGGGCAGTCCTTAAGAAAATATGCAGAGAGACCACAGTACAGAAAGAGTCCGAGCTCTTGTCTGCGTCTTCTGTTCACAACACCAAGACTGGCCACTCTGATCTCCAATGGTTCCACCTCCGGTAAATGCCCTTGCTCCAGGGAAATGTAACGGGCAGCCTGCCATTCATCACGACTCTCACGGATTCTACGGTCCATTCGTATGCCATGAGTCATGGGCTCCGCCAGAGAACAAACAGCATCATGGAGGACCAGGGCTTAAGGGTTTCAGAAAGACCTTTGCTGAACAGGCACCTGAGAGCTACATCGTTCAACAGAACTGCAGTGGACTATTGCTGTAACTCAGTACAGTAGTCCTCAGCTGTGTGACCCCCTTGTGCCAGGTTCATGATCTTAGCCTCAGCGACCTGGATCCTGTCGGGTTCATCATATATCAGTTCTAAACTGTCAAAGAAGGCGTCAACAGAAAACTGTTCTGAGACCTGTGGGGAAAAGGAAAATTCCCAGGTCTGAGGGCCCCCTCGCAGTAGGGACATGATTATTCCCACCAGCTGGAACTCCTCCCCTGACGATCGGGGGCGCAGGGTAAAGAATAACCTACAGCTCTCCCTGAAGACTCTAAACTGGTCTCTCTCTTGAGAAAATTTATTAGGGAGGTCTATTACAGGTTCTGGAGAGACCAACTGTACATCAGTGGGTACTGACGTCACAGCGACTGCCAGCAGTGAAGGGCTATCTGAGATTTTCATTACATTAGTTATCTGACAGTGCAGCTGACATTGTGATGACTCCAGACTCTGGCATTCCTTAGAGAGAAGAGGCAAAGGCGTAGTCAGGTGACGTTCCGTAGATCAGAATACCAGGAGGAAAGCAGATCAGAGCAGAAGGGGTTAAACAGACGGATGGTCAGAACAAGATCCAAGGTCAGGTAACAGAACATCAACAAACAGAACTCAAGGCACAGAGAAAAAAACACACACTAGCTGAATGTATGCCTGGCTGAGATCTGGTGGAAACAGCTCAGTTAAGTAGCCAGGCATTCAACTGGAATAATGAACACTTGAAGATAGCAAGTGCCTCCCAGTCTCAGGTTGGACAGCCGAGCTGTCAATCACCACACTGACAGCTATTGCACACCCCTGTACCCGATTGGATGGTCGAGCTGTCAATAACAGTACTGACAGCTCCAGCACGCCCCTGTACAAGCTTGGACGGCTGAGCTGTCAGTAACTGCATCCCAGACACAGTGAGGGGTGGAACCGTGACAAGATGGTATAGTAATGTTTAATTTCATTGTGCCTGATATTTTTTTGTTCCTGAAGGATATCCTCTTTTTCTATCGAAAACCACATGTATGCTTAGTCTAGCTTACAAATAGTTTCATAGCTGTTGAGGCTGAAAGAAAAGGAAAGGAATGTGCAGTGGGGAAAATAAGTATTTGATACACTGATGATTTTGCAAGTTTTTCCACCTACAAAGACTGGACATGGACATGTTCAGGCCTATTTGAAGTTCACCAATAACCATCTGGATGGTCGAGAGGATGCATGGGAGAAGGTCATGTGGTCAGATGAGACCGAAATAAAACTTTTTGGTATCAACTTCACTCGCCATGTTTGGAGGAAGAAGAAGGATGAGTACAACCCCAAGAACACCATCCCAACTATGAATCATGGTGAGGGAAACATCATACTTAGGGGGTAGTTTTCTGTATAGGGGAAAGGACAACTGCACTGTATTGAATGGAGGATGAATGGGGTCATGTATCGCAACATTTTGGCCAATAACTTCCTTCCCTCATTAAGACCATTGAAAATCGGTCGTGGCTGGGTCATTGACCCGAAACACACAGCCAGGGCAACTAAGGAGTGGCTCTGTAAGAAGCATTTCAAGGTCCTGAAGTGGCCTAGGCCGTCTCCAGACCTGAACCCAATAGAAAATCTTTGGAGGGAGCTAAAACTTATGTTGCCTAGTGACAGCACTGACACCTGAAAGATCTTGAGAATATCTGTATGGAGGAGTGGGCCAAAATCACTGCGCAATGTGTGCAAACTTGATCAAGAACTACAGAAAATGTCTGACCTCTGTAATTGCAAACAAAGGTTTAGGTACCAAATATTAAGTTCTGTTTTTCTATTTTATCAAATACTTATTTCATGCAATAAAATGCAAATTAATTATGTAAAGATTATTGATGAGCGAGAATGTTCGCTATTGCTCGGTGCTCGCCCGAGCACCTCGCTGCTTGACATGCTCAGCGAGTATATCTGGGGTTGCTCGGCGGGAGCTCGAGTCTCCTCCCTGCATGTTTGGCGCTCTTTAGAAATGACCATGCAGGGATTGCCTGCCACTCACTGTAATGCCATAGCCATGTTGGTTGGCGCTGCCATGCTTTTTGTTGCGGATCCGGGTGGTGGAACCTCTGTGCTGCGGAGCAAGGAGGGACCAGAGGGGCATAACTAGGCTTCAACTCGGACTGACCAAGGTCGCACGGCGGCTCAATCGACTCCATGAACCAGGGAAGGACCGAGCATAGGGAACAGGTGCTACTCTGGGCCTGTCCTTGTATGAGAGCAGGTGACTCCCATGGGTAACTGGCAGGAGCCTCCGGGTAGGCACAGCAGGTACTCCGATACTACAGTACCCCCCCCTTTACGCCCCCTCTTTTTTAGGCCGGAAAGAAATTTTTTAAGGAGAAGCGGGGCTTGGATGTTCTCCCTGGGTTCCCAAGTTCTCTCCTCTGGGCCAAACCCCTTCCAGTCCACCAGAAAAAAAGGTTTTTCCTCTTACCCTCTTGGTGGCCAGAATGTTCTCTACCTCATAAACGTCCTCAGCGGAGACCAGAGCTGGGGAGGTACCTGGATTGTCAGAAAAAGAATTAAGCACAACTGGTTTGAGGAGAGATACTTGGAAGAAGTTGGGAATCCGTAAGGTGGCCGGGAGTTTTAACTTGAAGGCCACTGGGTTGATTTGCTTGAGGACTTCAAATGGACCGATGAACCGTGGACCCAACTTATAGGAGGGTATTTTGAGACGAACATGTTTGGAGGAGAGCCAAACCTTGTCTCCCGGACGGAATTGAGGCGGATCCAGACGTCTCTTATCAGCATGTCTCTTCATTCGCTCAGAGGATTGAAGAAGTGCGGACCTAGTGTCCTCCCAAATGGTGGAAAATTCGCTGACCAGAGACACCGCGGCAGGGTTGTCCACTGAAGTGGAGACGGGAAACGGAATCCGGGGATGTTGACCAAAGACCACAAAGAACGGGGTCTTGGAAGAAGGTTCGCTCTCATGGTTGTTATAGGAGAACTCGGCCCATGGCAGGAGCTCTACCCAATCGGTATGGTGAGCGATGACGAAGTGCCAAAGGAAGCTGGTAAGGATCTGGTTGATAAGTTCCACTTGGCCATTGGACTGCGGATGGTAAGCAGAGGTGAAATCCAGGGTGACATCCAGCAGCTTACATGTAGCTCTCCAGAAACGCAAAGTAAACTGGACCCCGCGATCAGACACAATGTGGATGGGTAGGCCGTGGAGACGAAAGATGTGATGAATGAAGTCCTTAGCCAGCACAGATGTAGACGGGAGACCAGGCAGAGGGATGAAGCGGGCCATTTTAGAAAAGCTTTCAGCGACCACCCAAATTACCGTACAACCAGCAGAAACAGGGAGATCAGTAATAAAGTCCATAGCAATGTGTTGCCACGGGGCAGCAGGTACAGGAAGAGGCAGGAGGCGGCCGGCTGGAAGATGTCTGGGAACCTTGTTGTGGGCACAGGAAGAACAGGCCGTGACAAAGTCTACCACATCCTTGTGCAGGGTAGGCCACCAGTAATGCCGGGTAATGAGCAGGAAGGTCTTCTTCTGCCAGCATGGCCGACTAGTTTACATGAATGACCCCAGTGAAGAACCTTCTTACGATCCGGAACCGATACAAATGTCTTACCAGGTGGGAGACGAGACAGGTCCAAAGGGGCCACATTCATCACTTTGGAGGGATCAATGATATGCATAGGTTCCTCCTCTTGATCTGAAGACAGGAAGGATCTGGACAAGGCGTTGGCTTTAACGTTCTTGTCCGCAGGGCAGTAATGTAGGCTAAAGTTCAAGCGGGCGAAGAACAAAGAACACCGGGCCTGACGCGGATTGAGTCTTTGGGCATTCTGTAGATATGCCAGGTTTTTGTGGCCAGTGTAGATGACCACCGGGTGCAGAGCCCCATCAAGCAGGTAATGCCACTCCTCCAGCGCCAATTTGATGGCTAGCAGTTCTTGGTCTCCTATGGAGTAGTTGCGCTCAGACGAGGAGAACAGCTTGGAGAAGAAGCCGCAGGTTACCATTCTCCCGGACGGAGATTTCTGGGTGAGCACCGCTCCGGCCCCGGAAGAGGAAGCATCAACCTCCAGAAAGAGCTGTTTGTTGCTATCCGGACGGTGCAGCACTGGGGCAGAAGAGAAGTCTTATTTTAAGGAGAGGAAGGCCTCCTCCGCTTCAGACGCCACTCCTTAGGATTTGCTCCCTTACGGGTGAGCGCAGAAGTGGGTGCAGTCCGGGAAGAGAAATGTGGGATGAAAGACGGTAATAGTTGACGAAGCCTAGGAATCGCTGAATCGCTTTCAACCCCTCTGGACGGGGCCACTTTAAGACGGCAGAGACCTTCTCGGGGTCCATCCGTAGGCCTGTCTTAGAGATAATATAGCCAAGGAATGGAAGAGAGGTCTGCTCGAAGAGGCATTTCTCAAATTTTGTGCACAGGTGTTTCTGCCTGAGCCTAAGCAGGACCTGACGAACATTACTCCGGTGTGTGGGAAGATCCGGAGAGAAGACCAAGATGTCGTCCAGGTACACCACCACGCAAGAATATAAGAGGTCACGGAAGATGTCATTAACTAATTCTTGGAAGACGGCTGGAGCATTATAGAGACCGAAAGGCATCACACGGTATTCATAGTGGCCGTCCCGGGTATTGAATGCCGTCTTCCACTCATCTCCTTGGCGGATCTGGACCAAGTTATATGCCCCACGAAGATCAACCTTGGTGAAGATCTTCGCACCTTTAAGGCGGTTGAACAGCTCAGAGATGAGCGGCAGGGGGTATTTGTTTTTGATAGTAATCTGGTTGAGTCCTCTATAATCGATACAGGGGCATAGTGAACCGTCTTTCTTTTTTCCGAAGAAAAATCCGGCTCCAGCCGGCGAGGTAGATTTCTGGATGAATCCCCTAGTCAGATTTTCTTCGATGTACTCCGACATGGCCCGGGTTTTGGCCAACGACAACGGGTAAATACGCCCACGGGGTGGAATGGCACCGGGTACCAGGTCGATAGGGCAATCATATGGCCTATGAGGTGGCAGTTTCTCTGCTTCCTTCTTGTCGAAGACATCTGCATAGGACCAGTAAGGTGCCGGTAGACCAGGTAAATTAGCAGGAGTAGACGGAGGTCGAGCCGGGTGAACCGGGACCAGGCAGGTCTTATGGTAATCCTGCCCCCAAAGGAGCACCTCACCGGATTGACAATTCAGAACAGGTTCATGTCTCTCTAGCCAGGGTAGACCTAGCCAAAGGGAGTGAGAGAGTCCAGAAAGCACATGGAAGGAGATCCTCTCTGAGTGCAGCATTCCCACCTGAAGGGTTATGGGCTCTGTGACGAGCAAGATGGTCACCAGAAGGAGTCTTCCATCCACGGAAGCGACTGCCAATGGTTCAGCCAGAGGTTTGGCAGGAATCTGATACTTCTCTACAAGGGGCTGGAAAATTAGATTCCCAGCGTCTCTGGAATCCAG
This sequence comes from Phyllobates terribilis, assembly GCF_046119375.1. NCBI lineage: Eukaryota > Metazoa > Chordata > Amphibia > Anura > Dendrobatidae > Phyllobates > Phyllobates terribilis. Next base: position 509,325,592 of record NW_027362762.1, read on the forward strand.
ATGGGCAGTTTCAAAGAAGCGGTTCTCTCCACAGGAAATTGAGACGGATAAAGTCAAGAACAGAGAGGATTTACTCTTGCCTAGGATGACTTCTCTGAGCTGGCCTAGACACTGGAGTTTCCCAGCTTCACCGGGCAGGAACAGATCAGGTGCTCCTTACTACCACAGTAGAAATAGCTCCCCTCGGCTCGGCATGTTTCTTGGCGAGACTTGACCATCTTGGTCTGGTCGATCTGCACAGGTTCATGCGAGCGTGCCCGGGGAGTTGCTGGTTGGGAGGCTGGTTTCCGGAAAACAGGAGCAAGACGAGGAAATCTTCTCTCCCGGGTAGTCTCCTTAGCACGTTCTAGGAAACGGATGTCAATCCAGGTAGCTAGTGACACCAGGTCATCCAGGGTGGTAGGAATTTCCAGGCCAGCTAGCTCGTCCTTAATCCGACCGGAAAGACGCTCCCAGAAGGTGGACACCAGGGCCTCGTTGTCCCAGGAAAGCTCAGAAGCGAGGGTATGGAACTGTATGGCATACTGGCCCACGGTGAGACTCCCTTGGCGGAGACGGAGCAATGAGGAGGCAGTAGAAATCCTTCATCCGGGCTCATCGGAGACCCTCCAGGAGGCAGTGAGGAAAGCCGGAAGATCAGACACCAGGGAATCCCCTCTCTCCCATAGAGGGTTTAGCCATGCCAATGCTTCCCCTGTGAGGTGAGACATGATGAACGCCACCTTGGCTCAGTAGGAGGGAAATTGATGTGCCAGAAGTTCAAAGTGCAGCGTGCACTTGTTCAGAAAACCCCGACATAAGATGGGGTCACCCCCAAAACGAGGAGGTGCAGAAATCCGGGGTCCTAGGCTGGATGCCGTGGTATTGGTAGGCAGCGACGCCGCCGGAGCGAGTGTCGCTCGGCTCGAGGCGGGCACAGGTGGGACAGACAGCATGTCCAGGCGAGAGTTGACAGACGGCAGGTAGGTCAGGATGCTTTCCTGTTGGGATCTCTGACGAGAAACCTCCTGGTACAGGTCAGCAAGTGAAGGAGCCTGGGGGCCACCGGGTTCCATGGCCCGTGCAAACTGTTACGGATCCAGGTGGTGGAACCTCTGTGCTGCGGAGCAAGGAGGGACCAGAAGGGCGTAACTAGGTTTCAACTCGGACTGACCAAGGTCGCACAGTGGCTCAATCGACTCCGTGAACCAGGGAAGGACCGAGCAGAGGGACCAGGTGCTACTCTGGGCCTGTCCTTGTATGAGAGCAGGTGACTCCCACGGGTAACTGGCAGGAGCTTCTGGGTAGGCACGGCAGGTAACTGACAGGAGCCTCCAGGTAGGCTGACTGATAGACACGGCAGGTAACTGATACATTCTCCGGGTAGGCAGGCAAGCCAGGCCCATAGATAGACTGGCGGGTTTGGATCATATGCAGACCGTCGGGCTGGAGAGTACACTTGGCTGGTGGAGACAGGTAGTCAGGCTGGCGGACAGGACTGGTAGTCAAGCTGGCGGACTGGACTGGTAGTCAGGCTGGCGAACTGGACTGGTAGTCAGACTGGCGGACTGGACAGGTAGTCAGACTGGCGGACTGGACTGGTAGTCAGGCTGGCGGACTGGACTGGTAGTCAGGCTGGCGGAAAGGACTGGTAGTCAGGCTGGCGGACTGGACTGGTAGTCAGGCTGGCAGCGGGACCTGAGGGCTGAAGCAGAGTTTAGGACACAAAGCTACAACCTTGCACGGGCACCTCCATTTTGGAGGAGGTGCCTTTTATATGAGAGGTCTTCCGGCCATTGGCCGGGGACTCCTTAGGACGGCGCGCACAGCCCCTTTAAGAGGGAGGGAGCACGCGCGCCCTAAGCACAGTGCCCAGGAAGCTGCGCACCGGCAGCAGCAGGAGACCCGGAAGACGCCAGGCCGGGAGCGCGGCGGTAAGAGGGACGGCGTCTCTGCCTGTCAGGGGGCAGAGACGCCGATACTACACTCCTCACAGTCACTCCGGAATGAGACAGTGTAGGGAGAGTTGCTGCCGAACTAGGGAGAGATTTGCTTGTTTCTAGTTAGTGTAGGTGTACCAAACTATATTAGAGACACATATCCATCTCAACAAACAGTCCTTCTGAGGACTAATCCATCTGCAGAGATATCAGGCAGGCAGTATATATAGGCAGGCAATCAGGGTACAGGCAGACTGCACTGCACATAGGACAAGAGGCTCCATTCCAGTTTTGTCTGCTGCTGCTGTTAGATATTTCTAGAAATAGGCCCAGGACTCAGGGGCCAAGAATAATTTTTTTTTGGATCTTAATCCTCATAATTTGCTTAAAAAGCAATCCAGAGAACGCAGTTTTTCTGCGCCATTTGCTTGTTGGCACTGCAGAATACAGCCAGATCCTTTCCATATTACAGCGCTAAAAATCCATCTATTCAAAACTGTGTTTTCTCCGTTACACGGATCACATATACGTTTTCAGAAAATACAGCCATTTCTGACCTCCAATAAAATTTGTTTCAGTGTGCCAGTGAAGCAATTGACACCAGATTGCTGTTCAAAGCAGTTACCTACAGGCCATGTATTTAAAACTGTGTTTTCTCCGTCACACGGATCACAAATACGTTTTCAGAAAATACTGCCATTTCTGGCCACCATTAAAAATTTGTTTCAGTGTGCCCGTGAAGCAATTGACATCAGATTGCTGTTCAAAATAGTTACCTACAGGCCAGGTATTTAAAACTGTATTTTCTCCGTCACACGGATCACATATACGTTTTCAGAAAATACTGCCATTTCTAGCCTCCATTAAAAATTTGTTTCAGTGTGCCAGTGAAGCAATTGACACCAGATTGCTGATCAAAATAGTTACCCTACAGGCCAGGTATTTAAAACTGTGTTTTCTCCGTCACACGGATCACATATACGTTTTCACAAAATAATGCCATTTCTGGCCTCCATTAAAAATTTGTTTCAGTGTGTCAGTGAAGCAATTGACACCAGTTTGCTGTTCAAAATAGTTCCCTACAGGCCAGGTATTTAAAACTATGGTTTGTCCGTCACACGGATCACATATAAGTTCGCTCCAAATTCAGTCATTTGTGGAAGATATTGTCCTCCATTCAAAATGGGCAAGGCACGTGGCAAGGGACGGGGAACTGGACGCGATGGTGATGATAGTGCATGCAGACGCCAAGGCCGTGGGCAAGCTGAAATTGTGCCACAACAAACACCCACATCTTCTCGCTCAACCTTCCTGTCCCAATTAATAGGGGACTGCAAAGCACCACTATTGAACACAGAGCATTGTGAAAAGGTTATTTGTTGGATAGCAGATAATGCTTCCAGTTACTAAGCCACCACCACCACCACTTTTTCTTCCACACAGTCAAGTCTCAGTAGCTGTGAGCCTGGACCGCATATTCCTCACCCTGAACCTCCTTCCTCCCACCATGCCGAGTGCCCAGAAAAAATAGATCCCACACTTGGACACTCCAAAGAGCTGTTCACTTTCCCATTTATAGATTCGGGCCTCTTACCCGGTCCACTTGAAGCGGGGCAAGAGGAGATCGCATGTAGCAATGCCCAAATATTTGAGCAGCCACGGTCACACAAAGGCGACGGTGGGAAAGTGTCACAAGAGGTGGACAATAATTAGACACAATTGCCAGAAAGTCAGAAGGAGGACCAGAGTGTGGAAGTGAAAGACGAGGTGGTGGATGATATAGTAACTGACCCAACCTGGCAGGAGGACATGCAGAGCAAGAAGAGCAGCACACAGGGGGAGGGAGGCAGAGCACCCCAACAGGCAGGAAGAAGCAGTGTGGTGGCCGCAGAAAGAAGGCAGGCAACCATTCCCCGTAACACCAACATGAAAGAAGTTGTCAGTACAACTGTTAGGTCTTCCCGAGTCTGGTTGTTTTTTAAAGACTCTGCTGATAACCACAAAAAGGCCATTTGCACCACCTGCCAGGCCAGCATCAGCAGGGGTGGCAAAATGACCAGCCTGACCGCCACCAGCTTGATCAGGCACATGGCAGCAAAGCACCCGACTTTGTGGGCCAAACCCCAGGGTCCAGGAACAGTGTCTGCGGGTGGCACCATTGCTTCTACCGCTGTTCTACATGCAAGCCAATCCCCTGTCGATGGTGCATGCGAAGATGCCTCCTGTCCTGCACCTGTCATTGCACACTCTCAAATAGCAGCATCAGGAAGCACGTTCACGTCCTTTCCCAGTGCAGCGTTTAGTTGTCCATACCCCAGTCCTAGGAACACAAGCGCAAATACGCAGCCAACGCCCCACAGGCCGTAGTACTAAATTCCCACATTTCACGACTGCTTGCGCTCGAAATGTTGCCTTTTAGGCTCGTGGAGATGGAAGCATTCCGCAACCTGATGGCAGCAGCCGTCCCTCGGTACTCGGTTCCCAGCTGCCACTATTTCTCCCGGTGTGCTGTCCCTCAATTGCACAAGCACATGTCCCAAAGCATTAGCCTAGTCCTCAACAATGCAGTTACTGGGAAAGTCCACCAAACCACGGACACGAGGACAAGTGCTTGTGGGCATGGACGGTACATCTTGCTGATGGCACACTGGGTTAACATAGTGGAAGGCGGGGCCCAGTCAGACCTTGGGACGGAACACGTCCTCCCGACGCCAAGGATTGCGGGCTCTAGGTCAATCAGGGTTGCCCCCACAGTCTACAGCTCCTGCATCCCATCTTCCTCAGCCTTCTCCTCTTCAGCCTCCATCTCCAAAATGACAACATCAGTCACGAGCACTGCAACGCTGCCTCGGCCAAAAGGCAACAGGCTGTGCTGAAGCTAATATGCTTAAGTGACAAACCGCACAATGTTGAAGAGTTGTGGACAGCTCTGAAAGAGCAGTCAGATCTGTGGCTTACACTGCTGAACCTACAGCCAAGCATGGTTGTGTGTGACAATGGCCGAAACCTAGTGGTGGCTCTGAGGCGAGCTCACACATGTACCATGCCTGGCCCATGTGCTTAACCTCGTGGTTCAGCGGTTTCTCAAATCCTACCCGGAGCTGCCAGATCTGCTTGTTAAAGTATGCCGTCTGTGTGCTCATTTTAGAAAGTCACCTACAGCTTCCGCAGCCCTTGCTGTGTTTCAGCAGCGTTTGCAGCTTCCGGCTCACAGACTGGTGTGTGATGTCCCCACGTGTTGGAACTCTACACTGCAAATGTTGGGAAGGATTTGTGAGCAGAAGAGGGCAGTTGTTGAGTGCCAGCATCAACAAGGCCGTCGGTATTCAGTTCAGACTCCACACATAAGACCTCAGGAGTGGACATGGATGTCAGACATATGTACCATCCTCCAAAACTTTGAGGACTCCACCAAGATGGTGAGCAGCGATGATGCCATAATTACCGTCACCATCCCGCTTCTCTGTCTTCTGAAACGCTCTCTGCTCACAATCAAAGAGGATGCATTTCAGGAGGAGGACGATGAGATGGAGAAAGGAACCATACACAGTGATTACACACAGCCCAGCCTCATCTCATCCCAATGTGGATTTGGTGTCAATGAGGAAGAGGAGGAGAAGGAAGAACAGGAGCTAGTTTCATGCGCTATAGACGGTACTACCTGCACAACTGTCATACCGTCTGTTCAGCGTGGATGGCCAGAGGACAGAGAGTAGGAGGAGAAAGAGAGCATAGTCAGTCATCCTCTTGGTGAGGACACGGAAGTCTTGCCTGTTTGCAGTCTGACAAGCATGGCTGAGTTTATGTTACGCTGCCTTTAGCCTTTTAAGAATAGTAAGGGCCGTCTGATGGCCCTATAAAAATAGGCTTTATGACTTTCAGAGTCCCTCCATCATAAACTAAACAGGATGTGTCTGATGATGTGTCACACCACATTGCCAGATATGGTTGTAAAATGTTAAAATGACATTTCCAGGTGAATGCATTTGTCTTAAAAAATAACTTTAAAAAAAAAACAAAACAATAGGATCCCTCTTTAGTATAAAAACAGCGTCGCCAAATTAACCTCAATGTAATCACATTGTTCATCTCCTGCACCTCCTCCTCCATCTCCGAAATGACCACATCAGTCACAAGCTGACAGCACTGCAGCACTGTCTTGGCCAAGTGGCAACAGGCTGTTCTGAAGATAATATTCTTAATGCTTAGGTGACAAACCGCCCAGTGCTGCTGAGTTGTTGAAAGCTGTAACACAGCAGCCTGATCTGTGGCTCTCACTGCTGAACATACAGCCACGCATGGTCGTGTGTGACAATGGGCGGAACCTGGTGACAAAGAAATGACAGCCGGAGTAGATATGGTTTCCCTCTATGCCAGTCCTTTCACTGAGCTAAAGAATATGGCTGTGGTGAAATACAACTCCCACTGAGAAGCTGTTTCAGATTGAAAAACATTGTGCCCACCAGAGGATTTGATTCTGAGGGCTCACCTTTCTCCCCCACTCAAGAGCTCCATAGCAGCTGCAAAGTTAGCACTATCATGAACTCTCCGGAGGTGGAGGCCAGGGCAAGCCAGGGCACACCAGAGGAGGGTTGGGAACGTCCAACCCTGCCGAGAAGCAGTCCTGGCTAAGAAAAGTGTGTGGGAAGGTTCCTGGACACTCTATGGCTGCTTTTTTACTGAGGAGGAAACACATGCAAACATGGGGAGAACATACAAAGTCCTTGCAGATGTTGTCCTTGCTGGGATTTGAACCCAGGATCCCAGTGCTGCAAGGCTTCAGTGCTAACCACTGATCTAATGTGCTGCCGTTCACACTCTAATATCTAACAGGCTGGAGAAACTTTCACCTACTGCCACTCTATCCTCAGGTCCTTTGTGAGAAACAAATGTATTTGGGCAGCCACTCAGTCTCCCAAATAAAATTCCTGAGAAGGAAATTGGGGTACTGGTACTGGAAGCAGTGCTAATACCATGGCGTCATACCATAGTTTACTGGAAATTTTCCAAGCTAGTAAGATGCAAGCAAATTCCCACAGAAAAGTACCAGCAGTAATGTTCAGGGACCCGCTCTTGTAGAAGGTGGAGACAACACCGGGAGAAATAGTGACGGCTGGGGACCGAGTAAGGACACAAGGTATGAGGCATGAGGTTATGAAAAGATTCCGCCTCCACGAGCCTAAAAGGCCACATTTCAAGTGCGAGCAGCTGCCCAGATATCTGGCAGTTTAGTATTGCGGCCTGTGAGTGGGTGGGTGGCTGGCTGCATACTTGTGCTAGCATTCCAAGTAACAGAAAACTAAGCAGATGGTAGTCTCTATCATCATCATGGCCTCACCTCGGCACTATGAACTCTTCTGAATGAGAAGCCAGGGCCCACCGGAGAAGTCTCCGGTTTTCTGGTGGGTCCGCCCATCCCTGCCGAGAAGCAGCCCTGGCTAAGAAAAGTATGGGGGAAGGTTCCCAGACATTCTATGGCTGCTTTTTTAATGTGGATCGGACGTGCTTATGCATGGTTGTTCTCAAACCACATTGCAGATCAGGCTATTGCCCAACTCTGTAGTCATGAAATTAAATGCGCAAAGAAAGATGTTTGTGTGTCAAAGCACCACCGACAAGTGCGAGTTGATGTTGGACGGGCTGCCATTGCTTCTGCAACAAGCTGCATTAGAGGACTTCTTGGGAGAAAAGACGTCCAGAGTAGATACGGTTTCCCTCTATGCCAGTCCTTTCACCTAGCTCAATACAGGTCTCAGCAAAAAAAGCTGTGGACTGGCTCCGTACCGTCCTTGGCCACATTCACCTGTCCACGTGTTTGTGGTTAGGCGGTCCTTTCCAGTAAGTGCACTGTGGAGGGCACGGGTAATGTTGTGGAACCCGTGCTTGTGGAAGGCGGAGACGATACCGGGAAAAATAGTGGCGGCTGGGCACCGAGTATGAATACCCGGTCGCCGCCGACATAAGATTGTGGACAGCTTCCGTCTCCATGAGCCTAAAAGGCCACATTTCAACTGCAAGCAGCTGTCAAAAATTTGGCAGTATAGTATTGCAACCTGTGGGTGGGTGGGTGGCTGGCTGCATACTTGTGCTTGCATTCCAAGGAATGGGGTAGGGACAACTGAACGCTGCACTGGGACAAGGACATGGACGGTGATTGCTGCAAGTCTGCAACGACAGGTGCATGGCAGGAAGCATCTTCGCATGCGCCAAGGATCACTTATGATGGGCACACTTTTAGGCAGTAACCTGGGAGTCAGAAATGCTTCCAGAGGTCTTCCCCATGCTGTTCCCATGTCTTTTCAGCACTGTATGCATGTGTCTGATGATGTGTCACACACTTCAAGGCCAGATAAGGTTGTAAAATGTTAAAATTACATTTCCCAGTGAATGCATTTGTCTTGGTTGAAAGCAATGCAAAAGTGCAAAAACGCATCAAAAATGCTACGTGTGAACAGAACATAGTCCAAGGTGTAGAGGAGTATTTTTGGTTTTGGTTATTTATTTTGCCTTATATACAAGTCATTACTCTGGAAAGGATGTTCCTTAACATATTTCCCAGGAAAATCCATTTTGGTTTCGTTTTTGTATGTTTTATTGTGAGTCCGTAAAAGTGGGGAATGTTGTTGACAGCAGTGACCTGGGAGTCAGAAATGCTTCCAGGGGTCTTCCCCATGTTGTTCCCATGTCATTTGTGCACTGTTCCCATCGATTTGGTCAATTTTTAGGCCCTCTGCAGACCGCCGGGGGGAGCTGCCTGAAAAATACTCGAGTTTCCCATAGACTTATATTGGGCTCGTTACTCGGGTCGAGCACCCGAGTATTCCAATTTGCTCGACCCGAGCGTCGACTACCCGAGCATTTTAGAGCTCGCTCATCACTAGTAAAGATCATACAATGTGATTTTCTGGATTTTTTTTAAAGATTCCGTCTCTCACAATTGAAGTGTACCTACGATAAAAATTACAGACCTCTCCATTTTTTGCAAGTGGGAAAACTTGCAAAATCAGCAGTATATCAAATACTTATTTTCCCAATTATACATCTAGTTCAGCCTATAATCCTAATGAGTTTATTTATAGGCAAGCTTTATGAGGATGGCCACATAAGACAGATGCTAATTGCCATTATTAATGAAGCACTCCCATCAAAGTTTTTATCCTCTTATTATATTGCAATCATCATATTACAAACCAGTTAATTCTTCAATTTTCCATTAGATCTATGACATCACATGAGTAAAAACAGACTAGCTGAATACTTCTAAGTTCTATGTAGAAAAATGAAGCGTATTTTCCCTCTTCAATCACTGACCCAGCAGTTTTGCATCTCACCCCTGCCAGGGACTTTGAGTGAGTAAAATTTTAGTTCTAATGATGACTCATGCAGGTAAAAAAGACTTCCTGTTTCCACATAAAGCTTAGAAGGTTTCAGCTAGTCAGTTTTTAATCACATGATGTCATAGATCAATGGAAAAGAAAAGAATTAACTGGGTAGGAGGTCAAAATTAGCAATTCTAAGTACATAGTGGTATATAATACGATGACTGCAATATATTAAGAGGATACAAATTTTGATTGGAGTGCTAGGTCTAAGAGGTAACGTTTCTCCTTGTGGAGAGTGACGTACCAGCTCTGGCATGCCTAGGTATGGAGGCTTATTCACCGTACAATGCTCCTCTGGGAAATTTAATACGCAAATTGCCTCCTGAGAAAGGAAGGGGACTTGAACTCTATAGCACCACTTGTTGGAAGCAGTAATCCTACAAGTCACAATTGACCCTTTAAAGAGTCTTGCAATATGACTTCGGATAAAAACCAAAACAGATAAAATAAAAGTCTGATTTGGCTTTGATCCTAAGTCATATTGCATGACTCATTAAAGGGTCGATTGTGAGTTGTAGGATTGCTGCTTCCAAAAGATGGCACTATAGAGTTCAAGTCCTCTTCCTCTCTCAAGAGGCAATTTGTATCTTATATCTTAGTGCATACAATGTGCTGCTATATTCATTGGTTTGCCTTTTATAACCTTTTCTGCTCTCCTCTGTACCCACAAAAGTTAACTAATGTTCCTAATGTTTCTATATAGTACTCTAAGTGTGGCCTGACTAGTGACTTGACATGAGCCTATTTTAATGCACCCCATGATTTTATTTGTCTTGGCAGCAGCTGTCTGACACTGGTCACTAAAGTTGATTTTAATGTTCACCAATACTTCTAATATAGAAGTCTAGAATAAAAACTGTTGGCAAAAAGTTATAATTTAAGGTATTTTTGGGATATAAATTAGCTTCATGCAAATCAGTTTTTTTTTAAAAACTACCAAATATGAACTGGAAGTACACTAGCTTATTACAAGCACCAAAGATGAAGATCTTAAGAAGGGGTAATAATAATAATAATAATTTTTATCTGTATAGCGCCAACATATTCTGCAGCACTTTACAAATAAGAAGGGACATGTACAAACGATAAATTCAATACAAGGTAAGACAGTTTGAACAGTTACATTAGGAGTGTGGTCCCTGCTCGCAAGCTTACAATCTACAAATAAAAGACTTTCCATGTAACCGGGCTCATTGACTTGGCACCAGGAACCTTCAGATTAAGCAGGACTAATAAAAGTGTAAAATGCTTAATAATAGAAATTGTATTTTTAATTCTATTTGACATTTTGATAAAAATCCTAGTTAACAGTAAGTCTTTCTACATTTCTAAATCTCTCTTACTGTAAGTCAAGACAAGACATTGATCTAACTTGTTAGGACACTGAATTCTTGTTAATTAGTTCATTCGATTTTAATTTGTTCTTAGCTGCTTGGATGCTTGATTAAACTAAAGTTAATTACAGAGTGTATTATTTTGTATAGTTTACATGAGCAGCAAAAGAAAAGGCTTTAGGACTCATGACTCTTACAGTCAGTGGTTTAGCTAACCTGTTATCACATGTTTATAGTTTAGAAGGCTATGTTCAGGACACTAGTTCTGATCAATAATGTTCATTACTATGTTTGGCGCTATTTAGGGCGCCAATCAACATGCAGGGTTGCCTGCCACTCACTGTAGTGTCGCAGCCATGGTGATTGTGGAATCACAGCGATTGCACAAAACGATGGGAACAGTGCTCAGTGAAACATGAAAAGCCGGCAATTCATCAGTGGCATACATCGGTACCCGACAATTTAGAACAGAAAGAATAAAGCATCACACATAGATTAGATAGATAGAAACATTTCAGTCACATATATAATAAGTACAGTGACAGTGTTGGTTACTGTACTTGTCATTTGGCGTTAAAATAAAGGATTTATAAAAAAAAAAAATTGGCATTGGGATCCCCGTAATTTTAGTCTCTAGCGAAGGTTAAGCAGATGGCTGGGGCAGATGTTTGAAGCCTGGGAAGGGGGTAATACCCATGGAGCTTCCCAGGCTATTAATATCAGCCCCCAGCTGAATACCTACCCTTTACTGGCTATTAACCCCTTAATAACATCTGACGTACTAATATGCGTCTGTGCCCTGGGACTTAAGAGCCAGACCCGTATTAGTACGTCATCGCTATCGCGCGCGCACACAGGCTATGCGGGCGCGATCGCCGCCGGGTGTCAGCTGATTGTCACAGCTGACACCCGATACTATGTGCAGGGAGCGGTCCTGCACCGCTCCCAGCACATTAACCCCCGCGATGCTGCGATCGAAGTCGATCACGGCATTGCGGGGGCAAGGGGAGGTGATCGGCGATACTCACCTCCTCTTCCGGCTTCCAGCGCAGTCTGCAAAGGCTTCCCGGGTGTTGCCATGACGACCCGATGTCGTCATGACAACATCCGGGTCACCAGAGAGCAGGAAGATTGCTTGGACATGCGCAGTGCATCTCCAAGCAATCTTCACACTGTGCACTTCTGACAGCCTTCATGGCATAGGGATGGTGCTCCATTCCTGTGCCATGCAGGCGATCAGAAAAAAAAAAGTGAAAGTCCCAGAGTGGGACAAAGTAATAAACTGTATAAACTGTGTGAAAGTGGAAAAAAAAAAAAAAAATGTGCAAAAATATTATAAAAAAATAAAAAAATAATACACCAAAAATAAAAATATAATGTACCCATCAATAAATATTATTATAAAAAAAATAAAAAAAAAACAATAAAAGTACACATATTTGGTATCGCCGCGTCCGGAACAACCTGACCTATAAAACTGTCCCACTAGTTAACCCCTTCAGTGAACACGGTAAAAAAAAAAAAAAAAAAAAACGAAGCAAAAAACAATGCTTTATCACCATACCGCCAAACAAAAAGTGGAATAACACGCGATCAAAAAGACGCATATAAATAAAAATGATACCGCTGAAAACATCATCTCGTCCCGCAAAAAACAAGCCACTATACAGCTCCATCTGCCGAAAAATAAAAAAGTTATAGCTCTCAGAATAAAGCGATACTAAAAAATATTTTTTTCTATAAATTAGCTTTTATTGTGTATAAGCGCCAAAACATAGAAAAATGATACAAATGTGGTACCCCTGTAAACGTACTGACCCGAAGAATAAAGCTACCTCATGAATTTTACCACACGCGGAACAGAATAAAAAAAAAAAAAAAAAAACAATTCCTGAATTGTTGGTTTTTGTTTATTCTGCCTCCCAAAAATCGGAATAGAAAGCGATCAAAAAATGTCACGTGCCTGAAAATGGCACCAATAACAACGTCAAGTCATCCCGCAAAAAACGAGCCGTCACATGACTGTCTGCCAAAATCTGGAAAAATTATAGCTCTCAAAATATGGAGATGCAAAAACTAGATTTTACAAAAAATGCGTCTTTTAGTGTGTGACAGCTGTCAGTCATAAAAACCCCAAATGATTCTGGCATTGCTGTAATCACACCGACCCGAAGAATAAAGTCGTCTAATCACTTATACCACACAAGGAACGGCGTCAAAAATAAACTCTTGGGTTAGGATTGGGCTAGGGTTAGGGCTGGGTTTGGGGCTAGGGTTGTGCTGGGGCTAGGGTTGTGCTGGGGCTAGGGTTGTGCTGGGGCTAGGGTTGTGCTAGGGTTAGGGCTGGGGTTGAGATTTTTTTCAAAAGTAAGAAAAAAAGATGACGATATGGCGACTAGTGTTGAGAGCAAGTGCTCGCTACTTGAGTTTGCATCGGGTGCTCTGGTATGCATTGAGTATCGTGGGTATTTGAGTGACATGCTCGAGTCTCTGCCCCATATGCTTCGCGGCCAAAAAACTTTACGGGGATTGCCTGCCATGCACGAGCGATCCCCGCATGTTTTTTTTGGGTGTCTAATAACCGTGAAACAGGCGGAGCAGGGACTCGAGCATGTCACTCGAGCACACGCTGTACATGGTGCATACCTGAGTACCCGATGCAAACTCAAGTAGCGAGCACTTGCGCTCAAGAATAATGACAACTTATTCAATATGATGACCTAATGTAAACAAATTCTGTGCCGTAACTCTGGGTTCAAAATGTTCACTATACACCTTAATAAAATCCTTGAGGGGTATAGTTTCCAAAATGGGGACACTTGTGGGGGAGCTCCACTGTTTAGGCACATCACGGGCTCTCCAAACGCGACATGGTGTCCGCTAACAAATTGAATGGAAAATCGGCTCAAATTGTTAGCGGACGCCATGTTGCGTTTGGAGAGCCCCTGTGTGCCCAAACATTGGAGCTCCCCCACACGTGACCCCATTTTGGAAACTAGACCCCCCAAGGCACCTATCTAGATGCACAGTGAGCACTTGGAATCCCCAGGTGCTTCACAAATTGATTCGTAAAAATGAAAAAGTGAAAAAAAAAACACTTTTTCATTTTTATGAATCAATTTGTGAAGCACCTGGGGTTCCAAGTGCTCACTATGAATCTAGATAGGTGCCTTGGGGGGTCTAGTTTCCAAAATGGGGTCACTTGTGGGGGAGCTCCAATGTTTGGGCACGCAAGGACTCTCTAAATGCAACATGGTATCCGCTAACAAATTGAATGGAAAATCGGCTCAAATTGTTAGCGGACACCACATTGCGTTTGGAGAGCCCCTCTGTGCCCAAACTTTGGAGCTCCCCCACAAGTGACCACATTTTGGAAACTAGACCCCCCAAGGCACCTTTCTAGATGCATAGTGAGCACTTGGAACCCCCAGGTGCTTCACAAATTGATTCGTAATAATGAAAAAGTGAAAAAAAAAACATTTTTTCATTTTTATGAATCAATTTGTGATGCACCTGGGGTTCCAAGTGCTCACTATGAATCTAGATAGGTGCCTTGGGGGGTCTAGTTTCCAAAATGGGGTCACTTGTGGGGGAGCTCCAATGTTTGGGCACACAGGGACTCTCCAAATGCAACATGATATCCGCTAACAAATTGTCGGCTCAAATTGTTAGCGGATATCATGTTGCATTTGGAGAGTCCCTGTGTGCCCAAACATTGGAGCTCCCCCACAAGTGACCCATTTTGGAAACTAGACCCCCCAAGGTACCTATCTAGATGCATAGTGAGCACTTGGAACCCCAGGTGCTTCACAAATTGATTCATAAAAATGAAAAAGTGTTTTTTTTTTCACTTTTTCATTATTACGAATCAATTTGTGAAGCACCTGGGGGTTCCAAGTGCTCACTATGCATCTAGAAAGGTGCCTTGGGGGGTCTAGTTTCCAAAATGGGGTCACTTGTGGAGGAGCTCCAAAGTTTGGGCACAGAGGGGCTCTCCAAACACAATGTGGTGTCCGCTAACAATTTGAGCCGATTTTCCATTCAATTTGTTAGTGGATACCATGTTGCAATTAGAGAGTCCCTGTGTGCCCAAACATTGGAGCTCCCCTACAAGTGACCCCATTTTGGAAACTAGACCCCCCAAGGTACCTATCTAGATGCATAGTGAGCACTTGGAACCCCTAGGTGCTTCACAAATTGATTCGTAAAAATGAAAAAGTGGTTTTTTTTTTCACTTTTTCATTATTACGAATCAATTTGTGAAGCACCTGGGGGTTCCAAGTGCTCACAATGCATCTAGAAAGGTGCCTTGGGGGGTCTAGTTTCCAAAATGGGGTCACTTGTGGGGGAGCTCCAAAGTTTGGGCACAGAGGGGCTCTCCAAACGCAATGTGGTGTCCGCTAACAATTTGAGCCGATTTTCCATTCAATTTGTTAGCGGATACCATGTTGCATTTAGAGAGTCCCTGTGTGCCCAAACATTGGAGCTCCCCCACAAGTGACCCCATTTTGGAAACTAGACCCCCCAAGGCACCTATCTAGATGCATAGTGAGCACTTGGAACCCCTAGGTGCTTCACAAATTGATTCGTAAAAATGAAAAAGTGTTTTTTTTTTCACTTTTTCATTATTACGAATCAATTTGTGAAGTACCTGGGGGATCCAAGTGCTCACTATATATCTAGAAAGGTGCCTTGGGGGGTCTAGTTTCCAAAATGGGGTCACTTGTGGGGGAGCTCCAAAGTTTGGGCACAGAGGGGCTCTCCAAACGCAATGTGGTGTCCGCTAACAATTTGAGCCGATTTTCCATTCAATTTGTTAGCGGATACCATGTTGCATTTAGAGAGTCCCTGTGTGCCCAAACATTGTAGCTCCCCCACAAATGACCCCATTTTGGAAACTAGACCCCCCAAGGCACCTATCTAGATGCATAGTGAGCAGTTGGAACCCCCAGGTGCTTCACAAATTGATTCGTAACAATGAAAAAGTGTTTTTTTTTTCACTTTTTCATTTTTACGAATCAATTTGTGAAGCACCTGGGGGTTGCAACTGCTCACTATGCATCTAGATAGGTGCCTTGGGGGGTCTAGTTTCCAAAATGGGGTCACTTGTGGGGGAGCTCCAATGTTTGGGCACACAGGGGCTCTCTAAGCGCAACATGGTGTCCGCTAATTATTCAAGCAAATTTTACAATCAAAAAGTCAAATGGCGCTCCTTCCCTTCCGAGCCCTACAGTGCGCCCACATATTGGGTATCTGCGTGCCCAGGGGAAATTGCACAACAAATTTTGCGGTCCATTTTTTCTTGTTACCCCTGTGAAAATAAAAAAAATTGGGTCTAAAGTAACATTTTTGTGAAAAAAGTTAAATGTTATTTTTTTCTTCCACATTCAAAAAATTCCTATGAAGCACCTGAAGGGTTAATAAAGTTCTTGAATGTGGTTTTGAGCACCTTGAGGGGTGCAGTTTTTAGAATGGTGTCACTTTTGGGTATTTTCTGTCATAAAAACCTCTCAAAGTGACTTCAAATGTGATGTGGTCCCTAAAAAAATGGTTTTGTGTATTTTGTTGGAAAAATGAGAAATCGCTGGTCAACTTTTAACCCTTATAGCTCCCTAACAAAAAAAATTTTGGTTCCAAAATTGAGCTGATGTAAAGTAGACATGTGGGAAATGTTATTTATTAACTCTTTTGTGTGACATATCGCTCTGATTTCAGGGCTTAAAAATTCAAATTTTGAAAATTGCAAAATTTTCAAAATTTTCGCCAAATTTCCATTTTTTTCACAAATAAACGCAAGTGATATCGAAGAAATTTTTCCACAATCATGAAGTACAATATGTCACGAAAAAACAGTCTCAGAATCAGGGGGATCCGTTGAAGCGTTCCAGAGTAATTACCTCATAAAGTGACAGTGGTCAGAATTGTAAAAATTGGCCCGGTCATTAACGTGCAAACCACCCGCGGGGCTTAAGGGGTTAAAATAGGGGACCCAAAAAAAATGACGTGGGGTCCCCCTATTTTATTAGCTTGCAAAGGCTAGGCAGACAGCTAGGGGCTGATATTAGTAGCCCAGGAAGGGTGCTATGAATATTGTCCCCCTCCCAAGCTAGAAACACCAGCCCTCAGCCGCCCCAGAAATGGCGCATCCATAGGATGTGCCAATTCTGGCACTTAGCCTCGCTCTTCCCACTGCCCTGTAGCAGTGGCAATGGGGTAATAGGGCTGGGGTTGATGTCAGCTTATAATGCTAGCTGACATCAAGCCCAGGTTAGTAATGGAGAGGCATCTATAAGACGCCCCCATTACAAACCCATAGTGAAAGTGAAAAAAAACACCAAGAACAAGAATAAAATCTTTTAATTGAAATAAACACACAATACTTTAATATTCTAGATTAAACTCTACTTACCATAGTGCCCAATCCAGCTGAATCCCATGTCTCCTGCAATAAAAGTAAAATAATTAACCAACCTCATCCTTACCTTTCCATGGCTCCCACGACGGCTCCAGCTCTGCTACATTGAGATGGCAGGCTGGATCGTAGCAGAACGCTGCCATCCAGCTTGTCATCCTTCAGAGACACTGCGGAGCGCAGGCATGCTTGCGCTCCTCAGTGTCTCGCTGTGACGGCATCCAGATGAGCCGAGTTCGGCACCATTGCAGGAGACGATAGTGAGGAATATGCAGCGCATAGAGGTAATAGCAAGTAAAGCAGAGTAAAGCACTAGTAAACAGTAGCCATTATTTTTATTTATGGACATCAATGATTTGATTTCTTTGCCTGATTAAAATGGATGTTTGAAAAATTATGATGACATAAAGTATACATACAGAGGGTGAAATAAGTATTGAATACATCACTAATTTTCAAAGTAAATATATTTCTAAATGTGCTCTTAATATGCATATTACCTCTTCAGAGAGGAAGAGGACTTGAACTCTATAGCACCATCTGTTGGAAGCAGCAATCCTATAAGTCACAGTCAACCCTTTAACAAGTGGTGCAATATGACTTAGGATAATAGCCAAATCAGAATCTCAATTTGCAGGCACGATGTTTCGAGTATTGCCCCTCATCAGTGCAAAGTACGAGAACTGATTTGGCTAGGTGAGAGGCTCTAGACTGAGGTCTAAGGGGAAACGTTTCTCCTTGTGGACAGTGACATACCATCTCTGGCATGCTAAGGTAAGGAGGCTTATTCACCGTGCAATGCTCTTCTTGGAAATGTAATATGCAAACTGCCTTTTTAGAGAGGAAGAGAACTTGAACTCTATAGCGCCACCTGTTGGAAGCAGCAATCCTACAAGTCACTTCGACCCTTTAACAAGTCGTGCAATATGACTTAGGATCAAAGCCATATCAGAAACTCAATTTGCAGACACAGTGTTTCAGGATATTGCCCCGCATCAGTGAAAAGTATGAGAACTGATTTGGCTAGGTGAGAGTCACTGGACTGAGGTCTAAGGGGTATTTCTCCTTGTGGAGAGTAACATACCGGCTCTGATATACCAAGGTAAGAAGGATTATTTGCTGTGCAATGCTCCTATAGGAAATGTAATTTGCAAATTGCCTTTTCAGCGAGGAAGAGGACTTGAACTCTATAGCGCCACCTGTTGGAATCAGCAATCCTACAAGTCACTTTGACCCTTGCAATATGACTTAGGATGAAAGCCAAATCAGAATCTCAATTTGCGGACATGGTGTTTTGTGGTATTTCCCCTCATCAGTGCAAAGTATGAGACCTGATTTGGCTAGGTGAGAGGCTCAGGACCAGGGCCGGCGTCACCACCCGGCGCACCCGGGCAAGTGCAGGGGCCCTGGACAGAAAGGGGGGCCCACTCATATCGCTATGTGTCATGGACTCATGTGTGTGAGCAGCGCTGCGGTACTGCCCGCAGCGTCCTAGGTTACCGCCGGCCGGCAGATCCTCTTCTGGACAGCGGGGGGCCCGCACTCACCTCGGTTGCTATGTGAGCGCTGCCCACCGCGGCCGGCAGATGCATCTTAGCCTCCTCTCTCCTCCGGCTATTGAGCGCAGGTGCCGGGTCCGGCAGCGGCGGCAGACATCCAGTCAGATGGTGGCAGTGCTGTGCAGCATCTATTCTTACCGCAACTGCACTGCATTCTGGCTGGGTCCCTCCTCCAAGCTCAAGCTCCTCGGAAATCAGCAGCCAGCCACAGCCAGCAGCACACACTGCAACCGACCGCCGGTAACTTTTTCTGTGCACAGTGCACGTCTTACTCTTATCATAAATGTCTTTCTATCTATAGATACATGATGTCACAGTGATAGTAACATGCATCATCATGAATCTATAAGCTGTAAATAGAAAGACATAGATAGATATATAGTCAAGTTAAGTCAACTCAGTACAGCAGCACACCCCACATACACTACTACTAAGCACAGCATCTTAGGAAATCCTGGTCCGGTCTAGTAGTGGTCTGTCTGACTATGTGGAATGGCAGAGAAGGAAGGGGCAGCAGGCAGGACAGGGGTAGGCATGCCGCATGATGGTGCCTGGCTGCTCTGCAGCTGCTATAGGAGGGGACTGGAGGGCTATACTTAATGGTCTGACTCTGACCCACCATCACCAACATCCCTGCCCATTCCATTCCTTCTCTGCCATTTCTCACAGACAGGGCTTCCGGTTTATACTGCAGTGTGCTGACAGGAGCAGCAATGGCAGTAATTCACCCAGTGACAGTCTCCACATAGTGGAAATGGAATGGCACCAGTGGGTGGTCATGGTCAGACAGTGCCAGAAGGGACCGGCCAGTGTGCAGCCACACATTGATACGCACACGGGGCCCGGCACACCATTAAGTATAGCCCTCCAGTCCCCTCCTAGGCATGCCTAGTCTGTCTGCTCTGCAGCTGCTATAGGAGGGGACTGGAGGGCTATACTTAGCATCAAACCAGCAGCAACTCCTGACCGTGTGCACATACCCTAATGCTATTTTACCTAGCTGCTGTCTCTGGTGTTCTGCATTAGTAACTCTGTGAAATTGTGATCAGGGCCAGCGTCTCCCCACCGACTTGATGCATTTAAAAAATGGTTGCAGTTGGTCTCTGTTGGTCTTTATTATTGTTCTCAATCCCCGTGACCACTGGAGCAAATCACTAGCCTTTGATGTCATGCTGTTATTTGCAGGTTCAAAATGGAATATATGGTCTGAGTCACCATTTTTGTAAAGGGTACACTGCTGAGGACAGGTTCTACTTGTAGGGTACATTTATCAATATGCTGTTTACCTCTAATACTACAAGTACTGAAACCCTGAAACCTGTGGACCCTATAACCCTATATCACAGCATCTATGTGGCACCTGCTCAAAGAGTGACGCAGTGCAGAAACACTACTATCAGGATTTGTTTTCCAGAACCCACGCGTGGACTGGTGCATGTTAGTGACCAATCATTAGTAAATATTACAACACCAGTGTGAACTCAACCTAAACCACGTTACCATTGCAAAAATACATCCTCCTTTGCATATTATCTGGGCAAGGAACTTCAGCAGAAGTGATATAAAAATAAACATCACCAAATAAATCAATCGCAAGCTAGAAGAACTAAGCTGAAGTAATTCTGTACAGACAAAATGGTTGCTGTGAAAAATGAAAATGTTGAAAACTACAGACTGAAATTGCCTTGATTTCACTTCTTCGTTAGGCCAAAATGGATAAGAGTGATCAAGGCCAAGAACTTTCAGGTGAACAGGCACCTCCATCCAAGAAGCACAAGTCTGGAAGTCAGAAAAGAAAAGAGAAGCAATTATTGGAAGAGAAAGTGAAGAAGCTTACTACAATTGATCGCTTCTTTAGGAAGCCCACACAAAACGACAGTGGAGAGTCTACCTCCACTTCCACTACGTCAGGTATTCAACCAGCTATGAGTGAGTCTGTGGAAGCTTTTTCCAGCACTGATGAATAGTGTTGAGCCACCCCTGTAGTGTTCGGGTTCGGTTCGGTTCGTCGAACACCGGGATGTTCGAGGAACTGTTCGTCGAACTGTTCGTCGAACACCTTAGAACACCGTCGAACACCGTTAAAACCAATGGCAGGCAAACAAAAACACATAGAAACACATAGAAAACACCTTCAAAGGTGTCCAAAAGCTGACAAACTGCTCAGAAGACGCTCTCTTTAAAAAAGCCGGCCGGCAATTCAGCAGCGGCATACACCGGTACCCGACAATTTAGACAAGAAGGAATAGAGCATCACACATAGATTAGATAGATAGAAACATGTCAGTCACATATATATGAAGTACAGTGACAGTGTTGCTTACTGTACTTGTCATTTAGTGTAAAGGATTTATTAAAAAAAATAATAGTGTTTTCATGCACTGTCTCTTTAAAAAAGCTGGCCGGCAATTCAGCATCTGTACCCGACAATTTATAACAGAAAGATAGAGCATCACACATAGATTAGATAGATAGAAACATGTCAGTCACATATATATGAAGTACAGTGATAGTGTTGATTACTGTACTTGTCATTTAGTGTTAAAATAAAGGATTTATTAAAAAAAAAAATTGGCGTAGGGTTCCCCTTAATTTTAGTCTCTAGCGGAGGTTAAGCAGATGGCTGGGGCAGATGTTTGAAGTCTGGGAAGGGGGTAATACCCACGGAGCTTCCCAGGCTACTAATATCAGCCCCCAGCTGAATACCTAGCCTTTACTAGCTATTAAAATGGGGGACCCCCCCCCAAAAAAATGACGTGGGGTCCCCCTATTTTAATAGCTAGCAAAGGCTAGGCAGACAGCTGGGGGCTGATATTAATAGCCCAGGAAGGGTGCCATGAATATTGGCCCCCTCCCAGACTAGAAACACCAGCCGTCAGCCGCCCCAGAAATGGTGCATCCATAGGATGTGGCAATTCTGGCACTTAGCCTCGCTCTTCCCACTGCCCTGTAGCGGTGGCAGTGGGGTAATAGGGCTGGGGTTGATGTCAGCTTATAATGCCAGCTGACATCAAGCCCAGGTTAGTAATGGAGAGGCGTCTATAAGACACCCCCATTACTAACCCCATAGTCAAAATTACAAAAAAAACACAAACACCCAGAATAAAGTCCTTTAATTGAAATAAACACACAATTCTTTATTGTTCTAAATTAAACCATACTTACCATAACGCCCATTCCAGCTGAAGCCAACGATCTCCTGCAATAAAAGAAAAATAATAAAGCAACCTCATCCTTACCTTCCCATGGTTCCCACGACAGCTTCAGCTCTGCTACATCGAGATGACAGGCTGGACCGCAGGAGAACGCTGCCATCCAGCCTGTCATCCCGCAGACACTGAGAAGCGCAGGCATGCTTGCGCTCCTCAGTGTCTGGCTGTGACGGCATAAAGATGAGCAGAGGTCAAGTCCAATGAACTCAGCTCACCTCATGCACGTCACTGACAGCGTGGGAAAATTCTCACGCTGAAGCGCTGAGTGCAGGAGAATTTTCCCACGCTGTCAGTGACGCTCATGAGGCTGATATTTAAATTTGGCGCACAAATCGGTGCTCCAGCTGCGACCAATCAGCGAGATTGGCGCCAAATTTAAACCCCGCTCTGCTAATTGGTCGCGGTTGCCGGCCGTGACTAATCAGCATTATTGGCGCCAAATTTAAACACCGCTCTGCTGATTGATCGCGGTCGCCGTCCGCGACCAATCAGTAGTATTGGCGCCAAATTTAAACCCTGCTCGGCTGATTGGTCACAGTTGCCTTCCGCGACCATTCAGCGATTTTGACGCCAAATTTGAACACCGCTCTGCTGAATGGTCGAGGTCGTGACCAATCACCATTATTGGCGCCAAATTTAAACATCGCTTTGCTGATTGGTCGCGACCACAACCTATCAGCATTATTGGCGCAAAATTTAAACCCCGCTCTGCTGATTAGTCGCGACCGCCGGCCGTGACCAATCAGTGATATAGTCGCCAAATTTCAACACCGCTTTGCTGATTGGTCGTGGTTGCTGGCCGCGACCAGTCAGCGATTTTGGCGCCAAAATTAAACACCGCTCTGCTGATTGCGCCGGGTCTGCCGCATACATATTCTAGAATACCCGATGCGTTAGAATCGGGCCACCGTCTAGTTTCATGAAATAATTTAAAAAAAAATTGACGTGGGGCTTCGCACTATATTTGTGTCCAGCCAGGTACAGCAGGCAGGAACGGGCTGCCCCCAACCACCAGCTGCCTATTTGCACCTGGTTGGACACAACAATATAGGGAAGCCCTTTTTTTCTTAATTATTTCATGAATTTCATGAAATAATTAAAAAAAAAAATACGTGGGGCTTCGCCCTATTTTTGTGTCCAGCCAGGTACAACTAGGCAGCTGGGGGCTGGAATCTGCAGCGCAGGGAGGCCCAAGCTTTCTGGGCCCCACCCGCTGCAAATTGCAGTCCGCAGCCACCCCGGAAAATGGCGCGTTCATAGAAGCGCCATCTTCTGGCGCTGTACCCAACTCATCCAGGGCCCTGGTGCGGTGGCTCACTGGGTAATAAAGGGGTTAGGGCCAGCTTGGCATTATCCGCTGGTCCTAAGCCCGAAATTCATGGGGTCACGCCAATATTAGACATGACCTCCATGAATTTCTAGTAAAGTATTTAAAAAAAACACAACACCCAGAAAAAAGTCCTTTAATTGAAATAAACACACAATTCTTTATTGTTCTAAATTAAACCATACTTACCATCACGCCCATTCCAGCTGAAGCCAACGATCTCCTGCAATAAAAGAAAAATAATAAACCAACCTCATCCTTACCTTTCCATGGTTCCCACGACAGCTTCAGCTCTGCTACATCGAGATGACAGGCTGGACCGCAGGAGAACGCTGCCATCCAGCCTGTCATCCCGCAGACACTGAGAAGCGCAGGCATGCTTGCACTCTGCAGTGTCTGGCTGTGACGGCATCCAGATGAGCCGAGGTCATGTCCAATGAACTCAGCTCACCTCATGTACGTCACTGACAGCGTGGAAGAATTCTCCTGCACTCAGCGCTTCAGCGTGAGAATTCTCCCACGCTGTCAGTGACGTACATGAGGTCAGCTGAGTTCAATGGACATGAATGAGCTCACCTCATGCACGTCACTGACAGCGTGGGAAAATTCTCCTGCACTCAGCGCTTCAGCGTGAGAATTTTTCCACGCTGTCAGTGACGTGCATGAGGTGAGCCGAGTTCATTGTCGGCTCATCTGGATGCCGTCACAGAGAGACACTGAGGAGCGCAAGCATGCCTGCGCTTCTCAGTGTCCGCGGGATGACAGGCTGGATGGCAGTGTTCTGCTGCGCTCCAGCCTGTCATCTCGATGTAGCAGAGCTGAAGCTGTCGTGGGAACCATGGAAAGGTAAGGATGAGGTTGCTTTATTATTTTTCTTTTATTGCAGGAGATCGTTGGCTTCAGCTGGAATGGGCGTGACGGTAAGTATGGTTTAATTTAGAACAATAAAGGATTGTGTCTTTATTTCAATTAAAGGACTTTATTCTGGGTGTTTGTGTTTTCTTTTAACTTTGACTATGGGGTTAGTAATGGGGGTGTCTTATAGACGCCTCTCCATTACTAACCTGGGCTTGATGTCAGCTGGCCTTATAAGCTGACATCAACCCCAGCCCTATTACCCCACTGCCACCGCTACAGGGCAGTGGGAAGAGCGAGGCTAAGTGCCAGAATTGGTGCATCCTATGGATGCGCCATTTCTGGGGCGGCTGACGGCTGGTGTTTCTAGCCTGGGAGGGGGCCAATATTCATGGCACCCTTCCTGGGCTATTAATATCAGCCCCCAGCTGTCTGCCTAGCCTTTGCTAGCTATTAAAATAGGGGGGACCCCACGTCATTTTTTTGGGGGGGTCCCCCATTTTAATAGCTAGTAAAGGCTAGGTATTCAGCTGGGGGCTGATATTAGTAGCCTGGGAAGCTCCGTGGGTATTACCCCCTTCCCAGGCTTCAAACATCTGCCCCAGCCGTCTGCTTAACCTCCGCTAGAGCCTAAAATTACGGGGAACCCCACGCCAATATTTTTTTAAATAAATCCTTTATTTTAACACTAAATGACAAGTACAGTAATCAACACTGTCACTGTACTTCATATATATGTGACTGACATGTTTCTATCTATCTAATCTATGTGTGATGCTCTATTCCTTCTATTCTAAATTGTCGGGTACAGATGCTGAATTGCCGGCCGGCTTTTTTAAAGAGACAGTGCATGAAAACACTATTATTTTTTTTAATAAATCCTTTACACTAAATGACAAGTACAGTAAGCAACACTGTCACTGTACTTCATATATATGTGGCTGACATGTTTCTATCTATCTAATCTATGTGTGATTCTCTATTCTTTCTATTCCAAATTGTCGGGTACTGCTGCTGAATTGCCGGCCGGCTTTTTTAAAGAGACAGTGCATGAAAACACTATTATTTTTTTTAATAAATCCTTTACACTAAATGACAAGTACAGTAACCAACACTGTCACTGTACTTCATATATATGTGGCTGACATGTTTCTATCTATCTAATCTATGTGTGATTCTCTATTCTTTCTATTCCAAATTGTCGGGTACTGCTGCTGAATTGCCGGCCGGCTTTTTTAAAGAGACAGTGCATGAAAACACTATTATTTTTTTTAATAAATCCTTTACACTAAATGACAAGTACAGTAACCAACACTGTCACTGTACTTCATATATATGTGGCTGACATGTTTCTATCTATCTAATCTATGTGTGATTCTCTATTCTTTCTATTCCAAATTGTCGGGTACCGCTGCTGAATTGCCGGCCGGCTTTTTTAAAGAGACAGTGCATGAAAACACTATTATTTTTTTTGATAAATCCTTTACACTAAATGACAAGTACAGTAATCAACACTGTCACTATACTTCATATATATGTGGCTGACATGTTTCTATCTATCTAATCTATGTGTGAAGCTCTATTCTTTCGGTTCTAAATTGTCGGGTACCGGTGTATGCCGCTGCTGAATTGCCGGCTTTTCATGTTTCACTGTTGGCACTGTTCCCATCGATTTGGGCAATCACTGTAATGCCACAACCGCAATGGCTGTGGCATTACTGTGAGTGGCAGACAATCCCTGCATGATTGGTGCTCTAAATAGCGGCAGACATGCAGGACAAGCTTTTGGTGCACGAACAGTTATCGAACATAACCTCGAACAGCCGAATTTTTTGCAAATCGTTCGGGTTCGTCGAACAACTCGAACACCGCCCAAAACAGCTCGAATTTGAGATTGGCGAACAGTTCTAGTCGAACACCGCTCATCTCTACTGATGAAGTTACTGAATAAATTGAAGATTCTTCACATCAGCAAATCCTTCACTGTCTTTCTGAACCTCTGCCGGACCTAACCGATGATCCTGCTGAATGGCCTGATATAATTTCTGATGTGCCGAGATGCCAGGCAATCAAAAGGGATCCCAAACAAGTGAGACTGGAAAATTTCCCGCTCACAGACTTTTCAGATGGTTCAAAGAGATGCTTCACTTATACTCTTTACTACAGGTTGATGGGTACTGGAATAAAGGTTGTATGAGATTGGCTTGTTTACTCAGTGGTGGGAGATTGCATATATTGTTTCTGTTGCCGTTTATTTGACAATGAAGCAAAATCTGTGTTCTCTAGTCCAGGTGGTTTCAGAGACTGGAAACATTTCAGTGGTAAGGGATCTTTACACTCCCATGAAATTTCCAGCCCTCTCTTCTCTAATTATGCAAAATGGAAAGAGCTGGAAGCAAGCCTAACATGTGAAAGAGCCATTGACAAAAAATTGCGTCGGCAAATCCATTTGGAAGAATAGCGTTGGCGTGAAGTTTTGTTGTGGATACTGAAAGTGATTCGATGGTTGGCAAAAAACTATCTCCCATTCAGAGGAGCATCAGATACTGTATTCACAGAACACAATGGGATTTTTCTCCAGTTACTGGAACTGATCTCTGAATTTGATTTGGTTCTGAAGGAGCACTTGCAGCGTGCTAAAGAAGGCACACATGTGCATTATTTGAGCAAAGATATGAAAAACAACTTTTTAAAGCTGATTGGAGATGCAGTAATTAAAATGATAATTGAAAAAGTAAAGCGAGTAAAATTTTTCAGCATAATTGTAGACTGCACATTAGACATCTCTAAGCAAGAGCAGTTGTCCCTTGTGTTGCGATATGTGGACATGGATGAAATGAGCAAAACTGTGGAGGTCAAAGAAAGCTTCTTGGAATTTCTGCATGTCGCAGACACAACCGGAAGAGGCCTAGCAACAGTTGTTCTAGAAAGATTGACAGAACAGCATCAGTTGTGTGTCTCGGATATTCGTGGCCAGTGCTATGACAATGGAGCTAATATGAGGGGACAATACAAAGGAGTGCAGGCCATTGTTTTAGAGAAAAACCCTTATGCATTCTTTGTGCCATGTTCTCCACATAACTGGAATCTTGTAGTGGTACATGCTACAGAGAGTTCCAACCGATCAAAACAGTTTTATGAGCTTTTGAGTCGCATTTATGCATTTTTCTCTGTAGCAACTAAGAGGTGGGAAGAGGCCTGTATGCATTTGTCACAATTAACACTGAAGGCTCTGTCTCAGACACGACGGTGTGCTCGGCTTGAATCAGTGAAAGCCATTTTGTTTCAGTTTCCTCAGCTTGTTGAAGCTTTAGAAGTTTTTGTACATGGCACTAAATATTCCAGTGACACATACAGTGAAGCAAAGATTCTATTGGATTCACTATGCACGTACCCTTTTGTTGTATCATTATGTGTTTGGTATGACATTTTGCTGCAGGTTAACCAAATCAGCCTAGCTGTACAGATGAAAAATATGAACCTTTCTAACACTATTCCACTGGTTGAGTCCACAACTACTGCCTTCACAGAGTATTTGGCATCGGGGTTCAAACAAGCAGAAAGTAAAGCTGTCGATATATGTAAGAAGCTTGATATACCTACCGAGTACCCAGCAAACAGAATTCGGAAAAAAACTCGCCAATGCTATGATAAAGATTGCCAAGAGCCAGCATGCCAACAAGCAAGTGAAACATTATTTTTGAATGCAAGAATAGAGTTTGAAGAGACATTCTTCAAGCCTTTACTTAAAACTGTGCTTGAGGAAATAGAAACAAGATTCGTTTTCTTAAAAAAATTCACTGCCAAGTTTGGATTTCTCAATGACATCAAGAAAGCAGCAACTGACTTGCCGACATTAGAACAACAGTGTTTAAACTTTGCTGATCCAGCAGTTGATGGAGAGATTCTTCTGGAAGAACTGAAGACACTGGGTAGGATGCTGCCCGATCATCTAAGTCCACAGGAAACTTTGCAATATGTGTTCTCTAATTCACTGAATCTCGATTTCCCAAATCTGGTATTGGCTTTGAAGCTACTGCTAACGGTGCCCGTTTCAGTTGCGTCAGCTGAAAGAAGCTTCAGCAAACTGAAGCTTATTAAAAACTTCCTCAGGTCCCAGATGTCTCAAGACAGGTTAAATGCATTGGCAATTCTTTCAATTGAATCACAAGAAGCAGAATGTGTAGATTTTAATCAAGTTATACGTTCTTTTGCTGCTGAAAAAACCTGGAGAAAAGTTTTTTATTGATTTCAAATCACATTATCTACTGTTTGTCACCTAATTGCACTACTGGTTTTGTTTTTTTGTTTTTTATGGCTCTTAGGCTGCATTCTTGCACATGCCACTACTGGGGTTAATGTTTTGCATCAGTATTACTAACCCAACCTCGAGCAAATTCAAAACACAGAAAGGGGATAATAAATACTGATGTAATGCTGCAACCCATTTTGTAGTTCCTTCACTTTTTGCACTTTTACAAAAGTTCTGTTAATATTTTCCATTGTTTACTTTAAAAAGTTTTCCATTAAAAAAATTTTGGATTTAATGTGTGCAGATTTTTCTTTGCAAGGAGTTCAGCTCAGAATAAAAGGCTGACTGGAACTGAGGGAGGAGGTAGGTCACAAGAATTGGCACATACAGGGTTGACTTGCATAAATCCCCTCTGATGTATGATATTGTAGAATTTACAATAGATATCACTCAAATAATGTAAGAAGTAAGTGAAATCTTTGGAATTGTACTATACTTATATTTCTCTGCCGCCATCTGTGCATCATGAATTGTGGTATGTGCTAAAGGGGCCCACTGAGACACTTTCGCCCGGGGCCCACGAAAACCTGGAGCTGGCCCTGCTCAGGACTGAGGTCTAAGGGGTAAGGTTTGTTGTGGAGAGTGTTATACTGGCTCTGGCATGCCAAAGGTGCTTTTGACATGAAATTCTTACCATATGTCAGTAACAACCCATCCTATGAATTTTTGGAGTATGCTATTTGCCTTAAAAAGGCTAATATTTGTGCTCACAATGTACAGATGACACCTGCTGAATTTTCGGGGAATGCTATTTGCCATAAAAAGGCATTTATGATGACTATGGTCTGTTAATGACTGACTTAAAGAGGCGTATTAGCAGTTGCTAAAGTGAATCTGTTACCAGGGTTTTAGCAACTAATCTGAGAGCAACATAATATAAAGACAGAGAACCTGATTCCAAACTGTATCACTTTCTGGACTGCTAGGTGTAGTTTTGATAAAATCACTGTTTTATTAGCAGGTAATGATTACTAACTCTAGTAAACCTGCTGCTATGTAATGCAACGACGACTCCAGCACAAATTGGAAGCTTTCTAACTTTGGACAGTAAACACAGAAAGCTGCCAATCAGTGGTGTGGGTAGGATTCTACAGGGCTCTGCATTCATAGGACTCATAGATCTGCAGCAAAATTTAAGCAATCAATAAAAGTAAGTTATACTTCGCTCGAATCAGGGTCTCTGGTCTTACATCATGGTGCTCTGAAATGCATTGGCAAAAACTTGGTTATAGATTCTATTTAAGTGGTTAAGTTTCCTTAATCCTGTTTTTCCTAATAAAGAAAAATAATTAAACCAGGTCTGTCTGTCTGATAATGTGTGCTTCCTGGCTTGTGAGACTGTCAAGTGACAAACGCCATATTTTTGCATTTCTTTTTGTAAAGGGTTTTGAAAAAATTTTGCACACTTGCTTCAATAGTTCAATTTTATTCATGTACCTAACTGGCAATTCTTGCGACATCCATTAGTATAAGAATAGCATTAAATGTGGGGAAAAATCCTCAATTTTCACTTTCTGTATATCTGTTTTACTAGTCCATTTTAGCAATCATACACTTCACAATAAAACTGCAGGCTGTTGCTGCATTTTCTTTTCTGGGTGTGTAGCTATCAAAGTAGCATACGTTACAGCTTTGGAGAATACTGTTTAAAATTAAAAAAAAATAACTTTTGCATGCCTGTCAATTATATTGTGGGGCGTCGCTGCATTTGACTTCCTAGTCAATAACCTACCTTTCATTTATTCTTACAGTATGTCATCGTTTTTGCACAAGGGAATTTAATTTACTTAACATAATATCTAAGGAAACATTACGTTAAAATTGACAAATTTAACTGTGCAGGTCTGTTTTGACACACCTTTAATTTGCAAATCCAAGACACGTACACAACACACCAATACTACAGGCAGGCTTTTTTGATCATCACGAGTACCCTACCCAGTTTTTCAGTTTAACTACATATTTTTCTAGGATTGGATGAGTATGGTTAAACATTTTTGTAAACTTTAAAGAGGATGCCGGAGACCGAGCTGCACAATGAATTAGTCGTACAGGCGTGTCCCCAGTGATTTGTCTCCGCCCGCTAAGAGTGACTGATAAGTCTCTGCCTATACCTGTGTAAAGGCAGAGGCTTGTTAGTCACTGCCAGTGGGCAGGGAGAAGCCACCAGGGACCTGCTGGTACGACTAGAGCACAGTGTGCCTTGGCCCCTAGCAGCTATTAAAAGTATATTTTACTCTGAAACGCTACAGCATTTCAGAGTCAAGCAATCATGGCTGTGATAACACAGCCAGTGCCTGATACTTGCTGTCCATGGTTTGAGCAGCATATGTCACCTATCAGGTTCCCTTTAACTTTATACACATGACCAAAATGTATTGTAAAGCAACGGCCCCACTATCAGTATTTGGTCAGTATTTGGTCAGTATTTTTTCTCAGAAGAGGGAGACAAAACCAGGAGTGGGTGATAAATTCAGAATTAGTAACTTGTTTCTATTATACCTTTTCTCTGATGTTTCTCACCAGGTTTTGGCTCCCACTCCTGAGAAAAAATACTGACTGAATACTGACCAAATACTGATAGTGGAGCCATGGCCTAAATGTTACAATAGCACTGGCAATGGAAGTACTAGTGTCAGAGATGAAAAACATTTTTTTACACTTTTTTACACCACCGGCACTGCTGTTTCCAGCCTTCTCAACAGTAGTACTCCAAAATGCAAATCAAAATTGACTTCCTTTTCCTCCTGCGAGTTTTTTAATGAATAGGAAGTGAATGGTGTTTTGTATTACATCAAATTGCACATCACTCATCTCAGCCACAGCAGGCTGATGTTACCTCTGACAGTGATGCGTCAGATTGTGTCAGTGTTCTGCTCAGTGCAACTACTCCGCCACTCTAACAGTTAAAGGAGGGGGCTGGAGACAGGTACAGCTAGTGGGAAGCCCCCAATGACCTGGATTGGCCGGGTGGTTTCCCTTTTTAAAGTTACGGTTGTGGGGATTGGATAGTGGGAAGTTTGAGGGGGCGGGCAGTTGGGAGAGGCTGATATATAGTAAAAAGTGCGGGAAAACCGCCTTTCCTGGAGGAGCAGCATCAAGATTGTACCTTAACATGGAGTCCCTGGAATCCCTGGTGGTCCGGCTTAGAGACGTCGCCCGGTCATGCAGTGGTGGATGGCTCAAGGCCCAGCTGTCTGCTCTGCTGGGAGCAGCTGGGAACCTGGATGCACCGTCAGGAGCGGGAGAAGAAGCAGACCCCCAGAGAGACTGTCACCAGAGGTAACCACGCGCAACAGGCGCAGGCTTCAGAGCCCCTCCGGGGACCCTGCGGGAGGTGAGAGTGATGGTGTGTTCCCTTCCCGCCGCCCTCGCCCCAGCAAGAATCCAGCCAGCCTGTTGGCACAGCACAGCGGGGATCGCGGCCCGCGCCGGAAGTGAGGCCTGCAGGAGCAGCGCTGCCAGTGCCGGAGGTCCGGGCCCCGGCCGACCGGCGCATGCGCGCTGCAGCTGGGCCGCACAGGCAAGCTGTTACTTGCGGTGGGGGTCATAATAGCAGAAGAGGGACCAGGAGGACGGAGGGAGAAGCACCCCATGCAGCAGGCACCACTGGCGATGCTCCTGTCGTGGTGCCTGCTGGGAGGAGCATCAGAGGAACAGCACAGCAAGCTTCTGCAGGCAGGCAGCAGTCCAGGGAACCCCTGCTGCTTGGCTCCTTTGGACGACGCGGAGCGGAGGTAGAGGCGGGCAGCGACACTGCGTTGCCCGGCAATGTTCATCTCATCAGCACGGACCAGGCCCGTGCGTCTGGGTCTGGTAGTCCGACAAGGTCCAGAGCAGCATCTAGGAGTGCTAGGAGGTCCGGCGGGAAGCGATCCTCTGTGAGAAGCCTGTCTGCATCATCCGGGACTGTTCAGGTCCCCCCTGGTGACGTGGAGGCCAGGGGCGCGGGCCTTGAGCAGCGACCGGATTCAGAGGGATCTGATTTCAGCGGCGACCGTGACGGAGGAAGAGATCGTCAGGACTCAGGATTTCTGGCTGGCGGGGACATAACACCTGCGCAGCTGCGTGAGTATGATGCTATGTCAGGTTTGTCACCCGCAGGGGCTGTATTGCTAGGGGGATGTAGTGGTCAGTTTGCAGGGCCAAGGGGGAGGAATTTGGGCAGTCCCGGTGGCGCAGAGGGATTAGGGATATCTTGCACAGTATGTCACAGATTTTGCTTAGAATGGAGGGCGGGGCAGCTAGCGGGTCAAGGGCATCCCCCATAGGAGCCTGGTTGCCAGGACAGGATGTGTTGTCACAGTCTAGTTACGGTGTGGTTGGGTCTGCGGCGGGCAAAGAGGTAGCATGTACTGGTGTTTCAGTGTCGGTTTAGACGGAAAAAGACAAAGGAGATATGGTGAGGCTGGATGACAGGGCAAAGGGTGAGGTGTATGTGTGCTTCAAGGGGCCGCTGGGGGCACATTTAAAGAAAGAGGTGAAAGAGAAAATTTGGCGCAATGAATATGTTGAAATTTTCTCCCTCCTTCCCTTGGAGAAGTTTAACCTAGACAAAGGGAAGAAGGAAGATAGCAAAAAGGAGGAGGAGGAGAAGCGCAGGTGGCGTTTGATCCCTCAGACATTTGTAAATTGGCTTCAAGCTTTTGCTATATTGGCTGGTGTCATTAGGGAGAAGTTTCCCGAGAATTGCTCCGGTTTATTCTGTTATTTAGATTCTATTGGGGAAGCGCATCATACTTACGGGGGTCAGACATGGCTGAGGTACGACGAGCAATTCAGGCAGAAGAAGGCGGTGAGGCCTGAGATTAAGTGGGATCAGAAAGATATTGGTCTTTGGTTGAAAGTGATGGCCCCGGCTAGGTACGGGCAGTCCTTTCATGGGAGCGGGAGTCAATCGTCAGGACGGGGGGGTAGTCAGGGAGCACAGGGAAGAAAAGAAAAGTCTGAAACGTGCTGGAAATTTAATGATGGCCAGTGCAAATACGGGAACAGCTGTAAGTTCAAACATGTTATTTTCCATTGCAATGGGAGCTCCCATGGGGCCTCAAGATGCTTCAAAAAAGGAAAAGGAAAGCTGTCTGTGGGTACCAGTCAAGGCGGTGACTCCAGTGAATCTGCTAGGGATGGCTAGGGAAGGCTACAATTATTCGTAATGGTTTTTTGGCAGGTTTCAGGATCCCGCCACCTGAACATTAAGTTCCTTTCTCTGTTAACAATTCGAGGTCTGCTTTGTTGGATCCAGAGGTGGTCTGTGTTAAGTTGTCAAAGGAAGTGGAGTTAGGTCGTAGGGCGGGGCCGTTTGAGAGTCTGCCGGCTGAAGGGGTGATCATTTCTCCTTTGGGGGTAGTTCCTAAGAAGTAGCCGAATAAATTTTGCTTGATTCAGCATTTGTCGTATCCGAAAGATGTTTCGGTCAATGACGGTATCGCGCCAGAATTAGGTTCCGCAGAATACACTTTGATGCGGTGGTGTCATGGGTGCGCAGGTAAGGGCCTGGGTCATTGTTAGCAAAAACCGACATTGAATCAGCTTTTAGGTTACTTCCAGTTCACCCGGCTAGCATTCCGTTATTGGGTTGTTTTTGGAATAAAGGTTATTATCTAGATAGGTGTTTGCCTATGGGTTGCTCAATTTCATGTTCACTGTTTGAGACTTTCAGTACTTTTCTGGAGTGGGTGGTTAAGGATGTTGCAGGCGTGCAGTCTGTTATTCATTACCTGGATGACTGTTTGTTCATTGGTCCTCCAGATTCATTGGTTTGTGGTAATTTGTTAGCAGCCATGGTGTGGGTGTTATGAACTGCTACAAGCACTTAGGAAAGATAGGAAAACTGTCCCTACAATAGGACTAAGCTGATTCCCTTCGATGCAGCGGGGGACCTATTCCTTGTGAACAGACCCGCCTAAGTCCTCGGCTAGTCTGAACGCAGACCTGTAGATATAAGGGAGGGGTCCCTACAAGAACTAAGGACTGGGATATAGTTGGACACCTCCTAGCAGAAATTGTAGCTGAGCAAAGACAAACAAACAAAAAGTACTAGTGGTCAAAAGACCAAGCAAACTACAGAGTTAGGTACAAGGCACCTGGCTAGTTTAAGAGTAAATGTAACACTGAAGTCCAGCAAGGCCAGAAGGGCGGAGCTGGATTATATAGGCAGAAAGTCATGTGACCAACAAAATAGAAAAAGAACTAACAGGAGGGTTCTAACAGTGGGTTGCATAACGTTTTGGTGTTCCTTTGGCGAAAGAGAAAACTGAAGGTCCTTGTACCGTATTGAGTTTTTTGGGAATTCTGATTGATTCAAGAAAAATGGAAAGTCGATTGCCCGAGGATAAATTGTCATTGCTCATGCAGGAGGTTGAGCGAATCAGTAAATTGCGCAAGGTGACGTTGAAGGAGCTGCAGTCGCTGTTGGGGAGATTGATCTTTGCGTGTAGGATAATGCCTATGGGCAGAATATTTTGTCGCAGGCTGTCAAGGGCAACAGCAGGTGTGCAGGCATCGTATCATTTTTTTCGTTTGAATAAAGAGCACAGAGAGGATTTGTTGGTGTGGAAGCGTTTTTTGGTCAGTTACAATGGCAGGTCATTGATTCAGCAGGAGTTTTTGAACAGCTTTGATTGCGAACACTGCAGGCGGTGCTGGCTATGGGGCCTTTTGTAAGGGAAAGTGGAGCGTTGGTAAATGGCCTGATTCGTGGAAGGAGAGGGGTCTTACAAAAAATTTTGCTCTGTTGTAATCTTCTCAATCGTAGTCGCGGTATCAATTTGGGGTGAATTCTTCATGAATTGGAGAGTCAGGTTCCACTGCGATAATATGGGTATGGTGACGGTGATTAACAGCTTGTCGGCCTCGTCTCCTCCGGTTATTAAGCTGGTCAGGGAACTGGTACTACGTTGTCTGGAGTTGAATGCGTGGATTTTGGCGGTACATGTGCCAGGTGTGCAAAATTCTATAGCGGATGCTTTGTCTCGTTTCCAGTGGGAGCGTTTTCGGGCACTGGCACCAGAGGAAGAAGTTGCAGGAGTGGAATGCCCTTCGCAGTTGTGGCAGCTGATTACGGACAAGCTGGAAGATTGATCCAGGAGTCAGTTGCAGTTCAACCTGAGCTTCATACGAGGCATCGTGGCGAGTATGGCAAAGCTGGGTGTCCCATTGGGGATGGTAGAGAGTGATGAGGATAGAACACTGGCGGTTTTGTTTTTAGTTGGTAAGGCTGCGGAGTTAGGGTGGTCGCCATCTAGAATCAGTAAATTTTTGCCGGGCTTGCATTTGGTTTCAAATTGCAGGGAGTCTCTGATGTCACAAAATCCTTTTTAGTCAAGCAGGCACTTAGAGGTTTTAGAAAAGGTAGCAGGATTTTGGATAAGCGTAGGCCAGTTACGTTTAGTATGTTGGAAAGGTTAGGTGTTGTATTGGAAAGGATTTGTGGTTCTACTTTCGAGGCGGCTCTATTTAAGTTAGCTTTTTCCTTAGCCTTTTTCGGGGTGATGAGAGTAGGTAAATTGGTTGCCCCCCAGCAGGAATGGGGCGGGGGGTTTATTAGCCGAAGACATGAGTTGCTTGGCTGGGGGCATCGATTTTTGTATCAGGCGTGCAAAGACAGATCAGTTGGACAGAGGTAAGCGCGATGTGTTAGGTAGAGTGGACGGGGCGTTGATGTGTCCAAGAAGGTGCTTTGAGGGATATTGGCAAGTGTGGTCAGGGAGATCCGGCCCACTTTTATGTCACTGCGACGGGGCATTTCTCTCCCGATTTCAGTTTATAGCGGTTCTAAAAAGGGGGTGTAGGAGTTGGGCCTTAGCTCAGATGTGTATGGTTCAAATTCTTTTAGGATTGGCGCTGCGTCGGAGGCTGATAGGCAGGGTTTGGGGGCCGAGGTGATAAAGCGGATTGGCTGGTGGAGTTCCGATCATTATTTGATGTATGTTCGGCGTTAAATACCACAGGAATTTTTTATTATTTTCAAGTTGTTGAATATGCTTGTTATTATTCTTTTAGGTGGCGTTCCCTTGTTAGCCTGGATTTTCGGACATCCATATGTGCATTGGGGGGCGCTGCATGCTGACGTAAGGCGTGACGGTAGGCAATTGGGTTTTCCGAGGGAATAAGTTGTTATCCGTTGACTAGGTTTTAGGGGTATGGTATGGAGCCGGGTTATGTCGGAGTTTCACAAAGCGACTAAATTGGACAGAACACCTGATATTCTGGTTGTACATATGGGAGTAAAACGATTTGGGTTCTAGGCCCGTGAGAGAGTTAATTCGGGATATCCGTTTTGATTTTTTTTGGTTGTGGACTTCGTTTCCGGGGGTTCTGATGGTTTGGTCAGATATAGTGCCTAGGAAGAAATGGCGGGCAGCCAGATCGGTTAAAGGGATAAATAGGGCAAGAGTGAAATTAAATAGAGTCATATCCAGCTTTGTGTCAAGGAATGGTGGGATAAGCGTTAGGCACTTTGAGTTAGATTCTGGGGTTGGTAATTTCTGGTTAGAGGACGGTATTCATCTCAACGCAATCGGTATTGATCTTTGGGACCTGGCAATACAGGAGGGAATTGAAAGGGCATTGGTGGTTTTGGGGCACTCACGAGCCTAAGGTTTCAGGGCTGTTCATGGTTGGCGGGGGGTGGGGTTCTTGGAGTTAGTACCGAATTGTTGGTGGAAGGAATTGGGAAAATTCCAGGTCGTTTAAATTGAGTGGGGGTGATCTGGCAGTCTGTTCTGGGCTCTGGACGGGGTTTTACCCTGGGAGCTTTTAGTTGGTTAGTCTTTCACGGACTGTGGAAGTTTGGTGCCCTTGAGCTGGTGGTGCATGGCTGAGGGTAACATGGCGGTTGAGTTCTTATAGTTTATTTCAAAGCCAGATCTATTAGCTCCAAGAAGCCTCCCTCCATATATATTTATTTCATTGATAATTTTTATTGTTATTGTTGTTTGTTAATAAAATGGCCGCTGTGGCCACAAATTTATCCAACGAACAACAGGTTGTAGCGTTTTATTTTGGGGACGGGATCCTTGGGTAAGGCGGGGGAAGGTAAGCCATCAGGTAAGAAACCATATTGGCCATTCCAGGTCATGATTTATATAACAGACTTTTAATTCCTTCAATGACACCTCAGTTAATTCAGCTCCTTTGACGCTTAACAACAACATCTTCAGGGACTAAGAAAGATACTTCACCAGTTGATTTATTGGAAGAGATGAACAGTCAGCCTTTACACTCAGATGATATGATGGCAGATGACTTTGAGGAGACAATTCATATGACTTGCAGTGTTGCTGGCTCTGGGAACCATGGTAGTAGGGGCACTGGTAGTACTAGTGGCATTCTGAGTCAGGGCAAATCTCAAGGCAGGAATCAGGTGTGGCAAAGGGCAAGGAGCTAAGTACATTTTATTCACAGAGGATACAATCAGCTGTGGAGCATGGAAACAAGTTATGGATACCCAGGATGTGATGTCATCAGATGATGAGAGTGTAGGCCACGAGAAACATAGCAAAGTAAATGTATGACTAAAAGATCCTCTGAGGCAAAATTTGCTTCTTCAATGGTCATCTAGGGAACAGGTGATGCACATAGAGCAATAGAGTTCAAGACCTCTTCATCTCTGAAGAGGCAATTTGCATATTAAATTTCCCAGAGGAGCATTCCACAGCGAATAAGCATGCAAGAGCCAGTCTGTCACTCTCCACAAGGAGAAACTTTACCCCTTAGACCTCCGTCCATGCTTTGTACTGATGAGGGCTAGTAGCCTGAAACACTGTGTCTGCAAATTGAGTTTCTGATATGGCTATTTTTCTAAGTCATATTGCAAGACTTGGTAAAGGGTCGATTGTGACTTGTAGGATTGCTGCTTTCAATAGGTGGCTCTATAGAGTTCAAGTTCTCTTCATCTCTGAAGAGACAATTTGCATATTTCTGGTTGCTGTAATTTTCACCACTTTTGTTATCTGCCACTACTGTTTATCAAACTTTGAGTACTCCTCCTCCTCATTCCCGGTTGCACCTTCAGATATTACAAATACTAATCTTGTGGCAAGAAATCAGGTGTATGCTTTCAGTCATTCACTTGTATGCCAACTTAACTCCCAACGTTCAAGTTGTTGGTGGCTCAGTCGCTGCCATGTTGGAGTTGGCTGCCTTTTGATAAATTATGGTGTGTACTCAGCCTTACTTAATGATCGCAGCCACCATTTTTACTCAGAGGAATATGTGCCTCCTTTGTGCTCCCATATGTAGGAAGACATGGGCTGCTCTCGCAACTAATTTTTAAGCCCCTTTTAAGTACACTGCACTACAGAAACCTGTAGCAGCAACTGTGGACAGGGATTGCATGATTTTCACCACGCACTGGGTGAATGTTTTGAGTGCCAGGGATGCACCACCACAACCATGAAAGGTGGTGAAATCTCAGAGAGACTGGGAGCTAGTCCAGAGGCGATTATCTGTTTACTCCTATACCTCCTCAGCATCTTTGATTCCATAAACCTATTTTTGACCCCAAAAAAGAGATTTTTTTTATTCCTTGTTGAGAAGCCATTGCTTCTTCAGTTTTAAAACAGCACATCAGTTTCTGCATAAGCATATTTCATTGTTTCTTAATTTTGCAAATATGAAACCTTTGGCTAATTTCAAAATAGGGATTCCTTCTTCTCAATCCAAATAAGTATGGTGTTGCTGATCCTAAAACTTACATATTATTTGGACAGTATGTAAAAAGATATTACATGTTTATTTAACTCTTGATATTTCCCAAAAAGATAATTTTTAATTTTTGAACCATTTTGAAAAAACATAGCTTCTTCCATTTGCAGCCAAGACAACACCACCAAGGTAACCATCTGCCCTACAGAAAAAAGATATTTCTTTTTACGATTGAAAAAGCTTAAAATGTTAGTGCAGTGTGTTGTTACCACTCCTTATTCTGGTAGTCTTTGCATTAAAGAGTTAAAAAAGCATTCAATACAGTTCTTAGAGACCTCATAGTGTTAGAAATATTTTCTGGTCAATTAAAGGCAAAGCAGAACTTGTGATTCATAGTGAAATTCGTATTTCAAAAGATTCAGCCATCTCTAATTACAGTTTATATTAAGATTTTGAATAGAATATAAAACTGAGTCTATAGATAAAAAAAGAACACTATTATTCACAACAGGCAAATGGTTTTCCACTAAATACATTCCTGTGCTCATGTTATTATTGTAAGATTCCTAAGAGATCACAAGAAAAGGTGACCCAAAGTTCCCTGTGTAAATGGAGTGCTAATGCAAATTCATTATTGCTGCTCTAGTCACTTTAAAATGAATGGAGTAGAGATTACATATACAGTATGCACTACAGCTTCATTTCCACAAGGGACTGTTCTCATTATATTTGGGTGTACCAGTGGATAGATCCCTACAGGGGAAGACATACCGCTGATGCAGTTACACCGGGGCCCTACAGTGGAGGGGGCCCTTGCATGATGGCTGATAATGAGGACAATCTGGTCTGTTTCTTGGAGCCTGAGGCTCCAAGGGTCCATGGCCAGATTGCTCTCAATCATGTGAGTCAAGCAGGAAGCGATCGCTGCAGCTCTGCTGTCTACAGGAGAAAGTGGCAGCGGAGCTGTAGGAATCCATCCTCTGCTTCCTGCCCGGCGCTTTCTCTCTGACACAGGCAAGCGCAGCATGATGACGTCAGCATGCAACACAATCCTGTTTCAAAGAGTAAGTTGCTGGAGATGATAATGCTGCGGGGGAACAGGCAGAGAGGCGAGTGTTGTTTTTTTTTTACCAATACACTGTGGAGAACTATGATGGGGGTGGTGGTGGAGAACAATGATGAGGGTGGTGGTGGAGAACAATGATGAGGTTGGTGGTGGAGAACAATGATGGGGGTTGTGGTGGAGAACAATGATGGGGGTGGTGGTGGAGAACAATGTTGAGGGTGGTGGTGAAGAACAATGACAGGGGTGGTGGTGAAGAACAATGACAGGGGTGGTGGTGGAGAACAATGATGAGGGTGGTGGAGAACAATGATGGGGTGGTGGAGAACAATGATGGAGATGGTGATGGAGATCAATGATGTGGTGGTGAGGGAAAACAATGATGAGGTAGTGGGGGAAAACAATGATGGAGGTGGTGGGGGAAAACAATGATGAAGTGGTGGTGGAGATTAATTATGGGGTGGTGGTGAACAATGATGGGGTGGTGGTGGAGAAAAATAATAGGGTGGTGGGAAAGAACAATGATGGTGGTGGAAAATAATAATGGAGGTGTTAGTGGAGAACAATGATGGGGGTGGTGGAGATGAAAAGGATGATGATGGTGAAGATGATGATGATGGGGGTGGGGGAGATGACTATGATAAAGGTGGGTGAGATGAAAATGATGGAGGTGGTGAAGAGAACAATGATGGATGTGGTGGAGAGTAGAGATGAGAGAACCTCTCAAGGTTTGATTAATTTCAGATCAGCGAACATCCCGATGTTCTCCGAACAATTCCCAGAACAGTTCGACAAACATATCTGAAACACATTAGGGGTAGACACCAGGAAAAGAGGCATCAATTGAACAAATAGTCTGGGCCAGCATTAACCGCTTTGAATTTAACTGCAAATTAAGGCGAGGTGGCTTAGGGATCGTTGTAGGCCTGCTGTGCAGGGAGCCTTGATGTCACAAGCAACAGCTCAAGCTGATTTTCTGCTCAGCCACACTCAGGTGGCACAAATATCAGCTTTGTAGACTACTATTGCTAGAAAAATTTAAGAAAAGTAACACAGGTAGTTGACTGAAAGTAAGTGCTGGGCTGCCAGTATGGGAGTCCTACTGCTACAGGCAACAGACATGAAGGAGACCCAATTAGGGGTCTCCATATTTCCAACAATTAGGGGCAGACACCACCAAAGTGGCATTAATTTCACTAGAGTAAGAATTAGTATAATGGGCCACTGAAACCACTTCCACTACAGGCAACCCAGCAGATGGTGACCCAATAAGGAGTCTCCACATTTGCAAAAAGTAGGGACAGACACCACCAAAGTGGCATCAATTTCACCAGAGTAGAAATAGTATAATGGGCCACTGACACCACTTCCACTACAGCCAACCCAGCAGATGGAGACCCAATCAAGAGTCTCCACATTTGCAAAAAAGTAGGGACAGATGCCACGAAAGTTGCATCAATTTCACCAGAGTAGAACTAGTACAATGGGCCACTGACACTCCTTCCACTGCAGCCAACCCAGCAGATGGAGACACAATCAGGAGTCTCCATATTTCCAAAAAATAGTGTTAACATCAGCAGCAGCAACAGCAGGCACAGAAGCCACAACAAAGATATCACAGACTTGCAATAATGTGAGATCAATGCAGCACATTAAAAACAACACCATTGTCTAGTCTGCACAATCTGCAATTGGGGTGCAAAAGTCCTTGGAGATCCATTACTTGTTCATCTTGATGAAAATTAGGCAGTCTATACTTTCAGGGGACAAACTGATGTGCTTATCTGTCAGGACACCACAAGCAGAGCTGAAGACACATTATGAGGGAGCACTGGCTGCCAGGCATGATAAAACCTCCAAGGCGTGAGAGGCGAGCTCAGGCCACTCTTCCATTTTTGAAGGCCAAAATGTAAAAGGGACCAAACCATCTCTGATGGTATTGATATTCAGCTCGAGATACTTCTGCACCATCCTCTTCAGTAGTTCACCATGTGTCAGACTTATACTTATGTTGCTCTGTTTTTGCATTGACAAATTGATGTTCTTAGGGTTGGAAGTCTGGAGCTGCGAAGTACACTGTGTGCCTCGCTGGTGTCTAGGGAAAACTTCTCTTAAGGCGGTATAAAACTGTATTTTGATACTCCAGCATGCATCGGTCCCTTTCCAGGGTGGGAAGCATCTAGCAAAATTTACTCTTGTAACGTGGATTTAACAGAGTGGCAACCCAGCAGTCAGCACTATTTCGAATCATAACTATACAGGCATCATGTTGCAGCAAGAAGACGCTCATGTGTCGGGCTCTTCCATGTTATGTTGGTGGCTGGGTAACACTGATGCATGTTTCCCCTGTCCCCTCCAGTCAACAATGGACAACAGAGAGGGGATCATTATCCTCTTCATCTCCTGACTAGTGATCACTAAAATGCTCAGGTGCTCGAGTCTTGGGCCGAGCAAACTTGAATGCTCGGGTGCTCGACCCAAGCAACGAGCCCAAACTAATTCTATGGGAAACTCGAGCATTTTTCAGGCGGCTCCCACAGGCGGTCTGCAGTGGCCTAAAAATTGCCCAAATCGATGGGAACAGTGCTCAAATGACATGGGAACAGCATGGGGAAGACCATTGGAAGCATTTCTGACTCCCAGATCACTGCTGTGAACAACGTTGTCAGAGGTATTATGCCACTTTTACGGGCTCACAATAAAACAAAAACGAAACCAAAATGGATTTTCTTGGGAAATAAGTTAAGGAACATCCTTTTCAGGGTAATGACTTTTATAGAAGGCAAAATAAATAACCAAAACCAAAAATAGTCCTTCACACCTTGGGCTATGTTCACACGTAGCGTTTTTGATGCGTTTTTGCACATTTGCATTGCTTTCAACCGTGACAAATGCATTCACCGGGAGATGTCATTTTAACATTTTACAACCTTATCTGGCCATGTGGTGTGTGAGACATGATCAGACACATCCTGGTTCATTTATGAAGGAGGGACTTTGAAAGTCACGAAGCCTATTTTTATAGGGCCATTAGGAGACCATTACTATTCTTAAAGGGCCAGCAGTTGGCCCTCACAATTGTTAGAGAGCCATCAGCCGGCTATGCTTTGTTGTTCCCATTACTAAAGAGTGGGTCTCCTATACTGTTATCGAGTATGCAGTAATTGGCAGGGCTGCCCAAAATTTGGACACAGCCCAATACCCCTTTGAAAATTTGGACGCACCCCAAAACCCCTTTGAAGAGACTTAGAGGAGGGCCTCCTGAAAACAATGTTCCCATTATTAGGAAGTGGGTCTCCCATACTGTTTGCCTATGCAGTAAATGCAAGGGCTGCCAAAAATTTGGACCTACTCCAATGCCCCTTGGAAGACACGTAAAGGAGGGCCTCCTGAAAAAAATGTTCCCATTATTAGGAAGTGGGCTTCCCATTGTGTTTGCCTATGCAGTGAATGCAAGGGTTGCCAAAAATTGGGAGGCACTCCAATGCCCCTTGGAAGAGACACAGAGAGACTCATAAAAAATGTTCCCATTATTAGGAAGTGGGTCTCCCATAGTGTTGGCATATGCAGTGAATGCAAGGGCTGAAAAAAAAAATTGGGAGGCACTCCAATGCCTTTTGGAAGAGACGTTGAGGTTAGAGGGCCCCCTGAAAACAATGTTCCCATTATTAGGATGTGGGTCTCCCATTGTTTTTGCCTATGCAGTGAATGCAAGGGCAGCCAAAAATTGGGAGGCACTCCAATGCCCCTTGGAAGAGACGTAGAGGGCCTCATGAAAAAGCGTTTACATTATTAGGAAGTGGGTCTCCCATAATGTTGGCATATGCAGTGAATGCAAGGGCTGGGAGGCACTCCAATGCCCCTTGAAAGAGACATAGAGGGACTCATAAAAAAATGTTCCCATTATCAGTTAGTGGGTCTCATGTTATGTTTGCCT
Source organism: Phyllobates terribilis (assembly GCF_046119375.1). Classification (NCBI taxonomy): domain Eukaryota; kingdom Metazoa; phylum Chordata; class Amphibia; order Anura; family Dendrobatidae; genus Phyllobates; species Phyllobates terribilis. Next base: position 509,369,554 of record NW_027362762.1, read on the forward strand.
ATTCAGTGAATGCAAGGGTTGCCAAAAATTTGGAGGCACTCCAATGCCCCTTTGAAGAGACTTGGAGGTCAGAGGGCCTATTGAAAACAATATTCCCATTATCAGGAAGTGGGTCTCCCATAGTGTTGGCCTATGCAGTGAATGCAAGGGCTGAAAAAAAAATTGGGAGGCACTCCAATGCCCCTTAGAAGAGACGTAGAGCGCCTCATAAAAAAAATGTTTCTATTATTAGGAAGTGGGTCTCCCAAAGTGTTGGCCTATGCAGTGAATGCAAGGATTTCCAAAAATTTGGAGGCATGCCAATGCCCCTTGGAAGAGACGTGGAGGTCAGAGGGCCTCCTGAAAACAATGTTCCCATTATTAGCAAGTGGATCTCCCATTGTTTTTGCCTATATAGTGAATGCAAAAGTTGCCAAAAACTTGGAGGCACTCCAATGGCCCTTGGAAAAAACTTGGAGGTCAGAGGGCCTCATGAAAAAATGTTCCTATTATTAGAAAGTGGATCTCCCATAGTGTTGGCCTATGCAGTGAATGCAATGGTTGCCAAAAATTGGGAGGCACTCCAATGCCCCTTGGAAGAGATGTAGAGGGCCTCATGAAAAAATGTTGCCATTATTAGGAAGTGGGTGTCCCATAGTGTTTGCCTATGTAGTGAATGCAAGGGCCGAAAAAAAATTGGGAGGCACTCCAATGCCCCTTGGAAGAGACGTAGAGGGCCTCATGAAACAATATTCCCATTATTAGGAAGTGGGTCTCCCCTAGTTTTGGCCTTTGCAGTGAATGCAAGGGCTGCCAAAAATTGGGAGGCACTCCAATGCACCTTGGAAAAGACGTGGAGGAGGGCCTCATAAAAAAATATTCCCATTAGAAAGGAGCGGGTCTCCTACATTTGTAATGCCCATGCACTAAGTGTTTTGGCTAACAAAAATTTACACCTGGGGGGTACACATCAACATAGTGTATAAAAATTTTTTTTTACGGGCATCATAAACACCCTTTAAAAAAATTATGTGGGTGTTGAATCACGGACCACGGTCACCCTGGTGATATGGTGGTGGAGATTGAGGTTGAGGAGAAGGAAGAGGACAAGAGTAAATAGCCAAAATCAGGAAGCCTTATACCCATGTGTGGGTGTGAAAAGGTACATGGGAATACACCTCCCAAAAAAAGACACTGGATTTGAGTTTATTTTATCCTGCTAGCATTTTCAGTTGACAGGCGAATGTGCTTATCAATTATAATTCCACCTGCGGCACTAAAAACTCGCTCTGATAAAACGCTAGTGGTAGGGCAGGCCAGGACCTCCAAGGCATAGAGAGCCAGTTCAGTCCACGTGTCCAGCTTGGATGCCCAATAATTATAAGGCACAGTGGAATCACGGAGGACGCTGGTACGGTCGGCAAGGTACTCCCTCAGCATCTTCCCAAACTTTGCACTCCTTGTGAGAGTACTCCGCGCCTCAGGGCCTGTGCGATGGGAGGGGCTGAGAAAACTCTCCCAGAGTTTTGACAGTGTTCCCCTACCTCTGCTGGATTGGAGTTGTGTCTCTCTCGGCTGTAGTCCTTGGTTGTCCAACAAACTGTGACCTCTGCCGCCAGCGTTTTCAGATGGTAATTTTTTTAATAGTTCCGCAACAAGGTCCTTCTGGTACAGCCCCATTTTTGTAGACCTGTCCGCCTCAGGAATAAGAGATATAAAGTTCTCCTTGTAGCGTGGGTCTAGAAGTGTCACCAACCAGTAATGACTGTCTCCCAAAATTTTGAGAACGCAAGGGTCATGGGAAAGGCAGCGTAACATAAACTCAGTGACGCGTGACAGACTGCTAGCAGGCAAGACTTTCATGTTCTCACCAAGAGGATGACTGACCATGCTCTCCTCCTCCTCCCTGTCCTCAGGCCATCCACGCTGAACAGACGGTATGACAGTTGTAAAGGTAGTACTGTCTATAGCGCATGAAACTAGCTCCTGTTCTTCCTCCTCCTCTTCCTCATTGTCACCCAATCCACGTTGGGATGAGATGATGCTGGGCCGTGTGTAATCACCCTGTATGGTACCTTGCTCCATCTCATCATGCTCCACGTGCAATGCATCCTCTTTGATTGTGAACAGAGAGAGTTTCAGAAGACAGAGAAGTGGGATGGTGAAGCTAATTATGGCATCATCGCCGCTCACCATCTTGTTGGAGTCCTCAAAGTTTTGGAGGATGGTACATATGTCTGACATCCATGTCCACTCCTGAGGTCTTATGTGTGGAGTCTGAACTGAATATCAACAACTGCCCGCTTCTGCTCATAAATCCTTCCCAACATCTGCAGTGTAGCGTTCCAACATGTGAGGACATCACAAACCAGTCGGCATGCCGGAAGCTGCAAATGCTGCTGAAGCACGGCAAGGGCGGCGGAAGCAGTAGCTGACTTTCTAAAATGGGCACACAGGCGGCGTACTTTGTCAAGCAGATCCGGCAGCTCTGGGTAGCTTTTGAGAAACCACTTAACTACGAGGTTAAGCACATGGGCCAGACATGGTAGATGTGTGAGCTCGCCTCACCTCAGAGCCACCACCAGGTTCCAGCCATTGTCACACACGACCATGACTGTCTGTAGGTTCAGCGGTGTCAGCCACAAATCTGCCTGCTCTTTCAGTGCTGTCCACAACTCTTCAGCATTGTGCGGTTTGTCACCTAAGAATATTAGCTTCAGCACAGCCTGTTGCCACTTGGCCGAGGCAGTGCTGCAATGCCTCCAGCTTGTGACTGATGTGGTCATTTCGGTGAGGAGGAGGAGGCTGAGGAGGATGAGGTGCAGGAGCAAGGCTGATTGACCTAGGGCCCGCAATCCTCGGCGTCAGGAGTATGTGTTCCATGCCAAGGTCCGACTGGGTCCCGCCTTCCACTATGTTAACCCAATGTGCCGTCAGCAAGATGTACCGTCCCTGCCCAAAAGCACTTGTTCACGTGTCTGTGGTTAGGTGGACTTTCCCTGTAACTGCATTGTTGAGGGCTCAGCTAATGTTGTGGGACACGTGCTTGTGTAATGTGGGGATGGCACACCGGGCGAAATAGTGGCGGCTGTGGACCGAGTACCGAGGAACGGCTGCCGCCATCAGGTTGCGGAAAACTTCTGTCTCCATGAGCCTAAAAGGCAATATTTCAAGAGCAAGCAGTCGGGAAATGTGGGAATTTAGTAGTGTGGCCTGTGTAGCGTTGGCTGTGTATTTCCACTTGCATTCCAAGGACTGGGACAAGGATGTGCTTGCTGATGGTGCTAGTTGAGAGTGTGCAATGACAGGTGCAGAGCAGGAGGCATCTTCGCATGCGCTTTGGACAAGGGATTGACTTGCACACACAACAGCAGAAGAAGCAGTGGTGTCACCTGCAGACATTGTTCCTTGACCCTGGGGTTTGGCCCCAAAAGTCAGGTGCTTTGCTGCCATGTGTCTGATCATGCTGGTGGTGGTGAGGCTGGTAGTTTTGCTACTCCTGCTGATATTAGCCTGGCAGGTGGTGCAAATGACTTTTTTGGGGTTATCGGCAGAGTCTTTAAAAAACAACCAGACTCGGGAAGACCTAACAGTTTACTGGCAACTTCCGTCGTGTTGGTGTTACAGCTAACGGTTGCCCGCCTTCAGTCAGCGGCCAAAACACTGCTTCTTCCTGCCTGTTGGGGTGCTCTGTCTACCTCCCCCTGTGTGCTGCTGTACTCGCTCTGCATGACCTCCTACCATTTTGGGCCAGTTACTATATCATCCACCACCCAGTCTTCCACTCTGCACCCTGGTCCTCCTCCTGACTTTCTGGCAATTGTGACTCAACATCGTCCACCTCTTTTGACACTTTCCCACCGTCGCCTTCATATGACCATGGCTGCTCAAATATTTGGGCATTGCTATATGCGATCTCCTCTTACCCCACTTCAAGTAAACCAGGCGAGAGGCCCGAATCTATAAATGGAAAATGGAACATCTCTTCGGAGTGTCCAAGTGTGGGATCAGTTGTCTCTGGGCACTCGGCATGGTGGGAGGAAGGAGGATCAGGGTGTGGAATATGCGGTCCTGACGGCTACTGAGCCTTGACGGTGTGGAAGACAGGGTGGTGGTGGAGGTGGCGGTGGATAAGTGACTGGAAGCATTTTCTGCTATCCAACCAATAACCTTTTCACACTGCTCAATAGTGGTATTCTGCAGCCCCCTATTAATTGGGACAGGAAGGTCGAGCGAGAAGATGTGGGTGTTTGTTGTGGCACAATATCAGCTTGCCCACGGCCTCATCCTCTGCATGCACCATCACCATCACCATCACGTCCAGTTCCCCTTTCCTTGCCACGTGCCTTGCCCATTTTAAATGGAGGACAATATTTTCCACACTCACTACAAATGGCTGAATTTGGAGCGAACTTGTATGTGATCCGTGTGACGGACAAGCCACAGTTTTAAATAGCTGGTCTGTAGGTAACTATTTTTAACAGCAAACTGGTGTCAGTAACTTCACTGACACACTGCAACAAAATTTCATTGGAGGCCAGAAAAGGCAATATTTTCAGCGCAATTATATGTTATTCGTGTGACGGACAAACCATAGTTTTAAATAGCTGGCCTGTAGGTAACTATTTTTAACAGCGCCGACATCGTGTCAATAAGTTCACTGACACACTGCAACAAAATTTCAATGGAGGCTAGAAATGGTAATATTTTCAGTGCAATTATATATGATCCGTGTGACGGACAAACCTCAGTCTTAAATAGATGGATTTTTAGCGCTGTAATATGGAAGCGACTTGGCTGTATTCTGCAGTGTCAATAAGCAAATGGGGCAGAAAAGCAGTGTTCTCTGGATTGCTTTTTAAGCAAATAATCAGGATTAAGATAAAAAAAATTATTCCTGGCCCCTGATACCTGGGCCTATTTCTGCAAATATCTGTAAAAGCACCAGCAGACAGAACTGGAATGGACCCTCTTGCTATGTGCACTGCAGTCTGCTATATACCCTGCCTGCCTGCCTAACACTGATATCTCTGTAGCAGGATTAGTCCTCAGAAGGACTGTTACTTGAGATGGATATGTGGCTCTAATATAGTCTGGTATACCTACATTAACTAGGAACAAGCAAATCTCTCCCTAGCTTAGCAGCTGCTCTCCCTTCACTGTCTGATTCCGGAGTGACTGTGATGAGCATGGCGGCGCCAGGTCTGATATAGACCCGATGACGATGTGCTGTCAGCCAATCACTGTAATGCCACAACCAACATGGCTGTGGCATTACAGTGTGTGGCAGACAAACCCTACACGTTGATTGTCACTCTAAAGAGCGCCAAACATGCAGGGAAGGGTCCCGAGCTCCCGTCGATCAACCCCGAAAGTACTCAGCGAGCGCCGAGCATCTCGAGCAGTGAGATGTTCAGGTAAGCATCGAGCAGTAGCGAGCATGCTCGCTCATTACTACTCCTGACTGTTGCATGCACTTCACCTTTTCCTCCTCATCCTCCTCCATTTGTTCCTTGGCTCCTGTACCTTCACTTTTAGCTTGTCTGGTAACATGAGCCCCCCTTGATCGCTGTAATACACCCTGCCTTGGCACTAGCCTGTGTGACGACAGTGTGGAAGACATTCTTATCCCTTCTGCATCATCCTCTGCTTCTTCCTATTCCTCTAGGACTACCATCTCCTTCCACAGGCTATTCAAAGTCTGCTCTATCATGTACATGACTGGAATAGTGATGCTGATGATGGCATCATCAGCGCTAAACATCTTAGTAGCCATTTCAAAACTGTGTAGAAGGGTGCAGAGGTCCTTAATCTGTACTCACTCCGCAAACGTTATTTGCCTCACGTCCATACTGTGTTGGCCCAGGCAATACGACATGAGATACTGTGTCTTCCATGTTATGTTGGTGGCTCGGTAACACTGATGCTTGTTTCCTTTGTCCCCTCCAGCCAACAATGGACAACAGAGAGGGGATCATTATCCTCTTCATCTCCTGACTGTTGCTCGCACTTCACCTCTTCCTCCTCATCCACCTCCATTTGTTCCTCGGCTCTTGCACCTTCACTTACAGTTTGTCTGGTACCACGAGCCCCCCTCAATCGCTGTAATACATCCTGCCCTGGCACGCACCTGTGTTACGACAGTGTGGAACTTAGAGACATTCTTATACCTTCCGCATCCTCCTCTGCATCCTCCTATTCTTCTGGGACCACCATCTCCTTCCACAGACTATTCAAAGTCTGCTCCAGCATGTACATGACTGGGATAGTGATGCTGATGACGGCATCGTCAGCGCTAAACATCTTAGTAGCCATTTCAAAACTGTGCTGAGGGGTGAGAGGTCCTTAATCTGTACCCACTCCACAAACTTTATTTGCCTCAGTTCCATACTGTGTTGGCCCAGGCAATACGACATGAGATACTGTGTCAGGGCTTGTCACAGCCACAGTCGCTACAACATGTAAAGAATGGAATTCCACCATATCAGCACATCGCATATAAACCGGATAATCGGTTGGCCGAAAGACCTCTGTAGAGATGCAAGTCGATGATTCACTTGGTGGGTGAAGTAAGCACACAGCAACCATGCTTTCTGCAGCAGCAAATCCAGGCCGGGATAGTGGCGGAGAAATTGCTGTACCACCAGGTTGAGGACATGAGTCATACAAGGCATGTGTGTGAGATTGCCCTGGCGTATGTCTGCCAACAGGTTCGCACCGTTATCGCATATGGCCTTCCCTGGCTCCATGTTCAGTGGAGACAGCCATTGCTCAAACTCAGCCTAGATAGTTGTCCACAACTCTAGACCTTTGTTACTGCAATCTCCAAGACATATTAATTTTAAGACTTCCTGATTGCAGTGGGGGGGATTCGCTCTGCACTATTGGAATGAATGTCTCATTAAGACAGAGGTTAACGGCGCAGGTGGAGACCCTATAGGAAGTGGTGGAGGCAGAAGCAGTGGAGGAAATGTTAGGTACAGAGATTTGTTCTGCAAGCCTTGGGGATTCCAAGAGTTATGGAGCAGCCCCTTCCCCACCTGCCCCTACAGCCACCAGAGTCACCAAGTGCCCAGTCAGCGAGATGTAACGCCCCTGGTGATGCTTACTCATCTAGGTGTCTGTGGTGAAATGCACCCTGGCGGACATAGATTTAGTCAAGGAATGGGTGATGTTGTCTGCGACATGCTGGTGTAGTGCAGGCACAGCTTTCTTAGAGAAGTAAAGCTTTCTTAGAGAAGTAATGGCGACTGGAGAACTGTGACGGCAATCAGCTTTCATACACCATCTATATCCACCAGTCGGAAAGGCAGCATTTCCGTGGCCAACAGATTGGAGATGGTGGAGTTCAACCTCTTAGCCTTGTCATGTGTAGGACGAAACAATCTTTTACGTGACAACAACTGCGGGACTGAGGGCTGGCTGCCGTGCTGAGAGAGGGTGGAGTAGGGTGAACACAACAAACTGGTGGACCATGAGTGAGATGATGTGGTGTACTCGGGGAAGCAAAAACAGCAGGCATGTCCACTTCCGTTACAGCTGACAGGCTCTCACTCAGCCTGACTGGAACAGGTAAGCAAGTGGATGTTCTGCAGCCAGAGAACTGTGTGACAACATTTGACATGGTGACGGAGGAGGACGTAGAAGCAGATGCGGTTGATGGGGCGGCTGATGGTTGGTGAGGCCCTCTGGTCTGCATTTTATCGCAATGAGATTGCCAGACTAACATATGCTGATTGCGCAGGTGATGGTTCATGTATGTAGTAGTCAAATTATTGCAATTTTTCCATCTACGAAGTCATTTTTTGCAAAGTTGGCAGATAACGTAAGTTGGCTCATCCTTTGCGGTCTCAAAAAAGGCCCAGGCTAGGCAACCCTTGCCGCCCCTTGCGAACTGCAGACCCACGACCACTGCTGTCCACAGCCAGAGTTGTGGCTGAGGATGCAGTGCTTGGCGTGTTGGCATCACATCGTGTCTGTGCGGTAGGCCGCAATCTAACCTTCTTGTCTTCCTCCTCCTCCACCTCCTCAGATGAACTACTCAGTTGCATGCCTCTGAGTTCACACTTAGTGGGATCTACAACCTCATCATCATCATTTCTGTTCTCCCATTCCTTACCCTGAAATTCACCCTCCTCTTCTTCCTGCCCTGACAGCACAGTAAAGTCTGCGTGCACTTCATTTATCTGAATCTTATCATGATTAACTTCCCTCATGAAAGTTAACGTCTGGTAATGAGGGTCAGGATTCTGCTCAGACCCTACTTTGTCCTGCCCCGGATCCAACATAAAAAAATTTTGGGCATTGGTGCTGATGCTTTCCTCCACTTGAGTCTGTGAATCTTTGGAGCAGACCTCTGATGCTTATGGCATAGAATGTGTGGACAGCTCTGCAGACTTGCCCATCTGTGGTTCCCTACAGTCAGTTGGGCAGTTGGACAGTAGTGACATGGGGGGAAACAAGGGTAATTGGTGTGCCACCTCTGAGGACTGTACTGTGTTTGTGTTATGATAGGCTACAAGCACTAAGGAAAGACAGGAGATCTGTCCCTACATTAGAACTAAGCTAGATCCCTACGATGTAAAGGGGAACCTGATCCTGCGATCAGACCCGCTAAAGTCCTCAGCTAGTCTGAACGAAGACCTATAAATGTGATGAAGTGATACCTACAAGAACTAGGGACTGGGAGAAAGATGGACACCTCCTAGCAGAAATTGTAGCAGTAAAAAGACAAACAAACAACATAGAACATAGAGGTCAAAAGACCTCGCTAAACTGACTGAGAAAGGTTACAAAGCACCTGGCTAGCTTAAGAGTAGAAATTACAATGAAGTCCAGCATGGCCAGATGGGCGGAGCAGGATTAAATAGGCAAAAAAGGTCATGTGACCAGCAAAATAGAAAAAACCTAACAGGAGAGTTCTAACAGTACCCCCTCTTCTATGAGGATCCTCCGGATCACCTAGGCCCGGGCTTATCAGGAAACCTCTTGTGAAACGCTCTGACAAGTCTGGAAGCAGAAACATCATCCGCCCTCACCCATGAGTTATCCTCGGGACCGAAACCCTTCCAAGCGACGAGATACTGCAAACTCCCCCTATGCCGTCTAGAATTAAGGATGCAGGAAATTTCATATTCCCCGTCCTCCACCACCGGAGGAACAGTGGCAGTGGCGTCTCTATCTGATACATCAGCTTTTTTCAATAGAGAAACATGAAACACCGGATTAATCTTCCAGGAGGTAGGAACCTCCAACCTAACAGCAGATTGGTTAACTACCTGAGGCACCTTAAAGGGCCCTACAAACTTGGGACCCAATTTTTTCGAAGGAATCCTCAACTGCAGATTCTTATAGGACAACCAAACCATGTCACCAACCGTAAACAAAACCTCTTGACGTTTCCTGTCAAAGTACCTCTTAGATTTTTTGTTAGCCTCCTGAAGATTACCACGCACATCCGTCCAAACTCTCTCCAAATCACCTGAAAAACTCTCCTCCTCAGGCACAGCCGATACCAATTTGGAGAATGACCCAAAAGACGGATGTCTCCCAGAACAACAAAAAAAAGGCGAACACCCAGCAGAAGAGGATGTATGGTTGTTAAGAACAAATTCAGCAAGCGGCTGAAACTCAGACCACCCCTCTTGATTGTCTGCCACAAAACAACGCAAGAACTGCTCAACATCCTGATTCTTCCTTTCAGTCTGGCCATTAGACTCAGGATGATATCCAGATGAAAACGACAAATGAACTCCCAACCTGTCACAAAAGGCACGCCAAAAACGAGCCTTGAACTGAAGTCCCCTATCAGAAACAATGTCAGTTGGAACACCATGCAGTCTGACAATTTCCTTGACAAAGGCCTTACCGAGTGTCTTAGCGCAGGGCAGTTTGATGAAGGGAACCAAGTGACACATCTTGCTAAAACGGTCCACGACCACCCAGATGACCGTAAAACCCTCAGAGGAGGGAAGGTCAGTAATAAAGGCCATAGCCAGATGTGTCCAAGGTGCACTAGGAACCTCCAGAGGGCAAAGCAACCCCGCAGCAGGAGTATGAGAAGACTTAGATCTAGCACACACAGTACATTGACGGACCTATTTAATGACTTCCTTCTGCCATCCAGGTCACCAAAAACTGCGACCCACAAGTCTCTTGGTCTCAGAAATTCCTGGATGACCTGCCAACCGAGACTCATGACACTCAACAAACAAATCTCTCCTAAAGGTCCTGGGCACAAGCAACCTCCCATGGGGAGTGTTAGATGGGGCATTCTCCTGTGCTTTAAGAATCTCATCTTCCAAAACGGAGTCCAATGCAGCAATCACAACACCTTCTTGTAAAATGCTCTCCTCCTCAGCACCGACCATGGGAGAAAAGCTGCGAGACAACGCATCAGCTTTAACATTCTTGGTACCCGGGATGTAAGTAACGGAAAAATTAAACCGCGAAAAAAAAAGTGCCCACCTAGCCTGACGGGCATTCAAGCGCTTGGCAGCATCAAGATAGATCAGATTTTTATGATCAGTGAAAACCTGAATGGGAAATTCAGCACCTTCCAAGAGATGACGCCAGTGTTCAAATGCGAGTTTATTAGCCAGCAATTCCCGATTACCAATATCGTAATTAAGTTCAGTCTCAGAATATTTTTTTGAAAAAAAGGCACAGGGATGTACTCCATCCATGTTTTCCTGAGACAACATCGCACCGACCCCCACAGAAGAGGCATCAACCTCAACCAAAAACAGCTTAGTCACATCAGGCTGCATAAGGATGGGGGCAGAGCTGAACCTCTCCTTTAGAAACACAAACGCTTCAATGGCCTCAGTAGTCCACTGAACCGTATGAGCACCTTTCCTGGTGAGATCGGTCAGTGGTTTAACAATAATAGAAACATTTTTAATGAATTTTCTGTAATAATTGGCGAAACCCAAAAACCTCTGTATCGATTTCAAACCAATAGGCCTAGGCCATTCCTGCACAGCTTGAACTTTCACCGGGTCCATCTCAAAGCCCTCGCTGTAGATAATGTAGCCCAAAAAACGAACTCTCTGTACAGCGAACTCACTTTTCTCTAGCTTAGCAAAAAGCAAATTGTCAATTAATAACTGTAATACCTCACGTACGCTCCGCCAATGAGACTCCAGATCAGGCGAATAAATCAAAATGTCATCCAAATACACAACCACATTTTTGCCGATCAAAGCTCAAAGGATGTCATTAATAAGATTCTGAAAAAATGCTGGTGCATTGGTAAGACCAAAAGGCATAACCAGATTCTCAAAATGACCCACGGGAGTGTTAAAAGCAGTCTTCCATTCATCACCCTCCTTCATGCGCAACAAATTGTATGGCCCCCGGAGATCAATTTTAGAGAACCACTTGGCCCCCACTAACTGGTTAAACAAATCAGGAATCAATGGCAGTGGGTAGGGATTACGTACAGTAATTTTATTAATCTCGCGAAAGTCCAGACATGGACGTAAACCGCCGTCCTTTTTTTAACAAAAAAAATCCAACAGAGACAGGTGACTTAGAGGGTCTGATATGACCGGCGGCCAAGCTCGTCTGTATGTATTCCTCCAAAGCCTTTCTCTGAGGAATAGTAAGATTAAATAAACAACTTTTAGGAAGAGTCGCTCCAGGGACAAATTCAATGGTACAATCATAGTCTCTATGGGGAGGCAAAATTTGCGACTCCTCCTCAGAAAAAAACTTTCCAAAAATCCTGAATAGGTACAGGTAATTCCCCTTTATCCACAGCAGCAATGCGCCCGTTACAACACTTGTCATAACACTTAGGGCACCAGGACTTAATTTCATTAGTAGACCAATCCAGTACAGGATTGTGCAATTTTAACCAGGGTAACCCCAAAATTACTGGAGAAGGCAAATTATTTAATACTACCAAATCCAAATTTTCTTGGTGAATACCATTAATAGTGAGGGGAAATTCATAAACCTTGTGAGTAACACATTTCAAGGGAGAGCCATCGACAGAAACCACGGCAATAGGGGATGACAAAGGTTTGGGTTTTAATTTAAGTTTTTCCCAGAATCCCCCATCAATCACATTCAGAGTAGAACCACAATCCACAAATAACCGAAATTCAATTAATTCTTCCTGAGCTGCAGTAGAAGCAGAAAGAAATACCCCCTTAGTGTTTAAACAGGCTATACGGGCGTAACTGACCTTTTTTTTTTTTTTCTTTGTTCATACAAAGCACACAGTTCTTAATGAAATGGTCAGATTTTCCACAATAAAAGCACAAACCTTCAGAAAACCTGCGGTCTTTTTCCTGAGAGCGGGGTGACATCGCCCCAATCTCCATCGGCTCTCCAATGTCAGTACAGACCCTCTCAAGACTAGGAGCTGACATAGCAAAGGATTTACTCTCATTAACCCTTGCACGCAGTCTCCTGTCCACCCGTAAAGCTAATTGCATTGCCTCCTGCAAGATTCCAGGAGTAGGATAAGCAATAAGCAGATCCTTAACCCTTTCACCTAACCCAGCAAGAAACAAACTTTTCAGAGCTGAATCGTTCCACCTCACCTGAGCAGACCACCGACGGAAGTGAGTACAATAATTTTCCACATTACCTGATCCCTGCCTCAGAAGTCTCAATTCCGTCTCAGCTGATGAGACACGATCAGGATCATCATACAACAACCCCAAAGCAGAAAAAAAACTATCCACTGATCTAAAGCACGGATCACTAGGTTGGAGAGAAAAGGCCCATCCCTGAGGTTCCTTGCGCAAAAGTGACATTATGAACCCTATGCGCTGTGATTCATCACCAGAGGATCTGGGTCTCAAACGAAAATACAATAAACAAGCATTTTTAAAGGAAAAAAAATCTTGTTGTTCACCAAAAAATAAATCAGGCAATCGTACCTTTGGCTCCACAAAATGCGCTCCAGAACAGCTACTCACGTGTTGTTGGAGCTCGGCCACCTCCAGAGAGAGTCCCTGCAGGCGTTGAGCCAAATCCTGAACCGACACCATGATGGAAACTGGAGGTCTTTCCTTAGAGATATTTTTGGGCTGGACTTACTGTTATGATAGGCTACAAGTACTAAGGAAAGACAGGAGATCTGTCACCATCAATAGAACTAAGCTAGATCCCTTCGATGTAACGGGGAACCTGATCATGCGATCAGACCCGCTAAAGTCCTCAGCTAGTCTGAACGAAGACCTATAGATGTGAGGAAGGGATCCCTACAAGAACTAGGGACTGGGAGAAAGATGGACACCTCCTAGCAGAAAATGTAGCAGTAAAAAGACAAACAAACAACAGAGAACATAGAGGTCAAAAGACCTCGCTAAACTGACTGAGAAAGGTTGCAAAGCACCTGGCTAGCTTAAGAGTAGAAATTACAATGAAGTCCAGCATGGCCAGAAGGGCGGAGCAGGATTAAATAGGCAAAAAAGGTCATGTGACCAGCAAAATAGAAAAAACCTAACAGGAGAGTTTTAACAGTTTGATTTTGAGGTGGAGGAATAGGAAGAGAGGCCACTTGATGCAGCGCTTTCCATCCACTGCAGCACATGCTCTTTCTGGCCTTCATGGAGAAGGTGTATCGCTGTGCAGCTGCCAAAGAAGGGGAGTGGAATAGCCCATCCAGTAACTGATGTTGTCAGTTGTCTTTGGATAGTACGTGACCGTGTTGGTCCACTAGAGCTTTCACTAACATTAGCACCTACTCCATGTACACTTTGAACACCAAGCCAATTCCCCCTTCGACACCGACCTTGCTTTTTCCCACTCATGTTGCTCAGATAGTGTGGTTGGAGCATGCAATTAGCAACAAAAAATAGATTTTTTACTGTGGAGCCCTGGATACAGCAGAACTCAGTGCCAAAAGAAATTACAAGCTGAGATGTGGCCTGCTGTATATATCACATTAGTATCAGAAGAAATTAGATGTTTTACTGTGGATGAGGCTGTATACAGCAGAATACATGCACAAAAAAATTACAAGCTGGGATGTGGCCTGCTGCATTACGTTAGTAAGAGAAGAAATTACCATTTTTTTTACTATTTTGGAGGAAAGTGGGGGTGCGTCTTATCGTCCGAATATATATATATATATACTGTGGCCTTGGATGGTGGTGGGTGTGGGTGGAGCGGCAGCGGCGGAGGAGCGGGGCACATTAGGCAGGAGCCACCTGTGGCAGCATACACTGTTCCTGCTGCTAAAGAAAATTAATATTCACTGCTCCCCACATCCACAGGCGTGGGGAGCAGTGAATATTCATTCTACTTAATAGCGCTCACAGAGCAGCCAAAGCCGCGGCTCCTGCTGCGGCTCGACGCTCACGTGTGCCCACTATTAAAGCACATGAATATTCACTACTTCCCGTTCCCATGGGCGTGGGAAGCAATGAATATTCATGCTCTTTAATAGCGGGCACACGTAATCGCCGAGCCGCAGCAGGAGCCGAGGCTGCGGCTACACTGTGCGCGCTATTAAGGACAATAAATATAAGTTAATGAATGTAAATATTCTGTATCTTCACTGTGTGACTTGCAGTTATATTATCTGTAAAATCTCTTAGGCCACACTCTCATATTTGTGTGAAATGTCCATATGCTGCCAGATTTTTTTTATCCGACGGCACACGGACAAGTAGAATTTTATAGGTTCATTCACACACTCATGAAAATCAAGGATCTGAGAATGAGATCCGTGAGGGTCAGAGAATGTCCTGTTCTGATCCGATATTGAGGATCAGAATAGGACATGCTCAATGAGTCTGTAAAAGCAGCCAGCACATCAACACTGCACACAGAAACAGGAATGTAGCCTTATTATGTATAGCACAGTCCTTTAGCAAATACACTGTGTGCAGAAATATTAGGCAAGTTGTATTTTAGAGGATTATTTTTATTATTGATCAACAACTATGTTCTCAATCAACCCAAAAGACTCATAAATATCCAAGCTTAATATTTTTGGAAGTTGGAGTGGGCTTTTTTTTCGATTTGGCTATCTTAGGAGGATATCTGTTTGTGCAAGTAACTATTACTGTGCAAAATTATTAGGTAACTTAATAAAAACCAAATATAATCCCATCTCACTTGTTTATTTTCTCCAGGTAAACCAATATCAGTGCACAAAATTTAGAAATAAACATTTCTGACATGCAAAAACAAAAAAATTAGTGATGAATATAGCCACCTTTCGTTACGATGACACTCAACAGCCTTCCATCCATAGATTCTGTCAGTTGCTTGATCAGTTTTCAATCAACATTGCGTGCAGCAGCCACCACAGCCTCCCAGACACTGTTCCAAGAGGTGTACTGTTTTCCCTCCCTGTAGATCTCATATTTTATGATGGACCACAGGTTCTCTATGGGGTTCAGATCAGGTGAACAAGGGGGCCATGTCATTATTTTTTCTTCTTTTAGACCTTTACTGGCCAGCCACGCTGTGGAGTAGTTGAATGCATGTGATGGAGCATTGTCCTGCATGAAAATCATGTTTTTCTTGAACGATACCGACTTCTTCCTGTACCACTGCTTGAAGAAGTTGTCTTCCAGAAACTGGCAGTAGGTCTGGGAGTTGAGCTTCACTCCATTCTCAACCCAAAAAGGTCACACAAGTTCATCTTTGATGATACCTGCCAATACCAGTACCCCACCTCCACCTTGCCCCGTCTCATGCTGCACATAACACATCTGCATCTCTGGCTGCTATGGACATAAAAGGGGACAAACTTATGGTGTGGCACCCATGCTCCCTTGACCTCAACCCCATTGAGAACCTCTGGATCATCAACAAAAGGAGTGTCTATGATGGCGGGAGGCAGTTCACAACTAAGCAACAGCTCTGGGAGTGTATTCTGTCCTCATGCAAAACAATTGAAGCAGAAACCATCCAAAACCTGACAAATTCAATGGACGAGAGAGTTCAGAAGCTCCTTTCGAACAAGGGGTCCTATATGCAAATGTAACATCACCTAGAATAAAGTTTTGAGTTGAAAACTGTTTGATTTCAGTTTGTAATAACCTGCTAATGCTTATAATTTCAAAAATGACAATTTTTTTGTTCTTTATTAAAATGAAAAGGTTGAAAACTCTGCTGTGCATAATAATTTGGAACATGCATTTTGAGTGCAGTTTGAGCTTTTTATTTTTTAAAAAATATACTGTTATCATAGGCAATTTGTACAAAAACCTTTCAATTGTACTCTAATAGTTATTTGCTTGGAAAATTACAATGACTGCAATTCATATAGGTAATTTGGGAAAATCTGAGAAAATATTATTTGCATAATAATTTGGAACACAGTGTATATAGGGTGTTGATGTCATTAGTCAACACTAGAGATGAGCGGTGTTCGACTCGAACTGTTCGCCAATCTCAAATTCGAGCTGTTTTGGGCGGTGTTCGAGCCGTTCGGCGAACACGAACAATTTGAAAAAAATTCGGCTGTTCGAGGTTATGTTCGATAACTGTTCGTGCACCAAAATCATAACTGGATTTTTTCTCAGTAATGCTGAAAATTAATGTTAATACGCAGTTTGAGTGTACAGCGGGGCGGGGGGAGGGGCAGGGGATGTATCTCTGCAGAAATAATGAAAATCTCCATTTTTTTTTCTCTTTCCCGCATTTACAGTGGGGAGGTGCAATCTGTCAGCCTATCAGCAGCGCACACACGGAGCGAACTGCTTTTTTTCACACAAGCAAGGGCATGTGTCATTGGCTGTGTATGTCACATGTGCTTGCCCTATAAAACCCAGCCATTTTCCCCGTCACCACCATTTTCTCACTACTGCAGATGAGTGTTAGACGGCACCGCTGTTGCTGTGTGCGCTATACTTTCAGTGTTAATTTCAAGCCAATTTTCGCAAAAATCTACAGATAGCTTGGGAGTAGGGAATAGTTGTGATTGCAGTCCTTTTGAGGACTAGGTTACATCATTTCCTACGACTTTTATCAGGCAGGTCTGTGCTCTTAAATAGATAGGTTGGGAGTAAAAACTAATTGTAATTGCAGTCCTTTTGAGGGCTAGGCTACATCAGTTCCTATCACTTTTTGCCAGGCAGGTCTGTGCCAGTGCTGTGCAAGTTTTTTTCACAGCATTTGGCTAAATCTAGCAAAGTAAATCCTTTTTGGCCTCTTGCAGTGTGTGTTAGTCACTGGAGTAGCCTATCTGTCTTGCAAGCTACACCACCTGTATATAGAATACAAATTTTTTTACTGCACCTAGTGAAGTAAAACCTTTTGGGCAAAGCATCATTCTATTAGTCGATCTATACTAACCTCCACCAGGCTGCAAATTCAATATAATTTTTTTCTGCATCTAGCTCTGAAAAAATATTTCGGCTTGTAGCAGAGTGTGGGACTTGTTCTATTAGTCCATCTATACTAACCTCCACCAGGTTGCAAATTCAATATATTTTTTATCTGCTTCTAACCCAGCCAATACTTTTGGGCTAATGCCACAGTTTGGCCACTCAGCTCTGCTCGGTTCCCATCCTTTGTTTTTTGTGCAAACTCCAGAGTTGTCAACTAGTTAACCACCAAAATGAGTGGAAAAAGGCCTGCTGCTAGTGGAAAGGGGAATAGGCGTGTTGGGAAGGGAAAAAAAGGTTGTGTCCGTTGGGTAGGTGTTAAAGCAACAGTAACATCTGCAGAAGAAAGACCATCTTCCAGCCAAACTAAGATGTCTACTTCTTTTAGCGGACAATGTGATAAGATCCCTTTCTTACGGTCACGCCAATCGCTACAAATTCCAGATGTGGCACAAAAACAGCAGGTGCTTCAACGGATATCAAGTGTTCCTTTAAGTGGGCTCTCCTCCACATCAACTTCACCATAACAAATAGTGTTGAGCCACCCCCGTAGTGTTCGAGTTCGGTTCAGTTCGTCGAACACCCGTGTGTTCGCCGAACTGTTCGTCGAACTGTTCGTCGAACACCTTCGAACACCGTTAAAACCAATGGCAGGCAAACAAAAACACATAGAAACACATAGAAAACACCTTCAAAGGTGTCGAAAAGCTGACAAACTGCTCAGAAGACACAACTAACACATGGAAAAGTGACAAGTACATATAGTCATGCGAAAAGAAAAGAGGTGGAGGAGTAAAAGGAGGGGGAGACACAGATATAGGCATGTCATGCCCTTCTACAATCCAAAAAGTGAGAAGCCGACACGTTCAGTCCGCTCCTGCCCGTGCCACCTCTGTGTCGCCGGGTTTGTGCCAGAGCCGCGGTGAACCCTGACGGCCAGCCCCCCTCTCCCAATACTGGTGCCTGTCCGCTGGTGGGTCGAGCGAGCCCCCCTGTGGTGGAGGCAGCTCTAAGCTTTTTAATTTAAATTGTCTCTCTAATTTGAATAAATACACTTTAAATCCATTTACAAGGATCTATTGGAGGGCAAGTCTCATGCCAGCAGCCGCGTAATTCCAGCTCCAGTAGCGTCCACTAAAGCTGCTGCAGTTAAAAAGCTTTTATAAGGATCGAGCTCGGCTGTCCACCGCAAGGCATCCTACTGCCAGTCCGAGCCCCTATGCCTTGGGGTGCCTCCTGATGCTCTTCACTGAGTATCCCGTGGTCCCGAAGCATTTCCTTTGAAAAAATGAAGTGTCCAAACTACAGGTGGTGTAGCTTGCTTAACAGCCAGGATAATCCGCTGACTAGCAGACCCTGCTACTAGGCACAAAGTATTTCCTGGGCTAGATGCAGTTAAAAATTTGTAATTAGATACTCTCGTTGGATGCTGAGAAAGCATTCCATAGAGTCTCCTGGCACGCCATATATGATTCTCTTAAAAAGCTTGGGGTAGGGGTCTAGGGGACCCTTTTATAGCCAAAATCACGGCCCTGTATCGCAATACGTCACCTAGGCTGAAGATAAATGGATCTGTAGCACCCTGAGGGCTCGGTTGCTACAGAGGTATTGCACCTCACCCAGAGGTGTGATATCTCACTCTCAGGTAAGGATGTAGTGTGGATCAGGACCCAACACCTGCATGCATTACACCACATTGCCATGGGGCAGGGCGACCAATATGCCCCTAAGATGGGCACGACAGTCCCTGTCCCTGGCTGGAGTGGGGGGAGGGAACACTGAGGAAGGGGAACCCTGTAGTGCAGGAGCAGGGAGGAAGCAGTTCCTGGGTGCATTGAGAAGGGAGTATAAAAGGTGGGCACCATCTTAGTTCAGTGCAGAGAAGTCTGAGCAGAAGTGGCAGGGAGCAGGGGCTCTGCATGAGCTATGCTCCGGAGGCGGGCCTAGTAACAGAGGCCCAGGCCTGGAAGAGGGAGAAGGAAGGAAGAGGAGCGGAGAAGGCTCCAGGAACGAGGAACGAAGGGATCTCAGGGGTGCGGACGGGCGAGTCGCCACCGCACGCCCGAATCCACCTGCGTGGAGGGGTCAGGCCAAAGGGGGAGACCGGTCCCCGAAACTAGTGGAGGCAGGAAATGACCCTCAGCTAGAAACAGGAGGCTGTGACATTTTATGTGGCGCAGCCCCTCGCTACACCCGCTAGGAAGGCACCACATAGGGTCAGGGAAACTGGCGCCAAGTTTACCAAGAGGAGGCCCGAGGCAGCCGGACAGAAGGGTTGGTAAGAAAGGCCGGACAAAGGACACACAAAGGGGGTACTGTGAAGCACTCCAAAGTTATCTGGGAGTTGTCTGAGCCCCTCACCTGGTGAGCACAGTACGACGTGGGCAGCCGTTACCTGCAGACGTGGTCTGGATAATAAGAACTGTGAGTAAAGGCCCTGGACTGCATCACTGACTCCGTGTCATTACTGCTGCTGCCCTGCACCATCACCTCCATCCTCCGCATACACTGCCCTGAGGCTATACTCCTCCCGTGGGGAGTTATGCTACGCTCTGCTGCACCCACAACACCAGCCTCAGCGGTCTGCCCTGGAGCGGCGGTTCACTCTGACCGCAATCCACGGGTGGCGTAGTCGGACATTTAAACATCAAAACCACATAAATAGTTCCGCCACTGGTTTGACCGCCCTGAGCCACGGAACCGGGTTGCCGCCACGGAGACTACAACCACCAGCATCCATCAAAAAGGGTTCGGCTCCTGGTGTCCCAAGGCCCAGGGGGCGCGTCAGAACATTTTCATCACCTTTCACAATCACCAATGGGACAAGGCAGGGATGTTCTCTGTCCCCTCTCTTATACATCCTAGTGACGGAGCACCTGCTCTCATCAATTTGCCATAACCCCAATATTAGGTGGATTGAGGTGGGAGGCACCGAGTACAAGTGCTCTCTATTTGCTGATGATGTCCTAGTATATATCACTCAATCACATATATCCATCCATGCTGTTATGGCTGAAATAGATCACTTTGTTACATGGTCAAATTTTAAAATCAATGCAGCGAAGTCTGAGGCCCTCGATGTCTCCCTCCCCAAATCCATATAGGATACCATCCAGTCCAACTTTCCCTTTGCCTGGCCCTCACAGGGTATCAAATACTTAGGAATTCCTATTCATGGAGACCTCTCCCATCTATGTTATCTTAATTTTGGGCCCTTTATTGAACAACTCCATACAGACCACGGTTGGCAAGTTAGAACTGTAAGATTCACTACGTGAACCACTGGTGTTTTGTGGAAAAGCACATGTACACTGTGTTCCAAATTATTATGCAAAAAGTGTTTAGGAGTGATAAGGGAAGAATTTGTTTGTTTGTCAGTTAAACTCATTGATGGTGATGTGTGTCAGGGCTCTTTATATCACTGTAAGCAATTGCAGACACCTGTGCTAATTAGTTTGGCAGGTGTGTCCAATGAAAGGCAAGACTACTTAAGAAGTTTGTCTCACATTATTAAGCAGCCTACATTTTCTGCCAAAATGGGAAAGAAAAAGGATGTGTCGGCTGCTGAGAAGCAACAAATTGTGGAGTGTTTAGGTCAAGGCATGACTGCAATCAACATTGTGCGATGATCAGGATGAAGTGTCTTGGCAATCAAGAAGTATGTAGCTGATTCACAGTACACACGTGTGCGTGCTGATAAGGGCAAATTGAGGACTCTTTCCTACAGGCAATTACGTCAGGTTGAAAGAGCAGCGGCAAAAAAGCCTTGTCATAGCAGCAGACAAGTTTTTGAAGCTGCTTGTGCCTCCAACGTCCCCCGAACAACAAGATGCAGGGTCCTTCAGAGGTTTGCAGCTGTGCATACGCCATCCTGTCGACCTTCTATATCCACTTCACACAAGCAGAAACGGCTCCAGTGGGCCAAACATTACATGAAGACTGATTTCAAAACTGTTTTGTTCACGGATGAGTGCCGTGCAGCGCTCGATGGTCCAGATGGATGGAGTGGAGGATGGCTGGTTGATGGACACCCCACGCAAACACGGCTACAGCGCCAACAAGGAGGAGGTGGAGTAATGTTTTGGGCTGGAATCATGGGGAGAGAGATTGTCGGCCCCTTTAGGATCCCTGAAGGCGCTAAAGATGAACTCCATAATGTATGTGGATTTTCTCAAACAGCACTTCATGCCATGGTTCAAGAAGAAGAACCGTGTATTTCACAGCAAGATCATTTTTCTGCATGGTAATGCACCATCTCATGCTGCACATAAAACATCTGCATCTCTGGCTGATATGGGCATAAAAGGGGACAAACTTATGGTGTGACCCCCATGCTCCCCTGACCTCTACCCCATTCAGAACCTTTGGAGCATCATTAAAAGGAGTGTCTATGATGGCGGGAGGCAGTTCACATCTAAGCAACAGCTCTGGGAGGGTATTCTGTCCTCATGCAAAACAATTGAAGCAGAAACCATCCAAAACCTGACAAATTCAATGGACGAGAGAGTTCAGAAGCTCCTTTCGAACAAGGGGTCCTATGTGAAAATGTAACATCACCTAGAATAAAGTTTTGAGTTGAAAACTGTTTGATTTCAGTTTCTAACAACCTGCTAATGCTTATAATTTCAAAAATGACCATTTTTTTGGTCTTTATTAAAATGAAAAGGTTGATCGAAAAGTTTGGGGGATCTAAAAGTGTGGCAACCCAGTAGTCATGATTACTTCGAATTCTGACAATATGAGGGTCATTCTGCAGGTAGTGCAGCAAGAAGGCACTTATGTGTCTTGCGCATCTCGGAGCCCCAAAATTATTTTCCGGGCTAGATGCAGCTAAAAATTATTATTAATTTTAAATCTGGTGAAGCTTTAGTATAGATGGCCTAATAGGATCAGTGCTGCACACTGCTACAAAGCCCAAATTATTTTCCAGTCAAGATACAGATAAACATGATTAGTAATTTTAAATCTGGTGGAGCTTATTATAGATGGCCTAATAGAATCAGTGCTGCACACTGCTACAAAGCCCAAATTATTTTCCAGCCAAGATACAGATAAACATATTAGTAATTTGAAAGCTTAAAACAGTTGGTAGGGTGATTTTAACCAATCATCAAGCTTTTACTCTCCCCAGGATGACACAGGGGTAGAAAAGTCATTTCAGATCCATGATTTGTTCACCTTTATGAACGTGAGTCTGTCTACATTATCAGTGGAGAGCCGCGCGCGCTTATCTGTCAGCACACCACCAGCAGCGCTGAACACACGTTCAGACAGAACGCTGGCTGCGGGGCATGACAAGATCTCCAAGGCATAAGTGGCTAGCTCCGGCCATTTATCCAGATTGGAAGCCCAAAAAGAGCAAGGGTCCAGTGACCCAGTCGTGGCTTCAATGTTTACTTGGAGATACTCCTGTACCATCGTCTCTAGGCGTTGACTATGTGTCAGACTTCTTGTCTCCTGTGGCCTTGCAAAGGATGGGCTAAAAAAGTGGTGAAATGATTCCGCAAAATTGATGTTACCAGCAGATACTGTGGTTCTGTTACGGTTTGAGTGCTGAACACTTGACGGTCCCACGGTTGGCAAGTTGGAACTGTGAGATTCACTACGTGCACCACAGGTATTTTGTGGAAAAGCACATGTAAGATTCTGCAACAGTCTCTGCTGATACTCCTGCATGCGTGCATCCCTTTCTATGGCAGGAATAATTTCTGCAAATTTACTTTTGTACCAGGGATCTAACAGTGTGGCAACCCAGTAGTCAGGATTATTTCTAATTCTCACAATTCGAGGGTCATGTTGCAGGTAGTGCAGCAAGAAGGCACTCATGTGTGTTGCGCATCCAGGAGCACCAAGTCCCTGTTGTGTTGGTGGCGAGGTAACAATCATGCTTCCTTCCTCTGTCCTCTCCCCCCAACCTCGCACAACAGAAATGTGATCAAGGTCTCCCTCATCTGATGAGTCTTCCATCAGTACGTCCTCCACTTCTTCCTGGGCTCCTGCACCTTCCTCACTAGTTTGGCTGCTACCATGCGCCCTGGTAAAACCATCTCCCCCACCCTCACATGCTTGCCGCCTTGGTGCTGCCGACCGTCTGGACCTTGCAGATGTTAGCCCTTCCGCATACAACTCCTCCTCCTCTTCTTCCTCCACCTCTTCTTGTGCCACCACCTGACTCCGAATTCTGTTTAACATGTGCTCCAGCATGTAAATCACCGGAATAGTCATGCTGATAATGGCATCGTCAGCACTAAACATCTTCGTCGCCATTTCAAAACTGTGCAGAAGGGTGCATAGGTCCCTGATCTGAGACCACTCCTCCAGCATGATTTGCCCCACCTCTGGATCTCGTTGGCCCAGGCTATACGTCAGAACGTATTGCACCAGGGCTTGTCGGTGCTGCCACAGTCGCTGCAACATGTGCAGAGTTGAATTCCACCGGGTAGGCACATCGCATTTTAGCCGGTGAAGTGGCAGGCCCAACGACTTCTGTAGAGATGTAAGTCGCTGAGCTGCGGGATGCGAACGGCGAAAGTGAGCACACAGCGACCGTGCCCTCTGCAGAAGGCCATCTAGTCTGGGATAGTGGGCTAAAAATTGCTGGACAACCAGGTTCAACACGTGAGCCATACAAGGCACGTGTGTGACATTGCCCCGGCGAAGGGCCGCACCCAGGTTTGCAGCATTGTCGCACACGGCCTTCCCTGGTTTCAGGTCCAGTGGAGACAACCATTCATGAAATTGGTTCTCCAGAGCTGACCACAACTCCTCAGCTGTGTGACTCACATTTCCCAGACATTTCAATGTAAAAACCTCCTGATGACGTTGAGCCCTACTGCCAGCATAGTAAGGAGGTGTGCAGGATCCCTTTGTGCAGTTAGAAAGCTTGTGGCATGACCAGACAGGCTTTGGGTGCAGGTGGAAGACCGAGAGGAGGTTGAGGAGGCAGAAGCAGTGGAGGAACTTTGATATAAAGAGGATTGACGCACAACTCGTGGGGACGGCAAGACTTGGACAGCAGCCCCTTGTCCTGCTGTCACCATAGTTACCCAGTGCCCAGTCAGCGACATGTAACGCCCCTGTCCATGCCTACTCGTCCAAGTGTCTGTGGTGAAATGCACCCTGTCACACACAGAGTTTCTCAAAGAAGCGGTGATGTTGTGTGCGACATGCTGGTGGAGCGCAGGCACACCTTTCTTTGAGAAGTAGTGCCGACTGGGCATCTGGTACTGGGGCACTGCGACGGACATAAGGTCTCGAAAATCCTCTGTGTCCACCAGGCGGAAAGGCAGCATTTCTGTAGCCAAGAACTTGCAGATGGTGAAATTCAACCTCTTAGATTTCTCATGGCTAGGAGAAAATGGTCTTTTACCTGTCCATATCTGAGGGACCGAGGGCTGGCTATTGTGCTTAGACGGGGTTGATAAGGGTGTCCCCGGCAAACTGCCGGTCTGTGAGGAAGATGCAGGCGGACATGTGAGGTTGCCTTGATCCAAAGGTGGTGCTATCGATGTCGGACAGCGCTCAACACCAGCTGGTGTTACCACCTCCAGAGAAAATGATGACCTGCCAATCACGCTGGCTGTTGCGGGTAAAGAGGTGGCAGGTCTGCGCCCCAAAACAGGTGTGACTGCTGTCCCCCCAGTCACAGAGGATGAAGAGGCCGCGGATGCACAAGATATGGCAGACGGTGGTTGGCCCGGCCGGCTAGGCCACATTGTAGCACACTGAGCTTCCCACTGCAGCTTATGCTTCATGTCCATGTGCCGGTTCATGTATGAAGTACTCAAACTATGTATTTTTTGGCCTCTACTTAGCTTTTGCTGACAAATGTTACAGATAACACGAGTTGGGTCATCTTTATCGATCTGAAAAAATGCCCAGGCTATGCAAGGCTTAGCACCCATGCGACCTGAAGAGCCACCACGACTTGTGGTGAGAGGCAGAGTTGTGTTTGAGGATGCAGTTGTTGACGTGCTTCCAGTACTACGTCTCTGTCCAGGAAGGCGCAACCTGACCTCGTCGTCACTAGCATCTTCCTCCACCTCCTCTGCTGACCTCATCTCTTGGCTGACTGTGGGTTGACAGTAAGTGCGATCTCCAACCTCATCATCATCACCCTGTGCGTTATCACACCCGTCGTCCTCAGAGCCAACCTGTTCCTGCCCTGACAAAAAACTAAAGTTGTCGCTCCAATCAGGTATTTGAGTCTTATCGTCTTCCTCATTGTCTCCACCAACAGGAGTTACAGTTTGGGAATGAGGGTCTACATTATGGTCAGAACCTTCTGCGTCTGGTCCTGGATCCGACTCATAAAGATTCTGGGCATCAGTGCAGATCATTTCCTCGTCTGGATTCACAGAAGCGCTGGAGTCGACCTCTGATTCCCAGGCTATAGTATGAGTAAACAGCTCTGCAGACTCAACCATCTGTTCTACCTCATACTCAGACGGGCAGCTGGAGATTTGGGAGCTGTGAGGAAGCAAGTGCGATTGGGGTGACACCTTTGAGGACTGAAGTATTTGTGATGTTGAAGTTGATGTGGAGGAGAGCCCACTTAAAGGAGCACTTGATATCCGTTGAAGCACCTGCTGTTTTTGTGCCTCATCTGGAATTTGTAGCGATTGGCGTGGCCGTAAGAAAGGGATCTTATCACATTGTCCGCTAAAAGAAGTAGACATTTTAGTTTGGCTGGAAGATGGTCTTTCTTCTGCAGATGTTACTGTTGCTTTAACACCTACCCCACGGACACAACCTTTTTTCCCCTTCCCAACACGCCTATTCCCCTTTCCACCAGCAGCAGGCCTTTTTCCACTCATTTTGGTGGTTAACTAATTAACAACTCTGGAGTTGTTTGCACAAAAAAACAATGGATGGGAACCGAGCAGAGCTGAGTGGCCAAACTGTGGTATTAGGCCGAAACTATTGGCTGGGTTAGATGCAGAAAAAAATTATATTCAATTTGCAACCTGATGGAGGTCAGTATAGATGGACTAATAGAGAAAGTCCCACACACTGCTAGAAGGCCAAATATTTTTTCAGAGCTAGATGCAGAAAAAAATATATTCAGTTTGCAACCTGATGGAGGTCTGTATAGATGGATTAATAGAACAAGTCCCACACACAGCTAGAAGCCCAATATTTTTTCAGAGGTAGATGCAGAAAAAAATATATTCAGTTTGCAACCTGATGGAGGTCAGTATAGATGGACTAATACAACAAGTCCCACACACAGCTAGAAGCCCAATATTTTTTCAGAGGTAGATGCAGAAAAAAATATATTCAGTTTGCAACCTGATGGAGGTCTGTATAGATGGATTAATAGAACAAGTCCCACACACAGCTAGAAGCCCAATATTTTTTCAGAGGTAGATGCAGAAAAAAATATATTCAGTTTGCAACCTGATGGAGGTCAGTATAGATGGACTTATACAACAAGTCCCACACACAGCTAGAAGCCCAATATTTTTTCAGAGGTAGATGCAGAAAAAAATATATTCAGTTTGCAACCTGATGGAGGTCTGTATAGATGGATTAATAGAACAAGTCCCACACACAGCTAGAAGCCCAATATTTTTTCAGAGGTAGATGCAGAAAAAAATATATTCAGTTTGCAACCTGATGGAGGTCTGTATAGATGGACTAATACAAGAAGTCCCACACACAGCTAGAAGCCCAATATTTTTTCAGAGGTAGATGCAGAAAAAAATATATTCAGTTTGCAACCTGATGGAGGTCAGTATAGATGGACTAATACAACAAGTCCCACACACAGCTAGAAGCCCAATATTTTTTCAGAGGTAGATGCAGAAAAAAATATATTCAGTTTGCAACCTGATGGAGGTCTGTATAGATGGATTAATAGAACAAGTCCCACACACAGCTAGAAGCCCAATATTTTTTCAGAGGTAGATGAAGAAAAAAATATATGCAGTTTGCAACCTGATGTAGGTCAGTATAGATGGACTAATACAACAAGTCCCACACACAGCTAGAAGCCCAATATTTTTTCAGAGCTAGATGCAGAAAAAAATTATATTCAATTTGCAACCTGATGGAGGTCAGTATAGATGGACTAATAGAATGATGCTATGCCCAAAAGATTTTACTTCACTAGGTGCAGTAAAAAAATTGGTATTCTATACACAGGTGGTATATCTTGCAACACAGATAGGCTACTCCACTGACTAACACACTCTGCAATAGGCCAAAAAGGATTAGCTTTGCTAGATTCAGCCAAATGCTGTGAAAAAAACTTGCACAGCACTGGCACAGACCTGCCTGGCAAAAACTGATAGGAACTGATGTAACCTAGTCCTGAAAAGGACTCCAATTACAATTAGTCTTTACTCCCACAATCTATCTATTTAAGAGCACAGACCTGCCTGATAAAAGTCGTAGGAAATGCTGTAACCTAGTCCTTAAAAGGACTGCAATCACAACTATTCCCTACTCCGAAGCTATCTGTAGATTTGTGCGAAAATTGGCTTGAAATTAACAAGGTATAGCGTACACAGCAACAGCGGTGCCGTCTAACACGCAGCTGCAGCAGTGAGAAAATGGTGGCGACGGGGAAAATGGCTTGGTCTTATAGGGCAAGGACATGTGACATACACTGCCAATGACACATGCCCTTGCTTGTGTGAAAAAAAGCACTTCGCTCCGTGTGTGCGCTGCTGATAAGCTGACAGATTGCACCTCCCCACTGTAAATGCGGGAAAGAGAAAAAAAAAATGGAGATCTTCATTGTTCCTGCAGAGATCCATCCCCTGCCCCTCCCCCCACCCCGCTGTACACTCAAACTGCGTATTAACATTAATTTTCATCATTACTGAGAAAAAATCCAGTTATGATTTTGGTGCACGAACAGTTATCGAACATAACCTCGAACAGCCGAATTTTTCTCAAATTGTTCGTGTTCGCCGAACGGCTCGAACACCGCCCAAAACAGCTCGAATTTGAGATTGGCGAACAGTTCGAGTAGAACAACGCTCATCTCTAATCACAAATACTCCAGTCCTCAGAGGTGTCACCCCATCGCACTTGCTTCCTCACAGCTCCCAAGTCTCCAGCTGCCCGTCTGAGTATGGGGTAGAACAGATGGTTGAGTCTTCAGAGCTGTTTACTCATACTATAGCCCGGGAATCAGAGGTCGGCTCCAGAGCTTCTGTGAATCCAGACGAGGAAATGATCTGCACTGATGCCCAGAATCTTTATGAGTCAGATCCAGGACCAGACGCAGAAGGTTCTGACCATAATGTAGACCCTCGTTCCCAAACTGTAACTCCTGTTGGTGGAGAAAATGAGGAAGATGATGATGAGACTCAAATACATGATTGGAGCGACAACTTGAGTTTTTTGTCAGGGCAGGAAGAGGTTTGCTCTGAGGACGACGGGTGTGATAACACACAGCTTGATGATGACGAGGTTGGAGATCCCACTTACTGTCAACCCACAGTCAGCCAAGAGATGAGGTCAGCAGAGGAGGTGGAGGAGGATGCTAGTGACGACGAGGTCAGGTTGCTTCTTCCTGAACAGAGATGTAGTACTGGAAGCACGTCAACAACTGCATCCTCAAACACAACTCTGCCTCTGACCACAAGTCTTGGTGGCTCTTCAGGTCACATGGGTGCTACCTTGCATAGCCTCGGCATTTTTTCAGATCGATAAGGATGACCCAACTCGTGTTATCTGTAACATTTGTCAGCAAAAGCTAAGTAGAGGCCAAAAAATACATAGTTTGAGTACTTCATCCATGAACCGGCACATGGATATGAAGCATAAGTTGCAGTTGGAAGCTCACTGTGCTACAATGCGGCCTAGCCGGCCTGGCCAACCACCGTCTGCCACATTTGTGCATCCGCGGCCTCTTCATCCTCTGTGACTGGGGGGACAGCAGTCACACCTGTTTTGGGACGCAGACCTGCCACCTCTTTACCCGCAAGAGCCAGCGTGATTGGCAGGTCATCATTTTCTTTGGAGGTGGAAACACCAGCTGGTGTTCAGCGCTGTCCGACATCGATAGCACCACCTTTGGATCAAGGCAACCTAACATGTCCGCCTGTATCTTACTCACAGACCGTCAGTTTGCCGGGGACACCCTTCTCAACCCCGTCTAAGCACAACAGCCAGCCCTCGGTCCCTCAGATGTGGACAAGTAAAAGACCATTTCATCCTAGCCATGAGAAAGCTAAGAGGTTGAATTTCACCATCTGCAAGCTCTTGGCTACAGAAATGCTGCCTTTCCGCCTGGTGGACACAGAGGATTTTCGAGACCTTATGTCCATCGCAGTGCCCCAGTAACAGATGCCCAGTCGGCACTACTTCGCAAAGAAAGGTGTGCCTGCGCTCCACCAGCATGTCGCACACAACATCACCACTTCTTTGCGAAACTCTGTGTGTGACAGGGTGCATTTCACCACAGACACTTGGACGAGTAGGCATGGACAGGGGCGATACATGTTGCTGACTGGGCACTGGGTAACTATGGTGACAGCAGGACAAGGGGCTGTTGTCCAAGTCTTGCCGTCCCCACGAGTTGTGCGTCAATCCTCTTTATCTCGAAGTTCCTCCACTGCTTCTGCCTCCTCAACCTCCTCTCGGTCCTCCACCTGCACCCAAAGCCTGTCTGGTCATGCCACAAGCTTTCTAACTGCGCAGAAGGGATCCTGCACACCTCCTTACTATGCTGGCAGCAGGACTCAACGTCATCAGGCAGTTTTTACTTTGAAATGTCTGGGAAATGTGAGTCACGCAGCTGAGGAGTTGTCGTCAGCTCTGGAGAACCAGTTTCATGAATGGTTGTCTCCACTGGACCTGAAACCAGGGAAGGCCGTGTGCGACAATGCTGCAAACCTGGGTGCGTCGCTTCGCCGGGGCAATGTCACACACGTGTCTTATATGGCTCATGTGTTTAACCTGGTTGTCCTGCAATTTTTAGCCCACTATCCAGGACTAGATGGTGTAGCATCGGCGTCTCTGCCCCCTGCTAGGCAGAGACGCCGTTCCCCTCACCTCTCTGCTCTGTGCTCGGCGTCCTCCTCCGCGCTGTTGGCAGCATGCGCTGCTTCCCAGGCACTGTGCTTAGGGCGCGCGCGCGCTCCTTCTCTCTTAAAGGGGCCACGCGTGCCGTCCTAAGGAGTCCTCGGCCAATTGCCGGAGGATCTCCCATATATAAGGCACCTCCTCCAAAATGGAGGTGCCCGAGCAAAGTTGTTTGCACTGTGTCTTCCTGTGCTTCAGTCCTCTGGTCCCGCTGCTAGCCCGACTTCTCGTCCTTCCTGCCAGCCTGTTATCCGCCAGTTACTTGCCTGTTACCTGCCTTGTCTGTCAGACCGCTCACCTGGGAGCGTCCACCAGTTACTTGCCTGTCACCTGCCTTGTCTGTCAGACCGCTCACCTGGGAGCGTCCACCAGTTACCTGCCTGTCACCTGCATCGTCTGTCTGACCGCTCACCTGAGAGCGTCCACCAGTTACCTGCCTGTTACCTTCTGTCTCCGTCAGCCTGGTCACCTGGGAGCGCCCGCCTGTTACCTGTCAGTTATCCGCCTCGTCTGTCTGTCCGCTCTCCTGGGAGCACCTGCTTGCTTTCTGCCAGCCTGCCTGGAGATCCTGCCGTCACTTGCCGTGACCTTCTGCCTGTCTACCCAGAGACTGTCCCTGTCACTTGCCGTGACCACCTGCCTGTCTACCCAGAGACTGTCCCCGTCACTTGCCGTGACCACCTGCCTGTCTACCCAGAGACTGTCCCCATCACTTGCCGTGACCACCTGCCTGCTTACCCAGAGACTGTCCCCGTCACTTGCTGTGGCTACCTGCTTGCCTTCCCTGGGAGTCACCCGCTTCTTTACAAGGACTTCCCCTTTGTATTGCAGCTCAGAGGTTCCACCTCCCGGTCCCGTTACAGTTTGTTTAGGCAATGGAACCCCGTGGAACCCAAGCTCCCTCACTCTCGGACCTATGCCATGAACTATTCCATCAGAGGTCCTAACAGGAGTCCAACCTGAGTCACCTGCGTAGTGTTAACTCCCGACTGAACACACTGACTGCCTCATCGGGAACTGCTTCCACTCGCACAGCTACAACCCAGGCAGCGTCGCTGCCCATCAATACCATGGCATCCCTTCCCGGTCCCCGCCTTTCCGTTTTGGTGGAGACCCCGGCCTGGCACGGGGCTTCATTAACCAGTGCACCCTGCACTTTGAACTTTTGGCTCACTGTTAGAACTCTCCTGTTAGGTTTTTTCTAGTTTGCTGGTCACATGACCATTTTTGCCTATTTAATCCGGCTCCGCCCTCCTGGCATTGCTGGACTTCATTGTATTTTCTACTCTTGAGCTAGCTTGGTACTCTGTTACCTTTCTCTGTTAGTTTTGCTAGGTCTTCTGACCTCTATGTTCTATGTTGTGTGTTTGTCTTTATTGCTACAATTTCTGCTAGGAGGTGTCCAACTTTATCCCAGTCCCAAGTTCATGTAGGGATCCCTCCCTTGCATCTATAGGTCTTCGTACAGACTAGCCGAGGACTTTAGCGGGTCTGATCGCAGGATCAGGTTCCCCGTTACATCATAGGGATCCAGTTTAGTTCTATTGTAGGGACAGATCTCCTGTCTTTCCTTGGTGCTTGTAGCAGATCATAACAGTAAGTCTAGCAAGATGTGTCACTTGGTTCCCTTCATCAAACTGCCTTGCGCTAAAACACTCGCTAAGGCCTTTGTCAAGGAAATTGTCAGACTACATGGCGTTCCTACTGACATTGTTTCTGATACGGGACTTCAGTTTGTGGCTCGTTTTTGGCGTGCCTTTTATGACAGGTTGGGAGTTCATTTATCGTTTTCATCCGGATATCATCCTGAGTCTAATGGCCAGACAGAAAGAAAGAACCAGGATGTTGAGCAGTTCTTGCGTTGCTTTGTGGCAGACAATCAAGAGGGGTGGTCTGAGTTTCTGCCACTTGCTAAATTTGCTCTTAACAACCATACATCCTCTTCTGCTGGGTGTTCGCCTTTTTTTTGTTGTTCTGGGAGACATCCGTCTTTTGGGTCATTCTCCAAATTGGTATCGGCTGTGCCTGAGGAGGAGAGTTTTTCCGGTGATTTGGAGAGAGTTTGGACGGATGTGTGTGATAATCTTCAGGAGGCTAACAAAAAATCTAAGAGGTACTTTGATAGGAAACGGCAAGAGGTTTCGTTTGCTATTGGTGACATGGTTTGGTTGTCCTCTAAGAATCTGCGATTGAGGATTCCTTCGAAAAAATTGGGTCCCAAGTTTGTAGGGCCCTTTAAGGTGCTTCTGATAGTTAACCAATCTGCTGTTAGGTTGGAGGTTCCTACCTCCTGGAAGATTAATCCGGTGTTTCATGTTTCTCTGTTGAAAAAAGCTGATGTGTCGGTTGGTGACGCCTCTGCCACTGTTCCTCCGGTGGTGGAGGACGGGGAATATGAAATTTCCCACATCCTAAATTCTAGACGTTATAGAGGGAGTTTGCAGTATCTCGTCGCTTGGAAGGGTTTCGGACCCGAGGATAACTCATGGGTGAGGGCGGATGATGTTTCTGCTTCCAGACTTGTCAGAGCGTTTCACAGGAGGTTTCTGTTAGAACCTTGCTCTTAGGTTTTTTCCTTTGCTGGTCACATGACCTTGTTGGCCTATTTAATCCTGCTCCGCCCTTCTGGCTTTGCTGGACTTCATTGTATAACTACTTTCTAGCTAGCCTGTGCTCTGTATCTAACTCTGTTAGTTTGCTTGGTCTACGGACCTCTGTGTTCTTTATATTTTGTTTGTTCGTCTGTCTGCTACTATTTCTGTTAGGAGGTGTCCCATTTTCCTCCCAGTCCTTAGTACTTGTAGGGATTCCTTCCCCACTTCTATAGGTCTCCGTACAGATTAGCTTAGGACTTTAGCAGGTCTGATCGCAGGATCAGGTTCCCTGTTACATCGTAGGGATTAAGCTGAGTTCTATCGTAGGGACAGATCTCCTCTCTTTCCTTAGCTCTGGTAGCAGAACATAACAGTAAGTCCAGCCTGCAAATTCTCTAAGGAAAGATTTTTCTGTTCCATCATGGTGTCGGTTCAGGATTTGGCTCATCGCCTGCAGGGATTCTCTCTGGAGGTGGCCGAGCTCCGTCAGCACGTGAGTAACTGTCCTGGAGCACATTTCTTGGAGCCTAAGGTATGTTTGCCGGATTTATTTTTTGGTGAACACCGAGAATTTTTTTCATTTAAAAATGCTTGCTTATTGTATTTTCGTTTGAGACCCAGGTCGTCTGGGGATGAATCCCAGCGCATAGGGTTCATAATGTCACTTTTGCGCAAAGAGCCTCAGGAGTGGGCCTTTTCTTTGCAACCTAGTGATACATGCTTCAGATCAGTGGATAGTTTTTTTTCTGCTTTGGGACTATTATATGATGATCCTGACCGTGTCGCATCAGCTGAGACTGAGTTGAGACGTTTGAAACAGGGATCAGGTAATGTGGAAAAATATTGTACTCATTTCCGTCGATGGTCTACTCAAACAGGGTGGAACGATTCTGCTCTGAAAAGTCTATTTCTTGCTGGGCTCAATGAAAGGGTTAAAGACCTGCTAATTGCTTATCCTACACCTCAATATTTGCAACAGGCTATGCAATTAGCTATACGGGTGGATAGGAGACTGCGTGCAAGGGTTAATGAGAGCAAATCCTCTGCTATGTCAGTTTCTGGTTATGAGAATGTGTGTACTAACAGTGGTGAACCGATGGAGATTGGATCGGTGGCACCTCGCTCTCAAGAAAAAGACTGTCGATTTTCTGAAGGCTTGTGTTTCTATTGCGGAAAATCTGGTCATTTGATTAAAGGCTGTGAGCTTCGTATGAAGAAAGAAAAAAAAATGGTCAGTCATGCCCGTATTGCCTGTTTAAATTCCAAGGGTGTATTTTTAGCTGCTTCCACGATTGCTCAGGAAAAATTAATGGAATTTCGGGTGTTTGTTGATTGTGGGTCTACTCTGAATGTAATTGATGGGGGATTCTTGGAAAGACTCAATTTAAAACCCGAACCTTTATCATCCCCCATTGCTGTGGTTTCTGTGGATGGTTCCCCTTTGAAGAATATTACTCTCAAGGTCTGTGAATTTCCTCTCACTATTAATGGTGTTCACCATGAGAAATTGGATTTGGTAGTTTTGAATAACTTGCCTTCTCCAGTAATATTGGGATTGCCCTGGTTAAAATTTCACAATCCTGTACTGGATTGGTCTACCAGTGAAATTAAATCCTGGAGCCATAATTGTTATGACAAGTGTTGTAACGGGCGTATTGCAGCTTTGGATAGGGGAGAATTGCCTGTTCCTATTCAGGATTTTTGGAGAGTTTTTTCTGAGAAGGAATCGCAGGTTTTGCCTCCCCATAGAGACTATGATTGTTCTATTGAATTTGTCCCTGGAGCGACTCTTCCTAAAAGTCGTTTATTTAACCTTACTATTCCTGAGAGGAAGGCTTTGGAGGAATACATACAGACAAGTTTGACCGCCGGTCACATTAGGCCCTCTAAGTCTCCTGTGGCGGTTGGATTTTTTTTTGTAAAAAAAAAGGACGGCGGTTTACGTCCTTGTCTGGATTTTCGTGAGATTAACAAAATTACTGTACGCAATCCTTACCCACTGCCATTGATTCCTGATCTGTTTAACCAGTTAATGGGGGCCAAGTGGTTCTCTTAAATTGACCTTAAGGGGGCATACAATCTGTTGCGCATGAAGGAGGGTGACGAATGGAAGACTGCTTTTAACACTCCTGTGGGTCATTTTGAGAACCTGGTTATGCCTTTTGGTCTTACTAATGCTCCTGCATTTTTTCAGAATCTTATTAATGACATCCTTAGACCTTTGATCGGCAAAAATGTGGTTGTGTATTTGGATGACATTTTGATTTATTCGCCTGATCTGGAGTCTCATTGGCGGAGCGTACGTGAGGTATTACAGTTATTAATGGACAATTCGCTTTTTGCTAAGCTGGAGAAATGTGAGTTCGCTGTACAGAGAATTTGTTTTTTGGGTTACATTATCTCCAGCGAAGGTTTTGAGATGGACCCGGTTAAAGTTCAAGCTGTACAGGAATGGCCTAGGCCTATTGGTTTGAAATCGATACAGAGGTTTTTGGGTTTCGCCAATTATTACAGAAAATTCATAAAAAATTTTTCTAGTATTGTCAAACCTCTGACCGATCTCACCAGGAAAGGTGCTGATGCGGTTCAGTGGTCTTCTGAGGCCATTGAAGCTTTTGTGTATCTCAAGGAGAGGTTCACCTCTGCTCCCATCCTTATGCAGCCTGATGTGACTAAGCCGTTTTTGGTTGAGGTTGATGCTTCTTCGGTGGGGGTCGGTGCGGTGTTGTCTCAGGATAACGGGGATGGATTACATCCCTGTGCCTTTTTTTCAAAAAAATTTTTGGAGACTGAACTGAATTACGATATTGGTAATCGGGAATTATTGGCTATTAAACTCGCATTTGAACACTGGCGCCACTTCTTGGAAGGTGCGGAATTTCCCGTTCAGGTTCTTACGGATCATAAAAATCTGATATATCTTGATGCTGCCAAGCGCCTGAATGCCCGTCAGGCTAGGTGGGCACTGTTTTTCTCGCGGTTTAATTTCTCCGTTACTTACGTCCCTGGTACTAAGAATGTTAAGGCGGATGCCTTGTCTCGCAGTTTTTCTCCCATAGTCGGTGCTGAGAAAGAGGAGAACATTTTACAAGAAGGTGTTGTGATAGCTGCTTTGGACTCCGTTTTGGAAGATGAGATTCTTAAAGCACAGGAGAATGCCCCATCTAACACTCCTCATGGGAGGTTGTTTGTGCCTGGGACCTTTAGGAGAGATTTGTTTGTTGAGTGTCACGAATCTCGGTTGGCCGGTCATCCCAGAATCTCTGAGACCAAGAGACTGGTGGGTCGCAGTTTTTGGTGGCCTGGATGGCAGAAGGAAGTCATTAAGTGGGTGCGTCAATGTACTATATGTGCTAGATCTAAGTCCTCACATACTCCTGCTGCGGGGTTGCTTTGTCCTTTGGAGGTTCCCAGTGCTCCTTGGACACATTTGGCTATGGACTTTATAACTGACCTTCCCCCCTCTGAGGGTTTTACTGTCATCTGTGTGGTCGTGGACCGTTTTAGCAAGATGTGTCACTTGGTTCCCTTCGTCAAACTGCCCTGCGCTAAAACTCTCGCTAAGGCCTTTGTCAAGGAAATTGTCAAACTTCATGGCATTCCTACTGACATTGTTTCTGATAGGGGTCCTCAGTTCGTGGCTCGTTTTTGGCGTGCCTTTTGTGACAGGTTGGGAGTTCATTTGTCGTTCTCGTCCGGATATCATCCTGAATCTAATGGCCAGACAGAAAGGAAAAACCAGGATGTTGAGCAGTTCTTGCGTTGTTTTGTGGCAGACAATCAAGAGGGGTGGTCTGAGTTTCTGCCACTTGCTGAATTTGCTCTGAACAATCATACATCTTCTTCTGCTGGTTGTTCGCCTTTTTTTTGTTGTTCTGGGAGACATCCGTCGTTTGGGTTGTTCTCCAAGTTGGGATCTGCCGTGCCTGAGGAGGAGAATTTTTCCGGTGATTTGGAGAGAGTTTGGACGGATGTGCGTGGTAATCTTCAGGAGGCCAACAGAAAATCTAAAGACTACTTTGATAGGAAACGACAGGAGGTTTTGTTCGCTGTTGGTGACATGGTCTGGTTGTCCTCTAGGAATCTGCAGTTGAGGATTCCTTCTAAGAAATTGGGTCCCAAGTTTGTAGGGCCCTTTAAGGTGCTTCAGGTTGTCAACCAATCTGCTGTTAAGTTGGAGGTTCCTACCTCCTGGAGAATTAATCCGGTATTTCATGTCTCTCTGTTAAAAAAAGCTGTTGTGTCGGATGGTGACGCCTCTGCCTCTGTTCCTCCGGTGGTGGAGGACGGGGAATATGAAATTTCTCGCATCCTTAACTCTAGACGGTATAGAGGTAGTTTGCAGTATCTTGTGGCCTGGAAAGGTTTCGGACCCGAGGATAACTCTTGGGTGAGGTCAGATGATGTATCCGCGTCCAGACTTATCAGAGCGTTTCACAGGAGATTTCCTGATAAGCCTGGTCCTAGGGGATCCGGAGGATCCTCTTAGAAGGGGGGGAACTGTTAGAACCTTGCTCTTAGGTTTTTTCCTTTGCTGGTCACATGACCTTGTTGGCCTATTTAATCCTGCTCCGCCCTTCTGGCTTTGCTGGACTTCATTGTATAACTACTTTCTAGCTAGCCTGTGCTCTGTATCTAACTCTGTTAGTTTGCTTGGTCTACGGACCTCTGTGTTCTTTATATTTTGTTTGTTCGTCTGTCTGCTACTATTTCTGTTAGGAGGTGTCCCATTTTCCTCCCAGTCCTTAGTACTTGTAGGGATTCCTTCCCCACATCTATAGGTCTCCGTACAGACTAGCTTAGGACTTTAGCAGGTCTGATCGCAGGATCAGGTTCCCTGTTACATCGTAGGGATTAAGCTGAGTTCTATCGTAGGGACAGATCTCCTCTCTTTCCTTAGCTCTGGTAGCAGAACATAACAGTTTCCTGATAAGCCCGGTCCTAGGGGATCCGGAGGATCCTCTTAGAAGAGGGGGTACTGTTAGAACTCTCCTGTTAGGTTTTTTCTAGTTTGCTGGTCACATGACCATTTTTGCCTATTTATTCCGGCTCCGCCCTCCTGGCATTGCTGGACTTCATTGTATTTTCTACTCTTGAGCTAGCTTGGTACTCTGTTACCTTTCTCTGTTAGTTTTGCTAGGTCTTCTGACCTCTATGTTCTATGTTGTGTGTTTGTCTTTACTGCTACAATTTCTGCTAGGAGGTGTCCAACTTTACCCCAGTCCCTAGTTCTTGTAGGGATCCCTCCCTTGCATCTATAGGTCTTCGTACAGACTAGCCGAGGACTTTAGCGGGTCTGATCGCAGGATCAGGTTCCCCGTTACATCATAGGGATCCAGTTTAGTTCTATTGTAGGGACAGATCTCCTGTCTTTCCTTAGTGCTTGTAGCAGATCATAACACTCACCAGTTCACCACCGACCAGGCCAAGGTGGCCTTCATCATGTCCCATCTCACTGGGGAGGCACTGGCCTGGCTAAATCCTCTATGGGAGAGAGGAGACCCCCTGGTGTCCAACTTGCCAGCCTTTCTCACGGCTTTCCGGAAAGTCTTCAATGAACCAGGACGAAAGACCTCTTCTGCCTCCTCTCTGCTACGCCTCCGCCAAGGGAGTCTCACCGTGGGCCAATATGCCAGACGGTTCCGTACCCTTGCTTCCGAGCTTGCCTGGGATAACGAGGCCCTGGTGTCCGTCTTCTGGGAGGGCCTATCCGGCCGGATTAAAGAAGAACTTGCCGGTCGGGACATTCCAACCACCCTGGATGACTTGGTGACACTTGCCACCCGGATTGACATCCGGTTCCAGGAGCGTACCAAAGAGGTCACCCGTGAGAGGAAGTTTCCCCGCCTTGCTCCTACTTTCCAGAGACCCGTCTCTTCATCTGTAACTCCCCGGGCGCACTCGCCAGAGCCCATGCAGGTCGACCAGACCAAGATGGTCAAAACCCGTCAAGAGTCACGCCGTGCCGAGGGGAGCTGTTTCTACTGTGGCAGTAAGGAGCACCGGATCCGTGCCTGCCCAGAGTGGTCGGGAATAGAGATGAGCGTTGTTCGACTTGAACTGTTCGCCAATCTCAAATTCGAGCTGTTTTGGGCGGTGTTCGAGCCGTTTGGCGAACACGAACGATTTGAAAAAATTCGGCTGTTCGAGGTTATGTTCGAAAACTGTTCATGCACCAAAATCATAACTGGATTTTTTCTCTGTAATGATGAAAATTAATGTTAATACGCAGTTTGAGTGTACAGCAGGGCGGGGGGAGGGGCAGTGGATGGATCTCTGCAGGAATAATGAAGATCTCCATTTTTTTTTCTCTTTCCCGCATTTACAGTGGGGAGGTGCAATCTGTCAGCCTAACAGCAGCGCACACACGGAGCGAAGTGCTTTTTTTCACACAAGCAAGGGCATGTGTCATTGGTAGTGTATGTCACATGTCCTTGCCCTATAAGACCCAGCCATTTTCCCCATTGCCACCATTTTCTCACTGCTGCAGCTGCGTGTTAGACGGCACCGCTGTTGCTGTGAGCGCTATACCTTGTTAATTTCAAGCCAATTTTCGCACAAATCTACAGATAGCTTGGGAGTAGGGAATAGTTGTGATTGCAGTCCTTTTAAGGAATAGGTTACAGCATTTCCTACGACTTTTATCAGGCAGGTCTGTGCTCTTAAATAGATAGGTTGGGAGTAAAGACTAATTGTAATTGCAGTCCTTTTCAGGACTAAGTTACATCAGTTCCTATCAGTTTTTGCCAGGCAGGTCTGTGCCAGTGCTGTGCAAGTTTTTTTAACAGCATTTGACTAAATCTAGCAAAGCTAATCCTTTTTGACCTATTGCAGAGTATGTTAGTCAGTGGAGTAGCCTATCTGTGTTGCAAGCTACAGCACCTGTGTATAGAATTCCAATTTTTTTACTGCACCTAGTGAAGTAAAACCTTTTGGGCATAGCATCATTCTATTAGTCCATCTATACTGACCTCCATCAGGTTGCAAATTGAATATAATTTTTTTCTGCATCTAGCTCTGAAAAAATATTTGGGCTTCTAGCAGTGTGTGGGACTTGTTCTATTAGTCAGGTTGCAAATTAAAAATAATTTTTATCTGCATCTAGCTCTGAAAAAATATTGGGCTTCTAACAGTGTGTGGGACTTGGTATATTAGTCCATCTATACTGACCTCCATCAGGTGGCAAATTCAATATAATTTTTTTCTGCATTTAGCTCTGAAAAAATATTTGGGCTTCTAGCAGTGTGTGGGACTTGGTCTATTAGTCCATCTATACTGACCTCCATCAGGTTGCAAATTGAATATAATTTTTTTCTGCATCTAGCTCTGAAAAAATATTTGGGCTTTTAGCAGTGTGTGGGACTTGGTCTATTAGTCCATCTATACTGACCTCCATCAGGTTGCAAATTGAATATAATTTTTTTCGGCATCTAACCCAGCCAATAGTTTTGGCCTAATACCACAGTTTGGCCACTCAGCTCTGCTCGGTTCCCATCCATTGTTTTTTTGTGCAACAACTCCAGAGTTGTGAATTAATTAACCACCAAAATGAGTGGAAAAAGGACAGCTGCTGGTGGAAAGGGGAATAGGCGTGTTGGGAAGGGGAAAAAAGGTTGTGTCCGTGGGGTAGGTGTTAAAGCAACAGTGACATCTGCAGAAGAAAGACCATCTTCCAGCCAAACTAAGATGTCTACTTCTTTTAGCGGACAATGTGATAAGATCCCTTTCTTACGGCAACGCCTGGGAATCAGAGGTCGGCTCCAGCGCTTCTGTGAATCCAGACAAGGAAATGATCAGCACTGATGGCCAGAATCTTTATGAGTCGGATCCAGGACCAGACGCAGAAGGTTCTGACCATAATGTAGGCCCTCATTCCCAAACTGTAACTTCTGTTGGTGGAGACAATGAGGAAGATGATGATGAGACTCAAATACCTGATTGGAGCGACAACTTTAGTTTTTTGTCAGGGCAGGAACAGGTTGGCTCTGAGGACAACGGGTGTGATAACACACAGGGTGATGATGATGAGGTTGGAGATCCCACTTACTGTCAACCCAGAGTCAGCCAAGAGATGAGGTCAGCAGAGGAGGTGGAGGAGAATGCTAGTGACGACGAGGTCAGGTTGCTTCTTCCTGGACAGAGATGTAGTACTGGAAGCTCATCAACAACTGCATCCTCAAACACAACTCTGCCTCTCACCACAAGTCGTGGTGGCTCTTCAGGTCGCATGGGTGCTAAGCCTTGCATTGCCTGGGCATTTTTTCAGATCGATAACGATGACCCAACTCGTGTTATCTGTAACATTTGTCAGCAAAAGCTAAGTAGAGGCCAAAAAATACATAGTTTGAGTACTTCATGCATGAACCGGCAAATGGACATGAAGCATAAGTTGCAGTGGGAAGCTCACTGTGCTACAATGCGGCCTAGCCGGCCGGGCCTACCACCGTCTGCCACATCTTGTGCATCCGCGGCCTCTTCATCCTCTGTGACTGGGGGGACAGCAGTCACACCTGTTTTGGGACGCATACCTGCCACCTCTTTACCAGCAACAGCCAGCGTGATTGGCAGGTCATCATTTTCTTTGGAGGTGTTAACACCAGCTGGTGTTGAGCGCTGTCCGACATCGATAGCACCACCTTTGGATCAAGGCAACCTAACATGTCCGCCTGCATCTTCCTCACAGACCGGCAGTTTGCCAGGGACACCCTTATCAACCCGGTCTAAGCACAACAGCCAGCCCTCGGTCCCTCAGATTTGGACAAGTAAAAGACCATTTCCTCCTAGCCATGAGAAAGCTAAGAGGTTGAATTTCACCATCTGCAAGCTCTTGGCTACAGAAATGTTGCCTTTCCGCCTGGTGGACACAGAGGATTTTCGAGACCTTATGTCCGTCGCAGTGCCCCAGTACCAGATGCCCAGTCGGCACTAGTTCTCAAAGAAAGGTGTGCCTGCGCTCTACCAGCATGTCGCACACAACATCACCGCTTCTTTGAGAAACTCTGTGTGTGACTGGGTGCATTTCACCACAGACACTTGGACGAGTAGGCATGGACAGGGGTGTTACATGTCGCTGACTGGGCCCTGGGTAACTATGGTGACAGCAGGACAAGGGGCTGCTGTCCAAGTCTTGCCGTCCCCACGAGTTGTGCGTCAATCCTCTTTATCTCAAAGTTCCTCCACTGCTTCTGCCTCCTCAACCTCCTCTCGGTCCTCCACCTGCACCCAAAGCCTGTCTGGTCATGCCACAAGCTTTCTAACAAAGCAGAAGGGATCCTGCACACCTCCTTACTATGCTGGCAGTAGGGCTCAACGTCATCAGGCGGTTTTTACTTTGAAATGTCTGGGAAATGTGAGTCACACAGCTGAGGAGTTGTGGTCAGCTGTGGAGAACCAATTTCATGAATGGTTCTCTCCACTGGACCTGAAACCAGGGAAGGCTGTGTGCGACAATGCTGCAAACCTGGGTGCGGCCCTTTGCCGGGGCAAAGTCACACACGTGCCTTGTATGGCTCATGTGTTGAACCTGGTTGCCCAGCAATTTTTAGCCCACTATCCCGGACTAGATGGCCTTCTGCAGAGGGCACGGTCGCTGTGTGCTCACTTCCACCGTTCGCATCCCGCAGCTCAGCGACTTACATCTCTACAGAAGTCTTTGGGCCTGCCACTTCACCGGCTAAAATGCGATATGCCTACCCGGTGGAATTCACCTCTGCACATGTTGCAGCGACTGTGGCAGCACCGACAAGCCCTGGTGCAAAATGTTCTGACGTATAGCCTGAGCCAACGAGATCCAGAGGTGGGGCAAATCACGCTGGAGGAGTGGTCTCAGATCAGGGACCTATGCACCCTTCTGCACAGTTTTGAAATGGCGACAAAGATGTTTCGTGCTGACGATGCCATTATCAGCATGACTATTCCGGTGATTTACATGCTGGAGCACATGTTAAACAGAATTCGGAGTCAGGTGGTGGCACAAGAGGAGGTGGAGGAAGTAAAGGAGGAGGAGTTGTATGCGGAAGGGCTAACATCTGCAAGGTCCAGACGGTCGGCAGCACCAAGGCGGCAGGCATGTGAGGGTGGGGGAGATGGTTTTACC
This sequence comes from Phyllobates terribilis, assembly GCF_046119375.1. NCBI lineage: Eukaryota > Metazoa > Chordata > Amphibia > Anura > Dendrobatidae > Phyllobates > Phyllobates terribilis. Next base: position 509,412,570 of record NW_027362762.1, read on the forward strand.
AGAGTGCATGGTAGCAGCCAAACTAGTGAGGAAGGTGCAGGAGCCCAGGAATAAGTGGAGGACGAACTGATGGAAGACTCATCAGATGAGGGAGACCTTGATCACATTTCTGTTGTGCGAGGTTGGGGGGAGAGGACAGAGGAAGGAAGCATGATTGTTACCTCGCCACCAACACAACAGGGACTTGGTGCTCCTGGATGCGCAATACACTAGAGTGCCTTCTTGCTGCACTACCTGCATCATGACCCTCGAATTGTGAGAATTAGAAATAATCCTGACTACTGGGTGGCCACACTGTTAGATCCCCGGTACAAAAGTAAATTTGCAGAAATTATTCCTGCCATAGAAAGGGATGCACACATGCAGTAGTATCAGCAGATACTGTTGCATAATTTTACATGTGCTTTTCCACAAAATACCAGTGGTGCACGTGGTGAATCTCACATTTCCAACTTGCCAACCGTGGGACCGTCGAGTGTTCAGCACTCAAACCGTAACAGAAACACAGTATCTGCTGGTAAGATCAATTTTGCGGAATCATTTCACCACCTTTTTAGCCCATCCTTTGCAAGGCCAAAGGAGACAAGAAGTCTGACACATAATCAACGCCTAGAGACGATGGTACAGGAGTATCTCCATGTAAACATTGAAGCCATGACTGTGTCTCTGGACCCTTGGATAAATGGCTGGAGCTAGCCACTTACGCCTTGGAGATCTTGTCATGCCCCGCAGCTAACGTGTGTTCAGCGCTGCTGGTGGTGTGCTGACAGATAAGCGCACGCGGCTCTCCACTGGTAATGTAGACAGACTCACGTTCATAAAGATGAACAAATCATGGATCCGAAACGACTTTTCTACCCCTGTGTCATCCTGGGGAGAGTAAAAGCTTGATGATTGGTTAAAATCACCTCACCAACCGTTTTAAGCTTTCAAATTACTAATCATGTTTATCTGTATCTTGGCTGGAAAATAATTTGGGCTTTGTAGCAGTGTGCAGTACTGATTCTATTAGGCCATCTATACTAATCTCCACCAGATTTAAAATTACTAATCATGTTTATCTGTATCTTGGCTGGAAAATAATTTGGGCTTTGTAGCAGTGTACAGTACTGATTCTATTAGGCCATCTATACTAAGCTCCACCAGATTTAAAATTACTAATCATGTTTATCTGAATCTTGGCTGGAAAATAATTTGGGCTTTGTAGCAGTGTGCAGCACTGATTCTATTAGGCCATCTATACTAAGCTCCACCAGATTTAAAATTACTAATCATGTTTATCTGTATCTTGGCTGGAAAATAATTTGGGCTTTGTAACAGTGTGCAGCACTGATTCTATTAGGCCATCTATACTAAGTTCCACCAGATTTAAAATTAATAATAATTTTTAGCTGCATCTAACCCGGAAAATAATTTTGGGGCTCCGAGATGAGCAAGACACATGAGTGCCTTCTTGCTGCACTACCTGCAACATGACACTCAGATTGTCAGAATTCAAAGTAATCCTGAATACTGGGTTGCCACACTCTTAGATCCCCCACACTCTTCGATCAACCTTTTTATTTTAATAAAGACCAAAAAAATGGTCATTTTATAAATTATAAGCATTAGCAGGTTATTAGAAACTGAAATCAAACAGTTTTCAACTCAAAACGTTATTCTAGGTGATGTTACATTTGCACATAGGACCCCTTGTTCGAAAGGAGCTTCTGAACTCTCTCGTCCATTGAATTTGTCAGGTTTTGGATGGTTTCTGCTTCAATTGTTTTGCATGAGGACAGAATACCCTCCCAGAGCTGTTGCTTAGATGTGAACTGCCTCCCGCCATCATAGACACTCCTTTTGATGATGCTCCAGAGGTTCTGAATGGGGTAGAGGTCAGGGGAGCATGGGGGTCACACCATAAGTTTGTCACCTTTTATGCCCATATCAGCCAGAGATGCAGATGTGTTATGTGCATCATGAGATGGTGCATTATCATGCATGAAATTGATCTTGCTGTGGAATACACGTTGCTTCTTCTTGAACCATGGCAGGAAGTGCTGTTTGAGAAACTCCACATACATTATGGAGTTCATCTTTACCCCTTCAGGGATCCTAAAGGAGACGACAATCTCTCTCCCCATGATTCCAGCCCAAAACATTACTCCACCTCCTCCTTGTTGGCGCTGTAGCCGTGTTTGCATGGAGTGTCTATCAACCAGCCATCCTCCACTCCATCCATCTGGACCATCGAGCGTTGCACGGCCCTCATCCGTGAACAAAACAGTTTTGAAATCAGTCTTCATGTAATGTTTGGCCCACTGGAGCCGTTTCTGCTTGTGTGCAGTGGATAGAGGAGGTCGACAGGATGGCGTACGCACCGCTGCAAACCTCTGAACGATCCTGCATCTTGTTGTTCGGGGGACGTTGGAGGCACCAGCATCTTCAAAAACTTGTCTGCTGCTATGACAAGGCTTATTTGCCGCTGCTCTTTTAACCTGACGTAATTGCCTGTAGGAAAGAGTCCTCAATTTTCCCTTATCAGCACGCACACGTGTGTACTGTGAATCAGCTACCTACTTCCTGATTGCCAAGACACTTCATCCTGATCATCGCACAATGTTGATTGTAGTCATGCCTTGACCTAAACACTCCACAATTTGTTTCTTCTCAGCAGCCGACACATCCTTTTTCTTTCCCATTTTGACAGAAAATGTAAGCTGCTTAATAATGTGGGACAGCCTTCTTAAGTAGTCTTGCCTTTCATTGGACACACCTGCCAAACTAATTAGCACAGGTGTCTGCAATTGCTTACAGTGATATAAAGAGCCCTGACACACATCACCATCAATGAGTTTAACTGACAAACAAACAAATTCTTCCCTTCTCACTCCTAAACACTTTTTGCATAATAATTTGGAACACAGTGTACATGTGCTTTTCCACAAAACACCAGTGGTTCACGTAGTGAATCTTACAGTTCTAACTTGCCAACCGTGGTCTGTATGGAGTTGTTCAATAAAGGGCCCAAAATTAAGATAACATTGACGTGAGAGGTCTCTATGAATAGGAATTCCTAAGTATTTGATACCCAGTGAGGGCCAGGCAAAGGGAAAGTTGGACTGGATGGAATCCTGTATGGATTTGGGGAGGGAGACATTGAGGGCCTCAGATTTCGCTGCATTGATTTTAAAATTTAACCATGTAACAAAGTGATCTATTTCAGCCATAACAGCAGGGATGGATATATGTGATTGAGTGATATATACTAGGACATCATCAGCAAATAGAGAGCACTTGTACTCGGTGCCTCCCACCTCAATCCACCTAATATTGGGGTTATGGCGAATTGATGAGAGCAGGTGCTCCGTCACTAGGATGTATAAGAGAGGGGACAGAGGACATCCCTGCCTTGTCCCATTGGTGATTATGAAAGGTGATGAAAATGTTCTGACGCGCCCCCTGGGCCTTGGGACACCCGGAGCCGGACCCTTTTTGGTGGATGCTGGTAGTTGTAGTCTCCGTGGCGGCGACCCGGTTAAGTGGCCCAGGGCGGTCAAACCAGTGGCGGAACTATTTATGTGGTTTTGATGTTTAAATGTCCGACTACTCCACCCGTGGATTGCAGTCAGAGTGAGGCTGGTGTTGTGGGTGCAGCAGAGCATAGCATAACTCCCCATGGGAGGAGTATAGCCTCAGGGCAGTGTATGCGGAGGATGGGGGTGATGGTGCAGGGCAGCAGCAGTAACGACACGGAGTCAGTGATGCAGTCCAGGGCCATTACTCACAGTTCTTATTATCCAGACCACTTCTGCAGGTAACGGCTGCCCACATCGTACTGTGCTCACCATGTGAGGGGCTCAGACAACTCACAGATAACTTTGGAGCGCTTCACAGGACCCCCTTTGTGTGTCCTTTGTCTGGCCTTTCTTACCAACCCTTCTGTCCGGCTGCCTCGGGCCTCCTCTTGGTAAACTTGGCGCCAGTTTCCCTGACCCTATGTGGTGCCTTCCTAGCGGGTGTAGCGAGGGGCTGCTCCATATAAAATGTCACAGCCTCCGGTTTCTAGCTGAGGGTCGTTTCCCGCCTCCACTAGTTTCGAGGACCGGTCTCCCCCTTTGTCCTGACCCCTCCACGCAGGTGGATTCGGGCGTGCGGTGGCGACTCGCCCGTCTGCACCCCTGGGATCCCTTCGTTCCTCATTCCTGGAGCCTTCTCCGCTCCTCTTCCTTCCTTCTCCCTCTTCCAGGCCGGGGCCTCTGTTACTAGGCCTGCCTCCGGAGCAGAGCTCATGCAGAGCCCCTGCTCCCTGTCACTTCTGCTCAGACTTCTCTGCACTGAACTAAGATGGTGCCCACCTTTTATACTCCCTTCTCAATGCACCCAGGAACTGCTTCCTCCCTGCTACTGCACTACAGAGTTCCCCTTCCTCAGTGTTCCCTCCCCCCACTCCAGCCAGGGACAGGGACTGTCGTGCCCATCTCAGGGGCATTTTGGTCGCCCTGCCCCACGGCAATGTGGTGTAATGCATGCAGGTGTCGGGTCCTGATACACACTCCATCCTTACCTGAGAGTGAGATATCACACCTCTGGGTGAGGTGCAATACCTCTGTAGCAACCGAGCCCTCAGGGTGCTACAGTTCCATTTATCTTCAGCCTAGGTGACGTATTGCGATACAGGGCCGTGATTTTGGCTATAAAATGGTCCCCTAGACCCCTACTCCAATCTTTTTAAGAGAATAATATATGGCGTGCCAGGAGACTCTATGGAATGCTTTCTCAGCATCCAACGAGAGAATCAAATTACAAATTTTTAACTGCATCTAGCCCAGGAAATACTTTGTGCCTAGTAGCAGTGTCTGCTAGTCAGCGGATTATGCCGGCTGTTAAGCAAGCTACACCACCTGTAGTTTGGACACTTAATTTTTTCAAAGGAAATGCTTCGGGACCACGGGATACTCAGTGAAGAGCATCAGGAGGCACCCCAAGGCATAGGGGCTGGGACTGGCGGTTGGATACCTTGCGGTGGACAGCCGAGCTCGATCCTTATAAAAGCTTTTTAACTGCAGCAACTTTAGAGGACGCTACTGGAGCTGGAATTACGCGGCTGCTGGCATGAGACTTGCCCTCCAATAGATCCTTGTAAAAGGATTTAAAGTGTATTCATTCAAATTAGAGAGACAATTTAAATTAAAAAGATTAGAGCTGCCTCCACCACAGGGGGGCTCGCTCGACCCACCAGTGGATAGGCACCAGTATTGGGAGAGGGGGGCTGGCCGTCAGGGTCCACCGCTGCTCTGGCACAAACCCAGCGACACGGAGGTGGCACGGGCAGGAACGGACTGGCCGTGTCGGCTTCTCACTTTTTGGAATTTAGAAGGGCATGACATGCCTATATCTGTGTCTCCCCCTCCTTTTACTCCTCCACCTCTTTTCTTTTCGCATGACTATATGTACTTGTCACTTTTCCATGTGTTAGTTATGTCTTCTGAGCAGTTTGTCAGCTTTTGGACACCTTTGAAGGTGTTTTCTATGTGTTTCTATGTGTTTTTGTTTGCCTGCCATTGGTTTTAACGGTGTTCGAAGGTGTTCGACGAACAGTTCGACGAACAGTTCGGCGAACACACGGGTGTTCGACGAACCAAACCGAACTCGAACACTACGGGGGTGGCTCAACACTAATCGGGAAACGCCTGTGACTAGGATCGCTCAGAGAGGTCGTCCTAGACAAGAGTAAACCCTCTCCATCTCTGATGCTGTTGGTCTCTATCATCTGCGGTGAGAACCGTTACTTTGAACTAGCTCAACTTGATTCTGGAGTTGCCGGAAATCTCATTTCTCAGTTCCTGGTAGAGAAATACCGCATTCCCACTAAACCTCTGGCTGAACCCTTATCTGTCACCTCCGTGGATGGGGGCTTCTTACCGCAAACCATCCAACTCATCACCAAACCCATAACTCTGCAGGTGGGAATGCTGCACTCTGAGAGCATCTTCTTCCATGTTCTACCTGGACTCTCCCACGCCCTTTTGTTAGGCCTACCTTGGGTCAAGGGACATGCACCCATGCTGAATTGGCAGACCGTAGAAGTCCTACGCTGGGGGCAGGACTGCCATAAGACTTGTTTAGTTCCTGTTCGTCCTGCTCGTCCCTCTCCTTCTCCAGCCAATCTACCCGGCCTACCGGTCCCTAATTGGTCTTATTCTGATGTTTTCAACAAGAAAGAAGCTGAGACATTACCCCCTCATAGACTATACGATTGCCCAATCGACCTGGTACCCGGCGCTACTCCACCCCGTGGGCGTATTTACCCATTGCCCGCTGCCGAGACCCGGGCCATGTCTGAATATATCGAGGAAAATCTGGCCCTGGGATTTATCCAGAAATCTACCTCCCCGGCGGGAGCAGGCTTCTTCTTCGCTAAAAAAAAGGATGGTTCACTCCGTCCCTGTATTGACTATTGAGGTCTTAACCGGATCACGGTGAAAAATAAATATCCCCTTCCGCTCATTCCTGAATTATTTGACCGTCTGAGGGGTGCCAGAATCTTCACCAAGCAGGATCTCCGTGGGGCGTATAACCTAGTCCATATCCGTCGGGGGGATGAATGGAAGACGGTATTCAACACCCGGGACGGCCACTATGAATACCTCGTAATGCCCTTCGGCCTCTGTAATGCTCCCACCGTCTTTCAAGAGTTGGTCAATGACATCGCCCGTGACCTTCTCTACTCCTGCGTGGTGGTGTACCTGGACGACATCTTGATCTTCTCTCCGGATCTTCCCACACACCGGAGGGACGTTCGTCAAGTCCTGCTCAGGCTCAGGCAAAACCACCTCTACGCAAAATTTGAGAAGTGCCTCTTTGAGCAGACTTCGCTTACATTTCTGGGCTACGTCATCTCCCAGACCGGCCTACGAATGGATCCGGAGAAACTTTCTGCCATCCTGAAGAGGCCCCGACCGGAGGGGTTGAAGGCTATTCAGCGGTTCCTGGGCTTCGCCAACTACTACCGCCTCTTCATTCCGCACTTCTCTTCCCGGACTGCCCCTATCTCCGCGCTCACCTATAAGGGGGCTAGTCCCAAAGAATGGTCGCCCGAGGCAGAGGATGCCTTCCTTTCTTTGAAACAAGCTTTCTCCTCCGCTTCTGTGCTGCACCGTCCGGACTGCAACAAACAATTCTTCTTACAAGTAGATGCTTCCTCCTCCGGAGCCGGAGCGGTACTCACCCAAAAGTCGCCATCCGGGAGAATGGTAACCTGCGGCTTCTTCTCCAAACTCTTCTCCTCGTCTGAGCGCAATTATTCTATAGGAGACCAAGAATTGTTAGCCGTTAAGTTGGCACTGGAGGAGTGACGTTACTTGCTCGAGGGGGCTCTTCATCCGGTAATAATTTATACGGACCACAAAAACTTGGCTTACCTCCAGAGTGCCCAAAGACTTAACCCGCGCCAGGCCCGGTGGTCCTTGTTCTTCGCCCGCTTTGATTTCATTCTTCATTTCCGCCCGGCAGACAAAAATATCAAAGCCGATGCCTTGTCCCGATCCTTTCTGTCCTCCGATCTTGAGGAGGAGCCAAAGCACATCATCGACCCCGCCAAGGTAATGCAGGTGGCCCCCGTGGATCTGAATCGTCTTCCACCCGGTAAGACGTTCGTGACAGTACCTGATCGTGAGAAGGTTCTGCACTGGGGACATTTGTCTAAGCTAGCCGGCCATGCTGGCCAAAAGAAGACCCTCCAGCTTATTACCCGGCATTACTGGTGGCCTACCCTGCGCAAGGAGGTAATAGACTTTGTCTCGGCCTGTGCATCCTGCGCTCGCAACAAGGTGCCTAGACATCTGCCAGCCGGCTGCCTTCTGCCTGTTCCTGTACCTGCTGCCCCGTGGCAGCATATAGCCATGGACTTTAGAACGGATCTCCCTGTCTCTGCTGGTTGTACGGTCATTTGGGTGGTCGCTGACCGCTTCTCTAAGATGGCTCACTTCATTCCCCTACCGGGTCTTCCGTCTGCATCTGAGTTGGCTAAGGACTTTATTCATCATATTTTCCGTCTCCATGGTCTTCCTTTCCACATCGTGTCCGATCGAGGGGTCCAGTTCACCTCTCGCTTCTGGAGAGCCACGTGTAAACTGCTGGGGGTCACCTTGGACTTCTCTTCTGCTTATCACCCGCAGTCCAATGGTCAAGTAGAGCGGATCAACCAAATTTTAACCAGTTACCTCCGGCACTTTGTTAATGCCCACCATTCCAACTGGGTGGATCTTTTACCGTGGGCCGAATTCTCCTATATTAATCACGAGAGTGAATCCTCTTCCAAATCCCCGTTTTTTACAGTCTACGGTCAAAATCCCCAGATCCCATTTCCCGTCTCCACCTCCGTGGACAACCGGGCCGTGGAGTTTCTTGTTAGCAAATTCTCCTCCATTTGGGAGAGTACCAGATCCGCACTTCTTCAGTCCTCCGAGCGGATGAAGAGACAGGCTGACAAAAGACGTCTGGATCCGCCCCAATTCCATCCTGGAGATAAAGTCTGGCTCTCGTCCAAATATGTCCGGCTCAAGATTCCTTCCTACAAGTTAGGGCCCCGGTTCATCGGCCCACTGGAAGTTATCAAGCAAATCAACCCGGTGGCCTATAAATTAAAACTCCCGGCCAACTTGCGGATCCCTGATTGCTTCCATGTATCTCTCCTCAAACCCGTGGTACTTAACTCTTTTTCCAAGACTACAGGTACGCCTCCTTCTCCAGTCTCCGCTGAAGATGAGTTTGAGGTAGAGAGCATTCTGGCTATCAAGAGGGTAAGAGGAAAGACCTTTTTTCTAGTGGATTGGAAGGGGTTTGGTCATGAGGAGAGAACATGGGAGCCCCGGGAGAACATCCATGCCCCGCTCATCCTTGATAAATTTCTCTCTGGCCTAAGAAAGGGGGGGCCTAAAGGGACGCCGTTCCCCTCACCTCTCTGCTCCGTGCTCGGCGTCCTCCTCCCGCGCTGCTGGCAGCGCACGCTGCTTCCCAGGCACTGTGCTTAGGGCGAGCGCACGCTTCCTCTCTCTTAAAGGGGCCGAGCGTGCCATCCTAAGGAGTCCCCGGCCAATTGCCGGAGGATCTCCCATATATAAGGCACCTCCTCCAAAATGGAGGTGCCCGAGCAAAGTTGTTTGCACTGGGTCTTCCTGTGCTTCAGCCCTCAGGTCCCGCTGCTAGCCCGACTTCTCATCCTGCCTGCCAGCTTGTTATCTGCCTGTTACCTGCCTTGTCTGTCAGACCGCTCACCTGGGAGCGTCCACCAGTTACTTGGCTGTCACCTGCCTCGTCTGTCTGACCGCTCACCTGGGAGCGTCCACCAGTTACCTGCCTGTTACCTGCTGTCTCCATCAGCCCGCTCACCTGGGAGTGCCCGCCAGTTACCTGTCAGGTATCCGCCTCGTCTGTCTGCCCGCTCTCCTGGGAGCACCTGCTTGCTTTCTGCCAGCCCTTCCTGGTGACCCTGCCGTCACTTGCCGTGACCTCCTGCCTGTCTACCCAGAGACTGTCCCCGTCACTTGCCGTGACCACCTGCCTGTCTACCCAGAGACTGTCCCCGTCACTTGCCGTGACCACCTGCCTGTCTACCCAGAGACTGTCCCCGTCACTTGCCGTGACCACCTGCCTGCTTACCCAGAGACTGTCCCCGTCACTTGCTGTGGCTACCTGCTTGCCTTCCCTGGGAGTCACCCGCTTCTTTACAAGGACTTCCCCTTTGTATTGCAGCTCAGAGGTTCCACCTCCCGGTCCCGTTACAGATGGCGTTCTGCAGAGGGCACGGTCGCTGTGTGCTCACTTCCGCCGTTCGCATCCCGCAGCTCAGCGACTTACATCTCTACAGAAGTAGCTGGGCCTGCCACTTCTCCGGCTAAAATGCAATGTGCCTACCCGGTGGAATTCAACTCTGCACATGTTGCAGCGACTGGGGCAGCAGCGACAAGCCCTGGTGCAATACGTTCTGACATATAGCCTGGGCCAATGAGATCCAGAGGTGGGGCAAATCACGCTGGATGAGTGGTCTCAGATCAGGGACCTATGCACCCTTCTGCACAGTTTTCAAATGGCGACGAAGATGTTTAGTACTGACGATGCCATTATCAGCATGACTATTCCGGTGATTTACATGCTGGAGCACATGTTAAACAGAATTCGGAGTCAGGTGGTGGTACATGAGGAGGTGGAGGAAGTAGAGGAGTAGGAGTTGTATGCGGAAGGGCTAACATCTGCAAGGTCCAGACGGTCGGCAGCACCAAGGCGGCAGGCATGTGAGGGTGGGGGAGATGGTTTTTCCAGGGCACATGGTAGCAGCCAAACAAGTGAGGAAGGTGCAGGAGCCCAGGAAGAAGTGGAGGATGAACTGATGGAAACTCATCAGATGAGGGAGACCTTGATCACATTTCTGTTGTGCGAGGTTGGGGGGAGAAGGCAGAGGAAGGAAGCATGATTGTTACCTCGCCACCAACACAACAGGGACTTGGTGCTCCTGGATGCGCAAAACACATGAGTGCCTTCTTGCTGCACTACCTGCAACATGACCCTCGAATTGTGAGAATGAGAAATAATCCTGACTACTGGGTTGCCACACTGTTATATCCCCGGTACAAAAGTAAATTTGCAGTAATTATTCCTGCCATAGAAAGTGATGCACGCATGCAGGAGTATCAGCAGAGACTGTTGCAGAATCTTACATGTGCTTTTCCACAAAACACTAGTGGTGCACGTGGTGAATCTCACAGTTCCAACTTGCCAACCGTGGGACCGTCGAGTGTTCAGCACTCAAAACGTAACCGAAACACAGTATCTGCTGGTAAAATCAATTTTGCGGAATCATTTCACCACTTTTTTAGCCCATCCTTTGCAATGCCACAGGAGACAAGAAGTCTGACACATAGTCAACACCTAGAGACGATGGTACAGGAGTATCTCCATGTAAACATTGAAGCCAAGACTGTGTCACTGGACCCTTGCTCTTTTTGGGCTTCCAATCTGGATAAATGGCCGGAGCTCGCCACTTACGCATTGGAGATCTTGTCATGCCCCGCAGCCAGCGTTCTGTCTGAACGTGTGTTCAGTGCTGCTGGTGGTGTGCTGACAAATAAGCGCACGTGGCTCTCCACTGATAATGTAGACAGACTCACGTTCATAAAGATGAACAAATCATGGATCCAAAATGACTTTTCTATCCCTGTGTCATCCTTTGGAGAGTAAAAGCTTGATGATTTGTTAAAATCACCTCACCAACCGTTTTAAGCTTTCAAATTACTAATCATGTTTATCTGTATCTTGGCTGGAAAGTAATTTGGGCCTTGTTGCAGTGTGCAGTACTGATTCTATTAGGTCAGCTATACTAAACTCCACCAGCTTTCAAATTAGTAATAATTTTTAGCTGCATCTAGCCCGGAAAATAATTTTGGGGCTCATAGATGCGCAAGACACATGAGTGCCTTCTTGCTGCACTACCTGCAACATGACCTTCAGATTGTCAGAATTCGAAATAATCCTGACTACTGGGTTGTCACACTCTTAGATCCCCCACACTCTTCGATCCACCTTTTCATTTTAATAAAGAACAAAAAAATGGTCATTTTTTCATTTTTGAAATTATAAGCATTAACAGGTTATTAGAAACCGAAATCAAACAGTTTTCAACTCAAAACTTTATTCTAGGTGATGTTACATTTGCACATAGGACCCATTGTTCGAAAGGGGCTTCTGAACTCTCTCGTCCATTGAATTTGTTAGGTTTTGGATGCTTTCTGCTTCAATTGTTTTGCATGAGGAAAGAATACCCTCCCAGAGCTGTTGCTTAGATGTGAACTGCCTCCCGCCATCATAGACACTCCTTTTGATGATGCTCCAGAGGTTCTCAAAGGGGTTGAGGTCAGGGGAGCATGGGGGTCACACCATAAGTTTGTCCCCTTTTATGCCCATATCAGCCAGAGATGCAGATGTGTTATGTGCATCATGAGACGGTGCATTATCATGCATGAAAATGATCTTGCTGCGGAATACACGGTTCTTGTTCTTGAACCATGGCAGGAAGTGCTGTTTGAGAAACTCCACATACATTATGGAGTTCATCTTTACCACTTCAGGGATCATAAAGGGGCCGACAATCTCTCTCCCCATGATTCCAGCCCAAAACATTACTCCACCTACTCCTTGTTGGCGTCGTAGCCGTGTTTGCATTGGGTGTCCATCAACCAGCCATCCTCCACTCCATCCATCTGGACCATCGAGCGTTGCACGGCACTCATCGGTGAACAAAACAGTTTTGAAGTCAGTCTTCATGTATTGTTTGGCCCACTGGAGCCATTTCTCCTTGTGTACAGTGGATAGAGGAGGTCGACGGGATGGCTTACGCACAGCTGAAAACCTCTGAAGGACCCTGCATCTTGTTGTTCGGGGGACGTTGGAGGCACCACCAGCTTCAAAAACTTGTCTGCTGCTATGACAAGGCTTTTTTGCCGCTGCTCTTTTAACCTGACGTAATTGCCTGTAGGAAAGAGTCCTCAATTTTCCCTTATCAGCACGCACACGTGTGTACTGTGAATCAGCTACATACTTCTTGATGCGATGTTCAGGATGAAGTATCTTGGCAATGTTGATTGTAATCATGCCTTGACCTAAACACTCCACAATTTGTTGCTTCTCAGCAGCCGACACATCCTTTTTCTTTCCCATTTTGGCAGAAAATGTAGGCTGCTTAATAATGTGGGACAGCCTTCTTAAGTAGTCTTGCCTTTCATTGGACAACACCGGCCAAACTAATTAGCACAGGTGTCTGCAATGGCTTACAGTGATATAAAGAGCCCTGACACACATCACCATCAATGAGTTTAACTGACAAACAAAAAAATTCTTACCTTATCAGTCCTAAACACTTTTTGCATAATAATTTGGAAAACAGTGTACATGTGCTTTTCCACAAAACACCAGTGGTTCACATAGTGAATCTTACAGTTCTAACTTGCCAACCGTGGTCTGTATTGAGTTGTTCAATAAAGGGCCCAAAATTAAGATAACATAGACGGGAGAGGTCTTTATGAATACAAATTCCTAAGTATTTGATACCCTGTGAGGGCCAGGCAAAGGGAAAGTTGGACTGGATGGAATCCTGTATGGATTTGGGGAGGGAGACATCGAGGGCCTCAGACTTCGCTGCATTGATTTTAAAATTTGACCATGTAACAAAGTGATCTATTTCAGCCATAACAGCAGGGATGGATATATGTGATTGAGTGATATATACTAGGACATCATCAGCAAATGCAGAGCACTTGTACTCGGTGCCTCCCACCTCAATCCACCTAATATTGGGGTTATGGCGAATTGATGAGAGCAGGTGCTCCGTCTCTAGGATGTATAAGAGAGGGGACAGAGGACATCCCTGCCTTGTCCCATTGGTGATTATGAAAGGTGATGAAAATGTTCCATTTATCTTCAGCCTAGGTGACGTATTGCGATACAAGGCCGTGATTTTGCCTATAAAAGGGTCCCCTAGACCCCTACCCCAAGCTTTTTAAGAGAATAATATATGGTGTGCCAGGAGACTCTATGGAATGCTTTCTCAGCATCCAACGAGAGTATCTAATTACTAATTTTTAACTGCATCTAGCCCAGGAAATACTTTGTGCCTAGTAGCAGAGTCTGCTAGTCAGCGGATTATCCCAGCTGTTAAGCAAGTTACACCACCTGTAGTTTGGACACTTAATTTTTTCAAGGGAAATGGTTTGGTCCCCCGGGACACTCAGAGAAGAGCATCGGGGAGGCACCCCAAGGCACAGGGGCTGGGACTGGCAGTAGGACGCCTTGCGGTGGACCGCCAAGCTCGATCCTTATAAAAGCTTTTTAACTGCAGCAGCTTTAGTGGACACTACTGGAGCTGGAATTACGCGGCTGCTGGCATGAGACTTGTCCTCCAATAGATCCTTGTAAAAGGATTTAAAGTGTACTCATTCAAATTAGAGAGACAATTTAAATTAAAAAGATTAGACCTGCCTCCACCGCAGGGGGGCTTGCTCGACCCACCAGCAGATAGGCACCAGTATTGGGAGAGGGGGGCTGGCTGTTAGGGTCCACCGCGGCTCTGGCACAAAGGTCGCACGGGCAGGAACGGACTGGCCGTGTCGGCTTCGCACTTTTTTGGTTTTAGAAGGGCATGACAAGCCTATATCTGTGTCTCCCCCTCCTTTTACTCCTCCACCTCTTTTCTTTTTGCATAACTATATGTACTTGTCACTTTTCCATGTGTTAGTTGTGTCTTCTGAGCAGTTTGTCAGCTTTTGGACACCTTTGAAGGTGTTTTCTATGTGTTTCTATGTGTTTTTGTTTGCCTGCCATTGGTTTTAACGGTGTTCCAAGGTGTTCGACGAACAGTTTGGCGAACATACGGGTGTTCGACGAACCGAACCGAACTCGAACACTACGGTGGTGGCTCAACACTAGTCAACACCCCTCCTCATTACAGAGATGCACATCACCAGATTTACTTAATAGGTAGTTGGTTCTCAGGCCTATGCAGCTTGGTGTAGGACAACATGTATAAAAAATATCATGTGATCAAAATACTCATTTGCCTAATAATTCTGCACGTGGTGTAGTGTACTCACTTATTATGTATATCACAGTCAATTAGTATATAGTGTACTCACTTATTATGTATAGCACAGTCCCTTAGTATATAGTGTACTCACTTATTATGTATAGCACAGTCCCTTATTGTATAGTTTACTCACTTATTATGTATAGCGCTGTCCTTAGCTACATAGTTTGTTCTTCTATTATGCCTAACACTGTCCCTTATTACGTACCATCCTCTTTACTTATATATGGTGCCCTCCCTTATTATATCAGAGCTTCCTCTGATGTTATATACAGTACCGTCCCTTACATAGCGGATTCTTGTTATTTTTGTTATTCACAGCGCCCTCTATTATATAGTTCTCTCTTGTTAGATATAAAATGACTGCTGATGAGGACCAGAAGACCAGTCCATCAGCTCTTCCATTAGAAAACAAGCTTTCCCATGCTCCATCAGCCATCATTGCATTATCTATAATATAATCGGCTAAGCATGTCTCTGTCTGAAGCCTTCATAGACTGCGCATGCGTGACACGCAGTCTTGCTTCAGACAGATGACCGCATCCAGCCGTTACAGGTAAGAGGAGTGGATGGCTCCGGAGATCACGGTATGCGTAGACACTGAACGTATAACGCCATCTCCGGCGCCATACTTACATACTTACCTGACTGTGAGGAGCGTTGCCACGGCACCTCTCTCTTCACCGGAGAGTGGGGCAGGAGTGAGGCGTTGGATCGGCACATGAGCATAGCGCTATCCGGCTGCATTTTACTGAAGACACATTTGCAGTGTGTCTTCAGCAAAATGGCGCCGGACAGCGCAGTGCTCCAGTGCCACACTCCTCTCCCGGCCTCCGGGAGAACAGGACACAGAAGCACTGGAGCACAGAGAAGAAAGGTGAGTATAACTGTTTTTTTTTTTGTATGTGTGTACAGTGTGAATAGGATGAGGGGGCCACACATACCAGGATTGTGGAGTGAGGGAACCATGCATACCAGGATTGAGGGCTGAGGGGGCCATACATACCCAGATTGTGGGGTGAGGGGACCACGCATAACAGGATTGGGGGATGAGGGGACCATGCATAACAGGATGTGGGGTGAGGGGACCATGCATATCAGGATTGGGGGGTGAGTGGACCATTCATACCAGAATTGTGGGGTGAGGGGATCACGCATACCAGGATTGGGGGGTGAGGGGACCACGCAAACCAGGATTGGGAGGGTGAGGGGACCATTCATACCAGGATTGTGGGGTGAGGGGATCATGCATACCAGGATTGGGGGGTGAGGGAACCATGCATACCAGGATTGTGGGGTGAGGGGATCATGCATACCAGGATTGGGGGTGAGGGGACCATGCATACCAGGATTAGGAGGAGAGGGAACCATGCATACCAGGATTGTGGGGTGAGGGGATCATGCATACAAGGATTGGGGGGTGAGGGGACCATGCATACCAGGATTGGGGGGAGAGGGGACCATGCATACCAGGATTGGGGGGTGAGGGGATCATGCATACTAGGATTGGGGGATGAGGGGTACCACACATACCATTATTGGGGGATGAGGGGACCATGCATACCAAGATTGGGGGGTGAAGGGCCCATGCATACCAGGATAGGGATGAGGAGTGCCATGCATTCCAGAATAGGGATGAGGGGTACCATACATACCAAGATAGGAATGTGGGGTACCATGCATACCAGGTTGAGGGATATGAGGCCATGCATACCAGGATGAGGGATTGGGTGCCATGCATTCCAGGCTGAGGGGTACCATACATACTAGAATAGGGATGAGGGGTACCATACATACCAGGATAGGGATGAGGGGTACCATGTATACCAGGATTGGGGATGAGGGGTACCATGTATACCAGGAAAGGGATGAGGAGTGCCATGCATTCAAGGATTGGGGTGAGGGAGCAAGCATATCAGGATTAGGGATGAGGAATGCCATGCATACCAGGATTGGGGATGAGGGAGCCATGCATACCAGGATTGGGGATGAGGGGTGCCATGCATACTAGATTGGGGATGAGGGGTGCCATGCATACTGGGATTGGAGATGAGGGGTGCCATGCATACCGGGATTGGGGATAAGGGGTGCCATGCATACCGGAATTGGGGATTGGGGATGAGGGGTGCCATGCATACCAGGGTGGGGGCAAGGAGCCCATGCATACCAGGATGTGGGTGAGGGGCCCATGCATACCAGGATGAGGGATACCATGCATACAGGGTTGGGGATGAGGAATGCCACCAAAAGTTTGGACACACGTTCTCATTTTAAGATTTTTCTGTATTTTCATGACTATGAATATTGTACATTCACACTGAAGGCATAAAAACTGTGAATTAACACATGTGGAATTATATGCTTGACAAAAAAGTATGAAACAACTGAAAATATGTCTTATATTCTAGGTTCTTCAAAGTAGCAACCTTTTGCTTTGATGACTGCTTTGCCCACTCTTGGCATTCTCTTGATGAGCTTCAAGAGGTAGTCACCGGAAATGGTTTTCACTTCACAGGTATGCCCTGTCAGGTTTAATAAGTGGGATTTCTTGCCTTATAAATGGGGTTGGGACCATCAGTTGTGTTGTGCAGAAGTCAGGTGGATACACTGCTGATAGTCCTACTGAATAGACTGTTAGCTGCTTTTTTCTTGCCATAATACAAATTCTAAGTAAAGAAAAACGAGTGGCCATCATTACTTTAAGAAATGAAGGTCAGTCAGTCCGAAAAATTTGGAAAACTTTGAAAGTGTCCCCAAGTGCAGTTGCAAAAGCCATCAAGCACTACAAAGAAACTGGCTCACATGAGGACGGCCCCAGGAAAGGAAGACCAAGAGTCACCTCTGCTTCTGAGGATAAGTTTATCCGAGTCACCAGCCTCAGAATTCACAGGTTAACAGCAGCTCAGATTAGAGACCAGGTCAATGCCACACAGAGTTCTAGCAGCAGACACATCTCTACAACAACTGTTAAAAGGAGACTTTGTGCAGCAGGCCTTCATGGTAAAATAGCTGCTAGGAAACCACTGCTAAGGACAGGAAACAAGCAGAAGAGACTTGTTTGGGCTAAAGAACACAAGGAATGGACATTAGACCAGTGGAAATCTGTACTTTGGTCTGATGAGTCCAAATTTGAGATCTTTAGTTCCAACCACCGTGTCTTTGTGCGACGCAGAAAAGGTGAACGGATGGACTCTACATGCCTGGTTCCCACCGTGAAGCATGGAGGAGGAGGTGTGATGGTGTGGGGGTGCTTTGCTGGTGACACTGTTGGGGATTTATTAAAAATTGAAGGCATACTGAACCAGCATGGCTACCACAGCATCTTGCAGTGGCATGCTATTCCATCCGGTTTGCGTTTAGTTGGACCATCATTTATTTTTCAACAGGACAATGATCCCAAACACACCTCCAGGCTGTGTAAGGGCTATTTGACCAAGAAGGAGAGTGATGGGGTGCTACGCCAGATGGCCTGGCCTCCACAGTCACCAGACCAGAAACCAATCGAGATGGTTTGGGGTGAGCTGGACCGCAGAGTGAAGGCAAAAGGGCCAACAAGTGCTAAGCATCTCTGGGAACTCCTTCAATATTGTTGGAAGACCATTTCTGGTGACTACCTCTTGAAGCTCATCAAGAGAATGCCAAGAGTGTGCAAAGCAGTCATCAAAGCAAAAGGTGGCTACTTTGAAGAACCCAGAATATAAGACATATTTTCAGTTGTTTCACACTTTTTTGTTAAGTATATAATTCCATATGTGTTAATTCATAGTTTTGATGCCTTCAGTGTGAATGTACAATTTTTATAGTTATGAAAATACAGAAAAATCTTTAAATGAGAAGGTGTGTCCAAACTTTTGGTCTGTACTGTATACATATCATTTATACATATATTATGCTATGATTAGGTGTTAGATGTAATCAGTGAGAAAACCCATTGAACACCAAGGTGGCTTTGTCTAGGACAAAGGTTTTTTTTCTAAATGAAGTGATTTTTGAGGTACAAGAATCAGATGCAATTCTAGCTGAAGGAGAGTTAAGTCTACTTGAATATACTGGGGTGCATATTTTTGTAATTCTTCATCCTGACAGTACAATTCATATTTCATAAATGCATGCTATTTCACAAAGTTGAATGTGGATGGATTCAGCATCATCATCAAACCTTTCTCTTGTGTGTGTAACACATTCAGATATTTGACAAGCCATCAAGAAAATACAGACCCAAGGAAGAATAATGCAAGATCAAGTGTAGTGCAGAATAACATCGATCTTGTTCCCATGCCAGCTCCCTCACTTTCCTTTAATCTACACCCATCACTCATGGCAGGTTATTGTGTCTAATACATACCTTTCCAAATAGACTTTGCAGAAATGCCTCAGTGGACATCATTTCTGCTTACTGGGAAATTACCTTTTGTGCTCTGGTTCCACATCACTGACAGATGATAGAGATTTTATTAAAGTACAGGTATTAAAAATTGTGATGTTTAAAATATTAATTTTTATGGTCTGTATGACGCAAACACTTGAAATACTATAATTATTTACCATGTAAAGCATCAATGTTTAGAGCAATTTGAGAACTAGTGACTATTTTATCATACCCATAACACTATAGGTGCATATTAGATTGAAATTCTTACAATTAAGTCCTTGATTCATCAAGGCTGGTGTTTTGCACTCCTTTCTTGTTGTAAGGTCTGTTGGATTAAGGTGCACCAATTTCATTAAAAGGCATGAGCCTCTTAACAATTGAGTGAACTGCACCAAACTCATTAAGAGGCAAATGCCTGTTAATGAGTTTGGTGTATCTTTCAGCCGCTGTAAGAAATGTACTGCAATCAAAAAGTGGAGTACATTTTTCACAATTTTCATCTCTTTTGTGGTGTAAATTATGATGAATTTGTCTGCAATGCTTATGCATACCAGAAGTTTTTTTTTACTCTTACATGCCAGTGAAATGTTTAGAGGGAAACCTATAAATTAATCAATATTATAGTTTTCTCTGGCAGCATGGTAGCATTCATATGCATATAGTGATGCAGTTATCGCACAGGAACCTTGAAAGACCTGGTAAAAAAGCAAAATGTTGAAGCTCTCTTTCCAGGTTCCCGTTGGCTCCCACTGGCTTCAGTCTCTTCTGATATTCGTAGAACGTCCTTTTCCTCATCTTCCTTCACTGTGTGCTTCCTGTAGAATGTAAGCCTTAGGCAATGCACATCGTGACATTAGGCTGACTTAGTCACCACCTTGGGTGATGCACATTATGACTTCACAATATGCATCTGCTGAGGCCTGCTTAGCAAAGAAGTGCTGAGACAGAGTAAAAGAAAGCACTGAAAAAGACCAAACCAAGCCATTAAGCTCCAGAATCAACCGCAGTAAGAGAGTCAACTGAAAGTTGCAGTGGGACAGGTGAGAGGGGAAGTGAGCATACTAGACTCCTCTACATTGAGATTGCAACATCAAGAAGGAATAGTGATGGAATTATGGAAGTCGCAGAATTTGCAGACATGTCAGTAATATAAAATTGATGAAAAATGGTACCAAATTTTTAAACATCTCGATTTATTCAGTATTGTGTATGAGCATCGCATGCAGAAACTTGCACACCTTGTTTGTATAGTAAAGTAATGCCATGCTGAATTCATTATGGCATACACATTGCATAGATATTCTGATAGCAGCTCCCTTTACAATCGGCAACCAATGATGGCTCAGGTGTGTTCGATTGAAGACAAGTCTGGACATGCTGCAGTCCTTGGCAGCACAATCTTTTCTGTATTACAGGTGAAATTTAATGTCTCACAACAAGCCTATGGCATCAAACAATGTCTACATAAAGCATACAAAGACTTTTGCATGACTTCGGGCTGCAATCCAGAGGTTTAGCTATAAGTGTTACACTGACCAAATGCCATTGCTCTCAAAAACTATTATAGAATGGAGATCTATCCTCTTTCACGATGAGTCCAGCTTTTGGTTTGGAAACAATGATAGTCTCAAATTGATCTGGGGGCCACATGAACCACTCCATGATGTGACCTTCATGAGGAAATGACCCACTGGTCCTACCCCCGGAATTATGGTGTGTGCTGACATAATATAGCTGATCCACTCTAGTCTTCATTCCAGGTACACTAACAGCTCAGCATACCATTGATTTGGTCGAGAAACCAGTCGTACAACTATTTCTCCAAATTTTTCTCCCATCAAGCACATCTGATACATCATTAATTGTCAATTGCAAAGGGAGCTGGCAGCTGTAGATGTTGATAATTTGCATTCCCAAGTGCAGTCTGTGTGGCAGAATGTCCTCAGACCACCATTAATGACCTACTTGATAGCATGCTAAGGCTATTTTTTAACTCCTACATTAATTTTGCTCTTGGGTCTACTCACATTCAATTTGCATTGAATAAATTCAATGCAAATCAAATTTTCTGGCCAATTTTGAGTGAACTGTCCACTTTTAATTCCACAAGGTTTGCTCATCACTACTCATTACACAGTACTAAAATAGGTATTCTAATTTAATCTATTTAATAACAGGTTACATCGTGATATTTGGTAACATATCCGCCTTAAGATGTATTTCTTAATATTCTTTTCAAAAAGTTTTTCTCTTTTTATTGTTCAACAAGCAGCCCTGAAATCTTCGATTTATTTATGAGCTCTCACATTGCCCCTCCTTAGAGTTAAACTCAAGTTTCACAAAGCATTATATAATAAATCAATTTACTATTTATACAAGAGCCCTTAGAATGTGAAATTTTTGTATAATGCCTGTCTGCAGGTTTTTGTATAAAACACTTGGTGTACAGGATATTTCTTTATTCTCCGGGGAGGCTGAGCATCTTTACAGAAGCTGGCTTCCATTGTCTGTTATTTGACAGAGCCTATTGTTTTGCTTTGTAGAACGGTTGTGACAAATCGTTCCATCCCATAGACAAGGAAAGTGGTTGAGTCAAACAAGAGCTTGTCACTCAGACTGCTGTGAGTAGGTGGCCTGCTTCAAATCTGAAAAACTGTTAACGCTTTCAAAGCTTACAATACACACAGACTTGCACTGAACTCAATGAAGCATGTATTCATGAAATTATAAAGAACCTTAATCAACCAACTGTAATGTTATTTAAAGATTAAAATGCCAACAAGATCTAAATCAAAAGACAATATAAATTGTGGATGTCAAAACGTAATTACAGTGCATCTGTCAGCTACTATCATTGTCTATAATCTATGTTCCTGTTTTGTGTTAATAAGGGTATGTTAGGTGAATATGTTCCAGCATTGACAGCAAGACCCACAAGTATTGTCAAGGAAGAAAAATGTTAAGAAGACGTTAAAAGTAAACTGCAAAAATTCCATTTAGGCTAGAGGGTCAACCAATGCCTTGGTCTCAGTTTTATGTGCTTTGGGTCAACCATTTGCATAACAAGTGGTGGAATGTCTCCTGGTATGTAACACAAGGCATTTCACTGCATCATCATGTGAGACAGAAATGAGTCTGTCATGCCATGTGAGCAAAGAAAAGAAGGTAACAGCATCAACCTTGTTATTGATCATTCCAACATGTTACAAAAACACATTTTGAGATTTATTATGGCTCTATTGTGAGGAATGAAATGTTGTGTTATTGTTAATAGTTTGTGTGATCAATAAACACTTTTGGAAACAAACTGGATTGTCACTTTCTTCTCCTTGAAATCTCATTATCAGTAGATTTGGGCTTCTCATCCAGTGTCAGTGTACTCATAGTATAATATGTCAGTGGTCCTTGAAGTCCGATACTGAGAGACTTCTTCAACTGATCTCCCATAAATAATAGAAAACTAAAATATTCTAGTTTTGACTAGGGTGTATCTTTATGTTTATTTAATAAAAGAATAGAACTTTTGACAGATAGTCAGGACTCGTGAAATTTTTTTTACTGAAAGCTCAAAATAGTATGAAAGAACATTCTGAGTAATACATTACAGATTTCCCATCACTCCTGTGCTATAACTTTTTTGGCCCCCTACTGTATCATTGCCTCCAGGATTAATGTTCAATGAGGACACATGGCCACTGCGAGCAAACACTGGCTGCAGCAAAATCTGGGTCAATGCTGCAGCCAGTGATTAAACATGCATATGTCCATGTTGGAACTTGATTGCTGTAATCCTAGATACAAAAATCTGGGAAGATCAGTGTAATGACACAGCAATTAACATTAGATAGCCAAACGTCTATTTTCAGAAGCCCATTAAACTATTATTCATGAGTTTTAATGTTGACTCTTGAGTTGTTGGTTGCTGCAACTTGCTGTCTTTAAGGGACAGGGACATTGGGTAATTGAACAATAGATGTTTGTTAATATGGTGACTACACGTTGTACCAGACCAGCTAGTTTGTTGACCTGCAAAACAGAGGAGGACCAACTAGGAAGATTGATTAAATACTTTGAAAATCGAGTTGATCTCATCACACCTCCCCCTGACCTCTGAATAATGGCTTATGGAATAATAAAGGACAGTTGTGAACTATATAAGGGGGTATGCCTCTGTATCAGAGTGACTTGACAAAACCACAGCCAGGACACCATGGCTCCATCCAGAGGGACACAGATTTGGATTTTACAGGGATACCAGCTTAAGGGACCACGGCGCTGGCTGGAAGAATACGGATCTGCTCCATTGACTATCACAGAACCCATGTGTAGCACCCTGCTATACACAGATACCACAGGACCAAAAAGGGTGCATGGATGGACTTCTTCACAAGAGGCCCTTACTACACACAGACACCTCCACCCTTCCACCACATACCACCAGAGGGAGCCCTGTTAGGGATATATATACTGGAGGGTGGAGTTAGGGAGGCAGAGTGTGCTGGCACGTGAGATCAGTGAAGAGGCAGCAACTGTTGAGCTGCTGTGCTCAGGGCAAGCTAAGGCCTAAAGCACGTGCTGAAGCCGGAGGGCCTAGAGTGTGGCCGGAGGCAAGGAGAGGAGAGAGGAGTTGAGGGGGCAGAGGAGCATCTTAAGCTCACCCCAGAACACAAGCCGGACACATTACCAAAAAGCAAAAGAAAAGTTGCATGACATGTAAAAGGCAGGGGTAGTAAGGGATAGCTGTAGCCCCTAGGCAGCTCCCCTGGTCCTGGTCAGAAAGAAGGACGGTAGCATTAGGATGTGTGTAGATTATAGACAAATTAATCGAATAACACATAAGGATGCATACCCTTTGCCCCGTATAGAGGAATCCCTGGCTGCACTAAAATCTGCCAATTATTTCTCTAGATTGGATCTCACTAGCGGGTACTGGCAAGTCTCTGTTGCTGAGGAAGACCGGGAGAAGACAGCCTTCACCACCCCGATGGGATTATGCAAATTCAACAGCATGCCATTTGGACTCTGCAACGCATCCGGAATGTTCCAGAGGTTGATGGAGTGTTGCTTGGGATACCGGAACTTTGAGACAGTGCTGCTATACCTGGATGATGTTATCGTGCACTCGAGGACGTATGAAGATCATCTAAAGCACCTGGCAGAGGTATTTGAGCCATTGTCCCGGTATGGGATGAAACTAAAACCTTCCAAGTGCCACCTGCTCAAACGGAAGGTTCAGTACCTGGGGCACGTAATCAGCTCAGAGGGGGTAGCACCAGACCCGGAGAAGGTCACTGCCATCCAGAAGTGGCCTGAATCAAGGAACATCAAAGAGGTACATCAATTTCTGGGACTGGTCGGGTACTACAGGAGGTTCATTAAGGACTACACCAAAAAGGCAGCACCTTTACAAGATCTCCTAGTAGAACAGTCCAAAAGAGGTAAAAGTCCCCCATTCCAGTGGGGCAAAGAACAGACTGAGTCCTTTGAATTAATGAAGGAAGCCCTAACCGGTGAAGAAATCCTGGCTTACCCCGACTACAGCCAACCTTTCCTGTTATACACAGACGCCAGCAATGAGGGACTGTCCCAGAAGCAAAACGGCAGACAAAAGGTGATCGCCTATGCCAGTTGGAAGCTTCGCCCTACTGAGAGGAACCCGGAGAATTACAGTTCCTTCAAGCTGGAGTTCCTGGCCTTGGTCTGGGCTATCAGCGAAAGATTCAAACATTATCTAGCCTCAACTAAATTTACAGCCTTTACCGACAATAAACCCTTGACACTCCTGGAGACAGCCAGGTTGGGAGCCATGGAACAGCGTTGGGTGGCCAGATTGTCGAATTACCAGTTCACAATCAAGTACCGGGCAGGTCACAAGAACACCAATGCTGATGCTCTGTCAAGAATGCCCCACCAGTCGGACACCAAGGATGAAGTGGATGACCTAGAAGAAATTGAATTACCTGCTTTCCACAGAAATGGAATGGTCCACTAGCAACACACCTCCAGAAGACGTCATGGTAAGAGGCTAAACCCTTTACCTCACACAGCTGGAAGCAGACCCAGGACAGTGACCCGGTTGTCAGCCTCATCAAAGGACTGATAACCCAAGAAGGTTCTCACCTGGAGAAGGATGCTCCTCCACAAGCCAAACATCTGTGGAATGAGAGAAGCCGGCTGTTCATCTACAGAGAAAAGCTGTGCAAGAGGTATTTCAACCCTAGAACCCATGAAATGGTGTGGCAGATTGTAGTGCCCAGGACGGATATCCAGATGGTGCTAGAGGCCTACCATGACCAAGCAGGTCATTTTGGCTGGAAGAAGCTGGAAACCCGGCTGAAGGACCGGTTTTATTGGGTTGGAATGCGGAGTTCCATAGAAAGGTGGTGCCGGAACTGTGGGCCCTGTAGCCTCAGAAGGAAAGACTGCGGAAGTCATAAAGCACCCTTGCAGTCCATCAAAACAACCCAACCCCTGGAGATTGTCGCTCTGGATCACGTCAAACTGTCGCCCAGCAGATCAGGCTATTCCTATGCCCTGACCATGGTGGATCACTATTCCCGGTTCCTGGTGGTAGCCCCTGTCAAGGATCTGACAGCAGAAACTCCAGCAAGAACATTCCAAACCTACTTCTGCAGGCTCCATGGATACCCGGACAAGGTGCTAACAGATCAAGACCCTGCCTTTGAAGCTGAGCTGTTTAAAGAATTCTGTCACCTGTATGGCTGCAAGAAGATCCGGACTATACCATATCATCCTCCAACCAACGGTATATGCGAGAAAATGAATAACATCATCATTGACCTGTTAAAAACCCTACCTTTGGAAGAGAGGAAACAGTGGCCAGACAAACTACCTGATCTGGTGGACCTGTATAACCACATACCTGTGAGTTCTACTAACAGTACCCCAGCGTACCTTATGAGAGCAAGACCCAGAAAATTGCCCATGGACCTGGAACTTGGAGTGGTCGTGCCTGATGCAGATATGTCCACTGAAGACTGGGACACAAATCAGCAAGAGCAGTACAGGAAAGTACAGGCCTGTGTTGAAGACAGCCTAAACAAAGTAAGGGAAAGACAAAAAGACCAATATAACAAGCATGCACCAGCAGAACCCTTGGCACCCAGAGAAATAGTGCTAAAGCGGAAAAGAAGAGGTCACAAGCTCGATGACCAGTGGGAAAGAGAGCCCAGCACCGTGTTAAATTCCGGATTTGACAACACCAAACCTGCCTGATCAGCAAGGATGGAGGTAGGACAACCACAACAGTCTCAAGAGACCACTTGAAATTGTGCCCAGGTCTACTGAAGACACAGGAGGAAGAAGTACCTCTTCTAATACCGGAAAAACCAAAGGAAGATGTAGTTCATACAGTCCTAGGAGACTTCCCCGCGGACTGGCCTCAACTCGATGGAGCAGTTATCATACCAGTGATACACTTCTGTCAGCCACCAGAAGAACCTCCACCACAAGGAGAACCTGTGAGCACCCTGGAAGAACCTGCTCAGGAACAGGAAGAGTCCCCAGTAAGAGGAGGATCACCAGTTGAAGCAGAACCTGAGGGTCCAGTAAACAGTGCACTTGCCAGTCCTATAGAGATGTTGAGGCAGTTCTATAACTTACCTACACGTAGACCTGATAGGTTAGCAGATAGTGCATGCACAGACACCAGTATCACCCCAGTGCTACGTAGATCCACATGCAGCACACAAGGCCAAATCCCTACCAGGTATAGGGAATAAGGTACAAAATGCCTACAGTGTAAATAGCTTCCCGGAAGGGTATAGCATTGTTTGTGTGAACTGAAAAAGTTATATGTGTGCATTTAGTTACCCGTAAAGGGTATAAAGGCTTGCAGGCTGAGGACTGTGAGCAGCCAAAATCTGTCCATTGTAAATAGTTGCACTTATTAAAGTGCCCCCTATTGGTTTTATATTACGAGACCACTGAACAAAAGCCAGTTTTTCGTGGCCGAAGACAAGGTCCAACACCTGGATCACTTATACCCTGTAGCCACGCCCAGGACCTATGTTGAGGGTTTTCAGACGGGTCCCTCATGCTGCTCATGTTGCACCTTCACCAGTGAGATGGACACCTGGTTATGGGACTCACTGTAACTTTGATATGTGTTATTGTTATCGTAATTGTTGTTGTAACCTGTTTACAAAAAAATGCTTCAGTCCAGGAGTACTGAGTTGTACTAGGGGGGAATGTGGCACCCTGCTATACACAGGTACCACAGGACCCAAAAGGGTGCATGGACGGACTTCTCCACAAGAGGCCCTTACTACACACAGAAATCTCCACCCTTCCACCTCATACCACCAGAGGGAGCCCTGTTAGGGATATAAATACTGGAGGGTGGAGTTAGGGAGGCAGAGTGTGCTGGCACTTGAGATCAGTGAAGAGGCAGCACCTGTTGAGCTGCTTTGCTCAGGGCAAGCTAAGGCCTAAAGCACGTGCTGAAGCCAGAGGACCTAGAGCGTGGCCAGAGGCAAGAAGAGGAGAGAGGAGTTAAGGGGGCAGAGGATCATCTTAAGCTCACCCCAGAACACAAGCCGGACACCGGGTCCGCGCCTACAGGGTCCTCTACGCCCAGTAGGAATAACCGGTATGCTAGGAGGATTCCAGATCCCTGATCAACCTGAAGCTACAATCATCTACAGAACTAGGAACCACGAAGGCCCCAGCGTCCAGGGATAGTGGTAGCCAGAGAAAAGTTCTTACTACCAAGCAGACAGGTGAGAGAGTGAAACAGTACAGAAGCTAGGCCTAGTTCCAGGCTGGTCAGGAGTAGAGATGAGCGTTGTTCTACTCGAACTGTTCGCCAATCTCAAATTCGAGCTGTTATGGGCGGTGTTCGAGCCGTTCGGCGAACACGAACAATTTGAGAAAAATTCAGCTGTTCGAGGTTATGTTCGATAACAGTTCGTGCACCAAAATCATAACTGGATTTTTTCTCAGTAATGATGAAAATTAATGTTAATACGCAGTTTGAGTGTACAGCGGGGTGGGGGGAGGGGCAGGGGATGGATCTCTGCAGGAACAATGAAGATCTCCATTTTTTTTTCTCTTTCCCGCATTTACAGTGGGGAGGTGCAATCTGTCAGCCTATCAGCAGCGCACACACGGAGCGAAGTGCTTTTTTTCACACAAGCAAGGGCATGTGTCATTGGCAGTGTATGTCACATGTCCTTGCCCTATAAGACCAAGCCATTTTCCCCGTCGCCACCATTTTCTCACTGCTGCAGCTGCGTGTTAGACGGCACCGCTGTTGCTGTGTGCGCTATATCTTGTTAATTTCAAGCCAATTTTCGCACAAATATACAGATAGCTTGGGAGTAGGGAATAGTTGTGATTGCAGTCCTTTTAAGGACTAGGTTACAGCATTTCCTACGACTTTTATCAGGCAGGTCTGTGCTCTTAAATAGATAGGTTGTGGGAGTAAAGACTAATTGTAATTGGAGTCCTTTTCAGGACTAGTTTACATCAGTTCCTATCAGTTTTTGCCAGGCAGGTCTGTGCCAGTGCTGTGCAAGTTTTTTTCACAGCATTTGGCTGAATCTAGCAAAGCTAATCCTTTTTGGCCTATTGCAGAGTGTGTTAGTCAGTGGAGTAGCCTATCTGTGTTGCAAGATATACCACCTGTGTATAGAATACCAATTTTTTTACTGCACCTAGTGAAGTAAAATCTTTTAGGCATAGCATCATTCTATTAGTCCATCTATACTGACCTCTATCAGGTTGCAAACTGAATCTAATTTTTTTCTGCATCTAGCTCTGAAAAAATATTTGGCCTTCTAGCAGTGTGTCGGACTTTCTCTATTAGTCCATCTATGCTGACCTCCATCAGGTTGCAAATTCAAAATAATTTTTATCTGCATCTACAGTACCTCTGAAAAAATATTTGGGCTTTTAGCTGTGTGTGGGACTTGTTGTATTAGTCCATCTATACTGACCTCCATCAGGTTGCAAACTGAATATATTTTTTTCTGCATCTACCTCTGAAAAAATATTGGGCTTCTAGCTGTGTGTGGGACTTGTTGTATTAGTCCATCTATACTGACCTCCATCAGGTTGCAAACTGAATATATTTTTTTCTGCATCTACCTCTGAAAAAATATTGGGCTTCTAGCTGTGTGTGGGACTTGTTGTATTAGTCCATCTATACTGACCTCCATCAGGTTGCAAACTGAATATAATTTTTTTCTGCATCTAGCTCTGAAAAAATATTTGGCCTTCTAGTAGTGTGTCGGACTTTCTCTATTAGTCCATCTAAACTGACCTCCATCAGGTTGCAAATTAAAAATAATTTTTATCTGCATCTACAGTACCTCTGAAAAAATATTTGGCCTTCTAGCAGTGTGTCGGACTTTCTCTATTAGTCCATCTATACTGACCTCCATCAGGTTGCAAATTCAAAATAATTTTTATCTGCATCTACAGTACCTCTGAAAAAATATTTGGGCTTCTAGCTGTGTGTGGGACTTGTTGTATTAGTCCATCTATACTGACCTCCATCAGGTTGCAAACTGAATATATTTTTTCTGCATCTACCTCTGAAAAAATATTGGGCTTCTAGCTGTGTGTGGGTCTTGTTCTTTTAATCCATCTATACAGACCTCCATCAGGTTGCAAACTGAATATAATTTTTTTCTGCATCTAGCTCTGAAAAAATATTTGGCCTTCTAGCAGTGTGTGGGACTTTCTCTATTAGTCCATCTATACTGACCTCCATCAGGTTGCAAATTCAAAATAATTTTTATCTGCATCTACAGTACCTCTGAAAAAATATTTGGGCTTCTAGCTGTGTGTGGGACTTGTTGTATTAGTCCATCTATACTGACCTCCATCAGGTTGCAAACTGAATATATTTTTTCTGCATCTACCTCTGAAAAAATATTGGGCTTCTAGCTGTGTGTGGGACTTGTTGTATTAGTCCATCTATACTGACCTCCATCAGGTTGCAAACTGAATATAATTTTTTTCTGCATCTAGCTCTGAAAAAATATTTGGCCTTCTAGCAGTGTGTCGGACTTTCTCTATTAGTCCATCTATACTGACCTCCATCAGGTTGCAAATTCAAAATAATTTTTATCTGCATCTACAGTACCTCTGAAAAAATATTTGGGCTTCTAGCTGTGTGTGGGACTTGTTGTATTAGTCCATCTATACTGACCTCCATCAGGTTGCAAACTGAATATATTTTTTTCTGCATCTACCTCTGAAAAAATATTGGGCTTCTAGCTGTGTGTGGGACTTGTTGTATTAGTCCATCTATACTGACCTACATCAGGTTGCAAACTGAATATATTTTTTTCTGCATCTACCTCTGAAAAAATATTGGGCTTCTAGCTGTGTGTGGGACTTGTTGTATTAGTCCATCTATACTGACCTCCATCAGGTTGCAAATTGAATATAATTTTTTTCTGCATCTAACCCAGCCAATAGTTTTGGCCTAAAACCACAGTTTGGCCACTCAGCTCTGCTCGGTTACCATCCATTGTTTTTATGTGCAAACAACTCCAGAGTTGTGAATTAGTTAACCACCAAAATGAGTGGAAAAAGGCCTGCTGCTGGTGGAAAGGGGAATAGGCGTGTTGGGAAGGGGAAAAAAGGTTGTGTCCGTGGGGTAGGTGTTAAAACAACAGTAACATCTGCAGAAGAAAGACCATCTTCCAGCCAAACTAAAATGTCTACTTCTTTTAGCGGACAATGTGATAAGATCCCTTTCTTACGGCCACGCCAATCGCTACAAATTCCAGATGAGGCACAAAAACAGCAGGTGCTTCAACGGATATCAAGTGCTCCTTTAAGTGGGCTCTCCTCCACATCAACTTCAACATCACAAATACTCCAGTCCTCAAAGGTGTCACCCAAATCGCACTTGCTTCCTCACAGCTCCCAAATCTCCAGCTGCCCGTCTGAGTATGAGGTAGAACAGATGGTTGAGTCTGCAGAGCTGTTTACTCATACTATAGCCTGGGAATCAGAGGTCGACTCCAGCGCTTCTGTGAATCCAGACGAGGAAATGATCTGCACTGATGCCCAGAATCTTTATGAGTCGGATCCAGGACCAGACGCAGAAGGTTCTGACCATAATGTAGACCCTCATTCCCAAACTGTGACTCCTGTTGGTGGAGACAATGAGGAAGACGATGATAAGACTCAAATACCTGATTGGAGCGACAACTTTAGTTTTTTGTCAGGGCAGGAACAGGTTGGCTCTGAGGACGACGGGTGTGATAACACACAGGGTGATGATGATGAGGTTGGAGATCCCACTTACTGTCAACCCACAGTCAGCCAAGAGATGAGGTCAGCAGAGGAGGTGGAGGAAGATGCTAGTGACGACGAGGTCAGGTTGCGCCTTCCTGGACAGAGACGTAGTACTGGAAGCACGTCAACAACTGCATCCTCAAACACAACTCTGCCTCTCACCACAAGTCGTGGTGGCTCTTCAGGTCGCATGGGTGCTAAGCCTTGCATAGCCTGGGCATTTTTTCAGATCGATAAAGATGACCCAACTCGTGTTATCTGTAACATTTGTCAGCAAAAGCTAAGTAGAGGCCAAAAAATACATAGTTTGAGTACTTCATGCATGAACCGGCACATGGACATGAAGCATAAGTTGCAGTGGGAAGCTCAGTGTGCTACAATGCGGCCTAGCCGGCCGGGCCAACCGCCGTCTGCCATATCTTGTGCATCCGCGGCCTCTTCATCCTCTGTGACTGGGGGGACAGCAGTCACACCTGTTTTGGGGCGCAGACCTGCCACCTCTTTACCCGCAACAGCCAGCGTGATTGGCAGGTCATCATTTTCTTTGGAGGTGGTAACACCAGCTGGTGTTGAGCGCTGTCCGACATCGATAGCACCACCTTTGGATCAAGGCAACCTAACATGTCCGCCAGCATCTTCCTCACAGACCGGCAGTTTGCCGGGGACACCCTTATCAACCCCGTCTAAGCACAATAGCCAGCCCTCGGTCCCTCAGATGTGGACAAGTAAAAGACCATTTCCTCCTAGCCATGAGAAAGCTAAGAGGTTGAATTTCACCATCTGCAAGCTCTTGGCTACAGAAATGCTGCCTTTCCGCCTGGTGGACACAGAGGATTTTCGAGACCTTATGTCCGTCGCAGTGCCCCAGTACCAGATGCCCAGTCGGCACTACTTCTCAAAGAAAGGTGTGCCTGCGCTCCACCAGCATGTCGCACACAACATCACCGCTTCTTTGAGAAACTCTGTGTGTGACAGGGTGCATTTCACCACAGACACTTGGACGAGTAGGCATGGACAGGGGCGTTACATGTCGCTGACTGGGCACTGGGTAACTATGGTGACAGCAGGGCAACGGGTTGCTGTCCAAGTCTTGCCGTCCCCACGAGTTGTGCGTCAATCCTCTTTATGTCAAAGTTCCTCCACTGCTTCTGCCTCCTCAACCTCCTCTCGGTCTTCCACCTGCACCCAAAGCCTGTCTGGTCATGCCACAAGCTTTCTAACTGCGCAGAAGGGATCCTGCACACCTCCTTACTATGCTGGCAGTAGGGCTCAACGTCATCAGGCGGTTTTTACTTTGAAATGTCTGGGAAATGTGAGTCACACAGCTGAGGAGTTGTGGTCAGCTCTGGAGAACCAATTTCATGAATGGTTGTCTCCACTGGACCTGAAACCAGGGAAGGCCGTGTGCGACAATGCTGCAAACCTGGGTGCGGCCCTTCGCCGGGGCAATGTCACACACGTGCCTTGTATGGCTCACGTGTTGAACCTGGTTGTCCAGCAATTTTTAGCCCACTATCCCAGACTAGATGGCCTTCTGCAGAGGGCACGGTCGCTGTGTGCTCACTTCCACCGTTCGCATCCCGCAGCTCAGCGACTTACATCTCTACAGAAGTCGTTGGGCCTGCCACTTCACCGGCTAAAATGCGATGTGCCTACCCGGTGGAATTCAACTCTGCACATGTTGCAGCGACTGTGGCAGCACCGACAAGCCCTGTTGCAATACGTTCTGACGTATAGCCTGGGCCAACGAGATTCAGAGGTGGGGCAAATCACGCTGGAGGAGTGGTCTCAGATCAGGGACCTATGCACCCTTCTGCACAGTTTTCAAATGGCGACGAAGATGTTTAGTGCTGACGATGCCATTATCAGCATGACTATTCCGGTGATTTACATGCTGGAGCACATGTTAAACAGAATTCGGAGTCAGGTGGTGGCACAAGAGGAGGTGGAGGAAGTAGAGGAGGAGGAGTTGTATGCGGAAGGGCTAACATCTGCAAGGTCCAGACGGTCGGCAGCACCAAGGCGGCAGGCATGTGAGGGTGGGGGAGATGGTTTTACCAGGGCGCATGGTAGCAGCCAAACTAGTGAGGAAGGTGCAGGAGCCCAGGAAGAAGTGGAGGACGAACTGATGGAAGACTCATCAGATGAGGGAGACCTTGATCACATTTCTGTTGTGCGAGGTTGGGGGGAGAGGACAGAGGAAGGAAGCATGATTGTTACCTCGCCACCAACACAACAGGGACTTGGTGCTCCTGGATGCGCAACACACATGAGTGCCTTCTTGCTGCACTACCTGCAACATGACCCTCGAATTGTGAGAATTAGAAATAATCCTGACTACTGGGTTGCCACACTGTTAGATCCCCGGTACAAAAGTAAATTTGCAGAAATTATTCCTGCCATAGAAAGGGATGCACGCATGCAGGAGTATCAGCAGAGACTGTTGCAGAATTTTACATGTGCTTTTCCACAAAATACCAGTGGTGCACGTAGTGAATCTCACAGTTCCAACTTGCCAACCGTGGGACCGTCAAGTGTTCAGCACTCAAACCGTAACAGAACCACAGTATCTGCTGGTAACATCAATTTTGCGGAATCATTTCACCACTTTTTTAGCCCATCCTTTGCAAGGCCACAGGAGACAAGAAGTCTGACACATAGTCAACGCCTAGAGACGATGGTACAGGAGTATCTCCAAGTAAACATTGAAGCCACGACTGTGTCACTGGACCCTTGCTCTTTTTGGGATGCCAATCTGGATAAATGGCCGGAGCTAGCCACTTACGCCTTGGAGATCTTGTCATGCCCCGCAGCCAGCGTTCTGTCTGAACGTGTGTTCAGCGCTGCTGGTGGTGTGCTGACAGATAAGCGCACGCGGCTCTCCACTGATAATGTAGACAGACTCACGTTCATAAAGATGAACAAATCATGGATCCGAAACAACTTTTCTACCCCTGTGTCATCCTGGGGAGAGTAAAAGCTTGATGATTGGTTAAAATCACCCTACCAACCGTTTTAAGCTTTCAAATTACTAATCATGTTTATCTGTATCTTGACTGGAAAATAATTTGGGCTTTGTAGCAGTGTGCAGCACTGATCCTATTAGGCCATCTATGATAAGCTCAACCAGATTTAAAATTAAAAATAATTTTTAGCTGCATCTAGCCCGGAAAATAATTTTGGGGCTCCGAGATGCGCAAGACACATAAGTGCCTTCTTGCTGCACTACCTGCAGCATGACCCTCATATTGTCAGAATTCGAAGTAATCATGACTACTGGGTTGCCACACTCTTAGATCCCCCAAACTTTTCGATCAACCTTTTCATTTTAATAAAGACCAAAAAAATGGTCATTTTTGAAATTATAAGCATTAGCAGGTTGTTAGAAACTGAAATCAAACAGTTTTCAACTCAAAACTTTATTGTAGGTGATGTTACATTTTCACATAGGACCCCTTGTTCGAAAGGAGCTTCTGAACTCTCTCGTCCATTGAATTTGTCAGGTTTTGGATGGTTTCTGCTTCAATTGTTTTGCATGAGGACAGAATACCCTCCCAGAGCTGTTGCTTAGATGTGAACTGCCTCCCGCCATCATAGACACTCCTTTTAATGATGTTCCAAAGGTTCTGAATGGGGTAGAGGTCAGGGGAGCATGGGGGTCACACCATAAGTTTGTCCCCTTTTATGCCCATATCAGCCAGAGATGCAGATGTTTTATGTGCAGCATGAGATGGTGCATTATCATGCAGAAAAATGATCTTGCTGTGAAATACACGGTTCTTCTTCTTGAACCATGGCAGGAAGTGCTGTTTGAGAAAATCCACATACATTATGGAGTTCATCTTTAGTGCCTTCAGGGATCCTAAAGGGGCCGACAATCTCTCTCCCCATGATTCCAGCCCAAAGCATTACTCCACCTCCTCCTTGTTGGCGCTGTAGCCGTGTTTGCGTTGGGTGTCCATCAACCAGCCATCCTCCACTCCATCCATCTGGACCATCGAGCGCTGCACGGCACTCATCCGTGAACAAAACAGTTTTGAAATCAGTCTTCATGTAATGTTTGGCCCACTGGAGCCGTTTCTGCTTGTGTGAAGTGGATAGAGGAGGTCGACAGGATGGCATATGCACAGCTGCAAACCTCTGAAGGACCCTGCATCTTGTTGTTCGGGGGACGTTGGAGGCACCAGCAGCTTCAAAAACTTGTCTGCTGCTTTGACAAGCCTTTCTTGCCGCTGCTCTTTTAACCTGACGTAATTGCCTGTAGGAAAGAGTCCTCAATTTGCCCTTATCAGCACACACACGTGTGTACTGTGAATCAGCTACATACTTCTTGATTGCCAAGACACTTCATCCTGATCATCGCACAATGTTGATTGCAGTTATGCCTTGACCTAAACACTCCACAATTTGTTGCTTCTCAGCAGCCGACACATCCTTTTTCTTTCCCATTTTGGCAGAAAATGTAGGCTGCTTAATAATGCGAGAGAGCCTTCTTAAGTAGTCTTGCCTTTCATTGGACACACCTGCCAAACTAATTAGCACAGGTGTCTGCAATTGCTTACAGTGATATAAAGAGCCCTGACACACATCACCATCAATGAGTTTAACTGACAAACAAACAAATTCTTCCCTTATCACTCCTAAACACTTTTTGCATAATAATTTGGAACGCAGTGTACATGTGCTTTTCCACAAAACACCAGTGGTTCACGTAGTGAATCTTACAATTCTAACTTGCCAACCGTGGTCTGTATGGAAATGTTCAATAAAGGGCCCAAAATTAAGATAACATAGATGGGAGAGGTCTCTATGAATAGGAATTCCTAAGTATTTGATACCCTGTGAGGGCCAGGCAAAGGGAAAGTTGGACTGGATGGAATACTATATGGATTTGGGGAGGGAGACATCGAGGGCCTCAGACTTCGCTGCATTGATTTTAAAATTTTACCATGTAACAAAGTGATCTATTTCAGCCATAACAGCAGGGATGGATATATGTGATTGAGTGATATATACTAGGACATCATCAGCAAATAGAGAGCACTTGTACTCGGTGCCTCCCACCTCAATCCACCTAATATTGGGGTTATGGCGAATTGATGAGAGCAGGTGCTCCGTCACTAGGATGTATAAGAGAGGGGACAGAGGACATCCCTGCCTTGTCCCATTGGTGATTGTGAAAGGTGATGAAAATGTTCTGACGCACCCCCTGGGCCTTGGGACACCCGGAGCCGGACCCTTTTTGGTGGATGCTGGTGGTTGTAGTCTTCGTGGCGGCGACCCGGTTCCGTGGCTCAGGGCGGTCAAACCAGTGGCGGAACTATTTATGTGGTTTTGATGTTTAAATGTCCGACTACGCCACCCGTGGATTGCGGTCAGAGTGAACCGCCGCTACAGGGCAGACCGCTGAGGCTGGTGTCGTGGGTGCAGCAGAGCGTAGCATAACTCCCCACGGGAGGAGTATAGCCTCAGGGCAGTGTATGCGGAGGATGGGGGTGATGGTGCAGGGCAGCAGCAGTAATGACACGGAGTCAGTGATGCAGTCCAGGGCCTTTACTCACAGTTCTTATTATCCAGACCACGTCTGCAGGTAACGGCTGCCCACGTCGTACTGTGCTCACCAGGTGAGGGGCTCAGACAACTCCCAGATAACTTTGGAGCACTTCACAGGACCTCCTTTGTGTGTCCTTTGTCTGGCCTTTCTTACCAACACTTCTGTCCGGCTGCCTCGGGCCTCCTCTTGGTAAACTTGGCGCCAGTTTCCCTGACCCTATGTGGTGCCTTCCTAGCGGGTGTAGCGAGGGGCTGCGCCACATAAAATGTCAGAGCCTCCGGTTTCTAGCTGAGGGTCGTTTCCTGCCTCCACTAGTTCGGGGACCGGTCTCCCCCTTTGGCCTGACCCCTCCACGCAGGAGGATTCGGGCGTGCGGTGGCGACTCGCCCGTCCGCACCCCTGGGATCCCTTCATTCCTCGTTCCTGGAGCCTTCTCCGCTCCTCTTCCTTCCTTCTCCCTCTTCCAGGCCTGGGCCCTTGTTACTAGGCCCGCCTCCGGAGCAGAGCTCATGCAGAGCCCCTGCTCCCTGCCACTTCTGCTCAGACTTCTCTGCACTGAACTAAGATGGTGCCCACTTTTATACTCCCTTCTCAATGCACCCAGGAACTGCTTCCTCCCTGCTCCTGCACTACAGGGTTCCCCTTCCTCAGTGTTCCCTCCCCCCACACCAGCCAGGGACAGGGACTGTCGTGCCCATCTCAGGGGCATATTGGTCGCCCTGCCCCACGGCAATGTGGTGTAATGCATGCAGGTGTCGGGTCCTGATCCACACTCCATCCTTACCTGAGAGTGAGATATCACACCTCTGGGTGAGGTGCAATACGTCTGTAGCAACCGAGCCCTCAGGGTGCTACAGTTCCATTTATCTTCAGCCTAGGTGACGTATTGCGATACAGGGCCGTGATTTTGGCTATAAAAGGGTCCCCTAGACCCCTACCCCAAGCTTTTTAAGAGAATCATATATGGCGTGCCAGGAGACTCTATGGAATGCTTTCTCAGCATCCAACGAGAGTATCTAATTACAAATTTTTAACTGCATCTAGCCCAGGAAATACTTTGTGCCTAGTAGCAGTGTCTGCTAGTCAGCGGATTATCCCGGCTGTTAAGCAAGCTACACCACCTGTAGTTTAGACACTTAATTTTTTCAAAGGAAATGCTTCGGGACCATGGGATACTTAGTGAAGAGCATCAGGAGGCACCCCAAGGCATAGGGGCTGGGACTGGCAGTAGGATGCCTTGCGGTGGACAGCCGAGCTCGATCCTTATAAAAGCTTTTTAACTGCAGCAGCTTTAGTGGACGCTACTGGAGCTGGAATTACCGCGGCTGCTGGCATGAGACTTGCCCTCCAATAGATCCTTGTAAATGGATTTAAAGTGTATTCATTCAAATTAGAGAGACAATTTAAATTAAAAAGCTTAGAGCTGCCTCCACCACAGGGGGGCTCGCTCGACCCACCAGCGGACAGGCACCAGTATTGGGAGAGGGGGGCTGGCCGTCAGGGTTCACCGCGGCTCTGGCACAAACCCGGCGACACGGAGGTGGCACGGGCAGGAGCGGACTGGCCGTGTCGGCTTCTCACTTTTTGGATTTTAGAAGGGCATGACATGCCTATCTCTGTGTCTCCCCCTCCTTTTACTCCTCCACCTCTTTTATTTTCGCATGACTATATGTACTTGTCACTTTTCCATGTGTTAGTTATGTCTTCTGAGCAGTTTGTCAGCTTTTGGACACCTTTGAAGGTGTTTTCTATGTGTTTCTATGTGTTTTTGTTTGCCTGCCATTGGTTTTAACGGTGTTCGAAGGTGTTCGACGAACAGTTCGACGAACAGTTCGGCGAACACACGGGTGTTCGACGAACCGAACCGAACTCGAACACTACGGGGGATTGCTCTTGTGTTTCTTGCCTGAGCCTGTGGTGACTCCTCAATGTATGTCTTATGCAAACCTAGAAGTGATGAGCAAGCATGCTTGCTGCTGCTCGGTGCTCACCCGAGCATCTCACTGCTAGAGATGCTTGGAGCTCGGCGAGTATTTCCAGGGTTGCTTGGCGGGAGCTCGAGTCTCCTCCCTGCATGTTTGGCGCTGTTTACAGAGTCAATGAACATGCAGGAATTGTCTGCCACTCACTGTAATGCTGCAGCCATGTTGATTGTGGCATTACAGTGATTGGCTGGACGCACAGCGTCATCAGGTCTATATCAGACCTGGCGCCGCTGTGCTCGTCACAGTCACTCCGGAATCAGACACTGTAGGGAGAGGTGCTGCTGAGCTAGGGAGAGATTTGCTTGTTTCTAGTTAGTGTAGGTGTACTAAACTATATTACAGACAGATATCCATCTCAACAAACAGTCCTACTGAGGACTAATCCATCTGCAGAGATATCAGGCAGGCAGTGTATATAGCAGACTGCAGTGCATATAGCACAAGAGGCTCCATTTCAATTTTGTCTGCTACTGTTAGATATTTCTAGAAATAGGGCCAGGTCTCAGGGGCCAGGAATAATTTTTTTTGGATCTTAATCCTCATTATTTGCTTAAAAAGCAATCCAGAGAACATCGTTTTCTGCACCGTTTGCTTGTTGGCACTGCAGAGCTAAAAATCCAGCTATTTAAAACTAAGGTTTGCCCGTCACACGAATCATATATAATTGCGCTGAAAATACTGCCATTTCTGGCCTCCATTAAAAATTTCCTTCAGTGTGTCAGTGAAGCTATTGACATTAGTTTGCTGTTCAAAATAGTTACCTACAGGTCAGGTATTTATTACTGTGTTTTCTTCATCACACGGATCACATATACCTTTTCAGAAAATACTGCCATTTCTGGCCTCCATTAAAAATTTCCTTCAGTGTGTCAGTGAAGCTATTGACACGAGTTTGCTGTTCAATATAGTTACCTACAGGCCAGGTACTTAAAATTGTGGTTTGTTCGTCACACGGATCACATATAAGTTCACTCCAAATTCAGCCATTTGTAGTGAGCGTGGAAGATATTGTCCTCCATTTAAAATTGGAAAGGCACGTGGCAAGGGACGGGGAACTGTTCGTGATGATGATGGTGCATGCAGAGGCCGAGGCTGTGGGCAAGCTGAAATTGTGCAACAACCAACACTTACATCTTCTCGTTCGACCTTCGTGTCCCAATTAATAGGGGACTGCAGAACACCACTATTGAACACAGAGCAGTGTGAAAAGGTTATTGGTTGGATAGCAGATAATGCTTCCAGTCCCTTAGCCACCACCACCACCACCCTGTCTTCCACACGGTCAAGTCTCAGTAGCTGTGAGTCTGGACGGCATATTCCTCACCCTGAACCTCCTTCCTCCCACCATGCCGAGTGCCCAGAGACAACTGATCCCACACTTGGACACTCCGAAGAGCTGTTCACTTTTCCATTTATAGATTCGGGCTTCTTGCACGGTCCACTTGAAGTGGGGTAAGAGGAGATTGCCCAAATATTTGAGCAGCCACGGTCACACGAAGGCGACGGTGAGAAAGTGTCCTGATTTTGGCTATTTGCTCTTGTCTTCCTCCTTCTCCTCATCCTCCACCACCATATCACCAGTGTGACCGTGGTCCGTGATGCAACACCCACATAATTTTTTTAAAGGGTGTTTATGATGCCCGTAAAAAACAAAAAATTGTACAATATGTTCATGTATACCCCCCCAGGGGTAAATGTTTGTACACTTAGTGCATGGATATTACAAGTTTAGGAGACCCACTCCTTTCTAATGGGAACATTTTTTTATGAGGCCCTCCTCCACGTGTCTTCCAAGGAACATTGGAGTGCCTCACAATTTTAGGCAGCTTTTGCATTCACTACATAGATAAACACTATGGGAGACCCACTTCCTAATAATGGGAACATTGTTTTTAGGAGGCTCTCCGCCCTCTATGTCTCTTGCAAGGGGCATTGGAGTTACTCCAAATTTTTGGCAGATGTTGCTTCACTGCATAGGCAAGCAGTACAGTGGCCCTGCTCTATGTGTCTTTAAATTGTTAGTGGGGTTTTTCCCTAATTTTGTCAGCAGTTGGACTCACTGCATACCCTATAACTGTATAGCACACTCTCTCCTTTGTAATGGAAACATGTCATTACGGTGGGCATGCTCTATGTGTCTTTAAATTGTCAGTGGGGTTTTTCCCAAATTTTGTCAGCCATTGGACTCACTGCATACCCTTAACTGTATACAAACACGGGGAGAACATACAAAATCCTTGCAGATGTTGTCCTTGCTGGGATTTGAACCCAGGATCCTAGCGCTGCAAGGCTTTAGTGCTAACCACTGATCCAATGTCCTGCCATTTACCCTCTGATATCTTACAGGCTGGAGAAGCTTGCACCTACTGCCACTCTATCTTCAGCTCCTTTGTGAGAAACTAATGTATTTGGGCAGCCACTCAGTCTACCAAATAAAATTCCTGAGAAGGAAATTGTGGATAGCTTCGCTACTGGTACTGGGGGCAGTGCTAATACCAAGGCGTTGTACCATACTTTACTGGAAATATTCCAGGCTGCTAGGAGGCAAGCAGATTCCCACAGAAATGTACCAGCAGTAATGTTCAGGGTCCCGCGCTTGTAGAAGGCGGACACAATACCGGAAGAAATAGTGGCGGCTGGGGACCGAGTATGGACACCCAGCTGCCGAAGCCATGAGGTTGTGGACAGCTTTCACCTCCACGAGCCTAAAAAACCACATTTCAAGTGCAAGCAGCTGCCCAGAAATCTGGCAGTTTAGTATTGCAGCCTGTGGGTGGGTGGCTGGCTGCATACTTGCGCTTGCATTCCAAGTAACAGAAAACTAAGCAGATGGTGGCCTCTATCATCATCATGGCCTCACTACAGCATTATGAACTGTAACATCCCTGGCGGCGTGCTTGCATAGTGCACCACCTCCCACTATGCAAGACCACAATCTTACCTGTCAGTCCAGCCTGCAAATCCTGCTCCAGTTCATGCTGTGTGCATGCCTCTTGACTGACTGCTTAGGGCGGTGGCCCGGTTACTTCCTGATTCTTATAGCTGCTGTGGGCGCACCCCTAATGCGTCTCCAGCCTATTGCTGTGAGTCACTGGATATTTAAACCCCCTCCACCCAGTAGGAGGTGCCTGAGCAACACTAACATTCAGTGTGCTCCTTGACTCTGAAGTTGCCAGGTCCAGTTCTGCTTCTTGTCTGTTTCTGCCTTCTCTGGGAGCTGCATACCCAGACCTGTTATCTGTGAATTCATGTCTGTTTCCGCCATCTCTGGGGGCTGCATACCCAAACCTGTTGTCTGTGACTTCTTGTCTGTTTCCGCCATCTCTGGGGGCTGTATACCCAGGCTCGTTCTTGTATCTCTTTGCAGTAGCAGTTCCTGTCTGAACTGCATCCTAGCCTGTTACCTGTTTGTCTCTATGTCCGTACCTTCCCTTCTGAACCTGCACCTAACTCCTACTCGTTGTCTCTGTACTTCTGTTTGTGAGTTTCGTGTCCACTCGCTACTTCATAGGAAGTACCTTGTGTGTATCTGGTTCTGCTTGTCCCTTTTCCCTTCCTCCGTATCTTCCTATATTTTCCAGTTTGTTCCATGTGAACAGAGCCCTGTCCTCTCTGCCTTGCCCACCGCTCCGGCGGTTTCTCTCTTCTCTGACTTACCCACCGCTCCGGCGGTTTCTCTCTTCTCTGACTTACCCACCGCTCCGGCGGCTTCTCTCTGCTCTGACTTGCCCACTGCTCCGGCGGCTTCACTCTGCTCTGCCTTACCCACTGCTCCGGCGGCTTCTCTCTGCTCTGACTTGCCCACCGCTCCAGCGGCTTCTCTCTGCTCTGTCTTGCTCACTGCACCAGCGGTTTCTCCCTGCTCTGACTTGCCCACCGCTCCGGCGGTTTCTCTCTGCTCTGATTTGCCCACTGCTCCGACGGCTTCCCTCTGCTCTGCCTTACCCACCGCTCCGGCGGTTTCTCTTTGCTCTGACTTGCCCACCGCTCTGGCAGCTTCCCTCTGCTCTGCCTTAACCACCGCTCTGGCGTATTCTCTCTGCTCTGGCTTGCCTACCGCTCCAGCGGCTGCTCTCTGCTCTGACTTGCCTAGCACTCCGGCGGCTTCTCTCTGCTCTGCCTTGCCCACCGCTCTGTCGGTTCCGCTCTGCTCTGCCTTGTCCACCGCACCTGCGGTTTCTCTCTGCTCTGCCTTGTCCACCGCTCTGGTGGTTCCGCTCTGCTTTGCCTTGCCCACTGCACCTGCGGTTTTCGCTTTACTCTGCTTGTCTACCGCATCTGCGGCTCTGTACCTGTCTTTCAGTCTGTACTGGACCCTATCCAGCCTGCGCTCCAACCTGCTAGTACCTCCCTGTCTGCACGCCAGCCATGCTTGCCAGTATCTCCCTGTCTGCATACCAGCGGTGCTTGCCAGTGCCCACCTGTCTGCATACCAGCCGTGCTTGCCAGTGCCCACCTGTCTGCATACCAGCCGTGCTTGTCAGTGCCCACCTGTCTGCATACCAGCCGTACTTGCCAGTACCCTCCTGTCTGTATACCAGCCGTACTTGCCAATACCCACCTGCCTGTATGCCAGTCTAACCTGCCTGTTCCTGCATTCCCCGGTGTGGGTCAACAACTGTGACCGGGGTCTGACCTGGAGTCGCACCTGGTCCCTCTGCTCGGTTCCTCCTTGGACCACAGAGTCAACTAAGCCGCCGTGCGACCTTGGTCGGATCGGGTTGATACTTAGTTACGCCCCTCCAGGCACTCCTCGGTTCATGGTTCTGTGGGATCACTAATCACGCTCACGCCAGTTAGTCCGTAACATAGACTCTCCTGAAGGAGAAGCCAGGGACCACTGGAGAAGTCTCTGATTCTCTGGTGGGCCCATCCAACCCTACCGCGAAACAGCCCTGGCTAAGAAAAGTGTGTGGAAGGTTCCCGGACACTCTATGGCTGCTTTTTTAATGTGGATTGGACTTGCTTATTCATGTTATTTCTCAAACTGCATTGCAGATCAGGCCATTTCCCATCTCTGTAGTCATGAAATTA
Organism: Phyllobates terribilis; assembly: GCF_046119375.1. Taxonomy (NCBI): domain Eukaryota; kingdom Metazoa; phylum Chordata; class Amphibia; order Anura; family Dendrobatidae; genus Phyllobates; species Phyllobates terribilis. Next base: position 509,456,411 of record NW_027362762.1, read on the forward strand.
AAGGAGCAAAGAAAGATGTTTGTGTGCCGAAGCACCACCGACAAGTGCGAGCTGATGTTGGACGGGCTTCCATTGCTTCTGCAACAAGCTTCATTAGAGGACTTCCTGGGAGAAATGATACCCAAAGTTGATAAGGTTTCTCTCTATGCCAGTCCTTTCACCAAGCTAAAGAATATGGCTGTGGTGAAATACAACCCTCAGCAGAAAAAGCTATGGACTGGTTCTGTACCATCCCTGGCCACATTCACTTGACCACGTGTTTGTGGCTAGGGACTCCTTCCCAGTAAGTGCACTGGGGAGGGCACAAGTAATGTTGTGGGACCCGTGCTTGTGGAAGGTGGAGAAGACACCAGGACAAATAGTGGCCGCTGGGGACCGAGTATGGATATGCGGTCGCCGCCATAAGGTTGCGGACATCTTCTGCCTCCACGAGCCTAAAAGGTCACATTTCAAGTGCAATCAGCTGCCCAGAAATTTGTCAGTTTAGTATTGCAGCCTGTGGGTGGGTGGCTGGCTGGTTGCATACTTGCGCTTGCATTCCAAGTAACAGAAAACTAAGCAGATGGTGGCCTTTATCATCATCATGGCCTCACCTCGGCACTATGAACTCTCTTGAAGGAAAAGTCAGGGACCACCGGAGGAGTCTCCAGTTCTCTGGTGGGTCCGTCCAACCCTGCCGAGAAGCAGCCCTGGCTAAGAAAAGTGTGTGGGAAGGTTCCTGGACACTCTTTGGCTACATTTTTAATGTGGACTGGCTCCGTACCATCCCTGGCCACATTCACCTGTCCACGTGTTTGTGGTTAGGCGGTCCTTCCCAGTAAGTGCACTGGGGAGGGCACGGGTAATGTTGTGGACCCGTGCTTGTGGAAGGTGGAGACGGCAGTATAGTATTGTAGCCTGCGCTTGCATTCCAAGGAATGGCATAGGGACAAATGATCGCTGCACTGTGACAAGGATGTGGACGGTGATTGTTGCAAGTCTGTAACGACAGGTTTTTTTTGTTTTGTTTTTGTATGTTTTATTTTATTGTATGTTATGAGTCCGTAAAAGTGTTATGCTCAGGCCCGGACTGACTGGCGTGAGCGTGGTTAGTGGTCCCACTGGGCCACGAGCCGAGGAGTGCCTGGAGGGGCGTGACTATGGGCCTCACCAGATCCGACCACGAACACATGACGGTTTAATCGACTCCGTGGTCTGAGGAGGGACATGGGTGGTGGCCCAGGTGCTACTCCAGGTCAGACCCCGGTCACCGCTGTTGACCCACACCGGGGAATGCAGGAATGGGCAGGTTAGGATGGTATGCAGACAGGTGGGTACTGGCAGGCACAACTGGTATGCAGACAGGTGGGTACTGGCAGGCACGGCTGGTATGCAGACAGGTGGGTACGGGCAGGCACGGCAGGTATGCAGACAGGCGGGTACTGGCAGGTACGGCAGGTATGCAGACAAGCGAGTATTGGCAGGTAGGAAAGCAGGCTGGAAAGGGACCAGTACAGACTGGGATACAGGAACATAGCCTCAGCTGCGCTGTGGGTACAGTGTGCGCGCTATTAAGGTGAGTGAATGGTCACTGCTCCCCACGTCCATAGTCCCAGCGTGGGGAGCAGTGACTATTCCGGCACAGCATCTCACAGTGTGAGCCAGGCATAGCAGTAACAGTGAGATCAGTGCCGGCAGCAGAGCAGGACGCAGCGCTGGTGCAGAGAGGAGGTGAGTATAATTCTTTATTTTTTGTGTGCAGCCTGATGGGGATCAGGGGGTGCCAAGCATATGAGGATGGAGGGGTGCCAAGCATACAAGGAAGAGGGATGAGGGGGGCATTCAAACCAGAAAGAGGGATTAAGGGTGCCATACATACCAGGAAGAGGGATGAAGGGTGCCATACATACCAGGATGAGGGCTAAAGGTGCCATGCATACCAGGATGAGGCGTGCCATACATACCAGGAAAAGGGATGAAGGGTGCCATGCATATCAGAATGAGGGATGAAGGGTGCCATGCATACCAGGAAGAGGGATGAGAGGTGCCATGCATACCAGGAAGAGGGATGAGGGGTGCCATGCATACCAAGATGAGGTGGGTCATGCATACCAGAATGAGGGGTGCCATGTATACCACGATGAGGAGGGCCATGCATACTTGAATGAGGGATGAGTGGTGCCATGCATACCAGGATGAGAGGTGCCTTGCATACCTGGATGGGGATCAGGGGGTGCCATGCATACCAGAATGGGGATGAGTGTGCCATGCATACCAGGATCTGGATGAGGGTGCCATGCATACCAGGATGGGGGATTGGGGTGCCATGCATACCAGGTTGAGGGATTGGGGTGCCATGCATTCCAGGATGAGGGATTGGGGTGCCATGCATACCAGGATGGGGGATGAGTGTGCCATGCATACCAGGATGGGGATGAGGGTGCTATGCATACCTGGATGGGGGATTGGGGTTCCATGCATACCAAGATGGGGGATTGGGGTGCCATGCATACCAGAATGGGGGATTGGGGTGCCATGCATACCAGGATGGGGGATTGGGGTGCCATGCATACCAGGATGGGGGATGAGGGGTGCCATGCATACCAGGATGGGGAATTGGGGTGCCTTGCATACCAGAATGAGGAGTGCCATGCATACCAGGATGGGGATGAGGGGTGCCATGCATATCAAGATAGTGATGAGGGCCATGTATAACAGGAAGTAGGGGGCTATATATACCAGGATGGGGGAGATTAACAAAATTGGGGTACATTACCCCTATAACAGTGTCAGCAGCAGACCCCCTCCCCCTTAACAGTGCATCATGATCACATTTTTTGCTAAAAAAAATTCTTCTGTTTTCCTCCTCTAAAACCTGCGTACATCTTATGGTCCGGTCTGAAAAATACGGTAAGAATTCTTAAAATCTTCATTATAGTGGTCAATATGAGTTGTTTAAATTAAAATGCAGTGAGTTCACCCTAGTTGTGTCTCCACGCTTAAAAAATGTATGTAATGTTTTTACAAGGATTTTTTTTATTACAAAAAAATTAAAAAACTCTTTAAAGCACCACTCGGGTGTTTTTTTCTAACTCACCTCTGTAATGGTATCACTAATGCATGTTCCCTGCCTATAGTAAAATACTTACTAGCCCTCGTCTTCTTTTGTTCACAGTGCTGCTCTAGTCATCTTTTGCTGGTTGTGACTAGAGATGAGCGTTGTTCTACTCGAACTATTCGCCAATCTCAAATTCGAGCTGTTTTGGGCGGTGTTCGAGCCGTTCGGCGAACACGAACGATTTGAGAAAAATTCGGCTGTTCGAGGTTATGTTCGATAACTGTTCGTGCACCAAAATCATAACTGGATTTTTTCTCAGTAATGATGAAAATTAATGTTAATACGCAGTTTGAGTGTACAGCGGGGTGGGGAGAGGGGCAGAGGATGGATCTCTGCAGGAATAATGAAGATCTCCATTTTTTTTCTCTTTCCCGCATTTACAGTGGGGAGGTGCAATCTGTCAGCCTATCAGCAGCGCACACACGGAGCGAAGTGCTTTTTTCACACAAGCAAGGGCATGTGTCATTGGCAGTGTATGTCACATGTCCTTGCCCTATAAGACCAAGCCATTTTCCCCGTCGCCACCATTTTCTCACTGCTGTAGCTGCGTGTTAGACGGCACCGCTGTTGCTGTGTGCGCTATACCTTGTTAATTTCAAGCCAATTTTCGCACAAATCTACAGATAGCTTGGGAGTAGGGAATAGTTGTGATTGCAGCCCTTTTAAGGACTAGGTTACAGCATTTCCTATGACATTTATCAGGCAGGTCTGTGCTCTTAAATAGATAGATTGTGGGAGTAAAGACTAATTGTAATTGCAGTCCTTTTCAGGACTAGGTTACATCAGTTCCTATCAGTTTTTGCCAGGCAGGTCTGTGCCAGTGCTGTGCAAGTTTTTTTCACAGCATTTGGCTGAGTCTAGCAAAGCTAATCCTTTTTGGCCTATTGCAGAGTGTGTTAGTCAGTGGAGTAGCCTATCTGTGTTGCAAGATATACCAACTGTGTATAGAATAACAATTTTTTTACTGCACCTAGTGAAGTAAAATCTTTTGGGCATAGCATCATTCTATTAGTCCATCTATACTGACCTCCATCAGGTTGCAAATTGAATATAATTTTTTTCTGCATCTAGCGCTGAAAAAATATTTGGGCTTCTAGCAGTGTGTGGGACTTGTTCTATTAGTCCATCTATACTGACCTCCATCAGGTTGCAAACTGAATATAATTTTTTTCTGCATCTAGCTCTGAGAAAATATTTGGCCTTCTAGCAGTGTGTGGGACTTTCTCTAATAGTCCATCTATACTGACCTCCATCAGGTTGCAAATTGAATATATTTTTTTTCTGCATCTACCTCTGAAAAAATATTGGGCTTCTAGCTGTGTGTGGGACTTGTTCTATTAATCCAGCTATACAGACCTCCATCAGGTTGCAAACTGAATATAATATTTTTCTGCATCTACCTCCGAAAAAATATTTGGGCTTCTAGCTGTGTGTGGGACTTGTTCTATTAGTCCATCTATACTGACCTCCATCAGGTTGCAAATTAAAAATAATTTTTATCTGCATCTACCTCTGAAAAAATATTTGGGCTTCTAGCTGTGTGTGGGACTTGTTCTATTAGTCCATCTATACTGACCTCCATCAGGTTACAAACTGAATATAATTTTTTTCTGCATCTAGCTCTGAAAAAATATTTGGCCTTCTAGCAGTGTGTGGGACTTTCTCTATTAGTCCATCTATACTGACCTCCATCAGGTTGCAAATTAAAAATAATTTTTATCTGCATCCAGCTCTGAAAAAATATTTGGCCTTCTAGCAGTGTGTGGGACTTTCTCTTTTAGTCCATCTATACTGACCTCCATCATGTTGCAAATTAAAAATAATTTTTTGTCTGCATCTAGTTCTGAAAAAATATTTGGCCTTCTAGCAGTGTGTGGGACTTTCTCTATTAGTCCATCTATACTGACCTCCATCAGGTTGCAAATTAAAAATAATTTTTTGTCTGCATCTAGTTCTGAAAAAATATTTGGGCTTCTAGCTGTGTGTGGGACTTTCTCTATTAGTCCATCTATACTGACCTCCATCAGGTTGCAAATTAAAAATAATTTTTTGTCTGCATCTAGCTCTGAAAAAATATTTGGCCTTCTAGCAGTGTGTGGGACTTTCTCTATTAGTCCATCTATACTGACCTCCATCAGGTTGCAAACTGAATATATTTTTTTTCTGCATCTACCTCTGAAAAAACATTGGGCTTCTAGCTGTGTGTGGGACTTGTTCTATTAATCCATCTATACAGACCTCCATCAGGTTGCAAACTGAATTTATTTTTTTTCTGCATCTACCTCTGAAAAAATATTTGGGCTTCGAGCTGTGTGTGGGACTTGTTCTATTAGTCCATCTATACTGACCTCCATCAGGTTGCAAACTGAATATAATTTCTTTCTGCATCTAGCTCTGAAAAAATATTTGGCCTTCAAGCAGTGTGTGGGACTTTCTCTATTAGTCCATCTATACTGACCTCCATCAGGTTGCAAATTAAAAATAATTTTTATCTGCATCTACCTCTGAAAAAATATTTGGGCTTCCAGCTGTGTGTGGGACTTGTTCTATTAGTCCATCTATACTGACCTCCATCAGGTTGCAAACTGAATATCATTTTTTTCTGCATCTACCTCTGAAAAAATATTTGGCCTTCTAGCAGTGTGTGGGACTTTCTCTATTAGTCCATCTATACTGACCTCCATCAGGTTGCAAACTGAATATATTTTTTTTCTGCATCTACCTCTGAAAAAATATTTGGGCTTCTAGCTGTGTGTGGGACTTTCTCTATTAGCCCATCTATACAGACCTCCATCAGGTTGCAAATTGAATATAATTTTTTTCTGCATCTAACCCAGCCAATAGTTTTGGCCTAATACCACAGTTTGGCCACTCAGCTCTGCTCGGTTCCCATCCATTGTTTTTTTGTGCAAACAACTGCTGAGTTGTGAATTAGTTAACCACCAAAATGAGTGGAAAAGGCCTGCTGCTGGTGGAAAGGGGAATAGGCGTGTTGGGAAGGGGAAAAATGGTTGTGTCCGTGGGGTAGGTGTTAAAGCAACAGTAACATCTGCAGAAGAAAGACCATCTTCCAGCCAAACTAAAATGTCTACTTCTTTTAGCGGACAATGTGATAAGATCCCTTTCTTACGGCCACGCCAATCGCTACAAATTCCAGATGAGGCACAAAAACAGCAGGTGCTTCAACGGATATCAAGTGCTCCTTTAAGTGGGCTCTCCTCCACATCAACTTCAACATCACAAATACTCCAGTCCTCAAAGGTGTCACCCCAATCGCACTTGCTTCCTCACAGCTCCCAAATCTCCAGCTGCCCGTCTGAGTATGAGGTAGAACAGATGGTTGAGTCTGCAGAGCTGTTTACTCATACTATAGCCTGGGAATCAGAGGTCGACTCCAGCGCTTCTGTGAATCCAGACGAGGAAATGATCTGCACTGATGCCCAGAATCTTTATGAATCGGATCCAGGACCAGACGCAGAAGGTTCTGACCATAATGTAGACCCTCATTCCCAAACTGTAACTCCTGTTGGTGGAGACAATGAGGAAGACGATGATGAGACTCAAATACCTGATTGGAGCGACAACTTTAGTTTTTTGTCAGGGTAGGAACAGGTTGGCTCTGAGGACGACGGGTGTGATAACGCACAGGGTGATGATGATGAGGTTGGAGATACCACTTACTGTCAACCCACAGTCAGCCAAGAGATGAGGTCAGCAGAGGAGGTGGAGGAAGATGCTAGTGACGACGAGGTCAGATTGCGCCTTCCTGGACAGAGACGTAGTACTGGAAGCACGTCAACAACTGCATCCTCAAACACAACTCTGCCTCTCACCACAAGTCGTGGTGGCTCTTCAGGTCGCATGGGTGCTAAGCCTTGCATAGCCTGGGCATTTTTTCAGATCGATAAAGGTGACCCAACTCGTGTTATCTGTAACATTTGTCAGCAAAAGCTAAGTAGAGGCCAAAAAATACATAGTTTGAGTACTTCATGCATGAACCGGCACATGGACATGAAGCATAAGTTGCAGTGGGAAGCTCAGTGTGCTACAATGCGGCCTAGCCGGCCGGGCCAACCACCGTCTGCCATATCTTGTGCATCCGCGGCCTCTTCATCCTCTGTGACTGGGGGGACAGCAGTCACACCTGTTTTGGGGTGCAGACCTGCCACCTCTTTACCCGCAACAGCCAGCGTGATTGGCAGGTCATCATTTTCTTTGGAGGTGGTAACACCAGCTGGTGTTGAGCGCTGTCCGACATCGATAGCACCACTTTTGGATCAAGGCAACCTAACATGTCCGCCTGCATCCTCCTCACAGACCGGCAGTTTGCCGGGGACACCCTTATCAACCCCGTCTAAGCACAATAGCCAGCCCTCGGTCGCTCAGATGTGGACAAGTAAAAGACCATTTCCTCCTAGCCATGAGAAAGCTAAGAGGTTGAATTTCACCAAACTGCAAGCTCTTAGCTACAGAAATGGTGCCTTTCCGCCTGGTGGACACAGAGGATTTTCGAGACCTTATGTCCGTCGCAGTGCCCCAGTACCAGATGCCCAGTCGGCACTACTTCTCAATGAAAAGTGTGCCTGCGCTCCACCAGCATGTCGCACACAACATCACCACTTCTTTGAGAAACTCTGTGTGTGACAGGGTGCATTTCACCACAGACACTTGGACGAGTAAGCATGGACAGGGGCGTTACATGTCGCTGACTGGGCACTGGGTAACTATGGTGACAGCAGGACAAGGGGCTGCTGTTCAAGTCTTGCCGTCCCCACGAGTTGTGCGTCAATCCTCTTTATGTCAAAGTTCCTCCACTGCTTCTGCCTCCTCAACCTCCTCTCGGTCTTCCACCTGCACCCAAAGCCTGTCTGGTCATACCACAAGCTTTCTAACTGCACAGAAGGGATCCTGCACACCTCCTTACTATGCTGGCAGTAGGGCTCAACGACATCAGGCGGTTTTTACATTGAAATGTCTGGGAAATGTGAGTCACACAGCTGAGGAGTTGTGGTCAGCTCTGGAGAACCAATTTCATGAATGGTTGTCTCCACTGGACCTGAAACCAGGGAAGGCCGTGTGCGACAATGCTGCAAACCTGGGTGCGGCCCTTCGCCGGGGCAATGTCACACACGTGCCTTGTATGGCTCACGTGTTGAACCTGGTTGTCCAGCAATTTTTAGCCCACTATCCCAGACTAGATGGCCTTCTGCAGAGGGCACGGTCGCTGTGTGCTCACTTCCGCCGTTCGCATCCCGCAGCTCAGCGACTTACATCTCTACAGAAGTCGTTGGGCCTGCCACTTCACCGGCTAAAATGCGATGTGCCTACCCGGTGGAATTCAACTCTGCACATGTTGCAGCGACTGTGGCAGCACCGACAAGCCCTGGTGCAATACGTTCTGACGTATAGCCTGGGCCAACGAGATCCGGAGGTGGGGCAAATCACGCTGGAGGAGTGGTCTCAGATCAGGGACCTATGCACCCTTCTGCACAGTTTTGAAATGGCGACGAAGATGTTTAGTGCTGACGATGCCATTATCAGCATGACTATTCCGGTGATTTACATGCTGGAGCACATGTTAAACAGAATTCGGAGTCAGGTGGTGGCACAAGAGGAGGTGGAGGAAGTAGAGGAGGAGGAGTTGTATGCGGAAGGGCTAACATCTGCAAGGTCCAGACGGTCGGCAGCACCAAGGCGGCAGGCATGTGAGGGTGGGGGAGATGGTTTTACCAGGGCGCATGGTAGCAGCCAAACTAGTGAGGAAGGTGCAGGAGCCCAGGAAGAAGTGGAGGACGAACTGATGGAAGACTCATCAGATGAGGGAGACCTTGATCACATTTCTGTTGTGCGAGGTTGGGGGGAGAGGACAGAGGAATGAAGCATGATTGTTACCTCGCCACCAACACAACAGGGACTTGGTGCTCCTGGATGCGCAACACACATGAGTGCCTTCTTGCTGCACTACCTGCAACATGACCCTCGAATTGTGAGAATTAGAAATAATCCTGACTACTGGGTTGCCACACTGTTATATCCCCGGTACAAAAGTAAATTTGCAGAAATTATTCCTGCCATAGAAAGGGATGCACGCATGCAGGAGTATCAGCAGAGACTGTTGCAGAATCTTACATGTGCTTTTCCACAAAACACCACTGGTGCACGTAGTGAATCTCACAGTTCCAACTTGCCAACCGTGGGACCGTCAAGTGTTCAGCACTCAAACCGTAACAGAACCACAGTATCTGCTGGTAACATCAATTTTGCGGAATCATTTCACCACTTTTTTAGCCCATCCTTTGCAAGGCCACAGGAGACAAGAAGTCTGACACATAGTCAACGCCTAGAGACGATGGTACAGGAGTATCTCCAAGTAAACATTGAAGCCATGACTGTGTCACTGGACCCTTGCTCTTTTTGGGCTTCCAATCTGGATAAATGGCCGGAGCTAGCCACTTACGCCTTGGAGATCTTGTCATGCCCCGCAGCCAGCGTTCTGTCTGAACGTGTGTTCAGCGCTGCTGGTGGTGTGCTGACAGATAAGCGCACGCGGCTCTCCACTGATAATGTAGACAGACTCACGTTCATAAAGATGAACAAATCATGGATCCGAAACGACTTTTCTACCCCTGTGTCATCCTGGGGAGAATAAAAGCTTGATGATTGGTTAAAATCACCCTACCAACCGTTTTAAGCTTTCAAATTACTAATCATGTTTATCTGTATCTTGACTGGAAAATAATTTGGGCTTTGTAGCAGTGTGCAGCACTGATCCTATTAGCCCATCTATACTAAGCTCCACCAAATTTAAAATTAATAATAATTTGTAGCTGCATCTAGCCCGGAAAATAATTTTGGGGCTCCGAGATGCGCAAGACACATAAGTGCCTTCTTGCTGCACTACCTGCAACATGACCCTCATATTGTCAGAATTCGAAGTAATCATGACTACTGGGTTGCCACACTCTTAGATCCCCCAAACTTTTCGATCAACCTTTTCATTTTAATAAAGACCAAAAAAATGGTCATTTTTGAAATTATGAGCATTAGCAGGTTATTAGAAACTGAAATCAAACAGTTTTCAACTCAAAACTTTATTCTAGGTGATGTTACATTTTCACATAGGACCCCTTGTTCGAAAGGAGCTTCTGAACTCTCTCGTCCATTGAATTTGTCAGGTTTTGGATGGTTTCTGCTTCAATTGTTTTGCATGAGGACAGAATACCCTCCCAGAGCTGTTGCTTAGATGTGAACTGCCTCCCGCCATCATAGACACTCCTTTTGATGATGCTCCAGAGGTTCTGAATGGGGTAGAGGTCAGGGGAGCATGTGGGTCACACCATAAGTTTGTCCCCTTTTATGCCCATATCAGCCAGAGATGCAGATGTTTTAAGTGCAGCATGAGATGGTGCATTATCATGCAAAAAAATGATCTTGCTGTGAAATACATGGTTCTTCTTCTTGAACCATGGCAGGAAGTGCTGTTTAAGAAAATCCACATACATTATGGAGTTCATCTTTAGCGCCTTCAGGGATCCTAAAGGAGCCGACAATCTCTCTCCCCATGATTCCAGCCCAAAACATTACTCCACCTCCTCCTTGTTGTCGCTGTAGACGTGTTTGCGTGGGGTGTCCATCAACCAGCCATCCTCCACTCCATCCATCTGGACCATCGAGCGCTGCACGGCACTCATCCGTGAACAAAACAGTTTTGAAATCAGTCTTCATGTAATGTTTGGCCCACTGGAGCCGTTTCTGCTTGTGTGAAGTGGATAGAGGAGGTCGACAGGATGGCATATGCACAGCTGCAAACCTCTGAAGGACCCTGCATCTTGTTGTTCGGGGGACGTTGGAGGCACCAGCAGCTTCAAAAACTTGTCTGCTGCTATGACAAGGCTTTTTTGCCGCTGCTCTTTTAACCTGACGTAATTGCCTGTAGGAAAGAGTCCTCAATTTGCCCTTATCAGCACGCACACGTGTGTACTTTGAATCAGCTACATACTTCTTGATTGCCAAGACACTTCATCCTGATCATCGCACAATGTTGATTGTAGTCATGCCTTGACCTAAACACTCCACAATTTGTTGCTTCTCAGCAGCCAACACATCCTTTTTCTTTACCATTTTGGCAGAAAATGTAGGCTGCTTAATAATGTGAGACAGCCTTCTTAAGTAGTCTTGCCTTTCATTGGACACACCTGCCAAACTAATTAGCACAGGTGTCTGCAATTGCTTACAGTGATATAAAGAGCCCTGACACACATCACCATCAATGAGTTTAACTGACAAACAAACAAATTCTTCCTTTATCACTCCTAAACACTTTTTGCATAATAATTTGGAACACAGTGTACATGTGCTTTTCCACAAAACACCAGTGGTTCACGTAGTGAATCTTACAATTCTAACTTGCCAACCGTGGTCTGTATGGAGTTGTTCAATAAAGAGCCCAAAATTAAGATAACATAGATGGGAGAGGTCTCTATGAATAGGAATTCCTAAGTATTTGATACCCTGTGAGGGCCAGGCAAAGGGAAAGTTGTACTGCATGGAATCCTATATGGATTTGGGGAGGGAGACATCGAGGGCCTCAGACTTCGCTGCAATGATTTTAAAATTTGACCATGTAACAAAGTGATCTATTTCAGCCATAACAGCAAGGATGGATATATGTGATTAAGTGATATATACTAGTACATCATCAGCAAATAGAGAGCACTTGTACTCGGTGCCTCCCACCTCAATCCACCTAATATTGGGGTTATGGCGAATTGATGAGAGCAGGTGCTTCGTCACTAGGATGTATAAGAGAGGGGACAGAGGACATCCCTGCCTTGTCCCATTGGTGATTGTGAAAGGTGATGAAAATGTTCTGATGCACCCCCTGGGCCTTGGGATACCCGGAGCCGGACCCTTTTTGGTGGATGCTGGTGGTTGTAGTCTTCGTGGCGGCGACCCGGTTCCGTGGCTCAGGGTGGTCAAACCAGTGGCGGAACTATTTATGTGGTTTTGATGTTTAAATGTCTGACTACGCCACCCATGGATTGCGATCAGAGTGAACCGCCGCTGCAGGGCAGACCGCTGAGGCTGGTGTTGTGGGTGCTGCAGAGCGTAGCATAACTCCCCACGGGAGGAGTATAGCCTCAGGGCAGTGTATGCGGAGGATGCGGGTGATGGTGCAGGGCAGCAGCAGTAACGACACGGAGTCAGTGATGCAGTCCAGGGCCTTTACTCACAGTTCTTATTATCCAGACCACGTCTGCAGGTAACGGCTGCCCACGTCGTACTGTGCTCACCAGGTGAGGGGCTCAGACAACTCCCAGATAACTTTGGAGCGCTTCACAGGACCCCCTTTGTGTGTCCTTTGTCTGACCTTTCTTACCAACCCTTCTGTCCGGCTGCCTCGGGCCTCCTCTTGGTAAACTTGGCGCCAGTTTCCCTGACCCTATGTGCTGCCCTCCTAGCGGGTGTAGCGAGGGGCTGCGTCACATAAAATGTCACAGCCTCCGGTTTCCAGCTGAGGGTCGTTTCCTGCCTCCACTAGTTTCGGGGACCGGTCTCCCCCTTTGGCCTGACCCCTCCATGCAGGTGGATTCGGGCGTGCGGTGGCGACTCGCCCGTCCGCACCCCTGGGATCCCTTCGTTCCTCATTCCTGGAGCCTTCTCCGCTCCTCTTCCTTCCTTCTCCCTCTTCCAGGCCTGGGCCTCTGTTACTAGGCCCGCCTCCGGAGCAGAGCTCATGCAGAGCCCCTGCTCCCTGCCACTTCTGCTCAGACTTCTCTGCACTGAACTAAGATGGTGCCCACCTTTTATACTCCCTTCTCAATGCACCCAGGAACTGCTTCCTCCCTGCTACTGCACTACAGGGTTCCCCTTCCTCAGTGTTCCCTCCCCCTACTCCAGCCAGGGACAGGGACTGTCGTGCCCATCTCAGGGGCATATTGGTCGCCCTGCCCCACGGCAATGTGGTGTAATGCATGCAGGTGTTGGGTCCTGATCCACACTCCATCCTTACCTGAGAGTGAGATATCACACCTCTGGGTGAGGTGCAATACCTCTGAAGCAACCGAGCCCTCAGGGTTCTACAGTTCCATTTATCTTCAGCCTAGGTGACGTATTGCGATACAGGGCCGTGATTTTGGCTATAAAAGGGTCCCCTAGACCCCTACCCCAAGCTTTTTAAGAGAATCATATATGGCGTGCCAGGAGACTCTATGGAATGCTTTCTCAGCATCCAACGAGAGTATCTAATTACAAATTTTTAACTGCATCTAGCCCAGGAAATACTTTGTGCCTAGTAGCAGTGTCTGCTAGTCAGCGGATTATCCCGGCTGTTAAGCAAGCTACACCACCTGTAGTTTGGACACTTAATTTTTTCAAAGGAAATGGTTCGGGACCACGGGATACTCAGTGAAGAGCATCAGGAGGCACCCCAAGGCATAGGGGCTGGGACTGGCAGTAGGATGCCTTGTGGTGGACAGCCGAGCTCGATCCTTATAAAAGCTTTTTAACTGCATCAGCTTTAGTGGACGCTACTGGAGCTGGAATTACGCGGCTGCTGGCATGAGACTTGCCCTCCAATAGATCCTTGTAAATGGATTTAAAGTGTATTCATTCAAATTAGAGAGACAATTTAAATTAAAAAGCTTAGAGCTGCCTCCACCACAGGGGGGCTTGCTCGACCCACCAGCGGACAGGCACCAGTATTGGGAGAGGGGGGCTGGCCGTCAGGGTTCACCGCGGCTCTGGCACAAACCCGGCGACACGGAGGTGGCACGGGCAGGAGCGGACTGAACGTGTCGGCTTCTCACTTTTTGGATTTTAGAAGGGCATGACATGCCTATATCAGTGTCTCCCCCTCCTTTTACTCCTCCAGCTCTTTTCTTTTCTCATGACTATATGTACTTGTCACTTTTCCATGTGTTAGTTGTGTCTTCTGAGCAGTTTGTCAGCTTTTGGACACCTTTGAAGGTGTATTCTATGTGTTTCTATGTGTTTTTGTTTGCCTGCCATTGGTTTTAACGGTGTTCGAAGGTGTTCGACGAACAGTTCAACGAACAGTTCGGCGAACACACGGGTGTTCGACGAACCGAACTGAACTCGAACACTACGGGGGTGGCTCAACACTAGTTGTGACCTGCTGGATTGCTCTTGTGTTTCTTGCCTGAGCCTGTGGTGACTCCTCAATGTAAGTCATATGCAAACCTAGAAGTGATGAGCAAGCATGCTTGCTGCTGCTCGGTGCTCACCCGAGCATCTCACTGCTAGAGATGCTTGGAGCTCGGCGAGTATTTCCGAGGTTGCTTGGCGGGAGCTCGGGTCTCCTCCCTGCATGTTTGGCGCTGTTTACAGATAGAGATGAGCGTTGTTCTACTCGAACTGTTCGCCAATCTCAAATTCGAGCTGTTTTGGGCGGTGTTCGAGCCGGTCGTCGAACACGAACAATTTGAGAAAAATTCGGCTGTTCGAGGTTATGTTCGATAACTGTTCGTGCACCAAAATCATAACTGGATTTTTTCTCAGTAATGATGAAAATTAATGTTAATACGCAGTTTGAGTGTACAGCGGGGCGGGGGGAGGGGCAGGGGATGGATCTCTGCAGGAACAATGAAGATCTCCATTTTTTTTTCTCTTTCCCGCATTTGCAGTGGGGAGGTGCAATCTGTCAGCCTATCAGCAGCGCACACACGGAGCGAAGTGCTTTTTTTCACACAAGCAAGGGCATGTGTGATTGGCAGTGTATGTCACATGTCCTTGCCCTATAAGACCAAGCCATTTTCCCCGTCGCCACCATTTTCTCACTGCTGCAGCTGCGTGTTAGACGGCACCGCTGTTGCTGTGTGCGCTATACCTTGTTAATTTCAAGCCAATTTTCGCACAAATATACAGATAGCTTGGGAGTAGGGAATAGTTGTGATTGCAGTCCTTTTAAGGACTAGGTTACAGCATTTCCTACGACTTTTATCAGGCAGGTCTGTGCTCTTAAATAGATAGATTGTGGGAGTAAAGACTAATTGTAATTGGAGTCCTTTTCAGGACTAGGTTACATCAGTTCCTATCAGTTTTTGCCAGGCAGGTCTGTGCCAGTGCTGTGCAAGTTTTTTTCACAGCATTTGGCTGAATCTAGCAAAGCTAATCCTTTTTGGCCTATTGCAGAGTGTGTTAGTCAGTGGAGTAGCCTATCTGTGTTGCAAGATATACCACCTGTGTATAGAATACCAATTTTTTTACTGCACCTAGTGAAGTAAAATCTTTTGGGCATAGCATCATTCTATTAGTCCATCTATACTGACCTCCATCAGGTTGCAAACTGAATATAATTTTTTTCTGCATCTAGCTCTGAAAAAATATTTGGGCTTCTAGCAGTGTGTGGGACTTGGTCTATTAGTCCATCTATACTGACCTCCATCAGGTTGCAAATTAAAAATAATTTTTTTCTTCATTTAGCTCTGAAAAAATATTTGGGCTTCTAGCAGTGTGTGGGACTTGTTCTATTAGTCCTTCTATACTGACCTCCAGCAGGTTGCAAATTGAATATAATTTTTTTCTGCATCTAGCTCTGAAAAAATATTTGGGCTTCTAGCGGTGTGTGGGACTTGGTCTATTAGTCCATCTATACTGACCTCCATCAGGTTGTAAATTAAAAATAATTTTTTTCTGCATCTAGCTCTGAAAAAATATTTGGGCTTCTAGCAATTTGTGGGACTTGGTCTATTAGTCCATCTATACTGACCTCCATCAGGTTGCAAATTAAAAATAATTTTTTTCTTCATTTATCTCTGAAAAAATATTTGGGCTTCTAGCAGCGTGTGGGACTTGTTCTATTAGTCCATCTATACTGACCTCCATCAGGTTGCAAATTAAAAATAATTTTTATCTGCATCTAGCTCTGAAAAAATATTTGGGCTTCTAGCAGTGTGTGGGACTTGGTCTATTAGTCCATCTATACTGACCTCCATCAGGTTGCAAATTAAAAATAATTTTTTTCTGCATCTAGCTCTGAAAAAATATTTGGGCTTCTAGCAGTGTGTGGGACTTGGTCTATTAGTCCATCTATACTGACCTCCATCAGGTTGCAAATTGAATAAAAAAAATTTCTGCATCTAGCTCTGAAAAAATATTTGGGCTTCTAGCGGTGTGTGGGACTTGGTCTATTAGTCCATCTATACTGACCTCCATCAGGTTGCAAATTAAAAATAATTTTTTTCTACATCTAGCTCTGAAAAAATATTTGGGCTTCTAGCAGTGTGTGGGACTTGGTCTATTAGTCCATCTATACTGACCTCCATCAGGTTGCAAATTAAAAATAATTTTTTTCTTCATTTAGCTCTGAAAAAATATTTGGGCTTCTAGCAGTGTGTGGGACTTGTTCTATTTTTCCTTCTATACTGACGTCCAGCAGGTTGCAAATTGAATATAATTTTTTTCTGCATCTAGCTCTGAAAAAATATTTGGGCTTCTAGCGGTGTGTGGGACTTGGTCTATTAGTCCATCTATACTGACCTCCATCAGGTTGCAAATTAAAAATAATTTTTTTCTGCATCTAGCTCTGAAAAAATATTTGGGCTTCTAGCAGTGTGTGGGACTTGGTCTATTAGTCCATCTATACTGACCTCCATCAGGTTGCAAATTGAATAAAAAAATTTTCTGCATCTAGCTCTGAAAAAATATTTGGGCTTCTAGCGGTGTGTGGGACTTGGTCTATTAGTCCATCTATACTGACCTCCATCAGGTTGCAAATTAAAAATAATTTTTTTCTGCATCTAACCCAGCCAATAGTTTTGGCCTAATACCACAGTTTGGCCACTCAGCTCTGCTCGGTTACCATCCATTGTTTTTTTGTGCAAACAACTCCAGAGTTGTGAATTAGTTAACCACCAAAATGAGTGGAAAAAGGCCTGCTGCTGGTGGAAAGGGGAATAGGCGTGTTGGGAAGGGGAAAAAAGGTTGTGTCCGTGGGGTAGGTGCAGAAGAAAGACCATCTTCCAGCCAAACTAAAATGTCTACTTCTTTTAGCGGACAATGTGATAAGATCCCTTTCTTACGGCCACGCCAATCGCTACAAATTCCAGATGAGGCACAAAAACAGCAGGTGCTTCAACGGATATCAAGTGTTCCTTTAAGTGGGCTCTCCTCCACATCAACTTCAACATCACAAATACTCCAGTCCTCAAAGGTGTCATCCAAATCGCACTTGCTTCCTCACAGCTCCCAAATCTCCAGCTGCCCGTCTGAGTATGAGGTAGAACAGATGGTTGAGTCTGCAGAGCTGTTTACTCATACTATAGCCTGGGAATCAGAGGTCGACTCCAGCGCTTCTGTGAATCCAGACGAGGAAATGATCTGCACTGATGCCCAGAATCTTTATGAGTCGGATCCAGGACCAGACGCAGAAGGTTCTGACCATAATGTAGACCCTCATTCCCAAACTGTAACTCCTGTTGGTGGAGACTATGAGGAAGACGATGATAACACTCAAATACCTGATTGGAGCGACAACTTTAGTTTTTTGTCAGGGCAGGAACAGGTTGGCTCTGAGGACGACGGGTGTGATAACGCACAGGGTGATGATGATGAGGTCGGAGATCCCACTTACTGTCAACCCACAGTCAGCCAAGAGATGAGGTCAGCAGAGGAGGTGGAGGAAGATGCTAGTGACGACGAGGTCAGGTTGCGCCTTCCTGGACAGAGACGTAGTACTGGAAGCACGTCAACAACTGCATCCTCAAACACAACTCTGCCTCTCACCACATGTCGTGGTGGCTCTTCAGGTCGCATGGGTGCTAAGCCTTGCATAGCCTGGGCATTTTTTCAGATCGATAAAGATGACCCAACTCGTGTTATCTGTAACATTTGTCAGCAAAAGCTAAGTAGAGGCCAAAAAATACATAGTTTGAGTACTTCATGCATGAACCGGCACATGGACATGAAGCATAAGTTGCAGTGGGAAGCTCAGTGTGCTACAATGCGGTCTAGCCGGCCGGGCCAACCACCGTCTGCCATATCTTGTGCATCCGCGGCCTCTTCATCCTCTGTGACTGGGGGGACAGCAGTCACACCTGTTTTGGGGCGCAGACCTGCCACCTCTTTACCCGCAACAGCCAGCGTGATTGGCAGGTCATCATTTTCTTTGGAGGTGGTAACACCAGCTGGTCTTGAGCGCTGTCCGACATCGATAGCACCACCTTTGGATCAAGGCAACCTAACATGTCCGCCTGCATCTTCCTCACAGACCGGCAGTTTGCCGGGGACACCCTTATCAACCCCGTCTAAGCACAATAGCCAGCCCTCGGTCCCTCAGATGTGGACAAGTAAAAGACCATTTCCTCCTAGCCATGAGAAAGCTAAGAGGTTGAATTTCACCATCTGCAAGCTCTTGGCTACAGAAATGCTGCCTTTCCGCCTGGTGGACACAGAGGATTTTCGAGACCTTATGTCCGTCGCAGTGCCCCAGTACCAGATGCCCAGTCGGCACTACTTCTCAAAGAAAGGTGTGCCTGCGCTCCACCAGCATGTCGCACACAACATCACCGCTTCTTTGAGAAACTCTGTGTGTGACAGGGTGCATTTCACCACAGACACTTGGACGAGTAGGCATGGACAGGGGCGTTACATGTCGCTGACTGGGCACTGGGTAACTATGGTGACAGCAGGACAAGGGGCTGCTGTCCAAGTCTTGCCGTCCCCACGAGTTGTGTGTCAATCCTCTTTATGTCATTTTTCCTCCACTGCTTCTGCCTCCTCAACCTCCTCTCGGTCTTCCACCTGCACCCAAAGCCTGTCTGGTCATGCCACAAGCTTTCTAACTGCGCAGAAGGGATCCTGCACACCTCCTTACTATGCTGGCAGTAGGGCTCAACGTCATCAGGCGGTTTTTACATTGAAATGTCTGGGAAATGTGAGTCACACAGCTGAGGAGTTGTGGTCAGCTCTGGAGAACCAATTTCATGAATGGTTGTCTCCACTGGACCTGAAACCAGGGAAGGCCGTGTGCGACAATGCTGCAAACCTGGGTGCGGCCCTTCGCCGGGGCAATGTCACACACGTGCCTTGTATGGCTCACGTGTTGAACCTGGTTGTCCAGCAATTTTTAGCCCACTATCCCAGACTAGATGGCCTTCTGCAGAGGGCACGGTCGCTGTGTGCTCACTTCCGCCGTTCGCATCCCGCAGCTCAGCGACTTACATCTCTACAGAAGTCGTTGGGCCTGCCACTTCACCGGCTAAAATGCGATGTGCCTACCCGGTGGAATTCAACTCTGCACATGTTGCAGCGACTGTGGCAGCACCGACAAGCCCTGGTGCAATACGTTCTGACGTATAGCCTGGGCCAACGAGATTCAGAGGTGGGGCAAATCACGCTGGAGGAGTGGTCTCAGATCAGGGACCTATGCACCCTTCTGCACAGTTTTGAAATGGCGACGAAGATGTTTAGTGCTGACGATGCCATTATCAGCATGACTATTCCGGTGATTTACATGCTGGAGCACATGTTAAACAGAATTCGGAGTCAGGTGGTGGCACAAGAGGAGGTGGAGGAAGTAGAGGAGGAGGAGTTGTATGCGGAAGGGCTAACATCTGCAAGGTCCAGACGGTCGGCAGCACCAGGGCGGCAGGCATGTGAGGGTGGGGGAGATGATTTTACCAGGGCGCATGGTAGCAGCCAAACTAGTGAGGAAGGTGCAGGAGCCCAGGAAGAAGTGGAGGACGAACTGATGGAAGACTCATCAGATGAGGGAGACCTTGATCACATTTCTGTTGTGCGAGGTTGGGGGGAGAGGACAGAGGAAGGAAGCATGATTGTTACCTCGCCACCAACACAACAGGGACTTGGTGCTCCTGGATGCGCAACACACATGAGTGCCTTCTTGCTGCACTACCTGCAACATGACCCTCGAATTGTGAGAATTAGAAATAATCCTGACTACTGGGTTGCCACACTGTTAGATCCCCGGTACAAAAGTAAATTTGCAGAAATTATTCCTGCCATAGAAAGGGATGCACGCATGCAGGAGTATCAGCAGAGACTGTTGCAGAATCTTACATGTGCTTTTCCACAAAATACCAGTGGTGCACGTAGTGAATCTCACAGTTCCAACTTGCCAACCGTGGGACCGTCAAGTGTTCAGCACTCAAACCGTAACAGAACCACAGTATCTGCTGGTAACATCAATTTTGCGGAATCATTTCACCACTTTTTTAGCCCATCCTTTGCAAGGCCACAGGAGACAAGAAGTCTGACACATAGTCAACGCCTAGAGACGATGGTACAGGAGTATCTCCAAGTAAACATTGAAGCCACGACTGTGTCACTGGACCCTTGCTCTTTTTGGGCTTTCAATCTGGATAAATGGCCGGAGCTAGCCACTTACGCCTTGGAGATCTTGTCATGCCCCGCAGCCAGCGTTCTGTCTGAACGTGTGTTCAGCGCTGCTGGTGGTGTGCTGACAGATAAGCGCACGCGGCTCTCCACTGATAATGTAGACAGACTCACGTTCATAAAGATGAACAAATCATGGATCCGAAACGACTTTTCTACCCCTGTGTCATCCTGGGGAGAGTAAAAGCTTGATGATTGGTTAAAATCACCCTACCAACCGTTTTAAGCTTTCAAATTACTAATCATGTTTATCTGTATCTTGACTGGAAAATAATTTGGGCTTTGTAGCAGTGTGCAGCACTGATCCTATTAGGCCATCTATAATAAGCTTCACCAGATTTAAAATTAAAAATAATTTTTAGCTGCATCTAGCCCGGAAAATAATTTTGGGGCTCCGAGATGCGCAAGACACATAAGTGCCTTCTTGCTGCACTACCTGCAGCTTGACCCTCATATTGTCAGAATTCGAAGTAATCATGACTACTGGGTTGCCACACTCTTAGATCCCCCAAACTTTTCGATCAACCTTTTCATTTTAATAAAGACCAAAAAAATGGTCATTTTTGAAATTATAAGCATTAGCAGGTTGTTAGAAACTGAAATCAAACAGTTTTCAACTCAAAACTTTATTCTAGGTGATGTTACATTTTCACATAGGACCCCTTGTTCGAAAGGAGCTTCTGAACTCTCTCGTCCATTGAATTTGTCAGGTTTTGGATGGTTTCTGCTTCAATTGTTTTGCATGAGGACAGAATACCCTCCCAGAGCTGTTGCTTAGATGTGAACTGCCTCCCGCCATCATAGACACTCCTTTTAATGATGCTCCAAAGGTTCTGAATGGGGTAGAGGTCAGGGGAGCATGGGGGTCACACCATAAGTTTGTCCCCTTTTATGCCCATATCAGCCAGAGATGCAGATGTTTTATGTGCAGCATGAGATGGTGCATTATCATGCAGAAAAATGATCTTGCTGTGAAATACACGGTTCTTCTTCTTGAACCATGGCAGGAAGTGCTGTTTGAGAAAATCCACATACATTATGGAGTTCATCTTTAGCGCCTTCAGGGATCCTAAAGGGGCCGACAATCTCTCTCCCCATGATTCCAGCCCAAAACATTACTCCACCTCCTCCTTGTTGGCGCTGTAGCCGTGTTTGCGTGGGGTGTCCATCAACCAGCCATGCTCCACTCCATTCATCTGGAATATCGAGCGCTGCACGGCACTCATCCGTGAACAAAACAGTTTTGAAATCAGTCTTCATGTAATGTTTGGCCCACTGGAGCCGTTTCTGCTTGTGTGAAGTGGATAGAGGAGGTCGACAGGATGGCGTATGCACAGCTGCAAACCTCTGAAGGACCCTGCATCTTGTTGTTCGGGGGACGTTGGAGGCACAAGCAGCTTCAAAAACTTGTCTGCTGCTATGACAAGGCTTTTTTGCCGCTGCTCTTTCAACCTGACGTAATTGCCTGTAGGAAAGAGTCCTCAATTTGCCCTTATCAGCACGCACACGTGTGTACTGTGAATCAGCTACATACTTCTTGATTGCCAAGACACTTCATCCTGATCATCGCACAATGTTGATTGTAGTCATGCCTTGACCTAAACACTCCACAATTTGTTGCTTCTCAGCAGCCGACACATCCTTTTTCTTTCCCATTTTGGCAGAAAATGTAGGCTGCTGAATAATGTGAGAGAGCCTTCTTAAGTAGTCTTGCCTTTCATTGGACACACCTGCCAAACTAATTTGCACAGGTGTCTGCAATTGCTTACAGTGATATAAAGAGCCCTGACACACATCACCATCAATGAGTTTAACTGACAAACAAACAAATTCTTCCCTTATCACTCCTAAACACTTTTTGCATAATAATTTGGAATGCGGTGTACATGTGCTTTTCCACAAAACACCAGTGGTTCACGTAGTGAATCTTACAGTTCTAACTTGCAACCGTGGTCTGTATGGAATTGTTCAATAAAGGGCCCAAAATTAAGATAACATAGATGGGAGAGGTCTCTATGAATAGGAATTCCTAAGTATTTGATACCCTGTGAGGGCCAGGCAAAGGGAAAGTTGGACTGGATGGAATCCTATATGGATTTAGGGAGGGAGACATCGAGGGCCTCAGACTTCGCTGCATTGATTTTAAAATTTTACCATGTAACAAAGTGATCTATTTCAGCCATAACAGCAGGGATGGATATATGTGATTGAGTGATATATACTAGGACATCATCAGCAAATAGAGAGCACTTGTACTCGGTGCCTCCCACCTCAATCCACCTAATATTGGGGTTATGGCGAATTGATGAGAGCAGGTGCTCCGTCACTAGGATGTATAAGAGAGGGGACAGAGGACATCCCTGCCTTGTCCCATTGGTGATTGTGAAAGGTGATGAAAATGTTCTGACGCACCCCCTGGGCCTTGGGACACCCGGAGCCGGACCCTTTTTGGTGGATGCTGGTGGTTGTAGTCTTCGTGGCGGCGATCCGGTTCCGTGGCTCAGGGCGGTCAAACCAGTGGCGGAACTATTTATGTGGTTTTGATGTTTAAATGTCCGACTACGCCACCCGTGGATTGCGGTCAGAGTGAACCGCCGCTACAGGGCAGACCGCTAAGGCTGGTGTTGTGGGTGCAGCAGAGCGTAGCATAACTCCCCACGGGAGGAGTATAGCCTCAGGGCAGTGTATGCGGAGGATGGGGGTGATGGTGCAGGGCAGCAGCAGTAACGACACGGAGTCAGTGATGCAGTTCAGGGCCTTTACTCACAGTTCTTATTATCCAGACCACGTCTGCAGGTAACGGCTGCCCACGTCGTACTGTGCTCACCAGGTGAGGGGCTCAGACAACTCCCAGATAACTTTGGAGCGCTTCACAGGACCCCCTTTGTGTGTCCTTTGTCTGGCCTTTGTTACCAACACTTCTGTCCGGCTGCCTCGGGCCTCCTCTTGGTAAACTTGGCGCCAGTTTCCCTGACCCTATGTGGTGCCTTCCTAGCGGGTGGAGCAAGGGGCTGCGCCACATAAAAAGTCAGAGCCTCCGGTTTCTAGCTGAGGGTCGTTTCCTGCCTCCAATAGTTCGGGGACCGGTCTCCCCCTTTGGCCTGACCCCTCCACGCAGGTGGATTCGGGCGTGCGGTGGCGACTCGCCCGTCCGCACCCCTGGGATCCCTTCATTCCTCGTTCCTGGAGCCTTCTCCGCTCCTCTTCCTTCCTTCTCCCTCTTGCAGGCCTGGGCCTCTGTTACTAGGCCCGCCTCCGGAGCAGAGCTCATGCAGAGCCCCTGCTCCCTGCCACTTCTGCTCAGACTTCTCTGCACTGAACTAAGATGGTGCCCACCTTTTATACTCCCTTCTCAATGCACCCAGGAACTGCTTCCTCCCTGCTCCTGCACTGCAGGGTTCCCCTTCCTCAGTGTTCCCTCCCCCCACTCCAGCCAGGGACAGGGACTGTCGTGCCCATCTCAGGGGCATATTGGTCGCCCTGCCCCACGGCAATGTGGTGTAATGCATGCAGGTGTCGGGTCCTGATCCACACTCCATCCTTATCTGAGAGTGAGATATCACACCTCTGGGTGAGGTGCAATACGTCTGTAGCAACCGAGCCCTCGGTGCTACAGTTCCATTTATCTTCAGCCTAGGTGACGTATTGTGATACAGGGCCGTGATTTTGGCTATAAAAGGGTCCCCTAGACCCCTACACCAAGCTTTTTAAGAGAATCATATATGGCGTGCCAGGAGACTCTATGGAATGCTTTCTCAGCATCCAACGAGAGTATCTACTTACAAATTTTTAACTGCATCTAGCCCAGGAAATACTTTGTGCCTAGTAGCAGTGTCTGCTAGTCAGCGGATTATCCCGGCTTTTAAGCAAGCTACACCACCTGTAGTTTGGACACTTAATTTTTTCAAAGGAAATGCTTCGGGACCACGGGATACTTAGTGAAGAGCATCAGGAGGCACCCCAAGGCATAGGGGCTGGGACTGGCAGTAGGATGCCTTGCGGTGGACAGCCGAGCTCGATCCTTATAAAAGCTTTTTAACTGCAGCAGCTTTAGTGGACGCTACTGGAGCTGGAATTACGCGGCTGCTGGCATGAGACTTGCCCTCCAATAGATCCTTGTAAATGGATTTAAAGTGTATTCATTCAAATTAGAGGGACAATTTAAATTAAAAAGCTTAGAGCTGCCTCCACCACAGGGGGGCTCTCTCGACCCACCAGCGGACAGGCACCAGTATTGGGAGAGGGGGGCTGGCCGTCAGGGTTCACCGCGGCTCTGGCACAAACCCGGCGACACGGAGGTGGCACGGGCAGGAGCGGACTGGCCGTCTCGGCTTCTCACTTTTTGGATTTTAGAAGGGCATGACATGCCTATATCTGTGTCTCCCCCTCCTTTTACTCCTCCACCTCTTTTCTTTTCGCATGACTATATGTACTTGTCACTTTTCCATGTGTTAGTTGTGTCTTCTGAGCAGTTTGTCAGCTTTTGGACACCTTTGAAGGTGTTTTCTATGTGTTTCTATGTGTTTTTGTTTGCCTGCCATTGGTTTTAACGGTGTTCGAAGGTGTTCGACGAACAGTTCGACGAACAGTTCGGCGAACACACGGGTGTTCGACGAACCGAACCGAACTCGAACACTACGGGGGTGGCTCAACACTATTTACAGAGCCAATGAACATGCAGCAATTGTCTGCCACTCACTGTAATGCTGCAGCCATGTTGATTGTGGCATTACAGTGATTGGCTGGACGCACAGCGTCATCAGGTCTATATCAGACCTGGCGCCGCTGTGCTCGTCACAGTCACTCCGGAATCAGACAGTGTAGGGAGAGGTGCTGCTGAGCTAGGGAGAGATTTGCTTGTTTCTAGTTAGTGTAGGTGTACTAAACTATATTACAGACAGATATCCATCTCAACAAACAGTCCTACTGAGGACTAATCCATCTGCAGAGATATCAGGCCGGCAGTGTATATAGCAGACTGCAGTGCATATAGCACAAGAGGCTCCATTTCAATTTTGTCTTCTACTGTTAGATATTTCTAGAAATAGGGCCAGGTCTCAGGGGCCAGGAATAATTTTTTTTGGATCTTAATCCTCATTATTTGCTTAAAAAGCAATCCAGAGAACTTCGTTTTCTGCACCGTTTGCTTGTTGGCACTGCAGAGCTAAAAATCCAGCTATTTAAAACTAAGGTTTGCCCGTCACACGAATCATATATAATTGCGCTGAAAATACTGCCATTTCTGGCCTCCATTAAAAATTTCCTTCAGTGTGTCAGTGAAGCTATTGACATCAGTTTGCTGTTCAAAATAGTTACCTACAGGTCAGGTATTTATTACTGTGTTTTCTTCATCACACGGATCACATATACCTTTTCAGAAAATACTGCCATTTCTGGCCTCCATTAAAAATTTCCTTCAGTGTGTCAGTGAAGCTATTGACACGAGTTTGCTGTTCAAAATAGTTACCTACAGGCCAGGTACTTAAAATTGTGGTTTGTTCGTCACACGGATCACATATAAGTTCACTCCAAATTCAGCCATTTGTAGTGAGCGTGGAAGATATTGTCCTCCATTTAAAATTGGCAAGGCACGTGGCAAGGGACGGGGAACTGTTCGTGATGGTGATGGTGCATGCAGAGGCCGAGGCTGTGGGCAAGCTGAAATTGTGCAACTACCAACACTTACATCTTCTCGCTCGACCTTCGTGTCCCAATTAATAGGGGACCGCAGAACACCACTATTGAACACAGAGCAGTGTGAAAATGTTATTGGTTGGATAGCAGATAATGCTTCCAGTCCCTTAGCCACCACCACCACCCTGTCTTCCACACGGTCAAGTCTCAGTAGCTGTGAGTCTGGACGGCATATTCCTCACCCTGAACCTCCTTCCTCCCACCATGCCGAGTGCCCAGAGACAACTGATCCCACACTTGGACACTCCGAAGAGCTGTTCACTTTTCCATTTATAGATTCGGGCTTCTTGCATGGTCCACTTGAAGTGGGGTAAGAGGAGATTGCCCAAATATTTGAGTAGCCACGGTCACACGAAGGCGACGGTGAGAAAGTGTCCTGATTTTGGCTATTTGCTCTTGTCTTCTTCCTTCTCCTCATCCTCCACCACCATATCACCAGTGTGACCGTGGTCCGTGATGCAACACCCACATAATTTTTTTAAAGGGTGTTTATGATGCCCGTAAAAAACAAAAAATTGTACAATATGTTCATGTATACCCCCCCAGGGGTAAATGTTTGTACACTTAGTGCATGGATATTACAAGTGTAGGAGACCCACTCCTTTCTAATGGGAACATTTTTTTATGAGGCCCTCCTCCACGTGTCTTCCAAGGAACATTGGAGTGCCTCACAATTTTAGGCAGCTTTTGCATTCACTACATAGATAAACACTATGGGAGACCCACTTCCTAATAATGGGAACATTGTTTTTAGGAGGCTCTCCGCCCTCTATGTCTCTTGCAAGGGGCATTGGAGTTACTCCAAATTTTTGGCAGATTTTGCTTCACTGCATAGGCAAGCAGTACAGTGGCCCTGCTCTATGTGTCTTTAAATTGTTAGTGGGGTTTTTCCCTAATTTTGTCAGCAGTTGGACTCACTGCATACCCTATAACTGTATAGCACACTCTCTCTTTTGTAATGGAAACATGTCATTACGGTGGGCATGCTCTATGTGTCTTTAAATTGTCAGTGGGGTTTTTCCCAAATTTTGTCAGCCATTGGACTCACTGCATACCCTTAACTGTATACAAACACGGGGAGAACATACAAAATCCTTGCAGATGTTGTCCTTGCTGGGATTTGAACCCAGGATCCTAGCGCTGCAAGGCTTTAGTGCTAACCACTGATCCAATGTCCTGCCATTCACCCTCTGATATCTTACAGGCTGGAGAAGCTTGCACCTACTGCCACTCTATCTTCAGCTCCTTTGTGAGAAACTAATGTATTTGGGCAGCCACTCAGTCTACCAAATAAAATTCCTGAGAAGGAAATTGTGGATAGCTTCGCTACTGGTACTGGGGCAGTGCTAATACCAAGGCGTTGTACCATACTTTACTGGAAATATTCCAGGCTGATAGAAGGCAAGCAGATTCCCACAGAAATGTACCAGCAGTAATGTTCAGGGTCCCGCGCTTGTAGAAGGCGGACACAATACCGGGAGAAATAGTGGCGGCTGGGGACCGAGTATGGACACCCAGCTGCCGAAGCCATGAGGTTGTGGACAGCTTTCACCTCCACGAGCCTAAAAAAACACATTTCAAGTGCAAGCAGCTGCCCAGAAATCTGGCAGTTTAGTATTGCAGCCTGTGGGTGGGTGGCTGGCTGCATACTTGCGCTTGCATTCCAAGTAACAGAAAACTAAGCAGATGGTGGCCTCTATCATCATCATGGACTCACTACAGCATTATGAACTGTAACATCCCTGGCGGCGTGCTTGCATAGTGCACCACCTCCCACTATGCAAGACCACAATCTTACCTGTCAGTCCAGCCTGCAAATCCTGCTCCAGTTC
This sequence comes from Phyllobates terribilis, assembly GCF_046119375.1. Lineage (NCBI taxonomy): Eukaryota > Metazoa > Chordata > Amphibia > Anura > Dendrobatidae > Phyllobates > Phyllobates terribilis. The sequence goes on from NW_027362762.1 coordinate 509,484,410, forward strand.
ATGCTGTGTGCATGCCTCTTGACTGACTGCTTAGGGCGGTGGCCCGGTTACTTCCTGATTCTTATAGCTGCTGTGGGCGCACCCCTAATGCGTCTCCAGCCTATTGCTGTGAGTCACTGGATATTTAAACCCCCTCCACTCAGTAGGAGGTGCCTGAGCAACACTAACATTCAGTGTGCTCCTTGACTCTGAAGTTGCCAGGTCCAGTTCTGCTTCTTGTCTGTTTCTGCCATCTCTGGGAGCTGCATACCCAGACCTGTTATCTGTGAATTCATGTCTGTTTCCGCCATCTCTGGGGGCTGCATACCCAAACCTGTTGTCTGTGACTTCTTGTCTGTTTCCGCATCTCTGGGGGCTGTATACCCAGGCTCGTTCTTGTATCTCTTTGCAGTAGCAGTTCCTGTCTGAACTGCATCCTAGCCTGTTACCTGTTTGTCTCTATGTCCGTACCTTCCCTTTTCCTGCAGTATCTGAACCTGCACCTAACTCCTACTCGTTGTCTCTGTACTTCTGTTTGTGAGTTTCGTGTCCACTCGCTACTTCATAGGAAGTACCTTGTGTGTATCTGGTTCTGCTTGTCCCTTTTCCCTTAATCCGTATCTTCCTATATTTTCCAGTTTGTTCCATGTGAACAGAGCCCTGTCCTCTCTGCCTTGCCCACCGCTCCTGCGGTTTCTCTCTTCTCTGACTTACCCACCGCTCCGGCGGTTTCTCTCTTCTCTGACTTACCCACCGCTCCGGCGGCTTCTCTCTGCTCTGACTTGCCCACTGCTCCGGCGGCTTCCCTCTGCTCTGCCTTACCCACTGCTCCGGCGGCTTCTCTCTGCTCTGACTTGCCCACCGCTCCAGCGGCTTCTCTCTGCTCTGTCTTGCTCACTGCACCAGCGGTTTCTCCCTGCTCTGACTTGCCCACCGCTCCGGCGGTTTCTCTCTGCTCTGATTTGCCCACTGCTCCAACGGCTTCCCTCTGCTCTGCCTTACCCACCGCTCCGGCGGTTTCTCTTTGCTCTGACTTGCCCACCGCTCTGGCAGCTTCCCTCTGCTCTACCTTACCCACCGCTCTGGCATATTCTCTCTGCTCTGACTTGCCCACCGCTCCGGTGGCTTCCCTCTGCTCTGCCTTACCCACCGCTCTGGCGTATTCTCTCTGCTCTGGCTTGCCTACCGCTCCAGCGGCTGCTCTCTGCTCTGACTTGCCTAGCACTCCGGCGGCTTCTCTCTGCTCTGCCTTGCCCACCGCTCTGGCAGTTCCGCTCTGCTCTGCCTTGTCCACCGCACCTGTGGTTTCTCTCTGCTCTGACTTGTCAACCGCTCTGGCGGTTCCGCTCTGCTTTGCCTTGCCCACTGCACCTGCGGTTTTCGCATTACTCTGCTTGTCTACCGCATCTGCGGCTCTGTACCTGTCTTTCAGTCGGTACTGGACCCTATCCAGCCTGCGCACAACCTGCTAGTACCTCCCTGTCTGCACGCCAGCCATGCTTGCCAGTATCTCCCTGTCTGCATAGCAGCCGTGCTTGCCAGTGCCCACCTGTCTGCATACCAGCCGTGCTTGCCAGTGCCCTCCTGTCTGCATACCAGCCGTGCTTGTCAGTGCCCACCTGTCTGCATACCAGCCGTACTTGCCAGTACCCTCCTGTCTGTATACCAGCCGTACTTGCCAATACCCACCTGCCTGTATGCCAGTCTAACCTGCCTGTTCCTGCATTCCCCGGTGTGGGTCAACAACTGTGACCGGGGTCTGACCTGGAGTCGCACCTGGTCCCTCTGCTCGGTTCCTCCTTGGACCACAGAGTCAACTAAGCCGCCGTGCGACCTTGGTCGGATCGGGTTGATACTTAGTTACGCCCCTCCAGGCATTCCTCGGTTCATGGTACTGTGGGATCACTAATCACGCTCACGCCAGTTAGTCCGTAACATAGACTCTCCTGAAGGAGAAGCCAGGGACCACTGGAGAAGTCTCTGATTCTCTGGTGGGCCCATCCAACCCTACCGCGAAACAGCCCTGGCTAAGAAAAGTGTGTGGAAGGTTCCCGGACACTCTATGGCTGCTTTTTTAATGTGGATTGGACTTGCTTATTCATGTTATTTCTCAAACTGCATTGCAGATCAGGCCATTTCCCAACTCTGTAGTCATAAAATTAAAGGAGCAAAGAAAGATGTTTGTGTGCCGAAGCACCACCGACAAGTGCGAGCTGATGTTGGACGGGCTTCCATTGCTTCTGCAACAAGCTGCATTAGAGGACTTCCTGGGAGAAATGATACCCAAAGTTGATAAGGTTTCCCTCTATGCCAGTCCTTTCACCAAGCTAAAGAATATGGCTGTGGTGAAATACAATCCTCAGCAGAAAAAGCTATGGACTGGTTCTGTACCATCCCTGGCCACATTCACTTGACCACGTGTTTGTGGCTAGGGACTCCTTCCCAGTAAGTGCACTGGGGAGGGCACAAGTAATGTTGTGGGACCCGTGCTTGTGGAAGGTGGAGAAGACACCAGGACAAATAGTGGCCGCTGGGGACCGAGTATGGATATGCGGTCGCCGCCATAAGGTTGCGGACATCTTCTGCCTCCACGAGCCTAAAAGGTCACATTTCAAGTGCAAGTAGCTGCCCAGAAATTTGTCAGTTTAGTATTGCAGCCTGTGGGTGGGTGGCTGGTTGGTTGCATACTTGCGCTTGCATTCCAAGTAACAGAAAACTAAGCAGATGGTGGCCTTTATCATCATCATGGCCTCACCTCGGCACTATGAACTCTCTTGAAGGAGAAGTCAGGGACCACCGGAGGAGTCTCCAGTTCTCTGGTGGGTCCGTCCAACCCTGCCGAGAAGCAGCCCTGGCTAAGAAAAGTGTGTGGGAAGGTTCCTTGACACTCTTTGGCTACATTTTTAATGTGGACTGGCTCCGTACCATCCCTGGCCACATTCACCTGTCCACGTGTTTGTGGTTAGGCGGTCCTTCCCAGTAAGTGCACTGGGGAGGGCACGGGTAATGTTGTGGACCCGTGCTTGTGGAAGGTGGAGACGGCAGTATAGTATTGAAGCCTGCGCTTGCATTCCAAGGAATGGCATAGGGACAAATGATCGCTGCACTGTGGCAAGGATGTGGACGGTGATTGTTGCAAGTCTGTAACGACAGTTTTTTTTTGTTTTGTTTTTGTATGCTTTATTTTATTGTATGTTATGAGTCCGTAAAAGTGTTATGCTCAGGCCCGGACTGACTGGCGTGAGCGTGGTTAGTGGTCCCACTGGGCCACGAGCCGAGGAGTGCCTGGAAGGGCGTGACTATGGGCCTCACCAGATCCGACCACGAACACATGACGGTTTAATCGACTCCGTGGTCTGAGGAGGGACATGGGAGGTGGCCCAGGTGCTACTCCAGGTCAGACCCCGGTCACCGCTGTTGACCCACACCGGGGAATGCAGGAATGGGCAGGTTAGGATGGTATGCAGACAGGTGGGTACTGGCAGGCACAACTGGTATGCAGACAGGTGGGTACTGGCAGGCACGGCTGGTATGCAGACAGGTGGGTACTGGCAGGCACGGCAGGTATGCAGACAGGCGGGTACTGGCAGGTACGGCAGGTATGCACACAAGCGAGTATTGGCAGGTAGGAAAGCAGGCTGGATAGGGACCAGTACAGACTGGGATTCAGGAACATAGCCTCAGGTGCGGTGGACAAGCAGAGCAGAGCTGCAGGTGTGGAGGACAAGCAGAGGAGAACCGCAGGCGCGGAGGACAAACGGAGCAGAGCAGAGCAGAACCACAGGCACGGAGGACAAGCAGAGCAGAGCAGAACCACAGGTGAGGAGGACAAGCGGAGCAGAGCAGAACCGCTGGCACGGAGGACAAGCAGAGCAGAACCGCAGACGCAGAGGACAAGCAGAGCAGAGCAAAGCAGAACAGCAGGCTCACTCACAAACAGAAGTACAGAGACAACGAGTTGGAGTTAGGTGCAGGTTCAGACTCTGCAGGAAAAGGAAAGGATCTGACATAGAGACAAACAGGTAATGGGCTAGGATGCAGTTCAGATAGGAACGAGCCTGGGTACTCAGCCCCCCAGGGTGGCGGAAACAGACAAAATACAGGACAGGACCTGGCAACTCAGTTGCACAGAGCACACTGAAAGAAAGCGTTGCTCAGGCCCCTCCTACTGAATGGAGGGGGTTTAAGTATCTAGTGACTCACAGCAATATGCTGGGGACGCATTAGGACTGCGCACACTGTAACTTTAAGAATCAGGAAGCAACAGCGTCGCCCCCCTAAGCAATCAGACAAGAGACATGCACTCAGCAAATAGTAGAGCAAAGTGTGCAGCCTGGACTGATAGGTAAGTTGGTGGTCTTGAATGGTGGGAGATGGTAAGCCATGCCAGCACGCCACCAGGGATGTTACTAAAAGTAATACCTCTGACAATGTTGTTGACAGCAGTGACCTGTGAGTAAGAAATAATTCCAGGGGTCTTCCCCATGCTGTTCCCATATCATTTGAGCACTGTTCCCATCTATTCGGGCCATTTTTAAGCCCTCTGCAGACCGCTGGGGGGAGGCGCATGAAAAATGCTAGAGTTTCCCATAGACTTACATTGGGCTCGTTGCTCGGGTCGAGCACCAAAATATTCCAATGTGCTCGACCTGAGCATCGAGCACCTGAGCATTTTACTGCTCACCCATCAATAAATTCTAGTTATAGTGTAACGGGTCCGTATGGTGGAACCTCTGTGGTTCGGAGCAAGGAGGAGCTAGAGGGACGTAACTAAGTGCCTACTCGGACCGACCGAGGTCACATGGCGGCTTAGTCGACTCTGTGAACCAGGGAGGGACCGGACAGATCAGATGAACCAGGTGCCACTCTCGGACCGACCTTGTGTGAGAGAAGGTGACTTCCACGGGTCAGATGACAGGAGCTGACCGGTACAGCGGATGAGCACGGCATGAAGGCTGATGGGTAATCCGGGTAGAAAAGCAGGCAGGTACGGCAGATAGCCAGACAGGTGCTCCGGGTAGGCAGGCTGACGGGCACGGCAGGTTACTGGCAGGTGCTTCAGGTAGGCAGGCTGGTGGACATGGCAGGTAACTGGCAGGTGCTCCAGGTAGGCAGGCTGGTGGGCACGGCAGGTAACTGGCAAACTGGCGGGCATGGCAGGTAACTGGCAAACTGGCAGGCAGGACTGTAAGACAGACAGGCGGGCTGGACTGCTAGACAGACTGGCGGGCAGAACTGACAGGCAGCGGGACTTTAGGGCTGAGGAAAGTGTTAGCACACAAAACAACAACCTTGCACAGGCACCTCCATCTTGGAGGAGGTGCCTTATATAGAAGAAGTCCTCCGGCCATTGGCCGCCACGGGACCGCGGCGGTGAGGGGAACGGCATCTCTGCCCGGCAGGAGGCAGAGAGGCCGATGCTACAGTACACCCCCCCCTTTGCATCCCCTCTTCTTCAGGCCTGCGAGAAATTTTTTAAGAAGATGAGGGGCAAGAATGTTCTCCCTGGGTTCCCAAGACCTCTCCTCCGGACCAAACCCCTTCCAATCCACAAGAAAGAAAGTCTTTCCTCTTACCCTCTTGGTGGCCAAAATGTTTTCTACCTCAAAGACGTCCTCAGCGGAGACTGAAGATGGGGTGGTACCTGGATCGTCAGAGAAGGAATTAAGAACAACTGGTTTTTAGGAGGGATACATGAAAGGAGTTGGGAATCTGTAAGGTGACCGGGAGTTTCAGCTTGTAAGCCACGGGATTGATTTGGTTAAGAAACCTCAACCGGACCTATGAACTGCGGACCCAACTTATAAGAAGGTATCTTGAGAAGGACATATTTGGAGGAAAGCCATACCTTGTCTCCTGGACGGAATTGAGGCGGATCCAGACGTCTCTTAGCAGCATGTTACTTCATCCACTCAGAGGACAGAAGAAGCGCAGATCTAGTGTCTTCCCAAATAGCCGAAAATTCACTGACGAGAGACTCCGTGGCAGGATTGTCCACTGAAGAGGAGACGGGAAATGGAATCCGGGGGTGTCGACCGTAGACCACAAAAAACAGGGATTTAGTAGAAGACTCGCTCTCATGGTTGTTATAGGAGAACTCAGCCCAGGGCAAGAGCTCAACTCAATCCCTATCGTGAGCGTTGACAAAATGCCGAAGAAAGCAGATAAGGATCTGGTTGATATGTTACACTTGACCATTGGACTGAGGATGATAAGCTGAAGGGAAATCCAAAGTGACATCCAGCAGCTTGCACGTGGCTCTCCAGAAGCGCGAAGTGAATTGAACTCCGCGATCTGAGACAATGTGGAGGGGTAGACCGTGGAGATGGAACATGTGATGGATGAAGTTCTTAGCCAGCACAGATGCAGAAAGAAGACCAGGCAGAGGGATGAAGTGGGCCATCTTAGAAAAGCGGTCGGTGACCACCCAAATGACAGTACAACCGTCAAAAACAGGGAGATCCGTGATGAAGTCCATTGCAATGTGTTGCCATGGAGCGGAAGGCACGGGAAGAGGAAGAAGACGGCCAGTTGGAAGGTGCCAGGGAACCTTGTTACGGGCACAAGAGGAACAAGCCGCGACAAAGTCCGCAACATCCTTGCGTAGGGAAGGCCACCAGTAATGTCGGGCGATGAGCAGAAAGGTCTTCCTCTGGCCACCATGACCAGCTAGTTTGGATGAATGGCCCCAGAGTAGAACCCTCTCTTGATCCGGAACCGCTACAAAGGTCTTACTGGGTGGAAGATGAGACAGGTCAAACGGAGCAACAGTCATAACTTTGGAGGGGTCAATGATATGTAGAGGCTCCTCCTCTTGGTCGGAAGACAGGAATGAGCGGGATAAAGCATCAGTTTTAATGTTCTTGTCCGCCGGGCGGTAGTGCAGAGTGAAGCAGTATCGGGCAAAGAATAGAGACCACCTGGCCTGACGCAGATTTAGTCTTTGGTCATTCTGCAAATAAGCGAGGTTCATGTGGTCAGTGTAGATGACCACCGGGTGCAGAGCCCCCTCAAGCAAATTGCGCCACTCCTCTAGCGCTAATTTGATGGCCAGCAGTTCTCAATCTCCTTTAGAGTAGTTGCATTCAGACGAGGAGAAGAGCTTGGAGAAGAATCCGCAAGTCACCATTCGCCCGGACGAGGATTCTGGGTGAGCACTGCTCCGGCCCCGGAGGAGGACGCATCAACCTCCAGGAAGAACTGCTTGTTGCAGTCCAGACGGTGTAGCACAGGAGTGGAGGAGAAGGCTTGTTTAAGGGAGACGAAGGCCTTCTCCGCTTCGGAGGTCCATTCCCTGGGATTTGCTCCTTTACGGGTGAGTGCAGAGATGGGAGCAGTCCGGGAGGAGAAATGAGGAGTGAAGAGGCGGTAATAGTTTGCGAAGCCCAGGAATCACTGAATCGCCTTCAACCCCTCTAGTCGGGGCCACTATAAGACGGCAGACAACTTCTCAAGATCCATCCGCAGACAAGTCTCGGAGATAATATAGCCCAGGAGCGGCAGAGAGGTCTGCTCAAAGAGGCATTTCTCGTATTTAGCGTATAGGCGATTGTTCCGGAGCCTCAGCAGAACTTGACGAACATCCCTCCAGTGTGAAGGCAGATCCGGAGAGAAAACCAAGGTATCGTCCAGGTACACCACCACGCAAGAATACAGGAGATCTCGGAAGATGTCGTTGACCAGCTGCTGGAAGATGGCTGGCGCATTACAGAGACAAAAAGGCATCACGCGGTATTCGTAGTGATCGTCCCGGGTGTTGAATGCTGTCTTCCACTCTTCTCCCTGGTGAATCCGGACCAAATTGTACACCCCATGAAGATCGAGCTTGGTGAAGATCTTCACGCCTTTAAGGCAGTCAAACAGCTCCAAGATGAGAGGCAGGGGGTACTTATTTTTGATGGTGATCTGGTTAAGGCCCCTATAATCGATACAGGGACGTAGAGAGGCGTCTTTCTTCTTAACGAAGAAGAATCCTGCTCCAGCCGGAGAGGAGGATTTCTGGATAAATCCCCTAGCAAGTTTCTCCTCTATGTATTCAGACATGGCACGGGTCTCGGCCAGCGACAAAGGGTAGATTCGCCCACGGGGAGGAGAAGCACCAGGTACCAGGTCGATGGGGCAATCATACGGCCTATCAGGTTGTAGTGTCTCTGCCTCCTTTTTGTCATAGACATCCGCATAGGACCAGTAGGGCGCTGGCAGACCAGGTAGATTAGTCAGAGTAGACGGGGGTCGAGCAGGACAAACCGGAACCAGACAGGACTTATGGCATTCCTGACCCCAACGGAGCACTTAACCAGATCTCCATTTCAGGACGGGCTCATGTCTTTGTAACCAGGGTAGACCAAGCAAGAGGGAGTGAGAGAGACCGGACAGCACATGAAAGGAGATCTTCTCTCAGTGCAGCATTCCCACCTGAAGGGTTACAGGCTCAGTGACAAGCAAGATGGTCTCCAGGAGAAGCTTCCTATCCACAGAGGCAACCGCCAGTGGTTCAGCCAGACGTACGGTAGGAATCTGGTAATGCTCCATGACAGCCTGTTGAATAAGATTCCCAGCGGCTCCAGAATCCAGGTGGGCTGTGTCGAAGAAGCGGGTCTCACCACTTGAAATGGAAACAGACAGAGTCAAAAACGGAGAGGGTATACTCTTGCCTAGGACGACCTCTCTGAGTGGTCCTAGACATTGGAGTTTCCCGGCCTCACCAGGCAGGAACGGATCAGATCCTCTATACTGCCACAGTAGAAGTGACGCGCCCCCTGGGCCATGTGTGGGGGAATACCCGGAGCCGGGTCTCTGTGTAATGCTGGGGGTTTGTAGTCTCCGTGGTGGCGACCCGGTCCCGTGGCTTAGGGTGGTCAAACCAGTGGCGGATCTGTTTATTTGGTTTTGTAATGTTTAAGTGTCCGATTACGCCACCCGTGGATTGCGGTCACTGAGAACAGCCGCTGCGGGGCAGACCGCTGAGGCTGATGTTGTGTGCACAGCAGAGGGTAGTATAACTCCCCACGGGAGGAGTATAGCCTCAGGGCAGTGAGTGCAGATGGTGGGGGTGATGGTGCGCGGGAGCAACAGTAATGACTCAGAGTCCAGTGATGCAGTCCAGGGTCTTTACTCACAGTTTTACACTCCAAGCCACTTTTGCAGGTAATGGCTGCCCATGTCGTACTGTGCTCACCAGGTGAGGGGCTCGGCCAACTCCCAGGTAACTTTGGAATGCTTTTCAGGACCCCCTTCGTGTGTCCTTTCTCTGGCCTGTCGTACCCCACAATTGACCACGTTTCTGTCCAGCTGCCTCGGGCCTTGATGGGCAAACGTATGTTCCGTTTCCCTGGGCCCTATATGGTGCCTTTCTAATGGGTGTAGTGAGGGACCGTAAAACGTGCAATGCCATGGCCTCCGGTTACTAGCTGAGGGTAGTTGCTCTCTTCCACTAGATGAGGGATCCGGTTCTCTTTTCTTGGCCTGACCCCCCTACTCTGATAGCGGCGGGCGTACGGTGGCAACTGGCCGGTCGGCACCGCTGGGGTCCCTTCACTCCACTCCTGGAGCCTCCTCCGTTCCTCTCCTCTCCTTTCTTCTCCTCCAGGCCCAGGCCTTGTGACTTGGCCTGCCTGCGGAGCAGAGCCCATGCAGAGCCCCTGCTCTTAGCCTCCTTCTCTCTCTCACTTCTCGCTCTGACTGAACTGACTCTAAGATGGTGCCCACCTTATATACCCCTACTTTACAGTGCACCCAGAATCTGCTCTCCCCACCCACACACTACCGGGTTCCCCCTTTCTAGGTGTTCCCTCCCCCCACTCCAGCCAGGGACAGGGACAGTTGTGCTCACTCTTGGGAGCATTGACGCCCTGCCCCCCGGAAATGTGGTGTAGTGCATGTGGGTGTTAGGGTCCTGAGCCACACTCCATCCTTACTTGGAAGTGAGATATCACACCTCTGGGTGAGTTGCAATACCTCTGTAGCGACCGAACCCTCGGGGCGCTACAGAAGCAACTCCCCTCGTCTCAGCGTGTCTCCAGGCGAGACTTGACCATCTTGGTTTGGTCAATTTACATAGGCTCAGGGGAACATGCACGGGAAATTGCTGGTTGTGAGGCTGGCCTTTGGAATGTTGGAACGAGACGCGGAAATCTTCTCTCCCGGGTAGTCTCCTTAGCACGTTCAAGAAAACGTATGTCAATCCGGGTAGCTAATGACACCAGGTTGTCCAGGGTGGAAGGGATGACACGACCGGCTAGCTCATCCTTGATCTGTCTGGAAAGACCCTCCCAAAAGGTGGACACCAGTGCCTCATTGTTCCAGGCAAGTTCAGATGCGAAGGTTCGGAAACGTATGGCATTCTGGCCCACAGTGAGGCAGTAGAAGAATTTCGTCCGGGCTCATCGAAGACCTTCCGGAAGGCAGCGAGGAAAGCCAGAAGATTGGACACCAGGGGATCCCCTCTTTCCCACAGAGGGTTTAGCCATGCCAATGCCTCCCCGATGAGGAGAGACATGATGAACGCCACCTTGGCCCGGTCGGAGGTGAACTGGTGTTCCTGGAGTTCAAAGTGCAGCGTGCACTGATTTATGAAGCCCCGACATAAGACTGGGTCACCTCCAAAAACGTGGAGGCGCAGAGAGCCGGGGTCCAAAGCCGGGTGCCACAGCGCCACTGGGTTGAGGTGCTGCCAGAGCGGGTGCCTCTCGGTTGGAAACGGAAACAATCGGGGTGGACAGCGCGTCCAGGCGGGAGTTGACTGTCCGCAGATAGGACAGGATAGTATCCTGTTGGTATCTCTGGCGAGAGACCTCTTGATACAGGTCTGAGAGCGAAGGAGCCTGGGAGCCACCGGTGTTATGATCTGCAACATGTTAAGGAAAGATAGGGGAAAACTGTCCCTACAGTAAGACTAAGCTTAATCCCTTCGATGTAGCAGGCTACCTGTTCCTAGCGAACAGACCCGCCTTAGTCCTCGGCTAGTCTGAACGAAGACCTATAGCATAAGGGGAGGGGTCCCTAAAAGAACTAAGGACTGGAACAAAAATGGAACACCTCCTAAACAGAGAAGTTGTTGCAGAACACAAAAAGACAAACAGACAAAAAGGTACTAGAGGTCCCAGAAGGACCAAGCGAACTGACAGAGATAGGCACCGAAGCACCTGGCTAGAAAGACAGTCAAACAACACTGAAGTCCAGCGCAGCCAGAAGGGCGGAGCTGGAATGTAAAGGCAGGTGGTCACGTGACCGCAAAACACAAGATGGAAAAAAGAAACAGGAGGGTTATAACAGTACCCCCTCTTTTATGAGGATCCTCCGGATCCTCCAGGCCCAGGCCTCTCCAGAAACCTCCTGTGGAAAGCTCTAACAAGCCTAGGAGTAGAGACATCATCCGCCCTTACCCAGGAGTTATCTTCGGGACCGAAACCCTTCCAGGAGACAAGATACTGTAATCTCCCTCTATGCCATCTAGAATTCAAGATACGAGAAATTTCATATTCGCCGTCTTCCACCACAGCAGGAACTGTGACAGTGGAATCCCTATCTGATACATCAGCCTTTTTCAACAAGGAAACATGAAACACAGGATTAATCTTCCAGGAAGTAGGGACATCCAACCTAACCACAGAGAGGTTAACAACCTGAAGCACTTTAAATGGACCCACAAACTTAGGACCCAGTTTTTTAGAGGGAATCCTCAACCGCAGGTTCTTTGAGGACAACCAAACCCTGTCACTCAGAGTAAACAAAACCTCCTTACGTTTCCTGTCAAATTACTTCTTGGACTTCTTGTTAGCCTCTTGAAGGTTGCAACGTACATTAGTCCAAACTCTCTCCAAATCACTGGAAAAATTCTCCTCCTCTGGCACAGCCGACCCCAATTTGGAGAACGAACCAAAAGACGGATGTCTCCCAGTACAACAAAAAAAAGAGAACACCCAGCAGAGGAGGATGCATGAGTGTTAAGAGCAAATTCTGCGAGAGGCAGAAACTCAGACCACACCTCTTGATTGTCCACCACAAAACAACGCAAAAACTGTTCAACATCCTGGTTCTTTCTTTCAGTCTGTCCATTAGACTCAGGATGATACCCAGACGAAAATGACAAATGGACTCCCAACCTGTCACAAAAAGCATGCCAAAAGTGAGCCACAAACTGATGTCCTCTATCAGAAACAATATCTGTGGGAACGCCATGAAGCTTGACAATCTCCTTAACAAACGCCTTAGCGAGTGTCTTGGCGCAGGGCAACTTAATGAATGGAACCAAATGACACATCTTACTAAAATGGTCCACGACCACCGAGATGACAGTAAAACCTTTGGACACAGGAAGATCAGTAATAAAATCCATTGTGAGATGCGTCCAAGGCGCACTAGGAACCTCCAGAGGGCAAAGCAACCCTGCAGCAGGAGTATGTGAAGCCTTTTACCTAGCACACACCGTACATTGACGCACCCACTTGATGACTTGCTTCTGCCATCCAGGTCACCAAAAACTGCGACTGATGAGTCTCTTAGTCTCCGAAATTCCTGGATGACCTGCCAACCGAGTCTCATGACACTCCACAAACAAATCTCTCCTAAAGGTTCTAGGCACGAACAAGCTCCCATGGGGAATGTTAGATGGAGCATCATCTTGAGCTTTCAGAATCCCATTCTCCAAAACGGACTCCAATGCCGCCACCAAAACTCCTTTCTGAAAAATGCTCTTCTCCTCCTCGGCACCTACAGTAGGAGAGAAGCTGCGAGATAAAGCATCGGCTTTAACATTTTTAGTACCAGGGATATAGGTAACAGAAAAATGAAACCGAGAAAAAAAAAGTGCCCACCTAGCTTGATGGGCATTCAAGCGCTTGGCAGCATTCAGATAGATCAAATTCTTATGATCTGTGAAACCCTGAATAGGAAATCTAGCGCCTTCCAAAATATGACGCCAATGTTCAAACGCGAGTTTAATAGCCAGCAACTCCCGATTTTTTCAAAAAGAAGGCACAAGGATGTACTCCATCTCTATTTTCCTGAGACAAAACTGCTCCGACCTCCACCGATGAAGCATCGACCGCGACCAAAAAAGGCTTGGTCTCATCAGGCTGAATAATGATAGGGGCAGAACTGAACCTCTCTTTGAGATACTTAAACGCTTCAATGGCCTCAGTAGTCCACTGGACCGTATTTGCACCTTTCCTGGTGAGATCGGTTAGAGGCTTAACAATTACAGAAAATTTTTTAATGAATTTCCTGTAATAATTGGCAAAACCCAAAAATCTCTGCATAGATTTCAAACCAATAGGCCTAGGCCATTACTGCACAGCCTGAACCTTCACCGTGTCCATCTCAAAGCCCTCGCTGGAGACAATGTAGCCAAAAAAACTAATTTTCTGCACAGCGAACTCACATTTCTCCAGCTTAGCAAAGAGTGAATTATCACTCAATAACTGCAAAACTTCACGCACACTCTGCCAATGGGACTCTAGATCTGGTGAATAAATCAAAATGTCATCCAAATACACAGCCACATTCTTACCAATCAAAGGTCTGAGGATGTCATTAATGAGGTTCTGAAAAAAAGAAGGTGCATTGGTAAGACCAAAAGGCATCACCAGATTCTCAAAATGACCTACCGGAGTGTTAAAAGCAGTTTTCCATTCATCACCCTCCTTCACTTGTAACAAATTGTATGCCCCCCCGGAGATCAATTTTATAGAACCACTTGGCCTCCACCAACTGGTTAAACAAGTCAGGAATTAACGGCAATGGGTAGGAATTGCGTCCATTTATTTAACAAAGAAAAATCCAACTGCCACAGGCGACTTAGAAGGTCTAATGTGACCAGCAGCCAGGCTAGTCTGTATGTACTCCTCCAAGGCCTTTGTTTCAGGGATAGTCAGATTAAACAAGCGACTCTTGGGAAGAGTAGCTCCCGGAACAAACTCAATGGCGCAATCATAATCCCTATGAGGAGGTAAAACTTGCGACTCTTCCTCCGAAAAAAACCCTCCAAAAATCTTGAATAGGTACCGGTAATTCCCCTTTTTCCACAGCCGCAATACGACCATTACTACATTTATCATATCACTTCAGACTTTAAGACTTAATCCCACCAGTAGACCAGTCCAGTAAAGGATTGTGCAGTTTTAACCAAGGCAAACCTAGAACGACCGGAGAGGGTAAATTATCTAATACAACCAAGTCCAAAATTTCTTGGTGAACTCCATTGATAGTGAGGGGAAATGCAGCAACCTTGTGATTAATACATTTCAAGGGAGTGTTATCAATTGCAATCACAGAAATAGGTTATGACAATGGTTTGGATCTGAATTTAAGTTTTTCCAAAAACCCTTTATCAATCACATTAAGTGTTGAACCACAATCCACAAATATCTGAAATTCAATCAAATTTTCCTGCAAAGTAGTACTCCCTGAAAGAAATACTCCTGCAGAGTAAACAAGCTATACGGGCATACCTGAGCTTTTTTTTTTCTTTACTTAAGCGAAGCTCACAATACTTAATCAAATGGTCAGCTTTACCACAATAAAGACACAATCCCTCGGCGAACCTCCGGTCTCTTTCCTGAGAGGAGAGCGACTTCGCCCCAACCTCCATTGGTTCTCCACCGTCAGAGCATATTTTCTGGGGACTAGGACCTGGCATTACAGGAGTCTTTACCTCATTCTGCCTAAATCTCAGCCTCCTATCCACAATAACAGCTAATTGCATGTCATCCTGCAGAGTCTCAGGTGCAGGGAATGCAATCAGCAAATCCTTAACCCTTTCACTCAGACCAGCAAGAAATAGACATTTCAGAGCAGGATCATTCCATTTGACTTCTGAAGCCCATCTTCTAAAGTGTGTGCAATAATTTTCAACATCACCTGACCCCTGATTCAAACGCCTGAGTTCTGCCTCAGCAGATGAGATTCGATCAGGATCATTATATAATAGACCCATAGCCAAAAAAAAATCTTCTACAGACCTTAATCATGGATCAATAGGTTGGAGAGAAAAGGCCCACCCCTGTGGTTCATTGTGCAAAAGTGACATAATAAAACCAATGCACTGTAATTGATTCCCAGAGGACCTTGGTCTAAAACAAAAATAAAACAAACAAGAATTTTTAAAGGAAAAAAAATCCTGCTGTTTACCATAAAAAAACATCAGGAAGTCCTACCTTTGTTTCCACAAAATGCGCTCCAGAACAACTACTCACATGTTGCTGGAGCTCGGCCACCTCCAGAGACAATCCCTGCTAGCGTTGAGCCAAAACTTGGACGGAAGCCATACTGATCCCCGAATTTCTTTCCTTTAGTTTTTTTTTGGGCTGGACTTACTGTTATGATCTGCAACATGTACTAAGGAAAGATAGGGGAAAGCTGTCCCTACAGTAAGACTAAGCTGAATCCCTTTGATGTAGCAGGCTACCTGTTCCTAGCGAACAGACCCGCCTTAGTCCTCGGCTAGTCTGAACGAAGACCTATAGCATAAGGGGAGGGGGCCCTAAAAGAACTAAGGACTGGAACAAAAATGGAACACCTCCTAAACAGAGAAGTTGTTGCAGAACACAAAAAGACAAACAGACAAAAAGGTACTAGAGGTCCCAGAAGGACCGAGCGAACTGACAGAGATAGGCACCGGAGCACCTGGCTAGAAACACAGTCAAACAACACTGAAGTCCAGCACAGCCAGAAGGGCGGAGCTGGAATATAAAGGCAGGTGGTCACGTGACCGCAAAACGCAAGATGGAAAAAACAAACAGGAGGGTTTTAACAACCGGGTTCCATGGCCTGCGCAAACTGTAATGGGTCCGGGTGGTGGAACCTCTGTGGTTCGGAGCAAGGAGGGGCCAGAGGAGCGTAACTAAGTGCCTACTCGGACCGACCCAGGTCACACGGCAGCTTTGTAGACTCTGTGAACCAGGGAGGGACTGGGCAGGTGAACCAGGTGCCACTCTGAGACTGACCTAGTGTGAGAGCAGGTGACTCCCACAGGTCAGATGACATGAGCTGACCGGTACAGCGGATGAGCACGGCAGGAAGGCTGATGGTTGGTCCGGGTAGAAAAGCAGGCAGGTACGGCAGATAGCCAGACAGGTGCTCCGGGTAGGAAGGTTGGCGGGCACGGCAGGTTACTGGAAGGTGCTCCAGGCAGGCAGGCTGGCGGGCATGGCAGGTAACTGGTAGGTGCTCCGGGTAGGCAGGCTGGCGGGCACGGCAGGTCACTGGCAGATTGGTGGGCAGGACTGTTAGACAGACTGGCAGGCAGGACTGTAAGACAGAAAGGTGGGCTGGACTGATAGACAGACTGGCGGGCAGGACTGACAGGCAGCGGGACCTGAGGCCTGAGGAAAGTGTTAGCACACAAAACAGCAACCTTTCAGAGGCACCTCCATCTTGGAGGAGGTGCCTTATATAGGAGAAGTCCTCTGGCCATTGGCCGAGGACTCTTTAGGATGGCGCGCTCGGCCCCTTTAAGAGGGAGGGAGCGCGTGCCCAAACGCGATTCCCGGGAAGCTGCGCGCGGTGCGCTCCGCAGTAGCAGCGGGGAGCAGGAAGACGCCAGACCAGGACCGCGGCGGTGAGGGGAACGGCGTCTCTGCCCGGCAGGAGGCAGAGACGCCGATGCTACATATAGTAGATCTCACTAGAACAAACCATGAAAAAAATTGTACATGTGCAAGATCTACTACCTATGTAGTAGCAGGGACTTTTGTTGTAGAATAAAAACTTTAAAGGTGTTATCCAATCTTGTGTTGAATGTCTACAGTTGCTTTATGTGATTGCAGACTTTTGAATCCTGTGGTGTGTATGTGACACCCCAGGGGTCTGGTTGCCACAGTAATAGAGATATTATTTCTGAGAGCAAGTGGGAGGTTTCTCTGGTCAGGATCCCTAAACATGCAACACGGTCCGCCCAGACCTGGGAGGGGAGGAATCTGCCCTTTTAAACTGGGTCTGGGGCGGGATTAGTCAGTTCAGTTCCAGACACAGGGAAAGCAAGAACAGGAGCTCTGTAGGAGCAGTAGCAGAAGTCCAGGGGCTGGAGCTGAGCAGAGTTCGCCCTGGACGAAGATACTAAAGCCGGACACAGGAGTCCGAGGCTGTGGGGACTGATATACACCCAGCAGCAGAAACCAGCCGGCAGGGGATTCCAGGTCCTCTGGCCATAGAAGCCCGGAGGCTCAGTCACAGAGAAGGGACCAGCGCCGCCATCCAGGAGCGGAGGCTAACAGAAGGCCCCAAGTCACCAGCCATACGGGTGAGCACCACACGGTATACTCAGGGACGTGGGCTACTTGTAACCGCTGACAGCAAGGTAGCCAGGAAGAGTGCAGATAAACGGGGAGGCCTACAACTCCACCTGGCGAGGGGAACTCCTGCTTGCTCGCAGACTGACCAGGCCCCTTATACTAGCCAGTACTCCCGGTAGGGTCTGCCTTGTACCATCAGTAAAGACCCTGAACTGCACCACACGTCTCTGTGATTCCTTGCCGCTCCTGCACCATTATCACTGGGACCCTCAGACCATCACTCCCATCATCTTCCACATTAGCTGCCCTGAGGCAATACTTCTCCCGTGGGGAGTTATACCATACTCGGCTGTGCAACCAACATCAGCCTCAGTGGTCGGCAGCGCAGCGGTGGTCCCCACTGACCGCAATCCACGGGTGGCGTAGTCGGACACTTATTACAATACAAATAGACTGCCACTGGTTTGACCGCCCTGGGCACGGACCGGGTCACCGCCACACGGAGACTACAACCCCCAGCACCCTACAACAGGCCCGGTTCCGGGTTCCCCTGCACAGCACAGGCCCAGGGGGCGCGTCATGTACATCGCAGACTGACGCGATTATCAGGTGCCACTGCCGATGCCGGGTAGTTACATATCCACAAGTTTGCGATTTGCATACATGCAGTCATGTGCAGTCTAGACATGCTTTTTCCTGCTCAAGTGAAATGAGCATGGCTGAGCAAATCCATTAGGAAAGTGATCAGAAGTATGCAAATCGTATACTGCGGTCATGCTCTCACCAGCGAGACTGAAGAATCCTAACGGTGTACAGTGCACACATTATAAGGATTCAGAAGTCTGCAGTCACATAGAGTGAATGCAGACTTTCATCACAAGACATGATATTACATTTGAATACTATGGAATAGACCATTGTGCTCAATATACTTATGTATAGTATATTTCTTAACAGTAGGAGGATTGTGAGGTGATAGGTATTTTATCTCACATGGTAAGGTGTATTCTTAAAGCCTTTTGTCCAGATATGCAAATGTTATGCAGCATGCACAAATGACATTTGTGCTGTCGCGATTCCAGCACTCACAGTGTCCTATGGAAGCAGTGAATGATAGCTCTGCCGCTCTATGGGATTGAGGGCTTGCTGAACCGTCAGGATTGTGAGAGACAGCTCAATCATCCAATCTGAGGCAGAGGTGTGAGTATTGTGAATGAGAGCTCAGCAATTCTATCTGACTGGGTCTGTGGGATCTCCTCCTGGTATCATCCATTCTAGCACACCGAAATAGTCAGTCTATTGTCAATTGTAGCTTTGCTCAAGTGGTGTGTGTTTGCTTTGTGTTCTGAGCTGTATTCTGATTCTCCATTGACGACCTTGAATTTACCTTTGACCATCCGTTTGACTTACCCATTTGTCTTGATCCACTACCTTCCTGATTCTCTGATCTCAAACTGTGGTCTGGCTATGCTTTTGTCTTTCCCGTTGTCTACTATGAGCCCTCTAATGAAAGAAAAACCCACAATGGTCACAGAAATAACTTGAATCTGACAAAAGTAAAAACAAATTAAAAATCTATGAAAATGAACAAATGAAAGTAAGACATTGCTTTTTAACCAAGCAATGTGAACTGAGGTCTAAGATGGTAGACATGCAAGAAATAGGAGCATGTTCACACTAGCAAAAAGAAGCAAAACCTACAAAAGACAAAAATATATCTCATACCCTACCATCATTATATATAAATGTAAAGCAAAGTTGCATAATAAATATAGGGTACTTAGTGAACTATTTTTGATCAAAAAAAGTATACAAGCCATCCCACCAGCGGCAAGGTGACCCTAAATTGGGACGGTACCTATAATGCCTATTTTAAAAACCTTACTGTATATCAAAGTTGAAGTAATGCATATAAAAGGGTAGACAAATAGGACCGGGTCCCAACTCCAGACCACCTAGGCCCGTGGTAAGCTACATATATACTAATCAGCTCAACAAAGGGGATGCCACACCCTCAAATTGCACAGAATGCAAACAAGACAAAAAACCAAGCAATGTGAACTGAGGTCTAAGATGGTAGACATGCAAGAAATAGGAGCATGTTCACACTAGCAAAAAGAAGCAAAACCTACAAAAGACAAAAATATATCTCATACCCTACCATCATTATATATAAATGTAAAGCAAAGTTGCATAATAAATATAGGGTACGTAGTGAACTATTTTTGATCAAAAAAAGCATACAAGCCGTCCCACCAGCGGCAAGGTGACCCTAAATTGGGACGGTACCTATACTGCCTATATTAAAAACCTTACTGTATATCAAAGTTGAAGTAATGCATATAAAAGGGTAGACAAATAGGACCGGGTCCCAACTCCAGACCACCTAGGCCCGTGGTAAGCTACATATATACTAATCAGCTCAACAAAGGGATGCCACACCCTTAAATTGCACAGAATGCAAACAAGACAAAAAACCAAGCAATGTGAACTGAGGTCTAAGATGGTAGACATGCAAGAAATAGGAGCATGTTCACACTAGCAAAAAGAAGCAAAACCTACAAAAGACAAAAATATATCTCATACCCTACCATCATTATATATAAATGTAAAGCAAAGTTGCATAATAAATATAGGGTACTTAGTGAACTAATTTTGATCAAAAAAAGTATACAAGCCGTCCCACCAGCGGCAAGGTGACCATAAATTGGGACGGTACCTATACTGCCTATATTAAAAACCTTACTGTATATCAAAGTTGAAGTAATGCATATAAAAGGGTAGACAAATAGGACCGGGTCCCAACTCCAGACCACCTAGGCCCGTGGTAAGCTACATATATACTAATCAGCTCAACAAAGGGGATGCCACACCCTTAAATTGCACAGAATGCAAACAAGACAAAAAACCAAGCAATGTGAACTGAGGTCTAAGATGGTAGACATGCAAGAAATAGGAGCATGTTCACACTAGCAAAAAGAAGCAAAACCTACAAAAGACAAAAATATATCTCATACCCTACCATCATTATATATAAATGTAAAGCAAAGTTGCATAATAAATATAGGGTACTTAGTGAACTATTTTTGATCAAAAAAATTATACAAGCCGTCCCACCAGCGGCAAGGTGACCCTAAATTGGGACGGTACCTATACTGCCTATATTAAAAACCTTACTGTATATCAAAGTTGAAGTAATGCATATAAAAGGGTAGACAAATAGGACCGGGTCCCAACTCCAGACCACCTAGGCCCGTGGTAAGCTACATATATACTAATCAGCTCAACAAAGGGGATGCCACACCCTTAAATTGCACAGAATGCAAACAAGACAAAAAACCAAGCAATGTGAACTGAGGTCTAAGATGGTAGACATGCAAGAAATTGGAGCATGTTCACACTAGCAAAAAGAAGCAAACCTTACAAAAGACAAAAATATATCTCATACCCTACCATCATTATATATAAATGTAAAGCAAAGTTGCATAATAAATATAGGGTACTTAGTGAACTATTTTTGATCAAAAAAAGTATACAAGCCGTCCCACTAGCGGCAAGGTGACCCTAAATTGGGACGGTACCTATACTGCCTATATTAAAAACCTTACTGTATATCAAAGTTGAAGTAATGCATATAAAAGGGTAGACAAATAGGACCGGGTCCCAACTCCAGACCACCTAGGCCCGTGGTAAGCTACATATATACTAATCAGCTCAACAAAGGGGATGCCACACCCTTAAATTGCACAGAATGCAAACAAGACAAAAAACCAAGCAATGTGAACTGAGGTCTAAGATGGTAGACATGCAAGAAATAGGAGCATGTTCACACTAGCAAAAAGAAGCAAAACCTACAAAAGACAAAAATATATCTCATACCCTACCATCATTATATATAAATGTAAAGCAAAGTTGCATAATACATATAGGGTACTTAGTGAACTATTTTTGATCAAAAAAAGTATACAAGCCGTCCCACCAGCGGCAAGGTGACCCTAAATTGGGACGGTACCTATACTGCCTATATTAAAAACCTTACTGTATATCAAAGTTGAAGTAATGCATATGAAAGGGTAGACAAATAGGACCGGGTCCCAACTCCAGACCACCTAGGCCCGTGGTAAGCTACATATATACTAATCAGCTCAACAAAGGGGATGCCACACCCTTAAATTGCACAGAATGCAAACAAGACAAAAAGCCAAGCAATGTGAACTGAGGTCTAAGATGGTAGACATGCAAGAAATAGGAGCATGTTCACACTAGCAAAAAGAAGCAAAACCTACAAAAGACAAAAATATATCTCATACCCTACCATCATTATATATAAATGTAAAGCAAAGTTGCATAATAAATATAGGGTACTTAGTGAACTATTTTTGATCAAAAAAAGTATACAAGCCGTCCCACCAGCGGCAAGGTGACCCTAAATTGGGACGGTACCTATACTGCCTATATTAAAAACCTTACTGTATATCAAAGTTGAAGTAATGCATATTAAAGGGTAGACAAATAGGACCGGGTCCCAACTCCAGACCACCTAGGCCCGTGGTAAGCTACATATATATTAATCAGCTCAACAAAGGGGATGCCACACCCTTAAATTGCACAGAATGCAAACAAGACAAAAAACCAAGCAATGTGAACTGAGGTCTTAGATGGTAGACATGCAAGAAATTGGAGCATGTTCACACTAGCAAAAAGAAGCAAAACCTACAAAAGACAAAAATATATCTCATACCCTACCATCATTATATATAAATGTAAAGCAAAGTTGCATAATAAATATAGGGTACTTAGTGAACTATTTTTGATCAAAAAAAGTATACAAGCCGTCCCACCAGCGGCAAGGTGACCCTAAATTGGGACGGTACCTATACTGCCTATATTAAAAACCTTACTGTATATCAAAGTTGAAGTAATGCATATAAAAGGGTAGACAAATAGGACCGGGTCCCAACTCCAGACCACCTAGACCCGTGGTAAGCTACATATATACTAATCAGCTCAACAAAGGGGATGCCACACCCTTAAATTGCACAGAATGCAAACAAGACAAAAAACCAAGCAATGTGAACTGAGGTCTAAGATGGTAGACATGCAAGAAATAGGAGCATGTTCACACTAGCAAAAAGAAGCAAAACCTACAAAAGACAAAAATATATCTCATACCCTACCATCATTATATATAAATGTAAAGCAAAGTTGCATAATAAATATAGGGTACTTAGTGAACTATTTTTGATCAAAAAAAGTATACAAGCCGTCCCACCAGCGGCAAGGTGACCCTAAATTGGGACGGTACCTATACTGCCTATATTAAAAACCTTACTGTATATCAAAGTTGAAGTAATGCATATAAAAGGGTAGACAAATAGGGCCGGGTCCCAACTCCAGACCACCTAGGCCCGTGGTAAGCTACATATATACTAATCAGCTCAACAAAGGGGATGCCACACCCTTAAATTGCACAGAATGCAAACAAGACAAAAAACCAAGCAATGTGAACTGAGGTCTAAGATGGTAGACATGCAAGAAATAGGAGCATGTTCACACTACCAAAAAGAAGCAAAACCTACAAAAGACAAAAATATATCTCATACCCTACCATCATTATATATAAATGTAAAGCAAAGTTGCATAATAAATATAGGGTACTTAGTGAACTATTTTTGATCAAAAAAAGTATACAAGCCGTCCCACCAGCGGCAAGGTGACCCTAAATTGGGACGGTACCTATACTGCCTATATTAAAAACCTTACTGTATATCAAAGTTGAAGTAATGCATATAAAAGGGTAGACAAATAGGACCGGGTCCCAACTCCAGACCACCTAGGCCCGTGGTAAGCTACATATATACTAATCAGCTCAACAAAGGGGATGCCACACCCTTAAATTGCACAGAATGCAAACAAGACAAAAAACCAAGCAATGTGAACTGAGGTCTAAGATGGTAGACATGCAAGAAATAGGAGCATGTTCACACTAGCAAAAAGAAGCAAAACCTACAAAAGACAAAAATATATCTCATACCCTACCATCATTATATATAAATGTAAAGCAAAGTTGCATAATAAATATAGGGTACTTAGTGAACTATTTTTGATCAAAAAAAGTATACAAGCCGTCCCACCAGCGGCAAGGTGACCCTAAATTGGGACGGTACCTATACTGCCTATATTAAAAACCTTACTGTATATTTATATTGCTTTTTAACCCTGCTTCCACAGAATTTAAAAAAAAAATTAAACTCATGAAATAGGCCTGGACAGAAAAGATGGTACTCTTAACTTAATATTTTGCTGAACAATCTTTTGAGCAATCACTGCAATCAAACGATTCCTGTAACTGTCAATGAAACTTCTGCACCTCTCGACACGTATTTTGGCTCATTCCTCAAGAGCAAATAAATAAATGAATTTGGTAACACCAGGTTCAAAATGGTGTGATCTATTAAAATCTGAAATTAACCTGATTGGTAAACTCAATAATGAGAAAAAAAATCAAAATGTTACAAATGCGTTTTTTTAATCACTACTCGTAAAAAAATGCAATAAAAATAATTAATTGTATGTAGCCAAAAAATGGTATGAATAAAATCATCAGCTAGTTAAGCAAAAGCAGGCCCTCATCCATCTCAATTTAAAGAAAAACAAAAATGTTCTAGGTCTCGGAAAATGACAATACAAACCGAAAAGTTTTTCTTACTAATTTCTGAATTTTTTTTCTTTACTTCTACCTCTAACTTTTACCATTGAATGTAAGCCATAAAAACAAAACCTAAAAAACAAGGCAGAGTTGCATTTTTTCCCAATTTTACCACACTTTTTTCCCTGCTTTTCAGTACATTGAATAGCAAAATGAATGGCATTATTAGTAACTACACTTCATTCTGCAAAAAAACAGCCATCATACATGTGTATGGATTGAAAAATGAAAAAGTCTCTCTTGGAAATCGAGGAAGAAAAAACAAAAGGGCAAAAATGAAAATTTCCTACAGTAGGAAGGTGTTAAACTTCCAACTTGATCTGTTAAAGAGGAAGAACAGAGATCTAGTGATCAGCGAGCACTAAAATGCTCGGGTGCTCGATGCTCAGGTTGAGCACATTGGAATACTCGGATGCTCGACCCGAGCAATGAGCCCAATGTAAGTCTATGTGAAACCCGAGCATTTTTCAGGCGGCTCCCCCCGGCGGTTTGCAGAGGGCCTAAAATTTGCCAAAATCGATGGGAACAGTGGTCAAATGGCATGGGGAAGACCCCTGGAAGCATTTCTGACTCCCAGGTCACTTCTGTCAACAACGTTGTCAGAGTATTACACCACTTTTACAGACTCACAATAAAACATACCAAAACGAAACCAAAATGGATTTTCTGGGAAATATGTTAAGGAACATCCTTTCCAGGGTAATGACTTGTATATAAAGAAAAATAAATAACCAAAAAGAAAAATGCTCCTCCACACCTTTGGCTATGTTCACACGTAGCGTTTTTGATCCTTTTTTTTCACTTTAGCATTGGTTTCAACCGTGACAAATGCATTCACCAGGAAAAGTCATTTTAACATTTTACAGCCTTATCTGGCCATGTGGTGTGTTAGATATTATCAGACACATCGTGTTTCATTTATGAAGAAGGGACTCTGAAAGTCACAAAGCCTATTTTTATAGGGCCATCAGGCGGCCTTTACTATTCTTAAAGGGCCAGAAGTTGACCCTCACTATTCTTAGAGAGACATCAGCCGGCTATGTTTTATTGTTCCCATTACTAAAGAGTGGATATCCTATACTGTTATTGCTTATGCAATGAGTGGCAGGGCTACCCAAAATTTGGATGCATCCCAATACCACTTTGAAAATTTGCATTCACCCCAATACCCCTTTGAAGAGACTTAGAGGAGGGCCTCCTGAAAACAATGTTCCCATTATTAAGTAGTGGGTCTCCCATTTTGTTTGCCTATGCAGTGAATGCAAGGGTTGCCAAAAATTTGGAGGCACTCCAATGCCCCTTGGAAGAGACGTGGAGGTCAGAGGGCCTCCTGAAAACAATGTTCCCATTATTAGGAAGTGGGTCTCCCATTATGTTTGCCTATGCAGTGAATGCAAGGGTTGCCAAAAATTTGGAGGCACTCCAATGCCCCTTGGAAGAGAAGTAGAGGAGGGCCTCCTGAAAAAAATGTTTCCATTTTTAGGATGTGGGTCTCCCATTGTGTTTGCCTATGCAGTGAATGCAAGGGCTGCCAAAAATTGGGAGGCACTCCAATGCCCCTTGGAAGAGAGGTGGAGGAGGGCCTCATAAAACAATGTTCACATTAGAAAGGAGCGGGCCTCCTATACTTGTAATTCCCATGCACTAAGTGTATGGGCTGACAAACATTTACCCCTGGGGGGCATACATGAACATACTGTATAAAAATATTCTTTTACGGGCATAATAAACACCCTTTAAAAAAATTATGTGGGTGTTGCATGACGGACCACGTTCACCCTGGTGATATGGTGGTGGAGGATGAGGATGAGGAGAAGGAGGAGGACAAGAGCAAATAGCCAAAATCAGAAAGTGTATGCCCATGTGTGGGTGTGAGGAGGTGCATGGCAAGGTACTCACTCAGCATCTTCCCAAACTTTGCACTCCTTGTGAGAGTACCCCACGCCTCAGGGCCTGTGCGATGGGAGGGGCTAAGAAAATTCTCCCAGAACCTTGACAGTGTTCCCCTGCCTCTGCTGGATTTAAGTTGTGTCTCTCGCGCCTGTACTCCTTGGTTGTCCAACGAACTGTGACCTCTGCCGCCAGCTTTTTCAGATGGGAATTTTTTTAATAGTTCTGCAACAATGGACTTCTGGTACAGCCCCATTTTTGTAGACCTGTTCGTCTCAGGAATATAGATATAAAGTTCTCGTTGTAGCATGGGTCTAGAAGTGTCACCAACCAGTAATGACTGTCACCCAAAATTTTGAGAACGCGAGGGTCATGGCAAAGACAGCATAACATAAACTCAGCCATGCGTGCCAGACTGCTAACAGGCAAGACTTCCATGTCCTCACCAAGTGGATGACTGACCATGTTCTCCTCCTCCTCCTCTTCCTCCTACTCTCTGTCCTCTGGCCAGCCACGCTGAACAGACAGTATGATAGCTGTGCAGGTAGTACCGTCTGTAGCGCATGAAACTAGCTCCTGTACTTCCTACTCCTCATCCTCTTCCTCATTGTCACCCAATCCACGTTGGGATGGGATGAGGCTGGGCAGTGTGTTATCACCCTGTATGGTTCCTTGCTCCATCTCATCGTGCTCCGCTTGCAATGCAACCTCTTTGATTGTGAGTAGAGAGTATTTCAGAACACAGAGAAGCGGGATGGTGATGCTAATTATGGCGTCATCGCCACTCATTATCTTGGTGGAGTCCTCAAAGTTTTGGAGGATGGTACATATGTCTGACATCCATGTCCACTCCTGAGGTCTTATGTGTGGAGTCTGAATTGAATACCAATTGCCTTGTTGATGCTGGTACTCTACAACTGTCCTCTTCTGCTCACAAATCCTTCCCAATTTCTGCAGTGTAGAGTTCCAACACGTGGGGACATCACACACCAATCTGTGAGCCGGAAGCTGCAAACGCTGCTGAAACACGGCAAGGGCGGTAGAAGCTGTAGGTAATTTTATAAAATAAGCACACCGGCGGCGTACTTTAATAAGGAGATCCGGCAGCTCTGGGTAGGATTTGAGAAACCGCTGAACCACGAAGTTAAGCCCATGGGCCAGGCATGGTAGATGAGTGAGCTCGCCTCGCCTCAGAGCCGCCACTAGGTTCCGGCCATTGTCACACACGACCCTGCCTGGCTGTAGGTTCAGCGGTGTGAGCCATAGATCTGCCTACTCTTTCAGAGCTGTCCACAAGTCTTCAGCATTGTGTGGTTTGTCACCTAGGCATATTAGCTTCAGCACAGCTTGCCCGAGGACGAGGCAGTGCTGCAGTGCTTCCAGCTTGTGACTGATGTGGTCATTTCGGAGATGGAGGCTGAAGAGGAGGAGGAGGCTGAGTAGGATGAGGTGCAGGAGCTGTAGACCGTGGGGGCAACCCTGATTGACTTAGGGCCCGAAATCCTTGGCGTCGGGAGGACGTGTTCCGTCCCAAGGTCCGACTGGGTCCCGGCTTCCACTATGTTAACCCAGTGTGCCGTCAGCGAGATGTACCATCCCTGCCCACAAGCACTTGTCCACGTGTCCGTGGTTAGGTGGACTTTATCGGTAACTGCGTTGTTGAGAGCACGGCTAATATTTTGGGACATGTGCTTGTGTAATGCGGGGATGGCACACTGGGATAAATAGTGGCGGCTGGGGACCGAGTATCGAGGGACATCCGCCCCCATCAGGTTGTGGAATGCTTCTGACTCCACGAGCCTAAATGGCAACATTTCGAGCGCAAGCAGTCGTGAAATGTGAGAATTTAGTAGTGTAGCCTGTGGGGCGCTGGCTGCGTATTTACACTTGCGTTCCAAGGACTGAGGTATGGACAACTGAACGCTGTGCTGGGACAAGGACGTGGACGTGCTTCCTTATGCTGCTACTTGAGAGTGTGCAACAACAAGTGCAGGGCAGGAGGCAACTTCGCATGCACCATTGACAGAGGATTGGTTTGCTTGCACAACAGCCGAAGACGCAATAGTGCCACCCGCAGACACTGTACGTGGACCCTGGGTTCGTCCCACAAAGTCGGGTGCTTTGCTGCCATGTGCCTGATCATGCTGGTGGTGGTCAGGCTGCTAGTTTTCCCACCCCTGCTGATGCTGGCCTGGCAGGTGATGCAAATGGCCTTTTTGGGGTTATCAACAGAGTCTTTAAAAAACAACCAGACTCCGGAAGACCTAACAGTTGTACTGGCAACGTCCCTCGTGTTGGTGTTACGGGGAACTGTTGTCCACCTTCTGTCTGCAGCCACCACACTGCTTCTTCCTGCCTGTTGGGGTACTCTGCCTCCCTCCCCCTGTGTGCTGCTGGCCTCGCTTTGCGTGTCCTCCTGCCACGTTGGGTCAGTTACTAGATCATCCACCACCTCCTCCTCTTCCACGTCTGCACCACGGTCCTCCTCCTCACTTTGTGGCAATTGTGTCTCATCATCGTCCACCTCTTGTGACACTTTCCCACCGCCTTCATGTGACCGTGGCTGCCCAAATATTTTGGCATCGCTACATGTTATCTCCTCTTGCCCTGCTTCAAGTGGACCACGCGAGAGGCCCAAATCTATAAATGGAAACGTGAACAGCTCTTCAGAGTGTCCAAGTGTGGGATCATTTGTCTCCGGGCACTCGGCATGGTGGGAGGGAAAAGGATCAGTATGAGGAATATGCGGTCCAGGTTCACAGATGCAGAGATTTGACCCTGTGAAAGACAGGGTGGTGGTGGTAGTGGTGGCTAAGTGACTGGAAGCATTAGCCTCTATCCAACCAACAACCTTTTTACACTGCTCTGAGTTCAATAATGGTGTGCTGTGGTCCCCTTCGAATTGGGATAGGAAGGTCGGGCGAGAAGATATGGGTGTTTGTTGTGGCACAATTTCAGCTTGCCCATGACCTTGGCCTCAGCCTCTGCATGCACCATCACCATCACGTCCAGTTCCTCGTCCCTTGCCACGCGCTTTGCCCATTTTAAATGGAGGACAATATCTTCCACGCTCACTTCAAATGGCAGAATTTGGAGCAAAGTTATATGCAATCTGTGTGACGGAGAAACCACAAATTTAAATACCTGGCCTGTAGGTAACTATTTTGAACAGTAAACCAGTGTCAAAAAGTTCGCTGACACAGCGAAAAAAATTTGATTGGAGGCCAAAAATGGCAGTATTTTCAGCGCAATTATATGTGATCCGTGTCATGGACAAACCACAGTTTTAAATAGCTGGATTTTTAGTGCTGTAATATGGAAAGAACCTAGCTGTATTCTACAGTGCCAACAAGCAAATGGTGCAGAAATACGGTGTTCTCTGGATTGCTTTTTAAGGAAATTAAGATCCCCAAAAAATTATTCCTGGCGCCTGAGACCTGGGCCTTTGTCTAGAAATATCTAACAGCAGCAGAACGCAGAACTGGAATGGAGCCTCTTGTGCTATTTGCACTGGGTTCTGCTATATACACTGTCTGCCTGCCTATGTACACTGCGTGCCTGATATCTCTGCAGATGGATTAGTCCTCAGAAGGACTATTTGTTGAGATGGATATGTGTAGTGTACTTGTTTTCTCCCTACACTACCTAATACACAACCCTAGCTCAGCAGCACCTGTTCCTACACTGCCTGATTGTGGAGTAGACTGACGAGCACAGCGACGCCAGGTCTGATATAGACCTGATGACGCTGTGCGGACAGCCAATCACTGTAATGCCACAACCACCATGGCTGCGGCATTACAATGAGTGGCAGGCAATTCCTGCATGTTGATTGGCACTCTAAAGAGCGCCAAACATGCAGGGAGGGGACTCGAGCATCCGCCCGAGCATCTCACAAGTACTCGGCGAGCTCCGAGCATCTCGAGTACTGAGATGCTCGGGCGAGTACCGAGTACCTGCGAGTATGCTCCTTCATCACTACATAGATCCATGATAAATCCATGATAAATAAAAATCCATGCTGCCTGTGTAAATGGAGGTTTAATAAGATAATATAGAATAATTAGTATAAATAGAGTAAAACTAATATACGACCACTTATATTTACAAACTGGAGCTAATCCAATAGCAAAGCGGAATAAAGGCTTATCTACCTGAATTTGTGAAATCTATTTTTATTCATCAGCTTGTTTTTCTATGAAGCATTAATGTAGACCATGTTTGTGATATAATTTCTAGAAACCATCTGCTATTCTACACGTATCATGTTTTTCAGGCGCAGAAGTGTGAAATTGGCTTGCATGAGTAAAACATGTCCCACTTTCCACCTATGAAAGGAGGTCACGCAATTCAAAGTTAAAAAACAATGCACACATAGCCAATCATTTACATAGTAGGAATACTTGTTAGCAGTAGCAAACCTAGGAGTGTAATACAGATAGTATCTATGGCATGCAATATTCATGATTTCTAACCCGCTCTCTTTTGCGCCTTAAGCTGAAAATCTCCGCACAGCACTTTTATTGTATTGTGGCATCTGGGAACATTGAGACCTAGATGAAATCCCAAACAGAAAACCTGAAAAAGGAAGGACTCATCGGTTTATAGCTGACAGGTTTTAACAAAGGCTTAACTTCCCAAAGAGACAGAGCAGGATACAATTTATAAGTAATAATGTTTATTATATAACTTAGGAGACATAATCCTCTCTTTTCTGTAAAGACCGATCTACGGCCGGAGATCAGCACACGAAATAGACTTTCTTTTACAAAATTTGAAGAGATAGTTCACTATATTCAAGGTCAACATCACCTTTTCTAGACAAATCCTTCTTAACTCACTGTGTGACCTATCATTACTTATAAACCAATTGGTAGGAGAAATTGAAAGAGCCCAGTGTGTCAGCTATCTTGATTTTCACTCAAAGTAGATCTTTATAGCTCCATGAGAAGTTGGCTCGAAACTTAACAATTTTAGGAATTATTTGAACTTCAGCGTCAAAAAAATTCAGTTCACTTCAGTTATAAAACATTCATTCTTTCTATTTCTTAAAGAGGATCCATCATTGTTGTTGTTACATTGGAAATTCAAAGTCAATAAATAATTCATGTTATCTGTGCTATCAGAATATATACATCATGCACCTACATAGAGCATACATGGACATCTTCACCTCTAAGCTAATCTGTCAGTTTGGAAATCGTGTGCATTTTATAGGCAGCATGTTGTAAAGCAGAAAAAGCTGATCATATTGGTATATAGGTTTGTAGTAAAGAATAAAAGCACACGTCTTTTCAGATACTTTTCAGAATAAGCTGTCATGTGTATATAAAAGGAATAATACTATTTCTGGCCATTATACAACTTGTATCCTGCACTTTTCGCCACTTTATCTCCTTTTCAGTTGTCTCTGACCTAGTGGGTGTAGACTAGCAACAAAGATGTGTCCCATTAGCAGTACACAGAGACATTAAGGATTCCTGCTCCTTTGTCTCTATTTACTTGTACTATTGATTTATGCGAAGCTTGCTAGTTCCTTCCTGACCCCCATTGCTTGGCAGCATTGTGGGTCCCAAATCTATAGCAACATCTGTTAACATCATTGCATTAACCCTTCTGATCCTGCAATCTACCATGAGCAGGTCTGGTCTTTTGACTGTCATAGACAGCTGTTGACTCTGGGGAGAAGACAAAATTGGTTTATGATTGCTCCTGGTTGCTCTGCTTTAGGCTCAATCAAAGTTATGTTGTAAACAGAAGCATTGGTAATGCAATCACATGACCGCTGGGTCTCTGCTGGGTATAGCAAAGCTGCTGTGTCTTACCAGACCCATATCATCACTGCCAGTGACTTTTAGCACTGCAATGGGATGTTTTTTGTGTAACTGAGGCTACCTACTATAGATGCACCACCTACCGTGAAAATCTGAGCAACAAAAGAAAATATATAAGGTTTCCCTAAGGTATTTCTCAACTTATAGCAGTATGTATTATGTAAATGTAACAAAGTACAAGAAAAAAAGGTCCCTGCCCACCAATACATGTCTCCTTTGGGACATCACCTAACAGATATATTGCACATGTACATTTCACATTGCTATACAATACATGAAATTATCTCCCCGTATTTCTGGCACAACAAGATATGTGCATAATATAGTGGTTACTTATATCTATAACATTGATTCCTCTCACCATTTTGGATGTGTATGTATATTTGGAAATGATTTTCTGTGGTATTTTCCCTCGTATTGTTTTTATATAATTCTACAGTTTATAAAGTTTATCTATAATATTTTGGAAAAACCTCTTTGGTCATGTATCTTTATGTATTTTACCTATTATTTTTCTTTCTTTTTTTGCAAAGTAACTACACCCGTAGAAAGGAAGATGATGCTTCAAATGCTAGCAGTATTGTTGTGGCATGTATGGTTGCAAAATTGAACTAATAAAACCTTAAATTGTAATTTAAATAAAAATTAAATTGTGTCCCTTTTTTAAAGATTCAATATAAAAAACAGGCCTTTAATGTAACAGATGTGACAAAAAAAACAAATTAGGTTCATGGCTCAAAAGTACAGTAAGCAGCCACAATAGGCCACTGTATACAGGTGTCATATTGGACTGTTGCAACTGTGATATCAAATTATTTTTTTTTTAAATAAGCACACTTTGTGACATAGACAGCTGCATTTAAATTTCCTGAATGTGGTAATTTTTCTTTTTTGTTTAAAAAAAAATAATAAAAACACTCTGCCTTAACAGACAAAAAAATGGAAACATAATATCTCTTATAGCTTGTCTGACTCACAGACTAGAAAACACACTTTATCTGATAGACGTGTCTTGGTTTCAGTATTTTTTCCTATATGAAAATTAGCACTGAGGAGACTTAAACTGCCCTCTTTTTTTGTTTGTAGTGCAAATGAAAGAATAAAAAAAATGGTGTTACTAAGGTGCTATACTGCAGTATATCCCAGATCAATCAATTTACAGTCACACAGATTCGGACTGTCCAGAACCTCCCAATCGCTGTATTAATAATCACAGACTGCCACTCATATTTTCTATGCTTTTCGGCACTGCAGAAGCACAACATATTGTGATTTTTATTTCTAACTGTAATTATGAACTGTGTGCCTTGACCTCTTATCCCTATGCCGTGAAACCCTAAAATGGCCACTGCTTTCCCTGACCACATCCTTTATAGTGCTTGTGGTGGTCCCCCTGATTGATTGTGCTAGATCATGTAATGTGATAGCTGCAAGGCATCACTGTAAATTTCATAAAATTTGGCTTGAAGTCATTTCATAGTGGATCAATTCGATCATCTCTACTCATGACTGAATAGGACAACCCTCTTGACTTCTAAAGAAGCATTAAGATGGGTTAATCTACTCAGCTCTTCCTGCTCTAACATGCTGCTGGTAGGTAAGACACAATGTTAAATGTTATAGGTTTTAACGGAAAAAGCTTTAGTGAAATACTCATTTAAGAGTGCTATGCCATTAAAGAGATTAGGACGACTAGCTCCTTGTCACAAAAAGTGCTAAATATATCTCTCATAGCATGGTCACATGTCAGCTGCTTTATTTCAGTTTTCATGAACTTGGAAACCTTTAAAGGTTTTAACTATAGAAAAACTGAAAATTCAATTTACTGATATTGGCAAAATTGGAGCAATAAATATAGCCTAATTCCACTTTACATTAAATGTTTAATATTTATATCTATATTTAGGTGAATGTGCTGGGCACCATATTTAATGGAACATGGTGATCTGGCCCTGAACCTGGGAATTAATAGGGAAACATCCTGATGAAACATGATGTATTTTTGCATTAGTTGTGATCTGTGTTGCATTAGGCTTGCAAAGATATCCAAATACTGGATTTTTATAATTACTTATTTTAAGAAAATGTACACTACTGAAAATAAAGAAACAATAATTATTATCCTGTTGCACATCTAATCTGCTAATAAGCTAATTTAAGTTGATTTTAAAATAATGCTTAAGGAACACATGCAAAAAACTATATATTTTTTATGCCTATTGCAAGGTATTAGGGGGTAGAGTTTGACACAAGCATTTAAAGAACGCAAAATCAATTTTGTCAGCAATGTTCACACTAAACCTTTTGATGTACCATATATGATCACTATTGTTATTTTTTCCTTTGGTGATTCATGTAGGTTTGTATAGGCAGAAGACTTTGTACAAAAGCAGAAAACCAATATCCATAAATAATACAACATACAATATCTGTGCTGTATAGCTCTGCTATTCTTTAGAAACATTGAAAGCATGCATGCTGATGTGTGTGGTTTACTGATAAACCCTTATTAACTATGGGAAGGAACATATCTTTTCATACATTGAATTCTAAAAAAACCCTACAGCAAATAATGATCAAACAGACAACTTCTGAGAAAATATTAATGCAGTATTTCATCCTCCAGAAACTCCTCATGGAATAGGCAGGCAGGATTTTATTATTCCATTACTAAATTATTAATCAGAATAATACCAATTTTACTAATCAAATAAATTAGTTTTTCAATTTATCCATAATGTAATGGGCTTAATCTTGTTTCAATGATGTAGACATAAATGCCTGATTTGTTTAATGTAATGCACCTAATCTAGTCCGATTGGTTTCTTCAATTTCTTTGTTGAAAGAAAACAGATCTATATTTTATGCAAGTTTAGGAAACAAAATGTTTAAAATGTTGCAAATATCATTTCTATAAATATTGAATTGCAATGAATTTAATTGTAGTTTTTAACACCATAAAATATGTGTTCATGGGGCTCGTCTAAGGTTAGTTAGTTCTCTTATACATCATTTTTTGAAGGTCAGATGAAGCGTAAGTGAATGTGAAATGGCGGTTACCCAAGTCCCCCACCATATAACTCTCTCTCATTATACGCAGTAATTTTGAAAATGAAGGAAGTTTTTTATACAGCTTCGTGAGTGTCGTAAGTTTTTCACTCTTATTATTTTTTTCTGTTCTGGCATTCAGTGTGAGATCTAGATTGCAAGCTGCAGATGTCCAGTCAATAAGAAAAAGAAGTGAAGTAACCGACCATAGAGTCCCAAATATCAGATATGGTGAATAGTTGTATATTTATTAATAGCAGATGACAACAAATGGATAACAGACCAGATACATGATAGTACAATAGTTAAAAACATCTAAAAACAGGGGCGCATGTCCGGATAATATACAGAATTCATTTTAGGAACAAATATTAAATAAATTATAAATAATTAATTAGATGAACAAATAAATAAATAAATTACAAATGTATATATGAATACATGTAGATAAAGTGCACAACAGTGTAATACACAAGGGTAGTAAACGGTATGTAAAAGTGCCAATGCATCTAATATCTCACTCTCTCCCCAAGAAGGTGCACAGAGTGTGTGATATATAATATATAGTACATCAATATAAATTTCTTTGCATATGTGCAAAATTACACAATATGTATCACACACCAGTATAATAGGAGGGGAGTGGGAAGAAAACCCATATGATAGCCGATTATTACAGAAAAAATCAAAAATACATCTGTAATAGAGAGGAACTTAGTGCAACAATGTGCACATAAAGTGTACAATGTTCAATGGACCGCATAGTAACAATATATCATGAGTATCAAATACTTACAAGTAATACGCTGAATTATTCCCACAGACCGGACAGCGTCCACCCCGACGTGCGTTTCGGCAAGTGCCTTCGTCAGATGTCCAGTCAAGTATCCCTATTCACTACTGACTGGAGATATCCTCTGTGCCACTGTAGTTGTACTGAAGTCCATTCTTAACACCTTACTGCTCCACGGTGCATTAGTACATTATGGAACGGGTGCAGGAGTATTAAGCAGCTCAGGAGCTGAGCCTGTTTCACACAGGACAGGTGCCAGCTGTATTATATTGCCAGAACCTGCCTATAGCCGAGGCTATCACCAATAGCTGCTGTTTATCAACTAAATGGTATATTTTCAAATTGTGACTTCAACAGCACAGCTCCACAATCTCTTTCAATTCCTTGTTGCTTAGAGTGGTGGGCGGGCACTTCTCCTTGAGTGAGAGATCTGACTCAGTAGCTAATGTGTGCATCAATGGTCTCTCAATCCTTGTTCTGAAGTTTACACTGTTATCACTATTTTGCATATAAAAAAACAGTGCCTTTGAACAAGCATGCAGTTCAAGGGAACAATGAATAGGAGAACCGCTCTGGAAGCTGACAATGGTGGGGGCTGAGCGATTGTGAATTTTCAAGACTGATTGCAGCAGATCCTGGCCAGGAGCTGACAGGAAGAGGTAGATGAGCAGTTGCTTAGAAATCAATGGGCTAGAGAGATAGATTTGCTTCTCAGTACTTTACTCCTCAGGCTGGAATGTAGCTTCTGAATATACTCATAAAGGCACTGGAAGTTGATTTATTTGGCAACAAGCTGTACACTATGTATGATAAAAGCTCTCATAGCAGGAGAAAATTGAACGAAGCTGCGTTTTGATGTATTTAAATCCAGTGGCAGCCAGAAGTTGTGAGAGCTCATCGGTGGAGATAGCAGGCTTTGTTATGCCAAACAACCCCTTTAAACTTGAGGGCACAATCATATTGCGTCTAGCTGATTTGTAACTCACTTGTGCATTGAGCTATTGTACTGGATTTAAAAAGTTATGGATCCCAGAACATTGTGACACAAACCAAAAATTGCATCACAAGAATTTCAGAATTTTTTAAGAAGCAAAAACAATATAAAAACTATAAAAGTTTAGAATTACCAGAATCAGATTGACCTGGAGAATCAAATTGTTAGGTCATTTATACCACACAAAGAATAACATGAAAACAAAATCCAAAAGCAATAATGAGATTGGTGTTTTTTCACCATTTCATCTCACTTGGATTTTTTTTCTTGTTTTTTTAGTACAAAATCAAATTACCAAACAGTTTGGACACTGTGTAAAATGTAATCAAATCTAAACTGCAATGATTTGGAAATTTCTTATAGCTAGAGATGAGCAGATAAGACAAAATACCATATTTTTTGGACCATAAGACGTACTTTTTTCCCCCAAAATTGGGAGGAAAATGGGGGGTGCATCTTATGGTCTGAACGTTTCTTTACCGATTAGTTGTGGTGGTGGTGAAGCGGGATTGCAGGGCCCTCCGTGCCCTCCCTCCTTCAGGAATGCGGTGGTGGTGGCAGCAGCAGTAAGATGCTGTCAGTGGTGAAGTGGTGAGGCAGAGTGGCTGGGGCTGGGACCTGTACCTGGCCGGTGTCGGACTGTGAGCGGCATCGGGCGATGAAGCAGAGCGGCCAGCGTGGCTTTCCGGTGTGCGCGGCCATCTTACTGAGGCCGCGATCTACAGGAAAATGGCTGCCCGAGCCGGCCCATGCGCAGACCGGGAGCTCTGGCGGCAATTTTCCTGTAGATCACAGCTATAGGAAGATGGCCGCAGCCACCGGAAACCCGCACACACTGCTCTGCCTCACCGCCCGTTGCCAATCACATCCCAGCACCAGCTGCAGCCCTAGCCCAGCACAGGTACCGGCCCCAGACCTGCACATGCACCCAGCCAGGCTAAGGGCCCCATCCCTGTACAGGCCCCCGGCCCTGCACAGGCACCCGACCAGGCTAAGGGCCTCAGCCCTGCACTGGCACCCAGTCCTGCATAGGCCCCCAGCCCTGCACAGGAACCCGGCCTGGCCCTGGCCCAGCACAGGGACCAGCCAGGGTAAGGGCCCCAGCCAGGCAGAGGTCCCAGCCCCGGCCAGGCACAGGCCCTGGCCCCAGCCCTGCACAAGCCCCCAGCTCTGCACAGGAACCCAGCCCTGCACAGGAACCCGGCCTGACCCCGGCCCGGCACAGGAACCAGCCAGGCTAAAGGCAAAAGCCAGGCACAGGTCCCGGTCCCAACTCAGCACAGGCCCCAGCCAGGCTAAAGGCCCCAGCCAGGCACAGGTTCCGACCAGGCTAAAGGCCCCACAGCATCTCACCTCATCTGCTGCAGCTGCCGGGTTCCTTAGGGAAAGAATGGTGGGCCCTGCCATCCTGCTCCACCACCACCGCAACTCCACGCTGCTGGAGCACCGGCTTCTTGCATCCAGGGTCCACTGCATTCCTCCACTTTAGCCTGCTTCCTGAATGATCCTGACTCCTTTGACACTCGCTCCACTGCCCCAAGGTAAGATATCGTACCTATTCAGACTATAAGATGGACTGCCATTTTATAAAAAAAAAAATTTTCATATTTTACACCCCAAAATTTGGGGTGCGTCTTATGGTCCGGTGCATCTTATAGTCCAAAAAATACGGTATGTATTTGCCTGTTCTTGCAGATTTTCCTAACAAATTCGATTCACAGAGATGTTATTCTCCACAAATTGATTGCTCTTTATTATGTTCTGAGTTTTTTCAAGAAATACACATACTCACCTACCGCTCACCTCTCTGGCTACTTCACTCCTCAATGTCATCCATGTGGTCCTTGTCGCATCTTCTAATTTTCAATGTGAGAGCTGAAACCCCACCGGGCCTCTTCACGATAGTCTGGGACTTCCGGCTCTGGTGAGGCCCAGGACGGTTTTGTGGAAACACACTTAAGGTTACGACATTGCGATGTCATGACTTGCGCTGTGACCTTACGCGCACATGCTCAGAACAGTCCTGGGCCTTATTAGATTCGGAAGACCCTGCCTAACATGAAGAGGCCCCGGGGATTTAGTGCTCATGGTAGTGAAGAGAAGATGCCATGAGGATCAAACTTTTAATGGTGAGAAGCATAGGGGCAAGAGGGAAGACATAAGGTTAATATCAGTACTTTTTAACCTTTTGATGGCTCTCTATAGTTCAGCAAAATTGTGGCCATTTTGGTGATTCTGCGCAGGAGCAAGTTACAAAAATATGCATTTTGGAGAGTGCGGATTATGGTAATATTCGATTAGAATTCAATTAGACTAAAAAATATTTGCTCATATAGCCATATTTCATTCAAAACATAGAAAACATATCAGAAGCTGAAAGTTAGACATTTTTACATTTCATTAGAAAAAATTATCATATTTCAAAATTGATGGCACCAACACAAATCAAAAAAGTTGGGACAGGGCCATGTCTACCATTGTACAACCTCCTCTCTTCTCTTCTCAACAGTCTGTAAACCTTTTGGAAGTGAGGAGATCAATTGTTGGAGTTTTTGGAGAGGAATTTCCCATTCTTGTCTGATGTAGGATTCTAGCTGTTCAACAGTCCTGGTTCTTCTTTGCTGTATTTTTAATTTCATAATGTGTCAAATGTTTTCTATTAGACTTCAGGCATGGCAGTTCATCACCCAAACTTTTCTTCTGCAAAGCCACGCTGTTGTGATTGTTACAGTATGTGGCTTAGCACTATCTTGCTGAAATGTGCAAGGCCTTCCCTTAAATAGATGTTTTTTTTGATGGGAGCATATGTTCATCCAAAACCTCTATATAATGCTTATTATTGATAATGCCTTTCAAGGTGTGTAAGGTGCCCATGACATGGGCACTGATGCAACTCCATACCATCAGAGTTGTAGGATTTTAAACTGTGACCTGATAACAAGCTGGTCAATGATTTTCATAAAGAATTTCAAATTTTGATTAATCTGACCACAAAACAATTTTCCATTTTGCCTCAGTCCATTTTAAATGAGCCTTTACTCAGAAAAGACAACAGCATTTTTAGACTGTGTCAATATATGGCTACTTAAATACACATCTGTCTTTGAATTTATAGCTATTTTTCATTAGTACCACTTACTCTTCTAGCCTTTTATTAATGCTGTCCCAACATTTTGGAGATGTGTTGCTGCCATCAATTTCCAAATGAGTACATTTTTAAATTAAATGGAAAATATGTCTAACTTTCAACTTCTGATCTGTATTCTATGTTTGATTTGAAACAAAATATGGCTTTAAGAGATTTCCAAACCATTGCATTCTTGTTTTCTTTACATCTAATTGTTTTGTAATTGGGGTTGCTCATTAAACGATAAAGTGAATGGGGTCATTGAAACTTAAAAAAACAAATGCTAATTCAATCATATGGATGTAAAACTAAAAAAATGGTGGTAATTGGAAAAAGGGGAGGAAAAATCAGAATCTCAGAAATGAAAATTTGTTGTTTTCATAACGTGGTAATCTTCAAATCATATCATTGCAAATTAAACAGGGTGATATATTGCAGAAAATGAGCACTTAATTTCTAAATTGATCGTTAAATTCTTATTTTAATGCTCATTTGGAAATACTTGGCTTTCCTTGCTTTTACTCATTGACAGAAGTCTAACATGATTGACTCCATCTCTATGCAAATAAATGTTGGCCAACCATCTTCTCCACTACATTTTACATTGTGTAATATCAGTTACCAAAGCTGTACTTAATTACATTTAGTGTCTGACATTGCCTTATGAGTAGTGTTGAGCTTTCCGATACTGAAATATCGGGTATCGACCGATATTCGCGGTATCGGAGTTCCGATACTGAATTCCGATACTTTTAGAATATCGAATACCGGAATCGGAAGTTCCCAAAATGCCTGCACTCTGCAGTGTCTCTGAAGGATGACAAGCTGGATGGCAGCACTCAGCTTACTGTACTTGTCATTTAGTTTAAAGGATTTATTAATAAAAATAATAGTGTTTTCATGCACCGTCTCCTTAAAAAAGCCGGCCGGCAATTCAGCAGCGGCATACACCGGTACCCGACAATTTACAACAGAAAGAATAAAGCATCACACATAGATTAGATAGATAGAAACAAGTCAGTCACATATATATGAAGTACAGTGACAGTGTTGCTTACTGTACTTGTCATTTAGTGTAAAGGATTTATTTAAAAAAATATTAGTGTTTTCATGCACCATCTCTTTAAAAAAGCCGGCCGGCAATTCAGCAGCGGTACCCGACAATTTAGGAAATTCATGAAATAATTAAAAAAAAATTGACGTGGGGCTTCGCACTATATTTGTGTCCAGTCAGGTACAGCAGGCAGGAACGGGCTGCCCCCAACCACTAGCTGCCCATTTGTACCTGGCCGGACACAACAATATAGGGAAGCCCTTTTTTTCTTAATTATTTCATGAATTTCATGAAATAATAAAAAAAAAAATACGTGGGGCTTCGCCCTATTTTTGTGTCCAGCCAGGTACAACAAGGCAGCTGGGGGCTGGAATCTGCAGCGCAGGGAGGCCCAAGCTTTCTGGGCCCCACCCGCTGTGAATTGCAGTCCGCAGCCACCCCGGAAAATGGCGCGTTCATAGAAGCGCCATCTTCCGGCGCTGTACCCAACTCATCCAAGGCCCTGGTGCGGTGGCTCACTGAGTAATAAAGGGGTTAGGGCCAGCTTGGCATTATCAGCCCTAAATTCATGGGGTCACGACAATATTAGATATGACCACCATGAATTTCTAGTAAAGTATTTAAAAAAAAACACAACACCCAGAATAAAGTCCTTTAATTGAAATAAACACACAATTCTTTATTGTTCTAAATTAAACCATACTTAGAATCACGCCCATTCCAGCTGAAGCCAACGATCTCCATCAATAAAATAAACATAATAAAGCAACATCATCCTTACCTTTCGATGGTTCCCAGGACAGCTCCAGCTCTGCTACATCGAGATGACAGGCTGGACCGCAGCAGAAAGCTGCCATCCAGCCTGTCATCCCGCAGACACGGAGAAGCGCAGGCATGCTTGCTCTCTTCAGTGTCTGGCTGTGACGGCATCCAGATGAGCCGAGGTCATGTCCAATGAACTCAGCTCACCTCATGCACGTCACTGACAGCGTGGGAAAATTCTCCTGCGCTCAGCGCTTCAGCAGGAGAATTCTCTCACGCTCACTGCATGCGCAGGAGAATTCTCCCACGCTGTCAGTGATGTCCATGAGGTGAGCTGAGTTCATTGTCGGCTCATCTGGATGCCGTCACAGCGAGACACTGCAGAGCGCAAGCATGCCTGCGCTTCTCAGTGTCTGCGGGATGACAGGCTGAATGGCAGCTTTCTACTGGGGTCCAGCCTGTCATCTCGATGTAGCAAAGCTGGAGCTGTCCTGGGAACCATCGAAAGGTAAGGATGATGTTGCTTTATTATTTTTCTTTTATTGCAGGAGATCGTTGGCTTCAGCTGGAATGGGCGTGATGGTAAGTATGGTTTAATTTAGAACAATAAAGAATTGTGTGTTTATTTCAATTAAAGGACTTTATTCTGGGTGTTTGTGTTTTT
Source organism: Phyllobates terribilis (assembly GCF_046119375.1). Lineage (NCBI taxonomy): Eukaryota > Metazoa > Chordata > Amphibia > Anura > Dendrobatidae > Phyllobates > Phyllobates terribilis. The sequence continues at coordinate 509,526,495 of NW_027362762.1, forward strand.
TTTTAACTTTCACTATGGGGTTAGTAAAGGGGGTGTCTTATAGACGCCTCTCCATTACTAACCTGGGCTTGATGTCAGCTGGCATTATAAGCTGACACCAACCCCAATCTTATTACCCCACTGCCACCACTACAGGGCAGAGGGAAGAGCGAGGCTAAGTGCCAGAATTGGCGCATCCTATGGATGCGCCATTTCTGGGGCGGCTGACGGCTGGTGTTTCTAGCCTGGGAGGGGGCCAATATTCATGGCACCCTTCCTGGGCTATTAATATCAGCCCCCAGCTGTCTGCCTAGCCTTTGCTAGCTATTAAAGTAGGGGGGACCCCACGTCATTTTTTTTTGGGGGGGTCCCCCATTTCAATAGCTAGTAAAGGCTAGGTATTCAGCTGGGGGCTGATATTAGTAGCCTGGGAAGCTCCATGGCTATTACCCCCTTCCCAGGCTTCAAACATCTGCCCCTGCTGTCTGCTTAACCTCCGCTAGAGACTAAAATTACGGGGAACCCCACGCCAATTTTTTTTTTAATAAATCCTTTATTTTATCACTAAATGACAAGTACAGTAACCAACACTGTCACTGTACTTCTTATATATGTGACTGACATGTTTCTATCTATCTAATCTATGTGTGATGCTCTATCTTTCTGTTCTAAATTGTCGGGTACCGCTGCTGAATTGCCGGCCGGCTTTTTTAAAGAGACGGTGCATGAGAACACTAATATTTTTTTAAATAAATCCATTACACTAAATGACAAGTACAGTAAGCAACACTGTCCGTGTACTTCTTATATATGTGGCTGACATGTTTCTATCTTTCTAATCTATGTGTGATGCTTTATTCTTTCTGTTCTAAATTGTCGGGTACAGGTATATGCCGCTGATGAATTGCCGGCTTTTCATGTTTCACTGTGAGCACTGTTCCCATCGATTTGGGCAACCACCTCCCCCAATACATTCTACATTATTGTTAGTTGTTTTCCTTCATGTACAATTAACCTACAAGGAAAGAAAGGGTTTATTTTCATTACGATATTTGTATCCCTTTGACTTGCATTGGTTTCCGGTATCGGAATCGGCGATATCCGATACTTTTTGAGTATCGGCCCGATCCAATCCGATCCGATATTTCCTGATATCGGAAGGTATCGCTCAACACTACTTATGAGACTAAGCTTTTAGTGACTTTTATTAGAGGTTATTTGCAGTTGGGTTGTTAAAGATAAGATTCTAAAATCTACTAAAAAAACATTATATGAAACTCTGATGTATACTAAATATATATACTTATATTCTGTTATATGTTATGAATCTTGTTTTGCATATATCTGTTATATTGGATATCATTTAGTCATATATACCCTCACTTTAATATATTATGAAAACCTTGATATATATAGCAGATATCTGTACTCGTGTGTCACTATATAAATATCCTGAAAGGATTAGTTGGAGCTGGTTATAGAAGTGAACTTTCAAAGGAGACGAGACAAAGGATTCAACATGACACCTCCCAAGAGAATATCCTGACGAATGAGGAGAATATCTGGGGAGGAAACATTTAACCCCATAGGACAACATAATGAGACTTATCTATACCATGGGCCAGAGACCATTGTGATTGCTCAATTGCCTCAGGGCAACACCATATTGGGACCTTCCTTTATACTGAACATATATATGTTATGCTGGAATAATAAAAACATCAAGTTTAGTATCTGACTCTGTATGTCCGATATCAATGCTTCACGTATACACTTGAATAAGTTAATTTGGCAAGGGATAAGCAAAGGGTTGGGGTCCTTTGAACCTCACTTCCACAATTGGCGCCCAACGTGGGGCACCACACGGGCACCACACCAGCGCAGACCGAATGAAGGTGTCCAGCTGTGGATCGTGGATGACTGGATGGGCCTGATCACCCCCCTTACACGGTAAGTCTAGTTAATTACACTGTAATTACAGACTTGCTTGTGTTTCCAGTCGTTCATAGATTAGCAGAGGGCACGAGTTGGTCTGTTGTGGTAATCCTTAAGTGGGGGTAGGTGTGACCCTGCTGGTGTTATCGAAACCCACTCACATTCCAATCCACTGTAACCTTTGCTTATTCTAATTTGTTTGTGTTTGAGACTGACTTAGTGGATGGGCTGTCCTGTGTGACTTGTGAAGGGAGTGTTCTCCTGGGTGTAATCTCACATTGCATCTCCATATACCTCCTGTTCTTGAGAGAACGTAGGGGGGATGATGTGAGGAAGGTTAAAAAAAAAAAAAAGAGAAGTTTTGCAGTTCTGTATCGCTCCCTAAAAAAAGTCCTGTTCTTGGAAGATAGAACGCACGAGGGTAGGAAACAGAAGCTAGGCTGGCCAGTTAGTATCTGCGGTTATTATAAGGAGATTATTCTGTTTCATTGAGTCATACTGACACAAGAATTCACTTTGTCTGGTCCGTCTTTCTGTTTGTACTGTGTCAACATTCGTCAGCCGTGCAGATATTCTTGAGACTGTTCACAAAGAAAGTTGGTGTCGAATAACAGCTATACGGCTCACACACTGGTGGCCGGCCAACAGGGAAGGGGTTAAGTATGTTGCTAGGGTTAAACAGTTAATGGACATTGTAGGAATGAATAGGAGGGGAAGACTTCAGCGAGGGCTGTGGAAAATAGCTTTAAAGGGAAAAAAAAACGGGAGGTAAACTAGAGGATACAGGTTTATTATCTGCGGCTATGGCAAATGACAGCAAAGAGGGATGAGAAGAGGAAGAGAGAACAGATGATAATGATGATGTATATTACATGTATGTTAAGCGCCATGTTTTTAATGTTGCTTTGAAAACTGTTGAGCCACCACCTTATAATGGCCTCAGGGGGTGGACATGTTCTAGGAGTGATGTGCAAACTTTAGATTTTCGGGACAATGGTTTACATTGTGGAGTTCATAGACCATCCCCACTCCGCATTGACTTTGTAGCCACAGCACCTTCTCTTGACTGCTCTCGGACAGACACACCACCCAGGTGCCCTCCCACCTTTGGAATGCATGACACAAAGGAAGTCCCACCCACAGGTACTTCCTGTGGCAGCCATCTTACTCCACCCGGAAGGCCAGATAACAATGAGACGACAGATATTCCAAAGCCTAATGCCCAATTAGTTTCTCCACCAGTTTCTATATATCCGGTTTTGACTATGCAAGGACAATATTACACCCCACCTCACCAATCTACCTCAGCATCTCCCCCACCTCCGACACCAATGTTCCCAGCTCTTACATCACCTGTCCCTCAGTCAGGTGAAAGGGCTCCATCTGTTGCCCCATCATATTAACATGTGGATAATGGTAGCTTTGTGTCGGGCCCCCCAGAGGACTGGGATCCTATTTTTGAGAAAATGATTACCCAGGAACAGACAGGGGTTGGGGTACTAATCTCTGTGGGTGTAGGGAACATGGTCACTCAGCGGGTGGATGCTATAGTAAATGCTACCAATAGCCACTTGCAGCACAGGGGTGGCCTGGCTAGAGATATTGTCATGGCAGGGGGAGACAGTATTTAAAGGGAAAGTGATAATATTGTGCGACGACATGGTCCTTTCCAGCCAGGAATGGTCACAGTTATAGAATCAGGCGATTTACCCTGTAACACTATTATTTATGCAGTGGGGCCCATCTATGACCCTTCCTATCCAGATAATAGTGCACGGATCTTGCGCCAGACTGTACACGCAGCATTAGACATTGCAAACAAGATTGCTGGCATTAAGACTATAGCACTTCCTTTAATTAGCTCTGGTATCTTTGGATACCCAGTCAGAGCATGTGCAAGGGAGCTAGTACAGACAATGACAGAAGAGGCCTCTAAGCCTTCTTGCCATCTAACCGAGATACGTCTAGTCAGTAAACAGACTGACACTACAAGGGCAATGAAAGATGCTTGTCAAACACATGTGACTCCAATCACACCAGTACCAATTAAAATAATGATGGGGATGAAGAAGAATTGCTGCCAGGCCTACCTAGACCACCATGTAATTTAACCCTTAAGCCTATCACGCCACCACCTGCTCTTGGAAAACCAGAACCGATCATGTATGTAAAATTCACACCGACTCAGGCCATGACACTCTGCAACCAATTGCCAGACCCAGAGAAATAACCCATGCCTTTCTACCGTGCTGTTTTGGCTATTCAGAAAACATACTCAGCTACATGGCAAGATTTGTCCTCTCTTGTGTCTATTAAAGAAAAAGAAAGCAGTCACTGCCATGTTAACTACAGATGAAGAAGATTATCCCATGATGTCCTAAGAGAAGGTAATCTTATCGCCTATGGTCATAACATACCCAGACAGATGTATGACTTCTTTGAGAAGATAAAAGACGCCATCGTATGTGCCCCAGCCTTGGGCATACCTGTTTATACCAAGCCCTTCTACCTGTTTGTACACGAAGTCAAGGGACATGACTCTGCAGTTCTCGCCTAGAAACATGGAGGCAGCATGAGACCCGTTGCCTACTACTCAGCAAGGCTTGATCCTGTTGCCAGAGCCACCCCTCATGTCTCAGAGCTGTTCAGGCTGCACACTTGCTTCTTGACAAGACGGCTGATGTGATCCTCGGACATGAAACCCGCGTTATGACTCCTCATGACCTCAAGGCTATACTTGCTCAGACACAGCCAAGATTCCTATCTGCGCAAAGACATGTCCGTCTTGAGTGTTCCCTTTTGCTTCCTGAGAACACTCTCCACAGATGTACAGTACTTAACCCTGCCACTCTGCTGCCTCTTTCCAGGGGGGGTGATGTGGACAATTCTCCTCCCGTTAATCTCAGGCCACATGATTTTGACCCAGACTGCCCGAACATAGAAGATCTTCTTGAGCATGATTGCATTGAACAGATGATGTCAGAAGTACAACATAATTTGAAGATCCAAGAAGAGCCCCTCCCCAATCCAGACCTCCAGATGTGGACGGATGGCTCTAGGTTTGCTGATAAGCAGGAAGATTCCACATGGGCTATGCAGTAGTCACAATGGACCAGCCTGTCTCAGTAGGCCCATTGCCCCCGTCCATGTCAGCTCAGGAGGCGGAGCTAGTTGCACTCATAGAGGCTTGCAAGGCAGGGGAGGGCAAGAAGATTAATATCTATAAGGATTCAAACTATGCTTTTGGTGTGGCACATGATTTCTGTAATCTGTGGAAGAACAGAGGATTTCTTACAGCCACCGGGACACCCATCAAGCACGCATGTCTCGTAAAAGACCTTTTGGAGGCATTGAAGTTGCCAGAAGAAGTAGCTGTAATCAAAGTCCGAGCACACAGATGCTTGGATTCGGAAGAAGCCCTGAGTAATCATTATGAGGATGAAGCAGCCAAGGACGTGGCCCTTCAGTGGTGCCCAGGGAAAGAGACAGCAGAAGTGGCACGGCAGGAACAACAAATCCCAGCCCAAACAATGGTTATGACAAAAAGTCAGAGACAAATCCAAGATGAGAATGAGAATGAACATATAACACCACCATGGACCTTACTATACAAACATCAGGCAGAAGCTGGAGCAGAAGAAAAAGAAGAGTGGAAGAAGTTGGGAGCCAAGCAAGACAAGTATGGCCTATGGATGTTAGGTCCAAGAGTATGCCTTCCACGAACACTATATCCAGCGGCAATCTCATGGGCCCATGGAGCCACACACCTGGGAAAAGATCAAATGTTCCAAAAGATAAACAAATTATACTTGGCACCTGGAATGTCAACACCCATTCTGCGATATACAAAGGCCTGCTTGATCTGTGCAACTTGCAATCCAGGAAAAACAGAGAAGACTCCACCAAAACATCTGGCAAAACCACTATACCCATTTCAGAGAATCCAAGTTGACCATATTCAGATGCCCAAAGTAGGGAAATATGAATATGTTGTGGTAATAGTGGATATGTTTTCAGGCTGGCCTGAGGCCTACCCAGTCACTAAAATGACAGCTCGCACCACAGCTAGCTAAGAAACTGATGACAAAGGTTGTGTGTAGATCTGGGGTACCAGAAGTAGTAGAAAGTGACCAGGGACTAGCATTCACGGCCCAACTCTACAGGGATCTGTGGAGTATGGTAGGAACAAGCTTAGGTCTTCATACGCCTTACAATCCCAAAAGTAGTGGGAAGGTTGAGAGACTGAATGGTACTTTAAAGTCCAAATTGTTGAAGATTAATCAGGAGACACAAATTCCCTGGCCAGACGGTCTTCCCATTGCCCTGTACTCAATCAGAAACACCCCGACAGGCCAACACAAACTGACTCCCTATGAGATTTTGTTTGGAGGAGCCCCAAGTTTGGGAGGGTATTTTCCCCAAGAGATGGTTGCAGGTAGTGATACTATTGTTAACTATGTAATACAATTGTCCAAAGAACTTGCTGTTAGAACCTTGCTCTTAGGTTTTTTCCTTTGCTGGTCACATGACCTTGTTGGCCTATTTAATCCTGCTCCGCCCTTCTGGCTTTGCTGGACTTCATTGTATAACTACTTTCTAGCTAGCCTGTGCTCTGTATCTAACTCTGTTAGTTTGCTTGGTCTACGGACCTCTATGTTCTATATATTTTGTTTGTTCGTCTGTCTGCTACTATTTCTGTTAGGAGGTGTCCCATTTTCCTCCCAGTCCTTAGTACTTGTAGGGATTCCTTCCCCACATCTATGGGTCTCCGTACAGACTAGCTTAGGACTTTAGCAGGTCTGATCGCAGGATCAGGTTCCCTGTTACATCGTAGGGATTCAGCTGAGTTCTATCGTAGGGACAGATCTCCTCTCTTTCCTTAGCTCTGGTAGCAGAACATAACAGTAAGTCCAGCCTGCAAATTCTCTGAGGAAAGATTTTTCTGTTCCATCATGGTGTCGGTTCTGGATTTGGCTAAACGCCTGCAGGGACTCTCTCTGGAGGTGGCCGAGCTCCATCAGCACGTGAGTAACTGTCCTGGAGCACATTTCTTGGAGCCTAAGGTATGTTTGCCGGATTTATTTTTTGGTGAACACCGAGAATTTTTTTCATTTAAAAATGCTTGCTTATTGTATTTTCGTTTGAGACCCAGGTCCTCTGGGGATGAATCCCAGCGCATAGGGTTCATAATGTCACTTTTGCGCAAAGAGCCTCAGGAGTGGGCCTTTTCTTTGCAACCTAGTGATACATGCTTCAAATCAGTGGATAGTTTTTTTCTGCTTTGGGACTATTATATGATGATCCTGACCGTGTCGCATCAGCTGAGACTGAGTTAAGACGTTTGAGACAGGGATCAGGTAATGTGGAAAAATATTGTACTCATTTCCGTCGATGGTCTACTCAAACAGGGTGGAACGATTCTGCTCTGAAAAGTCTATTTCTTGCTGGGCTCAATGAAAGGGTTAAAGACCTGCTAATTACTTATCCTACACCTGAAGATTTGCAACAGGCTATGCAATTAGCTATACGGGTGGATAGGAGACTGCGTGCAAGGGTTAATGAGAGCAAATCCTCTGCTATGTCAGTTTCTGGTTATGAGAATGTGTGTACTAACAGTGGTGAACCGATGGAGATTGTATCGGTGGCACCTCGCTCTCAAGAAAAAGACCGTCGATTTTCTGAAGGCTTGTGTTTCTATTGCGGAAAATCTGGTCATTTGATTAAAGGCTGTGAGCTTCGTATGAAGAAAGAAAAAAAAATGGTCAGTCATGCCCGAATTGCCTGTTTAAATTCCAAGGGTGTATTTTTAGCTGCTTCCACGATTGCTCAGGAAAAATTAATGGAATTTCGGGTGTTTGTTGATTGTGGGTCTACTCTGAATGTAATTGATGGGGGATTCTTGGAAAGACTCAATTTAAAACCCGAACCTTTATCATCCCCCATTGCTGTGGTTTCTGTGGATGGTTCCCCTTTGAAGAATATTACTCTCAAGGTCTGTGAATTTCCTCTCACTATTAATGGTGTTCACCATGAGAAATTGGATTTGGTAGTTTTGAATAACTTGCCTTCTCCAGTAATATTGGGATTGCCCTGGTTAAAATTTCACAATCCTGTACTGGATTGGTCTACCAGTGAAATTAAATCCTGGAGCCATAAATGTTATGACAAGTGTTGTAACGGGCGTATTGCAGCTTTGGATAGGGGAGAATTGCCTGTTCCTATTCAGGATTTTTGGAGAGTTTTTTCTGAGAAGGAATCGCAGGTTTTGCCTCCCCATAGAGACTATGATTGTTCTATTGAATTTGTCCCTGGAGCGACTCTTCCTAAAAGTCGTTTATTTATCCTTACTATTCCTGAGAGGAAGGCTTTGGAGGAATACATACAGACAAGTTTGGCCGCCGGTCACATTAGGCCCTCTAAGTCTCCTGTGGCGGTTGGATTTTTTTTTGTAAAAAAAAAGGACGGCGGTTTACGTCCTTGTCTGGATTTTCGTGAGATTAACAAAATTACTCTACGCAATCCTTACCCACTGCCATTGATTCCTGATCTGTTTAACCAGTTAATGGGGGCCAAGTGGTTCTCTAAAATTGACCTTAAGGGGGCATACAATCTGTTGCGCATGAAGGAGGGTGACGAATGGAAGACTGCTTTTAACACTCCTGTGGGTCATTTTGAGAACCTGGTTATGCCTTTTGGTCTTACTAATGCTCCTGCATTTTTTCAGAATCTTATTAATGACATCCTTAGACCTTTGATCGGCAAAAATGTGGTTGTGTATTTGGATGACATTTTGATTTATTCGCCGGATCTGGAGTCTCATTGGCGGAGCGTACGTGAGGTATTACAGTTATTAATGGACAATTCGCTTTTTGCTAAGCTGGAGAAATGTGAGTTCGCTGTACAGAGAATTAGTTTTTTGGGTTACATTATCTCCAGCGAAGGTTTTGAGATGGACCCGGTTAAAGTTCAAGCTGTACAGGAATGGCCTAGGCCTATTGGTTTGAAATCGATACAGAGGTTTTTGGGTTTCGCCAATTATTACAGAAAATTCATAAAAAAATTTTCTAGTATTGTCAAACCTCTGACCGATCTCACCAGGAAAGGTCATGATGCGGTTCAGTGGTCTTCTGAGGCCATTGAAGCTTTTGTGTATCTCAAGGAGAGGTTCACCTCTGCTCCCATCCTTATGCAGCCTGATGTGACTAAGCCGTTTTTGGTTGAGGTTGATGCTTCCTCTGTGGGGGTTGGCGCAGTATTGTCTCAGGATAACGGGGATGGATTACATCCCTGTGCCTTTTTTTCAAAAAAATTTAAGGAGACTGAACTGAATTACGATATTGGTAATCGGGAATTATTGGCTATTAAACTCGCATTTGAACACTGGCGCCACTTCTTGGAACGTGCGGAATTTCCCATTCAGGTTCTTACGGATCATAAAAATCTGATATATCTTGATGCTGCCAAGCGCCTGAATGCCCGTCAGGCTAGGTGGGCACTGTTTTTCTCGCGGTTTAATTTCTCCGTTACTTACATCCCTGGTACTAAGAATGTTAAGGCGGATGCCTTGTCTCGCAGTTTTTCTCCCATAGTCAGTGCTGAGAAAGAAGAGAACATTTTACAAGAAGGTGTTGTGATAGCTGCTTTGGACTCCGTTTTGGAAGATGAGATTCTTAAAGCACAGGAGAATGCCCCATCTAACACTCCTCATGGGAGGTTGTTTGTGCCTGGGACCTTTAGGAGAGATTTGTTTGTTGAGTGTCACGAATCTCGGTTGGCAGGTCATCCCGGAATCTCTGAGACCAAGAGACTGGTGGGTCGCAGTTTTTGGTGGCCTGGATGGCAGAAGGAAGTCATTAAGTGGGTGCGTCAATGTACTATATGTGCTAGATCTAAGTCCTCACATACTCCTGCTGCGGGGTTGCTTTGTCCTTTGGAGGTTCCCAGTGCTCCTTGGACACATTTGGCTATGGACTTTATAACTGACCTTCCCCCCTCTGAGGGTTTTACTGTCATCTGGGTGGTCGTGGACCGTTTTAGCAAGATGTGTCACTTGGTTCCCTTCGTCAAACTGCCCTGCGCTAAAACTCTCGCTAAGGCCTTTGTCAAGGAAATTGTCAGACTTCATGGCGTTCCTACTGACATTGTTTCTGATAGGGGTCCTCAGTTCGTGGCTCGTTTTTGGCGTGCCTTTTGTGACAGGTTGGGAGTTCATTTGTCGTTCTCGTCCGGATATCATCCTGAATCTAATGGCCAGACAGAAAGGAAAAACCAGGATGTTGAGCAGTTCTTGCGTTGTTTTGTGGCAGACAATCAAGAGGGGTGGTCTGAGTTTCTGCCACTTGCTGAATTTGCTCTGAACAATCATACATCTTCTTCTGCTGGTTGTTCGCCTTTTTTTTGTTGTTCTGGGAGACATCCGTCGTTTGGGTCATTCTCCAAGTTGGGATCTGCCGTGCCTGAGGAGGAGAAAATTTCCGGTGATTTGGAGAGAGTTTGGACGGATGTGCGTGGTAATCTTCAGGAGGCCAACAGAAAATCTAAAGACTACTTTGATAGGAAACGACAGGAGGTTTTGTTCGCTGTTGGTGACATGGTCTGGTTGTCCTCTAGGAATCTGCGGTTGAGGATTCCTTCTAAGAAATTGGGTCCCAAGTTTGTAGGGCCCTTTAAGGTGCTTCAGGTTGTCAACCAATCTGCTGTTAGGTTGGAGGTTCCTACCTCCTGGAGAATTAATCCGGTATTTCATGTCTCTCTGTTAAAAAAAGCTGTTGTGTCGGATGGTGACGCCTCTGCCTCTGTTCCTCCGGTGGTGGAGGACGGGGAATATGAAATTTCTCGCATCCTTAACTCTAGACGGTATAGAGGTAGTTTGCAGTATCTTGTGGCCTGGAAAGGTTTCGGACCCGAGGATAACTCTTGGGTGAGGTCAGATGATGTTTCCGCGTCCAGACTTATCAGAGCGTTTCACAGGAGATTTCCTGATAAGCCTGGTCCTAGGGGATCCGGAGGATCCTCTTAGAAGGGGGGGTACTGTTAGAACCTTGCTCTTAGGTTTTTTCCTTTGCTGGTCACATGACCTTGTTGGCCTATTTAATCCTGCTCCGCCCTTCTGGCTTTGCTGGACTTCATTGTATAACTACTTTCTAGCTAGCCTGTGCTCTGTATCTAACTCTGTTAGTTTGCTTGGTCTACGGACCTCTATGTTCTATATATTTTGTTTGTTCGTCTGTCTGCTACTATTTCTGTTAGGAGGTATCCCATTTTCCTCCCAGTCCTTAGTACTTGTAGGGATTCCTTCCCCACATCTATAGGTCTCCGTACAGACTAGCTTAGGACTTTAGCAGGTCTGATCGCAGGATCAGGTTCCCTGTTACATCATAGGGATTCAGCTGAGTTCTATCGTAGGGACAGATCTCCTCTCTTTCCTTAGCTCTGGTAGCAGAAAATAACACTTGCAATAACACATGCTGCAGTCTTGTCTTCTATCCCAGATTCTGACAGTGACGAGCATACTCACTCAATCAAACCTGGAGACTGGGTGGTCGTTAAGAAGCACGTCCGGAAGTCCTGCCTGGATCCCAGATACGAGGGCCCATTCCAAGTGATCTTGGTGACACCTACATCAGTCAAAGTTGAAGGGAAGGCCACTTGGATCCACACTTCACATTGCAAGAAGACCCCAGCACCAGCACAGCCATGAGACTGTATATCCTTTACTGCATTGTTTTTGTGAGCGTTCAGAATCCCGAGTCCCAGGTAGCAATTACTCAGAAAAGTAGGGGGCGTATGTAAGATGTTCGGGGACTCTTGTTGTACCTATATTCCAGATAATGTTGGCCCTACAGGCAAAGTAACAATTGCTCTAAAGAAACTTACTAGTTTATCAGAAGAATTTAAAGAAAATTCAGGGATGAAGGATCCATGGGACCAGTATTTCTCATGGATGAGTGGCTGGCAGAAATGGTTAGTTCAGGTGGGGATGGCAATTCTTGTAATAATGATTATACTAGCGATGATGGCATGTTGTGTTGTTCCTTGTATACGGAAATTAATATAAAAAATTGTGGATCCTATAATGGTAATGACTGATGAGGAAACTAATAACTGGACAGAAGAATCTTTGACAACAATCCAGATTAAACAGTCAAGTCTTAAGTAATAATTCTAAAGGCCCCGTCGCGCAGTAGCGATTTCGCTGGCGATCTCGTTATGTGTGAAGGGGCCTTAACACTTGATTGTGGCAGCTGTATAGTTCCCTAGTTTGTCGTGGTTTGTGTGTTCGGGTCCATCCGGCAGTGTGGCGGACAGGCTTGTCTGGGGAATCCGGCTTCGGCTGGCTCCTTCCACTAGGGGAGGAGAAGTACGTGGGCGGGTCTGTGTGTTTGCACTTCGGCTGGAGCGTTCACCCACTGCTAAAGGAGAAGGGAGCTGTGAAAGCAGTATTCATTTACTTATATCTAGAATTTATATTATTAAATATAACCTCTAGATTTTTTTGTGTGAAATTTTTGCCATGTATTTCTACAAGTGCTAAGCAGAGAGGGGTCTAATGAGGGGTTTCAAAAATGTTTTTAGGGGGGACTGTTAAAGATAAGATTCTAAAATCTACTAAAAAAACATTATATGAAACTCTGATGTATACTAAATATATATACTTATATTCTGTTATATGTTATGAATCTTGTTTTGCATATATCTGTTATATTGGATATCATTTAGTCATATATACCCTCACTTTAATATATTATGAAAACCTTGATATATATATCCTGACGAATGAGGAGAATATCTGGGGAGGAAACATTTAACCCCATAGGACAACATAATGAGACTTGTCTATACCATGGGCCAGATACCACTGTGATTGCTCAATTGCCTCAGGGCAACACCCTATTGGGACCTTCCTTTATACTGAACATATATATGTTATGCTGGAATAATAAAAACATCTTTCCTGCGCCATTTCTCTTCAAGGGAAGTTCAGTATCTGACTCTGTCTGTCCGATATCAAAGCTTCACGTATACACTTGAATAAGTTAATTTGGCAAGGGATAAGCAAAGGGTTGGGGTCCTTTGAACCTCACTTCCACAGGGTTTACCTGAAATGAGTGGATTTATATTAGCTTTGGATTGTTGGTTTTGAAATATAGGCATCACTTCCTTTTGAGGATGTGGCATTCTGGTATCTCTGTAGAAAGGATTGGGAGTAGGGATGAGCAGGCCCGTGGAAGTTCGGGTTCTGGTACCTGACCCAAACTTCAACCAGAACCCAAACTCTATTGAAAACAATTGGGACCCAAACTTTTGAGCTGCAAAATGTGTTCTCTCTCCTCCCGGACTTCCCCTGAAACTCTGAGCATTGCAACGGACTTCCGGGAGAAGTCTGTGTTCGGCGATTAGCACCGGACACTAACTGTCTTTGTATGAACCCCGAACTTTTAAGTTTGGGTTCGCTTATCTATAATGGGGAGCTATCATCTATTGTATCAACCTCTATTTTACTGTGTTTATCCATTTGTGTCTTTGCACCAGTGTTATATTTTCTATAATAAGTTAATAATTAAATCATTTTAATTAGATTGAAGCCATTTGTTGGCATCCTTTCTCTTTTAGGTTTTTCGATTTATTCATTTTTTTAATCTCTTTAGGTTCCATTTCTAATTTTGGCTTTAAAGAGATGCAAAATTTTGACGAAATCCTCCCTTTGTGAAAGTGTCCTTACAGTCACTAGGAAGTGATGGAGTACTGCCCCCTATAGACCAATGATTGGCACTGGGGATGCATAAAAGTAGGTAAGTGTATGTTTAGTTTTAGTATATTACCATATGCAGCCCTCTAGAAGTACAATTGATCTGTTAATAATGGAAAATATTCCAGAGCTTTGTCTGTAATTGCATCACTGCGTGCACATCGAATATAACTATGATATGTTGCAGTATACACTAAATAGCATTGACCCCTCATTCTGAACAGATATAGACATATATAGATTGATTGATTGATTGATCGATTAGATAATACAAAAAAAACAAAATGCTAATAAATGTATTTTTTTGTAATTCCAAACTGTTATGAAATAGGCCTGTTAATGTACCAGTTAACCCTCTAAATGTCCCTTGTAGCACATCTGTCTGTACAATTTGAAAGATTCTTCGTAGTGGAAATAAATTGGGGCTATTAAATAAATTTAAAAAAATCTCAATAAATTGAGAGTTACAAATCCCCAGTTCATATAGTCTGACTTTCTTTCACTTGCTCTTTAATACTGTATATCACTAAAATAACATTCTTTATATATATTGACTTGAACATGAACCTCCTTTATTGAATCCTGGAACATGGCATGGAGCAGCAATCAAGCAGACTAATACCTCAGAGCTAAACTCAATATCTCATAAATACTCATCCAATATTGCATTTCTATGACCTTGGAGCATATTATGAGCCACAAAGGCACTCTAGTTGTGCTTTAATTCTAAACAGAATTATATAACCATAAATATATATATATAAATATATATATATATATATATATAGATGTCTATATATATATGTATTTATAAATATATATATATATATATATATATACATGCATATATTATATATATATATATATTTATATATATATATATAAATATATATATATATATACATACATACACATACACACACAGAAAACAAATATTCCAAAATATGATGTATTAGAATATAAATAATCTATTAGCATATTAATTATAAAGTGATCTGTTGCATAGTTTTTTTATTATAGTTATTGTATGCAACCATTTTGGCTATATAATCTCATTGTCAGTCTGAGCATAGTATCTATGAACAGAAGGGAAATTTTCTAGAACAGCTTGTGAAATCATTACAGTCTGCATATCGAGGGAGTTCTAAGCTTTTTTCTAAGCCATCACATGTGAAATAGAGAGAATGACATTCTTTAACCCCTTCCCAACATGGCCAATTTTAGTTTTTTTCCTCCCCTTCTTCCCAGAGTCATACCTTTTTTATTTGTCTGTTCACATAGACATATGAGGGCTTGATTTTTTTGTGGTACAAGTTGTACTTTTGAATGACACCATTCATTTTATAGCTGAAGGAATGTAAGGGGTTAGTCCTCCACTGCAGAATGGATGTGTGTAGACAGAGCAATTGATGAATAGGTAAGTAGTTTATTGTCAACGCGTTTCAAAGTTACACCAAAACTTCCTCTGGACAAAGTACAGATAAGTGAAGGACACATGAATGGTTTAATAGACAAAGTATTTGAAACTGTTCCTTTGATAAGGATTTGAAACACGAGCAGAGATCCCGAGAAACAGATATATTGAATGTATGAACTCAAAAGACCTTGTAAAAAGAGCTTATATTAATACAAGAAGAATGAGTCAGGATTCCTTTTTAAACAAACCAAAAAAAAACTTGATGCAAAAACCTTTGAATCCAACTTCATCACCACTTACTGCTCTACAAAGAAATAAGTGACATCTTACTAAAACATTAGCACATTCTACTTGAAGAGCCCATACTTGGTAAATTCCTCCCCAGAAATCCAGGGATTACGTTCGCAGGGTACCTACCATTAAAAATGTACTAGCACCGAGTAGGTTAAAATCACATACAAATAATACCCACTTCAAAAACAATTCCAGCTCTCACAGGGTTTTTAAATGCAGTGCTAAATACCGTCTTTGCTGTTTCTCTATTTGTCACGAACTAAAAAACTTTTGATCCAGTGTTTCTAGCGAAGTATTTCCTATAAAATATCATATGACATGTCAAACTAACTTTGTCATCTATTGCATGGATTGCCCATGTAACAAATAGTACATAGGGATGATGACACAATCTCTCCATAATAGGTTAAACTGTGATAGGTACAACATTCTCAAGGGATTTATCCTACATGGACTGTGCTATTATACACAACAAGGAGTACAGAGGATTGCGCATCACTCCAATTGAGCATGTACTGATAAACATTCCCAATCAGAATGAACAATTAAATAAAAAATAAGTCTTCTGGATCTATAAAGTAAACACTTCCCTGTTTCCAAAAGACTTGGAATTTTCTAGAGAATGGGATTCTATCCTTCTTAACGGCATGCAAGGTATGCTCCCTGTCTCTTTGTAAAAGATGCAAATTAGCTGAGATTGCTGTTAAAAAAATGTATAATTAGGCTAAATAACTATTTGAATTTCATCCTTATATGAAATTTTATACTAATGTCGCAACATCCATTTTGCAATTAGAACATGATACTGTCAAAGAAAGTGAAAAAAACTACATTGTGATCACAACGATCAAAGTTCTAGGTCCACCAAATTTAATTAAAAAAAGAATGTCAGTAACACTACACAGAAGTTTAAAAATCACACTAATTCACCTTATGGTTTCACTAATTTCAAACATTCCACTAAAGGAAGGAATTTTTAAATAGCAAATACAAGAAGAACATATCTGACTATGATATGAGCAAAATGTTTTCTAAAAGAACCAATGATACAACAACTATCAATACAACCAATGTGAACAGGGGCACAACTTCCACATCAGCACTGGCTGTTCCTCCTGTATTCCTGCTCCACCTGAACAGATAGTCTCCTCAGCACTCCTTACACCTGTAGGAGTGGTGTAAGGGATGTTATGCGCCCTGACACCGTAAAGGGTTAAATGTGTGTTTCTGAAGGTAGAACCCTCTGGGGCTGCAGTTTAGCCTAGGTAGTGTTAACTGTAAGGGCCGGCCCTGTTAAGGGAGGGCGGAACTGAGAGTTAGTGTCAAGTTCTGGAAGTGACAGTCAGTGAGTTGTAAGAGGTGACTAGCAGCAGTCACATGTCAGCTAGGGACAACTTAGGCCTAGTTCTTTGGGGCAGTGGATTGCCAGAGCACCCCTCTGCAGGATTCCCCTTGCCAAACATTTTTGTGGGCAAAATGTGAAAATGTTATTTTTACGGCTCAATGTTATTAACTTCTGTGAAGTACCTGGGGGTTCAAAGTGCTCACCACACATCTAGATAAGTTCCCTGAGGGGTCTAGTTTCCAAAACGGTGTCACTTGTGGGGGGTTTCCACTGTTTAGGCACATCAGGGGTTCCCCAAACACGACATGGCGTACGCTAATTATTCAAGCAAATTTTACATTCAAAAAGCCAAATGGCGCTCCTTCCCTTCCAAACCCTGCCGTGCACTAAAAGTGTTTTTTTCCCCACATATGGGGTATCAGCGTGCTCAGGAGAAATTAGACAACAAATTTTGGGGTCCATTTTTTTCTGTTACCCTTGCAAAAATAAAAAAAATTGGGTCTAAAGTAACATTTTTGTGAGAAAAAGTTAAATGTTCATTGTTTTCTTTCACATTCCAAAAATTCCTGTGAAGCACCTGAAAGATTAACAAAGTTCTTGAATGTGGTTTTGAGCACTTTGAGGGGTGCAGTTTTTAGAATGCTGTCACTTTTGGGTATTTTCTGTCTTAAAGGCCCCTCAAAGTCATTTCAAATGTGATGTGGTCCCTAAAAAATTGGTTTTGTAAATGTTGATGGAAAAATGAAAAATTGCTGATCAAATTTAAATTCTTCTAACTTCCTAACACAAAAAAAAATTTTGTTTCAAAAATTGTACACATGTGAAGTAGACATGTGATAAATGTTATATATGAACTATTTTTGTGACATAACTCTCTGGTTTAAGAGCATAAAAATTAAAATTTTGAAAATTGCAAAATTTTTAAATTTTTACCAAATTTCCAGTATTTTCAGAAATAAAATTGTATCAAACAAATTTTACCACTACCATGAAGTACAATATGTTACGAAAAAACATTTTCAGATTTACTGGGATACATTGGAGTGTTCCAAAATTAATACCACATAAAATGACACTGTTCAGAATTGTAAAATTTTGCCTGGTCACAAAGGTGAAAACAGGCTCCAGTGCGAAAGGGTTAAAAAACATTTAAGCCATTTGCATTGAACTGATTTGCTTATCTCTAAAAACTTTACATTTTTCGAGGCTAGCCAAAGCTAGGCTATAAGTATACTATGCCTTGGCTATATAGCATATCAAGAGTGTTACATTCTGTTGACAATTGGGCAAATGTCTCACTTACAAGAGATACAGCATGTATTTTAATGTGAATTTTGACATATTGCCACAGGAAAAGTCTAAGCAATGGGTCAATCGACCATTATGAGGCAGCTCCCTTGCCATGTGTGAAGAAGAGGAAAAGTGTAATAATATCCACTAGTGCCACATACAGTACACTCCTATACCATTCTCCTATACCACAACCACATAAAACGTGTAATACTATACAATTGCATAATGTAGATTCACCTTACTTATTCGTAGAAGGTACAAGAATAAGGTGTAAACCAATGCATACAAGTAAAGAGAATTTTGCACTGAAAGGAAGATCAAAGTAATAGTATAATGAAAAGTGAGGAAATTCAAGTTTAGAAACATATTTCAAAACATAAATAGTGGACCTTCATTTGACCGAGATTTCCATGAATAGGTTGTATAGAATATTGTTGAGTTTTATGTGGTTTCAGCACTGCATGTGACCATTCCTATAGTGACCCGAATTCACATAGTCTGTAGTGCCTATATAAAACATCCTAGAATCTTCTATATCATCCATTCATGGAAATCTGTATCTAAGGAAGCTTTGTAATCATGGACCAACAATATTCCATTTTGGTACTACATGCCTCACTAGATCAAATTCCCTCACTAAAAATATATTTAATTTACTGTGTCATGGTGCTCATTCACTATGTGGTCTCAAACTTGAGTAGGAGCTAACATGAAAATGCAGGAGCCTCATATGCAAGAAGAGTTTGTATGTTCCTTTCCAATTACTATGAGAGAGCTATACTATAGCAATGAGCAAAAAAAAAAACACGCTCTACCCTGGGCACATCTTCTCCTCTGTAGTCCATGGCAGTCAGACCAGGGCACAGAAAACTTCTTCAGCCTGAACTCGAATGTCATCATATTGCACTGGATGCCGGCATTTGAGTGCCAGCTGAGGAAGATTTCACAGCTCTGCGCAGCGGCCATGGAGGACAAAGGAGATGCTATACTGGGGTTCTGGGGTTAAGCAAATCTTCTTGCTCATTGATGCTCAGAGTAGTTTTGTAATACAAGATCTTGTGCAAAATGGCATACTGGAGTTGTAGAGTGAGCAGAATTGTGGGAAATGATGCTACAAGAATCCATTGATCTACATGTTTGCTTTCTGTATGCAAGATCTTTTTTTAATTATTTTAAATTGTAACTTTATTGTTAGCTGGAGAGGAATATAAGTTGGTAATATACAAGAATTCTGCTGAAACCTTTGATAGAAATGACAGGAACATTGTTTAAAAAAGGCTAACAGAGTGAATGAAAGTATGCTATTAGCCACAAGTCCCTAATTTCTTTAGCTATTAGATTGGAAAGCAATGTGCAAGTGACAGCTAGAGGAATGGGACTAGAGACATTGTCACCTTATGACAACATGATTCTGGCTCAGATCTGTCCTGTGCATTTTCTGCTCCTGCTCTCATCACATCAAATTTTCATAAATTCACCAGGATGACAGTCCTTGTTTTCCCCTGACAACTTAATGAGAAGGTACAGGATTGAATTTATTATGCTCTTTTTTTCAGTTTTTCAGTTTACATAAACGGATTCGCTCCGTGACTTCTTCTTTAGAAAAAAAAATAGAAAAAAGAGTCATCACTTCTGTTAAGCCTTATTGTATGGTATGCCTCACAAGACTTTGTGTTTTCTTTCTATTATTCTGATTATTATATCTGAACCAGTAGTAAAGTTAAGTGCATTATTTTTATTGGAAGAGAGACGCCTCAAAATAAATATTTCCTAAATATACTTGATAAAACAATGAATAAAACTCGCTGTAAATGACCCCACTATTGTCACACTGTCACAGAATACTGGAGGTAGGGGGCCTAAGCTGACCCTAAGCTGGGGCCCTGACTAATCCCTCATCCTGGAGGCACTGTTAAAGGTACAGAGGTCCAGGCCGCCAGCGTAACCCCTACCTTCTGAGGATCCCTGCACCTAAGTAATCTAGTCCTGAGAAGGACCCCGATCACAACAATAGGGAACCCGAAATAATATGCCCACACACAGTATTTAGACGAACGAGACAGTACAAGGGAAAAACCAAAACCACCTTGCATACAACTTCTAAACAACTACAACAGAGGGAACACCAACGGGAAAGGAGATAAATGATAAAGCGAGGAAAGGGAAAACACACTTCCAAATACACTTATCTCAGCAACTCCAAACACCACGATCCGCTCTGTAAGTCTGAATGAAAAGCTTTCACCGACACCTCCCAAACAGACCTGCAGGAATATAAAGGAGTCTCACTAAAGAAGCATTGATTGCAGCTGGGCGAGGCTGGACCTCATCTAGCCCAGAGAGAGAGAGAATTAACTCCTACACTGCCGAGAAAACACAAAGCACCAACAAGTCAGCTGCGAGAAGTCAGGCTGTGTACTCGTGACGATCTTCGTGGCAACACACCCGTGACAGTACCCCCCCTTCTACGAGGGGCCTCTGGACCCTCAGGGCCAGGTTTATCCGGGTGAGTCGTGTGGAAGGCCCGAACTAATCGGTCTGCGTTAATATCCGACGCAGGAACCCACATCCTCTCCTCAGGACCATACCCCTTCCAATGAACCAAGTACTGAAGGGACCGGCGATTAAAGCGTGAATCAATGACCCTCGATACCTGGAACTCCAAGTTACCATTGACAACCACAGGAGGGGGAGGTAAAGGTGACGGTACCACCGGCGCCACATACCTCTTAAGCAATGATCTGTGAAACACGTTGTGAATTTTAAACGTAGGGGGGAGGTCAAGACGGAATGCCACCGGATTAATAACAGAACTGATTCTGTACGGCCCGATGAACCTGGGACCCAGTTTCCAGGAGGGAACCTTAAGTTTAATATTCCTGGTAGACAACCATACCTGATCGTTCACACTTAGGTCCGGACCAGACACTCTCCTCCTATCAGCCATACGTTTGTATCGGTTCCCCATAGTATTCAGATTCTTCAGCACCCCTCTCCATACTGAAGCGAGAGATGAGGAAAATCGTTCCTCCTCCGGAACCCCCGAAGAGCCCCCCCTACTGAAAGTACAAAACTGGGGGTGAAAACCATATGCCCCAAAAAACGGGGACTTACCAGTGGACTCGCTCCGCCTATTATTGAGAGCAAACTCTGCCAGAGGTAGGAAAGAAGCCCAGTCCTCCTGGTTCTCTGACACAAAACACCGAAGATATGTCTCCAAGCTCTGGTTCATACGTTCCGTCTGACCATTGGTCTGAGGATGAAAAGCCGACGAGAATGACAAATGCATCCCCCGCCGTGCACAAAACGCCTTCCAGAACTTGGACACAAACTGAGACCCCCGATCAGACACCACCTCGGAGGGTACCCCGTGAAGCCTCACAATCTCCCCAATGAACACCTGCGCAAGAGTTTTAGCATTAGGGAGAGCCGGAAGAGCGATAAAATGTGCCATCTTGCTGAACCTGTCCACTACAACGAGTATGACGAGTATGACCGTTTTACCCGAAGACGGAGGGAGGTCAGTAATAAAGTCCATAGACAGATGAGTCCAAGGACGCTCCGGGATCTTCAAAGGTAAGAGGGCCCCAGACGGACGGGTATGTGAGGTCTTAGAGCGCGCACAAACCCCACAGGACGCGACAAAAGTTACCACCTCTTTATGTAAGTTAGGCCACCAAAACCGACGCGAGAGGAGATCCACAGTTGCTTTACTCCCCGGGTGTCCTGCAAAAACTGAGTTATGGTGTGCCTCGATCACCTTTTGTCGCAACTGATCTGGAACGAACAGTCTCCCCGGAGGTCCAACAGGGGCGTCTCCCTGAGCCTCCAATATCTCCTCCTCCAGCTCAGAGCATACTGCCGAAACCACCACCCCCTCCTGAAGAATAGGAATCGGGTCGTCCGTATTCCCGGCCCCAGGGAAACTACGAGATAAGGCATCCGCCTTTACATTTTTAGACCCAGGACGATATGTAACGACGAAATTAAACCTGGTAAAAAACAATGACCACCTAGCTTGTCTGGGATTCAGACGTTTAGCGGACTCCAAATATAGCAGGTTCTTGTGATCGGTGATGACGGTGACCGGATGAACTGCCCCCTCCAAAAAATGGCGCCACTCCTCAAAAGCTAACTTAATGGCCAAGAGTTCCCTATTGCCGACATCGTAATTCCTCTCAGCGGACGACAATTTTTTAGAGAAAAAGGCGCACGGATGCCACTTACCAGGGGACGAACCCTGTGACAATACTGCTCCCACCCCTACCTCGGAAGCGTCTACCTCTACAATGAATGGCTGTGACGCATCAGGTTGAATGAGTATGGGTGCCGAGGCAAAACATTTTTTCAAGGAGGAGAATGCTTGACAAGCCTTGTCAGACCACCTAGAAAAATCCGTCCCCTTTTTAGTCATGTCTGTGAGAGGCTTAACCATGGACGAGAAATTACGAATGAACTTCCGGTAATAGTTAGCAAACCCCAGGAAGCGTTGTAGTGCCTTAAGATTCTCCGGCCGATCCCACTCAAGAACTGCCCGCACTTTCCCAGGGTCCATACGAAAACCGGACGCTGAAACCAGGAAGCCTAAAAACTGGAGTTCCTGTACGGCGAACACACACTTTTCCCACTTGGCATACAGTTTATTATCCCGCAAGATCTGTAACACCTGTCTAACGTGCTCCTGATGAGACACCAGATCCGGCGAGTAAATTAAGATATCATCCAGATATATGACAACAAACTGTCCCACCAGGTGGCGAAAAATATCATTAACAAAGTGTTGAAACACCGCCGGGGCATTAGTCAGACCGAATGGCATGACAAGGTTCTCATAATGCCCCTCCGGAGTGTTAAAAGCCGTCTTCCACTCATCCCCCTCCTTCATCCTAATCAGATTGTACGCCCCCCTGAGATCCAACTTAGAGAACCATTTGGCGCCCACGATCTGATTAAAGAGATCGGGAATAAGTGGGAGCGGATACGGATCTCGGACCGTAATCCGATTAAGTTCACGGAAATCCAGGCAAGGGCGTAGGCCTCCATCTTTCTTCTTAACAAAGAAGAACCCCGCGGCCACCGGAGAAGATGAAGGTCTAATATGCCCCTTAGCCAGACTTTCAGAAATATAATCCTTCATGGCCTGCCTCTCAGGACCAGAAAGGTTATACAACCTAGCTTTAGGTAACTTGGCCTCAGGGAGCAGTTTTACAGAACAGTCATACACGCGATGAGGAGGTAGTTCCTGACACCCATTCTCCGAGAATACATCCTCAAAGTCCGCCAGAAATGGAGGTAAGACCCAAGGAGTAACCGCACCGATGACCGTGTTCATGCAGTTTTTATTACAGAATTTACTCCATTGGCTTATCTCTCTGGTTTGCCAATTAATAACCGGGTTATGCTTAGCTAACCAAGGAAGGCCCAACACTATAGGAGTGGGAAGACCCTCCAACACGTAGCAAGACAACAGTTCTTTATGTATTGCCCCCACTTGAAGTTTTACGCCATGCACAGCTTGCAAAAAACTTCCCTGACCGAGAGGTCTGGCATCGATCGAGAATATGGGGATGGGTTTAGCCAACTCACTCAATCGCATACCTTGAACCCGGGCAAACCGAGCATCAACCAGATTAGCCCCGGCCCCACTATCCAGAAGAACAGATATCCTCTCAGTTCTCGTACCCACCACCACCTCCGCCGGTACGAGAAACTGAGACGAACCTAGGGACGAAATACCTACTCCCAGATTGCCGTCCACCACACAACCTGGGATCAACAGTTTTTTCGACGACTATTTACTCTGCAAGGGACGGGATGGACACCCCCCAATAAAATGTCCCTTTTTCCCGCAGAGAAAACACCTTCCTGTCTTATGGCGCACCACCGGTCCCCTTCCCCGAAATGATGTCCCTCCTAATTGCATAGGCTCCTCCGGACTGACCAGGGGAACCACCATATGAGGGGACCTTGTAGGAGGTGGAGACATTACAGGGGGTAGAGTTATCCCGCACCTCTCCCGAAGCCGTCTGTCAACGCTAATAGCAAGGGCCATAGCGGCTTCCAGTGACGCGGGAGAGTCATACTGTGCCAACACATCCTGTAATTTGTCGGATAAACCATGACAAAACTGGCTCCTAAGAGCCGGGTCATTCCACTGGGTGTCCGTGGCCCACCTACGGAACTCCGAACAGAATTCCTCCGCCGGACGATCTCCCTGCTGAATCCTACGTAACTTAGACTCAGCAAGGGAGATCCGATCTGGGTCATCATATACGAGTCCCAGAGCAGCGAAAAACCTATCCACTGACTGGAGAACCGGGGAGCTTGGGGGAAGAGAGAACGCCCAAGATTGTGGGTCCCCTTGTAGGAGCGAGATGACAATTCCCACCCTTTGTTCTTCACTGCCCGATGACCGAGGCCGCAGCCGAAAGTACAATTTGCATGCCTCCCGGAAAACAAAAAACTTGTCCCGCCCCCCAGTGAACCTGTCAGGGAGAGCTACTTTAGGTTCTGGTCCGGCTTGCTCCAGAGGATGCAAAACCTTGGACCTAACGTCCGCCAGCCCCATGGACAAACTCTGCAACTGCCGAGCTAGACCGGCTACTGGATCCATGGTAGCTGGAGAAAAACTAAGATGGTCGGTGAAAATGTCACACTGTCACAGAATACTGGAGGTAGGGGGCCTAAGCTGACCCTAAGCTGGGGCCCTGACTAATCCCTCATCCTGGAGGTACTGTTAAAGGTACAGAGGTCCAGGCCGCCAGCGTAACCCCTACCTTCTGAGGATCCCTGCACCTAAGTAATCTAGTCCTGAGAAGGACCCCGATCACAACAATAGGGAACCCGAAATAATATGCCCACACACAGTATTTAGACGAACGAGACAGTACAAGGGAAAAACCAAAACCACCTTGCATACAACTTCTAAACAACTACAACAGAGGGAACACCAACGGGAAAGGAGATAAATGATAAAGCGAGGAAAGGGAAAACACACTTCCAAATACACTTATCTCAGCAACTCCAAACACCACGATCCGCTCTGTAAGTCTGAATGAAAAGCTTTCACCGACACCTCCCAAACAGACCTGCAGGAATATAAAGGAGTCTCACTAAAGAAGCATTGATTGCAGCTGGGCGAGGCTGGACCTCATCTAGCCCAGAGAGAGAGAGAATTAACTCCTACACTGCCGAGAAAACACAAAGCACCAACAAGTCAGCTGCGAGAAGTCAGGCTGTGTACTCGTGACGATCTTCGTGGCAACACACCCGTGACAACTATTCAGCCAAACTTCCACAATGTAAGAACTTATAATCACAAGCAGTGGCATACCGCCAATGGAGGCAGACCACTGCTTTTTGGTCCATAAAACAGTGGGTACCCCACAGACCAACGGCGTGTCATATGCATATACAGTTGTTAGTATATATTATATATTGTATAATATAATAATAGATTATGATTTGATTATTTTGTATATTTAACATGGGGAAGGGGGTGCACAGCTCCTTTGAGACCTTAAAAAAGCATGTGTTCATGCAAATTGATGATGGCCTGAGTTAGCACCACTTATCCCAAATACCTGCAGTTTTATGTAATAAAAAGCACATTAAAGTTATTTCGATGACTGCTGACATTTTTCTTCTTTTCCCTGATAGATTTTGATACATTGCTACTGATTACAGTTATTGTGAGTGTCTTGCAACCCTGGACAGATTGTAGTCCTCTGACATATAGTAAGGGGGCTATGATGGAGTGAGCCTTGCATTGTCGGTGAGAAACTTTTTTTGATTGTATTTATTAGGCTAAATATGGGGTCTGTTGTGACAAAAATGTCATGTGACCCCCTAGCATCTAGTTTGCACTGTCCATGTATCTAATTGGTGAATAGTAGTTTATTGAGAATTTACATCATTTTTACTTCTACAGCAGCATTTTTTTTTGTTTAATAAATACAATAAATTTAATTAACAAATTAGCATGACAACATTGCCTACAGTCAGACAGATTTGTAAATAGACAATGAAATAGTAGCTATAATAACCAGAATAAAAAACATGAAACCACAATTTGTCCTACATAGTTATCCCATGATATGTCCTATTTGTTGCTCTAGTATATGTATGTCGCATATTGCTAACCAGTGGTCACATGATATGTAGAACTTTATATAACTAACATCATGCTTAGCCCTATTCAGGTGAAAGCGTTAGTTATTTTTACTGTAACGTGTAATAGGGACATGTTCTCCTGCTTTTGTAAAGGACCACCTGACTATTAGCCTCATAGATTCACATGAGGTTGGGTGGAGAGCATGTGACCAGGTTTACCCATCAGCCTACACCAATAAAAAAAACAGCTCTTTCTTGTGCAACATTTTTAATTAAAGGCCGTTGACATTTTTCCTCCATTTTTGGAACAAAAGAGGTGGTTGGTCTGTGAGGAAGGATTCACTAGCAAGAAGACAGTCTTTTGAAAAGGAAGAGAAATTAAAATATTTATATTATAGAAGAACCAAAAAATAATGTTCTCAACACATTTTTTTAAATAAACTAGATAGCCCTTCCACAAGCATTGCTCATGACTTGTAGGTGGTCTTTATTATTTTACTGCACAAACAGGGGCCAACAGCATCTATGTTAGAATGTATGATTTCTTTTTCTATAAGCAAATGCAAACTTATAATAAAAGCTGGAATACCCTTTAACTTGATTTAACAGACTTCCTCCTCTGTTTAATTTCTTAGTTCATAAATCAATACTACGCATGAAAAAAAGAAATTTTGTAATTTATCTTATCTGAGAATTTTTTTTTCTCCTCCTGGGCGGATTTTTGTTCTCAATTCAGGGGTAATATCTGTTTTCACTGAATTTTTTTTATAGATTTTACTTTTGAATTGAGATTGAAAGATCAGTTCAGGAGGAGAAAAAAGCAAATTTCTTTGAAAACATAAATTACAAATATTTTAAATTATATTATATTCAAATTAAAATGATAGTTACCCTTTAAGGTAACTATATACCTCTAAAAAAGCTTATATCATAACTTTTTCAGAAAACCCATGAACATCAGCCAAAATGTACCATTACCAGCTGCAGTACTATCCAAAAAGCAACTAACACAGTACTACTCACTGGTCCTCTTAAGTCAATCGATCCACAATGATCGCTATATCTTTGGCAGTAGAGCGCTCACTATATTATTGTGAAACCCAAAAATTTGTGCAAAATACAATGCCCCTCCACCAAACCATAATGTATAAACTAAAACATGGAAAGCACATTAATGTCATCAACAGAAAGTCACCTCTTCCCAGCTGAATCTAGAGTAATGTATTGTCAATATGCAGCTGAATAATGGCACCAGTTAAAATGGATCTTGCTGCAGTTTCGAGTGCACCATATGTTGGAATAACAGCTCTCCATCTGAACCACATCAGGCTCCTAAATGTAGTGTGGTCTCCAAAGATTGCATTTCCTTCTGTGCAGTGACAGTATGCTGCAGGCTGGCCTTCTGGAAGTGTAGATAGTCTTTCACAGGGGCACATTACATGATTGTAGGCATGTTTAGGTTTCGTAAAAAGGTCATAGCAACCTATAACAATGCTGCTTATTTTTTTCTTTGTAGGAAAGTAAGAACTGTAAAATGAGGTCTAAATGTTTGCTTTAAGTAACTGTTAGGGAGAGGCTCATTGAGGAAGATTTAAGAAATTGTCTAAAAGAAAAATGGACTTTGTTACCAATAAGAACCAATTACAGTACAGCTTTAAATTTTCAAGAGCAGAATACAAATTGAAAGCTGCATGCTAATGAATTCCTATGGGTGTCATCAAACCGCTTGCCATTCTCTGCGTACACCGGAACTCCGGCAGGCCATAGGCCTAATGCAGCCTGCGACCTAACAAAATAATTGGCAGAGTAATGAGTCTTAGCTCCCTGCTTTACCATAGTTTTTCACTGTATCTGCATCCCGAGGGCACAAATATAGGTCCTGGTCACCCAGGAGCTCTGCCAACTCCTCCAGGAGTTCTCTTCTATTTCTGGAAAGGACTCACAACTGTGACCCCACTCCGGCAGAAATCTGGTAAGCCTCTTATCTCCAGCATATAACTCTTTGATTGCCTGTTTATTGTTCTGTGGATTTACAGAACACAGGCAGTTGTTAGGGCAGTATGAACAGCTTGCTCATGCAAGGTATGGACCTTCATCATGTCACAGAAATTCCTCCAGTGCAAAACAGTTTAAAAAATAAGTAATGGCTTCTCAACAAGGAGTGAAAAAGTTATTAATTTTTTTGGATCCACAACAGATTTGCTGTTCTCAAAATCATTAAAAAGTTATAAAGACTTTTCATCAACCAGACCAAAAAATCATCCCTTTTATAAGGGCAGGAACAGCCTGGATATTTTCTAGTGAAGTGAAGAAGCAATGGTTTGTCAACAAGCCATGAAAAAATTATCCCTATTTTGGAAGCCATTTCAAGAGAGTACATTTGTCAGCATCAGTACTGTTAAACACTGACTGTGCAGTGGCAGTGGCAGAAGTCGAATTGTAGAGAATTAGGATAAGCAGGCAAGTATATGTGTGATAAAAATTACTCATGGAAAGAATAAATAGCATAATCAATGTAGTCATATGTAATTAATTTATAAGTAATTAAACTAATTATTCGTGCTGTCAGATATAAGGACTGTAGAGGACAAATCATCATATACAAATGTAAGAAATAGAACAAACAAAAAAGGCAATCAGAAGTCTAGGTAAATTTCAAAATATATCACAAATTTTATTCTAGAAATTACAATAACAGGTAGAAGAGAAACAAGTGCGTGCAGTGCAACCTGTCCATGGGGTGCATGGGGGTGGAGTAACTAATAAATCATGTAGAGTTACAGTAGAATAGTACTAAATATTGTGTATCTATAACAATAACAATACCCCCTCAATAATATACAGTAGTGTTCAAAATAATAGCAGTGCAATATGAATAATCAGATTAATCACTGTTTTTTATATAAATTATATTACCACACGTCAAACAATTTACAAGTTGGTGCAGTAGATTCTCAGAAAACCACCAGTCTCAGCATTCATGATCTGCATGTTTTTGAGTCTGTGTAATTGAATAATTAATTGAAAGGCGGTGTGTTCAAAATAACAGCAGTGTGAAGTTCAATTAGTGAGGTCAATCATTCTGTGAAGAAACTGGTGTGAATAGTGTTGAGCGATACCTTCCGATATCGGGAAATATCGGATCGGATTGGATCGGACCGATACCCAAAAAGTATCTGATATCACCGATTCCGATACTGGAAACCAATGCAAGTCAATGGGACAGAAATATCGGAATAAAAATAAACCCTTTCTTTCCATGTAGGTTAATTCTTCATGAAGGAAAACAACTAAGAATAATGTAGAATGTATTGGGGGAGGTTGGGGAGACAATAAAGGCATAGAGGTTTAGCCCAATCAAATGGAATAGCAGGAATTAATATTTTTTTTAAGACGTTCGGAGTTACGGAAATATTGACTATGTTAAGCTTTTTTATATTTTGTCAGATATTTATGTTTCACTACTTCCATGCTCTTCGCCTTCTTTTTTACTTCTCCCACACTTTCTCCTTCATCATCCTCAGCATCAGCATCTTTTTCATCAACTTCTTCTTCACCTTCTTCATCTTCTTCTTCTTCACCTTCTTCGTATTATTCTTTTTTTTTACATTCTTCATATTATTCTTATTCAACTATTATTCTTCATATTCTACTTCTTCATCTTCTCCATATTCTTCTTCTTCATCATATTCTTATTTGTGACAGGCATTCCTGTAGTTGTTATCTATAAAGGTTTGAACATTACACCTTTCGTTCTGCCCGTCACAAAAGATTTACAACAGGATTTTTCCGCGTTCAGTTTGGCCTGCAGCAGCAGGTCTTTTCCAGGGGCGCCACGAGGAGGAACGGACTCACCCCCATACACTGCTTAGTCATCTTCTGCTTATAATTTAGATAATATCTTTTGCTCTGATTTTTAGTCTTATGCTTAATGTTCTTCTGCTTTTTGTTCTGCAGCTTCTTGTACTTCTGCTTCTTGGTTTTCTGTCTCTTGTTCTTCTGTATCTTGGTGGTTGTCTTCTTGTTCTTTGTCCTCTTGGTCAACTTCTTCAAGGTCATCTTCTTGGTCTTCTTCAGGGTGGTCTTCAGGGTCATCGTCTTCAGGGTCGTCGTCTTCGGGGTCCTCGTCTTCTTCGGGGTGGTCTTCAGGGTCCTCGTCTTCAGGGTCCTCGTCTTCGGGGTCCTCGTCTTCTTCGGGGTGGTCTTCAGGGTCCTCGTGTTCAAGATCGTCGTCTTCGTGGTCCTCATCTTCTTCGGGGTGTTCTTCAGGGTCCTCGTGTTCAGGGTCGTCGTCTTCGGGGTCCTCGTCTTCTTCGGGGTGGTCTTCAGGGTCGTCGTCTTCAGGAATGTCGTCTTCAGGGTCCTCGTCTTCTTCGGCGTGGTCTTCAGGGTCCTCGTTTTCAGGGTGGTCGTCTTCGGGGTCCTCGTCTTCTTCAGGTTGGTCTTCAGGGTCCTCGTCTTCAGGATCCTCGTCAGGGAGATCCAGAGTGCTTACCAAGAACCATTTCAAAAAGCTTGAACTTGGAAATGTAGCAGAAGGTACAAGAAGGCTGAGGAACTGCCGAGAACTAGCTGATGGTACTGAAACCCGGATGGGTAGCAGAAGGTACAAGAGCCAATGGAACTACCGAGGACCAGCTGAAGGTACTGGAACTCGGTTACTAAGCAGGAGGTACCTGTGCCAGAAAGCACTACCAAGGACCAGCAGACGTTGGTGGAACTTGGATACCGCGAAGGAGGCACCTAAGCCAAAGGCACTGCCGAGAACCAGCTGACGGTACTGGAACCTGGATGGGTAGCAGAAGGCACCCATGTAAAAAAAAGTTGCAAGGCCACGAGCCGGCCGCAGTTACTGAAACCCACAGTCCTACAGGGGGTGCTTGTCCTATTGGCACTATGGAACCAGCCTTCATTTCCAGATCCCGCAGCCCACATAGGAGTCAGTTAAACTGCAGGCACCATAGAGTCGGCTAACCCGACCGCAACACGACAGGACAACGCATTGGAGGCAAAGTGACGTTGACACTACCCGGAAACAGCTGGCGTGCTGGAACCAGGCTGGGCAGGAGGGAGTACCCATGCCAAAGACACTGCTGGGAAACAGCTGGCGGTGCTGGAACCCAGGGTAAATACTAAAAACAGAGTGGAGCCAGAGGCATAATTGGAGCAACTTTAAAATCTGTAGTAGTGTGAATGTGGACAGAGCAGGAGAATTTGCCGGACACACAGCAGGGGAACAGCTGACGTTACTGAACCCCAATAACACTGGAGCAAGCATTGACTGTGCAGACGGCACTTCTGAGCAGCAACTAGCGGTATTGGAGCCCAGGGTAAATACTAAAAACAGAGGAGCCAGAGGTGTAATTGGAGCAAGTTTTAAATCAGTAGTACAGTGGATGTGGACAAAGCAGGAGAATTTGCCGGACACACAGCTGGGGATCAGCTGACGTTACTGAGCCCCAATAACACTGGAGCAAGCATTGACTGTGCAGACGGCACTTCTGAGCAGCAACTAGCGGTATTGGAGCCCAGGGTAAATACTAAAAACAGAGGAGCCAGAGGTGTAATTGGAGCAAGTTTTAAATCAATAGTACAGTGGATGTGGACAAAGCAGGAGAATTTGCCGGACACACAGCTGGGGATCAGCTGACGTTACTGAACCCCAATAACACTGGAACATGCGTTGACTGTGCAGACAGCACTTCTGAGTGCCAACTGGCGGTGTTGGAGCTCAGGGATAAGACTGAAAACAGAGGAGCCAGAGGTGTAATTGGAGCAACTTTAAAATCTGTAGTAGTGTGAATGTGGACAGAGCAGGAGAAATTGCCATCCGCACAGCAGGGGAACAGCTGACGTTACTGAACGCCAATAACACGGTAGCAAGTGTTGACTGTGCAGACAGCACTTCTGAGCGCCAACTGGCGGTGTTGGAGCTCAGGGATAATACTGAAAACAGAGGAGCCTGAGGTGTAATTGGAGCAACTTTAAAATCTGTAGTAGTGTGAATGTGGACAGAGCAGGAGAAATTGCCGTCCGCACAGCAGGGGAACAGCTAACGTTACTGAACCCCAATAACATGGCAGCAAGTGTTGACTGTGCAGACCGCACTTCTGAGCGCCAACTGGTGGTGTTGGATCTCAGGGATAATACTAAAAACAGAGGTGCCAGAGGTGTAATTGGAGCAACTTTAAAATCTGTAATAGTGTGAATGTGGACAGAGCAGGAGAAATTGCTGTCCGCACAGCAGGGGAACAGCTGACGTTACTGAACCCCAATAACACGGCAGCAAATGTTGACTGTGCAGACCGCACTTCTGAGCGCCAACTGGTGGTGTTGGATCTCAGGGATAATACTGAAAACAGAGGAGCCAGAGGTGTAATTGGAGCAACTTTAAAATCTGTAATAGTGTGAATGTGGACAGAGCAGGAGAAATTGCCGTCCGCACAGCAGGGGAACAGCTGACGTTACTGAACCCCAATAACACGGCAGCAAGTGTTGACTCTGCAGACAGCACTTCTGAGCGTCAACTGGCGGT
This sequence comes from Phyllobates terribilis, assembly GCF_046119375.1. Taxonomy (NCBI): domain Eukaryota; kingdom Metazoa; phylum Chordata; class Amphibia; order Anura; family Dendrobatidae; genus Phyllobates; species Phyllobates terribilis. The sequence continues at coordinate 509,559,154 of NW_027362762.1, forward strand.
GTTGGAGCTCAGGGATAATACTGAAAACAGAGGAGCCAGAGGTGTAATTGGAGCAACTTTAAAATCTGTAGTAGTGTGAATGTGGACAGAGCAGGAGAAATTGCCGTCCGCACAGTAGGGGAACAGCTGAAGTTACTGAACCCCAATAACATGGCAGCAAGTGTTGACTGTGCAGACAGCACTTCAGAGCGCCAACTGGCGGTGTTGGAGCTCAGGGATAATACTGAAAGCCGAGGACCCAGAGGTGTAATTGGAGCAAGTTTTAAATCAGTAGTACAGTGGATGTGGACAGAGCAGGAGAATTTGCCGGACACACAGCTGGGGATCAGCTGATGTTACTGAACCCCAATAACACTGGAGCAAGCATTGACTGTGCAGACGGCTCTTCTGAGCAGCAACTGGCGGTGTTGGAGCTCAGGGATTACAGTTCAGGTGGTAGAAACATGAACACAACAGGAGACCTGGATACTGTTGCCAACCAATTATTTATTCTGGAAGAGGACTGGCAAATTCATGCAAGATCCAGGCCTTGTTCATTTTGAGAAAAGTAAGCCAATGTTATCGGAGGATAGTGGCATACGACGGTCTGTTAGTACACCACCTGCGGCACTAAAGACGCGTTCCGATAATACACTAGCAGCAGGGCAAGCTAGCACCTCCAATGCATACTGGCTAAGCTCTGGCCATGTATCCAGCTTACAGACCCAAAACTTGAAGGGAGAAGAGCCGTCTGGGAGTACACTGAGAGGGCAAGACATGTAGTCTGTCACCATCTGACGGAAACGTTGCCTCCTGCTGACTGGAGCCGTCTGTGATGGTGTAGACATTTGTGGCAGCGGGGACACAAAACTTTGCCACATTTGGGCCATACTGCTCTTGCATTGTGCTGAGGCGCTGCTTCTGCTCCCTCTTTGTGCAGAGCTTCCTCCACTGCCTCGACGCACTAAGCTGCTTTGTAAAGCACTAGCAGCACTGCTCTCGCTTGTAATGGAGACCATGATGGAATGCACCAGTGCGTCTTGGTACTCCCGCATTTTACGCTCCCGGTTCAACGGTGTTATGAGGCTTTGTAAGTTGTCCCAGTAGCGAGGATCTAGGAGGGTGGACACCCAATAATCAGCCATGTTGAGAATGTGGGCGATGCGGCGGTCGTTTCTCAGGCACTGCATCATGAAATCAACCATGTGCTGCAGACTGCCAACTGGCCAAGAAACGCTGTCCCCTGCTTGAGGCGTGATCTCTGCCTGCTCTGCATCACCCCACCCTCGCTCTAGATACTGACTACTAGAGCATTGTGTACCTCCCTCCTCTGGACAGATGTCTTCCTCCTCCATTGACTCCTCCTCATCCTCCTCACAAAGTGTCCCCTGCCTAGGCCTTTGTGAGGAACCACGTTGAGCAGACTGTACAGAATCAGATGGAATTTGTGACTCCTCATCCTCCACCTCTTCCAAAACCTCCTCCCTTAGTGCTTGCAGTGTTTTTTTAAGCAGGCAGATAAGGGGGATAGTCATGCTGACTAGTGCATCATCTGCACTCGCCATCCGCGTGGAATAATCGAAGGCACGCAAAACGTGGGAAATGTCCTTCATAGAGGCCCACTCAGTGGTGGTGAAGTGTGAACGGTGCGCACTGCGACTTGTTTGCGCCTGCTGCAGCTGGTACTCCATTACTGCTGCCTGCTGCTCACACAACCTCACCAACATATGTAACGTTGAATTCCACCTGGTGGGTAGGTCACATATGATGCGATAATCCGGAAGACGTAATCGGCGCTGCAGAGCTGTAATGCGCGATCTTGCGTTGCTGGAATGCCGCAAGTGAGCGCACTCTATGCGGAACTTGTGAAGCAGTGCATCAAGATCCGGATAGTCCCTCAAAAAACTCTGCATGACCAAGTTGAGCACTAGTGTTGAGCCACCCCCGTAGTGTTCGAGTTCGGTTCGGTTCGTCGAACACCCGTGTGTTCGCCGAACTGTTCGTCGAACTGTTCGTCGAACACCTTCGAACACCGTTAAAACCAATGGCAGGCAAACAAAAACACATAGAAACACATAGAAAACACCTTCAAAGGTGTCCAAAAGCTGACAAACTGCTCAGAAGACACAACTAACACATGGAAAAGTGACAAGTACATATAGTCATGCGAAAAGAAAAGAGGTGGAGGAGTAAAAGGAGGGGGAGACACAGATATAGGCATGTCATGCCCTTCTAAAATCCAAAAAGTGAGAAGCCGAGACGGCCAGTCCGCTCCTGCCCGTGCCACCTCCGTGTTGCCGGGTTTGTGCCAGAGCCGCGGTGAACCCTGACGGCCAGCCCCCCTCTCCCAATACTGGTGCCTGTCCGCTGGTGGGTCGAGAGAGCCCCCCTGTGGTGGAGGCAGCTCTAAGCTTTTTAATTTAAATTGTCCCTCTAATTTGAATGAATACACTTTAAATCCATTTACAAGGATCTATTGGAGGGCAAGTCTCATGCCAGCAGCAGCGTAATTCCAGCTCCAGTAGCGTCCACTAAAGCTGCTGCAGTTAAAAAGCTTTTATAAGGATCGAGCTCGGCTGTCCACCGCAAGGCATCCTAGTGCCAGTCCCAGCCCCTATGCCTTGGGGTGCCTCCTGATGCTCTTCACTAAGTATCCCGTGGTCCCGAAGCATTTCCTTTGAAAAAATTAAATGTCCAAACTACAGGTGGTGTAGCTTGCTTAACAGCCGGGATAATCCGCTGACTAGCAGACACTGCTACTAGGCACAAAGTATTTCCTGGGCTAGATGCAGTTAAAAATTTGTAAGTAGATACTCTCGTTGGATGCTGAGAAAGCATTCCATAGAGTCTCCTGGCACGCCATATATGATTCTCTTAAAAAGCTTGGGGTAGGGGTCTAGGGGACCCTTTTATAGCCAAAATCACGGCCCTGTATCACAATACGTCACCTAGGCTGAAGATAAATGGAACTGTAGCACCGAGGGCTCGGTTGCTACAGACGTATTGCACCTCACCCAGAGGTGTGATATCTCACTCTCAGATAAGGATGGAGTGTGGATCAGGACCCGACACCTGCATGCATTACACCACATTGCCGTGGGGCAGGGCGACCAATATGCCCCTGAGATGGGCACGACAGTCCCTGTCCCTGGCTGGAGTGGGGGGAGGGAACACTGAGGAAGGGGAACCCTGCAGTGCAGGAGCAGGGAGGAAGCAGTTCCTGGGTGCATTGAGAAGGGAGTATAAAAGGTGGGCACCATCTTAGTTCAGTGCAGAGAAGTCTGAGCAGAAGTGGCAGGGAGCAGGGGCTCTGCATGAGCTCTGCTCCGGAGGCGGGCCTAGTAACAGAGGCCCAGGCCTGCAAGAGGGAGAAGGAAGGAAGAGGAGCGGAGAAGGCTCCAGGAACGAGGAATGAAGGGATCCCAGGGGTGCGGACGGGCGAGTCGCCACCGCACGCCCGAATCCACCTGCGTGGAGGGGTCAGGCCAAAGGGGGAGACCGGTCCCCGAACTAGTGGAGGCAGGAAACGACCCTCAGCTAGAAACCGGAGGCTCTGACATTTTATGTGGCGCAGCCCCTTGCTCCACCCGCTAGGAAGGCACCACATAGGGTCAGGGAAACTGGCGCCAAGTTTACCAAGAGGAGGCCCGAGGCAGCCGGATAGAAGTGTTGGTAAGAAAGGCCAGACAAAGGACACACAAAGGGGGTCCTGTGAAGCGCTCCAAAGTTATCTGGGAGTTGTCTGAGCCCCTCACCTGGTGAGCACAGTACGACGTGGGCAGCCGTTACCTGCAGACGTGGTCTGGATAATAAGAACTGTGAGTAAAGGCCCTGAACTGCATCACTGACTCCGTGTTGTTACTGCTGCTGCCCTGCACCATCACCCCCATCCTCCGCATACACTGCCCTGAGGCTATACTCCTCCCGTGGGGAGTTATGCTACGCTCTGCTGCACCCACAACACCAGCCTTAGCGGTCTGCCCTGTAGCGGCGGTTCACTCTGACCGCAATCCACGGATGGCGTAGTCGGACATTTAAACATCAAAACCACATAAATAGTTCCGCCACTGGTTTGACCGCCCTGAGCCACGGAACCGGATCGCCGCCACGAAGACTACAACCACCAGCATCCACCAAAAAGGGTCCGGCTCCGGGTGTCCCAAGGCCCAGGGGGTGCGTCAGAACATTTTCATCACCTTTCACAATCACCAATGGGACAAGGCAGGGATGTCCTCTGTCCCCTCTCTTATACATCCTAGTGACGGAGCACCTGCTCTCATCAATTCGCCATAACCCCAATATTAGGTGGATTGAGGTGGGAGGCACCGAGTACAAGTGCTCTCTATTTGCTGATGATGTCCTAGTATATATCACTCAATCACATATATCCATCCCTGCTGTTATGGCTGAAATAGATCACTTTGTTACATGGTAAAATTTTAAAATCAATGCAGCGAAGTCTGAGGCCCTCGATGTCTCCCTCCCTAAATCCATATAGGATTCCATCCAGTCCAACTTTCCCTTTGCCTGGCCCTCACAGGGTATCAAATACTTAGGAATTCCTATTCATAGAGACCTCTCCCATCTATGTTATCTTAATTTTGGGCCCTTTATTGAACAATTCCATACAGACCACGGTTGGCAAGTTAGAACTGTAAGATTCACTACGTGAACCACTGGTGTTTTGTGGAAAAGCACATGTACACCGCGTTCCAAATTATTATGCAAAAAGTGTTTAGGAGTGATAAGGGAAGAATTTGTTTGTTTGTCAGTTAAACTCATTGATGGTGATGTGTGTCAGGGCTCTTTATATCACTGTAAGCAATTGCAGACACCTGTGCTAATTAGTTTGGCAGGTGTGTCCAATGAAAGGCAAGACTACTTAAGAAGGCTCTCTCACATTATTAAGCAGCCTACATTTTCTGCCAAAATGGGAAAGAAAAAGGATGTGTCGGCTGCTGAGAAGCAACAAATTGTGGAGTGTTTAGGTCAAGGCATGACTACAATCAACATTGTGCGATGATCAGGATGAAGTGTCTTGGCAATCAAGATGTATGTAGCTGATTCACAGTACACACGTGTGCGTGCTGATAAGGGCAAATTGAGGACTCTTTCCTACAGGCAATTACGTCAGGTTGAAAGAGCAGCGGCAAAAAAGCCTTGTCATAGCAGCAGACAAGTTTTTGAAGCTGCTTGTGCCTCCAACGTCCCCCGAACAACAAGATGCAGGGTCCTTCAGAGGTTTGCAGCTGTGCATATGCCATCCTGTCGACCTCCTCTATCCACTTCACACAAGCAGAAACGGCTCCAGTGGGCCAAACATTACATGAAGACTGATTTCAAAACTGTTTTGTTCACGGATGAGTGCCGTGCAGCGCTCGATGGTCCAGATGAATGGAGTGGAGGATGGCTGGTTGATGGACACCCCACGCAAACACGGCTACAGCGCCAACAAGGAGGAGGTGGAGTAATGTTTTGGGCTGGAATCATGGGGAGAGAGATTGTCGGCCCCTTTAGGATCCCTGAAGGCGCTAAAGATGAACTCCATAATGTATGTGGATTTTCTCAAACAGCACTTCCTGCCATGGTTCAAGAAGAAGAACCGTGTATTTCACAGCAAGATCATTTTTCTGCATGATAATGCACCATCTCATGCTGCACATAAAACATCTGCATCTCTGGCTGATATGGGCATAAAAGGGGACAAACTTATGGTGTGACCCCCATGCTCCCCTGACCTCTACCCCATTCAGAACCTTTGGAGCATCATTAAAAGGAGTGTCTATGATGGCGGGAGGCAGTTCACATCTAAGCAACAGCTCTGGGAGGGTATTCTGTCCTCATGCAAAACAATTGAAGCAGAAACCATCCAAAACCTGACAAATTCAATGGACGAGAGAGTTCAGAAGCTCCTTTCGAACAAGGGGTCCTTTGTGAAAATGTAACATCACCTAGAATAAAGTTTTGAGTTGAAAACTGTTTGATTTCAGTTTCTAACAACCTGCTAATGCTTATAATTTCAAAAATGACCATTTTTTTGGTCTTTATTAAAATGAAAAGGTTGATCGAAAAGTTTGGGGGATCTAAGAGTGTGGCAACCCAGTAGTCATGATTACTTCGAATTCTGACAATATGAGGGTCATGCTGCAGGTAGTGCAGCAAGAAGGCACTTATGTGTCTTGCGCATCTCGGAGCCCCAAAATTATTTTCCGGGCTAGATGCAGCTAAAAATTATTTTTAATTTTAAATCTGGTGAAGCTTATTATAGATGGCCTAATAGGATCAGTGCTGCACACTGCTACAAAGCCCAAATTATTTTCCAGTCAAGGTACAGATAAACATGATTAGTAATTTGAAAGCTTAAAACGGTTGGTAGGGTGATTTTAACCAATCATCAAGCTTTTACTCTCCCCAGGATGACACAGGGGTAGAAAAGTCGTTTCGGATCCATGATTTGTTCATCTTTATGAACGTGAGTCTGTCTACATTATCAGTGGAGAGCCGCGTGCGCTTATCTGTCAGCACACCACCAGCAGCGCTGAACACACGTTCAGACAGAACGCTGGCTGCGGGGCATGACAAGATCTCCAAGGCGTAAGTGGCTAGCTCCGGCCATTTATCCAGATTGGAAGCCCAAAAAGAGCAAGGGTCCAGTGACACAGTCGTGGCTTCAATGTTTACTTGGAGATACTCCTGTACCATCGTCTCTAGGCGTTGACTATGTGTCAGACTTCTTGTCTCCTGTGGCCTTGCAAAGGATGGGCTAAAAAAGTGGTGAAATGATTCCGCAAAATTGATGTTACCAGCAGATACTGTGGTTCTGTTACGGTTTGAGTGCTGAACACTTGACGGTCCCACGGTTGGCAAGTTGGAACTGTGAGATTCACTACGTGCACCACTGGTATTTTGTGGAAAAGCACATGTAAGATTCTGCAACAGTCTCTGCTGATACTCCTGCATGCGTGCATCCCTTTCTATGGCAGGAATAATTTCTGCAAATTTACTTTTGTACCGGGGATCTAACAGTGTGGCAACCCAGTAGTCAGGATTATTTCTAATTCTCACAATTCGAGGGTCATGTTGCAGGTAGTGCAGCAAGAAGGCACTCATGTGTGTTGCGCATCCAGGAGCACCAAGTCCCTGTTGTGTTGGTGGCGAGGTAACAATCATGCTTCCTTCCTCTGTCCTCTCCCCCCAACCTCGCACAACAGAAATGTGATCAAGGTCTCCCTCATCTGATGAGTCTTCCATCAGTTCGTCCTCCACTTCTTCCTGGGCTCCTGCACCTTCCTCACTAGTTTGGCTGCTACCATGCGCCCTGGTAAAACCATCTCCCCCACCCTCACATGCCTGCCGCCTTGGTGCTGCCGACCGTCTGGACCTTGCAGATGTTAGCCCTTCCGCATACAACTCCTCCTCCTCTACTTCCTCCACCTCCTCTTGTGCCACCACCTGACTCCGAATTCTGTTTAACATGTGCTCCAGCATGTAAATCACCGGAATAGTCATGCTGATAATGGCATCGTCAGCACTAAACATCTTCGTCGCCATTTCAAAACTGTGCAGAAAGGTGCATAGGTCCCTGATCTGAGACCACTCCTCCAGCGTGATTTGCCCCACCTCTGAATCTCGTTGGCCCAGGCTATACGTCAGAACGTATTGCACCAGGGCTTGTCGGTGCTGCCACAGTCGCTGCAACATGTGCAGAGTTGAATTCCACCGGGTAGGCACATCGCATTTTAGCCGGTGAAGTGGCAGGCCCAACGACTTCTGTAGAGATGTAAGTCGCTGAGCTGCGGGATGCGAACGGCGGAAGTGAGCACACAGCGACCGTGCCCTCTGCAGAAGGCCATCTAGTCTGGGATAGTGGGCTAAAAATTGCTGGACAACCAGGTTCAACACGTGAGCCATACAAGGCACGTGTGTGACATTGCCCCGGCGAAGGGCCGCACCCAGGTTTGCAGCATTGTCGCACACGGCCTTCCCTGGTTTCAGGTCCAGTGGAGACAACCATTCATGAAATTGGTTCTCCAGAGCTGACCACAACTCCTCAGCTGTGTGACTCACATTTCCCAGACATTTCAATGTATAAACCGCCTGATGACGTTGAGCCCTACTGCCAGCATAGTAAGGAGGTGTGCAGGATCCCTTCTGCGCAGTTAGAAAGCTTGTGGCATGACCAGACAGGCTTTGGGTGCAGGTGGAAGACCGAGAGGAGGTTGAGGAGGCAGAAGCAGTGGAGGAACTTTGACATAAAGAGGATTGACGCACAACTCGTGGGGACGGCAAGACTTGGACAGCAGCCCCTTGTCCTGCTGTCACCATAGTTACCCAGTGCCCAGTCAGCGACATGTAACGCCCCTGTCCATGCCTACTCGTCCAAGTGTCTGTGGTGAAATGCACCCTGTCACACACAGAGTTTATCAAAGAAGCGGTGATGTTGTGTGCGACATGCTGGTGGAGCGCAGGCACACCTTTCTTTGAGAAGTAGTGCCGACTGGGCATCTGGTACTGGGGCACTGCGACGGACATAAGGTCTCGAAAATCCTCTGTGTCCACCAGGCGGAAAGGCAGCATTTCTGTAGCCAAGAGCTTGCAGATGGTGAAATTCAACCTCTTAGCTTTCTCATGGCTAGGAGGAAATGGTCTTTTACTTGTCCACATCTGAGGGACCGAGGGCTGGCTATTGTGCTTAGACGGGGTTGATAAGGGTGTCCCCGGCAAACTGCCGGTCTGTGAGGAAGATGCAGGCGGACATGTTAGGTTGCCTTGATCCAAAGGTGGTGCTATCGATGTCGGACAGCGCTCAACACCAGCTGGTGTTACCACCTCCAAAGAAAATGATGACCTGCCAATCACGCTGGCTGTTGCGGGTAAAAAGGTGGCAGGTCTGCGCCCCAAAACAGGTGTGACTGCTGTCCCCCCAGTCACAGAGGATGAAGAGGCCGCGGATGCACAAGATATGGCAGACGGTGATTGGCCCGGCCGGCTAGGCCGCATTGTAGCACACTGAGCTTCCCACTGCAACTTATGCTTCATGTCCATGTGCCGGTTCATGCATGAAGTACTCAAACTATGTATTTTTTGGCCTCTACTTAGCTTTTGCTGACAAATGTTACAGATAACACGAGTTGGGTCATCTTTATCGATCTGAAAAAATGCCCAGGCTATGCAAGGCTTAGCACCCATGCGACCTGAAGAGCCACCACGACTTGTGGTGAGAGGCAGAGTTGTGTTTGAGGATGCAGTTGTTGACGTGCTTCCAGTACTACGTCTCTGTCCAGGAAGGCGCAACCTGACCTCGTCGTCACTAGCATCTTCCTCCACCTCCTCTGCTGACCTCATCTCTTGGCTGACTGTGGGTTGACAGTAAGTGGGATCTCCGACCTCATCATCATCACCCTGTGCGTTATCACACCCGTCGTCCTCAGAGCCAACCTGTTCCTGCCCTGACAAAAAACTAAAGTTGTCGCTCCAATCAGGTATTTGAGTCTTATCATCGTCTTCCTCATTGTCTCCACCAACAGGAGTTACAGTTTGGGAATGAAGGTCTACATTATGGTCAGAACCTTCTGCGTCTGGTCCTGGATCCGACTCATAAAGATTCTGGGCATCAGTGCAGATCATTTCCTCGTCTGGATTCACAGAAGCGCTGGAGTCGACCTCTGATTCCCAGGCTATAGTATGAGTAAACAGCTCTGCAGACTCAACCATCTGTTCTACCTCATACTCAGACGGGCAGCTGGAGATTTGGGAGCTGTGAGGAAGCAAGTGCGATTTGGGTGACACCTTTGAGGACTGGAGTATTTGTGATGTTGAAGTTGATGTGGAGGAGAGCCCACTTAAAGGAGCACTTGATATCCGTTGAAACACCTGCTGTTTTTGTGCCTCATCTGGAATTTGTAGCGATTGGCGTGGCCGTAAGAAAGGGATCTTATCACATTGTCCGCTAAAAGAAGTAGACATTTTAGTTTGGCTGGAAGATGGTCTTTCTTCTGCACCTACCCCACGGACACAACCTTTTTTCCCCTTCCCAACACGCCTATTCCCCTTTCCACCAGCAGCAGGCCTTTTTCCACTCATTTTGGTGGTTAACTAATTCACAACTCTGGAGTTGTTTGCACAAAAAAACAATGGATGGTAACCGAGCAGAGCTGAGTGGCCAAACTGTGGTATTAGGCCAAAACTATTGGCTGGGCTAGATGCAGAAAAAAATTATTTTTAATTTGCAACCTGATGGAGGTCAGTATAGATGGACTAATAGACCAAGTCCCACACACTGCTAGAAGCCCAAATATTTTTTCAGAGCTAGATGCAGAAAAAAATTATTTTTAATTTGCAACCTGATGGAGGTCAGTATAGATGGACTAATAGACCAAGTCCCACACACTGCTAGAAGCCCAAATATTTTTTCAGAGCTAGATGCAGAAAAAAATTATTTTTAATTTGCAACCTGATGGAGGTCAGTATAGATGGACTAATAGACCAAGTCCCACACACCGCTAGAAGCCCAAATATTTTTTCAGAGCTAGATGCAGAAAATTTTTTTATTCAATTTGCAACCTGATGGAGGTCAGTATAGATGGACTAATAGACCAAGTCCCACACACTGCTAGAAGCCCAAATATTTTTTCAGAGCTAGATGCAGAAATTTTTTTTATTCAATTTGCAACCTGATGGAGGTCAGTATAGATGGACTAATAGACCAAGTCCCACACACTGCTAGAAGCCCAAATATTTTTTCAGAGCTAGATGCAGAAAAAAATTATTTTTAATTTGCAACCTGATGGAGGTCAGTATAGATGGACTAATAGACCAAGTCCCACACACTGCTAGAAGCCCAAATATTTTTTCAGAGCTAGATGCAGAAAAAAATTATTTTTAATTTGCAACCTGATGGAGGTCAGTATAGATGGACTAATAGAACAAGTCCCACACACTGCTAGAAGCCCAAATATTTTTTCAGAGATAAATGAAGAAAAAAATTATTTTTAATTTGCAACCTGATGGAGGTCAGTATAGATGGACTAATAGACCAAGTCCCACACACTGCTAGAAGCCCAAATATTTTTTCAGAGCTAGATGCAGAAAAAAATTATTTTTAATTTGCAACCTGATGGAGGTCAGTATAGATGGACTAATAGACCAAGTCCCACACACTGCTAGAAGCCCAAATATTTTTTCAGAGCTAGATGCAGAAAAAAATTATTTTTAATTTGCAACCTGATGGAGGTCAGTATAGATGGACTAATAGAACAAGTCCCACACGCTGCTAGAAGCCCAAATATTTTTTCAGAGATAAATGAAGAAAAAAATTATTTTTAATTTGCAACCTGATGGAGGTCAGTATAGATGGACTAATAGAACAAGTCCCACACGCTGCTAGAAGCCCAAATATTTTTTCAGAGATAAATGAAGAAAAAAATTATTTTTAATTTGCAACCTGATGGAGGTCAGTATAGATGGACTAATAGACCAAGTCCCACACACTGCTAGAAGCCCAAATATTTTTTCAGAGCTAGATGCAGAAAAAAATTATTTTTAATTTGCAACCTGATGGAGGTCAGTATAGATGGACTAATAGAACAAGTCCCACACGCTGCTAGAAGCCCAAATATTTTTTCAGAGATAAATGAAGAAAAAAATTATTTTTAATTTGCAACCTGATGGAGGTCAGTATAGATGGACTAATAGACCAAGTCCCACACACTGCTAGAAGCCCAAATATTTTTTCAGAGCTAGATGCAGAAAAAAATTATTTTTAATTTGCAACCTGATGGAGGTCAGTATAGATGGACTAATAGACCAAGTCCCACACACTGCTAGAAGCCCAAATATTTTTTCAGAGCTAGATGCAGAAAAAAATTATTTTTAATTTGCAACCTGATGGAGGTCAGTATAGATGGACTAATAGACCAAGTCCCACACACCGCTAGAAGCCCAAATATTTTTTCAGAGCTAGATGCAGAAAATTTTTTTATTCAATTTGCAACCTGATGGAGGTCAGTATAGATGGACTAATAGACTAAGTCCCACACACTGCTAGAAGCCCAAATATTTTTTCAGAGCTAGATGCAGAAAATTTTTTTATTCAATTTGCAACCTGATGGAGGTCAGTATAGATGGACTAATAGACCAAGTCCCACACACTGCTAGAAGCCCAAATATTTTTTCAGAGCTAGATGCAGAAAAAAATTATTTTTAATTTGCAACCTGATGGAGGTCAGTATAGATGGACTAATAGACCAAGTCCCACACACTGCTAGAAGCCCAAATATTTTTTCAGAGCTAGATGCAGAAAAAAATTATTTTTAATTTGCAACCTGATGGAGGTCAGTATAGATGGACTAATAGAACAAGTCCCACACGCTGCTAGAAGCCCAAATATTTTTTCAGAGATAAATGAAGAAAAAAATTATTTTTAATTTGCAACCTGATGGAGGTCAGTATAGATGGACTAATAGACCAAGTCCCACACACTGCTAGAAGCCCAAATATTTTTTCAGAGCTAGATGCAGAAAAAAATTATTTTTAATTTGCAACCTGATGGAGGTCAGTATAGATGGACTAATAGACCAAGTCCCACACACTGCTAGAAGCCCAAATATTTTTTCAGAGCTAGATGCAGAAAAAAATTATTTTTAATTTGCAACCTGATGGAGGTCAGTATAGATGGACTAATAGAACAAGTCCCACACGCTGCTAGAAGCCCAAATATTTTTTCAGAGATAAATGAAGAAAAAAATTATTTTTAATTTGCAACCTGATGGAGGTCAGTATAGATGGACTAATAGAACAAGTCCCACACGCTGCTAGAAGCCCAAATATTTTTTCAGAGATAAATGAAGAAAAAAATTATTTTTAATTTGCAACCTGATGGAGGTCAGTATAGATGGACTAATAGACCAAGTCCCACACACTGCTAGAAGCCCAAATATTTTTTCAGAGCTAGATGCAGAAAAAAATTATTTTTAATTTGCAACCTGATGGAGGTCAGTATAGATGGACTAATAGACCAAGTCCCACACACCGCTAGAAGCCCAAATATTTTTTCAGAGCTAGATGCAGAAAAAAATTATATTCAGTTTGCAACCTGATGGAGGTCAGTATAGATGGACTAATAGAATGATGCTATGCCCAAAAGATTTTACTTCACTAGGTGCAGTAAAAAAATTGGTATTCTATACACAGGTGGTATATCTTGCAACACAGATAGGCTACTCCACTGACTAACACACTCTGCAATAGGCCAAAAAGGATTAGCTTTGCTACATTCAGCCAAATGCTGTGAAAAAAACTTGCACAGCACTGGCACAGACCTGCCTGGCAAAAACTGATAGGAACTGATGTAACCTAGTCCTGAAAAGGACTCCAATTACAATTAGTCTTTACTCCCACAATCTATCTATTTAAGAGCACAGACCTGCCTGATAAAAGTCGTAGGAAATGCTGTAACCTAGTCCTTAAAAGGACTGCAATCACAACTATTCCCTACTCCCAAGCTATCTGTATATTTGTGCGAAAATTGGCTTGAAATTAACAAGGTATAGCGCACACAGCAACAGCGGTGCCGTCTAACACGCAGCTGCAGCAGTGAGAAAATGGTGGCGACGGGGAAAATGGCTTGGTCTTATAGGGCAAGGACATGTGACATACACTGCCAATCACACATGCCCTTGCTTGTGTGAAAAAAAGCACTTCGCTCCGTGTGTGCGCTGCTGATAGGCTGACAGATTGCACCTCCCCACTGCAAATGCGGGAAAGAGAAAAAAAAATGGAGATCTTCATTGTTCCTGCAGAGATCCATCCCCTGCCCCTCCCCCCGCCCCGCTGTACACTCAAACTGCGTATTAACATTAATTTTCATCATTACTGAGAAAAAATCCAGTTATGATTTTGGTGCACGAACAGTTATCGAACATAACCTCGAACAGCCGAATTTTTCTCAAATTGTTCGTGTTCGCCGACCGGCTCGAACACCGCCCAAAACAGCTCGAATTTGAGATTGGCGAACAGTTCGAGTAGAACAACGCTCATCTCTAGTTGTCAGAAGGGAATTTTTTATTAATTTTTTAACTAGGGCCTTCTGGTATTGCACCATTTTACTAGCCCTCTCCGCTAGTGATAAGTGCAAGTGCTCGTTAATCGAGTTTGCCTAGCGTACTCAGGTATGCACCGGGTATCGTGAGTGCTCAAGCGACATGCTAGAGTCCTCTCGGTCACATGTTTTGCAGCTGTTAGACAGCCACAAAACATGCGGGGATTGCCTGTCAAACACATGCTATCCCTGCATGTTTTGTGGCTTTCTAACAGCCGCAAAACATGCGGCCGTGGGCACTCGAACATATCACTCGAGCACCCGCGATACTCGGCACTTGTGCCCGCTCATCAAAACTTTCAGCCTAATAAGGAGAGATGGAAAGTTCTAATTGTAGCGTGGGTCGAGAAGGGTTGAACAAAATGTGTATAATGCGAGGGTCTTGGGAAATTCAGCGGGACATAAAGTCTACCATGTGTGCCAGACTCCCAACAGGCAAGATTTCCCTATCCCCACCAGGAGGATGACTCTCCATTCCCTCCTCTACCTCCACCTCGTCTCTCTCCTCTTCCTCCTCCTTTTCAGCCCATCTATGCAGAACACACAGGATGAAGCTGGTGTGAGTACTACCTTAAGTAGCGGAGTCAGCCATCTCCTGTTCCTCCTCCTCCTCAGCCTCCTCATCTTCATTACCACACAATCTGCGCTGAGAAGATGAGATGAGGCTGGGCTGGATAGTATCATCCTGTGTACTTTTCCCCTCCATCTCTGCCTGGTCCACATGCAAAGCTTTGTCTTTAATTGTAAGCAGCGAGTGTTTGAGTAGACACAGAAACGGGATAGATACGCTGATTGGTTGATTCCTCAAAGTTTTGGAGACCTCACTGATGTCAGACTTCTATGCTCACTCGTCGATTGTTATGTGTGGAGGCTGACCGTAATACCGATGGGCATGTTGTAGCTGGCATTCAACTACTGCCCTTTGCTGCTTAAAAAGCCTTGTCAACATAGCTAATGTGGAGTTCCAGCATGTTTGTCACGACTAGTGCTGAGCGAATTTGTTCGGCATTTCAAATTCGGTTTCGTGTTCTTGGTTCCGGCTTGTTCGCGCCAAAAAATCGGCTCCGCCCACGAACATCCCTGATTTGCCACACTGTCACATCTACGTGTCAGTGTGGCAAATCAGGGATGTTCGTGGGAGGAGTCGATTTTTTGGCGCGAACATGCCGGAACCCCAAATACGAACCCGAATTTGAAATGCCGAACAAATTCGCTCAACACTAGTCACGACGCACACCAGTCGGTAAGCTGGCAATTGCAAGCGCTGCTGCAACACTGCCAGACCAGCGGCAGCTGTAGCTGACTTGCGAACTACACGCAGTGTATCTTCACAAGTAGCTCAGGGAAATCTGGTTAGGTTTTCAGAAACCGCTGAACCACTAAGTTGAGCATGTTGGCCAATAATGGTATGTCTGTGAGCTTGTGCTACGGCCATCATTACACATGACCATGCCTGGTTGTAGGTTAATTGGCAAGAGCCAAAGATCTATCTGGTCTGTTATACCTTTCAACAACTCTTCAGTGGTGTACAGTTTGTTCCCTAAACAAATTAGTTTCAGCAGAGCCTGTTGCCGATTCACCAAGGCAGTGCAGCAGTACTTCCTGCTTGAGACTCAAATGGAGAACAATTTGGAGATGGTATTTCAGGAGTGGGTGCAGTAGCTGGTGTAGGAGGGTGAGGAAACCCTCATGAAAGTAGTGTCCTCAATCCTCGACGTCGGTAGCACATGGACCATCCCAGGGTTCAACCTGGTCCCAACCTCCACTATGTTCCTCCAGTGTGCCGTCAAGGAAATGTAGCATCCCTGACCACAAGCACTTGTCCAAGTGTCGGTCATTAACTGGACCTTCCCAGTAACTGCTATGGTCAGGTTATGGGTGATGTTATTGGACACATGCTGGTGTAAAAGGGGACAGCACACTGGGAAAAATAGTGGCTGCTGGGGACAGAGTGCCGAGGAACAGTCACTGTCATGAGGTTGCAGAAAGCCTTAATGACCACAAGCCTGAAGGGTAACATTTTCAGGGAAAACAGTCTGGAGATCTGGAAGTTTAGTGTTTAGGCCTGTGGGTGCATGGCTGGGTATTTTCACTTGCGTTCCAAGGTGTGGGGTAGGGACTGCTGAGCACGTACCTCAGGGGAAGAGGCAGGGGTGTCACCCGCAGACACTGACTGAGGACCCAGGCTTTCGTCTCATCTAGTCCAGTGCTTTGATGACATTTGCCAAAGCATGCTGGTGGTGGTCAGGCTGGTAGTGGTCAGGCACATTCTGATCTTGGTATGGCACAGGTTGCAAATGAAAATTGGTTTAATTGTCCGCACTTTATTTAAAAAAGCGCCAGACTGGGGAACACCTAACACTTGGCCTGGGAACTTGCTGCATGTGGGTGCTCTGGGGATCAGTTGCCCCTCTTTCCCCCTTCTGGCCAATTTACTGCCTCTTTCTGCCAGCTGTTGTGCTGTGGATCCCTCCCCCTCTGCACTGCTGTCCTTACTCTGCGTGACACCTTGCCACTTCTGCAATCTGGTCCTCCTGACTTTTTGATGTGGTGCCCCTGAGGGTTCAGTCGCCACAGAGGTACTGCACCTTCCCCAGAGGTGTGGTATCTCCTTCTGTCAGGTAAGAAGGGTGTGCTGCCCGGAACCCCAACACCTTCGTCCAACACTACACTGCTCCAGGCCGGCTGGAAGGGCAACATGCATGTGCGTGGGTGTGGGTAGAGGAAGAAGTTTAGGGAAGCACTATAGAGTGAGATATAAAAAGGGAAGCCATCTTGGGGTGGCAGATTAGTCAGTGGAGAACAGTCTGGGAGCAGAGTCTCTTTAGGAGCTCTGTTCCACAAGCAGGGCCCAGTCTTAGAGGCACAGGAGGGGAGCAGAGGAGTAGGCTCCGATCTAAAGAAGGGATCTTAGGGGGTACGGCGAGTGCAGGACGGCACCCATATGCCCCGAATCTGTCAGAAGACAGAGGGATTGTAGGCCGAAAGAAGGGGACCGGACCGGACCCTGGTCTAGCCATGTTACTCTAAGTCTCGGCTAGGAAAACCGGAGGCTTCTGGCTTATATAGTCAGTTGTCAAAGCCTCAATCTAATCTCCGTGAGGGTCAAGCAGGTCTGGGAACTCCAGCAAGACAGGAGGAACTTCAGAGCACCCGAGCGGGATTGAGAGTGGGAAGCGCAGGGCAGGAGGGAGAAAGACCCAGCGTGAAGATGGTCTAGCTAGGAACACAAGAAAGTGGGGTTCTGTCAGGTACTCCTAATCTGCCTGAGTAAGTGCTGAACCCCTGCCTGGTGAACGCAGCGCGACGTGGGAGGCTGACACCTGTACAGTTCACCAGTGGAACTGTCATAAGAACTGTGAGTAAAGACTCGGATGACTGCACTATACTGCCTCTGTCCATTCTTTCATCTGCGCCCTCTTGCCCCCTGGCACTACAACGCCCAGCGCAACCTACACTACCTACACTACCTGTGGAGAGCCACACCTTCCCTGCTGCCGTAACACCAGCTCCAGAGGACTGCTCCGCAGCGGCGGCACCCTTTAGCCGCTATCCACAGGTGGCGTCACAAACACTTTCCAAACCCCCTATAAATAATTCCCCCTTTTTGATTGACCGCCCTGGGTCACGGAACGGGCCAGCAACCGTGATATCCCCCACCGGCATTCATAGAGGCCCGGCTGCCGAGTACCCCATGGCCCTGGGGGCGCGTCATTGACTTAACATCACTGGTTTGCAACTGTGTCTCATTATAATTTACTTCTTGAGACACTAATTGCTGTTCCCAACCGTCATCTTCTACTGACTGTGGGTGCTCAAATACTTGGGCATCACTACACACAAGCTCCTAATGTTCCTCTTGAAACATGCAGGATCAATAAATGGAAATGTAAACAGCGCCTCGAAGTGTCTGAGTATGGGATTACTTGTCTCCTGGGACTTGCCATGGTGGGAAGATAGACTATCACAGTAAGGATTATGCGGTCCAAACTCTTGGCTAATGAGATTAGACCATATGGAATATAGGGTGGTGCTGAGAAACATACTGGAAGCACTATCTGCCATCCAAGTGACCCTCAGTTCGCACTGTTCTGGCTTCAAGAGTGGTGTCCTTTCCCCCCCTGCAAAGTTGAATAGGAAGCTAGCTCTTGTGGGTGAGCGTGTTTGCTGTTCTCATATTTAACGGTGCATCAACAGTATCACACAAAGTACTGGAATACCAATATTAAACCCTGCCTAGATGTCTCTAATCCTAAACTTTCCCTCCACTAAATGCAGGTAACAGCATTTTTCCAACAAAACAGAAAATATTTAGCCCTGACAAGGACTGTTGTTTTAATGGTGCAGCAGCAGCGGTGATATACTAGTACTGCAATAGTACTCTAATCCAAAACTTTCCCTCCAATGTATGCAGGTAAGAACGGTTTTACAACAGAAAGGAAAATATTTAGCCCTGAAATGGACTGTTGTTTTAACGGTGCAGCAGCAGCGGTGGCATACTAGTACTGCATAAGTAATATAAAACCCAAACTAGATGCCTCTAATCCTAATCTTTCCCTCCACTGAATGCATGTAACAGCGGTTTTAAGCACTTAATAGGACTATTGTTTTAATGCTTCAGGAGCAGAATACAAGTTGTAATGCACACGCCCGGGCTGAGCGGCGTGTGCGTGTGATTCCACTGGACCGTGCCGGAGAGTGAATGCCTGGAGGGGCGTAACTAGGTATTCACCCGATCCGACCAAGGTCGCACGACGGCATACGACGCCAGTGCACCAAGGAGGAACCGAGCAGAGGGACCAGGTGCTACTCCAGGACAGACCCCGGACACGGCTGTTGACCCACATAGGGGAATACAGGAACAGACAGGTTAGGCTGGCACACAGACTGGTGGGTATAGGCAGGCACGACTGGTATGCAGGCAGGCGGGTATGCAGGCAGGGGGGTTCAGGCAAGCACGGCTAGAGTGCAGACAGGGAGGCACTAGCAGGTAGGAACACAGGCGGGATAGGACCCAGTACACACTGGGACTCAGGAACAGAACCACAGATGTGGTGGACAAACACAGCAGAGTAAGGCCGCCCAGAGTGGTGAGCGAGAGCAAGGCAAGACGAGACCGCCTAGAGCGGTGAGCGAGAGTAGAGCAGGACGAGGCCGCCTGGAGCGGTGAGCGAGAGTAGAGCAGGACGAGGCCGCTTGGAGCGGTGAGCAAGAGTAGAGCAGGACGAGGCCGCCTGGAGCGGTGAGCAAGAGTAGAGCAGGACGAGGCCGCCTGGAGCGGTGAGCAAGAGTAGTCAGAGCAGAGTGAGACTGCCGGAGCAGTGAGCAAAGGGTCAGAGCAGAGCGAGACTGCCGGAGCAGTGAGCAAAGGGTCAGAGCGGAGCGAGACTGCCGGAGCAGTGAGCAAAGGGTCAGAGCGGAGGGAGACTGCCGGAGCAGTGAGCAAAGGGTCAGAGCGGAGCGAGACTGCCAGAGCAGTGAGCAAAGGGTCAGAGCGGAGCGAGACTGCCGGAGCAGTGAGCAAGGGGTCAGAGCAGAGCAAGACTGCCGGAGCAGTGAGCAAAGGGTCAGAGTGGAGCGAGACTGCCGGAAGCAGTGAGCAAAGGGTGAGAGCGGAGCGAGACTGCCGGAGCAGTGAGCAAAGGGTCAGAGCGGAGCGAGACTGCCGGAGCAGTGAGCAAAGGGTCAGAGCGAAGTGAGACTGCCGGAGCAGTGAGCAAAGGGTCAGAGTGGAGCGAGACTGCCGGAGCAGTGAGCAAAGGGTCAGAGCGGAGCAAGACTGCCAGAGCAGTGAGCAAAGGGTCAGAGCAGGCCAGAACCGCCAGAGCGGTGAGCAAAGGCACAGCAGGCTAGAACCGCCGGAGCGGTGAGCAAGGCAGAGCAGGCTAGAACCGCCGGAGCGGTGAGCAAGGCAGAGCAGGCTAGAACCACCGGAGTGGTGAGCAAGGCAGAGCAGGCTAGAACCGCCGGAGCGGTCAGCAAGGCAGAGCAGGGGGGACAGGGCTCTGTACACACGGAACAGGCAGGAAGGGAAAGGCAGAACCAGATACCCACAGGGTACTTACAGTGAAGTAGCGAGTGGACCACAAACTCACAAATGGAAGTACAGTGACAACGAGCAGGAGTTAGGTATGAGTTCAGACTCTGCAGAAAAAGGAAAGGTACGGACATAGAGAAACACAGGAAACAGGCTAGAAGAGTATACAGACAAGAACAGACACCTTAGCAAGATACAGGAGCGGGTCTAGGTATGCAGCTCCTAGAAGGCGGGAGGAACAGGCTAGGAGCGTGTTCAGACAGGACAGACAAGATACAGGAGCGGGTCTAGGTATGCGGCCCCTAGAAGGTGGAACGAACAGGCAAGGAGCGTGTTCAGACAGGCCTGGAAATACAGCCTCCAGGAAGGGCAGGCAAGCAAACACAGAAGGGGACCTGGCACATTCAGAGTGAAAGAGCACACTGAATGAAACACAATGCTCAGGCAGGGATTCATGGGAGTAGCTGGGTTAAATACCAGGTGACAGACAGCAATAGGCTGAGGATGCACAAGGGGTGTGCCCGCAGCAGGTACAAGAAACAGGAAGTGATCGGGCGCGCCCTTAAGCAGCAGAAACAGAGGCAAGCAGACAGCATGGAGGGAAGCCAGGCTAGCAGACTGGACTGGAAATCAAGTGCGCGCTATTGCACAGTGGGAGATGGACCACCATGCAAGGACGCTGCCAGGTATATTACAGTACCCCCCCCCCTTACGCCCCATCTTCTTCAGGCCTGCCAGAATGTACCGCAGGGAATTCGAGGGCCAATCCTTCACTTCAAGGAGATCACTTCCACTGTCCACCGGAAAAACTGGTCTCCTCTGGGTAGCTAGGATGCTACCTCCTATCCAGCCATCCCCAGCAACAGACGAAACGGGTGGAGCACCAGGAACAGCACACAAGGAAGTCTCTCTCCACATATTATCAGGTAGCACCCCAGAGGGTTCAGGAGACAACTGGAAACCCTCCGCCGGGTTGCAGGGGTGCAGAGACTCGGGGGTAACCTTTGCTTCGGGGTACATCTTGTCAAGCTCACAGGATGAAATGGGCGAGGTATCAGGTACAAGGTGTAGAAAAGTCACTGTCTCTTTGTTATCAGGTGGTACCCCGGAGGATTCAGGAAACAACTGGGGGACCTCCACCGGGTCGGAAGAGTGCAGAGACTCGGGGGTAAACTCTGCTTCAGAGTACACTAGGTCGGACTCACTGGAAGAAGCGGGCGAGGTATCAGGTACTGAGTATAGGAGAGTCTCTGTCCATTCGCTATCAGGTAGCACCCCGAAGGGCTCAGGAGACAACTGGAGGTCCTCCGCCTGGTCGGAGGGGTGTAGAGACTCGGGGATAACCTCTGCTTCGGAGTACACTAGGTCAGACTCACTGGAAGAAGCGGGTGAGGTATCAGGTACCGAGTATAGGAGAGTCTCTGTCCATTCGCTATCAGGTAGCACCCCGAAGGGTTCAGGAGACAACTGGAGGTCCTCCGCCTGGTCGGAGGGGTGTAGAGACTCGGGGATAACCTCTGCGTCAGAGTACACTAGGTCGAACTCACTGGACGAAGCGGGCGAGGTATCAGGTACAGAGTATAGGGAAGACTCTGTCCATTTGTCATCAGGTGGTATCCCGGAGGATTCTAGGTGGGCAGAAGTCTCTTCGGGCAGGAGAACAGGTGCGCTACCCATGCATATTACCTGTAGGGGCTGCTCCGGGATACAGGGAAATTAAGCTTCAGCAGGGACTTCAAGGTTGGGATCAGGAGGTCTTTGGGAGGACAGACCCAGGCGTGACGGCTTGCCTCTACGCCTAGCACGTCTGGACTGCCTCTTGAGGTTGGGAGAAGTATTCCGAAGAGCGTAGTCATCCTGTGTGGATTCTGGATGGGCAGTAGTCTCTTCGGGCAGGAGGACTAGTGCGCTGCCCACACACATTACCCATCGGGGCTGCTCCGGGATATTGGGAAGTGAAGCTTCAGCAGGAGCCTCCGGGTTAGGGTCATCGAAGACCATTAGAAAGGCCACCAAGAAGGCCTTTATATCCAAGAAGATAGGATCCTGTGCGTCCCATAGAGGGGTGATCCATTTCAAGGCATCACCCGCTAGGTAAGACATCATGAATCCCACCTTAGCCCGATCGGTGGGAAAACAAAGAGGGTCGAACTTGAATTGTAGCATGCATTGCTCCACAAATGCACGACTCTGTCTTGGATCCCCATAGTACCGTGGCGGATCCGCAGGAACGAGTGCAGAAAGATCCATCTGGACGGGTGCGTAATTCGCCTGGAACTCAGCTAAAGAAAAAAAATATATACATATTTTTTTTATTTATTTTTAATGCACGTATTCGCTGGAAAACGTCTCAGAGAGCAAAGAGCGAAGGCCGTGGGGCTCAACGGGAACCATGGCCTGAGCATGCTGTAATGCACACGCCCGGGCTGAGCGGCGTGTGCGTGTGATTCCACTGGACCGTGCCGGAGAGTGAATGCCTGGAGGGGCATAACTAGGTATTCACCCGATCCGACCAGGGTCGCACGACGGCATACGACGCCAGTGCACCAAGGAGGAACCGAGCAGAGGGACCAGGTGCTACTCCAGGACAGATCCCGGACACGGCTGTTGACCCACACAGGGGAATACAGGAACAGACAGGTTAGGCTGGCACACAGACTGGTGGGTATAGGCAGGCACGACTGGCATGCAGGCAGGCCGGTATGCAGGCAGGGGGGTACAGGTAAGCACGGCTAGAGTGCAGACCGGGAGGCACTAGCAGGTAGGAACACAGGCGGGATAGGACCCAGTACACACTGGGACTCAGGAACAGAACCACAGATGTGGCGGACAAACACAGCAGAGTAAGGCTGCCCAGAGTGGTGAGCGAGAGCAGGGCAAGACGAGACCGCCTAGAGCGGTGAGCGAGAGTAGAGCAGGATGAGGCCGCCAGGAGCGGTGAGCGAGAGTAGAGCAGGACGAGGCCGCCAGGAGCGGTGAGCAAGAGTAGAGCAGGACGAGGCCGCCTGGAGCGGTGAGCAAGAGTAGAGCAGGACGAGGCCTCCTGGAGCGGTGAGCAAGAGTAGTCAGAGTAGAGTGAGACTGCCGGAGCAGTGAGCAAGAGTAGTCAGAGCAGAGCGAGACTG
The DNA here is from genome assembly GCF_046119375.1 of Phyllobates terribilis. Taxonomy (NCBI): domain Eukaryota; kingdom Metazoa; phylum Chordata; class Amphibia; order Anura; family Dendrobatidae; genus Phyllobates; species Phyllobates terribilis. The sequence continues at coordinate 509,582,393 of NW_027362762.1, forward strand.
CCGGAGCAGTGAGCAAATGGTCAGAGTGGAGCGAGACTGCCGGAAGCAGTGAGCAAAGGGTCAGAGCGGAGCAAGACTGCCGGAGCAGTGAGCAAAGGGTCAGAGCGGAGCGAGACTGCCGGAGCAGTGAGCAAAGGGTCAGAGGGGAGCGAGATTGCCGGAGCAGTGAGCAAAGGGTCAGAGCGGAGCGAGACTGCCGGAGCAGTGAGCGAAGGGTCAGAGCGGAACAAGACTGCCAGAGCAGTGAGCAAAGGGTCAGAGCAGGCCAGAACCGCCAGAGCGGTGAGCAAAGGCAGAGCAGGCTAGAACCGCCGGAGCGGTGAGCAAGGCAGAGCAGGCTAGAACCGCCGGAGCAGTGAGCAAGGCAGAGCAGGCTAGAACCACCGGAGCGGTGAGCAAAGCAGAGCAGGCTAGAACCGCCGGAGCGGTGAGCAAGGCAGAGCAGGGGGGACAGGGCTCTTTACACACGGAACAGGCAGGAAGGGAAAGGCAGAACCAGATACCCACAGGGTACTTACAGTGAAGTAGCGAGTGGATCACAAACTCACAAACGGAAGTACAGTGACAACGAGCAGGAGTTAGGTATGAGTTCAGACACTGCTGAAAAAGGAAAGGTACGGACATAGAGAAACACAGGAAACAGACTAGAAGAGTATACAGACAAGAACAGACACAGTAGCAAGATACAGGAGCGGGTCTAGGTATGCAGCCCCTAGAAGGCGGAACGAACAGGCAAGGAGCGTGTTCAGACAGGTCAGGAAATACAGCCTCCAGGAAGGGCAGGCAAGCAAACGCAGAAGGGGACCTGGCACATTTAGAGTGAAAGAGCACACTGAATGAAACACAATGCTCAGGCAGGGATTCATTGGAGCAGCTGGGTTAAATACCAGGTGACAGACAGCAATAGGCTGAGGACGCACAAGGGGTGTGCCCGCAGCAGGTACAAGAAACAGGAAGTGATCGGGCGCCGCCCTTAAGCAGCATGGAGGGAAGCCAGGCTAGCAGACTGGACTGGAGATCAAGTGCGCGCTCTTGCACAGTGGGAGATGGACCACCATGCAAGGACGCCGCCAGGTATGTTACACAAGTACTCCTATAGCAATATTATTAAACCCTGACTATATCCCTGCTCTAAACTACACTCTCCCTTCTATAACAACTCTCCCTGAACTGCTTCCTGAACAGACTGTGGTGAGCATTACGTCACTGGGTCTTATATAAGGCTCCATGACCCGCTGCAGCTGGCCATTCACAGTAATGGCAGTAGCCAACATGGCTGTGGCATTACCATGCATGGTAGGGACTCGAGCATGGCGCCTGAGCACCCAGGATACTCGATCGAGTATGGAGAGTGCCCGAGCACCCCGATGCCGAGTATCGAGCTGTGGCGAGCATGCTCGCTCATTACTCTATGCCACCTGATACTGAGATTAGTGGGAGATAAAGAATACAAAAAAGCAAATGAAAATGGTCCAACCAATCAATGTTATAACCAAGGCCTTAATATGAATCGGCTAATTTGATGACAAAAAATGAGTATGAAAAAGTAAGCATGAGAATAAATAAACCTGTGTAGTCAGGTAGACAATAAGTGAGGAAAGAAACCCCACGCTTATCGCCAGCAAAGTGTGGATTCTTCAGGGGTGAAAGTGAGGCTGAGGTGCAAACCCAGCCTCTTAAAAAGTCATAAATAAATATGATGAATAGATAATAATTACCAGGTGTTCCGTGCAAAATGAACAAACTCTACGGGAATGTGCATTGCGTTTGTACAAACAGAGTTGTAAATAAAGTTGTTTGAGGAGATGAGCACATGACTTGCGAGGAATGCAAACAAAGTTATGAATAAAGTTAAGAAAGTAAACATAGCCTGGTTAGATTGAAGTATACAATGCGCATGTGCAAACACCGAGCATTCAATAACGTTTTGTTAAAGCCATATAGGCGCAAGCGTTAATAAATGTTACATTGGGGTGAAACAAGTTCCTCAATTGCGCCTGCGCAAGCAAGAAGGCAAAGGCAGATTGGTGCGCCTGCGCAAACAAAAGTGTGAGCAAAACCATGCGCTGCGCAATCAAGTTCAGCGGCGATCAAACACAAATACATGACGTCTGCATAGATTCCGCTGCATCAATGCGCAAGCACAGGACAAGCAACTCAAACAAGCACTGAAATAGCAAACACGCATGCGAGGTGAATACCTCAGCGAAGATGAGGATAAACAGGTGCACCTGCGCAAAGAAATCTGAACATGCTAATAGGCATATAACACAAAATATAAGTGCGACAGATGAGCCACAAGGCATCAGTAAAACAGAGCGCATGCAAAATATATGTGAAGTGTATAAGATTACCATCAAAAATCTTGTTATAGGAATGTACAAAAATATGATCCTTTACAATACTCAATGATAATAGAAATTCGATCTATCATTAAATATATATAGTAAGACATACCATCGGATGTGTAGAATATGAAACAGATAAGGTGTAAGGTTTGTATAAGACATAGTGAAACTGATGCCTGAAAATACAACAGACTGACGATGCATAATCATTATGGATGATAATAAGATAAAACAAGGAATATACTGTATATCCCAATGTTTACATGAGTAAATAAATAAAGCAAGAATAATAAGATCTACAAATGTAGCTTGTAACTCAAATATTTAATAGATCATATGAAATGACCATCATGAAGCTCCAAACATGGCAAAGGTCAACTGAAAGTGGCATAGATTTATAGAGCAATTTATTTGATTATCAAAAAAAAGGTGCGTATATAATAAAACTAATCAAGCAATAAGAGAATTGATAAATGCAGTTCCATAAGTGAATAAATGTCCCAAATCTTGCATAAGGTGAGTATGCATATAAGCGCATTAAGTGCATATTAAATGAAAAAAATATATATGTGTGAAAATTAATTGTTATATTATTTGCTGTTTTGCTATACAATGATGTGCTGAAATCCAAGCTGAGAATAGTAAAACAAAGAGAAAGACATATATTCATAGAGGCAATGCTGAGTCCTTGTATCAATCTATAAGTGAAAAAAAAAATAGGTTATACAGTGGGGAAAATAAGTGTTTGATACATTGCTGATTTTGCCACCTACAAAGAATGGAGAGGTCTGTAATTTTTATCAAAGGTACTGTTAGGTGTTGGGTGTTTGAAATGGGTCCAGAACCTTCTGTGGATTCTGTGATCTCCCATTCTGGTCCAGCTGGGGCTGATGCTGCTCAGCATCATCATCAGGCCCAACGCCTAGCTGGTGCACAAGATGTACAAGTTGTCTCTTGGGTCTTTGTTCCTAGCAACATGAAGGATAGGTTGCGGAGGGAAACAGGGCTGCTAAAGCCTAAGTCCAGGATTCTCTGTACTGAGCATGCCCGTGACATGGCAGACCGTGATTGGTGGTTTGGGAGTCAGCTGATCCGGTGACCTGGCACCGCCGGATTGGTCGCGGGTGATGTCACCAATGGTGTGACGGTGGGCTTCATCTGACAGTCTGGCTCCAACAAAGGGGTCGCCTTACACCCCGAGCAGTCTGCAGACATCCTATTCCCGGTACCACCTGTAAGTCACGTGGAGAGACACTCCTCAGTCCGGCAGCACGCCGGCTGGGAGCACGTATTCGCCGGCGTGAGTCACACACGCATCCTAGCGCCAACTGTGTAGTTCCTGTGCTGTAACAGGACTACAGATACATTATTTATCACACATCTCTCGTGCAGTTAATGGAGATAGTGTGAATCCCTATTCCTGTTCCGGTGTGCAGTAACACGGAGGAGATTGTTATTTAAGTTGGTTGTTTTACCTTCTCACACGGAAGGTGTTCGGCCGCAGTCCACCAGGCTGCATCGCGGACCCTGGGTTCGGTTCCTTTCCATTATTTAATAAAGTTGTTTGCAACCGTCCCCTTAACAGGTACTCTTCAACTTTGACAGACAGAATCTAAAAAAATCCAGAAAATCACATTGTATTATTTTTAAATAATTAAATTGCATGCAATAAGTATTTGTTTGTTAATGGCCACAGTGTACATGTGCACCTTCATATTACATTTATATTAAAAGGTGTGCTTTAGTTTCTTGTACTCAGTACATCTAGGGGTGAGCCTCCCCATCATGTTCCCCCACAACCTTTTTAGATTTAAAAAAATGCCAACTAATTATCGTATGTTTTTTTTTACATGTGTTTCTATTTACTTACTTGCTGCTTGCAGTTTACCTATGCATTATATTTTTATTCTAGGTTATACAGTATTTGTTTGTTAATGGCCAAAGTTTAATTGATTGTCTTCAAATTTATCTTATACTAACAGGTGTGTCAGCCCTTCTTTTTGGTTTTGCATTCATATACAAAGTTTGACTGATCATTTCATCCAATAAATAAACTGAGGGAAGTCGTTTTTGTGAAATATCATCCTCTTTTTACAGAGTGTTGTGGGTAAGGGGACTCAGGAGCAGAAAGGATAGAGGGATGGTGTCAGAGAAAGAATTGATAATTTGCATTGTAAATGATTAAGAGTTATGTTGGTGGAAGAGGTGCACTGTGCAGACTACTGACTTAAACCAACAGTGTCACTGTCAGAGGTAACATTATTCTGCTGTGACTGAGATAAGTAATATGCCATATATTCAATTAAGCCCTCCAAAAGGAGGCCAGTTGTGACCTATCAGGATGTTTGGTGCCAGTGGTGGCAGTTGTGCTGCTGCTAGTGGCTGCCCCAATTTTTTTCTGTCAAACTATTATTGCCACTTTTTCTTTTCCTATACTATTTGCACCCAAGTATAAATGAACATTTCCAAAAATGTTCATTAAAAAAAGAACTGAATTAAAACAATGTTAGATAGGTACACATGACGGCCAGAAAGCCTTATGCAACAATAGCCCATCATTTTGGTGTGGTGAGTAGGCAACTCAAATTTGACTATTTAAACAGCAATGAAAAAACAGACCTGCGCAGTTAAATGTGCATATATTTTTTTATTTTAACAGAATTACATTTTCTTTCCCAAAGAGGATGAAGCAAAAGATGGCAGGTAGGTACACACCCAGAAAGTAAAATGCAAAATGCGTCAAAAAGTCACAGCATTTTGTGGTGTTTACAGATTTTAAATTGAGCTAGTAAAACCAGTATGCTAAAGGTTAAAAGTGTAAAAAAATATATATTTTTTTACCACTATTCTCACCTTTGAGAAAACAGCAGTAACATAAAATGTAATGTTTTTAGGAACACGCCAAAACAAAGAGTAGCAGCAGTTTGCATTTTTATATTGGCATGCACAGATGAAAAACTGAACTAGTAAAACAAGCATGCAAAAAGTTGATTGTGTATTTTTTATTATATTTTAATCAAAATTCAACTCCCTTTCACAAAAATGATGCAACAATAAATGGTAAATTGTACATGTCCCAAACACCAGCACCTGCAAATGGATACCATATTAGTGTAGCATTTGAAGATACAAACTAGTAAAAGAAGTATGAAAAGATAAAATGAGCTTTTTTTAACACACAGTTTGTGTGGTAGACACTTGAATGCAAATGTCTGTTTTGTTGGGAATTTTCTTTTGCCTTCAAATAAAAAACTATTATTTACCCCTTTACAAAAAGGGTTGCATATGCAATTCAAAAACTCAGAACAGTCACTTATCCAATTTCTGGAACTGCTGTCAAGAGGAAAGTATGTCACAAAGTAAAACCTTACTAGAAGAAGAGGTAAGGAAACTAGCTGCTTTTCTTTTCCTAGCAGAGAATAAAATAAGTTGCACACTACAGTTTGCCTCGGGCTTTTGGGGGTTACAGGTTTGACTGCTGTTTGACCTGGAGATAATATGTTCCTTTCCAGGGATTATTGCTAAAACAATAATTTTTAAGCTTCCACTGCACTCATTGAGCTTTTTCTACTTCAAATCCTTCGATCTACTGCCAATTGCTACTCTATGCATAGGTCTCCCAGTAATTTTGCCGATGCAGGAATGGTTGTCCTCCAGTCTGAGACGATCTCTTACTCCACCATGACTCAAATAAATAGTAATTTGTATAGGAAACACTTCAAATACCACTGTGAGGAACTGGCCTTGGACTAAAGACTATTGAACCATTGCATGTAGAGCGGAATCTACCAATGACCACTTGTAACCTATCTATTAAAAAGAACCTTTCATATTCCACTTGTAGTCTGATTTGTGGGCAGCATGTTACAGAGCAGGAGGAGCAGAGAAGATTGATATATACAAGTAGTTTTGTGGGGAAAAATTCAGCACAACCTGTGTTTATTTCATTAAGAGCCCAATGCTTTTTCCATGTTTCGTAGACAAGTGGGCAGTCTTTAGTGACAGCTATCTCTGTATACATGCAGTAGTTTATGAAAAGCAGTAAATCATTAAGGACAACCATGCAAGGAAAGGATCCTAAGCAAAGGAAGAGCAGGAATGTGAAAATTTTAATAAAATACAAGTTATAATACATTTTGTCCCCATAAACTAGAAAATATATAAAAATCTCATCAGCCTGTTCTGCTCAATACCATTCTTATAAAATGCTCTTTCTGCTTTATTCCACATTGATGGTGACAGGGTCCCTTTAAATATATACATAGATTCTATTACAAATTGTACTGAAAAAAATGGTTTAGATGGCATCTCCATCTCCAGTGGGGTACCACAGGGGTTAGTATTAAGTCTTCTATATCATATGTTTATTAATGACCTTGTAGAGGGTTTACAAAGAAAAATAGTATTGTTTGCAGATTATACTAAACTCTTTAAATTAATTACAGTGTAAGATAATTTCATGTTAGAAGGATTTGTAAAAGCTGCTAGCTTGGGTAAAGAAATGGCAAATGAAGGTTAAAGTGGTTTTCAAGGCTAGGGCAAATTCTCAAAAGAACTGTAGAATGCCAAATCTTTAGGCCTCATTCAAACACATACGAGTGCTATCTGTTGTTTTCATGGATAGCACTCATACCTGTGAAAGTCTATGGGACCATTCACATATCCATGATTTTTTGTGGACGATCAGTCTTCGAAAAATTGCAGAGACATGTCTGATTTTTATCCAAGTGTCGTATCAAAATTATCAACGCAAGTCTATGGATCCATGAAAAAATTGGACCACATTTGAAGGACTGTCAGAAAGGAGAAGATGGAGAAAATCTTTTTTCTCCAAATACAAGAAAGACCACACCCAAAAGGAAGGGTAATATAGATATATACAAGAAATTACATAAATGTCATAGACCATACATTACCCTTCTTTTTGGGCTATAGATTAAGTGGGGTTTTCTGATCTGCATGTCTGCACTTTACAATATATACTTTTTGCCATTTATTAATGGAATTTTATATGAATTACTAATTAAATTTTTGTATGCCAATACACTTGCTTCTTCTCCTGTTTACATATATCTTGTTCGAGTTGGCGACACGGATATGGGGTGTGAGTGGTATTTTCTCCACACCACCTTTGTGTGAATCTCAATATGTGGGCTACTGTGTTTCTTAGTAATATACTTTGTTGGATTTATTCACTTTGCTGTAGTTTGTGTTGGTTGCAGTTGCTTTGTGTGTGATTATTTTACTCCTTAAGGAACTGCTTCTCTAGAAATCCTAGGAGCTTCTAAGGACATTCAAGGTAAGCTGCCGTTGAGTGTGGATGCCATTGCGTTGTCTTAGGATGCCAACCTCTGTGGTCAGGCAGGAACAGACCAGGGTCAGGGAGGGGCTTTTCCCTGTCAGATTCAGGTTATTGTCGCCCTGGTTTGTATGTTACCCATATGAATGTGCTTTGGCAGTCATAATAGTAATTTACATACCAAAGAATTTGTCAAGGATTTCCAAGTGGTCATCATGTGAGCACAAGTGTTCAATATGGGTAGCTGCAGCCATATGATGACCTCTCAAACTAGCAAGCAGAGCTAAATCCTAACATTGTGCACGTTAAAACATTCCGGCATGTCGAAAATCTTCCCTACTTTGGTAAACTCCTTTAAAGGTAGTAAGGTTGTCCATTACTAGGACAACCCTTTCTCATTCCCGATGTTTGGCTTCAAAAGTATAAGAACACCTGTACTCACCCCCATGCCAGTGCCGTTCCAGCTGTGTTGGTAGTCGCATTTCCAGGGTTCACATGCAGTTGTTATGACACATGAGCCCTGCACCCAGTCACCACTGGTGTCATGGTCTCCACCTTCGGATGTATTAGTAATTAGAAGGAATTGAGAGCTGAGGTTGCCGCTCACTTCCTCTTGATTACTAATACATCTGCAGGCAGAGACAGTGACACTAGTGGTGTCAGGATCACATGTCATAACAACATTACGTGAGATCTGGGAATGCGAGTGCCAACATTGCTTGAATGGCACCAGGTATGGGAGGAGAGTATGTGCTATTATTTTATCAGGGCCAAACATGGGGAATGAGAAGGGGTTGTCCTAGTTGTAGCTCACTTCCTCTACTATTTCACTCTACTAAGGGTTGTTCTAGTAGTAGCTCACTTCCTCTTGATTACTAATATGTCTGTAGGCAGAGACAGTGACACTAGTGGTGTCAGGATCACATGTCATAACAACATCATGTGAACTCTGGGAATGCGAGTGCCGACACTGCTGGAACAGCATCAGGTATGGAAGGAGAGTATGTGTTGTTATTAATGTTGAGCGAGCACTAAAATGCTCGGGTGCTCGAAGCTCGGGCCAAGCTCACCGTGATACTTGGGTGCTCGACCCGAGCAACGAGCCCAATGTTAGTCTATGGGAGACCCGAGCAATTTTACGGCGGCACAACCGGCAGTCTGTAGAAAACCTAAAAAGTGCCCAAAACGATAGTGACAGTGCTCAAATGACATGGGGACAGCATGGGGATCGCCCGAGGAAGCATTTCTGACCCCCAGGTCACTGCTGTCAACAACATGGTCAGAGGTGTTAAGCCACTTTTACGGGCTCACAATAAAACGTTCAAAAACGAAACTGAAACTGTTTTCCTGTGAAATATGTTAAGGAACATCCTTTCCAGGGTAAAGACTTGTGTATAAGGTAAAATAAATAACCAAAAACAAAAATACTCCTCCACACCTTGGGCTATATTCACAAGTAGCATTTTTTATGCGTTTTTGCACTTTTGTATTGCTTTCAACCGTGACAAATGCATTCGCCGGAAAATGTAATTTAAACATTTTACAACCTTATCTGGCCATGTGCTGTGTGACACATGCATACAGTGCTGAAAAGACATGGGAACAGCATGGGGAAGACCCCTGGAAGCATCTCTGACACCCAGGTCACTGCCTAAAAGTGTGCCCATCTGAAGTGATCCTTGCCGCATCAGAAGATGCAGACTTGCAACTATCCCCGTGCAAGTCCTTGTCTCAGGGCAGTGTTCAATTCTACCTCCCCCATTCCTTGCAATGCAAGCGCAAATATCCAGCCAACCACCCACCCACTCGCAGGCTGCAATACTATACTGCTAGCTTGCACTTAAAATGGGGCCTTTTAGTTTGGAGGAGGCCGAAGCTGGCCACTACCTCATGGCTGCTTCGGCAGCGATTTCTCCATACTCAGTCCGCAACCGCCACTATTTGTCCCGGTAACCTTCCCCACACATTTCTTAGCCTGGCCTGCTTTAGGGCAGCATTGGACGAGCCCACCAGACAACCAGACTCCTTCTGTGGACCCTGGCTTCTCCATCAGGGGAGTTGAAAGTGCCAAGTTGAGGAGCATGATGATGATGATAGAAGTTAGCATCTGCTTTATTTTCTTGAAGTGCAAGCGTAAGTGTGCAGCCTGCCACCCACCCACCCCCAGGCTGCAATACCATACTGCTAGTGACGCGACCAGGGGATGGGGACGACTCGGCGCCCGGCCCTTGGTGTTGCCTGATCTCGGGGGATGTCGCGGTGGCCGGCTCCCGGGCCCGTACCCTGGGGTCACCCTTAAAAGAAGGGGGAAGTTATATGGGATAGGGGAATGTTCGTGACGCCACCCGTGGTGTCTGGTGAGGATCACCAGCGCTGCGACAGTCCTCTGAGACCAGTGTTTAGGCAGCTTAGTTGGTGCGGCTCCCCACAGGTGGAGCGGGGCCTCAGGGCAGTGTAGGAGAAGGATGCAGGACAGAGGGGACCCACCCGGGTCAGAGGAAGGATAGGCACACACACAACAGTTCACTTCAGTACCTTTACTGGTGGTGTTTCAGGCACGATCCAGGGCACTTTAGGGTGAAGGGTGCATATCAGGACTCTCCCCAGTGAGCGGGTGTGGGGCCTCCTGTTCCTTGCCTTTCCTTGATAAGTTTCTGACCTGCCTGGAGCTAGGCCTAACTTGGTCTCTGTCTTGCACCTGCTGACCTGGTGGTAGGGCCTTCTGTTGGAGATCACACTCCCTGGTCTCTTGAGCCTCCGTGACTCCTGACCCTGGTACATAATCAGCTTTTGGTGTTCCTGGGACATATAGTTCGCCAGGGGGTCTGGTTGTTTCTGCTGGATGTAAGGAATCCCTGCAGACGCGGACCTGGTGTCCAGTAAATGGTTTTGGGGTGAGCTGGTTAAGCTCCTCAACCCCCTATGTTGCTTGCTTACTCCACTCACCTTTGGCCACGCTCGGGGCCCTCACTAGGCTTCACACGGGCAGTAGGCCTTGCTTCTCTTCACCGCTCTTTTGGTGTCGGCACGCCCTAGGCTCATTAACTCGAGCTCTCTGAGTCTGGACTGAACTGACTGAGCTCCACTGCAGGCTAGCTTCTGCAGGAGCTCCTCTCGACAGACTGACCTTCTCACAGACTATAGACTCCAGACTGTAGACTCCAGACTGTAGACTGCCTAGCTCCACCCTCCCTTTATATATCCCTAACGGGCTCCCTCTGGTGGACTGAAGTGGTAGGGTGGAGGTGTGTGAATGCTATGAGGGCCTCTTGTGGAGAAGTCCGTCCATGCACCCCTCTGGGATCTGTGGCACTAATGCGCAGCAAGGCGCCACACTAGCTTGCACTTGAAATGGGGCCTTTTAAGTTAGGGAGGAGGCCGAAGCTGGCCACTACGTCATGGCTGCTTTGGCAGCGAGGTCTCCATACTCAGTCCATACTCAACAGGGAGGTACTTTGGGGGAATTTTACCAGGACAAATAATGGCGGCTGGGTACTGAGTATGGAGACCTCGCTGCCGAAGCAGCCATGACGTAGTGGTACCTCCTTGTAGAAAAAGCTAAACGCGAAACGCACGTCCAAGGGTGTCTCCTAGGTGGGAGTACCACAGACAGAATGGGTGAGTCTTTGTAATATAACTTATATTGAATATAAGCACGTAGTTGCACAGTTATATGGCCCTTCATTTATTTCCTATGCTGATGGCAGGGACTAATATTTGCTTGTAGGGTTGTATTAATAACTTACATACATATATGAAATGATGAGTATGATTAATTGACTCACTACATCATATGTGGTATCCCTTACTTTGCAGAGACTATACACTGAGTCTCTTCAATTACACCTCTATTTTTAATCATACTGCTAGCTTGCTTGCACTTGAAATGAGACCTTTTAGGCTTGTGGAGGCAGACACCGGCCACCATGTCATGTCTGCATCGGCGGCAAGGTATCCATACTCAGTCCCCAGCCGCCCGGCAGCCGGGTGTCCATGCTTGGTCCCCAGCCACCAGGGGGCGGCTGGGTGTCCATACTCGGTCCCCAGCTGCCCCTATTTGTCCCGGTGCACTTTATACACAAGCGTGCATACCAAAACATTACCTGCGCCCTCCCCAGTGCATTTAGTGGGAAGGACAGCTTATTCCGCTGTAGTGTGTGCACGCCAACTCCCTGTTCATGGCACATGCGAAGATGCCTCCTGCCCTGCACCTGTCGTTGAAGACTTCCAACTTTCCCGTTCAAGTCCTTGTCCCAGGGCAGCGTTCAATTGTACCTCCCCCATTCCTTGCAATGCAAGCGCAAGTATGCAGCCTGCTATCCATTGACCCCCTGGCTGCAATACCATAATGCTTGCTTGCTTCCACTTGAAATTGGGCCTTTTAGGCATGTGGACGCAGAATCTGGCCACCACGCCCTGGCTGCGTCGGCGGCCTGGTATCCATACTCAGTCCCCAGCCGCCCGGCGGCCAGGTGTCCACACTCGGTCCCCAGCTGCCAGGGGGTGGTCGGGTGTGCATAAACGGTCCCCAGCCACCCCTATTTGTCCCGGTGCGCCTTATACACAAGCGCGCATACCAAAACATTACCTGTGCTCTCCCCAATGCATTAAGTGGGAAGGACAGCCTAACCACAAACACGTGGACAAGTGAATGTGGCCAGGGATGGTCCTTCTCACTGATGCCTTCACACTGGGTTAATATTGTGGAAGCCAGGACACAGTTGGACACTGGGATGCAACACGTCCTCCAGACATAGAGGATTGCGGGTCCTGGGTCAATCAGGCCTCTACACAAAGTTCAGAAGGTAGACAGCAGCAGTGGTCGGCCTCCTACACAACGAGAAAATTATTCATGATCATGAGGCCATCCATCTCCTTAGCTTTCTGTTCCTTGGAATGCAAGCGCATGTAAGTAGTAGCGGCTAGGCCTGAGGTGGTCAGCGTTTTGGCGCATATCCTACCTCCTCCGAGGATTGCTGGATGTTTTCCTGCTACAATCCCAGTTCTATGACTCCCGTTAAAACAAAGCTTCAGGTGATGAATGATGGATGAGGTGGTGGCAAAGGAGAAAGAGCAGGAGGAACAGGGACCATTCACATCAATATCTGGCCGGTCAACCACACATGTCTTGTAGGATATGTTTCTGTACCAAAGGAGCGGTTTGGCTACACAGTTATAGGGAATACAGTGAGTGCAACGCCTACCAAATATTTCGAGGCACTCCAATGCACCTTCGAAGAGACATGGAGGTCAGAGTGGCTTAACTAAACCGTTTTTTCCATTAATAGCAACTGGGTCTCCAGTACACTGTTGGCCTAAGCAGTGAATGAAAGGCTTTCCAAAAATTATGAGGAACTGCAATGCCCCTTGAAACAGACGTGGTTTACAGCATACTAAAAAGCTTCTACCCATTGTTGGGGAGTGGGTCACCCATAGTGTTCGACTATGCATTGAAAAGCAAAAGCTGACTAAAATTAGGAGGAAATGCAATGCCCGTTGGAAGAGTCGTGGAGGTTAGAGGTAAATAAAAACAACATTTCAATGCCCCTTGGAAGAGCTGTGAAGTTCAGAGTGGTTTAACAAGACGGTTTTAATGCCCCTTGGAAGAGACGTGGAGTTCAGAGTGGTTTAACAAGACGGTTTTAATGCCTCTTGGAAGAGACGTGGAGGTCCCAGTGGAATAAAAAGACATTATCAATGCCCCTTGGAAAAGTGGTGGAGGTCCCAGTGGAATAAAAAGACAATAGCAATGCCCCTTGGAAGAGTGGTGGAGGTTACAGTGGAATAAAAAGACAATATCAATGCCCCTTGGAAGAGTGATGGAGGTCGCAGTGGAATAAAAAGACAATATCAATGCCCCATGGAAGAGTGGTGGAGGTCGCAATGGAATAAAAAGACAATATCAATGCCCCTCGGAAGAGTGGTGGAGGTCCAAGTTGAACAAAAAGAGAATATCAATGACTCTTGGAAGAGACGTGGAGGTCACAGTAGCTTAACAAGATGATTTTAATGCCCCTTGCAAGAGACGTGGAGATAAGAGTGGTTTAACAAGACGGTTTTAATGCCCCTTGGAAGAGACAAGGAGGTCCCAGTAGAATAAAAAGACAATATCAATGCCCCTTGGGAGAGTGGTGGAGGTCCCAGTGGAATAAAAAGACAATATCAATGCCCCTTGGAAGAGTGGTGGAGGTCACAGTGGAATAAAAAGACAATATCAATGCCCCTTGGAAGAGTGGTGTAGGTCGCAGTGGAATAAAAAGACAATATCAATTCTCCTTGGAACAGTGGTAGAGGTCCAAGGGGAATAAAAAGACAACATCAATGACCTTTGGAAGAGACTTGGAGGTCACAGTAGCTTAACAAGACGATTTTAATGCCCCTTGGAAGTGACGTGGAGGTCACAGTAGCTTAACAAGATGGTTTTAATGCCCCTTGGAAGAGACGTGGAGTTCAGAGTGGTTTAACAAGATGGTTTTAATGCCCCTTGGAAGAGACATGGAGGTCCCAATGGAATAAAAAGACAATGTCAATGCCCCTTGGAAAAGACGGGGAGGTCCCAGTAGAATAAAAAGACAATATCAATGACCCTTGGAAGAGACGTGGAAGTCACAGTAGCTTAACAAGACGATTTTAATGCCCCTTACAAGAGCCATGCAGTACAGCATATTACAAACATTATTCCCATTATTGGAGAGGGGGTCTCCCATAGTCTTTGCCTATGCCTTCCAAGCAAAAGCTGCCAAAAATTAGGACGCAGGAACTTGCAATGCCCCTTACAAGAGCCATGCAGTACAGCATATTAAAAACATTATTCCCATTATTGGGGAGTGGGTCTGCCATACTCCCATAGTCTTTGCCTATGCCTTCCAAGCAAAAGCTGCCAAAAATTAGGACGGAGGAACTTGCAAAGCCCCTTACAAGAGCCATGCAGTACAGCATATTAATAACATTATTCCCATTATTGAGGAGTGAGTCTCCCATAGTCTTTGCCTATGCCTTCCAAGCAAAACCGGCCAAAAATTAGGATGGAGGAACTTGCAATGCCCCTTACAAAAGCCATGCAATACAGCATATTAAAAACATTATTCCCATTATTGGGGATTGGGTCTCCCATAGTCTTTGCATATGCCTACCAAGCAAAAGCTGCCAAAAATTAGGACGGAGGAACTTGCAATGCTGGCAACATGGACCACGGTCACCCTGGTGGTATAGGGGTGGTGGAGGCTGAGGATAAGGAGAAGAGAAAAAAACAACCGAAATCAGGAAGCATATACCCATGTGTGGGTGTGAAGTGGTGCATGGGAATATACCTCCCGAAATAACACAGTGGATTTGACTTTATTTTACTCTGCTGTCATTTGGTGGTGATGTGAAGTCTGGCCCAAACCAGCCCTTGTTCATTTTGATAAGGGTCAGCTTGGCAGCATTGTCAGTTGACAGGCGAGTGCGCTTATCAGTTATAATTCCCCCAGCGGCACTAAAAACACGCCCCGATAACACACTAGCGGCAGAGCAGGCCAGGACCTCCAAGGCATACAGAGCGAGTTAATTCCAAGTGTCCAGCTTGGATACCCAATAATTAAAAGGCACAGAGGAATCACAGAGGACGCTGGTACAGTCGACAAGGTACTGCCTCAACATCTTTTGAAACTTTCCACTCCTTGTGAGAGTACCCCACGCCTTAGGGCCTGTAAGCTGGGCGGGTCTCAGAAAACTGTCCCAGAACATTGACAGTGATCCCCTGCCTCTGCTGGAGTGGAGTTGAGTCTCTCTCGCCTGTACGCCTTGGTTGGGCAACAAACTGTGACCTCTGACGCTAGCGTGTTCAGATGGGAATTTTTTTAACAGTTCTGCAGCAAGGGCCTTCTGGTACTACCACATTTTTGTAGACCTCTCCACCTCAGGAATAAGAGAGTGAAAGTTCTCCTTGTAGCGGGGGTCTAAAAGTGTCACCAACCACTAATGACTGTCACCCAACATTTTGACAACGCGAGTCACGGTTAAGGCAGCGTAACATAAAGTCAGCCATGTGTGCCAGACTGGTAACGGGCAAGACTTCTGTGTCCTCACTAAGACGATGACTGACCATGCTCTCCTCCTCCTCCTCCCCCCTGTCCTCAGGCTACCCACGCTGAACCGACGGAATGACAGTTGTACAGGTATTACCATCTACAGCGCATGATACCAGCTCCTCTTATTCCTCCTCCTCCTCCTCTCCCTCATTGTCCCCCAATGCATATTGGGATGAGATGAGGCTGGGCTGTGTGTAATCGCCCGCTACGGCTTCTTGATCCATATCATCATACTCTGGCTGAAATGCCTCCTCTTTAATTCTCTGCAGAGAGCGTTGCAAAAGACAGACAAGTGGGATGCTGACGCTAATGATGGCGTCATCGCCACTCACCATCTTGGTGGACTCCTCAAAGTTTGTCAGGATGCTACATATGTCAGACATCCAGGTCCACTCCTGAGGTCTTATGTGTGGAGTCTGACCTGAATATCGACGGCCATGTTGCAGCTGGTACTCCACAACTGCTCTCTTCTGCTCACAAATCCTTTGCAACATATGGAGGGTAGAATTCCAACCTGTGGGGACATCACACACCAGTCGGTGTGCCAGAAGCTGCAAACGCTGCTGCAGCAGATCAAGGGCGGCTGAAGCTGTAGCCGACTTCCGAAAATAAGCTGACAGGCGGCGTACTTTGACGAGCATATCTGGCAACTCGAGGTATGATTTAAGAAACTGCTGAACCACGAGGTTAAGGAAATGAGCCAGGCATGGTACGTGTGTGATCTCGCCTTGCCTCAGAGCCGCCACCAGGTTACGGCCATTGTCACACACGACCATGCCTGGATGTAGGTTCAGAGGTCTCAGCCATAGATCTACCTGCTCTTTCACAGCTCTCCACAACTCACAAGCAGTGTGAGGTTTATCAACTAAGCTTATCAGTTTCAGCACTGCCTGATGCCGCTTGGCTGAGGCAGTACTGCAGTGCTTCCAGCTTCTAACTGATGTGGTGATATCTGAGATGGAGGCTGAACATGAGGAGGAGGAGGATGATGCGCAGGAGCTGTACACTGTGGGGGCAACTCTGACTGATATAAGGCCCGCAATCCTCGGTGTGGGGAGGATGTGTTCCGTCCCAAGGTCCGACTGGGTCCCGGCTTCCACTTTGTTTACCCTGTGTGCCGTCAGGGAGATGTACCATCCCTGGCCACAAGCACTTGTCCACGTGTCTGTTGTCAGGTGGACTCTCCGAGTAACTGCGGCATCGTTGAGGGCACGGCAGATGTTTTTGGACACGTGCTTGTGTAGTGCGGGGATGGCACACCAGGCAGAATAGTGTTGGCTGGGGACCAAGTACCGAGGGACGGCCACCGCCATAAGGTTGCGGAAGGATTCCGTCTCCACCAGCCTAAAAGGCAGCAATTCCAATGCAATCAGTCGTGAAATGTGCAAATTTAGAACTGTGGCCTATGGGGCGTTGGCTGCGAATTTGCGCTTTCATTCAAAGGTCTGGGATATGGACAATTGAACGCTGTGGTGGGACGTGGACGTTGATGCTGTTTCTTGAGAAACTGCCATAACAAGTAAAGACTGAGAGGAGGGGGACATCTTTGCATGCAGTATGGACAGGGGATTGCCTTGCATGCACAACAGGGGGTTTTCTTACACGCACAACAGCAGAAGAAGCAGTGGTGACACCGACTGACACTGGTCGTGGACCCTGGGGTTCGCCCCACAAAGTCGGGTGCTTTGCTGACATGTGCCTGATCATGAGGGTGGTGGTCAGGCTGGTAGTTTTATCACCCCTGCTGATGCTGGCCTGGCAGGTGGTACAAATGGCCTTTTTGGGGATATCAGCAGAGTCTTTAAAAAAATTCCAGACTCTGAAAGACCTACCGGTTGTACTGGCAACGTCCCTCGTGTTGGTGTTACGGGGAACGGTTGCCCGCCTTCTGTCTGCAGCCACCACACTGCTTCTTCATACCTGTTGGGGTACTCTGCCTCCCTCCCCTGTGTGTTGCTGGCCTCGCTCTGCATGTCCTCCTGCCACATTGGGTTAGTTACTAGATCATCCACCACTTCTTCCTCTTCCACTTCAGCACCACGGTCCTCCTCCTCACTTCGTGGCAATTGTGTCTCATCATTGTCCACCTATTGTGACAAATTTCCAGCGTTGCCATCCTGTGGCCGTGGCTGTTCAAATATTTGTCCATCGCTACATGGGATCTCCTCTTCCACCACTTCAAGCAGAGCAGCCGAGTGGCCCAAATATGGAAATAGACCAGTGAACAGCTCTTCAGAGTGTCCAACTGTGGGATCAGTTGCTGTCTGACGACACTCGGCATGGTGGGTGAAAGGAGCATCAGGGTGAGGAGGAGTATGCGGTCGAGACTCACGGCTACTAAGACTTGACCGTGTGGAAGACAGTCCAGAGGTGGTGGTGCCCAGGTGACTGGAAGTATTATCTGCTATCCAATTAATAACCTGTTCACACTGATCAGCTCGCAATAGTGGTGTTGTTGTGTGCTTCCATAGTAATTTGTTCAAGAACTGGGAGCGAGAAGATGTGGCTGTTGGTTGTGGCACATTTTTAACTTGGCCACGGCCCCATCCTCTGCACGCACAATCACCAGAACGTCCAGTTCCACGTCCCTTGCCACGCGCCTTGCCCATTGTAAATGAAGTAAAATAGCTTACACTCGCACTATCAATGGCAAAAGGATAATAAAAAGGAGATTTGAACCATGGAAGAGGAAAACCACAGTTCTAGTTCTCTGGCCTACACTAGAATCTTTTAAACAGATATATTTGTGTCTAAACAGTCAGCGAGACACTCAAACTGTTTTTTTTGTATATAAAAAAAGGCAAATAGGTGGATAACACCCAGATTTGAAAAGTGGAAGAGGAAAACCACAGTTCTAGTTCTCGGGCCTACACCAGAAACTTTTAAACAGATATATTTGTGTCTGAATAGTCAGCGAGACACTCAAACTGTTTTTTTTAAAGGAAAAAAGGCAAAAAGGTGGATTACACCCAGATTTGAACCGTAGAAGAGGAAAACCACAGTTCTAGTTCTCTGGCCTACACCAGAATCTTTTAAACAGATATATTTGTTTCTGAACAGTCAGCAAGACACTCAAACTGCTTTTTTTTATGGAAAAAAGGCAAAAAGGTGGATTACACCCAGATTTGAACCATGGAAGAGGAAAACCACAGTTCTATTTCTCTGGCCTACACCAGAATCTTTTAAACAGACATATTTGTATCTGAACTGTCAGCGAGACAGTCAAACTGTTTTTTTTTTATGTAAAAAAGGCAAGTAGGTGGATAACACCCAGATTTGAACCGTGGAAGAGGAAAACCACAGTTCTAGTTCTCTGGCCTACACCAGAATCTTTTAAACAGATATATTTGTGTCTGAACAGTCAGCGAGACACTCAAACTGTTTTTTAAATGGAAAAAAGGCAAAAAGGTGGATTACACCCAGATTTGAACCGTGGAAGAGGAAAACCACAGTTCTATTTCTCTGGCCTTCAACAGAATCTTTTAAATAGATATATTTGTCTCTGAACAGTCAGCGAGACACTCAAACTGTTTTTTTTGTATATAAAAAAAGGCAAATAGGTGGATAACACCCAGATTTGAACCGTGGAAGAGGAAAACCACAGTTCTAGTTCTCTGGCCTACACCAGAAACTTTTAAACAGATATATTTGTGTCTGAATAGTCAGCGAGACACTCAAACTGTTTTTTTTAAAGGAAAAAAGGCAAAAAGGTGGATTACACCCAGATTTGAACCGTAGAAGAGGAAAACCACAGTTCTAGTTCTCTGGCCTACACCAGAATCTTTTAAACAGATATATTTGTTTCTGAACAGTCAGCGAGACACTCAAACTGCTTTTTTTTATGGAAAAAAGGCAAAAAGGTGGATTACACCCAGATTTGAACCATGGAAGAGGAAAACCACCGTTCTATTTCTCTGGCCTACACCAGAATCTTTTAAACAGATATATTTGTCTCTGAACTGTCAGCGAGACACTCAAACTGTTTTTTTTTTCATGGAAAAAAGGCAAAAAGGTGGATTACACCCAGATTTGAACCATGGAAGAGGAAAACCACAGTTCTATTTCTCTGGCGTATACCAGACTTTTTTAAATAGATATACTTGTGTCTGATCAGTCACCGAGACACTCAAACTGTTTTTTTTATGGAAAAAAGGCAAAAAGGTGGATAACACCCAGATTTGAACCTTGGAAGAGGAAAACCACAATTCTAATTTCCTGGCATATACCAGACTTTTTTAAATAGATATATTTGTGTCTGAACAGTCAGCGAGACACTCAAACTGTTTTTTTTTATGGCAAAAAGGTGGATAACACAGAGATTTGAACAGTGGAATTGCAAAACCACAGTTCTAGTTATCTGTCCGAAGCCAGACTCTTTTAAACAGATATATTTGTGTCTGAACACTCACAGATACACTCAATTTTTTTTGGGCGGTGGGGGGGGGATACCAAAAGTTTAATCAGATGGGTATTTGTACAGTCTGACTGAGGAAAAAAAAAAAAAGAGGATTTAGATGAAAAAAAAAGGATTTTTCCTGGCCCCTGAGACCTGGGGCTACGTCTAGCAATTTGAGCAGCAGCAGCACACAGGACTGTAATGCAGTGTTTGTTGGTATAACCACTGCGTCTCCTATACAGCCTGCCTGCCTGCCTGATATCTGGGATGGATATTAGTCCTGAGAAGGACTATTTGTTTGATTTTGCAGGCTTTAGAGACCCTACACTACCTATTTTGCAGTATAAATCTCTCCCTAGCTCAGCAGCACTCTCCCTACACTTTCTGATCTGGAGCGACTGCTTCCAAGATGGCGGCGCTTGGTTTTAAATACTCAAGGTGACGCTGTGCGGCCAGCCAATCACTGCAATGCCCACAACCAACATGGCTGTGGCATTACAGTGACTGGCTGGCAATCCCTGCATGTTCATTGGCTCTGTAAAGAGCGCCAAACATGCAGGGTGGAGACCCGAGCTCCCGCCCGAGTAACCCGTGCTCGCCGAACATCCCGAGCAGTGAGATGCTCGCTCAACACTAGTTATTATTTTATCAGGGCCAAACATCGAGAATGAGTAGTAGTAGGGAATTCCTTTAATGTGGCTAAATGTAAGGTCAATTTACATTTTTGCGAGTTTGCTTTCTTCCTACTCTTTTTCCAAGAGCCATAACTTTTTACTGTTTTCTCTGACATAGCCATAAATCACTTTACCGTAGAATATGGTTTCATTTTTCTATAGGAGATGATAGCTGAACTATCGTGGGTGCGGATAACTGACAATAACGATTGTAAGTATAAAAATATTTCTATCTAATATATAAAGCTGAATGTGTGTGACGCGCCAACCGGGGCAATGGGGTACTCGGCAGCCGGGCCTATGGATGCTGGTGGGGGATATGTCACAGTGGCTGGCCCGGTCCGTGGCCCAGGGCGGTCAACCAAAAAGGGGATTGTAACTTGGATAGGAAAAATAAAATAAATAGTTTGTGACGCCACCTGTGGTACCTGGTAAGGTTTACCAGCGCTGCTGCAGACCTCCGGTGGGTGATGAGATGGCAGCTGAGGTGTTTCTGCTCCCCACAGGTGGAGCGGGCCCCCGCGGCAGTATGGAGTTTGATGGTGGGTGGTGATGCTGGGAGTTGTAGTGCAGGTGGTAGTGATGGCGCAGCTGAAATAAGGGACGGAGGCAGTGCGGTGCAGTCATCCGAGTTTTTACTCACAGTTCTCATGTACGTTCCACTGATATACTGCGTGGGTGCCAGCATCCCACGTTGTGCTGCATCCACCAGACCGGGGGTTCAGCTATTCCTCAGGTAGGTTAGGAGCACCTGACAGAACCCCGCTTTCTTATGTTCCTCTCTAGACCGACTTCACGCTGGGTCTTCTCCCTCCTGCCCTGCGCTTCCCCACTCACAGTCCCGCTCGGGTGCTCTGAAGTCCCTCTGGGCAACTTGGAGTTCCCGGACCTGCTTGACCCTCATGGTGACTAGGATGAGGATCTGGCAACTGCACTATAAAAGCGAGAAGCCTCCGGTTTTTCCAGCTGAGACCTGAAGTAACATGGCTGGTCCAGGGGCCGGTCCCCTTCTTGCGGCCTGATCCCTCTGTCTTCTGACAGATTTGGGGCGTATGGGTGCCGTTCTTCACTCGCCGTACCCCCTGGGATCCCTTCAATAGTATGGAGCCTTCCACCTCTGCTCCCCTCCTGGGCCTGTAGCACTAGGCCCCACTTGTGAGGCAGAGCTCCTAAGGAGACTCTGCTCCCAGACAGTCTTCACTCACTGACCTACTGAACTGTCCTCCCACCCTAAGATGGCTTCCCTTTATATACCTCCTTCTATGGTGCTCTCCTACTCTACTTCCTCCACCTACACCCACTACTGGTTCCCCCTACCTTTGAGTTCCCCCCACTCCAGCCAGGGACAGGGCTCAGCAGGAAAACACATTGCATGTTGCCCCTCCAGCCGGCCTGGAGCAGTGTAGTGTTGGATGCAGGTGTTGGGGTTCCGGGCAGCACTCCCTCCTTACCTGAGAGAAGGGAGTCACCACACCTCTGGGTGAAGTGCAGTACCTCTGTGGCGACTGAACCCTCAGAGGCGCCACATGTGTGTGTGTGTATGTATGTATGTATGTCCGGGATTGGCATCTGCACCGTCGCAGCTACAGCCACACGTCTGAACCCCGAGAGCATCATAGGCTATGTTGTGAGGTGAGATTTTAACCCCGCGCGTTCCAATTCACCAATCAATTTTGCCCCTATCTACATAATGGGGAAAAAGTGAAAGGAAAAGTGTTGGAGGCAAATTGACAGCTGCCACATGTGAACAAGGGAGAATTAAAGAATGAGAGCAATGGTGCCAAAGAGTATATACCATACAGTTGCTAAGGTGAGGCCCCGACATGGGATACTCATACTCACCACACACGGGGATATGAACACACACGCAAAATGCGCCACACACTACCACGTGCTTGAACACATATACCACCCTCAGCACACACAAAACTCATCTCACAAAGATTTATCAGGTTGACAATAGCAACCAATCACAGCTCAACTTCTATTTTGCTACAGTTAATTAATCTGAGCTGTGATTGGTTAATATAGGCAACAAAGGACATTCTTAGTATAACAAAGCTTGTGTAAGGTAATAAGATGTCAGTTAGGGTGTGTTGGTGGAAAGGCTGATGTCAGTCACATTACTTCTATGTGAGAGGATATAGAATCTGCCAGTTACAGACTATTTTTACCACAATAATGCCTCATAAGAAAAGGAATTTCATGGCGCGAATGTCAGCTGATGCGAAAAGAAAACATGCATTACGGGCCAATGAAAAATGTGAAGACCGAGAAACAAGGCTGACACACATGAGAACAGCAGCTGCTTCCTCAAGAGCCAATGAACTTTCTGAGCAGAGGGAAGCGAGGCTTGCAGACAAGAGAACAAGAACTGCTTCCTCAAGGGCCAATGAACTTTCTGAGGAGAGGGAAGCGAGGCTTGCAGACATGAAAACAAGAGCTGCTTCCTCAAGAGCCAATGAACTTTCTCAGGGGAGGGAAGTGAGGCTTGCAGACATGAAAGCAAGAGCTGCTTCCTCAAGGGCCAATGAACTTTCTGAGGAGAGGGAAGCGAGGCTTGCAGACATGAAAACTAGACCTGCTTTCTCAAGGGCCAATGAACTTTCTGAGGAGAGGGAAGCGAGGCTTGCAGACATGAAAGCAAGAGCTGTTTCCTCAAGAGCCAATGAACTTTCTATCTATTTGTTTTGTGGTTTTTGTGTGGAGAATAAATTTTTGTTAACACATTCTATTTTGCTAACAGCAGTTATTCACCCGTTATTAACAGCAGTTATTAGTACAGCTAGTTACCGATAAATAGTGATGTGCAAATGTTTTAGACCATTAGGCAAAAAATCCAGCAAGTAACAATGTTTTTAAAAAAATAGAATTGTTAATAGTTTATTTTTATCAGTTACCAAACTGCAAGTGAATTAAAAAAACATTAATCAAAAGATCTTGGAGAACTAACCACAAATCTTCTGTGGATGTACAATTGCGCAAATCTTTCTGCCTTTTCATGTAATCTCAGATAAACTTGATGATGTTGAGATCAGGGTTCTGTGTCATATCATTACTTCTTGTTTTTCTTTCCCTAAGAATAGTTAATAATGACATTGGCTGTATGTTTGGGGTCATTGTTCTGCTGCAGTATGAATCTGGAGTAGTGTTGAGCGAGCATGCTCGACACTTCTCGGTACTTGCTCGACCATCTCACTACTCGGGATGTTCGGCGAGCATAGAGCATTTCCGGGTTACTCGGGCGGGAGCTCGGGTCTCCGCCCTGCAAGTTTGGCGCTCTTTACAGAGCCAATGAACATGCAAGAATTGCCAGCCAGTCAATGTAATGCCACAGCCATGTTGTTTGTGGGTATTACAGTGATTGGCTGGCCTCAGAGCGTCACCATGAGTATTTAAAACTGGGCACCGCCATCTTGGACACAGTCGCTCCGGATCAGACAGTGTAGGGTCAGTGCTGCTGAACTAGGGAGAGATTAATCCATCAAAATAGTTAGGGTAGGGTCTCTAAAGCCTGCAAAATCAAACAGACAGTCCTTCTCAGGACTAATATCCATCCCAGATATCAGGCAGGCAGGCAGGCTGTATAGGAGACGCAGTGGTTATACCAGCAAACTCTGCATTACAGTCCTGTATGCTCCTGCTGGTCAAATTGCAAGACTTATTCCCCGGTTCCAGGGGCCAGGAAAAATCCTTTTTTTTATCATCTAAATCCTGTATTTATTTTTTTCCTCAGTCAGACTGTCCAAATACACATCTTATTAACCTTTTGGTATTTCCCTCCCCCCCAAAAAAAAAATTGAGTGTGTCTGTGACTGTTCAGACACCAATTTATCTGTTTGAAAGATTCTGGTGTAGGCCAGAAAAATATAACTGTGGTTTTGCTGTTTCACAGGTCAAATCTCTGTATTATCCTTTTTTTGGCATTTTTTGCAGTAAAAAAACAGTAATAGTGTCTCCCTGACTGGTCAGACACAAATATATCTGTTTAAAAGAGTCTGGTGTAGGCCAGAAAAATATAACTGTGGATTTCCTCTTCCATGGTTCTAATCTCCTTATTATTACACTTTTTCCATTGATAGTGCAAGTGTAAGCTATTTTACTTCATCTTCAATGGGCAAGGCGCGTGGCAAGGGACGTGGAACTGGACGTTCTGGTGATGATGCATGTAGAGGACGGGGCCGTGGCCAAGGTGAAAATGTGCCACAACCAACAGCCACATCTTCTCGCTCCCAGTTCTTGACCGAATAACTAGGGAAGCACACAACAACAAGACAACTATTGCGAACTGATCAGTGTGAACAGGTTATTAATTGGATAGCAGATAATACTTCCAGTTAACTGGGCACCACCACCTCCGGTCTGTCTCCCACATGGTCAAGTTTTAGTAGCCGTGAGTCTCGACCGCATACTCCTCCTCACCCTGATGCTCCTTCCTCCCACCATGCCGAGTGTCGTCAGACAGCAACTGATCCCACACTTGGACACTCTGAATAGCTGTTCACTAGTCCATTTCCATATGTGGGCCCCTCACCTGCTCCGCTTGAAGTGGTGGAAGAGGAGATCCCATGTAGTGATGCCCAAATATTTTAACAGCCACGGCCAGAGGAAGTCCACGCTGGCAATTAGTCACAAGAGGTGGACAATGACGAGACACAATTGCCAGGAAGTGAGGAGGAGGATCGTGGTGCGCAAGTGGAAGAGGAGGAGGTGGTGGATGATCTAGTAACTGACCCAACGTGGCAGGAGGACATGCAGAGCGAAGCCAGCAGCACACAGGGGGAGGGAGGCAGAGTACCCCAACAGGCAGGAAGAAGCAGTGTGGTTGCCGCAGACAGAAGGCGGGCAACTGTTCCCCGTAACACCAACACGAGGGACGTTGCCAGTACAACCGGTAGGTCTTCCAGAGTCTGGAATTTTTTTAAAGACTCTGCTGATAACCCCAAAAAGGCCATTTGTACCACCTGCCATGCCAGCATCAGCGGGGGTGACAAAACTACCAGTCTGACTACCACCAGCATGATCAGTCACATGGCAGCAAAGCACCCGACTTTGTGGGGTAAACCCCAGGGTCCACGACCAGTGTCAGCGGGTGTCACCACTGTTTCTACCGCTGTTGTGCATGTAATAGAACCCCCTTTTGTGCGTGCAAGGCAATACCCTGTCCATACTGCAAGCAAAGATGCCCCCTCATCTCAGTCTTCACTTGTTATGGCAGTTTCTCAAGAAACAGCATCAACGTCCATGTCCACGTCCCACCGCAGCGTTCAATTGTCTATATACCAGACCTTTGAACAAAAGCGCAAATTCGCAGCCAAAGACCCACAGGCCACGGTCCTAAATTCGCACATTTCACGACTGCTTGCTTTGGAAATGCTGCCTTTTAGGCTGGTGGAGACGGAATCCTTCCGCAACCTTATGGCGGTGGTCGTCCCTCGTTACTCGGTCTCCAGCCGACACTATTTTTCCCGGTGTGCCATCCCTGCACTACACAAGCACGAGTCCCAAAACATCTGCCGTGCCCTCAACAATGCTGTTACTCAGAGAGTCCACCTGACAACGGACACGTGGACAAGTGCTTGTGGCCAGGGATGTTACATCTCCGTGACGGCACACTGGGTAAACATAGTGGAAACTGGGACCCAGTCGGACCTTGGGACGGAACACATCCTCCCCACACCGAGGATTGCGGACCCTATGTCAGTCAGAGTTGCCCCCATAGTGTACAGCTCCTGCGCATCATCCTCCTCCTCATGTTCAGCCTCCATCTCAGATATCACCACATCAGTTACAAGCTGGAAGCACTGCAGTACAGCCTCAGCCAAGCGGCAACAGGCTGTGCTGAAACTCATAAGCTTAGGTGATAAACATCACACTGCTTGTGAGTTGTGGACAGCTTTGAAAGAGCAGGTAGATCTGTGGCTGAGACCGCTGAACCTACATCCAGGCATGGTCGTGTGTGACAATGGCCGTAACCTGGTGGCGGCTCTGAGGCGAGGCAAGATCACACATGTACCATGCATGGCTCATGTGCTTAACCTCGTGGTTCAGCGGTTTCTTAAATCGTACCCCGAGTTGCCAGATCTGCTCGTCAAAGTACGCCGCCTGTCAGCTCATTTTCAGAAGTTGGCTACAGCTTCCGTCGCCCTTTCGGTGTTGCAGCAGCGTTTGAAGCTTCCGGCACACCGACTGGTGTGTGATGTCCCCACATGTTGGAACTCTACCCTCCACATGTTGCAAAGGATTTGTGAGCAGAAGAGAGCATTTGTGGAGTACCAGCTGCAACAAGGCCATCGATATACAGGTCAGACTCCACACATAAGACCTCAGGAGTGGACCTGGATGTCTGACATACAGTACAGACCAAATGTTTGGACACACCTTCTCATTTAAAGAATTTTCTGTATTTTCATGACTTTGAAAATTGTACATTCTCACTGAAGGCATCAAAACTACGAATTAACACATATGGAATTATATACTTAACAAAAAAGTGTGAAACAACTGAAAATATGTCTTATATTCTAGGTTCTTCAAAGTAGCCACCTTTTGCTTTGATGACTGCTTTGCACACTCTTGGCACTCTCTTGATGAGCTTCAAGAGGTAGTCACCGGAAATTGTCTTCCAACAATCTTGAAGGAGTTCCCAGAGATGCTTAACACTTGTTGGCCCTTTTGCCTTCACTCTGTGGACCAGCTCACCCCAAACCATCTCGATTGGGTTCAGGTCTGGTGACTGTGGATGCCAGGTCATCTGGCGAAGCACCCCATCACTCTCCCTCTTGGTCAAATAGCCCTTACACAGCCTGGAGGTGTGTTTGGGGTCATTGTCCTGTTGAAAAATAAATGATGGTCCAACTAAACGCAAACCGGATGGAATAGCATGCCGCTGCAAGATGCTGTGGTAGCCATGCTGGTTCAGTATGCCTTCAATTTTAAATAAATCCCCAACAGTGTCACCAGCAAAGCACCCCCACACCATCACACCTCCTCCTCCACGCTTCACGGTGGAAACCAGGCATGTAGAGTCCATCCGTTCACCTTTTCTGCGTCGCACAAAGACATGGTGGTTGGAACCAAAGATCTCAAATTTGGACTCATGAGACCAAAGCACAGATTTCCACAGGTCTAATGTCCATTCCTTGTGTTCTTTACAACAAACAAGTCTCTTCTGCTTGTTGCCTGTCCTTAGCAGTGGTTTCCTAGCAGCTCTTTTACCATGAAGGCCTGCTGCACAAAGTCTCCTCTTAACAGTTGTTGAAGAGATGTGTCTGCTGCTAGAACTCTGTGAGGCATTGTCCTGGTCTCTAATCTGAGCTGCTGTTAACCTGCGATTTCTGAGGCTGGTGACTTGGATAAACATCCTCAGAAGCAGAGGTGACTCTTGGTCTTCCTTTCCTGGGGCGGTCCTCATGTGAGCCAGTTTCTTTCTAGCGCTTGATGGTTTTTGCAACTGCACTTGGGGACACATTCAAAGTTTGCCCAATTTTTCGCACTGACTGACCTTCATTTCTTAAAGTAATGATGGCCACTCGCTTTTCTTTACTTAGAATTTGTATTATGGCAAGAAAAAGCAGCTAACAGTCTATTCTTTGGAAGTGCATTGAGCTGTAGGGTGCATTGCTGGAAAAGGGAAAAAAAAAAAAACCTCTTTAAATCTCATAGTTTGCGAGTGTGAACGAGCTGTGTGTGACTGGAGCGTAAGTGCGAGTGAAAGTAAGTGTGACTTGTTTTTCAGTGACTTTGGATTCAGGGAGTTTGGAAGGGAGGACTTTGGACTAAATTGCTGTCTGTATTTTATTAACTCTTTACTTTTCTTTTTACTTAACATTCTGTCTATTGCAATCCCCATTAGGAAATGAGCTCCATTATTGAAAATGCTATCCAGTGTACATCTTGCCACATGTATGCATTCCTTGAACAGCCGGCCAGGGTTGCTTACTGCCGCGCGAGATATGTGCACGTTATGCGTTTGGAAGCCCAGGTACTGGATCTAAATGAGCAGCTGGCAACACTGAGATCCATTGACAATATGGAAAGGAGTCTGCTGCTCACTGAACAGCTGCTCACTGGGGTAGATGTGGTGGAGGGTGGTAGTCGGGAGCTGCAGGACAGTGAGGCCGCTAGTTGGGTGACAGTTTGAAGGGAGGGTAGAGGGAAGAGTGCCAGGGAGGCTAGTCCTGATCTGGCACACCCCAATAAGTTTGCAAAGTTGGCAGATGAGGGGAGTGACGGTACAGGGGTAGCACTACTGCAGCAAGGCATGTCCCCTGAAAGCCAGAGGAGTGTCAGCTCCAGTAAAGAGGGAAATAGGAGAGCAGGGCAGGCCAGGCAGGTGCTGGTAGTGGGGGACTCAATTATTAGAGGAACAGATAGGGCAATCTGTCACAAAGACAAGGATCGTCGAACAGTGTGCTGCCTACCTGGCGCTCGAGGCCGGCACATCGCTGATCGGGTTGACAGATTACTGGGAGGGGCTGGTGAGGACCCAGCGGTCATGGTGCACATTGGCACAAAAGACAAAGTTAGAGGTAGGTGGAAGGTCCTTAAAGATGATTTCAGAGAATTAGGCTGCAAGCTGAAAGCAAGGACCTCCAAGGTGGTATTCTCTGAAATACTACCGGTACCACGTGCCACACCAGAGAGGCAATGGGAGATTAGGGAGATAAATAAGTGGCTCAAGAACTGGTGTAGGAAGGAGGGATTTGGATTCCTGGAGAACTGGGCTGACTTCTCAGTTGGCTACAGACTCTACGCTAGGGATCGGCTGCACCTCAATGGGGATGGTGCAGCTGTGCTGGGGAAGTAAATGGTTAGAAGGTTGGAGGAGTGTTTAAACTAGGGATTGAGGGGGAGGGTGTTCATTTTATAGGTGGGGAAGAAAGTGCAGATAGTGATCTGGGCACAAATAAAGAAATTGGGGGTTGGGTTAGAACAGTCAATAAAGTAAGAAGAAATAGAGGTACAGAGAGATACATACAATGCATGTACACTAATGCCAGAAGCCTCACCAACAAAATGGAGGAATTAGAATTAATTTTGTTGGAAAATAATTATGACATGGTAGGGATATCTGAGACGTGGCTGGACGAGAGCCATGACTGGGCAGTTAATTTACAGGGCTATAGTCTGTTCAGAAATGACCGTACAAACAAGCGAGGGGGGGTGTGTGTTTATATGTAAAATCATCCTTAAAACCCGTCTTGCGGGAGGATATATGTGAATCTAATGAAAATGTAGAGTCCCTGTGGGTGGAGATAAGGGGAGGGGTAAAAAATAATAAATTACTGATAGGGGTTTGTTATAAGTCTCCAAAAATAATGGAAGTAGCGGAGAATATCCTCGTAAAGCAAATAGAGGAAGCAGCGACTCAAGGAGAAGTCATTATTATGGGAGACTTCATCTACCCTGAAATACATTGGGGGACAGAAACATGTAGTTCAAGCAAAGGTAATAGGTTTTTGACAACTAAGAGAGACAATTACCTTTCACAACTGGTTCAGGACCCAACAAGAAGGGGGGCACTACTAGACCTAATATTAACCAATAGGCCAGACCGAATATATCAAATTTACGAGTTGGGGGTCACTTGGGTAATAGTGATCACAAAATAATATGTATCCTTTAATAAGATGTGTAGTAGAGGGGTTACAAGGACACTAAACTTCAGAAAGGCAAATTTCCAACGGTTGAGAGATGATCTTAGTTCAATAAACTGGGACGATATCCTGAGACATAAAGTTACACAAAGCAAATGGGAGACATTTATTAACATCCTGAATAGGACCTGTGCACAATATATACCCTTTGGTAATAAACATGCTAGAAATAGGAGGAAACCACTATGGCTAAATAGAGCTGTAAGGGGCACAATAAGTGACAAAAAGAAAGCATTTAGAGAACTAAAGCAAGTAGGTACTGATGAGGCATTAAATAAATATAGAAAATTAAATAAATTATGTTAAATACAAATCAAGGCAGCAAAGATTGAGGCAGAGAGAATCATTGCCAGAGAAAGTAAAAATAACCCCAAAATATTCTTTAACTACAAAAATAGTAAAAAACAAAAAAATGATAGTGTTGGCCCCCTTAAAAATAGTCTGGGTGAAATGGTGGATGAGGATGAGGAAAACGCCAATATGCTAAATGATTTTTTTTCATCCGTATTTACACAAGAAAATCGCATGACAGAAAACATGATTAGTGGTAACAAAAATTCTCCATTAAATGTCACTTGCTTAACCCAGCAGGAAGTACGGCGGCGTCTAAAAATCACTAAAGTTGACAAATCCCTGGGCCCAGATGGGATACACTCGCGAGTACTGCAGGAATTAAGTAACGTCATAGATAGACCATTATTTTTAATCTTTAAAGATTTCATAATAACAGGGTCTGTACCACACGACTGGCGTATAGCAAATGTGGTGTCAATATTCAAAAAGGGGACAAAAACTGAACTTGGAAATTATAGGCCAGTAAGCTTAACCTCTACTGTGGGTAAAATCCTAGAGGGTTTCCTAAGAGATACTATACTAGAGTATCTGAAGAAGAATAACCTCATGACACAATATCAACATGGGTTTATGAGGGACCATTCCTGTCAAACTAATCTGATCAGTTTTTATGAGGAGGCAAGTTCTGGACAGGACCAAGGAAATGCAGTGGATGTTGTGTATATGGACTTTTCAAAAGCTTTTGATACGGTTCCACACAAAAGGTTGATATATAAAATGAGAACAATGGGGATAGGGGAAAATATATGTATGTGGGTTAAGAATTGGCTCAGTGATAGGAAACAAAGGGTGATTATTAATGGAAAACACCCAGACTGGGTCTCGGTTAACAGTGGGGTAACCACAGGGGTCAGTATTTGTCCCTCTTCTTTTTAACATATTTATTAATGACCTTGTAGGGGGCATACAGAGTAATATTTCATTATTTGCAGATGACACTAAACTCTGCAGGGTAATCAATACAGAGGAGGACAATTTTATATTACAGGAGGATCTATGTAAACTAGAAGCTTGGGCTGATAAATGGCAAATGAGCTTTAATGGGGATAAATGTAAAGTAATGCACTTGGGCAGAGGAAATAAAATGTATAATTATATGCTTAATTGTAAAACACGGGGCAAAACTGTAACTGAAAAAGACCTGGGTGTATTGGTGGACGACAAGCTCACGTTTAGTGGCCAGTGTCAGGCAGCTGCTGCAAAGGCAAATAAAATAATGGGATGCATTAAAAGAGGCATAGATGCTCATGAGGAGAACATAATTTTACCTCTATACAAGTCATTAGTGCGACCACACTTAGAATACTGTGTACAGTTTTGGTCTCCGGTGTATAAGAAAGACATAGCTGAACTAGAGAGGGTGCAGAGAAGAGCGACCAAGGTTATTAGAGGACTGGGGGGTCTGCAATACCAAGACAGGTTATTACACTTGGGGTTATTTACTGTGGAAAAAAGAAGGCTTAGGGGTGATCTTATTACTATGTACAAGTATATGAAGGGACAGTACAAAGACCTTTCTACTGATCTTTTTACTCTGAGGCCAGAGATGGGGACAAGGGGGCATCTTCTACGTCTGGAGGAAAGAAGGTTTAATCATAATCACAGATGGGGATTCTTTACTGTAAGAGCAGTGAGACTATGGAACTCTCTGCCGCATGATGTTGTAATGAGTGATTCACTTCTAACATTTAAGAAGGGCATGGATGCCTTTCTTGAAAAGTATAATATTACAGGCTGTATATACTAGATTCCTTGATAGGGCGTTGATCCAGGGAACTAGTCTGATTGTCGTATGGAGTCGGGAAGGAATTTTTTTCCCCAATGTGGAGCTTAGCTTTTGCCACATGTTTTTTTTTCCCTTCCTCTGGATCAACATGTTAGGCTATGGGTTGAACTAGATGGACATCGTCTTCCTTCAACCTTAAAACTATGTTACTATGTATTCAGTAGGACTATCAGCTGTGTATCCACCTGACTTCTGCACAACACAACTGATGGTCCCAACCTCATTTATAAGGCAAGAAATCCCACTACCTCTGGAAGTTCATCAAGAGAATGCCAAGAGTGTGCAAAGCAGTCATCAAAGCAAAAGGTGGCTACTTTGAAGAACCTAGAATATAAGACATATTTTCAGTTGTTTCACACTTTTTTGTTAAATATATAATTCCACATGTGTTAATTCATAGTTTTGATGCCTTCAGTGTGAATGTAAAATTTTCATAGTCATGAAAATACAAAAAATTTTTTAAATGAGATGGTGTGTCCAATCTTTTGGTCTGTACTGCATATACCATCCTGACAAACTTTGAGGAGTCCACCAAGATGGTGAGTGGCGATGACGCCATCATTAGCGCCAGCATCCCACTTGTCTGACTTTTGCAACACTCTCTGCAGAGAATTAAAGAGGAGGCATTACAGCCAGAATATGATGAGATGGATCAAGAAGCCGTTGCGGGCGATTACACACAGCCCAGCCACATCTCATCCCAACATGCATTGGGGGACAATGAGGGAGAGGAGGAGGAGGAGGAAGAACAGGAGCTGGTATCATGCGCTGTAGACGGTAGTACCTGTACAACTGTCATACAGTCGGTTCAGCGTGGGTGGCCTGAGGACAGGGGGGAGGAGGAGGAGGAGAGCATGGTCAGTCGTCATCTTGGTGAGGACACCTAAGTCTTGCCCGTTACCAGTCTGGCACGCATGGCTGACTTTATGTTACGCTGCCTTAACCATGACCCTCACGTTGTCAAAATGTTGGGTGACAGTCATTACTGGTTGGTGACACTTTTAGACCACCACTACAAGGACAACTTTCACTCTCTTATTCCTGAGGTAGAGAGGTCTACAAAAATGTGGCAGTACCAGAAGGCCCTTGCTGCAGAACTGTTAAAAAAATTCCCATCTGAACACGCAAGCGGCAGAGGTCACAGTTCGTTGACCAACCAAGGCGTACAGGCGAGAGAGACGCAACTCCAATCCAGCAGAGGCAGGGGAACAATGTCAACATTCTGGGAGAGTTTTCTGAGACCCGCCCAGCTTACAGGCCCTGAGGCGCGGGATACTCTCACAAGGAGTGGAAAGTTTCAAAAGATGGTGAGGGAGTACCTTGCCGACCGTACCAGCGTCCTCCGTGATTCCTCTGTGCCTTTTAATTATTGGGTATCCAAGCTGGACACTTGGAATGAACTCGCTCTGTACGCCTTGGAGGTCCTGGCCTGCCCTGCCGTTAGCGTGTTATCGGAGCGTGTTTTTAGTGCCGCTGGGGGAATTATAACTGATAAGCGCACTCACCTGTCAACTGAAAATGCTGACACGCTGACCCTTATCAAAATGAGCAAGGGCTGGATTGGGCCAGACTTCTCATCACCACCAAATGACAGCAGAGTAACATAAAGTGAAATCCACTGTGTTATTTTGGGAGGTGTATTCCCATGCACCGCTTCACACAAACACATGGGTATGCGCTTCCTCATTTCGGTTGTATTTTGCTCTTCTCCTTATCCTCAGCCTCGACCACCACTATACCACCAGGGTGACCGTGGTCCGTGTTGCCAGCATTGCAAGTTCCTCCATCCTAATTTTTGAAAGCTTTTGTTTGGAAGGCATAGGGAAAGACTATGGGAGTCCCAATCCCCATTAATGGGAATAATGTTTTTAATATGCTGTACTGCATTGCTCTTGTAAGGGGCATTAAAATTGTCTTGTTAAGCTACTGCGACCTCCACCATTCTTCCAAGTGGCATTTAAACCATCTTGTTAAGCTACTGAAACCTCCACGTCTCTTCCAAGAGGCATTAAAACCATCTTGTTAAGCTACTGCGACCTCCACCACATTTTCAAGGGGCATTGATATTGTCTTTTTATTCCACTGTGACCTCCACGTCTCTTCCAAGGGGCATTAAAACCGTCTTTTTAAGCTACTGCAACCTCCACTGCTCTTCCAAGGGGCATTAAAAGCATCTTGTTAAGCTATTGCGACCTCCACGTCTCTTCCAAGGGGCATTAAAACCGTCTTTTTAAGCTACTGTGACCTCCACCACTTCTCCAAGGGGCATTAAAACTGTCTTGTTAAGCTACTGTGACCTCCACCACTTCTCCAAGGGGCATTAAAACGGTCTTGTTAAGCTACTGTGACCTCCACCATTTTCCCAAGGGGCATTTAAACCGACTTGTTAAGCTAATGCGACCTCCACGTCTCTTCCAAGGAGCATTTAAACCGTCTTGTTAAGCAACTGAGACCTCCACCACTTATCCAAGGGGCATTAAAACCGTCTTGTTAAGCTACTGCAACCTCCACGTCTCTTCCAAGGGGCATTAAAACCGTCTTGTTAAGCTACTGCGACCTCCACGTCTCTTCCAAGGGGCATTAAAACCATCTTGTTAAGCTACTGCGACCTCCATGTCTCTTCCAAGGTGCATTAAAACTGTCTTTTTAAGCTACTGCGACCTCCACCACTACTCCAAGGGGCATTAAAACCGTCTTGTTAAGCTACTTCGACCTCCATGTCTCTTCCAATGGGCATTAAAACCGTCTTGTTAAACCATTCTGAACTCCACAGCTCTTTCAAGGGGCATTGAAATGTAGTTTTTAATTAACTCTAACCTCAATGACTCTTCCAACGGGCATTGCATTTCCTCCTAATTTTAGTCAGCTTTTGCTTTTGAATGCATAGGCAAACACTAAGGGAGACCCACTCCCCAATAATGGGTAGAAGTTTTTTAGTATGCTGTAATCTATGTCTGTTTCAAGGGCCATTGCAGTTCCTCATAATTTTTAGAAAGCCTTCCATTCACTGATTAGGCCAACAGTGCACAGGAGACCCAGTTGCTATAAATGGAAAAAACGGTTTAGTTAAGGCCCTCTGACCTCCATGTCACTTCCAAGGGGCCTCGAAATTTTTGTTAGGCATTGCACTCACTGTATGCCCTATAACTGTGTAGCCGAACCGCTCCTTTTGGCACAGAAACATATCCTACAAGACATGCGTGGTTGACTGGCCTTATATTCATGTGAATGGTTCCTTTTCCTCCTTCTCTTTCTCCTTTGCCATCCATCATTCATCACCTGAAGCTTTGTTTTAACGGAAGTCATAGAACTGGGATAGTAGCAGGAAAACATCCAGCAATCCCCGGAGGAGGTAGGATATGCGCCAAAGGCAGGTTGCACACTTACGCTTGCATTCCAAGAAAACAAAGCAGATGCTAACTTCTATCATCATCATCATGCTCCTCACCTTGGCACTCTCATCTCCCCTGATGGAAAAGCCAGGGCCCACCGGAAAAGTCTGGTTCTCTGGTGGTCTCGTCCAATGCTGCCCTAAAGCAGGCCGGGCTATGAAAAGTGTATGCGGGATGTTCCACGGAGAAGTAGGGGCAGCTGGGGACCGTTTATGGACACCCGGCCGCCCCCAGTCGGCTGGGGACCGTTTGTGGACACCCGGCCGCAGGGCGGCTGGGGACCGAGTATGGACACCCGGCCGCCCCCTGGCGGCTGGGGACCAAGCGTGGACACCCGGCTGCGGGGCACCTGGGGACCGAGTATGGACACCCGGCCGCCCCCTGGTGGCTTGGGACCGAGCGTGGACACCCGGCCGCCGGGCGGCTGGGGACTGAGTATGGATACCTCGCTGCCAAAGCATCCATGAGGTAGTGGCCAGCTTCGGCCTCCTCCAAACTAAAAGGCCCCATTTCAAGTGCAAGCTAGCAGTAGGGTATTGCAGCCTGGGGGTGGGTGGGAGGCAGGATGCATACTTGCGCTTGCATTGCAAGGAATGGGGGAAGTACAATTGAACACTGCCCTGGGACAAGGACTTGCATGGGGATAGTTGCATGTCTGCATCTTCTGATGCGGCAAGGATTATTTCACTTTTAGGCAGTGACCTGGGTGCCAGAGATGCTTCCAGCGGTCTTCCCCATGCTGTTCCCATGTCTTTTCAGCACTGTATGCATGTGTCACACAGCACATGGCGAGATAAGACATTTCCCGGTGAATGCATTTGTCACAGTTGAAAGCAATACAAAAGTGCAAAAACGCATAAAAAATGCTACTTATGAACATAGCCCAAGGTGTGGAGGAGTATTTTTCACAGGAAAGCACTTTCAGTTTCGTTTTTGAACGTTTTTTTGTGAGCCCGTAAAAGTGGCTTAATACCTCTGACCACGTTGTTGACAGCAGTGTCCATGGGGTCAGAAATGCTTCCTGGGGCGATGCCCATGCTGTCCCCATGTCTTTTGAGCACTGTCACTATTGTTTTGGGCACTTTTTAGGCTTTCTACAGACTGCCGGGGGTGCCGCCGCAAAAATGCTCGGGTCTCCCATAGACTAACATTGGGCTCGTTGCTCGGGTCGAGCACCTGAGTATCACGGCGAGCTCAGCCCGAGCTTCGAGCACCCGAGCATTTTAGTGCTCGCTCAACACTAATCTGGAGTTAATCAAATATCTCCCTTATGGTATTACATGACTTATAATTATCTGCCTGTAATTCTTAGCATGGAGGACAAAATCTTGACAAAATTTCCTACTCAATTTGATGAAATGCACTCTCAACTTGCAAGGAACCTCAACCATGCCCATTTTGCCTGTACACACTCTATTGTGCTGCTCTCCAGCCAGGGCCGGCTCCAGGTTTTTGTGGGCCCCGGGCGAAAGAGTCTCAGTGGGCCCCTTTAGCACATACCACGATTCATGATGCACAGATACGGTGGAGAAATATAGGTATACAACACAGAGCCCAGCCTACCACCTCATCCTTCACATATGCAAACATGCACGCACACACACAGTACGCAGACATGCACGCACACATAGTACGCAGACATGCACGCACACACACACAGTACGCAGACATGCACGCACACACAGTACGCAGACATGCACGCACACACACACAGTACGCAGACATGCATGCGCACACACACAGTACGCAGACACGCACGCACACACACAGTACGCAGACACACAGAGTACGCACGCACACACACAATATGCAGACACACACACATTCAACACGCAGACACTCACACACACAATACGCAGACACGCACACACACACAATACACAGACACACACACACAATTCGCAGACACGCACACACACAATACGCAGACACGCACACACACAATGCGCAGACATGCGCACACACAATACGCAGACACGCACACACCCAATACACAGACATGCACACATACAATACGCAGACATGCACACACACACACAATATGCAGACACACACACAATACGCAGACATGCACACACACAATACGCAGACACTCACACACATAATACGCAGACACTCACACACACAATACGCAGACACTCACACACACAATACACAGACACGCACACACACAATACGCAGACACGCACACACACAATACGCAGACATGCACACATACAATATGCAGACACGCACACACACAATACCCAGACATGCACACACACAATATGCAGACACGCACACACACACAATACGCAGACATGCACACACACGCACAATAAGCAGAAACACACACAATACGCAGACACACACACACAATACACAGACACACACACACAATAAGCAGACACGCACACACAATACGCAGACATGCACACACACGCACACAATACGCAGACATGCACACAATACGCAGACACGCACACAATAAACAGACACGCACACAATACGCAGACACACACACACAGTGCACAGACATGCGCATGCACACGGTACGCAAGCATGCACACACATACACACATAAACATGGTACACAGATATACACACACAATATGCAGACAAGCACAGATACATACACATACATATTTGAACACATTCTTAAAAACACATATAAAACAGACAAATATATATACACAGTCATACACATTCACATACACAGACATTCACATCATACATGCACACACACATAAGAAATATTTTTTATATGGGGATTGGGGAAGCTCGCTCACCTGTCCCCTGGCCTGTGTCCCGTCCAGCTCCTCAATCATGTGGCAGTGAAGGGCCTCAGGCGTGTCACATGGCCCTGGACCATCAGGGGGGCCCACTCACTGTCAGGGCCCGGGCCGCTTCCCCGGCATCTGTGCAGGACCGCCGGTGCTGTTCAAGCCCTGCTCTGCTACATGCACGAGTGCGATCAGTGTGCTGCTGCTCCACCAATCAGGCCCAATGCTGTCACTTTCCAGACATGGCCGCGTGCTGTGCGCTGTGTCTGGTAGTAATGACGCTGCAGGTGCGTCACACAAGCACAATTAAAGGCGCAGTGTCGCCCTGCGTGTCATTACTACCAGACACAGCCGCACTGCGCACAGCGTGCAGCCATGTCTTGAAAGTGACAGCACTGGGCCTGATTGGTGGAGCAGCAGCACACTGACCGCACATTGCTGCTGCTGCATGAAGCAGAGAGGGGCTTGAACAGCACCGGCGGCCCTGCACAGATGCCAGGAAAGAGGCCCGGGCCCCAATAACGAGTGGGCCCCCCTGATGGTCCAGAGCCCCGGCACTTGCCCGGGTATGCCGGGTGCTGATACCGGGCCTGTCTCCAGCCCTTTGGCAAACATACTGCCTTCTGTTACAGCCAAATATTTCAAAATTTAACTCATTAGCCCAGAGTACCAGCAAGAATTTTTCTGACTGCCAGTTCTTATGTTTTCAAGCCTAGTGGAGTCATTTGGTCTTGTTTCTATATTGTAAGTATGTCTTTTTGGCCACAATTGTTCCATTAACAACACTTCTGTCCGGACTTTTCCGAACAATAGATAAGTGTAGCTGGGTCCCACTGGATGCTGTCAGTTCTGAATTGAAACAGAAAAAACTGACAGCACTTCCAATACAAGAAATAGGTGTGAACAGGTGCTTACTAGGAAAAGCTACAGTACAGACCAAAAGTTTGGACACACCTTCTCATTTAATGATTTTTCTGTATTTTCATGACTTTGAAAATTGTACATTCACACTGAAGGCATCAAAACTATGAATTAACACATGTGGAATTATATACTTAACAAAAAAGTGTGAAACAACTGAAAATATGTCTTATATTCTAGGTTCTTCAAAGTAGCCACCTTTTGCTTTGATGACTGCTTTGCACACTCTTGGCATTCTCTTGATGAGCTTCAAGAGGTAGTCACCGGAAATGCCCTGTCAGGTTTAATAAGTGGGATTTCTTCCCTTATAAATGGGGTTGGGACCATCAGTTGTGTTGTGCAGATGTCTGGTGGATACACAGCTGATAGTCCTACTGAATAGACTGTTAGAATTTGTATTATGGCAAGAAAAAAGGAGCTAAGTAAAGAAAAATGAGTGGCCATCATTACTTTAAGAAATGAAGGTCAGTCAGTCCGAAAAATTGGGCAAACTTTGAATGTGTCCCCAAGTGCAGTTGCAAAAACCATCAAGCACTACAAAGAAACTGGCTCACATGAGGACGGCCCCAGGAAAGGAAGACCAAGTGTCACCTCTGCTTCTGAGGATAAGTTTATCGGAGTCACCAGCCTCAGAAATCGCAGGTTAACAGCAGCTCAGATTAGAGATCAGGTCAATGCCTCACAGAGTTCTAGCAGCAGACACATCTCTACAACAACTGTTAAGAGGATACTTTGTGCAGCAGGCCTTCATGGTAAAATAGCTGGTAGGAAACCACTGCTAAGGATAGGCAACAAGCAGAAGAGACTTGTGTGGGTTAAAGAACACAAGGAATGGACATTAGACCGGTGGAAATCTCTGCTTTCGCATGATGAGTCCAAATTTGATATATTTGGTTCCAACCACCGTGTCTTTGCGCGATGCAGAAAAGGTGAACGGATGGGTTCTACATGCCTGGTTCCAACCGTAAAGCGAGGAGGAGGAGGTGTGATGGTGTGGGGGTGCTTTGCTGGTAACACTGTTGGGGATTTATTCAAAATTGAAGGCATACTGAACCAGCATAGCTACCTCAGCACAAAATCTTGCAGCGGCATGCTATTCCATCCGGTTTGCGTTTAGTTGGGACATCATTTATTTTTCAACAGGACAATGACCCCAAACACACCTCCAGGCTGTGTAAGGGCTATTTGACCAAGAAGGAGAGTGATGGGGTGCTACGCCAGATGACCTGGCCTCCACAGTCACCAGACCTGAACCAAATCGAGATGGTTTGGGGTGAGCTGGACCGCAGAGTGTAGACGAAAGGGCCAACAAGTGCTAAGCATCTCTGGGAACTCCTTCAAGATTGTTGGAAGACCATTTCCAGTGACTACCTCTTGAAGCTCATCAAGAGAATGCCAAGAGTGTGCAAAGCAGTCATCAAAGCAAAAGGTGGCTACTTTGAAGAACCTAGAATATAAGACATATTTTCAGTTGTTTCACACTTTTTTGCTAAGTATATAATTCCACATGTGTCAATTCATAGTTTTGATGCCATCAGTGTGAATGTACAATTCTCAAAGTCATAAAAATACAGAAAAATCTTCAAATGAGAAGGTGTGTCCAAACTTTTGTACTATGCCTCCATATCCTATTAACAAACAAAGTAGCACTCTGTATCACTTAGTATATAATTATGAAGCATGAAATATGAATAGCATTAGTACTGCAGAAAATAGAAATAAATGAGAAATCTTAGTGCATAAATTTGCCAATTTATGTGTACCTGACAGCCGCGATAAGGCGTTTCTCGATGTCAGGACCCTACCAATGTGAATACCTCTCTAAGGGACATCCGTCTGCTTATGTGTGGGAAAGTAAGATCCTACTGCAATTAAAACCACCTGCGGCATAGGGGTGGAGTGCTCAGTCAAAGCTTAAACATAGAAACAGAAAAAACTGACAGCACATCCAATACAAGAAAAAGGTGTGAACAGGTGCTTACTAGGAGGAGCTACCTCCATATACAATTAATAAACAAAGTAGCACTCTGTAACGCTTAGTATATAATTATGATGTATGAAATATGAATAGCATTACTGCTGTAGAAAATAGAAATAAATGAGAAATTTTAGAGCATGTAAATACGAAATATGAAATAAGAATAGTTATGAATTGATTACATAAATTCACTAGATGAAGTTTTTCCACAAGTCATTTTACATTCCAGAACTTGGTTGATCTCATACTCCATGATTGGATCAGAAGCAGAAGAAGATATTGTCCTGACTGTAAAAGATGACCTGTTGAGGGCCAGAGGATGACCTGTAGATGGAGAGTTAAAAATAAAGGGACAAAAGCAAAGACACACTCCCACAAAGGCGCAGAACATGCCAAAGCATGTTCAGAGAGCAAATAAAAAATATAGGCCACTTTGGACCAGTCAGAAAGAAATTGCTAGGGGCATAACTCAAAAAGAAAACTGCATTGGTTCACAGAGTCAAGGCAGGCCTTAATGTCTCCAAAAAGACAGTCAAGAGTTGGAAAATGTGGCGAAGTTCTCCAAACAGAATGTTTCAGGTGATAATTAGGCTCTGACAAGTTTTGAGAATCTGGTGGCGAAACATCAGATATCTGAGACAATATATCCACACAGGCTGAGAGATCCGGCACAGCAAGGCAAGCTCCCATTGACTAATAGCAAGTTGTATTACCAGTCCAGGCAGATTGTCCGTATCCGACAGCAATGATGTTGTAGATGCTGCACCTTTGGAATCAATGGTCTTGGGATTCTGTTAGGCTCACCAGGTGAGGTGAATTCTCCAAAATCAAATCTGTGTGGGCACACGGATCCTGGGCATTGATACAGCAAGCAGGAAGGCACAGAAAGGTTGAGCACGCCAAACAAAGTTCTAGTGACTCAATCCCAAGATACAGGTGTGTGTCTTAAAGGGACTTAAATAGACCTAGGGAGATGATTTCATTGAACCATGTCGGGACACTTGCAAAGCCCCATGTAGAGCACAACAGAGGGCAGCAGT
Organism: Phyllobates terribilis; assembly: GCF_046119375.1. NCBI lineage: Eukaryota > Metazoa > Chordata > Amphibia > Anura > Dendrobatidae > Phyllobates > Phyllobates terribilis. The sequence continues at coordinate 509,625,074 of NW_027362762.1, forward strand.
CCTAGGGAAATGAAACAGAGCCCTGGATACCGGGGCAAGGTGTGTTATAATGGCACAGCTACAATCTTCCAATTTTGAAGGGAAGTAAGCATGATTTGTTTTTCATATGCTGCATTAAGTTTCCTTGCTGACCACTGCGCCTACATGCTTCAATGTTGTCCATTTCTTAGTGTCCTTAATCATGAGAAATAGAGGCACATAATTATCAATCATGCAATACTATCAGGGAGCCATCTGATTGGCTTGAAATTTATTCTGCAGTAGGACAACAGCCCCAAACATACAGCCAGTGTCATTAAGAACTATCTACAGCTAAAAGGACAAGAAGTTAATTTGCATATCATTAGCATATATATCAAGCCTGTGAATTTCACAGTTCTACATCTTTTCGTTCTTGATGTTGCAATGTTAATGTTGAGGGGTGTGTGTACATATAAATATATATATATGTATATGTATATATATATATATATATATATATATATATATATATATATATACTGTATATGTGTATGTCTATCTATCTATCTATATACAGTGGTGTGAAATACTGTTTGCCCCTTCCTGATATCTTATTCTTTTGAATGTTCGTCACACTTAAATGTTTCAGATCACAAAACAAATTTAAGTATTAGACTAAGATATCACACGTAAAGAAAAATGCAGTTTTTAAGTTATTAAATGAAGGTCTTTATTATTAAGGGAAAAAGAAACCCAAACCTATAGGGCCCTGTGTGAAAAAGTGATTGCCCCCTAAACCTAATAACTGGTTGGGCCAGCAACAACTGCAGTCATGCGTTTGCGATAACTGGCAATGAGTCTTTTACAACGCTCTGGAGGAATTGTGGCCACTCACCTTTGCAAAATTGTTGTAATTCAGCCACTCGTATGAGGGTTAAAAGTTGACCAGCGATTTCTCATTTTTCCAACAAAATTTACAAAAACATTTTTTTAGGGACCACATCACATTTGAAGTGACTTTGAGGGGTCTATATGACAGAAAATACCCCAAAGTAACACCATTCTAAAAACTGCACTCCTCAAGGCGCTCAAAACCACATTCAAAAAGTTTATTAACCCTTCAGGTGCTTCACAGCAATTATTTTTTTTTATTTTCACAAAGGTAACAGGAGAAATTGGACCCCAAAAGTTGTTGTGCAATTTTTCCTGAGTGCGCTGATACCCCATATGTGGTAGAAAACTACTGTTTGGGTGCATGTCAGGGCTCGGAAGGGAAGGAGTGATGTTTTGGAATGCAGACTTTGATGGAATTGTCTGCAAACATCATGTTGCGTTTGCAGAGCCCCTGATGTGCCTAAACAGTGGAAATGCCCAACAAGAGCCCCCTTTTTGGAACTGATCTACTCTTTCCTGGTATGTGAATTTTATAATATTGTGGCATACGTGAGTTGTGCAGTGTTCATCAGGTTGTCATACATCAGTTATGTAGTGTTCGTCAGGTTGTCATACATCAGTTAAGTAGTGTTTGTCAGGTTGTCATATGTCAGTTGTGTAAGTCTGAAATGAATTTAGTAGTCCATGGATGTGTGGTACAGTCTGAAGCATTCTTTCATACACAGGCCAGGTTTGTCAGGGCTGGTGTCACATTGATAAATGGTGTCCTTGCATATCCCCCTTCTGTTACACACTTGGCACCTTTTTTGTTACTTACCTTTTTTTCCACTTTGAGGGACCTCCCCAGGGAAATTTTGACCTGGTACGACACGAGCACCTTCAGTTCCAGAAGTACTGGGCCCCCGCTCCTTCACGACTGCCAAATATCAAGGCCTTGATCATTACCTCCTGGAACTGAAGGTACGACGTAGAGGTCTGGCTTGCACATCGTGATAGCAGGAAAGCGTTGTGCATTGCCATCTGTACAATGTGCATGGCCAGCTTCTTGTACCACATCTTGGCCTTTCTCAAGGCACTGTACAGCTGGAGGACTTGATCAGAGAGATCAACTCCCCCCCATGATTTTGTTGTACCCCGGTACACATTCTGGTTTGTTGACTTGTGTAGAGATACCTCATACAGTGCTGGGGGTGCTGCGATCACCATGTATGGTGGTCAAGAAAAGGATATCCCTCTTGTCCTTGTACTTGACCACCAGCAGGTGGTTGCTACATTGGGCTCTGCTCTCACCCCTTCTGAGCATCTGCCCAATTAGCGTCTTAGTGAGGCCTCTCTGATTTTTGCGGACATTACCGCAGGCTGCGGTACCTCTTGCAGAGAGGGACTTGAAGAGTGGGATGCTTGTATAAAAGTTATCTACATAGAGGTGATAACCTTTATCCAGCAGTTGATGCACCAAATCCCACCAGTTTGTACAGCTTAATTCTGTACCTGGCCCTCTTACTGGGCAAGTAATGTCGGAATTTAAGCCTCCTTTTAATATGGATTAGGGATTCATCCACGCAGATGTCCCTTTAGGGCACATACACCTCAGCATACTTGTTGTTGAAGTGCTCAATGACAGGTAGAACTTTGAAAAAATGATCAAAGTTGGGGTCATCTAGGTGAGGACACTGTGCATCATCATTATAATACAAGAATTTGTGGATGGCCTCAAAACATGTCCAGGTCATGACCATTCAGAACACTGGAGTGTTATACAAATCATCATTTGGCACACTATGAGATTTAAAACTTTCTCAGTGAAAAAGTCTATTTATGTAAGGCTGGGGTGTCAAACTTGATTCCTGATTGCGCCACAAAATCAGGAAGCAGTGGCTCATAATTTTCAGGTGAGAGGTCCATACGGGGTCAGTAAAGGTGGGCGTACAGATGGACAGAGTGACCGCCCTGTACAAATCCTCAGCTACTATGGGGAAGTGCAAGTAGTTGCCATCAAGTCACAGCCCATCAGTGAGCTGTAATTGGTGCAATCGATGTCATCGTTGATCGCACCAATCAGAGCTGGCTCAGGTGAAGCAACAACCTATGATCGGTGCTCTTACAGCACCGATCCTAGGCTGGACATCAGTGTTTCAGGCAATCTGATTGCCTGAAATACTGAGAAATGCTGCGATTGGCTGTTCAAAATTGAACAGTCAATCACAGCAATTGTAGTTGCGGGGGGTGTTGTCACCCCTGGAACGACAATGCCATCTTCCCTGAGGTAATATGCAGCCAGAATTTTAATGTGATTACTGCGACTGCAGTCGTGGTGCAACATTAAAGGTGAGACGTAACTATACATACCAAGGTCATTAAGGCCCAGGGCACAGGGACGTATAGTTACGCCTCACGTCAGAAAGGTGTTAAACAAACAAAACCTGAGATAGAAATAATATGAACATATACCCTGCTACAAGTAAGTAAAAAACAATAGTGCAGATAAATAACATAGAGTACTAGCCATCTCGCCAGCAACAAGGTATACCCAGTCGGGACGGTTCTAACCTCTAGAATTAAAACCTTAAAATGTGTCAAAAATTATATCAATGTCATCCTTAAGTAGTTAAAAATATATTAGACCTTGTGAATTTTTAAATTAAGAAAGTGATCCAATATCACATATTTCATTTGAAAGAGTTCATTGACAGCTCCTCAATCAACTCATTAAGTAGCCATCAGTCTATAGCGAAATAAAGTCAAACAGGATATTTTTTATAAACTTTTTAATGAAACCCAATTGTAAAAAATATTTTTAAGCTCAAAATTCTACATTTAAGTAAAATGTAATATACCAAATCCAGGATACATCATCACATTGCCAACCACAGGGCAATTCTTTTGCTAGCTGGAGTACACCATCATATTATCGTATTATTGGCTACAATGACCCATTATATAGCCATTTATAGGGCTTTGCAGCCATTAGTCTTACTAACCTAGTGCCTTATCAGGCAGTAGTTGCAATTAAATATTAGTGTTGAGCCACCCCCATAGTGTTCGAGTTCGGTTCGGTTCGTCGAACACCCGTGTGTTCGCCGAACTGTTCGTCGAACTGTTCGTCGAACACCTTCGAACACCGTTAAAACCAATGGCAGGCAAACAAAAACACATAGAAACACATAGAAAACACCTTCAAAGGTGTCCAAAAGCTGACAAACTGCTCAGAAGACACAACTAACACATGGAAAAGTGACAAGTACATATAGTCATGCGAAAAGAAAAGAGGTGGAGGAGTAAAAGGAGGGGGAGACACAGATATAGGCATGTCATGCCCTTCTAAAATCCAAAAAGTGAGAAGCCGACACGGCCAGTCCGCTCCTGCCCGTGCCACCTCCGTGTCGCCGGGTTTGTGCCAGAGCCGCGGTGAACCCTGACGGCCAGCCCCCCTCTCCCAATACTGGTGCCTGTCCGCTGGTGGGTCGAGAGAGCCCCCCTGTGGTGGAGGCAGCTCTAAGCTTTTTAATTTAAATTGTCCCTCTAATTTGAATGAATACACTTTAAATCCATTTACAAGGATCTATTGGAGGGCAAGTCTCATGCCAGCAGCCGCGTAATTCCAGCTCCAGTAGCGTCCACTAAAGATGCTGCAGTTAAAAAGCTTTTATAAGGATCGAGCTCGGCTGTCCACCGCAAGGCATCCTAGTGCCAGTCCCAGCCCCTATGCCTTGGGGTGCCTCCTGATGCTCTTCACCAAGTATCCCGTGGTCCCGAAGCATTTCCTTTGAAAAAATTAAGTGTCCAAATTACAGGTGGTGTAGCTTGCTTAACAGCCGGGATAATCCGCTGACTAGCAGACACTGCTACTAGGCACAAAGTATTTCCTGGGCTAGATGCAGTTAAAAATTTGTAAGTAGATACTCTCGTTGGATGCTGAGAAAGCATTCCATAGAGTCTCCTGGCACGCCATATATGATTCTCTTAAAAAGCTTGGGGTAGGGGTCTAGGGGACCCTTTTATAGCCAAAATCACGGCCCTGTATCACAATACGTCACCTAGGCTGAAGATAAATGGAACTGTAGCACCGAGGGCTCGGTTGCTACAGACGTATTGCACCTCACCCAGAGGTGTGATATCTCACTCTCAGATAAGGATGGAGTGTGGATCAGGACCCGACACCTGCATGCATTACACCACATTGCCGTGGGGCAGGGCGACCAATATGCCCCTGAGATGGGCACGACAGTCCCTGTCCCTGGCTGGAGTGGGGGGAGGGAACACTGAGGAAGGGGAACCCTGCAGTGCAGGAGCAGGGAGGAAGCAGTTCCTGGGTGCATTGAGAAGGGAGTATAAAAGGTGGGCACCATCTTAGTTCAGTGCAGAGAAGTCTGAGCAGAAGTGGCAGGGAGCAGGGGCTCTGCATGAGCTCTGCTCCGGAGGCGGGCCTAGTAACAGAGGCCCAGGCCTGCAAGAGGGAGAAGGAAGGAAGAGGAGCGGAGAAGGCTCCAGGAACGAGGAATGAAGGGATCCCAGGGGTGCGGACGGGCGAGTCGCCACCGCACGCCCGAATCCACCTGCGTGGAGGGGTCAGGCCAAAGGGGGAGACCGGTCCCCGAACTAGTGGAGGCAGGAAACGACCCTCAGCTAGAAACCGGAGGCTCTGACATTTTATGTGGCGCAGCCCCTTGCTCCACCCGCTAGGAAGGCACCACATAGGGTCAGGGAAACTGGCGCAAAGTTTACCAAGAGGAGGCCCGAGGCAGCCGGACAGAAGTGTTGGTAAGAAAGGCCAGACAAAGGACACACAAAGGGGGTCCTGTGAAGCGCTCCAAAGTTATCTGGGAGTTGTCTGAGCCCCTCACCTGGTGAGCACAGTACGACGTGGGCAGCCGTTACCTGCAGACGTGGTCTGGATAATAAGAACTGTGAGTAAAGGCCCTGAACTGCATCACTGACTCCGTGTCGTTACTGCTGCTGCCCTGCACCATCACCCCCATCCTCCGCATACACTGCCCTGAGGCTATACTCCTCCCGTGGGGAGTTATGCTACGCTCTGCTGCACCCACAACACCAGCCTTAGCGGTCTGCCCTGTAGCGGCGGTTCACTCTGACCGCAATACACGGGTGGCGTAGTCGGACATTTAAACATCAAAACCACATAAATAGTTCCGCCACTGGTTTGACCGCCCTGAGCCACGGAACCGGATCGCCGCCACGAAGACTACAACCACCAGCATCCACCAAAAAGGGTCCGGCTCCGGGTGTCCCAAGGCCCAGGGGGTGCGTCAGAACATTTTCATCACCTTTCACAATCACCAATGGGACAAGGCAGGGATGTCCTCTGTCCCCTCTCTTATACATCCTAGTGACGGAGCACCTGCTCTCATCAATTCGCCATAACCCCAATATTAGGTGGATTGAGGTGGGAGGCACCGAGTACAAGTGCTCTCTATTTGCTGATGATGTCCTAGTATATATCACTCAATCACATATATCCATCCCTGCTGTTATGGCTGAAATAGATCACTTTGTTACATGGTAAAATTTTAAAATCAATGCAGCGAAGTCTGAGGCCCTCGATGTCTCCCTCCCTAAATCCATATAGGATTCCATCCAGTCCAACTTTCCCTTTGCCTGGCCCTCACAGGGTATCAAATACTTAGGAATTCCTATTCATAGAGACCTCTCCCATCTATGTTATCTTAATTTTGGGCCCTTTATTGAACAATTCCATACAGACCACGGTTGGCAAGTTAGAACTGTAAGATTCACTACGTGAACCACTGGTGTTTTGTGGAAAAGCACATGTACACCGCGTTCCAAATTATTATGCAAAAAGTGTTTAGGAGTGATAAGGGAAGAATTTGTTTGTTTGTCAGTTAAACTCATTGATGGTGATGTGTGTCAGGGCTCTTTATATCACTGTAAGCAATTGCAGACACCTGTGCTAATTAGTTTGGCAGGTGTGTCCAATGAAAGGCAAGACTACTTAAGAAGGCTCTCTCACATTATTAAGCAGCCTACATTTTCTGCCAAAATGGGAAAGAAAAAGGATGTGTCGGCTGCTGAGAAGCAACAAATTGTGGAGTGTTTAGGTCAAGGCATGACTACAATCAACATTGTGCGATGATCAGGATGAAGTGTCTTGGCAATCAAGAAGTATATAGCTGATTCACAGTACACACGTGTGCGTGCTGATAAGGGCAAATTGAGGACTCTTTCCTACAGGCAATTACGTCAGGTTGAAAGAGCAGCGGCAAAAAAGCCTTGTCATAGCAGCAGACAAGTTTTTGAAGCTGCTTGTGCCTCCAACGTCCCCCGAACAACAAGATGCAGGGTCCTTCAGAGGTTTGCAGCTGTGCATACGCCATCCTGTCGACCTCCTCTATCCACTTCACACAAGCAGAAACGGCTCCAGTGGGCCAAACATTACATGAAGACTGATTTCAAAACTGTTTTGTTCACGGATGAGTGCCGTGCAGCGCTCGATGGTCCAGATGAATGGAGTGGAGGATGGCTGGTTGATGGACACCCCACGCAAACACGGCTACAGCGCCAACAAGGAGGAGGTGGAGTAATGTTTTGGGCTGGAATCATGGGGAGAGAGATTGTCGGCCCCTTTAGGATCCCTGAAGGCGCTAAAGATGAACTCCATAATGTATGTGGATTTTCTCAAACAGCACTTCCTGCCATGGTTCAAGAAGAAGAACCGTGTATTTCACAGCAAGATCATTTTTCTGCATGATGATGCACCATCTCATGCTGCACATAAAACATCTGCATCTCTGGCTGATATGGGCATAAAAGGGGACAAACTTATGGTGTGACCCCCATGCTCCCCTGACCTCTACCCCATTCAGAACCTTTGGAGCATCATTAAAAGGAGTGTCTATGATGGCGGGAGGCAGTTCACATCTAAGCAACAGCTCTGGGAGGGTATTCTGTCCTCATGCAAAACAATTGAAGCAGAAACCATCCAAAACCTGACAAATTCAATGGACGAGAGAGTTCAGAAGCTCCTTTCGAACAAGGGGTCCTATGTGAAAATGTAACATCACCTAGAATAAAGTTTTGAGTTGAAAACTGTTTGATTTCAGTTTCTAACAACCTGCTAATGCTTATAATTTCAAAAATGACCATTTTTTTGGTCTTTATTAAAATGAAAAGGTTGATCGAAAAGTTTGGGGGATCTAAGAGTGTGGCAACCCAGTAGTCATGATTACTTCGAATTCTGACAATATGAGGGTCATGCTGCAGGTAGTGCAGCAAGAAGGCACTTATGTGTCTTGCGCATCTCGGAGCCCCAAAATTATTTTCCGGGCTAGATGCAGCTAAAAATTATTTTTAATTTTAAATCTGGTGAAGCTTATTATAGATGGCCTAATAGGATCAGTGCTGCACACTGCTACAAAGCCCAAATTATTTTCCAGTCAAGATACAGATAAACATGATTAGTAATTTGAAAGCTTAAAACGGTTGGTAGGGTGATTTTAACCAATCATCAAGCTTTTACTCTCCCCAGGATGACACAGGGGTAGAAAAGTCGTTTCGGATCCATGATTTGTTCATCTTTATGAACGTGAGTCTGTCTACATTATCAGTGGAGAGCCGCGTGCGCTTATCTGTCAGCACACCACCAGCAGCGCTGAACACACGTTCAGACAGAACGCTGGCTGCGGGGCATGACAAGATCTCCAAGGCGTAAGTGGCTAGCTCCGGCCATTTATCCAGATTGGAAGCCCAAAAAGAGCAAGGGTCCAGTGACACAGTCGTGGCTTCAATGTTTACTTGGAGATACTCCTGTACCATCGTCTCTAGGCGTTGACTATGTGTCAGACTTCTTGTCTCCTGTGGCCTTGCAAAGGATGGGCTAAAAAAGTGGTGAAATGATTCCGCAAAATTGATGTTACCAGCAGATACTGTGGTTCTGTTACGGTTTGAGTGCTGAACACTTGACGGTCCCACGGTTGGCAAGTTGGAACTGTGAGATTCACTACGTGCACCACTGGTATTTTGTGGAAAAGCACATGTAAGATTCTGCAACAGTCTCTGCTGATACTCCTGCATGCGTGCATCCCTTTCTATGGCAGGAATAATTTCTGCAAATTTACTTTTGTACCGGGGATCTAACAGTGTGGCAACCCAGTAGTCAGGATTATTTCTAATTCTCACAATTCGAGGGTCATGTTGCAGGTAGTGCAGCAAGAAGGCACTCATGTGTGTTGCGCATCCAGGAGCACCAAGTCCCTGTTGTGTTGGTGGCGAGGTAACAATCATGCTTCCTTCCTCTGTCCTCTCCCCCCAACCTCGCACAACAGAAATGTGATCAAGGTCTCCCTCATCTGATGAGTCTTCCAGCAGTTCGTCCTCCACTTCTTCCTGGGCTCCTGCACCTTCCTCACTAGTTTGGCTGCTACCATGCGCCCTGGTTAAACCATCTCCCCCACCCTCACATGCCTGCCGCCTTGGTGCTGCCGACCGTCTGGACCTTGCAGATGTTAGCCCTTCCGCATACAACTCCTCCTCCTCTACTTCCTCCACCTCCTCTTGTGCCACCACCTGACTCCGAATTCTGTTTAACATGTGCTCCAGCATGTAAATCACCGGAATAGTCATGCTGATAATGGCATCGTCAGCACTAAACATCTTCGTCGCCATTTCAAAACTGTGCAGAAAGGTGCATAGGTCCCTGATCTGAGACCACTCCTCCAGCGTGATTTGCCCCACCTCTGAATCTCGTTGGCCCAGGCTATACGTCAGAACGTATTGCACCAGGGCTTGTCGGTGCTGCCACAGTCGCTGCAACATGTGCAGAGTTGAATTCCACCGGGTAGGCACATCGCATTTTAGCCGGTGAAGTGGCAGGCCCAACGACTTCTGTAGAGATGTAAGTCGCTGAGCTGCGGGATGCGAACGGCGGAAGTGAGCACACAGCGACCGTGCCCTCTGCAGAAGGCCATCTAGTCTGGGATAGTGGGCTAAAAATTGCTGGACAACCAGGTTCAACACGTGAGCCATACAAGGCACGTGTGTGACATTGCCCCGGCGAAGGGCCGCACCCAGGTTTGCAGCATTGTCGCACACGGCCTTCCCTGGTTTCAGGTCCAGTGGAGACAACCATTCATGAAATTGGTTCTCCAGAGCTGACCACAACTCCTCAGCTGTGTGACTCACATTTCCCAGACATTTCAATGTAAAAACCGCCTGATGACGTTGAGCCCTACTGCCAGCATAGTAAGGAGGTGTGCAGGATCCCTTCTGCGCAGTTAGAAAGCTTGTGGCATGACCAGACAGGCTTTGGGTGCAGGTGGAAGACCGAGAGGAGGTTGAGGAGGCAGAAGCAGTGGAGGAAAAATGACATAAAGAGGATTGACGCACAACTCGTGGGGACGGCAAGACTTGGACAGCAGCCCCTTGTCCTGCTGTCACCATAGTTACCCAGTGCCCAGTCAGCGACATGTAACGCCCCTGTCCATGCCTACTCGTCCAAGTGTCTGTGGTGAAATGCACCTTGTCACACACAGAGTTTCTCAAAGAAGCGGTGATGTTGTGTGCGACATGCTGGTGGAGCGCAGGCACACCTTTCTTTGAGAAGTAGTGCCGACTGGGCATCTGGTACTGGGGCACTGCGACGGACATAAGGTCTCGAAAATCCTCTGTGTCCACCAGGCGGAAAGGCAGCATTTCTGTAGCCAAGAGCTTGCAGATGGTGAAATTCAACCTCTTAGCTTTCTCATGGCTAGGAGGAAATGGTCTTTTACTTGTCCACATCTGAGGGACCGAGGGCTGGCTATTGTGCTTAGACGGGGTTGATAAGGGTGTCCCCGGCAAACTGCCGGTCTGTGAGGAAGATGCAGGCGGACATGTTAGGTTGCCTTGATCCAAAGGTGGTGCTATCGATGTCGGACAGCGCTCAAGACCAGCTGGTGTTACCACCTCCAAAGAAAATGATGACCTGCCAATCACGCTGGCTGTTGCGGGTAAAGAGGTGGCAGGTCTGCGCCCCAAAACAGGTGTGACTGCTGTCCCCCCAGTCACAGAGGATGAAGAGGCCACGGATGCACAAGATATGGCAGACGGTGGTTGGCCCGGCCGGCTAGACCGCATTGTAGCACACTGAGCTTCCCACTGCAACTTATGCTTCATGTCCATGTGCCGGTTCATGCATGAAGTACTCAAACTATGTATTTTTTGGCCTCTACTTAGCTTTTGCTGACAAATGTTACAGATAACACGAGTTGGGTCATCTTTATCGATCTGAAAAAATGCCCAGGCTATGCAAGGCTTAGCACCCATGCGACCTGAAGAGCCACCACGACTTGTGGTGAGAGGCAGAGTTGTGTTTGAGGATGCAGTTGTTGACATGCTTCCAGTACTACGTCTCTGTCCAGGAAGGCGCAACCTGACCTCGTCGTCACTAGCATCTTCCTCCACCTCCTCTGCTGACCTCATCTCTTGGCTGACTGTGGGTTGACAGTAAGTGGGATCTCCGACCTCATCATCATCACCCTGTGCGTTATCACACCCGTCGTCCTCAGAGCCAACCTGTTCCTGCCCTGACAAAAAACTAAAGTTGTCGCTCCAATCAGGTATTTGAGTCTTATCATCGTCTTACTCATTGTCTACACCAACAGGAGTTACAGTTTGGGAATGAGGGTCTACATTATGGTCAGAACCTTCTGCGTCTGGTCCTGGATCCGACTCATAAAGATTCTGGGCATCAGTGCAGATCATTTCCTCGTCTGGATTCACAGAAGCGCTGGAGTCGACCTCTGATTCCCAGGCTATAGTATGAGTAAACAGCTCTGCAGACTCAACCATCTGTTCTACCTCATACTCAGACGGGCAGCTGGAGATTTGGGAGCTGTGAGGAAGCAAGTGCGATTTGGGTGACACCTTTGAGGACTGGAGTATTTGTGATGTTGAAGTTGATGTGGAGGAGAGCCCACTTAAAGGAGCACTTGATATCCGTTGAAGCACCTGCTGTTTTTGTGCCTCATCTGGAATTTGTAGCGATTGGCGTGGCCGTAAGAAATGGATCTTATCACATTGTCCGCTAAAAGGAGTAGACATTTTAGTTTGGCTGGAAGATGGTCTTTCTTCTGCACCTATCCCACGGACAGAACCTTTTTTCCCCTTCCCAACACGCCTATTCCCCTTTCCACCAGCAGCAGGCCTTTTTCCACTCATTTTGGTGGTTAACTAATTCACAACTCTGGAGTTGTTTGCACAAAAAAACAATGGATGGTAACCGAGCAGAGCTGAGTGGCCAAACTGTGGTATTAGGCCAAAACTATTGGCTGGGTTAGATGCAGAAAAAAATTATTTTTAATTTGCAACCTGATGGAGGTCAGTATAGATGGACTAATAGACCAAGTCCCACACACCGCTAGAAGCCCAAATATTTTTTCAGAGCTAGATGCAGAAATTTTTTTTATTCAATTTGCAACCTGATGGAGGTCAGTATAGATGGACTAATAGACCAAGTCCCACACACTGCTAGAAGCCCAAATATTTTTTCAGAACTAGATGCAGAAAAAAATTATTTTTAATTTGCAACCTGATGGAGGTCAGTATAGATGGACTAATAGAACAAGTCCCACACGCTGCTAGAAGCCCAAATATTTTTTCAGAGATAAATGAAGAAAAAAATTATTTTTAATTTGCAACCTGATGGAGGTCAGTATAGATGGACTAATAGACCAAGTCCCACACACTGCTAGAAGCCCAAATATTTTTTCAGAGCTAGATGCAGAAAAAGATTATTTTTAATTTGCAACCTGATGGAGGTCAGTATAGATGGACTAATAGACCAAGTCCCACACACCGCTAGAAGCCCAAATATTTTTTCAGAGCTAGATGCAGAAAAAAATTATATTCAGTTTGCAACCTGATGGAGGTCAGTATAGATGGACTAATAGAATGATGCTATGCCCAAAAGATTTTACTTCACTAGGTGCAGTAAAAAAATTGGTATTCTATACACAGGTGGTATATCTTGCATCACAGATAGGCTACTCCACTGACTAACACACTCTGCAATAGGCCAAAAAGGATTAGCTTTGCTAGATTCAGCCAAATGCTGTGAAAAAAACTTGCACAGCACTGGCACAGACCTGCCTGGCAAAAACTGATAGGAACTGATGTAACCTAGTCCTGAAAAGGACTCCAATTACAATTAGTCTTTACTCCCACAATCTATCTATTTAAGAGCACAGACCTGCCTGATAAAAGTCGTAGGAAATGCTGTAACCTAGTCCTTAAAAGGACTGCAATCACAACTATTCCCTACTCCCAAGCTATCTGTATATTTGTGCGAAAATTGGCTTGAAATTAACAAGGTATAGCGCACACAGCAACAGCGGTGCCGTCTAACACGCAGCTGCAGCAGTGAGAAAATGGTGGCGACGGGGAAAATGGCTTGGTCTTATAGGGCAAGGACATGTGACATACACTGCCAATCACACATGCCCTTGCTTGTGTGAAAAAAAGCACTTCGCTCCGTGTGTGCGCTGCTGATAGGCTGACAGATTGCACCTCCCCACTGCAAATGCGGGAAAGAGAAAAAAAAATGGAGATCTTCATTGTTCCTGCAGAGATCCATCCCCTGCCCCAGCCCCCGCCCCGCTGTACACTCAAACTGCGTATTAACATTAATTTTCATCATTACTGAGAAAAAATCCAGTTATGATTTTGGTGCACGAACAGTTATCGAACATAACCTCGAACAGCCGAATTTTTCTCAAATTGTTCGTGTTCGCCGACCGGCTCGAACACCGCCCAAAACAGCTCGAATTTGAGATTGGCGAACAGTTCGAGTAGAACAACGCTCATCTCTATTAAATATGTTATGAGAGGTGAAAATGGGTCTATGACGCTCAAAAAATAAGAACTTATGGTACCTGAATCCCATTGTTATGTACTGGACTGTGAAGGATTGACGTCCCTATTGTTGGATGCCATGGGTTACTGTTGACCCTGTCGTGGTAGAAATACCACATCATTACCTATGTCACCTTATTACTATGCTGCTATACATATATCTGTTAATTTTGTTTGTATTTTCTATGCTGCAAACAAAAAGTCGAGTACTAATACTAAACTATACAGTGTATACAGTCAGGGTCAAAAGTGTTTGCACCCTTAAAACTGTTCCAGAAAATGAAGTATTTCTCCCAGAAAATTATTCCATTACACTTGTTTTGTTATACACATGTTTATTTCCTTTGTGTGTATTGGAACAACATAAAAAAACACAGAGAAAAAGGCAAATTGGACATAATTTCACACTTAACCCCAAAAATGGGCAGAACAAAATTGTTGGCATCTTTCCAAAAATGTGGGTAAACAACTTTGTTTCAATCATGTGTAGCTCATTCAAACACACCTTAGCAAGTAACAGGTGTGGGCAATATGAAAATCACACTTGAAACCAAATAAAAAAGGGAGAAGCTGACTGAGTCTTTGCATTGTCTGTCTGTGTGTGCCACACTAAGGATGGAGAACGGAAAGAGAAGAGACCTGTCTGAGGACTTGAGAACCAAAACTGTTGAAAAATAACAACAATCTCAAGGTTACAAGTCCATCTCCAGAGATCTTGATGTTATTTTGTTCACGATGTGTAACATAATGAAGAAGTATACATCCCATGGCACTGTAGCTAATCTCCCTGGTTGTGGACAGCAGAGAAAAAGTGATGGAAGGTTGCAACGCAGCATAGTCCAGATGGTGGATAAGCAGACCCAATCAAGTTCCAAGAAATTCAAGCTGTCCTGCAGGCTCAGGGTGCATCAGTGTCAGCTTAAACTATTTGTTGACATTTGAATGAAATTAAACGCTATGACTGGAGACCCCAAAGGACCCCACTGCTGATACAGAGACAAAAAAAAAAAGATAGACTGCAGTTTGTCAAAGTGTATGTGAGTAAGCCAAAATCCTTTTGGGAAAGTGTCTTGTGGACAGATGAAGGACTAAAAGAGACAGGAGCATAATGTGAGGACACATGAGATTAAATGAAAAGTAATTGGGGGCCAAAAGGCCACTCACCCTGAAGGTTGCGCACCCTTGCACAACTACGGTGAAAGCCTGAATGCCATTTTGTCTGGCTGGAGATGCAAAGGAGCCCAACCGGTTGATGTACTGCTCCCCAAACACTTCCTGGTTTGTCACGTGAGTTATCATGTGATGCAGGTCCTAGACGACGTTCAGGCAGGTCTTTGCAACAGCGGTGAATGGAAATGTCACTTAGCTCCTACAAAATAGTAAGTAATATTATCCCCTTCATCACCTGATGAAGACGGCCTGTGTGCTGTTGAAACGCATTGTGGATTATACAAGGATTTCTAATACAAGGTATCAATTGACCATTTACCCCTGTCTTATTCAGTGTTTTTTTATCCCCATTCATCACCCTAGCGCTTAAGATCACTGGCATATTCGCATCTCTTTCCATTGTGGACAGATGAAAGCAAGATAGAGCTTTTTGGTGAAGCACATAATTTTACTGTATAAAAAAATGGAATGAGGCCTACAAAGAAAAGAACACATTACCTATAGTCAAATATGGTGGAGGTTCTGTGATGTTTTGGTGTGGTTTTGCTGCCTCTGGGACTTGGTGCCTTGACTGTGTGCAAGGTATCCTAAAATTTGAAGATTTCCAAAGGATTTTGAGTCCCAATGTAGTGCCCAGTGTCAGAAAGCTGGGTTTGCGTCCTAAGTCATGGGTCTTCCAGCAGGACAATGACCCCAAACAAACTTTAAGAAGTACCCAGAAATGAATGGAAACAATGCGCTGGAGAGTTCTGAAGTGGCCGGCAATAAGTCCAGATCTCAATCTCATTAAATACCTGGGGAGAGATCTTAAAATTGCTGTTGGGATGAGGCACCTTTTAACCCCTTTGCAACCCTGGGATTTTCCGTTTTTGCATTTTAGTTTTTTGCTCCCCTTGTTCCCAGAGCCATAGCGTTTTTATTTTTTGATCAATATGGCTGTGTGAGGGCTTATTTTGTATGGGACGAGTTGTACTTTTGAACGACATTACTGGTTTTACCATAGCGTGTGCGGAGAAACGGGAAAAAAATTCCAAGTGCTGTGAAAAAAAGTGCAATACCACAGATGTTTTTGTTTATTTTTTTTACCACATTCACTGGATGCTAAAACTGACCTGCTATTATTTTTCTCCAGGTCATTATGAGTTCGTAGACACCAAACATGTATAGGTTCTTTTTTATTTAAGTGGTGAAAAAAACATTCCAAAGTTTGCTAAAAAAAAAAAAATGGCGCCATTTTCCAAGACCCGTAGCGTCTCCATTTTTTGGAATCTGGGGCCGGGTGAAAGCTTATTTTTTGCGTGCCGAGCTGAAGTTTTTACTGATACCATTTTGGGGTAGATCCAATGTTTTGATCGCCCGTTATTGCATTTTATTGCAATGTTGCGGCGACCAAAAAATGTAATTCTGGCGTCTAGAATTTTTTTCTCGTTACGCCATTTACCGATTGGATTAATTCTTTTTTTATATTGATAGATCGGGCGATTCTGACTGTGGCGATACCAAATATGTGTATGTGTTTTTTTTTAATATTTTATTTTGAATGGAGCGAAGGGGGGGGGGTGATTTAAACTTATATATTTTTTAAATTTTTTAATGTTTTTAAAAACATTTTTTTTTCACTTTTTTCATGCTTCTATAGTCTCCATAGAAGACTAGAAGCAGAACTTGTCTGATCGCCTCTGCTACATAGAGGTGATGAGCAGATCACCTCTATCTAGCAGAAATGGTCCTGTGCTATGAGCGCCGACCACTAGATGGCGCTCATAGCGATCAGCACATGACAACCACTGGGGTCTGCTGCAGACCCAGGGTTGCCATGCCCATGCATCGGTGACCCGCGGTCACGTGACGGGGTCACCGATGGGCGGGGTAAGTGACGCGCTTCCGGCGCGGCGATGTTTAATGCCGCTGTCAGAGATTGACAGCGGCATTTAACATGTTGACAGCCGCGGGTGGATCGCAATTTCACATGCGGCTGTTGCGGGCACATGTCAGCTGTAATAATCAGCTGACATGTGCCCGGTTCAGTGTGGGCTCAGAGCAGGAGCCCGCGCTGAACAGGGGGTGACAGCCTGGTGCGTACTAATACGCCACAGGTTGTAAAGGGGTTAAATATGAGAGACCTGGAGCAGTGTGCAAAAGAAGAATGATCCAAAATTCTAGTTGAGAGGTGTAAGAAGCTTGGTGATGGTTATAGGAAGCGAATGTTTGCAGTTATTTATTCCAAAGGGTGTGCAGCCAAATATTAAGTTGAGGGTGCCAACAATTTTGTCCTGTCAATTTTTGGGGTTTAGTGTGAAATTATGTCCAATTTGCCTTTTTAGCTCTTTTTTTTCCCAATACACTCAAATGAAATAAACAGTGTATAACAAAACATGTGTAATTGCAATAATTTTCTGAGAGAAATACATAATTTTCTGGAACAATTTCAATACATACATACTTCCATTGCGATGTTTGATGCTGTGACTGAGTTGTGACAATGCTGTGACAAATTGTGAGACAATGTGATTAATAAGTGGTTAAAGAGTAACTGTTATAGATTAATTTATTTTCATTAATCAATAGTACACATAAAAATAAGCCACTTTTATAATATTTCTTATCTGCGAAATTTGCTTCTTTCTCCTCCTGAATTGAACCTTTAGGCCACGGCCCCACTATCAGTATTTGGTCAGTATTCGGTCAGTATTTTTTCTCAGGAGTGGGAGACAAAACCAGGAGTGGGTGATAAATAGTGTTGAGCCACCCCCGTACTGTTCGAGTTCGGTTCGGTTCGTCGAACACCCGTGTGTTCGCCGAACTGTTCGTCGAACTGTTCGTCGAACACCTTCGAACACCGTTAAAACCAATGGCAGGCAAACAAAAACACATAGAAACACATAGAAAACACCTTCAAAGGTGTCCAAAAGCTGACAAACTGCTCAGAAGACATAACTAACACATGGAAAAGTGACAAGTACATATAGTCATGCGAAAATAAAAGAGGTGGAGGAGTAAAAGGAGGGGGAGACACAGATATAGGCATGTCATGCCCTTCTAAAATCCAAAAAGTGAGAAGCCGACACGGCCAGTCCGCTCCTGCCCGTGCCACCTCCGTGTCGCCGGGTTTGTGCCAGAGCCGCGGTGAACCCTGACGGCCAGCCCCCCTCTCCCAATACTGGTGCCTGTCCGCTGGTGGGTCGAGCGAGCCCCCCTGTGGTGGAGGCAGCTCTAAGCTTTTTAATTTAAATTGTCTCTCTAATTTGAATGAATACACTTTAAATCCATTTACAAGGATCTATTGGAGGGCAAGTCTCATGCCAGCAGCCGCGGTAATTCCAGCTCCAGTAGCGTCCACTAAAGCTGCTGCAGTTAAAAAGCTTTTATAAGGATCGAGCTCGGCTGTCCACCGCAAGGCATCCTACTGCCAGTCCCAGCCCCTATGCCTTGGGGTGCCTCCTGATGCTCTTCACTAAGTATCCCATGGTCCCGAAGCATTTCCTTTGAAAAAATTAAGTGTCTAAACTACAGGTGGTGCAGCTTGCTTAACAGCCGGGATAATCCGCTCACTAGCAGACACTGCTACTAGGCACAAAGTATTTCCTGGGCTAGATGCAGTTAAAAATTTGTAATTAGATACTCTCGTTGGATGCTGAGAAAGCATTCCATAGAGTCTCCTGGCACGCCATATATGATTCTCTTAAAAAGCTTGGGGTAGGGGTCTAGGGGACCCTTTTATAGCCAAAATCACGGCCCTGTATCGCAATACGTCACCTAGGCTGAAGATAAATGGAACTGTAGCACCCTGAGGGCTCGGTTGCTACAGATGTATTGCACCTCACCCAGAGGTGTGATATCTCACTCTCAGGTAAGGATGGAGTGTGGATCAGGACCCGACACCTGCATGCATTACACCACATTGCCGTGGGGCAGGGCGACCAATATGCCCCTGAGATGGGCACGACAGTCCCTGTCCCTAGCTGGAGTGGGGGGAGGGAACACTGAGGAAGGGGAACCCTGTAGTGCAGGAGCAGGGAGGAAGCAGTTCCTGGGTGCATTGAGAAGGGAGTATAAAAGGTGGGCACCATCTTAGTTCAGTGCAGAGAAGTCTGAGCAGAAGTGGCAGGGAGCAGGGGCTCTGCATGAGCTCTGCTCCGGAGGCGGGCCTAGTAACAGAGGCCCAGGCCTGGAAGAGGGAGAAGGAAGGAAGAGGAGCGGAGAAGGCTCCAGGAACGAGGAATGAAGGGATCCCAGGGGTGCGGATGGGCGAGTCGCCACCGCACGCCCGAATCCACCTGCGTGGAGGGGTCAGGCCAAAGGGGGAGACCGGTCCCCGAACTAGTGGAGGCAGGAAACGACCCTCAGCTAGAAACCGGAGGCTCTGACATTTTATGTGGCGCAGCCCCTCGCTACACCCGCTAGGAAGGTCCCACATAGGGTCAGGGAAACTGGCGCCAAGTTTACCAAGAGGAGGCCCGAGGCAGCCGGACAGAAGTGTTGGTAAGAAAGGCCAGACAAAGGACACACAAAGGGGGTCCTGTGAAGTGCTCCAAAGTTATCTGGGAGTTGTCTGAGCCCCTCACCTGGTGAGCACAGTACGATGTGGGCAGCCGTTACCTGCAGAAGTGGTCTGGATAATAAGAACTGTGAGTAAAGGCCCTGAACTGCATCACTGACTCCGTGTCGTTACTGCTGCTGCCCTGCACCATCACCCCCATCCTCCGCATACACTGCCCTGAGGCTATACTCCTCCCGTGGGGAGTTATGCTACGCTCTGCTGCACCCACAACACCAGCCTCAGTGGTCTGCCCTGTAGCGGCGGTTCACTCTGACCGCAATCCACGGGTGGCGTAGTCGGACATTTAAACATGAAAACCACATAAATAGTTCCGCCACTGGTTTGACCGCCCTGAGCCACGGAACTGGGTCGCCACCACGAAGACTACAACCACCAGCATCCACCAAAAAGGGTCCGGCTCCGGGTGTCCCAAGGCCCAGGGGGTGCGTCAGAACATTTTCATCACCTTTCACAATCACCAATGGGACAAGGCAGTGATGTCCTCTGTCCCCTCTCTTATACATCCTAGTGACGGAGCACCTGCTCTCATCAATTGGCCATAACCCCAATATTAGGTGGATTGAGGTGGGAGGCACCGAGTACAAGTGCTCTCTATTTGCTGATGATGTCCTAGTATATATCACTCAATCACATATATCCATCCATGCTGTTATGGCTGAAATAGATCACTTTGTTACATGGTAAAATTTTAAAATCAATGCAGCGAAGTCTGAGGCACTCGATGTCTCCCTCCCCAAATCCATATAGGATTCCATCCAGTCCAACTTTCCCTTTGCCTGGCCCTCACAGGGTATCAAATACTTAGGAATTCCTATTCATAGAGACCTCTCCCATCTATGTTTTCTTAATTTTGGGCCCTTTATTGAACAACTCCATACAGACCACGGTTGGCAAGTTAGAACTGTAAGATTCACTACGTGAACCACTGGTGTTTTGTGGAAAAGCACATGTACACTGCGTTCCAAATTATTATACAAAAAGTGTTTAGGAGTGATAAGGGAAGAATTTGTTTGTTTGTCAGTTAAACTCATTGATGGTGATGTGTGTCAGGGCTCTTTATATCACTGTAAGCAATTGCAGACACCTGTGCTAATTAGTTTGGCAGGTGTGTCCAATGAAAGGAAAGACTACTTAAGAAGGCTCTCTCACATTATTAAGCAGCCTACATTTTCTGCCAAAATGGGAAAGAAAAAGGATGTGTCGGCTGCTGAGAAGCAACAAATTGTGGAGTGTTTAGGTCAAGGCATGACTACAATCAACATTGTGCGATGATCAGGATGAAGTGTCTTGGCAATCAAGAAGTATGTAGCTGATTCACAGTACACACGTGTGCGTGCTGATAAGGGAAAATTGAGGACTCTTTCCTACAGGCAATTACGTCAGGTTGAAAGAGCAGCGGCAAAAAAGCCTTGTCATAGCAGCAGACAAGTTTTTGAAGCTGCTTGTGCCTCCAACGTCCCCCGAACAACAAGATGCAGGGTCCTTCAGAGGTTTGCAGCTGTGCATGCGCCATCCTGTCGACCTCCTCTATCCACTTCACACAAGCAGAAACGGCTCCAGTGGGCCAAACATTACATGAAGACTGATTTCAAAACTGTTTTGTTCACGGATGAGTGCCGTGCAGCGCTCGATGGTCCAGATGGATGGAGTGGAGGATGGCTGGTTGATGGACACCCCACGCAAACACGGCTACAGCGCCAACAAGGAGGAGGTGGAGTAATGTTTTGGGCTGGAATCATGGGGAGAGAGATTGTCGGCCCCTTTAGGATCCCTGAAGGCGCTAAAGATGAACTCCATAATGTATGTGGATTTTCTCAAACAGCACTTCCTGCCATGGTTCAAGAAGAAGAACCGTGTATTTCACAGCAAGATCATTTTTCTGCATGATAATGCACCATCTCATGCTGCACATAAAACATCTGCATCTCTGGCTGATATGGGCATAAAAGGGGACAAACTTATGGTGTGACCCCCATGCTCCCCTGACCTCTACCCCATTCAGAACCTTTGGAGCATCATTAAAAGGAGTGTCTATGATGGCGGGAGGCAGTTCACATCTAAGCAACAGCTCTGGGAGGGTATTCTGTCCTCATGCAAAACAATTGAAGCAGAAACCATCCAAAACCTGACAAATTCAATGGACGAGAGAGTTCAGAAGCTCCTTTCGAACAAGGGGTCCTATGTGAAAATGTAACATCACCTAGAATAAAGTTTTGAGTTGAAAACTGTTTGATTTCAGTTTCTAACAACCTGCTAATGCTTATAATTTCAAAAATGACCATTTTTTTGGTCTTTATTAAAATGAAAAGGTTGATCGAAAAGTTTGGGGGATCTAAGAGTGTGGCAACCCAGTAGTCATGATTACTTCGAATTCTGACAATATGAGGGTCATGCTGCAGGTAGTGCAGCAAGAAGGCACTTATGTGCCTTGCGCATCTCGGAGCCCCAAAATTATTTTCCGGGCTAGATGCAGCTAAAAATTATTTTTAATTTTAAATCTGGTGAAGCTTTAGTATAGATGGCCTAATAGGATCAGTGCTGCACACTGCTACAAAGCCCAAATTATTTTCCAGTCAAGATACAGATAAACATGATTAGTAATTTGAAAGCTTAAAACGGTTGGTAGGGTGATTTTAACCAATCATCAAGCTTTTACTCTCCCCAGGATGACACAGGGGTAGAAAAGTCGTTTCGGATCCATGATTTGTTCATCTTTACGAACGTGAGTCTGTCTACATTATCAGTGGAGAGCCGCGTGCGCTTATCTGTCAGCACACCACCAGCAGCGCTGAACACACGTTCAGACAGAACGCTGGCTGCGGGGCATGACAAGATCTCCAAGGCGTAAGTGGCTAGCTCCGGCCATTTATCCAGATTGGAAGCCCAAAAAGAGCAAGGGTCCAGTGACACAGTCGTGGCTTCAATGTTTACTTGGAGATACTCCTGTACCATCGTCTCTAGGCGTTGACTATGTGTCAGACTTCTTGTCTCCTGTGGCCTTGCAAAGGATGGGCTAAAAAAGTGGTGAAATGATTCTGCAAAATTGATGTTACCAGCAGATACTGTGGTTCTGTTACGGTTTGAGTGCTGAACACTTGACGGTCCCACGGTTGGCAAGTTGGAACTGTGAGATTCACTACGTGCACCACTGGTATTTTGTGGAAAAGCACATGTAAGATTCTGCAACAGTCTCTGCTGATACTCCTGCATGCGTGCATCCCTTTCTATGGCAGGAATAATTTCTGCAAATTTACTTTTGTACCGGGGATCTAACAGTGTGGCAACCCAGTAGTCAGGATTATTTCTAATTCTCACAATTCGAGGGTCATGTTGCAGGTAGTGCAGCAAGAAGGCACTCATTTGTGTTGCGCATCCAGGAGCACCAAGTCCCTGTTGTGTTGGTGGCGAGGTAACAATCATGCTTCCTTCCTCTGTCCTCTCCCCCCAACCTCGCACAACAGAAATGTGATCAAGGTCTCCCTCATCTGATGAGTCTTCCATCAGTTCGTCCTCCACTTCTTCCTGGGCTCCTGCACCTTCCTCACTAGTTTGGCTGCTACCATGCGCCCTGGTAAAACCATCTCCACCACCCTCACATGCCTGCCGCCTTGGTGCTGCCGACCGTCTGGACCTTGCAGATGTTAGCCCTTCCGCATACAACTCCTCCTCCTCTACTTCCTCCACCTCCTCTTGTGACACCACCTGACTCCGAATTCTGTTTAACATGTGCTCCAGCATGTAAATCACCGGAATAGTCATGCTGATAATGGCATCGTCAGCACTAAACATCTTCGTCGCCATTTCAAAACTGTGCAGAAGGGTGCATAGGTTCCTGATCTGAGACCACTCCTCCAGCGTGATTTGCCCCACCTCTGAATCTCGTTGGCCCAGGCTATACGTCAGAACGTATTGCACCAGGGCTTGTCGGTGCTGCCACAGTCGCTGCAACATGTGCAGAGTTGAATTCCACCGGGTAGGCACATCGCATTTTAGCCGGTGAAGTGGCAGGCCCAACGACTTCTGTAGAGATGTAAGTCGCTGAGCTGCGGGATGCGAACGGCGGATGTGAGCACACAGCGACCGTGCCCTCTGCAGAAGGCCATCTAGTCTGGGATAGTGGGCTAAAAATTGCTGGACAACCAGGTTCAACACGTGAGCCATACAAGGCACGTGTGTGACATTGCCCCGGCGAAGGGCCGCACCCAGGTTTGCAGCATTGTCGCACACGGCCTTCCCTGGTTTCAGGTCCAGTGGAGACAACCATTCATGAAATTGGTTCTCCAGAGCTGACCACAACTCCTCAGCTGTGTGACTCACATTTCCCAGACATTTCAATGTAAAAACCGCCTGATGACGTTGAGCCCTACTGCCAGCATAGTAAGGAGGTGTGCAGGATCCCTTCTGCGCAGTTAGAAAGCTTGTGGCATGACCAGACAGGCTTTGGGTGCAGGTGGAAGACCGAGAGGAGGTTGAGGAGGCAGAAGCAGTGGAGGAACTTTGACATAAAGAGGATTGACGCACAACTCGTGGGGACGGCAAGACTTGGACAGCAGCCCCTTGTCCTGCTGTCACCATAGTTACCCAGTGCCCAGTCAGCGACATGTAACGCCCCTGTCCATGCCTACTCGTCCAAGTGTCTGTGGTGAAATGCACCCTGTCACACACAGAGTTTCTCAAAGAAGCGGTGATGTTGTGTGCGACATGCTGGTGGAGCGCAGGCACACCTTTCTTTGAGAAGTAGTGCCGACTGGGCATCTGGTACTGGGGCACTGCGACGGACATAAGGTCTCGAAAATCCTCTGTGTCCACCAGGCGGAAAGGCAGCATTTCTGTAGCCAAGAGCTTGCAGATGGTGAAATTCAACCTCTTAGCTTTCTCATGGCTAGGAGGAAGTGGTCTTTTACTTGTCCACATCTGAGGGACCGAGGGCTGGCTATTGTGCTTAGACGGGGTTGATAAGGGTGTCCCCGGCAAACTGCCGGTCTGTGAGGAAGATGCAGGCGGACATGTTAGGTTGCCTTGATCCAAAGGTGGTGCTATCGATGTCGGACAGCGCTCAACACCAGCTGGTGTTACCACCTCCAAAGAAAATGATGACCTGCCAATCACGCTGGCTGTTGCGGGTAAAGAGGTGGCAGGTCTGCGCCCCAAAACAGGTGTGACTGCTGTCCCCCCAGTCACAGAGGATGAAGAGGCCGCGGATGCACAAGATATGGCAGACGGTGATTGGCCCGGCCGGCTAGGCCGCATTGTAGCACACTGAGCTTCCCACTGCAACTTATGCTTCATGTCCATGTGCCGGTTCATGCATGAAGTACTCAAACTATGTATTTTTTGGCCTCTACTTAGCTTTTGCTGACAAATGTTACAGATAACACGAGTTGGGTCATCTTTATCGATCTGAAAAAATGCCCAGGCTATGCAAGGCTTAGCACCCATGCGACCTGAAGAGCCACCACGACTTGTGGTGAGAGGCAGAGTTGTGTTTGAGGATGCAGTTGTTGATGTGCTTCCAGTGCTACGTCTCTGTCCAGGAAGGCGCAACCTGACCTCGTCGTCACTAGCATCTTCCTCCACCTCCTCTGCTGACCTCATCTCTTGGCTGACTGTGGGTTGACAGTAAGTGGGATCTCCGACGTCATCATCATCACCCTGTGCGTTATCACACCCGTCGTCCTCAGAGCCAACCTGTTCCTGCCCTGACAAAAAACTAAAGTTGTCGCTCCAATCAGGTATTTGAGTCTTATCATCGTCTTCCTCATTGTCTCCACCAACAGGAGTTACAGTTTGGGAATGAGGGTCTACATTATGGTCAGAACCTTCTGCGTCTGGTCCTGGATCCGACTCATAAAGATTCTGGGCATCAGTGCAGATCATTTCCTCGTCTGGATTCACAGAAGCGCTGGAGTCGACCTCTGATTCCCAGGCTATAGTATGAGTAAACAGCTCTGCAGACTCAACCATCTGTTCTACCTCATACTCAGACGGGCAGCTGGAGATTTGGGAGCTGTGAGGAAGCAAGTGCGATTTGGGTGACACCTTTGAGGACTGGAGTATTTGTGATGTTGAAGTTGATGTGGAGGAGAGCCCACTTAAAGGAGCACTTGATATCCGTTGAAGCACCTGCTGTTTTTGTGCCTCATCTGGAATTTGTAGCGATTGGCGTGGCCGTAAGAAAGGGATCTTATCACATTGTCCGCTAAAAGAAGTAGACATTTTAGTTTGGCTGGAAGATGGTCTTTCTTCTGCACCTACCCCACGGACACAACCTTTTTTCCCCTTCCCAACACGCCTATTCCCCTTTCCACCAGCAGCAGGCCTTTTTCCACTCATTTTGGTGGTTAACTAATTCACAACTCTGGAGTTGTTTGCACAAAAAAGCAATGGATGGTAACCGAGCAGAGCTGAGTGGCCAAACTGTGGTATTAGGCCAAAACTATTGGCTGGGTTAGATGCAGAAAAAAATTATTTTTAATTTGCAACCTGATGGAGGTCAGTATAGATGGACTAATAGACCAAGTTGCACACACCGCTAGAAGCCCAAATATTTTTTCAGAGCTAGATGCAGAAATTTTTGTTATTCAATTTGCAACCTGATGGAGGTCAGTATAGATGGACTAATAGACCAAGTCCCACACACCGCTAGAAGCCCAAATATTTTTTCAGAGCTAGATGCAGAAAAAAATTATTTTTAATTTGCAACCTGATGGAGGTCAGTATAGATGGACTAATAGACCAAGTCCCACACACTGCTAGAAGCCCAAATATGTTTTCAGAGCTAGATGCAGAAAAAAATTATTTTTAATTTGCAACCTGATGGAGGTCAGTATAGATGGACTAATAGACCAAGTCCCACACACCGCTAGAAGCCCAAATATTTTTTCAGAGCTAGATGCAGAAAAAAATTATTTTTAATTTGCAACCTGATGGAGGTCAGTATAGATGGACTAATAGACCAAGTCCCACACACTGCTAGAAGCCCAAATATTTTTTCAGAGCTAGATGCAGAAAAAAATTATTTTTAATTTGCAACCTGATGGAGGTCAGTATAGATGGACTAATAGACCAAGTCCCTCACACCGCTGGAAGCCCAACTATTTTTTCAGAGCTAGATGCAGAAAAAAATTATATTCAATTTGCAACCTGCTGGAGGTCAGTATAGAAGGACTAATAGAACAAGTCCCACACACTGCTAGAAGCCCAAATATTTTTTCAGAGCTAAATGAAGAAAAAAATTATTTTTAATTTGCAACCTGATGGAGGTCAGTATAGATGGACTAATAGACCAAGTCCCACACACTGCTAGAAGCCCAAATATTTTTTCAGAGCTAGATGCAGAAAAAAATTATTTTTAATTTGCAACTTGATGGAGGTCAGTATAGATGGATTAATAGACCAAGTCCCACACACTGCTAGAAGCCCAAATATTTTTTCAGAGCTAGATGCAGAAAAAAATTATTTTTAATTTGCAACCTGATGGAGGTCAGTATAGATGGACTAATAGACCAAGTCCCACACACTGCTAGAAGCCCAAATATTTTTTCAGAGCTAGATGCAGAAAAAATTTATTTTTAATTTGCAACCTGATGGAGGTCAGTATAGATGGACTAATAGACCAAGTCCCACACACCGCTAGAAGCCCAACTATTTTTTCAGAGCTAGATGCAGAAAAAAATTATATTCAATTTGCAACCTGCTGGAGGTCAGTATAGAAGGACTAATAGAACAAGTCCCACACACTGCTAGAAGCCCAAATATTTTTTCAGAGCTAAATGAAGAAAAAAATTATTTTTAATTTGCAACCTGATGGAGGTCAGTATAGATGGACTAATAGACCAAGTCCCACACACTGCTAGAAGCCCAAATATTTTTTCAGAGCTAGATGCAGAAAAAAATTATTTTTAATTTGCAACCTGATGGAGGTCAGTATAGATGGACTAATAGACCAAGTCCCACACACTGCTAGAAGCCCAAATATTTTTTCAGAGCTAGATGCAGAAAAAAATTATTTTTAATTTGCAACCTGATGGAGGTCAGTATAGATGGACTAATAGACCAAGTCCCACACACTGCTAGAAGCCCAAATATTTTTTCAGAGCTAGATGCAGAAAAAAATTATTTTTAATTTGCAACCTGATGGAGGTCAGTATAGATGGACTAATAGACCAAGTCCCACACACCGCTAGAAGCCCAACTATTTTTTCAGAGCTAGATGCAGAAAAAAATTATATTCAATTTGCAACCTGCTGGAGGTCAGTATAGAAGGACTAATAGAACAAGTCCCACACACTGCTAGAAGCCCAAATATTTTTTCAGAGCTAAATGAAGAAAAAAATTATTTTTAATTTGCAACCTGATGGAGGTCAGTATAGATGGACTAATAGACCAAGTCCCACACACTGCTAGAAGCCCAAATATTTTTTCAGAGCTAGATGCAGAAAAAAATTATATTCAGTTTGCAACCTGATGGAGGTCAGTATAGATGGACTAATAGAATGATGCTATGCCCAAAAGATTTTACTTCACTAGGTGCAGTAAAAAAATTGGTATTCTATACACAGGTGTTATATCTTGCAAAACAGATAGGCTACTCCACTGACTAACACACTCTGCAATAGGCCAAAAAGGATTAGCTTTGCTAGATTCAGCCAAATGCTGTGAAAAAAACTTGCATAGCACTGGCACAGACCTGCCTGGCAAAAACTGATAGGAACTCATGTAACCTAGTCCTGAAAAGGACTCCAATTACAATTAGTCTTTACTCCCACAACCTATCTATTTAAGAGCACAGACCTCCCTGATAAAAGTCGTAGGAAATGCTGTAACCTAGTACTTAAAAGGACTGCAATCACAACTTTTCCCTACTCCCAAGCTATCTGTATATTTGTGCGAAAATTGGCTTGAAATTAACAAGGTATAGCGCACACAGCAACAGCGGTGACGTCTAACACGCAGCTGCAGCAGTGAGAAAATGGTGGCGACGGGGAAAATGGCTTGGTCTTATAGGGCAAGGACATGTGACATACACTGCCAATGACACATGTCCTTGCTTGTGTGAAAAAAAGCACTTCGCTCCGTGTGTGCGCTGCTGATAGGCTGACAGATTGCACCTCCCCACTGCAAATGCGGGAAAGAGAAAAAAAAATGGAGATCTTCATTGTTCCTGCAGAGATCCATCCCCTGCCCCTCCCCCCACCCCGCTGTACACTCAAACTGCGTATTAACATTAATTTTCATCATTACTGAGAAAAAATTCAGTTATGATTTTGGTGCACGAACAGTTATCGAACATAACCTCGAACAGCCGAATTTTTCTCAAATTGTTCGTGTTCGCCGAACGGCTCGAACACCGCCAAAAACAGCTCGAATTTGAGATTGGCGAACAGTTCGAGTAGAACAACGCTCATCTCTAGTGATAAATGCAGAATTGGTGATTTGTTTCTATTATACCTTTTCTCTGATTGTTCCTCAACTGGCTTTGGCTCCCACTCCTGAGAAAAATTACTGATCGAATACTGACCAAATACTGATAGTGGGGCCGTGGTCTTACACTCAATTCATGGATAAAATATGTAAAAATCTGTCTTCAGTGAATATAGACTGATTTTCCCATTATGAAGATTGGGGATGGCACTTTGAAATTCTTTGGAGAGGGGAGGAGGAAGCAGAAGCTTGAGGCAGACACAGACATTTTCCTACCAGTTCAGCTGAAATGTCATTTATAGATCTCCTTGCAAATTTATGGGCACCTACAGTTATATATCTCAGTAAAGGTAAGATCTAAATTCATAAAGACAGATTTTACCAAAAATCTGATAATTTTGAGAATGAATGACCAGCTCTGAAGGAGAAGAAAAAAATAGATATCTGTAATATCTTCTACAAAGTGTGTTATTTTCTATAGATTTATGAAAAAAATTAAAACAATGGTTAATCGTTAAGTAGACTGTTAAATGGGAAATATTACCTGGTAATATAATCAGTAATATGCTCATCGAGATGCTACTAGCAGAAGGGCTGAGGTGCTGCTTGTTAGGAGAAAGGGTTGTATTAAGCTGGCAAGCATTAATGTACTATGGTGCTAGTGGCAGAGGGCAGCATCAGGTTAGTGTTATAAGAATATCCATTGCTAGCATTACTGAGGTCATAAAAGATTCCTATTTCACAGAAGTAGTGATCAAATACAGAAGGAGTAGCTTGACAGGTAATGGATGTCTGCATCATGGCTAGCTAGAAATGGGGACAGTGGTGTTTTTTATATATGGTATGCTTCACCAGAGCTATAGAAAAGGCCACAGTGAAGCAAAGTAGAAAGATCCAGCATGTTCTACAGTTACTGTAGTGTGCCCAAGGTGATGATGACAAGTTCATCTGTAATTTGCGATGATCGGCCAAACAGAGAGGAGCATTACTTTGAGTAAAGCAAAGATTAGCTGCACACAAGTAATGGGGAAAGGGAATTTGTTTACTGATGTCTGTAAGGGAAAATGTTTGCCATCATAGAGATGGCAAGGAGATTAGTGCCTGAGCTTGAGGGACTGATATGCAGTAAAAGCGTAAGTCGTTAAAGTGCACCAAACAGCCCAAAAAACTACAGCAGCGCATTGCTTTCAAGAGAGATAACCAAGAAAGGGACTGAAATCAGTCCTGAGAGAGAGTGTGATGTGCTGCATTGAGAGTGGCACACTGTATAGGGGAGATGATTAAATGTTTAATGTCATTTGAACAAAGTTATACTTATGAGAATGCCAATGTAGCAAAAAACGTAATATACTTTCTTTTCAATAAATGTGAAAAATGTACTTAAAATTATTGCTCCTAAGTGACTTCCTTGTAACTTGCCATCCTCTGCATGTTGTCAAAACTGATCTGGTTATAGTTGTAGACAAGCAGGAAGAATTAAAGCAAGTGGTGGGGTGTTCTAACAAGCCTAGTTCTGCTCCAAAACCATAGAAATCTAGAAAGCTCATGTTTTAATAATTTTTAAAGTTGGCTCAATTTGCAATATTCTCTTCAATCCCATTCTCCCTTTAACCGTTATCTAGTTTTTAACTCAGTTCCAATTTTAACTATAAGGTAACCTTACCATAAGCATAAAAAAGTATATTAGAAACAAAAATATTTGCCCTTTTAACTATCAAACAAGTAACAATTATGCAGCGACTTGCAGGCCCTTTAATCTGATATTTTAGAAGCAATCTCTTGTAATTCTGCTGCTTTAAAGGTAAGACTGGACCAGGTAATAACCTTTCAGTTTTGCCCCAGGTTTTTAAAACAAAGATTAGATCCAAGATCATAGGTGCTGTAAAAACTAGAAATAATATTAAAAAATACTGTTCTGTTATCACCGGGAATACATAACCCTTTCTTGTTCATAGGCAAATAAGGAGAAAAAAAGAAATCATTCTACTTATTTTCCAGACATGTAAAGTAAGCAAAAAAAATACCTGTAAAAAAATAACTATAGCATATGACTTTCATTTTTTTTCTCAATTTCACCCCACTTACCGTTTTTTTCCTGTTTTTACAAATAGTCCTGCAAAAAATAAGACCTTAAATTACTATGTCAATGTAAAATGAAAAAAGTATGTCCCTAGGAAAAAGTGGAGGAAAAACAAAATCGCAGAAACTAAAACTGTCCTAGTGGTTAAAGGTTCCAAATGTTTTTACCACAACCTTGCCCTGTAATTAATATCTATGATTAAAAATAGTAATATTGTTAAAAAGGTGTATTTAAAAATATATAAATCAAGCACTTAATGTTTAACCCCTTCATAACTGCCATTTTTTTTAATTTTTCAAGTATTACCGGAATCTAGTCATCATCACCATGATTATCCTCCTGTACTCTCCTACCATTGCCCTATCAGTTAGCCATTTGTGTTGCCAAGGAAAGTGAGTCCAGTCAAGTGTTTGTATGGAAACTCAACTCCCATATGTCCCAGTCTACCACAATTGATGTCATATCACCTTGATTGTGCTGTCTTTTGTTAATTGATGGCATCTGCTCAGCCTCGATGGAAGATACCTAGCTGTCATTATTTCTTAAAGAAAACCTTTTCTAAATTATCATCAATTTTAGTGAAATAAAGAAAATTTTGGCTATCAGCTGAGGTGAATTACCTTAGTAGGATTGTACAAAAGGATTTCGTCCTGGTGTAAGGCTGGACACAAAAAACAACTTTTTTTTCATATTTTCTCAAACAAAAATTCATGTGTTTCCCTGATAATCATATTATTTATCATCTCTGATTCTCATTAATTTTAGTGCAAAAGGGTTTTGAGCATCAACTTGGTTGAATTCTCATTCATAGAACCATGAACAGGAATAGGCTCTGTGCAGGGCTGGCAACAAAGTTGAAATATTTTTCTTTAACAGAAATTCTTCATCTTCCAAAAAAGTAAAAACGAGGACTTTTTGTGTTTCGACTCGTATGAAGTTTGGTAGAAACTTGCACAGGATTGGGCCCCTGCCATGAACCGTAAACATAAAAGAATGCTGTACTGTTATTTTTCATCCCTAACTCACATGGCTGGAAAGTGTTATCGAACCAGGAATAAAACCCTGATGTTACAAATATAAAAACTGACTAGCACCTCCTAGCTAGTGTGAACAGGTGCCAGCTAAGACAACAGTTATAAGAAAAATATATAGCTGCACTTTAGGTTGCTAGAATTGTAAATTTAGACAATTGGAACTACATTACTGTCATGAATAAGGTACATGAACGATAAGGTACGCTTTGATGTTAGCTGTTAGGCTCATATACATTGGCCAATTTATGTGCTAAATACCTTCTTTCTACTGTACACATTTCTAGAGCAATATTGTGGTTCCATTTTTCCAAAATTCCATATGTACATAATGTAGCACTTATCTATTTTTCATGGCAATAATGTAGTTCCAATTGTCTAAATTTACTATTCTTGCAACCTAGAGTGCAGCTATATATTTTTCTCTGGACACCATGTTAGGCATAGGAAGTAACATGCAAAATTGATGGAATACACAGTGTCAGTGACACGAAAATAGATGGTCATCATCAAGTCCATGACTGTGTACATCGTTCATAAAATAGACAACTAAGTTTGGCATTGATGACAAACCTGAGCAGGTGAATTCAGAGTTGGCCCTAGCGTGGGTAATTTAAGTTGTTCTTTTGGATTTACAGGCAGTAACAGAATGGTTTTCCTGATCACAAAACGTTAAGAGGAATAATTTTTGGACTGTTTTTTAGTTTTAAAAAGCATAACACGTACAGTATAGTATGTTGTTAGACAGGCTGTTAGTTACCAGCGGTTACCATCCACTTATATGGTAAGATTGCTTTGACATTAACAATCCTGTGTTTTTTTTAGTACAGTTCTAGGATACCTCAGGACATTACACACATCTTTTCTGGGCAGTTGGTATTTTAATGTGCGGAAAATCACGTGTTTTAAAAAATTTGACGAAGATGGAGAGATCAAAATTTAAGACATTTGCTCATCTCTAAAGATGACCAATTGGTTAATTTTATTTAAGTATACAACACAGACACATACTTAGTCCAATATGCTATTAACTCTTCATTGGAAAGAGATGCGAATATGGCAGTGAACTTAAGCGCTAGGGTGATGGATGGGGATAAAAAAAACCTGAATAAGACAGGGATAAATGGTCAATTGAGACCTTTTATTATAAAACCTTGTATAAACCACAACGCGTTTCGACAGCACGCAGGCTGTCTTCATCAGGTGATACAAGGGGGTGGGCTTGGAAAGTTTAAAAAGGGTCCAAGAGACCATCAATTAATGACATAAAAACAGGACAATTAACCTCTTATATTAAGATTAAAAACAGATAAAAGACTTCAACATTTGAACAACATAATCAAATAACCCTAAATAATAACCATAAATTTATAACCACAAATTTATTATTAAACAAACAAATATCCCCAAAGAATATATAAACAAAATACTAAATAATAAAATTATTATCGTAACCGGGGATTCCTAGCCAGTCTCCCATGCCTGCACCTGCCCAGCCACAAGCTGTATAGCAGCTGCAAATTGACAAGGGCAGGCACACTCAGTCTAGAATGGCCGTTAACAATAAATGCTGTAAAAAAAATTTGCCACATTCTCAATAGTGAGATTGTGGCCTTCGGGTGCTAATGTCCCCAATTTGAAAATCCAAAAACTTTCTTTTTTGATAAGATTCGATAGGCGATGTGATTCCTTTTTGTCTATTTGGTCAAAAATTTTAAGGGTCATCTTATTGGGATCCCTATGATGTACAGCATTAAAATGTTTAGAAAGACTATGCATTAGATACCCATTCCGAATATTTTGCCTATGCTTATTCAAACGGGCATGCAAAGTTTGCACAGTGCGGCCCACATACTGTAGGCCACATGTGCATTCTAAAAGATAAACCACATAAGTGAATTGACATGTTAATCTATGTTTAATCAAAAAACTTTCCCCAGTCGTACTAGATGTAACATTTAGTACTACATCAATGATACTGTGACAACACAAACATCCGGGGCTGCGACATTGGTAACAGCCCATATTACCAATATTAGATTCATGTGCCGTAACTGTCTTAATAGTTGTGTTACTAGGTGCCACAAGATTTTGTAGACTCTTATTCTTCCTATAAATGACCATTGGCTTCTCAGGGAGAGTGTTGGACAGTATTGGATCAGCTCTTAAAATATACCAATATTTCTGTAATAGTTTATATATAGTATTGCGGGGTTGGCAAAAAGTTGTTACCAAACTCTACCGCGAAATATCATTAGATTTACCTACAGATGATCTAGAATTCAGCAGCTTATCAACACACCATTCTTGTGTGAGGCTTTTTGTTTTATTAAATGCATCTCGTAGAAGCCGCTTAGGGTAACCTTTTTCAAGGAAACGTTTTTTTAAAATGTGAGATTCATTGAAAAAAACAGAATCTCGCGTGCAATTTTTGCGTATTCTCCAATATTGGCCATATAGTACGTTTCGAATCCAACCGGGGAGGTGTCCACTGTCAAACCTCAAATAGCTGTTGACATCAACAGACTTCAAAAAGGTTGACGTGAACAGTCCCCCCGTGTCATTGAACTGCACCAACAGGTCCAAAAATTGGATAGCTGAAAAAGACAAGGTAGCCGTAAACGATAAACCCCAAGGATTCTTTATGAGCTCTTCCACAAAGAGGAGTGCTTCATCCTCAGTAGCATCCCATAAAAAGATTAAATCGTCTATATAACACCTATATAAAATGATATGGTATCCACCCAAGAGGAACTGCGCAATGAAGACAGATTATTTTGCCCCCCAATTACTTTTCATTTAATCTCAGGTGTCCTCACATTGCGCTCCTGTCTCTTTTTGTCTTTCTATATTAACTCTTCATTGACATATGACGTACTGGTACGTCATATTCCGGCTCAATGACTTTTCTCGCAAATGAAGGATGATTTAATCAGCCATAATGTGCCTCAGTTAGATGCTGCTGTCTATCTGTGAAAGAGGCATGTAACACGCGCAGCAGGGGGGTACATCATTCCACGTTTCCATAGGCTCACCCATGACGTGATCGCGGGGTGCCAATGGGTTGCTATGACAGCTGGGGTTCTGCTGAAGACCCAAGTACCTGTCATTACGATTCTCCTGTGAAAGTGACTATTTAGCTTGCATTCATAGGAGATCGTGATTTTAGCTATATATAGCAGTACTGACACACCGCTGTGTATAGCACGAGTGATCAGATGATCACAGATTCACGATCCCTAAAGGGATTAAGAAGTACAGTAAAAAAATTTTTTAAAAAAATATGAAAAAAAGAAGCAAACATAAAAAGCTCAAATCACCCCCCTTGTATCCCATTAAAAAAATAAAGAATTTAAAAAATACACATATTTGATATTGCTGAGTTCATAAAAGTCTAATCTATCAAAATATAAAAGTAATTAATTCAACCGGTAAACAGCATGAGGAGAAAAAAATCAAAAAGGCAGAATTACTTTTTTAGGCTTCTGCAACATTGCAATAAAATGCAATAAAAGGCAATGAAAACATTGTATCTACCCCAAAATGGTATCAGTAAAAATGGCAGCTCAGGGCACAAAAAAGGTCAAATAGCACCATATCATGAAAATTGAA
This sequence comes from Phyllobates terribilis, assembly GCF_046119375.1. Classification (NCBI taxonomy): domain Eukaryota; kingdom Metazoa; phylum Chordata; class Amphibia; order Anura; family Dendrobatidae; genus Phyllobates; species Phyllobates terribilis. Next base: position 509,660,670 of record NW_027362762.1, read on the forward strand.
AACGTTATGGGTCTCGGAAAATGGCGACAAAAGCAAATTTTCTTTTTTTACAAATTTCGGGATTTTTTTCCACCGCTTATATAAAAAAAAACTATACATGTTTTGTATCTGTGTACTCATACTGACCTGGAGACTCATATTGCCAGGTCAGTTTTACCATATAGCAAACATGGTAAATAAAACATCCAAAAAACAATTGCAAAATTGCACTATTTTTGCAATTTCAAAGCGTTTGGAATTTTTTTCCTGCTTTTCAATGCATCACTTGTAAATAAGCCCCTGTAATTTGTGTCACCCCCACCTCATTGTAGGTTGTAAGCTCTTACGAGCAGGGTCGTCATTATTTTTGCTTTAATTACTGTATTATCTTTAGCTATGTTACTTATCACTGTTGTATATGAACCTCTGAATTGTAAAGCGCTGTGGAATATGTTGACACTATAAAAAAAAAGATTATTAATATTATTATCACTTGATAAAATGAATGGTGTCATTCAAAAGTACAACTCGTCCCACAAAAAACAAGCTTTGTGGACAGAAAAATAAAAAAGTTATGGCTTTTGGAAAAAGGGGAGGGAAAAAACGAAAACGAAAACACAAGAAGGTGTTAATAAGGGCACCATTTGTGCTAGAAATGCATGAATGGAAACTGGGTTTTTTTGGAAGGATTTTATGAAATTCTAAATAATACCCCAAGTTTTATGCCAGTTGATGCTTTAGTTACCTTCTTTGAAAGCTCTTCCTACAATATCTACTGTGCAGTATTACCACAGTGTATTTGTAGCATATTTACTACATGGACATTAATTACCATTATAGTCCATATTGAGTATCTGAAATACCTTATTTTATTTTAACCATTTCTAATATTGGATGTTAGTCATGAGATCACAAAAAATTCAATAAAATTCGAATTCAAAGTAAATATATAAACAAATCATAGTGTATGACTTCTACAGATCAGCAAACACACAACACTTGTGTTTCGTCATCAATCTCCCTTAAGTGAAGGCATATTTCTTTCTCACTCACTTGAGAACTAAATCCAGTCTCCAGAGTGAAATCCCTTCTAGTTCCTGTAAACAACGTGGTTAGAAGAAAATCATAATTGCTGACATAAATCATCAAACTTTCATTGATTTTACGTCCATGTTACTTTAGTAGTGGATAGTATGTAACGATTTTTAATAAGGAAAAACATAGGTATGAATCAAGTTTACCGTCTTAAGAAGTTTTTAAATTTTGAGGCATTATCTCGGGATGCTAACAGTATGTCCTAGACCGATGTTTGTTTTCTCAACTGTGGTATCTATTGAGATATATTTAAACCCATAAAGTTTTGAAAAATGTAAGCACTGTTATTTAATGACAATACTTACTACACTTTATACCAATTTGCCCCTGCAAATATAATGCGTTATTTTATTACATTATAGTTTTTCAATTAAAGACATAACAGACATGTCCAATATGATAATTCCAATGCTCAGTATCTGGGTTCGCTAGCTTCTCTAGCTGCTAAAAAAGACCAGGTTCATATGAGCATATGCAAAATCATCCATTTTTCATTGAGAACAGGCAATCCATATTGCGGTTTATGAACATCCGAATTGATCTGTTTTTCACACTTGCACAAAACCCAGTTTTTCCATTACTAATTTAATGTACAGTAAAAGGCCTAGACAGTGTCCTATGTTAATAATTAAAAGAAAAGAAAAGGTTTTGGTACCGTGTTAGCTAGTTATGAGCGAACGCGCTCGCCACTGCTCAGTACTCACCCGAGCATCACTGTGCTCGACGAGCTCGGCGCTCAGTGAGTATTTCCGGGTTGCTTGGGCGGGAATTCAGATCCCCTCCCTACATGTTTGGCGCTCTTTAGAGAGCCAATGAACATGCAGGAATTGCCTGCCATGCACTGTAATGCCGTAGCCATGTTGGTTGTGGCATTACAGTGATTAGCTGGCCGTACAGCATCATCAGGTGTATATAAGACCGGGCGCCGCCATGCTCATCACATAGTTAGTATAGGTATTCCACAACATATATATATATATATATATATATATATATATCCAACAGAACTAACAGTCCTTCTGAGGACTAATCCAGCTGCATATAATCAGTGGTGATAGCAAGAATTAGGCAGGCAGGCAGTGTATGTGGTAGATTGCAGTGCATATAGCAAGATGGTCCATTGAACGTCCTGTTAGTCTATATATTCCACAACATATATACACTGCTCAAAAAAATAAAGGAAACACTCAAATAACACATCCTAGATCTGAATGAATGAAATATTCTCATTGAATACTTTGTTCTGTACAAAGTTGAATGTACTGACAACAAAATCACACAAAAATCATCAATGGAAATCAAATTTATTAACCAATGGAGGCCTGGATTTGGAGTCACCCCCAAAATTAAAGTGGAAAAACACACTACAGGCTGATCCAACTTTGATGTAATGTCCTTAAAACAAGTCAAAATGAGGCTCAGTATTGTGTGTGACCTCCACGTGCCTGTATGACCTCCCTACAATGCCTGGGCAAGCTCCTGATGAGGTTGCAGATGGTCTCCTGTGGGATCTCCTCCCAGACCAGGACTAAAGCATCCGCCAACTCCTGGACAGTCTGTGGTGCAACGTGACGTTGGTGGATGGAGCGAGTCATGATTTCCCAGATGTGCTCAATCAGATTCAGGTCCGGGGAACGGGCGGGCCAGTCCATAGCTTCAATGCCTTCATCTTGCTACCTCTGGTGAGCACATGGAGGGCTGTGCGGCCCTCCAAAGAAATGCCACCCCACACCATTACTGACCCACTGCCAAACCGGTCATGCTGAAGGATGTTGCAGGCAGCAGATCACTCTCCCCGGCTTCTCCAGACTCTGTCACGTCTGTCACATGTGCTCAGTGTGATCCTGCTTTCATCTGTGAAAAGCACAGGGCACCAGTGGTGACTTTTCCAATCCTGGTGTTCTCTGGAAAATGCCAAGCATCCTACACAGTGTTGGGCTGTGAGCACAACCCCATCTGTTGACGTCGGGCCCTCATACCACCCTCATGGAGTCAGTTTCTAACTGTTTGTGCAGACATATGCACATTTGTGGCCTGCTGGAGGTCATTTTGCAGGGCTCTGGCAGTGCTCCTCCTGTTCCTCCTTGCACAAAGGCGGAGGTAGCGGTCCTGCTTCTGGGTTGTTGCCCTCCTACGGCCCCCTCAAAGTCTCCTGGTGTACTGGCCTGTCTCCTGGTAGCGCCTCCAGCCTCTGGACACTACGCTGACAGACACAGAAAACCTTCTTGCCCCAGCTCGCATTGATGTGCCATCCTGGATGAGCTGCACTACCTGAGCAACTTCTGTGGGTTGTAGAGTCCGTCTCATGCTTCAACGAATGTGAAAGCACAACCAACATTCAAAAGTGACCAAAACATCAGCCAGAAAGCATTGGTACTGAGATGTGGTCTGTGGTCCCCACCTGCAGAACCACTCCTTTATTGAGTGTGTCTTGATAATTGCCAATAATTTCCATCTATTGTCTTTTCCATTTGCACAACAGCATGTGAAATTGATTGTCAATCAGTGTTGCTTCCTAAGTGGACAGTTTGATTTCACAGAAGTTTGATTTACTTGGAGTTATATTCTGTTGTTTAAGTGTTCCCTTTATTTTTTGAGCAGTATATACGGTATATATATCACAGCTAGGCAGGCAGTGTGTGTGGCAGATTGCAGTGTATAATACAGCACAAGAAGCTCCATTCCAGTTCTGTCTGATGCTGCTATTACAGATATTTCTACAAATAGCCGCAGTTATAAGGGGCCAGGGATAATTATTTTTTTTATCTTAATCCTGATTATTTGGTTAAAAAGCAATCCAGAGAACACAGTTTTTCTGCTCCATTTGTTTGTTGCTACAGCAGAATACAGCCAGATTCTTTCCATATTACAGAGATAAAAATCCAGAAATTTGCAGTGAACGTGGAAAATATTGGCCTCCATGTAAATTTTGTTGCAGTGTGTCAGTGAAATTATTGAAACTAGGTCGCTGTGAAAAATAGTAACCTACAGGCCAGCTATTTAAAACTATGGTTTTCCGTCACGCATATCACAAACAACTTCGCTCCATATTCAGCCATTCCTGGCCTCCATGTAAATTTTGTTGCAGTGTGTCAGTGAAGTTATTGACACCAGGTCGCTGTGAAAAATAGTAACCTACAGGCCAGCTATTTTAAATTGTGGTTTTCCATCACACGGATCACATATTAGTTCGCTCCATATTCATCCATTTTTGGCCTCCATGTAAATTTTGTTGCAGTGTGTCAGTGAAGTTATTGACACCAGGTCGCTGTGAAAAATAGTAACCTACAGGCCAGCTATTTAAAACTATGGTTTTCCGTCATACGTATCACATACAAGTTCGCTCCATATTCAGCCATTTCTGGCCTCCATGTAAATGTTGTTGCAATGTGTCAGTGAAGTTATTGACACCAGGTCGCTGTGAAAAATAGTAACCTACAGGCCAGATATTTTAAATTGTGGTTTTCCGTCAAATGTATCACATATTAGTTCGCTCCATATTCAGCCATTTCTGGCCTCCATGTAAATTTTGTTGCAGTAACATAGTAACAAAGTTTTTAAGGTTGAAGGAAGACTAAGTCCATCTAGTTCAACCCATAGCCTAACTTGTTGATCCCGACTAGAGATGAGCGGTGTTCGACTAGAACTGTTCGCCAATCTCAAATTCGAGCTGTTTTGGGCGGTGTTCGAGTTGTTCGACGAACCCGAACGATTTGCAAAAAATTCGGCTGTTCGAGGTTATGTTCGATAACTGTTCGTGCACCAAAAGCGTGTCCTGCATGTCTGGTGCTATTTAGAGCACCAATCATGCAGGGATTGTCTGCCACTCACTGTAATGCCACAGCCATGGTGGTTGTGGCATTACAGTGATTGCCCAAATCGATGGGAACAGTGCTCACAGTGAAACATGAAAAGCCGGCAATTCAGCAGCGGCATACACCAGTACCCGACAATTTAGAACAGAAAGAATAGAGCTTCACACATAGATTAGATAGATAGAAACATGTCAGTCACATATATATGAAGTACAGTGACAGTGTTGCTTACTGTACTTGTCATTTAGTATAAAGGATTTATTAAAAAAAATAATAGTGTTTTCATGCACCGTCTCTTTAAAAAAGCCGGCCGGCAATTCAGCATCTGTACCCGACAATTTACAACAGAAAGAATAGAGCTTCACACATAGATTAGATAGATAGAAACATGTCAGTCACATATATATGAAGTACAGTGACAGTGTTGGTTACTGTACTTGTCATTTACTGCAAAGGATTTATTAAAAAAAATAATAGTGTTTTCATGCACCGTCTCTTTAAAAAAGCCGGCCGGCAATTCAGCATCTGTACCCGACAATTTAGAATAGAAGGAATAGAGAATCACACATAGATTAGATAGATAGAAACATGTCAGTCACATATATATGAAGTACAGTGACAGTGTTGCTTACTGTACTTGTCATTTAGTGTAAAGGATTTATTAAAAAATATAATAGTGTTTTCATGCACCGTCTCTTTAAAAAAGCCGGCCGGCAATTCAGCATCTGTACCCGACAATTTACAACAGAAAGAATAGAGCTTCACACATAGATTAGATAGATAGAAACATGTCAGTCACATATATATGAAGTACAGTGACAGTGTTGGTTACTGTACTTGTCATTTAGTATTAAAATAAAGGATTTATTATAAAAAAAAATTGGCGTGGGGTTCCCCGTAATTTTAGTCTCTAGCGGAGGTTAAGCAGACAGCTGGGGCAGATGTTTGAAGCCTGGGAAGGGGGTAATACCCATGGAGCTTCCCAGGCTACTAATATCAGCCCCCAGCTGAATACCTAGCCTTTACTAGCTATTAAAATGGAGGACCCCCCAAAAAAAAATGACGTGGGGTCCCCCCTAATTTAATAGCTAGCAAAGGCTAGGCAGACAGCTGGGGGCTGATATTAATAGCCCAGGAAGGGAACCATGAATATTGGCCCCCTCCCAGGCTAGAAACACCAGCCGTCAGCCGCCCCAGAAATGGCGCATCCATAGGATGCGCCAATTCTGGCATTTAGCCTCGCTCTTCCACGCTGCCCTGGTGCGGTGGCAGGGGGTAATAGGGTTGGGGTTGATGTCAGCTTATAATGCCAGCTGACATCAAGCCCAGGTTAGTAATGGAGAGGCGTCTATAAGACACCCCCATTACTAACCCCATAGTCAAAGTTAAAAGAAAACACAAACACCCAGAATAAAGTCCTTTAATTGAAATAAAGACACATTCCTTTATTGTTCTAAATTAAACCATACTTACCGTCACGCCCATTCCAGCTGAAGCCAACGATCTCCTGCAATAAAAGAAAAATAATAAAGCAACCTCATCCTTACCTTTCCATGGTTCCCACGACAGCTTCAGCTCTGCTACATCGAGATAACAGGCTGGACCGCAGCAGAACGCTGCCATCCAGCCTGTCATCCCGCAGACACTGAGAAGCGCAGGCATGCTTGCGCTCTGCAGTGTCTGGCTGTGACGGCATAAAGATGAGACGAGTTCATGTCGAATGAACTCAGCTCACCTCATGCACGTCACTGACAGCGTGGGAGAATTCTCCTGCACTCAGCACTTCAGCGTGAGAATTCTCCCACGCTGTCAGTGACGTGCATGAGGTCAGCTGAGTTCATTGGACATGAATGAGCTCACCTCATGCACGTCACTGACAGCGTGGGAGAATTCTCACGCTGCAGCGCTGAGTGCAGGTGAATTTTCCCACGCTGTCAGTGACGTGCATGAGGTGAGCTGAGATCATTGGACATGAATGAGCTCACCTCATGCACGTCACTGACAGAGTGGGAAAATTCTCCTGCACTCAGCGCTTCAGCGTGACAATTTTCCCACGCTGTCAGTGACGTGCATGAGATGAGCTCATTCATGTCCAATGAACTCAGCTGACCTCATGCACGTCACTGACAGCGTGGGAAAATTCTCCTGCACTCAGCGCTACAGCGTGAGAATTCTCCCACGCTGTCAGTGACGTGCATGAGGTGAGCTCATTCATGTCCAATGAACTCAGCTGACCTCATGCACGTCACTGACAGCGTGGGAGAATTTTCACGCTGAAGTGCTGAGTGCAGGAGAATTCTCCCACGCTGTCAGTGACGTGCATGAGGTGCGCCGAGTTCATTAGACATGAGCTTGTCTCATCTTTATGCCGTCACAGCGAGACACTGAGGAGCGCAAGCATGCCTGCGCTTCTGAGTGTCCGCGGGATGACAGGCTGGATGGCAGCGTTCTGCTGCGGTCCAGCCTGTCATCTCGATGTAGCAGAGCTGAAGCTGTCGTGGGAACCATGGAAAGGTAAGGATGAGGTTGCTTTATTATTTTACTTTTATTGCAGAAGACATTGGCTTCAGCTGGAATGGGCGTGACGGTAAGTATGGTTTAATTTAGAACAATAAAGAATTGTGTGTTTATTTCAATTAAAGGACTTTATTCTGGGTGTTGTGTTTTTTTAAATACTTTACTAGAAATTCATGGTGGTCATGTCTAATATTGGCGTGACCCCATGAATTTCGGGCTTAGGGCCAGCTTATAATGCCAAGCTGGCCTTAACCCCTTTATTACCCAGTGAGCCACCGCACCAGGGCCCTGGATGAGTTGGGTACAGCGCCAGAAGTTGGCGCTTCTATGAACGCGCCATTTTCTGGGGCGGCTGCGGACTGCAATATGCAGCGGGTGGGGCCCAGAAAGCTTGGGCCTCCCTGCGCTGCGGATTCCAGCTCCCAGCTGCCTAGTTGTACCTGGCTGGGCACAAAAATAGGGCGAAGCCCCACGCATTTTTTTTTTAAATTGTTTCATGAAATTCATGGAATAATTAAGAAAAAAAGGGCTTCCCTATATTGTTGTGTCCAACCAGGTACAAATAGGCAGCTGGTGGTTGGGGGCAGCCCGTCCCTGCCTGCTGTACCTGACTGGACACAAATATAGGGCGAAGCCCCACGTCAATTTTTTTTAAATTATTTCAGGAAATTCATGAAATAATGAAAAAAAAATTGATTGTGGGCTTCGCCCTATATTTGTGTCCAGTCAGGTACAGCAGGCAGGAACGGGCTGCTCCCAACCACCAGCTGCCTATTTGTACCTAGCCGGACACAACAATATAGGGAAGCCCTTTTTTTCTTAATTATTCCATGAATTTCATGAATTTAAAAAAAAAATACGTGGAGCTTCGCCCTATTTTTGTGTCCAGCCAGGTACAACTAGGCAGCTGGGGGCTGGAATCTGCAGCGCAGGGAGGCCCAAGCTTTCTGGGCCCCACCCGCTGCAAATTGCAGTCCGCAGCCGCCCCGGAAAATGCCGCGTTCATAGAAGCGCCATCTTCTGGCGCTGTACCCAACTCATCCAGGGCCCTGGTGCGGTGGCTCACTGGGTAATAAAGGGGTTAAGGCCAGCTTGGCATTATCAGCTGGCCCTAAGCCCGAAATTCATGGGGTCACGCCAATATTAGACATGACCACCATGAATTTCTAGTAAAGTATTTAAAAAAAACACAAACACCCAGAAAAAAGTCCTTTAATTGAAATAAACACACAATTCTTTATTGTTCTAAATTAAACCATACTTACCACCACGCCCATTCCAGCTGAAGCCAATGATCTCCTGCAATAAAAGTAAAATAATAAAGCAACATCATCCTTACCTTTCCATGGCTCCCACGACAGCTTCAGCTCTGCTACATCGAGATGACAGGCTGGACCGCAGCAGAACGCTGCCATCCAGCCTGTCATCCCGCAGACACTGAGAAGCGCAGGCATGCTTGCGCTACTCAGTGTCTGGCTGTGACGGCATCCAGATGAGCCGAGGTCATGTCCAATGAACTCGGCTCACCTCATGCACGTCACTGACAGCGTGGGAAAATTCTCACGCTGAAGCGCTGAGTGCAGGAGAATTTTCCCACGCTGTCAGTGACGTACATGAGGTGAGCCGAGTTCATTGTCGGCTCATCTGGATGCCGTCACAGTCAGACACTGAGGAGCGCAAGCATGCCTGCGCTTCTCAGTGTGTGCGGCATGGCAAGCTGGATGGCAGCGTGCTGCTGCGGTCCAGCCTGTCATCTCGATGTAGCAGAGCTGGAGCTGTCCTGGGAACCATGGAAAGGTAAGGATGAGGTTGCTTTATTATGTTTCTTTTATTTGCAGGAGATCGTTGGCTTCAGCTGGAATGGGCGTGATGGTAAGTATGGTTTAATTTAGAACAATAAAGAATTGTGTCTTTATTTCAATTAAAGGACTTTATTCTGGGTGTTTGTGTTTTTTTTTTAACTTTGACTATGGGGTTAGTAATGGGGGTGTCTTATAGACGCCTCTCCATTACTAACCTGGGCTTGATGTCAGCTGGCATTATAAGCTGACATCAACCCCAACCCTATTACCCCCTGCCACCGCACCAGGGCAGCGTGGAAGAGCGAGGCTAAGTGCCAGAATTGGCGCATCCTATGGATGCGCCATTTCTGGGGCGGCTGAGGGCTGGTGTTTCTAGCCTGGGAGGGGGCTAATATTCATGGCTCCCTTCCTGGGCTATTAATATCAGCCCCCAGCTGTCTGCCTAGCCTTTGCTAGCTATTAAATTAGGGGGGACCCCACGTCATTTTTTTGGGGGGGTCCTCCATTTTAATAGCTAGTAAAGGCTAGGTATTCAGCTCGGGGCTGATATTAGTAGCCTGGGAAGCTCCGTGGGTATTACCCCCTTCCCAGGCTTCAAACATCTGCCCCAGCTGTCTGCTTAACCTCCGCTAGAGACTAAAATTACTGGGAACCCCACGCCAATTTTTTTTAATAATAAATCCTTTATTTTAATACTAAATGACAAGTACAGTAACCAACACTGTCACTGTACTTCATATATATGTGACTGACATGTTTCTATCTATCTAATCTATGTGTGAAGCTCTATTCTGTCTGTTATAAATTGTCGGGTACAGATGCTGAATTGCCGGCCGACTTTTTTAAAGAGACGGTGCACGAAAACACTATTATATTTTTTAATAAATCCTTTACACTAAATGACAAGTACAGTAAGCAACACTGTCACTGTACTTCGTATATATGTGGCTGACATGTTTCTATCTATCTAATCTATGTGTGAAGCTCTATTCTTTCTGTTGTAAATTGTCGGGTACAGATGCTGAATTGCCGGCCGGCTTTTTTAAAGAGACGGTGCATGAAAACACTATTATTTTTTTTAATAAATTCTTTGCAGTAAATGACAAGTACAGTAAGCAACACTGACACAGTACTTCATATATATGTGACTGACATGTTTCTATCTATCTAATCTATGTGTGAAGCTCTATTCTGTCTGTTATAAATTGTCGGGTACCGCTGCTGAATTGCCGGCCGGCTTTTTTAAAGAGAAGGTGCACGAAAACACTATTATATTTTTTAATAAATCCTTTACACTAAATGACAAGTACAGTAAGAAGCACTGTCACTGTACTTCATATATATGTGACTGACATGTTTCTATCTATCTATTCTATGTGTGATGCTCTATTCCTTCATGTCTAAATTGTCGGGTACCGGTGTATGCCGCTGCTGAATTGCCGGCCGGCTTTTTTAAAGAAAGCGTCTTCTGAGCAGTTTGTCAGCTTTTGGACACCTTTGAAGGTGTTTTCTATGTGTTCCTATGTGTTTTTGTTTGCCTGCCATTGGTTTTAACGGTGTTCGACGGTGTTCTAAGGTGTTCGACGAACAGTTCAACGGACAGTTCCTCGAACATCCCGGTGTTCGACGAACCGAACCGAACCCGAACACTACGGGGGTGGCTCAACACTAATCCCGACTCCATACGACAATCAGACTAGTTCCCTGGATCAACGCCCTATCAAGGAATCTAGTATTTATAACCTGCAATATTATACTTTTCAAGAAAGGCATCATGCCCTTCTTAAATTTTAACAGTGAATCACTCATTACAACATCATGCGGCAGAGAGTTCCATAGTCTCACTGCTCTTACAGTAAAGAATCCCCGTCTGTGACTATGATTAAACCTTCTTTCCTCCAGACGTAGAAGATGCCCCCTTGTCCCCGTCTCAGGCCTCAGAGTAAAAAGGTCAGTAGAAAGGTCTTTGTACTGTCCCCTCATATACTTGTACATAGTAATAAGATCACCCCTAAGCCTTCTTTTTTCCACAGTAAATAACCCCAAGTGTAATAACTTGTCTTGGTATTGCAGACCCCCCAGTCCTCTAATAACCTTGGTCGCTCTTCTCTGCACCCGCTCTAGTTCAGCTATGTCTTTCTTATACACCGGAGGCCAGAACTGTACACAGTATTCTAAGTGTGGTCGCACTAATGACTTGTATAGAGGTAAAATTATGTTCTCCTCATGAGCATCGATGCCTCTTTTAATGCATCTCATTATTTTATTTGCCTTTGCAGCAGCCTGACACTGGCCACTAAACGTGAGCTTGTCGTCCACCAATACACCCAGGTCTTTTTCAGTTACAGTTTTGCCCAGTGTTTTACAATTAAGTATATAATTATACATTTTATTTCCTCTGCCCAAGTGCATTACCTTACATTTATCCCCATTAAAGCTCATTTGCCATTTATCAGCCCAAGCTTCTAGTTTACATAGATCCTCCTGTAATATAAAATTGTCCTCCTCTGTATTGATTACCCTGCAGAGTTTAGTGTCATCTGCAAATATTGAAATATTACTCTGTATGCCCCCTACAAGGTCATTAATAAATATGTTAAAAAGAAGGGGGCCCAATACTGAACCCTGTGGTACCCCAATGTTAACTGAGACCCAGTCTGAGTGTTTTCCATTAATAACCACCCTTTGTTTCCTATCACTGAGCCAATTCTTAACCCATATACATATATTTTCCCCTATCCCCAATGCTCTCATTTTATGTATCAACCTTTTGTGTGGAACCGTATCAGTGAAGTTATTGACACCCGGTCGCTGTGAAAAATAGTAACCTACAGGCCAGCTATTTAAAACTGTGGTTTTCTGTCACATGTATCACATACAACTTTGCTCCAAATTCAGCCATTTCTGGCCTCCATGTCAATTTTGTTGCAGTGTGTCAGTGAAGTTATTGTCACCAGGTCGCTGTGAAAAATAGTAGCCTACAAGCCAGCTATTTCAAACTATGGTTTTCCGTCACATGTATCATGTGTATCACTGCGGTTCAAATCCAGCCATTTGTAGTGAACGTGAAAAATATTGTCCTCCATTTAAAATGGGCTAGGCGCGTGGCAAGGGATGGGGAAATGGATGTGATGGTGATGGTGCATGCAGAGGATGAGGCCGAGGCCATAGGCAAGCTGAAATTGTGCCACAACAAATACCCACATATTCTGGCTCAACCTTCCTGTCCCAATTAATAGGGGACTGCAGAACACCACTATTGAACACAGAGCAGTGTCAAAAGGTTATTGGCTGGATAGAAGATAATGCTTCCAGTCACTTAGCCACCACCACCACCTTGTCTTCCGCACGATCAAGTCTCAGTAGCCATGAGTCTGGACTGCATATTCCTCAGCCTGATCCTCCTTCCTCCCACCAATGCGAGTGCCCGGAGACAACTGATCCCACACTTGGACACTTCGAAGAGCTGTTGACTTTTCCATTTATAGATTCGGGCCTCTCGCCCCGTCCACTTGAAGCGGGGCAAGAGGAGATCGCATGTAGCGATGCCCAAATATTTGAGCAGCCACAGTCACACGAAGGTGATGGTGGGAAACTTTCAAAAGAGGTAGATGATGAGACACAATTGCCAGAAAGTCAGGAGAAGGACCAGGGTGCGGAAGTGGAAGATGGAGTGGTGGACGATGAAGTCCCTGACCCAACCAGGCAAGGTGACATGCAGAGCGAGGACAGCAACACACAAGGGGAGAGAGGCGTAGCACCACAACAGGCAAGAACAAGCAGTGTGGTAGCAGCAGACCGCAGGCGGGAAACAGTTCCCCATAACATCAATACGACGGAAGTTGCCAGTACAACTGTTAGGTCTTCCCGAGTGGTTGTTTTTTAAAGATTCTGCCGATAACCCCAAAAAGGCCATTTGCACCACCTGCCTGGCCAGCATCAGCAGGGGTAGCAAAACTAGCATCCTTATCACCACCAGCATGATCAGGCACATGACAGAAAAGCACCCGACTAAGTGGGCCGAACCGCAGGGTCCAGCAACAGTGTCTGCGGGTGACACCACTGCTTGTTCTGCTGTTGTGCGCGCACGGCAATCCCCTGTCCATGGCGCATGCCAAGATGCCTCCCGCCGTGCACCTGTTGTTGAACACTCTCAACTAGCACCATTAGGAAGCACGTCCACGTCCTTGTCCCAGCGCAGCATTCAGTTGTCCCTACCCCAGTCCTTGGAACGCAAGCGCAAATACGCAGCTAACGACCCACAGGCCACACTACTAAATTTACACATTTTGCGAATGCTTACACTCGAAATGTTGCCTTTTAGGCTCGAGGAGATGGTAGCTTTCTGCAACTTGATGGCGGTGACCGTCCCTCGGTACTCAGTCCCCAGCCGCCACTGTTTCTCCTGGTGTGCCATCCCCGCATTACACAAGCACATGTCCCACAACATTAGTCGTGCCCTCAACAATGCAGTCACTGGGAAAGTCCACCTAACCACGGACACGTGGACAAGTGCTTGTGGGTAGGGATGGTACATCTCGCTGTTGGCACACTGGGTTAACATAGTGGAAGCCGGGACCAAGTCGGACCTTGGGACGGAACACGTCCTCCAGATGCCAAGGTTTGCGGGCCCTGGATCAATCAGGGTTGCCCCCACATTCTACAGCTCCTGCACCTCCTCCTCCTTCTCCTCTTCAGCATCAATCTTCGAAAAGACCACATCAGTTGCAAGCTGGAAGCACTGCAGCACTGCCTCGGCCAAGCAGCAACAGGCTGTGCTGAAGCTAATATGCTTAGGTGACAAACCACACAAGGCTGAAGAGTTGTGGACAGCTCTGAAAGAGTAGGCAGATCTGTGGCAGACACCGCTGACCCTACAGCCAGGCATGGTCGTGTGTGACAATAGCCGGAACCTGGTGGTGAGGCGAGCTCACAGACGTACCATGCCTGGCCCATGTGCTTAACCTCCTGGTTCAGAGGTTTCTCAAAGCCTACCTGATCTGTCGGATCTGCTTGTCAAAGTAAGCCACCTGTGTGCCCATTTTTGAAAGTCAGCTATAGCTTCTTGCTGTGCTTCAGCAGCATTTGCAGCTTCCGTCTCACCGACTGGTGTGTGATGTCCCCACGCGTTGGAACTCTACATAGCAAATGTTGGGAAGGATTTGTGAGCAGAAGAGGGCAGGTATTCAGGCAACACTCCACACATAAAACCTCAGGAGTGGACATGGATGTCAGACATCTGTACCATCCTCCAAAACTTTGAGGACTCCACCAAGATGGTGAGCAGCGATGACGCCATAATTAGCATCACCATCCCGCTTCTCTGTCTTGTGAAACACTCTCCGTTCACAATTAAAGAGGATGCATTGCAGGCGGAGCACGATTAGATGGAGCAAGGAACCATACAGGATGATTCCACACAGACCAGCCTCATCTCATCTCAATGTGGATTGGTGGATTGGCTGACAATGAGGAAGAGGAGGAACAGAAGCTAGTTTCCTGCACTATAGATGGTACTACCTGTACAGCTGCCATTCCGTCTGTTCAGCATGGATGGCCTGAGGACAGGGAGGAGGAGGAAGAAGGAGGAGGATGAGGAGGAGAGCATGGTCAGTCATGATCTTGGTGAGGGCACGGAAGTCTTGCCTCTTTGTAGTCTGGCACGCATGGCTAAGTTTATGTTATGCTGCCTTATGCTGCCTTTCCCGTGACCCTCACATTGTCCAAATTTTGGGTGACAGTCATTACTTGTTGGTGACGCTTCTAGACCCACGCTACAGGGAGAACTTTATGTTTCTTATTCACTTGCAAGACAGGCCTAATAAAATTGGACAGTACAAGAAGGCCCTTGTTACGGAATTATTAAAAAAAATTCCCATCTGAAAACGCAGGCGGCAGAGGTCACAGTTCGTTGGACAACGAAGGAGTACAGGCGAGAAAGACTCAAACGCAATCCAGCAGAGGCAGAGGAACACTGTCAAAGTTATGGGACAGTTTTCTCAGACCCTCCCATCACACAAGCCCTGATGCGCGGGGTACTCTCTCAAGGAAGGAAAAGTTTCGGAAGATGGTGAGGGAGTTCCTTGCCGACCGTACCAACGTCCTCGGTGATTCCCCTGTGCCTTATTATTATTGAGTATCCAAGCTGGACAAGTGGCATGAACTGGCTCTTAATGCCTTGGAGGTCCTAGCGTTGCCCTGCTGCTAGCGTTTTGTCAGAGCAATTTTGTAGTGCCGCCTGTAGAATTATAACCGATAGGCGCATCTGCCTATCAACTGAAAATGCTGCCAGGCAGACTCTTATAACAATGAACAAGGGCTGTATTGGACCAGACTTCTCAACACCACCGAATAATAGCAGCGTAACATAAACTCAAATTCAATGTCTTTTTTTGGGGAGGTTTAACTCTATTCCCATGCACCTCTGTCTTCACACACAGTCATGGGTATATGCTTCCTGATTTTGTCTATTTGCGCTTGTCCTACTCCTTCTTCGCATCCTCATCCTCCGCCACCATATGTACCATATTAACATATCTACGTCTCTTGCAAGGGGCATTGCAGTTCCTCCAAATTTTTGGAAGCCATTGCTTCACTGCATAGGCAAACACTATGGGAGACCCACTTCCTAATAATTGGAACATTGTTTTTAGGAGGCTCTCTGACCTCTACGTCTCTTGCAAGGGGTATTGGGTTGCCTCCAAATTTTTGGCAGCCCTTGCAGTCACTGCATACGCAATAACAGTATAGGAGACTCACTCGTTAATAATGAGAACAACAAAGCATAGCCGACTGCTGGCCTTTTAAGAATAGTAGCGGCCGCCCGATGGCCCTATAAAAATAGGCTTTGTTACTTTCAGAGTCCCTCCATCATAAATGAAACAGGATGTGTCTGATTATGTGTCACACACCACATGGCCAGATAAGGTTGTAAAATCTTAAAATGACATTTCCTGGTGAAGGCATTTGTCCAGGTTGAAAGCAATGCAAAAGTGCAAAAATGCATCAAAAACGCTGCATGTGAACATAGCCCAATGTGTGGAGGAGCATTTTTGTTTTTGGTTATTTATTTTGCCTTATATACAAGTCATTACCCTGGAAAGGATGTTCTTTAACATATTTCCCAGGAAAATCCATTATGGTTCTTGCATGTTTTATTGTGAGTCCGTAAAAGTGGCGTAATACCTCTGACAACGTTGTTGACAGCAGTGACCTGGGAGTCAGAAATGCTTCCAAGGATCTTCCCTATGCTGTTCCAATGTCATTTGAGCACCTTTCCCATCGATTTGGCAATTTTTAGGCCCTCTGCAGACCGCCGGGGAGAACTGTCGGAAAGATGCTCGAGTTTCCCATAGACTTACATTTGACTCATTACTCGGACCGAGCACTCGAGCATTCCAATTTGCTCAACCCGAGCAATGAGTACCCGAGAATTTTAGTGCTCGCTCATCACTAGTGTTAGCCAGTTGAAAAAAGATTGTTCTCAGTGGGAGAAACAAAGTAATAATATTTTGGTTATGATCCCTTTGAATGTCTAACAAAAATGAAATAAGTGATCTTACAGAGCAAGCTTTCCAGACTACTTAGGTCTCTTTATCAGGCATGGTATAACAAATTATCTGCAGAAACACTAGTTAGCTCTCCCAGGAAAGGGGTTTCCAGGAATGTTTAACTGGACCTCTTTGTTACCCGACTACAAGGATCTTCCCAGGAACCACTGAACAAATATCAAGGTGACTAACCCTTTGTGTTACAAACGTTTCAGTGTTTTCTGTTGGTCCAAGACAGGTACGTAGAGGTCCTATAAGACCATTCTTATCAAACCTCTGCAGTGTTTGGATTTTGTGTGTATGGCTGAAATAATAAGAGTTATAAGATAATTTTTGGTTTATTATATATTTAAAAGTGTTTTTTTGAGATGTAGAACTGACAATTGAATGAAATTTGTATTCAGGAGGTTTTTACATTTTTTTCTGTGGATTTCAGGAGTCAGAGGATTGTTATATGTTGTGTTTGTTTTCTATATGACTGTTTCTGGAATGATAGTATTGTAAACTATGAGTATCCTTGAATGAGGGACTGATTGATCTATGTAAAAAAAAGGGATTATGGTCTCTGATACATAAAGGATCTCGCTAGATGTGTTCCCTCACATGTGGCGAAGTGAAAATTGGTACTGTAGGGAAGTGTAACTGTCTATAACAGAGCTCTCAGGATAACAAATATTTCCTGAAAATTGATAAGGGTTGAGTGATGTACTGCAAAATAATATTGATGAATCATCATCCTTAAGGATGAGCAGACCTGTGGAAGTTCAGGTTCGTTGAGTTCGACCAAACTTGAGTCCAAAGTTCGGTTTGGGTAGCAGAATTTGGACCCAGACCCGAAATCCATATAAGTCAATGGGGACCTGAGCTTTGGTGCTATGAAATGGCTGTAAAATTGTCATAGTAAGGGCTAAGGGACTGCAAAAGGAAGCAGACTGGAGGTAAGAGCAGGAAAATTACCCTGTAAACAAATGTGGATAAGAAAATGACGTAATATAACATTTAACAAAAACAAATAAAAAATAATCTTGAACCAGGAAGCAGAGGTCCAAGTAGAGGATTGGAGCAATGTCTGCGAGTGTAGTTTACTGTACTTGTTAATAAATAAATAAATAATGAAAACAACATGTTGCTCCCACTATTTTTAATAACCAGCCAAGGGAAAGCATGCAGATTATCTTATGCTGGTAAGGGGCCAATATCCATAAACCTTCCCAGCCTATTAATATCAGACCCAGCTGTCTATTTTGCCTTTGCTGGTTATTAAAAATGGAAGGACCCTAAAAAAATGACTTGGGGTCACCTCTATTTTTAATAACCAGCTAAGGCAAAGCTGAGGGCTGATATTAATAGGCTGCAAAGGGTCATGGATATAGGCCCCTTCCCAGCCTAATAAGACCTGCCCTCAGCCACTCCAGAAATGCTACATCAATTGAATGCTACAATTCTGGCACTTGCCCTGGTGCGTTGGCAATCGGGGTAATAGAACTGTGGGGTTGATGTCAGATGCTGGAGCTGACATTAAGCCCACGGGGTAGTAATGGAGAGGCGTCTCTCCCCAAAAGAAATAAACACACACAAAAGACCTTTTTTTGAAAAAAACCTCCCCAACAAATTTCCTCTTTCACTCATTTATTAAAAAAAAGAGTGAAGCTCCATAGACTGAAGCAGCAGCTACTGCCAGGTCTCACGCTGCACTCCTCAAGACCAAGCCGCTGTGAACTGAGTTGACGTCATTAAGGTTACCTCAATTCACAGATGCCGGTTCTCGCGAAGTACAGCGCGATAGTAAGAATGATGAGCAGTAACGTCACCGCTCATCATTTCTGCTCTCGCACTGCCCTCATGAGACCCGGCGCCTCTGAACTGTGGTAACCTTATTGGCGTCACCTCAGTTCACAGCGGCTGGGTCTCGTAGAGTGCAGCATGAGACCCGGCAGCCGCTGCTGCTCCAGTCTACGAAGCTTCATTCTCTGAACAGGGTTCCTTACACTGGAGGCCGGAGAAAGGGATCATCGTGGTACTTCGATGTGGACTACGGCAAACCGACGTGGTTTTTTACATTTATTTTTAATAAATAGGTTCAAGAGGAAAATTTTGGGGATGTTTTTTTTCAAATAAAGGACTTTTGTGGGTGTGTATATTTATTTCTTTTGACTACTGGGTTAGTAATGGGGGTGTATGACAGACACATCTCCATTACTAAACCCAAAACCGTTACCCTGATTGGCAACGCACCAGGGCAATCGAAAAAAGCCGAGGCTAGGAGCCAGAATTAGAGCATCTAATGATTTGCACTCTGTGCATGTAATCTACGATAGAATGAAAAAACTCAGAGACCCCTATAGTCTCTGTACTTGATGTAAAACCTAAATCCACTACAGCACCCCACCTTGGACAGGATCAATGGGCTGGACCTGCAGATATTGTGTGTCATGTGGGTCCCCATGCCCCTGGACAATGTCAAAGGTGCCGCTGTTCCCTATGAGTACCACTAGTCCTGTACAGTTCATATCACTTAGAATAAGAATCAAGACCTGTTGCAGATAGTAGCACAGGACCAAAACTCAGTTTTGGATATGAGCATAATGATGATAAGGATCATGAACTATTGATGCAGTGTTTTATGAATGGCCTTAGACCTACAGTCCAGTCGCCCTAAGTGGCGCAATATGAAATGTGTTGATCTGAAGGAAATAGCCCTGGGAGCTGAACTAGAATGAAAAAAGTTAACTTTGTTTCCAAGCAGCCCATAAAGGGAAGAGTGAGGGTTACAAAGGGGTGGGGAGTAATGACCAAGAAGAAAATAGAGACTACAGCAATGTAGAATGTTGGTCTTGTGGGCACAAAAAGGACATTATTCAGTCAAATTTCCTTCAAAATCAACAGCTACTATTCTGACACCCCATAAGAAAACTGGAAATCCAGATGTCTCCCTCTGCTCAATTGTTACCCCTAGGAACCCTCATTCTATGTTCCCATTTCCCTAACAGAGGGATGAACTCTTTAATTCATGGTAGACACTGGATCAGCCTATACAGTATTAATTCAAGAACACATCTGGGAGGACATGCTGTCGCCCGAATATGTAACTTGTGAAGAGATAGTGGGACGACCTACTAAACTATGAATGATTCAGTCACATCACTGAATTTGCATGATTCAATTGTGAACCAGGTTTTAGTTTCCCCTGATGCGATCTTTAATTTGTTAGGGACAGACGTGTTCCAAAAAATTGGGGCTTGCATAGTATTCACTCCAAATGGCCCCAAGATAACCATCCCCTTAGAAAAGGCACCCTGTGTAGTCTCCCATCCCTGACAATTCCCACAGCCTTGAACAGCACATGCTCTGAAACCCATTCCCTACCTATTTGGCTTGAGAATATACCCAACCAGTTGTGGGCACATAGCAAAATTGATGTGGGTAAATCCTTTTACCCTGTACTGCCACAAACAGGCCAGACATGCATCTGGCATCCTCACCCAAGAACACGGTGGCAGATAGCGCCCTCTAGGGTATTATTTTGTAACTCTAGTTCCAGTTATCCTTCGATTCCCTGCTTGTGTAAGAGTTGTGGCGGCTGCTTTAGAACTTTTTAAAAAGACAAAGGACATAGTGTTAGACAACTCTCTCACACTCCAAGTTCCTCATGCTGTATCTGAAATAATCCAAAAGCTCAGACCCACCATCTCTCAGTATTCAGGCTGACCAAATACGAAGCTTCCCTCTTTGCACCCCCATATTGCTATCAAATACTGTAATGTTCTAAATCCATCTACAATATTATCAGTGGATTTAGAAAGGGGAGGAGAATATCAGGATGGGGAAGAGGGAGGGACCATGAGCCAAGACTTGCCCTTGTTTTTCAAACTAGCAGATGAGGATGCTCAGTTTGACTTAACACATGAACATGACTGCCAGGCATAGATAGAGGCAGACACAAAGAGCTTGGCAAAAATCATTGATGTACCACTCACTAACACGTCGGAAGAGCATTTAGTAGATGGTTCCAGAGCTTGGGACAGCAAACAAAAATGATTCATCACCGGGTATGCAGTAGTTAACAATGGTAAGGCAGTAATACAAGGACCACTGCCCTCCAGCTGCTCTGCACAGGAGGTTGAGCTGAAGGCATGCACTGCAGCATGCTGTCTGGGAAAAGGTAAAGAAATTAATGTATTTTTCAGATTTAAGATACGCCTTAAAGGGTTGCACGTGACCTTGGCATCATTTGGCAATTTTCTGACCTCTGCTGTCAAACCCAAGGATACTATTGAAGGGCAAGTCTCATGCCAGCAGCCGCGGTAATTCCAGCTCCAGTAGCGTTCACTAAAGCTGCTGCAATTAAAAAGCTTTTATAAGGATCGAGCTTGTCGGTCCACCGCAAGGCGTCCTACCGCCAGTCCCAGCCCCTATGCCTTGGGGTGCCGTGTCCCGGGGGCCGGAACCATTTCCTTTGAAGAAATTAAGTGTCCAAACTACAGGTGGTGTAGCTTGCTTAACAGCTGGGATAATCCGCTGACTAGCAGACACTGCTACTAGGCACAAAGTATTTCCTGGGCTAGATGCAGTTAAAGATTTGTAATTAGATACTCTCGTTGGATGCTGAGAAAGTATTCCATAGAGTCTCCTGGCACGCCATATATTATTCTCTTAAAAAGCTTGGGGTAGGGGTCTAGGGGACCCTTTTATAGCAAAAATCATGGCCCTGTATCGCAATATGTCACCTAGGCTGAAGATAAATGGAACATTTTCATCACCTTTCATAATCACCAATGGGACAAGGCAGGGATGTCCTCTGTCCCCTCTCTTATACATCCTAGTGACGGAGCACCTGCTCTCATCAATTCGCCATAACCCCAATATTAGGTGGATTGAGGTGGGAGGCACCGAGTACAAGTGCTCTGCATTTGCTGATGATGTACTAGTATATATCACTCAATCACATATATCCATCCCTGCTGTTTTGGCTGAAATAGATCACTTTGTTACATGGTCAAATTTTAAAATCAATGCAGCGAAGTCTGAGGCCCTCGATGTCTCCCTCCCCAAATCCATACAGGATTCCATCCAGTCCAACTTTCCCTTTGCCTGGCCCTCACAAGGTATCAAATACTTAGGAATTCCTATTCATAGATACCCCTCCCGTCTATGTTATCTTAATTTTGGGCCCTTTATTGAACAACTCCATACAGACCACGGTTGGCAAGTAAGAACTGTGAGATTCACTACATGAACCACTGGTGTTTTGTGGAAAAGCACATGTACACTGTGTTCCAAATTATTATGCAAAAAGTGTTTAGGAGTGATAAGGTAAGAATTTTTTTGTTTGTCAGTTAAACTCATTGATGGTGATGTGTGTCAGGGCTCTTTATATCACTGTAAGCAATTGCAGACACCTGTGCTAATTAGTTTGAAAGGTGTGTCCAATGAAAGGCAAGACTACTTAAGAAGGCTGTCCCACATTATTAAGCAGCCTACATTTTCTGACAAAATGGGAAAGAAAAAGGATGTGTCGGCTGCTGAGTAGCAACAAATTGTGGAGAGTTTAGGTCAAGGCATGACTACAATCAACATTGCCAAGACACTTCATCCTGATCATCGCACAATCAAGAAGTATGTAGCTGATGCACAGTACACACGTGTGCGTGCTGATAAGGGAAAATTGAGGACTCTTTCCTACAGGCAATTACATCAGGTTAAAAGAGCAGCGGCAAAAAAGCCTTGTCATAGCAGCAGACAAGTTTTTGAAGCTGCTGGTGCCTCCAACGTCCCCCGAACAACAAGATGCAGGGTCCTTCAGAGGTTTGCAGCTGTGTGTAAGCCATCCTGTCGACCTCCTCTATCCACTGTACACAAACAGAAACGGCTCCAGTGGGCCAAACAATACATGAAGACTGACTTCAAAACTGTTTTGTTCACCGATGAGTGCCGTGCAGCGCTCCATGGTCCAGATGGATAGAGTGGAGGATGGATGATCGATGGACACCCCATGCAAACACGGCTACGGCGCCAACAAGGAGGAGGTGGAGTAATGTTTTGGGCTGGAATCATGGGGAGAGAGATTGTCGGCCCCTTTAGGATCCCTGAAGGGGTAAAGATGAACTCCATAATGTATGTGGAGTTTCTCAAACAGCACTCCCTGCCATGGTTCAAGAAGAAGAACCATGTATTCCACAGCAAGATCATTTTCATGCATGATAATGCACCGTCTCATGCTGCACATAACACATCTGCATCTCTGGCTGTTATGGGCATAAAAGGGGACAAACTTATGGGGTGACCCCCATGCTCCCCTGACCTCAGCCCCATTGAGAACCTCTGGAGCATCATCAAAAGGAGTGTCTATGATGGCGGGAGGCAGTTCACATCTAAGCAAAAGCTCTGGGAGGGTATTCTGTCCACATGCAAAACAATTGAAGCAGAAACCATCCAAAATCTGACAAATTCAATGGACGAGAGAGTTCAGAAGCTCCTTTTGAACAAGGGGTCCTATGTGCAAATGTAACATCACCTAGAATAAAGTTTTGAGTTGAAAACTGTTTGATTTCAGTTTCTAATAACCTGCTAATGCTTCTAATTTCAAAAATGACCATTTTTTTGTTCTTTATTAAAATGAATAGGTTGATCGAAGACTGTGGGGAATCTAAGAGTGTGGCAACCCAGTAGTCAGGATTATTTCGAATTCTGACAATCTGAGGGTCATGTTGCAGGTAGTGCAGCAAGAAGGCACTCATGTGTCTTGCGCATCTAGGAGCACCAAAATTATTTTCCGGGATAGATGCAGCTAAAAATTATTATTAATTTGAAAGCTGGTGGAGCTTAGTATAGATGGCCTAATAGAATCAGTACTGCACACTGCTACAAGGCCCAAATTATTTTCCAGCCAAGATACAGATAAACATGATTAGTAATTTTAAATGTGGTGGAGTTTAGTATAGATGGCCTAATAGAAACAGTACTGCACACTGCTACCATGCCCAAATTATTTTCCAGCCAAGATACAGATAAACATGATTAGTAGAGATGAGCGTTGTTCTACTCGAACTGTTCGCCAATCTCAAATTCGAGCTGTTTTGGGCGGTGTTCGAGCCGTTCGGCGAACACGAACAATTTGAGAAAAATTCGGCTGTTCGAGGTTATGTTCGATAACTGTTCGTGCACCAAAATCATAACTGGATTTTTTCTCAGAAATGATGAAAATTAACGTTAATACGCAGTTTGAGTGTACAGCGGGGTGGGGGGAGGGGCAGCGGATGGATCTCTGCAGGAACAATGAAGATCTCCATTTTTTTTTTCTCTTTCCCGCATTTACAGTGGGGAGGTGCAATCTGTCAGCCTATCAGCAGCGCACACACGGAGCGAAGTGCTTTTTTTCACCAAAGCAAGGGCATGTGTCATTGGCAGTGTATGTCACATGTCCTTGCCCTATAAGACCAAGCCATTTTCCCCGTCGCCACCATTTTCTCACTGATGCAGCTGCGTGTTAGACGGCACCGCTGTTGCTGTGTGCGCTATACCTTGTTAATTTCAAGCCAATTTTCGCACAAATCTACAGATAGCTTGGGAGTAGGGAATAGTTGTGATTGCAGTCCTTTTAAGGACTAGGTTACAGCATTTCTTACGACTTTTATCAGGCAGGTCTGTGCTCTTAAATAGATAGATTGTGGGAGTAAAGACTAATTGTAATTGGAGTCCTTTTCAGGACTAGGTTACATCAGTTCCTATCAGTTTTTGCCATGCAGGTCTGTGCCAGTGCTGTGCAAGTTTTTTTCACAGCATTTGGCTGAATCTAGCAAAGCTAATCCTTTTTGGCCTATTGCAGACTGTGTTAGTCAGTGGAGTAGCCTATCTGTGTTGCAAGATACCACCTGTGTATAGAATACCAATTTTTTTACTGCACCTAGTGAAGTAAAATCTTTTGGGCATAGCATCATTCTATTAGTCCATCTATACTGACCTCCATCAGGTTGCAAATTGAATATAATTTTTTTCTGCATCTAGCTCTGAAAAAATATTGGGCTTCTAGCTGTGTGTGGGACTTGTTGTATTAGTCCATCTATACTGACCTCCATCAGGTTGCAAACTGAATATATTTTTTTCTGCATCTACCTCTGAAAAAATATTGGGCTTCTAGCTGTGTGTGGGACTTGTTCTATTAATCCATCTATACAGACCTCCATCAGGTTGCAAACTGAATATATTTTTTTCTGCATCTACCTCTGAAAAAATATTGGGCTTCTAGCTGTGTGTGGGACTTGTTGTATTAGTCCATCTATACTGACCTCCATCAGGTTGCAAACTGAATATATTTTTTTCTGCATCTACCTCTGAAAAAATATTGGGCTTCTAGCTGTGTGTGGGACTTGTTCTATTAATCCATCTATACAGACCTCCATCAGGTTGCAAACTGAATATATTTTTTTCTGCATCTACCTCTGAAAAAATATTGGGCTTCTAGCTGTGTGTGGGACTTGTTGTATTAGTCCATCTATACTGACCTCCATCAGGTTGCAAACTGAATATATTTTTTTCTGCATCTACCTCTGAAAAAATATTGGGTTTCTAGCTGTGTGTGGGACTTGTTCTATTAATCCATCTATACAGACCTCCATCAGGTTGCAAACTGAATATATTTTTTTCTGCATCTACCTCTGAAAAAATATGTGGCCTTCTAGCAGTGTGTGGGACTTTCTCTATTAGTCCATCTATACTGACCTCCATCAGGTTGCAAACTGAATATAATTTTTTTCTGCATCTAGCTCTGAAAAAATATTTGGCCTTCTAGCAGTGTGTGGGACTTTCTCTATTAGTCCATCTATACTGACCTCCATCAGGTTGCAAATTTAAAATAATTTTTATCTGCATCTACAGTACCTCTGAAAAAATATTTGGGCTTCTAGCTGTGTGTGGGACTTGTTCTATTAGTCCATCTATACTGACCTCCATCAGGTTGCAAATTGAATATAATTTTTATCTGCATCTAGCTCTGAAAAAATATTTGGCCTTCTAGCAGTGTGTGGGACTTTCTCTATTAGTCCATCTATACTGACCTACATCAGGTTGCAAATTGAATATAATTTTTATCTGCATCTAGCTCTGAAAAAATATTTGGCCTTCTAGCAGTGTGTGGGACTTTCTCTATTAGTCCATCTATACTGACCTCCATCAGGTTGCAAATTAAAAATAATTTTTATCTGCATCTACCTCTGAAAAAATATTTGGGCTTCTAGCTGTGTGTGGGACTTGTTCTATTAATCCATCTATACAGACCTCCATCAGGTTGCAAACTGAATATAATTTTTTTCTGCATCTAGCTCTGAAAAAATATTTGGCCTTCTAGCAGTGTGTGGGACTTGTTCTATTAGTCCACCTATACTGACCTCCATCAGGTTGCAAATTCAAAATAATTTTTTGTCTGCATCTAGCTCTGAAAAAATATTTGGCCTTCTAGCAGTGTGTGGGACTTTCTCTATTAGTCCATCTATACTGACCTCCATCAGGTTGCAAACTGAATATATTTTTTTTCTGCATCTACCTCTGAAAAAATATTGGGCTTGTAGCTGTGTGTGGGACTTGTTCTATTAATCCATCTATACAGACCTCCATCAGGTTGCAAACTGAATAAAAAATTTTTCTAAATCTACCTCTGAAAAAATATTTGGGCTTCTAGCTGTGAGTGGGACTTGTTCTATTAGTCCATCTATACTGACCTCCATCAGGTTGCAAATTGAATATAATTTTTTTCTGCATCTAACCCAGCCAATAGTTTTGGCCTAATACCACAGTTTGGCCACTCACCTCTGCTCGGTTCCCATCCATTGTTTTTTTCTGCAAACAACTCCAGAGTTGTGAATTAGTTAACCACCAAAATGAGTGGAAAAAGGCCTGCTGCTGGTGGAAAGGGTAATAGGCGTGTTGGGAAGGGGAAAAAAAGTTGTGTCCGTGGGGTAGGTGTTAAAGCAACAGTAACATCTGCAGAAGAAAGACCATCTTCCAGCCAAACTAAAATGTCTACTTCTTTTAGCGGACAATGTGATAAGATCCCTTTCTTACGGCCACGCCAATCGCTGCAAATTCCAGATGAGGCACAAAAACAGCAGGTGCTTCAACGGATATCAAGTGCTCCTTTAAGTGGGCTCTCCTCCGCAACAACTTCAACATCACAAATACTCCAGTCCTCAAAGGTGTCACCCCAATCGCACTTGCTTCCTCACAGCTCCCAAATCTCCAGCTGCCCGTCTGAGTATGAAGTAGAACAGATGGTTGAGTCTGCAGAGCTGTTTACTCATACTATAGCCTGGGAATCAGAGGTCGACTCCAGCGCTTCTGTGAATCCAGATGAGGAAATGATCTTCACTGATGCCCAGAATCTTTATGAGTCGGATCCAGGACCAGACGCAGAAGGTTCTGACCATAATGTAGACCCTCATTCCCAAACTGTAACTCCTGTTCATGGAGACAATGAGAAAGACGATGATAAGACTCAAATACCTGATTGAAGCGACAACTTTAGTTTTTTGTCAGGGCAGGAACAGTTTGGCTCTGAGGACGACGGGTGTGATAACGCACAGGGTGATGATGATGAGGTTGGAGATCCCACTTACTGTCAACCCACAGTCAGCCAAGAGATGAGGTCAGCAGAGGAGGTGGAGGAAGATGCTAGTGACGACGAGGTCAGGTTGCGCCTTCCTGGACAGAGACGTAGTACTGGAAGCACGTCAACAACTGCATCCTCAAACACAACTCTGCGTCTCACCACAAGTCGTGGTGGCTCTTCAGGTCGCATGGGTGCTAAGCCTTGCATAGCCTGGGCATTTTTTCAGATCGATAAAGATGACCCAACTCGTGTTATCTGTAACATTTGTCAACAAAAGCTAAGTAGAGGCCAAAAAATACATAGTTTGAGTACTTCATGCATGAACCGGCACATGGACATGAAGCATAAGTTGCAGTGGGAAGCTCAGTGTGCTACAATGCGGCCTAGCCGGCCGGGCCAACCACCGTCTGCCATATCTTGTGCATCCGCGGCCTCTTCATCCTCTGTGACTGGGGGGACAGCAGTCACACCTGTTTTGGGATGCAGATCTGCCACCTCTTTACCCGCAACAGCCAGCGTGATTGGCAGGTCATCATTTTCTTTGGAGGTGGTAACACCAGCTGGTGTTGAGCGCTGTCCGACATCGATAGCACCACCTTTGGATCAAGGCAACCTAACATGTCCGCCTGCATCTTCCTCACAGACCGGCAGTTTGCCGGGGACACCCTTATCAACCCCGTCTAAGCACAATAGCCAGCCCTCGGTCCCTCAGATGTGGACAAGTAAAAGACCATTTCCTCCTAGCCATGAGAAAGCTAAGAGGTTGAATTTCACCATCTGCAAGCTCTTGGCTACAGAAATGCTGCCTTTCCGCCTGGTGGACACAGAGGATTTTCGAGACCTTATGTCCGTCGCAGTGCCCCAGTACCAGATGCCCAGTCGGCACTACTTCTCAAAGAAAGGTGTGCCTGCGCTCCACCAGCATGTCGCACACAACATCACCGCTTCTTTGAGAAACTCTGTGTGTGACAGGGTGCATTTCACCACAGACACTTGGACGAGTAGGCATGGACAGGGGCGTTACATGTCGCTGACTGGTCACTGGGTAACTATGGTGACAGCAGGACAAGGGGCTGCTGTCCAAGTCTTGCCGTCCCCACGAGTTGTGCGTCAATCCTCTTTATGTCAAAGTTCCTCCACTGCTTCTGCCTCCTCAACCTCCTCTCGGTCTTCCACCTGCACCCAAAGCCTGTCTGGTCATGCCACAAGCTTTCTAACTGCGCAGAAGGGATCCTGCACACCTCCTTACTATGCTGGCAGTAGGGCGCAACGTCATCAGGCGGTTTTTACATTGAAATGTCTGGGAAATGTGAGTCACACAGCTGAGGAGTTGTGGTCAGCTCTGGAGAACCTATTTCATGAATGGTTGTCTCCACTGGACCTGAAACCAGGGAAGGCCGTGTGCGACAATGCTGCAAACCTGGGTGCGGCCCTTCGCCGGGGCAATGTCACACACGTGCCTTGTATGGCTCACGTGTTGAACCTGGTTGTCCAGCAATTTTTAGCCCACTATCCCAGACTAGATGGCCTTCTGCAGAGGGCACGGTCGCTGTGTGCTCACTTCCGCCGTTCGCATCCCGCAGCTCAGCGACTTACATCTCTACAGAAGTCGTTGGGCCTGCCACTTCACCGGCTAAAATGCGATGTGCCTACCCAGTGGAATTCAACTCTGCACATGTTGCAGCGACTGTGGCAGCACCGACAAGCCCTGGTGCAATACGTTCTGACGTATAGCCTGGGCCAACGAGATCCAGAGGTGGGGCAAATCACGCTGGAGGAGTGGTCTCAGATCAGGGACCTATGCACCCTTCTGCACAGTTTTGAAATGGCGACGAAGATGTTTAGTGCTGACGATGCCATTATCAGCATGACTATTCCCGTGATTTACATGCTGGAGCACATGTTAAACAGAATTCGGAGTCAGGTGGTGGCACAAGAGGAGGTGGAGGAAGTAGAGGAGGAGGAGTTGTATGCGGAAGGGCTAACATCTGCAAGGTCCAGACGGTCGGCAGCACCAAGGCGGCAGGCATGTGAGGGTGGGGGAGATGGTTTTACCAGGGCGCATGGTAGCAGCCAAACTAGTGAGGAAGGAGCAGGAGCCCAGGAAGAAGTGGAGGATGAACTGATGGAAGACTCATCAGATGAGGGAGACCTTGATCACATTTCTGTTGTGCGAGGTTGGGGGGAGAGGACAGAGGAAGGAAGCATGATTGTTACCTCGCCACCAACACAACAGGGACTTGGTGCTCCTGGATGCGCAAGACACATGAGTGCCTTCCTTCTATACTACCTGCAACATGACCCTCGAAATGTGAGAATTAGAAATAATCCTGACTACTGGGTTGCCACACTGTTAGATCCCCGGTACTAAAGTAAATTTGCAGAAATTATTCCTGCCATAGAAAGGGATGAAAGCATGCAGGAGTATCAGCAGAGACTGTTGCAGAATCTTACATGTGTTTTTCCACAAAACACCAGTGGTGCACGTATTGAATCTTACAGTTCCAACTTGCCAACCGTGGGACAGTCGAGTGTTCAGCACTCAAACCGTAACAGAAACGCAGTATCTGCTGGTAACATCAATTTTGCGGAATCATTTCACCACTTTTTTAGCCCATCCTTTGCAAGGCCACAGGAGACAAGAAGTCTGACACATAGTCAACGCCTAGAGATGATGGTACAGGAGTATCTCCAAGTAAACATTGAAGCCATGACTGTGTCACTAGACCCTTGCTATTTTTGGGCTTCCAATCTGGATAAATGGCTGGAGCTCGCCACTTACGCCTTGGAGATCTTGTCATGCCCCGCAGACAGCGTTCTGTCTGAACGCGTGTTCAGCGCTGCTGGTGGTGTGCTGACATATAAGCGCACGTGGCTCTCCACTGATAATGTAGACAGACTCACATTCATAAAGATGAGCAAATCATGGATCCGAAATGACTTTTCTACCCCTTTGTCATCGTGGGGAGAGTAAAAGCTTGATGATTTGTTAAAATCACCTCACCAACCGTTTTAAGCTTTAAAACTACTAATCATGTTTATCTGTATCTTGGCTGGAAAATATTTTGGGCTTTGTAGCAGTGTGCAGTACTGATTCTAATAGGCCATCTATACTAAGCTCCACCTGATTTAAAATTACTAATCATGTTTATCTGTATCTTGGCTGGAAAATAATTTGGGCTTTGTAGCAGTGTGCAGTACTGATTCTATTAGGCCATCTATACTAAGCTCCACCAGATTTAAAATTACTAATCATGTTTATCTGTATCTTGGCTGGAAAATAATTTGGGCTTTGTAGCAGTGTGCAGTACTGATTCTATTAGGCCATCTATACTAAGCTCCACCAGATTTAAAATTACTAATCATGTTTATCTGTATCTTGGCTGGAAAATAATTTGGGCTTTGTAGCAGTGTGCAGTACTGATTCTATTAGGCCATCTATACTAAGCTCCACCAGCTTTCAAATTAATAATAATTTTTAGCTGCATCTAGCCCGGAAAATAATTTTGGGTCTCCTAGATGCGCAAGACACATTAGTGCCTTCTTGCTGCACTACCTGCAACATGACCCTCAGATTGTCAGAATTCGAAGTAATCCTGACTAGAGATGTGCGTTGTTCTACTCGAACTGTTCGCCAATCTCAAATTCGAGCTGTTTTGGGCGGTGTTCGAGCCGGTCGGCGAACACGAACAATTTGAGAAAAATTCGGCTGTTCGAGGTTATGTTCGATAACTGTTCGTGCACCAAAATCATAACTGGATTTTTTCTCAGTAATGATGAAAATTAATGTTAATACGCAGTTTGAGTGTACAGCGGGGCGGGGGGAGGGGCAGGGGATGGATCTCTGCAGGAACAATGAAGATCTCCATTTTTTTTTCTCTTTCCCGCATTTGCAGTGGGGAGGAGCAATCTGTCAGCCTATCAGCAGCGCACACACGGAGAGAAGTGCTTTTTTTCACACAAGCAAGGGCATGTGTGATTGGCAGTGTATGTCACATGTCCTTGCCCTATAAGACCAAGCCATTTTCCCCGTCGCCAACATTTTCTCACTGCTGCAGCTGCGTGTTAGACGGCACCGCTGTTGCTGTGTGCGCTATACCTTGTTAATTTCAAGCCAATTTTCGCACAAATATACAGATAGCTTGGGAGTAGGGAATAGTTGTGATTGCAGTCCTTTTAAGGTCTAGGTTACAGCATTTCCTACGACTTTTATCAGGCAGGTCTGTGCTCTTAAATAGATAGATTGTGGGAGTAAAGACTAATTGTAATTGGAGTCCTTTTCAGGACTAGGTTACATCAGTTCCTATCAGTTTTTGCCAGGCAGGTATGTGCCAGTGCTGTGCAAGTTTTTTTCACAGCATTTGGCTGAATCTAGCAAAGCTAATCCTTTTTGGCCTATTGCAGAGTGTGTTAGTCAGTGGAGTAGCCTATCTGTGTTGCAAGATATACCACCTGTGTATAGAATACCAATTTTTTTACTGCACCTAGTGAAGTAAAATCTTTTGGGCATAGCATCATTCTATTAGTCCATCTATACTGACCTCCATCAGGTTGCAAACTGAATATAATTTTTTTCTGCATCTAGCTCTGAAAAAATATTTGGGCTTCTAGCAGTGTGTGGGACTTGGTCTATTAGTCCATCTATACTGACCTCCATCAGGTTGCAAATTAAAAATAAGTTTTTCTTCATTTAGCTCTGAAAAAATATTTGGGCTTCTAGCAGTGTGTGGGACTTGTTCTATTAGTCCTTCTATACTGACGTCCAGCAGGTTGCAAATTGAATATAATTTTTTTCTGCATCTAGCTCTGAAAAAATATTTGGGCTTCTAGCGGTGTGTGGGACTTGGTCTATTAGTCCATCTATACTGACCTCCATCAGGTTGCAAATTAAAAATAATTTTTTTCTGCATCTAGCTCTGAAAAAATATTTGGGCTTCTAGCGGTGTGTGGGACTTGGTCTATTAGTCCATCTATACTGACCTCCATCAGGTTGCAAATTAAAAATATTTTTTTTCTGCATCTAGCTCTGAAAAAATATTTGGGCTTCTAGCAGTGTGTGGGAGTTGGTCTATTAGTCTATCTATACTGACCTCCATCAGGTTGCAAATTAAAAATAATTTTTTTCTTCATTTAGCTCTGAAAAAATATTTGGGCTTCTAGCAGTGTGTGGGACTTGTTCTATTAGTCCTTCTATACTGACCTCCAGCAGGTTGCAAATTGAATATAATTTTTTTCTGCATCTAGCTCTGAAAAAATATTTGGGCTTCTAGCGGTGTGTGGGACTTGGTCTATTAGTCCATCTATACTGACCTCCATCAGGTTGCAAATTAAAAATAATTTTTTTCTGCATCTAGCTCTGAAAAAATATTTTTGCTTCTAGCGGTGTGTGGGACTTGGTCTATTAGTCCATCTATACTGACCTCCATCAGGTTGCAAATTAAAAATAATTTTTTTCTGCATCTAGCTCTGAAAAAATATTTGGGCTTCTAGCAGTGTGTGGGACTTGGTCTATTAGTCCATCTATACTGACCTCCATCAGGTTGCAAATTGAATAAAAAAATTTTCTGCATCTAGCTCTGAAAAAATATTTGGGCTTCTAGCGGTGTGTGGGACTTGGTCTATTAGTCCATCTATACTGACCTCCATCAGGTTGCAAATTAAAAATAATTTTTTTCTGCATCTAACCCAGCCAATAGTTTTGGCCTAATACCACAGTTTGGCCACTCAGCTCTGCTCGGTTACCATCCATTGTTTTTTTGTGCAAACAACTCCAGAGTTGTGAATTAGTTAACCACCAAAATGAGTGGAAAAAGGCCTGCTGCTGGTGGAAAGGGGAATAGGCGTGTTGGGAAGGGGAAAAAAGGTTGTGTCCGTGGGGTAGGTGCAGAAGAAAGACCATCTTCCAGCCAAACTAAAATGTCTACTTCTTTTAGCGGACAATGTGATAAGATCCCTTTCTTACGGCCACGCCAATCGCTACAAATTCCAGATGAGGCACAAAAACAGCAGGTGCTTCAACGGATATCAAGTGCTCCTTTAAGTGGGCTCTCCTCCACATCAACTTCAACATCACAAATACTCCAGTCCTCAAAGGTGTCACCCAAATCGCACTTGCTTCCTCACAGCTCCCAAATCTCCAGCTGCCCGTCTGAGTATGAGGTAGAACAGATGGTTGAGTCTGCAGAGCTGTTTACTCATACTATAGCCTGGGAATCAGAGGTCGACTCCAGCGCTTCTGTGAATCCAGACGAGGAAATGATCTGCACTGATGCCCAGAATCTTTATGAGTCGGATCCAGGACCAGACGCAGAAGGTTCTGACCATAATGTAGACCCTCATTCCCAAACTGTAACTCCTGTTGGTGGAGACAATGAGGAAGACGATGATAAGACTCAAATCCCTGATTGGAGCGACAACTTTAGTTTTTTGTCAGGGCAGGAACAGGTTGGCTCTGAGGACGACGGGTGTGATAACGCACAGGGTGATGATGATGAGGTCGGAGATCCCACTTACTGTCAACCCACAGTCAGCCAAGAGATGAGGTCAGCAGAGGAGGTGGAGGAAGATGCTAGTGACGACGAGGTCAGGTTGCGCCTTCCTGGACAGAGACGTAGTACTGGAAGCACGTCAACAACTGCATCCTCAAACACAACTCTGCCTCTCACCACAAGTCGTGGTGGCTCTTCAGGTCGCATGGGTGCTAAGCCTTGCATAGCCTGGGCATTTTTTCAGATCGATAAAGATGACCCAACTCGTGTTATCTGTAACATTTGTCAGCAAAAGCTAAGTAGAGGCCAAAAAATACATAGTTTGAGTACTTCATGCATGAACCGGCACATGGACATGAAGCATAAGTTGCAGTGGGAAGCTCAGTGTGCTACAATGCGGTCTAGCCGGCCGGGCCAACCACCGTCTGCCATATCTTGTGCATCCGCGGCCTCTTCATCCTCTGGGACTGGGGGGACAGCAGTCACACCTGTTTTGGGGCGCAGACCTGCCACCTCTTTACCCGCAACAGCCAGCGTGATTGGCAGGTCATCATTTTCTTTGGAGGTGGTAACACCAGCTGGTCTTGAGCGCTGTCCGACATCGATAGTACCACCTTTGGATCAAGGCAACCTAACATGTCCGCCTGCATCTTCCTCACAGACCGGCAGTTTGCCGGGGACACCCTTATCAACCCCGTCTAAGCACAATAGCCAGCCCTCGGTCCCTCAGATGTGGACAAGTAAAAGACCATTTCCTCCTAGCCATGAGAAAGCTAAGAGGTTGAATTTCACCATCTGCAAGCTCTTGGCTACAGAAATGCTGCCTTTCCGCCTGGTGGACACAGAGGATTTTCGAGACCTTATGTCCGTCGCAGTGCCCCAGTACCAGATGCCCAGTCGGCACTACTTCTCAAAGAAAGGTGTGCCTGCGCTCCACCAGCATGTCGCACACAACATCACCGCTTCTTTGAGAAACTCTGTGTGTGACAGGGTGCATTTCACCACAGACACTTGGACGAGTAGGCATGGACAGGGGCGTTACATGTCGCTGACTGGGCACTGGGTAACTATGGTGACAGCAGGACAAGGGGCTGCTGTCCAAGTCTTGCCGTCCCCACGAGTTGTGCGTCAATCCTCTTTATGTCATTTTTCCTCCACTGCTTCTGCCTCCTCAACCTCCTCTCGGTCTTCCACCTGCACCCAAAGCCTGTCTGGTCATGCCACAAGCTTTCTAACTGCGCAGAAGGGATCCTGCACACCTCCTTACTATGCTGGCAGTAGGGCTCAACGTCATCAGGCGGTTTTTACATTGAAATGTCTGGGAAATGTGAGTCACACAGCTGAGGAGTTGTGGTCAGCTCTGGAGAACCAATTTCATGAATGGTTGTCTCCACTGGACCTGAAACCAGGGAAGGCCGTGTGCGACAATGCTGCAAACCTGGGTGCGGCCCTTCGACGGGGCAATGTCACACACGTGCCTTGTATGGCTCACGTGTTGAACCTGGTTGTCCAGCAATTTTTAGCCCACTATCCCAGACTAGATGGCCTTCTGCAGAGGGCACGGTCGCTGTGTGCTCACTTCCGCCATTCGCATCCCGCAGCTCAGCGACTTACATCTCTACAGAAGTCGTTGGGCCTGCCACTTCACCGGCTAAAATGCGATGTGCCTACCCAGTGGAATTCAACTCTGCACATGTTGCAGCGACTGTGGCAGCACCGACAAGCCCTGGTGCAATACGTTCTGACGTATAGCCTGGGCCAACGAGATTCAGAGGTGGGGCAAATCACGCTGGAGGAGTGGTCTCAGATCAGGGACCTATGCACCCTTCTGCACAGTTTTGAAATGGCGACGAAGATGTTTAGTGCTGACGATGCCATTATCAGCATGACTATTCCGGTGATTTACATGCTGGAGCACATGTTAAACAGAATTCGGAGTCAGCTGGTGGCACAAGAGGAGGTGGAGGAAGTAGAGGAGGAGGAGTTGTATGCGGAAGGGCTAACATCTGCAAGGTCCAGACGGTCGGCAGCACCAGGGCGGCAGGCATGTGAGGGTGGGGGAGATGATTTTACCAGGGCGCATGGTAGCAGCCAAACTAGTGAGGAAGGTGCAGGAGCCCAGGAAGAAGTGGAGGACGAACTGATGGAAGACTCATCAGATGAGGGAGACCTTGATCACATTTCTGTTGTGCGAGGTTGGGGGGAGAGGACAGAGGAAGGAAGCATGATTGTTACCTCACCACCAACACAACAGGGACTTGGTGCTCCTGGATGCGCAACACACATGAGTGCCTTCTTGCTGCACTACCTGCAACATGACCCTCGAATTGTGAGAATTAGAAATAATCCTGACTACTGGGTTGCCACACTGTTAGATCCCCGGTACAAAAGTAAATTTGCAGAAATTATTCCTGCCATAGAAAGGGATGCACGCATGCAGGAGTATCAGCAGAGACTGTTGCAGAATCTTACATGTGCTTTTCCACAAAATACCAGTGGTGCACGTAGTGAATCTCACAGTTCCAACTTGCCAACCGTGGGACCGTCAAGTGTTCAGCACTCAAACCGTAACAGAACCACAGTATCTGCTGGTAACATCAATTTTGCGGAATCATTTCACCACTTTTTTAGCCCATCCTTTGCAAGGCCACAGGAGACAAGAAGTCTGACACATATTCAACGCCTAGAGACGATGGTACAGGAGTATCTCCAAGTAAACATTGAAGCCACGACTGTGTCACTGGACCCTTGCTCTTTTTGGGCTTCCAATCTGGATAAATGGCCGGAGCTAGCCACTTACGCCTTGGAGATCTTGTCATGCCCCGCAGCCAGCGTTCTGTCTGAACGTGTGTTCAGCGCTGCTGGTGGTGTGCTGACAGATAAGCGCACGCGGCTCTCCACTGATAATGTAGACAGACTCACGTTCATAAAGATGAACAAATCATGGATCCGATATGACTTTTCTACCCCTGTGTCATCCTGGGGAGAGTAAAAGCTTGATGATTGGTTAAAATCACCCTACCATCCGTTTTAAGCTTTCAAATTACTAATCATGTTTATCTGTATCTTGACTGGAAAATAATTTGGGCTTTGTAGCAGTGTGCAGCACTGATCCTATTAGGCCATCTATAATAAGCTTCACCAGATTTAAAATTAAAAATAATTTTTAGCTGCATCTAGCCCGGAAAATAATTTTGGGGCTCCGAGATGCGCAAGACACATAAGTGTCTTCTTGCTGCACTACCTGCAGCATGACCCTCATATTGTCAGAATTCGAAGTGATCATGACTACTGGGTTGCCACACTCTTAGATCCCCCAAACTTTTCGATCAACCTTTTCATTTTAATAAAGACCAAAAAAATGGTCATTTTTGAAATTATAAGCATTAGCAGGTTGTTAGAAACTGAAATCAAACAGTTTTCAACTCAAAACTTTATTCTAGGTGATGTTACATTTTCACATAGGACCCCTTGTTCGAAAGGAGCTTCTGAACTCTCTCGTCCATTGAATTTGTCAGGTTTTGGATGGTTTCTGCTTCAATTGTTTTGCATGAGGACAGAATACCCTCCCAGAGCTGTTGCTTAGATGTGAACTGCCTCCCGCCATCATAGACACTCCTTTTAATGATGCTCCAAAGGTTCTGAATGGGGTAGAGGTCAGGGGAGCATGGGGGTCACACCATAAGTTTGTCCCCTTTTATGCCCATATCAGCCAGAGATGCAGATGTTTTATGTGCAGCATGAGATGGTGCATTATCATGCAGAAAAATGATCTTGCTGTGAAATACACGGTTCTTCTTCTTGAACCATGGCAGGAAGTGCTGTTTGAGAAAATCCACATACATTATGGAGTTCATCTTTAGCGCCTTCAGGGATCCTAAAGGGGCCGACAATCTCTCTCCCCATGATTCCAGCCCAAAACATTACTCCACCTCCTCCTTGTTGGCGCTGTAGCCGTGTTTGCGTGGGGTGTCCATCAACCAGCCATCCTCCACTCCATTCATCTGGACCATCGAGCGCTGCACGGCACTCATCCGTGAACAAAACAGTTTTGAAATCAGTCTTCATGTAATGTTTGGCCCACTGGAGCCGTTTCTGCTTGTGTGAAGTGGATAGAGGAGGTCGACAGGATGGCATATGCACAGCTGCAAACCTCTGAAGGACCCTGCATCTTGTTGTTCGGGGGACGTTGGAGGCACAAGCAGCTTCAAAAACTTGTCTGCTGCTATGACAAGGCTTTTTTGCCACTGCTCTTTCAACCTGACGTAATTGCCTGTAGGAAAGAGTCCTCAATTTGCCCGTATCAGCACGCACACGTGTGTACTGTGAATCAGCTACATACTTCTTGCTTGCCAAGACACTTCATCCTGATCATCGCACAATGTTGATTGTAGTCATGCCTTGACCTAAACACTCCACAATTTGTTGCTTCTCAGCAGCCGACACATCCTTTTTCTTTCCCATTTTGGCAGAAAATGTAGGCTGCTTAATAATGTGAGAGAGCCTTCTTAAGTAGTCTTGCCTTTCATTGGACACACCTGCCAAACTAATTAGCACAGGTGTCTGCAATTGCTTACAGTGATATAAAGAGCCCTGACACACATCACCATCAATGAGTTTAACTGACAAACAAACAAATTCTTCCCTTATCACTCCTAAATAGTGTTGAGCCACCCCCGTAGTGTCCGGCTGCCTCGGGCCTCCTCTTGGTAAACTTGGCGCCAGTTTCCCTGACCCTATGTGGTGCCTTCCTAGCGGGTGTAGCGAGGGGCTGCGCCACATAAAATGTCACAGACTCCGGTTTCTAGTTGAGGGTCGTTTCCCGCCTCCACTAGTTTCGGGGACCGGTCTCCCCCTTTGGCCTGACCCCTCCAAGCAGGTGGATTCGGGCGTGCGGTGGCGACTCGCTCGTCCGCACCACTGGGATACCTTCGTTCCTCGTTCCTGGAGCCTTCTCTGCTCCTCTTCCTTCCTTCTCCCTCTTCCAGGCCTGGGCCTCTGTTACTAGGCCCGCCTCCGGAGCAGAGCTCATGCAGAGCCCCTGCTTCCTGTCACTTCTGCTCAGACTTCTCTGCACTGAACTAAGATGGTGCCCACCTTTTATACTCCCTTCTCAATGCACCCAGGAACTGCTTCCTCCCTGCTCCTGCACTGCAGGGTTCCCCTTCCTATGTGTTCCCTCCCCCCACTCCAGCCAGGGACAAGGACTGTCGTTCTCATCTCAGGGGCATATTGGTCGCCCTGCCCCACGGCAATGTGGTGTAATGCATGCAGGTGTCGGGGTCCTGATCCACACTCCATCCTTACCTGAGAGTGAGAAATCACACCTCTGGGTGAGGTGCAATACCTCTGTAGCAACCGAGCCCTCGGGGTGCTACAGTTCCATTTATCTTTAGCCTAGGTGACGTATTGCGATACAGGCCCGTGATTTTGGCTATAAAAGGGTCCCCTAGACCCCTACCCCAAGCTTTTTAAGAGAATAATATATGGCGTGCCAGGAGACTCTATGGAATGCTTTCTCAGCATCCAACGAGAGTATCTAATTACAAATTTTTAACTGCATCTAGCCCAGGAAATACTTTGTGCCTAGTAGCAGTATCTGCTAGTCAGCGGATTATCCCAGCTGTTAAGCAAGCTACACCACTTGTAGTTTGGACACTTAATTTTTTCAAAGGAAATGCTTCGGGACCCCGGGATACTCACTGAAGAGCATTAGGAGGCACCCCAAGGCATAGGGGCTGGGACTGACAATAGGAAGCCTTGCGGTGGACCGCTGAGCTCGATCCTTATAAAAGCTTTTAACTGCAGCAGCTTTAGTGGTCGCTACTGGAGCTGGAATTACGAGGCTGCTGGCATGAGACTTGCCCTCCAATAGATCCTTGTAAAAGGATTTAAAGTGTATTCATTCAGATTAGAGAGACAATTTAAATTAAAAAGATTAGACCAGCCTACACCACAGGGGGGCTCGCTCGACCCACCAGTGTACAGGCACCAGTATTGGGAGAGGGGGGCTGGCCGTCAGGGTCCACCGCAGATCTGTCACAAAGCCGGCGACACGGAGGTCGCACGGGCAGGAACGGACTGGCCGTGTCGGCTTCACACTTTTTTGGTTTTAGAAGGGCATGACATGCTTATATCTGTGTCTCCACCTCCTTTTACTCCTCCACCTCTTTTCTTTTCGCATGACTATATGTACTTGTCACTTTTCCATGTGTTAGTTGTGGCTTCTGAGCAGTTTGTCAGGTTTTGGACAGGTTTTGAAGGTGTTTTCTATGTGTTTCTATGTGTTTTGTTTGCCTGCCATTGGTTTTAACGGTGTTCGAAGGTGTTCGACGAACAGTTCGATGAACAGTTCGGCGAACATACGGGTGTTCGACGAACCGAACCGAACTCGAACACTACGGGGGTGGTTCAACACTAATCTTTATGAACGTGAGTCTGTCTACTTTATCAGGGGAGAGCCGCGTGCGCTTATCTGTCAGCAAACCACCTGCAGCGCTGAACACACGTTCAGACAGAACGCTGGATGCGGGGCATGACAAGATCTCCAAGGCGTAAGAGGCGAGCTCCGGCCATTTATCCAGATTGGAAGCCCTAAAAGAGCAAGGGTCCAGTCACACAGTCATGGCTTCAATGTTTACTTGGAGATACTCCTGTACCATAGTCTCTAGGCATTGACTATGTGTCAGACTTCTAGTCTCCTGTGGCCTTGCAAAGGATGGGCTAAAAAAGTGGTGAAATGATTCCGCAAAATTGATGTTAACAGCAGATACTGTGTTTCTGTTACGTTTTGAGTGCTGATTTGTGAGGATTATTTCTAATTCTCACAATTCGAGGGTCATGTTGCAGGTAGTGCAGCAAGAAGGCACTCATGTGTCTTGCTCATCCAGGAGCACCAAGTCCTTGTTGTGTTGGTGGCGAGGTAACAATCATGCTTCCTTCCTCTGCCCTCTCCCCCCAACCTCGCACAACAGAAATGTGATCAAGGTCTCCCTCATCTGATGAGTCTTCCATCAGTTCGTCCTCCACTTCTTCCTGGGCTCCTGCACCTTCCTCACTAGTTTGGCTGCTACCATGCGCCCTGGTAAAACCCTCTCCCCCACCCTCACATGCCTACCGCCTTAGTACTGCCGACCGTCTGGACCTTGCGGATGTTAGCCCTTCCGCATACAACTCCTCCTCCTCTACTTCTTCTTGTGCCACCACCTGACTCGAAATTCTGTTTAACATGTGCTCCAGCATGTAAGTCACTGGAATACTCATGCTGATAATGGCATCGTCAGCAGTAAACATCTTCATCGCCATTTCAAAACTGTGCAGAAGGGTGCATAGGTCCCTGATCTGAGACCACTCCTCCAGTGTGATCTGCCCCACCTCTGGATCTCGTTGGCCCAGGCTATACGTCAGAACGTATTGCACCAGGGCTTGTCGGTGCTGCCACAGTCGCTACAACATGTGCAGAATTGAATTCCACCGGGAAAGCACATCGCATTTTTGCCGGTGAAGTGGCAGGCCCAACGACTTCTGTAGAGATGTAAGTCGCTGAGCTGCGGGATGCGAACGGCGGAAGTGAGCACACAGCGACCGTGCCCTCTGGAGGAGAACATCTATCCCGGGATAGTGGGCTAAATATTGCTGGACAACCAGGTTCAACACATGAGCCATACAAGGCACGTGTGTGACATTGCCCCGTCGAAGGACCGCACCCAGGTTTGCAGCATTGTCGCACACGGCCTTCCCTGGTTTCAGGTCCAGTGGAGACAACCATTCATGAAACTGGTTCTCCAGAGCTGACCACAACTCCTGAGCTGTGTGACTCACATTTCCCAGACATTTCAAAGTAAAAACTGCCTGATGACGTTGAGCCCTACTGCCAGCATAGTAAGGAGGTGTGCAGAATCCATTCTGCACAGTTACAAAGCTTGTGGCATGACCAGACCGGCTTTGGGTGCAGGTGGAGGACCGAGAGGAGGTTGAGGAGGCAGAAGCAGTGGAGGAACTTTGAGATAAAGAGGATTGACCCACAACTCGTGGGGAAGGCAAGACTTGGACAGCAGCCCCTTGTCCTGCTGTCACCATAGTTACCCAGTGCCCAGTCAGCAACATGTAACGCCCCTGTCCATGCCTACTCATCCAAGTGTCTGTGGTGAAATGCACCCTGTCACACACAGAGTTTCTCAAAGAAGCGGTGATGTTGTGTGCGACATGCTGGTGGAGCGCAGGCACACCTTTCTTTGAGAAGTAGTGCCGACTGGGCATCTGGTACTGGGTGTAATGCAGTGACTTGCTGGCATTACGGTAATGGTCTAGGATGTGTTTTACCTGACCATATACCTTTCCCCTCAGGTGACTGGTCACGTGACTGTGACATCGCACAGGTCTTGTATGCACAGTAAAGGTCTGTACACATGACT
The DNA here is from genome assembly GCF_046119375.1 of Phyllobates terribilis. Taxonomy (NCBI): domain Eukaryota; kingdom Metazoa; phylum Chordata; class Amphibia; order Anura; family Dendrobatidae; genus Phyllobates; species Phyllobates terribilis. The sequence continues at coordinate 509,702,930 of NW_027362762.1, forward strand.
GGGACAGCACACAGGACCTATACACACAGCTGACTGATCACATGACTGTGACATCAGCAAGGTCCTGTGAGTATGTGTGTGTGTGTGGACAGGATATATAAACCCTGGTAATTTGAGACAGGTGTGGTCGGTGTGAGGCGTGAGGCCTGTGCTCCGTGTGTGTGGGACACCATTTGTGAGAGGCCTAGTGAGGCCGAGAGTGAAGCCTGGCAGCCTGAAAGGCCAAGCCTGGATCCTGTGCGTGGATGTCAGTGGCCTTTGAGGGAGAGCCGGCTTGGTAAAGAACCCTGAAAGGCGCAGGCTGGATGTCAAGTGTGGAAGACATACCAGTAGCCTACGAGGGGACGACAGCTAGAGACGCCCACCTGTGGTGGCAGAATAAACGGACTGTAGCAGCCAAAACCCGCTAAAGGTAAAAACGCTGCGTTATATGGACATTTATGTTGTTGCCTAGCCGAGGGCTATAACGGGAGCCAAGTGGACGTATCTGTCGCTGGAAAGGCTCCCGAGTGTGATGTGTGTAATATGCCGGTCTGCCACTTGAGAAGCTCCCGGAGGTGATAGGTGTAAACATGCCGGGCGTATACTAAGATGGACTGTGTGATTAGCGGTTTATGACGAAATAATAAACTGCATTGTGAATTATCGGAAGGACATTGCTTATGTGCCTTAATTGACCCGCTGCAGCGAGTATCCCCCATTATGATGATTAGCACTGCCTTACATGGGGCACTGCGACGGACATAAGGTCTCGAAAATCCTCTGTGTCCACCAGGTGGAAAGGCAGCATTTCTGTAGCCAAGAGCTTGCAGATGGTGAAAATCAACATCTTAGCTTTCTCATGGCTAGGAGGAAATGGACTTTTACTTGTCCACATCTGAGGGACCGAGGGCTGGCTGTTGTGCTTAGATGGGGTTGAGAAGGGTGTCCCCGGCAAACTGCCGGTCTGTGAGGAAGATGCATGCGGACATGTTAGGTTGCCTTGATCCAAAGGTGGTGCTATCGATGTCGGACAGCGCTGAACACCAGCTGGTGTTTCCACCTCCAAAGAAAATGATGACCTGCAAATCACGCTGGCTTTTGCGGGTAAAGAGGTGGCAGGTCTGCGCCACAAAACAGGTGTGACTGCTGTCCCCCCAGTCACAGAGGATGAAGAGGCCGCGGATGCTCAAGATGTGGCAGACGGTTGTTGGCCCGGCCGTCTAGGCCGCATTGTAGCACAGTGAGCTTCTCACTGCAACTTATGCTTCATATCCATGGTCCGGTTCATGCATGAAGTGCTCAAACTATGTATTTTTTGGCCTCTACATAGCTTTTGCTGACAAATGTTACAGATAACACGAGTTGGGTCATCTTTATGGATCTGAAAAAATACCCAGGCTATGCAAGGCTTAGCACCCATGCGACCTGAAGAGCCACCACGACTTGTGGTCAGAGGCAGAGTTGTGTTTGAGGATGCAGTTGTTGACGTGCTTCCAGTACTACGTCTCTGTCCAGGAAGGCGCAACCTGACCTCGTCGTCACTAGCATCCTCCTCCACCTCCTCTGCTGACCTCATCGACTCTCTGACTGTGGGTTGACAGTAAGTGGGATCTCCAACCTCGTCATCATCACCCTGTGTGTTATCACACCCATCGTCCTCAGAGCCAACCTCTTCCTGATCTGACAAAAAACTAAAATTGTCGCTCCAATCAGGTATTTGAGTCTCATCATAGTCTACCTCATTGTCTCCACCAACAGGAGTTACAGTTTGGGAGCGAGGGTCTACATTATGGTCAGAAACTTCTGCGTCTGGTCCTGGATCCGACTCATAAAGATTCTGGGCATCAGTGCAGATCATTTCCTCGTCTGGATTCACAGAAGCTCTGGAGCCGACCTCTGATTCCCAGGCTATAGTATGAGTAAACAGCTCTGCAGACTCAACCATCTGTTCTACCCCATACTCAGACGGGCAGCTGGAGACTTGGGAGCTGTGAGGAAGCAAGTGCGATTGGGGTGACACCTCTGAGGACTGGAGTATTTGTGATGTTGAAGTTGAGGTGGAGGAGAGCCCACTTAAAGGAGCACTTGAGATCCATTGAAGCACCTGCAGTTTTTGTGCCTCATCTGGAATTTGTAGCGATAGGCGTGGCCGTAAGAAAGGGATCTTATCACATTGTCCGCTAAAAGAAGTAGACATCTTAGTTTGGCTGGAAGATGATCTTTCTTCTGCAGATGTTACTGTTGCTTTAACACCTACCCCACGGACACAACCATTTTTCCCTTCCCAACATGCCTATTCCCCTTTCCACCAGCAGCAGGCCTTTTTCCACTCATTTTGGTGGTTAACTAATTCACAACTCTGGAGTTGTTTGCACAAAAAACAAAGGATGGGAACCGATCAGTGATGAGTGGCCAAACTGTGGTATTAGCCCAAAAGTATTGGCTGGGTTAGATGTAGATAAAAATTATTTTGAATTTGCAACCTGGTGGAGGCTAGTATAGATGGACTAATAGAACAAGTCCCACACACTGCTACAAGCCGAAATATTTTCAGAGCTAGATGGAGATAAAAATTATATTGAATTTGCAACGTGGTGGAGGTTAGTATAGATGGACTAATAGAACAAGTCCCACACACTGCTACAAGCCGAAATATTTTTTCAGAGCTAGATGCAGATAAAAATTGTTTTGTAATTGCAACCTGGTGGAGTTTAGTATAGATGGACTAATAGAAAAAGTCCCACACACTGCTACAAGCCGAAATATTTTTTCAGAGCTAGATGCAGAAAAAAATTATGTTGAATTTGCAACCTTGTGAAGGTTAGTATAGATGGACTAATAGAACAAGTCCCACACACTGCTACAAGCCGAAATATTTTTTCAGAGCTAGATGCAGAAAAAAATTATATTGAGTTTGCAACCTGGTGGAGGTTAGTATAGATGGACTAATAGAACAAGTCCCACACACAGCTACAAGCCGAAATATTTTTTAAGAGCTAGATGCAGAAAAAAATTATATTGAATTTGCAACCTGGTGGAGGTTAGTATAGATGGACTAATAGAACAAGTCCCACACACTGCTACAAGCCGAAATATTTTTTCAGAGCTAGATGCAGAAAAAAATTGTACTGAATTTGCAACATGGTGGAGGTTAGTAGAGATGGACTAATAGAACAAGTCCCACACACTGCTACAAGCTGAAATATTTTATTTAGAGCTAGATGCAGAAAAAAATTATATTGAATTTGCAACCTGGTGGAAGTTAGTATAGATGGACTAATAGAACAAGTCCCACACACTGCTACAAGCCAAAATATTTTTTCAGAGCTAGATGCAGAAAAAAATTGTACTGAATTTGCAACATGGTGGAGGTTAGTATAGATGGACTAATAGAACAAGTCCCACACACTGCTACAAGCCAAAATATTTTATTTAGAGCTAGATGCAGAAAAAAATTATATTGAATTTGCAACCTGGTGGAGGTTAGTATAGATGGACTAATAGAACAAGTCCCACACACTGCTACAAGCCGAAATATTTTTTCAGAGCTAGATGCAGAAAAAAATTATATTGAATTTGCAACCTGGTGGTGGTTAGTATAGATGGACTAATAGAACAAGTCCCATACACTGCTACATGCCGAAATATTTTTTCAGAGCTAGATGCAAAAAAAAAATATATTGAATTTGCAACCTGGTGGAGGTTAGTATAGATGGACTAATAGAACAATTTCCACACACTGCTACAAGCCGAAATATTTTTTCAGAGCTAGATGCAGAAAAAAATTATATTGAATTTGCAACCTGGTGGAGGTTAGTATAGATGGACTAATAGAACAAGTCCCACACACTGCTACAAGCCGAAATATTTTTTCAGAGCTAGATGCAGATAAAAATTATATTGAATTTGCAACCTGGTGGAGGTTAGTATAGATGAACTAATAGAATGATGCTATGCCCAAAAGGTTTTACTTCACTAGATGCAGTAAAAAAAATTATATTCTATACACAGGTGGTGTAGCTTGCAACACAGATAGGCTACTCCACTGACTAACACACACTGCAAGAGGCCAAAAAGGATTTGCTTTGTTAGATTTAGCCAAATGCTGTGAAAAAAACTTGCACAGCACTGGCACAGACCTGCCTGGCAAAAACTGATAGGAACTGATGTAACTTAGCCCTGAAATGGACTGCAATTACAGTTAGTCCTTACTCCCAACCTGTCTATTTAAGAGCACAGACCTGCCTGATAAAAGTCATAGGAAATGATGTAACCTAGTCCTTTAAAGAACTGCAATCACAACTATTCCCTACTCCCAAGCTATCTGTAGATTTGTGCGAAAATTGGCTTGAAATTAACAAAGTATAGCGCACACAGCAACAGCGGTGCCGTCTAACACGCAGCTGCAGCAGTGAGAAAATGGTGGCGACGGGGAAAATGGCTGGGTCTTATAGGGCAAGGACATGTGACATACACAACCAATGACACATGCCCTTGCTTGTGTGAAAAAAAGCAGTTCGCTCCGTGTGTGCGCTGCTGATAGGCTGACTGATTGCACCTCCCCACTGTAAATGCGGGAAAGAGAAAAAAAAATGGAAATCTTCATTATTTCTGCAGAGATCTATCCCCTGCCCCTCCCCCCACCCTGCTGTACACTCAAACTGCATATTAACATTAATTTTCATCATTACTGAGAAAAAATCCAGTTATGATTTTGGTGCACGAACAGTTATCGAACATAACCTCGAACAGCCGAATTTTTTTCAAATTGTTCGTGTTCGCCGAACGGCTCGAACACCGCCCAAAACAGCTCGAATTTGAGATTGGCGAACAGTTCTCGTCGAACACCGCTCATCTCTACTCCTGAATAAAATGTTCCCATTATTAGGAAGTGTGTCTCTGTAGTGTGGTGGTGTTCACTCTGTGCAGTAATGAGGCAGTGACCCAAGGAAAGTCCAACTTAAATGGCTTTATTCAGCAAAAACACACACGGTTGAAGGCAGCTTTATCCTCCGGATCGCAGCCTTTTCCACTCCGTGCGGAGAGTAGCGACCTCTATAGCACAGAGCCTCCTGCTCTGCAGTCTGCAAAACCAAAGACTGAAACACGCAAACCTTTGCTGCAGGTTTTAAACAGAAATTTGTGGCCATGAGCCACCTTTAAGACCCGGGCTGGAGGGAGTGCATAATAATAAGCCCATGCTGGCTTTAACCAAATCTGCCTTTGACGACTAGTTTGACCAAGTCCAAGCTTACTTTTATTCTGCACTACAATCACAGCTATCTCTGTGACTGCAATGCACTCCAGTGAGTTTAATATGCCTCTATGCACATTGTAGGAGAAACATATCGTCCTTCGCATATGATTCCCGTCACTGCCTCACATATCCCCACCCTCTGTTCAAACTTGCGGAGTTGAACACCTGTCACCATACAGGGTGCCCGTGACAGAGCACTTCCCTTCAACTTCCCAGCCCGATGTTCCACCGAAAAACTAAAATTTTGTAGGGACAAGAACCATCTGGTGACCCTAGCATTCCTCTCCTTTGCGTTTCTCATCCAGACGAGGGGCGAATGGTCCTTAACTAAGCGAAACTGTTGCCTGATTTAATAATAGCATAGGGACTCCAAGGCCTACTTAATTGCCAAGCACTCCTTCTCCACTACGCTATAACTTTTCTCTGTCGGGATAATTTTCCTGCTCAAGTAGGTGACCCAATGTTCTTCTCCATTCACCTCTGTGACAGTACCGCACCTAGGCCTACCTCTGAGGCATCAGTTTGCACGATGAAGGTTTTCTTGAAGTTGGGGCTGATGAGGACCCGCTGTTCACACAACGCCAACTACTTGGACTGGAACGCTTCCTCTGCTTGAGGGTTCCACCGTAACATTACCGACTTCTTACCTTTCAACAGATCGGTCAGGGGCGCCGTTCTGCCAGCAAAGTTAGGTATAAATCGTCGGTAGTACCCAACGATGCCAAGGAACGTTCTCACTTGTTTAGTACTCACAGGCTTGGGCCAGTTTTGAATGGCCTCGATCTTGTTTATTTGGGGTTTGATAACCCCATGGCCAATCACATACCCCAAGTACCAGGCTTCCTCAAGGCCTATCGCACATCTTTTTGGGTTTGCTGTCAGGCCCGCTACTCTGAGCGAATCCACTACTGCTTGTACCTGGGACAAGTGGGTCTGCCAATCAGTACTAAAGATGATAATATCATCCAAATATGCGGACGCATATTTCTGATGGGGCTCCAAAACTATGTCCATCAGCCTCTGGAATGTAGCTGGGGCCCCATGTAACCCAAAAGGCATAGTGATAGAGGCCCTCCGGTGTTATAAAGGCGGTCTCATCCTTCGCCGATTCTGCCAGAGGCACCTGCCAGTAACCCTTGGTCAGATCGAGCGTGGTGAAGTACTGGGCCTGCCCCAGTCTCCCAATCAGCTCTCCACCCGGGGCATTAGATAAAGGTCAAATTTTGACACCTCATTAAATTTTTGGAAGTCGTTACAAAACCGTAACGATCCGTCCGGCTTCGGAATAAGCACAATGGAGCTAGCCCACTCATTCCTGGATTCCTCGATTACCCCTAGTTTGAGCATTTGTTTTACTTCTGCTGCAATGGCTTGCCTCCGGGCTTCGGGTACACGGTACGGTTTCATTCTCACCCTCACCCGAGGCTCAATGTAATTTTGGATTACAGAGGTACGGCTTGGCAGTTCAGAGAATACATCCCCGTTCTGCTGCACTAATTTCCGAGCCTCCTGCCGCTGATGTTTAGTGAGAGCATCATTTATTTTTACCTCTCCTCTGGCCTCCTCCCGGGCCGGTGTCGGAGGGTCCACAGATGATACGACCAGAGTCGCCTCCGTAACCATACATTCCCGGTCTTTCCAGGCTTTAAGCAAATTGACGTGGTATAACTGTTCGGGTTTCCTCTTCCCGGGCTGGTATACTCTATAATTTACCTCCCCAACCTTTTCTCGGACTGCATATGGCCCTTGCCACTTGGCCAAGAGCTTACTCTCTGCAGTAGGCACTAATACCAATAGCCGATCCCCTTCTTTAAAGGACCTGACTGTGGCCCTTTTATTATATGTGCAACTCTGCGCTGCCTGGGCATCAATTAGATGCTCTTTTACTATAGGCATGACCGCTGTGATCCGATCCTGCAACGTGCTAAATTAGACTTTTATGCGGAATCGGCTCCTGTTCCCACGTCTCTTTGGCTACGTCCAGCAGACCCCAGGGATGCCTGCTGTACAGTAGCTCAAAGGGTGAGAACCCCTTGGAAGTCTGTGGTACCTCACGGATGGCAAACATTAAATAGGGCAGTAACATGTCCCAATCCCTCTCATCCTTGGAAACCACCTTTTTTAGCATGGACTTGAGGGTTTTATTAAATGGCTTGACTAGCCCGTCGGTCTGTGGATGGTATACCGACGTGCGCAACTGTTTCATTTTCAGCAGATTACACAGTTCTTTCATCACCTTGGACATAAAAGGAGTCCCCTGATCTGTAAGGATCTCCTTAGACAGCCCAAGGTGACAGAACATGGCAAACAGCTCCCTTGCAATAAGTTTAGCAGAGGTGTGGCGTAGCGGAATGGCTTATGGGTAATAGGTTGCATAATCGACGACCACAAGTATGTGTTGGCGGTCACGAGCGGACTTTACAATGGGCCACACCAAATCCATCGCAATCCGTTCAAAAGGTACCTCAATAACTGGCAGAGGTACCAATGGGCTATGGAAGCTTGCGGTGGGTGTGGTCAGCAGACATTCCGGGCATGACTCACAATACCTCTGTATGTCAGCGTAAATCCCAGGCCAAAAGAACCACGGCAAGATGCTCTCTTGTGTCTTTTTAACCCTTAGATGCCCCCCAGCAGGTTTGTGTGGGCCATCTCGAGTACTGCTTGACGGTGTGACTGTGGCACTACTAGTTGTTCCACGACCTCGTCCCAGATCTTGTCAACCCTATAGAGTAAATCTTAGTTGACCGCCATGCGTGGAAAGACAGTCTCTGCATCCGGTTGCTGAGCCACCCCATTTACCTCTATTACCCTTTCGCGTGCCCGGGTCAGGGTAGGATCCTGTAGCTGAGCTGTTCCAAACGCTCCCCGGGACACTTCCAGATCTGGAATCGATAGGGTCTCCTCGACCTCTCCTGCCAATACCTCTAGGGAAAACATATCGGGTTCACACTCAGTCCCTAGGTTGGTGACCTCTACGGCAGGTATCCCTGACTTGGGATCTTCGGATTCTGCACCCGGACACATCTTTATTCTGGGAGGGTTAATCTTTCTCTCCCACAAGGACCAAAACAGTGGCAAATCTCTTCCCAGCACAGTCCCGTAAGGAAGAGTGTTTACCACTCCGACCACATGTTTAACCTCTCCGCACGGAGTGGAAAAGGTTACCTCCGCCATCGGATACTCGTGGAGTTTGCCATGAATGCATATGACCCTGACCTTCCCCCCAGTGGGTTCCAACCCAGAGATCAATGACCCATGGACGAGGGTCACTAGGCTCCCTGAGTCCAAGAGAGCATCAGCTCGATGTCCATTGACGCGTACCTTGCACAGATGGGGTTCACCCGTGGGACTGACAGGGCCTGCAGTGTAAACGGTCTGAGCATACATAGACACCCTGTGGTTAAACCCACTGTCCATGGGTTCAACAGTCAGGGGGCAGTTGTCAGCCACATGTCCTGGCCCTTGGCATCGCCAGCACCTAATAGAGGTGACACCGCCAGTCCTTGAGACCGATTTAGGGGAAACTGGTCTCCTGCCACCCTCACTCCGGGGTACCCCTTCAGCATGGGCTTGGTTCTTACTGTTCCCAGCAGAGGGATGTGACCCTTTCCAAGTCTCCGGGGCTTGCAGGGGCCGACGTGCCATTCGCATTGGGGCAGAGTCCCATACAAAGTCTTGGGTGGCTGTATATAGCTCAAACAGGCTAACCATCTGGTCCAGTTTACCGGGGTCCCCTTGCATAACGCTGTATGGCTGCTGGCAGAGTTCGCACCAGGCGGTCCACCACCACCCTGTCTACCATTTGGGCTGGGCTCAAGGTCGCAGGCTGGAGCCATTTTTTGCCAACTGTAACAAGTCATATGCCTGAGACCTAGCGGGTTGGGACTCTGCAAAGGACCACTGGTACACTCATTGGGCTCGCACATAAGTATTAACCCCCAGTTGGGCAAGGATCTCAACTTTCAGCTTCTCATAGTCCTGGGCATCCTCCTGACTGAGGTCAAAGTAGGCCTTCTGAGCGGCGCCTATCAGAAACGGAACCACCACTTCAGCCCACTGATCGACTGGCAGGCACTCCCACTCCGCTGTGCGTTCAAAGACTGTGAGAAAGGCCCCCATGTCGTCCTCAGGACTCATCTTCCTCAACGTTGCTCTTACTTTGTCCCGGGCCTCACGACGGATCGGAATTGGCATTGGGGCCATTTCTCGCAGGGCAGCAATCTGTTGCAGAATCAGTTCATAAGTCTTTTGCTGCTGCTGGTACAAGCTGCTGCAGCTGATGGTGCTGCTGTTGCTGCTGCTGCTGGGTGAGTACCAACAGCTTTAATAGCTCCTCCATTTTGTCTGCAGGCCTGGACTGCAAAGTGGCAGGCCTAATAACAGACATGCAGCTGGCGTTGGGGTATGCCTCTGTTCACACTGCCCGCATTCTGCACCATACTGTAGTGCGGCGGTGCTCACACTGTGCAGCAATGAGGCAGTGACCCAAGGAAAGTCCAACTTAAATGGCTTTATTCAGCAAAAACTCACACAGTGAAGGCAGCTTTATCCTCTGGATCGCAGCCGGGTTGTCCACAATAGTCCATACAACAGCAACTGTTGGCGGGGGCGTTTGCACCCCTGTTTCACTCTACGGTGTGTCAGAAGCTTGGCCGTCCTGGGCTCTGTGTTTCCTTCACACAGACCTCTATAGCACAGAGCCTCCTTCTCTGCAGTCTGCAAAAACAAAGGCTGACACACCCAAACCTTTGCTGCAGGTTTTAAACAGGAATCTGTGGCCGTTAGCTTCCTGTAAGACTCGGGCTGAAGGGAGTGGACCGCCCCACTGCCATTCTTGTAGTCCACTCCAAGAATAAAAGCCCATGCTGGGTTTTACCAAATCTGCCTTGGACAACTAGTTTGACCAAGTCCAAACTTACTTTTATTCTGCACTGCAATCACAGCTATCTCTGTGACTGCAATGCACTCCAGTTGGTTTAATATGCCTCTATGCACATTCTAGGAGAAACATACCGTCCTTCGCATATGATTCCTGTCACTGCGCCACAGTCTCCAATACTGTTTGCCTATGCAGTGAAGCAACTGCTGCCAAAAATTTGGATGAACTCCAATGCCACTTGCAAGAGACATAGAGGTCGGAGGGCCTCCTGAAAACAATGTTCCCATTATTAGGAAGTGGGTCTCCCATACTGTTTGCCTATGCAGTGAAGCAACGGCTGCCAAAAATTTTAAGGAACTCTAATACCCTTTGCAAGAGATGTAGAGGACGGAGGGCCTCCTGAAAACAATGTTCCAATTATTAGGAAGTGGGTCTCCCATACTGTTTTCCTATGCAGTGACGCAACGGCTGCCAGAAATTTGGAGAAACTCCAATGCCCTTTGCAAGAGACGTAGAGTTCGGAGTGCCTCCTGAAAACAATGTTCCAATTATCAGTAAGTGTGTCTCCCATACTGTTTGCCTATGCAGTGAAGCAACGGCTGCCAAAAATTTGGAGGAACTCCAATATCCCTTGCAAGAGACGTCGATATGTTGATATGGTACATATGGTGGTGATATGGTGGTGGATGATGGGGATGCGAAGAAGGAGGAGGACAAGAGCAAATAGACAAAATCAGGACGCATATTCCCATGTCTGGGTGTGAAGACAGAGGTGCATGGGAATAGAGTTAGACCTCCCAGAAAAAAGACACTGTATTTGAGTTTATGTTACGCTGCTATCATTCGGTGGTGTTGAGAAGTCTGGCCCAATCCAGCCCCTGTTCATTATTATAAGAGTCAGCTTGTCAGCATTTTCAGTTGACAGGCAGACGAACTGTGACCTCTACCACCAGCGTTTTCAGATGGGAATTTTTTTAATAATTCAGCAACAAGGGCCTTCTTGTACTGCTCCATTTTATTAGGCTAGTCCTGCGAGGGAATAAGAGACAGAAAGTTCTCCTTGTAGCGTGGGTCTAGAAGTGTCACCAACCAATAATGACTGTCACCCAAAATTTGAACAAAGCGAGGGTCACGGGAAAGGCAGCGTAACAACAACTCAGCCATGTGTACCTGACTGCAAAGAGGCAAGACTTCCATGTCCTCACCAAGAGGACGACTGACATGCTCTCCTCCTCATCCTCTTCCTCCTCCTCCCTGTCATCAGGCCATCCACGCTGAACAGACGGTATGACAGTTGTGCAGGTAGTACCGTCTATAGTGCAGGAAACAAGCTCCTGTTCTTCCTCCTCCTCTTCCTTATTGTCACCCAATCCACATTGGGATGAGATAAGGCTGGGCTGTGTGGAATCACCCTGTATGATTTCTTGCTCCATGTCATTGTGGTCCGCCTGCAATGCATCCTTTTTAATTGTGAGCAGAAAGCATTTCAGAAGACAGAAAAGTGGGATGGTGATGCTAATTATGGCGTCATCGCCGCTCACCATCTTGATGGAGTCCTCAAAGTTTTGGAGAATGATACATATGTCTGACATCCATGTCCACTCCTGAGGTTTTATGTGTGGAGTATGACCTGAATACCGACAGCCTTGTTGATGCTGGTAGTCAACAACCGCCCTCTTCTGCTCACAAGTCCTTCCCAACATCTGCAATGTAGAGTTCCAATGTGTGGGGACATCGCAGATAACTGAGCTGGAAGCTGCAAATGCTGCTGAAGCACGGCAAGGATGGCGGAAACTGTAACTGACTTTCTAAAATGGGCACACAGGCAGCGTACTTTGACAAGCAGATCTGGCAGATCCGAGTAGGTTTTGAGAAACCACTGAAACAGGAGGTTAAGCACATGGGCCAGGTATGGTACGTGTGAGCTCGCCTCGCCTTAAAGCTGCCACCAGGTTCCAGCCATTGTCACACACGACCATGCCTGATTGTAGGGTCAGCGGTGTCAGCCACAGATCTGCCTGCTCTTTCAGAGCTGTGCACAACTCTTCAGCGTTGTGCGGTTTGTCACCTAAGCATATTAGCTTCAGCACAGCCTGTTGCCGCTTGGCCAAGGCAGTGCTGCAGTGCTTCCAGCTTGTGACTGATGTGGTTATTTCGGAGATAGATGCTGAAGAGGAGGAGGTGCAGGAGCTGTAGAATGTGGGGGCAACCCTGATTGACCCAGGGCCCGCAATCCTCGGCATCGGGAGGTCATGTTCCATCCCACGGTCCGACTGGGTCCTGGCTTCCACTATATTAACCCACTGTGCCGTCAGCGAGATGTACCTTCCCTGCCCACAAGGACTTGTCCACGTGTTCGTGGTTAGGTGGACTTTCCCAGTAACTGCGTTGTTGAGGGCACATCTAATGTTGTGAGACACATGCTCATGTAATGCAGGGATGGCACATTGGGAGAAATAGTGGTGGCTGAGGACTGAGTACCAAGGGACGGCCGCTGCCATCAGGTTGCGGAAAGCTTCTGTCTCCATGAGCCTAAAAGGCAACATTTTGAGCGCAAGCATTCGCAAAATGTGTGAATTTAATAGTGTGGCCTGTGGGGCATTGGCTGCATATTTGTGCTTGCGTTCCAAGGACTGGGTAGGGACAACTGAATGCTGCGCTGGGATAACGATGTGGACGTGCATCCTGATGGTGCTAATTGAGAGTGTTCAACAACAGTTGCAGGGCGGGATACATCCTGGCATGCGCCATCGACAGTGGTTTGGTATGCACGCACAACAGCGGAACAAGCAGTGGTGTCACACGCAGACACTGTTGCTGGATCCTGGGGTTCAGCCCACTTAAACGGTTGCTTTACTGCCATGTGCCTGATCATGCTGACAGTGGTCAGGCTTCTAGTTTTGCTACCCCTGCTGATGCTAGCCTGGCAGGTGGTGCAAAGGGCCTTTTTGGGGTTATCTGCAGAGTCTTTAAAAAATAACCAGACTCGGGAAAACCTAACAGTTGTAATCTCAACTTCTGTCATGTTGGCGTTACGAGGAATGCTTTCCCGCCTTCTGTCTGCGCCCACCACACTGCTTCTTCCTGTTTGTTGTGGTGCTACGCCTCCCTCCCCCTGTGTGCTGCTGTCCTTGCTCTGTATGTCCCTTTACCAGGTTGGGTCAGTTACTATATCATCCACCAACTCATCTTCCACTTCAGCACCCTGGTCCTCCTCCTGACTTTCTGAAAATTGTGTCTCATCATCATCATCATCCACCTCTTGCGACAGTAATTGCACTTTCCCACCATCGCCTTCATGTGATCGTGTCTGCTCCAATATTTGGGCATCGCTACACGCGTTCTCCCCTTGACTCACTTGAAGCTGGCCAGGCGAGAGGCCCGAATCTACAAATGGAAAAGTGAACACCTCTTCTGAGTGTCCAAGTGTGGGATCAGTTGTCTCCGGTCACTCAAATAATAGTGCACGCCCCAATTTTCAGTTTTTAATTTGTTAAAAAAGTTTAAAAAATCCAATAAATTTTGTTACACTTCACGATTGTGTCACACTTGTTGTTGATTCTTCCCCAAAAAATTAGAATTTTGAAATGTGACAAAAGGTAGAAAAGTTCAATGCACTGTATATACAGTACAGACCAAAAGTTTGGACACACCTTCTTATTTAAAGATTTTTCTGTATTTTCATGACTTTGAAAATTGTACATTCACATTGAAAGCATCAAAACTATGAATTAACACATGTGGAATTATATATTTAACAAAAAAGTGTGAAACAACTGAAAATATGTCTTATATTCTAGGTTCTTCAAAGTAGCCACCTTTTGCTTTGATGACTGCTTTGCACACTCTTGGCATTCTCTTGATGAGCTTCAAGAGGTAGTCACCAGAAATGGTTTTCACCTCACAGGTCTGCCCTGTCAGGTTTCATAAGTGGGATTTCTTGCCATATAAATGGGGTTGGAACCATCAGTTGTGTTGTGCAGAAGTCAGGTAGATACACAGGTGATAGTCCTACTGAATAGACTGTTAGAATTTTTATTATGGCAAGAAAAAAGCAGCTAAGTAAAGAAAAACGAGTGGCCATCATTACTTTAAGAAATGAAGGTCAGTCAGTCCGAAAAATTGGGAAAACTTTGAAAGTGTCCCCAAGTGCAGTTGCAAAAACCATCAAGCGCTACAAAGAAACTGGCTCACATGAGGACCGCCCCAGGAAAGGAAGACCAAGAGTCACCTCTGCTTCTGAGGATAAGTTTATCCAAGTCACCAGCCTCAGAAATCGCAGGTTAACAGCAGTTCAGATTAGAGACCAGGTCAATGTGTTATGTGCAGCATGAGACGGGGCATTATCATGCATGAAAATGATCTTGCTGTGGAATGCACGGTTCTTCTTCTTGAACCATGGAAGGAAGTGCTGTTTGAGAAACTCAACATACATTATGGAGTTCATCTTTACCCCTTCAGGGATCCTAAAAGGGCTGACAATCTCTCTCCCCATGATTCCAACCCAAAACATTACTCCACCTCCTCCGTGTTAGCGCCGTAGCCGTGTTTGCATGGGATGTCCATCAACCAGCCATCCTCCCCTCCATCCATCTGGACCATCGAGGTCATTTCATGCATGATAATGCCCTGTCTCATGCTGCACATAACACATCTGCATCTCTGGCTGCTATGGGCTGAAAAGGGGACAAACTTATGGTGTGGCCCCCATGCTCCCCTGACCTCAACCCCATTGAGAACCTCTGGAGCATCATCAAAAGGAGTGTCTATGATGGCGAGAGGCAGTTCACATCTACGCAACAGCTCTGGGAGGGTATTCTGTCCACATGCAAAACAATTAAAGCAGAAACAATCCAAAACCTGACAAATTCAAAGGACGAGAGAGTTCAGAAGCTCCTTTCGAACAAGGGGTCCTATGTGCAAATGTAACATCACCTAGAATAAAGTTTTGAGTTGAAAACTGTTTGATTTCAGTTTGTAATATCCAGTTAATGCTTATAATTTCAAAAATGACCATATTTTTGTTCTTCATTAAAATGAAAAGGTTGAAAACTCTGCTGTGCATAATAATTTGGAACATGCATTTTGAGTGCAGTTTGAGTTTTTTTATTTTTTAAAAAATATACTGTTATTAGTGTTGAGCGAGCACTAAAATGCTCGGGTGCTCGAAGCTCGGGCCGAGCTCACTGTGATATTCGGGTGCTCGACCCGAGCAACGAGCCCAATGTTAGTCTATGGGAGACCCGAACATTTTTGCGGCGGCTCCCCCGGCAGTCTGTAGACAGCCTAAAAAGTGCCCAAACCGATAGTGACAGTGCTCAAATGACATGGGGACAGCATGGGGATCGCCCCTGGAAGCATTTCTGACCCCCAGGTCACTGCTGTCAACAACGTGGTCAGAGGTATTAAGCCACTTTTACAGGCTCACAATAAAACGTTCAAAAACAAAAGTGAAAGTGCTTTCCTGTGAAATATGTTAACCCCTTAACGACCATGGGTCTTTCTGTTTTTGTGTTTTCCTTTTTTGCTCCCCTTCTTCCCAGAGCCAGAACTTTTTTAATTTTCGTTCAATATGGCCTTGTGAGGGCTTATTTTTTGCGGGACGAGTTGCACTTTTAAACACCGTCACTGGTTTTACCATATCATGTGCTGGAAAATGGGAAAAAAATTCCAAGTGCAGTGAAACTGCAAAAAAAATGCAATTCCACAGTTGTTTTTTGGGTCCTTTTTTTACCACATTCACAGATTGCTAAAACTGACCTGCCATCATTATTTTCCAGGTCGTTATGAGTTCATAGACACCAAACATGTATAGGTTCTTTTTTATTTAAGTGGTGAAAAAAAAATCCAAAGCTTGCTAAAAAAACAAAAAAAAATGACGCCATTTTCCGAGACCCTTAGCTTCTCCATTTTTCGGGATCTGGGGCAAGGTGAGGGCTTATTTTTTGCGTGCCGGGCTGACGTTTTTATTGATACCATTTTGGGGTAGATCCGATGTTTTGATCGCCCCTTATTGCATTTTATTGCAAAGTTGTAGCGACCAGAAAAACTTAATTCTGGCGTTTAAAATTTTTTTCTCGTTACGTCGTTTACTGATTGTATTAATTCTTCTTTTATATTGATAGATCGGGCGATTCTGAACGCGGCGATACCAAATATGTGTATGTGTTTTTTTTTTTTATATATATATATATATATTTTATTTTGAATGGGGCGAAAGGGGGGGTGACTTAAACTTTTATATATTTTTTATTTTTTTATTTTTTTAAAAACTTTTTTTTACACTTTCTGCTTGCTTCTATAGTCTCCAGAGGAGACTAGAAGCAGCAGTTGTCTGATTGCTTCTACTGCATACAAGCGATGAGCAGATCGCTTGTATGCAGGAGAAATGCTCACTTGCTATGAGCGCTGACCACTAGGTGGCGCTCATAGCAATTGAGACATGACACCCACAGGCGTCTGCTGCAGACCCTGAGTTGTCATGCCCACCCATTGGTGACCCGCGATCACGTGACGGGGTCACTGATGGGCGGGGCTTAGGACTCCCGGTAGCGTGAGTTAAATGCCACTGTCAGAGATTTAACATATTAACAGCCGCGGGTGGATTGCGATTCCAATAATCAGCTGACATGTGCTCGCTTCAGTGCGGGCTAACCGCCGGATCCCCCGTTGAACTGGCCTTCCCGACCTGGTGCGTACTATTACTGACCAGGTCGGAAAGGGGTTAAGGAACATCCTTTCCAGGGTAAAGACTTGTGTATAAGGTAAAATAAATAACCAAAAACAAAAATACTCCTCCACACCTTGGGCTATGTTCACAAGTAGCATTTTTTATGCGTTTTTGCACGTTTGTATTGCTTTCAACCGTGACAAATGCATTCACCGGGAAATGTCATATTAACATTTTACAACCTTATCTGGCCATGTGCTGTGTGACACATGCATACAGTACTAAAAGACATGGGAACAGCATGGGGAAAACCCCTGGAAGCATCTCTGACACCCAGGTCACTGCCTAAAGGTGTGCCCATCAGAAGTGATCCTTGCCGCATCAGAAGATGCAGACTGGCAACTATCCCCGTGCAAGTCCTTGTCCCAGGGCAGAGTTCAATTGTACCTCCCCCATAACTTGCAATACAAGCGCAAGTATGCAGCCTGCCACCCACCCACCCCCCAGGCTGCAATACCATACTGCTAGCTTGCTTGCATTTGAAATTGGGCCTTTTAGGCATGTGGAGGTGGAATCTGGCCACCACGTCATGGCTGCGTCGGTAGCCTGGCATTCATACTCAGTCCCCAGCCGCCCGGCGGCCGGGTGTCCACGCTTGGTCCCCAGCCGCCAGGGGGCGGCCGGGTGTCCATACTCAGTCCCCAGCCGCCCCGCGGCCGGGTGCCCACACACAGTCCCCAGCCGCATGGGGGTGGCCGGGTGTCCATAAACGGTCCCCAGCCGCCCCTATTTGTCCCGGTGCACCTTATACACAAGCGCGCATACCAAAACATTACCTGTGCCCTCCCCAGTGCATTTAGTGGGAAGGACAGCCTAACCACAAACACGTGGACAAGTGAATGTGGCCAGGAATGGTCCATCTCACTGACGCCTTCACACTGGGTTAATATTGTGGAAGCCGGGACACAGTTGGACACTGGGATGCAACACGTCCTCCAGACATAGAGGATTGCGGGTCCTGGGTCAATCAGGTTTCAACACAAAGTTCAGAAGGTACACAGCAGCAGTGGTCGGCCTCCTACACAACGAGTAAATTAGTCATGATCATGAGGCCATCCACCTCCTTAGCTTTCTGTTCCTTGGAATGCAAGCGCATGTATGTAGTAGCAGCTAGGCCTGAGGTGGTCAGCGTTTTGGCGCATATTCTACCTCCTTCGAGGATTGCTGGATGTTTTCCTGCTACTATCCCAGTTCTATGACTCCCGTTAAAACAAAGCTTCAGGTGATGAATGATGGATGAGGTGGTGGCAAAGGAGAAAGAGCAGGAGGAACAGGGACCATTCACATCAATATCAGGCCAGCCAACCACACATGTCTTGTAGGATATGTTTCCGTACCAAAAGGAGCGGTTCAGCTACACAGTTATAAGGCATACAGTGAATGCAATGCCTACCAAAAATTTTGAGGCACTCCAATGCCCCTTGGAAGTGACATGGAGGTCAGAGGGCCTTAACTAAACTGTTTTTTCCATTTATAGCAACTGGGTCTCCTGTACACTGTTGGCCTAAGCAGGGAATGGAAGGCTTTCCAAAAATTATTAGGCACTGCAATGCCCCTTGAAACAGACGTGGATTACAGCGTATTAAAAACCTTCTGTCCATTATTGGGGAGTGGGTCTCCCTTAGTGTTCGCCTATGCATTGAAAAGAAAAAGCTGACAAAAATTAGGAGGAAATGCAATGCCCGTTGCAAGAGTCGTGGAGGTTAGAGGTAATTAAAAACAACATGTCAATGCCCCTTGGAAGAGCTGTGGAGTTCAGAGTGGTTTAACAAGACGGTTTTAATGCCCCTTAGAAGAGACGTGGAGTTCAGAGTGGTTTAACAAGACAGTTTTAAAGCCCCTTGGAAGAGATGTGGAGGTCACAGTAGCTTAACAAGATGGTTTTAATGCCACTTGGAAGAGACGTGGAGTTCAGAGTGGTTTAACAAGACAGTTTTAATGCCCCTTGGAAGAGTGGTGGAGGATACAGTGGAATAAAAAGACAATATCAATGCCCCGTGGAAGAGACGTGGAGGTCACAGTAGCTTAACAAGATGGTTTTAATGCCCCTTGGAAGAGTGGTGGAGGTCGCAGTGGAATAAAAAGACAATATCAATGCCCATTGGAAGAGTGGTGGAGGTTACAGTGGAATAAAAAGACAATATCAACGCCCTGTGGAAGAGACGTGGAGGTCACAGTAGCTTAACAAGATGCTTTTAATGCCCCTTGGATGAGTGGTGGAGGTTGCAGTGGAATAAAAAGACAATATTAACGACCCTTGGAAGAGACGTGGAGGTCACAGTAGCTTAACAAGACGATTTTAATGCCCCTTACAAGAGCCATGCAGTAGAGCATATTAAAAACATTATTCCCATTATTGGAGAGTGGGTCTCCCATAGTCTTTGCTTATGCCTTCCAAGCAAAAGCTGCCAAAAATTAGGAAGGGGGAACTTGCAATGTCCCTTACAAGAGCCATGCAGTACAGCATATTAAAAACATTATTCCCATTATTGGGGAGTGGGTCTCCCACAGTCTTTACCTATGCCTTCCAAGCAAAAGCTGCCAAAAATTAAGACAGAGGAACTTGCAATGCTGGCAACATGGAACTCGGTCACCCTGGTGGTATAGTGGTCGTGGAGGCTGAGGATAAGGAGAAGAGCAAAAAACAGCCGAAATGAGGAAGCGTATACCCATGTGTGGGTGTGAAGCGATGCATGGGAATACACCTCCCGAAATAACACAGTGGATTTGACTTTATGTTACTCTGCTGTCATTTGGTGGTGATGAGAAGTCTGGCCCAATCCAGCCCTTGTTCATTTTGATAAGGGTCAGCTTGTCAGCATTGTCAGTTGACAGGCGAGTGCGCTTATCAGTTATAATTCCCCCAGCGGCACTAAAAACACGCTCCGATAACACGCTAGTGGCAGGGCAGGCCAGGACCTCCAAGGCATACAGAGTGAGTTCATTCCAAGTGTCCAGCTTGGATACCCAATAATTAAAAGGCACAGAGGAATCACGGAGGATGCTGGTACTCCCTCACCATCTTTTGAAACTTTCCACTCCTTGTGAGAGTACCCTGCGCCTCAGGGCCTGTAAGCTGGGCAGATCTCAGAAAACTGTCCTAGAACATTGACAGTGTTCCCCTGCCTCTGCTGGATTGGAGTTGCGTCTCTCTCGCCTGTATGCCTTAGTTGGGCAGCGAACTGTGACCTCTGCCGCTACCGTGTTCAGATGGGAATTTTTTTAATAGTTCTGCAGCAAAGGCCTTCTGGTACTGCCCCATTTTTGTAGACCTCTCCAATTCAGGAATAAGAGAGTGAAAGTTCTCCTTGTAGAGGGGGTCTTAAAGTGTCATCAACCAGTAATGACTGTCACCCAACATTTTGACAATGCGAGTGTCACGGTTAAGGCAGCGTAACATAAAGTCAGCCATGGGTGCCAGACTGGTAACGGGCAAGACTTCCGTGTCCTCACCAAGATGACGACTGATAGTGTTGAGCGATCACTAAAATGCTCGGGTGCTCGAAGCTCGGGCCGAGCTTACCATGATACTCGGGTGCTCGACCCGTGCAACGAGCCCAATGTTAGTCCATGAGAGACCCGAGCATTTTTGCGGCAGCACCCCCGGCAGTCTGTAGAAAGCCTAAAAAGTGCCCAAAACGATAGTGACAGTTTTCAAAAGACATGGGTGCTGCATTGGGATGTCACGGGTGTGTCGCCACGAAGATCGTCACGATTACACAGCCTGACTTCTCGCAGCTGACTTTTTGGTGCTTTGTGTTTTTCGGCAGTGAGGGAGTTAATTCTCTCTCTCTCTGTGCTAGACGAGGTCCAGCCTCGCCCAGCTGCAATCAATGCTGCTGTAGTGAGACTCCTTCAAATGCCTGCTGGTCTGTTAGGGAAGTGTCGGTGAAAGCATTTCATGCAGACTAACAGAGCGGATCGTGGTTTTTGGAGTTTCAATGATAAGTGTATTTGGAGTGTTTTTTCCCTTCCTCGCTTTATCATTTATCTCCTTTCCCGTTGGTGTTCCCTCTGTTGTAGTTGTGTAGTTTTTGTATGCAAGGTGGTTTTGGTTTTTCCCTTGTATTGTCTCGTTCGTCTAAGTACTGTGTGTGGGCATATTATTACTTGTCCCCTTTTGTTGTGATCGGGGTCCTTCTCAGGACTAGATTACTTAGGTGCAGGGATCCTCAGGAGGTAGGGGTTACGTTGGCGGCCTGGACCTCTGTACCTTTAACAGTACCTCCAGGTTGAGGGATTAGTCAGGGCCCCAGCTTAGGGTCAGCTTAGGCCCCCTACCTCCAGTATACAGAGACAGCGTGACATTTTCACCGACCACTTAGTTTTTCTCCAGCTACCATGGATCCAGTAGCCGGTCTAGCTCGGCAGTTGCAGAGTTTGTCCATGGAGCTGGCGGACATTAGGTCCAAGGTTTTGTATCCTCAGGAGCAAGCCGGACCAGAACCTAAAGCAGCTCTCCCTGACAGGTTCACTGGGGGGCGGGATAAGTTTTTTGTTTTCCGGGAGGCATGCAAGTTGTACTTTCGGCTGCGGCCTCGGTCATCGGGGAGTGAAGAACAAAGGGTGGGAATTGTCATCTCGCTCCTACAAGGGGACCCACAATCTTGGGCGTTCTCTCTTCCCCCGGGCTCCCCGGCTCTCCAGTCAGTGGATAGGTTTTTCGCTGCTCTGGGACTCGTATATGATGACCCAGATCGGATCTCCCTTGCTGAGTCTAAGTTACGTAGGATCCAGCAGGGAGATCGTCCGGCGGAGGAATTCTGTTCGGAGTTCCGTAGGTGGGCCACGGACACCCAGTGGAATGACCCGGCTCTTAGGAGCCAGTTTTGTCAAGGTTTATCCGACAAATTACAGGATGTGTTGGCACAGTATGACTCTCCCTCGTCACTGGAAGCCGCTATGGCCCTTGCTATTCGCGTTGACAGATGGCTTCGGGAGAGGTGCGGGATAACTCTACCCCCTGTGATGACTCCACCTCCTACAAGGTCCCCTCATATGGTGGTTCCCCTGGTCAGTCCAGAGGAGCCTATGCAATTAGGAGGGACATCACTTCGGGGGAGGGGACCGGTGGTGCGCCATAAGACAGGAAGGTGTTTCTTCTGCGGGAGAAAGGGACATTTTATTGGGGGGTGTCCATCCCGTCCCTTGCAGAGTGAAGAGTCGTCGGAAAACTGTTGATCCCAGGTTGTGTGGTGGACGGCAATCTGGGAGTAGGTATTTCGTCCCTAGGTTCGTCTCAGTTTCTCGTACCGGCGGAGGTGGTGGTGGGTACGAGAACTGAGAGGATATCTGTTCTTCTGGATAGTGGGGCCGGGGCTAATCTGGGTGATGCTCGGTTTGCCCGGGTTCAAGGTATGCGATTGAGTGAGTTGGCTAAACCCATCCCCATATTCTCGATCGATGCCAGGCCTCTCGGTCAGGGAAGTTTTTTGCAAGCTGTGCATGACGTAAAACTTCAAGTGGGGGCTATACATAAAGAACTGTTGTCTTGCTACGTGTTGGAGGGTCTTCCCACTCCTATAGTGTTGGGCCTTCCTTGGTTAACTAAGCATAACCCGGTTATTAATTGGCAAACCAGAGAGATAAGCCAATGGAGTAAATTCTGTAATAAAAACTGCATGAACACGGTCATCGGTGCGGTTACTCCTTGGGTCTTACCTCCATTTCTGGCGGACTTTGAGGATGTATTCTCGGAGAAAGGTTGTCAGGAACTACCTCCTCATCGCGAGTATGACTGTTCTGTAAAACTGCTCCCTGAGGCCAAGTTACCTAAAGCTAGGTTGTATAACCTTTCTGGTCCTGAGAGGCAGGCCATGAAGGATTATATTTCAGAAAGTCTGGCTAAGGAGCATATTAGACCTTCATCTTCACCGGTGGCTGCGGGGTTCTTCTTTGTTAAGAAGAAAGATGGAGGCCTTCGCCCTTGCCTGGATTTCCGTGAACTTAATCGGATTACGGTCCGAGATCCGTTTCCGCTCCCACTTATTCCCAATCTCTTTAATCAGATCGTGGGCGCCAAATGGTTCTCTAAGTTGGATCTCAGGGGGGCGTACAATCTGATTAGGATGAAGGAGGGGGATGAGTGGAAGACGGCGTTTAACACTCTGGAGGGGCATTATGAGAACCTTGTCATGCCATTCGGTCTGACTAATGCCCCGGCGGTGTTCCAACACTTTGTTAATGACATTTTTCGCCGCCTGGTGGGACAGTTTGTTGTCATATATCTGGATGATATCTTAATTTACTCGCCGGATCTGGTGTCTCATCAGGAGCACATTAGGCAGGTGTTACAGATCTTGCGGGATAATAAACTGTATGCCAAATGGGAAAAGTGTGTGTTCGCCGTACAGGAACTCCAGTTTTTAGGCTTCCTGGTTTCAGCGTCCGGTTTTCGTATGGACCCTGGGAAAGTGCGGGCAGTTCTTGAGTGGGATCGGCCAGAGAATCTTAAGGCACTACAACGTTTCCTGGGGTTTGCTAATTATTACCGGAAGTTCATTCGTAATTTCTCGTCCATGGTTAAGCCTCTCACAGACATGACTAAAAAGGGGACGGATTTTTCTAGGTGGTCTGACAAGGCTTGTCAAGCATTCTCCTCCTTGAAAAAATGTTTTGCCTCGGCACCCATACTCATTCAACCTGATGCGTCACAGTCATTCATTGTAGAGGTAGACGCTTCCGAGGTAGGGGTGGGAGCAGTATTGTCACAAGGTTCGTCCCCTGGTAAGTGGCATCCGTGCGCCTTTTTCTCTAAAAAATTGTCGTCCGCTGAGAGGAATTACGATGTCGGCAATAGGGAACTCTTGGCCATTAAGTTAGCTTTTGAGGAGTGGCGCCATTTTTTGGAGGGGGCAGTCCATCCGGTCACCGTCATCACCGATCACAAGAACCTGCTATATCTGGAGTCCGCGAAACGTCTGAATCCCAGACAAGCTAGGTGGTCATTGTTTTTTACCAGGTTTAATTTTGTCGTTACATATCGTCCTGGGTCAAAAAATGTAAAGGCGGATGCCTTATCTCGTAGTTTCCCTGGGGCCGGGAATACGGACGACCCGGTTCCTATCCTTCAGGAGGGGGTGGTGGTTTCGGCAGTATGCTCTGAGCTGGAGGAGGAGGTATTGGAGGCTCAGGGGGACGCCCCTGTTGGACCTCCGGGGAGACTGTTTGTTCCAGATCAGTTGCGACAAAAGGTGATCGAGGCACACCATAACTCAGTTTTTGCAGGACACCCGGGGAGTAGAGCAACTGTGGATCTCCTCTCGCGTCGGTTTTGGTGGCCTAACTTACATAAGGAGGTGGTAACTTTTGTCGCGTCCTGTGGGGTTTGTGCGCGCTCTAAGACCTCACATACCCGTCCGTCTGGGGCCCTCTTACCTTTGAAGATCCCGGAGCGTCCTTGGACTCATCTGTCTATGGACTTTATTACGGACCTCCCTCCGTCTTCGGGTAAAACGGTCATACTCGTTGTAGTGGACAGGTTCAGCAAGATGGCACATTTTATCGCTCTTCAGGCTCTCCCTAATGCTAAAACTCTTGCGCAGGTGTTCATTGGGGAGATTGTGAGGCTTCACGGGGTACCCACCGAGGTGGTGTCTGATCGGGGGTCTCAGTTTGTGTCCAAGTTCTGGAAGGCGTTTTGTGCACGGCGAGGGATGCATTTGTCGTTCTCATCGGCTTTTCATCCTCAGACCAATGGTCAGACGGAACGTATGAACCAGAGCTTGGAGACATATCTCCGGTGTTTTGTGTCAGAGAACCAGGAGGACTGGGCTTCTTTCTTACCTCTGGCAGAGTTTGCTCTTAATAATAGGCGGAGCGAGTCCACTGGTAAGTCCCCGTTTTTTGGGGCATATGGTTTTCACCCCCAGTTTTGTTCTTTCAGTAGGGGGGGCTCTTCGGGGTTTCCTGAGGAGGAACGATTTTCCTCATCACTGGCTTCAGTATGGAGAGGGGTGCTGAAGAATCTGAATACTATGGGGAACCGATACAAACGTATGGCTGATAGGAGGAGAGTGTCTGGTCCGGACCTAAGTGTGAACGATCGGGTATGGTTGTCTACCAGGAATATAAAACTTAAGGTTCCCTCCTGGAAACTGGGTCCCAGGTTCATCGGGCCGTACAGAATCAGTTCTATTATTAATCCGGTGGCATTCTGTCTTGACCTCCCCCCTACGTTTAAAATTCACAACGTGTTCCACAGATCGTTGCTTAAGAGGTATGTGGCGCCGGTGGTACCGTCACCTTTACCTCCCCCTCCAGTGGTGGTCAAGGGTAACTTGGAGTTCCAGGTATCGAGGGTCATCGATTCACGCTTTAATCGCCGGTCCCTTCAGTACCTGGTTCATTGGAAAGGGTATGGTCCTGAGGAGAGGATGTGGGTTCCTGCGTCGGATATTAACGCAGACCGATTAGTTCGGGCCTTCCACACGACTCACCCGGATAAACCTGGCCCTGAGGGTCCGGAGGCCCCTCGTAGAAGGGGGGGTACTGTCACGGGTGTGTCGCCACGAAGATCGTCACGATTATACAGCCTGACTTCTCGCAGCTGACTTTTTGGTGCTTTGTGTTTTTCGGCAGTGAGGGAGTTAATTCTCTCTCTCTCTGTGCTAGACGAGGTCCAGCCTCGCCCAGCTGCAATCAATGCTGCTGTAGTGAGACTCCTTCAAATGCCTGCTGGTCTGTTAGGGAAGTGTCGGTGAAAGCATTTCATGCAGACTAACAGAGCGGATCGTGGTTTTTGGAGTTTCAATGATAAGTGTATTTGGAGTGTTTTTTCCCTTCCTCGCTTTATCATTTATCTCCTTTCCCGTTGGTGTTCCCTCTGTTGTAGTTGTGTAGTTTTTGTATGCAAGGTGGTTTTGGTTTTTCCCTTGTACTGTCTCGTTCGTCTAAATACTGTGTGTGGGCATATTATTACTTGTCCCCTTTTGTTGTGATCGGGGTCCTTCTCAGGACTAGATTACTTAGGTGCAGGGATCCTCAGGAGGTAGGGGTTACGTTGGCGGCCTGGACCTCTGTACCTTTAACAGTACCTCCAGGTTGAGGGATTAGTCAGGGCCCCAGCTTAGGGTCAGCTTAGGCCCCCTACCTCCAGTATACAGAGACAGCGTGACAGGGGATCGCCCCTGGAAGCATTTCTGACCCCCAGGTCACTGCTGTCAACAACGTGGTCAGAGGTATTAAGCCACTTTTGCGGGCTCACAATAAAACGTTCAAAAACGAAACTGAAACGGTTTTCCTGTGAAATATGTTAAGGAATTTCCTTTCCAGGGTAAAAACTTGTGTATAAGGTAAAATAAATAACCAAAAACAAAAATACTCCTCCACACCTTGGGCTATGTTCACAAGTAGCATTTTTCATGCGTTTTTGCACTTTTGTATTGCTTTCAACCGTGACAAATGCGTTCACCAGGAAATGTCATTTTAACATTTTACAACCTTATCTGGCCATGTGCTGTGTGACACATGCATACAGTGCTGAAAAGACAAGGGATCAGCATGGGGAAGACCACTGGAAGCATCTCTGACCCCAGGTCACTGTCTAAAAGTGTGCCCATCAGAAGTGATCCTTGCCGCATCAGAAGATGCAGACTTGCAACTATCCCCGTGCAAGTCCTTGACCCAGGGCAGTGTTCAATTGTACCTCCCCCATTCCTTGCAATACAAGCGAAAATATGCAGCCAACCACCCACCCACCCACAGGCTGCAATACCATACTGCTAGCTTTCACTTGAAATGGGGCCTTTTAGTTTGGAGGAGGCCGAAGCTGGCCACTACCTCATGGCCGCTTCGGCAGCGAGGTATCCATACTCTGTCCCCAGCCGCCCGGCGGCCGGGTGTCCACACTCGGTCCCCAGACGCTAGGTGGCGGCCAGGTGTCCATACTCGGTCCCCAGCCGCCCTGGTTTCTCCTGTCACCTTCCCCCACACTTTTCTTAGCCTGGCCAGCTTTAGGGCAGCATTGGACGAGCCCACCAGAGAACCAGACTCCTCCGGTGGGCCCTGGCTTCTTCATCAGGGGTGTTGAGAGTGCCTACGTGAGGAGCATGATGATGATGATAGAAGTTAGCATCTGCTTTGTTTTCTTGGAATGCAAGCGCATGTATGTAGTAGCGGCTAGGCCTGAGGTGGTCCGCGTTTTGGGGCATATCCTACCTCCTCCGAGGATTGCTGGATGTTTTCCTGCTACTATCCCAGTTCTATGACTCCCGTTAAAACAAAGCTTCAGGTGATAAATGATGGATGAGGTGGTGGCAAAGGAGAAAGAGCAGGAGGAACAGGGACCATTCACATCAATATCAGGCCAGTCAACCAGATATGTCTTGTAGGATATGTTTCTGTAACAAAAGGAGCGGTTTGGCTACACAGTTATAGGGCATACAGTGAGTGCAATGCCTACCAAAAATTTCGAGCCTCTCCAATGCCCCTTGGAAATGACATGGAGGTCAGAGGGCGTAAACTAAACCTTTTTTTCGATTTATAGCAACTGGGTCTCCCGTGCACTGTTGGCCTAAGCAGTGAATGGAAGGCTTTCCAAAAATTATGAGGAACTGCAATGCCCCTTACAAGAGCCATGTGTGGCACCCCAGGGGTCTGGTCACCACAGTAATAGAGATATTACGTCGGAGAGCAAGTGGGAGGTTTCCTGGTCAGGATCCCTTAAACATGCAACATCCTCCTGCCCCAGTCCTGGGAGGGGAGAATTCTGTCCTTATAAACTGGATCTGGGGCGGGGTTGAGTGAGTCAGAGAACAGTCAGAGTCAGAGTGAGAGCAAGGGAAAGTAACAGCAAGGAGCTCTGTATTAGCTAGGAGCTAAAGACCAGGGGCTGGAAGCTGAGCAGAGCTCGCCCTGGCAGAAGACAATAGGAACCGGACACAGGAGTCCGAAGCTGTGAGGACTTATGTATCCAGCAGCAGAAACCAGCCGGCAGGGGATTTCAGGTCCTCTGGCCATAGAAGCCCGGAGGCTCAGTCACAAGCAAGGGACCAGCACCGCCGTCATGGAGCGGAGGCTAACAGAAGGCCCCAAGTCACCAGCCATACGGGTGAGCACTACACGGTACACTCAGGGACGTGGGCTACTTCTACCCGCTTACAGCAAGGTAGCCAGGAAGAGTGCAGACAGACGGGGAGGCCTACAACTCCACCTGGCCAGGGGAACTCCTGCTTGCTCACAGACTGACCAGGCCTCTTATGCTAGCCAGTACTCCCGGGAGGGTCTACCTTATAATCATCAGTAAAGACCCTGAACTGCACTGCAAAGACTCTGAGT
The DNA here is from genome assembly GCF_046119375.1 of Phyllobates terribilis. Lineage (NCBI taxonomy): Eukaryota > Metazoa > Chordata > Amphibia > Anura > Dendrobatidae > Phyllobates > Phyllobates terribilis. The sequence continues at coordinate 509,731,058 of NW_027362762.1, forward strand.
CGTTCCTGCTGCGCTCGTGCACCATCACCCCCATCATCCACACTCACTGCCCTGAGGCTATACTCCTCCCGAGGGGAGTTATCCCATTCTATGCTGCGCACACAACACCAGCCTCAGCGGTCTACCTCGCAGCGGTGGTACTCCCTGACCACAATCCACGGGTGGCGCAGTCGGACAATTAACCTCAAAACCTAAGAAAGACTGCCACTGGTTTGACCAGCCTGAGCCACGGGACCGGGTCACCGCCACATAGACTACAGACCCAAGAGACCCGGCACCGGGCATCCCACACACGTGTACACACGGCCCAGGGGGCGCGTCACATGCAGTACAGCATATTACAAACATAAGTCCCATTATTGGGGAGTGGGTGTCCCATAGTATTTGCTTATGCCTTGCAAGCAAAAGCTGCCAAAAATTAGGACGGAGCAACTTGCAATGCCCCTTACAAGAGCCATGCAGTACAGCATATTACAAACATAAGTCCCATTATTGGGGAGTGGGTGTCGCATAGTATTTGCTTATGCCTTCCAAGCAAAAGCTGCCAAAAATTAGCACGGATCAACTTGCAATGCCCCTTACAAGAGCCATGCAGTACAGCATATTACAAACATAAGTCCCATTATTGGGGAGTGGGTCTCCCATAGTATTTGCTTATGCCTTGCAAGCAAAAGCTGCCAAAAATTAAGACGGAGCAACTTGCAATGCCCCTTACAAGAGCCATGCAGTACAGCATATTACAAACATAAGTCCCATTATTGGGGAGTGGGTCTCCCATAGTATTTGCTTATGCTTTCCCAGCAAAAGCTGCCAAAAATTAGGACAGAGCAACTTGCAATGCCCCTTACAAGAGCCATGCAGTACAGCATATTACAAACATAAGTCCCATTATTGGGGAGTGGGTGTCCCATGGTATTTGCTTATGCTTTCCCAGCAAAAGCTGCCAAAAATTAGGATGGAGCAACTTGCAATGCCCCTTACAAGAGCCATGCAGTACAGCATATTACAAACATAAGTCCCATTATTGGGGAGTGGGTCTCCCATAGTATTTGCTTATGCTTTCCCAGCAAAAGCTGCCAAAAATTAGGACAGAGCAAATTGCAATGCCCCTTACAAGAGCCATGCAGTACAGCATATTACAAACATAAGTCCCATTATTGGGGAGTGGGTGTCCCATGGTATTTGCTTATGCTTTCCCAGCAAAAGCTGCCAAAAATTAGGACGGAGCAACTTGCAATGCCCCTTACAAGAGCCATGCAGTACAACATATTACAAACATAAGTCCGATAATTGGGGAGTGGGTCTCCCATAGTATATGCTTATGCTTTCCCAGCAAAAGCTGCCAAAAATTAGGAACGGAGCAACTTGCAATGCCCCTTACAAGAGCCATGCAGTACAGCATATTACAAACATAAGTCCCATTATTGGGGAGTGGGTGTCCCATGGTATTTGCTTATGCTTTCCCAGCAAAAGCTACCAAAAATTAGGACGGAGGAACTTGCAATGCTGGCACCCTGGTGGTATAGTGGTGGTGGAGGCTGAGGATAAGGAGAAGAAGATTAAACAGCCGAAACGAGGAAGCGTATACCCATGTGTGGGTGTGAAGCGGTGCATGTGAATACACCTCCCGAAATAACACAGTGGATTTGACTTTATGTTACTCTGCTGTCATTTGGTGGTGATGAGAAGTCTGGCCCTATCCAGCCCTTGTTCATTTTGATAAGGGTCAGCTTGTCAGCATTGTCAGTTGACAGGCGAGTGCGCTTATCAGTTATAATTCCCCCAGCGGCAGTAAAAACACGCTCCGATAACACGCTAGCGGCAGGGCAGGCCAGGACCTCCAAGGCGTACAGAGCAAGTTCATTCCAAGTGTCCAGCTTGGATACCCAATAATTAAAAGGCACAGAGGAATCACGGAGGACGCTGGTACGATTGGCAAGGTACTACCTCACCATCTTTTGAAACTTTCCACTCCTTGTGAGAGTACCCCGCGCCTCAGGGCCTGTAAACTGGGCGGGTGTCAGAAAACTGTCCCAGAACGTTGACAGTGTTCCCCTGCCTCTGCTGGATTGGAGTTGCATCTCTCTCACCTGTACGCCTTGGTTGGGCAACGAACTGTGACCTCTGCCGCTAGCGTGTTCAGATGGGAATTTTTTTAAGAGTTCTGCAGCAAGGGCCTTCTGGTATTGCCCCATTTTTGTAGACCTCTCCACCTCAGGAATAAGAGAGTGAAAGTTCTCCTTGTAGCGGGGGTCTACAAGTGTCACCAAAAAGTAATGACTGTCACCCAACATTTTGGCAACACGAGGGTCACGGTTAAGGCAGCGTAACATAAAGTCAGCCATGCTTGCCAGACTGGTAACGGGCAAGATTTCCGTGTCCTTACCAAGATGACGACTGACCATGCTCTCCTCCTCCTCCTCCTCCTCCTCTTCCTCCTTCCCCCCTGTCCTCAGGCCACCCACGCTGAACCGACGGTATGACACTTGTACAGGTACTACCGTCTACAACGCATGATAGCAGCTCCTGTTCTTCCTCCTCCTCCTCCTCTCCCTCATTGTCCCCCAATGCACGTTGGGATGAGATTAGGCTAGGCTGTGTGTAATCGCTCGCTATGGCTTCTTGATCCATCTCATCATACTCTGGTTGCAATACCTCCTCTTTAATTCTCTGCAGAGAGCGTTACAAAAGACAGACAAGTGGGATGCTGACACTAATGATGACGTCATCGCCACTCACCATCTTGGTGGCCTCCTCAAAGTTTTGTCAGGATGGTACATATGTCAGACATCCAGGTCCACTCCTGAGGTCTTATGTGTGGAGTCTGACCTGAATATCGATGGCCTTGTTGCAGCTGGTACTCCACAACTGCGCTCTTCTGCTCACAAATCCTTTGCAACATGTGGAGGGTAGAGTTCCAACGTGTGGGGACATCACACACCAGTCGGTGTGCCGGAAGCTGCAAACGCTGCTGCAACACAGCAAGGGCGGCGGAAGCTGTAGCCGACTTGCGAAAATGAGCTGACAGGCGGCGTACTTTCACGAGCAGATCTGGCAACTCGGGGTACGATTTAAGAAACCGTGAAACACGAGGTTAAGCACATGAGCCAGGCATGGTACGTGTGTGATCTCACCTCGCCTCAGAGCCGCCACCAGGTTACGGCCATTGTCACACACGACCATGCCGGGAAGTAGGTTCAGCGGTCTCAGCCACAGATCTGCCTGCTCTTTCACAGCTGTCCACAACTCACAAGCAGTGTGAGGTTTATCACCTAAGCTTATGAGTTTCAGCACAGCCTGTTGCCGCTTGGCGGAGGCAGTACTGCAATGCTTCCAGCTTGTAACTGATGTGGTGATATCTGAGATGGAGGCTGAAGATGAGGAGGAGGAGGAGGAGGAGGATGCGCAGGAGCTGTACACTGTGGGGGCAACTCTGACTGACATAGGGCCCGCAATCCTCGGTGTGGGGAGGATGTGTTCCGTCCCAAGGTCCGACTGGGTCCCGGCTTCCACTATGTTTACCCACTGTGCCGTCAGAGAGATGTACCGTCCCTGGCCACAAGCACTTGTCCACGTGTCCGTTGTCAGGTGGACTCTCGCAGTAACTGCGTTGTTGAGGGCACGGTAGATGCTTTGGGACACGTGCTTGTCTAGTGCGGGGATGGCACACCGGGCAAAATAGTGTCGGCTGGGGACCGAGTACCGAGGGACGGCCACCGCCATAACATTGCGGAAGGATTCCGTCTCCACCAACCTAAAAGGCAGCATTTCCAATGCAAGCAGTCGTGAAATGTGCGAATTTAGGACTGTGGCCTGTGGGGCGTAAGCTGCGAATTTCCGCTTTCATTCAAAGGTCTGGGATATGGACAATTGAACGCTGCGGTGGGACGTGGACGTGGACGTTGATGCTGTTTCTTGAGAAACTGCCATAACAAGTGAAGACTGAGAGGAGGGGGCATCTTTACATGCAGTATGGACAGGGGATTGCCTTGCACACACAACAGGGGGTTCTATTGCATGCACAACAGTGGAAGAAGCAGTGGTGACACCCGCTGACACTGGTCGTGGACCCTGGGTTTCGCCCCACAAAGTCGGGTGCTTTGCTGCCATGTGCCTGATCATGCTGGTGGTGGTCAGGCTGGTAGTTTTGTCACCCCTGCTGATGCTGGCATGGCAGGTGGAACATATGGCCTTTTTGGGGTTATCAGCAGAGTCTTTAAAAAAATTCCAGACTCTGGAAGACCTACCGCTTGTACTGGCATCGTCCCTCGTGTTGGTGTTACGGGGAACGGTTGCCTGCCTTCTGTCTGCTGCCACCACACTGCTTCTTCCTGCCTGTTGGGGTACTCTGCCTCCCTCCCCCTGTGTGCTGCTGGTCTCACTCTGCATGTCCTCCTTCCACGTTGGGTCAGTTACTAGATCATCCACCACCTCCTCCTCTTCCACTTGCGCACCACGATCCTCCTCCTTACTTCCTGGCAATTGTGTCTCGTCATCGTCCACCTCTTGTGACAGATTGCCAACGTCGACTTCCTGTGGCCGTGGCTGTTCAAATATTTGGGCATCGCAACATGGGATCTCCTCTTCCACCACTTCAAGCGTATCAGGCGAGGGGCCCAAATATGGAAATGGACCAGTGAACAGCTCTTCAGAGTGTCCAAGTGTGGGATCACTTGCTGTCTGACGACACTCGGCATGGTGGGAGGAAGGAGCATCAGGGTGAGGAGGAGTATGCGGTCGAGACTCATGGCTACTAAGAGTTGACCGTGTGGAAGACAGACCGGTGGTGGTGGTGCCCAGGTAACTGGAAGTATTGTCTGCTATCCAATTAATAACCTGTTCACACTGATCAGTTCTCAATACTGGTGCTGTTCTGTGCTTCCCTAGTAATTCGGTCAAGAAGTGGGAGCGAGAAGATGTGGCTGTTGGTTGTGGCACATTTTCACCTTGGCCACGGCCCCGTCCTCTGCACGAACCATCACCAGAACGTCCACTTCCACGTACCTTGCCACGCGCCTTGCCCATTGTAAATGAAGTAAAATAGCTTACACTTGCACTATCAATGGACAAAGGGTAATAAAGAGTAGATTAGAACCGTGGAAGAGGAAAACCACAGTTATTGTTTACTGGGGTATGCCACACTTTTTTAAATAGAGATATTTGCGGCTGAACAGTGAGCGACACACTCAAACTGCTTTTTTTTTAGATACCAAAGTCTCAAAACTGGATAGTACAGCGATTTGACCCGTGGAACTGCGAAACCACACTGGGATGTCGGGCCTACACAAGACTATTTTCAACAGATATATTTTTGTGTCACAACATTCAGGAGACACTACTGTTTTTCTTTACGGAAAAAACTACCAAAACCTGAATAATAGAGATTTTTTACCGTGGAACAGCATAACCACAGTTATAATTTACTGGTGTATACCAGGCTTTTTAAAATATATATATATTTGCGGCTGAACAGTGAGCGACACACTCAAACTGTTTTATTTAGATACAAATAGCCCAAAAGTGGATAATACAGAGATTTGTACCGTGGAACTGCAAAACCACACTTGTATTTCTCGGGTCTACACCAGACTATTTTCAACAGATATATTTGTGTCTGAAAAATCAGGGAGACACTATTTTTTTTTTCTTTTTACAGCAAAAAATGCAAAAAGCAGGATAATAGAGATTTTTTACCGTGGAACAGCAAAAGCACACTTCTATCTCTCTGGCCTACACCAGACTATTTTCAACAGATATATTTGTGTCTGAAAAATCAGGGAGACACTATTATTATTTTTATACAGCAAAAAATGCCAAAAACAGGATAATAGAGATGTTTTACCGTGGAACATCAAAACCACAGTAATAATTTACTGGTGTATACCAGGCTTTTTAAAATATATATATATTTGCGGCTGAACAGTGAGCGACACACTCAAACTGTTTTTTTTAGATACAAATGGCCCATAGAATTGCAAAACCACACTTCTATTTCTCTGGCCTACACCAGACTATTTTCAACAGATATATTTGTGTCTGAAAAATCAGAGGCACACTTTTTTTTTTTTGGGGGGGGGGGGCACCAAAAGGTTAATAAGATGGGTATTTGTACATTGTGAAGGAGGAAAAAAAAAGAGGATTTAGATAAAAAAAAAGGATTTTTCCTGGCCCCCGGGACCTGGAGCTAAGTCCAGCAATTTCAGCAACAGGAGCAGCACAAAGGACTGTAATGCAGCGTTTGCTGGTATAACCACTGCGTCTCCTATACAGCCTGCCTGCCTGCCTGCCTGATATACCTGGGATGGATATTAGTCCTGAGAAGGACTGTTTGTTTGATCTGGCAGCCTTTACAGACCCTACACTAACTATTTTGCAGGATATATCTCTCCCTAAATCAGAAGCGCTGTCCCTACACTGTCTGATCCGGAGCGACTGTGTCCAAGATGGCGGCGCCCGGTTTTAAATACTCGAGGTGATGCTGTGCGGCCAGCCAATCACTGTAATGCCCACAAACAACATGGCTGCGGCATTACAGTGACTGGCTGGCAATCCCTGCATGTTCATTGGCTCTGTAAAGAGCGCCAAACATGAAACCCGGAAATGCTCGGTGCTCGCCGAACATCCCGAGTAGCGTGATGCTCGGGCGAGTACCGAGCAGTGTCGAGCATGTTCGCTCAACACTAACTGTTATCATAGGCAGTTTGTACAAAAACCTTTCAATTGTACTCTAATAGTTATTTGACTGGAAAATTACAATGACTGCATTTCATATAGGTAATTTGGGAAAATCTGAGAAAATATTATTTGCATATTAATTTGGAACACAGTGTATATGTTGTGAATACCTATACAAACTATAAACAAGAAAATCTCTCCCTGATGCAGCAGCACCTCTCCCTACTCTGCCTGATTCCGGGGTACACTGTGACGAGCATAGCGGTGCAAGATCTTATGTAGACCTGATGAAGCTGTGCGGCCAGCCAATCACTGTAATGTCCAAAACCAATATGGCTATGGCATTACAGTGTGTGGCAGGCAATCCCTGCATGTTCATTGGCTCTCTATAGAGCTACAAACATGCAGGGAGGGGACCCGAGTTCCCGCCCGAGCAGCCAAGAAATAGTCGCCGAGTGCTGAGCTTGTCGAGCACAGTAATGTGAGTACCGAGCAGTGGCGAGCATGTTAACTCATCACTACTGCTAACCACTGTTACTCCAAGGCAAAGACACTTGGATCCACACAAAGAAGATCATAAACCCTGGTGTAAGCAAAGATGATGACCCTGCCCTTCTGGACCATGTTGATGGCAAGTGTATAGCTTTCCCTAACTCTCAATGAAGTATTAAAAGGAGACTGATATAGCATCACCAAGTGTTTTGCTCTGAGAAATGGACTCTAATGACCATCCTAAGAACTGTTAGATATGCACCTATAGTTTAATATCCTCTAATACTATGACAGATAGGAATGTTGATACTACTAGTGTATCTAGCTGCCAGGATTAGTAAATTTGCTATGGCAAAAATATGCAAAGAGAAATGCAAAATCAGGCATCACAAGCCATCATTTAACACATCTGTACTCCTTTAGCTAGTCATATATAACGAGACTTACAGGTAAGATGTCCATCTATGAATGGGGTTCGTCCTCTCCAGGCTATTTTAACATGTGGTAGTAGCTGATGAATAGATTGTTTGTAAATAATACAAAGGTAGGAATTGTTATGGTTAATATTTTCAATTATAAAGGATTCTGGAAAGATAAAGAGTGCAATAGGGTCTTATCTTTGTTAAAAAGAAGATAACAGTTAAAGCAAATGCTCACCTGGTGGGTTTGTGAAAGTCACAACCCCTTTGTTACTTTAAATAGATATAGGCTGCTGCAGATCCACAGTAGTATAACATCTAGAAGCTGGAGAAAAAGTGGAGGGAAATCCGTGCTGCCAATGGCATCAAACGCAGAGAGATAGCATGAAAATTCAAATGCGGTTTTTATTCAGCGCGTTTCGAAGCACATCTGCTTCTTCCTCAGGACAAACCACAAATATAAGAGACCTGGAGCAGTTTGCGAAAAAAGAGTGGTCCAAAATTCCAGTTGAGAAGTGTAAGAAGATTTGGAGAACACTTGCATCTCACCCCAAATTAGCTCTCCAAGGACAAGGGTTTTCACAACAGGTGACAGTGAGCAGCAGAGGTATGCTGTGTATCAGGTGTTTTGTTTTTTTACACCTTATTTTTTCTCTCTAGACTCCAGAATATGTTAAGGGACATTAAACTTGTTGAGAATAGATTCACTGCAAATTTAATTTCCTAGTAATATCTGCGCTATTTGGCAAATTCGAATCTTGTCAGGTCCACTCACCTCTAACATGTAATTTGTTAAAGAGCAGGTATTTTAATTTTTCCTTTCATAAATATATATTGCACATGAAAATAAGGAACTTTGTAAAATTTCTGCTTCTTTCCCCTGTTGTACTTATCTTTCAATTCTTTCATTCTCAATCTTGTCAAATCACATGTAAAATCAGCATTAGTGTTGAGCCACCCCCGTAGTGTTCGAGTTCGGTTCGGTTCGTCGAACACCCGTGTGTTCGCCGAACTGTTCGTCGAACTGTTCGTCGAACACCTTCGAACACCGTTAAAACCAATGGCAGGCAAACAAAAACACATAGAAACACATAGAAAACACCTTCAAAGGTGTCCAAAAGCTGACAAACTGCTCTGAAGACACAACTAACACATGGAAAAGTGACAAGTACATATAGTCATGCGAAAAGAAAAGAGGTGGAGGAGTAAAAGGAGGGGGAGACACAGATATAGGCATGTCATGCCCTTCTAAAATCCAAAAAGTGAGAAGCCGACACGTTCAGTCCGCTCCTGCCTGTGCCACCTCCGTGTCGCCGGGTTTGTGCCAGAGCCGCGGTGAACCCTGACGGCCAGCCCCCCTCTCCCAATACTGGTGCCTGTCCGCTGGTGGGTCGAGCGAGCCCCCCTGTGGTGGAGGCAGCTCTAAGCTTTTTAATTTAAATTGTCTCTCTAATTTGAATGAATACACTTTAAATCCATTTACAAGGATCTATTGGAGGGCAAGTCTCATGCCAGCAGCCGCGTAATTCCAGCTCCAGTAGCGTCCACTAAAGCTGCTGCAGTTAAAAAGCTTTTATAAGGATCGAGCTCGGCTGTCCACCGCAAGGCATCCTACTGCCAGTCCCAGCCCCTATGCCTTGGGGTGCCTCCTGATGCTCTTCACTAAGTATCCCATGGTCCCGAAGCATTTCCTTTGAAAAAATTAAGTGTCTAAACTACAGGTGGTGTAGCTTGCTTAACAGCTGGGATAATCCGCTGACTAGCAGACACTGCTACTAGGCACAAAGTATTTCCTGGGCTAGATGCAGTTAAAAATTTGTAATTAGATACTCTCGTTGGATGCTGAGAAAGCATCCCATAGAGTCTCCTGGCACGCCATATATGATTCTCTTAAAAAGCTTGGGGTAGGGGTCTAGGGGACCCTTTTATAGCCAAAATCACGGCCCTGTATCGCAATACGTCACCTAGGCTGAAGATAAATGGAACTGTAGCACCCTGAGGGCTCGGTTGCTACAGACGTATTGCACCTCACCCAGAGGTGTGATATCTCACTCTCAGGTAAGGATGGAGTGTGGATCAGGACCCGACACCTGCATGCATTACACCACATTGCCGTGGGGCAGGGCGACCAATATGCCCCTGAGATGGGCACGACAGTCCCTGTCCCTGGCTGGAGTGGGGGGAGGGAACACTGAGGAAGGGGAACCCTGTAGTGCAGGAGCAGGGAGGAAGCAGTTCCTGGGTGCATTGAGAAGGGAGTATAAAAGGTGGGCACCATCTTAGTTCAGTGCAGAGAAGTCTGAGCAGAAGTGGCAGGGAGCAGGGGCTCTGCATGAGCTCTGCTCCGGAGGCGGGCCTAGTAACAGAGGCCCAGGCCTGGAAGAGGGAGAAGGAAGGAAGAGGAGCGGAGAAGGCTCCAGGAATGAGGAATGAAGGGATCCCAGGGGTGCAGACGGGCGAGTCGCCACCACACGCCCGAATCCACCTGCGTGGAGGGGTCAGGCCAAAGGGGGAGACCGGTCCCCGAACTAGTGGAGGCAGGAAACGACCCTCAGCTAGAAACCGGAGGCTCTGACATTTTATGTGGCGCAGCCCCTCGCTACACCCGCTAGGAAGGCACCACATAGGGTCAGGGAAACTGGCGCCAAGTTTACCAAGAGGATGCCCGAGGCAGCCGGACAGAAGTGTTGGTAAGAAAGGCCAGACAAAGGACACACAAAGGGGGTCCTGTGAAGTGCTCCAAAGTTATCTGGGAGTTGTCTGAGCCCCTCACCTGGTGAGCACAGTACGACGTGGGCAGCCGTTACCTGCAGACGTGGTCTGGATAATAAGAACTGTGAGTAAAGGCCCTGGACTGCATCACTGACTCCGTGTCGTTACTGCTGCTGCCCTGCACCATCACCCACATCCTCCGCATACACTGCCCTGAGGATATACTCCTCCCGTGGGGAGTTATGCTACGCTCTGCTGCACCCACAACACCAGCCTCAGCGGTCTGCCCTGTAGCGGCGGTTCACTCTGACCGCAATCCACGGGTGGCGTAGTCGGACATTTAAACATCAAAACCACATAAATAGTTCCGCCACTGGTTTGACCGCCCTGAGCCACGGAACCGGGTCGCCGCCACGAAGACTACAACCACCAGCATCCACCAAAAAGGGTCCGGCTCCGGGTGTCCCAAGGCCCAGGGGGTGCGTCAGAACATTTTCATCACCTTTCACAATCACCAATGGGACAAGGCAGGGATGTCCTCTGTCCCCTCTCTTATACATCCTAGTGACGGAGCACCTGCTCTCATCAATTCGCCATAACCCCAATATTAGGTGGATTGAGATGGGAGGCACCGAGTACAAGTGCTCTCTATTTGCTGATGATGTCCTAGTATATATCACTCAATCACATATATCCATCCCTGCTGTTATGGCTGAAATAGATCACTTTGTTACATGGTAAAATTTTAAAATCAATGCAGCGAAGTCTGAGGCCCTCGATGTCTCCCTCCCCAAATCCATATAGGATTCCATCCAGTCCAACTTTCCCTTTGCCTGGCCCTCACAGGGTATCAAATACTTAGGAATTCCTATTCATAGAGACGTCTCCCATCTATGTTATCTTAATTTTGGGCCCTTTATTGAACAATTCCATACAGACCACGGTTGGCAAGTTAGAACTCTAAGATTCACTACGTGAACCACTGGTGTTTTGTGGAAAAGCACATGTACACTGCGTTCCAAATTATTATGCAAAAAGTGTTTAGGAGTGATAAGGGAAGAATTTGTTTGTTTGTCAGTTAAACTCATTGATGGTGATGTGTGTCAGGGCTCTTTATATCACTGTAAGCAATTGCAGACACCTGTGCTAATTAGTTTGGCAGGTGTGTCCAATGAAAGGCAAGACTACTTAAGAAGGCTCTCTCACATTATTAAGCAGCCTACATTTTCTGCCAAAATGGGAAAGAAAAAGGATGTGTCGGCTGCTGAGAAGCAACAAATTGTGGAGTGTTTAGGTCAAGGCATGACTACAATCAACATTGTGCGATGATCAGGATGAAGTGTCTTGGCAATCAAGAAGTATGTAGCTGATTCACAGTACACACGTGTGCGTGCTGATAAGGGCAAATTGAGGACTCTTTCCTACAGGCAATTACATCAGGTTAAAAGAGCAGCGGCAAGAAAGCCTTGTCATAGCAGCAGACAAGTTTTTGAAGCTGCTGGTGCCTCCAACGTCCCCCGAACAACAAGATGCAGGGTCCTTCAGAGGTTTGCAGCTGTGCATACGCCATCCTGTCGACCTCCTCTATCCACTTCACACAAGCAGAAACGGCTCCAGTGGGCCAAACATTACATGAAGACTGATTTCAAAACTGTTTTGTTCACGGATGAGTGCCGTGCAGCGCTCGATGGTCCAGATGGATGGAGTGGAGGATGGCTGGTTGATGGACACCCCACGCAAACACGGCTACAGCGCCAACAAGGAGTAGGTGGAGTAATGTTTTGGGCTGGAATCATGGGGAGAGAGATTGTCAGCCCCTTTAGGATCCCTGAAGGCGCTAAAGATGAACTCCATAATGTATGTGGATTTTCTCAAACAGCACTTCCTGCCATGGTTCAAGAAGAAGAACCGTGTATTTCACAGCAAGATCATTTTTCTGCATGATAATGCACCATCTCATGCTGCACATAAAACATCTGCATCTCTGGCTGATATGGGCATAAAAGGGGACAAACTTATGGTGTGACCCCCATGCTCCCCTGACCTCTACCCCATTCAGAACCTTTGGAGCATCATTAAAAGGAGTGTCTATGATGGCGGGAGGCAGTTCACATCTAAGCAACAGCTCTGGGAGGGTATTCTGTCCTCATGCAAAACAATTGAAGCAGAAACCATCCAAAACCTGACAAATTCAATGGACGAGAGAGTTCAGAAGCTCCTTTCGAACAAGGGGTCCTATGTGAAAATGTAACATCACCTACAATAAAGTTTTGAGTTGAAAACTGTTTGATTTCAGTTTCTAACAACCTGCTAATGCTTATAATTTCAAAAATGACCATTTTTTTGGTCTTTATTAAAATGAAAAGGTTGATCGAAAAGTTTGGGGGATCTAAGAGTGTGGCAACCCAGTAGTCATGATTACTTCGAATTCTGACAATATGAGGGTCATGCTGCAGGTAGTGCAGCAAGAAGGCACTTATGTGTCTTGGGCATCTCGGAAACCCAAAATTATTTTCCGGGCTAGATGCAGCTAAAAATTATTTTTAATTTTAAATCTGGTGGAGCTTATTATAGATGGCCTAATAGGATCAGTGCTGCACACTGCTACAAAGCCCAAATTATTTTCCAGTCAAGATACAGAAAAACATGATTAGTAATTTGAAAGCTTAAAACGGTTGGTAGGGTGATTTTAACCAATCATCAAGCTTTTACTCTCCCCAGGATGACACAGGGGTAGAAAAGTCGTTTCGGATCCATGATTTGTTCATCTTTATGAATGTGAGTCTGTCTACATTATCAGTGGAGAGCCGCGTGCGCTTATCTGTCAGCACACCACCAGCAGCGCTGAACACACGTTCAGACAGAACGCTGGCTGCGGGGCATGACAAGATCTCCAAGGCGTAAGTGGCTAGCTCCGGCCATTTATCCAGATTGGAAGCCCAAAAAGAGCAAGGGTCCAGTGACACAGTCGTGGCTTCAATGTTTACTTGGAGATACTCCTGTACCATCGTCTCTAGGCGTTGACTATGCGTCAGACTTCTTGTCTCCTGTGGCCTTGCAAAGGATGGGCTAAAAAAGTGGTGAAATGATTCCGCAAAATTGATGTTACCAGCAGATACTGTGGTTCTGTTACGGTTTGAGCGCTGAACACTTGACGGTCCCACGGTTGGCAAGTTGGAACTGTGAGATTCACTACGTGCACCACTGGTATTTTGTGGAAAAGCACATGTAAGATTCTGGAACAGTCTCTGCTGATACTCCTGCATGCGTGCATCCCTTTCTATGGCAGGAATAATTTCTGCAAATTTACTTTTGTACCGGGGATCTAACAGTGTGGCAACCCAGTAGTCAGGATTATTTCTAATTCTCACAATTCGAGGGTCATGTTGCAGGTAGTGCAGCAAGAAGGCACTCATGTGTGTTGCGCATCCAGGAGCACCAAGTCCCTGTTGTGTTGGTGGCGAGGTAACAATCATGCTTCCTTCCTCTGTCCTTTCCCCCCAACCTCGCACAACAGAAATGTGATCAAGGTCTCCCTCATCTGATGAGTCTTCCATCAGTTCGTCCTCCACTTCTTCCTGGGCTCCTGCACCTTCCTCACTAGTTTGGCTGCTACCATGCGCCCTGGTAAAACCATCTCCCCCACCCTCACATGCCTGCCGCCTTGGTGCTGCCGACCGTCTGGACCTTGCAGATGTTAGCCCTTCCGCATACAACTCCTCCTCCTCTACTTCCTCCACCTCCTCTTGTGCCACCACCTGACTCCGAATTCTGTTTAACATGTGCTCCAGCATGTAAATCACCGGAATAGTCATGCTGATAATGGCATCGTCAGCACTAAACATCTTCGTCGCCATTTCAAAACTGTGCAGAAGGGTGCATAGGTCCCTGATCTGAGACCACTCCTCCAGCGTGATTTGCCCCACCTCTGAATCTCGTTGGCCCAGGCTATACGTCAAAACGTATTGCACCAGGGCTTGTCGGTGCTGCCACAGTCGCTGCAACATGTGCAGAGTTGAATTCCACCGGGTAGGCACATCGCATTTTAGCCGGTGAAGTGGCAGGCCCAACGACTTCTGTAGAGATGTAAGTCGCTGAGCTGCGGGATGCGAACGGCGGAAGTGAGCACACAGCGACCGTGCCCTCTGCAGAAGGCCATCTAGTCTGGGATAGTGGGCTAAAAATTGCTGGACAACCAGGTTCAACACGTGAGCCATACAAGGCACGTGTGTGACATTGCCCCGGCGAAGGCCGCACCCAGGTTTGCAGCATTGTCGCACACGGCCTTCCCTGGTTTCAGGTCCAGTGGAGATAAGCATTCATGAAATTGGTTCTCCAGAGCTGACCACAACTCCTCAGCTGTGTGACTCACATTTCCCAGACATTTCAAAGCAAAAACCGCCTGATGACGTTGAGCCCTACTGCCAGCATAGTAAGGAGGTGTGCAGGATCCCTTCTGCGCAGTTAGAAAGCTTGTGGCATGACCAGACAGGCTTTGGGTGCAGGTGGAAGACCGAGAGGAGGTTGAGGAGGCAGAAGCAGTGGATGAACTTTGACATAAAGAGGATTGACGCACAACTCGTGGGGACGGCAAGACTTGGACAGCAGCCCCTTGTCCTGCTGTCACCATAGTTACCCAGTGCCCAGTCAGCAACATGTAACGCCCCTGTCCATGCCTACTCGTCCAAGTGTCTGTGGTGAAATGCACCCTGTCACACACAGAGTTTCTCAAAGAAGCGGTGATGTTGTGTGCGACATGCTGGTGGAGCGCAGGCACACCTTTCTTTGAGAAGTAGTGCCGACTGGGCATCTGGTACTGGGGCACTGCGACGGACATAAGGTCTCGAAAATCCTCTGTGTCCACCAGGCGGAAAGGCAGCATTTCTGTAGCCAAGAGCTTGCAGATGGTGAAATTCAACCTCTTAGCTTTCTCATGGCTAGGAGGAAATGTTCTTTTACTTGTCCACATCTGAGGGACCGAGGGCTGGCTATTGTGCTTAGACGGGGTTGATAAGGGTGTCCCCGGCAAACTGCCGGTCTGTGAGGAAGATGCAGGCGGACATGTTAGGTTGCCATGATCCAAAGGTGGTGCTATCGATGTCGGACAGCGCTCAACACCAGCTGGTGTTACCACCTCCAAAGAAAATGATGACCTGCCAATCACGCTGGCTGTTGCGGGTAAAGAGGTGGCAGGTCTGCGCCCCAAAACAGGTGTGATTGCTGTCCCCCCAGTCACAGAGGATGAAGAGGCCGCGGATGCACAAGATATGGCAGACGGTGGTTGGCCCGGCCGGCTAGGCCGCATTGTAGCACACTGAGCTTCCCACTGCAACTTATGCTTCATGTCCATGTGCCGGTTCATGCATGAAGTACTCAAACTATGTATTTTTTGGCCTCTACTTAGCTTTTGCTGACAAATGTTACAGATAACACGAGTTGGGTCATCTTTATCGATCTGAAAAAATGCCCAGGCTATGCAAGGCTTAGCACCCATGTGACCTGAAGAGCCACCACGACTTGTGGTGAGAGGCAGAGTTGTGTTTGAGGATGCAGTTGTTGACGTGCTTCCAGTACTACGTCTCTGTCCAGGAAGGCGCAACCTGACCTCGTCGTCACTAGCATCTTCCTCCACCTCCTCTGCTGACCTCATCTCTTGGCTGACTGTGGGTTGACAGTAAGTGGGATCTCCAACCTCATCATCATCACCCTGTGTGTTATCACACCCGTCGTCCTCAGAGCCAACCTGTTCCTGCCCTGACAAAAAACTAAAGTTGTCGCTCCAATCAGGTATTTGAGTCTTATCATCGTCTTCCTCATTGTCTCCACCAACAGGAGTTACAGTTTGGGAATGAGGGTCTACATTATGGTCAGAACCTACTGCGTCTGGTCCTGGATCCGACTCATAAAGATTCTGGGCATCAGTGCAGATCATTTCCTCGTCTGGATTCACAGAAGCGCTGGAGTCGACCTCTGATTCCCAGGCTATAGTATGAGTAAACAGCTCTGCAGACTCAACCATCTGTTCTACCTCATACTCAGACGGGCAGCTGGAGATTTGGGAGCTGTGAGGAAGCAAGTGCGATTTGGGTGACACCTTTGAGGACTGGAGTATTTGTGATGTTGAAGTTGATGTGGAGGAGAGCCCACTTAAAGGAGCACTTGATATCCGTTGAAGCACCTGCTGTTTTTGTGCCTCATCTGGAATTTGTAGCGATTGGCGTGGCCGTAAGAAAGGGATCTTATCACATTGTCCGCTAAAAGAAGTAGACATTTTAGTTTGGCTGGAAGATGGTCTTTCTTCTGCAGATGTTACTTTTGCTTTAACACCTACCCCACGGACACAACCTTTTTTCCCCTTCCCAACATGCCTATTCCCCGTTCCACCAGCAGCAGGACTTTTTCCACTCATTTTGGTGGTTAACTAATTCACAACTCTGGAGTTGTTTGCACAAAAAAAACAATGGATGGTAACCGAGCAGAGCTGAGTGGCCAAACCGTGGTATTAGGCCAAAACTATTGGCTGTTTTAGATGCAGAAAAAAATTATATTCAATTTGCAACCTGATGGAGGTCAGTATAGATGGACTAATACAACAAGTCCCACACACAGCTAGAAGCCCAATATTTTTTCAGAGGTAGATGCAGAAAAAAATATATTCAGTTTGCAACCTGATGGAGGTCAGTATAGATGGACTAATACAACAAGTCCCACACACAGCTAGAAGCCCCAATATTTTTTCAGAGGTACTGTAGATGCAGATAAAAATTATTTTTAATTTGCAACCTGATGGAGGTCAGTATAGATGGACTAATAGAGAAAGTCCGACACACTACTAGAAGGCCAAATATTTTTTCAGAGCTAGATGCAGAAAAAAATTATATTCAGTTTGCAACCTGATGGAGGTCAGTATAGATGGACTAATACAACAAGTCCCACACACAGCTAGAAGCCCAATATTTTTTCAGAGGTAGATGCAGAAAAAAATATATTCAGTTTGCAACCTGATGGAGGTCAGTATAGATGGACTAATACAACAAGTCCCACACACAGCTAGAAGCCCAATATTTTTTCAGAGGTAGATGCAGAAAAAAATATATTCAGTTTGCAACCTGATGGAGGTCAGTATAGATGGACTAATACAACAAGTCCCACACACAGCTAGAAGCCCAAATATTGTTTCAGAGGTACTGTAGATGCAGATAAAAATTATTTTTAATTTGCAACCTGATGGAGGTCAGTATAGATGGACTAATAGAGAAAGTCCGACACACTACTAGAAGGCCAAATATTTTTTCAGAGCTAGATGCAGAAAAAAATTATATTCAGTTTGCAACCTGATAGAGGTCAGTATAGATGGATTAATAGAACAAGACCCACACACAGCTAGAAGCCCAATATTTTTTCAGAGGTAGATGCAGAAAAAAATATATTCAGTTTGCAACCTGATGGAGGTCAGTATAGATGGACTAACAGAGAAAGTCCCACACACTACTAGAAGGCCAAATATTTTTTCAGAGCTAGATGCAGAAAAAAATTATATTCAGTTTGCAACCTGATGGAGGTCTGTATAGATGGATTAATAGAACAAGACCCACACACAGCTAGAAGCCCAATATTTTTTCAGAGGTAGATGCAGAAAAAAATATATTCAGTTTGCAACCTGATGGAGGTCAGTATAGATGGACTAATACACGTCCCACACACAGCTAGAAGCCCAAATATTTTTTCAGAGGTACTGTAGATGCAGATAAAAATTATTTTGAATTTGCAACCTGATGGAGGTCAGTATAGATGGACTAATAGAGAAAGTCCGACGCTGTAATGCATTGTGATGTAATCACTGTAATGTGATTGTAGTGATTCCACTGGACTGTGCCGGAGAGTGAATGCCTGGAGGGGCGTAACTAGGTATTCACCCGATCCGACCAGGGTCGCACGACGGCATACGACGCCAGTGCACCAAGGAGGAACCGAGCAGAGGGACCAGGTGCTACTCCAGGACAGACCCCGGACACGGCTGTTGACCCACACAGGGGAATACAGGAACAGACTGGTAGGCTGGCACACAGACTGGTGGGTATAGGCAGGCACGACTGGTATGCAGGCAGGCGGGTATGCAGGCAGGGGGGTACAGGCAAGTACAGCTAGAGTGCAGACAGGGAGGCACTAGCAGGTAGGAACACAGGCGGGATAGGACCCAGTACACACTGGGACTCAGGAACAATACAGGCAGAGGGGTACAGGCAAGCACAGCTAGAGTGCAGACAGGGAGGCACTAGCAGGTAGGGACACTGGCGGGATAGGACCCAGTACACACTGGGACTCAGGAACAGAACCACAGATGTGGCGGACAAACACGGCAGAGTGAGGCCGCCCAGAGAGGTGAGCGAGAACAGGGCAGGACAAGGCCGCCTGGAGCGGTGAGCAAGAGTAGAGCAGGACAAGGCCGCCAGGAGCGGTGAACAAAGGGTCAGAGCTGAGCGAGACTGCCGGAGCAGTGAGCAAGAGTAAAGCAGGACGAGGCCGCCTGGAGCGGTGAGCAAGAGTGGAGCAAGACTGCCGGAGCAGCGAGCAAAAGGGTCCGAGCGGAGCAAGGCTGCCGGAGCAGCGAGCAAAGGAGTCAGAGCAGGCTAGAACCGCCGGAGCGGTGAGCAAAGGAGTCAGAGCAGGCTAGAACCGCCGGAGCGGTGAGCAAAGGAGTCAGAGCAGGCTAGAACCGCCGGAGCGGTGAGCAAAGGAGTAGGAGCAGGCTAGAACTGCCGGAAGGGTAAGCAAGGCAGAGCAGGGGGGACAGGGCTCTGTTCACACGGAACAGACAGGAAGAGAAAGGCAGAGCCAGATACCCACAGGATACTTGCAGTGAAGTAGCGAGTGGACCACAAACTCACAAACGGGAGTACAGAGACAACAAGCAGGAGTTAGGTACGAGTTCAGACTCTGCAGAAAAAGGAAGGGAACGGACATAGAGGCAAAACAGGTAAAGGATAGGAAAGAGTTCAGACTGGAACTGAGTGTACGGAGGAGACCGACACTGCAGCGGGATACAGGAGCGGGTCTGGGAATACGGCCCCCAGAGAGGCGGGACGAACAGGCAAGGAGTAGAGATGAGCGTTGTTCTACTCGAACTGTTCGCCAATCTCAAATTCGAGCTGTTTTGGGCGGTGTTCGAGCCGGTCGGCGAACACGAACAATTTGAGAAAAATTCGGCTGTTCGAGGTTATGTTCGATAACTGTTCGTGCACCAAAATCATAACTGGATTTTTTCTCAGTAATGATGAAAATTAATGTTAATACGCAGTTTGAGTGTACAGCGGGGCGGGGGGAGGGGCAGGGGATGGATCTCTGCAGGAACAATGAAGATCTCCATTTTTTTTTCTCTTTCCCGCATTTGCAGTGGGGAGGTGCAATCTGTCAGCCTATCAGCAGCGCACACACGGAGCGAAGTGCTTTTTTTCACACAAGCAAGGGCATGTGTGATTGGCAGTGTATGTCACATGTCCTTGCCCTATAAGACCAAGCCATTTTCCCCGTCGCCACCATTTTCTCACTGCTGCAGCTGCGTGTTAGACGGCACCGCTGTTGCTGTGTGCGCTATACCTTGTTAATTTCAAGCCAATTTTCGCACAAATATACAGATAGCTTGGGAGTAGGGAATAGTTGTGATTGCAGTCCTTTTAAGGACTAGGTTACAGCATTTCCTACGACTTTTATCAGGCAGGTCTGTGCTCTTAAATAGATAGATTGTGGGAGTAAAGACTAATTGTAATTGGAGTCCTTTTCAGGACTAGGTTACATCAGTTCCTATCAGTTTTTGCCAGGCAGGTCTGTGCCAGTGCTGTGCAAGTTTTTTTCACAGCATTTGGCTGAATCTAGCAAAGCTAATCCTTTTTGGCCTATTGCAGAGTGTGTTAGTCAGTGGAGTAGCCTATCTGTGTTGCAAGATATACCACCTGTGTATAGAATACCAATTTTTTTACTGCACCTAGTGAAGTAAAATCTTTTGGGCATAGCATCATTCTATTAGTCCATCTATACTGACCTCCATCAGGTTGCAAACTGAATATAATTTTTTTCTGCATCTAGCTCTGAAAAAATATTTGGGCTTCTAGCAGTGTGTGGGACTTGGTCTATTAGTCCATCTATACTGACCTCCATCAGGTTGCAAATTAAAAATAATTTTTTTCTTCATTTAGCTCTGAAAAAATATTTGGGCTTCTAGCAGTGTGTGGGACTTGTTCTATTAGTCCTTCTATACTGACGTCCAGCAGGTTGCAAATTGAATATAATTTTTTTCTGCATCTAGCTCTGAAAAAATATTTGGGCTTCTAGCGGTGTGTGGGACTTGGTCTATTAGTCCATCTATACTGACCTCCATCAGGTTGCAAATTAAAAATAATTTTTTTCTGCATCTAGCTCTGAAAAAATATTTGGGCTTCTAGCAGTGTGTGGGACTTGGTCTATTAGTCCATCTATACTGACCTCCATCAGGTTGCAAATTAAAAATAATTTTTTTCTGCATCTAGCTCTGAAAAAATATTTGGGCTTCTAGCAGTGTGTGGGACTTGGTCTATTAGTCCATCTATACTGACCTCCATCAGGTTGCAAATTAAAAATAATTTTTTTCTTCATTTAGCTCTGAAAAAATATTTGGGCTTCTAGCAGTGTGTGGGACTTGTTCTATTAGTCCTTCTATACTGACCTCCAGCAGGTTGCAAATTGAATATAATTTTTTTCTGCATCTAGCTCTGAAAAAATATTTGGGCTTCTAGCAGTGTGTGGGACTTGGTCTATTTGTCCATCTATACTGACCTCCATCAGGTTGCAAATTAAAAATAATTTTTTCTGCATCTAGCTCTGAAAAAATATTTGGGCTTCTAGCGGTGTGTGGGACTTGGTCTATTAGTCCATCTATACTGACCTCCATCAGGTTGCAAATTAAAAATAATTTTTTTCTGCATCTAGCTCTGAAAAAATATTTGGGCTTCTAGCGGTGTGTGGGACTTGGTCTATTAGTCCATCTATACTGACCTCCATCAGGTTGCAAATTAAAAATAATTTTTTTCTGCATCTAGCTCTGAAAAAATATTTGGGCTTCTAGCAGTGTGTGGGACTTGGTCTATTAGTCCATCTATACTGACCTCCATCAGGTTGCAAATTGAATAAAAAAATTTTCTGCATCTAGCTCTGAAAAAATATTTGGCCTTCTAGCGGTGTGTGGGACTTGGTCTATTAGTCCATCTATACTGACCTCCATCAGGTTGCAAATTAAAAATAATTTTTTTCTGCATCTAACCCAGCCAATAGTTTTGGCCTAATACCACAGTTTGGCCACTCAGCTCTGCTCGGTTACCATCCATTGTTTTTTTGTGCAAACAACTCCAGAGTTGTGAATTAGTTAACCACCAAAATGAGTGGAAAAAGGCCTGCTGCTGGTGGAAAGGGGAATAGGCGTGTTGGGAAGGGGAAAAAAGGTTGTGTCCGTGGGGTAGGTGCAGAAGAAAGACCATCTTCCAGCCAAACTAAAATGTCTACTTCTTTTAGCGGACAATGTGATAAGATCCCTTTCTTACGGCCACGCCAATCGCTTCAAATTCCAGATGAGGCACAAAAACAGCAGGTGCTTCAACGGATATCAAGTGCTCCTTTAAGTGGGCTCTCCTCCACATCAACTTCAACATCACAAATACTCCAGTCCTCAAAGGTGTCACCCAAATCGCACTTACTTCCTCACAGCTCCCAAATCTCCAGCTGCCCGTCTGAGTATGAGGTAGAACAGATGGTTCAGTCTGCAGAGCTGTTTACTCATACTATAGCCTGGGAATCAGAGGTTGACTCCAGCGCTTCTGTGAATCCAGACGAGGAAATGATCTGCACTGATGCCCAGAATCTTTATGAGTCGGATCCAGGACCAGACGCAGAAGGTTCTGACCATAATGTAGACCCTCATTCCCAAACTGTAACTCCTGTTGGTGGAGACAATGAGGAAGACGATGATAAGACTCAAATACCTGATTGGAGCGACAACTTTAGTTTTTTGTCAGGGCAGGAACAGGTTGGCTCTGAGGACGACGGGTGTGATAACGCACAGGGTGATGATGATGAGGTCGGAGATCCCACTTACTGTCAACCCACAGTCAGCCAAGAGATGAGGTCAGCAGAGGAGGTGGAGGAAGATGCTAGTGACGACGAGGTCAGGTTGCGCCTTCCTGGACAGAGACGTAGTACTGGAAGCACGTCAACAACTGCATCCTCAAACACAACTCTGCCTCTCACCACAAGTCGTGGTGGCTCTTCAGGTCGCATGGGTGCTAAGCCTTGCATAGCCTGGGCATTTTTTCAGATCGATAAAGATGACCCAACTCGTGTTATCTGTAACATTTGTCAGCAAAAGCTAAGTAGAGGCCAAAAAATACATAGTTTGAGTACTTCATGCATGAACCGGCACATAGACATGAAGCATAAGTTGCAGTGGGAAGCTCAGTGTGCTACAATGCGGTCTAGCCGGCCGGGCCAACCACCGTCTGCCATATCTTGTGCATCCGCGGCCTCTTCATCCTCTGTGACTGGGGGGACAGCAGTCACACCTGTTTTGGGGCGCAGACCTGCCACCTCTTTACCCGCAACAGCCAGCGTGATTGGCAGGTCATCATTTTCTTTGGAGGTGGTAACACCAGCTGGTGTTGAGCGCTGTCCGACATCGATAGCACCACCTTTGGATCAAGGCAACCTAACATGTCCGCCTGCATCTTCCTCACAGACCGGCAGTTTGCCGGGGACACCCTTATCAACCCCGTCTAAGCACAATAGCCAGCCCTCGGTCCCTCAGATGTGGACAAGTAAAAGACCATTTCCTCCTAGCCATGAGAAAGCTAAGAGGTTGAATTTCACCATCTGCAAGCTCTTGGCTACAGAAATGCTGCCTTTCCGCCTGGTGGACACAGAGGATTTTCGAGACCTTATGTCCGTCGCAGTGCCCCAGTACCAGATGCCCAGTCGGCACTACTTCTCAAAGAAAGGTGTGCCTGCGCTCCACCAGCATGTCGCACACAACATCACCGCTTCTTTGAGAAACTCTGTGTGTGACAGGGTGCATTTCACCACAGACACTTGGACGAGTAGGCATGGACAGGGGCGTTACATGTCGCTGACTGGGCACTGGGTAACTATGGTGACAGCAGGACAAGGGGCTGCTGTCCAAGTCTTGCCGTCCCCACGATTTGTGCGTCAATCCTCTTTATGTCATTTTTCCTCCACTGCTTCTGCCTCCTCAACCTCCTCTCGGTCTTCCACCTGCACCCAAAGCCTGTCTGGTCATGCCACAAGCTTTCTAACTGCGCAGAAGGGATCCTGCACACCTCCTTACTATGCTGGCAGTAGGGCTCAACGTCATCAGGCGGTTTTTACATTGAAATGTCTGGGAAATGTGAGTCACACAGCTGAGGAGTTGTGGTCAGCTCTGGAGAACCAATTTCATGAATGGTTGTCTCCACTGGACCTGAAACCAGGGAAGGCCGTGTGCGACAATGCTGCAAACCTGGGTGCGGCCCTTCGCCGGGGCAATGTCACACACGTGCCTTGTATGGCTCACGTGTTGAACCTGGTTGTCCAGCAATTTTTAGCCCACTATCCCAGACTAGATGGCCTTCTGCAGAGGGCACGGTCGCTGTGTGCTCACTTCCGCCGTTCGCATCCCGCAGCTCAGCGACTTACATCTCTACAGAAGTCGTTGGGCCTGCCACTTCACCGGCTAAAATGCGATGTGCCTACCCGGTGGAATTCAACTCTGCACATGTTGCAGCGACTGTGGCAGCACCGACAAGCCCTGGTGCAATACGTTCTGACGTATAGCCTGGGCCAACGAGATTCAGAGGTGGGGCAAATCACGCTGGAGGAGTGGTCTCAGATCAGGGACCTATGCACCCTTCTGCACAGTTTTGAAATGGCGACGAAGATGTTTAGTGCTGACGATGCCATTATCAGCATGACTATTCCGGTGATTTACATGCTGGAGCACATGTTAAACAGAATTCGGAGTCAGGTGGTGGCACAAGAGGAGGTGGAGGAAGTAGAGGAGGAGGAGTTGTATGCGGAAGGGCTAACATCTGCAAGGTCCAGACGGTCGGCAGCACCAAGGCGGCAGGCATGTGAGGGTGGGGGAGATGGTTTAACCAGGGCGCATGGTAGCAGCCAAACTAGTGAGGAAGGTGCAGGAGCCCAGGAAGAAGTGGAGGACGAACTGATGGAAGACTCATCAGATGAGGGAGACCTTGATCACATTTCTGTTGTGCGAGGTTGGGGGGAGAGGACAGAGGAAGGAAGCATGATTGTTACCTCGCCACCAACACAACAGGGACTTGGTGCTCCTGGATGCGCAACACACATGAGTGCCTTCTTGCTGCACTACCTGCAACATGACCCTCGAATTGTGAGAATTAGAAATCATCCTGACTACTGGGTTGCCACACAGTTAGATCCCCGGTACAAAAGTAAATTTGCAGAAATTATTCCTGCCATAGAAAGGGATGCACGCATGCAGGAGTATCAGCAGAGACTGTTGCAGAATCTTACATGTGCTTTTCCACAAAATACCAGTGGTGCACGTAGTGAATCTCACAGTTCCAACTTGCCAACCGTGGGACCGTCAAGTGTTCAGCACTCAAACCGTAACAGAACCACAGTATCTGCTGGTAACATCAATTTTGCGGAATCATTTCACCACTTTTTTAGCCCATCCTTTGCAAGGCCACAGGAGACAAGAAGTCTGACACATAGTCAACGCCTAGAGACGATGGTACAGGAGTATCTCCAAGTAAACATTGATGCCACGACTGTGTCACTGGACCCTTGCTCTTTTTGGGCTTCCAATCTGGATAAATGGCCGGAGCTAGCCACTTACGCCTTGGAGATCTTGTCATGCCCCGCAGCCAGCGTTCTGTCTGAACGTGTGTTCAGCGCTGCTGGTGGTGTGCTGACAGATAAGCGCACGCGGCTCTCCACTGATAATGTAGACAGACTCACGTTCATAAAGATGAACAAATCATGGATCCGAAACGACTTTTCTACCCCTGTGTCATCCTGGGGAGAGTAAAAGCTTGATGATTGGTTAAAATCACCCTACCAACCGTTTTAAGCTTTCAAATTACTAATCATGTTTATCTGTATCTTGACTGGAAAATAATTTGGGCTTTGTAGCAGTGTGCAGCACTGATCCTATTAGGCCATCTATAATAAGCTTCACCAGATTTAAAATTAAAAATAATTTTTAGCTGCATCTAGCCCGGAAAATAATTTTGGGGCTCCGAGATGCGCAAGACACATAAGTGCCTTCTTGCTGCACTACCTGCAGCATGACCCTCATATTGTCAGAATTCGAAGTAATCATGACTACTGGGTTGCCACACTCTTAGATCCCCCAAACTTTTCGATCAACCTTTTCATTTTAATAAAGACCAAAAAAATGGTCATTTTTGAAATTATAAGCATTAGCAGGTTGTTAGAAACTGAAATCAAACAGTTTTCAACTCAAAACTTTATTCTAGGTGATGTTACATTTTCACATAGGACCCCTTGTTCGAAAGGAGCTTCTGAACTCTCTCGTCCATTGAATTTGTCAGGTTTTGAATGGTTTCTGCTTCAATTGTTTTGCATGAGGACAGAATACCCTCCCAGAGCTGTTGCTTAGATGTGAACTGCCTCCCGCCATCATAGACACTCCTTTTAATGATGCTCCAAAGGTTCTGAATGGGGTAGAGGTCAGGGGAGCATGGGGGTCACACCATAAGTTTGTCCCCTTTTATGCCCATATCAGCCAGAGATGCAGATGTTTTATGTGCAGCATGAGATGGTGCATTATCATGCAGAAAAATGATCTTGCTGTGAAATACACGTTTCTTCTTCTTGAACCATGGCAGGAAGTGCTGTTTGAGAAAATCCACATACATTATGGAGTTCATCTTTAGCGCCTTCAGGGATCCTAAAGGGGCCGACAATCTCTCTCCCCATGATTCCAGCCCAAAACATTACTCCACCTCCTCCTTGTTGGCGCTGTAGCCGTGTTTGCGTGGGGTGTCCATCAACCAGCCATCCTCCACTCCATTCAACTGGACCATCGAGCGCTGCACGGCACTCATCCGTGAACAAAACAGTTTTGAAATCAGTCTTCATGTAATGTTTGGCCCACTGGAGCCGTTTCTGCTTGTGTGAAGTGGATAGAGGAGGTCGACAGGATGGCGTATGCACAGCTGCAAACCTCTGAAGGACCCTGCATCTTGTTGTTCGGGGGACGTTGGAGGCACAAGCAGCTTCAAAAACTTGTCTGCTGCTATGACAAGGCTTTTTTGCCGCTGCTCTTTCAACCTGACGTAATTGCCTGTAGGAAAGAGTCCTCAATTTGCCCTTATCAGCACGCACACGTGTGTACTGTGAATCAGCTACATACTTCTTGATTGCCAAGACACTTCATCCTGATCATCGCACAATGTTGATTGTAGTCATGCCTTGACCTAAACACTCCACAATTTGTTGCTTCTCAGCAGCCGACACATCCTTTTTCTTTCCCATTTTGGCAGAAAATGTAGGCTGCTTAATAATGTGAGAGAGCCTTCTTAAGTAGTCTTGCCTTTCATTGGACACACCTGCCAAACTAATTAGCACAGGTGTCTGCAATTGCTTACAGTGATATAAAGAGCCCTGACACACATCACCATCAATGAGTTTAACTGACAAACAAACAAATTCTTCCCTTATCACTCCTAAACACTTTTTGCATAATAATTTGGAACGCGGTGTACATGTGCTTTTCCACAAAACACCAGTGGTTCACGTAGTGAATCTTACAGTTCTAAATTGCCAACCGTGGTCTGTATGGAATTGTTCAATAAAGGGCCCAAAATTAAGATAACATAGATGGGAGAGGTCTCTATGAATAGGAATTCCTAAGTATTTGATACCCTGTGAGGGCCAGGCAAAGGGAAAGTTGGACTGGATGGAATCCTATATGGATTTACGGAGGGAGACATCGAGGGCCTCAGACTTCGCTGCATTGATTTTAAAATTTTACCATGTAACAAAGTGATCTATTTCAGCCATAACAGCAGGGATGGATATATGTGATTGAGTGATATATACTAGGACATCATCAGCAAATAGAGAGCACTTGTACTCGGTGCCTCCCACCTCAATCCACCTAATATTGGGGTTATGGCGAATTGATGAGAGCAGGTGCTCCGTCACTAGGATGTATAAGAGAGGGGACAGAGGACATCCCTGCCTTGTCCCATTGGTGATTGTGAAAGGTGATGAAAATGTTCTGACGCACCCCCAGGGCCTTGGGACACCCGGAGCCGGACCCTTTTTGGTGGATGCTGGTGGTTGTAGTCTTCGTGGCGGCGATCCGGTTCCGTGGCTCAGGGCGGTCAAACCAGTGGCGGAACTTTTTATGTGGTTTTGATGTTTAAATGTCCGACTACGCCACCCGTGGATTGCGGTCAGAGTGAACCGCCGCTACAGGGCAGACCGCTAAGGCTGGTGTTGTGGGTGCAGCAGAGCGTAGCATAACTCCCCACGGGAGGAGTATAGCCTCAGGGCAGTGTATGCGGAGGATGGGGGTGATGGTGCAGGGCAGCAGCAGTAACGACACGGAGTCAGTGATGCAGTTCAGGGCCTTTACTCACAGTTCTTATTATCCAGACCACGTCTGCAGGTAACGGCTGCCCACGTCGTACTGTGCTCACCAGGTGAGGGGCTCAGACAACTCCCAGATAACTTTGGAGCGCTTCACAGGACCCCCTTTGTGTGTCCTTTGTCTGGCCTTTCTTACCAACACTTCTGTCCGGCTGCCTCGGGCCTCCTCTTGGTAAACTTGGCGCCAGTTTCCCTGACCCTATGTGGTGCCTTCCTAGCGGGTGGAGCAAGGGGCTGCGCCACATAAAATGTCAGAGCCTCCGGTTTCTAGCTGAGGGTCGTTTCCTGCCTCCACTAGTTCGGGGACCGGTCTCCCCCTTTGGCCTGACCCCTCCACGGAGGTGGATTCGGGCGTGCGGTGGCGACTCGCCCGTCCGCACCCCTGGGATCCCTTCATTCCTCGTTCCTGGAGCCTTCTCCGCTCCTCTTCCTTCCTTCTCCCTCTTGCAGGCCTGGGCCTCTGTTACTAAGCCCGCCTCCGGAGCAGAGCTCATGCAGAGCCCCTGCTCCCTGCCACTTCTGCTCAGACTTCTCTGCACTGAACTAAGATGGTGCCCACCTTTTATACTCCCTTCTCAATGCACCCAGGAACTGCTTCCTCCCTGCTCCTGCACTGCAGGGTTCCCCTTCCTCAGTGTTCCCTCCCCCCACTCCAGCCAGGGACAGGGACTGTCGTGCCCATCTCAGGGGCATATTGGTCGCCCTGCCCCACGGCAATGTGGTGTAATGCATGCAGGTGTCGGGTCCTGATCCACACTCCATCCTTATCTGAGAGTGAGATATCACAAATCTGGGTGAGGTGCAATACGTCTGTAGCAACCGAGCCCTCGGTGCTACAGTTCCATTTATCTTCAGCCTAGGTGACGTATTGTGATACAGGGCCGTGATTTTGGCTATAAAAGGGTCCCCTAGACCCCTACCCCAAGCTTTTTAAGAGAATCATATATGGCGTGCCAGGAGACTCTATGGAATGCTTTCTCAGCATCCAACGAGAGTATCTACTTACAAATTTTTAACTGCATCTAGCCCAGGAAATACTTTGTGCCTAGTAGCAGTGTCTGCTAGTCAGCGGATTATCCCGGCTGTTAAGCAAGCTACACCACCTGTAGTTTGGACACTTAATTTTTTCAAAGGAAATGCTTCGGGACCACGGGATACTTAGTGAAGAGCATCAGGAGGCACCCCAAGGCATAGGGGCTGGGACTGGCACTAGGATGCCTTGCGGTGGACAGCCGAGCTCGATCCTTATAAAAGCTTTTTAACTGCAGCAGCTTTAGTGGACGCTACTGGAGCTGGAATTACGCGGCTGCTGGCATGAGACTTGCCCTCCAATAGATCCTTGTAAATGGATTTAAAGTGTATTCATTCAAATTAGAGGGACAATTTAAATTAAAAAGCTTAGAGCTGCCTCCACCACAGGGGGGCTCTCTCGACCCACCAGCGGACAGGCACCAGTATTGGGAGAGGGGGGCTGGCCGTCAGGGTTCACTGCGGCTCTGGCACAAACCCGGCGACACGGAGGTGGCACGGGCAGGAGCGGACTGGCCGTCTCGGCTTCTCACTTTTTGGATTTTAGAAGGGCATGACATGCCTATATCTGTGTCTCCCCCTCCTTTTACTCCTCCACCTCTTTTCTTTTCGCATGACTATATGTACTTGTCACTTTTCCATGTGTTAGTTGTGTCTTCAGAGCAGTTTGTCAGCTTTTGGACACCTTTGAAGGTGTTTTCTATGTGTTTCTATGTGTTTTTGTTTGCCTGCCATTGGTTTTAACGGTGTTCGAAGGTGTTCGACGAACAGTTCGACGAACAGTTCGGCGAACACACGGGTGTTCGACGAACCGAACCGAACTCGAACACTACGGGGGTGGCTCAACACTAGCAAGGAGCGTGTTCAGACAGGACAGACAAGACACAGGAACAGGTCTAGGTAATCAGCCCCTAGAAGGCGGGAGGAACAGGCTAGGAGCGTGTTCAGACAGGCCTGGAAATACAGCCTCCAGGATAGGCAGACAAGAGAACACAGACAGGGCTCAGTTCAGACACGGGAACTGATACCGCAAGGCAGGAGACATAGACAGGACTCAGATCAGACACAGGAACTGATACCGCAAGGCAGGAGACATAGACAGGACTCAGTTCAGACACGGGAACTGATACCGCAAAGCAGGAGACAAAGAACGGGACCTGGCACCTTCAGAGTGCAAGCACACACTGAAAGAAACACTATGCTCAGGCGCCATCTTGAGGAAGAAGGTGGTATAAATACCCAAAGATGGACAGCAATAGGCTGAAGGTGCAACAGGGGCGTGTCCGCAGCAGGTACAAGAAACAGGAAGTTCAGCGGGCGTCGCCCTATGCAGCCAAAACAGACAAACAGACAGCAAGGAGGGAAGCCAGAGAGACATTCTGGACAGGAGATCAAGTGCGCGCTCTTGCACAGTGGGAGATGGACCACTATGCAAGGACGCCGCCAGGTATGTTACAGTACCCCCCCCCTTACGCCCCCTCTTCTTCAGGCCTGCCAGAATCTTCCGCAGGGAATTCGAGGGCCAATTCTTCACTTCGAAGAGATCACTTCCACTGTCCACCGGAAAAACTGGTCTCCTCTGGGTAGCTAGGATGCTACCTCCCATCCAGCCACCCTTAGCAACAGACGAAACGGGTGGAGTACCAGGAACAGCACACAAGGAAGTCTCTCTCCACATATTTTCAGGTGGCACCCCAGAGGGTACAGGAGACAACTGGAAGTCCTCCACCGGGTTGGAGGGGGACAGAGACTTGGGGGTAATCTCTGCTTCGAGGTACATCTTGTCAAGCTCACAGGAAGAAATAGACGGGTTATCAGGTACATAATGAGGAAAAGTCACTGTCTCTTTGTTACCTGGTGGTACCCCGGAGGATTCAGGAAACAACTGGTGGTCCTCCGCCGGGTCAGAAGAGTGCCGAGGCTCAGAGAAAACATCTGCTTCAGAGTACACTAGGTCGGACTCACTGGAGGAAGCAGGCGAGGTATCGGGTACCGAGTATAGGAAAGTCTCTGTCCATTCACCACCAGGTGGCACCCCGAAGGGTTCTGGAGACAACTGGCGGTCCTCCGCCTGGTCAGAGGGGTGTAGAGACTCACGGGTAACCTCTGCTTCAGAGTACACTAGGTCGGACTCACTGGACGAAGCAAGCGAGGTATCAGATCCAGGATATAGGAAAGTCTCTGTCCATTCACCACCAGGTGGCACCCCGAAGGGTTCTGGAGACAACTGGAGGTCCTCCGCCTGGTCAGAGGGGTGTAGAGACTCGGGAGTAACCACTACTTCGGAGTACACTAGGTTGGACTCAGTGGACGAAGCGAGCGAGGTATCAGGTACAGAGTATAGGAGAGTCTCTGTCCTTTCGCTACCAGGTAGCACCCCGAAGGGTTCTGGAGACAACTGGAGGTCCTCCGCCTGGTCGGAGGGGTGTAGAGACTCAGGAGTAACCTCTGCTTCGGAGTACACTAGGTTGGACTCACTGGACGAAGCGAGCGAGGTATCAGGTACAGAGTATAGGAGAGTCTCTGTCCTTTCGCTACCAGGTAGCACCCCGAAGGGTCCAGGAGACAACTGGAGGTCCTCCGCCTGGTCGGAGGGGTGTAGAGACTCGGGGGTAACTACCACTTTGGGGTACCCATTGTCAGGCTCACAGGACGAAGCGGACAAAGTATCGAGTACCGGGTGTAGAGAAGTCTCTCTCCATTTGTCATCGAGTGGTATCCCGGAGGATTCAGGAGGCAACAGGGGGTCCTCCGCCAGGTAGTAGAGGTGCACAGACTCTGAGGTAACCACAGCTTTGGAGCATCCTTGGACATGCACATCGGTTAAAGTGGGTGAAGCATCTGATGCCGGGTGCAGGAAGTTCTCCTGTGTGGAGTCTGGATGGGCAGAAGTCTCTTCGGGCAGGAGAACTGGTGCACTACCCACGCACATTACCCGTTGGGGCTTCTCCGGGATACAGGGAGATGAAGCTTCAGTAGGGACTTCAAGGTTGGGGTCAGGAGGTCTCAGGGAGGACAGACCCTGGCGTGACGGCTTGCCTCTACGTCTAGCACGTCTGGACTGCCTCTTGAGGTTGGGAGTAGTATTCCGGAAAGCGTAGTCACCCTGTGAGGATTCTGGGTGGGCAGTAGTCTCATTGGGCTGGAGGACTATTGCGCTACCCACACACATTACCCATTGGGGCTGCTCCGGGATATTGGGAAGTGAAGCTTCAGCAGGAGCCTCCGGGTTAGGATCATCGAAGACCATTAGAAAGGCCACCAGGAAGGCCATTAGGTCCAGGAGGATCGGATCCTGTGTTTCATATAGGGGGTTGATCCATTCCAAGGCATCACCCGCCAGGTAAGACATAATGAATGCCACCTTAACCCGATCGGTGGGAAAACATAGAGGGTAGAACTTAAAGTGTAGCATGCATTGCTCCACAAATGCACGACTTTGTCTTGGATCCCCATAATAACGTAGCGGATCCGCAGGAACGAGAGCAGATAGATCCATCTGGACGGGTGCGTAATTCGCCTGGAACTCAGCTAAAGGAAAAAAAAAAAATTATTTATTTATTTTAATGCATGTATTCGCTGGAAAACTTCTCAGAGAGCGAAGGCCGTGGGGCACAACGGGAACCATGGCCTGAGCATGCTGTAATGCACACGCCCGGGCTGAGCGGCGTGTGCGTGTGATTGTAGTGATTCCACTGGACTGTGCCGGAGAGTGAATGCCTGGAGGGGCGTAACTAGGTATTCACCCGATCCGACCAGGGTCGCACGACGGCATACGACGCCAGTGCACCAAGGAGGAACCGAGCAGAGGGACCAGGTGCTACTCCAGGACAGACCCCGGACACGGCTGTTGACCCACACAGGGGAATACAGGAACAGACTGGTAGGCTGGCACACAGACTGGTGGGTATAGGCAGGCACGACTGGTATGCAGGCAGGCGGGTATGCAGGCAGGGGGGTACAGGCAAGCACAGCTAGAGTGCAGACAGGGAGGCACTAGCAGGTAGGAACACAGGCGGGATAGGACCCAGTACACACTGGGACTCAGGAACAATACAGGCAGAGGGGTACAGGCAAGCACAGCTAGAGTGCAGACAGGGAGGCACTAGCAGGTAGGGACACTGGCGGGATAGGACCCAGTACACACTGGGACTCAGGAACAGAACCACAGATGTGGCGGACAAACACAGCAGAGTGAGGCCGCCCAGAGAGGTGAGCGAGAACAGGGCAGGACAACGCCACCTGGAGCGGTGAGCAAGAGTAGAGCAGGACAAGGCCGCCAGGAGCGGTGAACAAAGGGTCAGAGCTGAGCGAGACTGCCGGAGCAGTGAGCAAAAGTAAAGCAGGACGAGGCCGCCTGGAGCGGTGAGCAAGAGTGGAGCAAGACTGCCGGAGCAGTGAGCAAAAGGATAAGAGCGGAGCGAGACTGCCGGAGCAGCGAGCAAAAGGGTCCGAGCGGAGCAAGGCTGCCGGAGCAGCGAGCAAAGGAGTCAGAGCAGGCTAGAACCGCCGGAGCGGTGAGCAAAGGAGTCAGAGCAGGCTAGAACCGCCGGAGCGGTGAGCAAAGGAGTCAGAGCAGGCTAGAACCGCCGGAGCGGTGAGCAAAGGAGTAGGAGCAGGCTAGAACCGCCGGAACGGTAAGCAAGGCAGAGCAGGGGGGACAGGGCTCTGTTCACACGGAACAGACAGGAAGAGAAAGGCAGAGCCAGATACCCACAGGATACTTGCAGTGAAGTAGCGAGTGGACCACAAACTCACAAACGGGAGTACAGAGACAACAAGCAGGAGTTAGGTACGAGTTCAGACTCTGCAGAAAAAGGAAGGGAACGGACATAGAGGCAAAACAGGTAAAGGATAGGAAAGAGTTCAGACTGGAACTGAGTGTACGGAGGAGACCGACACTGCAGCGGGATACAGGAGCGGGTCTGGGAATACGGCCCCCAGAGAGGCGGGACAAACAGGCAAGGAGCGTGTTCAGACAGGACAGACAAGACACAGGAACAGGTCTAGGTAATCAGCCCCTAGAAGGCGGGAGGAACAGGCTAGGAGCGTGTTCAGACAGGCCTGGAAATACAGCCTCCAGGATAGGCAGACAAGAGAACACAGAGAGGGCTCAGTTCAGACATGGGAACTGATACCGCAAGGCAGGAGACATAGACAGGACTAAGCTCAGACACAGGAACTGATACCGCAAGGCAGGAGACATAGACAGGACTCAGTTCAGACACGGGAACTGATACCGCAAAGCAGGAGACAAAGAACGGGACCTGGCACCTTCAGAGTGCAAGCACACACTGAAAGAAACACTATGCTCAGGCGCCATCTTGAGGAAGAAGGTGGTATAAATACCCAAAGATGGACAGCAATAGGCTGAAGGTGCAACAGGGGCGTGTCCGCAGCAGGTACAAGAAACAGGAAGTTCAGCGGGCGTCGCCCAATGCAGCCAAAACAGACAAACAGACAGCAAGGAGGGAAGCCAGAGAGACATTCTGGACAGGAGATCAAGTGCGCGCTCTTGCACAGTGGGAGATGGACCACTATGCAAGGACGCCGCCAGGTATGTTACAGACACACTGCTAGAAGGCCAAATATTTTTTCAGAGGTACTGTAGATGCAGATAAAAATTATTTTTAATTTGCAACCTGATGGAGGTCAGTATAGATGGACTAATAGAGAAAGTCCAACAAACTACTAGAAGGCCAAATATTTTTTCAGAGCTAGATGCAGAAAAAAATTATATTCAGTTTGCAACCTGATGGAGGTCAGTATAGATGGACTAATACAACTAGTCCCACACACAGCTAGAAGCCCAATATTTTTTCAGAGGTAGATGCAGAAAAAAATATATTCAGTTTGCAACCTGATGGAGGTCAGTATAGATGGACTAATACAACAAGTCCCACACACAGCTAGAAGCCCAATATTTTTTCAGAGGTAGATGCAGAAAAAAATATATTCAGTTTGCAACCTGATGGAGGTCAGTATAGATGGACTAATACAACAAGTCCCACACACAGCTAGAAGCCCAAATATTTTTTCAGAGGTACTGTAGATGCAGATAAAAATTATTTTGAATTTGCAACCTGATGGAGGTCAGTATAGATGGACTAATAGAGAAAGTCCGACACACTGCTAGAAGGCCAAATATTTTTTCAGAGCTAGATGCAGAAAAAAATTATATTCAGTTTGCAACCTGATGGAGGTCTGTATAGATGGATTAATAGAACAAGACCCACACACAGCTAGAAGCCCAATATTTTTTCAGAGGTAGATGCAGAAAAAAATATATTCAGTTTGCAACCTGATGGAGGTCAGTATAGATGGACTAATACAACAAGTCCCACACACAGCTAGAAGCCCAAATATTTTTTCAGAGGTACTGTAGATGCAGATAAAAATTATTTTGAATTTGCAACCTGATGGAGGTCAGTATAGATGGACTAATAGAGAAAGTCCGACACACTGCTAGAAGGCCAAATATTTTTTAAGAGGTACTGTAGATGCAGATAAAAATTATTTTTAATTTGCAACCTGATGGAGGTCAGTATAGATGGACTAATAGAGAAAGTCCGACACACTACTAGAAGGCCAAATATTTTTTCAGAGCTAGATGCAGAAAAAAATTATATTCAGTTTGCAACCTGATGGAGGTCAGTATAGATGGACTAATACAACAAGTCCCACACACAGCTAGAAGCCCAATATTTTTTCAGAGGTAGATGCAGAAAAAAATATATTCAGTTTGCAACCTGATGGAGGTCAGTATAGATGGACTAATACAACAAGTCCCACACACAGCTAGAAGCCCAATATTTTTTCAGAGGTAGATGCAGAAAAAAATATATTCAGTTTGCAACCTGATGGAGGTCAGTATAGATGGACTAATACAACAAGTCCCACACACAGCTAGAAGCCCAAATATTTTTTCAGAGGTACTGTAGATGCAGATTAAAATTATTTTGAATTTGCAACCTGATGGAGGTCAGTATAGATGGACTAATAGAGAAAGTCCGACACACTGCTAGAGGGGCAAATATTTTTTCAGAGCTAGATGCAGAAAAAAATTTGATTCAGTTTGCAACCTGATGGAGGTCAGTATAGATGGACTAATAGAATGATGCTATGCCCAAAAGATTTTACTTCACTAGGTGCAGTAAAAAAATTGGTATTCTATACACAGGTGGTATATCTTGCAACACAGATAGGCTACTCCACTGACTAACACACTCTGCAATAGGCCAAAAAGGATTAGCTTTGCTAGATTCAGCCAAATGCTGTGAAAAAAACTTGCACAGCACTGGCACAGACCTGCCTGGCAAAAACTGATAGGAACTGATCTAACCTAGTCCTGAAAAGGACTCCAATTACAATTAGTCTTTACTCCCACAACCTATCTATTTAAGAGCACAGACCTGCCTGATAAAAGTCGTAGGAAATGCTGTAACCTAGTCCTTAAAAGGACTGCAATCACAACTATTCCCTACACCCAAGCTATCTGTATATTTCTGCGAAAATTGGCTTGAAATTAACAAGGTATAGCGCACACAGCAACAGCGGTGCCGTCTAACACGCAGCTGCAGCAGTGAGAAAATGGTGGCGACGGGGAAAATGGCTTGGTCTTATAGGGCAAGGACATGTGACATACACTGCCAATGACACATGCCCTTGCTTGTGTGAAAAAAAGCACTTCGCTCCGTGTGTGCGCTGCTGATAGGCTGACAGATTGCACCTCCCCACTGTAAATGCGGGAAAGAGAAAAAAAAATGGAGATCTTCATTGTTCCTGCAGAGATCCATCCCCTGCCCCTCCCCCCACCCCACTGTACACTCAAACTGCGTATTAACATTAATTTTCATCATTACTGAGAAAAAATCCAGTTATGATTTTGGTGCACGAACAGTTATCGAACATAACCTCGAACAGCCGAATTTTTCTCAAATTGTTCGTGTTCGCCGAACGGCTCGAACACCGCCCAAAACAGCTCGAATTTGAGATTGGCGAACAGTTCGAGTAGAACAACGCTCATCTCTAATCAGCATAGAGTGATCACAGATTTTTCCATTACTGAGATAGGAGATGGCAGTTGCTGCTCATGAAGACATTTTGCTGTAAGTTCTCCTGAAATTAAATCGCAGAAAGTAGCATCAAGGTTAATTCCCATTGTAAAGGCTTTGCACACCTTTTTTTATTGCACACATTTTTTTATTGTTGCATTACATGTACTTTACAGATAAAAGTGATTTGCTTTTTTTTCCATTGTTTGGCTTGTAGAGCTAATAGTATATCAGTTACCAAAGTATAAACACCTTATCTCATTCAATCAACATTCTAACAAGAGACCTCTCTGATAGCTCTGTATGTTGCCACTGTGATCTTTCCTGAAAATAATCTAAAGGCATATTTACATAGACACTTGTAATAGGCCTTCTGCCCATAAAAAGTGCCCATAAATGTTGTAACACATTGATCTGTGCTCATTTTAGGACCTTATCAAAGGATCTACACAAACTGCTAATACCATTGTTTGGTTCATACAGTTTTCTTTTTCTTAGCAGCACTTGCCCTGTTTACAAAAGTATATGTTGTGTTGATAATGATTATTTTTAAGGCTGTGTGCCATGATGCGTTTTTTAAGCTTTTCCGCATCGGCAATTCCGTCGTGGATATGCTTCAAAAATGCTTCGTATAAGGTCTGCAATGTTCCCCAATGATAATCTGCATGTGCTGTGCACATGCTGTGGGAATTTCCTCTGCAGATTATCATTGCGGAAAAATCCGCAGCACTGCCATTAATTTTGCGTAATCGCGGCATTTTTGCCGCCATTGACTTGCATTGAATTGCTTAATATCCGCATGACTACATGTGCACATGCAGATATACTGCGATTCAATGTGCGGATTATACCCGGGTCTGGAGAAGAGGAAACTCCTCCAGACCCGGGTACCATAGTACCTGTAAAAAAAAAAGAATTTAAAATAAAAAATAAACATTATACTTACCTTCTGATGGCCCCCGGTCTTCTCTCCGGTGCGACCTGGCTCCCCGGCGGCTAGCGATGGTGTAAAAGGACCTTCCATGATGTCATTTAGTCATGTGACAGGTCACGCGACCACTGACGTTCTGCGGTCGCGTGACCTGTCACATAACTAAATGATGTAATGGAAGGTCCTTTTACACCACCGCGAGCCTCCCAAGACACTGGAAGCACCGGAGAAGGAGACCGTGGGCCATCGGAAGGTGAGTATAATGTTTATTTTTTTATTTTTTACAATTTTTATTCTATTTTTAACTATTAACTTGGTCACACTAGAATCATAGAATCATAGAATCATAGAATGGTAGAGTTGGAAGGGACCTCCTGGGTCATCTGGTCCAACCCCCTGCTCAAAGCAGGATTCACTAGATCATCTCAGACAGATGTCTGTCCAGCCTCTGTTTGAAGACGTCCATTGAAGGGGAACTCACCACCTCTCGTGGCAGCCTGTTCCACTCATTAATCACCCTAACTGTCAAAAAGTTTTTTCTAATATCTAATCTGTGTCTCCTCCCATTTAGTTTCATCCCATTGCTTCTAGTCTTTCCTTGTGCAAATGAGAATAAAGATGATCCTTCTACAATGTGACAGCCCTTGACATATTTGTAGACAGCTATTAAGTCTCCTCTCAGTCTTCTTTTTTGCAAGCTAAACATTCCCAAATCCTGCAACCGTTCCTCATAGGACATGGTTTGCAGACCAGTCACCATTCTGGTCGCTCTTCTCTGAACTTGCTCCAGTTTGTCTATGTCTTTTTTAAAATGTGGTGCCCAAAACTGTACACAGTATTCCAGATGAGGTCTAACCAAAGAGGAGTAAAGACCGATAATGACTTCACGTGATCTAGACTGTATGCTTCTGTTAATACATCCCAGAATTGTATTTGCCTTTTTTGCTGCTGCATCACACTGTTGACTCATGTTCAGTCTATGATCTATTAGTATACCTAAGTCTTTTTCACATGTACTGTTGCTTAGCTCTATTCCTCCCATTCTGTATATGCTTTTTTCATTTTTATTGCCCAGATGTAGTACTTTGCATTTTTCCCTGTTAAAAACCATTCTGTTGGTTGCTGCCCACTGCTCCAGTTTATTTAGGTCTTTTTGAATCCTCTCTCTCTCTTCTCTAGTATTAGCTATCCCTCCTAGCTTTGTGTCACTATATAAATCCATGCCGGTTGCACGGATTTATTTAGTGTGACCTAGTTGTTAAGCACTTTCCAAGTGATGCTAAAATCGCTTGGAAAAGCGCTTGACAACCCGCATGCGAAATCGCATGTGCAAAACGCTTCACAAACGCTAGTCCCTGCCTGAAAAAACGCATGTAAAATCCACATGTGTTTTTTCTGCCAGGGAGATGCAAAAATGCTCAGGAAAAATCCAGAGCATTTCTGCATCGTGGGCACACAGCCTAAGTCTGCACAAAAATGCAATCAGCCACCAAACAAGCAGTTTTCTCATTGCTGACATGTTGTTTTTTTTCTTGACGCTCATTTTGCTTATTATCAGCCAATCAGAAGAGGCTTTTCAGTAGAGCTGAATAAATCTATCCACAAAGGATCAAGTTCGAGTCAGATTTTCTAAAAATCGCAGTTCCACAAAAATTCAAACACTCCACAACTCAATGTGTGATAATCATCAAAAAAAAATTAAAATGCCTGGTGCCTATTCACACACTGCTGAAGACTCAGTGAGCATGCTAGTAGCGTCAGATGCAGTCACACAGGGTACCCCATAATTCTCTGCAGCAATCAGATAACATGGTCTAGTCCAGCCAATGAAATGGGGGATATCCCAGCCAGTATAAAATATAGAGGAGAGCCTTATCACATGACTTAGAATATAAGCCAGAACCAGAAACTCAATTTGCAGACACAGTGTTTCGGGGTACTACCCCTCATCAGTGCAAAGTGTGAGTTCTGGTTTGACTGGGTGAGAGGTGTCAGACAGGTATCTAAGGGGTAACATTTCTCCTTGCGGAGAGCGACATGTTAAGCATGTCATAGTGAGGAGACTTTTAAAGCCGCAATGCTCCTCTGGGAAATATGCAAATTGTCTCTTCAGAGAGGAAAAAGACAAGAACTCTAGTGACACCGACAGGAAGTAGCAATCCTAAAATTCAATAGTGACTCCAATAGTGACTATTGACTTGTAGGATCGCTACTTCCTGTAAGTGGCACTTGAATTCTGGTCCTCTTCCTCTCTGAAGAGACAATTTGTAGCTGTACAGTAATTCAATGTGACTAAGAATTGATAGATCTGTGATAGACTTCAGTAACAGCATATGAATAGCTGCATTTTATTTCACACAGTGCAGGCATGGAGTGTCAGTATTAAACCCTCCAGTACTAATTTTGCAATAAAACTAAATTCTGAGTTCAAGGCTTATGTGTAAGTATGATTCCTGTTTTTTGAGAGCAAGCTAATAGTGATGAGCGAGTATGTTTTGTTAACCCTTTCGCCGAGTACACTCAGCTGAGCACCGAGTATTTATTGCATGCTCAGGATTTAAGCTTTCGTCGCTCCGTGAACATGATTTGCAACTGTTTGACAGATTTAATACATGTGAGGAATGCTGGAAAAACAGACATTCCTCACATGTATTAAAACTGTCAAACTGTCGCAAATCATGCACACGGAAGTGATTTAAACATATCACCGAGCACGCTATAAATACTCGGTGCTCGGCTGAGCATACTCGGCGAAAGGGTTAACAAAACATACTTGCTCATCACTACAAGCTAAATATTATTTTTGTAAAAAACAGAAATCTTCATAGTCCTGAAACTTAAACATGACTGTTTACCAACAAAACTGGGAACGTTGGTTAAAATAATTTTTATAGCCTGGTTGACTGCTCTTATCATTTAATATTAGATGTGAGCACATGCCACCTGAATAAAACAGCCAATTGCAGGTGCTTACTTTAAGGATGTGATTCTACCAAGATTTTCTTATCTAATCCTACTTCGTAAAGGCACGTGACAATGTTTTTCTGTTTGGTTAGTTTTGCCTTTAATATAAAAGTCTCGTTTTATTTTTTGAATACCTGTTTTAGCTGTCTACTATATTGTAAAGCCCATGACCATACAGCCTGCTGATGCTGCACTTTCATTCCGATTGTGAAGCTACATGCCACAACTTTTCAACTTAACACTCGCAGTTTCCATAAAATCCATTTCAGTTTTGTGAAGGAGGTGGTTTTGTCAATATTGCAGTGCGGCAACATGCAGTGCAGGCAACATGCATCAAAAACATCCCCTGGGGCCAAATCAGCTTTTCTCTGGTCAGCTCTTGAGCAGCTAATGCCTCAAAAACTGTTCATGGGGGAGGCACTACAGTGCTTAAAACATCTGTTTACGATGGTGGTGAGTTGTATGTGCTGGCTTCTAGTATGTGGGAGTACTAATCAACATTGCCACCATAAATTTATTGGCACTTTACAGGCTATTTAAGAAGACATGCTGACTCATATAGACTAGGACCTATGGCTCTGCATCAGCACATGAAGAAACATCACCTACTCATTTGGCAAAGTCAAGGTGGTCAGAAATCAGAACAAGCCTCAAGTTTTCCTCCACCCACTTCTCAACATGCTCGTCTTTCTGTCAACCAAGTTTCACCCTTAAGTACTACCTTACTAGCGTCATCACTACCACCATCATTGTCAACCTCCTCTACCATGTGTATTAATCTGATTACACCTCCCTATCCTTCTCCGTCGCAACAGCAAATATCAATCCATGATTATGTGTCAAGGAAACAAGACTATGCTCCTACTCATCCACTGGTTTGCAAATTAAACTCATACCTTGCCAATTTACTTATGGTGCAATTGTTGGTTTACCTGCTTGCACAGGCTTTTATTCTTGCAGTGGACTACAGGAATGGCAGTGGGGCGGTGCACTCCCTCCAGCCTGGGTCTTAAAGGTGGCTCATGGCCACAGATTCCTGTTTAAAACCTGCAGCAAAGGTTTGCGTGTGTCAGTCTTTGGTTTTGCAGACTGCAGAGCAGGAGGCTCTGTGCTATAGAGGTCGCTACTCTCTGCACGGAGTGGAAAAGGCTGCGATCCGGAGGATAAAGCTGCCTTCAACTGTGTGTGTTTTTGCTGAATAAAGCCATTTAAGTTGGACTTTCCTTGGGTCACTGCCTCATTACTGCACAGAGTGAACACCACCACACTACAGAGACACACTTAATAATAATGGGAACATTTTATTCAGGAGTAGAGGTGAGCGGTGTTCGACGAGAACTGTTCGCCAATCTCAAATTCGAGCTGTTTTGGGCGGTGTTCGAGCCGTTCGGCGAAAACGAACAATTTGAAAAAAATTCGGCTGTTCGAGGTTATGTTCGATAACTGTTCGTGCACCAAAATCATAACTGGATTTTTTCTCAGTAATGCTGAAAATTAATGTTAATATGCAGTTTGAGTGTACAGCAGGGTGGGGGGAGGGGCAGGGGATGGATCTCTGTAGAAATAATGAAGATCTCCATTTTTTTTTCTCTTTCCCGCATTTACAGTGGGGAGGTGCAATCAGTCAGCATATCAGCAGCGCACACACGGAGCGAACTGCTTTTTTTCACACAAGCAAGTGCATGTGTCATTGGCAGTGTATGTCACATGTCCTTGCCCTATAAGACCCAGCCATTTTCCCCGTCGCCACCATTTTCTCACTGCTGCAGCTGCATGTTAGACGGCACCGCTGTTGCTGTGTGCGCTATACTTTGTTAATTTCAAGCCAATTTTCGCACGAATCTACAGATAGCTTGGGAGTAGGGATTAGTTGTGATTGCAGTCCTTTTAAGGACTAGGTTACAGCATTTCCTAACACATTTATCAGGCAGGTCTGTGCTCTTAAATAGTGTTGAGCCACCCCCGTAGTGTTCGGGTTCGGTTCGGTTCGTCGAACACCGGGATGTTCGAGGAACTGTTCGTCGAACTGTTCGTCGAACACCTTAGAACACCGTCGAACACCGTTAAAACCAATGGCAGGCAAACAAAAACACATAGAAACACATAGAAAACACCTGCAAAGGTGTCCAAAAGCTGACAAACTGCTCAGAAGACACTCTCTTTAAAAAAGCCGGCCGGCAAATTCAGCAGCGGCATACACCGGTACCCGACAATTTAGACAAGAAGGAATAGAGCATCACACATAGATTAGATAGATAGAAACATGTCAGTCACACATATAAGAAGCACAGTGACAGTGTTGCTTACTGTACTTGTCATTTAGTGTAAAGGATTTATCAAAAAAAATAATAGTGTTTTCATGCACCGTCTCTTTAAAAAAGCCGGCCGGCAATTCAGCAGCGGTACCCGACAATTTAGAACAGAAAGAATTGAGCTTCACACATAGATTAGATAGATAGAAACATGTCAGTCACATATATAATAAGTACAGTGATAGTGTTGCTTACTGTACTTGTCATTTAGTGTAAAGGATTTATTTAAAAAAATAATAGTGTTTTCATGCACTGTCTCTTTAAAAAAGCCGGCCGGCAATTCAGCAGCGGTACCCGACAATTTAGAACAGAAAGATAGAGCATCACACATAGATTAGATAGATAGAAACATGTCAGTCACATATATATGAAGTACAGTGATAGTGTTGGTTACTGTACTTGTCATTTAGTATTAAAATAAAGGATTTATTATTAAAAAAATTGGCGTGGGGTTCCCCTTAATTTTAGGCTCTAGCGGAGGTTAAGCAGACGGCTGGGGCAGATGTTTGAAGGGTAATACCCACGGAGCTTCCCAGGCTACTAATATCAGCCCCCAGCTGAATACATAGCCTTTACTAGCTATTAAAATGGGGGACCCCCCAAAAAATATGACGTGGGGTCCCCCCTAATTTAATAGCTAGCAAAGGCTAGGCAGACAGCTGGGGGCTGATATTAATAGCCCAGGAAGGGAGCCATGAATATTGGCCCCCTCCCAGGCTAGAAACACCAGCCGTCAGCCGCCCCAGAAATGGCGCATTCATAGGATGCGCCAATTCTGGCACTTAGCCTCGCTCTTCCACGCTGCCCTGGTGCGGTGGCAGGGGGTAATAGGGTTGGGGTTGATGTCAGCTTATAATGCCAGCTGACATCAAGCCCAGGTTAGTAATGGAGAGGCGTCTATAAGACACCCCCATTACTAACTCCATAGTCAAAGTTAAAAAAAACACAAACACCCAGAATAAAGTCCTTTAATTGAAATAAAGACACAATCCTTTATTGTTCTAAATTAAACCATACTTACCATCACGCCCATTCCAGCTGAAGCCAACGATCTCCTGCAATAAAAGAAAAATAATAAAGCAACCTCATCCTTACCTTTCCATGGTTCCCACGACAGCTTCAGCTCTGCTACATCGAGATGACAGGCTGGACCGCAGCAGAACGCTGCCATCCAGCCTGTCATCCCGCAGACACTGAGAAGCGCAGGCATGCTTGCGCTGCTTAGCGTCTCTCTGTGACGACATCCAGATGAGCCGAGTTCATGTCCAATGGACTCGGCTCACCTCATGCACGTCACTGACAGCGTGGGAAAATTCTCACGCTGAAGCGCTGATTGCAGGAGA
This sequence comes from Phyllobates terribilis, assembly GCF_046119375.1. Taxonomy (NCBI): domain Eukaryota; kingdom Metazoa; phylum Chordata; class Amphibia; order Anura; family Dendrobatidae; genus Phyllobates; species Phyllobates terribilis. Next base: position 509,775,671 of record NW_027362762.1, read on the forward strand.
ATTTTCCCACGCTGTCAGTGACGTGCAGGAGGTGAGCTGAGTTCATTGGACATGAGCTCACCTCATGCACATCACTGACAGCGTGGGAGAATTCTCCTGCACTCAGCACTTCAGCGTGAGAATTTTCCCACGCTGTCAGTGACGTGCAGGAGGTGAGCTGAGTTCATTGGACATGAGCTCACCTTATGCACGTCACTGACAGCGTGGGAGAATTCTCCTGCACTCACCGCTTCAGCTGGAGAATTTTCCCACGCTGTCAGTGACGTGCATGAGGTGAGATGAGTTCATTGGACATGAACTCGGCTCATCTGGATGTCGTCACAGAGAGACGCTGAGCAGCGCAAGCAAGCCTGCGCTTCTCAGTGTCTGCGGGATGAGAGGCAGGATGGCAGCGTTCTGCTGCGGTCCAGCCTGTCACCTCGATGTAGCAGAGCTGAAGCTGTCGTGGGAACCATGGAAAGGTAAGGATGAGGTTGCTTTATTATTTTTCTTTTATTGCAGGAGATCGTTGGCTTCAGCTGGAATGGGCGTGACGGTAAGTATGGTTTAATTTAGAACAATAAAGGATTGTGTCTTTATTTCAATTAAAGGACTTTATTCTGGGTGTTTGTGTTTTTTTTTAACTTTGACTATGGGGTTAGTAATGGGGGTGTCTTATAGACGCCTCTCCATTACTAACCTGGGCTTGATGTCAGCTGGCATTATAAGCTGACATCAACCCCAACCCTATTACCCCCTGCCACCGCACCAGGGCAGCGTGGAAGAGCGAGGCTAAGTGCCAGAATGGGCGCATCCTATGAATGCGCCATTTCTGGGGCGGCTGACGGCTGGTGTTTCTAGCCTGGGAGGGGGCCAATATTCATGGCTCCCTTCCTGGGCTATTAATATCAGCCCCCAGCTGTCTGCCTAGCCTTTGCTAGCTATTAAATTAGGGGGGACCCCACGTCATTTTTTTTGGGGGGTCCCCCATTTTAATAGCTAGTAAAGGCTATGTATTCAGCTGGGGGCTGATATTAGTAGCCTGGGAAGCTCCGTGGGTATTACCCCCTTCCCAGGCTTCAAACATCTGCCCCAGCCGTCTGCTTAACCTCCGCTAGAGCCTAAAATTAAGGGGAACCCCACGCCAATTTTTTTAATAATAAATCCTTTATTTTAATACTAAATGACAAGTACAGTAACCAACACTATCACTGTACTTCATATATATGTGACTGACATGTTTCTATCTATCTAATCTATGTGTGAAGCTCTATTCTGTCTGTTATAAATTGTCGGGTACCGCTGCTGAATTGCCGGCCGGCTTTTTTAAAGAGACAGTGCATGAAAACACTATTATTTTTTTAAATAAATCCTTTACACTAAATGACAAGTACAGTAATCAACACTGTCACTGCACTTCTTATATATGTGACTGACATGTTTCTATCTATCTAATCTATGTGTGATTCTCTATTCCTTCTATTCTAAATTGTCGGGTACCGCTGCTGAATTGCCGGCAGGCTTTTTTAAAGAGACGGTGCCTGAAAACACTATTATTTTTTTTGATAAATCCTTTACGCTAAATGACAAGTACAGTAAGCAGCACTTTCACTGTACTTCGTATATATGTGTCTGACATGTTTATATCTATCTAATCTATGTGTGAAGCTCTATTCTTTCGGTTCTAAATTGTCGGGTACAGGTGTATGCCGCTGCTGAATTGCCGGCTTTTAATGTTTCACTGTGGGCACTGTTCCCATCGATTTGGGCAATCACTGTAATGCCACAACCACCATGGCTGTGGCATTACAGTGAGTGGCAGACAATCCCTGCATGATTGGTGCTCTAAATAGCGCCAGACATGCAGGACACGCTTTTGGTGCACGAACAGTTATCGAACATAACCTCGAACAGCCGAATTTTTTGCAAATCGTTCGGGTTCGTCGAACAACTCGAACACCGCCCAAAACAGCTCGAATTTGAGATTGGCGAACAGTTCTAGTCGAACACCGCTAATCTCTACTCTTAAATAGATAGGTTGGGAGTTAAGACTAGAGATGAGCGTTGTTCTACTCGAACTGTTCGCCAATCTCAAATTCGAGCTGTTTTGGGCGGTGTTCGAGCCGGTCGGCGAACACGAACAATTTGAGAAAAATTCGGCTGTTCGAGGTTATGTTCGATAACTGTTCGTGCACCAAAATCATAACTGGATTTTTTCTCAGTAATGATGAAAATTAATGTTAATACGCAGTTTGAGTGTACAGCGGGGCGGGGGGAGGGGCAGGGGATGGATCTCTGCAGGAACAATGAAGATCTCCATTTTTTTTTCTCTTTCCCGCATTTGCAGTGGGGAGGTGCAATCTGTCAGCCTATCAGCAGCGCACACACGGAGCGAAGTGCTTTTTTTCACACAAGCAAGGGCATGTGTGATTGGCAGTGTATGTCACATGTCCTTGCCCTATAAGACCAAGCCATTTTCCCCGTCGCCACCATTTTCTCACTGCTGCAGCTGCGTGTTAGACGGCACCGCTGTTGCTGTGTGCGCTATACCTTGTTAATTTCAAGCCAATTTTCGCACAAATATACAGATAGCTTGGGAGTAGGGAATAGTTGTGATTGCAGTCCTTTTAAGGACTAGGTTACAGCATTTCCTACGACTTTTATCAGGCAGGTCTGTGCTCTTAAATAGATAGATTGTGGGAGTAAAGACTAATTGTAATTGGAGTCCTTTTCAGGACTAGGTTACATCAGTTCCTATCAGTTTTTGCCAGGCAGGTCTGTGCCAGTGCTGTGCAAGTATGTTTCACAGCATTTGGCTGAATCTAGCAAAGCTAATCCTTTTTGGCCTATTGCAGAGTGTGTTAGTCAGTGGAGTAGCCTATCTGTGTTGCAAGATATACCACCTGTGTATAGAATACCAATTTTTTTACTGCACCTAGTGAAGTAAAATCTTTTGGGCATAGCATCATTCTATTAGTCCATCTATACTGACCTCCATCAGGTTGCAAACTGAATATAATTTTTTTCTGCATCTAGCTCTGAAAAAATATTTGGGCTTCTAGCGGTGTGTGGGACTTGGTCTATTAGTCCATCTATACTGACCTCCATCAGGTTGCAAATTAAAAATAATTTTTTTCTGCATCTAGCTCTGAAAAAATATTTGGGCTTCTAGCAGTGTGTGGGACTTGGTCTATTAGTCCATCTATACTGACCTCCATCAGGTTGCAAATTAAAAATAATTTTTTTCTGCATCTAGCTCTGAAAAAATATTTGGGCTTCTAGCAGTGTGTGGGACTTGGTCTATTAGTCCATCTATACTGACCTCCATCAGGTTGCAAATTAAAAATAATTTTTTTCTTCATTTAGCTCTGAAAAAATATTTGGGCTTCCAGCAGTGTGTGGGACTTGTTCTATTAGTCCTTCTATACTGACCTCCAGCAGGTTGCAAATTGAATATAATTTTTTTCTGCATCTAGCTCTGAAAAAATATTTGGGCTTCTAGCGGTGTGTGGGACTTGGTCTATTAGTCCATCTATACTGACCTCCATCAGGTTGCAAATTAAAAATAATTTTTTTCTGCATCTAGCTCTGAAAAAATATTTGGGCTTCTAGCGGTGTGTGGGACTTGGTCTATTAGTCCATCTATACTGACCTCCATCAGGTTGCAAATTAAAAATAATTTTTTTCTGCATCTAGCTCTGAAAAAATATTTGGGCTTCTAGCAGTGTGTGGGACTTGGTCTATTAGTCCATCTATACTGACCTCCATCAGGTTGCAAATTGAATAAAAAAAATTTCTGCATCTAGCTCTGAAAAAATATTTGGGCTTCTAGCGGTGTGTGGGACTTGGTCTATTAGTCCATCTATACTGACCTCCATCAGGTTGCAAATTAAAAATAATTTTTTTCTGCATCTAACCCAGCCAATAGTTTTGGCCTAATACCACAGTTTGACCACTCAGCTCTGCTTGGTTACCATCCATTGTTTTTTTGTGCAAACAACTCCAGAGTTGTGAATTAGTTAACCACCAAAATGAGTGGAAAAAGGCCTGCTGCTGGTGGAAAGGGGAATAGGCGTGTTGGGAAGGGGAAAAAAGGTTGTGTCCGTGGGGTAGGTGCAGAAGAAAGACCATCTTCCAGCCAAACTAAAATGTCTACTTCTTTTAGCTGACAATGTGATAAGATCCCTTTCTTACGGCCACGCCAATCGCTACAAATTCCAGATGAGGCACAAAAACAGCAGGTGCTTCAACGGATATCAAGTGCTCCTTTAAGTGGGCTCTCCTCCACATCAACTTCAACATCACAAATACTCCAGTCCTCAAAGGTGTTACCCAAATCGCACTTGCTTCCTCACAGCTCCCAAATCTCCAGCTGCCCGTCTGAGTATGAGGTAGAACAGATGGTTGAGTCTGCAGAGCTGTTTACTCATACTATAGCCTGGGAATCAGAGGTCGACTCCAGCGCTTCTGTGAATCCAGACGAGGAAATGATCTGCACTGATGCCCAGAATCTTTATGAGTCGGATCCAGGACCAGACGCAGAAGGTTCTGACCATAATGTAGACCCTCATTCCCAAACTGTAACTTCTGTTGGTGGAGACAATGAGGAAGACGATGATAAGACTCAAATACCTGATTGGAGCGACAACTTTAGTTTTTTGTCAGGGCAGGAACAGGTTGGCTCTGAGGACGACGGGTGTGATAACGCACAGGGTGATGATGATGAGGTCGGAGATCCCACTTACTGTCAACCCACAGTCAGCCAAGAGATGAGGTCAGCAGAGGAGGTGGAGGAAGATGCTAGTGACGACGAGGTCAGGTTGCGCCTTCCTGGACAGAGACGTAGTACTGGAAGCACGTCAACAACTGCATCCTCAAACACAACTCTGCCTCTCACCACAAGTCGTGGTGGCTCTTCAGGTCGCATGGGTGCTAAGCCTTGCATAGCCTGGGCATTTTTTCAGATCGATAAAGATGACCCAACTCGTGTTATCTGTAACATTTGTCAGCAAAAGCTAAGTAGAGGCCAAAAAATACATAGTTTGAGTACTTCATGCATGAACCGGCACATGGACATGAAGCATAAGTTGCAGTGGGAAGCTCAGTGTGCTACAATGCGGTCTAGCCGGCCGGGCCAACCACCGTCTGCCATATCTTGTGCATCCGCGGCCTCTTCATCCTCTGTGACTGGGGGGACAGCAGTCACACCTGTTTTGGGGCGCAGACCTGCCACCTCTTTACCCGCAACAGCCAGCGTGATTGGCAGGTCATCATTTTCTTTGGAGGTGGTAACACCAGCTGGTCTTGAGCGCTGTCCGACATCGATAGCACCACCTTTGGATCAAGGCAACCTAACATGTCCGCCTGCATCTTCCTCACAGACCGGCAGTTTGCCGGGGACACCCTTATCAACCCCGTCTAAGCACAACAGCCAGCCCTCGGTCCCTCAGATGTGGACAAGTAAAAGACCATTTCCTCCTAGCCATGAGAAAGCTAAGAGGTTGAATTTCACCATCTGCAAGCTCTTGGCTACAGAAATGCTGCCTTTCCGCCTGGTGGACACAGAGGATTGTCGAGACCTTATGTCCGTCGCAGTGCCCCAGTACCAGATGCCCAGTCGGCACTACTTCTCAAAGAAAGGTGTGCCTGCGCTCCACCAGCATGTCGCACACAACATCACCGCTTCTTTGAGAAACTCTGTGTGTGACAGGGTGCATTTCACCACAGACACTTGGACGAGTAGGCATTGACAGGGGCGTTACATGTCGCTGACTGGGCACTGGGTAACTATGGTGACAGCAGGACAAGGGGCTGCTGTCCAAGTCTTGCCGTCCCCACGAGTTGTGCGTCAATCCTCTTTATGTCATTTTTCCTCCACTGCTTCTGCCTCCTCAACCTCCTCTCGGTCTTCCACCTGCACCCAAAGCCTGTCTGGTCATGCCACAAGCTTTCTAACTGCGCAGAAGGGATCCTGCACACCTCCTTACTATGCTGGCAGTAGGGCTCAACGTCATCAGGCGGTTTTTACATTGAAATGTCTGGGAAATGTGAGTCACACAGCTGAGGAGTTGTGGTCAGCTCTGGAGAACCAATTTCATGAATGGTTGTCTCCACTGGACCTGAAACCAGGGAAGGCCGTGTGCGACAATGCTGCAAACCTGGGTGCGGCCCTTGGCCGGGGCAATGTTACACACGTGCCTTGTATGGCTCACGTGTTGAACCTGGTTGTCCAGCAATTTTTAGCCCACTATCCCAGACTAGATGGCCTTCTGCAGAGGGCACGGTCGCTGTGTGCTCACTTCCGCCGTTCGCATCCCGCAGCTCAGCGACTTACATCTCTACAGAAGTCGTTGGGCCTGCCACTTCACCGGCTAAAATGCGATGTGCCTACCCGGTGGAATTCAACTCTGCACATGTTGCAGCGACTGTGGCAGCACCGACAAGCCCTGGTGCAATACGTTCTGACGTATAGCCTGGGCCAACGAGATTCAGAGGTGGGGCAAATCACGCTGGAGGAGTGGTCTCAGATCAGGGACCTATGCACCCTTCTGCACAGTTTTGAAATGGCGACGAAGATGTTTAGTGCTGACGATGCCATTATCAGCATGACTATTCCGGTGATTTACATGCTGGAGCACATGTTAAACAGAATTCGGAGTCAGGTGGTGGCACAAGAGGAGGTGGAGGAAGTAGAGGAGGAGGAGTTGTATGCGGAAGGGCTAACATCTGCAAGGTCCAGACGGTCGGCAGCACCAGGGCGGCAGGCATGTGAGGGTGGGGGAGATGATTTTACCAGGGCGCATGGTAGCAACCAAACTAGTGAGGAAGGTGCAGGAGCCCAGGAAGAAGTGGAGGACGAACTGATGGAAGACTCATCAGATGAGGGAGACCTTGATCACATTTCTGTTGTGCGAGGTTGGGGGGAGAGGACAGAGGAAGGAAGCATGATTGTTACCTCGCCACCAACACAACAGGGACTTGGTGCTCCTGGATGCGCAACACACATGAGTGCCTTCTTGCTGCACTACCTGCAACATGACCCTCGAATTGTGAGAATTAGAAATAATCCTGACTACTGGGTTGCCACACTGTTAGATCCCCGGTACAAAAGTAAATTTGCAGAAATTATTCCTGCCATAGAAAGGGATGCACGCATGCAGGAGTATCAGCAGAGACTGTTGCAGAATCTTACATGTGCTTTTCCACAAAATACCAGTGGTGCACGTAGTGAATCTCACAGTTCCAACTTGCCAACCGTGGTCTGTATGGAATTGTTCAATAAAGGGCCCAAAATTAAGATAACATAGATGGGAGAGGTCTCTATGAATAGGAATTCCTAAGTATTTGATACCCTGTGAGGGCCAGGCAAAGGGAAAGTTGGACTGGATGGAATCCTATATGGATTTAGGGAGGGAGACATCGAGGGCCTCAGACTTCGCTGCATTGATTTTAAAATTTTACCATGTAACAAAGTGATCTATTTCAGCCATAACAGCAGGGATGGATATATGTGATTGAGTGATATATACTAGGACATCATCAGCAAATAGAGAGCACTTGTACTCGGTGCCTCCCACCTCAATCCACCTAATATTGGGGTTATGGCGAATTGATGAGAGCAGGTGCTCCGTCACTAGGATGTATAAGAGAGGGGACAGAGGACATCCCTGCCTTGTCCCATTGGTGATTGTGAAAGGTGATGAAAATGTTCTGACGCACCCCCTGGGCCTTGGGACACCCGGAGCCGGACCCTTTTTGGTGGATGCTGGTGGTTGTAGTCTTCGTGGCGGCGATCCGGTTCCGTGGCTCAGGGCGGTCAAACCAGTGGCGGAACTATTTATGTGGTTTTGATGTTTAAATGTCCGACTACGCCACCCGTGGATTGCGGTCAGAGTGAACCGCCGCTACAGGGCAGACCGCTAAGGCTGGTGTTGTGGGTGCAGCAGAGCGTAGCATAACTCCCCACGGGAGGAGTATAGCCTCAGGGCAGTGTATGCGGAGGATGGGGGTGATGGTGCAGGGCAGCAGCAGTAACGACACGGAGTCAGTGATGCAGTTCAGGGCCTTTACTCACAGTTCTTATTATCCAGACCACGTCTGCAGGTAACGGCTGCCCACGTCGTACTGTGCTCACCAGGTGAGGGGCTCAGACAACTCCCAGATAACTTTGGAGCGCTTCACAGGACCCCCTTTGTGTGTCCTTTGTCTGGCCTTTCTTACCAACACTTCTGTCCGGCTGCCTCGGGCCTCCTCTTGGTAAACTTGGCGCCAGTTTCCCTGACCCTATGTGGTGCCTTCCTAGCGGGTGGAGCAAGGGGCTGCGCCACATAAAAAGTCAGAGCCTCCGGTTTCTAGCTGAGGGTCGTTTCCTGCCTCCAATAGTTCGGGGACCGGTCTCCCCCTTTGGCCTGACCCCTCCACGCAGGTGGATTCGGGCGTGCGGTGGCGACTCGCCCGTCCGCACCCCTGGGATCCCTTCATTCCTCGTTCCTGGAGCCTTCTCCGCTCCTCTTCCTTCCTTCTCCCTCTTGCAGGCCTGGGCCTCTGTTACTAGGCCCGCCTCCGGAGCAGAGCTCATGCAGAGCCCCTGCTCCCTGCCACTTCTGCTCAGACTTCTCTGCACTGAACTAAGATGGTGCCCACCTTTTATACTCCCTTCTCAATGCACCCAGGAACTGCTTCCTCCCTGCTCCTGCACTGCAGGGTTCCCCTTCCTCAGTGTTCCCTCCCCCCACTCCAGCCAGGGACAGGGACTGTCGTGCCCATCTCAGGGGCATATTGGTCGCCCTGCCCCACGGCAATGTGGTGTAATGCATGCAGGTGTCGGGTCCTGATCCACACTCCATCCTTATCTGAGAGTGAGATATCACACCTCTGGGTGAGGTGCAATACGTCTGTAGCAACCGAGCCCTCGGTGCTACAGTTCCATTTATCTTCAGCCTAGGTGACGTATTGTGATACAGGGCCGTGATTTTGGCTATAAAAGGGTCCCCTAGACCCCTACCCCAAGCTTTTTAAGAGAATCATATATGGCGTGCCAGGAGACTCTATGGAATGCTTTCTCAGCATCCAACGAGAGTATCTACTTACAAATTTTTAACTGCATCTAGCCCAGGAAATACTTTGTGCCTAGTAGCAGTGTCTGCTAGTCAGCGGATTATCCCGGCTGTTAAGCAAGCTACACCACCTGTAGTTTGGACACTTAATTTTTTCAAAGGAAATGCTTCGGGACCACGGGATACTTAGTGAAGAGCATCAGGAGGCACCCCAAGGCATAGGGGCTGGGACTGGCACTAGGATGCCTTGCGGTGGACAGCCGAGCTCGATCCTTATAAAAGCTTTTTAACTGCAGCAGCTTTAGTGGACGCTACTGGAGCTGGAATTACGCGGCTGCTGGCATGAGACTTGCCCTCCAATAGATCCTTGTAAATGGATTTAAAGTGTATTCATTCAAATTAGAGGGACAATTTAAATTAAAAAGCTTAGAGCTGCCTCCACCACAGGGGGGCTCTCTCGACCCACCAGCGGACAGGCACCAGTATTGGGAGAGGGGGGCTGGCCGTCAGGGTTCACCGCGGCTCTGGCACAAACCCGGCGACACGGAGGTGGCACGGGCAGGAGCGGACTGGCCGTCTCGGCTTCTCACTTTTTGGATTTTAGAAGGGCATGACATGCCTATATCTGTGTCTCCCCCTCCTTTTACTCCTCCACCTCTTTTCTTTTCGCATGACTATATGTACTTGTCACTTTTCCATGTGTTAGTTGTGTCTTCTGAGCAGTTTGTCAGCTTTTGGACACCTTTGAAGGTGTTTTCTATGTGTTTCTATGTGTTTTTGTTTGCCTGCCATTGGTTTTAACGGTGTTCGAAGGTGTTCGACGAACAGTTCGACGAACAGTTCGGCGAACACACGGGTGTTCGACGAACCGAACCGAACTCGAACACTACGGGGGTGGCTCAACACTAGTAAAGACTAATTGTAATTGCAGTCCTTTTGAGGGCTAGGTTACATCAGTTCCTATCACTTTTTGCCAGGCAGGTCTGTGCCAGTGCTGTGCAAGTTTTTTTCACAGCATTTGGCTAAATCTAGCAAAGCAAATCCTTTTTGGCCTCTTGCAGTGTGTGTTAGTCAGTGGAGTAGCCTTTCTGTGTTGCAAGCTACACCACCTGTGTATAGAATACCAATTTTTTTACTGCACCTAGTGAAGTAAAACCTTTTGGGCATAGCATCATTCTATTAGTCCATCTATACTAACCTCCACCAGGTTGCAAATTCAAAATAATTTTTATTTGCATCTAGCTCTGAAAAAATATTTCGGCTTGTAGCCGTGTGTGGGACTTGTTCTATTAGTCCATCTATACTAACCTCCACCTGGTTGCAAATTCAATATAATTTTTTTCTGCATCTAGCTCTGAAAAAATATTTCGGCTTGTAGCAGTGTTTGGGACTTGTTCTATTAGTCCATCTATACTAACCTCCACCAGGTTGCAAATTGAATATCATTTTTTTCTGCATCTAGCTCTGAAAAAATATTTCGGCTTGTAGCAGTGTGTGGGACTTGTTCTATTAGTCCATCAATACTAACCACCACCAGGTTGCAAATTCATTATAATTTTTTCTGCATCTAGCTCTGAAAAAATATTTCGGCTTGTAGCAGTGTGTGGGACTTGTTCTATTAGTCCATCTATACTAACCTCCACCTGGTTGCAAATTCAATATAATTTTTTTCTGCATCTAGCTCTGAAAAAATATTTCAGCTTGTAGCAGTGTGTGGGACTTGTTCTATTAGTCCATCTATACTAACCTCCACCAGGTTGCAAATTCAAAGTAATTTTTTTCTGCATCTAGCTCTGAAAAAATATTTCGGCTTGTAGCAGTGTGTGGGACTTGTTCTATTAGTCCATCTATACTAACCTCCACCTGGTTGCAAATTCAATATAATTTTTTTCTGCATCTAGCTCTGAAAAAATATTTCGGTTTGTAGCATTGTGTGGGACTTGTTCTATTAGTCCATCTATACTAACCTCCACCAGGTTGCAAATTCAATATAATTTTTTTCTGCATCTAGCTCTGAAAAAATATTTCGGCTTGTAGCAGTGTGTGGGACTTGTTCTATTAGTCCATCTATACTAACCTCCACCAGGTTGCAAATTCAATATAATTTTTTTCTGCATCTAGCTCTGAAAAAATATTTCGGCTTGTAGCAGTGTGTGGGACTTGTTCTATTAGTCCATCTATACTAACCTCCACCAGGTTGCAAATTCAATATAATTTTTTTCTGCATCTAGCTCTGAAAAAATATTTCGGCTTGTAGCAGTGTGTGGGACTTGTTCTGTTAGTCCATCTATACTAACCTCCACCAGGTTGCAAATTCATTAAAAAAAATTTCTGCATCTAGCTCTGAAAAAATATTTCAGCCTGTAGCAGTGTGTGGGACTTGTTCTCTTAGTCCATCTATACTAACCTCCACCAGGTTGCAAATTCAATATAATTTTTTTCTGCATCTAGCTCTGAAATAATATTTCGGCTTGTAGCAGTGTGTGGGACTTGTTCTATTAGTCCATCTATACTAACCTCCACCAGGTTGCAAATTCAATATAATTTTTATCTGCATCTAACCCAGCCAATACTTTTGGGCTAATACCACAGTTTGGCCACTCAGCTCTGCTCGGTTCCCATCCATTGTTTTTTGTGCAAACAACTCCAGAGTTGTGAATTAGTTAACCACCAAAATGAGTGGAAAAAGGCCTGCTGCTGGTGGAAAGGGGAATAGGCGTGTTGGGAAGGGAAACAAAGGTTGTGTCCATGGGGTAGGTGTTAAAGCAACAGTAACATCTGCAGAAGAAAGACCATCTTCCAGCCAAACTGATGTCTACTTCTTTTAGCGGACAATGTGATAAGATGCCTTTCTTACGGCCACGCCAATCGCTACAAATTCCAGATGAGGCACAAAAACAGCAGGTGCTTCAACGGATATCAAGTGCTCCTTTGACTGGGCTCTCCTCCACCTCAACTTCAACATCACAAATACTCCAGTCCTCAGAGGTGTCACCCCAATCGCACTTGCTTCCTCACAGCTCCCAAATCTCCAGCTGCCCGTCTGAGTATGGGGTAGAACAGATGGTTGAGTCTGCAGAACTGTTTACTCATACTATAGCCTGGGAATCAGAGGTCGGCTCCAGACGGGGAAATGATCTGCACTGATGCCCAGAATCTTTATGAGTCGGATCCAGGACCAGACGCAGAAGATTCTGACCATAATATAGACCCTCGTTCCCAAACTGTAACTCCTGTTGGTGGAGACAATGAGGAAGATGATGATGAGACTCAAATACCTGATTGGAGCGACAACTTTAGTTTTTTGTCAGGGCAGGAAGAGGTTGGCTCTGAGGACGACGGGTGTGATAACACACAAGGTGATGATGACGAGGTTGGAGATCCCACTTACTGTCAACCCACAGTTAGCCAGTCGATGAGGTCAGCAGAGGAGGTGAAGGAGGATGCTAGTGACAGCGAGGTCAGGTTGCGCCTTCCTGGACAGAGACGTAGTACTGGAAGCACGTCAACAACTGCATCCTCAAACACAACTCTGCCTCTGACCACAAGTCGTTGTGGCTCTTCAGGTCACATGGGTGCTAAGCCTTGCATAGCCTGGGCATTTTTTCAGATCGATAAGGATGACCCAACTCGTGTTATCTGTAACATTTGTCAGCAAAAGCTAAGTAGAGGCCAAAAAATACATAGTTTGAGCACTTCATGCATGAACCGGCACATGGATATGAAGCATAAGTTGCAGTGGGAAGCTCACTGTGCTACTATGCGGCCTAGCCGGCAGGGCCAACCACTGTCTGCCACATCTTGTGCATCCGCAGCCTCTTCATCCTCTGTGACTGGGGGGACAGCAGTCACACCTGTTTTGGGACGCAGACCTGCCACCTCTTTACCCGCAACAGCCAGCGTGATTGGCAGGTCATCATTTTCTTTGGAGGTGGAAACACCTGCTGGTGTTGAGCGCTGTCCGACATCGATAGCACCACGTTTTGATCAAGGCAACCTAACATGTCCACCTGCATCTTCCTCACTGACCGGCAGTTTGCTGGGGACACCCTTCTCAACCCCGTCTAAGCACAACAGCCAGCCCTCGGTCCCTCAGATGTGGACAAGTAAAAGAACATTTCCTCCTAGCCATGAGAAAGCTAAGAGTTTGAATTTCACCATCTGCAAGCTCTAGGCTACAGAAATGCTGCCTTTCCGCCTGGTGGACACAGAGGATTTTCGAGACCTTATGTCCGTCGCTGTGCCCCAGTACCAGATTCCCTGTCAGCACTACTTCTCAAAGAAAGGTGTGCCTGCGCTCCACCAGCATGTCGCACACAACATCACTGCTTCTTTGAGAAACTCTGTGTGTGACAGGGTGCATTTCACCACAGACACTTGGATGAGTAGGCATGGACAGGGGCGTTACATGTCACTGACTGGGCACTGGGTAACTATGGTGACAGCAGGGCAAGGGGCTGCTGTCCAAGTCTTGCTGTCCCCACGAGTTGTACGTCAATCCTCTTTATCTCGAAGTTCCTCCACTGCTTCTGCCTCCTCAACCTCCTCGCGGTCCTACACCTGCACCCAAAGCCTGTCTGGTCATGCCGCAAGCTTTCTAACTGCGCAGAAGGGATCCTGCACACCTCCTTACTATGCTGGCAGCAGTGCTCAACGTCATCAGGCGGTTTTTGCTTTGAAATGTCTGGGAAATGTGAGTCACACAGCTGAGGAGTTGTGGTCATCTCAGGAGAACCAGTTTCATGAATGGTTGTCTCCACTGGACCTGAAACCAGGGAAAGGCGTGTGCGACAATGCTGCAAACCTGGGTGCGGCCCTTCGCCGGGGCAATGTCACACACGTGCCTTGTATGGCTCACGTGTTGAACCTGGTTGTCCAGCAATTTTTAGCTCACTATCCCGGACTAGATGGCCTTCTGCAGAGGGCACGGTCGCTGTGTGCTCACTTCCGCCATTCGCATCCCGCAGCTCAGCGACTTACATCTCTACAGAAGTCGTTGGGCCTGCCACTTCACCGGCTAAAATGCGATGTGCCTACCTGGTGGAATTCAACTCTGCACATGTTGCAGCGACTGTGGCAGCACCGACAAGCCCTGGTGCAATACGTTCTGACATATAGCCTGGGCCAACGAGATCCAGAGGTGGGGCAAATCACGCTGGAGGAGTGGTCTCAGATCAGGGACCTATGCACCCTTCTGCACAGTTTTGAAATGGCGACGAAGATGTTTAGTGGTGACGATGCCATTATCAGTATGACTATTCCGGTGATTTACATGCTGGAGCGCATGTTAAACAGAATTCGGAGTCAGGTGGTGGCACAAGAGGAGGTGGAGGAAGTAGAGGAGGAGGAGTTGTATGCGGAAGGGCTAACATCTGCAAGGTCCAGACGGTCGGCAGCACCAAGGTGGCTGGCATGTGAGGGTGGGGGAGATGGTTTTACCAGGGCGCATGGTAGCAGCCAAACTAGTGAGGAAGGTGCAGGAGCCCAGGAAGGAGTGGAGGACGAACTGATGGAAGACTCATCAGATGAGGGAGACCTTGATCACATTTCTGTTGTGCGAGGTTGGGGGGAGAGGACAGACGAAGGAAGAATGATTGTTACCTCGCCACCAAAACAACAGGGACTTGGTGCTCCTGGATGCGCAAGACACATGAGTGCCTTCTTGCTGCACTACCTGCAACATGACCCTCGAATTGTGAGAATTAGAAATAATCCTGACTACTGGGTTGCCACACTGTTAGATCCAAGATACAAAAGTAAATTTGCAGAAATTATTCCTGCCCTTGAAAGAGATGCCAGCATGCAGGAGTATCAGCAGAGACTGTTGCAGAAACTTACATGTGCTTTTCCCCAAAACACTAGTGGTGCACGTAGTGAATCTCACAGTTCCAACTTGCCAACAGTGGGACCGTCGAGTGTTCAGCATTTAAAACGTAACAGAAACACAGTATCTGCTGGTAACATCAATTTTGCGGAATCATTTCACCACTTTTTTAGCCCATCCTTTTCAAGGCCACAGGAGACAAGAAGTCTGACACATAGTCAACGCCTAGAGACAATGGTACAGGAGTATCTCCAAGTAAACATTGAAGCAATGACTGTGTCACTGGACCCTTGCTCTTTTTGGGCTTCCAATCTGGATAAATGGCCGGAGCTCGCCACTTACACCATGGAGATCTTGTCATGCCCCGCAGCCAGCATTCTGTCTGAACGTGTGTTCAGCGCTGCTGGTGGTGTGCTGACAGATAAGCGCACGCGGTTCTCCACTGATAATGTAGACAGACTCACATTCATAAAGATGAACAAATCATGGATCCGAAACGACTTTTCTACCCCTGTGTCATCCTGGGGAGAGTAAAAGCTTGATGATTTGTTAAAATCACCTCACCAACCGTTTTAAGCTTTCAAATTACTAATCATGTTTATCTGTATCTTGGCTTGAAAATAATTTGGGCCTTGTAGCAGTGTGCAGTACTGATTCTATTAGGCCATCTATACTAAACTCCACCAGATTTAAAATTACTAATCATGTTTATCTGTATCTTGACTGGAAAATAATTTGGGCCTTGTAGCAGTGTGCAGTACTGATTCTATTAGGCCATCTATACTAAACTCCACCAGATTTAAAATTAATAATAATTTTTAGCTGCATCTAGCCCGGAAGATAATTTTGGGGCTCCTAGATGCGCAAGACACATGAGTGCCTTCTTGCTGCACTACCTGCAACATGACCCTCAGATTGTCAGAATTCGAAATAATCCTGACTGCTGGGTTGCCACACTCTTAGATCCCCCACACTCTTCGATCAACCTTTTCATTTTAATAAAGAACAAAAAAATGGTCTTTTTTGAAATTATAAGCATTAGCAGGTTATTAGAAACTGAAATCAAACAGTTTTCAACTCAAAACTTTTTTCTAGGTGATGTTACATTTGCACATAGGACCCCTTGTTCGAAAGGAGCTTCTGAACTCTCTTGTCCATTGAATTTGTCAGGTTTTGGATGGTTTCTGCTTCAATTGTTTTGCATGAGGACAGAATACCTTCCCAGAGCTGTTGCTTAGATGTGAACTGCCTCCCGCCATCATAGACACTCCTTTTGATGATGCTCCAGAGGTTCTCAATGGGGTTGAGGTCAGGGGAGCATGGGTGTCACACCATAAGTTAGTCCCATTTTATGCCCATATCAGCCAGAGATGAAGATGTGTTATGTGCAGCATGAGACGGTGCATTATCATGCATGAAAATGATCTTGCTGCTGAATACACGGTTCTTCTTCTTGAACCACGGCAGGAAGTGCTGTTTGAGAAACTCCACATACAATATGGAGTTCATAATTACCCCTTCAGGGATCCTAAAGGGGCTGACAATCTCTCTCCCCATGATTCCAGCCCAAAACATTACTCCACCTCCTCCTTGTTGGCGCCGTAGCCATGTTTGCATGGGGTGTCCATCAACCTGCCATCCTCCATTCCATCCATCAGGACCATCGAGCGTTGCACGGCACTCATAGGTGAACAAAACAGTTTTGAAGTCAGTCTTCATGTAATGTTTGGCCCACTGGAGCCATTTCTGCTTGTGTACAGTGGATAGAGGAGGTCGACAGGATGGCTTACGCACAGCTGCAAACCTCTGAAGGACCCTGCATCTTGTTGTTCGGGGGACGTTGGAGGCACCAGCAGCTTCAAAAACTTGTCTGCTGCTATGACAAGGCTTTTTTGCTGCTGCTCTTTTAACCTGACGTAATTGCCTGGAGGAAAGAGTCCTCAATTTTCCCTTATCAGCATGCACACATGTGTACTGTGAATCAGCTACATACTTCTTGATTGTGCGATGATCAGGATGAAGTGTCTTGGCAATGTTGATTGTAGTCATGCCTTGACCTAAACACTCCACAATTTGTTGCTTCTCAGCAGTCGACACTTCCTTTTTCTTTCCCATTTTGGCAGAAAATGTAGGCTGCTTAATAATGTGGGACAGCCTTCTTAAGTATTCTTGACTTTCATTGGACACACCTGCCAAACTAATTAGCACAGGTGTCTGCAATTGCTTACAGTGATATAAAGAGCCCTGACACACATCACCATCAATGAGTTTAACTGACAAACAAAAAAATTCTTAGCTTATCACTCCTAAACACTTTTTGCATAATAATTTGGAGCACAGTGTACATGTGCTTTTCCACAAAACACCAGTGGTTCACGTAGTGAATCTTACAGTTCTAACTTGCCAACCATGGTCGGTATGGAGTTGTTCAATAAAGGGCCCAAAATTAATATAACATAGACGGGAGAGGTCTCTATGAATAGGAATTCCTAAGTGTTTGATACCCTGTGAGGGCCAGACAAAGGGAAAGTTGGACTGGATGGAATCCTGTATGGATTTGGGAAGGGAGACATCGAGGGCCTCAGACTTCGCTGCAATGATTTTAAAATTTGACCATGTAACAAAGTGATCTATTTCTGCCATAACAGCAGGGATGGATATATGTGATTGAGTGATATATACTAGGACATCATCAGCAAATTCAGAGCACTTGTACTCGGTGCCTCCCACATCAATCCACCTAATATTGGGGTTATGGCAAATTGATGAGAGCAGGTGCTCCGTCACTAGGATGTATAAGAGAGGGGACAGAGGACATCCCTGCCTTGTCCTATTGGTGATTATGAAAGGTGATGAAAATGTTTAATTTATCTTCAGCCTAGGTGACGTATTGCGATACAGGGCCGTGATTTTGCCTATAAAAGGGTCCCCTAGACCGCTACCCCAAGCTTTTTAAAAGAATAATATATGGCGTGCAAGGGGACTCTATGGAATGCTTTCTCAGCATCCAACGAGAATATCTAATTACAAATTTTTAACTGCATCTAGCCCAGGAAATACTTTGTGCCTAGTAGCAGTGTCTGCTAGTCAGCGGATTATCCCAGCTGTTAACACTAGGACTACTGGACTCGTGACCCCGCCTAGAACTACTGAAAGGAGTCATTTTGACTCCTTGCTTGTTTTCGTTTATTTTTAGAGTTTCATTTGTGGTTATTTATTAATAATTATATTTTTTGTAATGTATTATTATTGTGAGATCCAACAGTAATGCTTTTGATTGTTTTTTTTCTGCTTTTCTTATTTTTCTACAGAAAATAACAATAATTATAATAGACGTTTTTCAAACATTTTTTTTTATTCAAGTGCACACATATAAACAACAACTGAAGAACAAAAAGCAGAGAAAATGTAGGTGGAGGAGCATAAAAATGAAAATATGGCGCAGAATTCACCTTCTAAACATTTGGTGTTTCGCATTTTAGGCATTGCCTTTGATTTATGGCAGTACATTGCCCACACAAAGACTTACCACAAGTCTTACAATTTCCGACAGATCTATTTTTCTTGCACTTTTCTTTGATCTGGCAAAATTTTGTTTGAACCATCACTTCTGAGCATGTAGAAACTTGGGACGTGGAACCCTTTTCCCTATCTGTGACATAAGGACCACTCAACTCTCTCACAAGCGTTTGCAAAAATGCCTTGCGTGACATTTTTTGGTGGGTAATCTCCTTGAATATTATCCATGCATTTATACCCGCAAAGTCTAAGGCATTTTCAAATGCATGAACAGGCCATCTCCTTGTGCATGTTCGTGTGGTATATTTTCGTACCATCTGATCCACTACATCTACTCCATATTTTGTTTCATTGTAAAACTTTACCGTTTCTGGAGTTTTTTTAGCGGAATCAGACACAACAACAACATCTGGATGGACGGAACTCAAAATGACAACATTTTTGTTGGGCTTTCCTTGATATACTATAAGTGTAAAATTGTCTTCATTTCTAAACACTTTAGTGTTGTACAATTCCTCTTTCATGGATTTTATTTCTTTAGGCACTTCTCGCCTTATCTTGTTCAGTGTTCCCACGATGGTTGTTCCTTTGCTTTTTAGCTGTTTAGCTAATTTTACGGAAGTAAAATAATTATCGGTTGTAACATTGCGACCTTTTTTCAAAAACGGGTCCAATAACTTCATTACCACATGGTCAGTTAAACGGTCCTCAGCACGGCGTGTGTCATCTTTGCCTAGATAAGGGAAGCCATTTGCCAGATATTTGCTCCTCTTATCAACAGCTAGCCAATATTTGTGGCCATATTTATCTGGTTTGGAAGGCATGTACTGCGTGAATGGACACCTAGTTTTGCTTGGGAAAAGTTACTCATCCACCGTTATGTATGGGCCAGGTTTGTAACACGCAATACAATTTTCAATAAACCTGTCCCACACAGTAGAAAATAGAGCAAACTTGTCCGTTTGCAGTCTCTCCGATCGAGTAGATTTCTCATCAAATCTGAGAAACCTCATAATTTCAACAAAGCGGTCCCTAGACATTGTCGCTTTGCAAAACGGTATTCCCCAGTCATTACACCAAATACTGCTAATCGAGTGACGGTTCGTGCCAGATATTCCACGAGCATAGAATATCGCAATGAATGCATCTAGCTCCTCATCAGATAGAGTAAATTGTAAATTATTGTTCCTGCATGCTTCTGCAAGCGTACAGTTCTTTATATGTGTCAATATATATGAATCAAAAAATAAACGCCATGCGCTCAAAGGACTATCGATAATGATATTTCTTCTGGCGTATCCTGTAGGGCCAGGTGCTTCTCGAAGAATATTTTGGCTGTCACGCCTACCAGGCAAGTGTTCTCCAATTTCAACAGGTTTCCATTGAATACCATCCGTTGAAACTAGTATTCCTTCAGATTCGCCTTCTCTGGTGTTTGTTGTTGCATTACCTTCGCCGCCATCGTTATCTGTTGTTCTTTCATTTCTGGGACGTTTTGCTGATTTTTTCTGTCCACGACCAGGAGGATGGTCACGAGGCAACATAACTGCATGAGCCCGATCCCCAGTTGATGTGCTTGGAATATCTGTATAAAAGTTGATGAATATTTAAAATTTTTGTTTTGTAAGGGTCCGTGCACACTGGCTGGATTAGCGGCGGAATATCCGACCGGATATTCTCACCACAATCCAGCCCGTACCTGCCCGCTCAGGTACAGAGCGGAGTTTCATACCTGAAGCTCCGCTCCGAACCCCGGGCTGGAGCCGCTGTCTGGGACGGAGCCGTGCTCGCGCGTAAGCAAGCGCTGCTCTGTCCCTGACAGCGGCTCCAGCCCAGGGTTCGGAGCGGAGCTTCAGGCATGAGCGGGCAGGTACGGCCTGTATTGCGGCAAGAATATCCAGATGGCTATTCAGCCAGAATTCTGCTAGTGTGCACAGGCCCTAACTCAGTGTGTGGAAGAACAAATAAATACACATAACTACTTACCTTCTGGATTTGTTCCTTCTGAGTCTTCAGATTCACTTGATATGTTCTGAGGAATGAAATCTTCATCACTGTCAGAATCAAATACATGTTCCTGCAATTCGGATTCCGATTCATCCTCCGGTATGGATTGCAAAGTAGCCAGAATATCCTGAGGCTTTATCAAACGTCTTCTCTCCATATTCCTCACAAATTCCATAATTCTATATAGTTCCCTGCTGAAAAATAGAAATGAAATGAAAACTAAAAGAAATAATAACTGTTCTGCCACCTTCAAAAGTAGGTGGGCTGAATCAGTTGACAGACAGCTAAACTATTTCATAACAATTCATACCTGTATGAGTCTTCAGAGCTCGTATGTTTGCGTCTGTTCTCTTTGTCTCTTCAGCTGAACTGAAAGTAAAGTTACTATCCAGAATACTGTCTCCTGCTAGGACCTTAGAAAAACACCACTCTTCATTAGTATAAGATAAGAGCCTAGAGTAAACAAGCTATTTTGTTCAGCATTACACAGTAATACAAGCAGGTAAAACACAAGGAAAATGTGAAAAGTTGACATGTAAATTGAACTACATCTATATGAACATCAGGGTAAATAAGACAGAGTGAAAAAATTATGCACAAAACTTTATAGCAACATTTAGTGACAAAAGGACCTCAAAATATAGTAGGGAGTCAAAATGACTCCCTTCAGTAGTTCTTGGTAAATTTTTAAAAAAACGCGCAAATTTTTCACCAAAATTATTTATTCTCACAAAATCTTTTTTCACATCATATTTGAGGAAAAGTCACCGAGTTTCAAGCCTGAATTCTGAAAAATGTAGTCACAGAAGAGAAATAAAAAATGAAAGGAGTCAAAATGACTCCATCAGTAGTTCTAGTGTTTTAAGCAAGCTACACCACCTGTAGTTTGGACACTTAATTTTTTCAAAGGAAATGGTTCGGGCCCCCGGGACACTCAGTGAAGAGCATCATGGAGGCACCCCAAGGCACAGTGGCTGGGACTGGTGGTAGGACTCCTTGCGGTGGACCGCCAAGCTCGATCCTTATAAAAGCTTTTTAACTGCAGCAGCTTTAGTGGACGCTACTGGAGCTGGAATTACCGCGGCTGCTGGCATGAGACTTGCCCTTCAATAAATCCTTGTAAAAGTATTTAAAGTGTACTCATTCAAATTAGAGAGACAATTTAAATTAAAAAGATTAGACCTGCCTCCACCGCAGGGGGGCTCGCTCGACCCACCAGTGGACAGGCACCAGTATTGGGAGAGGGGGGCTGGCCTTCAGGGTCCACCGCGGCTCTGGCACAAACCCGGCGACATGGAGGTCGCAATGGCAGGAACGGACTGGCCGTGTCGTCTTTGCATTTTTTTGCTTTTAGAAGGGCATGACATGCCTATATCTGTGTCTCCCCCTCCTTTTACTCCTCCACCTCTTTTCTTTTCGCATGACTATATGTACTTGTCACTTTTCCATGTGTCAGTTGTGTCTTCTGAGCAGTTTGTCAGCTTTTGGACACCTTTGAAGGTGTTTTCTATGAGTTTCTATGTGTTTTTGTTTGCCTGCCATTGGTTTTAACGGTGTTCGAAGGTGTTCGACGAACAGTTCGACGAACAGTTCGGCGAACATACGGGTGTTTGACGAACCGAACCGAACTCGAACACTACGGGGGTGGCTCAACACTACTGGTGAGCATGACATGCCGTATGCCGCAATGCTTTTGAGAGACGAGGTATATTGTTAACATGAAGCAAAGTGATGACTATTGGTTAACCACGCTTAAAGGCTCTCACTATAAAAGCAAAATGGGGGATTTTTTAGGGCCCATTACCAGGATAAGCTAAGCTACTTGCTCAGAGAAGCTCTTGTTAAGCAAATGCCTGATTATGCTCAACTGACTAGCAGATATCTCTGCAATCCATACAGACACAATGTTCACCCACCTGTGCCAGTGTTAGGGCTATAACAGGTAGCTGTGCCACCAGCAGGAACATCTGCTGTATATTAGACATGATAGCCAATATATTTTACATAGACTATTGCCTTTCTCAGATACCTTGAACCCCATTCCCATGGACTTCTAGATCAACAAATTGTACCAGTCTAAAGAACTATCCCAGTTTGCTTTGGACGTATTGTTGTATCCAGCCTCCAGTATAATGTTTAAGAAGGTATTCAGCATAACCAGTAGATTTTTTACACCAAAGAAGACCAAGTTATCTGCTTCAAAGGTAGGAAAGCCTGTTGTTTGTCAAAATGAATCAGGCATGGATCTGTGCAGACTTTCATGCACCGACGGCTGATGCTAAAAATTATATCTGCCATACCATCTGTCTGCATGCCTGACTTTCCATTGACTGTCTTCTACACTGTTCTTCTGCCACCAATGCTGATGGACCACACTCACCTGGGCAACTACTCCCTGTCCATTATGCAATCTATACTGTAGTTCTGCTACTGCTGGGGCTGCTGCTACTATCCCTAAACTGCCATGTATCTCCTTGCCTGCCTCATCCTAACTTTCTACCATGCTGCTCCTGTCACAGCCTCTGCACATCCATGCCAGCCACACATTTGCTGGCTGCATACTGTGTTTTATATTGAAAGACTATACTACCGATGCGGGAAAAATACTCTCTTGAAAGTACAGATACATGAAAAAGTTGCTATTTCTAAAAGATTAATTTTTTAAAAGGCTTGGTGACAACAAGCCATAGCTTCTTCACTTTGAAAATGGTACACTTGTTTTGTCTTCAGAAAAAAGAGATCATTTTTGGACTGATAGATAAAACGTATTTGCAATTGCCTAATAATTTTATCATTAGCAAACAAGTTACAGAGTCCAAAATAGTGATAATTTTTCTCTCCTACTTGAGAATCAATAACTTCTTCAAATTCAAAACACAACATATGTTTTGTCTCCCTAATTAAAGGAATATTGCTTCTTCCTTTAGCTCTTGACACTCCCCCAACATAATTTTTGCACCCAATTGCTTCTTCCTTTAGCTCTTGACACTCCCCAAACATAATTTTTGCACCCAACTGTGTGAAAATGCCATGGCTTCTTCCTTTTGAATCTGTATAAACACCAGTAACGCATGCAATATAAGTAACCAACAACATCTGAACTAGTGTTTGTGGTTAAATATAATACTGGCTACCGCTGCTTACCAACTGTTTTTACTTTACCAGATAGGTTAAAGTATCTTAGACAATAAAAAAAGCTATATTTTAAAGAGCACAAAATAGATTCAATAGACTTGAATGGGTACACAGAGTTTTATACACATATTTTCCAGGCAATAAACAAATTTTAGATATGTAATTCGTGGTGAATTGCTTTTTCGCAAATCAAATTATTTTGGAAAATTTGGCAAATGCGGCGAATTTGAATTTCAAAATATCCAATCATGTCTAGTCTTAAACTCAAATTCTATTGGATTTACATTAATTTTATTTGTTTTTTATATTTAGACCTATATTAGCTTTGTTAGATATCAGAAAATGGCCGTAGAGAGAGTCATGATAGATTGAATGAGGACAGAGAGATATTGAGCAGCCTATACTATACAGTCTAGCTGTATAGCCCAATACATGAAAATCTGTAATTAAAAAAACAATTGCAAATTTTTTTTTTATTTGTAAAAGTATACACATCATGTAAAGGCATTAACATCATTTTATTTTGTAAATACTGGAGCAAATTACAAGGTTTATTTTTTATGAAATGAGACCAGATAAGGTTTATTTTTTTATGAAATGAGACCAGATTTCAGAATACAAGAATTAGGTAAGTTAAACCACATAAAATTATTATTTTAATATGAGGCATCGGGTGTGAAAACTAGAAAGGATAATGCAGCCATTCTGGCATGAATTTTCACAAGTTTTTCAACCTCATCAGGTCTTAGAGATTCATGTGTGAAGTTTGTATTGTGATAAGGTTTGTGAAGTTTGTATTGTAATTGTAAAATCTTGTAACAGATCCCCTCTACATACCGGATTTTGTTTTCCTTAATTCATACAAGAAAATGGCAGACAAGAATAAGTAAGAGAAAATTTAGTTTGACATTAGCTTTACCCAAGAGTTTGTTTCATGATCCAACTGAAGCTCTCTAGTATATGTACATTATAAAAAGCCAGGACCACCCTTTCTTCATGCATCTTACAGTATAGATAATGTCATTTTGAAATATCTATGCTATTGGACATCTGTTTCAACATAGCACATTTCAAGGCCAGATTGAAACAAACATAAAAGTAAATGTTCTGTGTTGTCTTCCCATTAGTAATTTCCAGTTTCATACTTGAGAACTTTTCACTTAAAGATTCAGTGAAGGTCAGAGTCTTTACAGGCATAACTATGGGCAGGGAAAGAGCTAGCTGAGAGATTTAAAAACAGGAAACTGGAAATACAATGACTGAACCCACAATTTTATTCAGCAGTTAACATGCACTTCAATTATTCTGTAATTAGTACACTCTATTATGCTGTATTTTTTTTGTAGGCAATATGCTTCATAATTATTCCAGAATTAATACCCATGGCAATTATTCTGAAATTCAGTGTAACATATTGCTATTAGAATAGTGTAGAAATGGCATTTATCAGATGTAAAGCCATTTTTCTAATTGTATGGTCAATCAGCGTAAACTCTTAAATGATTCGAGAATATCATGAATTTTAAAACTTTACACAGGAAAGTTTTGTATTATTGTTCACATAGTAAATTCTATTCACATGCAAATGCTTATAAAAATAAAAACAAAAGATGAATAAAAAGTAAAAAAAAAGTAAAATAAATGAAAAATAATCATATTCCAGCTAAAAGTACAGTCTTTCTACCACTGACTAAAAGGCAACTGGGTCATTATTTCTTCAGTTTTAACATCGGTAGCTACAAACTTTGCTATTTTGTTATACTTTCTCTGTGCATTATATACAATACAATATATGATCATTATAAATTATTTGAACATTATTTCACATTTTTTCTATGCATACGTATATGTGTATACATTATTTTTATTCCATTGCTGCTTGTTGACTGGTTCTAACTTTTATGCACAGGTAAAGGTCAAGTCGTGTTTTGCTACAGATTTTAATGTGTGGGTTGGGTTGGATTGGATTTTTGGTATTCTCTTTGGCGTTGATGTGTTCAAGGGGTTTTCTGGTGTTGTCGCCACTCAGTGCTGGATGTTCCGAGACATTGTGCCTGTTCCTAATTAAATTGTAAAGTCCAAATACATGCACGGAGAGAGAGCCACGCTGATATATATGGAGCATCAAGGCAGATCTCTTTTTATTACATCATCGGCACTCATATACAGGTGCATCTCACTAAAATAGAATATCCTCAAAAAGTTAATTAATTTCAGTTCTTCAATACAAAAAGTGAAACTCGTATATTTTATAGAGTCATTACAGAGTGATCTATTTCAAGTGTTTATGTCTGTTAATGTTGATGATTATGGCTTACAGCCGATGAAAACACAAAAGTCAGTAAATTAGAATACTTTATAACAACTACTTGAAAATGTTTTTAAAATTTGAAATGTTGGCCTACTAAATGTATGTTCAGTAAATGCACTCAATACTTGGTCGGGGCTCCTTTTGCATCAATTACTGCATCAATGCGGCGTGGCATGGAGGCGATGAGCCTGTGGCACTGCTGAAGTGTTATGGAAATCCAGGTTGCTTTGATAGTAGCCTTCAGCTCGACTGCACTGTTGGATCTGTTGTCTCTCATCTTCCTCTTGACAATACTTCATAGATTCTCTATAGGGTTAAGGTCAGGCAAGTTTGCTGTCTAATCAAGCACAGTGATACTGTTGTTTTTAAACCAGGTATTGGTACTTTTGGCAGTGTGGACAGGTGCCAAGTCCTGCTGGAGAATGAAATTTCCATCTCCATAAAGCTTGTCAGCAGATGGATGCATGAAGTGCTCTAAAATTTCCTAGTAGACGGCTGCGCTGACTTTGGTCCAGATAAAACACAGTGGACCTACACCAACAGATGTCATGGCTCCCCAATACATCAAAGCAGCCATCAAAGCAAAAGGTGGTTACTTTGAAGAACCTAGAATATAAGACATATTTTCAGTTGTTTCACACTTTTTTGTTAAGTATATAATTCCACATGTGTTAGTTCATAGTTTTGATGCCTTCAGTGCGAATGTACAATTTTCATAGTCATGAAAATACAGAAAAATCTTTAAATGAGAAGGTGTGTCCAAACTTTTGGTCTGTACTGTACATTGTAACAATATATTTGGCTCAGCATATGTTTATATATGTGCTTGCATTAGCATACATACAACTCTTTGGTTAAAGTTAATATCATCTACACCCATCTTTTAAGGGTCTTAGGTGTGGCTCTCACTTCTTAAGGCCCTGTCACACATAACGAGATCGCTAGCGAGATCGTTGATACGTCATGGGTTTTGTGACGCAATAGAGACATCGCTAGCGATCTCGCTACGTTTGACAGGTAGCAACGATCAGGCACCTGCTGCGAGATCGTTGATCGTTACAAAGCTTCCTGGACCATTCCTGGGTCGTTGCACTCCCGCTGGGCAGTGTGCATCGCTGTATTTGACACCTAGCCAACGACCTCTTCAGCGATTCAGAACTGAGACACGTAGGCGTGCATAAATTGGATTTTTCCGCGCCCCTCGTCCCCGATTGGTGGTCGCTACAGCGTTCTCATTTCCGGCCGCGCACAAAGAAGGCAACAGAATAGCGATTCCGTCCTTTGTTTCTGACCTCGTGCTTGATTGCAGATCCTAGCAGAGTTCTCCGGGCTGTTAATATCCGTTCATTGGACTAGTGCTGATTTTTGCGGATCATTGTAGCTTTCTCCAGCTGTGACTCCGCTTTGAACAAATCAGGCATCTTTAGTGAGGTAGGTATTGTTTGAGGTCTCAAATGCGTTTCCATTTTTTATTCTTTTATCACACATTTACCAATTATCTGTTATCTTTGCTCTTCAGGGAGGGAGGGCTTGGCTTCTATCTGTATATATATATATGCTTTTGCATGGACAGATATTTTAGGGGTCTCGTGCGCACACACCCACACAGCACGTTTTCTGTCATGCTCACTAACAGAATGGAACATGGTTTTCCATGATATTTTTTATATACAGTTTCAATCCTTGTGTTAATTGTTTTGTTGAAAGTGTTCTCATCTTTTCATGTTATGTTTGCAGTTTGCACATCATGGACGACGGGCAGTGTGCTATTGTGGTTGCTGCATTGCTGGTTGAGGAAGCTCGGCGTCAAGATGAGGCACGAGAGCTACAGAGGCGTTCCAAATGAAAGCGTCGCATGTGGACCAGAGAGTGGCTGCAGAAGAGGTCTGAATTGTCCCACATGCAACTTGTAAGAGAGCTTCAGGAGAAGAATCCTCATGATTTCCGCAACTATCTGAGGATGTCAGAGGAATCTTTTAAAGAGTTACTGGAACGAGTTACGCCACGTATTCAACGGAAGGATACAGCGATGCGTGCTGCCATTCCGGCAGATGAAAGATTGGCAGTGACACTGAGATTCCTGGCCACCGGATGCTCTCTCCAAGATTTGCATTTTTCTGCAGCCATTTCAAGGCCCATGCTCAGTGTTCTAATCCCGGAGACATGTAATGCAATTTACCACAGTCTACGTAGTTACATACAGTTTCCCAACACGGAGGAGGAATGGAAAAAGATTGCCTCTGATTTTGAGCAGCTGTGGCAGTTCCCTAACTGTGGTGGGGCTTTGGACGGGAAACATGTCCGAATCACTCAGCCACCAAATAGCGGATCCTATTTTTATAATTATAAGGGCTATTTCAGCATCATCATGATGGCCCTTGTTAACGCCAATTATGAATTTATAAATGTAGATGTTGGCATGAACGGCAGGGTTTCTGATGGTGGTGTTTTAGAGCTCACACTTTTTGGAGAGCGATTGGACAACTGTGACCTACACTTGCCTCCCAACTCAGAGACTACAGGTAACCTTAATTTTGTTTTTGTCGGCGATGAAGCCTTCCCACTTCATCCCAATCTTATTAAACCATTCCCCCAAAATAGTCTTACCCAGGAAAGAAGAATTTTCAATTATGGTTTGTCAAGGGCACGTCGTGTTGTCGAAAATGCCTTCGGTATCATGGCCAACCGCTTCAGAGTTTTTCACATGCCAATTAACATGAAGCTTACATCAATAGACTCTGTTGTTTTGGCCTGTGCACGCTTCACAACTGTCTTCGTCGACGTGATGCAATTACGTACTGTCCGCCTGGCTTCGTGGACTCTGTGGACCTAGCCAATGGGGAAGTGGAGCTCGGAGAATGGCGTGCAAACGATCCTGCAACTGTAGGCCTTCAACCAGTGGGATATGGCAGAAACACCCATGATGCGAAGACCAGCCGCGACAACTACTGCCAGTATTTTAACGGTCCTGGTGCTGTTACTTGGCAACATCAGAACTTATAGTGGGCAACTACTGACAATTATACACTACTTTCAGTTTTGTATTGATTTGTGTAATAAACTGTGTTTAACTTTGCAAAAGCTTTGTTTCTCATTGTTTCAGTAGTAAGGGCACACATATACATACGTGTACTACTCCAGGGGCGTACATAGGAATCATGGGAGCCCATAGCAGAAGTTATAATTGGGACCCCCCCACAAAAAAAAAAAAAAAAAGTAAATAATTGTTGGGGACACAGAAGAGCAGATCTCACAACCTTCCAGCCTTTGCATAGCAACTTTCTTCCTTTCTGAACTCCTAGATTCCTCTTTCATAGCCCCATAAAAATTTGATGCCAACAAAAGTGTCCCCCTTAACACAGTATGATACCCCGATGGTGAATTCCTCCTTTTTAGCCTCCACATGCACAGTGTAATGACCCTAATGTATCACATGAGCCATGTATGAGGGAGTTGGAGTCGTGGAGTCGGAGTCATGGAAATTGAGGAGTCGGTTTGGCTTACCGACTCCACAGCCCTGTATACCAGGATGGGAGAGCATATACAAATGCATACATATACATAATACACTCGCTGTGGTCCTCCACACAGTATAATGCAGCCCCCCATAGGGTAAAAGGCAGCCCCACTCCTCCAGTATTATCAGTACTGACTGATTTACAAAAATATATAAATACATACTTACCACTCCTTATTCCCCGCTGCTTCAGTCTCTGCAGCCTGTCTCTCTCATCACGACAGCAGCTGGCAGCTCCACTGTCTGACACAGCATGGTGCATCGTAGCAGCGTTGCCGCTGTTTGATTAACCGCCACCCACCGGCACTGTACTCAGTAATGGCTGCGTGTAGTGTGCTGTGCGGCTGTGTCTTGTAGTAATGCCGCAGCAGGGCTGACTCAAGCACAATTAAAGGCGCGGCCATGTCTGAACACAGTGGCAGTGGGTGGCGGCGGCAATCAAACAGCGGAGCGTGGGGTACAGAATGGGGGAGACTGCTATGGGGTCCGCTGGCTCACGTGCCCCCTACGGCCACGGGCCCCAAAGCAGTTATGTGGCCTGCCACCAATGGCGGTACGCCACTGTTGTACTGATATGTATACATATACATCCATATACACATACATATTCAG